>NC_090932.1:1104105077-1108905077 GCF_040938575.1 Ambystoma mexicanum
GGAGACATACCATTTTAATTGTGTTGAGCCTACCGTTTTCTCCCATCTAGCCAGAACTGCATGGAATCTTAATAAAAGGGGGGGGAAATTGGCCTCATAGTTTGTTAATGGCTTTCATGACATATTCCTAGGTATTTCAACATGGCCTTTTCCACCGTAAGACCAAATGGGGAGAACCTGTCCATATCTTCTTGAGAGATCGTGCAGGGGGGAACAAGATGGATTTGGCTCCATTTATTTCGAATCCCGAGAACACACCTTATTGTTCAATTAACTGGACTGCTCAAGGTATGGATGATGTGGGGTTCGATATGTGCAAGAGTAGTCAACGTATAGGGCCACCTTCTACCCTCCCCCACTAACCCCTCATTTGGAGTCCTTCCACCCGATGGTCAGTCCTCAGACTAGGGGCTCCAGTGAGAGTGCAAAGAGCATCGCTAAAAGGGGACACCTGTCGCATTCCCCTGCCCAGTTTAATCCAACAGGAATATTCCCCCATTCACAAACAAATACCAAGGCTTGGGGGGGGGGGGGGGAGAGAAATAAGAGTATACCGCTTTTATCCCCTTTCTAAATTTTGGTCCTATTCCTACCTTTTGGAGGACCGCCATTAGAAAGCCCCATTCAACCATGTCAAAGGCCTGCTCCGCGTCGACCGACAGGAGGGCAGGGTCATTGGCCACATTTCGGGACTCATTAATCAAATGAAGGGTCTTTTGCATGGTGTCAGCACCTTGCCTGCCCAATATAAATCCTACTTGGTCAGTATTTATCAGGCGGGGCATAAGTGTCTCTAAGTCTCGCAGCAAGGACTCGGTATAAATCTTCACGTCTATATTTAACAAGGATATGGGGCAGGATCCCGCCCTTCTTTGGGGATCACCGAGACAAGGGCTCGAACAAATGAGTCGGGGGGGCCTGCCCAGTGTCAAGGATCTCATTGAAGAGTTCGACCATAAAAAGGGAGAAGAGGGGATAGGAAGGATTTGTAAATCCTGGCGGTGTACCCATCTTCCCCCGGGGCTTTCCCAAGAGATAGCCTCTTAATTGCATTTTTGATTTCCTCTTCCGTGATCGCGGCATCCAAGGCGAGAGATTCGTCGCCCGAGAGTTTCAGCATCTCAACTGAGGTAAGATAAGTCTTCCGTTGCCGGTTGTCTGGGGTCTACCTCTGATCTATACAACGTCTCATAAAAGGTAGCGAACGCCTCTGGAATGTCCCTCCCCCCCCTGTTGCACTTCAAGGACACTCCCCCTGCTCTATTTCCACATCCCTTCGTTGTGCACTTTGTTCCCTTAGTCTGGCCGCTAACAATGCATCTCCCTTGTCCCCCTTTTCGTAAAACTTCAATCTCAGAAGTAACTTCTACACTATTTGCCCCTCCTCAAGTAGTCTGAGTTCATCCCTCTTCCGCTTGGCCTCTAGAATCTTGACAGACCTCCCCACTTCAGTTCCCCTTGCTTCCTCATCCAGGTGACTTATCTCCTTCCTAAGTTTGCCTACAACAAGGGCTCTTTCCCTCTTTTTATCCACACCTTCTCTGATTAGAATACCCCGCCACGTTGCTTTCCCCGCTTCCCATACCATCAATTTGGAGACTTCTCCTGTATTATTGGTCTTAACATATTCATTAATCTCGTGTTCCATCTAAGTCTTAAAAGACAGGGTCCTTCCAAAGAGATTCATTGCACCTCCATCGTCCCCCTTGTTTAGATAGGTCGCTCCAGTGTATGTCGACCGTGACCAGGTCGTGATCGGACCAGGTAACCAGGAAAATCTCTGAACTTTTCGACCACATCATTTATTTCCTCGGACAGAAACATAGTCTATCCTGGTGAACGTATTATGAGGGGGCAGAATAGAACGTGTACCCAGTTTCATTCGGGTGGAGCACCCTCCATGCGTCTCGTAACCGGTATGTTTCCATCATGTCCATCACCCCTGTGCGACCCCCTTCTACTGGCTCCTTTGCATTCGGGTTACCCGCCCTCCTATCCAATCTAGGGTCAGCCCATAAGTTGAAGTCCCCTCCAAAGAGGACATGTCCCCATTGCTTCGAACATGACTTTGGTCAGTCCCGATTCCTTACCACAACGATCCCCATAGTTCGGGGAGTATACTGTGGCAAATGTGATGGTTGCTTTTCTTATGGAGCCTACTAAAAGTAGAGCTCTCCCTTCTACATCTGCCCATATATTCTTAAGTGTGAAACCTAAGCTTTTCCTAATGAGTATCCCAACTCCCCCCTTCCTCAGAGGGCCTGATCCCCAATACTCTGTCTCCATTTTCGTGCTAAGAATCCTTCATTCTTCTCCACGTGCAAATTTGGTTTCTTGCAGGAACAGGTCATCAAGTCCTGCTCTGCGAAATTCTCTACATACCAGGGATCTTTTGGTAGGAGAATTCAGGCCTTTAATGTTTAGAGTCTCCACCCTGAGGAGACCTCTCCTCTGTGCTTCTGAGTCAACCGCCATCCCTCGTAGTGTGTGTCAAGTGACCCTCTCAGCGGCAGTCGGCAACCAAGCATACAGTGAAACATCAGCATCCACATCATTGTGTCACATAACAGGAATTCTGTTCCTACCCTTTTACCGTCCCACCCCACTCCTCCGTCCCCGGTCGGCATCCGATCAAACCCAGTTGAGTTCACTGGGTTAGTGCCGGACCACCGGCGGAGGCAGTTACCTCACGTCTCACTGCATAAGAAAATCACCATAACGTTTGAGCCCTCAGTTCCCATCCCCCCTTCCAAAATACCAACAATAACATTGCGCAATGAACATATGTTTCCCATACAAGTTCAGCCACATTGATCTGCTCTTTCCCATTGAGGGATGCCCAAGGTGGCAAAATCATACCTGTAAACAACGGGGCAGGGAGGGAACCAACCGGTCATCATCAACAAAACATCTTTCCTCTTGCGTCCAAGGAACATAGACCCCCAGATTCCCGAGGCTATGGGACAGGTGTTCTCAGAGAAGGCCTTGGCTATTTAGCAGGGGAGAGCCTCAGTGGAGGGGGACAGTTGTACCAGCAACCTCATAATAACAATGTGTGTTTCCGAGTACTAAGGCGTGTGTGGGTGTGTGGGTGTGTGGGTGTGTGGGTGTGTGGGTGTGTGGGTGTCTCTCTCTCCCCCCCCTCACGGACCTTAGCCGTTCTTTTTTGCCTTCATTCTCAAAAGAGAGAGAGAAAGGGTAGCCCCATCTGTAGCAGATTCCGGGTTCTTTCAACCCTTTCGTGAGAGGGAGGCACATCAGACTCAGGGTGAGGGTCAGGGAGGATAAGTCTTGAAAGAGGCCAGGGGCGTGGCTAACAGCCATGTAGAGCGGACGTGTCTCCCGAGAGCTCTGCGCTGATGTGCCATGATAAGCTGTCTTTAAAGTGCTCCGGAATCCTAGAAGTTGCACCATCCGCCGCAGAACCTCCGCGGCAACTTTTGCACCGTCTCCCAAGCAAAGCAGAGACGGCTAACACCTATCCGGTGAGCGAAAAGGGTCGCCGAGCGGATTCAAAATGGCGGCTCCCGCACCCTGATCCCTCGAGAGGCCAGAGCGCACTACCATCACTGGCGACACTGCCCGCAGGTGGGAGGAGAACATCCTGAGCTGCCGACTTGAGCCGGACCCGGAGGAGGGGACCGAACAGCTACACTCATCGATCGAGAGGACCGACCCGGACGCCCCGGCCGGACTGCGCGCGGCGCACGACCGGGTTTAGGCGTGCCCTGGACAGTCGAGAGGGCACCTGGCGTGAGCGGTGGTCGACCAGTACCGCAGAGGTAAGCGGGCGTGGCAGAGGACCACACCAGACACCTACATTAGAGGCAGGGTGAGGGGGGCATATTCTACCCCCTGCGCCTGACTTTGCCGCTGGTGGCTACGCAAGAACTTGGGCTTGCCTCCTCGAGGCGTTGAGACCCCCACTGTCTTCCTTCTCCCCCACCTGCTGATCCTTCACCGGGGGGGGGGGGGGGGACCGTGAGGCCCACTCCTAGGGCCCCATCACTTCACAGCCAACGGCGGAGGGGGCCGACCGCGCCTGCCTGATCCTGAACCCTTTGTTTCCCAAAACTGGCCTGCTACCTTGCTGCTTCTGATCATCGCCCTGTCGGCCCTGCGACGGGATCGAGACCTAGCGGCTTCTCTATTGCGCCCCCTGGCATTTTTGGTGCGGGGAGGGGAGGCCCTGTGTTGACGACATGTCTGGCAGGAACGGCAGGCCCAAGCAGCAGCGCCAGACCACGATGGACACCTTCGCAGCCAGTGAATCCCCGAATCCTGAGAGCACAAACAAAGCGGCCTCGGACGCTCAATCTAACCCCACGGCGGCCGCGGCTTCAGAGCCTAGCAACACCCAGATACTCGAAGCCATCAAGCTCTTCCAGGCATGAATGGAAACAAAATAGATGCCGTTGCCACAGACCTGGGCCTCCTGCATCAAGATGTCCGCTCCCTGGCCGGCAGAACTGAGGCGCTTGAAACACAAGTCGGGGAAATCACTGAATCCAAAACTCACCATCTTCGGGACGTCGACGAGCTTCAGCAAAGGGTCATAAATTTGGAGGACAGAGCCGAGGAGGCAGAAGGGAGGGCTAGCCGGAACAATATACGCCTTCTCGGTTTGCCAGAGGGTTCTGAAGGCTCCGACCCCCACTAACTTCATAGAGAACCTCCTGCTACAAGAGGTGGGAGCTGGCAAACTCTCCCAGGACTTCACCATCGAGAGGGCCCACAGATCCCTGGCCAAGAAAACACCACCGGGGGCCCCACCCAGGCTGGTGATAGCAAAAGTTCTCAACTACAGGGATCGTGAGGTCATTCTGGCCTTTTCCTAAGCTGGCGGCCAAATCCAACGGGACTCTGCTAAAATCGCCATATACCCCGATTACACCTTTCAGGTTCAAATTAACAGAGTGCAGTTCATACATACCAAGGCCAGATTGAAAGCCGCCGGGCTGTGTTATATGCTCCTGTATCCTTCTAGACTTAAAGTACTGCATAACAACAAGGCGCACTTATTCAACACTCCGGCCCAGGCCAGGGACTGGATGGACGGATTACAGATCCCTGATATTGAGGAAAGGAAACGGAGACCGAGATAACGATCCTCCTGTCATTCAGGAGGGAACTATACTTGGTTGAACTGCTGCACAGCTGAATGGATCCTCCTTGCGGGGACCCGGAGTCCTTGTTCACTCCACCCCGATTGTTTTCCCCTTTTTTTGGGTACATATACCCGCCCGTAGGGCACCTGGAGACCAATGCACGGTCCAACGGAGCAGAAACGGGACAGTCATAACGAGGGTAACCTCGCTGGGCCAGTTCTGTTTGAAGTTTTATTCACAGTTAAGTAGGGAGGGTGGGAATAGGGGAGTTTTTGCACAGGTTTTTGCACAAGTTGGGGACATGCACTGGGACATAGCGAGACCACAGGGGGGGGGGGGGAGAAAAAAAAAAAACACACACGCAACGTAGCACCTCCTAGATCCCGAGCTCCACCCGTTACACAGAATAAACCACACTACGCCTATGGCTGACACAATAAGGTTCGTTACCTGGAACGTCAGGGGCCTGAACAGCTTCGTTAAACAACAACGGGTCCATACTTACCTGAAAAGATGCAAGGTCGGAATCGCCATGCTGCAGGAAACTCACTTAACTCCCAAGAAACTGAAAGCCCTGGCAAAAAACTTGGCGGGGTACCCTAATAGGTTCCACTTACTCCTCCTACGCCAGGGGGGTCCTGATGTGGATTGCCCCTACTGTTCCTTTCAAACTCACTAGCACTAAAACAGACACCGAGGGTAGGATGGTGGTGGTGTGCGGCTCCTTAGAGGGCAAAGAGGTTTGCTTGGTCAGTACTTACGCACCCAACCATGATGAGACTGCCTTCTTCCATTCCCTTCATGCGCGACTCAGTCCGTATGTGGACAGAATTATGATATGGGGGAGGTGGTGACCACAACTGTACCCTTGATCCTCTACTTGACAGATCCGATAAACGCGTTCGACCCTCCCCCCCAGCTAAAATACTTTCCAAACTAATCCAACAGTTGCAACTCAGTGACCTATGGAGGGTCCAGCACCCTGAGCAACGGGAGTACTCCTACTCCCCACGCTGTACACACCAGACTGGACTACATCTTTCTCAGCCTAACGCAACAGTCCATATTTGTTGATGCGTGTTACCTGCCTAGGGTGCTGTCGGACCACTCTCTCCTTCTGGTAACCTGGGAGGTGTTTCCGCCCACACCCCCCCATACCCACATGGAAGCTGAGGTCTGAGGCCCTACTTGACTCTGCATTCAAGGAACGCATAAAAGATAGCACTGAAGAATATTGGCAAAATAATCTGCAGAGCGTTAGACACTTGAGCACAACTTGGGAAGCATATAAGGTGGTCATGAGGGGCAAGATGATTGCAGCAGTTGGGGGAGCCCAGAGATCTATTACAGCCTCGCTTGAGCATGCAGAAAGGGACCCGAGTACGCTGCAAGATAGGGCTGACCCATTCCCTAACCACTTACAAAAAATGGCCGAACTCAGACAAACCTGGCTAACTCATTGGGAATCCCTTAGTAAACTGAGTTATGCCAAGCACACAGAGAATCCATGCCCTGGGAGACAAGCCCTGGAAACTCCTAGCTTGGCTCTATAAAAAGGGAGACCCCCACGCCACCCATCTGACACATACTCACCCCCGACTGCACGGCCGTACATACCCAACAAGAAATCAATGCAGTCTTTACCGACTTCTATCGTAACCTGTACTCCGAAGCCACGCCCCCCTCTGATACCAGGATCGAAGACACCCTTGACGTCATCGACCTACCTAAACTAGACTTGCAATTGGCTGAGACCCTTGATGAGCCCGTCACCCCCGACGAGGTCAAGGTGGTAATTAGATTGCTACCAGCTGGGAAAACCCCGGGTTCGGATGGGCTCCCGGGGGAATTTTCCAAATTTTACAAGACCTATGAGGAAACTCTTGCCCCAATATTGGCCTAAGTCTTTAATGAGGCCTTTGAGCGTGGCACCCTCCCGGACTCCATGAACGAGGCCGTGATTATACCCTTGCTTAAACCGGGGAGGGACGGGGCAGATTGTGGTTCTTACAGGCCTCTCTCTTTGCTTAATGTTGACTGCAAGATCCACACCACCCTGCTTGCGAATAGACTGTGCAGAGTTATCCCTCTGTTGATCCATCAAGACCAAACGGGATACGTCCCAGGGCGCTCCATCACTGAGACCCTGCGCAGGCTGTATCATGTCATCTATAGCACTGAGGGAACTCCGCATAAACTTGCAGTGGCGTCACCAAGGCTTTTGATTCGGTGAGGTGGGACTGGCTGTATGCCACCATGGCCAAAATGGGGATAGGCCCTGTATTCCTAAAGTGGACCTGGTTGATTTACGCCAGCCCCACTGCGACGGTACGTACCAATAAAACCTATTCCGCTAAATGGTCCCTACACAGAGGCACCTGCCAGCGGTGCCCTCTGTCCCCCAGGTTATACATCCTTGCCGCTGAACCAGTGGCGGCCTACCTGAGACAGGAATATGGAGAGGGTGGCATTAAGATAGATGGGGTGACCCACCTCATCTCTATGTACGCTGACGACACCCTATTGTACCTACGGGACCCTGAGCACCTCCTTCCCTACATCCTAGAAACCCTGGAGTGATTCCACAAGCTCACCGGTATCCATATCAATAGGAGCAAGTCTTGCCTTTATCCCCTCGCAGCAGTCTTCACCAATGAATACAGGTCCCTCCCCCCCTCTGGATCTCGAATGGCAGGCTACTTCCTTCAAATACTTGGGGATAACCATACACCGCAACCCAGCCACAAAACACATTGTTAACACCGTAAGGGCCAAAGACTCTCTCACGAAATCCATGGAGTTCTGGGGCCGGCTCCCGCTTTCAATGGCCGGGAGGGCTGGACTCCTTAAAATGGTCACCCTTCCCCGCCTATTACATAACTTCACTAACGTCCCCTTCAACATCCCCCCCTCATTTGTCAAAGAACTCAACAAACTCTGTAGGGGCTTCCTTTGGCAGGGAGGCAGGCACATGGTGGCATTGGAGACCCTCCAAAGACCGTACGAGAGGGGCGGACTTAAGATCCCCAACTTTGAGCTGTACTTCCTCGCCAGCCAGCTGAGACATGTCACGCAATGGACGGCGGATGAAAGCACGACAGACACTCCCCTCCTTCAGCCGGCCCTCCGCCGGTTGTTACTCAGAGACATACTGTGGGCTGGGGAGGGTGCTACGAGTCACTGCCCTTACCTCGCCAAGCTAGGGATCCGGCTTTGGAAAAGGGCCTCCAAAATGGTTGGGTCGGACAATCCGTTCTCCCCACAGATCCCCATTGCTGCACTTATGGTTAATCACTCTTGGGGGCATGTTGAAACACGTACACAATGGGAACCCCTCGAGGTGGCCACGCTGGGGGACTTGATTCAAGAACAAGAAATACTAACTTTTTCGGAACTCTGAGACCACGGGCCTCCCAGCAGGACAGTTCCTGTTGCACAGGGTGGTTGTACAGGCCTTGTGCAGGAGATGGCCGGTCGCAGCTGACCTGACTGAGGAGAACAAATGCATCGAAATGATACTGAACTCCGCTGAGGGGGGCCACGAAACCTCACGAATCTACGAAGCCCTGTTATGGGGTATGACCAGGGGAGACCTCAAATGTAGGAGTGGGTGGGAAACTGAACTGGGCCTTGTTTTTGAAGACAAAGATTGGGGTGACATAAACCACTATCATAAGAAGGTTTCCAGGAACTCCTGCTTACAGCTCATTCAACTGTTTATCACCAATAGAGCGTACCTCACACCGGAAGCCATATCAAAATTCTTGGGTGCTGGAACCCAATCATGCCCCAAAGGCAGTGAACCCAGAGCGGGAATGACTCATGTTCTGGGGCTGCCCAGTAATCAGGGAGTTCTGGTCACAAGTGAAGGACAGAGTGGCTGGCGCAGACATCGTAGTTGAGGTGGACGAGCCTACGGCCTGCATCCTTGGCAGATACAGGCGAAACAGGAAGAACAAACCCCTATCCAAGCTCACTGACCTTATATACATCACAGCCAAAAGACGTATTGCCATGGGGTGGAAAAGCCCCAGAGGTCCACATTTGCCCCTATGGTGGGGAGACTTCACGAAGTGGATCATAGCTGAAACCGCGGCATGGGAAACGGCTATTCATGTGCAAAGACTGGATTCCAGCGAGGAACTACACCGCTGGGTGGCCCCGACGGTGCCCTTGCTCCACCCTGAGGCAGATGATACGGAGCGGAGTGGAGAGAGTTGCCCGGATACGGGCACGAACTAGAGAGGAACAGTGAACTAACCGTGGTCTTGGGGGGTGGGGGGAGAATTTCGGGGTGGGGTTTTGGGTTGTTTTCTTGATATACTTAACCAATTGCCAATGATGTTTTTCTGTTCTTTGTTTATTTCTTGTTATGAAACCAATAAAAATATTTAAAAAAAAAAAAAAAAAAGTCTTGAAAGAGGCCTGGTCGATAATTCTTGGTAGTTGTGAAAGCGGCCTTGGTCCGCCTGATGGTCCTCCCGCTCTATGTATTCTCTCCGTCTTTGGCTCGTCAATCACCTCATCCTCAAATAAAAGTTTCATTATGTCATGGAACGTTTTCTGGAGGTCCTTCTCAGACTCCCCATCTTGTTCCGGGATGCCGAAGAAGCGTATTGGTTCCGTCTTTCACGATGCTCCAAATCATCCAATTTTAGATGAAACTCTCCCTTTGTTCTATTTCCGCAATTCTATGGTCTATTTGAGTTTCGAGAGTACTTAGAGAGGTTTGGTTATTTTCAACTCCATCGAGTCTCACTTCCATCTTGTCCATTTGTTGCGTGATCTTGTAGATTTTCCCCCCTATATTGGCTCCCATGTTCTTCATCTCGTTTAATAAGGGCACTACATCGCCTTTGCTAGCTGCCACTACACTTCCTGAGGTAGCCATACCTATGTCTTGGGGGGCCTAGAGTGGAGAAGGCAGCGGGGAGTAAGCAAACTGGTCTAGTTTCCATTTTACGTCCATGGATTTAAAGACAGGCTCCTTGGTCGAGGTTTGAGCTCACTAATGAGCGGTGGGGAAAAAGAGTCCCTTTCCCTTCGTGTGAAGAGTTGGGTTCTGTAGGTTTGTCTGTGGAGTGATTCAATACAGGATTTTCACCAGGGAACGCGCTCTTTACTCCGTATTCTGTGCGGAAGTCTTAGCCCATGACTGCAAAGGTTGCCACTCCCCAGGATCTCCACACTTCTTACTACATCATGCGTTCACAGGCATAGCAGTGGACAATTGCTTCTTCCGGTTCATTGGGAGTTGGCGTGGTCTGGTTTTCGTGCCTCTGCCTGGCGGATTGTCTATGGAGGAGGGCACACACCCCACGAACGGGGGGCCCCAACCCTCTCGGTGCCAGGCAGAGGTCAAGAACATAGGACCCAAGTGTGGGTCGTTACGTTACGTCAGGTGCGAGAGAGTCTATAAATGCACGCTCTCAGGCCTCCACTCGTTAAGTCTCACTGGCAGGTAGAGGTGTATGTTTTACGGTTGACAGCCCAATGGAGGTTTTTCAGCTTGTAAGGGGCCCATCTGTTACAAAGTTGAGAGAGATTTTCTTGAGGAGGGCACATGCCCGATGTCAGGGGCCCAACCCTCTATTAGTGACTCAGGTTGTACACCACGTTGTTTCCACCGTGGGATGCGAGAAGGAACAGGTCCTCAACTTCGCCAGGGTGGAGCCCTCCACTGGTGCTTTACTACGAGGTGGCTCATAAAACCTCTAGTGTCAACAGCCCATTGTTAAAGTCATAGCAGGCCACTTACCAATGGTTGGCCTTATCAGTGTCTGGCTCGGATGCCCTCAGGTTGGTTCCAGGAGTGTAGTGCGATTGCAGGTGCTCTCATGCACCTCAAAACCCTCCTCGGTGTGGAGACCCCTCACCTCACTTCACATATCTATGACGGTGACGGAGTCGTGGCTCAGCTCTTTTCCTCTGTTGCTGTGCACATTTCTCACTTGGGAGCACCTGTGGGGGAGCGTAGCAATTCTCCTGTGTTGCTCCTGGCAGTGCTCTGTGTTCCTACTGGATGTGGGGAGCTCTTAGTTACACCTCTGGTGATGCGCCAGCACTAAGATTAGGATTTGCTTAGCTCACAGGTTCCATGGAGGGGCAACTGGGGGCGTAGCGTTACATCCATCACCTTGCCAAATCCGCGGCCATTGCTCTGTGTGGCCTTACAGTACTGGCCACTCTCCACTTCTCTTGTGCGACTCTGGTGCTGCACTTCACAGGGGGCAACAACCTTGCAATGTGGCAGTGAGAGCGGATTGGAAGCGTGGAGTAATCCTTATGGTGCGGAAGCTGCATTCGTTTTTATGGGCTGCACATATTTTTTATTTATTACATTGGTTACACGCCCAGACCCTGGGGTATCACAGCGTAGTTACAGTCAGTTATAAGTAGACGATTTAGGCATTACATTGTTATACCTAGACTTATGAAGGCATTGATTACATTGATATACATATACTTATATAGAAGGTACAGATTGTCATCAGAGAACAGTCATGTCATATGTATAGATAGATTCCTGCCAGTGGTCAGTCGTGACAGAAGTAGCTACCACATTGAGAGGAAGCAGGAACAGCTGAGTTCATCTGTATAAAATAGCCATGCTTATAATGATTTCTTAAATATGGGGAGTGAGGTTTTCTTTTTCAGATAAATGGGGAGGGTTTTCCACAGTTGAGCTGCCAGTACTGGGAAACTTATTCCTCCAACCCTGCTATTCTTGTACCGTGGAATGGCCAGGAGAGAACTCTATTTGTAACTTTTTTGGTAATGGATTTGCTCAGGTATATGGATGCAGTGAGATATGTGTGTGTGTAATACACAAAGCTTTAAAAGTAATTCTAGCTTTGATAGGCAGCCAGTGGGCCTCTCTTCTGATGTGGGAGATATGATCTGATTTTTTTAGTCCTAGGGAAGCTCGTAAGGCTTTATTTTGGATGAGCTGAAGTTTGGCAAGGTTAGTCTTTGAAGTGCCTAGTAATAATACATTACAGTAATCTACTTTAGAAAGTATTAGAGCTCTTGCTAACGTAATGCAGTTGGCTGGGGTAAGAAACTGATGGCTGTGTGCTACAAGTTTAGCTGTGTAAGATGTGCAGGAGGCAAGGGCATTGGTGTGTTTTAAAGATAGGTTGGCATCAAGGTAGACACCCGAGTGTTTTGACTCGTTTAAGGACGGGTATAGTTGTGCCATCAATGTGATGGAATTATAGTCAGCGTGGAGAGAGTTGATTTCGGAGGGAGAGCCCACAATGAGAATCTCAGTTTTTTTCATTGTTAAGACAGAGGCTGTTGAGGGCCATCCAATTTTGAGCGAGTGTCCGATTCGTAATCCCCCCCGAGAGAGGAATGAGGAATGAGGATTTGCGTATCGTCAGCAAAGTTGGTGTAGAGAACACCCAATTTGTCTAATACTGCGAATAGAAGTTTAGTATAGGCATTGTATAATGTGGGAGAGAGGCACGAGCCTATTGGTACTGCGATGGGATCAGCTGCTACTTTCCCTATACAAATTCTGAAGGTACGGTTGGATAGAAACTATTTGATCCAGCAAGTAGCATCGTTAGAAAAGCAGAAATCATTTGCTAGAGTAGTACAGAGTTTATCATGGTCCACGAGATTGAATGCTGCGGACAAGTCTAATAACAATAGGACACATCATTTCCCTGTGTCTCTAATAGTCTAATCTCGAGAATCCCTGGGTTCTTCCCTCGCACTTCGGAGGATCCTGCCTGAGCATTAGCCCACACCCCTGGTCCGGATTGCTGGAGGGGAGGGGAAAAAAAAGAAAAAAAAAAAAAGCGGCCATAGAGGGGGCACTGCCCGCTCCGAGGCAGGGATCGGAGGCCATGGCGAACGGCGTGATTGCGAAGCCATTGCACTGCGCGTTAGTGCGCAGGTAAAGATCAGGCTCGCCGGGCCCCCCGCAGCCTTGGAGATTGGAGGAATAGAGCGAACACGGCAGTACTGCGGAGACAGGGTGAGGAGTGGGGCATTGAACACAGCGATCCCATCAATTGCAGGGTTGAAGAAGGCAGAGGCGAGGAATCATTACCCCGTACATCATCCGGAGGGATCATTCTCAAAACTATATTGTACAGTGATCACCGGCCCAAAATCACCAAAGAATCGCTCTGACCCCTGGACCCCTCTGGCTCACTGTCGCCCCTCACCCGGCAGCAGAATAAACAAGCATAAAGAGCACCAAGGGCGTGACTCAGTCTAATCAGGGGCAAGGATGTCTAGAAGTGGGAAGACATCAAAGCAAACAGACATTGCAGCATTGATGGCCAATGCCCCGATCGAACGCTCCAAGAAAGGGGAAACGCCCGAGACTCTCCTCGGCGAAAAGAACCCCACCAATGAGGCATCGGCGAATAATGCAGCACAAATGGTAACTAAGAATGACCTGCAGGAACTGCTCGCGGCACTGACAAAGGAAATTCATAAAAGCACAGAAGAGGTAACCCAAAAAATAAGCTCCATGGACAAGAGAGTGAATGAGGTGGAGAGAAGGACAGCGGAGCTCGAGTCAGAAGTCTGCAACCAGCGGTTTGAAGGTGAGATCAGCAGGGATAGAATCAGAGCTCTGGAAGAAAGGTGTGAACTCTTAGAAGCGAAACAAGAAGACACTGAAAATCGATTGCGGAGAAACAACATCCGCATCCAGGGGATGCCAGCATTCATACCGGACACAGAGCTAAGAAACTATGTCTCCCAACTGCTCAGATTCATCATAACCCTGCCGGACGAGGCATTCCTGGAGCTGGACCGGGTGCACAGGGCGGCTCGGAGGTCGACTTCCAACTTTCCCCCAGATGTACTGGTAAGGGTAAATTTCTACCAAATCAAAGAATGAATGAAGCAAGACAAATGGGCCAAATAACGTTCCAAGGATCCAACATAACACTATACCAAGATTTGGCAAACTCCACGCTCAAGAAACGCCGAGCCATGAGAACATTCACAGAGTGGCTGAGGGCGAAAAAGATTACCCATCACTGGGGATTCCCAACATCGGTCAGGTTCACTTGGGAAGGGACTCGGACAAATCAGTTCACAGAAAGAGGCCGACAAATTCATGGGCATCAGAGAAACCGGCGGAGGATCAGACTCTGAGGAACCGTCCCAATCTCAACACAACAAACCTTTTGATGGAGAGTGGTCAAAACCTGCACGGCGACGCAGACCCCGAGGGCCACCTAGAAAAAGCTCCGTTCCTGACTGATATTTAACTACGTACATCCATAAAATCCCCGGATGAGAGAGCTTTTACAACAGAATGAACTAACTGAAAATAGGCAAGATGGACGGATCCTCGGGTCCAAATAAAGATGAGTCTCACGTTGGAGCTCGCGCTCAACAAGGCACAGGAATTGACACCCCAAGAAGGGGGGGCACACAGCATTTCTTCTCTGGCTTTACGGTTGACTCGGCAGCCCAGTTGGCCAAGATATGCGCATCAGTGCCACCAGTTCCCGGTGGCAGTAGGACAATGTTCATCCTACAGGTCTGTTCTATGGGGGGTGGGGAGGCGGGGAAGGGATTTTCGAAAGACAAAGGAGACCCTGGGTCTGGAGGCCCCTGCTGTTCAGCCCGGGACTCAAGAGCACATCACGACAGGTCAACAACAGCAACATCGAAACATTACAAAACATCGTAGCTACTTCAGATATGGAGGATCATTCTCAGACAGACAGACATAAGCTCACACTCAAAGGGAAAAAAAGGAATAAGAGAATATGGCTGATAGGAGTGTAATAACAATTCTCTCATGGAATGTGCAAGGGCTCAACTCACCACGGAAGCGGAAATCCGTAGAACACAGCCTGGGTCAATTAGCGGGAGACATTGTGTTGCTTCTAGAAACTCATTTACTGCAGGAAGATGAACACAGTAAGATTTAACCAAAAGGCATATTTTGCCACCTCGGACCAAAAAAAAAAAAAAAGGGGAGTGGCAATACTCTTAAGCGATAGGATACCCCTAACAAAAGTCACTATAAAAAGAGATCCAAATGGGAGGTTCCTCCTACTCAAAGGGATGTTTGAGGAGCTCCCAATCACTACAGCGTCAATTTATGGCCCAAACTCTGCTCAAGCAGCCTTCATCACAAATTTAGTCCCAACCATTTTAGCATTCCAAGAAGGGCATCTGATCATGGGTGGAGACTTCAACTCAATGCCAAATCCCCAGATGGACAAGACCCTTCCGCCCACTAAAACTGACCATACACAAGCGCTCTCACTAGCCAAGCTATTAAGGGAAACGGAAACAGTGGACGCCTGGAGGCTGTTCAATGGGACCTTAAGAGACTACTCCCATTATTCTCAGGTGCATCAAGAATCGACCTTATTTTGATCTCGGGGGTCATTTACACATGTTTGGAAGCAATGGCAATACACACCTGTATGATCTCGGATCACGCCCCAGTGTCTGCGAAAATAGCTTTATCGGGGCAAAAGCTCCCGGCACAGAGACACTGGAAACTGAATGACGCTTTGCTACTGGATGAATGCATTAAGATGGAAATAGAAAACACAATAGTCAACTACTTCAAAGAAAACACCAAAGACCTCGCCCATTAACATCATCTGGGATGCAATGAAGGCAGTTGTCAGAGGCTCTCTAAATCAGTGCAGGTGCGGAACAACGAAGGGTCTCCAATATAGCCGCAGCCAGATTGGAGGAGAAGGTGAATCACCTGGAGACCGACCTGAAAACACGATACTCCAGAAAGGCTGAGAGAGAGCTAAGAAAGGCCAAAACAGCCTTAGAAATGCACTGCGCCGACCGCACCGCTAAATCCTTAGCCTTCACAAAACAGTTCTATTATATGAAGGGCAACAAGGCAAATAGAGCATTAGTACAAAAATTGAAAAAGACTCGAGCCAGAAACAACATCCTCACAATAACTGGGGCGGACGGCAAAGCCCTCTACAGCGATTCGGACAAAATGGCAGAATTATTGAGATACCATTCAGAAATCATGAGAGGGTCAGCAACAGTGCTAGATAACTTACCAAAGTATCTATAGTCCATACCCAAGCAGAACGCGAATCAGCTGGAGCACCTAGAGTGGCCTATTTCGGCGGAGGAAATAATCGACGCCATCAAATCATTGAAACCTACGGCTCCCGGACCCGATGGCTTATCCGCATCATTTTATAAGAAGTTCAGCAGGCTCCTGGTCCCTCAGCTGGTGGAATTATTCAACTCTTTCCTGACATCTGGCTCTGTCTCCAGATCTATGGTGGAATCATTGACAGTTCTATTGCACAAACCCGGAAGGGCCCCTGAACGAGCTGCCTCCTACCGCCCGATCACGCTTATGAACAATGACGGTAAGATTTTTGCTAAAGTGCTGGCGGGCAGGTTGGGCACGGCTCTGCCGGGCCTAATTGACGGTGATCAGACAGGGTTTATACCTGGGAAGGGGACACAGGACAATATTCGAAGAACAATAGTGCTCACAAAGCATTCGACATGATGGATTGGGGGTACATGCGGCGACCGTGGAACATTTCAGATTCCGTCCAAACTTCATCAAATGGGTCACGGCCAATTACCAAATTCCCTCAACACAATTAAGGGTTAATGGCAGGAGATCCGAGGCAATACAGATATCAAGGGGCACCAGACAGGGGTGTCCACTGTCCCCACTAATTGTTGCTCTATCTATGGAGCCCTTTGCCGCCAAGATTAGGCAGAATACCAGGATAAGAGGGGTCCAAATAGGGGGCCAAGAATATAAAATTGCGCTATATGCGGATGATGTTTTAATAACAGCATCGAACCTGGCAACATCCCTCGATTCCCTATGGAAGGAAATTGACGAATTTGGAGTATTGTCAGGGTTCAAAATTAACCTAGATAAATCATCAGGCCTAGCAATCAACGTCACTAAACTGGAAAGAGCAGCCCTCTGCCCGTTAATGCCTATTCCATGGGAAAGAGAGGCAATAGACTATCTAGGGGTGAGAATTACTAAGGACCCGGCCCAACTATACGCCGCAAATTTTCCGCAACTGATTACAAATCTTAAGAATGACCAAAAGTCCGGGTCCTCCAAGGAAATTTCCTAGTTCGGCCATATCTCGGCCATAAAAATGAACATTATCCCCAGATGGATATACTCCTGCACCGCAATACCGACCAGTATCCCGGGCCTGGTACTGGTGGACATGCAAAGGAAACTGCAGGGATTTGTCTAGGGTGGGAAAAAGCTGCGCATCAGTAAACGAATAATGATGCGGGACAAATACCAGTGGGGACTGGGGGTCCCAGACATAGCCAGATACACTCTAGCAGCTCAACTATCACATGCCTTCTCATGGGTGCAAGAAGAGGATCCCCCAAAATGGACGCAGATAGAGGAGACCTGGTGCCTGTGCAGCCCTGCGGACCTCCCGCACCTACCAGGAAGGAAAGGGCAGGCTAGCACAGGCCCTCTGGCTGCTACAATCACAACAGCCCGATGTTGGAAAGCAGCGGCTCGGAAGTGGGGCGGCAGGGGCACACTGGGCCCTCTATCCCCGATTTGGAACAACCCAGAGTTTTCGCCAGGCTGTAGCCCCAATAATTTCCAGTCTTGGAGGGAGGGCGGATTACTTAAAACGGGTGACTTTCTGGAGGAGGGCATGCCCATCACATTTGAAAGATTCAAAGAGAAATGTGGGGTGGAAGAGAGTTAAAGATTTCATTACACCCAAATAAGACACTGGTTATCTAATAGGGCGGTTTGGGAGAAATGCTCGAGAGAGCTAACGGCTCTGAAGAGCACCCTTACAACCCCTACAAAAAGAAGCAAAACCTCTATACTGTACCGTCTCCTGGATAGGGTGGACCCCACGAAAAAAGAATACATGATTGAGTGGGAGAGGGACCTGGGACGGGAAATAGAGGTGGAGGAATGGGGAAAAATATGGACCAGACGGCATAAAAGCTCACAATGCATCACAAACAGGGAGGGGGGCTACAAATTTTGCTATCGATATTATGTGACCCCGGTCCAAATCAACAGAGCAAATCCAAATCTCTCGGACCAATGTTGGCAGGGCTGCGCCACCCCGGTTCATTATTTCACATGATATGGGCCTACCCAAAGGCGGAGGCATACTGGAGGGAGGTGATTAAACACATTAAGGGACTCACTATTCCGTCGGACCCGGGGATCGTTCTCCTAGGGGAAACAGGGGGAGGGGCATTACCGATTTCAGGTCACATACCTAGTTTGTGTACGCACTTACTCCTTGCAGCGAAAATTGTCATGGCCCGTCTGTGGAAGCATGAGGCGGGACCCTCAATAGCATTATGGTGGCACAAATGTTGGGACATTGCAGTAGCAGAAAATGTGACCGCGATCCGGAACAACTCATTCACCAAAAACATGAACATCTGGGACCCTTTCATGGACTATGCAACGAGATTCCCGGCCCTGTCCAGAAGGCCACCACTCACCAGATGGCTACAAAACAGCTCCCTCTACTGACCAACCCATAAATCACAGTCACCCTTCCCAGAACTCTTGACAACTCCGCTAAGCCCAAATAAATTATCCGACATTCGAGATATGCCGTCCACAGACCATTTTCTTATCCTCCATATGAACTTATATTTCTGATTATTGCGATCATTGATCAATTTCTGTTGATGTATTGATGACTTTATAACACCTTAATAAAATGTTATGAAAAAAAAAGTGTTCCAGTGATCGTTTAATGCATCTGAGAGTTACTAATTCATCATTAAACCAGTAACACTTGCTTTTTTCAGATTTACGAGTTTATGTTGTTATGGGGGCCACCATGTCTATGGTGGTGGTGAGACAATTCTGGTATATATCTGCAAGTAGCGTGGGGTTATTGGTATTGACTATATTGATTTTAAGGTTGGCGATGATAATGGGGGGAAAGAGATTCAGCTGTAAGTTTGCGGGTATGTCTTGTCTCATAGGTCACCAGGTTTTTTTCAATGTTTTTTCTACTATCCTGACAATTTACAGTGAAGTTGATGCTATAGTGATCTGACCAATCTACTGGGAGGATTGAGTCTATGGTTATGAGCATATTAGCTGTGAGTAGCCAGTCAGGGGTTCTACCTAATCAGTGAGTCAGGGCATTAATGTGTTGAGTGAAATTCATATCGGTGAGCGATTCACAGAAGGAATCAGCTTTCTTGTCCGTTTGGTCATTGAATCCTAAATTTAAGTCTCCAGGTACCATGCATTTGTAATTTGGTTTAAGATGTGGAGTGAGGAGGAGAGGGATGTCTGTGTTGGGGTTGGTGTTTTTATTGGGAGATCTATAGATTAGCAGGATATTGATTGTGGTGTTTGGATTTGCCGTTATTTTTCTAACTAGTAGGATTTCATAACCATCTATTTGTTCCACTGGGCTAGTTCTGATGTGAAGGTCATCTTTGACTAGAATAGCCACTCCACCTGGGTCACACCCGATTACTTTGGCCCGTCTCCACAGGGAAATCTGTTTTGTTGCCTGGGGTCTGGCTGTATGGAGAGCATGCAATTCGCCTGGTTCCGGGACTCACCAGTATTCTGGCGTAATAGTCCAAAAAGGATCCAAACGGATCGGATCACACCGTCTCAGTGCAGCGTCCTCGGGTTAGAATGGGCCTGGAACTGCAGCACCCCGAGCTGCTTGGGAGGCAAGCACAAGCTTCCGCAGGGTTCTCTGGCGGTCGCTGGAATCAAACGGTACGTCTCTGGTACCACTTCAAGCCGTTGCGGTCACACTTGCTTGCACAGCGCTTCTTCATGGATGGGGCAGAGCTCAAAGCCAGCGTTACCGACAGGGTGATGGGCTACCCCAGTCTCTCGGTGGCTCCCAGCGACTTCACTGTTCTCCGCTATATCGGTCTTCGCGATGGCTTGTTTCACACCTTCAGGGTTCAGCCCGACTTTCACTTTCACTGCGACATGCCATTTTCAGCCGGGGGGGGGGGGGGGGGTGGGGAGGAGGTGCTGAGGCCCGTCTTCCACGTCGCATTTCCAAGCAAAACTTTAACCAATTTCAAATCGGACCTTCGCTCCCCTAGAGGGGGGCACCTTCTTCAAGCAATTTCACCACGTTTTTCGGGGGAGGGGGGTCTACAAACGGGGGCTCAGGTCGCCTGTAGGGCCATGGTGTACAGAGCTCACACGGCAGGCAAGTTCATCCGTGCGCCCCCTGGTGGCCTTCCCGTTATTTGCTTTTTTACTCTATAGTTAATATGCTGGTATATGAAAGGGCAGGGGAGTGGGGTGGGGGGGGGCATTTGGGGAACAAAGAACAATTACATTAGCAAGTATCTCGATAAATCGTGTGAACAAGCATTCTTGCCTTTGAGGTCTCCTTTTGTAAGAGTTTTCAGGTTTCAAGAATGTATCCCTCAAGGATTCTGTATCTGTAGGGTTTGTGCCAAAGACATGCATCATGGTGCAGAACCAACAGCTGAAACTGGTCGACAATGCACACAGTCCACAGGGCAAAATATCTGGGAAAGAAATGTATCACTGTGGGGGGGGCAGGGGGGGGGGGGGGGAGTCATTAATAATCCATTTGAGCCACAGGTTAAGTAAAATAGATTGATTGACTGTCTTGAAGGTAGCACAAAAGTCCAATAACGCTCACGAGCTCAGCTGGTATTCAGGACTTGAAAGTGTGCAATGACTAATCACATGGAGGTAATAATGAAAGTATGTTATAGCAGATACACTTCTGGATCAACTGACTGATCACATGGGTTGAAGGAAGAGATGAGCTTTGATTATTTTTAATTTTCAGAGTAATTTTAGTACCTATGATGTTGCATGTGGACATTCAATGTTAATTTCTTTCATGTTTTCGTTGGTTCCTTTCATTTATTCCTCCACGAAAAAAAGCCACACTTTTATATATTCAAGATATTTATGATTGTTACTTATTTTTTATATGAACTTTATTGTAAATCGGCTCCCTGGTTTACACCTGAACTCAATTTAAGCGCAGTTAGACGTGCTGAAAGAGCATGGAGGAAAGCACTCCTTGAAGTCGATTTGCATAATGTTAAAAGTGACTACTACTATACACAAAAAGTGCATTTTTTCAGGGCGGAAAAAAGAGCATTTTAGGGGCCAAAATGTATCAATAATTGAGCAGCCCCAAGACTCTGGTCCAAACTATTCAGAAGTGACTCTCTTCCACCTGTATAAAAGGTGTGGAAGACTCTTCTAAAGAATGATGTGGTACCTTTAAACACTATTTTCTATAAATAAAAAGATATCGGACATTAAGAGTGAGTTAGAATCAGAGTCTGCGACTGGGTTTCCAGCGATGTTCATTCCAAAAATATGAGGGTTGTGCCTCAGTTCACAGAGTTGAGAACGATATATATTGATGAGACCGCAAAACATTTGAAGGAATGAAACCCCACAAATAAAGGTTTTAATTTTATTACTGCTCTGAATGCACATGAACATGGAATGCCTGTACCCCTTCTGTTACAGTAGTTCTAGATTCTTCCTCAATATTCAGTGCGGTATCTGATCCTTGTAAATCCACTGTTCTTCCCACTCTTCTAAAGAGACCATCCTTCAATTCAGAAATAGTTAATAACTTTAGGCCTATTGCAGGATTTCCATAGCTTTCCAAGTTCCTAGAAAGTCATGGTGAAGCAGCAGAACACAAAAAGAAAAAATCCATTAGATGAACATCAATCAGGCTTATGCTCAGAACACGGGACAGATACTGCTCATCGGTCTGGGATATTTTGTCAGCAGCGGATGACTGTTCCCTCACACCTTTTTCATGAATTACAGCTGAGGCATTTGAACTCTGTGGGAGGAACTGTGGGCATCCCTCTGAATGGGTACCATTTGTTTCTCCGTTATCGGTATCAAATTGTGAAAATTAGTCCATTTTGATCTTCTCCTGCTTTGGTGAAATGTGAAGCCCCACAAGGATCCTTCTTCCATTAAAGTAGATTTTTGTGTATGAAAAGGGCCAAGCAACGGCTTTATCCAACATCGTAGATAAAGTCGAACTTTGGATGGAAGAGAGCCAATTGACATTGCTTTTAGTACCCAACCATTTAGTTCAGAACCCTCCTTGCCTTGCTGAACAGCCCAATGTTTTTGGTGGGATTCTCCCATTTAAGGTTCAAGGAGTTTTCAGGTTAACACTAGTAGCTCTCCCACACCTTGCCATTTGTTCCAGGTGGGATGCTGCATTCATTCTAAATTGGATTACTCCAATGCTCACTACGAGGGTCTCCCAGCAGATCAAATCCAACCTCTGCAAAAAGGTACATAATGCTTCAGTCTGACTTGTTTTGACTTAAAGGAAGACCCTACCAGAATTCTCCAACAACAGCTACACTGGGGGCCAGACTACAAGCAAACCCTTTAAAAAAAAAATGTATTCTCACTTTTAAATCCGTACATACTATGGATCCACTCTACCTAGCAGCTAAGGTTAAATCCTGTTTACCAAAACTATTACTTGCATATATCATTTTTATTTCATAAAGAACATAAGATACAATCATCAGAACAACACATGCATAGTCATATAGCAGAGTATAGAAACATAGGCACAATACATCAGAAACATATCCATAAACATTGGTAAATCAGTGAGCATAGACAGTCCAGAAATAGGATAAAATAAATACATTTACAAAAAAAATATATATCACATCAAGTACAACGGAAGGTGAGAGTTGTGAGAACCACAATATGTATAGGCACTTGCGTACCAAGACGAGTACAAGAGGAAAAGTCCTTAATTCTTCTCCAAGCTAACCATTGATGTCCAGGAAAGTACCCGGGATCTCAATTTGCCCTTTTGTTTATGAATGGCCTTCTCAAACGTGAAAAAAGGTTAGCAGCTCATCGATCCAGTCATCAATGCAAAAGCAACACAGGGATTTACAGGCCTGCAAGATCATCTTCTTTGCCAGCATGCAGCCGAAGAATAGCCAAGTTGTATATGCATTACTCAGATCATCTATTAGATGTTCCTCCCCATGAACAAGAAGGGAAGCCTTCAAAAAGGTACATCAAGTCGTAGCACCAGACTCAACCCCTCTGCAAAGCCCCTCCAGAACTTAGTTCTGCTGCAAAACTTAGTAAATGTCTGTGTTCCTTTTGCCTGCCCACACTTCCAGCACAAACAGTCATCAGACAGATGTCACAGACACATTTGCTCTAGAGTCCAGTAGGTCCTGTAGACCAGCTAAATCTGTGAGGCCCTTGGCCTCCAGTCTATGGACAACTGGCAAATGTTATTACAACATCTCCTCTAGTATCCAGGTCTCCCACACCCCTCCCAAACTCCCTGGACCATATAAGCAGATGTTTTGAGTCACTCTCGTTAGAAGATGCCAAAATAGTGTACAACGTGGCAGCCGGAAGGACGGCACTTGCACACAATTCCAAATGTAACCAAGCTGCATTTTGATATCATAAGGAAGTGCAATTGAGCTTTGCAGCAACAACTCCTCAGCGCCGTCTATACTCCGAATGGGTACAGTCCCACAAGTCATGCTCCATACACAAGCAGGCAGAAGGCATCCACCTATCACTATCAAAGAGGTGTTTGGCGAAACGGATATCCACGAACATGGACACCCAGAAAACAGTTTTTCCACATACTGTAAATGCAGGATTCAGCCATATAGATGCATCAGGGAATATAAATGGGTCACAATACAACAGCTGTGAGATTTTTTACCAGCAGTCACGTAAGAATTCCGTGAGAGGTTTTTCCATCTTCAAATTATTGGCGGACGTGATAACGCTTTGGGTTCCAGTTGTGTGCTGTGATTTAACAACATTCGCCCTCAGGTCAGTCTCAGGTCTCGCCATCCTACAAAGATAGACATCCTAACGGAAAATGGCAAGTGATAATTGAGAGGTTTCGCAGATTCATGCCACCTAAATTTGATGGGAGTTGCAGTTAGTGCCAATCTAGGAGGATTACCATTCCACAGAAATGTTTGCATAAGGGCATTTATTTCTTTGAATAGGTTTTATGGCATTTTAAGGGGCAGCAATGAGAGAACAGTTGATCCTGGATGCCATATTCATCTTGACACAATTAACTTTACCCCACAGTAAAAGGCTAAAAAAAAAAAAAAGGACCACCAATCTAGGTCTAATTTGATTTTGGGTAATAGAGTAGAGAAATTAGCTGGACTGGGCCAATCCAGATTCCCTAATACTTCAACTTGACAGGGAACCACGTAAGAATTAAAGTAATCGAAAAAAAAAAAAGGGGCTTCATGCAGGAGGCAGAGATGGGTAGAATCTCGGATTTGCTGTAGTAGACTGTTTACCCAGAGATCCCGGAGAAGGCATTGATTGCCAACAGCTAATGCTTGAAAAAGGATTTTCCACCCCCACCAGAAGATCATCTGCATATTGGCAGAGCTCTTGCCTGAGCAACACCCTTGTCCGACTTCAAAAATACCTTAATTTGTCCTCAAAAGAACGGCCAAGGGTTCCATAGCAATTAATGAACAGAGAGAACAGGCACCCCTGCCTGATTCCCCGCCGTAACTGGAAGCTATCCGATAGTAGAACGTTTGTGAGGACACTAGCAATAGGATCCATATAAAGTAGCTCAACCCAATGTATGAAATTGGGACTGAACCCCATCATATGCAGTGTTTCGAAGGGATATACCCATTCAATCCTGTAAAAGGCTTTTTCAGCAGCGAGGGAGACCGCAGGCACCGGCCTGCACACTTACTTCCACGCTCCATCATTTACAGCAGCTTTCTCATATTATCCACCACAAATCTCCCTGGGTCAAAACCAACCCGATTTTCATGGATCAGCAGTCATCACCTTCTCTAATCTCTTTGCCAGTACTTTGGCCATAAGCTTGTAGTACGTATTAATCAGATGAACAGTCTATAGTACGCACAACACAACCTTTTTCACTATTACAGGGAACAAAGCATGCCTCAGTGTTAAACAAAGTCACGTTTTCAAAAGATTCAGTATACACATCCCGAAGAAGCGCAAAGGTAGGGTCAGGCAAAAACCAGTAGAAATCATCCAGAAGACCATTTATACCTGACGTTTTTGTTACCATTCAGCGTGGATTTCATGCTCCAATTGATGTGCAGAATCCTCCATTAACTTGGGCATCAGAGATAGGGCAGAAGTTTAGAAAATCCATAAAACGTTGCTAGTGTTTTGGGTGCCGTTATTAATATGCTGGTACCAGACATCACAGTGCCTTGAAGAAATTTAGATTGTGTAAGTGTGCTTGCAAAATACCATAAAACATATGAATGTTCGCCCTTAATCTAATTTTCATGTAAACTCGTATTTTAGTGTTATTTTCGTTCTTTTGGCAGCCTTTTTTCCATTATTTTGTATTTATTTACCTTTGTCGTGGTGATGTCATTGCATTCTTTAGCGGCGGTATACCGTGTGAGGAAGGTTCATCAGGTTATTGATTACTATAATGAATGAGAATTGGCTATATTTTTACTTTGAAATATATATTTGTGTTCGTTTACGCGTGTGGCCCTGCTACAGTAGCATCATAATTTTGACTGGTTTGCGTCGCTGTGCTTCTCAGTACGTTAGGAATCTACAGAAGGTCATTTCCTGCTCAATAGCGGTTCAACCTGATTTCATGATTTTGTTTGGGCTTCCCTCAGTTGAAGGTATGAGTTAACTATTTACTAATTAATAATTAATGAACAATCGCAGTGAAGAGTGTTGGCAATGAATACTGTTGAAACTCTTTAGTACATAGTTACTTGATGGCATACAGTCATTTAACTACACAGTGAGGATACCGACGTTGCTATCCGTTTTTTCCCCTCTTGTCGTTTCTTTGTATGCTCCAATGAAGGCTTTTTGGAGAAACACAGTAAGCACTGTTATGTTTGTTGTTGTTGTTACTTGAATCTAATGGTTCTGATTCTCACACGTTCTTTTTGAAACTGAAATACATTTATACGTTAGTTTTTTTTTTTTAATGGTACAACATTTTTGTTTTCGTGTGTGTTCAGGGTCGGATTGGTCCCTGGGGAGTGGGGGCCGGTTTGGAAGAAAAAAAAAATACATAAAAAAAAGATATAAATCATTCTGTGAGTAGCAGCATTTGCCAGAAATATGAAATCACTTGATTTCCATCATCAAATGAATTGAAACGAGTTTCCAGCTAAGCACTAGTCACTTTATCTCCTCAATTATATGGTTGAAGAATGTAAAATCAAATTTAAATGCATATTAGAATATATATATATATATATATATATATATATATATATACACACACACATATACATACATATTTTCCCCGCCTGCATATTTAATGCAGTACGCAATCGTATATAATATCAAATGTTAAGTTTTATATATAGTGCAAGTGCAATAATGTAAAAAAAATGTTTATCGAAAACCACTTTGCCAAAAATAAGTCTGTAACTTTAAAATGTTGACGGCAAAATAGACTCATCCAACATGGCCGCCACAAACAGACGAATTACAATGGTAAAAACATTGGTCTAGTGGTGGCAAAACAGGAAATAGATGGAAGCAAAACAGGAAACACAATATAATCCAATGTAAACATGGTGTCAGTTACAATCTGATGTAGCCCAGTTTGGGGTGAAACGCGTTATTGTAATTTTTCACGGGTGTGCTTTCTCAAAGTCCATACCAAAGAATAAAGGACATTTTAATTAATGGAAAATGCACGAGTGGCGTACTTTTTCGAGGAATGCTGGATGGAGGAGTGCCGCTGCTGTGCGGTTAGTTTTTTACTTTGAATATATATATATATCTCTTCAAAACGCCCTTCATCCTTCCTAGGTCGATAAGCGAGTACCAACACAGGTTGTGTGATATTGTATGCATATTTGTTCTATAAAAAAGAGCTTAAGCGCAAGTGCCATATCATTTGGCCTTGGACGTCTGCTTGGATTCACAGTAATTTAGTGTACTTAGAAACAATGCTATTTGATGCCACTTCCTGTTTTGTCAAGGGGTGAAAGATCCCGGGAAGCGATGCAACACGACATCACTTTGGGGTGGGTTCAGATATCATCACTTACACTGATGTCAGAGGTCAAGGGTCGTGAGGCGAGGGGTGGGCCATTTTTTTTGGATGACCGGGCCCATTTCTTGTCCCAGTCCGACCCTGTGTGTATTTAGGATATTTCCACAGTGTTCTTGAAATGTACTGGTATTAATTATTTCTGCACTTTAATCACTCATTAAATATCCTTTTGGATTTTTTCACTGTTAAATTTTCGCAAATTGAATGCTTCCAAACATATGCTGCATATGATTTTGATCTTAGATAGTCTTTGCTATGAATAGTTTGTCATTGATGTGCATAAGCAAGAGCATTCCTCGCCATCATTCCATTGACAACTTCTGATAAAGGTCTCATCTAAAGCCAGCTCCATGGAAGCCAAGAATGGTATAGTCTTTAAGCAGCAGGGTAGGGAAGGCTCTTAATCATACACCTGCGCTAGTATAAACCCTCTACTAACCTCACCTGAACTACTGTAAACCATGGAGACATTAATATCATGGTGAGCCTTTCGAACATGCTGTGGGATTGATGAGACGAGAGGCGGTAGTGGAGATAAAGGTAGAGTTTAATTAAACGAAAATAAAACAATTGGATAAAACAGTGGGTTTACAAGGCATAAAATAAGCAGTGCTGCATAACAATATGCTATGCAATTCTCTAGGTTAGCTAATTAAATTTGCATTTGTGTAGCAAAATTAGCAATTTAAGTTACCCTGTCCAATGAAATCACAGCTCACCCTGCATTCCTCACTTGCTCTCTTCACCCTCTTTTCTCTGTACACTACAAGTTCAAAGGGTGAGAGAGAAAAAAAAAAGCAGTAATCTCCACCACTAAGTGCCAAAAGCCTGAGTGGGAGTGCTAGGCAAAAATTGTCTTTTTCCTCCAAATAATTGAAAACCAGAGGTAATCGGGATTATACGTTTATGAAGCTAAAAGTTTATTCGCGCCTAGAAACACTTGTGTACAGTCGCGTTATAAATGCCATATCATATAACTATATAGTTTCTGGCAATGACCAGTATGTGTGAACTTTAAGTCATGCAATTCCATTTCTAAAAATGTAAGTTCTTACATCATTGTCTCAATACTTTACAGTAAAGTTCAGGTTAGTGTATCTAAATCTAATAGAGTAAATATGTCATTTTGTTGGGGAAGATGCATCCCCCATTGACAAGTAAAACACCTTTGAAAATGTACATGATCACACGGCCAAATGCTTTTGATGGCAAGCAGAGGTCTGTAACCTACTGGTTAAATACATTGTGAGACCGGTGCACAACCCATGAGCTGATCCATAATCCTTGATATTCTATTTTACCACCCTGTTGCTTTATGCCAGCTACCATGAAAACGAGATGGCAGCAAACTACAATATTCCAACTAGTCTGCCCAGTTCTCTGCCTGCCAATCCATCCACTCTTAGTCTCTTATGTTCTTTCCTCTTGCATAATGAATACACAAAACGAACAAGTGTTAGCGGAAAAGTAGTAATCAATACTTTCATTCAGTCTGTAAATCTTCAGATCCACTGCAATACCATACACTGTAGTTAGCCTCCAAAGCTCACTTTGTTCCAGGATTATGATTGCATTATATATTAGCACCTGCTGGAGCTCTGTTTCAGGGCCTTAAGATCATTTATTTTTTCATGTCCCTTCATGTGGCTAACCTTTTACATACACTAATCCAGAGCTCGCAAAGTCTACCTGCCCACTTCCATAGTAGAGTAGATTTTCTGAAGGGCGAGTACCATTTGCAGGAGAGGTTTACGTAACATTCATTCAGTTTGCAGTAAATGTCAACTAAAGTTGAACTCTGCATAGTTGGCCCCAGGGTGGCAGCAGTGTTCCAAACAAAGTGGGTTTGTGGTGACATGCCCCACTTTACAGAAAGCAGGTTTACATTTTCTGTCATCTGTGGCTTTGTGTTGAGTGCATTTCTAGACCTGCAGATCTAGGGGGATTTTAGAGAATTTGCAAGGCACGACTCTTCGCACTAATGTTTTACTTCAGCGGTACACAACAATGAAGTATTGATGCTCATTTTATGTCTTGGGTACAAAAAACTTCTGGTGACATTAAAAATATTAGAATAACATTGCTAATCAAATTGGTTTGTTTGCTAATCAAGAAAATTGTAATTATCAAACTCTGCTAATCAATTTTTGAAAACTAATTTATGCCTTGGGGTTTCCCCCCAAAATACAGTTTTAAATTACTACATTCAAAATCTTACAGGGATGACTTTGCTTCCTTTCTTCTCTTCTTAGTATGCCCAGCAATAGTCCTCTGGTTCGGCTCAGTCGTCCGCCTGCATTGAAGGGAATCAAAAAGATACACTGTATCCATTGCATTACCTTTTAAACCTTTTGTTTCCCTTCCTAGGCCAATCATCAGCCTCCCTCTGACATTCAACACAAGTTAAGCCCCTTCCCTTCATGGAGTTTCTCAGTAGAAGACCGCCATGATGCCTTCACCTGCCTGCCGTGTCCAGTACTACTGAGTCTCAGCAATTCTTGGATTCACAAGGTAAGCAAAGATCCCGCACAGTGTCCTCCTGTTATAGGGCTTTTTATTTAGTTACGTCAGCGGCTCTGCGTGGAGACATGCTTCCTATGGACAGCATATATAGCCGGAGACACCGCAGGCTGCCGAACACTGCAGCAGTTTGAGAAATAGCATAGAGCTTATCCGTCGGATGTCTGGTCTCCTCGGAGGACTTGCACTCTGTCGGCTCCATGGTAGTTGTCAGAGGCCCAGTCTCGTGAGGCCTCGCTGGCACGGGTGGCATTGCTGGCTGCAACGTCACACATACACATCTTAGGATGCATATAAAAGGATTTTCCCAAAATGGCAGGTAAGCAATGGGGGCACAGGGCACATTCTATATGACACTACCACGTCGTTCAGAACCTACCAGTGACAAATACTCTGTTCATCACATACTACAGCTATACAGACCAAAGCAACTTTATTGTATGTGGCATTTCTGCAGGCTACATCATCCCAAAAATCAGGTGTACACAATAAAAATAGCTCTCAACTAGGCCCTTGGGTGGAGGGTGGAGCCAACCGTATTTTTATGCTTTGCATCCCGGTAATTGCAATTTTGCTCCCTGCCCTCCATCCCCCCCATTATAAATGTAGGGCTACAAGTTGCACACTATCAATTTTAAAACGTCCGACTAGATGGTCTTTATCCCACCTGAAAAGGTCAAGGTACGAATTCTTTAAACAGCCGCAATAAGATTGTTTTTAACATTCACCCTGAACACACGATCCGGATTTAACAGGGTCGGACGATGTCGATAAAGTTGCCTTCACATCAATGCACGTTTTCACATCCGGAAAGATTGAAGCTTCCGTTTCTTGGATCAGCACCTGCAAATGTCATCAGACATCAATATATTGCATTGCAGGGGAGACCACCAGGGGACCCAAGAAGGTTGCGTAATAGAGCTTCGCCAGATGCTGCCTTCCATTGCCGTTTGAATTTTCTCCCCGCAGCGTAATAGCTCTGCCCTTATACGGAAGGCCGATGGGAAGCGGCGGGTCTGGTGGCCAGTGCTGGCTCCCGGGCCACAGTGGTTTTTGAAGCAGTTTGGCCACCTGACTGGGCCGGAGAGATGGAAAGCTGCAGCCGAGGTTGGCCCAAGAGGAGTGGCCTGCACAGATGGGGGTGCTGGAGCTTCCCTGCAGTGAGGATGTGGGAGGGGAGAGGGGAGCAAAGCGGCTGGAGTGGTGTGCAATTGCCGGCCTGTGAGAGGACGACCCAGGGGGAGCGCTGGCACAGCTGAGGAGCCAGAGTCTCCACAGAGCGGGTGCAAGCAGGTGAAGGGGCAGGCGCGGCATCCAACGACTGGCTGAAGGTGAAGACGGCCCGAGAGGAGGATGAGGAGTTCATCCCGTGGGAGAGGAGCAGCTTCCTTGCAGCAGACACGTTGCAGAGCGAGGGCCCTGGTGTCGGTGGGGTGCCTGTGGCGGCTTGCTGAACTAGCTGCGAGCTGAGCTCTAGGGGCTGCGGTCCACTGCTTCCCCGGAGCAGGCAGGGAGAGGCACCCGCAGAGGTGGCGAGTGAGGCAGCGGCCCTGGCAGCGCTGCAGAGAAAGGCGCTGGAGTTATGGAGAGAGGTGGTGGTGACCCGCAACACGCAGGGGAATGCGTAGGCCGGCTGAGTGTTGACTGTGAGAGACTCTGCCCTTCGTGTTAACCAGTGGACAGGAGACCCGGATGGAAGTGTGCAACAGGCCGATAGGAGAGCAGAAGCCTTACACAGGCAGGGCAGTGGGGGTGATTCCTAAGTGGATCAGAGCATTGCGGTATCCACCTCAGGGCCAGTTGCGGGGGGGCAGGAATGAAGAGTGGCACAAGGAGGACATCTTGGTGCCCTTGCAGCAGCGATAAAGAGGCCCACAGTACTTCCTAGCGTCACTCCGGGATTCTATGTCAAGACCGGAGGCTCCCATATGCTTCTCTTTCTTTTTATTCGACAATAAAGAAAAGAGCTCAGCAGCAAGATATTTGTGCACCAAAAGTGAAAGTGCCATGAGTAATGTGCAGAAAACAGGTGCACCAAATATATATAATACACATAGCAATATAACAGTGATACAACAGTAATATCCTAACATAAAAAGGTAAGTCTCTGAAGAAAACTACATTTCCCAGGGAGCTTGGCTCCAGTTAATTTTTGAGGCCATCAACACGTGACCTAGTCCACCAATAGTAGTTCAGATCCCCTGCATAAACAGTCCTAAACATTATGACACTTCCTCTTTCTTTGCTGCTCACAGCAAGAGATAAGTACTTCATGTTTAGCACATCTGCTTACGTCATGATTTTATAATTTAAAGATAACGTTACAAAAATGTCATAATATGTTCACTGCATGGTTATAGAAAAGGAAGCACCTTACCGAAGGGGGATGTATACCGGCTCGCAAGAGTAAAAGCTCTAGAACCCCCCCGCCCCCCGAGCCGGCCATCTAATGCCACAGCTGCCGTAACGGACGCCTTCTCAAGGCTGAAACAAGCCTTCATGAATAGGAAGGTAACCCCTTCCCATCTACCCTCTTACCCCGAGAAGGAAACCATGGGAACTAGACCCTCAAGCCTGGAGGGACATGGACAGGGCTCGGAAGAAGATGATCATAACAAAAACATCTACGACGCTGATCTTTCTCACTCCTCTTCAGATGAGGAATTTCATTTTGAGGATTCAGGACCCTCTGCGTCAGGGATTGCGGCAGACCCCATCCCTAACGACACAACCGGGACCAAACCTTCTACTGAAGGTACATTTACCCCGGAAGACTTAATACACCCCAGGTCCACCGACTGGGAACCATCTTCCAAGACATCCAGTTACATCCATTTTAGGCTGCGCAAGCCGCTTGATAAAGAAGTTCACGCCAGACTACGTGCTTAACGTCCACGACCAGACATTGCGGATAAAGTAGCTCTGACTCTGGAGCTCGATTCTAAGATGATTACCTTTTTGGGTAAAAACGTTAAAGACCCCAGGAAGGGTATTGATCGCGGCTGGAAAGCCTGCCAGGACAAAGTATTGGACATAGCAGGTCCACTAGCAAAAATCTCCTCCTCGGACCCAATCGACCCAGTGATACTGTCCGGTTGGGTCCAGAGGGCTATTTGCCTCTTGGGCAACGCCAGTTGCGACATCTCAGAGCGACGGATAGGCATCCTATACAAGATAGATGCCAAATTAACCGAACTGGCAGACACAGAATCCGGCCCAACGGCGCAAGGCCAGCTTTTCGGAGACCCTTTCATGAAGGAGATGACAAAATTCGTCGGGACATTCACGGCGTTGGACAAAGCACAGGCTTCAATAAAAAAAGTATTTCGCAACCAAGGTTTTCTCCAGGGCCGGAGGAGGTAGAGGTCGCTCTTCCGGCCGTTACTTCTTCAACAAGAGACCTCAACAATCTCGAGGCCAGCATAATTCCTGGCAAGAACGCCCCGACACTTTCTTCCCCTCGAGAGGTCGTGGAAGAGGGCGTCCCTGGAGGAGAGCAGCCAGATACCCTGCCCAACAACAACCCAAAGGTCAGTGTACTGATAACTGCGCCAGCGCCACTAACACCTATAGGAGGGAGGTTAAGGATGTTTGCAAATGCTTGGGATACTTTATCGGGAGATGCCTGGGTCAGAGACACAGCTCGGGGTGTACACCTAGAGTTTTTTTACACAGCCCGTTCAGACATGTCGCCCCGCTCCCATAGTAATGTCTCTATCAGACAAACCGCCTTAGACAGCAAAATACTCCATCTCCATCAGAAGCAAGCGATTCGCCCCTGCTCAAGTCAGGGAGGCTTCTTCAGTCCCATTTTTCTGGTACGCAGGAAGCAAAAAGTGCGCCCAGTCATAAACCTCAGAGCGCTCAACGAGTTCATCCTTTACCGCCATTTCAAAATGGAAGGTATACACATGCTCAGAGATCTTCTCAGACCCAACGACTGGCTTATGCGCCTAGACTTTAAAGACGCTTACCTCGCAGTACTGATTCATCAAACACACATCAGTTACCTCAGATTCTCCTGGAGAAATTCACAAGTCTCCCATTCGGACTCTCTTCGGCGCCTTGTTAATTCACCAAACTCTTAAAACCCGTAGTAGCTCGATTAAGAGAGCAAGGTGTCCGTCTCATAATTTATCTAGATGACATTATTTTCATGGCCCAATCACTGGCGTTAGTTCAGAAACAAACCGAACTAGCAATAAACTTGCTACACAGCCTAGGTTTTCTTATAAACTGGGAGAAGTCAGTTCTACTTCCATCCAAAAAGTATGGAATTTCTAGGATTCATAGTGGATACACAGAATTCGCAGCTTCAACTCCCATCAGCCAAGATTCACTCTACCAAAAGAGAAATACGCAGACACAGACATAAGAACATGTTCTCCCTTCGAGAACTAGCAAGAGTGATAGGGCTACTTTCATCTTTCATCCAAGCAATATTTACCGGCCCTCTTCACTATCGAGAGCTGCAAAGACTAAAAGGCCAACACTTAAAGAAAAACCTTTCTTATTCTCAACTCCTGACACGGTCTCCTCAAGCGAGGACATAGCTCAACTGGTGGCTCCCTCACATGGAAGCCTGGAACGGCAGAGCCAGCTTCGGCTCCGCTCCAGATATTATCATGGAGTCGGATGCCAGTCGCTCCGGTTGGGGAGTGAGATGCGGCCCCATAGCCACGGGAGGGACTTGGTCCCCACAGGAACTGGACCTTCATATCAATTGTCTAGAGATTCTTGCAGGTTCCTTTGCAGTGCGCTCTTTTGCCAAAGACAAAGCGAGTTGCTGTATTTTACTAAAGATGGACAACATCTCAGCGGTAAGATACATCAACCATGTGGGCGGCACCAAGTCGAGACCCCTAGCAGAATTAGCCAAAGACTTCTGGCATTTCTGTCTGGATCACCAGATTTCAGTTACAGCGGTACCTTCCTGGCCTTTCAAATGCAGTAGCGGACTGGTACTCACGCCACTCGACAGATTACAGCGATTGGAGAATCAGAGAGATTTTCCTCCGCCTTCAGGAGATCTGGGGTCCGATGTCCATAGACCTCTTTGCTTCCAGACTCAACTCCCAACTACTAGCTTTCTACAGCTGGAGGCCGGATCCAGCAGCAGCTGCAACAGACGCATTCCTACAGTCATGGTCCCAGGGAATACTGTATGCCTTTCCTCCTTTCACTATGATAGCGAGGACCCTGGCGAAGGCCCGTCAGGAGCACACAAATCTGATCCTTATAGCGCCGGTCTGGACATCTCAGACTTGGTATCCAGTTCTTCTGGAACTTTCTACAGATTCTCCAATCCTACTAGCCCAGTTTCCGGATCTCCTATTAGATCCATCAGGTCAACGTCATCCTCTCCTACTCAACAGATCTCGGACCTTAGCAGCCTGGAGGATTTCAGGTCAAGATGGAGAGCCCATGTCTCACAAAGCGATCAACCTTATGGAAGAGAGCTGGGCTCCTAGTACCCGGAAGAGATACTCCACTCTTGGAGCATCTGGAGCTCCTGGTGTCGTGAGAAAGGATTACACCCAATTTCAGCACCTGTAGAAGAGATCTTGAATTTTCTGGCATCCCTAGTGGAAAAAGGGCTCGCCTACAGGTCTGTGAACGCCTACCGTTCAGCAATTTCCGCAGGTCAGGACCTTATCCAAAGAGTACCAGCAGGAGAACACCACCTCATCTGCAGGTTGCTCAAGGGTGTAAGGCTTACCGTCCCACCTCCAGCTCGCTAGGACAAGCTTTGGGACGTTAATAAAGTACTGAACCTTTTTCTAGCATGGCCTAGTAACGAAGAACTATCGCGTACAGCCCTATCTGGAAAACTCACTACTCTACTCTGCTTGGTCTCCTACAGGAGAGTCTCAGACATCAGAGCTCTAGATCTAGCAGGCAGAACCTTTTCTCCTGATGGCATTGTATTCCATATTCAGAGAAGAACAAAGTGCAATTCCAGGGCGATTTCCTATCCCGCCTTTAGAGATCAACCGAAGCTCTGCTTGGTAAAATGCTTGAAAGTCTACGAAGAAAAGATGGCTCCACTCAGAACCTCCCCTAACGGGCAGCTACTGATCGCTCTGCGTAAACCGCACAAAGCAGTATCAGCACCGACCTTAGCACGTTGGGTCCGGTGGACGCTAGCTCAAGCAGGGATAGACACAAAGCATTTCAGAGCCCACTCAGTTAGAGGAGCCATGGCCTCCAAAGCCTTTCGGGCAGGAGTTCGCCTAGAAGATATCAAACAATTCTACCTAAAGCCAGTAGATCAGCCGGCATCTATTGTGGTAAGTAAGCTTTAAACAAGCATAATGGGAGCCTCCGGTCTTGACATAGAATAAAGATTTTCCATAATAACTTACTAGAAAGTCTCAATTCTATTAAAGACTCGGAGACGAGCATTATTCCACCCGGCGAGAAAATAACAGCATGTTACCTGATGTTAATTAAAGCTGTAATTAAAAGATTAATGTTGTGACAATTACATGTACCCTATCGGAATAACTACAAGATTTTCTCCCACCCTGATAAGGGATCTAGGGTTGTCATATACAAGAGACTAAAATTTTCATTTTTCTTGACAGCGCCTGCAGACAAGTCCGCCTGATCTCAGCCAGACACAAGTTCTTCTTCTTCAAGTTAACTAAAATTATCTCCTACTTATGGACAGCCAAGTTCGCAGCCCAGAAAGAGGAAGTGTCATCATGTTTAGGACTATTTATGCAGGGGATATGAACTACTATTGGTGGACTAGGTCACGTGTTGATGGCCTCAAAAATGAACTGGAGCCAAGCTCCCTGGGAAATGTAGTTTTCATCAGCGACTCTTACCTTTTATGTTAGGATATTACTGTTCTATTGCTATGTTGATTATATATATTTGGTGCACCTGTTTTCTGCACATTACTCATGGCACTTTCACTTTTGTTGCACAAATATCTTGCTGCTGAGCTCTTTTCTTTATTGTCGAATAAAAAGAAAGAGAAGCATAATGCTCGCCTCCGAGTCTTTAATAGAATTAAGACTTTCTAGTAAGTTATTATAGAAAATCGTTATTGTGAAGGACAGACGCCCAGGATAAAAAAAAAAAATTAAAAAAAATAAATTTACATTTTTTTAAAAAAAAAAAACCTATAAGAAGCTGGAGGTGAGGGTGCCCACGGGGGGGGGTTCAGTCCCTGCAGCGCTTCTGGAGGGTGATTGAGATGGCCTCGGGGGAACAGATATTGTTGGTTATTCCCATTTGCTTGACATTTGAGAGGGGCGACAGACTATCGGGTCACCAGCGGGCAGGAGGCGCAGCAGGTACTACAAACCCTGAGGGAGGGGGCCAATAATCCAGAAAATCCTCTGAGTTGGAACAGAGGAATTCATTCCTGTCAAAGAGAAGGATGCCAGGGCGCAGATAATTGAAGAGTGTCAACACCCCCCTCACCAGTGAAGTGACTGAGCTGAACATGAGGAGTTTTGTTCTGGAGTGATGCAGCTTCTGGGGTCTATGAATGTGCTTGGCACAAGCGGGGAGAATAGAGGAGATATGAATGACGGATGGCGAAGCAAAATGTTCCTTAGTGGCCCATGTTAGGGTGGACGTCTGTTGGGGGTGGGGGGCCCTGGAACACTTGGGTATGTCATCGCTTTGCAACAGAGGGGTCGTATGTTAGAATAAAGTACAGCCATGGTGCATGCAGATAGCAGAGAGAGGGGGGTGGGGTGGACGTGCTCAGGGTGGGGACGTTAAATGTGAAGGGCCTGAACTCTCCAACCAAGCGCTTACTGTCGGCTATTGAATTCCGAAATCAGGTGTTGAACATTTTGTTGCAGGAAACAAGGTTGGTGTTGGGGAAGGAGAGGCGGATTCTGAGGGGTCAGATCGGACAAGTGGTCTGGGCATCGGGGGGGCAACAAGAAAGGAGGGGTGGGTATCCTCCTCCACAAGCAAATTCAGCTGGGCAAAATGAGGGTGTGGTGGAGAGCTGATGGTAGAGCCTTGCTTGTCTTGGGCACCTTGGAAGGGGTACAGAAGACCGGCCACTATATACTGCCCCAACCAGGGACAGCTGCAGTTTTCTCAGGAAGCTCTCGGAGATATTTTGTCAAAGCAGAGGTCTCCTAATTATAAGTGGGAATTTGAACAGGTGGGCAGACTTGGGAATGGATAGGAGTGGGTGGTCGGTCCGGGGAATAAGACCCCCAGGTGGGGAGTGGTTTTGGGAAGAGCAGGGTCTGGTGGATGTTTGGAGAGAGTGTCACCCAGCAACTAGGGGCTACCCTTTTTCTCCTGAGCACACTGCACTCTGGCTACTGGTGCATACAATCTGTGTCAAAGACAACACTTGGGCAGGGCGTCTAGTTGCTGGACGGACCATGCTACAGTACTCATGGGCATCGATCCATGGGATGAAGGCAGGGAAAGTGCCGGAGATGGCAGATATGCAGTGGGATTCTTTAAGGCTTTTGCCAACGAGCTGCCCCCACCATATGGAAAAACACTTTAATCATATACTGGAGATGAGGAGCGCCCCCCTCTTTTGGGCAGGCTTGGATATCGGTGATCCCAAAGGACGAGAGGGAGCCACAGAGTTGTAAATCGTATCGACCCATATCTCTCATGTTGATGCCAAGATTTTCACTAGGGTACTGGTGTCTAGAATGGAGCGCATTATGCCCAGTCTGGTCCGCTCAGACCAGGTCGGATTTATCAGGGGTGGACAGGGGGCAGACACGTCGGAAGACACTGCTGATTGCGTTCGCAGAGAATCATGGCGGTAATCCCACATTGTTGGCCTTGGATGCAGAGAAGGCTTTCGATAGGGGAGACTGGGATTTCTTATATGGGGTAATGAGGAAATATGGGTTTGGGCACAGGTTCTTCTCTCCATGGGTGGCGGTCAATTGTAAACTGTTGAGGGTTTTTGAACTGGGGTGGGGGGCGAGTGAGGGGTACCCACTGTCATCCTTGTTGTTCGCCCTGTCCATGGAGCCTCTAGCAGAACAATTAAGGGGGGCATCTCAGGTGGAATGTGTAGTGGTGGGGGGGGCAGGAGGCAGAGAATATAAGCTGGGTCTTTATGCAGATGACATCCTCTTGCATCTAAAGAATCCACACAGCTCGGTTCTGCATCAAGGAATATGGGTCTTCGGTCCCATTCCCATTTGGTAAGGATGTAGAGGCACTCAGGCCACAGGGTATGGAGAATCAGGAGGGGAGTTTTAGTTATCTGCGAGTCAATATTACCAGATCCTTGGGAGACCCGAGTGGGCCAACTACCCGCAGTCGTTTAACAAATGGTACGGTGAGATGGCCGATGGGGTAGACACAATATTTCATGATGGGCCGTTTGAACAACCTAAAAATAAATTTTATCCCAAGGATCCTGAACCCATTTCAGAAGTTGCTGGTAAGGATCCCAAAGGTACTGCTAAGGGAAGCAAAAGGACGAATGCTCCGCTTTCTCTGGCATAGGCAGAGGCCGAGTGGGTCATTGGTGCTACCGAAGAACCAGAGGCGAGTGGGATTTCCAGACCGGATGCTATATTATAAGGCTGCCCAGTGGAGGGTGATGGTACCACTCTGTAAAGACTGGAGGGGGGCGTCTGTACTTCTGCTCTCTATATGGTAGAGGAGAGGCACAGAAGACCCCAGCCAAGACCCTCTATTACAGTAGCAATGGACGAGCAATCAAGCCCTAGCTTCTCAGGAGGTGATGCAGGCTGGTTCTTAAGTACAGTGTAGTCCCCCAAGCCCCCACAAAGGAATGTCCACACACTGTATTACTGAAAACACAGTCTTTATATAATTAATATTCAAAGATTATGTACACTTATCACAATAACTCAATTTGTGCTCAGGAAAATCAACAATGGTAAATATCTACAATTCTAAAGTGGTACCACAAATATTAGATCTCATTAAAGTGCATCAACTATCATGTAAAAATGTCACACAGATCAATAAAGAGGAAACCATCCAATAGAGAGAGGAGGGAAAGCAAGATGGTTGAAACAATAGGCAGAATACCGGCCCCTACCGATCGACACAGTTGTGTGTGGAGATCACCCTTACCCCCCACCTGGGCAACCTGTAAAATAATGATAGCACAAGCCCAGTCCATATATTGTTCAATAGCCTTATTTCCTCCTATAATGTTTTTACCCCCCCCAATGTACCTGGTGGAGTCGAGTTCTTCGAAGAGGCGTCGACAGATCCTTCTTGAGTGACCCCCTTTAAGCGGGAGTCACGGATCGTCAAGGAAAGTGAACTCGGCGTTGGGGAATTGACGGCCCTTCTTCAGTGCCCTCTCTTTAAAGCAGGAGTCACAGGTCGACCGTCCCACTAAGAACAGGGTTCAACGGCGTCGATGGGGCGGCAACTTCGTCCGAGCGGTGCTCGTCGACGGAGCGTTGGCGTCCTGCAAGGAAGAGGCATGCGGGTCACCTTGGCGACGATAGTTCTGGACCGCAAAAAGATGATGAAGAATTGTGGCCCAGCAAGGGCGTCGAGTCGAAGTCTTTGTGGTCTTCAGGTGGCGGGAAACCCACCGGCGGATTCTCCTTGGCGCGTCAGCGGCCTTAACTTTCTCCGGCAGGATAAACTGTTGTCGGTGCGGACAAGGGAGTCCTTCGAATCAATACTTAGGCAAAGGAGCAGACAGCTCCGGTCGTCGGCGGCACGGCGTCAAGCAGTTCCCTCTTCTGGGACAACACGGCTTCGACGGGCCTCCAGGGGTTACGGCGAAACTCTGAACCCTGGGCGACAGCAATGGACTTCGACGGCGCCGATGTCCGGGTGCTTCACTCCGTTCTCCTCGGCGGTCCCCTTCTCCAGTCGGCAGCCTTTCGAGGGTCTGACTTCCAGGGAGCTTTGGTGAAAGTGTAGCGGTGCTCGATGGTCCCTCAGAGCACAGGAAGAGGGCGCCTTACCAGGTCCTCTCTCGGATCAGTCCTCGACGAACTCGGCAGCTTTCAGATCGGGTCGAAGCAAAAGCAACAACAAGTCGTCTTCTTCCAGCTGGGCGTCGAGGGTCAGCAGTTCCAGTTACTCTTCAAGTGTAGAGACAGCTTCTGAACAATTTCCAGTGGTGAGAGGTCCCTAGATATAATATCTGGTCTCTCATCCACACTGCTGGGTCACTCTCAGCAGCCAATCATACAGAAGGGCATTCATGCAGTCATGGAAGGTACAGGTTTATTGGGCCGCAATCCTGTGGTAGATCAAGGAGGTTGAGGGCCGGAGCCTGGACCTAGACCTAATGTTGATACGGTTTCGCTTGGAGAAACGGGGGACATTTGACACATTTTTTGTTGCTTTGGGCTAGTGCTTGCTTTGCTAGACATTGGAAAATGGTGGAACGTCTTTCTGGAGGAGTGGGATGTAAAGGCTAAGGACCTTTATCTTATGGCGAGGATTACAGTGGCGATCCACGGGGGAAGTTCGGGGATTGAAGGGGAACCGTTGCAATTTCACAAAAGATTTGGAGGTGCATTAAGCACATTATTGTTGTTCTGCTTTTGTTTAAGACCGTGCTGGACTTGTGATTTTCTATGGGGCGACATTTCAAAAGGTTGATGAATACCCTCAGTTGTGCTTGTGAGACAGGGGTTGCTTGCGGGGGGGGGGCAAAGTGAGGACATGGGGATTCATGTGCTCAAGGTTTTCCAACCATGTATGTTGGCAATATGTTTTTCTCCACTTCTTTGTGAAAATCAAAATGCATTTATTTATTTTTTAAACACATTGCAGGGCTCAGCATTGCCAGAAGCTTGGAGCAACTTGGCCCCTGCTCACATCCTCGACCAGCCACTTTAGCTGGACGCCAACTCCCAGGGGGTTTATTCAAAAACTAGACCAACAAACACCATAGAAACACATCGATGTGGCATTACCTTCAGGTGTTCGCAAATATTTCTAAAAAAAACATGAGGATCATTCTAGAAGACATTCAAGCCATAGCAGGTCATACGTAATAGATATAAGGGAATAATTTGAAATTCAGAAGTTTGATTTAGTTTGTGCTTACTAGGCAACGTAGAAAACCCAGTAAATGCCTTTAGCTCTTGCTCAACAAATCCTTATTTCAATCGCTGCACATTTAGGTTAAGAGGACTTTACATTGTGCCAGTCATCAGTGTAGCATTCTAAAAGCTACGAGGATGGTCTTGACATGGCATATTTGGCCTACACCAGGAGTCTGCAGAACTTATCCTGCAGACGAACAGAAAAGAGGAGAGGAACGGTGGTGAATGGGGAAGCAGTTAAACATGTATGGTTTGTAAAGGTAAGGGGCGAATATGGAATTTAGGGATGGATGTGATCAAAGCATAGCCGAAGCAACAAATGCATTATGCTCCTGAAAATTGTTTACCCCTGGAGGGCAGCTGAGCATGGTGCAGCACACCCTTTTAGTATGGAGAAATGTATGTTATGCATTACCTCAGACAAAAAACATCTGGGATTGCACAGCCAGCCATCAGAAGCTAAAGAGCCCAGACTGGACTGTGTGCAAGGTAAACGCGGTGCACACAAAATGGGAAGCAGAAGTTAACCCTCGGAGTGCCATACAAAACGTCACCAGGTGTCATTTGGAGAAAATGCTATGCAAGTTATGTTGCTGATGGAATAGTACTGCGTTTGACTTTACCTAAGGCAGGACCATCCACTCTGTATTCAAAGTTGTCGTTGGTACTCTTGCCAGGGAATGCAGTCGCTGCACAGCTCAGAGTTCCTATACTGGGGACTGCATGCATTACAGGACTGTCACTGCATAAGGTCGCTTTATGCCACAGTAAAACCACCTTACACCATTGTGAAGGGAGGAGTCTTTGCAGGGGCAGGCCAACTATGTTAATACTGATGGTCTAAAATGTCTAGCAGAGGAGAGGCCATTAGCCTCAACAGCCAGTTCTATAGTAGGGATAAGTGGGCGAGCACGACATTGGGCTGGGTCAAACATGTGGGCATTCCTAGGGTGATGTGGCGATTAGGCTACACATGGTGGTTTATGGGCTCTTTTAGGAATGATCTGCTTGTCTAGCTCCCATTTCCAACTACTTCTCTGAGCTGCAGTTGCACAAGGGAGACGCCAGATAACTTTGGGAAACCATCTTAGTTTACTGGACAACTTGCTCTTGTACAGGACCAGAACCTCTGTGCGTAGTAGGATTTTCAAGTATGCTGGAAATGGGTAAGAAAGATGGTCCTCAGGCCCAATGTGTCTTGTCTGGGAGTCCATTTTGTTATGTTATCTTGTACAGTGCACCGTTACCATTGGTATAGTCTCTGTGATTCAGATTCTGTATGAGAATGGGTTGGTGAGGGCAGAGTGATTAGCATAGAGGTTGTGTTGTTCGTGCTTGTAGAACCAGGAGGCCCTGGTGTCTATTGCCGGTCTGGTTTCTGTGTGTGTGTGTGGATTGTGCGCACTGGGGCTACTGGGTCCGGGTGGGTAGCATTCAGTGATTGGGCGTTTGTTTGCAGCTGTTCATTTTGTGGTGGATATGTGGGTTGTCTGTTTCAGTGAGACTTAAACTGATACAAAGGATCATTTGAGGCAAGTGTGGAGTATGCTGCAGGGGAGTTAGTAGTTGGAGGCTTTCCTCCTGTCCCCATTGGCATCGCTAGCATTGTCCATTTTGGGCTGGTCTTTGGAGTTGAATAGCCACGTTTTCCGTTGTGTTATGAGGGTGGGGGGTGGGGAGGGCGGGGTCTTCTGTCATCCCATCTCCTCTGTTGTGTTCCATTGAACAGCAATTAGGCGTGAAAATGCGGTTCCTCCAAATTTCCCTTTTTCGTATTGTTTCGTGGCTATTGGGAGGTAGTCCCTTGATCCAAGGTCGTTTTCTGGTTGGTAGCATTTGATGTGGCCTCTTTAGTCTCAGGAGTATCCTAGCTACAGCGTTGTGGATGCATTGGAGTTTTTTGGTGAGCCGTTCTGGCATTCCAAGATATTCTTGAGAATACTAGGACATGGTTGCAAGGGTTCTGTGTGGCAATGAGAAGTATGGGAGCATCCCACTAAATTGCTGCAGGAGGTAGTAGCATTTTTTTTTTTAATTTCTTTTTTAATAGCATTGACTTGCGGCTCCTGCGAGAGTCTGTTGTCCATGAGTATTTCCAGGTTTTTTTTACCATGTTTGTTGTCTCCGTTTGGGTACCAATGCCAGGTGGCCAGTCCAGTTGTGGGTCGGATGCGTCGTCCTCTGGGGGCGAGATCATTATTTCTGTTTTGGTCAGGTTTAAAATTGAGGTTGTTAGTTGGCATCCAGCTGTATAGGTCAGTGAGGGAGTTGCTTGGGTCATGCCTCTTGACGATGAGTTGCGAGTCATCTGCGTAGTTGAAGGCAGTCCGTGGTTTTGAATGATTGTCATCAAGGGGAACATGTAGATGTTGAAGAGGGGAAATGCTGGAGCCTAATGGCACTCCACAGGAGATGTTGAGTGTTCGAGGTAAAAGGCTGTAGGTAGGTTCGATTTTAGCCATTTTAAAAAGGCAGTCTCTTTTTTTTTTCCAATTTGTTTTATTGACAACATACATATAAGGCTGAACGAAACGGTCCGTTCCACCAGTAAGAGACAAAAAGAGGAACACGTTGTCAGTTTTTCCAATAAGAACTCCCTTCCCACCACCCTCCTCCCCCCACCCTCGCCCAATTTCAACATACCAAGTTTTGAGGATTCACGAACAATAATAGCTCTGGGGAGAACGATTGCTTGCCAAATGCCAATTAGACAAATCACTTGACACAGTGGGTTCAGATCATGAATTAACCGGTTGGGAAACAATCACAGTCTCAAGGAGGCATGGAGATCTTATGGCGGCAACCTAAGATACATTCTACAGGCGCATAGAAATACAATCCTCATGGAGAAGAACTGCAGTCCATTCTTGCACAAAGTCTGTCATGGTGTCGTTCGTTATTGCGGTAAGCTTTTCATATATGAAGATCGACCTGAGTTTGCAGAGCCATTCCTCTTTGGACGGGGCCAATGCACTTTTCCACTTTTGGGCGAGCGCTAGCCTCCCCACTCTCAACATGACCCCAATGACCTTAGGGAACGCATTCAGTTCTGTCTCCGGCGTGGGGATGCCCAGGAGGATTTCCAATGGCAGTAAGGTCGGGCAGAACCCCTCAATTTCATTAATCCAAATAAGTAGTTCCGACCAATAAACCTGAATGACTGGGCATTCCCACCACAGATGAAACCATGTGCCTCGTTGGTGACAACCTCTGGGGCAAAAGGGGGACACATCCCTAAACATTTTGGACACGGTGGCCGGGGGGCGGTGCCACGAATGGAGAATTTTGAAGCTATGTTCCATAGCAGCCGTATATAGAGAACCCGTGAAAATGCAGTTAAAGATTGCCCTCAAAGTGTGGTCATCCAGAGGCATGCCCAGCCTAGCTCCCCAAATCTTTTTGAAAGGTTGTCTGCCCTCCAGGTCAGCTGTTACCAAGACACTATAGAACATTGATAAGGAGCCCTTCCGAGTTGTGCTTTTGGCCAGGATAGTCTCGAAAGGTGTGAGAGGGCGTTTGAGATGATCGGCCCAGCGAGGGTGGGTCAGGATCCCCTTCAAGCGTATGTATTCGAAGACTGAGGCAGGGTTGTCTGCCAATGATTCGGTCAATTTGTCATATTCTATAAAGTACCTCAAAAAAGGCATCGGGAATCACCACGGGGAGCGCCGCGAAGAGATAAAGGAGGCGGGGCAAGATATTCATCTTCACCGTAACCATGCGCCCCAGCCAAGAAAGTGTAAGGGTAGCCCAACGTTTAAGGTCACTGCTAACCTGAGCCAAGATCTCAGGGAAATTGCATTGGTATAGTTGGGAAGAGGTCTCTGGGGATGGTGGTGCCCAGGTATCTGGTGGATTCCCGCTGTATTCTTACCCCCAGTATTTCGGTGCTGCCCTCAATATCTTGTTCCCCTGGACCCATGGGCATTATGCTAGACTTGGACGTGTTTACCTTCAGCCCTGAGAAGGAACCGAAATAGTGTACGAGATCAAATAACCGTGGTAGGGAGACCTGGAGGTTTGTTAAGTAGCTCAGGATATCATCTGCAAATAAGGATAGTTTAAAGTCGCAGTCACCACACCTTATCCCGGTGATTTCCTGGTCTGTCCTGACTGCTACAGCCAGAGGTTCCATCGCCAAGGCATATAAAAGGGGAGACAGGGGACATGCCCCTGGAGAGGGAGAACGGTTCCGGGGTGTCTCCGTTGACCAATACTCTCGCTGAGGGGCCGTTGTAAAGTGCTGCGATCCACCCACAGAAGTTGTCTCCCAACCCCATTTTGCGAAGAACTCTGCCCATGTAAGGCCACTCGACACGGTCGAAGGCCTTTTTTGGGTCTAACGAAAGAAGGTAGCCTTCCACCTCTTGTTTTGAAGCCTCATGCACGAGATCGAGGGTTTTCCTAATGTTGTCCGATCCCTGGCGCCCCTAAACAAAACCCACCTGATCGACCATGTACTAGGGAAGGGAGGAGTTTCGCCAACCTATTTGCTAAAAGTTTAGCCAGGATTTTAACATCAGTGTTGAGAAGGGAACTGGGGCGATATGATTGGCAATAGGCGGGATCTTTTCCCTCCTTGGGGAGAACTACAATCAAAGCCGACATCATCGTGGGTGGGAGGGAGCCCTGATTCAACGCATTATTGAACATCTTGGCCATGAATGGGGCAAGTATGGACCGATAAGTTTTATAAAACTTGCGTCCCCTGGGGCCGATCCGCTTTTCAGCGAGGATATAGTATGTAATATTTCTTGTGGGGTTATGGGCAGCTCCAGTGACTCAGCTTTGTCGGGGAGAAGGCCCGGGATTGGGAGGGAGTCGAGAAAGCCGTCAACCTCGTTCACATCTCCCACGTATTCCGAGCTGTACAGCCTTTCATAATACCGCCTAAATTGTTCTGCGATTTTACTATCCCTCACTGTCGAGTCCCCCTCCGGGGTGTAGATGGAATTCACCTTTCGCCTCCAAGCCAATATCTTATCCGCCTTTTCCATATATTTCTGTTTTAAGAAAGCGAGCTTCTTTTCCGTCTGTCCCACGAGGAAGTCTGCCAACTTGTTTCGTAACCTCTGCAATTCCTCCCATTTCCCAGGGAACATCTGTGTTTTTCATTTCCCCCCTGGTTGTATAGCTTCTCTCTTTTCCCTTAATGATTTCTCCTCACGGGCTCTTTCCCTCTTTTTCCCCCCGACCCTATCCCAATGAGGGTGCCTCTAATAGTTGCCTTAAATGCCTCCCATACTCCCATGACCCCAACCTCACTGTTATCATTGAGGGAGAAATAGTCCTCTATGGCCACCAGAAGGGATTGGCGGATCCCTTTGTCCTGTAGAAGAAGGTCATTACACCTCCACCGGGACCCTATTGCTGGGGCAGAGGGGAGACCCAGTCTAATTTTTACCATGTCGTGGTCCGTCCAGGGGACAATCTCCACTCCCGAGTCAGTGACCTCCCCCTGAAGAGAACTCTCAACCAAAATGTAATCAATACGGGAAAAAGCTACATAGGGCCTTGAGTAAAAAATATAGTCGGGATTCCGACCCTGCTTGGAGGTACATGTGTCACTCAGGCCCAGTTCCCTGTTCACTTCGCGAAAGGCCACAGCTAGTCTCTCGTGAAGGCGCATGTTCGGGCAGGGTTTAGCAGATTTCCTATCCCTCTCGGGACCTAGAACCATATTAAAATCTCCACCAACCAATAGGGTACCCTCCGAGAATGATATTATTTCTTTCATTCCAACCCAGAAGGCATCCTGTGCTTCATTCGGGGCATAAATACACACCAGAGTAAACAACCGGCCCCGCACCTCCCCCTTAACCATAAGATATCGTCCATCTGGATCTGATTTCAAGGCTTTGAACACAAAGTGGGCCCCCGGGGGATACCACCAAAGCTACTCCTCGCTTCTTTGCCTGAGAAGATGCTGTGAATACCTGTTCAATGGTTTTAGCCCTGAGCTTTGGTTCCTTGCCCAAACCCAGTGAGTTGAACAAATAAGAAGTGAAGCCGGAGCCTTGCAAATTCCCACACCAACAACAACCTCTTTGTAGGCGAATTAAGCCCACGCACATTTAACGATCCCACTGTCAAGTATTGGAGCAAATCATCCATTAGTACACTGATAAAGGCTCATAGCTCCCCTCGAAAAACAGCAACGGTTCTTGCTCCCACAGTGCTTGCCCACCCCATTAGAGGCTTGTGAAAGCCCTGGGGGTGCGTAGTAGACCCGAAAACTTGGCGTTTCATAACTGTAACCCCAACAACCCAACCCCCTTACTTTCCCCCCTAACCCCTGATCGCCTGGCAGGTCTTTGGTGTCATTATATCGCCAACCAGGCCACCATTGTCTCCCCCTCCGGGCTCAATAACTCTTGATTAATAACAACTCAAGCCCCCCCTGCCCCCAAGGTCATCCCTGGGTATAAACAATTATTTCCCCCATCCACTCACAAAGTCGATTACGGGCTTTTTCATTGAACACCACGAGCCCTTTCATGTGTCCGGGAGCTCCGGGGATGCCGGGGCCAATCTCCTGACTTTCCTTTGGCCACGAACCCTGCGTCTTTCCCTTGGGGCCCTGGTCCCTTTTGGGCCCGTCGGAGCTCGCTCACCCTCCTGGTCACCCAGTTCCATATTCGGACCAGCCAATAGTTCGCCTGACACTCTCTGGATGTCGTCCTCCGTCACCAGGGCATACTTATAGCCTTCAAACTCAAAAGAGAGCGAGAATGGGTACCCCCACCTGTATCGGACCCCCTTGGACTGGTGCATTTTTGTCAGCTGAGAGCATAGACTGCGCCTTGCCAATGTAAAAGCAGACAGATCCTGATAGACTGAGATTTGGGCCCCTTCCCACTCCACTGGGCCTGTCTTGCGAGCCAATTCGAGAATCTTGCTTTTTTCGGCAAAATAGTGAAAGCGAACAAGAATGGACCTGGGGCCTCTGGAGGATGCGCCCGCTCTGTGGGCCCTGTCGATGGTGGGCTCATTCGTGTTGGCCCCTCCGAAGAACAAGCCGACCACTGCGCTAACAGCTTTATTAATGTCCGCTTGCGTTTCACCTTCGTGCTCCGGGAAACCTAAAAAGCGCAAGTTACACCGACGTTCCCTGTTCTCCAAGTCATCCAACTTCAAGGAGCATTTCTCTTCCCTCCTTTCAAGCTCCGCAAGGCGCATATCGAATTGGGTCTCGAAGATATCGTTGGAAGCAGTGTTATTCTCGAGCGCGAGAACTCGATCGTCTATTTTGTCAACTTTCTTGTCCAGGGTGTCCAGTCGCAGCGCTATATCTGCCCTGAAGCCTCAGATCTCATCCAGGAGGGCCGCCATGCCCCTGGTGACAGTGCTAGTGTCCGCAGCTTCCTTGTGTGTCTGTGCCGCCATTTCAGGACATACTTGGGGGCCAGGGGACAGACGGCAAAATCTCTGTAGTGCCTCCTTCCAGCTCATAACCTCCCCCCCCCCCCCCCCAAGACATCTCCGACTCGAGGGGTCTGCCTCCAAAAAGCGCGTGTTCAGGGGGCCTCACCGCCGGCTTCGCTAGGGGCAGGGGCTGATCACTCTGGAAGCACATGGAGCGAAGACGCTTCGCAGGTGGTCTTGGTCGCTCACAGGCTCCCCCTTGTAGGTGCAGAATGCACCGCCACAGGTCTTCCACCTCGTATCCGCACTTCTGCGTCTTTCCTTGTCCTGCAAATGGGATCTCCTGGTGCATGCGTCTTGACACCACCCCAGCCAGGCGGGAGATGCCTAAAGGATTGGTCGCGGGCCCTCTGACAAAGAGTCTATACTGTCTATGACTGGCAGTTTGTCCCGGGGGGTCCCGCGGATGCCAGGAGGCTCCCTCAATAACCCTCCCGGTTCAATGGAAGGGGCAGTGGACCACCCCCTGCGTTACTCCGTTTCCTCCCACGATCCTGGAGGCCCTCAGGGTGCCGTTCGGGCCCCGCCGTGATCTCCTCACCTCATGGGCTCGCTGGTGCCACCCCGTAGGGTTGATGCCGCATCCGATCTGAGCGGGCCAGGGGAGGGCCCCGCCCGCCGACCTTGTGCCTCAGGTCCCAGTCCAAGCTCTCCACTTTCGTGCCTCTCACGACGCAGTATGCCCTCGGCGGGGGCTCTCTTCCTTTGCCCGATCTCGCTCTCCACAGGCCTCGAGGCAGCGCTCCAGGCACAGGGGGACCCAACGGCGTCGCTCCGGGCCCTCCCCGGACGTTGCAGGGGGCTTGTGTCCGCCCCAAGGAGAGCGGGCCCAGCTACTTCTAAGGCGCGTCCTGCCACCACTACCTCCCTCCAGGGAGAAGGGGGAAAGGCACCAGCCAGCGTCGCTCGGCCTTGCCACAGGCCGCTCTCAAGCCTGGGCTCTGCGTAGCTTCTCGTGGAGCCGCGGCGCCGAAGGGGGGAAAGGGGTCACTATCCCTACAAACTAAAACGGGTCGCGGTTTCACGGCGGCTCCACCACGGAAGTCCAGATTTCGGGGCAATGTGCCCACCAACGATGGCAAGGTGGGGGTATGGTCTACTCCTCACTCTGGGAGTGCTGGGGGGGGCTCAAAACCCTCAAATGGTGCCCTTTGGAGGAGACGAGCTGAGATGCTTCAGCACATCTCTGCGCCCACTGGTGGATCCCCAGGCAGTCTTTTTCACTGCATTCCTTCCAGTCTTTCGATTAGTGTTGTGTGACTGTGTCGAACTCCACCGATAGGTCCAGAAGTATATGGGCAGATGGAATGCTGTTGCCTATATTTATTTTTAAGTCATCCCATATGGATAGGAGTGCCGATTCCATTCCTCTCATGGGTCTGAACCGACTTGCGAGAGGTTGAGTATTACGTTAGTTTCTACATAGCTAAGTAGAATTATGTGTAGATGGTTCTCCAGTATTTCCACCGGGTAGCGCAGGTTGGATAAAGGTGTGTAATTACTGGGGCTTAATGTAAGCCGGTTTGAATGATTTCAGTACTATTCCTGTGTTTAGTTATAGGTTCATCAAAAGCCAGAAGCGTGATGATGGGGTGCTGTGGTTGAGGACTTTTGTAGATGCTGGGGAGGGGGCGAGGACAAGAGTCGCTTGGAAATACGACATTGGTGTCCTTTATTAGTGTGGAGAAAACGGTCTATTGGGTCAAATCGGATTAATCTTGCTGCGTTTGGTGGATCTCCAGTTGTCAGCGGTTTCATGGTTGCTTCAATGGTCTGTTGGGGTGTTTCAGTTTTTGTTCTGATGTAGTTGGTGATATTTCATAGTGCTCGGGATGGGAGGCTACCTTGGATTCTGGATGTAGGGATTTTGATCTCTTGGATGATTCTGAAGAGTTATTTTGGAGTATTTGTTGCCGATTGGATCCTTGTGGCGATTTGTAGATTTTCTGTTGTCTTTGGTATTTTATTTTGTCTGGCTGGTTGTAATAGTTTCTCCATATATTTCTAGGGAGGAATAAATAGTTTCAATACTATTTCTGTAAAACACTCCAAGACAAGGCAACTTTCCTGCAGACTAGTGAAATGGTGGCCTGGGCAGCTGAACAAACCCTTTAAAAACTCATTTGGGATTCCATTAAAACCTGTGGAAACAAATGAATTAACTCCAACAAGGACTTCCATGCAAAGCACTTTCCCAGAGCAGTAGGAGAAATTGGACAGTAGATAAACTTGGAAACCCGAATTGCCTTAACAAATGTAAAAAAACAAAAAGGCATGTCAAAAACAGATTCCCCAAAAAGGTACCTGCCTCTGCATAGCTCCCTCATCTCAGTGCAAACCCATGAACATTACCTGTGGAAGTCTCATGGGATTGTTGGGAAGGCATGAGGCGAGATGCATTCAAGGCACTGACGGGCCAGGAGGTGGGGGGAGTGGAGTGGGACGCCTTCCCGTTTAACAGGACCCCACTTTAATATAACCAAATATAGTCTAACCACATAATGCAGTCTAAGATGCAAGTAGCATTGCCATTTTGCGTAGATATTAGTAATCATAGATAAAAGGGAAGGCCTGCACAGTAAATGGGGCATTGCATGCACTATTCATTGTTCCAACAGTGTTGCAAAGATGTGTTTTTTTTAGCCAAGAGGAACGTGCCCTACAAGGCTGGGATCAGAGACCGGTGCCTGGTGTGCATGTTATCTCACACTGGCCAACGCATGACCCCCGGCCCATTCCCAGGTGACCATGAGTTATAGCCCATATAACTGACTAAATCTTAAGATCCCTGAATTCCATGGCACCAGGTGCCCTTTGACCAGCAACCCCAAAGTAACAAGTCCTGAAATGTTCGAAGAACAGACAGGGCATATCGTTGAAGCGACTATCGTTTGATTTATATTGCGAGGTGCTGGTAGGGATACATTATAGTTCAAAACGAGGGTGGAGAGTTTAGCCAAATTGAGTGAGTGAAATGTGTGTGCGAAGGTTAGAATGCCCCAGAACCTCCTTTGTGTCCGTCTTAAGGCCTGCCAAGTGCACAGCATGTGTGATAAAATATTTGTATGGTAGGAGTACAATTAATGACGTGAGAAGATGAGCCCCCCCCCCCCCCAAGCACCCACATGATGGAAGACAGGCAGACTGGGATCAAAAGACCTAAACCCCTTATGGGTAAAGGTGGACCATGTATAGGGTCCATCCAATCAGCTGTGCAGGTTTTTATTCTATGTTGTTGCGTCATTATGACACTGTGCATCTTTAAATGTTTATGCTTGTACCTCTTTTCGGCAGAACATTCTTAGCCGCAGACATTCTTGCTGTTGCCCTCATATGGCCGTGAGATTAAAACTTGTTATACTTTCTTCCCTAGCTGGTTGTATTCTCTCTGGTGTGAGCGTTTAGGGGCATGCTTTGAGGATCAAGTCTCGTGCTGCTCCTTTTCGTGATCTACATGACCCCCTTTGATGAAGATTAAAATCATATGGGCTGGGCTCACCAGTTACAACTATGCGGATGACACGCAAATCAAATACAAAATGACCGGCAACAAGACTCCAGCACCACCCTCAGCCATTGACTTACGCAAATAAGCAAATGGAGGACAGCCAACTACCTAAAACTCAACCCAGACAAGAGGGTAACAACAATATATAACAGAGAGAAACAGACACCAGGTAATCTGTTAAGAAAGCATTTTAATAGCGAACAATGCTTGTGCATATATGTATAAATAAAACCAAAGAACCTGTTCATATAAAATGGACAACGGACTTGCGCTGGAACCCCAAGTCACAGCGCTTCTATCATTTGCACCCTCTGCGACAGATTATGTGTGCATCTCGATTGCACACAGAGCGCTGGCCATCAATTACCTGATGTTGTCAAGACTCGACTACGCAAACAGCATTTGCCCAAGTATGACAGATTACCTCACAGGATTATTTATTTATTTTATTTTTAGACAGACAAACTAATGGATCCAAAACACAAAAGCTAGCAAGACTATTATTCAGACTCAACGGGAGAGAACATGCCAAGCACTCCTGTGGCTACAAATCCCAAACAAGGATTCAGTTAAAGGACTTTAGCTAAGTCCCATGGCCAAGGAGCAGAATTCCTCCAAAGCAAAATCTCACTATACCAACCAACCAGAGATTTAAGATCAAGAAATAAGAAATTACATACTATTAAAAACCAGAAGCTTTTTCCAGACAAAGACACAGAAGCTCAGCTTTCTCTACCATTAGGTGGTAAGATTTTGGCACCCGATAGACCTTTTGAATGGGAACAATTACCATACACGGAAGAATGCATGCATTCGCGCAACAGATCGTTCGATCACCCCTGCACATAAAAATCATGCCTGTGCGGTCAATTCATTCCCCATCTAGTTATCCCGGGGCAGCTGACATCAGCAAAAAAGAGAAATCCATTTTAGTTGATCCAAAAGACAAATACTTTTTGGTTTCCAAACTCAGCCAAAGAGCATGCATTCTTCCGTGTATGGTAATTGTTCCCATTCAAAAGGTCTATCTGGCGCCAAAACCTTCCTACCTAATGGAATTCAACTACCAAGGGAAGTTAGAAGCTCAATTTCTGATACAGAAACTCCCTCTTGAAAGTCCCTCAGTGGCCTCCATAGGCACATGACCTTGACCTCGCGCTGACAGCCCAGCTGATGCACATGATGTCTGCCTTCCAGCCAAGCAGCCGTCCAATCACATGGAAGCGGCCCCTATGAAGATAATACATCAGCGGCTCCATCATTGAACTGCTACCTTTGTACCATATATGATTTCGTCATTGATGACGCTATAACCCTTTTTAATGCAATGACAGTGTATTGTTTGATTGTTTGGCAGAGCTCTCTGGAGTAAGCAGAGTCCTCTGCATGCCCTATTTGACTTAGATAAAGATTTACTTTTACTTTCACCCACACTTGGTCTCATTCCCTCCCAGGGTGTGTCCATCATTGACTTGAGTTTGCGTTGTATTTTGGGGACTGCTCACTTTCATTTGTGATCCCCTGGACTTGATAGAGTCTTTTTGTTCTTTCTGACAAGAGACGTCCCCCAGCCACATCGGAGACCCAGGGCGCATCCCCTCAAGAGCTACGGCAACCGGTACCCCTTAGACGTGCGCACGCAATAGGACGAGAGGGTCAAGGGGGCCCAGCTTTTGCAAATACCCACCGTGGCCTGTCCCATTGAGTGCGGGGCGGCACCTTGACAGACCAGGTCCGGAGGGTCTAGGATCAAGATGGACACGTGCGAGCAACACTAAAAGACAGTCGGGTGGGGTCGGAGGTGGGGGGGAGAAAGGGTAGTAAAGGGAGTCAGACAAAAGGATATTTGTGATTGAACGGAGGGAACATAGAGAGAAGGTCCATAGAATACAGGGGGAACTCTTGGTTTAACTATTCTTTTGGCATTTGGCCATTAGGACAGCAAAGGAGATAATAAGGTAAAAGGAAGTACGGGAACCTAGCTCCGCGAGGGGGTGGAAGGTGGCGCCGCATAGTACTATCTATACTAGTACAGGGTTTAACAAGGAAAATAAGTGGAAATATTAGGAGACTCATAAGGAGAGGTCTCGGAATAGTACATAGAAACGCTTCTTTCTTTAAGTAAAAGGGTGGTCCATACGGGACCAAGATAGGTGGACGGGCTGGGGCATCTACCGGGAGGGGGACAAGTAGGGAGGATTTGTGTTTAAATGTGGTATATAATACATGTTGTCTATGTTTGCTGCGGTCTGTGACTAATTAATGAAAAAGAAAGGTGTAATTATAAAAGTGATTTGAAACATGCCTTGCTAGAGAAAGTGCGTTTTATCAAAGGTTTTGTCACAAAAGGTGGCAAAAGAGGTAGTGAGATATTGTAGTATATTGATTGATTAGGTATTGATAAGAGTAGAAATGGGTGCAGAAACACCACTTTGGCACATCTGTCAAAGTTTGCCAGGGTATACAGACAGAATCACTAAATACCACAACCAACTGGTTACAGAATTGAAAGGGGAAGGTTTGCCCCATGTATGGCCCCAAGGGGTGGGGAGGGGAGGGTCGTTTGATGAGTGTTCCAGATATGGTAGCGACATGTCTATTCATAAAATACAAGGGAAAACAGCGCCAAAACAGGAGAGAAATATTAGATTTGTGGAGACTTTTTGAAGAAGTACCCCCGAACAAAACGAAAGGGCAGGGCACATCTACCCTGGCAGCAAGTAGCGGGAAGGGAGAAGGGGAAAATAGAGGGGGATAGAGGTAACATGCATCCACTCCTGCCCAAACCAGCACCAGCGGAGGGATATAGTGATCCAGTGTAGGGGTGTCACGGTATTCGTTTTATGACGGTACGATAACCTTCTTGCCAAATGACGGTATATCATGGTTATCGCGGTATAGCAGGTGGACTTAACTGATCTTAACAAATATTTTCTAAAAGGTCATAAATTGACAGATGTATCATCACAAACAAAACCAGGCACCCAGGGCCAGAATTGGTCTTTTCAACATACTTTCCACTGAAATGCCTTGCTTCCACCAAACACAAACACACATGTGGAGTGAAGGGGGTGGGGTGGAGGCTTGCTGCAACTGCCAAAGCAAACTGAATAGCTTTTCTTAAGTGGTAATTTAGGCTTTTTGCTTCCCCACTGGCTACTGGGGAAGATGAACGTGTTGCCATCTTGATAACCTGCATGCCACAGATCAATGGAGGCTGATGGTAGTATACGCTTGTGCACATACACATTGTTTTTCATGGTGTATGAACCTGACGCCATAGGCGCCAGGACTGGCACCATGAGGGCTTTTGAAGAGGATGCCAGGCTCTAGAGGCCCGAGTCCTGACTCCACCTGGCCAATGGGTTTGCCAGAGGGGGTTTTGGGCAAGGGTCGTGACAGCACTCCCCCCTAAGGCCCCTCCCATGGTGTTCCTTCTGTCTGGCCCAGGTATGGTTGGGAAGTTCTGATGGAATGTCCTGATTAGACACACACACACACACACTCTCTCTACGTTACAGCCTTTAGTTTACTTGCGGACCAAAAGGTGTTCAGTAATCACTGACATGTTACCCTTTGGTATGGCAGAAGGGAATACTCACAGAGATGAGTGAATTTCGCAGTGTGACTTATTATATGTAAATTCAATGATAGAACCAGGGAAATCCCCCATCGCCATATGTTTAGAGAACATTATCCATTATAAATATATAAACCCCAAAGCCGCCACCCCAAAGTAAACCCTTTTCCTTCTTGGCACTGTATCTATTCTTCCTATTGCTAACATATTTATTTTGTGTAAGGCACGTGTGGTTTATGGAATGGCATTAAAAACTGCACCAACTGAATCTACTTAGCAGAGGCACATCCAACAGTGCAAAACCAAGACTGCGCAGCAATTGCTTACTGCAGCCTTTCCAAATCAGATTGAAAAGCACACTTAACGGTATGAACGGTATAAACAATGTGACGGTTATTATTGTTCAATTAAGTGGTTCACGGTATCTTTAACGGTATACCGTTATACCGTTACATCCCTAATCCAGTGTATGTGTCAAAACCCACGTCACCTCCTGCACCCTTACCAACAGCCCCAGCACCGGCCCCATATGATCAGAGTACCCCAGCTATAGAGCAGTTCACTCAAGATACAATGCCCCGAACAGAATTGTCACAATTAAGAGGAATATGTGAACAAAGTTGCTCACCTACACCCGGAGCAGAACAAACGCAACTACCCCAGACACATGATCGGTCAACAGAGGAGGGGTGGAAAAAGGGAGAAATACTGTACCGAATGAATGACACCCCCACAAGAATAATAGACCAAATGGCCAGTGAAATGGGTGCGGAAGGTGGAGACATGGCATCAGACAGGGAGGAAGAATACTGGTGCGACAGAAGAGCAAGAAGAAGAGGAAAGGAGAGTGCCAGTAGGATTAGAACAGTCCCCCTTGGGGAGGGTAATGGAAGAAGAGTGGCATGGAAGGTTAAGGAATAGAACAGGAGGGTGGCGGTGCTATGGAGCAAAGGTGAGTACAGGGAAGAAAAGGAGCAAATTACAACTACCCCCGATACACATAGGGGCAGGAAGGCCTAATTACGTCCCTTGGGCACAAATGGATAAAGCCCACGGGAGGAGCAAGTAAGTGGATATATGCATACGAAAAAAAACACTGCAGTGGTCCCCCTAGCAATCAGCGATGACAAAAGTTTGTTGACATCTGTGGCAGGTGACCAAGCTAATAGGGTGTGAGCAAAGGCAGGATTCCCCAGAATAACACTAGATTTGTGACCGCCATGATGGGGCATCCTTTAACACAGTAAGAGTATGGGATACACAGAGACTTTCCCGGATCCACCAGATTTACAGTCAGTCATGCAATGCACAATGGGGGAGGAGGAAGATGCGATGGCTTACATTGTAAGAGTGCAGGAGATGTGGAGAGTGGAGATCAATCCACCTCCCTGCTCCATTTCATAATTAAGAGAGGGCTCCTGAAGGAGTGCAGAAGGTGCTTGATAAAATAGCTGGGATAGAAGCCAAGGGCTGGCCGGAGATACAGAGCATTATAGTGCACCATTATAAAAGGATCAAAGAAAGAGAAGGGAGATAGCCCAAAGAAGACTAGCAGATGAGGCCAGTGCAGACAAAACTAGTGAAGTTTGCAGCAGCAGTAGCTGCCCTCCCCACAGAAAGGGAAAGGGAGGAGGAAGGGTCAATAGCTATACAGGCAAGGATGGCGGCAAACTGGGCAGGAAATGGACAGGAGCAATGGGCTGGTGAAGAGCAATATGGAGGATCCCAATGGCAAGGGAGGAAAGGGAGAGGACGATGAGGTGGGTACAGAGGCTACGGGTATGGAGGGCCAGGCCCAAGGGGAGAAGGACAAGGCGCATGCTGGAACTGCTGGAGATGGGGACATTTTTTGAGATAATGTCAGAGCCGTCCCATGGGCCCCTATCAAAATGAACAACAATATGGCCACCCCCACCCAGGCAGCCCATATGGGTTGCCTATGGGTGGTTCCAGAAGAGAAGAGCAACCCGATCCAAGGCACACAATAGGGCACCCCCACAAAACGTACACCACCACCCACAATCGCGGGAACACAAGCCCCTGGTCCGCGGAAATCCCTTCGTTACTACTGAAAATGCTGCACCAGCACCCTTCAGGGGTACAGCAATGGTAGGAAGTAATGTTTTCGACAATAGTGAAAATACAAGATACTTAGCATATGACAGCCCACAGACAGCACTTGCGTGTCCGGTACTAATCAACGACCCTCAATGCAGCCCGAGGAACCACTGGTGGGGGCGGAGAGAAGGAACAAACAATTCATTTTTATGGTGGATTCGGGACCGGAAAAATCGTGTCTAGGAGAGGGCCAGGGTTTTCTGGGGCGGTGGTCAAGGTTCCGTACACAGAAGAACTGGATGTAACAGTAGGAGGGAAGACGGTGCGAGCACCCCTATTGTACCATGAAGATTCGCCCACAAACTCATTAGGGAGGGACCTCCTTAGTAAATTGAACAATATCATTCACAGAGAGAGGGATAGTGTTCTCCACACCAGGAATATGTGCTATGTTAACAATACACACCCAGGCCACGGTACAACAAGTGTGTGGGGTACCAGTTGATCCAGATATGTTCATACAGGGATTAAAAGTGCTGGCGCGTGTTGTGCCTGAACTCACTCGTCACAAGTGCCATCAGAATTTGTGTTCCGTCCCATCGCATCCCCAGAGATAATAGCAGGATCAGTAATGTCTATAGACTTACATGGAGTGCAGGTGTCAAACAAACTAATTGCAGTGATCGGCATGGACCCGAGTGTCGCACAGTGTTATGTATTAATGCCAATATAGCATTACGAGATTTCTCAGACAAAGAGTTGTTTACAGATGCAGACTCTGAAGGGGAAATAATTATGGAAATAGCAATCCCCTCTGAGAGAATGATCCAAAACAGGCAGGTATCTATCCCCCTTATGGCCATAATCAGCGCACCGCCAGAGTATTTCAACAAAGACATGCACCAAGTACCACAGGCCCCCATGATATAGGGCTGTTGCGAGAAGTGACACCTGTAAAAATAAACAACTCAAACCTGGAGCATTGCTACCCTGGGTAAAACAATACCCCCTGTCAAGAGAATCAGAGGAAGGAATAAAAGAAATGATATATGCACTGTTTCAGCAGGGGATCATTGTACCATCGAATTCCCCTTTCAATACTTATATTTACCCCATTGAAAAGGCAAAGGGAGGGGCATGGAGGATGATACAGGACCTATACCCCCTCAATGATGTCATACAGAAAGAATTCCCACTTGTTCCAAATCCTGCATCAATTTTGTTCAGCATTCCAAAAACAGCAACACTTTTCAGTAGTGGATTTGAAAAATGCTTTTTTCCTCAGTACCCCTATACCCCAAATCCCAATTGTTAACAGCTTTTACAATGGGGGGTGGGGGGAAAGAGAGAGAGGTAGGTGTGTACACTGCAGGCTGCCCCAGGGATATTGTGAAAGCCCAAGCATTTTCAATAGGATATTACACAAAGATCTTGGGAATGTCGATACTGAAAGCACCAATCAATATGTGGATGATTTGTTGGTTTCTGGTGTGAATGAGGACACGTGTAGAAAGGATTCAGTAGCACTATTTACAAGGGATACAAAGTGGACACAACTGAAATTGCAATATTGCCCAACTGAAGTACTATATCTGGGTCAACTGATAGCAAAAGATAGCAAACGAAAAATCCCAGAGAGGACGGCAGCAGTACGGGCAGTCAGTGAGCCCACGACAGTGAAAGAGATGCAGACATTTCTTGGCACGTGCAATTACTGCCGTGCCTGGATATTAGACCATGCCTCATATACAAAACCCTTACTCTATGCACTTAAAGAGGCACAGAAAGAACACACTGTTTTAGCATGGATACAAGAAATGCATACTAGTTTTTAAATGCTAAAAGAACTGATTTCCACAGCACCTGTCCTAGGGACACCCGATTATGATCGCAAATTCTACTTGTTCTCACAAAGCAATGAAACGTTAATGACAGCAGTACTAACACAGAAAACATCACTAGGCCACAAGCCCCTGGCATACTACAGCGGTATCCTCGATGCAGTAATGCAAGGGCATTTCGCCTGCAAACAAGTTCTCGCAGCCGCAGCGTTCTCCATCGAAACAAAAGTGCCACGAGTGTGATGGGATGCTCAGTGACACTGTTTGTGGAGCACTCATTGTTTGCAATACTTGAGAGATCAAAAAGTACACCGACAACTCAGAGAGCTACTGCATATGTACAGTGGAAGACATACAAAATCATGATAGCGCAACATACGGGGGCGAGGATGAAGACACACCCACAGCATGCGAAAATGCACTCTCAGCGGGCAAGGTATATTTCGTAGACGGGTCAGCATCAATAAATTGTGAGACAGGCGAGAGGCATGTAGGGGCAGCATTGGTGAGACTAGAGGAAGGGAAACACGATGGGGGGGGGGGGTGTACAAAAAAATAAAAATAAAAAAATAAATAAAAGACTGCCCGCACATTTTTCAGCACAAGCAGCAGAGTTGGTTGCCCTGATTGAAGCATTACATGCAGCCCATGGGTCTGCAGTAACCATATACACAGACTCTGCCTACGTGACGACGACAGTACATGGGGGACTAGCATGATGGGGGAGAAGATGATTTAGGAGGGCAGATGGGTCCCCCGGTACAGCATGCTTAATTATTGATGGAAATGATTGAGGCGCTGAAAGAACCAACTGTGGTAGCGCTAGTTAAATGCCAGCCCACACGAACAGTAGGGATGTCATCTCGCTAGGAAATGCAGCAGCAGACGCAGCTGCGAAAGAAGCAGCCTATCATAAAAAAAGAGATGACAGGAGAATTTGTTTTACGATAACATTTGGAGGAAGGGCAAGGTGAGGGATATAACTCAATGCCAATATCTCAACTAGCAGCAACTGCAGCAAGAAGCACCGCCACTAGAAAAAGAGTTGTGGGGAGAAGGGGATGTAGCGAGGCGTCCACGGACCTCCTATGGAGACAGAATAACATGGGTAAAGTTGTAATGCCAGTAAAATTGTTAGAGATGGCCTTCCAGCAGCTGCACTTCCCAGCCCACAATGCCAAACAAGACATAGCTGCAGAGATACAAGAAAATGGGTTCGTGCCAGGATTACATGAGCATGTGTCCAAAATGGTAATAGAGTGTACAACATGTCAAACGTATAATTCAGGGATGATGTTAATGACACAGAGGAACATTGCCCTGTCCCATTGGGCCATTCCGTGAACCGCACATGGACTACGTAGACATGGGAGAAAGGTGCAATGGGGACCGATATTTGACAGTGGTCGTCTGCCCGTTTTCACGCTCGGTAGAAGCGGGTCCCTGCGCACACCCAGGTGCAAAAGGCGCTGCAACATTTCTAATGATGGAGGTATTCCCCCGCTGGGGGCTATGCAACGTCATACGCTCCGACAACGGGGCGCATTTCGTCAATGATCTTTTCAAAACAGTAACAACACTACTGGGCATTAAGCACAAATTATGCTCGATTTATCACCCGCAGGCTAACAGCGTTGCAGAAAAAAAAACAGCCTTTTGAAAAGTAGACTATCCAAATTATGCCACACCCTAAAGAAAAACTGGGTGTACTGCTTGCCATTAGCACTATTCGAATTAAGGAACCAGCCAAGTAAGGACCACCACTTGTCCCCACATGAAACAGTCACAGGCAGACGTATGCACACAGCAGTATCTCCCCTAAGGAGGCAGTCTGATGCACACAGAAGCGCCACAGTACTGGGGGGGGGGTGGCGGGGGAGAATTTCAGGACTACTTGCTGCATTTGTCAGTTTCTTCAAGGATGATAGTGAAACAGTTAGCAGCCCCCGTCACATAAGAAAATGAAAGTGATAAAATGACCCCGGCCACAGACAGCCCAAACTGCCAATTGATGCCCTGGGAGATGATATATGTACGAAGCTTTGTGCGCCAGTGGAATGCGCCCAGGTTTCATGGCCCTTATGAAGTGGTATATTGCACCCCCACTGCGGTGAAGGTGAAGGGCCTTAGGTAATGGATACATTTGTCCGATGTGCACAAGGCCTATGACAGTGTAAAACAAGAGGAGGAACACCACAACACAGAAAGAACAAAACAAACGTAAAGGAAGAAAGGCAAACTGGAGTACTAAAAGAAACTATTAAGTGTATATACACCCAAAAGATGCAAGGATATAGATAATGCAAATAATGAATAAAAGAATAGAAAATGCAAAGTTAGAATTGTTAAAAGGTTTCTTCTTTTAAGTGAAGTGCGCTCTCGCTCTACAATGAAAACATATAGTTTTTATATGTAATTAAGATGTTGTGATATAAGGTAGAGGAGTGAAAATTATAATAGAAATTGATGGTTATAAATTAAAATGTTTGAAAATATGTATATGAATATGCTCTTAACCCCCTTTGTATACTTTACTCTGTAGATCATCCATGGCAACGACGCCCCTCCTCTGCCCCCCCAATGTCAACGCTAATGATATAGATAGAGATAGGAACAGAGAAAATTATTTAAGAGATTATGCCTACGAGTGTGGCCTATTTTGTTGTGCGGTTATTTTCTTTTCCATGATGTTTGGCCTTGTACTGTATTGGGCGATATCTATCGACAAAGGAGGGGGAAGGAGGGGTGAAATTAGTAAAAGAAGGTTCCCATCTGATATGGGATGGATTTAAATTGATCTGGGCACACAGGGCCCATACAAAATGACACGCACCATGGAAAGGACACAATCAGCGCTCCTGTTTTAAGTGACCCAATGGCTCATTATAACGATTGAGTTTAATGTCCATGGAAATAATGACCCATACCCCCCTGACTTTTTATGGTGGAACAATCAACTCCATACAACCACACAAGCTACCTCAGTCAACAAGAGTATAAAAGATGCAAATAACCGCACTATCGAAAAATATGTTGCAATGTATAATGAGTGGGAAAAGGGGGAGGGGGTGGAATATTCTCAATAGGACATGGGACAAAAAGAAAAACACCAGACGACCTAGGAGGGAAAAAGAAGAAGGAAAAGTGGTGGAGCGGTACAGGCAAAAATATGATGAATACCAGGGGCTAGAGTTGGACACAATAGAAGATCCACAGCATGCACACCGGTCTAACAAATGGTATGCAGACATGAGCACAACAGCAAAGCAAACCACAAATGAAAGCTGCTATGTGAGACACCCCACGCCTCGGGTACTCCTAAAGTACTGTTACCACAAGAGTCGCCTATTGCTGGAGCCCAATGCATCCTTCACCTCGCGCTGTGCAGAATTAAAAACACTTTTCAAGCACACACTGTTTTATTTGAAATGTTACAGAATGAGAAGACGTGTTACAGCAAACCGCAAGGGGTAATCTGTTTAAAAGAGCCTTTTCTCAAGATTAAACGAACATTGTTTTTGGACAATAGATGGCAAGAAGAGCAAATAACATGAAAGCAGAAGCACTGTGAGGAATGTCAGAAGACAAATTGCAGTGGAACAGAACATGTGCCCCGATATGGACACAACACATCGCAAAACTCACGTGGGTAACAGCCATGGAAAAACCATTCAAGTTGCAGAGAGAAATCCCATATGAGTTCTGTTTCCATGGAGAACCCATATGGGCACAAATAAGAACTGTAACAAAAATCATCCCAGACATGAAAAAAGGAACAGCTGCATTAATGTACACTTACCGGGTTTGTGGCAAACAGTCATACTTGCAATTTCCAGTCGTGGAGGGGCACCTGCGTTCTGGCAACGCTGCATTCCGCCCTGATGGTGATACCCGAATGTCATATCCAAGGGGGCAGGGGACTGTCCACATTCAAGTATCCAGAGCCCCTGCCAACAACTAAAGAACCCCTCACCCCCATATAAGCCCTCTCTGAGGAAAAGCTGCAAATCACAGTGTCATGAAAACGAAGATCATCCCAACTACCTCTCCGAGGAATCCTCTGAACTTTTGGCACAGATCCCTGATCGATTTCGGCTGTTCGCATCCGCAGACACATTCTTTGTGTCCCTCTTTCCAAGCATACAGGCACGGTCTAACGCAAAATGGCTCCAGATCACTCGCTGGGAGTTGAGACAACGACACAGAAGAGGGGTTCAACGATGAGCTAATAGCCCTGCGGTTAATGACAATGCAGAACAGGTACATGCTAGACCCGTTAACAGCAATGGACGGAGGCGTTTGCCGAAAAATCGGGCGTGCATATTGCACGTTCATACCTTCTGCAGATGCGGACAAAGGAACGTTATAGCAGCAGTGCACAATCTTGGTGAGCGAATGAAGTGAGGAGGAGGAGGAGGAGTAAAGCCTAGCGTGTGGTTCGACAATTTTTTTTCATGGTTTCCGGCCTGGCTTGGAATGACGGTCAAGCTCTTGATACCCACTATTGTAATTATTTGTGTGTGCCAATTAGGCCTCAGGTGCTGCGCAGATGCGGTACCCAACAGTGCAATGATGTGACAATGGGCCGCGCAAAAGGAGTGGTGCAGATAACACACGAGGCGCAAGCACAAACAGGGGATGACTAAGCCAAAATAAAGAATGACGGCTATATATATAACAGGGTATATTGTATAACACAACCATCAAAAAACCACGTGAATTAGAATGGTACAACGAAGTTTGGGTGGACCTGGAAGGGGATGGGGGTTGCATTTACATGACGTGCACCATCAATATTACGCCCGGGCAGGAGAAAGTCTGAGGGCAGTATGCAGGGCCTGGGTGCCACGAAAGGGAACACCCGCAAGGGATGAAGCAATAGCGAAAGACAATGAGCGCAAAAGGTTAGGAGTACTACAATATTCGTTACTTAAGTAACAAAAGGGGGGAATGTATGGGAGGAAAGGTCATTTAGGCCCCTCTCCCCTCTATTCCCATCCCTGCACACACATTATGCTCATCCCACAGTTAGCCATGCGCCTTTGGCCAAAGGTGCCGGACAGCCTTGGGACGTCGCATACAGGTGCAACATCTGCAAGAGGGATGATTACTGACTCCATTTTCTATCTGCTCTAATAGGCATCGCAGGAAAAGGCCAGCCTGCAGGCATGCACCTCTCCCCCTGGCCCACGCACAGTTAGCCAGCTACTCCCCCCTCCAGCTCCCCTCTGGTGTCTGACTGTCCTGTTCTCACGGAAAGCTGAGCACGAAAGGCTACAACCAAAACACTATCTCTTGCCTTCCTCCTTACATCACTGCCCTGTAAATGGCCAAGCCGAGGCTTGGCCGTGGAAATAACCCATCCATCTCACAAACCTGCTTCATGCCCACAGACCCTACTAAAAGGATATACTACTCACACAACCTCTACCCTCACCCCTTATTTGATGTAACAGATGCCTGCCCCACCACTCTGTGCCACTCAGATTCACCCCTGCCACTAATCCTGCGTGTGACCATATACTTAATCCATGACAAAGTAGACTTCATGGGGGCTAAAGGAATGTGTGTGTTTGTTTATTTTATTTCTATAGCGCTCCGGACCCGGGAGTATAAGGGCGCTTAGTACAAGTTACAAGGCAAAGTACATGGTAATACGCAGTATAATATATACAGAATATACAGACGATGGAGGTGATAGTAACCAAAAATGACAAATGAGACATGTGCAATATGTACAGTTTATAGCTAGGTCTAGCTTAGAGGTTGACTTTTTGTCAGAAGCCACCCAATGGCCAGTTTCCTGAATGGCTGGAAGGATTTGGAGGACTTAATATTCAATGGCAGAGTATTCCAGAGTTGGGAGGCGAAGACAGTGAAGCTCGAGCCTCCAGCTCTTTTAGAGGTAAATCTAGGTACTGTAAGACATAAGGTATTGGAAGATCTTGTGGTTCTGATGGAAGATTTCAAGGTGAATTTGTTAGTGAGGTGGGGGGGGCTAGGTGGTCGAGTGCTTTGTAAGTAAGGCAGAGGGATTTTAGATCGATTTTATGTTGGATAGTGAGCCATTTGCATGTAGTTCTAGTGGCAGAAATGTGCTCACGCCTGGGAATGTTTAGCGCAGCTCGTAGCGCATCATTTTGAAGGACTTGGAGTTTACCGATTATCGCTTGGTTGGCCCCTAAGTACAGGCTATTGCAGCAGTCTAACTTAGATGTATAAGAGCTCTGGCTAGCGTGAGGCAACTGTTAGGGGAAAGGAATGATCTACAGGCTCCAATTAGTTTTCCTGCATAGGCAGTGGCTGAGGCAGTCGAGTTGACTTGTTTAATGAGGTTAGTATTGGCATTGAGATAGAAACCAAGTGTTTTTACGTTTTTGGCGATCGGGATTGTATTGCCATCAATTATGATGTTGGAGTAGTTGGGGCTAAGTGTTTGTAAGTTGTTTGGTGAGCCAACAATGAGCAGTTCAGTCTTCTCGTCATTCAGGCAGAGGCCATGTGTGGCCATCCATGCCTGAATGACAGAAGATTTCATTGATCCTGGCTACATCAGTATTGTAATTGCCCGAGATGGCGAGGAGTGTCTGGGTGTGAAATATATTAGCCAATTGATTGTAGGAGATTTGGGCCCCAGCACTCTTGCCCCACAATCTAGGCCAATTGCTGCTAACATAATGTGCACAGAGATATGTTGTTAGAAGAACCCTGTGACAGAATGCAAGTCTGTAGCCCCAAGGGCGGTAATAACAAAAATTGTATCTCCTCATTTAATGAATATGACCAGGGCCGGGTAACTAAATGCATGTAAAAGTATAACCTTGATTTGGACTAACCTCATTAAGACATATGTTAAGATGACAACTGTAAAATGTACTAGAGCTTCATTATGTGCATCTTTAAACTCATTGTCTTGCCCACGCCTCCCCTCCTTTCTGCAATGCCGCGCACGGTGCACACATGGCCCCCAACGTTTCTCTTCCCTTACGATTATGCTGCTAGAGGCCCATTTCTCACGGATGTCTCAGTTTAACAAATGTATCCTCTCATCCTTCCACGGAGCCCACACGGAGCGTTCACCCCCCCCATGCCCCATGGCAGAGATGACCCCCCATACCCCTTCACCCGACCAGTGATCCAGGACATAGGTATATAAAAGAAACATGAAATATATGGTCTTCTCCCCAACTGTCAGAATGCAATTGTCTTTTTTGTTGTGAACTTTTTCAATCGCCTTATCCAGAACCACATGATCTTCACCTCGCACTGACCAGCCCAGCTGATGCACGTGATGTCCACCTTGCCGCCAAGCAGCCATCCAATCACATGGAAGCGGCCCCTATGAAGATAATACTGGATCAGCGGCTCCACCAATTTAACTGTAACCTTTGTACCATATAGGATTTCGCCATCGATGACGCTGTAACCCTTTCTAATGCAATGACAGTGTCTTGTTTGGCAGAGCGCTCTCGGAGTAAGCAGAGTCCTCTGCATGCCCCATTTGACGTAAATAAAGATTTACACTTCACCCGCACTTGCTCTTGGTCTCATTCCCTCCCGGGATGTGCCATTGACTCATCGGGGAGTTTGCATTGTATTTTGGGGACTGCTCACTCACTGTCTTGTGTAATTTCCGACCTATTTCCTTTCTGCCTTTCTTCACATAATTGCTAGAGTCCCTAATTGCTCTACGTCTCAGCCTTTTTCTGGAATCTTCATGTTTATCCTTTTCAGTCTGGCTTAAGCCCCAGCCATGGCACAGAGAGCGTGCTGGTATCCGTTGTAGATAACCTTGCACATATCTCTGATCAGAGTGGAGTGAGGGGGGCGCTGATATTATTTTATCTGCCAGCGGCCTTGGATACCATCGATCCCTCCATGACTGGGGCTGGGATTGCTGGACAGGTGTTGGGTTGGTTTAGATCCTCTCTGTTGGACCGGGCTCAATCTCTTTCACTTCCCCCTTTTCACTCATCTTCCTTTATCATGTGGTGTTCCTCAAGGGTCTGCATTATCACCCACTTTATTCAATATATATATTTAGCCGCTGGTTGAGCTCATCCATTCACACGGCCGCCGTTGCTACTCGGGTGCTGATGACACCAAGAACATTTTTAGCTGGGCCCGTCAGATTCAGGCCCAGTGTCTCAGCTGTGTGGCTGGCGGGGCGGTGGGGGATTGGAGGCTGGGAGTCATTGGATGTGTGACAACTAGCTGAAGTTGAATGGGGACAAGACTGAGGTGTTGGTGGTGGGTCCTCCTCCTGTCTTCCCTCTTTGGTCTTCTTTCTGGCCTCACTCGTTGGGTTCCGTTGGCCTCTCCCGTGGCATCTGTGAGAGATTTAGGTGTCAAGCTTTCATGTTCCTTGTGCCTTGAGACGCAAATTGCAGCTGTATGTCAATTGAGGTATCACAAGCTTGGGGCTTTACGCAAGGTGCTGCCTTTTCATCCCTCAAGGCTTGCTGCTCCTGCAGCAGCTTCGCTTGTGCTTAGCATTATCAACTATTGCAATTCGATTTACCTAGCTCAGCCGCTTTATTTAATTCGCCGCCTCCAGCTTCTGCAAAATGTCTAGTTTAAGGCCATGTGCATAGTTCACCGGGCCTTCTATGGCACGGGCCAGAATATTTACAGCTTAAATTATGCCCCTATGTGCCTAATCTCCCTCTGCGTTCTCAGGAATCTCTCACTATCCAAGTACCTCAGATTCAGCTTATTCGTGTGGGGGGGGGGGGGGGGAATCTTGCTTGCTCTGTGGTAGCAGCGAAGCTGTGGAATGCACTTCCATGGCCGCTGCGTGCCACTAGGTATCATTTAGCCTTTTGCATCTTTTGAAGATTTTATTGTTTTAACCTGGTTCCTTTTCACTTACTACCTAGACTGTACTCCAGCGCCATGCCGCCTTTGGGCGTACAGTGTGCTTTATAAATATGAAGATATAAAATAAAAAATAAAAAAAAAAAAGAGCCAGGCTTATGCAGAGTAACAGCAAAGAGGGACAGAGAATGGCATGTCACTGTGCAAACACTGGCGTAGTAACCTAGTGCAGCAGGTGCTGAAGTTGCCATTGCTGCCGTACGCCCACAGGGAGTGGGCGGCCGTTTGGTAGCAGTTCAATGCCCCCTCCAGGCATGTGCAGATTTGTAGATCTGACTCCTCTGCTCCATGATCTAAGGCTACTGATGGTCCTGAAGAAGAACTTGCTATCAATGCCATTGGACTTCGCATATAAATGCTGAGATTTGAAATGCCCGCCAGGTGTAATCTGCTTATCACTCCAAGTCTGATCCCAGTACTACAAACATGGCCCACCAAAAATGGCCAAGGACACTATCCCCTCTGTGATAGTGTCCTTGGCCCCCAGATACTCGTTCATGAGCGGCAGATCACTAACTAAACAGAAGCACTGGTCGTTCTGGTTGGCGGTGCAGGTCGGCATCCACAGCGGGTGTCAAGCGATGATGCAGATTGGCTAGTTCTGACGGTTCCATGCAAAAATGCCTCCTGACAAAAAAAAGTCATTCTTTTTTACAAGGGGAGCAGGGGACATCCCCGCAACCCATCCCCATACATAAAGTCGCCATACATAAAGTCGCCAATGGCTTTTCCCGGCAACATTTATGGGGACATTATTACCGGATACCGTTCTGACAACCTGTTTTATTCAATATGCCCAAACATTAAGGGAAAGGTTTCTCCCCAGATCTCAGACAGCTCCAAATCTATAGATGTTTAAGACACTCATTGAATTCTCTCTGTCTCTTTTGAGGTGAATCCCAGACGTTGTGTAGCACAGCAGCAAGTCATGCGCCTGGTATACATTTCGGAAATGTCAGTCTTCTGAGTTTCTATGCAACCCAGAGTACCCCAATGGACAAATGTATTTACATTCGGGGATAGCCAAGGGCATCATGGACACCAAAATTACAATAAGTCAAATCATAGACGGGAACATAAAAAGGTGTAATGATGCACAGGATAATGGCATTAAATAGGTTTGCATTGGCAACAACAAAATGTACGCAGACTGCTGTCATAAATGCTGGAACGTCCTCTGACGAGGAAGGGCAGAGGCAGGCAAAAAGAGTAATGACGTGGCGTGTTATTCAGCACGCTGCATTGTGCGTGCTGCAGCACGGCTCCGCAGTCCTATAACCGGGAACGCTGGCACCGTTACAACACTGGCGACGAGGCAGAAGCAATCAGTGCCTCGCATGATTAAAAGCACACCACCCATGTCGAGGGACGCACGCCTCATCTCTCCCTCTCCTGTGGGCCAAGCAGCACACAGTGAAAGGCTGCAGCACCAAAAGCAGGCGATGAACACACACAAAAATCACCGCTGCTGGGGGAAAAGGGGGGGTACAGGAAAACAACACTGCCACCTACAGACGATCACCCACACTACAAGGCCATACACGATGGCCACCACTCCAGCAACCCCTTCCAGGCTGGGCACGAACATCAGCCCCAACCCCACGCGCCCAACGATATGGGAGGCATGGAGGGGTTACCCTGGCCCAGTTTGACCCAAACCAAAGAACCATCATCGGCAGGACCCAGGTGGGCCCTTTGGTTACAGAAATTTGAGATGGTGATGGAGTGCAAAGACATTGCCACGCCAGGAAAGATGCGCTCAAACCTGCTACTAAGTGTAGGCGATGATGCACTGCACATTTTTTAACTCAATGCTCCAACTCAACCCAGACTATGAAATCTATCATTTCTGCACGACGGTACAAAGCGAGGCAGAGACACTTGATTCATACCACACTCGTTTACGACTCCCTATCATGTGAATTTGACCATGTAGACAGAGACCAGACAGCAAATTAATGGGATGTATTATGTAAAATGACAGGGGATCATACTGAGTGAAAAGGGAATCTCCCTACCTCCTAGAATATGGCCGACAGTGGGAGTTTTCACACGCCAGGGCCGCACACATGAGCACCATGCTCCAGAGGCTGCAAATACATCCCACCCCAACAGTAGCTGCCATCACTGCCGCAAGGGGAAAACAAGGGGGGGGTTCTACGCATAACAGGTCCAAACAACTGAAGGTGGTGTGGTGGACAGCGACACAATGTACACAACTGCCCAGCACAGGCCACAACGTGCAGCGCATGCGGCCACATGGACCACTCCGGCACAGTCTGCCAGTCCTCGAACAACCTGGTCAGCCAGCGCAGCCCCGCAGGCAAACCGACCCCCAGAGACAGGAAGCAAGCTAAAGCATGCCAGATCGAGGTGGATAACTATTCCTCATTGGCATAATCAGAAGGGGAAGAAAGCCAGACAATGGCGACTATCACAACCCGCCAAGCCAAGAGAAAGGGGAAAGTACACCTAATATCAGTGCTAGTACGTGGAGACCAGAAATACAAGGAGGCCTTGATGCAACAATGACGATCGATGCCGGCGCCTCAGTAAACGTAATGCCACTCAGAACCTTACATACATTGAAACCCCGACCCGCATTGAAGCCCACGAACACCCAGCTCGATGCATACAGGAGCCGGAAACCGCTACCCGTAATTGGAAGATTCCGCACTGCACTCAGCAGAATGGCGGGGCAATCTATTCAGTCTAAAATATACGTGGTGGACGCAGGAATTTAATGTTTGCTCAGCTGGGAGTCGGCAGAGGATGCGATATGGCATGGCATTTATAATGCGCCCATACGCAAGTGTTTCAAGGCACGACAAGGTAAGGGAAGAGAGAGAGGACTGATACAATGATCTTGCTAGGCCAGGTGACATTGAGAGTGTGCAAGTGCAGGGGAAAGGAAAAGTGTGAGAGTGCAGTACATACTGTAATAAATGAAACAAGCCAATAAATAAGAAATCCGGCCAGCTGGTGACAGGTGCACAGGTAAGTGCAGACATCAGTTGTCAAGTGAAGGTAGGGGGGCTATAGGGATACAGAAACAGCCCCAGAGTGCAAGGGTTGCCAGGGGGGCAGTGCAGGAGTGCAACTGGCAGGCAGGGGACCTAGACCCATGAACAGAGGGTAGCCAGGTGACCAGTGCAGGTTCAGCAGGGGAGAGGAAGGGTTTTGAGGTGCTTCCGGAAGCAGAGATGGTGGAATCAGAGATGTTTCTCCTCAATTTTCAGAGAGGCAGGGAGGCTGTTCCAGAGGGAGACCCCAGCTGAAGAAAGATCTACCACCAACTCGTTGCTTGGCGAAGCGACTGACCCCGAGAGAGTTGGAGGTGGATGAGCGAAGAACTCAAGAAGGAAGAGAGAGTTGAAGGTATTAAGGCCCCAGAAGGCCTTGTGGACAATGCAGAGGGTTTTGAACTTAATCCTTGCAGCCACTGGGAGCCAGTGCAGACATTTCAGTCCTGGAGGGATACGATCCCTGGGCTTGAGACCAAGGACAAGTCTTGCAGTCCTGTTCTGGATGAGTTGCAGAGGGCAGGCAGTAGAGGCAGGCAGATTTAGTAAGGCTGTTGCAGGAATCCAGCCTAGAAAGAACCAGAGCTCTGGAGACAGTGAGCATCTGGGAAAGGAAAAACATTTCTGAGGAGGTGCCGCTGGTAGTGCGACTTCTTAGAGACATCAGAGATGTAAGGAGAGTGTGGAGTTGAAGATGACCCTGAGGTTTTTAGCCTCTCAAGTGGGAGCAGGAAGAGGGCTAAGAGAGGCCGCCAGAGTGACAAGAAAGGAGGGAGTTCATCTGTGATATCTCGAGTGACGACGAGGTCCGCAACCTCGTAGCACAACAACCTAACTATTTGAAGGGATCAGATGTATCAAAGGCAGAGTGATAAAGTTGCGCATCGATCCAAACATACAGCTTCAGGCAGTACGGCACTGAAGGACCCCATTTCACATGATGGACCTAGTCACCAAAGAGCTGCAGGACCTGGAAAAAGCAGGGATCATTGAGGAGGTGACTAGCCCAAAACCATGGGTCTCCCTGATGGTTGTCACAAAAGAAACCAAACAACTAGGAAAGATTAGAATCTGTATCGACATGCGCCTCCCGAACGCGCCCATAGTGCGTGAAAGACGCATCACGCCGACCCTCGACATGATCATCGTGGACCTCATAGGTTCCAAGACATTCTCAAAAATCGATTTAAAAGCAGGCAGGTTACCATCAACTTAAGCTGCAAAAAGATTCAAGGTACATCAGCACATTTTCAACACACCTTGGGCTGAGGTGGTACAAACGCTTAAACTTGCAAGACTTCAGCTGTGGACGAAATTCCAACAGACAATCCACACCGTCCTGCAAGACCTTCCATGAATCCTGAACGTCAGTGACTGACAATATTCTTGTACATGCAAAAGAGAAGGAGGAACACATGGTTCGATTGGCAGCAGTCCTTGACAGACTGGAGAAAGCAGCACTAACCATCCACAGGGATAAAGGAGGAACTCACGTTCTTGGATTACATTTTCAACAGCTGGGGCTTGTCAGCTGACCCACTGAAGGTAGCTGACATCAAAGAAGCAACGCCCCCCACCACACCAAACCAGGATCCGCAGCTTCCTGGGTATGGCAACCTACTGTGGGAGATTTATAAACAACCTGGCCACCCTATCTGAGCCTTTATGCGCACTAACTAAGACGGGCGCAAAGTGGGACTGGGATGTGAAAATGCCAAGATGTCTTCAACATCAAGGAAGCCTCGTCGACGAGCTCTATGATGGCATACTAGGACATTAACCTACAGAGTTGCATGTCGACGCCAGTCTGGTCGGATTGGGAGCAGTACTTGTTCAAACTTCCCCAGCGGGAGACACACGGTTGTAGAATATGCACCCAGACCCCTCAACCCCCACAGAACGACACTACTTGCACATCGAAAAGGAGGCAATCGCCGTTCTGTGGGGGCGGCGGCGTATAGACATTTTCACCTCTACTTATACAGGCAAAAGTTCAAAACATTTACAGACTACAAGCCATTAATCCCCATCATCACAGGCTCGGTACCACACCCTCCAGCATGAGTGGGCAAGTGGTTACTCCAATTACAACAATACGACTGACCTTGTATACAAACCTGAAGCGGACAACCCCGCAGATTTCTTGTCAAGACACCCACGAGCTGCCACAGAGTCCGAAGTAGCGGAGTCACACGAGACAGAAGAACACATCTGCTCCATTGTGGATACAGCAAAACCCAAGGCAGGAAGCACACCAGAACTCATTGAAGCGACAAACGACGACCCTTGCTTCACTCAGAACGAAAAACACCATTCTGGGAGGGGCATGGAACATGTTCCTCCAACACAACCCCAGAGCTGAAGCAAGAGCGTTCCAAACGGGCACCTCCACCGTTCGGCATGAACTAGCAATCACAAAGGAAGGCCTCATCCTAAAGGGGGGGGGTCCACATCATGATCCCGCCGCCCCTCCAATGGAGAATAATTGCACTGGCACATTAAGAATACCAGGGGATGGTGCGCACAAAAGCAAGAATCGGGGATCGGGTATGGTTCCCCCACCTCGACTCCAAAGTGGAAGACGTGGTCACGATCTGTTTCCCTTTCCTATCCATCGGAGCCTCACCAAAGCACGAACCCTTCCTGAACACGCCGAGAAGCACATCACGCTGGAAGTCAGTGTGTGATTTCTGCACAGTACAAGAGAAGACCTACCTCCTAGTTGTCATTGACAAACATTCTCACTACCCAGAGGTTGAGATTGTTCGCTCTGCTGCAGCAGAAGTCGTCATACCGGCATTCGAAGAAATGTTTGCAACCCGCAGACTGTCAAAGCAGCTGAAGAGCGACAACAGGCCACCTTTCCAAGGAGCTGAATTCACCAAATACACGGAAGATCTCCAGATCTCACACCACCTCATCAGGTCAAGATGGCCCCAGGCAAATGGGAAAGCTGAACGGTCCATGAGGATGCTGAACAAAGTCCTGAGAATTGTTAAATGTCAAACAGCCCTGTGGGAACTTTCAGATTCCTCCGCAATTATCACCTAACACCCCAGGCATTGACAAACACACCCCCAGCAGATGTCATGTTTCGGGCCATGCTACGGTTCTTCACACTGCACCATAGCCGGAACAGAGCCATGTCGATAGACAAGAGGAAAACAGGCAAAAGGAGAAACAACATACGAGTCAAATAGACGAGCTATGAAAAATAAATAAAACGCACCAAAGAGCACAAGAACAGGTGCTCTAGTCCTACACAACCCACTGAGGTTGAAGCTAGCAAGTATCTTCAAGACCGAGCCTTGGACAGTGCTGGGATGAAAGGAACTATGGTCACAGCAACTAAAAAAGGGAAGCTGCTCACCCGGAATACATCTTGGTTCAAACAAGTTCCTAAGACACTGTGGAAAGAAAGCAGCGACCTGAGAAAGGACAACGACAGACGTGAAGATGAAACAACAAGGGAGCAAGAACAAATGGAGAGCTGGCTGTTACCATACCCTGGGACTGACTACTGTCTCCCAGGGCATGTAAAGTCACCATTGACTTTGCTAGTCTTAAATTCTGAAACAGAACCAGTACAAACCCTCATATTGTGGACGTACTGGCTGGGGCAATTCAATTGCCCCAGGGTCTGTTAGTCGAGGGGGCACGTCTCCGTCCACCCCTGATCGAGTTTTGGCTGGTGGCAGTGGATACTACTTTTTATATTCTACCGCAAATATTTTCCTATTGGATTTCCCATTGTTTTAGGCTACTACCTTTATTATTTACAGTAGCCTCGAACATACCGCAAGTTTATTTAATTAATATTAATTCTCCGGTTCGTATTTTTTGCCAAAACTTGATTCTAAAATGGCATTTGTGTTCTCTTCTGTGACTCCAACCCAAGTCGAGCCCTTTGTTCCACTTTTTGGCAGGCTTCTCCACAGAAGCCCTCCAAAGTGGTGCCACTCTGGGGTACTTGGTGGAGGGAAATTTAGGCACCCTGGACTGAGTTGCCGAGGCAACTCAAGTCGCACTCCATCCTGATTGGCCCAAGTGGCCAGCTCACCACTTAGCATGTTTGAGTGACAGCTAGGCTGAGTGAATGGGGGTTTGCTGCATAAAAGCAGGGCTTTGGGGACTGGAACTTCAGAAGTCGCCACAGGACCTAAGAATCCGACGAGGGAGAAGCTGAGCCGACCTGTCACGACACCACCACCGGTGGAGCCCTGCTGGACTGCCTCACCACTTTTCCCAACGACAGAGGAGATCTCCCGCCGGAGAGTCTTCTTCCTTTGACTGGTGGGGGATAACCAGTTTCACCGTCTTTTCGCTTTCCCGATGTACCTCGTGGCCGCCTTGCCTGTGCCAAGCAACCCGGCAACTGGGATACCACGTTTTACCACGACACAAAGGTACCACCTTTAACCGGAAAACTCAGCAGCTGGTTTCTTCCCTGGTAGTGCAACGACCTTCATCTTTCCTCCAAGTCGAGATCTTCTCTTCCCCTGGATGACGACGCAACTTGCACCCACTACCAGGAACAACTGCCACCGCTGGAGGATCCTTCCGACTTAAGGTACCGTGTCCCGTCTGGCTTCCCTTGCTACCGACTGTATGGGGTAGATTTAGCCCCTGGCTTTCGAACCTGGGTTAGTCTGGGACACCCTGGCTAAACTTTCCTAAAGCCTCTCTAAACTCTTTTTGAACACTCTGCAAGACTTTCTAAGCCTAGTGTAACTGTGTGATCTTGGGCACATTTGTGCTCTGCTCTCTCTAAGAGTGGGCCCAGCCTTTGGACTTTTGCTCTTCTGCCTTGCTAACAGTGTTCCGAATCTTAGAGTGGTGTACCTTTCCATATTCTGTCTTTTTCCCTCCCTTTCTCTCAAACTTATTGGAGTGCAATCTAGTTAAGCGCTCACCTCTGTATGAAAATAAGTGGTGTTTTACTGTGATTTATCTGATAAGGAAAAAGGGGTGTATATATTACAATAGTAACTGTGTTTAGAATAATTTACAGTAAGAGTGCTGGAGTGTTTCAACTGTGTGTTTTTAAATAAATAATTATATACTTTGATACCAAAGCTCTGGTCAGTGTTTGCTTGTATTATTGTATCTGAGTGCCTATTGTGTATACTTTGCATACTGGCTAACTCTTCTTGAGGGAAGTCTGACTGCTCAGCCACAGCTACGAGGTAAATCTGGGTGGTGCAGACTGCTACCAAGTGGGTTTACTGCCAACACCTGTAGTCTTAAACCTTTTGCAGTGGTCCCTAAGGGAACTGCCCAGGTTTCTGCCTAACACTGGCATCAGACTGGCGGCTCTCATGACAAGAGGCATCCTGACAAGGAGGAGCCGGCAAACCTCAAATCCGAGCCTAGTGGCAGCCCAGGACAACAGCCGGCCGAGCAGCAGTCATCAAGCCCTCATCTGAGCCTGACCAGATAGCAGCACAGTCCATATCACCCGAGAATGGCCATGAAGCCACCAGACAAGCTAAGTGACTATGTGCGCGAGTAAAGACTGGAATGATATACCGTGAGTAGAAAGTAATTTGTTTGTTTCATGGGGGAAGAAGAGAAAGGTTTGTCCACGTCACCATGTCTATGTGGTGAAGTGAAATAAATGCTGGAACGTCCTCTGACGAGGAAGAGCAGTCGCGGGCAAAGAGAGGAGCAAGTGTGGCGTGTTACTCAGCGTGCTGCGTTCAATGCGCACTGCGGCCCGTCTACCCCATCACTCAGAACCAGGAGCGAAGGCACCATTACAACAACTGCTCCGTTAACTGTCACATGTGGCCTCTGAGCGACAAGTGCACCCCAGTGTGCAGATGGTGACTTAAGATCTCGGTGAACATGTCACAAACATGCAGATAACCGTTTGGAATCTTGAGTGAACTAGATTTTCATCCTGTTAAGGTTGACAATTTGTAAACATCAATGCGTAGATTTTGAACGCCCATCATTTCATCACTGAGAAAAAGTGTGCATGCCAAAGAGATCCCATGTATAAGTAAAAAAACACCCAAAAGCCGAGGTGGGTGGGAACTAAAGGGTACGACGTTACCTTAGTTCAGGAAAATCCGCCATAGTTCCCTTACTTTATGTGGTGCAGAGCACTGTTCTAGGACGACAGGGCAGTACACTTGTGTTTATTTTTATTTCTCACTTACTGGTGATTCAAACCTGGGCACTGCCGCCAACACTCCGCTGTCACATCATCTCGCAGGTGATGGAGGACTGCTATTTATTTGTATAAGTCGGCTTGCGATAAAACTCCTATTGTCGAGCCTCCGAATAGCTCTGCTCAGCAGTGATCTGCGTTGGTCTTCTGAAAGAATGGATTGCTGCAAGCAGTGCAGGTAATAGGTGGGATGGTGGTCGTTATAGTCCTCAGCATGTCCCTTAAAAGGTGCGAATGGTGGGTGGTTGTAAGGGGGCAGATGCTTAAAGTTAAAGCTGCATGCGGTGTGGGACAATAACAAACTAATTGAGGTCATTTAAATGCATTTTCATTGTGTCGTCGGCAGTCTTGCTAGTACTGGTAAAACACAGCAGAGTGGAGGAAAGGAAGGACCCAGGTATGAGGTTTGAATTGCTGGTGGTATAGGAAATAAGTAGGAGGAGAAGAGGTGGGGCAGGAGGAAGATAGTTCAACTATGTTTATTTTTAGCACTTCGACGCCGAGTACAAAGTATTTCCACGTCTATAAACTTTGGAGACAGTCCACTTCCATTGTGTCATTGGACTTCTCGTCCACCACCCGCATGTATTAAGCACAGGAGCATCCACCCCACTTTACCCCCATAGATAGTAACCCCCACACATCTATACGCTTTGGTAGGGGAACTTGCATGAGGGAATAAACAAAACGAGTGAGTATTTAACTTTTCAGTCAGAGGAGGGCGATGTTTGTTACCATGAGGAAGAACTAGGACAAATTAGTAAGAAATCCCAATGTTGGCATATAAGGCACAGTGGCCTTAAAAACTTTGCCCAGGGTCATATACTTTAGTTACAGGATGAAGCTGGCATTTGAGTCCATTCTACAATGTAGGCACTTCAACCCATACCTTCTCAGCACGAATTGCCATACTATTTGTTAACGTGTCTTTCAAGAACTCAAATTATGTTTTATAGCAATGCCTTGAAAAGAACACCATTCACACGTTAAACCAACCAGAAACATGTTAAGATTGTACCTTTAGAACCCCCGAGCATGAAAGGAAGGTAACAGGAGCCCAAAATATATCACGTGACTTGAGCCTCAAAACTGGTCTGTAAACGGTACACCCAAAACAAAGTGCGATTCATTTGCGTGTCGACATTATCTGTCAATGCCATTCAAACCGTTATAATACGTAAGGTGTATAAAAACAAAAGTTCCACCCAAAAAGTACACGTGTGGAACAAGCATGCATAATGGAAATAAGATAAACACTATAAACAAACGTGCTTTGTGACAGCGCTAAACAAATAAACTAAAGCACAATATTGCGCAGCCACCTGGAGCTTTGCAGGTGGGGGCGGGGAGACACGTGCGCATTATTCACCCAAAAATCACATTCGGTGCCACTCAACAGCACTAAATAGCTTTCCATTTTAAATACGCTAATGACAAAGAAGCGTGTTGAAAATGAAAGGATCTGCTACTAGTCCTGTGTGATCAGCCTTGGTTAAGATCCCGGTGACCAAGTTATGCCATCAACAGCATTTCTTCTCAGTGCAAGAACTGCGAACTCAGCAGCCCTACCGGTTTGAAAGTGGCAAAGCAAGTTACCCACAACCCCTATACAACTACTCCTCCCACTTACCGTCAGGTCAACCACCCTATGGGAGGCTACACCCCCTACAACTACGATCTGCAAACTCCCGCCGAGGGATGTATCGTAGTCTAGTAACGGACCATACTAACAGCCCGCCTACTCCTCTTCACGTGACTTTCGGCACGTTGCGTTCCCTACCATGTGTGTAGCGTCTGACGTCATCTTGCCCCTCATCGTTAGCTGGAACCGGGAAGCCTCCAGCTGCCAGGATGCAGGAGCATGCGGGTGTGCGCGCTCTTTGACTGAGATTTCAATTGGCAGCCAGAGGCTCGTGGAAGACACCAGATGAAGATGGGGGTCGAGAAAGTTACATTTACTTTAAACATCATTTTCATCTATTCAAAGTGTTAGGTATGGAGGGCTAAAAGAGCAGTGCAGGGACAGTCAATGGTGGTATTTAACTCATACATGCCAACCCTCCTGATTTAGGTGGGAGACTCACGATTTTTCAGGGAAAAATACTGCTATTTTTCACGTTTTCCGCCTAAAATTGTACTTTTCCCCAATGCATTCCTATGGGAAAATTGTTCTCTTCCGATTTCTCTGAAAAAATCTCCCTCCCAGGTGCCTCGGAATGTTGGCATGTGTGGTGCTGCCCCCTTAAGGGACGCGCACTCGGCGGCGGCGTGACGTTGCACGCCGCCGCATGCATTATAAATAAAGGGGGCGTTCCGGGCCGCGACGGTGCGACCGGGAGCCCGAGCTGAACAGTCATGTGTGCCTGAGTCTGTGGGGTTGGGGGCTCACAGGAACTGCCTAATGGGTCATGTGGAGACCCCCAACAGTGGTGACGAGGTCGGTGCGTTGCACGGCCCCAGCAGTGATGTAAATTTCAATGTTTGATCCGGATCGGATTACTGCATGAAATTCATTCCACGGTGTAGGCTGAGCAGACGCCACGCGGTGAGCTGCCATTTTGAATCCTAGGCAGGGGATACTCACGGGGCTCCGGTAAAGCCCGTGCAGGGCATCCATGCCTAATTTTTGGAATATTTGATAGCGGGCAGCTGTACCTGCCCACACATGCCCAGATTTAGAATTTGTTTTGATTTTTGGGCTAATTACGTCATGTGAAGGCGAGGAAAGAGGGGAAAGATGCCAAGGCCTGCTTAACCCTTACACCTCCCTGGCTCCATTTTTGGGACATCCATGCTGGATCGCAGCATCCTGCAGCTGAGGACTTCCATCTTCATTGTCACCTTCATCATCATGCCCAGCTGCTGTGTATGTGTGTGAGGCACCCTGTTGGTCTGGAGATCTTCTGCTACCCATCATCATCAGGTCTGGACTTGCGCTTTCTGTGTGTGTCTGGACTGGTGCACTCCAAGCGCCTGGTGGGGACTGTGTTTGGTGGGGTGAGTTGCGGCCCCCAGTTCACGCTAGGGGTGCCTGTGCGCTCTAGCACATGAATGCACCTGGTGACCAGGACGGTGGGCAGCCCGAAGGCCTAGAGCAGTCCCAAGCCCAGCCACAGCCTCAAGCTTAGCCCCAGCCTGCGGCACAGCCTCTAGCCCAGCCACATCCTCAGGTTCCGCCCCAGCCTGTGGCACAGCCTCAGGCTCAGCCCCAGCCTGTGGCACAGCCTCAAGCCCAGCCTGTGGCACAACCTGTCATGCAGCAGCCCCCTCCAGTCATGGCACAGATGCAGGCCCCTATGGCGCTACAGCCTATTCCGGAGTTCGATGTCTCAGGACCCCCTTCCAGCCTGGAGCCCAGGTGGAAGCGGTGGGTGGACCGTTTGGACATGTACTTCAGGGCCACTATGGAGACAGATGATGACAGCAAACTGGCAACCCTGCTGTATGCGGCTGGACCTGCAGTGCAAGAAATCTTCGAGTCCCTCCAGACAGCTAACGCCTCCTATGCAGTGGCAAAGACTGCTCTTCAAGATCACTTCTTGCCTCTCGCCGATGCTGATTATGAAAGGTTCGTAATGCTGTCAGCACGGCAGAAGGAGGACGAGACTCTGGACACCTTCTATGGCCATCTCAGACGCCTGTCCCTGGCATGTGCCTGGGGTGATGCAGAGGACATGATTAGGACTATGCTGATTCAGGCCTGTTCATCAGGAAAACTGGGACGGCAGGTGCTGAGAGAACCAGGCACTACACTTGCCCACATCCTTGAACTGGGGCATTGTCATGAGGTGTCAGAGGCCCGGGCGTCCAGGATGGAAGCTGGGTCGCGCCCGGTGACGAGGTATGCGTCATGTACGCGGTGGCAGAGGTGTCAGAAGACCAGGTACCAGCCTCCGTGACAGGGGCGGGAGAGCTGGCAAGTCATGCCAGAAGTGTGGATATGACTTGCCCCACCCTGCTGAGTGCCCAGCGGCGGGGAGAACTTGTGGGAGGTGTGGTTTGGCAGATCACTATTCCCGCGTGTGTAAGGCGGCCCTGCCAGTGATGGTGCCCAGAGGCCCAGTCCGGTCGGAGTTCCTCTGTCAAAATCGCCCCCGAGCGTGGCCCAGGGCGAAGAGGGTGCCCCCGCGGAAGAAGAGGAGGAGAACATCTTCGTGTCCAGTGTGAGGGCTCTCAAGTCACAGAATAGGTGTCAACCAAGGTGTGTGGTAGAAGTGAACATGTCGCCCGTCCCGGTGCTCGTGGACACAGGGGCATCGGTCAACGTGATGGCCTGTGGACACTACGATGCGATGGACACACCAACCAAACTGGTCAGTCCGAAGGTCCGCATCTTTGCTTTCGGTGGGTTGGAACCAATTCCCCTGGACGGCACTTCTGTGGCAACGGTGGAGCATGACGGCTCAAAGATCACAGCCCGCTTCTACGTCACACCGGTGAGCACAAATACCCTCCTGAGTTGTGCTGCGGCGGAGGCCTTAGGCATCGTCAGCTTTGGCTACTCTGTATATCTTGAGGACATACATGATCTGCTGGATAAATACTCCGCCTTGTTCCAAGGAATTGGCCAAATGGCCGGTGACCCGGTAAGGCTGCACATTGACGAGTCTGTGCAGCCCGTAGCCCTGAAACATCAGAGGGTGCCGTTCCATCTCCGGGAGCAGGTGGACAAGGAATTGGACAATCTAGTGAATCTAGATATCATCGAGAAGGTTGAGGGTCCCACACTATGGGGGTCACCAATCGTTGTGGCAAAGAAGCCGAAGCAACCCAACTCCGTACAAATATGCATCGACATGAGGCTACCCAACAAGGCCATCAAAAGGGAGAGACATTTGACCCCAACCATCGACAACATCATCGCGGAGGTACAAGGTGCTCGCTTCATTTCTAAGTTGGACCTTCAGGCCGGCTACCACCAAGTCGTCCTGCACCCGGAGTCAAGATACATAACCACATTCACCACTCATCGTGGACTCTATAGGTACAAGAGACTCAGTTTTGGCGTGTCATCGGCAGCAGAGGTGCCCTTGCTGACCTGGATGGAGACTTAAACATTAGTGACGACATCTTAGTGTTTGCCAAGACTGAGGTGGACCATCTGCGCAAGTTGGCAAGGACTTTTGAGAGACTGCAATCACTGGGCCTCACGCTCCACAGTGAGAAGTGTGAGTTTTTGTGCCCGACCATCAAATTCTTTGGATTTGTGTTCAAGGAAGTGAAAGGGGCCCCTAGGGGACCCTGACGTCTATGGAAACAAGGCAGGTCACCACACACGATAGAGACGCCAGACACGAGGTTGTATTCCCAAAGCTAGGGTTTTATTGCGAGCAAAAGTCTCAGTTGGCCAACTCGGTCTCACGCCCCGCGACGTGTATCTCTAGACCTCGAGGGACGCAAGAGAGTGAATTACGTACATCAGTTACATATATACAAAATGCATATCAAACAATCAGCTATGACATGGTTAACACCCCCCTTTATTGGGTTTCTTTGAACTTGGTGTGATGATGGACATCTCCGACCACTATTACACCTTCAAACATCTATTCTAGTAACAATTTGCAATTTGTGAGTGCAAAGGCATCTTTCGGTTATTGAATAGAACACAGCGCTTCTGTTCTTGGAAGCGAACTACATACGGGGGGGGGAGTTGCATTCCGGACCTTGCTATCTATCAGGTGCTTTTCGTGTCCTGGGAGCCGACATGCTCTAGCGAGCTCAGCAAAGGGGGGCCGTTAGAAAAGCATAATTCAAGCCTTTAGCGGTATTATTCAAACATATTCTACCATATAACGAGACTGGCTGGCAGCTGTGAAATGATTAAATGCCCTGCAGCTCTGCTTCAAGGCAACATTCGGGAGGGAGCCGGGCATTCTTCCTGGCGCTGCCTTCGTTTGTGTTTCAGCGAACTCTTGTTATCCTTACGGCCCTGTGGCCTTGTCCTTTTCACATACAGACAACAATGTTCCACAGTCGAGCAGTGTAAGCGGAAAATATGCTGCAAAGCAATACGAACAGAAAGCAATGAGCAATGGTTAGAAAACAAAATGGCGATTCTTGCTACATCAAAATGGCCGTTCATTGGCAAACTCGAAAACCTATATTCTGTCGTATCGTGCATGAGACGGTTGGCCCACGGCCACCAAAAGGCGTTTGCGGTCTCAAAGTAGAGGTATCTGTATTTCTAGACTGACAAACCCTCCTTTGGCCGTTTGCCAAACGTCTCATCTATTTATTGAAACCTTCTCTAGTGATGATGAATCTGAAGTACTTATGTCTAAGTCTTGCATGCTATCGTGGACATCATTGTCTTCATCAATATCTATTGCCATCAACTCTTTTACTGCTCGCATCTCATTTGGGTTTGGGCTAGTTCGATCATGAGGTTGTTTTTTCTTTATCATATGTATGCATCCTTCCGTACATCCCTCAGTTACCTCTGTGCAAACTATGGGTAAACAATGTATACAACAACAGCACGTTAGGAATATTCCGAACACCACTACTAATATTGAGATCAACGTCCATCCCCAAGATCGTAGTATTCCCCAAAACCAAGATCCTATTCCCCAGCTCCCTTCTCCAGTGGGGAGTTCAGAACTTAGAACATGCATTTTCTTTATTGCTTCAAAGATCGTGGGGGAATAGTCATCGACATAAACGCAACATGCTGATCCCACTATTTTGCAAATTCCCCCACGATCAACCAGGATTACACAGAGAGCCATTCTATTTTGCAGCGTCATTAACCTTATTCCTCTTTCTTCCAACGTCATGTTAAATAATATATCTGTTGTTGTGTTTATTGTATTCTTTAGGATTCTGTACAGTTGCCTTATATTATAGGTGTTCACTATCTGTCCTAAGAATGGAATGAATGATTTCGCTACATCAGTTGCTATTAAAACACCTTTGTCAGTCCTTTTGACTCTAGTTCTGGATAATCTGGCCATGGCTGCTGTTTCTAAGAGGAATACTCCTGGGAACAGTAGCCCTAAGTAACCTGTACCTCCCCAGTTTCTGGGCAACCAAGGGTATGCTTTCTCTCCACATATAAAATAAACTGGATCACCTACGTATACTGGTTCTATTTCCAATTTTAGTACCACTGTATTCATACAACCAGTATATGTTCTGACCGAAAAAGAGCCTTTCTTTTTTAGACAAAAAGGGACAGTTCTTGGGCTATAATTCACTGTGTAAGATGGGGGAATTGCATCTTTGTCCCCTTCTGTTCTTACACGAAACGTCATTACAGATGTTTTTTCTGGCGGGGACAATCTATCTCGTCTATTTTGTCGTGTTATCTTCTGTGTACTTTTCCTCGTGGGCTCTGGGGCTATTACTTGTGCTTTATGGAAAATGGAACAACCCACAGGCTTCATTATTATCTCCTCAAACTCATTCATGTTGGTTCTGTCTAATTGACCCGTATTACTCTCATTCCATTTCCCATAGAACATTGCACCTAAAGATGCACTACATGCAGAACTTAATGGTAATGGCTGCACATACCACCATATTCCTTTTCTGGCATGCTGTGGTAAATGGGCACATACCCAGCAGTTTGTTTTCTTCAGGATTGCATGTGTCATGTTCATTATCAGCAGTAAGGTGTTATTTCCAAAACCTTCCCTGTGTTTTTCTTCCATTGGGGGTAGGGTATAAGTGATCACCTGAACCGGGCTTTCAGTAGTGGATATATTAATTATTGGTAAAAACATTTCTAATGGGTGTATTGTTTCTACCCACCATAATATTAGGGCTGTCGATTTTGGTGCTACCACGCTCATAAAGCAAATTATTATCGTTAGTGCCAGCATACAATTTGTTTTACCATGCGTTTTTCTTAAACTTATAGTCTTTATAATTGACTCATTTTCAGCAGTGGTGGTGCAGGAGGAGGCTGGAACCGGTCCCGGCATGTTTCTCGTCGTCCTTCTTCTTCCTTATCACAGTTCGTTGTGGATATCTCTCTTCATCGCGCTTGCTCTGATGTCTATAAGTTCAATGGAATTCTGACAGTTCAGTTTTGCCTGTCCTTTTTGGCCTGGATTCGATTATTCGTTTTTAGGCGAGATCACTTGTCCCCTCTTTCACTGCTCAGAGGACCTTTGATCAGTTATCGCCTCAGTATCATGTGCGCCCAGCTTGTCCGCTCTGATTCCGGACACATGTACTTTTTATGATCGCACCGAGGAGCCGCGAGTCTTGAATTGTCCGATTTGCACAATTCTCACGCTTCTCTCCTCTACACCCCTGGTTCCTTCTCCGTCCATGAGCTGAACCAGAGGTTGACATAAACACCAAAAAAAAAAAGACTGCGGATCACTTTGTCTTCCGAGGCCGCAGGTTGTATCGCCTTGCTCCTGGTATCGTAAGATCCGTGAACAGTGCCGGTGCACTTTCAGATTCAGGCTTGAAGTCAGCCTATGGCGCTACTGCAGGTGCTGGTGTGCGCCGCACCAATGATGCAGATCCGTTTTTTGGCGTGCTGGCAAGTGCTGGTGGGCGCCAAAGGGGTACACTATTTGGTTTTGCTGGTATCTGCAAGGCAGATTTCACATCGGTCAGCAGTGATGTCGATTCTGCTGGGCAACGTTGGGGCACTCTTTGCCCTTCCCCCTTTTTGGCAATCGTCTCGGGCTTTGTTTCGAGTTTCACTTCTCGTTTTGGCAGATTAGGTGGCTGCTCACTGGCAACAGTTTCTTTCATTTCTGGGACCGCTGTCTCTTTCCGGTCATCAGTGTCAGGCAAGACTTTCAGTGCAGTTGGAATCTTTTTGGCATGGGTGGCATGGATCCACGACTTCCTTCCATCCACCCGTATTGCCGACGGTGTCGCCAAAAGTACTTGATGGGGCCCGCGCCACCTGGGTGCTAATGATGACTTTCTTTCAAAGTTTTTTAGCAGCACCCAGTCTCCTGGATCCAGCGCGTGCCCCGGACCGGTGTACCTTACTGGTAATGCCTCCTGCACCTGCTGATGAATCAAACGCAATTCCTGCATTAAAAGGCCACAATAAGTACTAAGCACAGGATGTTCTATCTCACTAAGTCGTTTTGGCTGAGGTGCGCACCAAACATTTGCCGGCCTCCCCATTACAATTTCGTATGGGGAGAGCCCAGTTTTAGCCTGTACAGACATACGCATGCATAATAGTGCTATTGGTTATGCATCCACCCAACTCAACTTGCTTCCCGCACAAATCTTGCTAATCTTTGATTTAAGAATCCCGATGTGCCTCCCCACAAGACCGGCAGAACTCGGATGCCTTGAACTATGGAATCTCTTATCAACCTGGAGACCAGCACATATCTGTAATACACTGCACCCACAAAATGCGGTCCATTATCAGACCACAGGACCCGGGGCAAGCCGAATCTGGAAAAATACTCCTTCAACATTACTTTTGCCGTACTCATTGCTGTGCAATCTTTCAAAGGATATGCCTCCACCCACCTACTGAATGCACAGATTACCACCAAGACGTATTTTAAGTTTTGGCACCTCTCCATCTCTATGAAATCAAAATGAACTACCTCAAACGGCATGGAGGGCGGGCCAAAACTGCCTATTGAAGTCACTGTTCCCTTTCCTACATTGTGTTGTAAACACGTGATACAGTTCTGCACCAATCTCTCTGCATTCTTTTTTTATGTTTACATTCTGCCATACTGTAGAAAGATGCTGTATCATTTTCTTGGCACAGATGTGCGTAGGGCTGTGGGCCATTGTGACCATAGCAGTCACATACGAATTTGGCAACATCCAGTTTCTAGTTCCCTTGTCCACCCAACAACCCTCCAAATCCAACTCAGCAGATCCCTCTGCCCATCCCTGTATTTCATCGGCCGTAGCCTCAGGCTGCATTTCTTTGACAGTTGCAACTCCATTTTCTATCATACAGGGTACTTCCTCTGTCTGAACCGTCATCATCTTGGTATTCAAATCAGTGGCAGTTTGTTTCGCAATTCTGTCTGCAAACGCGTTTCCCTCTCCTATTTTGCATGTTACTTTTTTATGTGCCTCGCATTTCACTATTGCTAGGCACTTTGGAAACATGAGTGCAGACAGCAACCGTACAATCAAAGGGCCATGTTGAATTCTGGCACCATGTGATGTCAGAAACCCTCTCTCAGCCCAGAGTCGACCAAAGTTATGAACCACTCCAAAAGCATACTGACTATCAGTATATATATTCACATTCAAATTTTCAGAAATCTCGCAGGCTCTGGTTAATGCTATTATTTCTGCGCCTTGTGCTGAATTATGGGGGATTCTTTTACTTTCTACAACACTCTCTAGGGTAGTGATAGCGTATGCGGCAGTTGTCGTGCCATCTGGTAATTTAAAACATGAGCTGTCACAAAATAATTCTCCATCCAGCTCTTTCTATGGAATATCACTTAAATCAACTCTTCCATTGGTTTCTTCCTCAGTGACCATTAAGCAATCGTGGGGGGGGTGATTAATTCTTCCCAATTTCTTTTATGGTTAGTGGCATTAATTCGGCAGGATTCAAAGCGCTACACCTCATAATTTGGATATGGGGCGCGAACAAGATAATCTCATATCTTGTCAATCTAGCAGAGGTGAGGTGTTGCGTCTGTGTCCTATTTAATAGAATGTCTATGGCACCATTAGAATTAAAGAGTGCCCCAATACCATCCCTTCCGTTTGTTTCACTGACGCAGCAGCCGCCGCAACATATCGCAAACATCGTGGTAGTGCGCACGCTACAGGGTCTAGTGCAGAAGAAAAATAGCCGCACGGCCTATTTCTTCCACCTTGTTCCTGTGTCAAAACCGCCAATGCACAACCTTCACTTTCACACACAAATAGTCTAAACATTTTCTCATAGTTCGGCGTACCCAAAACTGGAGCCAAGCATAATGCAGTTTTCAATCCATCAAATGCTCTCTGACATTCCTCATCCCACTGCAAAGGCATAACCGCATCTTTTCTAGTTAAATTCACTAATGGTTTCACAATTAACGCAAAATTACCAATCCATTGTCGGCAATATGAAGCCATGCCTATTATGGCTCTGACTCCTTTTTTGTGTCTTTGGAATAGGCATACAAGAAATACTTTCTATGCGTTCTGGCATTAGTCTTCTCCCTCCTTTCGAAAGTAGGTAGCCCAAATAAGCCACCTCCTTTCGATTATACTGAAATTTCTTCAAACTAGCTTTATGGCCATGTGCCGCTAGGTGTGACAGTAGTAATACAGTGCTTTCTTTACAAATCTCTGTGTCTGCAGCTAGCAATAAATCGTCTATGTATTGCAAAAGTACACAACCCATGGGTAATTCCAGCATGTCTGGCTGTTCTTTTAATGCTCTACTGTAAATACTTGGACTTTCCGTATAACCTTGCGGAATCCGTGTAAATGTAAATGATCGTCCTCCTAATGTGAACGCAAACAAATACCTACTGTCCTTGTCTACTGGAATACTAAAGAATGCGTTTTTCAAATCTATTACACTAAAATATTCTGCTGAAACAGGTATCATTGTCAATATTGTAGTGACGTCTGGCACTAGAGGAAATTGCGGCTCTACTACCTTATTCAATGCGCGTAGATCAATTATGAAACAGTATGGTACCTCATTACCTCCTTTTTTATAAACCGGAAGAATCGGGCTGTTGCATGTACTGCCTGTGATTTCCTCTATTACCCCTAATTTCACCAAATCGGTAACAATATTCTTCAATCCTTTCTCACCTTCAACCGAAATTTTGTATTGGGGTATTCGCGGTAGGGTAAAACCTTCTTTCAAAATAATCTTTACTGGCTCTATCTTTAAATATCCCACATCGTTGTCATGCATTGCCCATATACAGGTTGGTACTTTACTTAGTTCCCCTGGTAACGCTTCAGACATGAATTCTGACACCGGGGCATCATGTGGCCATATCGTTAGAAACACTCCGTCTGTCGTGCAATGTATAACAGAACCTAGTTTTTTCAACAAATTTAATCCCAACAAATGTTCTCCACAATTTTCTGTTAGAAGGAAAGGACAATGTTCTGTAAATGGTCCTATGGTAACTGGTACTGGTTTGGACACGGGGTTTATGACTAGTGTACCTGCGAACCCTACGGAAATATTCTTTTGCCCTGACAGTGGTATATTCAGAACCAAGTGATGGTCTATTGAACACTTCTGTGCTCCTGTATCTACAAGAAAGTGGTGCTCCTCATTCCCGACTCTCATTTCTACGTAGGGTCCTCTCTGATTCACGGGAATAGACACTGGTTCCGACCCCTGTCCTGGGCTGTCCTATTGGGGAAATAACACATCGTCCGATGTGTAATCATTACTATTACTGTAATACGTTTTTGGCTGTGTATCGAAAACATTTCCACTTTTCCCTCTATTTCCCCCACTCTGATTTCCATATTGTTGATTTTGCTGTCCCTGACTCTGGTTTGGGGCATTTTGGTTTTGGCCTTGGTTTTGATTACCTCTGTTATGATGCTGCTGCATACTATTCCTATTTGGTCCATTCGCTCCTGGGTGTCCTCTATGCTGTCTCCTCTGACCAGACCCATTTCTATTCTGTAGATGCGGACATTGCGCTCGCCAATGTCCTTCCTCTTTACAATATGCACACTGATTCGGCCCCACTGTTCCCCCATGCATATTCGAACTACTCCTTCCTTGTGCGTTCCCTCGCCCTTTATTATGTCCTACCACTTGCTGCATTAATGCTCGTGTCTTTAGATTTACCCTATCCCTCTCTTCTTTTTCTTTTCCTGCAGTCACTCTGCGCTCATAATATTGGGCCATATGCAGTACTTCGCCCAACGTTTTTGCTTGCCATGCACTCTCTGATGTCATTATTAGATCCTGAATTGGAAGTTTTAACCCCCTCACATATTTGTCAACAAATAACCTCTTTCCTGCTTCTGAACCCACATCCTGCCCACTGAAGTCTGTGAATACTACTTCAAATCTATTAAAATAATCTGTAGCCAACTCATCTTTGCCTTGTACACATGCAGTCAATTTGTCCCATTGGATTCTTTTCTCTGGGACAATTGTTTTTAACTTCTGTACTATACGTGCTGCTAACGCCGCCAGGTTCGCTCATGGTGTCCCTCCTTCTGTCTTCTATTATCAAGTCCGCTCATGTGGCGCCAAAGGCCGTTGTGTCATCTACCTTCCTTATTTGTTTCCATATGTCTGCTGACAGGATCAGCAGGAATATTAGATCTATATCACCCATGGTAAGCACGGATGATTGTAGGCAGGACTCTACTTCCTTGTAAAACCCTGCAGGATTCTTTCTTATATCAGGAATCGTCTGCTTTATGTTGTTCACCTCCTGTCTGGAGAAGGGGACATGCACATATTGGGCGGTGTAATGGGCTGATGTCACCTGCGCCGCTGCACCGCCCACTACGGGAACCTCCACTTTGGGCACAAAGGTAGGTGGGACCTCTCTCATAGGAAATGCCCCACTTACCGTCCCTCCCCCTTCTCTTAGATGTAACAATATTCCCAGATCCAATGGTAGGGCTGTTTCTCCTGTCCCTCGCTCTAGTGCTCTTCTATATACTGCCATTATTTCGGGCGGGTTGGCCTTATCGTTTTTTATATCTTTATCTAATAAATGTTCAACCATCGATTGTAGCGCTTTTCTTTTCATAGGCATGGAATATTCATCAAATATCTTGTGTATCTCCATTGTGGGAATATTAGGATCTGACATCCATCTAAACGCTTCTCGCATACATACTTTTAACTTGTCGCCCCTTTGTACTGACGGCATCGAATGCCGTCATTGTATATATGGCTCTACAGTTTCCTTCCTATTTCTCCCGACATCTCTACTCCTGTACCCAGGTGCAGTAAACATTTCGGCATAATCATTATCTAATTCATCTTTAAGCTCAAAAAGTCTATGCACATGTTCTCTCACTTCTTCATCCCTCTCCCTACAGCGTGCTAATGCATTCAAATCTAACAATCGCTGCAGTGGTAATTTCCCAATTAGCTGTTTCCATTTCTCAACCAAATATTCACCCATGCATTCCAACACTACCTGTCTTTCGTTGCTTCTACGAAAGTCATATATCGAAGCCAATGTTGCCGTCCCATCATTCCCGTCTATATACATCTCTGCCTGTTGCTGCAATTCCACCTTCCTTTCTTTGCTGATTGCGCTGCGGGTTACCCTCGTGCACTCCTGTTGGTCAGTCCCACCTCTTGCCCCCGCGGTTTCAACTCCAACCCCGGGAGGAACGGACGGTACCGAGCCTGTGTCTAAGGCGGGAGGTGCGGATGGGACAATGGGAACAGGGAGTGTCTGTTGTGCGCGGTCTGTGGCTGTGGGAGGGCTTGAGCTACCGAAGGGGGAGCTTGGGCTACGGGCGGACTCTGGGCAATAGCTACTGACGTGTCTGGTCTTACTTCTGATCTTGGGCCTTGTTTTGTATGGGTCAATATATTTTCTATCAATTCATCTGCTATGTGTAATTCTCGCTGTGGGTATATCTTTTCTATATTCAGCTGGTCACGCCTGCCTGCTCTTCTTAGACTCTCAGTCCACTCCTCCTCTTCTTTTTCTTCCACTACCTCACCTTTTGATTTATGCCTGCGTGCATGCTTTGCTCTGCTTTTAAATCGGAGCATTGCTTCCTTTCTCCAGTCTTTAATAGTCTCAAATGCTGCCGGACGCGCTTTCTTTCTTATCAACACCCTTTCCAAGTTATCTATCCTCGCCATCTCAAAACTACCATTAACCGGCCACTGATGGTCTTGTTGCTTTCTGGTTTGCCTATGCCAAGTCTCACAGAATATTATCGCATCCACTCCATACTTCACATACATCTCATACGCCGGTGTTCCCCCAGGTGGTACAATTTGGCCATCTTCCAAAGATTGTCTACCACAGCGGAAAAACCCTGCTAGGGTGGACAATACCCCAGCATGTTTCAACCTTCCCCCTGGTTAATCAACCTTACCTAGGGCATTCGATTTTGCAAAGTCAACTCTCAACCAATATCAGGATGCTTTGAATCGGGGAATGACTCACCTGATAAATCAAGTCGTCTGTATACTGATGCACCAAAGGACGTTGTGTCTGCGTTTCTTGGCTTCCGCCTCATTTCGGGACCCTCGCCTCCTTGTTCTCTAGCCAGGCAAATCGATCAGGGATCAGATGTGTGCAGATCTGCAAAGGAGTCTCTCAACACTTTTACAGGGCGCCCCGAACACCTCTTTATCCCGGCTCGATCGTCCCGTCCTCGCCGTTCTCTGCCTTTCTCAATTACAACGTTCCGCGAAGGAACAAGTGGGGGAGGTTCCCTATTCGGGTGCCATCTTGAAAGGGGCCCCTAGGGGACCCTGACGTCTATGGAAACAAGGCGGTTCACCACACACGATAGAGACGCCATACACAAGGTTATATTCCCAAAGCTAGGGTTTTATTGTGAGCAAAAGTCTCAGTTGGCCAACTCGGTCGGTCTCACGCCCCGCGACGTGTATCTCTAGACCTCGACGGACGCAAGAGAGCAAATTACATACATCAGTTACATATATACAAAATGCATATCAAACAATCAGCTATGACATGGTTAACACCCCCCTTTATTGGGTTTCTTTGAACTTGGTGTGATGATGGACATCTCCGACCACTATGACACCTTCAAACATCTATTCTAGTAACAATTTGCAATTTGTGAGTGCCAAGGCATCTTTCGGTTATTGAATAGAACACTGCGCTTATGTTCTTGGAAGCGAACTACATACGGGGGGGAGTTGCATTCCGGACCTTGCTATCTATCAGGTGCTATAGTGTCCTGGGAGCCGACATGCTGTAGCGGGCTTAGCAAAGGGGGGCCGTTAGAAAAGCATAATTCAAGCCTTTAGCGGTATTATTCTAACATATTCTACCATATAACGAGACTGGCTGGCAGATGTGAAATGATTAAATGCACTGCAGCTCTGCTTCAAGGCTACATTCGGGAGGGAGCCGGGCATTCTTCCTGGCGCTGCCTACGTTTGTGTTTCAGCAAACTCTTGTTATCCTTACGGCCTTGTGGCCTTGTCCTTTTCACATACAGACAACAATGATCCACAGTCGAGCAGTGTAAGCGGAAAATATACTGCGAAGCAATAGGAACAGAAAGCAATGAGCAATGGTTAGAAAACAAAATGGCGATTCTTGCTACATCAAAATGGCCGTTCATTGGCAAACTCGAAAACCTATATTCTGTCGTATCGTGCATGAGACGGTTGGCCCATGGCCACCAAAATGCGTTTGCGGTCTCAAAGTAGAGGTATCCGTATTTCTAGACTGACAGAAGGAGGTGTGTCACCAGATCCGAGGAAACTGCAGGACATTAAGAAGGCCCAACCACCTGAGTCTGTGTCGGATGTGAGGAGTTTTCTCGGTATTGTAACATACTGTGGTCGAGTCATACAGAACCTAGGGTCCAGATCGGAGCCCCTGAGGGCCCTTACAAAGAAAGAAACAACCTGGCACTGGGGCCCTCTCGAACAGGCGGCGTTCGAAGACATCAAAAGTGCCCTCACGGCTGAGAACACTATGGCATTCTTTGTCCGCACCCTTCCGTCGGAATTCATTGTGGACGCCAGCCCGTTCGGCCTATGGGCCATGTTGACGCAAATTGATCGGGATGGCGGTGTTCGCCCCCTGGCCTACACCAGCAAGGCGCTGTCCGACTCCGAGCACCGGTACTTGCAGGTAGAGCGTGAGGCTCTAGCAGTACTGTGGGGGTGCAGGCATTTCAGGCTCTACGTCCTGGGCCGTCCGGTGACTGTCATGATGGACCGCAAACCCCTGCTGCCCATACTGGAGGGGTCCTCGTCCAAACCACCGGTGAGGATTGAACGATGGATGCTTGCCCTCCTCGAGTATGGTGTCACCCTAGTGTACAGCCCTGGTGCGAACAATGCGGCGGACTATCTGTCTCGGCATCCCAGTGTGGACAGCAAGGAGGTGCAGGACACGTGTGCCGAAGAAGCAGATGACCACGTTTGCATGCTGGTTGAAGCGGCAACCCCCAACGCCATGCCCTTCAAAGACCTGGAGGCAGCGGCAGCTCAGGATGAGTGTTTTCAGATACTGAAGCACGCAATGCAGCAGGGCTCATTGAAGACTGTGCTGGAGTCCCTGGCAGGGCGCACACAAGAAGCCAAGGTGGGGCTAGAACAACTGTGGAAGGTGAGGGAAGAGCTATCGTTCTCGGCGTGTGGCCTCCTATTAAGGCGTGACCGGATAGTCGTGCCCCAAGCTAAGATCAAAGAGGTGATCACTCTGGCCCACCATGGACACCAAGGCGCCGCCAAGGCCCGGCTACGCCTCAAAGTGTGGTTCCCTAAGCTGGAATGGAGGGTCGATGACTTCGTTGCTGCATGTGTCTGGTGCCAGGCGGCGTCCCCGCTGCAAAGAGAGCCGGCGATTGAAGCAATGCCCCGGGGGACGCGGCCATGGGAGGTGGTGCATGCAGACTTTGGATCCACCACACTGGGCACACATTTCCTAGTAATCGTGGACGAGTACTCCCGCTATCCGGAGGTCGAGTTCGTGGACTCGGTGGCCTTTGAGCATGTGGTGGTGGCCATTGAGAAAGTATCTGCCTCCCACGGTTTCCCCCACACCCTGTGCTCCGACAATGGGGCGCCGTTTCACAGCAAGCGCTTCTCGGAACTAATGGAGGCGTATGGGGTCGGAAGATCACCCCGCTCTGCCCGCGAGCCAACGGTGAGGCAGAGAGGCTGATGAGAACTCTTAATAAGACGTTCCGGATAGCGCAAGGCCAGGGGCAATGCCTGCAGAGGGCTCTCTACCTACGAGTCTATAGCACTACCCCCCACCCTTCCACGGGAGTCGCCCCAGTCGTGGCCCTGTTCAAACGGAGCCCCAGAAGGCTACTGCCCGAGGTGGGGGATAAAGAGCCCAGAGTGATCGATGATCAGCAGGCGGAGCTGGATCGCTGGCTGCGGACGGAACAAGAGAACATGAGGAGAGGACTCCACCCGCAACGACTGGAACCGGGAGATGAGGTGCTCATAAGGAACAGACACCCCCATGGAAAGCTCTCTCTCCCATGTGAACCTGAACCACTTGATGTAGTGGCCGTCAAGGGGTCCATGGTGACGGCCTCGGACGGGAGGTCGGCCGTCACCCGGAACGTATGTTTTTTTTAAGAAGCTAGGTGACCCCAGGACTGAGCCTCCCCTCGAACCTGACAGGATGGAAGTACCAGACGAGGGCGGAGGCCATCTCCCCATGCCTGCACCCCCAGCCCGGGGAGTGCCACCAAATGGACTGCCCGTGCCGGAGGTAAGCGGGAGGTACACTGAGAGGGCTGGGCGAGGGAAACCCGCTTACCTCAACGATTATGTGTTGGGACATGTTTTGTAATTGGCCCGTGGGCCCCATGTGACGGTTACGGGGATCCAGGGTGTTGTGAATAAAGGGGTGTATGGGGAGTTTTTGCTATTGCTTTGTTTATTGTTATTGTTGTTTTTTAAGACTGTTAATGCACTGTTGTTTGTCCTCATGGAAAAGGAGGAATGTGGTGCTGCCCCCTGATGTTGCACGCCGCTGTGTGCATTGTAAATAAAGGGGGCGTTCCCGGCCGCGACAGTGCGACTGGGGAGCCCAAGCTGAACAGATGTGTGTGCCTGAGTCTGTGGGATGGGGACTCACGGGAACCGCCTAATGGGTCATGGAGAGACCCCCAACAGCATGTGTGTTAACTGATCAAAGGGGCTAATAAAACAGGCTAATTTAGAGAACTCGTTTAAAGGGGAATTTAATGTTGGTTTAGAGGGTGGGATGGGGCATGTTTGTGTTTGGAGAGGGATAGGGCATCTTGGTGTGGGTCTGGAGGGAGGGATAGGGGCACATGGGTCTGGAGGGAGGGATGTGGGCACATTGGTGTTGGTCTGGAAGGAGGGATTGGGCACATTGGGTGGGTCTGGAGGGATGAATGGGGCATCTTGTTGTGGGTCTGGAGGGAGAGATAGTGCCACATGGGTCTGAAGAGAGGGATGCGGTCATATGGGTGTGGGTCTGGATGGAGGGATGGGGCACATTGGTGTGGGCCTGGAAGGGGCAGAGGGGCACATTGGTGTTGGTATGGAGGAAAGGATAGGGGCACATTGGTGTGGGGAGGGAGGGATAAAGGCGCATTGGTGTGGGTCTGGAGGGAGGGATGGGGCAAATTGGTGTGGGTCTGGAAGGGGATAGCGGCACATTGGTGTGGGTCTGGTGAGAGAAATGGAGGCATCTTTGTGTGGGTCTAGAGGGAGGGATAGGGGCACATTGGTGTGGGTCTGGAGGGAGGGATAGGATATAGGGTTTGGGACCTTAGAGGATTGATTACATACAGGAGGCTGTTGGATCTGGGCCGGAGAGATCTAACAGGAGGAAGGGAGGCAGATGCAATACAGCCCATGAAAGCCTCGGATATCTCGCCCTTCTCTCCTTCTCTGGCACAATACTGCGTCTCACCTGGGGTATTCCCCTGAGCATAACCCTGGGTTCCCCTATCCAGGTGATCCTCTCCCACTGGTCCACCCCCAGGAACTGGATCCAACAGCGACGGCCTTGTCCTGGCCACCTAAAACAGGGATTCTCGAGGTCTTACTGGGAGAATACTCTATGGTTTCTCACATGCCCTACCCCTATGCTGGTTGGACAAGGGGTTTTCATGTGGGAATTCCACGATGGAACACCTAGACAGTTGGTCCAAGTCTTCTAGCATAATACTGGGGTTGGTAACACAGATTTCCGGACAGAGGTTTTTAAAGAGTTCTTCACCTCTCTTTCTCTTTGGATCTTTCTCACCCTTTCTGGGGTGTTCCTTAGTTCCTCCTTTATCCTTTCTGGGCAGATTTCTCTACCGTTGCCTCTTTCTCCACAGAAAAGGCATGTTTCCAGCTGTGAGATTTTGGATATATCCAGAGATATATTGGATGTTGATCCTCCCACATCTTTAATCAGCTGGCTAAAAAGAATTCTTGGTTGTTAGGGTTCTCTAGGTCTTGTTCCCCGTGTTAACATAAGGTTCCCCATGTAAGCTTCCACTTGAGTTCTAACCAATTCTCTTATTTGCTTGTCCACTATTTTCCTCTCTGAATAATAAAGGTGGTTTTTCGGTATGTTATTTTCTGTATAATGATATTTGGTACCTCTTTCCGATGTTTCTTTCGCCACGTTTCCGCCTTTCTCTATTCTACAACTCTGTGCATCGGATATATCCTGCACCACTGTCACTCTCGCCTGGAACGAGGTTGCAAGTAAATTCTCTAGCAACAGGATTTTGTATTTCCGTTGCCAAGGGAGGTGGCAATCTATTAAGGTTTTGCCTTCCCGGGTCAGCAAATTTGGGTTTTCCAGATCAAGGAAAGGATGATTCATTTGAGACTCGTCCAATCCTCCTGGATTTTGAAGGGTTGCCTTAGGAGTGGTGGGGGGGTGAAGTTCCACGCGGTCTCATATCGGAGGGTTCCCAGTATTTCACCTCAAGGAATATTTCTTGGCGTGGAGGAGAAATTAAGTATGATAAACTTCATTTCACCGCCACAAGCTAGAAGGGGAAATACCTCATACCCCTTTGCTTGTAGGGTATTATACAAACGGCTGAGGTGGTGAGGTTACCTATTTGTAGGCCTAGAGAGACCACAATATTATCGCTCCCTGGTATTAGAGTGTCTTGGGGACATTGGAGGAGATACTGTTACCCTTTATTGTTTTCCGATCGGGGACAATATAGCATGAGAGGCCAAAAGGATACATTGTACTCCCAGGGTCTGTACCAAGGGGGGGAGGGGCGGTGTTATGCTCTCCTTCAATTTCTCACCATAGAGGGAAAAAAGGGTTTGACAGCATTTGTCTTTCGTTGAATCTTCAACCAGTAACGGGGTCCTCCAACTATTATGAATTGGATCAAATCCCACTTCTAACACCATATGTGAGAAACTCAAGGTGACAACAAGTAAGACAGACAAGTGATCACAGTTCAAGGGTGTTTATTGAACAATTAATTCTGTATGTAGTTTGGGAAAAAATGCCTATTCTAAATCTAAGATGGGAGCACTGTCGACCATGAAATGAAAAACAAGGCAGTCCTAGTGGCGTTGTGTCAAAATAATAAGGGCCTATACGAAGAGACCTATTGCCAAACCTCACAACTAATACAAAAAAGGTTGTGGGATGGTTCACAAGAAAAGAAAGAAGTGTTCTTAAATAAAATGTCAGGATGCGGTGGCTTGGATCTCCCTTCCCCACGTTTTGCACAAGGGGTAAGATAGGAGTTTGGAGCATAGCATAGTCTCAGGCTTCTCCAGCTGGAGACAATAGTTCCAATGGCAGTTCCCAGGGTCGTCGATGGTCAAGTCTCATTTCACTTGAAAGTCTTTTGCCTTCGAGGCCTGATGCGTTCCACTAACAAAAACAAAAGTTCCTTTAACCATATGAAAGTTTGTTAGGGTGATTCACCCCTGGGTCTCCCCTCTTCTGGGTGCTGACCCTTCTCAATTGTTTTCCACAGTTAAAATTGGTTTTCGGCTTCACCCCAGGATCCCCCTCTTCTGGACGGTCACCTTCATGTATCGTGTTCCTTATATGTCTGTTCTTTTCTTACTTGAAGTTTGGATGATAGCGTCATCACTGGATCTCCCTTGGTCGGGCTCTGACCCCTCTTAACTGGCGGTACTCAGGTGATGGCTTCACCCCTGGATCTCCCTCTGCGGGCTCGGACCCCTCTTCTCTGGCATCCCTCCTACGGTTTTACTCTTGCAGTTTCTTAACTTTTGCTTTCACTTTTCTCAATCTTGGGGTAACACATTTTCACCCTTGAATTCCCCTCTTCCGGGCTCCGACCCCTCTCGGTTCTTAGCCTCCCCCACTGGGTTTACTGTGCCTCTCGATCAGGGTGATAATGGCTCAAGCCCAGGTGCCCCTCTGGGCGCTAACCCCTTTTTACTTTCACAGTTCTACTTTTACACAGTTCAGCGTTTGCAGGAGTCACTTCCCTTTCTTTCACAGTGCTTGTAGATAAAAGTCTATCGATTGTACAGGAATTTTGCTTGACCCTCTGTATGAGCACTTTGACCTATTTCGCCGAACCTCCTTCGGCTTCTGGTATTTGTAGTTTCTCTCACATGGGGCTCGACCAGAGTCTCTTGAGTTAGCACCCACGTGGTGCCGGTTTCCTTCTGCGGCTGGTCTCCCCTTCACACTTTTTACAGTTCATTCGAAGTTCATCAGCTTTGGTTCAAAACGTGCCACTTTTCGATTCTCACTCAACACTGCCCAGTTCTTATCGGTTCTCCGCTCGACTCACCGGCTGTGCTGAACCGCTTGGCTTTTGGCTTCTCTGGAGTCAAGGCCGGTACCACGGGTGCAGGAGCTTCCCTCGTTCCTGCTTATCGGCATACACTGGCCCTGTGTACCATAGACATCTGCTGCAGGACACTTGTTCTATTCTTCGCGGGCTTATATTCTCTTCCATAAAGGGTTTGCGGGTCTGCGATGAAGAGGGCAGGGTTACTTCTCTCCTCGGCACCCTCTCGATTCTGGCCGCCTTTCTCCTTCTCTTGAACAGCCACTCTTGCTTAGCCATCTCGTCATGCTATCTGCCGTTTATCTATGTGGGGAAAAGGAAGGGCCGTCAGGTGTATGTGATTTGAGTCAATTGCCTGACTTTGCCTGACCCTCGGGTTGGGACATGTCAAGTACACAGGTTTAACCTCAGTCCATTTTCCTTGGTGTGTAAAAGTATTTGTATCGGAAAAGTGGGGGTTGGACTGCCAGAGTATCCTCTGGGATGGGATAAGGAAGGTTTGTGTAAGGGACGAGAATAACCAGGATGAAGAACAGAACATAGGGGATGTTGGGAACAGTAGTGTTCTGTCCTAGTAGGTTGGGAATTTGGAAAATGACAATCAGAGGGACGGGATTGGTAGGGTTTTCAGGGTAAGCTGTATTAGCGGGGGTCGTGACATAAATAAAGGGGATTGTGGGAATCGTACTGTTTTGCTTGATCAGGTTGGGAATGCAGAACATGACAATCGGAGAAACAGAAAAAAGAAATATAGGGAGTATTTGATTGGAGACCGGTGAAACAAGGATTCTGGAAATTATGCTTTTTTGGTGATACCTAGGACATGGGCGCACAACATACGGCCGCGGGCCAGTTGCGGCCCGCCATGCTGTTTTGTCCGGCCCGCGAGGCACAAACACTGTCCTAATGGAGGGCGGCCCGCAAGCAGCATCGGCCGCCCTTTATCAGGAAAGTCTTTGTTGTCTTCCGGGCCGGACAAAACACTGGCCGTCATTGGCTCAGCACACACGCACCACGTCGCTCCTACGAGCCACGTAGTGCGTGTGTGCTGCACCAATGGAGGGCCAGCGCTACGGCTGGCGTGGCCAGTAAGGCTTGATGCTGGAAGGCATTTCAGCCTTGCTGGCCACGCCAGCCGTAGTACCACTCACCTCGCCAGCGTTCCAGCTTACCTGCCTTCCAGCACATCCGGTAAGTGGTCTGTTTGTTTGTGTTTGTGTGTCGGGTCTGTTCTGCTGTATGTTTGTGTTGTGTATGTTGAGATGGGGGGTTGGGGTTGTGCCGGATGTGTATGAATGTTTGTTTTTGAGTGTTTGTGTTGTGTATGTTGAGTTGGGGGAGTGCGGGGATGTCGGATGTGTATGAATGTATATTTTTGAGTGTTTGTGTTGTGTATGTTGAGATGGTGGGGGTTGGGGGGTGTTGGATGTGTCTAAATGTTTGTTTTTTAGTGTTTGTGTTGTGTATGTTGAGATGGGGGTTTGGGGGTGTCGGATGTGTATGAATGTTTGTTTTTGAGTGTTTGTGTTGTGTATGTTGAGATGGGGGGTTGGGGGGGGTGTCGGATGTGTATGAATGTTTGTTTTTGAGTGGTTGTGTTGTGTATGATGAGATGGGGGATTGGGGGGTTGTCGGATGTGTATGAATGTATGTTTTTGAGTGTTTGTGTTGTGTATGTTGAGATGGTGGGGGTTGGGGGGTGTCGGATGTGTCTAAATGTTTGTTTTTGAGTGTTTGTGTTGTGTATGTTGAGTTGTGGGGGTGGGGGGGTGACGGATGTGTATGAATGTTTGTTTTTGAGTGTGCTGTGTATGTTGTGTTGGGGTGGTGGGGGTGTCAGATGTGTATGAATGTTTGTTTTTTAGTGTTTGTGTTGTGTATGTTGAGATGGGGGTTTGGGGGTGTCGGATGTGTATGAATGTTTGTGTTTGAGTGTTTGTGTTGTGTATGTTGAGATGGGGGGTTGGGGGGGTGTCGGATGTGTATGAATGTTTGTTTTTGAGTGGTTGTGTTGTGTATGATGAGATGGGGGATTGGGGGGTTGTCGATATGTATGAATGTTTGTTTTTGAGTGTTTGTGTTGTGTATGTTGAAATGGGGGGTGGGGGTTTGGGTCTGTATGGGTGCATGCTTGAGAATGTGTGTGCTGAGTTGGGGGGTGCGGGGGTTCGGGTCTGTATGGGTGCATGCTTGAGAGTGTGTGTGCTGAGTTGGGGGGGGTGGGGGGCTTGGGTCTGTATGGGTGCATGTTTGAGAGTGTGTGTGTTGAGTTGGGGGGTGGGGGGTTCGGGTCTGTATAGGTGCATGCTTGAGAGTGTGTGTGCTGAGTTGGGGGCTGGGGGGTTCGGGTCTGTATGGGTGCATGCTTGAGAGTGTGTGTGCTGAGTTGGGGGGTGGGGGTTTAGGGTCTGTATGGGTGCATGCTTGAGAATGTGTGTGCTGAGTTGGGGGGGTGCGGGGTTTGGGTCTGTATGGGTGCATGCTTGAGAGTGTATGTGCTGAGTTGGGGGTGGGGGGTATGGGTCTGTATGGGTGCATGCTAGAGAATGTGTCTGCTGAGTTGGGGGGTGGGGGGTTTGGGTCTGTATGGGTGCACGCTTGAGAGTGTGTGTGCTGAATTGGGGGGTGGGGGTGTTCGGGCCTGTATGGGTGCATGCTTGAGAGTGTGTGTGCTGAGTTGGGGGGTGGGGGTTTGGGTCTGTATGGGTGCATGCTTGAGAGTGTGTGTGTGCTGAGTTAGGGGGTGGGGAGGTTCGGGTCTGTATGGATGCATGCTTGAGAGTGTGTTTGGGGCATAGTGTTTGGTTGGGGGTGAGGGACATGGGGCATAGTGTTTGGTTGGGGGTGGGAGCCATGGGGCATAGTGTTTGGTTGGGGGTGGGGGAGATGGGCATGGGGCATAGTGTTTGGCTGGGGGTGAGGGGGCTATGGGGCATAGTGTTTGGTTGGGGGTGAGGGGCCCACGGGGCCTAGTGTTTGGTTGGGGGTGAGGGACATGGGGCATAGTGTTTGGTTGGGGGTGAGGGGGCCATGGGGCATAGTGTTTGGTTGGGGTTGAGGGGGCCATGGGGCATAGTGTTTGGTTGGGGGTGGGGACATAGGCATGGGGCATAGTGTTTGGTTGGGGATGAGGGGACCATGGGGCATAGTGTTTGGTTGGGGGTGGGAGCCATGGGGCATAGTGTTTGGTTGGGGGTGTGGGACATGGGCATGGAGCATAGTGTTTGGTTGGGGGAGAGGGACATGGGGCATAGTGTTTGGTTGGGGGTGAGGGGGCCATGGGGCATAGTGTTTGGTTGGGGGTGGGAGCCATGGGGCATAGTGTTGGCCTCCAAGAGTGAACCCAATGATAAAGCTAAAACAGGCACAGTTAGGAGATGTACATCCTTTGCTTTTTTGAGGAAACCTGACTCAACGAAGGCCCCACTCCTCTTGGGCAACCCAAACAGCAAACTATAGCAGTCCAAAATAACGGAATGTCCAATCATAGGTCAATAAAATATATATAATTTAATTAAACTGATGATATACAATAACTAAATCGAAATAAATTATAACAATGGAAAATGTGTAGTACAAAATGTAAGTTTGAAATGCAATAAAAATCGTTACCCCTCAAAAACATATATTCTTTTTCCATGTGTTTAATACAAATTGGGCGTTGAGAAAGCCTCCGGCCACGCCCCGCCTACCGCCCCGTCCACATTTACTTTTCATCCCACTATAGCCCTCATGTAAGGTACTTTCGGCCCTCTGTCAAAATTAGTTGTGCACCCCTGCCCTAGAGGATTGATTATGTACAGGGGGTTGTTGGATCTGGCCCGGTGAGATCTACCAGGAGGAAGGAAGGCAGATGCAATACAGCCCATGAAAGCCTCAGCTATCTCGCCCATCTCTCCTCCTCTGGCACAATACCGCGTCTCACCTTGGGTATTCCCCCAAGCATAACCCCGGGTTCCCCTATCCAGGTGATCCTCCCCACTGGTCCACCCCCAGAAACTGGATCCAACAGCGATGGCCATGTCCTGAGCACCTGAATAAGGGATTCTTGAAGTCTTACTGGGAGAATACCCTCAGGTTTCTCACACTACCCAAACACTCCCAGTCATTCTTCTCCACATCCCTCTGATTATTTCCCGAACTTCCAATCTGCTTTGACGAAACACTACCATTACCACAATCTCCCCTGTTGATTTCACGCTAACAATCCAGGTTATTCCAGTTTGTTTCACCAACCCTACAAACCTCACCCTTCTGAGTTTACCAAAACCACTAGTACGTGGGCTGTAATTCCATACAACACCTTTTTCCATCCTACCCTGTAGGATGTTAAGAAACTCTAGTCCCCTTCCCCCTTTCCGACATGAATACTTTCTCACACTGTGACGGACAGCGGACTAACACCAAAGCCGCTCACCTGACATGTCCCAACATAAGGGTCAGGCACATTCAGGCAAATGACAGTAACCACGCACACCTAACAACTCTTTACTTTCCCCGCAGGGATAAAAATAAGAGCACGAGAGCACACGACGAGCATGGCCAAACGCACAAGGAAACAGCTACGCCGAACCGGCAGTTCAAACGGAGGAGAAAGGCGAGGAGACCTGGAGGGATGACAAAGGGGGAACTGCCATTGCCCTTTTCAACTCAGACCCGCGAAGCCTCTGAAAAGGAAATCATAAGACTGGGTGTTACAGCTGGCGTGGGGAGGAACAGATATCAACGGTGCACGGGGCCTCCCGCATTGATAGCACAGGCAGAGAGGCATGCTTGCTGCCATGGTACCATCCTTGGCTCCAGAAGATAGACATGGCCAACGAGTTCAACACAGCCAGTGAGTCGAATGAAGCTGATAGCCAACCGAACTGTGTTTGAGACCAAGGTTGCAAGTGGCAACATTATAGGAATGCAAGGAACTTGAGAAGAAAGAACTTGTTTGTGTGTTTGAACTTTTCGGAAAGCCCAGGCAAGGGCCAGCTACAGATTGGTCAGGCGCCGTAGGAGTGCTCATTCAAAGGACTCTCGCTGGCCCCCTTTGACTTCGTATAAAAACTGCAAATACCAGAAAGCCTTAGGAAAGGTGTCAGAGTGGTCCTACAAGGGGCACTCCAAGTCCTTTGTACAATCAAAAGTCTCTGACCCATTGCCGAGGGAAAGCTAGGGGACGGGAACCCTGCTTTCTGATAAGATTGTGAACTGTCGTATAAGGCAAGTGTGAACCCGAAAGAGGGATGCCGAAAGGAAGCTAGGAGAAGGGAACCCACACTTTCTGATGCAAATGAGCAAATCATGAACTGTGTTAGGAACTCATGAACTGTGTTAAAGATGGCTATGTGAACCTGATGGAGGGATGCCAAGGTGAAAGCTACTGATAGTGAATCCCGTAATGAGATAAAGCAGAGTGAACTGTATAATTGGCAAACGTGAACCCGGCTGAGGGACGCCTGCGGGTTGGGGTGAAGAGTAACACACCCAGGAACATTGTGTCGACAAGAGTGAACCCGGTCGAGGGTTGTCCACAGTGTTTGTTTAAAAAGACATTAAGGCTCTTGAATGATATGAGCTGTATTTCAAAGGCCATAGTGAACCTGACTGAGGGAGGCCCATTTTACAAGGAGGATCTGAGCCCTGAGGACGGAGGTCCTGGGGATGAAGAGCAATCACACAAGCTGAAAGACCACCAAAGGAACGTTTGTTTGTTTGTTTGTTGTTTTGATCCAGCAGGCCTTCTAAGGCAAGAGACTTTTAGGAAAGAGACTTGACCCTTGAATTTTCTGGTATCGTAGAATAAACTTGTGAACCTCATGCTGGAGAGGGCCAGGAGTGTGCTGTGCTCAGGAGTCCCACCTGGCCCTGACTTATTATTTTGTGAACACTTCTTTCTTTTGTGGTAAACGTTATCCCACACTCTTTTTGTAACTTAGTAGTAAGGATTGGCAATAGTTTCTTTAGGATAGGCCCTGTTTATTTGACAATGCTCTATTGGGACTGCCTTATTATTATTTGATGGTCGTAGCTTGCACCTATCTTAGCTTTAAGTTTAGAGTAGGCATTTTTCTCACCCATGCATACAGTTTAATAAACACCCTTGAATTGTGATCACTTGTGTCTGTCTTTACTGTTGCCACCATGAGTTCCTTACACCCCCAGATGGACAAGGTAAATTTAAAGTGCACACTGGTGAATTTAACTTCCGATGCGAGAAAATGGATCAAAGAATTATTGAAAAGGACGTCAGGAATGACGTTAGCCATAAGCCATATCAAAGGCCTATTATCAGCTAAACTAGGGGACAGAGCTGACAACATGTGGAAAAGAGCAGGGTATGCAAAAGTAACTGCGCAAAACACAATGCACGATGGAGCGCCATTCAATAATTGTAGAGCAGGCATATGGCGAGCGCTTAGAGTACAATATCGAGATACATTGTATATTGGGGTGATAATCACTAGGAAGATGAGGGAGGATGAAGACCCCATTGCTTTTATTCAGGATATTCAGGACAGATGGAGTTTGGAGATGCATGAACCGTGGGAGAAAACTGTAGCATTATTTTATCACATATTATGTCAAGGACTGCCAGAGCCAGTACACAGGCAGTTAAAGAAACAGGTGGCAATGGAAGTAAAGCAATGGCCAGAGATACAATTGGCAATCGTACATTATTGCAGAATGCTACAAGAAAAAGAGCAAGAAAGCCGAGGGTAGGAACCAAGAAGAGGTGAAGTTGGTGCAGAAGAAATGATCAAACATTTGCCATAGACGGACTGGTGCTGACAAGTAATGAGGGAAGCACAGCGCAAGTAGGGCAGTTCCCACAGCAAATTAATATAGTCGATTCCCAAGACAAGAATGTATATAATGACATGCCAAAAGGCAGAGGGAATGTGCCTCGAGGAGGAGGACAAAGAGGATTTCAAATCCGTCAAGGAAGGGGAGGATCTAATGACAGACAGCCACTAATATGTTGGAATTGTGGAAAAATAGGACACATAGCTAGAGCATGTAGAAGTAGAGGATGTATGCAACAACAGAATTGGCAATCTCCAAGATGGGGGATGGGATATGCTCCACAATACAATAGAGACTCACAAGTATATTATGCCCAAGATCACACGCAAAGTCAGGCATATGCGCCACAACCACAGCAGTTTCAGCAAGTGCTAATACAGACAATTTCCACAACCCCAGAAATTCCAATAAGCCCCAATGCAGACGCAGTCATTACAGGGGCAGTAACAGCAAACACCTATGCGAATGCAACAGGCACCCAATCAACAAATACAATACATCCCAATGCAACAGACAGGCACATCACAATGGCAAATGGACACGGGAGCTGCACAAGTAGTAAAACCCAAATTAGGGGGGGTGACTGTGGTGGAAGGGAATCCTTTGACAGGCACATGAATTAATTTATACCCACAATAGGACAGCCCATAGGACGACCTGCCATGTTCAGTACTATTTGTAACACCAGACCCCCAAGGGGAATCAAGGCTCAAGGTGACGATAGGAGGCAAGTCATTTTCATTTCTTGTAGGTGCTGGAGCGACTTTTTCCTGTGTCCGTGAGGGAAAATATCCAATGTCAGGCATTGCCATGAAAGCTCAGGGATTTTCTGGGGTGACAAATTTAGTTCCATTTACAGACTAATTACCCATTTCTTTAGGGGAACACAACATGTCTATGCCATTGCTATACTCTAAACAGACACCAGTAAACATACTAGGACATGATTTAATGACAAAGCTTAACATGACAATATCTTTTACTGACAAAGGCATAGCGGGTTCAACCCCGGGTATACATTATATGAATGTGAGGGAATTTCTATTAGCCTTGACAGGAAAAAAAGCCTTCCAGGGAGTCCCTCTAGACGAGGAGGTATTTTTATATGGAGTGGCTGTTTTACATTTTTGTCAGGCAAGACATTCTTATGGATGATGAGGAAGGGCAAGGTATTCCTTTGGAATTAGAAGCAGCAGTGGTAAGAGAAGAAAGGGTGATTCTTCATGGGACAGACGATGAGGGAAGGGGATGGAGAATGGTGATAGCCCTCAATGCAGGATATAGACTCACAGACGAAGAACTGTTTAGGGATGACTATTCAGATGATGAGTTAGTATTCTTTATAAGTCTCACTTTTTGGATTAAAGGTGAGAACATAGAGATATCACAGAGAATGGCGTTGGAAAAAAATAAACCGCCATTTCTTCAGGAAGAATTGGAAAAAGTGGCAAGTATTTTATGGACCACAAGTCCATATGACGTGGGCTTATTGAAAGGAGTGGGAGCAGTGAAAATTAAGATTAAACCACAAGCTATTTTGTCACATGCAAACCAGTGCCCGATGTCCAGCGAAGCGGATGAGGGGATATTCAAAACTATATCCGCCCTAATGAAGCAAGGCATTCTAGTACCATCAGATTCTCCATGTAACATAGGGGTGTACCCTGGAAAAAAATCAATGGGGGTGTTGTGGGTTTTATACAGGATCTTCGCCCCTTAAACAATATAGTTGAAGCAGAGTTCCCTTTAGTTCCAAACCCTGCTACAATATTGTGCAATATTCTGTCAGAAGCCAGATATTTTACTGTTATCGATTTGAAGAATTCATTTTTCTCAATTCCCCTACATGAAGACTCACAGGATCTGACTTTGTTTACATATCGAACGATTCACCTGAAACATACTTGTTTGTCCAGGGGTACTGTGAGTCCCCTTCAATTTTTGATAGAGTCCATCAGATGGACTTGAGAAATGTTCAGCTTGAAAGCGCCATAATTCAATACGTGGATGACATTTTAGTGTGCCGTGAGACAGAAGAAAAATGTAGCGGAGACTCTGTCAAACTTATGACGATACTCACAGAGAAAGGATATAAAATAGACAAAGAAAAATTACGATATTATCAAGAAGAAGTATTATACATAGGACAGTTAATCTTGCAAGAAGGAAGAAAAGTGACCCCTGAAAAAGCAGAAGCCACTATGAGAACAGTACAGCCAAAAACGGCGAGGCAAATGCCACAGTTTCTATTCAACCACTTTTAAACGTGCTTAAAGAAGCACAGGTGGCTAAAATGAAATGAGTGTGGACAGAAGACATGACTGAAGGATTTAATAAACTAAATAACACAATAGTACAGCTTCTGTATTAAGGATTCCAAATTATAGGGAAGAATTTTATTTATTTTCCCTGTCAAATGGAGGTGGCATCGCAGCAGTCCTTTCACAGACAAAACGACATTAGGACATGGTCATAAACCATTAGCTTATTACAGTGGAATTTTAGATCCAGTTATGAAAGGACACTATCCCTGCGAACAGTCTTTGGCAACAGCTGCATTTGCGATTGAAAAGGCCTCAATTCTAACTATCTGGTGTTCTATAACTCTATTTGTAGAGCATGCATTATTTGCAATTTTAGAAAATCCCCAAAGTACATTAACTGCTCAAAGAGCATCGGGGAATGAGATAATTATCTCAAATCATCTGATCAAAATTGTTAGGTTAGCGCAGTGAATCCAGGAACGTTTTTAGCTGAACCAGTGGGAGAAGATGACGATGTACATTACTGTGCTACATACACTGAATGTTATAATGATATTCCCCATGTTAGAGAGAATGCTCTAGGAAGGGGGGACGTGGTTTTCATTGATGGTTCATCTAGAATCAACCAAAAAAGAGGGATTAGCCATACAGGATCAGCAGTAATGAATATGACCTGAGGGGGTACATTTGAAGTATAGATAATCAGAAGATTGCCGTCAACCTATTCAGCGCAGGCTGCAGAATTAGTCACGCTTATTTATGTACTATGATGTTTTGAGGATGAGGAGTGACGGTGTACTCTGACTCTGCCTGTTATGCCAACCGTACATGCAAGCCTGTCACGTTGGAAAAGGAGGGGCTTCCTGCACGCACGCGGCACTCCAGTGCAACATGCGGGGCTATTAGACAAGCTCATTGAAGCCTTAAGCTTTCCAGAAACCATAGCCATCATGAAGTGCACAGCTCATTCAAAAGAACAGATTTGATCTCTCGCAGGGATGAAGCCACAGACTTAGAGGCCAAATGTGCCGCATATTATTCAACCTCATTTGAAAATGAGACTAAAGATATAAAGACAGCGGCAGGGTGATGTATGTTGGTTAAAGAAGGGTTTAATATGACGTCCATTGTACAGTTCATTGAGGTACAAGGATGAGCATTGCAAGAAAAAAAGGAGCTATGGAAAAAGCAAGGGTGTTCCTTATCCCCACTGAGGCAATTAGGAGGCAGGACAGTACAGGAAAGCCAGTTATGCCTCTAGCATTGTTGAGAGTAGCATTGGAGCAGCTCCATTATCCAGCGCATGTGACTCGGGAGAGTCTAGCTGCTACAATAGAGGAAAACTGGCTTGTACCAAACCTCAGCGAATATGTGGCACAGTTCATTATAAACTGTATTGTGAGCCTGAATTTTACAGCAGGAAACACCTTGCAAACGGTGAGAGGAGTAATCCCTAGACTTAATGGCCCCTTCCAACACCTGCACATAGATTATGTGGATATGTTGCAACATGTAATGGTTATCGATACATCTTATTTGTAGTATGCCCCTTTTCTAGATGGATCGAAGCAGGTCCGTGCATGCATCCTGATGCTGCATGCACTGCAAAGTTTTAGTCCGCAAAGTGTTTCCAAGATGGGGGATGTGCAAAGTTATGCAATCCGACAATGGGCCGCACTTTGTGAATGAACTCTTTGATAATATCGTCTCACTCTTAGGCATCAAGCATAAGTTTGCTTCGGCCTATCACCCGCAAGCCAATGGAATACATGAGAAATTAAATGGCCTTTTGAAGGATAGAATAGCAAAGCTTAAAATAACATTTAAAAAGGGATGGCTGCATTGCCTACCCCTTTCATTGTATGAATTACGCAATCAACCTGGTTCATTTAACGCCCTGTGAGTTGGTGACTGGATGCAGTATGAGAACTCCTCTCACCCTCCCAACAAGAGAAATACAGATGACCTCAGTATAGCAAAGGTATTAGGTGACGAGATGCATGATTATTTGTAAACAATGACTCAGTATTTATTTTATTTCTCAACAGACCAAGAATCAACAGGAGGGGTCAAAAGTGAACAAAACGGAAAATGTGCCTATTAGTTTGGAAGGCTCATTAAAACCTCCAGTACTTTACCCAAGGGACCAGGTCCTAGTGAGAACATTTGTACGTACCTGGGATATCCCTCGATTAAATGGACCTTACGAGGAAGTAAACCCTACTGCAGTGTAACTCTGAGGCCGATGGGCTTCGATACATCTGCATGATATCAAGCCCTGTAAGGGTGAAGCATTGATCTCTCCTGCAAGCATCCCCAGTGAAGCAAGTGCCCCCTGTGAAGCAAGAGAAGAGTGACAACAAATGACAACACAATCTATGACCAAGAATACAGATAAAGAAAACAAAACTATTTTAAATTAGGGTTGTCCTATGAACGGATTAATTTGCAGTGATCTTGGAACACTTTGTGCACTAGGACCCCAGCCGGCCCATAGAGCTGGGGGTTTCCCAATATCACTTTAAGATGAGCAGCAGCACCCGTGAGATGGATGGGGATGCAGATTAATACTCTTGCATCAAATCAATAATGACAACTCGATAGTTGGCAAAGGGAGTCACTTTAATGACAAATACACAAAACAGGGAGTTCATGAATATCAGCAATCGCTCGATCTTCCTTCTCGCTTCAACTCCAATTAATTTCAGAAAAAAACATATCATTTATACTAAAGTCTCGTCATCACTGACGTATAACGCTTACAACTTTGGCATGCAATTCTATTGGTTCTAGGAAGGTCACTTTAATATAGGTGCTATATCTGTATATGGTAAGAGGGAGTGGGGATTGGATAAACACTGTCAGGTGGGGCATCCAGGGGTGGACTGGCCTATAGGGAACTCTGGAGATTTCCCAGTGGGCCTCTGCACCCTGGGCCTCTTTTCTGTTGCATTTCCAAATTTTCTGGGGGCATCTACGCCCTTTCCTCAAAATGGCTACTGTAAACATCACTAAAGGTATGACATCTCATTAGTTCGACTAACTATAGAACCCTAGATTACTTGGTCCACTATGATTGGGTTGGCAACAACCCCACTCATACCTTTCCACTTGCTTAGCAGCGTGCAGAACAGGCAGCCAGGTGCAGGGAGTTTGTCTGCTCCCCCAGCTTCCCTCCAATTATTGCTGCAATCAATCATCACCTCAGTGGTCATGTGTCTATTATTTCTTTGTGGCTGGACTCGAGACTGCTTCTTGGTCTGGAAAAGTGAAGACATCTGTGCATGGCACAAGTCCATGCGTAGGTGTGAAAGTTTCTTCTCTTCTCGCTCGTTTGGTCACGTGATTCTAACACTGTGAAATTGTCTTATTCTACATCTAATTCGTGTGTTTGATTTAATGATGCCAGCCATCTGCCTTCTGTCGCTTATCTTGACCTTTCTGAACAGGATACTCTGTTCTTCTCTTCATAAATTGTATTCACTGTTGGCCTATTTCAGCCGATACGACCTTGGCTTCTTGGCATGATTTGCCTTCGTCTGAGTTTCTCTCTGTCTTTAATTCTTGATTTTGTTCGCTGCAAAGCTCTCCTCTTGAGACCTTTAGTAACCTTTAGTCGATTCTGCTCTTGTGCATAGTGGAAGTATACTTATATAAAGTTCTCCTTTTGAGGTAGATATGTATAGGTGGCGCTTGCTGCAATCTATCTTATTACTAAGCATAAGCAAGCCTCATGAATTCTTGCTTCTTGCGGTTCCTTGCATATGTACATGTTTAAACTAACTGAATATCTTCATTGCGCATGTGGCATAATTTCTGCTATCGTTGACATCGATTATTTCACTTTAGGTTCAGGATATCACTTATTCATGGTGTTTCGTCTCTTTTCATAATTCTCAGGTCGTTATATCTTCTACATGTGAGTCAGTCCAGGTTCTTGTGACGTCACCATTCGTCTTCCTTTAGTATCTTTTTAGCCTCTTCAGGGATTGCATTCTGACAATCATCATTCTGTCTCATTTGTCGATATGGTTTTCTCAATGGGTAACGGTGTCGGTACTTCAACATGTGCTGTTCTTCTGATAGGTACTGGACAGAGCCCAACTGCGGCTCTCTGCTGGTTTATTTGCTCATCATACGTCACATATTTTGGCGTGAACGTTCCTGGTACTTCAAAATGGACGGTTGGAGTGTGAATCGAGCTTGGCACCTCCTCTACAACTTTGCCTAGATAAGCCTAAAGAGACAATGGGCCTCATTATAAGTTTGGCAGTAGCCTTGCCGGTAAAACTGGTAGGCTGCTGCCAAACGTGCAAAATTTTCCGGCACCCACGAATGGGCAATTACTGGGTCATTACAGCCCTGCTGGACCCGGTAATTGCCCATTCGCGGGCACCGGAATGAAATGCTCCCCATTCCCTTTGAGCCCCATAGGGCTCAATGGGAATGGGGAGGTTGGATGCACCAAAGAACTAACAAAGGACTGGGTTTTTTTGTAGAAAGAGGCCTAGGACAATGCCCAATAAACTCGTACTATTACAAACAAAAGGTCCTAGCTCCTCTCAAGTCCTCGCCCTTAAGGATCCAAAATCAATGGTTTGGCTACCTAACGACCTACCCTCCTCAGTTGCAACAAATTGCACTCACAACCGTCATTGAAAAAATATATGTATATTACTATACTTTATTACAAAATTCATTCCAAATTAAAAAGTTTTTATTATATATATACAACCAGCATTTCAACCACAGTAATTCATATATGTGGAGCAACAAAACAAAACTTAGATGAAAAAATATAAAAAAGGTAAGGAAAGAAAACAAAACACCAAAGATAGAACTAAAGGGGTTCGGTGTTAAACATAAAATGAAACACCTGCACCTTTAATAAACAGAAAAGCAGCAAAGCAATGAAAGTAATCAATATTACTCATTAAAGGTTGTTATTAATATTATAAACACACATCCAATTGCATACTAAACAACACATAAAAAATACACAATATATAACATTAGCATCTTAAGTACGTATACAAATCTGATGTCTAATTATGGATCTATTACATTAATATTGAGATCCTATTATTACTTCTAAGTAGACAGCAGCTCTTAATGCCTAATTAAAACGGTGACAGTTATCTCACAGTCAGAGAAACCCGAAATGTTTCATTCCCATCGTTATTCAAGAGAATTATTCACAGGAAATTCTTCAGGGGGGATGTACTGTAGACAACAATCGGAATTACAAACACTTATAACAATTCCAAGTATTAACAGTGCAACCTGATGCAAGCAGGTGGAGGCAGCTCTTTGATGAAAGGCTCTGAACACTGTGTGGTGTCAGCCTAAACAAACAAGAGGGAGAAGAAGAGAAAAAGAAAGAGACAACCGTATTTATCAGTTGAGTGTACCAAATACAAACTCTCAGAGCCAATAGTTTATAGGCCTTTTTTTACGAATCAAAATTTTTAGAGGCTTACCTCACTGCCAACTTGTTATTAGTAGCAGGGGTAAGAGAAGAGTCTTCGCATGAGGAGGTTCTGCCCTCTACAAAAAAGTGGGAATGCAAAGCCTCGCCAGTAGTGTAGCAAAACACGATCCATTAATCATATGTCAAAACACATTGAAAGGTCACCGATGAGATTCCAGTACTATCTCAATCTTAAGACATGCAGCAGAAAAAACTTCATTTAATACCAACCACTATCACACACTATCAACAGAGTGTGCCCTTATATAACACATGAGCTGATAGTATGACAGTGTTCTAAAAACCCATTCAAAATAGCAGCCCTCCATTCATTGAAGAAACTGTATGGAAAACCACTAGCACTCCAAAATTAATTACAACAAACTCGTTTAGTTATCTGGATGAATGACTGACCTTAGGCTCAGTGTCTTGTAATAACAATGGTGGCAAGAATTAGAAGTCTTCATGCAGCCGAAAATTTTAAAAGCAAAATGGTGCCGGTGCATCCGTCATGCTCTGCTGGCGGGTGCCGGTACGCCCGCCAGGCCAGTCCTGGTGGTCGGGAAGGCACCCGTGAGCAGAACTCGCAGTTTTCCGGTCTGGTAACTACGGTACCGGCAAGCTTACCGGTATCGTAGTTACCGGACCGGCAAACGTATAATGAGGCCCAATGAGAGAAGAGTTTGAGCTTTGAAAGAATAAGTAAAAGAAGAAAAAATGCCTGATCTTCGTTTATGATACCCATTATTACATTGGTATATACATTCTTAGTTATTCTTTTTTCCTACATTTCTCAAACATATCCAGCTTTGATTCAAAGAGAAATACAAATTGTTGCATTCCTGGAGAACCCTAAAAACTATTGGATTGTTTGGAGAGTGGTAATTGAAACAATACTCCAATTTCTGATATAGAATTGATTAAAAAAGGAGGTAATACATTTGTATATTCATACAATGGAGAGGCTTCAAGATTTTAGAGATTCATTACCATCTAAAAAATCAATAGGCTTTCATGTGGTATTGATGATGATATGTAGCCGGTCAAGTGGCACAGCGAGTAGAGCGCTCGCTTTGACACCCGTGCAGAGCCTGTTAACGCAGGTTCGAATCCCGGCGGGGCCAAACTCAGCCTTTCATCCTTCCGAGGTCGATAAATGAGCACCACACACCGTGGGTAATAATAAGCAGCGCTCGGATACCTGAGGGTTTGTAGCGCTATATAAAAGCCTAATTATTATTATTATTATTATTATATCAGCTGGCATTATGATTTGTGTTTTTCTCCTTATTCTTATGGCATTGTAAAGTGTTACAGAAAATGGCACTAACATGGAGGGTATTAATGGCACTGATATGAAGGGGGAGAATGAAACATTTACTATTGCCCCCACTACAAGCATAAATGGCCTGTTATATAATAAAACTTGAAGGTTTTTTCTCTTTAAAAGAAATGTTGAGGAGAACCATGAAGGTATAAATAAATATCTTGAAAATTCAGTTCATTTAAAGAATAACCATGGTAGCAGCTCATGAAAGAGGCGGATGAACGAATGTCAGACGAAAGTTGTTATGTTTGCTCCTTAATACCATATGCCATGAATACGGCAAGAACCTTTATTGCAAGAGAAATGTCTTTACATGACGCAAAATGCCTCAGTCATCTAGCAGCATGCACAACCAGAGGACAATTTGAAGGAAAGTGGGCTGTGTTACGATGGTGACTGTGTTGGCCATTTGTGTACTCTTGTGACTCTTGTGCAGACTGCTGAGTCAGAGTCTTTTATCAGTGCACATTATTTGGAGGACGATCCTGACTTACTTTACCCCGGCTCACAAGCCAAGCACAGTGGAGTGCGGCAAGTGTGTTGGCTGTGTTAGCCGTGCTCCGGGCTCCATTGCTTCAGAGCCTAGTAGTTCTTGATGGACCGGCTCTGTGATACCTCGTGGAACTGAATTGAAAAGGGAGCCTATGCCGCAATTTCTCCGGCTCCAGTGCAAGCAGAGGTTGGCGGTGTAGTCGTAAAGACTGGAATTCCGGGGGTGAGTCGTTGCTTACTCGACACAAACATTAACGTGCTGAAGTCTGGCTATTCAGCTCCTGTCAGATTGATTGTCTCAGTGATTGTGACCACGAAACAACAAAATCGGATCACAACATAGGAGTTTCAATGTGTTCACAGTGCATACAGTGCTTGCTTCTCCTCTCTACATTTGGGGCTCCTGCCTTTTTAATCGCCCTGTTAACCGCTAGAACTCTTCTGATTAAATTGCACTCAGTGGAGGCATCACGCATTAGTGGCAACCCCTTTTCTTTTAATTACTTCTCTCTCTATATCTTGTACAAGTGCTCTTCATGTACTAGAGCAAAGATCTTTAGAAACTGAAGAACGAACGTCCAGAATAAACCTTTCCACGACCGCATGCCTGATGGGTGATATTTTCAAACAAAATTTAGAATATACGTTATCCACTTCCTCAATGAAAAGGTCGATAACAGACGTAGCATCAAATTAACAAAGATCACAAAGCCTGAGCACTTTGGACAAGCTTGCCTTTACCATTATCTCCCTGCAGCAAAAACAAGGAGCAGTAATAAACTTTCATAACTCACAAGTGAGAACGGAAGAGGTGGGGGATAGCCTCAGTGGAACGGCAGCGCAAGCCAAGGAATGTTTGCAAAATTAGTACTGCCCGGGTACCCCAACAGTTTCTGATTTTGTACCATGCAATTTCAGTACTAATGTAATAGAGAAACCAAACCCCCTTACAGAATGCCCAAGGAACATAGACTCATTGGGGCTTTCTGATCCAACACTGACTGCTTTAAGTTTCGTTCTTAATTCCCTGGTGAATGTCTTTGAGTCTTTGAAAGGCTAAGTTCAAACACACTCTGGAATCCTGTTAGAATTATCGAAGGAACTAGGAGGCTACAAGTCATCTTTGGTGGGCCTGAGTGGGGCAATAAACTCCTTAATTAATGAGCCACTGGAAGAGTTAAAAACTACCAGCTGGGAACAAGTGAGTGAGTTAAACGGGCTGAACGTGAATTACAGTTCTTTCAAGGATCATAGTGAACAAATGTGGGTGGAAATTTAAATGTTGCAAGATCAGGTTAAGACAAAGACACAAGAAGAAAAGTCCCTGATAACTCTAAATGGGAGCGGATGTGCAAATGTCTCTCCATATGATACTCCACTTTCGATGTCGGTACTCAATGAATTTATAAGACTGGCCCAAATTGCAGAAGAATTAGAAATACAGATTCAACAAGAAGGAAAATCAGAGCCATCTGCTAATCGTTCTCAGAGAAGAGAAACGGTAATAGAAGTGTGCACTACAGGTGTTAACCTAGTCGAAAGAAGCCCGAGTGAACAAGTGATGGAGATGGCTCAACAGGGCACCAAAAGGAAAAGAAAGAAAAGCAAGAGATCAACAGTGAAAACTTCGAGCATCCAGCAAAAAGTACAGATGATTATATGCAAAGAAAATAATCAAAGATCGGCAAAGCAGAAAAAGTCTGGTAATAATAACTTTTTCAATGCATTGGAAAAAAGCTATGGTAGAGAAGCAAATGACGAAACCTAAAGGGAAAACAGAAAAAACTTTGTTTGGACAACAAGTAGACATGAGCATGGACTGGCTGTATTGGCTGATAAATCTTTAACTAAAATCAGTAATGGCTCACAAACAACAGATACGTTTTGTCTACCTGTTAAGCCACGACGATTGGCACCAATTTTCTGTCGAGGAAAAAAGTCAACTAGCATTGCTAACAAGAATATAGTAATGAAGGAAAAATATTTTGTTACTAGCAATGGTGTTGGTTTGCAAGATTCGGTGAATGACAAACAAGCCAAGAAATGTCCAAGTGATAAAAAGAGCTTGGATCAGAGGAATGAGGAAAAACAAGTGAACCCAGCCAATGAAAACATTATTCTCCCAGTAAACGGAACGCAAGATTTGCTGCAGAGAATGGTCAAATACTAAGTAAAACGGACTCAAGTAATATATTCAACTAAGCCATTCGCAGCACCCAGAATCTGGCTGAGAGAGATGAATCTAAATGAAGAGGCCAGAGCACTAAATCGAAGTACTATTCTAACTTTTACTCGCAAGGTGCCAGATTTATATCTTTTCTCCACAGCAGACATTGATCGAATATCTTTTTCATATGAAAAAGTGACACACATTGCTGAAGTGATTCTGAAATCTAATATGGGAGCAGATGCTTTGTTAATGTCTGCAAAGTATCTGGGAAAACTGGGCTTAGAGGTATCTGAACACAGATGAAATGCAGATGAGAGAAAATGGTCTTAACAGAAAGATCCAGTGCTCCAGATAAGATTTTGAGGTGGGAGTATTTTACTCTCTATTTTTAAACTTTGAGAGTAAATGTGATTTTATGAGAGTAAACATGACTTTTCTCCTTCGCAAGAGAGTAAAATGTATGCGACATCCAGCCGACATGTGAAAAAACTGTATGGAAATCATTACTATGCGGCAGCATTCTGCATTGTGACAGAATACACCTTTCATTATTTCTGCCCATTTGATCTCTCCAGTATATATTGTGTTTTTTGAGATTCGATAGCAGAATTGTCTTTTGATGTTTATTGAAAGTCCTAATTACCTGGAGCCATTACTACCTAATGGTATACCAATGTTATGATACAACAGTGCAGAGAGGAAATGACTCCATGCTAAATTCTATATCTAATCTAGTGGTCAAATGTTTATTTGTATAGCTCTTTTGGCAAAGCTCTGTACATAGAACATATTTATCACAATTACCACCAAACCAAAGTCGGTACTCCTTTATCAACTGCGAAAGGATGAAAGGCTGAGTTGGACTTGCCGGGATTCGAACCCGCAACCCACAGATCACGCAAAGATTGCAGCAACGAGTGCTCAACCGGCTGAGCTATCTTATTGGCTAACATCCTTCAGAGGTTGGTTAACTAAATATCGAATGAGGTATAATGATCCCAGTACCTAGATGTATGACGAACCATTTATGAAGCGCTACATAAAGTTAAATACCTATCTGGATTATCACAGGGACAGGTTTTGCTGAGTTTCTATTTCAATTACCAATGTAACTTTCATTTGCTTGTTTTTGACCAGTGCTTGCACTTTCTTGAAAGTCAGGTTTTGGCTGTTTTATTTGTAGTCTTGAAGATTTGAGAGGCTAGAACACCTGTGATCAGTGTAATGACATTTGCTCACCTTTGAGCAAAGACTCTGTTGCCACTGACCATTTATAGTAATGTACCCCATTGACTGCAAGGTTGAATGGATGTAAACTAGACTGCGAATAGTCATCATGTTACACACTGTTTTTTATAATTAGACTGTAAATGAAATTAGAAGTGTAAAAATGATCTGCCTCTGCATGATTATGCACACAGCACCGGAACTCTGAAAAATACAAATGTGCAATACTGGTTTGCTTTCACTGGAAAAAAGCATAACTTGTTAAAAAAAAAATTTTCAATTGCAAATAACAGGCCGATTCATGGAATTAATGTGCGCTGAAAATTTCCGCCAAAGCGTGCGAATCGCAGCGCAAGTGCGAAAATTGAGCAAGGACTCTGTTGCCACTGACCATTTATAGTAATGTACCCCATTGACTGCAAGGTTGAAAGGATGTAAACTAGACTGTGAATAGTCATCATTTTACACACTGTTTTTATAATTAGACTGTAAATGAAATTAGAAGTGTAAAAATTATCTGCCTCTGCATGATTATGCACACAGCACCGGAACTCTGAAAAATACAAATGTGCAATACTGGTTTGCTTTCACTGGAAAAAAGCATAACTTGTTAAAAAAAAATTCTCAATTGCAACTAACAGGCCGATTCATGGAATTAATGTGCGCTGAAAATTTCCGCGAAAGCGTGCGAATCGCAGCGCAAGTGCGAAAATTGAGCAAAGACTCTGTTGCCACTGACCATTTATAGTAATGTACCCCATTGACTGCAAGGTTGAATGGATGTAAGCTAGACTGTGAATAGTCATCATTTTACACACTGTTTTTATAATTAGACTGTAAATGAAATTAGAAGTGTAAAAATGATCTGCCTCTGCATGATTATGCACACAGCACCGGAACTCTGAAAAATACAAATGTGCAATACTGGTTTGCTTTCACTGGAAAAAAGCATAACTTGTTAAAAAAAATTCTCAATTGCAACTAACAGGCCGATTCATGGAATTAATGTGCGCTGAAAATTTCAGCGAAAGCGTGCGAATCGCAGCGCAAGTGCAAAAATCGCAGCGAAACCCGCGCACATCGATTCATGGAAGTCCGTGCATGCGTAAATCCATGGATGTGCGCTAAAATCCTGCGTGGCGCACGCTGGCGCACACGTCTTCAAACAGCGTGCGCTATGCGCACAGCAAAAGCGCACATAGCACAGCGCACACCACAAAAGCAGGCGTAACACGGGGCGTAACACACGGAATGGGGAACAACGTGTGAAAATGTGGGTGTCACGGGGGAAGTGCAGGAGGCAAATGCGCGGAATGGCCACACGCGTGCCTACAAAAATGTATTCCTGGAATCAAACGGGGCTAACGCGTGTGCCAAAAAAGACGCGCTAATCCGGAAACACGTACGCCAGCAGGAAGCAGGCGTACTTGGACCCGCGCAGCATAAAAGTGCACGCAAACAACAAACAAGCTCAGACACTAATATGAATATACCGTTCCTTGCAGCAGTGGTCGTGGGATACCGCAGGAGGAGGAGGAGGAGGAGGAGGATAGTCAGGGCCAGAATCTTTACACCCAGAACCAGCCTTTTTGGGATGCCTGATGACCAGGTGTATGGGAGGTACAGGTTTCCACCTCACATAATACTCAACCTGGTGAGTGAGTGGGAGGATGACCTCACATCACCCACCCTGTGCTCCCAAGCACTGAGCCCCTTGGAAAAGGTGCTCAATGCACTGCACTTCTTGGCCACTGGTTCAATTCAGCGGACAAGTGCCATAGTGGGGGGGGGGGGTGTCACAGGCCACGCAGTCACGCTGCCTGCATCAGGTGTTGGCCATCATGACTGCACGCCCATCAGTCCGCAGGCACATATACCTGCCCAGAACACCTGCAGAAAGGCAGGCTGTCGTCCAGGATTTTTACGGGGTGGCACACTTCCCCAAAGTGCTAGTTGCCATTGACTGCACCCATGTGGCTCTACGTCCCCCCAGGGCAACTGAGCACATCTACAGAAACCGCAAGCACTGGCATTCCATCAACGTGCAGGTAGTATGTGATGCCAAGGGAATCATCACCTCAGTATATGCCAACTATCCAGGGTCCACCCATGACAGTTTCATTTACAGAATGTCAACCCTAAACCGGGACCTAGAAGCTGGGCGGCATGGCGATACATGGCTGCTTGGTGAGTATAAATGCCCCTGCACATGCATGCATGTTAGATACTGAGTAATGTCACAACCCCACTAATGATACCCATCATCACCTCCCCAGGGGACAGTGCCTACCCTCCGAGCACCCACATGATGACGCCAATTCGGAACCCCACTACACCAACCGAGATAAGATACAACACAGCCCATATTGCAACACGGGGCATAGTGGAGCGCACATTCGGAGTGCTCAAGTCACGCTTTCACTCCCTTGACCGCCCTGGTGGGCAGCTGCTATACGCGCCCCCAGTAGTGTGCAGGATCATAGTGGCAGCATGTGTCCTGCACAACGTTGCAACACACCGGGGCCTGCCGGTGGACATGGTGGTGCCCCCACATCCCCAACCACAAGCACGGCCGCTGCGCATTGGAGGGGAAAGGGCACGTGGTGAGGCAGCCCGTACGCAGCTGGTGGCTAATTACTTCACCTAAAATCACACCTCTGTGGAGTGCACACAGCCCTGGCCCATACCAGCTGACAATCAATGATGATGACATAAGGGCAGTCAACTGTCACAACCATACCAGCCTGAGATTGGTCACCTGGAAGTGTTACATAGTGTACATCCCTACCTACCCAAAGACAACCAATGCTGTGTCACAAAAAGACACACATTTATGCTGCATGAATGACTACCCCCTTGCAAAATACAACATGAAAATCGCGCCATGTCACCCAACCCCTCCCCATCTCCGCCACCCAATACACCATGGCATGTCCTGCAATGTGAAAGCAAACAAAGGAATGCACAACACATGACACAAGTATCACAAAGTGCACTTTGCCAAATGGAAACAGGCTACAGACAATATGCTCCCAGTAATCAATAACAAACAGCACACATGACCAAATACTTGCCAGCAACACAATACAGCAACACAGCATGAATCATTGCCAATATATGACAGTACAAACTCAAAGTAATGTAAGTCATACAACCTCAATAAGGCAGCACATTGACCCCTTCCAACTCCAGAGTGTTGCTGTCAAGCAAATGTGTCAGTGTACTGCATACAACATGAACTGCATTTGCAAAGGAGACGGCCTTGTGAAGACATAAAGAAGGTAACTGCGAATAAGGAGGAAGACATGGATGCACAAGCATATATTAATACACCATGCAGTGTTCAATACAAAAACAAACCCCTCTAGGGATGTCCACACATTTATGACTACAGAGTGCCCACACAGCTCATGGGAGCCCAATGTCACTGTGTAAGTCACTGTCACTTGGTCACACCCTATGCGAGCCCATGGAAACGGGAAGCAGGAGGGGTGTGTGTGTCAGGAACCCAAGCATCTAACCCAAACACAGGACAAGCCTGCATGTGCCCAGCCGGAATACACAGTGGATGCCCACCGGAGCCACACAAGGCAACACACTGTAAAAAAAATTAAAAAATAAAAAAATGGCCATGTGGGGGTCGGGGGGGGGAAGGCCACCCAGGAGGTTCAAGGACAGGGTGCACACCAACACCCACCTGTGTGGATGTTGTGAAAAAAAAACACCTCCATGGGCTCATGGCCTGCACGGCTACGCTACTGTGGGAGAAGTGCTGCTGTCGCTCTCATCACCCTCTGCTGCTACATCAGGAGGTGGTGGTGGTATGGGAGGCAGCCCACGCAAAGCCCTGGTATGGTCCTCCATGGCAGCAAGCATGCGGTGTCGAAGGTTTCGTTCTGGAGGATGATAGTACAGAGATCCCCATGCAGCACCTGCATTTCTGCACGCATGGCCTCCCGTGATGCCCGGATCTCCTCCTGAGTTGCCTGCAGCTCAGCTGAGAGCGAACGTGTGAGCTGCTCCAGCTGCTGTTCTGTCCTCAAATTTGTGGAAGCCTCAAATTCAACAAGAGTCTCCCTGAGGTTATGGAGTTCTACCCTCAGGGCTTCCCTGTGGCCCTGTGACTCTATAGAAATGGCTTCCCGCAGAGTCTCCAGTGCCGCCCGTCGGTCCCTGTTGGACGCCAACATGTCTTCCCTGTGTGATTGGCAAATGGAGTCTGTTGCCTACTGTTGTTGCTCCATCTGCCTTTCAGGGGGGATAATGGAAGTGGCCACCCTCTCCATTGCCTGAGCCATCATTTCAACTGATGCTGCCTGTTCGGTTGCCATACCGTACATGGAGTTCTCCCATACAGTATTGCCTGGTAGCGTACGGCCACGGCGTCAGCGGGCACCACACCTGTTTGGGGCAAGGCGATCTGCACCTTGCTGTGCTGGCACTGCCTTAGGCTGTAGGACTGCATTCCCCCTCTGATCTGCTGGCCCATGAACAGGATCAGATGTTGTGGAGTGTGACCCTGCATCCGTAACCGCCAAAGGCAGAGTAACCAACACTGACATCTCCATAGAGGGTTCTACCCCTGGTGCAGGTGGGTTGGACAGAACAGAATCCCTGCCAGAAACACTCACCTGTGACGGCACATACGTCTCATCATCCGATTCAGCACCTGAATAGAGGTCTGGGGAGGTGCACCCAGAGACACCCCTGGACAGTATGGTCTGCAGTAACAAAGGGTTTTCACCCACCACCACACCCCATCCCCAACTGGTGCCCGGTCGTGCCTGAGATTCCTCCTGGGTCTGCACCATCTCCTCCACCTCAAAAGCATCAAGTGCGTCATCACCTGCAAAAACATGAAAGCCAACAAATGGAAATAGGCATGAGCACCATAGCACACACATAGGCCTGACAAGGCAGAGATCCAGTACATGAATTACACATGTCCCACATGACTATAAGCCTGGCATGCATGCACTGTCAAAGAGTTAGAAGGGGAGGCAAAAAGTACACACTGATGACACCAAGATGGAAAAGCAAGACATTTGCTGCATGCTGGGTAGCACTGGCATCACACATTAGCCTGTGAGTGGCATGTCCAATACACATACATGACACATGCCATCACACAGATGGCATGTAGCATAGCCATGGTACATTCCACAAGTACAGCCATATGTCAGTGGATGAGTACTGTCAGCCATCCATGTGAGATGGACATGATGAGATGAAAAATGCTACATAGTGTGACAAAATATGCATGGGCCACTCACTGCAACACATCCAGTGTACAAGAATACAGTGATTGCAGGCAGATGTACACATCAATGGTTGGTCACTTAAACCTGACAGGAAACAACTATCATGTACCACATACAAACAGGCACCAAAAATCAATGTGAGCAGGCCAATACTCAATCAGCCTGAATGGTCTAATCATTCACATAACAAGGTAACAAATGTGGGTCAATGTGGGGTGTAATCAATGACAGAAGCATGTCACATATGTGACAATATGGCTGAAAAATGTGTTGCAAAAGGGGGAGAATCGAAACAATCAGCCTGAATGAACACTGAAAAATTCTGAACAATGTTGTTGCAAGATGACAGTTCAAGGGCAACTGCAGTAATGTAGCGCTAAATGGCTACTGTGGGCAGAAGGGATACTGTCATACCCTAATCCAAGGCCAGTGAATGTTTTGGAGGAAGCACATGGGTGACCCATACCACTCAGGTGCACACACCCTCACCTGGCACTCAATCAGAACCCGTCACCCACACAACATACACATGGATTATACACACATGCATGGGCACTCACCGGACAATGCTTCGTAATCTGGTAGGTCACCCACGCCTTGGATCTGTTCCTCTGTGATGAAGGTTCCAGCAACAGACTCATGTTCAGTGAGTTGGTTGTCCTCTTGTGGAGACCCACCGCCAGTCACCAGAGTAGAAGCATGATTTGAGGCCAGCTTGTTCTTTGCTCTGCGTTTCAGGTAATTCCACCGCTTGTAGCAATCATCAGCTGTGCGCCTCACAAATCCAAGGGCACTAATGATGTCCGTGATGGTCTGCCAGTGTGCCTTACGTTGACCAGGTGTGGTCTTGCACCCTGCCGTCACCACCATTTCGCGGCTATGTGCTGAGACATAGGCCACCAGTGCATCAAGTTCGGCGTCATTAAAGCTAGGCTTCCTTGACGTGCCGGAGTGTGTAGCCGTGTCTGGGGTCTCAGCCTGTAGTGCCAGAGCACCCTTCTTCCTCTTTTTCAAAGGTGGTGCGGATCCTGAGTGGCTTACGCCGCTCTGGTCAGTAGGGACAGAAGCGGCGGTGGACTAGGTACTAGGAGTGTGCGAATGCACAATGACCATAGGTCTTGGTGCAGGCATTGGCTGCAGGGAGATGTTGGCAGGGGCAACGTCGGTATGATGGACCGGGACTGACACTGTCCCGGCTGGGAGACTCAGAGCTGGGGTGGATCGAGCTGCAGCTGCCCCTGCAGCCTCCCCACCCTGCCTACTTGGGGCAGCAGATGACATAGCTGCCCCAGATCCACGTGGCCTGGTGACACCAACTTGCACCTCCACATGTGGCTTAGACTTGCCGACCAGGAAGTCAGCCTGGGAGTCATCCTGTGCCGGTTCAAGTTCCACAATGGGTTGGTCCAACAAGGGCTGAGCTGGGATAGTGTCAGCTACGTTTCCCACAACCATGTGGGGGGCGCATGGGTGTCCCTGATTGCTCTTCCACACATGGGGGTCTAGGGGCACCGTGCAAATCCTCGCCACGTCCCCTACCGTGCCCACCACGCCCACCTTTTGGAGGTCGGACACCTTTGCCTCCCTTACCGCTTGGTCGCCTCCCAACCATGGCACTGAGGTTCTTGTGAGTATGGGAGTAGCAGTAAACGATTGTCCTGGGCAATTGGGGGTGAAAGGGGTAGGGTACTAGATGGAATTCATACCCTAGTGCTCTAGCAAGGCTGTCTGTAACCCCTGGGGGAAGATGACGGGTCACGCAATGCACAGGCACCCTGAAAACAAAAAATAACATGCACACAACCCCTTGTAGACCACGTGCATGGAAAAATGAGCCCGCACTACGCTGTGGCACCCAGAAACACAAAATTAAGCGTACGCGTAATACACGCAGCCTACAATGACCTCTGAAGGGGTACGCGACACACAGGGCAAGCACAGTTGGTAAATACGTGCGCAACTCACCGTCTGCCTGGAAAAAAACGTGTAAATGAGGCGCGTGTGCGCGTTGGCAACACCCCCGCCAAAAGAAGAATTGTACGCTGTCTGAGGAGACAGGACAAAAGAAGAAGTGAACGCTGTTTGAGGAAACAGGCCCAACAAAAAAATTGAACGCTGTCAGATCCAACAGGAAGTACGAACTTGAAACGCTGTGAAGTAATCGCGTGTGAACCGACAAGAAGTATGGAATTCACCCACTCGCTCTTCACGAAAAGCATGTACAAGGAAATGGCGTCCTACACGTACCTTTTAAACCGGCACACACGTACAATGTCACTAACGCGTGTACGCGCTAAGGCCCTTTCCTCCAATTACACGAGCTGACACTCGGACGTGCAGTTTTTGCACGTCTACGATGAACATGCCCCCATGTTGAGGGAAACGCCCTTGCGCCTCATGTCACAGACGCGTAGGCCCTTTCCTCGGATTACACGCATTCACACACGGACGTGCAGTTTTTTCACGTGCCCTGAACCACTATGCCCACGTCACGAGGGAAGCGCCCACGCGCGTAACTTCACAGACGCGCTTACGCGCTAAGGGCCTTTCCTCGAATTACACACAGACGTGCAAGATTTTCTCGTGCCAAATCAGTCCGTATCAAGCAGGCCACGCAACAACACACGGAAGACCACGCTCCTGCCCAGAAGGCCGAATTACTGCCCCCAGAGTCCCGAGCTTGCTCCCACCTGCCATCTGCTGCTGCCTGCCTGCCTGCTGCCCACGTGCCCTGCTAATTGCTGCCTGCACATCAGCCAGGGGTGCAGTTGTTGTGACCACCCCTGCTGGAACTGAAGACTCCCGACTGGGATACCATCGCTCCACAGCCCAGCCCCAGGACCCAGTTGCCCACCCACACCTGCCTCTGGGGTTGCCATGTCGGGCACACCACCATCTGGCACCACTGGCAAACCCCGGCCAGAGATGCAGAGGGCCACCAGCTTTAGTGCCAGGGAAGTTGGTGTCCTGGTGGAGCAAGTCCTGGGGCAGTATGATGCCCTCTTTGGAAGTTCTCGCGCCGACTACGAAGGACGGACCAGGATCTGGATGGACATCGTGACCCCCATCAACGAGGAGGGGGTGGCAGTCCGCGACTTCAAATATGTCAAGAAGCGCTGGGAGGACTTCAGGTCCAGGACCCTCGAAAAGGCCCGGCACCTCTTGAAGGCAGCAGATGCTAAGGGGTGCCGGGGCCACCTGTCCGACCACCAAATGAGGGTCCTGGAACGCATATGCCGAGCACTCCACGTCCAGGTCCTTGAGAGGCAGACCCGCCTGGAGTCGAGCGGTAAGTGTACATGGATACTGATTGGACGCTGTGCGTGTCGTGGTGTGCCAGTAATGTGCAGGTTGCACATGTGTTTTTGTAGGGCCATGTATGGATGTGTATGTACAGGGGCGTGAGGCTGACACATGCGGGTCCTCTCATGTGTGAGACACATGGATGGTGTATGTGTGGGTAAGCATGCAGGCCAAATGCAGATGTGGGAGCACACATGTTTGAATTACTGTGTATGTACGTTGGCATGTTTGTGGTGTCACACATGGATGTTGGTTCCAGCTGCATGTATCTGCACTGTGTACATGTGCATGTGTGTGTATTGGACAAGTGTGCAACTGTGATGCAACATGGATGCATGTGACACTGATATGTAGAAGGCTGAATGCCAGATGTGACATGGATGGCGATCTCATCACTGCGACAGTTGTTGGAGATGTACACATGCATGTAAGTGTGCACTACCCGTGTTTCATGTGATGTTAGGCTCACCTTCGGCTGCTCATGCTGTTGTATGTGTATGGATGGCGCTGCCTGGTGCAATATTGCTGTGGAATTGCTCATGTGTGTGAGTTGAAATGACATGTGTGTTGGGGATTGTGATGCCATGTCTGAAGTTTGACACTGCCACTCATGTGCAACTGTCATGTGTGTATCAGTCCATTGTACAGTGCCCTGATGCCTGTGTCCTATCTCTCCCTGTCTGCAGCGTCAACTGATGAAGAGGGCGGAGAGGGTGCTGTGGAGCAAGGCGGCAGGGATTGCACCGCCAGCCGGAGACGCAAGGCCCGGCTCCCCTCCCAGGTTGTCATCTCGTCAGGGAGTGAGGAGTCTGGTGCCGCGTCCCAGGCTGCAGCTGCCGAGGGTAGGTCCAAGAGGCAGAGGTCGGAGTTGGACTGCTCGGCAGCAGAAGGGGCAGCTGAGACCCCACAGGGTCTGACGGAGGAAGATGGCTGGTGGGGGGTTTGGTGGAGGAGGAGGCCGTGGAAGGGACAGACACGGGGTCTGGAGGTGGGGATTCCACTGGTGCTAGTGGTGCAGTGCAGGGGCAGGGACAGGAGGCAGCACAGGCTGCCGCGGAGGTGCCTGTGTGTAATCCTGTCCCCGATCCTGTGACTGCATCATCCTGCACCAGCAGGGATGCCTACGTCCAGACCTGTTTTCAGGGAGGGGATCCGCTTACAACAACTGGCCTTCCTCTCCCTGCGGACGTGGCTATCCAGGACCGGGTTGAGCCTGTCCTGAGTGGGATGGCGTTGCGTCAACGGGGCATGCAAGGTGACCTGCAGTGTTTTCGTGAGGACACTGCATGTCATCTCGAATGCCTCATTGACCGCGTTGACCTGCTGGGACGGGTCACCATGGCCGGATTCCTCCGTTTGCTGGACCTTGTTCCAACCCCCTCCTCACCTGAACCCCCTATGCGCCAGTCGTCCTCCATGCCATCTCCCCACCCATGTATCACCTGGGTACCCTGTGGAGCTGCCTCTGACCCTGCGGCCAGGCTGGTGGAGGACACATCCCTGCCACAGTCGAGAGTTGGACGTCCAGCAGGGGTGGCCACCTCAACAACTGCACCCCAGCCGGAGGAGGATGTGCAGGCAGCAAGAGCCAGGGCACAGGCACAGCTGCAGCAGCAACAAGGTGGGAGCCATGATGGCTCGGGGACTTCAACATCGGAGGGAGAGGCATCGGCCAGAGGGCAGGAGGGCGGAAGAGGCACGGCTCACAATGGTCAGGGCGGAGAAGTCCATGCGGAGGGCTCTGAGGTGGGGGGAGTGCCTCGAGGCAATTCGCAGGGAGTTGGAAGTCCACATGTCATCGTCCCTGCGAACCCTCGGGGCCATGGAAGAGGACCGCCTCCGGGACATCGAGCAGGAGTTCGGTGATGCCCTGGCCCGGGAAATCGGGAAGTGAGCCGTCGGACTAGCCCGCTGCCATTGTAAATAGTTTTTAGAGTTAGGTTTCCTTTTCCTTTTCCTTTGATTTGTGGTGAATGGACTATGCCACACACATTTGTATATAGTTTTTTATTAGGTAGTTTCTTAGGTAGGTTTAATTTCTTTTGTTGGACTCATGGACCCTTGACAATGGATTGTACATAGTTGGACAATGGATTTATTTGAACTTTTTATTTGATTTTGAACATGGATTAATGGATTTTTCTTTTGGACTATGGATTGTACATAGTTGGACAATGGATTATTTTGAACTTTTTCTTTTGATTTCACCATGGATTAATGGATTTTTCTTTTTACGTTTCCTTTGGATTTGCGTTGGTGGAGGGAGGGTTTGGACTATTTTTCGTTCGGATTTCTTTGGATTGGTTATACTTTTCATTTACTCATCTTTTGCACATGCTTTTCATTTCATTGCTTTATTTTTGTACATAATACATTTTGATATTTTAGTTCCATGTGTGGGATTCACTCATTGGGTTAATGCATGTGAAAATGTGGGTTTACACAATCAATGCCAACCAGTGTGTGTGTGTGTGACGGACATGTGTTGATGTACATAGTTGACTTTTGGTTTGTGTCTTGAGATAGGCATGTCAGTGTGAGGTGGATTGGGAAATCATTGCGTCTCAAGAATGGGGTGGCGTGCTGTGGTATTTTGGTGTAGAAGTGGGCCATGATTGTGCATCTTTATTTCATATAGGGGGGACATAAATGGGTGCCTGCTGGCAGGTGCCCTTCACTTCCTGGGGGGTGGGGGTGCAGGGGGACATGAGTGGGGGCCTGCTGGCAGGTGCCCCTCACCGTTGGGGGGTGGGGGTGCAGGGGGACATGAGTGGGGGCCTGCTGGCAGGTGCCCCTCACTACTGGGGGGTGGGGGTGCAGGGGGACATGAGTGGGACATGAGTGGGGGCCTGCTGGCAGGTGCCCCTCACTGCTGGGGGGTGGGGGTGCAGGGGGACATGAGTGGGGGCCTGCTGGCAGGTGCCCCTCACTGCTGGGGGGTGGGGGTGCAGGGGGACATGAGTTGGTGATTATATTGCAACGTGACATGTGGCTTGGCTGGGGGGCATGCCCCTGGTGGATGGGCTGCCTGCGGGACAAGACCAGGGGTGCAGGGTAGTCCCCTGTGGTGTGGGTTACCTGCAGGGGCCGTGGAGGGAGTAGAGGGGACACCTGGGAGGACCCACACTGCCAATTCACGTGCGGGATCCCCGCACACCCCACTGGATACACGTACCCCGCTCTGACAGCGAAATCTTGTGTGAAACTTCACGCGCACCCCCGAAATACACGTACCTGGCTCTGACAGCGAAATCGTGTGTGAAACTTCAGGCGCACCCCCGAAATACATGTACCCCGCTCGCACAGGGCCTATCGCGTGTGAAACTCCCCGCAAACCCCAGTAATACACGTACCCCACTCGCACAGGGCCAATTGCGTGTGAAACTTCCCGCGAACCCCAGTAATTCACGTAACCCGCTCGCACAGGGCCAATCGCGTGTGAAACTTCCCGCGAACCCCAGTAATACACGTAACCCACTCGCACAGGGCCAATCGAGTGTGAAACTCCTTGCGAACCCCAGTAGTACACGTAACCCACTCGCACAGGGCCAATCGCGTGTGAAACATCCCGCAAACCCCAGTAATGCACGTACCCCACTTGCACAGGGCCAATCGCGTGTGAAACTTCCCGCAAACCCGAGCTATACACGTACCCCGCTCGCACAGGGCCAATCGCGTGTGAAACTCCCCGCGAACCCCAGTAATACACGTAACCCACTCGCACAGGGCCAATCGCGTGTGAAACATCCCGCAAACCCCAGTAATGCACGTACCCCACTCGCACAGGGCCAATCGCGTGTGAAACTTCCCGCAAACCCGAGCTATACACGTACCCCGCTCGCACAGGGCCAATCGCGTGTGAAACTCCCTGTGCCGGGGTGTACATGTATTCGGAGGGGTGCGCAGGGAGTTTTACAGGCGTTTTCGTGGTTGGGGGCCTGTGCGCCATGTATGGGATTTGTGCGCTGTGCATGGCACACAGGGAGGGGTTGGGGGCGTAACTGCCGCTGCTGCAGGGTCACTGCACCACTCTGCGCTACGGCTGGTTTTGGATGTTGAAATCCATGAATACGCTGTGCACGGAAATGGATTTTAGCGCACGCGGCTGGCGCAAGACTGTCGCACGCGCACACTGTGCACCAGCCGCGTGGGCCACTTGTGCGCTGGATTCTATGAATTACCCTGTAAGTTTTCCATCTTATTAATTATGCAATCCTAAAATTCTAGGAAAACATGCACAGTGCTTCTGAAGCGGAATGGAAAGAAACCAATCCTTTTATTAGTGTGCAGTTTATTTTTTTGAAAGGCTTCAGAGAAATACATTCTGGTTCACAGGTGGCTTGCAATTACATCAATGTAGATAGAAATCACAAGAATCCTTCTGGTTTCTATCAAGTAACCTGACCTTTGCACTGCCCTCTGCTCTAAACTGTGTGTAAATGAACCCAAGAAAATAATAAAGCTGGCGTATTTACAAGATTTTCATGCTTAAAAAGGCCTGGTACTTGCCTTATCTGGAGCGCCCTAAAAAGATCAGTGGCCCTTATATTCATAACTAAACAAATAGCTGAGTAAAAACCCACAATGAAATCAGGGTGAAGCTCAGTAGCACTACCATAGCTGCAGTTGATAAGGGTACAACAAAGATTTGGTCTCTGCTTCCAGAAATCTTGACAGACGTTTTTCAAAAAATCATTGCATGTTTAGTTGAGGGTCGTGTTATACTCATTAGCTGGAACACACGTGGCCCTTGCTCCTTTAGAGATGCAACCACAAGTAAACTAATTTTGCATTACCACGATCTGATTTATTTTTCAGGATACGTGGCTTATAGAAAAAATAGCAACAGATGGTTTTATAATCTTTGAGCAATTAGCCACATGTCCTAATGGAGGGAGATTCTCAGGGGGTTTATTAACAGAAATTCAAAATACCGTAGGATTCAGTGCGAAGTGTATCAGCTCTTATCTGTCAGGTATTCTAGCCACACGTGTGTTCTCAAGCGGGGGAAATAAGAAGAGGGCTGGTCTTGATTAACGTGCATTGGAATCCGGCAAATAGGAATCTGTTGAAATGTTTAGATTGGTCATCTATACTTATGAAGGTGAGCATTAATATTGCCAATTATTTATTGTTGCTTGCCAGTGATTTGAATGCCCACTGTATACCCATATCTAATTCATCGAACAGAACATCCATAGGAAGGTCCAAAAGGGAGAGATGGAATAGTTTCTTTAAGGAGTGGAATCTTTAAATTATCAATGGGAATACAGTGGGGGATTTAAAGCCAGCAGCAAAATGGAGGAATGGAAATGCAAGATCAATCATCGATTACTTGGTGGTCTCGCCAGAGTTCTTTTAGTGTTGTGTGGGTCTTGAGAGCGTCTCTAAGGGCGTTTTTTTGGTTTGGTACTGTAAGGAAGGAATGGTATCAAACAGTCAAGACAGATACAAGTGATCCAGTTCAAGTGTGTTTATTGAACTTCAATGGGTTGGTTGAATGCCTATCTAACCTAAATCTAAGGATGGGAGCAAGCTACGACCATCACATAATAATAACCCAGTCCTAGTCGAGTCTTTGTCAAAATAAAAGGGCCTATACTAATAAACCTTTGATGTCTTTCTCCCCTCCTTCAGCTGCCAACTCGAAACTGCTGTTCCTTCTTGTGCTTTGCCTCGCTCAGTGTGCGCTCTTGCTGCGCCTTTTATCAGTTTGGGGAAGTTTAATGGAAGTCAGGTGTGAGGGATTGTCAGTAATTGCCTGACTTTGCCTGACCATTGTAGTGGGACATGTCAGGTACACTGCTCGGGTGTGAGTCTGTTTTCTCCCAGAGCAGGCTGTTCGTTTGGAAGTGTTAGTGAAGGGAAAGGGGAGGGGGTAAAGTTCCCATGCATCCTACCTGGTAGGATGGTATAAAGGTGTTACAGGAGAACGGATACCGTGTCACGCCATCCAGTGTTCCACTCCCACTCTCCTAAGACTCCTCATCCAGGTGATCCTCCTGCACTGGTCCACCCCTAGGAACTGGATCCAAATGTGATGGCTGTGTCCTGGCCACCAGGATGACAGATCCCGGGGACTAGTGGGTGAGACACCTTCTGGTTTCTCACAGTACGCTGAAATCAAGACATCTATATACCCCTAATCTATTGATAAATGTGAAATGGAACCACGTGTTTCCAGATTTAATAGGGAAGGCTCCTCGTTGAACACAAAATTGAAGGAAATCCTCAAGTTCGGGTCGAAAGCAGAGGTGCACAGTCTACTTTCACTGGCAGCTTTGTTGAGTTTTTACGGGAGATAGAGCCCCCGAGGATTAGATCCGATGTGAGACATGTTGGGAAGGAGCTAGCGCCTTCCTTCATTCCCAAGCGCTTTAGAATTAGGCAAGACTTCTGTTGACTGTTTCTAGGCACTACAAAAGAGCAGGGGGAGGAGGGACACTGAGAGAAGGCAATTATTATTTAAATATAAGTTGCAAATAACTAACTATTAACTGATTACATTGGTAAATGTTAAAAAGCACGGTAGAAGTAGGCTCTCTGGCAAAAGGAATGTGGCCTGCACTAAAAGTAAACCTCAGGCTTTGTTGTGGTGTTCGCTAGCTCTGGCAGGCCAGCACGTAACTCAGCAGCTGTTTGCTGTCTGTCAAAGAGCTCAGACAGGCTAAGGCTAATGCACACAACGCAGGATTATCGAAAATAAGGTTTTGAGGAGATTATAAAACCAGATAAAAAATATCAGTCGAACAATGAAATATAGACAGCATGACGGGAAAATGTTTTTATATATAAATGTTCATAATGTAGCAAAATGATGAAAAACAGGAGCTACAGTGTATTCTAGCATAGGCTAGCAGTATGTTAAGTAGTCTGTCCTAAAGGAAAATATGACCATGAAGGAAGGGAGACTGCAGAACCCCTTGTAGGGAAGAAGGACCGTTTTGGATGGAGCCATGCCCATATCCAGAGATGCAACTACAGCAAGTTAAGAGTATATAAGCTCCTGTCTGGCTCCAGTCTGGAGGAGCTTGGAACGGAAAAGGGACAGAAGATGCCGTTCAGGGAGCAGAGTTTTTTGCCCCATCCTCATGTCTGTATAGAATAAACATGTTATCTTTTCAAGATAGACTCTTGGCCTTAATTCCCTAAAGGGGTGAACTTTAATCTGGTGTGAGCGTGATTAGGGGTACCCGTATAATTAAGGGGTACCCCTGTAAATTGGGCTACCCTTACAGTTGTGACTGTGACGTGATCTTACTTTTTTTCCCCCGTACTTTGCGAAGCCCCAAGCCAGTCACCAAGAAAAGAGCCACGTTCATCTGTAGTGATCCGTCCCCTAAATCAAAATACGGATGTATCCTGAGCGACTTTAGTGGGAGCCATTCCAAAAGAAATCCTCTCTGTTCACTAAATCGGGGCTCCAGAAAAACAGGCCAGCTTCGTAACAGAGGAAAACTCAAGTGAAACACGCCCATGTGAACTTTTGCAATTGATAACAACATGGGAACATGTATGAATGAATGTATGATAGTATGTTGATGTGGATGATGTACAAGGTCAATGGAATAGGTGACATAGGACTTTTTGGTGATGTATTATGGAATAGGACTTTTGGTGATATATTATGGAATAGGACTTTTTGGCGATGTATTATGGAATAGGATTTTTGCTGATGTGTTAACGAATAGATTGGATCAGATTTCAGGTGACGTGTTAAGGAGTAGATTGGATAGGAGGTGGGTTATGTGGTGAAATTGTCGCATATTTTTGTTTTGCTACTTTTTTTAATGGAAAAAGGGAACCGCAGCGTATAAAGACTGAGAGGAAAGGGAGCCCCAGCGTATAAAGACTGCGAAGTAAGTGATCCTCAGCCATAACAGGTTGAGACGGTAGTACCATGCATTATTCTTTTATGACAATAAAAGCAATGGGATCCTCAGCATATTAAAACAGTTGGGAAGGTGGTATTACAAAGGATATAAGGAAAAACAGTAGTGGCTAGGTATAAGGATTGGGCCTTGATTTTAGTCAATTCTTTTTTGTATATTTTCTCTTGCTGTCTTTTCTTATAAAAATGGAAGGAAGGTGGATGAGTCGCGATGTGTATCTGGGTGAAATCAAAGTGGAAAAAATATAAGGGGGTGTGGGGAATTAGTGGGTTGATCTGTATTTTTTGTGTAATAAGCAGAAGCGTACGCAGCATAGCAGTAGGTCTAAGTGAAGCATTACGTACACGCGCAACATTATGGAGGAAGAAACTCCAATAAAACACATGCATAGGGTTCTGCCACTATATTGTGACAGGATAAATAAACAAATAAACAATCAATAGTATAAACAAAGGAAGGGGGGATGTCCTGCTCCTGGCCAGAGCACAGCTCCCATAACAGAAACATGCTAGCACCAAAATATAAAGGAAAACATTCCAAAAGAGAAAAGAAAAGAGATTTTAGATCTCTGGCGATTATTCAAGGATATGGAAGATCAGGAAAGTGAAAAAGAGATCCAATGTAAGGGGATATACCCAGTAATGCCTACACCTGCAGTAGGGTATCCAAACCCAGTCTATAAGCCTCCAGTGGTAGAGAGAGTGTCAACAACAGGATTATCAGGATTAGCAACTGGGGGGGCTCTTTGTACCTCCACCTCCATATAACCCACCCACAAGCGCTGACATGCCCGTAGCATCAGTGTACCTAGAGGGTCCACAAGCACATATAAATAATGAGTTAAGAGCATTGTGGGAAAGGTTAGTCAGGTTACAAGAACCTGAAGAAGTATCACCAGAAATAAGGGTACCAGTGCAGAACATAGGGGATTGGAAGTCGGGATATTTTGGTTGGATACAACCCTGGGGCAATAAGAAATGTTTGTGTGGAAAAAGATGATGGGGAGAGGGTATGGACGGTCATGGGGCAAGAAGTAGAACAAGCAAGGGAAAATGGAGGGGAAGGTCAAGGTGGTAGAAATAATGAAGAGGCAGGACAAGAAGGAGATCAAGGAGAAAAGGCGGCGAGAAACCCGTCTCTGACACAAGAGGCAGTGAGGAGGGGCAGACCAAAAAATGGACCAGATTTAATGGTGGTAGTACAAGATCAGAAGAATACTACAAAAGGGGTAGAAGACAACATAGATATGCAGATGCCTCTTATACATAAATCAGTAGGGATAACGCAGTATGTGCCATGGCCTCAAATGGACAACAATAATTTGATTAAAGCTCTTCCCCAGCTTATATCCAGAGCTAGTAAATGGATCTATGAATTTGAAAAACAAACAGCAGGGGTAACCTTAGCCCCTGGAGACCTTAAGAGTTTACTCTTTGCCATAGTTGGGGACCAGGCTGGGGACATATGGATAAGGGCTGGTTACTCTGGGGTAAGTCTTGCAGATAATGAACATGATGGAGCTGCCTTTAATGAGGTAAGGGCAAGGGTATGGGATGCCCTTACGAAAGATGTACCCAAATACCCCCGACTTACATTCTTTAATGTAATATACAATGGGTGTTGATGAGGACCCTGTTAGGTTTATTGTTAAGTTACAGGAAATGTGGAGAGTTGAGGCAGGAGGGCAACGAGACCATTTGGTACCATTTTTCAATTTTATCATAAAGAAGGGATTAGCAAAAGAGATCCAGAAGGCACTAGATAAAATTGTGGGAGGTGAAGCCAAAGTGTGGGCAGAGATACAAATTATAATAGCCAACTATTGCAAGAGAATCAAGGAGCGGGACAGGGAGACAGCCCAGAAGCAGCAAACGGACGAGGCAAAACTGGTGGGAAAGAAACTAAATAAGGTTGTCATCCAAGCACCAGTGACGGCACAGGTTCAGGGGGAAAGGACAGGAGACACTCAAAAAATTGTGAATGCCACAATTACGGCACTTTGGGGCGAAGGAGGACAGGGACAATGGGGTGACTGGGATGGTACCCCAACCCACAGTGGCAGTATGAAGGAGCACCAAGGGGAAGAGGAGGATTGGGAACATCACAGTGATGGTATTGGGGGAAATGGGGGCATTTCGCAAGGGAATGCAGAAACAGGCCTCGGATAGGATTTAATTATGGGCCATCACCTCCAGGGCAGCGATTCCAAGGGCCTCAAGGAATGGACAACAGCAATTTGGGCGAGGGGGTCAAAATCAGTTCTTTTATGGGGCTGACAAGCAGGGGCAATGTGGGCAACAACTACAGCAGGGTGTGGGGATACAGTTTAACAGGATGGCAGGGGGAATAGGCGCCCCATTCCAAGGAGTTACAATGATGGGGCGGCCCTTTTTCATTCCCCAGGACAAATACATATTCTGATTAGGACAGCCCACAGAGAGCACTTGCGTGTCCAATCCTATTGACAACTGCACACCCTGAAGAGGAGCCCTTGGTGGAGGCGGAAATAGGAAACAAGCAATTTACATTTATGGTAGATGCAGGTGCAACTAAATCATGCATTATGGAGGGAACCTTCCCTTATCAGGTAAAACTCTTGACAAACAGGGATTCTCTGGGAGCTATTTCTATGGTTCCATACACTGAGGAGTTGGATAAAAAAGTGGGATGGAAGGTAGTACGAGCCCCCTTGTTATATTCACAGAGTTCCCCGGTGAACTTTTTGGGTAGGGATCTCCTCAGTAAACGAAATGTAACTATATTATTCACAGATCAAGGGGTAGTGTGTTCCACTCCAGGGATGTGTGTAGCTCGAGCAATGGTAATTTAATAATGAATGCAATGACAAGGGAGTTCGTAGTCTGTGGGCTTCCTGTGGTCCCGGACATCTTTTTCTACGGTATTAAGTATTAGTAAAATCAGTGCCTCAAATTGCGACAAAATGTTGGTGAGTTCCCACAGATTTCTTTTTCCGACCCATGGTGCCACCCGAGATGGTGGCAGGGACAATATTAGCATTAGATTTGCAAGGATTAGTAGTGCCAGACAAAAGAGTAGTCCTGATTGGAACAGACAGGATGGGTGCGAGTGGCGCACAGTATTATGTGTAGATCCAATAGTACAATTAAAGAAAATGACTGATGAGTTATTTGAGGACAGTGAGCAAAGTGGGGAGATTATTTTGGAAATCTGCATCCCCAGTGATGTCATGGTGCAGTAAAGGAAGGTACACTGATGGCAGTGATGACCCAGATTTTATTTTTTGAGGACATGCGATATGTGCCAGCACAATTATGGACTATTAATCCACACGATGTTGGGTTACTGAGAGATGTGACCCAAGTACAGATTACATTGAAGTCAGGTGCCTAGCACAATCATCCAGTATGTGGATGATCGGTTGGTATGTAGTGAAAATGAACATCAGTGCAGGAGGGATTCTGTTGCATTATTGCAATTGCTGGCTCATAAAGGGTACAAGACAGATAAAAAGAAGCTACAATACTGCCAACAGGAGGCACTATACTTGGGACAACTTATTTCTGCAAACGCGAACAAATATTGCCAGATAGGGTGGCGGCAGTACGCGCCACCCCCAGCCCCAGTAATATCAAGGAAATACAGCAGTTTCTTGGGCTTATGTAATTATTATAGGGCATGGATCCTAGACTACGCAGTCTGCACAAGGTGGCTGTTACAAAGTCTCAGGGAAGGACAGAGAACTTAAAAGTAAATTGGAATGGACTGACAAAATGAATAGATAATTTGAGGACTTAAAAGAAGCTATTTGCAAAGCCCCTGTTTTAGCAACTACGGATTATATACAGGAGTTTTATTTGTTTCTCCACTCTGATGAACGGCTCATGCATTGACGGAGGGAGACATACTATATGTTGATGGGTCATCCATAATTGACCAGGAGACGGGATGGAGGCACACAGGGGCGGTAGTGGCACACGGTAAAGGGGGGGGAATAGTGACCGCCCCTGTAGAAAGTAAGACCACAGTTCCATACACAGCATTGCCCATATTACAACTGGACCATTATTACCTGGGGAACTGATCAGCCCCAGGTTTGAAAGTCCTTATGAGGTGGTGTCTTGTACTCCCCTCGCTGTCCGTATGAAGGAGTTAAATATTGGGTGCATCTCTCGGATGTCCGAAAGAGCACCTGAGACAAGGCAAAGCTCAGTACCGACATAGCCAAAGAAGAGACATTTGTGAGGATCCATGCCAGGGTGGTGTGCAATGGCACACGCCTGATTTTTTATTTTTTCTTTTCTTTTTTCAATTTTGCATTTTTTATTGTTCTTTTAATTTGTTATCTTTTTTCACTTTTTAAAAAAATTTATTTAAATATTTGAAGGTCCAGAACCCAGTCGGCCCTAGTGGGAAAAGGGTCTTTCCCTCTCCCTTTCCCTCTTCCTCCCTCTCCCTTTCTTTCTCTCTCTCTCTCTTTCTCTTCCTTTCTCTCTCTCTTTCTCTCTCTCGCTGTCTCTTTCTCTCCCCCTTTCTCCTTCTTACTTTCTTTCTCTTACTCCCTCTCTTTCTCTTTCTCTTTCTCGCTTTCTCTGTCTCTCTTTCTTTTTTTCTCTTTCTCTTTCTATCTCTCTCTCTTTCTCTTCCTCTATTTCTCTTTCTCTCTCTCTTTCTTGATAATCTTTTCTCTCCTCTCCAGGAATAAGCAAGGATGCCTGACCGACATGTTCAAACCTCTCTGTTATGTAGGGATAAAGTTAATATAAAAGTAATTTGTTCTAGGAATTATGTATTATATATTTTAAGTATTATATTGTTTTGTATGACACTGGTCGTGGTTGTTGGAGTGGATGACGATATGTCTGTTATTAGGGGCGTTCATATATAGTGGCGGGGGGATAGTTGGAAAATAATGCTAATATGAATATATAAAAGAAGGAAATACAAAATGGCTCGCTTTCTGACGGCCACCCCCACAAGTTTTCTTAGACGAATGAAACGGGAAGTACAAAGTATGTATGATTTGTATAAGGGATTGGGCTTTGACACCATTTCTGAATCCTCCAATCAATAGCTGGTACTCCGATATGCGCACTGCAGGAAGGAATGTAATAAATGAAAGCTGTTACGTGTGTGCACCTATCCCGCACGCATCAGGGGCTCTTACGGTTTTAGTTCCACATCCAGTCCCAATTAGAGAGGCCCAATGCCTGGTACATCTTTCACTATGAAGAATAAAGGGCACATTCCAGGCACAAATCAAACACGAGCGGGTCCCAGTCTCACTGGGCCAAGGAAGTGTACAAGTTGAAAGTTGAAATCCAAAGGATTTATTAAAGCACGGAAAACAGCCTGACACGTGTTTCGAGCTTTAACCAGCTCTTCATCTGAAGCTGAGGTAAGGTAAAGAATTGAAAAGAAATTGAAACAATCATAATGAATAAAGGTCACTGTGACAGACCACTCAGACCAGGTAGATAGGTTTAACAAAAAATCAGTCTTTATTGACTAATTTAAGAAAATGAAAAGGAAAAAATATTCATTCAAGTATCAGTTCTCTTTCCAGCCGAGATAACTCTGATCGGGTTTCCGTGAGTGTAAGGCTGAAATCTCCGTTTAGTCTTCGTAAGCCCACTGGTATGTACTTGTGGACTCCTCACTTCCAAGTCGATTCTGAAATGAGAAAGAGAACTCCCCATCAGTCCTTTGTCTCTCTTTGCTTTATAAAGGGGCTGGCCACATAGGGGCTGGCCACTCTTGACCCAATCAGGACTCCCCTTCTGTTGGAGGATATAAAAACCCTCCCATGCCCCGCCCCCTTGCTTCCGTGCTCCCAGTCGCCACAATGTCTCTCGCCATGTGCCCCAAGGTGAAGATTGGGGTTAATATAGTCAGAAGTCCCTGGCTTTGGTAAGGATAAAGACTTTCTAATATCCTTCTTTTTGTTCTCATGTCTCTGTGAGTGTGAGGTTATACAGTTCTTTTGCTTCTCTTTGTTCCGTTCCCCGTTTGTGCCGTTTTGGCCCAACAACCTCTCCCCGTTGGTCCTTCATACTGCGGAACACGTGGCACACTCCGGCAGACCCTTGTTCCGTCTTGTCGCCTGTGTCGTGGTTACCGCGTTCCTTACCCGTATGTTCCTCGCCATTTCTCAACCCCGCTACCGGCCGTGCGTAAGGGTTTCCGCTAACCGTATTCAGGCAACACAATTTGCAGATGGCATCCAGGTCTGCCTCTGACCACAATTGACTGCTTCCTTCAGTGTCTTCCTCCTCCTTCTTTCGGCTTGTACGTTCAGGTTCGAGTTTTGTTTTTCCAGTGTCCACCTCACTGCTTCCCGCGGGCACCTCCGTTGTTTCCGGGTATTTGGTGTTCGCATGGCGTCCCATGGCTTCTGATGCAGTCTGGCTGTTACAGTCACGAATTGGAAGGAGAATGGCATGTCATAGAGGGACAGAGGGGTAGTTGGACATGGTGCATTATGACATGATACACACAAGTTGGTACGAGACCAATAAGCACAAACAATAAAATTGATTGAAATGCATAATGAATAAAAGACCATATAATATTGACAAAAAAGATATCAGTACAGCATTTTGTAGGAGTTCATAAATTGATGAGTGTTCAGTAACCAAAGGAAACAAAAAGAGAAAACAAAAATTGCAAAATTAAAAGATGTGAGTGACTCCAACAGCGCAATCAAAAACCAAAGGGCCTACTAAGTCTTTAAAAATTGTAGACTAGTATTGAAGGAAATATTTACCAAAGGAGATTACCTTAGCTTCAATTAGGAAACTTCTGATGGCAGAAGAAAGGACAATGCCAGGGATTAATTCCTCCGAGATAAAACACCAAAATGTATTTGCCAAATATTCATAATCAGACTGCATTGAACAACGTAGGTATTAATTAATTAATTGCATACCTCTGAATGCCTCGCAATTGTGGTAAGGCTAGAATTGCGAGAAACCAAATCAAAAAGTCGATGTTGCGTTGCTTCCGTTATTATGATAAGGTTAGTGAATTCAATGCGAGTAACAACAGTAGCACCATATAAAAGCTGATTGAAAAACAAAGTACTTCGATCTAACATGGCACGAAACTACAATGCGTGTAAATTAGCAAGTAAAGATTGCTTGATTAATTGCTCTACATATGTAATGAGCTGAAGTTGTATCTAGATAGACCAAGGGGACAGTGCAACGTCTTACCTTGGCGGCCTTAGGAAAGTGGCAAGAATGATTCCGGCGTGAGAGCTGCGAGATAGAGAAAGGACTTAAAAAACACACGGCCTCCAGAGGGAGGCAGTGAGAGATGGAACGTGGTTTATGCACATAGTGACTTAATTGCGGATGCCATGTTGAGTGAGTTGGAAAGAAAGATTAGAAAGTGTGAGCCAGTGTGGCTTGTACGCATTAGTGCTTACTGGAAACAAACAATAAGGAGCTTAATACATTACCAATTCATTTGAAAATGAAACTTTCAAAAATAGAAAATTAATTTGAAAAACACAAAGCCATCAATTTGCATTGTAAGAAAAACCGAATTAACAACATTACGAATGTAATTCCGCGCTCATGGATCTTGTTAGGACAAACTGAGAAAGATTTAAAAAAGAATTACCAATTGAAGACTGGATCCGCAAGGAGACCAAAAAGGGGAATTTTTTAAAGGGGGTCGTAAGGAAGGGGTGAACCCCATTTGAGACTAAAGGCGCTGTTTGAGAGTGCGCTGCTGAAAATCAACTCCAATATAAACATTTATTTTATTTATTTATTTGCATTTGTAAAGTGCGCTTGCAGCCCATAAGGCATTGAGGCTCTGTTACAGATTATGAAAGGATTTATGAATTACAAACAGGTGACCAGAGGTCTCATGGTTACACAGAAACAAGCACAGAAGCAGGAAGTGACTTATGCAGATTCATAGTAGAGCGATAGGCAATTTAAACAAAGAGCCTGGTCTTGATAGCTTTGCGAAAGGCTTGGTGTGACTCGATTAATCTTAAGTGAGGTGGCAGTGCGTTCCAGTGCTTAGCTCTTGGGTTGTGAAGCTGGAGCCCCCAGCGCGCTCCTTTCGCGTTGTGGGCGTGACAATTGTGTTGGCATAACGCGATTTTAGGGGTCTTGTAGCAGTGTGCTTGGTAATTCTCTTTGTCAGATAGGGAGGGGCAAGTTCATGAAGGCATTTGTGGGTGAGGGCGAGGGTTTTGAAGACAATTCTCTCTTTGACAGGGAGCCAGTGTGCCTGTCTTCTGATTTCGGAGATATGGTCTCTTCTTGCGGTACCTCTGGCTGCCCTCAATGCTTTGTTTTGGACTAGCTGTAATTTGGCAATGTTTTTGTTGGAGGTCCCAGTGAGAAGGGCATTGCAGTAGTCTAGCCTTGACCCGATAATTGCCCTGGCAAATGTGAGGCAATTATGGGGGGACAGGAAGGGCCTGGCAGCGTTGAGGACTTTAGAGTAGTAGGTTGAGACCTTGATGGGAATGTTATCGATGGTGAATTGGATGGTAGAGTAAATGGTGGTGAGGGTTTTGGTATCTGCTAGGTAGTCGCCCGTGAGTGGGATAAGTACCTGTGTGTCATCCGCATAGTTAGTATATGAGATGCCAAGTGAATGGTTGCAAGAGTCAAAGGTTTCCACAAATGCGGATATTGCAACATGTGTAAGTTCACATTTGAAACAGCAATGGTCCCCTTTGGTCCACGAGGTGATCACGAAATCCAGTCATTTATCAACTGCAACTCCAAATTTGTGGTGTACTGCATTATTTGTGTCTGTGGTCTTAAATACATTGGAAGAACTATCCGATCGCTCAAGATTCGGATTCGTGAACATCTGGCTACAATTGGTAGTCAGGATGCGAAATATCCTCTCGCCAACCACTGGCAAAATCCACATCAATTGGACTGTAAGGATGATATTCGTTTTGTGGGATTATGTAAAGTATCATTGCCCCCTAGAGGTGGCAACCTCACCTTGAAATTACAACAATTAGAAGCTAAATTAATATGTAAATATCGAACTGTATACCATGGACTAAATGCGGAACATGAATTTGCTACTTTTCTTTAAATCATTGTCAATTTGTTGATTCTGTCAACTGGTGCCTTTTTGAACTCAGTATTTGTGGCTTCCCATGTTTATATTGGAGTTGATTTTCAGCAGCGCACTCTCAAACAGTGCCTTTAGTCTCAAATTGCGTTCACCCCTTCCTTAACGACCCCCTTTAAAAAATTCCCCTTTTTGGTCCCCTTGTGGATCCAGTCTTTAATTGGTAATTCTTTTTTAAATTTTTATCAGTTTGTCCAAACAAGATCTATAAGCGCGGAACTACATTCGTAATGTTGTTAATTCGGTTTTTCTTACAATGCAAATTGATGGCTTTGTGTTTTTCAAATTAATTTTCTATTTTTGAAAGTTTAATTTTCAAATGAATTGGTAATGTATTAAACTCCTATTGTTTGTTTCCAGTAGGCACTAATGCGTACAAGCCACGCTGGCTCACACTTTCTAATCTTTCTTTCCAACTCACTCAACATGGCGGCCGCAATTAAGTCACTATGTGCATAAACCACGTTCCATCTCTCACTGCCTCCCTCTGGAGGCCGTGTGTTTTTTAAGTCCTTTCTTTATCTCGCAGCTCTCGCGCTGGAATCATTATTGCCACTTTCCTACGGCCGCCAAGGTAAGACGTTCTTGCACGGTGCCCTTGGTCTAGATACAACTTCAGCTCATTACATATGTAGAGCAATTAATCAAGCAATCATTACTTGCTAATTTACACGCATTGTAGTTTCGTGCCATGTTAGATCAAAGTACTTTGTTTTTCAATCAGCTTTTATATGGTGCTACGGTTGTTACTCGTATTGAATTCACTAACCTTATCATAATAACGGAAGCAACGTGACATTGACTTTTTGATATGGTTTCTCTCAATTCTAGCCTTACCGCAATTGCGAGGCATTCAGAGGTATGCAATTAATTAATGAATACCTACGTTGTTCAATGCAGTCTGATTATATATATTTGGCAACCATATTTTGGTGTTTTATCTCGGCAGAATTAATCCTTGGCATTGTCCTTTCTTCTGCCATCAGAAGTTTCCTAATTGAAGCTAAGGCAAATATTTCCTTCAATACAAGTCTACAATTTTAAAAGACTTAGTAGGCCCTTTGGTTTTTGATTGCGCTGTTGGAGTCACTCACATCTTTTAATTTTGCATTATTGTTTTCTCTTTTTGTTTCCTTTGGTTACTAAACACTCATCAATGTATGAACTCCTGCAATATGCGGTACTGATATCTTTTTTGTCAATATTATATGGTCTTTTATTCATTATGCATTTCAATCAATTTTATTGTTTGTGCTTATTGGTCTCGTACCAACTTGTGTGTATCATGTCATAATGCACCATGTCCAACTACCCCTCTGTCCCTGTATGACATGCCATTCTCCTTCCAATTCGTGACTTTTATTAATTATGATTGTTTCAATTTCTTTTCAATTCTTTACGTTACCTCAGCCTCAGGTGAAGAGCTGGTTAAAGCTCGAAACACGTGCCAGGCTGTTAGCCTTGCTTTAATAAATCCTTTGGATTTCAACTTTCAACTTGTACACTTCCTTGGCGCAGTGAGACTGGGACCCGCTTGTGTTTGATTTGTACTTTCTCAGTGGCTTTATACTGGCAGTATTACCACACCTCCCAGACACCTGCAGCCTTGGCGTACTTTCTATAATTTCTGACATATAAGCGCTGTGGATTTGTGACTTCTTCTGCCAAACTGTGTTCTCACATTCCAGGCACACAGCGTGCAGTTGAGGAGCATTGATCTAGATCCAGCATTATGCAATGGCAACACGAAATACCGCCAGTGTCTACAAGTACCATATTTTTCCTTGGGAGGTTACTGAAATGGCAACAACAAATGGCAGGGCACCACAGTGACGTGCCCGGCAGATAGATTGACATGTATCACAACAATGGAGAAGCCAGAGCGAATACATAGAGACATAGACTATGAACTTTGTTTTAGCAATAAAGGAGCAGTTCCTGTTGGCGCAAACACACAGTGCAACAACAATCTTGTGATCCCTGATATGACGAAAGGTACGGCAGCAGTGATAGATTACTACTGGATTTGTGGCCAACAAGCCTACTTGCACCTCCCACCATCCTGGAGGGGCAAGTGTACATTGGCCACCTTGCACTCAGTGCTACTAGTAATCCCAAAAGACGGGAGAAGAAATGCCTGTTGAGTTGCTAACAGCCACTCGAGCACCTAAAGAAGCAGAAAGAAACTTGCAGATCACACAAGAATATGGTATGCTGCCAGAAAAAGGATGATTTCAACAGTGGGGAAGAAAGAAGAGATCCAATTATGTCTCAAAAGGACTCTTCCACACTACTCAGAGGAATACCTGACGAGTTTTGACTTTTTAGCTCAGCAGAGATTTGTTTTCATCTTTTTTGGCTACTTTGGTGCAAGCAGCTGCTGCACTTTTATACCCCTGGAGCATGCTGAGAATGGGTCACTATCTCACGTCATCGAGGCAGGGCACAATCTAGGTGTTCAAATGAAGAAGGAAGGTGGAGTCGAGAACACAGATTGGATATTGCTTGCCTTTGATTGGGTCCCGTCATGCCTGGAGGCAGCAGTAAAAATACTGGTTCCTGTTATCGTATTCTTCTTGGTCCTCTTCTGCATGTGCCAATTGGGTTTCCGATGTTGTGTCCATGTAGTCCCTAATAGTGCAAAGATGATGGTATCAATTGGGGGATCTAAAACAAGGAACTCCGCAATGCATATCGTAATTGTTCACGGGAGCACAGATTTGCACAGAATGTGCAAGATAATCAGTGGATGCTGGAATCAGTACTGCCGACCAAGGCAAGACATTTTTGGGCAATAGTAAACGACCAGACGTTTACTGAAGGGGCTCTTCAGGAGAATATGGTGACAGAGGTGGATTGGCTAAATTATTATAGTAAAACATTTAAAGATTCAGTGAAAGGTCCCTCTATGACTGCTAAGGAGATAAGATGGAAACGCAAGACATTTTTGGGCAATAGTAAACGACCAGACGGTTACTGAAGAGGCTCTTCAGGAGAATATGGTGACAATGGTGGATTGGCTAAATTATTATAGTAAAACATTTAAAGATTCAGTGAAAGGTCCCTCTATGACTGCTAAGGAGATAAGATGGAAACTCCACATAGATATGGACACAATACAAGTATTAATTAATGGTGCTTCTCGGTTGAGAGCTGCGGGCCCTAACAGGCTACCAAACATGATCATGAAGAACGATGTTATAAATTGGTCTAAAATCTTGTTTGGATTTTTTAAGAATATAGTGAATACCTAGCAATACCCTGAATCTTAGAGTCGGGCAATTGTTATCCCCGTTTATAAAAAGGGCGATAGGACGGATGCAGTCAACTATCGCCCTATCGCCCTGTTAGACTCAGAGAGCAAAATATTTTCTGGCATTATTCTAAAAGAGTTAGAGGACGGGGCAGAAGCCGAATGTATTTCATCGAAGTTGCAAATTGGATTTCGCAAAGGACAGTCGACAATGCTAAATGGGTTGGTATTGAGTTTCATCAATGGTAAACAAAATAAAATATGGGAGAAACCAAATCCATTTATACATCTCTGATTGATTTGTCAAAAGCCTTTGACACGGTCAATAGAGATAGACTGTGGCAGAAGCTAAAGTTAAATTGACTTTACTAGTCTCTTTAAATTTACTGACCCAGCACACCCTATCTTACTATAGGGTGCTGGAGTGGTTGCTTAGCTTCCCGAGTCAAAACACTCATGTAACAGTAGAATGTTACCTTTTCCTATTTTAAATGGCTGATTGCAGTGGTTTAGATCCACTACTATGATTTTTCGCAACCGCTAACAACGGTAGCTCAAAGTCAGGGGTAGCCATGCTTTTCAATATGGTGCCCCAGACCTATCTGTAAAAACAGACTCCGGTCATCTTTTTTCCCCATTTCTTTTAGGAAAAGTCCTTCTTGTGTTTGTCTCTGTGCGCCAAACCAGGTTTGGTGCCTTTGTTCGTGCCCTTTGGCGGGCTTCTGTGCTGAAGCCCTCCTCTGGTGCCAGAGTGTCAGGGGTGGACAGGATGTGAGGGAGGTGCCCGAAACTCCCTGTGCTTAGTCTCCTAGGAGACCTGAATGCACTCTGGTGTGATTTGGCGGCTGGCTGTCCGGCAAGGACAGCCCCCCTGCTGGGTGATTGACAGCCAGGCTGAATGAATGGGGGAAAACTGTTTAAAAGCAGGTCTCTGGGACTTGGAAACCAGAGTCGACCACTGGAATGAAAGAACCGAAGAGGAGAGGAAGGAAGAGGACTGCTGCAACTCCTGGACAACCGGTGAAGCCCTGCTGCAGAATCCTAACTGCCTGAAACTCCGACGACAGAGAAGCCATTCAAGGTTAACTTCTTCCCCTGAGTTTGGTGGGAACAACCAACTCGCAAGCCACCTGGACACCATCCTATTCTGGTTGAATTTTCTTCAGAGTGCTGTTGAAAACCAGATAGCCAGAGGGAAGGCAACCAGGGGGACTTTAAGGAACTCACACCTTAAACCGATGTCTTGCTACAGCTTTTGGCCTCTTTTAAAAAAATGTTTTTATTTATTTGCCTTAGCTATAGATTTTTGACTTTTTACACATATTGCATAAAATACAAAATATTTAAAACAATACATCCAAATAAAAATCAGCAAAACAAAAAAGAACCAAAAGAAAATAGTACAGTTCCAATTTTCACCAAAGTTTCCTTTCTCAATGACCATCCAACTTTAGATCTCTCAACAGTCTTACTATTTCTGCATTTAGGAAAGTTTCATACCCAGATGAGGCTCTGAACCAGAATTCCTCCGTGTCTAGCCAACTAATGTCATGGACAAATCTTCTTAGTCTTATGACTCTCATCTCCCTTGCGCCTGTACATTTAGATATCAGATGTTTTAATGTTTGGGATTCATTAGCATCGCATTTTAAACATCTATCATCTGATGAGGCTATGTCTCTGGCTGATTGAATTTCCAGGGTCGGGAGTAAATTGAGCCTGAACCTTAACAAAATATCCCTAGAGCTTGAATCTGGATATTTTCTCAAATAGGGGGAAGAATCGTCCTTTTTTCCCCATGGTAGAGAATGATTGTGACAATTTTGTCATCTTCATCCTTTCTCCTGTATTCACCCAATCCCACATTTTCAACCGCTCTTTCACTTTCATCGGATTTTGTACCAACATGTCTAATGTACATTCTGAGTTATCCGACAAGTCTAGACATTTCAGCTTCATTTTTTCAAGGAACTTGTTTGTATTGCATTGGAGTAGAGCGGGCAAATCCTCATATAGGGAACCCTTAACAGGAACCAAAAGGGACCTATGCAAGGAAATCCATTTCCACTCAAGTCACGATCTCAGGGAGGAGAGACCCAATTCATACCTCAAGGCTACGATGGGATAATGATTTTTTTCAAAGTTTTGACTCCATCGCATCCCAGTTGACCTCCATTGAGCGGGGATTTGTATCCATACTAAATAGAATTATTGGGACCACCTTTCCTAAATAGAATTTTACCATAGGCAGTATAGAGAATTTACAATATTTTGTTTTTATCCTTTTCATCTGGGCCCCAAACTTAATCATTTTTATATGGAGAGTTTCTAAAAGATGGATTTTGGTTGGATTTGATTTAATTATGGATCCTAAGTAGGTGAGCTCGGACACAATTTCTATTGTTCGGTGGTCCATTTCCCATGAATAGTTCCTCACTCTTTTGTTCGGATGTTTAAAAATAAGGATCCTAGATTTATCTGGATTAATCCTCATATCATTCTTTTGGGCATACTTTTCCAGACCAGTGAGCAATCTCTGCAGGCCAACCTGCGAGTGATCCAGTACCACCACGTCATCGGCATAAGCCAACCAGTTGATTTTAGTTAAGCCGAGGCGCGGTGATACTAGACCAGTGTCCTTTAGATCCATTTCCAGATCAGCCATAAAGAGGATGAACAGAAGCGGCGCCATCAGGCAGCCCTGACGCACCCCTCTATTTACCCATATTGGTTCTGTTAGATAGCTCGTCTTAGAGAGTCTAACTCTCATCCTGGTATTTTGATGTTATTCAATCAGGATTGAGAGTAAATTGGATGGGACTCCCCATGTATACAATTTCTTCCATAAAAGGCCCCTATTAACCATATCAAACGCTTGAGTGAGATCAATCCAGGCCCCAAAAAGGGGAGGACCATTTTTGTTTCCCAGATCTCCAATCAGGCAGCTCAAAACCAGACCATTGAGGGACGTGGATAGTCCCTTTCTGAAACCAGTTTGTTGTTTCGGAATTATATTCATTGATTTCGCCCAATCTTCTAACTCTCTTAAGATTAAGCCGACAAAGATTTTACTGTCCGCATCCAGTAATGAGATTGGTCTATAATTCACTGCTCAAAGTCTATCTCCTTTTTTAAAGATTGGGATTGTGATTGAATTTTTCCATGAATCTGGAAGACATTTAGATTTAATTATTTGATCTAACAATAACTTAAATATATAAGCCCAAACCAATGGATTTGTTTTTAGGGTCCAATTACTCAGGCGCTTCGGGCCCACCACTCTAGAACTCGAAGAGCGCTTAATTAGTAACTCTATGTCAGCCTCAGTATACGTAAGGGACCAATGAGCACTTTCCGATTCCACATCAGCCGATGGACCCACTAGACCATAAACCTGGGAGAGATGTTACACCCAAGTCTGTTCTTGGAGTAGGGCTTCTTGATTGTCCATCTGCAGATATTACGCTCACCTGGTTCCACGGGGGTGCCACCCAGCAGTTGGGGTTCAGATGTCTCTCCTTGCGATGCCCAGATGCGACCAGCGGAAGAGTTCTGCCTTGTTTTAGATGTTGGCGGGTTCTCCGTCCTGCTGTCTTGGCAGGGGCGCGTTGTGTTGGTGGGCAATGGTGATCGAGTTGCTTCACTGATGCCGGCCGGTCTTGAGTTTTTGGAGCGCCTTGATGCGGTGAGTAGGCGCTATGCGCTGCGCTTAAGATGCCTTGCCTTTGCTAATCTGTTATCTTTTCCTCTCCACAGGTCGCGGTACTCGGCCGGAGTATGGAATTTCTGTAGTGATGCTGATTGAGGAGTGGATGGTGAGGTAAGCCTTTCGGCACAGTTTGTTAATTGTACAATGTCTAATGCCTTGTTTCTTCTCTTTTACAGGTCCGTCGATCCGACGGAGCGTTGGTTCCAGGATGATGGTCAGGAGAGCTGCGGACCGCTGGTGATGAAGTTCAGGTAAGCTGCTGCCTTTTCTCACAATGTCTTCTCCTTTCCTTTGCAGGTGCTGCTCTTCCGAGGTTCATGGCTGAAGCTGAACATGGTGAGCGTTACGTTGCAGAAATGTAAACTAACGTGAAGCGTGTCAGTCTATTCGGGTGTGGTTTAAATAGCTTCAAGAAAGAAGTCCATGTAAAATAGTCCCCATGGTACCACACCCAAAAACACTACACTGCAAGCCTGGTTTCAAGGAGCCATGTTATGAGGATGCCTCCACATGACTGGCATTAGTGAAAAGTAGTTCCCAAAGGCGCCAGGACTGGCCCCAAGAAGGCCTAGGCTGCAATTTCTTGGGTTTAGTGGGGACTGGAATCAAGACTCTGCCTGGCCCATAGGTTGGCCAGGGGGTCTTCAGAGTGTGGGTCGTGACACCTTGTCTCCCAAAATTGCCCAGAATCTTCTTGAATTTCTCTGGCATAGAGACTTTAACATAAATTCCCCATCCTGCTGATACATAGATGACTTCATCGATCTCTTCCAATTTCTTTGGCGGTTATTGATGAGGGAGAGCACTATCTCAAAGGACTCTCTATCAAGATTAGCTCTTCTTAACGCTGCTTTTTGCATTCTTATATTCCTCTTCTGTTCCATAATCTGTTGGTTAAAGGAATGCTTATGGGACAATTTCCGTTTTTGGGAATTCTGTTTCTGAGGATCCAAATCCAGCAGTAGCAAATGAAAATTAGATGGATTACAAGATTCATAGATTTTATCCTCAGGAACATTAGCCACCATATTTTGTATTTTAATTGTCAAGGTTTTCCCTCGCCTATGGAATTTTCTAATGCAATTGCCTACCGTATTCACCGACAATTTACATGTATATGTAGAAACAGTTGAGGACAAATTGACATCAATTAATAATTTGAGCATTGCATGGTCATCCACATTTCCCTCTTCTACAGATAACATCATACAATTATCAAAGATTTTCCCAGAAGCAAAAAGATAGTCAATCGTAGAGGAGGCTACTCCCCTAGGCGATGTCGGTTAATCTGGATATCACCCCTGATATTTCCAGTCAACATCCAAAGGTCCCATCCCTTCATAAAATGTGCCCATATTAGACCATTTTGTGTTTGCTGACGTAAAATCCATTGTGAGTTTAAGTCTCCTACTATTAAGACTTCATCCGTAGAGAAAATGGAAAGTAATTCAACCAGCAAATCCGACAGTTTTGATAGAAAATCTAAGAGACCGCCCCCCTGCAAATTCCAATACAAATTTACCAAAATCCAACTCTGTCCAACATTAGGGGCTTTATACTCCATTCTCACTATCAGGATACCTTGAACCTCATTCGATAGTAGTCTGGATTCATACAGGGGACTATTTTTACAAGCAATCAACAGGTCCCTCAATGGTCTTCCTCCTTCTGACCCGACTGCCAATTGTGGGAACATGGTGAATTCATCTATTCCAATTAGGCATGTCAGCCACGTTTCCTGAAGTAGGATCAAGTCAAATGTTCCAAAGATATAGGATTTTCTTGGCTCCAAGTAAAAAGAATTATAGCCTCTTGAATTCCATGACAGTATCTTAAATTGATTTTTCACTAGAGGCTCTGCTGTTGTATGCCCATTCTAAGGAGTACTTGTGTGACTATCTCTGGCACCATTTCCCAGGCGGCCGTTGAAGCAGAGCCCAAACTAAAGGCCTTATTTTGGGTCTGGTTATGAAGCTGAGTTCCTGACACCTGAGAATGTATATTCATTGGCATGGGGCATGTTGTAGATATCTTAAAACCCCTTCCTCCCCAAGCTTCTGCTTCCCTCAAAACCGATTCTAGACCCAAATTTGATTTCAATAGTATTTCCACAGTATTTGTGTCTGGAACGAAAAGGAATTTTACCACTTCAATATCATATGTGGAGAAGTATATTAAACCCGGGATTGATTTCATTTCTTGTAAGATCCTAGAGCGGTTCAACGGTTCTCCCATTTGGGGCCTTAATGACAGTCTTGATACATATACTCTTAGATCTTTACTCTGCTTTGAGTTCTTTAGACTTTTATTGCTGACATGTGGCTTTAACTGTGTCTTTGATTGCATTGGAACATTTTTATTTGATTCAAAGACCTCACCCAAATGTGCAGAGATTTTAACTGAGTCTTTCATACACCCTGATTGTGGGTTCTTTAAGGGCGATGTCTGTAAACATCCCTCCTGTTACTGGCGGCCCGCTTCTAGCAGCCGGAGTTGGGCCCATTTCCCCATGCCGAATGTCTTGAAGTTGCTTAGTTTTCAAAAAGATTGGGGCTATCTTAATTGTAGGATTCACCAACTTTATTTTTTTCTTTGGAATGAGATAAATTGGAGCAATTCTCTTTGGAGGTTAAATTATGTCTGTTTGAATACCCACTGTGGTTTTATTTGAGTCATCCTCAGGCATCTCCTTTGATTCTTTCTTATCTTTTCCTTTGATATTTTTTTTCTGTTTTTTTCCCTTTCCATTCCTTAGCGGGCTCTCTTTTTCTTTTCTTGTCACCTGTCCTGCCTTAGCCTTAAGACTCTTAACGAAGCGATTGGTTTCAGTCGTCAGATGTTTCCTTTTTTTACATGTCCCTTTCGCCTCGCCTTGTGCTTTTCCCTCTTCCATAGCCATTTTTTTCTTTTTCTTTTTTTCTTTTCCCGTCAATTTCTTTTTTTTCTCTTTTTCCCATTCTTCACAATTTGCAGATGCATTTGCTGGAGGATCCACGGTATTAGCTTTAGACGTTACATCTAAATCTATGGCCCTGGCCATTCACAAAAATTCCTCCATCACTGAAGCTGACAGGGGGGAATCATCTAACGATTGCTCCGGTACTATCATGGGTTGCTCTGAATCGCCATTCTCCTCAATTACCTTTGGGAGCGGCTTAAAATTCTCCACCAGCTCACCTAGATCCGTTTTCAGCATACCACACTGGACCGATAATTGGTCCAGTTTTGAAGATTGATCTTTTGACATTTCCCAGAGTTCCCTTTGAAGATCTCCCATCCCTTCATTGACTGCTGTTTTCATTGCGGTCATCATAATATCATTCAATTCCAATTCCTTTGACATTTCCAATAATATGCCCGTATGTTGCTGGACCTCTAACTTCATGGATTCAAACACCTCCACTAATGAGCTTAACACAAAGTGTAGCGCAGTAATTGTTGGTGGGATTAAAGTTAAATTTGTTTCCCCCAGCCCTTGTGGCTAGATATTTAAAGATGAGTCCGCCGACCTAATCGGGACAAAGAATGCGGCCTCATTTTCCAAGTCACATTGTTGTTCTTCCGGTATTTTATTTAAATCATGAGATACATTCACCGGTATCTGCCTTTCCAACTCCAACAGTTCTTCATCACCTGGATCAGACCCGGTTATCGGTCCTTGTGCGATTACCTTACCTAAATCTTGAATTGAAGAACCTGACATAGAGCAGTTAGTTGTTGACTGAGTTAATATTGCATTTTTCATTGTTGTTGTCCGCAAGGTATAATCTAAGATAGAGGTAAGTGAATCACGAATAATCTGATTAACCGGCGTCGAGATTCCCTGTTCCTGACCTTGGAGGTAACCGAGGTCCACCGATGAATAAAAAAAAACAGAGGTTGAAGGTAATTGATTGTCCAAGGAGAAAACGCTGGGGGGATACCTCGCACACTTTCATCTTGGTCCTTACAAGAAACCCCCTTTGTGTTTTTTTTGGATACATATCATCAGGGTTGTCTGAGCTTTGTAAATTATACATTTTCAGCTGCCTCTCAATTCTTCGTGTAGCAGGCCCAACACCCCTCTGCTGGGTCAAAGGCTCACCGGCCCGCAGTCCCCAAGGTATTGTTCTGGGCAGAGAGAACGCTCTTCACAAAAAGCCTGCCCTCGGGTCAAAGGTTCGAAACCCACAGTCCCTGAAGAGAAATAAAAAGTAAAAAGTGGCAAATTATAACAACTTTGTGTTCCAGTATACCACCTCACAAAACTTTGTATGGACCAAACACATTCATCATCATTCGTCTCATGAATGTCCCCGTACCTTTTATCTTCTCCAAGGGTTAAGCGCTATTATTGAGCACGATCTGCTCCACTCAATCCTTTTCCCTGCGTCCACGTCCAGCGCACAGCAAACAGCCAAACAGCCTTAACAAAATCTGCGCCCTTAACTCTGCAGGCTTCATGCCACAAGGGCGACGGAATGATGTTTATATCCGCTTCCTGGTCGGGAATAAGTGGGCGGAGCTAGAGAGCACACAGTTCTTAAAGGCGCCGTCTCTGTTTCCTTAGGAGAGTCTTTGGTTCCTTTGAGCCCATTTTCTCAAAGTTCAATTCAATTCAGAAAAAAAAAACTGCTCCCACTCCACTCTAGTACGTGCTACAAAGAAAGCACAGCTGTGTCAGCAGCCTGGTCACCGTAATCCATAAGCACACAGCACAGCCAAACAACCTTAACAAAAAAATCTGCGCCCTTAACTCCGCGGGCTTCACGCCACAAGGGCGACGGAATGATGTTTATATCCGCTTCCTTGTCGGGGATAAGTGGGCGGAGCTAGAGAGCACACAGTTCTTAAAGGCGCCGTCTCTGTTTTCCTTAGGAGAGTCTTTGGTTCCTTTGAGCCGTTTTATCAAAGTTCAATTCAATTCAGAAAAAAAAAGAAAAAAAAAAGAAAAGAACTGCTCCCACTCCACTCTGGTACGTGCTACAAAGAAAACACAGCTGTGTCAACAGCGGGGTCACCGTAATCCATAAGCGCACAGCACAGCCAAACAGCCTTAACAAAATCTGCACCCTTAACTCAGCAGGCTTCAGTGCAGGAACCTCCCAACGCCCTCCTTCTTGTCTCCATGACTGAAGCTCAGGAACAGCGAGATCTGCTCGAATTGCCAGGAACAACTGCCTCAGCTACAGCTTTCTTCATTTAAAAACTACTGTGCAAACGCGGTCCGGAAATCTTTTCGGCCATTGAGAAAGTGCCTGAAACTTTCCACAACTACGAAGGCTTGTCCTTCCCTAAACATTCGTCAAACATTTCACCTAGCCAAATTCTTTAAAAATCTGTGGCAAAGACTTAACCGTTATCTACCAGAACTGTGCTATCCTATACAAAAAACTGAACCATTGACTTTGGCCCAGGCATGTTGAGAAGAATTGCTGGTTGTATTTAATGAAACCCTTCGCCCTACCTATAAATGTATTTGGGCTGTCTATTTTTATAACCTTGTCTTTTCCTCCCTTTTCTAAATATCTGAAGTGCCATTTTGCTCCTACTGATTTTTTTGTGGTGTATTAGTGTATGATATTGAGCTGCTTGTGCTAGTGCATTGTTTTACAAATGATTGAGTAGATACATGTATATTCTTTTACTGAGAAACCTTGAGTAAGTGTTTATTTGAATCACTGTATTGGTTGGTCCTTTGTGTAACTTGTTCTACTGCTCACTTAAACTCTTGAGATAAGTCTGGCTGCTCAGCCATCGCTATCACTTTACTGTGTAGTACGGGCTTGTACCAAAGGTGAAATTGTGCTAACACTTGTAGTCCTAATTGCCTACAGTGTTCCCAAAGGGTACTGCAGGTGATTTTGCCTAACAACAGTGAGTGACAAATGTCTGGAATCATGGGCCAAGTATTCAAGATTACTCAAATGGGTCAACAATGAAGCAAGACCAGTTTCTATAATACCACTGAAAAATGCAACAACATGCTTCAGGAACGGTGGCCTGATCCTGGTTGGGAGAAATAAAGGATGTAGACAGATAATGGAAGTCCCAGCAATAATTGGAGGCACTGCAGTATTAATAAATCAATATTGGGCCTGTGGATCCAGAGCTTACCTGCAGTTGCCTATTCATTGGGGAGGATCATGCTGTATGGTAATGCTCCAGAATCTGTATGTCCTGGACTTAATTACAGCAATGGAAGGAGTCGTGTGCGCCATGGTCGGGCCTTCTTGCTGTTCTTTTTATACCATCTCATGATGGAGAAAATGGAACCCTGACAGAAGCAATAACCATGCTGTCAACTTTGCACACAAAGATGGTAGCGGACGTAGAGGAAATTGAAGATGATGATTGGTTTACATCTCTGTTTTAATGGATTCTGACCTGGCTAGTAAATGCTTTCAAAATGCTTGGAGCAATACTAGTGTTCGTATTGCTAAGATTCTGTCTCATATGGCTCATTGTTGGACAATGTAAAAAGACAGCCAAGAAAGCTGTTGGAATGAAGATAATGATTGACATGGATACTATAACTGGTGAACAAGTGCAAAGTGAAGACAGTATTCGTGAGACCATAAAGAAAAGTACTCTTGCACCTCCAGGAACTAAGTTCTATTATCCTAAAGATCGGAAAAAATATGTGGGATGTTGGATATTCTGTGCACGAGCAGGAAATTGTCTGATGACCTGGAGTGTGGATGAACACATAATAAATGCTGGTCACCTGAGGTGGGTGACAAGGATATGGGGCCTCATTACACGGATGGCGGTAACCATGGTGCTAGTAGCGTCATGGTTGCTGCCGGAGTCCGGCCTGGTGAATGGCGGAATTACCGCCCCATTCAAAGGCTGGCAGGGATGGTAATTCCCCATTCACCATGGCCCTTCCCCATTCCCATTGAGCCCCCATAGGGCTCAATGGGAATGGGGAAGGAGCAAATAACGGTACCGCAACTAGTTGTACCGTTATTTGCTCTGAAGTCACTCAGCGGGTCCCGTCCTTAACGTGTGGTCTGACCACACGTTAAGGACGGGACCCGCTGAGGGACCTCGTAGTAGGGCGGTAAGGGATTACCGGCACTGGTGCCCTTACCGGTGCCGGTAATCCCTTACCGCCATCCGTGTAATGAGGCCCATGGTGTCAAGTCAAGTGCACAATAATGGGGGAAGGTTTGTCGACACTCTCCCCCGAACCACAGAAGCCGAATTAAGTCGACCCTCCACCCGTGGTTGGCACAGGTACCTGATATACAACCAACAGGATACCACGTGGCAGCCAGTGGGGGGAAGAGCGTTCGGGGAGGTTGTGGACGGGAATGGGAATGTTAGGAACACCAGGTAGAGGGTTAGGGAATACCTATTTTGGATAGGACCAGGGAAGTAACAGGGAAAAAAACTACTCTGCGTAATACCTTGGAAAATAACATATACCATGAACCCTTAATTGAGCACACCAGCAGTACCCCTTGAGACAGGCACCTGGTGTATTTCCCTTGATTAATTACACAAATAACACCCCTTGATACAGGCACATGTTGCCACACACTTGCATGGATTACATATAAGGCAAGCAAAATGAAACACACATGGGATGTTTTCCCACCATGAAGAACATGACACATGGCCCTATGGGCAAGCATTAGCTACAATTACAAACATAAAACATACAACATAGAGCATACACAACCCATGTGTTGTTTCGTGTCACACCCTAAGTACCCTAGTTAACATCACTGATACTCGAGTATAAACTCTAGTGTGAGCGCAACCTGCATCGCTGCTCTAGTATTCTGAAAACAAAACATGTGGCGAGAGAAACGTTTCCCCTCCGGCCAGCCTTGCTTGTGACTGCTAATACTCTGAGCTCACAGAAACTGCACATTCAACTGTTATATCCCATTAGCAATTCCAACTTAATGAAAATATCACCAGTGTTTGCCCGCACAACATTGCGATCAATAAAGCCCCTCCCACACTTATCCTTCGTCCGGAAAACTCGCAAGCCTTCCTGGACGTAATCTTGTGGAGCCGTAGCAGCGCGCGTGTCCTCCTTCCACTGCTTCAAAGTTTCGTCTGCCCGCTCATGGAAAGACAAACACAGGCGCGGGTGTCTTCCCTACTCCGGCATGACTTAGTCCCGAAAACAAAATAAGCCTCACCTGCCGTGCGCCGTTGGCTCCTAATAAACTGTTAGTAATTAGAGTAAGCTGGCCACACGTGCGCACGGCAAAGAACTACCAGGTGTTTCAAAGACTGCTGGGAATTGTAGTTTATTCCACGTATAGCAGTTTCTAGGCTTTCCGCAGTCCATGGCACCTTCTCCACCTATTCCACCTCATACTCCTGACATATGCGTCCAAAAGAAAAGAAAATATGATTAAATGATAGATGAAGACAAAGCAGGAATTGCAGAAGAGGAGGCGAAGAGTTTGGTCGAGAACTCAACGTGAGGGGGGAATTTAGCCCGCACAACATTGTGCTTTCATGCTCCACCTTTTATCCGTGTGGGGAACTGTGATGGAAGTCAGGTGTGAATTGCCTGACCGTGCCTGGTGTTAGTCCTTAGTTGCCCACAGTGAACTGTTCCTGAGAAAGTGTTTGTGTCGTAAAAAGGGAGGGGATCTTGAATTCCTAGGTATCCTGGTAGGATGGGGAAACGGTGCTCCACCCCCAGGAACTGGATCCAAAAGCGATGGCTGTGTGCTGGCCACCTGAATGGCAGATCCCCGGGGACTAGCGGGTGAGACACCTTCAAGTTTCTCACATACCATTCCCCTATGCAATGTAACCACATCTGTTTCAGAGGGGAACTAGGAGAGGAAATCCACGTTCCCTTGGTTTTTGCCTTTTTGGTGCTTCAGAGTGAAACAGTCGGGTTGCAGGTCTAAGAACCATTGCATGGCTTGAGGGTTAGGGTCTTTTTGGTTGCTAATCCAAACTAGTGGAGAATGGTCAGTGACGAGTGTGAACTTTCTTCCTACAAGGTAGTATCTAAGATGGATAATGGCCCACTTGATGGCAAGGGCCTCTAATTCCAGCACAGTCATTTTCTTCATGTGGGAAAAGTTTTTGACTTGTAAACAAGATGGGATGTTCCAATCTGTCGCAAATTTGTGACAACACTGCTCCTATCCTTGGATGGGAGGCATCTCTCTGCAGTACGAATTCTTTTGAGAAATCTACTACCTTTAGGATAGGGTTTCGGCACAGGGTTTGTTTTAGGTTGCTGTAACATATATCATCCTCGTCGACCCAATGAATTTTCTGGGGCTCAGCTTTCTTTAGTTTATCTTTGAGCCTAGCTGTCCTGTCCGAGAGGTTTGGGATAAACCTATGGTAATAACCAATGAACCCTAGAAATGCAATATCGTTTAGTTTTAGGTTTAGGTGTAGGGGTATCTACATTGGCTTTCACTTTCTCGCGTTGAGGTTGCACTCTACCATTCCCCACAAAGAAGCTGAGGTATTTCACGGCTGATTGGGCCAGTCTGCATTTGGATGAATTGGCAGTTAGGCCAGCTTCTCTGAGTGCTCTCAGAATGGTAAAAATATGGAAAAGGTGGTCTTCACATGTTTTACTATAAATGACGATATCGTCAATATAAGCTCCACAGAAACCAGAGTAGGGCTGTAATATTTGGTCCATAAACTATTGGAAAGTGGCTGTAGGCCTGTGTAAACCAAAAGGGAGGACTTTGAACTGAAACAGCCCTAGGGGTGTCGAGAAAGCTGTCTTTTTCTTATCATGTCCATACACTGGGACATAAAGAAGTATTTACATCTCAGAACACACTGAGATGATCACCTGGTCACACCTACGAGGAAAAAATCTTCTTCAGATGGCAGTTCTATCCTATAAAAAATATTTAAGCGTCCAATTCCTGAAGTTTGTATAGACAACAGTTCTCTCAAAGTACACACAATTAAATTATTAATAACCAACTCCTGTTCCACTTGATTCCAACACTTCTCAAAATAGATTGGAGTACGAAATTCAACACAGGATAGACTTCATATAGTGTAATTATTTCAAACACAATGTGTGCATTTATTTTCAAAATTGAAATCAGAAAACATTCAAACAAATATGTATAATACATTCCAGTAACAGTCCTGTGTTGATCAAACAATATTCACTTCATACTGTTTTACAGCAATTTCATCAACACATCATACGACGCGTTTCGGGGTCCTTAGCCCCCTTCTTCAGGTATGGATGTTACTTTCAAATCTCCCTTATCTGTTAACAGAGATAAAGGGTTTCAATCAATAATGTATCCAAGTTACATCCCTTTCCAAGACCAAGTGCACTTGCAGCATTAAAAACGTAACTAACCTTGTAACTCAAACCCCTCCCAATGGAATCTGTTTGGGACCTTGAGTCGAGTTCACCAAAATCGGTGGACAATGGTCCAAAGGAAATATATGTAAGATTCTAGACCTGTGTATAAGGCATGTAATATAATAATACAACCAACATGACACTAAAGGAAATAATCAACTCAGGTGCTACCTACTTGAAGAAATCTCCAAAAACTTCCTACTGAATGGTCTCCAAAGGTTTCAGACTGAACGCAGCTGCTTAGCAACCCAAGTCGATCTAAAATAGAAATCACCAATGTGCCATGAGACCAACTGTCAAAAAGTATACACCCAAACAATTTATATCCTGTTTAATCTGTTATTCCCAAACTCAAAAGAACTCAAAGAAAAAACTAATAAACAATAACAAATAAATACAAAAATGTATTTTTTTTAATTAACCCAAAGACAATACCCATCCATATTCTGTTAGCACTCACCAATCTCTGAATTTGTTCAAAAACCGAGGGCCGGGAACGGGGGGAACAGCTGCATAAGCAGCCTCCCATCCCGGGCCTCGCTTATATCTGTTTCCTAAACTAGGTCACGTGATCGCCTTTCAGATCACGTGATACATGAACATCACGTTACACCTGAGAGTAAGGAAGTCAGCATTCGTGAAAGATAGTAAGTTCGATGTTTTATGTTTGTTTAAATACAATCCCTATAACAGCGAATCTTTCTGTTGCGAGCCAAAAATGCTCCGTTATAATTTATATAATTTAGGAAAAATTGTCGCATGATCGCTCCCCCGATCACGGGACTGCTGGAATTGCAAGTCACGTGATGCTTGTCCCCATTAGGAGATCTAGACTTTTATAGTCACGATATACGTGACTATAGCTATTCTACTAGTCAGATGTCAGCATTTGTTAAATGCTGTTAACGTTCATGGCGCATCAATCCTCAGCGCTGTTTCCGCCTACAATTTCCACACACAAAGTTGAGTATTAGGTATATGGAGTCACGTGATCACAATGTTGGTCACGTGACTCAAGAATTAAATCCATAACAAATATTCTCTTTCAGATAATTGGCCCCACCAATGTCTGGGTATTACAGATTGTTTACTAAATAAATAATGTTTATAAATTATGCCAGTTTAACACTGAACAATGAACAACATATTAAAAATACTGACACAAATAAAAATGTGTCAATTTCATAATGTTTTCATTTAAGGGTTTTATGTTGGTATTAAGAAACCTATAAGGTAAAAAAAAGTTTTTTTTATGCTGCATGAAGTGCTGGTGGTACTTGGTAATGGGAAGACAGCATGAAAAACAATTACTAATACAGTCCTGCTAGAGCCTGTATAAGTACAATATTGTAATCACATTTCAATTTTTATTTCATGTTCAATCACCACTGAAAAAAATCAAAACAGAAATACATTCCATATTGGTCACTTCATTGAAGGCAGGAAAAAAGATATACACAAAACCATAACTAAATATAACATGTTAAATCAAACTCATTATTCATCCCTCTAGGTTCCAATGAATCGAGCCTATCGGTCCATTCAATTTCCTTCTGTCTCAAGAGTGACTTCATGTCTCCTCCTCGTTTTGGGGTTTTAATATGTTCCCAAATGATTAATTTCTTCTGAGCTATGGTATGATTATGAGAATTAAAGTGTTGTGGTACTGGTGAATGAATAGACTTATTTCTTGTATTTGATTTGTGTTCTGTCCACCTTATTTTGACGTTCCTGGATGTTAGACCTACGTAAAAGATGCCACAAGGGCATCTGATACCGTAAATCACATTCAATATATCACAAGTACTTGTGTGATTCAAGGAAATTGGTTTGCCTGTGTACGGGTGGTTAATGGTTGAGCCTATGATAACATTATGGCAATGCTGACAATTGTTGCAAGGCAACGTACCTTTGTATTGCTTTACTCCTTTATGCATTTTGTATTCTGCTTTAACCAAAACATCTTTCATGCATTTACTCTTCCTATAAGCAAAGGTTGGAGGATCTTCAAACAATTGTGCCAAAACTGGATCAATTTTCAACATCTCCCAGTTCCTCATAAGGATCTTTTTGATCTTATAACTTTGCTCTGAATATGTGGTCACATAAACAAGTGATTCCTGGTCAGATTTTTCTGCTGGTACTAGGCGTTGGTCCCTTGACAATAATGAGGCCTTAGTTCTTGAGTTAAGTAATAGGTCTTGTGAATAACCTCTTTCGATACATTTTTTGTGAAGTTTTGCTGCTTGAATCTCATATTCATCTGGTTCTGAGATGATTGTTTTGTAACGGAAAAATTGACTGTATGGTATGCTGTCTATGGTGGTTTTAGGATGAAAGCTGGATGCCAATAATAAACTGTTTCTGTCCGTTGATTTATTGTAAATAGTAGTATGCAATTGTCTGTTCTTGCTGTAAATTTCCACATCTAAGAACTGTATATGGCTATTACACTGGGACATGCCAGTACCCTTTTGTTAAGTCTAGAGTTGATAGAAAAGTGGCATTTCAGAGTTTATCAATTAGGTCATCGATGCGTGGCATGGGATAAGCATTGAAGTCGGAAATTACATAAACTTGGCGGAAATCTATGTAAAACCTCCAGGAATGGTCAGGTTTGGTGACCAATGCGAGAGGGGAGGATCATGGGCTTGAAGAGGGTTCGATAATGTTCGCTCTTAACATTTTATTCACCTTCTCAACCACTATCTGTTTGTGGGTTTCCGGGAGTCTACAGGGTTTCAGATTAACTACTTTTCCCTTAGGTGTTCTAATGTAGTGATTGGTGCCTTTCACTTTTCCTGGTTTCTCTGAAAATACTTCGGGGAATGAGATAGTTCAATTTTTTAAATCTTCTTGTTGTTGAGGAATTAAGTCAAAGTTGTCTACCTCTTCTGGCACCAAACAGGATAGTATTGTGGCATTGGTGGCAGATAGGTTTCCCTTCAACTCTTTTAAGAGATGTACATGATATAGATGAACCTTCTGTTTGTTGTCAAGGTGTGCTTCCTCATAAGTACAGGTTCCTGTTCATTCCAGTATTTCACATGGCCCATGCCACTTAGAGACAAGCTTGTTATCCCAGGTAGGCAAGAAGACCAATAATGTGTGTCCTACAAAAACGATCTTAAGCTCACCTTTTTGTCATCGGAAGTTTTTGCTCGATTTGGGCCTTTTCCATATGGCTATAGACTAGATTTTGAATAAGTCTCATATGTTCTCGCAGTCTGGTAGCGGTCTGTCAAATGGGAATGGATGCCTCTTCTTGTTCTTCCCAGGTTTCCCAGAGCATGTCCAGGACATCTCTAGGTTCTCTACCATAGAGTAGCTCAAAAGGAGAGAATCCAGTAGATGCCTGAGGGGGTTTTCTCACTGCAAACAGTTCCCATGTGATCATACGGTCCCAGTCCTTCCCATCCTTATCTACCAACTTTCTTAGGATCATTGTAAGCATTTTATTGAATCTCTCTAACAAGCCATCTGTTTGGGGATCGTACACGGAAGTTCGCAAGTTGGTTATTTGGAGTTGTTCCTTGACTTCCTCCATGAGCTCTGGTATTAGTCCGGTGTTGCTCACAGTGAATTGCCCATGAGAAAGTGTTTGTATCGGAAAAGGGGTAGGGGATTAAATTCCTACGTATACTAGCTGGTAGGATGGGGAAACAGAGTTATTGGGAAGGGGATTCGCGTCTCACCCTCAGGTGTCCCACTTATACTCCCAGAGGACCCCTCATCCAGGTGATCCTCCCACACTGGTCCACCCCCAGGAATTGGATCCAAAAGTGATGGCCGTGTCCTGGCCACCTGGATGACAGATCCCCGGGGACTATCGGGTAAGACATCTTCAGGTTTGTCACACTGGTAGTTGTGAGTAGCACCCGTGAGGTGGGAGCGGGAGGCGGGTCTCTTGCGGCTTCGGTGAAGTCCTGTGAGATAAGCAGGCTGCCGGAAAGGTGGTTGGCAGGAAGCAGCGCAGCGCACCGTGAGTAATAAAGTGAGCGGTGTGTGGACCCTGCGCAAGCCAACAGCGAGTCAAAGACGATCTTGTGACCCAAAGCAGGAACGAGAAAGGTTCTCTCCTCAAGGGAGGTTCTGGAAATCCAAACCAAGTGTAAAGAGCAACATAATGTATCAGCATGCCGGGAAGGAGTCTTGCTTTCCTTCGACCTGGGGGAATTACAGGCAGCAGCAGCAAAATTAGAAAGGCAGCACCATAGAGGAAGGCAGTGGGAATCCAACACGGGTGGCAGAAGATGAGGTAGATGACAGCAAATATGAAGCAAAAGGGGAGCAGGTGGGCCTCCAAGGGTTCAGCTCATTGTCATTCTGAAGTGAAGGACATCCAGGAACTCAGGTAAGATTTTCATAAGTATTTATTTCCAATAATGCAGGCCCTCCTCTATCACAGATGAATCTGTCTCTGTACAGGTGAGCAGCCATATATATATATATATATATATATATATATATATATATATATATATATATATGCACACTACATTGGAATTCTGTCATTCTGTCACGTTCCATGTGACCCTGGTAACAACATAACACATTGATTTTACATTTTCTGACAGACTGACACCAGGTTAAACAAAACATGCATGACCATGGCAACATAAATAACATGTTTATGGATGTTGTCCCAACTGCCTGACAACATGTTTATTTACTACAGTTGGTGTATATGTTTGTTTATTACAGTTGACAAAACATGTTTGTTTATTACAATTGGTTCCCTACATGACCTTATATGGTCTCACATGTGATTTTATATGTTTATTTAATATACTGATGCAATGTACAATTGTTTTTCAAATAATTGTGATTACTAAGTTTGACTAAATAACACTTTCTTTCCCTTTCAGGTATTGGGGATGAATGGTATTCTTTGTATTGACTAACAGTGACTGTATATATGTATTATATTAGCAGTATTGTGTGATAGTATTACCTGCTCTGTTAATTTTTATAGTGTGTTCTTTGGTCAATAATAAATATAGTATGTGTGTACTTACTAAGCGTAATCTTTGACTGCTTCACTATGTGGACTCATTGTGGACTCCTGACCCCACTCACCTCTCCTGAGACTTAGCCTTGACAACTCCCCATGCTACCTTGATTGGTTTGTCTACAGTTCCCAGAGTTTGCCCTGTTCACTACAACTAGGGTGGACTCCTAAACTCTGTCCACCAGGCTAGAGTTTAGAAATCCATCTTAACAGTGCACGGTGATATTGGCAGGTAGAATTATTAAATGGGAGTCTGATTATCAGATCTCCCTTTCAGAAACAGACTTTCCTGCATCATTTTATTTTTAAAATAAAAAAAATCACCCTGCCCTCACCAGATGATGTTCTGTCACACAAATACCACTTGACAGGAATCTAGCAGCTACTCTGTTATGGGGCCCATAACTTTGAGTACACTGACTTACCAAAATAAGTAATGTAAAAAAGCCAAAAATGCCTTTCCGCATAGGATCATTGGGCTTGATGCCCAAGGCTGGAGACCCACACACCACAAGACAAGACCTACAGTGACTGTTGGCTTGCACTTTCCACCAAGATATGCAATAAGTCATGACCATGCTCACGGAGCAAGGCCCTTCCAAGGGGGATCGGCTGGTGTCAAAAGGGGAGGCAGAATATCAGGTATGGCTAGATCAAGCAAAGCAAATGTTGAAAGGCTAAAAGGCCACGGATGTCAAAATGAGGCAATTCAAGTATAGCCTAGATGGAGCAGCATTAACGGGCATATGGTTTTTACACTCCACGTAACCACACCATACCACAGAAGATCTTATGAACACACAGACAGTGTTTTTCTGAAGAACATAATCAGGAACCAAGGAATTCCACACCATCCACCTGGAAAAAGGAGAGAAACATTCTGCATTTGTCAGCTGCATCAACTAGCTGGTGCAATTAGTGTACCAAAGGTCGTACAAGGCATCAACCCATAATGCCTGCTGTAGATCCTGAGAGGGGCCGTAGCAACCCTGATGATGCCCTAGCAACTTAAGTTGAAAGATAAACCTGATAGTCTGATGACACTAAAGGTAATGGTGAAAGATCAGAATATTAGAGAGTGAAATGAATGAGGGACAGTCACCCCCTGCAGTAGTGTAGCCATGGAAACCATCTAGGGAAGCTCAGTCAGCTCTGACTAACAGCAAAATGCAACAGGAACTACACTGGCTATGGCTGGAGCTTGCTGCCAAAGAAACAGTTTTGTCCATGTCTTACAGAGGAAGAGGTGAATTCCCACCATCTTGAGATAGAAGACTCCTACAATTAAATAAGGTACATGAGCCTTGAGTCCCATACACCATAGGACGCAGTACACTTTTGTTTACTTTGACACTGGGGGTTAGTCACTGCAGAGAAGTGGACACCTGGAGTAGACCAGGAACAAAAAGGGGCCCTAGAAATAATTTTCAAAGTGGTCCTATATCACACATTTTCAACAAGACCAACCCTTATTCTAGGAGAACATTTGGACATAAAATAGGTTATCATAAAAAAGAGGCCCCGGGTGCACAGGCTTACCAGAAAATCTCTTGAGTTCCCTTTAGGCCAGTCCACACCCGTGAATACACTTTAAGAATGTGCTAGAATTAAGTCAATTACGAAAGATTTACAGAAAGGTTTGCTGCTTTAACCACAGGACAGTTTTGGGAACACAAGCAAGGTCTAGAGCAGGGAGCCGCTGGAAAATCAAATGCAGTGAGCTCCAGCACAGCTCCACAATCCATGGAAAAGCACCAGGTTGCTCCCTGACGAAATCCTGAACACCACCAGCGAGCTGAGTGCCAGCAACCCCAACCAAGTACCAAGTCCCAATGTTCCTATGGTGCTGTGCACCAATTTCTCTACGTTTGGAGAAGGGCTCCATTACTTACGTATATTCAAACGGTTTGGGACCCCCTCTACAGAGAACGAACATAGCCAAAAAAAACTAATGTATGGCTAGGCTACCACTCAGGAGGGTCTACAATCACTGTAGCTTTCACAGAGGATAAATATCTATTTGCATATTAGTCTGGGCCCAAATGACTCGGCAGTCCAGCACCGAAATGCTAAGCAAGTCTCCTCTGAACAAGAGTACCAACAGCAACCCCAGACACGTGTTCCAGCCTTGTTGGGCCTCATCAGTGAGGTGAAATTCTGGCTCTTTATGCACAGTGAGCAAAGGGTCCACATCTGGATTACCCAGGGTAATTTAGGGTGACATTCCAAGTCCCTAAACATATATGCAAAAGATCTGGGAGCCTCTCTAGCGAGTTCGAACACAGAATAATGACCTGTTCTATGGGTAGGTACACACTCAGGAAGCTCCATTACTTATGGTCATTACTTACACCCTCAGATTGAGGTATTAATGACATCCCTGACGTGTATTTATAACATTGCATTCTGGCGCCTGTGGGTCATGTACCCCAATCATGGTTCCTTCCATCATACTAAAGTCTATCAATATCCTATATGACCATAAGCCATCCATACATTTATGGTTATCATCACTACAGGAAAAGGCTCAACATTCTATACATATAGATGCGAAAGCTCGATCCGGTCCAAAAGGGAGTGAAAAAGCATTTTAAAGGGGTACTTCATTAATTATTTTATTTTAAAAAATTGAAGTAATTACCAGTACCTCCATAGAGAACACAAACAGACTTGTTAAAATGCAAAATAGCACCAAAAATGTACCGTCAATGTGGTTTACAGGGGCAGCCATCTTTCCCACTTGTCAAATGGTGCCATGGCTACGGCATCGAAATATTAATAATACACTTGACTGACACTTTCTACAACAATTAGAGGCAATGGTTACTGTGAGATAGTATCAGTAATAAACTTTCAACATTGAAACACTAACATACAATTCTGAAATCGACATGCAAAATGCTAAAATGCAACAATATTCTGATCTACTTTACAAGTTAACGTTATTTTGTTCTTTTCTGTTTTGCATTTATTTCTTTATTTATTTCTTCATTTGTGGAAATTACAGGTGAAGCAATGCATTTTTGGCATAAAAAATACTTACAAAAGTTTTAACATTGATTTACAGAGCAGAGGTCCTTTGTCCTTAGCAATGGGTGAGAGGGTGTGGATATACGAACAGATGATGCAGGGGAGGTAGAAACATGAACTGAACCAGTAGAGCATTATAACTGAATGGGATAGTGGAGGAAGTGCTATGTTTAGAATTATAGGGTGTGGTCTAAGTGCCATAGGATTGTTATAGAGAGGTGGCGGGGAGGACAGGAAGATGTTGTGGCGTAATTGCTATGAAAGTGGTTTTTCAGAAAGGAGGAGAACTAGGAGGTTGGATTTAAATATTGATAGAGTCTGAGTATTGCAGAGAGGGAGAGGAGGAACATTCCATATTAAGAGAGCGAGCAAAGGGAGAGAGAGCAGAAACGAGAGGGAGTGCAAGGGACACGAGAGATGGCAAGGAGATGAACCAAGGTTGATTGCATGGAGTGGGGGGGAGATTAGTGAGTGAGATGGGCTGATAGGTAGTGTGGGGCAAGTCCATGTATAGTTTTGAAGATGATGAGAATGAGTTCACACTTTGCCCACTGTCTCATAGATAGCCAGTCTAACTGGCAACATGCTGGGCAGCTGGAGGTGAAGCAGGAAACGTTGAAGAGTGTACGGACAGCAAAGTTGAGGACTTTGTCGCAAGGTGATAAAGCATAGTTGTGAGGCCATAATGGGGCTGGCACAGTAGTCAGGTTGAGAGATTGCTAAAGAGGAGATTAGGTGCTTAGCAGTGATGAAGGGGAGGAGAAGTTTTATATATCGGATGTTGAGGAGATTAAGTCTGGCTGCAATGGTATATTTGGAGATGAAGAACGAGAAGTTGTGAGACGGGGTTGACGACACCAAGGTTAGAAGCAAAGTAGAGAAGGTGGTCAATAGGGAAGAATAGAAGAGAGCGAGAGGAAGAGATAGACTGTTTGGATAGAAAGTAGAGAACGTCAGTCTTAGTGGAGTTGAGCATGAGCGTGTGAGATGCCATCCAGTATTTGATGGTGGAGAGACAGTTAGACATTTTTGATCGAAACTCATCAGATAAGGATGGAAATGAGAAGAAGATCTGAGTGTCATCATCAAAGAGTTGACAGGAAAAGCTGTAGGAGGAGATCAATGTGCCAAGAGCAGAGGTATAGAGTGAAGAGAAGTGGACCCAGGATTTACAGTTGGGGAACACCAACAGTAAGGGGAGCGAGTGGGGAGGAAAGGTTGTGCCAGGACATCTGGAAGTGTCTCGGGGTAATATATGATGCAAACCAAGGGATGGCCTTATCCCTGCTTCCTAGAAGACATAGTGCTGAGAGAGGGTCTGAGCCGTTGACAGTATCGAAGGCAGCAGGAGGTTTGAATTGAAGATTAAGAAAGATAAACAGTTAGCATGATGAGTGGAAGAGATGTAGTTGATGACATTGAGCATTGAGAAGAGCTGACTGAAAAGAGTGTAGAGGTCGGAAAGGCAGATTGAAGAGAATCCCGGTGGTTGTGTGTGTCAAGGAACTCAGTGATGTAGAAGTGAGATAGGACAAAAGTTGGCAGGACAGTTAAGATCTAGGCCAGGTTTCTTAAGGATAGGAATGATAGTAGCGGACTTGTAGGATGATGGCAAAGTGGGACTATCAAGAGAAATGTTGAAGAGGGAAAGAAGATACAGAGCAACACTGGGAGATATCATTTCCACTATGTGCGGGGATAGAGAGTTGATGGGGGCATATGAAGGGTTAGCCTTGAGGGGAAGGGGAAGAATCTCATCTGGGTTAGTGGGGGCAAAGGAAGACATTGTCGCAGGAAAGGAGGGAAGAGGTGATGGAGAAAAGAGAACAGGTGGTGGATAAAAGGTAATTTGCAAGGGTATTTCGAATGTTTAAAATTTTAGAAGCAAAGCAGAGAGAAAGATTGTTATCAGAATGATTAGAGGAGATGGAGGAGGGCTTGGGAGGTGTGAAAATTGAGTTTAGCAATTTGTGGCAGTGTCTAGGTTGAGAGGATTGAGACAAAATGAGAGAGAGATAGAAGTCACATTTGGCAGAGTCGAGAGAAGAGTAGTAGTTCTAAAGAGCAGTCAAGTAGAGTTGGAGATCAGAGGAGTGTCTAGATCGTTGCCAAGAGCAAAGGATTTTCCTCATTGTTTTTTTAAGGGTGCAATCCAAGGCTATGGAGGGGAGGGTTTAGGAGTGAGTGTAGTAAGAGGGAAGTGAGAGGAGAAGGGAGCGTTAAGAGCAGCGTTAATCAGTGGATGGAAAGGTGAATTTTGCATTGGAGGCGAGATAGTGGTGTAGTTCAGAGAGCTAGATAGGGAATTTGGAGGAGGGAAACTTGCTCTTGGTAACAGAAGTGGTAGATGATGGAATGATCAGAGGGAGAAGTAGCAGCGGAGATGTTGTAGTCAGAGAGTTGAGAGGAGATGAGGAGAATAAGGTCATGGGAGTTACCGTTTGAATGTGTGGGCAGACAGTGGACAGAAGAGACCGAGTCGTTAAGGAGAAGAGAGCTAAAGTCAGTGGATAGAGGAGTGGAGCAAGAGGGGAGGTTAGTCACCAGTGAAGATGAGGTGATGGTCGGGAGACAGGGAGTCCATTCGTTGGGAGAGGTGGTCAACAAATAGACCAGCGGGACCAGGTGGCCAAAAGAATATATAACATTAATGCCAAATGGGGCAGTGATTTCTCTTGTGCATTCAAAAGAGCGAGAAATTGTTGGAGGTAGGAGAGTATGAGAGATAGGAAGTTTGGAAGATGAGAACAGTCCTCCACCACCACCCCTGCCAGTTGGGCGGGGAGAGTGGTTGAAGTTGTTAGCAGGTTCGTGAAGGGTTGAACGGGTTACAGAGTCTGAGGGAGAAATGCAGGTGTCTGAAAGTGAAATGAGGTCAAGAGCAATATAAAGAGAGTGAGATGTAGAAGCATAGCAATGTTGAGTCTGTAAAGTAAAGAGGTGCTGTGAGAAGGGGAAGAGTGATTAAAGTTACGGTTGGAGGGTTTTGTGAATGGAGAGTATATATGAGAGCGGACAGGGGGAGACGTTGAGGAAAAGAGATGAAAGGTAAGGGGAGAGATTTTAAATTTTTTCAGCCGAGGAGAATGAAGAAAGAAGTAGAAGAGAATGGAAGAGATAGTAAGAGCAGTGCATGGTGGGAGTAAGTACCAGGACACAGCAAAGCAATAGCTCATAGGCAAAGAGGCTGGAGGAAATGCTGGAGGTTTTCCCTTAGGTATATGATCTTTGCAGTGTTGCACCGGGCTGGGCCACCCCCAAGCAAGGATTAAAGTGGTGGTTTGGAGTCAAAGGTCACCCAAGCAATCCATACAAGGACCCTGGAGGCATCTTCCAGGTCCTCTGACCTCTGCAGGCAGCCTCAGGCAGATGGAATGAGTGCCTCCGATGGTGTCCTGATGAGCTCTGTGTTGCTCTCAGCCCAGCTGAAGCCCCTTCTGGGGACGGTAAGACCTTTAAAAGATGGTGGTTTTGCAGTCAGAGGTCACCTAAGCAGCCCGAACATCGAACCTTGTTTGTTTCCTTCCTTCATTTTCATATATACTTTGTTTTCCTTTCTTAGATTTTGTTCCTTCCCTTTATATCTTATTCCATCTTTCCATTTTCTTCCTTCCTTTTTTGTCTTTCTTTTTCTGTTATGTTGCTTTCTTTCCTTACAATTCTACATTCCTCCATTCTGTATGTGTTTCTTATTTCTTTCCATCTTCCTTCCATTCCTCATCTCTTCATATGTGTCTGTGAGATCAAAACTCTGAGGGCTCATTAGGAGTTGGGTGATAAATTGGCGCAATTACCGCCGGGTGAAAATAGCGTTACCGCCGGGTCATACGGCGATATCTACGGTGCATCACAACCTGGTGTAATTGCACCGAAATAAGAGCTACCGCTAGGGAAAAAAACAGCGGTATTAGCATTATCGCCCACGAGCCCCGCGCTAATAGCGCCAGCGGAAATTGCTTCACCGCCAGAGCAGAAAGCATTGCGGTGGCCATTTTGGAAAGCACAATCCTTTAAAATCGACACTTCCTGCAGCCATCCAGCAGTGTACATTACAGAAAATGTCACAGGGGAGGCTTCGAGGCAATGGGCCTGAACATTGGCTAAGAAAGCCCATGTTCAGTGAGGGCGAGCTAGTGGTACTGGCAGATAAAGTGGTGGGGCACAGCAACAAGCTCCATGGGCCTAGGCAGAGGAAGACCAGTGGGCAGCGGCGCGCAGCCATATGGAGCAGCATTTCCCAAAAGGTCTCAGCTGTGTCCAGTGTACTTCATGATGGTGAGGACTGCTGGAAATGGTGGAACGACCTGAGGGTGCGGGTGTGGGGACTGCTTGCCCAACACTGCTGGGAGTCCCGGGCAACTGGAGGAGGCACTGCCCAGCCACTGGTCCTCACATCATGGGAGGAAACCTCAAGGGCATCGAGGGAGACAGTAGTGCTGAGGCAGAGCCAGCAGCCAAGAGGCTGGAGGTGAGTAACCCCCCCACCCCCTCCGAATGCATACACAATGCAACCTCCCATACACATGCAACCTCCCATGGCCAAACATGCACATTTGCCCACATGTCTGAGGTCACACTCTGTACCAAAGCAATCATGTAATGTAGGCCAATACACGTGGTGGAACCATACCTGACTCCCCCACAGGCACACATGCATCGCAAGAGGCCCCAGAGGAGGAGGAGGGAGGAGGCAGCAGGGACATCAGGCATTCCTCCTCAGGCAGATATTATGCGGCATGGCACAACCAAACACGATTTTACCCACTTTCTCTGGTGCATACATCATGGCTCCATTAGTACGATCAGGGCAGCGGAACCGTGCCTTCAGGAGTCCAAAGGTACGCTCGATGCACACACCAGTCCTGCCGTGTGTTTGGTTTGTAGGCAATATCCTGCAGTGTTTGTGGATCACGCACAAGGGTCATCAGCCAGGGTAGCTGTGGGTATCCGGAGTATCCTGCATGGGCAGAGGCACAGCCCTTAGACATGGATGTAAGATGTGGGGGTGGTCGTACTCAACATCTGTTCACTGTGTTACCTGTGCATGCACATGGGCCTTCATTGCATGGCATTCCAGGTCTGTGCATACTGTGAGACTTGTTTCATGCATTGCTGCTGTTTCCCAGACACCCTGTCAATTTGTAGCATGTGTTATGTTAGCTGGATGTGGCTGACATGTGCTGGAGACATGGTGGCTGCCATGTGTGGGTGTATTTACTCATGCCTGTGGCATGCTGGGTACCCCATAGGCCCTCCCTGTGCATCTGGTGGCGATGCGTGTGCATTGTAGGCTAGAGACACATAGGAAAATGGCAGTGGAACCGGCAGGGTTGTTATGTGTGGTATATGGCCGTTTCCAGCATTGATTTGGTATGTGCTGTTGCATTATGGTACCTGGAGTCATGTTGGTGTAGATGGTTGGTACTGTATGTGTGTTACTGCCTCTCCATGCAGTTAAGTCTGACATGTGCATGCTCCATGGCCTGTAATGTTATGTTGGTGTGGGGGGAAATTATGTACATGTTTTACATTCACTTATCATGCCATCATTTATGTAGTCAGGGGTCAAGTCCTAAAAACAAAAGTGGGGGACTCAATAACAAACGCAGTGGGGTGTGTCGTTGCCAGAAATTAGCATATCAAGGTGAAATATGCACATTTCATTAAAATGGCTTTGCATAACCACCCTATTTGCACAGGACGAATGGCATTTGCCTTTCATGAAATCAACACACACACACACAAAACCAAGAGAGGAGATATTCTTCTAATAGTATTTTTTAAAACGCGGAAAGGTGTGCATGTTTTAAACGCCAATAACCAATACTAATGTTTTCACTGGGACATGCAGTACCGAAATGGGACATTTCACCTTTACTTGTTTGTTATTTTTCATCAGGTTATATAGTGCAGTGGTGAAGTGTACAGCCTGCAAACCTGACGTCTGCCACCCAAGATTGCTTTAATTCAGACATGCAAAGAAGACTTTCAATGTTTCTCATTTTAGCTGGGGAGGGGGCTGAGTCCACTCTTTGAAAAAAGTGGGTGCACTCCGCCAACCCCCGTGTAACCTCGACTTGAGCCCTGTATGTAGTCATTTGTACCTGCCCCACCTCCCCCCATTTGGGCATGTGCTCCGCGGAGCATGTGTACTGTCTTTTCTCCTCACACACTATCCAGGTCCATTGGCCTCTGTGCCTCTCCATGTATCCTGGCCTGGTAGTGTGCTGTTCTGTAGGACCATGGCATCGTCGGTGGAACCAGGGTAGGGGGCACAGCAGTGGTTGATAGTGCAGGTGACCTGCGACCCCATCCTCATCTTCAGGGAATGGTAGTGCTTGTGGTTTCGGTACACAGCTTTGTGGCCCTGGGGGGCCACCAGCGCAACATGGGTGCAGTCCAGGGCGGCAATCACATTTGGCATTTGGGCAATGGCATGAAACTATTCCTTCATGGCATTGACCTGTGCTGGGGTGGTGGGCAGTGCAATGTGGCCTTGCACTTGCCACAGGAGGGCTTCAAGCACCTGTCCCAGCAATGCGCTGAATGTTGTCTGTGCCATGCCACGCATCATGACCACAGAGAGCTGGAAGGTGCCAGTGCCAAGGAACTGTTGGACGGACATTAGCTACAGCAATGGGGGCACAGCTGTGCGGATGTTGATCCTGCTGCCTATGTTATTCTGTGTTGTGGTGAGCAGCTCTGTTATGGTCTCCCTGTTGAGGCAGAAGAGGCTGACCAACAGGCTATTGGTGAGGGTCCAGGGTGAGGGCCTAACCCTTGGATCGGTGCAGGCCTCACCTGGGCTCTCCTCATTCTCCGGAAACCTGGAGATAACTGCACTGTTTTCGGCACTATTTGCACCGGTTTTTGGTGCAAATACCGCCGGAAATGGACTTGTGATGCGGTTGTTGTGCGCCTCCTGTGGGCGGCTGTGAGAGTGTTGGCTGTATTTGCGCTGCTGTAATAGCGGGTCTGTTTTTGAAGCTAGTGGCATTTGCACCGGCTCATGACCCGGCAGAACGGTAATGGCGGTCTCATTACCATTACCACCGCTTTTAAGGGCTACCGCCCAACTCCTGATGAGGCTCTGAGTCCTCACTTTGGAACCTACATGAGGGGAAGATGTAATCATTAATTGGAGAACCAGTCTACCAGCTAGGGTTTCCTCTGCCATGGCCTGTCTGGTAGGTGTGTGGTGAAATCTCCCTGCTAAAGGTTGGAGAAGATTGACTCCATTTCCAGCAACGGAAGCGTCCGTGTGCGCTACACTCTATGTGTGTGCTCACGGTGCAGCTTTCTGCTGAGTGTGCTGTTGAACAGGCTGGTGTCCAGGGCCACTTATATGAGGACGCAAAAGGACTGCTGATATCAAGGGCATATCAATGGGACCCAACGCGAATGAGGAGCTGCAGGAGGGCCTGTGATCCCTTTGCGAATAAACTGTAAGCTGTTTAAGCCATTAAGCAATGAAGTTGTAAAATAATGATTAATTCTGCAGTTGAGCAGACAGATGCCTCTGTATCGTGCAAACAACTTCACCGCTTAAACTGGATATTTGTCCTTTTGAAAAGCGGCACGTGTGAAGTAGAGAAGTGGAAATAATAAAAGTGCTGATTTGATATTTTGGAATGAATATGGCGTCCCCCCAACCCCCTGGGAGAATGGTCCCTGATGTTGCGTGGGGGTCTAGTTGTTGTGGGCAACGTGAGCGCCGTGACTGTGTCATGACGCTCACGTGCCCAGTTAATAAAAGGGGCTCTGCTGGCGCTGCGAGGGCAGAGCAGCAGAGCCCCAGGAAGTGGCAACTTGTGTCTGTTTTATGTGTGTCTGTGGGCCTGAGGTTTGCCACTTGGTCGTGGCCTTGTGTGTGCAGCGCGGCCCGAGTGCCCTCGGAGCTGCAGCTGCTGGTGAGCGGGGGTGACACCCCCGTACTTCTGACACTGCTCCCGGTGTCCCGGGCGCTGTAGGGTGCAAACCTACAGAGGATTCGCCGGTTGCCCACCGGGGTGTGAATCCAGTCGGGTGATCCCGACATCAGCTGTGGGCTGCCCCGAGGACCGGGGACAGCCCACAACACTGGCGACGAGGAAGTCGCGCCCGCCGGTTGGTGCTTGCGGCGGGCGAATTTGAGGACCCGCGCACACGGCCGCAGTCGGCGGCCGTGTAAAGGTGCACTGAGCGGCCCTCCATTAGGAAGGAGGCGGGGCCTGGAGCTCCGGCCCGCGGCGACGCGGTACAGAGCGGGGAGAACACCCGCTGAGCACCCGGGCTGCCACGGGTGAAAACTTTGGTGTTCTATAAAAAAAAAAAAAAAAGGGAGAGAGGTTTCATTTTCCTCGCAGAGCGGAAAGGGGGCGTGGCCTGGAGTTCCCGCTCACGGCTCATGTGCAGGGCCTCATCAAGGGCCTGTTTTTCCCCAAGCACCGACGGGGAGGAGCGGAAGGAGGCGTGGCCTACTTGCGAGCCCCGCGAACGGAAAAGCAGCAGTGAACGGCCTAGTCACCAGCAAAGGAAAGCCCATCAACATCCGGGCCTACAAAAAAAACATTTCTCAAAAGTGGATCTCGGGGCTGGCTGGGCGGCCCAGAAAGGGAGAAAACTCTCTGTGGGAAGAGGGGGGGAAGGGTCCAAGAAACGGGACAAAAACCCCTCCACAGGCCGCATTTGTGCCAAGCCCGAGGGTAGCGGCTCCACCCGGAGTGCTTGTGCGCCCTCTAGGGTTCCAGAAGAGGAAGGCCATTAAACAAGGGTGTGGCCACCGGGAAACGGGCAGTGCCCCTCCACAAGCCGAACCTGTGTCAAGCCCTGGGGATGCGGCTCCACCGGCAGTGCTCATGCGCCCCTGGGCAGGAAGAACGCCAGGCACCCATCGACAGCTACCTGAGCCCGGTAACGGCAAGCGCACATCAACACTGGTGATTGGCAGATGACGTCCTCACCTGCCAGCAGCATGTCGGACGACGAAGGGATATGTAGGGGTCAGCTGGCACCAATACCCCATTTTGATGTCCTGGGTGCGCCGGCAAGCCTGGGGGCCCGGTGGGTGGCCTGGGTGGAGAACCTGGAGTTGTATTTCGAGGCAATGGAGATCAAAGACGCAGCCAAACGCCTGACACTCCTATACTCTGCCGGGTTGGCCGTCCAGAGACTATTCAAGACATTAAAGCCCCGAGATCAATCGTACGGCGCAGCCGTCGCAGCCCTGAATGAATACTTCAGACCCATGGTCAACAGGGACTATGAGAGGTTCAGGATGAGGTGTGCGAAGCAGGAGGAAGCGGAAAGCCTCGATGCATTCCATGGGAAGCTGCGCGGCATTGCATTGGCCTGTGACCTGGGGTACTTCAAGGAGGATGAGATCCGGGCGCAAATCATCTATGGCTGCAGCTCCACCAAACTGCGCAAGCAGGTTCTGAGGGACCCAGCGCTGACCCTCGATCGAATACTGGAGCTTGGCCGGGCCCAGGAACTGGCGGAGGTGCGGGCCTCGGTCATGGACTCCTCCAGACACCAGCTAAAGATGGAGGTCCCCATGCAGCTGGTGAAGGTTGAGGAGGTCGCGGCTGTTGGCAGGTGGCCAGGAGGAAGAGTAATGAGGGGAGACTGGCCGAGGAGAGACCCCAATGCCGCAATATGTCATCAGTGTGGGTGGGATCTTCCACACCCACAGGACTGCCCCGCGATAGGACAAATTTGTGGAAGGTGCGGGAAAGGAGATCACTTCGCACGAGTGTGTCTCGCTCCAGCTCCAGACAGCGTGGTGGGGGCATCAGGGGGGAATGAGGTGAAGGGGAGAAAGACCCCCAAGGTGGCGGCGTTCCGGGTGGCGGAGAGTCCCCGTGAAGCACTGTATGACATGGGGGAGGGGGAGTACGAAGAGAACATATTCTTCCTGTCCTGCAGTGGCACCGGGGGCCAGTTTGATCCCAGGATTTTCTGAGTTGGAGGACCATGTGATAGGGGCCCGTGGTGTGAGGACTGGAACACACCTGTTTTGTCGTGCAGTGTTAAAGATGTTTGAGATTTAGTAGCTGTTAGCTGGTGCACGGACTGGAATGCACCAAATGTTTGTGGTGGGGTGTTATTTGATTTTGTTTGTTTATAATAAAGGAGGGATGTTGCGTGGGGGTCTAGTTGTTGTGGGCAACGTGAGCGCCGTGACTTTGTCATGACGCTCACGTGTCCAGTTAATAAAAGGGGCTCTGCTGGCGCTGCGAGGGCAGAGCAGCAGAGCCCCTGGAAGTGGCAACTTGTGTCTGTTTTATGTGTGTCTGTGGGCCTGAGGTTTGCCACGTGGTCGTGGCCTTGTGTGTGCAGCGCGGCCCGAGTGCCCTCGGAGCCGCAGCTGCTGGTGAGCGGGGGTGACACCCCCGTACTTCTGACACTGCGCCGGTGTCCTGGGCGCTGTAGGGTGCAACCCTACAGAGGATTTGCTGGTTGCCCACCGGGGTGTGAATCCAGTCGGGCGATCCCGACATCAGCTGTGGGCTGCCCCGAGGACCGGGGACAGCCCACAACACCTCCCAGGGCTTGTGCCAAAGTCACATGTTGTGACCATGTGACGAGACGACAGTAAAAGAGATGGGCCTTTTCCCGCTTGTCAGTCAATGCAACCTGACTCCTGCCTGCTGTGTGTCCTTGGATGCAGCGCCATGCTGGCTCTGCAAAGTAGGAAGAGGGCCTGCTTCTGCGTAGTAGGAAGAGGGCCTGCTACTGCTGGGCCCTCCATCCTGAGAGTGTCCCTGCCGGGCAACGCTGTCTCTGATCCCCACCCCATGTCAGCAGAGCCCATCCTGGGCAACTCTACATCCCCTTGTTCGCAGAGGCACTGCCGGGCAACTCTGCATGGAGGTGCCGGCGCCCCTTCTGGGCAATTCCATCACCATGTCTGGTGTTAGCCTGGGTGCCCCCAGGCCATGGAAGAGCCCATGTGCTCAGGGGCTGACAGGGTGCCCCCTGACCCCAGATGTTCGCTGGGTGCTCCCAGCATGTTGACTGGGTGCCCCCAGCTTTGGTCTGCCTGGCCTGCGTCAACACAGGCCAGGACATAACAATGGCGACGAGGAGGTTGGGCGCCTGTGCCCTGGTGTGAAAGCAGAATCTGCAGCTGTGTGGTGTAGGAGCCTGTGCGACCGGTGCGGCTGTCCGGCTTTCCCTTGGCCTTGCGAGGGGTCTGCACTGGGCTCCGTGTGGGGGCAGGTGTCCACAGTGGAGAAACAGAGCCGTGCTATGGCTGTTGCATGCCCAGGCCCGCCTGGTGGTGAGTGTGCAGCCTGCTCCATGTCAGAGGCATTGAGAGTAGAGGCCCACTGCAAAGAAGGAAAGATCCCGGAGCTGGTGCTACAGGGAACTCTGTTTCCCCCTGCCCAGAGTGAAGGCTGTACAGCATCTGGCAAACCCTCAATGGCTGTCGGCCACAGCAACATTGTTCCTGACTCTCACCAGCAGGCGAGAACAGAGGACGATGGCCCTCTCAAGATCCCGGATCCAACTGGCGGTGAGTGCAAATGAAACTAGAAAAAAAACAAAAGTAAAGCAATCCGTGCCGGCACATCGCTTCATGCTGGGGCAAGAGGAAAATTGTAAATGGTTCTCTGCAATTCCCGGGGCAGCTGCCGGTGTTGCGGAAGGATGGGGACCTTGATAAGAATAGGAACAAAGGAACACACCATGTCGTGCTCCTATTTGGGGCTGTCGCATCCGAAAATGAAGGGGGTTCTGGTTGCAAGCTCCAGGAAGGAGCGATATTATGCGCATTAAAGAAAGTGCGTGGCTGCCCATGCCCACCACAGTACCAAGCCCCACGCCAGTGTGCACCTGCAATGCTGGTGCCATCCCGGGGCCAGGTGGCGGTGACTGCAAAGAAGAAAGGAAAAAGGAAATGAGCGGAAGAGGGTTGCAGCTTTCGCGAGTGCTTGTGCGCCCTCTGCCATTAGAAGTGTCCTGCCAGCAGCCCCTGTGTGGAAGGGGAAGTGAAATGAGTAGCCTGTCATCCCGCCACCAGTACCCTGCCACTGCTTGCCCCCACTATCTATGGACTAGGCCGATGTGGCCCCTGGTGCCCCCCGGTGCGGCGTTGCCGCCCCTGAACTGTGAACTAAACTATCCTGAACAGATGCTAACAGAAGTTGGACTGGTCTCCTGCAGCACCGCGATTGCTTAATATAGACTCAGTAGTCATCTCTATGAAGGCGGGGAGCCTGCAGACCCTGGACATGCTTAAAATGGCCACAGTCAAGTTGCTATGTGAAGCTGTGATCCTGCGTATTGTGGACATGCTTTTAATGGTGCCAGGTGCTAACGATGGTGTCATTCAGTGGTTTAAGTTCCACTCACCCAGTTTAATAAAGGGTTTGTTTAAATGTGGAATGTCCAACGTGTCACCAGCAATCCACCAAACCTGTCACACCACATGTATGCCAAGGCTCAGTTTATGTGTTATGTTTTCGGTGGCACTGATTGTCCCAACCTGAGTTCCTATGTACATGAATATTATCAAATATACCAAAGCCAATCTGATCGACGAAAGGCAAACCGGATTCACAAAAGGAGTGGGAGTGGAATTAAATCTACTCCTTCTCAATATGGTAAAGCTGGACGCCTTGAACTGTAAGAAAAGGTTGTTTCTTGCGTTTGTTGATCTCAAACAGGCCTTTGACACCATCAACCGACAACTGACATGGTCAAAACTCAAGGCCTGGGGCTGTCCATCACAACTATTGTCGCCCCTAATGGCACTTCATTCAAACACTACCATCCGTGTGCGCACAAACGCAGAGGGAGACTTAACTGACGAAATTGTAACAACAAAAGGCGTGAAACAGGGATGCCCGTTAGCCGCATTACTTTTTAAATTGTTCATCTCAGATCTTCCAGCCGCTTTGTCCCAAACAAGGTCGTTTCCACCGAAGGCGAATGGCAAACAGCTCAGATGGTTAATCTATGCTGATGACATAGTCTTACTCGATTCTACCGAAATCGGCCTACAAAGACTTTTGACAGCTTTACAAGTCCATGTAACTCAAAATCACCTGGCAATAAACGTCATGAAATCAAAAGTTATTGTCTTCGGCCAAAACATGCGGACCAAGAAGCCAGTCTTCACCTGGAAAGTGAATAACCAAGCGTTAGCAAAAACTGTGGTAATTCGTTATCTAGGAGTGTTGTTTAACACCTCAATCAGAGAATGGAGTTGGACTCTTGATGTTCTATCCCGTATGAAGATTTTCGCTCAACGAGGCTCGAAACTACATGCAAAGTATGGTAAATTTACTCTGCATCCTTTAATAATCTTTTTCATGCAAAAGGTAGCCCCTGCCGTAACTTTTGGTAGCGAGGCAGGATGGAACATAAATGCTGAATTTTGGACTCAAATCGAGGGGTTATTTTGGCGAAAAGTTCTGAAATTACCACGATGCATCTCAATGGTTGCAATTAGATATGAACTGGGCCTTGAGTCGCTCTACAACCAATTGGTTTGGAAGTCGCTTTCAGCGCTTCGAAAAATGCGTCATTCATCTCCTGAAAAAAGCCTATGAGATCCTATCTGCACAATCCAACGATCCATCAGCAGGCCTATTGAATAAATGGGAAGCAAAACTGAAGTTAATCCTACTCGACGCCGATATCAACATAAATATGTTGTTGTTGATGCCGCAGATAGCAAAAAAAAAATTCCATCAATGGAATTGGATAACTAATATGAACAAACAAAATGCTCTCACCTCATCATTAGATCTGGGAGTCTCATCAATGAGGCTTGGGGATTTGCCAAGATACCTTAAGAAATTTCCCTCTAGATATCATAGAAATCAATTTCTAAGATTACGTCTTAACCTTTATAAAACTCGGGAGGTGTTGACGCAAAGGAAAGATCCATATACATCAAGTAAGATCTGCCGGTTCTGTGCAAAAGATGTGGAAACGAGCAAACATTTGATAACAGAGTGCCCAGCAATCGTTGCCCAACGCTCTTTGCATTTGGAACATTTTGCACCCAAAAACGGCAATATGCAGGACTGGTGGAGTTACTTAATATCAGGGATAAACACCAAACTATCTTGTGCCACCATTAATTTCATGGATTCGATTTTTCCAAACCTCGATGTGTCATATGACATTTAGTGTCAGACTTAGCATATTCCCGTGTGCTCGTCTGTCTCCACACCTCCGTCTGTTTCATTCATCTTATTTCGATCCTTCCATTTTCTTTTGTAAGGATAGTACTATGTAAATATTGGAAAGAATGACAAAAAAGTTTTTTTTTTTACAAAACCAATGTCAATAAAAAATAAAAAAAAATAAAAAATTTGCACCTGGATTCCAAGCATTGCTGGTTGTGACTGTTGATTGAATTAATGTCCATTGGTGCTTCCCATTTGTTTGTTCTTTATGGAAAAGCAGGAGTGTGCTGTGTCACCCCTCTTGTGAGAATGGTCCCTCCCAGGGCTCATTTTGTGACCATGTAACGAGATGACCATAAAAGAGACGGGCCGATTCTGGCCCGTCAGTCAATGTAACCTGACTCCTGCCTGCTGTGTATCCTTGGCTGCAGCGCGATGCTGGCGCTGCGTAGTAGGAAGAGGGCCTGCTACTGCCGTGCCCTCTACCCCGACAGTGTCTCTACCGGGCAACACTGTCTTTGATGCCCACCCCCATGTCAGCAGAGCCCCTGCTGGGCAACTCTGCATCCCCTTGTTCGCAGAGGCCCTGCCGGGCATCTCTGCATGGAGGTGCCGGTGCCCCTGCTGGGCAACTCCGTCACTGTGTCTGGTGTTAGCCTGGGTGCCCCCAGGCCATGTAAGAGCCCATGTGGTCATGGGCTGACAGGTTGCCCCCTGTCCACGGATGTTCGCTGGGTGCTCCCAGCATGTCGGCTGGGTGCCCCCAGCCTTGGTCTGAGGAAATAACAGTGAAGTTTGTAAATGCACCACAGAAGCTGCACAGCTGTAAGATTTTTTTTAGCTTGTGTGCACGCGTTTTTCGTATCCGTTCTCAGACAAGCCTTTTTTTCTTTTCTCCTTGAGGTTTGAACCTCAAAACTAGATATTACCTTCCCTCTCCCCTACAGTCATAGTTTTGTCGGGCATAACAGCAGTTCTCTATCCTTTTAGCTAAACAATTTAAATATGCTTTTTGCTTTTTTATGTGGATTGTAAGCAACAAGAAAAGCTAAATGCCTAAGGGAGCCCTTGAACGAAAACTCGTAGCATATGTCACCAACATGAATTAAATGGAAACAAAACTGAAGGCTTCCAGTGTAGGGGCATTTGTGTAGAAATGCTTTTTGTTGCTAAATGTGTAACTATGAAAAATATCACTCGTTCAAAATGCCTTGAAACGTCCCTTGCAACGGTTCTGTGTTATCTGTTCCACCAATGTGGGAACATTCCTCCAATGAAAGAGCAGATGATTATAAGGAGAGGCCTGATTACACTTCATGGCCTTTGCACAGAGAACCGTAAAGTAAAATATCTGATATAGCCCAAAAGGCTTACAAGATCGCTGTATTTTTTGAGAAAACATCAATGATGAGAAGCTCAATTCGCCTTCAAGATGTTTAGCTCAGAAGCACGACGAGAAGGAAGCTCATTGAAGCAGTCAAAAGTGAGGTTGATTTATCCAATCCCGAGCCTCAAATTGTTTCAAGAGCCAAAGGGGTTGGCCAGTTAGCTTTGTCCGTGGCACCCCTATGCATTCAGTGTACTACAACAAATTCAGCAGGAGAAAGATGCAAATGACTCAGTTGGTCACTCATCTGTTGCTGAAATGCCTATTGTGAGTGGCAAACAATGGAGTTCCAGTCTGACAAATCCTTCTAATAAGGATGCAAAAATCCAACATTGCAATGGACTGGTCTCTAACAAAAGATATCCCTGGTAACAAAAATACATATATTACACCCTTACATGGGGCTGTGCCACTCTGTGCTACATATTTTGATTTAGTGGCCCCAGTAGCGGAACAAAAGGATGACATTGGGCTGATTAGAGGTGAATAAGTAGCCCTGGCAAATAAAGTTAACACAGAGCCTGAGGGGTAAATCAAAGTAAATTGTTCTTCTCAAACAAGTTGGACATTAGACCACGGCCAGCAGAAAACCTCACCTAATCTCCGTCTACCCAGGATAGCCAGCGAGTCGATCAATGTTAATACTGCAAAAATTAAGCAAGTTCTATGAAGGGAATTCATGCTGGTACAATCACCACAGCCAAATACCAATCTGCTGTATCCCAAAAATCATAAGGTAAGAAGGATTGTCTGCAACCTTCCCAAATATGTCCTATACTGAATGAGAGAGTCCCAGATGACTCAGTTTTTAAGTTCAACTCGGATAGTAACCCGGTCCCAAATATGGATACCATTATCAGATGGAAGCACAACATGCTAGCAATTGGGGATAAGACTATACTGGCACACGTAAAGGAAGAAAGAAATAGTATTATGAGTACTTTTTCCAGATTAACAAAGTATGAGCCATGGGAAGCCCTCCGCAGCAAAGTCCTGGTGTGATTAAATCAAAATAACAACCCTTGAACTGTTCGACTTTAAAAATGCTCAAACTAGTCCATATCCCGGAATGGTCCATTAACATAATGGATTATCATAGAATGTGGGCAAACCAGTTTGCCATAATATCTACAGAGGAACAATGAACTGAGGGGAAAGGTTTCTTTTCCTAAAATCATTTTAGCTCCTACCAACTTCAGATCAGCAAGGACGTTCTCTCAAATAGCAATGACTCATTGACTATTTGACAGATTTTATGTTATTGTTTTTTTTTCTGAATTACTTCCTTCTGTGTGTTTTGTGACTTGAATTGCTATGAACATTGATGTTTGTATACTGTGTTTGTATCATGCCTGGCACCAAAGGACATTTGGCCGAAGCGTTAAAGTAAATTGATTCCCTGCTACAGGTTGGACATATGGTTCACATGTCTTTCTTGAGGTAGACTTTCCGACATAGCCATTGCACACTCAGGGTTTTGGCATACTGTGCACCGGCCGAGTTGTGCCAAGTCCCCAAACAGTGGTCAAAAATTCAAAGTGCAAATGTCAGGGATGGCACTGAAAACACTCAGTTTCAAGGACAGTTCAAGGGTTTTTATTGATATGTTTGGGGTGCTAGGTTTGTGCCTCTCTCTCTCTCTCTCTCTCTCTCTCTCTCTCTCTCTCTCTCTCTCTCTCCCCCTCCCCCTCCCTCCCTCCCTCCCTCTCTCTCTCTCTCTCTCTCTCTCTCTCCCTCTCACCCTCTCACCCTCTCTGTCTCTCTCCCCCTCCCCCTCCCTCCCTCCCTCCCTCTCTCTCTCTCTCTCTCTCTCTCTCTCTCTCTCTCTCCCTCTCCCTCCTCTCTCTCTCTCTCTCTCTCTCTCTCTCTCCTCCCTTGGGATGTCCTGCATCCATGACCTAAGGTAAGTGCCACTAAACGGTAATCCCCAACTGCCTAAGTTCTTCTCTTATACTCGAGAGGATGCTCCAAACACAGGCCATCTTGCCTCACTCAGGGAGTGTCTAACTTTCTCTACTCTAACCAAGGTAAGTGTTGCACTTGCATGGGGCTTTCTAGACCATATGGTTCATGCCCAGTGTCCTCTGCTTCTCTACTCTTACTTCTCACCCTTCCACCTACTCCTCCCACCAATACTTCATTCCTCTGATCTTTCATTCCCCCTAACTCTTACTCCTCGCCTCTATCCAATAAAAACGAAATCAAATTGTTATTGCGCCTAGAAAGCATGAGACATTCTAGAATTGCGAGAATATTATTCGGTTCAACAACAAAAGGCAACAATGAACTCTGTTAGATAGTGAGTGAACAATTCGGAAAGAGAAAGGAAACTTCCAAATTTCTCTAAAACTTATCTGAATGACGAAACATTGTGAAATAAATCCCACACAATAAATACTTATTATATTTACTTTCCAAAAAGCCAGAAACAAAGTTGTAAAGATAAAGGCACGATTCTTAAACATGTGTGCAAACAAAAAAGCACAGAGGATGCGCTTTTTTGATTTGGGCTCATTGCTCATTCTCAAAGGTGACTTGTGCATTTCAGGAGGGGCTGCATAGGATCGCAAAGAAGTCTTGTCCCATCCCCTTGCAGACCTTAGTGTCATGACAGGGATCCAGCAACGAGCGCGTTTCACAGAGACGGGCCTTTCAAAAACCTGTCTCTATAAAATGAAGGGGAAAAGCATTTGCATCCCTGTTTGGAGATGGAAGAGCAAGGGTGATAGATGCTGCTCTTTCACTTAAAGAAAAAATCATGATAGGGCAAGAAATGATCCTGCCCTGATTTCCTCCTCCCCGTGCGCCTGTTCCCAACAGGGCCAGGGGCACGGACCTCATTTCTGCACATTTAAAAGCACATTCTATTTGTGAATTCGGGTTGTGGTTTTTAATGCTCAGCAACACCCCCTTATTTGCACAAATGTTCAAAATGAGGAAAAAGGGATTTCATTCCGATGACCTTTGTGAAATGGGCTGCTCCTTCTTTTGGCACAAGTGATGAGATTCACTAGCTCATGTCTTCACTTGCGCCCAAAAATGTTTTGAACATTTGGCCCACAGTGTAGCCCTAGATGCTTCAGTCCATTAGAAGTGTGGATCGTCTTGAGGGGCAATTAATAGTATCTGGTGTCTACACATAATGGGTTTATGAAGCTACCAACTCTTATTGGGGTAAAAAAAAATAACAATGCAGTAATTGAATGGTATTGAGGATACCAAAGGTCTGACACAGACAGATGGCTCCTGGAACAAGAATATCCAAAATATTTCTAAAAAGAAAGTGGAAGTTTTGAATGTTTACGAATTGAGAGAATCTTTCATTGTGCATGCTCGTGTCTGCCTCATGCTGTATTGCTGCTTCTTTTAGAGTCTGTTTCTACCATTTGGGCATTTGCTTTGTTATGCAATATATACTTATTCACCCTCCCAGTTCTTTTTGTCAATCGGGCAGAGGCGGCATATTTGGCTAAGATGTACTTGTCTATTTAGTGATTGGGTCATAATAACAGATGCTGAGGACCCTGCAATGTACTAATGGAAAGTCCCCCCCAAAGTAATGTGTAAAGCATTTGTAACAGCAGAGTTAGAGGGTCTTGTTTGTAGCTTAGATGGCAGTTTCTGTGCAAGATGTCTTCATTTTGTTTTGCAAACTTTTATTGGCTTTTCCCATTCTGTGAGGGGTCAGAAATGTGAGGCGGATTACTTTGTGAAGATTTTTCAAACGAAGCAACTTTATTAACTCAAAAGGTTGGATCCCTACTCTGACGAGGATTTCCTCGCCTAAAAAAAATGAAAGGAAAGACTCTACCAAAAGGTTTCTGTCACTCACACTTAAACATGCACCAACTTAATTAGGTAATATATGGCTTTTTTAACAACAACAAACATAACAGTTAAATTCACATCAAAACAATGGTTTCTCCTTCTAGTCTGGGTGAATTCCTCTTCCCCAGATTTAAGCAGGATTTTGTTTAACAGTTCCAAAAAGGTTAAGGAAATCCTGTCTTGGAACAAAGTTCCACTTCAGCTTTCTTTTTGGTTCCAACTAGATTACACAAAGTTCCAATTTGTATTCAACCAACAGTTCACAAGTATTCAACAAAGTGTCCTCTTACTTGCGATAAAGATCTTAAAACAACTTATTTTCATCACTACAGAATATTGCCTTACTTCATTGGTTTAAAAAAAAAGGTTGTCAGGATATTTCTGCATCAGTTCACAAAACCACTTGTTTGACAATATTAAATACTTCTGCAGCTGTTCACACAACACTTGCTTCAGTGATATTAATTTGTCAGGATGATTCTGGATTAATTAACCAAAATACATTAGTGATTCTTTTACTTCTTCTTCAAGGTTTTGAACCACACCACACTACTTCAATAGCTTCCACCTGGTCTATGCACCTGCAAGGCCTACTGGGGCAAAGCTCTCTGCTCTGGTGTACTCTCCTGCCAGTACAGATCAAAATACTACAACATTCTCTGACCTGGTGTGCTCTCCTCCAGGCCAGAATAAACAACTACTTGCAAGTACTTCTGTGGTAAATGTTAAGCTCAAATAGATTAGCAATGTCTTTTTCTCCACAACATGAAGTATAAGAAACTCTTCAAGAGAATCAAGAACCACACCGGTGCTGTTTGTTACAACTGTGTTATTGCCACACCCTTTGCAGGTTATGCTCCACTCCTTCTGAATATCTTCTTTCAGAAAGCCAGCCTTCCTGCCACTCCTGTATCTGAACGTTCGCATTAACCACTTGCTGATAAGGATGCTGTTTTACTTTTACACTTCTTTGGCTATGGCAATGTGATATGATATGGCATTTATAACGCGCCTATACACAAGTGTTTCAAGGCGCGACGAGGCCAGGAAGGGGGAACAGAGGGAAGACAGAGACAACGATCTTACTAGGCCAGGTGACATTGAGCTCACGCAAGTGCAGGGGGAAAGGGAAAGTGCGGGGGTCGGGGGTAAGCGGGAGGGAGCAGTGCGGTACATAGGATCATCAGTAATAATAAATAAATAAAAGAATAGGTAAAAAGTGGGGCCAGCTTTTAGCAAGTGCAGGGGTAAGTGCAGACATCAAGTGGCAGGGGCTGTAGGGATACAGAAACAGCCCCCAAGTGCAGGGCTTGCCTCGGAGGCAGTGCAGGTGTGCAGCTGGTGGGTGAGGGGACCTAGGCCAGAGATCAGAGGGTAAAATGGTGACCAGTGCAGTTTCAGTCAGGGATTCAGCAGGGGAGAGGAGGAGAGAAAGCAGAAGCAAAGAGGAAGGTATTGAGGTGCTTCCAGAATCAAAGATGGTTCTCCTCAAGTTTCCGGGAGGCAGGGAGGCTTTTCCAGAGGGAGGCCCCAGCCGAAGAAAGAGTTCTACCGCCCACTCATTGCTTGGAGAAGCGACTGACCTGAGGGAGTTGGAGGCGGATGAGCAAAGAGCTCGAAAGGGAAGATACTTAGGAAAAGAGAGTTGTAGGTATTGAGGCCCCAGGCCCCAGAAGGCCTTGTTGACAATGCAGAGGGTTTAGAACTTAATCCTCGCAGCCACTAGGAGCCAGTGCAGAGATTTCAGTCCTGGAGAGATACAATCCCTGGGCTTGTGGTCAAGGAAAAGTCTTGCAGTCCGGTTCTGGATGTGGGTTTAAGCCATTTTTTCTTAGGACCTCCTTTTCATATGGGCAATAGTTTTTAACAATACTGACATTCTCGACTGCCTTCTTTTGGTTTGGGAAATTCAGGTTCTTTTTTAATTGCCTAGATATATTTCTCTTTTGGCTTCGGCAATGATGGTTTGTTTTATCTCCTATGGATATTGCCCTTTCTTATTTCTGACTCTTATTTTGCCCCATAATGTCACAATCACACTCTTCTGGTATGATAATCCAGTTCTTATTCTGTCATCTGAACATTTTCAAATCAGCTTGGTTCACAACAGAAGAATGAACCTGCTTTACATTAGTTTGGTATTCAAAAGGTTTCCTCCTCTTTAGCATTACTTTGCTACTCTAATTTATGAGGTTCAGATCCCTGGACTTGGCCAGCGGGCAGTTACGGAGTGCTCTGGGGTCACAATGTAACAGTGAACTCACTGGGTTTGGCGTGCGTGTCCATTCCCTGTGCGGCCCAGCAACCTCTCCTTCGCGGCTTCCAGCAGCCCACGTCTGTCATTATCAGAGCTTTCCTGACTCCCACAGCTGTCTGAAGCTCGCCTGCTACTGGTGCGTGTCTGACAGTGGGAAAAACTGCTAAATGGTATGCTTTCCGCTGCGCAACCTCTGCAGCTGAAAACGCGAGCACAGGAGACCCTCTCTGAACCGGCATTCAATTTACACACCACTTTGGTCCCAGTGTCTTGGCTCACATCCGATTTATGCTGCCACGTGGAGGTAGGAAAAATCCTCTACCTTCTGCAAACTGCTCTTCTCTATGGCTTGCACCTGAGGGGGCTTTTTATGCATCCCTGTCCTCCTCAGGTGTGTGTTTATCTTTCCTTATTGAGTGCAACTTGCAGTCTTGTGCCTCTGCAGTCCTCTTCTTAGTCCCAGAATTTAGGGAATTGTGGGACTTGAAGCCCACAACGTCAAGTTCATATTTCTCAATGAAATTATCATTACCAAGTTCACTACTCGCCTTATACACAGTCCTTAAAAGATTCCATGAAGTATTTGGCTTTACAGAAGAATGGGGTCTTTCAGGATTTAAGTTGGTAACATTTAAAGACTCCTCTTCCTGATATCTCTGGGGTTCATAGAGGCTTTCATGACTATGAATGTCAGTGACTTTGCAAGGTTTTTACTTACTCCCAGTACATGACTGCTTGTAATTATCTTCACCCATATTCCGACAGTTCGTTTGAGAAAATAAAAGCTCTTTCTGACAGCAAGCCATTACATATTCCGGTATCAACGATGCTTGCTTCCTTGAGTAAGACAAATACATCCCACAAAGTCCTCCTGTTCCCCAGGGGCCTGTCTCCTCCCAAGTGATCCTCCCGGCTAATACCATCCCCAGAATCAGGAAGTGTCTGCCTTTCCCTGGCCACCTGGGAGGAGGGTTTTTGTGAGGACTATGCAGGATTCATTACAATTCCCACAAAGGGGTTACCTTTAATGCTTAAAATTGAAGCAAGTGGGGCCCTGAATCTATAATGAGCCATACGTTCTCCCTTCTGAAAAGGGATGACAACTAAAGATAGTCTCCAAATTCCCACTCCAAATTCTATCGAAGCATCCAGAGAAATAAAGGTATTTCACAAAGTGTAATGGTTTCATCCATTACAAAGCGCTACATGTACAGTTTGGTTACTTTGCTACCTTCCGATGTGGCGTTACAAGCAAGTCACAGTAACGGACTAGTGGCTAACGCTGCGGAAGAGACGTTGCGTACGGAGGTAGCCACGCCCACCACGGAAGGAGCTCACAGTATTAATGGATGGAAGACGAACATCACAGCGCGTAGCTACTCTTCAGGAGTTTGCAAGACGCTCCGTGAGTTTCGCTTCAGGGTATTCCTATATTGAGCATTTCCTTCTGGCTTCTGCCTTTCTTTTCTAACTCGGCTTTCTTTTCTTTGATCCTTAGAAAGCAGTACTCGCTCTTGCATGAAATCCAGTTACAGGAACCGTTCGGTGGTTCGGCCCATAGCTGTCTCGAAGTCTCCGTCCCTGAACCTGTTAGTTGCTTTCCGGTCCTTCTTTGGTGATCAGGAAATCACTCTGAGCCTTAATAGTCGACCTGTTTCAGCGGAATAGAACCACTTGTCTGCTTTCTTCAGGACTGGTTCCTGACTACACTAGTCAAGGTATGACATTCTTATAAAAAAGACTTCTGTGTCTCATATGGATAATGAGTTGCTGGATAGACGATCGCTCTGGCTTTGGTGCTACAGACCTTCTTCTTTCGTAAGAGAGTTGTGTTCCTCTCGGCTGCGTCGCATGAGCGCTTCCCCCATTTATGAATCGACTACCCAGACCTCACCTGAACATCCCACACGCTCTGCGGTCTTCATGGGTTTTTTATTCCCATGTCTTCCTGGTTTTGCCCTACCCTCTTTTTGGCTATGTGCTCCACCTGACAAATTCAACAGAATCTGTGATGGCTCCCTCTGAAAATTGGGCCGGCGTCTTGCTGGTTCTCTGCTGCATTGTGTGTGCTCCTTTTTCATGAAAGGCGCTTGTTTATTGGAGTCCATCAGAAAGGTGTTTGTTTTCTTATGCAGCTTGCTGCGTTCGGTTGATCTGGCAATGCATTTTGGTCCAATAGCTCTGAAAGGAAACATAACATACTCGGGCCAGAATGGAGCGTGCATGGCATTGGGTGATATGAAAGTGGTACTACTCATCAAATGTATGGCTTGTACAGGGGGGAGGGTGCAGGAATTGGGCCCTCCTAACTCTCAAACCCCATCTCCGGGGTAGGACTGGCTCTGGCATTCACTCTACTAAGCCTCCTACCTCAGGCTGGTAGGGGTCCCTGTTCCCTCCTGACAGGGTGAAACCCCTGAGTCTATCACAGACAGAATAGAAAGAGGACTAGGAGGCCAGACGTTCTTCCTCCCTTACACCACAATTAAAACCTACTGATATGACAAACTGATGAAAAGCCAATACGCCTGGGGATATCACGAGGTCCCCTGTCAGATAAGGAGGGACATGGATGGAGGTCCCTGGTCTTAAGCATAACCTCCTGGGAGAAAGTACACCTAGTGTGTAAGTGTACTGTGGCTTTTAGAACCTGGACTCTGTGTCCAGAGAGAAGAGGTAAGAAGGGATGTATTTTCGGAGCTTCCTCACTGTACTCGGGCTACACAAGCATAGACATCAAGTGTGTTAATCGACTGTTAATCTTGGACAGATTCAGAGATCATGATACGAGCCTTAGTAGATTCTGTGAGCAGGTGGGTTTTTCATTGAGTGGGCCCCTCAGCACTATCTCTCTTGTGGAAAGAGACCATCCCCCAAGTAAAGGAACTTGTAGACAGAACACCAATACTCTCGGCTCCGGCCATGGACCAGACCACACCACACCACTTCAGATAGCATTCAGTGAAACCCTGAGACTTGTTGGACCTTGTAATTACACCTTGCTACCTTGGTTACAAATGGCACAACACTTGTATTCATTGCTTTCCATGGGGTCTCTGTTCTGTAGCAAATGCTGTCTGCATTGTGCCAGTTCGAGGGACGATAACTCCAAGTGAATCAGTTGTAAAATAAAGGATCCAGGAGGGCCATCATCAATGTACAAGAAAAAGGCCAAACCTATCTAGATATCTTCTCTGCAGTCTTGCATAAGGAGGTGCCATCCCAAAAGAGACTGCGTCAGCATCTTTGATTTGACTCTCAAGGCCAGCAACTGCTTTGGGTGAATATACATTTTGTCAGAACCTGAAAAGCACCCCTATGACAGTGTTTACACATGTTAAGGACTGTTGTTCTGTAACTAAGGAGGACGCTACTGAGCTATACCCTTGCGCAGACTGGCATTGATGTAATGGGGCTATGGTGAGAAATCACTACTATGTACCCTTGATTTCTAACAACTTAGATTTACAGGGAACAATGGTCTTCACAAAACTAGACTGGTCTGGCATCTACCACCTCATCCAGGTAAAAGTAAGAGGCCCTCACACTTTTTGCACAACAGAAAAATGGAACTGTGCCTTTCAGGCAATTTAATGCTCCTTCCATTTCGCAGAAAGGTATGGATCATATCTTCTCTGATGATATATTATTGAATAGCTGGATGATATTCTCATATGTTCTGCCTCCAGGAAACAACACAAAATCTGTGCATGCAAGCACCTGCATCACCATTGCAAGAACAGAAAAATGGACCTTTGCAAATATTACCTTGTGTTGACATTAATGTGGGTGATTTAGTAAAGCATAGAGACATATACCGCTACAATCGTACAACTGCTCGAGAAAGAACAAAAATGTGTTTGAACAGAGCAACCCCAAAAGGTATTCTAGTGCTTAGAGCGTCTATTTTCTCAATCACCTATCTTAAGCCATCCAGATATAGTCAAAGCCGATGCATCAGTCACAGCAATTGAAGTACTTACACTACACACTCGGGAAGACTCAGGGAATCATCTTATTGCTCATTTGTCCAGAAAACGGATGAAAGCAAAACAGAAAGGCTTTGATTTGGAAGAAGAGATGTTACCAATCTGGGAGGAGGCTTGTCTCAAAAGTGGGATCACCTTCCATTAGGAGCCACGTTGCCTATGAATATAAGCACTGACCATAGCAATTTGAGAAATCTACAGCAGAGGCATGCCCGCAGCAGCCGTCAATACTGTTCTGTGCATTGATGTCAATACAGTTTCTACGTCACCCGTTTCCTGAAATGTGTATCTGTTTGCTAACAGTCAATGTGGACCTTATTTATTTATTTATTGTTTATTTATACAGCGCTTATACACAGGTGGAGTGCTTCCAAGTGCGTCAAGGCAGGAAGGGGACAAGGAAATACAGTAATCATTCTTAGGTCTTGAAGTTTCCGAATGATCTAATGAAAAAACGAACATAATCGGCTTGACAGCATTTCTCCTAGTGCAAGTGCATGAAGTGTTACAGTAGCGACCAAGCTAGGGAGGGGGGGGGCAGAAGGGGGCACAGGACAGATGAACTAACTAGTCCTGGTACATTTAGTTCATGCATGCGTACAGACGGAGGTGCAAGGAAGGGGGCGGGGACAAGCGAGTCCAGTCCAGCAGGGTCCTGGTCTAAGTGCAGAGGTGTTGCCCCGCTCATGGAGCGTAAGATGAAAGCGCAGTAATGCTGAACATAGTGCGGCAGCCCGGAGGCAAGTGCTAAAGACTGGCGGGGAAGCCTGGGACCTGCACTGGCATCAAACCATGCTGAGGAACAGCCAGAATTGAGTCTAGGGTAACAGATCTTTGTCTTTGTAGTAGACTTTTTCACCAAGTAAAAAACAAAACTTATAGTTTTAGCACCAAATAATTCCCAAAGTCTGCAAAGGAGAGTCAACATCTTTTGAGATGGTTTTGTGTTCTATCAAAACTGACTCTAGTTAACCTCCATCCACAAACCACTGTGTACTGGTGCCACAACTCAATGGTAGCTGGACATGAGGATTTGTGTCAGTGTAAGCTAAGGCACTGAACAGCTGAAGCATACACCGAACAAAAGAATCACTGTAAAGTAGTTGATATGGAAGTTCTTTTTGGACCCTATCAAGCCATTTATAAGGATGTAATTGTCCATTTGCCATCATCTGAAGGAAATCCAACCATTACCTTGAGCCTCTCTCCCGCTCCTTCATTTTGAAACTCTCCTTATAACACCCCTGAATGTAGCGTACCTTCAGAATCTCCACATATACTCACGCTACATTCAATCGGACCCTAAAGACTCTTCTCTGGTCATGTAGGGCCGCCCATTACGCAGTGATGGCACTGCATCGCTCTCCCTCCCAGGCCGCCTTACCTTTCTTTCACCATGTTCCCCCATCATGATCCTTTGCCTCCCCACACCTGCTTTTCTCTGCGTCACTGCTGAGCACTGCCCTTTTTAGTTCTATGTCTTCACCCATCTTTGGGGTCCGTTTAGCAACCCCTCCATTTTCTTTCAGTCTTTTTTCCCCCAATCATCCTCACTTTTCTCCCTATTAAATCTAGCATATCCTCACTAACCCCAATACTTGCACTCATCTCATATTTCCGAGCAAATACGCTTACACCTGCCCTTTTGCCATTATTATACTTTATTCACAGCCCTATGCATGCTCCTTACATCAATCCATCTGTATATGGCTTCCACTTGCATTGCCGTCAGCTGCTTCTCCCCACAGTGAGTTGGGAAAGGCCCTTGGGAAGGAATACCAATATTTGCCAGTAGGCTCCCTTCATTTCCCCCTGCAGGCACTTTTCTTTCTTTTCCCCACCAGACACCCTTCTTTTCCCCAGCAGACACCCTTCTTGTGAATCTTTTCCCATAGACCATGCTTACCTCTGGCCAAGCAAGTCCCAATCCCTTATCCCCATCCTCTGTCCAGTTATGGGCCCCACTGCCTCCGATCTCATGTGCCATCTTTTTTATAGTCTCCATGCCACAGAAATACATCAATGTATGCAGCCCACCCCACTTTCCCACCGACCTACCTGTTGTCTCCTTTGGTGCTGTAATCCCTTGGCTGGTTCAACTTTGGGAGAAACCAATAGTTCTCCTTCCCTCTACTGGCACTCATGTCTGCTGAGTTCCTACTAGGAGTTTCTTGCACCTTACTGGGTGAGGTACGCTGTCCTCGTCCCCCTTTGTCAGCTGTCCGGGAAGGGATGGCACATGCTGCATTCCTGCCAACCTCCTTCTGTCGAGCTGTCTTGGACTGTGGACTTTGGGCTGGCTTCTGCTTGTGCCATGACCAATGACTTTCTTATGGTATGGAATGCTTTGTGCTCTGCCTCCATTTACAAGTGTGTGTAGCTTGCATCAGGCCCTCTCTCCAACTTCTTAGGGTAAGGTTCCTGCATCCTGTACTGTTAAGCCTGGTAAAGATACACCGCCATCTATTGAAATGTTCTCAACTCAACTCTACTTCACCGCCTAATCGTCTTTTGTTTCTGTGTTCTGGCACATATTTTTCTGGTTTTACCCAAACTCTCCATGCAGAGAATTATGGGAGAGTAAGGTGGGTGGATTCCACATCATCGGTTCTTTTACCTTGTTCCTCTCCTGCAAGTCACTAGCTTTCCATGCTACCACTTCCCTTATGTGCTAGTGGGGGATCTGTGAAGCCAGGACTGCAATTGGACACCTGTTGTGTCTGCATTCCTGGCCATGACAACCCTTGCTCAGTCCTCATGGCCGTTGGGCGACGGAGGCTAGTTCCGCATGGCTTTCAAATTACCCTCAGCACTTCTGCAACATCATTCCACTCACCACCACAAACATTTTATTTTACCTTTGCATCTGAGGGATTCCCATCCCCATTAAAGCAGGATGCAGGACATATTTTTCAGGAGTTGGAATTACCATATTCACTTTACAAGCAAAGCCCTCACTGTTAAGTTTCAGTGCTTTTATTTGGTGTTCAAGCTGAATTGTTGTGCATGTCTGTGGAGCCAGACGGAGTTCTGTTCCAGGGGGGCAACATGGTTCCTGATACCAACATTTTTAAAACAATTGTTGTCCAGTATTTGTATAAAGAGCCTTGTGGCAAGCTTTACAAATGCAGCATCTCCTGGTGGAACATTAATGCTACGATTATACACTGCGGTCTGCATCTACTGTGACAGAAAATCTATCTACAGAACATGGCTCCCACTAGTCAAAATGGAGATCTTTGCAGAACGACCCATCATTGCCCCCAGACTTTTTCATCTTTCTCGCTAAGCATCTTCCTTCTCATCTCCGTGGGTGATAATGTAACACAGTGACTTGTAGTCAATGTTTCCCGCCACATCGATTGGCGTTACAGCAAACATCTGCTCCACCTGTGGGGAAGGGAAGAGACAGCGAAGATTAGTTCAGAATTCTAAATAGGAAATGCTTTTTTCATCATTTTGGTTTGTCCTGCAGCCTGAAAGCATGAGTTAGAAATCATCTGTCACCAGTTGTCATGAAAAGGTAATCTACAGAAAACTCATAACTTACAGTTGAGGTGCGGTCTATGGGAATGGTTTGTCTACAGGAAATTGGAAATGATGAGAGTACGTGTACAATAACATGAGTCAAGATTGTGTATGAGAAGTGTGACTTTCAGGAGGAGGTGTGAACTGAGGAAAAGGGCCTGGACAGGATCCATCACCCACGGAATACCCCATCTGTCTTAACAGTACCTCCTCAGATAAGCCTCACCTCCTTCCGTATGTCATACCCCTCCCATAGACCACACAGTTTCTTAAACATTACACCTCTTCCCACAGACCACACGACATTCCAGCCACTACACCCCCCCCAAGAGCAAACCTTCTCCCACCAATCACACATCTTCCTACAGACCACAGCACTTTACAAAGACCACACCCAACCTATAGACCAAATCCCATCAATAAACAAGACATTCTCATTATCTTTTCTGTGGACCACATCTCTTCCACAGACCGCCCCTTCCAGATACAACACGTAATCACACTACTTCCCTTCATTTCACAGAACAAACCAACTCCAACAGACCACACATCCTCCGACAGACCACAGTTCTAACAAAATACATTTTCTGCCATCGCCCACACAACCTCCCAAGACCACAACTTCTCCCACAGACCAACACAAGTTCTTACTAAGGCTACACCTTCCACCACAAAGCATATTCACAAGTGACCACTCATGTAGGCCACATCTCCTTCCACAGACCACAACGTAAATGCTATGTCTCCTACTCCTTTCTATAGATCACCTGTCCTGTCACAAACTAAAATTACTCTCACAGACTGCACGATACATAGACATCTGTTCTTCCACATAGCACATGCCCTCCTCCCACAAACCTCTCCTCCTCCCACAGAGCACCACTTCAAGGAGACTCCAACTCCACCATAGACCACCACAATATGCCAGGACTCCTCACATTCCTTCCATAGACTACACCTCCTACAATAGTCCACACCCCCGCCATAGACCACACCTTCTTCTATATAGCACACATCCACTCAGAAATCACACCATCGCCATTAGAACTCACCTCAGTTGACCACACCATATTTCATAGAACACACCTCTTTCCATTGACCAAACCTTCTTTCATTGACCACATCGCCCTGCATAGACCTTTCTGTCTCCCACACCTCCACCCACAGATTACCCCCACATGCTGCACCTTCATAAACAACTTGTTTTGACTACACTGCAAATATTCAATATCTCTTTTTCCAGACCACACCTCCTCCAACCGATCACTCCCAAAACCATACAACCGCCCATAGATCTCACTTACTATGGACCTCATCCCTATATGCAGTCCACATTTCCCGCTATAGACCACCCCATGCCACAACTCCACCTATACACCACATCCCTCCTATAGATCACAGCTCCTCCAATAGAGTATGCCTTCTTCCATAGATGACAGCTCCTCTCACAGACCACAGCTACTCACAATTACAACTCCTCCTTCTCCAAATGACACTGTCTCTGATGGACCACACTTCCTCCCAGAGACAACAGTCCCACTGACCACACCTTCTGCCAAAGAACAAATATCTTCTTGTATATTGCACCTCATTCCAGAAGCCCCATCCTGTGCCATAGATGCTACCTCTTATCACAGATACACTACCCACTCTTATACACGGCACCTCTTTCCCATAGAACACTGCCACGAGGTAGAAAGGCAAATGACGTGTGCCACTCATGCTATTTTGTAGGCAGCTGCCACATTTAATAGAATCCTCTGGTAGTGTGGGGTTATGGTTAGGACTGAGGGAGGTAAAAGCACTACTGACTGCTCTAGCACAGGTCAATGACAACCGGCCTTCACTGGACCAGAAGCATGTTCCTAGTTTGTAGGTCCTTAAAGAATTGGGGGTTGTTCTATGGAGCTGCAATGATCCTCTGATATTTTCAGGGTGGAAGGATGCTATAACTTTAGAGGTCACCTGGGGAGGGAGCAGGGGCACAGGAAAGGTGCTGGTGGGACAGATTTACCCAAAGAGACGTAGTTGACTAGTCAAATTCTGTGCCCGAGGTCCACATCAAAGCATTGCGCGGTGCTGGGATTTTTGGCAACTAAGTTAAATTCAATGCTTTCTTGCACACCCTCACCTCTTCGTCTGAGAACTTGTCAGCTTGGGTCATCAGGAGTAGTTTCAACCTAGGAATAAAGTTGAAAGTAATGTTCAGAACTGTCAGTTGCAAATAAATTGAATTCATAAGCCCTTCCACCCCTTCTAGGGGGTCACCAGACCAAGTAGGCTGTAGAAAATCTGGATGTGCCCAAGGCCACTGCATCCAGTTTATATGCTATCCTGCCAAGTCCTATAGACTGCATGTCTGCTGGGTAGACTTCTGGGCACTTATAGAAGAAGAACACTGAGACTAGTTTTGGCACGAAGTTTGATTCACATTAAATCAGGAAAATTATATTTTTCAGATGCTTCCAAAATGGCAGGTGGTTTTCCATCATCCGAAGAGACGAATTCCATAGGGGAAATTTCAAACCAGATGGACCGCCCATCAAAATATAAAAACATTTGAAGGTTACTTCACAAACCAGTGCCTCTGAAAGGCCAATAGATCACTGAAGAGTAAATCGAATGTCAGACTCACCTGGAAAAAATCGGTATGGCTGGAGCAGAGTCAGTCTCATGTCAGGCCAGTGCTTGTGAAAGGTCAATAGTGCTGGGAAAGAGTCAGTTTCATGTCAGTGTCATCTATGAAAAGCTGACAGGAAGGAGGGTTTTCTGAGGCTCGTCCTGCCCAGTTGGCCTTCCGAGGGCAATGATCTGTTGTGAAATCCCACAAGCCCGCTGGTGGCCAGTCTGCCTCTGGGTGCACGAGGGAGAGAGAGGATGCAAGGACGGTCACTAAAGAAAAAGAGGAGAAGAGAGGGAGCTGGTTGCTGCATGGGGGAATGCTATGCTTCCCTCTGCTTCTCTGAAATCAAATGGGTGAGGGGTGGGAATCGCCAATGACTGTCCTCTTTTGGGTTAGGAAACCACTTCTATGGGATGCTCATGTCCTCCCCATATTTTTCCGGCCCACAAATCAGTAAATGTGTTTCCTTAATCTGGTCTGAGTTTTCCTTTGGTACAAGAGAGGGTTTGTAGGAGTTGGAGTTGCAGCCTGTGGGCTGCATACTTGGCCCCTAAAGGACATCTAGAAATATACCAGGGTGCATAAATAAAACACATTATTTAGTGTAGTCTTTGAGTGTGTTTTGCATGGTAACCTACTTCGACTGATCCATCCAGCCCACCATGGTAAGGAAAAAAAGAACAATAAGGAACAGAACTCCACTGCACTAGAAGCGGGCTATGCAGGGGAGAAGATTTTAGGGAGAAGATTCTAAAGAGAAGTTTCAAAGTCAAAAAGACCATTAGGAACGGAACCATTAAAGGGGAACTCAGGAGAAGGAAGAAACTGTTGGCCCTCTGTGTGGCCCCGCAGGCCCTGATCTTTACCGTGGGCCCAGACTGCATGCCCGGAGCAGCCCGGTTCACCACAGGGCCCTGGTGAGAGTCGGCTCATCCAGGGGCCAGACTGGACGGGCCCCTCCTTAATGGTCCGGGGCCGCGGGTTGAAAAGAGAGGCTGAGGGAAGTCCTAGGCAGCTACGTCAGGCAGCCTGGGTAAAGCAGGGAGCTCCAGCATGCCGACTAGAGTTCCAGAAGATCTGTGGCACGCCACCTGTCCAAGATGACATGTTTGTAATGAAGTATTTTTATTAAAGGAAAGAATGTCTCTTCTATACCCATTTCTATGATGAGTTCTCTAATCTTCAAAGAAAACAACAAACTAGTGCTCGTCATGATGTCTTACAGAAATTCTTTCCTCTGCCCCGATCTAATCTAACCCGTCATCTGTCCCTACCACTACTACAAAAAGATAACAAATCTAAGCTAGGAAATAATTACTCCCCCTTTTCTGTCTAGTGGGCTAGTTTTCTGACCCCCACCCAAAGTGTTCTCAGTGCTCTCTCAGGCCCCAGGCCTCTCGCTATTGTTCAAATGTCTTTTAGTCTCTCTCTTTTCCTGGTGATGTTTGATCTGGTGTCAACCCAAGTGTTCTTATTCTTTCTCCCAGACAATTCACCTGAACAGGCCGTTCAAACAGCTCTAACTCCAAGTCTATCCAGTGTCTCTGGATGTGTGCTCCTCGTCGCAGACAACAGGGTCTAAAGGTCTGGGTTTGCCAGTATTTTTGTAACTGTAATGATCTTTCACCCCAGCTCGGAGTATCTTGTGTCTCACTACATTTCGGGTGTTTTTCTTGCACACCCCTGCATGGGTTCTGGGATTTCTTAGCCCCTCGAGGGGTAATTTGTGTTTTAGCCCTAGCCCTGCTTTGTTTCCTGGTTTTCTCACCCCCTCGTGTAGTATCTTGATTCTCAGCCCAGAGTGGACTATTTGGCTTCTTGGCCCTCTTTCGGTTATAGGTTTTCTCACCCCCTCATGGTAACCCAGCCTGGCATGAGCTATGTTGTGGTCTCACCGCACTCCACCCACTCCTTGGTCTATGCTGAATACCTGCTCTTCGGTGACTATGCTCGTTGGGGGAGGTGGTCTCTCCTGCTAGCACAGAATCGTGCCTTCACCTTTGCTCTGGGCCTTGTTGTCAGGTCCCCTGTGTCAGTTCTTTCCAGGTTGGACTGACAGGACCTCAGCATCGGTTTAGGGAGGTACTGCACTGGCTTTGGAGTGGCTTTGGTTCGTTTCTCGTTAACGGCTCCGAGCTCCTTGACTCTCGCCTTCCTGGAATTGGCAGCAGCTTCCCTGTTCCTCCACCCACAATGCTGTCTGTGTGGCTCTGCCTCCAGGCTCCTCGTGAGAGGAACACGTTCGCTCCTCTGTGCTGCTATGCAGGCCTGCTTCACTTGACCTTTGGCTGGTCCTCTCTCCTTAGGTCAGGGTACCTGGACCTTTATGTTTTTCGTGCAAGGGTAGCAACAAATATAGGCCAGAAGCCAAACCATCTACTTAAAGGGTCCTGTTCATTACTGCCCTGCTCAATCCCTATATAATAAACAAATACTTGGGATTCTATGTTAAAGGGGGTGTTAAGCGAAGGGGGTTGCACCTCCCTGGTCCCAAAGGTGAGGCTCCCCCCTTGGGAGAAGGGACGAATTCCATGCATTGGTCACAATGTTTTATATGATATTGTTGTATTTGTTGTTATTGTTGGTGTATATGTATGTACATGTTTAGAGTTATAGGGGTCACAGTTATGTTTATAAATGAATGTTAATAGTTAAGTACGGGAGATGTTTTTGAAAGGAATAGTGGCTTAGAAAGAGGGGACGAAATAGGAAAAATGAAAGGGGAATGTGCACCCTGGCATGAGGGAGTGAATTGGCGGCCTGACAAAGGCCACCTGGGGGGGTGGGGTGGGCTACTAAGGCCCTCCTCTGCCATCGCTCCCCAGTGGGTGCTGCCAGGTGTAGGTGCGGAGTCTGTTACATCAGTTCCACCCTAGGGGTCTCCCTGTGACCCATCGAAGTATGGGTGGCCTCAAACGGCAGATCCCTTTAGAAAGAACTTCTGAGAGTTGAAATTATAATGTGATTAGAAGGGTAAGAATGTTCAATATGAAAAGCTTGTGTTTTTATAAATAAACAGGGTTCCCTAAAAAATCCACCTTGGCGTCTGTCTCATGAAGGATTAAGGAGTAAGGTAAGGACTCAGGGCGTAGCCCATCTCCTGTCCTGTTAACAGCAATATTGTTTTGCAGCTACTGCGCCCCTGTCTATCCAGCTGGCTTAGGGGCAAGGGTTGGTTTCCATGGGGACCATCCCTGGCCTGGGGTGAAGGAAATGTACACCCTTATCCCCGGCTGGGCCGGAAAACAGGGGCTACATAGTCCGTTCTAAGTCTGTTGGCTGATTCCAGGTAACTTGGGTTAGTGACATATTCTCTGGCTTTCTTCTTGACTTCAAAGAGTTGGTTAGGGTTTCCCAATGGTCTTTCTTCTCCCAGCTCTACATTTGGCTCTCCTGGAATGTGGAGCGTTCTGTTGAGCTTTTCCCTCTGACCAAAGGAGGAATTCTGACTGTTGGGCATTTAGAAATGGCCGGTGTGACTTCCCCAAGTCATAAATCTGGTCTACAGATCGCAACATGTAATTTCCAGGTCCATGTTACGATGACTACAAGGTCACTTCATCACAATTTCCAGATGGGCCAATTTCAGTAAACAATTCTCAGAAGAAATATGATTGCCTCGGCTTGGCGAATGAAAAGTCGATCAGAAGGATGGAAGCATGTTTTGTGGAGTAGTCTAGTTGTAACATAAACATTTTAAATTTTACCTTTTTTTAAAAACAAATTTAGATATTTAGATGTTTTAAAAAATACATCTTTGTGAAATCACAATGCTGTTAATAATTCAGGCACATCATTGCCTCCATAGAGTAGAACATATAAATAACCCAATTAATCTAACAAGTGAAGCTAAGTAATAAAATAGATCTGCCAGGGCTCCCTTTTTCATTTTTGTCCAACAAAGTTTACTCCATGAGATGAAGGGAATGTCCATGCAAGTAATCAAATACTTATTGTATTTTAGTTAATAACACAAATCACATTTTAAATGGTATACATTGAAATAACTACATTGGAATAACATAAATCAAGGTGAAAAGCACATTTTAACCAAATTAACTCTACACAACTGTGAAAAAAGAATTGCATTCCAGTTTGAAAAGTTGCTAATCATTCTATCATTAACATTTGGGTAATTTGTTTCCAGAACTTCATTCATCTGGTGTGATATCTGAACTCCTAGATACCTGATACATGACAATAAGTCCTACAATTTTGTGGGTTGTTCGCACTTACAGTATATTATAATTGTAACTTCTTTAAGTAGTTTAGGATATTTGTCTTCTTTCCAGCAGTATGAAAAGAGTTTTAATTGGTATTTAGTGACTTCGAAAGAGTTTATAAAGTTCCCCTTGGAGTCCATCTGGTATATACGCTTTTATGGTTTCATATTTCACAAAGTTTCTTTAAGCTCATTCACTTCTATGTCTCATTGTAGGGAAGCCATTTAATAAGAACAGACAATACCCTTAAGGAACTCTTTCCAGATCCCCCCATGATGGCATACAAACGGGGTAGAGACATCAGAGATCAACTTATCAGAGCAGAAAAACCAAAAAGAACAACACAGACCACTCTCACTAAACAGAAAACAGGAACATTTGCCTGTCTACATTGCCAACATTGCAATAATATCATAAAAGGAGACCATGTGAGACATCCAAACACAGGCAAAAAAATAACTTTGAGAGATTATGCAACATGCGATACAAAAAATGTGGTTTATGCGATCTGCTGTCTCTGTGGAATGTACTACGTCGGAAAAACCAATCGGAAAGTGAAAGAAAGGTGGACGGAACATAAGTCCAACATAAGAACAAAGAATGTGAAGTCACCTGCCTACAGACATTACCGAGACCAAAAACACAATATCTCACAAATGAGAATGGTAGTCTTGGAAGTAGTCCATCCACTACAAAGAGGAGGTGATCTTAAAAACTTTTAGCACAAAGAGAACTTTATTGGATCCATAAATTAAATGCTATGTTCCCCCTGGGGCTAAATGAGGAGTACTACTTAGGCCCATTTCTGTAGACATGTCTCTAAGCATAGCAAGTGATCCCCTCTTTAGTGACTATCCTATGTTTTAATTCAAATCAGATTTATGACTAAACTATTTGTTTTTTGACCAGTCAAGATTAAAACCCCACATGAATATCCTTGATAATAGATTTACAAGGGATACACAAGAAATCAACCAATCTCATGACTAGGCGATAAGAATGTACACCCCTTAGTGGGTTAGACAAAAGTTATACATTTTACTGTATGCACAGCCCATGCTATTGTCTTAATGCTATTGTTTTTAATGCATGGGAGCCTCTTGTGGTTTTATGACAAACAGCCTTATAATATTATAACTGTGTTTCCCTTAGAAATGTTTCTTTTGATTTACCCTAACTACCTTTCAGCTACTTTTTGAGAGCCTCTTTTGGTTTTTTGACAAACAGCCTTAGATTTTTTCAATTGTGTTTCCCATAGTAATTTTTCTTTTCTGTTTCCTTTATCTTCTTTTTAGCTAAACCATTTATTCGTTTTTATCAGCTTTTATCTTCTCTCATTTCATGGCTCAGTGTACAGTTAGATCTGACACATACAGCTAATCTACATTAGCCCACATCATCAGATCAGACATTAATCATTCTCATTTACATGTAAAATGGCCAAACATCCATACTGTTGATACACAGTCAACTTAAATTGGCATTTACTATCCAGTTAGACTCCTTCACCCTATGGTCGCGAGTCATGAATAATGGCCAGATACCTTATTTACATTCTTTGACATACGCGAATACAGATAAACATACAAAATGGCCACGATGTGACGTCATCACGCGCATGTGCGGGTGACGTCACCCGCGACCATTCACATATTTACAACGTTAAACATTATCTATGGCCGCAATGTGATGTCATCACGCGCATGCGTGGGTGACATCACCCGCGACCATAAATACTCGATCCGCTTTCGTTTCTCAATCGGAAGCGGATCGAGTGTCTCCTGCCACATCTGGGAGTTCTGCAAATCCTTTTTCCACGTAAGTAGGGCCGCCCAGCCACCACATTGTGCTTCTTAGCCAATGTTTATCCCATTTTCAAAAAATGTTTTCTCTTTCTTTTTTAAACTACCAGAAAGGGACATTCTATCCACAGAGATGCAGTAGATGCCTGCCTGTGGAGCCAATCATTACTTTTTCAAGTAAGTTCCATACCATCTACCATACCATTCAACGCTTGCACTAGTCATTTTTATTGCACCACCCTAATTCTAGTATTTATCACAGGTTATTAAGAATTAGAATTCTCCACATCTCTGTCACCCATGTTTGAAGTGAACCTTCCAAACTGTGGAATCTTTTTCTACATCTTTTAAGTAAATGCTTTTTCAATTCCTCATATAACAGAGACTACTGAGTCCAGTAGATTAGTATTTTTCCACAATAACTAATACAGGATACGATTCCAGCCATTTTCCAAAATGTCGCCACCAATAGGAACCATTGGAGCTTTTTAAACCTGTTATATCCACTATGAGATCTGTTTGTCTTTCACCTTTATAGGCTCCTAGCATTAGCCAGCTTCTTTAATGAAACTGATCCTGAGTTCAAAGAATGTATTAATGATGTATATAGAAACATCTATATGTGCTTCTTACTTGTCATTGAAGAACTTTGTTTGCCTTACATGCACATATGAATATCAATATAAATATAAGATGATTAATTTAATTAATTTTTTCTCCAGTGTTTAAAACTTTATACTAAGAATACAGAACACATTGCCCCTGATGAAGAGTGAAAATAGATACTCGAAACGAGTTGGGTCAGATCATATTTTGAATGCATTTTGTTAAAAATGTTGAATAAATTACTGTCTTTTCGATAAACAGATGAATTGTCAAGTATTAATTGTGAGACTCCAGAATATTTTGCGGTCATAGCAAAGCAAACAAAATTACTGAAATAGATAACTAATTATTGTGAAAATAAATAAGGTTACTACTTGTACCCTAAAAAATAACATACGGGCCACGGTCCTTGTTGATAGTGTGCAGGGGACAGGGGTTTCCTCAATCAGGCAACCATTTTCCCTATGTATATTTCCCAGCCTAGATACCAAGGCTGAGCACTTCTCCCCTGCACCTCAAATAGTACACTACTTTCAAACTAATTACTCAGAGTTATATTTTCCTATATTCAAAAATACAAATATGAAACAGGTGTGCATGTTGATTATCAATTATTTCCGGGAAGCCATTTAATTGTCATAATTCAGTAATTAGTTAACCCTATAGCCTTATCCTATATCTTCCACCCTGAAAGCCATAGATAGCTCCAAGGCCACACTTCGGCATCCTTGAAACATGCTAATTTTCCTTCCTCAAGCACGGTGCTGACTTTTCCGCTCACAAGAGTAGATGGATGAACGCATGTGTGTGTACAACAGCCAATATGGCGTTAGGTTGTGATATCAGAAAGAGCATACTGGCCTCTGGCCATTTGTACTGTGTATCTTTGTGCTGGAAATATGGGGCCAAGATCAATTTGATGTATTGTCACAAGGGCTCAAAAACACAACGATGTGGTAATCACCAGAAACAATTATTTCTCCCTAACTACAGATCGCTCACAAAAGAACTCGACTGCACCTGCCTGAAGGTGCCTAGCCTTAGGTCTTGCTGTTGTGCTGCCTATCTAAAAGGGGGGACAGTATAGAAGCGAAACATTCCCTATCTACAACTACACATCGGTTAAAGAAACTTCCAATATGCAATAGGGAAATTATTCTATTCATCCACAGATGCCTGCCCAGAAGGAGAGTCTAGTAAAACTATAGATACAAAATGAATATGTATTATATCAGGTAAAAAAAAACTTGAAATCATGTAACAGTATCTCCATTTATTTAGAAATTGCAAGTCACAGCAAGGTCGACCAGTTTCAGCGTTATGTCTAGCTGCACCGCCTTTTTCAGGACCAGAACAGCCTTTTCCGTGGCATTCTATTCCCAATCAAATACTGCCAGACCTTTATCTGGTTGCTCAGATCATTGCACCAATTTGTAGGGGCTGTTAATGGTGAGCAAAGTATTTAGTCACTTTCGTACACCATACACCAGCCAACCACCATTGATTCTTCTGGATTTGTTTTCCTTTTGATTCAGATTAGACCTCATAGCCACAGGGATAGACCTGCTTGACTTGCAATGGTGAATCTTCGATTTATTTTTGAAGAATTGGAGAGGCTTTTACATTCTGGAAAAAGACTTGCATTTTCAGATGTCTCAGTTGCGTGACGAGGATGAAGCAGAGCGCCAGTAGGGTCCCTTTCTCAGATGGGAACTAACACACTACCTGCCTACTGCTGGAAATATGAGGCTAAGTGTCATGAGGACAGGGCGATGGAAGTGTTGGACACGGTGGAAGCGCCATTAATACACCCTTCGCGGCGCCCTTGCAGCGTTCTAGCTGTTATGTTCTGTGCTCTTCATATTGAGGTTAGCCACGCCCCCTCCTTGCGTTGCAACTGTTTCCTGTTCTTCGCTACACTGGTGCCTTTGGTTCCCGTGCCCCCTGTGTATTTTCCTCTCGACTGGAATTCTCTCTTCTATAGCGTCCTTGTTCCTGATCCTTATTTTTCCGCCTTTATCGGTGCTACTCTCGGCATCTTTCTCTTTCTGTTTATTTCCTCCGTTTCTCTGCCTGCGCTCGGGCTTTCACTTTCTGGTAACTCTGCCTCCTTTTCTCAGCATTTTCGGACTGCTTTTCCTCCGGGGCATCTTTACTTTTACACTGCCATTTTCACAGCTCCTTCTAGCCTCTGGTTTTTTCACTTTGCATTCCTCTCCGAGTTTCTTTTTGATGCTACTTTCTTTTTCTCCTCGTAAACGTTTGGGTGAGTTCATCTGGATTCTGCCTTTCCCTTTTTTCTATACTTATGGTCCGCTTCTCTGTTTCTATTCATTCTTGTCTTTGCTGCATCACGTCTAGTTTCACGGCTTCTGTTTTTAGTTTCTTTGGTCCTTCTCCAGTTTTCCCTTACACCCTACCTGCAGCCTATCCTTTATTGGATGGATGAAAGGACTTGGTTTTGCGGCCTTCTTCTGTCAGATACTGAAGCTGGACCTGTTACCTTGCACTTACCGGATATCCTGCTGCGGACCCCCTTGTCCTTATTTCCTTGTGGCGCTTACTCTAGCGCGCCTCAGTGACTGTATTCTTCCCAGAACTGAAAGATCTTTGGACTTCCATCCAGCCCTGTGCACATTCAAATAATTCAGGGTTTTTTTCTGCCACTGGCTTTTTCCCCTCAACAGGCTGTGCAGGGAATCCTCCGCCTTGGTTGATGTCTGCCTTCTTACACAACCACTGTGGCGAGTTCCCGGAACAGACCGTATCTCTTCTCTAAAAAAAAAGACTCCGGACCGGACTACGGCATCTGCTGAGGCTGAAATATCTGCCTGCGAATCTGACACCAAATCACAGGTGAGCCCCACTATTGACACTAAGATCAATTTGATGTATTGTCACATGGGCTCCCCAGTCGATCATGGTCTCCTCACTTGTCTTTCTGTGTTCTGTAAACTATTCCCCTGTGTGATGCACAAGGCTTAGGTGACAGAAATGTCCTGTAGCCAGGATCTTCTCCACTTCTTTGCATTGCTTGTTATTGCCAGGGCCTCGGTTTGAACTGAAATTGCTAAATGTTGTCTAAGTCGAAATGGCCCTGAACTTTGCACAACTCGGATTGGTTCCTACGGCTCGAGGGAGGCTGCAATGGGAGCCTGAACCATTTAACTCACGCTCATTCTCTGACAGGATAAAGCAAATGGCATTTGAGAATTGTAGCAGGGACATGACTGGCCAATGCTGGCAGTGGCACGACTGGCCAATGCTGCCAGGCCCAGGATGGGCCTGATTTCTTTTTCAGAAGGGGAGGAGAAATTCTGCTATCTTATGTCATGTTATGAACGTTATTAAATCGCATACACCACCATGGCCTCTAACCTATACAACGTATGCCATTTGACATCTTTACAATTGGAACCCGGAGCGGGCGGCTTTTACAAGAAAACCTTTAACCACTGCTGGGGATCCCAGGAACCCTGTCTAGCCCTGTGTGAATTAAAAACCCTAATCCTACCCTGAGGACTGCACATCTGGATACTGCTACAAGAAGATCAGTGTTTAGAATTAATATTATTTGGTACATTTACATGGTAGACACCCGTGTTACTAATATATTACACAGTACTCCGATTATTCCTTCTTTTGCCTTTCTGCAACATAGAGGGGCTAACTTTGTAAGCCCCCGAAGTATTAAATCCTTTGTAAAAACTATGCATAAAGGATGTACGCCTGTTGTTGCACCTGATTTAACACTGTGGGGGAAGTGTCCCCTTTTTGGCAGCATGAGAGGGTGCACGTTTCTCCCCCATCCACTCCACCTGCCAAAAATGTAAGCATTTACCTCAAAAATCTGATTCTGATGCTGGCCCAAGTGCATTGGATACCCGTGGAATCCGGCCAGTTTAGAGCAGCTGCTAACAGCAAGCGGAATCCGTAGAAATCCATGTTAATGCACTCCTGCATTACACAGAGAAAACTTCAGTGCACATAAGTGTAAGTGCAGACGTGTGTGGTCCAGTCCGTGCACTGCACATGTTTTAGAGAATGGGAGCCAATGTGATCTAGACTATATTTTGATGTAGCCCGTGTCCATCTCCCTATACTACAGACTCTCTTCTCCCTTGAAGCATAAATATTGTTCCTAAAGTCTTGCTGATGAGGCTAGTTTGGAATCTGGCACAAAGGAACCCAAAGAACTCCCTCTTGTTTATCTGTGGAATCGAGAAAGTTGGCCAGCAGTATCTGTCCTCTGTTATCTCACATCATTTGTAGTAGGCAGAGTCTTTCACATATCCCAGTGTACATATCCTGTTGCACATTACTTGTGATAAGATATAAATACTCACTCATCTTTTTTAACATTTCCAGTGCCATTGGGGTCTAACAACTTGAAGGCAGCGACGATGGAGTCTTCGGGATCCGAACCTGTGGGGGGAAAAAAGTAGAAATCAGAGATCTAGGCACTGCATCCAGGCACACATCTTACTCACCCTGGCAGTGGTGGACGGGTCCCCGCTGATGAGCGTAGGAACTTCAACCCCTCTAACAATCCAACATGCACCATTACTGACCCAGGAAGATGGCTCTACGCAGGGCCGGCTTTAGGCCCGGGGGACATGGGCGGTCGCCCGGGGCGCCACACTAGCCCCCCACCGCACCAATTCGGGGAGTCTAAATAAAGCGCCACTGCTAAGTCCCCCTCCTACCCTGGTCCATGACCGGGGGAGTGGGGTGGACAGGCACCACATTTATTTGTGTGATTGGATCTGCCATGGGTTTGTAAACTGACATTTCTTCTTTCCAATCTTGAGCTTCACAGATCAATGCAGCAGGGATAGTTTGGCTTGTTAAATGATGAGCCTGTAACACTATTAAACCTGGAGGAAATATCTGTTATATCCTATGCCTGTAAGATGTCTGTATCTTGAGGGATATTTCTGCAGGTCCAGAGCATACAGAATCTGTGTAGCGAGGGCGTGGCGCTTCTATCTAAAGCCGGAGACTGTAAAATGTGGGTAACTTAAGGGAAAGCTTTATTATCAGAAGCCTGCACCTGTAAGTACTCCAATAAGGAATCATTTGCATCTTCCAGAACATGCCCCAGAACATTTTTAATAATTTTTAATTTTGTAATAATCCTAGTACTTCAAAAAAATCTTCATTTTTTAAAAAAAATAATTTGTAACAAAATTGAAAAACTAGGTAAGGGAGTACCCGCAGAGAATTAAAGACCTCTGGGCTATTGGCATTTTCAGAGGCAGTTGGCTCCGCGCACCTAGGAAGTTCTGCTCCCAGGGAAACTCCTCAATTGTGTCTTCCTCTCTGTGACACTTGAGTACTTTTCTTCAGTCGGTCATTCCTTTGCTCTGCTTCAGTGTTTTTTAAAGACTTACTGCTGGTTTTACTGAGGTAAATTTATCTTTTCGTAGGCTGAGCTTTTTGATTTTTCACCCTTGTTTTCCTTTATATGTGGTTCGGTCTGGCAGCTTCCTGTAGCCATAGCTTCAAATGCTGTCTGCGGGATGGACGATGCACTGCGAGTGGAAGGGTTCCACCAGAATCCTGAACTCAATGCAGCTCGAGTGGCATTGGAGAGTGTGTGTCTGTCTGACGATGGCTCACCATGTGGCCATTTCGACAGCCCAAGGAAGTATTCTCAGTGCAATCCAAGGGCTGCTCTCCCCAAAAACCGTTTCTAAGAAGTAGAGACGTTTTTCCGTTTGGTGTGAACCACACGCTATGCACCTGCTATCAATCAGTGCTCAGCAAGGGCTCACCTATTTCCTGTCCTTGGCAGAGAGGGGGCTTTCCAAGCTATTTCATAGAAGTACATCTGGCGACCATCAACAGATGTTCTTATGGTGTCTTTGCCTTTCTCTGTTTGCCAGTACCCTGATTTAACCCTTCACTCGATGGCCGTACTACCTGTCAGGCACTTGAATGGATAGTGAAAGTACCTGCGTTGTCTAGGCAACGCCTTGAGCTTTGTTAGCCATGACTTCTTCTCGGATAGTATGCACGTTACAGCCGTTTTCTTGGCAACTACCTTTCTCACAACTGTTTAGAGTCAAAGTTGTCTTGCAGGAGCACCCATAGTTTGTTCCTGAGGTGTCTGTAGAATTGCATAACAACCAATCAACTTGCGTTACATGTGCTAAACATGCCATATGGGCACAGTAGTAAAATGTTAAGGTACTACACACACACAAAAGAAATGACTTAAGCTCTTGGACTCTCCGTTTAGAGTCAACTGCTGTCAAAACAAAATGTAACATGCTAGGTCATACCATGCTTAGGTCTGTGCCATGTCAGGGCACTAACGCCTTTACCTGGTGCAGTTATTGCTCTTGTGGACTGAGGCCCACCAGAATTCCTGGCGGTGACGCCAACTCTAAATGCTAACATTACTGGAGAGTTTGCACCTGGGAAAAGTCGCTTACCATCATGCAGCATGACTGCCTTGATACAGGTTCAAGGCTCGAATTGCAAGTAGTGCAGGCCATTTCATTGAAGTTGTTCCAGTAAGCCAAGGCCACAGTGCCCTGCCTTCTCAAGTAAACACTGCTGTGTACTTGATTCAAGCATGGGTCTCCATCAAAGATTCAGTGCTGGGAAAGGAAATGCTGCTTACCAGTAAACGCAGTTCCCCAAGGTTTGTGTTTTTCATAGATTCACATGAGACGCCCTCTTCTCCCCACATGAGGCATCATGTATGGAAGGGAAGTCTCTGTGCTCAGGAATCTGTATTGCCGGGTCAGTGACTGAGGCCTTGTGGTTAAGATGGACACCTGTAGAAACAGCACTTGTTGATATCCTCTTTAATATTGCCGCCATTCGATGAATCCTCATAAAACCTTCCATAAAGACACAACTCTGAAAGTTTTGTGAGGTCCCGCCTCATGGGGCAACGTTATAGTGGGGTCCCAAATCGTGCATTTCCTATGGAATTTCTCATAAGGAAAATGTTTCTATCACCTCCAGCCTGAACTGCTGGACAGATTTGCGCCAAATTTTTAAGAGGGGTGGGTATCTGGTCATGAAAGGGTGCTTTTGCTGGTTTCCTGCAAATCCACCCAGCAGTTTGTTTTAAATCTGAGCCAAAATGGTCAGAATCCTCTTAGCGATGTATGTGAGTGTTTGCCGGATGATTTGTGAATGGCCCATGGACAGACCAGGTCATTTTCTGGGTCCTGATTGGCTGATTGGGCAATTTGCATTCATGGACCCGCAATGGGTCTGCAAAATGTAGTGCAGGTCAAGCAGATTGGCTAGTTCAAAAACAGTCAATGTGATTGCTTTGGTGCATGGAAACAGTATCCAAACGGCAGCTACTACTTATTATGCACACTTTGTTCAGGGTGCCGTGAAACCTGCTTTGGAAAAATTTGGAAATGGGGACATTGCAGCTCTCTCTGCCAACCATGTGGACAGTGGCGGGTAGTGTGGCCAAGAGGTGTGGAATATATAAATACAATTAAACACTTTTTATTTAGCACTCGCAGACTAGGTCCATGGGTCCAGCAAAATAAATGGCATTTGATAGCCCTTTGCCCCTACTCTAGAGAGGCAAGAGAGACCCTACAGGGCTGTAACATGGCAAACACTGAAAAATAGGTCAGCAGTTCTTTTTCCATATTTGCCACTCAGTGGTCCGCCTCACCCTCCCCACAGTGCTGGGAGCCCAGAGAGTTCAAACCTTACTTGAACACTCTCAAACCTGTGGACCCTGCTCAAACCTTCAGATCAGGATGCATTAGATGGACATTTTTTAGATGGTCACATTTCGATGGAATGGTATTAGATGCAATGGTTTTAGATGAAATGACCATAAACCGGATGGCTGACCCAATCTGTGGGGTTAGTGCTAGCCTGCAGATGGACTCTGGGGGTGCACAGGTTCTGAATGAACCCCATTCCCGGACAAAGTGGCTTCTTGGCATGGTGGCAGGCCAAGCCCAGTGGCCTCTGCGGGTTGAATGGCAATGCCTAAGAAAAAGGGGCACTGGGTTTAGCGGAAGGCCTTGCACAATGACTACACCAATTAGCAGGGCAGTGCCTTTTTTGTTATTATTAGGATGTTTAGTGAGCACAGACCTAGCTTCGGGAAGCAATGCAGCACTTTAAAATCATAGGGGGAAGAACACAGTGACGGAAGCAGAGAAAAAAAGGAAAGGGGAACTAATAGGGGCATGGGCAATTGGCAGCATTTTAATGTAATTGTAATGGGTTATTTATAACACGCTTAATACCGAGAGGTTTCTAAGCGTGGACCCAGGGATCGAACCTTTGCTGCTCCGCATCGTCTTGCTTCCAAGACGAGTACGTTGCCCCTGAGCTATCCTCCCGAGCGATGGGCGAAGACAGTGGGGAGCAGATCACAGTCTCGGGTAGGGTGTGGAGTGCAGGGTGTGTGGACCTAGGTGTTAAGGAGGAGCCATTCCTTGAAGAGGAAGGTCTTGAGCTATTTCCTGAACTGTAAAAGTGATGGGGAAAGTCTGATGCTGAGGGGGAGGATGTTCCAGAGTCTTGGAGTATAGACAGAGAAGGCCTGTCTCTGGTTCTTTCCTTCCTGCATAGTCATAATTTAAGCCTGCACATTTCCTTACTTCCGGCGGATCACAGGCCTCCAGAGATGCAGAGTTTCTCTTGACACAACCAATGATCCTTTTTCCAGGCAATGTGGCAACTGGACATGGTGGTTGACTATGCCTGGCGGCCTCTGCAGGTGGCATGGCAATGCCTGAGGAAAGGGGCCACCAGACTTAGTGGCAGGCGTTGCCTAATGACCATAGCAATTAGCAAGCGTTTCCTTGAGACAGGCAATGATCCTTTCACAGCCAATGTGGCCACTGGGCATGGTGGTTGGCTATGCCCGGTGGGCACAGTAGGTAGCTTGGCATGCTATGCCATGGGCAAAGTAAATACTGCTCATGGCTAGAGCCCATGAAGAGTGAAGTCTGACCATTCCCTCAGCCAAAGTGGCCTCATTTTGCGGCTTGGAGGGATTTGGGGCATGCCCGAAGGCCAACACGTTCAATTGCCATAGTCACAGGCTATCAGGGGGCAATTCTGGATGGGCTGGGGCATGGCCAAAGGTATGACCTAGGCAAAGTGCTTAATGTTTATAGCCACAGGCAAGTGGCTACTCCATGTGGTGTTGGGGGGTTCCTGGGGTATGGCTGATGGTATGCTTGGGCGTATATTTACACATTACAGATTCAATGATAGATACTGCAGATATGGTTACATTAGACTCTCCTGCAAAAAGGACACTTTTTGGTTAGTTTATCCGTTTCTTGTCGTTCAGGGAATCGTCCAGAAATTGATATAGATAAGACTGTTATTATTTTGGAACATACCATGCAGCTTCAAGAAGGGGGGCAAAGTTACTGGTCCAAAACGCTTGTTTTCACATTGCTTTGCCATTGTGGAAATATTGCTCTCATCTACAGCCCGAACAACTGGATGGATTTGCTCCAAGCCTTCATGATGTCCGCCCGTCTGGTGTGACTCACAATCCTGCTTTGGTTTATTGCAAATCAGTCAGCGGTTTCTTTTAAAACTGCCCAAACATTGCCAAAAATCAATTTCTGATATCCCAGTTCACCATTCAAGGATCTACATATCTGCATGGCAATTTTCTGGCTATCCGATCGCCTAACTGGGTCCGCTGGCCCTCTTCCGGGTAGACCCGGGCCTGCAAACCGGCTGGCGCATGAATGCAAGCCAGCCTGATGGATTCCCAGGATGGGCAGCATTTGTAAGGGGGGCTTCATTCTGACCCACACATTTTTACCAGGGTTCGTTTGGACCCCAAGCTGAAGCAATTACAGCAAGCATGGTGTTGGCGTTGTTCATTCATTTTCACCAATGCAATAACCCATTATCCCATGCTGCTGGGAAACAGTCCGTGATCGAGTAACGGTGCTGCCATTTGCAGTGTGATGGACGTGGCTTGAATCAGAGAAGTATTTCATTTATTATTCATTTATTATTTGACTGAGTGTTTGCACCGTAATGCTGGCTCTCCCAATATCTGTAGGCTTTATCCTTTTATGGGTGGTAACTAGAACTCTTTTGTAAAACCTTGTTTTTTCCACTGATAAATATATTTATAATGGATTCTCTGCATGGCAGGTATTTAACAAGCATATGTTTCAGTGAAAGATAGCAAGTCCGGATCCTTGTCGCAACAGGAAAGTAACTTTTCCTTATGAAAGACCTTCTAGTGTGGACACTAATCTCCTTCTAATAGGTGCTGGAAATGGATGGCTCGCATCTGCCATTATCATCATGAGCATCTGTAAATTCGGGAAGAACAGGCCTACTGCGATCAGGATAACTTTCCACGCGAGAGAACCTGGCGTGGGCACTGTGTTCTCAAGAACGGTCCATCTCACAGAACATCAACTTCCCTGACACCAGATCTAAGCCGGCCCCTAAAAGCTGGATTGCGCTGCTTCTCCAATGGAGGTTGTGCCAATCGTTCTCTACTTTTAAGAAGGATCTGAAAACCAGGCTGTTTGGATGAACCCCAGTCTAACTACAGCGCCCCAGCCAGGCTTGGCATCTGGGCTGTCTGCCCTTTCCTAGGCATAGTCCCTGTTTTTATATGTTATGTTTATATGTTGTACATCCTTTTAGCACTGGCTGTTATGCCCCCGGGCAGACCTCAGAATTTCACCCCACACCATGAAATTGCTCAATTTAACAGCTTGGTTCTTGATTTCCGCCAATCTCGATATTTGAATTTACCAAACGGTGGCATGGAATGAGTGGCTAAAAGTCCTTGCACCAAGGCCGGTTATGTCCTCAGGTAGAAAAGATATTTCTTTAATGTACGATCAGCAGGTATGATCCACAGGCCTGCCAGAGGGAAGGCTTTGCCACGTGCCCAATGCTCTTGTCATGACCAAGTTCAACATCCAAGGAACAGCTTCAAGGATGTCTCCCCTCCAGGTGTTCTTCAGAATCCCTCTCATTCATGATTATTTAGAGAGCTTCAAAAGTTAATTTGGACCAATTTATACTTCCGATGGACATGTTTGAACTGGCGCAAAAGTCAGATCTAAATGTTCTCAGTTGGCATGTTGTCTTTTGATGGCTACCACCTCGGCGAGACAGGCTAGTGAGGCAAGATGAGTCTTAATCATAACCCTTCCTTTTTGCTGAAAGTAGTATCAGAATTCCAAATCACATGAACATTCTTTGCTACTCCCACAGCATCCGCAGAGCAGTCCCTGCACATCTTGGATGCAAAAAGAGCTCTAAGCAAATACTTGGGAAGAATTCATCATTTTAGACCTCCAGGCATCTTTGCGCTGTATGCCTTTCACAATAAGGTCCACGCTGTGCCTGAGCAGGTCATACACAGGTGCATCGTGGCCCGTATGAAATTGTGCGACAAGGCAGTCAATAGAGTCGTTGCAGATCACCCAAAGGTGCTTTCAAAAGAGCGGGGCCTCCACATTATTTGGAAATATCATTGAAATGTTAAAGTCCATCAAAAGTTGCGTGTTCCATATTGTCTTGATTTAGCCACCAGAGCTGAGGCGCAGTTGCATAATGCAATAGCGGGGTGAAGCTCGCCCCCTGGACTCCCATCTCCTTCTCCGGGAGTAGTCTTGTAAAAGCATTCAACTGCTAAGTCACCCGGGCAGGAGTCTTTTGCTGGAGAAGGAAACGCTACCTACCCAGAGGGAGTAGTACCTACCCCGGATTCAAAAGGACCCTCTGTCTGAACACAGAGACTGGGGGGGGGGGTCCCCTGGCGCAGAGCATTCTGGGATTCCTGATTCACTACCCCTGGCAGTGCAAGGGGACAGAGTCGTTTCTCTCTGTTAGCGCCCTGCTATGCATTGTGTTTATCTTTCGTTTGAAATATTTTCCTTATGTAGATGTTTGTATTCATTTAATTTACATAAATAAATGAACAAAGGAAGGAAAGCTGTTCTGATATCCTGCCTGGCATTTTTTCTATCTGGGCAAGTTACCCTTGCTGCAGAACCACCTCTGTAACTTTTCCACCAGGGTGACTCGAGGGACAGCTCTGCTGTATGGAAAATAGGTGTAACATGAAGGATAACTCAACGTTGTGTACCTGCAACATGTATGTAACCTGAGGGAAAGGCATACTGTCTGAGGCCTGCGATTGTGGGAATACTGATTCCAAATACACAGCTCTGCTGCCTGAGCTGTGCCCTTGTAAGATCTGTATGTCACCCATGGAGTGGGTCTGTGGTCAGGGCCCTTCACTTGTAAAATGGACGCTGAGAGATGTATCCTCTGGCTGAGTCTGCAGCATTGATGTAGCGTGAGGGTTGCCTCTACTGAATGAGGCCCGAGAATGCAAAGGTCTGTGTGATCCAGGGAATAGCTCTGCTGTCTGAAGCCTGAGAATACAAGATATATGTAGCCTGGGGATAGCTCTGCTGTCTGAAGCCTGAGAATACAAGACATATGTACCCTGGGGATAGCTCTGCTGTCTGAAGCCTGAGAACACAAGAGATATGTAACCTGGGGATATCTCTGCTGTCTGAAGCCTGAGAACACAAGAGATTTGTAACCTGGGGATAGCTCTGCTGTCTGATGCCTGAAAATACAAGAGATATTTAACCTGGGATAGCTCTGCTGTCTGATGCCTGAAAATACAAGACATGTGTACCCCGGGGATAGCTCTGCTGTCTGAAGCCTGAGAACATGAGATATGTAACCTGGGAATATCTCTGCTATCTGAAGCCTGAGAACACAAGAGATATGTAACCTGGGGGTCTGAAGCCTGAGAACACAAGAGATATGTAACCTGGGGATAGCTCTGCTGTCTGATGCCTGAAAATACAAGAGATATTTAACCCGGGGATAGCTCTGCTGTCTGATGCCTGAAAATACAAGAGATATTTAACCTGGGGATAGCTCTGCTGTCCGAAGCCTGAGAATACAAGAGATATGTAACCTGGGGATAGCTCTGCTGTCTGATGCCTGAAAATACAAGAGATATTTAACATGGGGATAGCTCTGCTGTCCGAAGCCTGAAAATACAAGAGATATTTAACCTGGGGATAGCTCTGCTGTCCGAAGCCTGAGAATACAAGAGATATGTAACCTGGGGATACCTCTGCTGTCTGATCCCTGAAAATACAAGAGATATTTAACCTGGGGATAGCTCTGCTGTCCGAAGCCTGAGAATACAAGAGATATGCAACCTGGGATAGCTCTGCTGTCGGAAGCCTGTGGACACAATAGATATGTAACCTGGGGATAGCTCTGCTGTCTGATGCCTTAGAAGACAAAAGATATTTAACCTGGGTATAGCTCTGCTGTCCGAAGCCTGAGAACACAAGGGATATGTAACCTGGGTATAGCTCTGCTGTCCGAAGCCTGACAATACAAGAGATATGTAACCTGGGGATAGCTCTGCGTTCTGAAGCCTGCGAATACAAGAAATATTTTACCTGGGGATAGCTCTGCTGTCTGATGCCTGAGAACACACGAGATATGTAACCTGGGGATAGCTCTGCTGTCCCAAGCCAGAGAACACAAGAGATATGTACCCTGGGGATAGCTCTGCTATCTGAAGCCTGGGAATACAAGAAATATGTAACCTGGGGATAGCTCTGCTGTCTGAAGCCTGAGAACACAAGAGAAATGTAACCTGGGAATAGCTCTGCTGTCTGAAGCCTGAGAACACAAGCTATATGTAACCTGGGAATAGCTCTGCTGTCTGAAGCCTGAGAACACAAGAGAAATGTAACCTGGGGATAGCTCTGCTGTCTGAAGCCTGAGAACACAAGGGATATGTACCCTGGGGATAGCTCTGCTGTCTGAAGCATGTAACCTGGGGATAGCTCTGCTGTCTGATGCCTGAGAATACAAGAGAAATGTAACCTGGGGATAGCTCTGCTGTCGGAAGCCTGTGGACACAATAGATATGTAACCTGGGGATAGCTCTGCTGTCTGATCCCTGACAATACAAGAGATATTTAACCTGGGGATAGCTCTGCCGTCCGAAGCCTGAGAATACAAGAGATATGCAACCTGGGGATAGCTCTGCTGTCGGAAGCCTGTGGACACAATAGATATGTAACCTGGGTATAGCTCTGCTGTCCGAAGCCTGAGAACACAAGGGATATGTAACCTGGGTATAGCTCTGCTGTCCGAAGCCTGACAATACAAGAGATATGTAACCTGGGGATAGCTCTGCGTTCTGAAGCCTGAGAATACAAGAAATATTTTACCTGGGGATAGCTCTGCTGTCTGATGCCTGAGAACACACGAGATATGTAACCTGGGGATAGCTCTGCTGTCCGTAGCCCGAGAACACAAGAGATATGTACCCTGGGGATAGCTCTGCTATCTGAAGCCTGGGAATACAAGAAATATGTAACCTGGGGATAGCTCTGCTGTCTGAAGCCTGAGAACACAAGAGAAATGTAACCTGGGAATAGCTCTGCTGTCTGATGCCTGAGAATACAAGAGAAATGTAACCTGGGGATAGATGTGCTGTCTGATGCCTGAGAACACAAGAGATACGTAACCTGGGGATAGCTCTGCTGTCCGAAGCCTGGGAACACAAGAGATATGTAACCTGGGGATAGCTCTGTTGTCTGAAGCCTGAGAACACAAGAGATATGTAACTTGGGAATAGCTCTGCTGTCCGAAGCCTGGGAACACAAGAGATGTGTAACCTGGGGATAGCTCTGCTGTCCGAAGCCTGAGAACACAAGAGATATGTAACCTGGGGATAGCTCTGCTGTCTGAAGCCTGGGAACACAAGAGATATGTAACCTGGGAATAGCTCTGCTGTCTGAAGCCTGAGAACACAAGAGATATGTAACCTGGGAATAGCTCTGCTGTCTGAAGTCTGAGAACACAAGAGATATGTAACCTGGCGATAGCTCTGCTATCTGAAGCCTGAGAACACAAGAGATATGTAACCTGGGGGTAGCTCTGCTGTCTGATGCCTGTGTATACACGGTCTGGCTTCAATGACAGTGTTAGGTTAGGAAGGAGGCCATGAAATAATTATAAAATATATCCGTCCCCCACCCCATGTCTTCAAGGGAATGCCATACTGTACCCACCTCCCCACATCACTACGCGGCCATGGGACTTTCGCTCTTTGCTGCTCACTGTGGTACCGGTCTTCACCCACTCTGCGACGGGTGTGAACCTACCTCTGCCCTAGTTCACATGCAATACTCACCCTAGTCCACACTCTATACTGCACCTGACTGGTGCCTGGGAACCCACGAAAAACAGTCAAAGCAACTACGTGTGGCCGCTTATGTCTCACTTCAGCCTCTGCTAACCCCATCGACCGACCACTCAAATGTCCATGCTCGACCAACTGAGCTACTTAGTCACCGCTTACTTATTATCCCTCTCGCCATACAGCAGACAACAGAAAATGAAATCTCTACGTCAACATCCTTCAGCCCCGGCCAATGCGTTCTAGCCTCATAGGCGCATGCAGTCTCCTTTCTGGACTAGAGCCCCTTAGTGCTCTTAAAACAAGACACAGTGTAACACTCACGCACATAGCGCTCAGGGTATCAACCTAAAGGCAGAGCACCGTTGCCTTTTTCCCTCTCATCCCGACTAACCAAACCCCACCAGAGCACCTGGAGACCATGCAGATGGAAGTGGTGCATGGTGTAAGTCCTCATAACATATGGCGGCTCTGCTGGCGCAAGGACCATTTGCTTATGCATCCACCATGAGTATCTGTTGCCATCCCGCTCACTGTCCATGCACGCCATCTGGGTCCGAACTGCAAATACCTTGCACCAGAGCAATGCACTGTTTGCAACAGTTCCATAATGTCATTAAACTGCACATATTTGCAGTGGTGAAAAAATGACAATGTCCCAGTGTAGTGTTTGAGTAGTAGGGTCCTGGTACCACTATCCCACAATCCCCCAATGTGTCAATAGATCCGGGCTTACCATTAAGCTTCTCGCCGAATAGCGACAGGAAGACCGTAAAGTTGATGGGACCTTTTCCCTCCTTTAGCATCTCCTCCAGTTCCTCGTCCTTCACATTGACTTTGCCTGCAAGGAAAGCCCACACAGCACCCAATGAGGAACACTGATCACTATTAGTGACGCGCAACCTTTCATGCATATACGTTTGTTTGTTTACTGTGTTGTCAAGCTTGAATAAGATCATTGGTCGTATGGAGTTCAGGTTCCATGGCAACAGTGACACCGTTTGAGAGGCCACCAATGGTACGGCAATGTCTGATCACATCCCGATGTGCACCACTCCAAATTTCCAATGGGAAGGCGCATTCATAATGGTGAATGACGCCAGACTGTGAAGTAGTGTTCATTGAACGTTGGAAAGGTAAGTTTAACAGCAGTGGATGAGAGCCCCCGGTGCTCACTGCTCCCATATTTGGAAGTCCTAAACCAAACGTGAGTAGAGAAGGAACCCAGCAGTGGAATGCAATGAACCAAAAGAAAATCACATTAAAAAAACGTCCCCAAAGCACTTTGGGGATCCTTATGAGTTTGGCGGTATACTGTAAAAGTGATGGTAACGGAATCACTTCTTAAACCAGAGAAGGAACACCAGGATAAATCACAAGGTTGTGCCTGGTATGTCAATACAAAACGCCCATTGTGAAACCTTGTATAGTCATATATGCAAAATTATTCGTAATGTAGGTTACATCGACATTCAAGAGAGTAAAAGAATTCAGTTTACTCTATCTGTACACTAGACAAATATTCAATTAATTGTTAAATAAAACACGGACGCAATCATAAAATAACTCATTATTTGTACTACACAAGTGTTAAAGTGTACCCCAAAAAGTGACTAGTGCTTACTAAAACTATACAACATCCATCATATAAATGTGAAAACATAAATGTAAACAGCAAGTGTGACATCTCCAATCTGCCTGTCTTCCAGATTACTATAGTTGAAGACTATTGCCACTTAAAATGACCATACTTTAGACATCCTATATAGTGAGGATGTAGATGTTAACGGAATTACAGACACATTTACCGTTCCACCAAATTATGAGTCAGCGGTAATAAAGTTGACGGTAATTCCCCTGACTGTAATAGAGTTGGGGGAATTACCGTAGTCGGAAGTACCACCTAGAACACAAAAGCTGTATTACAGTCCCTTTACAATTTGGGACATGGCGGTAATGCTGCCAAAATGCAGCAGTAATGCATTGAAAACATAGCACAGTCACCTGCAGACAGGTGCCACAAATGAAGCCAGAGGTGCACCCAATCCACTGAAGACTGCTACATAAAGCACACGCCATCCCCAAACACACTTTCCAATACCATGCTGCCATAGCCATTGCGACCTGGGATATACAGCTGTTCACTCTGCGCATGGACCTAGATAGGCATGAAAATCAGCCCAGGGCACAAGATGCAGCGAGGAGGAGGAGATGCCATGGAAGGTGAGCGGCCTTACGCAGGCCCTTACCATAGACCCTCACTGACAACCAGCTGGTCACCTTGTACCAGCTGACCATGGAGTCCATAGTTGAGCTGCTCACCTTGATCCAAGAAGACCAAGAGAGCATGATAAACATCAGGACAGCCGTGCCCCCGCTGCTGAAGCTAGAGTCTTTTCTGCAATACCTGGAACTGGCACCTTCCAGCACTCCATGGCCATGCTGCTTGGCATTGCACAGCCCACATTTTCGAAGGTGCTTGTGCAGGTACTGAAAGCCCATCTACGCCATGTTCCCCAGTACCAATGGCAGAGTGTGCCCAGTTCGCCTCCGCAGTGTCCTGTTGGTGCCTGAATAGCCGCCCCCCTGGCACCAAAAACTGCCTCCGCTGCTGCCTAGTCCCTCTCCCTGCACACCACTCCGGGAAAATGAGTTTTTCATGAAGGAACGGTTTTATGCAGAAGCCCACATGCCCAACGTGATTGCTGCCCTGGACTGTACCCATGTCGCGTTGGTGGGCCTCCAGGCACGTGGAGAGGGATACCGCAACAGGAAGCAGTATCACTCCCTCAATGTCCAGATCACCTGCGAGCCTGACCTCTTTATTACACACTGCTGCGCCTGCTTCCTTGGGTCCACCCATGATGCCATGGTCTTGTGCAAAAGCACACTGCCTGGAAACATTGAGAGGCACAGAGAGCATCGGACGTGAATACTGTTTGAGTACAAGTGCCATCACACAAATTTATCTTGCAGCGCTACAGAAAAGCAATATGAAGGGTTCTGGGGGTGCATAGCCACATCAAAAAAATGCATGCTGTGGTTTACATTTTTTATTTATTGGATATTTGGTGTTTCAAGGCACCACAAGACAGAAAGGGGGGGCAGGGAGAAAGATAACAATAATGGTCCCACTAGGCCTTGTGACATTCGGATCGTGCAAGTACAGTAACAAGAGGTGCGGGTAGGAGTGCTGGTAAGGCGAAGTGCTAGGGTGGTAAGGGAAGTGCAGGGTAAAGAGAAGAGAGTGAAAGGAGAGAATGGGGGCAGAGGGGCTCAGAGCATGCTAAGGTTAGGCCAGGAGGGCAAGTGCCAGGGATTGTGTGGGGTGCAAGGGGTGAGGGTCCACATGCTAATTGTGAGAAGGGGGGTGCACTGGGTGGGGGTGGGCCTGGTGCCCTGTAGATCTCAGAGGGAACCAGGCAGCCAGTCACTGCGTTAGACAGGGGTGTTAGCAGGGGAGGGGGAGAGGGAAGGAAGGAGAGAAAAGGAGGGTTTTCAGGAGCTTCCGGAAGTTACAGAGATCTGGCTCAAGCCTGAGAGGGGCAGGGAGACCATTCTAGAGGGAGGCTTCTGCAGAAGAGAGAGATTGACCCACCCCCACACTCTTTATTTATTTATTCATTCATTAGAATGTATAGAGCGCACAGCAGCCCTAAGGCATCAGACTTGCTGGTTACAAAGAAAGCTGAGGAGCATAGTGGTTAAATTACATGGCTTAGCTTAGTGGTTACAGGGTAGCTTCGATATGGTTACAAGACATAGTAGAATGGTGTTTACAATGGTACAGAGGATATTGGATACAGGTTTAGTAACAACATAGGAAGCATATGTTGAAGACATATATGGCATAGTGGTTAATAGGGAGAAGGAGGGGTAGTTAAGGATTAAGTTGGGAGTGCAAGCAGAGTTAGATGAACAGTGTAGTTTTGAGTGTTTTGCGAAAGATGGTGAGAGAAGGCTCTGCTCTAAGCTAGCTGGGGAGAGTATTCCAAAGTTTGGGAGCTATGTGGGGAAGCCTAGACCTCCGGTGCTGACTCTTTTGATTTGTGGGACTTGTAGTTGGTTGTCATGTTGACTTCTTTTAGGGCGGGTAGTGTTGACTCTGTTGATGGTGTCAGTTATGTAGGTTGGAGCAGTGCTACTCATGCATTTATGCGTGATGGTTAGGATTTTGAATTGGACTCGCTCTTTAACAGGTAGCTATTGAGCAGCTCGCCTGGCTTGAGTGATGTGCTCTCTTTTGAGAATGCTGAGAGCTGCTCGCAGAGCATTGTTTTGCACTATTTGGAGCCTGTTGAGATTTTTGGCTGAGGTGCCTGCAAGGATGGCTTTGCAGTAGTCCAGTTTAGCACTGAAGAGAAGCATCTGATCTGCAGAGAGTTGGAGCTAGAAGACTGAAGGGCTCTAGCAGGGAGGTATTTAGGGAGAGAGAGTTGGATGTAGCAGGGTCTCAGGGCCCAGAAAACATTGTGGATGATACAGAGGGTCTCGGACTTGATCCTAGCAGCAACCGGGAGCCAGTGGAGAGATTTTAGGGCTGAAGAGATGCGGTCTCTGGGCTTGAAACCAAGGATAAGTCTTGCAGTCCTATTTTGGATTAGTTGAAGGGGATGAAGGAAGGACAAAGGAAGATTGCGGAAGAGGCTGTTGCAGTAGTCCAGCTTAGAGAGGAACAGAGCTCTGGAGACACGGAGCTTCTGGGGGACGGTGAGGAAAGGGAAAATGCATCTGAGGAGGTGCAGCTGATAGTCGGCCTTCTTGGCAAGGACCGTGAAGTGAGGAGAGAAGGAGAGAGAAGAGTCAAAAGATGACACCAAGGTTTGTTGCCTCACAAGAGGGTGGGGAGTGGGGACCCATAGAAGGTTGCCAGCGGGTAGGAGTGAAAGAGGGAGCTGGGGTCCCAATGAGAAGGTTCTCAGTGTTACTGGCATTAAGACAGAGATCATTAGTAGCACACCATGCCTGAATAGCATTCAGAGAGTCAGGGACGAGAGAGGAGGAAAAAGAGGCGGTAGGGGGAAGCTTGAAGGAGAGCTGCATGTTGTCTACATAACACTGGAAGTGTGGAGAGAAGGAGGAGATTAGATGGGCCAGGGCGACAAGGTAGATGTTGAAGAGCCAAGGGTAGAGGATAGATCATTGAGGTACCCCACAGGTGGAGAGGTTGATGGGGAGAGAAATTGGCCCAGATGAACCTGTGAAAGTCGTTTGGAGAGGAATGAGGTCAACCAGTCCAGTGCCAGGGCCGTGATGCCAGGGGTGTCATGGAGCCCATTTGTCAGGGTGGCATAATTGACAGCGTCGAAGGCAGAGGAAATATCCAGAAGGATAATAACGGATGGAGAGTTGGAATCGAGATTTGAGAGCAAGTCTTCACAGGTGTTCAGTAGAGTAGTTTCCGTGCCTCTGACTGCTCTGAAGCCAAACTGGTGGTTATGGAGACAACCAACAGATTCAGTATGTTGGATCAGTTGGGAGATGACCAGCTTCTACAGGAGTTTGCCCAGGAAGGGGGTAATGGAGAGAGGGTGGTAGTTAGCCAAACAGGAGAGGTCGACACAGGACTTTTTGATGAGAGAATGCACAAAGGAGTGCTTGAGGGGTAGCAGGAAGGAGTCAGTGACAAAGGAATAATTACAGAAATCGGACAAGGCTGGAGCAAGGGAGGCAATGTTGTCCTTGATAGTTCTAGAGGAGCAGGGCAGCACCTGTTTGGAGTAGATTTTCATAGAGAGGACTTGTCTAGAAACCTCATTCGGTGCTATGGGTGAGAAAGAGGAGAGTAGGAGGGAAGAGGATAGGGGGGCAAAGGGAGGCCTGAAGCGCTGGAAAGGGAAGAGGGAGGGGAGTGCTGGTGAGTAAGGAGATCGAGGAAAGAATGTCCTCAGTTTTGGTTAAAAAGTGGGAGGCCAGTAAAGTACAGACGGTCAGGGATGGCAGGGGAGAAGTGGAGACTGCAGTAGGATTGGCAAGTTCCTTGCAGATTTTAAACAGTTTGCCCATATTGTTAGTGGCACCAGAGATGTGGGCTTGGCAATGGGCCCTCTTCGTCAAGCGGGTGAAGAGTCTGTATTGCATTTGGAGCAGGTGGCAGGCCACTCTGTCAGAGGCTGTACCTGAAGCCCACCACATACGCTCAGCAACTATGCACCTGCGTTTCGCAGAGGCTAGGTCGGAGTGATACCAGGTGTTGCACTTGGAGGCATGCTTCTTGCATACCTTCAGGAAAGGGGCAAGGATGTCCAGGTGTTGGTGATAGAGAGGTGAAGATCAGCAAGGGCAGAGTCAGTGGGGGAGTCAGTCGCAGGAATGGGAGGGAGAATGAAAGTGGCGGCAAATGCTGCAACTGACACACGCTTCATTGGTCGAATGAAAGAAACAGAGACTGGCAGTGCAGGCAGAGGTTTAGCTGAAGACCTAAGAGATCCAGGTGAGAGAACAGGAGAGCATGGCCAGACCAGGAGAGAGGTGTGGTGAGAGGGTTGGAGATGGGGATGTCTGCTGAGATGAGATCATCCAAGGTATGTCCGGATGAGTGTGTTGGACCCGAGGGATGAATGGAGAAGGAAAGAAAGACACAGAGGCTACGGGAGAGTCCAGTGCCCGGATCAGGAGAGTCAAGGTGAATGTTGAAGTCTCAGAGGAAGAGAAGCTTGGAGGTGGAGGCAAGAAGAGAAGAGGTGAGGGCAGACCACTCTGAGAGGAAGAGGGAGACCAGACCAGTGGTCCTGTAGATGGTGGTGAGAGTCAACGAGAGGGTTGGAGAGACACCAAGCCTGCAGACGAGGCATTCAAAGGAAGAGTAGGTCTGAGTGGGAATGATGGTAGCAGGAACCCATTCAGGGAAGATCAAGGCCACTCTGCCTCCAGACCAGTTACGCCTGGGCTTAGAGATGATCTTTTAGCCCTCAGGGGGGAGTGTTTCAAAAGCAGTAACAGAGATGGCAGTGAGCCACATCTCAGTGAGAGCGAAAGGTCAAGGTCAAAGTCTTCAAGAAGGAGACAGATTTCAGAGGAGTGTTTAACAGCAGAGCGAGAGTTGAGGGTAGCAAGGTGAAGCTGGTTGCCACTTTAAGGCCCTGTAAATGCAAAACCTGCCCTCTCACCACAACGACAGCCTACAACCTAGAGGACTTAGACAGGTTAGGCAATGCTGTAGTAAATCGCCAATGCATATTGCCTCATTAGAACAACAAAGTTCAACACTGCACCAAAGGAATGCAACACTGGCAGCAGTAATGCAATGTAGCCATAATAATGCGTCTTTGAAGCACTTTTTTGACATCCATAGACCTCTTTGATTGAATTCAGGACAGCTGGCTGTGGCCTTCACCATTAGGCTTCGGCCTTTCACAGTAGGGAGAGTGGGGGGGGGCTTCGCTTGTTGACATTCTCCTTCATTAGAGAATCCCTTTTCCTATTGTTCCCTTTTATTCCCCTTGTCTGGTTGCTACTTTTCTACGACCTCATAATGGAGAGAACTCCATTTAAATGTTGCCCTTCCTGTGATAGGAGGTTTCCTTGAAGGGACACTCACAAAGAGTGTAACAACTGTTTGCCATGTGCCCACGGCAAGGAGTGTTGCAAGGTCTGTCAACGATTTAAGCCTAAAACACTAAGCGGTATGCAGTCTACGCAATGTAGGCCGAATCCCATTCCCCCATTGGTGCTGTCGCATTGGACAAGGAACCCTGCAGCAGCCATGGCTCCAGATCAGAGGCTGAAGACATTGTTGCGGAGTCCAGCAAATCCTGCGTGCCCATCCTCAGCCCCACTCGGCAGGCCGAATGCACTGCTACGGGGGTCTCACCCACTGGCGACAGGGGTGCACACGCTTACACCAAGGCGAAGCACACAACCCCCCGGGCATCCCTCTACGGTACCGTCGAAGAAGCCGACTGCACCCGCAGGCCTGTCGAAATCTTCAGCGAAACCTGTGGAACCTTCTGGTTTTTCGAGCCGCTGTGCTTTCACCTCGGCGCTTAGTGCATGGTTCAAAGTCATTGACTTTCCAGGGTGCTCCCCCTAAATCTTCGAAGGCTGTTTCAGACACATCGAAAGACACGTCGAAATGCTTATCAACAGTTAAAACTCACCCTAAATTAAGGGAGAAGTTGTCCAAAATGCTTAAACAACTTGATTCCCATAGTTCTGGCACCCAGGCCCCTTCAGGTTTACCTCAGGGGTAAGTTCAGGCCTCTTCTGCCGTATCCTAGTCCTTACAAGGCCACCACAGTCCTGTTCACGAGGAGGTCATTTTTCCACTCCCTGAAACCCCAGCTACAGTGACTTGGACAAGGGAAAGGTTTGAGGAGTGTATGGACAAGTTGTCTGGGTTTCTTTCTTTCTCAGACAGGTTCCCTAAGAGAACCCTTGCTCTTGATGAGTACTCTAGGCCTTTCAAGTCACCTAGATTTCAGCGCCCAGTTTTCCTCACTACCTCTTCCTTAACTAAACAAACAGATGCTTCAGGGAATATATTTCAAGATGATCAATATGAAGAAATATATTATGGCCCAGACCAGGGAGACGACTCCCAAAATCCTACCTCCCAGGACCCAGTCACATTGCTTGATGTCACTGATGACCAGGGGTGTTGGCCCACTACTCCCACTCATGAGGCAGAGCCTGAAAACATTTTTGTAGACGACACACCTGTCCTGCTGTCCCAAGACTCTTCTATTGACAATCAGGTGCTATTACATAATATTCTTACAAAGGCAGCAGATCATTTTAAAATACTCACTCAAGAAGCAGCGCCTAATTCTGACTTTGTGGAGGATATCCTCAAAGAGAAAAAGCTTGTGAGTCAATCAATCCCCCTGCTTAATTACGGGCCAGTGCTCACCTGCTTCTTGTCCTCCTCCCCTTGGTAATGGCCACATCCCTCCTTGTAATTGCCTATGTATGACCTAGGAAGTGACCACAAAATGATGCAGGTAGCCAATTACGCTCAAATCACTGCCGCTGAAATGCTTGCAGCAGTGAACTTGCCGCTTCCTCCCTCTTCTGGGGAGGGACCCTGCTCCCTGTTGGAGGGTGAGAGATTGATTCCTTCACCCCTTGTGCATAATGATGCTCAGGGGACAAGCTAAACGTCAGGCAGATAACATATTTTTTTGCGCCGGTTCCAGAGGCTGCAGTTAAGGCTGTGGGAAGTAGTCTGCCTATCCCACAGTAAGGTATTACACCTGTGGAGTTAACAGCCTCTTGTGATCAGGTCTCTAGAAGATCTGAGGGGAGTACTGTTGACTCTGGGTCACTGTCCTCCCCTTTCATCACTCACGTTGCTCATAATGCTCTGAGTCCAGTGGATGCACCCCCGGATTTGAGCTTTGTGAACAATCTACCAGATTTGGAATGGCGTCATTCGCCAGACTTCGATTCCTCCATATCTTCATCTGACTTATGTCCGGCCCCATTGCCTCCTCAAAGGTTTTCATCTGCTCTCAGAAAGAAATCGGTGAGAGAAGCGGAATGTCGAGATGGGAGTCTAGTTGAAATTAATCCAATGCTATGTATTTTAGTTTTCCTGTTTTAGGGTCTCCAAAGGGAAACTAAGTCTAATTATGTTCTCCTACAATCCTTGTTGTTCAAGTTCGGCAACATTAATCTGCATGTTTCTGCAAAAGAATTTCTATTTAATCAGAGGTATCATGAATCTGAGGCCAACAACAGATGAATGATCCCCCAGATGTGGCAAAAGATCAGAGGGGAGAGGTTCGACCAGTGGAGATCGAAACGGGCACAACCACTGGGAATGCACCTTATGTAGGTGCAATGAGCTTGCAACCTACCAGCGAGCCTATCAGCACTCTTGATATGCAAACTGTTTTGTATTTTTTTTGTATTTATTTGGCATTTATTGAGCGCTTTACTGCAAAACGCTATACATTAAAAAAACAATAGTACAATAAAATGAGGATTGATTCAGTTACAAAACATTTTGTGTATAGGCGCTATATAAATAAACTATCATATCATATCATATCAAAGAAGCATTAGGATTGAAGAAGATAGTTCTTTAGAAAAGAACGGAAAGAAGGATATGAAGAAGTAGAGCGAAGAGAGAAAGAAAGAGAATTCCAGTGATAAGGAGCAAGAAGACAAAATGAACACAATCGGGATTGGGCACAAGGAGGACGAGGGACTGATAATAGCAACTGGGATTGCGAACAAAGGGACCGAGTGGGGGACCGAGTGGGGGTGTAGATGGAAACCAAGGATGACAAAGGATGACAAATAACTGGGAGCAAGATCGTAGAGGGACTTAAACATAATACAAAGAAAATGAAATTTGAGCCGGGAAGAAAAAGACAGCCAGGCAAGCGAAAAGAGCGATTGCGAGATGGAATCACGGGGAGATGACTGTTAGAGAAGGTGGATAGAAGCATAAAAAATGGATGCGGGGGGGGGGGCAAATGACAAAGAGGAATACCAAAGAGAATGGTAGAACAGTAAAAAAGGAGAGAAAATATAAGAGATGAAATCAGGAGTTTGGTTGCACCGAAAGTCAGGAAAAAGGAGCTTTACAGATATTAGAGAGATGGAAACGACAAGATCAGCAAATAGTAGAAATGTGAAGAGAAAAGGAGAAGTCAGTATCCTGGTAGAGGCCGAGATTACTAGCAAAGCTGGAAAAAGGTAGACGGAGGAAGGGAAAGTGACAAAGGAGGGAGGGGGAGGAATCGTGATGGCAGGGAAGAAGACAACTTCAGTTTTCAATGAATTTAGAACAAGAAAGTGATCTGACGTCCAAGGTTTTATAGCAAGTAAACAGGAAGATAGATTATCGTGAATTGCCAGAGTAAATGAGGAGAAAGAGTTGCGTGTCATCGGCATACAAGTGGAGGGAAATCCCAAAGGATGAGATAATTGCGGCCAGAGGGAGAGAAGAAAGTGATCAAGAACAAGAGCCTTGGGGGACGCCATGATGAAGGGGAAGGGTTTGAGAAGAGGAACCAGCCCAGGAGACAGACATGTGTGGTTAGAGAGGTAAGAGCTAAACCAAGCAAGAACAGAACCAGCAGACCCGAAACAAGCGTAAGAGGACAAAAGCAAAGTGTGATCAAGTGTGTCGAAAGCAGAGGACAGATCTAACAGTATGAGAAGAGGAGTGCTTAGTGTAGCGAGCAGACAGAGAGTAGAGCATTCTCACTTGAGTGACAGAGACAGAAGCCAGACTGGAAAGAGGGTAGAATAGAGTTATTGTTGACAAAGGTAGAAACCTGAGTATAGACTAGCCTCTCAAGTTATTTAGAGAGATAGGTAAGAAGAGAAATTGGATGGAAATTAGAAGGAAGAGAGGGGTCGAGAGATGCCTCCTTATGCATAGGGAGATGAGAAGCATGATGAAGGCAGGAAGGAAAGATCAATGAGAAGAGAGATGTTAAGAAGAGTGGTAGCATAGGAGAAAAGAGAAGGATAGACTTTAGGAATTAGAGAGGATGGGATAGGATCAGAAGGTGAACCAGTAGGATGGGAGCGAGGGATAAGAGAAGAGGTCTCCAGATTAGTAATGGGGGAAAAGGAAGAGATTAGGAAGGAGGGAGAAGAAGGAACAAGAGAGCAGGTTGAAGGAACAACAGCAACATGCAGAGGCGACTTTAGTAGAAAAATATATTTCAATGTCAGAGGCAGTAAGAGTAGAGTGGAGATAATTATCAGGGGTAGGCGGTGTTAAAAGACGAGAGAGAGAATGAAACAAATGCCAGGATGTGCAGATTGGGCATGAAGAAGGTCAGAGTAATAATTACACTTGGCTGCAAGAAGAGCCTCGTTGTAGAGAGAGTGATAGGATGGAAAGGAGAGCGAGTCAGACTCAGAGAAGGACTTGCACCCACTACGTTCGAGATGACGAAGAACTCGCTGCATTGAGCGGAGGTGAGGAGAGAGCCAGGGTTGTGGGGGTTTACGAGAGGGAGAAAATGAATAAGCAAGCTAGAGGGTACCAAGAGAGGAGGAGAGAGAAGAAGAAGCAGAAGAAGCAGCATCATCAGCAGAGAGGGCAGAGAATGTGGGATGAGGCAGAAGAGCAGTAATGCAAGATTAAATTAAAAGAGGGGTATGAAAAGCACAATAATCACAGCAGAGATAAGTGGTAGCCTCAGTGCTGGCTAAAGGAAGTGAGATAGGAGGAGGAACAATAGAGAAAGAGAGAAGACGATTATCAGAAGAATAGATGGCCAGAGCAGAGAAGGTTGAGCACAGTAAAGAGGAAACCAATCTAAGGTCCAAGCTGGTGCCAGAGAGACATGGGAAGAGGTGTGGGAAGAGCAGAGAGGTGGTAAAAATCAAGGATAGAAAGAAATGAAAGTGAGGAATGGATGGATGAAAGATGGAGATTGAAATCGCCCAAGAGTATGGTTGGAGTAGAAGAAGATAGAACAGCTGAGAGCACGACATCAATATCTTCACAAAAGGTAGCAATCGAACCCACAGTGCGATACACCAGTACGAAAGAGAGAGGATATGGTTTTATAAAAGTAGATAGAGAATATTCAAAAGACAGAAATGGGGGAAGAGAAGGAGAGGAAGAGATAAAGGATGAGGAGTAGAGAATACCCATACCACCTCTACGTTCCGCAGGACGGGGAGTGTGCACAAACGAAGTAGCAGGCGTAGAGAGAGAAGCAGGAATCAAGGTGTTAAAAGATGAGAGCCAAGTTTCAGTGATACACATGAAATGAAGATTAAGATGAAGAAAAATGTTAAGAACAGATAGAGATTTATTGCACCAAGAACTAGCATTCCAAAGGGCGGGATTAATAGAGGAAGAATATGGGGAAACAGGGAAGATAGGTAAGAGTATTTATATCGTGGGCAGAAGAACAAGAAACAGAGGAATTAAATATGCAGCTAGTAGAAATGGGGAAAGCAGCATCAGACATGATATAGGAAGAAGGAAAAGCAGATTGCAGCAGAGAAAATGTAACCAGCGCTTAGATGGAACACGTTCTGAAAGCAGCCACTGGACGTGCTGGGTGCGCAGTGCTTGGAGAAGCCAGGAAGTCAAAGTGTCCCCACAGATGAAACATTGAGTCAAAGCCCCTTGAGCAGGTAGGGCTGATATCAAGGCCATAGGGGCAGTGGGAGCAGATGTTATAGCAAATGTAGAGAAAGGTAGTCCTGGCAGCTTAGAACACGGAGAGCAGGTGATCAGCCTCACACCGGGGAGCAGAATGCTGTAGAGTGCGGAGTCAATTGTATAGAACACGTCGCATATGTCCATCCAATGGGTGTTGAAGAAGTCATATGGCAATACCACTGCTGACCCAGCACACACCCTATCTCAGTATCACAGCAGTGTGAGGACTGCCCTGGCTACGCCGAGGATATCACCCAGGCGTGGTGTTGAGAAGGCATGGGCTGATGAAAAGGTAAAGAGAGGGGGGCATGGGCAGGGCTCGAGGTGGCTGGTAGGTGGTAACCGATAACTGGAGTCGAATCCCAAGGAGCAGATGATCAGCGCCCACACCGGGGAGCAGACTGCTGTAGAGTGCAGAGTCAGTTGTATAGAACATGTCGCATATGTCCATCCAATGGGTGTTGAAGAAGTCATATGGCAATACCACCGCTGACCCAGCACACACCCTATCTCAGTATCACAGTAGTGTGAGGATTGCCCGGCTATGCTGAGGATATCAGCCAGGTGTGGTGTTGAGAAGACAGGGCCGATGAAAAGATAAAGAGAGGGGGGCATGGGCAGGGCTCGAGGTGGCTGATAGGTGGTAACCGATAACTGGAGTCGAATACCAAGGAGCAAATGATCAGTGCCCACACCGGGCAAGGCAGATGCTGCAGGGTCAGCTGAGCAGCACATACCTGTCACGATCCTACTCAACCTGCCACCCAGCACTGCTACATGCGCCTCTGTCTTTCTTTCCTTGTTTTACAGCTGCAGTTTTGGACTAATCTAATTGCATGTTCCATTCCGGCTTTTGGGTTAACCAGCAGATGGATTCTGGGACATGTATGCTGTCTAAAAGGCAGAAGGCTGAAGGGGGCATATTAAATACATTTGTTTGCAGCAAGCTACTAAGAGCTGCAGAGGGCCTGATTGCATTCACCTGTTCCAAGCTACTGCAGGCTAGGCTGCAGGGAGCTGGAGAGCACTTGATTAGAAACCACTGCTGCTACTGCTGCAGGCTACTGAAGCCAGGGCTGGGCTTAAATGAACACAGCTGCCAGAGTCTGCAATCAGCTTCACCCTGCTGGCTTGCTGCCTGGGAGGGCCTTTATAAGCTCACTTTGAACAGAAGCAGTTGTCAGTCAACTACTTTCTCTGGGAGTTTGTGCTGGTGCTCCTGTTACCAGTTTTTGACCTTTCCTGGAAATCCTGTTCCTGTTGATGCTTGCAGCTCCCTCTCCAGTCTGTTGCAGCCTTCTGCCCTGCTCCTCTGGACTCCCACCGCTGCCTTCTGCCCTGCTCCTCTGGGCTCCCACCTGACAGCTCTGCCACACTCCGCTGCCTTCTGCCGTGCTCCTCTGGGCTCCCACCTGGCGGCTCTGCCGCACTCTGCTTCCTTCTGCCCTGCTCCTCTGGGCTGTCACCTGATGGCTCTGCCGCACTGAGCTGCCTTCCGCCCTGCTCCTCTGGGCTCCCACCTGACGGCTCTGCCGCACACCGCTGCCTTCCGCCCTGCTCCTCTGGGCTCCCGCCTGACGTCTCTGCCGCACTCCGCTGCCTTCCGCCGTGCTCCTCTGGGCTCCCGCCTGACGTCTCTGCCGCACTCCGCTGCCTTCCGTCCTGCTCCTCTGGGCTCCTTGCCTTGCTTCCAAACTGTTCCAACTTCTGATATCCTATCCTGTCCTGTACCTGGTTATTTCTTTCAACGCTGCTTTCTACTTGTATACATCTTGGTCCACTGTGGTGTCTCCACTTGAATCAGTGTTACAGTGTGACCCTGGGTTAGTCTCCGTTCAGATCATATAAGGGAAGACTTCTGATGCCTTCACCTAGTCCGTTGAAGTCGTACCTGCCTCAGTATATGGTCTTTCAGTTTTACCCTTGCACTGAGTACAACAGATTCCTCGGCACGCCTAAGTCATGACGTTGCTGTATGACTGTTGTTAAGAGTAATCTGCTGGTACCTATCCCAAGCGCTTTCCTTAATCCCTGGAGACCCATTATCATATTCCAGTACATCCTTATTTCTGATCCCTCCAAGGTGCCCAGCGTACTTCCTTGTCTTTGCCTTTTCTCTGTCTCTTTGTTTACAGCCTGCTCCTGCAGTTCCTGTGAATACCTGTTTCAACTAACATCTTGGTGTGTACCTTTAATCTGTTATATTCTAGCATTGTCTCTGGAATCTCCCTTAATCTACTTGCATACAGTGAGAGATAGCCTCTGCCCTGTACTCTCCGCCTAGACTTGTGACAACACCCGTGGAACAAAAAGGTAGTGAGCCCAAACACCAACACACCTCGCCTCACCAAGTGCCTCAGGATAAGTGGGCAAAAAAGTCCAAAGGGAGATGGGAGGTGGAAGTGGAGTCTCGCGGCCTTCTGCTCTTCTGAAGCCCTCGAATCCCCTCCAGAGGGCCATCATAATCTGGTCACAGAGCCAGGAGCTGGAGCCAGGAGCTGACAACAGGCTCTTGTGTGAGCATGTGTGAGCCTGCAGGAGCTGTTATTGCAGTCAACATTCTACAGTAAAGCAGTGCTGATGGAGCTTGCTGCCATAGAGGAAAGAACCCTACAGCATCAGGCGTCAGGCGCAAGCCGCACTGCGCTCAGCTGCCCGCTTCTGATGCATGTGTTATGAAAGCAGTAAATATTATGTCCAGCTATTCCAATCCTCACTAGAGAAGTGACTTGTGCTATTCCTGCACCTAATGAGTCTATTGGCACATCTAGCTCCCTTGTGCTAACTAATAAGGTGGTATTACCGCCTAAAGTGGGGCCCATCTTAACCTCTGAAGTCATCTGTGTGGACGACATTGGCCATCCGCATACAAGTCACAGCACTGCCTTACAAACGCATGAGGGAGCCTCTTGTTAACTTAAACCTCTCATTGGACAAAAGAAACTGGGCGCCGAGCTGAAGAAGTCTAAGAATCGTCCACCACAGTGGTTGAATAAACAAGCATCCCATACATTTTTACACACCCTTTTCACTCAGCCAATTGTAAAAGCTGTCCAGGCCTTAACTCCAATGGATCCCTCACTGGCAAAATCGAGTGAAGTCATTGTTGTTGAATCTGCATCAGGTATTAGCCATGTGCCTGTAACCAATGAGGTGCCTCCATCAACTATTGCGCAGACTGTATTGGGGGGGGGGGGGTAGTGAAATCAGCTGAAGCCTCAAGGGTGATAAATGTGTCGGAGAGCCCCCTTAAGGGGAGGGCCAGTATGGTCACCCTTGCACCAGGAGGTAACGTTGCAGTACAAAGTAAAGTCACAAGTCTGTTATCAAATCTTGATGGACCAGCAGAGAGCTCTGCCCCTCCAGAGAACCCACCTAGTTTTGGTACGGGGCTGCGTCTCAGCAAGTAAATCTGACCTATCCTAATGGTATATCCAATGTATCAAAGGGCTCTAATTGTGTGGGTCACTCGGACGGTGGTCTCTATGATCGTATCACTTTGGGCCCTAAGGCATTTCGAAAATCATGTCATCAAGGCAGTGGAACTAGACAGGATAATCACTTTTCTGATAATCTATTCAGGATTTTAATAGAAAGTGTTATTCCTGACACTAAATCCTTGGTGCAGAATCGGAGGAATATTCTCTGTCACCTAGGTGAGATTCCCGCTCTGGCTGATATTTCTTCAAGTGACTTTGTGACTTACAAAGGATTGACTTTATTGTTTTGTACAGGATTGATTGTTCTGTTATCTATGTCAATTCTAAAATTGTGTTTGACACTATCCGTAGGTAACTGGATAATCTTAGAGTGCTGGGATTTGACTTATTACCATATTGTGAGAAAATGAGGTCTGGTGATGTGTACCCTATACATTTGAGGTGTTTGGTAGCCTTAGATTCATCCCTAGGGCCAGGGGGTGTGCCGGGACTATTGAGGAAGACATTTTGACATTAAAATGGAGGAGCAAAGCCTCTGAGGAGAGTAGGGCATGGTCATGGTTGTGGAGTGTGACAAACCAGGTACAATTTACAACCTCTCTTTCTCCCCCACCCACTCCCACACCCGAGCAACCAGCTTAAGTTTTTGCAGTCTGCTCCCCGGTGTGGGCGCTGAGTGGATGACAGAGAAAGAAAGAAAGTCTATCCTTTATTGTAATTGCGATGAGGTGTTATGAGTATTTATTTCTTTCATCGCTAGCTCTATTTGCTTCGCCATTGCCACTGCCCAATTCGTTTTCTCTCCTGAGATTAGTCTATCCCACCACTCGTCGGGCTCCAAGATCCAGGCGTTGTCTAGCAAAGGGCGAAGGTAAGCTATTCTGTTTTCTCTGGTCATTGGACAGTTAATCACAAGGTGCTTGACGGATTCAATCGTATCCAGGTTTTTGCAGAGACGGCAGGACTTTGTGGTCTTAGGGTCGCGAATGGCCATGATCTCCCGCGTGGGGAGTAAGTTCAATCTTGCTTTCAATAGAAGGTTTCTCAGTTTTTTATCCGGGAATTTTTGACAGTATTTTAGCGGCGTTTTTAATTTGTTGAAGGTCGGAGGTAGGGTGGCTAAAAGTTTGTTTTTAGTTGCCTTTTCCACTGTGGTGGTCCAATCCCACTCTTCCATTTTGCGTTTGACATGGTCTGGATTTTCCTTCAGGTCTTGTTCGGAGCAGGCTATTTGTGCTAGGTCGTTTCCTCTTTTCTCTGCCCAGTTGGATAAGGCAGAGCATTTCCCTTTTTTCTTTTCATTCCTCAGAATTTCATATAATCGCAGGGAGTCAGACATGATGATTTTTCTAAATAGCCTCATTGCGCTTTGATCCACCATGGATGTCAGTGAAACTAGGCCCAATTCACGCCTGATTGCCGGCATGGAGGTCGATTTGGGTAAACCTAGAACTGTTTTCCATACGTAACCCTCCAATTTGGGCCATAGCTTATGTGGTAAACACAGCGATGACTCGGCACCATATAGTATTGATGGGACCACCTTTGTTTTGTAGAAGGTTATGGCTGGGATGAGTGAGAATTTGCCATATTTTCTGTCCACTGCTCTTATTTGGGCGGTCAGCCGCTTTGTTTTCTCCCATAGTTGAAGTTGCCAGGCCCTGTCCACTCCAGAACAGTCCATCAATACCCCTAGGTATTTGATGGTTTTTACGGTTTCGATTTCAGTGTTCTCCAGAAACCATGTCTGCTGTTTTGTTCTTTTTTTTGCTTTTTTCGAAGACCAAGATCTTGGTTTTTGACTCGTTGATCTCCAGGTTATTTTCTCTCATATACTTTGCCAGATTAGTCAGTTTGCGCTGAAGACCAACTGGAGTTTGGTCGATTAGTATGACATCATCGGCGTACAACAGGCGAGGGATCTCCGTATTTCCTATTTTTGGTGGAAATGTTCTAATTTTGCTTTCTGACTGGCCATAATCTCCCAAAAATGCATTGAACAGGGCGGGGGCCAGTGGACAGCCCTGTTTGACGCCTCTATAGACTTCAATCTCTTCAGATAATGTACCCTGTTGATTCAGTTTGACCTTGATTTTTGTCTTCTCGTGGAGGGCTTTTATTGGCTCCAACACCTCTTCCGGACATTTCCAGTGGTGTAATTTTGACCATAACTTGTTACGATCAATCTTTTCGAAGGCCTTCGATAGATCCACGAAAGCCAAAAAAATCCTGGGCGCCCCATCCTTGACCTTGGTTTTCAGGATGTTGAGGATTAGGATGTTTATTGATGTACTCACGTTTTTTGGAAACCTGTTTGTAGGAAGTCCCTCGACGGGCTGTTTTGTTCCAATGATTTAAAGTGGGTCAATAGCAATGTCGCAAAGATCTTATAATGTCCAAAAGAGCGATGGGTCTATAGCTTACTGGCTCATTTCGGGCTCCCTTTTTGTAAATGGGGACGATGATCGCAGTTCGCCATGTTTCGGGGATCATCTTTTTTCTGCCACACTCCTGAAAGATTTTACTGATCAATTCTGACCATTTTTCCGGGTACCGCTTAAGGTCCATATTAGTAAGACCATCCGGACCAGGGGCTCTTGATGTTTTTAGTTTGGTAATTGATGCTTCTATTTCACTGGGGTTGGATACATCGATCCAGGATGAATTCGACCGATTTATCTCTGTGTACACTTCGCCGTCTGGTCTCTTGAATTCTCTGGTCAGATAAGCAATCCAGCTGGATTCGGCCACCGCATTTGTCTGCGCTGAGCCTGGAGTGTTTGTCATTTCTTTTATAAGGCCCCAAAATTCACTGGATTTTTTTGTCTGTAATTTGGACATCATAAGCTCTGCATCTAATTGCAGTTGGGAAGCTCTCTGCTGTTTTAGCCAGTTTTTGTACCCTTTTGTTTCTTGCTTCCATTTCTCCCAATCGGCGGAGGCATTTGTTTTTTTCGCTATTCTTTTTCGTTTGCGCACCTCTTTTCTTTTGTCAACCAGTGCTTTGTTAAATGCATGTCTTCCGGTACCGAGTGTCTTAGTGGACTTTTTAGCCTGGATCTCGTAGGCCAGTAACAGGGGTAAATAGTTTGGTCGTTTATCGCGGTTTGATTCCTGAAATTTATCAACCTTTTCGACCCAACCTTGCTTGATTTTAGCGATGTCCCCTTCGCTTATCTTAAGCCTTGTTCTTTGGGAGTTTAAGTCGAGCGTTGTTCCATATGTTTCTTTAGACGGTTTACTGCCTTGCCAAACACAAGTAAGCAGGTTATGATCACTGTGCTCTGTTTTTAATACTTTAAAGCTTGTGATACCTGCTGTAAGGCCATCAGAGATAAAGATGTAATCAAGTGTCGCGTTTGCGGAGTTTCGTTCCCATGTTGGGAGATTTACTTGTAAGGGGAACAGATTGGCAACGTTTTGGATATTTCTTGCTTTAATAACTTGGTTCAAGGCTTTCCCTCGTTCGTAAGCTGCTTCTCTTGATCTGTTCCCTTTTTCATTACCCAAACCAGTGGGCCTTAGGACACTGCATTTTGCGTTAAAGTCACCGCATATTATGATGTCGATCGAGTCAAAGTTCTCGTACAATTTATCGATGGTGCCCCTCATGTTGTCACAGAATGTTTTCATAGACATCCGTTGAGGGTTCCAGTAACAATTTATAATTGCTACATTTTTTGTAGAGCTGATTTCATTTTTATCGCTTATCTGTTTCCACGAGGTCAACACCACCAATACTTCGTATGCCTCCTTCCATTTAATTGGAGCCGATAACCCTTGGCCCGTTTTAATCGCCACCAACAGGCCAGACGATGGTCTGCCTAGTAAGCCTTTCACTGCCGGTGAAATTTCAACTGTGTAGCCGTCCAATGCAGGTTTATCCATCAGCCATGTCTCTTGGAGACATAGCATATCGTAAAACCCCAGGTTTACTTCACCGACCTTTGTCAAGTGGGCATGCCCTCTTGTGTTCCACGAGCACAGAGTGAAGGTCTCTATTTCAGGCCGTTCCTCATCGTAGCAGAGTGTAAAATCGCCAACGTCGAACGGCCCCGGTCATTGCTATTTTTTGTTGTTTTTATTCCATTTTTGAGTGAACCATTTCCAGGGGCCTGATTCCTGGTTTACAGATTTTACACCATTTCTGGGGTCTGGAGAACTGTTTTTGTCGTCTCTCCTCCTTGCTTCAATGCCAACCTCACTCTGTTGCTCTGGTTTTCTTCCTCGAGGCGGACTACTTTCAGAGCGACTATAAACCCTATCCCGCTGATCACTTCTGTAACGTCGCCAGATTTCGTCACGAGTGTCGTGATATCTCTTTCGTGTGGTTTTCTTTATCTCCTTGTCCCAGTGGTGGTCACGGAAGGGCCCTCTTAGTCCATCCTTCTCTACTGCCTCTTGTCTGCGGTTTTGGCGATACATGTCTTCCGTCCTTGATTTATAGTGCACTGATCTAATGGCGATATCAGCCTTTTTCTTACTCGACAATATTTGCTCCGTTGGCTTTGTGATCTCAGTCAGGGTGAAACCCAATGATTTTAATTCTTCGTGCGCCAGTTGGTCAATCCGCTCAGTTTCTCCTGCTTTAATGTGAACATAGGCCTTGGCCCTTTTCTCTCTGTGGTATGGTTCTACTAACACCACATCTGCTGGTCTGATTTTGTATAAAGATTTCGTTTTGTTCATAATCTTCATGATTGTACATCTGTTCAAAATCAGGTGGCCGCTCTCTATCTCTCTTTGCTCAAGCTTGAACACTCTTAGTGCGTCTTTATTCATTTTATGATCTCCTCTTTCTCCCCTTTGGGCTCTTAATTTCACTGGGCTGTTTTTTTCATTGAGTCCTTTAGGCTTGGTACTTGCCTTTTCTGAAGCTGGCTTAAGTCTCTCTTTAGGGACGACGACTCCTCGGTTTTGTTGCGGTGTCGCCGTGGCCTCTTTATTTCCATTTTCCATTTCGACCCCTCTATTGTCCCCTTTTTCATCCTTTTGATGTAACTGTAGTCCGACAATTGGCCCTATCTGCTCTATGTCTCTGCTTTTCTCTATTTGCTCGTTTTCTTCATAGATCGACATATTCATTAGGTCAGACTGTAGCATAAACTCTTCTGCCGTTTGCGGTGATTTGGGAGAGGTTACCTTCTTTATGCAACTTTGTTGGCTGTTTAAGTTTACTTTTTCTTGCAGGTGTGCCTTCGTTTTTTTGCTGTTTATTAGGACTTGGGACTGGTTTTCGTCTTTAGGTGGACTTCTTAAATCGACTGACTGGTGTTGGATTTCGTCAAGCCTTTTGGATGTGGATTTGTTAAACGCCAACAGCGTTTGAGTGGTATTTCCTATCAGTTTAGGCTGCGGCTGTGATAACTGAATTTGTGGTTTTTGGCTGTTTAGTTGAGCCCACTGCTCGTTGTTTATTTGTTCCATAATTTCTATCTTTTTCTCGAGTTTACTGATTTTACTTTCCCAATTGCGATAAGGGGAGGTAGCACAATTTTCTATGGCTGTGATATAGCTTTCAACGTGAGACATTTTGTTTATCATGTTGGATAAAATTGCGGTGTTGTCTTTCACCTCTTCTTTGATCGCCTCATATAATTTGCAAAATGGGGCCAGCACAATAGTCATAGCCGACATGATAGCGATCATGTCTGGTTTTTTACTCGGCGACTCTTTTTGCATTGCTGCTGCTATGTCACTTAAACGTCTCTTTTTTGGAGATGCCAGGATTTGTTCTTTTCTTCGTGTAGTTGCCTGGAGGTCATTATATGAGGAGTCTCGTCGAGGGCTATGGCCGTTTTCATTTAGCATGGTTTGATTACTTCGCCCCTCATTCGCTAAAACCTGGTCCCAAAGGGTTTTGGGCAAGTCCCTTACCTCTGAGACTGGTTTGCTTTGAGAGACCAGCGACAGGTGTGGTCTTGTCCAAGCCACCTGCTGCTCCCCATCACCTGCTTGGTTTTTCTCTGAGTTTGCGTTGCTAATAATCTGCCCTTCTACTTCCTTAACCACCTCCGATCCCTTGCTCGGGTTTTCTGCTTGGCTTTTCATCTCTTGAATTACTTTCTTTGGGTAGGAAGTAGGTTGGCTAATTAAAGAGGCCGTCAGTTTTTCCCTCGCGCCTTGATTCGTAATCTCGGCTGTTATATTGTTTCTTAATAGCTCTTCCGTGTCTTTTAGACTTTGTACTTTTGCATTTTCGTTTTGCTGCTCCTGTCTCTGGATGTCATTTGCGTCGAAAACAGATTTTCTCGCTTTAAGAGCTTGTGGGAGATCCCCTACTGCTTCCAACATGTCTGCGTCCGATACTTCGTCATCTGTTAGAATTTTTCTTTTTTGGTGTTGAGTGAAGAAGGCCTTCAAGAAGTTTTGATTTGGGGGGATGGAGGGCCCCTTTAGTTGCACGTCTTTTCTAGTTCGTACTTTTTTGCTCGTTTGTTCTGGTGTCTCTGATACGAACTTTGATCTTTTGTGACCAGTTTTTTTGCTTTCTTGGAGTACCCTCTTTCTTCCTATTTTTAAGAAGGTGTGGTCGGTTGAGCTTTTAATTTCCCCTTTTTCCAAGATTTCTGAATTTGATGCAACCTTTGATTTCTTTATCAGGTCAGCCGATTCTGTAGTTTCGGTATCTGAGTCCACTTCGATCGCTGCCTCATGGTGTCTTATCAGTTCTTCTGTCTCTGAAGTTAAGTCCGTATCTAGGTCTGAGTCCGTTTCGCTGCTGTTTGTCTCCGAGCAGCGCTTTCGTTCGTTTGATCGTCTTTTAGGATGTTTACTCGCTTTTTTTGTTTGTTTTAAAGTGGGTGACGCAGCACTAGGATTTCCGTGGATCAATGCCGTTACCTGAGTGACCTTATAGCTGCCATCTAGGCCATCTTTTTGTGGTACATTGAGCGGGGGTTGTTGTGGATTTAGGGTTTCCCCCTTCGCTCCTTCACCACTCTCAGAATTTGTATCAGCGTACTGTGTACTCATTTTTGCATGTGGGGCGCCCCCGGATTTATGGCTTGGTTCGCGAGTGCACGCCCGCAGGTTTTCTTTTTCCTTTAGCATTTGGAGCTCCTTCATGTCAGTTGTCTCCCTTTGACCCGCCACTCCATGGCTCTCGGTGGTCCGCGTGCCGGGCGTCCCCTTTTCACCCGTAGCGTTTTCCCACCTCACCTTACCAGTGGTCTCCAGACGCATCCTAACGGTGTCCCCTGGACTCACGGAAGAGGTTGGGTTGAGGGTCCTAGGATCCAGAAGGCCCACTCTTCCTGAGGACTCGGCTAGGGACTGGGCTTCCAAAGGTGGAAATGTGTCAGCATCGGTATCGATATCACGTTTGCCTTGTGTTTTCTTAGGGTCACCCGGGGTGGGGGACGGCACCATAATAGAAGTACATACAGGTGGAGACGTGGCACTATGCTTGCTCGACCCTTGATTTGACCTCTCTGGCCGAGCCTCGGGAGCACCTTCAGAAAAAGTTTCACTCGTAGAGGGGGGTGAAGGTGGAGTGGGGGAGTTTAAGATGACAGATTCACTCACCGTCCTCTCTGAAGGCAGGTCCTTTTGGATCGCTGTCAGGATTTCCATCCGCTCCGTGCTCCTTTGCACTGCGCCAGTTCTTGCCGGTTTCACGGCCGGTTCGGATTTCGTTCTTAGTTTCTTTCCCACGGGGGGTGACCACGCGTGGGAAACTGGATGCGGTCTCACATCGGGCTCCATCCTGCTACGACTCCGCGTATACAGCGGACTGCAGCAGATGCTCCCAACTCAGCTCGCAACTCCGCTCCGCTCCGTGGTGTTTTCGGTGCAGTTAACCACTTCCTGGACACAACGATGTGGTCAGAACACAGGACTGCAGCAGACTGCTCCCAACTCAGCTCGCAACTCCGCTCCGCAGTGTTTTCGGTGCAGTTAACCACTTCCTGGACACAACGATGTGGTCAGAACACAGGACTGCAGCAGACTGCTCCTGTAGGTTTCATAACCATGATCCCCGATTTCGGGAGCAACAGCTACCGTGCATCAATCTGCCAAATGCTACAGCCTGAACCTATATCCTACTACAGCATCTTCAACTCTGGGGAAGAAATTCTGGGTGAATTGGTAAATGGCAGACTGGTTATTGGAGAAACATGGTATGTCAGTAAACGACCTCATGCTAAAGTGCATTCAACATCTATCTTTTTGGAGTGAGTATAATTCCTTCTATATAGCTTCTATTGATGTTACGGCTGCTTTCGATGCCGTTGATCGCAATTTATTGTGGTCTAAATTTAGCATGTGGGGCATCCCAAACTGTTATTAAGATTGATCATCGGACTTTATGAGAATTCTAACATCCAAGTCCATTTAAACCAACACAGGTTCCTCTCCAAATCCCCACTTTTCGGGGTGTTAGGCAGGGTTGCTTATTATCCCCCTGTCAATTTAATTTATACATGGCTGATATAGGTCAGTACTTGGAGCCTGTGGCATTTGTTACCCCTACGTTGCACAAAATGAGGCCACTTTGGTTGGCTTATACCGACGATTTAAAAAATGTTTATTATACTCCGATAGGACTTCAACGCCTACTTTATGGTTGCTCTAACTTTGTGGATTTACATTCTTTAAAGATCTATCTGGCAAAGACCTTATCTGGGCTTCTTGGTTACCTCTAAACCAAGCAAAGTCAAACTATAGTCTTGGCTGAAAACTCTAAAATGCTATTTCCCTCATAAATGAATAGAGCCGGGTGGATTCGCATTTTGGCAAAATTCTTTCTGTTGCCTTGAATTCAATATTACGAGAGAAAAACTGTTGCAAAGATCTCATAAGGGATGGAAGTATACACCTTAACCATTCTGGATTATTTACCTTTGCTTGAAGACTTGATTTGGAGAAAAGATTTGCGTATACCAGGCTCTGTCCCTTTGTACGCCATACAATATGGGCTTGGTTTTGCTTCTATGACAGCAAGAGCATACTGGAAGTGTCTTTCTCTTTTTGGGAAATTCATGTGTCTGATTGAAGGCTACTTATTAGCAGACCTAAAAGTATCATTGTTGCAGAAAGGAAGTGGACTACTGCAAGAGCTTAATGAGTTCTGATGTGAGCTTCTTGTTAAATCCGGTTGCTTTGTGAGTGATTTGGTCGAGAATCAGAAGCTGGGTTTAGCTAGCAATTTATCCTGATAAGTGTACCAGGCGACTTTCTTCATTTTTGATGGAACATTGTGCTTACTAAGGGATCTTGGTTACATTTGGCATGTTAAAGGCTGGCCTTGCTTCATGCAGGTTTTGTCAAGAGAAAGACCAACGTGAAACCCTCAAACATCTTTTGGTCTACTGCCCCACGGTGCAAGGCTTAAGGTGGAACACCCTGAAAAAGTTCTCAGGTCTGTTCTCCTTGGGTGAGAATTCATTAATTTGGAAATATTGTTTGGCTGGTCATACTAAATCCACAGTAGTGGCAGTAAACTTTTAAAAAGCTCTGAATATTGACCCCATGAAGGGTATGACATCCGCTTCAACTAGTGCTGCCACTGTTTCTACTATGTAATCATACTATATGAGAGTGGTTCTGGTATAATTTGCATAGTGAAATAATGTGTTGGATTGTATTACTTGTATGAATAATTTTTTTCATTTTCAGAATTTTGAACTTATTTTTTCCTTTTCATTTAGTAGTCTCTTATTTTGTTGTGATGTTGTGTTGATGTACTGTTTTATGTTTTATTGATTGTCTTTCTTTTGCTGTCCGTTTTTGTATTCTGTTTTATACAAATGTTAATTTTTTTAACCAAATAACAATTAAAAATAAAAGGGAGAAACCTACTTTTTAGAACTAATTCTCATTAATTTCCATACCGACTATTCATATATAAATGGTTAATATGGTAAACTAATTAAAGGGAGAACAAACAGGATAAAAAGAATAAAAGAGAAAAGAGGAAGGGGAATAAAGTGGTAGGAAAGGCTGGTATCGAACTGAAACCCCTGTCACCATTAAGAAAAAGCAATAAGAAAATAGAAAAAAGAAAATGCAATTTTCCTCTTTTTTTCAGGGAGCCCCAAAAATAACAAGGCCCGAAATTGGCCTATAAACGCTTATATGCTATACGTTTAAAAAGTGTCCAGTGCACATATTGGACAAAATATAGTTAAACTGGCACAAACATGGTTAAAAGCCTTGGTGTGGCGTTGATGCTCATAAACCACTTATTCGTGTGTGCTAAAGTTAGCCATTCTTAGCTTTACAGTACGAAAAGCTGACTCATGGGCCAAACACATAATGCTAGTGTTCCTCGACCCGACCGTTTGTAAGGGGCCCCAGCTTATTATTCTTGGTGATTGATTATCACTGTGCTTGAAAGGTCTTGAGTGTACGAACATTGCCTCACTGGAATCAAAAATTAGTATTGTGTTACTTTCATGGGGAGATAAATATTTTCAGGGCAAGGAAATTCTGAATAATTTTTTACAAAATGGTTGTCGATATACCTTGATTTAAGTGGGTTAGAGGCTCATTAAGAAAGCGAACAATTACTTGTACTTTATATAGTTGCTAGCATGTATGATTAATGCGGCAGAGTATCTGACTAGGTACTATGGAAACCGTTTGCGAATTTACAAATGTGCTCCACTTTCCTTGTTAGTGCCCAGGTCTCCTTTTTTTCCAGTCTGAACCTGAAAGTAAAGCGCATAATGTTTGAGAAATTTTTTGTCGAGGGTAAATTTAAAAAATAGATGTCGCTTTTGCTTAAAGTTATATGTGTTTGTACTGTGACAGACTCATAGTAGTACTTAATGATGTAAGTCAAAGCATCGTGTTTAATGGTTTTGTGTATACAGAAAACTGGATGTGTTGTCATATGATCTGAAACTCCAGTCTTTGTCTTCGAGTGATCACAACTTTTCTCACCCACAATGCGCTTTCGGACTCTGGACCGCAAGCCCCACAGTATGGGGTTTCTCTGGGCTTTCATTAGTTCATCGCCTCTTGGAACTTTGGACTTCAAGTCCAACTGGTTAATGTTTCTCTTCACTCTTACTAGTTCGGTGTCTCTTGGCGCCTGGGACTTCAGGTCCCAGTGTGCACAGATTTATGTGAACAGTCACCTGTTAATGTCTCTTCGGACCATTGAAGACTTCATGTCCAGGTGTACAATGCTTTGTGTAGCAGTCACTTGCTCACATCCCTGTCCAGAATAGATGTGAGTTTCCAGCACCTTTACACTGCGATACCGATAGGTCCTCTTCTTGCTTGGTGATATAGTAAGCCTCTTACCATGGGTGCCATGACAATTGTCATGATACCATTGTTCTTTTTTGCCTTTCTGGCTGTTGAATCAAATCCAGTGATGGAAGCTTCCCAAAACTTCTGTTACTCAGTAAGGCCCATTTCATTGGACAAGCAACTTGTTATCACCGGTGAGCAAAAATATCAATGCTTGATCACTGACCTTGAAAGTCTGGAAGCAGGCTTTTCTTTTTTTGTGGACTTTTGATTTTTTGGAGTCCTCGCTAGGCTCTTCTTCACAAAGTATGCACGAGCCTCAATCTGTCCAGCGTGCTATGGATAAACTCTGTCAGGTTGGAAGTGGGTTTTTTCTGATCTTCCCATTTTTCTTCAATCATGTCAACTACAACCCAATGGCTTCTCTGATGTGCTAGATCAAATGGGGCAAAATCAAGTGAAGGCTTCAGGGCTCTTTCATCTAGCAAATCAAACCTAAGATAGAAGAACATCCCAATTGCACCCATCCCAGGGGTTTAAGTGGGCCGGGCTGCAAAGGGCAGAGCACCAGTTGTCTCCAGTGCGGATCCCTGCCAAGGTTGCCCCACTACTGGTTGATCCTGAAATCATTCTGCGGGCAGTCTTCCGTCGCTATCATGTGGCAAATACATGAATTGTGTGTTGGGGGAGCAGCAGCCCGATGTGAGGGAAACCTGCACTGTGCGGAGGCAAAGATCATGAATCTTTCTTGGCTTTCCAAGCCCACAGTGATTAACTACAAGCTGTAGGAGACAGAGACGAGTCCTCCGTGTTGTAATGGGGAGCCATTAACACATTAGAATGAAATCTCCGACCTTCCGTCTCGCTCCGTTAGCTGAAGAGGCTGCATATACACTTGTATGCAGTTCGCTTCCTCACAGCATCTGCTAGCAGGTGGGGATTTCATTCGGACATGTTAATGCCCACTCTCCATTATAACGCTGAGGTTAATGCTTTTTCGCCCTGCTAGCTGCAGTAAATCACTGTGGGCTGGGCCAACAAAGACAGATTGATGACCTTTACCTCTACACATTGCAGACTGTCCTCCCCCATCGACCTGCCCCCCACCCATTATGCTACGCCCAGAAATTAGGCCATGCCTCTTTGTTAGCGTTTCCCCTCGATTTGTCATCCCACTTAAAGCGCTGACCTCTCCTTATTGACCGTCTTTCTCAAAAGGTGTTTTAAAGATGTATTAAACCACTCAATGATTCCATCTGCTTATGGGTGAAAGCTGGAAACAATGTCTTAGTTTCTAGCAGGGTCCTAACCTCTTCCAAAATCTTGGACACAAATGGTGTTTCCTAGTTGATATTTATCATGCACAAGAACCCCACTCGGGTGTAGCATGTTAATAAGACCTGTAATACGTTAAGATTAGTGATAGTCTTAGCTCGGAATGCAGCTTTGACCTAGTCTACCAGGACTAATATGAAGCAGAATCCACTCTTAGGGTCCAACATTGGCCATAGCAAATCTTTCAGATGTTATGTCTATCACTGGCGGTGGTTGTAAATTGTAAGTTGTAAGTTTACTGCTATTATTTTAGCAAAGTGCACACATCTAAGACTTCTGTGTCAGAACGCTATACACTTCTGGCCAATAAAGGTAGTTCAAATCTGGTCTTGGGTTTTTGACACATAAGGTGCACAAAAGCAAGATCTCATACTTATTTTGGGAATTAGTAGTTGGGTCAGTCCACATCCTTTTGGATCCTTGCTCTTGGTGAAAAAGACTCTATCTTGACCGAGTTCTTCCTCAAAGATGGTTCGTGGAGAAGAGGCATTATGGGCGGTAGTAGAGTCAGGGGGCCTTGGCGGCTCACTTGGTATGGGGGGTCTGATAGGTCCCATGAATTCCGCAGGCGCTTGCAACCTGTCGTGAGTTTCACTAAAAGACAGGTCACTGGCTCAAAACCCCCTGGATCCTGTCTTGTCAGTTGCGGGTGCTTGGTGGGTGTCTGACTGAATTGTATCCTCACCCAGTGTACATCTGAGAGAAACATTGGTTGGAATATTTGTGAGGTGTCCGTGGGCATTAATAAGGGTCAGCCCCCAGTCAATTCACAAGCTCTGAAGTTCAGCAGGCTGGCAAGTCTAATCTGATTTAGCCTGACATTGCATAATAATGTAGCCTACAAAGGGATATCAAGGTGTTAACGGGCACAGTTTACACCAAAGCAAGGTATGGAAAGATTAACAGCCTTCATGACATCATGCTGTGCCCTGCTAGATTATGCACTGGCCAATGAGAAGGCATCTTTTCAGTTCTCCCTAACAGCACAGTGTGTTCTGCTTTGATCAATGGGGTGAGAGTGAAGGGAGTAGATTTAGCAACATTTGATGACATCACATTGTACTTTGGTATTTGACCAATTAGAATAGTGCATTATCAGTGCTTGGTCAAATTGTGCTCTGCAAAGCTAGATATTAACCAATGAGAACGCAGCTTTAGCAGCGATTAATGTCATCCAACTGTGTGTCTCTGGACTAATCATTGATTGGCCAAGCAGAAGCCAGCTTTAACAGGCCTTAACAAGCCATTGCTCGGAGGGACCAGGCTCAGACTAATGAGAAGGTCGACATAATATTGAGATCTGCTAGACTTCACATTGACCGATGAGGAGGCAGTTTTGTAGCATGCTATGACATAAATCTGACACTAAAAGTCACAATGTCTAATTAAACATATGAAAGCTTGTTGGTAGATCTTAATTGTAGGTTCTAGTGTTGTTGAAATATATGTATGGGTCATTAATATGTTCTGCTATGTGAATGTATACCGTGCACTGCTACCACCCAAGGGCAGTCTCCAGGAGCTCAAGTGGGTCTGCAAGAAATAGGATTGGGTTGGTAAGTGAGGGAAGGCTGATAGGACAGATCCAGAACCAGGAGAAACTGGCATCTGTGTGTGTTGGTGTGCAGATGGTAGGTTGGGTGCACTGGCTTGTTGTATCTGTACGGGTAAGGTCCAATGCCTGGGATGTTTTTTGCGTGGCTGTTTGTTGTGTTGGGGTGTGTCTGCGTGTTTTATGTGCAGATTGCTGGTATTTAGGGTTGTGCGCACTGGTTTGTATCTGTACGGGTAAGATCCAATGTCTGGGATGTTTCTATCTGACTGTTATGTTGGGGTGTGTATGTGTGTTTTATGTGTAGACTAGCAGGTGTTTAAGGTTGTGCGCACTGTCTTGTTGTGTCCGTATGGGTAAAGTTCTGTGTACAGGTTTGTTTCTTGTAAGTGTGTGTTGCTTGTATTGGGTGTGTGTTAGGGTATAGGTTGGCTAGGCCAGTTGGTGCTTATGTTCGGGTGGTGTGTTTGAGGAAGTAAAGCGGGGTAGTTAGTCCTTTGCCTACGCGATACGTTGTTCTATGTGACTAATCTACACAGTCCAATCTGTTGTGACAAATGGCTAATCTTCACAATTCTCTCTAAGTGCGATGCGTGGTTAATCTTCTGAATTCTACGTCTGGCGCATGTTTAAACTTTATAATTCTTTAAGTGTGATGCATGGTTAATCTTCACAGCTCTATCTAGAAGTGACGCATGGTTAATCTTCTGAATTCTAAGTCTGGCACATGGCTAAACTTCATAATAATAATAATAATAATGATTCATAATAATAATACATATAATAATAATTAATAATACTTATTAATAATAATAATAATAATTTAGCGTTTATATATCGCTACAAACCCTCAGGTATCTGAGCACTGCTTATTATTACCCACGGTGTGGGTAATAGTTCTTTAAGTGTGATGCATGGTTAATCTTCTGAATTCTAAGTCTGACACATGGCTAAACTTCATAATAATAATAATTATAATAATTATAATAATAATCATTAATAATACTTATTAATAATAATAATGTAGCGTTTATATAGTGCTACGAACCCTCAGGTATCTGAGCGCTGCTTATTATTACCCACGGTGTGGGTAATAATACTTTAAGTGTGATGCATGGTTAATCTTCACAGCTCTATCTAGAAGTGACGCATGGTTGGACTTCACAATTCTATGTAAGTGTGATGCATGCATAGTCTTCAGTAGCAGAAGTACCAATTTCAGGTTGTGCCCAAAAGATGTGAGTACGCTGTGGGTACTAGAGAACACATTGCGGTCATGTGTCTCACACCAGACTCCAACCTTCTCAACATCCATTGGTTGTTTGGGCAATGGTACTAACTAATTCGAATCAGTGTTAGACTGAACTGACTTCCAAATGTTCCTCCCATCTGGTCATAGCCGGCTTAAATAACCTTTTGTCACCCACTAAAAATATGTCAAACTTTTCTGCCCAGGCACATAATGTAACTGTGTTTATAACTGTTGCCTGGAGACCAATCTCCCAAATGCTGGTAACCATCTTTGCACATCTGCTTACTCCTACTTGTGTGACTTCCTAAGATTGTGTATATTTCTTAGCCTGTTGTGTAACTCTATAAAGTGGTAATACTTTCCCCATTATATCTGCGCTACAGAAATGTGATCATAAATGCGTTTCATTTTGGGGGACCGATTGCAATGAAGTGTTGCTATGGAATCCGCCTCTGAGCTTCATTGTTTTTATTGGGGTTCCCTGCAAGAACTGTGATGTTTTTGAAGAGGAATGTGCCGCACACACGGCACTAAGGCCAGGGGCAGAGGTGGGCGCCTGGTGCTGCAATGGGCTACGTTGTGTTATTTTAGGCGGTATTTATAATGTGCAACATTTCCCATTTGCGTGGCTTCTTGGCACTGGCGCCTGTCACGGATGCTACGGGTTGCTAGGCACGCGTGGATTGGGGTGCCCCCAGGGAAGATTTCCTCAGTAGGGCCCAGCAGCTGGGACAACATCCTGACACCTCGGAATATGATGTCAATATGTATTTGGCTCAGGAGTGGTATGGCTTGGAGATATGTTTCCCAACGTGTAGGCGTCAGTGGTAGTGTGGGTGTGGTTTCAAGTTTTCACGTCTTAGTTCCCCGCACTTAGTGGGGTGTAGGGGCGGGCTGAGTGCGTGACAGAGTAAAGATGCCTAGATGCCTCCAGGTTCAGTGCACTATATAAATGTCAAAATAAATAAATAAATAATCTGGATCACTAAATTGGCCTATGGGACCTTTTAAACAACAATAAATAACCAAGTGATCCTTTTTTTGGGGCTTGACATCGATCCAACATCGGGGAGATGCTTCACCATTCACAGGCCCTCCCTTAGATTCAAGGCGGTCTTCGGACCCTTCACGCCTTCAGTCAGCCCAGTGACCCCCAGACTGTTCAGTTCACTCACCCAACTGCATGTAGGTCTCCTTCAGGTCAGATTTGGTGATGATGCCGTCCCGGTTCTGGTCGATGCAGCTGAAAGCCTACAACGCATCATAAAAAGGCTACTGTTATGTGGGTTTCTGTAGCAGTCAAGCTATGGGTGAGTGGGCACTGCTTATGTTCATATAATCTGTAATTATGTTCATTCACAATGTGTTATCGATAGTCATAAATTGGGGTGCATACCCCTAAATAAGTGTCTCCACACTGGGCATTGCAGAATAAGCAGCAATGTGGACCAAGGCCTAGAAACCCACAGTGTTGGTTGCACACCCTTAATCTAGATCAAAGTCTAGAAAAACATTACATTTTAGGTATGACTACCTTGTTCCGTTATTAATCTGTTATAAATAACGTTGCCAACTCTAATAACGTGCTAGGGTGTACTGATTCCAAACATTCCAAAACGCTACTTCTTTTCACAAGTACACTACCGGCGTAGCTCGCATGTCGTTGCTGGCATGTCGACAACGACATGCAAGCTACACCGCTAGTGTACTTGTGAAAGGAACCCGGGTTTTTTACCAGTGACACCAGCCACTCATTTGGTTGAGATAGAACTTAATAATACTGAAGCCCCATCTGCCACCAAAACAAGGAGAAAGGTATGGACACATCACTGGTGTGAACGTGAATGGAGGATAGCACAGGGGCAACGCGCTGGTCTTGGAAGCACGACCACGCACAGCAACAGAGGTTTGAATCCTGGATCCCCGAAACCAAACTTAGGTATGTATTAAGACGTTCCGGCATTCCTCTAAAGCAACGATGATCTATAGGTTTGGAATAAGTACATTTTAGAAGACTACTGACTGATAATTCAGAGTGAAGGCGTTCCAGTACTCCTCTAAAAGCAATGATGGTCCAAATGTTTGGAATCTGTACATCCTAGCACGTCCTGGACTAACAATTCAAGTTATATAGCTATTTGCCCAGATGATGGGTGAGTTGTCCAAAATGCATCGGCGTTTTTTGGCAAAGGCTGCCGAGTGGAGTCTTTAATGAAAACAAATATCGCTGTTTTTTTCATGAGATATTAGAGTTAGCAACGTAATTTATAACAGATGAACTAATAACGGAACAAGGTTGCAATACCTAAAATGTAATGTTTTTCTAGACTTTGATCAAGATTAAGGGTGTGCAACCGGAAAATTGGGCTTCTAGGCCTTGGTCCTTGCTGCGTTTTCTGAAGTGTGCTCACCAAGCAGAGCCATCAGAAGCAGCATGTATTGCCCAATTTAAATAAGCTGGCAAAGAAGCTGATAAAGCACATTGCTGAGTTTGGGGGCACTATGGCAGGGGGAGACGCGTGGCTTTGAGCGGGGCAAGCTGGGACAAGAACCCCAATACTATTTTTGGTTGCACAGGGAGCAGTGTAACCACTAGCCTTGCAGGTGGCATCTCACTTTAGCCACTCTAACCGGGGGTCCCAAATCTCCAGAGCACGATGGACACCAGCACATGAGGGCAAAATGAAACTGGCCTTTAGAGACATGTTGCACTACGTCCTGCGGGTGGCAAGGGCATCTGTTAGGCCCGCCCAGGGACGTCATTTAGGGTTCGCCAGAGGTTGCAACTGCGACCTCTGAGGTCTCCCTTGCTACCTCTAGAAAAAACATTTTTTTTTGTTGTAATGCAAGCTCCTGGGCTGTGGCCAGCACCATGTGGCTCTTTAGTTCTGGAGTGGCTGGCTTTCTTGTTCATGCCTCTTTAAAAAAAGAAGAAAAAGAAGAAAAGGAGTGACACAAATCTAACACTTTCAGCACTGACCCTAAATAAGAAAGATTAGGAATACCAAATAATGTGTCTTTCTGGAATTCTATACAATAATTGCTAGACTCATTAAAGATTTATTTCAGGCACACTTCAGGAGGTGAGTCACTGATTTAGTCTGTTCTTAAACGCCTCAACTCAGCCTTTCATCCTTCTGAGGTCGATAAATGAGTACCAACACAGGTTGGTTGATATTGGGTGTATATTTTTTCTATATAAAGCGCTTAGGTGTAAGGGCTATATAATAACACATCATTATCATTTGGCCATGGACGTCTGCTTGAATTCACAGTCATTTGTTAATATGGGCCTATACACACTGATCTTAACAATACATATGGGTATCCATTCTTGTATGAAATGTACATCACATTATAGCGATCTCGTAAGCATATTTTTTGTAGTGTACAATGCTATGTGATAGCACTTCCTGTTTTGTCAACGGGTGAAAGGTTGCGTTCCATCGCATCCTGTGATATCACTTTGGGGTGGGGTCAAATGACATCACTTCCTGTGATGTCACTAGGGGGTCAAGGGTCATGTGATGTCACTTCCGCTACCCCTGGCATTTTGGTGAAATGACGTCCCTGGGCCCGCCTAAGAGCCCATCCACCCGGGAAAGCTTGCAGGCGGCCCTAAGCCCCCACACTAACCTAAGAATGCGTTTCTCGGCACTCTGCCTCGGTCCCAACACCCCATCTTACCTCCTTGAATTCTTGGATCTGCGACTGCTCGAACATGGAGAAGACATTGGAGGAGCCCCTCTTCTTGGCCGCCGCCTTGCTCCTCGTCCCGGCTTTCCTGCTGGCCTGTCGAGGAAACAACGTATTGCACGTTTTAAAGGAGTGTGGCGCGAGTGGCCACACAAGCTTTCTAGGTGCACATGCCACCCACACGCCGACTTGCCACACTAGCGATGTGCCCTCAGGTCCACAGCTGCCCGTTTCCCCATTCCTCTTCCCCACGCCCCAATCAGCCACTCCCAGTCAGCGTTTTGACTCAGCCCAGTCCCAGCCTGTAACAGTTTGGTTTTTGTGTTGTAAAAAAGCTACACAATCCATTTCGTAACTGCTCCCATACGTCAAGGTGTCACTTCAGCAAATCAGCCTATCACACAACCACACCCACCTCCCTTGTACTTACAAACACCTGCCAGAAACAGAGACCAACCACCGGCTCACCAAGATCATGCTACTTCCTCATTAACCTCTCTCCCATGATGCACCGCTGCGGAGAGCCCACACATCCAAGCGGGAGCACGCATGATGCCCCGTCCAGCTCACCTGCCTAAATACCCTCCGCTCCACTTCCCCAATCCCCTTTCTATCAGCGCAGATCCAGCTCTAGTTGACCCAGGCGTGGGCCCTATACACACTATGGGAAAGCCCTGGCACTGGTAGACCACTGTGGTGGTAGCTGGCATAGGGAAAGTGGCTGTTTACTTGCCGGTCCAGTTTTCTGTCATGTAGAAAGACCATTCTCTCCCAAAAAGACCTAATGGGAGGACCACGACACGTCCTGCCGCAGCATCACACCTGGGACCGGTTCACGGGCCCCCTGCTATGGCCATCGTCCTATTTTCAGAGGCAAACAGCAACTCAGATCACGCATTCCAGACCATATGAGGACCTCCTGAATCCCTCAGTCATTCTCCCCACTCACCGGTTTTCATTCCTATTGTCAACATCTCACTGAGGTGTCAGACTTTAAGAATGAGGGCTGAGGAGTGTATAGCGCCTCGATGCCCATGGGCTGTTGGCGCGCTATATAAATCTAAATAAATAAATAAAATAAAGTGTGAAGTGGAAGCGAGGGGGAGAAACGAGGATCTCTTGCTCACGTCTTAGTCATCCATCTCGCTCATCAGTCTTCATTCGTATTCCTAACATCTCACTCCTGTTCACATATCACTCATCTGCATGAAGACACGCGAGAAGCATACCTCTGGGATGTAAGAAAGAAAGAAAGAAAGAAAGAAAGAAAGAAAGAAAGAAAGAAAGAAAGAAAGAAGTCCAACACAACTCAATGCTTCCTCGCGCTGCAAAGGCACGAAACACACGAAGGACGAACACCAACGCAACCCATTCACATGTGTGTATTTGACGTATGTGAGTCCAAATACTATGTCCAGTTTCGGGAAAACAGAACATTAATGCGAGGCGCATCAGAAAGAAGTCCGGGTGGGTCCCAAAAGGGGAGCAGGGACTGACTCGCAAGTGAGGTTCAGTGGCTGGTAACAGTGTGGACGTGGCTGGTGTCGCACATGCAGTGGCCAGACACCCATGCAGTAATGCACCTGACTCCCTCCCAGAATCCCCCTCCTCCCCTCCGCCCCCAGCGGCTATTTCAAGGCCAGCCCTCTTTGCAGTGGCTGCCTCTGCTATGGCGGTCACGCTGCTTTGCTGTGCACAGGGTAGATGGCAGATGTGTTCTGGCATTCTGGTGTGGGCTGCTTGACATGTGTCCCTAGAAACAATAACGAACGTGTGATACGTTGAGAGGCTGGTTCCTCTGAAATTCTTGCAGTGCGTGGGGCTGAGGCGGCCATCTGCCAGTCACCCCTAGAAAGCTGGCACTAGAACAGGTGCAGTGTTCGTGGCATGGCTGGATCGCCTCAGACTCGTAGTCCTGGCGGAGATTCCGGCAAGATGTCCGGCCAGTGCTTCCCAAGCGGGGCTCCAACTACAAGACGACTCCCTATCAAAGGGAACAACGTGCTTTCACATTTGTGTCCCAGGCGGTATATATTGCTTTCTGGGAGTTGTAGTCTCGGTTCCCGTTAACTGGATGAACTACTAGATGAAAGTACCCTCACGCCTGGAGCACGTCGGCGCGCATTGGTGCAAGGGGCCAGATAGCAGACCTTCTCGGGGGTGCTGGCAGGGCTGGGGCAGATGCATTCATCGTAGGCCATGGCCATTCCTCTGAAAGACCAGCAGAGCGGTACTGGATGTGCCGGAATGGCTCCCCCAGCGGTGAGTATTAGACACACATATGCGGGCGGCTGAGTGGCATCCAGCCTCCCTCACTCACTGCGGGCTGCCCACTCCCGAGCCACGCTCAGCTTCCTCTTTCCTCGCACACTCCATCCACTCTGCTGGGGACGTCCCAGTGTGTTTTCCGTTCTGCCTCGGCATTCCTGTTGCAATAATATTTCATGCACACACCACCATTTGTGCGGACAACACACCTTCTGTATATTACTTGTGTGCCTGCCACCAACAGGTCTTCCTTACTTCGTAAGTGCCCACAAACGAATCGTGGACCCACACCGCCTCGACTACATGCATACTGCCGGGTTCTTGTCTCCTCTAATGTGCCCACAGCCCTCCAATGTGTACTGATTTCTGATACCCCCGGGCCCCGTCTCCATGGTACTTCATCTTGGCTCTGGGGTAGTTCCATCTCTCTAGACATAGACATGTCTCTCTCAAGTCAGCCTCGCTGTTTAAACCCCTTTATTGACCCCCCCACCGCCTCGCCCCCACGCACTTCATCTATTACCATACTCCAAATACTATTTGAGCGCCAAACTGAACATACATCTTCTACATGGACAATACAGGCTATATCCGACGAACCCCTGCCATTCACCCGAGGCCCACCCGTGCGCTCACCATCTCTGCGTCCGTCCGTCCGTCTAGGGTCACCTCCGAGATGCGAGTCCACAGGGGGGTGAAATGGTTTTATATCATTCCTTATCTCATTCAGTGTTAAAATAGCTCCCTGGCCGGGCGGCACCACCAAACATGGCAGTCTGGGCGCAGGGAGGTCTGGCGAGATAAGCGACACTCCATCGACCGGATTCCATTGTAAGCCCATGGAGGGGGCTGCTGGGCAGACCCTCGCCCTCCCTCTCAGCCCCGCCGCAGTCTGTGTGTCTTTACCGCTGTCTTTGGCTATCTGCCCCCCACCCCACCCCACCTCCCTTCTGCTGTCCTGTGCGTTTATAGAAGTCTCTTCTTCTGCCTGTCCCTTTATGTCACTATACCTGGCCTTCTCTGTTTTGTGTACGCCTCAGCCTGTTGCCGCCCAGCCCACCTAACCGCTTGCTACCTTTTTTTTCTGCCTCTCGGCCTGTGTCTCTGGGTGCCCACACCCCTGCCTTTTTCCTTCACGCCATCTACCTGCACATCTGTTTGCCCCGCCCCATGCATCTCAATCACTCTCTGCCTGAGGGTTTGTCCTGAGTCTGTACCACTCTCTTTCGTTCCCTAGACCTGCCGCTCACCTTTTTTTCTCTTCGTTCCTTCTCGCCTCTTTCTCCAACGCTCACTTTCTCGCTCTGAACTCTCAAATCTCTTGTAAAAAATATATCAATGGGTGTGTGGCTTAGCCATGTTAACCCACACTAGGACCATGTTAATACACCTACGCTCATTAACCCACACTAGGGCCATGCGCCTAATACCCCGCGCTCATCATCCACACTAGGGCCATGCGCCTAATACCCCCGCGCTCATCATCCACACTAGGGCCATGCACGTACTGCACCCAGGCTCATCAGCCACACTAGGGCCATGCGCCTAATACACCCGGGCTCATCAGCCACACTAGGGCCATGCGCCTAATACCCCCACGCTCATCATCCACACTAGGGCCATGCGCCTAATACACCCGGGCTCATCAGCCACACTAGGGCCATGCGCCTAATACACCCGGGCTCATCAGCCACACTAGGGCCATGCGCCTAATACCCCCACGCTCATCATCCACACTAGGGCCATGCGCCTAATACCCCCACGCTCATCATTCACACTAGGGCCATGCGCCTAATACACCCAGGCTCATCAGCCACACTAGGGCCATGCGCCTAATACACCCAGGCTCATCAGCCACACTAGGGCCATGCGCCTAATACACCCGGGCTCATCAGCCACACTAGGGCCATGCGCCTAATACACCCAGGCTCATCAGCCACACTAGGGCCATGCGCCTAATACCCCCACGCTCATCATCCACACTAGGGCCATGCGCCTAATACACCCGGGCTCATCAGCCACACTAGGGCCATGCGCCTAATACCCCCACGCTCATCATCCACACTAGGGCCATGCGCCTAATACACCCGGGCTCATCAGCCACACTAGGGCCATGCGCCTAATACCCCCACGCTCATCATCCACACTAGGGCCATGCGCCTAATACACCCGGGCTCATCAGCCACACTAGGGCCATGCGCCTAATACCCCCACGCTCATCATCCACACTAGGGCCATGCGCCTAATACACCCGGGCTCATCAGCCACACTAGGGCCATGCGCCTAATACACCCGGACTCATCATCCACACTAGGGCCATGCGCCTAATACCCCCACGCTCATCATCCACACTAGGGCCATGCGCCTAATACACCCGGGCTCATCAGCCACACTAGGGCCATGCGCCTAATACACCCGGACTCATCATCCACACTAGGGCCATGTGCCTAATACACGTGCGCTCATCATCCACACTAGTTAATGTTAATGTTAAAGGATATTTATACCGCACACTATCACCACCGGAGTGGTCCCCTGGCGCTCTGGCGGCTCTGAAAGAGGAAGGGAGGGTGAGTTAGTGGGAGGAAGCTGGAAAAGTGCAAGAAAGCAGTGATGTGCTGTTGGCAGCCTCAGCCCGGTGGGTCCGTTGGCTGGGCCTGGTGTGTTTTCGGCCGGTAGTCGTCGTGTACTGTTGTGCTAATCTATGTGTGTTTTTTTTGTTTTGTTTTGTTGTTGCAGTGTAGTGAAGTTTGTGCGGTTTGTTGTGCTGGAGATTTGTGGTTATGCTTGGTTTGGAATTTGAGAGGTGTATGCAGAGAGGGGAAATTGTTAGTGGAATTGGTTAGTTGTCATCTCTATCCTGAATTGGCGTGTTGGGGTAGCGTAATCCCACCAGATGGGACGGTGGCGCCCCATGCTTCTGTCGCGATCTGGGCCCGTCTGGCATTCAATGTCCTTTTCATATCTCGCTCCCACCTCCACCAGCCTCCCTCACAACCTCATCTGTCTTTCCTACCCACTTAAGTGAGCAGCACACCTGCCAACGTCCAAAGCTCAGTTGGATGGGGTGATTGGTAATATCCCGATTAATCCACAACAGTGTGGTACCTAGTAGCAACTAAGGGGCGGGTGAAGATGTTGGATGGGAATGGCTGGGTTTGTTAACTCCGTCTCTATGGGTGTCACCTCTGTTCCATTCTACCCGACGTCACCCGTCCAGGTGCCATGGGTGATTCTCAGTCGGCTCTGGGAGCTTGTCCTTTCCGGTTTAGTCTTTCTTTTCTGTTTCAGTTTTCAGTTTTAGTCTATGGTGTTGAAGAGCCATGTTTTTAGCAATTTTCTGAATTTTAGGTGATCTTTGGTGTTTTTTATTTCTTTTGGGATGCTGTTCCAGGTTTTTGCAGCTAAGTGGTAGAAGGAGGTGCCTCCAAGTTTTTTCTTAAGGTACGGTTTTTGTTCCAGGCAGATTTCGTTGTTTGACCTGAGGAGTCTTGTTGGCTTGTAGATGGTTATTTTCTTTTGTAGGAATTGTGCTGCGTGTCCAGAGATTGCCCTGTGCGTTATGCACATTGTTTTGAAGGTGATGCAATGTTTTACTGGAAGCCATTGTAGTGTTTTTAGTGCAGGAGTGACGTGGTCTCTTCTGGGTAGTTTGTGGAGTAGTTTGGCTGCTGAGTTTTGGATCTTTTGTATTTTCTTTAGGAGGTATTCTGGTATTCCGAGGTAGAGGCTGTTTGCATAGTCGATTCTTGACATGATGAGGGGGACAATAGTGAGTGTTTTGTGTGTGAAGGAGAGGAAAGGTAGGATTCTTCTTGCCGTGTGGAGGAGGAAGAAACATTTCTTGACTGTTGCATTTATTTGTGGTTCTAAGGTTAGGGTGTTGTCCATCAGGACTCCCAGATTTTTTACTACCTTAGATGGTGATGGTGTGGTTCCCACTTCCGTTGGCCACGGGATGGTAATTTCGTTCTCTAGGTCATTGGATATGATCATGATTTCTGTTTTCCCTGGGTTGATTTTCAGGTTTTTTTTTTTTGTTTTGTTTTGCAAAGGTAGCGGGCGCCCCTCTCTCGAAAGAACAGACTTGATAACCTGTTCAGTGGTTATTAACCACTTGAGAGTTCGCAGCCACTGCTTTTACTCACTGTGCCTTTCACAGATGGGAAATATCCATTTGCATATCAGTCTTTGTCCTGCCCAGGGGCAGTCCAGCACCGAAATGCAATGGCAATTCCAACCTGAACGAGAGTACCACCAGCAACCCCATACACGTGTTTCACCCTTGTTGGGGATCATCAGTGAGGTGAAGCTGATGCCTCTCTAAGCACAGTGAGAGGGAGACCACGTCTGGTTGCCCCCAGGAGACCTAGGGTTACCAATCCCAGGTTCCTTGAAAAATAGTTTTGCAAAGGTAGCGGGCGCCCCTCTCTCGAAAGAACAGACTTGATAACCTGTTCAGTGGTTATTAACCACTTGAGAGTTCGCAGCCACTGCTTTTACTCACTGTGCCTTTCACAGATGGGAAATATCCATTTGCATATCAGTCTTTGTCCTGCCCAGGGGCAGTCCAGCACCGAAATGCAATGGCAATTCCAACCTGAACGAGAGTACCACCAGCAACCCCATACACGTGTTTCACCCTTGTTGGGGATCATCAGTGAGGTGAAGCTGATGCCTCTCTAAGCACAGTGAGAGGGAGACCACGTCTGGTTGCCCCCAGGAGACCTAGGGTTACCAATCCCAGGTTCCTTGAAAAATAGTTTTGCAAAGGTAGCGGGCGCCCCTCTCTCGAAAGAACAGACTTGATAACCTGTTCAGTGGTTATTAACCACTTGAGAGTTCGCAGCCACTGCTTTTACTCACTGTGCCTTTCACAGATGGGAAATATCCATTTGCATATCAGTCTTTGTCCTGCCCAGGGGCAGTCCAGCACCGAAATGCAATGGCAATTCCAACCTGAACGAGAGTACCACCAGCAACCCCATACACGTGTTTCACCCTTGTTGGGGATCATCAGTGAGGTGAAGCTGATGCCTCTCTAAGCACAGTGAGAGGGAGACCACGTCTGGTTGCCCCCAGGAGACCTAGGGTTACCAATCCCAGGTTCCTTGAAAAATAGTTTTGCAAAGGTAGCGGGCGGGGTGATTTTCAGGTTGTTGACATTCCTCCAGTTGAAGACTTCTTTTAGGCAGTCGATTAGTGTTGAAGGATCGAGTTGGGTGTCTTTGAATTTGTAGATGATTTGAGTATCATCTGCGTAATTGTAGCATGTAATGTTGTATAACTGGTGTCTGGTAGATGTTGAAGTAGAGTGGTGATAGTGAGGATCCATGTGGCACTCCACAGTCGTTAACTCATGGGGTGGACTGGAAGGGTTTAATCCATACTGTTTCTGTTCTGTCTGCTAGGAATGATTTAGTCCAGCTTAGTGCTGTGTCTGCTATGCCTATGTCTTCTAGTCTTTTGGTTAAGTAAAAAGACTAAGGTAACATACATACAATTTCAAGTGAGTGTGCTGATTTGATGGTGTAGTGTGAGTTCGAATTGATATATAGTGAGATGGACTTTGCTCGAGTTTCATTTGTAGGCTTTACATTTATTTCCTTTGGGCTCAGTGTTTGTAGCTTAACGTTAGCATTCCCAACGTGTGTGAAGTTCACCTTTTTATGGGTAGTAACTATAACTCCTTTTAAAAGATATTTGTTCCAGTTGTTCCAACTTTTTATGTGTGTGTGTGTGTGTGTCTGTGCTTTCATTTTCTGAGCATATTGTCGAAGCTTATGTATACCTTGAGCATTGTTTATGTGCATATTGAAGATTGTGTGTAGGTGCATTCAGAGCACATTGTTGTGGTCTCTTAAGATCCACGGGCAGTGTGCTAAAATACATTCCATGGCACCTCTGGACTGGTGTGCCTTCTGAGAGTGCATACTCTAAGCTTATTTTATATGCGTTCAGTGCTTGTGCATATTTATTTTTTATTGTGCATTTTAATTGAATTTACAAAACTTTAAGCACATCCAGAAAATGTATAAAAGAACAATAATTCACACATATATATAAACACTCACATACATACATACAAACATTGTATATAGAAATTCCATGACTGATTTTCAATTTAATTAAAATATTTACCTAATACTACAATCATGTTTGCATCACCTCCATTTTTTGCCATTTCTTTCCATATTCCAAAAGCAGCTGCATTCATAACTATTGATTGGGCTCCACGTAACATTGACCAAAACTGGTCATAGAGGATACTATCCGTGTTATTTACATAATTTGAATAGCCTTTAATATAGCATTCAAACAAATTAGGGCAGCCAGTTAAGATTTGGCGATATGTTTCAATTTCTCGATGCCACCGTCTGCAACGGTTGTCGTGATCAATGGAGGATTTTTTTGCCTGCCACATTCCAACATATTCGTTAGTGGGAAGGAGGTTCAGTCTTAAATACTCGAAATAAACAGAAGATAGAAAGCTCTACTCAACAATTATCAACATTAAACACATAACTGTTCAGAAAATAATCAGTCATAATTTATTGAATTATAAAAATACAAGTTATTAAAACTTCAACATTTATAAAACACTGTATAAAAAATACAATTCGAAAAATGTGACAAACAGTGCCTTTTGAAATAGGCTTCGATCCTAATTGATCGTGGATCAATAAAGCTAGAGAGGCTCAGATTAATATCTCTTGAACACCTTCATCAGTTGGTTGACCTGTGACTGTTATCAATGGAGAAAACATATAAACCATTGTCATTTGCTCAACATGTTTCAGTCCTCTAGAAGTTATTAAAGGGACCTTCGTCAGGAGTAGTGTCACTAATAATTCTATAAAAACAATTACAAAATCTACTAGTAGTGTAGATAGCTGTATTACTAATACAGCTACTTGAAAAACAGTGTGGCTGTAGATCTCTTCATACAGTAACCGTTGTAGCTGTTGAAAAAATAGCAAAAGAGAAAATCAGCCCTGTGTGCTTGATAGAATCTCTTAAAGACAATCAAATGCCTAGAACTAGCCTAGGGTAAAAGTACCTGGTTCGTTCTGTGGAGAGGATTGAAGAAGTAGCCTTGAATATAGCAAGAAATGTCTTCTCTTGGGTAGAAAATCCCTCTATAAGTAGAGATAAATCACCTGTAAAGCAAAACTATTGCTAATCAGATCCTGGGGGTCTAGGACTGACCGGGGCCAACATAGGAAACATACATGCTCGTTTATAGAAGCATGTCTATTTCTAAATAAAGTATATTGTCATACAAATATTTTTGACTCTAAATAACACCAGAGGTGTCTGTACCTGTAGCGGGTGGTCGGAGTTTCTAGTCTCCTTCGTCTAGCTCTCTGGAGTGAAGAGAGGTTGCGGGCTTCAGAACATCTACCTCGCTTATTATAGTTCAAATACTCAGAACCTCCGCCTGTAGGGAGTTTTAAGAAAAAGTAATCCTAAATTTAGTAGGTTACTAAGTGTTTAGGCTAGAAAGGGTATCGAGTCAAAGGATATGATAGAAATCTCTTACCTTGAACTTGTGTATCGTTCTGTTAGTAGGGAGTAAATTGCAAAACTGCAATCAAAGATAAGCCTTTTGTTATATCCCGTTCAGTCTCTCTCGGGTCTAAATGTAAACAGAGAGGACGAAGATATTACATATCTATTTAAAAAGGTTCCACAAGACCTCTGCTGTGTGAACTCCCGTATCTTTAGGACACATAGTGGTATCCCGTTCTGTCTATTTAGGAATTCTTACCTTAAATGATATAATCTTCAGGTCGGCATATGTAGTGGTGACCGCTAGGTGCAAGCCGCCGAACAGGTAGCTTTAAAATGCTTCCTGGATCGTGGCTGCCATATTGAGTGGGCTTAATAAAGGCACAAGCGTCCTTTTTTAGTGTTTATTCAAACCCGGGCCCTAACATCTAGTAAATGATATGGAGCAAATCCCCTGCGAGCTATTCATCATTAATGTCAGGGAATCCCATCTTTACTGAATGAATAACACCTAGTCAGACTTGTATGTCTTAGGTACATTAACCCTCGATTAACATAATCAAATCATGGATGGATCTATACGTGACTCTGATGAACTAGTATGTCTCAGTATTGGAAAAATAGATACTCAAAGTAAGCAAAGTTATGGCTATAGTTTATGCCATTCAACGGCCTCATTGAGCCGGACTTGGTCACTTTTAGTAAGAAAAATTAATCTTTGTTCTTTTTCAATTAGGGTTTTTTTTCTTTTTAGCAATGTCAGGGCCAGTTATGGTAAACAGAACAGTCCATGTGATATCTTCTGCTCTGTGTTGGTTATCTGTATAATGCTTAACCATCGGTGCTGTTAAGACTTTATTGTTAATACAACTCCGATGTTCAATAATTCTTGTTTTAATTTTCCTGTTGGTCTTGCCTATGTATCTTCTGCCACATGGGCAGATGATCATGTATATCACAAATTCAGTGTTACAGTTAGAGAATTTTGTCTGTTTCCATTTCTTTTCTAATCCTATATCTATTTCTTTGGATTTAGTGGTGTATTTGCATACACTACAGTGTCCACAAGGGTAATGTCCTTTCACTGGGCCTAAACCCCAATTTTCTGTGAGAGTAGTGTTTTGTTTCTGAGTGGTTTTAAGTTTACTACTACTGATATGATTCCCTATGGTAGTGGATTTTCTGTAAGCAAAAAGGGGGCATGGAATTTGCACCGTGGCTTTGTCAAAGATGTTCCATTGTTTCCTGACTATGTTAGTAATAGTTAAACTCAGGTTAGTAAAAGTGTTACCACTAACAATACGATCTTCTGGTGGCTTTTTAACTTTGTCTTCCAACAGTGATTCCCTGTTATTATTGAATGCTCGTTTAGCTGCTTTCCGTATTAATTTCTTGGGGTATTCTCTGTATTTGAGTTTGCCGGAAAGTATCTTAGCGTCTGTCTCGTATGCTTCCTTTTGACTGCTATTCCGTTTTAACCTTAGGAATTGGCCGTAAGGGAGGTTATCTTTTAGATGTTTAACATGGTGGCTATTATAATACAACATGAATCGTTCAATGGAGCCGATCTTGGTCAAGTAGCTACAGGGTCTTATGTATATTCTGTGGCACCTGTGTGCTTAAGTGAGTTCTTAAGCGGTTGGATGTGTGTATGTGGTTGCATACCTTTCCCGGCACCTCTGTGCTTACGTGCATTCTGAGTAGGTTCTATGTGTATCTTTTTAATTATTTATTTGAATTTGTATAGCGCACTACAGCCCAAAGGCATCGATGCGCTGTTGCAAGAATATTACTTTGGGCCTCATTACGACCTTGGCGGTCCCGTAATGAACGGTGCCGGTACGGGACCGGCACCGTTCATTACCGGATGCCTAATGTAGGGGAGGACTGGTCCAAAAGACCCCCCTCGCCTGCATCTCCTCCCCCGGTGAGGGTCATGGCTCGTCAGGGGTCCCCTCCTTACCACCAGGGCCCAGGTGGTGGATGGCTCACCTGCCGAAGACATTGACCAAACCTGCTGAATTTAGCTAAGCCTCGGAAACCATTTTGTCTAATGAAGATGGTGTGAGCCCGGCGCACTGCAGCGCGGCCCCCACCTTTGGAGAGTTTCAATTATCCCTGTGGCCGCAGCTCCCTGGCAGATCCGCTGTAAGCCTGTTCCCACGAACAAGACGGACATGAGCTAGTGTAAGATACCAACATTGTAACATTTCACCTTCCGCAGTGTATCACTGCTCCCAGCATGACCCAGCCAGCAGGGCCTGGGTGGAAAAAGAACTGTAAAATGGTACTTTGATAAAAGCAAAGTTCCTAAATACTAATGAGAAAACTACCTGCAATGGAAGCGCTCTCTCCACAAACCTCTCTGACTAAAAAACCTGTAAAATGTATAAATATGGCAGAATGTGTGCTCATATGACGTTAGGAATGAAGCACCCACATCACTGCAGTTATACACAAATAGTAAAAGAGTCCCGGTTTTTTTTGTTGTTGTGTGTGTCATTGAAACGATTACACCCCACGGTCCCGCGCCATAATCGAACTAATGCTGCTAGAGTGCAAAGAAAGACAAATGCAACCATGTTCAGGGCTCGTGTGAAGGGTGCACTAAAATGCACCCCATGTGTGTGTGTGTCCAAGCCCACTATGTGCCACTGCCGTCAGCCTCAGTGGCGAGTTGTTTCTATGTGCTCCACCAACCTTACTACTACCTCACTTACCACGAATGTATAAGCATATAACAAAATGTTGTAGTTGTTAAAAACATAGTGTGCAAGGAATGTGCTCGGATTGGCTATATGAGAAGCATTGGCAATATTAAAACATGAGCTTTGGAATGACTCAATTAGTATTGTATATTATTTGAATGTTCATGCTACTTTCACTTAAAATCGGCAACACACGAGGAAAATACCTTTGTGAGCGTATGCAAGGCCATTCCCCCTCCCTCCCAGCGAAGCCTGCCAGACGAGAACGCAGAGGCCTGTGCCACGCTGCCACCACCTCCCCCAACTCGGCTGGAGCCGCTTCAAAGATTTGCAGTTCCCTCTGCAGCACCCAAGGCCACGGCCCGCCACCTGTATTATTTACAACCCAGCAGTAAACCTCAGCCTGAAAACACAAGTCCAGAGGCGCCCTTTCTTAAGCCCCACGACCCACCGGCTCACCTCAGGTTAATGGCCCCTGTAAAATTAGGACATCCAATATTATGGCAACATTACAGCAACACATCCATAATGACTTCTAACAAGACATGATGACATGTACCGCCTGTCCCATGCCCTGAGACCCAACCCCACGACCTATGGTACCCGGTCAACAGGACGCTGGTAACCATGTACTGATGAATCGCCATCAAACCACGCTCTAGGTGCATTCCTCCTGTGTTGCATTAACCTGTAGAATAACCTATTGGAAGATTTACTAAAGATAATATTGCAAATGACTGAATGACTGCGGTGTGCATGGCCTAGGGCAAAGAAGTCAGGAAAAGGCATTCATCTCCGACACTGGCCACAGTGGCACAACGACACCGCCCGGATGAACCCAGCTGACCCGCCAGGCCCAGCCCAACCCACGAGGCTGACCAGTGACGTCCTCCAGCCACGGCCAACCACATCACAGCAGCACCTATAGCTAGTCGTCGCCACCCAATCCCACTGAACTTGTGCCCCCTATAGTATGTAGGTTCTGATGATGTTTTTTGTAAATATATACGCCTGTCTTTGCTATTGTCAGACAGAGCGCTCTCGGAGTTTGCAGAGTTCTTTGCATGCCCTATTCTGATTGATAAACTCCCATTTACGCTCACCCGCACTTTGTCTTGGCCTTATTCCCATCCTGGGAGAGTCCATCATTGTCTCTCATTGCGGGGAGGATCCTGCTGGTTGGGGACGCTTGCCTTCAGTGGTGACCCCGAAAGCGTGATTATTATTTTTCTCCCAACATATCCCTACTGTCCCCTTTGGCACGAAAATCTCCGGTCGAAAAGGGATACGCATGGTGCGCTGGCTCCGGGAGGCTGCCCGCCAACGACGACCGGTACGCTCAGAAGTGCGCACTCAACAGAGAGAGGGTACGGGATCCCGGTTGAAAAATCCCCTTTGAGTACCGCTCGCCGGAGCCGGGGCTGACTGTTGAGTGTACGGCAACACTGCCTGGACGGACCCAGTTTCGGAGACTCTCGGTTCAAGACGGGCACGTGAGTATTGAGTGCGAGCGATCATAAAGGGAGTAGAGGAGGAAATTTAGGACAGGGAACGAGGCGGGGTAAAGAGGGGCACTTTGGGTCTACTAAGGACCATCTTAAACTTTCTTTGCTTTTTTCTTTGCATATGGCCATTAGGATTAAGAGGTGAATAAGAGATAAAGTGACGGGAACCTAGCTCCGTGAGGGGGTGGAAGGCGGCGCCGCATCTTGACTAGTACTGGGAATATATGAAGAAGTGGAAAATGAGATAAAGGTGTCTGGTAAAGGAAGACACGGAGAATATATTAGTGACCGCTATTCTTTCTATTCTTTTCTTTAGGTTTATGGGAAAAATAAAAGAGGGTTAGTACAAAACAAAGAGATAAACTAAAGAGAAAGAGAGTTTTACTCTAAAATTGAGGAACAAAACACATATATATATATCAGAATAAGACGGACAGGGACAGCCGGCTAGGGAGGAAAGGGTTGACAAATTGAACTATGAATAGAGGGCTGCATATGGGTGTGTGAACATCGTATGTGTCAGAACATAATTTGGTATAATGGTTGTGTAAAAGTGGTCAGAAACGTATAGCTATGGAGTGGTCATGGTAAGTGTGACCAGACGAAATATCATAAGGACGAAAGTAATGTGGTGAAGTGAGTGTTTATCTTTTTTGATTTGTGGGGTAACATTGTCGAGATTACTGACAGTTTGCTCTTGTACGTGCCCCCAAAGAGGATAAGAATAGAGGCTGTGCGCAGCCGTTTTTATGGTGTGAAGGTGGAGGGAGAAATACGCAGGTCCCCACGATTCAGTAAGACATAAATACGCGAACTCACATGGTGATACGTTTATATTGAGATATCGAGATATATAGAGATACATAAGTGTCAGGTGAGCACGAAGTATGGGGGCAGAAACACCCTTATCACATATTTGTAAGAACCTACCTGGGTACGCAGAACGGATTAAGAAATATCATGACCAATGGATCACAGAGTTGAAGGGGGAGGGGTTACCTCAGATATGGCCCGAAGGGGGTTCATTTGACAAGAGTGTCCTACATATGGTAGCCTCATGCATTTGTTTGAAATACAAGGGGAAGCAGTTGCATAATAGGAGAGAAATATTAGACCTTTGGAGGCTGTTTGAAGAGATACCCCCGCCTAAGACAAGGGAATTAGATCCTGATCTACCATCCACCACTGACAATCCACTAATGATACAAAAAGATGATAAAGTATTGCCAGAAGAAGAGCCACCGATAGAGGTAACTAGGTTGTACCCAATACTAAACAAGCCAGTGCCCGTGGAGGGATACAGTGACCCAACTTATGTGCCCCCACCGACAACTATCACCACTCAAGGGCCAACAGCACCCCCGCCATACGAGAGTCATAGGGAGCGAGCACAGGTGAGCACACCAAGGGTGGACATAGAAAAATTAACAGACGATTTAGAATCAAGGCTCTCTATAGCCAAAGATGAGCTCTCGAGGATAAAAAGCATATGTGAGCGGACTACACTCACTATCTAGTGCAGCTAGATCAGAGCATGCATCCAGAGCGCAGAGCGAGAGTAGAACATTTGAAGAAGGGTGGAAAAAAGGCGAGATACTGTTTAGAATACAGGAAGAACCAACACGAATAATTGAACTAGAGGAAAGAGAGGGATGTACTGATAACGAAGAGAGGCCCACAGGAGGCAGAGAGGAGCTACTATGTGATATAAGGGATGATTTAGAAGAAAGTGAAAGGCTAAGTATGGCAATGGGAGGGGGAAGCGAAGGGTTGGATGGTGCATGCTCAATGAGAACGATGGATGATGAGTGGACAGGGCGATTAAGGAACAGGTTGGGAAAAATGGCATCGTTGGGAAAATCAGGAATGAAGGTGAGTACAGATACAACGACGAAGGGAAAGTTGCAGCTCCCACTAATACACAGGGGAGGAGGGAGGCCGAATTACATACCCTGGGCCAGTTTACTAAAGTTATTACCCCCGCTATCAGGAGGGGCGAGCAAGTGGATATATGCTTTTGAAAAACACACAGCCGGGGTACCTCTAGCGATAGGGGACGTGAAAAGTTTGCTAGTATCAGCGGTTGGGGATCAGGCTGACAGAGTATGGGTCAAAGCTGGCTTCCCGGGAGTAACGTTAGACTGCGATCGCCATGATGGTGCCTCTTTCAACACAGTGCGTGCAAGGGTGTGGGATGCTTTGCAGGAAACATTTCCAGATACCCCAGATTTGCAGTCAGTAATGCAATGCATAATGAATGATGGGGAAGATGCTATGGATTACATTTTTCGGGTCCAAGAGATGTGGAGAGCAGAAACGGGCACGCCCTGGTATCAATCGACATCATTATTTTACTTCATAATAAAGAGGGGGCTCCCAAAAGAGGTGCAAAAGGCGCTCGACAAAATAGCAGGTATTGAAGCGAAAGGATGGCCTGAAATTCAGAGCATAATAGTGCACCACTGTAAGCGAATAAAAGAGAGGGAGAAGGAGGTGGCGCAGAGAAGATTGGCAGACAAAGCGAAACTAGTACAAACAAAGTTGGTGAAGGTCGCAGCAGCAGTAGCCGCGCTCCCACACAGCAGGGAGGGAGATGAGGAAGAGGAGGGGCTGGTAGCAATACAAGGAAGGATGGCAACTAATTGGGCAGGAGCAGGGCAGCGGCAGTGGAACGAGCAGGAGCAGAGTGGAGGTCCGCAGTGGCAAGAGTGGGCCCCTCGAGGGGGACGAGGTGGGTACAGGGGCCGAAGAGGAGGTGGACAAGGGTACGGAGAAATGGGAGGAAATGGATGGCAGGTTCCCAGAGGTGCGCAAGGGAGTTGTTGGAACTGCGGGAGGTGGGGACACTACTCTAGGGAGTGCAGAAGCAGACCAAACAGCGGATTTCCAGAGGTAGAACACTATGGCCATCCCCATCCGGGGAGCCCATATGGTCTCCCAATGGGACAACAACAAAGGAACCCAGGGCAGGGGCACCATGAGCAACAGCAGGGACACCAATACAGAACACAGAATCACCCACAGAACAATGACACTATGCACTACATGCCAGGCAACCCTTTTGCGACAACAACAAACGGAGCCCCAGCACCAGCCCCCTATAGTGGCATGTCAGTGGTTTCAGGGAGTGTGTTCAACCAAGGGGGGGCAATGAGACACCCTGCATAGAACAGCCCACAGAGAACACCTGCGTGTCCTGTTCTATCTACCACCTACGATGCAGCAGAGGAACCATTGGTAGGGGCGCAGATAGGAGACAAGCAGTTCATATTCATGGTGGATTCGGGAGCGGAGAAATCATGTATTAGGGAGGGCCGGTTCCCGTTATCTAACCGGAAGTTAGAGACGCAGGGGTTCTCTAGGGCTGTAATTGAAGTTCCTTACACAGAAGCTTTGGATGTGACAGTAGGGGGTAAAACTGTAAAAATACCCTTACTGTATTATGAACATTCGCCAATAAATTTACTAGGGAGGGATCTTCTTAGCAAACTCAACATGACGATATCATTCACTGAGAGAGGTATAGTGTGTTCAACACCAGGAATATGCCCATTACATGTAATGCTGGTAGTACAGGCTCACACAACTGCACCGGAAATACGTGGCTTGCCAGTGGACGAGAGAATGTTTATTGAAGGATTAAAGACGCTGGCCCACATAGTTCCTGAGCTGAAAAGGATGGATTGGAGAATACCGGCGGAGTTCCTCTTCCGCCCAATAGTGCACCCTGACATAGCACCAGGATCAGTGGTATCATTAGACTTGCATGCTGTACAGGTATCTGCAAAAAGGATCTCTGTGATTGGAATGGACATAGACAGATGTGAATGGCGCACAGTACTGTGTGCCAATGCCGATATTGCCCTGCGAGACTTAACTGATGAAGATCTCTTTTTGGATTTAGAAAGCAATGGCGAAATAATAATGGAAATAGCAATGCCCTGTGACATTTTGATTCAGGCTAGAGAGATTCCTGTCCAGTTGATGGCAGTGGTGGGAGCACCACTGTCATTTTTTGATGATGACATGAGACTAGTACCAAACAATTTGTGGACAGCAGGCCCCCATGACGTAGGGTTGTTGCATGGAGTACCACCAGTGATAATAAAGCTCAAACAAGGGGCGATTCTACCCCGAGTGAAACAATATCCATTGTCCCGCGAAGCTGAAGAAGGGATAAAAGAGACAATCAATGCACTACTAGCACAAGGGATAATAGTGCCTTCATACTCCCCATGTAACACATGTATTTACCCGATCAAAAAAGCAAAGGGAGGGGCTTGGAGGATGATCCAGGATTTACGCCCCCTAAATGATGTAATACAGAAAGAGTTCCCTTTGGTCCCGAACCCTGCATCAATATTATGCAGTATCCCAAAAACGGCATCACATTTCACAGTGGTCGATTTGAAAAATGCATTCTTCTCCATCCCCTTGGCAGAAGAAAGCAGATACCTGACAGCATTTACACTAGGGGGAAAGAGATATGAACATTGCAGATTACCACAGGGATACTGTGAGAGCCCAAGCATATTCAACCGCATACTACATGAAGACTTAGGAAACTCATCAGTTGAAAGCACAATCATTCAGTACGTAGACGATTTACTCGTCTGCGTATAGAATGAAGAGACATGCAGAAAAGATTTGGTAACACTCCTGACCCTGTTGGCAAATAAGGGGTATAAAGTAAACAAGGAAAAGCTACAATATTGTCAGACAGAAGTATTATACTTGGGACAGCTAATATCAAAAGACGGAAAAAGAATAATCCCTGACAGGGTAGACGCAATAAGATCAGTAAGAGAACCCACAACAGTGAAGGAGATGCAGAAATTCCTGGGAATGTGCAACTATTGTAGAGCATGGATATTAGATTATGCAGCATACACCAGACCCTTAATGCGAGCGCTCAAGGAGGCCCAACAAGAGAACAAGAAAATAGAATGGTCAGAAGAAATGAGCGCCTCATTCAAATCGTTAAAAGAGTTGATTTCGAGTGCTCCAGTACTCGCTAATCCTGATTATGAACGCAAATCTTACTTGTTCTCACATAGCAAGGGGACACTCATGACAGCTGTACTGACACAAAAGACCTCCCTAGGACACAAACCGTTGGCTTACTATAGTGGCACCTTGGATGCGGTGATGCAAGGACACTTCGCGTGCGAGCAATCTCTCGCTGCAGCCGCGTTCGCAATTGAGCAAAGTGCCACAATAGTAATGGGATGCCCTGTCACATTGTTTGGAGAGCATTCGTTATTTGCAATACTTGAGAGATCAAAAAGTACGCTGACCACACAGCGAGCAACTGCCTATGAAATAATATTGTCCAGCGCCAATATCCATGTGGTACGATGCAGGACAGTGAATCCAGCAACATTCATTACAGAAGCATGCACCCTAGAGGACATGCAGGAACACGATTGTGCAACTTACGCAGGGGAAAGAGGGGAAGACACAGTGGTGTGCGAGAATGCCCTGAGTGAGGGGGAAGTGTACTTTGTAGACGGGTCAGCATCGATTGACATGGACACAGGAGAAAAACATGTGGGGTTGGCAGTGGCAGTGGTGAGATTAGAAGACGGTGAGTATGAGACACTAGTGCAGTACCGCCTTCCATCACATTTCTCGGCACAAGCAGCAGAACTCATTGCCCTAATAGAAGCATTACATGCAGCTAAAGGGTGCGCAGTGACAATTTACACAGATTCAGCTTACATGACGACAACAGTACATGGAGGACTGGCCAGATGGGGGCGGAGGGGGTTTTGACGAGCAGATGGGACTCCAGTGCAACATGCAGAATTGCTGAAGGAGTTAATTGAGGCCCTACGAGATCCCAAAGTGGTAGCAATAGTGAAGTGCCAAGCACATACGTCCAACACAGACGTTGTGTCTTTGGGAAACGCGGCAGCGGACGCTGCTGCCAAAGAAGCCTCATACTTTGAGAAACATGAAGTAGGTGAGTACATGCTGCGGCACAAGACAAACGAGGAGCTTCCAGAAGGGTACAATACGATGCCTATATCACAAATACTAGAGTTACAGGAAGGAGCAAGTGAAGATGAAAAGATGATGTGGGTGAAACGAGGGTGCAGCCAATCAGCAACAGACTTACTCTGGCGACAAAATAACTCAGGAAAAGTGGTAATGCCAGTAAAGTTATTAGAAATAGCGTTTCAACAACTACACTTCCCAGCACACAACACGAAACAACACATTGCAGCAGAAATACAAGAAGAGTGGTTCGTGCCCTGTCTTCAGGAGCACATATCTAGATTGACAATGGAGTGCACAACATGCCAGATATACAGCTCAGGAATGACATTACGTACACTCAGGGGAACAATTCCAAAACCGATTGGGCCATTCAGAGAACTACACATTGACTACGCAGACATGGGAGAAAGGTGTAATGGGGCACGTTACATGATTGTGGTTGTATGCCCGTTTTCGAGATGGGTAGAAGCAGGCCCATGTACACGACCTGATGCTAAAAGTGCCGCAAAGTTCCTAGTGAGGGAAGTATTTCCGCGCTGGGGAATTTGTGACGTGATTTGCTCAGACAATGGCACTCACTTTGTGAACGAGCTCTTCAAAGAAGTAACGACATTGTTGGGAATAAAACATAAATTGTGCTCGATTTATCATCCTCAAAGTAATGGCGTGGTAGAAAAAATTAACGGCCTGTTAAAAGGAAGATTATCGAAATTATGCTTCTCATTAAAGAAGAACTGGATTTACTGTTTGCCCCTTGCGCTGTTTGAGCTGAGAAATCAGCCAAGCAAGGACCACCATTTGTCCCCGCACGAAATCGTGACCGGGAGACGAATGCACACAGCACACTCCCCACTGCACGAACATTCAGATGCGCATAGAAGCGCTGCGATATTGGGAGATGAGTTCACAGAATACTTGAAAAAGCTAACAAGGGCAGCGCGCGCAATATCAAAACAGCTCTCACCACCATTCACAAGAGAAGAGGGGAACACAACAGGGTCCGTTACGGAACCTGAAACAGGTACAACTGATGCCGGGTGAATTCATCTATGTCCGGAGCTTTGTGCGCCGGTGGAATGCACCACGGTTCCATGGCCCATACGAAGTGGTGTTTTGCACCCCTATGGCTGTAAAAGTGAAGGGCCTTAAATACTGGATACATTTGACGGATGTACGAAGGGCATATAATAGTGTGCAGGAAGAGGTGGATAAGGGGGCACAGACAACAGCAAACAATGCAAATGAAAATAATGAGTGAATATGAACATGTGTGTGGCGGAAATGCACCTGATTGAGAAAGTTGTTGACCAGAATAATTACATTTAAGGGTATTTAATTTTATTTTTTTTTAAATGTGAACTTATATGTAAATAATAATGTGATAAAAATGTATAGTGTCTGCTCCCTTGTCTGTACATCCCCAACCCTACTGCCCTACCCACTTCCATTCCCTTTCAATATATCTTGGCACTGGTAGTGCCAACAAAATGTTTACATGCATGCACTTAATGTACTTTTATATCTCAAACAGGAGTTACCATGGCATCTAACGGGCAGCCTGCAACGGATAGATTTATTAGATATAGAGAATTGTTGGCTGAGAGATGTAGATATTCGTATGAGTGTGGATTATCTGTGTGCATTACATTGTTTTGTACAATTATGTTTTGCCTGGTTACGTATTGGTTAATAGCGTTAATCTCTATAGAGATGAACGAGGGGGGAGGGCTTAACAGGACTAATGTGACTAATGCAACAGCAATTCTAAATACTAAAGAAGGTGATTTTTTGGTATGGGATGGAACTAAACTTGTATGGGGATATTACACGACACCATCCAATGGCGTCATCTCGAAAAATGAAGGTCTGCAGGGAAAAATGCAAAACAACACAGTGTCCCCGGCAAAAATATCTAATTACAATGCCCGCAGTCTAAATGATCGAAACCCCTCTGCATATCCTGGTTGTATAACACCCCCACCAGCCAGCCCGCCCCCGTGACCAAAAACACACTGTTAGACAACATAAAGGAAGAAAATGAAAAAATGACAGCAACATATAAAATATTATATGATGTTTGGGCAAAGGGGGGCGAGAAGGAGAGAGGGGGGCCCACTTTGTCCATCGCCCATGAAGCCGGGAAATACATTAGGCAAAGAAATAACAGACGGAAACGGGAGGCGGGGAGGAGGAAGTATGATGAGTATTATGGGTTAGGACTAGACAAAATGGAAGACCCGCGACACCCCCACCAGACAAATAAATGGTATGCGGATAAGAGTGCAACAGCTAAGCAAACAACAAATGAAAGCTGTTATGTCTGCTCCCTCATTCCCCATGCTTCAGGCACGCCCAAAGTATTGCTACCCAAAGAGTTGCCTATTGTAGATGCCCAGTGTCTCCTTCATCTCACGTTGTGCAGAATTAAGAACACCTTCCAGGCACATGAAGTGACTTTTAGAATGCTGCAGAACGAGAAAACCTGCTATACAAAGACAGTAGGAGTGGTATGTCTGGAAGAGCCATTTTTTATAATACAAGGGACACTTTTTTCAGACAACAAGTGGAAGGACGAAGAAGTAATGTGTAAGACTGAAGCACTGAGGGGTGTGGCACCAGAGAAACTGCAATAGTTAGAAGAAACATGCACACCAGTATGGAAGGAACACATCTCAAAACTAACTTGGGTAACGGCCATTGAAAAACCCTTCAAGCTGCAGAAGGAAATAGACTATGAACTGTGTTTTAAAGGAGAGGGGAAAGTCTCCATGGGGGCAAACAAGAACTGTAACAAGACCCTCACCATCCCAGATCTAAGAAAAGGGACAGTGGCCCTCATGGACACGTATTGGGTATGTGGCAAACAGGCATACCTGCACCTCCCACAATCATGGAGTGGCAGCTGCTCGATGGGCACTCTGCACTCCGCACTAATGGTAATCCCGGAAAGCCACAATGATGGGAGCAAAAAGATGCGAGGGAACCCCCAACAGGGTGCAGCCCAGCCAACTGCAGAGCCACAAGTATATGTCCTGTCGTCCGGGAACAAGGAAGGGGTACTGTCCCGAAACAAACGATCATCGAACTATATATCAAAGGCACCATCAGAATTGCTGGCACAGATCCCGGATAGATATCGATTTTTCAGCTCTGCAGAAACATTCTTCGCCTCACTCATCCCAAGTATCCAGGCGCGAGCAAATGCAAAGTGGCTCCAAATCACACGTTGGGAGCTGATCCAGCTGGCAAATGACACTGAAGAAGGGTTTAACATAATAAAAGTGGAACTGAGAGCACTACGGCTGATGACCATGCAAAACAGGTATGTCCTGGACCTGTTGACAGCGATGGACGGAGGTGTTTGCCGAAGAATCGGAAGTGCCTGCTGCACTTTCGTACCTTCCGAAGACGCAGACAATGGCTCCCTGTCCCATGTGATCGAAGCAGTACATAATCTAGGAGAAAGAATGAGAATGGAAGGTGGAGCAGAAGAAAGCACGTGGTTCGACAATATCTTCTCCTGGCTGGGAATGACTGTGAAATGTTTGATGCCGGCTGTAGTATTCCTCCTCTTTATTTTTTGCCTGTGCCAGGTGGGTCTTCGATGTTGTGCTAACGCAGTACCGAATGGTGCAATGATGATGGTGACAATGGGCAACACCCGCGGTACAATACAAGCTATGCAGGAAGTACAGGTACAAACAGGAACAGATGACACACCGAGATATCAGCTAGTGCCTAGGTATCACGACAAGGATATAGTAGATAAATTGTGGCATACTACCATTAAAGAGCCCCGCATACTAGAATGGTACGAGGAGGTATGGGTAGACTTGGAAGCGGAGAGCGGATGTATATACCTGACTTGTACCCCAGATGAATATGCTAGGAGAGGTGAGAGCCTGAGAGGGGTGTACAGAGCATGGATGCCCATAAAAGGCACACCTGCATGGGATGACGCAGTAATTGACGAGGAAGAGTGCAGGAGATTGGAGGATTTAAAGAATTTGTTACTTAAGTAACGAAAGGGGGAACATGTAGGGGAGGACTGGTCCAAAAGACCGCCCTCGCCTGCATCCCCTCCCCCGGTGAGGGCCATGGCTCGTCAGGGGTCCCCTCCTTACCACCAAGGCCCAGGTGGTGGATGGCTCACCTGCCGAAGACATTGACCAAACCTGCTGAATTTAGCTAGGCCTCGGAAACCATTTTGTCTGATGAAGATGGTGTGAGCCCGGCGTACCGCAGCGCGGCCCCCACCTTTGGAGAGTTTCAATTATCCCTGTGGCCGCAGCTCCCTGGCAGATCCACTGTGAGCCCGTTCCCACGAACAAGACGGACATGAGCTAGTGTAAGATACCAACACTGTAACATTTCACCTTCCGCAGTGTATCACTGCTCCCAGCATGACCTGTCCAGCAGGGCCTGGGTGGAAAAAGAACTGTAAAATGGTCCTTTGATAAAAGCAAAGTACCTAAATACTAATGAGAAAACTACCTGCAATGGAAGCGCTCTCTCCACAAACCTCTCTGACTAAAAAACCTGTAAAATGTATAAATATGGCAGAATGTGTGCTCATATGACGTTAGGAATGAAGCACCCACATCACTGCAGTTATACACAAATAGTAAAAGCGTCCCAGGTTTTTTTTTGTTGTGTGTGTCATTGAAACGATTACACCCCACGGTCCCTCGCCATAATCGAACTAATGCTGCTAGAGTGCAAAGAAAGACAAATGCAACCATGTTGAGGGCTCGTGTGAAGGGTGCACTAAAATGCACCCCATGTGTGTGTGTGTCCAAGCCCACTATGTGCCACTGCCGTCATCCTCAGTGGCGAGTTGTTTCTATGTGCTCCACCAACCTTACTACTACCTCACTTACCACGAATGTATAAGCATATAACAAAATGTTGTAGTTGTTAAAAACATAGTGTGCAAGGAATGTGCTCGGATTGGCTATATGAGAAGCATTGGCAATATTAAAACATGAGCTTTGGAATGACTCAATTAGTTTTGTATATTATTTGAATGTTCATGCTACTTTCACTTAAAATCGGCAACACACGAGGAAAATACCTTTGTGAGCGTATGCAAGGCCATTCCCCCTCCCTCCCAGCGAAGCCTGCCAGACGAGAACGCAGAGGCCTGTGCCGCGCTGCCACCACCTCCCCCAACTCGGCTGGAGCCTCTTCAAAGATTTGCAGTTCCCTCTGCAGCACCCAAGGCCACGGCCCGCCACCTGTATTATTTACAACCGAGCAGTAAACCTCAGCCTGAAAACACAAGTCCAGAGGCGCCCTTTCTTAAGCCCCACGACCCACCGGCTCACCTCCGGTTAATGGCCCCTGTAAAATTAGGACATCCAATATTATGGCAACATTACAGCAACACATCCATAATGACTTCTAACAAGACATGATGACATGTACCGCCTGTCCCATGCCCTGAGACCCAACCCCAGGACCTATGGTACCCGGTCAACAGGTCGCTGGTAACCATGTACTGATGAATCGCCATCAAACCACGCTCTAGGTGCATTCCTCCTGTGTTGCATTAACCTGTAGAATAACCTATTGGAAGATTTACTAAAGAAGATAATATTGCAAATGACTGAATGACTGCGGTGTGCATGGCCTAGGGCAAAGAAGTCAGGAAAAGACATTCATCTCCGACACTGGCCACAGTGGCACAACGACACCGCCCGGATGAACCCAGCTGACCCGCCAGGCCCAGCCCAACCCACGAGGCTGACCAGTGACGTCCTCCAGCCACGGCCAACCACATCACAGCAGCACCTATAGCTAGTCGTCGCCACCCAATCCCACTGAACTTGTGCCCCCTATAGTATGTAGGTTCTGATGACGTTTTTTGTAAATATATACGCCTGTCTTTGCTATTGTCAGACAGAGCGCTCTCGGAGTTTGCAGAGTTCTTTGCATGCCCTATTCTGATTGATAAACTCCCATTTACGCTCACCCGCACTTTGTCTTAGCCTTATTCCCATCCTGGGAGAGTCCATCATTGTCTCTCATTGCGGGAGGATCGTGCTGGTTGGGGACGCTTGCCTTCACTGATTACGAGGTCCCCTAGCGGGACCCGGAACAGGCGTCTAGTAAAACCAGACATCCTTTCCGGGTCCCGCGAGGGGACCAAGGAGCTAATAACGGGCCCGTTCTTAACGGGCCCGTTATTAGCTCCCTCCCCATTCCCATTGAGCCCTATGGGGGCTCAAATGGGAATGGGGATGGGTTTTTCCAATGAGGATTTACCGGGTCCTCCATGATTGGAATAGCCCAGTAAATCCTCATTGGAGGAACCCGGTACTGGAACCCGGGATGGAGGCAGCCATGCCCCTATTAAGGGCATGGCTACCTCCATACTCGCAATGAGGCCCTTTGTTACAGGAAATGGATGATTACGAGATTACAGAACAAATTACATGTTCATATAGTTAATTAAGGCTTGTCTCGTGGTTACAGTGAGAACAGGCCTTGTGTTTGTGAGTACTGAGACAGGTAAATAGACACAATACAGTGGTTACACAAATAGAAGTGCCTTGATAGCTTTTCTGAAAGCTGTGTAAGAGCCAATGTTCCTGATGTGAGGAGGAAGCAGGTTCCAATTGGAGGCTGCAAAGACTGGAAAGCTGGTTCCTCCCGCTCTTGCTCTGAGTGTTTTGGGGATGGGGATCTTGTTTACATAGGCCATCCTGGTGGGTCGATCTGAGGAGGGTTTGGTAATCCTCTGAGATAGGTACAGGGGAGCGGTGTCGTGCAAACAGTTATGTGTAAGTGCCAGGGTTTTAAACAGGATACGTTCCCTAACGGGTAGCTAGTGGACAAGTTTTCTGGTTGCTGATATATGCTCACATTTGGCTATGCCCGTGGCAGCTCTCAGTGCATTATTCTGTACAGTCTGGAGTTTCCTAATGTTTCTAGCGGAGGTGCCAACCAGGAGTGCATTACAATAATCTAGCCTAGACCCCACAATTGCTCTGGCTATGCTAATGCAGTTGTCTCTTGTTAGGAATGGTCTGGCTGCTGTGATCAATTTTGAGTGGTAGGCTGCAGCGGAGGAGATATGTTTTTGTATTAATTAAATGCCGATGTATGTCAGGCCTTCCCTTTATTTTTGCATTCAGAATTTCAAAGCAGCACCAGGCCACTAACCATGACGTTTGGCCATGGCCAGTGGCCACAACCTTCATCCGTGTCCACTGCATGTGTTCTGCCATTATTTCGGGCCCACTAGGATGGGCCCTTGGCTCTGGCTCGTGAGCATGGGCAAAGGCTGTGCCCACTCTATATTTTAAAGCTATACTGGACACAAGTCCTGGCCCTTGGCTGTGGTCAATGGCCACAACCTTCAGCTGTGCCCACTCTATATTGTAAAGCAGTACCAGGCCGCTAGCCATGGGCTTCGACCGTGACCACTGTATATGTTCACCCAATATTTCAGGCCCTGTAGCCACTCTATGTTTTAAAGCAGTCTGTGGCCACTTTCCACCAGCCTCACTGTAGCTATAAAAAAAGTGTAACTTTTTTTTAAAAAAAAGTTTTTCTGCAGTTATAATTGCAATGTACTACAGATAGACGTTATTTGTAGTATCCTGATAACCGCAGGTATCGGGAAAAACAACAAAAATAAATGTTCCCCTGCCCACCAAGGCACTCCTCAACTGCTCCCCTCCTCCTAGCATGCTCCCCCACTGCCCTGAAGTCCTCCTTACCTCCTCAGTGCTCTCCCATTTTCTCACAACACGTGGTTTGCCTTAACGCACTTTCATTCCCAATCTCGTTTTCTTTGATAGCTGTGGTTATCCTGCCGACTAACCGCGACCACGAGAAAACATGCTCTTAAATTGGTCCCTAAACCCCCTCCAACACTCAAATTTCACATGGTACCCTCTCCCTCCCTCATCCCATCCCCCACAACACTGGCATCATGGTATTTCTTAGTTTTCTAACCCTGAAATTGCTTTTTTCTGCCTTTTTGTTTTCAGTTAGCCGCAGGTATACCCGCAGTGATCTCTTGCATCGAACAAAAAAAAATGCAGTGCGCCTAATAAACCCGGCTCATCATCCACACTAGGGCCATGCGCCTAATACACCCGCGCTCATCATCTACACTAGGGCCGTGTACCTAATACACCCGCGCTCATTAACCAACACTAGGGCCATGCGCCTAATACACATGCGCTCATCATCCACACTAGGGCCGTGCACCTAATACACCCGCGCTCATCATCCACAGTAGGGCCATGTGCCTAATACACCCGCGCTCATCATCCACACTAGGGCTGTGTGCCTAATACACGTGCGCTCATCATCCACACTAGGGCCATGTACCTAATACACTCGCGCTCATCATCCACACTAGGGCTGTGTGCCTAATACACGTGCGCTCATCATCCACACTAGGGCCATGTACCTGATACACTCGCGCTCATCATCCACACTAGAGCCGTGTGCCTAATACACCCGGGCTTATCAGCCACATTAGGGCCGTGTGCCTAATACACCCGCGCTCATCAGCCATTCTAGGGCCGCGTACCTAATACACCCTCGCTCATCATCCACACTAGGGCCGTGTGCTTAATACACCCGCGCTCATCATCCACACTATGGCCATGCGCCTAATACACCCACGCTCATCATCCACACTAGGCCATGTGCCTAATACACCTGCGCCCCTCATCCACACTAGGGCCATGCACGTAATACACCCGCTCTCATCATCCACACTAGGGCCATGTGCCTCATACACTCGCGCTCATCATCCACACTAGGGCCATGCGCCTAATACACCCGCGCTCATCATCCACACTAGGGCCATGCACCTAATACACCCGGGCTCATCATCCACACTAGGGCCGTGTGCCTCATACACCCGCGCTCATCATCCATACTACGGCCGTGTACCTTATACACCCACGCTCATGATCCACACCAGGGCCATGTGCCTAATACACCCGCACTCATCATCCACACTAGGGCCGTGTAGCTTATACACCTGCGCTCATCATCCACACTAGGGCCATGCCCCTAATACACCCGTGCTCATCATCCACACTAGGGCCATGCACGTAATACACCCGCGCTCATAATCCACACTAGCGCCATGTGCCTGATACACCCGCGCTCATCATCCACACTAGAGCTGTGTGCCTAATACACCCATGCTCATCATCCACATTAGGGCTGCGTGCCTAATACACCCGCGCTCATCAGCCACACGAGGGCCGCATGCCTAATACACCCGTGCTCATCATCCACACTAGGGTAGTATACCTAATGCACCAGCACTCATCATCCATACTAGGGCCGTGTACCTAATACACCAGCGCTCATCATCCACAGTAGGGCCATGCACCTAATCCACCCGTGCGCATGATCCACACTAGCCCCCAAGTGCCTAATACCCCCACGCTCAACATTCACACTAGGGCCATGCGCCTAATACACCCACACTCATCATCCACACTAGGGCTATGTGCCTAATGCACCCACGCTCATTAACCCACACTAGGGCCATGTGTTACGCTCCCCTGGTATCCACAGGGACGCCACCCAGCCGGGTTACTCACTGGTATGCTTCTCAGCTTTGTCCTGATGTGGTCTGCGGGGAAGGTTCTGCCTGAAGATACAGGAGGACTGTGTTCAAGACTGACCGACAGGGGTAAGTATCCTCCCTCCACCCCCGTATGATTTCAGTCCCTCTGACGCCCTCTCCTCACCTTGTGGTAGAATTAGGCGTGCTCTCCGTCCTGCCTTCTTTGCAGGGGCACGTTGTCTTTCATCGGCGAGTGCGGTCCAGTTAAGTCACTGACGCCGGCCCGTTTGATATTGTTCAGGTAGTGTCATGATTCCTGCCCCTCATGTCCCCAGCCCTCCAAGATGTCAGGCTGGAGCCAGGCCATGATCACCTACATGGCCCTCAAGGGCCTCTCCATCCCTGCAAAGACCCACTTGGAGTCAGACTTAGCGCTTGTGGCACCAGACTCACTCACTCCCATAGGATAACATTGGGGAATTGGACTTGTAGTGCATTGATGGGGACAAGATGGATGCCCCCACATATTTCGGTTCCCATAACTGCATGTGCAGTCTAGTCTTTTGGGTGTGGTTCAGCCCAGAGACACCTGGGATACCCAGAGACTATTTAAGCCACGCCCAGGCTGAGAAACATGGTTTGTGTTTTCTGCACCTGCAGCGTGACACTCACCGTGTTAGGATCGGTCTCCAGTAGGCCTGCATCTTTCTACTGCGCTCAACTCCTGCAAGAACAAGAACACCGTTAGGAACAGCCTTACCTTGCGGTGCTTCTGCCCATCATTCATCGCTCCTTCTGTTCTGCGGGCATCTTCGGCGGTGTCATTTCCATCCCCGCACGCCGCTTCCTAAGAAAAAGGGAAAAGAACAGAAAAAAGGCATTAGCAAGCATTCAGCAAATCTTTGCTTATTTTTAAAGACTGTATGAGCTTCAAACACTTCTGAATCCAGGCGCTGTGGGGGAACTCTGTCTCCTGAACCTCTCATCCATCTGCAAGAAGGAAAAGACACTCCAGGTTAGCGTGAAAACGTCTAGAGGCGCCGCATACTGCGCTTACTCACCGCATTTCTTCTTCATAACCGGCATCCACGCTGAAAACGTCACGGCACCTAAAAGACACAGAAAAAGAACTCAGTTCAATACAAATACGAAAGGGTCGTATCGCTCTCTCACTCACCTTCATCGCTACTCATCTCAGCAGCACGTCGTCATCCCCAGATGACGGCCATCATCTAAGGAAGGAAAGGAACGAAGTTAGAGAACTGTTCAAAAGACTCATTATACTTACCTGTCGGACTCTTGCCAGTGAAGTAACTAGGCAGCAATGAGCCCGCATCAATCAACGCGCCCCTGCGCTGAAAGCAGGACGGAGAGCACACTTTCCAAGAAAACAAGGTGAGCTGTGGATCAAAGGGAAGGGTTGGACCCCGGGGAAGAAGGGGTTCAAGCACACAGAGACAATAGGGAGTTAAACTCTACCAATCCTGTGTTTCAGGCCCAGTCTCCAGTCGAGTAGACTCCAGGGAAGGGTTCGAGGTCGTAAGAGTGACGTCCCCGTGGATACCAGGTGAGCGTTACAGAACACAAAGCCTCACATCAAAATCCACCTGGGCATCATGGAAACATCAGAAACCGACCAGTTAGCCCACATGTTGGGGCAGCTACGTTCCGAAGTACATGCAGCCAGGCAGGACACCAACACCCTGAGGAGAGAGCTGATAGTAGCCAAAGAACGCACTGATGATTTAAGCCGGCAACTTCTACAGACACAAGCAGGGCATACACCATTGCCGGGAAGCGTGCCCTCGATGCCAGCACCATCAGCCAATCCCGTTCAGATAACCCTTCCTGGGGCAGTTCCCTTGGCCCCGCCCGAAGGATTTACGGGGGATCGCAAGAGGTTTGCAACGTTCATGAACCAGTGCCGCCTGCACTTCCTTTGTAGACCAGGGGCCTTTCCGAATGACCAATCACGGGTCGCTTTTGTGCTATCCTACCTGAGTGGTAGCGCCGCGGACTGGTCTGTACCCTTTGTAGCCCAAGACGATCCTTTGCTGCATGACTTCAGGGGCTTTCAGCAGGAGATGGAAAAGCTGTTCGCCCGTCGTACTCATGGGCAGGCATTAGACAACGAACTTCTGTCCCTACGCCAAGGGAATCAAGACCTATTAACATACATAGCCACGTTCAATAGACTCGTAGTTGAAGCAGAATGGCCAGTGGAGAAGAGAACCACTTTATTTCATGAGGGGTTGCGGGGGGAGCTCAAGGATGTTCTTGCACAAGTAGTGAACCCCCCGAAAGACTTGTTGTTCAACTGGATCATAGTTTGCAGGACCGCAGAGCAGATCAAACCAGACCGGACCCTCGCCCTATGTATGTGCGTTCAAAGGACAATATTGCCCTCACAACGGAAGGTTCAGGAGAACCAATGCAAATCGGGGGGGGTCAGGTCCCCCTTGATGAAAGCGGAAAGTGATAAAAGGAGACAGCAGCAGTTATGTCTGTACTGTGGAAGGTCAGGTAATTTCCTTGAAGAGTGCCCTGTGAAGCCACCGAGGAGGACGGTAGGGGCCATGGACAAGGAAGATACCATCAAGGAATCGGAAAACTCCCCAGCCCGGCAAGTGTAGGGGTCCACTTGTCGAGCGAAGAAAGTGAACTACAGACCTCCCATTTTGCACTATCTGTGGTCTTGATCAATCACCAACAACCATCTCGGATGCACGCAGTAAGAGTGTACATTGACAGTGGAGCCGTTGGGAATTACATCTACCAGGATCTTGCGGCAAAGATGGGGCTTCCGTTACGCCCTAAATCAACCACCGACACTGTTACCACTGTCGACGGCACGGAAGTAGCTTCTGGTCCAGTATCCCAGTGCACTGCAGCTTTAACCCTTCTGTGCCAGGATGGACACCAAGAATCTATCGTTTTCAACCTCATTAAGGCACCAGAGTTCCGGTTGATTTTGGGAATGACATGGTTGGTAGCTCACAATCCTCGAATCGATTGGCGAGCAAAAGAATTGGCCTTTCCCGAGACTTGCGCCCACAGATGTTATCGCCGAGAGAAAGAACCAATAGACACCAGAACCTCCACGCTTGCGACTGTGGCAATCGGCACCCTACCAAGTGAATACCAGGACTTTCAAGTTGTCTTTCAGAAAGAACAGGCTAATACCCTGCCACCGCATAGACCATACGATTGCCAAATCGACCTGATACCCGGCGCACAAATCCCTTGTGGGCAAATTTACGTGCTCACGGAACCATAAAACCAGCACCTGAAGGTCTCTCTTGACCAATACCTGGCCAACATGTTCATCCGTCCCTCGAAGTCTCCAGCAGCCAGTCCTCTAATCTTCATACTGAAAAAGGAGGGGGACTTGAGAACGTGCCTCAACTATCGCGCACTGAACCAGATTACCGTAAAAAAATGCTACCCCCTGCCACTGATCCCTGAATTGCTTGATCAAGTCAAAGATGCCCAAATCTACACAAAACTAGACCTGAGGGGGGCATATCACCTTGTTCGCGTAAAACAGGGGGACGAATGGAAAACCGCTTTTTGCACCAAATACGGCTTGTACGAATATCAAATAATGCCCTTTGGCCTTTGCAACGCGCCTGCAGCATTACAATACTTCATGAACGATGTCCTACGAGAATTGATTGATGTCTGTGCTCTAGTGTACATGGACGATATTCTAGTATATTCTGCATCAAAGCAGGACCACGTTAAACACGTCCGATCCGTATTTGAAAAACTCTGTCAACACCAGCTCTACGCCAAGCTCGAAAAGTGCTCATTCCACGTCTCCGAGGTGGAATTCCTGGGCTTTATTCTCAGCCCGAATGGAATCCGAATGGATGTACACAAGGTAGATGCTATCCTGAACTGGCCATCGTCAAATTCATTCAAGGGGGTTCAAAGTATGCTGGGTTTTGCAAACTTCTACCACTGGTTCATCCCAGGATTTTCGCAAATCGTGCATCCCATCACGTCATTACTAAGGAAAAGCAACAAAAAGTTCCAGTGGACAACAGAAGCAGAGGAAGCTTTCCAGGAACTCAAAGCAAGATTCACATCTGCCCCAATCTTACACCACCCTCGCCCTGATCTCCGATACCTGGTAGAAACGGACGCCTCAAGCATGGCTATGGGAGCCGTCCTCTCACAAAATGACCCAGAAACGGGCCAGTTACACCCTGTTGCCTTCTGGTTGCGTAAATTCACACCCCCTGAACTCAATTACGCTATCACAAAGAACTCCTGGCCATTAAGTCAGCCTTTAAGGCATGGCGGCACTACCTCTTGGGCGCCAGACAAACAATCACCGTAATAACTGACCACCGGAACCTCCAGTACCTAAAAACGGCAAAGACCCAATCCTCACGACAACTACGTTGGGCTCTTTTTTTTGCTGAATATGACTATGGCCCTCATTACGACCCTGGCGGTAAGGGGTTTACGCCAGCGTTAGCTGCGCCGACCCCTTACCGCCAACTACGAGTTCCCAGAGCGCCATGGTCATTTTTCCGCCCGCTTTTTGCGGGCGTAAAAATCCATGGCGCTATGGGACCTCGGTGTTAATTACGCCACCGTAGTGTACGGTGGCGTAATTAACACCTTCCCCACTCCCATTGAGCCCTATGGGGCCGAAATGGGAATGGGGAAGGGTAAATGGGTCAATGGGGACTTACCGCCCCGCCGACCTCGGAATGGGGCGGTAAGTCCGCCATCCGCCATGGCGTAAAGGGACTTTGCGCCATGGCGGAAAAGTCCGCCGATGGCGGTAAAAATCCGCCAGGGTCGTAATGAGGGCCTATGTGATTAAATTTCATCCAGGGGTGAAAAACGGGAAGGCCGATGCCCTTTCCCGTATGTGGGTGGAAGAGCAAGGGTACAGACCCCTGACCCAATAGCAATCTTCCCGAGTGACAAGCTCCTAGGAATTACAGCAACCATAACTCAGAAAGAATTACATGAAGAAATCCACAACCTGATGAGTCCGGAGCAATTACAAGCATGGAGTGCACAAGGAGAACTTTACATGATAAAAGATCAGTTGCCCTACTTCAGGAATCATTTATTCTTACCAAACCAAGAACTACGAGAACAAGCCATGTCCGGTTATCATGATTCCTTGATCGAGTGCCACCCCGGAATTGCTAAAACCCTAGCGAAGGTAAAACGAAATTATTGGAGGCCCACGTGGCGAAAAGACATTATCCAATTCATCCTATCTTGTGGAGTGTGTGCTCAAAACAAGTCATCCAAGCAGAAACCGGCTGGGCTATTACAAACATTGGAAATCCCACCAGCACCCTGGCACACGTTGTCCCTCGATTTTATTACTGACTTACCATCCAGTCAAGGGTTTAACACTATTCTTGTGGTTGTGGACCTATTTTCAAAAATAGCACATTTCATTCCTCTTAAGGGGCTCCCAAATGCTTCCACTCTGGCAAAGGTATTTCTTGAAGGCATCTACGGCTCCATGGGTTTCCTTCAGTTTTGGTCTCAGACCGAGGTGCTCAATTCATATCTAACTTCTCGAGAAAATGCTGCTCTATGGCCCAGATCGACATCCGGCTATCCACCAGTCACCATCCCCAAACGGATGGTCAAACTGAGAGGACAAATCAGACGCTCGAGCAGTATCTGCGTTGCATGTTACACCAAGCTGAAGGAAGCTGGTTTGACCTATTATGGATAGCTGAATATGCTTATAATAATTCCCTACACACCAGCACTGGGCAGACACCCTTTTATACCATGTATGGCAGGCACCCACGTGCTTCTGAGTTGGACGTTCCTACAACCTTGGAAATGCCAGCAGTCAAAACCTTGCACACAACCATTTCTCAAACCTTTAAAAGGGCCGCTGAACACCTACTTCAAGCTAAGAATCGCCAAAAGAAGTTTGCTGATCAACACCGAGCAAAGGCCCCCAACTACCAAGTGGGAGAAAAAGTCTGGCTGGCGTCTAAACACGTATCCATTAAAGGAACCTGAACTTTCCGTCCAAGATACCTGGGTCCATTCATCATCACCTCCGTGATTAATCCTGTGGCGGTCAGACTAGCTTTGCCGTCAAACATGCAGATTCACCCTGTGTTCCACGGTCTCTCCTTAAACCTGTTCAACCTGGGACCCGGTTAGCAATGCCACCACAGCCAGTAGTAGTCGCCGGGGAGCCAGAATTCGAAGTCAAGGACATCCTGGACTCAAAGTTCGTCAGATCCAAATTACACTACTTAGTAGACTGGAAGGGGTATGGTCCACAAGACAGGACATGGGAGCCTTGTGAGTACATCCATGCACCTCACTTGCTTAGACGATTTCATCAAAACCATCCAAGCAAACCAGGACCAGACAGAAGAGCCACCTTGAGAGGGGCATTGGGGGAGTGCTGTAATGATTCCTGCCCCTCATGTCCCCAGCCCTCCAAGATGTCAGGCTGGAGCCAGGCCACGATCACCTACATGGCCCTCAAGGGCCTCTCCATCCCTCCAAAGACCCACTTGGAGTCAGACTTGGCGCTTGTGGCACCAGACTCACTCACTCCCATAGGATAACATTGGGGAATTGGACTTGTAGTGCATTGATGGGGACAAGATGGATGACCCCACATATTTTGGTTCCCAGAACTGCATGTGCAGTTTAGTCTTTTGGGTGTGGTTCGGCCCAGAGGCACCTAGGATACCCAGAGACTATTTAAGCCACGCCCAGGCTGAGAAACATGCTTTGTGTTTTCTGCACCTACAGCGTGACACTCACCGTGTTCGGATCGGTCTCCAGTAGGCCTGCATCTTTCTTCTGCGCTCAACTCCTGCAAGAACAAGAACACCGTTAGGAACAGCCTTATCTTGCGGCGCTTCTGCCCATCATTCATCGCTCCTTCTGTTCTGCGGGCATCTTCAGCGGTGTCATTTCCATCCCGGCACGCCGCTTCCTAAGAAAAAGGGAAAAGAACAGAAAAAAGGCATTGGTAAGCATTCAGCAAATCCTCGCTTATTTTTAAAGACTGTACGAGCTTCAAACGCTTACCCGAATCCAGGCGCTCTGGGGGAACTCTGTCTCCGGAACTTCTCATCCATCTGCAAGAAGGAAAAGACACTCCAGGTTAGCGTGAAAACGTCTAGAGGTGCCGCATACCGCGCTTATTCAACGCATTTCTTCTTCAGAACCGGCATCCACGCTGAAAACATTGCGGCACCTAAAAGACACAGAAAAAGAACTCAGTTCAATACAAATATGAAAGGGTCGTATCGCTCTCTCACTCACCTTCATCGCTACTCATCTCAGCAGCACGTCGCCATCCCCGGACGCCGGCCATCATCTAATGAAGGAAAGGAACGAAGTTAGAGAACTGTTCAAAAGACTCATTATACTTACCTGTCGGACTCTTGCCAGTGAAGTAACTAGGCAGCAATGAGCCTGCATCAATCAACATGCCCCTGCGCTGAAAGCAGGACGGAGAGCACACTTTCCAAGAAAACAAGGTGAGCTGTGGACCAAAGGGAAGGGTTGGACCCCGGGGAATAAGGGGTTCAAGCACATGGAGACAATAGGGAGTTAAACTCTACCAATCTTGTGTTTCAGGCCCAGTCTCCAGTCGAGTAGACTCCAGGGAAGGGTTCTAGGTCGTAAGAGGTCGGAACAGGCTGAGTAACGTCCCCGTGGATACCAGGTGAGCGTTACAGGTAGGTCTTATTGCTGTTCTTTAGTTTTTTTGCTATCTTGCATGCCTTTCTTTGTTTAAAATGTCTCTTTTTTTCTCCCTTAGGTATGCGGAGCTTCAGCGCAGCGAACTGGCTTGGTGGAGCTCCGCTGGTAAATGATGGCGCGTTAAGAGCGCAATGATGCGGTAAGTAAGCGCTATGCACAGCGCTGCGAAGTCTTGCCTTTGCTAACCTGTGTTTTCCTTCCTTGTAGGTTGTGGTGTTCTTCAGTGCGAGTGGAATGTCCGGAGTGGTGCCAGCCGAGAGGCGACCAGCCAGGTAAGCCTTTTGAGCAGTTCGTAATCTGTAAATGTCTCTACTGCTTTCTTTAATGTTGCCTCTATCTTCCTCTTTCAGGTCATTCTATCCGGGAGGCGTGCAGATTCGAGGAAGCTGTTCTCAGTAGCTGCTAGTGTTTAAAGATGAAGACTGCAGGTAAGATGCTGCTGCTAATGATGTTCCTTTTGTCTCCTTGCAGGTTCTGCTTCTCCGAGGTTCGAGGGAATAGCTGGACACGGTGAGCGTCACGTTGCAAGCTGCAAAGTAACGCGAAGCGTGTTGTCTTGCTCGTGTGTGGTTTAAATAGCCCCAACAAAATAGTCCAGATAAAGTAGTCCCTAGGCTACCACAGCCAAAACACTAGACCGCATAGCTTGGTTCTTAGGAACCAAGCTATGTGGATGCCTCTATGTTGGCTGACAATAGAATAAAGTAGTTCCCAAGCACATTGTTTTTTATGGTGTATGAGCCTGGCGCCATAGGCGCCAGGACTGGCCCCATGAGGGCTTTTGAAGAGGATGCCAGGCTCTAGAGGCCCGAGTCCTGACTCCACCTGACCAATGGGTTTGCCAGAGGGGGTTTTGGGCGAGGGTCATGACACCATGTGCCTAATACACCCGCGCTCATCATCCACACTAGGGCCATGCGCCTAATACACCCGCGCTCATTAACCCACACTAGGGCCATGTGCCTAATACACCTGCACTCATCATCCACACTACGGCCATGTACCTAATACACCCGCGCTCATCATCCACACTAGGGCCATGTACCTAATACATCCGCTCTCATCATCCACACTAGGGCCACGCGCCTGATACACCCAGGCTCATCATCCACACTAGGGCCGTGTGCCTCATACACCCACGCTCATCATCCACACTAGGGCCATGCACCTAATACACCCACGCTCATCATCCACACTAGGGCCATGCGCATAATACACCCGCACTCATCATCCACACTAGGCCATGTGCCTCATACACCCGCGCTCATCATCCACACTAGGGCCATGCGCCTAATACATCTGCGCTCATCATCCACACTAGGGCCATGCGCCTAATACACCCAGGCTCATCATCCACACTAGGGCCGTGTGGCGCATACACCCGTACTAATCATCCGTACTACGGCTGTGTACCTTATACACCCGCGCTAATCGTCCACACTAGGGCCATGCACCTAATACACCTGCGCTCATGATCCACACTAGGGCCATGTGCCTAATACACCCGCGCTCATCATCCACACTAGGGCCATGCGCCTAATACACCCGTGCTCATTAACCCACACTAGGGCCATGTGCCTAAAACACCCGCGCTCATCATCCACACTACGGCCATGTACCTAATACACCCGCGCTCATCATCCATACTAGGGCCATGTACCTAATACCCCCGCTCTCATCATCCACACTAGGGCCATGTGCCACATACACCCGCGCTCATCATCCACACTAGGGCCATGCGCCTAATACACCTGCGCTCATCATCCACACTAGGGCCATGCACGTACTGCACCCAGGCTCATCATCCACACTAGGGCCGTGTGCCTCATACACCCGCGCTCATCATCCATACTGCGGCTGTGTACCTTATACACCCGCGCTAATCATCCACACTAAGGCCATGCACCTAATACACCTGCGCTCATGATCCACACTAGGGCCATGTGCCTAATGCACCCGCACTCATCATCCACACTAGGGCCGTGTAGCTTATACACCTGCGCTCATCATCCACACTAGGGCCATGCATCTAATACACCCGCGATCATTATCCACACTAGGGCCATGCACGTAATACACCCGCGCTCATCATCCACACTACAGCCATGCGCCTAATAAACCCGGGCTCTTCAACCACACTAGGGCGATGTGCCTAATACACCCGCGCTCATCATCCACACTAGGGCCATGTGCCTAATACACCCGCGCTCATCATCCACACTAGGGCCATGCGCCTTATACACCTACACTCATCCACACTAAGGCTGTGTGCCTCATACACCCGGGCTCATTATCCACACTGGGGCCATGCACCTAATACAGGCGAGCTCATCATTCACACTAGAGCCGTGTACCTCATACACCCGCACTCATCATCCACACTAGGGCCGTGTGCCTATTACACCCGCGCTCATCATCCACACTAGGGCCATGCACCTAATACACCCGCGCTCATTAACCCACACTAGGGCCATGTGCCTATTACACCCGCACTCATCATCCACACTAGGGCCGTTTAGCTTATACACCTGCGCTCATCATCCACACTAGGGCCATGCACCTAATACACCCGCGCTCATCATCCACACTAGGGTCATGCACGTAATACACCCGCGCTCATCATCCACACTAGGGCCATGCGCCTTTTACATGTGCGCTCATCATCCACACTAGGGCCATGCGCCTAATACACCCGCACTCATCATCCACACTAGGGCCATGCGCCTTATACACGTGCGCTCATCATCCACACTAGGGCAATGTGCCTAATACACCCGCACTCATCATCCACACTAGGGCCGTGTAGCCTATACACCTGCGCTCATCATCCACACTAGGGCCATGCACCTAATACACCCGCGCTCATCATCCACACTAGGGTCATGCACGTAATACACCCGCGCTCATCATCCACACTACAGCCATGAGCCTAATAAACCCGGGCTCTTCAACCACATTAGGGCGATGCGCCTAATACACCCGTGCTCATCATCCACACTAGAGCTGGGTACCTGATACACCTGCGCTCATTAACCCACACTAGGGCCATGTTCCTAATACACCTGCGCTGCGCCCATCATCGACACTAGGGCCATGTGCCTAATACACTCGCGCTCATCATCCATACTAGGGCCATGCACGTAATACACCTGCGGTCATCATCCACACTAGGGCCATGCACGTAATACACCGCGCTCATTAACCCACACTAGGGCCATGCGCCTAATACCCCCACGCTCATCATCCACACTAGGGCAATGCGCCTAATACCCCCACGCTCATCATCCACACTAGGGCCATGCGCCTAATACCCCCACGCTCATCGTCCACACTAGGGCCATGCGCCTAATACCCCCACGCTCATCATCCACACTAGGGCAATGCGCCTAATACCCCCACGCTCATCATCCACACTAGGGCCATGCGCCTAATACCCCCACGCTCATCGTCCACACTAGGGCCATGCGCCTAATACCCCCACGCTCATCATCCACACTAGGGCCATGTGCCTAATACCCTCACGCTCATCATCCACACTAGGGCCAGGCGCCTAATACCCCCACGCTCATCATCCACACTAGGGCCATGCGCCTAATACCTCCACCCTCATCATCTACACTAGGGCCATGCGCCTAATACCCCCACGCTCATCGTCCACACTAGGGCCATGCGCCTAATACCCCCACGCTCATCATCCACACTAGGGCCATGTGCCTAATACCCTCACGCTCATCATCCACACTAGGGCCAGGCGCCTAATACCCCCACGCTCATCATCCACACTAGGGCCATGCGCCTAATACCTCCACCCTCATCATCCACACTAGGGCCATGCGCCTAATACCCTCATGCTCATCCTCCACACTAGGGCCATGCGCCTAATACCTCCACCCTCATCATCCACACTAGGGCCATGCGCCTAATACCTCCACCCTCATCATCTACACTAGGGCCATGCGCCTAATACCCTCATGCTCATCATCCACACTAGGGCCATGCGCCTAATACACCCGGGCTCATCAGCCACACTAGGGCCATGCGCCTAATACACCAATGCTCATCATCCACACCAGGGCCTACGCCCAGGCACAGCCTCCACCCTCTTTTTTCAGAGAGCGGGCGCTTTTCTCCTTGATGTTTTAGGAATAAAAAAACCACATTACATTCAGTACATCGTCTCCTCTCTGGGGTCCTGGGGACCTATTGTCCTGAGTCCATGCCCCGTTATAGAAGTTAAGATCCTGAGTGACCACACTGCGGACAGCATCCAAAAATGTCACCCAGAGACTCATAGTTTTTTAATGCCCCAGAAGACTTCCAGACTCTTGGTAGGGATTCAGTACTCTGAACTCTGGTCATCATAGTTTGTGCCTTGGCCTGGCATCGCTTCAGGAATGGTGAGATGACCACCAGGTCTTCCAGTTTCTCTGCTGGCTACGTGTGCAGGACCCACCCCCCACCTTCTTGGGTACTTTGGGTAGGATGTTCTACCTCCCCTACCTGAGTGCTCACTACAAGGCTCTTGGGGTTGGTCTGTTTGCCTAGTAGCTGGCACCTTTGTCTGATGTCCAACCCCTTCCTATTCAGCTTCCCTTGAGGTTCTCCTCCTGGTAATATAGCTCATCACTTGCTCCACCAATTCTAGGGGTGATAGCACCTAATTAGCTTTACTACCTCCTCTTGCTCAATCTGTCTGGCCCCTGTTAGTTTCTGAGGCCACGTCCTCGGCAGGCCACCTGTAGTAGCCTGCATTCCTAACCTGGCCTTTCTAAGACTGTGGCACCCTGGATACATCTACCTGCTTCTCTCTGGCTCTGCTCTAAGTGGAACATTGCTTATCTGGCCCATGCAGCCCCTCTACTCCACCCTCTACTCCTCATATCATTTCACCACTCTCACACTGGAATGCTTTCCGCTGGCCACCCAAGCAGGAGCTTTCTCACTTCTTTTATACTGTGGTAATTGGGGTAACAAAGCTCTGATTTGTGGACCTGTCCTTTCCCAGGATTCATATGTTCTGATTGGCATTGGCCCCTTTGCCCCACCTTTTTCTTGGGCTCCTTTTGTGACACTCCACGCATGGACCACCCACAATTCAGATCATTCAGAGCGTGTCCTGTTGTCTCCCCAGGGGCCAGTAAGTGACTGGGCACACGTTTTTCTGAGATAGTCTTCCCCATTGCTGCCCTGGGATCCCCTCTACTTGCTATTTGCTTCTCGTGTTGTCCGACGGTCGGGTTCTGGACTTTTCTGTTAGCTGAGTGAGGACTGGGTGAGCCTGGGGAGTTCTGTAACCAAAGGGGTCTCCCACCCACATATGAGGCGACCCTCGACAAAGCCGAAAAGGGTTGCTGCTAACCCGTCTGAGAAACCTGCTGCTAACACTCATCCAACCCTGCTTAAAAAACCGGTATTAGCAGACTTGATCGCAAACCAAATTGACCTTTTCAATTTGACCGATTTTTTTTCTTTCGTTTTTTGGGGGAATTTAGGTCAGTTTAAATTAAATATATATGTGGGGTGGAGTAAGGGAATAGGCTAAGGTGGGGGGAGTTGGGGAGCGGCGCAGGCATCTCCCCTGCATTTTTTAACAAAAAAAAGAAGGAAAAAAAAGTTGTTAAATTGGAAAAGGTCAATTCTTTAGGTCAAATAGACGTAAACCGAAAAACCAGTCCCAGCCTTGATGCAGAGGATTGATTTCGGCCAATAAGAATGTGAATTTGAAAGGCATAGTGACTTCCATTCTGCGAAGGCCCCACAAGTCAACGTATGCCAAAACCATGACTTGGTTCATACAATGCCACTCCCGGCCCTGCCTGTGGCTTGCAAGCTGGAGTTGTGGAACCTGAAAGGTGAAGATCAGTTCAGGAATACAAATTCTTACCAGAAACAACCGCAATGGCTGGGGTATCAAAAGACGACCCAGATCATGAAGTTCAAGGGTATTTACTGTAGAATCGAAATATGCCCAAAGGTTACGGAAAAAAGCAATTGGTAAAGTCAGGGCTAAGGAATGAATGACATTTCTAAGAGGATCAGTATATGCCAGTCCTTTTCGCTGTCTCTTTGACTTGGTAGCTGTCACCACCACCTTTGGTTTTTGGGTTTCTCCAGAGGTAAACCAGCTTTCAGGGTCTTTGCGAGCTTATTAGATTGTATTTCTTCTTCCTTTCTGTTGGAGTCTCTCTCATCCTTCTTCCCAATACATCTCCCTTCCTCTCCCACCTCATTCTTCTCCTGCTCCACCTCCTTCCTAATGCCTCTAACCTCCTTGCTGCAGCGCCAGGCAATCTACACCTTCCCTCGCGACCCAACTCCTAACTTCCCAACCTTATGTGAACTGGGTCTTTTTATGCATCTGCAGGCTTTGATGTATGAACAATAGTTGTGAGATTGTTGCTGATGTTATGGTCTGCATGAGCATGAGAAGTGCTTTGCTCTGGTCTGAAATGGCAATTGCCTAGCAAGTTGCAACTGCCTCCTACGCCAGAATGTGTCTGTCAAGGGCAGCGTCCCGCCAGCGTTTCGACCTGTTCTGGCGCTGTGATCCGTTGCGACGAGGTGCTGTCAGATGAGTTGCCTTTGTGATGTGGGGAATCAGCTTGGCAAGCCCCAGGATGATGGTACCTAGCGTTGCCAACCCAACTCCCCGCACCACGTGGAGACCTCCCCTTTATTTTTAAATGATGTAGGGATCATTTACATGATATAGGGAGAATGCTAGCACTGACAGGGGAGGCACAGAAGGAATAGCTGAATCTGATGGCGGGACACCTCTTGGCGAAGACATCAGCAGCTGAAGCGGGGAACTCTGTGGCCAAGCAAGAAGATGATAAGGGCAGGTAACCAGGCTGGCAGACAAACCGGCAGAGGAGGAAAGGACTGGTCAGCAGAAGGAAAGATGCAAGGGCAGGAGAAGAGAAGGCAAGGACCAAAAGAAGGAGGAAGGCAAGGCAGAACAAGAACACCAGGCAACTGGTGGAGAGCAAGGCAGGCAGAAAACGTAGGGAAGCAGCAGAAACCTAGTTTACCGCTGGAGCGCAATAAGAGGCACCCTACTGATGTGACTGTGGGCTTAAATAAGCCTGTGGCATGAAAGCGAGGCTCTCCTGTGTCTGGGCGGCAGATTTTGCCAACCATTGCCGCCACAGCAAGAGCCGGGCCCCAGCCCATGTGTGGTACGGTGGTCATGACGGCGACAATGTTAGTGCGACCACCGATTCCAGGATGGGGTATTCCACGCTGCAGGGACCAGAGCCAATGTGGATACAAGCGGCAAGAGACAGGACGCCGACAGGTTAGTGGGGGCACTATGCGTGGCCTGGGTGGGACGGTAAGGGGTGCAGTGGCACGCGTGTGGCATGGGTGCGTGACAGTGTCTCTGATGACTGAGGCTTCATTAATGGAGTCCACCATCTTGGATTTTATATGCTTTGTGGTGTAACAGCATTCGTTACCAGATACACTGGCACCTAGCTGAGATGCAGTGAGAAGGTTTGCATGCAAACACCAATGGCTTCAGTTCATGGATGCCTGTGGGTGCGGGTCCTGATGCCTAAGATTTCCTTTCAGCAAAACATTTTTTGTTCACATCGATAGCCTATTTATGGGGACACGCAGCCTCAGCCCCACAGGAGGTTCTCTGCAAAGAGTCAAAACATGTGGCAAAGCAATTTTTAGCCCCACCTCTGTGTAATGAATGGGTTGACTGTTGATTCTCTGCCAATAGGTGAAAGGCGGATGCTTTTTGGCACAACTGTCCTGTTCTTCTCATGCTCAGCTAACTGTGCTAATTTCTTGCAGGGTTGGGTACCTATGAATAATGGCCTGTGCCAGCCATTGGGAGCACTGACCACTTTCTTTCTAGAGGGTCTATCTCCAAATTCCCCCTCTGGTCAATGACTGGGGGTTTGGGGACCCACCATCCTTAAGGTCTTGGGATGTCTCACTCATGGGAGTTTAGGGATTTTGACCCTGGATGTAGTTCTTATGCTGGTGTGGTGCGTCAGAAGAAGGACAGGGACTGATATCGTCCTTTTCCAAGTATTCTATTAATTAAATTAAATTGTGCAAACTCCCAACTATCCCTAAACTATGGGTTTTCCCCGCCTAATACAAAACCAACTAGGATGCTCATCAGTCGTCGGGGAGCCCAAAAGGAAGATCCGTCCTCTGCCCAAAAACGAAGCTATTCTGTCCCTACCACTATCAAAAGGAACTTAGGAACAGGATAATGATTTCCTTCTCCTGTAGTCTGCTTTTCAGCACAGTCACTTTAGTAACTTATTTGCCGGTAATTTTTAGCAACTACTTTGAATAGTTTAGGTTTCTTACTTTTTCTTGACACAGTGTCCACTCTTTTCCCAGTTAGAAACACTCTCAAATGGATTCTAACTTTTCTCTATTTCTTTGGTTTTACTGTGACGAATAGGAAGTTTCCAGCAATGCTCTTCACATCTTTCCACCTCATTAGTTGTACTGGGACAAGTATGAATGTTCCAGTAATGACTATCACTTGGTTCCCACATTTTACTCTTAATTTAATAGTTTTTTTATAACGTGCCTAATACCATACCTGAGGTTGGTTTCAAAGCATGGATCCGCGATTCAAACCTATGTTGCGCTGCGTGGTCTTGCTTCCAAGCCCAGCGCGTTGCCCCTGTGCTGTCCTCCGTTTATCCTTACTGGGATGAGTGTGAATGTTCCAGTAATGACTCTCACTTGGTTTCCATTCTTTACCTTACTGGGACAAGTATGAATGTTCCAGTAATAATTCCCCTGACTCGTTCCTTATTGATACTTGTATCAGAGTCCACATAGTAATTCTCAGTCTTATCCATTATTTCATTTTCACTGAGACGATAATAATGCATACACTGGTTATATTTGTTATACCTCCCGGGTCTCCTACTTTCCCCTTAACTCTTTCCACTGGGGTTAGCGTCACCAAGCCTGCACTCAGGATGGGAAGCTTCTTTCGTATCATCAGGATGGCTATGAGCTTCTCTGCTTCACTTTCTCTCACTCAATATCCACTCTGTGATGCAAGCGGGGTCTGTGGTCTCAGCGTCATTGCAGGACTTAACAGTCCACAGACTCTCGGTCAGGCCACCACAGGATCGGTATCCTTGTTGGGGTTTCCTTTCCGCAGCTTCTCTTCCTTACAGCATTTCTCATGTCTTCGTCACACGCCAGCTTTCTTCCAGGTTTAAATGCTGTTCATCCCGGTCTCTCTCAGCTCTCGCTGCACCGCTGACTTGGAACTCCCGGGCTTCTCCTTCTAATAGAACTCCTCCTTCTGCTTTTATGATGCATTGCTGGGTCTTCCCCAGCAGAGCCTCATATGATATGATATGATAGTTTATTTATATTGCGCCTATACACAATGTGTTTCAAAGCGCTTCAAGGCAAGGGAGGGAAGAAGAGAGAATACAATGACATTCCTACATGGCCATGAACAATAAGAATGTGAAATAACTATTGCACTCGGCCTGGTGACTTTTCAGATAGTGCAAGAGCTAAGACACGGATAAAGAAGGGAAGGGGTGAGTGGGAAGGAAATGGAAACAGACAGGTGACTACCGTATTAGGCCTGATGACATTTCTGGAAGAGCCGGAGATTAACCAAAGGTGAGGGAGAAGGGGAGCAGAAAGGAAGAAGAGGAACAAAACAAGCGACTATCGTACTAGGCCTGTCGACATTTCAGATAGTGCTGGAGGCGGTGGGGAACAAGTAAGGGGTGGGGGAATACAGGTGCCAATCTTGAAGCTGTATTTCTGTAAGGTTCCAATACATCTGAACTTCAAAACTACAATGTTAAGCCAGTGGGTCTGCATCACTGTTCTCCTCTGAGGCTGTACCAGGTATAGGAATAGAGGAAGCAGTGTTCCCCTTTTTATCTCTTGTATGGCCATCAAGGCACCAAACCATTAATTAGTTCCTCCCACATTTTCCCACTCTTTTCTGAGCTTCCTTAAGGAAGATATTGAAAGCAATACTGAGATGGTTTTCTGTTGTAGATTTATTGCAACAACTGCTCACCTAACGTGGAAGCACTTACTAAACAAAGAAAAATAGAAAGAACTCCTATTAGGTGAACACCTTATGCTCAAATGCAATCCTTCCCTAAATATTATAACATACACTTCACAAGTTGTTGTTTATTTCACAGAACTTCAACCTCAAAAGGGAAGCACTTTCAAATGTATAAAACGCAGGCGCCATTGTGCTTTCTCTTTGTTGCTTGAGTGTTCTGTATTACTCTGCCACTATTCCTCTTCTCAGTATTACAAGAATACTTCTCCTCATGATAAAACAATGGTTCTAGACCACAGAAACAAACAGTAGCCTGTTCTTCTTGTCTTCTTTGTGTTGTAGCTGTTAATGGTGAGTTGTGAGTGAGTAACTTAGGGAGTTCTTCGACACGGGGGTCCTTGATCCCTAGGGGGGAGTCCCTCCCGGTAAGGTCCAGCGTGCCTCTACCCATAAGGGTATTACATAGCGGGCTCACCTCGCAAGCCTCATACATGGAAATGCTCCCCCCTGGGGAGATGTGACTGAATCCTGTGATTCATTATTATTATTATTTTTATACAATTTATAAAGCACGAACTATGGCCTGTAGGCATGTAGGCACTGAAATCACATACCCTTACCCTTGGTTTGCTAACTTCCCATTGTTCAGAGATGGGAGTAATTAATGACATTTCTTGTGATTTTATCTTCCTTACCGCTTCCCAGTCCCAGCTATTCCGTTCAGTAATTTTAATTGTGGGTTCCGAGGAATAAGGGGTGACTATCTAGGAATTCGGTTTTTAGGCAGAGTTAGAATATCACCAAAATTTGGGAAATCAGTACTTATGATTACCTCCTCAGGAAGTCCTGGAACGATAGTGGATTTGATTAGTAGTGGCTTCTCCCTAACTTCCAGGCTTAGAGGTACCTTTGGGTATGTTTCTACGTCCCTGTGTACACACGTGATTCTTACTGGTTGGCCACCTCATACATTTCTAGGATAAACCAAGTCAGTACGGACCGCAGTTTACTACCTGAATCCACTAACGCCCTAGCCTGTAGACCATTTACTGATATTCATTTGTGTGACTTGAATAGATGGGAGGTACAAAAATAACTTTCTGTGGTTTTAATTTAATTTTCTATTTTTATCCCTCCCTCTTGCCATGATTCTGATGATAGCCAACCTATTTCCATGGGTTTCTCAATTTTATTTTTTGGATAGACTCTCGCTATATGTCCCTTTTCCCTGCAGGAAAAACAAACATGGGAAAAGGGTACTGGAGTTTTTGCCTTAGTTATTTCCACTTTAGTGGTGGAGGTATCCTCCTGAAAATAAACCCTTTTTGGTTCTTCTCTTTTCCCAGGATCTTTAGGGATCGGTTTATCTTCTCACATTGGTTTTTCAATAATACTAGACCTATTTAGGTTTTTTTTTTTCTCCTCCTTCACCAGGCCTATATATTGATTTTAAATGTGTGGCTGCTTCCGCATGGGAATGGGCAACTTGAATGACTGCATTCAAAGTTGGTTTATATTTTTAAAGTACTCCTTGCTGTAAAAATGGGGGCAGTCCATTAATGAACTGTTCCAGGGCTAGAACTTCGAAGACTTCTGGGAGCATTTCTTCCCAACCACTGGGACAGGGTATTTTGTACCCTGGCTCCCAAATCAAAGGGTGTTTTGTTGGATAATAAATGAATATCTCTAAACTTCTGTCGATAAAACCCTCGGTCTGTCCTACTCTTTCTAGGAGAGCTCTTTTTATTCCAGCAAATACAGTGATTCCCTGGGGATTGATCATTCGGTAGGACACTTGTAATTCGCCCTTTAATAAAGGCACTAGGTAGCGTATTTACAGTTCTTCTCCCCAATTAAACTGAGTAGCAAGTCTTTCAAAATTCAAGAACAAATCTCCCCCTACTGGTATGTTCGTAATACATGTGACAATTCACTAGGTGTCATCACTTCTCCACAGGGAGGAGCCATTACCCATGAAGCTAGGGAGGTGCAGCTGCTACCAAATGGTCCCCCTAGGGGTGGTTTAATGCAGAAGGCCCTAATGGGGAGTGACTCTCTCTCTAGGGATAAGGACAACCACCTGTGGTACAGCCAGTTGAACAATGTCACACCCCAACATTCCCTAGCCCCCCTCTCCATTCTAAACCACTTGCTTGAAAGTAGACCAATGTATTACTGTAGTACATGGGATACAGCCAAAGTAGAAAGTACTAGGAGGAAGAAGAGCACAGAAGACAGACTGTGTTAGTACTGGTAAGAGGAGGCCTCGAGGAGGCATAAAAATCAAGGAGGGTCATTACGACCTTGGAGGTAACCATACCGCAATTTGCGGCATGGCTACCGCCATTCTGGGTACCGGGTCCGGGTTCCTTGAATGGGGAAGTACCGGGCCATTCCAAACTTGGAGTGCTCGGTATTTCCCCATTCAGGGAACCCAGACCCGGTCCATCACCATTCCCATTTGAGCCCCGATAGGGCTGAATGGGAATGGGGAGGGTGCTAACAACGGGCCCGTTATTAACGGGCCCGTTGTTAGCACCCTGGTCTACTAGCGGGACCCGCGAAGAGCGCCTCATTTTACCAGGTGCCCTTTGCGGGTCCCGTGAGCAGACTCGTAATAGGGCGATAAGGGGTTGACGGCTCCGGCACCTTTACCGGCGCCGTTAACCCCTTACCGCCCACCTCGGAATGAGGCCCTAGGTCTCAAAAGAAACAAAGGACTTTGACAATCCGCCAGGGAGGGACTGGAAAAAATATACAAGAAGAGATGATGGACTAAAGAAGTTGTCAAGCCCAGCCGGGAGAGGCAACAATGTGGAAACCATCAAGAGCGGGAATTTCAAAACCTGTCAGCAGACTGGAGGAATAGGAGGGAGGAGGACTCCGGCAAATCGTTGAGGGAGTTCTCCGTGGGTCCAGCTGGAGTGGACCCGATCTCAAACCAGGGAACGATAACCGAGCAGTACAACAGAGGGCAGAGCCGCCACGCTGCTGCAGAAGCAGAGGAGAGAAGCCTGAAGAGCTGGGGAGACGGAGCCCAGTCCCAGGAAGCCCAGGTGGCATACCAAAGTCTGAAAGAAGGTAATGGGAGGTATGAGAGACCCGGTGGAGACATAGGGGTGGGTGAGAGGCAGGCTTGAACAGCTCTACCTTGGCTGAGTAGTAACAACCAAACTATTGGGAAGAGTGGCTTGAGCATCCAAGGAGAGCCTCCTCATCACAGTGGCAGCAATAAGCCCACTGGCCACCAGAGATGGGCAGTGACCCTAGCCATATCGAATCAAGCATCAGAGGAGAACTTCCTCATCGCAGTGGCAGCAATATGCCCACTGACCACCAGAGACGGGCGGGACCCTATCCATTTCAAATCAAGCATCAGAGGAGAACTTCCTCATAGCAATGGCAGCAATAATCCCAATGACAACCAGAGATGGGTCGGGACAGTGGTGTAACACAACATTTATGGGCCCCCCTGCGAGCCATGCTGAGGGGCCCCCCCACATCCCTAACTCAGCAACAAATCACAGGTCGTGGCACATTCTGGGCCAGCCTAGATTACCAAGCTTACGCACTAAGCACAAACGTGCTGCCCCAGGGGTACGCTACACACTGCACTAGGAGAAATATATAAACATGTGTTTTAATGCATTATACAGAACACTTTCTGAGAAAAATTGCCTAAAAGTCCAGAGTGTTTGCAATTGTTTTGTAGGGTGACACCAATCCAAAGATCCAATTCATGCAAATCACCAACAGTGCACAGAAACATTAATGCTTTAATTAACATAATGCTTTGCTATTAAACATGGCGTGCCACAATGAAAACATGTCCAGCTGGCTGCACAATGTAAACCAGTCTAGACACGTAACAACATATTACAGTAAATCATGCCATGCCACATTTAGACATACCTAGACTGGTTGCACCAAAATGCCAGTCGAAGCAATAACACTTATGATGGTTATTTTATCACAGATGCCCAGAAAAATATACAATGCTGCAGTAAGAAATGGATAGACTGGTGCACCCAAATGCCAGTCTAGCCAGGTACTTACCCTTAGCAGGACTGCTTTATCAGAGATGCCCAATTAACAAAAAAAGTCAAGCCAAACTAAGCAATGACTAGACTGACTGCACCAAAATGCCTCTCTAGCCACTAATACCACATATCATGCCTGCTTAGCCTGGACATGGATGACCATTATGATTTATCGCACAATCTCCGTCTCACCTCACCCCCCCACACATCCCCTCTGCCTCCCAACCCACAAAATCAGCTACTTGGCCCAGAATTACCTCCACATACCTTTTCCTTGTCCCAGTGCTTACGTATGAGGCTCCCAGCCTCATAGGTAAGTACTGGGATGAGGAAGAGTGGGACTAGGAGTAATGAAGATTACAGGTAACTAAGCCAGGTATTACCTCTATATCCCTCTACCTCCTCCCAGTATTTGTGTATGAGTCAAAGTGCCTCATACACAAGTACTGGGACAAGGAAGAATATGTCTATGAGTAATGAATAGACATAATAATACAATAAGTAACCAAGTGATTAAGCACAAGTAGAAAACACTATTGATCTGACTGGGCTTCAGCTGTCCGTCCACCCTGCTTGACATTTTGGGCTATGTTGCCTCGAACTGGCTGACCTACAGAGCCGTTGCCGGACAGAACAGGACACAGATGTTAAACGGCACCTCGGTTTCGCTGTTAACAAAGGCCCAGCAATTACTAACCTAAAGCATTTCACTGTTAGTACCGCCATTCAAATGCATAATTCTTTAAGCAATCGAAATCTTGATGTGGGTTTAGTACTTGCATGCCAGGGAAGTGATTGGAAGGGTAGAGAAGGACAGGGGACCGCTTTTTCTCTCAGCAGTCCATAAGTGGGTGCTTTCAGACTTAAAGGAGAGAGTTAACTGCTTGTAACATTAAAGCTGCACTAGAATAGTTTCATTAGAATGCATAAAGAAGTTAGATTCCCCACACAAATACATTTTCCCCTCCCCACCGCTCGTGAAGTTAGCGCCTCTACCAACATTTGAAGGATTAGCCCACCCGAAATGTAGGTTTTGTTGCACCCCTGAACATAAGCACACACACCATTCACCATACACACACGCGCACATCCAGCCACCCATACATTTAAGTGTGTACCCTTTTACATACAGGCACACCAGCAAGACCTTTACACTATCTTAAAATTGTTAACAGGCACAGGCTGTTGGAATCAAAGCGAAAGATGCTCGGAATATTATTTTCACACATGGGCATTCCATGAACCCAAGAATCGCTTTAGTTTGTCCGTTAATAGTTCCCTGTGGATGTATGGGTATAAAAGGAGTGAATGTGATGTGAATGTTGGAGGTTATATTGATAGGGTTGTGTTCTGAGTTTTGAGTTGTTCTTTCAGTAAGGGACACATGCTCTTACTACGAGAAGACTTTGCCAGATTACGTTTGTAGGTTGAATTTGTCATTTCGCAATGTTTTTCTATTTTCGATAATGATTTCTCTACCCAAATATGAATAATTAATATTACAAACCACAAAGAGATGTATTAATTGCCCTTGCTTGTTTCAGGCTCTCTTTGAAATTACGGGAATTCAAGACTGGGGAATTTCTTTGTGTAAAGGGTAGCAGAAGTGACATCACATGGCCCTTGATATCTGATGACATCACAATAAGTGATGGCATTGGACACCGCCCCAGTCATTGCACCATACATGAAAATAAAGTTGAATAACATAAATTAGATAAAGCTCTAGAGCATATACACAATAACCAGACCTAGCTGTATTATTTGGTAATCATATAACTTACTTACCAACTTGGCTATTCATAGATAATCATTTCCACCAATTATCTGTCAATCAAAGAAATATCCCAAAATCACTCTTGTATTCCAACAGTAACACATTACACGTATCACCAAAGTTTAGTTTAACCCATAAAAATTACCTTAGAGTCACGTGTGTTTGCACCAAATATTAATCACATTTCTGTAGTTTGCAGCATCGCAGCATAGGTATGGTTCCGTACAGAATGCAAATAACCACCATTGCATCCAATATGCCCAGTTATTACAAAAGATCCAAAGAAAGAAAAACAAAAAAGAAGGGGCGGGGGGTAGGTCCGGTTATGGTGTATATGCACTAGAGCTTTATCTAATTTATGTTATTCAACTTTATTTTCATGTATGGTGCAATGACTCAAGAAATCGGACAAGTGGCACTGGTAATTATAGAAATGTAATATTCGGCTTATGAGATATACGTGGTGTGACACACCACACGCATGATCATTGACATAAATTAATTTTCAAATTGACTAACGGGTCTTTCTTATTTTTGTTCTTTCTCTTTTGTGCTCTCTCCAAATGGTATGTAATTGCATTGGTGGACTATAATTGTTGCGTGGTTATGTGCAATAATGTCAAAGTGATTACTACGAATAACGTGCTCGGAATGGAATATAATAAGGGGTGCACAACATATGTTGTTTTTGCATACAAAAATAATTCCTTGGTCTACGCCACCCTTTGATGCGCTTTGTTTTCTGTTGCATATGGTGGTTTGTTAATTGTAATCTTGATTAACTTTGATCAATTGTAATGAATGTTTTTTTGTAATTTGACATATCAGCCTCAGAAGAAGAGACAATCTCGAAACACACGTGTCAGGCTGATCTGATCTACAATTAAAACACGCACATCCGTGCATTCAAAATGTGTTTGTTTTGCGCGGTGTGATTGTACAAACTTTGTGTGACAGTCTACGTGAACTGTGGAGGGTAGGGCAATACACCCATGATCTACTAATCACCTGTTGCTCATAAACATACAATTATTAGTATCTTCTGCAAGCGCTGGTGTTCTCTGTCTTTGTTTGCTCCACTTTCTCTTTAATATCACTGTGCATGGGTCCATATTACCACATTACTGTTAATGTAAGTAGACGTCCAACACAACAACCTGGACTATTGTACATCACTCGGGCTAAATTGTAAACAGTCAGAGCATTGCGAAGAGGCCTAAACCCAAAACGCAGACTTCCAGTGGCTGCCAAGTGTCTGGCCACAGACTGGAAACAGCAACTGATCAACACAAGTCCAACCAGAAAAACGATGGTCTGAACGGTTGTCCAGAGCAGTGCCAGTGGTTATGCATGACATGAAACCTTCCAGCCATCACCTTTCCATTTTGCTTATTTGTTAAGGAACCCACCGTTTTTTTTGTTGGATGGGAGATTGTGGGGAAGGATGTGTTTCAGATCAGAGTCATTTTAAAATGTAAACAGCAGCAGCAGCTCCATGACATCACCGCTGGAAAAAGCCAATTTGATTATTTTCTTTGGCCCTTTATATCTTGCTTAGTGCCAGCGTCCTCCAACTTCTAAGCACTGGAATATGAAGTGAACCCATGTTACACTGCATCCTCTTGTTCCCAAAACAAGTGTGTTGCCCCCGAGCTATCCTTCCAAATGTATATTTGTTTGCTTGAGGAAGCAGCAGATGTTTTACTTCAAAAGCAGAGGGCAACTTCATGTAAATTAATTATCTCACCTTGCGTCTCGTTACAGTGGGCCTGTGATGCAGGTATAGCAGATCTGGGGCAGGTCACACAATGCCCAGGTAGGATTGGTGGCATAAGCCACTAGAGCACACCCATTTCATCACATGCCCAGTGGATCACTGGATGTGTAAATCAGACAACGAGAAACACTGATGAGATTTGCGTTCATGCTGTGCTATCACGAATGCTGCAGGCTGCTCTCACCAATTCCCAGCTAGCTAGACCTAGCTCCCATACTCTTCCTGTTGCTATAGTACTGGGTAGGAGCTACACAGACAGCCCTGCCTCTGAACCCAACCATTCAGGCATTCTTCACTAATGGACTGCCAACCTGTTAGTGATGGCGGCTTCATGGTTTTAACTGCATCCCTGTTATTTCCCCAGCTAATGAAATCTAGATTCCAGGGGAAAAAAGCTGTGGTACATTAAGTTGCATTTACAACCACCTTTTTCAGGTGGAACACAGATATCTGCTCTTGGCACTGCCTCTTTGTCCAGTGGCCCAGGGGTCGCAAGGACAGGTCTAGCCTAGCAGAGGGGGAGGTAGGGGTAGCAGCTGCTACCCCTGGATACCCCCAAATGACATCCCTGGTTTTGGACAAGGACGGATTATCTTTTGACAGGCATTCTGACATGTCGTTATTTTCCTAGGTTGAGGCAGGGAAACCCCTCTTAGAGACAGGGATAGTTAGGTTTTTGTGGGTTTGATAATAACAAAATAAAACAAAATCTATAACCTAAACATGGCATTTCCTTGTCGGACTGCTTCTTTGACACCCTTAAATACACCATGGGATAAAAATCGATGTTGGGAAAATGTCCTTAGCTGATCCAAGCCTTCTTGGAGCCTCTGGTCAGCCTGACTTTGGTGGTCTACCAAATGACCCAAAGTTCCTCCAATACACTCATGTTCGGTTAAATTCCTTCACTGCACTTGGCTTATTGATCTCTCTCGGTTCTGGTTTTTTGGATTCTCCCGGTAGTTGGGAGGTTAATGGGCTGGAAGTTTGGACTGGAGTACTGAGTCTTTTTGGTCTTGGTGTTAATCTGTCTATGGGGTTGGGCATCTATTTTTTAGAAAGGTATATAGAGAAAAACAATGTTTCCATATAACTTCATAGGCTTGGTTGTTCTCTATATCGGGAAACTACCATCACACTCTGACACCATATGTGGTGTGCCAGAAGGACAGAGACTGATATCTTCCATTTCCAAGCATTTTATTGATTAAATGAAATGGTGCAAACTCATATCTATCCCTAAACTCTGAGTTTTCCCTGCCTAACACAAAACTAACTAGGGTTCTCTTCAGTCGTTGTTAAGTCCAAAAGTAAGATCTGTCCTGTACCACTATCAAAATGATCTAAGGCACATGAGAATTACTCCTTTCTCCTGCGGTCTGCTTTTCAGCACAGTCCCTTTAGTAACTTATTTGTAGGTAGTTCTTCGCAACTACTTTGAACAGTTTGTACAGTTCAGAAATAGGGTTCTTCAGCTTCTCTATCACATCCATGACACCTTGATTTCCTCTTCTGAGGTTCCTCTTCTCTCTCACTTGATTTATTAGGTTTCTTACTTTTTCTTGAAACAATGTCCACTCTTTTCCCTGGCTGGGCCAGTTAGAAACACTTTCAAATGGATTCTCACTTTTCTCTATTTCTTTGGTTTTACTCGGATGAATAGAAAGGTTCCAGCAATGCTCTTCACTTGTTTCCAGCTCTTTAGTTTTACAGGGACAAGTCTGAATGTTCCAGTAATGATTATCACTTGGTTCCCACTTTTTACTCTTAGGGATGAGTATGAATGTTCCAGTAATGATTGTCACTTAGTTTTTATTCTTTACTGTTACTTGGATGAGTTTGAATGTTCCAGTAATAATTCATTGGATTCTTTAGGGCTCTTTCGTTATTGATACTTGTATCAGAGTTTACATAGTAATTCTCAGTCTTATCCGTTACTTAGTTTTCACAGAGACGAGTATGATGCTGCAGGCATTCGTTATATTTGTTTTCCCTTCCGGTTCTCCCGCTTTCCCTGTTACCTCTTTTTACTGGGGTAAGCATCACCGACACTGCAATCAGGATGGGAAACCTCTCTCTTGTTGTCAGATTGGCTTTGAGCTTCTCTGCTTCTCTTTCTCTCGCTCAGTGTCTGCTCCGTAATTGTCATAATGCCCGCTCCCGAACAGCCACACGTGCTTCGCGTTGTTCTGCATCTAGCAGCTGGACGCTCACCGTGTCTGCTCCTGCATCCTGACTTCTGCCACGCCTGCCAGCAACCTGGATCACCTGCATAGGAAGAGAAGAAGAGAACAGAAGAAGCAAAAGTCCTTACCTGCTAAATCCGCATCCCGGAGACATCTCGCCGACAATCCTGAAAAGGAAGACTTTTATTTAAAAGCTCATTGCGTCGATCGCTGCAGCGCCGCATTCCACTCACCTTTACAGGGCGCCTCCATGTTCAGCAGCGATCATCCGGATTCGCAGTCACGCCCCAGCGCCTAGGGAGAAAAAAGACAAGAACAAAAGGTGAGAGAGAAAAGGGAATAAGGAAAGCTAAATCTCCATGTTAAGACTTACCTGTTGATTCATTCCCTCTTCATTTCGGGTCCGCGCCCCATCCTGGCATTTCCCGACCCCGGCCCCTAAGGGGAAAAAAAGACATTAGCGTTAATGAGAGATTGAAAAGACATTACCAAAAAACGCTCATTAAAGACTTACCTGATTTCTACAAGGATTTCACCTCTCATCTCGGGTCGGTGCCTGTTCCCCGGCATTCCGTACGCCGGCCCCTATGGGGAAAAAGACACTAGCATTAGTACATTAATGCATGGACACAAGGGGAACCTCTTATCAAAAAACTTACCTGGAAGCCAAGCAAGTTTGGTTCTCACCAATCCGAAAATCCAGTGAAGTAACTGGATACCAACGCGCCCCTGCATCAGAAGCAGGATGGAGAGCTCGTCCTTCCAAACCCTAAGGTGAGACGCTACGGGGAATCACAGAAAGGTTTCGAGGAGGGTGAGAGGGGAAAGTGGGAGGCCGATTGCATTACCCCGCAGACAGTTAATCCCCTATTTTCGCCTACAGAAGGATACTTCTGCGAGCCAGACAAGCCAGATTTGGGGGCCCGGTCCAGTCCGTCTTCCGAACCCTGCGCATCACCTTAGAAGAGGTCACAGCAGCGCGAACCAGGCCAGCGCCTCCGTCGGAGTCAGGTGAGCATTACAGAACGCGAAGCCTTCCTACAAATTCCCACCCAGGCGCTATGGAAAGTTCGGAGACTGATCAGTTGGCCCAATTACTGGGGGAATTACGGGCCGAAGTACATGCCGCTCGTCAAGAGACTAATGCCCTCAGGAGGGAATTAATAATATCAAAGGAAAGAACTAATGACCTGGCCAGACAGCTTTTGCAAGGTCAAGCTGGGCAAACTCCTCTACCCGGTTCAGGAGGGAACCCCGCTCCTAGGGTTTCCAGTAACCCTGTGCAGATTAATCTACCTGGAAACATGCCGCTGGCCCCACCCGAACACTTTGCTGGGGACCCCAAACGATTCGCCGTATTCATGAATCAGTGTCGTTTGCACTCCCTATGCAGACCTGGGGCCTTCCATAATGATCAGACCAAGGTAGCCTTTGTATTGTCATATCTCAGCGGCTGCGCTGCCGATTGGTCAGTTCCACTGGTTACTCAAGATGACCCGATTCTCCGTGATTTTCAAGGGTTTCAAGCAAGCATGGAAAGGTTATTTGCTCGACACTCTCAGGGGCAGGCTCTGGATGACGAACTTCTATCCCTGCGACAGAGCAATCAGGACCTCCTATCCTATATTGCAACCTTTAATAGACTAATTGTGGAAACGGGATGGCCAGTGGATAAAAGAGTCACGTTGTTTTATCGAGGCCTACGCAGAGAACTTAAAGATGTCTTGGCCCAAGTTGTAAATCCGCCCCAAGAATGCACCGAGTATATAGACTTAGTGGTCCAATTGGATCACAGACTTCAAAACGGAAAAGCAGATCGGTCCAGGTTTGAGACCCGGGTGTTGGTCAAGACCCATGCAAACCTCAAGGGAGTTGATGTCTCTGAGCCTATGCAAATTGGAGGGGTTAAAGGACCCCTAACTCAAAAGGAACGTGAAAGGAGGAGGCAGTTAAAATTATGTCTTTATTGTAGGAATTCTGGACACTTTCAACGAGATTGCCCGGCAAAACCGCCCCTAAAGGCGGTAGGAGCCGCTGATAAAAACCATGAAGACTCTGTTTCGGGAAACGACTCCGCCCGACAAGCGTAGGGGTCCGCTTGCCGAGCTTGAAAACGAACTCTCAGACCTCGCATTTCATTATGCCAATGGTTCTCGTAGATCCAGAACAGCCTAAGCGGTTGCATGCAATAAAGGCATACATCGATAGTGGGGCTATTGGAAACTATGTGGATCGTGAATTGGTCTCTAGGATTAACCTCCCTCTCCGTCCTAAAACCAGCAAAGATGTCATCACCACAGTCGATGGAACTGAAATTGCCTCTGGACCGGTAACACATTCCACTACTGAGGTGACTCTTATTGGTCCCGACGGCCATCGGGAGGGTGTTGTGTTTGATGTAATCAAGGCTCCATAGTTTCAGGTTATTCTTGGAATCCCTTGGTTAGAGACACATAATCCTCAAATTGATTGGCGAGCTAAGAGAATAACCTTCCTGGATTGTACACAAAACTGCTACCTGGAAAACCTGAAGATTAATCTAGCATCTGTAACCTCTGCCTCCATGCAACTACCTCCGGAATACCAAGACTTTCAGGACGTCTTCCAAAAGGATCAGGCCAACACGTTACCTCCTCACAGATCGTACGATTGCCAAATCGATCTGGTGCCCGGTGCACAACCCCCTTGTAGCAGGATTTATGCCCTTACCGAACCTGAGAACCTGCATTTGAGACAATATTTGGATCAATACCTAGCTAATGGTTTTATTCGCCCGTCAAAGTCCCCGGCATCCTCGGCTTTATTCTTCGTGGCCCAAAAAAGAAGGCGACCTTAGAACTTGTATCGATTACCGCGCATTGAACCAGATAACGGTTAAAAAATGTTATCCTCTGCCTCTGATCCCAGAACTCCTTGACCAGGTGAAGGACGCTTGCATATACACCAAGTTAGATCTCCGGGGGGCTTATCATCTGGTACGAGTTAAAGAAGGCGACGAATGGAAAACTGCCTTCCGTACTAAATACGGATTATTCGAGTACCAGGTGATGCCTTTCGGATTGTGTAACGCGCCGGCTGCCTTCCAATACTTCATGAATGATGTCCTTCGGGAACTCATCGATGTTTGTGTAGTCGTATATATCGATGACATTCTGGTGTACTCCTCTTCGGAATCTGATCACAGAAAACACGTCAGGGCAGTACTTGAAAAACTGCGCCAACACAAACTATTTGCTAAATTGGAGAAATGTGTTTTCCATACCACAGAAGTCGAGTTTCTAGGTTTCATCCTGACACCCAAAGGAGTCCGAATGGACTCAAGAAAAGTGGATGCCATCCTCAAATGGCCATCACCTAGCTCTGTAAAAGGGGTTCAAAGCATGCTCGGCTTTGCCAATTTCTATTGCAGGTTTATCCCGGAATTTTCACGCGTGGTACAACCCATTACTGCACTCTTGAGGAAAAATAAACGTTTTGAATGGTCTGAAGAAGCCAAGCAGCCCTTTCAGGATTTAAAAGCTAAGTTTACCTCTGCACCTATATTGAAACACCCGCGTCCAGATCTCCCTTATGTCGTCGAGACTGACGCATCCAGCCTAGCCATGGGAGCTGTCCTGTCCCAAAGAGATCCTGAAACCAACCAACTGCATCCCGTAGCATTTTGGTCCAGAAAATTCTCGGCACCCGAGGTTAATTATGCAATCACTGACAAAGAACTGTTAGCCATTAAGTCCGCTTTTAAAGCCTGGCGGCATAATCTGCTTGGCGCTCGACATACCATCACAGTTATCACTGATCACCGGAATTTACAGTATTTGAAAACCGCCAAGGCTCAGTCATCACGGCAGCTCCGGTGGGCTTTGTTTTTCGCTGAATTTGATTTCGTGATTACCTATTGACCTGGCTGCAAGAATGGCAAAGCAGACACCTTATCCCGAATTGAAATGGGAGAATCTGATACAAACTCAGAACCAGTACCAATAATTCCCGAACAGAGGATTCTAGGCATGACTTTGTTACAGACGCTTGAAGACATTCAAGCCAGAGTGAAACAACTCCTGGACCCTACAACCTTACAGGATTGGATACAAAACGGATCAGACTTTACCATAGATAATGGTTTACCTTATTTCCAAGGACGCTTATTCCTGCCACATAAGGAATTACACAAACTAGTTATTTCCGGTTATCATGATACATTAATACAGGGACACCCCGGCATTGCCAAGACAGAGGAAAAGGTGAAACGACAATTTTGGTGGCCCTCTTGGCGAAAAGATGTTAAATCTTTTGTGATGTCCTGTGGTGTTTGCGCCCAAAATAAAAGTCAAAAGAAAAGACCAGCCGGTCTCCTTCTACCTCTAGACATACGGCCAGCACCCTGGCACACCCTATCAATGGATTTTATTACGGACCTGCCTCCTTGTTCGGGGTACAATACTATTCTGGTAATTGTGGATTTGTTTTCCAAAATGGCCCACTTTATTCCTTTGAAAGGTTTACCTTCAGCTTCTGTCCTAGCCAAAGAATTCCTCGAAAATATTGTTCGGCTACATGGATTCCCATCTATACTAATCTCTGACCGGGGAAGCCAATTCATTTCCCACTTCTGGCGCAAATGTTGTCAAATGGAGCAGATCGACGTAAGATTATCGACCAGTCACCACCCTCAGACCGATGGTCAGACCGAGAGGACAAATCAGACCCTTGAGCAGTACTTACGGTGTATGTTACAGCAATCTGAAAGCAACTGGAAAGACATTCTTTGGATAGCCGAATACGCGTATAATAATTCGGTACACTCTGGAACTGGCCACAGTCCTTTTTATACTTTGTTTGGGCATCACCCTCGAACCTCAAACCTTGACTCACCTCAGAACCTCGGAATGCCTGCAGTAGAACATCTGCACTCTACAATTACCCAAGCCTTCAAAGAGGCAACTAGGCATTTACAACAAGCCAAGGGAAAATACAAGGAGGATGCTGATCTACATCGGAGTAAAGCACCTCCGTATCAGATTGGGGATCAAGTGTGGTTAGCTACCAGACATTTACCACTCAAAGGGCCTCGAACTTTTAACCCAAAATATCTGGGACCTTATTCTATTACGGCAATAATTAACCCAGTGGCTGTTAAACTTGATTTACCAGCTAGTATGCGAATTCACCCTGTTTTTCATGTGTCACTTCTGAAACCAGTGGTACCCGGAACCCGACTACTCAAACCTCCAGAACCTATTCTAATAGATGGGGAGCCCGAATTCGAAGTGAAGAGCATTTTAGACTCAAAAATGTTTAGGTCAAAACTGTTCTACCTAATTGATTGGAAGGGGTACGGACCTCAGGAGAGGTCGTGGGAACCCAGCGACCATGTGCATGCACCTCGATTAGTCAGGAAATTCCACCGACTCTTCCCAGACAAACCAAAACCCTCGGAGGGAACAACCTTGGGAGGGGCCTTGGGGGGGAGTGCTGTCATGATGCCCGCTCCCGGGGAGCCGGTTCAAGCCCTGCGTCCCCAAAAGCGGACATCCAGTCCCCAAGGAAGGACCCAGCAACCCCATATAGGGGCCCTTTGGACAGTGTCCTGGCGCCTATGGCGCCAGGCTCATAAAAGACATCAGTCCTGGCGCCATAGGCGCCAGGCTCATTATGGGAGTGCTTGGGTGCACTTACCTGATGCAGACCATGCTGCAGGATCCCGGCCTCCTTGAGGCCTGAAAGGAACTACTTTACCTGTGGGACTAATTTACCATCCGGGCGTGGTCGGGGAAGGATACATACCTGATTGGAGGAAGGATACATACCTGGAACTTCTTCCAAGGCTATTTAAACCCCACCCGAACAGCCACACGTGCTTCGTGTTGTTCTGCATCTAGCAGCTGGACGCTCACCGTGTCTGCTCCTGCATCCTGACTTCTGCCACGCCTGCCAGCATCCTGGATCACCTGCAAAGGAAGAGAAGAAGAGAACAGAAGAAGGAAGAGTCCTTACCTGCTAAACCCGCATCCCGGAGACATCTCGCCAACAATCCTGAAAAGGAAGACTTTTATTTAAAAGCTCATTGCGTCGATCGCTGCAGCGCCACATTCCATTCACCTTTACAGGGCGCCTCCATGTTCAGCAGCGATCATCCGGATTCGCAGTCACGCCCCAGCGCCTAGGGAGAAAAAAGACAAGAACAAAAGGTGAGAGAGAGAAGGGAATAAGGAAAGCTAAATCTCCATGTTAAGACTTACCTGTTGATTCATTCCCTCTTCATTTCGGGTCCGCGCCGCATCCTGGCATTTCCGGACCCCGGCCCCTAAGGGGAAAAAAAGACATTAGCGTTAATGAGCGAATGAAAAGACATTACCAAAAAACGCTCATTAAAGACTTACCTGATTTCTACAAGGATTTCACCTCTCATTTCGGGTCGGTGCCTGTTCCCCGGCATTCCGTACCCTGGCACCTATGGGGAAAAAGACACTAGCATTAGTACATTAATACATGGACACAAGGGGAACCTCTTATCAAAAAACTTACCTGGAAGCCAAGCAAGTTTGGTTCTCACCAATCCGAAAATCCAGTGAAGTAACTGGATACCAACGCACCCCTGCATCAGAAGCAGGATGGAGAGCTCGTCCTTCCAAACCCTAAGGTGAGACGCTACGGGGAATCATAGAAAGGTTTCGAGGAGGGTGAGAGGGGAAAGTGGGAGGCCGATTGCATTACCCCGCAGACAGTTAATCCCCTATTTTCACCTACAGAAGGATACTTCTGCGAGCCAGACAAGCCAGATTTGGGGGCCCGGTCCAGTCCGTCTTCCGAACCCTGCGCATCACCTTAGAAGAGGTCGCAGCAGTGCGAACCAGGCCTGCGCCTCCGTGGGAGTCAGGTGAGCGTTACAGTAATGTGAGCAAGTCTGTGGTCTTGGCGTTGTTGCAGTCCACCGACTCTGGGTCATGCCACCACACTAATGTTATGTTAATGTTAAAGGATATCTGTACCACGCACTATCACCACCAGAGTGTTCCCCTGGCGCTCTGGTGGCTCTGAAAAAGGTAGGGAGGGGGGTGAGTTAGTGGGAATAAGCGGGAAAAGTGCAAGAGAGCAGTGATGTGCTCTCGGCAGCCTCCACCCGGTTAACACTGTTCGCTGGGCTTGGGGTGTTTTCCGGTCGGTAGCCGTCGTGTGCTGTTGTGTGAGTCTATGTGTGGTTTGTTTTGTTGTTGCAGTGTAGTGAAGTTTGTGCGGATTGTTGTGTTATAGGATTGTGGTTGTGTTTGATTAGAGTTTAAGAGGTGTATGCAGAGGGGTGACATTGTTAGTAGATTGGTTAATTGGCATTGCTGTCTAGAAGCAAAGTGCTAAACTTCCATATTCCCTGCGGTGCGCAAACATCTCCACACCTCGCCCCAGATATGGCACCAGCCGACACCCACAATCCCTTCCACACATGATGCCCACCCACATTCATTACCGTGTCTAGGTTCGGCCCCCGCCCACCTCTATCAACCCTGTCTGTATGCGGGGCAGGCAAGAGTTCATGATTCCATCCAAAATTGGCTCTGATAGCATTCCCAATTCAGTCCTATCTAGCTGCTCATGCAGGGTACCACTCATAGCCCCTTCGAAGCATGGCACATGCCAACACTCGCAACTACGTCCATGCGCGGCACCTGCCATCGTTCGTAACTCCGTCCGGGCCTAGCACATGCCGATGTCCACAACTCTGTTCAAGTACGGCAACTGCTAACCTTCACACAACTCTATCAAAGTATGGTAGCTGGTAGTATTCATGGAGTGGGTGTCTTCTTTGGGGGCTCCCTTTCCCCAGCTTCTCCTGCTTCCAGCTTTTCTTGTGTCCGCTTCACACGCCAGCTTTCATTCAGGTTTGCGCGTCCCAGTCTCTCTCAGCTCTCGCTGCACAGCTGACTTGAAAATCCCAGGCTTCTCATTCTAATAGAACTCCTCCTTCTGCTTTTAGGATGCTTTGCTGGGTCTTCCCCAGCAGAGCCTCACAGTCCTTTTCGTTTGTTGCTTGAGTGTTCTGTATTACTCGGCACTCTTGTTCTGCTCAGTATTACAAGAATACTTCTCTTTATGATGAAACAATGGTTCTAGGTCACAGTAACAAACAGTAACTCATTTTGATTTTTAACTCTATTATTTCATAAGCAACAACATTAAGCATTACAGTGACTCAGTGGATCATCCCCATCCTCCCTTCATCCCATCACTGTCTGTTACAAGCCACATTTTCTTATGTCCACATTCTAAACAAAGATACACCAAGGTGGGAAAGAACAGTGGTTGAGTTATTCTACTCATACTCTCATATTGTCAATCTGGAAAAATGAATACCCTTCATTTTAATGATAGACGTAACTTGATGGCCGTGGGCCAACCGTCTTATGCACCGAATTATAGAAATATAAACTGCTATGCTTGACCGACGAGCGGCCATTTTAAATGTAGTAAGAATCGCCATTTTGCTTGTTAACCATTGCTCATTGCTTTCTGTCTAAAAACTGCTTTGCAGCTTGCAATTCTTGCGGATTCTACTTACACTGCTCAACTGTTGACATTGTTGTCTGAATATGAAAGGCAAGGTCGCGGGACTGAAGAGTTTGCTGAAACTCCTCATGAGTAGCCCAGAGAGGAATGCCCACGCTCCCTCTCTGTAGATTTGGGAGGAAGCTGGAGGGCATTTAATCACTTCACAGCTGCCAGCCAGTCTCGTACAATGGTAGAATATGTTAGAATAATACAGTTAAAGGCTTGAATTATGCTTCTCTTACGGCCCCCCTTCACAAAACCCTTTAGAAAGTGTCGGCTCCCAGGACACGAACAGTACCTCATAGATAGCAAAGCTTGGAATGTGGCTCTTCCCCCGTGTGCAGATTGCTTCCAAGAACAGAACCACTGTGTTCTAAAAGATGCCTCCGCACTTTCTAAATTGCACATTGTTACTAGAATAGACATCGAAAGCATTATAATCGTCATCCTCGTCAGATATGTCCATCGTCATCCCGAGCTCAAAGGAACTTAATACAGAGGGGTGTTGAACATGACTTTGCTGATTGTATGATATGCATTTTGTATATATGTAACTGATGTACGTAATTCGCTCTCTTGCGTCCCTCGAGGTCTAGGAAACTCACGTCGCGGGGCGTGAGATCAGAATTGGCCAATTGAGACTATCTTTTGCTTGCAATAAACCCTAGCATTGGGAACTTGAAACCTCGTGTCTGGCGCATCTTTTCGTGTATGGTCATTGCCTTGTTTCCATAGCACAAGGGACCCCTAGGGGCCCCTTTCAATATGACTCCATAAAGACATTTCTTTTCCACCACAGTTGTGAGTGTGTATCCTCCACACTGTGCCTTGGCTATGCCCCACCTCATCAACTAAAATTTCTCCTCCAACCCCATGCAGTTACCTCTCCACATTAATAGGTGCTTAACAACCACCCTAACCATCATTCAGTTGCATTCATGGTGGTTCCCCACCAATAATGTTAATAAGGATCCCATATGTCTTTGGATTTGGAACAGGGCTGCACTATTCTTCCGTATTCCATTTCCATCTCGTTACAATAGAGAATGTCATCCTTCCATCGTTCAACCACAGGGCCACAAGGTCCACCCCACACCATTGCCACTCTCCTCTTAGCTAATACAAGTAGCAGCCCGCCAGTCTTCTTACTCGGTATGAAATCTCTCTGGTGTCCCCCAACAAAACCTGTTCCCAAAATTAGCCCACCTTGGGGCAACTCCACACTACATGCATGAAGTCCGCTGATGTGGTGGCACACCGAGCGCAATTATCTGAGGCATCTGGAAAGAATTTATGCAACACCGCAGGTGTATGATAAAACTGGTGTCAGTACTTAAAATGAATCAGCTTAAATTGACTATTAAGGGCTCTCTTCCTCGTCTGCACACAGCAATATCTCCACATTTCATCTGAAACAGTGTCCCCCAAAGCAGTTTCCCACTTCCTCTGGGAAGAATTTGCCCAGCCCACCTGAACGTCCTGCACCTTGTTGTATATAGTGGACACAATTCCACCTGTTCTAACATTCCATCCAATATCAGCGCCACCACTAGTTCTTTAGGAAAGGTCGGGAACAAGTCTCTCAGGGTTTTATATAGGCTAAAATACAGAAATAGAGAGGTGAATGCCCCTTTGCCACGCATCCCCTCCACAGTTATGAATTGTCCCTCTGGGAAGAGATCCCAAAAGCACGATATGCCCAGAAGCTTCATATAGCGTATGAATCCCGATTACCTAGTCAAAGGTAAGCCTGGGACATGTATGATCATGTAGTTTAGGAGAATAAATGACTTCTCCCTTCACTTTTCCCTCAATTCGAACCCATGATCTACATATCACCTCCACCATGTTCCCTGTTCTGGGTGACCTACCAGGAGCTGTTAACACAACCGCATGCAGTAGTTGTGGGCTGCGAGGCCTCTCTCTACCTCCACATGCCTTCTGTCTATGCTGTCCCCAAAACAATAGACTAGACATCCTGCTTTGCCCGCGTCATAGTATGCCTCAAAATTAGGTATGCCAATCCCCCCCGGTCTAGTGGCACTGTTAATTGCTCCCAGGACATTTGTACTTGTGTTTCTGCCCAGATAAATCGCAAGACCTCTGATTGTATCGCTCAGAAATACACCCTTGGCAACGCCAGAGGTACATTAAGAAACACAGATAAATCTTGGTAGCAAAACCATCTTGACCATTGAGATTCTTCCATACATGTTCCAACATCTTTTTGCGTAATTACGCTTACAGAGCTCTTCCGGGGATCGCGTGATGCCAATACCTAAGTATCTGGTATATACCATATGGCTTTGGAATCCATAGCCATCAGCGAACTGTCTAGTACAGTCAGTGAGTGGGAAAAGCACATCCACCATGATGGGTCCCATGTTATCATGCAAGTTTTTTATATAAATTACCATGTCGTCGGTATAGAGGGAAACCATTACCTTGTGTTCATATAACTGAATTCCCCTGTGGATGTGTTTATCCATAAGTAGTTCAGCCAAAGGTTCAATCGTCAAAGCAAAAAATAGAGGTGAGAGGGGACACCCTTGTCGTGTGCCTCTCTCCAGTAGTATGTTCGAGGTCAGCTTGCCATTCACTCTGACACTTGCCACAGGCAGAATAAAAAGTAGTGAGGTCATAGAGATAAATTCCTCCCCCATCCCCATCTTCTGTAATACTGTGAAGAGAAAGGGCCACTCAACCGAATCAAATGCTTTTTCTGCATCCAATAATGCTGCCACAACCCGACTCATCCTGTTGGACCACAGACATTAGGCCATACATCTCAACCCATACGAGGTGGAGCGTCCTGAGATGAATCCCGACTGATCTGATCGCACACACCTATGCATTAAAGGTGCTAACCGTGTCGTCAGTACTTTAGCTGGGATTTTATTATCTAGGTTGATAAGCGAGATAGGCCGGTAGGATGAGCATTCCTCTGCCACTTTCCCAGGTTTCAACAACACAGCAACCAACACCTACCTCATAGAGTCTGGTAATCGCCATCACTCAGAACCTGTTGATATACCTCTAACAAATGCAGAGCTAGCTTCAACGCAAAATGTTTATAAAACTAGGCCGTCAAGCCATCAGGTCCCGGGGCCTTCCCAGATGACATTGCCTTAATCGTCAGTTGGATTTCTTGTACCGTTATGGGACGATTCAACCACTCTCTCTCATCATTCGAACACCAGTAAAGTGCTACCTGATTTAAATAATCATGTATCTCAGGTTGCGAAACCCGAATTTGCGAGGAGTAGAGGTGGGTGTAGAATGTGCAGAATTTCTGAAACATATCTCTATCTGCATGTCTCAACTCTCCATTTTCATTCTTAACAGAGAAGATGTGTGTCTTTGGTGCATCAGTTCTCGCGACTCTTGAGAGTAATCGACCAGGACGTTGTCCCTCTCCATACTGTTGGACAGCTGCCTTATCCAACAGAAACTTTACCTCTCTTTGTGCCTGTTCTCTGAATTTATCCAGCTCCTCCCTGATCTCCTTCTGTCTGACGGGTGTATTCATATACCTCGTGTCTGCCTGCATCTGTCACAGTAGTACTTCACTGTTTGCTAATTCGCTTTGGATCTGTATTAATAATCCAGATTCCTTTGAGATGCACCCACTCAAATTACATTTATAAAACTTTCCCATAGCACTGCATATGAATCAACTGAGCCCACGTTCACCTAAAAGAATGTGTCAATGGTGTGCATTATCCCAGTTCGAAACACCTCATCAGATAGCCCCTCACTTTTAAACACCCAAGGCGGTCTCCCACCCAACCACCCTGGCATCTCTAAAGTCAAGACCACTGGTGTTTTATCTGATTGTGTACACGCCAATATTGTGGCTTAAGTCGCGCATCCCGCCATTGTGTCTCAGATCATATACCTTGGATTGAAACATGTAACCACCCTCTCCCTCGTGTCTAGTTTGCCATATATCATTTAACTCCCACGTCCAACATAGATCTTGTATCTTACAGGTCAACTTCAGCAGCCGTCTATGAACCCCCGAGTCCTGTCAAGGTCTGGCTCCAACACGGCATTGAAGTCCCCTGTCCACATAATCATCCCAGGTCTGCGCCTATCCAGCTGCTGGGCTATCCACTCCAGTGTTTCCATTGAGTCCTGATTGGGGCAATAGTAATTGATTAGGGTGATTGCCTGGCCATGTACAGCTCCCAGAACCATCACTGCCTGTCCCTCTCGATTCTCAATCATCTCAGTGTGTTATAGACTGCGTCACGAGGACGTTGCGTACCTGTTCGTCTGGTTGAAGACCTTGATGATGATGCCAGGCTGTCAGGAGTCCTGCGTCGATGTGGTTGATGACGCGAGAAGCCAGCCCAGCTCCCGCCCGAATGGAACCGGGTTGGAGATGAACCAGCTCCTAACGCCACGAGTCTGCTCACCCCTGATTAACGTGGCGTCGGGACAGTGCAAGCACTGACAAGGGGAGCCTTTCCAGATGACGATACTGAGTCCCAAGGAAGACTGGATCCGGAAGATGGAAGTCCCAAGGAAGACTGGATCCGGAAGATGGAAGTCCCAAGGAGGACACAGTGGAAGTTGGTAGGAGGCAGGATCCGGGAAAGGAAGGTAGAAGTATGGCTCACAAGGTAGACACAAGGCAGAGGGAAGCTGAATGGGCAGGCAGACAAGGTACAAGGGCAAGGACCAACTAATAGACACAGGGGAACCACCCAACTCGGAAGAGGGGAAAAGGAACCACCCAACCACAGGACAAGGGAAGGGAGGACAAGGCAAGGCAACTACAGATGTACCCGAGGGTACCAGGAACAAGGAGGACAAGAATCAGGCAACAGGTAAGGAAGGCACAAGGAACCGGCGAGGAAACACGATCCTAATCAAACCGCGTTGAGACGCAGTTTGAATGAACAACCGGGCTCCTTTAAATAGGACTGCCAACCCCTAGGAGGCTTGGAACGCAAGCCGTGCCGTCTCCCAAGCGTTGGTTGGCTCGGAGAGAGGCGTGGACCGCAAGGTCCTCCAAAGCGAGTACTCCGTGCAGCGCGCATGCGCGAAGACCGCGAAACGGCCGCCCGCGCATGCGCTGACCAACCTGCCCAGGAAACCCGGAAGCGCCCGATGACCAGAACAACCCAGGAACCCCTAAGCGAAAGCGCGGGTACAGCCTCCAGGACGGGGCGCGCCGCTTCAAGTAAGTGGACCCCAATGCGGGCGGCGTGACACTATGCCCCCTCCCAGAAAGACCCGGAGCCCCCGGCTTCCAGGGACAACGAAGGAAAAAGTCACGAACCAGACGGGGCGCATGCACATGACAGCGTGGCTCCCAGGTGCGATCACAAGCAGGGTAACCCTTCCAATCAACAAGGAATTGGAGCACGCCCCGACGAATCCGTGAGTCACATATTTCCTGTACCTCAAATTCAGGGACCCCCCGTACTTGAATGGAGGAAGGCCGAGGACTGGAACGCCCAAAGACATCCTTCACAAAGGGTTTCAAAAGGGAGACATGAAACACTGGATGCACTCGCCAAGATTGGGGTAACACCAGTCGAAAAGCAACTGAGGACAAACGTTTAGAAATCCTGAAAGGCCCATAGAATCGGGGTGCCAATTTGGTGGGCAGATTGCGTACTGGCAAGTTCTTAGAGGACAACCAAACCAAATCGCCCACCTGGAGATCCGGCTCCGTAGTCCGACACTTATCTGCCTGCTTTTTCATGCGCTTCCGTGTCTCAACCAGGGTACCCCGGGCCAGGTCGTGCTGCTTTTGGATGTCAGAAACCAATTGATCCGCAGAAGGAACAGCACTAGGTAGTACTGGAGTAAAAGGAACCAACTTGGGATGTAGTCCAGTAGAGCAAAAGAAAGGGCTGATACCAGTAGCAGTATGCGTTGCGTTGTTATAGGACACCTCAGCCAAATCAAGATTCTTCACCCAGTTGGATTGAGTAGCATTGGCATAACAGCGTAGGTACTGCTCAAGAGCTTGGTTAGTTCTCTCCGTCTGTCCGTTTGTGTGCGGATGATAACCAGAACTCAAGGCTCTGCGGATACCAAGATGATTGCACAATTGATGCCAAAACGAAGAGAGAAACTGCGAGCCACGATCAGAGATGATCTTCTCCGGTAATCCATGTAGCCGGTAAATGTTGTGTAGAAATGCCAGAGCCATCTGAGAGGAGGTAGGTATCTTAGAAAAAGGAATAAAGTGAGCATACTTCGTGAAACAGTCCACTACTACCATAATGCAAGTATTGCCCTCAGAAGGCGGAAGCTCGACAATAAAGTCAGTGGCGATGGTGTGCCATGGGTAAGGCGGTGTTTCAGTAGGCTGAAGCAATCCCAAAGGTTTTCTTCTTAGCGTCTTAGTTTGAGCGCAAACTGGACAACTCTCCACATACCTCTTGACCTCCTTAGCCCAACCCGGCCACCAGAATTGTCTGGAAACCAGCTCCTGAGTGGCCTTGACGCCACGATGACCACCAACATGTGAATCGTGTAACCCTTGAAGGATGTCTAACCGGAGTGAACACGTCGGTAAGTACAGACGTTTCAAAAAGAACAAAAGACCGTTGTGTTCAGTGATCTGTGATTGCTTCAGAATGTCGACTCGATCAGGGTCCACCAATGTTTCTTGTACTATTCTCTGCAGATGAGGAGAAATCGTCAAAAGAAAATGCTTAGGAGAAATCAATGGAGTGTTCTGACTGCAATCCTTCTCTTCCTTCTCCAGAGAGCGCGATAAGGCGTCAGCCTTCAGGTTCTGAGAGCTGGGGATGTAAGAAATGTTGAAGTCGTAGTGAGAAAAGAAAAAAGCCCACCTGGCCTGGCGAGCGGTGCGACACTGCAAGGATCGTAAAAATTGCAGGTTACGATGATCAGTGCGGACTTCTACAGAAAAACGACCTCCCAGCAAGTGGTGCCTCCACTCCTCAAACGCAGTCTTAATGGCCAAGAGTTCCTTCTCTATGACAGCGTAGTTCTGTTCACTCGGAGCGAGCTTTCGTGAGAAATAGGCCACCGGGTGTTCTTCGTCAGATATTGGATGCTTCTGTAGGAGAACAGCGCCAACAGCGAAGTTGGAAGCATCAGCCTCAACGATGTAAGGCATCTCGTCGTTGGGATGACGTAAAACAGGAGCTGTACTGAACGCCGTCTTCAAACGGTTGAAGGCTGCTAACGCCTCTGAATCCCAAAGGAACGGAGTCTTAACGCTGGTCAAACGAGTCAACGAGGCCGTGATACGAGAAAACTGAGGAATGAAGCGCCGATAAAAATTGGCGAATCCCAGGAATCTTTGGAGGGACTTCAAGTCATGAGGTTGTTTCCAGTCTCGGATTGCTTGTACTTTATCAGAATCCATGTGGATTCCAGCCTCGCTGATTACATACCCCAGAAACTCCATCTTGTTCCGATGAAATGAACATTTTTCAGCTTTGGCGAACAATTGATACTGTGATAAACGTAGAAGGACCTCTCGTACATGTGAAACGTGTTCCTCCGGATTTTCTGAGAAGACCAGGATATCATCCAGATAAACCCAAACCGAGATGCCAATCAAGTCACTGAAGATGTGATCCATGAACCGCTGGAAGACGGCCGGGGCATTACACAACCCGAAGGGCATTACCCTGTATTCGTAATGCCCAAATGGAGTCTTAAAGGCCGTCTTCCACTCGTCGCCCTCCTTGATTCTGACTAAATGGTAGGCACCCCGAAGGTCTAGTTTGGTGAACTCTCTGGCTGACCGTAATGACTCCATGATGTTTCGAATCAAAGGTAACGGGTACCTGTCCTTAAGGGTGATGTCATTCAATTGACGATAATCGATACATGGCCGTAGAGTGCCCTCCTTCTTCTTCACAAAAAACAGCGGGAATCCCGCGGGGGATTTGGAAGGTACGATGTATCCTTTCTTGACACAATCATCCAAGTAGTTCCGAAGTACCAGTCTTTCGGTCTGAGTCAAGGAATAAACCTTCCCATGTGGGATCACCGCACCCGGGATCAGGTCAATGGAGCAATCAAAAGTTCTGTGAGGTGGAAGGGGTATGTCTCCAGGCTCAGAAAATACTGTCCTCAGGTCAGCATACGCATGTGGAATCTGGGACAAGGAGCACAAACCAAGCGGGTTCTTACCAGTGGTAAGAGAGGTTGAGGTTGGTGACTTCAATGACGTGCTGGAACCACAACATTCCTGAATACAAAGAGTAGAGGTAAACACTAGAATACGAGACTTCCAATTGATCGAGGGATTGTGTCGCTGAAGCCAAGGTAATCCCAACACCACTTGATATGAAGGCGATTTGATGACATCGAGAGCAATTTTCTCCTCATGAGCCTCGATTCGCAATAGCATGCCAACTGTATGCAATCGTATAGGTCCGGAAGATAGAGGTGTACCATCAATGACCTCCACAGGTATCGCATCTCTTCTGGTAAGCAATGGTATGCCGTTGTTGATGGCGAATTCCTTATCAATATAATTACCGGAAGCCCCACAATCCAATAATCCATGAACATCAATTGTCTTCTCCTGCCACTTCAGACTGATTTTCAAAATCATCAAGACGGCTGGCTGCATAGGCGGAAACGCTGTACTGGCACAAGAAAGGACTTGTAGCAAAGAAGGACCTGTCGTAGCCTTTCCAATAGAAGACAGGTCTCCTAGTTTCCCCCTTTCTTGATAGGACGCAAAGGACAGGTACCCAGATAGTGACCGGCAGCTCCACAGTATAGACACAATCGCAGACTTCTTCTGCGCTTCTTCTCTTCTTCTGATAAGGGACCCCTTACTGCACCTAATTGCATTGGTTCAGTAGAGGAATCCGAAGGTACTGGCAGTCCAGTCGGTAGGGTTGAAGGCCTGGGGAACACCTTCTCAAACCGACGTCTCTCGCCCTTTCTCTCGGCCAATCTCTGGTCTATCCTCAAAACTTGTTCAATAAGTTTCTGTAGATCTTCGGGTTCAGGAATGTGCAACAACTCGTCCTTATATTCCTCTCTTAATCCCCGGCGAAACAAGGTCTTCTGTGTTATCTCTGGCCATAGGGAATCAGTCGCCAGTTGACGAAAACGGCTGATATAAGTTATTATATCGGAATTTGCCTGTTGAATATCCATCAATAGATTCTGTGCTGTGGAAGCCAGATTAGGAGACTGGAAAACATCCAAGAACGCTTTTTCAAAGGCCAAGAAATCGCTAAGAATGGGGCTATTAGTAACAACCAGGGGTGTAGCCCAAGCAAGAGCATTCCCAGATAAATTGCCCAAAATGTAGCCGATCTTGGCTTTATCATTGTTGAAATAAGTCGAACGGTAGAGGAAATGTATCCGACAATGATTGCAGAATTCACCCACACGTCTGGGATCTCCATCGAACTTGATGGGTGCGGTGTGGGCCATGGTGTTTTCAGACTGTGGAGATGCCCCTATGTTCTGTGTCACCATTTGACGTAAAGTCACGTTCTCCTGACGGAGTGCTGTCATCTCAGCACGAAGAGCTTGTACTTCAATACGAAGACCTGGGTCCTCTTCCATCTCAGAGTCCGAAGTATCCGAAGGCAGGCGTCTCAGTGTGTTATAGACTGCGTCACGAGGACGTTGCGTACCTGTTCGTCTGGTTGAAGACCTTGATGATGATGCCAGGCTGTCAGGAGTCCTGCGTCGATGTGGTTGATGACGCGAGAAGCCAGCCCAGCTCCCGCCCGAATGGAACCGGGTTGGAGATGAACCAGCTCCTAACGCCACGAGTCTGCTCACCCCTGATTAACGTGGCGTCAGGACAGTGCAAGCACTGACAAGGGGAGCCTTTCCAGATGACGATACTGAGTCCCAAGGAAGACTGGATCCGGAAGATGGAAGTCCCAAGGAAGACTGGATCCGGAAGATGGAAGTCCCAAGGAGGACACAGTGGAAGTTGGTAGGAGGCAGGATCCGGGAAAGGAAGGTAGAAGTATGGCTCACAAGGTAGACACAAGGCAGAGGGAAGCTGAATGGGCAGGCAGACAAGGTACAAGGGCAAGGACCAACTAATAGACACAGGGGAACCACCCAACTCGGAAGAGGGGAAAAGGAACCACCCAACCACAGGACAAGGGAAGGGAGGACAAGGCAAGGCAACTACAGATGTACCCGAGGGTACCAGGAACAAGGAGGACAAGAATCAGGCAACAGGTAAGGAAGGCACAAGGAACCGGCGAGGAAACACGATCCTAATCAAACCGCGTTGAGACGCAGTTTGAATGAACAACCGGGCTCCTTTAAATAGGACTGCCAACCCCTAGGAGGCTTGGAACGCAAGCCGTGCCGTCTCCCAAGCGTTGGTTGGCTCGGAGAGAGGCGTGGACCGCAAGGTCCTCCAAAGCGAGTACTCCGTGCAGCGCGCATGCGCGAAGACCGCGAAACGGCCGCCCGCGCATGCGCTGACCAACCTGCCCAGGAAACCCGGAAGCGCCCGATGACCAGAACAACCCAGGAACCCCTAAGCGAAAGCGCGGGTACAGCCTCCAGGACGGGGCGCGCCGCTTCAAGTAAGTGGACCCCAATGCGGGCGGCGTGACACAGTGAGGCAAAACCAGACTGAACTTTGCACCAGTATACAACCCCCACTTGAATAGGAGGAATAGGATGAAAAGTAGTGGTGACAACCCCACCTCTGCCCAAATCGTGCCTCCCCTGACAGCTTTAGATGTGTTTCCTGAAGGAACGCTAAATCGCCTGGTGCCGTTGTACGTACAACAATACCATGCAGGAAATAGACGGGAAAATCAAGCCCCTAATATTCCATGTCATATATGTAAGTGCTGTAGCCATACTCCTGCACCTTCCCCACACAAATACCCAGAACCACTGCTCTCCCCTGACCCTCTTTGCCCCTCTGCCACCTCTCAGCCCCACATACAGCCCCACCCGCTGGCAACCCAAACTCGCCAGCCATCGCCTCCCACCCACAAACCAATGAATGTCAAAAGCTTCCGCATGAGGGCGGCCTAGGGCCCAGCCACTCCAAGTGCAGCGCCACCTGTAATTTGCCCCCTCTCGCCACCTCCAATGTATACACCTCATAATTCAGCATTCGACGCACATGTTGCATAACATATTATGGCGACCCCCCCCACCTCTGCTCATTTTTCCCCCTATGTATTGGAAGTCTCGGGAGCGTCTCAATGAAAGTATTAAATTCTTCCGGGCTTTGAAAAAACATTACCTGCCCCTCGTGTTCCACTCTGAGTTAAGCAAGAAAAAGCATAGCATATCTCATGCCCCTCTCCCTCAGCTGCTTCCTGATGTCAATATACGTCTTCCTGGATACCAGCACCCTTTTGGAGAAATCCGGAAAAGGCCTGATAGTGTCTCCTTTATATGTCAGAGTCCCTTTGTCTCTGGCCTTCCGGAGTGCAAGGTCCCTATCCCTATAATTCAACATGCGGGCTATGATTGGACGAGCGGGTGCCCCTGGAACTGGTTTCCTGCCACTGGGTATTCTATGTGCCCTCTCCACAATAAAGAGCACCAAAAAGTCTTCATGTCCCATGTCCTCCTGCAAGATTGATTCGACCAAGGGCAAGGGTCCCATGTCTCGCTGATCTACCGATTCAGGAACCCCCACTATACGGAGATTGTTTCTCCTGGACCTCGACTCAAGATCCTCCTGTTTGTCAGCCAGTATATCTGGGATCCCAAGAAGCGCCTCACATTTCAGAGGGCTGTGTTGACCTCAAAAAGTATCCCCTGAGCTCATGCTGAAAGACCAGGTGCACATCACGTGGGTAGTATGTGGGGAGAGAAGCATTTTCAATTAAATAACCAATCTTGTTGCTGATGCACAAAAGCGGCAAGGCTGAAGACCACATGGAAGGAGATTTACACAAGAAACTGTAACCAATCACCCGGCATGCCCCAAGGAGTGGCCTGTATGTCTCTAGGGAACAGCCAATTATCTAAGAGGATTTGTACTGTATATTGCTTGCATGATTTTTGATGACATATCTGCTTAAAAGGTAGTGTCTCGCCTTGATCTTGCTAGTGTGCCCTGTGGCAGCAGGGTTTGAATTACCCTACTGGCATGTAACTTCTCCTTTTATGAGAAATAAACTTTGTTATCCTTGCAAAATGTGTACCAAGCTTTTTTCCTTAGAGGATTGTATTTATTCTGTCTGGTTGTCTGGAGCTCTGCCTTACAAATTTGGTAACCCCGACATGATCCCAGATTTTCCACAGAGACAGAGGATTCCTGGCCGCACATCTGTAGGTGTCCCGCCCACCTGCAGCAACCAGTCCTTTGTGCACAACTTGGATCTCGAGAGAACACTGCTTCGAGAGAAGTGCTACTTTTGCAGGAGAAAACAATTGTGGGGAGGGTAAAAGAGGAGTAAGTGTGATTGTTGGAGAGTGTAGAAGGACACAGTGATGAGGTTATTGGTGTGTGTGTGGGTGTGAGTGGTTTGGAAAGACCACGTGGCGGTTTGGCTTTATTTTTTATTATTATTTGATTTTTAACATTTATATCGTGCTCCGGACAGACTTAACTGTTTACAGGCGCAGATGGCATAGAACCACAAGGAAAAAGCACAGATACCAAAAATAAATAGACCCACCGTAGGCAGGCCAAATTGCACTTGAACAGGGCGGTTTTAACCACCTTCTGGAACTGGAACAGCTATTACCCGTGGATATTAGGCAAGCCCTAATATCCAAGGGTAGCCTTATTATTATTATTATTATTATGGACTAAGAGGATAATGGAGTAACAGCATCCTTGTTACGCTCACCTGGACCCCACAGGAGTGTCGATCGGATCCGGACAGCTGCGGTCTCCGTCAACGTGATGTGTAGTGCAGAAATGACTGTCTGGACTGGGCCGCCTAGTCTTGTCTGCTGGACCCGAAGAAGTATTTTCCTGCAAGTGGAGACAGGGATTAGCCACCTGTGGGTTTTAGTGATGGCCTCCCAACTGTTCTCGCTCTCCCCCACTAATCACCTCCGATATCGCCTTAGTAACCTCACCTTATGTTTGTAAAAGATGAGCTCTCCATCCTGCGTGTCTTGCAGGGGCGCGTAGATACCAGTTACTTCACTGGTTTGAAGGCGGTGGGAGAGTTCCGGTAAGCATTGACTCTGAAGTCCCAGGCGGGATTGGTAAGTATCAAGTTGAAAGAGTTCAATGTGCCCGATGTTCACTCTTGTCCCCTTCCTTCCTTAAGTTGCAACTGAGTTCGTGAGAAGAAGGTCTCGTAGCTGCTGCTGGCGTTCAGGTAAGAGTCTGTGTTACCCAACGCTGTCCGGTAACTATTGCATGCGTTAACGTGTTGTTTTTCTCCCTCTTTACAGATGCGGCATATGAAGATATGGAGAATAATACCGCCGGTGGTAAATCAGGTAAGTCTATGGTGGTAAGAGGTATTTGTTGATTCCCTCGGCTCACCTTGTTATTCTTGTGCCCCTAGGTGCCGGAGTACGGCGAAGAAATTATGGAGACAGTGCCGGATCGAAAGATGCTGTGAGAACTGGTGAGTATGACGCCATGCTGGAGCTGGCGAAGCGACGCGTGCAGGACTGATGTACTTTCCAGGTCGGGAGATTAAATAGATCCGGAATCAGGTGAGGAATTTGAAATAAGTTCGTTTTCTAACCTTGTCCTTTTCTTCCTCTTTATTCTAGGAGCTCCGGATTCGAGGTGGGCGTGGCAGAAGACTGGATGCTGGCTGCAGGCATGTGGGCGTGGCAGAAGACTGGATGCTGGCTGCAGGCACGGTGAGAATCACGCTGCTGGATGCAGAATAACACGAAGCATGTGCTGCTGTTTGGGCGTGGTTTAAATAGCCTCCAAAGTAGCCCCAGGAAAGAAGTTCCCCAGGACCACATCCGAGTAAAAAATAGTCCCTGTAGTAAAATAGTCCCATCCAGGCCTCAAGTTGGCTTGGATTTATTTGCAGCATGGTCTGCATGAGGTAAGTAATGTCTATGAGCCTGGCGCCTATGGCGCCAGGAGTGATTTTTATTATGAGCCTGGTGCCTACGGCGCCAGGACTGAACCCAGACAGCCCCTAGCTGGGGCTGCTGGGGTTTTTGTAAATGTCTGGATGCCTGCTCCTTGAGCCTGGCTGATGGGCTTGATCCGGATGCCCGGGCGTAGGCATCATGACAATCCTTCCCGATTGGGGGAAGAAGGCAGCAATGTATTTTAAAGAGAATAATGAAAGAGGGTAGAGGCTCTGTATATTTAATGGGCCTGGGATCGGCGCACTCGATATAAGGGTGGTGTTGGAAAGAAATGTAGTAATTCTTTGGTGTTTTTGATTGATTTGGTTATTGTATTGGTGGGGCCCAGGGAGTGGTCCACGCTGGTGGTGTTGTGTGGTTGTGTGTGGAAAGGTGTGAGGTGGAGGAATGAGTAATGAGTGTGTGAATGGTGGGGAGAAAGTTGAATTTAGGAGTGAGTGAGAAGGGTAAAGGGAGGTGGAGGTGGGCAATGTGGAACGGGTGACTGCATTGAGGGCAAGTAAGGTGGAAATAGGAAAGCTGCTGGGTCGATCCTCTGACAGGCTGACAGACTTTTGTGTATTAAAATAGACAGGGAGGGAGGAGCCAAAAACTTCGCTGAGCACTCCATTAGAATATATGTGCGCTGTTCTACCATTATATAAGGAGAAAATATTGAAATATCAGAAGGAGTTGGTGATCGAGACACAGGGAGGGCTGTTTCAACCGTGGCCAGAGACGGGAACAAATAACAAGGAGGATTTGGGACATATGTTTTTTGCATCTAAATACAAAGGGAAAAAGCTTCAAAAGAGGAAAGAAGTGTTAGAGTTATAGAAGATTTGGGAGATGCTCCCCCAAGCCAAGCGAAGCTATCCGCAGGCTTACTAACTTCAGAGGGTCTGGCTCACTCCCACCACCTGCCTGAGGCTAATTATCCAACCCCATCCGAGCCAAACATAGTGACATTGGAGCTCACAAATACGCCACAGTCCCCTCTAGGTTTCTACCCCACCCGTGCTGCCTTAGGATACACCAATTCAGCATACATCCCCCCACCTACCACGGCCCACCCCCACTATAATCACAAGCCAGTATCAGAATATCCCAAACCCTCCGATATCTTTAGCAACAAAAGAACATAAAAGGGCGGTCAAGATAAGAAACCCCAGAAAGAATTGAAAGAGGTGTTAAAGGTCGCAAAGAAAGAATTGGCTCAATTAATAATAGAAAAGGAGGAGGGGGCGAAAGTGTCAAGTGGACTAGACAAGTGGAGAGTGGGGGATATTTTGTTTAGGATTGATAGTACAGCTCTTAAGGATGTGCATATAGAGAAGGGGGACAGGGAAGGAAGAAGACAGCGAACAGGAAGTGTGGAATACAGGACAGTGAGGTAAGAAGACGAGATGGGTGGAGACCTAGGAGAAGAGGAGTGGGATACGATAGCTCAGGTGGGGAAGAGGAGGCCCGGCCCGTGATATCACCACATGCGGACAATTTATGGGTGCCAAGGTTAAGAAACAGGTACTGGTGCATGGCGGTGGCAAAAGGCAAGATTATGGGAAAGAAGAAGTTGAGGAAGGGACTGGGGGCACAATTCGTCTTATTAAATAAAGGGCTATGCAGGGATCAGTATATTCCATGGCAGCGCATGGGCAAAAATAATGTCATTAAGATACTGCTGCACCTCACTACAGGGGTGGGGAAATGGATGTATGCATTTGAGAAACAGACTGCTGGTATTACCTTGCCTATAGGGGGCTTTGAAAAGCTTATTTGTTGCCATCTTGGGACATCAAGCTGACGATATATGGGTTAAAGCAGGGTACCCTGGAGTACGGTTGGGAGATGACATACATAATGGGGCTCATTTCAATGACATTAAGGTACAGTTTTGGGCAGTGTTATGCCGTGCCTTCCCTGATACACCAGATGTCATGCCGGTCAAGTGGCACAGCGAGTAGAGTTCTCACTTTGACATCAGTGTGGAGCACGCCGATCTAGGTTCGAATCCTGGCAGGGCCAAACTCAGCCTTTCATCCTTCCGAGATTGATAAATGAGCACCACACACAGTGGGTAATAATAAGCAGCGCTCAGATACCTGAGGGTTCATAGCGCTATATAATTGCAAAATTATTATTATGATTATGTCCAGTCTAACATGCAGCACACGATGAAAGATGATGAGCACCCCGCCCAGTATATTTTACAGATTTAGGAAATGTGGAGGACAGGAACATGAGCATTGTGGGTGATGTTGATTCCTTTGTTTTATTTCGTGGTCAAAAAAGGACTTCCCAAGGAGGTGCAAAAGGCACTTGATAAAATAGTGGGAATCGAGGAAAAGGGGTGGGCTGAGATACAGTCTATAATTGTATGCCATTGTAAACAGTTAAAAGAAAATGAGAAGGAAATGGCCCAGAGAGTACAAACAAAGGAAGTGAAACTGGTGCAACAGAAAATATCAAAAATGTCAGTAGATGGGGCGGTAGTGGAAGCATCACAAGACATGCTGACAGAACACAGAGAAGTACAAGCAGATGTGTGAGCGGCACCCACATGGGCAGGGGGATATGAATGGAACAGTGGGTTTCAGCCACAGTATCAGGGTTGGCCTCCAGGTGGGTATCAACGTGGAAGGGGGGCTTTGCAGAGTTGCAAGGGGGAGAGGAGGATTTTGTGGGGTAGGGCCCAGAGGAGGAGGGGTGGGCCAATGCTGGACTTGGGGGAAGATGGGACATTTTGCGTGAGAATGTAGAGGTAGGCCAGGAATTGCCTATAATCAGATGCCTCCCCACAGCAGTATGCCCCGATATCTACTGCACCACCATGCCCCACCCCCTCCACCCTTCACACAGCTGCAGGCACAGGACCTTAACAGTCCGGCTTAGTCTCCAGAAATTCTGCCCCAACCCAAGAATCCCAGATGCAGAATAGTAATGCTGTCCTCACTGGAATAGTTACGCACTCTCAAGGGGTCAGTGTACTAGGAGGCAACCATTTTGTGTTCCCCGGCACCAACACATATCCAGACCAGGACAGCCCACAAAGAGCCTTAGCGTGCCCAGTCCTGCCAGTCACTGCCAACCTGGTGGGTGTGGACAAAGGCGATAAACCATCCATTTGTATGGTAGATACAGGTGCCACCAAATCAGTGAAGGACATTTTCCATTGTCAGGTGAGGTTATGGACACACAGAGCTTCTCTGGAGCAGTGAAATTGGTTCCATTTACAGAAGAAATGGGCATCAAAGTGGGGGGAAAAGTCACGCGGGCACCACTGTTAAATTCTACAACCTCCCCGGTCAATTTGTTAGGACGAGAAGTGCTTATCAGGCTGAACCTGACTACCTCATTTACGGAAAGGGGGTGGGTGGTTTGTTCAACTCCAGGGATGTGCAATATCAGAGCTTTGATAGCAATCCATGCTTTAGAGAGCAACATGGCCGCTCGCGGGATCACAATATATCCCAACTAATTTGTCTACAGAGTTACAGTACAGTACAGTTACAGTACTGTTAAATGCAACCCAGATGGCCAAAAGGTGTTGGTGTGCACCATCTGATTTCATGTTCAGGCCCGCCATGTCCCAAGAAAATGTGGCAGGGATGATTCTTACATTGGACATAGAGGGAGTGGTGGTGTCAGAGAAAGGGAAAGTGTTAATTCAAACAGACATAGATGGTGAGAATGGTGCACATTGCTGTGCATAGAACCAACGCAACCTCTGAAAGAAGTGACTGACACTGACCTGTCTGAGGACAAGGATAGTGATGGAGAAATAGTATTAGCTGTGTGTGTGCCCTGCAAAACTATGGTGCATTACCGCCAGGTCCCGTGTCCTATGCTAATGGCAAAGAGTGCCCCTTCCTTCACTCAAGAAGACTTAGCACAGGTCCCTGACATTCTATGGACGACCAACCCCCATGATGTGGGTCTGTTACGGAGCGTTGCCCTATACGAATTACCCTTAAACCACGAACATTATTGCCCCATGTGAACCAATATGCACTGCCCAAGGAAGTGGAAGAAGGGATAAACAACACCATCATGGCGCTCCTGCTACAGGGCATAATTGTACCATATAACTCCCCCTGTAACATTGCTATATACCCCATAAAGAAAGCAAAAGGATCCAGCTGGAGAATGATTCAGGATTCGTGCCCCTTAAATGACATAGTACAGGCCGAGTTCCCTGTAGTTTTCAACCCAGCGACTATACTGTGTAACATTCCAACAACAGCCACTCACTTCACTGTATTGGACTTGAAAAATGCATTCTTCTCAGTACCATTGCATCCTGACTCCCAGTACCTTACCACATTTACACATCGTGGGAGGCAATTCCAGCATACCAGGTTGCTCCAGGAGTACTGCAAGCCCCTTGCATCTTTAACAAGGTAATACATCGGGATTTAGGGAAAATCCAAGTGCCAAGTACAATCATTCAGTATGTTGATGATTTGCTAGTATGCAGCGTCAGTGAACAACAATGCAGGGCCGATTCTGTTGCCCTGTAACAGTTATTAGCACACAAGGGTTACTAAGTTGACAGGGCAAAATTGCAATACTATCAGCAGGAGGTGTTATATTTAGGTCATCTGATTTCAGTCCATGCAAAGAAAATGTCCCCAGAACATTCTGCAGCAGTAAGCAGCACACCCTGGCTTGTGACAGGTAAGGACATGCAGACATTTCTGGGACAGTGCAACTATTGCAGGGCCTGCATTGGAGATTATGCCACCTTCACACAACCACTGTTGCAAAATCTTAAGGATGCTCAGAAGGCAATGAGTGCCCTTACCTGGACGGAAGAGATGAACACTAGTTTCCAAGAATTAAAAGAGGTAATTTCAACTGCCCTGTCCTAGCCATACCTGACTAAATACAAAACTTCAATCTCTTTTCCCATTTGGACGGACAAATGATGACTGCTGTACTGACACAGAGGAGCACAATGGGCCACAAGCATGTGGCTTATTATAGTGGGTTGCTAGATTCTGTGATGCAGGGACAATTTCCATGTGAGCAAGTGCTTGCTGCTGCAGCGTTTGCCATTGAGAAATCAGCCACTATTACGATGGGGTATGCAGTGACATTGTACATAGAGCATACACACAGCGAGCATCTGCATACAAGCTTATATTGTCCAGTCCCAATATTCACATAGTATGATGCAAAACAGTCAACCCAGCCACATTTCTGACAGAAATTGCTTTTGAGGACCATGAGCTACATGATTGCGCCACTTATGAGGGGCCAGATGATGACATAGCAAAGGCAGGAGATTATGCCCTTGATGACGGGGAGGTGTTCTTTGATGAAGGGGCAGCAACTATTGACCAGGAGATGGGGAGTAGACACACAGGGGCCGCATTGGTCCATCTAGTGGGTGGAGAGTATGAAATAATAGTGCTGAAGAGGTTGCCCATGCATTACTCAGAACAAGCAGGATAACTCATTGCTTTGATTGAAGCTTTAGAAGCATTGCAGGGATGCCGAGTGACTGTTTACTCAGGCTCAGCGTACGTGACTAGAACAGTACATTCTGGGTGGAAAAAGAGGGGATTTTGTAAAACACATTGGTCCCCTGTCCAATATTCTGCCCTGCTAAACAGATTGATGGATGCCCTATCGCAGGCCACTTTATACATTTCTCTCAGAAATGCTGCAGCATATGCAGCAGCCAAATATGCAACCTATCTCCCCGTGTCCCTGACATCTTGGAGTACCCCAAGGTTGCAAAGATGCAAGTACAGTTATCAGCCCCTTATAGATCATTGCCAATTAGTGAAATAATTGAGCTACATGGACAGGTCCCATAAGAAGAGAAACTATTGTGGCAGAGGAGAGGGTGTGTGCAGTCCATTTAATTTGGAGACAGTGCACAACAGGTAAGGTGGTAATGCCCTATGAGTTGGTGGTCATTGCTTTTGAGCAATTACTCTACCCTTCTCATGTGTCGAAGCAGCATATCGCTGCAATTATACAGGAGGACCTCATTTGTCCCCAATATACAGGAGCTATTGAATGTGTTCATTTTCAATTGTACAATATGTCAAACCTATAGTACTGGGCAAACACTGTGGACAATATGGGGCACTGTGCCCCGTCCTACTGGGCCATTCCGTGAGCTCCACTTCAACTACGCTGGCATGGGAAAATGGTGCAACGCGTACCAATACTTAATAGTGGTCGTGTGCCCCTTCTCCCATTGGGTTGAGGCTGGTCCTTGTACACATCCAGATGCCAATTGGGCGGCCAGGTATTTGGTGAGAGAGGTATGTCCTCGCTGGGGTGTTTGTGACGTATTGAGAATAGATAATGGCACACACTTCTTCAATTAGTTGTTTAATGAGATAACTGCCTTATTAGGCATAAAGCATAAAAGTTCAATTTATCATTTCCAAGCCAATGGCGTAGTTGAAAGTATCAATGGCATCCTAAGGGCAAAGATATCTATGCTATGTGTTACTTGCAAGAAAGATTGGGTCTACTGTTTGCTCATGGCACTTTTCAGCATGCAGATGCAGCCCTGTAAGGATCATCATTTGTCACCCCATGAAATTGTGATGGGATGGCATATGCACACACCATTATCACCAATTAGAAGTGCTTCTGATGCTCACAGTGGTGCGTCCATCTTGGGTGATGAGTTCAAGCAATATTTGTCTGTGTTGATGCGTTCAACCAAATGTATTTCTCAAGAGATAGTGCCACAATGTTCATAAAAGAACAACCACGCTGAACCAGGTTCTATGAGTTCACCACCCCTCCATCTGGCACTGGCAGATACAGTTTATGTCAGGAACTTTGCCCGCAGGTGGAACAAGCCCAGATACAACGGTCCATTCACAGTTGTGTATGCAACCCCATTTGCAGTCAGGGTGAAGGAGCTGCACTATTGAGGGGACCTTTGGGATGCCCAACGGGCTCCCCATACCACCCCCCCCGCATCTGACGTATTGGCAGCACCCTCTGGATCATGATCAGTTTTCCTTTCCTTGTACATGTATGCCTTTTTGATGAATTATTGCAGGCACAAATGATATTATAAGGAGCAAAGTGTGGACTGTTATATGTGCGCCCAAAGAGTGTAAATGTATAGGTATCGTTTGTGATACTACATATCTACCTCATCACTGCAACAACGATTCAGCATTCTCAACTGGTAACCAGTACCACTCACCTTCATTTTTCCTGAATACTTTTGCTGCTACAATGGTTACTAACAGTATGAATGTTATTTTTCCTGCACTGTTTTTATTATAAAGCACTTTTTGAAAAGAAAATGTACGATATTATCACCACTATCACTGCATAATGTATATAGTAGTATGGATATGTTGTGGTTTTCTTTTTGGTCTAACACTGTATATGAGTAGTAGCTTTATATGGTGGAGGCATATAAAGGTGTGTGTTAAAAGGGTGGATGTGTACATATGAGAGGGAATTCAGTTACAGATGGTAACGTGGGAACCGAAAAGTATCCACATCCAGTAATCACAGTTCAACAAGCACAAGTGACCAGTTCTGTTCAAAGCTTTTGGAGAATGAGAAGGGAGGGGGTTACAAGAAGAAGATATGATGAATACAAGGGTGTTGGATTAGACACAATGGAAGATGTGCACCATCCTGAATTTGGCAATATGTGGTATATTGACATGTGCTCAGTGGGGAAAGAGAGGGCAAATGGAAGCTGCTATGTCTACTCATTGATCCCCACACATCAGCGGCACCCAAACTTGTGTTGACCTAGGAAACATCATTTTTAGACGCTCAATACTTTGTCCATCTAGCGCTATGTCAGGTGCAAAGTTTGTTTCAGGCACATGGAATACATCTTGTATTGATGGACAGAGATGATGAAAAGTATGCGAAGAATATTAAAGACCCGCAATGCACGCAGCACCCACTCATGAAGATGGATAATGCAATGTTCTACATCATACAGCAGGGGTGCTGGTAGGTTCGATGAAGAAGTAATATGAACCGCTAACAGCAAGTGTTATAATATTTGGACTGCACATGTCCCAAAGCTAACATGATCGAAGCAAAGGAAACTCCAGTGAAAGTGCAGGTTTAAGACAAATACCAGTTGTGCTTTAAAGGGTCCGGAACTGTTCCTGTGCGAAACAACAACCAATGTAACATGACTTTGCACATCCCAGATCCAAGGAAGGGCCCTGCAGCACTCATGGACATGTACTGGGTGTATGGACAGCAGGCGTACATGCACCTGCCACCATTCTGGAGGGGAACGTGCTCATTGGCTACCTTGCATTCAGCCAGCCTCGTGGTTCCTGAGACGCACCTCTTGATAGTGCCAACCGTTTTTGCAGCACAACCGGAACAACCCACACCCTAGCCCCCGCAGACAAGAAGAAAGAAAAGATCACTCCGAAGACAGAAAAGGAGGTTGAATAATCTATCCGAAGATTCCTCTATATTACTGAAGGAGATACCTGGTGAATATCGACTGTACAACAAAGCAGAGGTGTTATTAGCATTGATATTTTGCCAGGGGTCCAGGCCACAGTAAATTCAAAATGGCTCCAGATTGTGAGGTGGGAAGTGATCCAGTTGGCCAACAACACAAAGCAAGGGCTCAATGTGATCAAGAGTGAAACGCGGGACATGCAACAAAATTGGACTATTGAACATTCCCCCAAATGATGTAGAGAATGGGTCCCTGTCACACATCATAAAAGCCCTGCACAAGTTGAAGACAAATATGCAAACTGAAGCTGGAGTTGAGGCTGAAGACTGGTTCCGCAGTATGTTTTTTCATGGGCACCATCCTGGATGGGAGCACTAGTGAAGATACTGGTTCATATTGTAGTGCTCTTGTTGGTGATGTTCTGCATGTGCCAGATGGTTCTTCAATGTTGTGCAAAGACGCTCTTGAATAGTGCAAAGATGAGGGTTTCAAATGGAGTAAATAATGCACCTTGTGGTACAAAAGATGGGCTCATACAAACAGATTATCCTAACATACCATGTATGGTAAGAATTGAGCACCGCATAGATTCCCCGGTGACTGTGGCCAGGGCCCCGCCATAACCGGAAAATTATGTCGAGCACTGCATCGACCTGGCTGGTGATAGCGAGTGTATTTATCTTACCTGAACTCCAGAGCAGTCTGCCCAGGCAGTGGAAAGTTTGTGGGATATATGCAAGGTTTGGGTGCCTAAGAAGGGAACTTGGAGATATGAGGAGACAGGCTAGCAGCCAAGTTAGTTAATGTAGGATTAACTAAAGGGGGGAATGTTGGGATGCATGTCAAGCTCCCCCATCCCACAATGGTTTAGATTAAGAAGAATATACTAACAACACGTATATATGATGACACTTGAAGGTAGGGGGAGGGGAGTGCACATAAGGGATGGTAGAATGCAGTAGTTTGTATTATGAGTAGAGTAGGTGAAAGACAGTTATTTCATGTGGCGAGATGAACTGAACCATTGCCATTTTAGAATGAAGGCTCAGAATGGCCAGGACACAGCATTCACAATAGTATATCCAAGCCTCAGCATCAATACACTTTGCCATCTCTGTCCTCAGCACAGGCCGTGGAGCAAACAGCATTTCCACCGAATAGATACAACCCACCATTGTTTCATACTGCAGGCCCTTGCAATCAGACAGAAATGTGAATCGCCAAGCGCAGGCAAGGCTGCGTCTGTCCCCTGGGAGCCAAGGCAGAGGGTATGAGCTTTGAAAACAAGCTGGTTAGATTTAGAGCCCCAGTGCCCGATGGTACGAGTCACTCTATTTGAACTACCAGAGATAAAAATTTAGACCAGAGATGGGGCGGCATTGGTGGGGGATCCGAAGAAGCACATTGCATTTTAGAAGGCTGTGTTGACCTCAAAAAGTATCCACTGAGCTCATGTCGAACAACCAGGTACACATAACATGGGTAGTATGTGGGGAAAGAAGCAATTTTTTCAATTAAAGAACTAATCATGTTGCTAATACCCAAAAGTGGCATGGCCGAAGACCATGTGGAAGGAGATTGACATAAGGAACTGTAACCAATCACCCAGCATCCCCTTAAAGCAGACCATATGTCTATAGGGTACCGTCAATTATCTAAAAGGATTCATACCGTATATTACTTTACGATGACATATCTGCTTAAAAGGTAGTGTCTCGCCTTGATCTTGCTAGTGCGCTCCGTAGCTATTGCTATTGGGTTTGAATGCCCCTATTGTCATGTAATTTCTCCTTTTATGAGAAATAAACTTTGTTATCCTTTCAAAAGGTATACTGAGTTTTTTTCCTTAGAGGATTGTATTTCTTCTGTCTGGTTGTCTGCCTTACACCTGCTATTCTGAACCAATATTTTTATGTTGCCCCTATAATCAGGATCTATGACGCACGCTAAGACATCTAGCTCATAGCACCAGGTGAGACCTGATTTAGAGGAAAGTCTAGCCTTAGGACCAGGTCAGCTGGCATTGATTCTCGGGCTGCAGCTTGTATCAATTCCCCCCTACTACTGCATAGGTCAAAGCCAATGGAATGTTCTGTTGCTATTGATGGATCGGAAGCTCTGTTGCTAAGTTTTTCATGCTTGAGGGTTCCTCGGTTTGTGTCAACTCAGCCCGATCCCATCGCTGACACCATATGTGAGTAGCCAGGAATTAAACCCGGACACAAGTTAGACATGGTTATGGCTAAAGACTTTTATTTATAAATAAAAGAGGTTGGGGAAATACCTTACTGTGCCTGCACTAGAGGTGTTTCCCTACCTAAACTCAAAACAAAGGATCTGTCAGTGTCAGAATGTCCAAAACAAAACCATCCTGTGTCCAAAGTACTATTCTGACCCTCACATTCTAAGGAAGTGAATTTTATAGTGAAAAGGATAATTAATGTCTTTGGCTTTCAGTGTTTTAGAAATGGGCATAGCAATAAGTAACTCCAACAAAACGTCTTTCAAGTATATTGCTATTTACTCTAGATGGTGTCTCCCTTCCTCTGGATACTTCTTTACATTTTCTTAAACATAACAGTTCTTGCCTTTTATCTTGACCAATACAAAAGATCTTGCATAATGTGATTTGAGTTGGCAGCTGTACTCTCCTGCTTAGGGCTTCTCAGCTCTCTTATATTCATACACTTGCATTTGTCTGGTAAACCCTCTTGCTAGGGCTCCTGCTGTTCACACATTTGTAATTTGCCTGGTATACTCTCCTGCCAGGGTGTCAGTCTCTGGACTGTGGTGGAACTGTGGAACTGTGGAACCCCGAGGAGCCAAAGAAGCTATACAACACACACCCAAGAGAAACAAACCCCCAGGCTGAGTATGTATATAGCGCTGGGAGAAGGTTCCCCCAAGGCAGGAGTGCTACGTGACAAACCCCTGATTTAACTGACAAGACAGGAGCTGCAGAAGGGGAGAGAAAGCAAGAGGATTATAGAGGAAGTGACAGAAAAACCAAATACATATGCATATGTTTTCGAATACTTGCGGCTAAAGGGAATCCTCACTCAGGCCGCTTGGCAGTCTGACCTTACCCGCCCCCTGACCCCCTTTGAAAGAATCTTTGTGGAAGCCAGGTCCAGGAAGGGGGCCCTGTCCAAGATTTACCATGCCTTGATCACAGCCAATTTAGAAGGTAGACAGACTTTCAAGCGCATCTGGGAAGGGAGGTTGGGCCTTGCCCTTGATGATCATGTATGGCAGGCATTCTTTAAGTCAATCTTTTCTGGGGGTTTGTATACGGCAGCCATGCAGCACAATTTCAAGATTCTCCATTCCTGGCATCAATCCCCCGTATCCCTCTCTAGAATGTATGCCAGGGTGTCACCAATGTGCCCGAGGGGGTGTTCCTCCCGCTGCTCCTGGTTCCACATGTGGTGGGAGTGCCCGGCAATCCAGGTTTACTGGTCAAAAGTGCTCAGCTGGATAAAGGACATATTGGGAAAGAGCCCCTCCCTTCACCCCCTGGAGGTCCTTCTGGGTTTGCCCCTCCCTGACGATGAGTCGTTACCCTTCTCAAAGGTGACGTGGGCCATGTTGAGAGCGGGGAGACTGGCACTGGCCCATAATGGAGGGAAGCCACCGCCCACACGAAGGAGGAGTGGCTTAATAAGTTACTTACTATTTTTACGTATGAGAAACTGTCGGCCATTGCCAATGACACCATGTCTTCTTTTTTACAGGATTGAACTGTTGTTCTGTTAAATATTGACTGTGAATCCTTGAAGCTGTGAATGATCAGGGTGGGTTGCTTGGTTCAAGGCTCGGAGAGGGTAGCCAGTAAATGGTTCTGTCGTCACGTCCTGTAATGTAACCTGGAACATCACTGACAGTGATGTTCTTCTGAAAAGCCTTATTGTGTGTTCAGTCCTACCTTTTAGCCTTGTTTGCCTATTGTTTTCTGAAGCCGGGTTTGCCTGTGGTCTGGGGGGGGTGGTGGTGGGGGGGTAGGTTGGGGGAAAATGGTTATGATTTGTTCTTGTAGGTTGTAATTGTTTGTTCATGCCAGTTGTTACTTCGCGGAAGCACTGTTTGCTGAAAAGCTTAATAAAAACAAAAATAAAATCGCCTGTTACAATTATTCCGCCCTTCGGGTGTTGGCGGTGGCAAGGTTTAATAATATGATATACCGTTGGCTGGATTGGTTATTCCAGTCTGCTGGAAGGGCCTAAGTGGGAATTTCCACTGTTCTTGCTTAAATACATATAGTATCACTTGAAAATACGTTGAAAAATCCTGATGAACTCTGTTGATTTAAATATGTGTATATTTATTGTTCAATTATTTTCTTTAGTAGGCCTTCTGCAAACATTTTATCATCCAATGCATTTCGGTCTATCTCAGACCTTCTTCAGGGACTATTGACAATGAAAAAGATAAAAAGAAGTCAAAATAATTAATAAAAATATTCATCAATATATTCATTCAAAAATACACCAACCGTGTATTGTACATTTTACTCAAAGTTAGCAGTGCAGTAACTGTTAAAAAATGTCTCTATAATATTTGGTGAGGGTGACAGCATGCAATTTTCTGTTTATTTCCTTGCAAATAAGTCGTTCCAATGTTTAATTTTGATATTAGGATCAGTGATGGTTGGACTTCCTCCGGTGTCTCTTATTGAATCTAAGATTGCATTGGCCTCTTCGGGGGTAAATCCCAAAGTTTCTGCTTTTTTATCTATTAGACTACTTAACTCTTCATATGACATAATTGATGTAGTTTTGATGTTTAGTGTGCCTCCACTCTGTGAGCAAACAACTGTGACAATGTCCAGAGAGATTTTTCAACGTATTTTCAAGTGATACTATATATATTTAAGCAAGAACAGTGGGAATTCCGACTTAGGTCCTTCCAGCAGACTGGAATAACCAATCCAGCCAACAGTATATCATTATTTCTCACCACCCCAGGCAAACGGGGAGGCATCTGGCGACAGGACCAAATACCTTTTTCAAAATCAGGAATTGGTCACCTTAATAAAGAACTATCGTAGTGCCCACTCATTTCTCTCTGTACAAGGTTTAATAATATCACACAATGTATCAGTTATGTGAGGAGTTGAAGAAGAGCCCAGAGGATAGTAAAGGGTAACAACCAGTATTGGGCCTCTGCCCAACGCCGGATTGACCAGTTCAACACACAAGACATTTTTGTTCTTTTTGATACTCAACATTTACTTCACAGTTAATGTGTTTCTCGCCCCGATACAAAGGCCCCTCTTAGGTTGACCTATTTTAGGTATCAGCAAGAGGGAAAAGAATAGAGTATAGCCGTCGTCACGTGAAAAAGGGGCAGTCAACCAGGTTTCTTGCAGTAGGAATACATGTGCCTTCTTTAGTCTTTCCAATACCTTGTCATTTTGGAGAAATACCTTACTTTTAATAGTCCTATGAGGACCTGACAATGATCTTTTACCTACATTTACCTCCTTCTCCACACTGCCCACAGGATGAAAAACAGAAAACTCAAAGCCCAAGGCGAAGAATGAAGGGGCATGTCTACAAATACACTCCACCACCAAGGGCGAAACAAATGCAGCTACCACCCAATTTGTAGAACTAAAGGCCCTAGGTAGTTCCAAAGCCTGAAAATCCTTGGAAGTGATGTTAGACAAATTCGGGGTAAAATGAAGCAAATCTAGCAACCCACTATGGTTGAGAAAGGGGCTGGAGGCAGATGGGTTCTTCTCCACAATCTTAATATATTTGGTATCCGCATACCGTGAAGAGTCTAAATGGGTAAATAGCTGTTCCCTTTTTGGATTTTGAATGGAGTCTACATGAGTTAGTCAATGATCATGTGACAGTGATGGTAAAGAGCTACCATCCTTCTCCCCCACTTGGACCAATGGGCCCATTGGATGGACTTGAGTGGCGTTATGATCATACTCCAATCAGGCAGTGTCATGTCGCCTATAAGGCTGACATCCTCATCACCTTCACTCCTATGACCGCCGTTTGACCGCAGTCTCATCTGATAGGGCTTTTGCAGTCTCGTCTTTAACCTATAGTTCTTAAGCTTTGAGGAAGGCTGAATTTTAGATACTGGGCGGGCTGCCATTGTCATGAACCATCAAACTCGCCCCTTCTGGGCCTCCTGGTCCCTGACACGTCGGGCCTTACACTCCATAATACTACCAACATGGCGGCAAGCTCAGAACACTGCTCGCCAGTCTTGACGTTCTACGCAGCGTCCTCTATAAAGAAGCCACACCCCCGCGGCCCCGCGCGTCTCAACGCTGCTACTAGCTGTGATCGGACATTTGCTCCGAACCTTCTCTAGTGCTACTTGCTATGCCCTGGCCCCTGGATTCCCTTCTCCCGACTTCTTCCCTATCTCCTAACTTCCCGGAATCCCTGCGTCGCTTCCGCTTGCCCCCCAACTCCTTCTTGTATACTCCCGGAGTTTCCCGTGTTCCTGGACATCGAAGCTGAACGTAATCTGGAAGCCGAGGACGGCCGAGCAGGCTTATTTAAGTCCCGAACCATACGAAAGAAGACTCCACCTAAAGAGGACATTAGGCAACATAGACAGGTGAGAAGGGGTTAAACATGTGACAGATTGAGACACCACCTGACCGAAGTCGATACAGACATGGAGGCAGCCATCCAGGATTTTATGCGTGGCATTCAAGAACTATCGACCGAAGTACAGAACTTGAAAGCGGAGAACGCCGCGCTGAAACAATTGGTACTTTCACGCGACTCTGCCTCAAAGGACAGCGTGCTATTGGGCGGCATTGTTGACAAATATGACGGCTGTGCAAAAACCCTCTGAGGATTCCTGGATTCTTGTTTGGTCCACTTTACCTTTAAACCTTATTATTTTTCCACTTCCAGGGCTAAAGTGGCCTTTATTATTTCTCACCTCTCCGGGAGTGCCTTAGCCTGGGCCACACCATTAGTTAACACCAGAGATTCCCTTTTGGATGATTATGATGGATTCATTCAAGCACTAAAGACTCTGTTTGACCGCCCAGAACAGGTCTTTAATGCTCAAGAACATTTACTCGATTTCCAGCAAGGCTCTCAGGACATGCTCACCTACGTAACTTGATTCAAGCAATTGGCTAAAGAAGCGGGTTGGCCTTCTGAAGCTTGCTTCACCCTCTTTCGAAGAGGGATAAATGAAGATGTTAAGGATGAATTAGCCAGGGTAGCACGTCCTAGTTCTTACCAGGCACTTATGGATCTTGCTCTACAGATTGATTTCTGCATCCAGGAAAGAAAGGCAGAGAAAAGGAAGACCAAGTCAACCATCCAAAAAAATCCTCTTGTGAGCCCTTCAAAATCCGAAGATTCTCCTGTTCCTACAAATGAACCCGAACCCATGCAGCTAGGGGCCTTCGGTGGACCCATATCCCCCCAAGAAAGGCTGAGAAGGATCCATACTGGCTTATGCATGTACTGTGCCTTAGACAAGCATTTAGTCAGAGAATGTCCCTTAGCCCCTCCACGGTGTTCGGGAAACGCCAGCTCCCGATCCTGGATGGAGCTCAGTTTCGGGAGAGAGATGCAGGCTCCACATCTATACCATCCTTGAACTCTCCTGGACAAAACTCCCTGGTAGTCTTACAGGCTTTTCTATCGTCATCTAAGAAGGAATCCTACCCCATTCTGGCACTAGTGGACTGTGGGGCCATGGGAATATTCATAGATCAGGAATGGGTCCTTAAACATCATATTCCTTACGAATCAAGGAAGGTCCTGCAACCTGTAGAAGCAATTGATGGAAGACCTCTTTCTTCTAGACCCATAACCCTTCACACTAAGGAAATTGAGCTTGCTATAAACCATCACTGAGAAAGGATAAAGTTTGACATCATAAAATCTGCCCATTACCCAATGGTTTTGGGAATGCCCTGGCTACAAAAACACAACCCATACATCAATTGGACAGCTGGTTCCCTGTTCCTAGGTTCCGAATTTTGCATGTCCCATTGTCTGCTCCAGGGTCCTTCACCGACAACATCAGAAGAACATTCAACAACTCAGCAAGATCCTCTTATGGTCTCCAGCATCATCCAGGTTTCTAAAACCTACCAGGAATACGCCGATGTGTTCTCTTCTGCTATTGTCCAAGCCCTGCCACCCCGTAGGCCTGAGGACTGTGCTATTGAAACCGAACCTTCAGCCGTGATTCCCTTTGGAAGGATGTTTATCCTGTCTGAACCAGAGAAAAAGGCCCTTCGTGAATACCTAGATACTAACCTAAAATACGGCACCATACGCCCATCCAAGTCTCCGGCTGGAGCCTCATTATTTTTTGTTCCTAAAAAAGACACCAAGGAACTCAGACCTTGTCTTGATTATCAAGGTCTTAATCAGTGCACCCTTAAGGATCATTATCCATTACCCTTCATCTCGGATATCCTGGAAGCCGTAAGAGGAGCTGTAATATTCACCAAATTGGATCTCAGGGGGTGCTTATCACTTGATTCATATTAGAGAAGGTGACGAATGGAATACAGCCTTCAGAACACCCTTTGGTCATTACGAATACTTGGTCATGCCCTTTGGACTCTCTAATGCTCCGGCAATCTTCCAACGCTTTATGGACCGGGTGTTTTCGGATATGCTATTTCTTTTCGGCATCGTCTACTTGGACGATATTTTGATATTTTCTAAGGATCCTCTCAAGCATAAAGAACATGTTAAATCAGTGTTACAACGGCTACGTGAACACAAGCTTCTAGCAAAACCAGAGAAATGCCTTTTTCATGTTTCCACTGTTCACTATCTAGGATTTGTCCTTAGGCCAGATGGCATAGGCATGGATCAATCCAAGGTTAAGGCCATACTATCCTGGCCAACTCCGACCTCCGTAAAACAGATCCAATCTTTCCTGGGCTTGGCCAATTTCTATCGGAAGTTTATACCATCCTTCTCCGAGATTGTTAAACCGATCATCTCCTTGTTGAAGAAAGATACTCCCTATAATTGGACCCCAGCCCAGGAGAAGGCCTTCCAACGCCTGAAAACAGAATTTACACAAGCCCCATCCTGGTTCAACCTGATATAAATCGACCATTCTTAGTAGAAACAGATGCCTCTAACTATGCCATCGGAGCAGTTCTGAAACAGGAACTAGATGACGGGCTGGAACATCCTATTGCCTATCTTTCACGGACATTGACCTCCAGTGAAACTCATTACTCAGTCTTAGAAAAGTAACTTCTAGCCATCCGTCAAGCCTTCACCGAGTGGCGTCATTTACTTCTGGGAGCTAAACATCCTGTCCAGGTTCGGACGGACCATCGAAATCTACAAGTGTTACAGGCCCTGGAATGCAGGAACAGCCGTCAGGCCCGTTGGGCGTTCTTCTTTGCTCAATACCAGTTTCAAATTCACCATGTTCCGGGAACACAAAACGTAATTGCTGACGCCTTGTCTCGGCGCCCTGACTATGAACCTCCTGATGACCGAACATTTCCCAAGATGTTTCCCCACACAATAATTGTAGCCCAGGCGACCAGCCTCTGAGATGAAGTCCGCAGTCAGACTCAATCCTCGGAACTCTAGAAAGATATCTCGGACAAGAACCAGTGGAAACTGAAGACCAAAAATTGATACTTGTTCAAAGACAATGGGCCTCATTACACGGTAGGCGGAGGACCAAGGTGCTATTAGCACCTTGGTCCATGCCAGTAAAATACCGGCACCGCCTTGGAGGAAAGGGGAATTGCCGCCCTATTCCAAGGTTGGCGGGGTGGTAATTCCCCCTTCCCCCATTGCCCTTCCACATTCCCATTTTTGCCCCATAGGGTTCTATGGGAATGGGGAAGGCGCTAATTACGGTGCCGCAAATTGCGGTACCGTAATTAGCACCGTGGTCCCTTTGCGGGTTGGTTTTTAACGCCTGCTAAATAGCAGGCGTTAAAGTACCAACCCACAAAGGGACCTCGTAGTAAGGCGGTAAGGGTTTACTGGTACCGGTGCTCTTACCGGTACCGGTAAACCCTTACCGCCGTCCGTGTAATGAGGCCCAATGCCTTGGTCATCCCAGCACAAAAACTACAGCAAAGGATAATAAATCTCTGTCACAATACTCTTTACTCCGGCATCGTGGTATTACCAATACCCTCCGATTAATACAAAGGCAATTTTGGTGGCCTGGAGTGAAAGCTGATGTACAAAGGTATATCCAGGCATGCTCTGTCTGTAATCAAAACAAACATGACAACAAGAGACCAGCGGGTCTATTGCAGCAACCTCCACTTCCAACAAGGCCTTGGGAATTCATAGCAACAGACTTTATTGTGCAGTTACCACCTTCCAGGGGATACACAACCATCATGGTCACCATTGATTTGTTCAACCATGTGGCCCATTTTACACCTCTGTTTAAACTGCCATCCTCGTCAGAACTTGCTGGAATTTTCCTGGAACACATATTCCGACTGCATGGACTTCCTTCCAAGATCATATCAGACAGAGGGCCCCAATACATTTCTCAGTTCTGGAAACATCTTTGCCAAATACTAGGAATCCAACACGCTCTTTCCTCAGGATATCATCCCCAAAACAACGGTGCCACAGAGCGCGTAAACCAAACCTTGGAACAATACCTCCGACTGTTGAGCATAGACTCTTCATCATAAAGCGCTTCTATAGCGTGTTCCTCCATAAATGCCACAACCTTAACTTCGTCCAAGGGATACTCTTTGACTCTTTAGCCGTGAGGGAGGATTCATAACCAGCCAACTCCATTATAGGTGCAGCCTGAGCATAACAGAACCTTCAGGATGGTAAGACTGTTGTAGATCTTGAGATGTTTTTGGGGGCAGGGCTTCAGGATGATAAGACTGTTGTGGGTCTTGAGGTTTTTTTTCGGAGGCAGGGCTTCACACTCTGCCATGTCTTCCCTAGTTGATTTGGCCAAGACAGCGCCCACGATCTTAACATAAATACTCTTGAAGTCCGACTGTTCGGAGACCAATTTGTGCACAAAAGTAGTAAAGCCTCCAGCTTGGATTCAATCGAGTTTATCTTTGCCAACATTCTATCCGCTGATTTTGGTGGATTGACGATAAAAGGCTCTCTACAGCTCACTATTTCCACCTCAGACTCACTTTCACTTGACAAAGTATCGGAAGAGGAAAAAGATTTGGCAAAGTCCAGAGATGCGGACAGATTTGTGTCCGTGATTTGTCCCTCAACAGCGATCGTGGGTCCCAATGAGAGGCGTTTCAAATTCAAGCAATGGTTCAAGAGTGAGCTGTTATCATCAATCTCAAACACATTTCCTGAGGAGATAGCATTTCCCGTGGAATTCATGGCCACGCAATCAGTGTCCATCTCTGCAACAGGATTTACAGAGTGACAACGTTCAGTACCCGGAACAAAACAGCCAATTTCGCCTGCATTGTTCTGTGTGCCCAGAAAGCCTAGAATAGACGTCTGAGAACTGTGTGACACAGGCTTGTGCTCATATTTGGCCTTCTTTTGGCCGGCGAAGACTTTCTTGGGACGTGCACTACACTAAGTGCCAGGCTCTGGCCCTGTTTCACCATCAATCCTTTCGCACTAAGAAGACCATAACGTGTCTGCCTACATGTTTTCATAAAATGTAAGAAAAGGATTATGGAGAGCGGATTTAAGGTCACAATGTTAATCACTGGCAGGGATCAATGACATTGGTGCAAGGTGTTCTTCTGTTTCCTTCCAGAAGAGTGGGGCATGTTAATTTCCAGATTTCAAACAGGGAGAAAACCGCACACCCAGCCACCAGCCACCTACCAATCTGCCAATCTGCACTCAGGAGTGCACTCGTCGGATTGTCTGTATGTCAATTGCAATAGATCAGCTTAGAGGTGAAACAATCTGATTTGTTCTTTTAATTGAAAGGCAGGTACTGTGGGGCTTTCTGTTGTTCTCCAAGTAATAATCCCTTTTGAGACCCAACTCTCAGATGTGTCACGTACCATAGATCACGATAGAAGTACGTTGGAACACTCACACCCACTCCGTTTCGCTCTGTTTGGGAGCCGAGTGTTAGTCAAGTTGGCTCTGCCTCCAAACAGAAGCCACAGAAGAGCTACACAGCAGGCAGCCAAAATGTCCTCGTAGGTCACGTTGGAACACTCGCACACACTCCACTTCGCTCCGCTTGGGAGCTGAGTGTTATTTAAGTTGGCTCTGCCTCCAAACAGCAGCCACAGAAGAGCTACACAGCAAATAACCAAAAAGTCCTCATAGGTAACGTTGGAACACTCGCACACACAATGCTTCGCTGCGCTTGGAAGCCAAGTGTTAGTCAAGTTGACTCCATCGCCAGACAGCAACCACAGAAGAGCTACACAGCAGGCAACCAAAAAGTCCTCGTAGGTCACGTTGGAACACTTGCACACACTCCGCTTCACTACGCTTGTGAGCCGAGTGTTAGTCAACGGGGCTCGGCCTCCAAACAACAGCCACAGAAGAGCTGCACAGCAGACAACCAAAAAGGCCTCATAGGTAACATTGGAACACTCGTACACACAATGCTTCGCTGCACTTGGAAGCCAAGTGTTAGTCAAATTGACTCCATCTCCAAACAGCAACCACAGAAGAGCTACACAGCAGGCAACCAAAAAGTCCTCGTAGGTCACGTTGGAACACTTGCACACACTCCGCTTCACTACGCTTGTGAGCCGAGTGTTAGTCAACGGGGCTCGGCCTCCAAACAACAGCCACAGAAGAGCTGCACAGCAGGCAGCCAAAACATCCTCGTAGGTCACGTTGGAACACTCACACACACTCTGCTTCGCTCCTCTTGGGAGCCAAGTGTTAGTCAAGTTGGCTCTGCCTCCAAACAGCAGCCACGGATGAGTTACGCAGCGGGCAGCCAAAAAGTCCTCATAGGTCACATTGGAACACTCACACACACTTTGTTCAATCTCAATTGCTACGCCATGTACCCTCTGCACTGGAACACAGGCAACCACCGGCATTTTTGGGCGTTGTGATCTAGCAGTTTGGGGGGGGCTGCTCACATTAGTGCTAGGTCCAAGGCTGATTTGCAGACGATGGTATGGAAAGCTGACTAGAGCAATGCCAGTGTTTAGGATTTATTCAGAGACTTAGATCCATCCTTTTTTAGTTTTGCCTACCAGGTGCAAGCCAGACCTTTTGCAGTGGAACACAGATAGGATGGAGACACGATGTGAGGAGAAACACACATCCTATGGGTGTGTTTGGTAATTTATCCACTCAATGACTAGCCATGGGTATGCGAATCACTACCAACTACCTTCCCCTCACCGCCAAAGCATTCCATTGGAGAACTCTTAGCGTAATCTCTATCACAAAGTAACACCAATCTTTGTGTAAGTTCTCAATAATTTCTATGCTGGAACTTGTAGGCTTCCATTCAGGATGAGGAAAATAAAGCTACAATCATAGGGGGTAATTTTCAAGTCAAGCGGAGTGGAAATAGTGGCGCTGAAAGCATTTATCGCCACTTTTTAAGCGCTGCAGGATTTTGGATGATTTGGTAGGTGAACTTGGAGAGCAGATCGGACTTAAAAAGTTTTCCTGATATAGAGGTCTTCTTGCCGAATCTGATTGGTTTTTGACCAGCATGTATTTTTATGTTGGTGGAAAACCAATTTATTCCTATGGAATCCGCCTGTCTTTTACACCTTGATAAAAGCAGGCAGAATCGAAAAGAAACCGTTGTGGATGGCTCCCATACTCATTAATTGTGGGAGGGATTTATGCTTTTCCAGACACGTAGTGGAAAAGTGAAGATCAAAGGTGATATTTGCCAGTGTTTAGTCATCACTTTACCAGTACTTGGTGGAAAGAATTGAAATTGCATGGATGGGCCCTTTTGCAAAAAAACTGAAAACAGGATTACCTGCCAACATTAGGTGCCCCTAGAAGTGATTCAGTTCACGTTATAAGCAATTTCAAAAAAGGTCTCACTCATGGTTTAATAGATGGGCAGCACGTGTGTCAGGACTTGCCAAGAGAACACACACATCTTTCTTTGAAAATATCAGGCCACATTTATTGAACAAAACAGTGAAATTCAGTAGCAGATCAAAGTAAAAACATCAAACAAAAAGCCATCATGGACAATTGTATATTATAACCAGTATGTAAACAGTATGCACCAGACAATCATGTACAGGGACAAAATGGATGCCTCCTAGTGCTTGAAATATTTTACTTTGCGCCTCATTTGCTCAAAGATTTACATAGGAAAATGTTTTAAAATATTTTTTGTATATACTTTTTATTATGGCCCATCTTTTGAGACAATAACATTTTTGAGTGAACTTCCCCTTTAAAATCCTGGGTAATTTGCCAACATTGGTGGAAGTGGTAAGATATTCGTCCTTCCATCGATGTGTCATGTGCACATGAGGTATAAATATGAGGCAGAACACAACCAACCTGGGAGTTATGGAGACATTTGATATCACCTCGGAGAGTGAAGGGAGTCTTTGGCTTCCCTCAATATCTTCTCATCTCGGCTTCTGCGGCAAAACCTTCTATACAAAATTGAGCCTGTGCCTATAAGGCATTTGGAACCTGGCAGACCCTATCTAGTTAATGCTTTGCAACTTTGCCATTATTGTATACTTTGCCACTTCCCATTGTTTATATATTCACCCATCAGGGGATCAAATATATTTTTTCATCAAACAAATTGTGTAAATAACATTGCCTTATGTCTTTAATTTTAAATCTGGGAGATTAAGCTAAGCCTGTTTTCTCATAAAGCCTACAGCCCATGTTTCAAGAATCTGTGTCGGAGGTCTTTTGGCATTAGGTGTCTTTGGAAGGGAGCCCCCTTGCCTATGGTCAATATATACATTTCTAATATTTTAGGGAATGTGCTGTGGAAGAAAAGAAATCGAACCATCAAACCTGTGCCACACAAAGGACCATAGCTAGAATAGCATTGCTTTGTCTGAAGGAGAGAACCTCAGATTACAATAATGTATTGCTGCATTACTGCATTGACTTTGTCTTCTAGGGAGGTCACCATCACCAGTGTGCACTGGGTAGCGGGTTTCGTGCCATACATGTGGGTTCATCTTTTGGAGCCATGTGCCTGCTTTCAAATCACCTAAATGGTTTATAGTGATAATACCGAAAACAAAAATCTCGAAAACAAAAATCTCGAAAACAAAAGGCCGAAAAAAAAAAATATCACATTTTTTTTATGACGTTTTTTTCTCGAAATGGGGGGGGTTCCCCCCAACCCCCCTTTTTTTCTATTTTAACCCTTTTTTTTTACTTACCTGACCCCAAAAACACCTATAAATAAATAAATAAATAATTCGATATTTTTTTTTCGGGATTTTGTATTCGAGATTTTTGCAGTTCGAGATTTTATTTTCGGTATTTTGACCGACCACCCACCTAAATAGAGCAGGCACTGAGGGAAACCTCTGCCAGGTCTCATGGGCTTGGTTCAGCACTTGTGGTGACAAGTAAAGAGAAGGTTTCATTGGTGGGGCTGACATAGGCACCATGGTGAACATGGCTTCCTTCTTGAGTGGGAAAGAAGAAGTGTATATTGATAACGCTTGGATCATTTTGACTAGGACTGTGGCAATATGGTTTACAATCTCCCATATCATCATTAGCACTGGTGCCTGGGTCTGGAACCAGATGCAGCATTATCTGTCATTTATAAAGAGAAGGAGCTGGAGAAGGTTCAAAGCTGGGGCGTGAATAAGAACATTCAATCAGCAAGGGTATTAACAGGGGTAGCTCTGTTTGTCAAGTACTGACCATTCTCTGTCTCTCAGCTTTCCACTAAGCATGGACAGAAAGTTCTCCCATGTCAAGACAGATAACAGCATGCTGCCCATCTTCCAACCTGAAAGAAACTGCAGTAATGAGGATGTCCGATGAAGACGGACTGATGGGACCATGGGTCTACTCTACTGGAAGACTCTGTACCCAAAGAGTTTGGAGAAGTTCCTGTGCAGTGGTCCACGTCCTTTAGGATTGTAGTGATGGAGATGCCAGAAGCCTTTCATAGTCCAACATCTGAAGAGCTGTCTATGAGGTTTCCAGAACTGACGAGGAAGGCGGATCCATATTCTGGACTGAACGTGTTGAGGTGGACCATGCAGAGAAGAGAGGTTTTCTGTTGTTCTTTTCATGTCCTTTTGGGTACTAGTGGTGGTGAAGGCTATTTGGTTAGCCAGAGATTTCACTGACATTTTGTTTTTCTCACAGTGAAAGTTGGCACCCCAAAAACAGCACCTCATTAATAACCTCCTTCTATGGTACTGTATGTGCCTGTGATGCAGAGGCAGGGTTAGTTCAATTGATGCGGTTGAAGTGAGGCTGCCCAAATGTGTTCTCAGAGAATAGCTGCCACAGTAGAAGGCGTGCCGCCCAAGTCACTTGGGACAGGAGAGATTTTGTCCTGCAGTGCACGTCCAGAAAGGAAGGCAAACTCAACCCCACTTTGCAACAATTCCAAGGATTTGCCGTGTTCAGAATCAACGCTAGGTTTGCTCTGACAGTTCTGTGTCATTTCATCGACACCTGTTTTTAGGACGGGTGTTTATCAGTGGAATTTTTGCCGAAAAAACATTTCGCCATCATTCACCTATTTCTTTTATTCCTGACCCCCTTCTTTTATTCCCCCCCCCCCCACCGACACTCCCGGAAACCATTATATGCCCTTTCACACGCCTCCCAAAAATAAAATGCGAAAAGTTTATTGCGGCAAAATGTCTGCAGAAAAACCCCTGTTGTAAAAATGGGTGTCGATGAAAAGACATCGTACTGCTCAGACAGTGCAATGGTCTTGACTTAGATTGAGATTTGATCCACAAAGGGCCTTTCTTTTGCATTTTACAACTCGTTCACCATTACCGCCACATGGTCTGGCAAAACTACGAGTATACTTCTGCCATGGTCATTTCTCCAATATTTGGCGGCAAAGTGGAGTCACCTCCGGCAATAATATGCTGGATGTGAAATGGAGGTTTTACAAAGTCAGTATTATCAGTGGTCCATTACCGCCAATAAAAGTGTCTTTAGTGGAATTACTGCCAAAACCTTAGCTCACAGTCAAACTCACAATAAGGCCTATGTTCGAACTACAGGACTCCCGAACAGTGTGTGCCTCATTCCTGTTTGGGACACTCAGTATGCAGTGCCTCATCCAGCAGCTTTGGGGGCTCAGTAAATCCAGGATTTGTCTCCTCAAAAGGTAAACAGGAGTCAGCTGTGGAATTGGACAACCTACGGATTGGATAAACGAGACATGGTTTTTGAGAGACCAGATTCCTATGGAAACGGAAATGCTGAACACAAGAGAAACTGGTTCCAGGTCAAATTGATCGGAGGAAAGAAAAGAACAGATGAGGGTGTAGTCTGACTTCACAAACTTTTGTGTAATGCCCCGATTACGAATGGTAATTTCCATGACTTTTAGTCTTACTCTTCCTTGTCACAGTCATCAATAACCAAGTGAGCTGTCCGGGAACAATACTAAAGCAAAACCTTACCTTCAGAGCACTTAGAGGAAGGTCCTCCCCATCCAGTGACAGGGAAAAGGGCATAGGCTCAGCCTACGGCATGCCTGCCTGATGCCAAGTACCACTGTCGGCGATATCCCTTTGTTTGGGTGTGCGTCAATGCCTGTGATGAGGATGAGTAGGGCAAAGGGTAAAGGTGAATGGTGTATGTAATGAGGTCATTACCCTTTAGTCCCTCTTTTTTGTCTCAGCCATTACCAAGTGAGATATACCTTAGCTAGGGTAACAGCGTTTAAGGATAACACCAACAATACACCTTATGCAGAGGCAAAACATACATTTACAAGTACTGCTGAACACAAACCTCTGCTAAATACACAAAGCCTGGTGTCCAAACGGTCAGTGCGGTAATGAGAAATAAAGATATGGGACTCTGCACAGACCGTGGCCCTGCATATATTCGCCAGAGACACTGCTTGAAACAATGCTGAGGAGGCAGTCATATACTTGGTGAATCTTCTCTGTGCCTGTAAAAGTAAAGGGACCCCTTCCTCTTGATATGCAATAGCAGTTGTGCTCCTGACCCACCATGAGCACTGCTGGTGCCTTGTGATATGATATGATAGGTTATTTATAACGCGCTTAATACCCAGAGGTTTCTAAGTGCTGACCTGGGGCGAGCATGTTGCCCCTGAGCTATCCTCCCAACACAACTATGTTATTAGCTACTGTCTCACCCGGGGAGGTTTCTGCGGCAGGGTTGCCAGTAGGTCTCTCAGGAGTTTCTTGCCCAGCACTCCTTGGTTCTGGTGGTGCAGAACATGGGCCCTATAAACTGCAGGTTAGTTTTAAGTGAAATTTTGTGCCAATTGATCAGTTCCACATGTCGGTCTAAGGTGTTGCAGGTTATGTGCATGTGTTCATGTAGAGTTCTTGCTGATGGTGCTGTCACAAGCCAATTGTCCAGGTAAGGACACATCATCATGGCTTGCTTGCATAGCCAGGACATTTGATAACACTTGTGGGCCGACTTAAGGCCAGAAGACAGTGCCAGGAACTGATAAGGGAGCCCCCAACAGCAATATGTACGTACTTACTGGATCCCACGTGAATAGGCACAGGGAGATAAGTGTCAACTAAGTCCAGCAAAACCATGAACTCTCCTACCTCCATCAGCAGAATGATACGTTCTTGTGTTTCCATCTTGGACTGAATGGTGGAAATGTACTTAATACCGAACTTTAAATCAGCATCAACATACCTCATTACTCCCGATGCCTTCAGGATCATATAAATGATTGAGAAACTCCCTTGCACCACAAATTGTACCGCCCTGTGGAACCTAGCCTTTCCTGCAAATTTCACCAGACGCCTGACCAAGCATCATAGACCAGACAGACACCATGCCACACACTGGTCAAAGCAGAGCAGCACGCTGGCCCACCAGCAGGACCATTGAGATCCATTGCAGCTAATCTCTAGCTCTGCAAACACTCAGCCCACTACCCCACCACTCCACTCCCTCAACTCACAACTCCTACACCTCTTTTCTCTCCCCTCCTCACCAGACAAACCCACCTCACCCGACCCGCTAACCCCCCCACGTAGATCCTGCTCTGTGCACTTAAGATCAGCAAGATGGAGAAAGGGAGCAGAGAATATTTCTCCCCGAACATACCGGTCGGCTCAGCGAGCCACATAATATAACCAACATGCACCAACCACGCCACCAACCACTTACCCACATCACATGTTCACACCATTCCCCAGGCTTAGCGCAGCAAGAGCAGCTCTTGCCAAAACTCCAAGCTCCACATCGCCTCCCACTCTCACACACACCCCCAGGTCCATCCAAAAGTCAAGGAAAGGCCGAAACCAAGGGCACCCTATGCCCTTGCTTGCATCACCTTTCCTCCAACCGAGCTCACAAACACTGCCACCACTCTACAGAAACCTCCCCACCCACACCCAACCCGGCCCTAGCCCTTTTCCCCTCCTCTCCCACCCCATGTCCCATCTTCTCCACACTCCACTGCCCTCACTTCGGCCCCTGCTATCCCCTATAACCTTACCAGCACCCTCAAGGGCATCCCACCATTTATCCTGCACCCTAATCAACGCCAGGTCAGTTTAAAAAAATAAATTCCACATCTCTGACCTCATTATAGATGAAAACCCAGACATCCTTTTCATTGCTGAGACCTGGTTTTCTGACGACTACGAGCCCATCACGCACGAGACTTTCCCACCTGGCTACAACCTCATTGTCTGGAACAGATCACGAAGGGGAGGGGGGTTTGCAATACTACACAAACACCAACTCCAGCTAATAATCAAGGACACGACAACTGACTACGAATCTCTCCTGGTAAAACTGAAACTCTCACCCTTCACCTCCCACAGTTTTTTACTCATCTATAGACCCCCTGGCTACAACAAAAACTTTGCAGACACACTCAGTGAAGCAATGGCCACTGACCTCATCATACATCCAACACTTACCAACTTAGGCGATTTCAACATATGGTTCGACTCACCCTCTAACCCTATGACACAAGCACTCACAGACATTCTAGAATCACTCTACCTGACACAATACACCTCCACACCCACCCACACGAGAGGTCACTCCCTCAATGCGATTTTCAGCACCACAACTACCATGGACTGATCACTCAGCAATTCATTTTACTTACTGCTGAGCACAGCGGCTGGCGTTCAAGACCACATAGGTCCTCAGCCATCCACCCCTGTTCCACTAAACTATGGAAACAAGTCGTAATCACCCCAGATTTAACACACTCACATGCTCCATACGCTTGACCTCCAGGAAGGTCCACCAGCGATCTAATCCTTTGACCTCTGGCTTACAAACGCCCTTGCACCCCTCATTCCAACAAAACAAACCTCTCAGAGATCAGGACCAACACCCAAGTGGTTCACCGCCAAGCTCAAATCACTCAAAACTCTCAATCACCGTCTGGAACGGACCTGGAGTGCCGACCCTTCAGCCCAGAACAAAACCACCCTAGTGAGAACAACCAGAACATACAGATTGGAAATTTAAAAAAGAAAGCATTCTATGGGAACAGAATCCTAAATGCTCGAAACCAGAGCAAGGAACTACAAAGAATCATAGACAAATTCAAATCCCCTGCATGGTCGAGCCAGCCCCTACCAATCTCCCAAACCCTATGTGACACCTTAGCACTGCATTCCCACAATGCCGCCAATGACAGACACTCTGCCATCATCACTAAATTAAAACAATTGCCCTCGCTACCCACCCACCCAACAACCTACCTTTAACCTTCCAACCCCCGATACAAAACATTTGACTCTTTCTCTCCTATCACACACCAAGAATTCCTCTCACTTGTAGCAGATAGCCGCCCTTCAGGCTCACCTGAGGACCCATGCCCACCCTCAGTCCTCAAAACCATCCTAGCCTCCACCTGCGCAGGTAGTGTCCCATGCACAATCCTCAACCACTCACTCACATCAGGATCGTTCCTGAAAGCCCTAAAAACATCCTACATCAAACCTATCCTCAAAAAACTGACACTCGACCCACCCTTCCCCCAGAGCTACCGCCCTATCTCCAACAGACATTTCATCACCAAACTCAATGAACCACATGGCTTGCAAACAGCTTGGCCATTTTGCCGAAGCCAACAACATCCTAGACCCTGCACAATCAGGCTTCAGGCCACTCAGGGGAACAGAATCTTCCCTAGTCTGCATCTGGGACGGCCTAAAAAGAACAGCCGACGCAGAAGGCTGCGCTGTACTCATTCTGCTGGACCTCTCTGCAGCCTTCGACACCATCGATCACACCATCCTACTAGACAGGCTTCAAACACCAGGAATCAGAAATGCAGCCCTCTCGTGGCTCTCCTCTTTAATCTCCAATCGATCATAAATCATTCACCTCCACTATTTCACATCCACATCACGACCAGTAAACAAAGGTGTCCCACAAGGAGCATCCCTATGCCCCCTAATTTTCTACTTCTACCTAAATCCCCTGCCCGCAACCCTCCGCTCATACAATCTTACCTGCTACAACTACGCAGACGACACCGAGATCATCCTCAAAATCCCAAAATCTCAAATCTCTGTTCAGTCCGGACCTGTCATCATGCCTCTCGGATATTGACCACTGGATGATTACCAACCACCTCTTCCTGAACTCTGGGAAAACTGAAATCCTAGTTTGCGGGAAAACAGCACTCCTCCCCCAACCGATTCCGTGGCTTCAACCCCTAGGACAAGCACCAGCAATCTCTGACGTGGTAAAAAACCTAGGATGCACACTGGACTCAGACCTATCCTTCAACCAACACACGACTACCGTATCTAAAACCTGCTTCTTCCATCTATGGATTATCAGGCGTATCTTCCCTTACCTCACCTATCCACAACGCTTTTCTGCCATCAACTCCATCATTCTGTCCCGCCTAGATTACGCAAACTGCCTCTACTTACACGCTTCGGCATCTCAACTAAAGAAACTCCAAAGTATCCAAAACACAGCAGCACGCCTGCTCATTAACATACCCGCCAAATAACACATCAGCCCTACACTAAAAATCCTCCATTGGATTCGCTGCGGCACACCGGACACACAACAACATTCCTTACCTAATCACATAAACCAGGGAAGCCAGCAGCCTTCGCTGTGGCACACTGCAACAAACTCACCCGCCCTCAATGTCCAGACCCTCGCACCAGAGAGACCAAGAATAATGAGACCACGCCATCCTCTCTGTTGCACTGGACAAAGATCGCTCCAGCCACACAATTTCAAAGCCTACAGTACTTTTATCTCACACCACCTCTGTGGGCACAGACCGCAGGCACGGCCAAGAATCCATGCACAGTAGAATGCTGCTATGGCTACGCTCTTCCGATCTAGCATCGCATATAGCCGTCCAGACTGAAACACCTGACGTACCTCAACACCTCTGCCACTAGCATACAGCGACTACCAACCGAAAGGAACTCGGTATAGCTGGCCACACATCGACTCTCTCAACAATAGCCTTCTATCGCAAACCACCAACAGCACCCACGTGCCTGACCGTTTTGGGGTGCTTAGTCGAGACTAGCCAGCCACCTATAGTCCGGTGAAAATGCACACATGCATCTTCTAATCTAAAACTTTTAGAACCTCCTATACATTGACTACAGTCACTGAGGGCGTTCCAACTAAAAAGTGTATTGAGGCCATACAAATGGGGAAAGAGCGCTATATAAATAACCAAATACAATACAATACAATACAACTGCAGAGAGCACTTTTTTTAATAGAAGGGCCTGAATCTCCCTTTCTAAAAGAGTTCTTGCCAAGTCCTGTGGCCGAGGTGTGAACAACATCTTTTGGAGGAGTTTTAAAGCCAATTCCAATTTGTACCTATTTGTAACACTTCTTGTCCGTAATTGTGGTCTACCAGTGGTGGGAGAAATGAAGAAGTCAAGCTCCCTCCTGAATCGCTGTCTTAGACTGGTGATAGGAGTGATTCGACTTGGTACCCGGGAAAATGTCTCCTTGTGTTGGATTACTGGGAAAATTGATTATCTCTGATTCTGAGTCATGGACCCCTTCTGACAAAACACCTTACAGATGTTCTTCTTTGCAGCTGATCTGAGCTCTCCCTCAGAGGTTGTGGACTCTTGTAGTTGACTTAGACTACCAGTTGGTCATCAAAATCGTGTACCCCCAGGAAGGCAATTTGGAGGGTAATTGCCTTTTGAGCAGCGTCTGCCAGTTCCCGATCAGAATATGCCGCCAGCCCAATATTATTGCCTCTAAAGCCAAGGCAAATGCCATAACCCCATCATATGCCTTGTCTGAAAGAAAGAAATTCTGCCTGCCTCTGAATGGATTCTAGAATCTCTAAACATTCTTCCCCTGCTTCCGTAGCCTTAAGAAGGGCCTGGATGTCATACAATAAGGACTCCAAGGTGCAGGCGACATAGGCACTGGCTCTCAGCATCAAGTGGCAACCAGCGCACAATTGTTTTCAAAGTACAGTCCGCCATATTACCGGCGCCACCTCCCAGCCTAGATGCCATGCATGGGTAGCCTGTCAGATTGGGCAACAGGGAATCCACTTTATGAGAATCTGGCAGCCTATCCTCATATCTAATTAGAGTATAACTTGGACATGATCTGTGGGACCATTATTTTTCCTAGTTCTAGCCATCTCTTAAATATTGTCTCCTATACATTGGGATGCAGAGGACACTCCTTTGGACTGCCCTTAGAGTGTCTCATCCTGGAGGTTAACGCAGGATTAGGAGGAATTGGAAAGACTCTGGCATACACAGTGTGCAGGCTTTCGTCATCAAGGTATTACCCATAGGTTCTATTTAAGATTCAGAGCAGTCTTCTGTATTGTTTGGACTATTTCAGGCTAAGTATTATGTCCAGTCCTCTATGCATGTTTATGGATGACTGGAATCTTGGGTGCCTGGCTCCAGAATGCCCTCTTTTTTCCTTTGTGAGTGTCATTTATCTTCCCCATGGTGTTGGATGACCCTTGTCCATGTCCTCTACATACTAACTCCGACCTGCTTGAATGAATGTTCCCGGACTTGCAATAAAGGACACCTACCTTTGACTACCTATCTCCTGTCATCCTTCTCAAATGAATACTTCATTTATTACACTAAATCAATGCCTGCATGGTCTCCCTGACTTATTTTAATTCGCTCTTCAGTGTGTTTCCTTTGATCAAACATCTCTCTGCGGCTCCTCCTTATGTTGGAGGAATGGTGCGCGGTGAAAGAGGAGGACGAGGAAGAATCTCTCCTGTGCTTAAGCTTCTCCATGATGACACACGGATACTCCCAAAATGGAACACCCATAGTGTTTCGCTGCTGACGGTGCAGTCGCAACAGCAAAATCACACTTACCTGTCGCCTTGACGCTGCTGAAATAGGCGTCCTGGTCACTGGTCAATTTGTCTGCTCCCTGCACCTATAATCAACCACCTGACTGGAATAATTGGTGGGTCAGAGCGGGCACCTCCTCAGCAACACCCCCAATGAATCGAATCTCTTATTGTGCTGCCTCAGCAGTCCGATCCAGCTCGATGGCCCTCCTCTACGTTGTTCTTCTCAGTCAGCCACTGAGCTCTATAAGGTGGCCGAGAGCCAAAACGGCACATCTCGGGCCTCATTATAAGTCAGGCAGTAAGGGGTTAACGGCGCTGGTAAAGGTTCCGGCACCGTCAACCCCGTACCGCCTGATTACAAGGTCCCCTTGGGGGGCCCGCTCTGCACGTCTGGTTTTACACATCTGGATTGTGCATGGGACACTACCTGCGAAGGTGGAGGCTAGGATGGTTTTGAGGAGTGAGGGTGGGCATGGGTCCTCAGGTGAGCCTGAAGGGCGGCTATCTGCTACAAGTGGTTTTACCAGACGTGCAGAGCGGGTCTCGCGAGGGAAAGAGGGAGCAAACAATGGGCCGCTCATAATCGGCCTGTTGTTTGCTCCGTCTCCCATTCCCATTCTGCCCCATGGGGGCTGAAATGGGAATGGGCAAGGTCCGGCCCCGGGTTCCTGAAGGGAGGAATTACCGGGCCCTCCGAACTCGGAATGGCCCGGTAATTCCCCATTCTGGGAACCCGGACCCGTTGGCGGCAGCCATGCCAAAGTGGTAATGACGGACGAGTTGCCTCCAACAGCCTGGCAGAGGGGACACTCCATTGAGCCCTCTTTCCATTTTGCTGGTGATCAAACCTGGCAGCGGCCGCCATGTTTCTAAATGGGAAAAAAATGACAGACAGCGCAGGAAATGTGCCAGGAAAAGACGGAATACAAAACTTGCATTGCCAGAGCGCTGCCCTGTCCCCAAACCCAGGGGCTATCTCAGAACACTCCCAGATCTGTTCTGAAGCAGAGTTCTCACATGCACGAGCAACCCATGCTTTTTCGAGGAGGTCTGCTTGTAGAAGCGTGCTTTGCTAGTCGGTGCAAGAACTCTTCTTCAGAACAGCTCTGTCCCTAGGGCCAGGGGCCTAGTTATTGCAAACACAAACAACTCACGTTTCAGTAAGGCAACGACTTTCAGAACATTCGGGACGGGAAACAGAAACAGCAAAGACTCACATATTGCTGTCCTTCTTCTTCTTCTTCTTCTTAATTATCGGATGGATGGGCGGACCCACGCAGGTGCTTCCCCATCCTAAAGGATGATGTGCACCAGACCCATCAATCAATACTTAGCTTACATAAACTCACAACTCCTCCCACCGCCCCGTTTGCCTCACAAAATCCAACATCACACTATTCCTCATCCTGCCTCTCTCCCCGTCACCTCCCAGCAAAATCTTCCCACTCAGCTCAGCCACACCCAGCGCAGACAATCGAACCCTCATCAATTCTCTCTCCTCAACATGTCTCTCACATCTAAGCAGAAAATGTCTCAGGCACCCCACACACCGCACAATCCCTCGACTCACGCTTCCCCACTTGAAACAGACAATCATTCAGTCCCGCATGCCCTATCCTCAACCGATTCAGCATCACCTCCTCCCCCTCCTCCATTCCAGACTCCCCGCATCCACCTTCACCGACACTTTCCCACAAACACCAAACATCCACCTGCCCTTCACCCCACTCACCCACCTCTCCTGCCACTCATCCATGACCCGTCTCACCACCACCCCCTTCACCTCATCCACACTCAAAGGTAATCTCACATCAACCGCTCCCCTTCTCATACCCTCACCCGCCGCCAGATCCACTAACTCATTACCCAAAATGCCACTGTGACTGGGGACCCACGCCAACTCCAAATCCATTCCCCCATGCACGCACCGATCAATCTTCCTCCTGATGTCCATAATCACGTCCTTCCTATATGTGTCTTGCAATTTAAAGGCATTTTTTTATTAAGGTGAGTATTGTGACCATCAGAACCGCACAGTCCAACGCCCATTATTTGCTCAAAAGGGTTTCTTAGTGAATCACTATACGATATGTTTAAAATGTAAAATTGTGGGTATTCTTATGTTTCCATAATGCTCTTTGCTTTTTTGCAAATAACTTTGATTGGGTTCTATGAAGAGATACTGTGCTGTGTGACCTGGGATCACACCCCTCATCCCCGCCCCCACCTCCCCAGGCTCACCCCTCCAAGGAGAAGAGGGTTCCCCAGTACAACTTTACCATTTCCAGTCCTGGACAGACATCACTTAGGGTGAGCCCCTCCCTTATTCACTGTCACCGGATGGGGAGGGGCTTGACCTATATGACATGAAATTAAGGTTTTGCTTTGGTATTGTTCCCGGATGGAAGCACTGTCTTAATTGGTAATGAGGGGATGAGGAAGGGGGAAACGGAGGTAGAGCACAGGAGTTTTTATTTCACAGCTTCTAGTACCCCACAAGGTTTCAAGGGTCCCGCAAGCTGATAATAGGAAAGAACAGGAATATTGTAGCAAGAAAGGCCTTCCCCTCCCAGTAACACGCTGTGCGATTGGATGAGGAGAAAAGGCACAAACCTCAGTGACCACTGGGGGACTGATTGGAAATCCTACTTGCGTTCTGCTCTACTCCTACCCACGCAGCTCAATAAAATAATCTCCCATCCAAGCAGAGGGACAGCCTCTAGGGATGGAAAACTAGTGAACATCCATGTACAAGAAAACTTACCCTCTTCAGGACCATATACAAGAATGGCAAAATCGGAACAAAACAATAGACATATGTTTTATATATATATTTATCGGAAACTTGTATTTTAAACAAAATGAACATACAGCAGCTTTAATATATCGGCCTTAGAAAGCAACACACATGTGTGCAGGGCTCATCTGCCCCTCTCCTTACCCAGACATTACATTTCTTCAACTCTGTATCACCTTTGAGTTTTCTTCTCCTAAAAGAGCTATAAATGCTGCGGTGTCAGAGTCCATCCATTCAAAACGCCCTTTCCCTGATACCTAGCAACCCCCAGCACAGCAGGGATGGTCTTCTACTGAATTATTTATACTCTGAGGGTGGCTGGCCGGTTGGGGAAATCAGATCTTGCCCAAAATCAGGTGCCTCTAGAAATCTAGCTGGTCTCATTATTCTTGTAGGCTGCCTGCATCTCTTTCCAGCCATGGTGAAAGGTGGTACTACTCGCTTGCTTGTCGGTAATTCGCTGATGGTTTGAAATGTCTTATTTCAAAGCTTAATAAGCCGACTGATTTTATTTGGTCGTGTGTATGGTGCTCCTGGTAAACTCAACCACCCAGATCTAAAAAGGAGCTCTCAGTTCACCATGCCTTCTTTGTCACAGCTATCTTACTTTCTGTAAAGACCTCTTTTGTTTCCATATGTCACAGCTGGTACTGCATTTAGGAAGCAGTCTTGGGCCGCTCTGCCTGTTACGCCATGGTTTGTTTTGCCACCTGTAAGGAGCTCTTAAGTCACTGCGCCTGCTCTTCCGTGGCTTGCATAGCAGCTTGCATAGCATCAAAGAAAGACCTGGTGGTTCACTCTGTCTGCTATCTCACTTCCTGCCTAGCAATCCAGAACGAACCTCTGGGTATCTTTAACTGCTATGTCACTGCGTATTTAACATTTGAAGAAGGTCATCTCAAAACGCAGGTCCTGCCGAAGAGCCCAGATTTTGTTGGTATTCCCGAAAATAGAGCCAGAGCGGAATGAGAAGACAAAGCAGTTCATCCTTCTGAGGTGGATTGAAGGGCGACCATTGCCTTCAGCAACACAAGTAGGTCCTTTACAAATAAGAAACACGCAGGGCTGCTGTAACATAATAGCACACAATGAAAAGGCACATTCTGCACACAAGTGTAATTGTGTAGTGAGGTGTATACCCCCTTTACCTGATCTGTCACCTAAGAAAGGGAAGTGTTGTGCGAGCATGTGACCATGTGGAGATACCTAGGCCTCTAGACCAGTGGTGTTCAAACGTTTCATTTCCCTCCCTTGAGTAAAGATATTGTTTCTAGGCCCCCCCTACCTAGGGGCTGCCCCTGTAGGAGATCCAACGGATGTCTAGGTGAGCCCCAGGATCTTTAAAATATAAGATTTTCTACTGCTTATATTTTCTATCAAAAGCAGTCACCGTAATCTTTTTTTAAAATATTAAAACGGTCATCTTAATCCCTTTTCAAAGAGTTTGGCCCCATTTCCCCCCTACCCCGGACATCCATAGGGCCTCCTGGGGGTACACCCCCACCCACCAGTTTGAAGACTACTGCTCTAGACAAACACAAAAGGACAGTTCATAACCCCTCGTTGCCGCTTTTTCTATTGTTCCCTCTGCTCCCATGGAAGCAGACTCCATCCAGGCAGCAGGGTTGCCAAAGGAGGCCACCTGCTTCTGAAGGCGATCCATCCACATCTCCTGAGGGGTTTGGTCCGTTTTGCCATCAGGGTTCAGTGGCCAATCAGGCAAGCCATTCTGTGTGCGATTGCAGACACGAGGGCCGCTCCCCGGCCACTGCCCTCTTCTGACTGGATGAAGCTGATCTCGCAGTGTGGCGTCAGCATCCTCACACTAGCATGAAATTTGTCTTTGAAGCTGTAAAGGAAGGAACATGCAAAAGAGATGTTTGTTAATTCGAGAGGTCTTCCCTGTTGTTCACCTACAAAAACGAGAGCATACACATTACTGGCTTCAAGACTCATTGCTTGGGGGACAGTCTCACTCATTGTGCGTGAATCTGGATGCTAGTAGTACACACGGCTGTCCACACCCGGGGACTTTTCATGACTCTCACAGATGTTGTGCTCCTTAGCAGGTCTCCGAGCAGAGCTGACTACATTTGAAAATTGAAAACCCATGAGATTTCTGTCCCGTGTGGCAATATTCAATTTATTGGCTTTGCAAAGCCTTTGTTGGCATTGCCAGGATTCGAATCTGTGACTGCAGGTTGCATAGAGGTCCCTGAATCCCAATTTTAACTCTGAGCTGTTTTACCTACTGGGGGTAATTTAATAAGAATATTAATGTTGTCTCAATTCCTTCCAAAAAGTCAACCATTCTGTACAAATATTGGGAAAGGGTATAGCAAACCCAAGTACTTACTTGTCAAGGGTTCCCCGGGGAAACTGATTTGCACTAGCTTAGCAATGTATACATTCACACTGAGAATTTTTTTTTGAACTAGGACAACGCATCCACACATCATCATGGCCTCCTCGAGCATTTAGATGCCCCCCTTTCCCTGCAAATCCCCTAATCACGTGACACAGAAGTGGCGGTTGTATCTCTGTGTACGTGGGAGCTCATATGGTGACACCCTTACTTTTTATTCACAATGATTAATAAAAGAGTTGGTACCACATGGGGCAGCCCACTTCTCAGAGCACCCCAACCAGCTGAAGCTGCCTTTTCCCTAGAGGATCACTATAGCAATATTCCAGCAACCCGCTCTCAAACCCTGCAATCCATACAAAACCTTACACTGTACCACGGAATGGCCATGGCTGCTGGTGCGCAAAGATGAGGCTCCCTGATCCCAAGGTCAATTCTAAAGTCCCACTGTAGAGGGGTAGCCCTGCTTCATATCATACCCGTAATCCAGCAATCCATTTTAAATCCTTACTTATGGAATCCCTAAGGACATGCTGCTTTCATTTAAGAGCAAAGGAATTTATGGCATGGTTTCCACTGCACGCCTCCTTGATCCCCTCTTTATCTCACTAGGCGGAAGTGGGATCAGGCAGGGCGCATTAATGTATGTCTTCCCTGCAATGGAGAATCTCCCTGTGGCAACTGGTGGAGCTGAAGGCTTTGCTGAAGTTGCTTCCCATGGATTACGATGCCCGACTCGTGTACAGGCCACTGGCTCCACCAGCAGAGACTCTCAGCAACATCTCATAAAAAGCCTATGGATCAAACAACCAGACGCCTCCCACCGAAGAGCATTTCTGTTACGAGGCTGCACCAATCACAGAGGACATCTCGGTTTTCAATTCTAATTGTCACTCGACAGAAGAGAACATGAAACCTGTACCCCCACATGCTGCCCCAGAAACCCAGATAACCGATTCTACATCCATTGTGACTCGCACTTCAGACACCTTTCAATGCTCACAAAGAAAGCATGCAGTAAGATGGGACGCAAGCAACTTTAACAATCTAAAGAAAAATAAGAAGAGGATGGAGTAAATCTAGAGGAAAAACTCCAGCGATAACGATAAATGTGTCTACTATCTATAATTTCGGCTCAACAGAGCAGAGACAGTAAAATCCAACTACACCAAAAGCATACAACTCGCACACTACTCATAAAATGAAATGTTCACACTCATCAGAGTTCAAGTACAAATCTTCCTGCCATACTACACTGATCACATCAGAGCAAACCTGTAAAGCAATAACCACCCACACTTCTGACAAAACTGTACAGATCCATGACTACCTGGGCAAAAAGAACACACCATTGATGTTTAACTACGAAACGCAGTAGACCCTGGGACCCTTCAAGTTTATCACAACTTATGCGAAATTGAGAAAGCCCTAGATTCCGTTAAGATTTTCACAACTTACCAAAGTAGGAATTTGTGACCCACGTTAACTGCAGCAACAAAGTAAGATCACCAGAAGACCATTTCCCACCAGCTATAAATAAGCTCTCACAAGGCCATGCCCACTTTTTTCAACCACTTCTACACTGCTCTATAGAACTCTGATTGTTCCTGCGGCCATCAAATTTGTATATGTAAAGCTTCCACTAGAAAATCCGACAGTTAACCACAAAAACCCAGCAAATAGTTTCCTGATCTATAACATTCCCTTCCAGCAAACATCCTAAAGAAATTCTTCTACCAATAAATACTGGGTCATGTGAAGACAAATAACATCCTGTGCAAGACCCAACACAGCTTCAGATCAACAGAATCCACTCTGTCCTGCATATGGTATACTTTAAAAAGCAACACCAACCGGAACACACCAAGAGCACCTATCCTCCTGGACATTACAGCAACATTTGCCACCATCAGCAATGCAATTTTACTAAACCCATTGGCGGATACAGGAAAAGCACTAACCATGCTACTCTGAATGGCATCCTTCCTTTCCCACAGGATGGACACCAAGTTCATGCCTCCATTCAAATCTTGCCATGTGCTATCACTTGCAGTGCACCACAGGGCTCCAGTCTTTTGCACCTCCACTTCAATGATTCAGTGAAACTGTATCTTCCTGACTCTTGTGGTAAACTGTAGGTTGCCCAAGGTGGCAGGGTGCCGCCATCCTCTGTGTGATGCTTTGCCTGGGGCAGTGTGGGGAGGAACCCCTGTGCTACCCCATTATTCCCCGGTCATTTGCAGGAGATCGTCAGAGGGAGGCATAACATGCCTCTGTCCTTTTGAGAGAAGCTCACTGCATTGATAGAAAACAGCACTTCTCGATGGATTCGTACCCATATCATTGCCCATACAAGATTAGCGTGACCTCAACGACCCAGTGGATGTTCTGGCAGGACAGTCATAACTACTGGCATGGTAAAGTTAGGGCCGAAGATGAAGGTCAGGTTGCCAAATCCTGTTTGTAAAGATATGATGACTTTTGAAGTGCTACGGTAAGGCAAATACATGGCCAGCAACAGAAATACAGAGTCCCACAGTCGAATAGCACATGCAAGTAACCCAATAATAAGAAACCTCCAGTTTTCTGAACTACAAACTCAATCGAACACCACTAGGTGGAACCACAAAACACAGAGCTCTGCTGCAGCAGTCCCATTTTATGGCTGACCAAAATGGCATTCCAGAATTGTGTATGGCCTACATTAATGCTCGGACAATGCTTCTGTTTCGGAACAGGAAAGCAAAGGGTTGGTAAAGAGCTGGGAGGATGGAGTGAAGAGAAGGAGGAATATCAGAAGGAGGGAGGTGGTTGGAGGAAGAGTTTCAGGAGGAGATTTGAGAGGGAGAAATATAGACAAGGTCGAAGGTAAAAGCAGAAGATAATACGAGTGTTGGTAAAGATATCAGGGGAGAAGTGGTGGAAAGCTGCAAGGAGAAGATTAGAAGAAACATCTAGAGGGCTGTTGAGTTGAGGAGCATAAAGGAGGTAGTCAGAGAATACGCCAGTAGAGTGGAGGAGATGAATATTAAAGAGGAGATCTATGGGGAAGATAGAACAGCCAGCAGTGAAGACGTTTAAGGGATTTAGAGATGAGGAGCTGAAAGGGAGTATAATGGTGGAAGATGAGAGGAGTAGGATTGTAAATCACAAGACTGTTACGATTCTTGTTCCTTAGGTAAAATACTGTTACGATTCACAAGGGCAGTGGATGAGAATGAGCTGATGGGACCAGAGCCAGTTTCCTAAAATCAGAAGGAGGAAAGCATAGCCTAACCCAATCTGTAAATAAGCATAGGTGGCCAGCCTCCTTATGGAATCTCTTAGCCTGGAATTACTCAGACCAACCTTCTGCTGCTGCCCAGGCCCAAAGTGCAAGCACATGTGGGACACCAAGGCTTAGGGGAGAGGGTCTTCCGGGAATCCAGAATAAAAAGCAGAAGACAGGAGCTAGCCAAACCAGGTGTCAAGAAAAAAGTGCAAGGGCACCTAAACCCCCAGACTGTAAGGGACTAAGAAGTGTAGATGCAGCCCGGTTAGGCATAGTTCGATTGATTACTACGAAGCACACAGGCTTTTGGTTGTTTGAATTGCCTTCAAATTGAAGATATCCCATTGCTGAGTTACATGTCTGTTGTTTGACCTCTTGTGTACAGAACAATAATGAACCTGAATCAATTTAAAACCCTAGTTCTGTGTTTGCTTTGTATTGCTCCTGCTTGACTTTGTGACACCTCACAAATGGAAGATCATCAGCAACACAAATCGTACCTGAGTATGACACCAACATTGTATAAAATGTACCCAAGGCTCAATGGAACAATAAATGTACCCCACCAGAAGCCTTTTTTCCAACAGACCCCTGCATAATCCCAAACTGACTAAAACTTGCAACACAAACTGAAATCCATGATAAGTCACTCCAAAACTATGCACATGACCATAATTACTCCATGGCAGAAGAAACGGCAGCCTGCCCTTAACCGACTACGACACTCAGATGCCTTGGTTTTCTCATGGGCAATGCCCTCAAACTTGAACCTCAAGTTAAAACAATAACCCAAATCTGCTTCTACCATTTAATTGAACCATCATTACCTGCCTCCCATGCCCACAGAGAACCTTTGAAGCCATTGCACTATTATTTTCATGACTGAATTATTCCCACCGCCTGCATCTAGGTCTCCCAGATTACCAGTAAAACCAACCTCCATGCTCCATTGCTGGACTGTCAGTCATCTAGTGTGTGAAAGCCGTTGCAGTGGTGTCTGAGCACCGGCTCTGGAAGGCTCTGTGGATGATGCAATGAGCTTTGAATTGGATTCTGCATTTGACTGGAAGCCAGTGAAGGTTCAGATTGTTGGGGCAATTTGATCCCATCTTTTCTGTCTCATCTGCAGTCAGTTTTTACATAAAGGCTTGGTTGGACCCGCTCTTGAGTTTCTTGTATCATTGCTTGAACTTGGCCTACCAGCAAGATGGTCAAGGGGACAATATAACCTTTCAATATAACTCAGGCGAACATCCCACTTTCCATAATTATAAAGTAACTTGACACTAGGCCTAATAAATAACAGGACCCTCATGTCTTGCAATACCCCTCAGTCCAGGACCTGCCCTTGACTATGGAACTCCTCACTAACCTATTCTTCCTCCTTCCTTCCACCTTACATTGCACACATAAGCCCACACTGCACGACTGTGGAAGGCCTGCTACTACTCCCTTGCCCTTCTCACAGAAACACCATCTAAACCCTACACCAGATACAGTCCTCTGACTAATACCCTTCCCCAACCTGGCTAACAGGGTCTACATTGTTAATAATGAAACAAACAAGATAGGTACACCTGTCCTTCCCCTTTGGATACCTTCCTATTGGATACACACATTCCTGCTATCACAACTCATCTAACAACATACCAACACAAGGAAAACATTTCCTTTTAAGAACCGATATTCCCAGGGTGCACCTGGGAACAACCAAGAAAACCCAGACCGGAACCAAAATGAAGAGGAATACAGAAACACTGTAACTAATATGAACTTTGAACCTTCACCGCAACCCAACATCGTTCAGCACCACAGAAAAGTACAGACCCACAGCACCTCAGAGAACCAACAGGGACATCCTCTGAGATTGTCAAGAACACTGTGCTGGAAAAGTATGAGGGGGTTGGAGTTTGTTTGTTACAGCTTTTTAACTGTGTAACCTGCCCCCTGGAGAAAAGACAGGCCATTAGAGTCAGGTGAGTGCTGGAACCAATGGAGGGAGGGGGGCAGGTTAGAAGCAGGAGAGCCACAGTATAAACGTAGAAAGAATGAAAGGAGTGTGGGTAGCAGGGATAAAGTCAGGAGGTAGACTGAGAGACCTGTGTAAGGATCAGGAGTAAGACTCAGACACATGGGCATTGTGATGGTTGCTACAGACTTTTATTAAAGAAAAAGGATGGTTGGAGTGAACTGGGGCAGATCTATCTCCCAGCTCTTTAAGTCAAGGTAGCAATACTTAGAGATGGATGGTGATGCAGAATATACTCAAACATCAATAATCAAACTGGCTCAGGAATTTGGCAAAGTTCAACTGTTTTAATGTCAATTATCTAAAACAGGGTGTTACAATGGACATCATCCAACGTCGCACAGAAATCTCTCAAAGCATTTCATAAAAAACATCACTCTTATACTAAAAACCTGTCACCATTGAAGTCTACCTGCATGGCAAACGACAAAAAACCTACTTGGAATGGTCATATGTTTACAGGAAACATCTAGGTATACGTTCCATACTGGTTAAGGAAGGTGATTGGGTATCTAATATCGGATGGACAACTAAGTTCTCCTCTAATACAGGTCATAATATACGTCATCAAATACACGACGCCCCGTTGGTTAGACAAACTATAGGGCTCTATACTATGTGTCCATCTATAATTGGTTGGCTCCTTTGTACCCCTCTGTAATATTCCACATTCCTGAGCAGCACACAGGGTGAAACCCAGGTGTTTGGTAGGCTGGTCATAACCATAGCTTCCCACCAATTAGCCTTGCTATCCATCATCACTCTGCTGCCTGCCACTCAATTAAGGCTTTGAAGATTGGCCTTCAGTGTGTTCTTCGCGCCTGGGAATATGACGGATTGTAGGCATCCCCTGCCTCACAGTGTCGATTCAGCTCAGTCCAGTGTCCATTTTCATCCATCCACGTGACTGCAGACCATGATTTCAGAACATTTTGCTGTATTAAACACGATTAAATGAAGAACCTCTGACATCTTTAGTGTTCCTCCACCTCATCTCAACAGGAGTTTGTTCTGTTCACACGTCAATTGTAACTTCTGTAAGAGCATTCCGACTCGTTGTGGTCTTGGCTTCTTGGTGTTAGGCCAACCAAGCCCTTCTTTGATTCACCTCCATGGTTAAGCTTTCAATTTCCAACTGCGACACACTGAAAAATCCCTTCTGTTCACAGTGTCCAGCCCTGCTAAAGTGCATTATGGAATATCTGTAGTCCATGCATTCCTATATGTATACGTTGGCAAGTTGCCGCAATCTACTCACTAAATAGCCAGCCTTAAAGAATACTTTTCCCTACACGCCTTGCTGCGACTGTACACTTGAAAAATGACTAAATAGCTTCTTCATTATTTTCTTTAACATGAGCATCTTCATCTCAAGCCGGAAATGTTGCTCATCTTTAACAACTCCTCTGCTGTTTCTATAGGATGTTTATGTTCTTTCATTTCTGCATCTCTTTTGGGTATGTCAACCCTGCTTCTCTGTGATGTCACCAGTCTGCACTTTTGCTTGTTTTCCCACTTCTTCCGGGATTTCATTCAAATGACCATCATATTGTCGTGTATATATGTATGGTTTTCTCAATGGGAACCTTGCTTCTAGGATTCTCTTTGGTATGGGCATTCCTATGGATACTGCACATGTCACATACTCTGGCCCCCAACATATAAGCAGCATAGGGGAGGAGCTTTTACTTGGCTCCATCTTTACAGGAGAAAGACCTACCTCGCCCTATCACTACGAGGGGTTTTCTTCAACAAAACTGAAGGATGTCAGTGTCAGAAAGTCCAAAACTAAAGAGTTCTGCATCCTGTGGCCAAAACCCTAACCTGACCCTTACATGCTAAATTCAAAATAAAGTGCAAAGGGATATAGTCTTTCAATGGGCCATCTGTAGCTTTTCCAAAGTTCGAACATAAAGTTTCAAAAGGTGCAAAAATAAACCAATGATCAAAGTTCCACAATCCTCAGGATGGGTTCCCTTCCCCTGAGTTTCTCAAGCTCTTTACAGTTCAAAACCAGAGAGCTCTTCCCTAAGATTTGCAGTTTTCCAGTCCAGGGGATATGGCTCCCTTCACCTGGATTTCACTCAGTCAAGGGGTTCTCTTCTTCTTCATGCCTTTCGCAATTTATTAAAGTTTCCAGTATAAGAGGTATGGTTCCCTTCCCATGGATTTCACATACCTAAGAGGTTGTCTTTCCTCATCTTGACTCTCACAGTTCATTCGCAATTGGGGTGCGGGTCCTAGACCTGCAATTGCATTGCCTACTATACTCTCCTGACAGGGCTTTCACAATGTTCACTTTACGATTGGGTGCGGGTCCCAGACTCGCAACAAGTTGCCTGCTATAATCTCCTAAGCAAGAAGAAAAAGCTCCCAAAATAGGATAACCCCTGTCCCCTGCAGCCTCTCAGAGGCTAATGAAAGCCAAATATTCAAGGGAAAAGTATCAATTGATTCAGATTAAGTTAATGCAGACTAAGGTAGTTGATAAAAGATGCAGTTCTTTGTATACCTCTGTAATTATTTGTGTTATCCATGTATTGTCATTACCATACAAAAGTGGCAGCTTCCACTCAACATCTATTTATATTTCTACTCTGCAGATGGAGATTGAAAAGTTAATACACACGTTAAATGTTTCAGCACAGCGCCATCAGGTTGCGAGAACCATCAAGACAAATTGGAACTATATCAAATTGGAATCTTATTTGAACAAACTGTCCCCAACACTGCAGATGATGGCATACATAAGTGGAAAGCATTTCAGGGACTCATTGGTTAAAATGGAACAAGTTAAAAAACCAATGCCATATCATATCATATCACAGACATTACTGCACAGACAGAAACCGGGCCCTTTTGCATGCCTGAATTGCCAACATTGTTAAAATATTATTGAAGAGGTCCATATACGTCACCCGAACATGAGTAAAAATATCAAATCACGTGATTTCGCAACTTGCAATACAAAAAATGTGATTTACGCTCTGAAATGCCCTTGTGGCATTTATTATGTATGACAAACCATCAACGCGCCAAAGATCGGTGGACGCAACACAAATCCAACATTAGGACACAAAACAGTAAATCACCAGTTTATCAACACTTCAAGGAAGCCAGACATACTGTTGTACACATTAGGTGTGTTATTCTTGAAGTGATTCACCCCCCACCCAAGGGAGGGGGGGGATCTACTGAAGAGACTCTCACAAAGAGAACTTTTCTGGATTTAACAACTTCACTCCATCAGCCCCTTGGGCATGAATGAAGAATTCTACTTAGGACCCTTCCTATAATGCTTCATAGATCTTCTCCACCTCTTTATTTCCTCGACTGGGACTCAAACTTACAGCCCTCATAACATATCAAATTGACAAAACATCATTAGACACATTAGACATCTTACCATCAGATGATAGGCTATATCTTTTATCTACACCGGAGGTGAAGCATAGTTAGCTGCCATTATTGGGTAAACTATCGTCTCTCAACCTTGGCTTTTGCAGACTGTAGAACATTGTAATGGTTTTGAAAATGTGAAATGATATGTACCTTTAAGTACATACATGCTGACTGACCAATACTATTGGGTATCTTGTGAGACTTCAAGCTTGATCAATTTAGCTTAGCCCATTACTTTTATTTAGCAGAATGCAGAGCACTGTAATGTTTTTGAAAATGTGATAATATATGCACCTTTAATTAGTATATGTATGCTGACTGACCAATACAATCAGGAATCTTTTGAGACTTCAAGCTTGATCAATTTATCCTAGTTCATTCCCCTCTTGTATACCCTCTCAACTACAGGAATACATTAATCTGTTAACACTACCTTTACCGTAGTGGTCTCATAATCTGGCCACCTCATTTAAGGCGATAAGGCGATTATTATTCATAATTCCAAAGTGACTGGCCATCTACCATTGACCCTCATATGAGCCTTGTCTAAACAGCATATCGTTTAGTTTACCATAAAACCGTTTTTTTGCACGCTAAATGTTACCAGCCAGAATTAACTCACACTGTTACTATCAACAACTTACCCTAGCAACATGACTTCTCACACTAAAACATACCTAGCAGTTTCACTGCGCACGGCATACGCAACAATGTCATTAAGTCGCACGCACAGCCCATTGCTATCAACTGCCTGACCTAGCAACGTGGTCTACCCACTTATGCAAAGCACGTCCGTGAGAAGAGACCTCAGAACATCTCCTTCGCTCATCGCTCGGTGAGTAACAGCATCCACGTTTACGTACAATTCCATTACAGCATCCAGGGTAAGCACCACTTACTATATTCCTCACTTTCCAGATTGCTCCAGTTGGGGACTGATCATGTAAAAATGTTCTCACGGCAAGAATCTATTTCAGCGCGGCACACAGCGCTGATACATGTCAGACAGCATGTAAGTGACTAAACATCTGTAATTCTTTTTGTTATCCCTGTATTGTCATTGCCATACAAAAGTGGCAGCTCCACTCAACATCAATTTATATTTCTACTCCACAGATGGATGATTTCTGGAAGCCAGTGAGCTCTGATCCATTTGTGGAATCTAACACAGGACCTAGTGCGCTGAGATTTAGCATGTGTTACACATCAAACTAGGTTTTTGATAGTAAACAAATAGCGTACACCTTTTTATAACAGCAAATCCTTATTTTATTTACAGTTCCATGAATTAATTCCCTTGCGCCTTTTCCATTTCATAGACTTTGGTGCCAGACACTTTGGAACTTCATTTTCTGAAGGTAATTTATCAAGCTTCGAGTACCTCTATATTTTGATTTAAACTTATTGAGTTACTTACATAATATTTATAACTTTTTCTTGTCATGTCACAGCTATATGGCACTAATAAGAACCCGTGATGAAGAGTGTTCAAGATCAAAACGCGTTGGGTATCTTATTAAAGAAGAATTTTTGAAAACCACAACACCTCGTGTAGAAAACGTTCTTTACTTTGAAAATAATTAATATATATGGCTTACTTTATAGCATTACTTTTGTTTGTTCATTTGGTAATGCGCACCAAACCCTTAGTTATCTGGGCACAGCAGTTACAAGGATACTTAAAGCTTGTTTACAGAGTACAGGCAATTACTTAAACCATACAACATTCAATTACATACAAGTTATGCCTGGTATACATGGAATCTGGTAGATACATTGATAGGGCAAGTGAGTAAAGATCTATATACATGCAGTGTTTATACAGAATAATCGGGTTCAACTGAAAGTCGTTACTTAGATGTCATTAGTTCGCAACCAATTCTGTAGGTTCCGTCTGAAACAGGAGTAAGGTTGTTCCACTCTGAAGGAAGCAGGCAATGCATTCCAAGAGAGAACCGCTTTTACACGGAAGCTAGATCCACCTGCTTTGGAGAGTCTGAATCTAGGAATTTCTAGGCAAAGATGGTTGGAGGCTCTGGTGTGGTGGGTTGTGGTTTTTCTGGTCAGTCTGGCAGAGAGATAAGGGGGAGCGGCATTATTGAGACATTTGAAGGTGAGGGATGCTGTTTTGAGTAGTATCCTGTTGCTGATTTTTAACCAACGCTGGTCTCTTCTATGATTGGAAATATGCTCTCTTCGCGGTATATTTAGAGCTGCTCTCAGAGCATTATTTTGTAGTGTTTGAATTTTGTTTATGGTGCTTTTATTGTGCCAGCATATAAGGCGTTACAATAGTCTAGCTTGGACATTATTATAGCATTAGCGAGTGTAATGCAGCTGGTTTTAGATAAAAAGGGTCTACAGGCCCTGATTAATTTACACGCACAGGATGTGGAAGAGGCCATGGCGCTGACTTGTTCTTTTAGTGATAGTGTAGAATCCAATTAAAAGCCTACTGTTTTTACCTGATTAACTACTTGTATTACATTGCCGTCGATAGTAAATGCAGCGTAGTTGGGGCTACGTTTTTTAGGTTGGAGTCAGAACCCAGGATCAGGATCTCAGTTTTGTCATCTTTCAGGCAGAGTCTATGTGAGGCCATCCATGCCTGAATGAGGAGGTGTATTCTGTTTACCAGAGCTGTGTCTTCGACAAAGTTGCCCGAGAGGGGAATGAGGAACTCAGTGTCGTCAGCATAATTAGTATATGTGACACCCAATCGGTCATGTTTGTCGAAGAGGGGCTTAGTAAAGATATTATACATTGCCGGTGAGACGCAAGAACCTTGTGGAACACCACAAGTGATTTGGATTGGGTCTGCTGAGGCTGACGGGGAGAACACTCTCATCGTACGGTTAGCTAGGAAGGATTGAACCCAAGCTATGGCATCACTCGAGAGGTGAGCAGCTGATGCTAGATGGTCGCATAATACTTCATGATCCACCAAGTCAAATGCTGCCGACAGGTCAAGGAGGTGTAGTATAGCTGTTTTACCTTTAACCTTCAACTCGTCGATTTGTATCTTTAAGTCAATTAGCGCTGTTTCAGTTCCATGTTGTGGTCTGAATCCGGATTGACGTGATCCTAAGAGGTAGTTTGCCTCCAAATAGGTTTGGATTTGGAGGTAGGCTACTCTATCAATAATTTTGAGGAGGAAAGGAACCGTTGTGATGGGTCTGCAGTTGGTGGGGTGGATGGGTCTACTGTCTGTTTTTTGAGAAGTGGTAGAACCCACGATTCTTTGAGGTTGGTTGGGACAAAACTTGAGTTAAAGGAGGCATTGATGAGTTTAGAGATGAAAGGAGCTAGCTCTCTGGCAGCATCCTTGATTAGTTGGAATTGGCAGCTGTCACCCTGGCAGATGGAAGGTTTCAATGAGAGTATAACCTTTTCAGTATCCAGTGTAGATATATTGGTAAATCTGAAAGGAGTATTCAAACTGGGTGTGGTAATGGGAGGAGTGGGATGCGTCTCAGTAGGGCGCAGGGAAGCTTTTTTGACAGCTATTTTAGTCTGCAGAGTGGCTATTTTATTAGATAAGGCATTTTGGATGCTGGTGCACCATTGTTTATTTTTCGGGACATTGTAGGTGGAATAGTGTTTTCCATTTCGCGAAGGATGGTGAAAAGCTCCTTAGCATTGGAGTTGGCTTTGGCAATTCTTTCATTAAAGGTATTTCTTTTAGTATGGATTATTTCCTTTTTATACATGTTGGCGAAGTTAGTTAATGTAGTTTTATTCTCAATAGTGGAGGAGTGTCACCAGATGGCTTGAAGCTTCCTCTTTTGTAGTCTTAATTCTTTAAGCTGTGGGGGTAAACCATTGAGATGAGACTGTTGTTTACTTTTGCGAAGTTTAGTTGGTGCAGTGGTATCAAGGTCTTTCATCATGGTATCATTAAAGGTGGCTACTAGTGTACTTGGGTCGGTGTTATAGGTATTAGAGAGAGAGGGTAGGAGGAGTGGGAGTAGTTTTTCTGCTGTGATGTCTTTTTTGCTTCTGGTAGGGAGCGGAGGTACTAATTCTGTATTTATCTGTTTTGGTGACTCTATGGCAGTTGAGAAGTTGATTAGATAGTGGGCAGTCCATGGATGAGGGGTTATTTTGGTGATGGTGATGTCACAGTTTAGATTGGCTACCCAGTCGAAGGTGCGCCCTTTTATGTGTGTCGGGGTGAGGACTTTTTGGGATAGGCCATGATCAGTCAGAATAGTTTCAATAGATAAAGCATGCTTGTCCTTAGGATAATTGAAACCCATGTTGAAATCACCTAGCAATAGAATCTGTGAAGTGTCCTTGATGTTGTTAGTGAGGAGGCTGGAGAGGCCTTCTTCGAAGGTGCATATTGGACCAGGAGGTCTATATACTAGAAAAATAGTTAAAGTACTGTTGTCAGAGATATGGAGTTTAGCAGAGAGTAGCTCACAAGATTTAAGTTCGGGGGGTGTGGATAGCCTCAACGCTAGTTTATTTTTAGCTATGATGGCAAGGCCACCCCCTCTGGCAATAGGCCTATCCACTCTAAATATTTGGTAGTCCTCAGGTATGGCTAACATGAGGGCTGGGCGAGCTGCGTCATGAAGCCAGGTTTCATTCACAGCTAAAATGTCTAGCTCATCCATGGAATTGATGATAGTTCCAGTGATAGTTGTCGCTTTGTGTTGCTATAGGGTAGAGGAAGGTCTTTGTTTAGGGAGGTTAGTTTTAGGATGGGTTTTGTGCACACTTTCTGCAAGTGGTGTGGGTAGGTAGGAGCGAGAAGTTTTAGTGTTATGCCGTCTGTCAGAGACTTGGAAGCGAAGACTATTAGTCTTGGGTTCATAAATCCTAGGCAGTCTTGCTCTAAGTCTTGTGTTTCTTTTCTGCGAGGTGCATGGCATGAGAGTAAGGCAGGCCATTGTTATAAGTGCGCTAAGAAGTAACAGCCGTGTGAGTGTTAGTTGAAACTCAGAGGTTAGCATGGTCTAGTTTGGCAATGAGGAGTGTCTAGACCCCCAGTGGTGAGCACCGTCAGAGCAGGCAGGGGGTATCGGATAGGACAGGTATTTAGATAGCTGTGCTGGCTAGATAAGCAGTTTGATTCGCAATAGACAGTATAAGGTTGTAAGAGTAGGCAGGTTCAACTGAGGTCAGCGGGTAAATTCAGTGCCGTGTCCTTTGTCAGTATATATATTCTTGCAGCGAGGGGCAGAATTAGTACATAGTCGGGATATATGCTGCCAAATGCGCGGGTTCAAGATACAACATTCCCCGGTATATGCTTACAAGTACATTCAGTTCAAAATCAGGCAATGCGGGTGGGCAAGTTCAGTACAAGTTATTGACAGTATATACTAAAAGGTATGCAGGTTCAACTCAAGAGCAGGTTAACAGTATATGCTATTAAGGGTGCAATCAATTCACAATAGATGGGCAATGTGAAGTTGGCAGGAGAGGGCAGGTTCAATTATGGTTGATGACTATAGGCTACCAGGTGGGCATGTTCAAGACACAGCATTCCACGGTATATGCTTACAAGTACATTCAGTTCAAAATCAACGATAGGCAAAATGTGTTAGCGTGTGTGGGCAAGTTCAGTACAACGTTGGTGACAGTATATACTAACAGGTAGGCAAGTTCATCTCATGAACAGGTCAACAGTATATGCTATTAAGATACAATCAATTCACAGTTGATGGGCAATGTAAAGGTGGCAGGAGTGAACAGGTTCAATTTATGGGCAATGACAGTATACGCAGAGCACAATGGCTTGTTCAGGCAAACGTATGGACACGGTAGTCTGGTTTGAGTAGGCTTAAAAGCACCGTAAACTAGTTTGAATGGGCACACGGTTTACAATATGCTACTCATAGGACCATAGTATAATGAGAGTTTATAGTGGCAGTGTCTAACTGTGGTCAATATTTGTAATACCAGGCGGAATTCATTTGTATTAAAAGAACAGCATCTTTTACCAACTACCTTAATCTACATTAACTTAATCTGAATCAATTGATACTTTAACCTTGAATATTTGGCTTTCTTTAGCCACTGAGAGTATGCAGTGGGCGGGAGTTACCCTATTGTGGGAACGTTTTCTTCTTGCTTTGCATATTTCTAAGATCCATGTGCATGGACCGTTCTATTCTCCCCTGCACCTTAAGAATCTAAGCCTGCTTATCTAAGGAACAATATATTGCATACACTTAGTCTACTGACCATGAAGATAGGTGTGTGGTACATACCATTCGCATTTCTGATATACTCTCCTGCCAGGGCTTCCTCCACAAAGTTCACTTTATGATTGGGTGCAGGTCACAGACCCGCAACAGGCTACCTGGTATACTCTCCTGCCAGGGCTTTCCCAATGTTCACTTTATGATTGTGTGTGGGTCCCAGACATGCAACATGTTACCTGGTATACTCTCCTGCCAGGGATTCCTCCACAATGTTCATTTTATGATTGGGTGCATGTCCCAGATTCACAACATGTTGCCTGGATACTCTCCTGCCAGCGCTTCCTCTACATGTAACAGTATTACTCAAACTTCAGCCACCAGGTCTTTCACCCCCTTTAATTTGATTCACTCTGTAATGCACTCAGCATCCCAGCTCCCTTGCTCAGGTTCACCCTGTAAATGTCACTGTCTCTCCTCGGCATGCAGTATATGCTGCAAAGCGCTCCAGTGTCCTAATTCCCCTCTCTGGGCTCACCAGTCTCGTGTGGCGGATTCAGCATTATTTGCGCTCTTTGGTTTCTCGAGCGAGGCACCTCCTCCTTCTGTTGACCTCCTGTTCACTCTCTGGTACCCGCTATGCCTTGGCCTCCTCTACACAGCATCTCCTGCTGAAGGCCTCTGGGCGGCGTACCAACAACCTCTGAGCTTCTCGTGCGATGCTGGTTGGAGCTCTCCTGCTCCCCACTACAGCTGGCTTCTTCCTTGCTTCCCGACCCATGGCAGGTGTAGTGGTTCTCCATCTTCCTTGCAGTGCTGCGGTTTTAAATGTTCTGGCACCTACCAGATTCATCTAACCACTAGAGCGCGCCTCTCTCTAGTTCTGCAGCTTCAATGCTCTGCATTGGTTTGGGAATTCAAGGGGTTGGTGTCATACCCTGAGTGCAAAGGGGGCAACCAAGTTCCTGCCAGGGAGTATCCTTCCCCCCTATGAGTGTTGTCTCCCCCATATAGTCCTCCCTCAGGCAGCCACACCCACAGTCGGGATCGGGTAGCATCGGGATCAGGTAGCCACCCTTGTATCTCCCTCGACCTGGCTCGGATCCCAAGTGACAAGGGGGACACTTTCCTTCGGCTTGTCCTGCAATTCTTCTTGCTTTCATAAATCTTAATGTCAGGTTTTCAGACTTTGCCCCTTTTTGTTGGTTTCCCTCTGCTGGGTTCACTCTGGCCGACTTTTACGATATACAGTTCATGTACTAATTATCACCATGCGGGATTCACTTCCCTTAGCTTTCGCAATCATCTGCCAGTCAAAGACTTTCGACGGTACAGAGGATTTTACCAGACCCCTGTATGACCATTTTGACCTTTCTTCATCTCTTCCCAAGGCCTTCTGGTTATGGTAGTCTTTCTGCCATTGGGTAATCGCCCAGAGTTTCCTCCGTGAGCACCCACGTGGTACCGGTCGCCTCTGTTTCTGCCTCCCCCTTTTAGCTTCTCAAAGTTAAAATTACTGGTTGGCTATTTTTTGTTCAACACAATTTGGTTTCTCATTGATTCTCCCCTCGACTCACAGCTGTGATGAACCGCTTGCCTTTAGTTATCCTTGGAGTCAAGGTTGATACCACTGAGACCAACGTCCTTCCCCAGCTTGGTTATCAGCAGAGGAGGGTCTTGTGTACCATAGACATCTGCTGCAACACACACTGGCCTTTTCTCGCAGTCTTATGTTTCCAATTGCAGAGGTTTCACTGACCTGGATCGAAAGGGCAAGATCACGTCTCTCCTTGTCACCCTCACGTTATTCGCTGCCTTTCGCCTTCTCTTGAACCGCTGTGCTGAGTTAGCCCTCACATTGTGAAAAGGTGTTGAAAGAAGGGGGATACAGCTCCTCGTCCGTCGGTCTTGCACTCCCCAAGGACCCCTCATCCAGGTGATCCTCCCTCACTGGTCCACCCCCAAGAACTGGATCCAATAGTGATGGCCATGTCCTGGCCACCTGAATGACATCCCCGGGGACTAGCCAGGGAGACACCTTCAGGTTTCTCACAGTCCCCAATGGGTCCCATGGACAGTCCCCTCATCGCCATTGAAGTATGGGGCACTGGTGAGGTGAGTTAAAATGATTTATTTGTGATTATATCATTAACAACTTGTAACTTAACATAAGTTAAAACATAAGTATAAGGGGACATGAACGCTAAGCATCTTCCTTCTCTTCTCCCTTCCAACCGTTGTCCGCCTCTCGCATTCCAAGCTCCAACCCATCTTCCTCTCCGCACGCTCTTCCATCTCGTGCAGCATCTTTCGATAAGCAGACACTACAGATGGGTGGATCACAAGGCAGCGTTTGATGCACTCATTTTTGTGAGTGTCCACATGAGGTAGCCCGGATGGTGACTGCACATTGATGTTCTTTTGTTGCTATGTACAGGCACACCTGCTCCGTCACATGACTTGGCACCCTGGTAAATGTGTGCACTACAGGGGGAAATGGTGCTTAGGGAACAGGGACATTTAAAAAATATAGCCACTGTTGGCCCAAATTGGTTTTGGGGTGAAGGGTCATGCACTAGACTCTGTGGCTTGTGGATGGATGGAAGGCTAAATGAATGCCATGATGTGTGATCGTGTGGACTATCATAAGGCATTGAACTGATTGCTGCATGGTGTGTGTGTCACACACATCTGTCGAACTCCATCAAACTTTAGGAAAGGGAAGTGAAATAAAGCAGGTCACAGGCACTTCAGGTCAGTTACAGGTAAGTTCCTTTATTTCTGTACTTCAGGTTACATCAAGTTATCTTATAGGAGCCCACTGGCGCCCATCACCCAGGAGTGATCCCTCCAACTGCATGAGTATAGCACCTTCACCCATAGCACTCTCTCACTCATATACCAACATTCTCATTGCATTCTCTCTTACATCATAGGTTCCATGCATCCATCCAAGCACAATACAACAGGGCGATATATCTGAGGACATGCCAGATACAAAGGAACCATTAGCTCTACTACTTCATCACATGCATTATTTTGTACATATGTATTCCATACCCAAAGGGGCAGATCATCAGCAAAGCTGCACATGCATGCTTGAGCACTAGCACTTAATTGGATAATACTGTGCTACCGACTGATAGCATTGACAAGGTGGTGAGTCCAACATGAAATCACAGATGGTTGTGTGATAAACTCACTTTAATTCAACATTTTGTCAGCCATGTGTTTTTTCTGCACCCTTCTCACCCAACCCACTCCCCAGTGCATGCCCCAACACACACTCCTATAACATTGACCCTCCCCAAGAAGGACCCCAATACAAACCCTCTTACCACTATTCCTTTCAAGGGAACAACACAAACATCCCTCAACGAATCAGCATTAAAATTATTACAAGTTACTCACCGTAGTGACTAACATACCTCCTAGTCCATAGTCTTCTTTCCTCCATACTACATGTGCGTCCCTCGCTAGGGACAGGAATTGAACCTTTTTCACCAGAAAAAATGTCTTTCCCAATGATATTTTGTTGCACGCGGGGGTGCAGCCCTGGGAACATGCAGTCCTTTGACTCTGCCCACTGGCACCATACCTCAGTCCCCTTAGATGCATCAGCTATATTACGTATGCCTAATAACGCTGTTTTTTAAAAAAGGGGCAGGATGGTGAGACGTATGGTGGAAAGGGGACTATGGACTAGGAGTACTTTAGTCACTATAGTAAGTAACTTATAATTACTCCTAAGTCCGGTCCCCTTTCCTCCATACCGTGTGGGCGATTACCACTGATTGAAACTCTGGGGAGGAGAGACGTTGCAAGTGGTTTTTTTAGGACCGCTTGGCCAAAGCAACAGTGCTTTCAGAAGGCCGATCGGGAGGCCCAAGTGGCCACCTTGCTGATTGTTTGCCATGGCACATGTCTTTGGAACGCCACCGCAGTAGTCTTGGCCCTGACTGCATGAGCGTGCATGTTTGCTGTCAACTTCATGCGCTGTGGATGCTTAACAGGAGGGTACAACCTGGTTAGTCCTGCTAGATGTGTTTTTACCACCAGGTTGGAGGTGGAGAAAACATTATTGCCAGAGTTTTTCTATGCACATATGGCTGCCAGGTAGGTGAGGCACGTGTCCACCTGCACCCCAGAGTGTGCCAGATGTGCCGAGAAGGGCAGCACATGGTCCAGGGTGCACCCTAATGGGACTATTCGCATTTCCTTGGCACAATGGCAAAACCCGGTCCATTTGCTTCTGTATTGGCTCTTAGTGGAAGTGCTTCTTGCCCCTTGGATGATGTCTGTGACAAATGGAGGGGCTGCAGGGTTACATGCTCAGGAACCAGGCTACTGGGGCTAACTTCTCCATGGAGGGGTGGACTACCGCCCCCCACTCCCTTGTTGGGATAATAGTTGATACGGTCCCACTGGGAGGGGATTGGTGGTTGATTCGACCGTCATAACAGCTCTGAGAACCATTGTCTGCCAGGCCACTGTGGCGCTATCAAAATGAGACGTAGTCGATCTGCCTTCCTGACCTTGCAGATGACCCTGTGTATTACCAGAGTAGGTAGGAATGCATATATCCACATGCCGTCCCACTGAATCTGCAGCGCATCCCCGAGTGCAGCTCAGCCTTGTCCCATCCAGGACGCAAACTGGTGACACTTTCTGTTGAGCAAGGTGGTGAATACCTCTACTTGTGGATGACCCCATTTATTGATGATCTCCCTCAGAACCCTCTCGCTCAATTGCTTGTAATTGTCGATCCCCAGCCTGCTGAACCTGTCCGCCACTAGGTTGGACTCCCACGGCAGGTGGATGGTCGAGAGCGATATGTTGTTCGCCAAAGCCCACTCCCATATGTCGATGGTTACCTTGCACAGAGGTGGAGATCTGATGCCACGATTTGTTGAGATAGTACATGCAGGTGAAGCGGTCTGTCTGAATGCAGATCGGGCTGTTGTTGATAACCAGAATGAAAGCTTTCAGAGATAGCCATATAGCCATCATTTTGAGCCAATTTATGTGCCTGTCCAGGTCCTCTCTTGACCATATGCCATGCACACTGTGGTTGTTCAAAGTGGCTCCCCAACTCTCGTGGGAGGAGTCCATCATAATGGTGTATGCTGGCAGGAGTTGCCTGAATGGTCTGCCCGCCAAGAGATTGGTGTCCGTCCTCCACCAACGTAGGTCCCGGTGAAGATGTGCTGGTATGCTGACTAATGCTGCTTGGGAACCTGTTTCCTGGCTCCATGAGGCTGAGAAATGTAACTGCAGCCTCCTCATTTTGAGCCTGGTATGAGGCACAGCCAGGAAGCAGGCATGCCATAATCCCTAGCAAGTGCTGTTACCACCATGCCAAAGTGACCGCCCTGCTTAGTAAATGCCCTGTAGCCGCTTTGATGCCTCCAATCCTGTCCGCGATGGGGAATATCATCTCTGGTTTCGTATCCGAGATGAGACCCAAGAAGGTCAAGGACTGGGTAGGCTGGAGCTGTGACTTCTTCAGGTTGATAGAGAACCCCAGTTCATAGAGCGTATGCATAAGCCTGGTTGCTGTGTTCTCGACTTCTGCTGGAGAATCCTCTCAAACCAGCCAGTTGTCGAGGTATGAGTAGATGTGGTGGCCCTCTGACCTGAGCAGTGTCACCACAGCATACATTAGTCTTGTAAACACCTTTGGGGCTGAAATGAGACAGAATGGGAGAGCTTTGCATTTGAAGTGGAAGCCCATGACCCGGAACCATAGGAAGGAACGATGGGCCTGCCAAATTGGGACATGTAGGTATGCATCCTTCAGATCCAGGTAGCAAGTCCAGTCTCCACCACACAGGAACTCAGCTATCAATGCTGGTTTCACCATCTTGAACTTTTGAAGCGGTAGGTAAAGTTTTAAGGCTAACAGATCTACGACAACTCGCAGGCCTGCCTGGTTCTCCTGTATTGCGAAGATGCAAGAGTAAAATCCCAAGCCACATTGTGAGGGGTGGGCTTCCTCTACTGCTTCGCTCACTACTAGAGAGCGGATCTCCGCAAGAAGAGATGGCACCCCAATCTGCGGGATTGGGGGGGGAGAGGGAACTATGGATCCTGATGACCTGTCACTGCTTCTTTCCCTCTGGAGCTGGTGCCTGGGAGGGGGACTGGAAGAAGGCCTTGTGTGTAGTCTTCTGCTGTTTACGCCAGTGTTGGGTAGGAGAGCTGTCGGGCTGTCTCGTGCAGCGGTCCTGGAAGCCCTTGAAACCACCAAAGGTACGACTTCTGTCAGACTGCAACTGACTCTGGCCAAATCTCTTAGAAGTCGGCTTTGCAGGTATAGGCAGAGATTTGGCTGTTTTGGAGCTGTTCTTTTTCTTGTGCAACTCTTCGTCAGTGGACAAATTGAGCAAGTCCCCCCCCCCCTCAAACGGTAGATCGAGAATACAATCTTGTACATCTGGATTAAACTTAATGGCCTTGAGCCTTGCAGTCTGCCTCATGTCCATAGCCACACATATGGCCCTGCCTGCTGTGTCGATGTGAGCCACAGATAATTCCATTAGGCCTTGAGCCAATGTTTTTGCTTCCGCGAGACCAGCCCGGAATCAAGCCTGCCTATGAACTGCGAGGTCCAGGAGGAAGTCGGCAATCCCCCTCGACAGTTTTTGGTTTACGGCAGCTAGAATGCCATCTGCATTTGCTTGCCGTAGGTTGAAGGTGGCATTTGAGTATATCTTTTTTCCATAGGCCTCCAAGGCCAAAGTAGATTAGGAGGTGGAAGTCTGAGGGTTAGCATATATTGATGCTGCCGCAATGACTGATGAGTGCAGTTGTGGGTGCACTGACAGGATGAGAGAATCACCCTCTGCCTGCCTGTATTTAGTTTCCAGGCACTTGTTGGTTGGCTGCATGGAATGAGGGTTTGCCCAACCCTTCTTTGCCAGGGCCTCCACATCCTTTTGCAAAGGTATGCCCGATTTGGTGGTGGAGCAGATGGTCAGTATCTCTGCTAGGACCCCTGCCTCTGGCTGCTCCTTTTGTGGCTGAGGAATCCCTAGATACTCAGCCACTCCGGCCAACCTCTCATGGAAAGTCCTTGCGGCGGAGTAGGTGTCCTCATGCTCCTCTTTATCCGTGTCACCCGCTGTGTCTTGCTGGTCCATGGAGTCTGCTGGCGGTGTATTTGGGGGAGCTGCAGGATGCTGCGCTGCACTGTTAGGCAGAGTGGGGTCTTCACAGGCTGCAGCGAGGCCATCGCAGTATTTGGGACCGGGGGTTGTACCATAGCCAGAGGTTGTGATGAGCCGCTGTTTGGACTGGAGCTGGCCTCCTGCAGGAGCATAGGCGGGATCATGTCCTGAATGATTCCCTTGAGTATATTCCCCATTTGCGGGGATTTCATGAGTATGAGGAACTTGTCAAAAAAGCGATCTTCACGTGCTGGTGAAGCGTGCTCCTGCATTGGTACGGTTGTGTGGGTCTGCACGTACTGCTGAGTTCTCCCTGCACCCTGCCTGCTCTGGGCATAGCCCGCATCCGTGTAGCTCCCTTGCCCTACTGTGGTCGGGTAGGAGGATCCCCATGTGACCATAGGAGACCATTCCACCCTTGGTGTGAAATCGGGCCTCTGGTGCTCACTGGGAAGGCGTGCCTCCGGACGATCCTGCCATTTTGTCTGACTGCATGGCCATTTTGTCTTGTACTGCACCACATGCTGGATCCTTGTCGACTAGTGTAATGGCCCTGGCCTTCACATGTTTGCTTGAGCGCGTAGGCTCTGACCTGCCCTGCACCTCTGGTGTGGACCTGGGAGCTCTGTGCACTTTGACATATTGCCAGTAGTGCTTTCAGTACTGCGTGTAGGCGCCTCCTCGGACTTGTGCCTGGTAGTGGAGCAGAGCCCCTCGGAGGAATCCCCGGTACTAGAGCCGTCTGGCCCCTCAGTGCTGGGACCGGGAGGATCTGTGGGTCCCTCAGCCATGTGGCCGGTAGCTAAGGGATCCTCGGTCCCCTTGTTGGTACTAGAGCCTGATAGGCCCCTCCCGCTTGGTCGCTCCACTAGGAAGGAGCCATCCCTTTTGGGGTGCTTTAGAGAACAAGATACTTACCTTAGATTTGGTCTTCCTCCATACGTATTCCTTGATGTGCTCCGGTGGTGATCTGGAGAACTGCTACCTCCAACTGGCCAGCCGATTCTTTAGTGACTGGGGAGTAAATCCGTTGCATGCCAAGCAGCCATCCCAGCTGTGGTCTTCACCGAGGCACCGGAGGCAGAGCGCGTAAGGTCCGACATAGGAAAGGATCTGTCATAGGCTGGGCACCTGCTAAAGCCCGCCATGGCCGACATGCGCCAGGGAGGGGCGAGGCACCGGAGGATGGTGTATTTAAATCTCTATAACAAAGAAATGGTCAGTACAGAATAAAATAAAGGGACGAATATCCCTGGGGAAGATCTGACCGCATGGAATTACGAGGGGAAAAAAGGGCCTCAACCACAGCGTAGGTGAAGCAGGTGCACTCCTGTGGATGCAGAAGAGGACTGAGGTGTGCCGTCGGTGGGCTGAGTCAAGGGAGCGCATGCTCCCGGGGCTGTGCCCCCTTGCACAACTAAATTTAAAGTGGAAAGATTTTTTTCTGGTGAAAAAGGTTCCGTTCCCGTCCCTAGCGAGGGACGCCCATACTGTATGGTGGAAAGGGGACGGGATGTAGAAGTCTGTCAAGGATTGTCATTATTCATGCCATGCTTTCTTCCCCTTTCTCTGCAGACTGGGGGTAGGATATATGTACACTGTGTTGAGAGATCTGGAGGGATACCAAATTAGGATTCGTCTGCATTGTGCACAGAGGTCGACAGTGTGCCAGGGGTCACTCTATGCTCTCCAAAATACCACATTGCACCAGGAAGCCCCAGCATTCAGCCTTGGTGCACTCCCCCTTGTGCTGGCTGTGCATTGTGATGGTACCAACAGGGCTGTCTTGTTTACCACAGAGACAAGACAGATGCTGCCCCATTATCTTGCCATGCCCTGTGATGGCCTACTTATGTCCCAAAGCATACTGTGTTCCACAGACGAGTCCTCCTGATGCTGGCAAAGGTCCGGGTCTCTATCTTCCTTCAGGTGATTCATGATGGATTGATCTTGAGCCTCACTCATACCATCCAAACAGGCCGGCTGACCACTTCCAGATGGCACATGGCTTGATATGGGATATGCTCATTGCTGCCATGCAGAGACATGGTGATGAAGGTTGTCACAGTAGTCTTGATCATCTGGGGACCACTCACCTGTGTTATTATTAGTATCGTACATGACTTCACCTGTTGGTGTTGCAAGTGGGGTGTCAGTGCTCCCTCTGTAATGTCATCACATATGTCCACTGACTCCAGAAGTGAACGGGGGATGAGGCACAGGACAGCCTAGCACACATTCAAACAAACATAACATGTCAGCAGTTGCAGCAGATTTGTTGATGGGCTTCTTCCTTGTTATTCTGGATTTTGCAGTGGTGGTTTTTGAAGTACTCAGGGCTAATCCGGGATCTGTGTGATTACTGAGAAAAATAAAATGTTGATCTGTTTTTTTCAAACATTTCACTGCAATTATATGCGGGAGAGACCACCACATCACCTTTGACCCCTCCCAACCGTCCCTCCCTCATCCCTATAAAATTGCGGGGCGATGTGCCCCTCGAAATTCGGCATTGTTGCATTCAGCATTTTGGTCGGCTCAGTAATTGACAGATACCCTGGTCTATTTGATTCATGGTGCTCTGTGGCAGTGGTCCCCCTAGATAGCTGGTGGTCTCCTCAGTGGATACACTTAGGTGAGATGTGGTCACTTGTTTTTTGCTAAATTCTTTCACTGGTGCATACAGTAAATTGCACAGAATGCCTGACTGTAGTCAGGTCCCAGATCTGTTATGCCTGCATGTGTGCCCAGGCATGTGGTGTGCACATGTAATTTTCCTGTATGTGTAGTGTGGAATCATATATATGGGTTTGGTTAACTGCTGGTGCAGTGTATGGCACCACGGTTGGTGTTCAGTGCTGGTGGTTGAATGTAGCAAGGTATGTAGCCTTGGGGTATGAGCAAGCAATAATGCCAGAGTATCTACTCTGTAGGATCAGGTGATCTGTGCTTGTTTATGTATTAATTGTGGAGTTGCATACATGTTTGTGTAGGCGTTTGTTGTGATTGGATCATGTTTGTGACACCACACATCCTTATTATTGCCAAGGTGGCTCTACCCTTTACATTGAATGAGGGTTTGCCCAAGCATACCGTGAAGTTTACATCCCTACCTATTATGTTAGTAATTGACAGGAAATGTCTCACCACTTGCAACCTGTAGGCTAGCCTTAACATGGGCATCACTGGTTCCAGTTATTCCCGCGATGTGCAAGACAGTCGCAGCATATGCGTTCAAAAGGTGCATCTATGGGTCTGCCACTGAACGCCCCCCCCCCCTCCAATCGCAATGCACTCCTACCCGTGTGATGATATTATGATGCAGGCCCGCCTCTCTTTACGATCATCCAACCACTTCTTTATGCTGTTAGTGGTATGAGAATGTGCAGATACGGCTGAAACTTTATTGTGTAGCCTATCACATATCTTGGCACATTTTGCAGGTGTAGTGATTTGTACTAAGGTGGCCCACCAGCCTGGTGGTCTCCTTGGTAACATCCTCGGCTAGAACTGTGAGCACCTGCTCTAAGAACATAGGTTTTTGCTGGTGCACATCATCGTCCTTCCCACGCGATTCCTGGCTGCTGGTCATTTTTTATAGACGGTGTACTGAGGGAGCGATATTCAGTGCACTGGAATCCGGTAATGGCTGCCAGGTATTGTGTTCTTTGCCAGATGTCTGTTGCTTCAGTTTCAGGTAACATTATTAGCAGATGTGTAGTGCAGCACTTCTGGTAATATCGAATGTGGTGTTGTCAGGGTGGTCAAGGAGGGTCCCCATTATTACAAGGGATTCATGTTGTGCATGTTGTGCACACCATATTGATGACGGGGGGTGGCAGCAAACTGGGGCAGTATTGCAATCCATATGAATCAAACAGAGTTAATTATGGATGGGATATGCAATTTTTTTGTGTTACAATCAGTTAGAATGTATACATATTAAATCTTCACGCATGTAGAAAGATACAATATTAAAACTGCAAATGCAACACAAATACAATCCACAAAATGGGGTGCTTTGCTCTTGGTTAGCTGTTGCACAGGAATTCTATATGGCAGGGACATTCTTGACGTAAAGAAGAATTAGTTACTCAGTAAGAAAGTCAAAGCAGGAACAGGAAAAGGGTTACAGTTACAGACCCGCAAGGGAATAGATGTTATCTTGCCCTTTGTATTAAGATCTTTGGATGGGGTTAGTCATTTTTTTGGTGGTAATAAACATGAGGCCGGGGCCAGGGTATCCGGCGGTTAAGTGTTTTTCCAGGTCATCAAAGGCTGTATGTGGCCGCATAAATTAGAAGGGCTTTTAGCGGAGCCAGGAGTCTGGGGAATTGAGATCGCAATCAGTAGTTCAAAGAAAATCCTGTTTATGCAGACCTTTCTCTATTTGCTAAAATACGTAAGCGGACCAATTACCAGTTATTGCTAGCAATACATTATGTTTTCAATACCAATATTTAACTATGTACTGACGTCATGACCTACTACAGACGACTCCCAAGAAGAGGTTTGTTTTGATTATGATCTGAAGATAATAATTAAGATAAGACTCGCCAATGAAAATTAAAGAATTGGGAAAAGGTGGTATTTCATTGAAGAGGTTTTGTCCAATCATATTTGGGGAGTGGGATGTAATAAAAGCATCTGGGAGTGTTTTACATTGTTGAAAAAAGTATATAAGATGCCAACTGATGTTGTATTGTTGAGACTTGGGTTAGTTTGGTCTTGAAACATCATATAACCACTCCAGAGCTTTGTACAATAAACTTGCTTGATGTAGAACTGTGAACTTGCTTCTTAAGTGGAGGGCCTGTTTTGGGTTAAGGTGATTAAAGCCCTATCCCTACAGTGTGGTACTTTTGTAGCATCTGGTCATTTCAGAAACCGCATGCATGGCGTAAGACTATAATCATGCAGAACTACCAGACATTCCATTGTTGGGGTTTTTACTGCAATACTCCTATTTAGGTCCAATACGTAAGATAATGTATCAGTCTAACTCCGCTGTCCAAAAAAGTCCTTTTTGCTTTTTTAAGAAAACCCATCATACATAGGACAAGTTACCATTGTTCATCGCTGTTCACTAAGTTTTGCTTATCTGTTTGAGAGAAACAAACCATACAGTTTTTCAGTTATGTTGCCACATACTTTGGAAATGTTTCTATTTTTGACAGAACTACCCATTCCGTTTATGAACTAATCCATTTCATTCTGCCAGAATGGAGGCTATTAAAAAGATAGACTTGCTGATCAATCTCGATAGGGAGATTACATTTAAGAGGTAAAACACATCACAGGGTTAATGTATCAATCCCCCTCCTCAGCACTCATGTATACTACTGTAGAGGAGGTCCCAGATATGGCCTGCACTCCAGCCACCCATTTCGAGATGCCAGAAGCATACTCGCCAAGATATGTGACGTATAAGGAGAAAATAAACCAACAGAGAGCCACAGTAGGGCTCTGTCCAGTGTCCATCAGAAGGACTCGTATACCTATTGAAGCGCCAATAACCAGACAGCCATGGGCTGCACGGTATCCATTGAGACAACCATGCCAGCAGTTGACACGAAATGAAGACTGCTTACAAACTGTCCCTGAAGAGACTCAAAGGGCCTTATTCGAAGGCAAATGGTGAACAACACAAGGGCCCAGACAGACGCACAGATGAACAAAACACGGATCAAAATAAGTCTCACAAAGATAATATGTTACGAATAATGACGTAATGAACATTGAAGAAGAGACGACATTGAAATCAAAAGAAGATGTAACCAGGATTGAATTATGCAACCGGCCAAATGCCTGTAAATAAGCTTGGAACGCAAGAAGCTAAGGAAACGATACTGCTTGCAATGCTTAGTAGAAGGATAGAGCGGCAAGCGCCAACTATATATCTACCTCAAGAAGCACATTATACAAGTGTGACTCCATTTTATAAACGCAGAATTAAGCCTTGGACGGTGAAGGACAAAAAGGCCAGGATTCACATACTAGCTCAAAGCCAGACAAAGAACAGAATCGAAACTCAACAATAAACGGCTCAATGCCTAGGAATTTGAGGCCAACTCCAGGAAGGAAGGAGAGCGGCAACTCCGAAGAAACGAAACTTAAGAGCATAGAAACCTGCCCCGTGAAGGTCGAGATAAGGAGGCCCGGCAGGTGGCGAGGCCGAACAAAAGAATCAAATATACAAATTGAGGGAGAATGAAGCAGATTCATGGTGAACCGACACGTGATCAGCCAAGTGCAAGAGGTACCAACGTCTGATGTCACCCAAACCAGAGGGTGCCATAACTTTTCCTGATAATAAGCTACAGTTTCGAGGCCAACCTCAGCCAACTAATTGACACATAGCTCTAAAGCGCTGATTGATGGAAGGGAGGCAGGGTGAATCTTGGGGCACTCCGCTTCTGGGTGTCCGTTCTGCATGCTGCTAATTAAAGTGGAGATTTAAAGTGGCGCACCCCGGAAGTGCACTGCAAGTGCTGTTGAGCTGTGGGACCTGCTGGTGTGTTCCTGTCTCTCCTTATGCTGGGAAGGTGCCCATGCTCAAGAGGAAACAACACTGCCGTAGCGCGGCGAAACAGGCTGTCGGACTCCAAATACCAGAATCCTTTGTGAGCGAGACACGCCCCCTCCCACCCATCCGCCCGTCCCTCCCTGCCGTGCTCATAACCCGGGTGCACGCGCACCCGCGCGCGCACCCCGGAAGTGCACTGCAAGTGCTGTTGAGCTGTGGGACCTGCTGGTGTGTTCCTGTCTCTCCTTATGCTGGGAAGGTGCCCATGCTCAAGAGGAAACAACACTGCCGTAGCGCGGCGAAACAGGCTGTCGGACTCCAAATACCAGAGTAAATACTCATAATACAACTTAACTTTGGACTTGCTGCCTTGGATATTGGGCTTTGTGTTTGGACTTCCTTTAGGGTGTTACTGTGCTACTGTGCTACTGTGTCTTACTTTGATGTTAAAACGAGTGCCTTTTAGGTACTTACGTATTCTTTTTTCCTTTTTTTTTTTTTCTTCTACGTAGATCCTTTGTGAGCGAGACACGCCCCCTCCCACCCATCCGCCCGTCCCTCCCTGCCGTGCTCATAACCCGGGTGCACGCGCACCCACGCGCGCACCCCGGAAGTGCACTGCAAGTGCTGTTGAGCTGTTTGGCTGGGTGGTAAGGGTGGTAATATATTAATGATCTGTAGCCTTTGTATATGTCCTTTCTGCATCTAATTTAGTAAGTGTTGATTCCCTATTGGGTTGTGACTTGGTTGCGCTCACGATAGGAGTTTTGGCCATATTTTAGCGTAGACCATCTCTTTTCTTGTATATAGCAGCATGGTGAATGGTTTGCGAAGCGGACGGAAACTCACTGAGCCTCTGTCCCAATCATCTTCTCAACCGGTGAGCCAAGATATTCTGGTTGAGAGTGCAGCCGCACTGGTCCACCCCGATAATATGACATCTGTGGGAGTGGACAGTGATAATATGTCAGCTGATAAGAAAGCGATGGTCTTTAAAGAAATAGGTATTGCTTCCAAATTTGATGCCGTAGCTATGATTCACTGTGTAGGTAGTGATGCTGAGATCTCTGCTGATATCTCTGTTAGAAACACCAAATTCAAGCTAAAGGATTTGAATAATAGTGCTCCCAATGATACTATCTTAACTGAATCAATACAGAGAAATGATATGGGATCCGATAGTGTCTACGATAATCCTTACAAAGAGAATGTTGTGGATTGTTCTATGATGGGCCCCATTATTGAAGCAGAGTTAAGTAAGCGCATCTGCCTATCTTTAGGTCCTTCTACGCCCGCTAACCAGAAACTAGTGGGGAGAGAAGATTTTTTCATGTTGAGTACTAAAGGCATGATACCTTCTGAAAGAAATCTTGATCCTATATGTGATGAGAATGTAAAATTGCCCTGGGAAATGGACTTTGAGTCCCACGCATCTCCCAACAAACCTATGGTGAGCTCCCCAAAGGCCATTAGTGCCCAATTAGCAATTAATGATCGAATTAATTTAGATATTCAAGAATTCCAGTCGAGCCTTAATGGACAAGACAAAGATGCTTCCAATAATGATGCTCAATCTGCGAGCATCATCCTTGATGCACCATCACTGAGTTCAGACTTCCCAGTTCTTGCGAGAATTTTAAATTTACTGGACAAGGGACATGAGCGCTCTCATTATGAAATGGGAATTATGAGAGAAGCAATTACTGAACTATCCAACAAAACTAATAGAATTGAAGGCCTCCTGTTTACATGTGATGCTGTAGCAGCTCTTTCGGATAGACAATATAAGAAAAAGGATATGGTAGATAGTGCCACACAGTTTGATGGTATTTTCAACAATCCTTCACAGATAAAGCGTTCATATGTGGCTACACTAAAGACTCAATCACATAATTCGATCTGTACGCAGACCGATGTAATTGTGGATGATCTGCACAAAGTTTTTACGACAGTTCAAAAAATTGAGCAGCACCTAGACAAAATGAACAAAGAGTCTATAGAGATTACAGATACTCCCGTTGATCAATTGATAGATGATACAAACAAATCATATGGTTCTGATAGTCCCTCTCATCTGACGGACTTAATTGATCTTGCGGGAGATTGTTCCCGGATAGGTATGGTGAAAATGTCTGACCCTATTGTGGGTGATCTGATACCTAAGCCTATAACAGTCCTAACCCGGAGGGAAAAGCGACTGGCGGGAAGGGCCCAAAAAAGGAAAGCTAAAGCGTTAGCCTTAATAAAAAAACAGGCAAGGATTGTACAAGTTGAGAAATCTAATGTAATACCAGTCACCTTTGAGAATGAGGAGATGATTAATCTTTCTCAGCTGAATGATGAATCAAGGGTATTATTAGATATCAATCCCCCTGATAAGAACAATGAGAAAAATAAGGAGGGGAAAATAAATAATAATAAATAAAAATAAAAAAAATAAAAAGGTTAATGTACATATGAATGAGGAGCCGATTGATTGCCAATCTAATCCATCTTGTTCTGATCCCCCGGAATCCATAAGTGGGGGATCACAAATGTCCCTTTCTCAATTCTATCCTATAAGTAAGAAACAAACTTCTTCTAGCAAAGTGAAAACTAATGTCACCGTATCTAGGGACTCTAAGATACAATCGGCTAAACTGGAAACTTCACACCATTGTTCTTCCGACGAACCCTGGATGTTGGGTGTATTAGGTGGGGACTTGTTGCGATCCCAGGAACCTAAGGAGGACCCTATAGTTGATCCGGGGTCCAATATTCCACCTCCCATAGTCAAGTCATCTAATGAAAATACTAATCTGACATTGACGGAAATGATAAACCCTAAAATGGTAGGTTCTCCTATTAACAATCATAAGACGGTTCATAATGAATTTGAGTCCATACGTGAACCTCCATACATACTTGGCTGGGAGAGTGATCCGAATGTTAATGTTAAACAAAACTTGAACCGCTCTTCCCTGCTAAAAGCTTTTCACACAATACCTTGCCTGCGAACTCTGAGATCTGATGATATAGACTGGGTAAGACCTGCAGATAAAAATAACAACAGGATGACCTGTGGCCTATATTCAAGATTGATTATGAAACTTATCTGGGAACAGAAGGAAAACTTTGTTTCCATTGGCTTAACCCCCTTTTTGATTCAATCTGATGAAGATGCGAGGGTCTTTTTGGATAAGCCACTGGTACTAACATCCACAATTGACCAGAAAATGATGCAATCATTGCCACAACAAATTAGTGGTGATCTGGTCCGACAGATAATAGCAATGGCTGCTGCATTGTCGGGCATACATTCAGCCTCGCAATTAACAGCGACGAATCCATCTCCCTAGCCCGGCATATCATCAACAATCATTTGTATGTTTGTCTTGGAATTGTTGTGGGCTTGCTAACTTTAATAGATGGTGGGGTTCATGCGAGAGCGATAAGATCCCTGCTATAGTTTTACTACAGGAAACCATGTATGTATCTCAATTATCTGTCGAAGGTTTTGTCTGTTACTCACAACCTGCTACTCGAGGGAACAAGGGTCGGCCCTCAGGGGGCCTAGCCATTTTAGTAAATAACGCCTGTAAATCCCCAACCAGACTGGTTTATAAAGATCCTAATGTATTAGTTATAGAACTATTCCCTGTATCTCCACAGGATCAACATATCATTTTTATGTGCATCTATTGGAATAGAAAGCTAATAATGCTTAATAATATCATCGATATTCTTGATTCCATCTTAGAAGGTATCTTCATACATCATGAGGAGGTTGGTTTGGTGGTGGGGGGTGATTTTAATTCCTCCTGTTTAATCCACAATATAGGCCCGGGCCAGCAATCCCATATAGATACTACATCGGCTATGAATGGGAGAAAATGGGTGGAGTTCTTTCTTAATTGGGATATTCAGATAATTCCCACTGGAATGATGGATCTCACATATACATGGTCTAGGGGAGGACATCACTCACATATTGATCATTTTTTTAAATCATCTAATCTTTGTCTGGAAATTGACACTGTAAATGTTTTAAACTTGGGCTTTAGTGACCATAATGCGATATTGATAAATTTAAAAATCGAAGGTTGGGGATTGACTTCAAATCGTTCTCTACAAATGGTTGAGAATGACAGAGCGGGCATATCTGTGAGGTGGAACCCTCTTGTATGTCATCAGCTATCAGAGCGACTCAGAGATGACCTTGATCTGAATCCATTAGTGATTGAGAGTGACTCTTTATGTATAGATCAATTTATCTCAAAGAGGATTGAATTCCATTTATCACAAATAGTAAAACAAAGAAAATCGGCTCTGGATGTAAAACATCATGTACATAAATTTGATATTGAGATCTTTAAATTAAAGAAGCTCAGGAATTTTAAACTACGACATCTAGCTAGGTTATCTCTGGAATCAACACAATACTACTCTCATAAAAGGGCAATCCTTGCTACACATAAAACTGCTGTCAAAAATCTAAAAACACAACTTTATGTGAAAGATAACCAGAACATGATATATCATATTTTGAAAAACGATACACGCAAAATATGGTCCTTATTGAGACTGATTAACGGCGATAATGTGGGGTTGAAAGAAAATGCCATCTCAGCGGATCAGTGGGCAAACTACATTAGGCTGAAATACGAGTTACCTTTAGTATTCCACAACAGCTCTAAAACTGTAATTCAAAATACAATACCTACTCGCTCCCCTTGGAGCATTGAAGATGTAACACGTGCAATTAAGAAACTAAATCCTTCTAGGGCTATGGGACCTGATGGCATCCCTGCTTGTCTTTTTCGATCGGATATCCTCTTGTGGGCTATCATTTTGAAAAACAAATTTGATGTGATATTTTCTTCCCAAGCAATTCCTAGTTCATGGTGTTCAGCTACTGTCATCCCCATATATAAAAAAGGCCCTATTAATGACCCTGGTAACTTTCGCCCGATTGCGCTAACTGACGCATCCTCTAAGGTATTCTCCCAACTGATCCTTGAAGAAATGCTAGTCTATATGAGAACCAATGCCATCCTGTCAAAATTTCAAACTGGTTTTCGTCAGAACATGGGATGCTCTCTTAATGCTTTACTGATATCTCACATCGAGTGGAACTCCAAACATAACAACACAGGTGCTGTCTATATGGCAGCTCTCGATCTGAGTTCAGCATTCGATACCGTGCTAAGGGAGCACCTGTGGCGGAAGATGGAGGTGTTGGGTTTCCCGGCCTATCTGATTGCATTAATACGGCTTCTCCATACAGACACAACCTACAGAGTGCGCCTTAATAAAGAAGGTATGTTAACTGACAAAATTCCATCGAAAATTGGATTGAAACAAGGTTGTACTCTGGCTGCCGTACTGTTTAATCTGTATACTTGTGATATAGAGGAATGTTGGACAAAAGAAGTCATCTATCCAATCTTAATTGGTAGCACAAGACTGAACTATATTGGTTTTGCTGATGGCATTCTTATTCTAGATAGAACACCATTTGGTCTCCAGCATAAACTAAATGCTTTCATCTGTTATGCAAATACTCATAACTTGAGAATCAATCACCACAAATCCCGAATTATCATCTTTAGGGATGGTTATAAAAAGAGTTGCCCATACACTTGGCTCATGGAAAATACTCGGGTCACCATTACACATGAAATTAAATATCTAGGGTATCCTTTATCGAATGCCTACTCAAAAATCTGGTGGAAAAAGAAAATATGTGAGAAATCTAAACCTCTAATTTCACAGATGAAAATAATCATGGGTAAATACTGTGGCCTTTCTCTTTTACCTGTCATCCAATTCTACCTCCTTAAAGTCGAACCATCGCTACTTTATATATTAGACATGTGTATATATGAGATAGACGACATCCTAGACACACTTCAAGGTGGGATCTGGAAAAGCGTTTTGGGGCTTCCGGCATCAGTCCCAAATGATATTGTTCGTCATGAACTAGGTATCCTCCCTATATCTGCCAAACGGAACTGGAGACTCCTGAATAACTATACAAAAATCCTGGATCCCCCTGGTAATTCACTGTATGAAGACCTTAATGAATTTCTTCATATGGGTTGTATGAAATCTCTGACCCGATATGCGGAAAAAATGAACGATCTAATGGCTCTCTTGGGCATCCTGAAAGATGACTTAATACTAGGTTTACCTAGTTGTAAACAAAAGTTGTATCGCTATTACTGGAGCTGTCAGGCTGATAGAATTGGGTCCTACCGTTTATACTACGAGTTTGCCCAATTCAGAAGAAAATTGGGAGATAGAGCTGGCTATATTTCACAGTTCCCTTCTGCTATGGGTCGTAATATTTATTTACGGTTCAAACTGAATGTATTTCACACTAATGAACGATTGTGCAAATGGGGCACCTCTGATAAAGAATCTAACAATGGTTTTTGCCGTTTCTGTAAGGATATGTTTTCTCTCGAGTCTCTTAAACATCTAGTTATCTACTGTGAACATTTTGAAGTTTTGAGACTATCGAAGTTTGGGAACTACATGATCTCTAACTCAAATCTATCGCGTGAAGTACTATGGCAGCGATGTATGCTTGGTGATAGTACTAAATTCATATTAAGATTGCTATCTGTTTTAATAATTATTGAATCTGAGCTAAAGGATATAAATGATATAAGATGAGCTGTAAATACTTATATGGGATGTGATGCATGTAGTAATGTTGTTTAGCTATGCACAAATTCTTTTTGCTTAGGTAGCATATATAATGTATGTGATTTATGGTCAAAATGGGAAAATGAACTGTGAGAATTCTGTTTTGTATGAAAAAAAATTTTTGTAAAGGTTTTTAACCAAATACAATAAAAAAAATAAAAAGTGGAGATTTATACCTAGGGGTGTAACCCACCCAATCACAAGTGACCAAACAACCTAGGGTCCTATAGCTAATAAAACCAATGAGACATTGTACTTGTAGTGACATCTATCACGAGTGTTGTAGAGGGATGGGCGTAGACGCCCATCCGATAAGAGTTATCCAATCCTCATGCTCTGTTTCCATATACAGCTATAGCACCTACACTTAAGTTACCTTTCCCGACCAATAGAATTGCATGTCAAACCTACGAGTTCTACACGTCTATGATGACGAGAATTTGCTATAAAAATTACTGTTTGCATGAAGAATTTGGAAGTTGAAGCGAGACAGGCGATCACATCACTGTTGATTTCCATTTGTTTCCCCATTTTTTGTACTTGTCATTAAACAGACTTCCCTTTGCCAAACCATTGACTTGTCCTTATTGGTTGGTGTTGGAGTAAGAGAATCCTGCACCCCATCCTCCTCAAGGTGCAGCTATCTCGTTTTAAGGTGCCGGAGGGCGAGCTCTGAATCTCATGGACCCGTTCAGAGGTCTCTCAGCCCTCCAGTACACTACATATCCCGTCACTACGATTTAAGGCACTTATGCGCCCTTAAGTTATCTTCATAACAAAATTCTATTTGCTCTTTATTTCTAAGCAATACTTATATTTTGCCATAATTGTCTTCAATCTGAATTTTACCATTTCTCTTTCATTAAATATGGGGGATTGTTGTTTGATTAACCTCCATTTATGGCACTTACCTGGGCACTTATGGGACATTAAGAAAAAAGTTCTGCGCACATATATTACCGCGCCACTTGAAATAATAATCAAGAATCATATAAGTTTGCTTCTTCTTGCATTATTCTGCATGTTTTTTTATTCTTTTTTATTCTTTTTTATATATATAGCCCATGTTGATGACACGTGTTTCGGCACTGTTAGTGTGCCTTTTTCAAATCTGGTCAATATTCTGTCCACAGGTTACTGTCCAAGTTAAACAAAAATATATGAACATCATTTTCATAATTATTATAAAAGAGTGCAAAAGAAAACATATTTTTCAAAGGGATGGTTCCCAACAATTATCATAGTGCAAAGTAAAACATGTTTAGCATCACAAATTTCCATCATATAAATTAAAATGAACACATACCATTATGACGACCAGTTGTACAGTTGAAACATATGTAATGGTAAGTATTTTCAGACAGAGAAAAAAGGGTATAAAAAAAACAAAGAAATAAGAAGAGAAAAAAACAACAGAAAAAAGGGGGTTAGCGCCATTTTCCTTCAAAAGTTCAATTTGTCTGCTAATGTGATTAAATGTAAATATTCTCAAAATAAAGTTTACCTATCTCTTGGTGTTCAACAACTCTCTAGTAAAGTATTTTCAGCATATGAAAGCCGGAGTCCCATCATACTCTTAGACGATGTTCGTACTTTTAAAGGTAAGAAGATGTAATTTGGGTAATGGGTTAGTTTCTCCTTTTTACACTCCCGAAATGTCATTAAGTCGTTTCAGGAGTTAAAACTATGCGACACATGCATTTGCTTAATTTAAAAATTCCAAATTTATTCCAAACTTAAAATATTTCCCGGTCGTTAATTTCATTTGTATTTAATTTTATCCTACGCGCTGCATTGTGTTAAAGCAGTTAGGCTCCTATCGAAGTTTGTCACATCGAAGATTCAGCCACCAGTTCAGACCGCCTCTTCACCATACATATGTTGCATTCGACTCTCTAGCAGCAGTTCTGTGCGCGTGTAGTTTTGTGTACCAAGATAACTGCGGCTCGCTACGACCGCCTGGTCTTAAATGCGGATCTTAATACGATTGGGAATAAGAATGGGTGGTCTTCCACAACGTTAGGGTTTACCTGCAAAATCACAGTTCCCGCGTCGCGCGTCGCATCCTACTAGGAGTTCACTACGTCCTTTAGAGTAAGAAAGAATTGAGACCAACCTCTAAATTTGTACCACAATTTCCCCCGGACAATATGATTGATGCTTTTTATAAATCAGTAACAAAAGATCTATATGAAACAGAAGATCGATCGCCAGAGAAGATTGGGGAAAATGAGAAAACCTGAAAATCTGACAATACAGGAAAAAGATGCTCTAAAGAAACTTGAGAAAAACCGTGGGATTGTTATCAAAGAGGCAGACAAGGGCGGAAACATAGTGATTATGAACCGTCCAGACTGCATCAAGATGGCCCTCAACCACTTAAACACACCAAATTGTTATGAAAAATTATTAAGTAACCCTAAGATGGAAATCATACAGGACCTCAAAAATGCAATTGATGGATACTATAGGCAAGTCCTCATAACTGATGAGGAAAAGAGATACCTCTTTATCCCCAAACAGATTCTACCAACTATTTATTTTCTCCCGAAAGTACACAAATCATTTTTAACAATTCCAGAAGGCAGACCAATATTGAGCGGAATAGGTTGGGCCACGGAACCCGTTTCGGAATATATTGACAATGTACTAAGACCGAAAGTTATAACTGTACAAGCATATCTGAAAGACTCAACCGCAGCGATAAACATTGTTGAAACTATTCCATGTTACCCGACTTATTTACTGGCAACCTGGGACGTCAATGCGCTTTATACGTCTATAGGCCATGATCTTGCCTTAGACGCGATTGATCACACCTTTAAACACGAATCAGCATCATACCTCCCATTTGTCTGCATGCTCAAGGAAATGCTTATGGCCACTCTAGATAACAGCATCTTTACGTTTAACAGAAACTTCTACAAACAAAAACGAGGTGTAGCTATGGGGGTGAAATATGCACCGGCTCTAGCAAATCTAGTAATGGGCATGTTCGAGGACCTGAGGATTTATACTACCAAAACATTCAGTCAACATGTTGTGAAATGGATGCAGTATATTGACGATGTCCTACTCATATGGCAAGGAACACCACAGGAACTAGACCTTTTCAGACAAGAAGTGAATGCCAATGAGCTAGGTATTGAGTTCACAGGGGAATACACTAATACAGAAATCAATTTCCTGGATTTAACAATTTATGTTTCAGAAAACAGTCTGAAGACCAGAACATTTCGGAAAAGTACAGAAGTGAACTCCACACTACATGCTGCCAGCTGCCATTACGCACCTGTCATTCGTAATATCCCCAAGGGCGAGTATATTAGAGCCAGGAGGAACTGTCATGAACAAACTATTTTTGAGAAAGAATGTGAAATCCTGTCCACTAGATTTAAAGCTAGAGGCTACACTGGAACAAACATCAAAACAGCCTACAATAAAGCACATCAAACAACAAGACTGCAAACATTAACACAATGTGATAAACCAACTCAAGGCAAAGAGGTACAATTCATTACAACATTCTGCGCTAATAACCAGTTGATTAAAAAAAACCTCAGAAGACTCTAGGGCCTGCTCAAATTGGACCCACATATCGGACCTTTGATACATGATCACCCAACAATAGTGTACAGACGGGCAAGAACGCTGAAACTGTGTCTTAGCCTGTCACTACTACCTGATGACAACGAGGAAAAACCAGCAAATTGGTTACAACCGCAATTAGGCTTTAGAAAGTGCAGAACATGCACTAGGTGCAAGCATGCGGTCGCCATGAACGACTACTATGAAAACAGGAATGGAATTAAACTGAAAATAAGAGAACAGATCAATTGTCGTACTAAGTATGTGATCTATGTGATCATATGCATTTGCAGCAAAATGTACATTGGAAGTACGATTCGAGAACTTCGCACGAGAATTCGTGAACATTTGACAGTGATGGGAAGTCAAGATAAAAATCTACCATTGGCAGAACATTGGCAGAAATGTCACCAGATGGACTGGAAGCAGGACATTAGATTCATTGGTTTAAAAAAGTGTCCTCGGGATGCAGAGGTGGAAACTTGGAAGTACGACTACGACAAGAAGAAGCAAAACTAATCAATTATTTCATATGCATAGAAACCGGTCTGAACACAGACAATGAGATGTCCAATTTTCTATAATCATTTCTTATAACAAAAGGAACTATGTCAGATAATGAAGGGAAAAAAACCAAGACTCCAGGATAAAATGTTTCTGGAAACATTTTTACGATGTATTCTATGTATGTTCAGAATCTATGAAATGTTGAATCATATGTAATCCATGCTGCTTATAACAAAAAGCAACTGCATATATTTATTTTTGCACAAAATTTGGTATTTATTTGAAATGTATCTAAAATACTTGCATTTCGAATGAAACATAATCCAACTCATATACCTATCCATTCATAAATGAGAAGCAAATACAAACATGGTTCATAAATAAAGTTTTGGATAGCAGAAGTCCGTAAAATGCATCAAGAACTACAGTTCCTATGATGCTTTGGTAAAACAGATGCACGTGACTCCGTTGTGTAGATATGGGGTTAATCTTTATTTCCACGTGAGCAGAAGAGGTACCTTTTATATTTAGAACTTGATGACAGAATCACGCACCAATGTTGACAAAATTCTGAATTTTTACAAATATAATACGAATTGTGAAACTGTTCACTCAAAACAACGTACCATAGATCAATAGAGCCAAATTATCCCAATCTATGGCCGACGGCAGGGGAAGCTTAAACTAAAGTAGGACTAACGGGTTGCCGTGGCAACAGTATACATACTCTAAGCCACAAACGTAGTGAACTCCTAGTAGGATGCGACGCGTGACGCTGGAACCGTGATTTTGCAGGTAAGCCCTAACGTTGTGGAAGACCACCCATTCCTATTCCCAATCGTATTAAAATCCGCATTTAAGACCAGGCGGTCGTAGCGAGCCGCAGTTATCGATAGGAGACTAACTGCTTTAACACAATGCAGCGCGTAGGATAAAATTAAATACAAATGAAATTAACGACCGGGAAATATTTTAAGTTTGGAAAAAATTTGGAATTTTTAAATTAAGCAAATGCACGTGTCGCATAGTTTTAACTCCTGAAACGACTTAATGACATTTCGGGAGTGTAAAAAGGAGAAACTAACCCATTACCCAAATTACATCTTCTTACCTTTACAAGTACGAACATCGTCTAAGAGTCTAATGGGACTCTGGCTTTCATATGCTGGAAATACGTTATTAGAGAGTTGTTGAACACCAAGAGATAGGTAAGCTTTATTTTGAGAATATTTACATTTTATCACATTAGCAGACAATGGAACTTTTGAAGGAAAATGGCGCTAACCCTCTTTTTTCTTTGTTTTTTTATACCCTTTTTTCTCTCTCTGAAAATACTTACCATTAGATATGGTTCAACCGTACAACTGGTCGTCATAATGGTATGTGATAATTTTAATTTATATGATGGAAATTTGTGATGCTAAACATGTTTTACTTTGCATTATGATGATTGTTGGGAACCATCCCTTTAAAAAATATGTTTTCTTTTGCACTCTTTTATAATAATTATGAAAATTATGCTCATATATTTTTGTTTAACTGGGACAGTAAACTGTGGAGAGAATATTGCCCAGATCTGAAAAAGGCACACTAAGAGTGCGGAAACACGTGTCATGAACATGGGCTTATATATTTAAAAAAAAGAATAAAAAATAATTAAAAAACATGCAGAATAATGCAAGAAGAAGCAAACTCATATGATTCTTGATCATTTTTCAAGTGGCGCAGTAATAGATGTGTGCGGAACTTTTTTCTTAATTTTGACAAACGAAGTGGGGGAACTCTAGGTCTTCGTTTCCTGCACACACCGTTGCGACACATTTAAGATATATATATTTCTGAAAAAAGACGTGGAGGTTCAAGAGTGTGATCAGAAAAGCTCCCCAAGTGGGACATGTTTATCATGGTGTAGCATAAAAAAAAGAACGTGTATAGTGTATGTATGAAACCTTTAATGCGTATAATTTGTACACATGCTTTTTATGTCGTGCCATATTTTGTTTTCATTTCTATGGTGAAGAGGGGGCACGGGACACAATTGACATTTCTGCCACCCCCATCCTCTCCATCATACAAATGGGGAGCATTTACACCAGCATGACCTCATTAGGCTGGGAAAATGTTTTGGATTCCTATGAAACACATCTGCTTTATACACTAACTAAAAAGCAGGCAGATTCTATAGGAATCCATTGTAATCGCCACCTGCCAATCGCAAATGTCACACCGCATTTACTCAATTTGCATTACGAAATCCAAAAACAAAAAGGAGTGCAGGCCATTACTGCTGCATTTAGACCTATGTTTTTCACTACATGGTGCAAATGTGTAAAATTGCATGCAGCGGACCTGTTTGCATGTAAGTGCCGATGTAACAGGGACTCTACGTGCAATTTACACTTCTTATTAAAATGGCCTCCTATGGCTCATTTAATTTCCGTTGAAGACATACGTTTGGAAATATGTCACCACAAGACGTATTTATACGCTTTGATCTGCCCAGAGGAAGTGCAAGTGTGGTGGCAGGATGGTGCGAAAAAGGAAAAAGAATATGCAACAAACATTAATTGTATGGCAGGGCTGTGCAAAAGCAAAAAAGAAGTGTGCAGTGACATTTACTTGTGAAGAAGGCAATCAATATGTACATCTGTAGCCATATTTTTTGAATAATCTATTAAAATAAAACAGGACATAAAACACCTGGGATATATATATAACTAAGCAGCTGTGTGTGGATGCCAGTGTTGGAATAGCAGGGAGTGCTGCATGTCAGGATTGAGCTGTATTAGCTAAACTGTGTGTGGATCCCAGTATTGGAATAGCAGGGAGTGCTGCATGTCAGGATTGAGCTACATTAACTAAGCTGTGTGCTGATCCCAGAGTGTTGGAATAGCAAGAAGTGCTGCATGTCAGGATTGAGCTACATTAACTAAACTGTGTGTTGACCCTATAGTGCCGAAATTGCACGGGGTGCTCCGCGTCAGGATTGAGCTGCATTAACTAAGCTGTGTGTTGATCCCAATGTTGAAATAGCAGGGAGTGCTGCATGTCAGGACTGAGCTGCATTAACTAAGCTGTGTGTTGATCCCAGAGTGTTGGAATAGCAAGAAGTGCTGCATGTCAGGATTGAGCTACATTAACTAAACTGTGTGTTGACCCTATAGTGCCGAAATTGCATGGGGTGCTCCGCGTCAGGATTGAGCTGCATTAACTAAGCTGTGTGTTGATCCCAATGTTGAAATAGCAGGGAGTGCTGCATGTCAGGACTGAGCTGCATTAACTAAGCTGTGTGTTTATCCCAGAGTGTTGGAATAGCAGCGAGTGTTGCATGTCAGGACGGAATTGGATTGGCACATCTGTGTTTGTGTTCCTGTACTGGAATAGTATACGATACTGCAGGACGGTATTGAGGTGCCCTTGTTAAATTGTGTGAGGACCTCAGTGCTGGAATATAGAGGGTTAGGGGAGAGCATGGGGCATTTGCAGAGCTAGAGCTGTGTGTGACTTTATCATCTGCATCGCCTCAGGGGTCACACAGCATCGCAGAATGGCGTCAAGGGCATCTCACCTGGGGTGTAACTTGTACACTGACCCGTCCACTCCCACAGAGATCCTGAGCACGTCCTCCCGGCGGTAATCTCGCATGCGGTTGATCACGGCCGCTAGGCCAGCAGAGCACATCCGTGCTGCCCGCGTGGAGACACTCTCACATGCCAAGCGCACAGTCTCGCAGTCCATTGTGGAAGGCAGCAACCCCAGCGAAGTCAAGATGTTGTACGTCTGCTTGCGGTCCTCAGAATCTCTGCAGGTTGGTAGGGGAAGAAAAATTACTAATTTGAGGAAGGGCATAAGATGAGGAGCTTCCTAAGGCAATCAGCACACACAATATAATCAGCACAGAGGAATCAGAATTATGGCGAATAAAAAATGCTGGGCGGCATGGCCAAAGGGACCAGTTGTACCTGCCTTGCCCAAATGGGGCTCTCTCTACCTTGCAAATTCTCTTCCTTTGTATTTTCACACTATCCCCTTTTGCCGGGATAGTGTGAAGATGTCTGTGCGTGTGGCCACTGTGGGGGGGATGTGCCTGACGTCGCCAGCATTCTTTCCACGACTAGCCATTTTCCCTGCTGCCCCCTCTTAATTCCTGTGCCCTCTAACTCCATCCCTGCCGTCACTTCGCAGCACAGGGCAGTGTTACAAAGGAGAGGTGGTGGGGCCCATCTCAAACAAGCATTAGCAAAACCAACTGTTTGGATTTTCATTTAGCTATGGGCTAGCCCTTTTCCAGGTCCATAACTCTCAACTCATTCGCTTTTGGTGGGTGTCAACCTCCATGGTTCCATTTCACTCACCCGCCAAGGCCCTTACCCACCCATAGTCTTCAATGGTCTCCCACTAGCCAAAAATGAACTCCTCTCTTTTTACCCACCATGACAATTAAAAAGGTTGAAAGGTATGACGTGCCTGGCAAATGCTTGTCTAAAACCTACAAACAAGCCAAAAATGTTGGCTTTGTCAAAGCTTTTTTTAACAGGATTTCAGTGCAAGGAACAGATATAAATCCGGAGGCAGACATATTTATTACACCAGTATCTCATTTACAGCTGCAGTTAAGCCATTATATTTTAGTAGATTGCTTCGAAATAACTCTGGCAGGGCAAAGTCTGATGTTACTGCTTGATTGAGATAACGCAAAGAGGTCCCGGGAGGGTGTGTTTTGGGCAGGGAGTGGCAGGTGATGGATGGGAATGGCCATAGGGATTAGCATGACTATGAGAATTAATTGGGCGGGTATATTGGACATTCATTCCCATGTACGCAATGAAAGTCTATGCTCCTCTGAATTTAATTAGCAGATTTGGGTTTCTGAAGTTCAGCCACGGTTACAGTGTTTATATTTGGAAGCAGAGGTTCACACTACAGAGGATAGTCGGCGCATTGTGTGACCAAGGACGCGCTGAGAAGGGAGTTGAAGCTATGCAGGTGCAATGATAAGTGGTGCTGGGAACGAGCGTGTAAGAGACGAGATGGGGTTTTCCACTATTAACTGGATTTTTCCACTCTGCACCTTCATGCTTGTTGTCTGTCCTTAGGCCGGGGACGGTTGACAACCAAAAGAGGGCAGGGACCAGTCTCCCCATAAGAGAGAGGGCATCAAGTTAGTAGATTCAGATTTGGAACCCCGGGTGAAGAAGTCTCGCTGAGAGGGAGGATGCTCCGTTCCAGACCCCGTTAGAACGTGTGATCTCTCTGTCTACTTGCCTTGGGACTGGGTGGCGTTGCCGTGGTGGAGATTAGGGTTTCTTCTGCAACCATGTTAACGGTGATGTGTTTTCTTTATTGTTATTGACATATGTGTTGATGTTTAACCAACTGTGTTCATTTATAGAATTGTGTGTGTGTGTGTTTATATTGATGCTTGGATAAAAGGCTGATAAAGTGACAATTATATTCTAATTATTGGGTATGGTTGTGAGTTATTGCCTTCCTGAGTCTGAGAACTTTAAGGTGTTCTGATAAGGTATGTTGTTCTCCAGGTAAGGACAAAAAAGAGAAGCAATATCCATCCAATCAAATCACACAAAGAGGGATTTTTTTATTTTCATTTTGGCTCTACCTTCAAAGTTTGCTAAATTATTTATAGATAGAGAGACAGGCTTGGGACAAGACGGTTCAACACTTCACCTCATTCGAGGGAGCTGGCAGTTGCATTCATCTAATCAAATCACAGAGAGGTATGGGTTAGTTGTTTCCATTTTGACTCTACCTTCAACATTTGTTAAATTGTTTAATATGCTTTGGTTTGAGCTGGTGGTTAGTTTATATTGCATTCACACACGGGGAAAGGGACATTAGCCAATCGGGTGGCTGGTACAGCGGGCGAGAATATACGTTCTCTGGCTGCTGTTTCAGACACCCGAGGCACCATTTTTTATTTTATTTTATGTGGGAGCAAATAGGGAGTATCTCCCTGTTGTCTCCCCACCCCAAACTAAACTAAACCTTTCCCTCCACACTTACCTGCGGGACCAGAGCTTTAAGCTCCAGTCTCCTGCACCTCTTTCTCCGGCTGCTGCCATAAAATGGAAAAGGGACCTTTTCTCTTTTCCCTATGGTAGTGGCCATCTTTTTTTCCACCCCCTGCACCCACTCTGTACATTGGCTCCTGAGGGCAAAAAAGGAAAGCCATTCATTCCTCGGATGAACCCTGGGGTGCAAATGGCTTTCATGCCTCATCGGGTGTGGGGGGGCAGACATTGCTGGTAACCGCCCTCCAGACTGAACCATGGTAGGCCCGAGAGAAGCAAGGGCATTGGTGAGTGCTGTTGGCTGGTCCAGGCCATGTCGGCCCACCCCCCCCCATGCTGGGGCGTGAAAGACATAATGTTCTTGTGCAATGATAGACATAAGTTGGCTATTGCATAGTTAAACATATGTTTCCCAGTCCTGCCTCCTTCCCTAGTTTCCGTCCTCCATCTGATCCTGAAGCTCCCAAACTTTCCCCTTTCCATCTCCTATCTCTTTCTCCCTGCTTTACTCATGAATGTACCCCATAATGTCTCTTTCTGTGGATGTTGATAGCAAGGCGCACCCTTCGATCAGGGAGACATAGCGGCTCTCAAAAGATCCTCGGGTCTTCAGCATGTCAGAGGCCTCGCCGTTGAAAAGCAGATTCTCATTGATGAGCTTCATCAGCACCAGCCGTACCAGTTCCCCCATGTACTTTCCCCCGATGATCTTTTCATAGCTGTGGCGGAGAAAAAAAAAATTGGCATGGAATAAAAGGGCTGGCAGTTCTTGGGTATGGAGACTATATTTCTGTGAAGGCCACATATTAGTTGGTAGGGCTGCTAAACCTATACAGTTTTTACAGTATGCACAAACACTAATAGCTAACAAAAAAACAGAAGACAAGTAACACGATTATAGACACTGCAGCCTGGTCCACTGGCCCCTTACAAGGTCTGTCAGAACCCCATCACCCCGCAAAGCGTATCTGTGCCCCCCTTACCACCTCCCATACAGCTAATGCATTGTTAGTGTGCTAGCAACATTTATGAAGCAGACATGCAATGACAATTCTTGTCGCCAAATACCAGGGAAGCCCCAACCTCAGGGGGTGCCTCTGTCTGTGCTGCTCTCATTCTACTTTTAATCATGACAAACAGCACCCCCACTTCGGACTTCAAGGCATTTATGTTTTATCTGTGGTCCTGTTACTGTCAGCAAATGGTGGGGATGTCTGAAGCAAGCGCACACCTGACAACAAAGACTCTCGCCCAGAAATAAACAGAGAGATAAGGGAGACGAAGAGTGAGAGAGGTGAAGATGATACAATGGGCACAGCTAATTCATAACATTTCTTACAGTAGAACAAGGCACAGAGAATTTAAGAGAATCACCCATGGTTAGAGTAAATGTTCCTGAAGAAGTTAGGATACATCCCAAAGTTGCATTGATGTCCCGTGGAAGGTCTGTAAACTATAACTCCCAAAAATTATACTGTTCTGTTAAGCTCTGTTAAGATCTTCCTTCAAGACAGAACGCATACTAAGACAACAAAGTTCTTTGAGAGTGGGCTTTCCAGAACTCACTGAAGAAGAGAACCTTGAGTTCTCTGCTGCATTCAGCAAGGTTCAATTCTTTGCAGAACGCTTTGGCAGGTTTGTTCCAAGTGGATGCTGGGATCAACTGTCAGAAAGATGACCTCCCCCCCCCACAGTGGAGTTTGATAAGCAGGGTATTTGATAAATGGTCTTAGTGTTGGGGCACAGGTTGACTTGGGGCCTGCAGTGGGAGAATGTCAGCCCTTTCCTGTATTGCAGTGGGGTTCTCATGTGACTTTGTGTGTGATGATTGGAATATGGGCTTGGGCAGGGAGCCGGTTTGGGGTTCTTAGGCCTCGAGTGATGTGAGCTTGACTCTTGGTTTGGCTGCTAACCACAATTATGCTATTTTAAAATCTTTGTAGTGCGGTTGCAGGTCTTTCTTGTAGGCCTGTTCATAGCACATTGTAATAGTTCAGTTGAATTCAAACATGTTTAATGTGTAAAAAATCATACGTTTGTTCCTTTTTATTCCTAAAAAGCACCAGCCAAACAAATAAGGGGTGGCAGCCACTTTTACGCACTAAAAAACAGCAAATACCCCCCCCCCCAAAAATAAAATAGGGTGTAAAAATGCTCCCAACAAAAATAGGAAACTAACACATAGGAACCTGTCTACCTGCTTTCATGCACACAGCTCCGTGGATATGTTTGGATCAGCAATACACACACAGTGCCACAGGAAGTAGCTCTGCTACTATTACTGGCCCTCATTACGACCCTTGCGGAAAGCGACTGACCGGAGCGCCACAGCGTAAATAGCGTTTCCGCCATTGCACGAAGGAGCAAAGTGCGGCCCATTCCGACCCATCGGGCACGAGCACCACGCCACGGCGGAAGTGCAAAGTCCGCGATGGCGGAAATGACCCCAAAACGGCCCACACCGCCGCCGTACGGCGCCCTAGGTGCAATACCGCCACCCCTCTTAGCGGTCACCGCAGTGTGCGCCTACCGGAAAGTACGGTGACCGGAAATATACGGAAACGGAAGTAAAAACATGGGCCCGGAACGGGAAACATCCCGGCGTACACCTATAAAACCACTAAAACCACACAACCACTAAAATCACTACCCTGAAACACACCCCAACCCGTCACCCACCCTAGCGAAACCAAGACAAATGGGAAAAGTAGCGAAGAAAGCGTGCGACCGCAAGCGGCAGGTCCACTTCTCCCGCGAGGAACTCACCGTGCTAACAGAGACCCTCCAGGAGAATGCTGCCGTCGTCTTCTCCACGCAAATGACCAGAACGGCACTTGCAAACAAGAAGACCATATGGGCTCTGGTGGCACAGCGGGTAAGTGCGGTGGGGACCGCACCCCGCACCCCACAGCAATGCCGCAAGCGATGGGACGACCTGCGGATACGCGTCCGCAGCATACTCTCTGCCAACCGCAACATTGCCACAGCCACCGGGGGAGGTCCTGAATCACCCATCAAGTTGACCCCCTGGGAAGAAATCTGTGCCTCCACCATCGGAATGGAGAGCATAGAGGGAGTCGGAGGGATGGAGAAAGGAGTGCAGACATCCGAAGATTCAGGTAGGTGTACCAGATAAAACAATGCCAAATCCACACAGTCCATCCATGTGAAGTACCATGCGTCCACATAGTGCAACAGAAACACATGTCCAGGAGAACGGCCACACACATCGGCCTGATAGCGCACGTTAAAACCCACAATAAATACATAAATAATTAAAAACCCCTAATACACGCACTACACGTGCAGCAGGCACACCCTAACTGCAGGCTGCCAAACAACTGCACCCTCACTCCACACACAAATCAAAGCACCTCCAAGGACCCGACCCAAATCACCCTCAGGTACCACCCCAGAGCATGTGATACAATGCCATTCCAATTCCCACAGACCCATCATTAACCCTCGCCCTCCTTTACTCCACCACAGGGTCCGATCCAAACGACGAGCTACAGGACACCCCTACCAGCACACCTGCAAAGAGGGCCAAGACCAACGGCCAGAGACCCTCCACCTCAGCTGCACGCATCAAGACACGGCAGCAGCACAAATCAGGTGGCAGCACAGAGGAGGGAACATCAACAGGCACCCCAGCAGCCAGCATGCCCACAACACCACCACAGGTCCCCCCAATGGATGCCACAGAAGGCACTGCCTCTGGTGGCAGCAGCACCATAGGTGAAACCCAATTGATGGCAGCATGCTCCGACACAGAAAACGGGGATGTCGAAGTCAGATCCATCCATGACCTGTCCCAATCCCCCTGTCTGTCCCATCCCGTACAACATGAGGATACCACGCAGGGGCACCCACAAGACAACGACTGGCCATCCCCCACAAGCCCTGTCGCAAGGCAACATGAGGACAACAGCCCCTCTGTGACACCCCCGCAAATGGGCATGGCCCAGCAGAGGCAACAGTCCCTCGACCAGTTAATCGTGCAACAGCAGCAAATGGCCACACTCCTCAAGGACCATGCCGATGAATGTGGGGGCACTAAGGCAGACATAGAAACATCAACTGAGACACTTAGGGCAGAAATGGAGAGAGGCACAGAGACGCTGAGGGCACAAATGGAGAGTAGCACCGAGAGCCTGAGAGTCCAAATGGAGAGAAGCACCGAGAGCCTGAGGGGGGAACTGCATGCGACGTCCAAAGACGTATGTGCCGAACTTGCCGCAGTGCGCCGTGTGCTCACTGAGCTCTCGCAAACCCTTAGGGACATGCATGGACGTGAGCAGGCAGACACATCATCCGTTGCAAGTTCCGTCCAGGGCAGCCCCCAACGTAGATCTGGAAGGAACCTGCGCTCCACAGGCAGGGGTGCCCCTGATACCCGCAGAGGGGGCTTGCAATAGCGACAGCCCACTGACAATGAGCATCTTTGGACACTGGGGTTCGTGGGGGAGGTAGGAGGGTGGAGGGGGTGTGTTGGGCTCACTTGGGTGGCGGGTCGATAGGGTGTTCAACATGACATCACATATGCCATAAAAAGTGCACGATCAACCAATGAGATGTGTGGACATTGATTTCTGTGTACTAGGCCATCATAGGCGTACAGTCCATATTGTGCATGTCCCAGACACGCACAGTGCCACGAGTCCCGTGTCCATGTATCAGCCACCAGGCGTGAGTGCTAGAAGCATACATCAATGAGATGCTGACGAATGTCACGGGCCTCCGGTGCCTCGCAGACTCCATGAGGTGCTGCCACATCCCCACCCTCATCATGACCATCATCATGTGCTTGCAGTTCTGCGTCAGGGGGCATGGGCACATTTCTACGTACGCACATGTTGTGGAGCATGACACATGCCATGACCATCTTTGCAACCTTCTCATGGCGGTACAGGAGTGCCCCGCCAGACCTGCTGAGGCAGCGGAAACGAGTCTTCAGTAGGCCGAATGCCTGTTCAATGACTACACGGGTACGTGAGTGGGCATGGTTGTAGTCCTCCTCATGCTGGTCCCGTGGGTTCCGGACTGGTGTGAGGAGCCATCTCTTCAGTGGATATCCAGCATCACCTGTATGTGGACGAGAAACGTATGATGTGGAATGCCATTGCTACGTACGCACACCCCCCCCCTTCCTGCCAGGTCATTGCCAAATCACATTCCCCACATAATCATGCATGTAATGAGACTCACCGAGTAGCCAGGATCTGTTCCCTGCGTGTCGCTCCATGTAGCGTGGTATTGTAGAGTTCCTCAAGACCATAGAATCATGGGTTGATCCAGGGAATCGGGCACAACAATGTGTAATGATCCTGTTGGAGTCACACACCATTTGTACATTCAGGGAATGAAATTGTTTTCTGTTGCGGTACTGGGCCTCCATGGCATGTGGGACGACCAATTCCACATGGGTGCAGTCGATGGCACCAATGCAACCCGGTATGCCGGCAAGTGCATGGAATCCCACTTTTGTGTTGGTAATTTCCTGCTCCGAGCGTGGTAGAGAGATGTAGTCGTCTGCGTGCTGCAGGAGGGCATCGAGCACTTGCAATAGTGTCCGTGAGAACAGTGGCTGAGAAATGCCATGCAACTGTCCGACTGTGTGCTGGTAGGTGCCTGTGGCCAGGAAGTGGAGTACAGACACCACCTTCAGTAGGGGTGGGATGGCGGTTGGGCTATCTATCATGCTGACAAGGTCAGCCTGTGTCATGTCCACAATGGCGGCTATGGTGTCCCGGTCCAGACGGTAGAGGGTGTGGATCTGCTCATCAGTGAGGTTGAACGGATGTGCTCGGAGGCGTGGGATTGCGGGCTGCCTGCGTGGTGGTAGTGGCTGTGCTGGCGGCCCTTGCTGGCCCTGCCTTGGCCTCCTCCTCCTCCTGCGTCTCCTTCGTGCGGCCGGTAGCACTTGGTGTTCGTCTTCTTCTTGGAGTTGGAGTAGTTGCAGTGCTATCAGGTCCCCCAGGGCCAACATCGCGAGTCCTGCCGGTAGCATTTCGGTGTGGTTGTGGGAGGAGACTGGCTGTGCAATTTATGTGTTTTCAGGCTGTATGGCCTCCACCTGTGGTGATTAATTCCACCTGTGCAAGCTGCTCTCCCCTTTGGCCGAGCACGTCCGGCGCACAACGCTGCAAATCTGGGAATGGCATCTTGCTATTGCAATCATGTATTTGTACCCGATGGCCGTGTAACATTGGTTGACATGTTCATTCTGCTGTGGTCCCATTGTTGCACATACTATCTGTGCAGTCGCGAACAGACTTGTGAAGGGTCAGTGGAACGTAGTACTCGAGTAACGGTGGGCCCTCATGCATCACTTTACCGAGTTGCAATGACGGGCGGGGCGTCCCATTTGTGGGTGAAGGCAGTTGCCATTTTCACACACAGCCGCACTCGATGGAATAATTAGTGATTTCAAACGGCCACAGATGCCTTTTCGGAGTGATGTTGCAAATGTGGAATTCCAAGGGCGGCGCTTTCGGTTTCCAGCTAGCGGCGAGGAGATGCCCACAGGTCTGACTGCAAATATAACGTTCTGTTGTTCAATGTCCTTGAGACAGGGCCCATGGCGAGGAAGCAATGATTGATATGAATAGTTTGGGATGCGCAATTGCTACGTGGGCGATGAGGCCGGCCGTTCCCACATACATGTTACTTCACAACACTGGAATTACGGGCTGGGGCACTGTGGATTTTGCAGGCTGCATAACGCACAGACTCAATGGATGTTTCTAATGTTATGTGAGTAATTATTCAGGCGTTTTGATTCCGGGATGAGGGAATGATGAATGGATGCATGGGCAGGTGATTTGATACAGAGTTTGCCATGTACAGGGCTTCTTGGGATCTATCCGCCTCCCCTACGCTATGTGATGCAGGGCTGCCATGGTGGGACCATCGTCTATCTGGCCTTGTTGAGCCCTCCCTGTCTCGACACGCCCTCAGACACTTGTGTCCATGCACATTAACATTCCCATCTGATGGATTCTGTTTTGACAGACGCATGCACAGGTACACTCGTTTGTGATGGTGTTTGCACCTCGATATAGATGGTTAGGAGTCGCAAGTGGTTTTGGGGTGGTGATGATCCTTTGGAGTGGGCTAGCATGCATATGGCTGTGGATTTCGTGTGATCATTGAAGTGAGTTGTTGGAATGTAGTTCTGATGGCCATTCTGTTCTTTTTCTTTTCTTTTGGTTGACAGGTATCTCCTCCCCTTTTGCCACTGCCATCTGTATGCCACTCCTGCAGATGGGTTTTACTCCCGACACCTGCTGCTTCGTGTTAATCAGTGGAGCAGCATTACGATCTTATGGGACGATCGCCAATGGCCCACATGCCCTTACGCAGTACTGGTGGCTCGGAGCAACATTTCGGCCTTTCAGCTGGACTAGTGCCTCCCCATTGGGACGGCCCTGCGGTTCTGTGCGCTTCCATGTTGCCTTTTCGTACGTGAATGTGGCTCTGTGTACCATGAGGGAACAGGACGACACACAAGTAGTGGCTGGTCATTTCTTGCGGATGCAGCCCACAATGGTGATTGGTGTTTAGGAGTTCATGGCCTGATGGCTGTATGGGCTTGGTGACTTTGATGTGCATTAAATTTCTATTCTGATTTGGCCCGTGTAGCGTTTTTCTTTGCAAGTGATGTGGCATATGCCTATTTGGGGGGCGATGTATTGTGAGGAGATCTGCATTGGGTTCCAGCTTCGGAGTTTAGTTGCGTGGTACTGTACTGGGCGCGTTTGCCTACTAAGCCCGTGAGGTCAGGGATGGGGGCTGCCAATATGACAGTTTGAATGTTGTCATGCTCAGGGGCGGGGGATTGGGTTTTGTGTAACAGATGCCGGTCAGCCAGGTGGACTGGTGGAATGATGTGATTCTCGGAATATGGCTGGTCACAGGTGCCTGTGTTTGCGTGCGTTTCTTGGTGGGGGACTGTGGTCATGTCCATTGGGATGGCTTCTGTATTCGTGCCATCTGTGCCCTGCAGCTCCCATTGGCCCCTCTTGGGTTTCTTTTGTTCGTTGCCATGCATGGGTGACTTGTACATTTCAATGGTTGCATTGTGGCTTCATTGCACCTACGGGGAGTTGTACTTTGTGGGCAGGGAGCGGTGTACAGGCACTCAGTGGGGCCGTTTACGGTTGATTCGCGATGCCGTACTTCTCACCATGGCGGAATGGTACATTACGCCATGCCTGATGGCGTTAGGTACATGTCCGCTAGGGTCGGAATTGGCGTACCGTTGCGCCATGGTGGTGTTTGCGGTTTCGCATGGCGCGCGCGCGCGTGCTTGGTGCAGTTAGCGTTGGCGTTCACTACGGTGTCGCTAATGGCTTCGTACTTTGTGGTGACGGGTCATAGTCGCACCGAGCGCTATTCGATGGCGGTATTGCATTTCCGCCATCGTTTTCCGATTTCCGCAAGGGTCGTAATGAGGGCCACTGTCTGATCTGAAGAGGTAAATATTTATCCTTTAATATGCATAAATATCTAGGCGCAAAGAAATATTTATTAGAAAACATTTCTGTTTACATTTGTTTACAATGTAAACATATGTTTACTTGCATATCAAATACTCTCATTGGGGACATGGCTTACTTTTTTACTCCCTAAAAATCATTTTACTCTCAACTTTAAAAAATATTGAGCCAAATACTGCCACTTCAATCTCTTATCTGGAGCACTGACCACAAGCGTCATTCTGCAGCATCACATGGCGTGGCAAGCTGAGACATTGCAGGCTTGGTCACCTACTCATTTATTGTTAAGATTGATAATTATTATAATCATCAATAATCATCAATAATTCATTCAGCAGAGAGGGCTAAGATCCCACGCCCGATAGTTTAACTTTGTTGGGCTCCTAATGTCTTTTTCTTTTTTTCTATTATTTTCCATCAGCAGTGCACTTGAGAAAGTAAGCAGCTATGGGAATAGTTCAGGACTGTTCAGCTGTTTTGTGGCTGCCATTTCTAACAAGTTAAGTGTCTCGAGGCTGCACCACGAGTACAACCACTGCAAAACTATAATCACTGCTGCCAGACAGTGCTTTACCCCTACCTACACACTGCTGTCATTAGCTATCCGCTGATCTTAAATGACACCAACTACATACTTGCCAACATTCTGTGACCAAAAAGATGTAGGATTTTTGAAGTTTCAAAAATGTATAATTCCCATAACAATGACATCACACGGGAAAATACATAACATACATTGTTGGCACCGTTGAAGTATTCTAAAATACACAACTCATCAAACAGCACAATATGGAAAGATGTTCAAATGTTAAAAATGTATAATTCTGAACGGTAACTTAACACCAAATTCAATTACCTAACTTCACAGAAGGTAATTACACAGATCTGGTGGGCAGCGTTTGCACTGCTCTGTAGCAGCAGCCCAGGCAGTACATATTTATTGCAAGTTGAACACTGAATGACATGGTGACTGATACCCCCCTTAGTCTGATAGGCAGATGTTGTTTGAAGGTGTTACACTCTGCCACTTGCCTTCGCTGGTGGTTCACCTAAGGGTTGTCCCGGCCAGAGTGCAGGACAGTCACGTAGCTGTCAGGTTAGTGGATTGGGCTGAGCCCAATCAAAGTAATCACCTACCAGTCCGCTGTACCGACTAATTAATGTATTGCATGCTTTGTCCTGGAGCTTGCCTCATAGTCATAGAAACTACTTGTCACTATAAAAAGCAGTAGGATCTGTCACTGAAATGTGTAGGCGGTAGGACTGCTTAATATCTGTAGGGTTGGCAAGTATGCACCTAGTGCAGGAGTCTGCAACCTGCGACTCTCCACGTTTTGGACTACGACTTCCATGATTCCTCACCATTGAATATGCTGGCGGGGGCTGATGGGAGTTGGAGTTCATTACATCTTGCGGGCCAATGGTTGCTGACCCCTGATCTAGTGGTTTAGATCAGAACCAACTTCTTAAGCTGTTAAACCAAAACCAAGGCACTTTGACCAACAGCAAGCATGTATAATCTCACGTGTGTGCGGTCCTGCAGTCTTCAGCATTCCTCTCTGCATTCACAATCGAAATCTCTTTACCTGCAGACATTGCGAAAGCTCGATGCTCCTTTAACTATTTACTTAGCCATGTAGGTATTTTGTAGGCTATCCTGCGTTCACTGTTCTTGGGGTTACATTAGCTTTTGCCATTCCAGTTAAGATATGTATTGTTTATCCGTGACAGTCCAATGCAAACGTTCACCACAACGTCCTGCCATCCCAGCTGAGATTGTGCGTACCCTGATAGCTGAGGTGGCGTCCACATCACAAGGGATTCTGGAAGTATCCTTGAATTACCAGAAATTAAATGTAGGTACATTAAAGAGGTTAAATGAAGGCTAGGCCAAAGCATTTTCCAGCTTCACAGTATCTCTTCAAGTATTCACTTTAACTTTTTTCGGCATATAAACAACCATTAAAGTACAACTATATTTCACAGCACATATACAAATCATACATTAAAACATCCATGCCATTGTAAATCATTACAAAACAAATCATTCTGGATCTAAGATTTTGGGATATGGTATCAATGATTAAATATATTCAAAGTGGACACTTCTTTAAGTAATACAATATACACACCATGTTTTGCCGTCATGAGCGCTATTTCCTCTCCTACACATTTCCTGCCACAGCAACCTATCTCATCCCTTGCTTTTTAAAAAGGGTTGTTATCCAACTGCCTCTTGGCATGGAATACATACAGAAAAATAAAACTTGCACAACGTTTTCTAATGCATCTTTGCTAAAGGGACAATTAGCTGGACAATTTTGTGACCGCTTACCAGTGAGGCAGCATTAGGCAAAATTTCAAAACAAAGTTTTTACAGCATGATCCTATAACTCGACTTTCAAATCCCTGTTAAATTCGGTTAATAACCACTTTCTTCTTTCACTCCAAGATAATCTATAGTTTCTTTTACTCAGTATACAACTATGCAGAAAATGTGTGTGGGCCCTACAATTGAAGGCTTTCTTAACGCGTGTTTTACTTCTCTCGTAATAACACCAGATTTACCACAATTGTGTGCATATCCGATGTCAGCTAAAATTGATTGAATAGACTTTAACCATTCCCAACTGCTTCCTCTAAGGTCATTTACAATTGACCATAAAAGAATTATGCATTGAAAGCTCTTCTAGTATATTCAAATATAGACAAAATGAAATCAGTTAAAAAGATATATCATAATGAATTGGTAAAATGCCTAGTTCCATTATGAGGTAAAGCCAAAAGCTCTTTCAAAACATTTCACTTTTTAACTTCTAGGTTAATCAAAGAAGCATATCCCCAGAGTCCTGCTCCATGTGTTGCAGCAGATTGTAATGTCGATTTCTAAACTTCCAGGCTAGGCTGGATTGCCTTACCACCAGATTTAATTATGAGTGAAAGACATCATGCACTCACTTTTCTTCAACTAGGGTACCCAAGACCCGTCAGAGGCAATCCGAACCCCAGAAAATCAAATGTATCTATGATATAAATCCTTTCTTTGCTGAAAATAAAATTCACATTTATCTTCCTCTGCCTCTGGACTTGGCATGTCATGGCCACTCCTTTGGAGCTATTAACACAGAGGTTAAACTTCTCCAAGACAATAAGTTGGTTAATTGTGCACATAGGTGTTTTAGATATCAAGGCAACATCATCTGCATAAAGTAGTATTGCGTCTTTCGTATATCCTAGCATAGGGGCGTAGCAATCAATACTCTGGATCTCTGTCACTAAGTTATTTATGTACATGGAAAAAAGGAGACAGAGCACAACCTTGTCTCACCCCAATATTGACCCGCAAGTACTCTGTATGGTCTCCTATCGACCACACCTCACTCTGGCTGTATTTCCCTCATTAAGGTTTTGTATGGCTTGAAGTAGCATTTTAGCCATCCTAGAATCTTCCAGCACTTTTCACAATTTTGATTTACCCACAGTATCAAATGCCGTTTTGAAATCCACTGAAAAAATATACAGTGTTTCTTTTTTAATATTTATAGATTTAAAAATGGTAGCACTTAATAAAAAATACCTGTTTGATTGTTCCCCTAGCTTTCCTAAATCCTCCGTGAAGTTCAGACATTTTATTTTGGTAATTTGACCGCTCTTTGAGCATATGTAATAAAACGTTCCCATAGATATTAGCACCAGAATCAATCAGAAAAATGTGACAATAGTTTCCCGGATGGGATTTGTCACCTCTTTTAAACAAAGGAACCATATTGGCTAGTTTCTAGGGTGATGGTACTGTACAATTATTATTTAAAATATTAAAAAAACATTGTTAAAAAAAGGACCCAATATTTTGATATCACTACGATATAAATTCCCAGGAATTATATCCACGCCTGATATCATCCCCAGTTTTTGGGAGACTATCGCCTTAGTCACATCAGCCAAGTTAAACACCAAATGGGTTTCACCTACATCTCGGTTAGGCACCATCATATGGCTAGAGGATACACTATTATCGGTTGTATCCTCCTTATATAGATAACTAAAATATTCCCTCCATTTATCAGCTGATATTGATGCTAGTTCTTGCTGATTTTGTCCATCAAGACCACACTTATTCACCAATTGCCCAAAATGTGTTTGTTTTTGATTGGCTACAGCTTTTATCATCCAAGCTCAGTTGTCTGGTTTTGTGGCTGCCCTCTTCTGTGTTATGAGAAATGTATATTTACTATGGACACGTGTAATTTTCCTGAATGTAATTCTCTACAATTTCTTAGTTCTAGACAAAGCTGAGACTTTCTCTCCCTACATTCTTGGTACTACTAACTATGCCTGGGTAAACATGTCCATATTTATTATTATTCCTGGGATTTGGTTGGGTCAAATATGGAGCAATTTTACTGCATGAACCTGTATATAAACATTCAATATTAATCTTTTCTAAATCAGATGTTAAAAAAGCATCCTCAAACAATGGTAGAACTCCGAAAAATATTTTTGACAGGATAGCCTCAAGATCCAGAACATGCCATTTAATTCTTTTCCTATTTTCACTATCATAATGATTTTGATTAATAAAAAATGGTAAACTGGTATCATTGGTTACAAATTTGCTTTAAAAGAGCAGGATCACGCTCAACTCTTTCTATAACTTTTTATTCAACAGCTGAATACAGACATTCTAAATTTAAAAGGATGAAGTCCAAATGGGATCTTGTCATGCCTCGCTTAAAAGTAGGAGCTACAGGTCTATCACCATTGACCCTGCCCTTTGCAGCTCTTACACCCAGCTCCATAAACTGTATAGCCATTTTTGTTGCCTCACAATGATTTGAGCTGGAGTATGTAGCATCAATGTTTGGAATATTCCAGGCTTCATTCTCCTCCACTGCAACTTACCACAAATAGATTAAAGGTTCACATTGATTGCACATTTTGAACCCCTGTCACAAATATCGTAGAATCTTTCTTTGACAGTGGTGTTGATCTACAAATTTGTATCAATATCTCCATTATTTTAATTGCCCCAATCCAATCTACCAGGTTTAATACAAACATTAAATAGTCTTTTCTTTACAAGATTACAAGTTTAAAACGTTTAACTCATTAGGTCAGAACACTGGGTATCAACCTCCTTAATCGCCTTGAGGCCTGCAGGCGATTAAGGCGCATTAAGAAGAATTAAAATAAACAAATAAATAAATAATCACATATTTACAGGACTTTGAGACCCACAGTTGGACGATCTCCTTGACCTTTTTCAGCTGCAACCGAGAAAGTGTAATACCCTAACTTCTTACTTATAGCTGTTAGGGACCATGTTTTCTGTAAGCAAATAATATCCCTCAATTTTATAAAATGTTTCCAATTGGGGTCTTCCCTCTTGCTTTCTAGTCCCACTATATTCCAAGTTATAATAGTTTGTGTGATCACACTATTAGGGGTAGTATTTTCCTTAGACTTAATCAGGTCCTTGCTAAGTGAAGGGAGTTAACAACAATCTTCTTATATACCCCATTACATACATTGTTCTCTTTAATCATTGGGGTGACAATTTCAAAATTCCTATTAGTCATTTGGTGGTTAGAAATTACATTTGGGGCTTGGGCTTTAGCATTTCCTGTTTGTATGTGCTTGCATAAAGAGTTGTTAACTCCCTTTGGCGGATAGGTCCTAAAATCTATTGACAACAGTCTTCAAGTACTGAAAGTTGAGGTCTTCAACAACTTTATCTGTATCACAATCAGATAGCTCCTCTAACAAACACATGGCTCTCAGTGCCAAGCTAAGAGATTTGATTTTCTTCATCTCCTTAGGACACTGTGCCCACTCCAGTATGAAGTCTGAAGCGAAGAGACAGAGCTGCTTTATGTAACTGCCCACACCAAAGCATTACCTTTATGTACACCAACTATTCCAGCAACACTCCCTTTGGGCCATCAATTCACATTATTCCAAAAACATACAAATCTCACAAATCAATAACATTATCTTGTAGCCTATCATAGCAGATAATACAAGCCATCCTTTAACCTATGTCCTCAATAACAAATGTAACCAAGTCTCATTATCTACAAGGAAACTTCCCTGCGCAAGGTACCAAAATACCCTTCACTTTTAGCTACAGAGCGTGTCTTCAGCTCAGACCTCTTCACAACCCCTTGAGTACGACCCAGAAATGCCTCATTCACGGGACCTGGCAAATAGATCTGGAGTGGCGAATGGCCTCTAGGTTCTCACCTGAGGGCCAGGCTCTTCCAGTGTCCTTTCCAAGACAGTTCCAGGTTTTATGTCTAGTTGTGATAAACATCATCCCACAGCCATGTGAGCCTGTTTTCTTTTTTTGTTTTAATCATCGTCATCCCAGTGTAAGAAGTCTCTTGTTTATCGTTTAATGAATCTGTTCAGCATTGTTACAGTCACCATAGATTCCCAACATGACTGCTAGCGAGCCACCTCTGATCAAGTATCTAAACAGGCCTAATCCAGTAGATAACCTACAGAGCTAACAGGAGACTAATTTCAGCATCACCACCCAATTAAGAAGTCTTGATGAATCCTTTGATTTAACCATGAATCTAAGCAGGGAGTAATACACCCAACAAGATCTTTTTAGCCTTTGTGAAAGCTACAGAGGCCTTAAATATTCAATTGTTCAAGTCTGCACCCCATGATGAGGAAAATTGTGTGAAAATGGTGGCTAAGACAGTGTATCACAAAACAAACTTGCATGTGGATGTCACAGTTTCAGAACAAATTCTGCAGATTGAAATAGCAGTCCTATTGAAACCCTTTCATCGGTAGACTTTTACAGCTGATGCACAACACCAAGGGCACTTTGCGGCAGGGCTCATGCAAATGCTATTTGGTAGTAACTGTAGCTGTCAGCAAAGGAAAGGATCCAGGATTCTCCCATGCATTTGGTATGGTGTACAGCCTGGGAGAAGCAGGCTAAAAAGGGTTAACCACCTTATGAAGCAAAGGAAGATAAATGAATACCTGTACAATTTAGACTGTGATGTAGCCTATTACAGGAACCACATTGACAGCCCGGTTCCAGTTGACATGCTGAATGAGATAGATGCCAAAAACACGCTGAAACAACATGATCAGGAGCCGCACCATTAAAATCACTCGTCAAAGTTCCTTGCTCTGTGATGGGAATTGGCATGCCTAACTTCAGACATCACAATTATGAGTCATGGCGTACAAAGAGGCAGGGATTCCTGCAGACTTTACCTGCTTTTTAGCATCTGCTAAAAGCAGGCAGAGTCCACAGTAATTCCCTGTAATGATGGCCTCAAAGTTTTTTCATGGTGGCTGGCATTACTGATCTCTGCCATATGCATGTATGTAATGCAGAGATCTGCCTCTCAGTACCCTTCATCACACCATTACCTAAATGGCCAGAATTGTACAAGAACTGCATGGCACATTGAAGTGGCAGCAGGAATATAGTTCTTGCAGGATTCAGATGTGCCCATCAGTGTGAATCCCTTAGTAGATAGAAAAAGAATCAAAATGGTCATATTAGAAAATGTGATTGTCACAGAAGCACTGTCGTTTTATTCTTTATTCTTTGTAGACCACTAGCTTGCATGTGCGACTGCTGTATCCCCATGTATGCCATTAACAACTGCTTTAGATTTTATTGATTATGCGTACATTAGTTCCCAAATGTTGGCCAAATTGAATGCGCTTGGAGTGTCTGACACTTAATCCTCTGTGGTCGAACTTTCTTTTAGGTTCACTAGCATGATTTTTGGTGACCTACCATCTTTGGATTTCCAGCCCCTCAGAGCCATTAAGAGTTTTCCAGTAAAGCAGAAAAGGCAGTAGAAGCTTCAGATGAGCCCTCTTTGTTTTCACTGAACTCCTGACTCTGTGATCTGTTCTTTCTTGGTATTTTGTCCCAGCAACTGGGAAAATCCCTGGATTGATTGATAGCAGTTCTACAACCATTGAGGTGCACACTATTCCCAACACCCGGGCTTACCCGGATGCACAGCTGAGGACTACACATCTAGAGCTCACCCCGAGGTGCCATTGCCATCTGGGTTTCAACCTCAAAGATCTTACTCCAAGGTACCATGGAGGTCTAACACTATTAAACAACTCTCCAAAGAACCAAAAGGTTTAAAATCTCATCCTGCAGATTGCATTTCCAATTAATAAAGGGTCAACCGCCACTGTGTACTTCAAGGTGTTGATGGGCCTCACACCTGAGATGCACACTAAACCTACGTTTCTGATGTTCCAATAAGTTTCTGATGTTTATAAGCCTGGCCTTGCTACAATAATATGTGCATTTCTGGTGCTATCAATCACTGATGCAACAAAGCACTTTAGTTTATGGATGTCGGCATTAACGTTTACTGATTGCATTTTTTCGGCTACCAATTGTATGAATGTATTAGATAATTTTGTCATTCATGAATCACATGTGGAATGTTTTTTATATTTTGTAATGACAGTTTTTAACAGATGTTGAGACATCAAGTGTACAAAATGGCGCAATGGTTGAGGGTATTGTTTCCACCCTGACCCTGGCATATGGATAGACGTGCTGCCTCTGACACAGAGTTGTTTTGTTATATTTCTAAGCCTGGCCTGCACCAAAAGCATTCTAATAAGCAGCATGATGTAGCAATTGGGCCTCGCCAGTGCCACCGGTCTCATGACACCTCGGCTTCCAAAGATGGTTGGTGAAGCTCAAGTAAATGCTCTGGCCCACTTGCTGCAGCTGATTCCAAGGCCTGGTTGGCTATGATAAGACTGCCATGCCTTTTCATCCAGCCATTGCTGGAGTTGAATGTGGTTTGGGTCAGTGCCCCTTTTGTATGACCCTTGATCACTATGCAAACACTGTATGATTGATGTCAATTGGACCACACTTGTAAGGTGTTGTTCTGGGATGTCGCTGAGCACTGAGAAACTGCATTTTTAACGTATTGTTTTTTTATAACGCGCTTAATACCTGAGTTCGGTTTCTAAGCGCAGATCTGGGATTCGAGCCTCTGTTGCTCTCCATTGCCTTGCTTCCAAGACCAGCACGCTGCCCCTGTGCTATCCTCCGCTCATAGGGAAAAGTGGTTTGAATAAATCCACTCCTACCAAGCACCCATAAGTTACACAGTGAGAATCTTTGTTATATTTCTTCATACATGCTTCTGAAAAATAAGTTCAAATGATGATGGTTTGGGCCGCATCCCTTGTTTATTTAATTAAATGTTTCCAATATCTTCACATATCCAGTTCTGTGCATCACCAGACTTAATTATATTACAATATGCAATGTTTCAGGATCATTCCCTTCATGAGGAAGGGCTATACGAAAATACAAAAACTGCTTGTGAACTTACTGAGAATTGTAAACAAATGCAAAGTACAGATTCTCATTCACTTGCAAGAAATCGAAGAAAATTACCTTCCATTAAGTCTGTGTGACAAACAATGTGGCATCCCAATGCCGCTGCTCCAGACGCAAGAGAAAAATGGACTATCCCGCACTGGAGCTACTCCTCATATTTAAAGAAAAACTACCATGAACATGAAAGAAAAACTTCTAGAAAAAGAAAGACAATATACACAACCCCAATCAAACAAGAATCAAGAATGCTTCTAGAAAGACATCCCAAGTAAAGTCTTCATTTAAACCATGTGGTGGTCTGGCTTTTAGAAGGAAAACTCAGCTTTCCCAATACTTTAGAGGTGACTTTTGATCGTTTTGTCTTGCATGAAGAAAAGATATGTCCCAAAATCATATAGTGTGCCACCATATGTCCTTACAGTGCTTAGCAACAGAAGACTTCACGTTGTTTAGGGTAGATGTCAGATTTCATCCACGTACCAGAGGTCACATGGGCAGACTATGGCATAAATAGTGAATGCTGCCAAACACGTTCTAAAATGCTGTAATTGAATGTCTGTTAGTGTTAGTGGCTTTGCAAATGAAGCTCCTTTAAGGACGCTGTTACAGACAGAATAATTAAGGCAGTGTAGGTGTCATTTTTGGGTGTAGCAGGAAATGGTTGGTCAGATCATGGTGACAATGTATTAGATCCTGATGTTTATATGCAAACTGCGGCTTGAAGTGTATAACAAGTGCCATTTCTTTATCCTCTTGTAATGTACCAATGTTTAAGATTATTTGCTTGAATTGTTGACGTAAGTGACAAAATCTCTGAATGCACACTAAAGATTATTTTAAATTGTATGTTTTTTGACTGGGATCAAAAGCTGTCTCACAAATGGTTGAAGATATTTTTTTGCCCTGCACCTCGCAAACATTTGTATGAATAGCCTTGTGCTTTAAATGACTGAACACTCTTATGTGCTGCAACTGCAACATCTTGATACGTCTCAGAAATTCTTCCTCTTCACAGAAATTGGCAACAAGATACTTTAACTTTATTATTAATGTTGTACGATATGATGTGGTCATCAATACAATGTAATGATTGAAAGCTTTGTAGCATTGTGTGAATTTACATTTCCTATGTTGTAGGTTGATGTTCCTCTACAAGTAGTTAACAGTCATCTAGGAACTATTCATGGTCAATTGAATCATTGGCTTGGAATTAAGCCCATTTACAAATGCGTGTACGTCTTAAATGTTTTTTGAAAATGTAAGGAACATTTGTCAGTATATCACGTACAGTATTTCACCCGTTGTTGCTGGAGTGTGATTGAAAGGATTATGTTTTGTTCTAAGTTAGGGATAAAGATGTTGGCTACGCTGAGGGAGCAAAAACAGCAGCCACAGGAAACCTGCGTTTTTGTAAGTAAAAGATTACAAAACTTTCTTTGTTAAGATAACACTAATACAGATAAAGGAAACCCAACGTTTCCTGCAGTGAAGTGTTCAGTCTAGAGCTTCTGCCACTGCTTCTATCGCTTCAAATGAAGAAATGTACATCTACAACTGGTAATGTCATCAAGCCTTTTTTATAACAAGCATGCTCAATATGCCCTTTCCAACTATTCAAGGTTTGTCATAACATCTGCTTAGTCTTTAGTGTAATGGACATCTTTGATAATTAGATCTTGTAAAAAAAATATATATTAATGTACTGTGACATTAGATCCAAAAGCTAGTATTAGGGAAGACTGCCATCCGACCTAGAGGCTCCATAGGATGTCTATGCACTTTTGGTGAAGGGTTTAAAAACTGGATTTGTAAGGAACTGAACTTTCAAAAATTGGGTGGTGTTTTTGAGAATGGAATTATTATTCAATGTATACCCAATTACACACCCAAGATCTGCCATAACATGTTTTCAAGGATCTGATTTAAAATTGTCCTATGTGCCAGTATCTGAAAGATGTCTAATAATGTCCCAATGATATTGTGCTTTGTCCATGAGAACAAATGTGCCACCTTTATCAGCAGTTATGATTATGATTGTAAAATCTCCTTTTAACTTTGTTAGAGCCATACATTTAACATTGGATAAATTAGGTATTTTTATCTGGGTTTTAAAGGGTAAGGCAGTCACTTATTTCTCAATTGATTTCCAGAAATGACAAGTGCTTTATTAGAAGCGTTGTTAAAAAACTGCTTTTGGCATGGAACTCTTGGCATGCTGGATGTATTTCTATCGTTTTAATTTATAAGACTTATTGGTGTAAAACAGTATGGAATACAAAATTAAATTTGTGCTTTGAATGCTAGGACTTACAATACTACCACTTCAAAATCTTATATGGAACTCTGCTTACATTACTACATTATTTACAAGAGCAGAATGGATTAATCTCTAACAGGAATCCACATAAATATTCAAATATCTAATGCATTATTTGTTGGTGCTCTTTCTGTTGTGGGTGACAATATAATGCCCTTCCTTGCAGCACATCATCAATCTTCACCCACCCTCCAACCCAAAGCCTACCAGGTCAGACAAGTCCAACAACCATTGACTAAGTTCAGTCTAACCTGGACACCTGATTCTTCTAGAACACCCCTGCCCCCACCCAATAACGACCAACCAACAATCATCACAAAAAAATCAAACCAAGCACAGAAGAAATCTTGCTATCATGATCAATACCAACACTCCAGGACATGCCCCTTTCCCCCAACTAACATGCTCATCTTTTAGAACCACCTTACACTACATACATACATTCCCATGTATACTGTGCCCTAACACTTGTGAGCACATTAGCTAACACAGAGCTATGTAGAGCTATCTCCTCATGTCCTGGTACATGCTTTACCCACATACCCACCCCCCAGGTTCCCCATCAAAAAACACCTCTGGGTAAACTGCCACAAACCATCAAGAAATATACTGGTATACAGGATTCAGATACCTGTCTCTCCTTCTCCTCCCATTAGCCCCCCCCTGCTTGTCCCCATTCTCTTAAAGAACCATTTGCCAAGAGGCTGCTGCAAAGGTCATTATATTGCATTATCATGTATTGCCATGTTGTAGCTATAATTTCATCTTACAAAGCTAATAGAAGGTAGATCCTTAGTTTGATGGATAGTGCCTTCTCATCAGAGAAAATCCTGTTATTATTCTTTTCCATCTCCTTATATATACTGGCTGCCCCTGCGTTTGTCTATTTAGTTGTTGAAATGAGGGCTCAAACTGAATTTGCAAGCTACTAACCAACCATAAAAATGTCACTCACCCCTACATTCTATACATACTCAGAGCACACCACTTCCTACTCACCAAGAGTACAATATCACTAGCCAATGGTTGGTGTAAAGTGCAAATGGTATGCCTAATCGTCACCGTAATCGTATTTCTGATGCTTGTATCTGCTTAGATACACATGCTTTGCATAGGCCAACATTTAGCAGAAGCTGCAGCGTATTGCACATGAAGTTTTTCAAAGTTCAAAAAGGGGCTTCGATAGGGCGTGTCTGTAATACTATCCCTGGTGTGACGTACCCCGTACCCATGATCCCTCACATGTCGAGGTCCCTCAGATTATTTGGTTCTGACAAGAGGGAGTGTAAGTTGTAAGCGCAAAGTGTAGGTAGAGACCGTGAGGTGTGAAAGATCTATGTTTTTAGCAAGAACCTTCAACTCCAACAGGGGAGGAAGGGTGGATGCATGTTAATCTAAGCAGATAAAAGCATTAGAGAGAGTAATGTATCCCTTCTGAGGCTTTGTTGATCTGCTTAGAATCACATGCCTTGCATAGATTAGCGAGCAGTATTTGTAGAAGGAGGTAGGCTGTTTGAAGGTAGCGCTGCAAAAAAATGTTTCAGCACTGCTTGTCCCTCCTGTGTATTACCCTTGGAATGTGTGTCCAGACAGTAATGTTGGGTGAAGGTGATACTGAACTCCAAGTGTAAGCCTTGCAAATGGCATCTAAGGGTACATTTGTTATGAAGGCTAGAGTGGCCCATATGCCTCTTGAGTGTGCTCTAGGCTTAAATGGCAACATTCTCTTGGCAAGAGAGTAACAGAGTTGGATGCAGTTGACAATCCATTTAGAAATAGCAGATTTAGAGATAGGGTCAGCGGCTATAGATACAAATACATATCTGTTTCTTTGATAGGTTTAATCTTTTGAAGGTAGAACATGACATCTCTTCGTTCATCTAGTGTATGAAGGCGTTTTTCTGCTTCATTTATAGGGTTTTGGGAAAATGCAGGAAGTTCTATAGTTTGGTTTACATGAAATGTAGGTATACATTTCCGTAAAAATCGATGGAGAGTCGTAGCACCAATCTGTCCTTGTGTATGTCTACAAAGGAGTCTTGTACTGACAGCGCCTGTAGTTCACTGACATTTCTGATAGAGATAATGGCTATAAGAAAGGCTGTCTTGTAAGTTATATGTTTATAGCTGGCCTTGTGCATTGGCTCAAGGGGGGCCCCCATGAGCCTCGTGAGTACAATATTGAGGTACCAGCGGGAGTACGATAAGAAACTGGAGGGTATCGTTTTTTTAACACCCTCCATGAAGGCTTTAACTACAGGCACCTTCCACCATGACATTTTGCTTTGAGGTGTGGTGTAAGCGGATAGAGTTGCAAGGTGCACTTTGTGTGAGTTAAAGACTAATGCTGAGTGAAGTAGATACAGTAGGTAGTTGACTATATTAGACGGTGAACAGTCGGTTGGATTGAGAGCCCGTCTCCTGCACCATAACACAAAACATTTCCATTTGTTAAAGTAGCAGTGTCTTGTGTTAGGCTTGCATGCTTCTTTGAGTATTTCCATGCACCGTTGGTCGAGGTTTAGGTGACCAAATTCTATGACCTCAGTAGCCAAGCTGCTAAGTTTAGCATCTGAGGGCATGGGTGAAGCTTTGTTCCTTGATCCTGAGTTAACTGATTGTCCGGACAAGGAAGTTTCATGGGAGGACACAGGAACATCATTTGAAGGTGGGAAAACCAGGTTTGCCGTGCCCACATGGGAGCTATTAGGATAATTTTTACTTGTTCCTGGTGTAGCTTGTGGACTACTCTCTACAGAAGAGGTGTTGGGGGAAAAGTGTATGCAAATCTCCCTGACCAATTCATCAGAAGTGCCTTCCCTTGGACGCATAATCTGGGCATCGTGCGTTCTCCAGAGTTACAAAGAGGTCTATTTCTGGGAACCCCCAGCCTGAGAAGACATTTTCTAGCATGTCTGTGTTTAGTAGTGCCCACCGCAAGATGTTCTGGGCTAGTTTGGACAGCCCTGGAGAGTGTGTCCACCCTGTTTATTTATATAAAACATGGCTATGGTACTGTCTGTGAGGACTGCCTTGCATATTAAATGAGTCTTAAAGGCTTGAAGTGCTTTGAGGACTGCTGGCAGTTCCAGAAGGCTGATGTGTTCTCCGGTTAGTCCCTGTGTCCACACCCCATGAGCAGTGTGATGGAGGAAGTGAACTCCCTACCCTGTCATTGGCGTGTCTGTTGTTAGAGTGGCTTGTTAGATTTCTTCTGGTCTATCAATGTAACGATTGAACTAGAGTTTGTGAAGCCACCACTGGATCGTCCCACAACCGGATTGCTTGGAGCCAAGGTTTCGCTAGCCACTCTGGCATTGGACAAATGCACAGTCTGGCGTGTTGAACCATGTAGATGCAGGAAGCAATCATTCCTAGCAGGCACATTGCCTTTCGTCCCTTCACCTGATGACTGGTTACATACTGAGTTGTTTGAAACAGCATGTTTTGAACCCTCTCTTTGAAGTGGAAGACTAGCCTGTTGTTTGTTTTGATTAGTGCCCCCAGAAACTGCTTTACTTGGCTGGGCACTAGACTTGACTACTTTTAATTTATGGAGAAGCCCAATTGGAACAACAGATTGTTTGTTGCATGTTTTGTAGGCACCTATGTGGCGTGCCCCCAGTAAGTAGCTAGTCGTCTATGTAAGGGTACATTGGAATGGACTGCCTTCACAAGTGGGCAGCTACCACTGCTAGGACCAATGCGAACACCCTGGGTGCTGATGCAATGCCGAATGGTAGAACTTTGAATTGGTAGTGCTTGTCTCCCAATTTGAATCTTAGCTATTTTTTGTGCACTGGCAACATTGAAATATGAAAGTATGCATCTTTCATATCCAATGTTGCCATCTAATCACCGAGTTTCAGTAGTGGGATGACCTCCTGCAATGTTGTCATCCTGAATTCTTGGGGTTTGACTTTGAAGGGCGCAGGTCCAGCACTCAGCGCATTGTTAGATCTTTCTTTGGAACATGGAAGTACATTGAATAAATACCTTGACTCTCTTCCCGAAATGGCACCAGTTCGATTGCTCCCTTTTGAAGCAGTATTTCGATTTCTTCTTGCAGAATTTTGAAATGTTCTGAGGACATTTTTCTTACTGGAGGAGGATGGTGGCAAGCTGTTTCCAGGAACTCTACGGAGTATCCCTTGCCCAATTTATCAAGAACCCAGCAGTCTGAAGTTATTCCCTCCCATTTCGGGGCAGTGTTATGTGACCCTTGAGTGCGGATGCGTTGCTGCGCCTCTGGAGGCTGCAACCCTGCCTCGCCCTTTTCCACGGCGAAACCCTCTCTGCTGGTATTGGTAGGATGATTGACTCTTGGGGCTGTAGAAGGAGGTACCAGATGTTTCTAAACAAGATTGGTTGGATCTGCTGAAGCCATGCACACGTAAAGTTTGTACAAAAGGCCTGCTGGAAATCTGACCCAGTGTCTTAATGGTTTCATGATCCTTCCTGGTAGTTTCCAGATGTTCATCCACAGCTTTACCAAAAAGGACTGCCTCCTCAATAGGCATGTTAATGAGAGCTGCCTGCGTTTCTTGCTTGAAGCCTGAGTCTCTGAGCCATGAGTGCCTCTTTAGGAGTGTTCCTCTGTGATGACTCTTCCTGAAGTGTCAGCAGAGTCTAGAATGTTCTATAGAATATTCTGTGACACTTGTTTCCCCTCTGTGTCCACCTTAAGCAGGTGTGATTGTACAGGTTCCGACAGTGAGTCTAGATGTTTAATGACCTCATCCCACTGGGTGCTGTTATAGCTGGTGAGCAGCATAGTGTTGTTAACTATTCTGGTTATGAATGCCAGGGGTAGTAATATGCTTGTCCAGTGTGCAGAGCCATTTACATTCCATATTCAGGGGTGCCTCGCAGGTGGAGAGTGGAACACCAACTCTCTTCATGGTGTTATTGACTACCATAGAATCTAGTTTTACATGTCCTCCGATATAGAGAGGATTGGATGGCGATGGCTAAACGATTTGTTCCACCCTTGAGTTGACTGCGCTAGTGGGTGAGAGGTTCAACAGAGATGCATAGACCCTCCTTTAGATGGATTCAAGTAGGCAAATAGCCTGACTAATGGGCTTTTTCTCATTGAGAACGCCCTCCACAAAGTCAGTTGCCTCAGGGGTTGTCTCATCTTTCTGTATGCCGAAATGGTGAGCTGCCTTTTTTTTTTGCAAGTCATTATATAGCAGTTGGTCAGCTATGGCCGAGGTATGACCACTCTCAACTGCTGTGGCATCAGGTGGATCTATAATGGTGAGATCGAGGTCCTCCTGGTCCTGTAGGTAGATCTCCTCAGGATCCTGATCAGGATCATCCTGGTTGATGACCCAAATGTCCTGGTCTGGTTTATCAGACTGTAAGTCTCCCTGCTGAGGACCCTGAGAGGCCTCTCAGGTGTGATGCTAGGGTTAGGCATGGGTGACAGAGGGCGTTGAGGCAGGCAGGTAGTAGCAGAAGTTGTTCTATCGGTTTTTTTGGAGTAGGCATCCTGCTCATGAATTTGGCAAAGGATGATATTTTAAACATGGTTTCCTCAAACCTTGCTTGAGTCCATGTCCCAGTAAGTGGAACACCACTGCATCAGTACCTGCCCTGCGGATTTCTATTGGGCCTACTTTGGGACAGTCAGCCCTAGGTGTCTCCTTTGGGCTTTCCCTTGGAAGAATTTTGTGAAGGGATGATGAAAGAGGTGGGGGGCCTTCCTCATAGCCTTCAGAGGCAAAAGGAGTCTGTTTCCTATGAGCCTGAGGCTCCTTGAGATGGAGAATGTGATTTGCGTCTTTTCGATGGATGTTTCAGCGTAACCGCCTGATCCCTTAGAACAGTCTTTATGCACGCCCATTGCCGGTAGGTCAAGATACGCCTATCGCCGGCGTGTGGTCTTCCTTCGACAGTTCTGTCGAGGAACAGCCCTGGGGTGTGTGGTTAGGGATAGGCGTGAGTGCATGCGTGCTGTCGCCGCCAGAGGCCTTCCTAATAGCAGTGCGCTGTGACTGTCTTTCGAGGATGGGGCCAGGTGTGCAGGAACCAGAGGATTATGTGAACTCCGAATCGGAGTCTTGGCTGCCTCAGCCTTCGTGATCTGATTTGAAGATTTCCGCAGCGCTCTCCGACTCCGCCATCATGACATGTACCGGCCACCACTTTGTTCTGTGCTCCTTCATGGTTTTTGGCCTAAAGAGCTTGCAAGATGCATAGCGGAATTCAGTGATCACAGGGAAGTTAGTGGTTACACACTCTATGTGTGTCTTTCCACAGGAACTTCTGATTGCACTTGGGGCAAACTTTTAACCGTAGTACGTTTCATGATGAAATGTGGACAAAGAGCCAGCAAGACAAAGGCATTAGGGGCTGGGAATGGGGGCAGTATTAGTCCCCCCAGTCTCCTTACTGGTCGGCAGAAGCCAGGTGTAGGCCAAAGCCGTTGTCGGAACAAACATCTGTTTCAGTGTCCTGAAATGAGGCTTTGAGATGGTTCCAAAGGTCAGCCGCCGAGAAGGCGCGTTGATCAGTAACCGGTAGTTTAATTTAAATTGAATTAACTACAAAGTAGCTTTTACTACGGCACCCCATGATACACATCTATCCAATGGTGGAAATAAAAATAATCTTAGGGACCTCGACACATGAGGGATCATGAGTACAGAGTACATCACACTAGGGCTAGTATTACAGACACGTCCTGTCGACGTCCCTTTTCGATCTACAAAAAACATCATGTGCAATACTCGCATCTTCCACTAGATGTCAGCCTATGCAAAGCATGTGATTCTAAGCAGATCCACAAGCCTCAGAAATATATTTATATATTCTGTTCTGTGGTTCTCATTTACTGAGGTTGATACATATGCTTAATCTTATACAAAGACCAACTGAAAAGCAAGCAGGCGAAAGATAATCTACCTGAGTAAGACCCATATATTTATTTATTTTAGGAAATAACAGTAGGTGGTTGAAATAGAATTGGTAATTTATATGAATTAAAGTGTGAGAGTGTATTTTGAAATACACAAAATAGATGTTTAAATAAATGCAAAATCCTTATAATAATCTGGTAGACTGACCAGTGTCAGTCTGACCGGAAACCAAGAAATGTTTTCTTTATTATGAAATAATACATTTTTTAAAATGGTGTGAGGCTATTGTCTGTTGAAATGGGGTATCTTTGGATTCCCAAACACAATCCTTACCAACTCCTCTGTGACTCGACGTGGTTCATATTGTGGTATCCCCATCTGGATCATTGTAGAGGCTGAGTGATTCCTTTTAGGATGTTAGGTGATGTGAGAAACCTGAAGGTGTCTCCCTAAATAGTCCCAGGGAATCAGTCATCCAAATGGCCAGGACACAGCCATCGCTATTGGATCCAGTTCTTGGGCGTGGAGCAGTGAGGGAGGATCACCTGGATGGGAGGTCGGGAGTGGAAGTGGGACACCGACGGGTGAGACGTGGTATCCCCCTTCTTCTAACACCTTTTCCCATGCTTTCACGTAGGATACTCTGAAATTCTACCCCCCCCTTTCCGACACAAACACTTTCACACACCACGAAAGACAATCAATGGACTAACACCAAACCTGTTTATCTGACATGTCCCAATACAAGTGTCTGGCAAAGTAAGGCAATTGGCCAGAACCACAGACACCTGACAGCCTTTTCCCTTCCCCACAGGGGTAAAAGTTGGAACACGAGATCACACAGAGAGCAAGGCAGACGGCACAATGAAACAGCTATCCAAGCACGGCAGTTCCAGAGGAGGAGAAAGGTTGCAGGAACCGAATGGACAGCAAGGAGAGAAGCGACCTTGCCCTTTCTGACCCAGACCCACAAAGCCTCCGTGGAAGGAATCATAAGATTGCGAACAATTGCCAGCGTGTGTTGCAGCAGATGTCAACGGTACACGGTGCATGCCTACACTGATAATCAGAACAGGGAGAGACGCTACCATGGTACCGGCCTTGACTCCAGAGACAAGAAAAGCCAAGAGGTGCATCACAGCCGGTGAGTCGAGGGGAAAACCAATAAGAAACCAAACTGTTGAACTAAAGTCGCAAATGACAGATTAAGAAAGAACAGTTAACATTAAGGAAAACCAGCTGCAGAAGAGACTGACACCAGGTGGGTGCTCATTCGAGAGACTCTGGTTAATCCCACCTTTCAGTGAAACTACTGATACCAGAAAGCCAAGGGATGGCTGCAAAGAAAGTTCGAAGTGGTCATACAGGGATCTTGTAACATCTTCTCTACAGTCGGAAGCCTTTGACCGGCAAACGATTAGAAACCAAGGGAAGCAAAGGAACTGTAAGATTGGCAAGAGTGAACCCGACGGAGGGATGCTTTCAGAACGGGGCAGAGTCTGAAGTCCCAATGAACAGTGAGTTGACAAGAATGAAACCGACAGAGGGGTGTCTACAGTGAACTGTTTAAAAAGACATTAAGATTTGTGAATACAAAAGGTGAAATTGTTTTGTACACCAAGCCATAGTAAACACGACAGAGGGAGGCTAATATTTGAGAAGGGTCTGAGCCAGGAAGAGGGGAATCCAGGGGTGAAAAGCCAGCACCCCATCGACAAGTGAATGCAACAGAGAAATCTTTTGAATACAAGCCAGAGTCCTGATATCGCTAGGAACTTTTTGTGTATCTGAGCCCAGAAGAGGAGGATCCAGGGGTGAAAAGTCATCACCCACCGTACATACAGAAAGGAACTTTTTGTTCATTATTTTGAACACATCAGATCCTCGGAGGCAAGAGACTTTTTGTAGAAAAGAGGCTTAACCACCGAAGGTCCTGATAGCTGAACATGGATCTGTCATCTCGTGCTGTGAAAGCTAGAGAGTGTGCTGTGCTCAGGACTCCCGCCTTGTCCCATGCTCAAAACGTGGGGAAGGGAGACCCCTGCTACCACATCCTGACTTATCATTTGTGAACACTTCTTTCTGTCTAGTGAATCCTATCCCACACTCTTTTTGTATTTAGTTGTAAGGATTGGCAATAGATTGTTCTTAGTATAGGCCCTTTTATTTGACAAGACGCCACTGGGACTGCCTTATTATTATTTGATGGTCGTAGCTTTCTCCCATCTTAGATGTAGGTTTAGATTAGGCGTTTTTTCAACCTACCTATACAGTTTAATAAACACCCTTGAACTGTGATCACTTGTGCCTGTCTTTACTGTTGCCACCATGAGTTCCTTACAGTGATCAGAGAAATCTAGTCGATGCTTGGTGCTGAAAGATAATCCCCCATGTGACTCTTCACAGATTTCAATCCACACATTGCTAGTTTTTGCAAATTCCTGTTTCCTTCGCTGTTTGCCCCCTTGATAAGGAAAATGTCTATATCAATTTGGTTAGAAAGCTAATCAGAAGTCTTCTCACTGTCTGTGACAGGCCAATGCTTCTTTCGTCCTGGCAAGCATGTAAGTACATGGGGATGCCACCTTTCTGAATAACCTCCAACCTGGCATGATAGTTGTGTTGAAAACTAACACCAGCGAGGGAAAGCAGACAGCACTCTTATTGCAGTGGCCCTTGGTCACATTGGAAAAGTTGCTAGGAATGAATTTTGTAAGAACCTGACTCTATTATAACTATTTGTCCACAAAGTTCCCAAAAAAAGGAACTGTAATTTTTTTATTTTTTTATTTTTTTATTTGTAGGCCCTACATTTATTAATCTACCCTTTAATGGGAAGGAAATGTTTGGTGCTGCTTTTGATGAGCAAGTGCAAATTGGCGGCACTGACAGCAAAGTCCCCAACAATGATTTCCTCTAAACTAGCATTCAAGTGTTTTCAAGGTCGTGCATATTATTACTTCAAGGATCAGAGGAAGTCCCTCCAGAGGTTCTTTTGTTTCACAAAAACGGTAGAAATAGCCAATAGATATCCTGCAGGTTATAAAAGAGAAGAAATTAAAACCCTACCAATGGTTCACACTCTGTTGCACCTTATTAACGAAAGAAACAGAACTGTCCACCTCTGGCACTGGTCATAAACCATGCTATCCCACTTGGGCAGGAGGGACACCTCCATTCACCTGCAAGTTGGTCAATTTCTGTTGAAGGATGTGGCGTCAGTGGGTCGACTTGACTGTGTTTCCCCACCCAATTAGCCTCATATCTGCAACACTCGTGCCTTCTTGTAACGCTCACCTGATTCCCGCAGAGGCGCCGGTCTTGACTGGGTGAATGCCGTATCTTCAAAGGTGATGTGTAACACACGGTTGGCTCTTTGGGCTGGACCTCTGTGCACTGTATGTCTGACTCGAAGAGTAAGATGTCTGCAGATAGAAAATATGGGATTAATGAACTGGGGTTATTGGGTGCCTCTCTCCTCTTCCCTTTCTATTCTCCTGTAGAACCCCAAAGGTTAACGCCCTCACCTTAGGTAAGTGAACGCCGAGCTCTCCATCTGCCTCGGGGCAGGGTGCCGTAACCAGTTTCTTCACTGGATAAGGGTGCAGGCCTCTTGACCTCAGAGGACTGCTGTCCGTCGTTAACTGCACGAACGGTAAGTTCTGGGCACTTCAAATGTCTTAAAAGTCTTTTGTAATGCTATCTCTTGTTTTGCAGGGTTCCGGCGATGGCGGATGGCGGGCTGATGAGAGTTGAGGATCGAACCCGCGTGAGGAATAGAAGCGCCTGGAAGCACGTAAGTAAGCGCTTGTAGCCTGCTTCACGATGCGCACTAACTGTCCCTTTTATCTTGCAGGTACAAGTTCGGAGCTTTAGAGAAGCTGAAGGGTGCTGGAATACCCACTGGATTCGGCGTGGGAAGGAGTAATGGCACGTGAGTAATAAAGTTGCCCAATGTCTTTAAACGCACCTTCTTTTGTCTTTCAGATGCGGGATGCAGCGCCGAAGGCCTCCGGAGCGTGCGAAGAGCTGGTAAGCTTTTGTCTTTCAGATGCCGGAATGCAGTGTGAAGACCTCCGGAGCATGTGAGGAGTAGGTAAGCCTTTGTCTTTCAGATGCCGGAATGCAGCGCGAGGCGTTGGTGACAGCCGATGGACCAGGTAAGAGATGTGCTGCCACTGAAGACCGTAGTGCTAACCTGTTCTTTCTTTGTCTTTACAGGTGCTGCTGAAGACTGAATTCCAGGATGGTAAGCCTTTGTTCCCTTAGGCCCAGGATCAGAAGCAGAAGACACGATGAGCGTTCTGCTGCAGAGAATGCAGAATAACGCAAAGCAAGATTCATCCATCGGGTGTGGTTTAAATAGCCTCCTGTAGTACTTAGGTGTCTCCTTCCACAGCCACGCCTAGGTAAGAAAAGAGTTCCTGCTTTCCAGAAGAGTTCCAGTGTTCTGAACCTAGGGAGTGGCTCCTGCCCCACCCAACAGGAAAAGTAGTCCCAAACAGAAGAGGATCAGGGGTTCAACTGGCAGGTAAGTAAGCAGCATGGTCTGCTGCAGGTAAGTCCACCCAAGCATTATGAGCCCGGCGCTTCCAGCGCTGGGAATGGGCATCTTTATGAGCCTGGTGCCACTGGCGCCAGGACAGGGTCCAAAAGGTCCCAATTGGGACTGGCTGGCACTCGGAACCGGGGTTATGGGTCTGCTTCCAAGGGAGTCGGGCAAGTCCTGATCTTTTGGAAGCAGAGATCATGACAGCACCCCCCCTCAAGGCCCCTCCCAAACCGGGCTTCTCCGGGGGTTTGGGCTTGTTAGGAAATGTTCGATGAAATCTTTTGATTAGACGAGGCGCGTGGACATATTCTGCAGGTTCCCAGGATCTTTCTTGGGGACCGTAGCCTTTCCAGTCAATCAGGTAAAATAGTTTAGATTTGGAGATCTTGGAATCCAGGATGCTTTTGACTTCAAACTCGAGTTCTCCATCAACTAGAATAGGTTTTGGAGATGTAGTTAGTCGGGTTTGAGGTTGCACAGGTTTTAATAGAGAGACGTGGAAGACCGGATGTATCTTCATGTGAGGGGGCAAGTCCAACTTGACCGCTACGGGATTTACTATGGTAGTGATGGAATAGGGACCAAGGTATCTTGGGTTGAATGTGCGTGGTCCTTTTAGAGGTAGATATTTGGTGGATAACCAGACTTGATCTCCTACTTGATATTGGGGGGCTTCCTTCCGATGTTGGTCTGCTCCTTTCTTGTATTGTTCTTTAGCCCTTTGAAGGTGAGAAACGGCTTCCTTAAAGGCTTGGGTGATTGTAGAATGCAGGTGGTCTACTGCTGGTGTTCCAAGATCTTGGAGTGGATCCAACTCCGAGGTTCGAGGGTGACTACCGTATAAAAGAAAAAACGGGGTCTTCCCAGTTCCCGAGTGGACAGAGTTATTGTAGGCATATTCGGCTATCCAAAGGATATCTTTCCAAGTTTTTTCAGTTTGTTGTAGCATGCAGCGCAAATACTGTTCCAGAGTTTGATTGGTCCTCTCGGTTTGTCCGTCGGTTTGAGGGTGGTGGCTGGTCGAAAGTCTCACATCAATTTGAGCCGACCGACAGCAACTTCGCCAAAAATGAGAAATAAATTGACTACCTCGATCCGAAATTAGAACTGAAGGAAAACCGTGCAGTCGGACGATGTTTTCGAGAAATTCTCGGGCCAGAGTTGCTGCTGTTGGTAAGCCTTTGAGTGGAATGAAATGCGCCATCTTGGAGAATAGGTCCACGATTACTAGGATCGTATTGTATCCGGAGCATGGAGGTAGATCGGTGATGAAGTCCATAGAAAGCGTATGCCAAGGGCGAGGCGGGATGTCAATAGGGCGTAAGAGGCCGGCTGGTTTTTCCTTTTAACTCTTGCTTTGGGCGCATACTCCACAGGACATTATAAAGTCTCTGATATCTTTTTTCCAAGACGGCCACCAGAAGTAGCGCTTGATCTTTTCCGAGGTCTTGGTCATACCGGGATGTCCTTCCATTAAAGAATCGTGATAACAAGAGATTACCTTTTTCTGCAAATCTGTGCTGGGCAGGTATAACCGTTCTTGGAAATATAATAGGTTGTCCTTCACCGTAAAGTCCTTTCCCTGCAGATGCCAATTCTGTATGTCTGCTGGAGTTACCAGTAGCCTGGCTTTATCCTTAACTTCCTCTATGGATTGTGTGGCGATTACACCTAGAATTGTTTGTTCGGGAATGATAGGTACAGGTTTAGGATTGATCAAATGTTCTTCCACTCCCATCCGAGAAAGGGCATCAGCTTTACCGTTTTTTGTACCAGGTCGATAGGTAATTATGAAGTCAAACTCGGCAAAGAATAGTGCCCAACGGAGTTGCCTAGAGGATTGAGCTTTTGCGGTTTTCAAATATTGCAGGTTTCGGTGATCTGTAATCACAGTAACGGTGTGTCGGGCCCCCAGAAGATAATGCCTCCAAGCCTTAAAGGCGGACTTGATAGCTAGAAGTTCCTTATCAGTAATAGTGTAATTGATTTCAGGAGGCGAGAATTTGCGGGACCAAAATGCCACGGGATGCAACTGATTGGTTACTGGGTCCTTTTGTGATAGAACTGCCCCCATGGCAAGGCTCGAAGCATCAGTTTCAACGATGTAGGGGAGTTCTGGGCGAGGATGTTTTAAGATCGGTGCAGAGATAAATCTAGTCTTCAAATTCTGGAAAGCTTGTTCTGCCTCGGTAGACCATTCAAAACGTTTGTTTTTCTTTAATAAGGCGGTGATGGGCTGGACTATTCGAGAGAATTCGGGGATAAACCTGCTGTAAAAGTTAGCGAAGCCTAACATGCTTTGAACACCTTTTACGGAGGATGGCGATGGCCATTTGAGAATTGCATCGACCTTCTTTGAATCCATACGCACTCCACTAGGTGATAATATGAATCCCAAGAATTCAACTTCAGTCACGTTGAAAACACATTTTTCCAACTTAGCGAAAAGTTTGTGTTGACGCAATCTCTCGAGGACCATTTTCACGTGTTTCCGATGTTCAATTTCCGATGAAGAATAAACGAGGATGTCGTCAATGTAAACAACAACACACACATCTATGAGCTCTCTGAGGACATCGTTCATAAAATATTGAAAGGCGGCCGGGGCATTGCAAAGTCCGAAGGGCATGACCTGATATTCAAATAGCCCATACTTGGTGCGGAAGGCCGTCTTCCATTCATCGCCCTCTTTCACTCGTACCAAGTGGTAGGCTCCTCTAAGATCCAGCTTTGTATATATGCATGCTTTTCTGACTTGGTCCAGGAGTTCAGGGATCAAAGGTAACGGATATCTATTCTTAACGGTGATCTGGTTCAGGGCGCGATAATCTATACAAGTTCTAAGGTCCCCTTCTTTTTTTGGAACGAAGAACAAAGCTGAGGAAGCAGGGGACTTGGAAGGACGAATAAACCCATTCGCTAGGTATTGATCCAGGTATTGTCGGAGGTGAAGATTCTCAGGCTCGGTGAGGGCATAAATTCTACTACAAGGAGGAGTAGATCCAGGTATCAGGTCTATCTGGCAGTCATAAGACCTATGAGGAGGTAGAGAGTTAGCCTGATCCTTCCGGAAAACATCTTGGAATTCTAGGTATTCAGGAGGTAACTGGGGAGCCTCCGAGGAAATTGCTGCCAGTGCAACACCAGGTCGAGGGTGACAAGTAGAGACACATTCTGGAAACTGAACCGTTCTTGCTCGCCAATCGATCTGAGGATTGTGCTTCTCTAACCAAGGAATTCCTAGAATAATCTGGAACTGAGGGGCCTTGATCACATCGAACACGATCTTCTCATGGTGTCCATCTTGACTTACTAGCGTCACTTCTTGGGTGGTATGCGTTACTGGTCCGGAGGCTATCTCCGTACCATCCACCGTAGTAATGACGTCCTTTACAGCCTTTGGACAAAGAGTCAGATTCATCCTCAAAACCATTTCATGATCCACATAATTGCCGATGGCACCGCTGTCGACGTAAGCTTCAATCGCATGTAATCGATCCGGATGTTCAGGGCTAATGAGGACCATAGGAATCACGAAATGCGAGGTCACGGAACTGGTTTTAACGCTCGGCAAGAGGACCTCTATTCTTGTCGGGCGAGGTCGTTTCCCTGCTCAGAGTTTGTGACCCTGGTAACTGCAGCTCCTACTGCCTTCTTGGCTGGTTTCACCGGACAATCTCGAAGAAAGTGCCCCGAGTTTCCGCAATAGAGGCATAATTGCAGCTGTTTTCTCCTTTCCCGCTCCTTTTGTGTTAGTGGTCCTTTCAGGCCCCCTATTTGCATGGGTTCCCCGGAGTCTACTCCTTTGGTAGGAGTTGGTGGTTTGGAAAATACTCGAGCATCAAACTTGGAACGATCGGCCTTCCTGTTCTGCAGTCTGTGGTCAATTTGAACGACTAAGTCAATATAGTCCGAACAGTCTTGCGGGGGATTCACTACTTGGGCTAACACATCTTTGAGCTCTCCACGTACACCTCTATAAAACAGCGTAATCCTTTTGTCCTCAGGCCATCGAGTTTCCACTATCAGTCTGTTGAAAGACGCAATATAAGCCAAAAGGTCTTGATTACCCTGTCGCAATGAAAGGAGCTCATTGTCCAAGGCCTGCCCCTGTGAATGTCTTGCAAACAGTTTTTCCATACTGAGCTGAAAAGCTTGAAAATCATGGAGAACTGGATCATCTTGATTAACTAGAGGGATCGACCAGTCTGCCGCATTGCCACTAAGGTACGAAAGCACGAAAGCTACCTTAGCTTGATCAGTTGGAAAGGCTGCTGGCCGGCATAAGAAGTGCAACCGGCACTGATTAATAAATACTGCAAATCTCTTTGGGTCACCAGAAAATCGTTCGGGCGGAGCCAGAGGTACATTCCCAGGTAGGTTGATCTGCACTGGGTTCGTAGAGGATGTTGAAGGAAGATTTGCCCCTGATGCGGGTAACGGAGTTTGTCCGGCTTGTGACTGTAGCAATTGTCTAGCGAGATCGTCTGTTCGCTCCTTGGAAATAATCAGTTCCCTTCTTAGAGCATTCGTTTCCTGACGGGCTGCATGCACTTCTGCTCTTAGTTCCCCAAGTAACTGGGCTAGCTGGTCGGTATCCGAGGTTTCCATAGCGCCTGGGTGGGAGTTTTGCGGTAAGCTTTGCGTTCTGTAACGCTCACCTGATTCCCGCAGAGGCGCCGGTCTTGACTGGGTGAATGGCGTATCTTCAAAGGTGATGTGTAACACACGGTTGGCTCTTTGGGCTGGACCTCTGTGCACTGTATGTCTGACTCGAAGAGTAAGATGTCTGCAGATAGAAAATATGGGATTAATGAACTGGGGTTATTGGGTGCCTCTCTCCTCTTCCCTTTCTCTTCTCCTGTAGAACCCCAAAGGTTAACGCCCTCATCTTAGGTAAGTGAACGCCGAGCTCTCCATCTGCCTCGGGGCAGGGTGCCGTAACCAGTTTCTTCACTGGATAAGGGTGCAGGCCTCTTGACCTCAGAGGACTGCTGTCCGTCGTTAACTGCACGAACGGTAAGTTCTGGGCACTTCAAATGTCTTAAAAGTCTTTTGTAATGCTATCTCTTGTTTTGCAGGGTTCCGGCGATGGCGGATGGCGGGCTGATGAGAGTTGAGCATCGAACCCGCGTGAGGAATAGAAGCGCCTGGAAGCACGTAAGTAAGCGCTTGTAGCCTGCTTAACGATGCGCACTAACTGTCCCTTTTATCTTGCAGGTACAAGTTCGGAGCTTTAGAGAAGCTGAAGGGTGCTGGAATACCCACTGGATTCGGCGTGGGAAGGAGTAATGGCACGTGAGTAATAAAGTTGCCCAATATCTTTAAACGCACCTTCTTTTGTCTTTCAGATGCGGGATGCAGCGCCGAAGGCCTCCGGAGCGTGCGAAGAGCTGGTAAGCTTTTGTCTTTCAGATGCCGGAATGCAGTGTGAAGACTTCCGGAGCATGTGAAGAGTAGGTAAGCCTTTGTCTTTCAGATGCCGGAATGCAGCGCGAGGCGTTGGTGACAGCCGATGGACCAGGTAAGAGATGTGCTGCCACTGAAGACCGTAGTGCTAACCTGTTCTTTCTTTGTCTTTACAGGTGCTGCTGAAGACTGGATTCCAGGATGGTAAGCCTTTGTTCCCTTAGGCCCAGGATCAGAAGCAGAAGACACGATGAGCGTTCTGCTGCAGAGAATGCAGAATAACGCAAAGCAAGATTCATCCATCGGGTGTGGTTTAAATAGCCTCCTGTAGTACTTAGGTGTCTCCTTCCACAGCCACGCCTAGGTAAGAAAAGAGTTCCTGCTTTCCAGAAGAGTTCCAGTGTTCTGAACCTAGGGAGTGGCTCCTGCCCCACCCAACAGGAAAAGTAGTCCCAAACAGAAGAGGATCAGGGGTTCAACTGGCAGGTAAGTAAGCAGCATGGTCTGCTGCAGGTAAGTCCACCCAAGCATTATGAGCCCGGCGCTTCCAGCGCTGGGACTGGGCATCTTTATGAGCCTGGTGCCACTGGCGCCAGGACAGGGTCCAAAAGGTCCCAATTGGGACTGGCTGGCACTCGGAACCGGGGTTATGGGTCTGCTTCCAAGGGAGTCGGGCAAGTCCTGATCTTTTGGAAGCAGAGATCATGACACTTCTGCCATTCAGATTGTCTTTGATCTCGGCCTTATAGTAGCTTTTATTCTCTGGCAATATAAGGGAGTGTGAGCATGTTCTTATCAAAGCTCAGGTCTGCATACCCACTTCTATTCCCATCCTGTACTCACGTGACAGGAGACCGTGAATCGCCCATATTATAGCATTTAATTGTCTTGAATAAAGAAACTTGGCACTCATGGTGTTCTCTCTTTGCAACTTAACAAGGGATGCCTCGGCGTCTCAAATTCTCTGTTCTTCAAGGAGTAATAACCAGTTTTGGCTGCTTTCGCCTTTGACACCAGGCCAAACAGCTTTCCTTGGTCCACCTTTGAGCTTCCGCTTATTTCCTTGCTGCGACACATGCATTGCTATCCATCCTTCTTTCTCCGTGGGTTTGAGCTTACTAAAAAGTATGACATCGAAGATCCACATTCTATATAATGCTGGAACCGCCTGCAGTCTATTTACTATGTATAGCCAGCCTTATGATTACTTAGTCTACTTGCATTGCGGCATCTGTACAGTTATAAAGCAACTTGCATTTTCTGCAGTGCTTCTTTACACGTGCAATCTTCAACCCGCGTAGGGAAGTCTTCTTGATTATTTACTTCGCCATCAGATTCTATAAGGTCTATACATTCTCTTCTTCAGCCACTCTTCCCAGCACATCACGCTCACTTCTTGTGACATCACCAGCCTCTTTTCCTCTAATTTTCATATTCCTTCGGGGATCTCTTCCAGGAGTTTGTCAGTTCTCCGAGAATACATCAGATAGGATTTTCTCAGTGGATATCTTGTCTCGAAAACTCTCCTTGGAATAGTCAAAGTCACTGGTGTTGTGCATGTCGCAACTTCTGCTTCCCACCATATAGGTAGCATGGGGGCAGAATTCCTGTAGAGGCATTTGCCCCCTCCTCTACAGATGGACCATGTTTTAACAAGGCATGGGGAGCTTGACAGCCATGTGTAGTTTTAGGGAGCAGGGGGCCACACCCTCCTCATTTCTATGGCTGATTACAGATGTGTGAACACGGCTCATCAGTGAATAGCCCTGAGGTGGTCCAGCTGTCCAGAGTATTTAATGTTGAGTCAGACTGCCGACCCATCTTCTCCAAGCCACTCACGAGTTGGAGCTAATCAATCATCATGACCATCTTAATTTTCCAAATATCGGTTGCCCAAAATGGGCCTGCTTCCATCCTTCCTGGTGTTGCATTCTAGCTAGGTCTTGACCTTGACTGCATAGAAGATGGGTTCATGGAAAACTGGTAATGGAAGCACCTGTACTCTGCCTCTTTCACTGTTGACTAGAGACTTCCAAAAATGGACAAGTCAGAATTATTCCCTTATGTTCTTTGTCTTGATGTGGCCTTGTCAATTCTCGGTCTCACAACCTATGATCAAAAATAATTTCAGCTTGAGGCTTTCTCAGAAGAAGGACTTTCCATTTTAGGAAAAATGTAATGTGGCTCTCCCATGACATCTAGGTCTAAACTTAAGAGCCGGGTTTCCTATTTGCTGCGAGAACTGGTAATTATAAAGCAAGTGCCTATGATTCTGCAACTGGAAAGTGGGATTACCCTCTCACATGGTCTGACAATTATTTCATGCTGTTCACAACACATCTCACCATCACGTATCCAGGTGAACAGATGTAAAAACATACATTTCAGCGATCAGGGACTGCACTGATAGGCCTTAAAAGTCTTTTTTGTCACTCTAACAAAGCAATCATGCTTCTTTCCTCCCAGTGGGGCATGTGGCTATTTGGATAAGGGTGAAGATGGGGAGTTATGGAAGAGAAGTTTTGCGAAGGAAATGTGATGAAAGAATGAGGATGTAGAGTAGCCGGCATGAGAAAAGGCAGCATGGAGGAAAGAGAAAGGGTAGTAAAGTGAGTGAGAAAGCTATGTTTTACTGTGATATTGTAACTGATACAGCCCACTTGAAAAGGCTACTTGTCGGTCAATCAGTGTGCCTTGTCACACTGACAGGGCTCTGCAGAGCACCGCCAGTGTGGAGAAAGAACAGAATTCAAGGGAAACAGTGGATCACAATCCACGGATTCAGCCAAAATGACCGAATACAATTTACCTACCCCACCAAAGGACCTAATATACATACCACAAAAAGTTCAAACTACCATAAGTTCAAAATGTTTGTAGTATGTAGTGGGTAGATAAAAAAAAGAAAAACAAAGGCTCCGGGGGCTGCAGGAGTGTCCCCCTCAACACCCCACTCACTATGCTATACAGTATATTGAGCGGGGATTAAGGGGGACAACCCCGCAGTTGACCCAAACAAAAAAAAAAAAGCTGAGGGAGTTTGCCATGCAACACCCCGCTCACTATAAAAAAGGACCCTGCCCCTTTGGTTCCGATCACGGAAGTGAAAGGGAACCAGCGTTGCAGCGACACATCGCGTTCCGATGAAAGGTAAGTAGGGGCATGGGGGTGTGTTGGGGGTGTGGGCGGGGTTGGGGGTATGTGCAGGGGTTAGTGTTGGTATGGATATGGGGTTGTTTTACCATGGATGTCCACATAGGAAATGTACGAACATTTATGTATAACGTACATTTCTCATGTGGTAATTTCTGTCACGGACATTTGAGCCACGGTAAAACATTCCTAAATTGCTATCCACACCACAGGAAGTGTACCCTGAACTGACTCACTTACAAGCCTTGTCATGTCCCCCTTGTGGGATGAAGTTATGAAAGAAAAGCAGGTGCTGAGAGTGGCCAGAGAAGATCCCTTCAAAAGAGCCAACAAAAGGACGAAGATCCGTGGATGAATTTGGGAGTGCACGAAAAATACTGGAGAATGTTGGAAAAGAGATGAAGTTGCTGGCAAAACAGCATTAAGAACAACTATGGCGCAAGACTCTTCCAACCCATGAAGAACCTTAAGTGGGTGGGGGGTGGTAGGTCAGAAAAAGGAGGCGGACAAAGTGGTGGCATTCGTACCAAGTTTTATTTAAAAAATATCGGAAAACGCCTATCTTGCCCTACCTAACACAAAACTAACTAAGGTGCTTGTTGTCAATTGTGCATTCCAAATCAATAGTCCATCCTCTGTCCAAATACTATTCTATGCTGACACTAACATTATTCAAAATATCAAAAGAAAAGAGGTCAAGGAGAATGACTCCCTTCTCCTGGACAGGCTTTTCTAGCCTCAATATTCTATCTTAAAGTAGTTCCTTGTGATTACATGAACCAGTTCTTCTAGTTCCTCTAGGTGAGTCTTCAACCGCCAAGGTCTCCCCTTTTGTTCCTTAGATACAGTTTTAGGCTTTTCACCTCCTGAACCCTATTCCTTTGGGACTCTTGCAGTGTCTCTTTACAACTTTCTACACTTGGTTCAATTATCAACCTCTTCCTGGACTGACTGACTTGAGTTTCAAAATGTCCTTTCTTGTCTTTATGATCACACTCTCACTGGGATGAGTGTACTAAGTTCTTCTATATTATCCACTTTATTTAAGATATTCACAACCACTGGGACGAGTATGATGAGTCACTTGGTACTCTTCACTTTCTTTGAGGCATTTGCCACCACTGGGACAAGTATGATGAGTCCTATGGTCTTCATTGTGCCATGCACCCCTCTGGGGACTCCTGCTGGTCCATTACATTTGTGCTGCCGGGTCAGCGTCATCGGTTCTTCCTGTGGGCTCTGGCTTCCTTGGGGTTTCCCAAACGCTTTTTGCGTTCCTTCCTTCTTCCTGCTTCGACGTGCGGCTCTGCAGAGCCTGTTCTCTCATGGTCTCAGCGTTGTTTGAGGACCAGATGGTCCACCTCTTCTGCATCAGGCCACCACCTGTATTTCTCTTGATCATCCACGGATTGGGTTTCTGCCCTCTCCATGCCTCTTTCACTTCTTGATTGCCAGCGTCCTCTCGACTGTGGTCCTCGTGGGCTCTTCTTGCATATCTGCCTCGACTGCTTTGAAACTCCCGGACTCCACAAACACTGTATGTTGGTCCTTCTTTCTTTTTTATTGGAAAGTGCTGGGTCCGCCCCAGCGTATATGTGAAGTCCTTGGTCTCTCTTCCTGGAGCATTCTTTATTACTCGCTCGATCTTCTTCATCCCAGTATGGTTGTCTTCCAACCACAAAGTAATCTTCATATCTTGCAGACTCTTATTATTCCCAGAAAGCTTGTGTTCTTGTTGGTTGTATTCTGTGCAATAACAAACATTGACATGGGTGGGATGATTCTCAGGATGTCCTGGTGATATTGTGGACTTTTAATTGAGGGTCTTAGGGAGTCCCTTGATGGAATGGGAGTCCTTGTCCCCAAGAGAGGAGTCTCTCCCTGTGATGTCCCTCTTGCTGCCACACCTAGGGCAAATGTTGCATAGCGGGCACCCCTACCCAGCCTCGCAGGGAAGGGCTCCTGCCAGGATCCCGAGGTCCCGTTCCCGTTTTTGAGACTCGTATCCCAATGTGAGAGTGCCTGCTTCCAGGCGCGTGCAGTGCCTGGCTGCCCCGTTCTACCGATGCTGGCGGTTGCCCTGGAGAAGATCAGTGGCTGCTCCCCTTTCCGCAAAGCAGAGTTCGATTACAGCACACTGCACATCTTCAGACGGTCATGTGATTGTATCAGCTGGTCGGTGTGGTAGGCTCCGCCTACTACGTTCACATAAGAGGCCCGCAAACACAGCACTCGCTGCTTCTGGCATACCTCGTTTGTCTCTCGTTTCCTGGAGTTATTGTTCACAGCCTCTTGACTACCACCTGCCTATACAGACTGCTACTGCCTGTTCCTTTTGTACTCACTTGCCTTGCTGTTGCTGACTCACGCCTGCTATACGGACTGCTACTACCTGCTGCTTGTGTAATTGACTTGCATCGCTGTTGCTGACTCACGCCTGCTATATGGACTGCTTCTGCCTGCGGCTTGTGTACTTTACTTGTCTGGTTTTTGCTGACTTGTGCCTGCCGTAAGGACCTTCTTCTGTCTTCCACTTGAGAATATTCACGCTCCCCTCCTGGAACCGGTAAGGACACTCTCCCCACTGCGCGTTGCTGTGCTTCCGAATTCCAACCACTTCCTGTTGGGAATCTTCTAGAGACTTGTTATTCCACCTCCAGGATCTCGTGTGCACTCCTTCTGGACACTCTGCAGCGTTCACAGGTGCACCACCTCGCACCTAGTACGTTCCTCGTGATGACCCGGATGAGATCCCTACTAACCTCCCCTTTATTATTTTACACCTTCCTCGTTTCAGTTAAGTGGAATGCGTTTCTAGCAATAATTCTCATCATACCTCACTGAGCACCGGTAGGATAGCCACTCCACTTAGCAACCATACCTTACCTCATAGTATTCTCGAAACCCAGTGTAATTTCCATCCTTATTGTTACTAGATACCAGAGTCCTAGGAAGAGTGTTACCTCCTTGCTTTTCTCTGAACACTCCAGTGAAACGAAACAGGTTATTCACTTGTTCTGTAGGGGTTTTTAGATACCTTCCTCACCGACTACCATTAACCTCTGTGTTTTTTTCTTACGGCCTGGTACCGTGGCGGTTTGTTCTCCCTGCTCTGTCATTCCATCTGCTCCTCTGTCTGACTTCATCAACATACAGCAGACGGGTGCATCAAGGGAAAAAGTTCCCCCATGTGAGGAGGCTTGGGTTAAGGACTAACGCAGGCTCTTCAATCAATTAGAACAATTCAAAAGTCCAGTACTCACCTGTCAATATCTCCGCATACGATCCTCTGCCGGTGATAACAGCTCCCCTCTGGGGAGAAGTGACAAGATCCAGTGAACCGTAACAGGGGCAGAAGGGGGCATTCCTAGTGAATGAAGCATAACAAATACAGGAGCCAGGGACCAGGGCTTCCCTGTGGAGGTGATTGTCCACCAACACAGGACCTATCCTGGAATGCCGATAGACACTACCCCTAACATCTCCCCCGCCCCATCAATAGGAAAGCCATAGAAGAAGGAGGGACGATTGTAAAAGAAGAAACAGACCCATACTCAAGGTCCTATTGTCATTTGCCTTTGAGCTTGCTACCAAGAAAGACTTGGAGTAGTACACCATATGTATTGAGGACCTGAAAGTGAAAAGAGGGAAAGCGAGAGAGAGAGAGAGAGAGAGAGAGAGAGAGAGAGACAGAGAGAGAGAGAGAGAGAGAGAGAGAGATACAATAAGCAAAGCGACATCCCTACTTACATAAGAGTCAAAAGACCAGCACATGTTTCCCTATTGTGAAGTAACAATTAAAGAACATTTGCTCTAGCCTGCACGTGACCCTTGTGCCCTTTCTTACCTGCATGTATGCACAAAGCGGGGGCTGGTACGCAATCTAGATAAATAGGAGGACCCTGAGATATGAACTACGGTCCATCTAGAAGAGTGAGCAGTGCCTCATTGTTGCACTGCCAAGTACCAACTTGACAATCACCATGTCCTCCATCGATGTCCCACAGTGCTACCCCTTTAATCTTATAACTGGTGATGATTTAGGTACTTAAGATCGCAATGGACTTGAACACCTGGAGGTTGGGCTAAAGGACCAATTTGAAACCATGCTGTATCTGTGTCACGAATTTCAAACCATCGCATAGGCCTCAGCTTACACCCTCCAATGTAGCTCGATGGATGATGTGGAGGCCACGGGTCAACAATCATCTTGACACCATCAAAAAGATCAATCTGGCTGATAAGTACTATTTGCAACTGCACCTGGCTTGGGACAACCCTCACAAAGTATTCCTGACACTGCCACACATTATGTGCAGATGGCAACTATGACATGGCAGTTGCATCTGTCAAAGTACACTTCAACTCACAAGTGAATATGAAGTACAAGAGGCTTGTGATGCAGCATTCAAAACTGATCTAGGGATAGCTTACTGGCACATTTTACACTGGGGGTCTGCTCAGGACCTGCACCACACCAGACCAAGAGAAAGAAGTACATGTTCAAATCACCGAAGGCGGCAGATCAGCAAAACTGCCACAAATGATTCTGAGTGAACCAGTATGTCAAAGTTGGGGAGGTCGATCAAACTGTCTCATGTCAGGTGGACAAGGGGGACAACCTCGCAGTTGACCCAAACAAAAAAAAAAAAGCTGAGGGAGTTTGCCATGCAACACCCCGCTCACTATAAAAAAGGACCCTGCCCCTTTGGTTCCGATCACGGAAGTGAAAGGGAACCAGCGTTGCAGCGACACATCGCGTTCCGATGAAAGGTAAGTAGGGGCGTGGGGGTGTGTTGGGGGTGTGGGTGGGGTTGGGGGTATGTGCAGGGGTTAGTGTTGGTATGGATATGGGGTTGTTTTACCATGGATGTCCACATAGGAAATGTACGAACATTTATGTATAACGTACATTTCTCATGTGGTAATTTCTGTCACGGACATTTGAGCCACGGTAAAACATTCCTAAATTGCTATCCACACCACAGGAAGTGTACCCTGAACTGACTCACTTACAAGCCTTGTCATGTCCCCCTTGTGGGATGAAGTTATGAAAGAAAAGCAGGTGCTGAGAGTGGCCAGAGAAGATCCCTTCAAAAGAGCCAACAAAAGGACGAAGATCCGTGGATGAATTTGGGAGTGCACGAAAAATACTGGAGAATGTTGGAAAAGAGATGAAGTTGCTGGCAAAACAGCATTAAGAACAACTATGGTGCAAGACTCTTCCAACCCATGAAGAACCTTAAGTGGGTGGGGGGTGGTAGGTCAGAAAAAGGAGGCGGACAAAGTGGTGGCATTCGTACCAAGTTTTATTTAAAAAATATCGGAAAACGCCTATCTTGCCCTACCTAACACAAAACTAACTAAGGTGCTTGTTGTCAATTGTGCATTCCAAATCAATAGTCCATCCTCTGTCCAAATACTATTCTATGCTGACACTAACATTATTCAAAATATCAAAAGAAAAGAGGTCAAGGAGAATGACTCCCTTCTCCTGGGCAGGCTTTTCTAGCCTCAATATTCTATCTTAAAGTAGTTCCTTGTGATTACATGAACCAGTTCTTCTAGTTCCTCTAGGTGAGTCTTCAACCGCCAAGGTCTCCCCTTTTGTTCCTTAGATACAGTTTTAGGCTTTTCACCTACTGAACCCTATTCCTTTGGGACTCTTGCAGTGTCTCTTTACAACTTTCTACACTTGGTTCAATTATCAACCTCTTCCTGGACTGACTGACTTGAGTTTCAAAATGTCCTTTCTTGTCTTTATGATCACACTCTCACTGGGATGAGTGTACTAAGTTCTTCTATATTATCCACTTTATTTAAGATATTCACAACCACTGGGACGAGTATGATGAGTCACTTGGTACTCTTCACTTTCTTTGAGGCATTTGCCACCACTGGGACAAGTATGATGAGTCCTATGGTCTTCATTGTGCCATGCACCCCTCTGGGGACTCCTGCTGGTCCATTACATTTGTGCTGCCGGGTCAGCGTCATCGGTTCTTCCTGTGGGCTCTGGCTTCCTTGGGGTTTCCCAAACGCTTTTTGCGTTCCTTCCTTCTTCCTGCTTCGACGTGCGGCTCTGCAGAGCCTGTTCTCTCATGGTCTCAGCGTTGTTTGAGGACCAGATGGTCCACCTCTTCTGCATCAGGCCACCACCTGTATTTCTCTTGATCATCCACGGATTGGGTTTCTGCCCTCTCCATGCCTCTTTCACTTCTTGATTGCCAGCGTCCTCTCGACTGTGGTCCTCGTGGGCTCTTCTTGCATATCTGCCTCGACTGCTTTGAAACTCCCGGACTCCACAAACACTGTATGTTGGTCCTTCTTTCTTTTTTATTGGAAAGTGCTGGGTCCGCCCCAGCGTATATGTGAAGTCCTTGGTCTCTCTTCCTGGAGCATTCTTTATTACTCGCTCGATCTTCTTCATCCCAGTATGGTTGTCTTCCAACCACAAAGTAATCTTCATATCTTGCAGACTCTTATTATTCCCAGAAAGCTTGTGTTCTTGTTGGTTGTATTCTGTGCAATAACAAACATTGACATGGGTGGGATGATTCTCAGGATGTCCTGGTGATATTGTGGACTTTTAATTGAGGGTCTTAGGGAGTCCCTTGATGGAATGGGAGTCCTTGTCCCCAAGAGAGGAGTCTCTCCCTGTGATGTCCCTCTTGCTGCCACACCTAGGGCAAATGTTGCATAGCGGGCTCCCCTACCCAGCCTCGCAGGGAAGGGCTCCTGCCAGGATCCCGAGGTCCCGTTCCCGTTTTTGAGACTCGTATCCCAATGTGAGAGTGCCTGCTTCCAGGCGCGTGCAGTGCCTGGCTGCCCCGTTCTACCGATGCTGGCGGTTGCCCTGGAGAAGATCAGTGGCTGCTCCCCTTTCCGCAAAGCAGAGTTCGATTACAGCACACTGCACATCTTCAGACGGTCATGTGATTGTATCAGCTGGTCGGTGTGGTAGGCTCCGCCTACTACGTTCACATAAGAGGCCCGCAAACACAGCACTCGCTGCTTCTGGCATACCTCGTTTGTCTCTCGTTTCCTGGAGTTATTGTTCACAGCCTCTTGACTACCACCTGCCTATACAGACTGCTACTGCCTGTTCCTTTTGTACTCACTTGCCTTGCTGTTGCTGACTCACGCCTGCTATACGGACTGCTACTACCTGCTGCTTGTGTAATTGACTTGCATCGCTGTTGCTGACTCACGCCTGCTATATGGACTGCTTCTGCCTGCGGCTTGTGTACTTTACTTGTCTGGTTTTTGCTGACTTGTGCCTGCCGTAAGGACCTTCTTCTGTCTTCCACTTGAGAATATTCACGCTCCCCTCCTGGAACCGGTAAGGACACTCTCCCCACTGCGCGTTGCTGTGCTTCCGAATTCCAACCACTTCCTGTTGGGAATCTTCTAGAGACTTGTTATTCCACCTCCAGGATCTCGTGTGCACTCCTTCTGGACACTCTGCAGCGTTCACAGGTGCACCACCTCGCACCTAGTACGTTCCTCGTGATGACCCGGATGAGATCCCTACTAACCTCCCCTTTATTATTTTACACCTTCCTCGTTTCAGTTAAGTGGAATGCGTTTCTAGCAATAATTCTCATCATACCTCACTGAGCACCGGTAGGATAGCCACTCCACTTAGCAACCATACCTTACCTCATAGTATTCTCGAAACCCAGTGTAATTTCCATCCTTATTGTTACTAGATACCAGAGTCCTAGGAAGAGTGTTACCTCCTTGCTTTTCTCTGAACACTCCAGTGAAACGAAACAGGTTATTCACTTGTTCTGTAGGGGTTTTTAGATACCTTCCTCACCGACTACCATTAACCTCTGTGTTTTTTTCTTACGGCCTGGTACCGTGGCGGTTTGTTCTCCCTGCTCTGTCATTCCATCTGCTCCTCTGTCTGACTTCATCAACATACAGCAGACGGGTGCATCAAGGGAAAAAGTTCCCCCATGTGAGGAGGCTTGGGTTAAGGACTAACGCAGGCTCTTCAATCAATTAGAACAATTCAAAAGTCCAGTACTCACCTGTCAATATCTCCGCATACGATCCTCTGCCGGTGATAACAGCTCCCCTCTGGGGAGAAGTGACAAGATCCAGTGAACCGTAACAGGGGCAGAAGGGGGCATTCCTAGTGAATGAAGCATAACAAATACAGGAGCCAGGGACCAGGGCTTCCCTGTGGAGGTGATTGTCCACCAACACAGGACCTATCCTGGAATGCCGATAGACACTACCCCTAACATCTCCCCCGCCCCATCAATAGGAAAGCCATAGAAGAAGGAGGGACGATTGTAAAAGAAGAAACAGACCCATACTCAAGGTCCTATTGTCATTTGCCTTTGAGCTTGCTACCAAGAAAGACTTGGAGTAGTACACCATATGTATTGAGGACCTGAAAGTGAAAAGAGGGAAAGCGAGAGAGAGAGAGAGAGAGAGAGAGAGAGAGAGAGAGAGACAGAGAGAGAGAGAGAGAGAGGGAGAGAGATACAATAACCAAAGCGACATCCCTACTTACATAAGAGTCAAAAGACCAGCACATGTTTCCCTATTGTGAAGTAACAATTAAAGAACATTTGCTCTAGCCTGCACGTGACCCTTGTGCCCTTTCTTACCTGCATGTATGCACAAAGCGGGGGCTGGTACGCAATCTAGATAAATAGGAGGACCCTGAGATATGAACTACGGTCCATCTAGAAGAGTGAGCAGTGCCTCATTGTTGCACTGCCAAGTACCAACTTGACAATCACCATGTCCTCCATCGATGTCCCACAGTGCTACCCCTTTAATCTTATAACTGGTGATGATTTAGGTACTTAAGATCGCAATGGACTTGAACACCTGGAGGTTGGGCTAAAGGACCAATTTGAAACCATGCTGTATCTGTGTCACGAATTTCAAACCATCGCATAGGCCTCAGCTTACACCCTCCAATGTAGCTCGATGGATGATGTGGAGGCCACGGGTCAACAATCATCTTGACACCATCAAAAAGATCAATCTGGCTGATAAGTACTATTTGCAACTGCACCTGGCTTGGGACAACCCTCACAAAGTATTCCTGACACTGCCACACATTATGTGCAGATGGCAACTATGACATGGCAGTTGCATCTGTCAAAGTACACTTCAACTCACAAGTGAATATGAAGTACAAGAGGCTTGTGATGCAGCATTCAAAACTGATCTAGGGATAGCTTACTGGCACATTTTACACTGGGGGTCTGCTCAGGACCTGCACCACACCAGACCAAGAGAAAGAAGTACATGTTCAAATCACCGAAGGCGGCAGATCAGCAAAACTGCCACAAATGATTCTGAGTGAACCAGTATGTCAAAGTTGGGGAGGTCGATCAAACTGTCTCATGTCAGGTTGTCACATATATAAATGCCATGTTGGCGGGGCTGTCCAGCAAATTGAAATTGGAAATTGTGGTGGGCTGGGTAAAGACAGGTGATTCTTGCCTGACGGTAAATCCAAAGGCCTTTGCAAAGAAGGTGAAAATAGCATGTGGATTCTGTGGTGGAGAAGTTTTGCCCAATGGTAGGTGCATGGCGAAAGAGAGGTGGTGCTCAGCATGTGGTAAGACCAACCACTACATCAAAGAGCCCAGATTGGCAGCCATCCTTTCTCAAGGGCAGCAAGATATTCAGGTGTGGGTAACTGTTTGGGTCTAGACATTTTGGTACCTCAACAGTACACAAGTGGTGAACGCCTGTGCGCTCTCAACTCAGTTATAGGCAGATATACATTTGTTATGCATGCTTCCCATGCAAATATGGGAAGAGAATTGTCATTCATGCAGCTGTTTTCTTTTCATGTAAAAGTAGTGAGGAATAAACTGTTAACACCATAGGGATCATTCCGATGTCTTACTACTGGATTATTCCAGCTCAACAGTGTTTTTGCTAAAGAGATAGTAACTTTGATCGCGAAGACCGCAGGGGACGTTTCTCAAAATGTTGCACATTGACTGTCCTCTACTGAAAGTATGAATCAGTGTACCTTGGACAGGCCCAGAGGGGGGAAGCACTTGGCCAGAGTAGCTCTTGCACATGGTCGGCCAAGCATGCAGCTTTGGTTGCCCAAGCTGTGTGTGTGTTATCTCTGTGGGGTTCCCCCAGTACAAAAGACCATGCAAGTGAAGTAAGCTAATATCGTCACACAGAGATTATCCATCAAAATAGTAACATCACATTTGGAAGTTTCACTGGATCATGAGTGAATGTCAGGGCAGCAGAACAGTGTCCATTTCCCACATTGAAACCTTGACTTGCCCACACATCCACAAACATCTACACATATGCAGGCACATACTCTATATCGCTTTCAGGCAACTTTGAGGCAACAATATGACACAAGGAAATTTGGATGAAAAAATGTTGTGACAGAAACAGGTGAACGTAATCGCCTGAAATTTAGCGCATGGTAGAATAATTGCAACTAATCTACTTATGATTGGGTGTGAGCACGTGTGAGCTGGATAACATCAGTGGTCAAATTGAGTGGGAACAGTTGGGAGTGGTGTTCCAGTACTTCCATTTTTTTTTTTTGCAGGAGTTTCTGGCGCTTCTCTTTTTCTCTCAGTTTTACGCGTTTCACTAGCTTTTTCTTTCTCCTCTCGCGCTTCTTATCTGTGGCGTCTTCTCTGCATCTGCTTTCAGATCCCCTGCTTTGTTTTTTTCCTTGACTTCCTCAGGAGCCAATAGGGCTGCATCGCTGATGTTCACTGGTGCAACCTCTTCCATGGCAATTGCTGGGAGATTGGAGACTACCTTAATTTCTGGTACCGATGGTTTGGGTGTGAAGTGGAAATTGGAAAGTGCGTCGATTTTTAGGAAAAGGGAGTCCATCAACTTCTGAATTTCTACATGCTTTGGGTTTTCATCTTCTTCTGTCTTTTCCTTATTGAGTTTGACATATTCCTGTTCATAAAGTTCAGCAAGGCTTAATTTGCTCTTTTCATGGTCCAAAGTTAACAGCTTCTTGTATTCGAAGGCATCTTCCGTTGGCTTTTCTTTGCGTAAAACATCATCCCATGACTGCTCTTTTATCCTCTGCTTAATGATATCTTCCAGGTGTAATGTGGTTTCCTCTGTGATTACTGGCGCTGTCCTGGATGCATGATCAAACAGTAAGGTTTCCTCAAGTAAGCTATTTTCAGGCCTCTTTTGTGCAGTCACTTCACCCTTCAGCTGCCAAGACTTCTCATCAAGTAAATCTTTCTCCATGTCCTTAATTTTTTCAGTCATCTTATCCTGTCTTTTCTCAAAAGAAAGATTTTGGTTCAGGTGGATCATGCTTCTTCCCTCCAAGTATATCACCAAGTTCTTCTCCTCACTCTCATCTGATAAATCAAATGTCACTTTCTTGAAATCTTTTGCTTTTTTGCTTGCCACTGTCTCATCATTGTGTTCATCTTCATCATCTTCTTCCTCCTCCTCCTCCTCGTCTTCCTCAGACTGTTCGTCCTCTTTTTCATCACCTTCATCGTCATCATCATCCTCATTCTTCCCATTCACATTCTGCCCATCAACTGGATCAAAGTAGTCTTTGTAGTGCAAATCTCGTGAACTTTTGAGGGGATTGTTCAGCTTTCCAAAGAGGACATCTGCATTGCCATCATCGTTATCCTCATCATCGTCTGAAAGAACATCTTCAAAATAATCAATGTTGTCATCAGTTTTGCCTTTCCCATTTGCAGCTTTCTTGACATCGTCTAGATAGGCCTCCATCTCAACCAATTTAAAAAAGGTATCGTCCCCCACTGACATTTCACTTAGCCTATTAAGAGTTTTTGAGCTCTTTTTAGTTTTCTGCTCGAGTTCATCAATATTAAAGTCCACGTCAGAATCGCCATCACTGGAAGGATGTCTGGTGGCTTCCTTGCGCTTTCCCTTCCTGAGGATTTTGTCATTTTTCTCAAGATTACCATAACAGCTCTGGTCAGACTCCTCTTCCGAGCTCTCTCCATTCTCCACATTGCTGTCATTGCCGGTATTTTCTCTGGGCTCGTCGTCTTCTCCATCCGCAATGTTCAGAAGCGTGACATCTTTGTCCTTGATGATCTGACCAAAGGCTTTCTTAAAGAAGCCCAGAACAGCATTGTTTTGAAGTTCAAGCTGCTGCCAAATCTGCTCCTCGTCAAAGTTTTCTATCACTAGTTGATTTAGAGGACTTGCAGCTGCATCACTAGGCTCATGTTTGTGGAAATCATACAGGGTCTTTGTAAGAAGAGAAAATTCCGAGGCTAACCCATCCTGCACACTCAGGAATCTGTCGGGGCAGGCACTGGCTCCCTTTAAACTCTTCAAGCAATTCTGTAGTGGATCGCCTTTACGCCGCGTTGCCATTCTTGAACGTTAGGCTTGCACATGGGGTAACTCTGCTCAGTCTCGGCGTGGAGTTGCAAAAAATAAATAAATAAATAAAGTACTTTCATTTTGTACTGTTAACAGTTCCACTACTTTTTGCAACCATTATCACCATTCCAGGAACTGTTCTTTGTGAAAGTTAAAGCACACCTCTCCCCTTTACTACCAGATATCAGTTACAGCTAAACTGAAATATGTTTCAACTCAATTGGCTGTCAACCAGCATGACTGCAACCCTGAAATAATGTGTTGCACGTTGCTCCCTTCCTTCCTACACTGTCCCCCGCTGGAGTGACAGTTACACTATTTTTTGGTGAATATCTATCAGTGGATGACATCTCAAAAGACACCCTTGTCTGACACCAGAGGCCTCCACAACAACCAGGCCCGGATCCATAATGACTAGTCTGTGGAGCTGGTTGTGATCTGGTGCCTGCAAATTGCATTTCAAGTGAGAGGACATTCTGAACAGGAGATAAAGAAGCTAGAAAAAGTAGCCATGCTTGAATGTTTGAAGGGTCAAGTTCAGGTTTATGGGTTTTCGCCCATATTGCAGCCAACGTGCAGAAGGGCAAGCAAACTAAGGAGTGGAGGAAGTGTGCAGACTTCCATAAGAACTCCATAGAACATGGGAGACACATCACCCACACCATTAGCAATTTCTTGGTGCACCTCAATGGAGCCAAATGGTTCTCGGAGGTCGACTCGGACATGGTGTACCATCAACTCCATCTGTACCCAGATTCCAGCTACATTACTATCTTCTCGATCAATCGGGGCCTGAAGTTATACAAGCCACTTCATTATGGAGTGTCCTCTGCAGCAGTGATATTTCAAAACGCCGTCCAGGAAATCGTAGCTGACCTTCCAGCCAGCATTAACGAATAGCAATGCTATCCTAATTCACGTTGTAACAGAGCATGAGCATCATGATTGGTTGAGAACCGTAATGCAGAGCTTAAAAGAAAGCAGGCTGACACCATACCAACTTGGCTTCATGTTTGCAGCTAATGGTTTGTGTTGGCAAGCCCGAAAAAGGTCTATCCAGAATGTAAAGTCGACATCTGCACTTCATAATGTGTCAGAGGAGAGAAGTTTCATGGGGGGTGGTCTTACAGTGCATGCACTTCATACACAACCAGGCCACACCGACTTATCCCTGGTTCCATCTCCAATAAGGTGGAGTAGAAGCAGAAATTAGGTGGACCGCTCTGACAGTGGCATCTACGTATGGCCCAGTGCGCTGTGGACAGTTTATAGTGGCCCCTCCAAGGGTGGTGCAGTGGACTTGGGTAGTCAAAAGTGGTCCTTTCAAGTGTGGGGACAGCGGATTTTGGAGCGTTGGAAAAGCTGCTGACTGTGGACAACAAGTGTGGGAACAGTGAGCTGTCTATAGTGAAAAGTATTCTCTCTGAGAACAGTGGACTGTGCATAGACAAACATGCACCACAGAAGTTCGCAACAGCGGGTTGTGACTGGTGAGCACAATGTCTCCAGTGCAACAATAATGAACGGTGGCAGTAGGAAGTGCTTTCCCCAAGTGGGGCTCTGCATAGCAAAATGTGTTCTCTCCGTGCGTTCCAACAGTGGACTGTGGATGGTAGAAAAAGTTCTCTGCAATTGGGGAAACAGCAGAATGTGAACAGGGGAAGTGCATTTGACTGTTTATGGAAAAATGTGTGTTGGTCTCCATGTGTGGGGACAGTGAATTGCGACTATTAACAGTGCTGCCTCCATCTATGTGGCCAACGGAGAGTACACTGTACTCCTTTCAAGTTAGATTACAGTGGGGGTTGAATAATGAAACCTGTTCTCTCCACGACTGGGCAGTGGGCACAGTGCATAGTGAAAAGTGTAGGGACGGTGAACTCTGGATAATAAAAGTCCTTTTGCCAAGAGCATACCTCTCAATCTGTTGACATGTTTAGCGTGAAGTGAGACTGCTAAGGGAGGTGGACACATTTAAGCCAATGGAAGTGACCTATTTTGGAAGGTGGTCAAATGTCTCGGGAAGATAGCTCAGGGGCAACGCGCTCGCTTTGAAAGCAAGACGACGCAGCGTAATAGAGGTTCAATCTCCGGGTCTGCGCTTAGAAATCTCTGGGTATTAGGCGTGTTATAAATAACCAATGATATATGTAAATACATATTGCTAAAAAGGTGATCCCAAAGAGTGTATGGAGGTATGCCACTTGCCTGGGGGGGACAGATTTCAAAGGGGTGAAAACCTGCAAATGAGAGTAAGATTGGAGGTGTGTGCAAGTACTGTGGACTATAGATAGTAAACGTGCTGTGGACACACTGCATTGATGGCGTGCAGGTTTTCAAAAAACACAACCTTGTTTCTTTAGCGACACACTCAGTTATGTGTCAAAATTCCTACACTGTTATTTCTACCTTTTAATAAAATCCCACAAATAATTTTGACTTGAATAATTTAGACCTATGTCAAAATGGCGATTTACATAATTTGTAAAACATGTATTCCTCTTTCTCTACACTTTGGCACAAGCTTAATTACTAATTTAACCCCAGAGCCGGAATATTTTGGGAGAACATGCAGGACACAACCTGTATCTTCTAAATCTAAACCTTCATCTATTTTGAATTTAAGGGTTGAAATTATTACCTTTCGAAATGACTCCTCTCTACTGCTTGATCTGAAAGTATTGCTGATCAAAATTATAGATTATAAATGGCAAGCACTATTCCTTCCCACTTTGACCAAAGACATGATTTAATTTATTGTACCTCTCTCTTTCCTCCCCTCCATCACTTCCCTTCTCACCTCTCCCCCTTTCATGTTCAAGCACTTGCACATTCCAAATTGTCTCACGACCTAGCGAGAATGTGTTGTCTGTTTCTTCCCCTCTCCCCCTCCTGCACTTCCCCTCCTCCTTCTCCCCTGCTCTCATGCTGCAGGTTCCCAATGTCTCAAGACGTCTTAAGAACGTTTTGTTTTTGTTTACCTTTCATCCTCATTCCTATCCCCCTTGTCTTGATGCACCTTGATGCACACATTACCCCCCTGTCTTGATGCACCTTGATACACACATGTTGCTGTATAGTACACATTACAAATAACCAATAAATAAATAAATAAATATAGTGAATGCATCAAACGTTGATGTGAAGTGAATTAATATTCTCTTACAGTTGCTGACCGGGGTTAAGGGAGGTCTCGTCCACCACTCGATCATACTCCAGCCGGAAGTCCTCCAGCTCGCCCGTGTCTCCAAAGGCGCCCCACTCCGTGTTCACACACATCCGGCCCTCCTCACCCTCCACCAGCTCCACGTTCTCCATCTCCTCCATGTAGCAGGCATTGCAGCCGGTACCTAAGCAGGGGGTGAGTGGCAGAGAAAAGGGACAAGGTGAATGGGGATATTGGCCAGGTTTTATGAATTTAAATTCAGTTGCTCAAAGGTGTCTCGTGTGAGGGAAAGGACGAGAAGCAGGGAGGTCTACTGGAAAACCAGATAGGTTTGTGACATGCCATTGTGCTCCTGAAAGGATAGTAGGCGGGGTGAAGAATAAGGGTCTGTTTTTGTGCGTTAAGCAGTGTAGCATCAACTAATAGTATGTGATTTGTTTTTGTGCCTTGCCTATGCACGTGACTTTTATTTACTGGCTGATGTTCTTTAGCTCATTGTAATCCATGTAGCGCTGCACATGCAGGAAATGAACTGGGGAATTAAACGCCTTTATTTCCTTGGAAGGACATACTCCAATATTGTGCGCTAGGAGTGATGTCCTTCGGTCCAGATTTGTAAAAAATGGTGCAATTAGTGCAATGGTGCAATTAGCGCTCCTAATCCATTTTTATTCATTCAATTTGTCTCTCACACTCACACTGTTTGCTCCCTCTCTTTTGTCATGATTAAATGAACACGTAATACCTAACATAAAAGGTGGGTATGGAGAGTACATGAAAAGCAACAAACCAAGTGCATACTGCACATGCAGGCCTGTAACACAAACAGGCAAAGGTGGTCAGCCTCATGTTCCAGCACTTGTCTGTTGGAGTTAGGGGAGGTGGCAGACATAACATATTCGCCCCCAAATCCTGCTCTGCAAGACATATGTGGCTTCCTTAGCGGCTTGATTTCCATGCTGGTGGTAATGCTATGCACTTGAAATTACCACCTGATGAAAGCAGGTGAATTCCATGGGAATACATTGTAAATGTCTCTTGCAGGTGTTAATTGCAGGAGACATGTACTTTTTTTCCCCATCAACGTAGTGGTAAAGTGAAGAGTAAAGATTCTTGAGTTCTCTTCAGTTTTTCACTGTGTGGTGGAAATGAAGAAAAATGAGCAGAGGAGAAGTGCAAACAGAGGTTTTCTCCATGAAATATACTCATTCATTGTAAATGACCCCCATAAATCTAAATATTTGAGAGTTACACATTAGACATTTTACAAACACTTATTCTATTTGTGCTTTCATTGCGCCATGAAAACAATTGGACTTTATGTTGCATGTCAAGCTGTGTTGTCACTTACATCCCAAACGTATAGTTCATATTGTTGTGTGATTTTGAACGCAATAATGAAATGAACCCGTTCTGTGCCCATTACCCCAAAATTCGGATAGGTATATATAACAACATCCTCCATTAATGATCTACATCAAACCTTTACCTGCGTAGCCAATGGGAACCCGGTACTATGCAATAGTACCACTCCCCCTACAGCTCAACACACCCACATTTGACAGGTGTTAACCTCCCTAGACTCAGTTAAAACTCACATCAATTGCCATACCCCTCCAAAAAAAATCAATAGGATCCCATCTGCCACAATCAAAAACATCAGATTTCACCCACCTTCGAGTCGCAAAAAGCCCAGAGTTATGTAGCTCCCATCCACACAAAAATAATAAAGGCAATTCGATGTCTTAAGAGACAAGCCTTTGGAACATTGTTTATTTAATCTCAAAGTAAGGAAGAGGCCTCCTGGTGTCCACTCTCCACCACTCTGGCAAGGGTCAAATGCCTATTGGAACTGCGGGAGTCTCTAGAAGTAATAAGGAAGTATCTAAGGACAACAATTTTAATTATGGGTGAACACAAAGTGGGCGGTCTCTCATGTGTCCAACTCCTTGAGTGTCATTCTTCCGAAACATAAAGTTCAAATCTAGGCTTGCAAGTTCTTGTCCCTTCAGGGACTTGCTAGTCTACAACACAATGTCCTAAAGATATGACCAACAGAAAGTTCCAAACCTATACTTAGCGAGTCCCTAGCTTCTAGGCTTATCTTTAAGCTATAAGACAAATCACAAACGCTATCTACAATCTCCAGCCCTATTCCCATAACACAAAATCACAGTCTGTACCCTCCTTTGGTCTTCCTGCTTTCAAACTCCCCCTCTCGGCCTCTACCAGGTATTTGCCTTCTCCCTTCAGGCTTTATTGACCATCTTGATGTAGTCTCCTTGTTAGTAATCTTCGCTGTACTGTTGTATTTAGCTCCAGCCTCCAGAAGTCTACTCTACCAGATGGTTTAGAATAAATGAGAAATTCAGCCTCTAAAGCGGTTACTGGCACCCTTATCCTTTGGTAAATATATGTTAGTTGAACATAGAAATTTAGAGTGCTAAGTTAGGCTGCTAATTCAAACTTACACATCACCCTAAGGCTGACCAGAGTATAAATAACATAAAAAGACAAAAAAACTGCTGTAATGTTTTGAATTGCGCCTTTTAATTTAATACAACACATTCACTGAATTAGTATTTTTCCATTCAGTTGGTTTGCTGGGTATAATTTAGATGAGTATTCCTCTTAAATTGTTGCAACTCATGCACTGAATCGGCGTTTTCATTCTGATTAGGTTTTTCTTTATGATTCTTTTTTGATAGGTATTCCTCTTAAAATTGACTTTTAATGCTGTGGTACTTGCTTCAAAGTTCCTCTTTCTTAAAGAATCCTCTGATAGGTATTCCTCTTAAATTGACTTATAATGCTGTTGGTGCTGTTTTTGCTTTTGCTTCAAAGTTCCTCTTTCTTAAAGAAACCTCAACACGTGTTTCCCCGTCTTTTGTTAGGACGGTTCTTCAGGAGGTTCTTATGTAGTTTTGTAATTATGTTGTTAGAGGGTCGTTTCCATTGTGTTTCTTTGGAACCTGAGGGGGTGAACCCTTAGGTAATTTGTGAATCTTCCATTTATGTTGAATAGCTGGGATAGGCTTTTAAATATTTTTTCACTCTGAAAAATACCAATTGGTTGTTTCCTGTTATTTCTTTATGCGGACAGATGCATCATCATTATAATATACGTTACTTGTAGTTTACTTGAAAAATCTCTACAACGTTGGTTTTGTCAATGATTTAAATTGTCATATATATTTTGTTTCATTGGATTAATGAACATGTAATTTCTTAGCGAATTGCGAAGAAATATAACCATTCAAATTCAAAAAAAGGGACATAATGTAGATACCTTCACTTGTGGTTTGTACACGTCTTGTCTAAACGTTCCTCCCTCTGGTCCTGTGTGTCTGTTGAAAACATTTCGCTCATGTTTACTTATATAAAATGGATCGCCGTTTTGCAGCAGTATAAATAAACTGTAGCCTTCTTACTCTAATTGAACGTTTAGAAAACTGCCTATATGCAGTGTTTTGTAAAGAAAAAGTTCCTTAGTTACCTTGTTTCCTGCTGTACGACACACGTCTTGCTATGCGCCGGTCTTCGTTGGATCTTCGTTTGTCACATGACTCGTTGCGTTCTTATTGTGCAATGACTCTACCAGATGGGACTATTTTCAGACCTTTGCATTCAAGGTTGATCTCTCACAGACCTCAGGGTTTCATCACTCATGCAGGGGCCAGAGTACGCAGGTGCTCCGGGCACGCCTGGGAAAAGCAATCTGTACTAAATGTCTCTATACTTTCAATTGAACTTCCCTAAAACCAGGCCACCGGCAGCCACCCGGAAATTCTAAAGTTGTCTCTGCTGCACTTGTGTAGGTCTCTCCACGACATCAGCTTCTTAACATTCACTTGGCTGGTCTTTTAGTTTGGCTTCTCTTAACAGATTTTTGAAACTGTGATAATGAGCATCTCTGCATTGGTTAATTATATTTTTCATCTCATCTGGTGTTTCCAAAGTTTCATAAGCACTGTGTGACCTCAGCTCCATCTTGGATTCTCACCACCAGCACATTTTCAGTCAGCAGTGTTTCACTAACGCCTGATATTTGGACTTCTGCAGTCTCCTCTCCTGACCATGCTGTTCGTAGTCGCCTGCTCTCCTTTCTCCCCTGCGACCATGTACTGGTTCCGAGAGAATACTTGAACTCTGAATGTGTATTCGCAGCTGTACAGCATGTTCTAATATTTCTGCGGTTTGCACTAATTGAACAGAGGTTTCTGGACCTCTGGATGGAATAATACTACGACTTGCTGGGGGTGGCAAGCATAAAAGATCTGCCACCTTCCTTCTTCCAATGTACGCCAAGGAGATATCTGTCATCGTGCATCCTTATAGTTCTTAAGTGTTCAGTTATTCATCCCTCAAGTTTCCTTTTTATACTACTTACGTATATTTGTATATATGAATAAGTAGGACCAAAAGGAAACTAAATATGCAAGTATAACCAAAGGAACACTGTGGTGATGATATGTCGTAGATTTGTTTTTATGGAATGGAAAGAATATTTTAAAAGGAAAGTGGAGGTGACAGGGAGTTATATATTTGCCAAAGAGAGGTAAAAGCAATATTTCAGTTCAGAACAATAACTTTGGGCCTAAAGACTGACAAGGAATTAAGTGTATTCATATGAAAGTAAGAAATGGTTATACTCATTTCTAATTCATACCATCAATCATCTTTGGAACCATGACATTCTGAAGAGAAGAATATGCCCAATAAGTGCCTCGCCTATAATTATTCTTAAGCAATGACGTCTGCTCGCCAGTACTAGGGATTTATAGGAGGCAGCCAATACTCCTGAAAATGGGTATCGTTCAAAGGAACTAACCATACAAAAACAACTTTTTCCACCTAAGTAGAAGCATACTGATATGACATGTTCACATTTGAAAGGTTAATTATTAAAATGTAATTAAGTTGGATGACAATAATTCTAATCATTATTTTTTCTGATTCAAATTCTTTTAAGAGCCAACACATGTTTCCAGCCTCACATGGCACTTTCTCAATGCTTATTTTCATGTTCTAATAGAAGGTTCCTTCATTAAGATACTCAGAACGCTATAATTCACTGTCATATAATTTCTATCTTGATCTTGAGGAAGATATAATTCATTTCCATGTTGACCTGCTCCTTTATAATTGACCTTAGCAGATGATACACCAGACAAACAAAGAACGACACGACTTTGTCTAATCACAGAAATAGAACAAGTAGGACTCTCAAGTTGGACCAAATATTGGACAAAGGAGATAAACTAATTCTTAACAGAAAATCAACAATGAATTTGTTCTACCATATCCGAAACCTAAGACAACTTCGAACGGATGATGTAAACATCATTGAATTCGGCCACAGGGGTCGCACAGACAGCATATATCGTCATACTACCTCACCTGTGCTCAAGTCAATGTTACTCAACACAGCGCAGAACCTACAAATCCTAGGCTATGACCTGAGGGAAATTAAACCAGAAGAACAAGAACACAAGAGACATGGATCCCAGAGAAGAAACGCTCATTGATATTCACCATCAGAAACTCGTGCAGCCGACTACAGAGATATTGGAAAACCAAGAAAAAGAGAAATTGAACGAAGCAAGTCGTATAATGAACTTGTACCACAACGTCAGTGGAACACTATAAGAGAGCATAAGGAAGGAACCTTTTCAAAATCCAGTGGCCACAGAAAAAAAGGTCCTGATGGCATATCCAGACCTTATCCCAGAGACAGCGAACATTTCGAAGACCCTTTGGACACTGGCCGAGCACCACATGGACCGTTACCTAAATTGACAATAACCTTCAACCAAGACCAACCACGTGACCACCACGAAACAACAGCCAGCACTTACCTAAAAGGCTTAAAGGAAAAGGAACAAAAGAGGTGGGCATGGATATCGGAAGCTCTAGCAAGTCACTCACGAAACTAGCCACCAAAGTCAGTGCACCATTGCCAGCCACAAGAGACCATTGGAACTGAAAGCCATATAGCCTAACATTTTCTAACTTTGGGCTCTTGGAATATGAGAGGATTCAGTCACTTGACAACCCCTGGCGATGTAAATTTGGGGAAATCTGAACTATTATGTCTTCAAGAGACATGGCTAATGGTAAGTTCAATCTTGGACGAATACAAGATCACAACCTTGCCAGCTGTAAAAGGCCCAAAAGGGCGGCCTACTTCAGGATTGTTAACAGCCATACGCTCCGAAGCGATTTAAATCTTCAAGGAGTGCTTTTCTCGAACACATTTATATAAGTTTTGCTGGTTTCTTGGCACCATTCAAAGCCGTCATCAACAAACAGCAAGGATTACTTCATTCTGCTAATCAACACCTACTGGAACCCGAAAGCACAATCCAACAGAAATCTTCTAAGCACAATGGAATCAGTGATCGATGAGATGAGCGCAGGATATGAAGTTAACCATACAATAATATGCAGCAATTTAAATGCTACCTGTACAGCTACTATTGAAGAAGAAGGAAACAAAAAAAAAACAACAAAAAACTATGCTTAAAATAAAACAGCGTCAGCCATAAGAGGCATCCAGTGCGCAGTCCTAATGGAATCCAGAGACCTCTATAACCTACATTCAATAAACGATACAAACAAGCTGCACATCCCAACATGGGAACGCAATGGACAGGGAGTTACAATTGACCATATATATGTGTCAAAAGGACTGCTCTCCCTCATATCTTCATTTAAAGTGAAGAGAACTTTACATAGTGACCACAACATGCTGATCACCTCATGGACAGCTTCAGAAACTTCAAGAAAACAAATGAGGACTTCAATAGAAACTTGTAATTGTGGTACTCGCTTAAGGCTGACCAAAACATCAATAAGCAAAATAACCAAGCTGTACTTGGTTGCAAATGAATCAGAAGGAAGCATCACAGACTCATTAAGGGTTGAAATAGCAACCAAAGCCTACAAAAACTGGTTAAGGAACTTTCGGATGACACTGTACCAAGAAGACTCAGAAGCAATGCTCCATGCAGTCTGCATAAGACAATCAAGACTTTTGGTCACTAATAAAATCTACATCAAAAGATACCAATGACGCCCTACAAAACAATGTAGGTGAGCACACTTTTCAGACCTCTTCAGGAAACTGTCTGGAGAACAAGGCACCATTCAAGAATTACCATCACATTTTTGGTATGATGTGGAGCTGATTTTGAGGAAAATAGCCAAGCTTAATAGATCGAGAGCTCCAAGCACTGACGGGATCTCAAACATCGACTTGCAAAAATCATCCAGAAAATGGGCCCACTTCATTGTGGATGTCATGTTGGGTGTAATATTAGCGCCAAATCAAGTGTGCATAGCCCTTTAAGGAAACTGCAACCAGGTGCCTTGAAGTTGGCATGGCAACGCTGGCATCCTGCATGCTCTTCCTGGGTCTACCGCCGGCACCGAGCAATGCGCAGCGTTGTCATGTGACATGGTGTTCTTAAGCACCTCCCACAGTTGCCGGTGCTTCTGATTGCAAATTGGTGGCGCTGCTAAAGTCTTCGTACTCTGTTCTACTCTGGTATCCTGTCAAGGAGTTCCCCCCTTCTCACCTGAGTTCGATCTTTGCTGGATTTCTTGATCGATGCCTTCTTGCGTACTGCTCGAGTCTTGAATAAGGCTGTACGAGTCTCTTCCGACTCCAGCGTGCGTTCAAGTACCGGGATGCAGGGGTCCAGGAATCCAGGAAATAACAGGGTGCGCAAGTAGCACACGAGTCCAGGAATCAAGAAAGGAAGGAAAGGGCTAGAATTGGGTTAGAGTGGAAGAAGCAAGGAAAACAATACCGCAAGCTACGGAGCACACGTCTGGTCGCTACTTCGCAATAGCATTTAGACGCGCGGGGCCGTGGCATATTTATGGAACGTACTACATCTGCCGTGAAGGCTGGTGCAAGGGGTGTAACGTGATACAGCCATGTTGGGAGAAACAATGAATGCAAGCCTCGCCATGACAAGGACCAGGAAGTCCAGAAGGGGCGCGTTCTGTGGGTCATGACATATCCTGTATCCCTATTCTTGGAACCCTTCCTCACCCGTCCCTCTTTGTATTTGGTTTGCTTTGGTACTTCGACCCGGACTGCTACTTGGATTTGCTCTGACCCGCCTCCTTCTGTTTTCTTCGCTCAACTCGTTTACCGACCTTGGATTGCTACCGGACCTGCTTTACCTATGCCCCTTGTACCTTGCTGCTGCTCCTGACCTCGGCCTGCTGTATTTGCTCCCTTCTTGCCCTATCTGTTGCCAACCCGGATTGTTTCTGGATTTCTGATGGGAACTTTGCACAAGCATTTTAGATTTTGGATTTTGAACTTTTTGACATAGTGTACTAAGGCGTCTTCGTGCTGTCGGGATAGGGTGGTGGACTTTCCTATTGCTGATTGGGGATCTGTCTTCCTACTTCATCACACCGGGATCTATTCATTGGCAGGAAAGAGGACATTAGTATGGTAAGCTTTCTAATGTGATTGATTGTGGTGATCTGTGTTCTGTTGGGGGCCTGTACTTATATTCTTGAGTTTTCTCTTCAAGAGAAGACCGCACAAGCCTGCATATAATACATTACACCACTTCTGACTGCTTCTTGAAATCTCGAATAAGGTTAGTGGGTGTCACCTAAGAGTGTGGTTTATGCCCTGCTGTTCACGCATTGTGTTAACCACTCACTTGCAGGTCCAGTACCTTTTCTACACCACCTGCACCTCGCCCCTGCATTACCTGTATCGCCTCCTGCGGCACCCGTGTCATCTTCTGCAACGTCTGCAGTACCTGGGTCTCATACGGTATCCTTTCTTTCCGCTGATTGACCATTCTGGTTGTCGTTTTCTAGAACCAGACGGGAACATCAGCGGGAAGAACTTGTCTACTACACTACGTGGGCAACCTGCATTTGACAGTGGAAGTAATCAAAAAATGTGTAGCAGCAAAATCATTTCCAGCTTCTTGGAAAACCGCAAACGTGGTCCCATTCTTCAAAAAGGGCAAAAAAGATAACCCAAAGAACTATAGCCCAATCGCTCTATTATGTGATTGGCAAACTCTTCGGCTCCTTACTACTGGATACATTCCAAATATGGGCAAGGACAGCTGACCGCACGGACCCTTACCATTCAGGCTTTGTTAAAAACTTATGTACAACAGTAAATATTATGTTGCTAAGCACAATGAAGGCTAAAACAATGGAGGGAAGTCCCAGAGTCTTCATATCCTTCATTAACCTGGTCCAGGCATTTGATCGGGTCAACTGTGAGAAACTATGGCTAAAATTAGCAAAATGGAACTGTCCTACTTCAATCATGTACTCCGGAACATCGATGAGAGTGAGGCTCAGTGGAGTGGGCCAATTATCCGAAAAGATCGAGACCTTCAGATGGGTTAAGCAAGGCTTCCCATTAGTTCCAGCCTTGTATAATTCATGTATGGGAGATTTCAAGGACCAAGAGGGAAAAGCAAGAGCTTTTCCACCCTCGATAGGAGAAGAGAAAGTCACACGTCTCCTATACGCTGACGATATCATCTTACTAGACCAGACTGCAATAGGGCTCCAATGCCAGCTAAACAGCTTGTCTAAATACATCAAAGAAAACGACCTGGAACTTAGCACAGATAAAATTAAAATCATGATCTTCGAAAAGACAACTAGGCGAAAAGAAAATCAGCATTGGCATCTCGCTGGAGAGCAACTTGAGAAAGTAAAGAACTTTAAATATTTGGGCATCACACTCAATAATAGCCTAGTAGAAACTACAATGCAGATAACATTCTACGCAAAGATTAAGACCCTAGCCTCACAAACAAAGGCTAGAGAAAAAAAATGTGGGCGCTTCTCATTTATCCCGACGATAACATTTTACAAAGCAAAAGTGACACCAGCCATCTCTTATGGAGCAGAGGCAATGCCATACATTCTCGGTAAAATCGGGCAAAAACTGGATGGATACTATTGGCGCAACGTTCTGAGACTACCATCATTAACTCCAATGGCCTCCATTAGAAGGGAACTGTGCTTGGTGTCACTTAAAGCGACGATCGATCTGAACAGATTGATGTTATACAGGAAGATCTGATTCGCTCCTCGTCCAAAACACCCCGAGATCATCTACAGAGAAATGGAGCGAGGGAAAAACAAAATGTTATCAAACTGGTCAGTTAAGAACAAAACCCTTGTAGATGAGATTGAAAGTACAGAGGAAGATCTGGAACAAAACCCATCCAAAGTAAAAAAAAAAAAAAAAAGACTAAAAGAATGGGACTGGATACAATCACTAGAAGCAGCGTCTAAGAAAGGTGCAAGTGGGCTACAGTCTGGACCAAAGGGGCCAGAGTGCTCTGATGCAGCAACAGGACCACTTGATCGGGTCACCTTGACATTAGAACTGGCTGCTGTGCCATAGCTGGAAGAGGTTCTACTGACACATGTGTATGCAGGGCAGGAGGCATGGTGGTTCTGGAACTGCCAGAACAGTGGGTGCCTCTGGTGCAGCTGTTGACATCGGAGTGGGATGAGCTGATACAGAAGTATGTACTTCTCTAATGAGAGCCTTAACTCAACTCTTCATTGTCTGGGATATCATCAATTTCTGGACCTTGCTGAAAAAGCAGTATTAATTTTCCTGGGCCAAATGCAACACAGGGCAGTGATGCGACAAGGAGATCAAAAGCAACTCGCTCCAAGTATTCACATAAACCAAAGAGGAAGGCACCCCAAAGGCGTTGAGCCTGACTGTAGTAAACCAGGTTTGTTCTACCCATCAGTCTGCCATCCCGAGAACCCGAGGGCTATAGTAAGGAAAACCAGAATCCACTTTAGAACTGATCTTCCTACTAGCACTAGCTGTCAACAAACGATCTGGCTGGAAACAAAGCTTATCAGAGATACTTGGGACAGGTCTCATTACCAGACAATGACCCTCAGAAGGGCATGATCCAGCTTTACCACCTTTACTAGTCTTAGAGCACTTTGGTGCTGATGAGTCTCAAAGCAAGCTCTGGTGAAGATGAACACAGATGCCAAACCGGGTTACTGTAATGTACCTTGTTCGCCATTAAATTTAAAGAGGATAGGAAGCCAGGGAGCACAAATCAAAAGGTGTGGGATAAAATTACTCCCATGCATCCCTGCATACCTAGAGTTGGAAGCACCATGAAATTGGAGTCAGACGTGGCTCAAATAACAAAATGCCCACAATGCCCGCCCCACCCTTCCCCTCCTTACCTGAGCAATTAGTATCCCACGGGAACGGCTCCAATCTTGCAGGGCCACATGCACAGCTTTCTGGGGGTGCAGCTCAACAAGGCAATGCCCAACGCTGAGTTAAGAAAAAGGTTTTAATAGTCTTCATCAGGATCCCGAAGATCACAATGGGACTTGCGGTAGAAAAGCATTAATCGAGGAGAAAGTCACAAAGCTGTAGGGGAACACAACCCAAAAGGGCAAAGACCCAGGAAACGAGTGTGGGCCAGAGACAGTAGACAAAACATATGGCTACGGAAACACAAGGTGAACAGCAATGGATGTCACCTGACAACTTCCCACTAGTCCTTCTTTCATTTAATTATTCTACTGCATAAAACCAGAAGTTCTTGCATTGCTTCATATCTCTGCCATGCAACGGTGTACATTGATCCAATGTTATAGTTCATAACAGGTGCTACCTTAGCAAACCATTGGTACCAGGCTCCTAGGAGGCCTATGCCCAACGACTACTAGTAAACCCACAAGGCAGAACCTTAGCGGTGCTGGTAAAATGGTGGTTAGTTGACGAAGGCCCGATAGAAAACCTCCCAGAACCGAAGGCACATGAAGGAATACCTGTCCACGAACCATGGTGTTAAGCAAAAAAATCACTGCCTTAGCTGAAGTTTTCAATTTAATTAGCTAATGATGAACCTTTTGAGGTTCTGAGAATGAGGGCTTCTGAAGATCTCCTTCCAACCTGCTAGCTAGTCCTTGTGAGAGTGGACTGACAACACATTGCAAAAAGAACAGCGGTCCCACGCATGGCAACACATTACAAAAAGAACAGCAATCCCACGCATGGCAAGACATTACAAAAAGAACAAGGGATCAAGTACGTCAGTCACAGACAGTTTGAATCCGCTGAGAAAAATTATTTTTGCAGGAACTGCTGGATTTAAAAAATGCTTGCTGTATTGTAAGTCAGCAGTGCGGGCTGACAGGAGGCCAAGGAAAAACAAAAAGGATCGGGAACAAAACAGACCAACAGCGATGAAAGACCTACGTACTGATAGGGCATCCAGTCCCACCAGGTGCCGTCAAAAGGACTGGCCGGCAAAGCCACATTGCTGAGCATGAGGGAGCGGAGTGACAACCCATCCATATGCACCAACTGTGCTATCAAATGTAGTCTTTTTCTGCTCACCAAAAAGGCTACGGTGCCATCTCCAGGAGGGAACCTCCCCGTGAGTATGAAATAAAGGGATGGGATGTTGGAGTAAGTTCTTTACCACAAATCTCAACAACATCTGGTTCCTTGTGACAACGGGAATGTGGAAAATGCATCTTGAAGGTTTATGGCTCACATCGAGTTACCTATTGCCAGATGAGGATTTATTAGGTGAAGTACATGCATTTTGACCTTCTCTTCCTTAAATCATGTTTTCATTATTGTGAGGTGCACAATAGCACTCATCTGGTCCACAAAGTAGTTAGGGTAAATCCCCTTCCCTCGCTAGGATCTTGGTATTCAATAAATCAATCAATCAATTTATTTGTACAGCGCTCTATTACTCAAGGCATCATGGCTCTCAAACAACTGATAATTAGGATAGATGTAAACGAAACCCAGGTGTCAAAGGGGGAAAGTATCTCTGAGCTTTATCTAAAGAGAAACGTTTTGAGGTGCTTTTTGAAGGATAAGAAATCCACAATTCTTCTCAACGCCCGGCCACCCAAACGTTCTTTCCTGTACTTGGGTATCTGAAGGAGTGCTGCATTTGAGGATCTCAAAGAATGCACCAGGCTATATCTAACCAGTTTCTCCTGGATGGCTAAGCATCCATTTCCACCTAGTGCACGGTGCATAATGCAAAGCAACTTAAACTGTACCTAAGCTTCTACCGGGAGCCAATGGAGAAAGAATGGTACGTTTTTCTATTGCTCCTTTTGTAACAGAGTTTCCATCTCTTGCTTTAGCCGGAGCATGCGAGGTTGATTTTGTTTCCTGGAGGTGTAACGATATGGGAGTTTTTGAAAATCTCAACTTGTTACCATTTTCTACAATATAGAGCACCCAATCGTCTCTTGTTATACTTTGTCAAGATGAAAGATGGCTTTGACTGTGGGGTGAAATGGACTTCCCTGCAGATGTCAGTGCTTGCTGTGTAACACCCCTTTTCGACTGCTACTGCTGCTGGTAATGAGACCTCCCTCTGTTTAAGAAGGACCGCTGCTGATGTTGCTGCCCAAATGTCCTCTTTCCTGGTGTTTTTTTTGCTGTAGTAACGAAAAGTGGGTGTGCACACCTTTTGTTGGCTGCAATCCAACAGTTTTTTGATTATCTGCCTCAGTCTACATTCTGGAGACCGCATCATCGTCATGTGATCCAAAAAGGGATTTTTCCTTGAAAGGAAAACTGATGATCTTTTGCTGCAACTCGACCTTCAAACCGGTTTGCCTGGTGCAGGATGATCTGCGCATCGCTAGACTATTCATAGGTACATAACCCACATCTTTAGAAGCACTTATCAATTGATTTGAAGTCAAATCTGTCAGTTTTCATCATGCCTTGTTTCTTATATCCCAGAGTAAACTCCACCATGCTCTCTGCCCATTCCTAAAGAGAGTAAATGTACCTTCCAACGAGAGCCACGGAACTGGCTGCCCTAATAGCAGTAGGTGACGCAAATCATAATTTCTTCCCCAGCAAGTCCATTCTGCAGCTTTGTTCTTACAGAGGTGCTAAACAGGTGAAGATAATGATGAGAACCTCATCCCAACTACTGCTGCAATTAAGGAATCTTGGTGTGCATCATCTCTTAAAAATGAAGGATTGGGATCTGGCACATTATTCCAAAGCTGTTTGTGTATGACAACTGATGGTGATGCAAATGTTTCCATCATAGGCTTCAATAGGCGTGAAGGCATCATGAAGCAAGACACAGACCACGTATTCAATGTTCAAATAAAAATACTTTTATTAAAGTAAATGTCAGGATGGTGTAAGGCCTAACTTGCCCTATGTTTAGGTGGGATATCCATTACCTAAAGGAACTAAGGATAGTCTGAGTCAGTAAGTTCAACTTAAAAGTCTGTCTGTGTCCAAAACCTATAATTGCCCTCACAACTGAAGCTAAACAATGTGTTGGGATGTCAGCACTAACAGAAATAGTGTTCCAAAGAAAGTTCTGAGCTTCTTCCAGCTCTTGGCGTGCATTTCAGTCCCTTCCCCAAGTTCAACAAAGTTCCAAGCGGCCTCGTGGTTCCTTTCCCGAAGTTTAACAAAGTTCCAAAGAGTCTCAGGGTCCCCTTTCACAAGTTCAACACAGTTCTAAAGGGTCTCAGGGTTCCCTTCCCCAAGTTAAACACAGTCACTTCTCTTGACTTTCAATGAGTGTTCTAAACCAACTTTGCAACGGTTCAAGATTTTCAATGGTTCACTTAGCTTGTTCTTTTCAATACTCGATAGGCACAACAGCCTCAGTAACTTAACTTTCCTTGGTTCACTCCAGGTAGGAGTTACTCAGTCTAGGCGCAGCTGTCGGACCACATGGTACACCGACTATAGATCACACTACCGATAACCCTTGGCACTTTGTTATATTCACTTGTTCTCATTGGACTTCGTTGTCAACAAAGGCTTTGAACCTTTGTCAATTGTCCACTTACAGTTCCTTTTATTCTTTGGCAGCTTCTTACCTCTGCCACAACGTGACTTTTACACCATTCACTTAATGGGGGGCTTTCCTTGTCAACCCCCTTGCTTTCACACTTCACGACAGTGCTTATCATTTGCTCTTTCACTTGTTTCCCAAGCCCTTGTTACTGGCTTTCATTTGGTTCATACTTTCACATTGTCCATCAATGACTTTTTACTTGCTTTCACTGTATTTGAAAAAATGCACCTTACTTTAATTTCACAGTGCTTTCATGTACCTTGCAGACCTTTTCATTAGTTCGATATTCAATAACGCTTGAAACAGTTTGAGGCTTGTTCGGCCTGCCCAAAACGTTCCTTCAGTCTCCTGACCCTCTTATCCTGAGTTTCCATCTGATCGGCATCTCCTTGTGCCCAAGCCCAGCTCCTGGAGCACCTTGGCATGACTATTCCCTTTCTGCCACTCACAGGTCTCCGGCAGCTCCTCCGGGTGCTTTAGGCTTTCACCTCTGGGCTCCTCGTTCACTTGCCGGAAACTCCGTCGAGAAGCATTCGTTGCTTCCAAACCTTCCTGCTCCTTGGAGTCTTCAGTGTCCCCCAGCTCCAGCGGGGGACACACAGCACTGGCTTTTGCAGGGTTCCTGACCTCCTCACAGTCCACTCAGGCTGCAGCATCTCTCTTGCTCTCCTGCAGTGCCTGGAGACCCTTCCACCGGCACCTCTACAGCCTGCTCCTTACCATCCTTTTCCCCATGGCTTCTTCCTCCAGGCGGGTCTCTCGCCCTAGGCAACTCTCTCGCCCCAGGCAGATCTCTCTTTTCTGCGTCCTGATTTCTCTTTATATACACCTTTAGCCTTTCAACTGGCTGCAGGTGTAAGTTCTTTACCTGAACCCAATTAGTGGGACTTGCGCGACTATAGTAATGATGTCTCACAGTCCTCTTCTTCATCTCAGTACCAGAGTGGTGCGCACCAATAGAAGTGTGTATTACTCCTAGTTTCTTCTTCTTTGTCCCAGCCCCAAAGGCATATGAATGTTGGACAGTGTGTGTGTGTGAAATAAAGGCAGAATGAAAATAACCGACAAAGGTAGGGGAGGGCAGGTTGCATTTTGACATGGGGAAGGGGATACCATGTCTCATCTGAAGACATCCTCTCCCCCATCCCAAGGCCACTCCACCCAGGTGATCCTCCCTCGCATATCGACCGCCAGGATCAGGATCCAAAAGCGATGGACTTTCCCTGGCCACCTGAGAAGAGGATCCAAGGGAAGTAGATGGGAGGATGCCCTCAGGTTCCTCACATAGGCCATGCACAAGAGGAATAAGTGGCCTCTTAAGTTCCTTCAGTTGAAGAGATTTGAACACAATGGGAAACTCCTGTGTATCAGATGATGTATCAGCTTTATTGCTGCCCTATATTGGATCGCAGCAATGTCATCTGATGCTGACACACTAGCAGGCAGTAAAGTCGGCTAAGCGGGCACATAATCGGGGAAGTTTAAACTAGTTGTTGCTGCATGTGGTGGTGAAAGATCCCTTGATGGTGTTCGCTGGAGGGCTTGCAACAGGGCACGCCTTTGGCCTTTGATCCCCTTGTTGAACATTTCCTTTGAATCTCCAGGCCTTATCATCCAAAGTAGGTGGGACAATAGACTTGAAATATTTTTTTTCAGGTGTCCCCTGATTCTTCGGTTGTCTGGATGTTATTTTTCTTGAACTCACTATCAACATCAAAAACATCAACGTAGAAACCTTTTAAGATGAATGCATCAATGTCGATGGTCCACCAGAGCTGCTGGATGCTCAATGGCTCATTGTTGTCCCTGAGAGGGAAGCAAGTCACCAGCGAAAACCTCAAAGTCGAGACCATTGATTTCACGTGGTGCTATTGGTGGCAATGATAATAATGATGCTGTCCTGAGGGAGCCCCAGTGGTTTGCAAACTGAGCCTTGTGGAGTCAGGGACTTTGGTATCATCCTTTCTGGTCTTTCATGGAGCAGGATCTGATTCAGAGGATGTCTTGCCTTTTCCTGAGGTGAAGCCCAACCTCGTCCAGGTGCCTTCTTGGTCTTTCAGCCTGTTGTGGGACATTTTGGAACAAATAGTGCACTGTGACTGCAGGCAATGCATAAGGCATGGTAATCTTTTTTGGGCTATTTGCCGTCACAGGCTCCATATTTGTCAAGAGGACTGGTATCATTTGATCAAGTTATGTATTAATGTAATGCTCCCAGAAGGACATTGTTTGTATTACCAAAGGAACAGCTATTTATTGCCACACATTTTGCAAATTCAATTAGATAGGATAGGACAGGTTATTGGAAATCTTCTTTCACGAAGGAACACTGGCTGGGGCATTCTATCTGGTATCATCAGGCTGCGAAGCATTCTCAGTTATACAAATAGTGGAAAAATCTATGTCCAGTCTTAGGGACTCAAATGATATACATATTGCTACCAAATAAGTACTACATTATCTGCTGTATGAATGAAAAATTCATGTATGGAATATATGTTCAGCTTTTCAGCAAACGTATGTTCTCTGAATGTCTGATTTTAGTCAGACCTTTTGGAACAATCTAGTATCTGGATTTAGAATTATATAGGGCTGTGAGATATAGGAAAAGTTACTCGATGTAGTGGCTACTGTGGCATACTCCTAGTACAAAGTTCCCTATCCTCCACACTTATGGGAGTTCCCACTGAGTGGGGATGGGGCCATAGCCTGAGCACGGCCATGCATGCTTCCCCTTCAACGTGGAGGCAGGCTGCATGCGTAGAGTGTGGCCACATTTTAGACTCCACTCCACGCTCTATACCCCTCACTCCCTTTATCCGTCAAAAGAGGACCAGGATCACAAACTACATTTTAGAGGAATCTATGGAGGACGTAAGGAGGAAAAGGGATTTCCTATTAGGAGTACAGTAGTCACTACAATGAGTATCTTTTCCTTACTCCTAAGTCTCGTCCCTTTCCTAATACTTATAGGAGAGTACCAAGCAACAATCTACTTTCCAGGTGGAAGCAACGTTAATTGTTGTGGAGGATTGCCTACCCAAACTGAGCTCCAATCCAGAGCTACTGGCCAGGGAATAATGCTTGTAAAAAGCTGATGGGGATGCCCAGGTGGACACTTTGCATATTTTCCCCCACAGAATGTGAATCTGGAAGGCCACTGCTGTTCTTTTTGCTCTATTCAAGTGGGCATGGAAACCCATAGGAGGAAGCTTACATCGATGGTTATAGCAATGAGTAATGCAGGGCACTATCTACCTTGCTATAGAGGCTTTTTCTGCCTGATTGCCTGGGTGGGGGTCCCCAAATGTGACAAAAAGTCTGTCAGAAGAGCTATGAGGTCTAGTTCTCTCAAGATAGACCCTTAGGGCTCTATGAACTTCCAGAGAGTGCACAATTCTGTCCGCCTCCATCTGGGAGTCTGCAGAAAATACTGGTAGTAACATTTCTTGATTCATGTGGAATTCTGAGCCACCTTTTGGCAGGAAAGAAGGGTACATTTGAAGTACCATTTGATCCATATTAAAGGTAATATATGGATCCTCAGAAGACAAAGCCTGCAACACACTGACCGTGTGGGTTGATGTTATCACCACCAGGAATGCTGCTTTCCATGAGAAAAGCTGCAAATCCACAGAGGCCATCAGTTCAAAAGATGTATGGGGCCAATGTTGTCAAATCTACATTTAAATCCCATTCTAGAATAGGTCTGCACGTAGGTGGAATAAGTAGAAGAGCCCCACAAAGTGGCATTTGTTGACTGGGTTTGACAGAGCTACAACCCTCCCCTCATTCGGAAATAGGCACCCGGCACCACCATCAGAGGGTAACTGCATCCCTAAATAAACCAAGCTTGATAGAAAGGACAGAACATCATCCACCAAAGCTCGTAAAGGATTTTGTGCCCACTCGAGCATCGAGTGACAAAATCTAGGCCATTTGCCTCTATATTGTGACCTGATGGAACCTTGTCTAGCGGCTGCTAGAATATTCATCTTGTCCTCTGACAGGCCCAAATGACCTTAAGGCAATTCTCCATGAGCCAGAGCAGCAAGCAAAGTGATTGAGGAGAGGGTGCCACACTTTCCCACCTAGCTGGTGAAGGAGACCCGGAAAGGATCAGGAGGGGAGGTGGTTGAGATGCCATGTGCAGGAGGTGCCTCTTCGGCCACTGGGAGCAAGGGCAGAATTCAGTAGTCTGACACTTTCTGGACAAAATGCCTGTAGTATTTTGGAAATCAGAGGGAGGGGGGTTTGTAAGCTGACAGATTGTCCCAAGGGGTCGACAAAGTACTCTCCCCTCTTCCCTTCCAAGAGGTGTACTGTTGGAATCTGCAGTTCAATCTATGCCTGAATGATGATAAAACTGAACTCATCATTCTAGGTACAATGCCTAACCTTAATAAACTTAGTCACAATTACACTTCCTTCATTACTGATGGCAGTACCATCAAGGTGGAGAAAGAGGTGAAAACTTTAGGGTTCTACTTGGACTCCACATGAATATTTACTAAACAGGTCAGCTCTATGGTCTCTGCCATGGCCTATACCTGTAAACTGATCAAAGCCAGCAAATCTTTCCTGTCAAACAACAGTTGTTTGACCTTAGCCAGGGCTTTGATATTATCCAAACTTGACTATTGCAACGCCTTATACCTATGCGCCAATAAAAATATCATCAACAAAATCCAGATCCTGCAGAACAACGCTTTTAGAGCTGCACTAGGTATCTCAAAGAAAGAGCATATCTCTGAAACAAGGAGGCAAAACAATTGACTCTCCACTAATGATAAAATCACCCTGAAAACTACCTCACACATAAATGTCTAAATAATGAGGCACCCCAATACCTCATAGACAGAATCACAAGGAAAACCTCTAACCGACCGACAGGGCCGTGAACACTAACTGTCTGCAAACACCAAGGTTCAAACTGTCAAGATTTGGGGGTAGCAGTTTCACCGTCAAAGCAGCCCAGCTTTGGAACTCCCTACCACCCCCTCCTGAGGGCTGACCAACCATTCCACCTCTTCAGACTGAATATAATTAAATGGCTAAAAGAGAATGATCATTAGAAACTATACTGTATCATACCACGGTTTCACATCTATGTACAAATGTAAATACATGACATGCAATGTGTAATTTCTATGCACCCAGCCCGATCAATGTATTATATACCCTGTCCTGTATTACTGCACTCTGCCCATTGTAATGTACTACTGTAATCTTGCTATCTACTTTTTTATTTATTACTGTAACTATGTAACTAAGCTGAAAATTGTCTTGTACCCTGCGCCCTGATACCTTCGGGTCTGGTGCGCATCATAAATAATAAAACAAACAAACAATCATGTTGTGAAGAGGTCCACATGAGGGATTGACATTCTAGAAAAACCTATGCCAGAGCCTTTGGGTGAAATTCCCACTCCTGTTTTGAGTGTGATATGCTGCTCAGAGAGTCCACTTCCTCATTGTCCATGCCTGACAGATGGCCAGTTTGTAACTAAATGCTGTTGTGAAGTGCCCATTCCTATAGCTGTGGGGCTCAGGCACACAGCTTGGTTAATCTTGTGCCTGCTTGCTTTTTTAGATTAAACATGCAACATGACTCTGGGCCCCTTTAGAACTGACAAGAAGGCCTGAAGTGCCAAAAAGAATGACTTCAGTTCCAAGTTGCTTCCTGCAAACTCCTTATGTTGTGGATCTGCAGCTTCCCCGGGTAGTTCCCCTTGCCTGAGAAAGAAGGGTGTGTTGTCAATGTTAATTGAGGAGGAGGCTCCTGGAAGAGAGTTCCTACTAGAAGACTCTGGCTGTCAGACCACCAGAGAAGAGCATTCCGAGCCTCCGTGCGCTGCAAACAGGTTTGTTTTGGAGATCTCTCATTTGGTCCCAATGCACTGCTAAGTGAAACTGTGTGCAGTGCATATGGCGCCTCACCTTGGGCACTGCCTGCACGCATGATGCCATGAGACCCAAGAGGCGTTGGAACCACCTTGCTAATTTCTGGACGTGGGATAGGAATAGATGTACCATGGCTAGAACATCTGCCACCGGCTCCCATGTTGGAAACACTCTCCCTCTCTGGAAATTCCATAAAAATCCTATGAATTCCAGCCTCTGTGTTTGAAAAGCCCTCTAGCTGAACATGAGGTACCTGAGGTACTGAAGATTGAGCAATGCCTTACCTGGCAAATCTGCTCTGAACAACCAGTCGTCTAAATACGGGTATAGGTGTATGCCTTTCAGCCGAAGCAAGACTGCCCCTGCAGCCATCAGTTTTGTGAAGACCGTGGGCGCAGAGCTGAGACCAAATGGCAGGACTTTGTATTAAAGTGATCCTCTCCAATAGAGAATTGGAGGTAACACTGGTGAGGGGGAACAACTGGCATATGCAAGGAAGCAACCTGATGGTCCGCAGCAGCCAGCCAGTTGCGCAGATGCAAAGGAATCCATACCAGGGCAGACATTATCACCTTGAATGTTTCTTGTGGTAAGAAAAGATTGAAAGACGAAGGGACAGAACCATCCAGCGGCCTGATTTGTTCTTTTTGGGGACAGCAAAGAATCTCAAATAGAATCCCAATCCCCTGTCTGACAGTGGAACACGTCCAATTGCTTCCATCAGCAAGAGCTTTTGAATTTCCTGAAGCAGGGGCTCTGAGTGCAGCTGAGAGGGTATTCTGTCTTTAGACTGCCTTTCCTGGCTGAAACTTGGTTGCCATCAGCAGAGCCTGTCACCACAGAGCTGCCACCATAGCCATGCCCTGAGCGGCAGTGTTGCGATGATGGTAGGAGGACTCCATCAATTCTTGGGTCATGTAGCCAACCTCGGCCAAACCAGGGTGGAAACCTGCCTAGTATTCTGCTGGAAACAGGGCCACATAGTCCACCAGCTCTTTCCACAACTTTTAAGTAGACTGCTGCCATAACAGCCTCTCCATTAGCCTGCCTACGGGCGAGGGAGGCATTCTGGTGGAACTTATTAGCAGCCAAATCTAAGGCACAGTCCTCCCGCCTCAATGCTGAGGAAGATGAAGAAGTCTGAGCTTTTCTGAACAGGGTAGCCATTGCCATGATAGCTGAATGATGCTGCCCCACCAGGCAATCTTTTTCCCATGTAAGGGAGGGGCGGTCAATCTTTTTGGCCACAGGCGGAACCAACAACAGCTTTTACCGTAGCTTACTTGCCTCACCCACCACATCAGATTGAAGGTGTATGTCTGACTTGTCTGATGATTTTAAAGACAGCACAGATGCCAGGCCCCCTTAATTTACCGGGGGTATTACTAGTACAGGAAACCCTAAATACTCCATTAGGTCTTGAATTCTGTCATGAAAGGCCTTTGCTGACATCAGAACTTCTTCTGTGTCCTCTGTGGAGACAAGTATATCTCCCAGGTGGCAAACCCAGCGGTAGTGGTTGCGGGGGGTGGGGGGGTGGATCTTTGGGCAGAGGAGGCAGCAGCATTGGTGGCAGCTTATGTGTTGGCGACACCAGCAGAGGCATGGGTGGTAAGACTGCAGGTGTTGGTGGTAGTGGTGTCACAGGATCCCCTAGTGGAGGAGTGGAACCTCAGACTCAAAACCTGAGTGATCAACATGCATAGGGGGGACTTTTGATATCAACATATGATGTCCCGCGCTTGTGAGGGGTGTCCACTGTCGGGCGGAGAATTGGAGTAATCCTCTTCTCCAAATAAATATGAGAAGTAAACCGGGTTCTAGGAACCCTGCTCTGCCAAGGGACAGCGCCAAATTGAAAGAATGCTCCACACAAAAGAATGGTGAGAAAAATTAGAGTGTATTCGAAGTGCCCTATTTGAGACACGTGTTTCGGCGATACCTCCGCCTTTTTCAATCAGGGCTAATGGATGTCACTTTAAATGTTATATCTCGTTGGATTTGTTTGTTGCCCTGGTCATGGGTTAAATCCCACCTCGCAAGATGCGAATCCGTCTGTGAATACACTCTAATTTTTCTCACCATTCTTTTGTGTGGAGCATTCTTTCAATTTGGTGCTGTCCCTTGGCGGAGCAGTGTTCCTAGAACCCGGTTTACTTCTCAAAACCTGAGTGGTAGACACTTGAGGGTCACCAGATGAACCAGTATTAGAACTAGGTTGAGGTCGAAACTGGCAACAGCACCTCCCCATGAGGCCTTTGAAGTATTGCCTCATGGTGCTCAAGTGCTTGAGGTCTTGAAACCTCTCAAAGAATCAATCTTCCCTTAAGGCGCTGTCATGGGAAGTGGATCCCAAAGGACCCGAAGAGCATCTAGTGGCCCAGCTGCTGAGGGGTACTGTGACTGATGGAGCTGAGTAGCCCCTAATAGTGGGCGATCGCTCCACGTGAGAAGAAAAGGGAGGAAGTCCCAATGAATGCCAGAGGATCCATGGGCAGAAACCTGTTGGCGTCCCCCGTTTCCGTATCATCTGAAACCGCTGTAGAGATATCTCCTGGTGGATGGTGAGAGTTAGAGCCTGAGACCGTTACCAACAGAAGATGATGTAACATCGTGACCCGCAGCTGAGACTGAAGCGGTTATAGCACGACCTTCAGAAACTTGGTGTACAGACTCCAAAAGGCCCTCAGTGCAGACACCAGTCACAGCCTCCCCAGCGACCTATGGCCAAACTCCAGTAGTCACCTGGTTGGAGTGCCTAAGGAAAAAAGATCCTTGCCTAACTTCTTGGAAGCCTTGAAACGTCTGTGGTGATATGTTGGTCTCATCTTGAAATATCTCCCAGCTTGTCAACCAGTGCTTCAGCCACCTCTGTGAAAGTGCATCACAGAGCGCACAGGTGTGCCAGAGGTGAAGAGGCACTAAGCAATCTAAACAAATGGAATGATGGTTTGCCACTGAGAATGACCTGCAACACCCTGCACATACAGAAAATCCTGCTTTACCGGGCATACAAAGGAAAGAAGCAGAGGTGAGCGGGGGGGGGAAAAGAAAAGAAAGAACAAAAGATATGCCAGGGAAGCAGTGAAATAAAAAAGAGACAGTGTGTCAGGCATCTGACATGAAGAAATTGACTCTGGGGTATGGAGCATGGGGAAGAGTCTATGGTGCAGGTGTGCTATGTGCGTGCAACCCGCCACCTCGTGCAAATTCTTAAAGGGGAAGTGCTCACGGCTGTTCTCAACCTCTGGTCCCTTCCCCACTCAGCGAAACTCCCGTAAGTACGGAGGAAAGGGGACAGGACATAGGAATACGTTAGATAAACAACATATTTAGGAGCGTGAATATAAACAATGACAGGACCATTATCAGGCTACTAAAGAAATTGTGTGGCCAGGAAGTAGATGGCTAGAGGTTGGAAAATATCGTAACATCCGTTGGTATCGGACTGGAAAGCCAAGTTCAAATATGTGTTTCATTGTGAACAAGTAATATTAGGTACATCACATTGTACTTGTCCTTCAATACATTATTCGGGTCTTTGCACCAGTAGTTAGACAGCTGGAGATAATATATAATTGGGATGACGGGATATATTGAATGTGATTCACTTAGCATGACAGTAGCATGTGGAAACTGAGGGTCACTTTGTAAACCCCCTGATTGGTCGAAATGGTGATAAAATAGGTGTTAGTGTTTTTCAACAAGTTTATGGCCGCGTTTACTGATACAGTGGATTTAGCTGGATGTCCAAGGTAGATTGTTAAAATGGAGCTGACTTTGCATGTCTGCTAGCCTTACCAATACTCTTTGAAAGTCAGACAGCATTACCTTCAGTATGAGATCTCCATGGCAGCGGTATTGCAATGGATTCCTATGGAATGCAACGGCAATTGCCATCTATTAAAAGCAAGTTGATTCCATTGGAATCCATTGTAAATGGCTGCCGCAATCATTAATTGTGTCATGCATTTCCGAGTTTCCTCCATCGTAACACAAAAGCTTTTGTTTTGGGGATGAGGAATGTTTAGGGTGTCCTGCTGAGTTGTTCAAGTCATAGTAGTTACTTCTCTATTATACAGCAAATACATCTGGGACTACAGTAGCTTGTATTTTATATTTGTATTTATTTCAGAACAGGATGTTTCGAACAACAATGACTTACAAAGTAGACAATAGCAGGCATCAGAGGCCTTTCTATGCTAAGGTGCCTTTACATAAGAGCGTTGCTGTATTGAATAATGTATGCCGAGTGGGGAAGGGGTAAGAATGAGAACATCAACCAGCGGCGAGGACTGAAAGATATTAAAACATTTTTAATCTTCAGAGCCAGAAGCCAGTATTCACATATTTACAAATTACAGAGTACCCTGAGGGCAGAATACAGGAGAGGGGAGTTTCTCAGTTGGTTTGGATAGGAGGTTGGAAGGGCTTGGGGGGGCTCAACACATTGCTAAAAGGTGGGGCGTGAGCCTTGTTTTAAATAGTTCCATTGAAGATATGACTTTAATGGCTAAGGGTTAGCATTCAAGCCATTTAGCAAGATAATGGTATAAAGAGGTGGGAGAGGATTTGTGAAGATTGTAAAAGGTACATGTCACAAAGTTGAGGACTTTTTTGAGGGGAGCAAAAGAGCAAAGGGGTAGAACAAGCAGTAGGCTCACAGAGTAGTCCAGTGTGCTGAGTGCAAGAGTAGAGATAAGGGTTTTAGGTGAGTGGTGTGTTAGGTGTGGGCAGATTTGTCTAATGTTTAGTGGGTTGAGTATGGCTGCAGTGGCTACGATGATCTGGTAGAGTTTCAGGTCACTGTTCAACCCCACGTTGCCAGCCCTGGTTGAAGGGGTTAGGGGTGAGGAGGTCAGGGGGGAAGGAGATGGGAAAGGGGAGAGTTAAATTGGCATAGAAGGCAGGGATCATCTGTAAAGGGTTTAGCATTAGGTGACGTAGAGCCATCAGGTGGCAAATGGCAATTAGGCAGTTGGTTGTGTGTTCAGATATTTCAGGTTGAAGGAGGGGAAATAAAAAAATATCTGAGTATTGTCAGCAAAGACGTAATAGTTAAGTCAAATGAGGACATTCGTTTTCTGAGCAAGGAGGTATATAGTGTGAAGAGGAGTGGGCCCAGGACTGAGCTTTGGGGGACACACACAGGGCATTTTTTTGGATGTGGTGCTGAAGTCTCATGAGATGGACAATGAGCGGTCAGAGAGATAGGAGGACACCCAGTTGAGCGCTGGGTCCTTGAAGCTAGGAAGGGAAACAGTTTGAAGGAGTGTGAGCTGATCCACAGTGTCAAAGGCAGCTGAAAGTCCTAGAAGAATGAGAATGTTGGAGTTTGGGAGTGGTGGGCAACGGTACAAGTAAATAATGCAATGATGGATATACAAAAAAAAATGCCTGTTCAAATGTTAAGACTCAGAGAAAAGAAACTGAAAATGGCCCTTAGACGAGTCCGGAAAATGTGATAAGTGGAAGAAGAGCAGAAAGCAAGAGGTAGGGAGTTCCAATGAAAGGGGGGAGTAAAGACAATGAATACAAACGAGAGGCCGCACATGGGGGCTTAGGAACAACAAGATGGAACCACAAGATGGAACCTAGACTGGGAACGAAGAGGACGAGCAGGGGATGAGAAGGAGACTAGAGAGGAAAAGTATGACGGGGCAAGCCCATGAAGACATTTAAAACAATGGACATATAATTAAGCAGGAGCCGAGATTCAAAGGGTAAAATAGAAGTAGATAACAAGGAATTAGAAATAGAAGCACGAGGAGGAAGACAGAAGAGAAGACGAATAGCAGAGTTTTAGATAGATCGAAGAGGGGTAAGGCATGAATCAGGAAGACCAATTAAAAGAGCAGAACAATAGTCGATCCTAAAAAAGATGAAGCAGAAATAAGAATGTGAAAGGAAAGGCAAAGACGAGCCCGACAAAGGTTGAAGAGAAGAAAACGATAGCTGCATTCAATAAGTCAGATATGGGAGGAAAAGGAAAGAGAAGAACCAAAGAGTACACCAAGATTACGAGAACAGGTAGAGAAGGAAAGCTCAGAATGGGGGAAAGAGAGGAAAAAGGGTGGAGGAGGTGAGGGAGAGGGCAGAGGAAAGAAAGAAACCTATGTTTTAGAAAGGTTTACATTAAGAAAATGAGAAGGAATCCAGAACCAGATGGCAGAGAGACAGATAGAAACTTGACAATGAAGAGCATCAGAGAATTCAGAGAAAGACAAAAAGATTTGGGAATCGTCGGCATAGAAATGAAAGGATATATTAAAATATGAAATAAGTGAGGAAAGAGGAATACTATAATTGGAGAATAGGAGGAGGCCAAGGACAGATCCCTGGGGGACGTCGTATAAAAGAGGGCAGGGGGAAGGAAGAAATACATCCTGCCCTGGACATTGAGTAAGAACGACCTGAGAGATAGGAATCGAACCAGGTAAGAACAGGACCAGAGATTCCAAGGGAGGAGAGAGTGGTGAGAAGAGTGGGGTGGTCGATGGTGTCAAAGGCCACAGAAAGGTCAAGTAGAAGCAAGTTATGCAGCAGCTATAATGGAAGTCAATGCTGTCTGGATAAAGGTATTGGGCAAAGCCACTGTTGGGATGGTATGTTGTAGGATCCGAGCCTTGAATTCGCATGATCTTAGAAGCGCAAATGAAAGCGTGTCTTAATGTTCTCTCTCTTAATGGCAGGTGTAAGTGCTAGGCACTTGGCTATATTCAATCCCTAGATTTAATATAGCTAAGATAGATAGAGGATTCTCAAACATTCACTGTAAAATGATGGTTTTGCTCAATGTATTGCCAGTCCCTGGAGATCCAGGCACAGGATGTGTTCCTCTTTTAAGAGAGATACATTTTGTATAGAAATATTTTGGCAGCAGTGAATGTATTTTCTATCAATCTGATACTTGTGAGCTAATGAAGATGAAGTTCAAATGTATTCAAAGTGCTGTTTTTAACGCAGTAATCCAAATGCAAACTTTGAAATGGAAATGCATTAAGAATATGTTCCTCGTCTGTGAGCTGTCTGACAATACTTAGTTTGAGCCAACAGCGATCTGTCGCCACTTGAAAATAACAGATGTTTGGCAGCCCCCATTAACACTAAATGTACCCTGTCACCCGCTAGCCATTCATCAGCGGTTGCTTCTCCCCACGTTAATGGAGACCACGCCACAATACAAATACTATTTATAGTAATCACTTAAACGTAAGCAGCAGAACACTCTCTCTCGCTTTCTCTTTCTGTCTCCCCCTCTCGCACTCTTTCTCCCTCTCTCTCTCCCCTCTCTCTGTCTCTCCCAATCTCTCTCCCTCACCCCCTCTCTCGCTCCCTCAGCCAGTCTCTCTCTCTCTCTCTGCCATGCCCCTCTTCCTCTCTCTTTCTGTCTCCCTCTCTCTCGTGAACATCTCAGATAAACACCAACTGAAGATGCTAACGAGAGCCGTTGGGAAAGTCGCTGAGCCTGACTGTATGCATTTGTAACCAATCTACGTTTTGTGGTAGAAAAGAAAAGCATTATGTAACACAAGCAAACTTGTTTTTCAAGCTTAAACCTCTTGAAAGCAGTATCTTGCGTTGCAATATACAGAATGTTGCGCTCGTGGAGTTTTCCATAGCAATGTGCCTTTAATAGCAGAAATTCATCCCTGAAAAAGTTTCTTCTTTTACTAAATGACTGTCTCTTTATTAGAGTGAGAAGCAAAATGGCTGCCTGTTCACAATTGTCACCTCTGCCCTGGTAATGGTTAATCATTTGTTGACCCTAATGCAGAACTTGTTTGCTTAGCTTTTTCCTCACATCCAATAACACTCGAATCCTTCATTTGCAGATTGTATTGAGGCAATGAAGGGTGGAAAACATAGGCAAGGATGGGGAAGTGGCTCGTCTGTTACTCCCCCTATCTTTGTTTGCCTCCCAGTCATTGAAAGCTAGCAGAGCAAGCTGCAATAATGTAGTAAAGGTGTTGGGGGGTGGGGGCGAGTAGACTGGGGAGAAGGTGATGAAGGAAATAGGCATTGGTACTCACCAACTATCATGCCCACTTCACACATGTGATCCTCGTAATAGCAGGAGATCATTGTGGCGACGGTATCGTTGACCATGGCAACCACGTCCATCTCAAAATCCTGCCGGCGGTCACAGGTCGGTGGAAAGAGGTGGCAAAGCAGAAACAAAAGAAATATGATTTTAGAAAAATAAACTACAAACAGCCCCATTCGTCCCAAAGCAAGTTAAAGAAATTGAAGAAGCCTCTCCCCACATCAAATCCCCACTTACCCCTCTCCTCTTAATGGCATCTCTCAGAAGTCCCACAATGTTGTTGCCTTCAGCCCCCGAGGCTGTGAAGCCTTTGGTCCAGTTCAGGAGGATTCCCTGTGAGAAGGACGACAGTGAAAGCATTAGAGGACCTTGAGCCTCATTACAAATTTGGTGATAATTCAGCAGTAAATCTGCAGAATTACTGCCAAACTCAATTACTGTTACCGGCACGTGGTGCTATGAATTTACCACAGGATTACAAGTGATGGTCAGACAGTGTCCATAGGACTCCATTTGGGGTTTATGGTGGATTTACCATTCTGTAAATCGGCATAAATTATAATTCATCAGCACCGGAAAAAGGGCAGTAATTCCGTTACCACCCAAAAAGTGATGGTAATGGAATTACCACCACTTTATCCCCCAAAACTGCCAAACTTGAGGCTCCTTGTCCTAATGTAGACTTTCCTTTTTTGAAAAAGTGTTTTTTGTGGATGATTTAGAGCTGAGTTGACGAATGATGACTGTGAGCCATTACTCCTCCACCAGTGTCAGCCAGCACTATTTATCTGGATTTCAGCTGACTATGGTATGCACCCTTCTTGACACTGTAGAGTCTGGAGGTAAGGGATTACTCTTCAAGGAAGAAGGAAGTAGTAAAAAGTAAAATAGCCCTACCTGCTTTAGTATTCCTTATACAATTCATCTACTGGATGTGAGGAATTGCTGATTTTTATGCCTGGTCTGTACCTATGTTTAAGGCCTAAAACACCCATTCGGACTCAGGCTAAGTGCCCAGCAGCAAACTAATTTCGCATAGCACTTGTAACAATCACCGAATGAGGTAGACATCAGGCTTGTAGTAGAGTTAGACTCATGGATTTTATGTATTTATTTATTTGGTGCTTTAAAAGATACAGGGCCTCATTACACAGTAGGTGGTGGACCAAGGTGCTATTAGCACCTTGGTCCATGCCGGTAAATTACCGGCACCGCCTTGGCGGAAAGGGGAATTACCGCCCTACTCCAAGGTTGGTGGGGCGGTAATTCCCCCTTCCACCATTGCCCTTTCCCATTCCCATTTTTGCCCCATAGGGCATAATGGGAATGGGGAAGGTGCTAATTACGGTACAGCAAATTTGCAGTGCCGTAATTAGCACCAAGGTCCCTTTGCGGGTTGGGTTTTAACGCCTGCAAAAAGCAGGCGTTAAATTCCCCAACCCGCAAAGGGACCTCGTAGTACGGCGGTAAGGGTTAACGGTCACCGTTACCATTAACGGTGACCGTTAACCCTTACCGCCATCCGTGTAATGAGGCCCACAGACTCGTTGGAGGCTCCGCTTCACAGCATTTGGGAGAGCATAACCTGCATAGGTACAACACATGGGTAGGACATGAGAGCAAGGATTAGACACCGTGGGATGGAGTTACTAGCACAAGTAGTTTGCTTTAGTACAGTAGTATTAGAGATCTGCATTGGTGGGGTGGATTTCACAATGCGGGTGATGCTTTGGCTACAGCAATGTGCGTTACAGGAGTCTGGTGCCTTTTGGGGTATAGACATTACAATAAATCATAAACAGGCAGGGAAAGGAACATTCCTAGTAACATTTCAAAGGCCCAACAGAGTTGGATTCTAATAACAGGCCATGGCTAGGTACGTCCCTAGTTTGGGAGTGATAATAGTTCCAGGTAATTGTAGCAGAATTATGAGTAAAAGTTAGGAAGGGAGTGAAAATAGCTACACAGTTCATGTGTGTGAATATGTCCACATTAGGAATTTTGTTAATAGAGCCAGTGTTTCCAGTTCATTTTGAAACTCTTGAGGTTGTATTCGGTTTTTAGGGGTAAAGGGAAATTGTTCCATAGTGTTGGCCCCTAACTTTGGTAGTTTAGGGAGAGCGTCAAGAACCTGGCATCAGCCTATTTCCCTAACCATCTGCCGACACACACGGTTTGGGAAAAAGCATTGGGCTCAGGTGGATTTTTGGACCCAGGGTAATTCTGGGGAAGATGAAACAAGGATTGGGATGACTAATTAGCCAAAGGCAGAGTGTAGGATGACAAAAAGACTGACTGGACTGAAGGTCCACATACTTGACAGTGAAGATGTGTCCTCCACCAACCTCTAATAACCACCCCAATTTTCTCTCAAACAAATCATAGCAAATGTACATTTGTAAATATGCAACAAACAACCCCTGGTTCAATGCCGAGGTATACAGAATATTTATGTATATTCTTAGATCATCACATAGCCAGATTACAGCCTGTCTCTCTCCCGTCCAGACCTGGATGTTTTCCGACAACAACCTGTGCCTCAGTGCCTCGAAGACTGAAATCATCTTTCTGGGTGCGACGGAAGGTCATCTCTGAGGGTGAAGTAGATGTGGAGAATTCTGTTTCTGAAAGTGGGACCTGCTAATCGGACCCCATTTTTATAATGATCCATGGCAAAAAGCATAATGCAGACCGTCTCTTGACATCCCCAGCAGTGGGAGCAGGGCAGGTTCAAAGGTCATGTGCATTCCTAGGCACAGCTGCTGGAACACAAAGTTCCACAGGCAGAGGTGGCTTTAGCCTGCACCTCTGATTCAAACTATCATAATTGTGTAACCCAGACAGCGTGGTGGCAGTTATTAATATCTAAAAATAAGGCATGACTGTTTTTGACATGGCGGCTACTGATATTACACAATTATACAGCCACAAGCATTGAGTGTAATATTATTTTTAGTTTGGTGAGTAGTGACCCATGCATGACATTGCATGGTGTGTATTAGCCATCTGACCTGGTTGTATCCATAACATCCATGTGGGGTGCAGTACAGGAAGCTTCTCTTTGATCCCGCTAAGGAGAGTCAACACCTTCTTCCAGGAGACAGGAACCCTCTCTGGGAGGTCTTCCGGGAACCAGTGTTTCAAACACAGCCCTGTCATGGCAATGGCCATCTCACACCATAGTTCTAATGAATGAAGACCACTCCTGACTCGATCCTGGCTGGGTGCCCGAAAGTTCCCAGACTCCTGGTTTGACACTGAAAAGCCGGGCTCGGTACTGTTGTGCCCAAAGGCAAGACATAATATATTTGAAAAGGCAATGTCCCCCTGGTCTGCCTTAAAGGATGCTACTGACTTTTAAGCCCCCTTCTTTACCTTTTGGAAGAAATAGGCATACACTTTCACATTTTGCTGCTAGCATCTTTGCCCGAGGACCCCTGTTTACAAACCCAGAGTGCCCCTTCATTTTTAATTCTGCTTTCTCTGTTTTTCCCTTACAGTAGTTTTTTATTAGCTATGTGCCTTTTTGTTAGCTTAAAGATCCTATTTGCATTGAGCCTTGGTGGAACATTCTTTTATTTTGGTATCACCGCACTATTTCTATTTAAATTTGTACCAGCTCACACCGCTCGTGGAGAGTATGGCCTGCCTTATGCCTATATTACCAAAAGCAGCGAAAGAGGTATGCTCGACATTCTGTACCTTTTTTGCCTTTATAATTGGGATCACTGCTGATTTAGTAGTAATGTGGGTGTGCCACTACTCATTCCTGTCCTCCTGCAGAGCAGTAGTCATTTCATCACAGTTGGCTCCTCTATTTCCTTCTCCTTACCATCTCCCTTGCCCACATCTTTGGGCCCTCCTCCTACCCTGGTTCGTCTCCCTTGCCCACATCCTTGTGCCCTCCTCCTACCATGGTTCCTTCATCTAATAACTTAGGTTTTATGTTTGATACTTCTCTCTCATTTGCTACACAGATCCTAGAGCTCTGCAGGAACATTTTGCCCTTCCTCAATTCTCTAATACAGTGGAAGTGCCCGAGGCTTTAATTGTGATACTGGACTACTGCAATGGTCTATATCTCTGCCTCCCTAAATCCTTACATTTTATGCTTCAAGTCCTGCAGAACAATGCAACTAGATTCATCCTTGGGCTGAGACCTAATGACAACATCACCCCATCCTAAACTTTCCACATTGGCTCCCTGTTTATGCTAGAGTTTCCTTCAAAGCCCTCTGTATCATTCACTGGACCTACTGTGGTTTGGGACCTGGATACATCCAGAACAAGGTGTCTAGATACTGCTCACCAAGGACCTTAAGACCTATTTTTACTAGTGTTCTCATTGTCTACTGCCCTAAGAAGAAACAACTTACTGGAAGTTCCCTAAGGGAAGGACAGGCGCTTCCCTGGAACAACTGACCTCTTGCTCCTGCTCTGAGGGAAGAAGAAAACCATCCTTGTTTTAGGAAACAACTGAAGACTTTTCTTTTAAAATAACAATTTAACCCTTAGATCTGCTGCTGTGTGTGCTTGGTTTGCCACTCTCCCATGCTTTGATGTGTTCATTCTCTACTCTACAATGGACTTGGCCTCTACACGCTTAGACTTTTAGCTGATCTTTGGCGCCAGCTTACTGTTATCTGTCATGCCTCCTGGACCTCGTCTGTCTTCCCCTTTTCCCCCTGCGCGCTCCTTTTGAGTTGTACCTTGCACTTGTACAATGCTCCCTGTACCTGCATGCACTTGAACTTGTGCCTGCCTGTTTGCACTTTCTTCTGTTGTAGTAGTACCTTTGTGTACCTGCACTCTATGTATATTTGGGCTATGTGAGTTCCCCAACACTTACCTGCTTGCCCTGCTCCCTTGCACTTAACTGATCTGAATGTGGCCAAGCTTTGAAGATCAGTTTTCTGGACTTCCCACTTACCACTTGTGCCACCACAAAGTGACTGCATTTTACAGAGGGTGCCTTACAAATCAGCTATAGATATATCACTAAATAAATAAATTATTGTGTCCCCTCTCCATGTTTACTCACCCTACCCTCTCACTACCCAGTTTATGACCACACATATACTGATTGTTTCTCTGTAAAGGCACCTCAAAATAAAACTGCTTCTGCTACTGGTTGATACTTTCTTCTAGAAGTGAAAACCCTGCTAGTAAAGAAATACAAGTATAACTTTGGGAGAGAAGAAACAAGAATGGAGTTGGAATGTGTATGCCATGCCGCCTGTGGGTAGGATGACGGCTGGACTGGCATGTGGTGCCCTAGTGACTGTGGGCAAGATGACATGATCAGTGGAATAGCTTAGCAGTCCCTGGTAACTCAGTGTTGGTTGACACAACATTCTCCACACTCACATTGTAGAGAACCAGTGTATTGATCATGTATTGTGGTGCAGATAGATTAATAAGCATGTCCCTGCCATCCTCACCTTATCAATGTCCTCGTGCCGCACGGGGAATGAGAATGTAAAGCCAAGAGGCAGCTTCTTGTGCTTCATGTTATGCTTATCCAGGTAGTCAGAGATGCATTCTGCAATGTAATCAAAGAGCTGGGGAACAGAAAGCATCCATTATTTGTAAGTAAATGTGTTCACCATAATGGGTACACTGCATCTCACATGCACGCACACACACACATACACACACATCTCCCCAACTCCCATCTTGGTGGAAATGTCTATATAAAGTCCTTAACACCCTATCAGAGGTCTATCATACGTTATGTGATTTTTTCTATATATAAGTAGTGCTCGTCTGTCTGGGCAACAAATGTTTTATGACAAATGTAGGTAACAAGTTTTCAAATTGTGACTAATTGTCATCATATTCAAGACTTCATTCAAAGACACAATCATGGACTCCTGGTAATGGATGGTGATTCCTAGGATGACATATTTTGGGATGGATCGGCATATGGGCAGGAGCTGGTACATGCAGTGGAAACCACTTGGAGATTTCTGAGAGGTTCTGGCACACAGGATCTGTAGGAATTGCACAACCCAGGCCATGTTGAATACTCCTTTTCTGTAGTACATATATGGCTTTTAACTGTAGCATGTCTTTGCAGCGCCACCTTTGTGGAGTAGTTACTTACCGCAATGCATTTGCATTGACTGTGTAGGCTGGGGCTCGGGAGGCAGGAAGAGAGTGGGTGGGAGTGGGCAGGTAGGCAGGTGGTGGGCAGGGGGTGTGGATAGTGGGCATAGCAGGGCACGACCCGGAAGGGATATTATGCCGAAGAAGCAATTTCTGAGCGTTAAGTGGGGGAGCATGATAAGGACAGGGGTGGTTGACAAGGGCAGAAGCCCCCTTTGTGGGTCCATAAGCAGGGGGTGGAGGTTGAAGCGTCGACTGCCCTTCCAAGACACTCATCGGTTTAGGACAGGGGGCCCGCAACGAAGGAAAGAGCTCAAAAGTATTTGCTCCATGGTAAAGACCTGCATATGAAATACTTCAGATTAGGGACATGGAACTCTTTCAACATTTGATTATTTCATCACCAAGGCATGTTTAAGCCTTAGGGGCAAGAATGGTAAGGGTTTTGGCAAGAGGCCTTTCAGATCATTCCCATCTGCTCATTGAATTAGGTAGGGTGGGAGGGAGTGCCTGGAGGTCATGGAGTTCATATGTGATATAGCCTGTCTGATCCAAACCTTGTTAGAACTTTAGGAACTGTGACAGAAGAATGCTTTGATGATAATGAGGGATTGGTGGAAAGTTAAGGAACCCCTTTGGAGGTTTCGAAGGCAGTGGCTAAGAGTCAGATGATGTAATTCCTGATGCCCAGCATGGTGCTTCAGGTCTGCCTCTTTTATGAGATGGAGGAGGCTCTACAGGAGGTAGAATTGGCACATTTAGTATTCACTCAACCTGATAATGAGTATCTTTACATAGGTGGTTTAGCAGGCGATGACAACTTCCTCTAGAAATGCCTTTCTTGCTTAGGTCAGCAGTAGGGTGTGTTTCAAGGGAGCAATACTGTAATTTGGAAAAGGATTCAATTTGTAGCGGGTGGGTTTGCTGACTTTTATGGGAGGGTGCATACCTTTAGGTAAAGGATTCCTGAGAGGGATAGCAAGGTCTTTCTTGATGGTTTGCCAGCACAGGAAAATAATTGTTGGAGGAGATATCACTTGGGAGGAGGTAAAGAAAACCTTAACCACCTGCAGAACCAGAAAGGCTGCTACGAAAGGTCTCCCAATCAAGTATTTCAAGGCAATGTGTACCCATCTATATTAAAAAGTGCTCGCCCATTTTTACTAGCTGTCAGGGGAAGGGGTAAATAAAGGGTGATTTGAGTAAGGCTCAAATTGCAATTATATTTAAGAAATGTTAACTTCTTGACCATTGTGATTCATATTGGCCAATCTGGCTGCTAAACGCGGATGCCAAAATACTGGATAGCAGACTTCTGTCATTGTTGGAAAAGCTAATCCATAAGGATCAATATAACTTTATACCATAGAGGGCCATGGGCCTCATTACGACCCAGGCGGTAAGTTACCGCCTGGGCCGTGACTTTACCACCATGGCGTAACTACGTTTACGCCATGGTGGTTGGCGGACTTACCGCCCCATTCCGACCTTGGCGGGGCGGTAAGTCCCCAATCCCCATTTACCCTTCCCCATTCCCATTTTTGCCCCATAGGGTATAATGGGAGTGGGGAAGGCGTTAATTACGCCACCGTAAATTACGGTGGCGTAATTAACTCCATGGTCCCTTAGCGCCATGGATTTTAACACCTGCTAAAAGCAGGTGTTAAAAGCGCCATGGCGCTAAGGGACCTCGTACTCAGGCGGTAAGGGTCGGCGCTGTTAACGCTGCCGTTAACCCCTTACCGCCTGGGTCGTAATGAGGCCCATTGTGATTTAAGCACCATTAAAGTCGCAAACTGAGATGAAAAGTGGATGAGGTTAAAAAGGCTTTTGACCCCCTGGTTTGAAGGCACTTGTCTGCGGACTTCAGGCAGCAGAATAGCTCATGTTGTATATCAACCCAATTCCTAAAATATGTGGTAATAGCTGTTTTGTCAGAGAGTTTCCGGTGGGCAGGACAACTGAAAGGGATATTTCCTGCCACCCGCTGGCTGTTAATTTCAGTAGTTGCATGGATACTGTGGCCGCACTATCCTACCAGCAGCTCTTGGTTTGCACTGCTGAGGGACCATGTGCCACCAACTCTTCCTGCACTGCTTTCTGCTCTAGATCCTGTCCCTTGCAGACATTGTTCTGCCATTGTTTTCATCTTCCTTGACTTCTGGTGCTCCTCCTTTTGAGCACCACACAGTCATACTCTTCATCAGAGGTAAAAAGGTGATACAGGATTGGGAAGGCTGTACCTTTGTGCCACTACAAAAGGCAACAAAAGTTCATTTCAAAACATCAAGTTGAAGGTGAATGCCTATTTTTTCATTCTTCCGTAACAGCCCAACTGCTATATTCCCTTTCTCAAACAGTTCTTAAATCTACAAATCCATAACTTATCCCTAGCACGAACTCACGGAAGGGGTTAAACATATATTGTAGACTTGCATCCTCTGCATCTTCCTCATCTGCGAGGTGAAGACCACTCTTTGGCGATTTAGGAGGTGGTGAGAGAATGTATGCCTAGCTGAGGGTGTAAAATACAAATGGAGGATCCTGGGATTATTGTACTGTGGTGTGAAGTTCCGAGTATGACCACTACATCTAGACAACCAAAACCATAGAAAGGAACTCGCAGATAGGTTATGACTTGAGCCGAGCTGACCAATCTACAGTTTTTGCACTCTGAAGACACAAGAACAGAAGTTACAACCGTTGCAACGCCAGCATTACTGCACTATAGGTAATATTACTGATTTCTAACCATGTGGAAACTGACTTGGTTTTGGCAGATATCCTAAAAATTGCAAAGAAGCGTTATGGGTTCCACAATTATATTTGGTGATGGTGGCACTGGTGATTGAGATCCACTTGGCCATGTGGTGTTATTTGGGTGCTTATCAGATTATGTCTGGATTTTTGTAGATCGTGTTCTTTGATTTGCTGCATATAAGAAGACTTGTATTTAAAACAAGCAATATACTTAACAAGAGAAGCTATTGTATTATCTTCTATACAACCAAATTTAAATAAGTGGTTTGATCATTGGGTATATATTAATGCCTATGTTTTATTATGCGACTCGCAGGTCTGGTATGAAGAATTGAGCGACTTGAAGACTTGCTGAAAACGAAAAAGAAAAATATTTATATTTTTAATGATGTGGTGTGGGGGTATATTTCACTCTGTATGTCTTTGGTTTTTATAAGAGGATTATATTCACATTGGGTGATTATTTTTAACTTTGTTCTCCCGAGGAAGGTTCAGTATTGTCAACATCTAGAAACTGAAACATGTTGAGAAAAGGTGACTAGCAACACATTTTCTGTTGCTGGAATTTAACCATATTGGGTGGAAATAAGCTGAATGTATTAAGGAAGATTTTGTTCAGACAACACATTTTCTTTCTTGAGTTGGTGATATATATGTGTTTTTGTTGTTGAATATATTTCATATATAGCATGCAATCACTACTGGTTGGATTTTTTACATTTTTGATAAAATAATAAAATTAGTGTTTAATAAAATACTTGATTGGTCAGCTCAGCTCAAGTCGTAATAAATCTGCGTGTTCCTATCTGTGGTATGAACTTTGGTTGTCTAGATGCCTAGTTGAGGGTCCATGAATTGCTGGAGGTATTGGTTGAACGGTCACCACATTTGGAGCTGGAAAAAGTGAAAGCAGTATTGGCACAGCTGGAGGTTGAGGAAATGGAAGGGAGAGGATGGCAGTAGGCACATCCGGTGTAACCACCTGTGCAATCAAGTCTTTGAAAAATGTATTAATATGATATGATATGATATTCTATTTATATCGCGCTCGTACACAAGTGTTTCAGAGCGTGACCATGCAAAGGGAGGGGAACAGGGGAGAACAAAAACAACAATCCTACTAGGCCCAGTGACATTGGGAAAGAGAAAGTGCATGGGAAAGGGAAAAGGGGGAAAGTGCATGGAAGGGGGGAGAAGTGGAAAGTGCAGAACGGAGGAGAGAACACAATTACTAGGTAAGTAAAATAGATAAATAAATAAGGGTGGTAGTGCGGTTAGCCAGTGGTAAGTGCTATCTTAAGCAGATAGGGTATACCTGATAAGTGCAGAAGAGACATGGGTGGGGGACTGTATGTGTACAGATACAGACCCCAGTGCAAGGGGTGGTCAGGAGGCAGTGCAGGAGGGTGGCAGGGCGAGCAGGTACCTGGGCCCGAAGGACAGAGGGTGGCCAGGTGCACGGTGCCAAGAGAGAAAATAAATCAGCAGGGGAGAAGAGGGGCAAAGACAGAAGGGAAGAGGAAGGTCTTGAGGTGCTTACGCAACCGGAGATGGTTCTCCTCAAGTTTCAAGGTGGCAGAGAGGCTGTTCCAGAGGGAGGCCCAGCCGAAGACAGAGCTCTACCCTAGCTCGTTTCTTTGAAAAACAACAGACCCTGAGGGAGTTAGAAGTAGAGGAGTAAAGGGCTAGAGAAGGGAGGTATTTACAGAGGGATAGTTGAAGGTATTTTGAACCCAAGCCCCAGAAAGCCTTGTGGACAATGCAGAGGGTTTAAAATGTAATCCTTGCATCCACTGGTAGCCAACAAAGGGATTTCAGTGCTGGAGAGATACGATCCCAGGGCTTGAGGCCAAGGACAAGTCTTGCAGTCCTGTTCTGGATTAGTTGTAAAAGGCAGAGAGTGGAGGCAGGTAGATTTAGAAAGAGGCTGTTACAATAGTCCAACCTCGAGAGAACCAGAGCTTGGGAGACAATAAGCTTCTGAGGGAAGGAGAGGAAAGGCAGAGTACCTCTGAGGAGGTGCAGCAAGAAGTTTGATTTTTTAGAGATTTCAGATATGTGTGCGGAGAAGGACACTGTGCAGTCAAAGATGACCCCAAGGTTCTTGGCCTCGCAGGAAGGGGTAGGAGGAGGGCCAAGGGAGGCCGGCCCGAGGGTGAGGGGAAAGGCTGGTGAAGGTGTACCAATGAGGAGGATCTCAGTCTTGTTGGCATTTAGACAGAGATCATTGGCCACATACCAATTTTGAATGGCAATTAGGCAATCAGAGATGAGGGAAGAAGAGGAGGTGGCTGAAGGAAGCCTGAAAATGAGTTGGGTGTCATCAGCATAGCACTGGAAATTAGAGCAGAAAATGGAAATGCAGTAGGCGAGAGTAGCCAGGTATTGGTTGAAAAGCCAGGGCGAGAGGTTAGACCCCTGGAGAACACCACAGGTAGAAAGTGAGATAGAAGATAGGAAGGACCCAATTAATGGGAGGCAATTTCATGATCTGCTTGAATATCTGCAGGAAAGAGTGCTTGTATTGCAGACATCCCAACCTTGAAGGCATCAGACCACATAGCAAGGCTTGACTATGCTAGGGAGTCTCAAATATGCCACTGTAGTCTCTGGCCGTCTGTATGGTAAAATAAGGAGATGATGGAAAGCCCATACCTTTGGTGGCTGGCACAGACTCTTGGTTGAAAATCTGGAATTGTACACCATGGAAGGCTTCCCTCCACCGGGGAATGTGAGGTAAGCCATTATGCTGAGGTGTATTCCAAATAGGCCTCTTGTAATGGGGTGAAGAGCCCCGACGATGAAGGTATGTTACCCAGATTCTGAGTTCTTGGTGCAAGAGAGTGTCAGACCTATTCGTGTTTGATTGTCCGAAGGGGCGTTCTCGTGATTTCCCATATTTGTAACACACATGTGAAGTGCTTTGACTGATTTTGCACTAGTTCGTTTCTTCAACAGTTTTGACAGTTTAACCATCTCTTGCATCTTAGGGAAGGTGAAGTGGCAGGGCTCGGCCTGTAACCTTGCCACAAGAGATGTGTAATGGTAGCCATGTAGCACCCATTAGTTGTTTCTAAGGTCAAGTCGTAGGTCTGTCTGAGGTCTTTGACTGACGCACAAGGATTATCCTGGATGTCTATGACAACAAGCAAGGACCATCACACAATGTGGCCTGACAAGTGGTGGTAGGCCGCCAAGACTGCACCTCAGAAATACTCCTTGTGGTAGATCCCTCAACTGTTAAGCTGGTACCTCATACCTCTTGGAACCTTAGAGGGATCTAAACACCCTAATCAATCTGGTGAGTCATTGGGAATGAGTCAATGTGCCAGGGTGCATGTGAAAAAAAGGTCAACTTACTCCCTTGAATTGAACCAATAAGGCTTTGGAACACCTTAAGTGGTAAATGATGAAAAAGGACAGTTAGGCCAACAAAGGCCAGGCCCTAAACATTTCAAACACAAGGCAAGTACACCTTTTTAGAAGAACTACAGTGTGTAAAACTAAATGCAATTTGAGGCATGAATAAATGCAGTTACACACAGATCCTGCCCAATCTGTGTGGAGAAAAGGATTGGGGGTTGGGGCTGGGAGCATGCTCCAGTCAGGATTGTCCTGAGTGAGATTATATATGCACATGTCCTTGATGCGAGTGCATTTTATCTGTAACACTACTCTCCATGAAGCTCCTTCCTCGTCCCCTTTGCTAGGAAAGATTTACTACAGGTATAGAGGAAGGAGAAGGGGCACAGGAGATCACTGGTGCTGGAGCCTTTTGCAGCCTAAGTCTTTAATAGGCGAGGAGGCCCTGATGTGAGAACCTCACTGAATGTTTTCTATGGTGATGAAATGGTGATTTACACCGATGCATCTGAGAATTCTGGCCCAAGCATAAGTGGGATAATGAAACAGTTTGAGTACTTGTCCAGGAATATGAACAACTTTTGGAAGTCAGTGCTTTGGAGTGAGGGCTAAGCAGAGTGACAGTCTGATAGGAATTGATATGGATGGGCTTCTCCTATCTTTGTTTAAATACTGCAGAAGTTCAGGATAGCTTCATTAGTAAGGACCTAAACCCAGTAATCATTATCTTTAAGACAGAAGTTAGGCATTGTTCCACACTCCCAATGTCACATATATGTGGGGTCTCACTTTTCAAGATGATTGATTACCTTTCCACAGTGCCTCAACATTTTGCAAAACATGCCTTTCAAGCTTCTTGTGAGGGTGTTCAAAAGAGTTGAGGGAGAACTCAAGAAGCTGTTATGGAGTGGGATCTCCCTTGGCTGTCTCATGTGGCCCTCTAAAAATCTATACTATAAAGAGAACTGGGCTGCTCAATCTTTGCAAATACTGAAGTCTTTTGCACTTAACAATGTAACAAATGTAACTATAGAACAGTGTACACTGGCGCACTATATAATGGGGCTCCAAACTGGCGGTGCCCCAAACAAATAACGATGTTGGTGGCCACAAACTGGAAATGGGAAATGTTTCACAAGAGATAGGCAGAAATGGTTACTCTTGGAACCACCTTTTAACTGAAAGTGAGGTTAATGGATGTGGGAGTCATGGGGGGCTTTTGCGGATGGGAAGGTCCAGGGACCATAACCTGGCGGACGTTGGGCCTTCCACAGGTAATTTGAGGAGCTGCAGCAGGAATTCTATATATCCATGTAGGATTGTTTTAAGTCTCTTTAGCTATTGTACGTGGAGTTCCTTTTACCGGAGGAAGGGATAGTGCGTACGGCTACTTTACATTTCTACACGCTACTCAACACTGGCTCTAGAGCAAAAGGGCTAAATGACATTGTGGAAGATGATCATTGGTGAAAGCAATGGGTGCCTGTAATGTGGTTATCAGATATAGACCCCTACTTGCATAATTCAAGTACTTTCCTAGGGTTACAAGCTTCTTTTAAAATGGGTAAAGCAGGATTACTGATGCGCTTTAGGTGCAAAGGGAGATTTCTTCCATAGCACTTGGGCATGCCATGTTATTAATCAGGTTTCATGGGAAGTGTGAGGGTCAGAAATGTGAGACAGACACAAAGGTAACATTTTCCATTTATCCAAATACAAAGGGTTTGATAAACTCCTATCAGTCCCTATCCTAACAGAGAGATCCCTGACTAGCAACCTAAAACTAAAGAAAAATGACCTAGTGTCCAAAATAGCTCTGACCCTCACACTTATACACACAACATAAGTATACAAGGAAAGTATGGCTAATTTATAGTTCAAATTTAAACGTTCTTGAAAGCACTCCTTGCTACCAGGATTGGACCCCCTTCCCCTGGAGCAATTCAGGAATACTTTGATTATAGTTCTGATTCAACAAACTTCTCTTCAAGGTAAAGGAAAAGTATTTTTCAACCACTGTGTCTTTCTATGGGATACAACAAATGTCTCCTTTGCAAAGGTTGGTTGATAATTCAAAATAACTTATGTTTTCCATAATGTCTCTCCTGAAAAGTTGTTGTCTTTCTTTCACAAACACAAGTTCAAACCAAGGTAAATGTTCTGTTATCATATAACACCTTCTTCAAAGGAACTACTTTTTGTCAAGATAGAACTTCAGCTTTTCTTAATACATCTTCTTGAAGTAAAGCACTTTTGTCAGTATAGCAAATCAACTTGTTTTAGTGATACCACTGCTTGTCAAACACATGATAAAGTAAATGGATTTTCATCAACAGAGATTCTTTCAACACAGCTCTTTCCTACAAAGGTATTTTTTCAAAACATCTTCTTTCCAGGTCCACTCGCCTGCCAGGACTAACCACTATAAGCCCTTTCCTGGTATACTCGCATACCAGGAAAAAAACTCCTGTAACTACTTTTAAACACAACTTTGGTACCAATAGTGTTTCCATGGTTCTCCACACCAATCTCTCTTGGAAGGAGGGTTGAACAATAACTGCCTTTTCTTATAGTCTCTTGACTCTTAACAACTTGTGTTCCAGTTTTCCATAGAGGATTGTGTGACATAAGCTTGTTCTATGTTACTTTCAATTAATTCAGACTGATTTATGAACTGAGAGTTTTTAGCTAAAGGTGAGGTTGTAAAAATAATTTGTAATTCAACATTAGATTGAGGACTTCTAATTAAGGCAGAATTATGACAATTCAAGGATCTCATTTTTAACTCCTGAACCCTTAAGGCACCAACCTTATACTGTTTAGAAGATTTCTCATGACAGGTACTCTCGGTATTGATAAGGGAGGGATTGGTACACTGATAACATGCCATTAGGTATCTGGAAATGATTTCACTTTCATCCTCAGAAGAAGATGAATATCGCATCTCTCCTAATGGAGTCACCGCTTCCCCTTAATAGCTGTCTCTTCCCATGTGATCCCTCCCCCTGATACCACCCAGAGGTTTAGGATCAAGTAGCGGCTGCCTTCCTCTGGCCACCTGGGCGGAGGCTTCGGGCTGGAGTTTGGCGATGACTCCGCAGGATTCATCATAGAAGTTTGTGAGCTGCTCAAGCAAGTTGTTTGGGTGAAGCTGATGTTACCTTTGTCACTGTCTCAGAGTTTGAACTGCTCAGACATACCACAAGTTTCAAAGCCTAGGCTCTGGTGGCAGCCAAGAAGGATACAATTAAATGAACCAAATTCAATGAGATTGCTCTGATGTGGACTTTGTTGTTTTGCGTTCTTTCAAACTGCAAAATTCCAATAACCAATTCTATTTAAAAACAGTTAATTCCAAAGGACTATTTTGTCACAAAAACTACTTAATGAAGGCAAACACCCCCTTAAAAACACATCAAAACCATGTTATTGTATTTCTAAATATGTATAGTGGTACTCATTTATTAGACTTATTTCCACTTCAGTCCATGGGTGGTTTCCAGAGGAGTTTCATGGTTATTATCAATCAGGAGTGTTCCATTTCTCCATGTATATTGAGTACGGAAATGCCCTATAGGACAATCTTCATGTTGACAAGAGGTTATGATATGATATTTATAACGCGCTTAATACCCAGAGGTTTTCTAAGTGCGGACCCGGGGATCGAACCTGTGGTGCTCCGTGTCATCTTGCTTCCAAGGCGAGCACATTGCCCCCAAGCTGTCCTCCTGCTCCTGCAGATCATGACAATCCATGCATATAGAGGCAGTCTGTTCCACAGGGATTCATGCATATTTCACAATATGCTGATGCCTATGAGATGCAAGGCTGGCTTCTTGTCCCTGCCTTCGAGAGGTACCAGATGGTCTGGGAATCATGTCCCCCTTATAAGCAAGACAACCCCTGGTTTCATCAGTTTTAAGCTCTGGCTATGTGACTGGGTTGATGATCAGTGACCTCCATCACCCACCACCTGTGGGCAGAGTGTTCTTCTTTTAACTCTATGGTCATAACAGAAAGACTCTGCAGACAGCAGGACTTCTGATATTTTGCGTAAACCAAGCAGGGAGCTGGAGGCATCTATTCCGGACAGCCCCTGTTCTAAGAATAATCACCCTGTGGTTGTAGCATGTAGAAGGGGTAAGTGGTCGAGCTGACAAACTGAGTTGTGGGAAACCAAAAAATTGGATCTCTGTAAAGTTCTGTATAGCTTATTTGTAGAGACCACTATGGTGGGACGCCTTACCATTTCTGCTGTGCCCGTCATGGCATCCTCTGGGATGGAGTACATTTGATTCTTGGTCTCCACTTTCCACTGCCCTTCTAGGTCCTCACCCACTTTCACCAGCATCACTCGAAAGTTGGTGCCCCCCAGATCCAATGCCAGGAAATCGCCAACCTCTACAAGAGTGGAACGAATGCAAAAAATAAAGTAAGATACCACAGGCTCACATCTGCATTAACTTCAAGACAGCATATGGAATATTATATGATGTAATGATTATTTGTTGGCAACATACAGAAGTGGCAACTCTTTTGGGTACTTCAGGAATCTTGGCACCTCTATGGCTATTTCTTTAGCTGACATTGCCTCATCCTTCTACTACTGCCCCACCATGCATCAGCATTCACAGAAATATGTAGATGACATCCTCAAAAGTAATTGGAAGCACTTGGTAAATCTGTGCTCCTAAGTCTTTCCCTTCCTTTGAACAAGGTGGGCCAAATTCTCAAAAAAGAGTTTTGGTGCAAAGGATGATATGCGCTATTGTCAAAGATGCACACATTCAAATGTCCTTTGATGATAGGGTGCATTATTTTCTGGGCACAAACAATGAGATGCACTAGCCCATCTCCTCATTTCTGCCAGAAAGAGTTTTGAGAAGTAATATAGCACCATTTTAACTTTGAATGCCAGTGTGCTGGTTTACAAGTACGTGTGCACTTTTGCAGAGTTAAGAACTTCAGTTGCCACCTCTCCCAAGTTGTAAGCTGTATTCCTATAGGCGGGGATTGCTAGACCAGACATAAAGCAAGTTGCAGCAGTAAGGGGCAACCTACGAGCCCTAGGGCTTGACCAACTAATGAAATCCAACACACATGAAGCAGGGCACAGCCTAGGCCTGCACATCATCAGGGGCATAGAGTCAAAGGCCCTAACCCCCCAAACACATCCCTACTTCCGACCACTGTCTAATCCCCATGCTCACCACCAACATAACACTGTAACAAAACCCTGCCCACGAATGTACGAAGTCCTGATGAAATTAACAACCAAATCTTTCCAAAACACGTTCTGGGAACTTTGTTCTCACTAGTAGGGACCTAAGGGGGGACCAACATTGGGACAACATACACTGCTGGTTGTGCATCATACACTGAGCTAGCACTTTCTCTCTCGTTCCATTTTTCTTTCTGTCTCACTTTATGTCTCTGGCCCTCATTACGACCCTGGCGGAAATCGAAAAACGATGGCGGAAATGCAATACCGCCATCGAATAGCGCTCGGTGCGACTATGACCCGTCACCGCAAAGTACGAAGCCATTAGCGACACCGTAGTGAACGCCAACGCTAACTGCACCAAGCACGCGCGCACGCGCCATGCGAAACCGCAAACACCACCATGGCGCAAGGGTACGCCAATTCCGACCCTAGCGGACATGTACCTAACGCCATCAGGCATGGCGTAATGTACCATTCCGCCATGGTGAGAAGTACGGCATCGCGAATCAACCGTAAACGGCCCCACTGAGTGCCTGTACACCGCTCCCTGCCCACAAAGTACAACTCCCCGTAGGTGCAATGAAGTCACAATGCAACCAGTGAAATGTACAAGTCACCCATGCATGCCAACGAACAAAAGAAACACAAGAGGGGCCAATGGGAGCTGCAGGGCACAGATGGCACGAATACAGAAGCCATCCCAATGGACATGACCACAGTCCCCCACCAAGAAACGCACGCAAACACAGGCACCTGTGACCAGCAATATTCCGAGAATCACATCATTCCACCAGTCCACCTGGCTGACCGGCATCTGTTACACAAAACCCAATCCCCCGCCCCTGAGCATGACAACAATCAAACTGTCATATTGGCAGCCCCCATCCCTGACCTCACGGGCTTAGTAGGCAAACGCGCCCAGTACAGTACCACGCAACTAAACTCCGAAGCTGGAACCCAATGCAGATCTCCTCACAATACATCGCCCCCCAAATAGGCATATGCCACATCACTTGCAAAGAAAAACGCTACACGGGCCAAATCAGAATAGAAATTTAATGCACATCAAAGTCACCAAGCCCATACAGCCATCAGGCCATGAACTCCAAAACACCAAGCACCATTGTGGGCTGCATCCGCAAGAAATGACCAGCCACTACTTGTGTGTCGCCCTGTTCCCTCATGGTACACAGAGCCACATTCACGTACGAAAAGGCAACATGGAAGCGCACAGAACCGCAGGGCCGTCCCAATGGGGAGGCACTAGTCCAGCTGAAAGGCCGAAATGTTGCTCCGAGCCACCAGTACTGCGTAAGGGCATGTGGCCCATTGGCGATCGTCCCATAAGATCGTAATGCTGCTCCACTGATTAACACGAAGCAGCAGGTGTCGGGAGTAAAATCCATCTGCAGGAGTGGCATACAGATGGCAGTGGCAAAAGGGGAGGAGATACCTGTCAACCAAATGAAATGAAAAAGAACAGTATGGCCATCAGAACTACATTTGAATTACTCACTTCAATGATCACACCAAATCCACAGCCATATGCATGCTAGCCCACTCCAAAGGATCATCACCACCCAAAAACCACTTGCGAATCATAACTATCTATATCGAGGTGAAAACACCATCACAAACGAGTGTACCTGTGCATGCGTCTGTTAAAACAGAATCCATCAGATGGGATTGGTAACGTGCATAGACACAAGTGTCTGAAGGCGCGTCGAGACAGGGAGGGCTCAACAAGGCCAGATAGACGATGGTCGCACTATGGCAGCCCTGCATCACATAGCGCAGGGGAGGCGGACAGATTCCAAGAAGCCCTGTACATGGCAAACTCTGTATCAAATCACCTGCCCATGCATCCATTCATCATTCCCTCATCCCGGGATTAAAACGCCTGAATATTTACTCACATAACATTAGAAATATCCATTGAGTCTGTGCGTTATGCAGCCTTCAAAATCCACAGTGCCCCAGCCCGTAATTCCAGTGTAGTGAAGTAACATGTATTTGGGAACGTCCTGCCTCATCGCCCACGTAGCAATTGCGCATCCCAAACTATTCATATCAATCATTGCTTCCACGCCATGGGCCCTGTCTCAAGGACATTGAACAATAGAACGTTATATTTGCAGTCAGACCTGTGGGCATCTCCTCGCCGCTAGCTGGAAACCGAAAGCGCCGCCCTTCGAATTCCTCATTTGCAACATCACGCCGAAAAGGCATCTGTGGCCGTTTGAAATCACTAATTATTCCATCGAGTGCGGCTGTGTGTGAAAATGGCAACTGCCTTCACCCACAAATGGGACGCCCCGCCCGTCGTTGCAACTCGGTACAGTGATGCATGAGGGCCCACCGTTACTCGAGTACTACGTTCCACTGACCCTTCACAAGTCTGTTCGCGACTGCACAGATAGTATGTGCAACAATGCTACCACAGCAGAATGAACATGTCAACCAATGTTACACGGCCATCGGGTACAAATACATGATTGCAATAGCAAGATGCCATTCCCCGATTTGCAGCGTTGTGCGCGGGACGTGCTCGGCCAAAGGGGAGAGCAGTTTGCACAGGTGGAATGAATCACCACAGGTGGAGGCCATACAGTCTGAAATCACATAAATTGCACAGCCAGTCTACTCCCACAACCACACCGAAATGCTACCGGCAGGACTCGCGATGTTGGCCCTGGGGGACCTGATAGCACTGCAACTACTCCAACTCCAAGAAGAAGACGAACACCAACTACAACCGGCCGCACGGAGGAGACGCAGGAGGAGGAGGAGGCCAAGGCAGGGCCAGCAAGGGCCGCCAGCACAGCCACTACCACCACGCAGGCAGCCCGCAATCCCACGCCTACGAGCACATCCGTTCAACCTCACTGCTGAGCAGATCCACACCCTCTACCGTTTGGACCGGGACACCATAGCCGCCATTGTGGACATGACACAGGCTGACCTTGTCAGCATGATAGATAGCCCAACCGCCATCCCACCCCTACTGAAGGTGGTGTCTGTACTCCACTTCCTGGCCACAGGCACCTACCAGCACACAGTCGGACAGTTGCATGGCATTTCTCAGCCACTGTTCTCACGGACACTATTTCAAGTGCTCGATGCCCTCCTGCAGCACGCAGACGACTACATCTCTCTACCACGCTCGGAGCAGGAAATTACCAACACAAAAGTGGGATTCCATGCACTTGCCGGCATACCGGGTTGCATTGGTGCCATCGACTGCACCCATGTGGAATTGGTCGTCCCACATGCCATGGAGGCCCAGTACCGCAACCGAAAACAATTTCATTCCCTGAATGTACAGATGGTGTGTGACTCCAACAGGATCATTACACATTGTTGTGCCCGATTCCCTGGATCAACCCATGATTCTATGGTCTTGAGGAACTCTACAATACCACGCTACATGGAGCGACACGCAGGGAACAGATCCTGGCTACTCGGTGAGTCTCATTACATGCATGATTATGTGGGGTATGTGATTTGGCAATGACCTGGCAGGAAGGGGCGGGGGTGTGCGTACGTAGCAATGGCATTCCACATCATACGTTTCTCGTCCACATACAGGTGATGCTGGATATCCACTGAAGAGATGGCTCCTCACACCAGTCCGGAACCCACGGGACCAGCATGAGGAGGACTACAACCATGCCCACTCACGTACCCGTGTAGTCATTGAACAGGCATTCGGCCTACTGAAGACTCGTTTCCGCTGCCTCAGCAGGTCTGGCGGGGCACTCCTGTACCGCCATGAGAAGGTTGCAAAGATGGTGATGGCATGTGTCATGCTCCACAACATGTGCGTACGTAGAAATGTGCCCATGCCCCCTGACGCAGAACTGCAAGCACCTGATGATGGTCATGATGAGGGTGGGGATGTGGCAGCACCTCATGGAGTCTGCGAGGCACCGGAGGCCCGTGACATTCGTCAGCATCTCATTGATGTATGCTTCTAGCACTCACGCCTGGTGGCTGATACATGGACACGGGACTCGTGGCACTGTGTGTGTCTGGGACATGCACAATATGGACTGTACGCCTATGATGGCCTAGTACACAATGATCAATGTCCACACATCTCATTGGTTGATCGTGCTCTTTTTATGGCATATGTGATGTCATGTTGAACACCCTATCGACCCGCCACCCAAGTGAGCCCAACACACCCCCTCCACCCTCCTACCTCCCCCCCGAATACCAGTGTCCAAAGATGCTCATTGTCAGTGGGCTGTCGCTATTGCAAGCCCCCTCTGCGGGTATCAGGGGCACCCCTGCCTGTGGAGCGCAGGTTCCTTCCAGATCTACGTTGGGGGCTGCCCTGGACGGAACTTGCAACGGATGATGTGTCTGCCTGCTCACGTCCATGCATGTCCCTAAGGGTTTGCGAGAGCTCAGTGAGCACACGGCGCACTGCGGCAAGTTCGGCACATACGTCTTTGGACGTCGCATGCAGTTCCCCCCTCAGGCTCTCGGTGCTTCTCTCCATTTGGACTCTCAGGCTCTCGGTGCTACTCTCCATTTGGACTCTCAGGCTCTCGGTGCTACTCTCCATTTGGACTCTCAGGCTCTCGGTGCTACTCTCCATTTGTGCCCTTAGCGTCTCTGTTCCTCTCTCCATTTCTGCCCTAAGTGTCTCAGTTGATGTTTCTATGTCTGCCTTAGTGCCCCCACATTCTTCGGCATGGTCCTTGAGGAGTGTGGCCAGTTGCTGCTGTTGTACGATTACCTGGTCGAGGGACTGTTGCCTCTGCTGGGCCATGGCCATTTGCGGGGGTGTCACAGAGGGGCTGTTGTCCTCATGTTGCCTTGCCACAGGGCTTGTGGGGGATGGCCAGTCGTCGTCTTGTGGGTGCCCCTGCGTGGTATCCTCATGTTGTACGGGATGGGACAGACAGGGGGATTGGGACAGGTCATGGATGGATCTGACTTCGACATCCCCGTTTTCTGTGTCCGAGCATGCTGCCATCAATGGGGTGTCACCTATGGTGCTGCTGCCACCAGAGGCAGTGCCTTCTGTGGCATCCATTGGGGGGACCTGTGGTGGTGGTGTTGTGGGCATGCTGGCTGCTGGGGTGCCTGTTGATGTTCCCTCCTCTGTGCTGCAACCTGATTTGTGCTGCTGCCGTGTCTTGATGCGTGCAGCTGAGGTGGAGGGTCTCTGGCCGTTGGTCTTGGCCCTCTTTGCAGGTGTGCTGGTAGGGGTGTCCTGTAGCTCGTCGTTTGGATCGGACCCTGTGGTGGAGTAAAGGAGGGCGAGGGTTATTGATGGGTCAGTGGGAATTGGAATGGCATTGTATCACATGCATTGGGGTGGTACCTGAGGGTGATTTGGGTCGGGTCCTTGGAGGTGCTTTGATTTGTGTGTGGAGTGAGGGTGCAGTTGTTTGGCAGCCTGCAGTTTGGGTGTGCCTGCTGCACGTGTAGTGCGTGTATTAGGGGTTTTTAATTATTTATGTATTTATTGTGGGTTTTAACGTGCGCTATCAGGCCGATGTGTGTGGACGTTCTCCTGGACATGTGTTTCTGTTGCACTATGTGGACGCATGGTACTTCACATGGATGGACTGTGTGGATTTGGCATTGTTTTATCTGGCCCACCTACCTGAATCTTCGGATGTCTGCACTCCTTTCTCCATCCCTCCGACTCCCTCTATGCTCTCCATTCCGATGGTGGAGGCACAGATTTCTTCCCAGGGGGTCAACTTGATGGGTGATTCAGGACCTCCCCCGGTGGCTGTGGCAATGTTGCGGTTGGCAGAGAGTATGCTGCGGACGTGTATCCGCAGGTCGTCCCATCGCTTGCGGCATTGCTGTGGGATGCGGGGTGCGGTCCCCACCGCACTTACCCGCTGTGCCACCAGAGCCCATATGGTCTTCTTGTTTGCGAGTGCCGTTCTGGTCATTTGCGTGGAGAAGACGACGGCAGCATTCTCCTGGAGGGTCTCTGTTAGCACGGTGAGTTCCTCACGGGAGAAGTGGACCTGCCGCTTGCGGTCGCACGCTTTCTTCGCTACTTTTCCCATTTGTCTTGGTTTCGCTAGGGTGGGTGACGGGTTGGGGTGTGTTTCAGGGTAGTGATTTTAGTGGTTGTGTGGTTTTAGTGGTTTTATAGGTGTACGCCGGGATGTTTCCCGTTCCGGGCCCTTGTTTTAACTTCCGTTTCCGTATATTTCCGGTCACCGTACTTTCCGGTAGGCGCACACTGCGGTGACCGCTAAGAGGGGTGGCGGTATTGCACCTAGGGCGCCGTACGGCGGCGGTGTGGGCCGTTTTGGGGTCATTTCCGCCATCGCGGACTTTGCACTTCCGCCGTGGCGTGGTGCTCGTGCCCGATGGGTCGGAATGGGCCGCACTTTGCTCCTTCGTGCATTGGCGGAAACGCTATTTACGCTGTGGCGCTCCGGTCAGTCACTTTCCGCCAGGGTCGTAATGAGGGCCTCTGTCTCTTTATATGTGGGTTACAGTCACATTGTGAGGTGCGTGTTTGATGATGCCACTCCAGCTTCTGCTGACAGCTGCATGACCAAAGGGAAAAAAAACATATCTTTGGTGGGGAAGGTTTTTTGTGCACAAGCAACTATTAAAACGAAACAAAACAGTAAAAAATTTAAGAGTCCTAATATTGCAAACTGGCTCTTTTTAAAATACTACAACGTTCACTTCTAATGACAATTTCTGGTACATATTTCAGTCATAATAAGAATGTTATACTTGTCTAATTGAGCAAAGTGCATTATCAAAGCCCTGAATAAACATATAAATGACTGTCCGATAGAACTTTGTGTTCCAAGAAGGACAGCCTAGTCTTGTACTGTTTTGAAATACCCCCATGAGAAGCGGGGAGGTGACAAAGTACACCAGCGAGGATTCTGGCCTGCTTTTCCTAAAAGCAAAGAGCATTTTGGGAACACAAGAATGACCACAGAACTTTATTTTTGACAAATATGTCCATGATAAAAATGATTGTATGCTTTAACCGCTAAGTACACATTGCACACCGGACTTGATGCTCATTTCATTTTTCATAACACTCACCCTAACATTAACAAGTCTGTACCATTTTGGACAGCTTCAAGATTTGAATGTGAAGATAGGATGTTGCGATTATTATTTTGCAAGAGCTGTCCAGTGATATTTTCTTTTCCTATGCAGAATTTTAGCTGGGTCTCAGAGTAAGGATATCTGTGCACATGCTCAGTTCCTAATGCATGGATATTCTATATTATAGGGCAACGGTAGTTACCTATAGTTAAGGTGGAACCTATCATCCGTAGGAAATGCAAACATTCTATTTCTAATAACTTTTGAGCCATAAGACGCACAACATTTTACAAACGTGGTTTGGGGCCGGAGACCCCCAAAGCTGGAAATGTTCGTGAAAATCTGTGTTATGGTTCAAAAGATATAAAGGGTCAAAATGGGTTTGTTTTTCAGTTTTACATTTGTTTTCCCACAAGGAAAATGCCACATTTTTGCTCAAACACACAACCCAGACCGCTGGATGAATTTGCGACAAATAAGAAACAAGTTGGGCACAAAGCTATCAAAGGAAATTCTTTAATGGTTTGGCTTAAATCGGTCCAGTATTTCATTTTTAAATTTGGTTTAGAGATGGGTGCCCTTGTACCCAAAACGTTGCTGGTGCCACGGATCTGCCATTATGGAAACCTCAATTTGAATCTAGATACATTTTTCGAAACTGCCCTAAAATGATTTGAAGGGTGTAATTAGGGTAGTTTTGAGGTTAGGAAGCATGTGAGCAGGGTAAGAAAGGATGACTTGTGAAGGTTTGGGGCTTGTTTTGTTTTTGTTTTTTCAAGCATTTTCTCGATTTTCTCGATTTGTTTCGAGTAGCAAAACAAAAAGAGTAAATTCTTTAAAACTATAATATTGAGATGTGGCAATCACTGTTATTGCTATTTAGAGGAAGAGGAGTGTTTTAAGTTAATTTAGGAAGCAATCTGTGTTTTAATATGAAATAGGTGACAGTGATTGCTTCATAAATGGGATAATTACGAGTTTGGTGGTATCTCAGAGGCAAACCTGCCGAGAAACCACCAAACTGTAATACCGTTGCCACCACTTGGTCCAGCAGTATTAACGCCAGATTACAAGTGGTGGTGGTGGTGGCTGTGTTAGTTTCCATTTATGTGGAGTCCACCATTGTGGTAATTTCGCCAGCGGTAACTCAGCTGAAATCAGATGGAAAGTAGGCAGATTTAGCTCCAGCTCATAGCTGAAGGTGAGTCCTCCAACTTTCCACCCATTATATAGTTTGAGGGCATATAATGTGTGGCAGGGGTGTATAAGAGGACTGTTAGTGTTTAGGGGTTTAAAATGCACTTAAAAATCAATTATTTGTTTAATTACTTTGAAAATAAGTGTGCAAAAAAAGATAGACAGCAGCCAATGCTTTTTCACTATCACTACCTCCTTTGTTTTGAATGGACAAGCTTTTCATGTGGCTTAACAGTCAAGATCTTGATTCACTCCTGCCATAAACGGGGAAGATATCTACATTATTGCACCTCCATCTTCTTTGTCACAGTACCTATTTAGCAATCCTATTTGAACCCTTTCAACCTTATCTTCCCTGTACCCAATAGTAATCTTACCTTTACCTACACACCCCTCTTCCCCATCACAGTTCCACTCTATCCCACCTCACTCTTCCTCATCACAGTCACCCACTACCTCCACATCAGTCTTCCTCATCACAGTGCACCAATGCCACCAACACACTCTTCCTCATCACACTGCCACCAACACACTCTTACTTGTCACAGGCCCCCACTACCACCATCTCACTCTTCCATTCCACAGTCCCTACTACACCACATCACTCTTCCTCACCACAATACCCCGTTACCACCATCTCACTCTTCCTCATCAGTCCCCCACTACTTCCACGTTACTCATCACAACACCCCACTACCATACACATACTCTTCCTCTTCACAGCCCACCACTACCACCATGACACTCTATCTTGTCACAGTACCCCACTACCACCATCTCATTCTTCCACATCACAGTCCCCAACTACCACCACGTCACTCTTCCTCGTTGCAGTACCCCACTACCACCACCTCACTCTTTCTCATCACAGTCCACCACAACTACCAACTCACTCTTCCTCTACACAGTGCCCCACTACCACCATCTCAATCTTCCATGTCACAGTCCCCCAATACCACCACATCATTCTTCCTCGTTGCAGCAACCCACTACCACCACCTCACTCTTCCTCATCACCATCTCCATAGAGAGTGAAAAAAAAAGAAATTGTACACCTGCAGTGATCACATCTACTAGGCAGAGGGCAATGGCTAGTGGTCCCCAAAGAAACCTATTGGTGCCGCATGTAGAGTGGCCAAGGCCAAAGGCCATGGCTAGTGGGCCCCAAGGAAACCTATTGCAACATATAAAGTGATCACAGCCGAAGTCCATGGCAAGTGAGTGATAAAGAAACTATAGTATAATAAAGCCCTTGAAATTCAGTGACAAGACATTAGTTAAGAGAGAGTTATGGTGAGAGAGTTAAAGTTAACATGTTAAATCAGATCACCTTAACTCACTCTTAAGTAATGTTTTTTCACTGAATATATATGATAGGATGGCAGTATGAAATTCTTGTACGAGGGGGCAATAATTCAATTAAATGAGCCCAAATCACCAAGCAAAATAGCCAACACATCTTTCACTTTCAAATGACAAAAGTGATATGAAAAGGTGGAGTTCTTACCAAAATGGTGAAAAAAAAACAAATCCATTGTTTTCTGCTTGGCCGAGCTAGGGTAATACTTGTAAAAGGCTTTCTGCATGTTTTCCCTCCATCCATCAATTCCTCTCTGTGTGTTGTGTCTGCACGCGGTGCTATTGCAGTATCAGGAACAAGTCATGTCACCGTAGATATTGTACGCATTTCTCTGAGGTTGACAACATGAATATGGGTTACTGGGCACAGGTGCGACTAAGAGATAATTCCGTTTTTAGTATGTGCTTTAATCAATGACCTAGAGAGGGGTCGACATACCTCAACAAACAACCCTTTTTAAGTAGTTCATCTAAGAATCTTTCTGCCCAAAAGGGCAGGAGGGATGTCCAGGCTTTTGGAAACAGCATGCTGGGAGGTTAAGTGCTAACATTAAAACGGGCCATTCTGCCCCTGGAGAAAAATTACTCTCTGTCCCTGATGATCCTAACTTTATTTTGTTGTGCAACAGCCTCCTTACAAAGCAATCTTTTCCTGATATCTGCATTGCTTGTGAGCATTTTACATTGGTTTATCCCCCACTCTACCTCGTATGTTGCAAGTCAGTGTTTATCTGAGGGTATACCAACGCTCCCCGGGTCGGTCACCTGACTAAGTCAACACACATGGGCGCACACACTCCACACTGCAAACCCTCAGGACAGTGTCCATGGTAAGAGATTACACAAAATATTCCAGCAGTTCACTTTCTGAACTTGATGACTTCACTCGCTCAGCTCTTCCATGGGAAATGTGTCTCTGCGTTGCCATATTCTATATGGACTTGTGGATGCAGGCCAGGGTCGGACTGGGACACGAAATCGCCCGGACACCTCAAAAAAGTGGCTCCCAACTAAAAAAAGTGGCATTCAAACCCTCATCTGTGAATCATGTGATTTCACAACTTTACAGAAAATGTTAATGGTGTTTGTTGCATGGAATGTTTTGTGTAAAAACTTGAGAAAACGAATGATAACATTCCTTTTCCATGGCCCCGGCATTTGATAATGAGTTGTTATTTAAATAGTGCTTTAAAAGCACCGTACATAGCACATATTTACATACAATCATTCCCAACCGGAGTAGTTGCTACTCATTTAACAACCTCTGATTAATGAAAGGCTGAGTTGGCCTTGCCAGGATTTGAACCTGCTACCTGCAGTTCATGCATGGATCGCAGCAGCGCCAACGAGCGCTCAACCTTCTGGTCTATATTACTGGGGTAACCTAGGAGGAGCAAGCAGTTCCTTCCTTCTTCCCTCCCATCATCCATCACTCACTTATCCCTCTCTCCCTCTTGATTTTCATCTTTCTTTTTTCTTTTGTTCCTTCCTTTTTTTCTTGCTTCCCCTTCCATGCTCTCCTCTTTCTTTCATGCACATATTTCCTCTCCTCCTTTCCTTCCTCTCTCACATTGTTTCCTTCCTAACCCCCTGCCATCTTTCCTCTTAACTTTCCCCCATCCTTCTACCCTTCTTGTTTTTGTCTCTTCTACTATTCCTCCCTATCTCTTTCCTTCCTCACTCTCTGTAATTCCTACCCCATTGTTATATTGGAAAATAGCAGTTAAAGATAAATTATTGTGCATGGGTCAACAGGGTAGGGTGCACTCGAGTCCAGTGCAATGATGGGCTCTGCAGCATTCTTGAATCACGACTGATACCAAAGGGCAGCTGCGTCACCAAGCCCTTAATCGAGACAGCATGAGAGTGTGATAAATCCATGTTCCTACAGAAGCATTTAATCTAATCATGCATGGACTCCACATCTGGGTCTGCCTAGGTATAGATCTCTCACTGGATTAGGGGCCAGGATTTACAAATGCTTGTATGTGTTGTCTAGCTTTGCGGGTAAGGTTCCAGGAAAAGGTGATGTCCGCAAGCATGCAGTTTCAGCTACGACTTAACAATGCTGCAATTCACCACAACTATGGTGCCACCACACACCTCATGCCGCTCAGACAATCTGCAATCTAAAGCAATGCCACACTATGGTTACCACCTCCCCAATTCTACCCAGTTCTGCAGTGTGAGAACCATCCCTCGTTAAATCGAGGTAATGCACCTAAACTAACGAGGTGCGAATGCTGGCTGGAAAATTAGGAAAACCTGTCCTCAGCGCACCACGTGATACTCATACCAGTATGACACAGCGTGCTGCAGAACTGGCAATAGCGTTAACCTGGCTTTAGATCACTGTATTTAGAATTTAGTGAAGTGAGAAACTTCCTGTTTTCTGTTCAAAACCCTGAGCAAACATGACCTACACCAGAAAACACGTATTCAAAGGAAACATGGTGCAATAAACCTTATGTCCCTTGGGCTCCCTCCCAGGCACACAAATGGCCCAAGAAAACAGACCTTGATGGAACTTCAGAAAGGGTCCTCAATGCAGCCACTAAATCTGAACCATAAACAGCCTCTGAGAGGTCCCTTACTGAGGGGCCTGTAACAAAACTCCCAATGCACAGAGAAGCACGGAGAAAACATTGTTTCATATCATTTTGTGTTTTGGGGTTCAGCTGTGGAAGTGCACAGGCACAATAAAGGGTGGGATCTGTACATTCAACCATACACCCAATATATATTAAAGCAGGCTGTTTGGAATGAGGGCCAGAGTTTAGATGCCAGAGACCGTGACTAACGTAGGAATAAACAAAACTGAGCTTTTAAGAGAGAATAATGATCGTATGCTTTAGGTATCAGCAAATGCAACCATCTGCCAGCACAAATATCCTTTTTATTTCACCCACCCTTGACCTGCAAATGTAAGAAGGGAGCAGTGTGCAAGGCATTCTGGGAAATCGTTTTTTAAAATTAAATGAGTTTTGCTGATTGCCTTAATCCCCATATTCTGGATATATAGTACATTCTGAAATACAATCCTAAAGTTTACAGAACGTGACAGCCGTATGCTGCAAAGTTTGGAAGCAAGGTCAAACTTAGGCTCCAAAGCCAACAGTTTGGACTGAGAGCGAAAGGACCACATTATGACAAATTATAGTGCACCCTTGTGCTTGCCACACTTAATACCTAATTCATAAGTACAATTGACTGTCTGTGTCCTATAATTTTACACTGGAACTTAGGAAATCAACTCTTACAAGAAGCACTGTGCATTGGACACTCCTAGTCAACGGGCATGCACAAAATACACATACATGCAGCAATATTTACTACAGTTTAAGGGAAATTTCCATTTCTGTAAACTAAAACTATGAAGCTTTGTCCTGGCCTGTAGCAGTTTGTCTATGGCGAATTTCAGACATTTTTAGAAGATATGAGCTTTCGCTCATGGGTTAAAAAGAGACAGGTGGTGCGGATACAGTTTGTTTTCAGTCTTAGAGAGCTTTCAGAGAGGCTTGATCATGACCTGATAAGTGTGACATACATACATACAATCTCACTGCATGAAGGAGCCAGCAGGTACAATAAAATAGACCCAAGGCAGCCAGGTTGATACATAGAGCTTCCTGCACATATTTATTGTGACACTGGAGCCACCTAAATACTGTATCGTCACCACTCCCTCCCAGGTCCACCCAATTTAAACCTTTACAATTAACCGCCTTCACTGTGCTTTTTTAACACGGACACACTGCATCAAATGCCTTTATCACTGGGCAGCACTGAGTGTTTTCACCACAGAACACCATCACATTCACATGCCTTTAACACAAAGCAGCATTGACAGGAGCGTAGGATCTTTGACAGCAGCGTAAACATCTCTTTCGCTGAATAGCATCACAGAGCAGCATTAAGGTTTTATACATTAGGTTGCACATATGGTAACTGTGGCCTGATTTTGCGGCAGCAGATAACCACTTCAGAACCAGTCCCGCCTGATTCGCCTAATCTGTAATCGGACCTCCTCCATTTGTGAAGCCCTCCTACCAAGTAGCACCCCAAAGAAATGAGGGCCCGGGCCCGGCCAGGGCGATCTTAAAATGGATATACAAGCGCAGACTGTCTCGGACTTGCGACCAGAAACCCAGTGCCCACTAGCGAGCATCAGTGAGGCTGCCTCCAGCAAACCAACTGAGCTGCACCATAAACACCTTATGCACAGATGAGCAACATGGACAGCCAGGTCCCTAACACCCTCTGTGCCCACATTATGAGAAATCGGATTCAACTGAATACAGGTCGACACTTCAATTAGTAGAATGAAAGACTGCACAATGATGCTATTTCCGAAAACTTAACATCAACCAGCATAGCTATGCCCTGCATGCGCCACCAGGACAGAACCTTTCACCTTTCTCTGCACCCGGTCTGTCCAGGGAAGCTCTTCCATGTGGGCCGAGTCCACACTACTTTAAGCGTGTTGTTCTGGCATACATTCAGATTGGCAATCCTGCACGTGCACATTTATGTACACACAAACGGGTCATTTTAGGATTCTGTGTTCCTCTCTCCCATGGTGTACTTTTGTAAGGACTAGGACTACTACAAAGGTTGGCCCTCCACCGCTGTCTAGCCCACACTGGGCCAGGTGTTGTAAGCAATGACCCACGCAGACCACGACACAGCACCCTTCCGCACCAGTTCTGGATACAGCAACCAGGAACAGCATCAAGTTTGAGTCATCTCATGCTCCCACCACCATATGCCATGGATCGGAGGGATGCTGCTGCCTGCAACAGGTGTTTGACAAAATCGGATCTTCATTAAAAAAACACCCATTTTGTCTGAATGGAAATGTGATTTTATTTTTCATATTTGTTTTTGCCTGTGCTCAAACATCCTCTTGTGGTTTGAGTTGGATGTGTTCTTAATCATGCTGACACGATGATTGCACAACCGTGACACACACTGACTAAGTGGCAGTGCTCTGGCCCTTTCTCTACTAACTGAGATAGTAACGATTAATTACAAACACTTCACTTGACTGTTCTCATTCAGAGTGACTGCCTCTTCTCTAACTCCCGACCCGCGCAGGCCCATTCAATGTTATGTTTTTGTTACTTACTGTGTGTAACCCACGTGCACAAATTCTGTCTCCAGAAACTCTCCATTGAAGTTTACGGCTGGGCCAGGCAGCTCGAATAGGCCCCTCGTCACTGTCAGGTGTGCTTTGTTGCAGGCCTGCTCCCTCCTCATTAACACTTCCGTTTGAATATCTGCGAACTGTGCTGGGTGTGGCACCAAGCAACACACCAATGTGCATGACGGCCCACGCGTCTTGAGCATGATTGGCTGCCACTGCCAGCCTGATACATAGTAACAGGCCCCCTGACCCTGCCCTGAGAGGGTGAGGCTCAAGAGTCATCCCCAGGTCAGCGGCAGCCTGCCCCCAACCCAAGGCAGGCAAAAGCAGACTTGATGTAGAGACCACCCCCCACGACAGGAATTGTTGGTGTTCTCGAAGAGAACGTGAAGCTGCCTGCCTGGTGCCCAGCCAGTGGATGGCTGGGGCACTGGCAGCCGCACGACTCATGTTATTGGTGCATCACTGGTGCGTTCTAATCATAAATACATCTATTTGCCGCTGTGCAGTGAGCTGGCGGCAGGCTGTGTGAGGCAACGTAACAAGTCAAACTTCAGTTACAAAAATCCAGCTCAATTCCATGGATATTAATGTGGCTAATAAAACCGGCCCAGAGTGGCTTATAAAATCGGCCCCAGGGCCATCCGAAGTCCATTTTGATTTGGCCGGTGGCAGAATGGCAGTAAGGCCAGTCCGCCCCTGATGCAGGCTCGGACTAGTCTATAGGGCCACAGGATAATACCCAAAGTACAAGCCCAACATGCTATTTGGGCCAGTTTTTAGGCCAAATTGGGCTTGTTTTTTAGTCAAATTCGGCCCATCTATCTGTTTTGTGCTGGGTCAGCATGACAGTCAAATGTGTTGGGGATTGCCTGGGGGTGGTCTGCAGCAGGCCTGCAGCATGGGTGTCAGGATTTCAAATACATTGAAATTATTCAGGGCTGACAATACTGATGGATGAAATATTTGAATGTGGCCACTGTGGTTAATACCGATTTCTTTTCTGCACTGAAATGGCTGGGAAGCCATTATGGTAGCTGCCAGTTTCCTTCTTGTCGGGTGGGTATTGGAGTATCCTCTGGTGGCAGTGCCATTGTATCTTTTTAGGAATCTAGGGATGGGTGGCCTTGACCATGGACCGGAAGACATCTGTGAACTAGATGTCTGGTCTCCCTGGTGCTTTTTCTTCCAAGAGGACCCCAGGACCATATAGCTTGACCCTGCGCTTTGGTCAGAAGATGCACAGTAGCTAGTGTTGTCCATTTCTAAATGCCATTGAAGATCCTAGGGCAGGGCGGCCTTCTGATTCTGGCATTATCCATGTTAGGGATAAGCACTGGATCTATGAGTGCCTTTTAACTGTTTAGTGTACAAATCAAGACTGAAGTTATACTTACTTCTGCAACCTGGTGTAAAAATGTAAGTTTCTCCCTTTGCAATTATTAGTAGCACATAAGGATTCTTTGTGACACTGATTTAACAAAATGCATTGTTCTGTTCTGTAGGGAAATGTGCAGTATGTTTGACATGTTGGTGCCATACAAGGGTGGAAAGGTTGGGGCAAGACAGTCCGATGGCAGGTCTACTGTGTCCTAGCCTTTCTGGCCATGCAGGGTTCTAGGACTACAACTCTCTGAGTATATCTCTTGGCCGGACCATCTTGTTCAAGACTACTGTTTGCCTCACCTCGTTTTCTGTGAAAATCAAACAAATATTGCAGTGAATTCCCATTGTGTTTTCAAGGGATGCAGATCCTTATGAGGACTATCTGAGATGGATTAGCCTGAACACGGGATGAGGAAGCAGTTTGACTATTCCATAGGAAGATTAGCCATGCGTCACACTGTTAAGGTCTGCGTCCCTTGAACGCTGCGTACCTAGGTTTTCAGTTGCTGTTCATACCGGAGAAGCCAGAATGATAGGTCCAGGAGCAGGGTGAAGAGAAAATGGCGCAAGGAGGCAACCTCAACCGAACCCTAATGATACAGGGATGGATGGGCACCAAATCCCGACACCACGGATACACCTCCCTGCAGATTAACGTGACGTTGGGACAGTGCAAGCACTGACAGGGAAGGTGGTAAGTTCTTCAAACAGTTGAAAAGTCCAAGGTGTGTGGCAGTCTCTGGACTCTGGGCCGGCCGGAGATGTTCTTCAGAAGAATTCCAAAAGCTGAGCACAAGAGATTGGAGGAAGTCCGTGGAACTCGTACCCCAGCCAGGCAGGCAAGGGCTGGCACCCAAATGAGCACAGAAGAGAGGGAGTCGTGAAGGTGGAAAAGGGGTACCCAGAAAGGGGACAGATGGGACCCTGGAAGACCTCAGACACTCAAGCAGGCATGAGAAAAGGGAAGGGAACCTCAAGGACCCCAAGGCAGGCAACCAAGGAACAAAGGGGGCGAGAACCACAGGAAGGCAAAGGAACTGGCTAATCAAGGAGTGAACCACGGGAAAGTCCAGGAGACTTCAGGGAAGAACCCGGAAATACACAGACCCCCAGTACAGATCAGGGAACCCAGACCCAAGGAAGAACCCAGGGGCCCAGGCAAGGGGAAGCACAAGGCCAGGGAACAGGCCAGAGGTTCGGGCTGGAACAAGGAGCAAGGCAGGAAAGGCACCAAGCGCTGCGGTCAGCCAGGAACAAAGCGCGTGAAGATGAGACTTGTTCGTGAAGCCAGACGCTATTTACAGCGTTCGGTGTGGAAACGAGGCTTGGAGCGCAGGCTGGCTAACGCATGCGCAGTGGCCGAGCGGGAACCAGAACGAGGCGTGGAACACAATCTTGTTCCATTGTTCATGGTTAGTCGCGAGGCCCGCGAATGCGAGCGGGTACGCCGGCAGGCGACTCGCCGTGAAATGCTGCCCTTCCAGAGTCGGAACCGCGCTTATAACCGCCATATCCGAGAATGTGCACTGGGCGAAGACCAGTTAGGTGCCCTAACACACACTTAGATAGACTGTGAAATTAACCATGCGTATCACTATATAAAATTGTGTAGGTTAGCCACATAGAAGAACTTGGAGAGTAGCCAATGTAATAGCCACCCCGCTCCTGCTTCCTCCAACACACCACCAAACACTATACATGCCAACGGGGCTAGCCAACCTATACACTAACACACACCCAACCCAAGTAGCACAAGCTTACAACAACAAACTTGGCCACTGGACCTTACCCATGCAGATACAACAAGCCAGTGCGCACAACCAGAAATACCATCCAATCTACACATAAAACACACAGACACACTCCTACATGACAAACAGTCCCATAGAAACAGCCCAGGCATTGGACCATACCCATACAGATGCAAGAAACCAGTGCGCACAACCTGAAATCCCATCCAACCTACACATAAAACACACAGACACACTCCTACATAAAAAACGGTAACATAGAAACAACCCAGGGATTGGACCTTACCTGTACGGATACAATAAGCAAGTGCACGCAACCAACCATCTGTAAGCCAATACACACAGAAGCCAGTTTCTCCTGGATCTGGACGTATCCTATCACTTTTCGCTCACTAACCAACCCCATCCTCTTTCTTGCAGAGCCACGTGAGCGCCTGGAGACTGCCCTTGGGTGGTAGCGGTGCATGATTTAAATCAACATATCACAGCATAACATAACATAACATAACAAAGGGATTCATAACTGTGCTGAGAACCACTAAGCTTCACAAGATTCACATAACAGTTACAGGAAGGAAGAGGAGGGGAATCAGACGAGGAAGACTGAGAGGAACCCCTTTTTAACTTTCCCCGTAACCCTGCCCTTCTTATGGCCTTTTGCCAATCTAAAGTAGAGAGAAAACCGAATGTCCCTAAAAAGAACTACATGCCCCAGAATCGATCTGGCACTGTGACGAAGAAGAGGGCCCAGGAGGCACGTAGACGCGAAGGACAGGCAGGCAGGCCTAACAGCCTTTGGCATGGTCAGGCAATTAACTCTAAGAGCCTGCACCTGAAGCCAGCAGTCGAAAGAAGCTGGAGCAAGAGCTCGGAAGTCAGCAGCAGTAGCAGAAGAAGCAGAAGAAGCAGAGCACAAGGCTGGCAGTACACTAGGAAGTGTGATCACAGAACGGATGCCGGAGCAAGACAAGAGCAGGTTCCACCTGCAGGCTCTGACGAGGTCCTGTGCTCGCAAACCCTGTTTGGCTAAGGCAGCATTGGAAGATACTGGGAGAAACTAGAGTCTTTCTAGGTGCGCCTAATTGATGTGAATGCAGTGCTGAAGTTGTGCATCTACCCGAGGCCCATGTGCAGAAGCAAGCCGGGGGAATCTGGAAAAAGGAAGACTCTCCATTGTTGATGCTGGATCCGAGACACCTGTGCTGGAGAGGAGGCCCAAGAGTGCCCGTAGCAGCAGTAGTAGCAGAAGAAAGAAAGCCGGGAAGTGGAAGCCGCCCGAAACCATTGTGACTTTGGAGCCGGTGAGTGTAGCTCTGTACTACAAAGCACATGAGACTCCTTGCCGGTAACTGAAACCAGCTCAATTGTTGCTCGCGTGTAAGTAGAAGCAGGTAAAGTTGTTAGTAGCGTTGAAAGTCAATTGTTACAAAGGGAATTGTATCACGCGCTTATTCACACAAGTTAAAGTGCTCGCGTAGAAATAAAACGTTTCTTTTTCCCTTTGTTGCATTTAAAATATTACCGGAGTGATTGCGTGTCTCTCTATTAAGAGGTAGAACATTGCCAGTAGCATTTAAAGAAGAAGAAGCTGACTTTTCCAAGTCTTACAAGACTGTCCAACATCAATGAGAGGTTGCGTTTATGAAACTGTGTTTCCCGATCCACGTTAAAGCAGAAAGCTGCAGAAACAAAAGGGAACGCAAGTCTTTAAGTGGATGTTTAACATCAAAGAGATATTGTGTGTACCTACATTTGTTTCTAAAGTGAAACAAATGGCACCTCCCTCTGGAACAGCCTCCCTCCATCCCTCAGACTTGAGCCGGAGCTTCTTAAATTCTAGAAACTTCTTAAGACCTTCCTTTTCTCCTCTTCCTTCTCTTTCCCCCTCCCTTGCTAAACTTTCCACCTGCCGCTGCGACTGGGGCCTGGACCCTTCAGAGTCATACAGGTACCAGACCACCCCCCACCCCCACCAGTCCCTCCCGGGCATCCTTTACCAGCACTTGCCATCGGCTCACTTTCCCGGACTATCGAAACTTAGTCCTCCCTGTCCCCTGCACTCTTCCTTTTCCCCCCTATTTCCCCTGGCACTTGCGGCCTTGGCCTGACCAGCACTTGCCCATTCCCATCCATGTGCGTACCCCACTCTGCATTTCTCCCTCTTCCCCCACCCCCTTGCAATTTTCACCTTGTCATGCACTTGCATGGTAGGATTGTCACAAGACCAATATAACAGTTCCTTTGTTTCTTTGTTGTTGTATTCTTATGATTTCCCATGTCCCCCCTGCCCCCACCATCTTGTATTGTGGCACCTGGAAACACCTGTGTATAAGCGCCATACAAAAGTCCAATAAATAAATAAATAAACCTAACTCTTGTAACATTCAGAACAATTATCAAACAGTTTTAGGAGTTGGTGAAGACACGAAAACAAGCATTACCCAAGCCAGTAGGCAGATCCTTTCTAAGGTGAAACCAGCTGGGAAGGGGGGCTGGGTGCTTGTCACAAGAACTAAACAATAATCTGTGAAGCTGAGACTGTTGAAGTGGAGAAAGAGAAGCTGTCTAGAAGCCAAAACAGATTTGTGTGGTATCTGTAAGACAGACAGAAGAGGCAAAGAGGCTGCCCTTCCTTATGATATAGGAAAGAAGAGTGCCTTGCTTACCTGTAGAGGTCGAAGTGTCTTGTCTAGGTTGCCTATATATTTTTCAAAATATCACGTTGCAGCAGAAGCAGTAGAACTGTGGTTGTCTATAATTTTGTCAGAACATTTCTATTTGAATGTAGTTGAAGTAGTAGAAGACTGTGAGGCAAAGGAGCCTGCTTTCACAGTATCACTGGCAGAAGGGAGTGGCCAAGGAGAAAGCAACCATCTTAAAAGAAGCATCCTGACATGTTATATTATACATTGCAGAGGTTACAGAAGAAGTAGCATTGTTAAAGCAGAAGCAGTACTTTTGTTTTGAACTTTATCCATTCCATCCTGCAAGGAGGTTATCCAGGATTACCACTGGTGCTGTTTTCTTTGTGGAACTTGGGAAGGGAAGTTTTCAACCAACGAAGAAGGAACTGTTACCAGTGGAATTTTGTTTGATTGATCGTTTGTTTCTTTGGAACTTTTCAAGAACTGATTTAATACTTTATTTATCCTTGGAAGAAATTGACTTTGGTCATTCCTGCAGAACGAGATCTACCTAGGACAAGTAATCATTAATTTATGTTGTTTATGCTTTGTTTTGATTGTTTTTTTGTTTAGTGTGAGGGCCAGTTTTGTGTATGCTAGGAGATTTCCCCTTAGATCCTAAACTAGGTAGGGAATCCCCTGGTACAGTAGGCTTAGTTAGGTTTTCTTTGTAATTTTTTGTTTATAGTAAAATGACAAATACTGAGAAAACTACAAGCAGTTGTCCACCTCGCATTACTGACCGCTCACAACTATCACCACCAACAGTCTTGGCCCAGACGTGGGACGTTGACTATCTTGTTGGCCAATATGGGTTACATCGTAGCGCAGGTAGACAAAGGACTCCTGTTGTTCTTGTGACAAAGAGGGAGGGGCAGAACAAATGGCAACTGTACTTGTTGAGTTCTCAACAATGTTTTATTTAGATTATAGGGATAATGAAATAAAAAAAACTCATTGGCCAACTGGTACCTTGTAAAATTATAATGTTCCCTGCTGGCCACACTCTCGCTTCCCATGTTAAGTCTGCCAACATCCAGCAGGCCTGAACATTGTCAAACAATACAAATTATTAGGAGGAAGAACTCTAATCTTTTTTGTATATTTTTTGTTGCGTGTTATAGTTTGTTTCAAACTTTTCCCTCATGTTATTAAAACAAATACATTCTTTGAATCCTATTAAAACATAATCATGCATATAAAATAATATAATTATCACTTCCTTTTACTCATTTACGAGCATATTTTGATTTCCATAATTGAGTTCCAGAACTGAATGATTCTTATTGTCAGTTACCTGTCGGTTAAATGTCATAAGGATTCCAACTGATTAGATCACGTGCAAAATCTGCAATAGTTCAGATTTACTGGTAGTTGTTGAGTTTTAATCAGATATATCGTGTTGGGAGAATGTTTAGACGAAATCCCAGAAATGTATCTCTAATGCCTTTTTCTGTAAACATTTGAACTTATTGCGGGAGTTGGTTCAAGGCCAACCAACTCCCGCAATACGTTCAAATGTTTACAGAAAACAATTTAAACAATTAAATATCACCTGATGGTGAATTGTTGGCTCTTGTGTCCAGATCCAATCGTTTCTTAATAATCTTACTTTTGCTTTTTGTGGATGGTTAATTAGCATATCTATGGCTATCTCTTCTTGTTTCATTATTTGAATGCAGGTTTCATTCTATATATTTAGCACAGTGGCTTTTGATGTAATTTCCTTCTGGCACAAGAGGATTATTCCCGGGATATCCTCATTTGCTATTATTTTCCAATTCTTAGTAGTTTCCAAAGATTTTAATGCTAGTTTGTGCCTTATTAATGGCATCGGAAAGGATGCTGGTAGGCTCAACATTTTCCTCCAAATGAGACTGTGACGTCCATAGGAGTTCCCGTTGTCACCCCCCAATGCCCCAGACCCCATACGTCTACTATGCCCCATCCGCAGGCTCGGATCCGGGACCCACCGCGGCCTTCATCCTGTGTGCCAGGGCGGCAGCGCCAACGGCCAGCCCACCGCCGTGGACGCCCGCTCCATTGGCATATTCCGTGGCGGCTCCGGGATCGGCCTCGTTTCCTGCTTCCGCGTCACGTGGCTGACATCTCCCGCTCACGTGTAACAACAACACGATCACGTGATGCGGGTGCAGACCACGTGACCGGAAGACAAACGTAGCGCCGCTACTTAAACGCTCGGATACAAGTGTTCAGTGCTTCACAGCTGTTCTTGTGACTACTGTTTGGCGCTACGTTCATCTTGTTTTGGCTCACTTGGAATTCGACCTTGTATTGTTTCACGGACTGTTTTTTGGATTGCCCTGTGTCTGGCTCTTGGATACTGGAACTCTGGTTACGAATCACGGACTGCCTTTGGTCTTCCATTCTGATACTCGTCTTGGTTTTGCTTTTTCTGAACTTCTTGGTGGACTCCATCAACAGGTGGGGCCCGGTGCCTTCGAGGACTTCACCTCCCTTCTTGGGAGGAACAACCTGCATAGGAGGCAAGACACTGGTGGGTCCTGGAACCTCTCACTAGGTTCAACTGAACCGCATCTATCAGCCATTTGTAAGACCGTTCCTTTCTTGTTGTTTGGTTTGTGATTATTGTTGTGGCTAGTTACTTAACCGGTGTTTATTTGCAGTGGCCCAGGGGTTCCCAGAAGTCCATGGCTCCAGAAGATCCTCTCCCTCCTGTGGCCTCAAGGGCTGTACAGGGAGTGACATTTGTAGTCTCCCTGTGCGGCACTTGAGGTATCCTCGTTCTACACGACATTCAAGACACAACAGAGACCCTCTAATTGGATCCATAATTTATTCTGAGTATTAGGCATATTTTCCACCCCATATGCTAGTATGGCATGATTTTCTGACTATAAAAAGTCACAACTGGTTTCAATGAGAATTTACCGTATTTCAGATGTAGTATTCTACCTTGTCGGGCTAATGCTAGGGCTTTTTCTTTTAATCTCTCTGTCCAGTCTTTTTCCATAAGTGATTGGTTTATTAGCACTCCTAGATATTTAAAAGAGTTAACCATTTGCACTTTATGTCCGCTCAAGAACATTTCAAGTGGCTTCTTCTTCATATTCGGATATCTCGCAAGTGTCATCGCTTTCGTTTTTCCCACTTCCAGTTGTTCCATTTGGTGCTGTAGACCAACTTGTGTCTTATCCAAAATCACCAGGTCATCCGCGTACATCATGTAGCTTATTTTTGTGTTATTAAGTTTTGGAGGATTGCATCTTGCTGTTGGTTCAATTTCGCAGAAGTCAGGAACAAATAAGCAAAACAGTGCCACGGCTAACGGGCAACCTTGCTTTAATCCGTTCCATGTTGATATATTTGGAGTCACGTGGCCTTGCTGAGATAGTCTTATTTTCATTGATGTATTTGTCTATAACGCTGTGATTATTTCTAAGATATTGCTAGGGCATTTCCAACTTTCTAGTTTGGCCCAAAGTTTCAGCCTGTTAATCGAATCAAAAGCGAGTTGGAAATCAATGAAAGCCACATGAGTTGCTGACTTTTCTTTTGCTGCTTCAAATTTCAGGATATTTAACAGAAATAGATTCACATTTGTTCCAACATTTTTAATAAAACCTGTCTTTCTTGGATCCGTTCTTCCCGTTGTATTTGCCCAAGTGATCAATTCCTTTTGTAGGAGAGATGCGAAAACTTTGCCCATTGGGTCAAGCAGTGCTATCGGACGATAATTTTGCCGGGTTTTTCCTTTCCCCTTGTTTATAGATAGGAATCAGGACTGCTGTTCGCCATGTCGATGGAATACATCTCGTCCTTATTATCATTTCAAACAATTACGTGCATATCTCTGCCCAAATATCTGGGTTCCGTTTAAGAATTTCGTTTTTTAGCCCATCAGGGCTCGGAGCACGTGATGGATTTAATTTCAGATGCTGTTGTATGGCATCAGCCTCCCAGAATCATATCCATGTCTCAGTTTCAATATTATCAGGTTCTTTATCATGGCCATTGGGCAAGGGCCCAGGCCTTCATCACCCCCAGGGTCCAAATGGACCTAGTCCTGGTGCCTCTGGCGCCAGGCTCATAGAAAGGTGTGCTTTGCACACCCTGTGCCTAAGGCACGTGCATCAGGGCCGTGTGTGGCCATAGAACATCATTGGGAGGCACGTACCACAGTCCTTTGGAGGGGCAAGGTGGAGCCACAAGGTGGGGCCAAAGGGAGGGGCCAGAGCCAGCCTATATAAGGCCAGCCCAACCACATGCCCTTGCTTTGCGTTATTCTGCTTTGCAGCGTGACCCTTACCGCTGTTCCTCACCTTGATTCCTGTTACCCCATCTCTGAAGACCATCTTACCCGAATCCTGCAGCTCCATCGCTGAAGGCGCACCTACCTGATTCCAGCAGCTCCATCGCTGAAGGCGCACCTAACCTGATTCCAGCCGCTCAATCGCTGAAGGTGCACCTTACCTGATTCCGGCCGCTCCATCGCTGAAGTCCCACCTTACCTGATTCCAGCAGCTCCATCGCTGAGGGCGCACCTTACCTGACTCCAGCCGCTCCATCGCTGTGCGCGCATCCTACCTGCATTCCATCGCCATCGGAGTCGGAGCCTTTCCTCATCCGATCTGGACTTCCAGCGACGCGGGAGCTTTGTTTCTTCTCCTCTTCATCGCGCTATCTTCATCCAGCGCCGCAGAACTGCCTTCAAGCATCCAGACTCTTCTCCATGCCGTCAGACCGCTCCTACAAGGGAAAGACACACAACAGGTTAGAAATCTTATAAATAACGAACTCTTGGCCGCACCATACCTGAGTCTTGAATTCCATTATAACGACCAGTTTACCTGTTGCCTTTGAGAGTCCCATCATCCTCAAGGGAATCCCCGGATCCGCTCCACACTTCCGATCTACCATCTTCACACCTATAAGGAAGAGCAGAGACATTGCAAGCATTATTATTACTTGCCATCAACCGTGCCCCAACGCCCCTGCAGAGACCAGGTGAGCGTAACATTCTTCTTGCTGGCCCGGGTGTTTTTGATAAAGTGTTGAAATATAAAGGTTTAAATCATTTTCATTAACGTCCTGAATCAGCTTAGTTTGTATTTCCTCTTTCGCATTTAGTATGTTCCACAGGTTTCTGGAATTTCGATTACGCAGAGCTCTTATTATTTCTTCTGCATCATTTTGCAGTGTTGTTGTTTTGTTTTGTTGCTTTATTCCAATTTTTATTTCGTTGCTTCAGTTGATGTATTGTTTTCGCGCTGACGTTTTTGTCACATTTTCTAGCTTGTTTAATATTTCTCTGTAGTTCTTTTTTCTTTTCTTTTATCTGATTATTGTGTTTGTGAGTATGGATCTTCCATACCTTGTGGTTTGTCTTGTTATTATTCTATAAGGATTTCAATATCCAACCATACTCCAGTTTGTCTGCGTATTGTTGCGTCGACACATGAAATGTTTCCCTGAGTTCACCTGCTTGCTTATCTGATATTCTCAAACGATTCATGCCATTATTCAGTTCTAGTTGTGGAAGAAGTAATTTTGGTAATACAGGTGTTGTTAATTGCCACTTAATTCCTCTTTGATTATGGTCACTGTTGTTAGAGCTCTTATTTTTTAATTCTACTATCATTTCAGAGATTGTGTCTGAAGTATATATGTAGTCTAAGCAAGGTGAAGAAGAACCTCTAGACCATGTGGCTCTTAATGGACAGTCATCCTTATGATTTCCGTTGATTAGTGTCATCAATCTTTTGTCCATTTCTTTTGACCATAAACGGGCTCTAAGAGTTAACTTTTGCTGTTTCTTTCCTTCCTTGTCAAATAAATGGATGTTGAAATCTCCACATATTATTATTTTTAGCTGCTTATGTGCAAGATACATGCCATCCATTGCTGTGCAAACGGAGTCAATAAAATCTTCCGTGTTTATGGCACTGGGATTCCAATATACATTTATAATCCCTATGTGCATTATTTCAGATTTATTTATTTTGTTTCCTCGTTTTCATTTTCATTTCGATAAGTGAAATTTGGACCCAGGGATTCGGGATTGTGTGATTTTTTTTAGTGTTAGCGCACCGTTTCTTTGAATTAAGGTTAAGAGGCCAGAAGCCGGACTGCCTTTAGGCTGCTTAATAGCTGGGTTCATACATACTTGGAATCTTGCACAGAGGCATCTTGTGTAACCAGGTTTCTTGTAAACAGATTATTTGATAATCTGACAAATCAGTATTTTTGTCATGTATTAAGTGGTCCGAGCCCCTTGTATTCCATGAGCAGATAGAAAGATGTCAGTTCCTATATGCGGTTGGTTGTTAATCATCCGTTAAATCTATTGTTGACTGTAGGGAATCCGATAATTCCGCTTCTCGGTGGATCGGATGGCGTGATGCGCTTCTATAGCTGTCATTGCTATAGTAAAACGATATGTTTAATTCTTTTCCATCTGTTGATCATTATTCTGTTGTTTAAAGTTCTTCAATTTACTTTTATGCTGTTGATCTAATCTTTGTTGACCTTTATATCTACTTTGCTTCACATCGTCATAGAAGTTAATCTCTTTACCTTCTACTGGATTATGCAAACAGCAAAATCCTAATTTATGTAGTTAATCTCCTTTAGACATTACCATCTCTAGGATTTCCAGGTGATTTAATTCAATTTGTACTTGATCAGTCAATTCTTCATCACATAAATGTACTAACTTAATATCTCCAGTTTTTATTTGATTTAATTGTGGTATGGCATGTAATAGTGTGAGGATGTTGGTCCTATTTAAAATTAACCCATCAGGTTTTGTTGTTATCCGTTTGATCAACAATTTGAAGCTCTTCAATTTGCTTCTTGGGTCTACGAATATTGGTACTGTGAGATTTGTATTTCCTCGATTAGAGCTATTAGTTGTTATCTCTTTTTCCATACCTCCATTTTCATAGTACGTTTGTTCATTGTTCATTCATGGAGTCCGATGATATTTTGCTGTAGTCTGTATCCATACTCAACAACTCATCATCTGATATATTCTCAGATGATAGTTGACAGCGTTCACTCGTTCTTGTATGTCCTTGTTCATACTCGTCAAAGATGATTAAGGAGAGAGTTTGCTTTAATTCTTGTTTGTCAGTGGATTGTCCAGTTGTTTCATGTACGTAGGCAGATCCATTAATTAATATCTCTTGTTCTCTTAGTTCTTCCGGTGTGTATTTGACTGGTTGATTCTTGGTAAACATGTTCTCTGGTTTCTTGGCAGGTTGAATTTTTGTCATGATGGAATTTTTTACTCCTTGCAATTGTCCAGTTTTCAGTGGCAAAGTTAGATTTCGTAAAAAGGCTTGTGAGCAATTGTTGGAATTCTTTTTCCCTTTTTCCGGCAGGGTTTTAGCTCTATCCATATTTACGGGCTTGTTTTTATTTATCTTTCCCTTCTTTTTCTGTTCGGATATTGAGAAAGTTTCTTGCCGTTGTTGTTTTTCGCATTTGGTGCTGGTTAATAAATGTGGGTTTTGGAGGTTCAATTTTTCAATTTTTTTCTTTTTGTTCTTCCAGTCTCTCACTTTCAGTTGGATTCACTAGTGCCTCTGGTGTCTTTATTTGAGCTGTTTGCGCTATCTCCATGCGATTTCTTACTTCTGGAATGGTTATTACACTTTCTGGCTGTACTTCATATTGTGGTTCAAATTCCTTATCATGCATAGATTTCTTTTGTTTATCCATGAAGATTTCCAACATAGTTGCAGTTAGTTGTGCTTTATCAGCTCTATCGCTCCCTGCAATATCCGCTAGCCTTAATTGCCACTGCGATGATAGGTCTGCTTCTTGGTCAATTCTTGTTTGTATTTTTAAAATAAAGAATTCCATATAGGCTTGCTTACTATGGATAATTGCAACAAGTGTAGCTTGGTCTTTTATTACCTCCTGCATTTGTTCATACAACTTTATAAACGGAATCAGGGATTGCGATGTTACCGTCATCATAAGATTCTAGCATTTAAGTAGGAATCGCCTAACGTGTGTGGGGTTGTTCCTGGGTGCATCTGCACTTCTCCTTTTCATTTTGTTGAACATCTTCTGTTATTTGGCAGCTATTTAGATCAATTGGATCAATCCTCTCTGCTTTCATCAACGGAGTATTGCTCTCCCCTGGATGTTCAGGCTGATCGTCTTCTGTACAGCACTTTAACTTAGTTCGTTTTGGTGTAGATGTTATTACCGGCGTAGATGGTGTTAAATTGTTGTTGTTCGTTGGAAAAAAGATATTCTTTATTTCTTTTTTCATGATTTGACATTAGATCTTCACTTTCTGATATGTCCAATGAAAGCCGCTCTGTGGGTTTTTTTGTGCCAACGTAATTGCTTTAGAATTTCGCAAATCAATCCCTTTCTTTCTGTGTTTTACATGCCATATCTGTTTTGCATGTATTGCTTTTAATTTCGGATCACATTAATTGAATTGAATGTTTCCTGTGGATTTCCTTTCATTTCATTAGCCGTTATTTGGGTGTCTTTAGTCGTTTTCATAATTTTACGCTGTTCATCTAATTTATTAGAACATGCCTTTGCCGTACATCGCTGATCATTTGCTGAAACATTATCTGGATATGTATTCATAACAATGGTCTGGTCATCCAAAATCAGATCATTATTTGTTTCTCCCTCACTCATTTTTGTTAAATGAGTATTCGTAGTTTCGCAATCTGGTGCAAGGAGTCCCTGTTCAACTGAGCATTGGTTGTGCAGCAGCGCTGTTACACTATATCCTAAGGCTGCATTGCACTCCATATGTTCCGCTGCATGGGTGGATGTGATTACATTTGCCATTTCATGAGGCGTGTACAATCGAACTCCACTGCACAGCCCGGATCTCATTCTTTTTATCGTGACTTGCTTGGTTGTCTAGACCAATGTGGTGTTAAACTTCAAGTAGAATGTTTTATCTAATCACTTATATGGTCGAGTATTTTTAGACCGCTATCTTGTCCTTACACAGTGTCTGGGATCATAAGGTAGACGCCGACGGCAACCCACTCGCAGTCCCCAAGCGCGGTGTGTGTACGATATCAGGTGAAATAAGGAGCGTTATTTCATGAGAGTCACTTCCATCGGTCTCGTCGGGACCTTAAGTCATTAAAAATGCTCGTATTCATTGGAATCACAGGTTATAACTCGTGGTGATATTACAAACAGGAGGTATGTAGAGACGCTGAATTTACCAGCTTGTTGCAGCAGCCGCTAACTACCAGTAACTGCACGCGACTCAGCACGCAACTCCGCTGCTTTCCGCTGCGCTCTGCGAATTCACCAGGTATTTATTAGCTCCTCCTGCAGAGAATGGAGAGTGAAGACAGCTTTCGCGTTCCCCACAATGTCCTGCCAGTAACTGCACACGACTCAGCACGCAACTCTGCTGCGCGCCGCAAATTCACCAGGTATTTATTAGCTCCTCCTGCAGTGAATGGAGAGTGAAGACAGCTTTCTCGTTCCCCACAATGTCCTGCCAGTAACTGGACTCTGTAGTGAACTCTTATAGGAATCTGTACAACAAATTATAGGATCTTTCTATAATCAAGCAGAGGGTGGAGGGGTTAAACAAAACAGTGTATTCCCCTGCTCTAGAGAACCATATGGTCCTGACGCCAATGGGGCAGGCTCTATTCGAAAAAGCAAGGTTCCCAGAGTTCAACAAAGTCCCTCACAGTGCTCGGGAGTTGTTGGCACCCCACACATTATTTTAATTGTAGTGGGGTTTGTCCTCCAAAGCACTTGGTCATAGTTCGATGACTGTATCTTGACCATGTTTCCTCCTGGGATGGAAGATGCCTTGCAGCTGCTGTGGGAACTCTCATATTCATAGTGTTCTCGAATGAGAGGGTGTATAGTTCTTACTCCTACTATAAGAGATCTCTTTGACTTGGCTGCCCCTGCCTAGGACAGCTCAGGTAGGCATTCCCCTCCAATTTAGGTTTGTCTGGATATGGTTTTCTACTCCACCCTCCTGCCACTAACTAGTCTTGGAGTAGTGCTGGCCATCGCTCCTTGCCAGGCTAGTCAGCATCCCCAACATAAATCTCTATTTCCGCTCCTCTGGGTCATGGGAATATAGTGTGCTGTACAGTCTGCTAAAACAACTCCGTCAACTTCTGTCCCAGTTCCTCAATAGACCCTCTGCCTTGGCCTGGATTCTCTCCTTGTATTACTGGAGAACTGTGAAGTAGACCCTCTCCTGGACATGCACACTACCAGCAGGGGATTCTCTGGATCTGTAGGCTGTGGGCCTTCCCTGACCCGCAAGTCATGAAGCCTGCTCTGTCTCTGTCACCAGGCTTCACTCCAGCCCTGCCGCACTTCCCCCCAGGGTCCCATCACCTACTCCTTGGTACTCTCTCTCTCCTGCACTTTGGTCCTGAAGGCTTAGCCATGGGCAGGGGGTCTCTACTTTCAATCTTTCAATTCAATCTTCAATCTTTTTGTCCACCTCCTAGTGTTCTTGCTCTCTCTCCTTCAACTCCAACCTTTCCCTCCCTCTCCTTTCCTGCTTCTCTTTCAAATCTTCTTTGCACCCTCCAACTACAGCCTGTCCCTTTCTCCCTCTCCTCCTTATTTTCACCTCTTCTACCTAATCTTGTTTTCCCTATTCTGGCTCCAACCTCTCTCCCTCTCTCACCTACTAAATCATTCTCACTCATCCTCTCCTCGCCTTCTCTTCTTTCTGTCTGCAATGCCAATGGCGGCAATGGTGAGTGCGGTATGTGGCCTCGGGAAGCGAGCACATGTGTCAGAGCATTATTCAGAAGGATGTTCCCTGAAGAACAATTCCACTCCTTCACCAGATGCGACTAGCATCTCTTTAGAAGACTGCTTGTCAGAAATGGACAAAAAGGCAGCATGCAATTATTGGTTATGTGATTCACAAAATTCTGTTTTCACAAATACAATCTGAGGGCAACTGTTTTGACGCTTTATTTAGCAGTAAGTGACCAGGACAGCACTGGATCTGGAATATATGATCAAATGATGGGTGAGGAGGAGAGAAGATGGCAGGGAACGAGCACCTCTGGGCCTGGCTTGCGCTGCCCAAAGAATCTGCAGCTAATAGTAGCTCGGGAGTCGAAAGCATTGCTGCAGAGTGGACTCACCCGTGCCTGAGACTTGCAGACCAGCCCCGATTTCTCACCGCATCCACCATTGTCAACAACAACAACTTCAAGTCACCATCTACAAACTAAAGCTGGGATAGGTACTTCTGTGCGCTGCCAATGGCATAGGTGGGAGGACTAAATGTCAAAGTGCCAAAAGACCAGGAAACCCGCTGCAATCCATAATCAAAAGTGGTTTTCTTTTAAGCTCACATGAGTAAGACAGAACCATATCTGGCACCTGATAGTGCAGAATACAATGTCACCCATGAAGAAATACTAGAGAAAGTGAGATTGAGCCACTTCGAACTGTCATTGCAAATTAAGGGGTTGTGAGAAATGGTAGACAGTATACAAGCCAAGATTACAGAACTGAACAGTCGCACCAAAGCTATGGGGATGTGGGTCGACATCCCTGAAGCATAAACGGTCAAAGTACACCTGAAAAAAACAGAGCACAATGATAAGCAACTAGTTGAGAAAGTGGAAGATTTGTGTACGGGGATCTATTCCGCAAGACGTCCTTCTCCGGCCCGTGGCTGCCGCCTCGTCCCTTGTGCTGAGAGCCGTGCAGAGGCATCCTAAATAACATAATTGACTTACTTTCTGGCTCCTGACCTCTTCTTACGGTGTTCCCTGCTTCACAGCCCTCAACAATTTGGAGGGAAGATTGTGGCGCTGCAACATCAGAACCATTGGATTAATAGAAGGAACTGAGACAGCAAAGTTGGAGGACTATGTTGAGACACTAATCCGAACCCTCTTCCCAGATGCCATATTCTCTAAACACTTGGTGGTGGAAAGAGACAAGTGTTCTCTGGGCCATTCCTCCCTGTGACCTTTCATCATTACATTTCTAAACTACTGAGACAGAGACACTACACTGTGAGCAATCCATGAAAACGTATCGGTTAATTTCTAATTCTTCCCGGATTTTAGCCCGATGGTTCAAGGGGCTAGAAAAGAGTTTGTCTCAACAAAGAAACTGTGGAGGTTCAAAGATATACAATACTCAATGGTGCACCCTGCACAGTCAACATAACATATGAAGGGAAGACCCATTTTTATATGGATCCAACACAAGCAGTTCAGTTCACTGAATCACTGCCAAAGAAACATGCAAGACAGAAAGACAGCTGATCAAGACCGTAAGTACATTAACACTATGCAAGCCATCATGCCAGAAACCGACCACTATGTCCACTTATTCACGGCCATATTGGTGATGTCATACCGCGTGGTACAGTAACGATAACAATGTTCATGTAATATTTGTAAGTTATGCAAGGTTTATAAATCCAGCATTTTTAATTCTAACCAGGGCCAGTGGGCGGTCCCAGGAGACACTTTCCTGATACTTAAACATGCCCTGAATTAGAGAGATTAATGTTAAAGTTGGAGTATTAGAATCAGCGGTCGACCGCTGATCTGTTGGGGATGTAAGGGTGGGTGGCATACGTGCAAGTGTGGTACGCATACAGCCGAAGAACTCAATAAGGACTTTGAACACATGGGGTTGCTGTTGGTACTCTTGTTCAGAAGAGAATTGCCAGGCATTTCGGTGCTGGACTGCCCTTGGGCAGGACAAAGACTGATATGTAGTAGAAATTTCTCTTCTGTGAAAGGATGGTGAGCTAAAGACTCTGGTTGAGACTCTAACCCGAGATATAGGCCTGTAGTAGAGAAACTCCCAGAACCCCCCTTGTTTTTACATATTAAGTATCTTTGGGTTTTCACCCTAAGTTACTAGGGTAATCCAGACGTGGAAACCTTGCTCACTGTTCTTAGAAAGGCACAGCTCCACCTCACTGACGAGGCCCAATCAAGCCGAAACATGTGTCTGGGGTTGCAGTTAGTACTCTTGTTTAGAAGAGAATTGCCAGGCATTTCGGTGCTGGACTGCCCTTGGGCAGGACAAAGCCTGATATGTAGTGGACATTTCTCTTCTGTTAAAGGATGGTGAGCTAAGGACTCTGGTTGAGACTCTAACCTGGGATATAGGCCGGTAGTAGAGAAACTCCCAAAACCCCCCTTGTTTTTGCATATTAAGTATCTTTGGGTTTTCACCCTAAGTTACTGGGGTTATCCAGACGTGGAACCCTTGCTCACTGTTCTTAGAGAGGCAGAGCTCCACCTCACTGACAAGGCCCAACGAGGCCAAAACACGTGTCTGGGGTTGCTGTTGGTATTCTTGTTCAGAAGAGAATTGCCAAGCATTTCGGTGTTGGACTGCCCTTGGGCAGGACATGTAGCGGAAATTTCTCTTCTGTGAAAGCATGGTGAGGTAAAGACTCTGGCTGAGACTCTAACCCGGGATATAGGCCGGTAGTAGAGAAACTCCCAGAACCCCCCTTGTTTTTGCACACATTGTTGGGCATATGATCAAACCCAAATGAAACACATCTAAACCTTAACAAGTAACCGAATGGTAATGTTAGCTACCTGGAATGTTCAATGTTTAAACAATCACAAAAAAACCTGTAGAGTGTTAGCCTGTGCCAGTTAGTATGTGATTAACATTCCATGGGGGTCATTACGAGGTTGGAGGTAATGGAAAAACTATGCCGTAAAGGATTACCGGCACCGCATACCACTCCAGGCTATTCCGACTCAAGAACCCGGTATTAGCGGCGCCGCTAATAACGTGGTCGCTAATAGCGGCATGGGCGCGGGCACGCGGCACTTCGGGCCGGCAATTCCGGGATGCCGCTAACAGGAGGACATCACAAGTCAGGCGTTCAAGCAAATACCGGCATCATGAAGGTGCTAATAGGGGATACCGGCATTCCAGCAATACCGACATCGCGAACCACCCGTAAACAGCTATGTGCAGTGTTCCCAACTGCCACAGTGGTACACAATCAGCACAGGTGGAGGCAATGGAGTCTGGCCCAGCACAAAAGGAGCACACCCACACACTACACCCCTTTCGACACCAAAATGATTCCACTAGTAGTAGCAATACTGGGGCTGGAGGACATGCTTGCATTGCTACACCAGCAACAACAAAGACAACAGCGGGCACCACAGAGGAGTCGCAGGAGGAGAAGGAGGGTGAGACAGGTCCAGCAAACCCCACCAGTGCAGCCAGTGGTACCACGCAGGCAGCCCCCAATCCCTCGCATCAGAGCCAGTCCATTCAACCTAACCCCTGAGCAGATCCACACCCTGTACCGTCTGGACCGGGACACCATCACCGCCATTGTGGACAAGATGCACGGCGACATTGTCAGCCTTACTGAAATATGCACCGCCATCTCCCCTCTACTGAAGGTAGTGTTGGTGCTCCACTTCCTGGCTACAGGCACCTACCAGCACACAGTTGGGCACATGCATGGCATATCACAACCCTTATTTTCTCGAATGCTGAACCAAGTGATGGATGCCCTCCTGAAGTACACAAGGGATTACGTATCCCTACCACAGACTCCCCAGGAGATCTTTGACACACAAGTTGGCTTCCATGCACTGGCAGGCATGCCAAATTGTATTGGTGCACTTGACTGCACCCATGTGGAATTGGTGGTCCTGCATGCAACAGAGCTGGCGTACCGCAATCGTAAACTATATCACTCAATCAATGTACAGATGGTATGTGACTCCAGCAAGATCATCACACATTGTTGTACCCGATTTCCCGGATCAACTCATGACTCAATGGTCCTGCGCAACTCCACGCTACCACGCTACATTGAGCGACATGCAGGACGACGTGCCTGGCTGCTTGGTAAGTTGCATGACAGGTACATGGCAATGAAATGGGGGGATAGATGCACACACCACCATGGTGTCATTGTTGGGGTGACAGCACAATCTGCACATCCCAAAACACTGTGCCCCAAAGCATCCCAAACTGAACATGACAACCAATTTACATAGCAATGAAGTAAGCTGCACACCTATCACAACATGCCAAACTTAAAACCACCCCACATCCCACAACACGTGCACCACTCATCATTGGACCTCACCCTCTGTAACACAATCCAGCAACATGCTGTGAGTATTCGCTATGTAAATGTCTGCAGCAAATCACTACACATGGCAAGCATCCATGAGAGTGTACTAAACAAAACCACCAAGGGAATCCACTGCTTGTCACAGGGCCACCACCACAGAAGTGCAGCATGTCACCATGGGAATAATCAGCGCTGAATGCCAAATAATGCAGAGACTACTGCCAACGCTGCCAGAAAATCATACAGAACACTACACATCACATATACATCACAAACACAGCGGTATGCGTCCACAATGCATGAGCAACATCAAGGCAGTGTACACCGTGTATCATCTTGAAGATCCAATCCACACCATAAGACCATGGCACAGCACACATTGAGGGAAGGAAAAATGTGTGCATACAACCAGGGACATGTGCATGTGATCAACAAATATCTGCAGGCATGTATGATAAGCACAGCTGTCCATCATGAATCAACTAACACATACCTTTTTTTGCTCACATGCAGGTGATAGTGGCTATCCCTTGAAGCCGTTGCTCCTCACCCCTGTCCGAAACCCGCAGAACAGGCACGAGGAGGACTACAATCGTTCCCATACCCGTACCCGTGCGGTCATCGAGCAGACCTTTGGCCTGTTGAAGGCATGTTTTCGCTACCTTAGCCGGTCGGGTGGGGCACTCCTCTACAGGCATGAGAAGGTGGCCAAGATCATCATGGCATGTGTCATGCTGCATAACATGTGTATCCGACGGAACATGCCCCTGCCCCCTGACGTTGAACTGCAACCACCAGGTGATGATGAAGGGCATGAAGAAGATGTGTGTGCACATCATCACTGTGCCGATGCACAGGAGGGACGTGCTGTGCACCAGACTGTGATTAGACAATATTTCTAAGACACATGGGTGCAGAGGGTGACATGAAAGTGGGACAGAGGACACCGGGTGTCGGAGTACATGTACACTATGCACTGTATACCAATAAATGACACATATGCAATAAGAAATGTCCACTCAACGGGTGTATTAAACTGTTCAATAGTACAAAGTCCTCAAACCGTCCACCTCACACACCCTCTCCCCCTTCCCCCACAACTCCCCCAAACACCCTCCCCCCTCCCCCTTCGCCCGCAACTCCCCCACACACCCTCTACCCCCTCCCACTCCCCCCACAACTCCCCCACACATGGTGTCCAAGCAAATGCTGCAGGTGTCTGCGTCTATTGCCTTAATCAGGCTGCCCCATCTACATTCGTCCACTTCCCGCACCTGGTCGCGGCATGTCCGATTGCTGCAAGGTGCGCGCTGACCTGCAAAGCGGGCTGGTTTGAGTGGAGCTGGATGATGATGGGGTGCCCGGTTGCTCCAGTCTGGGGGCCGGATGCTCAGCCTCCAAGGAATCCGCTATGCAGGAGAGGACCTGCCTCAGAGCAGACACCTCCTTGCATATTCGCGTAGTGCTGGCCTCAATGTCCTGCTTCAGGGACGCAGTGTTGTCACGCCCCTCCTGCCTTGCCTGGGCACCGTCTGAAACAAACTGCCTGACTAGGGCTGTCAGCTCCTCCTGGCGCTGCACTGTATGTTCTATCTGCTGCACCCCTGCCCGGACACCAGTGGAGGTGGATGGTGCATGTGTAACATCCCCAAATCCGTGTGGGTCCTCTGTGGGGCTCATGCTCCCTTGACCTGTCTCCCCTCCAAACTGCTCCGGTGTGGTGTCATGGTAGGAGTACAAAGGTGTGACCTGGGGTGATGGTGCAGGACTAGGTGTGGCAGGTAAGTCCGAAGAGTCATCCTCCACAGGGACACAAACCTGGCCCTGGCTCTGCGCATCCTCATCTGTCTGGGGTGCCGTAGCTGCCGCCTCACCAACAGAGCTGTTCGCAGCTGAAAGGGCCCCATTGGCCACTGTCTCCTGTGCTTGGGACTCAGGTGTTGTGGGGACTGTAGCAGTGGCCCTTAGCAGCACCAGTGCCGTGGCATCCTGTGGTGTTTGCCCCTTCTGTGTTTTTCGTGGCTTGGCTGGCCCGTTCGATGTTGAAGGCCTGTTGGCTTCTTCCCTGGCCCTCTTCCGGGGAGTTGTTGCCTGTGGGGCTGAGTCCCGGGCCTCGCTGTCAGGATCTGAGCCTGTGGGTGGCCGAGAGAGGGACGGCATCAGTGATGGTTCGACAAGCATCATGCATACATTGGTATTATTGTTGTTCTACACATTAGAGGGGATTAGGTATTGGAGTTTTGATAATCACGTTGCTTGCTATATGGGTGGAGCATGCAGGCATCTGTCTGGGTCACTCATGTTGGCGCTGGCGTATGCTGTGTGACATGCATTTCTGTTGTAGACTGTGTGCAGTGTGACTGATGCCATTTTCATATTTGTGTGGTGTGTGTCAGGTATGGCATTGCCATGCTGCATGCATGTGCATGTGTCTGTGCTGCGGATGGAATCTAGGCAGGGATGTGTCAATGTGCATGTAATGGGCCATGCATTGCCTCTTTGGACGGACAAATTGGTGGACTATCATCATACTTTGCATTACAGTGTTTTCTTAGGACACTCACCTCCATCCGCCACGTTCAATCTCGCCCACACCTTCTATTGCCTCGATGCCAATAGTGCTGGCGCAGATTTCCTCCCACCGGCTTAGATTGATGGGTCAGCTAGGACCACCGCCAGTAGCCATGGCCTGGCTCCAGTTTGCCGACATTATGTTCCTGACTCTCAGGCGCAGGTCGTCCCATCGCTTGCGCACGTCCTTGATTGTGCGGGGGGTGTTCCCTACTGCACTGATTTTTTGGGCACCAAGTTGCCAGATCTCCTTTTTCTTAATCTGTGCCTCTCTCTTGAGGTTGTTGGCAAAGACAACCTCTGCATTATCTGCCAGTGTCTCTGCGAGCATAGTCAGCTCGTCCTCCGTGAAGGGCTCTTGGGCTGCGGGGATGCGCCTTTTTTGACAGCTTTAGGCATGATGCTGGTGGTGAAGGTTTATTTCTGCAGTCGGAAATAGGCTCCAGGTCCCGTGTAGTGAGGATGGAAATGGATTGTATTTTTCAAGATGGACGCCGTGCTCTTTCCCATTCCTGTGCGATGATGCTAGTTCCGGTTCTGCTTATTAAAGGGCACCGCTATTAGCGGTCCCCGCTAATAGCGGTGCCCGCTAATGCCGTATCCATTGATGCCAGTCACGTTATTTAGGGGAGTACGGCGCCGGGAGTGCTATCTGCGCTTTCCATGATGCCGCTAAGGGACTTTAGCGGCATGCCGGTACTGTTGTTATCGGCATGCCGCTACGCTCGTGCACGCAAACTCGTAATAGCCTACTGTTAGCGGGCTCTTTCCTACACGGACACAGTATTTGCTCCATGCCGGTAAGGACTGTTTCTTACCTCCAACCTTGTAATGACAGTCCATGTCTGCAAGAGACTCCTCTTGGTGGCGCCAACTCAACTGGAATACCCAGAGGACGTGGGGACACAGAGTATTTCACTAACTACCCATCCTAGGGGAGGGGCTTGTCGATACTGATGCACAAATACCTCAATTATTTTTGTAAATGGGTAGTGCTGGGTAAAGAATGCAGATACATTTATGTTGTGGGCTCAGTTACAAAATTACCAAATTCAAATACTTGTCTCACACCAATATGATTACTGCAGGCCCGCCTCCAGGAAGTTTCAACTGGATGGGCAAGGTTTGTGACGAGGGGGGCCCAAATTCAACTGGGTGTGGGTCTAGGAGTTCCCTAACTAAAGTGCTGGCGCTGAACCAGATTTCCCACATCCATTATCCAGCAAAAAATGTCTTCCCAAATCTGGAAAAATACATTTGCATCCTTCTATAAAAAACAGTAGACAGCAAAAAGAGCAGCAAGTAAAATAGTGATGCAAAATCAATATACCTATCTTCCCTTCACATCTGTTCTCCCCTTTCTATTATATACAATCCTCCTTCACCTTTCACCCCCAGGTCACCTGCCTTCAGCTCCTCTAACCACCATTACCATTTGCCTCCACTCCCCCTACTTCCACCAGCCCCCAGCATGCCTTTCTTGGTCTGACCGCGAAAATCGAGGGTGATTCCTCCTCATCTGAGAGGGCTGAGCAGTGAGGCCCCCCAGTCTTTGTAACATCTCAGATGGTGTTCACCCAACAATGCCTTTCTGAACACTGTGGCTACTCCGAGCAGGGCCAGGAGGCGGTGCCTGTGCACCCTCCATCTTGTTGTGAAAGATAGAGCCTCCCCCGCTAGAATACAGAAGCAAGGAATAGGAGATTTTGTTTCTTACAAAATTACATTTCAAATATAACATTTTATATTTTGTTGCATTTTTTCTGCACATTTTAATTAAGGTGAGGGTGCAAGGGAGTGCTAGCATGTAGGATAGAATGCTAGGGCTGGGAGAACCGCATCAGCCAGCAGATGGTGCAGGTTGAGGGGTGTCCAGCCTCTTGATATCCCTCCTGGTGGGGTGTGGGAGGGAGGAGAGGGCCTTGCTCTCCTGCCATGCCCCTGTACATCATATACTGTTTATAATATGCAATTGTCCGTAATTACTTTTTGTTTGATGTGTTTACTCTGATTTGTTATTGAATTACACAATTTTGCTCAATAAATGTGGCCTGATATTTTAAAGATGTGGATGTGTGCTCTTGGTGGGTCCTAATGCCTGTGCTGCCCATCTGTTAAACCTTGAGTGAGACTTTTTGGAATAGTTTATAATGCAAACTGAATCACTTCTAGGGGCAGCTCTTTTAACAGGCAAGGCATAGTAAAATTACATAATGTATCCAGCCTAGCCTGAAATTTAGATTCTTGACCACACATCTTCCAAGCTCAAGTTGGTACAAATATGTGTTGAAGTTTGGTTTGGAATGCCTAAAATAATACTCCATTTGATAAAGATCACTTTAAAAATGCACAAGCCACATGATAAACCAACCTGACAAGGTATTCATCATTGTAGAAACGTGTTGATGAAAAGAGTAAGGGGGCATTTTATTTAGAATCCTAAATTGCACAGGAAGGGACCACTCCTGTTTCCACTTTTTTCAAAAGGGACCTTTCATTAATGTTAATGTTTCCACCAAGTACTGGAAAAGCAAAGAGTAAAACAGAGGTGAAAATCGCCTTTGCTCTTCACTTTTCCACTACATGTCTGGAAAAGTGCAAATCACTTCCACAATTAATGATTGTGGGAGTCATCCACAATGATTTCCCTTGGAACCTGCCTGCTTTTACCAGTTGTTAATGTTAGGCAGGTGCCATAGGAATCCATTGGTTTTCCGCCAACTTAAAAATACATGCTGGTGGGAAGCCAATCGGCTTTGGTAGGAGAACCTTACCCTGATCTGCTCTCCAAATTCGCCTGCCAGATCATACAAAATCCTGTAGCACATAAAAAGTGTCGATAAATGCATTGAGCACCATTTCTTCCACTCCGCTGGACTTGGAAAATTACTCCCTATGATTGTAGCTTTATTTTCCCTATCCTGAATGGAAGCCTACAAGCTCCAGCATAGAAATTAATGAGAACTTACAAAACATCTCATTCAGACACATCGTGCAATTAAAAGCATGACAAGGTAATTGTTTCACACAGCTTGTTCTATATTCCCTTAGTTTCTAATCACCCAACAATCCCACTTAAATAGCTTGTTAAAACCCTTTATATAATTAAAAAAAAAAATGCCACAGCAATGGTCATTGGCTGTTACCTTTTGGTCATCTCTGATCACTTCCTGTTTTAAATAATCTGCCTCTGAGACACGTTAAAGAGAGACCACCTGACTGGGAGGGCCTGCAAAGCCTTGGCCGTTTGTATTTGAGGGGAGAGAGGCAAAGCAGGGGGGCATGGGCAGTTGTTCCGTGTCCAAATGATAAATCCACCTCTGATTGCACCTAAATACTGCTTTTCAGTTTTATAAAATGTACACATTTTACACTTTTCCCGCAACATTATAGGAAACGCTCTTCTCTCAATTTATTTTACAGGTGTTCATGTTTTATTTCCGGCACTGCCTAAACACTGAGCACCCAGGATTTACATCATACTTTCCAATCAAGACCCACAATACACATGATGTATTCTGTTTGAATGCAAACTCAAGTTAGTTTGAATCATGAAACATTCCAACAGAGTAGACTAGGCTTCCACACAGACAAAGATACATTCTATTTAGGTCAGACCCCCACTGGAAAGTAATCATGAGAAGATCTGAAAATAGTCTATGCTTGCTCTGCAAGCCTTATCATTTTCAGGCAGGGCCTTGCTGGACCAACTCAGTGAGGTGCAGCTTGATTTCCTAGGTGTAGCAAGCAAGGCACCCACATCTGGTCATATACACGTTCACTTAGGGAGACAAACCGAAGCCAACATGCATTGGTGAATCCAACAGCTTTGGGGTTTGATTAGGCATGCATAGGCATTTGCCAGGCACTGCCATAAGGGTATGTGGCATGATGGAGTAAGGAGATGGACAAGGTGGTATCATTTAGGCTATAGGGGGTCATTACGAGGTTGGAGGTCAGGGGTTAACGGCGCTGGTAAAGGTGCCAGTGCCGTTAACCCCTTACCGCCGCATTACGAGGTCCTTTAGCGGGTCCCGCTAAGGGCGGCTGGTTTTACCAGGCACCCTTAGTGGGAGCCGCTAAAGGACCATTAATAACGGGCCCGTTGTTAGCATGATCCCCATTGACCCCTATGGGGGCTCGAATGGGAATGGGGATAGGTTCCCTGAATGAGGAAATACCGGGTCCTCCAAGGTTGGAATGGCCCTGTAATTCCCCATTCAGGGAACCCGGACCCGGTATGTGGTAGGGGGTTAGCCATGGCGCTAAAAGCGCCATGGCTACCTCCAACCTCGTAATGACCCCAATAGACTTTTATTCAAATAAAGAAAAGAACCTGTCTCTCCCTATTTCAAGAAGGGTTTTTCCTACCCCAACAGAAAATAACGTGGGGTGCTCATCAGAATGTAAGTCAAGAGAAACCAATATACCATCCTTTGGACTTCACAATAACACACATTAGTAGCTTGAGGTTGGGAGGAAGAAAGAGTTAATAGGGCCGTGGCTGCAGGGAAAAGGGAGTTCTTTTACGAGACGGGAGTCCTCATCCCCATGTGGGGAGTCTCTCCATATGAGGTCCTCACATTTCTTACCACCTCTAGGGGGACTATTGGGTAGCAACCTCACCTCCCTAACCTAATAGGGACGGCTACCCTCTGGGGAGAAGTGATGAGAACCTGTGAATCATCACAAGAACCACGTGGTCGTAAAATGGGAAAGGATGGAGTACGGTGCTAGTACCGGGGCATATAATGGCATTTCTTGGAAAATGTCTGTCTAATACCTGTATGCAAGCCAAAACCCTGTGGCCTAGGAGTGTACACTATGTGGGTGCACATGACACATCAGCAAGGTTCAATTACATTTTCCTTATACAGGACGTAGTCCATTGGGTAAAGGAGTGCAACATCCTTCCTAGAACGCTGTCAGATCACAACCAGGTAGATAGAAACTGACAGTCATAAAGGAAAATTAGTATAACACAAAGCAAATATATGTAAACTACAATGAGATATCACGTCTAAGCATTATGACTATGCTGAAGTGCTGCAACACTAAAGGGCAATTAGTTGTAACTGTTTAATGTTGTGTTCGACAATATACAAATGTTCTATGAAGGCCTGTGAATGCAGTGCTCTGCTACGAGTCCTGAATAAGGAACAACTAACTCAATAATAACGTGTCCAGAGAGTATCCGGAATCTATGGGCCTCATTACGACTTTGGAGGTAGCCATGGCGCTATTAGGGCTCAATGGGAATGGGGACGGCGCTAATTACGGGCCTGCTTATAGCAGGCCCGAATTAGCGCCCTGGTCCCCTAACGGGACTCGTAAAGGACGTGTGGTCCGACCACAGGTCCCTTGCGGGTCCCGCTAAGGGACCTCGGAATTGGACGGTAAGGGATTACCGGCACCGGTCTCCTTACTGGTGCCCGGTATCCCTTACTGCCCACCTCAGAATGAGGCCCCATGTAATTACAATGCACTGCTGCAAGCAATAAAGATATGCACAATTCAACATCATCTTCTATTCTTGGCTTGATGAACGGGTCAAAGGCATTTGTGATGGGCATGGACAGCATCTTGCTTCCCTTCTCCTCTTCTAAAATTCTGGTTCAATTGGGCCCGCTCTACCCACAATGAGTAACACACGTAACAGCCTCTTTATAGTCAGATTCCATCCCTGAGGCTGTACAAATGGTTCATAGTTACACACACGGTGATGTTCGAGTGATTGTTGTGAAAAATAAAATAAATAAAATACGCATCAAGTCCATGGTGCTGTATGTGCTTAGTGTTTCAAACATACAACTATTTTGTCACAGACAAATTTGACTGATATAAAGATCTGTGGTCATTCTCATGTTCCCAAAATGCTCTTTGATTTTATACACAACAGCCAGGAACCCCTCATTAGTGACACGTGTAGCAGCACCCAGAATTTGGAACTCACTCCCATCCAACGTAAGCAATGAGCCTTCCCGCATGCACTTTAAGAAACTACTAAAAACCGGGCTCTTTAACAAATACTAACTCACCTGCTATATGATGTACTGAACAATTGTTTTGACTTAAAGGCCATCGGCTCAGAACCTTTGTTTTGACAATGTCAAATGCCATTATCTGACCCTTTCTCCTTGTAAACAGAAAGCCTTTAAGTAAACGTGTAACCTACGCCGTGACACCCCCGGGTTCCGGTGAATAATCAAATGCAATAAATAAAATTAAAATACATAAAATTAGTGTAGTAGACTGTCCATCTTGGAATGATGCCTATATATGTATATATATATATATATATATATATATATATATATATATATATATATATATATATATATATATATATATATAATATGCATATGGTTATTCTAAGTTTTGATAATGTGCTTTGCTTAGTAAGAAAAGTGTATTGTTCTAATTATGACTGCAATATATACCGGAAATGATCATTATAAATCAACATTGTAAAGATTGAAAACAACTTACAATGTTAGCAAAATGAATTTAATTCCTTTCAATAGCTTCTTTTGATGACTTTACACCCCATTATGACCCTAACATTTTTTTCTAACTCCTTGGACAAGGTCATGCTCTTTTTAAAACCAATGATCTGTTTCTTCTGTGAGCATGAAGGCATTGTTTAATGGTGCATGCCACTGCTTCCACAAACACTAATAACTATCCCAAAACAGACAATATCAAGACCAGAATCCTGGTCCTTTGTCCTTATAAGGCCTACCAAAACCCCAGCACTCCTCTGCAGAGCTTATCTGTATCTCCCTCATATCCACCTGCACGAACAATGAGCCCTCAGTGTGAGGAAGAGATTCCTGTAGGATTCACGCGAGGACAATATATATCTTCAAATACAGGACAGTTCCCATTTTTAGATCCTGGAACAATTACTTATTTGCTTTGGTGAGGAAAAGTGTGTATTCACTAAGCCATTATCGGGTGTCTAGTCCTAAAAGTAAAGTGGGGGACTCATTAACATAAGCAATGGGATGCGACGCCACCAGAAATGAACAAAGGAAGGTGCAATATGCAACTTTAATTCAATTGGCTTTTCAAACCCATACACATTGCACAGGAGGAATGGCATTTGCCTTTCATAAAATCAACATACACAAAAAACCAAGAGAGGATATTTCCTTCTAATAGTGTTTTGATAACGTTAAACGATGTGCCTCTGGCTATTTCCCCTCCCCTCCTAAGCACTCCCTTGTGCATCCTCTCCTCAAGAAATCCACTGTCAATCCATCATGTCCGGCAAACTATTGCCCAATTTCCATTACTCCCTTTTTTTGGGTAAGCTCCTGGAAAAGCTGGCCATCTCTTAGCTTAATCTTCATTTCGACTCTGTTGGCTCCCTCCATGACCACCAATCTGGCTTCAGAGCTGCCAGAAGCACGGAAACTGCTTTCCTGAACATCTGTGAAGACCTGCTCTCCAACCTCGATTCTAACATTCCCTCTGTCCTCATCTTACTTGATCTCTCCTCTGCGTTCGACACAGTCATCCATACCACCCTGCTCAATCGTCTCTGTGACAATCTGGGTATCACTGATCAGGCTCTGGCTGGCCTCTTTTCTCTCTGATTGACCCTACCAGGCACAACTTATGTCCTTTCTATCTTCTATCTCCCTCTCCACATGTGGTGTCCCCGAAGGATCTAACCTCTCACCCTGGCTTTTCAACCAATACCTGGCAACTCTTGCCTACTGCATCTCCATTTTCTGCTCAACTTTCCAGTGCTATGCTGACGACACCCAACTCATTTTCAGGCTTCCTTCAGCCTCCTCCTCTCCTTCCCTCATCTCGGATTGTCTAATCACCATTCAAAATTGGTGTGCCGCCAACGAGCTATGTCTAAATGCCAACAGGACCGAGATCCTCCTTATTGGTACACCATCTCCATCCTTTCCTCTCACTCTCTGGCCAGCCTCCCTTGGCCCTCCTCATACCTGCACCTGCGCGGCTCAGAACCTCAGGGTTATCTTTGACTCTACACTTTCCTTCTCCGCACACATCCCTGACGTCTCCAAAAACTCAAACTTTTTATTGCACCTCCTAAGAAGTACTCTGCCTTTCCTCTCCTTCCCTCAAAAGCTCTGGTTCTCTCCAGACTGGATTACTGTAACAGCCTCTTTCTAAATCTAACTGCCTCCACTCTCCGCCCTTTGCAACTAATCCAGAACAGGACTGCACGACTTGTCTTTGGCCTTAAACATGGGATTGTATCTCTCCAGCCCTGAAATCCCTTCATTGGCTCCCAGTGGATGTAAGGATTACATTTTAAACCCTCTGCGTTGTCCACAAGGCTTTCTGGGGCCTGGGTCCAAAACACCTTCAACTATCCCTCTGTAAATACTTCCCCTCTCGAGCCCTTTGCTCCTCTACTTTCTAACTCCCTCAGGGTAAATCGTTTTGGAAAGAAACGCACTGGGGGTAGATCTCTGTCTTCGGCTGGTGCCTCCCTTTGGAACAGCCTCCCGGCCACCTTGAAACTTGAGGGAAACCATCTCTGGTTCCGGAAGCATTTCAAGACCTTCCTCGTTGCCTCTGCCTTTGCCCCCCTTCTCCCCTGTTGATCTGTTTCTTCTCTTGGCATCGTGCACCTGGTCACCCTCTGTCATTCTGGCCCAGGTACCTGCTCACCCACCTGCACTGCTTCCAGGCCACCCTTTGCACTAGGGTTCTGTATCTGTACCCATACAGTCCCCCTCCCACTTTTCTTCTGCACTTATCAGATATACCTTATTTGACAAACTTTAACCTGCCACTTGCTGGCTGCACTACCATGGTTTATCGCCCTTATTTATTTATTTATTTATTTATTTATTTATTTATTTGATATTTATTCTGTTTTCTCTCCTCTGCTCCGCACTTTCCACTCCCCCCCTTCCATGCACGTTCCCCCTTTTCCCTTTTCCATGGACTTGCACTTTCTTAGATGTCACTGGGCCTAGTAAGATCGCTGTTTTCTTTTTTGTTCTGCCTTGTCCCCTCCCTTTTTGCCTGGTGCGCTCTGAAACACTTGTGTACGAGCGCAATATAACAAAAATTTTAATTTCATGTTTTAAACTCCAAGAATCAATAACAATGTTTTCCCTGGGACATGCAGTCCGGAAATGTGGTATTTCACCTTAAGTACTTTGCGTTTTTTTTTGTCAGCTTATCTAGTGCAATGGTGAAGTGCCTGGACTGCGAACCTCACAACAGTGGTTCCAGACTTGAGGAGGGCAGTAAGTTCAGAAGTTCAAAAGTTAAAGTCAGTGGGGTCATTATGAGATTTGCGGTAATGGAAAAACAATGCCGGTAAGGGAATACCGGCACTGCATACCGCTCCGGCCCATTACGAGTCGACAACCCGGTATCTGTGCCACCGCTGAGACCGTGCTCCTCCATACCGGCATGCGTGCAGACACGCGGCCCTTCGTGCCGCAATACCAGGATGCCGCTAACAGGAGGACACCACAAGTCAATCGGACATGCACCTACCGCCATCTCGAAGGCGGTAATAAGGGATACCGCGATGCCGGTATCACCGGCATCGCGGATCACCTGCTAATAGCAATGTGCTGTGTTCCCAACTGCCACAGGTGCAAGCAATCAGCACAGGTGGAGGCAATGGAGTCTGGCCCAGCACAAAAGGAGCACACCCACACAGCACACCCCTTCCCACACCAAAATGATCCCAATTGCAGTTGCAATATTGGGGCTGGAGGACATGCTTGCATTGCTACGCCATGATCAACAACTACAACAGGCACTACAGAGGAGACGGAGGAGGAGAAGGAGGGTGAGACAGGCCTAGCAAGTCCCACCAGTGCAGCCTTTGGTACCATGCAGGCAGCCCCCTGAGCAGATCCACACCCTGTACCGCCTGGACCGAGACACCATCACCACCATTGTGGACATGATACACGACGAAATCCGCACCGCCATCCCCCCTCTACCGAAGGTAGTGTCTGTGCTCCACTTCCTGGCCACAGGCACCTACCAGCACACAGTGGGGCATATGCATGGCATATCAAAACCTTTTTTTTCACGCATGCTGAACCATGTGCTGGATGTCCTCCTGAAGCACTCAAGTGACTACATATCCCTACCACGGACTGCCCAGGAGGTCTTTGACACTAAAATTGGCTTCCATGCACTGGCAGGCATGCCAAATTGTATCGGTGCCCTCGCCTGCACCCATGTGGAATTGGTGGTCTGACATGCCATGGAGGTGGCATACCGCAATTGTAAGCTATACCACTCCATCAATGTTCAGATGGTATGTGACTCCAGCAAGTTCATCACACATTGTTGTGCCTGATATCCCCGATCAACTCATAATTCAATGGTCCTGCAGAACTCCACGATACCACGCTACATGGAGCGACATGCTGGACGACGTGCCAGGCTGCTTGGTAAGTTGCATGACAGGCACATGGAAGTGTAATGGGGGGGGGGGTAGATGCACACACCACCCGGGTGAGATTGGGGTGGTGACTGGACAATGGCCATACTCCAAATACTGTGCCCCAGAACATCCCAAACTGAACATGACACCTAAACGTCATAGAAATGATGGAAGCTGCACAGCAATGCCAATATGCCAGACTTTCAACCAGCCCACATCCCTCAACACATCCACTGCACATCATCAGACCGTACCCTCTGTAACACAATGCAGCCACATGCTGTGAGTATGCACAATGTAAATGACCGCAGCAAAACACAACACAGGACATGCATCCATGAGTGTGCAAAAATCAATCCCACCAAGGGAATACACTGTTTGTCACTGGCCCACCACCACAATAGCGCTGCATGTCACCATGGGAATATTAACCGATGAATGACAAATCATGATGAAACTTGTGCCAATGCTGCTAGTAAAAATAGATACGAATCACTCCACATCACATATATGATTGCAAATACAGCGGTAGGCATCCACAGTGCATGAACGCCAGCAAGGAAGTGGACACCATACATCATCTGGACGACGCAACCCACACATGTAGACCATGGAACAGCACACATTGTCACAAATTAAAATGTGTGCAGACATCCAGGGACATGTGCATGTGAACAACAAATATCTGCAGGCATGAGAGTGATAAGTATAGGTGTTATGGTTAACTGACTCACACATACCTCATCATGCAGGTGATGCTGGCTATCCCTTGAAGCCGTGGCTCCTCACCCCTGTTCGGAACCCGCAGAACAGGCACAAAGAGGACTACAATCGGACCCTTACCCGTACCTGTGTGGTGATCGAGCAGACCTTTGGATCTGTTGAAGGCACGGTTTCGCTGCCCCAGCAGGTCGGGTGGGGCACTCCTGTACAGGCATGAGAAGGTGGCCAAGATCCCCATGGCATGTGCCATGCTGCACAACATGTGCATCCAACAGAACGTGCCTCTGCCCCCGAACATTGACCAGCAACCACCAGGTGAGGATGAAGATGATGAAGAAGAAGGGGCTGCACATCAGCCAGGTGGTGATGCACAGGAGGGACGTGCTGTGCGCCAGTCTGTGATAGGCCAATATTTCTGAGACACATGGATGCAGAGGGTGCCATGGATTTGAGACTCTGGGCACTGGGTATGGGTGGACATGGACACTGTGCACTGTAAACCAATAAAGCACACATAAACAATAAGCAATGTCCAGTCGTGTGATTTTTTGGTACACAACGGGTGTATTAAACATGTGATATATACAAAGTGCATTTTCACTCCAACTCCCCCACACACCGCCTCCCCCCACAACTCCCCCGCACACCTTTCCCCTCTCCCCCTCCCCCACAACTCCCCCCACAACTCCCCCACACATGGTGTGCAGTAGTCATTGTATGCAACATGAGTCTAAATTAGTCTGCACATGCAGGCTACCCCTTCTACTGGCGACAGACGGTACATGGTGCGTGAAGACCTATGCAGGGGGCTCGTCTGGGTGGAGCTGGCCGATGACGCCGTGCCCGCATGCTCCGCTGTCGGGGCAGGACGCGGAGCCTCCAAGGCCTGGGCCATACTGTCCAGGACCTGCCTCATCACTGACAGCTCCTCACAAATGCACCTGGTGCTTGACTCCATGGCCCCTCTCATGGCCGCAGTGTTTTCATGGTCCTCCTGCCTTGTCAGGGCACCATTAGAAACATACTGCTTCACAAGCCCTGTGAGCTCCTGCTGCCGCTCCTCTATTTGTGCCATGCGCCACTCTCCGTCCCAGACGCCTATTGAGGTGGATGGGACATCTGTCGAGGGGCCAAATGCAGGTGTCTCCTCTGTGGGGCTCCAGGCCTCTTGTATTGCCTCGCCTCCTGACTAGTTGAGTGGGGTGCTATTGGGGTGGCCCAGTGTGGTTTGCTGAGGTGTTTTCCCGGGGCTGGGTGTGCGTACCACATCCATGGACAGGTTGTCGTCCTCAGGGACACATCCTCAGCCTGGCACTTTCCTTCATCACCACTCTGGGGCGCTGTGGCATCTGCCTCCCCTACGGAGCTGTTTGCAGCAGACAGGGTCCCATCTACCACTGCCTCAGGATCAGCGGATTCCACCAGTGTAGCTTCAGTTGGTTTTGCGGCAGTTCTTTGCCACCCCTGTGCCTTGGCATCCTGTGTTGCCATTGGCTTGGGTGGCTGTTGTCGCTTACCTGTGCCCTTAGATGTGGAAGGCCTGGTGCTGTCATCCTTGCCCGTGGCCTTTTTGGATGGTGTCCTGGCTTGTGCAGCTGTGTCCTCAGCATCACTGTCAGAATCTGTGCCTGTGGGGGACCAAGAGAGGCACGGCATCAGTGATGGTTGTACATGCATCATGCATAAATTGGTATTAGTGCAGTTGTACGCATGTGATGATTTGCTGTCTTGGAGTTGGGAAATACAGGTTGCTTGCTATTTGGGGGGGTTATTCAGGCATACGTCAGGTTCACACATGTGTAAGGTGATGTATGCTGTGTGACATGCCTTTGTGTTGTGGACTGCGTGCAGTGTGACACATGCCGTTTAGCTGTTTGTGGGGTGTGTTTCGGGTATGGCACTGGCATGCTGCATGCATGTTGAGGTGACGGTGCTGGGGACAGCATCTAGGCAGGGATGTGTACATGTGTGTGTGATGGCCCATGCATTGGCTTATGTCACTGTCACATTTGTGGCCCATCATCATGCTTTGAATTCCAATGGTTTGTGTGGACACTCACCTCTATCTGCCGATGACGGGACTCCACGCTCCATGTCTCCCACTCCCTCAATGGCCTCCATGCCAATCGTACTGGCACATGTTTCCTCCCATTGGGTGAGCTTTATGGGGGAGTTGGACCCGCTGCCTGTAGCCAGACCCTGGCTCCGATTGGCCGATAGGATATTGCGCACACGGAGGCGCAGGACATCCCACCTTTTTTTTAACATCCTTGATAGTGCGGGGGTGGTGCCAACCGCACTGACCTTTTGGGCCACTTCCTTCCATATTTCTTTTTGTTTTAGCAGGGCAGGTCGCCTGAGGTCTGATGCAAACACCACATCTCCATTCAGGGCCAGAGTGCCTGCCAGCATATTTAATTCATCCTCCAAGAAGCGCACCTTTCGCTGACAGGATGCACCTTTTTGATGCCCTTAGGCATTGCGCTGAAGATGTAGCTGGTGGTGTGTGGCGCCAGGTCCTGTGCCTGGAGGACTGCACTGGATTGTGTTTTTCAAGATGGCCGCCGTTGCATTTCCCGTTCCAGCGCAATGATGTTACTTCCGGTTCCAGTATTGACAGGCCCGGTATTGATGGGCCCGGTATTGCCGGGCCCGTTATTGCCGGTGCCCGTTATTGCCGGTGCCCATTATTTAGGGGAGGACGAAGGCGGAGGAGGTGTCAGCGCTTTGCATGATGCCACTAACGGGGGTTTTAGGGTCATTAATGGCACCGGCATGCAGCTATGCGCATGCACGCATTCTCATCAGTGCTACCCAGACGTGATATTGCCTCGATGCCGGTAAGGTTTGGTTTTTACCGCGAATCTCGTAATGACCCCCGGTGTTACTTATTTTACACATCGCCTCTATAATCTCCACCCTCTGAAAAAGCGGGTGGATGCCAAATACCCTGGCAATTATTTCCCTTTGTATTCCACTAGAGGACTTGGATATTTTTTTTTCTTTAATTATATATTGTTCATTTATAACATGCTTAATGCCAGGAGTGGTTTCTAAGCGCAGGATTGGGATTTGAACCTTTGTTGTGCTGCACTGTTTTGCTTTGCCCCTGAGCTATCCTTCCTCCCTTAGTGAAATAGTCTGATTTTTTCTATATTTTTGACAAAACATAATGTTTTATGCTTTGTTTGTAAAAATTTTGATGCTATAGCAAACTGTTTCTGTGTTCAACCTAGTATTGCAACCTAGAAGTTATATTAAGTTTATTTATTTATTTTATTGATTTTGAGGCTTATATAGCGTGCCAAGCCCAAAGGCATCTGTGCTCTTTTCATGCAGAGTGTAGAAGTTACAATTGTTACACAACCAAGTAGAAAACAGACATAGTGACGATAATGACGTTGCAAATAGATGGTGTGAAGATACTGGTGGGGGGTGCCTGTACCTCCGGTCTCTATATGGTAGAGGAGAGGCACAGAGGAACCCAGCCAAGATTCTCAATAAGGTAGCAATGGACGAGCAATCAAGGCCTAGCTTCTCGGGAGCTGATGCGGGCTGGTTCTTAAGTACAGTGTAGTCCCTGAACCCCCACAAAGGACTGTCCACACACTGTATTACTGAAAACACAGTCTTTATATAATTAATATTCAAAGGTATGTACACGATCACAATAACGCACTTTGTACTCGGAGATCAACAATGATAAATATGTACAATTCTAAAGTGGTACCACCAATGTTATCAAATCTCATTAAAGTGCATCAACTGTACGGTTAAAGTGTCACACAGATCAATAACGAGGAAACCAGCAATAGAGATAGGAAGGAACGTAAGATGGTTGAAACAATAGGCAGAATGCTGGCCTATACCGATAGACACAATTCTGTGTGGAGATCCCCCACCTGGGCAACCTGTAAAATAAAGATATATAGCACAAGCCCAGTCCATATATTGTTCAATAGCCTTATTTCCTCCTATAATGTTTTACCCCCCAATGTACCTGGTGGAGTAGAGTTCTTCGAAGACACGTCGAAGGATCCTTCTTGAGTGACTCCCTTTAAAGCAGGAGCCACGGATCATCAAGAGGCATCGAAGATGGTGATCTTGTCGTCGACGGAGGTGATGAGAAGTTCAAGGGTGCCGAGACCCTGATGTCGATCCAGGCGGTGCTCGTCAGCGACGTCCTGCGTGGATGAGGTGTGCGGGGCACCTCGGCGATGGATTGTTCAGGACTGCAAAGAGTTTCAGAAGAACTGTGGCCCAACAAGGGCGTCGAGTCGTCAAAGTCTTTGTGGCCTTCAGGTGGAGGGAAACCCACCGGCGGATTCTCCTGGGCTCGTTGGTCGTCCTCGACTTTCTCTGGCGGGACAAAGCGGTCGACGTTGCGGACAAGGGAGTCCTTGGATTCAAATGTTCTTAGGCAAAGGAGCGGGCGGCTCCGGTTGTCGGCGGCACAGCGTCAAGTGGTCCCCACGGCTGGGCAACACAACTTCGACGGGCCTCCAGCGGTTACACAAATCTGCGAACCCTGGTCGACGGTAATAGACTTCGACAGCAGCGAAGTACGGGTGCTTTGCTTCGTTCTCCTAAGCGGTCCCGTCTCGGGTCGGCAGCCTTTCAAGGGTCTGACTTCCAGAGAGCTTCGGCGAAGGTTAGCGGTGCTCGATGGTCCCTCGGAGCACGCCAAGAGGGCGCCTTACCAGGTCCTCTCTCGGATCAGTTCTTGACGAATTCGGCAGCTTTCAGATTAGGTCGAAGCAAATGCAACAGCAAGTATTCTTCTTCCAGCTGGGCGTCGAGGATCTGCTCGTGTGTCTCTTAAAGTGTAGACACAGCTTCTGAACGCTTCTGAACAATTTCCAGTGGTGAGAGGTCCCCAGATATACTATCTTGTCTCTCATCCACACTGCTGGGTCACTCTCAGCAGCCAATCATACAGAAGGGCATTCATGCAATCAGTCAGCCAATCAGGCACACGGTGCATTCAGGCCATCCTCCTCCCTCTCAGACACTCACAACAAGGAATGTGGATTGGGACAAGAACCCAGCCATTCAACACTACACACTGCATTCAGGCCAGTTTCGAGCAGGGCTGTCTCAGTCTTTGCCTCTCATACCAGAAACCAGACAACCACAACAAGAAGTGCATATTGGTCACACACTCCATTCACCCAGGTCCCACCCACAGGGCGTACCCACAACATACAGTCACTGGGAAGGCTCCAGTCAGTCTGGACTGGACTTCACAACAACACCATATATGGAACCGCCACCCAACAGCCAGTCAGGGGGAAGGGACAGAGTCAGGGCTTCCCAGGACTTTGGGAAAACAAGGTAATAGGTAATAGAAAGCAAGAGGCCACAGGGGCCATCTTGTTGTTCATCAGGAATCAACTGATTCCAATGGCAGGGCCTGGGGATCCCCAAAATGGAGGATACTCAGCGCACCTGTCAAAGTCAGCATGGAGCTGCCACCAGCCAATACCCTGCTCTGCGGGCCACCCACAGGTGCCCAAAAACATACACTAGGGGCACAGGGTTGTACCACCACCCATGGGTGCCGTAAGGGTATCCCACGGGTCTGTTCACCAAACCAAAAGAGAGAGAGCTGCACCGCCAGGAGTCCCACATGAACTCCTGCGTGGAAAACACGACAGAACACACGATAAAAAGGCAGTAAAGGACAAGGATACGGAGGCCCTGTCCCTCCGATGCATTTCCAGCATCACAGTCGCCCCCCCCCCAGACTGAGGTGGAGGGTGGCTAATCTCCCACGGGATAGACACCCTCATCCAGACAGTCAACATACCTTCTGGAAAGGCCATCTGCATTATCGTGACTCTTCCCTGGTCTGTGCTCTATGGTGAAGTCTAGCCCTTGCAGGCTAATGGACCACCTGAGCAGTTTCGGATTTTCACCCTTCATTTGCATAAGCCACTTCAGGGGCTTATGATCGGTTTGGACCTTGACGGTAGACCCCGTAAGGTAGGGCCTAAAACGCCTAAGGCTCCAAACTATACTGAAATACTCCTTCTCAACAGTAGCCCACCTAAGTTCTCTACCCTTGAGTTGTCTACTGATGAAGATGATAGGATGTTACCTCCCTTTGTCATCTAACTGGGACAAGACAGCTCCAATTCCGGTGTCGCAGGCATCCGTCTGGACGATAAAGGGTCGGCTGTAGTCAGGCGCACACAACACAGGTGCTCTACACAGACTTTCTTTCAAGCCATCAAAGGCCCTCTGACAGTCTTCCATCCAATTAACCTTCCTAGGTTGTTTGGGGGAAGTCAGAGCTGTCAGTGGTGCAGCTATGGTTCCATAGTCCGCCATGAAATTGTGATAATACCCAGTGAGGCACAAAATGGCTCTCACCTGGGTTTGAGTAGTGGGAGTCTCCCAGTCCTTACTGGGGAGAGGTTGGATTTGACCCCCTCCTACCTCATGACCGAGATATGTGACTTTCCCCTGAGCTATCTGGCACTTGGTGGCCTTGATAGTGAAGTTAGCCCTTTTCAAGGCCTGCAACACCTTACCCAGATGTTTCAAATGCTCTTCCCAAGTGGAACTGTAGACGGCAATGTCGTCTAAATAAGCCACACAAAAGGCTTCCAGCTCACTGAGAGCATGATTGACCAATCTCTGGAAGGTGGCAGGGGCATTCTTCAACCCAAAAGGCATGACCCTAAACTGGTAGAGTCCCTCTGGTGTTGAGAACGCCGTCTTTTCCTTGACATGGTCCGTCAGAGCTATTTGCCAATAGCCTGTGGTGAGGTCAAAGGTGCTCACAATTTTGGCAGCACCTTAGGTGTCCACGTGCTCATCAGTCCGGGGCAATGGGTGCGCGTCAGTTTTGGTGCCGACATTGACTCCTCGGTTGTCCACACAGAACCTCCAATTCTTGGAACCTGCCTGGGAACTTGCCTTGGGGACAAGGACCACGGGATTGGACCAGGGACTGGTTGAGGGTTCAATAACACCCAGATCCAACATCTTGGCGACCTCAGCCTGGATGTGGTTCTAAACAGTGTCTGACATACGGTAGCTCCTGCTTTTGACAGGCATGCTGTCACCAGTGTCAATCTCGTGCTTACACTATGGTGTAAGGCCTGGCGTCAGCGAACACAGAGAGGCATACTGCTGGAGCAAAGTCTTGCAGGACCTCTGCTGCTCGGTTGTCAAATCTGGAGAGAGATGCACTCCCTCCACTGAGCCATCCTGAGGGTTGCTATACAGCAAATCAGGAAGGGGCTCACTCTCATCCTCTTCTTGCTCTGAAGCCAGCAAGAGACATGAGACTTCGGCTCGCCTGTGGAAAGGCTTGAGCCTATTAACATGGAATACCTGAGGGGCTACCCTTGGGATTCCCATGTCAACCAGATAATTGACCTCGCTCATCTTGTAGATTATCCTGAAGGGTCCAGTTCATTTATCTGCCAATGCCCAAGGCTCGGTAGACTCCATCACGAGGACCTCCTGTCCCAGAGTCCAATCCACTTGCGATGCTTTAAGGTCATGCCAGTATTTGTTCAATTCCTGGCTGGCCTTGAGATTCGCTGTTGCCTGACCCATCATCTGTGTCATCCTCCGTCTGAGGCCTAACACATAGTCCCCCACTTGCTTGGTGGGACCTGGAGGGGTGGCTTCCAAACCTTCTCTGATCAAGGCAAGGGGCCCCCTCACGGGATGTCCAAAGAGTAACTCAAAGAGGCTGAAACCAACACCCTCTTGAGGTACCTCTCTGTAAGCAAACAGCAGACATGGCAGGAGGAGATCCCATTTCCTCCTTAGGGCCTCTTCCAACGCACCTATCATGCCCTTGAGAGTTTTATTAAATCTCTCAACCAGACCATTGGTCTGGGGGTGGTAAGAGGTGGAGAACTTATAGGTTACTCTGCACTCTTGCCACATGGTCTTCATGTAACTAGACATGAAGTTGGATCCTCTGTCGGAGACAACCTCCTTGGGGAATCCAACATGGGTGAAAATGCCCAGGAGAGCCATGGCAACCACCTTGGCAGTTACAGTCCGAAGGGGTATAGCCTCAGGGTACCTGGTGGCATGATCTACCAAAACCAGGATGAACCGATGTCCACCTGAAGTGGGAGGGTCCAGAGGACCGACAATGTCGATGCCCACCCTCTCAAATGGTGTGCCAACCACTGGCAATGGCTGCAGTGGGGCAATGACACTGCCTCCAGTCTTGCCAGACAACTGACAAGTTGGGCAGGTCCTGCAGTGGGACTCCACTTCTACTCCCATCTGAGGCCAGCAGAAATGGGCAGAGAGCCTCTGCTTAGTCTTCTTGGTACCAAGATGACCAGCCAAGGGCACCTCATGCGCCAACTGCAGTAGGAAGGGCCTGTAAACCTGGGGTACCACCAACCTCTTGAGGGCACCCGGTTCAGGCTTAGTGGGCTCACTAACAAGGAGCTCACCCTCCCAATAAATCCAGAATGTCCTAGGCACTTCTCCTTGTGCCTGGGACAGGGCCTGTTTCCTCAGGCCCTCTAGAGAGTGGCACTCTCTCTGTCCTTTACAGAAGTCTGCCCGGGAGGGTGCCCCTTTAGCTAACAAGCATTGAAGATCGGGATGATCCTCCGGGTTGAGAACCTCTCCCACAGGAGAGTCTTCTGGCTCTCCGGGTTGAGAACTTCTCCCACAGGAGTTGAGACGGGGTTCACCACTGGACCCAGCCCGTCCGGAGCATGGATCCCAATGGGTGCTGTAAGAACAGCCGGAAGAGAAGGAGCTCCCTCCACAGAGGTGGCCTTCTTGTTCTTCCTTCATCTTGCCTTAGGACGCGCCTTTGGCTCGGGTACCTGGCTCACAGCCAGACCCTGGGTCACCTGTGACCTAGTGACCGCAGCAGCAGTCATGGGAAGACCATCCAAGATCAATCCCAACTCTACTAGATCATTACCTAACAGAATGTTAGCAGGGACATTGTCCTGAACCAGGACAGGAAGCTTTGCCGTCTTGTTTCCAATTACGAGTGTGACCTGGTGGTTCTCAGAGGAGCACCTACATAGTCCTCTGGCTTGAGCAGGGTCCTGTCCGCCACTGTCATGCTTGCCCCAGTGTCTCTCAAACCTGTAGAAGGCTGGCCATTCAGGAGGACACTTCTCAAAAATCTACGGGTGTTCTGTGGGATAGTCGCCAGTACTACCGCGTACTGATCCCAGGCCCCAAGGGACACTAAGGAAATCTCTACAGGAGCACCAAAGGTGATCCCTGTAGAGGAGGGGAGGACAGTGGCGTCCACCTCAGACATGGGTTAAGGGTAGGTCAGGCTGACAGCCTGTACTCCAAGTGCCTTACCTTTACACTTGGAGTCACCCCTCTTGTGATCCAGAGCCCCACAATCCCAACAAGTGCCGGGAGTGCGGGGTACGGTACTGGAACCACTGGGAGCCTGCTTTGCAGCAGGTGGACCACTACTCTTATTCCCACCCACAGATGACTTCTCCCCACTAGATTTTTGGGTCTTCGGAGAGGAGGGTTTAGGTTTACCCGACTGTGACTGCTTTTGGGACTCCTCAGCATTCTGAGAGGCCCCCTTTTCTTTGTCCTTGTCCTTCCCACTGGAGTCCTTAGGGGACACCCGGTGGGAGACCCACTTGTCAGCCAGCCTAGCCAGCTTAAAGGGATTCAAAATGTTCTGGTCAGCAACATACTGACGCAGCTGCGGTGAACAGGCTTCAGAAAATTGCTCAAAAAACAACATGTGGGACAATTCAACAAAAGTTTTCACCTTGTAACCATCAATCCACCCCATCATGTTCATGTGCGCAGCACTCACACAGTCAACCCAAGACACATTCTCTCTTTTCTTAAAATCCCTTAACCTTTTAAGGTCTTGGGTAGGTGTCTTGCCAAACTTGGCAATCAAAGCAGATTTCATACACTCATACTGACCCCTTTCTTTCCACACTCAGCTTCAGAATACAGTCATACCCAGTCTGAGGCACTCTGCTTAAAAAACACTTAGCCCAATCTCTTTTGTCAACATCATGAATTTCACAAGCCATTTCAAACGCTTCAATCCATTGGAGGATATCCAAACCCACCACAAACACACCAACCAAATCTTTCATAAACTTGGTGGCTGGGGACCTGACACTCTCACTGGGTTTCGCTGAAGTCTACACTCTAGCTTTCTCTAGCTGGATTCTCTGACATTCAGTGTCCTTGTCTTTGAGTTCAAAGTCCCTATTGTTGAGCTCCACTTGTTGAGCCAACTCCTCCTTCTTAAGATCAGCATCTATTTCCAACTTGCGATATTCAAAGGCCAATGTCATCCTTAATAACTCAAGCTCCAAAGAATTGCTGGGGTTCAGAATAGAGGCAGCAGGAATGGTGGCATTCCCAGAAACAGATTCAGAAGAAACCCCAGGGGCAGAGTCCTCATTGGTTGCCTTCCCCCCCTCATCAAGAGTTTCACCATCGGTCTGGTAGTCCACCAGGGCAGCTATCAGCTCAGCCCTAGACAAAGTCTAACTCCCTGGCTTCACAAGCACTCTGGAGAGCCTCTAAGCTCATCCTAGTCAATTTATCATTTGCAATAGATTAAATTGTTTGTAATGCAGTTATTTTGTACACAACCAAACCTTAATTTAATAAAGTGCAGATATTTTGTAAGTGGCACGGTTATACACTGATTCTTAAACCCATAAGCATCCCACCGGTGCCACCAGTGTGAAGATTCTGGTGGGGGGTGCCTGTACTTCCGCTCTCTATATGGTAGAGGAGAGGCACAGAGGACCCCAGCCAAGATTCTCAATAAGGTAGCAATGGACGAGCAATCAAGGCCTAGCTTCTCGGGAGGTGATGCGGGCTGGTTCTTAAGTACAGTGTAGTCCCCGAACCCGAAAGGAATGTCTACACACTGTATTACTGAAAACACAGTCTTTATATAATTAATATTCAAAGGTATGTACACGATCACAATAACGCACTTTGTACTAGGAGATCAACAATGATCAATATATACAAATCTAAAGTGGTACCACCAATGTTATCAAATCTCATTAAAGTGCATCAACTGTACGGTTAAAGTGTCACACAGATCAATAATGAGGAAACCAGCAATAGAGATAGGAAGGAACGTAAGATGGTTGAAACAATAGGCAGAATGCTGCCCTATACCGATAGACACAGTTCTGTGTGGAGATCCCCCCACCAGGGCAACCTGTAAAATAAAGATATATAGCACAAGCCCAGTCCATATATTGTTCAATAGCCTTATTTCCTCCTATAATGTTTTACCCCCCCAATGTACCTCGTGGACTAGAGTTCTTCGAAGACGCGTCAAAGGATCCTTCTTGAGTGACTCCCTTTAAAGCAGGAGCCACGGATCGTCGAGAGGCGTCGAAGATGGTGAACTTGTCGTTGACGGCGGCAATGAGAAGTTCAAGGTTGCCGAGACCCCGAAGTCGATCCAGGCAGTGCTCGTCAGCGACGTCCTGCGAGGATGAGGTGTGCGGGGCACCTCGGCGATGGATTGTTCAGGACCGCAAAGAGTTTCAGAAGAACTGTGGCCCAACAAGGGCGTTGAGTCGTCAAAGTCTTTGTGGCCTTCAGGTGGCGGGAAATCCACCGGCTGATTCTCCTTGGCGCGTTGGTCGTCCTCGACTTTCTCCGGCGGGACAAAGCGGTCGACGTTGCGTACAAGGTAGTCCTTGGATTCAAATGTTCTTAGGAAAAGGAGCGGGCGGCTCCGGTCATTGGCGGCACGGCGTCAAGTGGTCCCCACGGCTGGGCAACACAACTTCGACGGGCCTCCAGCGCTTACACAAACCTCTGAACCCTGGTTGACGGCAATAGACTTCGACAGCCGTGAAGTCCGGGTGCTTTGCTTCGTTCTCCTCAGCGGTCCCATCTCGGGTCGGCAGCCTTTCAAGGGTCTGACTTCCAGGGAGCTTTTCGGCGAAGGTTAGCGGTGCTCGATGGTCCCTCGGAGCACGGGAAGAGGGCACCTTACCAGGTCCTCTCTCGGATCAGTCCTTGACGAATTCGGTAGCTTTCAGATTAGGTCGAAGCAAATGCAACAGCAAGTCTTCTTCTTCCAGCTGGGCATCGAGGATTAGCCGTTCCAGTTACTCTTAAAGTGTAGACACAGCGTCTGAACGCTTCTGAACAATTTCCAGTGGTGAGAGGTCCCCAGATATACTATCTTGTCTCTCATCCACACTGCTGGGTCACTCTCAGCAGCCAATCATACAGAAGAGCATTCATGCAGTCAGTCAGCCAATCAGGCACACAGTGCATTCAGGCCATCCTCCTCCCTCTCAGACACTCACAACAAGAAATGTGGATTGGGACAAGTACCCAGCCATTCAACACTACACACTGCATTCAGGCCAGTTTCGGGTAGGGCTGTCTCAGTCTTTGTCTCTCATACCAGAAAACAGACAACCGCAACTAGAAGTGCATATTGGTCACACACTCCATTCACCCAGGTCCCACCCACAGGGCGTACCCACAACATACATTCACTGGGAAGGCTCCAGTCAGTCTGGACTGGACTTCACAACAACACCATATATGGAACTTCCACCCAACAGCCAGTCAGGGGGAAGGGACAGAGTCAGGGCTTCCGAGGACTTTGGGAAAACAAGGTAATAGGTAATAGAAAGCAAGAGGCCACAGGGGCCATCTTGTTTTCCATCAGGAATCAATTGATTCCAATGGCAGGGCCTGGGGATCCCCAAAATGGAGGATACTCAGCGCACCTGTCAAAGTCAGCATGGAGCTGCCACCAGCCCATACCCTGCTCTGCGGGCCACCCAGAGGTGCCCAAAAACATACACTAGGGGCACAGAGTTATACCCCCACCCATGGGTGCCGTAAGGGTACCCCATGGGTCTGTTCACCAAACCAAAAGAGAGAGAGCTGCACCGCCAGGAGTCCCACATGAACTCCTGCACGGAAAACACGACAGAACACACAATAAAAAGGCAGTAAAGGACAAGGATACGGAGGCCCTGTCCCTCCGATGCATTTCCAGCATCACAGATGGCGAGAACATGATAACATACAGAAAGTGCAGATTCATATTGCGCACCTCTACCATGTGCGTGGCTCTGTAAGAAAGTAGATTGTGTAGGTTAGTGAGGGAAGAGGGACAGGATGGAGGTTGTGTTCTTCTATTGCTGATTGCAGAACTAGGAGCAACTGGCGTATGTTTGTGTCGGCTTTCTGAGTGTGTTTGGATTGTGCGCACTGAGGTTATTGTGTCCGGAGGGGGAAACGTCCAGTGACTGGGTTGTTTGTTTTTGGCAGTTTGTTCTTTTTGGCGGATGTGTGAGTGGTGTATTTTGTTTGTGGTAGGACTGGCCCGTTAGTTTGTGTGAGGTATTTGTGGGGTATGATGGAGAGGAGCGAGAAGCAGGGGTGGTTAGTGGTTAGTACAGTGTGGTTGTTTTATTGTTGGTTCCAGGATCTGCGCTGTCCCTTAATTGTTTTTGGTCCACAGTGATATTGTGGGAGGTACCCGTTTTTATGCTAGTCTCAGTGAGTTGAATAGTCGTTTTATGAAGATGAGGTGGTTTTCCGTCGTTCTTATCTCCTTCCGGACTGAGTTCGATAGATCGGCTATTAGACAGGAGAATGAGGTTCCTCCAAATTTCCTTTTTTCATAGTGTTTTGTTTCAATTTGGAGGTTGTTGCTTGATCTTAGGTTTCTTCCTCGTTGGTAGCTGTTGATGGGAGTGTGCTAGGGGGCTGTCCTCTAATTGTGGGGTAGACAGAAGGGGCATGGGGTCCATTTGTGCAACAGCAGCCAGGACATATTTTCTTATTGTGGGACAGTATGTTTTACTTAGCATAATTGGTAAATCCAACATAATGAGTGTTCTTATGTGGCCAAACTGACCTGCGTTGGTAGCACCAGTGTGTACATATATTCTTAGGGTCTACCCCAAAATACCAAAAAAAGGCAGAATGCACATTTAGTGTGCATTCGACAGGCCAGAAAAGCTCAAAACCCATAATACCGGACAAGGGGAGCCAAAAGCTTGAATTACAAAATGCGACCAAGTGGGCTTTGCAATTGTGTAATTCAAGCTTTTGGGATTCGGTCGTATAACATAGATCCATATTCTTCCAGTGGCATGGCATTTTATACTGGGTATCAAGGGTAAAACCAGCATGATGAGTGTTCTTACATAGCCATATTGGAGCAACTCTAATCATATATTCTTTCAGTGGCAACACATTATTTACATGGCGAAAGGCAGCCTGATTAGTGTTCTTAAGTGGGCATACTGGCCTACATTGGTGGAGACAGTCTGAACATATTTTCTCACTGTGCCAGGGCATTTTTAAATGGCATCATGGGTAAAGGCAGCATGAGAGTATTCGGACATGGCCATTCTGGCCTACACTGGTACAGCCAATGTTTTCTTATTGTGGCAAGAAATGTTTTACAGACTTCAATTGTAAAGCCAGATTAATGAGTGTTCTTACATGGCTATACTGTCCCTACACTGGTGGCGCCAGTCTGTCAGGACATATATACATAGTGTAGCATGACATTTTGTACAGAGCATCACATGTTGGTGGTCCAAGCTCTTACTGTGGGACATGTATGGCACATAGTGAACTATGTAATTATCTATTATACTTGATTTGGTCAACTCTGTCTAATCAAATATAGCTAAACATTAAACCAAAACTACATCAAGAGATAAGAGCCCAGCTATGTGGTAAGCGGTAGTTAGAGTATCTGCTATGCTATGCATATATTAACTATATAAATATGTTAAATTAACAAACACAACATAAAAAAATATAATATACAAAATCATAACTTTTTATAATTAATAAATAAAATAAATAAAAACTCTAATAATCTCTTATAAATTAATGTAATATGTGTTTTATTGCATTATTTATAAACATACATATTAAATATACTAAAACCTTATCATAAATATGTATAAGCAATACATAATATAAAATCGCTATATAAATATATGTACAATTGTTTATGAAAAGTATAATATGAATGTGTGCCTACGGCGGTGAGGAGCGACGGAGAGTGCTCCGTTTGTGCGGTGTGCTTGGTGTCCCCTGGCTCACATCCAACAGTGGGAGTCATGCAGGAAGTGCTCCCGCATGCTGCGCAGTGCTGCGGAAGTGATTTAGGCAACCCTACACGTGTGAGACCCCTGTGGGGTTTCTGACTGTGATCGAGGACCGTTGCTGGGGAGGGCCTCCCCGCAGTGCATGGCCCGCTCATGCTGGCCAGATCTGCAGCATGCCATCTCCCTTGGTTTTGCCTGGCTGCGCAGGCTAGCGAACTGCTGCAATGGCTTTTATTTTCCATACCCTCGCACGCAGAAAAGGGGGTATGTAGTCTGCCAGAATACGCTTGCTGCATGACCTCTGCTGTTCAGATGTTCCTTATCATGGTGGCCTTGCAGGCTGGTCGTCCTTGTGCATGGTGCTTCTTTGAGGGAAACAAAAGGCCACAGCACAGCTTGGCAGGTAAAAATCCACTGTATGGAGGTGAATGAAGCGAGCTTTGTGAGAAGGCCCGATGAGAGTGAATAATACCCCCGTAGCACTGCGCCCAGGTCTGGGAGGGCTGATCGATTGGGGAGGCTGAAATTTGCATTGAATTGGCCTTTGCCTTGGCAGCTGGGGTCCATCACGCCCGTTGTAGAGCTGGTCTGTCAGTGGGGTGACTACGGCCCTCCCTGAGGAGTAGGGACCACATGCTTGGATGGTATTTGACGAAAAAACACTGACGCTTCTGGGGGCTGTGCTTATTGGAGGCCGGAACACTGATGCAGTGCCCTGCTGCAGAATCCCCCTCGGAAGCTCTACACAACGACTGCCAAGTTGAGTGGGGAACCACATTTTCCTTGCTTTTGCACCCATGACAGGGAAACACAATACAGGGCATTCCAAGCAGGCCATTCCAGCACCAATTGAAATAGTTTTTTGCTGTGTCTCGATTTCAATGCTTTGCTGTGTCTTAATGCCTTGCTCAAAATTCAAATCTAGATGTGCTTTACATCTGTGCATCCTCCACCTTGTACTGCATTGTTGTGCTTTTGGGAACATTCAAATCTAGGTGTGCTTTACATCCGTGCATCCTCCATTTTGTACTGCATTGTTGTGCTTTTGGGAAAATTGAAATCTAGATGTGCTTTACGTCAGTGCATCCTCCACCTTATACTGCATTGTTGTGCTTTTTATAAAATTCACATTTAGGTGTGCTCTACATCTGTGCCTCCTCCATCTGACCCTCTTTCCTCCCCCCCTATGGCGCTCTCCATCTCCCCCATCTATTCTGTTACTCTATCGCCTATCCCTCCTCTCCCACAAAGTCTGGAAGAAAACATTTAAAAAAATATCTCCTGGTCTCTAATCCTGGCTTACCTATTACTGACACATATGTCAGTGCTACTTCCAGACAGACTATCACTTATATCCTCTTCTCTATCCCTTCTCCAGACCTATGGACATCTCATCCGATCCTCTTCACCCATTAATGGTGTCACTAGATGGGAAGTACACTTGGTGTACATCTCGTGCTCTAGGTGCATCATTAATGTCTATCACAACGGCACTTTCATGGCCCAGGGTCCTCAACCCAATCTTTTTCTCTTCGAGCATCGCCTGCCAGTCCTCATCAGCTTCCTACCTTCACCTGCTACTCCCCCTTACTCTCTTACTGCACCTTCTTCACCACCTCCGACAGGTGGACCACCCCCCTCTACCTCTCCTTGGTGTACCACCCCCCTCTACCCCTCCTTGGAAAACCTTCAAAGGTGGTGATCAGCTCCACTTAGCAGTTCTGAATGCTCGTTTTGCTGTCAAACCCTCTTCTGACATCTGCCTCCTTCTTGAGGACTTTGACCTTGCCCTCGCTAAGACATAGTTCAATGCCAGCTCTGTCACTGCTTTTGACTCCCTCTTCCCTATGGCTACACAATCCTCTCCAAACCTCGGCCCAAACGATCTGGTGGTGGAGTAGCCCTCATCTTCCCTGAGTGGGTCCCTACCTCCCTCATACCCACCCAGGCCTATTCCTCCTTTGAAAGTCTTGTCTGCAAGCTTGGTGTCTCTCCAACTCTCTCTCTCACCATTGCCACCATCTACAGACCTCCTGGCCCTGTGTCTGTCTTCCTTTCTGAATGGGCCAACTTTACCTCCTCTCTTCTGACTTCTACCTCTAAACTCCTCCTCCTTGGTGACTTCAACATCCACCTTGAACCCACTGTTCCTGCCTCTATACTTTTCCGTGATCTCTGTACCCCTCTCTCCCTCACCATTCACCCTTCTGGCTCTACCCACTCTGCCAGACATGCTCATGATGCCTTCATCCCAGCTGATTTCCCTTTTTCCAACCCTCCCACCACCCCTCTCTCTTGGTCTGACCACTCTCTCCTTTCCTCTCATCTGGAACTTCTTGGGCCCCTGACTGAGCCTCCACCAGCGCTGACAGCCTCCTTCGTGAAACAAGTGTCAGCTGCTGCGTTTGCCTCCACCTTCATCCATCCTTCCTCCCTCCCCTCCCCTCCTCTTGACTCCCCGACTAACTCTGTCCGCGCCAATCTTCATCTTGCTATCACGAACACTCATGACATTCTCGCCCTGTCATGTGGATCTGCCTGAAACTTGCCTCCAAGCATAACACGGAGTATGACTCTGATCTAGCCGCTCTGAAACGCACGTGCAGAGTTGCTGAATGGAAGTGACAGACCTCAAGCTCATCTCTGACAAACTGGCCTGTGGCCTACTCCAAAGGCAATATCATCTCTTTATCCTCTACAAAAAGAGGGCTCATGTCCAAGCCTGCATCTCTAGGGCAACAAACAAACAACAGAGCTGAACTCTTAAAAATCTTCAAGGAATTAGCCAATCCAGCTGCAGTCTCCACTTTTCCTCTCCCTTCTCAGGCTCTCTGTACTGCATTGGCCACCCATTTCACCTCCAGAACTCTGGACATTCTGACCTCTCTCTCTTTCCCCTTGCCCCACTACTCCTTCTATCCCCTGCCTCCCTTGGCCTCTCTTCCACCCCCACCTACTTTCCCCTCCTTCTCACCCATCACAACGGCTAAGGTCTCTAGAGTAGTCCGCTCTATGAAGGTCTCATCCAAACAGGTATTGCCCTGCTTCTCCAGAACCATTAAGGACAACATCTCCTCCCTTGATCCAGCTCTTATTGACTTATGCAACCACTCCTTAGCCTCTGGCGCTTTCTGTTCCTCTCTCAAGCACTCCCTTGTGCTCCCCCTCCTAAAAAGTCTTCAGCCGACCCCTCCTGTCTGGCCAACTCCCACCTTATCTCTACCACACCCTTCCTTGGGAAACTCCTGGCGAAGTTGGTCTTCCCCCAACTGACCAAACTCACTGAGCTTGTTGGTTGTCTACTTGACCATCAATTGGCTATAACTCTCCCGCTGTTCTCATTCTCCTTGACCTCTTCTCCGCTTTATCATAAAGCGGATCTGTGATACCCTTAGCACTGAATTGGTTGACCTCCTTCCTCACTGATCGCCCTTCCCAGGTGCTCCTGGGCTCCTTCTCCTCTACCACCAATCTCTCTACATGTGGTGTTCCCCAGGGCTCCATCCTCTGGTCTTGGTTTATCAACATCTACCTTGTACCTCTTGCACACCTGATCTCTGCCTTCTCTCCTCATTTCCAGTGTTACGTAGATGACACACATCTCTTCTTCAAGCTCCCCTCTCCCTCCTCTTCTTATCCTTTATCATCCCTGACTGCCTGTCTGCTATTGAGTCTTGGTGCCCCTCCAGTGATTTCTGTCTTAATGCCAGTAAAACAGAGATTCTTCCTATCGGAACACCTGTTCCCTGTTTCCCTCTTGTACTCTGTCCGTCTTCTTTGGGCTCACATCTCTCTCCTTCAACTGAAGCCAGAAACCTTTGGGTCATCTTCAACTCCTCTCTCTCCTTTACTCCTCACATCTTGGACTTTGCAAAGAAGGCCCACTTTCCAATTTATCTCTTTTGAGGCATTCTCCCTTTCCTCACCTTTCCCCAGAAGCTCAATGTCTCTAGAGCTCTGCTCCTCTCCAGGCTGGTTACTGTAACAGCCTCTTCCTCAACCTGCCTCTTTCTTCCCCCCGCCCTCTTCAACTAATCCAGACTAGGGCTGCAAGACTTATCCCAGGGACCGTATCTCTCCAGCCTTAAAATCTCTCCACTGGATCCCGGTTGCTGCAAGAATCAAACTTCAAGACCGTTGCATCATGCACAAGGCTGTCTGGGGCCTGGGACCACATTACCTGCAGCTTTCTCTTACTAAATACTCTCCTTCCAGATCCCTTCGATCTTCTTGCTCCAACTCTCTGCTGGTCAAATGCTTCTCCAAGCAGAGAGCTGGTGGAAGATCCCTCTCCTCAGCTGGCTCTATCCTATGAAACAGTCTCCCACAACTCAAGACTTTTCTCCTCCTCCTGCCCCCTCCTGTGCTAACCATCCACCCCGTCGCTGAGATTGGCGGCCTGATCCCTCAATAGTCCCTGCACTGCCCTCTGGCGCCCACACCCACCTGTCGGGTGGTTTGCCTTCGACCAGCACTTACCAGTTGGGCAGTAGACCTTCTCCCTTCGACTGGAACGTGTCCCCCCATGCACTTACCTGTTGCTTTCCAGCAGGCACCTCTTGGACTTCCTCCCCCCGTGGAGTTCCCTGGTAGCACTTACCCCATCCAAACCCGCTTTTTCTTTCTCTTCACTGCACTTGCACGCTCTGAATGTCACAAGGCCTAGTAGGACCATTGTTTTTTTTTTTATTCATTATCAATTTTCAATGTTTATTTGTTCCCTTGTTCTCCCCCCTTTTGCCTTGTGACGCTTTCATACACTGTCTTGTTGTATAAATGCCTTATAAATAACCAATGAAATAAAATAAATAATAATAACCCCTACCAGCAGACAATTCACTGAATCACGGGCACAATTGACAGCAGTGCCAGTGATTATGGGGTTCCCATCCCATGGAGTCCTGGTGGACTGCAGGGAATGGGAATTTACCGCCGTTGCCGGCGCCCATAGGGTGCCGGTAACGGTAAAATGAGTTTGCTGCTAACCTGCCAGTAGTACCGGTGGGTTACCAGCAAACTCCCAACTGAGGGCCAAAATGTACACAATACAGGAAATTGCAAGCAGAATGCATTACTGTTTCACTTGAAAAATATAGCATGCACGAAAGTCTCTATATTTATGTCAAAAAATGTCTTATATTTTAGCATCTGTGCATACACCATTTTAAGCTTCAATTGCTTTTATCATATTTTTCTATTTATTGAAGTTTACATTATTTTATTTAAAATCTATTGCCTTCTCAAGATATTCATTTCACCCTAATGATTTTCAATCTAGAAAAATCGACCAGTTGAGGAATGGCCTTTATGTTTTGCATATTATTGTTCTTAGTCTGAGTCTGTTTTAATGACATTGGCCCTCATTACGACCCTGGCGTTGGACCATGGTGCTATTAGCACCATGGTCCATGCCGGTCTCCGCCATGGTGGATGGAGGAATTACCGCCCCATCACAAGGTTGGCGGGGGCGGTAATTCCCCATTCACCATTTGTCCTTCCCCATTCCCATTGTGTCCCATAGGGCATAATGGGAATGGGGAAGGCGATAATTACGGCACCGCTAATAGCAGTTGCCGTAATTATCGCCAAGGTCCCTTTGCGGCACCCACTTTAACGGCTGGTCTACACCAGCCGTTAAGTACGGGTCCCGCAAAGGGACCTTGTAATCAGGCGGTAATGGTTTAACGGCGCCGCCGCCTTTTATGGCGCTGTTAAACCATTACCGCCTGGGTCGCAATGAGGGCCAGTGAATCTGGTGTGGGGGGAGGGAATGGAATAGGTAGCTCAGCGGGTTGACAACTTGCTGCTGCAATCTGTGTGTGATCTGCAGGTCACAGGTTCGAGTCCTGGCAAAACCACCTCAGCCTTTCATCCTTCCGAGGTCAATAAATGAGTGCCAACTTTGGTTGAGTGATATGGTATGTAAATATGTTTTATGCGAAGCACTTAGGAGTAAGCACAATATAAATATCACAGCTAGTCGCAGAGGTAGGAGCAGTCTTTGCAGTCCACTACCTTCTGCGTGCTCCACTTTCCTGTGACCCTCAGTCTGTCTACTGGTTCTACTGATCCTTGTGGGAGGACCCATAAGTACTGCCTCAGGCCGCGGAGCTAGTCGCAGAGGTAGGAGCTGTCTTTGCAGTCCACTACCTTCTGCGTGCTCCAGTTTCCTGTGGCCCTGTCTGTCTACTGGTTCTACTGATCCTTGTGGGAGGACCCATAAGTACTGCCTCAGGCCGCGGAGCTAGTCGCAGAGGTAGCAGCAGTCTTTTCAGTCCACTACCTTCTGCGTGCTCTAGTTTCCTGTGACCCTCAGTCTGTCTACTGGTTCTATTGATCCTTGTGGGAGGACCCACAAGTACTGCCTCAGGCCGCAGAGCTAGTCGCAGAGGTAGGAGCAGTCTTTGCAGTCCTTGTAAGTCTTTGTCAGGCCTGCAGGACTAACAGACATGCCTCCTCCCGTGACCAGCCCCTCCGCGAATCTGCATTTAGAAGGAGACAGTGAGAAACAGTGCCTCCGGAGCTCCAAGGCTCCAACAGGAAGGAAAGACTTGCCGGTGGGCCAGACTGTAAGCAGAAGCCGCCTGCAGTCGGCACCCCCAAAGTTCTGTGAGCACCCACCCTCGCAAAGTGAACAAGCACCACCTTCGTCACTGTTGTATACACAAACGCACATTGCAATGCAGCTAAACGGAAAACCCAAACAGATGACTTGTAGCCCAGAAGAAATCCAGTGCAAAGACCTACGACACGCTGACGAAAGTCCCTCTATAAATGACAGTTTGCCGACTTGGGCCGTTGGCATAGCCCCTACACCAGGTGGCCGGAGGGTTGCTGGCAGGGAGGATTGCCCCAGCTGAATCGGCAGACGTCACCACGAGGACTGAGGAAGCGAGCAGTCATCAAAGGAGCAAAATCCTGCCTTGGAATTTCCGCTAGTCGGAAACTTGAACAACATGAGCCCCGTGCAACAAGACGGAGTACCACTTACCAGCGCTATGCCCCGCGGTGCCCAGGATCAAGTCCGTCTGTCTCTCCACGCAGAGCTACAAGCCGCAAGCCCAACCCGTGGTCGCGATTCCACCCTGGAGGGAGGGGCCACTCGGAGCAAAGCCGGCTCCAGAGCTCCTAGGAATTGCTGCATATGTATATCAGACTCCCGAATAGAACATGATCAATCGCAGGCAGACAGCGCCGCAGTGGGAAGCTTGGCATTAGCAAAAAATCAAGCTACGAAGCCCGCCACTGCTCTATCACATTTGTTGAGAAAAACAGGCTATCAAGCCGTGGAAATCGGCAACTCTAAAGAGCTGCCACAAAGTAAAACCTGTCTTCAGAAAAATCACCCACACATCCTCCTGTGCATGGCAAAAAAAACTTAGCCCACCGGCGGGCCACAAAGCACAGAAAACCACAAACATCAACGTTAAAAGAATCCTTTTCAAAAATAGCACAGTGCAGTTCCTTGAAAGACTTCTTTAAGAAACACGGGAAGAGGAACCATGAGAACCTAGACAAACTCTCTGATGCTGAGATTCTAGAGGCCATCAAGGAGCCCCGGCCAGCCATAAAAATCTGGAAAACCGGTGCCTCCTTGGAGCTCACACCAGCTCCAACGCAATTGCCCCCCAGCAAGGCGACGGAACCAGCTGCGGTCCAAGGCAGTCTGGAAATCAAGGAAAAATCCTCAGCTGCGACAACAAACTTACCCTGTCTGAACATAGAGGAGAACTCAAAACCTGAAGTAAAGCTCTCACACGACCAGCCATCCGATAATACCGCAGAGAACTCCAGACAGTTCAGGAGCCAACCATTCAAGAGCTGCCACCATGAGAACTGCACTTTCCCAAAAAGAGAGTCGAAGGACAGTCGGACTCAAATGAAGGGCCTTTATGTCCAGCTGCGAGCAGAAACGAACCCCAATCAATTGAAAAAAAGTCAAATCAAAAGGTCCAGAGACAACACAAGCCCCCAGAGTCAAGAGTGTGCAAGAGACCTCTGTGATAACTTACTGCCATCGCGTAGGAGCAGCAGAAACTGCCCAGAATATCATTCACCAACCCGGGCACCCACCAGGACCTATTCCTGAATACTTCACAGAGGTGGCAGAGTCACTGCGACCACTGGCCCCCAACTCAAAAGGAGACTCCGACAAAAAAACTTGACATGACAATGATCATGTCAGCCATCACCATTGCGTTGGCCCCTTTCTGCAAACTATACGAGGCAATAAATGACAACCTGAAAGATCATTCTACGATGGCAGCGATGATACATACCAAACTAATATACCTAGAAGGGTATATTCTAGCGATGGAACAAAAAACAACTGCCCTCAACAAAGACACAAACACCCGAACAATTATAGAGAGTGACTCGGAGGGTCCAACAAACATCACTAACCCCAGCAACAAAAAAGGGAAACCAAAAACGGGGACACACACCTCTCAGAGCACTCAAACCGAGCAGGAAAAGCCCAAGTCGGCATTAAGGAAGGACGTGAACTGGGAAAACTTCAGTATATTTAATTCCCAACAGAGCAACAACCGCAGAGGAAGTTCCAGAGAACCTGAGGTCTTCTTCTTCAAAGAAAGTTCACCAAGAAAAAGCGGCACAAAAGTAAATGCTCGGGGTACCCGCCCTTCCATGAAGAAACGCTGTGTCTGAAATTTTTACAGGTCTATCCGAAAAGGAACAAAGGGCCCAAGAAACCACGACTCCAACAAAGCAAGCCCTCCTGAAACTACATGACCCGGCAGGTGATCAAACACGGCTTTTGACAGTAACCAGCACTGCAACCACGCCCAGAAAAGTTAAGGAACTTGCAAAAAGGAAGGAAAACGCTGCAAACCAGAGACGACCAAAAAAGGCCTACAATGAAAGAACGAAATCGGCAACGTGGTACGAAATCCCCCAGAACGGCAGATGTATTTCTGGCGGATAGGGCCTCAATGAACATATCGCAGCATCTACAATCCGATTCTGAAGAACCGCAAGACAGGACTCAGAGCGGAAAAACAACAAACAAAGAAATACAAATTCTCCGGAGAAAAATGGAAAAACAAAAAAAAACATACAGCTCAGAGAAACAAACAAAACCTCAGGACGACTCCCCAAAGAACCCAAGAAAACAGCAGGAAAAAGAGAACAAGAGAGACCACCGAGCCTCGCCGACAGGATCGCCTAGACGTTGCGATCGAAGAGAAAAAGAAGCAAACAAAAAGCACGACAATCAAAACGACAAAGTCATAGAGAAGTTCTCCAACCGAGAGCACTCACAAATCCATATCTCTGGATGGTCCGAGGGCTGTCCACAAGAATCAGACCGGAGGACAGACGCATCAACGGATCGAGATAGGCGAAGCAGACCGGGCAAGAGCAGGCATATTTCGGCAACGTTAACCTTGAAATTAGAACAATCCTCTCAGAACCACGCCAACATCGTTCTCAACAGAAGACCAGTGAGGAACATTTTCAGTAAAATCACCACTTTGAAAAGTCTTTAATCAGAGGACTACACGCGAGTCGAACCATATCACAGAGGGACGATCACAAAGGCTTATATTCACATAAGATCTGCCGCCCTGCCCCTTCCATTAAAACAGCATTGGAGGAGCTGTCACATTGTGGCTTATATCTGTCAATATTGGCAAACGCCAGCCACACACCGAGGGCTCAGGATTACAGGCCTGAGCACACATCTGAAAAAAGCCACTATAAGTCAAAAAGAGAAAACCTGTATAACACCAACAGAATGCCTCGACACATGGTAAAGCCTTCAGATTCAAAGGCAAACGGTAACAGAAACCCTACCTTTTCAACGTTGAAAGAATTCAAGGAGGACAGGAAGATCGGGAACTTGTCACAGAGGGCTCCAACAATGCCCCCGCCAACCAACCAGAGTCCTCAACACAGGACCTTCATGACAATAGCTGACTCGCCCACTGCACAACCTCGAGACCTACTATGTACCACTTCGGCTAATTCACAAAAGCCGGCCACAAAAACAATCCATCTTTCGCCAATGAAACAACTGTGGGCGTGGTTGCCAAAAACACTATCATCTTATACCAAGAAATAGCAACTCGCCACCCATGGCAATGAGGTGCGATTGACGGGGATGTTAGAAGATCTTACCCAGTCAGCCTCCACATTGCATATGGGCTCGTGGAACACGTGGGGATATCAACACTTGACGAAAAAGGGCGACGTCAATGTGAGCAACTTTGACATCTTCGCCCTCCAAGAAATGTGGTTAACAGAAAAACCACATCTCGACGGCTTCTGCATTGAAATCTTGCGAGCAAAAAAAAGCTCTTTGGGCCGTTCATCAGTCGGAATACTACTGGCGGCCCGCGCAGGAAGCGGAATTAGCATCCAAAGGACATTGTCGGTCTCCTTGAACCGTTCTGGATCTGAAAACAAATCTTGCAAAAGAGCTACCGTAGCAATCATTAACATCTACTGGAATCCCCAAACCATGTCAGACGAGCTACTCCTAAAAAAACATCGAGAAAGTACTTGATGACCTATACACAGAAACAGAAGTGGTACATATTATAATCTGCGGAGACCTGAATGCCGGGTGCCCTCTATCTTCAGAGGGGCAGAAGCAAGGAATAACCCCAGCCGAAAAAAGAGGAGCTCGATGGTTAGAGGTGATGGAGTCACAGGGCTGTTACAACTTTGCCCAGGCTTTCCCCAACTCAGATTGTTGGCCAACATGGGAAAGAGACACTTCAAGCGCAACAATCTATTACATCTTTGCGTCAGATAACATGCTGAAGCTGGCCATGTCTTTTGAAGTCATCAAGACCATTGCAAGTGACCATAACTTGCTTAAAGCGACTTGGGCGATTCCGAGTCACGTGATCCTGACTTGCGAACCACGAACTGAGTGTAACAACCAAGGAAATCGTCTCAAGCTCACAGCGACCAGAATAAAAGCTGTAACTTTCAAATACCAAAGGCAGCTGGTTGGCAACATAGCGAACACCCCAAAAGAACCAGATTATCAACTGCTACTGAGTCCGTACAAGACAGGGACAAGGTTAAAGCCTGCACTGAGAGACTCAAGTTTGCTTAAATACGATAAGCAGCTGGTTGCAAAAATAGCCCTCTTCAGACGCCTAAGAAGAAAAGCAAAAAACACAAACTCACCGTCGGCTCTAACGGAGCATAGAAAAGAAACTAAATCCTACAAAGCATGGCTGAGAAACCATTGGCTCTCCTTCTACCAAAGAGACTCCGAAGTGATGCTGAAGAAACTGGGGGGTAAAAACGCTGGAGACTTCTGGACCTTAATTAAGACATTGGGAGCACACATAGAACCATCTCAGTCCAATTGTGTGAGTGAAGCCAGCTGGATAGCCCATTTTACGGCCCTTTTCAGCGGCTCAGCTGAGACTGTGCCTGAGGATGTCTTCGAGAGAGAAGCTCCCTAGTCCGACCTTTCAAACAAAGAGGACATTCAATCAATCATCCGCAAATTAAAAGCTTTGCGGGCCCCGGGTCTTGACGGAGTGACCAACGTTGACCTCAAGAACTTTCCAGAAGAGTGGTCTACGTTTATCAGCAAGGTCTTTGAAAAATGTGCCACTGCAAGAGTACTCCCAAGATCATGGACCTCATCTGTGGTGGTCCCAATTTTCCAAAAGGGTGATAGGGCAGACCCGCTAAACTATCAACCAATCACTCTCCTCGACACCATTGGTAAAGTGTTTGGCACGCTCTTACTGTGGGAATTCCAAGCTTGGGCCAAGTCTGCCCCCCTCGACGACCCCTTCCAAGCCGGCTTTCGGAAAAATTCAGGGACCATTGTCAACATCATGATCCTGACCTGAGCATTCTGAAAAGTAAATCACATGAGGGGACTACAAAGACGTACCTAGCGTTCATATACCTCACCCAGGTTTTTGACAAGGTGGACAAACCACTGCTATGGGCCAAACTTGCGGCAGGAAACTATCTAAAGATCTTGAAGCCCATAAAAGCCCTTTACTGATGAACATCAATGCGGGTGAGGTTGAACAGAAATGGCACCTTATCGGACGTAATCCCGATAAAAAGAGGGGTGAAGCAGGGCTGCCCCCTGGCGCCGGCACTGTTCACAGCTTTCATAGGAGACTACAAAGACTCAACTGAAGTGGTGAAAGCATTTCCACCAAAAATTGGGGGGGACTTTAGTCCCTAGAATTCTCCCCGCTGATGACATCACCTTGCTGGACCAAACACTGACCGGTCTCAAGCACCAACTAGCCAACCTATCAGACTACATCGGAAGTAACAAAAACAAGATAATGATCATGGAGAGAAAGAAGAAACGGGCAATTTCTACATCTTGGCAACTAGAAAACACAAAGATCGAAATAGTGTCCGAATTCAAGTACCTGGGGGCCATGCTGGACATCACTCGATTAGAAGTGAGCATGCAAAGATTCATCTGGACCAAACATCGATCAATGACAACACAAGCCCGCATGTTGGATAACAAATTCGGACGTTTTTCCTTGATGCCTGTACTCAAGTACTACAAAGTGACAGTCGTCCCGTGCCTGATCTACGGTGCTGAGGCAATGCCAATGATACCGGAGGTGATCTGGCAAAGGATTGAAGATTTCTACTGGAGATCTGTGCTGTCTTTCCCTAAATCAACTTCACTACCGGCAATCAGGAGAGAGTTGGGGCTCACCTCCCTAAAAGCAACAGTGGAAAACAGCAGCATGTCACTGTACGGGAAAATTCTGCTACCGGAGTCATCGCCCCTGTACAAACTGATATGCACAGAAATCAAGGCAGGCGGATCAAAAATGATGTCATCATGGGCAGCCAAAAAAGAGAACAACTGAAGTCAATAGCTTGTAAACAGGACGATTTACTCCAAAATCCTCCCAGAACAAAAGAAAAATGAGAGGAAATGGATTGGATAGGCACCCTGGAGAAGGCAGAATAGAACAAACTCCTAAGCCACTTGCCAGCACTAACAAGGAAATTAAACGACTTAGCGGAAGTCTACAAAAGATTCCCCAGCAGACCACTAAAACAGATCTTCCTAAGAGCAAGACTAAACTTATTACTGACAAATGAAATCCTACATATCAGAGGCCTTGCTAATACGAATACTTGCAGGTTGTGCAAAAAGGTAGAGGAGGTCCAATCAGTTATTGACGTCACGCTACAAAAACCGAGACAAATCTACCTGTCATCTACCTAGAGACCTTTTTTCTCTGTGAGGAAGAGACATGGTGGCCGCGCCTGATAAGTGGGCAAAAAACTTCAGGGGTAATCGCTACAGCAAAAATTCTACAAAACAGCTTAGCGCAAATAGAAACAGAAGGACGGAAGGAAATGGAAGGAAACTGAGTAAATAAATTGAAATTGGAAAAAAAAAATCGAAATGATGATGAATGAAGAGTGCAAATTCAGAAGGCGTCTTTGTAAAAGCAAATAGTTTTGGTAAACACAAAACAAATCACATCATTATTTGGCTTGTTTCGTCAATTCTCTATCTATTGTTGCCACTCCACTTCCGACTGATCACAGGTTTTGTTTTTGTTGGGGGGGGTAATGTATTTGCTTAGGACGCAGCAAGAGGAGCATTATGTTTTTTGTAGATAAGAATGTCTACACTCTTATGGCCGTCCACTGAGGTTCTTCTTATGGTTTACATGTACTAAGGAATTGGTGGTGTTGTTTGTGTTTGTGAACCCACTCCTTACCCTTTGTGTCTAATCTTCTGTGTCCTCCCATACTGTTTCGTTTTTTGCTGGCAAGTCCTCATTTTTGATGTCCTTGTTGATGGAGTTGTTCCTGGCTGAGTTTGACACTAATGCATGTCACCTCTATACTGTCGCTCAAAAGAGCTGCGCCTGACTACCTCTTTGGGCCTGAGGTTGGCTGCGCTTGGCCCAAAGAGCGCAATGGTTGGCAGGCTTGTTCTATTATAACAGGGTTGTTATTGCTGATGTTGCTCTCCTATTACATGGGCAAGGGGCAAACACTAGTCTCATGGAATGTTAAGGGGGCTTGATGAATGCAACTTCATTTTAACAATAAATTATTATAACTATTATTAATATTATTATTATTATTATTATTATTATTATTATTAACAAGCATGAGGAAGCTGGGAGCATCTTTGGCATTCCTTCATGAAAGCCACCTGCAGGAGATGAAAGAGATCTGTCTTTTAAATAAATTATGCCATTATGGAATATTTAGTTGCTATGTGACAAAAGTTAGGAGAGTGTCAACCCTGTTTGGTAAAACTATGAATTACTCATTGGAATGTACTGTTGTAGACAATGAATGGCGTTGTGTTACAGCAGAAGTTTGTGCGCAAGGGGCCCCATTGGTCCCCTTAAGTGTTTATGCTCTGAAATCGAGTGTGGGGGCTTTATTGGAAGCTCTGCCTGATGGACTCCACGTGTTGACTTGACCGCAAATCATCCTACGAGTGATTTTAATTTTAACCAAACAAAACTGTGATTAAATGATGTACATAGCAGTACATAGCAGTTGAAGATCAGTGTACCTCTCATGAGATTTTACAGTTTAATCACTCATTCATGCCCTCAAGTACCTCATTTGAGAATTGACTATTTCTGAATATCATGCAACTCCTTATTATATTTGAGGATAAGGAGATTGTCATTTAAGACCATGCTTGCATATGCCTGGACCTAGACCTGCTTGGAAGTGCTTCTAGCTCCCAACCCAGGAGACCTAACACCAGTCATAGATGGCTTTTTTGTATATTTATGCTCCTAGATTGATTACGATAAGAGGCAGCTTTTGGACTCCAGGATGTCACTGGGAGAAATAGGTGCAGCCTTGAAACTTATGAGCCCCAACAAATGTCCCGGCATGGACGGATTGCCAATAGATTTCTATATCAAGGTTGGTGATATAATTTGTCCAATGTTTGAGAAGCTTTTTAATAAAATCACCTGGCTGGGTGCACGCCCAACTCCCGAATCCATAGCTGAATCCCTCATTACAATGGTTCTTCATTTATTGCTCTTTGTGTACTTTTGCTCTATGCCTTTTTCACAGATTTCTTTTTAATGAAGATGCACCCTCAAACCACCCTCTAACCCACATTGCCACCGCATACCCCTCTTCCCCATCCACTACCACCGCACACATTGCATATATATTTTTTTAAAATCTATTTGTTGCCTTGTTTACGACTTTTGTATGCTGAAGCTTTTTCACGGATTGTGGTCAGTGGACTGCTGTCGGAGAACTTATATATATTATGTATCGACCAAGGTTGCCCCTTTTCCCCTTAACTATTCCTTCTTGCCTAGAAACCCCTAACTGTAGTGATCCATGGACACAAGGGAACTACTGAGATCTTAATATATAAAGCTGATTGTAGGTATGTGTGTATGTTTGTCCGGCTATACAAAGTCACACCGTTGAACCCACTGCTACCAAATTTTGCATGGATTCCTCATTTGTCTGGAGCAAGATTGTAGTCTATGTTTGGATGCAAAAAGGTCACTCTGAAGACATCCTCATTTACTTATTCTCAGCGCGATGCACTACAGTAGGTAATAGAAGGAGGCAACATTTTGAAAGTGTCTGAAACTAAATGTTTGATGTTTTGGTTATTCCTTTGAAATGTATTACTACTGTATGCAGTTCGAAAGTGTTTATTAAAGCATTTTTAAAGGGAATTAAACAAAAACGAAGCTGTGCAAAAAAAAGGAATGCACAGGAGGCAGCAAACTACAGACAGACAGAGGCAGGACGCCGTGGGGCACGACCTGCAAACAACGTGTTTTGCACTCAACTGACCCCTTGATCACGTAAGGGGGATGAGGGAGGACAAGCATACATATCCAACATGGAAAATGGTCCTTCCACTCTGTTAGTTGGCTTAGTGAGGGCCAGGTAGTACAATGATAACACTGGCGGCCATGATGGAATGGACTAGGAAGCATGTAAGTAAATGCGGACCAAATAACAAAAGGCCATGTACATAAATGCATAGTGCAATAATGCCGGTACCGATAAATGACAATACAGTAAAAGCAAGAATAATAAATATATATATATATATATATTAATATATATTAAAAAGAAATGTATCACACCGCTCCAAATATGGGAAATGGCAAGGTTACAGTTTACTTAAGTTCATTCATGAGAAGAGAGCACAAACAATCAATCTTTCTTGGACATTTTCCCAAATGTGCTGAAGCCATTGAGTGACTGAAATATGCTGCACAAAAAACGAACATCACTTGGAAAAGCTCCATCTGATGCAAAGCAAAAATCAATATCAAGAGCTTCTGAAACACAACAACAAACAGCAGAACGACTTGCTGACCAGAGGACAAGAGCAACTTTCTCCAGGACAAATGAGATGCCAGAGCAAACTGAAGCAAGACCTGCTGACATGAGGACAAGAGCAACATCCTGCAGGGCACATGAGACACCAGGGCAGACCAACATCCTCCAGGGCACATGTGATAGCACTTGATCAGGGCACGGCAATGCCTGCTACCCCAGCTAGTTATCTATAATAACTATAATTGGAAGGTTAACCTTTCAGTCATGCTCTCCTCACTGATTACATTTGTTCCCATCCTGTTCCAATTGTTAGGTGAATTCAGTGTTGTTTGAAATGTTAAGGCTAGTATGAATAAGATAGTAGTCTTCTCAGTACCCCTGACCTTTTATAGGGCCCTGTTTCGAAAATCTCAATATCAAGTGGGCGGGAGGATGGTTTGCGTACTTGGAATGATGTAGTAAATTGCAACTTACTTTGTGGGGCAAGGTATAGTCTTCTCCTAAGACCTTGCCTTTGGCGTTCTAGACATTGGTGAGAAAATGCAGACACTATGCTACTCCATATCATCTACTAAACTTTGGAAAAGAGGCCCCAGCCATGCCCAAAATATAAAGCAACTTTTTATATTTCCCTTGGTCATTGCACGTTATGATTTTAGGACATGGGTCTGCAACCTGCGCCTTCCCAGATGTTTTGGATGATGAATCCAATGAGTCCTCACCATTGCATGTACTGGCTTGGGTTGATGAGAGTTGTATTCCAAAACATTTGGCAGGCCAATGGTTGCATACACATGTTTTAGGATCGGTCAAATTTCAACATGTCAAATAACAGGAGAGCCTTACTTTCCAGAGCAATGTTCTTTTAAGGTTTCTAAACTTCGATCAGAATATGTCGTAGAGGGTTGTTTTGGACTATGTTACCTGAGCCATCTGGAGTGGAGCGTACGTAGGTTGGCAGCATTTTTACGCTGGCTTCCTCGTGAGTCTCCAGGCGCAGACCCCTCTCCATCTCCTTCTGTATCCTCCTCATTAGCTTCGTTAGGTCCTCCTCCTGAAGACGGAATTCAGACAGGATCTGGTCCACCTAAGGGGGTGGGCAACAAACCCAACAAAGAGGAGCATAATCATTAAGAGGCATGCATCATAATCCTCATAACTTATTTCAATTGTTTGTTCTATCCTCGAGGGGATGTTGCAGTACTTTACTAGTGCTGTATAAGACAAGTTTCAACCCTGCAGTGTCCCAGTGGTGTTGAAGAGTACCCAGACATGCTATCATTCTGTGCTTGCTTCCAGACATAAAGAAAGAGAAAAAGGGAGTGAGGGTGAGACAGAAAAAGAGGGAGAGAATGTGAAAGCTGAATACATTCTTCAATTTTTGAGTATGTTAAGGCAGCCATCTGCAGTGGCTTCAAGTGAGGTTCTGGGTATAGGGGTACCTATTGTCTTTTTTGCAAACTTTTCAGACTGTGCTTCAGCATGTCTCAAATTCTGCAAAACAGCTGGCCTGCTCCTGTGTGATGCTTGGTTGTCAACTTTACAAAATGTTACACTTGTTTGTACTGGTGAAACAGGCCCACTAGAACTAGACCTAGGGCCTCATTACGAGGTAGGCGGTAGCCATGGTGCTTTCAACACCATGGCTACCCCCTTACCACATTCCGGGTCCGGGTTGTCGAAATAGGGACTTACCGGGTCATTCCAACCTTGGAGGACCCGGTAAGTCCCCATTCCGAGGACCATTCCCCATTCCCATTGGCGCCCCCATAGGGCTCAATGGGAATGGGGATGGAGCTAATAACCGCTAAGGGACCAGGGAGCTGATAATGGGCCCGCTATTACCAGGCGCCCATAGCGGGACCCGCTAAGGGACCTTAGAATAGGGCGGTAAGGATTTACTGGCACCGGTCTCCTTACCGGTGCCCGTTACCCCTTACCGCCCACCTCGTAATGAGGCCCCTAGAGCCTTGCTGGAATCCAGTGCAGATAGTAAGTGGTTGGCACAGTTTGTTTGTCACCATGATACTCCATTTCACAACGTCTAGAACCTTGTCATCAGCACAAGGGAGTTCTGCATAGAGGGTGCCGTCTTGCCATGTTAATACAAAGACTTGACCAATACCTTTGGTAGGTTAGCTCAGGGGCAACAGGTTTGTCTTGGAAGCAAGACAACGCAGAGCAACACAGGTTCAAATCCCAGTCCCACGTTTAGAGGCTGGTCACCAGTGTTATGTGCATAATAAAACATTAATCAATCATTAATTAGGATTTTACAAATATTGGACCTGTATATTGTGATAAAATGGCATTTAGAAGAGAACATTTGACATGTATTGACTTAAATGACATTCCTACTTTAGAAGAGCTTTAGGTAAGAAACATCAAATTTAAAACTGACTGTAAAGGTGATTTTATTTATTTCATGTTTTCGTTTTGTTAAGTGCGAGTTAGGCACCCATGTGTGCCAGTGTGCTGTGCGGAAGTAACATGTAGAATTAATCAATGCAACAGCAGAACAATACAATAAATAAAAACACATTACTAAAACCCTCATAATATTAATTTCATAACAACATTAAAACAACACAGATCCAATATAATTCCCAAAATACCAGCCCAAAAGACCTGAATCCACATCGAGTTCTTCAAAATCAAGACATTAATCCCAGAAAACAACTTCAGATCTGATGTCCAAGCCTTGGTTGACTCTCAACTGGATGGTGGCAATGCCCTTTTTGAAGGCCTTCCTGCGACTACTCTGGTTCCCCAAAGATGTGTCCTTCATGCTGCAGCACGACTCATCAAAGGACTCTGCAAATTCGACCACATCACCCGACCCTCTTCGAACTGCACTGGCTACTGCTGTAAACCAGTATCATCTTCAAATCCTGCTGCATCTGTTTATGTATCTATCTATCTATCTATCTATCTATCTATCTATCTATCTATGTTCTTGTATTGCGCCACTAACCCTAAGGCCTCAGGGCGCACACAGGAGAGAGGAAAAACAGACAACAGAAACATAAAATTCAAGAAATACATGATAGGAGGGCAATAATCATCCTACAAGCCAGCAAGAAGGAAGAACCCATGTGATGTTAAACATAGGTGGCAATGTAGTAACATAAGAAGAAGCATAATTACCCATGACCTATATCGAACAAGAGAGTTTTTAGTTGTTTCTTAAAAACAACTAATGAACTACTGTCAGCCAGATATTTTGGCATAAAGTTCCATAGGGCAGGAGCCCAGGAATTGAAACCAGCTCCTCCAAATCTCTTCAGAGTAGACAGGGGTTGGACCAAAGAAATATTACAATTCGATCATAATAAACGACCAACTGGTTTCTCTTTTATCCTAGCAATAGGATATGACGGGGCCTTGCCATGCAAGCATTTGTACACAATGGACAGCCCCTTAAGCTGAAGCCGCTGTTGAACAGGCAGCTGGGGCAGGCTGCGCTTAGCCACAGAGACATGCATATTTCGCTTCAGTCGAAACACAGCTCGCACTGCGCTATTCTGGATCACCTGCAACGTTCTAAGATTGCCCTGGGATGTACCAATCAAAAGGCTGTTGCAGTAATCTAGCTTGCAATTCACAACTGCAGCTGCAATCAATGCAAGATTTTCTCTGGACAGATAAGGCTGTATCTGCCAAAGGAGCTTCATGTAAAAGTGGCAGGAAGATTTAAGATAGTTGGTCTGCCGAGTGAATGACAGTTGACGGTTGAAAAAGACCCCAAGAGTTTTTACAGTTTTGATACGTGAATACCATGCTGACCAATCAGAAAATTGGCGTATTTCACAGCCAGTTTCTTTAGCCGCTGCTAAGTGCCCAAAACAAGCAACTCAGTTTTAGCATTATTAAGAGCCAAAGAATTCAAGGCCATCCAGTTCTGGATTTCTGTAAAGATGTGATTGATACGCTCTAGATCTTTTTGATACTCACCAGTGAGTTTGATAACAATCTGCGTATCATTGGCATAATTGGCCAAATATATGCCTATAGCCGACAAGTTAGCACAGAGGAGATGTGAATAGATATTAAAAAGTAAGGGCAAAAGACATGACCCCCGAGGAACACCACATAATAGCGTAGAGGCAATGGAAAAAGCATTGTCCTTACTTACTGTCATATTTCTTGGACCCAGAAAGGATTTAAGCCATGCTGTCGCTTCTTTGGGGCATTTGCCAACTGAAATTAACCTGTCCGCCAAAAGTTGATGATCAACAAGATTGAACGCGGCGGACAGATCCAAAAGTAGCAGCAAGGCTGTGTTACCCTCATCAACCATGCCAGCAATGTATGATTTCAAATCCAGCAATGCAGTGTCGGTCCCATGATTAGGTCGGAAGACGGACTGTTGAGTAGCTAATATATCTTGTTCTTCAACAAAAGTCTGAAATTGACAGTGTGCAATTTTATCAAAAATGTTTAGGATAAAAGGAACACTTGTGATCGGCCGATAGTTCCCAGCCTCTGCAGGATCTAGGTTTTCCTTCTTAAGCAGAGGTGTAACCCATGCTTCCTTTATATTTTCAGTGACATGTGACCCATGGAAAAATTGGTTAATGAAAGTAGTCACCCATGGGGCAAGGGATGAGATGTATTCTTTAAATAAAGTAGCAGGAAATAAATCCCCTTTACACAAAGTAGGTTTGAGCTTAGAAACTATGTCAATAACCTCTTCTGTAGAGACTGTATTGAAAGAAAAAACAGGGGAATCCCTGACTCATTCTGTACTGCCTATTATAGAAGTCGTATGGTTGGAGATTAATTTGACCTGGGCATTAATATTATTTTGGTGAGTGAGAGTTTTGTTAATAAAACTGTTATAGATGTTTTGACACCACAAGCTATCAGCACGAGCTACAGAAGCCGTAGCGCAACCCTTCAGTTCCGGAAGGATAGTAAAAAGCTCCTTTGAGCTAGATTTTGCTTTAGAAATCTGGGAATTTAGGTGTAGTTCTTTAGTAAGAAGGATAAGAGTTTTATAATGTCTGACAGCAAGCCTATATGGGGTGAGGCTTGTCTCAGACGGATGCTTTTGCCATGATCATTCCAGTTGGCGTTTTTTTGCACGAGCTTCAATTATCTCAACTTCAAAAGGGGTATAGGATGGATTATTTCCTTTTTTTACAGAGGATTTAAGAGGGGCGAGTGCATCAAATGCTTCATCAACTGCAGATCTTATATTAGCTACAAAGGCTCCGAGAGGCATCAGTTCTTCAAGTAATGGTAATAGTGGGATAACCGCAGCACGAAAAGCATCTTGCGTGATTTTCCATACGTTCCTAGTCATGTAGGGTTTGGATGACTGTTTTTCAGTACAGACGATATTGTGGTGGTCCATCTCAAAGCATGCTAAATGATGATCTGGCCAGATACATTTATCCACTTTGATGTTTGTGATAGGAACATTTTTGGATATGACCCAGTCTAATGTGTTACCACCTATATGAGTGGGAACCTTAATGATGATAAAGACTCAGCGAGGGAAATAGAGATTCCATCCGATGAATCATTAGCCCATAGGTTGATATCTCCTAAAATAATAGTAGGAGAGTGTGACTTACAAGAATTACCAACAAAAGCCAATATTTGTTCTTCAAAGAGGGGTGTATGAATAGGGGGTCTATAAAGCAGCAGTAGATTGAGTGAGGGTATTGGGTTGAGGCTAAGTTTGAGAAAAAGCACCTCACATTGATCCAATACGGGTTTACCTGATTCATGTAATTTAAGGGTGGATCTATATATTAGAGCCACTCCTCAACCCGTTTTTCCTGCCCATTTGAATGAAAAAACAAGTAACCAGGCGGGGTGGCCATTTGGAAGGAATGGATAGAAGCATCATGTACCCAGGTTTCTGTTAGAGCACAAATATCCGCTTGGGTTTGCACAATAAGGTCGGCCACCTCATGACAGTGCTTAACCAGTGAACGTGTATTCAATAGCAAGTACTTCACTATTGTGCCCTTGGATGGTATTATACTCGATGTGTTTGAAACCACGCAAGATGTGGGGTCTGATAACGAGAATTACAGGATCTCGTTGCTTCTCCCCATTGGGTAGTGCCCTCACCTCCCTGGCCTCAGAGGGAAGGCTCTATGAGGCTAGGGAGGTGAGGATGCTACCCAATAGTCACTCTAGGGGTGATAGAAAGCAGAAGGACCTCATAGGGAGAGACTCCCCTCATGGGGAAAAGGACTCTCATCCCATAAAGGACCTGCCTAAACCCTTGTGCCCAGAAGCCATGGCCCCATTGACTCCTTCTCCCTCCCAACCTGGAACTACTACTGTATGTTATTGTGAAGTCTCTACTTTCTCACCTGTAAGACCATACAGAAGCACAGTACAAGGGATTACCAAAGTACTGTGATGAGGTGGCCACCAGGAGGCATGAAGATAACAAAAAGTGACGCTACGTGGGGGCGATCCCAGCAATATAAAGTAAAGACCAAAGAAGGACTAGGTGTATTCGGGAGCAGGAAGAGAAGTGAGGGAAGCTGGCGAATTCAAACCCGCTCTGCCCGAAGTGGCGAGAGACAGTCGATCACGGAAGAAGAACCCAGAAAGAACCACGCGAGCTGGGGAAAATCCGACTTGCTGCAGAAGCAGGAAGAATCCAGCGCTGGCATGGCCTCTCCAAGGTGGACCGGTAGGTTCCTAAAACACATGAGACCGCCGCAGCGACAGCTCCGGAAAGCAGGAATATGTGCGGGAAGAACCGGTAGCACTCCCCATTTAAGATGCAGGTAACAGAAGTTGCAGGAAAGTCGAGTGGAGTCCAGGGAGCCCAGTGAGTCATGTATTCCTCGGGAGTGCTCTTCCTCATCAAAGTAGAAATACCCAGAGATCCAAGAGTCAAGTATTCCCCTGGAGTTTTCTCCCTCATCACAGTAGTGGCACCCAGGGAACCAAGAGTGAAGTATTCCTCGGGAGTGACCTCCCTCATCCTAGTAGTGATATTCAAGGGAACAAGAGTCACAAAAGTCAAAGGTGTAGTCTACCGAATTACATGAGGAGACTGCAAAGTAAAGAGTGTATCAGGAGTGAACTCCATTGTCACAGTGGTGATATGAAAAACCATAAATCTCAAGAGTGCTTCGGGAATGAACTCCTTCGTCACAGTGGGAATTCCAACACCTGTGAAAGATACCAAAAGAACCAAGAACTGTCATGGAGCAATCTCCCCAAATGTCAAGAAATAAAAACTCCTGAAAAGGGGGCAGCACTAACAAGAAGAGTTGATAAAGAGTTGATAAAGCCTTAACTCTCTTGTTTGCAAATCCTTGGGAGGAAGAAAATATGCTTCAAAAGAACTGTACAAAGGACTATTCAGAAACAGTCTTCCAAATAGACAAGGAGAAAGGAGTCATTCTCCTGGTCTTAGACCATATTGCAAGACTCTGCTGTTTAGTAAACCTAAGACTGGATTGCTTCACCTCTTAAACCTTTTCGGGTTATTTCTTAGTGGCAGGGATAGAGTAGTTGGTTCTGGACAGAGGACAGAATATTGGTTTTTGCCTTACATCCTGACGAGCACCTGAGTTATTTGTGTTGAGGTTGGGAAGACCCCTCTAGAAATATAGAAAGGCGGGTCCTTTTCTTTATTTGAATAATAGTCTATAGCCAAATTCATACCACTTCATCAGCCTCCTTACTCCACTGCGCCACAGTCTCTACAACGCTGACACCCTGTAGTGTACAAACTACCTCAGTGAGAAACTCAGTATCGCCACAGGCCTATGATTCACCAGACTAAGCATATGTACAGACTTGAACTCCAAACTTTTTACAGACTTTTTCTCAAAAGGATAGCTCAGGGGCAACATGCTCGCCTTCAAAGCAAGACGACACAGAGAAATACAGGTTCGATCCCAGAGTCCGCGCTTAGAAACCTCTGGGTATTAAGCACGTTATAAATGACCTATCATATCGTATCATATCATATCCACCAGTGCAGGATGGAAAAAAACAGGAGACAGGCCTTTTCTGTCTACGACCCAAGACTCCGGAACCACCTACCCATCAACATCCGACTTGCCACCTCACTTCTACAGTTCAGGAAGGATCTCAAGACCCTCCTATTCAAGGAATGGCTCCTCCCTAAAACATAGGTCCTTACACCGTCAGCTCCCCACCATACCTGTGACTGGGGGATCTGATCCCCACTGTTGACTCCCCTTGGTACTTTTAGATCCATTGCTGACAATTGTCGTCCCTCCTCGGTTGTTAGATGCTCACTTCCTTGTTCCTCTGCTTCCTAACCTTGTTCTACCCACCTATGATTGTAAAACCCTCCATTGCTTCCGAAGCTAGATCTGCTCTCAATAAATACCCTAATAATAATAATAATAATTATTCCAACCCTTGCAAACCTCCAACAGATCTTGATACTGGTGTGAAACAGCTGGAATGCCAATCCAGCAAGTGGGTAGCATTGTTTTCAGGGCTTTAGATAAGAATTTGAAGTGGGAGCATGTTACTCCCTATTTTTGAAGTTGCTAGTAACATTATTTTTTAGGCAGTAAAAAAAGTAATTGCCATCGCTAAAGGGGGTCTTTTTTAAAATGAATTAAAATACATTTGGATTCTAAAATGGATAACAGATATCTTACTATAGTTCATACTTTTTGCAGCTATTACGTCATGCCCTCTTAAAAGATGCATTTTTAACTTCGTTATTCTTTATATTGAACAGTAATAACAGCGTTCCTCCATGTGTCCCTGTTCTGCTGGTGCCACTGTAACAAGGAAATCTGTGGAACAATACGCATGGAAGCAGGAGGCAGCATCCTGTGTGTCCTTTGTCTATCTGTAGTGATTTCACTTCCTTTTTTTATGCATGGAGTATTTGCCTGTTTTAGGGAGTAAAAGTGGCTGTTGTGCTTCTTATCTGTAGACTTGACTGTTTTAGCGAGGAGGATCGAGGAAACTGGGGGGCTTCTCGCTGGAACACATCTCGACACATAAGCCTTTTTGTGCTACTTGAAATGGGCAATTCATTAGTCAGATAACTTGGGCTCTTCCCGCTCAATCCCAACTTTAAACTGTATGCTTGCCCCTAACGGCAAGTTGCCTGTCTATTGGCGAAATGTGGTCTAACTTCCTGGACCCGGCAATCAACCTGGCTGCATGAAGGGCAGCCTTTAGGGAAGCCATCAGGCCTGCGCAAGACCAGCAAGGACCCATTTCTCCATATCAGTGTGGTCGATGACCACAGCTTGTACCAGGACCTAAAAATCAGAGGTTGAAACCAAAGGTTTAGTAGCCTTCAGTACAAAGTGCTAGTTAAAAGACTTAAGTCAGAAATTAACGCATGGGATGAAGGAAAGAGAAGATTCAAATGTAAAAACCTCAAATGTACCAGCGCAAGTAAAGAAGCAGGAGGACTAGGAATAGAAGCATCGGAAAGCTAAGACAAACCTCAAACACAGGATTAGTGTGTGAAAACAGGAGGAACTCAGTCTTGTATGCATTCAGTTTAAAAAAAGAAGACGCCATCCATTCCTCAATCATTTCCTAGTTCCTCCACTCCCAGTTCCAAAAATACAGAACGAAATGCGAATAATGACTTGCTAGGCATATTTTTTCTTTCTTCGTGCATTCCAGTTTAGTCACATTTTAAGAATTGAATGTGAGTTCGTTTTGTAAATGGGAAATCCTTATATAAGGCAGTAATTACCAGAAAACTGCCATTTTAGACTTAAAGAGTTAAGAAGCCCACACTTGTAAAGTCTCACAACAGTTGGCTTCACCCACTACTAGATTCCTGATTGGAGTGTATATGTGACCTGAGGTTCTGGCTTTGTTAGATGGAGGTGAATCATCTAGAGCAGCATAATCAGTGGTGAGCGGTCATGAGAGTTGTAGGCCAAACAATTTGAGGGCCACAGGTTGTACAGCCCTCATCTAGAGGGACGATGCTAAATTGTACACGTGCAGCATTCCAAAAACCCCAGTTGATGTATAGCACCATGGGAGCCTGCCTGTGAGGGGTGCTGAAGAGGGCAACATTTGTCATGGAGATTTTGTAGAGAAGTGTACAAAAAGGTTATCTTGGCCTACCAGTGTTTAGGAGCTATCATAGAGCCTTCTTAAAGCATACTTCTAGATAGTAGATCAGGCTAGGTGAAGATAATACACCTGATTGTCTCACTTGGGAAAGGGATTATGCCTGACCATACAGGCTGGATTGGGTATGCAGTAATGAAATTGCGGCAAAAATGTTGCCTGTACAAGAAATCGCTGCAAAAATGCTGTGGTTTGACCCGGTAAAGGTGTACCCCATGATACCATTTAAGGGGAGCAGAGGTTGCGGGGGTGTCCCCCGCTCCTCTTAAATGGTATAATGGGTCATGGGGTGGTGGAAGGTATTTTAAAAGTGAAGTATGTTTGGATGGGTATGTCAGTAGACAGCTTTGAAATGTAAACATTCAAATACACACTCTTCAATAGAAAGGAAAGGAGCTAAAAGCAATTAGGAGATTTGCTTTGTTTACTGAATGAAATTATTTCACTTGAGATGGGTGAACTCCCCACCCAAATTGATTAAAGTGATCATGTCAGGTGCCAGTCAGTCTGGTCCTCTTCCGTACATGCTCTTACCCACTAGAGTCACTTGACTGAGGGTGCCTTAAGTACTGGTGTAAAATTCTGCCCATGGATACTTCGGATGAAATGTGGAAGAATATGTGTGTAGTGCTGAAGCAAAAATGTGACTTTCTTCTGAGATATAGGGCCTCATTACGACCCAGGCGGTAAGTTACCGCCTGGGTCGAACCTTTACCACCATGGCGTAAACTATGTTTACGCCATGGTGGTTGGCGGATTTACCGCCCCATTCCGAGGTTGGCGGGGCGGTAAGTCCCCAATCCCCATTTACCCTTCCCCATTCCCATTTTTGCCCCATAGGGCATAATGGGAGTGGGGAAGGCGTTAATTACGCCACCGTAAATTACGGTGGCTTAATTAACAACATGGTCCCTTAGCGCCATAGATTTTAACACCTGCTAAAAGCAGGTGTTAAATCCGCCATGGCGCTAAGGGACCTCGGAATCAGGCGCTGTTTACGCCGCCGTAAACCCCTTACCGCCTGGGTCGTAATGAGGCCCATAGTATGCAAAGAGTACTCTTGCATGATTACTGGTCGCTGCACAGCCACCATAATCTTTCTCTGTGCTATTCTGATACTTTTTGGGCAAGCGTGGCCTCACTCTTAAGCATTTGTTTTGGAACTGTCCAAGGCTCCAGAGGTTCTGGAGCGAGGTCTTTGATAGAGTTCACTTGTTACAGTTACATCTTTATCCCACCCATTGGCGGTATCCGCCCTGAATTACTTTACCGTTTTTCACAGTTACCTTTCCATGTTGGGACAGGACTATAAGCACCCTAACCTATGCTAAAAAGGAAATGTTACGGCTGTTGAAATCATCCAGCAGATCCAATATCTATAACTGGGTGTCGACCATGGCTCTTCTAAGAAGAGGACTATGTATAATAGACATGTCAAAATTGATGACTTTGAGGAGATATGAGGCATGTTCATGGATCTGTATTATATTACGTCTCCTTGCTGCATTGACTGGCATGCTGGATTCCTTTGGAATGTACATACTACAGGTTTGTCTCCCTGTGTGTGTGCATGTGTGTGTGTTTGCAGAAGCTATCCCGATCAAATGTTGAGGGAAATTTGATGTCTTCCCAAAGGCATGTCCTATGTTGTTCTTGGTTCCTTCTTTCATTAACTGTAGCCATGTAGGCTGTGCCGGATGAGTTTTTCTTATGAATTACATATTTATTTATTTATTTATTTATTTCATTTGTAAAGCGTAGAAATAACTCTGAGGCATTGAGCCGCTGTTGCAGGTACAAGCCAGTAAGCATTCCTAGTCAAACAGTTTACAGATTCCGTAGGTGATGAGAGCAGTGTATCAATTGCATAGGAGAGAAAATATCATGCGTGTTTGGTGAGAAGTGTGCTGGTGGTGTTTACATGTCTGTGGGATGAGAGGGAGGGATGGCTGATTAGGAGAAGAGCTGTATATATCCCAACTATAATATCGGATTATAGTTGAAATATTGTATGATTGTTTCTATGTATCCAACTTGGGCATAGTATTCAGGAAGTGGAACAGGGCAGAAGAGTATGCACGATATAGTGACGCTGAATCGATGAACTGACTTGATGCACAGCTCTGGGTCGGCTGCTTCCCAATGTCGTACTGCACTGTTCCTCATCCTTCTGTGCTTGGTCTTGGTCTTTCTGCTCCCTTTTGTTCTGTGACGTTTCAAGGAGCGGCGTGAAGAGGGAGCCCTCGGGAAATGGATTGAAAGACCGGGAATCTAGCTGTAGAACTTTGAAATACATGCTGCAGTGCTGATGAAGCAGTGAAACTGCATACTTGCCCAGAGGAAGCAGAGCTAAGGCCATGTCCCCGTGTGTCTGAGCAGCTACAGTAGTTCCAGGAAGGTTTTGAGTTATTGAAAATACTGCAATTTTACCCTGACCCAAAGGCTATTTGAATTTAAAATGGAAATAAAACTGGAAGTTAGATTTGACTCGAATGCTCGAGAGATGGTGATGTCAATTTCAGAAGGAGGAGTTTTAGGTATACAGCTACTACAAGGTAGAGTACTCAGGGAGGATATTGGAGGTGTAAAAGGTACAAAATAAAATTGAAAGCGAGATCAAGTCCAGTTGCTCAGAAACTGCAAAATATTCCTGTTATGATGAAAGAGGAAGTAAACATGGAGTTAAAGAAATTGGAGGATCAGAGCACCATTGAGAGAATAGTTGCTTTGGTATGGGTATTGCCAGTAGTACGGAAGGTGTCAGGTAAAGTAGGGATCTGTGTGGATTTGAGAGAAGCAAACAAATGTGTAATACCAGATAGCCAACCACTTCCTAACATTGATGAGTTCATTGCAACTATGGGACCAGCAAAAATATTCTCAACATTAGACCTCAAATCGCCCTATCTTCAGGTCAAATAACATAAAACATCACGCCACTTAACTGCTTTTAAAATGCCTGAAGGCTTATATCATTACATAAGGGTGCCTTTTGGACTCATATCGGCAGCGTTAGTTTACCAAACGTTGATGTACATGTACATGTTTTTTCATAGTGATAAATGAGTATTGTTCTTTCAGGACAACATCTTAGTGTATGCAGAAAATATATATCAGCGTAATGAGAGACTTAGTAAAAGTGTTACAAACAAATAGATGAAGCTGGAATGACTCTAAGCTAAGAAAAATGTAATATAAACAGGAGTGAGATTGAATATTTGGGTCACATAATTCCGGAGAAACGAATTGCACCAAAGAATGATTTGATTGATGTGATCCATAATACACCATCTTACACTGATAAAGAACAGTTTATAGCATGTTTAGCAATGGCAGAATAATAGTCAAAATGTGTCCCCAATTTTGCAGATAACACAGCAGCAATAAGGAAATTGGTGGGAATCAGAGTAAAAGTTGAATGGGACCAATTGTCTGAGGAAGAATTTGTGTGTATAAAAGAAGCACTAATCCGGACACCAGCTTTAGACAACTTCCAACGAGGAAGAAAGTCCACAATCACTACGAATGCTAGAATGTTGGTTCAGGGGCACCATTGACTCAATTTGAGTAAAGAATAGAATAGACAGTAGCATTTGCCTCAAAACTATTAAAAGGTGTAAAACTATCCTATGCTACAGTAGAAAAAGAAACTCTAGCAATTAAATGGGCAATTGAAAAATGTAGATCATTCATTTGGGGTTCGAACTTGAGGTGCGCCCAGATCCAAAAACTCTGGTGGAAATCCTGACATCAAAAGGACTAGATAACATATCGTCCAGGATAAGAAGATGGGTAATGAATCTGCAAGAGTACGATTTTCAAACGATATACATACCAGCAGTAAAGAATCACACAGCTGATTGTTGAGAATGATGACTAAAGAAGAAATGGAAAGTGTGAAGGTAGAAGAAGTAGTGTTATCGGTAGTAGCAGGCCTCCAGATAAGGTGCGTATTAGGCCTTTTTACGCATGAAAATCTTGTAAATACGACAGTTTCATTATTTTCCTGTGTACATTTACACACAGGGTTAGAGCAGAGGGCAGCGCAAAGGTCAGGTTACTTGACAGAAACCAGAAGGCTTCTTTTGATTTTTATCTACACGGATGTAAATGCAAGCCACCTCTGAAACAGAATGTATTTCTCTGAAGCCTTTCAAAAAACGAAACGGCACAATGTGATAAAAGGAATGGGTTCTTTCTATTCAGCTTCAGAAGCACTGTGCACATTTTCCTAGAATTTTTAGGATTGTATAATTTATAAGCAAACCAGTATTGCACAATTGTATTTTTCAGAGTTCCGGTGCTATGTGCATAATCATGCAGAGGCAGATCATTTTTACACTTATAATTTAATTTACAATCTAATTATAAAAACAGTGTGTAAAGTGATGACTATGCACAGTATAGTTTAGATCCATTCAACCTTGCAGTTAATGGGGTACATTACTCTAAATGATCAGTGGCAGCAGAGTCTGTGCTCAAGGGTGAGTGATTGTCATTACACCAATCATAGGTGTTCTAGCCTCTCAAATCTTCAAGACTACAGTTAAAACACCCAAAACCTGACTTTCCAGCAAGTACAAGCACTGTTCAAAAACAAAGGAAAGTTACATTGGTAATTGAAATAGAAACTCAGCAAAACCTGTCCCTATGATAATCCAGAAAGGTATTTAACTTTATGTAGCGCTTCATAAATGGTTTGTCCAACATCTAGGTACTGTTATTATTATACCTCAGTCGATACTCAGTTAACCAACCTCGGAAGGATGTTATCCAATAAGATAGCTCAGCCTGTTGAGTACTTGTTGCTGCAATCTGTGCATGATCTGTAGGTTGCAGGTTTGAATCCTGGCAAGGCCAACTCAGCCTTTCATCCTTTCGAGGTCGATAAAGGAGAACCAACTTTGGTTTGGTGATAATTGCGATAAATATGTTCTATGTACAGCGTTTTGCCAAAAGCACTATATAAATGACCATTTGACCATTAAATCAGATATAGAATTTAGCATGGAGTCCGTGCCTCTCTGCACTGTTGTATCATAACATTGGCATACCATTAGGTAGTAATAACTGCAGGAAATTAGGACTTTGATTAAACAATCAAAGACAATTCTGCTATCGAACCTCAAAACACACTACAATTTATGTTTGCTTTACTATGTAATTGGCTAGGTTTTTTTATTTCAACATTTACATAAATAGAGGAGAGATCAAATGGCCAGACCTTAGAGAAATAATGAAAGGTGTATTCTGTCACAATGCAGAAAGCTTCTGCATAGTAATGTTTTCCATATAGTTTTTGCACACGTCAGCTGGATGTCACATACATTTTACTCTCTTGCAAAGGAGAAAAGTAATTTTTACTCTCTTAAAACCACATTTACTCTCAAAGTTTAAAAATAGGGAGTAAAATACTCCCACCTCAAAATCTTATCTGGAGCACTGGGTAGTACACCAAGCTATTCCAGAAAACAAATGGAGAATGGCCATGGAAAATGACATCATTTTAAAGGAGATCAGCAAAGAATAAATTATAATAAATTAAACAAAAAGATGCTCAAAGGAGTGAACAATGAGGCAATGTGGAACATGAAAGATGTACTGTATGTTCAACATGACATATTATGGAGGGGAGAACAGATTATACCTCTGGAAGGGGATAAGGTAACACATAATAACGCTAGAGCATCAGGATCACCAAGGAATTACGAAGACATGGTAGCGGATGAGAAGTGACTATTGGTAGCCAGGATGCGATTCACAAATAGAAAGAGCAGTGATAAATAGCATCTTTTGTGAGAAGGGTGATAAAGCATGCATGAGTTATAGATTGCCAATGTCTCTGGCAGACATACCATCACAACCATAGGAAAAATGGAAATGGACATAATAGGTCCTACATATAGTGGGGGTACTCAAATGTACTGTTTAATCGTAGTAGGCTTGCTGACCAGTTGGGCGAAAGTATTCATGAGCACTTATATCAATACTACTTAAAGTGATTGAGTTTTTGGAAGATGTATTCAGTAGAGAGGGTACCCAGAAGTAGTATTGACTGACAATGGAGTACAGTTCAAATCAAGAGAAATTAGGAAATATTTAACTGATTGTGCCATAAAACATCACACAGGTGCAATATATCACCCTCTGGACAAATGGGCTATTAAATAGATTTAATAGGTTTAGCAAAGAGGCGATAAGGTGGGCATGGTCCACTCACAAAGACTGGAGAACAGCGGTGAAGGAGGTGGTGGTAGCTCAAATGTTCACTCCACACACCACTACAGGCATATCCCCTTTCAGAGGCAGAAAACCAAACACCATGTTAACTCCAGCATGGTTAAACATGATTGCAGCATGAAAATCAATAGAGATGGTGTTGAAAGGAGGATCAAGGAAAAACAGATGACAAATAATCAATCTCGTGTGAAAGAGAGGGAATGTCCCCAGGGGGGAGAGTGGGTTAGAATAAAACTGCCATGTGCACGTAGGAAGGATGGTGCTTGGTGGACAAATCCTATTAAAGTGATGGAAGTGTATGACAATGCTATGAGGACATCGGGTGGGAGAGTATGGAACATAGAGAGTGTGATGAGGATGAAGGGAAGGGTATGGAACGGTGAGCATCAGAAGGAAAGTGGGATAAGTGGTAGTTGGCATCTTGAAAAATCTTTGGCTCACAATACAGATATCATGGAGAAAAGAGCCACAAGGAAAGGTTGTCTGCTATGTCAAGATGTGGCAGAATGTACAAGGAACAGGATACGTGAGAGAGTATACTTGGTGAGTAGATAAAGAAAGTTGCTGAAGGAAGGGGGCAGGTTTTTAGTAGCGCAACTTAACCATAACATCCCCTTAACAAAGTTTTTTTTAGTAAATTTGACGGGTTTTTAGAAGGGGAACTTAACCATAACGTCCCCTTAACAACGTTTTTTTGTGAATTTGCAGGTTTTTAGAAGGGCAACTTAACCATAACGTCCCTTTAACAAAGTTTTTTTTACTGAATTTCATAGTTTTTTAGTAGGGCAACTTAATCATAACATCCCGTTAACAAAGTTTTTTTACTGAATATACACTTTCATGATGTGAATTTCAGAGATATGTACTATAATTCCCTTACTTTATATACATGTAACATAGAACATACAGAACCCCCTTGCTAATGATATTTGAAAAGGCATGGACGGAGTGCCTGTCTGCGGACGGGTGTGGACGAGATCAACACTACCCAAACAGTCAGGGGGTATCTGAAATTGTACTATTGTGCCATATGAGCAATGCACAAGTTTAAAAAAGAACACATAAACACATTAAAAGTACTAATAAGTAACCAATTGAACATACACGTCTCAAACATTACCCATGCATTTAATTACCATGTAGAATGAAATGGATTATACCATAACAAAAAAGATATGCCTCCAACGTAATTACCTCACAGAAACTGTGCAGCCAGGAGCAACAGTAGACGCGCACAACACAACGAATACAAAGTACAAGAAAGTAGTAAGTGAACTTCATGTTTCTTATATGTGTGTGTACTTTTTTGTATAAGGTGCAGAAAAAATAATGTATTTCTGTTGTTTTGACACAGAAATGTGCAGTACTTTGGAGTGGCTGGAGGAGAATTTTCCGCATGGGGAAATGTCGGAAAATAGCGATAATAATGGTACACCTTCTCTGCATAAGCAAATTAATACTCAGTATTTTATGGGCATTTAACATATATATATTTATTGTTAACAGACAGGGTAAAAAAAGAAGAAAGTCCACCAAAGGACACAGAGCAAGACAGCCTGAAATGTATAGAAGAGAAAATGGACATACTAAATGAGAATTTTAACAGGTTAAGGGAATTTGTGGAGGAATATGTTAGAGGAAAAATAAGATATCACTGCCCCACCTGTAGATGTCCCCCTTCTCCATTTCCTAATGAACCATCCTCAAACCCTCAAGAAGAACATAAACGTTTTGACAAAACATCCATCCCATCATCACCTCACAACCAGCCCGTGTTAAACCCTAATTCCCCTATATTCGTTTCAGTATCTGCTTCCCCCAGTATTTCTCTTGATTGATGTATGTGTATGTATTGGACATTTTTTTAATGTTAGTTGTAGTGGAATGATTTGGATCAAAACATTTTTTTAAAAAAGAGTTAAAATGTCCGCAGACAGCGCGCCTGTTCGCGCTGGCCGTAATCAATATCATATGGATGTTCTAAAGGCAATACACCTACCCGTACCATTCGCAACCAAGATGGAACTAATCTTAGAACGCACCAGGTGTCCAAGTTGTCTGTAAATGAACAAAATGGGGGCGTCCTAAGGACATTATACCTCTCTGTATTGGTCACAACCAAGATAAAACATGGTCTTAGAACACACCAGGTGTCCAGGATGTCTGGAAATGAGCAAAATGGAAGTGTCCTAAGGACACTATACCTGTCCGTACCGTCCGCAGCCAAGACAGAACTGTCCGTAGAACAGGCGCGGTGGCCGGCATGTCCGTAGTTAAACAAAATGGAGGTGTCCTAAGAAAACTGTACCTGGCCGTACAGTCAGCAGAACATCTATGCACATGCACATCACACCCATAAGTACTGCGAACATTGCGCCTGTCCGTAACTGTCTGTCTCACTTGTGTCGCACTTTTAATTAGTTTCAGGACCCGAACACTGTCCGTACAACATCCGCATGCATGCGCACGTCCGTTACTCTGCATTTGGTGTCCAGCGGGCACCCATTTCCTTTGCAGATGTGTTCACGACGTCATCATGTGACCGCACCCACGCTGAGCGCGTGGCCTAATTTGCGCAGTTTGTGTGCTTCCGCAACATTTCAAAAGAACTTATATAGACATGGGAAATTATTTGACAGTATAAAATCACCATTTCACATGGCCCATACACTGGCCCTACCTTTCAACGTATTGTTTAGAATTTTTGCAGCGCTTTTAAGTGATCAATATGGTCATGAGGCACACCCCTCGACCCCTATAAAAGGCCACACCCACGAGCTCATCTTCATTGTACTTCTGGCTATAGCAGATTGAGTTGTGCTGCCTTTACTGCTGTAGCGAACATTAGCCGACCAATCCTAATGGCATCCATGGCTGCTGTTGCTTCATTAGCCTCAGCACCACCCCCAAACCCTCCACCGCCACCACCTCCCCAAGGGCCTACAGAGGGAAATAGGCGTGAGGATGTAGAGAGCGAGGAAGAAGAGAATGAGGTGGAGGAACTCCGCACTACAAGCACTCGCCGGGAGTCGTGGGTGTGGCGGTTGTTTACCATTTGTGGAAACTTACCAAAAGCACGTGCGAACCAGGTCAGGTGTAACCAGTGCAAGTTGGTGCTAAGTCGCGGGAGACCTGGTGCGTACAGCTTTGATACGACAACCATGAAGCGACACCTAACTTCGTTCCACAGTGCGGACATTCGCAAGGTGGTACCATGTGAAGAACGTAGTAGATTGAGTTCCTCCGCAGCATCCTCTGCGTCCGACCCTCTCACCACAAGAGACACTCTTGTGGGAGAGCGCATTCCTCCAGCTGCCTCACAGGCCATTTGCGATACTGTTGACCCTTACCTTGTGAGGGTCACAATATTGTGTATGTACTGCGATGCAGTACTCTGCAGGGGGGAGACTCTTCGAAGTGCTTTTGAGACTACGGTCACGGAGCACCAGAAGAACTGCTCCCTACCTAACTAAAGTCCACCCTACATCTTTCTCTCTACACCTGCTCTTTCTTATCCCCGTGGTTGGTGTCCCTTCCTTACCCTCCTTCACCCTCCTCTCCTAGTATGTCGCCTGTTAAAAAATAAAAAAATGGAAAACAACAAAAACTACAAAAAAGGCTCTTTGAGCCGCCTTTCTCAGTTTAACAATGGAACTATCAAGTGGTCGGTGTAGGCTACTGTGCATTTTTCAAAAAGTCCGCAGACAGTCGTAGGATGCACAAAAGTGGAGGGTGCAAGCGGAGCACAACCAATGCACTTTTCGCTGGGAGTAAGTGGTGGCTCTGAAAAGAGCCTTTTGGTGGTGATTTGTGTGTTTCAAAAACAGTGGATTCGAAAAAACAGATTGCCAAATAGGTGACTATGAATGCAAAAAAGGTTGCAATGCATTTTGAACATTTCGAAGAAAAACCTGATTGCCTCCATATGTGAGATGGAATCCATCTCTCCGAAAAATGAAAGTGCTGCGAAACAAAATGTTTTCATTGTGGAATGAGGACATGCCAGCATCTCTTAGAAAGGCATAAACAGCCTTATTGACATTGCGACTCGCCTTCTCCATTTGTGGACCAAATGCAGAAGAACGCAGCCACATTTGTCTTTGTGCAATACAGGAAAAAACTACTTGGCAATTTGGAAACATGTCCATGACCTTCGCAAGTCCTTCCTTCATTACAAATGTGCAAAGAAATTCCACAGACATGCCCTAAACTGTTTCCTCCACAATGAATGATAATTATATCAGGATGACGCTCTGTCTGTAAAGTAGCACAGAGAGGTACCAAGTCCAGCCACTTCATTCCATGCACTCCATGCCAGTGCACTTCCACATGAGAAAATCCAAGATCTATAAATATACCGCAACTTTCTGCATGCACCTTCAACCAATGTATCCATGAGTCTCCCAAAATCCAGATAATCTGTTTTCGAGCACACAGAGCCATAGCTGTCAGGTCTCCTGTCAGGAAAAAGACGTTCTGACTAAATGTCTCCGTTCGGAACCCACCCACTGACCAATCCCTAGCTTCGCACATTCTCATTTGATGTGTCTCCACCCCAGAAACCCTGTTGATAATACACGCTGCCTGCAAACTACTGCCATGTCTGCGGACATGTAGAGGATCTGAGCGTGACGACTGTACATTTAAATACTATTCCCCTTTTCCCCGTTAAGGTGGGCTCTGAAAAGAGCCGTTTAATTTTGTTTTTTGGGAGACGGACACCTGTTATTTTGTGTTTTTTTGATTTTTTTTCTTCTCACTTTACTCCTACAATCATTACAAAACCTTCTCCAAAGCAAGCCTTACATTCCAAAAGAATGTGGCATTTCCCAAAGAAGATAACGAAACACCATCTGCTTCAAAATAAGCCGCATTACTGGAAACAATGTTCTCGTGGCTACAGAAAAACATACCAGTGCGTAACATGAAAGCACGCATGCCACGATTGATGGTACACCTCCCAATGCTTTGATCAGGACAGAAAACAGAACTGTTGTCCCATTTTCCTCTAGGGAGTAAGCCAGAAAAAAATTACTTTCGCAGTTGGAAAGATATTAATGACTGCTTGCACCAACTGTTCCAAATCTTCCAACAAAGTAGGTGGAGTCACGTAGCCCAAATGGCAAGCACTGTAGTGCAAAACTACCACATGGCGACTGGTCATCCTATGCATGTCTCTGCAAACTTGGAGAATTGCCGCAACATTGCAATCAGTCGCAGCGCTCCACACCACCTCCACTCCTCTAACATTGAAATTGTGTGCCACATGCCTACTTTCGGAATAGTGCTGTAAACCATGGACAAAAATATCTCCGAGCACCAACACCCTGACTGTCTCCACCTCTGCCATCTTCACTACACGCACAAATGAACAATGTGAACATCTGATTGGCTGATACCTACAGTCCCCTTTCCATGCTGGATTTGCTATAGAACCCCGCATGTGCCACGCTCTACCCGCGGACAAGCGCGGTCTACGTGCGGCACGTAACTCTTAGCCAGTCCTTCTACCCTTTCCACATCACTCGCGAATCCATTCCCTCATTGGACACACCTAAGCAGTCACACACCCATCCACCAAATACATTCAAGATCTCTACATCTCACTCCGTCATCAGAGTCCCGCACTTCAAATGTACTGTTGATCACTCTGAATGCAAGTCGCATATCATTGCAAAGCACCTACTTCAAAAATTACTGTGCAAGTATCGCAGATTTCTACTTACAGCTCCATGCATACGCACATGCATGAGTACAAAGTACAGGTATGCATATTTTATTCAGAGAACATGTGCAACCCTTATGATTTCATTTAAACAAATTAATGCAACTAAATCTACATAGCCAATACATACCAACGATCCCCCTTTAAGTGCAAGACTTCCGATTTTTCATTGAGAAACCGCACTACTTCTTACTGTCTCCTGTATAACCTATACATCCGTAACAACCCTCCTGATTTAGGCGCAAAACACGATTTTCCATTAGAAAATGTCACAATTTTGTACTGTCTAAAGCCTAAATTAATGCTACTTCCGATGCGATCGTATGAGAAAAATAAACGTTCCTGATTGCTGTGGTGACATCTCCCTCTGAGGTTCTCCCGATTTTTCGCATTCGAACTTATAATATGAAAGTAGTCCAATTTTTCCCCATCTACTATAATGACCTATCACTTACAAACCTCTCTGCCATAGACAACACAGCTTAAAAAAAACAAGGGGATTTCATGAACTGAAAATTTTACTCATTTGCGAAGCAGGTTCAACTAACATACTGCAAATAACATATAAAGGCTGCACATAGTGAAATAAAATGCACACATGCAATGTGTTGAGATATCAAAAGAGATTACTTTGAGGAAAAATGCAAAATGAACATGTACATTAACATCACTGCTTTAAACACACAAAGCTACTAACTTGTTCCTTTTACAATTGCAGTGAAGACTACTCTCCTGAAAACAACAGCATCTACACTGCAAACAACATATCCGAAGAAACCTGGTCATTCCGCAAAAAAAAGTAAGTACAGTACTACCTTTACATTCTTACTGTTCCTCAAAGAGACTGTGTGGGTTATTTATGTAATTTGCACACCAAAAAGAAACATTGATTTCTGAACCATTCTACCCACAAATCCCCATTTATTAAACAAAGAATAACAGGCAGAACGGCACAGAAATCCCTGTGTTTTTGGAACACAAATAACATACAGAAGCCTTAGAATGTTAGCACTACAAAACAAATAGCTGTTTACTATTAATGCTTCTGCTCACCACTAGCTCACTTTCTACTCTCATCTGAAGCACAGTGTAGTAATATACAAACAGAAAAACAGCCTTCCCAACTCATTGTAAATGCCCAATGCACATTCACACACCACCACAAACAGCTTCCCCATCAAACTCATGCATGCATGCAAACAGCACACATACATTGTACAACAGACCAAACCATGCCTTCTTTTTTTTCAAAAGACCCCAAAGAATGCCTACCAAAAAGCAAGTCCGTAGAAAGGAACGCAGAAATAGAGCAAATGAAAATAAAAGTGTCCAAAGTAAGCATCCATCTCTAGCAGAGTTTGTAGAGAACGTTGGAACAAAACAGCTCATACAGTCATTTAGCAAAACAAAGGAAGCTTCAACTACCGAAACTTTGGCTCCTCTATCAAAATGTGGCACGAAACAAAAAACGCTTTACAAAAAATCAGCTACCAGTACTGCTAACAATGCTCCTATGAATCCTGATATAGTAACAAGAACCCATAGTAAAAAAAGTATTTTAGCAAAAATGTTTCACCACAGAGTCCTTCAGAATCTAATAAGAAGAGGAGCGAAATCATCCTCTACCCTTAAAACCTATCATAGAAAATTAATCCTACACGCTCTCGCAGACAGTGCAATCCTTCTCAAAAGGAAGTTATTTATTTTAGTGTTAAAAGGATGAAGCCACTAACAAAACTAAGTACTAAACTACAAAAGAAACTTCTCAATAAACGGAATGTCAACAAAAATAACTTCTTAAATATTTGTGGAGGTGAATGGAGTCACACAACCACCACAGAACCATATTTTAATGAAGAGGCATACAAACAAAATCAAACAAACACAATTGCTATCCATAGCAGTGGACGAGGGTATGAAAAAATCAATAATACCATCATGAAACAAGAAACACTGCTTACAAAAGTATCCGCTGAAAACTCAGAATTACCTCTCCGTTCAACTGAACCAGACCGTCCAGTATACAAATTGCCATGCACGTCAATGTGTAACATTCCTAACAAATCTTTCAAATCTTTACGCCAGTTCCTCAGTTGTGAAAGGTAAAGACAAAATCAAAATGAAAGTGCTGCAAAATATGGATATATGTCCAGTGCGCAAATACACTGGACTACAAGGACATTCATTAGCCTGCATTTCAGGACCTATTTGCAAAAGCACCTTCCATGATATCAAAAAATATCAATACATCATTCAAGTGTAAGAAATCTAGTGTACAAACTGTACTATGCTAAAAGTCCAGCTTTAGAATTGGCCAATTTAAATAACACTCTTCTACATGGTACACCCAAATACCTACAAGAAGAAATTGACCGTATCCAGCGCAAATATTTTGGAAGTGAAAGCCACTTACAAAATGCAATAGTTTTAGAACAGACTAGCAACAATTGTGCACATTGCAACCTTCTATTACACACATACAAAAAAGAAATACTAAAATTTAAAAGTGCATCGGCTGAAGTACCAAACCATGTGTGTGTGTTGCCGCAGAACGTTTTACAAAAGGAGCACAAAAACTATAGATGTAACATACAAAATAGAAGACACTGAAGATTCCAAATGGTTTTAATTAGCTCTCTATCTTTTAGTAGAGAGCTACCAAAATACCAAATAAGTGAACCCCTAATATGTTTGCAGTTACTGCACTACAAAACTGGACAACAACCAAACTCCTTCACGTGCAATCACAAATAATTTGGAATTATTCCCACTACCAAAACCCCTGCAACAACTCAATTTGTATTAGAGCATCATAATTCAAACAGTTCACCCATTTCAAGCATTAATACGCCTACAACTAAAAGCAGCAAAATTACCTCCCTCTGTATTGGTGAAAGGCATTCGTGGCAAAGTAGTTTATTTGCTGTTAGATCTGACAGAAAATGTGCAGACTTTAGGAGTGCAACGTCCAGTAGAGCATTCTTTAATTGTCTCAGTAAATGGTGTACCAACAAAAGACAAATAAATTTGGCAACATCTGGTGGATTTACATAAAGTTAGACAAGCCTTGCAATATCTGAAAGTCAATAACGAAAAATACAAAGAAATAAATATTAAAGAAAGCTTAAGGGAAACAACTGAAATAATTCAAGAGTCATCAGAAACTGGTCAATTTGAACTTCTGGATCCTGCTGCAGTATCCACTCTTTTGGACCATTACACAATTCATCCATTGCACTCTAATGAGAGAATAGATGATGCACTAGAAACTTACCAAATGCGACAAACCAAAGTGTCACCAATGAGCATATGGCAAAAAAGTATAGAAGCCCGTGCTTTTCCACTGCTATTTCCTACTGGCAAAGGTGGAAGATACGATGATAGACCCACTCAGATAACGGCATCAGAATACTGCTCATTACGAATGTATTCCCAAAATCCCAGATTTAGGCAAAATGTGGAATAGATATTCCACCTACTCTTTGAAAGTGAACTAGCAACCCTATTTTACGGAGTTGCACACATATTGAAATCTGGAACCCACTTTCAAAATATGTCAGCTACGCAATTAATACAAAAAGTGCAAGAAAAAGATGAGGTTTTACAATCAAGTATAACAAATCTGTTTGCAAACATGCGTGGTACGAAAGAATATTGGTTCCGACGGCACGGAGATGTACGTTTTATGATCAGAAACCTTGGACCACCCACTTGGTTTGTTACATTAAGTTGTGCACAGTATGCATAGGAAGATTTACATGAGTTCCTATGCATAGCAAACAACAACAAAACCAACATAGATATACTAACACCTGGAGAACGTTGCTCTCTAGATCCTGTTAATGTGTCAAGATATTTCCATCATCGTTTAATTGCTATGCTACACTTTATTTGTAATAAAAGTGTTCCTCCCCTCGGAGAAGTGCAACACTTCTTTTGGAGAACATATTCACATGCTTTTACGGATCAAAGGTGCACCTACATTTGGTCAGGACAGTGATGCCACTGTTTTGCAGTTTATCCAAAAATATGTCACCTGTGAAATACCTTCACAACGGACACATAGTGACCTTCATGGACAGATTTTACAATTTCAAAGACACAAATGTGGCAAATATTGTTGTCTCAAATACAAAAGCAAAGGTAAATACTACACCAAATGCCGCTTTGGTTTCCCTAGACCAGTTACAGAAACAGGTGACGTGGACAACTTCATGTCTTCAATTCGACATAGTGTTAAAGGTAAATCACCTAAGAACACATATTACATAAAAAGAAAAGAAGAATCAAAATATATCAATGATTACAATGCAATCATTGCCCTCTTTTGGAATGCATAGATGTGCAGTACATTGCAGACAATTCCCCTGCAGTTGCACGATATGTTACAGTCTACATAACAAAAGCAGAAAAAACAGAACTTCAAGACCTCTGGAATGACCTATCATCAGACAAAACACTATCTCAGAAATTGTACACCATAGGCATAGAAATGCTCTCTCATAGAGAATGTGGCGCCTATGAAGCGGCAGATCGTTTAACCGGTACTGCTTTGTATGGAAAATCAGAAAACATAGTATGGCTAAGTCTTGGTCCTGCTAAATCTAGAAAAAGAGTTCTGAAATCATATGAAGACATACAAACAATTGCCAGAAATGATCCCAACAGCCATGACATTTAAAAAAAACAATTTACTGGACACATCCGAACAGGAGTACCACATTGGAAACCATGTGTTTATACCACATAGCTCAAAGCTTTGCATACAAAAATAATATAAAACCCGATGAAAGCAAAGGTAGATATAGAGTGACAGATTGTGAAGGCAGCTTAGTGAAACTTACCAAACGAAGCTTAATTAATCATGTCAAATTGTCATTAAAAACTCCTCAACAGAAAGAACTTATATTACATGTCCCTGCTTCAACCTTTTAAACCATGGCGAAAAGAGGAAGAGATACTAGATACCTATGACTGCTATGAAGATGCTTTCAAAGCAAATGAAAGCACTATCACCGGACCTTTACCAGTACAAAACAATGTTGCACAATGAACAGCAACATGAAGAAGAACTTCAGGCCCAACTAGATAAGGACACTTCTGACAGTAGTCAACATTCTGTAATAGTAAGTCAAGAACCACTAAGACAGCCACTAACAGTAAATGAGGCAGAATTAGCTATGACAGAAGTGGAAAACACCATGGGCCTCATTACGACCCTGGCGGTAAGGGGTTAACGGCGCCGTAAAAGGTGCCGGCGCCGTTAACCCCGTACCGCCTCATTACGAGGTCCCCTCGCAGGACCCGGTAAGTAACGCCTGGTCAAACCAGGCGTGCTTACTGAGTCCCGCGAGGGGAAGAGGGAGCAAACAACAGGCCAACTCGTAATGGCCCGTTGTTTGCTCCCTCTCCCATTCCCATTCAGCCCTATAGGGCTGAATGGGAATGGGGAAGGACCTGGTCCGGGGCCTTGGAGGGAGGAATTACCGGGCCTTCCGAACTCGGAATGGCCTGGTAATTCCTCATTCTGTGGACCCGGATGCGATTTAGGCGGCAGCTATGCCGCCAATAGCGGCATGGCTACCACCAAGGTCGTAATGAGGGCCCATGTGTCACTATGAAGAAAATGTAGAAGACTTAACTGTACTACAAGCAAAACTTAACAAAGATCAGCGCACCATTTTTGAAGAAGTAACAAAAGGAATTGCACATGGTGTACAACACAAAAATCAAGAATGTACCTGCCAAAATTACAAACCTATACTGCTGTATGTCAGTGGTGAAGCTGGGTCAGGAAAAACATTCTTAATCAAAATCATCAGCAAGTTCCTTCAACAACTGACAAACAACAAACTGTCAGCTGTTGTAACTGCCCCCACAGGTTTAGCTGCCTAGAACATAGGCGGTGTCACTTTACACCGATTACTACACCTTCCAGTAGAACACCAAAACAAATTAGACTTACAAACTTTCTGCAGAAGCTGCAATGGAACTACGCAGAGTATTAAAACAAATGAAAATGCTACTAATAGATGAAGTGAGCATGATCTCCAACCTAATGTTGGCTTTGATTCAGCTCAGATTGCAAGAAGTACTTAAAACAAACTACAAATAACTCTTTGCAGGGAAACACATTATCGTTTCGGAGATCTTCTACAATAGACACCAGTGAAAGGTGAACCTATTTTTAAAACCTTAGGACACAAACTATGCCGTAAAACTGTTGGCAGCATAGGAAATGTGAACCTTTGGCAACATTTCCAATACAGAGAATTAACAGAAAACATGTGTCAATCTGCAGATCTCAGTTACGCCAACATTTTAAAAAGTATTAGAGTTGGTGTACTATCTCAAGAAGCACAAGAAATATTGAAAAAATGGCACATTCATGCACTTTATGCATGTGCTACTGATGTTATAGAACAATTAGCACACAAAAATGTGAAATGTATGTCAAGTTTGCTCCACAGACAAACTAGACGTACATGGTATGACACTACCCATGTGTGAGCAAGCCACAACAAGACTAAATGCCTTAGAAAATTCAATCTCCAACACAGCTGGGTTGGAAAAAATATTAAAATTATCCTTAAATTGTAGAGTAATACTTAAACGTAACCTTGACGTGGAGCAAGGGCTAGTTAATGGGGCACTGGGTACAGTTGTTGGCGTTCAAACATACCCACGTGACAACAACATTCAGTTTGTCAATATTCGCTTTGACAAACTTTCAGAAGTGAAAAGGATAGTGCGCTCAACTGCTCGATTCCTTCTCTTCAAAGACATGTATGTACGTAAAGAACAATTTTCTCTAACTGTTGCATATTCAGTCACCATTCATAAATCCCACGGTCTTACCCTAGACAAAGCATTGATCGATATAGGAAGCACAGTCTTTAAAGAAGGCATGAGCTACGTAGCACTATCACGCTTACGTACACTTCACGGTCTATTTCTAATCAACTTTGATGCAAGTAAACTGAACGCTGATATTCCTTGCATTTTAGAATACAATAGACTGTGATCACTGTACACCCCCATCTGAAATCATATCCTGTTCCAGAAAAAGGAAAAAGTGGTAAAAGAAAACTAATTCAAACAGAAATGCAACAGAATGTGACGGCAAATACTTCAAAGAAAACAAAAGAAGCTGAAACTTCATCAATTACCACAAGCAAAAAAGAACCTATTAGGGAAAGTAAATCAGGTACTTCTTCAAAGAAGGAACAGAAACTCCCAAAAAATCACTCAGAGACATAACTAGCTGGTCCATTCAAATTTTCAAATGAAACTGGTGTAAGTTGCTATGCAAATGTAGCAATGAATATTCTATTTCAATTGCCACCAATTGTTAACAATATTTACTTACACAGTACAGACCAATTGTGTTTGTAAATGTTAGTCCTTCATAGAAACGCAACACACTATCCTGACAACACATATAGTGTTCACGGAATAAGACAAGAATTGGACTACTCTGCTGGAATGGTGAGATTCACTATAAACTCACAAGAAGATCCACAAGGATTTCTAATGTACTTACTACAAGTACTGGAAAACAAAAACATACCTATAAATGAAATCTTTCAGATTTCATACATGTGGAAACATACATGCACTCTCTGTTACAATGTGACACAGGAACAAATCCCAAATGAGCGATTTGTGTACGTATCCATACCTAATTGTGAATCCATTCCATTTCAGCAACTTCTACATAATGCAAACCATGGCAGATTATGTACTGTGTGCAATTCAGATAATCGCTCAACCTTACTGATACAAACACATAGTAACTACATAATAGTTATGCTTCTACGGTACAATGCAGATGGTACCAAAAACAACTGCAAGCTGACTGGATTCACACATGGTCAAGTGTCACTTGGTAAGAAAACCTTTACAACAAAAGGTATAATCTACCACGCAGGAGCCACAACCAATGCAGGTCACTACACTGTATATATTAAAAAGAAATGTGGATGGTTCGGTGTAATGATAGTACCATTACTGTAAAGCAGAGATTGCCAGCTAATCTTACAAATGCGTATTTAATTTTCTTAAAGCCAAAATTTAGTAACTAATCTGCACATCAACATTAACAAAAAGTTCAAGTAAAAGACTATAAACAGAATACGCCAACAGGTATCTAACTGCCCAAGAGTATATAACAACCACACAGATAAATGAATACCACAGATCCCAAACAAAAAATACAGTTAGAATACGCCAACAGGTAGCTAACTGTTTAAAAAATCTGCAACAAGGCAACATACATAACATTAATCAGAAACAACAAGTAAACACTCAAAGGAAACAAAGAAATAGTTTGTTGCATAGCAAAGAAGGTTTTTTTTAATCCGACAATGATTTTTTTCCCCCCAGACCCAAGGATTTGAAAAACAAACACAAAAACTGAGCAAAATGCACAGTACACTGGTTTGTAAACTAAATATGAGGTTAAAAAAAGCTAAAATGTCTATTGTACAATGTAATAAGTCTTTATAAAATACAAACACTAACATGCTCTTTTCTTTTATCACAGAAATTAAAAAAGGATATTTCCGCCAAGTACTAAAGTCATGTAAGAAATATATGGAATCGCAACAAAGTAAACAGTAAGTATAATTTCACACATATCTTACATATTCAAATCTATACGTCTGATCTATGGCAGTAATATGGTGCAGTGGCTGTAGGCAGGGCCCAGAGTGTTGGATGTATAACCTACCACCTACACCCTGCGGCCAAGCAACCAAGACTGTAGGTGCTACCCACAACTATCGCAGCATATCAAAACCATGATGGCTTATAACTTCACTGCTTATAACTTTGGTCTTGGGTGCATGGTCTGCGGCCATGCACCTAAGACTCTAGGTCGTGCACACAACCACCGCACCACAGCACACCCATGCTGACTTATAACCTCAATGCTTATAACTTCAGTCATGGGTGCATGCCCTTTGGCCATGCACCCAAGACGCTAGGTCCTGCCCACAACCACTGCAGCATATCACACCCATTGTGCCTTAAAACCTCACTACATATAAATTTGGTCTTGGGTGCATGGCCTTTGGTCATGGACCCAAGACTCTAGGCCCTCCCCACAACCACCTGATCGATATGCAATACTATGGGTGTATCTATTGCTGTGATATGCTGTGGTGGTTGTGGCCAGGGCCTAGAGTCTTGGGAGTATGGCCTACATGTTACGGCCTACGGCTAAGCACCCAAGACTCTAGACCCTAGCCACAACCACCGCAGCATATGACACGTATGGTGGCGTATAAATCAATAGTACACCCATAGAATGATACATTTTAACTGCAGCATACACTCAATTTCCACCCAGGACTATTGGCCCTGCCCACACCTACCAGATAGATATTCGATTGTATGGGTGTGATGTGTGAATTTCATATGCTACGTCGTTGTGGGCAGGGCCTAGAGTCTTGGGTGTGTGACCTACGGCCTGTGGAAAGTTATAAGCACTGGAGTTATAAGCCACTATGGGTTTTATATACTGCACACCCATACACTCAAATGTCTATGGCCTTACATCCAAGACTGTAGCCTCTGGCCACAACCACTGCAGCATATCACAGCTATAGATACATGCATAGTATCAAACATCAATCAGGTGGTTGTGGGGAGGGCCTAGAGTCTTGGGTGCATGGCCAAAGGCTATGCACCCAAGACCAAATTTATACGTAGTGAAGTCACAAGCCACAATGTTGTGGTGGTTCTGGCCAGGACCAAGAGTCTTGGGTTCATGGCCAGAGGCCATGCACCCAAGAACAAAGTTATAAGCACTGAAGTTATAAAGCAACATGGGTTTAATATACTGCACACTTATCGCTTCGAATATCTATGGCCATACATCCAAGACTCCAGGCCCTGGCCAGAACAATCCCAGCATATCGCAGCAATAGCTACACCCGTAGTATCAAACATCGATCTTGTGGTTGTGGGGAGGGCCTAGAGTCTTGGGTGCATGGTTGCAGGCCACAGGCAGTAAGTCACACACCCAAGACTCTAGGCCCTGGCCACAACCACCGCAGTATATGACACCCATGGCGCCATATAAATCGATAGCACACCCATAGAAACAAAAAATGTAACTACGGCATGTACTCAATTGTAATGTTCGCTAACACCACGCGTGTCCTTAGAACAGTTTCAAGTTGCCTGCGCACACCATGGACTGAAGTACTATCCTTATGATACCCCTCATTTTCAGTACTTACAAACATCCCGCACAAGGCGGGTATATGGAATACATCATTAACACCTGCCGCCTAAACAAATACAGTATTTCACCCATCTCTTACTCTCTGAACCTCCCCACGCACTCTAACACACCAAAACAGTTTCCGAAACAGCATTTCGCCTCTGGTCACCGCTGCGCTGTCGGTGGATCCAAGATTTCGGGCACATCCAAACAATCTGACGCACATCACGCCTCACTCCAGCCAATCGGCAGAGACGTCGCGTGTCTGCAGTCATGACACCAGTCCCTTAGCCAATCGTTATCTTGTCCGTGGAGCGAACAGGGAAGTGTGACCACAGAGCGGACATAGATATCACTCATTTTTGGAGACTTACTTTTTGCTCATTTTAAAGAAAGCTACTAGACCGATTGTCACCAAATTTATAAAAGCCCGCTTTCAGGACCAAGCCTCTGCCGCAAATTTGGTGAAAATCCGTCCAGCGGTTTGGCCTGTAGGGGTGTGCAAAGTTTTCCCCCCATTCAGTCTATGGGAAAAAAGACGTTTTGGGACACCCCTTTAACTTTCCCCCCCTGGAACAAACATCACCAAACTTGGCAAATAAATTCAGAGTGGCCCATATACTCTCTTTGCCAAGTTTGGTGAGGATTCGTTCAGGGGGAGCGGAGTTATAGGCTGCCCACAAAGTGCTCTTCCTATGGAAAGAGCAACTTAACCATAACTACACAGCCACTACCGTGGCTGTGTAATTGACATATGTATTTCGGATCCTGTCACTAAACTTCCATATGAATTTCAATAAAAATACAATAACAAATAAAAGCAGCAATAGCAGCTCCACCTCCTCTTACTTTCTTGGTATTTCACGTTCTTTGAAGGTGCTCTTCTTTCCAATGACAGGATGAGGAGCTGCGAACGATGCCACAGCTTTTACATCTGTGTTCTGTGAACTCATGTTGGGGTTATTTCCTGTGAAGAACAAGTGTTGAAGATCTTTTTATGTGGTGCTCTTTTCAATCGGAGCACAGAGTTCCAAAAAAAGGCCAAGTAGTCATCATGTAAGTGAGAGAAAACTGTAATAGAATCTGGTTGAGTAAACGTGAACTACGGTTTGATCAATTTGATAGGCTCAAAGAGGGTCTGTGTGTAACTTCCAAATGTAATGTGATCCTGTGTACTGCAACACCACTGGCGACTCTGTCACAAGTAACTCTGCCCACTGTTTGCCCTGTTACAATTTGAGGTGCTGGCATGCAGCCTATCCAGTGAAACGTAGGAACGTATGCAGGTCTCATACAATTAGTGATTTTGTAGGAGAATGTCTGATCATTGTAGTTCCTGATTTCCTCCTAGCTGATGTATGAACACCTGGATCTCAGGTCTGGTCCTGCTCTGCTTTCCAGGACTGTTTTCTCGTCTTCGTTTGATCTCGAATCTGTAGTCTCTGACCCTATATTTGGTTATTAGTTATCTAGGTTTGGGGTGCTTTACTGTGGATATGCATTCTGCCACGGTGCAGTTCTGTTGTACAGTCTGTACCATTTCCATTTGCTTCATGCTAGTGTTTGGGTCTCCTAGTATGGTATGTATACTTGCGTTGCTTTCTTCAATTCCAGATTTAGATAATAGCTGCCTGGGGATCTTCTGTTTCTCTGAGTGATGTGTCTCCGTTTCTGGAATGCTGGTATCTTCTGCCGCAAGTAAAGGGATTCATAGCTAGTTTTTGCAGTGCTTTGAATTGGAGGGATTTACTGTGTCATTTCTTAAGGTCTACCTAAATGTTGTGGGTAGAATGAGCTGTAGTGTGCCCATTCCTGGCTGTCTCCTTAGGTCTTTTCTGCAGAACCACTGATATCTCTTGTGTGTGGCAGAACTCGCTTATACCTGCTCCGATCAACACTGCACTGAGAACAGAATTACAGAAGGGTTATTTTGACAGCAATGCTGCCTTAACCCTTAGTTACTTAAGCCATTCTCATTTACATTCAAGAAAAGAGTTCCAGAGAACATCAGCTACTATCCCTTCTTCACTGTTACACTACAACACAGAAGCAGAAAACCCACATCAACCAAATGCTCTTTTAGGGAAAGAAATGTATATTCTTTATTACATAAAACGATCACAAATGAGCTGAAAAAACACTCTTGATGGTGAAAATACACTATATACATTCGCTCTGTCACAATGAAATCTGATTCAGAAAAATATTTAATTGAGAACGAACAGATAAACTGCCTGATTCATGGAATTATTTGCGCCGAAAAACGGGGATGTGTGCGCCATTCTGCCTGCAAATCCCTGTTTGACAAATGGAGATTTGTAGGCAGAATGGCGCACAAATTCCCTTATTCGGCGCAAATAATTCCATGAATCAGGCTGTTAATCTAAAACATAAAAATAGCATAGAAAACATTCATTGGTTGCTTATTGAAACAATTAACTTTCAATGTACTTTCCCTTGATTTAACAATGTTACAAATGGTCTGCAATTTTACATTTTATTTTAAAATGTGTGAAGGTCTAGTGACCTTCATCGTCCAGGTCCAGCCTGTCTCAAATGACGCTGCTTCATTTTTGCCCATTCGTCTTCGGGGTCATGAAATTAAGTACGCTATGCTTCAGGGTGTGAATTACGCCCAATTCTGGTAAATATCTTGGGTGGCTCTGGTTGTTCAAGATGGAAGTACACTCAGTGATTAGGACCTGATGAGAATTGTCTTTTATTTGTTCAAAGATGAGGTTTGTATTACACAAAGTCAACCTAATTGTGTCAGGCACATAACATAGTCACAAGAAGTAGTTCAAATATCATATCCGGGTTCATCTGATGACTGATTATGGGTGGTGTGGTCACCAAATTATAGATAGTTACTATTAGCAGGGTGGCATTCACACAAAGCTAGATGTTTTATCAACTTGATTTAGGTATCACAATGTACCACTCCAATTAGAGGTAAAATATCTCAGATAAAATGATGTAATAAACTAAAAGCATGCTGGGATCGCCAGAGCTCACGTTCGCCCTGATTTCACATCCATTATTTTTCATTAGACACCACATACCAGACATGTGTCAACATGTTCCTACAGAACATGCCTTTACATTTCAATGAAAGCAATCTCACTGCAAGCTTAACTATACGCAAGAAATTGTAGGGTCATTTTAACTCAAGCCATGTCTTTGAATTTTAGGGTTGTTTTTTCTTTTTTCTATTCATATTCCACCCTTCTTTTTGCAAAATGGGTAGGCCCCGCACTACCACCCGTTTTGCCCGTACTGGCCTTTGTCGCCATTTTACTTCACTTTCCACTATTGTGTTGTTTATTTTATTCCTCCCTGTTTTCCTCTTTTTTATCTGCTACTCTACTGATTGTTTATCATTAACATTTTTACATTTTATTTTCACTTTAATATGCTTCTTTTTTATTTACTTTCCAGTATATTTTGGTGTTCAGTGAGATGGCCTAGCATTGATATGGGTTTTCTTTGAAATGGATTTCAGTAAAATATCTCCCGTTGAACTGAATAAGGTGAAATGGGTGGATGCCGACCAGTAACGTCAGTCTACCCCTCACAGCTATCATGTGTTCTTGACAATCGATATATAAACGATGAGGCAGTCTTTAGAGAAAGCGTCATCAGGTGAACCATGGGACCAGGCAGGGCCAGACTCGCTGGGGCCTCTAAGACTTTGGAGGCCCTTCATGATAGTTTATAAAACACTATTGTATTCAATGACAACGAGTTAACTTTCGAATCGGTGGACAGTAGATACCTTCTCTGAATATGGGCAGGCCTGACCACACAAAGCGCTTGGGGAGAGACCTGCAAATCTCCTCCCCCACACCCATAACAAATTAAAAAGTGGGTTGAGATGAGGCACTTTACACCACCATTTTCAGAAGGCATCGGAAAAGAAACATTGGGATTTAGTAAAAGTAGTAAATGAGATAATACAATATTTTAGAAGCCATGGCTGTCACAGAACACAGCAGCATTTAAAGGTATGTAATCATTAATGTGCCCATCAGAAAATGGTGTGCTCAATAGAAACACTGGGTGTATAATAGACAAATATATGTTTGTGTCCCTCTCTGAAGTAGCATCTGATATGCCACAATCCCTTTGGGAAAAAGACAACTATGAATCATATACCTGCATGCATTGCCCCAATTTTAAATAGTAAATGAGTTCTGACAACTCATAATCCAACCCTGGCTTTCTCGTTTACATGAACATTTAGCATGCTGGGGATTGTAGTCTTTCCTTTTAAAAAGATAACCATGGGCTAATAAGTGGAAACATGCAAAGTGGCATTAATTAAAAAGAAAGTACTGGACAAAGGTTCATCTGATGACCACGGGCCTGTTAGCAACTCTGTATACCGCCATGTGGATTGGGGCTTTTTTTTTTATTTGGTTTTATTGATTTTAACAAAGGAACAAACCAGATGGAATATGTATTACATGTTTCACCGTAATAAGCATATGATTGCAAGGCAAGGAAGGTATACATGATGTCAAAAGAGAAAAAAATGTTTGCAACATATGTTACATTGGTTACATCAGGATATGTCCATCTTAGCGTAGCGAACCCTACCTTCCCCCCTTCCCCCTCCCTTCCTTGATTGAGCACACGTCCATTGAATGTTGTCAAAGCACGGGGACTTCGAAAGTGTTTTATTCAGATTACCGTTGTCTGGTCAGTCTGGTGCCACCTATTGCAAAGTCTCTTCCATTGTTTTCTATCGAGTTTTGCCTTTTCATCAGGGCCCGGCAGGCTCCTCCGATTGGGGCTCAGAGTCTGTTGCGATATATTTATTTTTAAAGTCCATCCATAGGGTTTCACATTGGGCGGCTTTTCCGTGCAGGGAGGCGGTTATTGTCTCCATTAGGTAGATGTTTGTGGCCAGAGTGATCCATTCCTTCTTACCGGGCACCGTTGTGGATTTCCATTTAATCACTAAGAGGGCCCTGGCCGCTAGCAGTAAGTGGGGGGGTCAAGCCTTTCACTCTGGTCCATTCATCTTCATCTTTTTGCAGGCCGAATAGTATTAGGTAGGGGCCAGGGTATCTTTGAATACCTTCTATTTCTTTTATCCACCCCAAAACCTTGTTCCAGATACTTTGATGTGCTGGCAGCCCCACCACATGTGCCAAGAGGTGGCTATTTCTCCGCATTTCCTCCAGCATGTTGGACTCATTGTTTAAGACATTTTGGAAAGTCTAAGGGGGTCGTATTGCCATCTGTGTAGCAGTTCGATGGCATGAAGCTTGTATTGACTGGATATGGACGTTTTGGAGGCCGCTTTACAGATTGTTTCCCATTGGTCGCGGTGTATTTCTTCCCCAAAGTCTTTTTCCCATCTCTCTCGCATGATCCGTCGCCTGCCGCTATTAATTCTTGATACATTGCGGATATGAGGCCTTTCATCTCGGATTTAGAGTCTAGGAGTTTCTCAAATGGGGTAAGATCTCTGTTTAGTTTGTCTCTCCATTCTGCCTTCGTTAAGACCCATTTCAGTTAGATGTACTGGAATGTGGATAGGGTGCCTATACCTAACGCATCCGTCAGGTCTGGTAGAGTGATAAACATGTCTTTCTTCTGCAGCTGTCCTACTCTCTCCAAGCTTGCCTCGTACCATGTTTGGAACCTACCCACATCAGGTATATGGTTGTTTATGCCGGGCGACCATAAGTGACTGAGCGGGGACGGCCAGGTGGTGATTTTGTGCATTTCTTTGCATGTGCGCGATATACTCCATATAATGCTCAAAATGGGGTGGCTTTTGATTTTTCGTTGTACCCTTTTGTGTGGGGTCTATAGCCATTCCGATACCGTGGCAGGGGACAGATAATGATTGTCCATTTGGACCCATTGGAGGTTACTTTGGTCTCTGAGGTGCGGGATCAGGACGCGCAGCTGAGCGGCCTTGTAGTAGGTTCTCAGGTCGGGGAGCCCAACTCCTCCCTTGTCCTTGGGGAGCGTTAGTGTATTGTATGGGATTCTTGGTTTCTTTCCCTGCCATATGAATCTTACCATGATCTTTTTGGCTTCAATAAAAAAAACTCTTTGGGTACCTCAACCGGTAGCATTTGGAATGGATAAAGAAAACGGGGAAGGCATACCATCTTCACTGCATTGATTCGGCCGAGCCAGGAGATCGTGAGATTTTTCCATTTTTTAAGATCGGCTGCGAATCACTGGAGGAGTGGAGGAAAATTGGCTTCAAAGAGATCATTCAGGGTTTTGGTAATCTGCATGCCCAGCTATTGCAGTGCGGCATGTTCGAGCTTAAGGCCCAACGGGAGGAACTTGGCGTCATTCACCTCTGCGGTTCCCTGGATGGGGAACAAAATGGACTTGATCCTATTTACTTTAAATCCGGAGAATTGGCCATATTCGTCCATTAATTGGAGGGCGTGAGGGATGGATTCTTTGGGGTTAGTTATGTGGAGGAGAATGTCGTCTGCGTTGAGGGCCACTTTGTATTCTGCTGTCCCTAACCACATCCCCTCTATCAAAGGGTCCGCTCTCATCTTTTGTGCCAGGGGTTCTAGCGAAAGCGCAAATACAATTGTGGAGAGGGGGCATCCCTGTCTAGTCCCGCGTTTCAGTTCGAACCATCTGGAGTATTCTCCGTTGACAAATATCGCTGCCATGGGGGATGTGTATATTGCTTGTATTCCCTTTCTGGTTCTCGGACCTATTCCCACCTTCTGCAGAACTGCTCCCAGAAAGTCCCACTCCACTCTATCAAAGGCCTTCTCGGCATCTATCAACAATAGGACAGGGTCGCTGAGAAGGTTGTGGGCCGCGTGGATAAGGTGTAATGTTTTGCGCATGGAGTCCGCTCCCTGTCTCCCCAGTATAAACCCGACCTGATCTGGGTGGATTAGGCAGGGGATTAATGTTTCCTTTCTGGCAGCTAGTACCCTAGCATAGATTTTAGCATCAAGATTGAGGAGGGAAATAGGGCGGTATGATCCACAACACTTGGGGATCACTGTTATGAGTGTTTTTTTAAAGGAGTCTGGCGCCACGCCTGTGTCTATGATTTCGTTAAATAGTTCCGTTAAGAAGTGTAGTTGCTTGGTGAAAGTTTTATAGAACCCAGCAGTGTAACCATCCTCCCCTGGGGATTTGCCTAGTGTTACCCTTTTAATTGCATCATGGATCTCCTGTTCACTAATAGGGGAATTGAGGAGCTCGGTTTCTGCATGTGTTATTGTAGGCATGGTGATCGGGGATAAATAAGAGGTTATATCTAACTGGCCAGAGGTTATTTCAGAAGTGTATAGTTTCTCATAGAAATTGGCAAAGGATTCCGGGATAGTGCGGGGGGTCTGGGCAGAGGGGGCGGAGTCCTCAATTATTTCGTTCACCCTGCACTCTGTCCTTTGTTCTCTGAGCCTGGCAGCTAGTAGAGCGTCAGCCTTGTCTCCTTTTTCATAAAATTTCTGTTTTAAAAACTGCAGTTTACGCACTACTTGGACGCGTTCTAACAATCTGAGTTCTTCCCTTTTTTGTTGGGCTATTTTCATTCTGTCTGGGTCTACCTCTGGGTCTTTCCTTATCTCTCCCTCCAATTGACATATTTCGGTCTGTAGCCTTTGTTCTATGATCTTCCGCTCCCTTTACTTGGAGAACCCCTCTCGTATCAGAATACGTCTCCATGTGGCCTTCCACACCTCCCAGATCATTTGTTTGGAGACCTCCCCATCATTATTTATTTTGAAATATTCATCAATTTCAGTCTCCATGGTAGTTTTGAAAGCCAGATCTTTCCAGAGAGTCTTGTTACACCGCCACTTTCCCCCATTGACAGGTAGGTCCGCCCAGTTGATATCGACCAGTACCATATCGTGGTCAGACCAGGTTATCGGGACAATGTCTGAATGGTGTGTAGAGGTTGTGAGATCGCTTGTGAGATATATATAGTCAAGCCGCGTAAATGTGTGGTGGGGGTTTGAGTAGAAGGTATATCCGCTTTCGGTGGGATGCATGACTCTCCACACGTCCTTCATGTCATACAGTTCCATCATTGCAGCCAATTCGGTGCGCTCCCCCTTATATTGTTGTCTCGCTTCAGGTCTGCCCGGTTCCAATCTTTGTAAGGGTCAGCCCATTGGTTGAAGTCCCCTCCCAGGATGATATGCCCTCTAGCTTCTAGCATTATTTTAGGGATCCTTTTCTCAAGAAATGCGACCTGTCCAGTGTTAGGTGCATATACGGTTGCAATAGTTACCCAAACTTCTGCTATTTTGCCCGTTATGAGCAGGGTACGGCCCCCTACGTCGGACCATGTTTTGTCCACTTCAAATTTGATTACTTTCCTGAGTAGGATTCCAACACCACCTCTTCTGAGTGGGCCGAACCCCAAAACTCCAGGCCTCCCCGCTTCCCCAGGATGCTCCGCTCCTCACCTCTAGCATACTTGGTCTCCTGCAGAAGGAGTATGTCAATATTGGATCTGCGAAATTCCCTGAGGACAAAGGACCTTTTGGTCGGTGAGTTCAAGCCTTTCACATTAATAGTCCCGACCCTGAGTGAGTCCCTCATGTGTTCATCGGATGTCGCCATTGTTGGGTACCTTTGAAGGATCTCTCACTTCAGGCGGCCAAACCGATGTTCGATTCTTCCATCCCATGCTTTCAGTAATAAAGCAAATTCGTGCTACTGTTCTCAAGTTTCTCTTCTCCCTTCCCTCCCTTCCCCCCCTCCCTGAGTTGATGGTGTTCAAGTGAACCCAAGAACTGAAGGTGTGCCATTTTAGGCACTTTTATGGCGTCCGATTCGGACTTGGTGGAAATGTTCAGTCCAGTATCGGACCACCAGTGGAGACCGTTACTTCACGGTCCCATTCGAGTATGCTATCGTAACATACCACTGAGCCCCCCTTTCCCGCTCCCCCCCTGGCCCCCAGCATCATTGTTTCAACAATAACAATGAAAAGGAAAACATAGGTGTAACGATACGTGCGCTCTCCGGCCTTTTCTTCGGATGCTCATTTCCCCTCCACTTCAGTAGGGGGTTTTGCGGCCGAGTGCCGTTGTCCTGCCGGTGATCTTATCACTCTGTGACGATGGATGACTGTTTCCAGACATTGCAGACGTAGATTTCAATCAGTTGGCTTGCAAGATTCTTGAGATTCTCTTTCATTTCCCATTTTCGGGTGTATTGTTTGGTCGCCTGTATTTCCTTGATCCTTTCACTCTTCTTCTTCTAGGGCCCTGGAATTCACATTGCATTGCAGTTTGTTCATTACCGTCTCTTTCGCCCCCTCTTGGGGCCGTTCCAAGAATATCCGCAATGCAGTCCTTGATCTCTTGCTCGGACCGAAGGACCATCTTCATGCTGCTGTGTTCAAATATAAGGGAGAAGGGATATCCCCACCTGTATCTTGTGCCCTGTTCCTTGAGCCACTTCGTCAGGGGGCTACAGAGGCGCCTCAGCGCCAGTGTGAGTGAGGATAGGTCCTGGAAGATAGTAATTTGAGCACCTCCCAATGTGAGCGAGTCCGCGGATCTGGCCTTCGCCAGGATCCTGTTCCTGTCCTGATATATGTGAAACCTTGCTAGGACAGAGCGTGGCCCACCTGCCCTGTGGAACCGCTCAGTTTTAGGTTTGTCTATCTGGTCATCTGCCATTAGGATTTTTATGATGTTATGTATCATGGTTTTGAGTGAGTCTTCAGTTTCTCCCTCGGACTCAGGAATTCCGAAAAATTGGAGGTTGTTCCTTCTTTCTCTGTTTTCCAAATCGTCCATTTTTAGACGCATCTCCTCCTCCCTCTTTTCGATGTTACGAATCCTCGTGTCCATTTGGGCATCAAGAGTGTCAATCGAGGCCTGATTATTCTCCACACCTTCTAATCTCCCTTCAAAATTGTCCATTCTCTGGGTGATCCTGTCGATCTTACCACCTAGGTTGGCCCCCAATGACTTTATCTCACATAGCAGTGCAGCAATGTCCCCTTTGGTGGCGGCGGCCCCCGCTTCCGCGGCGACTGTTGACATTATTGCTGTCTGTTCAGGGGTCGGGGAGAATGGGGCGTAGGTGTATTTGGCGAGCCTACTTTTTGCATTCATAGAGTGGGTCCTAGGTTAGAGGAGGCACACGCCCGGTAGTCGGGGGCCTCACCCTCTTTGTAGGAGCGTGGATTGGTGGGAGCAGGGCCGAACCGAGCGTTCAGGCCTTTGCGTGGCTCGTGGCAGGGCCAGAGAGATGCCTGTGGGCTTCACTAGGTGATCCGCAGTGGAGGGGGGCTTGTCTCCAGGGGGGTTCATCCAAGGATGTGTCTCACAGGGAGGGCGGGCGTAAAAGATCGCTGTTATTTGGACAGTCTATTTGTGGTTCAATTTTCACTGGTTGGTAGTGCTCATGGGTTGTCATAGGTAACAAGAGGTCTGGGGTAGCACCACCAATGGAGGCTGTCTGGTTGCCGGGCCGGGGAACACTCCTTAGTGCCTCTGATTTGGAGCGAGCAATATCAATGTCCTCCTAACAGGCTACTCTTGACAAACCAAGGCACGGGGTACAGCTCATTTGAGGAAGGCAATCGGCTTTATTTATATTCTGCAGGGCGAGGGCAAGGTGTTGTGCTTCCGTAAAAGTCCTGGGTGGGGGTATCCCCCAAAGGAGTGTCTTGCCTGACTTAGATGCTATCTCGGGGTTAATTGCAGATGCAGGCTGATGGAGGTGATGATGCAATGAGGGTGACAGATCTTGTCGGCATCTCTGGGGACTCTGTGGTGTGGCATGAATTATGGCAGAGCGGTACTAAGGCACATATGTTCACTGTTGGCCTTGACGCACAGTATCTTGTTTGTGGGGTATTAGCTCAATTGTGAGCATTTGGGGCCCCAGAGGTCAGGGATGTCATTTCACCAAAATGCCAGGGGTAGCGGAAGTGACATCACAGTGCCGCGCCCCCAAGAGTGACATCACAGGAAGTGATGTCATTTGACCCCACCCCACAGGAAGTTATGTCAGTAGACCACACCCCACGGGAAGTGATGTCATTTGACCACGCCCCCACCATGTCATCACAGAAGTGGCCTCATAAAGTATTATCCCTCAGTGCACTAAGAAAACAATTGTTACGATATCAGTGTATTGTGACATTTCATACAAGAATGAATCATCATATGTAGCAGTGTCAAGGTCCATGTTGCCACGTGAAGTGTATGAACCCCAATCCTCTCTTTATGTGGATCTGCCCTGTTATTTCAACAGGACTACAGAGCGAAATCACATTCTGGGGGGACAGGGATGGATAGGCGGGCATGGGGATAGGAGAAAGCCAGATGATCTATAAAAGACAAAATGTAACGTTAGTAAAACGAATTTGGTGCTGTCGGCATCAGCGGCTTGCTTACTTTCCCTAATGTTAAGCCGCTGCCGTGCAGCACTGAATTCATTATACTAACATACTTGCCAGCCCTACAGATTTAGGCAGTAGGCTACTTCTTTTTAAGCAATCCTACCGCCTACAGATGTGAGTCGGGGGGGGGGCCGGCGCGACAGGGCTGTCTTCCTGACCCAGAGATGATGCATCAGGCCCCTAAAGTGAGCCATTCGGGGGTGGTGCACTGAGTGGGGCCCGATGGCTTGAACCTGGGAGAACGAGGGCGTTCATGAAACACATGCCTGCCATGCTGACATGTGCATGACCCCAGCATAACAGAAGACTGCAATGACCCAACCCTTCCTTTTAGCTGGGGTCCCGTGCAGCTGTATCAGTGAAACCCAGGGGCATCTTAAGCACTTTTGGAGCCCTCGGCACAGACATCTTTGTGGCCCCCCTCCACCAAACCAAAGGAATTAAGTGATCAAGAATATCTGGCTGCGCCCCATTCCTCCCCCTAATTTTGAAAGGTTTAGGGACTGGCAATTTCGAGAGGTTAGGCAATACAAGATAAAATGAGATGCCTACGATCGCACATGTGTTACGGGGTGAAGCTGGGATGTGTGCCAACTCTGAAACCTCTGCATTTGAACACTTTCTTTTCCAGTTCTTACCATGAACTAAAATAATCTAATTTTATAAAACTGACTTGGAAAGTACACAAAACACATTACCAAACATGACCATTTTTAAAAGCAATAGATTATAGAAGGGTGTTATCAATATGCATTTCAACTTTGGCTATTGCACATGATCAACATAATTCCCACAGGAAGGAAAACATGTTACAAGAGTTGTGCCGTAAGGAATACACAAACTATGGATACCACAGTGAATACAGAAAGCATTACACAATGACAGTGAACACAGAAAGCATTACACAATGAATTGACCAAACAGAATGTACAGACAGGCAATACGTTTAGAGCCTCAGCAGCACCTCATAAAATATCCTGACGTGTGATATTTAAGTTAGGTGAAGAATGGAATCTTACTTCTTTGGATCATGCAGCCTCCTGGGGCCCCCTCCAAGTGGGGCCCCGGCGCAAGTGCACTTTTTGCCCTCCCATAAAAACTGCCAGCCACAACATTTTAGGGGGACTGGAGCGGCAGGGGCAGAGCCAGCCACAACATTTTAGAGGGACGGGAGCAGCAGGGGCGGCGTCAGCCACAACATTTTAGGGGGACCGGAGAGCAGTTTTGAAAGCTGTTTGTGAGTGGGGTCATTAAACCCATTGTGCCCAGGAGGATGAAAAGCTCTTATGCCTTGCTTTGTCCCATTAGGTGCATCTTTCACTTTAACCCCAACTCAGCATGGGCCCATCCAAAATTCTGTAACAAGTGGGGCCTGTGGCTAATGTGGTAGGGCTCACCCTAAGGGCAGCCCGAAGAGGGAACTGGGCTTGTTCCGCCCGCGGCCGAATCCGTAGGGGCTACTGAGCGTAGCGAGAAAGAGCAAACCCACCGAGCTGGGATTGCCCCACTCAGCCCCTGAGAAAAATGTGTAAATGAGGGGTTAAAATAGTGAATTTTGCAGTACACTTTGTGATAAATTGACTTGACTTGTGTGGCCTCGGTAGCACCCAAAGATGGTGAACAGGTTTTACTCTGGTTCCGATGGAGAGCTATCATTTAGACGGGCAATGTTAAACGTAATCCAGGCTTCAAGAAGTACCCACTAAAGTTCTGTTAGGTGTGCAGTGCACTGATCATATAGTCTGGATCCAGTGGTTAGGCTGGCAACCACACCAGAGCATTGCCCATATGTTACAAATTAGTTTTTAGTGTACTTTCTCTCTGACATACCCAACAAAACCCAACAATGAAAGGTTTGGCGTCCATGTTAATATATTGTTGACTTTCTAAACAAGCTATTTTAATGTATACTTTCTTGTGGATAGCTTTTATTGTGCCTAGAGGCTGCCTTATAGACATATTACGTAGCATAAATTAGCAAGGTTTTGCTACCTAAGCAATGTGCTCATGTAATCCTTAACGGATTGGACCCCCATGTATATACACACACATAATAAACTAGCACTGCAGAAAGAGCTCAAATAATCTAATAGCAATAACTTCTTTAGGCCATACGATTATCTTGCATGCTAGTATTCGTGTTCCCATTTCCTCTGAAAGCTGTGGATAACCTACATCAGATGGTCCCATAGCACAGCGAGTAGAGCGCTCGCTTTGACATCTGTGCAGACCCTGCTGACGCAATCCGAGGTCGATAAATGAGTACCACACCCTTTGGGTAATAACAAGCAGTGCTCAGATGCCTGAGGGTTCATAACGCTATATAAATTATACATTATTATTATTACATCATGAAACCCTGCTCTCCCTCCTCATAGAAACCTCCATGAAGGCCCTTCACTAGCTTTCCTGCCAAGTGTCCCTCTACTCACAGGGCAGATGAAATAGAAATGGGCTCTTTTGGACCTGGACCTGTCCCAGGATTGGCTTACTAAGGCTGCCCTTAAAGGGAGTTCCTGTTCGTGCCCCTGTGGTCGTTGAGTGGCCAACTCCTTCTGCCCACCCATGTGTGATGCACCGCATGCCAGCAGCTGTGCGTGCACTTTCAGAGGGAACGTCAGCACCTCCCATCTCCCATTTTCAAGAAACAAAGGGATACACATACCAGCCTCTTTAGAGTGCACATGATTTTGCCTTTTTCCACATCATCATTGTGTGTGTTGTGCATCAATGTAAAAGGTCAAGAGTAGCCACACAATAGAGGGTCACTGTGCAGAGGCCCACGGGGACAGTTGCAGACATGACATGTTATATACATTGGGTTTGCTCCATCCCACTTCACTGCTTGAGTGGAATTACTCAATACAACGACGTTAGTAAAATGAATTTGGTGCTGCGCAGCTGCCGTCAGCTGCGGCACCAAATTCATTTTACTAACATTGCAAAAATGTGCCGCCGGCGCCAGCTTAACAAGCCACCGCCGGCCCGGCACATATTTGCAACGTTAGTAAAATGAATTTGGTGCTGTAGCTGCCGTCGGCTGTGGCACCAAATTCATTTTTACTAACATTGCAAATATGTGCCGCCGGCACCAGCTTAACAAGCCGCCGCCGGCCCGGCACATATTTGCAACGTTAGTAAAATGAATTTGGTGCTGCCATCGGGCGTCGGCTGCGGCACCAAATTCATTTTACTAACGACGTTACAAATATGTGCCGCCGGCGGCACAAGCCGCTGCCAGCACATATTTGCGACATTAGTAAAATGAATTTGGTGCTGCCGTCGGTGTGGACGGCTGTGGCACCGAATTCATTTAACTAATGTTGCAAATATGTGCTGCCGGCAGCTTGCAAATGGTTAAGCTGCCGCCGACGGCACACATTTGTAACTTCTTTAGTAAAAATGAATTTGGCGCTGCAGCGCCAATGACCGGCCTCGACCACGGCGCGGCGGTCAACTCACTCACCTGCCTAAGCTGAGCCTCGACTCGACCTCGACGGTCGAAGTAGTCACTGGCCTCATGGCCTGCCGCCTGCCGTGGTGGATGCCTGCAGCGCCTGGACACAAACTGTGAGGAGAAGGCAGCACGACTCGAGGAGAAACACGCAGCCAAAATGGAGGTCCTGGACAAGCGTCTCAGCACCAGCACGCTGTGGCCACGCCCCCCTCCTCTGATTGGTCAGTAGCCAGAGGTCGCAAGAGATTGACAGGGGTCGCTGGCCAATAGCCAGCGGTCGCTCTTGCGACCTCTGGCGACCCCCAAATGACGTCCCTGCCAGAGGTTGAGGCCTATGTCTTCTGTTGCCTTTGTTTCCTTCTCCCTCCGTTCCTTTCTCTCTGCTCTCTCACCCTCTCCCCTTTCTTTTCTTTTCTTCAGCCTATTGAGGCGATTTTCAAGGCAATTGCGCTGTTTCAGCGCGGGTCGGGAGTCTTGGAGGGTGGATGGGTCCTCTTGGCGTGAGCGGATCTCTTCCTACTCCGTGCGCTCTCCCTCAGGCGCAGGCCTCCGGCGCCGCGCCTGCAGGGCCTCTCGCATATCACGCGGCCCCCCGGCAAGGAGGGGGGAGGCGCCGGCGTGCGGCTGTAATTTCCAGCGGCCGCTGGGGTGGAGGGGTAGAGCGGTGGCGCGGGGTGATCGCGCTACTCACAGAGTGGTGGGGGGAGGCGGCCACATACCTTTCCTCCTTGGGCGGGCTAGTCCCGTGTCCCAGTCGGCGCCTCCCTCAGCGCGGACACGGGCGACACGGCGCCGGTTGTAGTGTCGGTGTCTCCACTGGCCCCTCGGGAGTGGGAGGCAGATGTCTCGGGGGGAGAGGGAGAGCAGGCTTCACCAGCTTTGCAGGTCCGGCGCCTGTCACTGATTGCTGCCCAGGCTTCACAGGGTCCCGGAGCAGCTCTGGGCCGTCACACATGGGCTCGTCTGAAAAGGCACTTTTCTCAGCCTTCCGAGCTCCGTTTTGGATCAGGTTTTTCGCCAGCCTGGGGGAGGAGGGGCCTTCCAAGAGCTGCGCCACTATTTTGGGTGTGGGGGGGGGATACCAAGGTGGGGGCTCAGTTCACCTTAAGGACCCACAGTGACAGAGCTAACACAGAGGAAGGATTCATCTGTGCACCCCCTGGTGGCCAAATCTCGATTGGGGCATTTTAACAGGAGAACTAATGAAAATTGGATATTCTAATTGCAGTTTTTTCTTGTAAATATGTGAGTGAAATGAAGGCTGAATCTAGACATGCAGGTCAGCAACGAAAGAGTAATATTAGAATCTGCACTTCCAGCAACCAGAGGCACCTGTTGCTGCTGTGAGCACCGTAGAGTGCCAGCTTCATTTTAAAGTGAGCATCCCAGATCAATCATTAATGTGGGGGAGGGGTTTTCCATTGTCTGTGTCGTGCTCTGATGTGGAGCCAGTAAGAGCAGATGAAAAGCATTGGCGAAACAACATGCTTTGGCTGTCATATTTCAAGTGTAACCTCAAATGCCTCAATAAACGTCATGACATGACCACATATCCGCAACACAATTCATAACACGGATAAACATCATTAAAATAACTTAACACAAAACAAGCCCACACCACAAAAAAAAAAGTAGAGCAAAACAAACGCTGTTCTGTTAAGATTCAGACACCTGTGACTCTTTCAATTGAATTGACAGCAGACGCAACAAGTTTTATCTAAGACACACAGAATGTGCTCTTTTCCGCAAATCACAAAGCCAGAAACATAAAAAAGGAAATGAATTAATAAATGACACATTACTGAAGCGGATGTGCATTCATACACATTTACCATCATTATCTATAGCAATATTGTTTGCTACACTAGGGGCCAGATTCTCAAACAATATCGCATATTAAAGGAGCGCAGAGAATGCACTCGTTTCATTTGCGCTATTTTCAGAAATGCTCAGGTCACCTTATTCTCAAAGCAGACCTGCACATTTCAGGAGGGGATGGACAGTGGTGCAGAGATGCACTGTCCAGGCCCCTTGCATACATTAGTGTTGGTAGCCGCTCCAGACACTAATGTATAACAGGCTCCCAGCAACCATGTGGTTTCACTGAGACGGGCCTTAAAGGGCCCATCTAGGGCCCATCCCCTGTTTGTGTGACATCCGCGGTTTAACCCACGGCTGTCACACTTTAAAAGCAAATCATGACAGGGTCAGAAAGGATCAAACCATGGTTTGTGCATCCACCTGCGTCAGTTTAAAAAAGGCACAGGGGGATGCCCTCGTTTCTGGGTATTTTAAAGCGCATCCGTTTGTGAATTCTGGATGCACTGTAAAATGCCCAGAAACGCCCCCTTATTTGTGCAAATGCACAAAGGGGTGGGCATCTGAAGAAGCACATACAGGATGCGCTCCTTCCGATGTCCTTTGTGAATTGGGCTGATATTTTTTTGGGAGCATGTGATGAGATTCGCTAGCACGAAAAAAGTTTTTCAGAATCTGGTCCTAGGTGCCACGAAAAATCTAAGTGCCAAAACCTAAAAGAGTATTCAAAGGTTGTCAACGTTTCCTCGATAGACATATGGGCAACATAACCACCAATCAAATGGGTCAGGTCTTTCGGTGTTTTGAAAACAAGACAGCATTGAGGCTGCATCACCCTTTTCTGGGGGTAGAGATGATGAGCACAATTGCGCAGAATCTAATACAGCAGCATCAAACAAGGGATTGTCTGTTGTCCCAACACAGAATACAGTACTTATCATTGCCATTTTGAAATATTGTACGGCACACAAAACACATTTTCCTGTGATACACAACCCTATGTGTCAGCAACCCATACCAGTGCTTTCTCTCAGAAAACCCTCACTGACATCCTCTTTGTCGTTCCCTCGCCAGACCTATGGACCCTTCATATGGTCTCTGTGCTCTCTCCTTTCTCTTCTTCTCCTATTAATGGTGGCACCCGGTGGGAGGCCCTCTTGGCCCCATTCCACTCCTCTAAGGTCATCATTAATGTTTACCCGAATGGCACCGTCTTGGTCTAAGGCCCTCAGGCCAACCTTCTCCTCTTTGATAGATGCTTCTCGTGCCTTATCAATTTCCTTTCTTCTCCTGCTGTCCCTTCTCGGCTTCCTTGCCTCCCCCCTCTGCCTCCTCCTTGGCTACGTTGCCCTCTCCTCCTTTCTCTTCTGCCCCCCAACCCCTCGGGCTCCTTCTAAACCTCTGCAGGGTGTACCTCAGATTTGTACCCCTCTCCGTAAGTCTTTCAAGGTTGGCAACCTTCTCCATATTGCCACTCCCAACTCTCGCTCAGCTGTCAAACACTCCTCTTACATCTGCTGCTTCCAGGAAGAACTTGATCTCGATGTTCTCGGTCTCAACAAGGCATGGTTCATGGCCAGCTCTGTCACAAGATTTGACACTCTCCTCCCTGATGGCTACAAGATACTCCCCGCGCCCAGATCCAACCGTTCCGGAGGGGGGGTAGCCTTGATCTTCCTGGAGTGGATTCTTGTCTCTGTCATTCCTATGCAGGTCTACTCCTCTTTCAAATTCCTTGTCTGCAGGCTCTCTCTCTCTCTCTCCTGGCCCCTCTCTTACCGTGGCTACTATCTATCGGCCACCTGGTCAGATCACCTCCTTCCTCTCTGAGTAGGCGGACCTCTCCTTCTCCCTCCTGGCCTCGACTACTCAACTCCTCCTTCTTGGAGACTTTAACATCCACCTGGGTGCTTCCTGTCCATCCTCGGGACTCTTTTGAAACCTCTGCAACTCTCTCTTTCTATTCTCCCCTCTGGCTCGACTCACTCTGCAGGGCATACTCTGGATGTTCTGATCTCCTCAAACCTCCCCCTCTCTATCCCCTGACCACTCCTCTCTCCTGAAGTGATCACTTTCTCCTTTCCTCCCATCTCTCCCTCTCTGCTCCCTCTCTACCCTTCAGGCCAAGCCAACTCCAGCACTGCCACCTACCTTCTCGGTCATCCGACCCATGAAGCGTGTTTCAGTTGAGGCTTTTGCCGCCACTTTCTCTCCCCCTCCTCCTCCTCCTATGGTTGACTCACATCCTGACACATCCCTTTCCATACTCCACTCTTCTATCTCTGATACTCTTGATGTTCTTGCCCCTGTCAAGTGTGGCTGAGAGGAAATGACTAGCTTCTTGCGCATCCTTTGACAAACTGGCCTGCCACCTGCTCCAAAGGCAATACCGGATCTCTGTCCGCAAGAAGAGAGCCCACATCCAAGCCCGTGTCTCTGCGGCATCTAACAACTCGGCCGAACTCTTTAAAATCTACAAGGAACTGGCCAATCCTGCTGCAGTCTCTACCTCTCATATCCCCTCCCAGGTACTGTGCACGGCCCTGGCTTCTCATTTCATCTTTAAAACCCAGGACATCCGGTCCACCCTCTCATCCTCTCCTCCTCCTCCATCTACTCTCTCCTCTACCTCTGGCCCCCCTGTGGCCACCTCTCCTCCTACTTTCTCTTCCTTTCCTCTTTTCTCCCCTGAGGAGGTTTCTAGACAAGTCTGATCTATGAAAGTCTCTTCAAAACAGTTTCTTCCCTGTTCTTCCAAAACCATCAAGGACCACATTGACACCCTTGCTCCTGCCCTGGCTGACTTCTGCAACCACTCCTTCACCACTGGAGCCTTCCCTTCCCCCCTGAAGCACTCTCTTGTGCATCCTCTTCTCAAGAAAACCTCAGCCGACCCCTCCTGCCCCGCTAACTAACGTCCAACCTCCATTACTTCTTTCCTGGGCAAACTGCTGGAACAGCTGGCCATCTCCCAGCTTAATCTTCACACTGAATTTGTTGGTTGTCTCCATGACCATCGGTCTGGCTTCAGAGCAGCCAGAAGCACGGAAACTGCTCTCCTGAACATCCATGAAGGCCTGCTATCTAACCTTGATTCTAATCTCCCCTCTGTCCTCATTTTACTCGATCTCTCTTCTGCCTTTGACATGGTCAACCATGCCATCCTGCTCAATTATCTCTGTGATAACCTGGGTATCACCGATCATGCCCTGGCCTGGCTGACCTCGTTCCACTCTGATCGACCCTCCCAGGTCCAACTTGGGTCCTTCCTTTCCTCTATCTCACTCTCTACCTGTGGTGATCCCCATGATCTAAACTCTCTCCCTGGCTGTTCAACAAATACCTGCCACCTCTCACCCACCACATTGCCGCTCTCTGCCCCAAATATCAGTGCTATGCGGATGACACTCAGCTCGTTTTCAGGCTCCCCTCTGCCACCTCTTCTCCTTTGCTCATTTCTGATGGCCTGCCTGCTATCTGGGAGTGGTGTGCCACCAACGATCTCTGCCTTAATGCCAGTAAAACAGAGACTGTCCTCATCGGCACACCTGCACCCTCCTTTCCTGTCACTCTCTGGCCGGCCTCCCTTGGCCCTCTTCCTGTTCCACCTGTGATTCTAAGAACCTCAGGGTCATCTACGACTCCACACTCTCCTTTTCTCCTCACATCTCTGACGTCTCTAAGAAGGCAAACTACCAACTGCACCTCCTCAGAGGTATTCTTCCTTTCCTATCCTTCCCCCAGAAGCTCACCATCTCTAGAGCTCTGGTTCTCTCTAGGCTGGACTACTGCAACAGCCTCTTTCTAAATCTGCCTGCTTCTACTCTCCCCCCTCTGCAACTCATCCAGAACAGGACCGTAAGACTTGTCCTTGGCCTCAAGCCCAGGGATCGTATCTCTCCAGCACTGAAATCTCTGCATTGGCTCCCAGTGGCTGCAAGGATTAGGTTCAATACCCTCTGCATTGTACACAAAGCCTTCTGGAGCTTCTCTTCATAAATACCTTCCTACTCGAGCTCTTCGCTCCTCCACCTACAACTCCCTCAGGGCCAGTCGCTTCTCCAAGCAACGAATTGGTGGTAGATCTCTTTCTTCCACTGGGGCCTCCCTCTGCAACAGCCTCCCTGTCTCTCTGAAACTTGAAGAGAACCATCTCCAGTTCCGGAAGCACCTCATGACCTTCCTCTTTGCTTCTGCCTTCTCTCTTTCTCTCTGCAGCTGGTTTCCTGTCTGATACTGCACTGGTCACCTGGCTACCCTCAGATTTCGGGCCCAGGGCCCTGCCCACCCAGATGCACACCTACACTGCCTCACGGCAAACCCTTGCACTTGGGTCTGTATCTGTAACTCTACAGTCCCCCCTACCTGTACTTTTGGGCACCTTCTGTCTGCACTTACCCTTGCACCTGTCACCTGCTGCCACCTGCTGACCACATTTCTTGTAATTGTTTTGATCCCATGTACAGCACTGCCCCCTCCCCTTTCCTCTGGCACTTTTCCCCTCCCACTCCCTGCACATGGGCGATCGCAATGGTATCGGCACGTTACAAATGCCATATCATATCATAGCAAGTAGGGGTATTTATTTATTTTTCCTTCATACTTATAGGCCCAAAGAGAAAGACACTTCACTTCTACACTCTCTCCACTGCGTGTTACTAGGCATCCATAGAAGAAATCGAATACGAAAATACCTAAGAAGAAATGAGCACATTATTTTGGGTGAATTTGTTAGGGATTTGTGTACGTTTGTATTAAAAAATAGGTGGGGTAAGGGCATAAGTTAAGTTAGGGGGAAGTGGGGAGGGAGGTGCAAGGGCCTCCACCAAATAACCCAAAAGTAATTTTCGTTTTTCGACCCAAAGAAATGCGGCCATTTATAATTATATAATTTTTTCTGGTTATTTCATGGGCAACCGTATTGCTATAGATAAATTGCACAGTGACATGCCTGGCTATTTTAAAGTTTATGTAGGCTTCTATGGGCTTAATAATAACAGAATTGGTAGTCAAGTGGTTTGACTGCTCACCTTCGAAAATGGACCAGCCATGAAAACTCAGTTTGAATCTGTGCCTTTTTTTAATTGACCTTGTTTTTACAACCCAATTTTATTTGACCACCAAAATGCCAAAAACAGTATGCATGGAGCAGTCTACTATAAGGTGAACCACCTACACCTTTCAAACAAAAATAAAGACTATCTTTATTTTGCCCTCCACTCCTTACTGTAAAAGAAGAGGTGTCCTTGAGGTATTAAGCATATAACATTAGGGAATCCACTATCGACTATTTATTTGTAATGGCAGATTTCCATCAACCAGTGACATCGCTAAAAGTGGTGCAAAAACCTAGTAGCGACCACGACATGCTGATTATGGAATTTGTGAATGCCCCAGTGGACTACAAAGCAAAATGGCCATTGAAGATTGCCGTGGAAGCAAGCAGGGTGCGATTACGACTAGCGGAGGAAGAAGTAGCGCAGCTAGCTAATCAATATTGCACCGATGGAACCGCGTTAGAACACGCTCACCTACTGGCCAATTTCAAAATCAATAATGGAGGTTCCAAACATATGATCTTGAAAGGGTCTCATTGTTTTGATTTGGACATACTAAAACAGAAACGACTAATGAGAGGTGCAATTTGGCAGGCGCGAACAGCCGACAAAGCGACATGCGGATCAAAGATAAGAGTGGCCAGACAAAGATATATAAATTGGATTAAATCACATAAAGGTCTAATGTTACAAAGAGACTCTGAACGCATGCTAGAAAGCCTCCATAATAAGAACACCAGAGACTTTTGGAATATTATCAACGACACACAAGCCCCTCAGGAGGCTTTACAAGCATCTATGGCATCTATGGTATCTGAAGTAGCGTGGATAGCCCACTTCGATGAATTATATAAAGAAAATAAAAGACCCCTCAATTCAGATGATCATATCGCTCCAAAATGGACACTAACATTTCCCAAAGATGACATTGTAAAAATAATTAGTAAAGCAAAAAGCTCATGGGCTCCTGGGCCGGATGGCCTGACTAATTTTACATTCAAGCAACACCCGGGAAATGGGCAGACATCTGTGTGGCCCTCTTTTAGAGAGTAAATTTCCAGGGGCAGACGCCACAATCATGGAAATCTGCTGTGATTATCCCAGTGTTTAAAAAGGGGGACAGAACATGTCCAAAACATTATCGTCCAGTTGCTTTACTCGATGTCCTAGGGAAAGTGTATGCAACCATGCTACAGCACAAATTAGTAAATTGGGCAACGCAATCGAAACATGTAGACGTTAGACAAACAGCTTTCGTTAAGCAGGTTGGATGCTCGTTGAATTTGTTGCTGTTGAACTTACTCAAAATGGAGGCGATTAGATCTCAAACTACGGTATTCCTCGCCTTCATTGATTTTTCCTATGCGTTTGACAAGATTGATTGAGCACTCTTATGGAACAAAATGCGTGCATGGGGTTGCCCGGAAGATCTAGTGGCTGCAATAAAAGAACTGCACACGAGAACATCAATCAGAGTACGCCTGGACCAAACGGGTACTCTGTCGTCACCGATCAATACTTTTAAGGGGGTTAAGCAGGGCTGTCCATTGGCGGAGGCGATATTTAACCTGTTTATATCTGACATTGGCAACTCCATCGAGGCAGTCAATTCTTTTCCTCCAAAGATGCATAGATCTCAGCTAAATTGGCTCCTCTATGCTGACGACCTCATATTGTTGGATTTAACACCAATTGGCCTACAAAGGAAAATCAATGCAATTCAACAATATGTGGTTGGAAACCGGCTGCTCATTAACACAAGGAAATGTGAAATCTTGGTCCTAAGAAACCTTAAAAGTGGCAGGACAAGACTTGCAAAAAGAACATCATCGTCTATGGGACAGGAAAAATTGCTGATTTCACCCTGTGTAAAATACCTTGGAATGACGGCCAGTTCCTGTCTTAACGACGGCCTGTGGATTACTGTGAAAAACGGAAATGCAAGCAATTGGTGTGTCAAGCTCTTGTGATAAAACATAGATTTGAAAAATTTTCTCTGAAGGCGCTTTTGCGATTTTACGAACAAAAGGTAATACCAGTATTAAAGTACGGGGCAGAAAATGCTCTGGGCTGCTCATGGGAAGTGTGGCCCACGCTCGAGAATATCTTTTGGACTAAAGTACTGGGTTTACCGAAAGGAACAGCAACTGCAACCATACGATATGAACTATCGTTAATTTCAATCCACGCGAGAGTTTGTTGGAGCTTGCTATCACTTTATTGCAAAACAAAAGCATGCAAACGAATTCCGCAATTTTAAATTTTGCATAGTGCCACCTCGTCTGCACCAGACGTTATGTCAATGTGGATGAAACATTGCAAAACCCTAATGATTGAGTATGACATCAGGCCTGAGGTGCTCCAAGGTAATCTGAATGCAGCAAAAATAAAAATTTGGTGTGCAGATTGGGATCTAACATTTTCCAAAAGAGCGTCCTCTAAAATGATTAGCAAGGTCCCACCTGAGGCTCGGGCATATGACAGCATAAAAAAATACATTAAATTATTCCCCGATCCTAACGCCCAAAGGCTGTTCATGCGTTTTCAGCTGAATGGGTTTAAAACCAAAGAACGGTTGCGAGCTTGGTCAACAAACACAAACTTGAATCCGATGTGTCGATGCTGCACTCAAGAACCTGAAACATTAAAACATTTGGTGCTATTCTGTAGCGGTCTACGAATGGAAAGAACTCGACATCTGGGCCTCTAGAGTGACTCCCATCCGTCTCTTAATGCTGAAGAGTGGTGGCAACACATGTTTAATGGGAGAGACATGAAACTAGTCCTGCCTTTGACACATCTTTTAGCGATAATTGAAAATCGACTGTTAGCCCCAAGTGCACTGGAATGAAGTGAGGATGGGAAAAACTCTTTTCGGTCTCTTTCGTAATCCGTCAAATACGAGTCTATGATAAGATCAAAACACCCAAACACCCAATTAAATGGGTGAGTCAGACTTAGCAATAAGGAGGATTGTAAAGTGAAGAAATGAGCTGAAATTAATGTTTAGTTATTTATTTAAAAGGTTTGTATGTACATCAATAAAAAAAAATTATTAAAAAAATAACATTAGGGATATACACAAGAGTTATCCTACACATCAAACCACCACAAGGCTCTTTTAAGGCACTTGAGCCCCATAGAGTCATTTGAGCAGAATCTTAATAAGGACAACCAGGGGACATAGAAGTTAGCTGTCATGTTATTAAGATAACTAGTGATCTTTTCCAGCATCACTAATTGCCACACCAATGCTCAGTCACATTGCTTTAGCCTGTGGATCACTTTTCCCAATAGTTGAGGTATACATCACCGTAATGCTGTCAGTACTAAACAAGAATCTTCAAAAGAAAGGGTTGACCTCTGTTTTTTTTGTTCACGGGGGGCTTTCACTTATAAGTGGGGAGGTATATATGGCAGAGTAAAGGAAGTGAAAAGGTATCCCTCCCTCGGATCTCCAGTTATCGTCAAATCTCTATTTCTAATGTATATATAACATTAAAAATGCACTATGACTTTTTGTTCCTTTTGTTTAAACTCCCAAGGTAACTTTATTTCCCCTTGTTGAGCATTTTCCAAAAATTGACCATATCAACTTAATACTTATATTTCATAACAAAAATAACAGACATTTAACATCAATTTCTTCACACAATATGAATTTGGATTATTGTTCTTTTCGGTGGGGTTAGTATTAAAAAAGTGCAATTATTGCAAACAACAGATCAATTTCCAATATTCAGTACAATGTTTTCGGGGATGGCTGTTTCATAACCAAGTGATTTTTTTCTTTCAAGTCTAGAGGGAATACTGTTCTATATCGCTTCACCCTATCTAGGCCACAGTCTGTTTTCTTGAGTTCTGGTTACAGAACAAACACCTTAAAGCCAACCAGTGGTCTCCTTCAAATGTGCTCAGTTACCACTCTTCAGTTTATTGTTTGGATTTTGTTTTTTCGTAGATGGGTGACACAGGGTGTTTCGGCCTTTATCGGTAATGGTGCGTACATCCAAGCGACCATACCACGTGGTTTCTAATAGGCCTTCATCAGGATGGGTGTGGTTCAAAACACAATGTAAATCGATATTCTAACCCTTTGTTGAGTGGTGGATCTATATGAAGAAAAACATATTTCTAAAACATTTTTGTGGAACACTGCCATTTGCAAGGTGTGGACTCCATTTTTGTTTTAGGGAGTCACTAGAAGTAAGAGAATTAACTGACCTGTCGGTTGCTCACTTACCTGGCGGTTGCTCAGATCTGGGGGATGGATCTATTAATTTTTTACATTAAATCTTGAGACCATTTTAGTGAGCTCTGGTTTCGATTCCTCGAGCATACTCCTGTAGCACAATGCCTGTTAATAAATCACACCGGTCTTTTTTGTATGTATTTGGCAGTTTCTTATAGACTAACTGTGTCTCAAAATAGAGCTGCCCGCTATTTGAGTTTGTTCTTATTAAAAAACTATTTTTTCAAAATGTTAAAATATAGAGATTGATATGATCACCAACACGGTCAATCTCTTCATGAGCCCGAGTGTGGCCATATGTCTAAACATATTACATACAAAACACGGTTGACGCTCCATACTTTTTACACCAAATGATCCCTGCGTGGAATAAGTGCTCATCCACATTTTTTAAAAGAACTATGGCAGCACTGTTTGGGCGACATGTGTCTAACATCAGATGTGGCGCTATTGTTAAACGTAATGAGACTGGCTCCGGACTATTAAAAGCTGTTCATAATCGAAAATCACTTACACGCGGGTTTGTGTCCCCGCGAATGCATGACTTAAGCATGCCTTGCAGTAGATGGACAAATCACTGACACACACTGGGCTTATTTTCAAGGACACGCTCTTGGTTTATTTTCAAACATTTAGTTGTGATTCCTTGTTACTTAATGGGTGTGCTGATCGATAAACCGCCTGGCATGTGCTACGCTGTGTCGGTTCATTTGTGTGTAGTGTGTTGGATTGGAAACCAACTGTGCCGTAAGGGAATTAAAAATATCAATAACATGCCGCCCATTTCTCCATGTGACAGGACACGCTGTGTGGCCTAAGAAGAGAGAAGCTGGAGTGTCTCTCCTTATTTTCCCTGTTACTGGACTTACTTGCTAGTATCGTGTTCTGTGTTCTGCAGGGCTACTGTCCGCGCGGTCTCAGTGGGACTGAAACGCTGGTACAGCCGTTGTTTATGCTTGTCGTTATGGCAACAACGCGTTGTTGCTAAAGAATATGGAGAGCGGCGGCCATGTTGTGCTGTCCATTTAGCTATTAAATTGTCTATCACTGGAGAAATGAAGATGAGCTTTTGTTCATCTCAGTCATGGTGGTTGATTTAGGATCATCTTTATAATGTGTTGTCTATCCTCAAGGGTATTTTCCGTGGGTAAAAAAATTATTTCAAAGCAATACTTGTCGAAATGTGTCATGTAATGGATGACTTGTGACTCATGCATTGCGGTTTATAAATCATTCTTAGTAGAGCGTGGGTACTATGTTTAGAATTAATTAGGTGAACATAGAGACCTGGGTTTTCAGAGTGACGTTTACTGGTGCACTGAGAAGTGTTAGAAAAATGTATGTCTAAGCTTGCTGGGGTGAATATTATGAAGACATTCACAATCTGACACATGCATTTAATAGTAGTAGATACATTAAAAACATTCAAAACAAATATTTATTTAATGCACTCAATACATGATGCGTATCTTGAAAATACTCTGACAGGGCATCTGTTTTGATTTTTTGTTGTTGGTTTTTTCCTCACTCTTCACATTTTGGTAGTGACATAAGGGCAATGACATAAGTTATACTTCACATATACATTCCGCTAAGCAGACATTTCTGAATGTCTTTATAATCGGCGTTGTCTGGGGCCTGGATTTCTTAGAGAGTGAAAAGTTGCCTATGTTGGTAGTATGGTTAATGATTGGGACATAGGTCGTTTATTGGTGCTTCCAGTTACATTTGTGGAAGATTAATTTCAGTGACTCGATTCCCTTTAAGGCCTATCTAGATGTTGTATTAGGTACTCCATCTTTCGACTCAGGGTGGTTCAGGAGGGCCATTTACATAAATAAGTTTCATTCAATGCTGGGATTTAGGCCCCTAGTTACAGAGCCCAAGTGCTGTATCCATCTTTGCTCAGGTTTTCTCAATTGGAGATCACAATCTCCTCCCCTGGCTTGTAATGCTTAGAATTGTCTGGATCACAAACCAGACAAAGTCGTCATATTTGTGTTTGGCTTTAGCAAAATGGTCCACCATTGCTTTCTCTGGAACATTATTCTAAAGTCAGGATCTATGTCTGCAAATTCTTTGGCAAACTTCTCTCTTGGTTTTCCCAATGTAGACGAGTTGACATGGGCATCTGATCCCTTATATTGCCCAGGTGGTTTTGCATTTCGTGAACGTTTTTAACTCCCAGTCCAGGCCGTGTAGGTCAATTCTTTTTACGTTCTTTGTTAGGTCACATACTGGACAATTGCCACACTTATGATGGCCTACTACTGGTGCCAAGCCCCAACTGCTCGTGATCGTATTTGGTGGGGTTATTTGTTGTTTGTAGGTGTGACCTAACATTTGTTTCAAATTCTGGGATTTTTTGAAGGCAAAACATGGTTTCTTGAGTAAGACGTCCAGAGTCCTTAGGATGTTCCAATTCTTCAGAATAACTTTTTTAAGGTCATTACTTATGGGACTATAGGTAGAGACGCAGGTGATCCGTTCTTCATTTTCTTTCTCTCGTTTTTGTAGGCATAGTTACCTTGATGTATGTTTTGCCCTTCATCTTGTGGTTTTTGTGATCCCACTGGGGTATCCTCTGCTTGACAGCCGGTTTTCTAGTATCTCTGCATGTTTGACAAATTCATCCAGTTGCAAGCAATTCCGTCTGATCCTCAAGAATTGTCCAAACGGTAAGTTGTTTTTTAGGCTCTGTGGGTGGTAACTTGTAAAATGCAGAAGGGTGTTCTTACATGTTGGTTTGTGAAACAGGGTGGTTTCAATTTTGCCCTGTTCGGTCTTGAGGGTGCTGAGATCTAGAAAGGATACTGACTTGGCATCATGGGTCATTGTGTATTGAATGAAAGGGTCGCATTTGTTCAGCCATACAAAGAATGCTTGCAGGTCTGTCTTGGATCCTCTCCATAGCATCAGAACGTCGTCGATGTAACGTCTCCAGGTCATTATTTGTGAGGCCCAGGGTTTATTTAGTCTTGGTATAGGAATGTCTCTTCAAAATTGTCCATGTACAAGTTGGCAATATCTGGTGCAAATGTAGCCCCCATACTTGTGCCCTGTATCTGTTTGAACATGGACTTTTCAAACAGGAAAAAGTTCTCTGTTAGGGCTAGTCTAATGCACTCCAGGATGAAATTTGTTGGCACCTTTTCTTTTGTGTGTGTTTGTTGCTCCAGATAGTTCTGCATAACTTCTAAACTGGCTCCTTGTGGAATGCTGGTGTATAACGCTTCCCCATCAAATGTGATCACTAGATCATTCGGTTCCATTTTTAAATGGAGAAGTGCATTAATGATTTCTGTTGAGTCTCGGGTGTATGACTTCATTTTTAGCACAAATGGTCTCAGAACAATATCTAAGTATTGAGACAGGGGTTCCAATATGGAACCAAAAGCTGACACTATTGGTTTTCCTGGTGGGGTTTCCTTGTTTTTATGCATTTTGGGGAGTATGTAGAACATGGGCATGACTGGGTGTATTTTGTTGAGAAACCTTTTTTCGTTGTCATCAACCCATCCTTCACCATGGGTGTGTTCTGTCAAGCTGCAAATCTCTCTTCTTGCAGTCTTTCAGTTGGATTACATGCCAGTCGCGTGTAATGTTTTTCGTTGTGCAGCAGTTTTAGGGCATCTTTTCTATACATTTCACGGTCCCATAAGACTGTGCCACCTCCCTTGTCTACGGGTTTGATCACAAAATCTGCATTGTTGTTTAAGAGGTAATGGCTTTTTGTTCGCTTTTTGTAAGGTACTAAACGAGAATCCAGAATGTCAGATGTATTTGCATTGTCAGGCATACAACATAAAAATAAAGGCAGCAGAATTGTCAGGAATAGAATAACCTAGCCTCCCGACAATGCTAGATCTTATTGCCAGCCAATACCTTTGCAAACCTCGGCAGCCACATCAGAAATTGCAAAAGTATCCTTTGTAACCACAGACCCTCCAGCACAGTTCTGGCCAATTTGAGTATTGTTTATTTTGTATGGAAGGAGAGCGATAGCGCCTATGGTTAAACTTGTAATAAACATCTGGACCTTGAGCACAGATTGTTGTTTTCCAAATTGTCATCCAGTCTTGCCAAAAAATTAAATTCAATCCCAGATCCCTCTTCCATGATAACATGTATTTATCAGAATTAGAATCTATTAGAAGAATTTTAGATAACCAAAAGATGCTGTGCTTGCTCGAAGTGGCCCTCTAAAAAACGTTCTCATACAAGGATGGTTGTTGTAACCTGGCTGCTTTGTTAGCTTGTTGGAGTGCTTGAGTGCTTAGTGCCAGAGTTGTAAGAAATTAAATCAGTCATATTCTGTTAATCCAAAATCAGTTTTATGCTCCAGGAAGCCCTTAAATGGTGGTGTTTTTAAAGAGATCATCCAGTTTGTTGCAGCCTCCCACATTCCATCTATGAAACCTGTGTGTGTCTAAACAAGGTGTAAATACAGGATTGTCCAAAAGAGGTGAGAAAGAGGAAGGCAAACAAAGGATATTTTCAGCCTGACATACTTTGTCCCAAACTGAAAAAGGTAATTTGGTAATGGGATTAATATAGAGGTTTTTACTTACGTACTGCTTAGGTAACTATGGTTCCTTCCACAAAATGAGCAAGCTACCGCCTGTTCTACAAATAACCATGACTTTTCTGAGGCAGGTTTCATCCATTCGCCCATCACACAGAACTGTGAGGCCTTGGAACAATGATTATATCAGGGTCCCCTTTGTGCCCCTAGGTCTGAAAGGTATTCCTTTATTGATACAGGTTTTTACCTAGCCAGACGTTGTCTAGGAGAACTCTCTTGAGGTGTAACAAATCTGTCATTGCAAGTCTGAAATTGATATAGTAACTATGGGAGAATATTCATTTTAAGAATTGAAATCGTTCCCAATCACATTGTGTGGACACCCACATGCACTCAACTATGCATGTCTTGCTTAATCTGTCGAAGATGTGGGTAGGTAGAATGGCATAGTGAGGAGAATTTGGACTTTAGATATACCCCCAAGTCTTTCAATTATTTGGTTGTCCACCAGAACAGTATTTGCTTCCCCAGATTTCACAGAGCGCCAATTTCAACAATTCTGATGCAGTCATATTTACTTTGAATCCTGACATCTCAGAAGAGACTTAAACCACCACAGTAACTGCAAGCACAGTTTACACTCATCCAATCCTCATTAACCCACTGAATTTTAGGTCACTGCCTAATATGAATGGCCAAAGCATCCATTACTAGGGAGAAAAGCAGCAGGGTAATGACTATTCCTGCTTTCTTTCCCCTTGGAAAGTTCTCTAGATCAGAGAGATTTCAACTTTGTCCCACCTTTTCCTTGGGAGGATGGTAATTTGCCTGGATCAACTGAATTATCTTGCCAAACCCACATTTATGTTGCAGGCTTTTGAGGAACATGCAATGCACTGGGTTGAATGCCTACAGAGCACAAAGTGTGGGAAGCAATGGACTGTACTTCGTTCTCCGGACTTTATCTCTAATGTCCGCTATCCTCCTGGTACATTGTAGTACTCCTGTTAGGAATTAATTCTGCATGATTTGGGTCAGTGAAACCTGAAAGGAGATGCTCAATTTGATTGGCCAGTATTCTGGTATAGAATTGTGCCTCCAAATTTATCAAGGCACTGGGTCTACAATAGGAACAGGGAGTATGGTCTCTGGCCGGCTTTGGTACTTTAGTGATATGCGATTCCTATATTGTTGCTGTTATTCATCCCTCTTGTTTAGAGTGGTTCAAATGAAGAGTCAGATGCAGAAATATTGCAAATTATTTATAAAATAGGGCATTGAAGCCATCTAAACCTGGGCTTTTATTCAATTTGAGCCGTTTAATCACTCTAAGAACCTTGTCTTTCATTATTGGACCCTCAAGATCTTCTCTCTGTACCTCATTTAAGATTAGAACATGTACTTCCTCAAGATATCTCTCCTGCTCTGTCCAGTCGAACTCATCAGCTTTATATATGTGGTGAGAGGAACTTGGAGACAGGTGGAGGCCGCCAATGTCATCATGCCAACACCAGATGTGTTATACAGTGGATCCCCGAGAGCATCATCCCATTCCTAAAATCATGTGCCAGGCAAAAGTGCATACTCTGTAATCACAAATTTGAGAGGTTTATACTGTGATTACTACCAAACGAAGTTTGCGATTTCAATCAATTAACAGGAAGCTTGTCCAAAGAGTGAGTGCACAGCCCATGGAGCAAGCCATGAGCTCCAGTTTCCCTCATTTGCATGAGTACAGCAACAGCCACAAACACTTGCAGATAGAAGCCTTGAAGCAAACAGTGCAACGCACATAGAGTGGAGTGACTATGGCAGAAATAGGTGGGCGACATGACACGGTCACCTGTTTCCACAAAGGAGTCACCAAACACCAAAATCTATCCCTGACTCTGGATGGACACAAGTCCATTGCAGGTGTTCCATCGCCCTTTGAGTGGGGGCTATAAAGATGATGGCCTAAAAAGCAACCCAGGACAGACAGAGAAGAAACAGACTGTCATCTGCCTTCTGCAAGCCAGATGATCACTGCCAAGATGACAGGCATATAATGGCATGTCCCACTGCACTGATTAGTAAGTGTTTAATCAGCCATCACTAGTAAACCCATTAAACGTGTGCCAATAAGCCATGTCAATCCACGTCAAGAGGTATTTGACAACATTTTTAGAAATTAAATAATTGCATCCACCAATTTTTCTCCATAGTTGGTATGTTGTCACAGGCCAAACAAGTTCAAAGACAATTCGAGGTGAGAATAATTTTGTTTAACCACAAAATTACAAAAAGAGAAAATTAAGAAATAAAAGTAAAAAACAAAAAAACAGCAAAACAACACACCATTAGTACATTTCTATTCTACACAATGCAATATCATGTCCATTGTTGTCATTCAATTTAACACTCGGGCCATTGCCTCACCCATCGTGATCATGCTTTAAGATGAGCTGTGATCCCTTAATAAGACCAAGCCGCCACCATTTGTACATATTGGAAAAGGGTAACTACCAGACCATTAACTACAGTGTCCTACAGCCTGGTGATTACTATCCTCCATATAAATAGGTGTGAATATCACTGCCACCCTGTACTTGTAGTGCAGTACCTACCATTGATTGAATATACTTGATTAGCAAAGTTGTCTGGGTCATTCCCAATTGTACCAAAACATACAGAACCTGTTGGTACAAAAACCTATATTGTAATCTGTATTATAAGGCCTGGGAAAGTCTCCTTAATAACAGGATCCTTGTGATATGACATATCATACCTCAATTATACAACAGTATTATGTACAGAATACCCTTCTGTAGTCAGTGCCTCCTCCGTGCGTGGTCAGGCGGGAATCAGATGGAAATAGAGCCCAAACAGATTTTTATTATTAGAATTATTATTGCCTTTCACCACCTATCAATAATAACCACCTCATTGGTGAAGAAGGAAAATAATTTCTCATGTTACCTTCCAATATTGTGTACAGCTGACAGTGTGGATGGATAGCTCTGAAAGAAGAGATTGTATGCTTTTCAACATGGTATATCCCAATCCTGCCAGATAACAGTGGGACTACTCCAATAAATATGTCTTATACATGTTTGTGGACAAAAGTCCATTACTTACTTTAAGGAAGGCATGGTATCAAACAGTAAGGCAGACACACGTGATCACAGTTCAAGGTTGTTTATTGAACTTCAACTGGGTTTGAAAAACACCTATCTAATCCTAAATCCAACAATGGGAGCAAGCTATGACCATCAAATAATAATAATGTTTTTTTCACATGGGAAAAGTTTTAGACTAGTGAATAGGATAGGGTGTTTGAATCCATCACAAACTTGTGACAAAACTGCTCCTAACCCTGTAAAAGAGGCGTCAGTTTGTAACACAAACTCTTTGAGAAGTCTACTACCTTTAGGATCGGGTTCTGACACAGGGTTTGTTTTAAGCTGTTGTAACATACATTGCCCTCGTCAGTCCAATGAATATTCTGGGGTTTGGCGTTCTTTAAGTTATCTGTCAACCTAGCTTTTCTGTTCGAATAATTAGGGATAAACCTACGGTAATAACCGATTAACCCTGAGAATGCTCTGAGATCTCTCTTGGTTTTAGGTATGGGGGTATCTAGGAGGGCTTTTGCTTTTTCCCGTTGAGGCTGGACACTGCCACTCCCTACAAAGATGGACTGGCAGTTAAGCCGGCTTTTCTGAGGGCTCTCATATTAGTAAAGAGATGGAAAAGATGGTTTTCCCAAGTCTTACTATAAATGACTATGTCGTCAATATAGCCCCACAGAAATCAGAGTAGGGCTATAATATCCTGTACATAAGCCGTTGGAAAGTGGTGGGCCCTGTGTAAGCCAAAAGGGAGGACTTTGAACTGCAATAGTCCCAGGGCCGTCAAGAAAGATGTATTTTTCTTATCAGGTCCATGTACTCTGACCTGCCAGTACCCCTTGGTTAAGTGTAGGGTTGATAGGAAGGTGGCATTTCAGAGTTTATCAATCAATTCGTCAATTCGTGGCATGGGATAAGCATCGAAGTCGGAGATGGCGTTGACCAGTCTGAGGTCTATGCAAAACCTCCAGAAATGATCAGGTTTTGTGACCAATACTATAGGGGAGGACCCTGTGCTTCAAGAAGGTTCGATAATATTTGCCCTTTGCCTTTTGTTCACTTCCTCAACCACTATCTGTCTATGGCCTTCCGGGAGTCTATATGGTTTCAAATGAACCACTTTTCCCTTTGGAGTTCTAATATAATGATAAGTGCCTTGCACTCTCCCTGGTTTCTCACAGAATACATCGGGGAATGTTGTGACTAAATCTTTTAAGTCTTCTTGTTGTTGACTAGATAGCTCTTGGGGAATTCATTTCGAAATGATCTATTTCCTCTGGTACCAAACAAGACAGTATCGTGGTACTTGCTGCGGATGGATTTTCTTTCCATTATTTTAAGAGAATTACCTGGTAGGGGTGGGTTTTTTGTTTTCTGTCAGGTTGGGCTATCTTATAGGTACAGGTCCCAGTTCTCTCTAATATTTCATATAGCCCATGCCACTTTGAGACAAGTTTATTTTCAAAGGTAGGTAAGAGGACTAATATGTTTGTCCTATTGAAAAAGGTCTTAAGTTTACCCTTTTGTCATAGTTGGACTTTTGTTATGCTTGGGTTTTTTCCAATTTGGTATAGACTAGATTTCACACAAGTTTCATATGCTCTCACTATCTTGTAGCTGTTTGTGAGAGGGCAATAGGTGCCTTTTCTCGTTCTTCCCAGGTCTCCCGTAGGATGTCTAGGACATTTCTTGGTTCTCTACCATAAAGTAGTGCAAAAGGAGAGAATCCAGTGGACGCCTAAGGGGTCTTTCTAACAGCAAATAGGGCACCGGGGAATCATGCGATCAACATCCTTCCCATCCTTGTCTACCAACTTTCTTAGGATCATCTTAAGTGTTTTGTTAAATCTTTCTAGCAACCCGTCCATTTGGTGGTGGGAAATTGAGGTTCTTATGGTGGCAATATGGCAATATGGAGCAATTCTTTGATTTCGCCCCTGAGTTTGCTCATAAAATTGGATCCCTGATCAGTTAGAATTTCCATGAGAAAACCAACCCTGGAGAAATATGGCAATAGATGTTTTAAGATGTTGGGTTGGGTTGTTTTCCACATGGGTAATGCCTCTGAGTATCGGGTGGCGTAATAAACGATTATGAGGACCTACTTGTTACCCAGTTTAGAGGTTTCCAACGGTCCAATGATATCCATCCCAAACCGGGAGAAAAAGATTTCTATTACTAGTAAAGGTTTCAGAGGAGCAGGCAAGGGAATATATTTACTGGTTTTCTGACATATTTCACATGTCTGAATGAAGTTCTTTATCAGCATCGATACCTGGCCAGTAGAACTTCCCAATGATGTGCGCCTGGGTCTTAGATTGTCCTAAGTGCCCCCTGTCAAATGAGAATGTGCAATCTCTAGCACGATCTTCTGATGTGTTTTAGGGATTAGTAACTGTTTTACTTAGGCCTTCTGTGGAGGTTTCCTTTCTGGACAGTAATCCTTGTCTTAGGAAGAAAAAAGGTTTTCCCTTCTCTAATCCATCCCCTTCTGGAATCACCTGTAAGAAAGCCTCTGCGAGTGCTGGATCATTTCGCTTGGTGAAGGCTAGGTCGGGAAGGTTGGTAGGTTCTTCTCCCCTTTTTGCCACTGTGATAGATGTTTCATCAGCTTCCCCAAAGTTTAAAGTACCTCTCTCAGTTTGTTCTGGTTCACTCTCTATAAAACAGGGAAATGGAGCCCTTTCAAGAATTCCCTGTACAATTTTGTCCCCACGCTGTACTTCATATGAAATTTCACTGTGCTTCTGTAGGAGAACCTTTATGTCTCTCGAGAAGTCGGGATCTATGATGCCAGCTAGGACATCCAGACCGAACTTCCAGGCCATGCAGATTTTGGAGCCAATCTTATATAACACCCAGGAGGGGCATCAAGACTAAGTCTGTGAGAATCATTCCTCTTTTCCCTGGAGGGATAGTAGCTTCTCTGCTGCTAAAGACATTAAAGCCTATGGATTCTTTGGTGGCGACAGAGGGATCTGAGGCTCTATGATTAGTTTCCTGAATTTTAGGGTTCCCCAATTGGGCTCAATTGAGCCGCATCCCACTTCTGACACCATATTTAAGGAAGGCATGGTATCAAACAGTAAGGTAGGCACAAGTGATCACAGTTCAAGGGTGTTTATTGAACTTCAACTGAGTTTGAAAAATGCCTATCTAATCCTAAATTTAATGATGGGAGCAAGCTACGACCATCAAATAATAATAACACAGTCCTAGTGGGGTCTTGTCAAAATAAAAGGGCATATACTAATAAACCTATTGCCAATCCTTACTTTTAAATACAAATAGTGTGGGAAACAATGTTATGCAAAAGAAAAGTGTTCAAGAAATGATATGCCAGGATATTGTCTCGGGAGGATAGCGGCAAAGTGCTCGCCTTCGAAGCAAGATGACACAGAGCACGCAGGTTCGATCCTCGGGTCTGCGCTTAGAAGCCTCACGGTATTAAGCGCGTTATAAATACCCTATCATATCATGTCATATAATATTCAAGCTGTTGACTTCCCTTCCCCATGTTTTCAGCACGGGACAAGGCGGCACACTCGAGCTTAGCACAATCTCTGGCTTCTTTAGCACGATGATGCAGTTTGAATCTCAGTATCAGGGTCTTCTGTGCCAAAGTCTCTTTGCCATTCAAAGTCTCTTACTTCAGAGGGCCTGATACGACAAACATTCAAAAATGCCTTTCTCCTCTGGATTTTCAGGTACAACTTCTTGGGTGATTTTCAAATCACCCTGGGTCCCCCTCCGCCGGGCTCAGACCCACTTTAACACAAAACCTTCTCGGGTGATTTACTTTTCAACCCGGGCCACCATCTGCTGGGCTCAGGTCCACTTTAACTCAAAGCTTTCTATTCAACTACATATTAACAACAGAAAAAATCCCGGATTCCTGGCGAAAGGCAGTAGTGGTACCCATTTTCAAAAAGGGTCTCAGAACATCAGCAGACAACTACAGACCGATTGCATTACTGGACGTGGTGGGGAAGGTCTTTGCGTCCACACTATTGAAAGCATTAAACCACTGGGTACAGCAAAGTGGACATTGTGATCCTTGGCAATCGGGTTTTGTGAAGGGGAGAGGCACAGCACTCAACATTTTCCTGATTAACTTATTGAAAGCCAGAACACAAAGGAACAACAACCAAGGAATCTACATCACGTTTGTAGACTTGTCGAAAGCTTTCGACACCATAAAAAGAGCCAAACTATGGAAGAAAATGGAAAACTGGGAATGTCCTCAGTCACTGGTGGAGAACATCAAGGACTTGTACACGGATACAAGCATCAGAGTCAGACTGGATACAGCGGGTACACTAACAGACGAAATTCAGATAAAAATGGGCTTAAAGCAAGGATGCCCGCTGGCACCGGAACTGTACAACCTGTTCATGTCAGATCTGGAAGATTCATTTGAGTCCACCCGCTGCTTTCCACCAAAAATAGCAGGAACGCCGATTGGGAGACTGCTTTACGCAGATAATATCGTCCTGATGGACCAAACCCAAATCGGCTTGCAAAGACAGCTTACATCATTACAGTCATATGTGGACTCAAATGACCTGGTTATAAACCCAGAAAAATCAAGAATTCTGAAGTTCGGCCCGGGAGGTAACAAAGCCAGAGGGAAAAAACTAGGATGGTCTCTGAGAAACAAAAAAATCCTGGAAGTCGAAGCATTCACGTACTTAGGAGTCTGTATAGACAACACGAAGAACAATACGCCAAGAATAGCAGGGCTTAAAAGAAAAGCAACCAATCTAGCTGCCCAAGGGAGAATTCTGCGTAAAAGATACTGCAGATTTACCTTATCACCTCTAATAGCCTTTTATAGGATGAAAGTGGTGCCAATACTAACATATGGGGTAGAATCACCAATCCCCTTACAAGCTCAAACATGGTCAATCCTGGAGGGTCTGTTTTGGAGGAAAGCTTTACAGCTGCCTAAATCAGCCCCAATACAGCAGATAAGAAGAGAGCTGGCTTTGACATCACTCAAAACAATAGTGGTCTGGAAAACACTAAGTTTCTATCGGAAATGTCTTGAGGAAAACACTACGGGTTGATTTGGGGTGTTGAAAAAAGCCTTAAAAGATCAATCCGATGTAATCCTAACAGACTGGCAAAAGTCATGTCGAGGGATCCTAGTGAACCTCAGCGAGTCAGAGGATGACTTATGGATTAACCCAGACAAAACTAAAAAGAAACTATACATGGCAGATTGAATCGAAACCCAAGAAGATAACTGTAAATATAAAGGTTACGAAGACTTCTGGGCCCAGCCACGAAAACTGAATCAGATCCCGAGCTATCTGACTTTATTCCCCAATTGGTACTTCCGAGACCTTTTCCTGAGATTCAGATTGAATATTTTACCAACAGGAGAAATATTACAAAGAAGAAAAAGGCTGGACATCAGGGAAAGCTGCAGAATGTGCAAAAAAAATACGAGAGAGATAGAATCTCTGAAACACCTCATACTACAGTGTACCGGTTTAAGGAAAGAGCGAGAGCAGTGCTTGGGGGACATCCCTAGAAGCTACACGACAACGAATGTCGATGAGTGGTGGAGGACTCTTGTAGAAGGAGAAAAAATGAAAACGACATTAGCACTCATAAAATTAGTGATTTTAATCCTTAAGAAACCAGAGGAGATCAACAACATAACCCAGGATTAATAAGATGCTACCAAGCACTGCTACTAAGATACTGTATACCAAACGAAGAATCATGATGAAAGAACGGACATGCTCAGGTTAAAGGTTTCAAATAAGGAAACCACACAATCTGTTTAAATAAAATAAAAAAAAATTAAAAAAAAGCTTTCAACTGATCTCCCTCTGCTGGGCTCGGACCAACTTCATGTACTTTTCCAAACTTTTGGTTTTTCATCAAAATTGAAGACTTTCAACTGTGCGCAGGATTTTGCTTGACCCGTCCGTCATAGGATCACTTCGATTCACATTTATTTGTTCTCTTTCAATTGGTCTTCCTCCACCAGCCTCAGACCAAATCTATCTACTGTTATTACTTCTCAGCTGGATACCTACAGAGACCTTTGAATGAGCACCCATACGGCACTGGACCACTCCGTCAAAGGTATTGTAGCTTGCTTTAAAGTTCAATCACTCATAAGCAGTTTAACTTCACTCACGTCTCTTATCACACGCGTTTTAACAATGTTCATTCCAGCGCTCTCCATACAATGTTGCTGCTTGCAACCTTGGCTTCAACACAGACAGGTCTTGAATTGGTCTCCCCAACTCACCGGCTGTGTTGCTTTCACTGAAGCAGCTTTGTTCTTGGAGCCAAGGACGTAACCAGAGTGGCTGGTGACCCTCCCTAGCTTGATTATTGACGCGGGAGGGCCCTGGATATCTCTGACACACAATGCAGGATTCTTCAGCCTGGTTTCCTGGTCTTCTGCTTTCTCTCAAGGTTTCGGGAAAGTAATGGATCCTTGTCGAAAAGGTCAAGGGAATTTCGCTCGTTGTGATCCCCTTCGGTTTTGCCGCCTTTCCTCTCTTGCTCAGTTGCCATCTCGAAAATGCTGTTCCTCTTGTACTTTGCCTCACTCAGAGTGTGCTCTCTTCCTCTGCCTTTTATCCGTTTGGGGAAGTGTAATGGAAGTCAGCTGTGAGTGATTGTCAATAATTGCCTGTCCTCACCTGACCATTGTATAGGACGTGTCAGGCATTTGGCTCGGGTGTTAATCTGTTTTCCCTTAGAGCGGGCTGTCACTGAGAAAGTGTTTGTGCTGTAAAAGAGGGATAGAGTTCCTAAATATCCTACCGGGTAGAATGGGGTAAAGGTGTTACAGGGAAAGGGATACAATGCCTCACCATCCGGTGTCCCACTCCTACTCACTAAAGACCCCTCACCCAGGTGATCCTCCCGCACTGGTCTGTCCTCAGGAACTGGATCCAAAAGCGATGGCTGTGTTCTGGCCACCTGGATGGCAGATCCCAGGGGACTAGTAGGTAAGATACCTTCTGGTTTCTCACATTACCAATTCCTGTAAGCCTTTCAGCATCCAGTCTCCAACAAGCTTCCAACCTGTGACGGCCGGCTTGATATCCGGAACCCTGTCGAGAAAGCTGGACCGGAGGGCCGGAGGTAATCGCATCCGCTATGTTGGTGTGGTGTTTCCTTTAAGTATGTAGCACAGTTTTCTGTTATTAACAGAAAATAAAGACCGGCCAATGGTGTATATCTTATATCTATCTTACTATTCCAAGACTGTAGTCATTATCATACCAATTGTGGTAATGTGCATTTTGTTAAGCATCACTATAATTATGATGATAGCAACCGCACTAGGTCAGCAGGGCATAAGGCATGGGATTATGGCACAAGAAATGATCAATCCCTTATTTATTTCAAGTCTCCGCCTGAATCACTGTCTTATTCCAGCTGTCCCAAAAACTATTATTTATGGAAAGGTATACAATAGGCTGCCTGGCATTGACGCAAGCATACATTCAAGCCCTGGTACACTTATCTTATGGAATAGTTTTGGTATAGTTTTGGGTATTTACAACACAGCATATCAGGTATATAAAAAAAGACTCCCTTGTATTGGGCGCAAGCATTAACCCATGCATTCAAGCACTGCTGCACATATTCTATAGTATAGTTTTGGTAATTTACAACTCAGTACATCGATTGTGTATTGATAAAACACTATACATTATATTGACAGAAGCGGACATGCATCCATTTTGGTCCTGCCTATTCCATGATCCTAGTGCATACCTTTCAATTGTGTGTTGATTACACATTAACTGCACACTAGTAGTTCTTTGTAATTTCAACAACTAAGGATTGAATAATCCATCTACAATTAATTGCTGCTCCCTTCTTTAGTCTTACTTTCTAAGTTGAAAATGAGATGTCTTGTAAATCAACATATATTCTCTTGCAAAGGAATATACATTGTCTTAAGTAACGACATTATATATCAAATTCCAACCATGCATTATTACAAAAGAACTGAAAAATCATGTCCTATATTTGCAAATTAATCTGGCTTCCAATTGCCTTAATTTGAGCTTTTGATTTCCACCACGTTTGGATGTAGATACCAGCAAGAGTCTGACAAACAGCAAGTCTTTTTTTTATCCATTTGGTGACTCTTCTGCCAGCGTAAGGCCAATGGGTACTTTGTCTCCCGGCTACCAATTGTGCTAATGTGTTCCTGTACCCTTATCTTTAGCTCATGGATAGTGCTCCCACTGTAGAAAAGAAAAGTCCACAGACAAAAATTATACAATACACCACATATTTAGTCCTGCAGTTAATGAACTGTCAAATGTGATAAGACCACAAATGTTCAAAATGTACAGTGTCAGTATTCAACACATATGGGCACACAGAGCAGGTGCCACATTTGTGGAACCCTGTTAATTTTCTCATCTGTAACCAATTCATAGTAGAACTGGGTACGTCTGGCATGACAGAAGGGCTCAACATACTTCTTAATGTGGGTGCTTTGCTGTAAGTAATGCTTGGTTTTGCATCAATCCACCCTTTCAAATATATGTCGATCTGCAAAAGATGCCAGTGTTTTTCTAAATACTATACACCTTGTGACTGTCTGTGTTGTAGGTGGTAATTAACCAAAGTTTGTTTGTTTGTTTCTGTGGAAACCCCTTTCTGCTTTGGTGTCAAAAGTGTAGATCTCTGTATTGTGGCCACCTGTTGTTCTGCCTTATTTAAGGTTTCTCTTAAATATCCTCTAGACAAAAAATGGGTACGTATCATATTTGTAGTATTAGCGACTTAGTTAATGACAACGGAGCTCGTGAACAAGCAAGCACGAGAAGCAATCCATTGAAGCACGTCATAGTGCGGAGGACGCTTCGAGTGCGAGTGACGCTGGAAGTTTGAATTGTCAACGGCAGAAGTCGTCAGCCGGTGGAGCCTGATAGAGTATAGTTATAGTTTCCCATAACCAGTGTATGTACACAATAAATATATATGTATTTACCCTATTATGCCTCCGTATTAATAACACTTCAAGTGGCGACGAGGATTCAGGCTCCACCGCCTCCCTTCGCCGGTGTGTCCAGTTGCCGGTGAATACTTCCAGGGGAACCGGGCTGCTCCGCTTTGCTTCCCCAAGCGTAGCAGTGGCCCAACGATGTTTATGGCCGCTCCGTTCCTGTGAACGTTGTAGCGGCCGCCTTTGAACCCCACCGTTTGCGAAGAATCGCGTAAGTGTTTTCGTTTTCCCAGTGAATACCGTGCAGGAGAATAACACGTCCGCCCACCCTGATTACAGTGGAGATTGTTACCGTACACTGTGTAATAGATGTGCATGTAATCCCTGACTGACAAGCCACCTTTAATAGCAAGAAAAAAAAAAGTAGAATTACACTGCACACCACGTTATGGATGGGAAAGTGAACTAGACTGCAAGACAAAATGTGATTCCACACCGTGGAATGAAAAAGAGATTTTTAAACGGTGGGAGATATATTGTGATGAGAAATACTAACAGTGAATAGTGAATGACAACTGGATTTTGAGTGGACACAGAAGTACACCAATTGAACCAAGTTAATAAGACGTTCAAAATGGCTTTCAGTGGCGTTCCACCCCCCATGTTCTTTTTGACAGATGTAGGGGAACCTTCAATACCGTGGAAGAGATGGATTAAGGCTTTTGAACACTATGCAGGAGTAGTGTGCGGTCCTAATTGTAGTATAGAGAAAAGAAAGTCTCTTCTTTTACACTGCCTAGGACCGGCTGGACAAGAAAAATTTGAAGACCTACCAGAACTATTACAGGAAGAAAGTGCAGATTTAAATGACTATGAATGTTCTGTGAAAAAAATGAGTAAACATTATGAAAAAAAATTAAGCACTATATTAGAACGATACAAATTCGGGAAGAGAATTCAAGAAGAAGGCGAAAGTGTTGAACAATACATAACTAATTTAAGAAAATTAGCCAGAACCTGTAAATTCAATGCACAATTGGATGAGAGACTACGTGACCAGTTCATGTTAGAGTGCAGAAGTGGTAAAGTGAGGGAAAAATTATGGGCTGAAGATGACCCGCCCCTGGACACAGTTCTAAGAATAGCCAAAGAAGTTGAACATACGGAAAAATGTGTTCAGGAACTGGAAAACAGGATGCAGTCGATGGAGATTAAACAAGAAACTCCAAAGAGTAATAGCACTAATAACATGAATAAAGGCACTGGATCAATAACCCAAGTGATGGATGCAACTAACAACAGAGACAAATCAGGAGGAACTCGAAATTCATTGTGGAATGAAAATAGAAAGAGCAAACGTGCAACCAGAGTTAATGAAAAAAGAAGAAGTCCACGCAGACAAGGAGGCAACCCAAGAAGAAGAAATGAGGGAAGATGCTTTAGGTGCGATAGTACTGATCATTGGGCTGATTATCCTGAATGCCCGGCTTTGAAAATTATATGTGGCAAATGTAAGGGAAAGGGCCACTATGCCAGATGTTGCAAAGCATCAAATACGTCAAACACGTCCATGAATTGGATTGGTAGTGACAATGACAGTAATGTCGATGATGAGGAATGTGTTTTTGCCATATCTGATGATGAACAAGAAGAGGAAATAGAAAGTCCTAAAGCCATAGTGTGTGTTGATGGAGTAAATATGCACATGATGATTGATTCTGGTGCCAAATATACATTAATACCACAAGAGATGTGGGACAGAAAGAAACATGAATATTTACATGAATCGGACATTCGACCCAGAGCCTATGGCGGCATTAAAATAGATATCGTTGGATGGTTTTGGGCTTCACTCAAATTTAAAAACAGAAAGGCGAATGGGAAAGTTTACATTACGAAAGCTGGGAGTATTCCTTTATTAAGCTGGACTCATCAGAGCAAACTCAGAGTGAGATTGGATGCCAATGCTGATGAGTCGGTGATGAATATTGAAAATGATGAAGCAAGAAAATGTTTAACACGTGAGAAAATGGAAGAAATAATGAGGAATGTATTCAAGAATGAAATTGGGTGCTTACGCGGTTATTCTCATAAAATCAAAATGAAACCAGGATGTATTCCAGTGGCGCAGAAATTACGAAATATTCCCCTCTCTATGAGAGAAGAAGTCAAGAAGGAACTAAATGATTTGGTTGACCAAGGAGTCATAGAAAGTATTGACGCCAGCGAATGGGTATCCCCGTTGGTTGTCTTAAGAAAGAAATCTGGGAAATTGAGAATATGTGTTGACATGCGTGAACTTAATAAATGTGTGATTCCAGACAGACACCCACTTCCAAACATCCATGAAATAGTTTCCACCATTGGTCCATCGAAGCATTTCTCCACCCTTGATTTGACTTCGGCATACCATCAGGTAAATCTACACAAGGAATCCAGATGCATGACAGCATTTATTACGCCAGATGGTCTGTATCAGTACAAGAGACTACCGTTTGGGCTGATATCAGCTGCATCTGTTTTCCAGAAAGTCATGCATAAATTGTTTGAAGGAGATCGTGGTGTTATATGCTTCCAAGATGATATTTTGATACATGCCACTGACCAGGAAACACATGATAAGAAAATACGACAGGTAATCAAGAAATTATACGATGCTGGAATGACCCTCAGTAGAGAAAAATGCAAGATAAATTGTGATGAAATTGAATACTTAGGACATACTATATCGGCAGAGGGAGTAAGACCCAAGAGACAGCTTGTAGAAGCAATAGAAAATATGCCAAGGCCCAAATCTAAAGATGAAGTACGCACATTCATCGGCATGGCCGAATATTATTCAAAATTCATGCGTGATTTTGCTACACATACTGTTCCTCTGCGTGAATTATTAAAAAAGAAGACATTTGTGTGGGACACAGAATGTGAAGAAGAATTTAAGTGGATAAAACACGAACTAAATAAAGCGCCGTCATTACGAAATTTCAAGAGTGGTGAGAAAACAGTTATCACGACAGATGCCAGCAATGTAGGTCTTGGTGCAGTTATCACTCAAGGAAGTGATGGTAAAGAGAGATTGATAGCCTTTGCATCCAGGTTGCTGAAGGGAGCTGAAAAAACATATGCAGCCATTGAAAAGGAGATGTTGGCCATAAAATGGGCAGCAGAGAAATTTCGGAATTTCATATGGGGAACAGAGGTGGAGTTTCGCACTGATCACAAGCCATTAGTCCATGTCATAATGAGTAAAAGTTTGGAAAATGTCTCAAATCGTATGAAAAGATGGGTCATACTTCTGCAAGAGTACAATAGTACTGTGAAATATGTACCAGGAAAAAAAAATCGTGCTGCCGATTGTTTGTCACGACTCACTAATGTCTTGGAAGTAGACGATGTTGAAGATATGGATTCTGAGGTAGTGTTAAATGTTGAAGAACTGTCTATATCGGAAAAAGAATGGAACAAGGCGGAAGAGTTGGATAATACATTCAACAAGTTGAAACACATCATTGTAAGTGGTGATGCATTGACCAAGACAAAATATGAAGAAAATGGACTATTAGAATTCTGGAAAGTTGCGAATGAATTGAAAGTGGAAAATAACAGAATTATGAGAAGTGACAGAATTGTCCCACCTGTGAGTCTACGTCAGAAGATCATTGAATTAGGCCATGAAGGTCACCAAGGAATTGTAAAGACAAAGAGAAGAATACGAGATGAATTCTGGTGGCCAGGATATGATCTACAGGCAGAGAGAGTCATACGTGACTGTATCCTTTGCAAAGAGAGTGATAGAGGATGTGTGAGTGAGAAATACCCCATGGTAATTACTGATCTTCCAGGTAACATATGGGAAGATTTGGGTATGGACATAATAGGTCCAATTTACAGTGAGGGTAAACAACAGTACTGTATAGTAATTATTGATCTCTTGACTAGATGGGTTGAAGTCATGATTAAACCATGCATGACTGCAAAAATAGTGGTTGAATTCTTAAAAGAAGTATGTGGAAGGGAAGGTTTACCCAAAAGCATACTAACAGACAACGGAGTTCAATTCCGTTCAAAGGAAATGGAGAAATTTTGTGTGGAAAATTCCATTGTACATAAGAAAAGTGCCATATATCACCCACAAACTAATGGAGTAGTTGAGCGTTTTAACAGGGTGCTTAAAGATGCTGTAAGGTGGGCTTGGGCAAACGGTGTAAAATGGGAAGAGGCTGTCAAACAAAAAATTAATGCACATCGCTTTACAACACACTGTACGACTGGTCTGTCGCCGTTTGAAATGAGCAGAGGTAGGAAAGCTAACACTAAGTTAACACCATCTTGGTTAAAACGAATAACTGTGATAAGGAAGGATTTCGGAGATGCATGTCAGAACATCAGAACTATGCAGTTAAGAAACAAAAGAAATCATGATGTGTCTGTTAGTGGGAAAAAAAAGGAAGTCCATCGTTGGTGGTTGGAGGACGAGTGAGAATTAAACTTCCACCTGTATTGAGAAACGGTCCATGTAAATGGTCCAAGCCAGTTGGAGTCATTGAAGTTTTTAAACATGCGGTGAGGGTTGAAGATGGAAGAGTTTGGAATATGAAGAGAGTGTGTGTGTGGGATACTCCTGTAGAGAATGCACCGATGGATGGTACACGAAGGAAGTCAAGTGAAAGTATGAGTGCGAATAGTAGTAGTGATGGGGAAAGATGTCAGAAAGATGTGACAATGGAGAAAGATTCGTCAATGATTTCCTTGCCAGAACCAAGAACAGATATCTCACGCACATCAAGAAGAGGGAGAATCATTCATCATCCCTGCAGATTGAAAGACTTTGTGTGTGGACAATGAGCCTGATATATTTTATAAAGAGACAGTCTTGTTATGTTTTTATATATTAAGAAGGAGAGATGATCTTGTTATGTTTTCATATATTAAGAAGGGGAGATGTGTAGTATTAGCGACTTAGTTAATGACAACGGAGCTCGTGAACAAGCAAGCACGAGAAGCAATCCATTGAAGCACGTCATAGTGCGGAGGACGCTTCGAGTGCGAGTGACGCTGGAAGTTTGAATTGTCAACGGCAGAAGTCGTCAGCCGGTGGAGCCTGATAGAGTATAGTTATAGTTTCCCATAACCAGTGTATGTACACAATAAATATATATGTATTTACCCTATTATGCCTCCGTATTAATAACACTTCAATATTGCATTACTTCTCATACCCGGACCTCTGGCTACAGTTAGGCGTGGCTCTGATATATTCCCCTTTACGGATGTTTGAAATAACAGTCTTCCTATGGCAATTGGTCACATGTAATACTGAATTCACGGCGGTAGAGTTTCGAATTGTATGAATGTGGAACCCTGTTGGTGTAATAATGATCTTAATGTCCAAAATATCCATTCTGGAACTACTTGATGTGCAAGTATATGAAATTCCCTCACTGTAGGCATTCAAATACACAACATATTTTGACAGTACACTCTCTGTTCCCCTCCAAATCATGTTCACATCATCAATGTATCTCTGCCATAACTGTATGCATGGCAGAAATTGATGGTGAGCAAGCGCATACTTTTTTTTTAACTTGTGCATAAAAAGATGGGCCAACGCTGGAGCATAGCTTGCTCCCTTGGCGATCCCAACTGTCTGTCTGTAGAACTGAGCGCTTAATAGAAATACTTAATTGTTAAGTGAGAACTGTAAACATTCTTTCCACATTTATATATGTGAATGAAAGGAAGCAGAGTGATCATGATAGATATAGTCAATGCTCTCAATAGCTAGGCCATGCCTAAGAGACGTATGAAGAGATTTAACGTGCAAGGTGAGCAGTATATTGCCATCTTCCCACTCTAGATTGTCTAATATTTGCAACACGTGCAAGGAATCACGTAAATATGTCGGCATAAGGATAACCTCTTTGAGTAATGTATGATTGATATATCAAGACAGCGGCTCAGTAACCCATCCCATGCCACTCATGATGGGCCTGCCTACTGGTTCTCGATCAAAGCTCTTAAGTGATGATATACCAAATATGATACATTGGTGATAAATTGGTGGATGTAATAATTAAATTTATAAAAATGTTGCTGTCAAATAACTCTTGAAATGGATTGACAAGGCTTATTGACACACACTTAATGGGTTTATTAGTGATGGCAGATTTAACACTTACTAATCAGCTCAGTGTGACAGTGTATAATTCTAACTAATTATCTTGTCAGGGTCCAGTTGGGCACAGGGACTCAGCTGTTCACTTTCACCTGCAGCAGATTTTCTAGTTATAATTGTGATCATATTAGCTAATTGACAAGCGCAGTGGATACGCAATCTAAGTACCGCTATTTGTTTAGCATATAATAGCAGCTGAAGGGCGAGGTACCGAGCACCCCACAAGCTTCCACTGTGGTTGCCTTAACCACAAGGTTGAACATAAAAAACTCTACAGCATTTCTTAAAAACACATTTTTCAGTTACATGAAACTGAATGACATGAGCCTACATATGCGTCGGAACACCCTGGAAAACAACAATTTATTGTTTGATTAAAATGTGTATTTATCACCAAATGCACACAACGGATGTGGGGAAGAAATCCGCCCCCAATATGCACATTTATTTAAGTCATTGTGGGATGGAGAAAATGCTTTTAATACTATGACTAACAAAACAATTATGTTATTTTTGGAAGAGTTATATACAGATCATATACTAATGATCTGGAATACATCTCTGAGAAACCCCTCGACTATATTGAACATCTTAACACCAACAACTATGCCATTACACTCAAATTAAATTGGAGGACATATGAAATATACTGTTTGAAGTTATTTATATTAAGGAGGATCTCATTAAAACAAGATTGTAAGGGAAATAAACTACAGCAAACTCAATATTGCACACCGTACAATACCCATATGGGTTAAAAATTTTGTTTTTTGATTTATAATTACCTGAAAGCTATCAACAATTGAATTGTGTTGAATTTTGAATGTAAATCATTGATTTAATCAACGGGACATTGTTCCCACAGGAGTGCACAGGAGGATCACTGTCACCCCCACATAATCCCCATATTTTGGCAGGAGATAGTCACATGAGGCCTAAGTCCACTGTTCCCTTAAATGAGGCAGTGATTTCATTGGGGAATGTAATACTAAACGACAGTAAGGCTACACTGTCTCCCCTCTCCTCATGCAGAAACAATTCACTTATTCTCAAAGCTATTACAGATAGGGGCATAGACCCTCTAAGGGACAGCACCCGCCTGCAGAGTTTCACAGAAGCACCAGCACCGTTAGCAACAGTGCCGGTGCTTCCGTGTCCCTGTTCCCATGGAGTCCTGTGGGACTCTATGGGAATGGGGACTTACACTTTCTGCCGGCTGATATCCCGGGCTGCCAGGACTTGTAATGTCCCAGCACTGGGATCTCAGGTGGCAAAAATGGTGTTATGAGTCCGGCGGCAATGCAACGGTATCACCGGACGGTTACCGCCAGAGTTGTAATGAGGCCCATATTGCTTAGAGGGAACCTATGAAATTGCTTTATCTACATACCCATGCTGCAAAATTTCCGGACCCATGAGCACAGGTCCCAACATACACATACCTCACAGAGGCCTGGTGGGGAGTCCTGCGACACACAGGAAGTCTGAGTATAAACCAAAATGGTGATCCAGCCTTTTCAAGGTTTAGCCTTTCCTGCAAGTCCAAAATAATATACTGATATGCTGATTAGGAACCGCCAATCACATCTCCTTATTGATTCCCCTTCAGATGTGCAGAACACCAAGGGATGCATTGTAGGGTTATGTAAACGAAGGGTTTCTGTCTAGCTGTGTGTTTGTTTGGAGTAGGAGTTGTCGGTAGGAGTTCGGAGGAGGTTGGAGAGAGCAGAAGGAGTTTTGGAGGCGGTTGGAGATAGCAGAAGGAGTTTGGAGGAAGATGGCACAAGAGGAAGGGGTGTGCCAGAGGTAGGAAGGAGACAAACTAGTGTGGAGGAGGTGGGATATTAGAGGGGGGGTTATAAGCATGAGGAAGGAAGAGGTTAGAGAATGGAGGGATCAATAATTTAGAAGGAGATGGGGAGAGACTTGGAGGATGTGTTTGAGGAACATCAGGAGTCTATGAAGAGATTTGGAGTAGGTGGTAGAAGAGGATCAGGAAAAGTTGGAGAGAGAGCAAAGAGAGATTTGGAGGAGGTCGTAGAAGAACAGTAGGAGGAGATGAAAAGGGATTTGGTGATACATGAAGGAGGTGCAGAGAGGTTTGGAGGAAGTTGTAGAAGAACAACAGTAGGAGGTGAGGAGAAAGGTTTGGAAGAGGTGGTTGGAGACTATTGAAGGAAAAAGAGAGAGAATCTAGTAAGTCAGTTCAGGAAGGTTTGAGAAGGAAAGCCTGGAGCAAGGCAGGGATTATGGGTTGAGACCTTAAACTGAAAGGATTATGCCAATAGTATGAGGAGGACCAAGACAGGATTTGGCATCAGGGAGGAGGAAGCCCAGCCCATGACAAGCAAGGTGGGGAAGAGGGTATACGTCAGGACCCTAAATCAGGATGGTGGTGGATGATCCCTTCAAAACTAATCCTGTGAAATTTAAAAAGACGGAAATCCCTATTACCTCAACAACCAGTGGGAAAAAGAAGGAACCACAGAGTAAGGTAGAGGAGGAGAGACCCCAGAAAAGCCAGAGAAGAAAGCTATGGTAATCTCTATAAACCTGCAAAGGGGACCAAGGAGAAGAGGCTAAGAGGAGAACAGAGAAGATGGGTGTGGGAACCCCTTTAAAATGAGGACTGAGTTAAAAGGAGATGAGACTGAGAGAGAAGCAGCGGGAAGGGTGCGGGAACCCATTAAACCAAAGACTGAGAACATTGGTAAGGGCATTCTGAGAAACCCTGAGAAGAAGGGTGTGGGAAACCCATAAGCCTGATTTAAGGCAAGAAGGCACTGCCCCCAGGGCAGGGGAATACAGGATGAGGGAAGCCCTTTAAACCCAGATTTGTATTATCCTAAGTTACAAGACGACTCCTTTGGTTCATAAATCTGTTTATTCTACCATGTTTGCTGTGTTGCCCACCTTGTGTTATAATCCCAAACAAAATAAAGAAACTTAGTGTATCTAGCATTCCTGTCTTGGCCTGAATATTGATCCTTGTCATCCCTCTTTACAGTTCCTTGTATTCCTTTTATACAGAGCTGTACTCTGAGAAACCAGTATGCCCACCAGCAGGTCAAAAAGCCTTATTTTATAACACTATATTCAGTCTGTTGATTAAACCTCCCCCAGCTTTGTTGGATTATTTTTTAATTAGAGGTAGAGTCACTGAGTCTTCGGCTAAAGCTAATATTTCACTATTGCTTAAACAAGAGAATGACCAATTGGGGTGTGCATCCTATCGACTAACAGTTTTCTTGAACTAGGACTCGAGAATGTTCACAACTATTGCTACAACGTCTAAACCCAATTATTCCTCCTCTGGTTCAACCATACTCGGATAGATCCATCTGTAACACGTAAACCTTTGATGATATTAGATGGATTGTCAAAGTGGTAGAACTAGAGCAAAGTGGCATTTGATCTTACTCAATATCTTTATTGGCACTTCACATTGGATCGCCCATTTGGCTATACCAGAGTAAGCTCTTCCCCAAATTTGGATTTGGCCCTGTCATGCCAAATTCTATGGTAGCAAACTTTAAACATCCTATGGCAGCCCTTGCGGTTAGTGGATGTTTCTCGGCTATGTTTCCACTTTGGATATGTATGAGACAAGAGTGCCTTCTAACTCCCTTATTCTTCATGTTAGATACTCAACCATTCTCACAGACAATCAGATAAAATTAGGAAATACCAAATTCAAACCACTAAACCTAACGAATCGCAAGTGCAGATCATCCATTTACAGCAGAATTCCCTCTTAACTTGGAAGCAAAAATATTTAAGGGAGTCAGGAGTCAACGTGTTCAAAATCTAATCACTTATTTAGGCAAAACATACCCAATCTATTATCCACTCCCAGCGTGCATATGACTGGGGGAGCCTTTCTACTCCTGATCTGCAATGGTCTGCTTTTACAGCCCTGTGGAAAATGGCCCTGCAGTAGCAACTGGCACCCTCAGATACATTATTGTTACCCTACAGAGGGATGCAGTTCAGTATGCTATAGAAAGCTCTAGAGAGAACTGGCCTGGAATTCTTACCCCGCAGTAACCACTATTCTATCTATAGTGTGGGAAGGTACTCTCATAGTATAAAAGTACCTAGAGCTTTTCACTGTGGTCCCTAGTGCTCAGAAACATCATTTTCTAACCCTGTCCAGTCTGGTCATTCATGTTACTGCTAGCAAATAGGTAGGCTCACAACTTTAGAGCAAATTTATCACAAAGGGGGCCTTGGATTTGACAGCATTTCAAGAGACCTTTGGGATTTTACAGGCTGACAAATGTACTTATATTCAGCTAAGGAACTGGGTCACGGCAAGTGGCATCAAGGAAGGAGGTTCTCGTCAGTTATGTCAGTTTCAAAAGCTGTTGCAAGTAAGTGGAATATTCAGCTCACTTGGTCTACTGGATCTAGAGCACTCTCAATACATATAACAGTAGCAGCAGGCTCCTCCATATAGTTAGGTGGGTGGAGGAAGTGGGGTCTGAAATTCTGGATGCCTCCTGGAACAGAATATGAAAAAGGGCAGCCAGGTCCTCTCATATGAATGAATTTAGAGAAAATCGTCTTGCTTTGGTATCAGGCCCCAACTCTAATTCATAAAATGTATTCAGAGGCTCCCCATTTGTGTTGAAGGAACAGTGGCCCACTGGGAACTATGTTGGATATGTGGAAGGCCAGCACAGTGATTGAAACCCTGTTTGTAAATGGGAGTGTCTTTCATGTCCATTTGTGTCATGATCCAGTGGTAGTCCTTCTTGAACAGTTCATGTAAACAATACGCTTGAAGTACAATCTTCTATGGGCATGCTCATTAGCCAAATCCTCATGGCAGACAGGATTTCAATAGCCCATTGGTGATATGGTTATAACCCTCATATGGTCATTGGCCGCCGAAAGTTATTATGGTACAAGTTGGCCATGGACAAACTCATGTTATTAGTCCCTCATCCATGCAATACACTTGAGGATATCTGGTCCCCTTTGATAGGCTGCACACCATTAAATGAGGACCATGCTCATGACCTGAATCTCTGTGATACTTCTTTTTGTCGTGACTGGTTTGATGGGCTCAGTCCCCCAGCCGCTATGCTCTCAAACCCTGTTTCCGCATGTCAGCTGGACCCACAAACTCTTGCTAATCTTTTCTGTAAAGTATGGCCAAACTATGCTCTACTATGTGCTGGTTTGTTTGTGTTATCTATGTCATAACCAAACAGTCTTCTTTGGTTAAATTGCAGAAGTTAGGCTATCAGTTTCTGTTTGTTGACTACTTATGAAAGGAAATTTCAAAATGATAATATAAGCATGCAACAATGTTGCATCTTGACTGATTATTTAGCTATTCCTCGAATACATTCTTTTAAATGTTGCTGTCTAGAAAACATCACTACAAAGACATTCATTCACATTGACTGACATGCCTATCCCAAAAGGCTTTCCCAGATCATGGCAAGAAAATTGTGTGCTTCTCTCAAGAGTGTATTTGGATGCACTTGCATGAGTGCAACACACATAATCCGATGGCATAAATACATTTTCAACCTCTGGGGATCTTTCTGGGCCTGATTTGTCGCTCTTAAGTATGTTCTTCAAAAAGTATGACTTTGCTTTTAAGAAATTTACATAGAGTACTAATTGCAATACAAAAACATTGTATGTGACGAATTTCGGATAGAAGCAAACTCGCATTTCTAACATACAACCACTCCTGAATATTCTTGTTAGAGGGGGTTTCAGGTGTAAAAGCTGCACAGATCACCATTTCCCTTGCTAGTTAGTCTGTTTGGGGCATATTAATTTCTGATTCATGCCCATTCTCTCCACTTTGGACGAGGAGCTGTTCGGTGCGGATCTTTTTTGTGCCCTGGTGTTCACCCTGTTGACTTGCAGAGTAAAATATTCCCAAAATAAGTCAGTCAAAGAATAGTAACATAACATAACAGAAGGCTGCCAAACTGTCACTGTGAAGAGGACAGGCATCTAGCTCTTCTATCCCTACCCAGTCTGTCACACAGACCCAACTCACGCAGTCTACTGAGCACAGCCTGTATAGGGAGTACTGGGTATATTTTCTCAGTATAGATGGCTAGATATTACTATACTTTGATGGCCTACTCCAAAATAAGGAGCCACCCTATTTCACCATGAACTAAAATAAAGTCTGCCATGACATGACTTCTTTGTCATCAAAGTGCCAGGTTTTTTCAATTTTACCTTACCTTTTTGGCCACTACATTCCCTTACTTTCTCTCACCACCATTCATTCCCTTTCATATACAGTCTATTCTTGACTATGCCACTCTTGGCTTGTGCTTGCCAGTCACAGAATTAACATTCTGGAGTTCGACCTGGGGAACAACGTAAAGAGATGTCCAGGCAAACAACCCACAAAACTTCCAGGATTGCCCACAGCAATTCAGAGCCGCTCATGCACTGAACATGACACTGTTTATTTATCTTAAATCCTCCAAATCTGGCTTGAAAAAAACACACCCTAATTTACCCAACTCTTTAGGACAAATCTGCTTCCTCCATTTTGCAGAACTATGGTACACCTAACTTGACTGACATGCATGCCATCATAAAACATACGGCAAAGTGCAGTTGGCGTTTCGCTTTGTTTGACATTATTGTAGTGTTTGGCTAAGTACCAAGACTACTGCTTGGGACCACTTTACCGCCACCCCTCATCAGCATACAAAACAATGTGGTGCGCATAGCGCACACACACATACGAAGAGCAAGGCAAAGTGCAGCAGGTAGTCTGCAAGCTGCGGGTTGCGCAATAGGCTCTCATAATCAGCATATCGACTGCTGAAGTTAGAAGATAAGGAAGTACCTCAAGTTAGGTGTCCATAAGGAGTGAAGTGCAGCACAAGTGCAGTCTCAGTGGTCAGGGTTGGGTAGTGGAGGATCTTTAGTGGCGCTTTCGTCCAACTAGAGGAACCGAGGAATTGACAGCATCTCACCTAAGTGACTTGTTAACACGCATATTGCTTTCCTCTTGTTCCCCTCTCGCAGCAGAGAGAAATGTACATGCTAAAAAGTTAAAACGTTGGTATCTAACCCTCTGTTGACCCCAATGCTATGCTCGTAATTCTTACCCTCATTGTTCATATTTGTCTTATTCAACTGGAGGTGGAGCTGGGCCTATCTTACCTTCCAAACAATCTATGAAAAAAGGGAAAAAGCTAACCTATTTACCCAGGGGAAAATTACAGATTTTTTGTACAATGCTGGCGATGCATCTATCACGGAAGTGCTCGGGGAATGCATTCCCATGGTGGAGCCACCGCATAAATCTTGCACTATATTGCATCAGAGCCAGGTTGGTGCAATGTCTTGGACTAAGCTTGCACATACGACTTTGGAGCTTGCTACTTTGTCAACATCCGAAATCTCTATTGATTTTACCACTGGCTTTGCTCCCAGAATAGAGGACTCGGCCGTTTGGAGAGAGGTCGATCTTTCAGATTTTCTGAACCTGGTTAACTCGGCCAAAAGAAACTTTAGCAGATCAAACGGTCCTTTGAGATTCTCCTATGAGCCGTCGCCCAGCCAGGTTCTCTCACCGCAGCTCATAGAGCCTTTGCAAGAACAAACAACCATCTCTCATTAACTTTGTACTGAACTCCCTTGTAAAATGATATGAAAATATTTATGAGGAGTTCAAACAGCAAAAAAATATTTTACCTTCTTCTAATACAAAAATTCCATTCTTAGAAGGCTATATCTGTGCAAAAGCAACTAATCTGTTTCCCACAGAAATTCCGGACGTGCCCTTAAGGTTGATTTTAATGCTCAGGAGATTATTATTCCAGCAACTCAACCTAATTGCAGCTGTAATGTTTCTTGCCCTGAATCTTCAAACTTTATGGAGACTATTTGCCTTAAGGGTAAATCGAAGAAGTAACTAAGGATGGGATGTTCTGGTGGGTCTAAAGTAAAACTGTCAAAAATGTCTACGGCTGAAACAAAAAGGAAAAAAACAAACAATCAGAAGAATCTCATGCCATCAAAAAACAAAGACTTGTACAAATTCCTTCGTAGCTTGGCCAATCCTCATTCTGACAGCAACAACTTGTACGTTCTCCTGCTAATATTGCGCCTGCAAAGAATGAGATAAGACCTAAACCAAGACCAACATAAAAATATGTATCTACTTCAAAAAAGAGTCGGCTGGCACTGACCTCCAAATCACCCACAAAATCTATCACAGCACACTACATAAAGGCCATACCGGGGGGGGGCAGGTGGAGCTGTCCTCAGACTCCCTAAATCTAAATTTGAGCATGCTGTCCACTTATTCTTATGAGGAAGCCCCTAATGTAGATGTTATACTTCCCTTTCTTGAGAATATTGGACAGTCTTCCAACTTGTTCCCACACAAGGAGCAGGTGCTGTCACATAACACACTTAACAACTCAAAAGAGTCCTCCTACCCGTTGACTGATTGGAAGGAGATTGAGGAAAGAGATCCTGTGAGCTATGCTATAATGTCTACATTTTCCACCCTAGAGTAAATAAGAGCTGGTACTGTCAATCAAAGCTCTACAATCAAGTTCATTGAACCATCCCAAAAAAGTATTTTCAGAACGAAGAAAGAGCTTTTGAGAGTGATGATGTAACAGATACATTCTGCACTCTAGAAGAAAGAAGAGCCCATATTGCAAACCAAAGTGCAACCATAAGGCTCTCAGAATCCCCTCAAACGAAGCATTTACTATCAACCTCAAAGTATAATTCTTTTACATCAGTCTGTTTGGAGCATATATTTCCATCAAAAAACCAGATACCTTTAAATAGGCAGACAGTCTTGCATCTTCTACACAAAAGGCCTCATTTATGCACAATAGCCTCCGTTGACATAAAACAAGTGGAATTTATTATGCACAATAGACTGGATTTAGTTGTACTCCATCTAAATTCAAGATTAACCTCTGGTCTTCTGTTAGAAGAGGCTCATTATTTTCATATTTTGGGCTATGACATACACAACTTCAAAAGCTAATGATTTGGAAACTCAGGTAACAAAGACCAATACGTCTTTGGGTAATTCTAAAATTAGGGGAAAAGGCATTCACATTTCTTTGTCAAGCTAACCATTTTCTACAAAGAGACAAATAAGCTACATAGACATACAAAAAACCTTCTTCAGAGACATGGTCACTAATAATTGCAGCTCTCCACAAGACGTCTGCTAACTCCCCACAGAAGCACTAAGAAAATGATGTCGTGGCTTGCCACCCAGTCTCGATGATTTCATTTCATACTATAGGGCATTCCTACTTTTTAACACTCAATCTAATTATTTTAACAGGATGCTCTGAGACATTTTTTCTTTTCAGAAAATGTAGTTGCAAGCCAAGCCTTATTTAGGAGGGTTTTTTGATGAATCGAGGGAATTTCTCGCCTCTCCCCAAGGGGGAGCCACTCTGTGAAGCTTGGGAGGTAAGCATGTTCTGCACCACCCTCCCTACGGGTCGAGACAAGTGGGGCCTCACCGAGAGAGACGCCCCCTTAGACGACAAGTCCTCATGTTCCGGTGACGTACTCTCTAAAGCCGAGGACACCGTGGCCTACATGGGATGCTCTAAAATACCAGAGACTTTCAAACAAGAAGACTGGGACGAAAAACACTTAATAGATGTCACTGGGCCTCATTACAGGTACGGCGGTAACTCTGCGGGTGCTACCGGCAGGTTGCCGCCGGACCCGTAAAAAATTACTGGTGTCTGACTTCCCTGTGCCACTGGGCAATTACAAGTCCGGCACCCGGGAAGTCAGGCGCCGGTAATTTTGTTAATCCACATTCCCATAGAGTCCCATAGCTGTTAAACGGTGACAGTGATTCCGTGATGGCTTTGCCTATCGTCACCGCAGTGCCCGGCATGGTCAGACCTGTTGGCACAGCCGGCAGGCAAACCCGTAGTTTGCCGGTCCGGAAACAAAGGTGCCAGTGAGCTTATCGGCACCCTTATTTCCGGACTGGCAAACTCGGCATGAGGGCCATTATCAACCATACTCAATCTAAGTATATATAAATAAATACATCAATTATTCAATATTCATACAATAAAACCCAACACTTTTCAAGCAATTTATAAAAATTCATCCTTCCACGATTGCACATTGTCCCACATATTGCCACGTAACACTGATGATCTTTTAAAACCCATATAAAAAAGGTTCCCCCAACATCGCATAAATCGCTTTATCATTCAGAAAGAGAACAGGTCCCTTCAAATGGAAGTATCCAATCCACTGGAATGAATATGTTGAATAGCGAGTACCCGATAAGCACCAGAGAGAGGGAGGAACGCAATTTTGCAGGCAAGGAAAGGGCCAGAGGTGCATAACACCTATACAAGGCAGAGTAGGCGTGAGCTGTGAAGCCTGCGTGTTTCAAACTCACATTGTACTGAACAGGGAGATGCCAGAGCAATGGCGAATCCCCACCGTGAGAAGCCAGAAGGGCGGGAGCCCAGAGGGAGGTGGTGGTGTGACCACAAAGGATCTGTGGTAGACAGCCAGTCCACAAACTATCGCTGATACCACTGCAAGCCTAAAGAAGCAAGGCGTCCGGTCACTCAGCAGAACACTGGGGCGCCGTGAGGAGAAGAGAAACCCAGAGGAAGAAAACGTGGACGAAAGCAAGCCCACAGTAATACGGAGTGAGAGGGTAGCACCTCGAGACACAAGAATCTCAAAGACTTTCTCCTTCACAGTCAGAGGTACCAGGGAGAACAGGGAAAACGGGAGCACACAGAGTATCATTATACCGTGCAAGCAACTCACCCCAGTACAATTCACAAGGGAAAGTTGAATGTGAAACTGATAGAGAACATTATGAGCCATATATCAGAGGCACTATTCGGGTGAACAGTATACAAAATTAAGTAGACCAGAACAAGGTGACCCACAATTGTCCAGAAGGGAAAGCCTAGTAGAGAAATAGTATTTTTCAAGAATATTCTGAATCTAATAACCAGGAATACAGATCTTATAAAAGATCCACAACAGATATTCACAAAGACGAGAGACACGCTAATACTACACTTGAAGATTTACAGAGACTGATACAAGAAACAACAAGAGACTTTTTGAAGATTAGATATCAATAAGGAATCCTAAAGCCTGGTACCAGAAGTACCCTGAGGTGAAGGGAGTCATTCTCCTGACCTAAGTTGGATATCATAGTGGTAGGGTCAGTTAGGTTAGTTTTTGGAAAGCTGACTGTTTCCTTTGGACATTCAGGAATGACTGACAAGCACCTTAATTAGTTACTGAATTAGGGACCACCCATAGTGATAGGTAAAGTTAGGATTTATAATTTTCCTTTGATAAAACCACGTGAAACATGACCTCAGAGCTGGGGACACATAATACTTACAAAGTTGAGCTCCAACGCCAAAGCCCCCACAGTAGCCACAGAGTATGGCCTACAAAGTACTGAAGACTTTAAAATACCACCTGGTGAGAGACGTCTGATCCCCATAGGTTTACCATTAACCCATTTCCCCCCAAGAGGAACCTATATTCGGCTAGCCTCCAAATCTGGTCTGTCTTGAAGATATGGTTTGTATGTTATGGAAGGAGGATAATATCCTGATTTCTGAGGCAGATATTATAATTCTCCTACATAATCATGGAAAGGACCTGTTTATTGTTAGAGAAGGTGAAAATGTTGCTCAAGGTGTTCTAGGAAAAAGCTTTGTTCCCAGTTCCCCAAGAGGTAGCAGTAAAAAAAGAGACTGAGCAAGGTTCAAAAGGTATTTGGAGAAGCAGACCTCCCCATAATAGAAAAAAGTCATGAAGATCTAGAGGAGGTTGCCCCCTTAAAGGATCTTGCCTTCGCTCAGAGGAATGACCCCATCCTCAAGGAAGCCTTTAATAAGTTAACCACTGAAGAAGCTGAGCCTAGTCAGGCTAGTCCCTTCTTTTTTTTTTAAAAAAAAAGGGGTTGTCCTATCGAGGCGCTGTGACACCTGAGGGGCTTCGTCGAACACAACTGGCTGTACTACAAGGTCATCTGCGAACTGTGTTAGAATTAGCACGCTCCCTTCTAATAGCAGTTCACCAAGGAGTAGGGAAGATGCAGAACCAAATAATACCCAGGTTCTATTGGTTGAGTGTCTTTGCAGACGTTAACAATTTTATATCAATCTATGAGGTCTGTCAGAAAACTGACAAAATTCCTGTACCATCCGCCCCTTTACAACCTTTACACATAATCAAAGTTAAATTTTCCAGGATAGCCATGGATATAGTGGGAACCCTAGAAATCTCAACACTAGGGAACCACTTCATCCTCATAATCCTTCGCTATGCAACTCTCTATCCAAAAGCCTTTCCCCTGCGTAACAATACTATGCAACAAATCTTAAAACACCTATCAGGGGGGGTTGTTGCACTAAACAATCATGGCCGCCTGAGCCGTAAGCTCCGTGCAGAGGCAAGATCCTGATTTGAAAAGAACCTGTTGTGGTGTAGCGATTCTTCCTGACAATTCGGCGGCAGCCTGCTAAAGCCTCCCTGCAGCCACTGGCCGACTGCCGACTCTAGTGAAGGCTTCCCTACAGAGAATTGCTGTGTGGGGACTGCAGCCGGAGCCCTGCGCAGCGACCCAGACTGCGGCTCTTCTCGAGGCAGCTCAAGTTGAAGCCGAGAGGCGAGCCGCCGTGAGCCCATTGGGGTAGGGGTGCCAGTGCTGCAGGCTGCACGCTCTGCCCATCATATGCTACATCTGATGGGCGGTCGCCGCACTTCCTCTACTCCCGCCACAAGGAAGGAACATTCGCCGAGTGCCCTGTGACACCCCGCCATCATCACGTAGCCCCCATCTCTGCAGCGGACAGTATCCTCCCTGTGTCCAGGGGCCCAGACATCGGAGGCCTCCACATCTGCCCCGAGCACGCCACATCTGTGCATCATCAACTGATTTCCCAGACTCTGGGCGACCCTTCCAGGCCCTCCGGTACTGGTGGCCGCCTGTGCAGCACATTGGACGGTCCTAGGCGGAGCGGTGTGGAGCCCTGTTCCAGCACATTGGTTTCCAACACAGATCCTGTCTCTGGCCGGTTGACATGGCGTGCTAAACGCGCCGGGCCCCCTCCTCTGCGACTGTAGCCTCGGGCCGGTGCATCCTCGAACAAGGTAGATGCTGCAGAGGCTGCGCTTTCTTGCTGGGACGCAATATGGCCCCTGCGGACCTACACGCTACCTGCACCCACCTGCACTGAGCAGCGTGCTGCACTCCCTATCCCCCTGCACTGCTCCCTACGAACCCAGTGCCCAAGCGCTTCATCTGGTGCCTTCACTGTTGGCGTGTCCCCCTGTTCACACCCCTCCTTCCAGGTGCCACCTGAAAACACACAAGCACTGGGTGGGGGGCTGCGGGTGTCGTGGCCTCTGACACTGCTGAGAACGGTGAACCTGTGTGTTGGGCACTGTAGAGGACACTGCCTGATTGCGCCCCGGCAGGCGCCCCATGTCCTGTTCTATATGATATTTTGCTTCCAACTCGACGGAAGTCCCCGCACACACTCCTGAGGGACCCTATAGCGCGGGGCGCCTCTCACAACGGTTGGGACCACCACTACACCATCCGGCTGTGTGAGCTATTCCCTTTGTTCCCCCATGGAGGGGGGCCCACTCGCTCATGGTGAAGGATTACCTTTCCAAATACACCCTGCAGGGACCCTAATTCACAGGTGCCACGCTCCCTAAGATCAAATATCAGGAGTAAATTTACCTTTTCTGGGCGGGGACCCCTCTCCAACCGTCTCATATCACAATCCTACGTGAAAGGATGCAGTCCATCCGAAGGAGGGGGGCAGCCCACCTGCACTGAGGGGAGATTGTGGCCCGCTCGAATACGGCCTGAACTTGACTCATTGGGCCTGTGCATTATTACTGGCCATCCCTACTGTGTCTCTTACCTATTGTAAAACATGCAAGTCGTTCACACATGAACTCGGGATCCCCGACCCTGGTCTGCCTACTGTGTGTCCCTTTGAACTGCACCCAGATCTGCGCTACCCCTCCATGGGCCTCACTGCCCGGGGCCCCGCTACCCTTCTGCGGGTTCAGTTGGATAGTCATACCGTCTGAAGTAACCCCTGGCAAGTGAACTGCCTGACCTTGATCAAACACTACCACTTCTTGTGCGCTGCACAGTTGCTTCTGATAGCAGCTGTTGAGACCATGACAAAAGGTGCTGATAAAAAACAGAGCTCCATCAACATGTTCGTGAAAATGCCATCAAAACCTGCCAAGCCCGTAAGTGAACCTGAATCTACCACATCATCGTCTCTCGATTCCACTGAATCTCAGAAAATTATGGATTAAATGCAGGAAGGATTCACTACCCTACACTCCAAACTGGACAACAAGAACGGGACTATATCATCGATCAAGGCCCACATGGAAAAAACTGACAACCGGGTCACAGAGGTGGAGACCAGGGTCCGAGTAACCAAAGATGACATTTTCGCCCTTCGAGCAGAGGTGACCACGCTCTCCAGACAGGTTCTGGACGTCAGCAAGAAAAATGAAGATGTCGTATCGTGCTCCAGGCGCAATAACCTCCGCATTATCGGGGTGCCGGAAGATTGATGGCCACATGGAACACTATATTGAATGCACCCTACTCATGCTACTCGACTCCCAGAAACTTTCCCCACAATTTGCGACAGAGAGAGCCCACCATGCCCTGACGGCAAAACCAAAGCCGGGTGCGCCCCCTCGCCCCATCATTGCAAGAGTTTTAAACTATCGGGACAGAGACACACTTCTTCGTGCGGCAAGAGCCAAGGGGGAACTCTTCCTTGGTTCCTCCAAGATCCACTTGTACCCCGATTTTTCGGTGTCTGTCCAACCGGAGAGCAAAACGTTCCTGGCTGCAAAGAAGAGACTACATGATTTGGGGGTCAAATACTCGATGCTGTATCCAGCCAAGCTCAGGATTGAACACTCGAACCAAGTCTACTTTTTCACCATTCCTGAAGAGGCCTCCAAATTTATTGACAAACATTTCCCAGGATGACCACACAAGCCTTGGCAGCCAAGCTCATACCACCTTGCTAAGCAACACAAGCTGACATTCTGTGGATGGACTTCGTAAACAAATACACGCCAGGGTCTATACACTGAATGAATGTGACGCGTAAAAGAGAATGACCACCTATGCCCCCCCTCATGCGAACACCCCCTTCATCATGAGACAATGTCCCCCATACTCCCCAAACGATACCATATGAACACATGAAGGTACCCCCAAACAAAGGAGACCCTGATCATATTGGGAAAAGAAACCACAGACACACAAGGAATCGAAAAATGCACATGACCACTCCTCTTCTAAGCAACGCCAACCCAGCCCTGAAGGGGGGGAAGGGAGGGAGGGACAGGAAACGAGGAAAACAGAGCAGGAATCTATACTGTATACTGTAATTTGTTGGTAACAAAAGAATGAGACTGCCAAGTTGATATATAACATCATTTGAAATTGTGCTGTAATTTAGAATTGCATGTATACGCATATGTTTATCTCTCTCTGTTCCTATGTTTTATTTAAAAAAAATAAAACTGTATAACAATACCTAGTGTGTTCCGAGGTCTACCAGTGGATGCCCGTAGCCACGGTCTATGCCAGACCACCTGATTTCTCGTTCAGTTTCACAAACTTGTTCTCTTTACCCGTTAAACATTCCTTGTATGCTACGCACCACGAAGATGCCTAGTCATCTCCCTCCTCCGGAGGCCTCGCCGCTCATGGCCCATGCACAGCCCCCCAGGCAATGCTGCCACTGTTTCTGATTTTACTGGAAGTTCTCTGGGTGATCATCCCTCTGATGGGGAGAGATCGATGGGGTGGGGGATTATTAGGGAGGTTTGTTATGTTGAAAATTGTTTGACGTTCAACAAGAAGCTAGAGTACTCAAACATACCCAGTCTCATACATGTAGATCAGTGTCCCATTCACACCTTCGAGAAGCATATTCCCCAAAAATGTTCTTTTTTTTATCAATGTTCAGTACCTCTCCTGATGACTGACGATAATCTGGTTTGTATGAGTTGGAATATCAGGGGATTGGGCAGTTATGCAAAAATGCGGAAGTTGCAGCTGTATTTTGAGCAATACAGAGTGAAATTGCTCTTTTTACAAGAAACCCACACCGGTACTGATAGGTGTGAGAGGTTCGCTAAATCATGGGGTCCCCAGCAACAGTACACAGACTACTCCACCCAGAACCGTGGAGTCATGACCCTGAAAAACAAGAGCCTGAAATTCCAACACAAGGCAGTGCATATAGACCCCCAGCGCCGCTATGTTTTGTTATGGGGGCCCTGTTAAACAGGGAAGTTGAGCTCCTTAATGTATATGGCCCAAATGTGGACGATCCTGGATGTTACACACATCTGGTATTCCTGCTATCCGGTTCCCCCTCGTCCCTATCCTCTGGGGTGGGGACTTCAATACTATCTTGGACATAGATCTTGATAGATCGGGCTCTAGGCTTCGTCAACTCTCCAAGGTGGCTAGAAATATCATAGAAATCCAGGCTCAGGTGAAGGTGTTGGACACCTGGTGGCTGTTGCCCCCGGATGCTCTATCATACTCATTCTATTCCTCAGTGCATGACTCCCATTCACAGATCGACAGGTGGCTTGTCTCAGATATACTTATTAGAACTATCACACACATGGCAATCCTCCACAGAACATTCTCTGACCACTCCCCGATAACGATCTCCCTAAATTGGGGTACAGATAACGAAGGGCCCCGGTCATGGAGATTGAAATGTTATTCTCTATTAGATATTGCCTTTAAAGCGGAACTGGAGACAGCCATAGACGACTTTTATACACTAAACACTGGCTCAGTCCACACACAGGCTTCTCTTTTGGGAATCGTTCAAATTCTTCATTAGGGGCATAGCGATCTCCAAGAAGTCTGGGATCTTTAGAGTGATCGTAGTGATATCATAAAGAGTGAATCTCGACTCTCCTCCCTTGAGACCTAATAGGCCTCCTCACAGTCACCTGCTACCCTCTCTGATATCGGCATAGAATTAGATATATTTCGCTCTCTCGCAGCACGTGAAAGGAAATTCCTGGATGACACCCACTCAGCACGTAGGTATGGGGAGGGGGAGTGTCCTGGCCGTATTTTAGCTAGGCTTCTCCACCAGGAGTTCGCTCACCCCACATCCCGGCCATAGAAAGGTTAAGATGGTACCCTAGCCCTATTGTCACAAGCCATTAATGCAGAATTCCGTTCCTTCTACGAATCCATCTACTCCAATGTAGACAGTAACCTCTATAAGTTCCTCAATATCCCATTATGGCCCGGCAACAAATCTTTCCAAATGCTGACTCGCACTGTAAATACCTTCCTATGGCACTCTGGTGCGGTCCGTTTAAAACTGGACACACAGACTGCCCCCATGTCCAAGGGGGGCTTCAGTGCCCCTAACTTTGAAAGATATTGGAAGGTTGCCCAGGCACAATACGCCTCGCACTGGTTTACACTCACAGACCCCCCATCACATACCAGGCTCGAACGGCTCGCTATGGAGGGCCGCGATATCCGCTCACTAGTCCTCCCTTCCCAATGTGTCAAACTCGAACACCTCGATCCTGTAGGCTCCACGTCAATAGCCTTAGCCAAACTGTGGAGACTGACAGTTGCCTCACATCCTTTTCATGGCAGCCTTCCCCTCTGGAACTTCTTCCCGGAGGCCCCCCTTCATACCTCTGGCCGTGGTGCGACTCTGGGCCGATATGGGCTTTGAAGCTGTACAAGATATCTTTGACCAAGGTAAATTGACTGAATGGCCAGAACTGCCAACATCCCTGCATAGGAAACCCTCCCATTGGCTTCAATACACTGGTCTCCGCCATTCCCTTAAGAAAAGATATCAGGTCTTCCCCGCAGTTCCCCCTAACGATCCTATATTATATGAAATCATGAACACTAGTTCCTTTAAGGGGAAGGTTTCCAGACTATACGCCCTACTTCAATCCAAAGCCACTCCACCTTTGAGAAACGTGGACGCGCCTAGGGTGAGGATCTAGTGATTGAAATGACTTATCAATGTTAGAGCCGTATGTGCACTCGTATCCATGATATATCATTCAACTCCTGCTTTAAATTGATCCAATTCAAAGTACTCCACAGATTCCATTCCACCACGATAAGACTGCACCACATGTCAAGGGATCACTCCCCTGGGTGCCCCAGATGTGGCTTGGATGGTGCAACATACATCTACATGATCTGGTCCTGTCCACTTTCATCTCAATTTTGTGAGGAGGTCTGCTCCACTATGTCTGATATCCTGGATTGCTATGTCACCCCATCCCCACTGACATGTCTCTTTCAGGAATTCCCTAAATGTGGTCGCATTGCTAGGAAACTAGCAGGAATATGTATGCTTTTAGCAGTCCGATGTATACTGTTGTGCTAGCTCCGACCCGGACCCCCCACACATGCTCAGTGGCTTTGAACAGTAACCTGGGCTTCGGATACAGAGGAGGCTTGGGCGGCCCAGCAACCACTAGTGTCATGACCCAGGAACATCGGGACACCTTTCCGCTCTTATATCTCCTCTGTATCGGCTGATATTGATTGCGCCACTGACGATCTCTCCTCCCTAATTCTAGTAAATACTTGAATGATATGCTTCGTTTGAATTGTAATAAGTGTACTCTGAATGTTGTGTTTTTTGCTGGTCCCCTATCATTCTGCATGTACCATTGCTATTAAGTGTATGCCGACTGCTTATTTGCCTATTGTACGCAAGATGCTCACTCTCTGGTTGTAACGCCAAGCGTTATAAATAAAGTTTAAAATAAAAAAAAATATAAAACACCTTTCCTCTCCAGAGTAGGGTTTCCTGCGGAAATCCTTATGGATCAGAGTACCACCTTCATGTCCCTCCTGATACAAGAGGTAAAAGAGATACTAAATATCAAAACCTTAAGGACGTCAATGTACCATCCCCACATGACGGTCTCATAGAACGTTTCAACCAAACATCTTAAAGAATGTTACATAAATTGGTAGAGGCCAATGGGAAGAACTGGGATGTGATGATAGTCTGGGCCCTCTTTGCAGTCGGGGAAACCCCCCCAGCCTTCCTTGGATATTCTCCATTTGAGCTTCTGTATGCAAGAGAACCCTGAGATGTCTTAGACATGCTGATGGAAATCTGGGACAAAAGAGAAGATGCCCTACTGCCAAAAAAATCTCGCATGACGGGAGTGCGAGAAATTGTAAAGAAACATCTGGTGCAGGCCCAAGATGAACAACAATAGACATGCAGTTTCCCGTACCTTATTGGTCAGACAATCAGTCTGCGGGAACAGAAAGGTCCATTACATTACCTCATCTCGCAACCTGATGAACCTGCCAGAAAACACAAGTCTATCATGTAAATTAGCTTAAGGAGTGGAAGATAGACCGATAGACCGTAGTGAGAATACCACTGTTACTATGGCGGCCCTCCTTACTGATTTCCTTAAAAAAAAACACCTTGGTCTCCTCCAATCTGTCACCATCCCAACAAGACGTTATTTGAGATTTATTAGACCAATTTCCTGATGGATTTCTCAGAGCAACCAGGGAGAGTGGCTAATTTTATTAGAACACTAGCAGGGAAAGCCATACATCTTAAGCCATATAGAATCCCTGAGTCCCAAAAGAAAGTAGTTGAGCAGGAGATAGAGGACATGCTTAGGGAATATATAATCAAGCATTCAGCGAGCCCCTATAGTCTTAGTGGTCAAACCAGATCAGTCCTGGCGCTTCTGCTTCGACTTCAGGAAGCCAAACCCAATCTCGTTATTTGACAATTACCCGATGGCGAGAATCGATTAACTGTTTGAAAAGCTGGGCTCAGCCAAGTACATATCAGCTTTAGATCTAACAAAGGGATATTGGAAAGTACCTCTGAGTCCAGCCGACTGAGAAAAAACAGCATTTTCAACACCACAGGGTCTGTTTCAATTCAAGGTCTTGCCTTTCGGCCTTCATGGAGCCCGAGCAGCCTTCCAGCTGTTGATGGACAGACTATTGAAACCTTATTCAGCCTTTTGTGGAGCTTACCCAGATGATATTGTGGTTCATAGTAATAGTTGGTCTGCACATGTTCACCATCTGTATGAGATCACCCAGTCGCTGCGAAAACCCAGCCTCAGAGCCAACCAACAAAAATGTCACCTTGCCCAGTCTGCAGTAAAATATCTAGTGTTTTTCGCTGGGAATGGCCTGATTCAGTCACAAACTGAAAAGGTACAGGCAGTCCTAAAAACACCTAGCCCTAAGGCCAAGAGAGAACGCTGCACATTCTTGAACATTCTTGAAGATGACACGCTACTACAGGAGATTTATCCCTAACTACTCTAACATCGCTACCAATTTAACAGACAGACAAGTTGTAAAACTTGCAGCCACAGAAGCTGCTCTGGAGTAAAGAAGATCACAAACGTTTTAACAGCCTGAAAAGCATCCTTTGCAGCAAGCTCATCCTTAAGATGGGGGACTTTAATAAGGAGTTTCTGTTACAAACAGATGCATCTAAGGTTGGGTTAGGAGCCGTATTTTCACAAGAATACGAGTGATTTGAACACAAGCTGGAAACGGTTTTGCAGGAAACAATCCTATTCTAAACTGGAATAGGAAGCCTTAGGCATAAAGTGAGCTGTCACCCACTTACGATATTATCTAACAGACAGAAGGTTTAGTTTAATTACAGATCACTCTACCCTCACCTGGATTGGTTTATGAAAAGACAAAGTAATGAGATGGTTCTTGGACTTACAACCTTTCTGTTTTACAGTTGAACATCGAAAAGGACAAGAACAGGGGAATGTTGATTTTCTTTAGGTGCTTTCCCATCAGTCAAGAAGGGCAACCCACAGAGAAATGGGGAAGGGTATGTAACGAATGGAGGGATTTGTCCTTTCTCCCCAAGGGGGAGCACGCCTGTAAGACTAGAGAGGTGTGCCCGCTCTGCAACACCCTCCTTAGGGGTTAAAGCAAGTGGCACCTCACCTGGAGAGACTCCCCCTTAGGGGACAAGGACTTTGGTTTCTGTGAGCAACTCCCTAAAGCCGTGCACACCATGGCTACATGGGATGCTCTAAAATACCAGAGACTTTCAAAACAACACGAATGGGACAAAATAAAGACTTAATAGATGCCATTATTACCCAAAAAGGGAACAGGTCCCTTTATATGGAAGTATCCAATCCACTGGGGCGAGTATATTGAATAGCGAGTACCCGACGAATGACAGAGAGAAAGAGAGAGAGAGAGACAGAGAGAGAGAGAAAGAGAGAGAGAGAGAGAGAGAGAAAGAGAGAGAAAGGAATGCATACGCATGCAAGGGAAGGCCCAGAGCTGCGTAACATCTCGAAAAGGCAGAGTAGGCATGAGCCGTGAAGCCTGTGAGTTTCAAACTCGCACTGTACTGAACAGGGAGATGCCAGAGCTATGGCGAATCTACACCATGAGTAACCAGGCAGGCAGGAGCACAGAGGGAAGTGGTGGCATGACAGCGGGTCCACAAACTATCACTGATACCACCATAAGACTAAAGCACCAAGGTGTCAGGTCACTTAGCAGAACACCAGGATGCTGCGAGTAGAAGAGAAAACCCGAGGAAGAAAACGCAGTTGAAAGCAAGCCGATAGTAATACAGATCGAGAGGGAAGCGCCTGAGAAACAAGAATCCCAAAAGACATTTTGCTTCACCGTCAGAGGTACCGGAGAGAACAGGAGGCACAGAGGGAATCATTATACCATGCAATCAACTCAGCCTAGTACAATTCAGAAGGAAAAGTTGAACTTGAAACTGATGAACTTAAAAGTGTTGTTATATAAGAGAAAGAGCTGTAAAAATGTGAGAGAAAAGAACAGTGGATAACAATAGCCTGGGAAAAGAGGAAAGTAACCCGATATTCTATGCAAAAAAAGAATAATATAAGAGAAAGAGAACATTATGAGCCAGAGCTCAGTGGAATTGCCCAGGTGAACAGTATACAAAATCAGGTAGACCAGAACAAAGGTAACCGCAATTATCCAGGAGGGAAAGCCTATCAGAGAAATAGTATTTTCTATGTTTCAAGAATACTCTGAATCTAATAACCAGGAATACATATCTTATAAAAGATCCACTAAAGAAATTCACAAAGAGGAGAGAAAAGCTAACAGTCCACATGAAGTTACAGAGACTGATACATGAAATAACAAGAGACTATTTGAATACTATGTATTAACCTTTTAAATGCCAAGGACGAGCTATCTCATGCTTGACATTACATTGGTAGTGCCAAGTACGAGACAGCTCATCCTTTTTGGCATTCTGTTTTGTGCGATCCCTGCAAAGCAGGGATCGCCCACAAAACTTAAATCCAACCCCCGGGCTATGTGAGGGGGAGGTTCCTCCTCACGGTCCGGGGCTTGGATTACCTTCAGTTTCACGTCAGTGTGCATAATGCACGCTGACATGGAACTGAAAGTAATTTTCACTGCGGCAGCCAAAAATGGCTGCTGCAATGAAAATGAAAGGTGAGTCTCCTTTCGTTTCAACACTGTATTGTATGCAACACTGTATTGTCTCTTTCGTTTCAAGAGTCCAACACTCTTGAATGTCCTGAATATAAGCAATAGGATCCCCATCTTCCTTCATTTTGCGTGTCATGATTGCACCGATGCCTGTTGTGTCAGGATACTGCACCCTAAGAACCCTCCATACATCTGCTCTACAATTATTAAACCGCGCTCCATTGTGCACTGTGTTCTGTGCTGTCACGCTTGATTAGCCTGCTCCCCTCCATATGCCATAAGCTCTCTCTCCAATAATGGCTGCCAAGAGTCCCCTATGGTGAAAATAGTTCCTCCTGTCATGTTTTCTAATTTATAAATACATTTCCCCACACCCAATGTCAAACTCAGGAGTTTGCATCTTACATTATCCTTATCCATTTGCGGCTATGGAATATACTGTGGTTTTGCTCCCCCTTTTTCCAATAAGGGAAACAGTGTAAACCCTACCCCGCAGTCAGCTCCCATCTCAGCTCCCATCATCTGCCTATACATGGTAGGAACAATTGTCCCTAATTGTCTCCTACCTGGTGGTGATCTTACCCTGCTCACATATAGCAGTGATTCTCCCTTTGTACTGTACGATTGTCCATTCTGGATTTGGTGTGGGATCTGGCGTCCTATCCTTAGTGTTCTGAATCCGACCATCTTACTTCCTTGTCCTCCTGAAGGCTTTCCTCGGGGGCACATGCACCTCCTCCCTTTTCCCCACGGAAGGATTCTCTCTCCTCATCCGACATATCTAGTCCCTAACTAATATGATTTTCGCCCCCTTCTCCCCTGTCTAAGGTCAGTCTGCTTAGGGATAAAGCCCTATGCTCAAGACTGAATGGATTCTCTCCTTTTCTCTGTAACTGAAATGCTGGGGATTGCTTTCCCTTCCCTTGGCTTCCCAATTTGCGACCTCCCTTTAATTCTTGATAGGCTTTATCGATCCTGTCTCAGATGCTTCCTATATATGTCAAAGTTTTCTTCATACAGTACTACTCTAGATGCCCCTGATGCTGTTTCCTTTAATTCTTCATCTAATTCTCTTCGCTTTCTCGCTTCCCATCTAACTCACTCCTCTTCTTGTCTCATCTCCTCTCTCCTTAATCCTGCTCCCCTTTCTTCATTTTCCCTGTCTTTGTATTCTTGTGTCCCTTAACTTCTGTGCTTCTTCCTCCTCTCTCTGCCTTTCTCTTCCTTCTCTGTTTTCCATTGCTCTCTATCTATTATCATACTTTCTTTGCTCTTCTGCCCATGCCTCTTTCTTCGGTTGCTCCTCCTGATACATCTGTTCACGCCGCTGTCTGCTCTTTCTTTTATACTCACCTTCCTTCAATCTTGTTTCTCCTTCTTTGTCTTTTCTATCCTGTTTGTCCTTATCCTCCTTTTGCCTTACTGCCTTAAGGCTTTTCCCACCTAGCTTGAGTAATATCTGTCCTCCCATCCATTCGTTCTGCATAAGCGTTATCTCGTCAGCTTTATCCTTTTCCCCCTTCCATCTCTTCATCTCCCTTTCTATTTCTGTTGATATGTTCGACCGCTCACTCTTCTCCTCTTTGTCTCGTGTAGTCTTAAAAGTCTCCTCTTTTCTCTAACTCTCTTATGGACTGTCATCACTGCTATAAGCAGGCGGTTCATACATCGGATTACTACACCCTGCCGCCGCTTTTAGTTCCCTTAATGGATACATCCCTTCATCTTCGATACCTGCGCCTTTCACTTCAGGTGAGGTAAGGGGAGCTCATGGCTCGACAACTTCCTCCTTACTCTGATTAAGCATCCACTCCTCAGGCGGCAGATCCTCTCTCTCTTCCTGGTACATTTTCCAGAGCTCTAAAATAGCTAGCCTTTTCTCTAATTTCTTCCCTGTGTACGCAGCGTGCAAGTATGTGGTCATGTGTTACAATACCGTCTTTTGAGAGCAATCCCCTTTGTGGACACGGCATGAACACCTTATCTGCTGTGCCCTTCACCCATTCCACACTATGCTGTTTGAGCTTGGGCATGTGCTTTGGCAGTGTTTTACATAAATGCATCAGAGGAGTGATATCTCCCATTGTGGCGAGTCTCAATTGACTGTCAATACCAGGGTTTTACAAAAATAGCTTCACCAAAAACAACAAATGTGAGCATGTTCCAACAATCGCTGCTCAAGCCTCTGCTTTTCAGTGATCTCTGTCTACCTCTAGATTTGTACCAACCACTTCCCTAGATAGACAATATGACTCCTTGACTTTATCTTAATTATTTTACAACTGTTGAATCGCTCTTCGACACCTTAATTCAACACAAATACATAGACAGACAGACTATTAGACTCTTTACATTTAAACCATGGTGATCACCCTTTATTCTCCTGGCCCCTAATCAATACTCTGATCACAGAGTTTAGCTCATCTCCTTATGGCGACCTGTCCTGCACGTAGCCTAGTTTACTCCGACTGGAGTGTGAGACGACCTCTTCTAAAACCCCTTGGCCCTCATTACGACCCTGGCGGAATTCGGAAAACGATGGCGGAAATGCAATACCGCCATCGAATAGCGCTCGGTGCGACTATGACCCGTCACCGCAAAGTACGAAGCCATTAGCGACACCGTAGTGAACGCCAACGCTAACTGCACCAAGCACGCGCGCGCGCCATGCCAAACCGTAAATACCACCATGGCGCAAGGGTACGCTAATTCCGACCCTAGCGGACATGTACCTAACGCCATCAAGCATGGCGGAATGTACCATTCCGCCATGGTGAGAAGTACGGCATCGCGAATCAACCGTAAACGGCCCCACTGAGTGCCTGTACACCGCTCCCTGCCCACAAAGTACAACTCCCCGTAGGTGCAATGAAGTCACAATGCAACCAGTGAAATGTACAAGTCACCCATGCATGCCAACGAACAAAAGAAACACAAGAGGCGCCAATGGGAGCTGCAGGGCACAGATGGCACGAATACAGAAGCCAATCCAATGGACATGACCACAGTCCCCCCCCCCCCGAAACGCACGCAAACACAGGCACCTGTGACCAGCAATATTCCGAAAATCACATCATTCCACCAGTCCACCTGGCTGACCGGCATCTGTTACACAAAACCCAATCCCCCGCCCCTGAGCATGACAACATTCAAACAGTCATATTGGCAGCCCCCATCCCTGACCTCACTGGGCTTCGTAGGCAAACGCGCCCAGTACAGTACCACGCAACTAAACTCCGAAGCTGGAACCCAATGCAGATCTCCTCCCAATACATCGCTCCCCAAATAGGAATATGCCACTTCACTTGCAAAGAAGAACGCTACACGGGCCAAATCAGAATAGAAATTTAATGCACAACAAAATCACCAAGCCCATACAGCCATTAGGCCATGAACTCCAAAACACATTTCACCATTGTGGGCTGCATCCGCAAGAAATGACCAGCCACTACTTGTGTGACGCCCTGTTCCATCATGGTACACAGAGCCACATTCACGTACGAAAAGGCAACATGGAAGCGCACAGAACCGCAGGGCCGTCCCAATGGGGAGGCACTAGTCCAGCTGAAAGGCCGAAATGTTGCTCCGAGCCACCAGTACTGCGTAAGGGCATGTGGCCCATTGGCGATCGTCCCATAAGATCGTAATGCTGCTCCACTGATTAACACGAAGCAGCAGGTGTCGGGAGTAAAAGCCATCTGCAGGAGTGGCATACAGATGGCAGTGGCAAAAGGGGAGGAGATACCTGTCAACCAAAAGAAAAGAAAAAGAATAGAATGGCCATCAGAACTACATTCGAACAACTCACTTCAATGATCACACTAAATCCACAGCCATATGCATGCTAGCCCACTCCAAAGGATCATCACCACCCAAAAACCACTTGCGACTCATAACTATCTATATCGAGGTGTAAACACCATCACAAACGAGTGTACCTGTGCATGCGTCTGTCAAAACAGAATCCATCAGATGGGATTGGTAACGTGCATGGACACAAGTGTCTGAGGGCGCGTCGAGACAGGGAGGGCTCAACAAGGCCAGATAGACGATGGTCCCACTATGGCAGCCCTGCATCACATAGCGCAGGGGAGGCGGATAGATTCCAAGAAGCCCTGTACATGGCAAACTCTGTATCAAATCACCTGCCCATGCATCCATTCATCATTCCCTCATCCCGGGATTAAAACGCCTGAATATTTACTCACATAACATTAGAAATATCCATTGAGTCTGTGCGTTATGCAGCCTGCAAAATCCACAGTGCCCCAACCCGTAATTCCAGTGTAGTGAAGTAACATGTTTTTGGGAACGTCCGGCCTCATCGCCCACGTCGCTATTGCGCATCCCAAACCATTCATATCAATCATTGCATCCTCGCCATGGCCCCTGTCTCAAGGACATTGAACAATAGAACGTTATATTTGCAGTCAGACCTGTGGGCATTTCCTCGCCGCTAGCTGAAAACCGAAAGCGCCGCCCTTCGAATTCCTCATTTGCAACATCACGTCGAAGAGGCATCTGTGGCCGTTTGAAATCACTAATTAATCCATCTAGTGCGGCTGTGTGTGAAAATGGCAACTGCCTTCACCCACAAATGGGACGCCCCGCCCGTCGTTGCAACTCGGTACAGTGATGCATGAGGGCCCACCGTTACTCGAGTACTACGTTCCACTGACCCTTCACAAGTCTGTTCGCGACTGCACAGATAGTATGTGAAACAATGGGACCACAGCAGAATGAACATATCAACCAATGTTACACGGCCATCGGGTACAAATACATGATTGCAATAGCAAGATGCCATTCCTCGAATTGCAGCGTTGTGTGCGGGACGTGCTCGGCCAAAGGGGAGAGCAGTTTGCACAGGTGGAATGAATCACCACAGGTGGAGGCCATACAGCCTGAAAACACATAAATTGCACACCCAGTCTCCTCCCACAACCACACCCACTCCGAAATGCTACCGGCAGGACTCGCGATGTTGGCCCTGGGGGACCTGATAGCACTGCAAGTACTCCAACTCCAAGAAGAAGACGAACACCAACTACAACCGGCCGCACGGAGGAGACGCAGGAGGAGGAGGAGGGCAAGGCAGGGCCAGCAAGGGCCGCCAGCACAGCCACTACCACCACGCAGGCAGCCCGCAATCCCACGCCTCCGAGCACATCCGTTCAACCTCACTGATGAGCAGATCCACACCCTCTACCGTCTGGACCGGGACACCATAGCCGCCATTGTGGACATGACACAGGCTGACCTTGTCAGCATGATAGATAGCCCAACCGCCATCCCACCCCTACTGAAGGTGGTGTCTGTACTCCACTTCCTGGCCACAGGCACCTACCAGCACACAGTCGGACAGTTGCATGGCATTTCTCAGCCACTGTTCTCACGGACACTATTGCAAGTGCTCGATGCCCTCCTGCAGCACGCAGACGACTACATCTCTCTACCACGCTCGGAGCAGGAAATTACAAACACAAAAGTGGGATTCCATGCACTTGCCGGCATACCGGGTTGCATTGGTGCCATCGACTGCACCCATGTGGAATTGGTCGTCCCACATGCCATGGAGGCCCAGTACCGCAACCGAAAACAATTTCATTCCCTGAATGTACAAATGGTGTGTGACTCCAACAGGATCATTACACATTGTTGTGCCCGATTCCCTGGATCAACCCATGATTCTATGGTCTTGAGGAACTCTACAATACCACGCTACATGGAGCGACACGCAGGGAACAGATCCTGGCTACTCGGTGAGTCTCATTACATGCATGATAATGTGGGGTATGTGATTCGGCAATGACCTGGCAGGAAGGGGGGGGGGAGGGGTGCGTACGTAGCAATGGCATTCCACATCATACGTTTATCGTCCACATACAGGTGATGCTGGATATCCACTGAAGAGATGGCTCCTCACACCAGTCCGGAACCCACGGGACCAGCATGAGGAGGACTACAACCATGCCCACTCACGTACCCGTGTAGTCATTGAACAGGCATTCGGCCTACTGAAGGGTCGTTTCCGCTGCCTCAGCAGGTCTGGCGGGGCACTCCTGTACCGCCATGAGAAGGTTGCAAAGATGGTGATGGCATGTGTCATGCTCCACAACATGTGCGTACGTAGAAATGTGCCCATGCCCCCTGACGCAGAACTGCAAGCACCTGATGATGGTCATGATGAGGGTGGGGATGTGGCAGCACCTCAAGGAGTCTGCGAGGCACCGGAGGGCCGTGACATTCATCATCATCTCATTGATGCATGCTTCTAGCACTCACGCCTGGTGGCTGATACATGGACACGGGACTCGTGGCACTGTGTGTGTCTGGGACATGCACAATATGGACTGTACGCCTATGATGGCCTAGTACACAAAGATCAATGTCCACACATCTCATTGGTTGATCGTGCACTGTTTATGGCATATGTGATATCATGTTGAACACCCTATCGACCCGCCACCCAAGTGAGCCCAACACACCCCCTCCACCCTCCTACCTCCCCCCGAACACCAGTGTCCAAAGATGCTCATTGTCAGTGGGCTGTCGCTATTGCAAGCCCCCTCTGCGGGTATCAGGGGCACCCCTGCCTGTGGAGCGCAGGTTCCTCCCAGATCTACGTTGGGGGCTGCCCTGGACGGAACTTGCAACGGATGATGTCTCTGCCTGCTCACGTCCATGCATGTCCCTAAGGGTTTGCGAGAGCTCAGTGAGCACACGGCGCACTGCGGCAAGTTCGGCACATACGTCTTTGGATGTCGCATGCAGTTCCCCCCTCAGGCTCTCGGTGCTTCTCTCCATTTGTGCCCTTAGTGTCTCTGTACCTCTCTCCATTTCTGCCCTAAGTGTCTCAGTTGATGTTTCTATGTCTGCCTTAGTGCCCCCACATTCATCGGCATGGTCCTTGAGGAGCGTGGCCAGTTGCTGCTGTTGCACGATTAACTGGTCGAGGGACTGTTGCCTCTGCTGGGCCATGGCCATTTGCGGGGGTGTCACAGAGGGGCTGTTGACCTCATGTTGCCTTGCCACAGGGCTTGTGGGGGATGGCCAGTCGTCGTCTTGTGGGTGCCCCTGTGTGGTATCCTCATGTTGTACGGGATGGGACAGACAGGGGGATTGGGACAGGTCATGGATGGATCTGACTTCGACATCCCCGTCTTCTGTGTCGGAGCATGCTGCCATCAATGGGGTGTCACCTATGGTGCTGCTGCCACCAGAGGCAGTGCCTTCTGTGGCATCCGTTGGGGGGACCTGTGGTGGTGGTGTTGTGGGCATGCTGGCTGCTGGGGTGCCTGTTGATGTTCCCTCCTCTGTGCTGCCACATGATTTGTGCTGCTGCCGTGTCTTGATGCGTGCAGCTGAGGTGGAGGGTCTTTGGCCGTTGGTCTTGGCCCTCTTTGCAGGTGTGCTGGTAGGGGTGTCCTGATGCTCGTCGTTTGGATCGGACCCTGTGGTGGAGTAAAGGAGGGCGAGGGTTATTGATGGGTCTGTGGGAATTGGAATGGCATTGTATCACATGCATTGGGGTGGTACCTGAGGGTGATTTGGGTCGGGGCCTTGGAGGTGCTTTCATTTGTGTGTGGAGTGAGGGTGCAGTTGTTTGGCAGCCTGCAGTTAGGGTGTGCCTGCTGCACGTGTAGTGCGTATTTTAGGGGGTTTTAATTAATTATGTATTTATTGTGGGTTTTAACGTGCGCTATCAGGCCGATGTGTGTGGACGTTCTCCTGGACATGTGTTTCTGTTGCACTACGTGGACACATGGTACTTCACATGAATGGACTTTGTGGATTTGGCATTGTTTTATCTGGCCCACCTACCTGAATCTTCGGATGTCTGCACTCCTTTCTCCATCCCTCCGACTCCCTCTATGCTCTCCATTCCGATGGTGGAGGCACAGATTTCTTCCCAGTGGGTCAACTTGATGGGTGATTCAGGACCTCCCCCGGTGGCTGTGGCAATGTTGCGGTTGGCAGAGAGTATGCTGCGGACGCGTATCCGCAGGTCGTCCCATCGCTTTCTGCATTGCTGTGGGTTGCGGGGTGCGGTCCCCACCGCACTTACCCGCTGTGCCACCAGAGCCCATATGGCCTTCTTGTTTGCAAGTGCCGTCCTGGTCATTTGCGTGGAGAAGACGACGGCTGCATTCTCCTGGAGGGTCTCTGTTAGAACGGTGAGTTCCTCACGGGAGAAGTGGACCTGCCGCTTGCGGTCGCACGCTTTCTTCGCTACTTTTCCCATTTTTCTTGGTTTCGCTAGGGTGGATGACGGGTTGGGGTGTGTCTCAGGGTAGTGTTTTTGGTGGTTGTGTGGTTTTAGTGGTTTTATAGGTGTACGGCGGGATGTTTCCCGTTCCGGGCCCATGTTTTTACTTCCGTTTCCGTATATTTCCGGTCACCGTACTTTCCGGTAGGCGCACACTGCGGTGTCCGCTGTGATGGGTGGCGGTATTGCACCTAGGGCGCCGTACGGCGGCGGTGTGGGCCGTTTTGGGGTCATTTCCGCCATCGCGGACTTTGCACTTCCGCCATGCCGTGGTGCTCGTGCCCGATGGGTCGGAATGGGCCGCACTTTGCTCCTTCGTGCAATGGCGGAAACGCTATTTACGCTGTGGCGGTCCGGTCAGTCACTTTCCGCCAGGGTCGTAATGAGGGCCCTTGTGTTAGGACTCACTGGCACTATCTCTTTCTGTATCTCTATATAAAATGTCCTGTTACTTTCATTACTTTTTAGGTAATTTTAAATTACCACAACCCCGTCCCCTTAGTTTGCCATTCCCCTCAATCTACACACCATTCGGTTGTTTTAACTCACGGCCTTCGGTATTGTCTCCTCCTTCAATCGACCACTTTTGCTTTCCATCCGCAAAGCGCCTGTGGAAACCAGGTAGGGATTTCGTCAAAGAAGGACCCTGTCCACATCTCGATTTTCTTACAGGATTTCTACTTGGCCGCTCTCCACGGGAAACCCTGCAATCTTCCAGCTGAATGGTGGAGGATGCCCAATTGTCCAAAACTCTGGAGCTTAATCGGTCGATGGGTCTTATTCTAACCATCCTCTGCTACCACGTGAACATAAGGTCCATAATTCAGTAACAAGTCATACAATGAATGGGATGCAGAATAACTCTTACACCACATAATAAGACTGACTCAGGAAGTTGGCAAATTCTCATCCGACTGTTTAATTATCAATTGTCTAAAACAAGGAGTTACAACGGACATCAACGGACATTCGTTCGAGCACTCAAACATTTCACATAAAAAACATCTCTTTATATACAAAATGCGTTATGCGTGATGTCATACTATGTGGCAAACAAGAAAAAACCTACAGGGAATCGGGATTGGATGGAGGGGAACATCTAAGTATACTTTCATAGGAACGGGTTGTGATTGGGCCTCTACAGTCAGGTGGACAACGCATGCCCACCCCTAGTGCAAGTCATCTTTGACACTTATTAGATGCACGGTATACCATTGGCTCTTCAAACTATAAGGCCCTTCATTATATGGCCTTCTACAATTGGTTGGCACGTTTGTACCCTTCCGGAACATTCAATTCACTAGCAGTATGTTAGCTCAGACCCCAGGTGCAAGGAGGTGGACGTGACTTTACCTCCCCACCCAATTAGCCCATCATCTCTCGTCGGCTATGCCTTCTGCTATGAAAGTGGCTTTGAACTTGGCTTTGCAGTAGCTTCTCGTCTCTAGGAAAAGAAGGGAGTGTGGGTACATTCTCATCACAGTTCTTCGTGCCCACTTATATTTTTATCCCTGGTTCATGTGACAGGGGACCGTACTTTAACCTGGTTTTCAGCATTTCATTGTCTTGAATTAATAAACTTGGCACTCATGGTGTTCTCTCTTTGCAACTTAACAAGGAGAGATTACGTTTCTCACGTTTACTGCCTTTGAGAGTAGATAACCAGTTCTTGGCTGCTCCAGCCTTTGACATCAGGCCAGACAGCCCTTTTCAGTCCTTCAGCTTTCGTTCCTCTTTTCTTTATGGACTTGAGCTTACTAAATTTTGTGACATCGATGTCCATTTTCTATATAATGGTGGCACCGCCTGCAGTCTATTCACTAAGTATAGCCAGCCTTTATGATTACTTAGTCTACTTAGTCTACTTGCGTTACTGCATCTGTACAGTTATTAAACAGCTTGCATTTTCTGAAGTGCTCTTGATACGTGCAATCGTCTTTTCGCATATCAACGTTTACTCGACTCCTTATTTTGTCATCAGTTTCTACGGTCCATACACTTTCTTCTTCAGCTCGTCTTCCCTGTGCATCACGCTCATCTTCTGTGACGTCACCGGCTTCCTTTTCTTTCGTCTTCATATTCCTTTGGGGACTTCTTCCAAGAGATTATCATCTCTTCGAGGATAAATCAGATACGGTTTTCTTAGTGATACCTTTTCTCGAAGACTTGTCGCGGTATGGTCACAATTACTGGTGTTAACCATGGTTCCATTTCAGGCTTGCAGCATACAGGCAGCGGGGGGGGGGGGGCGGGACTTCCTGCAGAGGTATTCGGCTGTTCCTATACAGTACCACTTTCTCTCACAATCCAACACCTTACCTGGAACAATTTACACCAGTTTCCACCACGCTCTGCTCCACCGTCCTTACTCTGCTTGGTCTCTTGGTCTGCCTCCTGTCCACCTGACCTCAACCGAACAACCCACACTCTGTGCTTTCCTCATTTCCTTTCGTATATGGCTCTGCCTTTAATTACACCTCCCGTCCCTCCGACCCCCTTTGTTGGTGCAGTGCTGCTCATACTTTTTAATGACTCTACTTACAGCAATTCCACCGGCTGGTATTCTTTTGCCCACTATGGTGCAATGTCTGCCTCTCCAGTGAGTGGTGAAATGTTCCCTTTGTTTCCCATAGGTTGCGCAGCGCCGGCGCAGTTCTCTCACATGAGTTGTTTGCTTCCCTTTTTTGGCTGAGGTTTCTGGGTTCTACGGTCCTAAAAAGGAAAAGAGAGAACACTAGACAGAATGGGGTACGGCAGGACTGAGTGTGGTACCTTTCATCTGTTACAAGGCACATAAAGGTGGGCAGAGACTGGGGCCCTCTCAACTCTCTTACCCCGCTTCAAGGCTGCGCTGGCTCTGAAAAACACCATGCTAGGCCTCCTGCCCCAGGTTGACAGGGGTCCCTCAGCACCCATGACAGGGTCAAGCCCCTGACACTGTCCTACAATGTTGTGCTTTACATACCCAAACAAAATTAAGAGCTGGTGTAATTTATACTGACATACACATTATGATTGACAGGAGGGGCACTGCTTCAGTGATGCTACACAAATCATATCTGCTAAGCATCCAGTGTTTATAGTGGGTCACACTTTCTGATGGGTACATAGATGATTTGCTGCTGCTGAGAAATGTTGTTGTGTACTAAGGTAAATACTGGAATCTAGAATTGGGCATGGCTGAGACACTGTTTATTTATTTTTAAGCCAGTTCAAATACTAATATACTTCCTGTTCTACTGCTTCTCCGCCCCACTTGTGAAGAAGATATAATATGAGCACTAGCTGTAAAAGCGCACGTGGAAAAGCTCGCTCCTTTTTTTAATCTTTTTTTAGTCACTTGGCAAAGCAGACATATATAAAATAGTTACAAGAATCTGTGCAGTTGGAATACTACATACATTGCATGTGCTATAGGTATCAAGGCAAGCATAGATTATAACAGAAAGACATAGGTATCTGCTGTCTCAGTCCCCTTCAAAGTTCCCCCCACCTGCTTCGACTTTATTGGTGCTTTGAAATAGGTAAGTCAGTAATGGGTCCATAATTAAGTAATGAGCTGATACTGCAAGCCTAGGAAGACTTCTCCTGTACTTGCTACAACCCAACCAACGAACCATATGCACTTATAAAGTGCTGCTTTCTCATGTATTTGTTCCTTTTGATAAACACATGCCATGTTCCACTTCAAAAACGGCATTTCCTATTGCTTGTATTCAAATACAGCTGTATTGATTCTTTTGAAGATGGCCACCGCCTAAATCTCATTGTTACCTACTAACTGAGTCTCCTTGAACCGATTGGCTACCCAAAGAGATAACAGCCTATCAGGTGGACTGGCAGGCGAAAGCCGGTCCTCCAATCGATGGCACACATCAAAGGCTCCTGTCCGAGCCTGTTGGAGCTGGGAGTGGCAGCAAGCAGTGTCCCACCACCACCATTATTTTGCCTTCCGTGCATCTTTGTGCCTACAAGGTAAGAGACCTTACCCAACCCTTCTTACTTCGGCAGAAACAAACACAGTCGTATTACCATTCTTGCCCAACATCTGAAAGAGAAAGAAAGGGAAGCAGCCCTGTGTATCCCCGGCAAGCACGACACCCAACTTCAAAGCCATTGCCGCCAGAGGCACTCCCAACCCACACCTGCCAATCCCACCTTTAAGTCCACATCCACTAGCCCTCGTCCAAGGACATAGCAAAACAGCATTCTGCTCCTTACCACGGCCCACACCTAGCACTGATCATTTGTTCCCCTCATCAACTGTGTCTAACTCATTCATTGATGTACCCTACATCCAAGTTAAATGCCTTCTAACCAATCCAGTACTCAGGACTAGCAGTTTAACCTACCCTAATCGCCACGAACTACAGCAATCCTAGTTCTACTGCTACTATTTCTTATCTACCTGTATTAAACATTGCACATTGTCTCCCCGGCCGCTGCTGGTGCCGCTATTCATGTTTTGTTTTATTCAGTTTACTACTAAATCATTGCATGATGTGCTCCTTGCATGCCCTATCATTGTAGACCATGCTGCTCTTTAGCCACTGTTGACACCATTGATCATGCTGTTTTGTACACGCCTTACCTAAATCAATACATGTTGCTTCTCTGACTGCCACTGGTGCCATAGCCCTTGTTGTTACAAACGCCTCACAGCTATTCCAACTATCATGGTCTTCTTGGCCACTTTGACACTCTACTTCTCGCTGTTACCTCTTACCATCAGTAGTTCTTCCCGGCTGCCCATTGGTCGCAACTGGGACCTCAAATCTTTGATTTAATGGGTCTCCATTAACCGAATTCAGGCCATAACTGCCCACCCAAACTAGGCTCCAGCGATTCCACACGTCCGCACGGCACCTCCGCTAGATTCTACCCATCAGAATATTGCACTCCATGCAGGTCCGCCATCTCTCACACCCACGACCGGGCCCAGTAGAAACAGACCACTTAACCTATTAACTCTAGTTCCCCGCACATTCACCAATGCCTTACCTTAATCAATACAGGCACCCCATCATGCCCAGTCTACTTCCTTGCACAGAAGGCTCCTTTACCCAGCTGGGTAACGGCCTTGCACATCTCTGGTGCTTACACCACCATCATCTACTCTGTCCTACACCCTTCCTTCCAAAAACACCACCCTTCCCTCCACCTTCTACCCTCTCCCAGCACACTAATACCATCTCTGTCATACCGAGAGGGGAAACAGAGCCGAAACTCCCAGCTAGCCCTCCTGGAGACACGCCCGCCACCAGACCCACAAGCCTACTAAGGACCACCGCTCCTTGTCGTGACTCGATACGTCGCAAATGTTACCACTCAAGATCGCCAGCCACCCCCTTCACCACCACTCGCCCAAGTCTAGGAACCACAAGATTAATGAGACTATCCTCTTGCACTCACCCACTCCATCCCCGTCCTTATACACTCCGCCGACCTCCCCTCACCCTCTCCTCTACATTGAAGCATGTAAAGCGCCATTAACAACCCAAAGCACACTCCTCAGATATTACACTCCCCCATGTCTCCTCCCCGCCACTGCTAGAATCCAACTCTAGCCTCAAAGGGGCTGTACTTAATGTACGATCACCAGGTTCCCACACCACTGACACACATGATTTACTATTGGACCAATAGCTAGACTTCCTATTGGTTACAGAAACATGGTTCCACCAAGCATCAGGCCCCTTACTTTCTCTGGCGATCCCACATGACTACACCATCCACAGGGCTGACTGCACAGACAACATAGGAGGTGGAGTTGCCATCATAGCCAAATCTACACTGCAGCTTAGATCCTGCCCACTAGACATGGTGACAGGTTACAAACTTCTCCTCCTAAAACTCACAACAGACCATAAAACCACCATTAACATCCTCATTGTCCACAGTCAACCGAATAATGCTAAACACCCTGAACTAGACATTCCACTTCTCATCACACCCATCCTTAAGCCTAACACCAAGTTTATTATCCTAGGCAACCTCAACCTTGGATATAATGACATATCCGATCACAAAGCCACTGCATTTACTATGGCCCTCAAGGAAATGCATTTTACGCAGATTGTAAACACCCCCACCCACTCCAAAGGCAGAATTTGAGACTGGATTCTATCACTCAATGTAGTCTTATCGCTTGAATCAATCACTGAAATCATTTGGTCAGACCACCACCTAATATACTTTGATGTACTGACCACAAAAAAACAGTTGCTCTTCAACACACTCCCCTCCCCATCTCGGTAAAAAACACCCGCAAGTTGACATCAGAAAATCTCGTCACCATCCTGGCTGATACAATTGAGGCCCACCCACCAATGGACACTAACCCAGATGGCATTTCCACTACTTACCACTCATGCTTGAAATCCACCATTGCTGAAGTAGCCTTACTCACTACCAAAATACCGTGAATTGCCAAACAATCCAATTTTTGGTTTGATGAAGAGCTCATTGCACTGCGGCGCACCAAAAGATCACTTGAGCACCAACACAGAAAATCTCCATGACCATCTTAACCAAAGCATTTCTAGCAGCCAACAAAACCTTCAAACTAGCAGTGATAGCCCACAAAGCCAGCTCGCTGAATACTCGCATACGCAACGCCTCCTCCAATACCAAAGAACTGTTTGCCATTCTTAGAGATCTGCAAACCCCCACTCCCTCCACCACCCCGCCTCCTCCAGCAAAGCCTGGTGCATTACCATCCAGAACGCGTTCACCACAAAAATCCACACTCTTCAAGAGAAAATACTAACAAAAAGAAATCTACTGGCCAGTAAAAGTACCCCCCTCATTACCTGACGCTGACGTCAGTAACACAGCCCCCCAATTCAAATTCACCATTGTCACTATAGACCAGGTCCTTAACACTATTGCGACCCTGAAACCATCTAGTTGTAAAGGGGATAGTTTCCCTGCCAGATTAGTCAAACTATGCGCCCCCACATTAGCACCCACCATTACCAACTTTATCAATGTCTCCTTCTCCACTAACCCAGTCCCTGCCAACATCAAAGAAGCATGGGTCACACCACTTCTCAAGAAACCCTCACTAGACCTGGACATACCCACAAACTACTGACCCATCAGCACAGTCCATTTTTTTTTTAAACATAATCAACAAAATAGCCTACACCCAAGAATATCTGGAGACTAATCACCTACTAGGAACCAGACAATCAGGTTACCGACTTAAACACAGTACAGAAACAGTCCTCAAAATCCAGATGGACTCCGTAAGAGATCCAGGCAAATTATGCATCCTCCTTCTACTTGACCTATCCGCTGACTTTCATCTGGACGATCATGACAAATTATGTACAACGCTATCAGAAAAGTTCAATTTCTCCCCTGATGCCACCCTCTGGGTCAAGTCCTTTCTCTTGGAACGCACCTCAAGAGTGGCCTTAGGCGATGAGGCTGCTGATCCCATCCCAGTACCCCTCGGTGTACCCCAAGGCGTGTGCCTTTCACCCACTCTCTACAATGCATTTACTAAACTTCTGTTTGCTGCTCTTGACGCCATGGCCGTTAGTTACACCAACTTCGCAGACGACACAAAGATCCTCATCCCTATCACAGGCAACCATGCCTAGACACCACTAACATCAACAAGATGTATGCCATCGTCCAAAACTGGATGGCCGTCAATAGCCTCTGTCTAAACGACTGAGATTCTCACTGTAAGTCCTCCACCCTGACTAAAAACCATTAATTCTGACTACTCATCCATCACCATCGACAGAGCGCCCATCCCAGTTTTCAAACAGCTCAAAACACTGGGAGTTTACCTAGACATCAATCTTACCATGACCAAACATATCAGTGCCCTCTCCTCTGCTACAGCGTACACAGCCAAACTCTTCGCTCTCAGCCGCCAATTTCTCACCCCACACAACTGTCTCACCCCAGCCCGAGCCCTCATATTCTCCTAACTCGATTACTGTAAGATTCTCCTACTAGGAACTACAAGCACCAACCTAGCCTAACTGCAACTGTTACAAAACAAAGCCCTAAGGGCAGCTGTAGGACTAAAAAGAAATGATCATATCTCCCATATCAGGAGGGGAGTGCACTGGCTACCCATCCAAGCCAGAATCCTACATAAGACACTGAGCACCACACACAAATGCGTTGCGAATGATGCACCCGCCTACCTCAAGAAATATGTCTCCCAGAAATTCTCATGTAGATCCCTTAGATCAGGCTAGAGTATTCATCTATTTGCCCCTCGATTCAAGAGTGCGAGGGCTGGGGGAGCCAGCTTCCCAGTGGCCGCCCCCAAAATCTGGAACTCCCTCCCCATGCATATCAGAAATGAGCCCTCTTTCCAACGCTTTAAGAAACTTATCAAGACCTGGCACTTCAAAAAATTCTAACCCTCAGCCACACCATTCTCTATGATGACCTCTAAGCCTCTCAATGCTTCTGTAATTTATTGTTAATAACTGGATGATACTGAACTTACCAGTACCCCTACAAGTACTGCCTTTGCTGTAAATAAACTACTGTACCAATTTCTGCTGTTTTCTGTTGAACTTGTAACCAGATAAGCATTCCTTATAACTACTGTATCAACTTCTGCTGTATGTTTTTGGACTTTGTAACCAGATGAGCATTCTTGTAAGTGACGCTGTGATACCTCCGGGTTTGGGCGTGCAACACATACCATCAATAAAATACGTCTGCAGGTCGGCTCACAGCTGGCTGGAGAGAGATGTACACATCCTCATTATCGCTAGCCCAGGTCATAGCTGCCAGACAGTTTTTTTTAACACTGGGGGAGTACACTGTTTCCACCTTAATTATTTCTGTTAGGCAACAGAAATGCAATATGAAGAAATGTGCACTGCATGCTCGTCATTTTGTCATAGCAGCCCAGTAGCGAACAACAGGGATCCTTAGGGATGTTCAGCCCAATCATTAATGCTAGTCCTGCACATACATCAGTCCAATATGACAAAACGAAGGACACGTCAGAAACATGTCCAAGTGATCAGCATCTGGGGACCTGCATTTCGGGCAGGTATGTGTGGTGTGCCAGTGAAACCTTGATAGCAGTGCAGGTGTGTAGTGAGGTCTGTCGAGTATCCTTTAGTATATTAGCCTAAATTTGGAGTTCAATGAGACATCCTTATACATGCTCTACACTGCATTTCATCATCTATGTCTGTGCCTATGCTGCCCACCCATAGCACTCCATTTCTTAACCTCTGCTTGTCTCAAGGAGTTGCGCCTGGCCTTTTGAAACCATTAGTCCTGACCCCTCTGTTAAAAAATCTTCTATACATTCTGCTGTTCTGAACAAATAAAGATCTATAGGTGGTCCTCTATGGGCATCTAAAGTCCTAGTGAAAGATTACGACCAAACATTCCCAGAATTTTGTGGATCAACAAGGGATCCTTGATTGTCTCTAGTTTGGTTTCTGATCCAGACAAGGAACAGCAACACCCCTTACTGCAGTTTGGGGCGATATCTTGATGTTTGCTGAATTTTGTTTTTTTCACTGTTAGTGTTGCTGTATCTGTCAACATCATTCAATACTGTGGATCCAAACTCCTTTTACATTGATTATCTGCTGTTGCCTGAGTTTCTGGGTCAGCACTTCAGTGGTTCCAGTGTTTCCTAATTGAAAGGGTACACTGTGTGAAGCTGGGAAATTATATCTCAAACCCAGCCTTGGTAGATTGTGGGTCCCACATGGTCCCTTGCCCCCCCCCCCCCCTCAACTGCTCTTGAATATATATGTTTGTCCCCTCATGTCTAGCCTAAGGGCAGCTGTGTTATGATTTCATTCAGACAATGATTATATACAGGCATATATGCAATTTAGTGCACAATATGAGGGTTTCTCCAGACTTGTTAATTGCATGTTCAAAATGAAAACATGGTTGAATTCAAGCGGATTGAAAATAAACACATCCGAGAGCGAGGTTAGTCTGTTGCAACCTCGGAAAATGCTCTCTTTACACAACTCCACTCCGCTACTTTCCAGATTATTTGGGCTTGATGCATCTTTTCCCACAAAAGGTGTACATTTTGGAATTATCTGGGAATTCTGATCCAGCAATACAAGCTCATATTAGTGAAGTAGTTAGAAGCTCCTTCCTTGGATTAAGACAGCCATACCGCATGCTTTCTTTCTTTTCTATTTTGTTTCCTTTATTGTTATTGGTTTAACAAACCTTTAAAGGTGATTACATTCAACGGGTCATACAATTCATATGCTACCAAGAAAATACTACCACAAATACCATCTAAAACATAATACGAAAAATAGATACAAACTGTTAAAACCATATTCTGACATTTCACAATCTATATACAATTACAATTCATCAATAAAATCACCAACTAAATTCAATGGGGATTGCTGGTCCGGTAAAACTGCCGGTATAATTGCTGATTATTCCGGCAATGGCAATTTTACTGGACCAGCAAAACACAAGTTTGCCAGTAGGGGCACTGATTTACCGCCAGCCAAGAGCTCGAGGTAAATCAAGCCCCTACCAGCAATTATATGCCGGAATCTGTGCCAGAAATTCCAGCAAATGGGGCCTCACTATAAGTAGTCCGGTCCTGTAGCTATGGTACCGGTAAGCTTGCCGGTACCGTAGTTACCGGACCGGCAAACTACGAGTTCTGCTCGCGGGTGCCTTTTCACCTGCCAGGTCGGAAAGATTACAATTAATTCTGATGTTGTTCTGTAATTAACTGAGCTTATTCACTGCTCATCCTCTTACCACCAAGTAGATACTGTCACAAAGACTATTGTGTTTTTATAATAGTTTTTAACATGTATGCACTTATATTTCAATACTGTGTTATTGTCGTGTTTTTTTACGATTAAGTTCTAAATAAAATTGATACATTTTGAGAATCATTGCACTTCGGGTCAAACTGTTGCTACATCCAACTACCTTTCTTATATGTATTGCCTAACCTCTCCCAGAAAAAGGAAGGGACATCACTATATAGTGAAATTAGGGCTTTCCCATATAATTAGAGAGACAACAATATTTCACACCAGACCCCTCAGGATTCCCTCACCCGAGTTTGGGTCTGTCTTGCAACAAAAATTGGTACTAGGCCTCTGAGGGATCCCTTCCCCAAGCTTAGGCCTGTCTTTGCAATGTTCACAAAGTTCACTCAACTTTGGTGTGGGATTTCTGCAGCCCTCCTGGGTCTGTCCCCTGTCTGGAGGCCACCCCTGTGCGTTATGTCTCTTTCTTAACCTTGATGTGGGGTCTCTGTGGTCCTCCTGGGTCTGTCCCCTGCCTGGAGGCCACCCTGTGCTTTATGTCTCTCAATGTAGTATTCACCAAATGCACAAAAACAAGTCTGTACCTGGGCTTTGTCAGAGACTTTCGGGAAAGCTGGGTTTCCTTCTTTCTCCCTGCACGACCACTCCGACTGGTTGCCCATGTGGTTTTGCTCTCCCTAATCTTGCCTCTGCACACTTCCTGGATCTTTCTTTTACCTTCTTATTGCATTAAAATGTCCAGTCTTGCCATTTTCACACTACAAGCCCCAGAATGCAACATATTCGTTTTGCTCCCACTTCACTAGCTCCCGCGGAAGCATTTTGGCGATCTTGTGAGCTTCAATCTGCTAAACTGTTCACAATGTTGCAAAGAGGTTATCCCGCTTCAGCCACACACACGCCACTGAGCCTCCCCCTCTAGCCCTGAGTAGCGTGGCGCTGGCGGGTCCTTTAATGGGATCAGACTGGTGTCAGGGTCTCACCACCTTGCCCTCAGCCACATGGGCTTCTGTAGCTCACCCAGGGAACAAGCACTGGTTTGGGCCCTGCCAGCAAACTGCAGCTGTTGGGTCAGTGTCCTGGCACTCCTTCCCACTCCAGACTCTCCAGGCTTCTCCCAGCTGCTGCTGTCTGCTGTTGCCTGCTCATCCTCCTCCTCCTCCTCCTCCTCCTCCTCGGTCCATAGAGCATCCCCAGCTTGCTCAACTAGGTGTTTCTGGCCCCACCTTCTATACCTTTCTGGCTCCTTAACAGGCTTCAGGTGTTGGTGATAATGGTCTTGTGCCTGAACTTGCCTGAACTTGCCTGTCTGCATTAGCGGGACATTGTCATAAAGGATATAGGGCTGTTGCATGTAGTTTCCTATGGGTAATCTTCATTACTCATGGTTGTCTCTTCCTCGTCCCAGTTCTTTGCCAGTCAAAGGGGAAATAGGAAATTTGGGAGTTTTAGTGTTCCATAGGGGTTATGAGTAAATTCAGTAAATTACTGTCAGGAAAGGGGGGATAAATATGTTGTTGTGGGCAAATGGGTTTCTTTATCCTTTGTCTATTTTCAGTGTTAGGTGTGAGGATTGGTAGGGGTCTGTTAAGATAGGTGGATGATGTTTTGCATCTTTTCCGTAAGGGAAAGTGCTGGGGTAGGATGGGACTTGGATGGCAATCTCCCATGAAGACTGAGGGTATGTCGGATAGGTGGGTATCTAAAAGGGAGAAATACCATGTCTCGCACTCTGGCATTCCTCCCGCATTCTCCAAGGACCCCCTGCCCAAGTGATCCTCCCTCGCTTGTCCGGCACCAGGGATGGAGTTCAAGAGCGATGGCCCTTACCCAGCCACCAGAACAAAGGGTCCCCGGGGATTACTTGTGAGAACACCCTCAGATTTCTCACAGTAGAGAGAGGAGGGGAGTAATCAGAGAGGGAAGGATATTAGAGAGGGGAGAGGAGAATGGAGAGAAGATTGGAGAGCAGAGGGGGGAGGGAGGCAGAGGGATGAGTAGGGAAGAGAGAAGACCAGAGGGTGAGACAGTAGGACAGAGACAGTGTCAATTTGAGTAGTGAGAGATTGTGGGATCATCAAAGGGACAGATGGAGGGAGGAAATCAGGAGCGTGAGGCATAGAAGAGAGAGGTGTAGTTGAAAGATGTGAAGGATCAGGAAAGAAACATCAGGGACAGGAACACAAGAGCGTGGAAGAGCCAAGTGCTCGGCAATGGGTGGTTGAAAAGGCATCAGACCATCTTGAAGCTCCTCCTGGACTGAGTTAGGAGAGGATTTCCACTAGAAATCTCAGTAAAGGAGTGCGATAGGGAAGGCTAAAGTCATTGCGGCATCACTCTAGTCTGAATATAGACAAAAGATGTTACCAATGTCTAGTTACACCCCAGGGAACAGGGACGCCTTGTCTAAGGAGGTGGGAAGCCCACATGAGGCAAGGAAGGGACAGCCATTAGAGAGCCATATCTTATTTGCATATTATTCAGTTTCAACCTCACAAGAATTCTGCCTAATTAAAACCCTAGAACCATCTTCTGGAGTCTGGATATTCTTTTGGTCATCTATGACAATTGTTTCGGAGAAAATCTACTCTCATAATTGGCAGAAAATAAAATGTACCCAATGCTCCGATATCAAACATATTAACCTTCCCCAATGTAGTGTTAAGCACTGGACTGGTGGTGGGTATGGCCGTTAATTGCGTACTAGCCCAAGCCAAGGGAAAGGAGGGCCCCCATAAGGGATTAGGGACATTACTGCCGAAACCTGCCCCCCATACCCCCAACATGTAGCTTAATGCTTTTAGCATTAGGGACTCCCTCCTAGGGGGTTAATATGTATATTTTCTAAAGGAAAATTGGTGTGTGCCACTAGTGCAAGCTCGATTGCCATTAAGCAAGAAAAAAATGCCACCTAGCAGTGTAGAAAAGGGCATGAGTTCCCTTTCAATACTGTTAGCAGCTGTCACAGGAAGTCAGAGCGGTTGTTGAGGGACCGAGCAGAGGGCAACAGTGTGGTGATGAAGGCAGGGTGCGGGAGTTAGGAGACCAGATCTGTGGAGAGGAGGGAGGGGGGCACAGTCATGTGAGAGCGAGCTAGGGAAAATTGCACAGCAGGGAGATGCTCCAGGACCCACAGTGGAATGCAGGCTTGTATAGGCGAATCAAGCCTCCATTCCAACCAATGGAATTGCGAAACACCTCTCCCCAGGGTGCTAATGAGGGTGAAATGCATTTATGGGTCATTGTTGCATCCTTGAGCGCTGTCAGTCCTGGGTTGATAAAGTTATATATAAAACAGCATTGCCATATAAGACAATGGTAGTTTGCAGGGAGTAAGAAAACAAGCTTTTCAACTAATGTGCATGCACAAGATGCATTGCTGTGCATAGCTGGTTGTGTGCCTCTGATATCGAAGTGAACTTCCAGTGATGGCTACTTTGTAGCTCTGTGTTGTGTGTGTCTTCTTAGCTGATTATTGTACTTATATTACCTTGAACAATTGTCCTGCTAGTTTCAACATGAAAATGTCGCTTTTACTTGTCCCAGCTGATCGCATATAGTCATTCCTGTTTCTACATTTGCCCAGAAAATGTTCATACCAGTTCCAAAATTGGCATGCCAATTTAAGCATTGCTATGCCGCTTTCACAACGACCCAGTAAATCAGATACACTCATGCCGGTTTCTTCATTGCACACTGAAAATGCCCACGTTAGCCTCAGATTGGCAGGCCAATTTCAACATGCCAGTTTCGCATTGCCCCAATTAAGGACACGTTTTCATACCAGTTTAATTATTGACACAGGAAATTCTCATGATCGTTTCACATCCACCCCACGAAAATTGGCATGCTAGTTTCGGCATTGCCATCCCAGTGCTACTTTTGCCTGGTTAAGTAAGATGCCATGCCAATTTACATTGTTGCACTTAATCACATATGTTCAGGACATTTCTACATTGCCTCCAACCACCACATACCCAGAAGCCATCTTCAGGCCAGCTTACCCCCAACTACCAGTCAGGTAGTGCCAGAATGCCCAGTTTATGGCCACAGCATTGGCACCTATAGCACGCTCAGGAGGAAATCCTCAATCACCTTTGAGCTCTATGTGCTATACCAGGTAAATATGTATTTTGCATATTGGTTTGATCTCTTCCGGTTCACCCACGAATGACAGGCAAATACTGTGCTGGACTGCTTTTATGGGTGTGGGAAGATTCTGAATGTTACCCCCAATAGGCTCACAGTTTGCACAATTCCAGTAAATCACCAGTTTGACAATCGCAGAATACTCCCAGTTTGACACCCACCATGCTCAAGTTGATAACTACACTACATTTACTGTATAAACCATCCCAATGCACTCTGTGATGGCCAGGAGATCAACAGGTGACATAAAACCAATTCTCTCTTCACTAGTTCGTTTTACTTTGAGTATCACAGTGTTTATAGTTTTGGAGTAAAACACGTGGTTCAGGGCTTACCTGTGTAGAATAAACTAAAAAGAGATGTTACTAACACAAAAATTATTCGGGTGAGGAGCAAACTAACAAGTGGTAAAGCTTCTACTTCATTGTCCACTTCCTTTCGGACCATATTCCAGAGCTTTCACCTCTCTTTCTAGGTCAATGCCCTTGGCCTGAGTGATTGAAATAGCCACTCACAGTCTCTGGGAATTTATAGTTCTCCTAAACACTTCTTTCTGGATCCAGATCTTTCTTTGCAGGCACAGGATGAGGATTCAGGAGGAGTGTGAATTGGTTCTCCTGGCCTCTTTTACTAGGCACTGCCATCACAACACCCTTGTATAACCAGGTGGTGGTCAGGCGTGAGACTATTCAGAAGCAGTTGGACCAAAGGATACTTTCACTTTCCCGTCCTTAGAATGCTTTAGGTGGCCCCTCTGAATCTTAGGTCTGTAAGATTTCCCAAAGCTTTCCCAAAGCTTCTATCCTGACCGATGGAATACTCAAGGCAGTAATGTTTTGTGAACATGTGAATAGTAGACCACGTTGCTGCCTCACAAATATTTTTGATCGGTACACCCCTTAGCAGGGCTGTAGAGATAACCATGCCCCTGGTGGAATGGGCCCTTAATCCTTCCGGAGGATCCTTGCCCGCCAGTCTGCAGCATTCCAAAATTGCCAGAATGATCCACCTGGATAAGGTCTGTTTTGTAACAGCCTGACCCAGTTTGTGACTTGTATAGCCTATAAAAAGCTGCTTGTCGATACAAAGTTTTCTCTGAGTGGATCCAATTATGTCATCTCTCCTCTTCCTTGCCAGGATGAGGTGGAGGATTGAATGTGGGTAAAACAATTTTCTGCCCTACATGAAAATCAGAAATGATTTTGGGTAAAAACAAAGGTTTAACCCACAGAACAACACTATCTTTATGGAAGATAGTAAAGGATGGCTTGGATGACAGTGTCTGCAATTCACTCACTCTACGATCTGAAGTTAATGCTACCAAGAGAATGGTTTTAAATGTTAACAACCTTAATGGGCATGAATGTAAAGGCTGAAAGGGTGCACACATTACATATTTTAGTACCAGATTAAGGTCCCAAACTGGAACCTGAAAAGGAGATGGGCGGGGAACACATTGGTGAGCCCCTTTAGAAATTATGTCACCAGTGGAATTTTGAAATATAAACATTCTTCTGATGAGCGCTTAAAGATGGATAGCGCTTACAAATATCCCTTAATAGTTCCAACCTGGAGCCCCCGATTGGCTATGGATAGTTTAAAGGATAATACCTCCGGTGTTTTGCACAGAAAAGGGTCTACATGCTTGTCTTTGCACCAGTTGCAGAATTTGTTCCAACGGCAACGGTACAAGGACTTTGCTGCTGCCCTCCTGGCCGAAAGCAAAATCTCTATAACGTTATTCGGGAGGCCCCAGTCCTTGCATCTGAAAGGAAGCGCCCCCAATTCAGCACGATCCTCCCCGCAATGAGAGACAATAAGGGACTCTCCCGTAGTGGGAATAAGACCAAGACAGAGTGCGGGTGAGCGTAAGTGGGAGTTTATCCAAGGATAAGGCATGCAAAGAACTCTGCAACCTACGAGAGCGCTCTGCCTGACAATAGCAAAGACAGGCGTATTTCTAATACAAAAAACGTCATCAACACCTAAACACTATAGGGGGCACAAGTCAATTGGGATTGGGTGGTGTCGACTAACTATAAGTGTTGCTGGCGCGGGGTTGGTCTTGGCGGGACGACGTCACTGGTCAGCCTCGTGGGTTGGGTTGGGCCTGGCAGGCCGGCTTGAGGTCATCCATGCGGTGTTGATGTGCTGGGGCAGCCTGTGACAATAACGAATACCTTTCCTGTCTCATTTGCCCTAGGCCATGCACACTACAGTTATTCAGAAAATGACATTTACGTTCATTAATAAATCGCTTCACTAGCTTATCTTATAAAATAAACACAACACATGAGGAATGCACCTCGTGAGAGGTCTGGTGGTTGTTGGTTGGGGTGAGATTTACCTGAGTCTTATTGACCGGTATTTTAGGTCACGGGACGGGGCTCTGGGACCTGGGCCGAGTGATACATGTCTGTCTGCTGCGTTAGAAGTTATTATATAGATGGGTCTCTGTGTCTTGTCCCAATGATGGGGGTCGTCCTTACACGGGGTCAGGATTCTTGGGGGGGTTCGTGGGGATTTATGAGAGGGTGCTGGTAGATCAGTGGGTTCATCCGTGGGTTTATTACCGTGCTGTAAATAACACAGGTGGCGGGCTGTGGCCTTGGTTGCGGCGCCGGGGCCTCTGACTCTCTGAAGTAACGCCAGCTTGGTTGGGGGAGGTGAGGGAGCGCAGCACAAGTCTTAGCTTTTTTATCTGGCAGGCTTGGTGGGGTGGGAGAGGGAATGACCTTGCATATACTCACAAAGGTATTTTCCTCGTGCGTTGCTGATCAGTGAATGCAGAAGTTTTATACTGTTCTGCCTCATTTTAACGTTATTCAGACACACATATATATATATATATATTTCATTTTCGTTACACATTTCTTTAATACAGTCGGTTCCAGTACCTTTTCATTACCTAACATTATGTTCACTACATTGTGTGCGTATTGTATGTACATTAGACGTTATACGAGGGATATCTAGGTTATGGCCTACAGAGATTGATGCTCGCCGCTTTGGGTGATTCAAAACATATATGAGTTCAAGTTTCTACATACTATTGAAAAACACTTTTACAAATAGAGGTTACACGTTTGGTCAACATCTTTCTCCGTGGTTATAGCAGCATTAGTCCAGACCTGGAGGGATATCATATAACGTTACATTTTTATGGTTCGTTCACATTTTAAACAGAGGTAGTTCATTAACACCAATACTTGAACTATTTTCTACCTTCTTCAGATAGTGATGCTTCAGCTTTTTTCCCCGTTGCCCCGGCCTTGCGGTCTGGGTCATACGGGGTGCAATATCACATTGTTACTAATATAATGTTGCCGTGTTGGCATCTCGGGTTTAGCTCATCTCCGACTTTCTCATGGGAACGCGCTCGCAGCGGATCTGCCAGGGCTGCTGAGGCGGCAGAGATGCATGAAAGGCCCTCCAAAGGTGGGGGCCTCGTTACAGTGTGCTGAACTCACACCATGTTTGCTGTGCACGATGGCGTCTAGGCCTAACTTAAGTTTCGGTAAATGCAAAGACAGGGTGCGTGTGGGCAATGTCGTCGGCGGGTGAACCCCCCTCCACCTGGGCCCGGGTGGCATGAGGGTGCTCCCACCGAGCCATGGTCCTCACCTGGGGAGGGAGCTGTAGGTGAGGAGGGCCTCGTGGCCATTCCTCCCCTACATTTCCCCCCTTTCGTTACTTAAAGTAACGAATTTCTTTAGCTCTTCTAATCTTCTACATTCTTGTTCTTCTAACACTGCACCATCCCATGCAGGGGTTCCTTTTATAGGCATCCATGCTCTGCACACCCCCCTTAAGCTCTCACCTCTCCTAGCATACTCGTCTGGTGTACATGTCAAATATATACAGTCGCCGGTCTCTTCCAGATCTACCCAGACCTCCTCATACCATTCCAGTTCTACGTCTCGTGGTTCTTTAATCGTGGTGTGCCATAGCTTATCTACTATGTACTTGTCACGGCACATAGGCACTAACTGGTACCTGGGGGTGTTGTCTGTTCCTGTCTGCACATGTACTTCTTGTGTTGCTTTAATTGTACCACCGGAGTTGCCCATTGTCACCATCATCATTGCACCGTTAGGGACTGCATTAGCACAACATCGGAGGCCCACCTGGCACAGGCAGAACATCACAAGGATGATCACCACTATTGGTATCAGGAACTTCATTGTCACTCCAAGCCATGAGGGAACCCAGGAGAAGATATTGTCGAACCACGAGCTATCCTCAGCTCCACCTTCCATTTTCATCTTCTCGCCCAGGTTATGTACTGCTTCAATAACGTGGGACAGGGACCCATTTTCTGCGTCTTCAGAAGGTACGAACGTGCAGCATGCACTTCCTATTTTTCGGCAAACACCTCCATCGATTGCTGTTAACAGGTCTAGGACATACCTGTTTTGCATGGTCATTAATCGCAGAGCTCGTAGTTCCACCTTTATTATGTTGAACCCTTCTTCAGTGTCATTGGCCAACTGGATCAGTTCCCACCGTGTGATCTGGAGCCATTTTGCATTTGCTCTTGCTTGGACACTTGATACTAGTGAAGCAAAGAATGTTTCCACGGAGCTGAACAGGCGATACTTGTCTGGGATCTGTGCCAATAAATCAGATGATGCTTGTGATATGTAGTTCGAGGCTCGCTTGTTCCTTGAGAGCTCTTCTCCTTTCCCTCCGGAGGACAGGACATAAAGGTGCGCTTGTGTAGTTGGAGACGCTGCATTCTGGTTCAAGCCTTCGTTCATCGTGTTACTTCTGTCAATATGGCTTTCAGGAATCACCATTAGTGTTGAATGCAAAGTGGCCATTGAGCAGCTACCACTCCATGATTGGGGAAGGTGCAGGTACGCCTTGTTCCCGCATACCCAGTAGGTGTCCATTAGTGCTGCTGTTCCTTTTTTCATATCTGGGATGGTGAGAGTTTTGTTACAGTTCTTGTTCGTTCCTATTGCCATTTTTCCTTCTCCCTTGAAACATAGTTTGTTTTGTATTTCACTTTGTAGCTTAAAGGGTTTTTCCATCGCTGTTACCCATGTTAATTTAGGGATGTGTTCTTTCCATATTGGCAAGCACGTTCTTTCCATCCACCGCAACTTTTCCGGTTGAACACCCTTCAGTGCTTCTGCCTTGCACAGCACTTCTTCGTCTTTCCATTTGCTTTCGGAAAACAGTGTCCCTTGTATTGCAAAGAAAGGTTCTTTAAGGCAGATCACTCCAGACGCTTGCGAATAGCACGTTTTGTTGTTCTGTACCATTCTGAAAGAGACATCGTGTGCTTGGAAAGTGTTCTTTATTCTACACAGCGTGAGATGAAGGAGACATTGGGCATCCACAATGGGCAATTCTCGTGGCAACAATACTTTAGGTGTGCCTGATGCATGGGGGATAAGTGAGCAGACATAACAGCTCTCATTGGTTGTTTGTTTAGCTGTTGTGCTCATATCTGCATACCATTTATTTGCTTGGTGAGGGTGTCGTGGGTCTTCCATTTTGTCTAACCCTAGCCCATAATACTCATCATACCCTTTTCCACCAGTCTCTCTTCTCCGCCTACTTTTCTCCCTTCTTCTGTACCTTCTCGTTATAGGAGGTGAAGAACCAGGCCCCCCTTCCTCCCTCCCACCCCCCTTTTCTAATTCTTCATATAGGGACGTGTGTTCTGTCATCATAATCACTTTTCCATCCTCATTAATAAACAAGAGATCGTTGTTTGAAATTGGGGCGGGAGGGATCGTGTGGTTGTTGTATGTTCCAGGTTGGGACATTGTGTCATTATCTACATTTTTGGTTCTCCATTGTGAGAGGACAGCAGTGGGTGGTGTAGTATAGTATCCCCACACAAAGTGTGATCCATCCCAGATCAAGAAATCACCTTCTTTGATACCTACAGTCGGAATTGTTTTCGTTCCAGGAGCAAGGGTGGTGTTGTTCCCCCCTCCCCCCTCGTTCATCTCGGTAGAGATGAACGCTATAATCCAGTGTAACACCAGACAAAACATTGAGATGAAGAACACGATAGCACACATTGATAAACCACATTCAAATGAATATGTTAATCTAGCCACTAACATTTCTCTAAATCTAACATATCTATTAGTTGCAGGCTGCCCATTCGATGCCATGATAAATCCTGTTTGAGACACAAAAGTTCATTAAATACAAACATGTAAGCATTTCCACATTGTAACGTTTCGGTGATAAAATATAGGGTTGGGTGAGGAAGGGGGTTTGTTGACAGACAAGGTAGCTTTCAGTCAATATTATTCGTAACTTACTATATATATATATAAATAATAAAAAAAAACATGACATTTTTAAAAACAACAATAATAAAAAACATCTTAAATAGTACAGGAAGGAAAAAAAAAGAACCCCACGCAAAACTTTCAAAAATTGTAAAAAGAAAATTTACATATACATGTGTACATGTTTTAGTCCAGGACATTTGTTGCGCGCTAATTGTGTTCACTGTTCATCTCATGAAGCACACAAAATTCAAATCATTCATTCCGCACAACTTCATCGTCCGCTGTTGCCTGTGCCTCATCCTGCACCTCACTCTCCGCAGCGCTGTAAGCTTTACGTACATCTGTCAAATGCACCCAATATCGCAGGCCCTTAACCTTTACTGCTGTAGGCGTGCAAAACACTACCTCATAGGGGCCATGGAAGCGTGGTGCGTTCCACCTCCGCACAAAACTTCTAACATATATAAGGTCCCCAGGCATTAGCTGTAGTAGTTTTTCAGGCAAACCGTTTTGTTCAGTCGCGTTCCCCTCCTCTCTTGTCGAGGGGGGGGCTAGTTGCTTTGAAATTACGCGCGCTGCCCGTGTCAATTTTCGCAGGTATTCTGTGAACTCCTCCCCCAATATGGCTGCGCTTCTGTGTGCATCAGAACGCTCACGGAGAGGCGAATGCGCTGTGTGCATTCTTCTTCCCGTGACGATCTCGTGCGGGGACAAATGGTGATCCTTACTTGGCTGGTTTCGTAGCTCAAACAAGGCCAAAGGCAGGCAGTACATCCAAGTCTTTTTAAGGGAAAAACAAAGTTTTGATAATCTGCTTTTTAACAGGCCGTTTATCTTTTCTACGACGCCATTACTTTGAGGATGATAAATCGAACATAATTTGTGCTTTATTCCCAGTAATGTAGTCACTTCTTTAAAGAGTTCATTAACAAAATGCGTCCCGTTATCTGAGCGAATAACGTCGCAAATTCCCCAGCGCGGAAACACTTCCCGCACTAGGAACTTCGCGGCGCCCTTCGCGTCAGGGCGGGCACAAGGGCCTGCCTCCACCCACCTCGAAAATGGACATACAACCACAATCATGTATCGAGCCCCGTTACACCTTTCTCCCATGTCTACATAATCAATGTGGAGCTCTCTGAATGGGCCACTTGGTTTTGGTATCGTACCCCTTAGTGTACGCAATGTCATACCTGAGTTGTAAATTTGACATGTCGTGCATTCTAGAGCTAACCTTGTGACGTGTTCCTGGAGGCAAGGTGTAAACCAATCTTCTTGTATCTCTGCCATTATGTGTTTCTTTGTGTTGTGTGCAGGAAAGTGTAGTTGTTGAAATGCTATTTCTAACAGCGTGATTGGCATTACCACTTTTCCTGAACTCTCTTGTCGCCACAATAAATCAGTCGGTGATTTGCTACATCCTCTCTTAGTCCACAGCAATTTTTCCTCTGCACTAGCTCCCTCTTGCAGCTCTACTATCTCCTGTGTGGACATCATGTTGTATCCTGTGGGGACTTCTTGGCTTGCTGTGTGGTGCAACATGTACTCTCCTATTTCACCTTTTTGTAGATATGAAGCTGCTTTGGCAGCGGCGTCTGCTGCCGCGTTCCCCAAAGATACAAAATCTGTATTGGTGGTATGAGCTTGACATTTTACGATGGCCACTGCCGTGGGGTCTTGCAGGGCCTCAATCAGTTCTTTCAATAATTCTGCATGCTGGACTGGCGTTCCGTCTGCTCGTCGGAACCCTCTCCGCCCCCACCGGGCCAACCCGCCGTGAACTGTTGTTGTCATGTATGCTGAGTCTGTATATATGGTCACTGCGCACCCCTTGGCGGCATGCAATGCTTCTATTAGCGCTATTAGTTCTGCTGCTTGCGCTGAATAGTGTGATGGGAGGCGGTGTTGTACTAGTATCTCATATTCATCTTCCTCTAATCGTACCACTGCCATACCCACATGCTTTTCTCCTGTCTCCATGTCTATTGATGCTGACCCGTCCACAAAATACACCTCACCCTCGGTCAGGGCATTTTCAAAAATCACTTGATCCTTACTTTCGTCACCTGTGTACGTGGCGCAGTTGTGGTTTTGCATGTCCTCTATGGTGCATGCCTCTGTGATGAATGTGGCTGGGTTCACTGTTTTACATCTTACTATATGGATGTTAGCGCTGGACAGTATTATCTCATATGCTGTGGCGCGTTGTGTTGTCAATGTGCTCTTTGTTCGCTCTAATATTGCAAAAAGTGAGTGTTCCACGAACAGTGTCACCGGGCAGCCCATTACTATCGTGGCACTTTTTTCAATTGCGAACGCGGCTGCAGCTAGGGATTGCTCGCACGCGAAATGACCTTGCATTACTGCGTCTAGGGTGCCGCTGTAGTAAGCTAGTGGTTTGTGCCCTAAGGATGTTTTCTGTGTCAGTACTGCTGTCATCAATGTTCCTTTGCAGTGTGAAAATAAGAAGAACTCGCGCCCATAATCTGGGTTTGCTAGTACTGGAGCGCTTGATATCAGCTCTTTTAGTGAGTTAAATGCTGTGTTCGTCACCTCTGTCCATTCTATGTGTTTGTGTTCTTGTTGTGCTTCTTTCAGTGCCTGTAGCAGGGGCCTTGTGTACGCCGCATAGTCCAATATCCATGCTCGGCAATAGTTACACATACCCAGAAATTTCTGCATCTCTTTTACTGTTTTGGGCTCCCCAATTGTTCTAATCGCCTGTGCCCTGTCTGGTATAATTCGCTTGCCATCCTTTGATATCAACTGACCCAAGTATAGGACCTCCGTCAGACAGTATTGTAACTTCCCCTTGTCCACCTTGTACCCCTTATTTGCCAATAATGTCAAGAGTGTTATCGAGTCCTGTCTGCATTCTTCCTCAGCCTGTGCACAAACCAATAAATCATCAACGTACTGAATCACTGTGCTTTCTACAGACAAATTCCCCAGATCTTCATGTAGTACCCTGTTAAATATGCTTGGGCTCTCGCAATATCCTTGTGGTAGTCTGCAGTGTTCGAACCTCCTTCCTCCCAATGTAAATGCTGTCAAGTACCTGCTCTCTTCTGCCAAGGGAATCGAAAAGAATGCATTTTTTAAGTCAATTACTGTGAAGTGTGATGCTATTTTTGGAATGTTGCACAGTATTGTCGCCGGGTTCGGGACTAAAGGGAACTCCTTCATTACCACATCGTTCAATGGGCGTAAATCTTGTATCATCCTCCATGAACCCCCCTTCGCTTTTTTGATTGGGTAAATGCATGTGTTGCATGGGGAGTTTGAGGGCACTATTATACCCTGTGCTAGCAGTGCTTCTATTGTCTCTCTGATCCCTTCTTCTGCTTCTCGCGACAGTGGATATTGTTTCACCCGGGGTAGTATTGCTCCTTGTTTTACTTTTATCACCACAGGCTGAACTTCATGTAGCAACCCTACATCGTGGGGGCCATTAGTCCATAAGTTAGCGGGTACTGAACTCATGTCTTCATCAAAAAATGTATGCGGTGCTCCTACTACCGCCATTAGTTCAACTTTAGTTTGTCTGGCTGTAACTACGATGTCGCAGGGCATTGCCAGTTCCATCACTACTTCACCCTCTCCCTCAGTGTCAGAAAATAGCTCCTCGTCCGAGAGCTCTCTCAGGGGGATATTTGCATTTGTACACAATACTGTCCGCCACTCACACCCTTCCATGTCAATACCAATCACGCATATTCTGTTTGCTGATACATGTATTGCATGCAAATCCAATGATAGTACTTCCCCAAGAGCAGTGTCAGGGCTTGCTATGGGACGAAAAAGGAATTCTGCTGGTATTCTCCACTCCACCCTTTTTAGTTCTGGTACTATGAGAGCCAATGTTCTCATGCCTTCAACAAACATCTCCTCATTTCTTGGTACCCCTCTGATCTCTTTTATTGTTGTGTGGCCGTGTATTACTGCTAATATACGGAGGGGGCATATGCCTGGCGTTGAACATACGATGCCGCTCCCTGTGAATGATATGGTCATGTTTAGTTTGCTCAAGAGATCTCTCCCCAGTAAGTTGATGGGAGAGTTTTCATAGTACAGTAAGGGTGCTTTCACTGTTTTACCCCCCACTGTCACATCCAATACCTCTGTGTAAGGAACTTCAATTACAGCCCCAGAGAACCCCTGCGTCTCTAACGTTCTATTAGATAACGGGAACCGGCCCTCTCTAATGCATGATTTCTCCGCTCCCGAATCCACCATGAATATGAATTGCTTGTCTCCTATCTGCGCTCCTATCAATGGTTCCTCTGATGCATTGTGGGTCGTAGACAGTACTGGACACGCAAGTGCTCTCTGTGGGCTGTCCTATGCGGGGTGTCTCATTGCCCCCCCTTGATCGAAAATATTCCCCGAAACTACTGACACTCCACTGTAAGGTGCGGGGGCTGGTGCCCCATTAGCTCCTGTGGCGAAAGTATTACCAGGCGTGTAGTGCACATTGTCATTATTCTGTGGGCTGGTTTGTGTTCGGTATTGATGTCCGTGTAGTTGTGCGTTACTCCTTTGTACTACATTGTCTGGTTGCTGGTATTGTCCCATGGGGAGGCCGTAGGGGCTTCCTGGATGGGGGTGTCCGTACTGTTCTATCTCTTGGAAACCGTTGTTTTGTCTGCTCCTACATTCCCTTGAGTAATGCCCCCATCTCCCACAATTCCAACAGCTCCCCTGTGGACCTCTGGGACCCTGCCACCCATTTCCTCCCATTCCTCCATACCCTTGTCCTCCTCTTCGCCCCCTGTACCCACCTCTTCCTCCTCTTGGGGCCCACTCTTGCCACGTTGGACCTCCGTTCTGCTCCTGCTCTGTCCACTGTCGTTGCCCTTGTCCTGCCCAATTCGCTGCTATTCTTCCTTGTATTGCTATTTGCCCCTCCTCTCCTTCCTCTCCCTCCCGTATGAGTGGGAGTCCCGCTACCGCTGCTGCGACCTTCACCAATTTTGATTGCACCAACTTCGCCTCGTCCGCCAACCTTTTCTGTGCTACTTCCCTCTCTCTTTCTTTGATCCTTTTACAATGGTGTACTATTATGCTTTGGATCTCCGGCCAGCCTTTTGCCTCAACACCGGCTATTTTATCTAGTGCCTTTTGCACTTCCTTTGGGAGCCCTCTTTTAATGATGAAGTAAAATAGAGACGTGGATTGGTGCCAGGGCGTACCCGTTTCCGCTCTCCACATCTCCTGCACCCGGAGAATGTAATCCATAGCGTCCTCCCCATCATTCATGGTACATTGCATTACTGACTGCAGATCAGGGGTATCTGGGAAAGTTTCCCGCAGTGCGTCCCACACCCTTGCTCGCACGGTGTTAAAAGAAGCCCCATCATGGCGATCACACTCCAAAGTTACAGCTGGAAAACCCGCTTTAGCCCACACTCTGTCTGCCTGATCCCCTACTGAGGACACTAGTAGGCTTTTCACATCGCCTACTGCCAGCGGTATACCCGCGGTATGTTTTTCAAATGCATATATCCACTTGCTTGCCCCTCCTGACAGCTGTGGTAGTAATTTCATTAAGTTAGCCTTGTCCATCTGAGCCCACGGTATATAGTTCGGCCTCCCACCTCCCCTGTGGAGTAATGGTAGTTGTAATTTCCCTTTTGCCGTTGCAGCTTCCTTTTCCTTAGTCACTGCTGACTCTAATGACGCCATCTTCCCCACCCTATTTCTTAGTCGTCCTATCCATTCATCCTCTATAGTCCCCAGTGAACATGCCCCATCTAGCTCCTCGCCTTCTCCTCCTACTGCCATGCTCAATCTATCACTCTCATCCCCCCCTCCTCTGACATCACATAACAAATCCTCTCTGATCCCTCTCTCTCTCGAGACATCACCAATGCTTCCTTCTGCTGTCCCTACTTCTATTATCCTGGTCGGTTCTTCCTCAATTCTGAACAGTATTTCCCCCTTTTTCCATCCTTCCTCAATTTGTCTACTTTCGCTCGACGCTCTAGACGTGCGTCCAGATTGTGTGGGGGCGCACGCTGTGCGTTCACATATGTCTTTTATTCTTGAGAGCTCATCTCGTGCCACTGTAAGCCTCGACTCTAAGTCACTCGTTAACTTCTCTATGTCCACTCTCTGTGTGCCTCCCTGGGTGTGCTCTCTAGTGTTTTCGTATGGTGGGGGTGCAGTTGGTCTTTGTGGCGTGCTGGTTGAAGGGGGAGGCACATAAATCGGGTCGCTATATCCTGTTGCAGGGGCTGGTTTAGGTAATATTGGGTACAACATAACCACTTCCGCAGGCTGTTCTGTACTTAACTGTTCCTTTTCCTCTCGCGGGATCATTAGTGGATTGTCTGTGGTGGAGGGTAAATCAATATTTGGAGCTGGAGCTTTGGGTGGGGGTACTTCCTCAAACAATCTCCAAAGATCTAATATCTCCTTCCTGTTCTGCCATTTTTTTCCCTTATACTTAAGGCGAATACATGTACATACCATATCAAGAACGCTTTTGTCAAAAGACCCTCCTTCTGGCCAAATCTGGGGCAACCCCTCCCCTTTCAATTCTGTTAACCATTGATCATGATATTTATTTATGCGTTCAGCATATCCCGGCAAGCTCTTGCAAATGTGTGACAAGGGAGTTTCAGCCCCCATCCTTTAAATCGCTAGCGCTACCTTGTTCGCTTTCGTTACCTTTTATTAGCTGTAAATATGCGTATGTATTCCTTTATGGCACAGACAAGAGCGGACCTCTTAAAATTATCACCCACCGTTATTCACTGCACAAATCTCTTCTCACTCACCATATCTCATCTCCTTCCCATTCCCAGGCACTCTTATGTGATCTCACTTGTAATTGATCAAGTACTGGTTATGGCCACACTCTCTGACACCACCTCGCGGCCACCCGTTCGTCTCTCACACTCGTACGGTGCGCGCACCCTTCACAATGCTTTCCACTCACACTCTTTGTCTTTCTCCTCCCTTTCCTCCCTAACCAGCTGTCCCTGTTTTCCTGCTAAGGTTACTGTGTTCACGTCTGTACGTGCCACTACTGAGTCCCCGCTTTTTAAGATGTTCTAACTTCTTTATACCCTTCTCATTTTCGCCCCCTACCCCGTGGAAATGGAAAAACAAGAAATAGAGAGAGAGAGCACAATCACTAAAAAATATTCCCGGTGTCTCCTTTTGCTAGACACCAATAACTTATTTCTCACTTCTTCATATATTCCCAGTACTAGTCTAGATAGCACTATGCGGCGCCGCCTTCCACCCCCTCTCGGAGCTAGGTTTCCGTCACTTCTACCACGTCACTTATTTCTTACTCCTAATGGCCATATGCAAAAGAAAGAATAAAGAAAATTTCAAGACCCGTCTGTAGTAGACCCCCGATATTCTTCTCCTCTACCTGTCCCCGTTCTGTTATTCCCAATTCCCTTTCTTTTCCCCTTGACGATCACTCGCACTCGGTACTCACGTGCCCGTCTTGAACCGATACTCTCCGAAACTGGGTCCGTCCAGGCGGCGTCACCGGTAACTCAACGGTCAGCCCCTGGCTCCGGCGAGCGGCACTCAAAGGGGATTTTTTTCCAATCGGGATCCCGTACCCTTTCTCATTGAGTGCGCACTTCTTATTGTGCCGGTCGCCGTTGGCGGGCGGCCTCCCGGAGACGGCTCACCGTGCGTATCCCTTCTCGACCGGAGATTCTCGTGCCACAAGGGGGTCGTTTAAGAAGGAGTTAGGAAAAATAGTTTGGAGATATCACGCTATCGGGGTCACCACTGAAAGGAAGCGCCCCCAATTCAGCACGATCCTCCCCGCAATGAGAGACAATAAGGGACTCTCCCGTAGTGGGAATAAGACCAAGACAGAGTGCGGGTGAGCGTAAGTGGGAGTTTATCCAAGGATAAGGCATGCAAAGAACTCTGCAACCTACGAGAGCGCTCTGCCTGACAATAGCAAAGACAGGCGTATTTCTAATACAAAAAACGTCATCAACACCTAAACACTATAGGGGGCACAAGTCAATTGGGATTGGGTGGTGTCGACTAACTATAAGTGTTGCTGGCGCGGGGTTGGTCTTGGCGGGACGACGTCACTGGTCAGCCTCGTGGGTTGGGTTGGGCCTGGCAGGCCGGCTTGAGGTCATCCATGCGGTGTTGATGTGCTGGGGCAGCCTGTGACAATAACGAATACCTTTCCTGTCTCATTTGCCCTAGGCCATGCACACTACAGTTATTCAGAAAATGACATTTACGTTCATTAATAAATCGCTTCACTAGCTTATCTTATAAAATAAACACAACACATGAGGAATGCACCTCGTGAGAGGTCTGGTGGTTGTTGGTTGGGGTGAGATTTACCTGAGTCTTATTGACCGGTATTTTAGGTCACGGGACGGGGCTCTGGGACCTGGGCCGAGTGATACATGTCTGTCTGCTGCGTTAGAAGTTATTATATAGATGGGTCTCTGTGTCTTGTCCCAATGATGGGGGTCGTCCTTACACGGGGTCAGGATTCTTGGGGGGGTTCGTGGGGATTTATGAGAGGGTGCTGGTAGATCAGTGGGTTCATCCGTGGGTTTATTACCGTGCTGTAAATAACACAGGTGGCGGGCTGTGGCCTTGGTTGCGGCGCCGGGGCCTCTGACTCTCTGAAGTAACGCCAGCTTGGTTGGGGGAGGTGAGGGAGCGCAGCACAAGTCTTAGCTTTTTTATCTGGCAGGCTTGGTGGGGTGGGAGAGGGAATGACCTTGCATATACTCACAAAGGTATTTTCCTCGTGCGTTGCTGATCAGTGAATGCAGAAGTTTTATACTGTTCTGCCTCATTTTAACGTTATTCAGACACACATATATATATATATATATTTCATTTTCGTTACACATTTCTTTAATACAGTCGGTTCCAGTACCTTTTCATTACCTAACATTATGTTCACTACATTGTGTGCGTATTGTATGTACATTAGACGTTATACGAGGGATATCTAGGTTATGGCCTACAGAGATTGATGCTCGCCGCTTTGGGTGATTCAAAACATATATGAGTTCAAGTTTCTACATACTATTGAAAAACACTTTTACAAATAGAGGTTACACGTTTGGTCAACATCTTTCTCCGTGGTTATAGCAGCATTAGTCCAGACCTGGAGGGATATCATATAACGTTACATTTTTATGGTTCGTTCACATTTTAAACAGAGGTAGTTCATTAACACCAATACTTGAACTATTTTCTACCTTCTTCAGATAGTGATGCTTCAGCTTTTTTCCCCGTTGCCCCGGCCTTGCGGTCTGGGTCATACGGGGTGCAATATCACATTGTTACTAATATAATGTTGCCGTGTTGGCATCTCGGGTTTAGCTCATCTCCGACTTTCTCATGGGAACGCGCTCGCAGCGGATCTGCCAGGGCTGCTGAGGCGGCAGAGATGCATGAAAGGCCCTCCAAAGGTGGGGGCCTCGTTACAGTGTGCTGAACTCACACCATGTTTGCTGTGCACGATGGCGTCTAGGCCTAACTTAAGTTTCGGTAAATGCAAAGACAGGGTGCGTGTGGGCAATGTCGTCGGCGGGTGAACCCCCCTCCACCTGGGCCCGGGTGGCATGAGGGTGCTCCCACCGAGCCATGGTCCTCACCTGGGGAGGGAGCTGTAGGTGAGGAGGGCCTCGTGGCCATTCCTCCCCTACACATCTCAGCCTCTCAGAAACCATGCATGAAGGTTGAATGGCTTGACCTCTGGATCGAGAACCTGATCCTCCTCTTGCGAGAGAAGGTCCTCTATTTGTGGAAGATGTATTGGAGGGCAGATGGACCTGTCCAGAAGGTCCGGGTACCACCTCCTCCTGGCCCAATCCGGGGCAATTAGGATCATGTGTTTCCCTAACTTTCTCAACCACCTGATCAAGTGAGGAATGACGGGACTGGAGGAAACTCGTACAAGAGTGGAAACTCCCAGTCCACTACTAATGCGTCTCCTATAGCTCCTCTCGGAGGAAATTCCCTGGAGTAGTACAGTTCGCACTTCCAGTTGACACTGGTTGCGAACAGATCCACTTGAAGAGTTCCCCAAAGGGTGAAGATCTCTTGAAGGACTTCCTGAGCTAGTTCCCACTTGTGGGACACTGTGCTCTGCCTGCTCAGAGCGTCTGCCGCCATATTCTCCTCCCTGGCTAGGTGAACGGCGACAGGGAGATTCCTTCTTCAATTGCGTTCCCTCTCTGCACAGTTGTAGTGACCCTACACCTCCTCTCTTGTTGAGGTAGTATACAGTATATGGCTACTGTGTTGTTCATCATTATCAGGACATACTACCCCATACAGAGGGCAGAAAGGCCTTCAGCGCTAGTCTGATTGCCCTCAGCTCCAAAAGATTGATATGTAGTTTTGACTCTGATGAAGACCAATGACCGCTGACTGTCAGATTGTTTTGTGGGCTCCCCACCCCGTGAGTGAGGCGTCCATCACTACTGTTATCTCTGGCCATGGTTGCCAAAAGGATTCTCCCTTCAGAATGTTGTCCTTGCGGGTCCACCACAGGAGACCCAGTCAACCCTGCTTGGAACTTGAAGAAAGTCTCACATGTTTCCTGAGAACTGGGACCATTGTGTTCTGAAGGCCCATTGAAGGGATCTCATTCTCAGGCAGGCCTCTGGCACCCGAAAAATGCAGGATGCCATGAGGCTGAGCAACTTCAAAAAATCGTAGGCCGGGAGACGCTTGGCCCTCTGAAACTTGAAAAACCATCTGCAGAATGTCTAGAGCCCTCACCTCGGGTGGCAAGCTCTTTCCCATGGTTGTATCCAGTATAGAGCCAACAAATCTACCAGGGACTGGTTAATTTTAATAATTAACAGAGCAAAAACAGTGCCCTAGAACTAATGGCAGAGATAGAACTTAAAATTGACCATCTAAAATCTACAGCTATTCTGAATACATTTAAGAAGAAATTAGAAGACCTGGATGCTACCATTAAGGAATTCAAGGAGATCAATCTCACTAAAAAAATACAAAAACTAAAAAAAGATATTGCATCGTTCACCCATGAGCGTACTTACTATTATTTCCTGGACAGCCATTACGATGTTATCCCCCAAAACGAACAACAACAATCGCCCAATCAAATACGAAAATGGCGCCAGCCAAGAAGAAACCAGAAGTACAATACACCTACAGCCTGGAGCTTCTCAAGTGGAAGTTCCGAAGATGATGTTAGACCTAGCACGTCAGGAGGGCACGAATGCAGCAACTCTCGAAACCGAGAACGATCGGGAGATAGACAAGTCCAATTTCAGGATCAGTACAACCAAAGAGGACAGGATAACACAAGGAAGCCTTTTTTAGGCCAAGGTGGCAGAGGGAGAGGCCGAAACAGAGGACACAATCAAGACTTCGGCAGAGTCACAAGGAGCAGGGGGAAAGGATTACCCCAACAGTAGATTTACTAGTGATCAACCTCTCAGCACACCCTCTTACTCTAAGTGAAACTAAGGTCCTACAGAAAGGGCTAAGTTTCATGTTTACGGCACGACATGACGCATTCCAAATGAGAAATAGCCTAGCGAAACCTATGAGGAAAATCCAATTACGACAACACTTTGGTGAACATGATGCAGAACAAGATGTCAATAGACAGAAGGGCACCACTGGACTCCACCCAAAATCGACTTTCTACCCACAGAACATATCTGCTGAATCCATCACCTTTGAAAAGGAAATTACTAAAAAACTGGAAATTATTGAGAAAAACAAAGAAACTACTTTACAGAACATTTCAAAGGAAGAACGCCAAGCCCTAAGCGCACTACGTAACAACAAGGAGGTCATAATAAAACCAGCAGACAAAGGAGGTTCTATCGTGGTCATGAATACCGTTGATTACGAACAGATGGTGACTAAACTTCTTGACAACAGGACCCATTGCCAAATCTTACCCTGCGACCCCACTGAAACTCTCCGCACTCTGATCAATGGGATCGTGGAAGAAGCAGCGTGTGAAGGTCATATTAGTACCCAAGAAGCATTTCTCTGTCCTAGATTCCCCAAAATTCCAACTTTCTATGCACTACCAAAAGTGCACAAGGGAACCCTACCGCCACCGGGATTCCCTATTGTGGCAGGGATACAGTCATTTTGGAGCCATTATCCGAATTCGTGGATTTCTTCTTGAGACCAGAAATCCCTAAAATGCGGTTTTACCTGAAAGACACTACCAGTATTTTGAAGATGGTTAATAACTTACCATTTGACCTGGAGACACAGTATCTAGTAACTCTTGATATAGAGGCTCTATATACTAATATACCGAAGATAGAGACCCTGCAAATTGTAGAAAAAGTTCTCCGGGACTTGAGCCCCACTTTGGACATGCCTATTCAATTCATTCTCCAGCTAACAGAAATAGCACTCACAAGGAATGTTTTACTTTACAAAGACACCTTTTTCCAGCAGTGTTCTGGGACTGCAATGGGGGTGACCTTTGCCCCTTCTTAGCTAATCTCTACATTGCTCACTTCGAAGAGAAACACATATACCCTGTTACCAATCCATTTCTGCCTAAGATCGCAGTATGGACTCGGTATATTGACGACATTTTTACAATCTTCACAGGCGATTCAATCGCCCTTAACAAATTCATGGTGTGGCAAACTCTAGAAATAGATACTTGAAATGTACCTATAATGCCACTGAACAGGTAACACAATTTCTGGATGTCGAGATACGTACAGAAGCAGGTAGCTTGAGTACAACGGTATTCGGAAAACCTACAGACTGTAAATCACTCCTGAAAAATTCAAGTTTCCACCTCTCTGGGATAATTTGCCCTTTGGCCAATTTTTACAGTACAGGAGAAACTGCTCTAGTCTCCAGGAATATGACAGCCAATCACAAATACTCAAAGAACGTTTACTTGAGAGAGGATACCCGAACAAGATAATCAGGCACGAGATATCACCTTACAACAAAAAACAAGACCAGAAGGACAGAAAACCATTACTGCAGTTTTTGGATACTCCACAAAAACCAATATGATCAAAAGTAAAATCCTAAAACTCTGGCCGATCCTGCATGTGGGGGACGTTAATCTCCCACTGCATAGGTTCGCAATAAGAAAAAGGAAGAATATTCGAGACACCTTAATGCACTCTTACCGAGAGCCGAGTGATAGCATGCAACAAACTACACTATGGGACAACATGCGCACAGTTGGACACTCCCCCTGTGGGCATTGTAATGTGTGTACCCTCACCACATGCACTAAAACTTTGGATTTGGGCCTACACAGTATGGAGACAAAACACGTTAACAAATTGCTATACGGCAAAAGTTATATATATGATTAAATGCCCTTGTAACCTTATGTATATAGGGATGACCAGCAGACCAGTACAAAAACGGATACAAGAACACATGTCTTGTATAAGGACCAAACGAGAAAATGCCCCTTTAGTCGCACATTTCCTACAAAAAAAACATACAACACAGGATATAAGATGGAATATTGTGGAAAGGGCAAAATGCCCTAGGAGAGGAGGAGACGTTGCTAGCATGTTGCTGAAACGTGAGCAGAATTGGATTTTCGTCTTAAAACAGACCACCGAGGCCTTAATGAGTCCATCCCATGGCAAGCCCTGTCAGTAATAGAATAAAACCTCCCACCACGCCTTATATACAAGACGGAATTCACTTGCGGGCATCCTACCTTAACACATGGGGCGAATATAAAATATCTATCTGAGGCCACCGACACATGAAACAATAAATAATCAATTTTGTAATTGGACATAGCAAGTAACTTTACCTCTGTGTGGGCCTTCCAACTGCCCTCATATGCATGCGTAGTAACATTACACTACTTTAAAATATTTACTGTAGAGATGCCTTCCCCATTAACGTTTTAACGTGGAAGGTGCGCTATACATTGATGTTAGCCTCAAGATTCCCATCATCTTTGTGGCTTTCGTGTGGATAGGGGTTATTGCCTGACCTGTCTGGTTCACTTTGGACCCATGAGGTAGAATGAATCGAGACAGCATTTCCACTTCCGGGAGAGCGCCAGCCCATACGTGAAATGTAACATGTGACTGTTACACGTGATACATCGGGGACGGCCGCTTATGTACATCTTACACCCAGACCCACGTACATACAGCTCCTGACACTGTGAGGGACTGTTTCATCTTGGAAACCAATAAGTACCCGCTGCGGCACCGACATAACGAGTGCGCTGCTTTTAGCCCCTCTGAGTATATATCTCTATTGTTTTTCACGGCTGCGTGGAAAAACAAGCAGCTGGTTTTCTAACATGCCGACAATTTAATTACAAGATGCCAATAGCCATAAAAGAAAATGTATATGGCCACTTACATTGGCACCAGTGCTTTGGCCCATACAATGTAACTTACTGATATATTATCCCATTCCAACAGGACTGAGGACTACTGTAAGAGGGTCATAATGGTACAAACTTGGGCACCGGCAAGCTATATTTTTTATTACTGTGCTTGATCTTATATGTAGGCCTCCCCCAAAGGAGACTATAGACACATGCCAATACATATAGATTTAGAGATATCTACTCGAGCACCTTGTGATCTTGGACACACAACTATCATAGAAGATTGAGGGGATCTACATCTACCCATCGCACCCCTACTGTGACTCAACCTGTTGTCTTTACAGTAACAATACCATGAGGTTGTCGCTGAACACACGGGGAGAACAGTCCGTTTTTACAGCAGATTTTGCCATCTAACCTGAAGCACGGTATATGGAAGGTCAGTACATTATTACATCTGTTGTACTTGTGACACTTCCGTCTACAAATAAGATAGAAGAACTTATATGTTAGTAGCCTTGTGTTTTTACCGTTCGAGTTACATGTGTATTATGTTCATGTTTCTCACTTTCACTTTAGCATATAGAGATACATAATCTACACTGCATACTCTAAGCAATTAAGCCTGGAGCAGTGATTGAGGAGTGACTCTGGATTATCTTTGTTATCGTAGGTTCTTCTCTTGAACTTCCCTGTATATGGCGATAAGAAGCGTGGTAAAGTATATACCCTGTGGCAAGACTGATGACCTATTGTTTGAAATTACCAGTGTTTCTTAGAAGACTGTGCTGAAGAAAGTGGTCATACTTACGTTAATACCACTGAAACCGGTAGACAGTGGTTGTGACATGGTGGAGGCAAAAACTAAACCTACCTACACCCTGAACAACCCTTGTGTTTTTTAACTTTCCCACACTCTGTCTAGTACTAAGCATCCTCCAGACGGATGTTGTGGGTCGTTATTTGTTTGTCTTTGTTTAAAAATCTCACCCAGATAGGTAGTGCCAGTTACATTTCTTTCCTGGCATTCCTTCCGAGGTTTGAGCCATTAGTTCTTAACCTGAGTTATCCTAGTACTATTCAGCCTGTCTACGGGATATTAAATCATTATGTACCCGAAGTAGAAGGTTGACCTTTTAGCCTTAGGTGTTAACCCTTTTAACACTCATCTGCCCATATCCACCCATTAGGATACCAGTGAACTGCGACAGACAGGGAAATAACAAGTTTTGGATTGTTATTTTTCTTCAAAAATGATTTCTCTTTATACTCTTTTTCTGTCCCTTTTCGATAAGCGGTCCATCAGCGCTTTCTAGGGAATCCTCCCCTCTGGGACTAGGTAGGGACAGTGAGTTATTCGATCTATCCTTCTGTCTTCGATACTGACCCTGTAACTCCTAGGCCACTGTGTTTCTGAGACCTTCTGGTATAGGGAAACCTTACTGCATTTTTAAGAATCACACACAGTTGTGTGTTGCCCTCCTTTTTGTGTTAATACACCTGCCTGTTAGGGCATCACCCTGCATACTTTTTTTTACAGTGCCCTTTGTTTTGTGACTATGTATCCAGTACAGCCCAGATGAATTGGAGCTTCTGAGAAGGTGTAATTTGGGACTTCTTGTAATTGAAGGAGGAGCCAATCTGTGAAGTGAGTGGAAGGTCATGCTGAGATGATGCATGACTTGTTCGGGAGAACGCATCCTGATCAGCCAATTGTCCAGGTAAGGGTAGATGTGAATCCCCCCTCTCCTGGGACTCGCTTCCCCCACTGCCATCAATTTGGTGATAGCCCTCGGGCAGAGGTTAGCCCAAATGGCAGAACTCAAAACTGATAATGAGAACCACCAACGGCGAACCTCAGGTATTTTCTGTGCTTGAGATGAATTGGACATGAAAATAGGCATCCTGAAGGTCCAATTACACCATCCTTTCCTGGAGTTGGAGGGCCTGAAGGATCTCAGAGAGTGTGACCATCTTGAACTTGTCACTCCTGAGCAACTTGTTCAAATATCTCAAGTCCAAGATGGGTCTCAGTCCTCCGTCCTTTTTGGGTATTAGGAAGTATGGCGAATACCATCCCTTGTTCCTCTCTGCTGCAGGCACCGGTTCTATATCGCCTTTCTCTAGCAGGGTTAACATTTCCTGCACAAGGAGCAGATCCGGAACCCTCAAAGAGCAGTTCCCCAGTGGATGGTTCTGAGGTCTCTGAATGAAAGGAAGGCAGTAACCATGGGCTATGGTTTCCAGTGCCCAAGCATCTGCAGTATTGTCTCGTCATTCTTGCAGATGTTGAGACAGCCTGCCTCCCACTGGTGATTTGTAACTCAATACTTCAGAGAGGTTTTGAGGCGGCTGATGCAGTGGCTGATTGTAAAGATGCCCCTGCTTCAGTGGACTTTGCACCTCTCCCTCGTCTACCATGAGGGAATCTTCTTTGGCCTCTTTGAAGAGCCATTCCTCTCACTCTTCCAACTGAGGAGTAGTGGCGAAAAGACCTACCCCTCCGAGGCTGTCCACTGGGGAAAAAGGGCTGAGGCTGCCTAATAGCGGCACCTAAAGATTTGTTTGCTGCCTTTTAGGTCTGCAACTTCTCAAGGCTCTTGTCAGCCTTGTTGCCAAAAAGGTGAAACCCGTCAAAAGGCATGTTGAGGAGTCTGGATTGCACATCTGGCGCAAATCCCAACTTCCTCAACCACTCAAATCTGCCTATCACGGTAGACACGACTGAAGAGACTTGCACATGGCTTCTTTGCCATCTCTAACAATAGCCAAGAACCAGTCTCTTTCTCCCCTCTCGGGAATGTGCTCTGCCGCCATGGAAATGCGGTCCCATAGAGTGAATGAGAATTTTGCAAGGGCACATGTGGAGTTGGCAGATTTTCAAAGTCATACTCCCTGCAGAAAATACTTTTCTGCCCATGCATCTACTCTCTTGTCATCCCTATCTGGAGGGGTAGCAGGATAAGCTGTCTTAGACAGGTAGTCGGGGTCACTAAGGCAGTATTTTTTTGTCAAGTTTTTATTCACTGCCGGATTAGTTTCTGGCATCTCCCAATTTGCTGCCACCCTTTTTTGGAGAGCAACATGGAAAGGTAATATAGGATTAATCTGCCGACCCTTATCAAGGATTTTCATCAGATCATCCTGTTTAAATGTAGGGTAGGCCTACTCCGCCCCATATAGTCTACCACTTTTGACATTGGCTGTCTGTTTGAAGCGGTTTATAGTCATTTGGTCGAAAACAAAAACGTTGAACGTCATAATGTCGAAAAAAAAAATGTCGGAAAAAAAAATGTCGCATTTGTTTTAATACGTTTTTTTTCAAAATGGGGGGGTTCACCCCAACCCCCCTTTTTTATTTTTTATTTTACCCATTTTTTATACTTACCAAACCCAAAAAATACATATAAATAAAAAAATAATAGATTCAACTTTTTTTTTCGACATTTTTTTTTCGACATTTTTGTCATTCGACTTTTTATTTTCGACATTATGACTGCACACTGTATGAAGCATCTGCATGCTCACCAGCCTCAGGTCTACCGAAATCCAGTTCAGAAATAAAGCTTTCAGGCACATTCAGTGTGCCAAATTGAAGACCAATTGGGACATCAATGTCTGAAGGTTCATTTTCCTCATAAATTGAGGTAAGGGACTTGAAAAACTATTTCCTTGGTAAAGGAATACAGGTTTTGTCAGGCATAGGCATCGAAGGTTTAAGAAATTCTGAACTCATCGCTTGAGGAGTCGTCGATTTCGGCTTCGATGGCACCATTGGCTTAAATGGCGCAGTTGGCATCGACGGAACGACTGGCGTCAAGGGCGCAGTCGGCATCGATGGCGCAGCTGGCGTCGACGGTGTAGCGGATGTCGAGGGCCTAGCTGTCATTGAGGGCAAGGCTGGCGTTGATGGCGTTGATTCTGTCGATTACTTCAACCTCGACTTATGCTTGTGTTTACGGCTCAAAGGATCCTTCGATGACTGGAGCTAGCACAAGAGCGGGACACATTTCATTTGAATAGGGTGAGTTCACCCACCACGCCAGTTCGGGGGAGCCCTTGAAAGACTTCCCTAAGCTGGCAGGGGAGAGGGTTTAATGGGGGACCAATGTGGCACCCCAATCAACTGCATGGGTCGCCCATGACTAAAGCCGGCCATGAGAGAGAGTGGGATTCAGAATCCAACCATAGGCTAAATAAGGCAAGGATTGCCTTCTGAGTCTCAAGACCAGGGATACCCCAAGAAGTAAAGGGTTCCTGGTAAAGAAGGCAGGATATCTCCCTAAAGAGTGGTACATATGAAGAGCCAGCAGGGCGAGGGCAAAGCCCAAAGGTACCGGACCTCAAACAATCTTTCCATCTGCTCCACTCATCCTCAGCCTTAGAACGAGTGCAGGATAGTGTGCCATGGCTACACTTACTTGGGATTTACAGCCAGCATGTAGCACCGGACTGTTTCACACGAAAACACCATTAATAGCATGGACTACAGTCATACAACAACTGACTTTCTCAGCGAGGTCCTCAGAAAAGCTCTACTGATTTCGCCCCTGCAAGGTCTGTAAAAGAATGCAGCCCTGCCCTTTTTATTGAATACATTTGAAATGTTTTTCCAACCCTCTTTGAAGAATGGAAATTCATTTATGACAGCAGGGGGACACACCAGTGCTGCCCCATGTATTTGTTTTATTTAATGGAATTGTTTTTTTGTTTTTTTTTATAACGCGCCTACCACCGTACCGCTTAGCAGGGTAATTCATAGAATTTCGCAGAAAAGTGTCGCAAGCGGCTGGCGCAGAGTGTCCGCGTGCGATTGTCTGCGCCAGGCACGTGCGCTAAAACCGATTTCCGCGCACAGCGTGTTCATGGATTTTAGGCTCCCAAACCAGCCGTGGCGCAGAGTATCGCAGCGACCCTGCAGCAGCGCCAGTAACGCCCCAAGAACGCCCTCGCGCAAGCTAAAGCCATCAAAATCGCAAAATCATCGCAAAGGGCTGCGCTAACCCTGGACCAGTTTACAGGGCTGCCAAACAAGGAACGCAAAGCGGGTAACGTGCATATCAGGGGTACGCGTGAAGTTATACACGCGATTAGCCAGGGTACGTGTATTACAGGGGTACGCGGGAAGTTGAACACGCGATTGGCCAGGGTACGTGTATTACAGGGGTACGCGTGAAGTTTTACACGCGATTAGCCAGGGCACGTGTATCACAGGGGTACGCGGGAATTATCACACGCGATTTGGCTGGGTACGTGTATTACAGGGGTACACGGGAAGTTTTACACGCGATTCGGCTGGGTACATGTATTAAAGGGGTGCGCGAGAATTCTCACATGCGAATTGGCCAGGTACGTGTATTACAGGGGTGCGCGGGAATTATCACACGCGATTTGGCTTGTTACGTGTATTACAGGGGTGCGTGGGAAGTTACACACGCGATTAGGCTGGGTGGGTCCTCACAGGTGTTCCCTGTACACCCTCCACGGCCCCTGCAGGCAGCCCACAAAACAGGGGACTACCCTGCACACCTGCTCATGTCCCCCTGCACCCCCACCTCCCAGCAGTGCAGGGGCACCCTCCACCAGGCCCCCACTCATGTCTCCCACCACCCCCACCCCCCAGCCACCAGGGGCACCCTCCACCAGGCCCCCACTCATGTCTCCCACCACCCCCACCCCCCAGCAGTGCAGGGGCAGCCTCCACCAGGCCCCCACTCATGTCTCCCACCACCCCCACCCACCAGCAGTGCAGGGGCAGCCTCCACCAGGCCCCCACTCATGTCTCCCACCACCCCACCCCCCAGCCACCAGGGGCACCCTCCACCAGGCCCCCACTCATGTCTCCCACCACCCCCACCCCCCAGCCACCAGGGGCACCCTCCACCAGGCCCCCACTCATGTCTCCCACCACCCCCACCCCCCAGCAGTGCAGGGGCAGCCTCCACCAGGCCCCCACTCATGTCTCCCACCACCCCCACCCCCCAGCAGTGCAGGGGCAGCCTCCACCAGGCCCCCACTCATGTCTCCCACCACCCCACCCCCCAGCCACCAGGGGCACCCTCCACCAGGCCCCCACTCATGTCTCCCACCACCCCCACCCCCCAGCCACCAGGGGCACCCTCCACCAGGCCCCCACTCATGTCTCCCACCACCCCCGCCCCCCAGCAGTGCAGGGGCAGCCTCCACCAGGCCCCCACTCATGTCTACCACCACCCCCACCCCCCAGCCACCAGGGGCACCCTCCACCAGGCCCCCACTCATGTCTCCCACCACCCCCACCCCCCAGCAGTGCAGGGGCACCCTCCACCAGGCCCCCACTCATGTCTCCCACCACCCCCACCCCCCAGCAGTGCAGGGGCAGCCTCCACCAGGCCCCCACTCATGTCTACCACCACCCCCACCCCCCAGCCACCAGGGGCACCCTCCACCAGGCCCCCACTCATGTCTCCCACCACCCCCACCCCCCAGCAGTGCAGGGGCAGCCTCCACCAGGCCCCCACTCATGTCTACCACCACCCCCACCCCCCAGCCACCAGGGGCACCCTCCACCAGGCCCCCACCCATGTCTCCCACCACCCCCACCCCCCAGCAGTGCAGGGGCACCCTCCACCAGGCCCCCACCCATGTATCCCACCACCCACACCCCCCAGCCACCAGGGGCACCCTCCACCAGGCCCCCACTCATGTCTCCCACCACCCCCACCCCCCAGCAGTGCAGGGGCAGCCTCCACCAGGCCCCCACTCATGTCTACCACCACCCCCACCCCCAGCCACCAGGGGCACCCTCCACCAGGCCCCCACTCATGTCTACCACCACCCCCACCCCCAGCCACCAGGGACACCCTCCACCAGGCCCCCACTCATGTCTCCCACCACCCCCACCCCCCAGCAGTGCAGGGGCAGCCTCCACCAGGCCCCCACTCATGTCTACCACCACCCCCACCCCCAGCCACCAGGGGCACCCTCCACCAGGCCCCCACTCATGTCTACCACCACCCCCACCCCCCAGCCACCAGGGGCACCCTCCACCAGGCCCCCACTCATGTCTCCCAGCACCCCCACCCACCAGCAGTGCAGGGGCAGCCTCCACCAGGCCCCCACTCATGTCTACCACCACCTCCACCCCCCAGCCACCAGGGGCACCCTCCACCAGGCCCCCACTCATGTCTCCCACCACCCCCACCCCCCAGCATCCAGGGGCACCCTCCACCAGGCCCCCACTCATGTCTACCACCACCCCCACCCCTCAACCACCAGGGGCAGCCTCCACCAGGCCCCCACTCATGTCTACCACCACCCCCATCCCCCAGCCACCAGGGGCAGCCTCCACCAGGCCCCCACTCATGTCTCCCACCACCCTACCCCCCAGCAGTGCAGGAGCAGCCTCCACCAGGCCCCCACCCATGTCTCCCACCACCCCCACCCCCCAGCCACCAGGGGCACCCTCCACCAGGCCCCCACCCATGTCTCCCACCACCCCCACCCCCCAGCAGTGCAGGGGCACCCTCCACCAGGCCCCCACTCATGTCTCCCACCACCCCCACCTCCCAGCCACCAGGGGCAGCCCCCACCAGGCCCCCACTCATGTCTCCCACCACCCCCACCCCCCAGCCACCAGGGGCACCCTCCACCAGGCCCCCACTCATGTCTCCCACCACCCCCACCCCCCAGCAGTGCAGGGGCACCCTCCACCAGGACCCCACTCATGTCTCCCACCACCCCCACCCCCCAGCCACCAGGGGCAGCCTCCACCAGGCCCCCACTCATGTCTCCCACCACCCCCACCCCCCAGCCACCAGGGGCACCCTCCACCAGGCCCCCACTCATGTCTCCCACCACCCCCACCCCCCAGCCACCAGGGGCACCCTCCACCAGGCCCCCACTCATGTCTCCCACCACCCCCACCCCCCAGCAGTGCAGGGGCACCCTCCACCAGGCCCCCACTCATGTCTCCCACCACCCCCACCCCCCAGCAGTGCAGGGGCACCCTCCACCAGGCCCCCACTCATGTCTCCCACCACCCCCACCCCCCAGCAGTGCAGGGGCAGCCTCCACCAGGCCCCCACTCATGTCTACCACCACCCCCACCCCCCAGCCACCAGGGGCACCCTCCACCAGGCCCCCACTCATGTCTCCCACCCCCCCCACCCCCCAGCAGTGCAGGGGCAGCCTCCACCAGGCCCCCACTCATGTCTCCCACCACCCCCACCCCCCAGCTACCAGGGGCAGCCTCCACCAGGCCCCCACTCATGTCTCCCACCACCCCCACCCCCAGCAGTGCAGGGGCAGCCTCCACCAGGCCCCCACTCATGTCTCCCACCACCCCACCCCCCAGCAGTGCAGGGGCAGCCTCCACCAGGCCCCCACCCATGTCTCCCACCACCCCCACCCCCCAGCCACCAGGGGCACCCTCCACCAGGCCCCCACCCATGTCTCCCACCACCCCCACCCCCCAGCAGTGCAGGGGCACCCTCCACCAGGCCCCCACTCATGTCTCCCACCACCCCCACTCCCCAGCCACCAGGGGCAGCCCCCACCAGGCCCCCACTCATGTCTCCCAAGACCCCCACCCCCCCAGTCACCAGGGGCACCCTCCACCAGGCCCCCACTCATGTCTCCCAGCGTGCTACGTGTATTTCAGGGGTTCGTGTGAAGTTTCTCACGCGATCGGGCCTGGGGGAGCGGGCTACGTGTATTCCAGGGGTGCGTGAGAAGTTCCACACGCGATTGGCCTGGGCGCGTGTATTTCAGGGGTGCGCGGGAAGTTTTACACGCAATTTCAGCAGGGTACGTGTATTTCAGGGGTGCGCGGGAAGTTCCACACGCGAATAGCCTGGGCGCGTGTATTTCAGGGGTGCGGGAAGTTCCACACGCGAACAGCCTGGGCGTGTGTATTTCAGGGGTGCGCGGGAAGTTTTACACGCGATTTCAGCAGGGTACGTGTATTTCAGGGGTGCGCGGGAAGTTCCACACGCGAATAGCCTGGGCGCGTGTATTTCAGGGGTGCGCGGGAAGTTCCACACGCGAATAGCCTGGGCGCATGTATTTCAGGGGTGCGCGGGAAGTTTTACACGCGATTTCAGCAGGGTACGTGTATTTCAGGGGTGCCGGGGAGTCCTACATGTGATTTGACAGTGTGGGTCCTCCCAGGTGTTCCCTGTACACCCTCCACGGCCCCTGCAGGCAGCCCACACCACAGGGGACTACCCTGCATCCCTGGTCATGTCCCGCAGGCAGCCCACCCAACATGGGCATGCCCCGCAGCAAAGGCACATGTCTCCTTGAACTAATGAACACCAACTCATGTCCCCCACCACCCCCACCCCCCAGCACTGTGGGGCACCTGCCAGCAGGCCCCCACCCATGTCCAACTCATGTCCCCCACCACCCCCACCCCCCAGCACTGTGGGGCACCTGCCAGCAGGCCCCCACCCATGTCCAACTCATGTCCCCCACCACCCCCACCCCCCAGCACTGCGGGGCACCCTCCACCAGGCCCTCGCCCATGTCCCATCCATGCCCCCCTGCTCCTGGGTCCCAACAATCCCCAATCATGTCCGTAATGGCCATCCTCCCCTGCCAAAAGGCCTAACCAACTATCACATCCACCCACATATCAAAGGCAATTACATGTTACACACCCAATGTAAATAATGCAAATGAACACATGTCTGTCACACACAATGGCTGCAAGTGAATGTTAAAACACCCAACATGACATGCATGAAAGTAATGAGATGATACGACACATTGAAGGATGAAAATAAAAATGTATTGAAAATCAACTAGAATGGAAATGAAATTAGAAAAACCACAAAGCAAAACAACAAAAAGAAGATGAATGTCCATGAAAAAAATCCAAAAAATCAAAAAATCCATAGAAGAACTATTTACAAGACAATCCCGGGTCCATGAGCCCAACCAAATGAAACCTAACTATGTCAACTAACTAAAAACTGAACTATATACAAGAAAGTGGCGCATTGTCCAATCGCAACCAAATAAAAAAAAAATAATTTAAAGGAAACCTACCACTAACTATATAACTATATACAATGGCAGCGGGCAAGTCCTGCGGCTCACTCTGTGATGTTGCCGGCCAGGGCATCATCGAACTCCATGTCGATGTCCTGGAGGCGGGACTCTGTCCTGGCCCCGAGGTCTCGCAGGGATAACCCCATGTTCACCTCAAACTCCCTGCGAGCTTCCTCGAGGCACTCAGCCCGCCTCAACGCCCGACGCATGGAGAAATCCGCCCTGACCATGGTGAGCCGCTCCTCTTCCACCCGCTGCCGCTCCGCACCTATCCGCTGGACCAACTGCTCCCACACGGAAGACACTACCATCCCAGGGTTCTCCGGCCCTCCGGCCGATGCCCGCCCCTCTGATCTTGATGGCCCCGAGCCATGATGCCTCCCACGTCGAGCCTGCTGCTGCCTCCGACGCCACTGCCTCTGCCAGCACGACGGCATCCAGGATGATGGAAACCACCGACGCCGTCGTGCACGTGCCCTGCCCGATGATGCCGTCACATCCTCCATCTGCTGGGGTCCAGTTGCTGTGTTGTCCACCCCTGCTGGACCTCTGACTCCCGACTGTGGCAGGGATGGGATCCCCACCGAGCTGGCTGCATTGGTCAGGGCAGGTCCACAGGGGGCCCTGGTGGCATCTGGGCCGGAAGACGGCAAGGAGAACGACTGGCGTATAGTCTCCACAGAGGAGGAGAGGGCCGCCAGATTGGCCGACACATGCAGGAAACCCCCGAACATGGCCGATCCCAATTGGGCCACGTCGGCACGGTGCTCTTCGTGATGACGTGCGTGCTCCTCCTGGGAAGCACGCACGGCATCACGAATCACAGCCGTGCGCATCGCGACCCCAATCAGGACCTTCTCCACACGGCCAGGGGTCCCCTCGTCCGCAGGTGGAGGGGAGTCAGATGACATGGACATCCCCTCTACCTGCGGACGGGCCTGGGACGGGGCATCCCTGCTGGTGCAAGATGGTGCACCCACAGGTTCAGGGACAGCGACATGCACAGGCCCCTCCACGGTGACCTGTGCTGCCTCCTGCCCCTGCCCCTGGACTGCACCACTTGCACCAGCAGGGATGCCCCCAACAGGCCCCATGTGCGCCTCAGTGGCGGCCTCCTCCTCCTCTGTGGAAACCACCAACCTGGATGGCTCCTCGCCGTCTACCGCCGTAGCAGGCCCCTGTGGGGGCTCACCCACCCCTTCCGCTGCAGCCGTGGGGGCATCCCCGCCGCCTTGCTCCACAGCGCCGTCTCCGCCCTCTCCTTCACTAGCCGCTGCGTAGAGGGAGACATAGAACACAAGCATCAGGGTACTGTACAATGGTCCCCTAGACAGGAAGCAATAGCAGATGAGTGCCACTGTCAAAGTACACTTCCATCATGTCACACTACAACACATGTGTCAGTCCAGGCAAAACACACACAGTGACAGTCATGGTGCGTGCCATGGACATTTCAATGCATGTCCAATGGACTCTCGAATCATACAATGTAATGGGACTCACATGCATCATGGGTCATGCCTATCACATGCACACACTTCACCTCAGTCACATCCATCTGGCCCCGTACACCACAATCACAGTGCATACAAGGATGACTAGGCTGCATCAGTGAATCTGTACATTGTCACAGACATGTGTCATGCATCCATGGCACTCACAAGTCACAGACACGCAGGTCAGGCACACAGACATGGATACCACATATGTATCTGGCATCAGCACCCATCCCTCGCCCCACCCATGTCCAGGAACAGAGACTGCCATGCTCTCATGTGTGCAATCTGCACAGGGCTCCCCATGTCGCATTCAAACACATGCAACAACCGTGCGGTTCACACATTACAGGTCGCACATGCATTCCCATGATGTCCCTGCACACATACATGCGTACATGGCCTATGTCACACATGCAGGCAAGTATCAGACAACCAGCACACTGCAACATGCCCTGTCTCACACAGCAATGCTTGGCCACTTACCGCTCAACTCCAGACGGGTCTCCCTCTCAAGGACCTGGGCGTGGAGCGCTGGGTGTGCGCGTTCCAGGACCCTCAACTGGATGGAACTCATGCGGCCCCGGCCCCCCTCCACGAGGCGCCGGGCCTTCATGAGGGTCCTGGACCTCAAGTCTTCCCAGCGCTTCTTGACCTTCTGGATGGTGCGGGTTGCCACCCCCTCCGCGTTGATGGCAACCACACAGTCGGCCCAGATCCTGTCCCGTCCTTCCTTGTTGGCGCGGGACGATCCGAAGAGGGCATCATACTGCCCCAGGACTTGCTCCACCAGGACACCAACTTCGGTGGCAGTGAAGCTGGTGCCCCTCTGCCCCTCTGGCTGGGGGTTGCCACTCGTGCCAGATGTTGATGTGCCCGACATGGCAACCCCAGGGGCAGGAGTGGGTGGCCAACTGGGTCCTGGGGCTGGGCTGTGGAGCGATGTTATCCGAGTCGGGAGTCTTCTGTTCCAGCAGGGGTGGACACAGCAACTGGACACCTGCAGATGGCTGATGTGCAGGCACCAAATGGCAGGGCACGGTGACAGCAGGCAGGCAGGCAGGCAGCAGCAGATGGCACGTGGGAGGCTGCTCGGGGCACTGGGGGGCAGTAATTCGGCCTTCTGGGCAGGAGCGTGGTCTTCTGTGTGTTTTCGCGTGGCCAGCTTGATACGGAGTGATTTGGCACGTGAAAATCCTGCACGTCAGCGTGAAAATCGAGGAAAGGCCCTTAGCGCGTAAGCGCGTCAGCACGCGTACGCGATTTCATTGGACCAAAGGCCCTTACAGCGTAAGCGCGTCTGTGACGTTTTGCGCACGGGCGTTGCCCTGGCAGGGCTTGGTGATCCCGCATGCCTTTATGTTCTGTACGTGATTTTCGTGCGGTGCGTGTGTTTTCCATCCGTTGGGGTTCACACGCTATTACTTCACAGCGGGTGTTGGCTACGCGTTCTTCTACACGCAAGGCAGACGGTGAGTGGTACCCCGCTCCCCCAGGCCCGATCGCGTGAAAAACTTCACGCGAACCCCTGTAATACACGTAGCCCGCTCCCCCAGGCCCGATCGCGTGAAAAACTTCACGCGAACCCCTGTAATACACGGCGAACCCCTGTAATACACGTAGCCCGCTCCCCCAGGCCCGATCGCGTGAAAAACTTCACGCGAACCCCTGTAATACACGTAGCCCGCTCCCCCAGGCCCGATCGCGTGAAAAACTTCACGCGAACCCCTGTAATACACGTAGCCCGCTCCCCCAGGCCCGATCGCGTGAGAAACTTCACGCGAACCCCTGAAATACACGTAGCACGCTCCCCCAGGCCCGATCGCGTGAAAAACTTCACGCGAACCCCTGAAATACACGTAGCCCGCTCCCCCATGCCCGATCGCGTGAAAGACTTCACGCGAACCCCTGTAATACACATAGCCCGCTCCCCCAGGCCCGATCGCGTGAGAAACTTCACGCGAACCCCTGAAATACACGTAGCACGCTCCCCCAGGCCCGATCGCGTGTAATACTTCTCGCGAACCCCTGTAATACACGTAGCCCGCTCCCCCAGGCCCGATCGCGTGAGAAACTTCACGCGAACCCCTGAAATACACGTAGCCCGCTCCCCCAGACCCGATCGCGTGAAAAACTTCACGCGAACCCCTGTAATACACGTAGCCTGCTCCCCCAGGCCCGATCGCGTGAGAAACTTCACGCGAACCCCTGAAATACACGTAGCACGCTCCCCCAGGCCCGATCGCGTGTAATACTTCTCGCGAACCCCTGTAATACACGTAGCCCGCTCCCCCAGGCCCGATCGCGTGAGAAACTTCACGCGAACCCCTGAAATACACATAGCACGCTCCCCCAGGCCCGATCGCGTGAGAAACTTCACGCGAACCCCTGAAATACACGTACCCTGCTGAAATCGCGTGTGAGACTTCCCGCGCACCCCGGTATACACGCACACGTATTTTTTGTCAGCGGGTGTCCGTGTTTGTGGGTACCCCTTTGCACGTCATTTGTCCTGGAGGGCCACAGTATAGGACATTCATCATGGCAGTATATAGGTGCTATTTGTTGGCGCACCTTTTGGCGCACATTTCTTACAGCCGCAGAGACGCTACCGCCTGCTTTCTTGTGGCGGTCGTGTTTGTGCCTGTGCGCTGGTTTGAGCGTGCGCTTTTTTCCCCTATTCTATTCCATGAATACGTGTTGTAGGCGAGCGTGTGGGCGTTCCGCGCACTTGTGCCCTGTACTTTCCCCCGTGACGCCCACGTTTTGGCAAGTTGTTCCCCATTCCGAGTGTTACGCCCGTGTTCCGCCTACTTTTGTTGCGTGCGCCGCGCTATGTGCGAATTTCGCTGTGGCCTGTGCGATTTTCGCTGTGACCTGGCGCACGCTGTTAGATGGCCTGTGCGCCAACGTGCGCCGCGCACTTTTTTATCGCACATCCGCTGGTTTTCTCGCGCACGGACTTCCATGAATCGATGTGCGCTGCTTTTCGTGCGATTTTCGCACTTGCACTGCGATTTTCGCTATTCCACTGCGATTCGCACGTTTTTGCCCACTTGCGCCGCGCTAATTATTCCATGAATCGGCCTGTAGGTTTCTAAGCGCGAATCCGAGATTCGAACCTCTGTTGCTTTGGGTGGTTTTGCTTCCAAAACCAGCGCGTTGCCCCTGTGCTCTCCTTCGTTCGCTATACCAACATTGTACAAAAAATGCACAGAAAAACCATTAATTACCTTTTCGTGCACTGTATTTTGCATGCACAAAAGAGGTGCAAATTCCTTCTCACCCCGTTTGTGCTCACCTACATATGTATGCGCTGAAAGTGGGTTCTCTAGTGTCTCCCTTTGCTCAAGGCACAAACATGTTTGTCATGCCTGGGTCAAAAACATGTTCTACTGCCACATTCTGGATGGGGGTAAAATTATGGAGAAATACCTGATTTCTAATAAGTATTTGAACCCATAATCATGAGGTATTTACTGCCTGTGGTATTTCAAAAAATGGCACCTCAAGTAAATTCCTCAATACTCGTCTGCAATTTAAATATTGACTGTTTTGACTGTTACCAATATAATGAGAATGAGCCACTACGTGCTGCCAATTTTCACAGGTAAAGGAAGCTGGTCCAAGCAAGGGATCACCTGAGACTACAGTCAGCAGCTTAGTCACTAGGAAATAGCTCATTCCAAGCAGAGACCTGATGGCCTGTACGGAAAAGTGCTTTTGTGTTGTTGTTATAATACTGATATCTGCAAAATGTAATTAAGATGAAGTCAGTCACATGCTTGCCTGAGAAGTCACTGAATATGCCCTAGAAGAAGTGCCAGTGGAAGACTTCTGAGCCAAATGCTATATGGTTGTTTTAATAAATGTAATTTGGATTGTATACAGTGTTAGCAGCCATCGTCAGATGATTTAATCTGAATACAGCATGAAGCAAATGGTATGTAACTGTGCACCAAATGTGCAGGAAGTAGCTCTCTAACATTATTCCTCTCTCTATTCAAATGTCCTTTTATTGATTTATGATACTTGAAAAGTGGCTTTACACGGCAAGGATTGTTGTTCGAATAGTGTAGCTACTTTTGTTTATATGTTGCTAAAATGTTAGCATTTTCTTTCAATAGCCACAATGGCTATTTTAAGGGTGCAGAAGGAGGCTACTAAAACACAGGCCGCATAGTGATTGCTATAGACTTTAATTCAATATAGAAATAAAGAGAAACCCTATCGTTCCCTATATCTATGAGGAGTCACCCAGCCGCAAATAAAGTGTTAATGGGTCTGTCGGGATGCATTTGACTCGAAAAGTCCACTGTCCTGTGTCAAATGTCTCTATCTCTGTCCCTTATACTCATAACAAAACTAATGGTTGCAACAATGTTCTTGGTCCCGAAGAATGACTCCCTCCTCCTGGACTGAATGCCACAGTCCTGGTTGCAAGTTCTTCACCAGGGAGAATGACTTCCTTCCCCTGGTTTTGATACTTGACACACAACAGATTGTTGATCCTTTAACACTATACATCAGAAAGTTCACTATTTCTTTACTCCAGGAGGAATGACTCCCTATACCTGGAACACTGTTTTGATATTCTTTGCAAGTGTAACTACCAGGAGAATGACTTCCTTCTCCTGATGTCTGGTTCTCACTGTTTTCCGTACACAAAGCCAGGGGGAATGACTCCCTTCCCTCTGACTTTCTTGTCACTTGGTTTCATGATTCCACAATGCCAGGGGAAGGGATCCCTTCCCCCGGCCTTTCTTGATGTTGTTCTCACAGTTCACAACACCAGGGGGATTGACTCCCTTACACTGACCTTTCTCAGACTTATTTCACTGTCCACAACACTGGTGATAATAACAACGTTACTCACCGTAGTGACTACCTTAATCCTAGTCCATAGTCGTCTTTCCTCCATACTTTCGGAGATTCCGTCCATCAGGGCCTCTGCACGTGGCATAGCCTGCCTTCCTGAGCTCCGCCCCGCGCATCACCCTTCAGTCCTTTTCTATTGCCAAAGTCGAAGGACCATCAGCAAAATAGAGGATACTTATTAAAGGAGACGGCGGGCGGGCATATGGAAGAAAGAGGACTATGGACTCGGAGTAAGGTAGTCACTACGGTGAGTAACTTTGTTATACTCCTACGTCCCGTCCCCTTTCCTCCATACATTTGGGAGATTCCCAAGCACTGACCAAAGAAACGGGAGGATGGAAACTTCCCTTACTGCAACAGTTTCTTAAGAACTGCCTGGCCAAACTGGGCATCAGCCCGGGAGCTCAGGTCAAGACAACAGTGTCTGCAAAAAGCTCAAGGAGAAGCCCACGTAGCCGCCTTGGCCATGGACATATTTCTGGAAGGCAAAATCGGCCGCTTTGCCACGGACCAAATGTGCATGAACAGCCTTTGGGGGCTGACGGCCTTGAATCGTAGAAGCTTCTGAGATACATGAAGCAATCCAGCATGAAATGGACGCTTTTAAAGCCGGTTTTCTATTTGTGTCACCGAAAGTAACAAAGAGTTGTGAAGAACTTCTAAGTTTGCTTCTTCTGTTGAGGTAAAACTTCAGAGCTGGTCTGACGTCTAGGTTATGTAGAACCCTCTCTGCATCTGAGACCGGTTTTGGAGAGAAAACCGGTAAGGATACTGATTGATTTATGTGGAACTATGAGACTATTTTTGGAAGGAAAGAAGAATGAGTGCGAAGCACAATCTTATCCTTGTGGAAAGTTAGGAATGGATGTTCGACAGAGAGAGTTGAAGCTCACTTATTCTTCGAGCAGATGTTACCGCAAACAAGAAGGCCACTTTCCAAGACAGGAACTTGAGCTTGGTAGTGGCCATTGGTTCAAATGGCTTATGACACAAAGCGGTGAGGATCCCATTTCGGATGAGGAGGCCTGACCGAGGAAAGAGGTGAAGAAGAAGTGAAATGCCTCTTGATTATTGGGTTCGCCAATGAAAAAGAGCAACTGTCTGTAGACAGATAAGCTGCAATAGCAGATAGATATGTTATGCACAATAAGACAGGGATGCCAGAGTCTGCAAGGTCTGATATAAAAGACAAGACACAGGCTTACATGCCACCTAAATTATGCGCATATTATCTTTTGGAAGGTTAAACTGCGCTAAGGACCTGAACTCAGGTACCAGGTCGCCAAGCTGAAGGGAAGGAGGTCTCAAATCTGCAGCAACCTGATCGGGTCGTATATTGATAGGTGCTGCAGCTCTGAAAACCAAAACCTGACTGCTCACCAAGGAGCTATGAAGAGGAGAGTGCAGTTGGAGGCACTCTTGAGTTTCCCAACTGACCGATGAATCAACGGCAAAGGCAGGAAGGAATAAGGTTTTGTGTTGTCCCACGGGATCTCAAGCGCATCCCTCAAGGAAGATGCTCTGAGACTGTCCTTGGAAGCATAGAGTGGTAGTTTCCTGTTCTTTGCAGTCACAAGGAGGTACAATGTTGGAGAACCCCATTGCTGGAAAAGCTTGGTAAGAACATGGCTGTTCATTTCACACTCTTAATTCGTTACAAACAGGCGGCTCAGTGACTCTGCCGCAACATTGATCTGACCTGGAATGTGCATGGCCTGTAGCCAGACATTATGTTGGACTGCCCAATTCCAAATCTGGATAGCTAGATCCACCAGAGGAGGTGCCCTGGTGCCCCCTGCTTGTTGATGTAGAACATAGCTACAGAATTGTTTGTGTGAATTTGCATCACTCTGTTCATGGTAGAAGGCTGGAAAGCTTTCAATGCCAGAAAGACTGCCAGGAGTTCAAGGTAATTAATATGAGACATTATGTTCTGGGGCGTCCACAGATCGTACACCTCGAGGTGTTCCAGCGTCGCCCCCACCATAGGAGGGAGGAGTCTGTTGTAACCGTAATCTGTGGGCAGGGCTCTTGGAAGGAGGTCCCATTGAAAGGTTGCTGGCAGTTGACCACCATTGAAGATCCACTGTCATGGAGGATGGTATCAGAATCATTTTGAAGTCCGGGTCCACAGCTTGGCAATAGCAGCCCCGAAGTGCTAGCTGTGTGCGCCTCATTTTCAGTCTCGCAAGACGTAAGGCTAACAGCAGGGGTGTTGCTAGGTCTGGAAAAGACCTGGGGCTACGCTCATGCCGGAAGTGTCGGGACTGGGGGCTAGCTAGCCTTTTGGTTGTAGCTCCTGAGATTCTATTCGGGGCTACAACCAAAAGATCAGGGGCTATAGCCACCCCCCAGCAACGCCTCTGGCTAACACGCATGAAGCCATCAGGCCCAGGAGTCTCTGGAACCACCAGGCTGACATGTGGGAGCAATTCAGGAAAAGATGGCACGTGGCCGATAAATCCGCAATTCTGTCCTCCGCTAAGAACACTCTGACACTGACAGTCTCCCAGCGGAAACCTAGAAAAATCAGATCATGAGCAACCGTCATAGACGATTTCCGCCAGTTCACCTAAAGCCCCAGTTGAAACAGGAGCTGGAGGAGTGACTGAAGATTGCCAGTTGCAGCCCGTGGACAAGGACTCCGCAGAAGCCGATCCTCCAAATATGGATAGACATGAACTCCCCGCAGTCTGAGGAAGACTGGGGTAACCGCCATCATCTCTGAAAAAACAAGCAGTACCGAGCTGAGACCAAACGGCAGCACTCGATACTGGAAGTGTTCCGTTCCCACAGAAAGCCAAATATATGTCCGATGTGGGCCCCAGATCAGAATATGCATGTAAGCGTCCTGAAGATCTACCACACTGAGTCAATCGTCTTTCCGGAGAGAGGACCTTATCTGGCTGGGCGTGATCATCTTTAATTTCTCTTGGTGTACGAAAAGTTTGAAGCTGCAGAGGTCCAGGATAGTGCGCAGGCCAGCCTAGTTGGATTTGTGCACTCTAAACAGACAGGAATATTAGCCCTCCCCTAGCCCCCGTAAGGGAACAGGTTCCACCGCTCTGAGGTTCAGAAGTTTCTGTAGCTCGGCTCTAAGGGAGGGAGACCCAGTCTGCTGAAGAGGAGATTTAGAGGATGGGATATGAGGGAGGGACAAGCAGAAGCCGGCCCGGGTGATGGACAAAACCCATTGGTCGTCTGTGATAGTCTGACACGCCTCCAGATGAGACGCTATAACGTCCTCCCACTGGAGTCTCATGTGACTCATGGAAAACATCATTTGGATGGTTTGTCACCGGCGAGACCACCTGGGGCCGAAGAGGAGGCTGTTGACCGAGAGAAAAACCAGTCACTTTGCCTTTGCTACTTGCAACGAGGTGCACCAGAGGAGCTTTTTACCCGGTGTGCTCAACGCTCCTGGAACCCACTGAAACCTGAGAAGGACCTTGTCTGGGTCCTTGACCTCTGTGTATAGGCTTCATTAGCTGGGGTTGGGCAAGGACCGACAAATATTTAGCTGTTTGCGTGCTTGCCTTTGTTTTATTGAGTTCGTCATCGGTGGAGAAGTGGAACAGCTCTTTACCTTCAAAGGGTAGATCAAGTACTTTGTCCTGAACCTCCTTCAAGAAGTTTGTAGCATCCAACCACGCTTGGGGGGAGATGGCTACTCCCACCATAAGGCCCAGTGCAGAAGTGTCTACATAATGGGCCGCAACCTCCAGCAGGTCCCGAGCCAGCACTCTGGCATTGGATAGGCCCTCTTTAAAATCTTCCAGCCTGTCCTGAGGGATACATTCATGAAATTTGGAAATCTCTTTCCACAGCTTGAGATTTGCTGCTGCCAGGATTACTTTGGTATTCGCCTGGCACAACTGAAGAGCAGAATTGGAAACAACTTCTTTCCCAATGGCGTCAATAAGTTTCTCCTCTTTGGACCTAAGAGGCAGCCATAGAGAATGTTGAGGACGGCTTAGATTGAAGCGTAGCTGCTGCCACCACTGTTGGTGAGGGGAGTGAACATGCAGTCAAGGGAATGTCTTCTGAAGAGTGTAGTTTGTAGCAAGCGTCAATTTTCCTATTTACATGCTGCCCGGAATGAGGTTCTTCCCAGACTTTGCAGGCTTCAGCTAGCACATCCTTTTGAAGGAAAAGGCCTGTGCGCTCCTGTGTCATAAGAGTTAAGGCTCCTGGAAGTACACCTTCTTGTGGAGCTGGAGACTTGTGTATCGGAATATCCAGCAACGTCATTATATCCACGACCGGGTCATGAAAGGCTCTGACAGAGTGGGACGGGTCTTCACTATCCTGGTCTGATTGGTCCTTGTCAGCTGTGGCCGGAACAGGAAACTGATCGGCAGCACATGGTACCTCAGACCTCATGGGCATACTTGTCTGTGGAATTGGCGTCTTAAGCACTGGTGAAAGTGGAGGAAGTGGTGGCAGTGGAGGAGGGGACCCCACCGGATGAGGAGGGGCAGCACTATGAAAACCTGCGCTGGGGTAGTAGGAGCAGGCTGCGGCTCACGAGGCCTGAGAACATTTCTTTGAATAGATCCTTAAAGTATGCCTTCATTGGGTCAGAGTGCATATGGGCTTGGAAATTGCCAAAGAACGCATCCTCAGAGGAATGTCAAGGCACAGGAGTGGGTAGCGGCCGCTCTGGAGGGGCATACCCCAATGATTGTAAAGAGGCTAGTTGTGCGGGTGGCCCTCCACCAACTGAATTCGCATAAACTAAAGGAGCGGACACAGAAGGAAGCAAGACTGTGTGTGGCAGCAGAAACCCGAGCATGCCAATCCATTGGAGGGCAGAATGGATTCCTAATGTCCACATTCCGTGGAAAATGCTGCTCGGCCCCAAAAATAGGCCCCTCTGCACCAGCCTTTGAGAACGTTGGTGTGAAAGAACTCATCAAAATTGCCACCTCAGACCGCTCGTGTTGAACCACCATTTTGTCACTGCATGAGGTGATCCGTGTCACAGGTCTCAGTGAGGCCATTGTCATCACAGGTGTTTCAGGGCCTTTTTTAAAATCAATTTTAGCCTTGTGACAGGTAACCTCGGCAGAGCCAATACTAGCAGATCTAGAGCGCTTTTGAGCCCCTTTTGATTCTGCAGAAGAATTAGCCCGCGGTGAGGGAACCTCGGCAGGGCCGGTACTTGAAGACTTAGGGCCTTTGCCATCCTTCTTTGTCCCCTCAGGAGGATCAGTTTGACCACAAGATTGTTTGTGGAAAGGCTTAGGATCACCCATGGTAGCCAGAGCCCTAGGAGGAGGCCCCTTGATCTTGCCATTTTTAATTATAGCCCCTAATTGGGGATCCTCAGGGATAACCTTTGTACCTTTAGTCACTGTACAGGAAACCTCGAGACTAGGCTCAGTACGTTTAGTTCCAGACTTGGGAAACTCAGGAATAACCCCGGTCAAAACAACCCTAAATATGTTGGGCTTAGCCTTAGCCCTCAGATGGGGAACCTTGGGCCTTGGAGCAAACTCCGGAATTCAGGCTAGATCCCTTTCGGGACACCTAAGGGAGAACCCTGGAATCAGAGCCACTTGGGGCCCTCCCATAACCAGAACACCCCGGGAAGGAGTACCCTGGCCAGGGTGGGCTAAAAAGGAAGGAACTTACCGGACACATCCTTTTTTCATCGATGAACTGCTGAAAAGCGTGGAGGAGGAAGCAATTGGAACACCTCCTCCCACCTGACGAGTCTACGCTGGAGTGCCCGGACGGAGAGGTAGTCACAGTATAAGCAAAAGTCCCACCAGTGTTCCGGGACCAAGCACTCCAGACAGAGAAAATGGGGAACTACCCTCGCAAAATGACACTCGCACGAAGAACAGCACATGAATCCCAGACGCTACGGCATAGACGGAGGAATGAAGACCATGGAACCGGAGTAGGAAAATGAAAGACAAGGGAACAAAAAACGAAAATTCCCTATGATGCAAATGCGTCCGACCCCGACCGCACAGAGAAAAGGACTGAAGTGTGATGCGCGGGCGGATCTCAGAAAGGCAGTGCTACAGTCACGTACGGTGGCCCAGTGTAAAAATAAAAGAAGGACAAGCAATTATTTTTGATGCTTCAAAAGTGCTCTGGTCCTGTCCCGATGGACGGAATGTCCTGAAAGTATGGAGGAAAGGGGACGGGACGTAGGAGTATGTCTCCCTTCACCCTGGCCTTTTTCAGGCTTATTTCACAGTTCACAAAACCAGAGGGCATGTCTCCCTTTCCCTGGCCTCTTTCAGGCTTATTTAAGAGTTCACAACACCATGGTGAATGTCTCCCTTCCCCTGGTTTTTCTCAATATATTTGGTATGGGAAACTTGGTTCCCTCCCCTGCCAGGTACTGCCACGAAGAAGATGACATGTAGGAATCTTCATGCATGAATGAGGGTACTCAACCCTATTATCTCTATATTTTATATCTGTGAGACCTGGTTCACTCTCCTGCCAGGTACTGCCACAAAGAAGATTACTTGTAGAGATCTTCGTGTGCATGGGGGTCCCAAACCCTTGTTTTTTCTGTTTGTGCCTTCTCTCCACAGCTCCTACCAGCCATCCTGACCACCCATGTACCTTTCTGGTCTCTGCCACTGTCATTCGGTGGTTCTCAACGTCTTCAGACCACTACTTCAGGTCTCTCGTCCCTATTCCGGTTTCCGCGTCTGCTGCGGCAACTCTGCAGCACTTGCTTCTTTGCAGGTTCTCTGTCCTTTCTTGCCAGCATGATCCAGGTGCTCTGCTTGCCTGAACCTCTGCTGTTCCAGCTTTCCCGCCGGTCTGCCCACAATGGACTGGGTTAAGACACCCGAGACGCCTTGCTCGCGTCCCGGTCAGCAGCGTTCTCTCCTTTCTCCGATGGACGATCCTCTCGCTCGCCGGTCCTCATGGGAGGGTCTGACAAAAAAAAGGTAAGTCCTTCCTCTCTCTTTATGTTGAATGAGCATTGACAGCTAGAATGCTCATTCAAGTTCTTAGGAGGGCACTTCATTGTTCCGCACCTCCTCCCCGCATCAGTACCTGTCAAAGAGGTCTTCATTAAGACATCCCTACTCTTCCTCGTCTCAGTAACTGTAGGGTATTCAGTCTCACATTTATATATGGAAGTGTGCGGTATGGAAGTGAGGGATGTGAAGGTGGGCCTCATGGACTGAGGGGAAGAAAAGGAAGTGGGTGGAGGGTGAGGGGTGTTGTACCATGTTCCCTCTAGATGGTCGTCCTTGTCCCCAGAGGGGGAGTCTCTCCCCCATGAGATCCTCATGCTGTGTACCACCCCCAAGGGGACATTCGGGTAACGGCCTCACCTCCCTGGCCTCATGGGAAGGCGCTGCCTCTTAGGGAGAAGTGATGACCTCTAAGGATTCGTCACATAATAAAAACATCAACCCCCTAGAGGGAAACAGATGGATGTATTGGTATTGCTTTGTATGGAGTATCTGTACAACCTCTATACGCCAAGTGTTTCTGTCACTTTGGAGCATGCTGCAACAGGAGAGGTGCTGGGCTTCTAGCCTCCCTTAGCTTCAAGGACATCATAAACAAATGGGCAGCTTTCTAGCTCTCCAACTGTTACTTCTCTATCTCATGGAACTCTAACACTTGCCCCAATGCAGTCCCGACAGATGTCCCGCAAGGGCCAGTACTGGGTCCACTCTTTCTTATTCTGTACACCCCTGCCAGAAACATCTCATCCCTCGGTTTCTGATGTCACCTTTTTGCTAACAGTGCTCACATCTTCTTATGCTTTCCCTACTTCAGCCCATACACCTCTGAGCGCATCACCAACTTTCATCCAACATCGGATGACACTATTGTGTCAAAAACAGATGTCATATTTCTCCTGGCCTTCAGTGCCAATCCCACTCTGCCATCCCTTATCTGCTTTGGTTTTCATGACTTCCTCATGCAACCTCCCAAGTATCAGAACCTTGGAGTTCTCTCTAACTGCAAACTCAAATTACATAATTTCATTGCTGCCGCTGTGGCCAAGATCCACCTTCTAAATATCAGAAACATCTGTACTACCCTTTCCCATCTGTACTATTGCTTTTTTAGGTGGGATGGTGAGCCTGCCAAGGAAGATAGAGAGTAGCAACATCATACTTCTCTCCCGTCCTTGTCTGCTGGCTGACACAAGTGTGAGAAGAGCACAGCATCCTTCCACTCCCCTATGTTTGTTTGTTTATTTATTTATAGCGCGCTCCAGACCCGAAGGTATCCGGGCGCGTGTGCAAGAATACTTTAAGCTTACAGGTTACAGTTACACATTCCAAGTAGATAAAGGATACATTGACAACAGGATAATGATTACCCTACAAGTTCGTACACAGAGTTATATACAGAGTTATTTACACAGGTATTTGTACACAGAGGTGTATACAGAGTATACATTGACATCAGCAAGGTGGAGTAAGCGGGGGAGATGAGCATGTAAGTATGCGTTCAGCTACAGATTAACAGATGGGTAAGACGTAGGTAGTCCTGGTGTCGGTCAGTTATAGGTCGTTTTCTTTGAGCCATTTAATACAGTTAAGTCTGAAGTGTGGATAGGATTGGTCAGACCTTAAAGAGGATGGGAGGGAGTTCCACAACTGGGCTGCTTTGACAGGGAAGCTGTTGCCTCCGGCAGTGCTCAGTTTAAATGGGGGCACAACTAGCTGGTTGGTATATGCTTCTCTGGTAGGTCTATTGGAAGTTCTTCTTTTTAACCTATCTGTTAGGTATTTGGGGGCTAAATCGTTAATACTTTTGAATGTTAGTGATACTGTTTTAAGTTTATTTTTGTCTGCTGTAGAGAGCCACTTAGATTGTCTTTGGACGTCTGAGATATGCTCTCTTCTTGGGATTCCTAAGGCGGCTCTGTTCTGCAAGGTTTGGATTTTTTGCAGCGTGTGGTACATAAATGCTGATACTAATGTGTAGTTTGGGGAGCTGGCGTTGATGAAAAGTCTAATATGAACCATGATATTTCAAAGCAGAAATTTACTCAAGACCCATTTGGTCCCAGGGCTTGTGGCTGTTGTCCTGTATGGTCGTTTCTGTTGATCAATGTTGGTTAGAACATGGTCTGAATTGTAACTAGTTTATCCTGAAAGGTCCTAGCAATTATGTTAGTGAGTTCTGAGGGTTTGCATTGGTTACTGATTTGTTGTGGGTTTGTTAGATCCTTGTGGATTTGAAATACTTCTTTAACCTTGCACTGCACAAAAGAGAAGCCGTTTTGATAGGACCATTTTTTTCTTTCTTACAGTAGTCGTACGGTTTGTCATTGGGAGACAGTGATTTTATCCATGTGTGTCCCAGGTTGCAACCCTTTTAAGGGGGGGGGAGTATGTCATCAAACCATTTGTGGTTGCTCTGAGTCATAGATTGAATTCTTTTCTGCTTTTATGTCGCAATAATATGCAATGTGTTATCCAATTGCCTAGAGCTATGTACACTGTCAAACATGTGTGTTAAACACCACACTCTCAGGTCATGTGTCTCAAGATCCTTTACTGAACCTAGTGGAAGCCACACCTTATTCAATTTTAAAAATTAACAAATCTGACAGATTCCAGAAAGGCTACAAAATGAACTTTTCAGAAGCCTTACATAATCCTTGTCTTTATTGTATCTGGAAAACTATGGTACTTGGATACCCAACAAAGGGCCTCATTACGAGTGTGGTGGTATCTTGGCGGTAAATCTGCTGAGATGCCACCAAATGGATTTACCATTACTGCCACTTGCTCTGGCAGAATTACCACTGGAACAAGTGGCAGTATGGTGGTGTTAGTACCCATCTATGGACTCCATGGGATTTCGGCGGAAGTACCACTGGCGGTAATTCTGCCGAAATTGCCATTTTTTGGCAGTAAAGTGGCAGAATTACCTCCAGCATTTTTCTGGAGGTTTTTCCTCCACCTTACCTCCAAGCCCATAGTTCAGTGGTGCGGTAATGCTGCAGTACTGCAGTGGTAACTTTGTTACCACTGCATTAGCATCGTTTTTGGCCATACCGCTGAACTCATAATGAGACCCAAAGACTTTACGGCTCTGTTACAAGTTAGGGGTTATCCCGCCAGTAAATCAGCCTGACTACCGCCCAATGCAATTACTGTTACCACCACTTGGTCCAGCGGTAATATAAGTTTCGATGGCAGTGTAAGTACCCATTTATTTAGTCCATTGAACTCAATGGGGCATTTTCAGTGCAATTGCCATGGCAGAAATTGCGCTGCGGTAATTGCGGCAAAAATGTGTGGTACATTGGTGCATTTTTACATCCAGCTCAGAGCTGGAGGTAAATCCTACAACTTTCCACCCGAATCATAATTGGGCGTTGCGGTAATGCTGCGGTAAAGCTATTATCGCCATATTTGTTCCACACTGACCAAATTATAGTGAGGCCCAAAGCTTTGTACGAATGGGTGCCAGTCAATATCATTGAAAAAGGACTTTAAAAAAAATATATAATTGGGACAAGCAGATAAAAAGACGAGTGGTCGAAAGCAGCATCATTTAAAGAGGTTTCGTTATGCTCGTTTTCTAGGTAAAGTACCCCCTACTGTACTTTACAAAGGTAAGTCACTAAGTTCAGAAAACGTATACTGCCACCATGCTGCAAGCCAATGTCTTTCACAAGGCCACAGAAAGCAAGGGTGGTTTGCAATACCTATTGTATATAGGGGGCGATTACTAACTCATAATACATGCTACCAGACGCTCTGTCCTTTCTCTGCCCTCCCCCTGGTGTCATGCCTCCATGATGGACACCTGACAAATGGGCGCAGTTACATAAAACAAAGGTTTAACCGGCGGAACAAAAAGCACACCAATGAGCCACGTGAGCGCTAAGACAAACATGTGCTAAGGAGATTAGTGTCGGTCACTTTGGAAAGCAGGCGAGCGTGGTGCCGCTTCAGATAGAATGCTGTTCTCCTCTTGTGACCACTGCACTCACCAAATAAACCGACGGCGATTCGAATGTGAAGCGTCAAAGGAAAAACTCACATGAAAGGAATCTGAAAAGAAAGTCCTTGCTTTCATTAAATGTTCGATAGGCTCTGCAATCAGTCCTATAGATAAGCTGTGTACCAGTCACCTCGACTTCCTGCAAATAAGCGTAGTACTCACAACACCAAAATAGGGAGCAAAAATACTCCAACAACGGACACACAAGGTCCTGCCCCATGCTTCCGCCCAGACAGCCCCGTGGATATGTGTGCATCCGTCCCACTAACAGAGAATTGCATTTATTGGAGAATGTAATGTTCAGCCGCTCAGTAACACCAGTTAATGACCTTCATCCGACTTATGCGTCAGAGGCGGAGGCGCACACAGGGCTGGACTGGCGCGCACAGTAAGAAAGCTCCAATAACTGGCGCTGTGCGTGCCTCCAAGGTCTCATGCTATTAGCACGTCACCCTCTCCTTAGTACACTAACACCCTCCTCCCCCTCGCCAATCAGTGGCTGCGCTGCTTACTGCCATTGCTTGGAAGGATATTCGTGAGGAATTGTATACTAGCAGTGACAGGCTGCAGTCTGAGAAGGGAATCGACTCTCCGGTTTGCAAAACTCGAATGAAGGTTTAAGATTATTCACATATGACAGTCAAGTCTGCCGGAGTCTTCTATAATTACACCCACAAACCTTCCGTGTTGGATTATAATGCAATGCAAATATGTACTACTTGGGATCTCCCACGAGGAGCCCCAGCATCCCCCACAAAGCTCTGCAAAGAACAGGGTCTTACCAGGTCCATTCTGCACTGTTCTTGTCCGACTGTCTGTTTGCGACATCCAAAGTGCGTAGTAAAAATCCAAAGACCCTTTCGTGTTTGATGAAAAGTCGGAGTGGGCGGCTGTCTCTCCAGTTCCTCCTCTGTCTGTCTGTCTCCCTCTCCTCTTTTCTCTCTCTTGCACTCCCTCTCCCGCCTTCCTCTCTCGCCGTGTCTCCCTCGCTTTCATACTCGCTCAGAACTTTGTAGTTTGCTCAAGGCCAGGAGCCACTGATAGCCTGTCCAGAGGCAGAGCTTACAGCTGACCCCGATAAAGGTTCACGGGATGTTGAAACAGTGGAGAAGGCCTACCTGCTGCAATCGCCCACAGGAAGGCTCGTCAAAAGTCCAATGTTCACAGCGTTTTTGTCTTCTATAAAAGTGCTACAAAATGTACTGTAAAAAGCAGAAAACTTGCCATTTTCCAAATACTTCCTTCTCATTTGGTCCGCCTCATCACGTCAAAGCGACTATAAAGTGGCTCAGTAGATCCTCTACAAAACTACTACACCCCTGACGCTTAGCACACTCTGAATGCGCCTCAGTTCCTTGCTCACACTTTACTTACCCAAAATAACAAAACAAATGAGTGGCCTCAAAAGTGACCTTCGGTGCTTTGAAGTTGCCCATTGGTAGCACGAGCACTATGCAAATTGCCTACAAGGAAGCACCCCCCAACAGTTCCTCACACAATCACAAAGTGCACATCTCCCTCGCACAGCCCACAGTAGGCTCCACAAATGATTACTTTTTCTCTCTTTTACCTTAGGCCTCTCTCTTCAGGGTCTCCTCTCTCAGGCCCCGGGGTGCTTGCAAAGGACCTTAAAGTAGCCTAAAGTGCTACACAAGCAACCATAATAACATAAGAATGGCAGGAGAACGAGCACATGGCAGAGGCACTTGGTATAAACCCAACACAACATGCCAGATCGTGATCATTGCATCCCTCATGTCCCCCTTACACCACAACATTTCAATAAGATATGCCATTCCTGGTACCTCTGCATGTGGATCTGGGAACCCTCCCAATGGATGGCATTACTATGCGGAAGCAGGGAAGCTTCCTTGTGATTTAGAACCTTTAAAATATTCTCCACCAATTGGGAGAAACCTAGAAACGTTTGAAAAAAAATATTATGCACAAAGAATACAATTCGTGTTCTTGTTTTTATGTCAGAGACCTAGGTGTGTCACCCCTTCCTGGGAGCATGATATCTCCCATGGCTCGTGCTATGATCATATAATAAAAGGGGCAAACCAGTTCCAGCTCGAACCAGTTCCAGCTCGTCTGTTGAGACCATGGAGCACTGACCCTCACTGAGACAGCTGCTTCTCTGCCTTTTTAAGACCGAGCCTGCCCAGAGCTCTCCTAGAATGCCTTCCATCAACAGCATTCACCTAAATGCTAACTCTAAGCCACTCTTGTTGAGAATCACTGAACATAAATTTAAACTTAAACTTCACTGTTGATTACATTAATATAAGTATAGAAGCTCTTAAGCCTTCCAAGCTATTGGCCCAGACAGATTATCTGATGATCCAGTGTCACTTTGAAACAGTTGTGACTCTCTGGGGTAACATTTTATATGCTTTCTTTCAGCACATAAGGGTAAACCGTCGTATTCTAGAGTCTTGGTGCCTTTCTTAGATCGTTCCGATCATTAAGGCGGGCAAAAGGTCTAATCACAAAAATGATAGACCTATTGCCCTTATCGATACATCTCATAAAATCTTAGGGGAAAATGATATTGTTTGAAATTGAAAGATGGGCCTCGAGTTCAGACAGGTTAAAAACAAGCGGGTTTCCATAGAAGTATGGGCACAAACTTAAACGTCTTTGTGCTGGGTCTCCTCCAAAAGAAAGTAAAGCTGAATGGGATTAGGGTGTTTGTCACATTTATTGATTTTCAGGCTGCATTTGACTCTATAGATAGAAAGCTGCTTTGGAACAAACTAGCCAGCTTTGGCATGGCTATGGCACTCTTGCAAATGGTTACCTTATATACCAAAACAACGATTCAAGTAAGATTGGATGGACATGGAACTTTGACTAATGAAATTACCTGCACACACGGGTTTAGACAAGGCTGCGTCCTAGTTCCTTGTCTACAGTATCTTTTTTACATGATGCAGATTCTAAGTTTGTGAACTGTAAAGTGTTTCCTCCCCGTACAATTCCATGGATCGCCTACACAGACAATCTAATGACACTGGATTACATGCCAATGGGTCGCCAAAGATCTATTATAGGTTTTCAGGACCAGCAAACATGCTTAAAACTTCGCCAACAACATCCCGATTGTGAAGTTCCTCCATGCTTGCTCCATTCACTGTCTCCTCATTATCACTGTTACTCCTACCATCGACCATGATCCAACTGTCTTGGCCTCTAAAGGAAAGTATATTGCCTAATTGCATCTTCTGAATCTTTCTTTCATGCAGAGCTACTCTCCATATTCCACCTTTTACTGTCCTGTGTATACAGACGATTCATTCCTGTTGCTGCCACTCTTACTGGTGGACTGTAGTTGGATCTAGTGACTGTCTCATCGCTGATTGTACCATGTTATTATCCTTTCTTTGTTCTTTTTACCCTTCCAGGTAACCTCTTCAATGTCTATATCTGTGTTCCGCTTCACCTTGGGCAACCAGCGGGGAAATAAAGAGGGTTCAGCATTCCTTCCTTTCATCATGTGGAAGGAAAAAAACCTTATACCGCATTGGGATTACTCTCTGCACTGCAGTGTCTTCCATGTTCATCTCATTGGGTCTATGGGAGAGGCTGGGGCAAGCTGGATTGGCCCCTTAATGAATGTGTTGTCTACCTCAACTATTCCGTTCGACTTGGGATGGTAGAGTGCAGACTCCACTTGCTTGATATTGCAAGAACATGTTCATCTCCACAGATATAAGTTGGACACCATTATCCATAACCATTTCCTTGGGCAGTCCTTCTCATCAGAACACACTGTCTTTAAAGTCTCAGTCCCAGTTCCGGTTGTGATGACCAGCACAAATGCTATTTCAATCCACTTCAATAGGTAATCTACCATAACTATTCCGTAACAGTGCTCTGGCTGCGTAACGTTTAGTGGACCTATGAAGTCTAATCCGATCTTTTCCCATGCACCTGCTGGAAACTCAGTAAGTAGCAAAGCAGCTTGTATTACCATGAATCATTTATGTCTGCTGGCTCCCTCATGACAAGTCATTTCTGTGTCCAAGCTATGGCCTCAATACGATTCCATGACTCTCTTCTTGGCCATGATGGTCCCCAAGAGACCCAAATAAGTTATTTCTAATATATCTTTTTTAATCATTGGGCGGAATAACTGTTATTTTGGAACATTCATCCATTCCCCATGTACAATTCCTCAGATATTTCCTGTACGGGCGCCAAGCTTCAAGCATCGCCTTCTTATCTGGCCAACCTCACTTGATGCACTGCTCTATAGGAAGCATGTATGTCCTACGCCATTTCCTCTACCCAATATTGTTAACTCATTTCCAAGAATACCTCCTCATTCATGTCTTCTAAGGACGCCACAACATACACGTCCGACTCCTGCAGGAAGGTGCCATCTTTGGAACTCACAGGCATTCTGGAGATACAATCCACGTGGGAATTCTCCGACCCAGGAATGTATAATGTATTGAAAGTGTACTCTTGCAACTTGGCAACAATACAAGCTGCTATAGGGGTGGCACTTCTGGTGCCTCCTGGGCTTAACATGCGATTTAGTGATTTGTGTTCTATAACCAAACAGAACTGCCTTCCCCACAAATAGGTATGAAAGTACTCCATAGCCCATGCGCAAGCCAACATGTCCTTTCTATTGTAGAATCATTATTTTCCACAGTTGAAAGTGCTTTGGAAGCACAGGCCACCCCATGGTCTGTGCTTCTCTGCTTCTGGGTCAGTGTATTCCTCATCCCATATGACTGGCGTCTGTTGCGATGTATGTGTTCCACTAGGAATTGAATAGTTTTAAATATGGCGTTTTTACAATCATTCTCTTCGCGCGTTCAAAATCTTCTCTTTGTGTTCACGTACATTCAAACTCTGCCCTTCTTCATCAGGCTTCTCGTGTTAACTGTCAATGGCGAGAATTATGGCACACACTTTGCATTGGATTCAGCCAGCTCCAAGAAGGATTGGAGCTAGTCCTTGTTTTTTGGATCTGGTACATCCACTTTGGCTTGCAGGAGATTCCTTTAGGGTTTTCTCCTACTTCCTGAGTTCATGTAACCCTCATGTTGCTCTTATCTGACCCATGTCTCTCTTCAACTTGACTCTTGCTGTTTGTATGCATTCCAATACTTCTTTCAGTGCTATATCATGCGCTTATTCATCTACTGCATATAACAGAATATCATCCTGGAAATATGACACATTTCCCACTTTGCTTCATACTGAATGCATCATCCTTTGGAAAACTGAGGCTGTGGAAGACAGACCAAACGGCATGCAAGTACAGTGGAAAGTTCCAAACGGAGTGATAAAGGCTGGGCCTTGAATGCTTATATAAAGGAATATGGTGCTCTACATTCCTCAAATCTAACTTGGAGAAGAATTTTTCTTCCTTCATCATCAATATTAATTCATTTAGGATGGTTAACGGGTAGCTGTTGGTAATCATTTCCTGTTTTAAGATGTGCAAGTCAATGCAAACCCTCAACGCCTTTGATTGAGGTTTATTTATCAAAACCACTGGCTCAGCCACTCCGACGATGCCAAAGGTCATATAGTACCTTCATGTCACATTTTTTTGTATTTGCTTTTTGAGTGCAGAGCACACAGCAGCTGGAACAGGGCGACTCTTGTGAATCAAAGGGACGGCACAGGGCCTCACCTATGCTGTATGCACATAATCCTTAATACATCATAAAGAGTCAGAGAAAAGAGCTGGAGAATCTTTTTCAGAGAACACACAATTCTCTGTTCTATTGATATGATATGATATGGCATTTATAATGCACCTATACACAAGTGTTTCAAGGGGCAACAAGACAAGGGAGGGGGAACAGAGGGAAGACAGAGACAACGATCTTGCTAGGCCAGGTGACACAGAGATCGCGCAAGTGCAGGGGAAATGACAAGGGGAAAAGTGCAGGGGCAAAGGAGGAGGGGGCAGTGCAGTACATGGGATCGACAGTAAAAATAAATAGAATAAATAAAGCAATAAGTAAAAAGAGCGGCCAGCTGGTGGCAAGTGCAAGGGTAAGTGCAGACATCAGGTGTCAAGTGCAGGTAGGGGACTGAAGAGATACAGAAAACAGTCCACAAGTGCAGGGGTTGCCAGGGAGGCAGTGCAGGTGAGCAACCAGCGGGGGAGGGGACCTGGGCCTGAGATCGGTGGGTAGCCAGGTGACCAGTGCAGTTTCTGCCAGGAGTTCAGCAGGGGAGAGGAGCAGAGAAAGCAGAAGCAAAGAGGAAGGTTTTGAGGTGCTCCGAAACTGGGGATGGTTCTCCTCAAGTTTCAGGGAGACAGGGAGACTATTCCAGAGGGAGGCCCCGGCCGAAGAAAGAGATCTACCACCAACTCGTTGCTTGGAGAAGAGACTAACCCTGAGGAAGTTGGAGGCGGATGAGCGAAGAGCTCGAGAAGGAAGATATTTAGGAAGATAGAGTTGAAGGTATTGAGGCCCCAGAAGGCTTTGTCGACAATGCAGAAGGTTTTGAACTCAATCCTCGCAGTCACTGGGAGCCAGTGCAGAGATTTCAGTCGTGGAGAGATACGATCCCTGGGCTTGAGGCCAAGGACACGTCTCGCAGTCCTGTTCTGGATGAGTTGCAGAGAGCAGAGAGTAGAAGCAGGCAGATTTAGAACAAGGCTGTTGCAGTAGCCCAGCCTAGAGAGAACCAGAGCTCTGCAGACAGGCAGCTTCTGAGGGAAGGAGAGGAAAGGAAGAATACCTTTGAGGAGGTGCAGCTGGTAGTGTGACTTCTTAGAGATGTGAGGAGAGAAGGAGAGTGTGGAATCAAATATGACCCCGAGGTGTTTAGCCTCATAGGTTGGAGCAGGAAGAGGGCCAAGAGAGGCTGGCCAGAGAGTGACAGGAAAGGAGGGAGCAGGTGGGCCGATGAGGAGAATCTCGGTCTTACTGGCATTAAGGCAAAGATCATTGGTAGCACACCACTCCTGGATAACAGACAGACAGTCAGAGAGTAGAGAAGGAGAAGAAGTGGCGGAGGGGAGCCTGAAAATTAGTCCAGTGTCATCCGCATAGCACTGAAAATTAGGACAGGGAGCGGCAATGCGGTGGGCAAGAAGTGCCAGGTTATTGGTTGAAAAGCCACGGAGAGAGGTTGGTCCCCTGGGGAACGCCACAGGTAGAGACAGAGATAGAGGAGAGAAAGGACCCAAGTTATACCTGGGGGGCTCGATTGGAGAGGAAAGAGGTCAGCCAAGCCAGGGCCAGATCAGTGATACTCACATTATCACAGAGACGGTTGAGCAGGATGGCATGGTTGACTGTGTCAAAGGCAGAAGAGAGATCAAGTAAGATGAGGACACAGGGGTGTTGGAATCTAGGTTCAAGAGCAGGTCTTCAGGAGAGCAGTTTCCGTGCTTCTGGCAGCTCTGAAGCCAGACTGATGGTCATGGAGACAACCAACAGATTCAGTTTGAAGATGAAGCTGGCAGATGGCTGACCTTTCCAGGAGTTTGCCCAGGAAAGAGGTGATGGAGATTGGGGGATAGTTGGCCGAGCAGGACGGGCCGGCAGAGGGTTCCTTACGTAGAGGGTTCACAAGGGAGTGCTTCGGGGGGGAAGGGAAGATTCCAGTGGCGAAGGAGTGGTTGCAGAAGTAGTCAACCAGAGCAGGGGCCAATGTGTGAATGTGGTCCTTGATGGTTTTGGAGGAACAGGGGTGAACCTGTTTTGTCGAGACTTTCATAGATCAGACTTGTCTAGAAATCTTGTCTGGGGAAAACATGGGAAAGGCAGAGAAGGAGGGAGGAGAGGTGGCCGAAATAGGGCCAGGGGAAGAGCAGGGAGTAGAGGGGGCAGGGGGAGAGGAAGAGAGTGAGGACAGGATGTCCTGAGTTTTAGAGATGAAATGAGAAGCCAGGGCCCTGCAGAGGGCCTGAGAGGGGACAGGAGAGGTGGAGACTGCCGCATTATTGGCCAGCTCCTTGCTTTTAAAGAGTTGGGCCAAGTTGTTAGATGCCGCAGACACACAGAATTCGAAGTGGGCTCTCTTCTTGGTGCAGCCAGAAAGCCGGTATTGCATTTGGAGCAGGTGGCAGGCCCGTTTGTCAGAGGATGTACCGGAAGCATGCCATTTCCTCTCAGTCACCCTACACTTGCGTTTAAGGGTGGCGAGGTCTGAGTCTTACCAGGACTTGGATGTGGGCTCTCTTCTTGGTGCGGTCAGAGAGCCCGTATTGCCTTTGGAGCAGGCGGCCGATTGACAGTACTTTATCAATGGGGTTTGGGTATAATTTGATTTCTAATTTCCCTTGATCATCCCAGTCTAATAACGTGGGCCCCTTCTCAGAGAAATATCTCTTCATCCCAGTCTTCCTCCATTTGAACTCTAGCCAGCTCTTGATGTAACCCAGCAGCTGAATGCTGGTCCCTGCAAATGCTTTTGGCTGTTCTCTTGTTTTGTTGAATGTGACCTTCTGTTGTCCTATTATTTCTTTTTCCGTGATACCTCGGGGTCTGGGCGTATAACAAATGTAATAAATAAATAAAAAATAAATATACGTGTGTTTAGGCAATATAGCTAATTCTGATATGAAGATAGCAGTACCTGTGTTTCATTCCAATGTACCTTAATTATACAATGGTCAAGGCCCTCTTCTAAGGCCAGGGGTGAGGATCCCTGTCTAGCTATGTGGGTCCACTAAGCAAGTACAGGAGTACCTACCCAGGAATATTACTGCCCCCATTTGCACTGCAGAATAAACGCTAAACGAGCAATAAACGAATGCAAGCAAGGCAAGCCATGAATGTCTTTCACTTAATTCGAATTTAAAATAGCCAGATAAGAATCCTATTGATGAAAAATGCCTGTTTGATATTGCCGTCAAAGAAAAAACAGGCCGCTTTCAAATGGCCGGCCGCTTTCACATTCTTACTACATTGCATCTTCTGAGGAGGTCTGCCCGCCTCCAGTGCATCCGGACTGGATTATTTCTGCAAACATTACCCAGGCTCCGGGAGCCGACAGGCGATGCTAGCCCCTTTCCAAGGCCTTCTTCTAAGGCCAAGGGTGAGGATCGCTGTCTGTCCGTGTCCGGCCGAGGACGACACCGCACCAGCACCAAGGTACGCCTGGCCCTGCCGCGCATGATCTCACTTTCTGTATGTTCCCAGAATATGGTCCCACATCATCATTCGATTCCCCCTTCCTTGTGCCTACTACCATGTACTATACCCACTACGAACCCTCCCAGTGCAGTACTGTCCAGAAAGGGGTCCGCCGGAACTATAGACACAGATGTCTCCCATGGATCCCCTTGCCTGGGTTTAATGAGATTAGCCCACCTTTTGTCCCATACCAGCCCGATCATGATGCATATCCATGGGCCCATACCACCCAATTTAGCCTCTACCATCTTTCAAACAAGTATGAACCCCCAGGACACAATGCCTTACCCAAAGGAAGCCGCGTTATACTCTGACTCGCCTAAAGGTACTACAACAGCGCAAGCCCATGGGGAAACCAATCAGGACACACCATCCCTCACAGACCCTCCTCATGCAGGGAACCACAACTCTAGGCACCCTACTGTGTCCCTTATGTACCGCAATCATAGCTGCAACACCTTTACCATTAGAAACAGCCTGACTCAGCCTGTTTGCACCAATATACGCACTATGCCTCACCCCCTTGCACTTGCCACCAAGTTGTTTGGTCCATCGCTTGAATCGCACGAGGTCCCTCTTACACCTACATAGCTTCCTGCCCAATCTACCATTGCCCTTGCCACGCTGTCCCCCAGTGGCAACAATAAAAGCCATACTGGCTTAATGTTGCCATCTGCATCTGAACCGCAATGGTTCCCTGATGGATACGCGCAATATCCTCCATGCCGCTCCACATAGTGGTAACCAAGACAGCCATACCTGCTCTACAATGCTGCCTATGCAGAAATTGCACCTTGCCCTGTCACCATCCACTATGAACTGCAATATGACTACTCTAAGCAGTAAAAATAACTTCATGTGCTCTGTCGTGCCTTCGCAAGAACCACACACGCTCTACCTCAGATGCCTCCAACCTAACTTCTGACCCTGCCATGCAAACTATCTTACATGCACCACAATTGACTACTAACCCTCAGACCACCTCCTCACCCACCTCAGATAGTACAATCACAGCCTTGCCTGTACACCCATGTGTCATTTCCGCCCAATGAACAGATACCACTGGGAAACCCTCTAAAAAGCCAAACTTACTGTCAGCAACCCTGCACAAACACCACTCAAAGGAGCCTTAGTGAATGCTAAATCCATCACTGCTCGCTCCCTGTATGTAGCAAACCTAATAACTTGTAATGACCTGGACTTCCTCGCAGTGATGGAAACTTGGCCACACCTAGCCTCTGGCCTGAACCTCTCACTAGCAATCCCCCCAAATTATGCAATCTACTGCAAGGACAGGCATCATGCTAATGGTGGAGGGTTCCCTTTTTTAGCCAAAGAATCTATGTCCATGAGAGTAATCGCCAAAACATCTGACACCACAAGTGAAATACTTAGTGTCAAGGGAACATATCCCATACATCAACCAGCACCTTACATCTCACCTACCATGCCCCAGAACCTATCCTCACCTTCGAAGGGGACATGCACCTGCACCTGCTGTCCAACTCCAAGCCCTCCTTAAAAATTCTTCTTCTAGGGGACATGAGCCTGGGCTTATACGACCACTCAGAGAAAAATGCAGACCCACCAGCCAGCTCGCTGGCTTCCATATGCTTCACCTAGCGCATCCTTAACCCTACACACTCCAAAGGCTGTACCCTAGCCTGGCTTGCAATTTTAATATCTCAATCATCAACAACCTTCAATGCCCATGGACTGACCACAACATCATACAATTCAGCATACCAGTGACCAACCTCACCCGTAGTGTCACCTTACTTCCTGCGGTAGCCACCCAAAGTACACGCCAAATATCCCAAACCACCTTACTACCACTATTAGACAAACTAATATCAGGACACTTTTCTGCCACAGATCCAACCCCCTTGGTTGACATCTATAATCAAACCCTAACTCTCGCCATTGACAAAGTAGCACCTTTGAGCACATGAAAACCTAAACCAGCTTCACATTGCAAAACTTGGGTTTTCTGCTGAGCTCAAAGCCCTGATACTACAAAAAAGGGCAGCAGAAACCAAATGGTTAAACAACCCCTTTACAGACAACAAAGCCAGCTTCTCAGCTGCATCCAGCACCTATAAAAAGGAAATATTAATGACAAAAAGCACTACCTACAACAATAGAATTGCTAATACCAAATCACGCTCACGTGAGCTTTTCACAATCCTGCGTGAACTAGAAACGCCCACCCCCCCCCAAATACTTGTATGAAGGTTTTGGCCTGGTGCTCCAACATACAAGAGGCCTTATTAGGAAAAATAGACATGCTCTAAAATAAGATTCTAGTGAAACTTTACTTTCTGAAAACTGATAGCCCCGCAGCCTCACCCTCTGGTGTAAACACAACAACGAGCCAAATCGCACCCCTCTTCCACTTTGACCTTGTCTCAGAAAAGGATGTCCTTGAGATCATTAAAAGCCTTAAACCCTCCCAATGTCAAGGGGACATCTGCCCAGCCACAGTCATTAAAGGATGTGCCAAACCCATCACTCCCTATATCACATCCCTTATCAATGCCTGTTTCTCTGCCAGCCTAGTAGCCCCAGCCTCAAAGAAGCTTGGGTACTCCCACTATTAAAAAAAACTGTCACTAAACCCGGACACACCTACCAACTACAGGCCCATCACAACGGTTAACTTTCTATAAGAAATCCTGGACCATGTAGCATACGTACAGATCCAATCATTCTTGGAATCCAATAAATTGCTAGGTCTTCGTCAATCTGGCTTTAGGCCAGGCAATGACACCGAAACAGCCCCACTGGACCTAACAAACCAAATAAAAGAAATCAAAGACTCTAGAAAAGTAGCCCTTCTCCTACTTCTTGACCTGTCCACTGCCTCTGACCTGGTGCATCACCAAATCCTCTGTCAGCACCTCGCTACAGCAGTCTATTTTTCCCCATGGCTATCTCCTGGAAATCCTTTTTCCTCTCAGGCAGATTGATGAGGGTGTTCTGAGCCTCTGCTTCAGCACCTGCCACCCATGTCCCATTTGGCATTCCCCAAGGATCTTGTGTCTCCCCTATTATATATAACATCTTTACAAAACCATTAGACAAACCTCTCTTGGACATAGGTCATAGTCAAGCACCGCCAGTAGCTACTAGGAGCAAACATAACATCACAGCTGTGAGGCTACTGCCACTATTGCTCCCGATTACCAGTAACACTACCTTAGACAAGTTGGACCCATCACCCTGGTGTCTAATAATTATTAAAGGAGGTGTGTATACTTTTTCTGATTGTGTTTGAACTTGCTTTGATCTATAGTGCTTAGGGTATTTCCTAAAGTGTGTTTTAAATAAATAATTATATACTTTTGATACCAAGCTCCGGTCATTGTTTGCTTACTCTACTGTGTTTTTAGCCCTGTTGTGTATCCTTTGTATACTGCCCTACTCATTTTGAGAGAAGTCTGACTGCACAGCCACAGCTACCGGGTAAATCTGGGTGGTGCAGGCTGCTACCAATTGGGTTTACTGCTTACGCCTGTAGTCTTAATCTTCTTGCAGTGTTCCCCAATGGAACTGCACAGGATTCTGCCTAACAGGGGTGGACATTTCTATACAGATTGAGAATGCCTTTCCCTTTCCCTCCTCTTTCCCTTTCGGTCTTTGTCACTCTAACCATCCTCCGCTATGGAGAGGATTCCATTTATGTTTTGCCCTATATTGTAGGAGCAAATTCCCTTGGAAAGACAGGCAGAGACGGTGTAACCGGTGCTTACTGCTCGATCACAAGGAGGAACGATGCGTCGCTTGTAAACTCCTTTGTCCTAAGACATTAAAGGAGCGTAGAGTCAAGCGGTGGGCGGCCTACGGTATGTCGAAGGCCGAATTTTCTCCCGCTGCCGCAGTCACCAAATGTGACGACGGCGAGAGTGACGAGTATACCTCCGAACCGGAGGTTGTTGACCTTTCGACGGAATGCACGTTCCGCATCGTCTGTCCGCAGCCCCGATAGGCACGGCTTAGGCACATCTATGGGGAAGTCACACCCCGGCGACACCCCGGTCGCACCCGCCGACCGTCAGGTTCGGCAGCCCTCCCCGCAGCCACAATTGCGCCTAGCGACCGGGAAATCGAAAACAAAGGGCGCTACCCCCAAAATAGAAGTGTCTGGCGACGATAGGGTTCCGGTTCCACCGGAAAAGGCTGTTGCAGAAGAAAAGGCCCCGGCACCGCCGAAAAAGGCAACCATTGTTGACAATGCCCCGGCACTGCCGAAAAAGGCAGACATTGAGGTCAAGGCCCTAACACCGGCGAAAAAGACCCCCTTGCAGGCTGAAGCTACGCACCTCCCCACCGCGGAGGACGTTGCCGTCAGCTTAGCCAGGATTGTCGCTGCCGATTCTCAGAAGCGGCAGGCCCGGGATGCGCTGAGGCCCACGGAAAGGCCCAGGGATCCGTCGAGGTCCAAAGATGGCCTAAGGGGGGTACCGGAACCCACCCATAAGTCGAAAGAGAAGCACAGAGACATCTCACCTCTGTCGGTGCCCTAGCAGGAGTTCTCTGAGGGCGAAGAACGACTATTCTCGACGTTGAGACAAAAATCTGGATGCTTTTCGACGGATGAACACGATCAAGACATTTTTCCACCTCTAGACCACTCTAGGTCCTCGGTTTGTACTAGAGAAAAATTTGAAAACTGCATGGAAAGGCTGGGCAGGTTTGTTTCCCGTTCATAACAACCCACACCAAGGAGTCCAAGGGATGAGAGCCCTATGGACCCCAAGGCTGGTTCCAAGACTTTTGTACCCCTCTTTAGAAGAGGATATATACAATTACGATTTAACAGAGGATGACATTCATGCTGATACCCAGGATGAAGAATTCATCACTCCTGAGGACATGCATGAGCCCATAGAGAGCTGGGAAGAAAGCTCAAATGGGGTGACCCCTAACCATGGCAATCCCCGGATCATCAAGACCCTGATGTCCTGTCCCTGGACTCTCGCCAGTCCACTCCCACTAGGCAACAACCATCGCCAGTGGATGACCAATTGACTTTTAACGTAATGTTACGTAAAGCAGCTGATCATTTTAGGATTGCTATGGATGAGGCGGTCCCCGAAGCTGACTTCGTGGAAGATATCCTTAAGGAAAAACCACCGGCCAGCCAGGCCATTCCCCTCCTTAATTCAATTAAGAAACGTCTTGCTCCTTCCTTATCGACGCCTGCTCTCACAAGAGGTGTGAACCCGCGAATAGAAAAACTCATTCGCCCTTCTCCATCAGACCCTCTTTATATCAGAGGTCATTTTTTCCAGATTCCCTGGTGGTGACTACTACACAAAAAAAAGGCAGGGGTCCCTTTGTCAACCGGCAAGGCACCCCCTGATAAGGAAGGTAAACGACTTTACAGCCTGGGAAAATGAATCACGGTTGCGGCTGCATTCTCAACGCGCATTGCCAACAACAATACCTTGTTGGCTAGCTATGCCGATGCCCAGTGGGTTTCACTACAGGAAGGCATACAAGAGGTTCCTGAACCCCTAAGTACTCGTCTCCTCTCCACTATCTCTGAAGGCTGACAGGTGAACCAGAGCATTTTTAAGAATACTTTGGATTCCGCAGAAACGGCTGGTCGATCCCTGGCTCAGGGCAGACTCCTAAAAAGACATGCTTGGCTGCGGAACTCTGGATTTAAGCCAGAGACGCAAGCGTCACTAATAAACCTGTGGAAGAATCCAACCTGTTTGGGAAAGCGGTAGATGAGGCCCTCGAAACCGCAAAAAAGGAGCACAACACCTTAAAAACACTGGACCAGATCACACGCAGACCCTACAAGAAGAGGATCTGGATCCAAAAGGCTTTTTCGTGGCCAACGCTTCCCTCAGCAACAATACTCATCAGGAAACAATTGGGTTCTACACAGGGAAATAGTGGATACACCATCCCGTATCCCCAAAGGAATCAACACTGTGGCAAAGGAAGAGGCCGTATCTCTACCCCTAGAGGCTCCCTGGCCTCAGGCTTAAAATGACTTGAAGATTCGGGTCCCCTCCCATACCTCCCCTGTCTTGGGCCGGCTAACATCGTTTCTTTGGGCATGGGAGGAGATAACTACAGACTAGTGGGTGCTAAAGACTGTGGCCCACGGGTACTGTATAGAGTTCAACCGTTCCCCTGCATTCAGACCTCCACGATCAAGACGACTGACACCAGACCATCTTCACATTTTTCTGCAAGAAGTAGAAACTCTACAGGAGAAAGGAGCCATAGAAATCATACCTCTGGCACAGGGAAAAGGTACATTTATTCAGTGTACTTCCTTGTACCCAAAAAGGATCTAACCATGCGCCCTGTTCTAGATCTGCGCCCAGCGAACAAGTTTGTAAAGCCACAAAGGTTCTGCATGCACCTTACTACACGCCGTAGACGAAGTAGCCGCACTTAAAAGTACGTAAAGCCAAACCGCTTGCACATCTAAATAGGTGGTACACTACTAGCCTCAAAACCCTGCGCAGTGAAAAGAGAGCAGCAGAAATGCACTGGAAAAGAAACCCTACGGCCATAAACAAAGAGAAATTCTCTACCACCTCCAATAATTACAAAACAGCCATCACACAGATGAAAAGTTTCACTTATAATGATAGAATTCTGAATGCTAACTCTGGCACTAAGGAACTGTTCACCATCCTACACGAATTAGAATTGCCTGTGGCACCTCAAGAATCAAGTGCCAAAGATGCAACCTGGTGCATGAACATTCAGGATGCCTAGCTGGGTAAAATTAAACTTCTTCAAACAAAAACATAAGCTAAAAAACGAAGCATACCACCTAATACTCTACTCGTCAAACCAACTGAAGCTCCCCAGAAACAGCTCACCCCATTTGAATTCACTGCAATATCTGTAAATGACGTAAGAAAGTTTATCTCTGGCCTCAAGCCATCCAGATGCCAAGGCGACATCTGCCCAGCCACAGTTATCAAAGACGGAGTTGAAGAGCTCAGCCCTTTCAATACGTCTTTAATAAATACCTCCTTCGAAACAAGTACTGTCCTGATCAACCTTAAAGATGCCTGGGTCCTCCCTTTAAGAAAAAACCAGCACTGGACCCTAACATTCCTATGAACTATCGGCCCATCACGACCGTTCCGTTCTTACTTAAAATACAGGACAGGGCAGCCTACCTGCAAATACAAAATTATCTAGACAACCTTCTAGGTCTCCGTCAATCAGGCTTCAGACCAGGACACAGGACTGAATCAGCCCTGATAGACCTTAAAGTCCAAATGGATGAAATGAAAGCTAAATGCAATTTAGCTCTCCTTCTCCTGCTAGCCTTATCAGCAGCCTTTGACTTGGTCGACCACAAAGTTCTGTGCAATTACCTAACCATGGCTTCCCATTTCTCTACCAAAGCCTCCGAATGGATTCAATCGTTCCTCTCCAACAAGACAATGAAGGTTTTTGCACCGTCAGCCTCGGACGACCCTGCCCCAGTTGACTGTGGCGTTCCACAAGGTTCCTGTGTGCCCCCCAACTTACACAACATCTTTACAAAGCCACTATTTGACCATTTGGAAAACCTGGGTGTCACCTACACTAACTACGCAGATGCCATCTAAATCCTCATCCCTATCTCTGGCTCTTATGACAAAGATTCTAAGAGACTTAATGAAAAGTACCAAATCATTCAGGCATGAATGGCCACCGATGTCCTATGTCTTAACGACGACAAAATCAAGATACCTCTCATTGGCTCACAGAATCAACTAAAACAAATTAGACGGCCAATTTAATCTTTCAATGTTACAATATAAACATCAAGTTTTTTACAGAAGTTAAAACGCTAGGCATGTACTTGGATTCAGCCCCCATGCTAACAAAGCAAGCAAATGCGGCTGCATCGGCAGCTGCCTACACCTCAAAACTAATAAACACTTGTAGACCCTGCCTGTCATCTGACAGCTGTATTATCTTGTCCAGAGCCCTCATAATTTCCAGACTTGACTACTGCAATGCCTTGTACATTGGAACCAACAGTTGTAACCTAGAAAAACTCCAAGTTCTTCAGAACAATGCGTTGAGAGTGGCTCTCAACCCCCCGAAGACTAGTCACATCTCAGCGGCTAGACACAACGCCCACTGGCTCCCGGTGCAAGACAGGATTGTGTTTAAAACACTATCTCTAACTCATAAGTGCCTCTCAAATGTAGCTCCAAAATATCTCACCAATACATTCTCAAAACATCTCAGCCACAGACCTACCCGGGCCTACTCACGCTTGCCTCTTAAATGTACCAAGATGCAAATTACACAAATCTGGAGGCAACAGTTTCCCAGTCCAAGCGGCAAAACTCTGGAGCTACATGCCTCTGACATTAAGAGCAGAACCGTCCTACTGGATGTTTAGAAAAAACAGAAAACATGGCTGTTCACGCAAGAGCAGTAAATCTACCTAGGCCCAAACCTCACTTCACCAACCATATTACATTATCTACATGCACGATCTACTACACTATGTAATTTCTCTGTTATGCCTTTCACATCATGTAATACTATGCACGTATTCTACTGCAATATTTCTGTAACTCTGTGCTCCCACTGTATCGCACAACCCATGTGCCTCAACCTACCTATATGCAATAATGTATTGTAACTTCATTCTGTACTGTAACCGCTGATACTAACAATGCACCCAGATACCTTTGGTTTATGTGCGCTATATAAATACCTAAATAAATAAATAATACATTATTTGATATTTTGGACTTTTGTGGTATACTGTATACAAACTATGCAGACAACACGCAGATCCTTCTCCCCCTCACAGGAACCTACTCTACGGACTTAAGCTCTCTACAACAGTCTTTCTGAAGATACAAGCCTGGATGGCCTCGCATCTTCTGTGCCTAAATGACGATAAAACTGAGATCCTGCCTTTAACAAACTTCACCTACCCTACCAATCCTTTCATATTGATGGCAACACCATCCCAGTCTCCAAATCTGTCAAGTCTTTAGGAGTTTATCTAGACGCCACCTTATCCTTTACTAGACAAGTGAACGCCATCGGCTCTTCTGCAGCACACACCTCTAAGCTGATCAACGGCTGTAGACCCTTGCTCCAGGCTGGACTACTGTAATGTTCTCTTTGCGGGTTCCCCTTCACTAATCATCAAGTAACTTCAGGTAGTCCAAAACAATGCCCTGAGAGCAGCACTAAACATTCCCATGAGGGATCATATCGCTGCTGCTAGAAAGAAGGTTCACTGGTTACCTATCCGAGAAAGAAGGATCTTCAAAACTATAGCCATTACTCACATATGCCTGTCGGACACAGCTCCAAGATAGCCCTCTAAAAAAATAAAGAAAGCCCAATCGTCCAAACCTACCCACTCCTCTTGCACCAACCAAATCACTATTCCTAGATTCATGGGGAAAAGGTCGGGGGCGGAGCTTTCCTGTCATCGCAGCCAACAATTGGAACTCATTACCTTGCCTTAAGATCAGACCAATCATATTGGTCCTCGAGGAAGCAATAGAAAACTTTATTTTTCACACTAAGGGCAGTCTAAGCAATGATCACCTGCATATACAAAGCCGGAGATCACCTGAAACCATGTAACTCACTGACATTCTATTCTCATGCATAAGTGTATTTCTGTATATTATTCCCAGGCACCTCATCTTCAGAGGACTCTACTGACGTGACTTTGCTACTCCTAGTCCTGCACACTTCAGCACATAGTTGTATTCTTCCAGAGTTTGCGCATTCAATGTTTTTGGCTGGACACATCCTATCATTGATATGATATGATAGTCAATTTATGTAGAGCCTATACACAATGTGTTTCAAAGCGACTCAAGTCAAGGGAGGGAACAAGGGAAAATACAATGATATTCTTACAGAACATGAACCGTAAGGATGTGAAATTAACTACCGTACTCAGCCTGACGGCATTTTAGATAGTGCAAGAGCTAAGACATAGATAAGGAAGGGAGGGGGAGAGTGGGAAGGAAATGGAAACAGACAGGCTACAACCGTACTAGGCCTGATGACATTTCTAGCAGAGCCGGAGAAAAACAAAAGGTGAGGGAGATGGGTGCAGAAAGGGAGGGGAGGAACAAAACGAGTGACTATTGTACTAGGCCTGACGACATTTCAGATAGTGCTGGGGGGGGGACAAGTAAGGGAGGAAGGAGACAGACGGGGTTGCTATCACACTTTGTTCAGGGACAATTCTGATAGAGTAAGTGCATAGACGAAAGTAAAGGGAGGAGGGGTGGAGATAGGAAAAGGGAGAAATGGAGAGGAGGAGAGAACAGAGAGTAAGCAGTCAAAAAGAGTGGAGAAGCAAGAGGGGAGAGCGAAAACAATTAGATCTTTAGAGGAGTTTCTACAACTGTCAAATCTGTGCTATCTCAGTATTTCTCTCCTCCATTCCACTCCTTCTTTAGTGTCACTGCAATGCCTTGTTCCATCTAAGACCTTCCTGATTTTTAGCCCAAATATTTCAATAACGAATAGGTTTCCCGCTGTTTCTTTGCATCTTATTGCTGTTTCTTCAGCCACTCTGGCGATCTAAATTGCCTTGTCCAGAGTGAGTTCCTTTTCTTGTATGAATTTATCTTATACTTTCTTGCTGTTTGTATGCACAGTCAAAATGTCTCGAATCATATTCTCTGCATTATTCCCAAATTTACATAAGGCCTCCATTTTATGCATTCTAACTACATAATCATCCACTGGTTCTGTATTATCCTGTTTCTTCGTATAGAATCCCAGTCTATGCTAAACAATCATCTCTTTGCTGGAGAATCCTCTCACTATTCCTGCCATGCCTTTCCTTCTCTGAGGAGCATACAGTGCTCCACCCAGTGCCTCCATGTATCTGGTAAATAATGTTTCTCACTGTGGCCATGGTATCGCTGACCCATCTGGTGTTGGTAGTAAAGGTGGTGGTGGGATTATTCCTTGCATTGTGTACCGCAATTAGTTCTCTTAGCATAGATCTTTGTGGTGTGGAAGGTACCATCCTGTTCGCCAATTACGTTGTGAGCAGTGGGTCCATCAAAATCAGGCACAGGACGCTGTATGAGATAAGTATATTGTAGTTTTATTGTTAATTACAGCAAATATAAAGAATCGTCTTCATGCTGCTGGCGCGATGTGGGATACCAAGGTGGTTTACCATCCAAGTACTAACTCGGCCCTACACTGTTTATTCTCCAAGATCAGAGGAGATTATGCGCATTCAGCCTGGTGTGGCCCTAGGCTACGGGCTTGTTCAGTTTAGTACTGTTACACATCTAGTCAGCTAAACCATGCAGATTTGAAAAGGAATTGAGAAGTGGCTTGCTTACTTATCATGCAGCACAAAACGACTACAACATCCGGTATTCCTGGGGAGTCTCCCATAAAAGTAATAACTGGATGGGACCCTACACTGCTTAGGTTCTGAGATTAGACAAGATCTGGTGCACAGCTTTATAAGGAAATGGTGCCCAACACACCTGTGGCTTGAGAGAGCTACACAGGAGTGAGATAACAGATCACTTGCCTCTGAATATAGCGTGCTTCGCCACACACCTACAGGCAATTGTAGCAAACATGTTACCCCCACTCTACTCTCCCTGTCTCTGATCAAACCACCAGGCAAGATCAGGCTGATTCCCAAATTCTATACACAAAAAGAGGATCTTATGTAAAACTCGTTGGCAAACAGCACTTTTAAAAATGCATATCAGAATTATTTATGATGTCATCACAGTTAAAAATAGAAACAGCATATATAAATACATCAATGTTCAACACCATATGCAATATATTCTACATACATCCCATTCACTCCTCACCAACAACCATACTAACAAAAAACCTCCATGTGCATACATATACAAATGTGTGCAAAACAATAAAAAGTGCAAACAAACAATTTGTGCAATTCACCAATCCAACTGGTTCCTAATTCCATCTGGCACTATACAACGAGACAAACCATGTGCCACCCATTTGGAAAGCCAGGCGGCAATGAATTCAACGCCTACGGCTGACTTATTGAAATGAAAGAAGCATAATAGACAAATCATTTGAAGACAACAATGGAGTTCTGTATTGCCCCACTGGTCCTATATAATAAATAAAGTTTGGTGGGCCGATCTCTTGTATGCAGACATGAGTCCCAAATTCAGCGCAAACCAAGATGCCACTGGCGAAAGGGCACTAAAACGAGTGAAGATTGAAGAAGAATGCCCATCTTCTTCCCAACACTACCCAAGGCATGAAAGAGACCCCATAGGAGTGGTCATTGAAAGGTCATATGACTGCACCGAACTTTAGAACATTTGTCCTACTGTGGCGACCTTCGAACTGGCAGCCAATGAACAGTGGTTGGCAAAGTGTTAAACCTATTTTCCTGGATCTCCCTGCTCTCCAGTGGTCGAAGTGAGCGGGTGCGGTCGGGAGCGGTGCTCCTATACTTTTTTTAATTAGCTTGTATAGCTCCTATACTTTTATTTTAAAAAGAAACCGTTCCGGAATGGTTTTGTTTTAAAATAAAAGTGTAGGAACAAGTTCAAACCTTCACTTTCAGTGCACTGCACTGAACGTTCCCTTAAACAGCAGGCGCAAGTGTTTGGGGGAGTGTATTGTGTGTGGGAGGGGTTGTGGCAATGGGGTTCGTGGGGAGCAGGGGCAGGCCGGCAGGGATCATAGCTCCACTACTTCTTTTATACACTTCGACCACTGCTGCTCTCAAGTCCACATCATATCAAAGATGGTGCTCTGTTGGCCAAAATTGCTCTCCTGCCTTCAATTAATCTCTTCCACTCGACTGCTTCAATAAACGTAAATTAAACCTTTCATTTGTCCTGTACCACCATCTGCTGAGGGCAATAAGAAGTTAAGCTTACCTGTAAACACCAGACCACCACTGTTTTACCCTCCGGATCTGTAGATTCATCTTTTGCTTGCACCCATTTACTGTTAGTGATGTTTTCTTGTTCTGTAACTTTTACTTCATCAATGGCCCCAGGGGAAATCCCTTAAGACACACTATAGCCCAACTCTCCATATGCTCCCGAATAGAACATAAAAAGGCATGTGAATGGCGCCTTCAGAGTTCTTCCCATACATCTAAATGCATGTTGCCTTCTTACACATTTGAGCGATTTAACTAGCCACTATTAAAAAAGTGGCTAACCTTTCATGCACCCCTCTCCTACCATATGCTTATATAGGTAATTGATGAGGTATAACGTCCTTTCATCGAAGGTTGGAATTTCGATGTTTTTTAATGAGTATTTTTTACCGAAAAAACGAATCAAAATATATAGGTGGGTTGGGAAAGTGTACATAAGGGGTGCCGGGGTCTGGAATAGTTAAAAAACAATAGGGGGTGTGTGGCTTGGCGGGGGAAACCTCATCAAAAATAAAAATAAATCAAACTCGATGAGTTTTTTCGGTAAACAATACTCATTAAAAAACCCATTGAAATTCCAACTGTCGATGAAATGACATGGAACCATTGATGAAAGTAAGTGTTTGAGTGAGTGAGTGGGCAAGCAAGTGAGTGAGTGGGAAGACTTATATAGCACACAATGCAAAACAAAATTGCCTCATCACTTTAGAGGGGCAACATCTGAAGAGGGCACTGAGACAGGATCAACCACTGAAAAGTTGTTTCTTAAGGCAGGCCCTAAAGTGGAGAAGATTGCGCTCCTGGAGTTTTCCACTGCCTATGATCGCAAACCAAAATGTGGATGAAGTCGTGAGAGACATAGCACTTTTTAGGCAGAGAGAGAAGATTGATCATCTAAGCAATTGTGTGAGGGATTGACGATGGATAAGATACGCAGGCACCTGACCTCAAAGACATTTTTGACTAAGGACACCATTTTCTACACAAAGTCAGTGGCCAGATCTCCTGCCTCATGAGATATTGTCCATTTTCCTAAGAACCAACTCGACTTCAGCACTCTGGGTATCTTTCAGTCTGTTGATGGAGGAGTCAGGGAACCCCACAGGAGAGAGTTGCACTGCATGGGTTTCTATGGGACGGAAGGAAAGCATCTGTCTGAGAAGCTTCAGATTACCAAAGTCAGTCCTTTTGATTTGAAAGATGTAAGGAAGAGGGGACATCCCTGAGTCCATAAGGATGTCAAGGTTCCTGACCGGGTTAGAGGAAATTATACACCATCTAGATGCTGGATAGTGGAATGGTATGGACAATTTGTCTGTATGAGCTGAGGTAAAAGAAGCTTGAGTTTCAAAATAAGCTGTATATCATATGCACATGACTAATAATCAGTATTGTGAGAGATACCAAAGGCACTGTAAGGGGCCCTTAGGGACTCCACAGTGCACTTTGGCCACCACTTGGCAGCCTGAGTCATGAAACACTTGCTGAGATCTGCCTACTAGGAATGTAGCTAGCAAGTCAGCACCCTGTTGGGGAAGGTATGGTGATAGTGCATCCATATTCCTTGGTCTATTGTGTTAAAGGCTGCAGAGAGCTCTAAAATGAGTTCAAGGAACATAGTCCTAAATCAGCGGTTTCCAGAGCAGCAACCCAGATGCACAGAGGGCACCTTCCATTGCAGACTTGGAGCAGAAGTCGAATGCTCATGCACAAACACAAACTCCTGGATTTAAGTAGCAGAAAAGTTTCAAAGAGTTTGGCCAGCAATGGAAGAAAGGCTATGGGCTTAAAATTGGCAGGGTTAGTCAGACCCAAATTAGAATGTTTAATTAGAGGATGACTCACAGTATATTTGAGCCAATCAAAGAAGAGATTATTCAGGTAGGAGGTAGTAATAATCTGTGTGATGGGAGCAGTTAAGAATGCAGCAGGGAATTCTTTCATAAGTGACATAGGCATCGGATCAGCTTGAGAGTTGGATGGCTTAAAAAAGAAGCTCAGTTTGAACCATTCAAATAACAACCACGGTGAAAGGGAATAGACTGGTGGTAGCTTTTCCTTCTGGGGCAACAATAAGGACATCTCCTCCTGACTAGAAGTTGTAGAGTGTCCTTTGACATGCTTCTTATATCATGACATATTTGTTACGCCATTATGGGAAAGGCCTCTCGAAGTGAATGGGAAAATTCATAAGAGAAACTATTGGCAGGAAAATTGCATCCCTCCCAAGCCTCCCATTCAGCATTCAGAGAAAAATGATGAGCATTGTTACTATCATTAAATCCTTTAAAAACTCAGTGAGAGTTGCGAGAGCCACAAGGGTAACGAGGGCCGAAGGGGCTTGCCTACACAGCCATGGAATAGGACGTTTCCTGCAGAGCTCCTGTGATCCATACAGACTTATATACCAAGAAGAAGGTTTTGCGTAAGCCTGGAACTTAAAGATTGCAGCACCGTGTGGGGAACCTAGCGTGCACAGCTGTGCAGAGTTTGAGCACTCAAGGGGCTCTGTTTACAGAATCGGAGCTGTCCGAAGTCTGAGCTGCGACCCGCATGGAGTATGCCAAGATGGCTGCAGAAGACAAAAAGGAAACGTTGAGGAGCACTGATTGTATGGTGCGAGATGAAGCTTTAAGAAAAGCAATTGCTGGTGAGGAGAGTGAAGTGTAACGGGACCGAGTTGTCACTGAGGCCAGGCATCGTTATTCCACGTAAAGCTAAATACTGGTGAGCTGCGTGAGGGGAGCGGGCACACGCAGGTGACGTGGTCCGGAAGGGAAGCACGAGATGTCTGGCAGCGCGGACCGTAAGAAGCAGTAACCCGTTGCAGCAGAGTGCACGCCAGAGAGAAGCTCTGAGCAATAGTTTTCGGTGCGCGAGCACAGAGGCAGCAGCATCCGAAGGAACGGTTACGAATGGCTGTAGGTTCAGATGTCCATGATGATAGCCGTGCAGCGACATGCGGATGGTGGTTGTACGTGGGCAGATGCAGCGACTCAGTAGATGTGAAGATGTGGATGAGCCTACAACATGCAATCGTCTCGCTAATAAGTGCTCTATCATAAATGAGGGACGGACGGACGCAGGGAGGCTCAATCAAACACGTCTTTATTGTATGAACACTTCTCAGGAACTGCCTGAGCTTCAACACATCTCGCCCCTCCCCTTCCCGTTGCCTCGTGTCCCTCTCCACGTGACACGGGAGTTGGTGACGACATCACACCCCCCCGATACTAAACATAAAGTTCGGGATCATGGCATCTCCTCAATGAGACGATGTGGTTTTCTTCGAGTCCTTTGAGGTCTCCCACCATTTCTCTCACTCGATTCCTGCGACGGCCAACGTGGCTCATCTGTGCCAGAATCCTCCATGCCTCCTTCGTAAGGTGCATCTCTTTCCCATGCATCTCTTGGTGTGTAGGGCTCAATTAGGGGTATGATCCCTGGCAGTCTTCTGAAGTGAGAGCTGTTTCTTGTCATGATACGGGTATTGCCTTCAGCCGTGATGAGGGACCCTTTTCTGTGGGTTATGGTGAGGGGTTCTTCGTTGAAGGCCGCTATGTTATTGCGGTTTTGTGGCTGTCTTGCGATGACGATGTCTCCTGGTTCTAAAACATTCTCTTTGGCCCTTCTTCTCTTGTCGGGCGTTTCTTTCATGTCCATTTTCCTTGACGCATCTTGCTGTCTCATTTCGGCATCACCTTTGTATCTTTCCTCTTCCAGGCCTATGTGAGGAAGTCTGGTTCTTACATTTCTTCCGAACATGACTTCCGATGGCGATTTGCCTGTGGTACTGTGTGGGGTGTTGCGATAGTCCCTCATCAATTGACACAGTAGTTTTTCCACTGATTCTCCAGTCAGGCAAGCTACCTGCGTGGCGCGCTTAATGTTGCCCTTGAGACGTTCAACTGTACCATTTGCTTGGGGCCACAACGGTGTTATTTTACGGTGCTGGAAACCCATATATTCTGCGAAGTTTCTGAAGTCTTGTCCCGTAAATGGTGGCCCATTGTCTGATTTTAGTACTTTTGGAATGCCATATGTGGCAAACATCCGATCCAGCGCAGGGATGGTGTGATGCGCCGCCGTGGATGGTACGATTTGTACATCAGGGAATCTTGAATATTCATTGATGGCTACAAGGATGTAGTCGCCTCCCTCCAGAGGGCCATAGTGATCTACTGCTATTTCTTCCCAGGTCCCTCCAGGTAGCTCAGTCATTCTTAGTGGTTCTGGTCTAGTCTGGGGGTTAATGACCGCACAAGTGGGGCAGTTCTTCGGTAGTTCTTCCACCTTGGTGTCCAATTGAGGCAACCACACTCTTTGCCGCAACATCCTTTTTGTAGACATTATCCCTCGGTGTCCTTCATGTGCAAGCTCAAGGACTTTTTTTCTCAGGGTCTGGGGAATTACTAATTTGGTTCCCTTGAGTAACAATCCTTCCTCTGTTTTGGCAAGTTCCTCTTTTACAGCCAGTAGACATGTAATGTCTTGTTTGGTTTCAATTCCAACATTCTCCTTGAGTTGTTTTGCATGTTTCCATCGACCCGTCTCAAGGCATCTCATGATGATCTGTATTGCTTTGTCCGTGTTGGATTCTCTGGTGATTTGTTCCATGTCCAAACCCTGCGGGGCATTTTCTTGGACCACATACATTATGTATTGGTCGGCTATGGATGGGTCAGGGCTGCAATCTTGGAGTGGGGTGACGCGAAAGGAAGTCCGCTGGATTTTGTTCTTTTCCTGGCCGATGATTGATGTCAAAGTGGCAGTCCTGCAGTCTTAGGGCCCAACGAGCAACCCTAGGGGGCATTTTGGCCTGAGCGTTGCTGTAAATGAACAGTAGCGCCTGGTGGTCTGTGACTATTGTAAAAGGTTTCCCATAGAGAAAAAGATGGAAGTGCTCACATGCCCAAACCACGGCCAATCCTTCTTTTTCAGCTTGTGAGTACGCTTGCTCGGTTTTTGAGAAGCTGCGACTTGCATAGGACACTACATGTACGGCCTGACCATCTTTGCGATCAAGTTGAGTTAAAATGGCTCCAAGTCCAACTGGGCTCGCATCCACGATTAGTTCGGTGTGCCGCTGCGGATCGAAGTATGCCATGTTCTTGGCATCCGTGATGCGATTTTTGATGACTTGGAATGCTTGTTGGCACTCGTCTGACCATCTGAATTCTGCGTTGGTTTTGGTGAGAGCTCTCAGGGGTGCGCTGACCAATGCAAAGTCCTTTATGTACCTGGTGCAGTAACTTGCTAGGCCTAGAAATGATCGTAGATCGGTGACAGAATTTGGCGGTGTAGTTTTTGTGAGGGCACTGACCTTCTCGGGATCTGGTGTCATTCCACTTTCAGAGAAGATGTGCCCGAAGAATCTTAGTGTTGTCTTCCTAAATTTGCATTTGTCTTTGTTAAGAGTAAGGTGGGCTTCCTCCAGTGCCATGCACACCCGCATGAGTGTATCATCGTGCTGCTCTTGCGTTTGCCCAAACACTAAGATGTCATTGCTATAGTTCAGACAATTTGGCACGTGTTTGATGATGTTATGAATTTCTGATTGAAAAATTTCGGCTGCTGAAGAGACTCCGAAGCTGAGTCTTTTGTATCTATAGAGACCCAGATGGGTAGCAAAAGTGGTGATGTACCTGGATCTTTTGTGGAGTTCTAATTGGTGGTACCCTTTGTTGAGTTCCAGTTTCGAAAAGACAGTGGCTCCGTTGAGCAGATGTACCATATCCGTAATCCGGGGAGATTCATGACGTTCTCTCAAAATTAGCTTTGTTTGGCCTTCGCATGTCTACACAAATGCGGATGTCTGAAGAGTCTTTCTTTGGTACGAGTACTATGGGGGACACCCATGGAGTGGGGCCCTCTGCGGGTTCAATAATGTCCACCTCTAGGAGTTTGATCAGTTTGTTTTCTACCTGCTTTTGTATGTTGATGGGGATTCCTCGGTAGTGTTGTGCTACGGGCGGGATGTTTTTATCTATGTGCAGCTCAATCTGTCTGTCCTTCCATTTTCCTAGTCCTTTAAACAACGCAGGAAAAACTTGGTCAATGTTTGCCGTGGGATCCAAATGTTTGTGCATCATGAGTCTGTACAGAACATGGATTAGTTCCATGTGCACGGCAGCTTTGTAGCTGAGAATGCATCCACTGTCGGTGGCGGCTTCTAGAACATGCATGGGTATTTCTTTTGCATGATCTTTGTATCTACATGATGCCATGAAGAAGCCTTTGTACGCTAGCATACATGCCAACCCTCACGATTTAGGCGGGAGACTCCCGATTTTTCAGCAAAAAATCGGGCTATTTTTCACTGTCTCCCGTCTGAAATAGCTGTAGCCCCAATGCGTTCTTATGGGGAAGCGTTGGTCTCCCGATTTCCCTTTGGAAATCTCCCTGCCAGCTGTGTCTGAATGTTGGCATGTATGCGCTAGGGGTGTCTTGGAGCCGTATGGAAAAATAAGCGCTCTGGCTGGCTGTAGACGTGGTGCATTTGGTATGTTGTTGTATACCTCCTCACTGACCACGTTGACCGTGGCTACGGTGTCCACCAGAAATTCGCAGCCACTTTGTTGACTTCTATGAAGAGTGTGGGGCTGTTCTCTTTCGCAGTGGGGTTCCCTAGTGCATACAGGTAGCCTTTCACACGTGGTTCTCCTTTTCTTGGTTTCGCTTCATTCCTGGGGTCATCCTCTGAAGAGGTACTGGAGGCACTGTCTGACTGTGACTGTTCCACCAAGCATCTGATGTATCTCCGAGGACGCCTCCTTCGCCCTGAGGATGTGGGCTTGTGATTTCTCCATTCCTGTGTTGCTCTTGGTTGTCTTCAGTCTGGTGGTTCTTCCTTGTTTCTGCGGCGTGTCGAGTCATTACGGTGGTATGAGTCGCAGCTGGGGCTTGGACGCCTCTACTCTCTTTCTGGTGTCGAATGTCTGTTTCTTCCGCTGCCTCGGATTCTGCTGCGATATATGAAGCATACAGCCTTGTAGTGGTTTTCCCCACCACATGCAGAGCAAATTTGACCCATGGCGGGGCACGCGCCCTCATGTGGGTATTCATGCCCACAACGATAACAGAATGGATCAGCGTTCCCCTTTGAGGTGTGTTCAAGTTTGTGTACAATCTCTTGCTTCCCGTGGGTGATGGTGATGCCATCAAGATCTTCCACTTGTGCTGTCAGTGCCGCTTCCGATCGGGCCAGACGTAGGATCTCTTCCAGGTTTCGTGGCTTTTGCAATAGTCGTCTCCTGAAATCACAGCTTTCAAACCCCACTATGATCTGGGAGCGAAGCGCCTCCTCATTTGAATATTTGTTGAAGTCACAGTGTTTTATTTTTACTCTCAGTCTCATTACAAAAGCATCCATCGTCTCACCTTTCAACTGTTTTGTGGTGTGGAAGATGTGCCGTTCATAGTCCACATTGGTGTGCGGCGTGAAATAGTCGGTGAGGGTCATCTTGAGGTTGGTGTAGGTGTCTATATTGTCTTCAGGAAGTTCGTCTAGAATGTCTCTCACATTTGACCCTATGGCGTGAGTGAGTAAGCTGTGTTTCCTTTCATCCTCCAGGGGGCCTACTGCTTTGAGACATACTTCAAAGTCCCTTAACCATTTCTTCCATCTGGGCCCCAAGGTGCTGGTGTCACTCACATCAAAATTGGGGGGCAGCTGTGATATAAGACTGTCCGTCATGCTTGTGTGCGCTACTCGGGCGGGTGTTAGCTGTATGGTTAGTGATTCCTCCGATGAGTCATCAGGCATGACAAATGTTTCGCCGGCTTGCACTTACGATTTGTCGCGGTAGGAGAGTGGGGAGCCGCTTTGTTCCACCCTCTGGCTGCTGCCTGCGCAGGAACTTGCGATGTGTTGATATTAAAGAGGTGTGGGGAGCCGATGCGCTCCATCCACGTTTTGCCGCCGTAGCCGGAGTACCTTCTGCGCGAGGGGAGCCGAGGCACTCCACTCACTTGGGCCATTGCTATTTTTGGCGGGAAGACTGTGGGGAGCCGATGCGCTCCACCCACTTGGGCCGTTGCTGTTTTGGCGGGAAGACTGTGAGGAGCCAGTGCGCTCCACCCACTTGTGCCGTTATTATTTTGGCGGGAAACTGCGGGGAGCCAAATGCTCTTTACCAACACGTTTCCGTCATTGGCAGGAGTACGGGAGTGACAGCCTACCTCCGCGTGAGGGTCCGATGCAATGTGGGGAGCCGATGCGCACCACCCAGCGCTGCCTCTCCAGGGCCAACACCGTTGATGGGGATGATCCGTCCGGAATGCAGGGAGCCACCGTGCTCCACCTGCAGGGTGTTCGTTGCCGTTGGCGGGTACTCGCAGTACCCCGCCCGGAATCCTGACGAAGATTGTGGCTGGCGGGGAGCCTTCCCACTCCCACTCGCCTTATCTTTACTGTTGCGCCTTGGCAGGGCGGCAGCCTGCCGCTCGTCCGACACTTGATGAGTCGAGCGCGAAAAAGCCGGAATGGTAATTGTCGTGGCATAGATTCTTCCGCCTCGTTGCCATGCAATCGTCTCACTAATAAGTGCTCTCTCATAAATGAGGGACGGACGCAGGGAGGCTCGATCAAACACGTCTTTATTGTATGAACACTTCTCAGGAACTGCCTGAGCTTCAACACATCTCGCCCCCCCTTCCCGTTGCCTCGTGTCCCTCTCCACGTGACACGGGAGTTGTGACGACATCACAGTAGAGCACACGAAAAGAGAGGAATAGTGTGTTTCTGGTGTCTGCCAGGCCTGCAGAGCAAAGGCAGGCATTCTGAGAACTGCGGGCAAGAGTGGATTATTGGGGACTAACATCAGCCCAGACACTGACAGCGGTTATTGAGAGCTGCCGTAAAGTAATAAACATAGAGGGAGAAGATGTGCGCTGGCCACCCTGAAAGGCCACCAACCAACGGCATGGACTATAATGCAGACACATGGATGGGACATCACAACGGATTAAGCACGGAATGGCACGCAAAACCCTTACTGCGGAGAGTGTGAGCACACATGGATGTCAATAATGATGCACACAGAGGCACAACGCACTGAATAGTACCAACGGGCCGAAACAAAGGAACTGTGGGTAACAAGGACAACAAGGGCGCAATACGTGTGAGGTCTAGCAACACAACATTGAGGTGACAAGACGGCGCTCTGGTAAGCCGACACCAGCCTGGACATGGCCTGTGAGGAAACTACAGTGCGCCTGGACCAAGAGAAACCAAGACCAGGAAGTTGTATGGAGAGCAAGATGTGTGGCCCAGTTTGACGAGTCAGCTAAGGCGAAGCTTTGGACACAAGCGGAGCCTGGCCACAAGAAGGCCCACAGAGAACTGGTGGTTCGCCAAGGGTTGCATGGAGCGCGAGGGTCTGCAGCATTGGGGGTGTCTGGATTGGGTGCTGCTGCAACCCAGTGGAAGAAGGAATGACATGGGCTGGCCGGAGTGGCTTGCATGCACACTCCCAGTGCTGACATACTACGGGGCACATCCAGTAGTGTGACCCTATGTGGGCTAGAGTAACCTCCTTTTGAGACCCCCACCTGCGCCGAAGCAGCGTGACAATAGCAAGAACACTGGAGTTAGCTGGGGTGGAAGAAGGGGACTTAAAACTGCAACTGTGGTTAGGTGGTTGGTTGGATTGGAAGCCCCGGAGAACAAGTAGTAAGCGGCCCTGGTGGAGAACACACGGCCAGGAGGCCCATGACAAGCACCAAGCCTCTGAACAGCGTGCAGTTAGATGAGCGGAACACTGTAACCACTGAGGCAGAACGGGAAAAGGAACTGGGAGCATAGCCAGCAGCACCAGGAAGGGCCCCCAGCTACGACCTCCTAACAACGTGTGATTGAGGGCCCGCAACATCAAGCCTCCGGGATCTGCTTCTCTGAGTGGACCAAGCTGCCATGGGGCAGGATAAGGGGGCCTAGTAGCGCAGACTTGAACAACAGGTGGCTCACGCCAGAGATGTTGATGAGCACTTCAGGCCTTGTACAGTCGGCGTTGGGCGCAGTGCGGCTGCCCCGCTACCAGGTATAACACTGTAAAGTGGGCTTTGGGCATGCCCATCGGGTGGGATAGATAGCCAGGCATTCCAGGAAGAGAGAGGGGGGGAAGGGGCCCAAGTCGCCAGCATTGGAAGAGTGGCAAGCAGTGGAATTGATACTTCTGGATCATATAGACACCGGCACTAGTGCAGAGTCAAGGGGTGAAGATCCATCATGGCGTCCAAACATCAGAAGAGCAAAGGGAAACAACTTACCCTTGAGGCATGCGCCAAGACTACGCCCTCCATGGACAGTCCCCCACAAGCAACCTCAACACCTCAAAAGGAACAGAAGCTTGTGGAAGGAGACAAGCAGATCCTAGCGGCCATAGCATCGTTGAAAGAGTCTCTAGAAGCAAATATAGATGCCATTAGTATTGACGTGTCCCTGCTACGACAGGATGTGAGGACTCTCGCAGAACGCACAGGAACGCTTGAAAAGTCGATGCTGGAGAATACAAGTGTCCTCAAGTACACCACAGAAGAAGTAAAGGTACTGTGCCATCAAGTGCGTAATCTAAAAGACAGAGCAGAGGATGCTGAGGGTAGGGCTAGACACAACAATGTCCGCATTATTGGACTCTCAGAAGGCAAAGAGGTTGCAAATCCGACGGAGTATATTGAAACCCTGCTGCAGCAAGAAATTGGACTAGGGGCTCTCAGCCAAGGCTTCACAGTGGAAAGAGCGCACAGGGCACTGACGCGGAAGCCACCGACATGGGCCCAACCAAGGCCAATAATAGCCAGGATCCTCAACTACCATAATAGAGAAAGCCTCCTTGAGCACTTTCGAAAAGAAGGGACAATTCAACGGGCGTCAGCCACGATAACAGAGTACCCAGACTACAACCTGCAGGTTCAGAAACAGCTAATGAGCTACATAGCGGTTAAGGGGAGACCGAGGGAGGCTAACCAGAAATACATGCTGTTATACCCAGCCAGGCTGAAGGTGATCCAAAAGGGCTGCACACTTTTTATTAACAATCCAGAGGACGTACATCAATGGATGGACATGCCGAAACTTGACAACCGGGGAGGAAGCAGATCCAGATAGAGAAGAGTAGCAGCAAGGAGGACACCCAACCAACACAGGACTGCAGTGACTTTACATTAAGAACCTCATCGGAAAAGAACATTGACAAAATCTTGGTAAAATCAGGATTTAACAGTGTAGTGCTTAACCCAGACTGAACTGCGTAGGAACTTACTATTTTTTTTGTTTTGTTTTATACGTATTTATATAGCGCACAACAGCCTGAGGACATCGTGGCACTATACCCCAAGTTGCATTGTCCTGCACGGATACTAGCTGTTATGTATTCGCCCACCGCGCCTGACACTCCAGGACATGATCCAGGGACAAAGGCCAGAAGTGGGAGAGCCTTAGCATGCAAAATCGAGCTGGGCTGTTGTTGGAGGGGGAGTTGGGGAAGTTAATGAGGGTAAGGGGGCCTACAATTGCATTCATGGGGGTTACTGGATTCACAACATGGGAGTGTACTCGGCAGACAGCATCTTGAAGTGAAATGGGGGAACTTAAAGTAGTCTCCTGGAATGTCTGGGGCTTGAACGTTTATATAAAATGCAACAGAGTAACGGCTTATTTGAAACGTCAGAAGATAGATATCGCCTTACTACAAGAGACGCACCTAACCAAGGAAAAGTTGAGTACTTTGACCCACAAGTGGAGTTCGATGACGGTGGGCTCATCACATTAAGCATATGCCACGGGCGTCCAAATATGGGTGGCGCTGATGGTCCCGTTTACAGTTCTAAAAACATCCCTCGACGAGGAGGGTAGAATGGTAGTACTGCAGGGGATGATGGAAAATATGGAGATTTGTGTCATCAATACATATGCACCGAATCAGGAGACAGCAGCATACTTTCGATTATTGTATCCCAGGATAGGCCCCTATAGAGATGGCACATTATTATGGGGAGGGGATTTTAACTGTATACTTAACCCGGCGGTGGATAGATCAGATGATAAATGCAAGCACCCAACTCCGGCGGCCAAGGCCCTGAGCTCGCTATTAAAGGCATTTAAGCTATCAGATGTTTGGAGGACGATGCATCCCCTGGAGAGGGTATACTGCCACTACACTGCTCCCATGAATCTCTACATAAGGTTGGATTACGTGTTTGATGGAGGGGAAACATTAGGGCAGTTCACAGGGCAGAATACAAGGCGAGAGTGCTTTCGGATCACTTACCCGTGGCGGTCACGTGGCAGTTTCTTCCCCCCAGGGCTAGGATCCCTACATGGAGGCTGAGGGTGGAGGCACTCAAGGACACAGGATTCCGTGAGACGCTGAGGGGGGAGGTGAAGCAATATTTTATACACAACACAGGTAGTGATGAGTCAGCAGGTACGCTGTGGGAGGCCTTTAAAGTGGTGGTGGGTGGGGCGGCTATGGTAAAGTCAAAAGGGATGCAAGATATGATTGAGAAAGACCTGAGTAAAACAGAGGCTAAATTGGAAGCCATTGAGTTGTCAGAGGACAGGTGCCGAGATAGGGCACAAGAGGTGGCCCACCTGCAGAAGGAATGCTTGGTACATTGGGACAGGCTAAGTAAGCTGAGCTACAGGAAATATGTGGAACGACAACATGTAGAAGGAGACAGGCCAGGGCGTCTCTTGGCCTTGCTGTACAAGAGTGAGCCTAAGAGGGAAATGATTAGGGCACTAGTGGGAAGCGATGGGATACTGTACAAGGCTTAGGAAGGGGTGAATCATTGCTTTTACGAGTATTATAGGAAGCTATACGAGGAAACCTCAGAATGCCCGAGATTGAGGAGGCGTTTTCACCGATTAATCTTCCCAAGCTAGATGTAGATGTAGCACATAAATTGGAGGCCCCCATTACCGCTGAGGAACTGGAACAGGTTATACGAGAGCTGCCGACAGGTAAAGTCCCGGAAGCAGATGGACTGCCCGGAAAATTCTACAAAGAGTATAAAGCCTGGGCCGCTTAGAGAGTCAATAATAATTCCCCTCTTCAAACCCGGCAAGCCGGCTACGGACTGTGGCTCATATAGGCCCATGTCACTGCTGAATCAAGATGGGAAGATCCTTAAGCTCTACTGGCTAACAGGCTTCAACCAGCTATTGCCAAACTAATACACCCGGACCAGATGGGATACGTCCTGCGTAGACAAATCACTAGTAACCTGAGAAGACGACATCACATAATAGATCATACCCAGAGCAGTACACATCACTTGACAGTGGCCTCGCTGGACGTGGTCAAGTCGTTTGACTCGGTCAGGTGGCCTTGGCTGATAGCAGTATTGGAAAGGTTTGGCATGGGCCCCACGTATGTCAAATTGGTGTGGTTGCTATACAATGAGCTGATAGCGAGAGTTAAGATGGGCACGATTGTTTCGGAACAGTGGCAGCTGGGTAAAGGCACAAGGCAAGGTTGCCCGTGGTCACTGATGCTCTTTATTCTGGCGTTGGAACCATTGGCGGCCTACCTCCAGGAAGAATATGTAGAGGCGGGTATCGCTATAGTGGGAGGAATGCATCTGCTCTCGTTGTATGCAGATGACATGCTTCTGTACCTGCAGCACCCAGAGGATAATCTGCAGTATATCCTAGACGTGTTAGAACATTACGCTGCTTTGTCGGCTATCACAATCAATGTGCAGAAGTCAAGTCTGTTCCCTTTGGGAGGATATGTAGGACAACCCGGGAGTACATTGCCGGGACTACAGATTAGATGGGAGACTGATAAGTTCAGGTACTTAGGGGTAGAAATATACCATGACCCAAAAACCGAGCACACGCAGAATACACGGAAAGCGGTGGACAAAACGGAGAACTCTATGGCTTTCTGGGCCAAGCTGCCATTGTCGATGATGGGAAGAGCAGCCCTGCTAAAGATGGTGGTGCTACCGAGGCTACTTCATTGTTTTGCCAATGTCCTGTATGATATCCCGAAACTGTTTTTCAGGAGGTTGAATGGAAAATGTAGGAGCTTTCTATGGCATGATTTGAGATGCAAGGTGGCATTGCAGAAGTTTCAGAACCCGTACGAGCAGGGAGGGATTAAACAGCCTAATTTTGAGATATACTTTGTCGCTAGTCAACTACAATTTGTGACCAAATGGCTGGTGGATGAACAGAGGCAGCAGTCACGGTTGTTGCAGGCAGCGGCAGCCCTGTACTTTCTTAAAGAAGGGATATGGGTAACCGCGCCCCGCAAATCTTGCTTGCATTTACAATTGAACTGGGAAAAGTGATGTATCGACGGGTTTGCCGGCTGTTGGGGAAGGTGGAACCATATTCTTCACAGATCCCACTGGTCGCACTGTATGACTTGAGGTTAAATGTGAGGAAGTACTGGGAACCTAAGGGAGTGGCAACTGTGAGTGAAATGCTGAAAGAAGAGATGCCCCTAGATTTTAGTGCCCTGGTGGCGGATACCGGATTGCGCCTGGGATAGCATTTCACATACAACCGCCTGCTAACTCAAATTAGATGAGTATGGGCGACAGTAGAAGAGGGTTTACAAGAGGGTGAAAAGCTAGAGACGTTCTATGACATCTCGGAGGGCGGGCATGAGGTCTTGAGAATATACAAGCTACTGAAAGGCAGGCTGGGATGTGGGATGGAACAGGTCAGACAAAGCTGGGAGGCGGAATTGCAAGAACAATTGTCAGAGGAAATGTGGGGGAGAGCAATAGCTTATCACAAAAAGGTGTCTAGGAATGCCAGACTACAGCAGACTCAATTGTATGTGACACACAGGGCATACCTGACCCCAGGAAGAATAGCAAAGTATGGCCACGTGGCAGCAGAATCATGTCCAAAATGCGGATTGGTTGACGCAGACCTTATTCATATGTTCTGAGTCTGTGAGAAAATTAGACAATTTTGGGATGAGATAGCCCAAGTGTTAGCGCGAGCAGGTATTACCTTAGACATCGGATCCCCAAAGCCCTGCCTGCTGGATGGCTTTGCAAGACCCGAGAAAGCTAGACATGTTAATAAACTAAAAGACCTTGCATATATACTGGCAAAGCGCAGGATATTGATGGGGTGTAAAGCACATAAAGGGCCTGTGACATGAGTGTGGTGGGTGGACCTCCAGAATGGATGAACGCAGAGACTATGGCCTGGCAAGAAGCAGCGTGTCACACCCCGGACCAGAGCAATATGGGGTTGAAGGCTTGGAAACAGATAGTAATTAATATAACCGCCACCGTGTATGACTACACTAGCAAGAGGGTAGGTGAGGAAGAGTAAGATACTAGACACGGGGGACGTAGTGGAATTTAGTTGCACAGCGTTTATGTTACTAGATGCAAGTAGATGGGAGGGCTGAGTTGGGAGGGTGGGGGACAAACATACGTAACTGTTTATTGCAAAGTTGTACATTGATGTGCAAGTCTGTATGTTACCATGTTAAATAAAAAACAGTAAAATGTGTGTTTTTTTTTTTAAACGGTAACGAGACCCCGGAAAACGCAAATGGGCAAAAGCCCCATCAAGGTCGTGCTAAATCAAGCCTCTCAGAGGGCCAGAGAACTTTGGGGAGTCCTTGCAACACCCAGGACTAAGGGGAAAGCTAACCTGGAGGGTTACGATATTTAAAAGCAAGACAAAGAGACTGCCGAGCAACGAGTGGGAAATGGTGGAGTTATATTAGGAAAACCTTGTCTGTCCTGAAAAGAAGGAATCCATATGGAATAAGCTCAAACCTGAAATTTGGCATACAGAGCATGCAGGGAGGATGAGGACTGTAATGCAAACTATTGATGAGCTTTGTCGAAAGGGATCCAAACTTGACAAACCTTTTAAATTCTTCTTCTTGGAAAAGAGATCCAAGTGTTTGGGCCATTCAGAAGCCAAGGACTGAGGCTATTGCCCCGGCCGCCTTCTTTTTGTTGTTTTTTCCTTATGGTAGTGCCAGTTAGCAATTAGGATTTGGACAAATAACTATTTAAGTTTGGACTTGGATGAGCGCCTTAGTTTTAGTTTGCTAGTTAGGGAACTTCCCTCATAGTGGTAGGGCTAGATAGGCATTTTCCTTTTATTTTAATTAAAAACCCTTGAAAATAGCAACCAAGGAAGACATCCAGGCCTTAAGGGCAGACATCAAAACAGAATATAGATCATGCATGATGGAACTCACCACAAAGCTCGAACATACCAACAAAAGAGTTACGGAAGTGGAATAGCGTATAAGGGAAATTAAAGATTGTTCTCACGACCAGTTAACAACAATGGGGGAGATCCAAAGTTCGATCTGGTCCCTGCAAGATAGGTGTGAGATTCTAGAGTTCAAACAGGAGGACTTGGAAAATAGGGCCCGCTGCAACAATCTCTGGATCCGGGGCATTCCAGCCACTGTCCCGGACAAAGAGCTGCCCGAATACGTGGAGAACTTTTTTCAGGCCTTCCTCCCCCACCTAGACAAACCATTGCTCTTACTAGGCCGCACCCACAGACTGCACCCCCGACGGGGGTAACAACAGATTCCCCTCCAGATGTGATAACCAGAGTGCACTTCTTTACAACTAAGGAAGCCATCTCAGAGATAAGCTGCACCCGAGACGGACTATCCTTCCAAGGGTCCCCTCTTCAAATCTACCAGGACCTCTCACCACTCACCTTACTGAAAAGGGAAGCGCTCCGCCCCCTCACCCTTTTCCTTCAAAACCACCAGATTCGATACAGGTGGCTCTTTCCCACGGCTCTTCAGTTTACCCACAACGGATCGCTCCGTAGAATCACCCATCTGGAAGACGCTGAGAATATCCTATGCTCAGGCTCCCCGGTGGGGGCCACAGCACACACAACCGACAATAACGGTGAAGCTCTAGCCTCCCCAATAAAATCCAAGGGGACTTCCTGGTCCAGAGTCCCGAGATACAGTAAAAGGAAATGACCACCTGCAGGCGCCTCACATAGGTATGGGAGATTTGCACCCTTCTCGGACCCTCCGGAATCCCCAGATTCCCCTCCCAAATACAATGACTCCTCAGCATTTTAAGATAAGACTATCGGTGAGCCCCTCACAGCTCATGCACATTTCCCAGGCACAGACCATCAATGAGTCCTTGGAATGACCTTTTCAGGCAGTTGCCAGACCCCGCCACGTTGGCGTAGTGTATGGCCATAGCCACAGTGGCCAAAGGGGGGGTCTGTTCCTGAAACCCCAGGCCCCCCCCCCACGTTGTACAAATTGGGGCTCTCCCGTTGGAGGCCCCATTTAGAAGTTCAGAGACAGAGTGACCAGCTGTCGCAATTCTTCTATAATGACGGCTAGTCCTCCTTCCTCCCCAGCAATGGACCCACCAGGCTCTGCAACTCTCCGATTTATCTCCCTCAACGTCAAGGGCCTGAATTCCCCAGCTAAATGCAAATCAATCATCCAGCGACTCCTAGACGAAGACACTGGTGTGGCCTTGCTACAGGAGACCCATCTGCTCCCGGGTGATTTCGTCCACCTCAGATCTAAAGACTTCCCATTGCAGATCCTGGCCTCGGATGGCACTAAAAAAGGAGGGACGGTGATCCTCTTTAGAAAGGGCCTGGACCCGCAGATCCTAAACACCAAAAGGGATCCAGAGGGCCGCTCTGTGGCAATCAAGTGCCTCCTATTGGGCCAACTTTACACGCTGGTCTCGGCCTACGCCCCTAACGTGGGCCAGACGTCCTTCTACGACTCCTTGGGCGCAACCCTCTCAGCCTTCTCAGAAGGATTGAAGGTAATTGGAAGTGACTTCAACAGAGTTCCAGACCCTACGAAAGATAAGTCACACCCCCCCTCCTCCAAAGATCTTAACACAGCTCTGGGAATCCTATGCCTCTTCAGGACCCTGCAGGTGGTGGACGCCTGGAGGGTGCTCCATCCTACAGAAAGGGACTTTTCCTTTTACTCATACGTCCACAGGACCTTCTCAAGAATTTACCTCCTCCTAACCTCTCTGCAAATTTTGGCTTACGCCAATGAAATCTCAATTGGAACACGCTCCCTTTCAGACCATGCACCAGTAACCATGGAACTCCGAGCCCACCAGGCTACACCCCCTCCACCGCGCGGCTGGGCTTTATTTGACCCAATCCTCAATGATATGCCCCTGAGAGATGTAATCGCCTCCACGATCCGTAACTTCTTTAAGGAAAAACGCAATGAAGACACCACTCTGGCGAACACATGGGATGTTATGAAAGTGGTGGTCTAGGGGGAACTCATCGCCCAAGGAGCGGCATACCACAAAGCTAGGCGCCAAACCCGCCTCTCCCTGGACAAGGAACTCCAAGAAGCAGAAAAAACAAATAAGCTGAAGGGATGGTCCCCGAAGACACAACGGGCGATCCGCACTGCCCGAAACAAAATTGAAGCGCATTACGCCGACCACACAGCCCATCTCCTGGCTAAGGCAAAACAATTTTATTATGCTAAAAACAACAAGGTGAATAAACTGTTGGTGAGCAAACCAGCCAAGGCAAGACAGACCAACACCATCACCAGATTAAGGGACACTCAGGGTAGGGTCCACTACGCAGAATGAGAAAAACAACAATTGGCGGCGAACCACCTGACTCAGGTGATGTCCCCCACACCCAGAGACCAAAGCAAACAAAGGGAGTACCTACTAAAAGCGACGCTACCCCACCTGAAGGAGTAAGCCCAAATGAACCTCGACACGCCAATCACGAACGAGGAAGTTGAGGAAGTTATTAAAACCCTCAGAGGACGGGCCCCTGGGCCCGACGGGTTCTTCGCAAAATTCTATAAAATCTTTCGACTGCAACTTGTGGCTCCTATGGTAGCCCTCTTTAACTCCTTCAGGGACTCGGGCATGGTTACTCCCTTAATGGCAAAATCCATCACAATCCTGTTTCCCAAGCCCGGGAAAGACCCAAAAGACTTGGCCTCATACTGACCAATTGCCTTGATGTACATTGATGCTAACATCTATTCCAAAATCCTGGCCAACCGCCTGGCAGCCATATTGCCTGAAATAATCCACCCAGACCAATCGGGCTTCATCGTCAATAGATCCACAGGAGATAACGTCTGCAGAGCCTTGAACTTGATTGATCTGACAACCTGGAAATCGCAGAAACTAGTCCTGGTGGCCCTGGATGCGGTCAAAGCGTTTGACAGGGTGGCCTGGTCCTTCATGAGCCGAACCATGGAAGCCTTTCACATCGGACCAATGTTCCGGAAGATGGTCCTAGTGAACTACCACGCTATGACAATCCTCCTTCGAGTCAATGGTGCCCTTTCTACCCTGATACCGCTAGGCTGCGGGACCAGGCAGGGATGCCCGCTATCCCCATTACTCTTTGCCATGGGATGGAACCATTCGCCCAGAGGATCAGAGCCAACCCCAACATCAAAGTCCCTCAGACTGGGCGCACCCAACACAAAATAGCCCTCTACGCTGACGACGTCCTGCTCACCCTCACGGAACCCGCTCGCTCCCTACGTCACACCCTGACAGAAATAGACAATTATGGAAAAATCACAGGCTTCTCCATCAACTACCGTAAGTCAGTAGCCTTGGGGTCTGGTTTGTCACCGAACGACCGAGAGGCCCTCTCCTCACTATGGCTCGCACAATGGAGTGAAAACGTCATCCCCTACCTGGGAGTCCAAATCCCGGCGGACCCCAAAACGGTTTATCAAGCAAACTTTCCCCCACTCTTTCGAAAACTAGAAAAAGACCTGAAGAGATGGACAAAGCAGGAAATCTCCCTGATGGGACACATCACGGCGAGCAAGATGAATCTTCTTCCTAGATTTCTATATGCATGCTCTGCTCTCCCCGTGACAATTCCGCCAGCCGCCCTCCAGGGACTCCAAAGGAAACTGCTCCAATTCATCTGGAATGGCAAAAAGGCCCAAATCCCCCTAAGAACTATGCTGGGAAACGTTCGCCTGGGAGGACTGGGAGTCGCCGACCTTCAGAACTACCAAATAGCGGCCCAACTGGCCCACATCCATGCTTGGACACTGTCCTCGGGGCGCCCCCGATGGGTGGAAATAGAACAATCCCGGCTGCCTCTTCCTTTACGTTTCCTTCCACACACACCACCCATCTCCGACAAAACAGAGACGAACTTCTACGTTCCACTAAACACACGCTAAAAGCATGGGACTGGGCGCGGCAGCGACAAAAGATCCAGAAGGGCTTCAGCCCCAAATCCCCGGTCTTTATGAACCCCTCTTTTGCCTCCAGAACCAATCCCCAGAACTTTAAGAACTGGATAAGGGGAGGCTTAGAGTCACTGGGCCAACTTTATATGGAAGGTCACCCGCGAACATTCGAACAATGTAAAGAGACCTTTTGATTGAAAGAAACAGACAGATTCACCTATATTTAGCTGTGACACTGGTGCTCCATCCACAAACCTGGGAAGCGGCGACACGCACGCCAACGCCACTTGAATTAACGTTGCAAGATCTCCCGACCCAGGGAAGAATCTCAGCCATATATAAACGCTTTTCAGGGGACTTTCTCAACTCCAAAACCCGATCAATGGCCCAATGGGAGGCAGACCTAGGCCACCCGTTAACTGACCAGAACTGGGTGGATATTTGGTCATGAACCCACTCAGCGTCCTCCTGCATCACAAACCGAGAATGTGCATACAAACTCCTATTACGGTGGTATTACCCCCCTAAGATTTCTATTTCATCACATAAATCAGGCCCTAAGCCCTGCTTGCTGGAGACAATGTGGCCACCCAGGTTCCTTTTATCACATGTGGTGGTCGTGTCCAAAGGTGCAACTTTATTGGTCCCAATGCGTAGCCACGTTCACAGATATCACCCAGAAAGCAATTTCACTCGACCCCAAAACCGTCCTCCTGGGGGCCCCAGTCCCGGGATGCTACCCAAGATCGGGAAAAAAGGCCATACTCTTGACTCAATGCCTCCTTGCAGCACGGATTGTGGTGGCTCGTACTTGGAAGACGGTTGAAGGACCACTGATGGCGTTGTAGTGGGGAAAGATGTGGGACATTCTAATCGCAGAAAAGATAACAGCGGCCAGGGCAGGGACTCTGCACCGCTACCGGGACACCTGGGCCCCATTTCTAGACTACAACCGAAAGTTCCCGGCCATAACCTTCCTACCCCGGAACACTGCAAGAGTATTGGAGGGGACTGAAGCGAAGAGGGCGGAAGGAGAAGAAGTATAGGGGGGCTGGGCGGGGGAGGGGACAGGAGGGTTTGGGGGCCAACTGCCATGTGCTAATTCTGCCTGTAATGTTTTCACTCTGCTCTGTTGCAAAAATAAACACAGTTTTAAAAAAAACCTTGAAAATGCAACATCTTAGTCTGACTCCTCCTGGTTTGCCATATATGCTTTCAGATGCGGGATGTGGAAACCCGACACAGAGCTGGCCCACGTAGTAGAGTCTAGCGATGCGGCATCCACGATACCACCTAAGAGAGAGTCTGGCCACTCCCCAGTAGATTTAGGACCTCAACATCCTGATTGGCCAGAGTTCTATGGCCACCCTCATACCAATGGAAGTAGCTTGGGCCTCACCTTCCACATCTTGACTTCGGAAGCCATCCCATCTGTTCAGAAGAACGTAGAGAGGAATAGCTATCAGATCTTTAGTCCCCGGGACCAGTATATAACTGGGAGGGTACAAAGCTATTCTTAGCCTAGGTTTTCACATGGACATTCCCCCCAGGATTTCGGGTCTATGTAACCCTGTCGGCAAACCTTGGCGGAAAACTAGGTTAGCAGTTTTTTACCTTTTACCCTGTGCAGATTTCCAACTCATCCCCCTAAACTACTCTCCCAAACTCATTGAAATTCAAAGAGGGGAGTTGGTGGCATATTTTCTATATGAGGTATGTCTGCAAGAAGCATCAATCAGGAGACTGGAGAGAGGAGGGTAGCAACTCCTGTAAGACATCCCCTCTCTCTCTTTCTCTCTCTCTCTCTCTCTCTCTCTCTCTCACTCTCTTTCTCTTCCCACAGAAAAAGTGAAACAGAGGAAGAATGACTCAACCCTGAGATGAGTTTTATAGCATAGTACACAGAGGGGCATGATGCATAGAAGAAGTTGCGGGAGCTAGGACAGGAAGGAAATCTACGGGAAGTGAACCCTCTAACGATAATCCTGATTGAGAAATCATGGGGCGATATGTAATTCCACATCTGTCTCTACCTCCCACCAAAGAACACGTATGTTATTTGTGTGGGGAATTCGCACATCTCACGAGATGCTGTCCTCTAAATTTGCAGTCTCCTTCCACATCACCATCCAGAAAAAGCCCAGATATTACTATGTATACCGGGAGAGAAAGTCTTGAGATGTCATTTGCCACTGTCCTATATGCCCAACCCTCGATAAGATTTCCCCTAGGAGATAACGAAAGAAGCTCAAAAGGTTAGAAGTCCTGAGGAAAGGGGAAAAATAAATATCTATATGCGGGCAAACAAACCACCTATAGGGTTCCTGCCACCATCCAGCAACAAAAGGTTTGGGCTCATCTTGATAGTGGGAGCAAAGGATGTGACATACACCCGAGCTTAAAATCCTCAGGAGGGAGAGAATTAAATATGGACCTGTCCAGTGCATCCACAGACACTCCAAAACCTATTCCTTCATTACAATACCCATTATGGGAGCTGAGATTTACATATAAGTGGCCGGAATTCCTAGACTACCTGCCCAATTAATTTGATCAGTGATTGTCCCAGATGCCCTGAGGGAGGGTAAGATCAATTCCTTGCTTTTATATGATAACAAAGTCCCAGATAGAGAATCATCATGGGTAGGAGGAGAAGAGGTTTCTTCTGGGATTTTGGAAGAGAGCCATCTCGAGAAGACATATGACAAATCCAGCGTATTTGTCCCTTCTCCCATAGGGGGTGCCAGACCCTTTAAGGCTAGGGAGGGGAGCCCGCTCAGCCATACTCTCCCTAGGGATTTGGGCAAGTGGGACCTCACTGGGAGGGACTCCCATTCCCACAAGGAACTCTTTGTCCAGAACACATTGCCTGCCTATATGGGAATTTGAAAGGTTGTTGTTACTTCTGTTTTTGATGATCCCAATTGTGACATTTCTTCAATCTCTTTGGCTTCAGATAATGATGGGCGTCGCCTGCACTCCACAGTCAAAGAACAATGACACAACCCTTTTATTTGTGATGATGTACATTAAACGACAGGGAACCTAGAAGAGAAGAGAGAGAATCCTACTCGGAGATGAGTCCCTGACGATAGGACATCCTGGAGGGGCGGAGCCGAGCTAGACCATGGAATCGGCAGTAGCGTGGAGAGCAAACAAAACACTTGCAAGACACCAAAAGGTTGGTGTCCTAACCGACCGAGAAGCCAAGATCGGGAGAGAGACAGAGATGGGAAAGCGACCATTTCACCTGGTAGTGTGACCACACGTAAGCCGTGGTGGGCCTGCGGCCCGTCAACAGACACTGAGACCAACCTTGCAGCTGAGAAGTCGGATCCCCAATTTCTGCAGAAGAAGTGCAACAACTGCTGAGCCAGCGGTTAGGGTAGCTCGGTACAAGTATAAAAAGAGGCGAGGGGGGTCAACCAAAGGAAAGTGGCAACTGTAATCGCTACTGCAGGTGTGGATTGGGACCCTGATAAGTGGGATGGAGACATTTTTGACTCAACAAGCCCAGAGAGTAGCTCGGCAAATGAGTCAGATTCCAATGCAGAACTGAAGCAAAAGACAGTGGCAGTGAAGCCGGTTAGGAGACGTAATACTTTCGACATTGATATGAGTGTATAGCTTTTTGAATAATGACATTTATCAATACATTATTTTTTGATTTCATAACCCACAAACAAAATCTATATATGGGCACAGGGAACTGTGCTATATTGCGCATTTTCAATAGCATTACTCTCAAGTATTCTGTCTCCTTGCATGGCAATTTTTAATATTGGCATTTCATTATCAATCAATAATTCACCTTTACAACTGCTTGACTATCCTTGAATCTGAACAAGAACATTCTACATCCGTGACGTGCTCGCAGTTATCAACCACTTCTAGCGCGTATCAGGTAATCTTACTTGGCTATTCCACTACAGACTTGTTTTATACATGTCAAGTAATATCTTTTTTGTATCGTGTAATTATTTTACCAAATGTTTGGTTAGTGCTTTCCAATTGATATACACCTTAGTTATCGTCCACTGGTGTTTCAGTTATGATTAGTGTTATCCATAGTAATGCAAGTACTGTCTTTCAGGGAGATGCTGAAGCATCCACCACATTGACAACATCGCTAGATGTTCTTCAGCAGCACGAGGTATGGATACTGACAGCTCCATCGAACTAGATCATCAGAGCTGGAATACTTGTCGTTTGATTGTTCTACACAATGTTTCATTCGTGGTTAGCCATTGATATGTACCTGTGCGGTCGACCCCAAGTGTGTGTTATGTTTTCAATATTGTAATCCTTACTAATGCAAGTACTATCTTTCAGGCAGTTGATGGAGCGTCAACCGCTGCACTTGATGCGGAGCCTGACATTCAAGTAATTCCAGGGGAAGTGGAAGCGGGACCTTGCGTATACGAATCGGCGCAACAGCTTTCGGCAGTGCGCTCTACATTTACAACATCCCTACATATTCTTCGGCAGCACGAGGTATGGATACTGACAGCTCAATCGAGCGTCATCATATAACGTGATTCCATTTGCTATACTCTCTCCCCTATTAAGGCAAGTACTGTGTTTCAGGGAGACGACGGAGCTTCCACTACAATAACAACATCTCATTTAGACGATGCAGATGTAAATAAATCGGAGAAATAAGTCGATGAAATCTGATCATATTTAGATATTCCTTGATTCTTTTAGACAATGCATCATTTGTGGTTATCTCTTTATATGTACCTGTGCCGTCGACCCCAAGTGTGTGTTATGTTTACAATATTGAAAACCATACTAATGCAAGTACTGTGTTTCAGGGAGACGACGGAGCTTCCTCTACAATTACAACATCCCTTGTAGGTGATGCAGATGTAAAGAAATCGGAGAAGTAAGTCGATGAAATCTGATCATATTTAGATATTCCTTGATTATTTTATACAATGCATCATTTGTGGTTATCTCTTTATATGTACCTGTGCCGTCGACCCCAAGTGTGCGTTATGTTTCCAATATTGAAAACCATACTACTGCAAGTACTGTGTTTCCGGGAGTTGCTGATGCCTCCTCTCCAATACAACCATTCATGGCAGTCCATGTGGAGCCAGAGGTATGGATACTGACAGTTCCATCGAACTAGATTATCAGAGCTCGAATACTTGTCGTTTCATTGTTCTACAGAATGTTTAATTCGTGTTTAGCTATTGAGATGTACCTGTGTGTTCGTCTTCACGTGTGTTTTTGTGTTTTATGTTTTCAATATTGTGATACATAGTAATGAAAGTACTATGTTTCAGGGAGTCGATGGAGCATCATTCCGTGCTGTCTATATAATAAAGTCGTTGCAGCGCAAGAGGAAGGGAAGACATGCGGAAACGAATCGGAGCAACAGCGTGCAGATGTTGACGTTCGAGTCAAGAATGTTGCAAAGAAAAGAAACAAAAATAAGGTTAGTTACAATCAGTTCATAATTTTAGGAATTGTTTTGTGTTGGGGACTATATTATGTTTTTTTCTTGTCAATTGTACTATACTTTATATTGTGTTTGAAATTAACATCCCTTTTCCAATCTGTCCTCTAGTTACCCGTGGGTGTACAAACTATACATACACAGACAGTGAAGCAAATGAGAGATGTTGAATGTGTCCGGAGAATCCAGTAAAGTTGTATTGGACCATTGCTACAGTTCGACTGCACCACCAAAAGAAGATGATACTGAATGTATTGAATATAGCTCTGAAGTAGTCGCAGATCAATTCACACAATCTACACCCGCCAAAAAAATGCCACCTAAAAAGCTGTCAGCAATGTTGTGTTCTCCCATCAATGTTGAAGTAGCAGATGTTGAAATGACAGAGAATGAAGCAGCAGCAGCACCCAACGACACATCAGAACTTGATATCAGCGATATTTCTTTCGAATTTGTTGATATGTCCTCAACGGCACAGTCCGAAACAAATTTCACGCCGCATGACAGTCTAATGAAAGAGGGCAAATACATAGTATTCGACAGTTATTTGATGGATATTATAAGTATGCTGAAATGTGGGCATTCAGTTGGAGGGGAAGTATGTGGGGGAGCCATTGATTCATGTGACTTGTCAAAAACAAGGCAGTAACGTCAAAATACATGCCGCCTGTAGATTAAATCATGCGTTCTCATGGTCTGCACAACCGATGCTGGGGAAGCTGCCAGCAGGCAATCTACTGTGTGCAGCTGCCTCACTTTTTAGTGGGTCCAGTTTTAGAAAGTTAGAGTCTTTCTTTCAGTTTGTGGGACTCCATTTCATTTCTAAAACGCAGTTCTACAAATACCAACATGATTATCTGTTTCCGGCCATTAGTGATGCTTGGAAAGTTGAACAATTGTCTCTAGCAAGTACATTTAAAGGGAAACGATTCAGGCTAGCCAGCGATGGACAGTGCGACAGCCCTGGATTTTCTGCCAGGTACTGCACCTACCATTTTCAGGACATGGATAGTAAGAGAATTGTGAGTTCGGTGGTCGTGCAGATGTCCCAATGTAAATCCTCGGTGGCCATGGAGAAACTAGGATTTATAAAATCATTGCAATATCTACAATCAAGGGGAATGCACATCGACCTCATAGCCACGGACAGACATGTTTCAATTGCCAAGAAAATGAGAGAGCAGTTCCCACATATTAAACATCAATTTGACGTATGGCATCTTGCTAAATCAATCAATAAGAACATCTCAACTGCAGGGAAAAAAAAGGTTTTGAAAGTATGTCACAGTGGTCCCAGTCTATCATCAACCATCTTTGGTGGAGCTCCAAAACTTGTGAAGGGTCAGTGGAAATCCTACTTGAAAAATGGCGATCACTGATGCACCACTGTACCAACGTTCACCGCTGGACAGAAAACCAACATTTCCACCAATGTGAACATGGCCCTTTGTCCACAGAGGAGGCACGGAAGAAGAAGTGGTTGATTGCATCTTCACCTACACACAAAGCCATTGAGAAGATTGTTTTCGATAAAACTCTATCAAGAGATTTGAGGGGACTGACAGAATTCTGTCACACAGGAGAATTGGAGGTGTTCCACAATATGTGCCTAAAGTACAGGCCAAAGCGATTGCATTTCAGTTTACAGGGCATGAAACATAGGACTCTACTAGCGGTCTTGGCCCATAACGAGAATGTGGGCCGTGAACAGTCTAGGACTACGGGAAATGTTGGGATGCCTCGCTACACTAAAGAAATGGGGGGTAAAACCAGTATATGAGGAAATGGAGTTCGACTTTCTTAAAGGCCTTATTGTTAGTGTACTAGAGAAGCACAGATATGGAATTTTGAGCGTTTCTGTGCAGAGCACTGATGCATTGCCACCAAACATTGCCACTGTGCCATGTCCACCCAAAGCAGAGCTCTTTGAGAAGTTCAAATCCCGGTTTAAATAAATCATTGTAATTTGATTGTCTTGTTGAAAATAATGTTATTGTACAGTGTGCATACAAAGTATGCTAACCCTAAACCCTCCATTCACCATCCTGGGTGGCGAACAACATGGGTGTCATCTTTGACTACTCTCTCTATTCACCTCATATCGCTGACCTTGACCTGAATATGTGTATGTATATATGTTTGTTGCTGTAACTAAGTTTTGCAATCTCATGTAAATGCTGCCCACTGTTAACCGAGGGGAGGCTTTCGTATTGCAAATAATAAAACAAATAAACAATAAATCTCACTTTCAACTCAACTCCTCGGGTACTTTATACTTTCCCTGACCTTCCCCCAAAAAGTCAATGGGCCTCATTACACGGAAGGCGGTAAGGGTTAACGGTCACTGGTAATGGTACCGTGACCGTTAACCCTTACCGCCTTACTACGAGGTCCCTTTGCGGGTTGGTACTTTAACGCCTGCTTTTTAGCAGGCGTTAAAAACCAACCCGCAAAGGGACCAGGGTGCTAATTACGGTACCGCAATTTGCGGTACCGTAATTAGCACCTTCCCCATTCCCATTATGCCCTATGGGGCAAAAATGGGAATGGGGAAGGGCAATAGGGGAAGGGGGAATTACGTCCCCGCCAACCTTGGGATAGGGTGGTAATTCTCCTTTCCTCCAAGGCGGTGCCAGTATTTTACCGGCATGGACCAAGGTGCTAATAGCGCCTTGGTACACTGCCTACCGTGTAATGAGGCCCAATGTCTCCATAGTTATGGTTCTCTAGGGCTGCAAAGCTCGCGGACAACGAGGACAAAATTGGGGGCCTTAGAACGCACCAAGCGAGGCGTTGCAGATGGGAGAGAAGCCAGTCCGCATTTGCACATTGAGGCCTAGTACAAACATGGAGTCGAAAATTCAAGTTCTCACAGATGGCTTTAGACGGGATGTTGCAAAGTAAGAATGTACGCTCATGCAGAGTGAAGGTCAGTGGCTTTGATTTTTTGCTCGCGGGCTGAAGAGGCCCGCAAATCGAACTGGCAGTATAAGGTTCTATTGTTTTTTGACCTTGAGAGACAAGGACCATGCCGAAAGGACTTCATTAGAAGGAGGGGGGCAATAACGTAAGAGACGATAAGGCTGAAAATTCTAAAACTAGACCGAGTTTCACATTAGTTCGGTGTATGGAAAATCTTTGGCACGAACACAGTGGGATTTATGGGCTGCATTACGCAGAGATACAATGGAAATGGCAAATATAATGTAAGTAACTCTTTAGACGCTTTTATACCCGGATGAATGAATGAAGAGCAAGTACAACATTTGTGGGATCGTCTTTATACCGGGCACATGGGCATGCATGTGCCCATTCGACACGCATGTAGACAGTCGTTTCTCAGTGGTTCAACGGTAAAAAAAATCATTAGTTTGTGTGTTTCCCTCAATTTATTTAGTTAGTTTTCGCATTGCTTTTAGAGCCGAAAATACCTCGATTGCACTATCCTCACAAGCAAATAGTTTCAGCTCTCCCGTAATAAATAAAATGAATAATAGTAATAAAGATCGGCTGGTGAGACTAATTTTAATTTTTATGTTTTCTAAACAGGTACATCCTACCGTATTGCCACTGCCACCTATTCCAGACCCCGGAAAACAGATTTTTCAACCGCCAGCTGCAGCTTCTTGTAAATAACTGCACTACATTGACCATCTTATGGGACGATGGCCAAGGAGCCATATGCCCTTACGCGGTACTAGCGGCTAGAAGCAATATATCGATCTTTACAGTGGCCTAGTGCCTAGTTGATGGAACAGTTTTGCGGTTCACCGTGCGTCCAAAGTGCTTCTTTTAACGAAAACCAACACCCTGTGTACCATAAAGGAACAGCGCGTGACTCATGATAAACTTTTCCGGATTTGCGGATCAAGAGAAAAGAAAAGAAATTCCATTCCGATTTAATATGCCAATTGCTGAATATTCTCTAAACATTTAAGGTCAAATAAATGTACTTTACCAAATGTACCGTATTGCTGTTTGATTTTAAAGTACAGTTTCACATTCCGAATTGTGGCGTGCTGTGTTGTGAGTTGATCTGTGTTGGTTTCCGGGTTCTGTGTGAAGTCGCGTAGAAGACGACTGGGCGCGTTTGCCTACGCAGCACAGTAACATCACGGAGAGAGGCGGGGAATATGAATGTTTTGATAATGTCAGGCTCAGGGGCGGGGGATATGGTTTACACCTGTCTTTATCCCCTCATTTACGCTCTGGGGCTGGGGGGTCTCCAAAATAAGCCCCATTAGAGATTTTTCTTTGGGTGCTTTTATTGGCAGTTACAACTTCAAGAAGCACCTGTTCTGAGACATAAATAAGTATAGTTCAACACTTGCGCCTTGAAAGAGTACTGTGAATGTGTAGTTCTGTATTATGGAATCATCTACCCAGGAAAGGTGCTGTTCTTTAGCACCATGACACCCTGGAGAGAAGCTGGAATCGGGAACAGCAGTGGGTCACTGTCAAGTCTGCATAACAGATCATCTGAACATTCAACGAATGCTGCTGGTTCCTGTTCCAGAACACCTGCCTTGGCCTGACTTTATGATCCAAAGTTGGGGAAAAGGGTCATATAGTAACAGCTGACATCAGGAGTAAAATGCTCTCTTAAAGGGCAAGTAACTTTGGGATGAATCTGTCCTCAATCCTTGCCATGTGGAGTGCGGGATTGGTGGGGTAAACCAGGGGATTCTCCCCAGACCACCCCTCATCGCAGTAACCGCATGGACTACATTTGACACTTTAAACCCTATCAAGGAGGGCAATGTCAAGTGCTCATCAAATAAGATTAAAACATCTAAACTAGTATTTAACCCTTGCTACAGACACCAGAAACATTGTGGACTGTGAGAAACCTGAAGGTGTCTCAATTACTAGTCCCCAGGGATCTGTCATCCAGCTGGCCAGGACACGGCCATCGCTATTGGATCCAGTTCCTGGGGGTGGAGCAGTGGGGGAAGATCACCTGGATGAGGGGCCTTTGGGAGTGGAAGTGGGACACTGATGGGGGAGACGCAGCACCCCCTTCCTTGTAACGCCTTTTCCCCATCCTACCCCCAGGATATCACGAAACTCAAACCCCCCGCCCCCTTTCCAACACAAACACTTTCCTACACTGTGACAAACAACGGACTAACACCAGAGCTGTTTACCTGACATGTCCCAACACAAGGGTCATGCAAAGTCAGGCAATTGGCAACACATACACACACCTGATGGCCCCTTCTCTTCCCCACAGGAATAAAAGGCGAAGCACAAAAGCATACTTCGAGCATGGCCAACCACAAGAGGGAGCAGCTATTCGGGACCAGCAGTTCAAACGGAGAAGAAAGGCAGCAAGACCTGAAAGGACGACAAGGAGGGAAGTGCCCTTGCCCTTTTCAACCCAGACCCGCAAAGCTTCCATGAAAAGAATCATAAGACTGGGATTGACAGCTGACGTGTGGTGTAGCAGATGTCAACGGTGCACGGACACCTCCCGTGCTGATAACCCAGGCGGGGAGGCATGCTGGCTACCGTAGCACTGTCCTTGACTCCAGAGACAAGAAACGCCAACGGATTCAGCATAGCCAGTGAGTCAGGGAGAGCTGATAGCAGACCGGACAGTGTTAAGCCCAAGGTTGTGAGAAGCAACATTTGAACAAAGAATATGTGAGGTGAACTTTAAGGAAAGCCTAAATTGAGGTCCAGATGCAGAGTGGTCCAATGCCAAGTGGACCTCCATTCAAACGACTCTGATCGGGACCTGTTTGTTGAAACTGCCATGTGGAACGCCAGTGTGAGGTTTCAAAGGGGTCATACGAGGGTCAAGAAAAAAACCTCGTACAATTGTAAGTCTTTGACAGGTTGAAGCAAAGTGAATTGTGTGAACAAGAACTGTGTGTAGCCTAACTAGAGCTGAGACCCGTAATTAGGTAAAGGGAAGAACCTAAGGGCTCTAAAGAGACTGGGCCTCATGACGAGTTGTGCGGTAGCCCTTAAATTTATTTATTTTATTTATTTTTACATTTGTATAGCGCACAAACAGCTCGAGGACATCTTGGCACTGTTACTTGCAGGGAGCTTAGTTGCAGGGGGGTACATTTTACACATTTTACATTGTACATATTGTGCATTGATAAAACATTAGTAAAGTCAGCCAGTTGCAGTAGCAGTACATTCGCAGGTGATCAGGGATGAGGCAAGAGGTCCCAAGGGACTGTAGTGTTGATCAAGCGAACAAGGTGGTTTTCATAGCTTTGCGAAAGGCAGTGAGTGAGGATTCGACCCGCAAAGTAGTGGGAAGGGCGGTCCAGTGTAGGGAGGTAAGGTAGGGGAAGCTAGCGCCCCCCGCTCTGGCTCTTTTTACCCTGGGAATGGTGAGCATGTTTGCGTAGGGTGTTCTGGTAGGCCTTGTAGATGTGGCGGGTGGATTTAAATGTGGCGGTAAAATTGTAACTGCTGCATTTAAGGGTCTGCCCAGTCTCGAGTGTGGCAGCATTTACCTCCAGCTCTAAGGTGGGGGTAGAAATGCTGATTTTCGGTGCAATTACCACGCAGTAACACAGCCGGTGGTAATTGCACCGAAAATGCCCAATTGGGTCTAATGGACCCAATGGAGAATGGGGAATTACATTTACCACCCAACCCATGATCCAGCTGTAATACCGCCGGATGGGTGGGCAGTAATGCCTTACAGTTGGGCACTATCCCAGTCGGATACTGACCAACTCGTAATGAGGACCACTGTCTTGTGAACTGTGGCAAATGTGAATCCAAAACTAAAGGCAGGTAAGCAGTACTCTGCAATGGTCTTCTCTTTAAAGCTTGAAATAACCGCTTAACGAAATAATACGTTTAAAGTTTGGGAATGTTTAGTACTAACTCTCATTGCGAAGTGGGTAGGAATAGGTGGGGGCATGGCTTATAACTAGAACTCTGCAAGGGTTTTTTCCTTAATGCTTGAAATAACCGCTTGGCTGAATAATATGCTCAGATATTGGGAATGTTCAAGGAGCAGTAATATATATTGGCAAAGTTTGTAGAAATAGGTGGGGTTGGGGCTTAAGACCCTGAAGAATGTCATGTGAGATTTTGATTAAGGTAATGAAATGCCACTTGGATTTGTGTTGCCCGCAATGGATGAATATGGAGGAACGTGACTCAATATAGGGGAGATTAATTTAGACACATTATGTCATCCAATTCTGTACTACTCTCATGGTAAGATGGTAGGAGACCGTACTCTAATCGTAGTATGAACTGTTTCTATTGTCGAAACAGGTAACTAACCCAGGAAGGGTTTAAATTCCAACACAGTCATCGAATATGCACGTATCGAGCCGGGTGAGTATGATACAAAACAATTAATTAAAATATAGTGAGGTACTTCAAAGATTAGCTGTAAGGAAGTGGAAATATAACTAATCAAAATGTGTGTTCTAGCCTCTTTTGTTTTCCCTTGAATCCTACCTTTTGCCAACCCCTAACTTTCTGTCTAATATTCAAACATGAATGACATTATTACTGAACATAGAACCAGTTAATGACTGTGTTTGAGGATATAGTCCTGTTTTGAAAAAGGCCCAGGCCGAAACACGTGTTAACAGAAGAACACCCTATTGATTATGCCTAATATATGCAAGGCAACACATGCATATATTAATAAACACATAAGAAAACCTTGAACATATTTCTATTAATTGAATCTGGTGCGTTTTGTCCTGGCGCACTGAAGAATACTGCGGTCTTTAAGGTTTTATGAAGGAGGGGGCAATCCTTCTATGTATTTGCAAGTTCAACAGACACAAATCATAAACTTTTAGTGTCCAAGTCGCTGAGTGACATTTTCAATACCCCAAAGTTCAAAGTTATTCCCGACAGAGGGAAACACAGAGGGAGCTAGTGGAAAGGAACATGCGCTTTCTGATAAGATTGTGAATATTGTGAAATAAGGCAACTGTGAACCCGACGGAGGGATGCCGAAAGAAAGCTATGAGAAGGGAAACCCTGCTTTCTGGTGAGAGGAGCAAATCATGAACTGTGTTAGGAAATCATTAACTGTTTTAGAAATGGCTATGTGAACCCGACGGAGGGATGCCAAAGGGAAAGCTAAGAAGAGTAAATCCTGCATTGTGATAAATTAAAGTGAACCCTGTATCTGGTAAATGTAAAGCGGCTGAGGAAGGCCTGCAAATTAGGGTGAACATTGTGTTGACAAGAGTGAACCCGGTTGAGGGAATGGTTCCTTAAAGGACATTGAGACTTTTGAATGTCATGTTTTGATTGAAGGGCCACAGTGAACCCGATGGAGGGAGGCCCACAATGCACAAAGGATCAGTGCCCGGCAGAGGGAGATCCTAAGGCGAAGAGCAATCGCCATGTGAAGATTAAATGTAGGAACTTTTGTTTGTTGATTTTGACACATCAGGTCCTCTGAGGCAAGAGACTTTTGTTTGAAAGAGACTTACAGAAGGCCCTGATATTTTGGAAGCAAACAGTAACCTTGTGCTGGTGAGGCCCAGGTGTGTGCTGTGCTCAGGAGTCCCGCCTTGTCCCGTGCTTAAAACATGTGAACACTTCTTTCTTTTCTGGTGAACATTACCCCACGTTATTTTGTAACGTAGCGATAAGGACTGGCAATAGGTTTTTAGTACGGGCCCATTTCATTTGACAAGACGCCAGTAGGACTGCCTTATTATTATTTGATGGTCCCATTATTATTTGATGCTCCCATCTTAGATTTAGGTTTATTTAGGCGTTTATCTCACCCATTGGTGCAGTTTAATAAAGACCCTTGAACTATTATCACTTGTGTATGTCTATTCTTGATACCATCACAACATGTAAATACCCAAAAGTATATACAGACTCTCATTGTGTTCAATTATTTTTCTGTACAAAAAGCAATCTCTTCTCATAAAAATCAACTTCAATTGATTATCACAATTATTCTTTATTTTATTTGATAGAATACATAAGAATATACAAAGACAATATACGCAACATTACATATCGTTTAAAAATACATAACTAAATCAATGATGTAACAATACATTTTAATCATACCAGCACATACAACATACTGTGATCTACCATTCTAACTCATCCAAACTAACCTCATTCATTCCCCTTCAAATCCTATCGTACTGTGCAGAAAACGCGATAAGAACAATTCATCAATAAGGTAGGTCACACAATTCGACCTCAAGTGCAAAGTGCCATTTTGTACCCATAAATGCACCAGCGATTTGCAATCATGGCCTGTATCACTCTGTAATTTCGATACAGTAATTTTCCACAAACGTTATACAACTGTCCAAATTGCAATCCTAATAGACCTTAAACCAATACAGTGTCTTGATACCATGCCTTCCTTAGAGGACACATAGTTTCAACTGGGTCCAGTGTGGGCCCATTAAAACTTGCAAACTTAATTCCTCTCTCTAAAAAATCCTTCCCTCATTCTAACATGATGCTAAGCTAATAAGCTAATGTTCAATATTCAATATTCCATACATATTGAAAATTGAGGGAAATGGAAGTAGACAATTGCAGAGATGAGAGTTCAGTTGAAAACAATAATCTGCATTGTGATCCATCAATATGGCTTTTGTGATGAATCCCTTGATGTTGTCACCCTCCCCAGAGGGAGACCCTCCCATGGGGCCAGGGAGGTGAGGCCGCTACCCGATAGTCCCCCTGGGGGTGGTGCTCAGCAGGAGGATCCAATGGGAGTGGGCCCCCTCTGCAGGAGAAGGGAAGACTATCAAGGGAGATCGCTGTATCTCAACCACCATGCCACCATGAATTGCTCACCCTGCAACACAGATAAGGCCAACGCACCCCCACCCTCTATGTCTCCTCTTTCTTCTGTTAGTTACTTCATGCATAGTAACCCTGTCTATCAGATAGACAATACTGTAATGAGGAAGAGTGTGGAAAGAGTGAGCAGGGCAATGAAGAACCTTACGCGGACCCAAGACAAGCATACAAGCTATCCAGGATTCGAAAGACGGCTTACCATAAAAACCGATGAAGGACTCTGCTCAGAGTCAGTCCTGCCCCAGAGGAGCATCGAGGTGGGAAGCGAAGCTGCGGAGGGAGGACGTGCTGCAAACCCGCAGGACGGTAGAAGGAAATCGGCGTCCCAGAAGGCTCAGCAGAGCGGGACCTCCCCTGAAGGCTGGGAAACCCGATGTCCGGTGGCAGGCAGGAAGCCATCCAAGTGGTACAGGCGAGACCTGGCGTATGGTGAGAAACTAGCGTGGCAGAGCTGCCAAAACCCGAGAGCAGACAATGAGAGCCCAGGGGAAGCCATAGAAGCTTGCTGGTGTTGCTGAGGACCCAGACCCTCTCGGACCAAGTTAGAAGGTACATGGAAGGGGACCGGGAAGGCACTGGGAAACCTTAGAGGCTGTGGTCGGGCGGAAGTGCAGAACAAGCTTCCTCATCCCATTGGGACACAAATGTTGAAAGGTTTGGAGAGTTATGCATACAAGATAATGTCTGGCAGGATAGTGAACCTGCGCTGAGTCAGAGACATTATAAACCTGAATAGGGGGTCTGGGACCCAAAGGTTAAGAGGTTTGAAGAATTGTACATGCAAGACACTTCCCGCCATCGGCAGTGAACTGGGTCTGAGAAATAGACATTTTAAACCTGAGAATGAATGGCGTCTGGGACCCACATAACCGTAAGCGAAGACTGAGGGGGGACAGAGATATCCTTTGGCAGAGATGAGAAGACCAACAGAAAAGAGAAACATTCTTTAGTCAAAGTGAAGAAAAGACCAGGGGAAAAGAAAAATATCCTTTAGCAAACGTTAAGAGAAGAGGAGGAAAGATATATCCTCTGGTAAAAAAATCCAGCTATCATTGTGACTGTTGAAAGAGAGCCTGGAAGAGGCTTGGGGAAGAGCGACATTTTTCCCATCTTGGTGGAACTATACACAGTTGCCTAGGAAGGCCTGGAGAAGTGAGCCCTCCCCCATCTGTGTGGAACTATATAGAAAGGCCTATTGATGGCCTGGGAAAGGAGGGGATTCCCCAATCCTTTACAAACTGCCTAAAACTATCCAGAAGGAAGGAGCCACCCTTCTGGAGTTAGGGTGAAATTGGTTATATAGATTTTCTTTTGAAGTGTAAGGGACGGAAATAGGTTTGGGTCATAGGACAATGGACTATTTACTTTTGGCGAACGTTCTGCCAAAATGCTATTTACAAAGCTTAAATAGTGGATGGGAATTGCTGGGATTGCATTGGAATGTATCCAGTCAAGTCCTGAACAACTGCAGCCAACAAGTAAAATCTCTACAGAGATAGTGTCATAGGATCCTGCTTACCTCTACCGTTCCAAGCCTAAAAACGGCTAGGTGCACAGGTTCACCGTCTACATTTCCAGCACTAGGTGGACGAGAACCCGATCAAAATCTGCCTGCGATACGAATTGGAAAGACAGGCAGGCATTTCAGAATGTTTGGGCCACATATACTACTGGATGAAGGACAGCTTTCTCTGTTTGGATATCACAAAACACAGATATTAATAGGCAGATAAGTGCCACAAATGCTTCACTTCAGTGATCCTTAAGAGTTGGGACAACCGCTACTCTAATTAGCAGCACAGAGAAATATACGATGCAGGCCATGTATTTGTGCTTCAGGGCAAAGTTGTAGTCAGAGGCAACAGCTTTCAACTGCACTTTCTCTGTACGACCCTTCTGCAACTCTGACCAACTACTGTGTGAAATGGACTAGAGATTTAACAATAGCTTGTTTCAGTTTCTACAGTTATATGTACTCTTGACTTCCCAAGAAACTCATTAACAGAGTGCAAAGACTGCACAATCCAGAAGTCAGTGCGTGTCTCATTCTGATGAAACACAACCATGTTACCTAAAATCTAAACAATACCTCCAAGTGGAGCCCAGAGTCAAGTGCATTCCTCACTGTATGCAGAAGTGCCCTGGGGCAAAGGCCAAAGATGCTTCCACAAGTTACAACCCACTACTTACCACCCAGAAACCTATGATCAACAGAAAAACACAGTACTATTAACCAAGGTGGGGGCAAAATTCTAAGCAACAAGGCCCAAAATGCTGTAACGCCCCTAAATTGAGCATGGAAGCTGAACTTTATTAACATTCAGAAAACTATTGAATATTGAATACAAAACTCTTTGCCTTTCACCTAAGACTAGAAAACAAACCTATGCACCAACTGAAGAACGTTGCATGGGGATTACACTTTGCATCCACATGGATTATCTGCCGGCTGTAATGATTAGTTACAGCACTAGCCCAGTCAGACTGTCTAGTCGTAGGAGGAAGTACTGGTGTTTGTGGATTCAGCTGCTGCTGCTCGCTCTGGCAAAGTTTGCTAGTCCAGGAACAATGACAGACATACAGAAGGCAGAAAGAAGGTGGGGGTAAAACATGACAGCCGATTGGCAGATGTAAAGCAAAGCTGGTTGATCAAACAAGGATATGCTAAAGGATATAGTTAAAGGTTAAATATGGTCCTTTAGCAATTAAATGTCTGATACAGCAGGAACAGGCAGGCAGGAAGACCAAATCCAAAACTCCAGGAAAACAAACTCACACGTGCCTCAGTAGCAAATCATTAAATAACTCTTTCATAGCACTCTGCGGAAGTGAATGTGAAGATGTTGTGCTCCATCGCAGACCTCTACATTATGATGGCGATGAAATGGTGGCCCTAGGGTTAATCGTGTCGTGGATTGCGCATGCGCGTCGGTGTGTCGCAGGAAGAGAGACACAGAGCATGGACCGACAGAGCACTGGCGCTCCTGCGACTGCTCCCTCTCCCCTTCGAATGCATGCCAAAGACTTATGGTCAATAGTAAATATGCCATGTTCATTCAAAAAAGAATACCTCTTCCAAAACAACTATGAAATCTCCCCTCATCCTATTAGCACACTGCTTGCTTTCAAATCACCTGCTCCTAATACAGGCCTAGTGCATTGACAACGAGTGACATGCATACTACAGACGAGTGGCTACGCTGGCTCCCCAATTCCTGCTAATGCCATGTAAGCCCACTGCCCCTTGAGCTTACTGGATCCAGATATTTCATACTTACAACTACACTTGTGGCACTGGGCATGCTGGTTCCAGGAAGAGAAAGCTATGCTTTTAAATGCCTTATGGATTGAGGGTAATCCACCTTCAGCAGCCTTCAACGAGAAGCCCCCCTCCGAACACCCCCCACCACGCCATCCACCCCTCCACCGCCCAGTGCCCATTGATGAAAGGAAACAATGACAATGACTTTAAAGATGTAATAAGAGGTTTGGCAAAACACTGAAAATATGGTGTTGCAGAACATTATGTATTATGCCTGTGGACAGGAGTCGGGATAGTTAGCTGACTTGCTGCGACTTTGAAGACTGATGAAGACTTAGTAAGGGTCATGCTCTATGTAGATACCAATAGCACCACAGCCATGAGAGGTTTATCCAGGAACAGGACCTCTCCTTCTACACAATACTCTGAATAGCAAGGTTCACAGACTGTACACGTTTTATTCAGGCAAGCACCCTCAAGTGACGCTAAAGTGACATTCAAAGGACTGTCAAAAGAATAAACTAATTACAGACGGCATGACGATCCTCGTTTTCTATAACACCATGTGGGTCGGCATTAGGGCTGAAATTATTCATGGGAGACAGAGCACACGATCTCTTGTACAATTATAGGCTGTACTATAAGCATCACACACATCTTCTACAACCGCAAACATCACTCATAGCCTCTATTAATTTACAACCCACATGAAATGGCTTCCAAATACCTTCCCCCAGAGTATAGTAACTGATATGCCTTGAGAGATCAGTGCTGGGGCCCATATAATTGCTGAGGTGTTGAAGAAGGTGTTGGGACTTTGCTCCTATTAATGATTGGAGAAAAACAGTGACAGCCCTTTGTGTGAGGTGTACGGGCCCTGCTCAGCTGCCGCAAAGTGCTGAGCTAACTCAATGCAGATGCCGGCTCCTAGTAATGTGTTTACCCTGAATACCTTCTAGCACGGTCCTCACCATTAGCAGGAAATGCATGGTGTTATGGAAGGCATGCAGCTCAGTAGGACACAGGTCAACCTTCCCTGAGGCTTCCAGGGCCTTTCTGGGAACCTCATGTATCTGTTTTGGGGCTATGATAAGTAAACCTGCTCTATGGCCTTTATGAAGCCTTTTTGGGGCCATGTTCAGCAAACATTAGCAAAGATAAGACCATGTCAAGGCCCTTTGGAGTCAGCCTCGATAATAGTGGGCTAGAAAAGGGCTATGCCGAGTCTCTTTTGGCACTACCCTGTGTAATTCTAGGGCCGTGTTTGGCTTGCTAGGATAATAATGGGCCCATGCTTGGGGTCTGTCTTAAAAGCCTATGCTGAGAAAACCAGGCTATTTTCGGCCAAATCTAGGGATATCCAGTGACACCTTCTTTTGTCATGTTTGCCACTTTTGGGGTCATGCTGGGTCATTTTGGGCAATGCTGGGCTATGCTGTGAGGCATTGCGGCACACATGGTCCAGTCTGAGATCCAGGTGGGATATCCTGTGGCTGCTGTGAGTAATTTTGGAGTTTTTCGTGACAGGTTTATAACAAGCAGGGACATTTTGGGGGCAGGCCGATGCTATATTCAGTCATGCTAGGGTCATACATGGGCTAGCTATGGTTCACAGCCTGCCTGCTGCGTCAACTGGAAGTTAAAGGAAGTAGTGTAACTGTGTGGGGTGAGGAACAATTGGAGTACAGGTGTTATTTCTCTTGTGACAGGGAAGGGGGAAACCCAAATGCACGTCCTAGAGGACAAAAGAGCAGGGATGGCTCTGATTTGTTCAGGATCCTTGGTCACAGTTTGGGAGATTGGAGCGAGAAGCACCCCAGTGCCTGTTCCCTTTACACATGATGAGGTATTTGAAATCTCCAGATCAAGTGGACTTTTTAGTGGGTGAAGTAGGATTTTTCACAATATCCTAGGTTCTAGGACCTAGGACAGGTCCAAGAAGGATCTAGAAATCGATTCTAGGTGTACTTACAGTCTGAGACCAGTCTGCCACTGTTAATCACTGTTAATTTTGCCATATTCTTGAAAATCGATTCTAGGTGTACTTACAGTCTAAAGCCAGTCTGCCACTGTTAACCGCTGCACCCTGCCACTACAGCCACTACTAGCCTAGCCCTGCCTTTATACTAGTTATTGCGCCTTATCTTACGTGTTGACTGTTGCTAACTGAAGTGCCTTACCACTGCTGCCACCACTAGCCTAGCACCGCCTCATACCAATTGTTGTGCTCTACCTGATGGTAGTCAAGGTGCTATATCGCCACTACCGCCTCTACTAAAAGTAATTTGAGATAATCACTCATTATACAATGTACGCCAGACAAAATCAAACGGCCACCTTACTATACCTCCTTATGTCCATTACCATCTCTATTGTTGCAGCAACCATGCCCCCAGCAGAAAATGTACCTTGCTCTCTCACAGAAAGAAACCTCAGGCTTCGCGCAAGATTACCCCGCCTCTATGAGCCTATCTACCACAACAAACTCCCCAAAGCCCCTTGAGATCCACCTCCCGACACCCTAAAGTATGCCCTTACCTAACCACGCCCTGGAGCAACTCCACCCAACCTAAACCTATCTCTATAACCACCCAGGACTCACCCAATACAACCACTCTATCGGGAGCTTTGATCAACGCTAGATCCTTAGTGGCCCACGCCATAGAAATAGCAGACACCTTATCCACTAACAACCTCGACCTACTAGCAATCACAGAAACCTGGTTGCATGAAGCAGCAGGCCCAGCACTCTCAATAGCCGTCCCGAAAACTATCAAATAATCAGAATGGACAGACCCAATAATAGAGGAGGCGGTCTGGCCATCATAGTAAAGACCAACCTCGAGCTAAGATTACTCAACCAATCACCTCTCAAATCCTGTGAGCTCCTCACTGCTAAATTACCCATCTCTAACTGCCGCACCTTAACCATCCACCTCATATATAGGCCTCCCGGCCCCATTGGCTCATTCGAGGCAGACCTATCCAGCCTCATAGCCAACAATACAAAAGACACCTCTCAATTACTATTACTTGGCAACCTAAATCTTGGCCTGAACGACCCAGGCGACAAATCAGCACAAGCCATAGCTATCATGCTAGCCGAACACGGCCTACTCCAAAAGGTACTCACTCCTACCCATAATATAGGCAGGATCTTGGACCGGATCGCCACCTTGAACTGCGATACCACCATTACCAAAACCACTCCTCAACACTGGATAGACCACTACCTCATCGACTTCACATTATCACTCAATAAAGAAGTCAGTAAAGAAAAGATCATGGCACCTCCACTGTCCACCAGAGCAAAAAAAAACATAACTCCCGACAATCTCCTACCACTTCTACTATAACCCTCAATGCTCTTCCTGACAACCTAAATCCAGAATGCATTGTAGACAGCTACAACCAGGCTATGAAAAATGGACTAGTCATCATTGCCCCTCTAAAAATGCAAAAAAGCAAACAGCAAGCTCACTTGAATACTTGGTTCACCCCCCATTTGAAAGAACTAACAATGCGCAAAAGGAAACTAGAATCCCCATGGCGCAATACCCCCACAGAAGAGAACAAACTACAGCTTAAACTCTTCGCCAATAATTACAAAAAAGAAATCCTTCTCACTAAAAAGAACATATTTAACGAAAGAATTGAAAATTCCAATTCCAATACCAGAGAACTATTACTAGTTACTGCCGGACAACATAACTAAAGACAAACAATGGTGCACCAGCGTACAAAAAGCTCTATCTAATAAAATCAAAACTCTCCAAACTAAAATCATTCTGAAAAAAGATTCCATAACCCCTAACGTAACATTGCCTACTCACCATGCCAAAACTACCAACCCATCAAGCCCGAATCCTTTCAGGTTCACCAAAATATCCATCCTAGAAACTCAAAGGGTTATAGCCTCACTTAAACCATCCAACTGCAAAGGCGACAACTGCCCACCCCAAATAATCAAGGATGCTGCCAGGGACCTAGCCCCCTTTATAACCAAACTGATCAACACATCCTTCTCCTCCAACACCATACCTAATAATCTCAAAGAATCTTGGGTTCTGCCTCTCCTCAAGAAGCAAACACTAGGCCCCGCTATTCCCACCAATTACAGGCCCATCACCACTGTACCGTTCCTGTTAAAGATAAAGGTAGAGTAACATACCTACAAATCCAGCAATACCTAGAAACCCACAAACTTTTAGGCACCCGCCAATCTGGTTTCAGATCACAGCATGGTACTGAGACAGCCCTTATCAACCTTAAAACCCAGATCATTGAAATTAATGACAAAGGAAACACTGCCATGTTACTCCTCCTCGACCTGTCGGCAGCCTCCAACCTGGTGGATCACACAGTCCTGTGCAAAGACCTGGCCTCGGCAGCCCACTTCTTGAAAGAGTCCATAGACTGGATACAATCATTCTTGGACAATCGAACTATGAGAGTCTTCTCCTCAATAGCCTCTGCAGACTCCATCGGCATAACTTGCGGTGTTCCCCAGGGCTCCTGCGTCTCCCCCACCCTCTACAACATCTTTACCAAGCCCTTATTTGACAAGTTGGACAGACTGGGTGTCACATACACTAATTATGCAGACGACACCCAGAGCCTCATACCCCTTTCGGGCAACTTCGCTTCAGATACGGCCTCGGTAAACAAAATATATCTCATCATTCAGGCTTGGATGCCTGAACGATGAGAAAACCAAAATCCTGCTCCTTGGCTCCAACGCCAATCTAAAAAAACTCAGCCCCAGCTACAAAGCATTCAACATTGATGGCAATACCATTACAGCTGCCAAAACAGTGAAAACCTTAGGCTTTCACCTAGACTCAGCCATGTCACTAAATAAACAAATAAACTCACTAGCATCCTCTACCGCATGCACGTGCATGCTAATCAGAGCAAGCAGAGCATTCCTCTCTCAAGCTAGCTGCATCATGATCGCTAATGCCCTAATACTCTCCAGACTTGATTATTGTAATGCCATGTACCTAGGAGCCAACAAATATATAATCAACAAACTCCAAAATCTGCAAAACCGTGCCCTCAGAACAGCCCTCAACCTACCCTCTAAGGAACACATCTCTAACAAAAGAAGAGAACACAAATGGCTCAAAATCTGCGACTCAAGACAGCATCACTTACTTTCAAATGCTTAAACAATGCAGCCCCCCCCTTTCTTGCAGCCAGAATAGTACAAAAGTCCTCCACCCGCCCCACCAGAACGATTAACTCCTACCGCCTTCAGGTACCCAAATTTAGACAAAAGAAAACGGGCGGCAGTAGTTTCCCTGTCATGGCAGCCCAACACTGGAACGCCCTCCCACTCAACACCAGAGCAGACCAATCCTACCACAGTTTCAGGCAAAACATTCTCACCTGGTTACGATCCAATGATCCCTACGACTGATCTGCGCACCCTCATACTAACAGACTATAGCCAACTTGACTGTATATATGTATATCCCTTAAACTGGCCTGCCGAAATGTAATCAACTGTATGTATATATGTAAATATGTGCTTATCTTGTAACTATGTTTTTATGTAACCTTATCTTCCTGTCCTCTGTTGCGCCCTGTTACCTCTGGGTTTTCCGCGCCATACTAAATAAATAAACAAACAAACAAACAAACATCCTCGGAACGGGGTTGTGTCTATCTAGGCAAGGCACTTGTATACACGGTATAGGATTTTGAACATTACTTTCACTTGCATGCAATGCCCTAGTAGTGCTTTTATATTTATTGAAAATTAAATGAAAAGTGCATTGCCAAGATGCCCTGCATACGTTGCATAATGATGGCTGGAAGAGTGCCACTGCTCCATGCCTTGCAAACCTTTACAAACTCATGGTACATTGAACCGACTGGAGATGAGAAGGGGCTGAAATAGAGCAACTGGAGACAGCACAACGCAGGCTTAAAATGTGCCTACAGTGACCACAGTCACAGTATACAGATATATAAAGGTATGCAAGTCAGTGGTGGCTGTGGTTTGGAGTCAGTGGGTGGGGGTGATAGCACTCTAAGAATTTGGGGCTACATCCTGCTCGAAAAGGTGGTTCTTAAGGGTGATCTTGAAGCCAGTCACAGTACGTCGTAACGTTGGAATATCCTTAATTTCAAGGGATAGAGAGTCCCAATAATGAGAAGCCTGGAGGATGAAGGGGAGAAAGCAGAGGACAGCACAGTGCAGACAGGAGACTATTAGGTTGAGGAGATCTTGGAGCGTATAGTGCAAGTGAGTGAGTACTGGGAGATAAATGTGGCTCGGTGGAGGATGCAGCGGTAACTCATGGATGAATATGAACGAGGGAAGAAGGAATTTGCATTGAGATATAGAGCTAGATTTTGAATTACTAGCCACCCCACATGTAGGCGGTGCATGGTAGAGGATAGTCGGAGGCTGTACAGGTTATGGTTAGCAAACTTCAATACCTTGTTGAAGGCAGCAAAGGAGTAGAGAGGGAGCTGCGGCGTGGTCTGGGAAAAGGTCCTCTATTTTTTGATGATGGCTGCCTGCGTGGTGGCAGCATTTTTAGTATTTTCTGGAAGTGTTTCAGTAGGTATTCTGGTTGTCAGGCATTGGTGTCTATTTTGGTGTTCAGCCCAGTGCTGGCCACAGTTGGTGCACAGTTGTGATTTCTCAGTTTGTGGCATTAATAGAAGACACTGGGCCTCAATATGAGTTTGACGGTAAATGAAAAAAGTTGCAGTAATACACTCAGCGCCACTTTTACTACTCCGCCAAATTAATGGTAATTGAAATTTGGTGCAACCTATGCTGGTGGAATTAGCATTGGGGGAATTAGCAGTAGAAACAAAAATGCTAATTCCATTGCATTACAAGCTCAAATACTGCCACCAAAAACGGGTGCTCATTCCAACAAAAAAAACAGTACATAAAATGGAGGTAAATGCATACAGGTGATAGAAATGAAGCCATAGATGCACCCAATTGGTCTTAAAATGGTATGTAAGTTCCACACTTTCCCCAAACACAATTTCCAACACCATGCAGCAACTAGCAGTAGTAAACCTTCGAGTTCGAAGACCTCCTGCTGTACACTGGACTGCAGATGTATGCGCAGCAGTATCATAAGAGTGCAAGCAGCTGAAAGGAGGGGAAATGCCTTGCACGTAGAGTGTCCATTTCTCACGTCAAGCCATCACCCTGGGCACTAACTGATGGGCAGCTGATAACACTCTCCAGTCTTAACGGGTGGACCATAGCTGACCTACTCTCCAGATACAGGCAGATCTACACAGCAGGATCAACATAAGAACAGCCATCCCACCACTGCTGACACTTGTGCCAGTGTTGCATGTTTTCACTACAGGCACCTTCCAGCACAGTGTGGGAACATCCCCCTGTCCACCACCTCTGCACAGGTATATGTAACAAAGGCATGGTTCTATGCAGCTCCCCACTTTCCTAACATCCATGCAGCTCTGGACTGCAAGCATGTCACATTGGTGGCCCCCCAGGTATCAGAAAAGGTGCTCTGGAATGGGAAATAACAACATTGCCTTAACGTACGGTGACATGTGATGCCGACTTCACTGTGAGCCACTGCTGTGCCCACTTCATTGGTGCGACCCATGATGCCATGGTCCTCCGCAACAGTACACTGCTAGCATGTATGGAGAGCTACAGAGGGCAACAGACCTGGATCCTGGGTAAGTAGAAACACCATCAAACAACTCATATAGGCATCACAGGTGCGATGATGGGGTGGGTGTTCCCCTATGTGATAGCAATGAAATGCATGTTATGTCACATCCATGTGCATGAAGGACCTGCCCTCTGACACAGCACATAACAAGCACTACCGCACATGACAAGGCCCTGCAGGACAGTGTAAGAGCCTGATACAAATACAAAAAGCCAAATGTACAAAGCGTGAACGAGGGAGACCACAATGTATATGGACAGGACCCCTGTGCAAGATGACAGTGTAACACTGGTAGGCGGCCATGGCATGAGGATGCACCCCATGTATGCTAAACCCTAAAAGCATTAACAACTGTCACAAAGTGCACAAGATTACCAAAAGCATATCAGAGCACATGCATGTATGCCCGGTACTGAAGATGCACAGACAACCTGTTCATCGGCAAACCAGTTACAGTATATGTTATCTCGGGTGGGTCATTGATGTTTGAAATGGGGAATTCCCCAAGTGACAAACTATTTCCCCATCATTCCATGAGGCATTACATAATGTAGGAGCAGAGAGCCATCTTGTGAGAATAAAATGTGCCCTATGTAGAGTAGCTGACAGGTTGACCATCTTGCCAACACTACTAGTTATACTTGACGATTGTTCCACAACCAACACCTATCCACATTGCCTTTACCTGTGACTCTGGCTACCCCCAGCACCTCTGGCAGAAGGCACCTGTCTAGAGCCCAGGAACAATGCGGGAGAAGGAGTACAATGAGGCACACATTCGAAGCAGACTCTGCACAGAGTGTAGCTTTGGCCTGCTGAAGGGATGGTTGCAGAGTCTCCATCAGAAAGTAGGTGCCCTAATATACAAGCCAGGCCAGGTGGGCAAAATGTTTGTTGAGCGTGCCATGCTGCACAATATGTGCATTAGGAGACATGTCCTAACTGCCCCCGGGTGTCGACATGCGACCCCCAGAGGAGGAGGATGACGCACATGTCGGGGACCACTTGCTGCCATGCAGCGACAATGATGAAGGCAGGAACGGACATCCTGTGTGCCAAGAACTGACTGAGAACTTCTTTTAAGGATGTTGGATTGCTCCAACCTCATGTGATAGTATATAGTCACAGTAAATCTGTCACAGCCACTCACAAATGGCTGCGCTCGCTTCTGTTCAGGCGTATATGTAACTTTATCTGCAGTCCAAACAAAACCCCTGCCCTCCCACCTCCCTTATCTCCAACACCTTTACCCTCCCACCTCCCTCATCCCCAACACCCATGCCCTCCTACCTCCCCTATCCCCACCATGCTTGCCCTTCCACCTCCATTATCCCCAAAACCCTTGTTCTCCTACCTCCCTTATCCCCACCATGCTTGCCCTTCCACCTCCATTATCCCCAAAACCCTTGTTCTCCCACCTACCTTATGCCCAACACCTGTGCCCACCCAACTCCTTTATGCCCAAAGCCCTTGCCCTCCCACCTCCATTATCCCCAAAACCCTTGTTCTCCTACCTCCCTTATCCCCACCATGCTTGCCCTTCCACCTCCATTATCCCCAAAACCCTTGTTCTCCCACCTACCTTATCCCCAACACCTGTGCCCACCCAACTCCTTTATGCCCAAAGCCCTTGCCCTCCCATCTCCCTTATCCCCAAGACCTTGGTCTCCCACCTCTCTCATCACCAGCACCCTTGCCCTGTGACCTCCCTAATCCCGAACACCCTTGGCCTCCCATCTCCCTTATCCCCAACACCCTTGCCCTCCTAGCTACTTGCCCCTAGCGTGAGCGTCACATGTACGACAGTCTCATTTGCAGAACTGTTTCGGCATGCCTGATTTCTCAGTCTGTGTACCACAGTGCGATGGGACTGACGACAGGGGCTGCCAGCCAGTGAGCATTCTGTGGGGTGAGTGAAGTTGAACTTTCCGACTCCTGGCCCCGGATATGCTGCAAGATCAAGAGCAATGTCCTTTGCATGGTCTCTGCACCTGACGATATAGCCTCTGTCAGATCTCAGACCCTCTGGCCCACACTCTATTTCATGTTGTTGCTGGAAAGAGGTGGAAGCACTGCCTGTGCATTGCCCTTGCCATACTTTGGGATGTTCCCAGCTCAGCAACCCCAATGGCCTGCAATACCAGCTGCTGCTCTGAAATATTTTCCATGCATTCCTGGTGCTGATCAATATAGTTCAGTCACCTGCAGATCCCTTGAAGTGTGTACTAGGGCATGCTGTCACGGATGCTGGGAGTCTCGCTCATCTATCTGTCTCCCAGCAACCTGCATCCACTGGTCCAATGCCATCAACGTCAGTTCCTGTGTCTATGACCTGATGCTGGTGGCAGTGGATCGATGGAACAGGTCAGGGGGAGAAGGGGGAGCCGCTGCACTTGAGGAGGGAGAAGGGGGTGTCAAAGGGCAGAGCAGAGTAACCCGATGAGTGGCTGGTGTGGTATCCAAGAGGTCACTGCTCTGCACAGTGGCCTGCAAGCTATAGGTGCTGGCAGCAAGAGGGGATGCACCATAGGCAGCAGTGCTGACTGTGGTGGTGGCATGAGGTGGCGCTTCAATAGTGGCAGTGGCAGTAGTGGTGGTGGGGTCAGTGCCCACAACTGCTGGGGTGGAGCCAGTCTAGCTGCTGGGTGCATCTGGCATGCTGGTACCATATGCTGTATTGGCAGGGGTCTGTTGGCGGGTGTCATGACTGTGGGTTGCAGGGGGGGCTGGTGTAGTAGTCGTTAGTGTTGTCTCCTCACTGGTCTAGGTGGCATGTCTCATAGACATTGATGTATTGGGCCTGGCTTCATCTCCCAGGGTGGCCTGTGAACCTGTTGGGCGATGAATGATATGCAGGCACTCATCGTGTGGAGTGGTGCATGGCATAGCAAGACACTTATGCATTTGGAGGATGCTGGCCAGAGCTAATGAGGGTAGGGTAGGTTCACGTGCAGGAGGATGACTATTCAACCATTTGCACATATGGCCTCTAAAGTGCACACCCCTTTCAGGATGTGAGAGTTGAATACTGTGTGTCATGCTCTTTGTTGTGATATCCACCTTATGGATTGCTCTGTGGAGTCAGCATAGTACTGTACCATCACAGACAGGGTATTTTGTCAGGGCCTGCACAAGGCAATGGCGTAGTAGGAGTAGAGCAAAGAGACATGGGGATTGGCCCACCATTTATGCAGGCCATCATAGGCAGATGTATTGCTTATGTGACATTTACATGGGTCAGGCTAGTTATTTGCACCATTGATTTCGTTGTAAGTCGATTGGGTTTTGGTATTTTGGGGATGCATATGAGCCGTAATTAACCTCGTGGTCATGGGTGCCTTGATAAATCCATCTTCAGATTGCATAAGCTCACATGTCCATAGACGCAATTATAACTTTCTATCTTCAAAGTCACATGGGCATGGTGTCCCACCTTGAATGGCAAATGCATTATGTTTCCCTAGCATTAGTGCCATTGCTTTTTGAGTAGGGCCTAGGCCTCACTATTGTGACCATCTGATTCTGCAGCCTGGCACATGCCTAAACTAGGGACTCAGGTCATGCATTGACATTCGAGAGTTGACATTCCTACTTACTCACCAGGTTAGGGTTGACTGGCTGCTTCAAACCTCTGCTCTTCCAATTCCCTCAATGCCAGCCATATGGAGAACACTGCTGGCCTTTTCCTCCAAGGGCATGAGGATGAGTGGCTCGATTGTGCCATCTCCTGTGGCAGCTGTCACCCTCCGGTGCATGGAGAGTGGGCTCCATAGCCTGGCCTTCAGTTCAGTCCATCACTTTTAACAGTCTTTGTTGTCCCAGGGAACAGTGCTATAACATTCTCCCATATCTCTGTCCTCCAGATGCCATTCTTCCTCTGGACAGAGGTTTTTCACTGTTGTGAACCAAATAGCTTTTCAGCATGAGTGACTACCTTGGCCACAAGGACCTGAAGCTCACTAAATTTGGGATTTCTAACCCGCATTTCAGGCACCTTCTCTTTGCCTTTGACACCTGCCTTGTTAAGCACTGCTTCTGGTGTTGGATGGCAACAGGGTTTAAAGATGGCCACCGCTGAGCTAGCCTTTTTTGCGGATCTGATGCTATTCCTGCAAAGCTCTAATTCGGCCGGTGGAATTATCTTTCAGTAATTCCTTTACTTTTCCAGCAGTAATGCTAACGCAGCCGAAAAATAGGGGATTTATTGAATGGTGCTGGTTTATGGTTCTATGTCCCCTAGATGGAATTACTGTTACCGCTGATGATTTTGGTACGCACACGTGCACTCATAACTCGGCATTAATTTTGCCGGATACCATTTCAATAACAGTAAATCTGTACAGCCAAATTACAGCCGAATTTACAGCCCAACTCGCAATGAGGCTTACTGTGCAAATTACGGTGGTCATTTTCAGATTGCTCTCAAGATGAGAAATACCATGTGGTCCTTACCATTGGGTGTAGAAGAGTTCGGTGAGTTAAGAAAGTATGGGGGTAGGAAGCAGATGAGGACTGTTGCATGTGGACTATTTACATCCCCCACCCGCATAAGGAGGGCTTGTATTTTTGACATGTTGAGCATCAGGCAGTTTGCATTCAGGCATACGTCAATGATATCGAGGTTCTTTGATTAGAAGAGAAAATGTCACCCGGGCCACAGATTTTGATGTAGACTTGGGTGGAGTCTGTGTAGAAGGGGGGGGTCACTTCAGCCTAGCGCCCGGCTCAGAGGCTTTGCGCGGGACATATTAATCATTAAATGTGTGCCCTAAGCTTTTGTGGGCCATGAGCAATATTTATGTATGAAATGAAAGAGTGACAAATATGAGAATCCACGAACAGAAGATATTTTGCCTTTCGTGGGCTAAAATGTCTGAAATACAAATTATCACTGGAATATAATTAATCTTACAAACTAAGCATGATGAAGTGCAATATCAAATAGAAATCGCAAATCATCCTGCCAAATGTGCAATGACATTTCCCTTCATTTGATATTAAGTAGATATTTCTAGGGTTTGTGGGTTTCTATCCATAGAAATATTTGGGAATTTTAGCAAATTATTCATTTTTAAGCACATTTGGACTGTGGCATTGGGTACAACTTGTAGTGTTTAAATACCAAAATAATGGGGATTTTGAGGATCTCCCATATGGAATTTTCAGATACTTTAGTCTCAAAAGCTGAAATATAAGAGAGCCCCCCTACTCCGCCCGGTAGAGATTTCCACAAAGATCAGTCACATACCCACAAAGGGGATGCAATTTCAGTATGCCAGTTATACAGCAGGTGCAGTGCCCTAAGTCTCAGAGAACTGGTGGAAAGAGTGGTAGTCTGTGGCCACACAGTCCAGGAATGGCAGCCATACTATCTGAACATGGCCAAAGCGTCATATAAGAGAGCTGTACTTTTTTTGAAGGGTACTACGTGCCATAGCTTTGTTGGCAACATTAGCCTTGTGAAAGGTTCTGGCTTCGCACATGGCATTACATTACAATGCAGCATTTCACCTCTAAGGTTCATGACTCTACATCCTGGGTGACACCCCTGTAGTGACTAAGACAACAAAAAACATATGTGTAGATATTTGACTGCCCAACAACACAATTCACCAACGAAGACAGATAAAATCCACTATGGACAAATCATAGCTGATTTGAGTCCAATCAAGTCGTTCCGAAAACTGTGTCTCAATGCCGGCTACCATAAAATGCCCCAGCTCTTGGTGGCTCTTGGTATATCACCACCTCTTCAACTCATCTGGGCTTCCATCAATATAAGTGACTGAGTTTCGAAGTACCTTCGGCACCTGAAGCATTACAGAATGCCATTTCCAAGCTAATGTTATGTTATGTTATTTGGCATTTATATAGCGCTCTACATATCATTGGTATGACCTCAGAGCGCTTTTGGGTGGAACACCCTCTGGGACCGTAGTCCAGGTCAGTCGAGAGAGTAGGGTATCATATGGTGCTTGGGTGCACTCAATATGTGCGCAGCTGATGCGATTGGCTGATGGTGGCTTCATCCTAACATTAGGTGTGGTCGTATTGAGATCAGTCGAATGTGTGCAGTCTGGAGGTTGGGCTCCAAGACTGGATTCTCGCTCCGTTAGGCCTTTGTAGGAAGCTTATGTGAGCAGCTAGGCCGATTATTGTGGGGTATAGCTGCGTTCTAGCAGGATGTTGAGGTGTTTATGGAGCATTGTTCATATGTGAGCAGCTCGGACGAAATTTATCTAGGGGTGTAGCTGTGCTCTGCTACCCACATTAGAGGAGCATGACTGGGGTATTTTCAGATCATAGAGGAGTTGCATATTTTTCTGTATCTATGATCACTGTGAAGCCTTGAAACACTTGCTGTTGTACTGTTCAGTGTTTACTGATTATGCGTAACAGAATTTTAAATAAGAAGTACAATCATGTAAATGAAAAGGAAAGAATAAGGGAAAAACGTATGGTTGTACAGATTCAACAGTCATATTAAGAAGTTTTTAGAATTATGGAATTGTGCTGCTAATAGATTACTGATTACTTAAGATTAGTGGTGGAAAAATGTATTGAGATGCATTTTAAATGTTGTTTATTATATGATTGTGTACAGATGTAAAGAATGTAATTAATATATTTAGAATGAATTATTTCTATAAAATGTTATAAACAACTTTAATATACAAAATAAAAATAAATAATAAAAAAGAGTTCATCGACACTCCCCCAGCGTAAATCACGAGTGTGTCCACAATGACATACTTTTCCGAAAATAAAAGACAGCATCATAACCGGTTACGGTCAGTGCTGTGCACACTAAGATAGAGTGGGCTTACTCTTCATAAAAATAAGTGCGAATTCTATCGGAGGTCACCCCACCAAGCAGAGGTTTTCTCAGATCGAGAAATAAGCCTTAGCCATACGAGGGGGTGTCAACACGTTCATCTCTATTTGTATGGACACACATTTACTTTAGTGATGCATAACAAGCCTTTGGTGTTGCTCTTCGTGGGTTTCGATCCACGAGCAGCACTGCAGTTTTTAAAATGGCTCTTCAGCTATAAGAATGTCAACATGGAGTTGAATACTGCTCTTGGGCTCATAAACCTGTAGACTACCTTTCGAGGCCTCCTCATCGGGTCACGAAAAGGTGGAAATCTGAACGGCTATAAAGGAGGTTGAGCATCTGCAGGTGGCCGGCCATACAGACTCACCTGAGAAAAAGATGGAATAACTTTCTGCTGAAAATATGAACCAGGGACTAAAAGACTGAAAGTCCATTCATGCTCTCACAATCAGGCGCAAACTATCGTGTCTGAAGTCTGCCTCCAGCTTCAAAACCCACGGACTGTGCTTTCCCACAGCCTCACCAACCAAGCTATTCTGTTGGCTCATGTAAGGTACCAAAGGATTGTAAAAAACAAATGCCAGAATAAAGGAGAACATGTGGTTGCCTGGTCTTGCTGCCCAAGTTGCCAAGTGGCAGCTGGAGTTGCTAGCTGTTTCCCATGCCAGATGACATGGAGCTGAGACAAGCCAGCGCCCATACTGTCAATGCCCCTTAACATAATTCCATGGGAAAGGTTAAGAACATGTTTTGCAGTCCCCCGATGGATGCCACTTGCTGGTCATCGTGGATGAAACTTGTGTTACCTCAACGTCCAGGTGGTATCATTGTTAGCCGCCATAGTTCTGCCTAAACTGGAGAAGACACTGACCATGCACGGACTCCCGAAACAAATCATGATGGCAATGTCCGCCCCTTCCAAGGCCAGAGCTTATCTGCAGCTACTAGATATCCAGCGCGAAGGGTGAGGCAGAACGGTTATGCGAACAATTGAGAAGAACTCTGCGAATCGCGGTGCATCAGAAAGTCAATCCCGAGCTGGGCATGCATCGTTTCCTGTGATAGCACAGAGCATGCATCCACTGGATGTTTGCTGGCTGCCATGCTCCTCGGCTAGCAAGTGACTGGCATGATACACATTCATACTCAAAGGAGCCTTGCAAGATCTTACCTTCTAGACATTGAACAGAAAATAAAACCACCGAACAATCGCGCTTGCATATTCCGACAGATGTCAGTATCAAGTTCTGCTTCTGTAGGCTGCCTGTAGTACCAGAGTTGGCCTTGTGCGCCCCCGACACCATGTCAGTATCAAGTTCTGCTTCTGCAGGCTGCCCGTAGTACCAGAGTTGGCCTTGTGCGCCCCCGACACTGTCTTGCTCAAGCAAGCTGCTCTTGTTTGCTAGAGATGTCAGAGGGGTTGGGGCAGTATCAGGATCATTGTGACCACGCAATGAAAATATCACAGTAGCACTGCTGCTCGCCTGGAAATGTTCAAAATAATATTTAAAAAATGGTGCAATTTCTTTCATGTGACTTCTTTCAAACTCCACACTACATTTCCAAGTTAAATCACTTCCATGACACAGGTAGAGAGATCAAGAAGGAGCAGGAGAACTGTCCTCCCTTTATCTCTCTGCTCATCTATTTGGGACTTTAGGTCGATTAAAGCTGTCTCTGTTCCATGTAGTGGCCGGAAACCAGATTGTCTGTTGCCTAGGAGTTTATGCAGTTCCAGGTGTTTTTGAATTTGGGTATATGCAGCTTTGTCCAATATTTTAAGTAGAAATGGGACCGTGGTGATGAGACGGTAGTTGGTGGGAATGAGAGGATCTAATGACTGGAGGTGTGCGACTGGGGGGGTTGGGCTTGAGAGCAGGGGGGTTGCCAGGTGACCAGTGCAGTTTCAGTATCGGCCAGGAAGTCAGCAGGGGAGAGGAGGAGAAAAGGCAGAAGCAAAGAGAAAGGTTTTGAGGTGCTTCCGGAACCAGAGATGATTCTCTGCAAGTTTCAGGGAGACAGGGAGGCTGCTCCAGAGGGAGGCCCCAGCCGAGGAAAGAGATCTACCACCAACTTGCTGCTTGGAGAAGCGACTGACCCTGAGGGAGTTGGAGGCGGATGAGCGAAGAGCTCGAGAAGGAAGATATTTTGGAAGAGAGAGCTGAAGGTATTGAGGCCCCAGACCCCAGGAGCCAGTGCAGAGATTTCAGTCCTGGAGAGATACGATCCCTGGGCTTGAGGCCAAGGACAAGTCTCGCAGTCCTGTTCTGGATGAGTTGCAGGGGGCGGAGAGTAGAAGCAGGCAGATTTAGAAAGAGGCTGTTGCAATAGCCCCGCCTAGAGAGAACCAGAGCTCTGGAGACAGTGAGCTTCTGGGGGAAGGAGAGGAAAGGAAGAATGCCTCTGAGGAGGTGCAGCTGGTAGTGTGACTTCTTAGAGATGTCAGAGATGTGAGGAGAGAAGGAGAGTGTGGAGTCGAAGATGACCCCAAGGTTTTTAGCCTCACAGGTGGGAGCAGGAGGAGGGCCAAAGGAGGCCGGCCAGAGAGTGACAGGAAAGGAGGGAGCAGGTGGTCCAATGAGGAGAATCTCAGTCTTACTGGCATTAAGGCAGAGATCATTGGCGGCACACCATTCCTGGGTGGTGGACAGGCAGTCAGAGATGAGGGAGGGAGAAGAGGTGGCTGAGGGTAGCCTGAAAATTAGCTGAGTGTCGTCCGCATAGCACTGGAATCATAGAAAAGGTGGTATAAAAATGTGTTTGGCCAGGGTATGGGTTGGGCTGGTTGCTTGCTTATATTCAGGATGGAGGTGGGGATATTTCTGACCCTGTAGTGAAAATCAAAAGTTGGCACCCCTGAACCCACAGTTTAATTTCCTAAAAACTGCTGTCAGCACTACAGAAGCATTTATTTGTGATTAACCAGTTTGACAAGCATATAACATCTTTATAAATAAGCACTACAGAAGCATTTATTTGTGATTAACCAGTTTGACAAGCATATAACATCTTTATAAATATAACCTGTGCTAGAACACAGAGGGGCACACAAATAACAGAGTATGTGTGGTGTCTGACAAAAAAAACATTTCAACGAAAACTAGTGAACGCAAGCAGCATTTTTCTATTTGGAAATTACTTTTGTTTTTTTTATGGAAGTGTGAAATGCACATTTGGAAAACAATAGTGTGCCTAGCATGTAGAAAGCCTGCATAAAACGCAAAGGAAGGGCACAAAAATTACAGGATATTTGTGTGGTAGTCCAACAAATGTCTGTCTTTTTGAGACAGCTACTAATAAATAATAATGCAACAAAGAGGTTTTTGATATATAATATAATCGTGAAGGCATATGTTATTCCATCTATTTATAGAGAGGAAATAATCGGGCAAAATAAATGGTAAAAATTGTGAGGTTTATAAATATCCCCACCCAGATTAGTAGCTCTCCACTGTTGGCCTCCACTACAAGTAGCTCTAGCTAACATAAAGGTTGGAGACCCCTGCACTAGAGGGACAACCCACATAGCGGGACGCCCCTCTGGCCACGCCCTCTCCTCAGTAGGCATCTCCCACCTTTCCTGCAGGAGGAAGGGGCATCCCCAGGGTGGGAGCATCCGGCACGCCCTGGGGACAGCATATAAGGCGGGGGGACTGGTGCTCAGTCTCTTTTCCAGTCCCCACCTGCCTGAACACCCTACCCACACCCGTCTTGGCTAGTTCAGAGCAGATAGGACCCCGCAGGTGGTTGCTGACCGGGGTAACATTACAGAATGAAACAGGAGGAAGTTGTTTAAATATGTTTAATTTTGTTTCAGCGGATTTCGAGGTATACGTTGGTGAATACTGTTTGATGGTTTTCTTCGCCATCATAAATGTAATGGGATCATGTTATGTACGATTGTTAATATTGGTTTCAGCGAATTTCGAGGTGTAAGTGGTAAAAAATGACTGTTTGCTTGTTCCTTTTCCTTGTGTTAATTGTTCCATTTCTGTCACAGGCGGAGTTCGGGGGCGTCGTAGCTGGGGAGAAGAGTAACGCTGCGGTCTGAACCGTGGGCAGGTTTCCCGATGGCCACACTCGAGCCAAACTCGGATGATGGGCACTGAGTCCCTTAGGGACACTTGAGATTCCTCACCTGCTCGATTCAGTGGCCCGAGGAGGAAGTACACTGTGCAGTACAATCTGGAGTGTATGTCCGGTGAGTTGTGAAAGCTGCGGGCGGCAAGGGGACACCATGAACATTCAGAACTATAACATTGCCCTGCTTTTGGGCCACTTTTTAAAAGTATTGTCCTGAACCATGATGTGTTTAGGGCTGGGACTGCCCCCTTTTTTGTTGTTATGCTCCAATAAATTGTGACCTTTTGTTTCCAAACTATAGAACTTTTGTCTGTCTATTATTGGGGTAGTAAGGGCATGGTCTAGGATCTGTTACCCCTCCCACGGTAGAGGGGTAGGGGTGTCAAGGATGACACTCTATTTAGAGTGGCACAGGACACCCAGGAAGGGTTTGGGTGGTTGTGCCAAAGTAAAGTGGACAGATAAGTACACACACAGCGGAAAGATAGGAGAACGAAGAGTAGGCAAGAGTAGTAAGGAAAAAGGTACAGAAGGGATTCCCTCTTGGGGTGTATGCAGATATAGGAAAAGAGTATTCCACGAACCATAGGAAAACTCTAACCTTCTGCACAGTTTGCTATAACAGAGGCGCACGCTGTTTGCTCATGGCTTGGAACAACAGCTATGGGTGTCTGTAACGTAGAAACTAGACAAGGGAAGGGGCAGAGGTTGCCTGACGGAAACCAACAGACAAGCTCTGTACAAGGGGTCTACAAACAGTACAAGAGAAGACACTAACAGATAAATCCAGGGGAAAGGAAGTCGAAGAGCAAACTAGCAGAAGGAAATGAAGGGAAAGCCGTATAACAGGATTGGATAGGGAGAAAGAACTGAGGGTTGAAAACAAGTAAGAAAGCAACGGAGCAGCAGTCAGGAAACAGAGGAACTGTAATAACTGAAAGTAAATAATGAAGGTAAACTGATGTGGATAACAGAGGACAGTAGGGTACAAGGTAGAAAACTCAGAAAAGCAGGGAAGCAATGGGCCAGCCCAAAAGGAGCAGGGCTGTAAGGAAGGAAGCCCCGAGGGATAGGGCTCAGGGCAGCGGAGTGAAGCAGGCTGCACGGCAAGGAGCTCAGAAGGGCCAGGCAGCAAGGAGTGAGACCAGAGGAGTAGGGCCGCTGACTGTAGAAGGGTGCAGGAGGACTGTAGAAGGCTGCTAGACTGGAAGTCCAGCGGACGAAGACTGTAGGTTGAAGGCAGTAGAGCGTGATCTGCTGTAAGGCAGGAGCCTGGGAGGCAGTGGCGGAAGGTAGCAGCGGAGCGTGATCGGATGCAAGGCAGGAGCCTGGAAGGCAATGGCGGAAGGTAGCAGCGTAACGTGATCGGCTGCTTGGCTGAAGCCTGGAAGGCAATGGCGGAAGGTAGCAGCGGAGTGTGATCGGCTGCTTGGCTGGAGCCTGGAAGGCAATGGCGGAAGGTAGCAGCGGAGCGTGATCGGCTGCCAGGCTGGATCCTGGAAGGAAAGGATGGAAGGTAGCAGCGGAGCGTGATCGGCTGCTATGCAGAGGAACCGCATACAAAGATACGTAGCTCGAAGCAAAAAGGTGCTGGAAGGACTCTTAATGCAAGAGACTGAGCCCCTGCAGGCAGCAGCTTTTATATTGCCCAGCCCAGAACAGAGGCAGGCTAATAGGTCGCACCTGGCTAAGCACACCTGCAATCGACCACCTCCCTCTCTGTTCCTGAGCTGGTGGAAGCAGAGCAAATCTCTAGGGCTTCTGTGGATTGTAGTTCCTATGATGACCAATAGGAATAGCCAGGAATAGATGGTTATAGCCAAGTGCATTGTGGTTATTGAAGTTTGTTGGAAGAAATAGAAAAGTATCAAAGACTTGAAAATGGGGAATAAGGTCCATATTGATCGCCAATGTATGCGCCCATGGCGCAGGCATGACAAGGGGGGCCAATGGGGACTGACACCGCTAAGAATGTCTCATAGTTCAAAAGGTTGTCTGGAGACCCTGAAGGGGAGGCTAAGGGAATGGAACTCCCCCGGTGCAGCTTTACTGATGAGCCTCCAGGGATAGGAACTGATCAACTGTCCCAATCGGGGAACAATGTGACTGACTAGACTTCTCAATAAAGCTTCCATTAGAGAGCTCAGCCTCCTAGCTGGCTGCAGGATGATGACACCGAGAACACGAGTGGCTGATGACTAAGAGTATAACACTACACACATCACTAAACTGTGTGCCTGAGGTTAGGCACATGGACATTAATAAAAAAGAGAAATCCCTGTGCACAGACGGCATTCCTGAACAGAGAAGCATTGTGTGTATCTCGTCCCACGCAACCAGCGGGTGAGGGCATATCACAACAGTGCACGGCCTGAGTCTTTCCCATTGCTGGCATTGACCTGGATCTTCGGCGATGACCTGTCCAGCGCTGGCTAGGATTCCAGGATCGCCAGCCTGTGTCCCTGTATTTGACTGCTTTACTCAATCTATGTGATCTGCCTTGCAGGCATGGAGAGTGCACTGAGTTCTTCTTGCGCCTGCTTGCTTGTGTGCCTGGGTCCTCTAGCTTAGCTTCCACTGGTGCCCGGCCCGAGAAGTAAGAGGCAATCTGTACCAGCCAAGTGGTGTATATAATTTGAATAGATCGTGGCCAGCCCAGTGAGCCACACCAAGCCCTGTCTGGAAAAATAGGAGAAAGGTGCAAGAGGTTTGAGGGATAATGTGGTGGCCGGGGAGATATTGTAGTGATGTGCGATGATGCTCCGTGCCTCTGTGTCAAGGAGTAATGATGCAGAACTGTGCAGGTGGAGCCATGGTCACTATGTGCATGTGAGAGGAGCTTGGCATGCATTGAGAGCGTGGAGCCAACAGTGAGCGGACGATCTCTGAGCCACTCCAGGGACATGTATCGGAGTGTCTGCGGAATAACACTCAATAGGGTCAGAACTGTTCAGAGGAGAGAGGGCACTGCCTTCCTCCACCACCAGTCCCACAATAATTGAAAAAGCTCACATGGGACAACTTGGCATTACATTAAACAAGACAATCATTAGATATGCATACTGGTGGCCTATGAAGCCATAGAAAATTGTCACAAATGTAATGCCAGTGATAAAAGGCTCAAAACGCACCAGAACCATTTGCAAACCATAAAGCACCACAAACCCCACGAGAAAAAGTCATCTTAAGCTTTGTTCGTCCATTAGACAAAATGGAAACTGGAAGCAGGGATGGCTTGTTGTAATGATGGATTACCTATGGAAGGGGAATGCACACTATACACCCACCATGATAGAGACATTAAAAGACATTTCTGGAAGGGAAGGGATGTCAAAAGAATTAGTGAACAGGGTACAGCTGACTTCAGGAGAAGGGCAAAGATTATGGACAGACCATAACATAGAGCAATGTAACGCTGTATTATGGCCTAGTTGGGAGAGTGAACCATGTTATTAAAGGTAGTCTCTGGCAGCCGCATCCCTTGGTGATCTTCGCCAAACTAGCCTGGGAGCCACTCATATAACAGGCGTATGGCCTGCCAAGGAATGAGAGGAAGACAAGCGCATTCTATGTTAATATCCACATGGCTTCCTGGTGTCACAACCGATCCATCCATCCCCAGAGAGGATGTGTTATGGCGAGTGAGGAGACAGCAAAGTAGACAGACGCTTTCTGTGTGACAAACGCAAAGCAAGGCAAGTTACAGATGATGCCCAATCACAAAAGTGACTATATACCCAATCAAGGCACAGCTCAACAAAGCGAGTAAGCGAGAGCAGGAAACTGCATCCGCCCTGATAATCGTAGAGTATGGAACACGCAAAGAGTGGTAGTGTACAAAAAGAACTACTGCGTAGCCACTGCACCCCGAAACCTGTCTCACAATCAGAGGGCCAGAGAAGATAAACACGTTCAAGAAGCGGCATGGTATGTTTGAAGCCAATCCCCAGAGCCCGCCTCTGCAGCTGGCACCTGCATAGAAGCAGGCGGTGAATACAACGCATCCATACGTTTACCCTGAATGCATGAATCCACCACTTTAATGATTAATACATTCAACTCCTTTATACCCACTGAAGCGGCCATCAGTTGCCTCCAGCGAGCAACTTTACCGTTATGCATTCATTTCAGCATCATTTACCATGAAATACACAAATACATTTTTAATAAACAATAATCCGTGTTGTCAAAGATGGCAAAAGTAAATGAGCCTTTTCAAGCCTGTTTTGCCTTCGGGAGCTTGGGCTGACCTGCGACTGTCATTAATCCTGCAGCCCTGACTGCTCACCAGGCTTCCAAACAAGGCGCATCTGTTGCCTCGTATTCCTGAAAGTGCCTGCGCAATATAAACACAGCAGCTGCGACAGCTCATTGATAAATAGATGTGCGTCAGAGGATTCAGTATCGCAAACAAGAGCCACGTATACCGTAAGAGGTGGTGGTGGGGGGGGGGGGTTCTGCCTCCCCGTACATTGCATGTAGATCTTGTAATGCACAGGAAGAACAATAAAGGCAATTATTCACTTTAGGGCACAACAGAAATCATACTTTAAGCATGCTTATCTATACACTCCAGGGTACCATGGTTTGCTGCAGCCATGTATTGGGAGTTTCATCACAGAAGAAAAGGCAGATGGTGTGTGCGCGCGCGCGCGTGCGTGCACGTTCACTGCCTTGACTCTCCTTCCCACCTTCTGCTCCCTCTGCTGACTCGGGTCTGGAAACCCCAGGCGTGGAAACAATACGTCCTGGGAACAAGCCTCGCCACTATGGTGCTGCTGGCACAGTATAGACTGCTATTCAATCCAATTATAATACCCCAATGTTTCAGCTTCATGATTCCAGACAGACCTTGCAAATTATTTAAAATCCCACTAGACCTGCAGGTCGAGTAGGTGCCTGTTGGGCATAGTGTCGCGCTTTACAAATACTATTAGGAAACATTACATAGTTTACCTACTTGATCGAAGAGCAATGCACTCTACCCAATGGTGATGGGTGGATATCACCAAAAGCCCACTTCATGTTTGGCAAGCCATGTAGAGTGAAACTATTTACTGCAGACAATGGTTTGCAATTCATGTTAGGATTGAGGTGCATTAGTGGTAGCTGGTGGGGAGTGCGAGCCCCAGTACTGGAATGGCCAGGGCACAGCAGATCAGATGCAGAGTTCACGCCACGGTTGCACAAGCACAGATGTGTCAGCGGTTTGAGGCAATGTGTGCCTCTATCCACAACGATGGAACAAGTGACCCCGAAATTGATGTACAAACAAGGATATTAGTGCAGAAGAGGGATCGAGAGAGTACTGCATCCTATGTAACACTCCCAAATGCCACCACATCCCGTCAAATTCAACCGTGTTTCACTGACCTCCCCAGAAGGCTACGGGGAGGTCATAAAGTACATAAGGCCCTACTCTTCAAGGATGTATGCCTTTACATGCATTTACTTTGCCATACATTCACTTTCTCACTCTTGCCTCTTCTTACTTTTACTTCTTCTGTCTTTCACGTCTTCCAGCACTCACTGTGTCATTACAGCAGAGGTGCTCTGTAACCCCCTTCTGTTCTAACCCATATTCATCGCCATCCCCCACCTTTGACACCAACCCTAGCCTTGCATCTAACCTTAGCCATATCCCTTGCCTAAGTCCACCCCTGTTCTTGCCCCTTTGCCTGACCACCTACCCCTAACCGCCAATCCTTACTGACCTTAAAGGTAACCCTAAACTAAACCCATACTGTAATCATGATCCTAACTCTATCGCTGACCCTAGCCCTAACCCTGTCCCTAACCTTAAATGTTACCTTGATGATGCAGACAAATTATAAGCAAGAAGTAAACGCAAGAAGTAGGAAATAGCAGGATATGTGAATTTGGAAGAGGTAACTTTTTCTGGGCTAAATACAAGGGTGTATACCACTCTACCGGGGGCATGTACTCGACCAAAGATACTAGTGTCTCCTGAATGAATGGCGTCACCACCTGCAACACTCTGTACCCAGTGGCATACCGAGCGGGGGCAGGAGGGAAGCTGCCACCCCCTTCAGACTCTTTTGAGAGCCTGACTGGTACTTTTTGTCACTGGGACAACTCCCCCGTTCGGCATCTCAATGAGGGTGCCCAACTGTTAAGCTGATCGGCCCGAGAGGACCGCGTACCTGTAATCTTGGTGGTTGGTCTTGCTGAGGTCGCCAGTCTGGAGTCCAGGAACTGATGAATTAGCGGCACGAGGAATCAGCCCCTCCGCCACCCAAAAGAGGAACCGGGTGAAGGGTGGACCGACCCCCAATGTCACGATAAGTACTGTCCAGATGAGCGTGACTCGAGGATTGATGGCTCAAGATGGTGACACTGTAGTTTTAGGTAGAGCCGATTGTAGATATCATGAAGCTTCCGGAACCAATGTAACAGTGAGGAATTACAGCTGATAGAAAGTCCGGTTGGTGCTGATAGTTCCAGAGGTTTGCAGGATTAGGTTCGGAGGTAGGCAAAACAGGAAGAGAGAGAACAGCTGGAGACTAGCTGGTACTGGGCAAGTCCCGGGTAAGTCTGAAGATGGGCAGACCCAGTGCCGACAACAAGTCAGGGCTGGAGGCAGGCAGGCTCAGGACAGGCCCCAGGTAAGGCTGAAGGTAGGTTGGCTCAGGACTGGCCACAGGTAAGGCTGGAGACTGGCTGACCCAGGACAGGCCACAGGTAAGGCTGGAGGTATGCTGGCTCAAGACAAGCCACAGGTATGGGCTGGAGACTGGCTGACCCAGGACAGGCCACAGGTAAGGGCAGGAGGTAGGCTGACCCAGGACAGGCCACAGGTAAGGCTGGAGGCAGGCTGGCTCAAGACAAGCCACAGGTATGGGCTGGAGACAGGCTGACCCAGAACGGGCCACAGGTAAGGGCAGGAGATAGGCTGACCCAGGACAGGCCACAGGTAAGGACTGAAGGTAAGCTGACCCAGGACAGGCCACGGGTAAAGAATGGAGGTAAGCTGACCCAGGACAGGCCACAGGTAAGTGCAGGAGGCAAGCTGGCCCAGAACAGGCCACAGGTAAGTGCAGGAGGCAAGCTGGCCCAGGACAGGCCACAGGTAAGTGTAGGAGGCAAGAACAACGAGGCAAGCGAAGCGAACCGCGTTGAGACGCGACTCGCTGAGAATTGCGGCCTCTTTTATGGGCCGCCGGCGCCCGAAAGGCCTGGGACGCAAGCCGTTCCGTTTCCGGACGCCGGCGGACCCATAACGAGGCTTGAGAAGCAAGCCCCGCTAGGGAGATGAGTTCGGCCCACGGCGCATGCGCGGAGCCGAGAGAGAGGCCTTCCGCGCATGCGCCGAAGGCCGCCAGCCCTGTAGCCCGCCACTCCCCTCCCGGCGAGCCCCCGGAAGCAGATGCGCGGGTAGACTCGCCAGGAGGGGAAGAGAGCGGCAGACCCCCGTTTCCCGTGTGACATAACACTATGCCCCCTCCCAGGAAGGCCCGGAGCTCCGGGTTTCCAGGGAAACCGTACATAGAATTCACGTATCAACCGGGGTGCATGTACATGTTGGCGTGGCTCCCATGTACGGTCACAGGCTGGGTACCCCTTCCAGTCTACTAAATAGTGGAGCACCCCTCTACGGAAACGGGCATCACAGATCTCGTGTACCTCAAACTCCGGGACACCCTGCACTAGGACAGAGGCCGGACGGGGAGGAGTGCGGCCATAGGCATCGACCACATAGGGCTTTAACAAGGACACGTGAAAAACGGGATGTACATGCCAGGAAGAGGGTAGGCGTAGGCGAAAGGATACGGAGGACAACCGTTTGGTAATAACAAAGGGACCCAAGTAACGAGGAGCCAGTTTGACGGGCAAATTGCGGAGTGGCAAATTCTTTGAGGACAACCACACCTTGTCACCCTCCTGAAAGTCGGGTTCTACACTCCTCTTCCTGTCTGCCTGTCTCTTCATCCGATCTTTGGCCTCACTTAGGATCTTGCTTGCCAGTTCTTGTTGATTCCGAATGTGTTTGACTAGATCATCAGCAGAAGGAACAGTACTAGAAGGAATGGGTTGAAAGGGCATCAATCGAGGATGTAAACCAGTGGAACAGAAGAATGGACTGACTCCGGTGGAAGCATGGACGGTGTTATTATATGAAACCTCGGCCAGATCTAGTCCATCTTTCCAGTTAGATTGTGTGGCATTAGAAAAACAACGGAGGTACCCCTCCAAAGTCTGATTGGTCCTTTCGGTCAGCCCGTTGGTCTGTGGGTGGTAGCCTGAGCTTAGAGCTCTATGAATTCCTAGATGACCGCATACCTGTTTCCAGAATGAAGAAAGGAATTGGGTTCCTCTATCTGATATGATTTTCTCTGGTAGGCCGTGCAGCCGGTAGATGTCATGCAGAAACGCCGAAGCCATTTGGGTAGCTGTAGGGATCTTCCGAAATGGGATGAAATGAGCCAGTTTAGTGAAGCAGTCTACGACCACCATTATACAGGTGTAACCTTCAGATGGGGGCAAATCCACAATGAAATCAGTAGCGATTGTATGCCATGGATAGAGAGCTGTTTCAGTGGGCATTAATAAACCCAATGGCCGTTTTCTGGGAACCTTGCACTGTGCACATATTGGACAGCTGTCGATGTACTTCTGGACCTCAGTCGCCCAACCTGGCCACCAGAACTGTCGAGAAACCAACTCTCGAGTGGCTCTGACTCCACGGTGTCCTCCTATGGGTGAATCATGGAATCCATGTAAAATGCCCCTCCTAATGGCTCCTTTAGGTATGTAAAGTCTCTTCTGAAAAAACAAGAGTCCCTCTCGTTCAGAAACTGAGTGACGACTAAGAAGAGATGTTCTTTCGGGGTCCAACCGAGTGGCTTCTGCGATGGACTTAAGGTGAGAGGACAAAGCCAGCAGGAAATGGCGAGGAGAAATCAATGGCTGTTCAGGACCTTGCGTCCCATCAACATTTTCCAAGGACCTGGAGAGAGCATCTGCTTTTATATTGGAAGTTCCCGGGATATAAGTGACATGGAACTCGAATGGAGAGAAGAAGAAGGCCCACCGGGCTTGACGAGGAGTCCGACATTGCAGAGAGCGAAGATATTGCAGATTGCGATGGTCGGTTCGCACTTCTACAGAAAAACGGGCTCCGAGGAGAAAATGTCTCCATTCCTCGAATGCGGTCTTGATGGCCAACAATTCCCTTTCTATCACCGCGTAGTTTCGTTCGCTGGGACTCAACTTGCGAGAAAAATAGGCAACTGGATGTTCCACTAGCGTGGCTGGATCTTTCTGGAGAAGGACTGCTCCGACCGCGAAGCTGGAAGCATCGGCCTCTACAATGTAGGGCAAGTCCTCCTGGGGATGGCGCAGGATGGGAGCAGCCATAAAAGCCGACTTTAATACTCCAAAAGCCTGGGAAGCTACAGGACTCCATTCGAAAGCGATCTTGCTGCTGGTAAGACTGGTGAGGGGAGCCGAGATCCGCGAGTAATGTGGAATAAAGCGCCTGTAGAAGTTTGCGAACCCCAAAAATCGTTGGAGAGCCTTGATATCGTGTGGGTGTTTCCATTCTTGTATGGCTAGAACCTTCTTGGGATCCATCCCAACTCCTTCTTGATTGATAACGAATCCCAAAAATTCGATACTGGTCTGGTGAAAGCTACATTTCTCTGCCTTGGCGAACAAATTGTTGATGGATAGTCGATGAAGGACCTCACGAACGTGTTCCACATGCTCGTCCAAAGACTTAGAGAATATCAGTATGTCATCCAAATAAACCCAAACGGATAATCCTAACAGGTCACCAAAAATGTGGTCCATAAATCGCTGAAAAACAGCGGGGGCATTACATAAGCCGAAGGGCATAACCCGATATTCAAAGTGCCCAAAAGATGTTTTGAAAGCTGTCTTCCACTCGTCCCCATTCCTGATGCGTATCAAATGATAAGCTCCACGGAGGTCCAATTTGGAGAAAATTCGTGCAGTATGCAGGGTTTCAAGGATACTACGTATCAAAGGCAACGGGTACCGGTCCTTGGCTGTAATGTCATTCAACTGTCGGTAGTCGACACAGGGTCTCAACGTGCCTTCTTTCTTCTTTACAAAGAACAGGGGAAACCCTGCAGGTGACTTTGACGGTGCAATGTACCCCTTTTCTAGACTTTCAGATAAATATGCCTGAAGAACTTGCTTCTCGTCACGGGTCAACGCGTACAACTTCCCATGAGGTATGACATGGTTCGGCAACAGGTCAATGGAGCAATCAAAGGACCGGTGTGGAGGAAGGGGTATGTTGCCGGGTTCAGAAAACACCTGTTTGAAATCGGCATATACCTGTGGAACCAGAGACGTGGAACATAGATGAACCCCATTGTTGTCCGTCTTTAGAGAAGTCGAAACGGTCATGGTGGGAACAGATAGCTTGCATCCTTGAGCACACCTTTCGGAGGAAAAGGTTAAAGTCTGAGTTCTCCAGTCTATCAACGGATTGTGATGTTGTAACCATGGTAAACCTAGGACCATCTTGTAGTTAGGTGACTTAATAACATCAAAGGAGAGTTCCTCGTAATGATCAGTAATCTGAAGAGCCAATCCGACCGTGAACTGGTTAATAGGCCCCGAAGACAAGGGGGTACCATCAATAAGCTCCACCGACAAGGGAGTAGGCCTGGAAACGAGTGGTATTTTATGTCGGGCGACGAATGTTTCGTCGATGTAGTTGCCGGAAGCCCCACAATCCAGCAGACCAGATATCTCCAGGTCTCTGTCTGGTAATTTAATCCTGACCTTTAGGGTCTGTAGCACCACTGGTTGCATGGGCCGACGAATGGAACAAATAACTGAAGGGTCTGAGGAGGAGATGGGACCTGTCGTTGCCCTTCCTATAAACGACAGGTCTCCTAGTTTCCCGACTTCTTCTTTTGTGGACGTAAAGGACATATACTCAGATAATGCCCGGCTGCTCCACAGTAAAGACACAGACGCAAAGACCTCCTTCGTTTCTTCTCTTCTTCCGACAAAGGTCCTCTCATGGCGCCTACTTGCATGGGCTCAGATCCGGACTCGGTTGATCCAAATGAACCAGCAGGCGAGTTGGTTGTCCGGGAACCGCTTCTGTCGAACCAACGTCTCTCAGCCTTTCGTTCGGTTAGTCTTTGGTCAATACGAAGTACTTGATCTATCAAGAGTTGAAGACTCTCCGGCTCGGGGATGTGGAGTAATTCGTCTTTGTACTCCTCTCTCAGGCCTCGACGAAACAGCGTTTTCTGTGTAATTTCGGGCCACTGAGAGTCGGTAGCCAAAAGTCGGAAGCGACTGATGTAGGTGATGACGTCATTGCTTCCCTGTTTGTAGTCCATCAACTGATTCTGTGCGACGGAGGCCAGGTTCGGCGTCTGGAATACTTCCAGAAAGGCTTTTTCGAAGGCAGCAAAGTCATTCAAAATAGGACTGTTCGTGACCACAAACGGGGTTGCCCAAGCTAATGCGTTCCCAGTTAGATTCCCCAGGATATAGCCAATCTTGGCCCTATCGTTGTTAAAGTGCGTGGACCTGAAGAGGAAATGGATCCTACAGTGGTTACAAAACTCTGCCACCCGTCTAGGATCGCCGTCGAATTTGATGGGTGTTGTGTGAGCCAATGGTCCCTCTGTCTGAGAAGAACTGGATGCTCCTTGTGTTATCATTTGGCGTAATGTTTGATTCTCTTGATGCAGGGCGGTCATCTCAGCTCTGAGTGCCAGCAATTCGTTCCTCATTTCTTGCGATTCATCCATCTCCGAATCTGAAGGCAGGCGTCTCAATTTGTTAAGCTGATCGGCCCGAGAGGACCGCGTACCTGTAATCTTGGTGGTTGGTCTTGCTGAGGTCGCCAGTCTGGAGTCCAGGAACTGATGAATTAGCGGCACGAGGAATCAGCCCCTCCGCCACCCAAAAGAGGAACCGGGTGAAGGGTGGACCGACCCCCAATGTCACGATAAGTACTGTCCAGATGAGCGTGACTCGAGGATTGATGGCTCAAGATGGTGACACTGTAGTTTTAGGTAGAGCCGATTGTAGATATCATGAAGCTTCCGGAACCAATGTAACAGTGAGGAATTACAGCTGATAGAAAGTCCGGTTGGTGCTGATAGTTCCAGAGGTTTGCAGGATTAGGTTCGGAGGTAGGCAAAACAGGAAGAGAGAGAACAGCTGGAGACTAGCTGGTACTGGGCAAGTCCCGGGTAAGTCTGAAGATGGGCAGACCCAGTGCCGACAACAAGTCAGGGCTGGAGGCAGGCAGGCTCAGGACAGGCCCCAGGTAAGGCTGAAGGTAGGTTGGCTCAGGACTGGCCACAGGTAAGGCTGGAGACTGGCTGACCCAGGACAGGCCACAGGTAAGGCTGGAGGTATGCTGGCTCAAGACAAGCCACAGGTATGGGCTGGAGACTGGCTGACCCAGGACAGGCCACAGGTAAGGGCAGGAGGTAGGCTGACCCAGGACAGGCCACAGGTAAGGCTGGAGGCAGGCTGGCTCAAGACAAGCCACAGGTATGGGCTGGAGACAGGCTGACCCAGAACGGGCCACAGGTAAGGGCAGGAGATAGGCTGACCCAGGACAGGCCACAGGTAAGGACTGAAGGTAAGCTGACCCAGGACAGGCCACGGGTAAAGAATGGAGGTAAGCTGACCCAGGACAGGCCACAGGTAAGTGCAGGAGGCAAGCTGGCCCAGAACAGGCCACAGGTAAGTGCAGGAGGCAAGCTGGCCCAGGACAGGCCACAGGTAAGTGTAGGAGGCAAGAACAACGAGGCAAGCGAAGCGAACCGCGTTGAGACGCGACTCGCTGAGAATTGCGGCCTCTTTTATGGGCCGCCGGCGCCCGAAAGGCCTGGGACGCAAGCCGTTCCGTTTCCGGACGCCGGCGGACCCATAACGAGGCTTGAGAAGCAAGCCCCGCTAGGGAGATGAGTTCGGCCCACGGGGCATGCGCGGAGCCGAGAGAGAGGCCTTCCGCGCATGCGCCGAAGGCCGCCAGCCCTGTAGCCCGCCACTCCCCTCCCGGCGAGCCCCCGGAAGCAGATGCGCGGGTAGACTCGCCAGGAGGGGAAGAGAGCGGCAGACCCCCGTTTCCCGTGTGACATAACACCAACGGGAAAGGTTTCCCGCTGGGAGGACCATCTGTGCTGAGCAATTCCTGCCCAGCAGGGTCATTGTTGGCCTGGCAGCAGGACCCCTTACCCTTTCCAAATGGGAGAGGTGTCCCGCTGTCAGGACAATGTCTCAAGGAGCTCCGTGAGCGAATGTAAGCCATTAGGCTCTGATGGGAGAGAGACCGGCTATTAGCAGGGACTTTTGTCCCTTTAGAAATGTGCATGGGAGGGAGTGATCAACAGTGCGAAGGGTGCATAATGCTGCAGGCTTTATGAAATAATGCCTATGGCTTTCCCCAGGAGGGATTTATTATGCTAACATTAATCTGCATGATGATATTGTAACTGTGCATGCAGGATGGGGAGAATAAAACTAAAGCCATCCTCTCATTGCTCAAAATATTTCTATGATGATGTATATAGTGTAAAGTTAATTATGAAAGGGTTGTTTCTTATGTAATGTGCTTTACTCCCAAAGCATTGCTATAAATAAAGTATTATTTAAGCACATGAAATGCAAAGGGAACCCTTAATAAATATCTATAACAACTAAACCTGCGAAGATGTGCTCAGTTGCGTAAATTGTCCACATCTCGGTTTCACCATTTAACAAAGTGTGTGATCCTGGGCAGATCATTTAATCACACTCTGTCTTATCTGCAGCTCTGTGATTCACTTCAGAGCTTATGTTAATATATCATGCTATTTTTTTTAAAAAAAAGTCTGACTATAGAGTTGATCCATATATAACAATAGTGCAATTTAGGTATTTGCCACTTTGCCTACTTATGGCAACTTATTCTAAAGTCGCTTCCATGCTGCCTCCAAGGATCAAAGACTGATGATGCTCATTGTAATGTCCTTTTCTGTGAAGTCCTTTCTGTTGGCGCAATTCATATGCAAATTATGAGTATGTATTTTGCCCCCGAGCGCCTGGACAGAGCTCTAATAGATAAGTTTCCTGCACCTGTAATGATTCTGCAGTTTTATTTTTTTTTGTTATGTGTTAAAATGTCATCTACCACTAATGTTACCAAAAATGTTGATTGGGGCAGGGCTGGGCGGTTTGTGGGTGCGAATGAGACCATATGGAATTGCACACACTGCATTGGGGGGGGGGAGTAGCAGGACTTTTTTCGTTGCTCGCTACTCCCACCCCCAGACCCCCTAGGCCCCCCCACACACTCTTGCAATTCTGGAAACTCCCATGGCTGTACCCCTCAACGCTATGTGCTGATCTTTTAACTTCATGCATTGCAGGGATCTTTTATGGTGTTGGAATGTAGCCAATTCCTGACAGGCAGGGATGGATCTGGAGAGGGTGGGCATATTCCACACCTAACCTGCTACGGTAGCAGAGGATCTGTCGCCTTTTCACTTCAATGTGAAGGTCTTGATGGTGGGAATTTCATGGGGAACTTTCCAACATTTTTCAGGGCGGCCCCTGGTGTATCCCTTGAACTCTCATATATTTGTGCACCCAGAGGTATCAGTCACCTGGGCTCTCCCTCTCTGCAACTCTCTCTCTCTGGCTCTGGCCAGGCCTGCAGGTAAAAGCATGGAATAAGAGAGAATGAGGACACCACAGACAGGGTAGGTGTCCTAGAAGCCATCCTGACTGGTGAGTGTGGGCCAGTGTTTTAGACCAATCATAGACATTCTTATTGCATAGGCACTGTGCTGCTGAAAGTGTTGACCTATGTTACTGCCCCCTCTCGTCCACCATCATCAGCTCCTTGAAGTGGCAATAGGACAGTGTAAAGCGTTATAAAAAAATCTATATATCATACCATCATGCTGCCTCCTTACCTACCCATATCCCATCTGCCCTCTCTCGTGCTCACCTCCTTTCCTCTCTACTCTTCTATATAAGAAGTTAGAAGGGGGCACTATGTAAGAAAAACCCACAAAACACATTCATTCTGCCACCTTCCGTTTCCTTTTCCCAACTTCCCTCTCCCTCCTTCTCGGAGTTTTGAATAAACATTGTAATGGCACTTCCCTGGGAGTTTTAATTCCAATCGTAGAGCAATCAGCACCACCCTACAGATCCTATGGTCAGACAGCATCCCACTCCAGCCACACACAACCCAGCCTAGGAATGTTCCGCCCCCGCCCCCCTCTGCAACCAGCACATACTTGCTATTTTCACTTCCTTGGTCTACGTTGGGTTCTGCTCTGATTGCCCTTCCCCGCTAGTTAATTTATCAAAACCATGACTCACAAGAGGACAGACAAGTAGTGGCGCAAGTCGAAAAGTAGCAACATTTTCAGAATGACCCTCAGACAACACCCGACACATGGGGGTCGGCCGCAGTGGTGAGGGAAGGCAGGAGTGGGGCTAGCTAGGACGCTGTGCTGTTTGTACCTTCTGCATCCTGGAGGCGTCCATCCTCTTTTTGTTATCCAGCATGAGGGCAGTCTGGGGTCTTGAGGGCGAGTATTCAAATCCAACCTGAGGCCCAGAAGGCCAGGCAGTCTGCGTTTCCCCGCTGGACACCTCCAGGCTGCTAACGGAACTCGGCTGTGCTCGTCCTCCTGGCCTTCGGTGACAGGGGCGGCAGTAGACCGCGGTCCTCTCTTCTTTGCTGCGTCACGCGTGTGCCTCTTTTGATGTTTTTGCGCTTGAGAATGTTGTATTGTCTTTCCAAAGGTTGAACTTCTTGGGCGAACACACGACGGTAGGGCACGTCGCACAGGGCGCAGAAGGGATCCTAGTCCACGATGGTCCGTTTTTTCCCCGTCTGCATTTTGCCAGGATGAACAATGGTTAGCATTAAAATAATTAGAAATCCAGGGACTGCTGACGAGCTGGTTTTGCCCCTCCTGGATCTCCACGAGCTCCGGCACCTCTGACCTCGTACCAGGGTTCTGGAGAAAGCCACTTCCAAGCTGTTAAGCATTAGCCCCGTCAGTGGACTCTTCCCCGGCCTCGCCTCCCCCCACTCTCCCTTGGTTCTCCTCGCCCTTTGGGGGGTAGTAGTAGCGGGGCTTTGCTGGACAAGCCCTCTCGCTCCCGATGTCCAGGTGGGTTTGGGTCTTGCTCCCAATATGGCCACTGGCACTTGGAATCACTAAATTGGTGCCACCCACCAAGTCCTGCAATCATAACTTGGCTCTGCGCTCCCATTCGTCGCTCCTCGATGCCCTACGCGTTGGCCCCTTCCAGGCTTGAGGGCCCTCATGCGGAATGGCAGGGCCATAACAACTACTCGATCTCTTGGCGAGCTCGGCAACCGCTCTATTCACTATATTTCCTCTGTCGCTGCGGCAACACCAACATGCACAGCCGTCATAAAAGGCCATCTCCAATCTGCTCCAGGTGGGCAAAGGAGAAAACAGGTGCTATGTAGGGCAAAGGTGAGCCCCTCCTTCCCGACCGCTACTCGGCAGGGCAGCCGGCCTTCTTCCCTTTGCCCCCTGCCACCCCATGAGTTTTTGGAAAGAGGAAATGTGTAATGCTGGTAGCTATATCTGCATTATCGGCGTTGGTGAATCGGTTGGAGTTGGTCTGAGTGGCAGGAAGTCAGGGGGTGCCAACTTTTCAATTCGGGGGTTGGGGTGGGGCGTTATGGCATAACCCTTGACCCAGGTGATGTCGGGAAGTGATGTAATGGAGTGACAGCGCAGGACTGACATCACATGCACGTGCCTGCGGGCGACACAGTTTCTAGGCCTCATTTTTTTTGTTACACCCGGCTCCCCACCAACATTAAGCAATGATGGGCAGGTTTTAAATTAATCAAAACCACTGGTATTTCTCTCTAGGCAACCTCCCATACTAGGGCCGAGGGAACAAGTGAGATGGAGGCCGAGCAACGCTGTGTAGTCTATGGGTTTAGATGCTGAAACGTTATTGTTCGTAGAAGACAGTACCACTATGCTCTTGATAGAAATTAGTGCAACAAGGGGATCCAGCTGTTGTGTTTAAAGGGTGCTCAGATAGGTCTGTTCTTGTAATGATGTCATGAGAGGCAGGCACTTTTCCGAACTGATGTTTAATTGTTGGCTGGTTTTTGTCCTGCAAGGCACTTGGCTAGTAGCATTTCATGTTCATCAAATCAAGTGTGAATTTTGAGCACATCCCAGCACATTATTCAGAAACGGTAGCTGGTTAGCTTGCGAAGCTGCTAGTCTGAAGTGCCGAACCTTTCATGCAATAATTATTTTACTTGTCTGTGCCATTACAGAAGGAGACTGATCAGCCATTTCCAAGCCAGCCTTGCTCCTGCCACCAATGAAAGCAGTCAATTCAGAGCTGCTAGGCCAGGTCCCCTCAGCACGCAGCACTGGACTGGTCTACAGGGAACTCTGGAGATTTCCCAGTGGACCTCTGCATTATACGCCTCTTTTGTGTGGTTGCCTCTTGTTGCCAAGTGTTCTAATGGAAAATGGGTTGGGATTGCTTAGTGTGTAATGTGGGGCCACACGTGGAAGTGTGCGCAAGTGGTCTGTGGTGGCCGTGGAGACCCCTTGTGCTGCTGACTTTGGTGTCTTCCTGCTTTGAAAGCAACTACGTTTTTCAACTTGCAATGCTGCAAGCTGCTGCTGCCCTTTTAACTGGAGACCAGGTGACCGAGTGAGCAGGAAGAGGAGGCTGAATCATTTAAAAACTGCTTCCTGTGCAGGGCGCATGTGGAAGTGTGCACAAGTGGTCTGTGGTGGTCCGTGGGGGAGCCGTGAGGAGCAGTGGTGGAGATGACCTACACCCAGTGATCAGCTTTGTTACTGGTTCGCGAACCATAACAACAGCGGGACCTCGTACCCACCAACAACTAAAGCTCCAGGACACGGCCACGCCAATAAGAAATCAGGTAAACCCGCCCCCTGACCCCCTTCACTAACAACGAGATGGAGGCACCAGTAAATATATATTTTTGGGACTTGCATTCAATCCTGGCACCGGGGAGGGTACCCGGGGGGCAAGGTCAGGTATATAGAGGGATGAATTCACCCTCGAGAAGGATAGCCTTGCTCTAATGACCAACTTCACCACTCTCACTGACCAGGCTGCCAAAGGGCCACTAATCCCGGAGACTATCCTGGGGAAAGATACTTGCATCACTGCGGGATATAGCGGGAGTACAAGATCGCCTGCAAGTCCTCCACTAACCCCTGGACCGAAAGGAGTGATAGTGAGGAACAGGCTAAAGCACCTGTGGAGGGTCTAAACAACATGCCGCCTCACCCGCGGATTTCCGAATAACCTTATCTTGGAGCTAAATGATCATAAACGACCTCTACTGATCCTGCAATAACAGAAACATATGGTTCAGACTTCCAACCTCCCAATCCCCAACTATCGCTGATTAAGAGACTTAATCAGGACATTGCCAAATTAAAAATGAATTTTGCATCAATCAAAACAAATAAAAATAAACAAAATCTCTCCAAAAAGGGCCTAGAATGTTTTCAACATAAAAGACCCACGAAGAGAAGGAGACTAGAATCACCAGAACCATCAGTGATTCTACATCAAAAGAGGAACAATCATTACAGAAAGGCTCTTGCCCTAAGTCCCAAAAGATATATACAGAGGAGGGAGGAGAGCCGAGAAAGTTCCTGTCATGTCTGGTGGGTTTAGTAATAGGTGATTAGGTTGAATGAGAAGTTTGTGTGTGTGACTTCAATTAAGAGATCAGGTCTTGATTAAAGAGTGGAGAGTATCTGGTTGTTGTGATAGGGTTCAAGGTCTATTCTAATATTTATTATTCTTAACTACTATTCTTCAGAATGAGAGGATCCCAAGTCAAAATGGTGGAGGTGGTGCTGAATCTTGATTGGTGGATTTGAGACCTTCAGACCTCCACCAGGATTCTAAACTGCCTTTCATTGTTCTCCTCATGTGGGAAGGTCCTGTTTTGCTCGGCTCCAGTAAAGACCTTCTGAGAGAGAGTTTTTGGTTATGAAAACTTCAAATATTCCCTGTAAAAGAGTGCCGATCTTCGTGGGACAAGCTCAGCTGATGATTTGGTGGGAGCGCAGCGTTTTTGAGCTGAGAAACTTCATGACTTATTTTGAAAATTCTTATTGTAGGTATTTAGTTAGCTAGGTATTTAGGATAAAACATTGAGACTTCCGGATATAAAGACTTTCTGGTTTACTAAGACTTTAACTGTTATTATCAAATCGTTACATCTGCTGGGAAGAGATCGTTTATGTTCTTGCGAATACATTTAAGATTGAGGCTGCTTTACTTCAATGTTTAAGAAGCAGATGTTAACAGTGCAGCGAATTACTAAGAAACGCTAGATTAATATTTGATTTCATTGCGCAATTGGGAATGAGAAAAATTCAAGAGACGTTCCTAATGAACAGCCAAACGTTCAGCAAACGGCAGCGCATTAGTTCAAAAGTTCACCTTAAAAGGAGTTATTAGGAGTTTCAGTAAACGTGCCAAGTGATAGTGTTTCAGTTATTCTCTTGTGGATATTTGAAGACTGCTGCGCATGTGTCAGGGAATTGTGTTGACACTTGAAAAGACTTTTTACAGTGGCGCAGGTTTTTATGATTAGTGGCGCAGTTATTTTTTTAGCGCACATGTGAGAAGAGAGTTCCGTTCATATTGTGAGCATGTGTATTGCAGTGAAAGTCCAACGAAGATTCTTTCTAGCCGCCGCCACGTATTAGATTGAAAACTTTATTGATCGGTTTTGAAGCGTGGCGAGTGGGTAGAAATTCTGAACTGTTTAAATGTATGAACTGGAAAACGATCTTAAATGCTGATCCTGACAGATCGAATTTATGCTGCGCAACAAAACTAAGAATCCATGAAAACAGTCAGTTGGGTAAATGTGTACTAGCGTAAAGAGTATATGAACATTTCTAGAGTGTTATGAACTTAAGTTGAGAACAAAGAATTTCTAGACATCTACATTGATTCAATGATGTTACAGGAAGTTCCTAACCTTTAACCTCCAAGTTATAAAACGGAGGTTGACAGGTATGGTTAATAGAAATTACTAAAATTAGAAAATTGAACTAACAAATGTCATCCCTGTCTAACCAAGTTGTTTTCTTCTACAGATTGCGGTCGATCAGAAGCAGGCGTCTGTCTTTTATTATTTTCTCCAAATTCCCCTTTCCCCCGAGTTGAGTCTTCAGCTGAATATCTGATCAGTTGTTGGCTCGACATTCTTGAGGGATCTGTGGGGCTCAGCATCTTCCGCAGACGGAGAAAACAGGACCGGACAGATGAAAGGCCAAAAATTGTCTGCCTGAGTTGCTGGGTCTCACAGATTCCATCATGGAACAGTTTGGAGATGTGATCCATGAATTAAGAGAGGAGTTGAGGGCTGCACACATAGAGAATTCTAAGTTACATAAGAAGATGGATGAGTTGGGGGAGAAGGTGACACAAATTCAAGAATTTGTTGGAAAGTCTCAGGTTTTGGGAGCGGGGGATTTAGGAGAAAATGGCAGGGAATCCCCTGGGTCTCAGACATCGGTTCTTGAATTGGGGGCTGTAGGAGAGAGAGAGAGACAACCTCCTGTTTTAGAGAGAGAAGGTGTTAGGGAAGGAATAGATTCAGGAAGACAGATTTGGAATATGACCCCAGTTCCCTTGGCTCCTCCTGAACGTTTTAGTGGGGAGGTTAAGAAATTCTCCACCTTTGTTACTCAGTGTGAGTTGCACTTTTTATGTTGACCAGAAAGTTTTAAAACCGATAAGGATAAGGTGGCTTTTGTCTTGTCTTATTTAACCGGTGATGCATCAGCTTGGGCTGTACTTCTAGTGGCCCAGGAGAGTCCAGTTTTGCAAAACTTTGCGCAGTTTAAGGAGGATTTCGGAAGATGTTTGGTAGGAGATTAATATCACAAGAAATAGATGGTGAATTGTTAGACCTAAAACAAGGAAATAAAGATTTAGTGAGTTATGGAACTACTTTCCGAACTTTAGTTCTTGAGACAGGTTGGCCAGAAAATAAGAGAGCGTCTTTGTTTTATCGGGGTTTGAGAGAGGACTTAAAGGACGCCTTGTCCACTATTGTTGATCGTCCTACATCCTGTGATGCCTTGATAGAATTAGTAATGCAGATTGATTTTCGGTTGCGAGAAAGAAGGAATGAGCGAAGGAAGGGAGTGGGTGAGGTAAAGACGATTCAGCGTTTTGAGAAGCCTAGAAATGAGGATAGAGGAAGAGTTAGTGATCAAGAAGGTAGGGGCAGAGGGCCACTATCCAAGGAAGAGAAAGAGAGGAAGAGAGTTAATCATGTGTGTTTGTATTGTGGTCGTAGTGGTCACTTTTTAGGAAACTGTCCCTATACCCCCAAAAGAGCTCAACCTGGTGGTTTGCGGACTCAACAGGTGGCGAACACTCTCCAAGCTGCGGTTCCTCATATAACAATCAATGTATCCTTGTATTTGAATGGGATTTTAAAAGGGTCTGGACCTGCTATGATAGATTCGGGTGCAACTGGAACCTTCATGGATTGGGGAGTGGCTCGGTCAATGGGAATTCCAATAGTTGAGAAATTATTAGTTGAGCAAGTGAGAGCGGTAGATGGTTCTCAGCTAACATCAGGTCCCATCAGACATGAAACGGTTCCTTTGTTCATGACTTTGGTTAAAGATCATTCTGAGAATATCGTCTTTGAACTTATTGATGCACCTCAAATTCAAATCATTTTGGGTATGCCATTGTTAACTAGTCACAATCCAACCATTGATTGGGGGAGAAGAGTCTTAGATTTTCAATCATAAATGTGTAGAGAACATTGTCGTTGTTGCAAAATTGAAGGTTGGGAAGAAGGTGCGGAAGATGCTAGAATAATGGCCTTAGCTGAGAGTGGTTTTAAGGAACATTCCATTGGGGCAGTGGTAGGTGTGTTAACTGAGTGCTATAGAGAGTTTGCTATTGTCTTTGATGAAATTGAGGCAGGGGAATTACCTCCGCATAGATCATATGATTGTAAAATAGAATTGGAAGATGGAGCAATCTTACCAAGCAGTAGAGTGTATGCCTTGACCGAGAAGGAGAGTGATTATTTAAAAGACAATAAAGGTGCTGCACTTCGCGCTTTCTCATACCTAGAAACGTGCCTCTCCATACGGCACGCCAGCATCAAGACCATCACGCCTGAAAAGAAGGAGATAAAGATATTAACGAATTCCCACCATAAACAGAACAAAGATTTACAATTAACAAACCTACCTGCCTACCAGCAGATTCGGGGTCACAGCAGGCCTGGGTCCAAGGAAGGCGTACTGCACCAGTGAAACAACTCAGGCAGCGCGCCAACAAACGTCAAGTGCCCCTGCACAAGAAACTCAGGACGGATAGCTCACCCTACAAATAACTAACATTCATTATTCAGCACTGGGCAACTACGCATCCAGGGTTCCAGATCTCAGAGCCTTCCAGATGCCACTGGGGATATCAGTTGAGCGTAACATCAAGACAAATCCCAGGTAACGTACCGTAGAAACATGAAATATGCACTTTTCAGGTTTAGCTAACAGGTGATGTTCCCTTAGTCTTTGTAATACAGCAGAGATGTGTTCTTGATGCTGTGTCGGGTCGCTGGAATACACCAGGATGTCATCCAGATATACGATAACAAAGAGGAACAGCATATCCGAGAAAACCCTATCCATAAAATGTTGGAAGACAGCTGGGGCATTGGTAAGACCAAATGGCATGACCAGATACTCGAAGTGCCCAAAGGGTGTTTACTCGAAGTGCCCAAAGGGTGTTCGAAAGGCGGTCTTCCATTTGTCGCCCTCCTTTATCCAGACCAAATGGTAGGCCCCTCTTAAGTCCAACTTGGTGAATATCACAACAGCTGGAAGTGCTTCCAGGATGTCTGATATCAGTGGTAAGTAATATCTGTCTTTCCGGGTACATTGATGTAGACCACTATATAGTCCAAACAGGGTCGTAGCTCCTTGGTGTCTTTTTGGGGTACGAAAAATAAGAATGCCCCTGCAGGGGACTTGGAAGGACGGGTGGTAACTTTAGCAAGGTTACTATCCAAGTATTCTCATAAGGCCCTCTTTTCGGGTTCAGATAGGATAAACATTCTACCGAAGGGAATTATTGCATTCTCCTCTGTATCAATGGCGCAGTCTTCTGGTCCATGTGGAGGCAGGGTCTGTACAATTGCTGAGGAGAAGACATCTGAAAATTGCTGATAGATGTCTGGTACTTGATTGACGTTGGAAACGGTGAGAGACTGATTGACTTTTCTGCTTTCCATGGATATGACTGGTCTGGTGTCTGGTGCAAGGCAATGCGATAAACAAAACTCTGAGCCCAAAAACAAAGAACCGGCAGTCCAGTTAATGTAGGGATTATGTTTTTTTAACCATGGCATGCCCAGGACCACTGGATAGTGAGCAGCTTTTATGATGTCAAACTGTATGGTTTCTTGATGGTTGTGGATTGAGAGTACAATGTTCCTGGTTTGTTGGGTGATTGGCCCAGAAGACAAGGGGGAGCCATCAATTCCTTTAACTGTCTATATGAAATCCTTGGATTCTCTTGGGAAGTTGTGCTTTAAAGCCCACTCATCATCCATAAACATACCCATCGCACCACAGTCTACCAAGGCTAGGACCGATTGTGGTGCTTCGATGGAAGGGGACAGGGTAACCTGAAGGACCACCAGGTTACATCTCGATGAAGGATCCAGGATTGGAGGGGTGGAGTGGTCTTTGGGGTCCCCGAGCTGGGCTCCATTCATGATCAGGAGCTGGCGGTTCCCGAGCGCCTCGCGGTGCTATGGGACAGTTCCTGACTAAGTGTTTGTCCGAAGCACAATACATGCACAAACCGTTGTCATAACTGCAGTTTCTTTCTTGGGCTGATATAGAGCGTCTCGTAGCCCCCAGTTGCATTTGTTCTGGTTCAACTGGAGGGGTTTCCCTGGAAGCAGGAGCGAATGGGGATATCTTGGGAGGAGAGCACCATGTATTTTTCTTTTCCGTATTTCTTTCTTGTATTCTGAAGTCTATCTGCAGGGATAAATCCATAAGAGCCTGGAATGAACCTGGACGTGCTTTTCTGGCCAGCTCATCTTTTACTTCTTGATTCAGACCACAACGGAACAAAGTAAAACTTGCCTCTGTGGACCAGTCTGAAAGGGGCCCCTAGGGGTCCCTCGTGCTATGGAAACAAGGCAATGACCATACACGAAAAGATGCGCCAGACACGAGGTTTCAAATTCCCAATGCTAGGGTTTATTGCAAGCAAAAGATAGTATCAATTGGCCAATTCTGATCTCACGCCCGCGACGTGAGTTTACTAGACCTCGAGGGACGCAAGAGAGCGAATTACGTACATCAGTTACATATATACAAAATGCATATCATACAATCAGCAAAGTCATGTTCAACATCCCTCTGTATTAAGTTCCTTTGAACTCGGGATGACGATGGACATATCCGACGAGTATGACGATCATAATGCTTTCGATGTCTATTCTAGTAACAATGTGCAATTTAGAAAGTGCGGAGGGATCTTTTAGAACACGGTGGTTCTGTTCTCGGAAGCAATCTGTACACGGGGGAAGAGCCACATTCCAAGCTTTGCTATCTATGAGGCACTATTCGTGTCCTGGGAGCTGACACGTTCTAAGGGGTTTTGCGAAGGGGGGCCATAAGAGAAGCATAATTCAAGCCTTTGACTGTATTATTCTAACATATTCTACCATCGTACGAGACTGGCTGGCAGCTGTGAAGTGATTAAATGCCCTGCAGCCTCCTCCCAAGGCTACAGAGAGGGATCGTGGGCATTCCTTTCTTGGCTACTCATGAGAAGTTCAGCAAACTCTTCAGTCCCCTGACCTTGTCCTTTCATATTCAGACAACAATGTTAACAGTTGAGCAGAGTAAGCAGAATCCGCAAGAATTGCAAGCTGCAAAGCAGTTTTTAGACAGAAAGCAATGAGCAATGGTTAACAAGCAAAATGGCGATTCTTACTACATTTAAAATGGCCGCTCGTCGGTCAAGCATAGCAGTTTATATTTCTATAATTTGGTGCATAAGACGGTTGGCCCACGGCCATCAAGTTACGTCTATCATTCAAATGAAGGGTATTCATTTTTCCAGATTGACAAACCCTCCTTTTGGCCATGTGCCAAACGTCTTATTTATTCATTGTATCCTCCTCTTCTGAGGAGGAGTCTGGGGTATCTGCATCTGAATCATCTCTATCATTAATGTCTATCGCCATGAATTGTTTTACTATTTTTGTTTCCTCAGTGACTCTGTTATTCCGGCCATGCGTTTGTTTTCCTCTCAACACCATGTGCATACATCCCTTAGTACATCCATCAGTTATTTCAGTGCATATTATTGGTAAGCATTATATGCAACAACAGCATGTTATGAATATCCCAAGTACCATCATTAGTTTTGAAATTAACTTCCATCCCCAAGACCGCAATACTCCCCATAACTAGGATTCTATCCCACAACCCCCTGCTTCAGTAGGGAGTGTGGAACTTATGACATGTAATTTCCGGATCGCTTTAAATATCGTAGGGGAGTAATCATCGATATACACACAGCATGCAGTTTTTACGAGCTTGCAAACTCCCCCCCGATCAACTAATATTATATCGAGAGCCATCCTGTTTTGAAGTGCCATCAGTCTTATTCCTTTTTCTTCTAACGTCATATTCAATAAAATATCCGTTGTGGAATCTATTGTTTTTTTGTAATATTCCAGACAATTTTCTTATATTGTAAGAGTTTTCTATTTGGGACAAGAACGGTATACATGATTTGGCTATATCCATTGCTATGATTCCATCCTCACTACTCCTTTGAGTTCTACCTTTTGCTCGTCTGGCTACTTCTGCTGTCTCCAAGAGGAACACTCCTGGAAGCAGTAGACCTAGGTATGTACCTCCCCAGTTCCTAGGTAACCATGGTTATGCTTTTTCTCCACACATAAAATAAACAGGGTCTCCCACGTACACGGGTTCTATTTCATGTTTTAAAACCACTGTGTTCAGGCAGTTTCTAAACGTTCCTACTTTATAGGAACCCTTTTTCTGTAGACATAGGGGAGCAGTTTTGGGGCTGTGATCCACTGCATAGGCAGGGGGCACAGCATCTTTGTTCCATTCATCCCTCATCCGAAATGTCATTACTGATGCTCTTTCTGCTGGCGGGGTTGGTCTATTCTGCCTATGTAATCTATCTAATCTTGTTATTTTTCGTGTATTCTTTCTCACGGGTTCTAGTGCAAATACGCATGCTTTTTGGAATATGGAACAACCCACAGGTCTCATGATTACTTCCTCAAATTCATTCATATTGGTCTCATCTAGCTGACCCGTATTACTCTTGTTCCATTTCCCAAAGAACATTGCACTTAACGTTACTTCACAGGAATAAATTAATGGCAATGGTTGTGCATACCATCCTATCCCTTTCCCACCGTGCTGTGGTAAATGGGCGCAAACCCAGCAATCTTTTTTCTTTAACACCGCATGGGTCATGTTCATGATGAGCAACAATGTATTGTTGTCGTAACCTTCTCTATGTCTTTCTTCCAATCGGGACAAAGTACCAGTGATCACATGAACCAGGCTTTCAGTAGCTGTTTTTGGCAAAAGTGTTTCTAATGGGTGTACGTACTCCAGGAACCATAATGTAATAGCTGTTATTGTTGGTACCATCATACTTAAGAAACATAAGACCAATGTCCAAATTAGTACCTTATTCTTCTCATCATGCTTTTCCCCTAAATTTACAGTCTCTAAATCTATTATCTTTTCAGTAGGGGTGCAGGAGGAGGCTGAAACCGGTCTTGACTTGTTCTTCATCGTCCTTCTTCTTGCTGGCGATGTTCGTTGTGAATGTCTCTCGTTCTTGATGCCAGAAAAGTTCAACGAAAAATGTCACAGTTCAATTCTCCCAGCCTTTTCACAGCCTGGATCATTTATCCACTCCCGAGCAAGATTAGTTGTTCTTTCTCCCACTGCTCAGACGATTTCTGAACAGCTCTTTATTGATAGAGTACCATGTGCATCCAGCTTGTCCCGCTCTGGCTTAGGACACAGGTACTCTATAAGCGCACCGAGGAGCCGTGAGTTTTGAATTGTCCGACTTGCACAATTCTCACACTTCTCTCCTCTACGCCCCTGGTTCCTACTCCATCCGTGAGTAGAACCAAAGGCCAAAAAGAAAAGCACCAAAGATCTGTGGATCATTTTGCCTGTCGAGGCCGCAGATTATATCTATTCACTCCTGCTATTGTATGATCCGTGAATAGTGCCCTTGCATTTCCAGTGTCAGGCTCAGTGTCAGCCTGTGGCACAATGATGGGCAGCGATGGGCGTCGTGGCAATGATGTCGTTTCTTTCTCTGGCTTTGGTGCATTTGCGAGAACTGGTGGGCGCCAAAGGGGTACACGCGTTGTTTCTGCTCATGTTTGCAATGCAGGGTTTGTGTCGCTCGGCAGTGATGTTGTTTCCGCTGAGCAACGTTGGGGCACTTTTCGCCCTTCCCCCTTACTGGCAGCCTCCTCAAACTCTGTTTCGAGTTTCACTTCTCGTTTGCGCTTTGTTTCAACTTTCACTTCTCGCTCAGGCTGATGCTGTGGCACTGGACTGGCAATAGTTTCTTTTGTTTCCGAGACCGTTGTCTTTTCCTCGTCGTCTGGATCAGGCAAAGTTTTCAGTGACGCTGGGAACCTTTTGGCATGGGTAGCATGGATCCATACCTTACGTCCGTCCACTCGGTTGGCTGTCTGTGTTGCCAAAAGTACTTGATAGGGGCCACGCCACCTGGGTGCTAGTGCTGTCTTCCGTTCAAAGTTCTTGATTAGCACCCAGCTCCCAGGCTCCAGTGAGTGTCCTGGTCCTGTATATCGCATCGGCAATGCCTCCTGCACCTGCTGATGAATCAAACACAACCTTTGTATTAAAAGTCCACAGTAAGTGCTTAACATAGGATGCTCGACCTCACATAATTTTCTAGGCTGCGGTGCGCACCATACATTTGCTGGTCTCCCCATTATAATCTCATAAGAGGAGAGCCCAGTCTTAGCCTGCACAGACGTGCGCATACACAACAGCGCTAGGGGTAATGCATCCACCCAACTCAACTTGCTCCCAGCGCAAATGTTCGCTATCTTTGACTTCAGGATTCCGTTGTGTCTCTCCACAAGCCCAGCAGAACTGGGATGCCTGGAACTGTGGAATCGCTTCTCTATTTGCAGACCTGCACAGATCTGTAGCACTACTGCGCCCACAAAGTGGGGGCCGTTGTCTGACCACAGGACACGAGGCAACCCAAACCGGGAGAAATACTCCTTCAGCATTACCTTTGCTGTGGACATGGCAGTACATTCTTTTAAAGGATATGCCTCCACCCACTTGCTGAATGCACAGATTACCACTAACACATACTTGTAGTTCTGGCACCTTTCCATTTCTATGAAATCAAAATGGACCACCTCAAACGGCATAGAGGGTGGGCCGAAACTACCTGCTGGAGTCACGGTTCCCTTTCCTACATTGTGTTGCAGGCACGTGATACAATTCTGCACTAGCCTTTCTGCATTTTTTTTATGTGCTCATTCTTCCATATTGTGGATAAATGCTGTACCATTTTCTTTGCGCAAATGTGGGTAGGGCTATGCGCCATTATAACCATTGCAGTTACGTAACAATTTGGCAACATCCAGTTCTTTGTTTCCTTGTCCACCCAACATCCTTCCAAATCTAACTCAGCGGAGCCCTTAGCCCGCCCCTGAATCTCTTCGGTCGTGGCCTCAGCCTGCATTTCTTTGACTGTGGCAACTCCATTCTCTATCATACAATGTAAGTTAAGTGTAATCAGTGAACTGCGCCAATTAACAATAATACAATAACAATTGAGTTATATTTTTAATTCCATTCCACAGCCTTTTTTAATTCCATTCCACAGCCTGACACGTGTTTCGAGCAAAGCTCTTTTTCAAAGGCTGTACATAGTTGCAAATATACAATCAGTAGCATGTTCATTATTGTATACACATCATATCAATTGGGCAAACACCAAGGGGTTACGAAGGGAAATTGGCCAAAAATAAATGTGTATTACATGACATCAAAGTGAACATCATGACATTAAATGATAGTAAAACATTTTTCAAATTCATACAGTCAATTACCGTTTGATAAAAGGATCCATCCGGTTCCAAAACCAATAAAAGGGATGACAAAACAACATGGTAAGAAAATAAGTGCGTGCGGTGATCAAACAACCATAGATGAATTAATATACCGAATCAACTAAATTATTAAAGACTGGCTAGATATATTTACCGATGAACTTTGTCCAAGAAGAATCTGTACAACAAAAATTCACAAAGATTATCGATTGCCATAGCTATTACTTCCATAGCCCAACCAAAATTCCACGGCATTGAATATAAAAAGTAATTACCTTGATATTACTTGCAATTGCAATAACAATTAGAGGAATTCTGCAGTAATCCACGTACGAAAGGGAATTGTTGCCCGTAAGGATGCAGTAATCAACCAATCCAGGATGAACCACGTATCCAATGTCAGTAGATGATTGAACAGTTAACAAGAGAGAAAAAAGGGGAAACAAGCTCGGAATTAGGTGAAAGCGCCTGATTGAGACACAGGGACCGTATCAAAAGGACATACAGACCGCTTACCAGCCTTCCGGCAACAACAATATCCAAGGGAGAGCGCGCGCGCGTAGTGCTGCTCGTGTAGTTAAGGAAGAAAACTAGATTGCGTAGACATCAACATGACAGAACATCCAGCGGCGGCCATATTAGGTGAGGGAGAGGACCTGCTACAGTCAAGTGACATGCTCCTGAGCCGTAATTAAACACTAGGATCCACCAATTAATTATAAGATTGAAGCGGATATGTTAGTGCTTTTACATACATAATTTAGGTGTTGATACGAAATAAAATTAAAATTAGCACACTGAAAGTAATGAATCCTGGTTATGTGCTCAGCACACACACCTATTGGTGCTACTAAGCCTGAATTACCACTTGAGATTACAATTTAATTGAAAAAATGATCTGAATCATCTGGCGCAATTATATATATTATTGTAGTGATAAGAAGAATGAATCTTAGCGGTCTAAAAATATATGTCATCCTAGGTTGTGTAATCAACCGCACACACCCATTTATTCATCACGGGGCATGTTCACAGTCAGGTTAGCTCCCTTTTCCATCAGAAAATAAAAATAAAAATAATAATAATTAGCATAAAGAGCACGGTAGTCAAGTGTAGCTACCTAAATGTCAATGGCACAAGTAACCAAACTTAAATAAGAAGTAAATCATAAGAAAACATGAAATTCATGATCGGAATTAAGTCCACAATTAACCAATCTATGTTTACAAATAAGTCTTGCTTCCAATTGTCTAAGTCTAAGTTCCATATTGCCACCTCTTTTTAAAGGACGTATTTGAGCCAACCCAATAAATTTTAAGTCCTTGAAGTCATCCAACTGGTGTAGAGTCTGCCAATGTAATGCCAATGGATATTTAGCATCCTGTTTGTTCAAAGAGGCCAAATGCTCACGGATCCGAATTTTGAGTGGCCTGATGGTGCTCCCAACATAGAATAAGCCACAAACACATATGATGCAGTACACTACAAACTTAGTGTTACAATTAATAAATGAGTTAATTACTTGCTTGCCTGTTGTGCCAAAATCAAGAGCCTCGGATTCAAATGTATGTGAACACATGTTGCAATTCCCACATTTGTGAAACCCATTCAAGCCCCCTTGATCTAACCATGTTTTGGCAGTAAGTGCTGGTGCCATAAAGGACGGACATAAAAGATTTTTAAGAGTAGGAGCTCTACTAAATACTATTGATGGGTTTGGTTCCAATAATTTGGTAAGATCCTTGTCAAGGTGGAGTAAGTGCCAATGACGTTTTAGTATAGCATACAACTCATTACTATCACTGTTGTATCGAGTAATCAATCTGATTTTATTAAAAGGCGTGTTAGCTAAATTTGTTCTAGTTTTAGGTTTAAGTAAATCAGCCCTCTTCATACTAGACACTTCACGTTCAACCTTAGCGAGAAGATTTGGTTGGTATCCACGTTGTACAAATTGGTCATGTTTAAACAGTTTTTCCGCATCAAAGTCAGCATTAAGGGAACAATTCCGTTTAGCTCTAATGTATTCATCTTTTGGAATATTGTTGATAACAGAACGTTTGTGAGAACTAAATGAGTGTAAAACTGCATTAACCGAGGTAGGTTTACGAAAAGTTTTAGTGATAAAACCTGTAGGGGACATCGAGATATTCAAGTCAAGAAAATCCACAGAATCATTGGAATAATGATGTACAAATTGCAAACCCCAATTGTTAGCATTTAGAAAATTTACAAACTCACTTAGTTCCGCCACATTGCCAGTCCAAATCATAAAAACATCATCAATGTATATTTTCCAAAGATATATCAAGTGTGAAAAAACTTTGTTCTGAAACACATATTGTTCTTCAAATTGGTGCATAAATATATTCGCCACAGAAGGAGCAAAGCTAGCTCCCATTGCAATCCCAATCAATTGTCGGTAATAAGTATCATTGAAAAGAAAAACATTATTTTGCAAAGCACAAAGAAGAAATTCTTTGATCATTTCAATATGAAGATGGTATGATGCTGATTTGTGTCTGAAAATATAGGTAATGCTGGCAATTGCTTTATGATGATCAATAGAAGTATATAGTGATATATTTCTTCTTTGTGCTTTGCAAAATTTGAAGAACAATATGTGTTTCAGAACAAAGTTTTTTCACACTTGATATATCTTTGGAAAAGATACATTGATGATGTTTTTATGATTTGGACTGGCAATGTGGCGGAACTAAGTGAGTTTGTAAATTTTCTAAATGCTAACAATTGGGGTTTGCAATTTGTACATCATTATTCCAATGATTCTGTGGATTTTCTTGACTTGAATATCTCGATGTCCCCTACAGGTTTTATCACTAAAACTTTTCGTAAACCTACCTCGGGTAATGCAGTTTTACACTCATTTAGTTCTCACAAACGTTCTGTTATCAACAATATTCCGAAAGGTGAATACATTAGAGCTAAACGGAATTGTTCCCTTAATGCTGACTTTGATGCGGAAAAACTGTTTATACATGACCAATTTGTACAACGTGGATACCAACCAAATCTTCTCGCTAAGGTTGAACGTGAAGTGTCTAGTATGAAGAGGGCTGATTTACTTAAAGCTAAAACTAGAACAAATTTAGCTAACACGCCTTTTAATAAAATCAGATTGATTACTCGATACAACAGTGATAGTAATGAGCTGTATGCTATATTAAAACATCATTGGCACTTACTCCACCTTGACAAGGATCTTACCAAATTATTGGAACCAAACCCATCAATAGTATTTAGTAGAGCTCCTACTCTTAAAAATCTTTTATGTCCGTCCTTTATGGCACCAGCACTTACTGCCAAAACATGGTTAGATCAAGGGCGCTTGAATGGGTTTCACAAATGTGGGAGTTGCAACATGTGTTCACATACATTTGAATCCGAGGCTCTTGATTTTGGCACAACAGGCAAGCATGTAATTAACTCATTTATTAATTGTAACACTAAGTTTGTAGTGTACTGCATCATATGTGTTTGTGGCTTATTCTATGTTGGGAGCACCATCAGGCCACTCAAAATTCGGATCCGTGAGCATTTGGCCTCTTTGAACAAACAGGATGCTAAATATCCATTGGCATTACATTGGCATACTCTACACCAGTTGGATGACTTCAAGGACTTAACATTTATTGGGTTGGCCCAAATACGTCCTTTAAAAAGAGGTGGCAATATCGAACTTAGACTTAGACAATTGGAAGCAAGACTTATTTGTAAACATAGATTGGTTAATTGTGGACTTAATTCCGATCATGAATTTCATGTTTTCTTATGATTTACTTCTTATTTAAGTTTGGTTACTTGTGCCATTGACATTTAGGTAGCTACACTTGACTACCGTGCTCTTTATGCTAATTATTATTATTTTTATTTTTATTTTCTGATGGAAAAGGGAGCTAACCTGACTGTGAACATGCCCCGTGATGAATAAATGGGTGTGTGCGGTTGATTACACAACCTAGGATGACATATCTTTTTAGACCGCTAAGATTCATTCTTCTTATCACTACATAATATATATAATTGCGCCAGATGATTCGGATCATTTTTTCAATTAAATTGTAATCTCAAGTGGTAATTCAGGCTTAGTAGCACCAATAGGTGTGTGTGCTGAGCACATAACCAGGATTCATTACTTTCAGTGTGCTAATTTTAATTTTATTTCGTATCAACACCTAAATTATGTATGTAAAAGCACTAACATATCCGCTTCAATCTTATAATTAATTGGTGGATCCTAGTGTTTAATTACGGCTCAGGAGCATGTCACTTGACTGTAGCAGGTCCTCTACCTCACCTAATATGGCCGCCGCTGGATGTTCTGTCATGTTGATGTCTACGCGATCTAGTTTTCTTCCTTAACTACACGAGCAGCACTACGCGCGCGTGCTCTCCCTTGGATATTGTTGTTGCCGGAAGGCTGGTAAGCGGTCTGTATGTCCTTTTGATACGGTCCCTGTGTCTCAATCAGGCACTTTCACCTAATTCCGAGCTTGTTTCCCCTTTTTTCTCTCTTGTTAACTGTTCAATCATCTACTGACATTGGATACGTGGTTCATCCTGGATTGGTTGATTACTGCATCCTTACGGGCAACAATTCCCTTTCGTACGTGGATTACTGCAGAATTCCTCTAATTGTTATTGCAATTGCAAGTAATATCAAGGTAATTACTTTTTATATTCAATGCCGTGGAATTTTGGTTGGGCTATGAACGTAATAGCTATGGCAATCGATAATCATTGTGAATTTTTGTTGTGCAGATTCTTCTTGGACAAAGTTCATTGGTAAATATATCTAGCCAGTCTTTACTAATTTAGTTTATTCGGTATATTAATTAATCTATGGTTGTTTGATCACCGCACGCACTTATTTTCTTACCATGTTGTTTTGTCATCCCTTTTATTGGTTTTGGAACCGGATGGATCCTTTTATCAAACGGTAATTGACTGTATGAATTTGAAAAATGTTTTACTATCATTTAATGTCATGATGTTAACTTTGTTGTCATGTAATACACATTTATTTTTGGCCAATTTCCCTTCGTAACCCCTTGGTGTTTGCCCAATTGATATGATGTGTATACAATAATGAACATGCTACTGATTGTATATTTGCAACTATGTACAGCCTTTGAAAAAGAGCTTTGCTCGAAACACGTGTCAGGCTGTGGAATGGAATTAAAAAAGGCTGTGGAATGGAATTAAAAATATAACTCAATTGTTATTGTATTATTGTTCATTGGCGCAGTTCACTGATTACACTTAACTTATCTTTCACTGAGGGTTCTTGGTCCTGGCACCCTCAAAATTTCAAGTTGAACGCTGCCTTTTTCACATTCCTAATATTGAGTATTAGCGCTGGTTGTTCACATAGGCCTTTAGACCACCCTGTTCTATTGCTATCATACAATGTACTTCTTCAGTCTGTACTGTCATCATTTTATTCCTCAAATCTGTGGCTGTTTGCTTCGCAATCCTGTCTGCAAACGCGTTTCCCTCTCCCACTCTGCATGTTACTTTCTTATGCGCCTCGCACTTTACTATAGCTAGGCGTTTTGGAAACGTGAGCGCAGACAACAATCACACAATCAAAGGGCCATGCTGAATCCTGGCTCCATGTGATATCAAGAAACCCCTCTCAGCCCAAAGTCGACCAAAATTGTGAACTACGCCAAAGGCGTACTGGCTGTCAGTATAAATATTTACGTTCAGATTCTCAGAGAGTTCACTGGCTCGGGTCAGTGCTATTATTTCTGCGGCTTGTGCCGAATTGTAGGGGATCCTTCTGCTCTCTACAACTCTCTTTAGGGTAGTAATTGCATATGCAGCCATTGATTTGCCATCAGGTAATTTAAAACAAGAGCCATCGCAAAATAACTCCCCATCTGGCTCTTTTTGCACGATATCGCTCAAATCAATCCTTCCCTTTGTTTCTTCTTCATTGATCATTAAACAATCATGGGGTGGTGATTCGTTGTCACCAATTTCTGCTATGGGCAGTGGCATTAATTCTGCAGGATTCAATGCGCTACACCTCATAATTTGGATGTGGGGTGCAAACAAGATGAGCTCATATCTTGTCAGTCTAGCTGAGGTGAGGTGTTGCGTCTGCGTCCTATTTAATAGAACGTCTATAGCATGTGGCACCATCAGAATTAAAGTGTACCCCAATACCATTCTTTCCGTTTGTTTCACTGACGCAGCAGCCGCTGTGACGGATCGCAAACATTGTGGTAGTGCTCGCGCTACAGGGTCCAGTGTGAAAGAAAAATAGCCGGACAGCCTATTTCTTCCACCTTGTTCCTGTGTCAAAACCGCCAATGCACATCCTTCACTCTCACTCACAAATAGTCTGAAGATCTTTTTATAGTTAGGAGTGCCTAAAACTGGCGCAGCACACAATGCAGCTTTCAATTGCTCAAACGCTTTCTGACATTCCTCATCCCACTGTAAAGGCATCTCTGCATCCTTCTTAGACAACTTTATCATCGGCTTCACAATCAACGCAAAATTAATGATCCACTGACGACAATAAGAGGCCATGCCTATTACAGCTCTCACTCCTTTTTGAGTTTTTGGAATAGGCATACTAGAAATACTTTCTATGCGTTCTGGTGTTAATCTTCTCCCTTCTTTCAAAAGTAGGTATCCCAAATAAGACACATCCTTTTGATTATACTGGAATTTCTTCAAACTTGCCTTATGACCATGGGTCGCTAAATGTGTCAAGAGTAATACAGTACTTTCTTTGCAGATCTCTTTCGTATCAGCAGCTAATAACAAGTCATCTATGTACTGCAAGAGTACGCAACCTTCGGGTAGTTCTAGCATGTCTAGCTGCTCTTTGAGCACTCTGCTATAAATGCTCAGGCTTTCTGTATATCCTTGTGGAATGCGTGTGAATGTGAATGATCGACCTCCTAGAGTGAACGTGAACAGATATCTACTGCTTTTATCCACTGGGATGCTAAAGAATGCGTTCTTCAAATCAATTACACTAAAGTATTCTGCAGTGGCCGGTATCATTGTCAGTATTGTTGTGACATCTGGGACCAAAGGGAATTGTGGGTCTACCACTTTGTTTAATGCGCGCAGATCAATTATGAAACAATAGGGTACTTCATTGCCTCCTTTCTTGTAAACTGGAAGAATCGGGCTGTTGCACGTGCTTCCTGCAATTTCCTCAACCACCCCCAATCTCACCAGGTCAGTAACAATGCTTTTCAATCCCTTCTCACCTTCAACAGAAATCTTACACTGGGGAATTCGTGGTAGTGTTACACCTTCTTTCAAAGTTATTTTTGCTGGCTCTATTTTCAAGCATCCTACATCGTTATCATGCATTGCCCACAGACAGGTTGGTACTCCACTTAACTCTTCTGGCAACTCTTTTGATATACATTCTGTCACCGGTGCATCGTGGGGCCACATCGTGAGGAACACCCCGTCTGCCGTACAATGTATGACTGCCCCCAATTCTCTCAACAAATTTAATCCTAGCAAGTTCTCTCCACAATTCTCTGTCAAAAGAAATGGACACTGTTCCGTAAATGGTCCTATTGTAATTGGGACAGCTTCGGACATGGGGTTAATTACTGGTGTACCTGCGAACCCTACAGAAACATTCTTCTGCCCCGACAGTGGTATCTCCGGAACCAAGTGGTGGTCTATCGAGCACTTCTGCGCCCCTGTATCTACAAGGAAACGGTGCTCCTTATTCCCGACTTTCATTTCTACGTAGGGTCCTCTCTGATTCACGAGAATAGACACTGGTTCCGACCCCTGTCATGGGCTATCCTATCGCGAAAATAACACATCGTCCGATGTGTAGTCACCGCTACTGTAACGCTCACCTGATTCCCACGGAGGAGCGGGTCTTGGCAGGAAGGTGTCTGTAACACGAAACGTGATGTGCAGGATTCGGTTGGCTTCTGGGGTCGAACCTCTCCGCACTGTGTGTCGGACTCGAAGGGTGAGGTTTCTGCAGGTGAAATAATATGGGGGTTAAAGGTCTGGGTTGTGAATGTCCCTATCTCTCTCTCCTCCCAGCCTGACTGTTGAGCCCCCCTCCCAGGTCAACGTGCTCACCTTAGATAGGTGAATGCTGGGCTCTCCATCTGCGTCTAGTGCAGGGTGCCGTTGCCAGTTCCCTCACTGGTGAAACGTTGGCCTCTTGACTTCAGAGGATGGGTACCGTCGTTGTCTGCACGACTGGTAAGTTTCTGGACACCTTTAGTCTTTATAGTCTTTTTTGCGTGGCGGTGAAGTGCCTGGAATTGCGTAAATATGGCAAGCGCTCTCACTGTCTCTTTCTTTGTCTTTGCAGGCGACGATGCAGAATGAAGAAATCCGGAATTCGCCGCGTGCCGGTAAGTGTAACACTGCTGTTGTCTATGAAGATGCAGCGTGAAGAATCCGGAATGCACAGCGTGCCGGTAAGTAGAATAATGCTGTTTATCTTTGCAGGTGAAGATGCAGCGTGAAGAAGCCGGAATGCACAGCGTGCCAGTAAGTATGATAATGCTGTTTATCTTTGCAGGTGAAGATGCAGCGTGAAGAAGCCGGAATGCACAGCGTGCCAGTGAGTATGGAAATGCTGTTTATCTTTGCCGGCGAAGGTGCAGCGTGAGACACGGCCGCTGCCGATGGATCAGGTAAGTAAGCTCTGCTTGTTAAAGTTCGTTCTGCTAACCTGTTGTTTCTGGTCTTTTGCAGGTGCTGATGTTGATCGGGTACAGGAATGGTAAGTATAATTCTTGCAGGTTCAGGATCCAAAGAAGAAAGGCTGAAACAGACTCGGTGAGCGTTCTGCTGCAGATGCAGAATAACGCGAAGCACGTTTCATCAATCGGGGGTGGTTTAAATAGCCTAGGAGTGATGAGACGTCTCCTTCCACGGCCCCGCCTAGGTAAGAAAAGAGTTCCTGCTTCCAGAAGAGTTCCAGTGCTGTATCCAGGGAGTGGAGCTGCCCCACCCAGGTAAGAAAGTAGTCCCAGTTCACCGAGGACTTCTAAGAGTCTGGTAAGTAAGCAGCATGGTCTGCCGCAGGTAAGTCCACCCAAGCACCTTCACACCAATGATGAGCCCGGCGCTTCCAGTGCCGGGACCGATGCTTCTGATGAGCCTGGTGCCACCGGCGCCAGGACAAGGTCCAAAAGGTCCCTGTGGGGACCGGCTGGTGCCTAGGATCAGGGTTAGGGGCCTGCTTCCAAGGACGTTGGGCTGGTCCTGACTCCTTGGAAGCAGTGATCATGACAGTATCCCCCCTCAAGGCCCCTCCTAAGTGTGTCTTTCCAGGGGGCTTTGGCTTGTCGGGGTGATTCAGATGGAATCTCTTGACCAGACGATGTGCGTGGACATGTTCTGAGGGTTCCCAAGACCTTTCCTGAGGACCGTATCCTTTCCAATCAACCAGATAGTATAATTTAGACCTGGAAATTTTGGAGTCTAGGATGTTCTTCACTTCAAATTCGAGTTCTCCGTCTACCAAAACGGGTTCTGGGAGTTCAGTCAATCGGGTTTCTGGTTGTACTGGTTTTAATAAGGAGACATGGAATACTGGATGTATTTTCATATGCGTAGGTAATTCCAATTTGGCAGCCACCGGATTAATTATGGCAGATATGAGGTAGGGCCCAAGGTATCTCGGGATGAAAGTGCGGGGTCCTTTTAAAGGCAGGTGCTTAGTGGATAACCAGACTTGATCTCCTACAGCGTAGTGAGGGGCCTCTTTACGGTGCCGATCGGCTGCCTTTTTGAATTGAGCTTTAGCTCTTTGCAGATGGGCAGTGGCTTCCTTAAAGGCACAGGTGATCTCCGAATGCAAGTGATGCACAGCAGGTGCTTCAATTTCTTGGGGAGGATCCAGGTTGGAGGTTCTAGGATGGTGTCCATATAATAGGAAAAAAGGAGTCTTCCCGGTTCCAGAATGAGTCGAATTGTTGTAAGCGTATTCAGCAATCCAAAGAATGTCCTTCCAGGGTTTTTCTGTTTGTTGGAGCATGCAGCGTAGATATTGTTCTAATGTCTGGTTTGTCCTTTCGGTTTGTCCGTCAGTTTGGGGATGGTGACTGGTCGAAAGTCTTACATCAACTTGGGCTAGACGACAGCAACTGTGCCAGATGTGGGAGATGAATTGACTTCCCCTATCGGAGACTAAAACCGAAGGAAAACCGTGTAAGCGAACGATGTTTGCCAAGAATTCCCGGGCCAATACTGAGGCTGAAGGCAGACCCTTCAAGGGTATGAAGTGAGCCATTTTCGAGAATAGATCCACGACTACTAAGATGGTAGTATATCCCAAGCATGGAGGTAAGTCCGTGATAAAATCCATGGACAGGGTATGCCATGGACAGGGAGGAATGTCAAGTGGCTGTAATAGGCCGGCTGGTTTTTGCTTTTGACTTTTATTCTGGGCACACACACCGCAGGAGATTACAAAGTCTCTAATATCCCTTTTCCACGATGGCCACCAAAAATGTCTTTTAATCTTTTCCATGGTTTTGGTAATGCCAGGGTGCCCCTCCATTAGAGAATCATGATAACCGGAGATTACTTGTTTTTGTAGTTTCTCACAGGGCAAGTGCAATCGTCCTCGGAAATATGGTAGGTCTTGATCTACTGAGAATTCTTTTCCCTTTAATTGCCAGTCCTGCAAATCGGTCGGAGTTAGGAGCGATTTCACCGTGGTCTTGATGTCTTCAAAAGATTGAGTGCTGACCAAACCCAAAATCCTTTGTTCTGGGATTATGGGTTTTGGATCTGGATTGATCAAATGTTCATCTACTCCCATCCGCCTTTCCGTTCTTACTACCTGGTCGATAAGTAATTATAAAGTCAAATTCTGCTAGGAACAGAGCCCAGCGAAGCTGTCTGGAAGACTGAGCTTTGGCTGTCTTTAGATATTGTAAATTGCGGTGGTCAGTCATTACGGTGACTGTGTGTCTGGCTCCAAGAAGATAATGCCGCCAGGCTTTAAAGGCCGATCTGATAGCCAAAAGTTCCTTGTCTGTAATTGAATAGTTGATCTCAGGAGGCGAAAACTTGCGGGACCAAAAGGCAACCGGATGTAGTTGGTTTGTGACCGAATCTCTTTGTGATAACACTGCTCCCATAGCAAGACTAGAAGCATCCGTTTCCATGATGTAAGGGAGTTCTGGGCGAGGATGTTTTAAAACAGGTGCAGAAATGAATCTAGCTTTTAAGTCTTGAAAAGCTTGTTCCGCTTCAGAAGACCACTCAAAACGTTTGTTCTTTTTCAACAGAGCGGTGATGGGCTGGACTATCCGGGAAAATTCAGGAATGAATCTGCGGTAAAAGTTAGCGAATCCTAACATGCTTTGAACTCCTTTTACAGAGGTTGGTGATGGCCACTTGATAATTGCATCAACTTTCTTTGAATCCATATGGACTCTGTTAGGTGACAATATGAATCCCAGGAACTCGACTTCCGTTGCGTTGAAAACGCATTTCTCAAGCTTAGCAAAAAGACTATTTTGACGCAATCTCTCGAGAACCTTTTTAACGTGTCTCTGATGTTCTTCTTCAGATGATGAATATACGAGGATGTCGTCAATGTAGACAACTACACACACGTCAATGAGCTCTCTAAGGACATCGTTCATAAAATATTGGAAAGCAGCAGGAGCATTACACAGTCCAAAGGGCATCACTTGATATTCGAATAGCCCGTACTTGGTGCGGAAGGCCGTTTTCCATTCATCGCCCTCTTTGATCTGAACCAAGTGGTAGGCTCCTCTGAGATCCAGCTTTGTGTATATACATGCATCTTTGACTTGGTCCAGGAGTTCAGGGATCAAAGGTAACGGGTATCTGTTTTTAACAGTGATCTGATTCAGGGCGCGGTAATCTATGCAAGTCCTAAGGTCTCCTTCCTTTTTCGGAACGAAGAACAAATCCGATGAAGCTGGAGATTTTGAAGGACGGATAAACCCGTTAGCTAGGTATTGGTCCAGGTACTGTCTGAGGTGAAGGTTCTCTGGCTCAGTGAGGGCATAGATCTTGCTGCAAGGAGGAGTTGTTCCAGGTATCAGATCTATTTGACAGTCGTAAGACCTATGTGGAGGTAGGGTGTTAGCTTGATCCTTCTGGAAGACGTCTTGGAACTCCTGGTATTCGGAAGGTAATTTGAGAATCTCCTCAGAAGAGATCGCCGCTAGTGAAACATCAGGTCGAGGATAACAAGTGGTAGAACACTCTGGAAACTGAACCGTCTTTGCTCGCCAATCAATCTGAGGATTGTGCTTCTCTAACCAAGGGATTCCCAGAATGATCTGGAACTGAGGGGCCTTGATTACATCGAACACTATTCTCTCCCGGTGTCCATTGTGACTCAACAACGTCACTTCTTGGGTGGCATGCGTTACTGGTCCGGAGGCTATCTCCGTGCCATCCACAGTAGTGATGACGTCTTTTACTGCCTTAGGGACAAGGAGTAGATTCATCCTTGATACCATTTCACGGTCCACATAGTTACCGATTGCTCCGCTGTCAATGTAAGCTTCAATTGCATGTAAACGATCCGGACGTTCAGGACTAATGAGGACCATGGGTATCACGAAATGCGAGGTCACGGGACAGATCTTAACGCTCGGCAAGAGGACCTCTACTCTTGTCGGGCGAGGTCGTTTCCCTGCTCAGAATTTGTGGTACAGGTATCCGCGGCTCCTACAGTCTTCTTAGCTGGTTTCACGGGACAGTCCCGAAGAAAGTGTCCTGAATTACCGCAATAGAGGCATAATTGCAGCTGCCTTCTTCTTTCCCGCTCTTTCTGGGTTAAAGGTCCTCTCATGCCCCCTATTTGCATGGGTTCCACAGTGTCAGCTCCCTTATTCGAGGTCTGTGGTTTAGAAAACACTCGGGTATCAAATCTGGAACGATCTGCCTTCCTGTTCTGTAGTCTATGGTCCAGTTGGACAACTAAGTCAATATATGTCAAGAAATCAGCGTCTACTTCACGTCCCCTCAAGCGTTATGGCAGAACTACACGTTCCACAATCCCAAAACATACGGAGCCGAAGCACTTCCAGCGGATCAGACAACGTTGCGGATTGCCGTGGAGACGTTGGTTGCCTGAGCACGCTCGCGCACGATTGCGGCGTGACTACGTCTCACGCAGGGTCACGTGATTGGTTTAAATCTCCACACGGTACTCGGAACGCTGCTTCTGAATTTACAATTTTGGAGCTCACCACCTTGTCCTCGTATTTCGTACCCTGTTTTGTCCCTCGGATTGTTATTGAATATTCCCTTGAACTCGGAACGAACGACCTTGCTTCTTGTCTGACATTTCTGGATTTGGCGTATTGGATTCATTCTGCACCTTGAACTTTGCTTTGGACTTTCTACTCGGAGAACATTTCTTTGGAACTTGCCATAAGGAACTGGGATTGTTTTTTGGACCTTTATTAGGCGTCCTCGTGCCGTCGGGTATAGGTTTAGGTTGGATTGTCCTTACCCTGGAACTGGCATCATCAGACGGACTTCTTTTCATCTTTTCTTCCAGTAAGAAAGCATTTAACCGTACAACATCGAATCAGCTCTCCTGGTTTTCCTGGTCCTGCACGTTGCTTGACTTGCTTTACGTGAGTACATGTTTTTGATATACTTTATCTTCAGATATCACGTTTACTAAGTTCTGAAGTATAGAATACTCTAGACTAATCCCCTTCCAATTAGTTCTTTGTTCTCTTGGAAGTTGCATTGTCTAGAAGTTCTACGACTAGTGGCATTCTACTGAATCTGTTACCACCAAGCTCATTGTGGGTGGTTCTCACATATTCAGAAGCCTTATATCCATAATATGGAAACTGCCGACGATCCGTTGGCAGCTTTGGTTCAGTTGGTTGCCGGTCTACGCGCAGATATGACTGCGGCTCATGATGCCACCCAACGCCGGATCGACGCCCTTCAGGCCGGATTGCAGGCGGGTGATGGTGCTGGTGCTATTCCTTCTGGTTCTGCCCTTGGAGCGGGCGTTCCTCGACAGGGGAATGCGCCCGTGTACATGACGGCCCAGTTTCCTTTGGCCCCTCCGGAACGTTTTATGGGGGATCCTAAGACGTTCCGCACCTTCATCAACCAATGTAGACTACATTTCTTGTGCCGTCCTACATCTTTCCCTGATGCCACTACCAAGGCGGCTTTTGTCTTGTCCTACCTTGGGGGTACCGCAGCGGTCTGGGCTAACCCATTACTGGAACAAGGGAGTCATCTTTTGTATGATTGTGATGCTCTCATATCAGCTATGTCTCGTGTCTTTGACACTCGGTATAAATCCCAAGCTTCAGATTTGGAACTGCTCTCTTTACAACAAAAGGATTTGCCCTTGCTGTCCTATCTAGCCAAGTTCAACCAATTGGTCGCAGAGACGGATTGGCCGGAGGCAAAGAAAGGGGCTCTGTTTTACAAAGGGCTTTCAGACTCTCTCAAGGATGTTTTGTCCACTGTCCCAGTGATTCCTACTGCTTTCTCAGAATTGGTAGATCTAGTCCTGCAAATAGACGCACGGAGGGCAGAACGCAAAGGGGAAAAGAGTCTGGTTCCCTATCCTACACCAGTAGCCACGGAGCAGAGTCATACTTCGCCCGAGCCTATGCAGATAGGTACTCTTAGAGCTCCACTCTCGTCTGAAGAAAGAGAGCATCGTAGAAAGAACAATTTGTGTTATTACTGCGGCTCCTCAGAACATTTCCTGAGACAGTGTTCTAAAAAACCACGAAAACAGGGAAACTCCAAAGCTCGGCAATAGAGAGAGCCCCATTGTCGAGTCCCTCAAATACGGGCTCTAATACCATGGTTTTGTTTCCCATATCTGTTGAAGTCTGTGCCTCTTCCATGGTTTCTTGTATGGCGGATGCTATATTGGATTCAGGGGCCACTGGGAATTATGCTGACAGCCAGTTTGTTAAGAGTCTTGGTATTTCTCTTATTCCCAAGTCTTCGCCGGAACTGGTCAATGCTGTTGATGGCACAACCTTGTTATCTGGTCTGGTCACCGAACAAACGGTAGATCTCATCATGACTACTTCTTCTGGGCATACTGAGACCATAGCCTTCGATGTTATTTCAGCACCTCAGTTCAAGTTAATCCTTGGGCTACCCTGGCTAAGAAGGCATAATCCGTTAGTGGATTGGGCTAAAGGGACGGTTTCTTTTCGGTCTCAATACTGTGCTAATTCTTGTGGGACAGCAGGATCCCTGTCTCCGGGACCCAGTACTCATCTCTTGGATTCTGCTCTGGTTATTGGAGCAGTCATGAATACAGTGTTACCTGGGGAGTACCGAAACTTCAAAGATGTATTTGACAAAAGAGGTGCAGAGATCCTCCCACCACATCGTCAGTATGACTGTCCTATTGATCTGGTTCCAAATGCCGATATACCATCTGGTCGCATCTATTCATTGACCCACAAGGAGGATTTAGTGCTCAAGGAGTATCTGGACAAGTCACTGGCTTCAGGCTTCATCAGACCATCACGTTCTCCAGCGGCATCGCCTCTTTTTTTTGTTCCAAAGAAAGAAGGCGAGTTGCGCCCATGTATTGATTACTGTGCATTGAACGCTGTCACCATCCGTAATCAATATCCAATTCCACTCATCTCGGTTCTTCTGGATCAGTTGGGCTCTTCTACCATCTTCACCAAACTGGATTTGCGGGGCGCTTATAATTTGGTCAGAATACGGAAGGGTGATGAGTGGAAGACGGCGTTTAAAACCAAATATGGCCTGTATGAGTACTTAGTTATGCCCTTTGGGTTGTGCAATGCACCAGCTACATTTCAGTATTTCATTAATGATGTTTTCAGTGATTTACTCGACCAATATGTCATCGTATATCTTGATGATATCCTGATCTACTCTCCAGACTATGAGACTCATATACAACATGTTTCCACGGTATTACAAAGGCTCAGAGACCATCATCTCTATGCTAAACTAGAAAAGTGCATTTTCCATGCCCAGCGTGTGGAATTCCTGGGATACGACATCACGAATCAGGGAGTCGGCATGAGTGATATCAAAGTAAGGGCTGTATTGGACTGGCCAGCTCCTACGTCTGTTAAATCCTTGCAGTCCTTTTTAGGGTTTGCGAACTTTTATAGACGTTTTATTCGCTCATTTTCTGATATAGTGGCTCCTTTGACTGCCCTTACTAGTCCTAAGAATGGTTTCAAGTGGACGGCTGAAGCACAAGTATCCTTTGAAAGTCTCAAGACAGCGTTCACCACCGCACCAGTCCTCCAACATCCTAACCCTTCATTGCCATTCTATGTGGAGGCTGACGCTTCTGATCAAGCGGTTGGGGCAGTTTTGTGTCAGTATTGCAAAGATACAGGTTTCCTTCATCCTGTGGCGTTTCACTCCAGGAAACTTACCAAATATGAAACTAACTATACTATCACCGAGCGTGAATTATTGTCCATACGTGACGCTTTCAAGGTATGGCGACATCATCTTCTGGGTACTGCTGTTCCAGTACAGGTTTACACTGATCATCGTAATCTGCTTGCCTTGCAGTCAGTGAAATGTACCACAGCCAGGCATGCCAGGTGGCACGAATTCTTTTCGCAATTCAATTTCCAGATCACATTTCGTCCTGGGGCTCTACATTCTAAGGCAGACGCTCTTTCAAGGAGGGATGGGAATGACTCATCTTCCAGGGAATTTGGTGGTCTATTATTGCCTAATCAGGTAATATGTTCTTGTACCTTGAATCCTTCACTACAGGAATCCATTAGAGAATGGGTTTCGGAGAATCCTTCAGAGATTGAGAAATTGAATATGACAATAATCAACTCTTTGCCTTATGTCAAAGATCGTCTTTATCTTCCAGATGTTGATTCCAGACGAACTGCCTTACGTTGGAGTCATGATTCATTGGTTTCAGCTCATTCTGGTGTACGCAAGACTTTGGAACAACTCAAGAGATGGTACTGGTGGCCGTCAATGCAGAAGGATGTTTTGAATTATATCTCTACCTGCGCCATTTCTGCCCAGTGTAAGTCCTCAACCACAAAACCAGTGGGTTTATTGTGTCCGCTTCCGGTTCCAAGCAAACCTTGGTCCATGGTGTCTATGGATTTCATCACAGAACTCCCGCCCGTTCAGAGGTTTGACACCATATGGGTGGTCATTGATTACTTTTCCAAACTGGCTGTGTTTGTTCCTTGTCAAGGTTTGCCTACGGCTCCGGTTTTGGCGGAACTATTTCTTCGCCATGTTTTCCGTCGTTTTGGTCTTCCGGATATTGTTATATCTGACAGAGGCTCACAGTTTACCTCGCGGTTCTGGAAACATCTTACTACTTCTCTGGGTGTTGACGCAAGGTATTCTTCGGCTTATCATCCGGAAACGGACGGTCAGACGGAACGCTTGAATGCTACATTGGAGCAGTATTTACGTTGCATTACCATGCAGCTTCAAGAATCATGGTTGTCGGCGTTAGCTACTGCTGAATTTGCGTATAACAATTCAGTCCACACTTCTACTGGTGTTTCTCCTTTCTTTGCCTTGTATGGTTATCATCCCCGTTCTTTGCCATTGGATCCTCCAGTCTCCTCAGACAATCCTGCGGTACAAAACAGTCTCAGAGATATTGCTTCTCTACATCAACAGGTGCATTCCCGGTTAAAGGAAGCTCAAGACCGTATTAAGGAATACGCCGATCGGCATAGGTCTCCAGCGCCCGATTACCGTCCTGGTATGTTGGTCTGGCTTTCCACCAAACATCTCCGTATTCCCATGAGGAGTTGTTTAAAACCTAAATACGTTGGTCCGTATCCTATCAAGGATATAATCAATCAGTCTGCTGTAAGACTTGAACTGCCGTATAATTGGAGGATCCATCCAGTTTTTCACGTTTCTCTTCTGAGACCTTGTTCAGAGGGGACCAGGCTCCCCGTTCGTCCACCTCCGGTCAAGGTACAGGGGGAAGAGGAGTATGAGGTGAAGGCGATTCTAGATTCTAAGGTTTCCCGAGGTGTTCGGTATTTCCTTATTGACTGGAAGGGTTATGGTCCAGAGGATCGTACCTGGGAGCCTGAGTCCAATGTTCATGCTCCGATACTCTTGGCTCGTTTCCTGGCCTCTCAGGGGGTGAAGACATCTTTGGGGGAGGATACTGTCAAGAAATCAGCGTCTACTTCACGTCCCCTCAAGCGTTATGGCAGAACTACACGTTCCACAATCCCAAAACATACGGAGCCGAAGCACTTCCAGCGGATCAGACAACGTTGGGGATTGCCGTGGAGACGTTGGTTGCCTGAGCACGCTCGCGCACGATTGCGGCGTGACTACGTCTCACGCAGGGTCACGTGATTGGTTTAAATCTCCACACGGTACTCGGAACGCTGCTTCTGAATTTACAATTTTGGAGCTCACCACCTTGTCCTCGTATTTCCTGTCTTGTACCCTGTTTTGTCCCTCGGATTGTTATTGAATATTCCCTTGAACTCGGAACGAACGACCTTGCTTCTTGTCTGACATTTCTGGATTTGGCGTATTGGATTCATTCTGCACCTTGAACTTTGCTTTGGACTTTCTACTCGGAGAACATTTCTTTGGAACTTGCCATAAGGAACTGGGATTGTTTTTTGGACCTTTATTAGGCGTCCTCGTGCCGTCGGGTATAGGTTTAGGTTGGATTGTTCTTACCCTGGAACTGGCATCATCAGACGGACTTCTTTTCATCTTTTCTTCCAGTAAGAAAGCATTTAACCGTACAACATCGAATCAGCTCTCCTGGTTTTCCTGGTCCTGCACGTTGCTTGACTTGCTTTACGTGAGTACATGTTTTTGATATACTTTATCTTCAGATATCACGTTTACTAAGTTCTGAAGTATAGAATACTCTAGACTAATCCCCTTCCAATTAGTTCTTTGTTCTCTTGGAAGTTGCATTGTCTAGAAGTTCTACGACTAGTGGCATTCTACTGAATCTGTTACCACCAAGCTCATTGTGGGTGGTTCTCACAATATAGTCCGAACATTCTTGTGGAGGACTCACAACTTGCGCTAGCACATCCTTGAGCTCTCCACGCAGGCCTCTGTAGAAAAGCGTTATTCTCTTGTCCTCGGGCCATTGTGTTTCCACTATGAGTCTATTGAAAGAGGCTATATAAGTCAAGAGGTCTTGGTTACCCTGTCGTAATGAGAGAAGTTTATTGTCCAAGGCCTGCCCTTGTGCATGTCTTGCGAACAGTTTCTCCATGCTGGACTGGAAGGCTTGAAAATCGTGTAAAACCGGATCATCCTGGGTGACTAAAGGGATCGACCAATCTGCAGCGCTGCCACTGAGATAAGAAAGCACGAAAGCCACCTTGGCCTGGTCTGTTGGGAATGCAGCTGGTCGACATAAGAAGTGCAGGCGGCACTGGTTGATGAACACTGCGAATTTCTTTGGATCACCAGCAAAGCGTTCGGGCGGAGCCAAGGGCACATTACCGGGCAGATTGATTTGCACTGGATTTGAAGCTGATGCAGAAGGATAACTCCCTCCTGGAACGGGCAAAGGTGTCTGTCCTGCCTGCGTTTGTAACAACTGCCTAGCAAGGTCCTCTGTTCGCTCCTTAGAAATTATCAGTTCTCTTCTTAGAGAGCTTGTTTCCTGGCGAGCTGCTTGTACTTCTGCTCTTAATTCCCCAAGCAACTGGGCTAGTTGATCAGTATCTGAGGTTTCCATTGCGCCTGGGTAGGAGTTTTGTGGTGGGCTTCGCGTTCTGTAACGCTCACCTGATTCCCACGGAGGCGCGGGTCTTGGCAGGAAGGTGTCTGTAACACGAAACGTGATGTGCAGGATTCGGTTGGCTTCTGGGGTCGAACCTCTCCGCACTGTGTGTCGGACCCGAAGGGTGAGGTTTCTGCAGGTGAAATAATATGGGGGTTAAAGGTCTGGGTTGTGAATGTCCCTATCTCTCTCCTCCCAGCCTGACTGTTGAGCCCCCCTCCCAGGTCAACGTGCTCACCTTAGATAGGTGAATGCTGGGCTCTCCATCTGAGTCTAGTGCAGGGTGCCGTTGCCAGTTCCCTCACTGGTGAAACGTTGGCCTCTTGACTTCAGAGGATGGGTACCGTCGTTGTCTGCACGACCGGTAAGTTTCTGGACACCTTTAGTCTTTATAGTCTTTTTATGCGTGGCGGTGAAGCGCATGGAATTGCGTAAGTATGGCAAGCGCTCTTACTGTCTCTTTCTTTGTCTTTGCAGGCGACGATGCAGAATGAAGAAATCCGGAATTCGCCGCGTGCCTGTAAGTGTAACACTGCTGTTGTCTATGAAGATGCAGCGTGAAGAATCCGGAATGCACAGCGTGCCGGTAAGTAGAATAATGCTGTTTATCTTTGCAGGTGAAGATGCAGCGTGAAGAAGCCGGAATGCACAGCGTGCCAGTAAGTATGATAAGGCTGTTTATCTTTGCAGGTGAAGATGCAGCGTGAAGAAGCCGGAATGCACAGCGTGCCAGTGAGTATGGAAATGCTGTTTATCTTTGCCGGCGAAGGTGCAGCGTGAGACACGGCCGCTGCCGATGGATCAGGTAAGTAAGCTCTGCTTGTTAAAGTTCGTTCTGCTAACCTGTTGTTTCTGGTCTTTTGCAGGTGCTGATGTTGATCGGGTACAGGAATGGTAAGTATAATTCTTGCAGGTTCAGGATCCAAAGAAGAAAGGCTGGAACAGACTCGGTGAGCGTTCTGCTGCAGATGCAGAATAACGCGAAGCACGTTTCATCAATCGGGTGTGGTTTAAATAGCCTAGGAGTGATGAGGCATCTCCTTCCACGGCCCCGCCTAGGTAAGAAAAGAGTTCCTGCTTCCAGAAGAGTTCCAGTGCTGTATCCAGGGAGTGGAGCTGCCCCACCCAGGTAAGAAAGTAGTCCCAGTTCACCGAGGACTTCTAAGAGTCTGGTAAGTAAGCAGCATGGTCTGCCGCAGGTAAGTCCACCCAAGCACCTTCACACCAATGATGAGCCCGGCGCTTCCAGTGCCGGGACCGATGCTTCTGATGAGCCTGGTGCCACCGGCGCCAGGACAAGGTCCAAAAGGTCCCTGTGGGGACCGGCTGGTGCCTAGGATCAGGGTTAGGGGCCTGCTTCCAAGGACGTTGGGCTGGTCCTGACTCCTTGGAAGCAGTGATCATGACAGCTACTGCTATAATACGTGTTTGGTTGTGTATCAAAAATATTCCCATTTCCCCCTCGATGTCCTCCACTCTGATCATTTCTCTGTTGGCCCTGCCCGCCCTGATTTTGGTTCGAAACACTTTGGTTCAATGTCTGGTTCTGTTGTGCTTGGTTTTGGCCATATAATTGGGTTTGAGTACCTCCATTGGTATATCCCTGCTGCTGCTGCATGTTACTTCTGCTTGGGCCATTCGACCCCTGATGTCCTCTCTGAGGCCTTCTCTGACCAAACCCACCTCTATTCTGTAGGTGCGGGCATTGCACTCGCCAGTGTCCTTCCTCCTTACAGTACGCACATTGATTTAATCCCAATGACACCCCATGCATATTATTCAAATTTTCCCGGCCTTGTGCATTACCTCTACCTCTATTGTATCCAATGACCTGCTGCAGCAACACCCCTACTATCGTTTGCATCGCTTCCTTCCTCATCTCCAATGGGTACCCATTACATATCTCACTTACTTCTTTTACTGACGTTTTTTTGTTCGACATCCATCGCATTGTTTCCCCTACCCATACCTGCAATCTTTGTTTATCGCCTATCTGTCCCGGTATCGGCAAATGCTTTGTACTACCTGGAAAAACTCTCGGCCATGATTTTTTCATACTCAACCTTGACGCCGCCTTCCTACCTTTCTTAATAAACTCTCCACTATACTCAGGTATAGCAAACATTTCGGCATATCTGTCTTCCATTTCATTCTTTACTTCAATCAGTTTGTGAACATATTCTCTTACATCCTCATCTCTTTGCTCACTGCGTGTTAACTTATTCAAATCTAACAACCGCTGTGGCGGTAAATTCCCAAGTATCTTTTTCCACTCTCCCACCAGAATTTCCCCCATGCATTCCAACACTACCTGTCTCTCGTCTCTTCTTTGGTACCCATACAATGAGGCCAATGCTGCCGTCTCATCATTTCCTTCTATGTACATTTCTGCCTCTTGCCGTAATTCAATCTTTCTCTCTTTGCTGATCGCGCTCCGAGTTACCCGTCCAAATCCTGTTCCTTCAGCCCCGCCTCTCGCCTCCCCAGTCTCAATCTCGACTTCGGGAGGGGCGGATGGTGCTGAATCTGTCTCTAGAGCAGGAGGTGCGGATGGGACAAGTGACACAGGTGGCAACTGTGAAGGGCCTTGCTGGGTGCTGGGAAATTGTGTGTCTGCGGTCTGCGCTTGTGGGAGTGCTCGTGCTGTGGGCGGGGCTTGGGTTAACGCTTGCATGAGGGGAAGTGCTCGGGCTGCAGGAGGGGGTATGAGAGCTATTGGTTGGGCCCGCGCAGTCACTACTGGCGTGTTTGGTTTCGATTTTGGTTTTGGGCCTCGACCCGTGTTAGTTAACAAATGTTCCATTAATTCATCTGCTATGTGTAGTTCCCGCTGCGGGTATATTCTGTCTATGTTCATCTGGTCCCGTCTCCCTTCCCGTCTTAGACTCTCAGTCCACTCCTCCTCTTCCTTCTCTTCTGCTATCTCAAGCTTCGTTTTATGCCTACACGCATGCTTCTCTCTACTCCTTAATCGGAGCATCACTTCCCTCCTCCAATCTTTGACGGTTTCAAAAGCTGCAGGTCGCGCTTTCTTTCTAATCAACACCCTCTCTAGGTTATCTATCCTCCCCATCTCAAAACTACCATTAATCGGCCACTGATGGTCGGGTTGCTTTCTAGTTTGCCTATGCCAAATTTCACAAAATATTATCGCACCCACACCATATTTCGCATACATATCATAAGCCGGCGTTCCCCCAGGCGGTGCACTTTGGCCATATTCCAAGGACTGTCCACCGCAGCTGAAAAGCCCCGCTAAAGTGGACAGTACTCTAGGCATGTTTCTTTAACCTTCCCCTTTGGTTAGCCAACTTTACCTGGACGTTTGAGTTTGCAAAATCAACACTCTACCAAAAATCAGGGTTCTCTTTGAATCAGGGAATGACTCACCTGATAAAACAAGTCGCCTGTTCTAACGCACCTTCTCCCCAGGTCGTGTCTGCGCTTCTCTGGCTTCTGCCTCGTCTCGGGACCCTCGCCTCCTTTGCCCTCTGGCCTGGTACGTCGATCAGGGATCAGATGTGTGCAGATCTGCGGAAGGAATTTCTCCTCTCTTCTACAGGGCGCCCCGTACACTTCTTGATCCCGGCTCGACCGTCCCGTCCTCACCGTTCTTCCGCCTTTACTCCGTTACAACGTATACGATGGGGCAAGTGGGGCAGGGTCCCTATTCGGGCGCCATCTTGAAAGGGGCCCCTAGGGGTCCCTCGTGCTATGGAAACAAGGCAATGACCATACATGAAAAGATGCGCCAGACACAAGGTTTCAAATTCCCAATGCTAGGGTTTATTGCAAGCAAAAGATAGTATCAATTGGCCAATTCTGATCTCACGCCCCGCGACGTGAGTTTCCTAGACCTTAAGGGACGCAAGAGAGTGAATTACGTACATCAGTTACATATATAAAAAATGCATATCATACAATCAGCAAAGTCATGTTCAACACCCCTCTGTATTAAGTTCCTTTGAACTCGGCATGACGATGGACATATCCGACGAGTATGACGATCATAATGCTTTCGATGTCTATTCTAGTAACAATGTGCAATTTAGAAAGTGCGGAGGGATCTTTTAGAACACGGTGGTTCTGTTCTCGGAAGCAATCTGTACACAGGGGAAGAGCCACATTCCAAGCTTTGCTATCTATGAGGCACTATTCGTGTCCTGGGAGCCGACACGTTTTAAGGGGTTTTGCGAAGGGGGGCCGTAAGAGAAGCATAATTCAAGCCTTTAACTGTATTATTCTAACATATTCTACCATCGTACGAGACTGGCTGGCAGCTGTGAAGTGATTAAATGCCCTGCAGCTTCCTCCCAAGGCTACAGAGAGGGAGCGTGGGCATTCCTTTCTGGGCTACTCATGAGAAGTTCAGCAAACTCTTCAGTCCCCCGACCTTGTCCTTTCATATTCAGACAACAATGTTAACAGTTGAGCAGAGTAAGCAGAATCCGCAAGAATTGCAAGCTGCAAAGCAGTTTTTAGACAGAAAGCAATGAGCAATGGTTAACAAGCAAAATGGCGATTCTGCTACGTTTAAAATGGCCGCTTGTTGGTCAAGCATAACAGTCTATATTTCTATAATTCGGTGCATAAGACGGTTGGCTCACGGCCATCAAGTTAGGTCTATCATTCAAATGAAGGGTATTCATTTTTCCAGATTGACAAGTCTGCTTCTTTAGCGAGCTGCTTAAATCAGGTAATATAGGATAACATATCCTGGGAACCTTGTTGGAATTCCAGCAACCTTTCTTGTGCAGTATAAACCTAGTCTGGGCGGTCAAACATCTCCTTAAAGGCTTTAATGAACCCATCATAATTGTCCAACAAGTCATCTCCTGCAGAGACCAATTGTGTAGCCCAGGCCAGGGCATTGCCAGTAAGATCGGCTATGACAAATCCCACCTTGGCTCTGGGGGTGGAAAAATAATATGGCTTAAAGGTAAAGTGTACCAGACATGAATCCAGGAAAGAGCGAAGCATTTTAGGGGGACCATCATATTTATCCACTACACCACCTGTTGAGGCACTGTCCTGGTAAGCAGAGTCCCGGGATAGAACCAGTTGTTTCAGGGCTGCATTTTCTGCCTTAAGGTTTTGTACCTCTGTAGAGAGTTCTTGCATTCCTCGTAGAAGATCTTGAACAGTAGGATCCATCTCCGATCTCTTGTCAAGAAGTGGTTGTGTCAAACTGTCACAACTGTCACGTTTATCACAACTTGTTTGTGGGCTCACCTGTTGAGACCTGGAGAGTTTCTTCTTTGTTGACTCAAGCTGTCCGCGTTTCGTGGAGGTGCGGGTCTCGTCGAGGTAATGATGGGCTTCTTTCGATGCCACACTGTCGGTTGTAGTTCAGGTGTCCAATAATGTAGACAGTATTTCCAGGGAAAAGAGGTAGCGGTCTGAGGAGCCGCGTAAGTTCGTGGATGGAAGAGCCCAGGGAGGAACAGCAAAGGCTCAGGGTCTCTGCTGCTACAGGAAGTCCATGAAGGAAGAGGTGCAGCGATTCGAAGATAACCGCAAGGTGGGAAGTCCAGGAAGGAGGAACCACGGAAGGCGGCAAGGCACAGCCGCGGTCAAACAATCCAGGAAGGTACAGGAAGGAATCGCAGGAAGGAGATTCCAAGGTAGGCGAGTACTCGGAGTAGCAAGCAGAACTCGGAAGTGCAAGCGTTGACACGCACCATACCACAGGGGCGGGGCGCTTATCTAAGCTGGCATACCCAGGAGCTAGACCGCGGATCCGATAGCGGTGTCCGCCATGTTGGGGGGTCATTCTAGTATGTTGCCATATGGACCAGGATGTCCAGAGGGGGCAGTAGCGTGGTTTCATGACAAATACCTTCTACTACCCTGTGCATTCTCCTGTGACTTACCCTTACATTTCTTTTTCTGGCTCTTTCAGGAGGAAGGTTTATCAGATCCCCCAACTCCTTTGAATCTGCCAAGTGCTGCTTAAGCTCAGGGGAACAAGGTGCAAAAATATGTTCAAGCATGACAAGACATATCATACCCTCGAAGGTGGAGACCTTATAGCCTCCAACCCAACCAGTCAAGTTCTTTAAGGAATCAGTTACATAAGACACCCAAGTACTACCTTCTTTCTTTTTGTACTCTCTAAACCTCTTCAAGTATTGGGCAGGAGTCTTCCCAAACTTTAAGATGACAGTCTGCTTCAATTTTGCAAAATCTACGCTTTCAGTTTTTGATATCTCCATAATAGCACTGCAGCCATAATGAGGTAGTCTGCTGAGTAACCAGGCAATCTTGTCAGCATTTACAACCTCTTGAGCTTCACATGTATACTCAAATGCATTCAACCAGTCTATAATTTCATTCTTCTCACCATACACACTGAACAGATCTTTAGGAAATCTTGGATGACAGGAGGACCCCGACCCATGTCCAGATCCATTGGATCCATTTGAAACTTGAAGCTTGGCCAGTTCCAACTGGTGATCCCTGTCCTTCTGTTTTTCTTCCTGCGCTACCTTCAGCTTAGCCATGCTGAATTCAAGCTCCCTCTGCTTAAACTGCAGCTCTTGTTTCTTGAATATCTAACAGGGCATCAGCATCAGAGCTGGCAGAGGAAACTTGGGACATCACACCGCCTCTCTCTTCCTGGGTACCATGGATGAGTGCAGCGACAGATATGTCATATCTGTTAGTGAGAGCAGCCCCAACTCCTTCTGCACTTTCATCTGTGTTAATGGCAGTGAGTTGCAACTCTTACCAATCTATGATTCTCTGAATCATTTCACCCTTTGTACCTTGAGCAGGCAAGCCTGTCTCAGTACACATCATTCTTAATGTTTCAGATTTTGAAGAATTCAAGATTAAATTGGTAATTGTTTCTACTATTATATATAGGACTATGGCATTTACAGTTACTTACTACTAGGATCACTATGTGTCCTGGGTAGGGGTAATCTGAAATGCCTTCAGTAGTGTGCAACACTGGATACCTTCAGTCCTATCCCACCTCTGCCACCAATTTGTTAAGATGGATTTCTGAACTCTGACCTGGTGGGCAGAGGTTCAGAAGGCCAGCCTAGTTTCTTGGAACAGGGTAACCTTCTGGACAAGCCAGACCAATCAAGGTAGCATTGACGGCGGTCAAGATTATGTCTCAAGAGGGGTGAGGGTGACTGAAAGACCTCAATGAGCACACACAGTAAAGGACACTACAAATCACTCACAGTGAGGTGTATATATACATCAAAATTAGACGTACATTTATTCAAGGCCTTTGAACTCAAACACAAAGCAATTATGAACATTAATACATCAAACCAATACAACACTACATAACACATATATACAATACCAAGTGGCCTAAAGGGTAAAAGCACAGAATGGGTCCACAACCTAAAGGGAAAGGGAGCAAGCAGTGCAAATCGCCTTTAGGCAGTTTTTCATCAATCAATTCCTAACTGAGCAGCAGTCCAGTCCCTACGAAGAGTGGAGCCTAGTGCTCAAATGTAATTTCAAATGCTGGTGCACGTGATAGTGCAGAAGGGGGAAAACTGGGCCTCTTGCAGGGGCTGTAGGAGCTCAGGAAGGTGGGTGAGGTGATGAAGAATAAGTTCCCACTATTCGTGGAGGGTTTAGACAAGAGGGCAGAACAGGTTCCAGGAGTTGGGAATGGGGCGGTAGCACAGGCTATCTGTGGGAAGGCGAGTGGCCCTCAAGGGACACTTGTGCATAAAGATTGATGGATGTGCTAGGGGCCACAGGTAAGGGTTGACAGTACTCACCGGCGCACTTCGGAACAAACTTCGGCAGTCGAGTTCACTTCGGTTGCAGGTTCAAATGCGGCAGTTTTGCGACTTTCAGCAGCGAAGTTACAGCGATGATTCCCTGGTGGGACAGTGGCAATTTCTCCGCTCCTGGTGGATAGATCAGGCCAGTTTCACTGTAGCAGGCTTCATGGCACAGAGTGGCACTGTAGTAAGGCATCTGCGAAGTTCGTCACCACGGCTGGGCGACACAGTAACCCGCGGGTACTCCGGTTCGGGCGCTCTCTCTTTATTCCAGACCTGGGAATGCCAAGTGTGCGAAATTAGGGGTGAGAGTGCTGTGAACAGAGAGCTTGCGATGTACCAATATTCAAGGGTCTCCTCAAAACTGCGGCGGTTTCAGAACAAAGGTCCTGCATAAGCTGGTCATCCCACTGGTTGGCCTGGGGACACTTCTGAAGAGGTTTACTTGCAGGTTTAGATGAAGGTGCCATGAATAGTCCCACTATTCAAATGGGTCGAATCGCCTTTGCAGACCTTCTGGTATGATCAGATGCAGAGGGGTCCAGCGGGACAACAGCAGGCTCAGGGTGCCACACCTTCCAGCGGGTCACCAGCGGTTCCACGACTCAGCTTCTCAGTTTCAGGATGCGTGGATCCTATCCTAGGTTCAGTGAGAACTCAAGAGATCAACCTGGCATAGGTGTTTGGAGCCTTCTCTTATCCAGAATCTCCTTCGCGCCAAAACGAAGAGGGCCCAATGGGAGATCTTCTCACATACATGCACACCAGACGTGGACCAATCACGGATGACGGTGTCCCCAGTCATTCACAGCACACCAGAGTCTCTGGCACAGAGGATGTGTATTGCAACTAGACAGTCCATCTCACATCCTGGAGGCACACACACAAAGCCTGAAGAAGCCTGTGAAAGCTTGGCGTTTTGTGGGAGAATGCACGCCCAAATAAGGACTGACCCGGGTCGGCTTCACCTAGGGAAGGCAAAGGGGCAAGATGGCCAAAGGTCAGGACAAAGAACCTCGTGCCATGGCCATTTTGCAGCCAGGCCACCTTCCTGTGCATCCACAGTAAATGTGGTTTGCTTGGCAAGAAAAGCTTAAAAAATAAGCAAAAAGATAAGCTGCCACCAGTCCTGTCCACGGCACATCTGCACTTCTCCTGAAAAATGCTTTGAGGGAGACTAGGGCCTTTGGAAATGAAATAAAGACCCAAGCACACTGAACTGTAAGTATTGTGCACTTGTAACATGTTGCTGAAAAGTTGCAACATTGGAAAGGACTAAGGAAAATAAAGTTTCCCAGTACTTACTGTCTTTAAGGGCATGTCAGTTTCCCCATAATAAAGTGAACGAAAGCCCAGTGTAGTGCAGCTGAAGGCTGGGCTTCACTGGCAAAAGTCAGACTAGAGTGTTTAAACAGAAGCAAAAAGTTGGGGGGCCCAGAACTGGTGGGAAAATTACACATACATTTGAAACTTTCCTAACACTCCCCCAGTGCAGAGCGCACAATTTTATACGGTCTCATTCGCACCCTCAAACCTCCCACCTATGCCCCAATCTAAATTGTTGGTAACATTAGTGGCAGATGGCATTTGAACACATAAAAAAAAAAAAAAAATCTTCAGGACCATTGCAGATGCAGAAAAATCATCTATTGGCGCTCTGATCATGCGCTCTTGGGCAAAATACATGCAACCCTCCTAATTTCCCCTTGGATGGCACCAACAGAAGTGACTTCACAGAAAAGGACATTGCAGGTAGCATCATCAGTCTTTGAATGAATAAGTTGCCATAAGTAAGCCAAGTGGTAAATAACTTTGGTGCAAAATACCTAAATTGCACTATTATTATATATGGAACAACTCTTGGCGCTTTGAAACACTATTCAGTTGTAAAAAGCGCCTAACACATGCTCAATAAATAGAGAAAATAGAGTCATTATGCTTTTTTTTAAATAATAGCATGATATATTAACATAAGCTATGAAGTGAATCCGAATCACTTAGACAGCTGCAGATAAGACACAGTGCGATTATATGATCTGCCCAGGATCACACACTTCGGTTAAATGGTCAAACCGGGATATGGACAATTTAAGCAACTGAGCACATCTTCCCAGATTTAGTTGATGTAGATATTTATTAAGGTTTTGCTTTGCATTTCATGTGCTTAAATAATACTTTATAGCAATGCCTTGGAAGCAAACCACATTACATAATATTTGCAAAGAAGAAGATTGCTTTCACACTGCGCACTTAATCACAGAAGTCACTGCAGAATTTGCATGTATTTAATTGATTTCAGGAACAGCCTGACACGTGTTTCGAGCTGTAAAGCTCTTCCTCTGAGGCTGTAGACAACATATGCATCAATAATTCAATATTCCAGCACAGATAATATCCAATGCAATATTTTCCCAACAAACAAAAAGGGCAAAGATAATGGGTTGATCGTTGGTCATGACAAACAATATATAAACAATAACCGAGGCAAATTAAATATCCCACATTGGAACATATGCCACCAGTTTGTAAAGAGAAAATCATCCGTTTATTGCATATGTGTGATTCACAAAGAAAAAGGATATCGGTCATCAATTATATGTCGCAGGTTGTAGGTACGATGACCACAAAGGATGTGATGGTGCAATATAAACAGAAAGGAAAAGAGACAAAGCCTTGTTAGTACGAAAACCTAGGCGGTTCAACATGTGCACACACACCAGATGCACGAAAGCCATATTTAGACATTTTGGTACTAAAAGGAATATGTACCTTTTGAATCCTTGTCATTCGCCAATGGTGCTAAGAAAGAGGATTGAGGATATGATAATGAAATATATCGTTTGAGGTAATAACCGTTCCATAAGATAACACTGGCTATGAAATAGTATTGCCACTTACCAATAAAATGTTAATAATATATCCAGATTTTCAATTCAGTATAAAGGGCTCCACTGAAATTAAGAGAATGTCATATTAGCAGCACGTAAGACCAAGTGCTTGGAAACCAATTGTGTCAACCATTAATAATTACAATATGTAATATCATATGTCCACGTACCTATATAAGTCGCGATTGTGAGGGTAATGTCCATATATTAAGCTGTGATCAGTTCATCATACCCCATTTTTTGCCATAATTGAATAAGCCACATGGCGCAAAAGTGGAGCGAGAAGGAGAGATGAAGACAAGCACGCGCAATTAGCTTAATTAGCTTATCAAAATAAAGCCAGGTCACATGCGCATACTTGGCCCCTATTCACACACTAAGGGTCGTGCGCGAAAGACCTCACTTACCCAGCATTTTCCGCCTGAATGCTGTTCCTGGAGCCGGCCGCGGCAACAGCTTGTTCCCTTATATCACTTAGAGATGCCTAGTGGGTGCGTTGCAATACCGACGTGTGGCCTCAGCATGCGGCCATATTGGATGAGTTAGTTGAGTCGTAATGAATGCCTATAGTTGTTCAGAAGGATTATTATGCTATTATCAGGTGCTTATAATATTGTTAAGAGTAGTCTATATGTATTATGATGCTATTATCAAGTGCTTATAATATTGTTAAGAGTAGTCTATATGTATCAACATGATTAACGCAGATAACACTCTGTTCATATTCAGATTATAAAATTAGTATAGGGATGCTATTCCTCTGATCAATATTAGGCACCTGCACATTAAGATATGCATGGCTGTAGAGAAGGGGGAGTTGGGAAACTAGGGTCATACAATGTCAATTCCTTTATTAACTGCACCACCAAATTCTGTGTTTATTGTATCATCTGTGTATGTGGACGCCACTACATAGGCAGTACAAGTCGGCCTCTCAAAATAAGAATCCATGAACATCTGTCCACCATTTCCAACCAGGAGGCCAAATACACGTTGGCAACCCATTGGCAAAAAAGCCACCAAACAATCCATCAAATTTGTGGGTATGGCGAAAGTATCTCTACATCAGAGAGGGGCAACCTCGTACTTAATCTCAGACAACTGGAAGCCTGATTTATATGCCAGTATCGTACCGTTGTGCATGGTCTTAACATAGACCATGAACTATCTGTGTTCATTTGAAGCTATGCACATTATATATGTGATAACTTGTGTTGTAGAAGTCAACTCATGAATAATCTGGTTCAATTTTGACTAATCACTATTGTGCTATATGCAGCCCATATATGGGCGGAGATGCATGTTGCCCTTCACGGGATTGCATGGAAGCCATTCAACACATTTAACATGCAGTGCATGAATGAGTAGGATTAAGGGCTCACTCTATTCTCCTTAAAGTCTGGAAGATTAGAACAAGCATGCTCAATTATGCGGATAACTCCCCCTTCTCTACACCCATGCATATCTTAATGTGTGGGTGCCTAATATTGATCAGAGAAATAGGATCCCTATACTATTTGTATAATCTGCATATAAACAGTGTTATCTGCGTTAATTATGTTGATACATGTAGACTACTCTTAACAATATTAGAAGCATTTGATAATAGCATAATAATCCTTCTGAACAACTATAGGCATTCATTAGGACTCAACTAACTCATCCACTATGGCCGCACGCTGAGGCCACACATCGGTATTGCGACGCACGCGCTAGGCATCTCTAAGTGATATAAGGGAACAAGCTGTTGCCGCGGCCGGCTCCAAGAACAGCATTCAGGCGGAAAACGCTGGGTAAGTGAGGTCTTTCGCGCACGACCCTTAGTGTGTGAATAGGGGCCAAGTATGCGCATGTGACCTGGCTGTATTTTGATAAGCTACTTAAGCTAATTGAGGGTGCTTGTCGTCTTCTCTCCTTCTCGCTACACTTTTGCGCCATGTGGCTTATTCAATTACGGCAAAATATGTGGTATGATGAACTGATCACAGCTTAATATATGGACATTACCCTCACAATTGCGACTTATATAGGTACGTGGACATATGATATTACATATTGTAATTATTAATGGTTGACACAATTGGTTTCCAAGCACTTGGTCGTACGTGCTGCTAATATGACATTCTCTTAATTTCAGTGGAGCCTTTTATACTCAATTGAAAATCTGGATAAATTATTAACATTTAATTGGTAAGTGGCAATACTATTTCATAGCCACTGTTATCTTATGGAACGGTTATTAGCTCAAACAATATATTTCATTATCATATCCTCAATCCTCTTTCTTAGCACCATTGGCGAATGACAAGGATTCAAAAGGTACATATTCCTTTTAGTACCAAAATGTCTAAATATGGCTTTCGTGCATCTGGTGTGTGTGCACATGTTGAACCGCCTACGTTTTCGTACTAACAAGGCTTTGTCTCTTTATCCTTTCTGTTTATATAGCACCATCACATCCTTTGTGGTCATCGTACCTACAACCTGCGGCATATAATTGATGACCGATATCCTTTTTCTTTGTGAATCACACATATGCAATGAACGGATGATTTTCTCTTTACAAACTGGTGGCATGTGTTCCAATGTGGGGATATTTAATGTGCCTTGGTTATTGTTTATATATTGTTTGTCATGACCAATGATCAATCCATTATCTGTGCCCTTTTTGTTTGTTGGGAAAATATTGCATTGGATATTACCTGTGCTGGAATATTGAATTATTGATGTATATGTTGTCTACAGCCTCAGAGGAAGAGCTTTACAGCTCGAAACACGTGTCAGGCTGTTCCTGAAATCAATTAAATACATGCAAATTCTGCAGTGACTCTTGTGATCAAGTGCGCAGTGTAAAAGCAATCTTCTTCTTTGCAAATGTAACTTTTGACTGTGGGGAACTTGGCAGGCAACCTACACCTTGCTTTCACCTGTTGCCTATCAACAACTAAACTTACTGGGTCAAGCGCTGGACTCTCATCTTGTCTCTCTCTGCCACCCCGCTTTTCAGCACATCACATAATACCCTTAGCCTTTTGTAGTAAACTAACTATATATACATTGTCATAGAAATATGTTGAGAAATAAGGAAATATGTTGAGAAGTATGGTTTTAGTTTTATTCTCTCCATTCTGAATGCTAAGTCACAATAGCATGACAAGAAAGCCTTAGTCATTATTTCATAAAGCATGCAACATTATGCACCCTTCTCACTTCGGATCACTCCCTCCCATTCCCATTTCTAAAGGGACAAAAGTCCCTGCTAATAGTCCCCCCATCCTCTCCCTCCCATCCATGCCTAATGGCTCATATTGTAATGCTCTGTTGACACAGAGCTACGTATGAGCCGGTCTGCTGCCCAGAGCTTTTTGGGATATTGGCCTGCCAGTGGGACACCTCTCCCGTTTGGGAACGGGTAAGGTATCCTGCTGCCAGGACAATGAGTGTACTGAGCATGAACTGCTCAGCACACATTGTCCTGCCAGTGGGACGCCTTTCCCGTTTGGCATTCTCATGGAGGTGCCGAAGGGGTGAGGTGACCCACTGATTAAATGTCCCGGTCTGGCTCCCCCTGGTATGCCACTGGGTACTAGTTGTAGCAAGTGTAGGAATATTTCATTTCAGTATGAAGATGCGTTACGGTCGGTGTGCTGATGATTAGAATCACAGGCCTGGGGGGTGCTTTCATGTCGGGAGAGCAGCAGTTTGCTAAGTAGTGAATTTTTCCAGACCACAATTTGGTGCACAGGATGGCAGCATAGTCATCACACCTATTATTAGATAATGTTTGTAAATACATATGTGCTTGCCGGATGTTGCCAATCTTTACCATTAGATTATGAGCTCCCGGACATTCCCTCGGAAGTCAGAGGACCTTCTTCCCCATTCACTTTTAGAATAAAAGTCTGTTGCAACAGTTATCAAGGGTGCATCCTGACCTTTCATTTGAAGGTTATTCTATAAGGTGAGCTAGAAAATGCATGTACGTTGTATTGCAGGCATCATATCATGTGTTAAATCACAGATATCAGAATGGGACACTTGATGAAGTACAGAAACCATTTGGTAGACCTGAAAAATGCTAACAAGAAAAACTAATAAAAAAAATGAAAAGAATGCTCCGGGTTTAGGTTCCCTTGCCACGGCAGTAAAATGTGTCCAGGCGGATCCGAACATGCACTGCTCTGGAGGTCAGCCTATCAGAAGAGGCAGTCTGGGAATGTTCATAGTGTGGCTTCGGGCTCAGCCCATCAGAAGAGGCAGTCTGGGAGCGCGCGTGACAGGGCTCCGGGCTCTGTTCATCAGTAGAAGCAGCCTGGGAGTGCCATGATGGTGCTCCGGGCTCAGCAAAACAGAAGTGGAAGTCTGGGAGCGCACGTGATGGGGCTTTTGGTAAACCCAGCAGACGAGGCAATCTGGGAGCGCGTGTGACAGGGATCCAGACTGAGCCCATCAGAAGAGGCATTCTGGGAGCATTTGTGACTGGTCTCCAGCTCAGCCCATCAGAAGAGGCAGTCTGAGAGCATGCATGATAGGGCTCTGGGTTCAGCCCACCAGAAGAGGCAGCATGGGAGCACCCTTACAGGGCTCTGGGCTCAGTCCTTCAGAAGAGGCAGTCTGGGAGCGCGTGTGACAGGGCTCTGGGTCAGCCCATCAGAAGAGGCAGTGTAGGAGCGTGTGTGACGGGGCTCTGGGCTCATCCCATCAGAAGAGGTAACCTGGGAGCGCCATGACAGGGCTCTGGGCTCAGCCCATCAGATGAGGCAAACTGGGCTCACCCCATCAGAAGATGCAGTCCGGGAGCGCACATGATGGGGCTCCAGGTCATCCCATCAGAAGAGGCAGCCTGTGAGCATGCGTGACGGGGATCCGGGCTCAGCCCATCAGAAGAGGCAGTCTGGGAGAGCACATGACAGGGCTCTGGGCTCAGCTCATCAGAAGGGGAAGCCTAGGAGCGCCATGGCAGGGTTCAGGGCTCAGTCCATCAGAAGAGGCAGTCTGGGAGCACGTGTGACGGGGATCCGGGCTCAGCCCATCAGAAGAGGCAGTCTGGGAGTGCCATGACGGGGCTCCGGGTCATCCTATCGGAAGAGGCAGTCTGTGAGCGTGCATGACGGGGTTCTGGGCTCAGCCCATCAGAAGAGGCAGTCCGGGAGCGCACATTACAGAGCTATGGGCTCAGCTCATCAGAAGAGGAAGCCTAAGAGTGCCATGACAGGGTTCCGGGCTCGACCCATCAGAAGAGGCAGTCTGGGAGCATGTGTGGTGGGGATCTGGGCACAGCCCATCAGAAGAATTAGCCTGGGAGCGCTATGAGGCCAGGCTCAGCCCATCAGAAGATGCAGTCCGGCAACGCACATGACAGGGCTGTGGGTCATCCCATCAGAAGAGGCAGTCTGTGAGCATGTGTGACGGGATCCAGGCTCAGCCCATCAGAAGAGGCAGTACGGGAGTGCACATTACAGGGCTCTGGGCTCAGCTCATCAGAAGAGGCATACTGGGAGCATCATGACAGGGTTCCGGGCTCAGCCGATCAGAAGAGGCAGTCCGGGACCGTGTGTGACGGGGTGCTGGGTCAGCCGATCAGAAGAGGCAGCCTGTGAGCGTTCGTGACAGGAATCCAGGCTCAGCCCATCAGAAGAGGCAACCTGGGAGCTCTATGAGGGGACGGCTGGCTCAGCCCATCAGAAGAGGCAGCCTGGGAGCACCATAACAGGGATCCGTGTTCAGTCTATCAGAAAAGGCAGTCTGAGAGCGTGCAAGATGAGGCTATGCGCTCTGCCCATTAGAAGAGGCCGTCTGGGAGCACTCATCCCAGTGAGGGCTTATTGACTGATGACCTTCCCATTACCTCACAAGTTTTCGCAATCAGTATGAAATGGAAAAAAGGGGGATAATGCAGACAGAAGTTGATCCTTTCAAAATGAGACAATGGAAGGACATCTCCTAGGTTTTGTTCCACTGGATTGGGATGTCTAAAATACCTTCAAAAGCAGGGAATGTGGACTTAACAAAAAAGAAAAGTCAATGCCCCTTCTCAGTAAAACGTGCGATGGATCTTTACATGAATGTGCCAGCTGTATTTCATAAAGCAGCATTTCTCTGACTGAAGAAGCATTTCAGGGGCACTCTGTGTAGATGGGTTATATGAGCTGTGAGTAAAGACACTACTAATCACAAATGCTATCATATGTTAATGTTCGGATTATGTTTAAGGAGTTGATAAATCTCTTTCACAACATGGAACATCACAGCACTGTCACTAAGGGCAAGTGAGAAATTAATATGAAGAGTTACATTTTAGCAATTAGGGTAGAGCCCAGAGAGAGGAATCACTTCAATAAAATTAATCGAGTATGTCAAAAATGTGAAATGGCACGCGAGAAAACAGGGATTTTTCTGTTTCAGTTGTTTGTTGTCTGCTATTCTTTATTTCCCAGTGTTAGTATCTCTTGGTAGGTAACACTTTTATTCGATGAGAGAATTAACTTTATTGCTGAGACAGGATCCAGACGAGATTCACTGCATTATTGCTGTGGCTTCTGATGTGGTTGTATAAATGGAGGTTACAAAAGATTAACATCACAAGAGAAATAATAAATTATATGTGCACCTGCCAAAGATCTCTAGTTGTGTGCTGTACCTGCCGTTGTTGCGCAGTTTTAGAGGCAGCACGAATCTGGCTTCACTGTTGTTGTTCAGAGCAGGAATGCTAGGGCAGTCGCCAATCCTGTATCTGCCGTTGCTGTGCAGCTTCAGAGCCAGCACGGATCAGGCTTCACTGCTGTTGTTCAGATCATGGATGTTAGGCCAGTTGCCGGTCTCTCTAAATCACAGCAGAGATGTGACTAATACATAAAGGCACAGCTTTTCTGTAACCCACCTTAGAGTAAATCACCTGTGTGAAATCTCTTATGTGTCCTCAGAGGTAACATCTGTGTAAAGTGCGTACCACATTCCGTGCACTCGTAGGGCTTCACCACAGAGGGGATCAGCTGATGATAGTGCAGGTTTCAAATCTGTGAGAAACAATTTCTCACAGTGTGTTGAGAGGGGTCAGAAAGGAAAGCTAGACACAACGTTGTCATATTTGTAAACAAAGACACTTTATTAAATAAAAAGGGGTTGGGAAAAGGCCTCTCTCACCTTATTTCTAAAGAGGAGGTTTTCCCACCTAGAAACTAAAACGAAGGATCTGTCTATTCAGGATGCCAGTAAATAAAAAAAGCTATCTTGGTGTCCATATCCTGACCCTCACACTTTAAACAAAACAAAAAAGGTGCATGGAAATGTCTTTGATTTGATGTTGGTAAACAGTGTTCAAACTCAAAATAATTACAACCAAAACGTTCTTCAAGGAAAAGACCCTTGAATCCAGAGGGTTGTTTGCTTTCCCTGGATTAGCAAAATAGGATGGCAAAAATGTCTCTTTAACTAATAGTTCCTTTGCATCTTCACTGGACTCACAAAGTTCCTGATTAAACAAGTACATTCTGCAAGCCTTTCTGTAGAGTTTTCTTGTACCTTTGCAGATTCTCTTGTATACTCCCCTGTTAGGAATCTCTTTTCAGTTTTAGTGGCCTTGTGTACTCGCCTGCTAGGACTTTTCTTTATGGGTTTCAGACTACCTGGTGTACTCCACTGCCAGAATTTCCCATTCAAAACATCAGCTGCCTGGTGTACTCGCCTGCCAGGATGCCTTATGTGTTTCACAGTTCTCTGGTTGAATATTTATTCAAACTTCTTCACCACACCGGCATCTTATGCACTGCTGTTGGATTGGGCTTAGCTCTTGTACTTTGCCTTGTCTGCATTCTTATTGGGTGCTGTATTTGTCCTTGACTGCATGGTCATTGGCCCTTGAACCTCCCTTTAGCCGTCTGCTTGGCTGTGCGGTCAGAGTTTAGCATGCCTCTCTGGTCCAGATAGGTCCAGATAGGAGAATGCTGCTTCCTCAAGCGGCCCGACACCCAGGAGCTCCTGCTTGGCTCCCTATATCTCTGTGGCCTTCCTTGCTCTCCTGCATCACCCCTCACCCGGTACCGGCAGGATTCTTGGTTCCTGTGTACTTCGCATCGTTGAGCCTCCAGCTGGGACCGTTTGTCCTCTTCTGCACTCTCTCCTCCAGCAGTGCTGCTTTCATTTTTTAAAAGTCCTGCACACTTTAGGTTTTGGAAAACAACTAGTCTGCACGTTGTTCTTTGAGCTCTGCATAAATTCTCATGTCATCCTCCTCTTCTCAGTTTCTGAAAGATTATAGTAGCTGGAGTCCATAGATAGTTCTGGACTTGTCACTCTCAGAGGTTTCACAGAAAGGCCCATCAGAAAAAGGTGTTATATGTGTGTTGTAGATATCTGGGTAATAATTGGGGTCCTGATCAGAAAAAGCATTCTTGATTTTCTCTATCAGGGAGAATTGCTAATTTACAATAGGCTAATACAGTCTCAGGTGTCAGAGGGTCTCCCTCATCGGAACTGGATGGGGGGGCAGGGTAATACAGCATCTTTTCCAATGAAGTCATCATATCTCCCCGGTAGTTGTCTGCTCCCATGAGCCTTCGTCATATAACCACCCCTAGGAACAGGAAGCGCCTACCATCCCCTGGCCACATGGGAGGAGGTCATAGCTGGGGAAACAGTGATGTCTCCATTTGAATCATTTGAATCATCACAGTGTACACCAGTAGGGTCTCTCCCCTGTGTCTTATCTGTGATGTACCCTAAGGTGTGACTTCTGATTAAAGTGCTTACCGCATTCTGTGCGCTTGTATAGATTCTCCCCAAAATGGATCTGCTGAAGTAGGACCAGAGGATACCCCGGGCCACAATGGACCATGAACCAAGCCGGTGGATGGTAATGTAGTATTTATTTATTTTAAAATTCAAACGAAATCACACAAAATTAATATTGGGCAGCAATCACCAGTGGGGTGATAATTACAAGATAGATTGATGGAATGCACTTGATTAGACTTTTCATGTAAAATAAACACTACACACTTGAAAGAGAGCAAAATTCACTTTTGAATGGATTTTAAATGGTAACACAGTTAATAATTTCCCCTGCAACACTTGCTTAAACCCCTATTAATCAAACTTTGCATGGATCGGGAGGTGTAGCAAGGAGTCAGGTACCCTATGCAGCAATCAGAATTAAAATCCGACCTACCCCCACTGAATAGGAGGCGGAAAACTGGTTTTAGCTCCCTGAAAACTGAGCATAACGGCCCGCAAAATTACAAACGGGGTAATTCATAGATTTCAGCGCAGAGGCAGCGCACACGAGCAGTGCAGAGAGGGATCGTGCGCCAGCCGTGTGCGCTAAACAGCATTCTGGTGCACCGCGTATTCATGGAATTCCCAAGCCATAATGAGCGCTGGCGCAGAGAACATCCCGCAGCGCCAGTTACGCCCCCAAGAACACCCCTTGCGCAAGGAAAAGCCATTGAAATCCCCAATGCAGCGCAAAGCGCCGCGCTAACCCTGGACCAGCTTACAGGTCCGCTACACTGCAATCACGCGAGCGGGGAACGTGTATTTCTGAGGTGCGTTGGAATTATCACATTCGACAGGGCTCGTGCGAGCGGGGTATGTGTATTTCTGGGGTGCGCGGGAAGTTTCACATGCGATAGGCCCTGTGCGAACGGGGTACGTGTATTTGGGGGGTGCGCATGGAGAATCACAGGCGATAGGCCTTGGGCGAGCGGGGTACGTGTATTTGGGGGGTGCGCGTGGAGAATCACACGCGATAGGCCTTGTGCGAGCGGGGTACGTGCATTTGGGGGGTGCGCATGGAGAATCACACGCGATAGGCCTTGTGCGAGCGTGGTACGTGTATTTGGGGGGTGCGTGTGGAGAATCACACGCGATAGGCCTTGGCCGAGTGGGGTATGTGTATTTGGGGGATGAGCGTGGAGATTCACACGCGATAGGCCTTGGGCGAGCGGGGTACGTGTATTTGGGGGGTGCACGTGGAGAATCACACGCGATAGGCCTTGTGGGAGCGGGGTACGTGTATTTCGGGGGTGCGCATGGAGAATCACACGCGATAGGGATTGGGGAGTGGGGTACGTGTATTTTGGGGGGTGCGCGTGGAGAATCACACGCGATAGGGATTGTGGAGCGGGGTACGTGTATTCTGAGGGGTGCCCGGGGAGATTCACACGTGAATTGGCAGTGTGGGTCCTCCCAGGTGTGCCCCCTACCTCCTCCCCAGCCCCTGCAGGCAGCCCACACCACAGAGGACTACCCTGCACCCCTGGTCATGTCCCGTAGGCAGCCCATCCACCTAGGGCATGCCCCCCAGCCAGCCCACATGTCACCATGCACTAGTGAGCACCGACTCATGTCCCCCTGCACCCCCACCCATCCAGCATTGACGGGCACCTGCCAGCAGGCCCCGACTCATGTCCCCCAACACCCCCACCCATCCAGCATTGACGGGCAACTGCCAGCAGGCCCCGACTCATGTCCCCCAGCACCCCCACCCATCCAGCATTGACGGGCACCTGCCAGCAGGCCCGACTCTTGTCCCCCTGCACCCACACCCATCCAGCATTGACGGGCAACTGCCAGCAGGCCCCGACTCATGTCCCCACCCCAACATGTCATAAAGATGCACATTCATGGGCCTCATGTCCACCAAAATACCACTGCACGCCACCCCAGTCTTGAGACCCAATCAAGTTTCCCATCCACCCCTCACTGAAAGGCCTATTTCATGACACAAACCAAAAGCCAACTATGTACATCAACACATGTCCGTCACACACACTGGGTGCCAGTGATCGTGTAAACCCACATTGTGACATGCAGTAAACCAATTAGCAAATACCACACATAGAAGTAATAAATCAAAATGTATTTAGCACAAAATGAAGGAAATGGAATGAAAACATGAAAAATAGTTTAAACAAGAAAAGAAATGCATGTCCAAAAATGAAAAAATGAAATGAAGTCTCAATCCAAAGTAATCGAAAAGAAAGTTAGTCCAAACTCTCCGTCCACCAAAGCAAATCCAAATGAAACGTACATTTTAAAATCCATTGATCCATGGTGATTCAAAATACATTTTTTGTCATAAATCCACAGTTCAACTATGTACAACAATTGATTCCAGGGTCCATGAGCCCAACGAATGAAATGAAACCTATCAAAAAAACACTACCTAATGAAGAACTATATACAAAAACGTGGGGCATTGTCCAAGCGTCCCAAAACAAATAAAAAGAGAAAGGAAACCTAACACTAACTAACTATATACAATGGCGGCAGACAAGTCCTACGGCTCACTCTGTGATGTTCCGGCCAGGGCATCATCGAACTCCATGTCGATGTCCCGCAGGCGGGCCTCTGCCCTGGCCCTGAGGTCTCGCAGGGATGCAGTCATGGCCTGTTCCAACTTCCTGCGAGTTGGCTAGAGGGACTCAGTCCGCCTCAACACCCGGTGCATGGAGAACTCCGTCCTGACCATGGTGAGCCGCGCCTCTTCCGCCCCCCGGCCCTCCGCATTTATCCGCTGGCCCAACCGCAGCCACATGGAAGACACTCCCATTCCAGGGTCCTCCTGCCCTCTGGCCAATGCCTGCCCCTATGATGTTGATGTCCTGAGCCATATCTCTCCCACCTTGAGCCTGCTGCTGCTGCTGTCCATGTGCCCTGTCCGATGATGCCTGCACATCCTCCATCTGCTGGTCTCCAGTTAATGGGTTGTCCACCCCGGCTGGGCCTCCGACTCCCGACTGTGGCAGGGATGGGATCGCCGCCAAGCTGGCTGTGTTGGTTACGCCAGGTCCACAGGGGGCCCCTGTGCCACGTTGCCATGCGTGGTCCCCCCAGGAAGCACGCACGTCATCACGAATGACACGCGTGCGCAACGCGACACCAATCAGGACAGAGCCCATACGGTCATAGGACTCCTCGTCCGCAGGTAGTGGAGAGCCAGATGACATGGGCCTCCCCCCTACCTACGGACGGGCCTGGGACGGGGCATATCTGCTGGTGCATGGTGGTGCAGTCACAGGGTCAGGGACAGCGACATGCACAGGCCCCTCTGCGGCGTCCTGTGCTGCCTCCTGCCCCTGGCCCTGGACTGCACCACTTGCACCAGTGGTACTACCCCCACCAAGCCCCATGTGCGGCTCAGTAGCGGGCTCCTCCTCCTCTGTGGAGACCACCAACCTGGATGTCTCTGCACCGTCTTCCGCCATTGCAAGCCCCTGTGGGGGCTCACCCGGCCCTTCTGCTACAGCCGTAATGGCAGACGCGGCACCAGTCCCCTTGCTCCCGGATGATGGCAATTCCTGGGAGGGTGGCTGGGCCTTGCGTCGCCGCCTGGTGGAGGCATCCCTGCCGCTTTGCTCCACAGCGCCGTCTCCGCCCTCTTCATCACTCGATGCTGCGTAGAGGGAGACATAGAACACAAGCATCAGGGTACTGTACAATAGTCCCCTAGACAGGAAGCACTTCCATCCTGTCCCTCAACAACACATGGGCCAATGCAGGCAATACACATGCAGAAACAGACACGGCGCATCCAATAAACATCAGCATCCATGTACAAGGGCCTCTATTGACATAAAGGTTTGGCTTCAAACTCACATGCATCATGGCTCATACTGATCCCATGCACACACATCACTGGAGGGTCATGCATCTGGGCTCGTACATCACAGACACAGTGGATACAAGGGTGACTACACTGCATAAGTGAATCAACACATCGTCACGGACATGTGTCATGCATCCATGGCATTTCAAAGTCACACACACGCTTCTCAGACACACAGACATGTACACCATACATGTACATGAGAGCAGCACCCATCTCCCACCCCCCATCCATGTCCAAGAACAGAGACAGGCATGCATTCATTTGTGCATTCCGCATGCAGCTCCCCATGTTGCATCGGAACACATGCACCATCCATGTGGTTCCTGCATGACTGGTCTCACATGCAGCACCATGATGTCCCTGCACACACACATCCATACATGGCCCATGTCACACATAGAGGCAAGCAGCTGACTACCAGCACACTGCAATATGCCCTGTTTCACACAGCAATGCATGGCCACTTACCGCTCAACTCCAGACGGGTCTGCCTGTCAAGGACCTGGGCGTGGAGCACTGGGCTAATGCTTTCCAGGACCCTCATCTGGATGTTGCTCAGGCTGACCCGGCACCCCTCTGCATCCTCTGCCTTCATGAGGCGCTGGGCCTTGCTGAGGGTCCTGGACCTGAAGTCCTCACATCGCTTCCGGACGTGCTTGATGTCGCGGGTTGCCACCCCCTCTGCGTTGATGGCAACCACTACGTCCTCCCAGATCCTCTCCCGTCCTTCCTTGTTGGCGCGTGATGGTGTGAAGAGGGCATCATAATGCCCCAGAACTTGCTCCACCAGGACACCAACTTCCTTGTTGCTGAAGGTGGTAGCCCTCTGACTCTCTGGCTGGGGATCGCCAGTGGTCTCAGATGGTGTTTGCCCCGACATGGTGACCCCCGAGGCAGGTGTGGGTGGGCAACTGGGTCCTGGGGCTGGGCTGTGGAGCGATGGTATCCCAGTCTGAGTCTTCTGTTCCAGCAGGGGTGGACACAGCAACTGGACCCCAGCAGATGGCCGACGTGCAGGCACCAAATAGCAGGGCACGTGGGCAGCAGGCAGGCAGGTAGCAGCAGGTGGCAGGTGTGAGTATGCTCAGGGATCTGGGGGGCAGGAAAATGGCCTTTTGGGCAGGAGTGTGGTCTTCCATGTGTTGTCGCGTGGCCAGCTTTATACGGAATGATTTGGCACGTGAAAAAAGTGCACGTCAGCGTGTAATTCGAGGAAAGGCCCTTAGCGCGTAAGCGCATCTGTGACGTAACGCACACAGGCTTTTCCCACAACACGGGTGCATGTTCATTGTATACGTGAAAAAACTGCACGTTCGGGTGGCACTGCGTGTAATTGGAGGAAAGGCCTGTAGCGCGTATGCGCGTAAGTGACGTGGCACGTGTGGGCTGGCTTAAAAGGTACGCGTAGGACGAAATTTTCTTGCACATGCTTTTTGTGGAGAGCGAGCGGGTGATTCTTGTACTTCTTGTCAGTTCACACGCGATTACTTCACAACGGTTCCAGTTCGTCCTCCCTGTTTACTCAGACAGCGTTCATTTCTTCTTTTGGCGGGGATGTTGCCAGCGCACACACGCGCATCTTTTTCACGTTCTTTTTCCAGGCAGACAGTGAGTCACGCACGTATTTTCCAACTGTGGTTGCCCCCGTGTGTCGCGTACCCCTTCAGAGGTCATTGTAGGCTGCGTGTATCACGCGTACGCTTATTTTTGTGTTTCTGGGTGCCACAGCGTTGTGCGGGTTCATTTTTCCACGCACGTGGTCTACCAGGGGTTGCGTGCATGTTTCATTTTGTTTTTCGGGGTGCCTGTGCATTGCGTGACCCATCATCTTCCCCCAGGGGTCACAGACAGCCTTGCTAGAGCACTAGAGTACGAATTCCATCTAGTACCGTACCCCTTTCACCGCAATTGCCCAGGACAATTGTTTACTGCAACTCCCATATGCACAACAACATCAGTGCCATGGTTGGGAGGCGACCAAGGAGTAAGGGAGGCAAAGGTGGCCGACCTCCAAAAGGTGGGCACGGTAGGGGACGTGGCCAGGATGTGCAGGGTGGCCCAAGAGGCCAGTGTGTGGAGGACCAATCGGGCCCACCTATGCCCCCCAATGGTTGTGAGAAATGTAGCTGACACCATCCAAGCGCAGCCCTTGTTAAACTGGCCCATATTGTCAACTGAACCGGCACAGGATGACTCCCAGGCTGACTTCCGTGTCACCAAGTCTAAGCCACGTGTGGCGGTGAAAGTTGCTGTCACCAGGCCATGTGGATCTGGGGCAGCAATGTCATCTGCTGCCCCAAGTAGCCAGGGTGAGGAGGCTGCAGGGGCAGCTGCAGCTCAATCCACCCCAGCTCCGAGTCTTCCAGCCGGGACAGTGTCGGTCCAAGTCCTTCACACCGAGGTTGGTCCTGCCAAAATCACCCTGCAGCCTATGCATGCATTGAGACCTTTGGTCATTGTGCCTTTGCAAACTTCAAGTACCCAGTCCACCTGCGCTTCTGCGCCTACCAACCAGAGCAGCGTAAGCCACTCAGGATCCGCACCACCTTCCAAGAAGAAGAAGGGTGCTCTTGCACTACAGGCTGGGACCTGTGACACGGCTACACACTCCGGCACGTCAAGGAAGCCTAGCTTCAATGACGCCGAACTAGATGCACTTGTGGCCTAAGTGTTGGCACATAGCCGCGAAATGGTGGTGACTGCAGGGTGTAATACTACACCTGCTCAACGTAGGGCCCACTGGCAGACCATCGCAGACCACATTAGTGCCCTTGGATTTGTGAGGCGCACAGCTGATGATTGCTATAAGCGGTGGAATGACCTGAAACGCAGATCAAAGAACAAGCTGGCTTCCAATCATGCCTCTACTCTGGTGACTGGCAGTGGGTCTCCACCAGAGGACGACCAACTCACTGAACATGAGTCTGTCGCTGGAGCCTTCATCACAGAGGAACAGATCCGAGGCGTGGGAGACCTACCAGATTTTGAAGCATTGTCCGGTGAGTGCCCATGCATGTGTGTGCAATCCATGTGTATGTTGCTTGGGTGATGTGTTCTGATTGAGTGGCAGGTGAGGCTGTGCAGTCATGACTGGTATGGGCCACCCATGTGGTCCCTCAAAACCATTCCCCGGCCTTGGCTTTGCGTATGACAGTATCCCTTCTAACCACAGTTGCCAATTTGCACCAGATTACTGCAGTTGCCCTTCTACTGTCATCTTGCAACTACATTGTTCAAAATGTTTTCCTGTTCATTCAGCCTGATTGTTTCAATCCTTGCCATTTTTAGGACACATTTTTTTGACGTACTGCTGTCATACATTACACCCCACAATGGCCCACATTTATTACCTTGTTATGGGAATGATTTAACAATTCAGGCTGATTGAGTAATGGGCTGCACACAATCATGTCATGATTCATAGAACGCGTCCCTTTTGGACTTCCTGGTCCCTGAAACAATGGGGCTTGCACTCCTTAGTACTTCCAACATGGCCGTCTAACGTGGAACGCTTTCCACCAGCCTCCACGTCAGACGTAGCACATTTTATAAAGAGACTAATCTCTTTTTTCCTGGTTCCCGGACCCTCGATTACCCCTTTACCTTTCCTTCCTCCTTATTCTGCCTTGATTCCCGGATCTCGTGTACCGCCTCCGAGTACACCTCCCTCGTTTCCTGGACTTCCCAGAGATTCCAAGTACCCCTGGACGTTGAACGCTGAACGGACGCTGGAACCAGAAGATGATCGCTCAGGGTTGTACAAAACCCGATCCGTACGCAAGAAGACTCCTTCCAAGAATTCCAGCAAACATCGAAGTCAGGTGAGAAAGGGGGAAATACGTGACAGATTGAGATGCCAAACGACCGAAGTCGAAACAGACATGGAGGCGGCCGTTCAGGATCTCATGCGCGGCATGCAAGAATTAAAGACCGAGGTGCAGATCTGAAAGCGGAGAATGCCGCATTAAAACAATTTGTTTTCTCCCGTGATTCCGCTACAAAGGAAAGCGTACTACTGGGCGGCATAGTTGATAAATACGATGGGTCTGCAAAACCCTTTGTGGATTCCTCGACTCCTGTTTAGTCCACTTTACCTTTAAGCCCTACTACTTTTCTACTCCCAGGGCTAAGGTGGGCTTTATAATTTCACACCTTTCCGGGAATGCACTAACCTGGGCCACACCTTTAGTCAATTCTGGAGATGCCCTCCTGGATACGACGGATTTATACAGGCTCTTAAGACCATGTTTGACCGCCCAAAACAGGTCTATAGTGCCTAGGAACGTCTACTTGATTTCCAACAAGGTTCCCAGGACATGCTTACGTATGTAACACGTTTTAAACAATTGGCTAAAGAAGCGAATTGGTCCTTAGAAGCATGCTTTACTCTTTTTCGAAGAGGGCTAAATGAAGACATCAAAGATGAACTAGCCAAAGTAGCTCGCCCAGGTTCATTCCATGCCCTTATGGATTTCGTTATACAGATAGACTTTCGTATCCAGGAAAGGAAGGCAGAGAAGAAGAAAACCAAGATGCCCTTCCAGAAAATTCCCATAGAGACCTCCTCGAAGTCTGAACCTACTCCTGCCTCTGTAAATGACCCAGAACCCATGCAACTAGGGGATTTCCGTGGACCCATATCCCCGCAAGAAAGGATGCGAAGGATCCACACGGGGTTATGTATGTATTGTGCCTCGGATAAACATCTAGTTAGAGAGTGTCCTCTAGCCCCTCCACGGCATTCGGGAAATGCCAGCTCCCGATCCTAGATGCAGCAAGGCTTCGGGAGAGAGATGTATGCTCCACATCTATTCCATCCTTGAACTCTCCTGGACAGAACAATCTAGTGATATTACAGGCCTTTCTATCGCCATCCAAGAATGAGACCTACCCCATTTTGGCTTTGGTGGATTGTGGAGCCATGGGGATATTCATAGATCAAGATTGGGTCTTTAACCACCACATTCCATATGAAACTCGAGGCATCATGCAACCTGTGCAGGCTATTGACGGAAGGCCTCTTTCTTCAGGACCCATAACCCTACAGACCAAAGAGATCCAGCTCTCAATAAACCATCATCGAGAGGTGATCAAATTTGACATCATAAAGTCAGCTCATTACCCAATGGTAATGGGTATGCCCTGGTTACAGAAGCACAACCCATACATCAACTGGGCATCAGGATCCTTGTTTCTTGGTTCAGAGTATTGCATGTCGTACTGTCTATTCCTGGATTCCTCGTCGACATCTTCCGAAAGCACACCAACAGACCAGCAAGGCCCATTCATGGTTTCAAATATCATCCAGGTTCCTAGGGCGTATCAGCATTACACTAACGTGTTTTCAACAGCCATAGTTCAGGCCCTACCCACTCACAGACCTGAAGACTGCGCTATTGATACCGAACCCTCAGCAGTGATTCCTTTTGGAAGGATGTTCATTTTATCCGAACCAGAAAAGAGGGCCCTCCGAGAATACTTGGATACCAACCTTGAAAATGGCACCATACGACCATCCAAATTTCCAGCTGGAGCTTTGTTGTTTTTTGTTCCCAAGAAAGACACTGAAGAGCTTAGGCCTTGTCTTGATTATTGTGGGTTAAATCAATGCACCCTCAAGGACCGCTACCCTTTGCCCTTAATCTCAGATATCCTGGAAGCAGTGAGAGGAGCTGTAGTTTTCACGAAATTGGATCTCAGGGGTGCCTAACATCTGATCCGTATTAGAGAAGGAGATGAATGGAAAACAGCCTTTATAACACCCTTTGGTCACTTTGAATACCTGGTCATGCCCTTCGGACTCGCTAATGCCCCAGCGGTCTTCCAATGTTTCATGGACAGGGTGTTTTCCGACATGCTGTTCCTCTTCGTCATAGTTTACCTGGACAATATCTTGATATACTCCAAAGACCATCTAAGGCATGAAGAACATGTTAAGGCAGTCTTACATCGACTATGTGAACACAAGCTCCTAGCTAAACCTGCGAAATGCCTTTTTCATGTCTCTATGGTTAAGTATCTAGGATTTGTCTTAGTCCAGAAGGAATTGGAATGGACCACTTAAAGGTAAAAGCCATACTATCTTGGCCTGTTCCCACTACCGTGAAACAGATTAAATCCTTCCTGGGACTTGCCAAATTGTACCGGAAATTCATACCTTCCTTTTCTGAGATAGTCCAACTGATCATTACATTGTTGAAGAAAGATACTCCCTTTCTCTGGACATCAGCCCAACGATTGAAAGCAGAGTTTACACAAGCCCCCATCCTGGCTAAACCTCATATTAATCGACCTTTCCTAGTGGAGACAGATGCCTCTAACTATGCCATAGGAGCAGTGCTAAAACAAGAATTTGAGGACAATTTAGAACATCCCATTGCTTATCTTTCATGAACCCTGACTCCCAGCGAGACTCATTATTCCGTCTTGAAAAAGGAGCTGTTAGCCATCCGTCAAGCCTTCACAGAATGGCGTCATCTACTTCTGGGAGCAAAACATCCTGTCCAGGTCCGTATGGATCATCGAAATCTTCAAGTTCTACAATCTCTGGAATGTAGGAATAGTCCTCAAGCCCGTTGGGCCTCCTTCTTTGTCCAGTCGACATCCATCATGTCCCCGGATCACAGAACATAATTGCTGACGCCTTATCCCGACGTCCCGACTACGAAACTCTTGAAGATCGGTCCTTCCTGAAGATGTTTCCCCACACAATTTTTGTAGCCCAAGCAATCAGCCTCCTGGAAGACATTTGGATGCAAACCCAGTCCCCTGAGATCTGGAAGGACTTTACGGGGAAGAATCGATAGAATCTTGGAACAAGGGACGGGTATCTGTTCAAGGGTAATGGCCTGGTCATTCACACACAGAAACTACAACAACGGATAATAAACCTCTGTCACGATACCCTTCACTCAGGACATTGTGGCATCACCAATACTCTCTGTTTAATACAAAGACAATTTTGGTGGCCAAAAATGAAAATTGACGTTCAACTGTACATTCAAGCCTGTGTAGTCTGCAATCAAAACAAGCATGATAACAAGAGACCGGCGGGTCTCCTGCTTCAACCTGCGCTACCGACAAGGCCCTAGGAATTCATCGCTATGGACTTTATTGTGGAATTACCACCTTCCAGAGGTTACACGACAATCATGGTCACCATTGATTTATTCACCCATATTGCTCACTTTACACCATTATGCAAGTTACCGTCTTCAGAACTCACTGGCATCTTCCTGGAACACATATTTCGACTTCATGGACTCCCTTCCAAGATGATATCAGACAGAGGACCTCAATACACCTCTCAATTCTGGAAACACTTGTGCCGTATACTAGGAATCCAACGTGCCCTCTCTTCAGGTTATCATCCACAGACTAACGGAGCAGCCGAACGTGTGAACCAGACCCTGGAGCAATATCTTCGTTGTTTCGCCACCAAGGTACAGGACGATTGGTCACTGTTAATACCTGTGGCTGAAATCGCCTACAACAATTCTGATCACTCGGCGGTCAAGACCAGCCCCTTTTTTTGCAGCCAAGGATTCCACCCTTTGGTTCTACCTTCCATTCTCCCACATCCCACACCAGTAACAACAGTCGACTCCTGGATTGAAACTCTCATCAAAGTACACAAGGAAGCCAAAGAACACTTAGAAAGGGCCCGAACTCACACCAAGCATTATGCAGATTCCAAGAGAAGACCAGGACCTTCTTATGCAGATGGTGATAAGGTCTGGCTGTCCTCGAAACTACTGCCTCGACATTTAAGACCAAACAAATTGGCTCTCCGGTACTATGGCCCCTTTTCCATAAAGGAAATCATGAACCCAGTGGCCTTCCGGCTCAAATTGCCAGACTCCTGGAAGAAAATTCATCCAGTGTTTCACACTTCTTTATTAAAACCTTACATCCAGTCCTCCCGGAAGTCCTTCAGATCCAACCCCGTAGTTGTGGATGACCAACTGGAATATGAAGTATCGAGAATATGCGACTCCAGGTATAAACGGGGTCAACTTCAATACCTGGTTGAGTGGAAAGGATATCCTCCTAGTGAACGCACCTGGGAACCATTCTCAAATCTGAATACCCCCCGATTACTCAGAAGGTATCATCTCATACACCCTGGCAAACCTGGTGGGACAGCTATTCGGAGGAGGCATGCTGTCATGATCCATAGAACGCGTCCCTTTTGGACTTCCTGGTCCCTGACACAACAGGGCTTGCACTCCTTAGTACTTCCAACATGGCCGTCTAACGTGGAACGCTTTCCACCCAGCCTCCACGTCAGACGTAGCACATTCTATAAAGAGACCACGCTCCCGCGGTCCCGCGCGTCTCAACGCTACCGCTTGTAGTGGCTAGACGTGTGCTCTGTAGTTCGCTGTAACTAATCTCTTGTTTCCTGGTTCCCGACCCTCAATTCCCCCTCTACCTTTCCTTCCTCCTTATTCTGCCTTGATTCCCAGATCTCGTGTACCGCCTCCGAGTACGTCTCCCTCGTTTCCTGGACTTCCCGGAAATTCCAAGTACCCCTGGACGTTGAACGCTGAACGCACGCTGGAACCAGAAGATGCTCGCTCGGGGTTGTACAAAACCTGATCCGTACGCAAGAAGCCTCCTTCCAAGAATTCCAGCAAACATCGAAGTCAGGTGAGAAAGGGGGAAATCCGTGACAAATCATTTTTGGGCCCTGTTTGAATGTTGAACATGACTGTTGTCTTCTGTCATGTTGAAGTGACCAACCATTTATACATTCATCTGCCTGCCATCACTGTATCAGTGAACACTGGATCTGTTGCAGCGTGTGGCACATGTGTGTTTTGTCACACTATTTTGCATGTTTCATCTCATCATGTCCATCTCACATGGATGTGTGACAGTACATGTCACAGGTTTCCCCTTTTCTCACCTGTTTCCCTTGCTTTGCGGAATCCTTAGCCGGGGTCTTCTTCCGTGCAGTTCGGGTCTTGTACAAGCCCGCTTGGCCGTCTTTGGATTCCAGGATTCGTTCAGCTACTTCGTCCGGGATCAAAGGAAACTCCAGGAAACTTGGAAAGATGGCAGCACACGGAGGCGGTCTGCGCGGAAACACGGAAAGAACAGGATCAAGGAAGTAGAAGGAATAAGAATAGGAGGAAAGTCCGGGAACCAGGAAGCAACACAGTTCCAAGAGTACGAACTACGGCACACGTCAAGCCACAGCTATCGGTAGCATTGAGACGCGCGGAACCGCAGGGAGTGGCTAATTTGTAAAACGTGCTGCATAGGACGTAAAGGTCGATAGACCGCGTTCTGTGTATACGGCCATGTTGGGTGTACTACAGCGAGTAACCCCCAACGTGCCAGGGACCAGGAAGACCAGAAGGGGCGTGATCGATGGATCATGACAGCATGGCCCCTTCTAAAACCCGTTCCACTGGGTTTACTTGGATGTATTCGGTGGAACCTTCTGAGCAATCTGGGGGAGTTTAAATTCGAGACTGGTTCCCAGGTACGTTCACTGGGTGGATAGCCTTTCCATTCCACCAGGTATTGAAGACGGCCTCGTCTATATCGGGAGTCACAAATACGAGAACTTCATATTCCAGCTGGTCATCGACAATCACAGGACTAGGTCTAAGAGTAGTCTGGGTGGTTTGGATGAATGGCTTCAACAGAGATTTGTGAAAAACTGGATGTAACTTCTTCCAGGAGTCCGGAAGTTGGAGTCTAAAGGCCACAGGATTAATGATTTCTTTTATAGAGAAGGGCCCAGAATACCGGGAGCCAATTTATTCAGTCTGAGATGTCGGGGCAGAAGTTTCGAGGATAGCCATACTTTATCCCATATAGAGTAAGAAGGCCCTGGTCTTCTCTTTGAATCTGCATAGTGCTTGATTTGGATTTGCGCTCTTTCAAGGTGTTCCTTGGCGTCTCTCTGTACATTGATGAGTGTTTCAATCCAGGAATCGACAGTTGGAACAGGTGTTGGGTGTGGAAGAACAGAAGGTAAGACCGAAGGGTGGAATCCTTGGCTGTAGAAAAAAGGGCTGGTATTAACAGCCGAATGATCCGAATTATTGTAGGCAAATTTGGCCACTGGTATTAAAAGTGACCAATCAACCTGGACTTTGGTAGAGAAGCAACGAAGATATTGTTCAAGGGTTTGATTCACTCGTTCTGTGACACCATTGGTTTGGGGATGATACCCCGAGGAAAGAGCTCGTTGGATCCCTAGTATCCTGCAGAGGTGTTTCCAAAACTGAGAGATATACTGTGGTCCTCTGTCCGATATGATCTTGGAAGGAAGTCCATGCAGTCGGAAGATGTGTTCCAGGAAAATACCAGCAAGTTCTGATGAGGATGGTTATTTATACAGAGGAGTAAAGTGAGCCATATGAGTGAATAGATCAATGGTGACCATGATAGTGGTATAACCTCTGGAAGGCGGCAATTCCACAATGAAGTCTGCAGCTATGATTTCCCAAGGTCTTGTTGGTGGTGTTGGCTGTAATAAGAGACCTGCTGGTTTCTGATTATCATGTTTGTTCTGATTACAGACGGAACAAGATTGAATGTACAGTTGTACGTCAGTCTTCATCTTGGGCCACCAAAATTGTCTTTGTATTAGATGGAGGGTGTTTGAAATACCACGATGACCGGAGTGAAGAGTATCATGGCAGAGATTTATTATTCTTTGTTGTAGTTTCTGTGTGGGGATGACCAGGTTAGTATCCTTGAACAAGTGTCCGTCCTTGATTCTTAAGTCCCATTGATTCTTCTCTGAAAGTCCTTTCCAAAGTTCCGAAGTCTGAGTTTGCATGCGAATATCTTCCAGGAGGTTGTTTGCTTGAGCTACAAATATGGTATGAGGAAACATCTTGGGATATGTCTGATCTTCCAGAGGTTTGTAGTCTGGACGTCGAGAAAGGGCGTCAGCTATTATATTTTGGGTTCCAGGGACGTGGTGAATCTGAAACTGATATTGGGAAAAAAAAGAAGGCCCACCAAGCTTGACGGCTATTCCTACATTCCAAGGCTTGCAAAACTTGTAGGTTTCGATGATCCGTGCGGACCTGGACCGGAAATTTGGCTCCTAGAAGTATGACGCCATTCTGTGAAGGCGTGGCGGATGGCTAGCAGTTCCTTTTCTAAGACGGAGTAATGGGTTTCCTTAGGAGTTAATGTCCGAGAAAGGTAGGCGATGGGATGTTCCAATCTGTCCTCGAGTTGTTGTTTTAGAACGGCTCCAATGGCGTAGTTGGAGGCATCTGTCTCCACTAGGAATGGTCGATTGACATCAGGCTGAGCCAGGATGGGAGCTTGTGTAAATTCAGATTTTAACTGTTGAAAGGCTTTCTCTTGGGCTATGGTCCAAAGGAAGGGAACATCTTTTTTCAACAAGGCAATGATGGGTTGGACTATCTCGGAAAAGGAAGGTATGAATTTCCTATAGAAATTAGCCAAACCCAGGAAGGATTGTATCTGTTTCACAGAGGCGGGGCTAGGCCAGGATAATATAGCCTTAACCTTGGATTGATCCATATCAATACCATCTGGAGTAAGGACAAAACCTAGGTAGTGAACGGTAGAGGTAGGAAGATGCATGTCTCGGGTTTCACCAGGAGCTTATTTTCGCGTAAGCGTTGTAATACTGCCTTAACATGTTCTTCATGCTTGAGAGGGTCCTTCGAGAATATTAGAATATTGTCCGGGTAGACGATCACAAAAAGGAACAGCATGTCCGAGAACACCCGATCCATGAAACGTTGGAAAACCGCTGGGGCATTAGCAAGTCCAAAGGGCATGACTAAGTATTCAAAATGCCCAAAGGGTGTTCTAAAGGCTGTTTTCCACTCGTCTCCTGCCCTGATACGGATCAAATGATAGGCGCCTCTGAGATCCAGTTTGGTAAAAACAACTGCGTCTCTTACCGCCTCCAGGATATCAGAGATCAAGGGCAAAAGATAGCGGTCCTTAAGGGTACGCTGATTTAGACCTCGATAATCCAGGCACGGTCTGAGTTCTTTGTTGTCTTTCTTAGGAACGAAGAATAGGGAGGCCCCTGATGGAGAGTTAGATGGTCATATGGTGCCATTTGCAAGATTTGTGTCCAGGTATTCTCCAAGGGCTTTCTTTTCAGGTTCTGATAGGATAAACATCCTACCAAAGGGAATCACTGCGGAAGGTTCCGTTTCAATAGCACAATCTTCAGGTCTATGGGGAGGTAAAGCCTGAACAATGGCAGAGGAGAAAACATCAGAATATTCATGGTAAGACTCCGGAACCTGGATGATGTTTGAGCCTGAGATTGTACCTTGATGAGTTGTAGGGAGTCCTTCCAATGGTGTAGGATCAAGGTCTGGATGTAGGCAGTGGGACATACAAAACTCAGAACCCAGGAACAAGGATCCCGCTGCCCAATTGATATACGGGTTGTGTCTTTGAAGCCAGGGCATTCCCAAAACCATGGGGTAATGGGCCGACTTGATGATGTCAAAGTTTATTTTTTCTCGATGTTGGTTTATAGCAAGCTCGATCTCCTTGGTCTGAAGGGTTATGGGTCCAGAAGAAAGGGGTCTTTCATCAATTGCTTCTACAAGTTGCATGATAGTCCGGGATTTGTAAGGGATATGGGCCCTCATTACGACCCTGGCGGAGGACCATGGTGCAATTTGCACCATGGTCCATGGCGCAGAGCTGCCAACTCCGCCATGGGGGTTGGCGGACTTACCGCCCCATTCCGACCTTGGCGGGGCGGTAAGTCCCCAATCCCCATTTACCCTTCCCCATTCCCATTTTTGCCCCATAGGGTATAATGGGAGTGGGGAAGGCGTTAATTACGCCACCGTAAATTACGGTGGCGTAATTAACAACAGGTCCCGTAGCGCCATGGATTTTTCCGCCCGGAAAAACCAGGCGAAAAAACCACCATGGCGCTACGGGAACTCGTAGTAAGGCGGAAAGGTACGCCATGCATTACGCTGGCGTAAAACCCTTTCCGCCAGGGTCGTAATGAGGGCCATGGTGTTTTAGGACCCATTCATGATCTATGAATACCCCCATAGCCCCACAATCGACCAGTGCCAGGATGGGATATATTTCTTTCTTGGATGTTGACAAGAAGGCCTGTAAGATTACCAAGGAATTTTGTCCAGGAGAGTTCAAGGATGGAATAGAGGTGGAGCAGACATCTCTCTCCCGAACTTGTTCTCCATTTAGGATCAGGAGCTGGCGTTTCCCGAGCACCGTGGAGGGGCAATTGGGCACTCTCTTACTAAATGTTTGTCGGATGCATAATACATACATAATCCGGTATGGATCCTTCGCATCCTTTCTTGGGGGGTAATGGGTCCACGGAAGGCTCCTAATTACATAGGTTCAGGCTCGTTGCTTGGAGTAGAAATGCCTTCGGAGCTCGAAGGTATCCCAATGGAGTTCTTCTGGAGTGGTAACTTGGTCTTCTTTTTCTCCGCCCTTCTTTCCTGAATGCGAAAGTCAATTTGTAGAGCGAGATCCATTAGGGCTTGATAGGAACTCGGGCGTGCCACTCTGGCTAGTTCATCCTTGATATCTTCGTTTAGCCCTCTTCAAAATAAGGTAAAACAAGCTCCAGAGGACCATTCCGCTTCCTTAGCCAGCTGTTTGAAGCGTGGGACATATGAGAGCATATCCTGGGTACCCTGCTGGAAGTCGAGTAGATGTTCCTGGGCACTGTAAAGCTGTTCTGGGCAGTCGAACATGGTCTTAAGGGCCTCTATGAAGCCGTCATAGTCATCCAGGAGAGCATCCCCAGAGTTAACCAATGGGGTGGCCCAGGTCAGGGCATTCCCGGAAAGATGCAAGATAATAAAGCCCACTTTAGCCCTGGGCATAGAAAAATAATAAGGCTTAAATGTAAAGTGGACCAAACAGGAATCTAGGAATCCACGAATGCTCTTTGCTGAACCGTTGAACTTGTCAACAACACCGCCTAGAATTACACTCTCCTTTGTGGCGGAATCACGGGATAACACCAATTGTTTTAATGCAGCGTTTTCAGCCTTTAAGTTTTGCACTTCGGTCGTCAGCTCTTGCATGCCACGCATAAGGTCCTGGACGGCCGCTTCCATGTCTGTATCGAGATCGGTCAGGTGGCGTCTCAATCTGTCCCAGGTTTCCCCTTTTCTCACCTGTTTCCCTTGCTTTGCAGAATCCTTAGCCGGGGTCTTCTTCTGTGCAGTTCGGGTCTTGTACAAGCCCGCTCGGCCGTCTTCGGATTCCAGGATTCGTTCAGCTACTTCCTCCGGGATCAAAGGAAACTCCAGGAAACTTGGAAAGATGGCAGCACATGGAGGCGGTCTGCGCGGAACGTGGAAAGAACAGGATCAAGGAAGTAGATTGTATAAGATTAGGACGAAAATCCGGCAACCAGAAAGCAACACAGTTCCAAGAGTACGAACTGCGGTACACGTCAAGTCACAGCTATCGGTAGCGTTGAGACGCGTGGAACAGCAGGGGAGTGGCTAATTTATAGAACGTGCTGCATAGGACGTAAAGGACGATAGACCACGTTCCGTGTATACGGCCATGTTGGGTGTACTACAGCGAGTAACCCCCGACGTGCCAGGGACCAGGAAGACCAGAAGGAGCGTGATCGATGGATCATGACAGTACAGATTTTCTACCACATGGCTGTACTTGTCAAATGTACCATGGCTATGCTATGTGACATCTGTGTGATGGCATCTGTCATGTATGTGTATTGGACATGCCACTCACAGGCTAATGTGTGCTGCCAGTGCTATCCAGCATGCTGCACATGTGTTGCTTTTCCATCTTGGAGTCCTCAGTGTGTGCTTTTTGCCTCCCCTTCCAACTCATTGACAGTGCATGCATGCCAGGGTTATAGTCACGTGGGACATGTGCAATTTATGTACTGGATCTCTGCCTCCTGCAGACCATACTGTCCACGGGTGTCTCTGGGTAACACCTCTGCAGACCTCTATGAAGCAGGTGCTGAATCGGACAGTGAGACATATGTGCCATCGCAGGTGAGTGTTTCTGGCAGGGGTGCTGTTCTGTCCAACCCACCTGCACCGGGGGTAGACCCCTCTATGGGGATTTCAGTGTTGGAAAGTCCGCCTGTGGTGGTTACGGATGCAGGGTCACACTCCACAATATTTGCTCCTGTTCCTGGGCCAGCAGATCAAAGGAGGAATGCAGTCCTGCAGCCTCAGGCAGTACCAGCACAGCAAGGTGCAGATCGCCTTGCCCCAAACAGGTGTGGTGCCCACCAACGCAGTGGCCGTGCGCCACCAGGCAATACTGTGTGGGAGAGCTCCATGTACAGTATAGCAGCACAACAGGGGGCATCATGTGAAATGATGGCTCAGGCAATGGATAGGGTGGCTACTTCCATTCTCCCCCCTGAAAGGCAGATGGAGCTCCAGCAGCAGGCAACAGACTCCATTTGCCACTCACACAGGGAGGACATGTTGGCATCCAACAGGGACCGACGGGCTGCACTGGAGACTCTGCATGCAGCCATATCTGTAGAGTCACAGGCCCACAGGGAAGCCCTGAGGTTAGAACACGGGTCCCTCAGAGATACTCTAGGTGAACTTGAGGTTTCCCAGAATTTTAGGTCAGAACAGCAGTTCACTGTCAGCTGAGCTCCAGGCAACCCGTCAGGAGATCCGGGCATCACGCGAGGCCATGCAGGCAGAAACATCATCCTGCAGAACCAAACCTTCCAGACCTGCATGCTTGCTGCCATGGAGGACCATACCAGGGCTTTGCGGGGGCTGCCTCCCATATCACGGCCACCTCCTGATGTAGCAGCAGAGGGCGATGACAGCGACGGCAGTTCTCCCACAGTAGCGTAGGTAGCCATGCAGGCCATGAGCCCATGGAGTTTTTTTTTTAAACATCCACGCCTGTGGGTGTTTGGATGCACCCTGTACCTCGTGCCTCCTGGGTGCCCCCCCCGCCCTGGTCCACACATGGCCATTTTTGATTTTACTTTTTTTTAAAACATTTTTTTACAGTGTGTTGCTTTGTGTGGCTCCCGTGGGCATCCACTGTATATTCCAGCCGGGCACATGCAGGCTTGTCCTGTCTTTGGGATAGATGCTTGGTTTCCTCACACACACACACCCCTCCTGCCTCCCATTTCCATGGGCTTGCAAAGGGTGTGACCAAGTGACAGTAACTTACACAGTGACATTGGGCTCCCATGAGTTGTGTGGGCAGTCGGTAGTCAAAACTGTGTGTACATCCCTAGTGGGGATTGTTGTTGGATTCTACACTGCACGGTGTATTGATATGTGCTTGTAAATCCATGTCTTTCTCCTTATATACATGTAGGTTCTTCATGTCTTCACAAGGCCATCTCCTTTGCAGATGCAGTTTATGTTGTATGCAGTACGCTGAGACATTTGCCTGACAGCAACACTCTGCAGTTGGAAGGGGTCGATGTGCTGCCTTAGTCAGGTTGTGAGACTTGCACTACTTTAATTCTTTGCTGTCATATATTGCCACGCTTTCGTCCTGTACTGATGTTTTGTGTTGCTGGTAAGTATTTGTTCATGTGTGGTGTTTCTTATTGATTACTTAGAGCATATTTTCTGTGGACTGTTTACATTAGGGACATTGCACTTTGTGACACTTGTGTCATGTGTTGTGCATTAATTTAGTTGCTTTCACATTGCATGCCATGCCATGGTGTGTTGGGTAGCTGAGATGGGGAGGTTTTGGGTGACATGGCACTATTTTGATGTGGTATTTTGCAAGGGGGTAATCATTCCTGCTGCATGAATGTGTGTCTTTTTGTGACAGAGCATTGGTTGTCTTTACGTAAGTAGGGATGCACACAATGTAACACTTCCAGGTGAACAATCCCAGGCTGGTATGGTTGTGACAGTTGACTGTCCCTATTGTCATCATCATTGATTGTCAGCTGGTATGTGCCAGGCCTGTGTGCACTCCGCAGGGGTAGGATTTTAGGTGAAGTAATTTTCCACAAGCTGGGTACGGGCTGCCTCACCACGTGCCCTTTCACCTCCCATGCGCAGCAGGCGTGCATGTGGTTGGGGAGGTGGGGGCACCACCATGTCCACCGGCACGCGCCGGCGTGTTGCAACGTTGTGCAGGACACATGCTGCCACTATGATCATGCACACTACTGGGGGCGCGTATAGCAGCTGCCCACCAGAGCGGTTAAGGGAGCGAAAGCGTGACTTGAGCACTCCGAATGTGCGCTCCACTATGCCCCGGGTTGCAATATGGGCTGTGTTGTATCTTACCTCGGATGGTGTGGTGGGGTTCCAAATTGGCGTCATCATGTAGGGGCTCAGAGGGTTGGCACTGTCCCCTGGGGAGGTGATGATGGCTATCATTAGCAGGGTTGTCACATTACTCAGTATCTGACATGCATGCATTTGCAGAGGCATTTATACTCACCAATCAGCCATGTGTCGCCATGCCGCCCAGCTTCCAGGTCTCGGTTTATGGGTGACATTCTGTAAATGAAACTATCATAGCTTGACCCTGGATAGTTGGCATATACTGAAGTGATTACTCCCTTGGCATCACATACTACCTGGACATTGATTGAATGCCAGTGCTTGCGGTTTCGATATATGTGCTCAGTGGCCCTGGGAGGACGTAGAGCAACATGGGTGCAATCAATAGCACCTAGCACTTTGGGGAAGTGTGCCATCCCGTAAATGTCCTGGACGACAGCCTGCCTTTCTGCAGGTGTTCTGGGCATGTATATGTGCCTGCGGACTGAGGGGCGTGCAGTCATGATGGCCAACACCTGGTGTAGGCAGCGTGACTGCATGGCCTGTGACACCCCCCCCCACTATGGCACTTGTCCGCTGAAATGACCCATTAGCCAAGAAGTGCAGTACATTGAGCACATTTTCCAAGGGACTCAGTGCTTGGGAGCACAAGGTGGGTGATGTGAGGTCATCCTCCCACTCCCTGACCAGTTCTAGGATTATGTGTGGTGGAAACCTGTACCTCCCATACACCTGGTCATCAGGCATCCCAAAAAGGCTGGTCCTGGGTAAATAAATGCGGGGCCTGGCTATCCTCCTCCTCCTGCGGTGTCCCATGACCACTGCTGCGAGGGATGGTATATTCATCGTAGCGTCTGAGCTTGTTTTTTGTTTGCATGCACTTTTATGCTGTGTGGGGTCGCTTACGCCTGCTTCCTGCTGGCGTACGTGTTTCCGGATAAGCGCGTCTTTTTTGGTGCACGCCTTTGCCCTGTTGGATTCCATGAATACGTGTTGTTGGCGCGCGTGTGGGCGTTGCGAGCATTTACCTCCTGTACTTCCCCCCTAACGCCCACATTTTCACACGTTGTTCCCCATTCCACGTGTTACGCCCCGTGTTCTGCCCACTTTTGTTGTGTGCGCTGCACTATGAGTGCTTTCCCTGTGCGCGCAGCGCACACCGTTTAATGACGTGTGCGCCCGCGTGCGCCACCCACGATTTTAGCGCACATCCCAGGATTTACATGCGTACTGAATTCCATGAATCGATGTGCGTGGCTTTGGCACGCGTGCGCTGCGATTTTCACGTTTGTGCTGCGATTTTCCCACTTGCGCTCCCCTTTTCGGCGCACATTAATTCCATGAATCGTCCCGTAATTGTTTATTTCCAGGCATGGTTAAATGAAAAGAGCACAAATTGGGTATAACAGTATCAGTACACGAGCACACTATCAATCAATGTCCTAAGCAGTTCAGAAATTGACTTGGAAATGAAAAACACAGTGCAGCCAAATCACACGTTGACAATGTGCATTTTCTTATTTTTACAGATTAAAATGTCAAAACGGTTTGAAAAACCAGTTGAATAGGCAGAATAGGAATGTGGTTTTTATGCTAAAGAATAGAGATGCACATCACAGGAATGATAGGCAACTGAAAGGGTAACTCTAAATGAATGCCAAGCTGAGATTCTTAATAGGAAAGGAAATTCGGTTTGAAAATAAAAACAGTGGACAAGGAAAATCAGTTTGCAAGGAATAACAAGTTTTACTTAAACTAGATTTTAGTGACTATATTGTTAAAGAAAGACATGGTAGACTCGAAGGTTAATTTGCAAGGTTAACCTTCACGCCGCGTTCATCTCTATTTGGGAATTAATTAAATTATTCAACATATGATGAAGGATTTAAGCAAAGAGCAGTAAGGAAGGGAAAAATGACGCTAACACCTAGAAATCAAGGAACAGAATACACAGAGGATTCGGATTAAATTAAACAGTTACTAGTGTACTTTCAGGATTACTTATGGGCTGGAACAAAGGCAAGGTATCAAAATGGGGTATTCTATGTTTTTCTATGGGATTGGGTGATACTCACAATCAACACTTGAGTTTGGGATTTGGGACAGCCAACCAGGTTTCTGGACTCAAAGGATCTGATCACTGCACATCAACGGGCTCACCAAGAAGGGAACAGCTGGTAACCGGGGTTGGGTCTCAATAGCTAGTGAGGTGCATCAACTGGATAAACCAGGTGACAGGACAGGCAGGCAGCGCTGGATAATCCTAATGAGGGTTCCGCCACCTTTCCCCTTTTTCCCTGAATTAGTGAGTTTTTCTCTTATGGGGTTTAGTTCTGAAGGGTGGTTCTGTATGGAAAGGAGGGCCTGGATCAGCTATCCCTATCCTGGCAGTGGAGTCTGGATTCTTGCAGGGTGAATCTGGAATGTCTGGATCTCGGGATGCGCAGGAGCTGGAAAATTCAGAAGTGTGTGTCCTTTGTCTCTCAGAGTGTTCCCCTTTTATAAGGCGGGTGACATCACAGGATTGACCATGGGGGCAGGTCTTTGGCTTGACATGCCTTTAACAACTGGATTGGTCAGGGTTTACTGTTACCGCCTTCCTGTCAACCGCTTGGGCTTCAAGGACATGGCATCAGTTTTATGGTGTGAGCTTAAATTGCCCATGCCCTCCCACAGTCATTTCTTCCAAGTTGTGGCATTTTCCAAAATCACATTGGCAAATGACACATTTCATACAGAGCATGGCATTCTGACTCCCAAGTCTGTACTTTGTCATTTCGCCCTTCTAATAATGTTTCACACTTTTCAGTGGGAAATATTTCACCTAAAATTCTCCAATTCTATATATGGGTACCTATTATCACAGAGCATGTTTGCATAAAATTAAAGTTGCACCATGTACACTTTCCCCATGATTTCCATTTTTCTGCCGTCTGCATTCCCTACACACTAAGGACAGCCACAATGTCTTGTTTTAATGACCCAACAATTACATTTAAACTGTTAAAAGTTTGCATTACTGTGTTGTCCGGTTGCAGAAATAAATGTCTTAAAGTTTATTAAATGAAATAGTCTTTTTACCCAAATGGGCTGGCTTTTGTCTTCCAAATAAGGGCATTTCCTTCCAACCCACAGCCAACTGTCAGCCCTAGTCCTGTGTTGCCATGAAGTTGCCTTTGAAGCCCCCCAGTTTGAGTTTGAGGTGAGGTGCTGTTAAAAGAGTCACACCTATGTGTCCCAGAAATCCATTCTGCCAGGCTGAAGCACAGCCACAGAGTCTGACGAGGGTGCGAGATCCACCACCATTGTCTATTCATAGGCCGCGGGGGCTGGTGCACTGGAAGGGATGCAGATCCTGTTCCCAGGAAGCAAAGGTCTTTTGAAGCCAGGCCAGGAAAAACCTGTTCTGTGGCTTCAGAACAGAAAGTGCTTTTTTGTTTGGACCCAGAAAGCATATCTGTTGGAATGAAATATCCCATATATGTTTGCAAACAAAACCCCCCTCACATTTCTAAGCAAGGACAGGGCTTTAATTCAACATTTAACTTTTAAACAGCATTTTCTTGTTTGTCAAAGGCACATTTTACACGTGGGTTAATTCTGCTGGGATGTCACTTTCAAATGCGGCTTTTCCTGATATCTTTATTCTGAGCATTTCCGTGGCCATAGTTAATTTCTACCACACAAGAATCTGTTCCACACAGGGATCCTTTGAAACTGACATGCTAAGAGAGAGTAGGCTTCTTATGAAGAATTTAGCTGTGATATTTTGTTGCAAAGTAAAGCATTTTTCTTCATACGGCTTGGAGTGAAGTTCTTTGTTATTTCACAGATTTTGCCTGGCACAGCCTGTCATTCAGTGAGAAATGCCCCCTTTTGCTGGAGCCCAACCTGAATATGAATGGACCTAGCTGGGTCTCACTGGATCAAAACTGTGTACTGTTGAACAGATGAAAAAGGGCATCAGGGCAGAGTGATTTTAAAAGGCAGAATATTTCTTTTTTTAATGAAAAGCTTTGGGCTGGCAGCCTAGCAGCGCTGCCTTTGAATTCTTTTCTTTTTGGTGCAAATGAACTTTTCTCTGGAGCCACTGAAGAAAATACTGGCAACAATTCTCGGGGTATTTGGTGTTTCATCTCGCCCCATGTGTGGCTGGTAAGGCAGCGCAGCCATTATTTTGGTGACTGAAAAATGCAGTTTTAAGGCAAGGAGATAGTGCTCAACAGTGCCAGCGCAGCCATTCTGCTGGTGACCGCTGAGATGTGGTTTGGTGGTGTAGGGGAGTTCTGCTGGGTGGTAGATGTATCCCACAGATCCCCCCGACTTTCCTGAGACTTCTTGTTGAGGGAAAGTAGGGCAAAGTGGGGTTCATCAGGCGGAGTTCTTTTTCCATCAGGGAGCGGTATGCCACAATCCTCCCTCTGTCTTTCGCAGGCTTGTGGAGCGACACCCACTTTTCTTCCTTCCCTTTGTCTTTCGTTGGAGTGTGGAGCGACACCCCCTTTCCGGGTCCCCGGGGAAGTCCTCCTTTGTCAACCAAGGAACGGAATCAGTACTCACTAGTGACTAAATAAAGACAGGTTACAACATTTTCCTACTGACTATCTTCCTGGAAGGTTGACATCAGTGTGACACATATACATTACGTTTATTACAGTATTCGAACAATATCAGCAAATAATTTCTTAACAAGGCAAAGATAGTTAGTTTTACGCCATGGTTATGTGAGGCACTTTTGCGATAATGAAGAAAAGTACTCCCTGTTAGATAGATATACCTATGGACCTACTGTCAGGATCAGCCACCAACGCTCTTTGCCGTCTTTGTCACTTGGCAAAACCTCTGGTAGAACCTCTCCAAACCTCACACCACGTTCAGGACTCCGTTACACCCACAGCAGCATCAGAACTCCTACAGCGTTTTTACCATGGCAATTGTGGCATCCCCTCCACAAGCGTAACGCTATCGCGTTCTGCAGCGGAGGAGTCAAGCGAGGCCGTGCTCACCCGTTATAAACACTTCCGTGTTGCCGCACTCGCTGCCTCTGTTTTTGAATCAAGGCTAGTGTTGCCCACAGTTTTTAGCTCCTGTTCTTGACCCTTCCTGCCCTCCGTTGTCTGTATTGCTTCCCCCTGGTATTCGACCCTGGCCTGCCTCTCTGACCTGCTTCTTCTTTGTGGATTGGCTTACCTTCATTGCTCGCACGCTGCTGACTCCGGACCGTCCAACGACCTGCTTCCTCTTATTGGATCTTACCTTCATTGCTTGCACACTGCTGACTCCGGACCGTCCAATGACCTGCTTCCTCTTATCGGATCGTTCCTGCATTGTTCACACGCTACTGACTCCGGAATGTCTAATTATCATGGATTGCAGTACCTTCCTTGTTGCACACTGTTTGACCGTTCACCGAGTCACATTGGGTCTAGTTTTCCTCTTCCATTACTGCCTAGAGCGAACCTACACCATCCTAAATTCCCAAAGCGTCTGGACTAGAGACTGTGATAATTGGCGCATAGGCCGCTAGGCGTCCTCATTTCGTCAGGGTAGCATTCTGGACTAGAGACTGTTTTTCCACCTAGGCGTCCTCTTCCCGACGGGGTCTAGGGCTAGGTTGGATGGTGTACGAGTTCCTCGGTAGTGTTGTCGCCATAGACCCACAGTGGTAAGTCCTAAAAACCTGATCTCATTGCTTTTCTCTTGTATGTCGGATATTCAGTAATTTCTCGCGTTGTCCTGGTGTCCTGTTCTTGTTCTTGTTCTTGGGAGATTATCTTGTTCTGAACTCAGGTTTTTCCTTTCTACAGTCAACAGTATTGAAGTCTCCACCCCTACAGTGCCAACGGTGTCTGAACATTCCAACAACGGATGCAGTGATCTCCATCTTTCGGCTAATTGATCCCTTTGTTGTTTGATTAGAAATACAAAGGGGTACATTGGTAGGAAGAACTCTATAGCTACGCTTCAAGTTCTTCTACCGGATTATCACCTCAGGACCAGCAGCCTGATACCTACCTGTTCCCTTCTGGTTCTTCTTTTTTGGTTCTCATTCTCCAGGTGTCTCCTCTATTTGACTTTCTCTTGGCTCCTCCTCAATCAGCTGCAAAGTGTGTCTGGGGTGACAACTTTTTACTTGATTAATGTGGACCCATTTCTCTTCTTCCAACTCTCCTTGCAGATTCTGTAGGCGACAGGTGAAATTTTATCTACAATTTCAAACGGACCGCGCCAGGAGGGGAGACAATTTCGCTCTTAGCCTGGTTCCTTTGAAAATTGTACAAATAGATCTGGTCTCTGACTTTCTTTTTTGGTTGTTTTTAAGTCATATTGAGCCTTCATCCCTCTGCTGATTTTTCCAGATTCCGCTGACCGTACGCAAATGCATGCTGAGGGTGTTTTCTTAGATTCTCAACATACTCATGTGTTGTGGAGATGTTTGTCAGTGTCTGCTCTTGTGTTCTATAGAGCAGATGCTGAGGTGGCACCATCCCTCGTCCAGTCATTAGCTCAAATGGGAACATCTGGGTCGCAGAAGATGGTGTAGATCCGATGGCCATCAGGACAAGTGGTAATCAGATGTCCCAACTTGGCACAGAATCTGCCACAAACATTTTTAGAATGCTCACAATTGTTTTATTGTACCTCTCAACTCCCCCAATAGAGGACTGCGCTATGCAATATGAAGTTTCCTTTTTACCCCAAGTATCTCCCACATCTTTGTCATCGCTTCGCTGGTGAAGTGACTTCCTCGGTCTGACTCAATCCTTTGGGGTAGGCCAAAACGCAAGAAGATGTGGTTGATCATCAGGGCAGCTGCTGTTTCTGCCTTGCAATTTGGGGCCGGGAGACATTCCACCCCTTTGGTAAACAAGCATGTTACTGTTAACATGTACTTGTTCCCCCTAGAGGAGCGAATCACGGGCCCGATGAAATCTACTTGTAAATCTGAACAAGGCAGTGTCATCCCCCTCTTCTGGAGAGGAGCTTGGTGTGTGAGTGAACTTGGCTGAAATTGTGCACACACAAGACACCCCTTCAAATATTGGTCGAGGTCCTGCCCCATGTGTGGCCAGTATGCAACCTCCCGCAAGATTTCTACAGTAGTAGGAAATCCCCGATGATCACGTCATGGGCGTGACTTAGAATCAGGCTTCGGAATGAGGTAGGTACCACCCACTGGTCACCACCAGAGATGGATCTCCTTACCAACAAACCATCTTGGATTGGGAAGATTTTTGCGACACTTCATCAACACCCTGAGGTCCTCTTTCCCAATGTCATCGGTATGCGTCAGAGGAAAGTTCTCAAGGTCCTCAATGTGTTGATAAAATTTCCCAATAATCGGATCCCCTTTTTGTGCCATGATTAAATCAGCATTTGGGGTCTCCTTACTCCACTTGGCAGTTGAGAGTTGATTGTGAGCATTTGTCTGGGACTTAGTGACAGCAGTGACCTGGAGTTCCCCCAACAGGGATTCGATCTCAAGGAGATCCCCCTGGATGGCTCTGGTTTTGGCCAGCTGATCAGCAAGGTCGTTTCCAGTTTTGTCTGGCCCTTCTATTCTGGAATGACCCTTAATCTTCTTCCAATAGATGGTCATCCCATTAGAGGTGACCAGATCATCAATATTTTGTATTAGCTTGCCATGTTTAAGTGGTTTGTTAGTAGCACACAGCATGCCTCTGGTTTTCCAATTACCCAGGTTCCGGAAATAATCTGAGTCAGTGATTATGACCAGTTCGTGGAGTTGGTGTTGGACGGCAGTGAGGGTGGCCTGATGAACTGCCATCAACTCTGCCACCTGACTACTGCGGGGACCGATTTTGTATCCAGCAGAGGGTTCCGGGGCATCATTCACCCAGGCATTCCCAATGCCGCCCACCAGTTCCTTGTCCCCGTTGTTGTCAACATGGTAGCAGCAACCGTCCACATAAACTGTGGGCATTCCCTCACACTTGTCTTCTTCATAGATTTTGTGTGGGGAAGTTAGGTACGCCTCCATGTTGTCCTGGGTTTTGGGACTTTCGTCTTCAACACAGTTTTCTCTGGCACAATCATGCAAGTCAGCCAGACCTTGCGCAAGGGGACTCTTCTTGTTTTTGCCATATCTGACCTCCACAGGAAAGCCTTGCATTGACAGAATCCAGGAAGTAATTCTGGAATTACTCACATTTCTAGCCCGGATTCTGTCACTTTGGAGGTATTGCAAAGGCAGGTGTGGAGTCTCCACTATGATGTGTTCCCCCTGGATAAATGGGGAGTGGTTTTTCAATGTGCACACCGTTACCAGGAGTGCCTTCTCACAATCGTTGAATTTTTCCTCCACAGAGGATAAAAGTCTTGCTTGCATAGGAGATTACTTTATTGACCTTTTCATGCTTTTGATATAATACTGCTTTCAAGCATGTATTTGAGTACCCTGGCTCCAAGAAGAACTCCTTGTTTTTGACAGGGTAAACACGACAAGGCGCTTGTGAGAGACTTCTCTTGAGTTGTTTTACTGCCTCGGCTTGTTCTGGAACCCACCCCCACTTGACCCCCCCTCAACAGATGGATCAGGGGTCTTGTGACTTCTGCGTAATCCTCAATGAACTTCCTACTGTAATTAGTCAGTCCAAGGAGGCTTCTTAGCTCACACAGAGTTGTGGGGTCTTTTAGTTTTATTAGTACTTCCACTTTCTTCTCCTGCGGACAGATACCCTCATGAGTTAATGCATGTTCCAAGAAGTTGACAGTTTTGCTCAGGCAACCATCAACTGGGTCAGAACATAACAGATTTCTGCTCTGTGTTCCTCCATAGTTGAGCTTTTTATCAAGACATCATCCACATAGGCCAGTTTACCCCTTTTCACCCAAGTCGGGCATGGCCTTGTGTAAGAATATGTTGAATTCATTGCCAGAGTTTATGTATCCAAAGGGAGTCAGGGTCCATGTGTACTGCTGCCCCCCGAAGGTAAAGGCCAGCTTGTATTGGTCCTCCCTACTGACGGGCACAGCCCAGTATCCATTTGTCAGGTCAATGCCGGTGTACACTTTTGACCCCTGGATCTGGGCCAGCCCCATGTCAATGTAGGGAAGAGGCCATTGGGACACATGGACCTGTTTGTTTAGCTCTCTCAGGTCTGCGCAAAGTCTTCATTGGCCATTTGATTTTCAATCGCCAGCACCGTATTGTTGAAGGTCCTCTGGACTGGATGAATTATCCCATGGGACTCAAGGTTTTTGATCATTTCTGTCAGGGACTCCATTGATGCGAGAGGCAAGCGATATTGCTTCACAAACACAGGAGTCATTCCAGGGTCCGAGGGAATTGTGGTAGTATGTATCTCGGTGCGACCAATGTCGTACGAATCCATAGCAAAGATATCTTGGAAATCTAAGAAAACCTGTTTCAACTTTTGCTTTTGCTCCTCAGTCTCACAGGCATCAGTGAGGTTGACCCGCTCTTCCACCATTTGCTTGAAGCCTGGAAAGACTTCGGTTTTCACTATCTCAGCGGCCTCCTTGAACTGGGTGGGGAGGTTTCTGGTTAGAGTATTGACCTGGACAGAGGGTTTCAGGTAGCAGAGGCAGTCATTGTGGACCTGGAAGATCACCTAATCCTTCCTGATGTCACAGGTCACCTCTTCCTCCCCGTAAAGGCAGGAAGAGTACACTAGGAAATTCCTCCCTTGCCGGGTGAAGATCCTGTCTGATTGTATGTCATTGTCCCTGTCATTGTAGTCATTGGGGATGGGTCCTATCAGTTCATTTCCTAGATCCATGGAAAAATGTCGGTCATCAACCGCCATTCTAATAATGGTGCCTGCGCCCAGAGTGATACTCCTAGGGTCGCTGTTATCCATCAATATTGGAATGGTGTTGTGTTCTGCATTGACTAATGGTGTTGGGTTTTACCCTAACCCCTGCTGTTGGAGATGGGCATTGAGATGTACATAGGCATTAGGATTTTGTAGTTTCTGTCCTCTTTAATTTTTAAGTCCAGTGGGAATCGTCGGGTCCGTCCTGGGATGGTGACCTCCTCTCCAATTTGAACTTCAACCGCATACGGCAGTAATTGGGCTGACCAAATTGCTTTTTCAGAATCATCAAAGCCCATGGGATTGCTCCCTAGTCGGGACTAGACCTTGTAATTTATAAGGTCCAAATTAATTGCAAACCGATTGAGAATGTCACTGCCTAAATAGAATGCAGCAGGGACATCTCGCACGACCCAACAATTATGTTCTGTGCTTTTGTCACCTATAGAAATTTTGAGCATACACCTACTAGGCAGGAGATGTTTGTAATTGGGAGTCTCCAGGCCCATTTCCCACTTATCGATCAATTTAAATGTGGGAATGGTTGTATCTTTTGGGAGCTTTCTGAACATGGCTTCGCTGATGAAGCTCTTTCCGTTGTTCAGGCACACTCAGGCGAAAAAAGACTCCTTCCCCTCATTTAACTGAATAGGGAGGAACAACTGTTCTCAAATTTTCTGAATGTCAGCTAAACTTTGAGCTGGTTTTTCACAGTTTGGATTTTTAGATTGTGAATTGGTATAAAATTTCAAAGTATTTCCGTCCAGGGTGGAATGCCACTTGAAACTGGAAGGAAGGTTGATTTTCAGAAATGGAGAGGAGTTCCCATCACCAGTTTGTTGTCCTTCAGCAATTACTGTAATCTCAGGTATTTCATTATTTTGAAATGAAACTCAATATGATCAGACTTTGTTCAACCATGTGGCATGTGCCATTTAAACTAACATGGTTGACACTGTGTTTTAATTTTATTGGGCAGTTAGTCTGAGTCCAGAGGACCTTGTTCACACAGTCTATTAGGGGAGAGAACCTGCGAAGGATGTCATTCCGTAATAGACAGGGGGTTCCCTCAGGATTAACGACTATGACTGGGTGTTTCACCTTATGTCGCCCAATTTTTATTTCCAGATCTGCAGTCTCCTCGACAGGAATTTCATTCAAACTGGAGGACACTAACTTCTTCCACAAATTGGGCCTTTTTTATGTCTTTATTTCTCCTACCCACCCTCTGTTCCCTGGGTTGCAGATTTTCGGGGGCAGGAGATTTTAGTTCCGGGTCCGTGATGTCCAGGGGCTTTTCACATGTGAGGAAGGAAGTTTCCTCTAGGGCTTTACACCCCCCTTGATCCCGTGCCTCCTCCTCTGGAACCGGTGAGTTGTCGGGGTTCTCTTCCTGTCATTGTTCTGGGGCGCCAGACCCTTGGTTTGTGGGGTTCTGAGCCGCCATGTTCACCTGAGGGTTCTGCTGAGCTCTCGACATACGGCTCAGATCTTGCGTGAGGTTCTGGACCTGGTGCTCCAGTTGGGACACCCGTTCCGGCTGGTACGGGGGTCTTTGTTCATACCTAGGTGGTTCTCGGGAAGGGTAACTATCCCTCCCGGAGTGCCCTGGGTATTGGAGATTTTTATAACCCTCCACCCTTGGCCTCTCCTCTCTCGGATTGGGTGGTCTGGACTCCTGAACAGGGTAAAGAAAGGAGGGTTGTCCTGCAGGTTGGGGTTTGGTAGATACCGGGGGAAGAAACTTAACCCTGGATTTGGGGGATTACTGCCCTCCTGAGGAAAGTTAGGAGGGATGTTGCTTGGGGCAGTACTCACCTGGTTGGACTCCCCCCCCTTGGGGGACTGGGGGAGTCCATACATACCCCAAGATAGATTGGTTGCCCCTGTATCTGGGACTTATGTAATCAGGAGAATTAGGGGTCCCATTGGTGGGGTTACCTCCATGACTGCCACCAGTTCCTGATTGATCAGATGGCCTTCTTTGCCTATGATTTGGCTGATTTCGGGACGGTTGGTTTTTAGGCCCCCCATTTCTAGGGCAGCCTTCACCTCTCTGGATAACATCAGAGCCTGCAAACTGAAGAAAGTTTATAAATATTGCATATTAATACACAGTGATTGAACCACTGACTTTGTACTTACCTGTTCTAACTGTTGTTTTCACCAGTTGTTACTGTTGTGTTATTGTTTTCCTATTTCATACTGTGGGTTACTGTTCCTTTATATTGTATACACCACACACTTGTGTTTGATTGTGATTATTTTGTCACATCTCTTTGGATTTAATACTTGTTTTAGTCTTGATCTATTTATTAAACTGAAGTGTTTTTACTGACACCTCCCAGTAGGCCAGCCGATTATTGCATTATTAGCATGTTTTGCATTTGACCTGTCTGTCCCTGTTCTATTTCTCATTATTTCTTGGTCAACCTTCACCTCCGAACATCTACTGCGACTGTTCAGGACTATATGCCTATTACAGTTCTCTCATGCAATAAGGGTCTACGTTTTAGGATGTCAGCGAACAAGATCAGAGCCCTAACAGTTAACTTTGAGAAATCCTTATCCATGTTCGAATATTCACCATTGCTGGAGGAGTTCAATTACAACGGTAAATCAAACTGCCCCCCAGTCAAGGCCTGCAACCATGCTTTTGATCTAGTGTTGGTGACAAAGAGAAGAGTAGTCTGAAAACTGAGGCGAATTGCAAAGAAATCCAACTTACCCAATGATCTCAACAAAGTTAGGCTGGCTCATTCTAGTTATAAAAACGGGCTCTGTACTTCTAAATACCAGAGATATCAGAATGACGCAGAGTCCATGTTGAGAACTTTGGCTGGCAAAGATCTGCGAGCCTTTTGGACTTTAATAAAAGCAGACGTGTCTTCTTTAAAGGCCGACCAATCCAACTCTATAAGTGAGGAATCCTGGATCGCCCATTTCCACAAGCTTTACACCTTGACAATGGCTACAGGGGCCGTTGAAGATCACCCTAAGAACTTGGGTCCATGGGTTACGAACACCAACACAGACGAAAGTGTAAAACGAATTAAGAAGTTGAAGACTTCTCGTACCCTGGGCCCTGACGGGCTCACAAATGTTATGCTTAGGGAATACCCGTAGGACTGGGCTACTTTTACTGCCATTCTGTCCGGACAAATTGCCAAAAGTCACCAAGTGCCCAGTTCATGGAGGAGAGCGATAGTGGTGCTGATTCACAAAAAAGGTGATCGGAATGATCCTAAGAACTATCGCCCTATCGCTCTCCTCAATGTTATCGGCAAACTGTATGGTTCGATTCTCCTGGACTATTTCCACGGTTGGTGCCGGTCCATTGACAACCTCGATCCTTTTCAATCTGGCTTCGTGAAGGGTTTGGGCACGGTTGTCAATATCTCCCTACTGCACATCTTTAAGGAAACATCACGAAGATGAAAGACTAAAATCTACATGGTGTTTGTGGACCTGGTCCAGGCCTTTAACCAGGTAGACAGAGGCCTGCTCTGGTCAAAAATGAAGAAGAAGGATTGCCCCTTGGCCATCTTGGACCCCATCAGAGCTATGCATTCATACACCTTCTTGAGGGTTATACTAAGCAAAGCTGGGCTTTTGTCTAAAGAAGTCAAGACCCTGAGAGGTGTGAAACAGGGGTGCCCAATGGCTCCTGCCCTCTTCAACTTGTACCTGGAAGTCATACCTGATGCCTTTTAGTTTATATGATTTTTTCCACCTAAAGTGGGCAGTGTTCACTTACCTCGACTGCTTTATGCCAATGACGTAGTGCTTATCGATCAAACCCTGGTGGGCCTACATAGGCAACTCAACGCCCTTCAAAACTGCATCGTTCAAAATGGGCTCAAGATCAACAAAGGGAAGACAAAAACAATGAGCTTTGGCCTAGCTGCTAAATCCAAGAACCGCCCTATATGGCACATTGGTGACGAGAAGATCGAACATGTGGAATCCTTCAAATACTTGGGTGTTTGGTTAAGCAACCTAAGTTCTGAAGCTCCCATGTTAACCCAGCTTTTCGAAAAAATTAAATCATTAACTAGCCAGGCTTGTGCTATAAATAGAAAATGTGGGCGGTTCTCTATTCTTCCGCTCTTCGATTTTACAAGGCAGAAATCGAGTGGATGGAGAGCCATCCTCGACCTCTGATATCCCAAACTCTTCCTCTACTCATTCCAAATGGTTTACGCTTCAAAAGATTCTCTGGAAGATTTCATATTGTCCCTGGATATGGAGGTTGCTTATTTCCATGTTCCTGTTTACCACCGTCATAGCAAGTCCCTGTGCTTTGTGCTAGAAGGCCACAACTTTCCATTCAAGGTCCTCCCCTTTGGCCTCAGGTCTGCCCCAAAGGTGCCTTTCCCCAGCCGTGGCACATCTCAAGAAGACACAGATCCACATATACCCTTATTCAGACGACTGGATGTTCTGGGCACCATCCCTCAAACAGGGGCCTGGTTTGCTTTTCACAGAGTGCACGGATATATTTCTATTTTTCTCCCCAGTACACTGAATGAAAAACTTTGGACGCTGAAGGGCAAGTATCTACACACACACACACACACACACACACACACCCGCACACACGCACGCACACATGCACGCACGCATGCGCACACACACACACACACACACACAGACCCGTCGCCTCCTTGCATCAGGCTGATTCAAACCTCGTTTGCAGTGCTTATTACAATTTTGTTAGTCCTGTTTTTCTTCCATTCCTGCTTCCCTAGCTTGGGAGAACCTGCAGCTCTGATTTCTCACCAAACCGCTCTCTACTTCCACCAAATCTCACCTCTGCGGCCTCCACCAACTCATCTGCCGCTGGCATTTTCCAACATCGCCAGCTGCCTACCCGCCCATAACCTGCTGGCAGAAAAGAAACCTGCCTTCTCTGCACCTCCTGGCTGACAGGCTAGCCAGCTTCGCCGTCGGGCTGTGGGTGACTCCCGCGGCCGCACCGATGCTGCCTCCAACATCGCCAGCTGCCTGCCCACACATAACCTGCTGGCAGAAAGGAAACCTGCCTTCTCTGCACCTCCTGGCTGACAGGCTAGCCAGCTTCACCGTCGGGCTGCGGGTGACTCCTGCGGCCGCATCGAGGCCACCTCCAACATCGCCAGCTACCTGCCCGCCCATAACCTGCTGGCAGAAAGGAAACCTGCCTTCACTGCACCTCCTGGCTGACAGGCTAGCCGGCTCCACCACTGCGATTCCTGCGGCCGCACCAAGGCTGTCTCCTGCCTCCAACTACACCAGCTGCCTGCCCGCCCATCACCTCTTGGCAGAAAGGGAACCCAGCTCCAGCAATCGGACAGTGGGTGATTCCTGCGGCCGCTCCAAGTTGCCTCCTGTCTCCAACAACACCAGCAGCCGAGTCAGGAGCCACTCATTGCTGCTCTACCTACCCACCATCTTTTTGAGGCAACTTGTGCCCCGTTGCAGGCTAGAATGTTTTCGGCTACCGTGGCTGCTCAGAGGTGGGAGCCTTGACCCCTCTCACTCCTGAATCTACCCTGCGGGGCCCATTGCAACTGACTCCTGCTCCTTCTGAACCCACCATACTCACTGGATTATCCAGGAACGCTCTGCTGTCGTGACCACCACTCCTCCCCTCCAGGCCACATCCAGCACTGCTATTGAGGCTACCTACCTCTCTTCTCTTGGATCTCTCATCTCTAGCCTGCTAGCCTTCTCATCCCTCTCCTACCATGCATACTACCTGCCTGAGGATCCTGCTGCGCACACTACCGGTCCGGGGACGCTCTGCTGCTAAAGCCTGTAGGCTGAAGGACATATCCAGCCCTGCTACTGATGCTACCTACCCCTCTTCTTTTGGACCTCTCACCTCTAGCCTGCTAGCCTCCTCATCTCTCTCCTGTTCCTACCACACACACTACTTGTCTGAGGATCCTGCTGTGCACATTACCTGTCCGAGGACGCTCTCCTGCTGAAGCTACCTGCCCTTACTCATCCCCCTCTTGTTATGCGCTTTGCGCGCCCCTCCCCTCATCGTTCACCTTCCTCTCCCATCCCCCCTTCCTCCCCCTCCTCCTTCTCCTCCCTACCTTCCTCATGCCCACCCCCATGACTTACCCCCTACCCCGCCCCATCTCCCTCATACTCTCCCTCTTTGCCCCAACCTCATCTACCCCCCTACTGCCAAACCATCCAGCATCATTAACATTGCTCTCTGGAATGCCAGATCTATCTGCAATAAGACCGCTGCGGCACTCGACATGTTCTTCCGCCTCAACCACCATTTCCTCTGCATCACGGAAACCTGGATTCCCCTCACCAATTCCACCGTCCCTGCTTCTCTCACCATCCCCTCTTCCTCATTCTCTCATGTCTCCCGCCCCACTGGTTGTGGTGGCGGCATTGGTCTCATCCACCACCCTAAATTTCTTTCCTCTACCCCTGCCCTACCTCTCCCCACCTTTTCTTCTTTCAAATACCTTTTCAAATCCTTTACCTATCCTCATGCAATTTCCCTCTTAATCATCTACAGACCCTCTGGCCCCCTCTCTTCCTTTTATGAGGACCTTAACCATCTCCTCTCTCTCATCTCCCCCTCCAGCACCCCTCTCACTGTTCTTGGTGATTTCAACCTTCCTCTCTCTAGCTCCTCTCATTCTTCCCCTCTCCATACTAGACTCCTACCTCCTCTCTCCCCTTGCTACTCCTCCAATCCACACCTCTGGCTCCACTCTTGATCTCATCTTCACCTCAACCTACTCCTCCTCACCTGTCTCCTCTCTTCCCAACTACCTCTCTGACTACGCCTTACTCTTCTTTTCCCTTACTCCCCCCTTCTCTCTGTCCACCCTCCCTCCCTCCCCTTCCCCCTTCTTTCGTTGCGATCTCCGCAACTTTAACCCTTCCCTCTTCTTTAACTCCTGCACTTCCTCCCTTCCCAGTGTAGAGGAGGTCCCAGTCATGGCCTGCACCCCTAACCCCCATTACGAGGTACCAGGAGCGTAGTCGCCAAGGTATGTGACGTATGAGGAGCAAATGAACCAACAAAGAGCTGTGTTGGGTCTCTGCCCACTGTACATCAGAAGAGCCGTACCTGTTGAAGCACCCATAACCAGACAACCATGGGCTGCACATTACCCTCTAAGACAGCCATACCAGCAGCTGAGACGAAATGAAGAGTACCTACAGACGATCCGCGAAGAAACCCAAAGAGCCTTAATGGAAGGCCAGTGAAAATGACACAAGGGCTGGGACAGACTCGCAAATGAACGAAACCGGCTATCGAAGATAGCACGTCAGTGCGAGTAGCTATGAAAATAGATGTAATGGACACAGGAAAGAGACGATGTTAAAACGTAAGGAAACGTTGCTATGAAACAAAATGTAGGTAACCAACTGTCACGGCTCGCTCCCTTCGCTCCCGTTCCCGCCACTTGGGGGCAGGTTTTGGGGTTTATTCCCTTCTGGACATTTCCTCCGAACCTTATGCTACAGTGTCCTGATGAATTGGGAGCGCTAAAACCTTATTTCCCAAATTACTTCCCTTCCGGATCCATTCCAGGTTTTTGGCAGCCAGCATGCTACTGCTACTTTAATCAAATGACTATGCTTCCCAGAATGCCTGGCTCACTGCTTCACCTCCTCCCTTGCAGGACAAGGCTGGGTGGAGGATAGGCAACACCTGTGGCTGCAGGTGCAGCAGGCGGCACGCCTGAGGGGTGTGCTCGTTAAGCAGCTTTAAAAGCCTCAGTTTGCTTCAGTCCAGCGCTGGTCATTGTTGCTGTGTTCCTGTTGTGACTGGTCCCTTGTTCCTTGTTCCTAGCTTTTGTGCCTAGTACCTAGTTCTTGTTCCTTGTTCCTAGCTTTTGTGCCTAGTACCTAGTTCCTGTTCATTGTTCCTAGCGTTTTTGCCTAGTACCTAGTTCCTGTTCCATTCCTAGCGTTTGTGCCGAGTTCCTAGTTCCTGTTCCTTGTTCCTAGCTTTTGTGCCTAGTGCCCAGTTCCTGTTTCTTGTTCCTCTGCCCTAGATTTCGGATTCGTGTGCTTAATTGATTTCTGCTCACTGGATTTCCCTTTCTGTCTTCCTCTGTCTGCAGGCAGCCTGTCTCTGTGCTTTACCCTTTGATGCTGCCCAATTCGCCTGTGTTTTCTGTTTCTTTGTTGCTATCCTTTGCTACTGAAAAACCTGATGCTTTAGTCTTTCCCTTTATAGATTTAGCTTCCTGCCTCAAGGTTTCCTTTTGTGATATCATTTTCCCTGCTCCTGATCCTTACTTTCTATTGGGATCCATTCCATGTTTTCCATCTCACTTCTGCATTCATTTCCCATGGATTAATAGGTGTGGGTGTTATTGTAACTAGTCCCAGTGTAAATGCCCTTTTGTTTCCTCACTATTTTATATCACTATTTGTACTCGCCCCTTGACTAGGGTCTTATGTATTTAGTTTCCTCCACCCATTGCTGTTATAGCCTTCAGGGTTCCTGATTGAACAACTGGGTTCGTGAGTTTACTGACATTCAAGTGGTCTTTCCGGTCCTCGTGAGTACAGTTTCTAAGTTCCATATTCTGTATCATCCAGAGTGTCAGCTCACAGATCCTGTCCTTGCTTGCCCTCTACGTGGGTTTAGCGCTGTCAGTATCTGTAATAGCATAGTGGGTAAGGAGTTTGCCGACTTTCCTTTCAGTCAGAAGGAGGTTCTAAGTGCTTACCCCACATTCCTTTTCATATATAGGTATTATTGTTTCTCCTGGGTTTTAGTATACACAAGTCTTGGGTTTTGTATGCACATATTTAGATTCAAAGTTGTACACTGTGAGATTCCGTGCACATTGCCTTCTTCCTTTCTTAACACCAACCAGTTAATGCGTGTAAATATGGTTGGAACGCAAGAAGCTAAGAAAACGGTACTGCTTGCAATGCTTAGTAGAAGAATAGAGCGGCATGCGCCATATATATATATAATATATAATATACTATATTAGTGCGACTCCATTTTGTAAAGCAGAACTAAGCCCAGGCTGCAAGAGGGCCACCAAGGCCGAGATTCATATTCCAGGTAAAGCCAGGAGGGAAGGGCGCAATCGAAACTCAGCAAGAAGTAGCTCATGCTTGAGAATTTGAGGTCAACTCCAGGAAGGGAGGAGAGCGGCAACTCCGGAGAACCGAAACTTAAGAGCATACCAGCCTGCCCCGTGAAGGTCAAGATAAGGGGGGCCGAGGCAGGTGGTGAGGCTAAAGGAGAATCAAATACACGAAAACTGGAAACGGAAGCAAATTCATGGTGAACAGACACATGACCTGCCAATCACAAGGAGGCACCAACGTCTGATGTCACCCAGAACCCGAGGGTGCCATAACATTTCCTGATAAGAGGCTACAGTTTCGAGGCCATACCCAGCCAACTAATTGACACATAGCCCAAAGATACTGATTGATAGAAAGGAGGCAGGGTGAATCCTAGGGCATGAGGCACCTGAGTGTCCATTCTGTATGCTGCTAATTAAAGTGGAGATTTATGTCTAGGGGTGTAACCCTCCCAATCACAATGGACCAAATAATCTAGGGTCCTATAGCTTGTAGAACCAATGAGACGTCGTAGTTGTCATGACGTCTGCCACGCGTGATGTAGAGGGTTGGACATAGACGCCCACCCGATAAGATTTATCCAATCCACATGCTTTGTTACCATATACAGATATAGCACCTATACTTAAGTTACCTTTCCTAACCAATTATATTGCATGACGAGTTTTGTAGAGTTAGACGTCAATGATGACGAGTTTTGTGTATAAAAGTTACTGTTCAACTGAAGTTCGTGGAAGTCGGAGCGAGACAGGCGATCACAAGGATGCTGATTTCCAATTGATTCCCTGTTTGATGTACTTGTCATTAAACAGACTTCCCTTGGCCAAACTACATGAGTCCTACTTATTGAGTCGTGTTGGAGTAAGTGAATCCTGCACCCCCATCCCACACATAGTGCAGCTATCTTGTCTTACAAGAACTAAAGGGCTAGCACTGGCCTATGGGCCCGTCAGTGGTTATCTCGTCCTCTTTTAAACCACTATCTCTGACTTCTCTCTCGGCCAGTGAAGCTCTCTCCTCACTGTCCTCCTCTATCTCCACCAGCCTCAACCAACTCTACCCTCTTACTCCCTTCCACCCTTCTCTGAAACCTTCCCAGCCCTGGCTTTCCCCTCACCTCCTGTCCATGCGTCGTCTTCTCCGCCACCTTGAACTACGTTGGATCAAAACACCATCTCTGTCTAACCATTCCTCCTATTTTTCATATCACTCTCTCTACGACTCTTGCCTCAAATCAGCCAAATGCTTCTACTACTCTAACCTTCTCCACTCACAAGCCTCTCACCCCGTCGAATTTTCCAAACCCTCTCTCGCCTCCTCTCACCTCCTTCTCCTGATCCCTCTACCAACTCCCCTCTCTCTTCCTCTGACTTTGCTAACTTTTTCTCATCCAAAGTTCTATCCCTACGCCAAAATATTCTCCTAGCCCCCTCCCAAGACTCTCCTCCCTCTTCCTTCTCCCCTCCTGCTGCCTGCATGTCCAACTTCGCTCCTATCACCCCATCCTGTGTCTCTCTTCTTCTGTCCAAAACTCACCCTACTGCTGCTCCCTCTTACCCCCTTCCCACCTCCCTAATTACTAAAATTTACCACCTCCTCATTCTCTACCTAACTACGTTCTTCAACACCTGCCTCTCCACCGCCTCCTTTCCGACCGCATTCAAACATGCCACTATCATTCCCATCCTAAAGAAACCCTCTGCCAACTCTCTCCTCACTTCTAACTTTCGACCAATCTCTGTTCTCCCTTCCTCTCTAAACTTCTCGAGCGCCTACCCTACTCTCAACTCTCAGCATTTGTATCTACTCACTCTCTCCTTCCTCCCTCTCAATCTGGATTCTGCCCTAAACACTCTACCGAGACTGCCCTCACCTACGTACTCAACTCCCTCCTTACTGCTCGCCATGCTAAACAATCCTCTATCCTCCTCCTCCTTGACCTGTCGGCTGCCTTTGACACAACGTCGATCACCCCTTACTCCTTAGTACTCTCTCCTCCTTTGGTTTCAAAGGAAGTGTCCTCTCCTGGCTCTCCTCTTACCTATCCAATCATTCCTACGCTGTCTCCTGGGGCAGCCGCACCTCCTCCAACATCCCCTTGGACTATGGTGTTCCCCAAAGCTCTGTACTTGGCCCTTTTCTTTTCTCCCTGTATACCTCCCTTTTCGCCTCTGTTATCTCCTCTTTCGGCTTTTCCCACCACTTCTACGCTGATGACACCCAACTCTTCCTCTCCTTCTCATCCTTCACTTCTAATCTCCACCACTCCTTATCTTCCTGCCTTAGGGCCATTAAAAATTGGATGTCTTCTCACTTTCTCTCCCTTAATACTGATAAGACGGAAGTCCTTTTCTTTCCTTCTAACACACTTTCCCCTATTCCTCATTCAATCAACTTTCTCCCTTCTACTCTTCCCATCTCTACCCATGCTCGCAATCTCGGTCTCTACTTCGACTCCTCTCTTTCCTTCTCCCACCACATTTCTCTCACCTCTCGCGTCTGCCGACATCACCTTTACAACATTCGTAAAATCTGATCCTCCCTCACCTTCCACGCTTCTAAACTCTTAATCTCTCTCATCTTCTCCCGTCTCTTCTACTGCTTTTCTCTCCTCTTTGGTCTCCCTGCCTATCATCTGACCCCCCTCAAATCCATCTACCACTCCTCTATCCATACTCTCGGTCTCCTAGGTCCTTGCGACTCTATTTCCTCCTCACTCTCCCTCCTTGGCTGGCTTCCCTTCCTCTCCCAACACAAGTTTCAATTCCTCTGTCTGGTATTCAAATCTCTCCATGACCTTGCCCCCCCCACCTCTCCTCTCTCCTTTCTTTCTACACTCCTTCCCACTCTCTCCGCTCCGCCGATCATTTCCTGCTTGCAGTACCCCCTTCACCATGTGCCTCTTCTCGTTTCCATTCCTTTCAGCTCTTGGCCCCCCTACACTGGAACTCCTTACCTCTCTCCATCTGCTCCATCCCCACCTACTCCTCCTTCCGCTCTGCACTGAAAGCCCTCCTTCTCCACTCCCCCCTTGACTTCCTTCCTTCTCTCTCCTCCCCTCTCCCCAGTCCCCCATCCCCTTCTTACCTCCCACTTCCCCTCCTTCTTCTCACACCGTGGAACCTAAATCAGACAACTGAATTTGATCCCTCTCCCCGTCTACCCCCACTCCCTTCCTCCTCACCCTTCCCTCTCCTCCTCCATCTAAGGAAACTGGTCTACGCACTGTTACACTGGTTTGTATCATGATTGTTTATATGCTTCTCCCTCCATTGTACCTGTTGTTTTATTGTAAAGCAGCGCTTTGGGTTAAAGCGCTATATAAATGTAATAAACATAGACATACACACACACACACACTCAGCTAGGTTGTAAAATGGCTCTTATACGGCCTCTTTATTCACCAAAAGCATACATAAATGAAATACTGCAACAAGAATAATAAATGAATACATGAATTAAAGAAGTCTTAATAAAATACATCACTGTTGACACAGCTGCAAGGCACACCCTCATCTCACCAGCTTGCCCTGAAAAGCTCCCAAACGGGCAGGCAGAGAGATCTTGGCATCAACGGGCCTAGAGTGATGCATCCATCCTCCAGTGAAGCTTTCTGTCTGAGTGCTTTGGCGCCCCTCATTTTAAGCCATCTGCAAATGGGTTGTAGAGGAGGTCCCAAATATGGCCTGCACTCCAGCCACCCATGTCGAGATGCCAGAAGCATACTCGCCAAGATATGTGACGTATACAGAGCAAATGAACCAACAGAGAGCTATGGTGGGGCCCTGTCCAGTACCCATCAGAAGGACATGTATACCTATTGAAGTGCCAATAACCAGACAACCGTGGGCTGCAAGGTACCCATTGAGACAACCATACCAGCAGTTAACACTAAATGAAGACTACTTGCAAACTGTCCCCGAAGAGACCCAAAGAACCTTAATGGAAGGCGAGTGGTGATGACCCGAGGGCCCGGACAGACGTACAGATGAACATAAACGACAATCGAAAGATGACACATAAGGACGAAATGTGAAGAGTAATGACTTAATGGACATGTAAGAACAAACAATGTTGATATATAAAGAAACGCAACTATGAAGTGAGATGAAATATGCAACTAACGCCTGTAAATAGGCTTGTAACGCAAGACGCTAAGAAAACAGTGCTGCTTGCAATGCTTAGTAGAAGAATAGAGCGCCAAGCGCCAACTATATACAATTATATAGCTACCTCAATGAAGCACATTATCCAAGTGTGACTCCATTTTACGAAAGCAGAATTAAGCCCAGGATGGTAGGGCCTAACAGGCCATGATTCATGTACCAGCTAAAGCCAGAAGGAAAGAGCAGAATCGAAACTTAGCAAGAAGCAGGTCAAGGCTAGGCATTCGAGGTGAACTCCAGGAAGGGAGGAGAGCGGCAACTCCGAAGAAACAAAACTTAAGAGCATAGCAGCCAGTGAAGGTCGAGATAAGGAAGCCCCAGGCAGGTGGCGAGGCCGAACAATGAATCAAATAGATGGAAAATGAAGCTGCTTCGCAGTGTACAGACACGTGACCAGCCAAGCGCGAAGACGTACCAACGTCTGATGTCACCCAGAACCCGAGGATGCCATAACTTTTCCTGATAAGAAGCTGCAGTTTCGAGGCCATCCTCAGCCAACTAATTGACACATAGCCCTAAAGTACTGATTGATGGAAGGGAGGCAGGGTGAATCTTGGGGCACACCGCATCTGGGTGTCCATTCTGCAATGCTGCTAATTAAAGTGGAGATTTATGCCTAGGGGTGTAACCCACCCAATCACAATGGACCAAATAATCTAGGGTCCCATAGCTACTAGAACCAATGAGACGTCGTACTTGTAGTGACTTCTATCACGAGTGATGTAGAGGGAAGGGCGTAGACGCTCACCTGATAAGAGTTATCCAATCCTCACGCTCTGTTACCATATACAGATATAGAACCTATACTTAAGTTACCTTTCCCAACCAATAGAATTGCATGACAATTTTGGAGTTTTACACGTCAGCGATGACGAGACAGGCGATCGCAGCTCTGATGATTTCCATTTGTTTCCCCGTTTTTTGTACTTGTCATTAAACGGACTTCCCTTTGCCAAACCATTGACTTGTCCTTATTGATTTGTGTTGGAGTAAGTGAATCCTGCGCCCCACCCTCCTCAAGGTGCAGCTATCTAGTTTTAAGGTGCCGGAGGGCGAGTTCTGTATCTCATGGGCCCGTGCAGAGGTCGCTCCACCCTCCAGTACACTTGGTAGCAGAGGATGGTTGTGACCATCAACTATTGAGTATCGATTATTGATGACACCTATTGACCGTCGACACAAAGTAACTTTGGCAATATCACAAGTCCTTCGCCATTTTTGGCCGAGTAGGCTGTGAAGCTTCCCGTGGACAATGATAGTATAAACTTGTCCTAAAAAACTGTAGTGGGTTTGAAGGCACCTGTTTTCAAAACAGAAACCCTTCAATTCCTACGGGCAGTGAGCAGACGAAAGACCAAAAAAAGGAGGTAAACGGAGACGATGATCCCGAGGATCCAGAGAGGAACCATGCGAGCGGTGAGTGAAACAAAAAATTCAATGCTTTGGCAAATGTTTTATAGGCATTAGAACAAGTAAGGGAAAGGTAACGGAAGGAGGCAGAAAAACAAAATAGTCAGAAATAGAGAAGACTGTATATATATATAGGGGAATAATGACTCTAGGATAATTGAATAAAAAGAGAGTATACTGGGATAGACACCCGAGATAAAAACAGAGTATACCGGGATAGACACCCGAGAGAAAACAGAGTATACCGGGATAGACACCCGAGAGAAAACAGAGTATACCGGGATAGACACCTGAGAGAAAACAGAGGATACCAGGGTAGACACCTGAGAAGAGAGAGGATACCGGGGAGGACACCCGAGGTAAAGGATTCACCTTGTTCCTGTGCTTTAATATAGCGGTCAGAAGAAACGTGAACTCATAGTCCCACATAATAGGGAAAACCAGGCTACTATGACGATTAACCCTTTAAGTGCCAAGTGCCAAGGACGAGGTATCTCGTCCTTGACAGTGCACACGCAGTGCCAAGGACGAGATAGCTCGTCCTTTTCGGCACCTTGTTTTGAGTGAAGCAGGGATCGCTCAAAACTGTAATCCAACCCCCGGGCTATGTGAGGGGGAGGTCCCCCCTCACTGCCAGGGGGCTGAATTACCTTCAGTTTCACGTCGGCGTGCGTAAAGCACGTCGGCGTGAAACTGAAAGTAAATCCACCGCAGCAGCCATTTTCGGCTGCTGCGGTGGATAAAGAAGGTGAGTGCCCTTCTTTGTCAGCCTCGATCTCCGGCTGTATTTCAAGCCGGAGATCGAGGCAGGTATCGTTGGAAAGGGGAGATTCTCCCCTTTCCAACAATACCAATTGTGTGGCATTGCTGCCCGCGGATCGGGCGCAGAGCGCCTCGATCCGCGGGCAGCAAAGTCACGGATCAAATGAAGATCCGTTTGTGACGCGGGAGGAGGGGGGGCTGCTTACTAGGTAAGCGGCCCCCTTCCCCCGTGGCCCCAAAGCATGGAGTATGGCACATTTCGGACTTTGCGGGGGTGTCTGGGTAATAAATTCTGGGGCGATGTGCGCAAATCATACCTCTGCGGATTCCCACGGGTGTCCTCTTTTCGGAAATGCATGGGGCTCCCTGTTTTCCTCGGTGGCTTGGACACCCGAGGCCCAGATCTGTACGTTGTGCCGGTCGGCAGAATGTCTGAGATTTCCCTCTGAAAACAGACTTGGGGTTACTTGTGTTTTAGGCTTTCCCCTTGGCGGCCAGGTAGGTGCACCCACACATGTGAGGTACCGTTTTCATCGGGACACCTGTGGGATCGCGTGACGGTAGGCCATGTGTTGTTGGGGGCGTGTTTCGATGGGTGCGTCGAGCGAAATGTGCGGAAAAAGTGTTTTTTTCCCCACATTTCGGACTTTGCAGGGCTGTCTGGGTAATAAAATCTGGGGCGATGTGCGCAAATCATACCTCTGCGGATTCCCACGGGTGTCCTCTTTTCGGAAATGCATGGGGTTCCCTGTTTTCCTCGGTGGCTTGGACACCCGAGGCCCATATCTGTACGTTGTGCCGGTCGGCAGAATGTCTGAGATTTCCCTCTGAAAACAGACTTGGGGTTACTTGTGTTTTAGGCTTTCCCCTTGGCGGCCAGGTAGATGCACCCACACATGTGAGGTACCGTTTTCATCGGGACACCTGTGGGAACGCGTGACGGTAGGCCATGTGTTGTTGGGGGCGTGTTTCGATGGGTGCGTCAAGCGAAATGTGCGGAAAATGTGTTTTTTTCCCCAAATTTCAGACTTTGCAGGGGTGTCTGGGTAAAGAATTCTGGGGCGATGTGTGCAAATCATACCTCTGCGGATTCCGACGGGTGTCCTCTTTTTGGAAATGCATGGGGTTCCCTGTTTTCCTTGGTGGCTTGGACACCCAAGGCCCATATCTGTACGTTGTGCCGGTCGGCAGAATGTCTGAGATTTCCTTCTGAAAACAGACTTGGGGTTACTTGTGTTTTAGGCTTTCCCCTTGGCGGCCAGGTAGGTGCACCCACACATGTGAGGTACCATTTTCATCGGGACACCTGTGGGAACGCGTGACGGTAGGCCATGTGTTGTTGGGGGCGTGTTTCAATGGGTGCGTCGAGCGAAATGTGCGGAAAAAGCATTTTTTTCCCCACATTTCGGACTTTGCGGGGCTGTCTGGGTAAAAAATTCTGGGGAGATGTGCGCAAATCATACCTCTGCGGATTCCCACGGGTGTCCTCTTTTCGGAAATGCATAGGGTTCCCTGTTTTCCTTGGTGGCTTGGACACCCGAGGCCCATATCTATACGTTGTGCCGGTCGGCAGAATGTCTGAGATTTCCCTCTGAAAACAGACTTGGGGTTACTTGTTTTTTAGGCTTTCCCCTTGGCGGCCAGGTAGGTGCACCCACACATGTGAGGTACCGTTTTCATCGGGACACCTGTGGGAACGCGGGACGGTAGGCCATGTGTTGTGTTTGTGTGGTTTTCATAACGTTTTGACCCATTTGCTGGTGCCCTTTGTCTCACAACCCTTTCTTTTCCCAAATGTGACCTACATTTAGTCGCTGCTTTAACCACCATACACTTTTGTAACCTGCACAAGTCACCTACCCTTGAAAAGGTCTGCCTGTGCTCTTTCAAAAAATGTATGGCTGCCGTTCCTCACCACATTGGTTTTCCCAATTTACACATGCTAAGTGCGTCTGGTCAGGCCGTGAGCGTAAAACTCCTGTGTACCATGGCTCAGTGTTTGGCTTGTGGTATTGCTTGTTTTATAAAAACACTACAAAAATGGTATGCTCTCCTAACTGCAAGAGTCGGGGAAATGTAGCGGAGCATTGCTTTTCTCAAAATTCATAGAAGCCATTGCCGTACCACGCCAACCATGTCCAACACATACCTTTTTTTCAGTCATTTTCCCGCTTTTCCCCCATTCGATGTTAGTTTCCCCTACCTAGTTGTTGCCTGACCTATGCAAATCACCCCTTCCTAAACTTGGAATTTTGTCTACTTTTCAGAAATATATGCCTTTCTGTCCTCCAATTTGGCTTTCCTGCCCTTTTCTTCCATTCCGTCCATGCATGTCCAATTGGCAAAAATGGCAAAAATCGCCTACCTCTCACAAAACGGTTGATAACCACATCAAAATAATTTTTTTCCATTTCCACTCAACCTGTTCCTGAAAGCCACGACATTGGGGAACTCAGCACAGCAAACCATTTGTTCCTAGCTCTTACAAGGAAAAAAACACAGGCTTCCTTGTACATCATTTTATTGGCATTTTTTGAAAAAACCCAAAATTTTCGCACTTTTTCCTTATTTTCTCTCACCCCCCTACAGCAACCTAGGATTCCTGGGTGGCGTTACGACCGCCTACATATGGGAAAAAAAGGAGCCAAATTTGGCCAAGATATCTCATGTAACAAAAAAGTTACAAGCCATTGAATGGACACATACCAAAATCACCAAAAAAGGCTCTGGCACTGGGGAGAAATACCCATGGCACTTAAAGGGTTAAAGACGTCATAAAAGGTGTTTGTTTAAACTCCATGTCGGGGTATTGATTAGAAGGCAGAGATACTGTCAGGTAAATCAACCTCAATATCTGAATAGTTTGTTCCACTCTCTTCCTCACCTGAAGAAAGTGTAGTGGGTGTCTTCGTCTTCTTCTTTTCTCTCACTGTTGATTTCTTTTTATGCAGGTATGGCCGACCGCGGAACGACGCCACACTGGTTGCGGGAGAAATATCAGGGAACCAGAGGCCCCGGATCCACAGCCGCCAGGAGGGGAAAAAGCCGCGAGGGCAAAAAACCCTGGAGAATACTGATATGTCGGTGAAGGTCTTCCAGACACACAGGCAAGCAGTGAATCCACGAAGAGAACTGCTCCACTCCGTTAAAGAGAAGGGAATGAAAGCGAAGGGAAATGAGCGTAAACCCAGGTAAGTGGAGAGAGACAGGGGAAGCCAGGACACAGGACCCGAAGCAAGGCAGGGAGGCGCCGAGGGTAAGAGAAGCCACGAAGACGAGAGAAAAGGTAAGGAGGCACAGAAAAGGGGAAAGGCGAAAAAGCCAGATAGGAGGGCGGTAAGCCAAGAGGAGAAGTCAGGGAAGCGCTGGCAACAAAGGAGAAACAAAACCAGTTGCAACGCGACCGCCGCCGGTCAGAACTGAAGAAAAGCCGGCGGCGGCCGCTATGACAGAAGGAAAAACTAGACCGCTGAAAACATTGCGGCGCAACGTAGTGGAGCAATTCAATGGCGGCTGCGTCTCCATCGGTCCCATACCCTTACATAGAAGGGGCGCACGACAGTATGCCCCCTCCCAGTGCGGGCAAAGCCTGGTTTACCCGGATGGGTCCGGTAGAACTTTATCAACAAACGTGGAGCTTGGACTTGTGAACTGGGTTCCCAAGAGTCTTCTGAAGAAGGATAACCTTTCCAGGAAATAAGGAATTCCAATCTCCCTCTGTGGTAACATGAGTCTTTGATCTTTTCCACCTCATATTCTTCTTCAGTGGTGTCCTCCACTCCTTTGCGCCGAGGTACAGGGGTAGTGGGAATGTCTGCCGGGGCTGGACACAACAAGGAGGAATGAAAAACAGGATGTATTTTGCTCATGTTCTTGGGTAGACGGAGGCGAAAGTCTACCGGATTGATGCGAGATACCACAGTAAAGGTGACTATAAACCTAGGAGATAACTTGGAAGGGCATACCCATCGAGGTAGGTATTTGGTGGATAACCAAACTCTGGAGTCCGGTCCAAAATATGGGACCTCCGCTCTTTTTTGATCTGTCCATCTCTTGTAACCTGAACGAGCCTCAACCAACGCTTGTTCAGCTATCTTGTGGGCCTCCTGGATTTGCAATATACGAGCCTCAATGGAGGGGCACACAGCATTGGAGGATGATATTGGTAGGATGCCCTTGGGGTGTTGCCCGTAGGTTCAAAAGAAAGGACTGAGACCAAGAGCGGAATGTGTGGAATTGTTATAGGCATATTCGGCAAAGGGCAGTAAATCATACCAGTCATCTTGGGCACGGTTGACATAGCATTGAAGATATTGTTCAAGAGTTCCATTGAGTCTTTCAGTCTGTCCATTAGTCTGTGGGTGGAAGCCTGATGAGAGAGCCCGGTTGATTCCTAACTGATGACATAAGGCTTTCCAGAATTTGGAGGTGAATTGACTCCCTCTATCCAAATGATTTTGGTGGGTAAACCGTGCAGGCGAAAAACATCTCGGATAAAAACTTCCGCCATTTCGGATGCGGAGGGTAGTCCCAGAAGTGGGGAGAAGTGGGCTAACTTAGTGAGGGAATCCACAGTAACCATTATACAAGTGTGCCCCCGAGATGCTGGTAGTTCTACAATGAAATCTGTGGATATCTGCTCCCAGGGTCTTGAAGGTAGTGGGATCTGCTCGAGAAGGCCAATGGGTTTCTGGTATCGATGCTTACCACGGGCACATGGGAGACAGTACTGTACATGTCTTCTGATGTCGACAGAGATTTCGGGCCAAAAGAAAGATCTTCTGACCAGATCTTCAGTGTTCTTTATGCCTCGATGTCCTGCTGTCTTATGGTCATGGTACCATGATAATATTTGACTGCGCAGATCCGGTAACAGGAGGTACAACTTATTGTCGACGAAAATCAAACCCTCCTTCTTTACAGTCTTATACTTGGAGGTTACAGAGTCAGGGAGTGGTAACCTTTCATTGGCGGACCTAACCTGGGAGAGAAATGACACCGTGGCTCCAATAAATACTTGATCTGGGAAAATGTCACGCTCGGCCGCCGATGGCGGCTGTGGAGACGCTGGCGATGGGGCGGCCATTGATTTGGCCGTCACGCTGCCGACGTCCGCTTGCAGCGGTCTAGTTTCTTTCGCCCCGCCTCTGTGGAGCCTATTTAGCGTCATCCAACCCGGAAGCCCGCGCGTTGCAACCCTCGCGTCAGGCTCCGGGTTGGTACGCTGAAGTGTTTCCTTTCCGTGGCTTCTGCCGCCACATTTCCCCCTTGTGCATCGCTTCGCTTCCCTGTTACTTTCCTTCCGCTCCTGTTTTTTGTCCTCCTAGTCCTTCTCTTTGTTTTGTTTTCCTCTTCCTCGCTTATAGCTACTTGTGTCTTCTTCCATTGTGCCTGCTGGCTTCCGTATGTGCTTGGTCGCTCCGACCTTCCGATGCAGGCTCTCCTGCCTTGTTCTGTTTAGCGGACCTTCCAAGCTTCGCTACCGGCTTACCTCTGTCCTGCCCGGCAGTCCTGCCACATCCTTCTACAGAGACCTGCAAAAGAGGGTTTTTTTGTGCCTTCCGGGCTTTTTCCCCTACACCGGTTTACCCCGGTTCGGGGGCCCCCTTTGCCCCGAGTTCGAGGGGCAGGGTGGCTTCCTCTCGGGGTAGACCTTGTCATCAGTCCAGAGAGCAAGCTGTCTGGAAAAGGAGATTCGGAGCAGAATCGGAAGGGACATCTCAAAGTGAGCAGGAAGGAGGTAAAGAAACACGGGGGACAGGAGGGAAGTCAGAAGAAGGTAAGAGTTCATCTGACAGATTGCAACGCCCGAAAGTAACTATGGCCACCCCTGAACAAGTACAGGAGTTAGTGGCCGCAGTCCAGACCTTGAACGTCGAACTACAGAACGTTAAGGCTGATAATCTAACATTGAGACAATTGATCACTTCTCGTGAACCCAGGGATCATGATTTGCCTCACATGGCATTGTCTACTGGCAAGTTCGATGGGACCCCAAAGCGCCTCAAAGAATTTCTGGAAGCATGTTCGATGTATTTCACGTTCAGACCTAGTTTGTTTTTAACTGATCACACCAAGGTGGGGTTTATGGTTTCCAACATGACAGGGAACGCCTTAGCATGGGTCACTCCCTTGGTGTCAAACAATGATCCTGTGATAAATAATTACGGTGGATTTGTGACCTTATTGCGCCAGACCTTTGAACAAGCTGAGATTACTCATGTGGCAGCAGAAGAGCTATTGGAAGTTCACCAGGGTTCCAGCGACCTTTTGACATACATATCCACCTTTAAGCGTTTGGCTTCCACCGCAGGATGGCCCGAACAGGCACAGTATACTGTATTCCGTCGTGGACTCAAGGAGGAGATAAAGGACGAACTGGCAAGAATAGCTCGTCCCACAACACTGTCGGATTTATTCTCCATTGTCACCCAGATTGACTACCGCTTGAGCGAACGCAAGGCAGAAAGAAAGAAGTCTAAGTTCCCTGTCTCCCTGCCTCAAGGCACCCATTCTTTACCTTCTCTAGCTCACTCCAGCAACAAAGAAGAACCTATGCAAGTAGGGTCTACCAGAACCCCTTTGTCATCCGAAGAGAGAAGACGCCGTAGGGAATTGGGGCTTTGTATGTATTGTGGCTCGGATTCCCACCTGCTTCGAAATTGGCCAGAAGTACCGCCGAGACGGTCGGGAAACGAACGACCTCGGAACTAAAGGGGACGAGTGAACGAGGTCGAACTATTAGTCCCTATCTTACAGTGACGGTGGCTTCTCACCCAACCACGCTGGACTCACGTCTGATGGCAGTTCCCATCCAATTGACTACCTCGAAGGAGGTCCTTACCACCATGGCCCTGTTGGATTGTGGCGCTGCAGGAGTGTTTATGGATACTATGTGGGCACACAAACAAGGGCTCACGCTTATACAAAGGGAAGAAGTCCAGAAGGTCGAAGGAGTCGATGGATCCCCGCTTTCATCAGGTCCTATCACCCACTCCACAGAAATCATGACGGTTCGCATTTTTCACCATTCAGAACAGCTACAGTTCGACTTAATCCGAGCAGCACATTTTCCAATAATTCTTGGAATTTCCTGGCTGAGGATGCATAATCCGCTTATAGATTGGACACAGAACACTTTGGCCTTCACTTCCTCGTATTGTAAACAAAATTGTGGTAACCATTCCGCAGAAGAGCCGGTACAGGTCCTTACTCCTCTACAGGAAGGGGTAAACGAGATTTGCAAGGTTCCTCAGGATTTGGCCGAATTCTCAAACCTCTTCAAGGACAACTCAGTTTTGGAACTACCCCCACATCGGCCGGAAGACTGTGCCATCGAGTTGCTGCCTGATGCCCTGGTGCCATTCAGTCGCATGTTCTCCTTGTCTCTTATGGAAAAGAGGACCCTTCGCAAATATTTGGATTCCCACTTAGTTAATGGTCTTATTCGACATTCCAAATCCCCGGCCGGTGCCTCTCTCTTCTTCATACCTAAGAAGGACTCCTCGGAGCTAAGACCCTGTATAGATTACCGTGGCCTGAACAAGGTCACGGTTCGAGACCGATACCCGATGCCCTTGATAGCAGACATATTGGAAGCAGTCCAGGGTTCCACAATATTTTCCAAGCTGGACCTCCGTAGTGCCTATCATCTCCTACGAATTAGGAATGGGGATGAATGGAAGACTGCCTTTCGGACCCCGTTTGGCCTTTTTGAGTATCGGGTGATGCCATTCGGCCTGGTAAACACACCCGCTGTTTTCCAACGCTTTATGGATCGCATGTTTTCCGATCTGTTGTATTGTAGTGTCATAATATATTTGGATGACATCTTGGTGTTTTCAAAGACCCACACTGAACATGTGTGGCATCTTCGGACAGTATTCCAGCGGTTACGGTCGCAACAGTTATTAGTCAAGCTTGAGAAATGCCTCTTCTACCAGCCTTCTATTCCATACTTAGGATACATTCTCTCTCAGGAAGGGGTCACTATGGATCCAAGGAAGGTATCTGCCATCTTGGATTGGCCAGTTCCAGCATCCCTCAAGGACGTCCAACGGTTTCTGGGGTTAGCCAATTTCTATAGAAAATTTATCAATCACTTCTCTCAGATTGTGCTTCCCATCACCGCCCTCCTGAAGAAGGATGCCAAGCCTTTCTTTTGGTCGGAATCAGCCAATCACGCCTTTATGGATCTGAAAGGAAGATTTTGTTCAGCGCCGATCCTGTCTCAACCGGATCAGGATCAGCCTTTCATTGTTGAGGCCGACGCTTCGGCCAACGCTTTGGGAGCGGTTCTCCTTCAACTTAAGAATGGCAAGGAACATCCTATCGCCTATCTCTCTAAAACCCTTTCAACTAGTCAAAGGAATTACTCGGTAATAGAAAAGGAACTTTTAGCTCTCAAGGTCGCTTGTGAAGAATGGAGACACCTACTTCAAGGCGGTACCCATCCTTTTGTGTTACGCACTGACCATAAAAACCTGAAGGTACTCGGAAGTATGGATTGTGTCAACTCCAGGCAGGCCCGGTGGGCACATTTCTTTAGCCAGTATGATTTCAGAATAACATATATACCAGGCACTCAGAATCGCCTGGCCGATGCCTTATCCAGAAGTCAGTTTTCCGAGTACCTCATACATCCTGTCGGTAACCCTCTGTTTCCCCGAAACAGGATTGTGGGAATAGTTTCTTCCTTTCTGCAAGAAATCAAGATGGTAACCAGACCGGACTTAGTCACCTTAGTACCCGGGAGTCTGCGTCCACAGATCAGTTGGTCGAAAGGACTTTTGCTAGTGGGACAACGTTTATATGTTCCCTCCAAGACCCTACAGCGGAAGGTCCTGGTCTGGGGCCATAACCACGTGACCGCTGGACATAGAGGAGTTAAAGGAACCACGGAATTGATCTCTCGCTCATTCTTTTGGCCATCGCTCTCTCAGGATGTGAGGCATCACTGCAGGACATGTATGGTGTGCGCACAAAATAAGTCTACAACCTGCAAACCATATGGGTTACTGACACAACCGGAATTACCCGACAGACCGTGGTCGCAAATCTCTACAGACTTCATTGTAGACTTGCCCGTATCCCAGGGGTCGACTTGTCTCATGGTTACCATAGACACATTTACTAAATTGGCGCATTTTTCTGCATTGCCGGGAATACCGTCGGCCACCCAGATGTCGGAAGTTTTTCTTAAGGACATATTCAGACTCCATGGTCTTCCCGATAAAATCATCTCTGACAGAGGTACTCAACATACATCTCGATTTTGGGGAGCCCTGTGCCATCGACTAGGGATAGAAAGGGCCTTATCGTCTGGCTTTCACCCCCAGACCAATGGTCAGATGGAGCGACTTAACGCCTCCCTCGAACAATACCTTAGGTGTTACATCAACAAGAATCAGGACAATTGGGTTGGCCTTCTGCCCACAGCAGAATTCGCATACAACAACGCAGTGCATTCGGCGACGAGTCTTAGCCCTTTTTTCTGTTCCTATGGGTTTCACCCTCGTGGTATACTTCCTGTAGTTTCCTCACCCTCAAACATACCTACTATTGAATCTACCTTGGATCACATAACTGCCGCACATTCTACAGCTCAACAGAGTTTGGCTTCCGCTAGGCATAAGTATGAGGTTTCTTCTGATCGGTCTCGCTTGCCCTGCCCTGATTGGAAGGAGGGTGATCGAGTTTGGTTATCAACCCGATTCTTGCCCAGATGGGTGCATTCGACTAAATTGACCCCCCGATTTGTAGGGCCCTATAAGATCATCAAGAAGATCAATCCGGTTGCTTATAAATTACAGCTTCCTAAGTCCCTGCACCGGGTACACCCGGTCTTTCACTCCTCCCTCCTTCGACCTGTTGATCCCCATGTTTCAGTTAAGAAGGCTTCTGGATTGTCGAGTAAAGCCAAGGCCCTGCCCGAAGAATATGAGGTATCCGCTATCCGGGATTCCAGATATCGCAAGGGCAGGTTGGAATACCTGGTTTCCTGGAAGAACTACTCCAGTTCGGAGGACTCTTGGGAGCCTAACTCCTATATTCGTGCTCCCAGGCTGGTCAGGAGTTTTCACCGGGCTCATCCGGGTAAGCCCGGGGGGTTCGGCCTTGGAGGGGGGCATACTGTCACGCTCGGCCGCCGATGGCGGCTGTGGAGACGCTGGCGATGGGGCGGCCATTGATTTGGCCGTCACGCTGCCGACGTCCGCTTGCAGCGGTCTAGTTTCTTTCGCCCCGCCTCTGTGGAGCCTATTTAGCGTCATCCAACCCGGAAGCCCGCGCGTTGCAACCCTCGCGTCAGGCTCCGGGTTGGTACGCTGAAGTGTTTCCTTTCCGTGGCTTCTGCCGCCACATTTCCCCCTTGTGCATCGCTTCGCTTCCCTGGTACTTTCCTTCCACTCCTGTTTTTTGTCCTCCTAGTCCTTCTCTTTGTTTTGTTTTCCTCTTCCTCGCTTATAGCTACTTGTGTCTTCTTCCATTGTGCCTGCTGGCTTCCGTATGTGCTTGGTCGCTCCGACCTTCCGATGCAGGCTCTCCTGCCTTGTTCTGTTTAGCGGACCTTCCAAGCTTCGCTACCGGCTTACCTCTGTCCTGCCCGGCAGTCCTGCCACATCCTTCTACAGAGACCTGCAAAAGAGGGGTTTTTTGTGCCTTCCGGGCTTTTTCCCCTACACCGGTTTACCCCGGTTCGGGGGCCCCCTTTGCCCCGAGTTCGAGGGGCAGGGTGGCTTCCTCTCGGGGTAGACCTTGTCATCAGTCCAGAGAGCAAGCTGTCTGGAAAAGGAGATTCGGAGCAGAATCGGAAGGGACATCTCAAAGTGAGCAGGAAGGAGGTAAAGAAACACGGGGGACAGGAGTGAAGTCAGAAGAAGGTAAGAGTTCATCTGACAGAAAAGCTTCTCTTTGATCGGAGTCGAGAGTTCTACGGTATTCCATCGACGTGAAAGAGTGTCAGCTACCACATTCTGGGCTCCCGGAAAATATGTAATTTCAAAGTCGTACTGAGCAAAGAAAGGAGCCTAACGTGCCTGTCTGACATTGGTACACTCCATGTTCTTTAACGATCTCAGATTATTATGGTCTATCCTTATGGTGAATGGTCCGACTCCACCTTGAAGAAGATGCCTCCAATCCTCACATGCCAGTTTGATGGCCAGAAGCTCTCGCTCAATCACTGAGTAATTCTTTTGACTGGGGTTTAAAGTCTTTTATAGATAGGCCACCGGGTGTTCTACTCCATCATGCTCTTGCAATAGGACTGCTCCCACTGCGTCCGCTGAAGCATCGGCTTCCACAATAAATCTCTTGGTTTGGTCTGGTTGCTTCAGAATGGGGGCTGAACAAAACTTTCCCTTTAAACTTCTGAAAGCCTCTTCCGTTTCCGAAGACCATTTGAAAGGTAGTTGATCTTTCTTAAGAAGAGAGGTGATGGGAACCACTGTAGAGGAAAAATCTTTGATGAATTTGTGATAGAAGTTGGCGAAACCCAAGAATCTTTGAACTTCCTTTATGGAAGAAGGAGAAGGCCATTCAGTGATTGCAGACACCTTCTTGGGGTCCATCTGAACACCATCACTGGAAAGAATAAACCCCAAATAAGGAACTGAGGATACTTGAAAAAGGCATTTACTGGATTTGACCAATAGATGATTATCTTGAAGGCGCCTGAATACTTCATGTAAAAGTGTTCTTGGGCTGATTTGGAAAAGACTAGAATATCATCCAAATAGATGATGACCGAATGGAAAAGTAAGTCTGAAAAGGTACGGTCCATAAACCGTCGAAAGACCGCTGGTGCATTGACTAAGCCAAAGGGCATTACCCTGTATTCGTAAAGCCCATATGGGGTTCTAAATGCAGTCTTCCATTCGTCCCCAGCGCGGATGCGTAGGAGATGATATGCATGCCTCAGATCCAGCTTGGTAAAAATCACTGCCCCTTTGACTGCCTCGAGTATGTCGGATATCAAGGGCATGGGATATCTGTCTCTGATGGTGACCTTGTTGAGTCCGCGATAATCAATGCAAGGCCGAAGCTCCTCCGAATCCTTCTTTGAGATAAAGAAAAGTGAAGCTCCAGCGGATGATTTGGAATGTTGGATTAAGCCGTTTTTTAGGTTGGCATCCAGGTACTGTTGAAGAACAGATTTCTCTTTGAGAGATAAGGAAAACATCCTACTAAATGGAACCAACGCCTCTGGAATAAGTTCAATGGAACAGTCCTCCGGGCGGTGTGGGGGAGATCATGTTCCATCTTTTCAACAAACACTTGGGAATATTCAGAAAATTGAGGTGGAACCAAGTGAATGGTTCGAATGGGAGACTCTGAAGTCTGTAATACCGCTGTCTGATATCTTTGAGAAATCAAGCACGACTGACTGCAGTAGGAGGAGAGAAAGCTGAGGGTATTGGTGGCCCAGTCGATAGTCGGATTGTGACGGCGCAGCCAAGAGATACCCAGTATGATGGGGAAGTGAGCTGCCCTAATGATATCGAACGACATCTCTTCCTTATGTTCCTGAATGGTCACCTGAATGGCTTCTGTGGAGTGGGTGATGGGACCGGAACAGAGAGGAGTGCCATCCACACCTTCAACCTTGAGGTCCTCTTTATTCTGGACTCGTTGGATACCCATCTTGCTGGCCCGTACTGTGTCCATAAAGCTTCCTGCGGCACCACAGTCTATGAGAGCCAACGTGTCCACCGTTTTTTTCCCCCAGGACAGATGCAGTGAAACTACCATGAGACGAGCGTCTTCATTCAGGCGGGAAGGGGCGACTGCCAAGGTTACATAGGGACCCTTGTTTATTCCTGGAACCGTGGTCCCATTTAGGTTCGAGGCACCACGTTTCCCGACCTCCTTGGTGGGACATCGGGACAATCCCTAAGCAGATGAGATGCAGATCCACAATACATGCAGAGACCCGCTTCGCGGTGTCTTCTTCGTTCTTCTGGAGTGAGCGGCACCCACATGGAGCCAATCTGCATGGGTTCCTCTTTAGAGAGATCCGGGGGAACCTAAGGAGTTACTGAGGGACTGGGAACACTGAAAGCTCCTCTGGCCGCCTTCTTCTCTTGCTTCCTTTCGTTGATATGATGTTCAATCTGTAAAGTGACAGACAAAAGTTCAGAGAAAGAGGCTGGACGAGGAATTCTTGCGAGTTCACCCTTCAATTCCTCCTTAAGTCCCCTCCTGAAGATGGTGAATTGGGCTTGCTCCTGCCAATTAGCCTCTGTGGCAAGCTGTTTAAATTTGGTGATGTAGGATAAAAGATCCATTTGCTCTTGATGGACCTCCAGCAGTTCTTCACAAGCCATATATGTGACTTCTGGTCTTTCAAAGGTCTGTTTAAACTTTGCAAAGAAGGCACTCCAATCCCTCAAAATCGGATCGTCTGCTGTGACCAAGGGACTGACCCAGGCCAAAGCGTATCCTGATAAATTAGAAACCAAAAAACCGACCTTACTTAGATCGGTGGAAAATGTAGCAGGTCGAAAGGCAAATTGTACATTACAGGCCTCTATGAATTCCTTGAGTTTCTTAGAAGATCCGTCGAATTTTCCTGATGAAAGCAGCATTGGAGGAAGATCCATATTGCGGGGCTCTCTAGTCGCTACTAACTGTCGGAGTACAGTGTTTTCGGCCTTGATGTTCTGTAACTCCTGGTTTAAATTTCGCACCTCCATATTCAAGGACTGCACTGCCGCTACCAGCTCTTGGACCTGTTCAGAGGTTGCCATAACGGGATCTTTCGGGCGTTGCAAGCTGTCAGGTAAATCAACCTCAATATCCAAATAGTTTGTTCCACTCTCTTCCTCACCTGAAGAAAGTGTAGTGGGTGTCTTCGTCTTCTTCTTTTCTCTCACTGTTGATTTCTTTTTATGCAGGCATGGCCGACCGCCGAATTACGCCACACTGGTTGCCGGAGAAATATCCGGGAACCAGAGGCCCCGGATCCGCAGCCGGCAGAAGGGGAAAAAGCCGCGAGGGCAAAAAACCCTGGAGAATACTGATATGTCAGTGAAGGTCTTCCGGACACACAGGTAAGCAATGAATCCACAAACAAACTGCTCCACTCCGTTAAAGAGCAGGGAATGAAAGCGAGGGGAAATGAGCGTAAACCCAGGTAAGTGGAGGGAGAACGGGGAAGCCAGGACACAGGACCCGAGGCAAGGCAGGAAGGCGCCGAGGGTAAGAGAAGCCACGAAGACGAGAGAAAAGGTAAGGAGGCACAGAAAAGGGGAAAGGCGAAAAAGACAGATAGGAAGGCGGTAAGCCAAGAGAAAAACTCACGAAAGTGCTGGCAACAAAGGAGAAACGAAACCAGTTGCAACGCGACCGACACCGGTCGAAACTGAAGAAAAGCCGGCGGCGGCGGCCATGACAGAAGGAAAATCTAGACCGCTGAAAACATTGCGGCGCAACATAGTGGAGCAATTCAATCGCGGCTGCGTCTCCATCGGTCCCATGCCCTTACATAGAAGGGGCGCATGACAGATATCTGTGTCCAGCTAGTGTCTGTCTAGTCTGTCTACTCTGTTTAACGTTTGTCATACATGTTCTGTTGATGTGTCACATGTAAGAAAGTTTGGTTCCATGTTGTTTGAAATTGATTAAGGGTTTTTCGCGATTCTATAATTAAGAGCAATTGATGTTCTTGAATGAATTGGTGACATAAAAAATGTTGGCGGGAAAAGATTGGATTGGAGCTTGCAGTGTGTGTTGCTCGCTCATATTGTTGGGAGCAGTGAAATTGCATGAAAGTATTGCTAAACCAGATTTGAGCATGGAAGATATTACTCTGCTAGCTCACTTGTGTAAACAATTGCCTAAACTTGCACCCAAGCTAAAGAAATACAGTACAGAGTGGGTTAAGGGCACCGCCCACAAGATGCTTATGCCGTGGCCACAGAATGGGTCCTTATCTAAATTCGTCTTACAACATATGACGACTTATTTGCATGGCACGTATAGAGACAAGAAACTAGAGAAACGCCTTGCTGTTCTAGAACTTTGGAAAATGTTCGAACAGGCGAAAGAGCCACCTGCAAATAGGATATTAAATGTATGCAGGTGGGGGGTAAGATGCCTACCTGTGCCACCAGCCCCGCCTGAGAAATAAATCGAGGGAAGTAAGTCAGAGGGACTTTACCCATTAAGAGAGCTCAAGGCAGACAGCTACAGGGTACAGCAACCCCGCATATGAGTCATCTATGTACAGTAGTGACGAAAATAAAGGGAAGGATCGGGATAATAATCTCACCTCCGCGGTCCCGAGGGACAAGGACAGACGCGATGATGAAAAGAAGGATCAAGCACAGACAAGTGTACCTCTCGATAAAGAGAGAGAGGGAACGAAATGGAAAGGAAGTAAAGACAGAACTGATGAGATAGCATTTGTGAAAGACGAATGGATGGGAGGACAGATATTGTTAAAACGCGATGGTAAAGGAAGTGATGATGTGAAACCGAGAGAGAGGTCTGATGAGGCACAGAGAAGGGAGAAAGAGAAGGAAAAGGAAGTAAGGGACGAAAGAATAAAGAGGAAAGAGAGTGAGGCGAGAACAGCTTTATCGCGAAAAGCAAGGAAAGCCGCTCAGTCGCAAGCAGTGTGCAGCCTATGACAAGTAGAGGCAGAACCTGCAAAGGTTGGAAGAAGAGCAAAGAGTACTTGAGAAAAGAGTAAAGGTGACGGGAAGATGAGGAAGTTAGAAAGGCAAGTGAACATAGAAATGAAAGCAGAAGGGAAGAAGATAAGGGCAGAGAAGAGGCGAGGAAGCGCAAGGAATCCGATGATGATCTTGAACGTAAGCGTAGACAGAGGGCACGCGATCTTGAGCGGGAAGTTAAAAAACCCAATTCTGTTGTAGAATGGGAAGACATTGAAGAATTTTTCCCTGTGTACGATTCAGTTCCAGGCAGTAGCGGGACGAATATTGAGGATGACTTCGACACCAGAAGCATCGGGGAAACGATCGATAAAATATATGATGAAATGGGGTTAGAATGAGTATCCCAAGGGGAAAGGGAAGACGAGCGCTTAGAAAGCACTCAGCTGTACGACACTGAGGATGTCACCCGAAGTAGTGGGAGCAGGAGACTGTCCCTGGATAGGCAGGAAATCAGTAAGAACGAAGATGATGCAAGGAGTTGCATGAATTGGGAACAATCAATGTCCGACTCCGGAGAGGAGATGGAGTGCGAGGCAAATAAAGAAGGGAGACAGCACGAAAAGCGGCTCCCGACGGTCAGACGCTAGCAAGTCTGCACCTAGGGCATCAGAGTCTGCCGCGCAGTCTGACCAACACCAAGGAACACCCCATGGTAAGAGGGGGGTCCCGGTGCCCGCCCATGCGGACAGATTGAGGACATTGCCAGGTAGACGGTGATGCAGGAATGTTACCCCAGCGGTAGACAGGAGAGCTGTGGGGAAAGAGAAGGGAGTCTGCGCATTCCAATTTCCACTGCTGGAAAAGGGGGAGCAAGACCGCAATATATTCCATGGCCACACATGGATCGAGAAAACCTGAAGAATAAGCTTCCAATGCTGACATCGGGAGCTGGGAAGTGGATACACGAGTTAGAAAAGATGACAGGGGGTGTCACGTTAGTTATAGGGGGCATTAAATGTCTCCTGGTTGCCATACTCGGTGAGAGAGCAGACGATGTATGGGCACGGGCTGGGTACCCTGGTGTTACCATAATTAACACTGCTCACGACGGAGCACCATTCAACAATTGTAGAGCAGCAGTATGGAAAGCATTATGAGTGCTTTACCCAGATACCTCCGATATGGGAGCTATAATGACTCATAAAATGAAGAAGTCAGAATATCCATTAATTTATAACCAGAATTTCCAAGATGCGTGGGTGCTTGAAACACATGAATCTTGGAAGAAATCTATACCTGTGTTTTACCACATTTTATGGCAAGGGTTACCAGAGCCTGTACAAAAACAGCGTAAGAAATTGGTAGGAGTTGAGGCTAAACCTTGGGCCGAAATACAGTTGACGATTGCACATTATTGCAGACTGTTGCAAGAAAAGAATCAGAAAAATGAGGCAACTCGTAAAGGTGAGGAAGCGAAGCTGGTGCAAAAGAAATTATCCAAGTATGCTGTCGAAGGAGCCATGCTAACTGGCCCAGCTGAACAGAACGCACAACAGATGGCTATCCCATAGCAGAATAACCAGGGTTTCGTAGGACAATACCCACGGGGAAGGGGATTTAGAGGGAGCGGATGGCAGAGTAATCAGGGAGGTTTCCAGAGTAATCAAGGAAGCTTTCAAAGCGTGCAGATTGGCAGTCCAGATATGTCAAACGGACAAATAGCCTGACCACAGCCGGTGTGTTGGCTGTGTGGAATGACGGGACACCTGGCGCGCGCATGTAGAAGCCAAGGCGTGTGGCAAAATAGCCAAGGATTGGGAGCAGGTACGATGAATCTGCCTGCAATTTCCCAACAGGGCGGTGCACAGAATCACAGTGCAGCAGCAGGCACCAGGCATGCAGCAGGATGCGCAGCAAGGGGTTCAACCCCTGAGCATGGGGAACTTGCCACAAGTACAATTCCAACAGGCACCACCGCAAATGGCTCAGGGCACAAATTCCGGAAGGGGAGGCAACCCTGGGAATGGAGAAAATCCACAAGTGTACAGTGGACCAAACTTATATATGAAATAGGACAGCTTACTGGGAACCCTGATGTGCTCTATCCTATCAGTGACACCAGACCCTAATAGGGAACCTAGGGTGAATGTTGCAATAGGGGGTAAAGAATATTCCTTCTTAGTTCACACGGGGGCAACACGCGCGTGCATTTGAGAAGGCAAATTTTCCTTATCCGGCGAGGCTATAGATATTCAGAGTTTTACAGGAGCTCACAGTTGAGTTCTCTTTCCAGACACACTCCCAGCCTCCTTAGGGGAATGTGAAATGAATGCGCCTTTGTTGTATTTACGTCATACACCTGTAAACATCTTGGGTTGAGATTCAATGACAAAGTTGAATATGACCATCTCATTCACGGAGGAGGGCATAGTATGCTCCACTCCAGGAATGCATTATTCAATGGTATGCAAAATGATCAGAGCATACTCAGGACGCATAGCCATGAGAGCTATACCATTAGAACCAGAAGTCTTCGCATATGGCATGCATGTGCTTATGGCGGGATTGCCAGGCCTCACAGATAAACCCATCAGAACCCCAGATGAGTTCCTACTCAGACCAAAAATACCTATGCATGAAGAAGAGGGACAAGTATTTCCCTTGATGATACAAATTGCAGCAGTGCGAGGGAAAGTAGCATTGGTCGAAGGCTACGATGATGAAGGCAGACAATGGTGCACGGTTATCGCCATTGAATAAGGATATTGAGTGACGGACGTCACCGATGATGATCTGTTTGAAAAACAACCTGACTCAGAAGAGACAAGGGTGGAAGTGATTCTCATATTTTGGGTAAAAATGATCAAAAGAGAAGTGCCCCAGAGAATGATGTTGGCACTGATACGTCCAGAATACTTTGATGACGACATGGCCCAGGTGCCTGTCTCAGTATGGACTACAGGACCTTATGACGTAGGCCTCCTGAAGGGGGTAGGAGAAGTGAAAATTAAACTGAAACCAGGAGCAATTTAACCAAGAGCGCGACAATATCCCATGTCCAGAGAAGCGGATGAAGGGATCGCAAATAAAATTTCCACCATGATGGATCAGGGCATCCTGGTGACGTCAGAATCACCCTGTAATACGGTGATTTACCCCGTCAAGAAATCAAAAGGAGGGTCTTGGCGTTTAATGCAAGATTTAAGAGTATTAAACGATATTGTTGAAGCCGAGTTCCCTCTAGTTCCTAATCCTTCAACGATTTTATGTAACATACCCGTAGAGGCAAAATATTTCACGGTGATTGACTTGAAAAAAAACAATTCTCAATCCCGTTGCACCGTGATTCACACGATCTGACGTCGTTCACATTCAGACAAATGTGCCTGAAAAGCACAAGGTTGCCACAGGGGTACTGTGAGTCCCCGTCCATCTTTAACAGAGTCCTCCAGATGGACCTGAGCAATATTGCAGTAGAAAGCGTTGTCTTGCAGCATGTGGATGACATTCTGATCTGCAGCATGACAGAAGAACAATGCAGGCACGATTCAGTTCAGCTACTGACTATACTGGCTGACAAGGGTTATAAGGTCGACAAGGAAAAACTGCAATATTGTCAACAGGAGGTGCTGTACATGGGCCAGTTGATTTCGCATGAGGTGAAAAAGGTAACCCCAGAAAGGGCTGAAGCTATGATGAACACGACAAAGCCACTCACAGTAAAGCAAATGCAGAGCTTTTTAGGTCTGTGCAATTATGTTAGAACATGGGTCTTCGATTACAGCTCCTATACCAAGCCCTTACTCCAGGCCCTAAAGAAGGCCCAGGCGACAAAGGAAAAGATTGAATGGACTGAGACAATGGAAAAAGGGTTTACAGAACTCATGAGAGCGATTTGTACGTCTCCAGTCCTCAGGATTCCTAATTATGCAGAAGAATTCTACCTGTTTTCACCCACGAATGGCAGCGTTATGACGGCAGTGCTCGCTCAAAAAACCTTGTTGGGGTACAAGCCCCTGGCATATTACAGTGGGAATCTGGACCCAGTCATGAGAGGCCAATTCCCATGCGAACAAAGCTTAGCTGCCGCAGCGTTCGCCATAGAGAAGGCCACAACCATTGTAATGGGATGCTCCATGACGTTATACGTCGAGCACTCATTATTTGCCATCTTAGAGAAACCGAAGGTACGCTGACAGCTCCAAGAGCTTCTGCCTATGAGGTGATTATATCTAACCCATCGATCAAAATAGTTCGATGTAAAACAGTAAACCCAGCTACATTCATAGCCGAGCCAGTCACTGAAGGAGAACCGATACATGACTGTGCGAACTATGAGGAATTCTATGATGAAACCCCAAGGGTAAAAGAAAACGGCCTAGCAGGAGGAGAGATCGTTTTCATTAACGGTTCTTCAAGAATCGACCAAGAAGACGGACAAAGATATTCAGGCGTTGCCGTAATGAAACACATAGCAAACAGAGAATTACGAGTACTCGTCAGTGCACGAATACCATCTCATTTCTCAGCACAAGCTGCAGAGTTATTGGCATTGATACTCGCCATTGAGAATCACGCAGACCAGGAAGTAACGGTGTACAGTGACACCGCCTATGTGACGTCTACAGTGCACGCAGGCCTAGCACGATGGAAAAGTAGGAGCTACCTCCGAGCGGACGGCACGCCAGTGCAGCACACAGCCTTATTAGACAGGCTGATTAAGGCACTACAGCTCCCAGTGCGCATAGCGGTCGTGAAATGCGCCGCCCATACTCACGGGACAGATTTTGTGTCACGCGGAAATCACACAGCAGACACAGAAGCCAAGCGTATGGCCTCCAAAAGTGAGACGATCATGGAAGTAGATGTGGCGTGCACCCATGAACGAATGATGGTGGCACAAACCACACCCAAAGCCTATAGTAACATGGGGCAGACACAACTGATGGAGCTTCAAGGGGAGGCCCCTCAGGATGGAAAGAACCTATGGAAACGTCGAGGGTGTTCTTTAAACCCCTCTGACGGATTGTGGCGGCAAGACAGCACTGGTAAACCAGTCATGCCTGTAGCCCTACTGAAAATAGCATTAGAGCAATTACATTACCCATTACATATGTCGAAAGAGAATCTAGCTGCAACGCTCGCGGAAGACTGGTTCATACCGAATTTAGCAGAGCATGTTGCATTCTTTATGGTGAACTGCATAATCTGCCAGCAATTCACCGCTGAGCACACATTAAAAGTAGTAAGAGGAGTCCTCCCCATGCCAAATGGCCCTTTTCAGCACTTACATATCGACTACGTCGACATGATCCAAGTGTGTAACGGGTACAGGTACTTAATTGTAGTGGTGTGTCCATTCTCTAGATGGATAGAAGCAGGTCCCTGTACACACCCAGACTCAACCTGTGCGGCCAAATTCCTGGTGAGGGAAGTGTTCCCTAGATGGGGGGTGTGCGAAGTGATGAGGTCAGACAACGGGGCTCATTTTGTTAACTAATAGTCTTTGAACAGATCAGCTTGCTGCTTGGTATAAAGCACAAGTTTTTGTCGGCGTATCATCTGGAAGGTAATGGTCTTTGTGAGAGGCTCAACGGCTTGTTAAAGGAAAGGATAGCCAAGTTGAAGCTTACTCTAAAGAGGGGATGGTTGCACTGCCTTCCACTGGCATTGTATGCTGTTCGGAACCAACCAGGCTCCGACCATCATCTTACGCCGCACAAGATAGTCACGGGAAGGAGAATGAATACCCCTCTCACCCCAGGAGATAGAGCTAGATGTGATGCCCAGCCAACCAAAGAGGTCCTGGGAACCGAATTGTCACAATACTTGAACTGCATGACATCCAGTCTCACTGTTATTTCAGACCAACTACAGCGACGACGAGAAGGGTGCAGCACAGCACAAGACACAGCAGGAGGCACTGAGGCAGACGCAGTTCTAGGTCTATGTGTGCCTCTCATCTTCCCTGGAAATGCCGTGTTGGTGAAAAACCACACGAGGAAAAGGTGGGATGAGCCAGGATTCAACAGCCCTTTTATCGTAGAGGACTGCACTTGTTCAGCTGTCAAACTGCAAGGCAGAAGGGCATGGATCTTTCACAATGACATTAAGCCCTATATTGGAGAAAGCCCTCTAGCTGCACCCCACCACGAAGAAACTACAGACTACGGGGAAGAACCTCAGCACGTACAGACGAGATCCATGACGAGGAAGAAGGACGCATGAGGAGAAAAGCCAAGACAAAGAACCCGTTTGCAAGTTGTGGCTTAAACTGGACAGTTCCTATAAGCAAAAAGGGGATAAGGACATAACAGACACTCTATGTATCTTAGTTGTAGGGTGAAGAAGACAATTGCGCATCTAAAGCCCCAACACGTTTGTTGACACAAACTTTTGAACCAAGCCACACTTAAGCATTGTTGAACAACAAAACCCAAATAGACTGTGATGAAGGACTTTTGCCCAAAGGAGCTTAACACAGTATCCTGAATCATCAAACATCAAGACTTCGTCCTGCAGCACGTATGGTGACTCCCAGCAGAAATCTCACAAGGGATGTTCTCACCTATTTCCATTTAGTAGTAATATCATATCCGTCACTTGTAGGGAGAGTCACTAGTGTCACAGACTTTGTTCAAGATCCTGCCAACAAGAAAGTAATCCGGCAACTGCTTACTGTCATTGTGGAAGCCCTTGCTGTGTTGCCAGAATACAGTGATAAGGACACAAATGCTTCCACCACAGGCAATAGTAGATGAACTCACAAATACACTCTTCTTTCGCATCATAGAGGAGTGCCCAGCCATTGTCGGAAGAACCACTGACACGCTTACATTCATCAAAGATCCAACGAACACTGTACATTTGAACCAGCTGTGGGTCAAACTGAACTATCTGGTCCCAATTCACGCAGCAGGAATGTGCAAAGAATGTTCATGTCAAAAGTAAGGCCTGTGATCCAGAGCCCAGCAAAGGCGGTCCCTGTCTCCCGAGGACAGCCGAATGGCGCACAACATCCTGTTTCGCCTAGTCACTGACTTTACAGAAATGGTGGGGAGACCTGCCGAGGTTGATGTCATCAACTTCATCAGAGATCCATCTAATGCCGCGCATATGGGAACGCTCCTACATGGCATTATGCTCCAAGTGGAACTGTCCAATTTCCAAAGAGAGTATCTGAGGAGATTCCAGTGAAACCTTCCGCCGAGGGACAGATCGAGGAAGCCAAGGCAGCTCTTCAACTTTCCACCGAGGGACAAATCCACTAGACAGAGTGAAATCACTTCATCTTCCGCCGTGGGACAGATCGAGGGAGAGGGATACAAGAACTTCGCCTGTTATTTTTGATTTGGATTTTGATTTTCCATTTTTTCTATTTTTGCATCACATTGAAAAGGTTCCAGCATGTCCTCAGGACTGAAGCAAATTCGGGGGGTGGGCTGGGAACTGACCTATTTTGAATATGCACACTGAATGCAACTCACCAAAGGTGTTAGTCTAAGCTTTTTCCATAGTCTAGCAAGGGAACTGTATCCCATAACCAGAGACAATCGTCACCCGCAAGAGGGGGGACACTTGTGAAGCACCAGACACTTTGTGATACAAACTGTTCGAGAACAAGTGAATTGGGGGAAAGGAATAAACATTGACATTTTGTGATGATTAAAATGGGGGCACAGAACAGTTACCTGGTCATCCCGCCAGCAGAGGGGCGCCCCCGCTTCCCTGGAAGGAAATGCTGCCAATTGTCATACCGCACAATTATATGTATATGCATGGTGATTATCATTGTCTTTTTGTCATTGACAATCAGAACTGCATTTTTTATTGGTGCATGAAATGGTCCAATTGCAGTGCACCCACCAGATAATGTACGCATAAGTCTGACAAAAGCACCCAAACCCTATATAGTTATTGCAGTTCCAAGAAAATCTGATGATAAAGTAAACAAACAAAAATTGAATGTAATTAGTAGTGATTCATACACACTTGAGGTAACGAATGAAGAGAAAAGCTGGAGACAGGGTCAGCCGGAACGAATGAAAACGGAGCACTGACCACTACACGCACCCACACACTAAATGCACACGAACTAGGTCAAGTGTCAATGGCTATGGAACCTCAAGCAAAGGCAGTACAGAGCACAAGACTGCCTGCCGAACAACCAGCCTCAGAAAACAATGAGAGAAACCGAGAAGAATCAAGAGAAACGCCAACTAAAGAAGACACAACAAAAGCCCTCGAGAAGACAGAAGCGGCTACGAGAGAATTCACTACAAGAACACAAATGTTGATAGATCATTTATTCCCGTTCGTAGCTAGAGCGAAGAAACTACATGAGGAACTGAAAAATAGAACCGCAGAGACTGTAGTGACAATCACACAAGTTCCAACACAAGGAACAAATACCAGGCCCATGATGCAGCCATACACTGGGCCGGTGACAGGCTAGTGGCTAATAAAGACACTTATAGAGGGCAGAAAAAGGATGCAAGAAGAGAAGGAGAGAATTGCAAAACCTCCACCTACCACATCGATGCAGATAATGAAAACCGCTCCACTGAACAGAATGCCCGAGAATCCCCCAGCAAGAAAAAGCCACACAGACGCGTTTAGAGATGTAGTTATAGCTAACTACAGAAAGACACTTAGAATCAAGAGAAGCCTACATGAAGATAACAGTGAACTGAATGACTACCTAGACAGCACAGCACATCTAGGAAACATTTGGTACCAACACATCAAAGAGGTCGGAAGAAGAAAATCAGAAGGCGAATGCTTCGTTTGTGCACTTCTACCGTACAGCATGGGGAAATCCAAGATCTTCGTGGCTGTAGAAATTGACATCCCGACAGCACACTGTCTTTCACACATAGCGATGTGTAACACCAGAGGACAGTTCATGGGAAGGGATGCCTCATTGATATGGGCAACCGAGACAAATTACCCCGATGAAGATGATTATATACAGGACATTAAGACGAGAAACAGAGCCCATACAAGGAATCATGTGATCAGGTACGAGAAGCCTGGAGTTAAAGGAACAGCAATCAGATGGGAAGTGAACCCAAAGCTAAATGTCCAAGGAAAAACTCCAGAAGAGGTGATAAATTGGAAGAACAGAGGCCAAATGCAGATTTGGGGAACAGTACTCTCCCCAAATGGATGGGAAGAAGGAGTGGTGATCTGCCGAGCATGGATGTCTATGGAGCATATAAGGAAGCAATAGAGAACTCACAGAGGTTGTGCAAACCTTTATGGCTGAAACTCACAAGATTACTGACACGGGTCGAAGACAGAGGAGGACCCTTGCAAAAAGTGCCACTGGAAAGCCAGAAATTGTGCTTCAGGAACAATGGCACGAGGAAGATGGGAGAGAATCAAAACTGCAGACTAATCTTTGAAGCTCCAGGAATGACTCACGGGACCACAGTAATTATGGATCATTACTGGGCTTGTGGATCCAAGGCATATATAAGACTACCGAAAAACTGGGGAGGCATATGCACAATAGTGAACGTCCACGTTCCTGCACTAGTGATCCCGAAAAAGTGACCTGAATATTGACAGTTTCCCAAAAGCAGATGCTCACCTGAGGATAAGGAGATCTGTGGAACTGGTATCCCGTAGAAAGACAGAGAATTACTTTTCTGCCAATTCAGAAGAAGCATTTCATGCAATCCCATACGAGCACAGGCTGTTTAGTCTCACCTCATCAGTGTTTGCAACAATCCTTATGCCAAGATTCCAGGTTGGAGCAAATACAAAATGGTTGCAGATAACCAGATGGGAGTTATTGCAGACCATTAACACTACCATAAAAGGATTCAATGCTATTAAGGAAGAACTAAGAGCAATCCGACTGATGACCCTCCAGAACAGATATGTACTTGACATGATCACAGCGATGGATGGAGGTGTTTGCACAAAAATTGGAGAGTTGTGTTGCACATTTATACCTTCGCATGACGAAGAGAATGGAACTTTAACAGAAGCCATAAGTATGCTGACAAACCTACAGAACCAGATGATCGATGAAACTGACGAAGTTGATGATGACAGCTGGTTCGGAACTCTATTCACATGGGTCCCACAATGGATGGCAGACATATTCAAGTTCCTGGGAGCCCTGCTATTGATGATACTACTAGGATTTTGTGTTATCAAGATAATCATCACACAATGCCAGAAAACTGCGAAGAAAGCAATAGGGATGAAGATCATGATCGATGTCAAACCAGGATGGAAGCCGAGAGACCTGACTGATGAAGAAATAAGAGAATTTGTGAAGGCCAGCGAATTTGCGCCAGAAGGAACAAAATTTGAGTACCCCAGAAGACGTAGACATTATGAAGAAAATTGATCTATTGCAGCCCAAATGGTCAGTGTCAGCTTATGACCTGGAACAAAGACGAACATGTAAAAACAGCGGGAAGCCTGAAAGGAGTGATAAAAATATGGACTCCAAAGAAACACACGTTCACACCATCATGTGCAAACCCAGAAGACGAAGAATTGGATATAGAAGAATCAAGTAAGAGAAATCTAAAGGAAGAAGAAAAGGTGGTCAATAAACCGACCAGAGGGGTGTGTGTAGAGGAGTTCCCAAATATGGCCTGCACTCCAGCCACCCATGTCGAGATGCCAGAAGCATACTCGCCCAGATATGTCATGTATACAGAGCAAATGAAGCAACAGAGAGCTATGGTGGGGCTCTGTCCAGTACCCATTAGAAGGACATATATACCTATTGAAGTGCCAATAACCAGACAACCGTGGGCTGCAAGGTACCCATTGAGACAACCATACCAGCAGTTAACACGAAATGAAGACTACTTGCAAACTGTCCCCGAAGAGACCCAAAGAACCTTAATGGAAGGCGAATGGTGATGACCCAAGGGCCCGGACAGACGTACAGATGAACATAAACGGCAATTGAAAGATGACACATAAGGACGAAATGTGAAGAGTAATGACGTAATGGACATGTAAGAAGAAACGATGTTGATATATAAAGAAATGTAACTATGAAGTGAGATGAAATATGCAAATACCTAGCGCCTGTAAATAGGCTTGTAACGCAAGAAGCTAAGAAAACAGTACTGCCTGCAATGCTTAGTAGAAGAATAGAGTGGCAAGTGCCAACTATATACAATTATATATCTATCTCAATGAAGCACATTATCCAAGTGCGACTCCATTTTATGAAAGCAGAATTAAGCCCAGGATGGTAGGGCCTAACAGGCCAGGATTCATGTACCATCTAAAGCCAGAAGGAAAGAGCAGAACTGAAACTTAGCAAGAAGCAGCTCATAGCTAGGAATTCGAGGTCAACTCCAGGAAGGGAGGAGAGCGGCAACTCTGAAGAAACAAAACTTAAGAGCATAGCAGCCAGCCAGTGAAGGTCGAGATAAGGAGGCCCCAGGCAGGTGGCGAGGCCGAACAACGAATCAAATACGCAAATAGATGGAAAATGAAGCTGCTTCGCAGTGTACAGACATGTGACCAGCCAAGCGCAAAGATGTACCAACATCTGATATCACCCAGAACCCGAGATGCCATAACTTTTCCTGATAAGAAGCTACAGTTTCGAGGCCATCCTCGGCCAACTAATTGACACATAGCCCTAAAGTGCTGATTGATGGAAGGGAGGCAGGGTGAATCTTGGGGTACACCGCATCTGGGTGTCCATTCTGCAATGCTGCTAATTAACGTGGAGATTTATGCCTTGGGGTGTAACCCACCCAATCACAATGGACCAAATAATCTAGGGTCCTATAGCTACTAGAACCAATGAGACGTCGTACTTGTAGTGACGTCTATCACGAGTGATGTAGAGGGAAGGGCGTTGACGCCCACCCGATAAGAGTTATCCAATCCTCATGCTCTGTTACCATATACAGATATAGAACCTATATTTAAGTTACCTTTCCCAACCAATAAAATTGCATGACAATTTTGTAGTTTTACACATCAGTGATGACGAGAATTTGCTATAAAAGTTACTGTCTTAATTTAGAATTTGGAAGTTGAAGCGAGACAGACGATCGCAGCTCTGATGATTTCCATTTGTTTCCCAGTTTTTTGTACTTGTCATTAGACAGACTTCCCTTTGCCAAACCATTCACTTGTCCTTATTGATTTGTGTTGGAGTAAGTGAATCCTGCACCCCACCCTCCTCAAGGTGCAGCTATCTCGTTTTAAGGTGCCGTAGGGCGAGCTCTGAATCTCATGGGCCCGTTCAGAGGTTGCTCTGCCCTCCAGTACAGGGTGATGGCATTTTCCAGAACTTTCTGGCTTTCAAAGTCTCTACCTCTTGACAGTTCACATGGGTCCCCGGCAGGAGTGACCCATGGTAACCCAAAGAGGCAAAACTCTTCCCTTTCTCAAGAAAGCAGCAGAAAACAACTACATAACTTCCCGTTGGCTTTAGCAAATTCCATAACAACATTATCAGGTACCAGCTTGCATCGGCTCATTCTAGCCTATGCATGCATCTTCTCTGAAACGTGTCCTTGGAGCAATGCAAAATAACATAAGCAATAGGCAGCACTAAAAACATGTTTACCAGTGGAATAATAATAGAAGAGTTTGCATCAAGTGCTGCTTCGACTGAGGCCTGCAGCAAATGTCCATTATGACTCTGGGCGAACCCAAAATGCACTGCACACAGGCGCCATGTTTTAAACAAAAGCATTACAATCCACCCTTGGACATTTGACTTCCATAACTCAGTTGCACTAAGATCGTACTCTGAAACCGACGAAAAACATCATAACTAAGTTAGGAATACATTGAATACAACAACAACAACAAATTATAATAACAACAATCACACAAATGCAAGGAAAGGCATGACGCCGAGTTACACCAGCATCTGGAGTCTGATTACCGGGGAGAAATTAAAGCCATTTTAATGAACAGCAGAGACCAAGTGCCAGTTCCCAGTATGATATTGGGTTACCTGTTCCATTAAGTCTTTTAAACTTTGTATGTGATTATCAATAGATTGGGAATGGTCACTTAAATTAAAACAACACATGCCTTCAAATGCGTTACAACCTAGGTTATGTTTCAGCAACAAATGATCAATAGCAGCTTCATTTTGCAAGGTTGCTTTTCTGATAGTTTGGTTATCTAGAAGAAGTTCCTCTAAAGCTTGAGAGGTATGGTTGAGTCCTTTTATCACTCGACATGCTACCCTAATTAATGATTCATATCCCCCAGCAGCTAATCCCCAAACTCCCACCGATGAATATGCAAGAGCTACAACTTCTGATTCTGACAACAGGTGCACAATTGAACCACAGTCTAGGAATTGTCCTATAGATTCAAAAGTTGATCTTCTCATTAAATGTAATGCTGATTGCAAAGGAAACATCACTAAACCAAGCTGTGTTAAAGCAAATATTAGCTGGAATGTAAGTATATGTGGTGTTGCCACATGAAAAAAGCCATCAAGTTGGAAGCTTCACATAGTTCAAGTGGCTGGCAGCTACAACTGTATGATTACAAAGCATGGTGTTATTGACATTGGTACATGCGCTTGGAGCAAGTGAACAAAACTGTTTCTCAAACACAGTTCGGTTTTTCTCTTTGGTTACATTCAGCTATTAACATTTGCCAACCTGTTTTGGTAAATGTTCAGAACCTTCCGTACCAGATATTCCCACATGTTCTCTGTTTGGGCAATCATCGGCAAATACCTCTACCGTGTTATCTCCTGTCCAGCCGGTGTCATGGTTTCTTGAGCTCATACCTCGCGTATTCTCAACGCTTTATGAATCCGGTTCTTCATGCCTGTTGTGGCTGGTGCATTGGCATCGGCATCAGGCGGCCTCTGGACATCATTTTTCATCATCGCCAGACTCACATTGTTCGGCTGATACGACACCTTGCATTAGTGTGCCGCTTAACCTTCCCGAATGGAGTCCATTTAGTATCACAATTAAACCAGCCATGGACAGGTTCTACAAGGCAAACCCAGAAAAGACATATCAGTGTTGATAATCATTCTCTTAAATAGCATTTGTCTGCTGGCACATAGTCCCATTTCTCTTTGCCAGGCTACATTACTAAGATTACTTGGTGCTTGTCTGACGCTATGACATCCGCAGGTATAGGTGGGCCACTTGATTTTTCTACCCACACCTTCGCACCCAGCGCCATGCTGTCTGATGAGCCAAAACCACGATCCCCATGAGTAGTTAACACCGTAGGGGGTTCCCCCTTTCTGGTCATGGACTATTTAACAGGTAAGACAATCAGTTATGAGTAGGTAGCACTTGGTCTCCGCTGTTCATTAAACGGCTTTAATTTCTCCCTGGTAATCAGCATCTATTAGTCCTCCCAGTACTTGGATGCCCTTTAATGCTAATCCAGTTCTAGAAGCAATCAATCCCATGTGTTCTGGTGGAATCTGTACTCCAAACCCAGTTTCAATTTCTATTGTATCTCTTGTTTCCCCACCTCATCTCCTGATGAGAATGCACGTCTACCCCTGCAGATTCTGGTTTTGCACGGTATGCAGTTAAAGCACCTGACGCTATCACCCAGTATAACAAAGTCTCTTCAGCTAAATTAGGTTGCATCTGCAATGCATGCGTCAACATTCACATTAAGGATGTTTCGTTTTCAGTCAATTGTCTATTATTCAAACTGTGCACAACATCAAACACACGATCACGCCAGCCTGCCATTGCCTGATTTGCGCAATTGTTCTTTCAGCAAACCATTCATCAGCGGTGGGTTTGAGTGAGCACAATCAAACCCACCGCTTCATGGTGATATGGTACATGATAGAGCCACTCAATGTTGTTTTCTTGAAAATATTCCTGAATGAGCTTGCCTTTAAAGTGGGAGCCATTGTCAATTTGAATTTGCAAGGGCACACCGTAATACAATGTAATGGTGTTCAGCTGTGTGGCTCTCTTACTTGGTAGTACCATCAGATTTCCAGAATATGTGTCCACAATTGTACATGCATACTGACAACCTTTACTGATTGACAGAGGTTCAATATAATCGATCTGCCAGATTTGACACAGCAGCTTACCTCTTTGTAAAGTGCCCTGCACAATATGAGGAATGTGTCAGTGCTGCTGATGTTGACACACAGGGCATTGCAAGATCACTGTTTTCACTACCTCTAAAGGTATGCTAATCCCCAGAGATTGTGCCCACCTGCAAGTAGCCTTCTCTCTCATTTATTTTAACATGTTTTTATTGGCATTTATATAAGTACTGCTGTGCATACGTCAAATGCTTTACAATTTACTGAATGTGTCCATACCAATGTAATAACGTTTCAGTGTCAACAATAAACAAAGTAACAAACAACTTTCTTCACTTATGCAGCAGGAGACCCATCATGGCAAGCAATGTCAGCAGTTTAGTGTGGCATTGAGGCCGTTTTCGACTGGGTAACATCTTTGGTTGATTAAGATTAATAAGTGATGGCCAGACAATGTTCATGGGGGTTTGTCATCTGACGGGTGTAACGTGTCCCATCCGATGGGGTTACAGCTGACTCATATGTTTTGTAGAACTCTGGGCGAAGTCCATCGCTCCCCAGCGTTTTGCTTGTGGCTAGTGATCTGATTGCTTGAGTTAAGTCCTCAGCTAAAATGTCCCTCTCCAGCACCTCGCACCGCGCTGTACCTCATTTAGGTAGGCCTATTTCATCTAGTGTGTTCAATATATTGCCCAGTATATCGTACCTGGTTCTCGTGGTCATACAAGCGATAGTAAAATTCCATGAAGGTGTCATTGATCGCCTGTTGCGATTTGTGCCTTGTACCTGCCCCATCCTTAAGTTCCGTGGTCAGGTGTCTCGTGTGTTCCCTCATGCACAGCCACGCCAGCAGCCTGCCCGGCCTATCTCCCTCCACCTGGGCTCTGGTCGTTTTAACCGTGTGATCAAATTTCGACAGCCTCCCCCAGGCGTCTTGACAGCTGCGTCTAATATCTTCCAGTTGCGGCTCCTCCTCTCTGTTCCCCGGTGCCCTTGCTTCTATTTGTCTAATTTCTTCTTCCCACTTCCCCAACTCCACCCTCAATGTCTTCCTAATGCCACCCGCACTAGCGATAACTTCCTCCGCACCACTACTTTCATTGCCTCCCACACCGTGCTCCATTCCTTAACGCTACCCTCGTTTCTTTTTATATATTCTTCTAATTTGCACTGCAGTTCTTCCCTAAAAGCCTGGTCAGTCAGGGCATATGTAGGCATGCGCCACAGTGGTATGGGGGGTCTTGGACCCAGCATTTTCCATTCCAACATTAACGGTGAATGGTCTGAGATCGACCTGCCAAGATATTGCACCGATTCCACCTGCGCTAGATGGGTTCTTGCCATAAGTAGATAGTCGATCCTAGTATACAGGCCATGGAGTGAAGAGAAATAAGAGTACCCTCTGTCTACTGGGTGCTGCTCCCTCCAGACATCTGCAAGATCTAGGTGTTTAAGCATTGCGTTCAGTGCATCAGTGGGGGCCACTCTCCGGGTGATTGGCGGGTACGACCTGTCCAGGTCTAGACCTCGTACACAGTTAAAGTCTCCACCACAGAAGAATCTTGGTATGGGGCTATTTTAGCACATAGTGTATTAAGGTGTGTTGGAATCCCGTGGTTAGGAAAGTAGGAATTAACTATACATATTTCCACGTGTTCTATATAACCCCTCAAAATCAGGTACCTCCCTTCTGGGTCGGCTTCCAGCCCCAATAACCGGAAGTGAATTGTCACACTTATCCATGTGAAAAGACAACGAGCATAGAGTATGCCGCTCCATAGCCCTGTCCACCCCAGTGGTCTTTAACCTTAGCCATAGTGTTTTGTGTTAAATGGGTTTCCTGCAGCAATGCAGTAGAGACTTTTTTCCTGTTAAGGAAGGATTTTACCCCGTTTCTGCATAGATATGTGCCTAGACCCCGAACGTTCCGTGTCAGTATCCTAATGTCAGCTGCCATGATAGTGTGTTATTGTGCCTCCGTGCCTCCTCCCACTACTCCTCACTTACCTCTGTCAACATGCACTCATCCATCACTTCCTCTTGCTTGGGAGACCATTGCTCCTGAGTGTCCCCCCGCCCTGCCAACGCACCTTTTGTCTCATATACCATGTCTTGTGAAGAACTAAAAACATTGCAAACAACAAACCAAAAACCAAATCAAACAACTACGCCCAGCAGCTGCTTTCGTCCTGCAGCGCTCAGGTGCCCCTGCACCGTTGTGACCCGTCAGGGACAGTGTGTCCGAGCTGTGTAGTATCAGCAACTGGCCGACACCAACCACTTCGTGGAGTGGGCCTATGATCCCAGGTTGAGTGGCCCAGTCTCACCCCGTCTAACTTGAATACTTAATTATGAATGCAGTGTGTTTCTGTTACTTTGCAGCTAGGCCTCAGTGGTTATCATGTTTGTTCTGTTAACCCCGCTCCGAACTCCCCCTTGGGCAAAGCGCCCTTCATGTGACAACTTCCTCACCCTCAGCCAAATTGTTGTATTCCAGCCACATTGTAGCTGCATCTGGCGTTTCAAGGAAGACAGCCTGCCCTTTGTATATCACCTTGAGCCTGGATGGGTACATAAGCATGTATTTAAGGTTCAGCCGTCTGAGTCTGGCTTTGATTGGTACAAAGGAGTTCCATCGCCCTCTGGTCTGCGGGTGTGTAGTCCGGGTATATTACTATATTAGAGTTATCCCTTTGAATCTTGCCGCCCTCTCTCTCGAGTATTTCAGGATAACCTCTCTGTCCTGGAAGTTCAGAATTCTTGCGATCAATGGGTGGCGGTGTGAGCCCGGCAGTGGTCGTTTCTGCAAGGATCTGTGGGCCCTCTCCACCACAAAGCCCTGTGAGAGCTTACTTGCCCCTACCTCCTGTACACACCTCACCCTTCCCATCTAGCTCAAACATCTAGAACATCAAATATAAGGGACCTGTTCCCTTTGATCCTATAGCCTACCCCAGTCCACTCAAAACTCCAGTATAGATAGCAAAACCTACCCATCTGTAGGAAACAACAGAATAACTTGCCTTAGATCACGCACTAAACAATCCTATCGCAAGTTTACATCTATCTCCATGACATCTAAACTACCCAAGTGCAATGTCTACGGGCAAAACAATAAGCAGGATCCGACTCCTGCTTCAAACACCAATACAAACCCTATTGCCTCCTCCATTGCCTCCTCTTCCCAAACAACCAAGCCCACAAATGTAGTGAACCCCAAACCACCCATTAGCATCAAAAGCACTCTAATCAATGCCCGATCCCTACGAGCTCACGCAATTGAAATCCATGACCTTATCATGGAACTCAATCTGGACTTATTAGTAATCACAGAATCCTGGCTTCATCAAGCCTCAGGACCGCTGCTAGCCTTGGCCATACCTCCCAACTACTCCATCCTCAGTGCCGATAGAACGAATTCCACAGGAGGTGGCGTAGCAATTATAGCCAAGAACAATCTACAAATCAGATCAAGTACCACCGAAAAAATTGCAGGTTATGAACTGCTGTTAGCCAAACTCGCCATGAACGAAAATACCACAATCAACATTCTGGTGATCTACAGAACTCCCAGCTTCATCAGCCATCCAGAATCAGACATCCCACTACTACTTGCACCCATCATAAAACCTAATACAAAATGTATCATCCTCGGAGACCTGAATCTAGGCTTCAACGATGTCCTAGACCTAAAAGTTACAGCCCTACACTCAGCATTGAAACATATGAATTTCAACCAGCTAGTCAATGCCACCACACATATCAAGGGCAGACCCCTTGACTGGGTCCTCTCACTTAACACCAAACTCACTGTAGATACTATCACTCCACTTAGCTGGACAGATCACTTCTGTATATGTTATGTTTTGTTATGTTAACGACATTTATGTAAGCGCACGTACACCCGCAGGCATCTTGGCGCTGAGCAAACATAGAGTGAGGCAAGATCATGTAGGGCCACTAAAAAAGCAGAGTTTTCAATCTGTGCCGAAAGGATAGATGGTCAGAGATATCTCGCAAAGCAATGGGAAGGCGATTCCATGCTTCAGCGGCAGCAACAGAGAAGGCACGGCCACCCCTACGGGCTAACCTGAACCGAGGAGCCGTTAGCCGGCGGGCGGTAAGAGATCGAAGGGTGCGAGTTGGTTGATAGGGAGTGAATTTAATGTGCAAATATTCTGCCCCTTTTCCATAAAAGGCTCGGTGGACCATGCACATAGATTTGAACAGTATCCGTTGGGCAACAGGAAGCCAATGAAGTTGTCTCAGTATGGGTGTCATATGGGCACCAAATGGAGGACGGATAATGGAGCGAGCGGCGGCATTCTGGAGTAGCTGCATGCGCCCAATAATATAACTGGGTTGGGCCAGGTATAATGAGTTTCAGTAGTCTAGGATGCTTAGGACCAAAGCTCCAACTACCAGCGTCTGGCTGGCCGTAGGAATGAAGAGATAGACTTTCCGAAGGACCCTGAGTTTGAAATGGCCTGATTTACAAACTGCTCCCACCTGTTCATCCATGGTCAGGGTTGCTGAGAAACGTACTCCCAGATTCCTGACGGATAGAACCGGTATCGGGAGGGGACCTAAAGTGGATGGCCAGAAGTCGGCCATCCAAAACAATTGTGGAGTGGCTGTACCCACAACCAGAACTTCGGTTTTGGAACCATTCAATTTAAGCCAATTCAACGACATCCAGATACCCAGCTCTTCCAGGCACCTTTTTAGCCTCTTTGCTGTTTCTGGTTTAGTCAGGTCCAAACGGACCAACATGTGGGTGTCATCCGCGTAAGAATAGAAACGGAACCCATGAGATTCAATCAGAAACAGTAAATATCTTATATAGATATTAAATAAAATGGGGGAAGAGCCGATCCATGAGGGACACCACAGGATAGAAGGACCGGGGCAGAGCAGAACGGAGGCAGCGACACTTATTGCGAGCGGCCTGTCAAGAAGGTTGTGAACCATTCCAGAACCTGGCCAGATATACCGGCTTCAAAAAGGCAGGAGATCAGAAGTGCGTGATCGACGGTGTCGAAAGCAGCCGACAGATCTAACAGCAGGACTGCTCCTACACCACCCTGATCAACAAGGCACATAACGTCACCCATCACCTATTTAAGCACAAATTCAGTGCCTCTGCCCGGCCGAAAGCCTGATTGAAATACATCAAGAAACTCAGTGGATTCCAGAAAGGTGGAAAGCAGAGGGGATACCAACGCCTCCAAAACCTTCATCAGAAAAGGCAGGAGGGAAATCAGGCGATAATTAAATAGCACTTCGGGATCCAAAGAGGGTTTCTTAAGTAAGGGGATTACCAATTAATGTTTTAGGGAGTCCGGGATGGTACCTGTGGTAAATGAATGATTGACAGCTGATGTAATATGATCAATTAGGTCGGTGGATATTTCTTGCAGAAGAGCCAGTGGTATTGCATCTGTAGGAGATGCAGATTTAAGTTTAAGAATCACAGATAAGACTTCATTATTGGAGAAAAAAGGGAAGGTCGACCAGTGGCCTTTAGTGGCAGGAGGCTTCACAAAAACTGGGCCAGCCAAAATGGCTGCAGCCTCAGTCTCAATGTTGTTTCAAATAGTGGTTATTTTAGAAAGAAAGAAGATAGAGATAGAATCACAGAGATCTTGGGAGGGAGGAACTACGTCTTGAGATACTTTCAGTGTAGAAAGAGACTGCACCAAGTTAAATAGCGCCTTAGGTTTGTTAATGGCCTCTTCCACCGTATGGGCGAAATAGGCTTTTTTAGCATTGATCACTTCTTTATGATAAGCAGCAAGTGTGTTACGATAACAGGTTTTGGAATGTGGGGAGTAACTCCTGTGTCATTTTCTTTCTATCTGCCTGCACTGGAGTTTGCTGTCCTTGAGTTTTTGTGAAAACCAAGGCTCTGGTGGACGACTGCGTTGTTGACATAGCTTATAGGGTGCTAAAGCATCTGCTGTGGCAGTAAAAGCCTCTTGTAATGTATTTAAGGAACAGCACTCAACAGAAATGCAGTGAGACTGCAGCATATTAGTAAGGTTAGGTTTAGGGACAGCTTTCCAACTGCGCTTGCGAATCGCAGGCTTTGTTATGACAGTGGGAGCAGCGGATAGTGAAATGGAAAAAGGCACCAGAAAATGGTCCGACCAAATGAGCGATATAGGACTGGCCATATCCACATAGGAGGGGGGCGTACAAATTAAATCAAGAGTATTACCACTCCTGTGGGTAGGGCCAAGGACTCCCTGAAGGAGGCCCAGATCAGACATCATTAGGGTGAATTTAGCAACAAATCTGGCCGTACTGAGATTAATGGGCAGATTAAAATCTCCCATGGTGATCAAGTCAGGATATTTGGTTTGAAGTTCCATCACAAGTGACAGGAATTCAGTATAAAATAAGCTGTCGGCTCCAGGGGTTCGATAGACCAGCAAGACTGTAAGAGTGCAGGTTGGCGAGATAGAAATGCGGGTCAGGATGCATTCCATTTTTAGCATAGAATTCACCATCATGAGCAACGCCCCCCGTCCTCCCAAAGTCAAATAAATGGACACCATTGTAGGAAGAAACCCCCAGAAGCTCACTGCAGAGAACTTCACCCCTACCCTCAACCAAGTATTAGTAACAAATTCTCCTGCTAGCCACGACCCCAGTGCCATTGCAGAATACTATGATAACTGCCTCACCTGTACCATTGACGAAGTTGTGCCTATCACCACTAAAACGCGTCGGACCAACAAAAAAACCCACTCCTGTTTTGATGAAGAACTTGCCTCTCTAAGAAGAATGAAACGCGTGCTAGATCACACCCATAACAAACACCCCAGCCCTGATTCCGCCAAAACCTTCAAGGAGGCCAATAAAACCCACAAAACAGCGAGCATCTCCCATAAAGCTAACTCCTACAATACACGCATCTGCAATGCAGCATCAGACTACAAAGAGCTCTTCTCTATCCTCAGAGAACTAGAAAATCCCATACCAACTTTAACCCCCGCCAACTCTAGCAAAGAATGGTGTACCACTATACAAGACGCTCTTGCATCCAAAATCACTCTACTGCAAAATAAAATAACAACCAAAAAACTGCTACTTGCAGACAAAAGAAAACTCAACTTCCAACCCCCTCCCCACCCCTAACGACAACACCAAACCACTTTTCCACTTCCCTCCAGTCACTGAAGAACTAGTACTCAATACTATCACTAAGCTAAAGGCCTCCAATTGCAAAGGGGACAGTATCCCAGCTAAATTAGTCAAAGCTTGTGCGACCACTCTTACCCCTATGATCACCAACTTTGTTAACTCCTCCTTCAACCCAAACACAGTCCCAGCCAGCATCAAAGAAGCGTGGGTTAACCCGCTCCTAAAAAAAACAGACTTGGACCCCACCATTCCCACCAACTACCTCCCAATAACCACGGTCCCCTTCCTACTCATTCATCGACAAAATAGCTTAGAACCAAATTCAAGAACACCTGGAACAGACCCAGCTCCTTGAAACCAGACAATCAGGCTTTAGGCCTAATCACAGAACAGAAACAGCCCTCTTAGATCTCAAAATCCAGATAGACAATATCAGAGACTCAGGGAAAATCTGCATACTCCTATTGCTAGACCTCTCTGCGGCATTTGACCTCGTAGAACATGACAAACTGTGTATATCACTGGCCAAGAATTTCAATTACTCTATTGACGCCACTCTATGGGTGAAAACTATCCTAGCCGAATGCACATCTAGAGTTTCCATAGGCAAAGAGGCCGCCAATCCCATCCCAGTACCCATTGGAGTGCCCCAAGGACCATGCCTCTCTCCTGCTCTATATAATGACTATACAAAACTCCTTTTCTCAGCCTTTGACAAAATGGGTGTCATCTACACCAACTTTGCAGATGACAACCAGATCCTCATACCCATGGTGTCCAGTCATTTGGTCGACAACAAACTGGTCGACTGCAATTTGGTCGACACCATTTGGTCGAAAACCAAATGGTCGAAAACATTTTTTTTTATTTATATATGTGTTTTGTGGGTTTTCGTGTGGGAAAAAAAAAGAAAAAAGGGGGTTGGGGGGGACCCCCCCACCCCCAAAAAAACCCAAAAAGGGGTAAAAATAAAAAAAATAAAAAAATCGACCATTTGGTTTTCGACCAAATTGATTCGACCAGTTGTCCAGTCGACCAATTGTTTTCGACCAAATGACTCGCAACCCATACCCATATCAGGTGACTATGACCATGACACAGTGACCATTAACAAAATTTACGCCATCATCCAAAACTGGATGGCCCTAAATAGTCTCTGCCTCAACGATGAGAAGACTGAAATCCTCATCGTGGGCTCCCCATCTAAAATAGCCACCCTTCACCCTGACTACTTGACCATCAATGTTGACGGTAAGCCAATTCCAGTTCTAAAGCATGTTAAAACACTAGGTGTTTTTCTTGACGCCAACCTCACCATGACTAAACACATTAATACACTCTCCTCATCCACGGCATACACTTCTAAATTGATCGCCCTAAGTCGGAAATTCCTAACCCCCACTAATTGCCTGACCTTAGCCAGAGCTCTGGTATTGTCTAAACTGGACTATTGTAATGTCCTAATGCTAGGTACCTCCAATGCTAACATCTCCAAAATGCAACTCCTGCAAAATAAAGTCGTTAGGGCAGCGCTAGGGATAAAAAAGTCTGAACACATCTCTAAGATCAGGAAGGATGTGCACTGGCTACCCATTAAAGCCAGAATAATCTTTAAAACACTCTGCATCACCCATAAATGTCTTACAAATAAAGCCCCAACCTACCTCAACAATACTTTACATATAAAAAAATCCACAAGATTACTTAGATCTAACGATAATCTCACACTGGTACCCCTGTGTTTCAAATCCACGAGAGCAGGGGGTAGCAGCTTCACTGTCCTAGCGCCTAAACACTGGAACTCCCTCCCCCCGATATCAAAAATGATTCCTCTCTCAGGCTTTAAAAAACAACTCAAAACATAGTTATTCAACCAATAATAAGAATTGGAGCTGTTTCTTACTTGCTAGATCTAACCCCCCTGCGAAACCTGTATATAATGACTGATTATGATGTATAATTTTCCATTGTTACGAATGTTTGTGTACTGTATAATATTCTGTTATTAAGTTTTGTGTACTGTAATTTTTGTACCATTATTTCCAAAACTGTCTGTAACCACGCCGTGATAAACAAGTCTCTGTGCGTGTAACAAATAAATAAAATAAATAAATAAATAAATTAAATAAATAGAGTTTCCACAAATCCCGTGGGGTCCGATCCCTCCATTCCCTCTGGGATTCCCAGCAGGTGCACATTATTCTGCCGGATGCGACCCTCATCGTCCTCCACTCAGACTTCCAGCACTGCGTTCCTCCTCTCCAGTTCCTTCAGCCTCGACTCCAGGTCCTTAGTGGTCTCTGTTGTCTCCTTCAGTCCAGTGTCTGTAACCGTTACTCTTTCCGTGAGGGTGCGGATGTCTTGTCTCATCAGTTGCATATCTACTTTAACTTCCTCAATTTTAGTATCTATAAATAACTGCAAGGCTGCAATAGCTTCCAGCACTTGATTCTCTTTGTTTCCAACCTCCGGAGTAGATTTCTCCCCCTTTGCCGATGTGCCGCACTGTTGCTGTTCCCGTGGTTTGGTTGAATTAAAGGAGTCCATGATTGTGGACTCCTTTTTCCATTTGGGTGGGGCATTTCTTCCTTTACCAGTGCCTGAGCCGACCTATTAATTACAGTTAGTTGGGCAGTTGTCTCGTTTCAGCGTGGTCGCTATCTTGTGTGTGGGCGAAGGCTTCACAGGTCAGATCAGAGCCCCACCTGGCTCCTTGTTGGGCAGCCCTGCAACGTTCAGGAATCATTTTGGTGAGACCGACAAAGGCGTCCCACACGTGCGCTCATGTCCTTGACACCTCTTGGGCAGAGTTTGTATTGTGTGTGGGCCCAACCCAGACTGAGTTTCACAAGGCGATCTTTCAGGTGCTCTAGTGTTGTGGGCTTTCTCCGTCTACTTCCTGCTTGTTGGTGCCGTACTGTAAGTGGTGGAAGTGAGCATTCACTCAACTGGTGGGTTTGTCGTTGTGTACCAGCATATGCAGGAAGTGTGTAGCCGTCTCTTGCGCAGGCTTCTCTCAGGTCGCCCAGCCGATTCACCTTCCCCTTCTGCCACAGTGTCTTGTGTGTAGTTGGGTCCCGGGGGGCAGCCTGATTGTCTCGCTCTCAAGTGCTGTCCGGTGTTTGGACTGCATTGCGGCATGGCACCCATGGGGCCCAGTGGTCCTTAGAGTGAGTATTACAGCTGCCTGTGCCACTGTGTTGTGGGAACCACCGTGGCCTCTGGTCCTTGTCTCATGTCTTCCAGGCAGAATGTGTGGCAACCAGCGCAGCATGCTAGATTATTAGTGTATCTAGTGTGGGTGCTACCGCAGGCAGCCGTCACACTTGATGTTCCTTGCTCTTTGGTAGGGTTGCCTTTTAGCTGTGTCCTCAAGCCCTCCACCTCCTCTTTGTGGCCCCCTGTGTCCCAAACATCTCCACCTACACCTTGCACGTGTTGCACTACACCCCAGAGGCAGCAACGCAATAGTTTGCAATCAGCTCAATAAGTGGCCCCTGGGCGGCTAATATCATGTTGTCCTACCTTTGTCATCCCCCTTGTAACGTGTCCAAGCACCATGCTCCGCATTATATAAGAGCCGCTCAGTCCTGCACCTGTCTAGCTCACCGCGCTCTCTGTTATGAGCCTTGTGTGTTGGCGTGTGGTGTGAAGGATTCCCTCTGGTGCAACACACTCTGACCTACTGCGCATTCAGTCCGGGTGCTCAGCGCCGGGTGATGGCTCCAGCTGGGATAGATAGAGATGCCGCCTCCCAGGCCCGTTCCTTCGTGCTCAGCTCTGTGGCATAGTTTCTGCCACCTTCTGGTGTGCAGTCGTACCTAGACCGCCTTCCGCAGCAGCTCTCTGGTAGCCGCGCACTTCGCTCGCCATACTGCTTCCTCGCTTCTTCCTTCCCGGGCACCGTGTGTTGCAGTCCGCAGTCACATGCATTGCAGTTTCCCGTTCTGCAGCTCCAGTCTGCCCGCCTTTGAGGATTTGCACACCGTGCGGGGGCTCCGGTTCGATGCAGCAGTTGGCAGCGCCCCCACCATCCACTTCGGCATCCCTCCCTGGGACTTGTTCACGCTTGGGATTCCCTGCCAGTGCAACCCACCAGCCTGGTTTCTCCTCCGCACATGATCACTGCCGAGCCAGGTCCGACACCACGTCGTAACTCCGGGACCATGCCAGGCCTCAATGACCTTGTTGCAGGGTCAGCTCCTCCCGGGCTATCTCAGTGAGGGATCTTGAGCGCTAGGATTCAGTCCGCCACTATTGTCGGGCATCAGGTGGACCATCTGAGTTATCTGTGCACAAACGTGAGTGTGGTCACTGTGCCACAGCTCGCCAGCAACCCTCCTCGCTCTTCAGCGCTGCAGTCTGGGCTTGCCTTCTCGCCCACCTCAGCCCCTCCTTCACCTCACAGCCGAGTCGTAGCAACATCTGCCATCTTGCCCGCAACAGGCACCTTCTTCACAGGCAACTTACTTCATGAAAGGCGCTCAGGTTTTCACTCTCTCCGAGGCTGGAGAATCGGTTTATACACGTTTAGCTGTGTTTGATGCTGCTCAAATTGTTGTGCACTGCAGGATACCAGGATCTGATGGAGGATCTCGACGGGAGCTCTAACTAGGCACAACCTCACTCCATGGGCTCAGGCCATGCCCCCCCCCCTTAGCCTTCTGTCCCATGTGTCCATATTTCTGGTGTGCCCTCTTTGCCAAACCCTCCAAATCAATCTCCTGAGCCTCTGTGTCCACAGAGGAAACCTTGGTGTGTTTGTCTGCAACAGAATTGAACCAGAAGTCTAATGAGTCAGTAGTACAATGCGCATCCACATGATACACTGTTACTTGCTTTGTGATAACATTTCCCAGTTATTTTGCCACTTTTCCCCACAATTTTTTGGAGTGAACTTTCCACCCATTCGTCTGCCATGTCGGCAGCATAAGGAAGGCATGGTAGCAACAGTAAGACAGACACAAGTGACCACAGTTCAACTGTGTTTATTGAACTTGTACAAGGGTGTGATAAACACCTATCTAAACCTAAATCTACAGATGGTAGCAAGCTACGACCATCAAATAATAATAATGTGGTCTTAGTGGAGTCTTGTCAAAATAAAAGGGCCTATACTAAGATACGTAGGGATGACTACGAGATCTGTCAAAAAGCGCATACAAGAACATATGTCATGCATACGAACTGAGAGGGGAAATGCCCCACTAGTTGAGCACTTCAAAGCACAAAGACACAAAGCGGAAGAAATGACATGGACCATTTTAGAGAAGGTTCTGTGTCCAAGGAGAGGAGGAGACATGGTCAACTTGCTCCTTAAACGTGAGCAAAGATGGATATTCCGTCTAAAATTAGACAAGGTGGGGCTCAATGAGAATATCGTATGGCACATACTGGCTATGAACAACTAAATATATATGATTTTTGATTCATATATCCATTTATCATATACTGTCTCTACCCCTTCTCGCCTTAACTATATTGACCAAGGAAATCGCATGACGAATGCGAGATAACTAAGCCCCTCCCTCACCTTCTGCCATCCACGGGACGACAGTGCTGTACTACATACCTGCAGTGGCCATACGGGGCAATAGTTCCACCGCTGCACATAGAGCATTGGTGGGCCTAGTCGCTATGACAACCATACCCACCGGTGGCTATTTGCGGTCGTGCTCACCCAAGTATACCTGCCGTGTGCCTGACTTCCAGGTGGGCGGTACTGGAGATAACACGCGCCGCAGACGCGACGCAGTCCCCGGATACCACGTGACCCGCGACGGGCTAACGAATAGTCCGCCACAACCCCGGCAACTTGTTTTCAGGAGGGAGAGAACACCTCCAGAGCAGAGCCGACTTTGCAGCAAGGCAAGAACAACTAAAAGCACTCCGTGTGCGCCTTAACAATGAGTGCGGTCAAGTTAGCAGCCTGAGGTGTCCCAGACACATATTAACTAAGAAAGCACTTTGAAGTGCTTCTGAGACATGGCCCTCTTCCTCCGCACGAACGGCTGGAATGAAATACCCTGTGCATTGTTTGTTGGTTTTGTCCCAGGAATTCTACAAGTACAGTGGATCCTTGGAGTGAACAATCGATCGGCACCCAGAAAAACAAGCACGACACTCGAACTGGCCCAGATCCAGGTCAGTAGCTAAACACTGAACCTGGTTTACATCACCTTGCCATGCTGCACAATATATCATATCTATGCAGGGGCTAGAGAGACTGTGTCACAGATTATAGAACAACTTCATAGCCAACATGGCCCAGTCTGTGTTTTAGGGTGTAACAACGGGCTTTAGCTCATTCTCTCAAACTGAAATCTACACTATTGCTAAAAGAGATACTTCATATCGCGTTCGACGTAGTGCGTTCGAAAGTAGGCTTGGTAATAACAAATTACCAACCCTAAAAGCCATTCATTGGCGATGAATAACTTTTGGAGACATGTGTGGTGACTATGTTCCTGTTTTTCCACACAGGTCACCAGTCTGGTCCAGCTCTGCCACAAGAAAGAGGTGGTAAAGTATTAATCACTTTCCTAGTACCAGAATTCACCCTTGGGGTTCAATAGTAATTATTTACCCCTAGAGGTGTCTAACACAGAAAAAGACTGTCCTGAAGAAAGCAACCGCAATAAATATGAGCCGCTGAAACCGGTAGACGGTAATCGCTACAGAAGATAGATACCACAGTTCACTTCTCTATTTTTGAGCAATTTGTTACCATTCTCCACTTGTTGGATTAACAGTAAATTCCTGTAAAAGACAAATTGGAGAATGTTGTAAGTGTTGTCTTTTGTGTTGTTGGTTTAGACACAAGCTCAGAGTGATGTTCACCTGTCCGTGTGATATTCCTTGTTTTTAAAACTACAGTGGATGAGGGGCGATTCATAGTCCGTGGGCAAATAAAATTGTTCAAAACCCATTGGATGTTGATACCCCCCATCATTCTACACTGGTTTTACACTTGGTACTTGTCTCTCCCCATGCACACACATAGGGGGAGAGAGGGGCGATAGGGCACTTTTGTGCAAGGCTGAATGGTTAATTATATTTAGAAGTATTTAGTTTTTCTTCTTTTTCTATCCCCCTGTTTGCAGGCGGCCCAGCAGCGCTACACAGGGACAGTGGAGTTCACCAGGAAGGGATAATTAGAATTGAAATCTTTCCCTTTTCTGTCCTCCTACACAGCCTTGCTTCTGTGGGCGTTAAAACCTACAGTAGTTCCGATCTCCAGGAACATTAAATTGTGCCCTGAACCCCGGTGATTTTATGTTAAAGAACAGGTTAATTTCCTGACCTTGGAAAACATACCAGACCTCTGTTATTCATCGAAATTGTTACCCAGTTGGCAATTGTCCATCCTTTTTGTGTTACTCATTGCTTTACCAAGGGCATGCCCTGTCACGATTACCCTTTGCCCCCACACAATACCTAATGGCCTATACTAAGAAACCTATTGCCAATCCTTACCACTAATTTACAAATAATGTGGGATAATGTTCATGAAAAAGAAATAAGTGTCAGGATGCTTGGGAATTTGGCCTCCCTTCCCCGTGTTTTCAGCATGGGGCAAGGCGGGTCATTCGAGCAAAGCATACGCTCTCGCTTCGGCGGCACGAGGATATAGTTCCATTTTCCGAGTTCAGGACCTTCTGTGTCAAAGTTGTTTTACTTCTTTCAAGTCTCTTGACGCAGAGGGAATGCTGTACCAAAAACAACACACAAATGTTCTTTTCCTTTTCACCAGTATTCAACTTGGGTGTTCTCCCTGGATCCCCCTCTTAACAAAAGTTCAACGTTGGATCCCCCTCTTCAAGGCTCAGATCCCTTTTAAAACAAGGTTCAGAGAATTATTTTTCGGGTGACTCACGGTTCACCCCAGATTCCCCTATGCCGAGTGTTAGGGAGAATTCTCATTGATGGCTAATTTCCCTCAACTAGTGAGTCCCCCAGCAGCTTTGCTGGACTTCTGGAGTTTATTTTTTTCCACTTGGTAAGAGTGTGAGCTTTTCCCCCACTCTTACCTGTGTCTTGCCAGGTATGTTTCTCTGTTTTTGTGATTGTGGACTCTGAGGTACACCACTTCAGTAGCCCCCTTCTTTTGTGCGTCACACAGCACCTTCAGTGCCGTGACACAGGGTTGTCTTTGAGACTTCCCCCTGACTCCATTTCTGAGGCTGACTACAGTCCCCCAGAAAAAGGTAAAGTTACCATTAACTTTACCTAGTCAATGTACCACAGATCCAGTACACCCCATCTTCCATGGAGTACTGGAAAGAGTTAATTCGTATCCCTTTTTATCTGTACCTCCTAGAGCATTGTTTTGCTCTTTTAACATTTAGACTTGGCTGGTGGCAGTGGTATCTACCCTAACTTTTCTACCGCGATTATATTAGATAAACGTGGTATTGTTTTTGGCTATTATATTAGCCTTGAACATAAACCCGCTTGACCAAATTGTCTTTCTTTTGGCTTCGGTTGGGTTTATTCGCCATTTCTTTTTGTTAAAGTCCTTCTTGTGTTTTACTTTGCGCGGCAAACTAGGTTTGCCTTCTTTGTTCACCGTCTTTTGGCGGGCTTCTGCCCAGAAGCCCTCCACCAGGCGCCTGGGTGTCTAGGTGGGCTGAATGTGAAGGAGGGGTGTAGTCACCCATGCACAGGGTATCCTAGGAAACCCAAGTCACACTTTGCCATGATTGGCTAAGGTGGTTGTCCAGGCTGGACAACCCCCTGCTGGGTGATTGACAGCCAGGCTGTGTGAATGGGGGTTTTGCGCATAAAAGGCAGGTCTCTTGGGCTAGAAGTCAGAGAGTCGCCACTGGAACTACAAGGAACCGAAGAGAAGCGGAGAGAACGACGACTGCTGCAACTACCCCGTCCCGGTGAAGCCCTACTGCAGTCCTGAGTTATCTACCCTTCAACGACTAAGAGAAGACCCAATCCGGAGTCTTCTTCACTTGAGCCTGGTGGGGATAACCAGATCATCTTCTTCAGTCAGAGGTCGCTTTCGTGGTCGAAATCACTGCACACTGCTGTAGTGGTCCGGATAGCCACCTGAATAGCCAGTCCTGTTTTTAAGGAGCGCACCTTTTATTCATTGTCGCTGCTGCTGGCTTCATCCCTGTGTGGTGCAGACCCCCTTCAGACGTCCTCCTTCACAACGAAGCTCCAGGAACCGTGGGTCTGCAGGAAACCAACAGGAACAACTGCCAGGGTACTAGCTGCACCATTGGAATAAGGTACTGTGTCCTCCTTGAGGAAACTGGATGAACCCCTTTTCTTCATCTTCAAGGCTTGCCCTTGTCTTCCCTCCTTCTTATAACTTTTGCTTCCGAACATTGACAATATCGAAGTACTCTTGGCTACGTTGAATCGTGAACTGTATGACTGTGTGATCTTCGGCAACAGGTCTCCGGTGTCACTTAACCCTGGCTCCGGCCCTTTGACTCTTGAACTCCTATCTCTGAGTGTTTCTCGATTCTGTCTGCTTAACCAAAATATTGCCTGTGGTTTTTGCCTCCAACTCCCTCTGGGTATCTCAGGTGCTAAGTGTGTTTTTGCCCCGGTAGCATTTCATGTCACGGATACGTGTTTAGTTATTAGACCGAACTGTCAAAAAGTGATCGCAATCGTATTGACGGTAACATGTTTTGTTCGTAACACCGGTCCATTCAAACACAGGGTACTTACCTTGAGACTTACTGTACAAAGTGAATTGGTTAGTTGTAGTATATTTTTCGTTTGGTTTTAAATCTAATAGAAGTGTCGTGTTTACAACAAATGGTTTAAAAATAAATGTATTTATATTTTTCTACCTAAAACCTTGAGGCAGTGTTTGCTTGAGTCACAGTAATTGTGGTCCCTTTGTGTAATCTCTGCTACTGCTCTTATACTCTTGAGATAAGCCTGGCTGCTTTGCCACTGCTACCACTCTGACATAGTAGTACAGGCTTGTACCAAAGGTAAACCTTGTATTGCCACCTGTAGTCTTAAGTGTGTGTATTGGTCCCTAAGGGCACTGCACAGGATTCTGCCTAACACTGGTGTACAGTGGTGAGGATTTGGAAGTAGAGTGATTACACTTAGAGTGCTGCTATTACTTGGGTTCAACTAACCACAAGGCTAACACCACTAATTCTATTTAACTGAGAAATCATGTCAAATATGGAAAGCTACACTGAAGAGAGTCTTTTACTCTATACTGTTGAGGTTCTGAGAACCATGTGTAGGGATAATAATCTCTCTGGTAAAGGAAAGAAATCTGAACTGGTTGCAAAGTTAATGGGAAAAAGTCTGGAGAGTGGGTCAGAAGTGCCTACCACTCCAGCAAATGTGGATTTTGATGTTTCTGATTCTGAGAGTGTCAGTTTAGAAGAAGTAGATGAGTCCTTGTTAGGAAACCCTACAACTCCTTTGCCTGCTCAGAATGCACAACCTCTGTCCACAGGGACCCCCACCGGTCCTACCCTTACTCGTGAGTTTATTGCACTGGAGAAAATGAGGCTTGAATTGGAAGTGAAACGTATTGATGCACAAACTGCCATGAAACATCAAAAGTTAAGGCTCCGAGAAATGCAGCTGAACCATGAACTAGAACTGAACAAACTGTCTCGAGAAAATGCTTCTCTCCCAGAGTCTTCTAGGTCTTCCAGCCCTAAGAGACCCTGTATGCCAAAGGAAATGATTGGTATGTATGAGACTAAACCTGATGTTTTGGATTGGTTAGCAATGTTTGAGTACAATCATGGGATTCAAGGTATCTCAGGGAATCAGTTGATTCCTTGGCTTTTCTCTAGGCTCCCCCCTGTTGCAAGTGATGCTTTAATAGAGTTGGGGGAGGAGGATAAACAGGATTATGAGTGTGTGAAACTAGCATTAACAGCTAGATTTGGGAAGACCCCTTCCCAGTATCTTAAGAGGTTTAGAACCCTCAAAAAGCATAATGGTACCCCCTGGGCTACCTGGGTGTGTGAATGTTTTAAAAACTTAGATGGTTGGGTTAAGGGTTACAAAGTGAACACTTATGAAGGTTTGAGGAATCTTGTAATGTTGGAGTCTATTTTTGATGTCTGCTCTCCTAAGCTTAGACAGCACTTGGCTGATTCAAAGGAGATAGATCCTAAGAAACTAGCTAAGGCTGCTGATTTATGGGTTGCCAACAGGGCTACTCACAATGATTCTGGGGCTACTCAGAAGAAGGATGAGGGGAAGCAGCCAAAGAAAGACAACAAAGAGAATTCCAATAATTCCAATCCAAATGAGGGCCCCAAACATAACCAGGGTAAGCCACAAGGTAAACCGAATCAGGCTAGTGTACCATCTGGTTCCACACCAGATGGAGGTCAGAGCAAACCCCCATTCCAGAGAGCATTTGGGAAATGCTTTGTTTGTGGGTTACCTGGCCATGTGAAAGGAGATCCCAAGTGTAAGGGTAAACCTTCAGGGATCAACACTGTCTCCTTAGCCTTCTCCCAGGTGGATGAAGTACCTATAGCCAGTGGAAACTTTCAGCTGCTAGCTGATGAGCCATGAGAGTCTAGTGTTTCTTTAGTGTCCTTGGGTCTTTGGGAACAACAGAACTTAGATGTCTATAACTCAATCCCAGATAATACTAAAGAGTATTACAAAGATAGTGTTCTTGTGAATGGTCAGGAAACCCCTTCCATCAGAGACACTGGAGCCAGCATAACTGTGGTTGATTAATGTTTTTTCAAGGTAGAGGATCTTGCTAAGGCACCCAAACACCTAACCAAGTTAGCTGGAGGCCCTGTGCAAATGGTTCCCCAGTTACCAGCTCTCATCCAGTGTAATGACATGACTGTCAGAATACCTGTAAGTGTGCAAAATAACGTACCTGGGAGGGTCCTGTTGGGCAATGACCTTAAACCTCTTGGAGTTGTGTCTAGTACCCCTAGGCCCCCCAGCAGAAGGAAGCAGGAGCTCACTAGTCTGCAAGGGAGAGGACGTTGAGAGGCTCTGCTGGGGACATGATAGAGGAAACTATCACCCCAAGTCCACAGGACTTACTTACTGCTATTGCAGGTCAGAAAGAGACAAAGGGGAAACCCAAGTCTGCCAGCAAGAAATCAGCAAGCCCTCCTGTGCCCAGAAGGACATCTCCACGACTGTCCAAAGTCACATCTGTGACTCCTCCACCAGCTGAGGCTGAGTGTGAGGTTCAACCCTGTATGGTTCAACTAGATACTGAGGAATGAGATCTAGAGGAAGATCTTATCCTGGTGGGAGATCTTGACCCTGTTGACCATCCTGAGCTGCAGTCTTTACTGGCAGAAGGTGGACCCAACAGGGAAGTCTTCAGCAAAGGACAAAGAGAATGTCCTACCCTGGAAGGTCTTCGCCTACAGGCAGCTTCTCAGCTCAATGGGACGGAGCCTGGGAAGTATAGGTTACACTGCGAGTATGGCCTCTTCTACAGTGAACCAACTGAGTCAACCCCTGGAGACTACACATGACTTGTAGTACCTCTAGTGAACTGATTCCAGTTTCTGCAGTTAGCCCATGAGGTACCTTTGGCTGGTCACTTAAGCTTTAAGAAGACCAAAGAAAGGCACTCTCTGCACTTCTGCTGGCCTAAGATGGGCACAGAAGTAGACAAATTCTGCAGAGGCTGCCACATTTGCCAAACCTCTGGCAAGAGTGGAGCCAAGAATGTGGCACCCTTAGTGCCTCTCCCAGTGGTGGGAGTTCCTTTTGAGAGGGTTGGGATTGACATTGTTGGTCCTCTTGACCCACCCACATCTTCAGGCAACAGGTTCATCCTGGTTGTAGTGGACCATGCCACTAGATTTCCTGAAGCCATACCTATGAGGACTGTTACGGCTCCAGCTGTGGCTAAGGCCCTACTTGGTATTTTTACCAGTGTAGGTTTTCCCAAGGAGGTGATATCTGACAGGGGATCACATTTTATGTCCCACTACATGCAAACCATGTGGAAAACCTACAAGTTCTCAACTGCCTACCACCCCCAAACCAATGGGCTGGTAGAGAGTTTTAACAGAACTATGAAGAGCATGATAGGTGCTTTAGAATAACCCCTTAGAAGAAAGTGGGACCTTGTACTGCCATGCCTTCTCTTTGCATATAGAGAAGTCCCTCAGGAGGGAGTAGGAGTCAGTCCCTTTGAACTTCTCTATGGCCATCCAGTCAGATGTCCATTGGCCCTGATTAAGGAGGGGTTGGAGAGTGCTCCTTCCCCCAAGCCATTCAGAGTGAATGACTATGTGATAGGTCTCCGGAGGAGAATGTCACACATGATGGCAGAGGCAAGTGATAACTTGAGGGCTGGTCAAGCTCTGGTCAAACATTGGCATGACCAGAAGGCTAACATGGTTGAGTTTACTCAAGGCCAGCTTGTTCTTGTTATGGTCCCAACAAGGCAGAGGGCCTTGCAGGACAAATGGATAGGACCCTTCAAGGTTGTGGGTAAACTTGGAGAGGTGAACTATCTGGTGGACTTAGGCAATCCTAAGGAGGCTCCCAGAGTCTTTCACACCAACCGTCTAAAGGCTTATGTCTCCAGACCTGACATAGGAGCTCTGCTTCTAGCTTCAGCTCAGGAGGAGGAGGAGGGTGAACCTTCGCCTGACCTCCTCCGAGGCTTACCTTTAGATGAGCAAGTGGAAGGAGTCAATCTCTCTTCCAGTCTCACATCTGACCTGCAGGATGAGTGCAAGTTGCTGTTAAATCAGTGTGCCTCCCTGTTCTCACTTTCACCAGGCTTGACCCCTTGGGGCCAGCATGACATACACAGTGGTGACTGTTTGCCTGGCAAAAGCAGGGGGTACAGAATGTCAGACAATGTCAGACCCCACATAAGGAATGAGGTCAACAAGATGTTTGAACTCGGGGTTATAGAGCCCTCTACTAGCCCATGGTCTAGCCCAGTTGCGCTTGTACCAAAGGCAGGATCCAAAGAGTTGAGATTCTGCGTGGGCTATAGAGCTCTAAATGCAGTCACAACGACTGATGCCCATCCTTTGCCTAGGACAGATGAGCTGGTGGATAAACTTGGTGCAGCCAAGTACCACATCACATTTGACCTAACGTCAGGCTATTGGCAAATAGCCCTGACAGACCGTGCCAAGGAGAAAACTGCATTCTCCACCCCAGCTGGCCTCTACCAATTCAAGGTAAGGCCGTTTGGTCTAAAGAATGCACCTGCTACATTTCAGAGGATGGTCAATTAGGTTCTGAATGGGATGGAGGACTTCTGCATGGCATACTTGGATGACATTGCAGTGTTCAGCCCTACATGGAAAGAACATGTTGAACACCTAGGTTATATATTGCAGGCTCTTGAACAGGCCCATCTGACCATAAAGGCAAGCAAATGTCAAATTGGTCAGAGTTCAGTGGTCTACCTTGGACATGAGGTAGGAGGAGGTGAAATGAGGCCATTGCCTAGCAAAGTACAGGCTGTACAGAACTGGGCCACCCCTACTACTCAAACCCAAGTGAGAGCCTTCCTAGGTCTCACTTGGTACTATAGGAACTTCATAGAGAACTATGGGACCATAGCTTCTCCCTTGAACGTCATCTCCTCTCCCAAATTTCCTAAAAAGGTCTGGTGGAATGAGGAGTGCAATCAAGCCTTTGAAGGTCTAAAGAAATCCCTGTGTCAGGCTCCAGTCCTAAGAGCTCCTGACTATCACCAACCCTTCATTGTACAGACTGATGCTTCTAATGTAGGTATAGGTGCAGTCCTTAGTCAACTGGATGAGAAAGGTAGGGAGCACCCCATTTGTTTCATCAGCAGGAAGTTACAGGATCCTGAGACAAGGTGGGCAACAATAGAAAGAGAATGCTTTGCTATTGTGTGGTCACTGAAGAGGTTTAGACCATACTTGTATGGATCTACCTTCATTACTCAGACTGACCACCAACCCTTGAGATGGCTGATGCAAATGAAAGGTGAAAACCCAAAGTTACTCAGATGGTCAATCTACCAGCAAGGATTTGATTTTTCCATTGAGCACAGAGCAGGAAGCCACCACCAAAATGCTGATGGTCTCTCTAGGATGTTTGTAACCAACTAGAGGTATGAGGTCCATCCAGGAGTGGATTAAATCCTCCCGTCCCTTAGTCTGGGGGGGGGGGGCGAGTGTTAGTGAGAATTCTCATTGGTGGCTAAGTCCCCCAGCAGCTTTGCTGGACTTCTGGAGTTTATTTTTTTCCACTTGGTAAGAGTGTGAACTTTTCCCCCACTCTTACCTATGTTTTTCCAGGTATATTTCTCTGTTTTTGTGATTGTGGACTCTGAAGTACACCACTTCAGTTGCTCCCTTCTTTTGTGTGTCACACAGCACCTTCAGTGCCGTGACACAGGGTTGTCTTTGAGACTTCCCCCTGACTCCATTTCTGAGGCTGACTACAGTCCCCCAGAAAAAGGTAAAGTTACCATTAACTTTACCTAGTCAATCTACCGCAGATCCAGTAGACCACATTTTCCATGGAGTACTGGAAAGGGTTCATTCGTATCCCTTTTTATCTGTACCTCCTAGAGCATTGTTTCGCTCTTTTAACATTTAGACGTGGCTGGTGGCAGTGGTATCTACCCTAACTTTTCTATCGCGATTATATTAGATAACGTGGTATTGTTTTTGGCTATTATATTAGCCTCGAACATAAACCCGCTTGACCAAATTGTCTTTCTTTTGGTTCCGGTTGGGTTCATTAGCCATTTCTTTTTGTTAAAGTCCTTCTTGTGTTTTACTTTGCGTGGCAAACTAGGTTTGCCTTCTTTGTTCACCGTCTTTTGGCAGACTTCTGCCCAGAAGCCCTCCACCAGGCGCCTGGGTGTCTAGGTGGGCTGAATGTGAAGGAGGGGTCTAGTCACCCCCCTGCACAGGGTATCCTGGGAAACCCAAGTCCCACTTTGCCATGATTGGCTGAGGTGGTTGTCCAGGCTGGACAACCCCCCTGCTGGGTGATTGACAGCCAGGCTGTGTGAATGGGGGTTTTGCGCATAAAAGGCAGGTCTCTTGGGCTAGAAGTCAGAGAGTCGCCACTGGAACTACAAGGAACCAAAGAGAAGCGGAGAGAACGACGACTGCTGCAACTACCCCGTCCCGGTGAAGCCCTGCTGCAGTTCTGAGCTAACTACCCTTCAACGACTAAGAGAAGATCCAGTCCGGAGTCTTCTTCGCTTGAGCCTGATGGGGATAACCAGCTCATCTTCTTCAGTCAGAGGTCGTTCTCGTGGTCGAAATCGCTGCACATTGCTGTAGTGGTCAGGATAGCCACCTGAAGAGCCTCTCCTGTTTTTAAGGAGCGCACCTTTTATTCATTGTCGCTGCTGCTGGCTTCATCCCTGTGTGGTGTAGACCCCCTTCAGACGTCCTCCTTCACAACAAAGCTCCAGGAACCATGGGTCTGCGGGAAACCAACATGAACAACTGCCAGGGCACTAGCTGCACCATTGGAATAAGGTACTGTGTTCTGCTCGAGGAAACTGGGTGAACCCCTTTTCTTCATCTTCAAGGCTTGCCCTTGTCTTCCCTCCTTCTTATAACTTTTGCTTCCGAACATTGACAATATCGAAGTACTATTTGCTACGTTGAATTGTGAACTGTCTGACTGTGTGATCTTCGGAAACAGGTCTCCGGTGTCACTTAACCCTGGCTCCGGCCCTTCGACTCTTGAACTCCTGTCTCTGAGTGTTTCTCGATTCTGTCTGCCTAACCAAAATATTGCCTGCGATTTTTGCCTCCAACTCCCTCTGGGTATCTCAGGTGCTAAGTGTGTTTTTGCCCCGCTAGCATTTCATGTCACGGATACGCGTTTAGTTATTAGACCGAACTGTCAAAAAGTGATCGCAATCGTATTCACGGTAACATGTTTTGTTCGTAACAGCGGTCCATTCAAACACAGGGTACTTACCTTGAGACTTACTGTACAAAGTGAATTGGTTAGTTGTAGTATATTTTTCGTGTGATTTTAAATCTAATAGAAGTGTCGTGTTTACAACAACTGGTTTAAAAATAAATATACTTATATTTTTCTACCTAAAACCTTGAGGCAGTGTTTGCTTGAGTCACAGTAATTGTGGTCCCTTTGTGTAATCTCTGCTACTGCTCACATACTCTTGACATAAGCCTGGCTGCTCCGCCACTGCTACCACTCTGACATAGTAGTACAGGCTTGTACCAAAGGTAAAACGTGGATTGCCACCTGTAGTCTTAATTGTGTGTAGTGGTCCCTAAGGGCACTGCACAGGATTCTGCCTAACACCGAGCTCAGATCCCTTTCTTTCATTCAATTAGTCTCCCTCAGCCGGGCTCAGACCAATTATGATATACATTAAACTATCCAAGACTTTCGAATGTGCACATGGTTTAGCTTGAAACATTGCATGACCACTTTGACCTCCATATTTCTTTCTCTCGCACTCAGCATCAGTTGGATACCTAACAGAGACATTCAAATGAGCACTCACTTGGCGCCGGACCACTCTGTGTATGGTATCTTTTCTTGGCCTCCCAAAGTTCAATTATTGTCATGACCCTTACACCAAACTCCCACTCGCAAGTCAGCCTGCCAGGTAGAGCCGGGTTTCGGGGTTCCATAATGGCCTCAAAGGCCTTACAACCTCATCTGAGACTCTCTTGGAGTCAATCCTGGCGCCTCTGGCGCCAGGCTCATATTCATTATGGAGAACATCTTTAAATTGGGACTATTTACGTGGGACTGCTTTCTTTGGGACTGCAGTCAACATGGAGGCACTCACATAGCCCAGTTCCCAAGAACTGAGCTATGCGGTACAGTGTTTTGGGTGTGGTTGGCTTGGTACTACTTTACCTGGACTACTTTACTGGAAGGCTATTTAAACCACACCCAAGCAGCAGAACACGCTTCGCGTTATTCCGCAAGTTTGCAGCGTAACGCTCACTGTGTCCAGTGCGGTCTCCATTGCCCTTGATACCAGTAATCCTTGGACAGCGAGCCTGCAGAGAGGAGGAGGAACATCGTTATGGGAATCTTACCTGTGAACAGCATCCTGTCTTCAGCCATCGTTAACTCCTGATTCTGCTTTCCTGAGGACAGTCGATCCAGCGAACTATATCTTCTGGGCACCGCATGCTTTCCAAAACGAAGCAGCCTGAAAAGGAGAGAGAGAAGGACAGCATTAGTGAATGCATACTAACTGCTTCACACGAACAACAGACATTACAAGATTCTCACCTGGTTAGTCACCTCTTGGTTAGCATCGTTCCGGAACATCATGCCCACCGGTAAAGAATATTGCGGCCTGCAAAAGAAGGAGAAAGACACAGGTTAGCATATACAATGTGAAGCAGCGCTGCGCATAGCGCATTACTTACCAGACATCATCGCGCACATTGTGCCATCCATTACCGGCAGGTGCTCAACCCAGCCTGCATGAAAACGCCAAATCTCTTGCACACCTAAAGAGAAGAGAAAAGACATTAACCACAATAGGAGGAAGAAAGGCAAGAACAGTATTGAATAGAAAGACTGCAAGGCAGCAAGACCTACCTTAAAGACACTTGAAAGGGCTCGGACCAGTGAAGTAACTTGGTCGCCCAGGCCCACACGAGACTACGCACCCCTGCCACAAAGGGCAGGACGGAGGGCACGCCCTCCACAGAAACAGGGTGAGGAGAGGACTAAAGGGAAGGTTTGAATCCAAGGGAGATAGGAAGAGACCCTACCAGAGACGGCCCAGTCTTGAATCCAGCCCTCCCGTATTTCAGGCTCACCTTCCATCGGAGGCACCCCCCCCCCCGGGTTCGGGGAGAGGGTTTGAGGTGCATATCATCCAACCAGGGCTGAGTGGCGCCCCCGTGGATACCAGGTGAGCATAACAGAACGCGAAGCCTACAATAACATAATCCAGCTGGGCGTCATGGAGACATCAGAAATTGACCAACTGGCTCAGTTATTGGGACAGTTACGTGCTGAAGTTCATTCAGCCAGGCAAGAGACCAATGCTCTCCGGAGGGATCTAGTTGGTACCAAAGATCGTACCGAGGAAATCAGTAGACAATTACTCCAATCGCAGGCAGGACAAACTCCATTGCCTGGAAACAATCCGCCGGCACAAGCACCAACTTCATCAACCACTCCAGTACAGATAACTCTTCCTGGAGCAGTTCCTTTAGCATCACCTGATCGATTCTTGGGGGATCCCAGGAAGTATGCTACGTTCATGAATCAATGGTGTCTTCATTTCCTTTGCAGATCTGGTACATTTCCCAACGACCAGGCACGGGTTGCTTTTGTTTTGTCATACCTGAGTGGTAGTGCGGCGGATTGGTCGGTACCACTTGTAAGCCACAATGATCCACTGTTACATGACTTTGGGAGGTTTCAGAGGGAAATGGAGAAACTCTTTGCTCGTCATACCCAAGAACAAGCAGTAGACAACAATCTTTTGTCACTCTTGCAGGGGAATCAAGACTTGTTAACGTGTATAGCAACCTTTAACAGATTAGTCGTTGAAGCTGGGTGGCCTGAACACAAAAGAACCACGCTGTTTCATCGAGGCTTACGGGGAGAACTGAAGGACATTCTAGCTCAGGTGGTTGACCCACCCAGAGACTGTACCAAATTCATCAATCTGCTTGTGCAACTAGATCACAGATTACAAGACCGAAAGGCAGATCGGACTAGATCAGACACTCGGGCCATGTATATTCGGTCAAGGGACAATGTCTCACGCGTGTTGGAGAACACTGTAGAACCCATGCAAATCGGAGGTGTGTGACCCCCATTAATAAAAACTGAAAGAGACAAGAGAAGGCAACAGCAGCTAGCAGATATGTTTGTACTGCGGAATATCAGGCCACTTCCTCAAAGATTGCCCAGTGAAACCTCCAAGGAGAATTGTAGGGGCCACAGAGAAGGAAGATAGCAAGGAGTCGGAAAACTACCAAGCTCGACAAACGTAGAGGTCAGTTTGTCAGGTGAGAAGAAAGAGCCACCGATCTCACACTTTGCAATACCAGTGATCCTAATCAATCATCAACAACCATCTCAGATGCACTCCGTTGAGGCATACATAGACAGCGGAGCAGTTGGGAATTATATAGATCAAGAACTGGCAGCAGGGCTGGACTGGGAACTAAAAGAGGCCCTGGAAATAATTACTGGGGACCAAAAGAGGCCCTGGAAATAAAGTTCAAAGTGGCCCTATATGACACATTTTCAGCAAGCCCAATGCTTTTCCTATGAGAACATTTGGAAATACCACAGAAAAGAGGCCCAGGGTGCAGAGGCCCACTGGGAAATCTCCAGAGTTCCCTAAAGGCCAGTCCACCCCTGACTGGCAGCAGAGATGGGGCTTCCCTTATGTTCAAAGTCGACCACTGAAAAGGTTACCACGATGGATGGGACAGAAATAGCTTCCGGACCAGTAACCCAATGCACAGCAGGATTAACCCTACTGTGCCAGGACAGACACCGAGAATCTATTGCCTTTGATCTCATCAAGGCACCTCAGTTCCGACTGATATTAGGGATCCCATGGTTAGTAGCTTATAATCCTCAGATAGATTGGCGTGCAAAGAAGCTGGCCTTTCCCGATGACTGCACTCCTACCTGCTCTTACTGAGAAGAAAAAGAACCCGATTTATGCACCTCTGCGACTCCCAGAACGGCAGCATTGGCACTTGGCGTGATTAGTACTTTACCGAGCGAATACCAAGATTTCCGTGACGTGTTCCAGAAAGAACAAGCAAACACGCTACCACCACACAGGCCCTATGACTGCCAAATCAACCTCATACCTGGTGCACAAATTCTGTGTGGCAGAATCTATGCACTCACAGAACCAGAGAAGCTCCATTTGAAATCCTATCTAGATCAGTACCTGGCAAATGGATTTATCCGCCCGTCTAAATCACCGGCAGCCAGTCCCTTATTCTTCGTACCAAAGAAGGGAGGAGATTTGAGGACCTGCATCGACTACCGCGCACTAAACCAGATCACCGTAAAGAATCGCTATCCGCTGCCACTCCTTCCCCAATTGTTAGACCAAGTCAAGGATGCCCAAATTCATACCAAATTAGACCTTAGAGGAGCGTACCACCTGGTCCGAGTAAAGAAAGGAGATGAATGGAAAACCACCTTTTGTACCAAATATGGCTTGTATGAATATCAGGTAATGCCTTTTGGACTTTGCAATGCTCCCGCTGCATTCCAGTACTTCATGAACAATGTCTTACGAGAATTAATCGATGTTTGTGCCTTGGTCTACATAGATGACATCTTAGTGTATTCAGCCTCGAAACAGGACCATGCCAAGCATGTCCGCTCCGTTCTCACCCATCAACGCCAACATCAACTGTATGCTAAGCTCGAGAAATGCTCTTTTCACGTAACAGAAGTTGAAATCCTTGGTTTCATCCTCACTCCGAAAGGCATCAGAATGGATATGCACAAGGTAGACGCCATTTTAAATTGGCAGTCACCAACTTCGCTTAAGGGAATCCAGAGCATGCTGGGTTTTGCAAACTTCTATCGCCGATTCATCCCAGACTTCTCTCAAATTGTACATCCGATTATGTAACTACTGCGAAAAAACCACAAGAAGTTCATTTGGACCGAAAAAGCAGAGAGGGCCTTCCAAGAGCTTAAGAAAAAATTAACTTCCGCCCCAGTCCTACGACACTCTCGTTCAGACCTCCCTTAGATCGTGGAAACAGATGCCTCCAGTATGGCTATGGGAGCTATTCTCTCACAAAGGGACCCTAAAACTGGCCAGTTACATTCGTGGCCTTCTGGTCGCGAAAATGTTCTCCTCCAGAGCGCAACTATGCTATCACAGACAAAGGACTCTTGGCTATTAAATCTGCTTTTAAAGCATGGCGATATTATCTCCTGGGAGCCAGACATACCGTCACAGTAATCACGGATCATCGAAACCTGCAATACCAAAAAACAGCGAAGGCTCAATCCTCACGTCAACTTCGATGGGCCCTTTTCTTCGCCGAATATGATTATGTAATCACATATCGACCGGGAGTCCGGAATGGAAAGGCTGACGCCTTGTCCCACATGGGCATTGATGAAAAGGTATATACAACTCCAGATCCAGTAGCCATCATTCCTGTGGACAAACTCTTAGGCCTTTCAACAGCTTTGACACAAACTAAACTCCAAGACAAGATTCAGCATGTAATGGGTCCTAACACCTTGCTAGAATGGTGTACTCAAGGAGAACAATACACCATTAAAGACCAACTACCATATTTTAGGAACCGTTTATATTTGCCAAAAAAGGAACTACAACAGCAAGTCATTTCGGATTATCATGATTCCCTGATGGAAGGTCACCATGGAATTGCCAAGACCCTAGCCAAGGAAAAATGAAACTATTGGTGGCCTACTTGGCGTAAAAACAATATCCAATTTATCCAGTCATGCGGTGTGTGCGCGCAAAACAAATTGCAAAAGCAGAAACCAGCTGGTCTTCTTCAACCATTGGAAATCCCTCCCGCACCTTGGTACACACTTTCCCTCGACTTCATTACAGACCTACCTCCCAGTCAGGGATTCAACTTTTCAGTGGTCGTAGACTTATTCCCAAAAATTGCACACTTTATTCCTTTCAAAGGTCTTCCAGATGCATCCAGTTTAGCAAAATTGTTCCTGGAAAATATTGTTCGGTTACATGGCTCCCCATCAGTTCTGATCTCTGATGGAGGTAGTCAGTTTGTGTCTGGAAAAAGTGCTGTTTAATGGCTCAAATCAACATCCGACTATCCACCAGTCATCATCCTCAAACGGATGGCCAAACAGAAAGAAGTAATCAAACGCTCGAGCAATACTTGCGTTGCATGCTGCATCAAGTGGAAGGAAATTGGAAAGACTTGTTATGGATAGCAGAATATGCGTACAATAATTTGTTACATTCCAGCACGGGACAAACCCCCTTTTACACCCTATATGGTAGATACCCACGTACTTCTGAATTGGACCTTCCAACCACTCTGGAAATGCCAGCGGTAAAACCCCTACATACGACCATCTCCCAGGCCTTTAAAAAGGCAGCAGAACATCTAATCCAAGCCAAGCACAGACAAAAGAAATTCGCTGACCAACATCGTAGAAAGGCCCCTGACTATCAAGTGGAAGACAAGGTTTGGTTAGCATCAAAATATGTAATCATAAAAAGAACCCTCACCTTTCGTCCTTGGTATCTGGGACCTTACTCCATTAAATCAATAATCAACCCAGTAGCCGTCAAATTAGCATTACCATCCAACATGCTAATTCACCCCGTGTTCCACGTATCACTCCTGAAACCGGTACAACCTAGTACACGGGTTACGACACCACCAGAACCAGTGATGGTTGACGGAGAACCCGAGTTCGAAATAAAGGATATCCTGGACTCCAAATACACCAAGTCCAAGTTATATTACCTAGTTGATTGGAAAGGATACGGCCCTCAAGACAGATCTTGGGATCCTAGCGAGAACATTCCTGCACAACGTCTGATTAAGAAATTCCATCAAAATTTTCCAACCAAGCCAGGACAGGGCAGAAGAACCACCGTGAGAGGGGCCTTGGCGTTTGGGGAGTGCTGTCATGACCCTTTCACCAGACCCCCCACTGGCAAGTCAGCCTGCCAGGTAGAGATGGGTTTTGGGGTTCCATTATGGCCTCAAAGGCCTTACAACCTCATCCGAGACTCTCTTGCAGTCAGTCCTGGTGCCTTTGGCACCAGGCTCATATTCATTATGGAGAACATCTTTAAATTGGGACTATTTACTTGGGACTGCTTTCTTTGGGCCTGCAGTCAACATGGAGGCACTCACATAGCCCAGTTCCCAAGAACTGAGCTATGCGGTATAGTGTTTTAGGTGTGGTTGGCCTGGGACTACTTTACCTGGACTACTTTACTGGAAGGCTATTTAAACCACGCCGAAGCAGCAGAACACGCTTCACATTATTCTGCAAGTTTGCAGCGTAGCGCTCACCGTGTCCAGTCCGGTCTCCATTGTCCTTGATACCAGTAATCCTTGCGACAGCGAGCCTACAGAGAGGAAGAGGAAAATTGTTATAGGAATCTTACCTGTGAACAGCATCCTGTCTTCAGCCTTCGTTAACTCCTGATTCTGCTTACCTGGTGACAGTCGATCCAGCGAACTACATCTTCTGGGCACTGCATGCTTTCCGAAACGAAGTGACCTGAAAAGGAGAGAGAGAAGGACAGCATTAGTAAACGCATACTAACGGCTTCACACGAACAACAGACATTACAAGATTCTCACCTGGTTAGTCACCTCTTGGTTAGCATCGTTCCGGAACATCACCCCACCGGTAAAGAACATTGCGGCCTGCAAAAGAAGGAGAAAGACACAGGTTAGCATACACAAGGTGAAGCAGCACCGCGCATTGCGCATTACTTACCGGACAGCATTGCGCACACTGTGCCCTCCATTACCGGCAGGTGCTCAGCCCCGCCTGCACGAAAACGCCAAATCTCTTGCACACCTAAAGAGAAGAGAAAATACATTAACCACAATAGGAGGAAGGAAGGCAAGAACAGTATTGAATACAAAGACTGCAAGGCAGCAAGACCTACCTTAAAGATACTTGAAAGGGCTTGCAGCAGTGAAGTAACTCGGTCGCCCACGCCCACACGAGACTACGCACCCCTGCCACAAAGGGCAAGACGGAGAGCACGCCCTCTACAGACACAAGGTGAGGAGAGGGCCAAAGGGAATGTTTGAATCTAAGGGAGATCGGAGGAGACCCTACCAGAGACGGCCCAGTCTTGAATCCAGCCCTCCTGTATTTCAGGCTCAACTTCCATCAGAGGCACCCCCCGGGATCTGGGAGAGCGTTCGAGGCACATATCATCCAACCAGGGCTGAGTGGCGTCCCCGTGCCTACCAGGTGAGCGTAACATTATGAAGTTCAACTACTTCCCTTGGCTTCCAATTATATGTGTGTTGCTCATCCCAAATGCCTCACACACTGTTCTCACAAGCTGGTTTAGTATCAGTCTCACCAACTCACCGCCTGTGCTGTCTTTTCTGATGCTGCTTTGTTGTAGGAGCCAATGACAGAACCACGGCAGCAATCACTCTTCCCCGCCTCGTTATCGACACAGGAGTGCCCTGGTTACCTCTGACACACTGTGCAGGTTTGATCAGCCCTAGTTTCTGGTCTTAGATTTCTTACTTTCCAAGGTTTGTGAACGTAACAGTTTCTAGAGGTCAAGGGCACTTCCCTCCTTGCAACCCTCTCTGGTCTCGCCGCCTTTCTTCCTTATCCAATGAATGGCTTTGGTTGTGGGCCGCCAAGGAGAGGTGTTTGAAGAACATGTTGTGGTTGACTAAGTCAGAGGATGCAGATAGGTCTAGTAGGAGGAGGAGTGCTAAATTGCCTTTATCTTTGATCTCATCCATTTGTATTTTTAGATCCAGGAGGGCTGATTCAGTGCCATGCCCTGGACGGAAGCCTAATTGTTGAAGGCCTAGGAGGTTGTTGGATTCTAGATGGTTTGGGATTTGCAGATAAGCTGCTCTGTCCAGTGTTTTTATGAGGAAAGGTACTGTTGTTATAGAGCATTAGTTCATAAGGATGTTGGGTTCTTAGGTAGGTTTCTTTAGTAAACGGAGGACCCACACATCTTTGAGGTTGGTTGGGACAGTGCTCATTTCAAAAGAGGCATTGATCAGGGTTGTGATGAAAGGGGTAAGTTTGGCCGCGCAGTCTTTGATGAGCAAGGCTGGGCAGATGTCACCTTGACACCTGGAAGGCTTGAGGCTTGTGATGATTTTCAAGACTTCTGTTGTTCAGACAGGGGCGCATTCAAATTGTGCATTGGTGTTCGGGGGTGTATACATAGGAACCTGATGGGTTAGGGAGGGTGTTAAATTATCTTTTTTCAATTCAATTTTCAATCGTAGCAGGCGATTTTGTCAAGGAGAGCGTTTTGTATATCTGTGCACCAGGCAGTGTCTTTAATACACGATTCTTGCGGTGGGACTGGCGATTTAAGTTTGCGTAGAATGATGAAGAGCTCTTTAGTGTCAGAGTTGGCTTTGGCAATTCTCTCGTTATTTGTGGCGCTTTTGGTTTGGAGGATGGCCTGTTTAGATTTTTTAGAGGCAACTGTGAAGATTTCTTTGTTGGACTGGTATTTTTTCCGGTTGGTCAAGGCAGTTCTCTTAGTACTGTGCATAGTTTGGAGGTTTGGGGTGTACCATGAATTTAGATCGGCTAGAGTTTTAGTTTGCGTATGCTCAGTGGTGCAACATTGTCAATGGCAGCTAAGACAGTTTGATTATATACCTCTACCATAGTGGAGGGGTAATTGGCAGAGTTATCAAGGTGTTCAGTAATAGGGTGCATCAGGGGTAGTAGTTTCTTTGCTGTGATGTTGCACATGTTTTTTAGATAAGGCGACTGATCCGTGGGCAGGGGGGTATTTGCAGAGAAGTTCTTCTGGGTGGTGAAGGTGATCATGTGACGGTCAGACCAAGGACATGGGATGTTAGTGAGGATGTTAGTGTTACAATTACGGTCTGCCAGCAAGTCGAGGGTTCGACCGTTGATATGTGTGGGGTAAATAATACGACATGAGAAGCCTAACTCCCCAATTGTATTAGTGAGTGCAAGGGCATTGTCATCGGAAAGGTCGTTGAAACCCATATTTAAATCTCCCAGCAGTATGATTTGTGAAGATGGCTTTTGGTGTTCACTGAGAGGAGTTGCGAAAGAAAGCACTGGACCTGGTGGTCTGTATATAATGTGGAGGGTCATGACTGAAGAAGTTAATGACATTTTGATGAATAGTAGTTCACCAGAATGGAATGGTTGGTTAGGGATTTTCTTTATGAGGAGTTGCTTCTTAGCAATTAATGCTACTGCTCCTCCTTTGGAGACCTGTCTATCTGTTCTGTAGATAGTGTAGCTTTCAGGGATGGCAAGGGAGCGTGCCGGGCCGGCCGCTGCATGAAGCTGTGTTTCGGTTATGGTTAGGAAGTCTAGATTGTTTGTAGTGATACGGTCTGCAATATCTAGAACATGTGCCAAGGGTGACCTTGCGTTAATGAGTGCACCCTTAAGCGTGGTTACTTCCAAGTTGCCATTGTCAATGGGGGCTGGATTGACCTCAGTGCTTGGCGGGTGCGCCAGAGCTAATGGGATCAATGTGCTCGACGTTGGGGTTCAAGCTAGGGTAATGGGTTTCAGTAGAGAGGTGGTGAGAGTGTTGTATTTTGGGAAACCCAGGGCAGAGGTGTTCAAGTCATTGGCGGTATCGGTCGAGTCATGTGTGGTGTCGTTGTTAAGATGGATTTCTGAACTCTGTCCTGGAGGGGCAGAGGTTTAGAAGGCCAGCCTAGTTTCTTGGAACAGGGTAACCCCTGGACAAGCCAGACCAATCAAGGTAGCGATCGCGGCGGTCAAGACTAGGTCTCAAGAGGGGTGAGGGTGACTGAAAGCCCGCAATGAGCACACAAAGCAAGGACACTTACAAATTACTCCAAGCAGGTGTTATATTAAAAATATAGACACATTTATTACAGGGCCTTTGTAACATTGACCGTAGCAAGGAATCACAATAAAACTCAAGTAAACCAACACATCACAATCAAATCCAATATATATACAATTACCAACGAGTCTAACGAGTTAGACGCACGAAATGTGCAGACCACCTAGATGGGGAGGAAAACAGGCAGCGCAAATAATAGTTAGTACCAGTCCACCTTCAGAGGCACCTAACTAGAAGGAAGTCCGAGCCCTACGAAGAGTGGAGCCTTGTGCTCAAAAGTACCTGCACATGCGGGTGCCAACGGGCCAAGGGGAGTCTCCTCGAGGGAATCAGGCAGTTCAGTTCGGTGAACAAATGAAGATGAACAGAGCTCCGTGACTCAAGCGCAGCCTCCACTGTGGGCAGAAGCAGAGCGCAAGTACGGAAAGGCGTGCTGTTTGACACAGCGTGGAAAAGCTATGGGCTACTGCAGGAGGGTGACCAGTTCCTAGCGATGCTACTCACCGGTCCCCGATGCAGGCAGACCCAGGCTTCTCCGCGTCACTTTCAGTGCTGGCAGGTTCAGATATGAGCAGGGGACGTCTCGGCGTCGTGTAGATTCCGCAGCAGCAGAAGTTAGAGTTGAGGATGTCCCAAACGCAGTGAACCCGCACAGATTGTCACCACAGCAGGGCGATGGAGCGGCCGTGTGTATTTCAGCCCAATATACACTTCTTATGTCAGACCTGGAAATGCCAAGTGTACGAATCGTGTGAGAGTGGCATGGACTCGTAATACAACACAACCTGACGGCGGTTACAGAGCAAGACTCCTGGGTAGGCTGGTCAGTCCACTGGATGGCCCAGAGACACTTCCAAAGGCTTACGTGCAGGAGATGGTGAAGATGCCGAGAATAGTTGTTCCCACTATTCCAAGGGGTCGAAGTACCAGTACAGGCCTTCTCGTTCGATCAGAGGTAGAAAGGGTTTCACAAAGCGGCAGCAGTGCAGAGGAGCAGTCCTTCAGCGGGTCACCAGCGATTCCTCGGTTTCAGCCTCGTAGTTGCAGGATACTTGGCTCCTGTATTCCTTCGTTCGTGAGAACTCAGGAGATGGACATGGTAGTGGTGTTTCCAGCCTCCTCTTATCCACGGTTCCCTTCGCGCCAAAACGGAGGGGACCCAATGGGAGATCTGCTCACAAAGCACTCACACCATACGTGGACCTATCACGGACCACTGTGGTCCCAGGCATTCACAACACACTAGACTCTCTGGCACCCAGGATGTGTATTGGGACCAGACATCCCAGCCCACATCCTGGAGGCACACACAAGGCCTGGAGAAGCCCGCGAAAGCATCTGTGTTTCGCGGGAAAGTACATGCCCAAATAAGGAAGGCCCCGGGTCAGCTCGACCTGGAGAAGGTGAAGGGGGCAAGACGGTCAGCGGGCAGGACAAGGAGCCTCGTGGTCTGGCCATTTTGGAAGCCAGGCCACCATTTTGGGCTAAGCGCGAGAAACGCGCTTAAACGCCAAAAGTAGCTCAAAAACACAAAGAAACGATCGCTGCCACCAGTGCCATCCGTGATTCATTTGCACCGTTCGTTAACAATCCAAAGAGAGTGTCTAGGGCCTGTAGAAGACTAGAGACCCAAGAGAGCAGTAACTTAGCTTACAGTGCCCTCTTGTGCCATGTTGCACGAAAGCTGCAACATGATAAAAGAACTACGGAAAACAACGTTTGCCGGTACTGACTGTTTTAAGGGGATGTCAGTTTCCCCGTAAGAATGGAGTGAAAGCCCAGAGGAGTGCGGCAGAAGGCTGCGATTCTCTGGCAAAGTCTAGATCACGGTGAAAACAATAGCAAAAAGTTTAGGGGTTGCCACACAGAAGGAAAATTACCCACAATTAAGAAATCTTTCCTAACAGTCGTTCAGATTGCATCTTGTAGCAGTTAAGTCAAGGGTGGAGACCTTAGAGTTACAATGGGTGACTGGCGAGGGAGGTTGATGAGATATCATGGTAGTGTGGAAGGTGGCTCTTGAGTTGAGGTGTGTATCCCTCCAAATGATCTATGGGGTTGTTGTATGCGGAAGCTGGTGGCCTGTGGCTAGGCGAGACATTAGCCTAATTTTCCGAGTGACCAGTGTTCAGGGTTGACAGGGGCTAGGCGTGAATTTAAATGTTGTGATCTGACGGACCGGGGGCCAGGGTTGGCTAGGTCAAGGAATGAGCTTAAATTCCATGTCCAATGGAAAGGCTGAGGGGTTGGGTTGGCGGGCATAGGGAAAGAAGCATGTTGGCGGGATAGTGTGAGAGTCTGGAAGGTTGATTGACATTTTTAGGGTGAGTGTGTGTTTATGATTGGGAGTGACATATTGAGGAAGGATGGGGAGGCAGGTTGTTAGCTTCTGGTTGCCCATGTCTTGGTGGGGCCAGGCAGGAGTATGTCGGGGCCTAGTGATGCATTGAGGCAGCAGCCTGTAATAGCCGCTGAGTGTGGCTTTTGGGCAATGTGGGTGTATTGCTGTGTGTAGCAGGAGGTTTGGGAAGCAGGTTTAGCAACAGTTGGTCAAGCGCACACAACTAGGTGTAAGTTCATCAATGGAACCCATCTTATTGCAATTAATTAAAGGGACACTTCTAGATGCAATTAATCATGGGGATACAACTAAATTTAACTGATCAAATGGGCAGTTGATCAGGGGGACACAGATAATGCAGGTAATCACAAGTGCACTTCTAAATGCAATTAATCCTGGGGATACAACTAAATGCAGTTAATCAAAAGGGCAGTTGATCAGGGGGACACAACTAATGCAGGTAATCACATGGGCACTTCTAAGTTCATTGAAAAATGGTGCACAGCGGGTACATCGTTCTCTGGTCTCTGGTCATGCTGAGCATGTCCCACATCTCAAGTCTGCTTTTAGAATAGGACAATAGGGAGAAGTGGACAAAGTTGAGCGAATGACATTGATAGTTCTTAAAGGTCTGTGACAGGCTTAAGTGTAGAGATAGGTCTGTCTTCCAGTGAGAGCTCATGTGTACTGGCTTAAGTGTAGAGATAGGGTCTGTCTTCCAGTGAGAGCTCATGTGTACTGGGACATGTCGAGGGGGAGTATGCAGAAGTCCCTGCAACAGGGCGAATTTCGGATGGTGTAAATGGGTGCTTGCTGGATTAAGCAAGGCGGCCTTACTGGTGTAGGTGGACGTTTTATAACCTACTTTCTGGAGGTTATGAAGCAGATTCTGACGATGTCCCCTCCAGCGGGGAAGGAGCAAACACACCAAAAACCTTCGAACTCAAAGGAAGGCACAGTGCCTAATGCAATGACATTGGAAACAAAAAGAAAAGAGTGAATTAAAACTATGGAGACGGGCTTGGATATAAACCAAGAAAAAGGGAAAAATTGAGGAAAAGACAGGGAGAAAACGATGGAATAGGGGAGAGCAACGCAGAACAGGAGTGTACATTTTTTATTTTTAAATCGGACGCTTTATTTCTAGGCTTCCTTTAATGAGAACATCATTGTGTCCATGAAGGCTTCATTGGCGAATTATGAGGTGAGAAAAGCAAAGCCTGTTCAGACTGGTTGTAGGTCTTTGATAGAGCGCGAGAAAGGGAAAATCTCCCCTTTGGCAGAATGTGATGTTTAAAAGGATGGTGATGTGGTGGGTGGGTATCCATATCAACATCATAAACTTTATTTCGGTTAATCAACCCTAAAAGTACATATATTAAAAACCAATAAGTTCATGATTCGAAACAGCAGATTAAAAAGACACATATAAAATCAGATATACACATTTTCTTTGAAGTGCAAGTGCTTTACAAAGATTAAACAAAATGTAGACGTGCTAGGGGCTCTGGTAGCAATCAAGTTAAATGCAAACCCACAATTGTTGAGCGTGTGTCAAAAAAATAGACGATATGTTGAAAGATTGACTGAGTCCATTAGATCAGATCCTATTGGGACACAGAAGAGGAGAGTCTAAAGCTCGAAGCCTCCTCTGTTCACAGGTTAGTAAAATCCATTAGCTGAAATACTTAGGGAAAACAGAAGCGGAGAGTCATGGTCTGGCAGCCTCTTCTGTGCTCGGATTTTGCACCCTTAGTAGCCAGGCTCTGTGAATATAATGTGCAATAGCACCCACAATATTTAGATCTGCGCTCTGGCTCAAAAACTTTACATCATTATCGGAGTCGCAGACCCCCGGATTCTCTCAACATTGGCAACAAATACATTTTTCTCAACTTAATTGTTCTAGTGCAAAACACGAAGAAATGTAAAACTGTTTCATTACCCTCCTTGCACAAAAGGCACATACTCGTGTTGAAAGATAACCAACTTTGGGTAAAACAAGCCAAGGAGAGAATCCCCAAACGAAAGCTTAAGTACAAGGGTTTTTCATAAACTGGATAAATATTGTCTCTATCAAAGTGGGCCTAATGACAACAGGATAGTTCCACAGGTCTGTCAAGCCAAGGTCCCGGAGTGTGTTCCTAACGTGGGACGTTCATGAAAATCTCCTACCACCCACCATGTCTAGGAGATATTGTAATACCTTCCGATAACTTTAAGTGCCACACATCTTCCACAGTCTGGCCCAAAAGAGGGCTGGTCTAGCTCGAATTTGGACAGCAACTGACATATCGCCCAGCTCCAAGAAAAGGTAGGCTGTAGGGGCATTAACAGAAAGCTGCAATAGTTTCTTCAAGAAGATGTGTTCATAAGTTCAAATGTTCTGCATGTTAATATACCCCCACATCTCTGAGCCATACATGGAAGCAGGAATAGTTTGCTTATGGGACAGGTCCAAAGCGGAAGAAACAGCACCCCTCCCATATTTAGCATTAGATGCTAGGATGGCTCCCCCAACCTTCTTTAGAGAGATGAAATGTGTTGTAATGGAAATGAATAGTCCTGATGATGACCAGAGTGATGAGGAGCCAGGACAATAATCGTTGGGAGAATGATATTGCTCCAAAAGGCATATCCATTCCAGAGCACCAAACGTGGTCCTCTTTCAGGATGCAATTGCTTACATTGCATTTAAACACACCATGGCTTAATCTTTTGACTTTGGAATAGAACAACAGATGGAAGGTGGCTGCTTGTTTGTTTTAGAACTATCAGATACACAGGACGCCTGCGCGGATTGCCCTTTCCGCCCCTCGACCACACCCAAGGAAACCTGGACCTTACCGAGTTCTCTGAGGAGAAACAGAGAGGTGGGTGGAAAACAGTCACCAACAGCAAAGATCCCCAGGCTGTAGTAGGAAACAAGAACACAAGTAAGAGTCTAGATGGAGTGGTAATGGATAAGTGAGAGCAGTGCAGGAAATAAATCTCCCTAGGGTAGTGTTGGTGGCGACTGTACAACTAGTTGGAAACAGTATGCCTTCCATCCATAGGTCAGGGAATCGCAACCAACCAACAGCTCCCCTCATCTGCTTTGTGGGACATCCTGGGTTAGGCCCCACTATTATGCCCATGGTGGGATTGATTTCTGATGGGCTACCACCCTTCTTTGTCCATGGAGCTGGTGTTATCTATATTTCTTGTCTTCCTTGCTGAATTCTCCCCTCTTCACTTCAAGGTTGTCTTTATGGGAAGGCCGTTTGAATGTTTGGTCTTTCTTTTCCTTTTCTTGAGTACCAACTTCAGTTGGGTGATATTGTATGTAAATATGTTCTATGAAAAGTACTTAGGGGAAAGCACTATATAAATAACAAATCATTATCATTTTCCATTGTGGTATAATTGTAATTTAGTAATTGTAATTGGTTATTTATAACACGCTTAATACCCAGAGGTTTCTAAGCGCGGATATGGGAATTGAACCTGTGTTGCTCTGCGTCCTCTTGCTTCCAAGGTAAGAGAGTTGCCCCTGAGCTATCCTCCCGAGGACTGGTGGTATTCAATGGCTCAGGGTTCAGTCCCCTTGGCACTGTATTGTGTAATCCTCACGTAGGAGAGAAACCTTTTCTTACACAGGTTATTTCACTATGCTAGAGCGATTTGCACCAAAACTGCGTATGTGGGTACCTATCTCTGGGTCCCGAGGTGGGCAATTATTCATGTTACAAATCACTCTGGGGTCCCCCTAGCACAGGGCTGAGATTTTTTAGAGGAGGATTCTTTGACTTACATTGGGGGCCCCCCTTGTCTGTTGCAATTTCTTCTTGGACATCTGTTTTTTTCATCCGACCTATAATATCTTAATTCAAACTCCTCTGGTCCCCACTAGGGTTGTTTGCAACAGAAACTGCCCCTGTGATGTAAAACAAAACTACCTTCCTTTTCCCCATACAAGCGGATGGCCCATTGACTTTGTCCCATTGGATTCTATGGGATTTACTACATGTCCCATAACTTTCCTAAAGTGTAATGTAGGGGCTCAGGGAGTTCTAAGCCAAGAACTGTATTTTTATTATCAGTTTTTTAAAAGTATTTTTTAAAATCCTACTCTTCTCTCCTGTAAAAGTGAATGTTTGCTACAGTGTAACTCATTTTAGTAACCGTGTGACTGTTTTGCCTGGGAGTGAAATGTACTAGTAATTGTTGATAAAAATGTATCCAGCATTTTGCTGTGTGTAGAAATTGTTTCCCACACTCTAGCCCTGTTATTAATTAACATGAGCATTTTGATTATGTGTGTACGATGCCCAGAAGGACAGGATTCACATTAGTGGTATTGGCCTTAGGGGCCTTTATTTTTCCTGCTGGATGAAAAGTTTGGCTTCCTTTTCTGCCTGTATGCAGACCAACTGGTCTAGGAGCTACCATAGATAACAAGCGTGGCTTGTGGATATAGGACACTGCTAAGGTGTGGTGCGACCGTAGGTGATTTTATCTGTGTTATTAGCTTGTGTGACTCCTGTGTTCTCCCCCTCTGTTATTTTATGTTATTTGAGTTGGTGGGCCCACATGATGGAATTAGAGTGAGGAGAGTCCTTTAAGACAATTACTGTTTTTTATAACATACTGTGTATTATGTGACAAGTACCTGTGGGTCCTGATAGAGATCTATGTGTGTAACATAATGGATATATTTTTCCGTTAATTGGTGTAGTGTAGTTTCTATGGATACGTGTGTGGACTAATTGTACATTTGTGAAAGCATGCCCTATCAAGGTTGGTGGTTGTAAATCCCTCAACGGACGGATGTACAAAAACTGCCTCAAAATCCCCATTGACTGTTAGTGTGGCTAATGTAATAGTGATATTTGCCGTCTTCAATCAATGCAATGTGAAAAATGGCAGAGATTCTGTCATTTTCTTTGCCAGAAGAGAAGCAAAAAAGAGGCTGAAGACATACTGACAAAATGGTCGTGGCTTCGAAACACAACATGAAAGCAGCATTATATGCAGTGTAGCCATGGTTCCTCAGCTTGTGCAACAAACCGGTCCTGCACAGATAGGCCAAGTTGAAATGTTTGGATTTCCACCCTGATATCCAGGCAAAGCTGTCCGATCTGGCTTTTTTTTTAATGCAGATCAGCCATTTGGGAAGTATGAGAAAAAGATGCTCATAGACTTCAATGCAGACACAGAGACAGTTAGAAGCTCGGGTATGATTTTTCGATCAAAACCGACTTTTTTTGTGAAAGAACGGGGCATCAATTTGGCGGCCATTATGCAGAGGCAGGAGGGCAACAGAGGTTGTGTCAGACCTACAGCCAATTTATAGAACATAGATTCCCTCAACAGTGGTCACAACATACCCAGCAACTGTACACAACACCCCAGATGTATCATAGGCGTGGAGTTCAGCAAAGGACAGCGCAGTTCATGCAACTGTAAATCTCATACCCTGATATCAACAGTAGGGAGCAGAATTTCCCCTTTTGACTCTGATTGAGAAAATACAACTTCAGACATATGGGTGCTGGAAAGTGTTTACCTGGGACATGTATTGGAATTTTAACGGATACGATGACATCAACCACCATCCACCATGCGTGGCCTCAAGCAGCAGCGTCCATTTGACAATGCTAAGTAAAGAAGTCACTGTAATGAAGGTAGAGAAAGAGGTAGTGAACGCCCAGTGTAGCTGTGAGGTCAGAGAGTTTACCCCCTCTACTTTCTGATGAGAAAGCACACCAAGGGCATGAGAGTGATCATGAATTTGAGGTAGCGGAACAATTTCATAAAGCAGCTGAAAATCCATATACTAACCATGGTGGCAATTATCCCACAGTAGGAACTGGGAGACTTCCTGTTCGGTCAATTTGCAGGATGCTTGTTTTCAAATACCTTTCCAGAAAGACCACTGCAAGCCTTTAGGTTTCCTGGTTAGAAACCAATGTTGGCAATTGGAGTTGCAATATTTTAGCCCGCATAGCCCCCAAAGTGTTCAAAGGGTTCTTGGCACCTGTGGCAGCCCAGCTACAGAGGGAAGGATACCATGTACACCCAAGTCTCAAAAGCTGGCTATTTCAGGATGGCACCAAGGAACCTCGCTCTCTACTACTATTTGACAGTTCACAATTGTCAGTAAATCTCAAGCAGAGGAAATGCATTCTGTTTTTGGAGGCAGACTTAGGACACGCCAAGAAACTTGGATATGCCGGATTTGTCGGTGGAGTGTCGTGTACAGTCTCTAACAGATATGGCCAGATACATGTGGTTAAATGCAAGGATACTTGTTGGACACTTCAGAGTTCTGTTAGGCCTCATGTCTTCCTGCATTCTATTAGTCTCTCTTTGCAGGCCAAAGATGAGATTGCTTCAGGAAGAATTGCAGCTAAAATGGCTTCAGGTGTCCAGTGAATGAAGCAATGTGATTGCAGGGAAAAGGAGAAGCACCTTGGTCTAGTGGATGAAAGTTCTCAATTGAACCAAAGACATCTGAGGAGTCTGAGCCAGAGGATTTTGTGGTGACAGATGCTTCCTAGGCAGGCTGGAGAACACACATGCTGGAGCTAGAAACTAGGGGTCTTTCGTCAATGGCAGAAAGAATCTTGCATATCAACATCTTGGAACTAGGAGCTGTAAGGCTTGCACTGAAGGTTTTACATACTCAAGTAAAGAACAAGGGGGTATTGGTGCAGACAGACAGCACCATGACATATATAAACAAGAAAGGAGGCACAAGATCACTGTACCTACTTCTCAGTAGAAGCCTGGCAACTACAGACATCGGCTGTCCTGCACCAGTGGAGATTTGAATGTTCTACTGGGGGTTCAGAATATCCTGGCAGTTTGGCTGAGCAGTACAAGTCCAGATGTTCACTAGTTGCGGTAGTGGAAAATGCCATAAATAGACCTGTTTGCAACAGAACACACCACAGTGCACCATATTTGCCACTTGGTTCCCTTAGAAGGGTTAAATGGGCGAGTACTACTTAATCAACTGGCTTAGAAAGTTTAAGAGAGAGAGATTATTCTTCTCAATTCCCCCAATGTGGACTCGACATCTGCGGCATTCAGACCTGATAGCCATGTCCATGGTGAGTCACATTCCTCTCAGGGTGCACCCAACTCTTCAGACCATACACCAAGGGAAGGTCCTTCATCTTAGTCCGTCCTCTTTGTCTAGTAGTAACCTGATCCTGAAGTTTTAAAATATGCTAATTTAAACCTCCAACAGAAAAACATGCACATTCTGGAGGGATCATAAGCGTTGATGGCTAACACAACTTATTTCAGGAAATGGAAGGGCTTTTGCTCTTAGTGCAGGACAATGGAATGAATCCAGCTGGTAGCGAAAGGAGTGCCTGCTGAGTGCTGTTATTGGCTGTCTGTTCACGGCACAAAGACCACTGTAAAGGATTTGGCTGTTTCTGTGTGGACACAGATTGCTGCTTCTCCACTGTTCTCAAAAACGATATGGCGTTGCGGCGAGCTGCGGAATGCCTGCTAGTTGCTGTTGGCAGCTGTTGGCCAGTTGGTGGCTTGCTGACTCGAGGCCTGTGTCTGATGAGCGGTAATTGTCTACGTTTTTGGAAGACACATATATGAATTACGCCACAAAAATATGAACGGGAATCCTGCACATGAAGCGGCTCTCAAGGAAACGTCACAGGCTTTACCGCTGCCAGAGTCCCTATCTGAGCTCTCAACGTCCGCAGGAATGGCTCCTACAGTCAACATTGACAAAGGGAAAAAGGCTTTTGATATGACTTCGTTTTTTGCTACAGTTACAAAGCCGCCTGTGCCCTCTGCCCCAGATACTATCAATCCGGAGGGGGGCGAGGAAGCAAATCAGCCTGGGGGATTTAATATTTTAAACTCTGCACTACTGGAGGTGCCCCTGGGTGAAAGGGACCCTTAAAGCTACCTGTGTTTTCTTCTGCTTCTCCTCACAGGCCACTGTGGTGCTGCGAGTGGATGAGAGCGCGATTAAAAACGGGCCCCCGGAATCCGTTAAGGTAAGTACAGCGCTGTGCGGTTGTTTAATAATGAAAGCGAACCTGAATATGTCTCTTTTCCTTTGCAGATGTTGCTGTGGTGCTCCGGTTGGAAGCGTGGCGTAGCGCAATGGAATTCAGGTAAGACTGATGGAATTTGATGTTTTGGAAGCGCGCATTCTAATATTGTTTTTTCCTTTCTCGTTAATGCAGGTCGCTATGTTGGAACAGCAGCCGTGGTAGAGGTTCGCCGGAAGTCCTTAAGCCAGTGCTCACAGGTGAGTGATGTTTCTTCTTCTCTCGGTTTCAACAGATTGCAGCCTAGTTGAGATGCTGAGTGCTGGATAGTGCTTTCTCAGGTAAAACAGAATAATCTTGTTCTTGTTCTTGCAGGAAGATGCCGAAGACCAGGAGCTGGACACGGTGAACGTCACTCTGCTGGTTGCAGAATAACACGAAGCGTGTTCTGCAGTCAGGGTGTGGTTTATATAGCCCAAGTAAAGTAGTACCAGGGAAAGTAGTTCCAGGCCTGCCACACCCAAAACACTAGACCGCATGGCTTGGTTCTTAGAAATAGACTGTGTGGGTGTTTCCATGTTGGATTTAAAGGCCCATGTACATAAATGGGACCTAGTTTGAACAGCCCTTCCTTCCTACATATGAGCCTGGTGCCAAAGGCGCCAGGACTGGCTCCAGGAGCCCTTTTGCAGTGGTTTTAAGGCCCTCAGGGTTCTGGTGGAAGCCTGCTTGTGGCACAACTTGTACCCCCTCACAGTGGTCATGACAGCACTCCCCCCCCAAAGGCCCCTCTCATGGTATCCTTCCTGTCCGGTCCGGGTTTGGTGGGGTTATCCAGGTGAAACCTCTTAATCAGACGTGGTGCATGAATATGTTCACTTGGTTCCCAAGTTCTGTCTTGGGGCCCGTACCCTTTCCAGTCCACTAAATAGTATAGCTTAGATCTAGTACGTTTCGAATCCAGGATGTGTTTAACTTCAAATTCAGGTTCTCCATCAAGTAGCACAGGTTTTGGTGGTGTTAAGACTCATGTTTCTGGTTGTACAGGTTTTACAAGTGACACATGGAACACCGGATGAATTTGCATGCTTGGTGGTAAGGCTAACTTGACGGCCACCGGATTTATCACCGATTCAATAGTATAGGGTCCTAGTTATCTTGGACGAAAGGTCCGGGTACCTTTTATGGGTGCATGTTTTGATGCCAACCAGACTTCGTCTCCAACTTGGTAATCAGGAGCTTTCTTTTGATGCCGGTCCGAGAATATATATATTTTTTTGTCTGTTTTTGGCTTGCAGTAAATGTTCATTTGCCCTTTTGAAGGCTTGGGTTATGCTTGTGTGTAGAGTCTTTACCGCTGGCATTTCCAAGGTCGTGGGGGAGTCTAGTTCAGTGGTACGTGGATGTCTTCCGTATATTGTGTAGAACGGGCTATGTCCCGTGCTGGTGTGTATGGAGGTATTGTATGCGTATTCCGCTATGCATGACAAGTCTTTCCAATTCTCTTCCACTTGATGCAGCATGCAACATAGATACTGTTCTAATGTCTGGTTTGTTCTTTCTGTTTGTCCGTCCGTTTGGGGGTGATGGCTAGTGGATAATCGAACATCGATCTGTGCCATGGTACAACATTTCCTCCAGAGGTTGGATACAAATTGGCTTCCATGATCTGAGATTAGGACTGAGGGGAAACCATGCAGTTTTATAATCTGTTCAAGAAATGCTTTTGCCAGACCGGTAGCATTAGGAAGTCCTTTGAATGGAATGAAATGTGCCATTTTAGAGAACAGGTCTACAACCACCAGAATGGTATTAAAAACTTGACAGGGAGTAAAGTCCATAATAAAATCAAGAGAAAGAGTATGCCAGGGAGCCGGTGGAATATCCAGTGGTTGTAGGAGGCCAGCCGGTTTCTGTTTTTGTGATTTATTCTGTGCACATATTCCACAGGATAGAACAAATCGAGCAATGTCCTTACGCCAGGTTGGCCACCAATGATTCTGTTTAACCTTGGCTAGAGTCTTAGCAATTCCTGGATGGCCTTCGATCAGGGAATCGTGATAACCAAACATTATCAATTCTTGCAGATCTTTACTTGGTAGATATAGTTGTTCCCTGAAGTAGGGTAATCTCTCCAGAGCCGTGTGATGTTCATTTTGGGAATTCCATTTCTGGAAGATCTCGGGGTTCATTAAAGTTCGAATTTTATCTTGAAGTTCACTCAGAGTCAATGTGGTGGTGAGTCCCAGTAGTTTATCACTTGGAATGATGGGAACAGGGTCCAGGCTACTGTTTGTTTTCTCTTCAACACCCATACGAGACAAGGCATCGGCCTTCCCATTCCGAACTCCCGGTAGGTATGTTATTACGTAATCGTATTCTGCGAAGAATAAAGCCCACCGCAACTGTCGTGACGATTGGGCTTTTGCTGACTTTAGGTATTGAAGGTTTCAGTGATCTGTGATTACTGTGATGGTATGTCTGGCACCTAATAGATACTGCCGCCAGGCTTTGAAGGCTGATTTTATTGCCAACAATTCTTTGTCTGTAATTGCATAGTTAAGTTCTGGTGGTGAGAATTTACTTGACCAAAAGGCCACGGGGTGTAATTGGCCTGTCTCTGGATCTCTTTGAGAGAAAACTGGTGCCATAGCTACGCTGGAAGCATCAGTTTCCACTACATAGGGGTGTTCAGGGCAAGGATGTCGTAAAATTGGCGCAGAGGCGAATATTTTCTTGAGTTCTCTAAAGGCTTGTTCCGCCTCTTCAGTCCATTGGAATTTTTTGTTGTTTTTTCTCAGTAACGATGTGATTGGGTGGACTATCTGTGAGAAATCTGGAATAAATCTGCAATAAAAATTTGCAAAGCCGGGCATGCTTTGGGTTCCTTTAAGTGAAGAAGGTGATGGCCAATTAAGGATGGCATCTACTTTGTGTAAATCCATCTTGACTCCCTTTGGCGAGAGAACAAAAGCAAGGAACTCAACTTCTGTGACATGGAAGGAACATTTCTCAAGTTTAGCGTACAATTTGTGCTAGCAAAGTTTTGCAAGGACTGAGCGAACATGTTCCACATGATCTCTTTCAGAGGGGGAATACACCAGGATGTCATCAATATAGACCAGGGCACAGACATCGATTCAGTCCCGTAATACATCATTCATGAAGTATTGGAACGCTGCGTGAGCGTTGCACAGCCCGAAAGGCATTACCTGATATTCGTACAGGCCATACTTGGTGCGAAACGCGGTTTTCCATTCATCCCCTTTATTAACACGTACAAGGTGGTATGCTCCTCTGAGGTCTAGTTTGGTTTAGATTCGGGCATCCTTGACTTGGTCCAACATGTCCGGGATAAGGGGCAAAGGGTAGCCGTTTTTTACTGTGATTTGATTAAGTGCGTGGTAATTGATGCAAGTCCTCAAATCTCCTTCCTTCTTGGGTACGAAGAATAAGGGAGAGGCTGCCAGTGACTTTGACGTGCAGATAAACCCATTAGCCAGGTATTGGTCCAGATATGACTTCAAGTGGAGATTTTCGGTTCCCGTAAGTGTATAAATTCGACCACAAGGAACCTGTGTGCCAGATATCAGGTCGATCTGACAGTCATAGGGCCTATGTGGCGGTAATGTGTTAGCCTGTTCCTTCTGAAAAACATCTTGATTATCCTGATATTCTTTTGGTAAGGTGTCCATTGGTTCCGTGATCCCCGATGCTATTCCTTGAACAGATTTCAGGTTTGGCTGTGGTATAGAATTCAGGTAGCAAGCCTGGGCGCATACGTCGGAAAAGGTCATTCTCTTTGCACACCAGTCTATGTGGGGATTGTGAGTTACTACCCATGGCAATCCTAAGATCAACTGGAACTGAGGAGCTTTGATGAGGTCAAACGTGATTGCTTCTCGATGTCCATCCTGACACAGAAGGGTTAATTCTGTTGTGCATTAGGTTAAGGGTCCCGAAGCAGTTTCTGTACTGTCAACAGTGGTTACTTTGTCAGTTGTTGGTTTTGTGCATAAGGGAAGTCCCATTTCTGTTGCCAGATCTCGATCTATGTAATTACCAACTGCTCCGCTGTCTATATATGCCTCTATGGCATGCATCCGTGACGGTCGTTGGTGATTGATCAAGGTTACTGGTAGGGCGAAATGTGAGGTCTGTGACTCATCCTTCTCGCTCGACAAGCCGACCCCTACGGTTGTGGGGCCTGGTAGCTTTCTGATTCCTTTCCATCATCTTCTTTCTCTGTAGCGCCTACCACCTTCCTTGGAGGTTTCACTGGGCATTCTTTGAGGTAGTGACCCGATTTACTGCAGTAAAGGCATAACCGTAGCAGTCTCCTCTTGTCTCTTTCAACCTTGGTTAAAGGGGGTCGTACTCCTCCAAACTGCATGGGTTCTGTGGTATTTTCTGATGGATGTTGAAGATTATTTTTTGAATATACGTACATGACACGATTTTCGAGTCTACTTCGGTCTGTTCTTCGATCCTGTAATCTGTGGTCCAACTGAACTACCAGGTTGATAAACTCTGCACAGTCTTTAGGTGGGTCTACCACTAAGCAAGGACATCCTTCAGGTCTCCTCGTAGGCCCCGATGAAACAATGTGGTTCTTTTATCTTCTGGCCACCCCGCTTCTACAACCAGTCTATTAAAGGTGGCAATATAAGTCAGCAAATCTTGATTCCCTTGGCGGAGGGACAGGAGTTTGTTATTTAGAGCTTGTCCATGCAAGTGTCGAGCAAATAACTTTTCCATCCACTGTTGAAAACCCCTGAAGATCTGCAGTAATGGGTCATCCCGGCTCACTAAAGGTAACGACCAGTCTGCAGCACTTCCACTCAAATATGATAACACGAAGGCCACCCTCACCTGGTCGTTTGGGAAAGCCCCAGGCCTTCAAAGAAAATGGAGGTGGCACTGGTTCATGAATGTTGCGTACCTTCTGGGGTCTCCATTAAACCGTCTGGTGTTGCCAGGGGTACTGCTCCCGGCAACGTTATCTGTACTGGATTGACTGATGATGGTGTAGCGACGGATGGGGCGAATCTGGGCAATCGTGCCTGCCCCGCCTGTGTTTGGAGTCGCTGTTTGCTTAGTTCATCAGTACCGTCTTTTGTGACTATTAACTCTCGTTTTAAGGAATTGGTTTCCTGCCGGGCTGTGTGTACCTCGGCGCGTAATTGTCCCAAAAGCTGGGCTAACTGATCAGTTTCAGATGTCTCCATGACGCCCAGGTGGATAAGGTTTTGGCGGCTTCGTGTTCTGTTACGCTCACCTGATATCCCCGGGGGCCTCTGGAAGCCTCTGAGATCTGGAACCCTGGATGCGTAGTTGCCCAGTGCTGAATAATGAATCTTAGTTATTTGTAGGGTGAGCTATATGTCCTGCGTTTCTTGTGCAGGGGCGCTTGACTTTGTTGGCAAGCTGCCCGAGTTGCTTCACTGGTGCAGTACGCCTTCCTTGGGCCCAGGCCTGCTGTGACCCCGAATCTGCTAGCAGGCAGGTAGGTTTGTTAATTTAAGTCTTTGTTCTGTTTATGGTGGGGATTCGTTAATGTCTTTATCTCCTTCTTTTCAGGTGCAAAGGTCTTGATGCTGGCATGCCGGATGGAGAGGCACGTTTCTAGGTATGAGAAAGCGCGTAGCACATCGCCTTTATTGTCTTTTAAAGCTAACCTGTGTTTTCTTCTTCTTCTCCTCACAGGCCGCTGTGGTGCTGCGAGTGGATGAGAGCGCGATTAAAAACAGGCCCCTGGAATCCGTTAAGGTAAGTACAGCGCTGTGCGGTTGTTTAATAATGAAAGCGAACCTGAATATGTCTCTTTTCCTTTGCAGATGTTGCTGTGGTGCTCCGGATGGAAGTGTGGCGTAGAGCAATGGAATTCAGGTAAGACTGATGGAATTTGATGTTTTGGAAGCACGCGTTCTAAAATTGTTTTTCCCTTTTTCGTTATTGCAGGTCGCAATGTTCGAACAGCAGCTGGGGTAGCGGTTCACCGGAAGTCCTTAAGCTAGTACTCACAGGTGAGTGATGTTTCTTCTTCTCTCGGTTTCCACAGATTGCAGCCCAGTTGAGGTGCTGAGTGCTGGATGGTGTTTTCTCAGGTAAAACAGAATAATCTTGTTCTTGTAGGATTACAGGAAGATGCTGAAGACCAGGAGCTGGACATGATGAGCGTCACGTTGCTGGTTGCAGAATAACACGAAGCGTGTTCTGCAGTCAGGGTGTGGTTTATATAGCCCAGGTAAAGTAGTACCAGGGAAAGTAGTTCTAGGCCTGCCACACCCAAAACACTACACCGCATGGCTTGGTTCTTAGAACTAGACTGTGTGGGTGCTTCCATGTTGGATTAAAAGGTCCATGTACATATATTGGACCTAGTTTGAACGGCCCTTCCTTCCTACATATGAGCCTGGCGCCGAGCCCTTTTGCAGTGGTTTTAAGGCCCTCATGGTTCTGGTGGGAGCCTGCTTGTGGCACAACTCGTGCCCCCTCACAATGGTCATGATACTTGAACCATGCTCTGTTAAACAGATTCAATCCTTCCTGGGCCTTGCAAATTTCTACAGAAAATTAATTCCCTCCTTTTCAGCTATTGTTCAACCGATTGTATCCTTACTCAAAAAGAACATCCCCTTCCTATGGACTGCCTCCCAGGAAACCGCCTTTCAAAGACTGAAGAGGATGTTCACTCAAGGACCTGTTCTGATACAACCTGACATTTCAAGGCCCTTTTTGGTGGAGACAGATGCCTCAGAATTTGCTATAGGTGCGGTTTTGAAACAAGAAGCCGAAGATGGTCTTGAACATCCTGTGGTTTACCATCCAGAACCTTGTTTCCATGTGAGGCACACTATTCAGTCCTGGAAAAGGAACTACTTGCCATTTGTCAAGCCTTTAAGGAGTGGCGTCATCTCCTCCTGGGCGCCACTCATCCTGTACAGGTGCGGACGGATCATATAAATCTGCAAGTCCTCCAGTCTATGGAGTGCAGAAACAGTTGACAAGCATGATGGGCTTTCTTCTTTGCTCAATACCAGTTCCAAATCCTACACATTCCAGGAACTTCGAATGTCATTGCAGATGCCTTATCCAGACATCCTGACTATCCTTCACATGATACGCATGAATTACCCAAGATGTTTCCAAACACCGTGTTCATCGCCCAGGCCTGTGATATCCTGGAAACAATTAAGAGTGAAACCACAACCTCAGATCTATGGAAGGATTTCCAGGGACGCAACTCGTGGGCCCTGAAGTATAAAGATGGCTTCTTTTTCCGAGGTACCCAACTAGTAATTCCTACCCAGCCTTTAAGGAATGAATAATACATATATGCCATGATACCTTCCACTCCGGACATCGTGGAGTCAATTGTACCCTTCTCTCCATTCAAAGAAACCTCTGGTGGCCTAAGAGGCTTAAGGATGTTCAAGCATATATTCAGGCTTGTACTGTGTGTAACCAGAACAAGACAGATAGCAGAAAACCAGCAGGATTACTCCACCAACCGGATCCACCTTCCCGACCCTGGGAAGCCATAGCAACGGATTTCATAGTAGATCTACCTCCCTCCAGGGGACGTACAGTCATAATGGTGACCATTGATCTCTTTTCAGACCTGGACCATTTTACACCGTTAGTGAAATTGCCTTCTGCTCTTGAGATGGCAGGCATTTTTTGTGAAACACATTTTTGGTCTACATGGGCTCTCATCTAAGGTCATCTCTGACCGTGGACCCCAGTATATCTCAAGGTTTTGGAAATACCTCTGAAAGGTATTAGGAATCCAACACGCCCTATCATCGGCATACCATCACCAGACCAATGGCCTTACAGAAAGAGTCAACCAAACCCTTGAACAATGTCTGCAATGTTTCGCCACCAAGGTTCAGGACGACTGGTCTATCTTGATGCCGGTTGCAGAATTTGCCTACAACAATTCTGAGCATTCGGCGATAAAATACAGCCCTTTTTTTGTAACCAAGGATTTCACCCCTCATTGCTTCCTTCTGTATTACCTTCACCAAGTCCTGTTCCTTCTGTTGATCCCTGGACTGCTCAGTTAGTTTCAAACCATCTGGAGGCAAAGATACACCTATCCAAGGCAAGGGAAGACGTTAAGAGATTTGCAAATGCCAAAAGATGTTCTGCCCCATCTTATACCATTGGGGACAAGGTATGGTTATCCTCCCGGTATTTACCAAGACATTTAAGACCAAACAAGTTGGTACCCCTGTATTACGGGCCCTTCGTTGTATCCAAGATCATCAATCCTGTGACCTACCAACTACTTCTACCTACAGCTTGGAACAGAATTCATCCTGTCTTCCATACCTCCTTGTTAAAAACTTACCATCAATCCATCAAATATACTCCTCGCCCCCCTCCTCTGCTTGTCCATGGTCAAGCCGAATATGAAGTCTCCCGAATCTGTGATTCTAGATACAGAAGAGGACGTTTACAATACTTGGTGGAATGGAAGAGATATCCACCAAGTGATTGTACCTAGGAACCTGTCTCCAACCTCAATGCCACAACTGGTCCAACAATTCCATTGGTTACATCCTGGCAGGCCAGGGGGTTTGAGGCTTCAGAGGGGGTATACTGTCATGAAACCACACTACTGCCCCCTCTGGACATCCTGGTCCATATGGCAACGTACTAGAATGACCCCCCAGCATGGTGGACATCTCTCTCGGATCCACGGTCTAGCTCCTGGGTATACCAGCTTAGATAGATAAGCGCCCAGCCCCTGCGGTACAGCGCGTGTTAACGCTCGCACTTCCGAGTTCCGCTTGCTACTCCGAGTACTCACCTACCTTGGAATCTCCTTCCCGCGATTCCTTCCTGTACCTTCCTGGACTGTTCAACCGCGGCCATGCCTTGCCGCCTTCCACGGTTCCTCCTTCCTGGACTTCCCGCCTCGCGGTTATCTTCGGATCGCTGCACCTCTTCCTTCCTGGACTTCCTGTAGCAGCAGAGACTCTGAGCCGCTGCTGTTCCTCCCTGGGCTCTTCCATCCACAAATTTACGCGGCTCCTCAGACCGCTACCTCTCCTCCCTGGAAATAGTCTACATTATTGGACACCTGAACTACAACCGACAGTGTGGCTTTGGAAGAAGCCCATCCTTACCTCCACGAGTCCCGCTCCGCCAAGAAAGGCGGACAGCTTGAGTCAACAAAGAAGAAACTCTCCAGGTCTCAACAGGTGACCCCACAAACAGGTTGTGATAAACGTGACAGTTGTGACAGTATCCTTCCAAACAGAACTCTGGTTATAATAAGCCTCCCTATATCCCAAGGCCCAGTGGATTTTGTGTGGCTTGTGGAGCAAATAACCATGTAAAGGTGGACCCCAGATGTAAGGTCAAAACCTTGGGGGTCCACTCTGAGTCTGGCCTTCCCCTCCTATGAGGAGGAAGAGGTCACAAGGGCATCCTTCTCCTCAGATTCCCTCCCCAGTGGGATAGAATCGGAGGCAGTCCTAGTTACCCTGGGTTCCCATGAGCTAGAGTTTCAAAGGCGTATGCTAGAATTCCAGACAACCCCACACACTATTTCAAAGACAGTGCGCTGATAAATGGAGTTGACACTCCTGCCCTTAGGGATAATGGGGCCAGCAGAACAGTAGTGGATTCTACCTTGGTAGACCCAGAGGAACTTGCCAGAGCTCCTTTGCTGCCCACTAAGGTAGCTGATGGCCCCCCTCTCAAATTCCCAGTAATGCCTGTAAATCTTACTAGAAATGGTACAGTGGTCAAGAGTCTAGTGAGCATCCAGAGGCAAGTCCCAGGAAAGGTCCTGGTGGGGAATGATCTCAGAGACTTAGGTCTTGTGGGTGACACAGCAGAGAGATCATGCACAAGGTCACAAACAAGGGCTGCACTGGCCAAGTCCACTGCCAAGCCAAAGGGGAAACCCAAGGTTAAAGGAGTAAAAAAAAGACGGAAGAGCGAAAGAGAATATCCCCCCTAACTCACCTACCACTGAGGTGGAGGTAGTTGGTCAAACACCTGAACCTAATGGGGAAGAGGTGTTGCCTGAAATCCTCAATCCCTGTGACTATCCTGAACTGCAGAGTTTGTTAGTGGAAGGTGTTCCTGATAGGGTTGAGTTCAGTAAGGGCCAACGCAAGTGCCCATCTTTGAAAGGCCTAAGGAGACAGGCCTGCTACCAGCTTGAGGGTGAACCTCCTGGAAATCACAGGATTTATTGGGAAGGTGGGCTCCTCTACAGTGAGCCCACAGATTTCAAAAAAGGTAGTAGGCGCTCCTCTCCAGAAAGAACATGGCATGATAACCTGTTGAGTTTGCAGCACATGCTTTTTGCTCACTGTACCTTTCACAGATGGGAAATATCCATTTGCATTTCAGTCTTTGTCCCGCCCACATGGGCAGTCCAGCACCGAAATGCTATGGCAATTCCTCTCTGAACAAGAGTACCAAAAGCAACCCCATACACGTGTTACAGCCTTGTTGGTCCTCATCAGTGAGGTGAAGCTTTGTCACTCTGAGCACAGTGAGCAGGGAGTCCATGTCTGGTTGCCCCCAGGTAACTCAGGGGGACCAACCCCCAAGTTCCTTGCAAATATTTTGAAAAAGGTAGCACATGCTAACATTCATAATCTTATCTAGATGCGATACAGGCTAAAGTTCAGAATTACATCTAATTGTGGCACATGCTAACATTCATAATCTGATCTAGATGTGACGCAGGGTAAGGTTCAGAATTACATCTACGTGTGGCACATGTTAACATTCATAATCTTATCTAGATATGACGCAGGCTAAAGTTAAGAATTCCATCTAAGTGTGGCAGATGCCAACATTCACCTTTCTATCTAGATGCGACACAGGTTAAAGTTAAGAATTCCAGCTAAGTGTGGCACATGCTAACATTCATGAACCTAGCTAGATGCGATGCAGGCTTAAGTTAGGAATTCCATCTAAGTGTGGCACATGCTAACATTCACATTTCTATGTAGATGCGACGCAGGCTAAAGTTCAGGATTCCATCTAAGTGTGGCACATGCTAACATTCATAATCTTATCTAGATGTGACGAAGGCTAAAGTTAGGAATTCCATCTAAGTGTGGCGCATGCTAACATTCATAATCCTATCTAGATGCGATGAAGGCTAAAGTTAAGAATTCCATCTGAGTGTGGCGCATGCTAACATTGATATTTATATCTAGATACGACGCAGGCTAATCTTCACAGTTCTCTGTAGGTGTGGCACTAGTTAACATTGGCAAGTATGTTAGTATGTAATGCAAGGCAACATTTACAGTCCAGCCATGAATAGATTTAGGCTGGTGGTCACAAATATCTCTAAGTAAGCATAGTGTTAGTCTACGTTATGGAAAGGTAAGGTAAAGTTGCGGGGGCTTTCTGGAGTAGAGTAATTGCTCTACACCCCACCCACTTACAGTTTTTGTTGGTGTCTGTTGACTGCTGGCTTCATTGACTTCCCCTGCGGACACCTGCAGACACTTACTGGAGCTTCCAATGTAGGAGCCTCCCTTGGCCTTGGGGCCCTTAGCCACAGGGGCTGCTGGGCAGAGGGCTCCACTGGGAGGGTCCTTTGAGGCTAGGGAGTTAACTAGTCATGGGTGAGGTGCTTACAGGAAGGCACCCGGCCAATCACTGTTGGAGGGAGGGTTGGAAGGCGGGCGGATGGAGGGGTAAGGGAAGAGGGAGCCATTAAGTTAAAGTAACACACAGGGCCTGTAGGCAACCCACGACACTAGCACGGACATTTTTGGGCTCACAGGGTCAAGATACCCAATACCGCTCACCTGGGGATGCCGGATGGAAGTGTTAGTTTGCGTCCCCCCAATGTATTCCAAATGAACACTGCTGCTCTGCATTGAACTCGGGTCGCCAGTACTGCAGGTACCGAGCATGCCATTGCGCCACTGTAGCACTGCTCGCTCTACAAGCCTGCACTGCTGCCTGTTACTGTGCTGCCTCACTACGGACAATAACCAAAATAAAAAAGGCACCGCCGATGAGGCGCTGTGTGCACCTGCATCTGTGGGCACGCTAACTGGTTCGATAAGCGATACCCAACTGCTGAGCAGTGCAGTTGCAGAAACGGATGCAATCATCCATGCGGTCCACTGCCAGTGTTATGTCATGTAGCACAACACCCTCACTATGCACACTGAACGTGCATAGACCACGACAAAACATTATGTCTTTAAAAGCAAGAAAGGCTAGATCCACTGTCAGAAAATCCTACCCTGTTAATTATTTACTGAACATGCTCAGTAAGCAGGTATAGGATTTTCTGACAGATAGCAAAAACGTACTTTACACCAACCCGTTGACCAGCGCTACTTGGTAGGAGGCATGACGGTGTTCATCAGCTCTTCGCCACGTTGATGTGCTGTCTTCTTAAGCTGCAACTTTCCCCTTTCTGCCAAGAGGGTAAGCTAGCCTTCCCGCTCGTGACACACACCTTGCAACGACACGACCGAACGTGCAAACAACGTGATGACGAAGGGGCGGGGCGTTGCTAAGGTCCGTTTTTCGTATGGGAACTAGCCACTCAAATTTTTGAAGTGGTTGATACTAGTTCCCATCCGAGAAATGGACCATCAGTTGTTAGGGCCATTTCTCAGATGGGAAATAGCTGCTTCAGTATGAGTGGGCTAGTTCCCATTAGAGAAATGGCCCTTTTTGTCCCCTAGTGGCCAAGTCCTGCATAATAATGGGCACTATCCCACTCACATAGAGAAGGCTAGTTCCCATTAGAGAAATGGCCCGTTTTGCTCCCCTAGTGGCCAAGTCCTGCATTATAATGGAAACTAGCCCACTCATACTGAGAAGGCTAGTTCCCATTAGAGAAATGGCCCTTTTGTCCCTAGTGGCCAAGTCCTGCATAATGGGAACTAGCCTGTTCAAACTGAGAAGGCTAATTCCCATTTGAGAAATTGCCCTTTCTTGCCGCCTAGTGGCCAAGTCCTGCATAATAATGAGAACTAGCCCACTCACACAGAGAAGGCTAGTTCCCTTTAGAGAAATGGCCCTTTTTGCTCCCCTAGTGGCCAAGTCCTGCATAATAACGAGAACTAGCCCACTCATATTGAGAAGGCTAGTTCGCATTAGAGAAATGGCCCTTTTGCCCCCAGTGGCCAAGTCCTGCATAATAATGGGAACCCGCCTGCTCAAACTGAGAAGGCTAGTTCCCATTAGAGAAATGGCCCTTTTTGCTCCCCTAGTGGCCACGTCCTGCATAATAATGGCAACTAGCCCACTCACTCTGAGAAGGCTAGCTCCCATTAGACAAATTGCCCTTTTTGCTCCCCTATTGCCCACGTCCTGCATAATAATGGGAACTAGCCCACTCACACAGAGAAGGCTAGTTCCCATTAGAGACATGGCCCCTTTTTCCCCTAGTGGCCAAGTCCTGCTATTTCCCATTAGCGAAATGGCCCTTTTTCTCCTAGTGCCCAAGTCCTGCATAATACTAGGAACTAGCCTTCTCAAACTGAGAAGGCTAGTTCCCATTAGAGAGGTGGCCCTTTTTGCCCCTAGTGGCCAAGTCCTGCATAATAATGTGAACTAGCCTACTCAAACTGAGAAGGCGAGTTCCCATTAGAGAAATGGCCCTTTTTGCTCTCTTAGTGGCCAACTCCTGTATAATAATGGGAACTAGCCTACTCACACTGTGAAGGCTAGTTCCCGTTAGAGAAACGGCCCTCCGACCTGCAGAGGCAGAAAGGTCCTCTCGTCTAATGGGAACTAGCCCACTCAAACTGAAGCAGCTATTTCCCATTCAAGAAACAGCCCTCCGACCTGCAGAGGCAGAAAGATCCTCTCTCCTAATGGGAACTAACCCACTCACAATGAAGCAGCTATTTCCCATTAGAGAAACGGCCCTCCAACCTGGAGAGGCAGAAAGGTCCTCTCGCCCAATGGGAACTAGCCCACTTACACTGAAGCAGCTAGCTATTTCCCATTAGAGAAACGGCCCTCTGACCAGGAAAAGCAGAAAGGTCCTCTCGTCTAGTGGGAACTAGCCCACTCACACTGAAGCAGCTATTTCCCCATTAGAGAAACGGCCCTCTCACCTGCAGAGACAGAAAGGTCCTTTCGTCTAATGGTAAATAGCTGCTTCAGTGTGAGTGGCTAGTTCCCATTCGACAAGGGGAGCTCTTGCTCTCCTGTTTTGTCCTCAACTTGTCCCAAATGCACTCTTTCTGATAATGTTCAAAACAGCACTTTATAGCCAACCGTCACAGTGCTGTAACATAACTCCTCAATGGTCTCACAATATTTCTGCTGTCCGATGGCAGATTGATAACCAGCCAAAATGTTATTCCCCTTCTCGTAATGCTTATCCATCTTGGCTATGCATATATCAAACTGAGTCGGTTGCCCATCTCCATGCATTCAGGTAGTTTTAAGAAATTGTTGTCCAGCCCGACCTCAACAAATAAACAGTGCCTCTTTCTTTTTACTTAAATAATTATGACCATATACTGCCAACATATACTTCTGGAATCTTTCTTTCCATTTAATAACTCAGTGCTTGGTATATTTGCCATAATCTCTGAATTTGTTTCTGTTGCTTCCCTATTTTCGTGCCCTTGGTATTTGTAACCTTGTTCACAGGGACAAATATCTGTAATCTCACTTTTAAGGTGCAATGAAAAAAAACCTCTCAGAGTAGCAGCCAATTGTGCTACGGCATGCTCCCTTCTTTATGTGTGCAAGTGTTTCTTTTGGTCGCTAAGCTGCATGTGGGAAGGGCACAGCACGGTACGCAGTGAAGGCCTTCCGCTTGTTGTATTGCTAAGCAACAGACATGTCAACTCCTTATCATGTTTCAAATTGCCAGGTAACAAAGACCTTGGATCACGTGTCTGTCGTGTACATGCACAGCTATGCTGCTAGGGGGCTTCCTGTGTCCTCATAGGCTCACACACAGCCCAGATGCTCCCCAATACAGGCCTGGAGTGTCCCAATGACCACCATTCGACTGCGCAACTAACCCTGTACCTGCTCAGCCAGGGCAACCACAATCAATGGCAAGTGCAGGGTCTTTGTCATTGCCGCAACTCATCACCAGTTAAGGAAGTGAACCAGGACACAGTCAGTATGTGTGACTTAATTTCTTTTTAGTGCATCTTTATGCAGTAACAACTCTCTCTGTCCTCACCCTCACACCAACCACCCTATTACTTGCCTTCATTCTCTTCTAGTGTTTTCTGTTTGCATTCCACACCCATAACATTCACTCTGCTGACATGCCTTACACCGTGAGGAGGGCCCCCTTTCTTCTAGAGGACTTTATTCCCACGGCCACTTTCCGTATTCTAATATTACTCAACTAGAGTTGTATGGCAAGTGTGAATGGTTCAGTTAGTCCCCCTCTAGTGCTGTTTATAAACATGGGTTGACCCTCCTAGGATTGACAACGCATTGGTCCTATTAGGCATGAAGATTTGTTTGCTCTCCTGGCCAGAAAGACCATTTGTCTGTCCTGGACTTGAAGACGCACTGGTACTCCTGGGCTTGAAGACAAAGATAGGCCCTTCCAGGGGCCAAAAACGGATGATGTGATGCATCGGCAGGGCCAGAACCCGAAGAGAGGCACCACTCACCTTGTGTTACTCACCACTCCGAAATAGGCCGAAGATACGGAGGAGTGACCTTGGAGATGATGGTGGTACAAGAATCGATATTCAGCCTTCCATCCCAGCTCCCCTGAGTACAAGACTCAGGCTTCCTCAAAGAGGGGCTCTTTTCTACAATGTACCTCTATGCTGTTTTAGTTGGGACAGACAGAGGTGTCAATTGAATAAAAGAGCGGGGAGAACACACACCGCCAATACCAATGCTGCAAAGGAATACAAAGATATTAGACAGTGTTGAAGTTTAGGCAAGTAATCAAAACAGTTGAAATGGATGGAAAACTACCTAGATAAGTATTGGAGTGGAGCTTCCCCGGGGTGGGTCTACAAGAAATAACACAAATGAATGGGAATGGTCTAAAGAGCCTTTTAAAGTATCAGTCCCAACTTATATATATATATATATATATCGAATTGGTAACAACTAACCTGAAATATGATATTTAGAGGAAAGGAATCCAGGAAACAGAAGACAACGAAAGGAGAAAATAACAAACAGGAATGTTAGTATAGGGAAGTAGCCCCGGACGGCACAAGGGTCGCACTAGTGCCGGGTTGGTGCAGTTTCAGCAGAGCATTTATATGCACTTGAAGACAAGTTAACAGGATAGTCACTCAATGTCCCAAAATCCAACAGGAGACAAATATCCAAACAAGTCGTGGAGAGAAAATAGTAGCAGAGATGGGATTTGCCAATTAGGTATGTACCTGAGCACACATGCATCCAGAGTAGGTGTAGAAAAGTTCCGGATAGTTGACAGCAAGTTTTCTGCTTTGGTTCTGTATGCAGAAGCGGCAACCTGGAATGAAGTACCGCAAGAGACAGAAAGGAGCCGGATCCAGTAGCGTTCCAAGTCAACAAACCAGACGAGCACGACAGGAATAAAGGAGGAGACAAGCCAATCCAGTAGTCAAGCAAGGGTCAAAACCAGGAGTTCAGATGAGGAATCGTGTGGAAGACACGAAGAAGTAACGGACGTAACCGCGTGTAGCTTGTAACGCTAATTAGCAGCAACGAACCCCTTGAAAGACGGTGGTTTTATAGTCGTAAAGGGGCACGTCTTGCCGTACGTCTTACACGTACAAGACGTGTCAGCTGACCAGGAGTCCGTCGTAGTTTGTACAGGCGCAATGGCAGCCTGTATCTGGTCCACAGAGGAGCTTGTAAAGAAGTCGTATTCTGCAAGGAGGCCCGCGGGGAAGCCCGAAATGTAACACCTTGGTGTTGAGAGTTAAACCATGGTCAAGTTGGTTTACCCAGGGTACTGCACTCCTCGTCTTTCCACTACCCCTTTCTACTTTTGATGGGCTAGTTATTAGGTTAAGATGTACAACCAGGTGCCAGCTACCATACTTCTTAACGGGCACAGGCCTTCTTCCACAGTATTTAACTTATTCTAAGGGTCCACCTTTTGCCCTTCTTCCTTCCTCTACCTCCCTTTTCTTCCTCAGTACCTCTCCCAACACCGATTTTGTCTGTACCTTTCAAACTGTTCTCCAAATAATTTCCTCCTTTCTCTTGTGTCTCACCTTCCATCTCTCTCCTTTGCCCCCTTGATAGTTTTCCCCTCTTCACGCCGCTCTCACCTTTCCCTTCTTTTGATGCATTTTCACCTTCCTCTCTCATCCACCTCTTTAAGTCTTACTCTCCTTCCACTCCCTTCTTCCTCTTTTACTTCACTCTTTACTGAAATGCTTGTTTCCAAACTCCCATACTAGGCCTTCTACCCAAGCCTCCCTGTATAGTCCTGCCCCTTTTGAAACAGAAAAAGGAAGAAAATGAAGGGTGTTAATGTGCCCAAGTCCTTGTGTGTAGGTGCCAAAGTGATTGGCTCTTCTGAGTAACTCACCATCTTCAGATCTAGTGATTTGTATCAGTTAGAAATTGTCAGCTGCCAACTTGAAGTCAAGCAGCGCTGTCATTGTAGCTGCCTGACCACACACCATGGTGCCTCCTGCAGGCAGCTGCACAATAACTCGGCCAACCTTGAATCTCGTCATCTGCCAACTTCATTGCATAGCCTCAAGCTCAAGTAGGTCTTTTTCACAGTCCATCCTGCAGACTGTGTATTCAAATATACTTTCAGTGGGATCAAAGACGATAACCACAGACCGCATGGTCTTCTAATGCAGAGTTGTTAATTCTTCAAAACTCTACTAGGTCTTGAATTACAGATTGGTACCTGGCAAAGGAGAAAGTCGATAGGGTAGACGCCTTGGGAATACCTTATCTACTGGCTATTATCTTTCTGAAGGTACAGGCCCCACAGGGTCTCGTAGCTCCAATCCCAAGTGTCCACCTAGAAACATGGTCACAGTTTTCTTCTTTTTTTTGTGCGGTCATTCAGTTCATGGTTGTACTCAAGATGTAATTCTTTTCATTGACAGTTTCATATTTTCAGTCATTTATATTCCATGAAAGTATTTATATTGTTAAGGTAGTACTTATTTTCATTATATTACTCAAATTATCGGTTCATTTATCATAACCATTTAATTGGACCAAAGTGTAAGATATCTTAGCCATTGACACAATTATGGATCTATGTGTTCAAATTGAACCTGAAATAATTGCATTTTTTCCAAATGTTTTGTACCTAATTTTTTAAATGACAGATTGTGGGGTGGGTCACCAGTCCACCACCCACCTCCCCAACCCTTACACAATCCAATATGGCCTGACTCAAACCCACCATCTACCACTGGTGGTATAAAACAAATAAAAGAAATTGAGGAGGGGCTGGGGATTTTCGGCCAGTTTGGTGGGGTCGACCAAAATCCACAAACCTATAATTATACTGTTAACTGGTGTTATGGTCACTTATATTCTCAATAAAAATATGCCACTAAGAAGGGCCAAATGTGTTTTTACTGGGGTGGGAGGGTCGCTAAACAACCAGATATGGCTTGAAAGTGGGGGGCGGTGATCAGAGCATGATAGTTATTTGTTTTTGTTGGGCTGAACATAGTTAATTAATGCGTTTTGTTTTGTTTACATGTTTTTTTACGTGAGGAGCTGCAACATTATGCAAGTAACTTTTTGATTCTGCAGGATTGGGCAGTCTGGGGAGGTATTTTGATGGGCTGGGACACAAATGCAGGGTCAGGCCACAAATTGCCCCCCATGCCAGCAAAATGTTGGTGTTTCTTTGGGAGCGGCTGTCACCCACGTGGGTTAACTACCCACCAGCCTAGGCTGCACCTCTGGCTGTGCTGCGTTACAGATTTCGCCTCCGGGGAGGAATCGAGACCCTGCCAGGGCTCCCCGGAACTACCGCTGGACTTGGGGGATGGTCGACCCACATAGGAGACAGCCATTTAAGGCCAGGGACAGCATCCCTGACCATCCTGGAGCTCTGGGCTGTCCTGCATTATACAATTTCGCTCCATGAAGGGGACCCTACTTGGCCCCCTGCAGCTGCCACTGCACTTGGGGATGGTGGACTTGCATGGGAGACAGATGCCGAAAGCCGGGGACATCACCTCCAGCCATTCTGGAGTTTTGGCTGGTCTGCGTGTCTTGAAAAGGGGAAAATCTTCCTCGGGACCAGCCCTTGAGAGCAAAAATTACCCAATTGAGCCCAAAATACAGGTTCTATTGTGCTGAGCAGTGAACTCATGCTATTGACAAATGCCACCTTCAAAATGTTTACCATTTATTAGACCAAAGCATAAACAATAAAATTTAGCAGCACTTTGGGATTCAAGTTAGAGAAGATTACAAAACACAAAATTTAGAGAAATACAAAATATAGAGAAACATAGAACTTAGAGAAACATAGAGGAACACAGTCTTACGCCCCTTCAATTAGCGCTGGGAGACCCTGGCCCTCATAAGCTAGCTGTTGCCAGCCCCGCTCAGATGACAGCGCTGCAGGGTGCCAACAGAGCATCAGGTTCCGGACACTCGATCTTGCTCGAACCAAGTCCACGGATCGATCGGCCACCTGATCCATGTGGGCATGCATTTTTTGTAATCTCGTGCTATCAGTCCATGACGCACAGTTAAAGAACTTTCCCTGTGCAAAATATAGGCTTGCTCATGGAAAAACCCAACTCTCTCTGAGATGCTCCCTACTTGCTCCTACCCCTCCCTTGGAGCCCTCTCTGCGAAAGCACTGGAATGTCCTTATCAGCGTGTGGGCAAGGCTGTACCAGGCCTTCTCAGGGAAACAGAATTTGTTTACGAAGCCATGCAGGGCTACAGTTAGAAAAGCAGAATATTCTAACAGAAGCCAAGATGAATTAACCCCATGTGAGCAAGCTCTAAAAGGCATGCACTCATAGCTTAGTGTCCATAGCGCTTAAGATTGGCTATCTAAGCGCTATATAGGTGCCATAATGCTCCAAACACTCCAATAATGTCTCTATTAGCTACAGAACTGGGGCCTCCGCCCTGCCTGTCTATCTACAATGCATAATGTGACCTACCACCCCTACTAGGCCTGCATATTCCTTGTAGCTCACTACTGCGTAATGGAGGTGCTACAACAGATTACTGTCAGCATTACTTTCAGCATTTAGCACATAGTTTATTCAAAGTATTGGCTTTCAGCGGCTAATGCCGTCATCTAAAGCCCTGATTGGCAAATTTGCATTTTCTATATCACGACACTGCGATACAGCTTCCCCCCCTCCCGGAAAGGTTGGGGACCCTGCTGGCGCTCCATGGGAGTGCCACTGCACTTGGGGGTGGATGGTGGACCCACATGGTAGAGTCGTCCGAGGACAAGGACATCACCCCCGACCATCGTGGAGCTCTGGCTAGGCAGCATTACAGAATTTCCCGCAGGGAACAAACGGGGACCCTGCCAGGGTTCCGTGGGACTGCCGTTGGACATGGGGATGGTCAACACTTTTTCACCCAGATAGGTGCACCGACACATGAGGTACTGTTTTCATTCAGACACCTGTGGGAACATAGGACATGTGGTGTTGGCTGTATGTTTCAGTAGTTTCCAGGTGGGAAATGCCTAAAAATATTTTTTCCCCCCTAAATTTCAGACTTTTCCAGGCTTTTGGGTAATAAATTCTAGGGCGATTCGCACAAGCCAGACCTCTGGGTTCCCACGGGAGTCTGCTCTCCCGAAATACTTGGGTTACCAGTGGTTTAGCCTTTTCCCTTGGGCTCCAGTTAGGTACACCCATACATGTGAGGTACCATTTTCATTGGGACGCCTTTGGGAAGGTAGGACCTTTGTTTTCATACATTTGCTACTGCACTTTGTTACACAATCCTTTCATTTCCCAAATGTGACCTACCTTTAGTTGCTGATTTAGGCAATGTATGCTTTTGTAACCTGCACAAGTCACCTAACCTTCAAAAGGTCTGCCTGTGCTATTTCAAAAACGGTATGCTTGCCATTCCTCAGATTTATTTCCTTACACATGCTAATTACATCTGTGTAGGCCGTCAGCATAAAAACCTGTGTACCATGGAGTAGTTTGTGGCTTGTAGTATTGCTTGTTTTGTGAAACAATACGAAAAATGTGATTTCCTAACTGGAAGAGTCAGGGGAATGTAGCGGGGCATTGCTTTTCTCAATATTCACAGAAGCCATTACCTTCCAGGTCCAACCATGTCCAGCACATACTATTTTATCTGTCATTTTTCCAAATTTTCCCTGCATAGATGTTGCCTGACCAGCGCAAATCACCCTTTCCTAAACTTGGAATTTTGTCTACTTTTCAGAAATGTATGCCTTTCGGTCTTCCAATTCAGCATCCTACCCTCCTCTTTCATTCCGTCCACGCCTGGCCTACTTGGGGGGGGGGGGGGGGGGGAGGGAAAAAAAAAAATCACCTACCTCTCACAAAATTGATGGTAACCTTATAAAAATGTTTTTTTTTGTTTCCACTCAATCTGTTTTTGAAAGCCTAGAAAATGGCCAATTAAGCACAGCAAACCATTTGTTCCTAGCTCTCACAAGGAAAAAGAAAAAAAAAGGTTTCTTTGTACATCATTTTATTGGCATTTTCTGAAAAAACCCAAAATGTGCTCCTTTTTGGTTGTTTTCTCTCACCCCCATACAGCAAACTAGGATCGTCTACATGTGGGATGAAAGGGGGCCGAATTTGGCCGAGATATCACATGTAAAAAAAGTTACAAGGGATTGAATAACAACATACCTAAACCACCAAAAAAGCACTTGGCACAGGGGGCGAGAGAGGGAACCATTGGCAGTTAAGGGGTTAAAAACAAATAACATGCGCTTAAAGAAATAGACAATTGGGTAATGGAAGCGTTTTTATTATGACAAGTGCTTACACTCTAAAGCAACAAATAGTACATATACATGTGTAGACTGGATACAAACTATACATTATACAGTATATTTGGCAAGATCGAATTGGTGAAGCCATATGGAGTAAAGCTGATTTACCTGGGGGGATTGGAAGAGAAAGAAGCTGAATAGTGAAACATTTGTGAAAAAACAGTTCTCATAACTGCACATGAAAAGCTGCAACAATTTGATAACAGGAAAAGTAAACTTTATTATTGCAAATGTTCACAATCTTTAGTCACAATATTTCCAGTAAGGGCTCAACAGATATCACGACTTCACACACATCCATACGTTCTATCATAAACTATTCCAACATCGAGAGGGCTTATATATCTGGGGGATGGGGGGGGGGAAGACTAATTGTGTGAGTGACATTGTCTTCGACAGATCTGAGCTGCCATGAAACAGAGCAGAGGCAACCCCGCTGGCACTGAACTCCATGATAGAACAACTAGATCTAGTTGATGCCTGGAGAGAATGCCACCCCACGGTCAGAGCCTACTCACACTATTCCTCGCCACATGGTCTGCACACATGAATAGATTACCTCTTCGTAGACCGAGCACACATGGCCCAAGTGGAATCAATACAGTACATTGGCAGATCAATTTCTGACCACTCACCACTGCTAATGCATTGGGCGAGGCCCCCCATACCGCTATGGCGGATGCCCACGGAAGCACTCACAGATAAGGCCTTCAAGGGGGAACTAGGGGATAAACTCGAGGAATACATCACAATTAACCAATGTAGCTTTGACCATTGCAGCACGATGTAGGAAGCCCTGAAGGTAGTAATACGAGCGGAGGTCATTGCAGGTGCGGCAGGCTTCAGGAGGATGCTGAAGGGGGAGCTAGAGAAATAGGGGGAGGGTATACAGCAGTTGTAAACTACTAGCCTCGGAACCAGGGAGGAGGAAATGAATCTAGCAGAGGCCAGAACCGCTTGTCAAGAGGCACGGGGAAGACTGTCCAAGTTTGATTATGTAACACGCACCACCACAACACATAAAGAAGCAGACTTCTAGCATGGTTATGTAGACGGGAACACTCTAGACATCCAACGACAACACTCAACAGAGAAAATGGGGAATTATGTAAAACACAGAAATCAATTAATGACACGTTTGCAGCCTTCTATACTAAACTATATGCCCATGACATCCAGGTACCATTGGCAGAGATAAGAGACACGTTAGATGAGATTGGACTACCCAAACTTGGCGAGTCACAACGAAAGGCCCTAGATGAGGCAATCACTCCCGAGGATGTGACAGACGCAATACGATCACTGTCCACTTGCAAAACCCCAGGTAGCGAGGGGCTCCATCCCAAGTTTTACAAGGCATATGAATCAACACTTACAACGGTATTTTACGAGGTGTTTCCGGAGGCATACGAGGTTGCAAAACTACCGAAAAGCATGAGGGAAATGCTAATAGTCCCAATACCCAAACCAAATAAACCAATGGATGATTGTGACCCATACTGCACTTTAGCCATGCTAAACTATGACGTTAAAATACTAACCACTATACTAGCCAAACGCTTGTCCAGAGTGATAGGGAGCCTGATACACGAGGACCAAAGCTGCTTTGTACCAGGGCGCAACACAACAGCTAACTTACGCAGACTGCAACATGTCATGGCACAGACACAACAAGATGGGGGAACACCTAGCAGTGATGTCACTCGATGCCATTAAGGCATTCAACTCTATATATTGGGAATAGTTGGTAGAGGAACTATATATGGTTGGTATTCGGGTTTGGGGAGAGCTTTGTGCGGTGGGTGCAGGTACTATACAAAGACCCAAAGGCAAGAGTAAAGACAGGGAAGATGGTGTCTGGGGCCTGGGACATCCAAAGGGGTACCAGACAGGGATGCCCACTATCACCCATGCTCTACATACTGGGACTGGAACCCATTGCGATCTACATCAGAAAGCAATTCTTTGACCCCGGGACAAAAATAGGAGGAGAAAACCACATAATATCACTCTATGCAGACGACGTACTACTCTACCTGAGGGATCCAGAACAAAACGCATCAACAATTCTAGAAGTATTAGACAATTTTGCACGCTACTCTGGAATATACTTCAGCAGACATAAATCTTGCATGTTTCCACTAGCAGGCCTGATTGGGATAGTAATTGAGGAATTACCAGAGGTTGGAATACAATGGCAACGAGACACGTTCAGATACCTCAGGGTGAAAATTAGGCACACACCAACACTCACACACGAACACAACACAGTGGCTGTGATACAGGGTTTGCGCAAGTCAAGTTATGGTCCAAACTACCACTGTCAATGATGGGGAGAGCATCGATTGCTAAAATGATCATACTACCGAGGTTCCTATACTACTTTCAAAACATTTGTTACTACATTAAACCGTCCTTCTTCTGCACTTTAGAAGCACTGGTTAGAGACTTTCTCTGGGGGAAGACCCGTCACAAACTAGCACTGACCACATTAACACTAACCTACAAGGAAGTGGGTATACAACTCGCGGACTTTGAAAGATACGACCTAGTGGCACAAATGAGCCATGTAACTAGATGGCTATCAGATGAGGTTACTGTGGAAACGAGACTGCTGAGAGATCTGGTTACACCAGTGCATTTTAAGGACATTTTATGGGCCACGCAAAACCACTAGGGACAAGGCCCCATGCTGGCGATACTGGGTAGACAAGGGTGGAGCAGGGTTAAAACAGTCCTACACTTGGTGCACCCCTACTCACTCTGAATAGCAGAGTCAGGAATGGTCATTACTGACCTCACCACCATTAGATATTGGGAAAGACTGGGCTGGTATACTTAGGGAGACATACATGAAGACGGAACATTTAGAGAACTGGACTCACTACATGAGAAGGAGGGATTACCAAGAGGGCAATTTTTAATGGTATCACAGAATTAAACATGCAGCTAGTACAAATTGGGACAAGTGGCCGGAGGAACCAGAAGTTAACCCTCTGATGATGGAATTATACAACTTGAGCGATGGATGGAGGCCAGTGTCGAGATTGTACGCCCAACTGAATGACAGGCCTAACCCCCGCGCCACCACGTTGAAAGTTAGATGGGAAAAGGATCTGGGAGTAGATATCACAGAGAAAGAATGGGAGAGAGCGCTGATGCACCCCAAAGAAGTGTCTAGGAATGCTAGATTCTGATTGATACAGATGAATGTCCTATATAGAACTTATATGACCCCTATGAGGGTGGCAAGCTTGAACAAAAAAACAAAAAACAATAAGAAAAAATCAGATCAACATGTACATGGTGTGGTAGAGAAGAGGCTGACCTAATGCATATGTTTGGGGGGGGGGTGAGAAAGCACAATGTTTTTGGGCCAAAATTGAGCAGGAGTGCAGGAAGGCTGGAATCACCAGCTATAAGTGGTCCCCAAAAGAATTTCTTCTGGGCACTTATCCCAGACTGAGTAAGTTCAAACACACAGCCAAATGTATGAGCAGGGCATGTATATTGGCAAAGAGGACAATAGCAATGGCATGGAAAATGAAGGGGGGGCCGCAATATGTAAAGTGGAAGAGGGAAATGGAAAGGTGGGTTGCAGCAGAAACAGAGGCCTGGGGTGCAGACACAGTTGGAAATGCTGGAGATGTTAGTGTCACATTGGAAGCACGGAAAGCCCTGATCAGAGATATGTTTCTCCCATCTGATGATATGCCCCCTTGAACAGCTAAGGTCAAATGAACAAATGAATATATACAGAGTAATACAAACTATAAACAAAGTCCTGACCTGGCCGTACTGTCCCCCTAGAAAGCAGTAGAGTGGACTGGAACTACACCCCCTGCAATGCTGAACAAAATAATGTGAAGAAGTAAATGAAGACAGCTGTTGTTTATTGTTGGTACGTTGTTGAAGTTGTAGTATAATGACAAGAAATGGTACTGTAATGCACAATTTATAAATGCCAATAAAAAATGTTTTAAAAAAAATATATATAACTTTTCCAGGACCTGGCCAAATACACACTAACAAAGAGTTGGCAAATGGGCCCGGTGACCAAAGCCCAGAAGAGATGCAGGTGGACATTCTCCTTTGGAATGGTCTTCAAGTGGGAAGGGCGCCAACACCGCATCACCATGTTGGATGAGGGACTAAATATCCTGAATATTGAAGAAGGGGAGGACTTAATAGGAGGCAAGAACATGAAAGCCACCAAGAGAAGCCATGGGAGTGGAGAAGAGTAGAGAGGTCAAAGACAAGATGCAAATAATTGCAGGGTTCAGGGGGGCAGCAACCGAAACCCCCAGGCTTAATAGGCCATCCACTGAACAGGACCATGAGACAAGGGTTAAGATCTGGGTAGGGTTACAAGAGGAATGTGAGCCTATGGGTAGGCTCATGGAGACGGGGGGGGGTGATGACAGATCTTGGAAACAGGGGCGAGCAGAGAAATGGCTCTCCCCGCAGTTATTCTCCGGGATGGGAATGAGACCCGGCAACCTAGGACGACGTTACGGCCTGGGGAAGTTGAGCCGAGTCCAGCTGGAGGGGGCGAGAGGGAAAGGGGGGATGAGAGGGAAATTGAGGGGGATCATTGTGACATGGTTACTCTCAGGGCATAACGGGGTATGGGTAGCAGGGTATTGTACAAAAATGTCACCCTCATTTGTGCGCCCCCGCAGTCACTGCGACTTTGGAGGCACACAAAATTAGGGTGACATTTACTGCACCCCCGCAGTGCGGGGTTGCGGGGGTGTCCCCCGCTCTTCCTGGGCGCAGTAATGGGGTCAGGGGTGTCCCCCGTTTTACCATTTCGGAAAGCGGGGGACACACAAGAAAAAAAATGGAAAAAAGAAACCACCCTGCAGCGTCAACTCTAACCCACGTCATAATCTCGAGCCAAACAGGAGAAGGCTCTCCTGTTGGACCTAGAACAGTGCTTAAAAGGGGTAATGGAGACCGATAGGGAGGGTAAAAGATCAGGAGGGAGCATAGGCACATCAAAGGGCAAATCAATATCCTAGCTAAACAGGCAGTAAAGTCGCTCCTATTTTTGAGGCATAAGTAAAATACGCTGCATTCAGATGGTGGGGGTCACGGGGGGGGGGTAAAGGAAACCACACGTACAGAGGAGATCCTGCAGGGATTCCTCAAGTTCTATACAAACATCTACTCTATGGAGGCACCGGACAGTGATCTCCAAAAGGCCTTCTTAAAATCTTGCCAGCTAAAAAGAATAGAACAGAGCCAGCGTGACGCTTTAGAAGGGACGATTACCAAAGACGATGAGTGCACAGCGACACAATCGCTACCACCAAAAAAAACCAGGCCCGGACGGGTACCCTGCCACATTCTATAATGCATTCCAGATCATATTAGTCCCGTTAATGACATCCCTGTTCAACTTCTCAGATACGGGCAGCATCTCCCAGTCCATGCAGGAGTCCAAGGTAATCCTCTTCCCTAAGCCAAACAAGAAACAAACCCCCTGTAGCTCCTACCGCCCTATTGCCCTAATAAACCCTGACCCCAACATCTTTAGAAAAAGCCCTAATAAACCCTGACCCCAACATCTTTAGAAAAATTCTAACATCTAGAATGGATAAAGTAATTCCCGACCTGATACACCCGGATCAAGCGGGCTTTGTCAAGGGGAGACAAACATTTGACAACATTAGGCGAATATCCCACTTGATAGAGAAGTCAAACAGGACGGGCCTGAGGGTGGAGGTGTTCGCGCTAGATGCTGAGAAGGCATTCGACAGAGTCGAAAGGTCATTCTTATTTGCTACCATGGAGGTTATGGGGTTTGGCCCGGGCGTATTCCGCCTGTTCAAAGCCAACTATGGAGCACCACTTATCAGACTAGCTATCAATGGGCATGTCTCCCAGACAAAAAGGGTCACTAGGGGTACTAAGCAGGGCTGCCCCATGTCACCAGTCCTGTACGCAATCTTTCTCGAACCCTTCCTAGCTAGAATTAGACAGGAGAGGGGAATAAAAGGGATTGCATTCGATGGGGAAGACCATAAGGCAATGGTCTTTGCTGACGACCCCTGGTCGTGCTAACAGACATGGACACTTCCGTACCCAGGTTAACGGCACTCCTAGGGGAATTTGGCAGAGTGGCAGGCCTGAAGACCAACAACCTAAAATCAGAACCAATGGTGCTACAAGAAGGCACACCCCCAGAATCATCAGATACAGGGCAATTTGCACGAGCAGGGGGATCCCTTCGATACCTGGGGGTGACAATAACCAGTACCCTAGAGGATGTGTACATCTAACTATCCCCACCTGTTGGAAACTATTAATACCTGGCTGGGAGAGATGATGCTCCTTAACATATCATGAATGGGCCGCATCAATGTCATTAAAACGTTAATTCTCCCCAGAGCGCTATATTACTTTAAGGCTCTCCCCCTGGCGGTCCACCCAAACTTCTTCAAAAGCCTGAATAAACTAGTACGTAACTACATCTGGCAAAGGAGACCGAGGGTGGCCTGGAGGGTCATGACCACTCCCATGGGGGTGGGGGAAATGGAGTTGCGAACTTTCAAATGTACTACCGAGCAGCTCATTTGAGGGTCATCCAAGACTGGTTCAACGGGAATCCTGACAGCATTTGGCGAAGGATGGATAGGGCAGTGCTGGGAAGGCCCTTGGACGAGGTCCTGTGGTGCCCAAGAGCTGCCAGGTCCCCCCCCCCCAACATGTACAGAAGCCGAATTACAGCAGTGTTGGGGGATACATGGGATGCTATGGTTAAAAAGGCAAAGACCACGTCCTACCCATCGCCATTCACTCCCCTATTCTGCAACCCAGTTTACTCGGGGGCTGGAGAAAGGAGTATATGCCAGGTGGGAAAAGGCGGGCAGCATTCGCGCAAGGGACATGATGGAGGGACAGGAGGTTAAGTCATTCCAGCTCTGAAAACAAACCATGTATTTGCGGGAGAATAGGGACTGCTATGTTGAACTGCGGCACTGGCTCTCTTCTCGAGATATGAAACAACCCACTACAAGAAAATTCACTCTGCTAGAAAGGTACTTGCTAACTCATTTTGGTGAGAGACAAATGATTAGTAAAATGTACAAATTATTCACAATGCCAGAGGCACAGGTCCAGTGGTCCTATATGAAACAATGGGCAGACCTGCTTCCCCTCCCGATCTCCGAAGAACAGTGGTGGGAAGTGTGGCAGCAAATCCCCAAATTGATGAGAGGGGTGCAGATCAGTGAAATGTAGACGAGGATACTGGTGCAGTGGCACCTAATGCCAGAGAAGCTTCATAAAATATACCACTCAGTATCACAGATGTGTTGGCGGGGCTGCAAAGAAGTAGGTACGTGGCTCCATGTCTGGTGGTCTGCCCCATCCTAAACCATTCTGGGAAGTGGTCAACAAAGAAATGAAAGCCATATTTGGTCCCCAAATATGGAGAGAACATGGAGAAGCTATGCTGGGCCTGAGTGACGTGCTGAACACACTCCTGACTAAACCACAGAGGAAAGCATATGGTGCTCGCCTGGCAGCCCTCTCCCTAATTGAGCAAAAGTGGAAACAAACTACGATCCCCAGCGAACAGGAATGGATAGCAAAATTTTGACAATACACTTCACTGGAATGGGTGACAAACTGTACAGGGGGGATTACGCTAAATTCAAGAACGAGTGGGACACCGTCCTGAACTTGCTAGATTCTTCAAAGCCCAGCCCGGCCGAATGGGGCTGAGCTCCAGGTACCTGGGCAAGAGGGAAGGTTGCCTGCTCTGCGGCAGGCCTGGCCATCACTCGCCAACAGACGTGGGGGGCCGGAACCGATGCCCACCTACACCATGGCTCAGGGCTTGCCCGGCGTGCCGGGCCCCTGTCCGCCTGGGGAGGAATCCCTTGAGAACAGCCGGGCTTCCCTCTGCTCCTGGCTGCTCCCACTTGCGACTTCACTGCCGACCGGGATGCGCTCACCAAAGCCCGCCCGCATTTCAGGATGGAGGAGCATGCCCCTGCCTGGCGCTGGGGCTCAGGGGCCAGCTCGGTGAGGAGAGGAGCCACTCGGGACTCACTCTCTCCGTTGGGGGGACGGACGTCCCTGGCAGGCTAACCCAACCTGTACAACTTTCACTTTCTCTAGATAGTCAAGTTTGATAGTCTTCTCACCGCTCCACCAGAGCCGTTGCCGACCCCGGCGGGGGCCTATCGGAGTACCTCACAAAACCATCCAATCGGTAGTAGCGACGAGCAGTGTGTACAAAGGGCAGGGACTTAATCAACGCAAGTTTATGACCCGCACTTACTGGAATTTCCTTGTTCATGGGAAATAATTGCAATTCCCAATCCCTATCACGAACACGGTTCAGGGGGTTAGCTGCACCTGTCTAAGAAGATTAGACAAATGATGATCGGTTCAGTGTAGCGCGCGTGCAGCCCCGGACATCTAAGGGCATCACAGACCCGTTATTGATCAATCTCGTGTGACTAAACGCAACTAGTGCCTCTAAGAAGTTGAGCGCTGACCGCTGGGGAGGTGGGGCGTCACATAACTAGTTAGCATGGAGGAGTCTTGTTCGTTATCGCAATTAACCAGTCAAATCGCTCCGCCAACTAAGAACGGCCATACACCACCACCCACAGAATCCAGAAAGAACTATGAATCTGTCAATCCTTTGCATGTCCGGGCCGAGTGAGGTTTCATGGTGGTGCCCTTCTGTCAATTCCTTTAAGTTTCAGCTTTGCAACCATACTCTCCCGGAACCCAAAGACTTTGGTTTTGCAGAAGCTGCTCAGCGGGTCATGGGAAAAACGCCACCAGATCGCTAGTCTGCATAGTTTGTGGTCGGAGCTACAACAGTATCAGATCATCTTCAAACCTCAGACTTTCGTTCCTGATTAATGAAAACATTCTTGGCTAATGCTTTTGCTTTGGTTCGTCTTGCGCCGGTCCAAGAATTTCACCTGTAACGGCACAATACGAGTGCCCCCGGCCGTTTCATGGCCCCAGTTCCGAAAACCAACAAAATAGAACCGGAGTCCTATTCCATTATTCCTAGCTGAAGTATTCTGGCGACCGGCCTGCTTTGAACACTCACATTTTTTCTAAGTAAACGCTTCGGACCTCCAGGACACTCAGGCAAGAGCTTCAAGGGGGCGCCAAGGAGCAGGGGCTGGGACAAGCAGTAGCTCACCTCATGGCGGACTGCCAGCTCGATCCCAATATCCAACTACAAGCTTTTTAACTGCAGCAACTTTAATATACGCTATTGGAGCTAGAATCACCGTGGCTGCTGGCATCAGACTTGCCCTCCAATGGGTACTCGTTAAAGGATTTAAAGTGTACTAATTTCAATTACAGTGCTTCAAAAGAGTCCTATATTGTTATTTTTCGTCACTACCTCTCGGAGTCGGGAGTGGGTAATTTGCGCGCCTGCTGCCTTCCTTGGGTGTGGTAGCCATTTCTCAGGCTCCCTCTCCAGAATCTAGCACTGTTTCCCCATTACCATCGAAAGTTGATAGGGCACACATCCGAATGCATCTTCGCCGTCATGGGGACCTGCAATCGGCCCAAGGTTAACTAGCGCCACCAAAGGGGCCGGCAAGCCCGGATTAGTCTTGGTCTGATAAATGCATGCATCCTGGAAGGTCAGCACTCGTCGCTATGTATTAGCTTTAGAATTACCACAGTTATCCAAGTAACAGATGGAGCGATCAAAGGAACCATAACTGATTTAATGAGCCATTCACAGTTTCACTGTACCAGCCGTGTGTACTTACATGTGCATGGCTTAATCTTTGAGATAAGCATACGGTACTGGCAGGATCAACCAGGTAGCCGCACCTGCTCAAGGGTGGCAATGGGGGTAGCCACGCGCCCGCCTCAGAGCTGACCTTCGCACCCTATGGGGCCATCCCTCAACGCATGCGGGTCGGGTAGGAGAGGCCAGGCTCAGGCACAACTTGAATCGGTAGGGGGTTTGGCGAGAGGGGTTCAGCATCCCACAGAACGTGCGTTCCTAACTGCTGGAGAAACGTGCTTCGTGGACGAGGGGCCGTGTTGTGGCTTGCGGGGGGACCCCATCCACTCCGATCTAACCACTTGGGAGGTGCCGGGCTGCTCTGACCACTGGGGAGCTGCCAGGCTGCTCAGACTTTACTCTGCTCAGTGGGTAGAGCCACCCACACGAGGGGGCCCTGCCCGAGGGGGGCATACCATTGCCACGGTCCCAAGGCAGGTGGAATCCAATAGCTTGAAACAGCCGAGTCTGGCCAAGCAGTCCAACCCTAGACGGACCAAGTGCGCCAAATCAATCCCATGGAGTGCTCGGAAGAGTGCCCCCAGCAGGACAGTCTCTTATGGAGGTGCGGTAGTTTCGCCAAGGAGCTATAGTAATCCGGAGGAAGGTGACTAAGCTTTCTTGTAATCTGTGTACCCAGAGTCACCTGGGCTCCTTATAGACCCAAATGGAGAACATTTTTTAATTGACCCCCCCCATCAGAACTTCCAGAGTAGCCCAGCCATCTTGTCCTTGCAGTCATTTCTATGGCCCTGATGGCCGGGCTAGGAGAGCGGCCATTTGGTAGGGCAATGCATTCCAATGGGCCTGGACGGGAAGGGCCTTTGGCCCCCTGCCTGACAAAGGATCAGCAGGTCCCCAAGGTCATGGGCCAGCACCAATGATCATCCTCGAGCTCTGGCCAGGAAACCTTAGAGCCCCCCCCCCCACATAAGAGGTTTCTCACCCGCCTTGGTGAGGGACAGTCGACCCACACGTGAGACAGGCGCCCGGGTGGGGACCAGCACCCCCCCACCCCCAGCTGGCCTGGAGCTTTAGCAGAGCCCCTTTAGAGCTTCTCCCTCCAGGGAGGGATGGGAGGGAGGGGATGGGAACCCCACCGGGGCTCCCCGTGACCGCCACCAGGCTTAGGAACTCTCGACCCAAATGCACGAGGATGGTGCCCAAGGCCGGTGGGAGCAGTGGCCCCAGCCACCCTGGAGCTCTGGCCCGGGCCGCCTTAGAGCTTCTCCCACCACTTAAGAGCTTTCCCCTCCAGGGAGGGACGGGGCTCCCCACCACCGGGCTTGGGGACAGTCGACCCTGACGTGAGACAGGCACCCAAGGCCAGGGGCCAGCACCCCCCCAGCCACCCTGGAGCTTTAGCAGGGGCCTTTTAGAGCCTTTCGCTGTGGGGAGCGATGGGGACCCCACCGCGGCTCCCCGCGACCACCACCTGCCTCGGAGACTTTCGAAACCAGGCATGAGAGAGGCGCCCAAGGCCGGGGGATGCAGCACAGCCATCTCCCTGGAGCTCTGGCCAGGCCCCCCCCTTAGAGCTTCTCCGACCACGACTAATTACTCTCGCCTTTACCTGCGCTTCATTGAATTTCTTCACTTTGATATTCAGAGCACTGGGCAGACATCACATCACGTCAACACCCACCTCAGGCCTTCGCAATGCTTTATTTTAATTAAACAGTCGGATTCCCCTGGTCCACACCAGTTCTAAGTCAGCTGCTAGGCATCAGCCTAGGCAGAACTTCGGCCCCGAGCCCTGGGAGGTGAACGGAGAGAGGCGACCACTGCAGCTGTGGCTATCCGCGGGCAGGACCCGGCTCGCATCCAGAGTCGGCACCGCTCCCGGGTTGAGGGGGATGAGACGCCTCCTCCAGCCGCGGCGCAAGCCCAGCCCTGCTACCCAGTCCAACCGACCCAGCCCTTAGAGCCAATCCGTATACCGAAGTTACGGATCTGACTTGCCGACTTCCCTTACCTACATTGTTCCAACATGTCAGAGGCTGTTCACTGTGGAGACTTGCTGCGGATATGGGTATGGCCCGGCACGAGATTTACAACATCTCCCCTGGATTTTAAAGGACCAGCGAGAGCTCACCGCACACCGCCGGTACCATGGCGCTTTCTAAGGCTTGGGTCCCCCTCTCAGGGCGAACCCATTCCAGGGTCCCCTGCCCTTCACAAAGAAAAGAGAACCCTCCTTAGCGGATTCTGACTTCCATGACACTGTCCTGCTGTCTATATCAAACAACACCTTTTCTGGGGTCTGATGAGCGTCGGCATCAGGCACCTTAATTCGGCATTCGGTTCATCCTGCAGCACAAGTTCTGCTTAACAAAGTTGCCCACTGGGCACTTGCATTCAATGTCCGGCACCACACCATCGAGTCGGGCTTCTTACCCATTTAAAGTTTGAGAATAGGTTGAAATCATTTTTGCCCCAAGAGCTCTAATCATTCCCTTTACCAGATAAAACTGTGGTTTTCGTGTGCCAGCTATCGTGAGGGGAAACTCTGGAGGGAACCAGCTACTAGATGGTTTGATTAGTCTTTTGCCCTATACCCAGGTCCGACGACCGATTTATACATCAGGACCGCTACGTACCTCCACCAGGCTTAGATCACCATCTTTCGGGTACTATCACAGACGCTCATGCTCCATCTCCCCGAGAGCGGGCTAGATGGGCCGGTGGTGCGCCCACTGCAACAGGATCCCACTGCAATCGGTACACGCCGGCCATCACCTTCTTTGCACCACAGGGTTTCATTCGGCCCTCCAACTTGCGTACATATTAAGACTCGTCAGACCCCTGGCACCCTTTGTGGGGCTCACCACCCAGCGGCACAACGTGGTCGGGGCGCACTGAGGGCAGTCCACCACAGTCGCATTGGGAGCCCTGTCTCCCGTCGCCGTACCAGCGACCCCCAAGAGGGGCCAGGACGGTTGCCGGAGAAGGGCACTGCAGCGGTCAATCTCCCTTGGCCCAGCAGACACAGCAAAACTGCTGTCGGGGGGCTGTAACACTCTCTGCCGCGACAGAGGAAATGTGCTCTGCGGGGGCCGTGTCTGCCCGGGTCACAGTCCCGCAGGGTCATCCACTGTTCGAGGCGACTGACCTGCCTGCCTGCCTTGTTGAATCCTGCGGGTGGACTGCACAGACCCCATCAGTTTACCAAGCAGTTCCCAAGCAACCTGACTCCCGGCGTGCCAGAGGCAGCTGTTAGGCAGAATCCTATGCAGCGCCGTTAGGGACCACTGCACAGAGTTAAGACTACAAGTGGTAATACAAGTTCACCTTTGGTACAAGCCTGTACTACACAGAAAGAGTGGTAGCAGTGACTGAGCAGCCAGGCTTATCTCAAGAGCAAATGAGCAGTAGTAGAGATTACACAAAGGACTACAATTACTGTGACTCAAGCAAACACCGACTCAGGGTTTCTGGTTAAAAAAATATAAGTACATTTATTTTTAGACCATATGTTCACAAAAACACTTCACTTCTAGTAAAATAAAAACCACAATTCAAATACACTACACACAACCAATTCCCCTTGTGCAGAACAATTCATGGTAAGTACCTTAGGATTTGACAGACCGGTGTTATGAAACAAAAGACGTTATCGGGAATACATATGCGACCACTTTTTGACAGTAACGACAGTTCGGTCTTACTAAAGATACGCGTACCCGCGGGAAGAAATTTAACCGTAGCTAAACACACTTAGCACATGAATTAACACAAGAGAGTTGGGGATAAAAATTATAGGCAATACTTTTGTCAAGGCAGAGAGAATCAGAGGGAACCTTCTAACATGGAGATAAAAGTCAATAGGCCTGCGCCAGTGTCAAGGGGATACAGGGTCCCTGTTGCCGAGGATCACACAGCTAGAACAGTTCACGATTCAAGATTGCCAAGAGTACTTAGATATTGTCAGAAGAGGAGGCAAAAGTTATAAGAGGGAAGGAGGAAAAGGACAAGCCTTTGGTGAGGGAGAAGGGTTCATCCCAATTCCTCGAATTCGGACACAGTACCTTATTCGTTGGAGAATGCTGGTGCCACGACAGTTGTTCCTGGTAGTTTCCTGCAGACTCACGGTTCCTGGAGCTTCAGTCGTGGGGACAAGAAGGAGGACGTCTTGAGTGAGCTGCGCTACTCAGGGATGAGGCCAGCAACAGCGACTGTGAATAAGAGGTACGCTCCTTTGAAACAGGAGAGGCTCTTCAGATGGCTATCCGGACCACTACAGCAGAGTGCAGCTATTTTGACCACGAAGAGGGTCCTCTGGCTGTGGAAGTTGAGCTGGTTGACCCCACCAGGCTCAAGGGAAGAAGACTCTGGACTGGATCTTCTCTGGTCGTTGAAGGGTAGATAGCTCAAGACTGCAGCAGGGCTTCACCGGGACTCAGGGGTGCAGCAGCAGTCGTCTTCTCTGCTTCTCTTCAGTTCCTTGTAGTTCCAGTGGCGACTCTGACTTCCAGCCCTAGAGTCCTGACTTTTATGCGAAAATCCCCCATTCACACAGCCTGGCTGTCAATCACTCAGCAGGGGGGTTGTCCAGCCCGGACAACCACCTCAGCCAATCATTACAGAGTGCGACTTGGGTCTCCAAGGAGAGCCTGTGCAGGGGTGACTACACCCCTCCCTCACATTCAGCCCACATAGACACCCAGGCGCAAAAGGAGGGCTTCTCCATAGAAGCCTGCCAAAAGACAGTGAACAAAAAAGGCAAACCTGGTTTGCTGCGCAAAGTAAAACACAAGGAGGACTTTAACAAAAAGAAATGGCGACTAAACCCGACCGGAGCCGAAATAAAAAGTATTTGGGCAAGCGGGTTTATGTTTGAGGCTACCACAATAGCCTGGAACAATACCACGTTTATATAGTATAATCGCAGTAGAAAAGTGAGGGTAGATGCCACTGCCACTAGCCAAGTCTAAATGTTAAAAGAGCAAAAGAAAGCTCAGAGAGGCACAGACAAAAAGGTGTAGGGATTAACCCTTTCCAATACTCCATGTAAGATGGGGTGTACTGGGTCTGTAGTTTTAAAGTGACTGTATAAAGTCAATGGCAACTTTACATGTTTCTGGGGGACAGTAGTCAGCCCAAGAAAAATTGAGTCAGTGGGAAGTCTAAAAGACAACCCTGTGTCACTGCACTGAAGGTGCTGTGTAACACACAAAAAGTGGGGCTCGTGGAGTGGTGTGCTCCAGAGCCCCAGATCATACAAACAGTAGAAATACACATGGCAAAACGCATGTAAGAATGGGAAAAAGGCTCACACTCTTACCAGGTGGAAAAAATAAACCCCAGAAATCCAGCAAAGCTGCTGAGGGACTCAATAGGTGAGGGAAATTAGCCATAAATGAGAATTCTCCCTAACAGCAGCTACCGACCTAACACCGTCCGCGGGGTTGAGACTTGAGCCCCCCTGAGCGATGCCGGGGAGTCGATCTTCTGTACGCCAAATTTCTCATGCCTGCCACAGAACAGGGATTTCGGCGCTGGGCTCTTTCCTCCGCTTAGTAATAAATTCAGCGGGTCAAATCTGATCTGATGCCGTAGTCGCCGGGAGCACAAAGCTCAGGGCAGCTGGTCTCAGGCCCGTACGGGGGTTCCCCAGCCCTGTGCCTCTGGGAGAGTGCGCTGTCCCGACCTGCGACCAAAGCCCACATGGTCGCAAGGCCCGCGCTCCATGGCCATCCTGCGCCGACAGCCGCTGGACACCACAGACAGCCACAACAGCTTGGCCAGGTGCAGGGGAGGCAGGGGGGAGGCAGCGCCACCTGTGGCGAGACAGCTCAGCGCCCTGCCTAGCTCGGCCGAGAATATTGTGGTTTAAAAAATAAATAATTAATCCAGGCGCTCAGCCAGGGAAACCTGCCCGCCACTGCAGAAGCACGGCGCTTCCCAGGTGGATGGAGGCAGGTCGCTCCACCACCTGCCCACCCAGCCCGATCCACACATCCGTCCCCGACCCCCTCCGCTCCCCTTTTGGTGGGGTTGGGGGATGGGGGCTGGTGGACGGGCGGCAAGGCGGGCCAGAGACAGTACAGGCTGAGGGGGGTGAGGGGGTCGGGTGGGAATGCTAGAGTCTTAAAAGCTCAGTCTGGCCTCACAGGGCCCAGCTTCAGGTACCTAGGCAAGAGGGAAGGTCACCCGCTGCGCCAGCGGACCTGGCCATCGCTTGCCCACAGACGTGGGCGGCTGGAACCTCGATGCTAGTCATGTAAGCCTGCTGCGCCATGGCTCAGGGCTTGCGCCTGGCGTGCTGAGACCCTGTTTGCCTGGGGAAGCGCCCTTCGAGGGAAGTCAGGTTTCCCTCGGCTCCCGGCTGCCCCCACTCAGGGCTTCCCTGCTGACCGGGGTGTGCCCACCAATGCACACCCACTGGCGGGTCAGAAAGAGAAGTACACGCCCCTGCCCAGCGCAGCAGCATGCTCGGTGAGGAGAGGGGGCTGTACGGGGCTTCCTTTCCGGTGCATTGTTGGGGATATTCCCAGCAGATTAACCCAACCCTGCTAGGCGTCCCCATCTATCTGCTGGGTCGCGGACCACCCTACGGTGGAAGGGAATCCCCGCTCCCTGGCGCCTGGTTGCCCACACACCCCGGACCTCTCTGCGAGAGGTGCCCCGGGCTATGGGAGTGCACTTCTGGGATGCAACCGAGGTCGGGCCGCGGCTCTCCCACCGGCTGCTCCGCTGTTCATGATCCTTCATGCCCCCACTCACAAGCAGATACCCCAGCCCTACATGTCCCAATTCACACACAAATGGCCCATTTCTCCTTCCAAACACACGCTCAAGATTCAAATGCCACCTCCCTCCCGACCCACATGCCACCATCCGTCCCTACAAAACCACACAAAGACACCAAAATCCATCCCTCCATACCTACACCAAGAAGCTCCACCTCTCAGAGCCACACCTATATGCTTCACCTCTACCTCCAGACTCACACTCCGATGGCGCCATCCACCCTCTCTCTATACCCACACCTGATTACCCCATCCCTTTGACATACATATGCTCCCATCCCTCCCATAAACCAACATCCTTCAATCTAGACATACATACCCCATCCCTCCATTCACACGCAGATGCCCCCTTCCTTCCCAACAGAGTGCTCCAGTCCTCACTCAGACCCACATGCTCTATCATTCCGACATGCCCCCATCATATGCCCCGTCCCTCCATTCCAGAACAAAGCCACCTTCCGATCCGGACTCCACCAAGATGTCGAATCCCTTCAATACCCATACAATGATGCCTCCACCTCCCTCCACACAACAAGATGTCCCCATCTCTCCCCTGACCAATGAGCTTGCATCCCTCCCTCTAGACCCACACCAGTGTCCTATGCCTCCTTTCAGACCCACAACAATGGCCCCATCCCTCCCAACCCACACCCATGTGCCCCATCCCTCCCTCCAGATCCACAACACTGTGTCCCTATCCCTCCCTCCAGACCTGCACCACTGTGTCCCTATCCCTCCCTCCAGACTCGCACCACTACAATCCTTCCCTCCCTCCAGACCTGCACCACGGTGTCCCTATCCCTCCCTCCAGACCCACACCACTGTACGCCAACCCTCCCTCCAGACCCACACCACTGTTATTTTAGCATTTTTAAAGTGCTCACACAGCCCACGGTCATCGAGGCACTGTTACAGAAATAGTTTTTTGTTGCGTAATGGTTTTTTTGTTGTCTTAGTTGTGTATTTATAACACGCTTAAATACCCAGAGGTTTCTAAGCGTGGACCTAGGATCGAACCTGTGTTGCCTTGCTTCCAAGGCGAGCACGTTGCCGCTGAGCTATCCTCCTGGGACCTCCCACCCTGCAGACCCATACCACTGTGTCTGTACCCCTTCCTCCAGACCCACACCACTGTCACTATCCCTACCCCCAGACCCACACCACTGTGTCACTATCCCTACCTCCCCACACCACTGTGTCCCTATCCCTCCTTCTCCACACCACTGCGTCCATATACCTCCAACCAGACCCACACCAGTTTCTATATCCCTCCCTCCAGACCCACACAACTGTGTCCCCATCTCTCCCTCCAGACCCACACCACTGTGTCCCAACCCTCCCTCCAGACCCACACCACTGTATCCCCAACCCTCCCTCCAGACCCACACCAGTGTCCCCAACCCTCCATCCAGACCCACCAATGTGCCCGAACCCTCCCTGTCCCTAGACCTGCACTACTGCGACCCAACCCTCCGTCCCCAGACCATTGTGCCCCAATCCTCCTTCCCTGTCCCCAGGCCCGCACCACTGTGCCCCAACCCTCTCTCTCTCTCCAGACTTGCACCATTGTACCCCAACCCTCCCTCCAGACCCACACCACCGTGTCCCTATCCCTCGTTCAGACCCACCACTGTGCCCCAAGCCTTCCCTGTCCCCAGACCTGCACCACTGTGCCCCAACCCTCCCTCCAGACTCGCACCATTGTACCCAAACCTCCCTCCAGACCCACACACCTGTGTCCCTATCCCTCCCTCCAGACCCACACCACTATGTCCCTATCTCTCCCTCCAGACCCACCAATGTGCCCCAACCCTCTGTCCCTAGACCCGCACTACTGCGCCCCAAGCCTCCCTGTCCCCAGAACCGCACCACTGTGCCCCAACTCACCATTGTACCTCAATCCTCTCTCCAGACCCACACAACTGTGTCCTTATCTCTCCCGCCAGACCCACACCACTGTGTCCCCAAGCCTCCCTTCAGACCCACACCACTGTGAACCCAACCCTCCCTCTATACCTACACCACTATGTCCCTAACCCTCTCTCCAGACCCACCAATGTGCCCCAACCCTCCCTGTCCCTAGACCCGCACTGCTGCGCTCCAACCCTCCCTGGCCCCAGACCCGCACCACTGTGCCCCAAGACTCCCTGTCCCAAGACCCACACCCTGTGCCCCAACTGTCCCTCTGCCCAGAATTGCACCATTGTACCCAAACCCTCCCTCCAGACCCACACCAATGTGCCCCATCCCTGTCACCAGACCCACACCATTGTACCCCAACCCTCCCTCTCCCCAGACTTGCACCATTGTACCTCAACCCTCCCTCCAAACCCACACGACTGTGTCCCTATCCCTCCCTCCAGACCCACACCACTATGTCCCTATCCCTCCCTCCAGACCCACACCACTATGTCCCTATCCCTCCCTCCAGACCCACCAATGTGCCCCAACCCTCTGTCCCTAGACCCGCACTACTGCGCCCCAAGCCTCCCTGTCCCCAGACCCGCACCACTGTGCACCAAGCCTCCCTGTCCCCAGAACCGCACCACTGTGCCCAAACTCACCATTGTACCTCAATCCTCTCCAGACCCACACAACTGTATCCTTATCTCTCCCGCCAGACCCACACCACTGTGTCCCCAAGCCTCCCTTCAGACCCACACCACTGTGTAACCAACCCTCCCTCTATAAATACACCACTATGTCCCTATCCCTCCCTCCAGACCCACCAATGTGCCCCAACCCTCCCTGTCCCTAGACCTGCACTACTGCGCCCCAACCCTCCGTCCCCAGACCACTGTGCCCCAACCCTCTCTCTCTCCAGACTTGCACCATTGTACCCCAACCCTCCCTCCAGACCCACACCACTGTGTCCCTATCCCTCGTTCAGACCCACCAATGTGCACCAACCCTCCCTGTCCCTAGGCCTGCACTACTGCGCCCAAACCCTCCGTCCCCAGACCCGCACCACTGTGCCCCAAGCCTTCCCTGTCCCCAGAACTGCACCACTGTGCCCCAACCCTCCCTCCAGACTCGCACCATTGTACCCCAACCCTCCCTCTCCCCAGACTTTCACCATTGCACCTCAACCCTCCCTCCAGACCCACACACCTGTGTCCCTATCCCTCCCTCCAGACCCAGACCACTATGTCCCTATCTCTCCCTCCAGACCCACCAATGTGCCCCAACCCTCTGTCCCTAGACCCGCACTACTGCGCCCAAGCCTCCCTGTCCCCAGACCTGCACCACTGTGCCCCAAGCCTCCCTGTCCCCAGAACCGCACCACTGTGCCCCAACTCACCATTGTACCTCAATCCTCTCTCCAGACCCACACAACTGTGTCCTTATCTCTCCCGCCAGACCCACACCACTGTGTCCCCAAGCCTCCCTTCAGACCCACACCACTGTGTACCCAACCCTCCCTCTATAACTACACCACTATGTCCCTAACCCTCTCTCCAGACCCACCAATGTGCCCCAACCCTCCCTGTCCCTAGACCCGCACTGCTGCGCTCCAACCCTCCCTGGCCCCAGACCCGCACCACTGTGCCCCAAGACTCCCTGTCCCAAGACCCGCACCCTGTGCCCCAACTGTCCCTCTGCCCAGACTCGCACCATTGTACCCAAACCTTCCCTCCAGACCCACACCAATGTGCCCCATCCCTGTCACCAGACCCACACCATTGTACCCCAACCCTCCCTCTGCCCAGACTTGCACCATTGTACCTCAACCCTCCCTCCAAACCCACATGACTGTGTACCTATCCCTCCCTCCAGACCCACACCACTATGTCCCTATCCCTCCCTCCAGACCCACACCACAATGTCCCTATCCCTCCCTCCAGACCCACCAATGTGCCCCAACCCTCTGTCCCTAGACCCGCACTACTGCGCCCCAAGCCTCCCTGACCCCAGACCCGCACCACTGTGCCCCAAGCCTCCCTGTCCCCAGAACCGCACCACTGTGCCCAAACTCACCATTGTACCTCAAACCTCTCTCCAGACCCACACAACTGTGTCCTTATCTCTCCCGCCAGACCCACACCACTGTGTCCCCAGGCCTCCCTTCAGACCCACACCACTGTGTACCCAACCCTCCCTCTATAACTACACCACTATGTCCCTATCCCTCTCTCCAGACCCACCAATGTGCCCCAACCCTCCCTGTCACTAGACCCGCACTGCTGCGCTCCAAGACTCCCTGTCCCGAGACCCGCACCCTGTGCCCCAACTGTCCCTCTGCCCAGACTCGCACCATTGTACCCAAACCCTCCCTCCAAACCCACACGACTGTGTCCCTATCCCTCCCTCCAGACCCACACCAATGTGCCCCATCCCTGTCACCAGACCCACACCATTGTGCCCCAACCCTCCCTCAGGACCCACACCAATGTCCCCATCTCTCCCCCAGACCCACACCACTATGATCCATCCCTCCCTCCAGACCCACACCAAGATGCCACAACCTACCCCCAACCGACACCTAGATGACCCATGCCACCCTCCAGACCCACTGTGCCCCATCTCCCCGCCAGACCCATGTCCCCATCCCTCCCCCTGACCCACACCAATGTACCCCAACCCTTTCCCCAAACCCACACCACTGTCCCTATCCCTCGCCCAGACCCACGCCACTATGTTCCTATCCCTCCCTCCAGACCCACACCAAAGTGCTCCATCCAGCCAGGCCCACACCAGCGTGCACCTATCCATCCATTCAGACCCCACCAAGATGCCCCATCCCTCCCTCTAGACCAATACAATGCCCCAGCCTCCCTCCACGTAGCAAGATGCCCCTTCCCCTTGCAACAGATGCCCATGTGTTGATCCTGAATCACATGCAGATAACCAGCCAACCCCCTCTAAAACCACCCATCCTGGTATGCCCCATCCCCCCAGACACACACTAATGTGACACATCCCCCCAAGACCAATGTCCCCATCCCTCCCATCAAACCCACACCAATGTGTCCCGCTCCCACATCAAACTCACACCAATGTGTCCCTATCCATTGCAGACCCCAAGATACCACCATCCCTCCATCCACACAGCAAGATGCCACCATTCCGCCCTCCAGACCCACACCTAGATGAACCATCCTTCCCCAGTCCTACAATGTGCCCCCATCCCCTCCCTCCAGAGCCACACCAAGATGCCCCATCCCACCCTCCCAACCCACACCTAGATGACCCATGCCACCCTCCTGACCCTCTGTGCCCCATCTCTCCCTCCGGAAACACACCCATGTCCCCCCATCCCTCCCCTAGACCCAGACCAATGTACCCCAACCCCAAATCACTGTCCCCATCCCTCCCCCAGACCCACACCACTATGTTCCTATCCCTTCCTCCAGACCCACACCAATGTGCCCCCTTCCTCCAGACCCACACCAATATGGCCCATCCCACCAGATCCATACCAGCATGCCCCTATCTAACCATTCAGACCCCGCCAAGATGTCCCATCCCTCCCTCTAGTCTAGACCAATAAAATAATGCCCCATCCTCCCACAATATAGCAAGATGCTAATTTCCACTTGCAAAAGATGCCTGTGTGCCGATAGCCCCAGCCGACCCCATTTAAAACAACCTATCCTAAATACACCCTCGTGTAACATTACATTTCTCTATTAGCCCCCTTTGATCAGTTAACCACCATCCACTGTCTCCTTGTCCCATTTCTTAGCCCTCCATACCTTTCATGTTGAATAGCTGAATATGCTTTAAAGTAAATGTAATTTCCATCTCCCCCGTCTAAATCGGGTGTCTTGCAGTAACGTTCACTGAAGAAAATGCAAATTCTATTTGTAGCCAGCCAAGAGCATACGGATTGCTGCTGTTCCTGCAGCCTGAGCCTTCCCGTTCAGACAAGACGGGGTTGGACGGTGCAGCGTTTCGTAGACCGGTATCCAAAAGGAAATGCCCACCCCATCCGCTGCAAGCCAAAGGCTGACACCGGCGGCCACAACCTTCGCGCTTCGTGATTCCAGATCAGTCAACTCTCAGTCCAGCTCAATGAAATTGCTCCAGAACCTCTTCATTGCTCAGAAATCACACTGATGACGTCAGAGGTCACGTGAAAAATAGTGGGCGGGCCGTTGCTATGGTCCTATTCTCTGATGGGAACTAGCGCTACCTTTTCGAAGTGGGAGGTTTACGAGTTTAATGCTGTGCGTGGAAGTGGGGAGAGGTAGGGAGAGGCAATAATTCATAAATCTGTCCCGCTACATTTAGAACAGTGTTTGCTGGCTCTTGTTTTCTTATTTAAAGTACAAACTTTCGCTTGCTTTTGCGTGGTACGTTGGGAGTTGTAGTTGCGTAGCTGCTTCCTGTCTGCAGGCAACTGACTGATACTAGAAGCGGAAGTGCGTGGAGCAGAGGATCCAGAAAGGTAAGATGGGGTGTCTGCTGGATCTTGAGGTGCTGGTGAAGGGGAAGAGGGAGCAAGGCGACACACTCCACTGTGAGAGATAGATGGAAATGAACAGAGGGGAACTGTAGTTTAGATGGAAGAGAGGAGGCACTGTAGGAGGTAAATGAGTTGGCAGGGAGAGTCGGCTCACTAGATAGGAGAGGTTAGGCAGGGGATGTGGAAAGAGAAACACCTCGTAACTGTGAGGACAGTCCTGGTTCTTCAGATTTGACATTAATAACCTTACTGCCCCTTATAGACGGGTACATAGTTATTTAACCAGAAGCGATTCGTGACCTAAAACTGGGTGGCAAATATTATAATTGAAGAATGAACTAAGGGAACATGTTCATGGGGTTTACACTCACGTCTGCTTGCTCTTAGTGTACCCGAAGAGTTACAATGTTTACCGTGTTGCACGGCGAATATAGTACCTCTGCTCATTTGTATGAGTGATACAGAAACATTTACCAAACCCTACCCTTTGCCGAGTGTGATGTTATGATGGAAACCATAAGGAACACTCGTGCAGTCCAAACTTCCAGCTAGGGTCAGATTCGGGCAGACGTTGGAATGAACAGACCCTCTTAATGTTGCTGCGGGTGTCTGTCTATCAACGCTCCAGCTGTGGGGCGCCAATCTCTTAATCGTGATATGACTCGAATTGGAGTATTAACATTTCTTTCACTTTATGCCAACGACATGGTCTTAGTTTCAAAATCTCCTGTTGTGATCAGGAAGCAGTTATTGGCGTTGTACATGTTTAGTACTGATTGGGACCTTGAAATAAATATAGCTAGACCGTATCCATATTGTATCTCAAATCTAGAAGGATAAAGGTATTTTTTTAAGTGTAAAATGGATTTGAGATACTCTTGAGCATTGTTATGCATGGGTGTTGGGGTATCAGCATTTGAGTGGAACGTAGTGGGGTGTGTGCTTAAACGACGATCGGGTGCAACAATTGCCTGTAAATTTGGCAGAAGAGATACTTTTCCGACAATTGAAGTCTATAAAGTTCAGGCACAGCAAGAGTCCCTCTAAAGGGCTAGCATTAGGGTGGCCATTCTATTAACCCTATCAGGGTAGGGTCTTATTTGGCAAGGCCCACCCAACACCCGTGAATGTCCACTCTGCTGCACTGTGTGGGTGTTTACAGATTTTAATGTCACTGTGGTAGGCCCCATTAGCTTCAGGCCCCACTTGTTAGAGAGTCATAACCTATTGAAATTAATGAATTAAGTGTTCTATGAAAAACGTATATTCCCTTCCTTAAAGCGCCCCACAGTTCCACTTTATCTGGAATTGGGTTTACAACCAATTTGGTATGAGGCTAAAACGAAACCCCCCATCTGTTTTGGGTTCTCCTGACTACTGTATGTGAGTTGACATTCTAATAAATATTATGGGGCCATAGCAACTCAAAGGATCGACTGGTGAAATGGCTCCGGTATGTCAAATCTAGTCAGTTTGATTTCAGGTTTTTCCCATTTTCGGAATGAACATTTTGATGATACAGGTTAGGACTAGCCATGAGCCTAAACTGGTCTCTGAAGACAGGACGTTGCTTTAAATCGTTTGCTGTCTCGTCTTACAACATGATCCCTTACTACGGAATATATGTGTATCAAGATGGTCTGGGGTTGTGAACCACATCTGGGTTGTATTATGGGTCTTCGGATGAGAAACTAACAAATTCAATTCAGATTAAATGTTCTCCCAATTGCTGGTCTGATGGTAAACCGCATCCTATAACTCCCAATAATAGTTCTATATGCCAAAGCTACTGAAACAGGACACAAAACAGGAAGTGGATTTCTATGTGGGAAATGTAGGAACATTGCTTCTACCTCATATTGTAAAGAACAGGATCATTCATCAGCTGATACTGTAGTGTTTTTAAAAGTTGCTCTTTTACTTGAGATTGTTCTCACAGCTGCAGGCTTTTTAGGTTGTGCTTGGCAAGTTCACAATAAATATGTGACTAACTCCTTAATTTGCTTTAAGCTGTTTTTTAAAGTCTTGTGACGATGGCAATGTGTTTTGTTTTTAATTAAATGAAATTGTATTCTTAAGGGTTCTTATATAGCACCACAAGCCCGAAGACCTCTGGGCGCTCACACAGACGCAACAGACAAACATGCAGGTGGCAACAATAGATGTCTCAGAGCGATTTATCAACTCCTCGGTCAAAAAGGAACGTTTTTAAGCTCTTTTTGAATTGTGCAAGTGATGCAAAAGAGGAAGGGCGTTCCACAAAGGTGTTGCCCAGAAATCAAGTTGGACTCCCCAATCTTTTTCAATAAGGTGTGAGGTTGAGTTAGAAGCTCTTGGTTGTTAGAGCGTTGAGAGCGCCTAATGGGAGCTCTCTTAATCCGAGATATAAGGTATTTTGGGGCATCATCCGACAGGCACTTAAACAATACTTGATTTTTTAAAAGAAATTCTCTGCTTAATAGGAAGCCAGTGTAATTTCCTACTGGCCATGTTTATATGTGCCTGCCCGTAATGTATTGTTCAGCTTTTTTTTTTATTTTTATTATGAACTTGTTTTCTTGTGTGCTTTTATGGACATTTAATGCATTTCAAATAAAGCAATTGAATACGTACTTGTTGAACATAAATGTAAAACCAACATCACTGGTTGGAAAATATAAATAAAATTCAAATAGAATTGGACACTATGCCTTGGTGCACCGAACAAAGAGAAGCCAGAACAGTAACGCAATATAAGTATCCTGTGTCAGAAGTGCTATTCGAAGGTGTTTTTACTGTACTGACCTTATGCCTATTTTAATGCAGTGCTCAAAGGTACATTACATAGACTACATAGACAAACTGCACAATCTGTCAGAAGCACGTGTAGTTGTTAACGATTTCTGATAACCTATTCATGTGGTGATGCACAAGTAACCACAACCGTTATCAGTGGAGGAGGCCAGAAAAGTGAAAATGTGCAATGCGTAGTAGATGCATGATTAAAAAGATTATCATCTTTTTTGCTTCATATCCCAACTGAGTGAGATGGGAGTGGTGCACATCCTACAGTTCTGCTTTTAATCTTCTCTAAAATGCTTTCCATAATAATTCGTACAGTATCAGTGTGACCTGGGGAAAATATAGTTTCAATGTATTTAGTGGTTTTGGCATGCTAAGCTGTATTTGAGCCCCCCTACACTTGTCTCTGAAACGGAGTGGAAGTAATTCTCATTTGGAATGGTTAAACTGTAGTCTGAGAGCAGGATTACAAATAGCTGAGTTATTTAGCTCCTCTCTCCTTTCTATTTCCCCTATTCATGCCTCCTTTAGACAGTAATTTTTCTGGCTTTCACTATGCAAATATGACTCCCTTTGACCACACTATCCTGCAGGTGGGTTCCCACCTTATTGTGCCCAGGCTCAGCCTTGGGTCACTCAGGATCCAGACCTCAAAATAAACATGCATCGTGACCTGTGATGCTGGCACACATCACGAATCCTCCACCCAACATTTAGCCTACATAGATTCCCTTGGTGCCCGATTCCCTACTTGCACGTAAGCTCCTTCCTTAAGAATCAGCCCCACAGACTTTCATGTACCCTCTGAGTATTGCTAACGAACGAATCCCAAGCCATCTGTCTTCCCTTCTGTTAGTGACTTTGCTCACTGCCTTGCCTCTAAAATTCGTGACAATCTTTCTAACTTTGTCACCCTCATTCTGTCCACCACCTCTTCTGCTCTCGACTACTGCTTTACTTACGAATTAGCACCAACCCACTGTGTGTGTGTGTGTGGTAGCAAGCTGTTTTCTTCTCAAATGCTCAAAAACCTAGTCTCACTCGCGGTTGTAGGTGAAGGGGTCGAATGAAAAGAATCGATATACAATTGTTTCTAATCAAAAGGACCGAAAACCAAAAAATCTAATGCATTTTTTTGGGGGGGGGGCGGGGTCCCCCCAAAACCCTGTTTTTTGCTCAAAAACCACAATTTTTACTTATACCAAGTCCCCCCCAAAAAAATACATTTAAAAAAAGGCATTAAATCCTTTTTTTTCCGATCCTTTTGAGTCGAACGTATTGTATTCAACCCTTTTGACTGGACACCCACACGTGCTGCTCTGGTTTCTCTGCCTCCTTCCAACCTGCAACTGTGATACCCCCTTTAAAGAAACCCTCTGCTGACCCAAATGTCCTGGCAAACTATCATCCAGCTTCCCTCCTTCTGCGTTATTTAAAGGTCCTTGAGCAGGTGTCTTCTCCCGGTTCACTAAATACTTTGAGGATAAAGGCCTTTGAAATCCACTTAATTTCTGTTTCCTGGGCTAGCTCCACCTCTGACACGTATCGTCTTCAATTTGTTGTCCCCCAGGGTTCAGTGCTTAGTCCTCTTCTATTTTTCCTTTACACAATTTTGCTCTCTAAACTCATGTTCCATCAGTCTTTTCTGTCACTTCAATTTCTTTATCTACTCTTTCTGACTCTTCATGCCAACGTCTCTGCCTGTCTTGGTTCAACGTTGGATGCGCATTCACTTAAATTGAACTTTGCTTCCTCTGTCTATCCCTCAGGCAAAACGTTTCCACCTGCTTTTCTCTCCTTCTTTCCCAAGAAATATTGGTTTCCACTGCTGTTCGCACATGCTACTAACGTGTGCATTCCTTCATGCCCCCATTTGCTGTATGTTGCTAAACTTCTTCTCGCTAGTCTATTTCTTCCTCAACTACTAGTTCCTCCTTGTTGGTCGGCCTCCCATCTTTCTCCCCTCTGCTTGGTCTTCATCTCTGTTTCTTATCCTCCCTATCCACTCAGGCCTCCATTCATTTAAGCTCTGCTTTTCGCCTCTCATTTGACAACTGCCTTCATTCTCACTTCCTATGCACTGTCTATAAATGCATTCACGGTCTGGCTCCATCTTATCTTTTTACCTGCCCCCCTCCACTTGCTCTGTCCGTTCTGAAAATCTTCGTCTCCTTATTGTTCCCAAATGCCCATATGCCCCATCTTGCTCTTTCTCCTTACTCACACCCACACCCTGTAACCCTCCTCTTCTCTTCATCACCTTTTTCACAGTATATTAATTTACTGTCATCACTACCTAATGCTTGATCATTCTTCTGTCTCAATACCATTTCATCTCTTCATGTTTATTTTACCATTTCAATTTTGACTTACCATACTATACAAATGCAATAAAATACAAATACTTCAATCTGGCTTCCTCAGTAAACACACCACCGAGACTGAACTTGTGCTTGTCTCCAACAGTCTCTTATGCTCACCACTTCAAACTTTCTTCTTTACTTAATACAGTTTTTGACACTGTTGACCGCCCCTCCCTTCTTCTCAATTTGCAAGAGCTTGGGTTTCTCAAATGTACTCTCGCCTGTTTTCTGTCTTACCTGGACGCACACTCCTTTGAAAACTACGAAAACTCTCTAATCCCCACTCGTGCTCAGCAAACTCGACTACTGCTGGAGCATGCTCCTTAGCCTTCCTCCCTTTAGACATAGCCCCCCACTTGGCTACCTGCATTTTCTACGACCTACCGAGATCCTTCCCCACGTCTGCCTACGGGCACCAGCCTGGCTGGCTGTCCTTGCACAACCACCCCCTTTTCAAGCTCATTCTCTTTGTCTAGAAGGCTATCAATGGTCTTGCTCTTTAGTAACGGTCGGATTGTATGTCTAATCATGATGATGTCTGCTCGCATCTCGTTCCCTCTACTGCTTCCCTGCACTCTCCCTTGCTCCCTGTGCCGCCTCACTCTCCCTTGCCCACTGTGCTGCTGCATGCATCTGCTTTTTCTGCCTACTCAATTGGAACCACTGGCCCATCCCCATCTGTGCAAGCCCCGATGTGGCTCCCTTCAAACCCTGGTTAAAATGCACTTCCTCCTTCCCTCTTCCCCCACTCCTAAATCCAGCACTGTGTATTGTACTCTTTGCTTTGAAGTACTTGCCCCAGTATATTCATTTTTACCATTTGTAAGACTCCTTTTTTCTTATATCATTTTTTTGTTTTGTCACTGATCTATGTCCCCTTTATTCACACCATCCTAAACGTAACACCAAAAGGAAGGAAGATTAGGACAAATATTAGAAAGCAAGTGATTTTTGAGATGGGTGAAAAGAAAGAATTCTTAGAAATAGATTGAATGTGGAGCATTCCTTCCAAGTTTTGGAGCTAAAAGCATGAAACCGCAAAAGCGAGATTGGGCACAGGGTGGCCTAGGAACAGTTGGCAGAAACTGAGATTCAGATGGAAGAACCAGCGCACAAGCAGGAGGGGAGGGAGATGTGCAAAGATAGGGCAGAGCGATTGATCCCATGAAGACATTTTGAGAGTGATGCAAAGAAAGCGAAAAATTAGAATAAAAGGGTAGCCAGCTGAGACAGTGAAGGGAAGGAATACGAAGCACAGCAAGCAAATCTGCAAAGAGTGCGAATGTCAAAATTGAAGATGGAATTAAAAGGAGCAAGATGATTGGCCAGAAGGCCCACAAGAAGACGGGACCACTGTCAAGAAAAGAAAAATAAGTTTAGTGGCATGAAACGTGAGAAATGGGTGAGCTTTACAAATAGTCAGAAATGACAGAAGTGGGCTATGTTGGAGAGATGCATTGAGAAGAGGGCACCCAAGCTTCGGGCAGATGTAGAAAAAGGGAGAGTTGTTGGTCGGAAAAGAATGGATGAGATGGGGGATAGGAGGTGGAATGGTAGAAGCAGGAACAGAATTTCAGCCTCGGAGGCATTAAGATGTAAGAAATGTGAGTTCCCCCAAGATTGGATGGTAAAACAGATGGTAGTATGAAGGGTATCAGAAAAAGAAGAGAACGAAACAAAAAGCTGCAAATTATCTGTGTACAAAGGTGACGAAAGTCCAAAGTAAGAAACAGAAGATTCGGGAGGCGTAGAGGGCCTGAAACCGTGCCTTGGGGAACACCATGTTTCAGTTAAGTTGACTTCCCATCAAGTCTTTTGCTACAAATGCTTTGAAACAACAAAAGATGTCAAATCTACATACTTTGGGAATGCTGTCAGTAAAGTTACTATAAACTGAAAATGTGTATTTGAGGTTTTATATATAGCGCAACCCTAGCTAGATGTAACAGAACACTCATTCTATACCAGGGATCAACATTTACGATTGGAAAAGCGGGAATTAAAAGCAGCTCCTGGATATCGAGCATTAACCAGTGACCACTGGGCAACGAGGGGCCAGTATATAGCGTTCTGCAGATCTTTCGACCACATACGGTACAAACATATTCCTATTTTATTTTTTTTGCCATATTTATGGCCCATTAAGCTTTAAATGTTGTACAGATGTGTCTGACAATCGAATGTTCAAACTCACTGAATTTAAGTCCCATAGGTGTGTGTTCGGTATCTTGGGGAGCCAAGAATAGCTCCTGGTACCTGTTGGAGTCATGCTAACTAGTCTCTTCTAGGCAACAAGCAGGAGCTTAATAGCTCCCAGCTCCCCACAATTTCGAACCCAGTACACTTCAAGGCTAACGTAGGGGTATACATTTCAAGTTACAAGCTACTTGCCAATTCTAAATTGCCACCTCACTTCTACACACACACACTGCACCCCATTTATCACTCGCCAAGAGTCCATTATCACTAACCAGTGTTGAGTGCAAATTTTGCGCTCTGGGTAACGCATGAGGGGCGGGTTTGTGATATGTGGCATAGGATGTACCATCCAGGGGGATTTGGATATAATGCAAGAGGGCAACGAGCCTCAGTGGCATGTAGGTATTGACTGAAGACTATGGTCTGCAGTTTCTTCCTGAACTGCAAGATCATTGACATGGTCCCAATGGCCATGGCATAGTGTTCATGTAGTCGGAGACTTAGCAAGAAAAGGCTGGTGTCCTCGTTTTTTTCCCCTTGAATACCAGTTCCTTCCCGATCTTAGCGATGGCTTGGCTCATCGAGGACCACAACACCCCCTGAGCTACTGAGATTTTCAGCTCGGTTGGCAGGTGTGCGAGCGGTGGTTGCCAGGTCGGTATTGCAATCAATCTTAGTGCTCTGGCTGGAACGGGAAGCCAGTGCAGCTCCCTTAGGATAAAAGAAATATGGTTGAATTTCTTTTCCTTTGCGTCATGCTGTGCCCTGTCGAGCCAGGCCTAAGGAAGCCATTCAAGGCCAGATGTGTCCTCGGAATGCTGATGAGGCAGTTTTCCCAATTGATGTGGGCAATTGCCATGGCCTGGATGGTGGTTCTGAAGTCCTCATGGGTTTGACAGTCGGACAAGTGTGGGTGAAGGGAAGAAGGGTTTATCTTCTCAAAGCGGGTTTACAGGTACCAGGATTATATTGTCGGAAGGAGAGCATGAATGATTTGGCAGTCATAGCCTGATTAGGGGTGAAACCATCAATGTACATGCTGTTTATTCACTCTTGTATGGTATGCTGCTAGATGGGTGACCCGAGTAGAACATATTCCATCTTTTGGGAATTGAGCTTCAGGTATGTGCTTGTCATCCAGGCTTGGATGAGGCAAAGCAGCGCTTAATGTGCAAGATGCCGTGTGTAAAATTGACTTTTGGTATCATCCGTATATTGGTGGAGTGAGATGTGGGGTCCATTGAGAAGAGATCCCAAAGGCTCCATGTAGGGATTAAAGATCGCCGGATAGAGTACTGAACCTTGTGGGACTCTGCAGGTGATTGGAATGCAGTACGACCTAATGTTGCCCCTCTGGTTGGCTTGATGCCTGTCCGAAAGGTAACATTGTAATTATTTGAGAATTGTGGCTGAGAAGCCCATTTTGTTTGCAATTGGGATGGTCAGTGTGAGGTGATTGACTTCCTGCCCTGCTGCTTTCAATATAGTTAGTCAAAGAGGACCAGGAGGAGGAATGTGTCTCTGGTTGCCCTGATTTGAGGAGCATCCTCTATGACCTGGATGGTGTCTGTTTCAGTGCTACATTTGGGTCTGAACCCATATTGTTAATCGCAGAGCAGGACGCATTGATTAATCCCATCATGGAATTGGGTTGGCAACTGCCTACTTGGTGATTTTCTTTTTCTCCATTGAGTGGGAGGCTAGTTTATTACTCTCCAACCATTGTAATTGGGAGGAAAATAATTCTCGGCAGAGTGAGAAAGTAATTCTCCTTCCCAATGGGGATTTTTTTTAGTAGAGTAAATAGTGCAGCTATACTAAAAGCATACATACGGTTTAGTGAGTAGCCTTTACTTAATGGGGAGTTCAGTTGACCCAATTTATTGCAACAAAACTATGTAATTCAGTGGATGTGGGAATTGACAACCATCTCAACTCTGAGGCACTCATGATATTATTTTTGATTTCGTTGTTGATCCTTGCTGTGATGTCATGGGCTGAGCAACGAACGGGCTTGACTCTCGAGTTAAGATGGTTGTCACTTCCCAAACCTGCTGAATTTCATAGGTTTTGTAATAGTAAGTTGGATCATCTTCACTGTCTCTTAACTAAAGTTTCACTTAATTTGAAAACGTTTTTAATTTGCTAGATTTTCATCCATGGCCACTGTCTAGTCTGCTTCAATCGGTACAAAATTCCATCACCCCTCTACCCATCAGAAATAAATGACCTAATTCCTCTGGCCATAACCCATTGTTTCCTCTGTCTTTTAATTTCCGCAAGTTTACCTCTGCAATTTCCTGCAGTAACATACTCCCGTTCACTAGCACGCAGCCTTCTGTTGCCGTGCCAACCTTAATTAGGCAGCATTTTCACATCTTGCTCATACGTTCAAAAGTCACCAACTAACCATGTGTTACTCTTTCACCCTACCCAAATGGGCACCACCTTTTTCCCCTTTCCCTCCTCCAAGCATCATGTTGCCTTTTTTTCCTTCTTTTTTTTGGTTTTCTGCAGGATTACTGCCAGAATCTCTTGTATTGAGTAAAAAAAAGCCAGCTGTCCATTTCATGAGCCTCAGTGTTGCAATGCACCGTGGGAGACATATTAATGTTTTTGGGGACCTGGGGCACCCCATTCTATGTCTATATTAAAAAGCTACTGGGCGGATTTACACCAAACCAAAAAAATGAATGCGTGCATAGCTTTGTGCCTAGGGTGTTTCTGATTCAGTTGAAATCCATTCAACAGTTTTCTCGATACACATATTCGATGTAAGCTTTTTTTCTCTTTGGTAAAAGGAATGCGCGCAGTTTGACTGCTTTATTTTCTTAATATGTTTTGAACTGTTAAATGAGTTTGCCACAAAACTCTGATTGGGCCCATGTATGGCATTTTTTAGAGTCAAACGTTGTTGGCATTAGAATTTTGAGAAGTCCATGCAATGTTTTCAGACTTTTAACTGTGACCGTTTTTTCCCTAAAGAATTTGACAATTTTTTTTAATTGCTCCATGCATAACTCACACGTACGGTGCTATTCATAGTTGGTCATCGTAACATTTTCGCATCTCACCATACTGCTCACTTCATACCTAAGCAGCTGAATTTCGCTTGTAATTGTCTCCATACCAAGCGCATAGCTACGCAGAATTTGTTGGTGTGCACATACACCAAACAAAGAGAGATTGAAACATTGTGTTGGCCCCAAACTTATATGGCTTTTAAAACTACAACCATGCACATAAATGGATTATGTTCAACCACTACTGGTTGTCTCACTGTTTTGTCTGCTACGTTGCACGTAGCTAGATTAACTTGATTGCATAGCTAGATTAACTCGATTGCATTTATACAGGCACCCGTAATAACTTTAACTTAATATCAGTACAAGAACACCTAGGACACAGCCACTTTTGATTCCTTGCTCTTCCCTGTTTACCAGAAACATTAGGAGCTTTTCTCCTAGTGTTTTGCTCATCTGTTTGATGGATTAAGTCACTTTTACACATCCTTAACTACTGCATAGCTCCATCATGTGCCTGCATCCATAGCAGTTGGGGAGGTTGAGTCCGTGTTTGCGCCGCCACAGTAACTGCAGACTTATTAATGGTGCCTATATACCTTCAACATGACTAGTTAACTTTTAGTTGTACCTACGTGACAAACAGATACAGGCTTTGCATACCAATGGCCTACAAACCTAAACTCACTCAAGTATCTCCATAATAACGGTGTAGCTAGTGGTTTTGTGGTATTTCAACTGCACTGCCAAAGTATCACTGTTTGCACCCACTGTATCTGCCTGAACAAGCAGCACCAAGTTAAATCATCACACCTATCTGTCATAATCTGTTCTATCTCAATGACACTAGGCCCTTCACACATAGAGCATCAGACACGAAAAATTCCTCATGCATTCTGGAAACATTAAAACCATAACCGCCTGCACTGCTACACTGAACAAACCCTTTCTGTAACCTAACCTCTGGAAAATCATCCCATCTTTATACTCTACAAGCCAATTGGCCTAGTACGTGCTCTGAACAGTTCCATAATTTCTCAACTGCCCCCCTCCCTGCTGTCCCTATTTCTGTCTCGATGCCCTTCCCCACCCCCCACTTACCTGAAGGGATTGCATTGTTGCGGCACCACTCCACTAATGTCTGCCAGGCTGACATGAAACTGGAAGAGGGGCTCTGATCATATTTCTTTAAAACATGGAGTGTGCGAGCAGCACAACCATTTATTTCAAATAAATCCATGCCTATTAGCAAACATGATGTGAACCTGTGGTGCTAATAGCTATAATGATTTCTGAGGGCCGTACCTGGTGGTAACGTCCCTGTGTCCTCGTTTTAAGGCTTTCCATACACTTGAGCCTATTAACTCGGGCCACTACAACTGGGTGCTGCCCTCAGAACTCACTTGTCATTATGCCTATAATGATATTTATGCCATTGAGGTGCCACTGTTTTACCATAATACTGACCACTCCATGGACCTTATGTTACCAACCCAACGATCTGTTCTATACAGTGCCTATTCCTGACTATGCTACTCTTGGCTAAGGCTTAGCGGTCACTGAAAACATTCCGGAGTTTGATCACAATGTATAGCTAGCTCGTAAGTAAATCAATCAAAAATGTCCAGGGTTGCCTGAGCACACACTCTAGTCCCTGTGCATCCAATATTGCAATGTGTACGAACTATACATTCTCTAAATCTGCCCAGTAAGTTAACCCAATTGTGACAACACTTTGGGGGATATCCGCCTCCTCCATTGCACAGTTGTGATCCACCTAAAAAGACTGACCCATGCTATCGCGATTCACTCCCTCCTACACCGCCAATGCATGCCACCTGTGTTGTTTTTTTTTTTTGTTAAATTTATATGTTTTATTTCCTCCGGCAGACTACGGTCTGGACACCACTGACTGGGGGCATAGTACTGTTGTGGCAAGACATAGTCTGTCAATCCCTTCACCCTAGATTCTGCCAGCTGTTGGGTCCAAAATATTTAGGAGGCACAAATGGCAGACACCACACACACGTACACACGCAGGACAGATGCGCGTACACACATTTTGCACCTCAAAACACTTGTCTGCAGGCGCATATCACACAGGGGCATGTTCGAAAGCAAGACTGCGCTGCTCTGATCTACTGAACGTCGTTGCAATGCCTCCTGATTAATTCACAATTCCTACCCTCATAAGCAGAACTCAATGAAAACTGCTCCCTCCAAACCCCCCTTCCAGACTGAAGTGATCAGGTGGACTCATATCGTGAGGGAGATGCATTTATTAATCAAGTCTTATTTAGTATAGTCTATCAGCGCCACCTTCCCAACAGTCCCTATGCTCTCCTCTCACACTCTGTTTCTAGAACACATTTGAACCTAATCATTCCATCCCTAGCCTCAAGCCGGTCTCCTTGTAAGACAGGCCCCCCTTCCTAACGGGATGACTCAAACCTGCAGCAGCAACAGAATTTGCAGCATCAACAGCAACATCCAAGATGACTACCACTGTGCCTCAGTGCACACTAGGCGCTGCCGTGGGTCTGCAGCACCTTGATTGGCTGGTGTCCCCACTTGAAGGAGCAAGCCCCCTGCGCCGGCAGTGGCTGGTGTCCCCATTTGAAGGAGCCAACCCCCTGCGCCGGCAGGCGAAGCTGGCCCCCACTGAAGGCCTACAACCAGACTATGGAGGCAGCCATTAACTAAGTGGCCCTCTTGGGCACCAGTAAAGCTAAAAACCCCACATAAGACCACAGCCTCCCTCCTTATCTATACCTACACATCCTTTTTTTCACCTCCCACCCCCCCGGCTTGTTTACCTACATCATGGTTTCCGACACTTCCTCTTTTCTTACTTGGGCTAATCCCACTTCTTCCGCACTTGCCCCCCCTTTCTGCTCCCCCTTCTCCTCACGGTTTACCCTTTAATCATCCCCTTTCTCTATAATCTGTGTTCTGCCTCCTTTCCCGCCTCCTTTAAACACAGATACGCTCTGGGCGTGGCTGAGTACGAGAAGGAGCAGCTCTTTCAGGGCAGATGTGAACAAGGCTATTGGAGTTGGAAGGCCAAGGGGCTGATCGGCAGTTGCGAAGAATGAGAGAGAGCCAGGCGAGAATTTCACACTTTCTGGAATCCGTAAGCGTTCCAAGACTGCAACTGAACGAGCAGAAAGGAGAAACCTTCAGGGTACTTCAAAGCGGCCCGCTACACTCCCGGGTGTACGTTGGAGTTTGGGAGGAGCAGAGGAGGCGTTGGTAACAGCCTTGACTGCTATATGAAAGATGTTGAAGAAAGAAGCCCAATGAATGTGACCAGTGAGTTATCGAAGGCAACAAAAGCATTTTTTCGTGTTAAAGTAAAAGTAACTGTAACCAAAAGTTGAAGGTTGCGCGTTTGCCGATAGAACTCGTAAGTAATGGAAAGTACAATTGTTGAATTGTGAGAATAGTATACAAAGCAACAAGTGGTCCTGCGAGGAGGACTCGCATATGTTCTGAGCCAAAGTGTATTTAATGGGAACCGGCGGCAAGAAAGTAACCTCGATTGCGAATTAAAGTTGAATAAGTGAAAAGCAAAGTATATGAACTCTGAATATGCTAAGAGGGCAAAGTATACAAACTTTGAAAGAGGCCAAGAGAGCAAAAGTAAGTAAAGAGAAAAAGAAACTACAAGAAGCATTGGTCTTGTGAGGTGATGAAGTTTGTTGATTGTTAAATTGTTTAAATAAAGGTCAAAGTGGTCATGCAGAAGTCTACGTAAAATCCTTGCAGTTTCAAAAGTCTAAAACAGTAAAAAGATAAAACCTGGGAAAGGGCACCCCCACAAAGTGAAAGACCAGCTTGAGCCTGGCGGGGGGAAGCCTTTGTTGAATTGTGGCAAAGTAAAAGTCAAGAGTAGAACTGTAGATTTTGTGACAAGGCAGGCAAAGCCTAAGAACTGATTGAACTGCCAAAAGCTTGAAGCACAAGCCCGAACTGTTAAAGTGTACCAGTAAGCCAAAGTGTGCAAGACTGATAGAACTGTGCCATCCACCTACCCTTTTTATGATTCTTGAGACCCTGTGCTGCTGAACGTGGGGAAGGGAGTTGTTACCTAAGCCATTCTGACATTTCTTTTAAGGCACTATTTTTCCTTTTGTTTTCCCTTTACACATTTGTCATTTAAGGAGGGCAAAGTTTGTTTTTTCTTTTTTAGTATAGGCCTTTTTATTCTGACTAGACTGACTTGGACTTGTTTGGTATTTGTTTAATGGTTAAGATTACTCCCAAGTGTTGGGGCAACTTAAGAATTCTACCAACCCAACCAAAATAAAGGTTTTTGAAACTTGCATCTATTTTGTTTGTGTCTACTGTTGATACCATGCCTTCCTTATAACAGTATAGCGGTGACCCCTGCACTGCAGCAAGGGTTTGATATGATGGTCCAAATGGCCCTGCTGCACTACCGTACAGTGGCTATTCCTGCAACTCTGCATTCGATTTCTATGAAAGTTCATTGGTACTCTGCTGCACTATAGCAAGCAAGAGTGGAAATGTTTGTCTGTGCAATGCTGCTTCACTAGAACAGTGGTGGTTCTGACACTGCATCAGGAGTTTGGCATAATGGTCCATTGGATTCTAATGCATTAATGTAGAGGTGGCCCCTGCACACTAGTGAGAGTGAGCCATGATGTTCACTTGACTCCACTGCACAAATACAATGGGGATCTCTGCATGGCAACAGGCTTTGGGCGTGATGGTTAATGGGGCTGTAGTAGTACACAGAAAAGTAATGTCTTGCGCATCATGGCTCTTTTTGTAGGAGTTGTTGTTACTGTGGAATGGTTTCTGTGTCTATTTTACACCCTCATTCCCCCACTCCTTACCCAGTCACCCATTTCTACTCACTGCCCCACACTCTCATTGTTCTCAGCAAACGGCTCTTAATTTCACTCTAATTTGGTGGCTCTCTCGCCTTTCACCCTTCTACCACCTCGCCCTTCTACCCTCCTCACCTCTGCCCTCTTTGCCCCCACTGCTCTCTTGTCCCCTTTGCCCTCACCTCTTCTGCTGGTGGCCCTCTGGCACCACTCCACCACTGACCCCCCCTCTACGCTCCTTTCCCTTTTCTGGTGCCCTCCCCCTCTGTTGTCCCTCAGATGGTCCTCAGACATCTCTCCCCTTCCTCTTTCCTCCCGTTCCTTCAGTGCTTCAGATAAGAATTGACAGTGGGATTAATGTACTCCCTGTTTTTGGGAGTAAAATGGGAATTGTATTTATATTTGTACTCCCTTAAAAAAAAAATATAGATATAAGCAGATTCCACAAGCCTCAGAAATATATCACATGCTGTGCAAGGGCCGACATCTAGTGGAAGCTGCAGAGTATTACAGTTTGTATTTCGAAACTCGAAAATGGGCATCGGCACAGGGCGTGCCAGTAATACTATCCCTAGTGTGACGTCCACTGTACCCATGATCCCTCAGGCGTGTAGGACCCTCTGATTGTTTTTTTCCGCCATACTTGACGGAAGCATTCCGCGGAGTACCCTGGCTTTCAGCCATATTTTGCTAAAAATCAATAATTATTCCCTGTTTCTTCCACTCCCACGTTGAATCATCGAGGTTCGAAGTTCGACGCCGACCCGGAGAAGAAACAACCGTCGAGAGCTGCATGACAGACTTTGGGCCTCGGAAGGCCGCTGGCCTCGGCCCGGGCCTTGGAAGGCCTATGGCCTCGGCCCTGCAAGTAGGGAGAGTGGGGGGGGTAACATACTCTACACTCGTATATATTTTCCTATACACACTAGCCCGCTGCCACAGGGTACGTGTGGAGGGTACCCCTTTCAAATTCTGCCCTAAGTGCAACCGCAAGTATCCTTGGGTTGACAAACACGCCACCTGTAACCTCTGCTTGCCGAGGGACCACCCCGAGGCGAACTGCTGAGTGTGTAGCTGGTTCAAGGCTAAGACACTTAAGGACCGCTCAACCAAACGTTGTGTAATGATCTCTGCTTCCAAAAGGTCAGGGTTTTCCCAACTCCCTTGGAAGCAGATCCATAACCCAGGTTCCGAGTGCCAACCAGTCCCAATTGGGACCTTTTGGACCCAGTCCTGGCGCCAGTGGCACCAGGCTCATAAATATGCCCAGTCCCAGCGCTGGAAGCGGCGGGCTCATAATGCTTGGGTGGACTTACCTGCAGCAGACCATGCTGCTTACTTGCCTGCCAGTTGAGCCTCTGATCCTCTTCTGTTTGGAACTACTTTTCCTGTTGGGTGGGGCAGGAGCCACTCCCTAGATTCAGAACACTGGAACTCTTCGGGAAAGCAGGAACTCTTTTCTTACCTAGGCGTGGCTGTGGAAGGAGACACCTAAGCACTACAGGAGGCTATTTAAACCACACCCGATGGATGAATCTTGCTTTGCATTATTCTGCATCCTCTGCAGCAGAACGCTCATCGTGTCTTCTGAATCTGATCCTGGGCCTAAGGAAAAAGGCTTACCATCCTGAATCCAGTCTTCAGCAACACCTATAAAGACAAGAAAGAACAGGTTAGCATTACGGTCTTCAGTGACAGCTCTTCACTTACCTGGTCCATCGGCTGTCACCAACGCCTTGCGCTGCATTCCGGCATCTGAAAGACAAAGGCTTACCTACTCTTCGTGCGCTCCGGAGGTCTTCACACTGCATTCCGGCATCTGAAAGACAAAAGCTTACCAACTCTTCGCACGCTCCGGAGGCCTTCGGCGCTGCATCCCGCATCTGAAAGACAAAACAAGGTGCGTTTAAAGACATTGGGGAACTTTAATACTCACGTGCCATTACTCCTTTCCACATCTAACCCAGTGGGTATTCCGGCACCCTGCAGCCGCTCCGAACTTGTACCTGCAAAATAAAAAGACAGTTAGAGCGCATCGTGAAGCAGGCAACAAGCGCTTACTTACGTGCTTCCAGGCGCTTCTATTAATCACACGGGCTCCATCTTCAACTCACTTCAGCCCGTCATCCGCCATCGCCGGAACCCTGCAAAACAAGAAACATCATTACTAAAGACTTTAAAGACATTAGAATTACTCGAAACTTACCGTTCGTGCAGTAAACGACGGACAGCAGTCCTCTGAAGTCAAGAGGCCTGATCCCCTTATCCAGTGAAGAAACTGGTTACAGCACCCTGCCCCGAGGCAGATGGAGAGCACGGCGTTCACTTACCTAAGGTGAGAGCGTTAACCTTTGTGGTTCTACAGGAGAAGAGAAAGGGAAGAAGAGAGAGACATTCAATAACCCAGTTCCTTAATCCCATATTTTCTATCTGCAGACATCTTACCCTGCGAGTCAGACATACAGTGCACAGAGGTCCAGCCCAAAGAGCCAGCCGTGTGTTACACATCACCTTTGAAGATACGGTATACGCCCAGTCAAGACCGGCGCCTCTACGGGAATCAGGTGAGCGTTACACGTTGGGCCCACCACGGCAGGCAACGCGAGGCCATGGAAGCTGAGGGCACCTCCAGTGATGGCACCGATGCCGTACTTTTGGATGGCGAGGGCAATGAGGTGTCGAAAGACGCCCAAGCGCAAGTCCCTGACCTCGGAAGGCTGTCCGGCAGGGCAGTTATGGGGAACACACCCGGCGACACGAACGCTACCCACACCACTTCTACACCTAAACACTCAAAGTCCAACCGAGACTCGACGCGCGTGTCCAGTTCTCGGAAAGAGGCACGCACAGAGCGGCCCACCGATTTGGTGTCCTTTGGGCGTTCTCGGTCAAGATCGCCGCATGACACCAGGCAACCGTCCACAGTTGCCAAAGGTGCCTCACTCACCAAAGTCATTGAGGTTCGCTCGTCAGAAGATGAATTCGACCTCCACCCCCAGCCCGCACACCAGAAGTCAGCTCCGGCAGCCCATTCGGCGTCTGCCTCTGAGTCCCAACGTGCACACTCTAAAGAAATAGACAGTACCCCCGAATCTCGACGCCAGCGTTGCATAGCTCAGAGAAGGTGAAAACACTAGGGAAACACTCTTCTACTCATGGGGGAGGTGGTAAATAGTAGCAGTCTCTCTCTTTCTCTCTTTCTCTCTTTCTCTCTTTCTCTCTTTCTCTCTCCCCCCTCCCCCCCCCCCCCCGCAGACACTTAAGGACAGCCAAAAGTCTTCCGATAAGCAAAAATCCAAGACCTCTGTCCCTGCCCCCAAGTCCAAACTGGTTCCTCCTCCTCCTCCTCCTCACGAAATGGGAATAGAAGGGGAACCCTCTCATGGAATTGTCATTCTCAGCTCCAGGAAATGGAGTAGTGAAGATATAGACAGGGTAATGACGAGAATGTCTTACCTGGCTGACTTCTACTCCAAGAACCCAGAACACTTCCTCACCTATACCCCTGATGTTGTTACTCCCTCAGGATCTAGGGACCCGCAGCCCCCTGGTAAGAAACCTCGGTTTGAGACTCCAATGCAAGGTCTGTGTTAAGGCCCTTTTTACATCCAGCCTTACACCCAGTATAGTGAGGATCCAGACTTGGTAACGTTGGACGGCCAAACTGGGGGGGGGGGGACTATTATGGGGACGACAAGGGCCAAGACAAGGAGGAAGATGACCCAGAAGTCTACAGAATAGACTCCCCTGTAAGCAAAGAACCACAAGTTACCGACTCTCCAGTCGACAGCCAGCCCCTCCTAAATGAGGTCTTGACTAGAGCGGCAGGGCACTTCCGCATAGACACTCACGGCGCACAGGAGGAGAGGGACTTTGCTGAGGAACTAGTGGGAGAAAAGAAACCCATTGCCCAAGCCATTCCAATTCTCAAGTCCATCCAACGGAGAATTGACCCTTCTCACTCCTAACCTCACCAGGTCAGTAAATGCCAGAGTCGAGAAATTGTTCTCTGCCCTCTGTCGGCCCTGCTGTTTGCCCTCGCGATAGAACCACTTGCTGCAGGCCTCGGAGCCAGACAATTGGAAAAAGGACTCGCCCTAGGGCCCCATAAATTTATCCTATCATTATACGCTGATGTGGCCCTCTTTATCATTGACCCAGTAGTGAACCTGAATCCGGTGATGAGAGGTGCTCAGGTTTGGAGGTTTCATCGGGGCTAAAAATCAACCACACCAAGTCGTGGTATTTCCCTTGACAGCTGATAAAATAGAATTCAGAGACCAATTTCCACAGGAATCCGGTATTTGGGGGTAATGCTGTCGAGGAATCGTAAAGAACTCTTCCGAGACGACTACGGGAAGACGATCAACACACTTTGTGATAAAATATCACAGTGGCGGTACCTTCGCTCACACGGTGAGGCCGGGTCTCAATAGTGAAAATGGTCATATTGCCCAAGCTACTATACCGGTTTGTCAACATCCCACTGCTATTGTCAAGGAGCTTCTTTCTGTGCCTACGCAGCTTGATCCTAGAATTAATATGGGCAGGCAAACCGGCCAGAGTGGCCCACACAATTCTTGTCCAACCAATTAAGAAAGGAGGGCTGGCAGTGCCTGCCTTAGAATGTTACTACTGGGCAGCACAAGCGCAATTCCTGGGACACTGGTACGCTACCGAATTCATCCGTCCTCGCGTCCAAATTGAAAGGGCCCTGAAATCTCCAAATATCCTGCGGGCAGCGATTATAGGAGAAGTCCAGGTACCACCAAGAACCCTAAATGGAGTGTTGATCACGTATGAAATCTGGAAAGAAATGACAGATAAAAGTGGTGTCGCTGTTAGATTCTCGCCCCTCCTACTGGCAACCGAGAGAGTTTACCTCCAGTGGGCAGACATACTACAAGATTTGTTTGTGGAAGGAAGTTTTCTGACGATCCAGCAAGCTCGAGAACGAGGCACTGATTCAGCTCTAGACGTATTTATATATTTCCGACTCCAATACGCACTTAAATCATTATTTCCGACACAGCCACCCACATGGCAACTCCTACATGGGGTAATTCAAACACAAGGTGAAGGCAGGCTGATATCCAATATCTATAGGGACTTGCTCACGGTCACAACACACAGGCTGACAACTCCAAAATATAGGTGGGAAAAGGCACTGGAGAGTACGATTACAGAGGACGAATGGGCATACGCACTGTGGCAGACACTAAAGGTATCTTTAAACTCCAGATACAAGCTAATTCATTTTAATTATGTTAATCAAGTATACCATACACCGGCCAGACTCCACAGACAACGTCCAACCATGTCAGTGGCCTGCGGGCGACGTGGCACGACCCCAGCAGGATTTCTTTACATAGCCTGGGAATGCCCGACAATCGGTCATTTTTGGGCAGAAGTGTTAGACAAGATCTCAACAATGATTGGTGAACAACTGGAGCAAAGCCGTCAATGCTGAGGTACACCAAGGACCTGCAACCCCTGGTGAGGAGACTAGCTGGCCTACTGCTGGTACTCGCACGAAGACACATAGCTATAACCTGGGGGAAATGTTGCCCACCCACATTACAACTATGGCTCCAAGAGGTAAGCGATATGCAAACAACTTTTATTAGGGCTGTGCCGCTGCATGCACAGCCTCCAGACATATGGGGTCCCCATAAATTATCTGCTAACATCGTCAGACTAAATCTAGGCGAGAGACTACCGATTTCTCCGCCTTGGTTCCTGAACTCTTTTCGACTACTGAATTAGAGGTTATTGTGTATTGCATGACCGAAAGAAGATTTTCGGTGCAAGTGAGAGGGGGATGGGGCATCACGCTGCGCATTGTTGTAATCTGTTATTTTTACAGTTATAAAACTAAAATAAAAGTTGGAAGAAAAAAAAGATAATCCCGACTTCCAGGGAGACATAAAGGTGCTCCTACAGAACCATGGTGAAACTCCTTTGAAGTACATTGTAGGGGAATAATTGCACAGGGAATTCTTGAAACAGCTCAATTTCCCTGTTTTATAGAGTGTGAACCAGAAGAAACTAAGAGGTACCTTAGACTTTGGGGAAGCTGATGAACCCTCTACCACTGAGGCATAGGGGGAGAGGCAAAGGGGGAAGAAGAACCTACCATTCTTCCCGATCTAGATTTCACCCAGCGAAATGATCCAGCACTCGCAGAGGCTTTCTTGCAGGTGATTCCTGAAGGGGAAGGATTAGAGAAGGAAAGTCCTGTTTTCTTCCTAAAGCAAGGAATACTGTATAGAAAGGAAACCTCCAGAGAAGGCCTACGTAAAACTCAGTAATCCCCAAAACCCATCGAAAGATCGTCCTAGAGATTGCACATTCTCATTTGACTGGCGGACCCCTGGGACAATCTAAGATCCAAGCGCACATCAGTGAGAAGGTTTACTGGCCAGGTATACATTCTGACATAAAGAACTTCATTCAGACATGTGAAATATGTCACAAAACTAGTACGCATATTCCCTTGCCTGCCCCTCTGAACCCTTTACCAATAGAAGTCCCTTTCTCCCGATTTGGGGTGGGTATCATTGGACTGTTGGAAACCTCTAGACTGGGTAACAAATATGTCCTCGTAATCGTTGATTACGCTACCCGATAACAAGAGGCATTATGCGGAACAACACAACCCAGCACATTTTAAAATGCCTATTACCATATTTTTCCAGGGTTGGTTTCCCCAAAGAAATTCTAACTGATCAGGCATCCGATTGTATGAGCATACTCCTGGGTGAAGTCAAGGAATTACTCCATGTTTCTACTTTAAGAACCTCTGTTTATCACCCCAAATGGACGGATTGGTAGAAACATTTTACAAAAACCTTAAGATGATCTTAAGAAAAGTTGGTAGACCAGGATGGGGAAGACTGGATTGCATGATTCCCTGGGCCCTATTTGCAGTAAGAAAGACTGCCTCAGGCGTCCACCGGATTCTCTCCTTTTAAACTACTTTATGGTTGAAAACCAAGAGATGTCCTTGACATGCTCTGGGAAACTCTCTCACAAACGGGTACCCGTTTTTTGAGAGCATATGATGTTCAAAATCTAGTCTATGCTCACATGAAGAAAGCCCAAGCACAACAAAAGTCCACCTGTAAAAACAAGGTACACTTAAGATCTTTTCCAGTAGGACAAAAGGTATTCGTCCTCTTACCTACTTCTGAAAAGAAACTTGTCTTAAAGTGGCATGGGCCATATGAAGTACTACAGCAAACTGGGACCTGTGCCTATAAAATAGCCCTACCTAACAGGAAGCAAAAGTGTAATAATGTAACTTCAGGGGTGGTCTTGGGCTTCTTACATATACTTTATTACATAGTTACATTAAGCTAAATATAAGGATAACCATTGGGTCCCATCACCCAGGCTTAACTCACATCAGGTAGAACACTCGTACAGCATTTACACATCAACATTCCACATGACATCACAGGGTCTCTCATTCACAAGCAAGCACTTCACAACACATCTACTTCCTTTCCAATGACGCACAACCACACAACATTCACCAACACGCACTTCACAACACACCTCCTTCCTTTTCCACACCACACCAACAAACACATCACAACACATTCCTTTCCTTTTTACAACCACCACTGGCCTGGGAAACGCAACACAATACAGGGCACTCATACAGGACATCCACACCATGCATCTTTTTATAGAGAGATGCAGCTCTAAAGAAAATATCTCAGGGACGCGATCCCCATATTGCTGCGGGACGCTATCCCTACTCTGATGCGGGACGCTATCCCTATACTGGTGCAGGGTGCTACCCCTACTATGATGAGGGACACTATCCCCACTCTACTCGGGGACGCTATCCTTATACTGGTCCGGGGCGCTACCCCTACTCTGACGTGGAATGCTATCCCTGCTCTGCTGCGGGACGCTATCCCTGCTCTGCTGCGGGGCGCTATCCCTACTCTGTTGCGTGACACTATCCCTACTCATCACCTCACTTCATGTTGAAAGGTACGCTATCCCTACACTTCACTGCTGATTGGAGGCACTACCCTCCTCCCTTGGGCTTCACTTCAAGACTCAACCCCTCTGCTTCTGCGCTGGGCTGTCCCTTCTTTATTTGAGCCCTGGGCCTTCGCTGGGGCTTTCTTTACTTCTATGACCCTTGTGCTCTGTACCCCTGGGTGATGGGACTTGCTTCTTATGTTTGGGGGGCAGTGGCTCCTTGCCTTCCTCTGGTGTGCCCCCCCCCTAAGCATTCCTCTTCTTTGCGCATGTTTTGTTTCAGTAATCCTTGTCGCCAGTGTAATAATGTAACTTCAGGTAGGGCTTCTATCCCTACTATCCCTACTCTGATGCGGGACGCTCCTATACTGGTGCTGGGCGTTACCCCTACTCTGATGATCCCATCCTCATTGCCAGTGTAATAATGTAACTTCAGGGGTCTTCTTGGGGTCTTGCATATACTTTATTACATAGTTACATTAAGCTACATATAAGGATAACCATTGGGTCCCATCACCCAGGCTTAACTCGCATCAGGTAGAACACTCATACAGCATTTACACCAACATTCCACATGACATCACAGGGTCTCTCATTCACAAGCAAGCACTTCACAGCACATCTCCTTCCTTTCCAATGACGCACAACCACACGACATTCACCAACAAGCACTTCACAACAAAAAGACCCACCTCTACCACGTTAAACTCTTAAAGGAGTGGAAAGAAAATCCTTCTGCAGCCACTCCCTCGATCCGGTCTTGTTTGTGTTATGCTCACCTGGTATCCACAGGGGCGCCACACGATACTGGATGGAGGTCTAAGCGCTATCCCGGACCCCTCTCTGCTTGGTTATGTGCCAGACGTTGGGTAGCGCCTATAACAGGAGAATGGAGGGTTAAGATACTGATTCAGTGATGGGTGGACTCCTACCTCCCTTTGGTCCAAATCCCCTCCCTTTGGGTTATTCCTCACCTTAGGTTTTTGTGCGCTGAACTCTCCGTCCTGTGTGTCTGTGCAGGGGCGCGTGGTTGGTGCGGGCGTTCCATGGTCCTAGTTGCTTCACTGGTCTGTGTGCCCTTATGTCGGGTCCAGAACGACTGTGAATGTGACTCTGACTCTGCTTGCTGTCTTCCAGGTGAGTTATAATGTCTTTTCCGTCTTTATTCTGTCTCTTTCTTTCCCTCCGTTTTCTCTGTCTTCTCAGCATCTTGCTCCACTACGCTGTTCCCTAACAACGTCTCTTTTTGTTTTCACAGGAATGGTTGCGATCTCGGAGTTGCCGCGCCGATGCGAAGACCACAGTGAGTTATTGATGCGCAGAGCGCTGCACCGTTTATTGGTGTTAATTGCTAACCTGTGTTCTCTTCTCTTCTTTGTACAGGTTGCGGTGATGTTCTGGCGTGATGAGCGATTGACGTGCTGCTTGCCCAGGTAAGTGCTATGTTAATGCTGACCTTGTTCCTTCTCCCTTGCAGGTTGCGGTGAAACCCGGAGATGGGCGAGGTAAGAGAAGCGCAGGGTGCTGCCAGGCTTCGCTGCTTGCCCAGGTAAGAATTGCTATAATGCTGTCCTTGTTTCTTTACCTTTGCAGGTTGCGGCGAACTCTGGAGATGGGCGAGGTAAGCGAAGCGCAGGATGGATTCAAGGCCAGTTACTTCACAGGTAAGTGTTCTTGCTTGCTAATGCTGTTCTTGTTCTTCCAGGTTATTAATGGAATCCGGATCTAGGGCTTCAGGATCGGGCCACCGGAGAAGCAGATGAGCAGGAGCTGGACACGGTGAGCGTTACGCTGCAGGAGTGCAGAATAACTCAAAGCGTGTTCTGCTGTTTGAGTGTGGTTTAAATAGCCCAGGTGAAGTAGTTCCAGGCCTAGTAGTTCCAGGCCCAGCCACACCCAAAACACTAGACCACATGGCTTGGTTCTAAAGAACTTGAGCTGTGTAATAGGCCGCCATGTTGGATTAAGGTCCAAAACTGGTATTGCATTATTACTGATAATGAGCCTGGCGCCAAAGACGCCAGGACTGCCTCCATGTATGTTTCTGATGGAGTTTTAAGGCCCTTGGGGCCAGTGTGAAGGGCTTTAGCCCCACTGCTGCCAGGGGGCTGTTATGCCTGAGTGGGGGGGGGGGGGGGTCAGGGACATGGATCGTGACAGTTTGCTACCGGAAGAAATAACTCTTGGGGAATTAAACCAAAATTATCTATCTAGTCAACAGCTAGAAGACTTAAAAGATTTGGTCACGACATTCCACAATGTATTCTGCGGAAAAAAAAAAAACGGGGAGAATGCACAGCACTTCTCATTATATTGGAACTCCAAATGTAAAATTGGTCCATTTGAAACCAGATAGACTCCCAGAAGCCTGTAGACAGATGGTGGTCGAGGAAGTGAACAAAATGCCGAGGGCAAATATTATCGAACCTTCTTCAAGCCCATGTTCCTCCCATACTGTGTTGGTCACTAAACCTGATAATTCCTGAAGGTTTTGCATGGACTTCCGACAGGGCTATGCCATCTCCGTCTTTGATGCCTATTGTATGCCGCGCATTGACAAATTGATTTGATGAACTAGGAACTGCCACCTTCCTATCAACCCTAGACTTAACCAAGGGGTACTGTCAGGTTCCAATACATGGTCCTGATAAGGAAAAGACTGCTTTCTCGAAGCCCCTGCGACTTTACGAGTTCAAAGTCCTCCCTTTTGGCCTACACGAGGCCCCTGACACTTTCCAACAGCTTATGGACAGGATATTACAGGCGTACTCTGATTTCTGTGCGACTTATGTTGACGACAGTCTTTCATAGCAAGACTTGGGGAAGATCGTCTTTTCTTTGTATTTTATTTAATAATATACTTTAAGCCATGTCTGCTTTCTATATATACAACATTACATTTAAGATACATCATTAAAAAGAAACAACCAATACTACACAATAAAACAAATGGTTAAAACGCAGAACATAGCACCTATCTATCTTGTACAAGTTTTTGGTAATGCACTAAATGCAGACGTCACTTGTTTGGCAACCTACGACATTCTTTGTAATCTAAAAGTTTCAACAGGTTAAAATTTATATTACACCTTGTGATAATTAATTTAAAATCTCTATACATGACATAAAAAATGTCACAAAAAATACATATAATTAATATAATTTCCATCCATTAGTTTACACCACATGTCTACAGTCTTAGTGCTGTTGCATTTGTTATATCATTTGAGCCATTTTGCTTGTAGGGTAATTAAGCTTTCGCAGTTAACTAGGATATGCTCGGCAGATTCTATTATGTCAGTACCACATAGTCGATTTGAGCGCCTTGTATGCATCCGCGCTCCTATGATTTCTAGCACAGGACACATTAAATTTATCAGGTAATACCTGACAGTCCAACTACCTGGGTACACCATTATGTAATTTGGGCTTAAGCACGCTCCATTATATATGCTATGAAGAGACTGCTATTCTCATTTGTTGCTAATTTAACAAGGTCTACTTCATAGCTATGAGAAGTCAATTTCAGTTTCAACCACCTTTTGCAAGTCCAAAAATGATTTGTGACTACCCCTCGTGAAACCTAGAAGCCAACTATCATGGGTCTTCCTGGTTTTGGCTATCATGAGTCTTCCTGATTTTAGCCATTGTACCCATATAGGTGAATGCTTCAATCAATGCTTATGCTTTTAAGTAACTCCCTATGATCGTGTTGTTTAACATCAGTAGCTTTTCATACCATAATGTTACCTTGGATATGTATACAGCCATTGTAGTTTTTATGTTAAATTCAAGTCTGATGTATTCCACTGGTAAACACATAGGCATTCGAAATAATATCCTTCACATTTTCACTTCAAAACTGTTTGTTTCATATGTTGGATCATGACCCCACATCACAACACCATACATAACGAGAATAATCTTGGCACTGTATAACAATAATATTGTTTTGATTGCCATCCCTCCTTGCCACCGAATAACAGAACTTAAGCCATGTATGAGTCTCGTGCATTTGTTTTTAGTTTCAATCCTGTAGCATTTCCAACTAAATATCTCATTTATGATCACTCCTAGATATTTGTATCGTTTAACACAATCAAGTGGATGTGAATCATAGTTCCACACATACTTTAAGCTTGCTCTCGCAGATTTCCCTTTTAAAAACCATGATTTTGGATTTAGTGAGGTTCACCTTGAGCCCATTCTTATTAGCATATGTATTCAAGCAGTCCAATAGGTTTTTCAGGCTGTTTTGTGTTTGATCTAATAATCTGCATAGCCCAGCCAATTTAATTTCTGCATTCCAATCTTGATTGCAAAGGATTTAGACTCAAGAAAAGCTGCTGGCAAGTCGGCTAAATGGAGATTAAGGAGTGTTGCAGCGAGAATGCAACCCTGCTTAACACCTCTGCTAGTTGGAATAGTCTCAGATAGTTTCGCTTCGACATTCAAGCGGATATGTACACTGGTATCTAGATAGAGCAATATTATCATATTTAGTTGGCCTCTCGGTATGCCCCACGCTATAAGTTTAGTCCACGGACTGTTATGCATTATGGTATCAAAGGTCGCACTGAAGTCTATAAAATATATTAGTATATTATGAGTGGTATTGGAGTTTTATCTAAAGTCAACCTCGTTCAACAGGCTCTGTCGGCCATGTTTCTTGTAGAGCTACCATACAGAATAGCTCCATATAAATTAAAAGTCCTTCCTCAGATGTTGGGTGTCTGTTACGCCTTGTGTTCCAATAGCATAAGAAACTAGGTCAGCAAGTCACGCTTGCAAAATGAGTCTTGAAAATGTTGGTAGCCACTGCCAATTACCCTCAGTATTAGGCTCACACTTGCTTTGGTTATACACGTTGGGATTTACCTGCATGTTACTAGCGACCCCATCTTTAGATGTCCTGTTATTATGGTCAGAGTTTTTTACACAGGGTCTGGGAATTTGCCTAACCATTTTAGATTGTACAGATAATATATTCAGGATGTTTTTGCTGGCTGGATTTTCTATGAACTCATCACTTGCTGCCTCAACATATTCACAAATAAAAATTCATTATCTTTCAATGCGCCATCCTTGTTAGTATGAGAACATTTATTATTTTTTCGTTGCTCCGTTTTGTTCATCAGTTTGGGGGAAGCACAGCTTCTGCTGCTTCTTCATACTTAAGTTATGTTAGTTATACATGTTCCTTAAGCCTCCGACATCACGCATGCATTCATGGGCCTCCGCCATTTATTGCTATACATACATACATGCTTGGGCTATTTGTTTCTTTTTCCTACCCTTGGAGTATTTAATACGATAATGTTTGGAAGAAATTACACTAGTGTAGTCTACTAGTTTCAGAGTGCTAAGTTTAGCCCCATATCCATTGTCAACTTCGCAAGTATTTATCCCTTGCTCTCTATATGTTTTACGCCCACTGTTAGTACTTTTATGGAGTAAGATGGATTGTTTGTTGATCTTATTCTCTAGTCGTTCACATCTTTCTACAACTGTAAGCAAGAATTGTTCCAAAATGCTAAACCTAGTTGAAGATGTCAAGCTCATATTCATTGAGTTATTGCCATCAACATCTTGCTCAGCACACTCAACAGCTTCGTTGGGGGTTAATTCTAGTATTCTGTGGGGTACAAGGCTCTTGTGGCAAGGGGACATCTATCTGTACGGTAGTTTCAGTTAATGTTACTTGTGGAGAACTCTGTCGAGCCTATTGCCTCCAAGTAAATTTCATACATGGTGGAAGCGAGAGAATTAATCTTTACTGCGCTCAACAGAGCACTAGAGGATAATAAGGTGGGTGACCTCAGTGTAACCTCAACAGTTGCATTAACCTTTTTTGGGACTGTCGTCCTGCTTCGTCACCAGAGAGACACCAGTTACAGGATTATGTATCATAGCCTGCACGCTAACCATGTGATTTACAGTGGAGCTTTCAGCAGGGCACACGGTACTGGCGGACTCTAGTATAGACATCACAGGTTCTTTTGGATGTATGGGTAACAAATAGGTTTTAGGTACATTATCATCTATGACTGAACCTTCACCTAATTTGGACACATCTGAAACGGGACTGTCTTACCTAGTGATTTGACACATTTTTGGGATCTCGTATTCTCACAGTTTATCTCAGCAGAATCCTCAATGGTTTTCATTTCACTAATTACACTTATGTCATGCAGAACATTTTTGCTACTAATTACCGGAGCTGTACACTTTGTGCCCACACATCCGAGCGCTGTGTTCAGTTCAGTGACAATTTCATTGATTGCTTTGTTTTCCTCTATGGAACCGAGTACTGATTGTTTATGGAAATTAGTCGTTAATTTCTTTGTTCTACATGCAAGTTGAGGTTTCACTATAATTTTGGGTGTGCACAGCCTTTGTTGTCGGTGTAAATGACCACGGTTGACGGGAAACTTGTCTGGCTCAGAGAGAGCATTGGAACAAGACGGGTCAATCGTCCCTCGACATACTATGCCGCATCCGTGTTGTACGGTGGATAGGTTTGCTCGTTTAGCAAGTTGGAAGATCCTGGTAAGCAGACTGAGGGTGTGGGGGGAAGAGGGAGGGCAGGAGGGAAAGAGGGAGAGGGAAGAATAAGAGTAGCTAACAACCGAAGCGACCAGGGTACGCCGTATGCAGCTGGGGTAATGCTAAGCAGGAAGGTTAGAAAATAAGTTCCGGAATCTGCCAATGCTTTTCAGGGCGCCAGGAGCTTTCTGTAAATAGCAGACTTTGTTGAACAGACTAAGGACAGGATCAGCGGTACAAGGAGAAAGGAAAACCTAATCTAGTCAAGTCTAGTGCATAGCGCACTCTGCAAAGCCGTGAACAGCACTCAAGGCTGCACTCAATGCTACAATGTTACAACAACTTAAAACAAACCTTGAACCAGATCCTAAAGGTGGTAGACATTTGAAACGAGTTTGTATTACAAACTGAGGCCTCTCTAACAGGGTGAGGAGAGTTTTGTCACACATTTGTGATGAATTGGAACATCCTCTCCTCTTCACTAGTCAAACTCTTCCCACGTGAAAAACAACTGTGTTGGAATTAGAGGCCCTTGCCAAAATGGGACATCACCCGTTCTGAGATACTATCTCCTAGGACGGAAGTTCAGACTAATCACAGATCATTCTCCTTTAGTAAGGATAAGCCAACAAAAGGACTCTAACCCTCAAGTTATGCGAAAATGAAGGTGTGGAGAAGCAGCCGCCTCCGTGGTACCATCCTTGGCTCCAAGAACAAAGCGGCGTCTGTGAAATCAACACAGCCGGTCAGTTGGGGAGACCAATACAAGGCTGGTCTGTGTTATAGCCAAGGTTGCAATCTGCAACATTGTATGGCGAGCGCTGGAACGAACGTTGTTGAAATGCGTATGATAAAAGATGCAAGTAAAGTTGAACTGTTGATGAGGGTTTGAACTTAGACTTTGAAACCATACATTTTTTTTAAAAAACTTTCTTTTTGGGTTTTTCAACAAATGAACTATGCACCGCTTAACACTTATCCCCAAACCCCCTGCCCATTCCCTACCCCGCTCCACTCAGTGCATCTGTCTCTGCTGCTGTGAAGTGTCAACAGTTGTATCCTTCCGCTGCTCTTCCTTTATATTGGGGGCTCTCTGGAGTTTGAGCTCGGCATTGGGGATTGAGGGCAGGGGGGTGTCTGCAGTTGGTAGTAGATAGGCAATCTAAGGGCCCCAGATGTCTGGAGGGCGCGCGTGTAGTGGCAGTGTTTTTATAAAGTCTGTTTCCACGTCTTGACAGTATGTGACATCCTTTTGCCACCTTTGCAGAGTTGGCGGGGGTCCGCGACCCCATGAGCACGCAATTCTTCTTGCTAGGACTAATAGGAGACCCGCCAGTTTACGGACAGATGATGGAAGTTGTCGGGTTAGGCCGAGGAGCGTTAGGATGGATCAGGAGCCAGCTGTTCACCTATGATTGCAGAGTTTTCTTTCAAGCACTTGAGCCCAGAATTGAAAGATTCTTGGGCATGACCAGGCTAGGTGTACAAAGTCTGCTTCTGGGGCCCGCAACAGACGCATGCTGGTGAGATTGTTGGCCTTTGTGCATGGAGTTTCATTGGTGTGTGATACACTTGATGCAGGTAATTGAAATGTGTTTGTTTATAACTGGTGTTGAGAGCTACCTTCTGAGTTTGTTGTAGGATGTAGGTCCAGTCGTTGTCTGATATTGAAATCTTCAGGGTTTTTTCTCATCTTTTTCTGGGATTTACACAGAGGGGGACTTCAGCTAGAAGAGTTTTGTTTATTTCTGATACCAGCTTGCCTTCACCTTGTGCCTGTATCACCCCATGGAGTAGTTTCCAAGTGGGTGGTTGACTCGGAAAAGTGGTGAAGTTGGTTTGGAGTGCATGGCGTAGTCGGAAGTAAATAAGCTGGTCTAGGGCACTAACGCTCACTTTGTCTTTGGCTTGTTGAGGGCTTAGGAATGTGCCTTCTGGAAACAGGTCGCCTAATGATTCGATTTGTGTTTTATCTGTCCATTGTAGGTAAATCTTTTCGGTGGTTAGAGGTATTCCAGGTATGAATCTTGCTGGATGTAAAGGGGAAAACCTGGTTTGAATGTCATATTTTAGTGCGATTTTCTTCCAGTTCGCATAGGTGACTTGTATAATGTTGAGTGTATCGTGCGGGCCTGTAGTTCGCCGATGATGATTGCATTAAGGAGATAGGGGGTGGCCCGCGCTCTCTCGACCTGGACATGTGGTCTGATAAAGTGCATAGTGTACCAATGTCCAAGGAACTGGGCTTGTGCTGCCCAGTAGTAGCGTTCGATGTCTGGGAGTGCTACGCCTCCTTTTGCCACTGGTTGGGTGAGTGTTGCATATGCAACTCTTGCGACTTTTCCTGCCCATAGAAGTTAGAGAACCATGCTCCGGATGCATTGAAGGAATTGCTGTGGCAGTAGGATTGGGATGTTTGCGAACAAGTACAAGATTTTGGGTAGAATCACCATCTTGACCAGGGAGACCCGTCCCCACAGTGAGAGCGGGAGGAGTTTCCATCTGTTTGTTTTGTTCCGTAGTTGTCTCGCATAATGTCGTGGTGGGATCTGGATAGGAAGATTCCTAGGTACCTTACTTTTGTGTGTTGCCAGTGGAATCCAAAGTCGTTGGCGAATTCTTCAGTGTTTGCGGTCAGAGGGAAAATAATTGATTTTGCGTGATTGATCTTCAGTCCTGAGAACTTGCCGAACTTGATTACTATTCTCATTATTGGGTTCAAGTTCTCTGCTGGGTTATTTATGAAGAGGGCTACGTCATCTGCTTAGAGGGATATTATTAGTTTGTGGGGTCCGAGAGATACTCCTTTATCTCGGTGGTCTGTCCGTAGTTCCGAAGCTAAGGGTTCCATCACTAATGCAAACAGTATGGCCGAGTGGGCATCCTTGTCTCGTCCCTCTCTTCAGTTCTATCAGCGGATTTCATGTTTCCCTGGATGATATTGGATGTAGGGAGTTTGTATAAGAGCGCTATTAACTTTAGGAAGTAGTTGCCAAGACCCATACGTTTCAGTATGGCGAACAAGAAGGGCCATTCGATAGTCAAAAGCCTTTTCAGCATCGAGAAGCACTGCTGCTGCCTGGCTCTCAGGGTTGATTGCCTCCATGACTCCAAACATTCTTCTTATTCCGAATGTTTGTTTTGCGGCCAGGTACAAAGCCTGCTTGATCGGCCAGCACCAGGCCAGGCATCGGGGGGAGCAGCCTGGAAGTGAGGATTTTCGCCATTATTTTGTTGTCCAGGTTAATTAGCGAAATTGGTCTGTACGATGCGCAATCTTCTTTGGCTTTTCCGGGTTTGTGTAGGAGGAGGATGTTTGCTTTGTGTAAGGATGGTGGTAGTGTTCCGGTGGCAAGTGCCTCCTCATAAGTTTTCAACAGGAGTGGTGCTAGCATGTGAGGAAAGTGTTCATCGAATTCGCCCGTTAAACCATCAGGCCCTGGTGCTTTGGTGTTAGGGAGCCCTTTGATTGCTTCTAGAATTTCTTCTAGTGTGAGGGGCTCGTTGAGTGGTTCTCGCAGTTCGGTGGATAGCCAATACAGTTCAATATTTTCGAGATAGTGGGCTAGGTCAGACAGGTCGGTGGAGTAGCTTGTTAGACTTTTGGTAGTATATGCAAAAGGTCTCAGTAATCTCTTCTTCGGTGTATACTAGTGTGCCATGCTGGTTTCGTATCCTTTCCACCAAGGTTGGTTTCCTTTCGGCTGCTACTAGTCGTGCGAGGAGGGCCCCAGGTTTTTGGTCTTCGCCGTATTGACGCACTTTATGACCTCTGGCCAAGAATTTTACTTCTCTTTCTGCCTTGGTTTTGAAGTTTTCTAGCTCTTCTTTGAGGGCTGCTTGGGAGTGGCGATTATTGGACGTTGGGAGATCTTGTTCAAGTTCTTTTAGCTTGGCTTCGCTTGTGTCAAGTTCTCTTATGATCGATTTCAAAATTCTGTTTTCTTTTGTCAAGCACACCCTCCTCACGTAGCATTTCAGCGTTTCCCAAAGTATAAGCTGGCTGATGCGACTGAGCCTTAATTAATTTCGATAAAGGCGTTTATTTCTGTACGCAGTTCTTCTGCAAAGACCTGGTCGTTGAGGGATCCTAGTTTGAATCTCCAGTGTAACCCACCCTTTCTATTGTCCATTGTTGTGCATTCCAAGGTGACTACTGAATGGTCGGAGAGGGTCCTGGGCAGAATTAGAATTTGTCCCCAGCGGAAATGACTGAGAGGATACTAACAGATAGTTGAGCCGTGAGCTCAACTGTAGACCCACGAGTGAAAGGAGTATTCGCGGTTTTCCCAGTGTTCGTGTGTCCAGATGTCAATGAGATTGTATGCATTACAGCTCTCTGTGATCTGCATGCTTGCTTTGGAGGGGGGGCTTTTCACGCCGTGAGATTTGTCTTTTTGGGGGTCGAGTGGGGTATTTAGATCTCCTCCCCAGATGATCGTGACTGACTTTGTGCCCATTAGGTGTGTCATCACCCAGTCAAAGTTGTTTGGTCCATCAGTGTTTGGGCCATAGGAGTTTACAAGAGTGATTTCTTTCCCTTCTAGGATCCCAAATACCATGAGGGGTCTGCCGTCTGAGTCTTTGTCAGCTGAAATGAACTTGAACTTTGTCTTTTTGCTGATCGCGATAGCAACTCCCCTGGCAAAGGAGGAATACGATGAAAAATACCTGTGACATCCCCATTCTCAGGCCCAGCTGTTTTCTGTGTTGGGGAGGAGGTGTGTCTCTTGTATCAAAGCCACGTCAATCTTGGGTCTTCTGAGGTATTGGGAGATCTTCCGTGTTTTGGTTGGCTGATTGCCTCCTCTAATGTTCCACGTGGCTAGATTGAATGTGGCATGTAGTTTTTATCTTTATGTCGATGTTCCTCATCGTTGTTTGTGAGCGTGGTGGTGAGCGGTAACCTTTCTTTGTCTGAAGTTTGTTGACGTTGGGATACCTGTTGTTCATATGAGACTTCTAAGCGATGGCATGCATGGACGGCGGACTCTTCTTTGGTGCATTTCCCCGAACAGTGTGTTTCTTCCCTCCCTCTCGCGGGCAACCCCCAACTTGCCCGAATTTTTCCCAACCCTAATAACTTGAGTCAAACTGAGTGCCATGCCTGGGGCGCTAGGACCCGCCCAGGGACAGTAGCTCCCGTGTAAATCTGGTTGGTGTTGCGGAGTGTGGTTTGTGATGTGATTGCGTTGAAGTGGGTGGATATATTTCCATGTCACGGCGGGTTTCTTCTGGCGCGGTCTCTTCTTGGCGGGCGTGGTGCGTTGTCAGGTGGTCTGCAGCCTATTCCGTCTAGGAAAGTGTTAGCTTCTTCCGGTGAGGTGAAGAATTGAGTCTTTCCTTCGTGTTGGGCTCTTAATTTTGCTGGAAACAGCATGGAGTATGACATTTGGTTGTCCATCAGCCGTCTTTTAACTCCTGAGAAGGATCTCCTGAGGGATTGGACGGCTGGCGAGAAGCCGGGGGGGAAAAGTTGGATGTTGTCGCTGTTGATTGGAGATCTTCCTTTTCTCTTGCTAGTCTGAGGATTGTGTCCCTATCCTTGCAATTTAGGATTCTGGCAATGATCGGGCGAGGGGGAGCGCCCGGGATGAGTCGGGGAGGGCGGGGGGGAGGGATGGGACCATGTGTGCGCTCTCGATCACAAACAGTGGGGAGAGTGCTGCGGCTCCCAAAAGGTCTAAACATAGTTTTTCAACAAAGTCTTAAATTTTTCCGGGGATCTGTCTCTCCCTCACTCCGACCAGCCTAATGTTATTGCGTTGCGAGCGACCCTCAAGGTCTTCGTTTTTGGCAGTAACAGCTTTCATTTGGCTCTCCAGTGAGGACATTCTGGTTGCGAGCGAGGTGGATCCATCTTCCAGGTCGGAGACTCTTTGTTCTGCGGCATCCAGCCTGTCCCCATGCTTGTCGAGTCGGTGCTGTAGAAGGTTTACCTTCGACGATAGTGTGTCCAATTTGCTATCTAGTTTGCCTATTCCGGCCTTCAGGTCGAGCAGGATCTCTTGAATGTCAACTGTTTGTGAGGACTCGTCTTCCCGTTTCGTTTCCGTGGCGATGGCCTCTATTTGGTTACTTGATTTGGGGGTTTTGCACACGGTTCTGGGTTTGAAGGTTAATTTTCTCTGTGATTTATCTGTTTTTCCCATCTCGGTTCCCCAAGTTCTCGTTTTGTATGCGGTGGAGGTGTGCTGAGAGGCTGGAGGTGATCTCTTGGAGTAGATTAGGTGGGTGATTGGTTTGTTGGTCTAGTTTGGATTTGTGGCGGGCGGTTGGGTGCACTGACGCCTTGCGTGGGAGTGTTGGCCTCTTTTGAGTGCTTCGCTGGTTGCCGGCGTACACTCTCAAGGAGGGCGGGGGGGGTGAGGTTCCCAGGCTGTTTGGATAGGATGTCCCAGCTCGTAGTGGTAATTTCTTGAGGTAATTATGAGTAGGTAGGCTATTTCTCAGGGCAGGAGATGGTTGCTATCCAGTCGCAGGGTTCGAGGTGTCTCTAGGTTGATGCTGGAGTTATTTAGTCACGTTTCCACATGATCTCTGCCTTAGCGTTGAGTTAGGTGGATGGGGTGTGGGCCCTCAATCATGCCCAGTTTGCAGGTCTTCTCTGGTTATGCCAACAAAGAAAAAGGTAGTCCCCTTTCCCATTGTAAAGATTTGAAAAAGGCCCTCTTTACATTAGCGGGGGCACAAACTTGTTCCTGCCTTGTCCTTGTTTAAATCGTCACTAAATGTTAGACAAGGGAACTACTGAGGAACTCGTCACGTTTCTTTGTGTTGGTCAAGATCTATGTCTGCTTCTACAGTTTGGACCACACCTCTATTAATTCGGGCCCTATATGTACCAAACTGGAGACAAATGACCATATACAACATAAGTGTGTTGCAAAAACAATTTATATAGTACAAGTGTATAATGCAGTAGCAAATAATTTACAGTGACACATATATACAGTGTGGAAAAGGAATAAAATAAAGTATAACCATGTTTCACTTTAAGTTCTCAGTGCCAAAATTCCATAGACAAAGAAAGAAGGAACATAAATGCAGCTTAAATTGGTTGCTAAAGCATATTTCTAGTAACATACAATCAAGCAAAACGGTTATGAAAATGTCTGGGATGCCACATAAATTCTTAGGAACAGTTTCCTCTAGGGCTAGTCATTTGAGCAGGGTTTTATTGGGATAAAAGACTTTTACATGTAATAGTGTTGCTTTCACTATTTCTTGTAGTCTCTCAACTCAAATGCTCAAGTTGACTTTTAAGGTCTGGGTCTTTGGACTATAGGGATATCTCAGAATGTAGCCAACGTGTTCAAAGGACATTTGATTAACACACTGTTGAAAGAAGAATTTGTGAATATTCTGTCCATAATCATCTTCTGTACGCTGACTAGTGTGTACACGTTTCGGTGCTTCTATGTACTTAAAGAGTACAAGGCACCTTCTTCAGGGCGTCCAGTGGGTAGACCCTGTGTCAGGAAGAGACAACAAAAGAAGTGTGAGAGTTCCTCAGGTTTGTCAAGCTGTTAGTGCAGCTTCTATTCAGTGATTTGAGAAAAGCTCAAGTTACCGGCTGTGCTTGGAGCGTAGTTGGTAGCAAGATCTCAAGTTTCCTAGGAGATCCGAGTTGGGTGGGCCACTCGCAGAGAACAGGAGGCGGACGACGGTTTGTGCAGACTGTGGAAGGCTTCTTTGTGTGTTTGTTAGTACCTCTCGGTATATGGAGAGAGGGACAGAAAGGGAAAGGGAGAAGAGAGGAGAGCATGGGTAAACTCCTGTCAAAGACCTGGTATATATAGCAGTGATGAAGTGTGTACTTAAGGCTTGATGGTGCCTGGTTACTTTAGTTGTGGTCTCTGTACGTCAACCTATTTTTCCGTGGAGGCTGAGGTGCCATCTTGTGGTGGCTGCTATGGAGTCTGGGAGGAGAGCGGGGGACCACTTCTCTGTGATGCTTGCCTCTGACCGGCAGGATGCACCTGTCTGTGGGGAGAAAGCGTAATGTTGTTTAGGGTGAAATAGTCATTAACCACTGTGGTTTATTACAAATAGGAGGATATGGGGTGCTAATGAAGCAAGTGGTATAAAAATATGGGCAGGTGGATTTGTCGCATGTTACACCCGGCCAACATGTACCAGATGCAAAAAGGCACCTGCCCCCAAGTGAGGGAGTGCCTACTGATTTGCTTTTGGGCTGCCCCGGGTGGGCCAAAGAACAAGGGGCAGGGGTGCTGGTGCTGCTAGTGCCCCCCCCCCTCCCCTTATCCCTTTTCTAGTGTGCGGGGGTAGAGAACCTCTCTATGTTGTGCCGGTTCTCACCTTGTTGAAGGAGCTCCTGCGCTCCCTTTGTGGTGTCTGTGGCCGTGTCTCCTGCTGCTGCCTTGGTGAGCACCGCGCGTTAGTCCTCCTGTAGTGGACGCCAGCAAGTAGTTATGGCGACTGCTGGAGGCAAGAATTGGTCTTCTGTGGTGGCAAGAATTGTAGGAAGGAGGCTTGTGTGGTTAAGTAGTCTGCTGTGTGTTGTTTTCGCTGGTCAGCTGGGAGGGTGGAGTGAGGCCTCTGATTGTTCTCGCTTGACTGTCTGGTGATTCGGTAGGTGCGTGGCACACCAGCTGGAACATGCAAGGGTCCCTTGGTGTCTTTAGTCCTTTGGGTTGGTTAGAGCAGGAGGCGAGTGATTGGGTCTATTGGTGTCCAGGATCTGAACGTGGTTCCCGGTTCCTGTGCATTTTACAAAGTGTCAGTTGGGGGTAAGGGTCCCCAGGCCATTGGAATAGGATTTTTCCGTAAGTCGGTAGTTATTTAGTGGTGATTTTCGTGAGCTTCATTGGTGCCTCAGGGTGGTAGCGAGGGTTTGCCGGACCCCAGTGCTTCCTCCTGTTCTACTTCTATTGTGGAGTTAGGGAAGACTCTGGGTAGCATATGGGCACCTACTTCTCCTGGAGGCCAGGTGTAGGTCCACTATGTTGGAAGGGGTTGGCTGCTTGGTCTGCTGGATCTTCCTGTGGCTGTTGGTTCGGTCCTGCCCAGGGGTCCGGGGGAGTGTGAGGAGGAGGCCCCCGGGTGGGGAGGCGGCTTGGCGGGTGGGGTGGCTTGTGGGGCCTCTTGCGGTTTCGCCCAGGGGAGTGGGGGCAATGTCCAGCTTCCGTTACCTTTCGTCGGCAGACCACCCAATTGTGTTGGGGTACAGTTCTCTGTGCGTGCCCCAGGGAGCGGAGTCTTGCCTTTTCAAGAGGGGGAGTGGGTGCAGCCCGCGTTGTGTCTGGACTTCTCTGACAGGGTGGCGGGGCCCACGTCTCTTGCGTGAGATTTTGTGTGGATTACGAGGGTCCTGGGGTCCGTGAGTTTAGCTGTGAGTGTCGTGTTGAGGGGGGGGGGGTAGGTTGCCTCTGCACTATGTTTTGCCTGCGCGGGCCGTGTGGGTAGGCGCTGAAACGGGGGGTGGGGGGGGGTGTAGGAAGTGCCTGGTTGACTCACCTTGTCAGCTGATGCAGAGTCAGTGCGGCGGCTGGAGTGGTCAAAAGGTCCTCTGTCACGTTACTATGCAGCCGGGGTGGGCGTTCAGGTGATTGTTGGTCGGGCCCGTGGGGGTGGAGGGGGGTGGCGGCTTCGGAGTTGCTTGGGCCGCCTCCCACTCCTCTGCTCGGGGTCGATCACTGGAGTCCTCGGCTCCTGCGAGTGGATGGTGCTTTGGCCTGGTCTCCTTCGGGGCAGCGGGAAGGGCGATTCCCTCGCTGCAGTGCCTTCCGTGTCCGGTGCATGATATCTGTGGGCGGGCTGTGCTGGCGCAGGTGGGGCCCAGAGCCTGTCGGACCCGCTCTGTGTTCCGCGTCAGGGAGATATTTTCCCCGCTTTACTCTGGAGCGTGCCTGCGACAGCCCAGTAGCCTGACTGTGTGGCGCTGGCTCAGAGAGGGAAGGGTTGTGCGGCCAGGCCTTGTGCTCCCCACGGGACCATCAAGGTCGCTCTCAGCAGCGGGGGGCACCCTTCAGTACTGCTGCTGATATTCGGGAAGCCGGGTTATATTGGCGCATCAATCCCACTTCTTGTAAATTACTGGCACTCTGGAACATTGTATTTTTTCAGGATTTGTCAGGAGCTCTGTCGGAGCTCACAGAGAAGCCGCCATCATGGTTGGCTCTCTAGCGCCCTCTGATACCATACATTTTGTCGGAGTGGTCCTGCACCGCGTGGGTGCTCAATCGAAGGTCTCTTTGAGGCATCCAGCTGACAAGTTAAAGTTAAAAGGGTTGTATTAAGAAGAGAACAAAGACTTGTAAATCAAAGTGGTCCTGCTACGGGTCAAGCAAAATCCTGCCACAGTCGAAAGTCTTTGAATTTGATATAGTAAAGAAAGTTTGTAAAATGAGAGAAATTTGGTCTGAGCCCGGCGGAGGGGGGCCCTGGGTGAACAGTGAATCGCCAGAGAAGTTGTGCATACGAGAATCCTGTAGCGAAAGGAACTTAGAATGTCTGTCGCATCAGGCCCGCTGAAATAAGAGACTTTGAATGGCAAAGAGACTTTGGCACAGACAGGCCTGATACTGAGATATTGAACTGCATCCTTGTGCTAGAAAAGCCAGAGTATGTGCTAAGCTCGTCTGTGCCGCCTTGTCCAGTGTTGAAAACGTGGGGCAGGGAAGCTAACGACTCAACTATCCTGACATATCATTTCTGGAACGCTTTTGTATTTTTTTTGTTTCCCCGCCCCATTTGTATTTCGAGGTAAGGATTGGCAGTAGTAGTAGGCCCTTTTATTTTGACAGTACTCTACTAGAACTGCGTTATTTATTGTCCTAACTTGCTCCCATCTTTAGATTTAGGTTTAGATAGGGGTTTTTCCAAACCCAATTGAAGTTCAATAAACACTGTCCTCACTTGTCTCTGCCTTACCGTTTGATACTATGCCTTCCTTACACCTCCCTCCCTGCTCCCTCCTTGCCGCTTCTCTGTGCATCAGCCTGGCCTCCTTCCCACCCTCTGCTGACTGATTGGCGCCCAGCAGACCCACCAACACCGGAAGCAGCGTTGAGGATAGCCTTTGCACCCGAGGCCCAGCAGACTCTGAGTGCAGACCGGGGTGAGCAGTATCTAGGGAGCTAAGCACTCCATTTTTCATTTAACTCCAAATTTCCTTTGGGCAAAGTTCAACCTTTCCAAGCCCGCTCCAGTCCCTGCACCAGCTTTCCCTCCCTCTCTCCCTGCCCCCCCCCTGTCCTCGCCACTCCCTCTGCATCAGACGGGCACCCTTACCACCTTCTGCTGGCTGATTGCCACCCAGCAGACCCACCCCTGACCTCAAAGACCTTATTAACCACACCCCAGGTCAATCCCTGCCTGTGGCAGCCCCCTGCGTTTAAGGACCTCAAGGCAAAGCACACCACCTGTGGAAGTAGCTGCTTCAGACCGTGTTGGCCCATGTTAGCCTGGGGAGCCAGCAGTGACAGATAAGGTAGGCCAGCCTGGACAAAGGGACCAGCAATCACTTTTCCCTATTAAAGTGTCCAACCCCATTTTATATCATCCTTTCTCGATTTAGCACTTAGCCTGTCTCAAATTTAGCCAGATTTTTCAAGTTAGTAATATCTCACATTTAGCCTGATTGCCTGATTGTGTAAGTTAGCCTTATTGTGTAAGTTGAAATTAGCCTTATTGTGTAAGTTGGCCTGATTGTGGTAACCAGCCATAGCTCCCATTTAGACAGACGGTTTTGGTAAAACATTTCAAAAGTGTTCTCATTGAATGCTGTGCCCCCTCATTAGGCCTTTCTCGTCTATCCAGGTGCCCCAGGTCTAAGGTAGATACATTTACTAGTGTGGCCTCCTAACCAGGTGTTGCAAGTCAAAGTGTTACTGCATTGTGTTATTGGTTGCTGTATTCACTGTTGTGCCCCATCCAAATCAGAGTTATTGCATTGACTGTTGTTCCCTACTTGGACTTTCTCATTCTATCCAGGTGTGCAAGGTCAAAGGCTGCTGGGTTTACTGCTGGGGCCCTCTACCCAGGTGCCTCAAATCAAAGTGTCATTGCATGGCCTATTGTGCCCTCTTTAGACCTCCTTAGGCCTCTCTCCCTACCCAAGTGTGCCAAATCAAATTATTGCATCGATTATTGGTTGCCGCATTCACTGTTGGGCCCCTATCCAAATCAGAGTTATTGCATTGACTGTTGTGCCCTTCTTGGGCCTTTCTCCCTCTATCCAGATGTCCCAGACCGAAGTGTTGTTGCATTAACTTTTGTGCCCTATACCTACACCTCTGTCTAGGTGTCCAATTTCTAGGTTTGGCTGCTGGTGGGGGGGACCCCTATTTAGACACCCCCCACTGGCCGGATGTGCCAATACTAGGTGTAACTTCATTGCCTGTTGTGCCCCTATTTAGGCATGTTTTCCCACCCCACCCCCCTCCACCCCTCTGTCCAGGTGTCCAAATTCTGGGTGTAACTGCATTGACTGTCCCCTCTCCCTCTAGACGGGTGCCCACATGTTATCTCACTGACTGTTGGACCCCACACAATATCTGGTGACTAGGGTACAGGTGCCCTTTGGGCGGTCACCGTGTCTCCAACCAGACATTCCTACCACTGCGGACTCCCACATCGAAGCCAAAATGGAAAACTTAAAGGGATAGAACTAAAAAGTAAGAACTGTGAGGGTTTACTAACCCTGGTTCAACAACCATAATCAAAGCACCTCCAAGATAAATAACACAATACAGGAGCCAAAAAAAAGAGAGCAACAAACCGAAACACGAAGGTCTTCGAACCGAGATCTCAACTATCCACAACCTCACTGGCTACAAGCAACAACTAACCGCAAAGACTGAACCCCAAGGACCAGGAAAAGCACCAATCCAAAGGGGATGCCCACTCAAACCCACATCACAAACATCATGCCTTGCCACAAGAAAGACAAAGAAGCCAGAACCGACAACAAAAATAAGAAAACCCAAACCGCTCGGGGACCATGACCCACAACTCCGAAAAACTGGACAATGAACAATCCAGATGGCCTGAGGAGACCTACAAAGAACAGAGCAAAGACCGACTAAATCACCCGCTACCTCTCCGCATATGATTACATGGCAAGCAAAAACGGCTGAGCAGCAACGAACCCACAACCAACAAACGTCACAAATACAGACCCCCACCAGGACACCAAACGAGACACAACAACTAATAAACCACCACAACCCGACCTACACCATGGACAACAGCCTAACCAGATTCTGGGACAAGTTGGAAACCATCACCCACTACACGTCCTACATCACCAAAGACTGGCACAACGGACGGGTATCCTACACACGCCCGGAACAAACCAAAACCAGCCAACCCTGCCATAAACCTTATCAGTCTACTCGACGAAGAGACTGAACACCAAAGAACCTCACCGTCCAACAGGTTCAACCAGGTAAAACCCACCAGCAACGGAAACCCATCCTCAACACACCAGGTCAAACAAACTACACTGCAACTCTCAACGTCGGATCCATGTGGCAAAACACTCACTAGAAATCCATGACCACCTAAGCAAAGGAGGCACAGGCATGCTTTTTCTCACAGAAACCTGGTTATCGGACAACTACAAAGCCATTGCAAATGAAGCAATACCGGACAATTATACATAAATAAGCGTCAACAGAGAAAACCGAAGAAGAGGTGGAATCAGTCGTACACAACACATTCGCGCATCTCAGCTCATCGGGTTACTAGACATTTGGTCGAAAAAAATTGGTCGACCAGACAAATGGTCGAACCAATTTGGTCGAAAACCAAATGGTCGAATTTTTTTTTTTTTTTTAATATTAACCCTTTTTTTTATTTTTTTGGGGGGGTCCCCCCCAACCCCCTTTTTTTCTCTAAAAAAACCCTTTTTTTACAAAACGAAAACCCGAAAAATAAATATATAAATAAAAAAAAAATTCGACCATTTGGTTTTCGACCAAATTGCAGTCGACCAGTTTTTTTTCGACCAATTGACTGGACACCAGCTCATCGCAACCAGCGCAGAAGACTATGAATCCCTCCTCATCAAGATATAGAACTCAACAACCAAACCAAACTAGTGTTCCTCCTGATCTACGGACCACCTTCTTAGAACCCCAACTTTGCAATAAATCTAGCGGACGCCGCCGCCATGTGATCAACCCACCACGACAACCTAATCATACTGGGAGACTTCAACATATGGTTTGGAAAAGAAATTGGTGCGCCGCATGCTCACTCTGTGCACTCCTAGAAACGTGTTCATTTCAAGCAAATAGTAAACGGATCCACCCACGATGCTGGACACACCATGGATGCGATCTTCTGCAGGGAAGCACTATGCGCATCCACGTCACCTACACCAATGCTATGGAGCGACCACTACTTGATACCATTCTACATCACATCCCAAAACCGCCGAACGGCAGGGAAGGAAGTACTCCCTACTAGCAAGAAACTAAACTGGAAGAACCTAGACCTAGAGGCCCTGACAAACCTTCTAGACTCCACACCCCCAAGCGAACCCACCGAAACAACCATAGACCAGGCAGAAAGCGCACTCAACAATTGGATCACCAAGGCCCTTGACCAACTGGCACCAGCTAAAACATTCAAAGCAACACCAAAAAAACCAAAATGGTTCACAAAACTGAAAGAACTAAAAATAAAAAAATAAACGCAAAAAGAAATGGAGAGAACCATACACCGACGCGCCAAAATAAAATACCCAAGACAACTTGGACTATACAAATCAACAGTCCTGAAAGCAAAAAAGTTCTACAATGCCACAAGAATAGAAGTTGCAAACAGTCCACAGAAAGAACTCTTCAAAATCATCAGAGAAAAAACCCTTTTTGCAAGAATTCCATCACCCCGACACACGCACTTTGTGTATTTTTGCTGTCAGGTGGTTGGTAATTGCACAATCTAGGAGACCATCAACCTAGCCCAGGCAAATTCTACCACGACTGCTGGACCACAGACACCGGGCGAATCAGACTACAGCAAACCTCGCCTGCCTAGAACCAATCACAGAAGGCACCTTTGCCACACTGATTAAGGACACCAACCTTGTAGGATCCTCAATCGACGCCCGGCCTGCCTGACCTCCTCAAAGGAATCCTCAACCACAGAACCCCAGCGATACACTTCCGCAACCTAATGAATCTATCACTCAAAAGAAGAATAGTACCCTCTTCCTTCAAAATCAGCATACATTAAACCACTGATAAGAGGAATCGGCGCAAAAGACCTGAGAAACTAAAGACCGATATCCAACCTACCCTACCCAGCAAAGATCCTGGAGGACCAAGTGTACAAAATCCTTCTTAAAGATGTCGAAACACACGGATACTCGAACGGTCACAAGTTGGCCTCAGACCAATGAGAGGAGCAGAATCACTACTTCTATCGATATGGGACGACCTGAAAATAAATGCAGATGACGATGCCCAATCGTCCCTCATACTATTGGACATATCAGCGGCTTTTGACACAATCAAAACACTAACAAAAAGTTTGATGGAATGTGGCATACAGGAATTTGCACTAAAGTGGCTTACCTCCTTACTAACAAACCAAAAGAACATTCCTAGTAGTGTTCGCCATGAACACCAAAAATATATCCTGCGGAGTCCCAATGCTTTTCAACATCTATATGTGCCCACTGATGGAAATGATTCGAAGCCACAGACTTGCCGCCTACAACTATGCAGACGACACTCCACTAATTGTGAAAACAACTTAGGAACATAATAACAGCCTCAACAACTGCCTCACACACATCTACAGTTGGATGACAACGAACAACGTTAAACTGAACCCAGTAAAAATTGAAATAATGCTCTCACCCAGAGGACTTGACGGAGGGAAACCACAACTGGACTGACCGATAGGCATGGGAACGCATCGAGGGACCACTGATGTTTCTAAATAACCTAGGAATACTCATGGACAACACATTATCACTGGAACCGCAAGTCAACACAATCGCCAAAAAATGCTTCTTCCTCCTAAAACTTCTCAGAAGATTACTCCCCTACCTTTCCTTCCCCCACAGAACCCTCACAATCCTAACTCTCGTACTCAAAATAATTGACTATGCAAACAGCCTATATTTAGGAATGCCAGCAAGACTCTCCAAGAAACTCCCAAATGGTGCAAAATACAGCAGCCAATATCCTATTAACGCTAAACCGAAGAAACCGCATCACTCCACGACAGTAAAAAAGCACATCAAATTCCACGCGCTCGGCATCACCTGCAAGAAGGCCTTGCACAGACGAGGAGCAGAATTCCTCTAAGACAATATTAGACGGTCTCACCCAGGAAGGGAATTAAGATCCAGCAACGACCTACAAATAGAGGCAAAACACTACAAAAAAAAAGAAGGAAATTCGCCAGAAAGGCGTTCTCGCGTCTAATTGCTAACATCTGGAACAACATGCCCAAAGAAATTAGAACCACAGAAGATTTTACTTTACTTAATTTGTATAGCGCAACCAAAAAACCTGGTGGCATGAGGGCACGACAAATAGAAAGAAAGATCTTATGATTAACGGAAGGTGGCCAATATCACCTTTTTATTTGAAGAGCAGGTGTTTTGAGTCCTTTTCTAAAAGCTGCTATAGAGTCTATATTTCTAAGTTAAGGTGGGCTATCATTCCATGCCTTGGTAGCTGCCATAAAGAATGCACTTTTTATGACTTGAGTAAGGCTGCATTTGGGAATTTGCAATTGATTTGAGTTATTTGACCTCCGCATTCTAATATGGCCTTTCTTTGTCAGTGCTTCTGTTAGGTAGCATGGGCCAGAACCCCTAAGACATTTGTGTGTGATGGTCAGTAGCCGAAACTGGATCCTGGCAACTAAGGGATGCCAATGCATACCCCCTCTAGCCTCCGAAACTTGGTCAGTCTTTTTTATACGTACAATGGTTCGAAACATGGCATTTTGAAGCGTCTGTAATCTGGTGATATCAGTTTTCTGCTCCCACCAATAGAGAACTACAATAATCGATCTTAGACCCCACAATGGCCCTTGCAATAGTCTGTTAGTTTGAGAAATCAAAGGTTTGAGTTGGGCCTGTAGTGCGATATGATAGGCTATAGAGGACATCAAGCTGCCTACATGTGCCTTCATATTTAGGTTTTGGTCCAAGACCACCCCCAGAGTTTTCACTTTCTTTTTAGTTTCTACGACACACCCGGCTATTTCAAAGTGTTTGTAGTCCTCTTCCAGTTTGTTTATTTTATGACTTGTACCAATAACCATCAACTCTGTTTTCTCTTTATTTAGTGCTAGGCTGTTTTGCTTCATCCAAAAATTAGATCATTTCATAGGTCTCATTTAACCTTTTTTTGTATCCTCCTTGTAATGGCCTGATATGGGAATGACACAATGAGTGTCATCAGCGAAGTTGGTGAAACCTATGTCCTTTTTTCCAACAAATTAAACGGCACAGTGAAAATGTTATAAAATTGATGGTGAGAGACACGCACCCTGTGGCACCCCACAATTAAGGATCATGGGGGTAGCCTCTGCATCCCCACTCCATACTCTGCAGCTTCGATTGCTCAAAAATGACTCCACCCAAAAAGGCTGCGTTTTCTGAGAATCTCGCTATCTCTCTCAATCTGGCGACCAGTTTCCTATGGTCCGCCAGATCAAAGGCAGCAGACCAATCCAGTAACATTAGTGTCACCACCTGTCCTTTGTCCATATGCTGTAGAAGACTGAGTCTGCAAAGGCCGACTCTGTCCCCTGTCCGAAGCCTGATTGCCATTTGTTCAGAATATTATTCTCATTCAAAGATGTGGGTAGTTGTAAGTATGCCACACGGTCTAGGATCTTTAACAAAAACAGTGTGTTAGTAATTGGTTCTTTGCAAATGAGGTGTTTGCAAATCTGCAGAGGACACCTATCAGCTGTTTAATGCATTCCCTGATAACCATGACCGGGCATGGGTCACCCTTGCAGTTTGTAGGTTTCAGGTTGGAGATGATTTCTGCCAATTCAATTTCTGTGACCGGATTAAAATGTAAACCAGGGTTCAAGACTCTCTGGTTGTTGACTGCCTACATCTATCAGTCTGATATCTATTATGGGATGGGTATTCTTTTTATTTTCAATATTCTTCTCTATTTTTCCCCATCTGTGCATTTTGAATCATGTTGCACCATTCTTGTCAATAGTGTCTGTGTTTGTCTAATATGGCTTTCCCAGCTCTTTTTAATGCTTTAAAAAGTTCTTTAGAACTAGATTTCACCTTGGTGATCCTTTTCATTGTAGAAATTCATTTTTGCTTCAATCGCAGCTTGTCTAAACTTTTTTGCAGCAATCCGAAATCCCTCCTTATCAGCTGCATTTTGAGTTAGTTTCCTTGTATTGAACTATTTCTGTTTAATGGCTCTTAGTAGCTTAAACAAGCACCATGGGTTGTTTTTCTTTCTATCACTTGTTTCGCTTTCAGAGGGGCAAGTGAGTTTTCAGCTTGCATTATCTGCTTGTAGATATGTCATCTGATCTGTAGTAGTAAGCTTTAGACATTTTTCCGATAGTGAGTTTAACCACGGTTCTAGTGCTTTGGCTGTATGTTATTTAAGGTTTCTAGCCATTATAGAGGCCTTTTTTTCTGATTTCAATCTGATGGGTTTTTCTACGTTTATGGCACAGTGTATGAAGAAATGGTCCGACTGGGGATATGGTAGTATGCATACATCGTTTGTTTTGGTATTGTGTGAAACTATCCAGTCTAGGATATTTCCTTTTTCAGGAGTGGGCACAAGGATAGGCTGTTTAAAAACTAAATTGTCTATGGAGTCTTCCGATCTCTTTGCCATGGGATCATTCTTGTTCCCCCACCACAAATGTAAATCTCCATGGATAATTGCATTGGTATTGGTTTTTAGTAATGGCAATAGAATATTGCTTAGTCAGCAAAATCCAGCATAGCGGTTGGGGTCTATATATTGGCAACATATTTATAGTAGTTTCAGCATTTGTCCTGACTTTGATATGTTTAATCTCGATCCCTTCACTAGTGATGGATTCTCCTTCCCACACATCCAGGATAGATTTGTATATAAATGCTAGCCCCCCCCCCCCCCGAACCCCCATTTTTCCCGAAGCTCTAAATTACTGTACCATACTATAGCCTTCTGGAATGGCTAATGTTAGTGTTGGTCCAGCTACCTTGTAACTCCTTGATGGCACATATATCAGTGTCATGGCAACTGATCTATGATGCTACCTCAGTAGCATGTTTTAGTAAGAATCTAGTGTTTAGTAGTAACACTTTAAGACACTGAGCCTCGCTAATCATACTAGAGTTCTTTTCTTTCGTTAGCAGCACAATCCTACTTGCTGTGTGTAGTTCTATTGAGTAGGTGTTTTCTCATGACACTTCTTCATTCCACTCACATTATACTGTGAATTTACTGTGGGCTTGACATCCATGTGGGAGTTGAAAGCAACCTCACAGGAATGGCTCAAGCCTAGGGTTACAAGTGGTTGAGGAATAATCGTGAGGTCCGGATGAGGGACAACACATCTTTGTTGTGGTTGCGTCTTAATACTATCGGGTGCTGCAAAGGTTTCAATAGTTTTTATCAAGTTTAGCCTTAGTGGCCTTGATAGCTTCCAGGACCTCATGTATACCCATATTTTTACTTGGAAGTGGACCTTTCATGAAAAGGTGTGCGTACCTTCCGCGTCTTCCAGTCCTTCAGAGCGCTTGAGTTCTCTCGCCGGCGCTCTCGCGCCTGGTTTGCAAATGACAGTGCGAGCGAGAACTCAAAGGGTTTGTGGTATCAACGTGGCTCGCTGCAATCCCACATCACCTTCAGGAAACTGCTCAAAACCTGGCTTTTCAGCAGACAATAACAAACTCGGAAAAGAAACCAACAATAACACCGCAGACAAACAACCCGAGAGGTGACCAGATGGGCCAAAGAACCACAAACAATATCCTGGCTAGATACTGTCAAGCAGCAACCGAAGAGCCGCGCCAGAGGCGCCAACAAAAGGACCGACTTACTAATCCATTTCTGCTTCCTACTCTTCCAACATAACTGACGCATCTACACCAGACCTTAGACTAGCTACACTCCACATGAACCGAGAATTAATACTATATCCACACCCAGCATCTCTAGATGCTGAAACACACCTAGAATGAACCATCATTAATGCAACTACACACCAAGATACCGGATCAACCCACTGCTATGGCCACCTGTGACTCTGGATCCCCTAAGGACACTACCAAATCGGTGCGCACAACCCAACCCACACTTGATATGATATGGCATTTATAACGCGCCTATACACAAGTGTTTCAAGCCGCAAAAAGGCAAGGGGGGGGGGGGACAGAAGGAAGACAGACAACGATTCTACTACGCCAGGTGTCATTCAGATTGTGCAAAGGATGGGGGGGGGGACCGAGAGTGCAAGGGGAAGGGGGAGGGGACCGTGCAGTACATGGGATAAAGAATAAATAACAATAGGTAAAAGTATGGCCAATAGATGGCAAGTGCAAGAGTAAGTGCTGACAAACTGGTGTCAAGTGCTGGAAGTGGGACTGTAGGAAGACAGAAAAAAAACCACTCCCCAGTGCAGGGGTTGCCAGGAAGGCAGTGCAGGTGTGCGACTGGCGGGGGAGTGGACCTGGGCTCCAGATCAGAGGGTGGCCAGGTAACTAGTGCAGATTTGGTTTCAGCCAGGAAGTCAGCAGGGGAGAGGAGGAGAAAAGGCAGAGGCACAGAGAAAGGTTTTGAGGTGCTTCCGGAACCGGAGAGGATTCTCCGCAAGGCAAGGAGGCTATTCCAGAGGGAGGTCCCACCCGAAGAAAGAGACCTACCGCCAACTCGTTGCTTGGAGAAGCGACTGACCCTGAGGGAGTTGGAGGCAGATGTGCGAAGAGTTCGGGAAGGAAGATATTTAGGAAGAGAGAGTTGAAGGTCTTGAGGCCCGAGAAGGCATTGGGGACAATGCAGAGGGTTTTGAACTTAATCCTCGCAGCCACTGGGAGCCAGTGCAGAGATTTCAGTCCTGGAGAGATACAATCCCTGGGCTTGAGGCCAAGGACAAGTCTTGCAGTACTGTTCTGGATGACACTTGCTCAAAACACTTCCACACACCCGAGGCACTGAATCTTACCCATACGATTACAATGTACGAGGCTTTGGGCACAAATAACCACAATGCAAAACACACAGATGCCAGTTCTCCTGGTTCCAAACCTAACCTCTCGCCCTATCCCCACTAGCCTCCCCACCCCCTCTTTCAGAGCCACACGAGCGCCTGGAGACTGCCCCTGGGTGGTTGCGGTGCACGGTATAAATCAACATATCCATTCCTTTCCACCTAGTTATTCATGCACATTAAAAAGATAATGTTTTCTTCTTCCAATCAGGTAGTCAAAATAATAGTTTCTTCCCGTGGTATTTCGTGCACTACCGCTCCCTACATATCCATGCAGCTGTGAGGATGAAAGCAATGGTGCAAGATTCTATGTCTTTTCCCTATTTTTATTGTTCAGAGTATTTTTACTCCCGATTTGCCAATTTATAGGGAGTAAAAGTGGCCGATACACCCCTTACCTGTAGGGCTTCCTCAATCTTTTTCCTTCCCTCGATCTCTTTCCTCCGCCACCATCTTTCCTCCCCTTCCTCTTTCCTCCCCTCATCCTCCCCTCCCCTCCCCCTGTTTCCTCCCCTCCCTCTGTTTCTTCCTCCCCTCCCCCTGTTTCCTCCCCTCCCCCTGTTTCCTCCCCTCCCCCTGTTTCCTCCCCTCCCCCTGTTTCCTCCCCTCCCCCTGTTCCCTCCCCTCCCCCTGTTCCCTCCCCTCCCCCTGTTCCCTCCCCTCCCCCTGTTCCCTCCCCTCCACCTGTTTCCTCCCCTCCACCTGTTTCCTCCCCTCCACCTGTTTCCTCCCCTCCCCTCCACCTGTTTCCTCCCCTCCCCCCTCCACCTGTTTCCTCCCCTTCCCCTCCACCTGTTTCCTCCCCTTCCCCTCCACCTGTTTCCTCCCCTTCCCCTCCCCCTGTTTCCTCCCCTTCCCCTCCCCCTGTTTCCTCCCCTTCCCCTCCCCCTGTTTCCTCCCCTTCCCCCCACCTGTTTCCTCCCCTTCCCCCCACCTGTTTCCTCCCCTTCCCCCCCACCTGTTTCCTCCCCTTCCCCCCCACCTGTTTCCTCCCCTTCCCCCCCACCTGTTTCCTCCCCTTCCCCCCCACCTGTTTCCTCCCCTTCCCCCCACCTGTTTCCTCCCCTTCCCCCCACCTGTTTCCTCCCCTTCCCCCCACCTGTTTCCTCCCCTTCCCCCCACCTGTTTCCTCCCCTTCCCCCCACCTGTTTCCTCCCCTTCCCTCTACCTCTTTCCTCCCCTTCCCTCCACCTCTTTCCTCCCCTCCCCTCCTCCCCTCCCCTCCATCTCTTCCATCTTGCTCCTCTCCTCTCCTCCATCTCTTTCCTCTCCTCTCCTCCTCTCCATCTCTTTCCTCTCCATCTATTGTCTCTCTCTCTCTACTTTGGGCTTTCTTCCACTTGCCAGGTGGGTGCTAAGTGATTTGTCACTGTGCTCTGTTTGCGCATTTTTTTTACACTGTTTGTATTTATTATCTTTCAGGTGCTGTTGAAAGGAAAGGCAGCGTGTCTGAAGGAGACTTCAAGATGAGACTGTATAGCCTTAGCGTTCTTTATAAGGGAGACCCTAAAGTTCACCTCTTGAAAGCAGCATATGATGTTTCCACCTTCAGCTTCTTCCAGAGATCCAGGTAGGCTCCTGTCCACAATTCGTCACCAAATGAGTTTCCTGGATACTCTTAGCTCAGTAGTGGCATAGTTTTGTTATATGCACCTCGCCTGCTTCACATATGCTTTTTGGTTTATAGTGATTCCTTTTAATTAAAAGCATCGAATCACTAACATTGAAAACAAAGTATCGAAAAAAATCATTGAAAACCTAGATGTAACATGCAAAAATGCATTTCCATTGAAACCAATCCATCGACAATAGACATGGACTGGTTGCAATGGAAATGCACTTTTACATGTTAAAAGTAGCATTTCAATGCTTTTTTGGTAACTTTAAAACTTTACATGGAGCTGTCCAGTGCTGAAATCTCAGCACCGGTCAGCCCCTTGTAACGTTTTGAAGTTTTTGTGTATATTGGGGGGGGGGGGGTTCCTCCCCCAGGCCCCCCCAACCCCCACGCCACCCTCATACCCCCCCAACCCTTACCCCAGCTCTAACCCTAGCCCTGGCAACATCCTTAACCCTAATGTAACCCTTAAATTAACCCTAGCCCCAACCCTAACCCCTCACCCCAACCCTATCCCTAACCCTAATTTAATCCCTAAACTAACCCAAGCCCCAACCCAAACCCTAACCTTGGCCCCAGCCCTGACCTAATACTTACCATTTACATGTTGATGGAACCATCGAATTTTATTCAACGACATGGCCATTTGATGGAATGGCATTTAGATGAAAAGAATTCGATGGTTTGCCATTCGATGGTTTTTAATTCGTTGGAATGACCAGCTACCATGCTTTTCCTGTCATCCGGTGTATGACCTGCCACACTGAGTGGGCTTCTTAGAAGCTACTACTTAGGGGTTGTGCAATATGTATGTTGAGTTCTTAGCTCAACTGTGATGCCACTGTACATCAAAAAGAAAGTTGTGGGTTCCATAAATACTTGCCTTGTACCTGCGTGCCCTTTATGACATTTTGACAGTGGCTCATCTGATCCCGTATTAGAATATATTCCTTTCCCTGAATCAGCCTCTTTAATCACTCCTCTACTTAAGTAACAAATTACTCATTTATTTTCCCAAATCTGAGATCAGCTTTTCATCCCTAAATGTTGTTTGCTAATGTTCCACCTTGTCTGTTTATTTTTGCCCTTGCCCTTAATTCCATCTGCACTTGCCTTTTTTTTTTTAAATGCATTTATTTTTTATTAACGTGTTAACACAGCCATGTCTAGTATAATCGTTACATCAACAACTCTTGTGCGTTTCACTGTCAATTTTTCCCCAACATTCCCTCCTGCCCCCCATCTCCACCCCTACCCAATCCCACCTCCCACTCCTAATCGTTATTCATACCATCTGTGACCATCCTTCACGCTCCGTTCACTCCTCTTGGGGCTGTCTACTGTTTATGGTTTCCCAGCTCCTTCTCTTTCTTCTGACTGTGACCGCTGTGTGCCGTATCTCTCAAGGAAGTATGCTCACTCCATTTTCCTCGACGAGACCAGGCCATGTATCTGCCCAGTCAGCTGTTCCATCCTGTACATGCCTGTGGTTTTTAGGGAAAGGTGTTGCTTACCTGGGAGAGTCTCTCTCACTCACTCTCTCACACTCTCTCTCACACTCTCTCTCACACACACTCACGCACTCTCACGCACTCTCACGCACTCTCACGCACTCTCACGCACTCTCACGCACTCTCACGCACTCTCACGCACTCTCACGCACTCTCACGCACTCTCACGCACTCTCACGCACTCTCACGCACTCTCTCACTCTCTCTCTCACTCTCTCTCTCACTCTCTCTCACTCTCTCTCTCACTCTCTCTCTCACTCTCTCACTCTCTCTCTCACTCTCTCTCTCACTCTCTCACTCTCTCACTCTCTCACTCTCTCACTCTCTCACTCTCTCGCACTCTCTCTCGCACTCTCTCTCGCACTCTCTCTCTCACTCTCTCTCGCACTCTCTCTCGCACTCTCTCTCGCACACTCTCTCTCACACTCTCTCTCACACTCTCTCTCACACTCTCTCTCACACTCTCTCTCACACTCTCTCTCACACTCTCTCTCTCTCTCCCTCTCTCTCTCTCTCTCTTCCCCCTCCCCCCAAAATCCCTCATCCCCCTGTCAGGCAAGGTCTAGCTGCCAGCAATAGGTAGGGGAACTTCACCCATTCCCCCTCCACTGTCTCCATCCCAAACAGTACCAGCAGGGGGCCTTTGACTTTCCACTTTATCCATCCCAGGACCTCCTGCCAATACTCTTGTGCCTTCTCGCTTGACCACCACATATGCCAGTAGTCTAATTTTTTCCCACACTTTCTCCAGCAATGGGGGTCTGCCCCTGGATACATTTCAGATGGTGTTATGGGTCCCATTGCCACCTGTATAATAGTTTGATTCCGTGCAACTTGTACTGACAGGCAGTGGATGTTCGGTGTGCATTCTCACATAGCATTCTCCACTGGTCGTCGTCCAAATCTGTCGTCCAAATCCATTCCTGTATACTTTTCCAATTTCCTCCTATATGTTTCAATATCCCCTCCCTGCGCCTCCAATAGGGCCCGATACAGTTTAGATATCAACCCCTTTGTTCCCCTCATTGAGCTCAGTACCGCTTCCTTGCCCATCAGCTCCCTTTGCAGCTAGTCTTTCCATTTTCCGGACATCAACTCACCTTTTTAAGCTGCAAGTATTTGAACACTGAGATCCTGCCTATGCCCAAACACTACTCTAGTTTCACCACATCGATACAGTTTCCCTTCTTGAGGACTTGTCCTACTTTTTCTAGTCCCGTCTCAAACCAATCCTGGAATCTAGCATGGTCCAGGATATCCTCCCGTATCGGGGGGGCTGGTGGGGCATATATGACTCAATGGGCACGGTCCAGTTGTCTGCCATTTCCCTTTTAACCCTCCACAGCTCCCACGACGGGCCCAGAATTCTGTATGTCTTTACCTTTTTCGGGATTGCCGTCTGTGGAGCCCAGAGCCATTCCCCTGGTGTGACTGGTCTCCATTGATAATTTTCAATACCTACCCACTGTTTCTGTTTGTCCACCCGCAGGTGAGGGACTAAGGCTCGACACTGGGCAGCCCTGTAATAGGTGCATATGTCAGGGAGGTGAACTACACCCTTCTCTTTGGGCTGTACCAATATTCTATATGGTACCCTCTGTTTCTTCCCTTGCCACAGAAATTTGCTGATTCTCCTTATCTCTGCAAAGTGCAGGTCTGATAGCTCTATTGGCAACGCTTGGTATAAATACATTACCTGGGGGAGTAGTGTCATCTTAACAGCCTTTAGTCTGCCCAGCCAGGAAATCGTAAGCCTCGACCATGTTGCCAGTGCAACTCAGTAGCCTATCTAACTCCCTGGGTATTCTCACCCCCAGGTATTTTATGCTTTCTTCTTCCACCAGTATCCCCAGGCAGCCCCAATTCCCCTCTTATCCCCTGTGGCATTCCTTAAGAGAAGGAGAATCCATTTTTTTACATTTACTTTAAATCCTGACACTCTCCTATAATCCTAGTATCTGGAGAACCCTTTGGACTGATGTTGACATCTCTGAGGGGTATAACGGTATATCATCTGCAAACATACTTATTTTGTGGGTATCCTCTTGCACCTTAATGCCACTTATCCATTCGTCCCCACGTATTGTCTCCCCCAGGGGTACCATTGTCCTGGGGAAAAAAGGATGGGTGACAAAGGACACCCCTGCCTTGTGCCCCTGCTGAGTTCAATTTCCCTGGACAGTTTTCTGTTCACTACCACTCTCGCTGTGGGCCCTGAATAAATAGTACCAATTGCCTGACACATTCTGTCCCCAATCTCTGACTTGCGCAGTATTGCAAATGGGAAACCCTGTTCGACCTGGTCGAAGGCCTTTTCTGGTCTAAACTCAACAGAGCATAGTCATCTGGGTCCCCCTCAACATGCTCCATGAGATCCAGAGTTTCCATATCGTGTCAGGGCCCTGTCTACCTGCTATTAATCCCATTTGGTTTGGGTGGGCGATACAGGGTATGTTCTCTTCGAATCGTGTAGCTAGGATACGTGTGAATATTTTTTCATCCACGTTTGAGTGAGATAGGACAGTATGATGTGCATTGGGTCGGGTGCCTTCCTTCGGTATTACCATTATCGGTGCCCTACTAAAAGTTGCTGGTGCCTCTCCTGCGTCCAGGATATGATTACATAGCCTCACCATGTGCTTTACTGGTGTAACCATCTTCTCCTGGTCGCCTCCTGAACCTAATCAGCCGTTATCGGGCTCTCAAAGTGATCCATCTCCTGGGTTGTGAGTCTAGTCATTTTCACATCCTGCAAGTACCTTCCCTCTGTAATTTCCTCCCTGGAGACTTCTGATCTATAAAGCTTCTCATAGTATTGAGCGAAGCCTTCAGCTATTTCTTTCGATGTGCTCCTGGAACCCTCTTCGGGTTCGTCCAGAGTGGATGCCCATCTTTCCACCCTCTGTGTCTGAAGCCTTGCTGCTAAAAGTGCATCCGCTTTGTCCCCTTTTTCATAGTATTTCTGTTTAAGGTGTCTTAACTTCCCCAGCGCTTCCAGTTGAACCCTCTTTGACAGCAGTTTTTCCCCTCATCTCGTCTGTCCTCAAAATACCCCCCCCCCCCTCGTCCCCTGATCCCTGTTCAACAGAAAATAGTCAATCCTGGTGTAAGTAGTGTGCGGAGAAAAACGTGTAGACTCTTGTGGATGCTTGCACTTTCCTTTTTAATGTTTTCTCATCCAGTTAATAGAAGATTCTCTTAATACCTGCAAGGTTTTGCACCTCCTCTACATCTGACATCATTGCTCGCCATGGACTCCGCTCCATTTACCATGCAACCTTCACACTTCCCACTTCCCATTAGGTCTGCTCAGCCACAGGACCCGCTGTCTGCCCTACTTGTCTTTCTTCCCAATCCGTTTTCACTACCATTCCTCTCTCCTCGCCTTGCTCTAACTGTCTCACTAATGCCTTTTGCTTTTTTGAGCCATGAACAGCCGACATTGCTCTCCCTTTTTTTTCTGTTTGTTTTCTTTCTTCTTCTGTCCCCTAAATTCACTTAGCATGCTGTAGATTAAATTTCATTTTTGAACCCACCCTTCTGTCTCTACAGTGTCCAGGAATTCATGACTTTCACTAGCCAGCTGCTAGCAGAACGTTCTGCACCAGGCAGCAGAGCATCTGTCAAAGAACAAGGTAAGAATGCTAGTGTCATCTAGAAATGGGTGCAATTGTTGATTGGTCAGAAGAATATGGTAAGGATGCCCACTTCGACTGATACGGGCAGCAGAAATGGGTCAGAGCACACATTGGCACAGTGGGTGGCAGCCTTGCATCATCTATCAGACTGTTTGGTAAGCAACATTTTTTAAAGCAATATCTGGGGGCCGGGACCGTTCTCTGTAATGTGTACCTTTAAAGGAATGGTTGATATTGTGTTTGTAATGTTTGATATTTTGTTTGTAATGTGCATAGTGGTGGTTGCAATTTAGAGAGGCACATAAGCATGTTATGATGATTAGGTTTGTGTTTAGAGTAGACGTTTTGCCTAGTTTTGAGTTGGGGTGGTGCAGTGTTTTCCCCTTATGGGTGGTGGTGGTGTGTGCTAGCAACACTTGTGGTTGCATGTGTTCTTCATTGAGGCCCTGGTTGTGTTGTGTTGGAACACCGCAAGGCATGGGGTCTGGAATTGAAGGGGGAATATGAGCGAGCCTGCAGGGCTGGCAGTGAGGATTGGGTGGGCACTGCATGAGGGCCTGTGGTGCTGGGGGGAGGTACGGAGAAGGAGGTACACATTGTACTGGGAGATAGTAACATCTGGTTTTGAAAAGGAAAAAAAAAAACCTTGTCAAATTCACTCTGCACCCACCTGAGAAGTCTTCATCTGAAACAAATGGTCACAAAGCCATCCACCTGGCCTGACCCACACTAGTTGCAATTTTCTGCAGAGATGGATTTACCACTAGCCGCCCCCATACCAGTCATCTGGAGCATCCGCCACATGACCCCTTTTCCGTTTAACATCTCAACTCTTAACACCAACCATAAAAAGCTGGAAAAAGTGTAATCTAGAAGATTTAGCACAATTGAAGGAAACTGCCAAACCCGACATCCACCAGCTGAACCAAATGATGCCAGATATTTTCAAAAATCAACTTCATACCTCGAAGACAAGATAGACTGGCACCCCTGAAATCTTTCAACCCATTACAAACGAAAGGAGCAATAAAATGGTTCACACCAGAACTCAAGAAAACCAACTGAAAGTTTGGAGAAAACACTGCAATTTACCCAGCAAAATTCCAATGCCAACAGCAGATCAGTCTATATAAAGTAGCCATGTTAAAAAACAAGAAATCTCGCTATACTGAAATAATTCAATTAGCGACAAACTAGCGAAGGAAATATACAAAATCCACAAAAGGAAAAGGCCCATCTTCTACAGCAACATGCTCATACCTTCCCAAAAGCTATGCAACGACATTGCAGACCCTTTCAGAGTCAAAATAAACAAAATCCAACAGGCCATTGACTCGACCACAAATGCAAACCACAACATGTCAGACACAGGAAACCCAATAACCCCAACAGAACTAAACTATTTCCGGCCAATCTCAGAAGAAACTTTAAACTTGTAAAGGAGAATAATACGGTGGGGATCACCCTTGCCTACCCAGATGCTTACAAAAACCTACTCGTCAAAGAAGCCCCTGTTCTCTACAGACAAAAATTGACTTTTGATGGAATCATACAAAAGACTTACAAAGCTGCTTATATTAAACCGCTTTAAGAGAATGAGGACCGTAAAACAGACTATCCAACTAGCTATGGTCCATATTTAACTTAGCATACCTACCCTGCCGAAATCCTAGAGAACTACATATACAACTAAATCTTAAACCACATGGAAATAAGTGGACTAATGGACCAATCCAGGTAGGTGTTAGACCAAATGGAGAAGCAGACTGGGAATTTCCACATGGGATGATCTAAAGATGAGTGCTGATAACTGCATATCGTTTAGCCTTTATTCCACTGGAAATATCTTCAGCTTTTGACATCAGCCAGACAACCTTAATCAAGAGGCTACAAAAATCCTTCCTCACAGACAGAATGGTTGCAACCTACTTTACCCCCGTTCACCTCCACTATCAGAACCACCAACTGGGATGTCCCACAATAATCGAGTCTCCTCGCTTTTCTTTAGTATATACATAGGTTCCCATATGGAACAAATGAAACAAAAGACAGACTAACTTGTTACAGCTATGCCGACAACACTCAACTAATTTTCAAGTGGACTACTAGCTCTGACTCGAACAATTCCCTCATTGAGGTAAACCCCTCAATGACCAACAACAACTTAAAACAAAATCCAAACAAAATGGAAATACTGATGACCCAACTCAACGACAAAGAATTGCATACTTTTATTCCATGGCCTCCTGAAATGGGAAGATGACCAGAAACAAACAGTAATAAAAGAAATCTGGGAATACGCATGGACAATGGTCTAGAACTAGAACCACAGGTCAACACAGTAGTACAAAAATGCTTCTACCACTTACCCTCAGTTAGATGCATCTTTCCAGGCCTAAGCTTTCCACACTGATCCCTCACCAAAATGTCACTGATGCTGTCAAGAATAGACTACACAAGCAGCCTATATCTAGGAATGTTGACTACCTCACCAAAAAACTGCAACGTATCCAAAACGCAGCAGAAAGACTTCTGTTAAGAAACCACAGGGAACACATCAGCCGGCCTTGAGAAGCCTAGACTGGTTACCAGTGCAGAAAAGAATATACTTCAAAGCACTCTTGTTTTGCTCACAGAGGACTGCATGGACAGGGAGCAGAATTTATCCATCAAAAATCACCCCTCACCACCCAAGAAGGACATTAAGAACAAGCAGTGACATACTTATAGAATTAAAGCACTATGAGAAAAGTCACTGCCTTATCTATTATCTTCATAGCAAAAATGTGGAAGACCTAACATTTCGGAAGTGGTAAAAACCTGGTTATTCAACACACCAGGATAGAGACCTATCTACAACCATAAGACAGAAAACTGACTACAACCGACAACCATAACGCTGCCACCATTTCACAGCCAGCCACCTTCTCAATGAATGCTGCTTCAAAATGAACACCATGACCAACGTCTTTAAGGTACAATGCAACAAACCTTCTTCAAAAACAAAGGAACATCACAAGAAGTGCTAGCTTTCGCACAGTACCACTTAGCATATTTTCATTGTAGGCCTCACGAGCCCCCACCAGATATTGTGGGATTCAAGTGCACAGTGAAGATACAACCAGAAACAAATTTACAAGAAAATGTAAAAGACGTCAACAAAACCTAGTCTAGCAGATCATTCCAAAGAATCCAACTTACTAACAACCTTGCTTCTCAAACACCTAACTCAACATGTTGTCCCATCACAAAATTCGGCCCATCACAGTTTAGTGAAAAATCCACACCTCTCCAGTCAACTGCTAAAACCCACACACAATGCAGTATACCCCCCTGCTCTCTCCGGTCTAGCATCTTGAAACATCCTAGGAAAATTACCCACACTGATGCCAGATGAATCTGGCTCTACCGGCACCAACAGTTGAGTTCAAATCCTTGATTATCCCCTCTAACCACTACTCCCCACCCCTCCGCCCCTTCTTTCTGTTTCAGATTCACAAGAGCACCTCAAGACCATTAAAAATGGCTGCGTTGTACACTACAAATCACAAAGACATAGGCCCTCATGTAGTTAGGTTATCTGGTGGAGGTGGAGGGGGGTGACCACACAAGAAGGGTTGGGAGGATAAACCACTAGGAGCGGTGAGCCTGGGGTAGTGTTGGGAAAGATTTCTCTTTTAGGCAGCTTTCTGCAGCTTGTCCTGACTTTTTTCACTTTACTTGCCTTTTGCTCAGTTGTTATGGGCAAACTGACTAGTCCATCAGACTGCCAGTACTGGGAAACCTCTTTCAATGCAGTGCAATGGTGATATTTGTGTATCACCCTAGATTTAAACCAGAGGGATTTTTGGTTACTTTGAAATGTGCCTAGCGACAAGCTGGTGGCAGCAGTAAGATTTTTGCTATATTCTTAGTTGGTAGCCATATGCGGGAAACGCGAATGAGCTAAATTTCCAAACCTGGCCGTGCCACATAGTTTTTCACTTGTTCTTTGGCCATGGGGGCGTGGCCAGCGCGCATGCCGTAAGGACAGAACTCCACGGAGCTCCGTCCGCGATCCTGTGAATATCGCTTAACTTTCGCTGAACCCAGGTCTACGAGACGAACGGAGGCCAGAATACTGTGGGGGAACCGATTGCCAGCACTCGGCAACAACTCTGGGTGGAATCGGAGTCCGAAAGGCGGAGAACGGAAAGCCCGAACTCGAGTCCCCTGGGATTCCAAGATGGCGGCGCCCGCCGCGGAATAGGAAAAGGCCAGCCTCGGCCCCCTGGGTCATACCACGAACCGTTGCGGCTGGGGGCGGCCGCTGTGGAGGAGCCTGCCGACGACGAACATCTGAGAGCAGGGGCCGGCGCAGGAGACTGCTGCGGAGGTAGGAGAAACCGCGGCACGGGCGTGGCCGGGAGGAGGTCGCATCTGCCGCGGACGCCGGAGCAGGGAACACGGAGCAATTCCAGCGGTGCGAGGGCGAGACCGGCCGCCGGGAATAGAACGAAAGGCGGCGGGCCCCTTACTAACGCTGGAAGCGGGATCGGGTCCCCTCCACAGCACTCCCTAACGGGACCACCCGCAATTGCCTCACACGGCCTCAGCAGCCTGGGGGAGCGAGGCTCGGCCGGCCCTGAGGCCCAACACTGACTCCTGCAAAGAGGACTGGTCTGAATCTGAGGGGGCCCGATCGCCCTAGAGGCTGCCTGATACGCGGGAAGACCCGCGGGACGAAGACCCCAGCGGACTGGACCCACTCGCACCACTAAGGCCCGAAGGAGAGAAGGGTGACAAATATTCTGACTAGTGGTGGGAAGACACCTACATGCCGGTACCCCCATTGGAAAGCCGGCAGGAATCAGAAAATACTGGACACAACCTGTGGCTCCGGGCCTATCTGCACCACAACGACTCCCAGAGCAGGGCCCCCCATGCAACCTGAACCTAATTGCGGGAAAACACCAGTAGCCAGAAACAACCGAATACCTGAGGTTGGGTCCCTGGGACCAAAGCTCCCTAGTAGCCCACACGAAAATTTCAATACAGGGGTCGCCGACGGATTCCCACTCTGCAGGGGGCAGCACTTACAGATCATTAGTCAGGAGATGTCTCCCCCCAGGACCAAACCGAAACTGGTCACGATGGACTCCTTCACGACGGTCAGACCCCAACGGCAGTCAACACAACAAGACCGAGAAACCCCCGAAGACCCGCCCCAACAGGAGGAAGATCTTAAACACACGCAAGTCCTCCAAGCAATAGCTGCCCTCCGCACATCACTCGAGGGACGGCTCGAAGAGGTGAAATCTGACATGCAACTTATGCGGCAGGACGCCCGCAACCTAACAGAAAGGGTCACGGTGACAGAGACTGCCCTGCAGGAAAATGTTGAGAACACCCGAGACTTGGAGATGACGGTTAGAGATTTGGAACAAAAGGTAGCAAGGCTAGAAGCCCGCTCTGAGGACGCAGAAGGTCGAGCGCGCCGTAATAACATTCGTATACTGGGGGTCCCTGAAGATCTGGAAGGCCCGGACCCGACTACCTTTATCGAAATGCTGCTACAGCAGGAAATAGGGGCGGCAAAACTCTCCCAGGGGTTCTCCGTCGAAAGGGCCCACAGGTCTCTCCAGAGACGTCCCCCACCTGGATCGCATCCACGGCCAATTATAGCAAAGATCTTAAATTTCAGAGACCGCGAAATCATACTGCGGTTCTCCAGAGAAGGCAGGGAGATAAAAAGAAATGGCTCCACAATAGTCATTTACCCAGACTACACCCCTGCAGTACAGCGAGCCAGAAACTCTTACATTCCAATAAAAGCCCGGCTGAGAAAGCTCAACTTGAAATATATGCTCTTATACCCGTCCTGGCTCAAGATTCTATATAAGGGGAAAGCAACGTTCCTGGAGACCCCAGCCGCGGCTAATATGTGGCTTGAGCATAACAACCTGGCGGATGACAAGGAGGATCCACCGAATTCGGATCGGGGATGACTACCCACCCCCGGGTGCATGCGGGCAAAGGGCAATCCCTGCAGCAAATAGAAGGGATGCTACACGAATCGTAGACGAACGAACCATCATGAAAGACCTACTACTATTCTCGCTACATCGGACGCGAGACCCGAGGAGCACATAAGCGGCGGACAAACAACCCACCCCACCAACAAAGGTGTAAGCTGTTTGCTCACACACAACCTGATCCGGAAGGCCAGGAGTGGCCTGGAAGGCTCAGGAGCCCCTGAGCGCTGCAAGTTTAAAGCAGCTGCTAGGGTCAGTTTGGAAAGTTTTTTGTTTGGTTTTCTTCCCATATAACACAATGGGATCTACACAAGTTCAAGAATCTCCAACCTGCGAAAGACCTGAGGCCGGAACGAGAGGGCAGGCGGGGAGAAGTCCAGGACGAGATGGCGGGACATGTGGGGACAACAGGGGGCGGACAACTGTGAGTGTGACTCAATTACCCTGTAATGGCGGCTAAAATAAATATAAAGATACTGACCTGGAATGTGAGAGGCTTGGGATCATACCTACGCCGAAATAGAGTCAAGTCCTATTTGAACAGAAAGAAAGTACAGATAGCGTTACTCCAAGAGACACACTGCACGGCTGAATCCTTAGCGAGGCTAAGTGAACACTGGGGAGGCCAGGGGGTCGGATCTTCGTATTCCAGGTATGCGAGAGGGGTATATACTTGGATTCACCCACAACTCCCTTTCCGGGTAACTAAGTCCGAGTCTGACCCAGAGGGAAGATTTGTAATAATATGGGGCAGGCTAGAACAATCAGATATTTGTATAGTGAATTCTTATCTCCCCAACACTAACATCCCATCACACCTAAACTCCATGTACACTAAGATTGCGCTAAATAGGCATGAAATCCTTTTCTGGGGGGGAGATTTCAACTGTGTCCATGATCCAATACTTGATAGGTCCTTCCCGCACCCGAAAGGGCCCTCAGCAGCTACTACAGCCCTCACTCTATTAGTCAATAGGTTACACTTGGCGGATACCTGGAGGGAGTGTCACCCTGATGTTCGGGGGTATTCATATTTCTCCTCTCCACACGGTCTCCACACCAGACTGGACTATGTTTTTATAAGTAATGAACACCTTTCACAGATAGAAGAAGCTCAATATCTGGGCAGAACCATTTCTGACCACTCGCCTCTTCTGGTGGGCTGGAATCACACTGGCCCCAGGCCTCCTATCCCAATGTGGAGAATGCCGATAGATGCCCTGGGTGACCCGACATTTAGGGCGGACCTACACGAATTCATAGAAAACTTCATAGAAAGAAACACTGGAAGCGTAGACCGCTTAAGTACAATGTGGGACGCCCTGAAAGTAGTGACGAGAGGAGAAATAATAGCAAAGGCAGGGGGCATTAAGAGACAACTTAGGGGCGACCTGGCCCGCTGGGAGCAGGAAATAGAACAATTAGAAGCAGCCCCGGTCGACACAGAACAAAGGGAGGACAACCTCAGAGCACTTAGAACTAACTCTACCTTGGCATGGAATAGGCTCGCCAAATTTGATTATGACACCAAAACTAATAGAATACACGCGGAGGCTGACAAACCAGGCAGAATGCTCGCCTGGCTCTGCAAGAAAGAACATCCCAGACACACAATCACTGGAGTACAGACTGAAGAGGGGGGGTAGCACAGACACAACAAGCTATTAACGAAACGTTTAAGGGCTTCTACAAACACCTTTACTCTCATGACGACCAGGTCCCCCTAGAAAAAATCATGGACACCCTTGAAGAGATAGGACTCCCCAGGATGCCCCCAGAACAATCAGAGGTCCTAGATGCAGATATCACAACAGAGGAAATCACGGAAGCTATTAGTTCACTAGCCACTTGCAAGATGCCTGGGAGCGATGGCCTGCCCACGGAGTTTTATAAGACGTATGAGCCTACACTAACGCCCCTGCTACACGAGGTCTTTCGGGAAGCATATGAGACAGGGATATTACCTGATAGCATGAGAGAGACCCTCCTGATCCCGATTATTAAGCCCAATAAACCCACTGATAGATGCGACTCTTACCGCCCGATAGCAATGCTTAACTATGACGCGAAAATCCTGACAACAGTGTTAGCAAATAGACTGGCCAGAATCATAGGGGAAGTAGTACATGAGGACCAATGCGGCTTCATACCAGCCCGAAACACAACCATGAATTTGCGCCGAGTGCAGCATGTCATCGCCCAAACTGTAGATAGCACAGAAGCGTTCGCACTGCTGTCCCTGGACGCCATCAAGGCGTTCGATTCGATCTTTTGGGAATGGCTGCTGGCGGTTCTGGAAGGGTTTGGTTTTGGCCCTAGGTTCATTAGGTGGATCAAGATACTTTACACGAAACCTAGAGCCAGAGTAAAAACTGGGAAGCATATATCGGAGGTCTGGAACATATGCAGAGGAACCAGACAGGGTTGCCCCCTCTCTCCCATGCTCTACGTGTTGGGCCTGGAACCCATTGCTATCTATTTTCGAAAGCAATTTTTTGATGCTGGGATCCGGCTGGGAGACATTGACCACATTATTTCTCTTTACGCGGACGACGTCCTATTATTTGTCAGGGACCCATACTATAATGTGCCCACGATGCTGGAGGTCCTAGATAATTTTTCGAAGGTCTCTGGAATAAAATTCAGCAGAGCCAAATCCTGCCTCTTCCCCCTGGCAAATCTTAAGGGAAAGGAAGCATCGGAGCTTCCTTCGGTGGGAATAAGGTGGGAACACACCTCGTTCAAATACTTAGGCATACACATAATGCACTCCCCGGAACAAATGCATGAGCGCAACACTAAAGCTGCTCTCCCGGCCTTGAGGAAATCTATGGCCTTCTGGGCGAAACTCCCCCTATCCATGATGGGCAGAGCCTCAATAACTAAAATGATTGTCCTTCCCAGATTCTTGTATGGATTTCAGAACGTACACTTCTACATCAAAGCGCCCTTCTTTCGCCTACTGGAAAGTATGCTGAGAGACTTCCTATGGGGGAAGGGAAGACGAAAGATTGCGCTTGCCACGTTGTCACTACCGTACACTCGGGGGGGGGAATCCAACTCCCAAACTTTGAAAAGTACTTCCTAGCAGCGCAGCTTGGCTTTGTCACCAAGTGGCTAGCAGACGATGCCACATCGGAGACGCCACTCCTGCAGCCACTGGTCTCCCCGTTATATATGAAAGAACTTCCCTGGGCCCCCACCCATTTGACAAGAAACGCCCCCCTACTGGTCTCCCTTGGACGCAAAATCTGGCATAGGGCTGAATCCCTTGCACACGTCAAACACCAATACTCCCCGAACATACCGCTTGTCTCAGACCTATGCAAATCCCCCGCAGATCTGCAACACCTCAGGCACTGGGAACGGAAGGGGATTTACTCATGGGGGGACTTATACACGGAGGGGGAGTTCATGGAATTTGAAACACTTCAAGAACAAAATGATGTCCACGCTGGCCAGTTTCTATGGTACCAAAAATTAAGATCCACGGCACGCACCAGATGGTCGACATGGCCGGAGGAACCAGACACGAACCCCCTGATTACGCTACTATATGAACTAGGAGAAGGAGGGAGACCGGTGTCTCAGATCTACGGCCACCTAAATGACACCCCCAATCCACGCAGTGCTGGGCTAAAATCCAGATGGGAAGCAGACATAGGCCGAGAAGTAACGGATGGGGAATGGGAAAGGGCCCTCATATTTCCTAAAACAGTGTCCAGAAATCACAGATTTAGACAAATACAATTGAACCTTCTGCATCGAACATACCTAACCCCATCCAGGCTGGCCAAACTCTATAACACTCAAAGCCCTGATTGCACCTGGTGCGAAATGGACAATGCGGACCTGTTCCACATGTTCTGGCGGTGTGCTAAGACACAATCACTGTGGTCTTTTGTACAGCAGATAAGTGAATCTCTGGGGCTGACCAGATATGAATGGACCCCTGCGGAGTGCCTACTAGGCACGTACCCCAGACCAGCAAAGCTAAAACACCTTAGTAGATTAATGGACATTATGTGTATTCTGGCTAAGAGGACAATTGCAATGTCCTGGAAGAAACCATCGGGACCACAACAGAAAATCTGGCACAGAGAACTGAAACGATGGGTGCAAGCCGAAACGAAAGCCTGGGAAGAAAGTGTAGCTAGATCCACAGATGCCTCGAGTGTGACCCTAGATGCCTGGAGAGGACTCACAGACCCCTTGTTCTACCCCTCGGACGATAAGCCCCCATGAGTCAGCACAAACCCGCAATAGGAAGTCCCACGGACAGGACTGGAATCCTCGAGGAAGCCCAACCATAACTTCATGCGAGCCCTGCTAAAGGAAGTCCCCTCACCCCCCGAAACTCCCAATCCCCCCCGGTGTCCCACCTGGCACCGACTTCTCAAGAAGCAGACATTTGGAGATAGTTAAAGTTTCTATGTTAAGTTATGTTAAGTTGTAAATGTTAATAACCTGAGACGCAATCTGATTTATTGTTTGGTGGAAGATTTGACAATTTTCTTGTGTTTATAACGAATAACAAATGCCAATAAACAGATTTAAAAATAAAAAATTCACTTGTTCTTTGGCCATTTTGTTCTTTGGCCTTCTTCCTGCCCTCTCAGGTCAGAAATTTCCTTTCATGGTCATTTACTTACCATGGAAAGCAGTGGTTTTCGCGGGCTAGTGCAGATCACGTGGGAATGGGCCCAGGAAATGGTGTGATGAATACAAAAGTGCCATTGCTTCTTTCCTAAAGGTAACCTCTTCCCATGTAGCCAGGGGACGGCAGCTGCTACCTGACCCTAGCCTTGGGGGTTGCTATATAGAGGATCATGTGGGGGGGGGGCAACCCCCAAGGGAGTGACACGGCATCATCGGTATCCCTGCCAATCAATGGACCCTAAACTACCTTCTTACGTTAAGAACCATCCCTTCCCTAATGGACTCATGGGTTGTACTTGTCTTACTATTCTCCTAAAAAGTGCTGGAAGAAGGAAGATTAGCAGTATCCTGAATGAAGATCACTTTCCCAGTAATGTGAAGTGGGAGAAGTATGGAGCAATAATGATCACTCCTATTGAGAACCACTATCAGAAGTCTAGTCTTTCCCTGAATCCTATTGGCCAGAGCAGTATAAAAGCAAGGAAAGACTCGAAGTGTGAGGCCCTCCTTGGAGAACCTAGCTGCAGGAGTCGTTTGTAGCAGAAGGAACCTTGCATTGCTATCCTAGAGAAGTTAAGGGGGAAACCTTGCACCCCCAACAGCTTGGTGAGAACTGGTAACCCCTGGGAACCAGCAGTGTGCCAAAGGAAAGCTTGAGGCTCCCTCACTGGGGAAGTGCAGCTGAAAGCAGGAGGAGTTCTCCAGCGAACGACCGGGCACAGTACAGTTCCGCAGGAGCCTAGACAGCTACAAGGCGTGAGGGGACCGCCCAGTGCGCAACATGCTTTGGAGAGGTTCACGAAAGGTGGAGCGTGAGGAAGCAAGTCATGCTTCCTGAAGGCTGCAGAGGCTGGGACGTCATCCAGACCATAGATGCTCACTGAAGATGCTGAAAAGCCATAAAGAGAAAGCCAGTGAGTCCAGGAAAGGGACACTGAAGCGCTATTGGGCAGTGTACCGTAAGCCCTAGATTGGGGTCTGGGACCCACAGTATGAACTTGTGGAAGACCAAGAAGGGTCTGGGATCCACAATACTAGTTTGGGGGAAGGAAAGCCCGAGCGAGGTCCAGGTGAGAGGAGGAGAAACCCTTATCTTGTGAACCTTTGTGAAGCTATTACAAGTGTGCAAAAAGCCCTGGCAGATGAGTACACCAGGCAAATGCAAAGTGTGTGTAAAGCTGCATAAGGGAATCCCAAGGAACATCCATGCCCCTGGGATTTTGACTTGCATGACATGTAGAGAGCGAGAGAGATTGTTAGTCCTGGCAGGAGAGTATACAGATGAAGAGCAGATCTGGGATTCGCACCTTTTTCTAAAGTCCTACCTGACTTCATAAAAACCATATCTGAGGCAGTACATAAGCTCCACTCTTAGTATAAGGCTGTAACATCCGAGAATGTTTTCGTAGCATGGACAGAGCAGCCAGGCTTATCTTAGGAGGGACAGAGGTCTTTAACTTGGTACAACTAAATTGTAGCATACGTATGGTCCAAAGAAACACTGAAACACTAAGTATTGTAAAAATAAAGGGGTTTGCTATATTGTGTACATCTGCATAGCATTTAAAGTTGACATTCAAACTTGTATTTAACATCAGCCACTGCAGTAACCAAACCCGATGTACACATGTATTTATTTAACCCCTTAACTGCTGAGAATTTTACGATCCCAGTGCTGAGCCCTTTTTTGGACAATTTGTTCTATCGCATTCCTCCCTTATAACTTCTTTGTTACAAGTGATATCCCGGCCATATGTGCACCCTTTTCTTCCCACATGTAGGTGGTCATAAGGATTCCTAGTTTGTGATTTTCTCACACCCCCTACAGCAAAGTGACCATTTTGTGTTTTTTCAGAAAATGCCAATAACATGAGGTACAAAGAAGCCTCTGCGTTTTTCTTTGTAAGAGCTATCAACAAACTGTTTACTGTTCTGAATTGCCATTTTTCAAGCTTTCAGGAACTGGTTGAGTGGAAACCATCAGTTTTGTGAGGTAGGTCACTTTTTTTTTTTAATCAGTGGGACTGGCTTGGACGGAATGGAGGAGCAGGGTAGAAAAGCTGAATGGGAAGACAGAAAGGCATAAGTAGACAATATTCCAAGTTCGGGAAGGAGACATTTGTGCAGGTCGGGCAACAACTATGAAGCAAAAATTCCCATAGTTTGAGAAAGAAATTGGAAAAATGACAGAAAGAATGGCCTGTGCTGGACATGTTTGGACTTGTAAGGTAACGGTTTGTGTGAATATTGAGAAAAGCAATACACTGCTGTATTCCCCTGACTCTTCTAGTAAGGAAATCGCAAATGTTTTAATGTTTCACAAAACAAGCAATACCACAAGCCAAAACGGAGCCATGGTACACAGGATTTTTATGGTGACGATGAAGAATGGCAAGATTACATTTTTTGTATGAGCACAGGCCGACCCCTTTTGAAGGGTGGGTGACTTGCGCATGTTACAAGAGCATACAGTGCCTAAAGCAGCGACTAAATGTAGGTCCCATTTGGGAAATAGGCAACACTTGCCCAGGGAACCCTACTCAAGCGGCATGCCTGGTTGAACTCCAGGTTCAAACCTGAAACAAAAGCCTCCTTAATTAACAAGCCTGTGGAGGAATCTAACCTATTCGTGAAGGCGGTTGACTATGCCCTGGAAACGTCAAAAAAGGAGCATGAGACATTAAGTCACTTAGCCAGATTTCAGCTAAACCCTTTCACCAGTGCGGCAGCTCTAACGCCCGCCGGTCCTTTTGTGGCCAACCCTTCTCCAGCTCGCTCCAAAGCAGGTGTGGCTCAGGGGGTGCGGGGGGGTACCCCTTGGTCCTCCGATCAGGGCTCCTCTGGGAATTTCCATTGACAGCAAAGAGCCTCTCTTAGGGGCAAGGGCAGAGGGATAAACTTTGCTCCCAGAGGCTTCCCGGCCTCCACGTGACTCGCTGGTACGGGTCCCCTCCCACACTTCTCTGGTCGGGGTTGCCTGTCATTATTTATCCATGCCTGAGAGGGGATCAGATCAGTGGGTACTAAAGACTGTCGCCCATGGGTACTGTATAGACTTCCTCCGACCACCTTGCTGCCACCCACCAAGAAGCAGACACCTGTCGCCAGAACACCTGTGCATCCTGCTTGAAAAAGTTCAGGTCCTGCTGGAAAAGGGTGCCATCAAAGTCATCCCCCCCCCTTCTCCAGGTAAACAAGGGTATTTATTCAATGTACTTCCTTGTACCCAAAAAGGATCTCACCATGCGCCCTGTTTTAGACCTGCACCCTGCTAACAAGTATGTTAAATCTCAAAAGTTCAGGATGACAACTCTTCAGGAGGTAATCCTACTTCTGCAGCAGGGGGATTGCATGGCCATGTTTCAATGTTTCCAGCGCACAGAAAGCACCTCAGGTTCATGATAGAGGACATCCACTATTAGTTCAACCTTCTCCCCTTTGGCATTTCCTTGGCCCCAAGGGTGTTCACAAAGGTACTGGCGGCTCACCTGTGCAGGCAGTCCATCCCAGTCTATCCCTACCTCAATGACTGGCTCATAACGGGGGATTTGTACGGAACATGCCGAACAAATACCAAGAAGATGGTAGATCTCCTCTTCAACTTAGGATTCTCAATCAACGAAAAAGAATCCAGCCTGACCCTCGGCCAGTTTATGGGGGCTCTTATTCGAACAGAAGATGGGCTTGTCTTTCCCTCCAATGAGAGGGTCCAAAACATGCTGTTTCACTAAGCTATGTAGCCAGTCACCAGATGACTGTACACAGAGACATGCGGCTGCTGGGGATGATGGCTTCCTGCGTCGTCTTAGTTCCTCACGCTCGTCTGGGCATGCGCCCCATGCGCCCCATGCAAGAGTGGCTCTTGAGCCAATGGTGCCAGGCCAGCGGGACGATCTAGTGGTTGTCTCGCCAACCCTCGTTCAGTCTCTGCAGTGGTGGTCAAGGGAGAACCTTCTGCAGAGAAAAATCATCACCACCCTTGCAGTAGAGGGCACTCTCACCACAGATGCATCTGTCGGGGTGGGGGACTCACCTCTTTCAACAGACAGCGCACAGCGTGTGGTCTCCAATAGCAGCATCCAATCACATCAACCTGTTGGAACTGCTAGCAGTGTTCAAGGCCCTGAAGGCTTTCCAGACACACCTCCAGGGGTAGACAGTTCTAGTCCTCACAGACAGTACCACGGCCATGTACTACTTGAACAAACAAGTGGGCACTCACTCTCTAGGGCTATCCAGACTGTCTCATAACATCTGGAAGTGGGCACTCAAACACACTATGTCCTCACCCCCCCCCCCCCCCCCGCCGCCACCCCCCCTCCAAACCCCCACACAAGATGTTCCAGGGCAACTCAATCTTCTGGCAGATGTACTCGGCAGAGATTTCCCCCTACCCGTAGAGCACGAGTGGTGGCTACAAGAGGGCATTTTACTCAACGTCTTTGCCGAATGGTCTTTCCAGAGATAGACTTGTTTGCCACTCTGGAAAACGTCCAATGCCCAGGCTCTGCCTCCAGATACCTACAGTACCGCTCTGAGGGGGACCGGTCTTTGGATAACATGGTCCGTGAGATTTGCCTGCGCTTTTCCCCCTTATTCCCCTCCTCAACAGGATAGTGCACAAGATGCCCCAGGAACCAATCACGATGATCATGGTGGACCCGCCAGCCTTGCTTCTCCATCTCATGGCAATGTCAGTCTCGCCACCCAGTAAACTGGCATCGCCTTACAACATGTTGTCCCAAGATCAGCGACTGACGCTACACCCATGCCCCCAAACACTTAACTTGCAGCCTGGTTCCTGAAGTCGTAGAGTTTGGCAACTTCAACTCCCCCAGAGATCTATGGACATACTCTGGGAGGCACGCAAACCTAGCACCACACATTGCTACTCCAGTAAGTGGAAGCGCTTTGTTACCTGTTGTAATACCAAGGGCATAAATCCTATCGATTGCTCTCCTAAAGATATTGTCCTGTACTTAACTCACCTGTTAGATTCAGGAATGGTTCTCAATTCTCTAAAGGTTCACTTAGCCGCTCTTTCGACGTACACCATGTCCCAGAGCAGGGTTTCGTGGTGGAAGATCCCTGTGATTAAAGCCTTTATGGAGGGGGTAAAGGGACTCCCCTTCCCCCACCCTCCCCTCAATCTCCAACCCAGCTCCCGAGTGGGACCTGAACGGGGTCCTTACCAGACTAATCCCCTTTGAACCATTGCACAAGGCTAGCCTTAAGGCACTCACCTACAAGACTGCCTTCCTAGTGGCCATCACCTCTATAAGGAGTTAGTGAACTGCAGGTCCTTTCAGTTCAGGACCACTTTGCCACAATTCACAGGGTCAAGGTGGTTTTATGCACACACCCACACTTTGCGCCCAAATTTATCTTGAATTTCCATGTAAACCAGCCCATAGAACTTCCCACCTTTTTCCAAAACCCCATAAACGTGGCAAAAAGGAGCCTCCACACACTAGATGTGAGGAGAGCAGTTATTTAATATATGGAAAAGACAAAGCCACTAAGAAAAAAAAAATCTTCGTATCAGTGGCAGCTGGTAGAGAGGGGAACCCTGTCTCTAAGTCGACTATTTCCAAGTGGATCGTAAACTGCATCAGACTGTCACTCTTGCCAAGAGATCTACCCTTCACGCCTAGAGCTCACTTGACTATGGACACAGAGTCCACCACAACATTCCTTGCAAATGTTCCTCTAGATTCCATTTGCAAAGCAGCAACCTGGAGTTCTGTACACCCTTTTACACAGATCTGTGTGATTTTTTCCGTCACAGAAAAGTCGGTGACGGAAAAGTTTGCATGGGAAATGTACGCACCACCAAAGGTTTGTACATTTCCCATGCGAGCAAACACTGCAAATCACTACATACCCACACCCACAACACACCCCCACCCACACCCCCAACATAAACAAACCCTACTTGCCTTTTCTTCACGCTGTGTCCCTGCGGCGCCAGTTCCCTTTAACTTCTGTGATCGGGAACTGGCACCATAGGGTCCTTTCTTTTTTTTGTTTACGGGCAGCTGCAGGGTTTTCCCCTGCAACCCCCACTCCCTATACTGTAAATTATAGTGAGCAGGGTGTTGCCGGGGCACCCCTGCAGCCCCCGTTAAAAAAAAATATATATATATATTTTTTTTAACTTACCTACCGTGCATGCCACCAAAGGTTTGAACTTTTGGTGTTCGGACCTCCTTTGGTGGTATGTATTTTCCGACTTTTCGTACAGTCTGACCTTTTTTTCGTTCCGATCGTACAATTCCCTTTTACACAACGCTTCTGCCTGGTTACACACTCTAGATCTTGGTCTCTGGTGGGACAAGCGATGCTAAGAACTCTTTTGCTAATGTTCCTTCACACATCCCACCACCTTCTCTGGGTACTGCTCGCTAGTCTATGCACAGCATGTGAGTCTAAGCAGATCCACAAGCATTAGAAGACCTACATTACTCACCGTAATTGTATTTCTGATGATTGTATCTGCTTAGATTCACATGCGCCCACCCTTCCTCCCCTTTTGGAGTAGAAAGAACGTAGACTTCTTACACCTTCTCTCTTCTGTACTCGCTAACGCAAGGCTCCCTCATGGCAGAAAAAAACAACCAGTGTGACCTGGATGCATAAGGGATTTTGGGTACAATACATGTCCCATTGGGGATGGTGTTACAGTCACGCCCTTGTTGACGTACCTTTCGATCTTTGAAAAAAAGATGCAATACTCTGCGATTACCACTAGATGTCGGACTATATGCACAGCATGTGAATCTAAGCAGATACTCATCAGAAATACGATTACGGTGAGTAATGTATGTCATATGCTTCCATACATCACTTATAAACTACCTGCACAACAGCGCTCTAGTGCCTATCCCGGGACACTAATCGATAACTGGTCAGAGAGGCACAGCTTCACCTCACTGATGAGGCCCAACAAGGCTGAAACACGTGTATGGGGTTGCTGTTGGTACTCTTGTTCAGAGAGGAATTGCCATAGCATTTCGGTGCTGGACTGCCCATGTGGGCGGGACAAAGACTGATATGCAAATGGTTATTTCCCATCTGTGAAAGGTACAGTGAGCAAAAAGCGTGTGCTGCAAACTCTCATCTCAGAACAGGTTATCATGCCATGTGCTTTCTGGAGAGGAGCGCCTGCTACCTTATTTTGAAATAATCGATAACTGGAAGCACAAAACCACAACTACAAGCTACCTGCGCAACAGTGCAATAACATCAACTCCCTGACATTATTCACTTCCAATCTTCCTGCACCACAATGCACTAATGTCCTCTCCCTAACATTAACTACTTCCAAAACTTCTTACACAACTGTGCCCTCATCTCTACTCCCTGATATTAGCTCCTACAACAACACCTACTTGTAGCCGGTGCATAAGCTCCCAAACTACGCCCTGGGAAAGCCTCAACCCTGACCAGTGGTACGCTAGGCCACTAGCCAGGTGAAACATTCTGAACTCCTACCCTAGTCTCAAAATTAGACTCCATGAACACCATACCATAACCAGTGGTTCTCTAGGTCACTGGCTAGACAAAAAATGTAAAACACCTAATCCGGTTAAACTGTCAACACCTACTCATAACTGGTGTAACACCAATATCAACTCCCTGATATTGACTACTACAAAACTACCTGTACAACGGTGCACTGATGTCCTCACTGACAGTAGCTACTATAAAACTACAACACAACGCCGCACCGATTCACAGCTCCACGCCACTACAACCAGAACTCCTACACAAGGTACATCCCAAACTACCACTCCTCTAAACAGAGTGACATAACCAGAGCCTTCATCACATCGACCCAGAGCATTTGTTACTCCAACCGTTACCCCATTTGGAAGTTTCAAACATCCACAAATGCCTGTCGAGAGTGGTGGTGATCAGGCACCAATAATAAACAACTGGAGGGAAATCGGGTATATCTAAAAGTTTCAGGGAGCAGACCTGACACATAATAAACAAGAATAGGCTCCCACACCTGTTATAGGACACGCAATTCACAGGATAATCATAGGGCTATCACACTTACAAAACAGTTTGAGCAATGAGAAGTGGAAGTTCATGGAAAATACAACCCGACTTCAAAATCGTTTTAAAATGATCAATATAATATTTTAAAAGAATCACATGAAAACTAACAAAGTGACCAGTGCTAAAGAAAGTGCTTAGTGCCAATCCCCAGGAAAGTGACAATGTGCAAAAAATGCTAGAATGTCATCAAATGCACATATGTAACTATAAACAACTCCTGGTTATGCAAACCTTGATTCTTAGGAAAACACAACCACACAATATACAGAATGTTCTTACAGAGACCTTAGTTGTATGACGACTCTTGCCTTGATGCCTTGGTCAACAAGTACCTAAAGTGCACCTTGTAAAGGTTCAGATACTCATCTAGATACTTGGCATTAGTAGCTGCAATTACCCTACATAGTTCCTTCCTATGGTCCTTAGAGTTAGTATTACGAACTTCGGGCGTTGGAACAACAAAGGGCCGGCTCGAGGTGGTATCTGAATAGTGCTTGACAAGTCGAAGCTGTCGTAGCAGTCTGAGAGCTTGAATATTGTTTCCCAATAGACAATTCAGAGAAGAAAATGTCCACAATCTCTTGTCTTTAATACAAGGGAAAAAATCCAGGCCAAACCGTCTCTTAATGTCAGTAAACGGTCCTAATGGGTTGCATTGATTCTCGGTGTAGCTGTCTTGTGGATCCTTGAAGGATAGCGTGAAGTGTTGCAATGCAATGGACTTCTTGTGTTCTAATCGTCCGGTTAGGGCTACGAGAGGATAGGGCTGCTTGCAGAGTCCTTAATGACTCAACCGAGTCGGGCGCTGTTTCGGGAGAACTGGTGTCGCCGTCTGCTGGGCGCTGAACGGGAAAAATCTGGCACCACCCACAATTGATATCAGGAAATTACACAGTAGATGTTATGATAACAATATATGCTCTCTAAACACAATATGTAAACACAATATGCACATGGTGTAAAATAAATTCTTAACGCAAAATCTCCACTGCAAGGCATACACTCTGCACCCAAACTAACAAATGGTACCAACTACACGCCAAACATACCTTTATTGTACTACACACACACAGTGTGCTTACATGGTGTACCAACAACACCCAAAACCTACACACTAACATGGTTCGCTGTCTACACCCAACAGCACCATTTAAACTTCAACGCAAGCATTGAAATACATGGCGTTGCTGATATAAATATTTATAAAATACATTTAATTATTCGTCCATTCTAAAACTACATTTCATTATTCTTCTATTACAAGAAAACACTACAAATTACACACACACACACACACACACACACACACACACACACACACACACACACACACACACACACACACACACACACACACACACACACACACACACACACACACACACACACACACACACACACACACACACACACACACACACACACACACACCACAGTTTAAATATGCATCCACAAATACACCACGACCCACCGCTCACCACAGAACAACATGCTGTAAACATCTAAGGATATGCATTGTTAAATATCACCTAACGCTCCTAGACACCAAAATGGTGTACTGCACCTAAAACGCGTGCTTAACTACATGCACACATCAACAAAGTTATTTGTAACAGCATAACAGCCTTCCAAATGTGCACTATCACAGCAGGGCAATAAATCTATCAGCTTAAACGAAAGCTGACCCAGCGTCATTTGTCCCTTAAAAAGACAAGTAAAACCGGTGTGAAAAATATTTCCAGTACCGCTGCACCCGATAACAAAGATGCCTGAAGTGCAGGTGGCACCCTATGACTGGTCTCAAAGCGGCAGGTCCAGGCAAACCCAAATCACTTAAAAAATGAAAATGTTTGCTCCCGGTGCATGGCTACTCAAAAGCTCCATTAAAGTTGCATCCATAAAAAGTACCTTCACAAAAGCAGCCCTCACTCGGACATTTCCAACAGTTTCCAAAATCCGCTGCACATTGTAAACTGTATTGCTTACAATTTTGGGTCACGGCGTGCACAGCCCAATCCATCAACTAGCTCGAGAGATAAAGCTCCATGCAAGTCATCACGCACTGCACGTTACAACTGCATTTTCACTAGCCCCTACTGACAGTGTCCACACTTCTCGTGGATCTCCACACTCCATGGATCAACAGGCCTACCAGTGCTCCTCCGTCATCAGTCCACCTTAGACCACAAGCTGGCAAAAGCTCTGTGTAACCAACGGCCACTGCGCATCTCGCCGTTGCTCCAAGTCTCCCCAGCGTTACATGAGTAGCTACTGCTGGCTCCCGGAATGTGAGGCAGGTCTCCCAAACCTGCATTTTATCCCTCCATGGTATCGGCACACCACCATCTCTGTCGGTACCCACACTGGTGAAGAGGTACAGCACCCCCTCCAGCCTCCTCCTGCAGTCGCGCTACAGCCACCGACCTCCGACCTCCAGCCTCCTCCTGCATTCTAGCTCCAGCCACCGACCACCTACTGGGCGGCCTAACAAGGGAAGAGAAACAGCCAGGTAGAAGGGGACGCTTGCCACTCCTGCAGCTCCATCTGGCCGTGGGACATCCGACCTCCCTTCTTTGCAGCTCCTTTTTTCTTTTTTTTAAAATAATTTTTTATTTTCAAAATAACACAATACAAACCAAACTTGCAGCATTATACATTGCAAACTGTAAACATCAGTTAATACCGTATTACTGCACTTAAACCCCCCCCCCCCTCCCCCGAGAGCTTATCAACCTTACAGTTCTGTGTACGCTTGGTGCGGCCGGGCGCCGCCCCTCCCGGAAGCAACAGGGTCCATTTCGGCGCCAAAGAGTCCCGTAATTAACATTCTCCAAGCCGCCAGGTTGCCCATTTCTTCCTCCCCACAATTACCACACGCTTCCTGCCATACCCCCGTTTCAGCCTCCACCCACTTCTGCAGGTCCCGCCACCATATCTCTATTCTTGGCCCATGGCGTTGCTTCCAACTCATAGCTATCCTTCTCTTAGCAAGTACATACGCCAGGTCTCTCAGTTTCCCAAGATGTTTGGTGTTCCGTGGTCTAGGGAACCCTCCCAGGAGGCAGGCCCAGGCCGTGTCAATGCGTAGCAGAACCCCTTTATCTGCCAATTTCTGTGCCACTTCCCCCCAAAAGCCTTCAATCACTGGGCAGGACCAGAACATATGTGTCATACCTGCGTCTACCTCATCGCATTTCGGGCATGCTTGTCTGCCTGCATTCGCAAACTTAGCTATTCTCTTCGGGGTCATATATGCTCTGTGCGTGATGTACAGCTGTATTTGCTGCAATCTAGCATTCCTGGACACTTTCTTATGGTATCCCATGGCCCGTTCCCACATCCCATCAGTCATCTGTGCCCCCACTTCCGCTTCCCAATCAAGCCTCAAATCCATCAGGTCCTTCCCCACCCGGGTCATCACCACCTCATATAATCTAGAGATCTCATGCCCGCCCTCTGATATATCATATATCGTTCCGATCAGTGCATCTGGATCTTCCGCCAGCACCGTCTCCGGCCAAGTCTTGCGGATGATCTGTACCAACCTTAGATATGTAACATATTGGCCCCCCATGCAACCCTGTTTCTTCACCCAGGTCTACGAATTCTCTAATGGCCCCATCCTGCCATATGTCTCCCAGTGTGGCCAGTCCAACCGTTTCCCAATATGTCCTGATAATTTTCCTGAGCTGGCTGTCCCCCATAGTTAGGGCGACCAATGGCACATGCGGGGAACACGGGTGCGGGCTCTCAATCAGCTGGCACATTCTACGCCAAATTCTCCACCCCAGCAGCAACATACCTGGGCATCCTTGCAAGTCCGACTTAGGGACCCAGACAACCTCTTTTAGATAAAACGGGGCGCAGTCCCTCCCAACCAGCCTAGACTCAGGAGTTTCCTCATCAGAGAGCCATCTGGTCACGTATTGCAGTTGGCTGGCCACATAATAGGCCTCAAAGTTCGGCAGCTTGATGCCTCCCCTATCGTGGAAATTTTGCAGTTTCCACAAGGCTACCCTGTTGCGGATGCCGTGCCACAGGAAGTCCCTGCATACGCTATCAAGTTTGACAAAGAACTTCCTGGGTATGAAATATGGTGTATTACTGAAAAAGTGCAAAAGCCTGGGCAGGACCACCATTTTAAGCATCGCCCCCCGGCCCACCATTGCCAGCGGCAACTTCTCCCAAAACCGCATACTCTCGCGGATTTTATTTACCGCCGCCTCGGCATTGTGCAAGTGTTCTTCCTTCACAGCATGATATACATCAATTCCGAGGTAGCGGAAAGACTCAGTCGCCCAGGGCACGGGCAACACCGGCAACCGTTCGAGAGGGACTCCAATAAAGCTCCCCAACGGAAACATGCTTGATTTGCTGGGATTAACCGCTATGCCGGACAACTCCGCATACTTTTCCATGACCTCTAAAATGTACTGGAGGTTTTCCTCCGGACACCTCAGGTACAACAACAGGTCGTCAGCATATAGGGATATCAAATGGTTCTCTCCTCCCACCTCGATGCCAACCAGGTCATATTGTTGTCTGAGGTACACCGCCAGGGGCTCCAGGGCCAATATGTACAGCATCGGGGACCAGGGGCATCCCTGTCTGGTGCCTCTGCTAAGTCGCCACCTTTTGGATATCACAGATCCCGTGCGCACCCTGGCCAGTGGCTCGCTGTACAGCAGTTTCGCCCACCTCACATAGCCAGGCCCAAACCCGTACCTCTCCAAGGCCGCCAGCAACCACGGCCACCTCACTGAATCAAATGCCTTAACTGCATCTAGGGACACCTCCACCATCTCTTCATCGCTTCTATTCCCCTCTTCAATCACCCGGTGAAGTCGCCTGTGATTGTGAGTTATGTTCCTGTTGGGGACATAGCCCGTCTGATCCGGGTGTATCAGTTTACTGATGACCCTACGTAGCCTGTTGGCCAGGACCGCCGTAAGGATCTTGCTGTCCTGGTTTAACATCGACAGCGGCCTATACGATCCACAGCTTTGTCGTGGTTTATTAGGCTTGGGGAGCGGCACTATCAGTGCCTCTCTGAGCGTCTCCGGTAACCGACCCTTCTCGAAAGATTCATTGAACATTTCTAGCATCGGGGGGAGTACCTCTGCTCCATACACCTTATAAAACTCACTGGGGAGTCCGTCCGTGCCCGGGGTCTTACAAGTGGGCAATCCCTTCACTACCTCCTCCAGTTCCTCTAGTGTAATAGGCACGTCCAGCTCCTCTCTTTCTTCCTCACTAATCCTGGGCAGCTCTATGTCTTCCAGTGTAGTTCTGATCTCTGCCTGATTTTCTCCCCCTATGTCCTCATACAGTGCTTTATAGTAATCAAGGAAGGCTGCATTAACTCCTTCTTGGGTGTCTACCTCCTCTCCGTCCTCTCTAACCATCATCCTGATCGGGGGCCTAGGGGTTTCTCTCTTATATAGCCATGCCAGTAGGCGGCCAGTTTTGTCTCCCCCCGCATGCTGCCTCTCAACATATTTTCTATAGTTAAGGTTACAGAGCCTCTCCCAAAGCTCCGAACACCGCTGCTGCAGCTCAAGTACTAGGTCTGCATCCCCTCCTGCCTTGCTACATTCGCGCTCCAGTTGTCTCTCCGCCTTCTCTAACTCCATCAGAACCCCACCCTGCAGGCCCTTCGACTTGGAAATAGCATCCCCCCGTAACACAACCTTGAATGCCTCCCAAAGTGTGCCCGCCGAATCTACACTGCCCATGTTAACCTCAAAGTACCGCTGGATCGCCTCCCTGATGTCCTCCCTAAAAACCGTGTCCTTAAGCGCCTCCGCACGGAGGCGCCATGTAGGTATTCGTGCACGAGGGCGGCCATACTGCCAGGTCAGCACCAAGGGCGAGTGGTCCGATAGGACCCTTGCTTTATATTCAATTTGAGTGGTCGCCAACACCACTTCTGACGTGGCAAAAAAATAATCCAATCTCGTGTGTAAGCGCTGTGGGGCAGAGTAGTGAGAATACTGCGAGGTACCAGGGTATTTCAGTCGCCAAACATCCGCCAGCCCAAAGTCGCCCAGTAACGTCTGTAGTACTCTGGCCGCCGGGGTGGGCCGATCAATCCTATCATCGGACCTATCAGCCCTTGGGTCGAGAACACAGTTAAAATCCCCTCCCCAAATGATCGCTCCCCCCACACATGTGCCCAGACGGGTGCATAGGGTCCTGAAGTATGCGGCAGCATTCTGATTGGGGGCGTATGTGTTAATAATGCAAACCTCTCTATCCTCTACCAGGGCTCTGAGCATAACCAGCCTGCCCTCCGTGTCCACCTCCTGCCACATGACTCTGAACGGAACGTGCAGTGCTACCCAGATTAGCACTCCCCTGGCATAGGCAGAGTACGGGGAGCCCACCACCATGCCACTCCACTTTTTCTCAACCAGTTCTAACTTGTGTCGGTTCAGGTGTGTTTCTTGCAATAGTGCGATGTCAATCCTCTGCCTTTTGAGGTACAACATAACTTTATTCCTTTTTAAATAACTATTAAGTCCCCTGACATTCCAGGTGACAATCTTAAGGTCTCCCATGGCAAGCTCGTTCCCCCCTGCCTCCCATGTAGCGACCCCCAGCCGCCCCCATGACACAGATAGCGTTTTGGTCCAGTAACTCCTCATATAAGCTCAAACTCCCTTCAACTATATACACAACTAAACCCCAACTCCCCTCCCCCCACCCGTGCCTTCCCCAACATCACACACCCCAACTGCTGCCCAGCTCCAGCTTCAGAGCTCAGGCACCCCCACATCTAGCTCCGCAAACACCGAACGGCGAACGGAGCCCAGTAGGGTGAGGTCACCCTAGTGGCCACCCAACTAAAACTATTGTGGGGTAGAGAGTATCGCCCCGTAAGGCTCCCGATCAAATAAAAATTCACAGTGTCCTGACAAATAGTGCAGTCATCTGACCTTCTTTACCGAAAGTGTCACACCGACTATATTCAAGTCCCACGAGCCACACCATCTTGCGACGCCATGCTATGATTCCCGTGTCTCTTCCGAGCCCTTTCTGGGCCGAACTTCTGGTTCCTGGGGGCATCCATGCGCATCGAGCCATCCCATGGCATCCTCCGGAGTTTCAAAAAACAAGGTTTTATGTGCATGGAAGACCTTCAATTTTGCAGGGTAGAGTAACATATATTTGTGGCCCGCTTCTCTCAGCCTCCGCTTTACAGACCCAAAGTTCATGCGACTACGCTGTACAGTCAAAGTATAATCTGGATAAGCCGTGATGTTTGCCGCTCCTCTCGTGATCGTCCCTCCTTTGCGGAAGTATTCCAGTATCCTCTCCCGGTCGCGGTAATTAAGGATTTTGGCGATCACAGGCCTAGGCGGGTTCCCGGGAGGTGGCCTCCTAGTTAGGGCTCTATGTGCTCTTTCTACCGCAAATCCTTGAGATAGGGCCCCTCCAGATATCTCCTGTAAGAGCATGGATTCGATGAAATCCGTAGGGTCACGGCCCTCCATCCCCTCCGGTAGGCCCACGATGCGGATGTTATTGCGGCGTGCTCGTCCCTCAGCCTCCTCCGCTCTGCTCTCCAGGTTGCCCATCCTTTGTGTCAGGGCGTGCAAGTCGGCCTTATGAGTGGCGCAATCTGCTGTATTCGGGCCAACTTCTTTTTCGAGGGCCTCCGTGCGCTCCGCCAGGGTCCTGACATCTTGTCGTAGCAGATTAACGTCCTCTTGGACCCCTCCAACCTTGCGATCCAGTGCAATCTTCAGTTCCGTAACGGCCAATTCCAACTTGGATTCCCAGGCCGCCCTCAGTTCCACAATCGCCGCTAGGATTTCTTGGTTGGTGCACGAAGATGTCGTGCCACTCCCAGCCAGCGCTTCCTTACTTTTGGTGGTGTCCTGGCTCGGGGGAGTTCTAGTGAAATCATCTAAGGTAGGCTGTTTCCCCTTCGGCCGCACCGGCTTGTTCGACATGGCTCAGAAAATCGATCGGTTGCTAAAGTAGCAAGTTTGTGTACAGTGCACCGTCACAGCTAGGCCACCGCACAACTCGCCTCTATTCCAGTCCCGGGCCCCGGTCGGCCATTTTGAGTCGCCCTTTGTTCGCGGAGTCTTTTAACTCATAGCCACCGATCTCCGTCGCTGTTAATCCGATTCTCTCCAAAAGTTCACAATGCGTGGCCAATACCTTCACACACCATCCTGTGTATCGTCGGTGGTCAGCGATACATCGTACCGCACATATTTGCCCGGATCGTTGCAGGATCTCGGGAGCTCCTCCAGGACGCGTCCTCCTACATGGCTCTCGTAGCCACGCCCCCTCTTTGCAGCTCCTTGATTCTGTGCTAGCTCACACCAGGCACGTCCTGGTCACCACAATGGCCCTCCTCTCATCATGGCTCCTCATTTCACCAAGGGTTCGTTTTTATCCTCGTTGCCAAAATGAAGCATCTGGGAACCGCTGGTAAGTGAGCCAGCACGCAGGAACAAGGCAAGTACAAATGGGGAATGTACTTTATTACTTAGATCTCAAGCAGAAGGTTACACAGGAGTAAAGGGGTTAGGCATCCTTCTAGCTCAGATGCCCAATCCCCACCAACGTTCATCTCAAGAATCGTAAGCACTCACCATTCTACATTCCATCTGGGGTTCCTTAGATAGCTGACACTCATATTACAAGGGATTCATTCATTCAGTATACAAACATGCCAGCCAAGCACGCCAGACACCACAATCAGAAATGACTGGTTGGGGGCCTACCTTATTCCAGGACTTCACATTTGGTGACGAGGATGGGATTGCACCTCTTCCCCCATCTTCAATTTCTCATCTGGATACCTGCTGCTGTCTATTCTCTTCATTGGCTGCCTTGTGCATGTAGGTGCTTGTGGTTGCCCTACTCCTGTGGATTGTTGTGGATTGTTGTGCCCTGGCTCCCGGGTTTTGCCTGCTCCAGAGAAGGATTACTGCCTATACCTGTGTGGCACCTCCCGTATATGCTTTACCTGCACCTGGGCTGCCACTACTTTCCGGGCTGTCCGTTGAGCTCCCTCTTCGCTGGAGAGATCCATTCTCCTCGCCACACCTTGTTGGAGTCTTTCCTGTGCTCCTGTTTCTACCAGCAATACTGAGGATGTTGATGCAGAGAACAGTTGTCCCACAGCGGTGCACTGGGCTATTCATGTTTTCTTTGCTCTAGGATTAAGGAATTCGTCCACAATCAAGCTAAGCAGCGTTTGCTGGCAATTCACGATTTCCTATCTGGCACTGTACATTCATTTTCTCTCTAGGCGATCTTTTCTGATTACTTAGGACATTGTGTATTACTTTCCCTCATGCTCTCTGGTTCTGGAGTACATATAATGTACTTCTTGTCTGCATATATACTTGTTTATAGGCGCGTTACAAATGCCATGTCATATATCATATCATATCATAACCAGCACAAGTACTAAGATTTAGCACTGACAAGTTTTCTTTTATATTTTTGCCTAACGTATGTAAGCGGCGCAGCATCTTTCTAATCTGTGTTTGCATTATAACCTTACACTAGTAAGTTAGTGGCTTTGTTGTGCACATCAGTAGAAACGAGTGCTCTCACTGTCCAGTTTTTGCCAAAACCAGGGGAACCTCTTGCTAAGTGGGGATGTATAGAAAGAGGACTTTCTAGACTGTCATGGCTGTCCATTGTCCCAACTTCAGTATTGATAGACGCATGGCACTGCTCATGCATAGTTTGGGATTTGACGGGAGACACATCTGAAAGAGCCTACCAGATCTCAGTACACCAGCTGGTGGCGATAGGGAATCAGCAGATGTTGTTCCAAATGCATTTGATGCCAAAAAATTGACAAAACATTACAAAAATAAGGTTACCATTGTTACAAAGATACATTTTTTTTACAAAGGGACCAATTAAAGGGTGAGTCTATAGAATGTTGCATCACTGCATTACGTGAACTAGCCAATAGTTGTATATTTGGCGCGAATTATGATGAAAGATTGAGAGATCAATTCATGCTTAAAGTGCGAGAATGGGACTCGGGAGGCGATATGGACCAAACGTGACCTCACACTGGAGGAAGCCCTTGATATTTCCAAGCGCATAGAAAGCACTGCTTTTATTTGTATTTATTTTTATTTTATTAATAAAGCACCTTTTACAAAAAGTATATCAACACTCAGACCTCATCATTAAAACTTCAATGAATTTACCCGTTTACAGATTTTAGTTTGGTGCATTTAAAATATACTCAAATCCATATTCTGTGAATTCATATACACATAAAATCTGACCAATTCAGTTCATAGTAATAAAAGTTCTGAGTATCTATTAAAATACATGTTAACATTTCTCGATTCATTTACTCTGTACATTGCCCGTTGGGTGTCTGGGCTTAATTATCTGTCACTTAGCTATTTCCCGCAGTGTCAGATACTACTTAATGTAAAAGGCCAATGGGGTTGCCAGCTCAGACCTTTGTAGTTTCTAATGCTACTTGTTAAAACATGCTAAAATCACTTTCCAAACTGAATATAAGGCCATGTGCACAGATTCCAAGTCTGTTTTAAACAGTCGCACCAGAATTCATTGCTTTTAATAGCATTGTAACTTCCTACAAACTGGCCCTACTTTGTCATATACATGGGCCCCCTTCTCGGACACAATGTTAATACCGGTCTTGGTGTTTCCTTGTGCTCCTTTAGCCTGCACATTTGACAGATTTGCTGTTCTGCTTTTGGGCCCACTTTTGCACCTTGCAAAGCCAGCAGTGGCACTGGTTTGTTCGCAATTTCAACATTAAGTTCCGAGCCGCAGGACTATGGCACTTCAAAAGATAATGTTTGGTCTTATAATACCAATAAGCAATGCACTGTACATATTTGAAATTGTGTAATGTTTACATATGTGCATAGTTTTCCAGCCAATTCCACTTTCACCTATTTTTTATTCGATTTATTATTATTTTTTTTATATAGGGCCATCAGGACCTCAAAGTTTGTACCCCTCTCAAAATCTGGAGACCAGTTTATGAAACACGCCTCATTTAGGGTAGCGTATGCTTGATGGCTTCCCTTTTCATACAATGATCCCAAGAGTTGCAGCAATTGACATGTAGGTGTAGTCCTTGATTTTGTATATAGTGTGCCTCTTTGTGTGAGTGCTTGGCTCATGAGGGACACTAATCCCAAGTCTAACCTTAGATAGGCCGTTGGCGTGGTGTCTGGAAAACCCAGGAGCCTCCTCCTGAATTGTCCCTCCTCCACATTTAGCCATGTCAGGTCCCTCATGGCCAGCGCATCAAGTCCATAGAGGATAGCTGTTGAGAAGCTCTGTAGAGTTTTAACAACCCCTCGAGTGAATACCCCACTGTTTGCTTTGCGATTAACATTAATTGTCTGGCCTTTCTCTTTTTGCTCTCAACTAGGACACTATGGTCCCCCTCTGCCGATAGCTCCAGTCCAGGTAGCTGTCAACATGCTCCACCTTTTGTGTGTCGGTGTATAGGACGACCCTAGCAATCTTACTGCCATAGACCACCATTGTTTTGGTCTTACTCATGTTAATAGCTAGGTTGTTCTATTTGGCGTATTCCAACAGTACCTTATATTTGTTTTTCACACCTTTTTATTGTGCGGTCCAACAAAACAAGGTTGTCCACGTACAGTAAGCTGGCTATATGCTAGGAACAGATCTTAACTGGGCATCCCACCCACTCCAATAGCTGAGCAGGCAAGTCGGCCAAATACAAACAGAACTGTAGGGGTGCAAGATTACATCGTTGTCTGACACTCCAGTTTACTTCCACCGGGTTAGTCAAAAGGCCCATACTGTTCAGACGGACCTGCACACTATTCCCAGTATGCAGCTGAACCAGCATTTCCAGTAACCATTCTGGTCAGCCCCAGGTACGCAGCTTAATCCACAACCATGCCCGGTTGACAGTGTCGAAGGCCGCACTGAAGTCCACCCAGATCAAGTATAGTGCAGGGTTGCCCTTTATTCCTGCCTCACTGATAAGTGTGTCAAGCATCCTAATGTTATGTGTTGTTTTTGCAGACCATGCTCAAAAACCAGTTTGTGTGAAGTCCAGGATGTTATTTTCCTTAGTCCAGTCCTGAAAGGCTTGGAGCACAAAAAAGGATAACAATTTACCTTTAACATTTAAAAGAGATATTAATCTGTAGTTCTCCGGACTCTCTCTCTCTCTCTCTCCTTTTTTATAAATTGTCAAAAGTGTTGCCTTCAGACATGTTCCTGGAACTACGCCTTCTGCACACACCTTCGCAAATACAATTTTCAAGACCACTGCTCATGCACTAAGGGTATCTTTCAGCACCGCGTTTGACAACCTGTTGAGGTCCGGAGCACGCAAGGCTTTTAATTTCATAATTGCAGTATGTATGTCAAAATCTGGGGTTATTGGCCATTTCCCCCGCCATACCTGTCTTTAATTTTTGATCCGACTTCATTCCCAAATTTGACCCTTTGAACTCAACCCATTTGCACTCTGGAATCGTATTAAGCATGCTGCCTCTAGTGTCTCCCTTGGCCATCGTTTGCCATATGGTTTAAGTTTTACCTCTACAAAGTGCTACAAACGTCTGCTGATACCGGGTATCTAAGGCTGAGAACCTTCTCCTTTTCAGCCAGCTTCTATATTCCTTTTTTATTTTCCTTATTTGGGCCTCTAAAATGGGGATTGTCAGTATAGTTCCTCTTTCTTGCCTCAGCATTCTACGCATCCTCCTTTTTGGCGTCACAAATTTCGATATCAAAGATCTTATTGTCCTTTCTTTAATCTACTACCGCCTGGCTGTCCCTCACCGACTTTGTTTCTGCAGACAGTTTTTCCAGCCATGTACCAATTTGACTGACTCTCAGCCCCTCTCAGCTTTTCGTTTGTAGTTCCATCTGTGAGTTAATGTATCTCTATGCCATGGTTATGTTCTTAAATGACCAACTAATCCTATTTCTCCCGTGGTTAATCTCCACCTCAGGCACAACCCCACCCCCCTGCACCCTCATCAACCTGGACACATTTGTAGGCCTTTGGAGAGTATCCGCATGTGATGGTCACTGAACTGCATTTCTCTAGCTTCAGAGCAGGCATTGGTGCCGCAGTAGTAGTCCAGTGTTGATTGTTTCTTACCCATTGACCAGGTACTTTGCCCTGGGATATCTCCCGGGTTTGTCCGTTGTACAGTAACATGTCACCTCCTTCAGCATGTGTATCCATAGCTTCCCTTTTTTGTTTCCCCTGGGGTTTTTCATTGTGCGAACAGACTCAACACATCTTTTTTTTTTTTCGGGCTAGGTTCCCTATCTCTACACCCAGTGTTTAAATCCCCACCCAATAGGATGATTTCACGATTCCCTTCAACAACCCAGGCAGAGCAAATTTGGTTGATACTCGTAAATCTCATCCAGATTTTCCCTATAGGGTGGTACATATATGTTATTAGCAACACAGCAATTTCTTCTTCCACCACCGCCTTAATATTTTGTGAGCTCATAATCACGTTTATGTTCTTCAGAGGGACCCCTTGCTAAATGCCTATAAGAAGACTGCCAAAAGGGCAGCCTCTAGGACCCTTAGGGCCTGATTCATGGAAGTTTTCTTTTTATAATGGCGCGATCCCATAGGAAAACGTTCCATGAATCGGGCCCCAAGTCGCCTCTTGCTGAAACAGTGTGAAACCATCTATGTGGCTCTTGGCTGTAAGCCACGTTTCTTGGAGGTGAGCCACATCAAAGTCATTAAGTAGAGAAAGGGAACCGTTATCCAGTAAATGTACGTGCCCCCTGGTGTTCCAATGGACTCTTGAGAATTCACTGCGGTACCACAAATTTCTGCATGAGGAACTTCATGAACCAAGCCCATCCATGTCATCCTCCAGCACTCCCTCCTTGCTCACCACCCTCTTCTTTGAGGCTAGTGTCTCAGATATAGTATTAGGCTCAGATTGCTGGGCAATTACATGTGTTGGTAATCCACCACGTATCCCACATTACGAGTAGATTTTTGGTGGCTCCTGATCAGCGATGTCACTTCGGCCGAAACACAATGGACTCTCACAATGTTTCCTTTGTTCATTTTCACTGGCTGGACAAAACTGAAGCCCGAGAATGACAGTATGCTCGTACATACTTTGTGTAAATCTGACCTGTTTATTCTGTTTCCTGTTAACGTCCAAGGCCCCCTACCTACCCAAAGTAAACATTTTCAACTCCTTCACAAGGCTACTTTGGGCTGGGGGTGGGCCATGTGCAGGGCTTGACTGCTCCGATATGACCACTGCCACATCTTTCTAGACCTAATAGGTTGTGTGCCTCAAGCAGCTGTGACAACTCCCCCTGGACAGCTGGGAAAGACAATGTGTTAGCTGATTTCTTATCTAGTAGATAACTGTAAAAATTAGGAATTTGGATGGTGAGGTGTTTTCGACCTGTGGTTCTCTATTTCGGAAGCTGAGTGGAAAGAGGCAGAGAAAGCAGATACACAATTGAGTAAAGTAATAGAATTTGTACAAAATAAATTGGGTATTTGTCAGGTCCCAGCTCTTCATTCCTGCAGGAGTGAGGATAGCCCACAGACCCCCCCCCCCCCCACACCCCTAGCTTCCGTGCCAAACAATTACTTAACAATTGCTAGACTGGCAAACCCAAGGGAAAAGGTGAAGTGAATAAAACAATTAAAAACAGGCCTCTGGTAATCGCCCTAGTCTCCTTCAACTTCTCCAGGTGGGCTATGTTTGCTGACCTAAAAGTAAACGCTGAATAACATTAATCTCTCGCGCACTCACTCTTGCGCACTCACTCTTGCGCACTCACTCTTGCGCACTCACTCTTGCGCACTCACTCTTGCGCACTCACTCTTGCGCACGCACTCTTGCGCACGCACTCTTGCGCACGCACTCTTGCGCACTCACTCTTGCGCACTCACTCTTGCGCACTCTCACTCTCTCTCTCTCTCGCGCACTCTCTCTCTCTCTCGCACTCTCTCTCTCTCTCTCGCGCACTCTCTCTCTCTCTCTCGCGCACTCTCTCTCTCTCTCTCGCGCACTCTCTCTCTCTCTCTCGCGCACTCTCTCTCTCTCTCTCGCGCACTCCCTCCCTCGCTCTCTCTCATGCTATCGCTCTCTCGCTCGCACCCCAAAAGATGTTCTCCTGAATTCTCCCCTGTACCTATAGCCTTTGCCTTATGTGGTATTCTTCAGAGTTGCTGTAAGCTTTTAAATGAATTCTTTGCGTTCTTCGCTTGCATTTGACTTTTTCATTCAGTATTTAACAGGTCTAACAAACTTTAGGAACTACAATTTGACCTTGACTGGTAGTTATTCTCTCAACTTTTGTTAACAGTAAACTACCTGCTTAGAGGTTTCTCCCTCGCTGAATTGTGCAGAGAAAACTTGCGTTTCAGGTTTTTCAGCGCTAATGGCTTGTGTGGTCGGAATGCTAAAGAGAGCTTCCTTATCTTGATCCAGGCCACAGGGCATAAACAAACCTTTTCACTTCAGAGAATGATGCCGGTGCTTCTGTATGCGACTTGTGTACACGTTACTAGGTGCTTTGCTCTAAAGTTGCTCACGATAACCAAGCTTTTCCTCGCGCTGGCTACAAAGTGAGGTATGCGATTCTTTCACACGCTAAGTATTTGTTAGTTTAGATCCCTTTTCGCACGTTGGCGTTAGTTTTATTAAACTGCATTATCCGTGTGCCTTGTAAAGGTTAACGCAAGCACACTTCATATGCTTAGTTGAATTTCCCGCTCTGACTTTCTAACGCAGCTTCATTTCAGAACGCAATTAAAGATAAGAGAACGCTGACTTACTAGGCACACTATAACATGTAGCAATTAACTTTTTACAGAGTTGAGACGGATATCACAGAATGTTTTGTAGCTTGTTTGACTTCATACTCAAAGATTTCACTTAGCTTATCAGTTGCTTCAGCTGGCTTGACTCTTCCTTTCTGCTTCTCTCCTCTAACTTCACCAGATAAGTTGATATTGATGGATTTTCTTCCTGCTCGCTAGCTCACAATGCTTATTGGCTTTACTTCTATAGTTCTCAGGAATTTATTCTCTATAGGAGTCTAATAAGTTTTTAAGAGCTCAATACTTTTTCAGTCTTTCTGGAGCTCAGTTCTGCTGTGACCTGCTCTTGTATTCAGTAGAATGAAAGGCAGTTTAGAATCTCTGAAGAGATTCCAAACTACCACACAGTTACCCAAGGCCAATCAGTGCGGACTATCGGAGCCTCTATCTTGCCTTGGGATTACTCTATTTTCCTGGAAAAAAGTTTAAGGCTATATACGATGTGATTTAGTTAACATCACCCGCCATCTACAGACATATGTCCCGGGTTCCAACCTTGGACTGTCTGACTCTCCTAGACGCCCTGACTCTCCTTATTTGTGAATGATGAGGGATCCTGACACTTTATGATAAAGGCACACAAATCATCTTACAATATTGAGGGATGAATTAAGTGTGGAAGGTGGTTTTCTTTTTCAGATCTAGTAGAGTGATCCCTCCACAAGTTAGTAGAAATCAGTCATGAGGGACACTTGGGGATGTCCAAGACTAAGGGTGGATTACTGGTGGCCAGAATCGAACAGTCTAGCGGAAAGCGTGAAAAAAAAAAACTGTGAATTATGCAAGGACTCTTGACAGACATTTAAGTGCCCAACCCAACCATTGAGATCGATTGAATTTCCTGAAATGCCATGGGAGCATGTAGCCATTGATACCTTGGGACCAGTAATGGGATATAATGGTGCGAGAAAATATATCCTAGTTCTGATGGACTTATTCTCCAAAGGGGAGGAGACTTGTATTCTACAGGAGGCTGATGCGCATACTGTTGTAATTTCTGGACAGTGTATTCCAGTGAGGGGGGCTTTCCTAGCAGGATGTTGTCAGACAATGGAGTACAATTTGCGTCCCGTATGGTGAATCCATTTTTGACAAATGTTGGTGTGATGTATATCAAATCATCTCTCTTCCATTTTGAGACCAATGGGATGGTTGAGATTTAATGGTACTATAATGCAGGGTGTTAGGGAGAATGTGCGAATTCCCTTCTACCATGGAGACCACCAGCTCTTTTTGCTGGATTTTAGGACTTTTAATTTCTAACCTGGAGAGAGTGTGGGGCCTTTTTCCCCACTCTCATGTATTATTCTGTGATTTCGACTGTTTCTTTTGACTTTGGAGTCTGACAAACTCCATAGGCATCATCTTTACATTGTGATACAAAGCACCTTCAGTGCAGTGACACAGGGAAGTCTCGTACATTTCCCAAAGGTTTAAATAACTTCTCTTGCTGAAACTGTTTCCAAGAGCAGTGAAGTGAAATTGACTTTACTTCCATTTTGTAACTTTGTAGACCAGCACGCATTATCTTACAATAGAGTGCTGGAGGGGTTACCTAGTATCCCCTTTGTAAACATTTGAAGGATGCATGAACAGGCTACAGAGGTTTGAGAACTCGCAGAAGTCCACACCCAAGAGATCTAGAGAGCAATCCCCCTCTCCCTGTGGCTAAGCTTCAGAGGGTCTTTGACCTTACTCAAGATGAGGAATATATTTATGATCTCACAGAGGAGGTGGCTCAGGATGAAGATCCCTTTGCTGACTCTGAGGAGTTTCATTTGGACCCCACTGAGGGTTGGGGAGTAGACCCAGACCCCATTGATCCTCGCCCAACACCGGAACCTGACGCCTTGTGCTTGGACTCCCCTCCAACCACCCCCATTCGACAGGCTTCCCCGGTCAACGATCAAATGGCTTTCAACGCCATATTGAGGGAAGCAGCGGATCATTTCCATAGTGCTACCCAGGAAGCTGTTCCAGAAGCTGATTTTTGTGGAGGACATTTTAAAAGAAAAACCACCTGCCAGCCAAGCTTTTCCTCTACTAAATTCAATCAAGAAGCGATTGGCCCCTTCTTTATTAACACCTGCCCTTACTAGAGCAGGGAATCCTAGGGTAGAAAAACTTTTTCGACCCTCTGCCTCTGACCCCCTCTACATCAGGAGTCATTCTACTCCAGATTCACTGTTAGTGACAACTACCAGGAAAAGAGCAGGGCTTCCCCTATCTACTGGGGAGGCACCCCCGAACAAGGATTGTAAGAGAATATACGCTATGGGGGAAGAGGCTCACTGCGGCTACAGCTTATTCCACCCGCATCGCAAATAATACAACCTTGTTGGCCAGCTATGCTGATGCACAATGGGCCAAGCTAGGGAAGGGCCTTCAAGAAGTCCCTGTACCGCTGCAAGCCCTGTTAAGCCGAGTTTATATGCAGTACCCTTTGGGACCACTACACACAACCAGGGCCACAGGTGTAAGCAAAACCAACCTTTGGTATAAGTCTGTACCACACAGTTTTTGGTAGCGAGCTGAGCAGCCAGGCTTATTTCAAGAGGGAACGTGAGCTTGTAAGGGTGTTGCACAAAGGTCTACAATGACAAGTATATCTTGGTAAAAATACTTGTTAATTTATTACACAATCATTTTATAAAGCATTCACTAAATGAGGCAACCAATATCACACAAAATGATACTACAATACTGATTACTAAGCAGTTTAGCTCCCTTGAAGTCGGAGCAAAATGGCATTGAAGTAGGAGCAAAAAAGGCAAACGTTAATAAAACTAATATTACAGTTACTCTAAAACAGTGCAAATAGTTGAGTTCACCAGAGTAGGCCAAAGTCAATGGGCTAGTGTCTTGTAGAAGTAAAAACGGTTCTGGTATTTAAGCGGAAATGTCTTTGCCACAGTTCTTAGAAGTAGTTCACGGAAGAAAGGTTTGTATGTCGGGTCACAAGCTGACTAGGCCTGTAAATTGCCAAAGTTGTACGCACTTTCGCAGTGAGAGGTAAGTTCTCTCGGTCGGGTTTTCACAGTACCTTATTTTGAAGAAAAAGATGCAGCTGAAGACTTCAGTTCCTGCAGATCTCGCTGTTCCTGAGCCTCAGTTGTGGGGACAAGAGGGAGGACGTTGGGGGACTCCTGCACGGGGACTAGTCGCAAAGCTGGCAAATTGGCAAACCTTCGATTCCTGTTGCTGTTCTTCAAGCACACAAGCTGATGTCCTTCCCCCTGGTTAATCCTAACCAGCTCCAAGAATGGTATCCAGGTGGCTTACGAGTTGATTGGTCCTACCAACTAAAAGTAAAGTCGTTCTTGAAGGGCATCTCTGTCGAGATCAACTCGGCGATTCGGACCTGCAGCAGGGCTCCACTGGGCAAAGCAACGGTCCAGTAGTTGCAGCAGCCGTCTTCAAGTTCCAGTGGTCGACTCTGCCTTCCAAGCCAAGAGACTCGTTTTTTAAACAGTTTTCTCCCATTCATTCCGGCCTAGCTGCCACTCACCCATCAGGGTGGCTGTCCTTGTCGGACAGTCAGCCAGCCAGTCACACTAGAGTGCATTTGGGTCTCCTAGGAGACTAAGCACAGGGAGTTTCGGGCACCTCCCTCTCTTCCTGCCCACCACAGACACTCAGGCGCCAGAGGCGGTCGTCGGTCCTGAAGACCGCCAAAGGCATAGAAACAAAGGGACCAAACCTAGTTTGGTGCGCAGAGACTCTAAAAGGACCTTTCCAAAAAGAAATGGTGAAAAAAGAAGACCGGGACCTGTTTAAACAAAGGAGGCTCAGACGCCATCTTGAAAAACATGGCTGCCGTGATTTAACGCCACCGGTGTTTGCGGTGGGGAATAATCCTGGTAGTTCATTGTAAAACCACTGCCACCAGCCATTTCGATGGGAATTGGTAGCATTTGACTGCTAAATGAGTTTCTAGACACAGGGGATACTAAGTAACCCCTCCAGCATTCTATTGTAAGATAGTGTGTGCTGGGTCTAGGAATTTAAAGACTAGTAAACTCGATTTAACTTTACATTTTCTGGGAAACAGTAGTTTATCCCAGAGAAGGTATTTAAACCTTGGGACAGCCTAAAAGGCTTCCCTGTGTCACTGCACTGAGGGTGCTGTGTGATACACATTAAAAGATGATGCTTATGGAGTTGTCTAAAACTTCAAAACCCAAAGAAATAATCACAGAAAACCAACAGAATTAAAAGTCCCAAAGTTCACTAAAAGAGCTGGGGGTCTCTAAGGTAGAGCGGAATTAGCACATTTATGAGAATTCTCCCTAACAAGCCCGTCTGCTCTCAGCAGTGGCAGAGGGCAGGCAAGTTAACCAGAGTATGCTAAAAAATGCTTTGGTTGCAGCAGAGACAGCCGGAAAGTCCTTGGCTCAGGGTACTCTTCTGAAGAGGCATGCATGGCTAAGGAACTCTGGTTTCAAACCAGAGACTCAAGTTTCTCTTATAAATAGACCAGTGGACGAAGCTAATTTTTTCGGAAAAGCAGTGGAGGAAGCCCTCGAAACTGCAAAGAAGGAGCATGACACTCTTAAGACTATGGATCACATCACCCAGAGACCTTCACAAAGAAGGGGGAGCGGGAATAGATGTTCCTTTCGTGGCCAACGTTTCCCTCAAAATCAATACGGCTCGGGAAATAACTGGTCCTCTCCCCAAGGAACCAGCAGCTACACCACCCCATATTCCACAAGGGGGCAACACCGTGGTAAAGGAAGGGGCCGGAATTCTACCCCTAGAGGCTCCCCGGCCTCAGGCCAGAAATGACCTACAGTTTCGGGTCCCCTCGCATGCATCCCCGATCGGGGGCCGGCTACCATAATTTCTTCAAGCATGGGAGGGAATAACTACAGACCAGTTGGTGCTGAAGACCGTTGGCCATGGGTACTGTATAGAATTCTGCCGTACCCCCCAGTTCAGACCGCCACGAGCAAGACGCCTGACGCCAGAACATCTGTGCATTCTGCTACAAGAAGTCGAGACCCTGCAGGAAAAGGGCGCCATAGAGGTCGTACCTCTTCTACAGGTAAACGGGGGCATTTTTTCAGTGTACTTCCTTGTACCCAAAAAGGATCTCACCATGCGCTCTGTCCTAGATTTGCGCCGAGCGAAGAAATTTGTGAAGCCCCAAAAGTTTTGCATGGTCACTCTGCAAGAGGTAATTCCCCTGCTCACACAGGGGGATTTCATGGCAACATTGGACATGAAAGATGCATACTTTCATATTTCAATGTTGCCGGCACACAGATAATACCTCAGATTCATGATACAAGACAAACCCTATCAGTTCAAAGTACTACCCTTCGGCATAGCCCCTGCACTAAGGGTATTTACAAAGGTACTGGAAGTGGCAGCAGCACACCTGTGCAGGCAATCCATACCAGTTTTTTCTTACCTCAACAACTGACTCGTAACAAGGGACTCTTACGAAACATGCCTGTCAAATACCCAAAGAACAATAGCTCTTTCCAGCCTAGACCCCAGTCAGGTCAAGCAGTTCCTAGTGGATCCAATTCAAACAAAGGACGGCCTCGTCTTCCACTCCGACATGGTCCAAAACGTGCTGTTTCAAATCCCTCAATATGTAGCCAGTCGAGAGGTGACGGTACGCAAAGCTATGCGACTGTTGTGAATGATGGCATCATGCATTTATTTGGTTCCTCACGCGCACTTGCGTCCAATGATATGATATTGCATTTAAAACGCGCCTATACACAAGTGTTTCAAGCCGCAACGAGGCAAGGGAGGGGGAAACAAAAGGGATGACAAAACAACAATCTTACTAGGCCTGGTGTCATTCAGATCACGCAAATGCACGGGAAGGGGGAAAGGGGAAAAGTGCGATGGTGCTGGGAGAGGGGAAAGTGCAGTAAGGGGTAGTAGAATAAATAAGATAATAAAAAAGCCAGATGGTGGCTAGTGCAAGGTAAGTGCAGACATAAGTGCTGGTAGGGGGACTGTAGGGAGACAGAAAACAGTTCCTAGGTGCAAGGGTTGTCAGGGAGGCAGTACAGGTGTGTAACTGGCGGTGCCTGCACCCGAGATCAGACAGGGTGGCCAGGTAGTATTGACCAGTGCAGTTTCAGCCAGAAATTCAGCAGGGGAGAGAGGGAGAAAAAGCAGGAGCAAAGAGGAAGGTTTTGAGGTGCTTACGGAACCGGAGATGGTCCTCCTCAAGTTTCAGGAAAGCAGGAAGGCTGTTCCAGAGGGAGGCCCCTGCCGAGGAGAGAGATCTACCACCAACTCGTTGCTTAGGAAAGCGACTGACCGTGAGGGAGTTGGAGGCGGATGAGCGAAGAGCTCGAGAAGGAAGATGTTTGGGAAGAGAGTTGAAGATATTTCGGCCCCAGAAGGCATTGTGGACAATGCAGAGGGTTTTGAACTTAATCCTCGCAGCCATTGGGAGCCAGTGCAGAGATTTCAGTCCTGGAGAGATACGATCCCTGGGCTTGAGGCCAAGGACAAGTCTCGCAGTCCTGTTGGCGGAGAGTAGAGGCAGGCAGATTAAGATAGAGGCTGTTACAGTAGTCCAACCTAGAGAGAACCAGGGCACTGGAGACGGTGAGCTTCTGGGGGAAGGAGAGGAAAGGAAGAATACCTCTGAGGAGGTGCAGCTGGTAGTGTGACTTTTTAGAGACATCAGAGATGTGCGGTGAGAAGGATAGTGTGGAGTCGAAGATGACCCCAAGCTTTTTAGCCTTGCAGGTGGGAACAGGAAGTGGGCCCAAAGAGGCCGGCCAGCGAGCTGCTGGGAAGGAGGGAATGGGTGTGCCGATGAGTAGATCTCAGTCTTACTGGCATTAAGACAGAGGTCATTTGTGGCACACCAATCCTGGATAGCAGACAGTCGGAGATGAGGGAAGGGGAGGAGGAGGCCGAGGGTAGCCTGAAAATGAGCTGTGTATCATCCGCATAGCACTGAAAGTTGGGGCAGAGAGCGGCAATTTGGTGGGCAAGGAGTGCCAGGTACTGGTTGAACAGCCAGGGAGAGAGGTTAGATCCCTGGGGGCACCACAGGTAGAGAAAAAGATATCGAAGAGGAAGGACCCAAGTTGGACCTGGGAGGGTCGGTCGGAGAGGAAAGAAGTCAGCCACGCCAGAGCCTGACCAGTGATACCCAGGTTATCGCGTAGATGGTTGAGCAGGATGGCATGATTGGCAGTGTCAAAGGCAGAAGAGCGATCAAGGAAGATGAGGACGCAAGGGGTAGTGGAGTCAAGGTTAAAGAGCAGGTCTTCACAGATGTTCAGGAGAGCAGTTTCCGTGTTTCTGGCAGCTCTGAAGCCTGACTGATGGTCATGGAGACGACCAACAGATTTGGTGTGAAGATTTAGCTGGGAGATGGCCAGGTTCTCAAGGAGCTTGCCCAGGAAGGGAGTGATGGAGATTGGGCGATAGTTAGCCGGGCAGGAGGGGTCGGCAGAGGGTTTCTTAAGACGAGGGTGCACAAGGGAGTGCTTCATGGGGGATTGGAAGACTCCAGTTGCGAAAGAGTGATTGCAGAAATCAGATAGGGCAGGAGCCAAGGAGTCAATGTGGTCCTTGATAATTTTGGAGGAACAGGGGTGAACCTGTTTCGACGAGACTTTCATAGATTGGACTTGTCTAGAAACCTTGTCTGCAGAGAAAAGGGGAAAGGCAGGGAGGGAGGCAGGGAGGGAGGGAGGGAGGAGGGGGTGAAGGTGGCTGAGGATGGGCCAGAGGATGAGCACAGAATAGAGGGAGGGAGGCGATAGGAGGAGAGTGAAGACAGGATGTCCTGAGATTTTTAAATGAAGTGAGAAGCCAGATGCGTGCAGAGGGCCTGGGAAGGGACAGGAGAGGTAGAGACTGCAGCAGGATTGGCCTGTTCCTTGCAGATTTTAAAGAGTTCAGCCGAGTTGTTTGATGCCGCAGAGATGCAGGCTTGGTTATAAGCTCTCTTCTTGGTGAGGACGGAGAGCCGGTATTGCCTTTGCAACACGCAGCAGGGCAGTTTGTCAGCGGATGAGCATGAAGCACGCCATTTCCTCTCAACCACCCTGCACTTGCATTTTAGGGTGACGAGGTCTGAGTCATACCAGGAGTTACACTTGGCTTTGGGCTTCAGGTGTATTCTCATGACAGGGGCAAGGATATCAAGAGTATCAGATATAGAAGAATGGAGCATGGAGAGGGCTGTGTGAGAATCAGCCAAAGGTGGAGGAGGGGGTGAGAAGGTGGTGGCGAAAGCCTCAACTGACACACGCTTTATGGGTCGGATGACCGCGAAGATGGGTGGCAGTGATGGAGGTGGCTTGGCCTGAGGGGTAGGGAGGGTGAGGTGGGAGGATAGGCGAAAGTGGTCACTCCAGGCGAGAGGAGTGGAGAGAGGGGCAGAGAGTGGAAGGTCTGAGGAGATCAGAACATTGAGTGTGCCCTGCAGAGTGAGTCGGGCCAGAGGGGAGAATGGTGAGTGAGGGAGAGTCGCAGAGGTCGCGAAAGAGTAGTATTTCAGCCAGGGGATCAAATTCTACGCCTTCTACCTCTGCGATCATTTGTGTAGTATCCAGGATGTGTGACACCATTTTTCTTACCAGTGGTTGGAGAAATGTGTCTGCAACGCGAGACAAGGGCTTGAGTATTGAGTTTACTTCTGAAACAATTGGTCCACCTGGTGGGGTGATCAATGATTTGTGAATTTTCGGGAGTGTATATCATTGAGGGATCTGTGGCTTATCCTTTATCAGAAAGTCTGCTTCCTTCTGCGTGATCCACCCTCTTTCGACTGCTTTCGAGACTTTGAGTGAAATCAAATTCATTAGTCTCATAGTTGGATCTTCTGTCGAGGGTTTGTAACAGGCCAGATCTAATAATTGGCGGTTATATTCTCTCACATAATCTTCTCGATTCAGAATAACTATAGCTCCCCCCTTCTCCGCCTTACGGATCACAATTTCTCTGTTGAGAAGTCTCCTCATTGCTTCTTTTTCTCCATGGCTGATATGGAATGCGTTCTTCCCTTTCGATTGTTTTTCCAACAGATCTAGGTCATGGAGCGCCCTAAAAAGGATGCTTCATGCAGGCAAGTTGATTAGACATACTGGAAGTGAAGATCGGCCTGATACGAGGTGACCCAATGCTAAAGTATGTTGCAGCTGTTTGGTAGCTGATAGTTCAGGTCGATTTCCCAGAAGGTAGTCCAGCCAGCAAGTCCAGTAAGCATGGTGTTCCTCAGTCCCAGCAGCCTTTGTGGGTTATTCCATTGTTTTTAACAGCATGCATCTGGCATTCTATCTGTTACAAACCTTATTCTGGGGCCCTGTAATCCAGCTTTTCCCATTGATCAGAGGGGAGGAAACCTGGTCGTACAGATCCTTGTGGTCTTTGAGAAGCCTGGAATCCACAGATCCTAGCAGCGCTTTGCCATCAGATTGATTTTGGCCAGATGCCCCAGCAAAGCTACCCTGGGGTACTTTGGGTTTCTGGTTTGGAACTCATCCTAGCGATTTGACAGATTACCAATGCAGATTCCCTTCTCTCATAGGAGTATAGAGAGAGTGTAAAGTCTGCTTCCAATCACAAACTTGCATCCTTTCAAACATTTGGAAGCCACTCAATCATTTGTGGTCGGCACATTCTAGCTTTTCCAGTCATACTTTCAGTATGCCGATTCAGCCTTGACTCAAGACCATCCTATTCACAATGGTCCTCACAGTCCATGCCTCGCGCTCCGCTGGGAAAGAAGTAATCAAGGCCCTATAGGATCACTTCTGTATTCTTTTACACAAGGAAAACCAGGATCAGCTGTGGAACTTTGCCAAGAATCCCAATTTGAGTGCCACCCAGTGACTGTGCACAATAAAGAAGGCTACTGTTTCCAAAGTTCTTTAAATGCAAAGGCGTGCAATAGATTACTTACTCAAGTAAACACGGACTACCTTCTGGGCACCCACCCTGAGAACGTAAGATCTCTCCAGGGGCACAATAGAGTTGCTTTCCCATTGTACCATTGGGACATGCTAGGGAGACCAGTAAAGTGAAAGTACAAAGGCCAGACGGTACTAAAGCCAGATGTATAGCGTAGGACTTTAAGCTTCACAATGCTCTGGGGGGGGTATTGTTTTAAGGCAGATCCCACATATTATGCTCATTTGGAGGGCAAAGGGACCTGGCACCAGCGGCAGTTAGTGTTTTTCATTTTAGTGTACGTTTACAAACATTTATCCCAATAGCAAACTAAGCGGAATAATTTGAAAGGAATTTGGGGGTTAAAATGGTGCATTTTACAGAGTGCATTTCTGAAAGATGCCGTAAAAATGCCATACAATAAATGAACAATCTGTTTATTCATGGGATACATTAAATGGCTACAAGGTCACCAAAACTACACATCAGTTTGCACCAGATTTTCATGCTGACTGTGACCAAAGAGAATCCATGAGTTGTATCACATTAATGTATGCTTTCTTTGGCCTATAAATCACATTACATGCTGCCACGGCCCCAAATTGTATATAGGAATTGCCATTTGACACAGGTCAGAAGCAGGACTCTTAACATGTAGGTACGATTTATGACTTTTATTCAAAAATAAAAAAAACAAATCTTTCCCTAAACCTACAAGTCCAAGCCCACAAGTACAAGGGCGCTAGTCGGTAAATCTAAACATAAATGAAGTTCAGTCCTTAATCCTACTCTAACCTAGTTTCTCTCCTACCGCTTAAAAAGGAAATCGCAAAACAACAAAGACCTGCTTTTGGAAACTGCCCATTGAAAGGGTTGGCTGCTGGCTTTTGATCACCACCTCTGTCTCTTTACCATAGGCCCTTGTCTAGGTTTACAGTTCCATTCATACAGTATGTATGAATAGTGCTGGAGTGCTGATCCGGGACTCTTTAAGACTCGGAAGAGAAGCAAAGAGACCTGGTTGGGCCTCCAATCAGGCCTCTTTGCTTGTCTTCTGAGTCTAGGTCTCTTTTTTTCTCTTCTTTGAGAGACTTTGGGGGTTAGGGAGATCAAAAAAGAAAAAAACACTCTGCTGTCCACTCAGTCGCTTCTCTACTCTGGGCACCGCTCTTTTTCACTCCTTACTCTGGTGCTTTCCAAATTTCCCCACTCTGGGCTGTTCCTCCTTCTCATTCCCCACTGGGGGGGCGGGGGTTGCTTCCTTTCTTTCCCCACTCTGGGGATCTCCTCTTTCTCACTCACCACTCTGGGGTTTCTCCTTTTCCCTCCCCACTCTGGGGCTCGTCTTTCCACTCTGGGGTTTCTCCATTCTCTCCCTGCACCAAGGTTCATCTGTCACTCCCCCCAAACCCCCCTTTAGGGTTTCTTTTTTTTCTCCCTACCTTTGCAGGAGTTCTTTCAATCCCTACACTCTCTGGAGCTTCTCTTCCTCCTGCTCCCCATTCTGGGTTTCTCTTTAGTCTCTTCCCCACTCTGGGCCTTTCCTCTTTCTTTCTCCCCACCATGGAGATCTTTCAGTCGCCTTCCACTCTCGCTCTCGTAGTTGCTATGGGCTGTTCGCCTGCAGTTCCTGCCTGCACTTTAGTATGGGCTGGGAAGCCGCATCGCATGTTTTCTTTCCCAGACCGGCCAGCCTTCTCTGAGAGCTTAGGTGTAGTTTAACTTTGAGGGCATTGATGAGACACACTCCTGATTGGTTCCTTCAATGACGCTCCTCTAGAGGGCTGGTTTGCTCGCCTCTATGCTGTCTTCCATCAAAGTATTGCGTATGGCATGGGTCTGAAGCAGAGTCGGCCACTATTAAAGGGGTTACAAGATTATCATGCACGCTAGTGCCTACATACCCAGTGCTTCATTTGCGAGGGTTGGGGAGGCTTACAAGGACTCGGCCCGATCACTTATTGCTGAGCCCAGCTTGATTGTTGTGGTGTCTTGGCAACTTTATTATTTTAACTGGCAGTCAGTCATAGAGGTAGGAGTTAAATAGCTCCCAGTATATTACTACCATAGGAGAGCCTGACTACCTTGGCTACTAGGAACTAATTTTGGCTCCCCAGTCCAAGTGGTGTCTTCCAAACATGCATACGTGACACTAACTTTAAGTGTTTGAAAATGTTAATGAAGAAGAACTAGGACACATCTAGGACACATTTAAACATAATGCATCATACATAATAGCCAAAACGTTACTGTGCATTTCAGGTGAAAGCTAGATTTGTGGTATGCTGTATACCCCCGCTCCTAGTTACCTAGCTGTAGCTCCTGCTTAGTGGGTGATGCCTCGACACCCAGGAGCTGGTTTTAGCTCCTGCTCATTAAACCTTAATTTCAAGCCCTGCAGTGTGCACTGGCCAGAGTTCTGCATGGGGTAGCTCATTGTTGCGTGGGCACACAACTGTTTCAATAGATTTAGGTAGAATCCTGTTTGAAAAGAATTCAGGTGCTACAGGTGTGTGCTCATGGCTATAGATAACTGTACAAAAAAGTTTGATAAAATGACACACCGCAATACCTCTGCACTCGCAGTGAGAAAAACACCATAATAAAAAGTTCAATACAAGTACTTAACGTTCTTTCTGTAAGCTTAAATGATATCTTTGTCCAATTTCATTCAGTGCAAAAATACATTAATCAAAATAAGTCCTACAAGTTCTCAACCTAGAATTAACAGATAAAAATAATCCAAGAAAAAGTCAAAACAAATATGACCATACAATCATGTAAACTCATGAAAAGATACAAAAGCTTGTGTTGTGGACATAAATATTTATATATGTTTTAATAAGAACAAGAATAAACTGGATGTCCCATAGTTGCAGAGATTACCGTTTATCTTTGTGTTCAACAAGTTGACGTTGTCTGGAAAAATTACTCTATTGCACTACACGTTTTGGGATGCGTGTTCTCCCTTCGTCAGGTGTGGGACATCCTGTCTCCCTGAAACATAACTTATTTTAAATATATTACTGACTAGTGAATTCATCTCAACTATTGGGATTTATAGGGTAAAGAGTTGTACTGACCTTGGTGGGAGTTGACGTATAATACTCCTTTAGGTTGTAAAATTCAGTTGGGTCAAGCCGTGTCCGACTAACTTCATAGGACAGCTGTTAAATATGCTAAAGATCAAAAAGAAACCCAAAATGTTCTATAGTCTGCCTGCGATATCTGTAGTGTACGCAATATCGTAATAGCCCTGAATGATGTTGTCAGGAACTTACTTGGAATGTGTATTCCCAATTATCTGGCGCCAGGCGATGGGCAAATGAAAAGCCCAGCAGTCATAAAGGAAAAGGACCAGAATCATATACCTTCTGCCTGAAAAAACAGGTGATTGGATATATTTAATATGGTGTGCTATTGAAAGGAGTATGATGCTCCCCAAATGGAATTCCTGACCTAGTGAATCTAGGACTCTCCTTCTGTGCTTCTAGTAGTGTATGGACCTGGATGTGGGAAGGAAAGCAGCTCCAGGAGAAACCTCCCGCCCTGCCCACACGTGTCTGCAGGCGTGATGACGTAGCGCGCATTTTCGCATAGCTCTAATGAAAGCACTAGGTGAAGTAATGTCACACTGTGCTCCACCGCGACCGAGCGCAATGCTGTAACACGACCGAGCGCAATGCCGTACATCATGCTGGTGTACTTCACAAATTCTAAGGAATGCGCCATTTTGAAATGTTACTGCGGGTGAATGGTATACCCTTGTTCGAGTATAACAGAACAGGAAAGGATGAATATACTGTCAATTATGTTATACTGTCAATGTAGTGCATTAATACCACAAGCATATTGCAATACCCCAGAAAGGTGTAAGCACTCCTTGATGTATGTTGCATTCAAACACAATGAGTTGAAACATTCATTACACCTCAGCTGTTTTCACAATTATAAACACAAAGTTACAGTTGTAACAGATATTCAAACAGTTTTGTTTTCTGACATTTCATAGACCATATCTCCAACAACTAGAGCAAAACAACGTCACTGTTTTACTGGGGAACATAAATTTGAATTTGAAGTGTTATCCTTTTCACATTTACAATACCTTAGGACACCATAAAGAAGGCTTTGAACGTAATACCTATACAGTGTAACAAATGTTCATGTGATAACAATATAATCAACATATATTTGACAATTCGGGTTCATACTTTCTTTAGTGCGGACAACACTATCCACCCTGATGCTTAATAGTTAAGGTAACCATAACATTGTGCTCGGTAGTACTGGAAACCAAAGGGTCAGAGTATGCAAATTCCAAATGTCATACTCATGGCTTCAGTCAAAGATAACTGCTTAAATCAAAGTCTGCATTCATTCCCCTATGGGCTAGACAGTCCAGTCGATCTATCCAAAATATTTCTTTTTATAGCAAATGTTTGACTACATCTCCACCCCTGCGGGCAACCTTTACCTGCCTGAAATAGCACATTTCATTTCTGCCACTGTGTATCGTGCTGTTGTAAAGTGTTGGCCAACTGGATATTTATCAGATTTTGTTTGAATGTTTGATTTGTGCTCTGTCCAGTGGGTCTTAGCTTTGCGTGTGTTCATGCCCCCATACATGATACCACAGGGGCACCTGATCGCATAGATCATATCATGGTGGCAGAGTCACATGTTGTAGTATGTTTCAGATTGATTGTCTTGCTGCTATGTGTATGATTAATGGAGTTGTCTTTGATTTATTATGGCAATTGTTAACAAGGAAGAGTATCTTTGTGAGTAGCCCTAGTGTTCTTTGGGCAATTAGTCACCTCAACTTGGGGACCCGCCATGGACATTGTTGTTCTTCATCTGAAAAGCTACTGCCCCGCTCCTAGGTGCTTACTTCAGTGCCTGCTGTGTTGATCTGTACTCCTAAAACTCAATAGTGATCTCCCAGGCCTAATGACAAAGGTCGTTTGGGCAGCAATCCATCAGGGGGTCTATCCGATGTTCCTGAAGCCTCTTTATACTAAATATTCGACCTACCTGTAACATTGAATAATCCTGAAAATCTTAACTTTGACAGAGTCTGCCTTCCTTTTTTCTTTCAACCAACGGCCCTGGTCACCCAGTGTCCCAACTGACTTTGACACACTCATCCCCAGACAGAGCTGGACTTTCTAAGGTTTAGACTGCCTAGAAGTTATTTACCCGTATCCTTGTTGCATTATATTGCAAGTTGGTTAAGGAATTGATTTTTCTTTTTTTTAAAAACTCTTTATTTATAATTTTCATTAAATTAATAAATCATGTAATAACCAAACATTGAGCTTGATTTTTCTAACTTGAATGCTACTCTACTTACCTGTTCATCTAATGTCTACCAGTGAACTGAGTAATGCTCAACCAGTGTCTCATTGAATATATTTGAATAGGTTTACTTACCTGAATTCCTCGCAACGTGTAAATTGCCTTAGTGTTTTAATAAATAACCATACTCTGTGGTGGGAAAGACTTATCAGCGGTGAAAAGACTGCATGGGTAATAGCGACTGCACAGATCTTGAAACAAACTCTAAGTGGGAGAGTGCCTTAGGTCGTAACCCATAGGTCCAATCCGTAGTAGTCTTCTACCTGAGAAATTTTGAGGATAGCTTCTGTTTCTGCTATGTTAAATTTCACATCCCCATTTTGTTTTTGTTTTACTTGCAACAGTTATGCTTTCTTTCTTGTAAAAATCGCTAATGCGATTAAACGAAGTAAGGAAAAAAAAATAACCGTATTTGTTTTTATAAACTACTGTTTGTAAGTGTATTCTTAACTTGAAGTGTGCTCTGGGGTCTTTGAACTTACCTACAACCCTTCTGCCTCCCAGACTAAGCCAGATGGACTTTAATAAAACTCCCTAACACACGCCTGTTAGGGGAGTTTTTCCAAAGTTCTCTGGAAGGTAGAACTTCACAAAACTATCCCAATATTTTGGAGGTCCCACAACTCTTAGTATCAGTCTGCACTACTTATGGAACCTTGGTAGAGTGGCAGAGCAAGTCAGGCTTATCATAAGATGTGAGTTGGGGGATAGGTACACTGAACCTAGTTAGTAAAGCAATTCAAAGAAACACTCAAATGTAAAGTAACACATATAGATTAATACTCAGCACATTGAACCAAAACACTTGTAACACTTTCAAATACTTTTACAAGGCCACTGATTGGACTGTAGTTGCTTGCGGTTACAGTTGTTACAGCTTTTGACAGAATGACAGTTCTATCGTCCTATCGGTAATACCGCGCACTCGCGAAAGTTAGAAGAAATACGGTAAGTGCATTTACTCTACAAACCCACATAAGTGACTTTTAGGAAGGAAAATGGTTGGTTAGTGTAACATTAGCAAAGCTTAAGGTTCTGGGGGAAGTTTCTTCGCACAGCAAGTCGTTTTGAGGTCCAAAATGCAAACCTAGCTAAAGGCAGTTCAGAGAGGGCTCAAAGTTGTGACAAGCAGCAGAACAACGAAAACTCTAGTCTCTAAGATGCAACCAATGTTGGAGACCCTGTTGAAGGACTTGCTAAATGGACACAAGCAACATCTTGGGTCGGAGGTAAGAGGGGGTTGCCCTGGACATCTCTACATGCACTCCCAATGCTCTGGCGAGACTTTTCAGATTAAAATAAGCAATACCTCCACCCCAACCCCCACAGTACCTTCGGTTTGAAGAAATTGTCGTGACTGGTTTCCCCTTGATGTGGTAGTACTGTACCCGACATCCAGATTCCTTGGCCTGATATGTTAAAGGATATTTAAAATGTGCACTGTCACCACCGTAGTGGTCCCCTGGCGCTCTGGCGGATCTGAAAAGGGAAGAGGGTGGGATCGGTTAGTAAGGTTGAGTGGGGAAAAGAGCAAGAGAGCTATGAAGTTCTGTTGGCAGCCACAGGTCGGTTAACACTGTTCGCTGAACTTCGTTGTATTTTTCGTTTGGTAGCCATTGTGTGTTTTATCAAGGCTATGTGTGTTTTATGTTTTGTTGCGATGTAGTGAAGTGTGTGCGGTTTGTAGTGCTTTTGAGGTGTGGTTGTGTTTGTGTAGTCTGAGAGTTGTATGCAGAGGGAAAAGATTGTTTAGTGGGGTTGCTTAGTGGCATCACTATTTGCAGGTGACTCCTGCCAATCCCCACAATCCCGTCTAGATGTGGCGTAATGCCAATCTCCACAACTCTATCCAGATGCGGCAAAAGCTGACATTACCAATTCTATTTAAATGTGACGTAAGCTAGTATTACAAGTATGTCTAGATGTCTTGCAATGCCAACCCCTGCAACTCCATCTAGATGTGGCGCAAGCCAGTATCATGGTTCTGTCTAGATGTGACGCAAGATAATCTTTCCAGTTCTGTCTGGATGTGACGCAATGCCAATCCCCATAACTCTTTCCCGGTATGACGCCGGCCAGTACCACAGTTCTGTCTAGATATGACGCAATGCCAATCCTATCAACTTTGTCTAGATGTGGTGCAAGTTGACATTCCCAAGTCTGTCTAGATACGACGCAAAAGCCAATCTCCACAATCCTGTCCAGGTGTGGTGCAAGATGACACTCAGAATTCTGTCTCGATGTGACGCAAGCCGACATTTACAACTCTGTCCAGGTATGACGCAAGCTAGTACCACAGCTCTATCCAGCTAGAACATAAGCTAATCTTCACAATTCTGTCCAGCTAGGACACAAGCTGGTACCACAGTTCTGTCTAGATATGATGCTAGTTAATCTTCACAATTCTGTCCAGAAATGACACACGCCAGCACCACAGCTCTGTCCAGATATGACGCAATGCCAATCCTCACAATTCTGTCGAATTGTGACGCCGGCTCATGTTTGCAATTTTATGTGGACTAGCTAGTACAAAGAATAGTATACCTCGTGAGATATTGCTCACTAATAGTTACCTTGATGTGAGAGATCTGGAATAAACAGTCTATCTGGCACAAACAGTTAACATGTTAAATGCTGCTATCTGGCACTGTCACAGTAAATGTGAAATGCTGCGATCTTGCACAATCAAGCTAAATGTGAAATGGTGCTATCTTGCATAACCGGGCTGTCTGCTACAGTCAGGTTATCTGGCACAATCCGGCTCAATTTTATGTTAAATGATATTTATACCGTGCACTATCTATGCCGGAGTGGTCCCCTGGCACTCTGGTGGATCTGAAAGTTAAGAGGGTAGGATTGGTTGGTTGGTGGGTGTGCCGGGATAAAGGTAGATAAAGGTACAGCAAGATTAGAGGTGTTCTGTTGACCTCTTCAGTTCGGTTAGCGCCGTTCAGTGAGCATGGGTGCGGATTCTGGATCCGTGGGCTCCAATGTGCTGCTGTGAGACTATGTCTAGACCAAGGGCACAATTGGTCGTCTTGAGGCTCCTAAGCCTCTTAAGGTACTGGGAAGGAGTCTTCCCAGTGGATGGGGATCTCTCAGCAGCAGTCTCGAGGGAGGACCTCCTGCACGCATTTCAGCGACTTCTCTGGTCACTCTGTGGTTTTGGCGCCTTTTCTGCAGCACCAACAAAAGACGCAGTATTCGCCCGGACAATCTTCTTTGGTTCCTGAAGTCATGCACTCTGTTGAGGGGTCTTGGACGGGTCAGATTGTGTCTCTTGAGGTTCACTTTGAGCTCAGCAAGGACTTGGTGGATTCGGCATTTCCACGCCGATGTACTTCAGTTTGGTCGGAGGTCTCCTGGTATTGGGGTTCTGCAGCTCTGGAGAGGCATTGATCCTGGGGGGATGGCTCTGATTAAAGCTGGTCCTGGGACTGGTTGTTCCCACCAGTCAAATGGAAGGATTTGTCCTTTTTCAGAGTTCCCCTGTCGCATAGGGAACAGGGTCAGGACAGCAGTGGTTGCTTTAGTGTTGCGAAGGGTCTGCAAGTGTCTCTGGTCGCCTTCCTTCTTCGTTTACTTCAGTTTCCAGTGGTCGAGTTCTCTTTCACCTCAGGAGCCTCAACTTTTATACAGTCCCAGCACACACTCCTCTGCGTTATCTCTCAGCAATATACACAAAGGGGCGGTGGTTGTCCAATCAGGACAGCCAGACACCCAGGGGAGCTGGTCCTATTTAGGCAGACAAAGGGCAGGGCAGTGTAATACTCCTCACCCACTTCCTTCCTGCCCAGGCACACTGGTGCCTAGGCAGGAACACTCAAGGGTTCCTGCCAAAGGAAAAACACACACAGGCCCCCCCCTCCCAGGACGGTGGAAGGGCTGACAAAGAAAAAACACTCTAGTAATGGCGAAAGAAGAAGGGACCCACCAAGGTAATACTTGGGTGATCCTATTGTGCATAACCAGGGCTATGGTCCTAGCCTGCTGTAGAAAATGAGCACAATATTTGGTAGAACACGTAAATCGCCATCAGCCATAACTAGGAGTTTGTCTGTGACATAAGTCACAGGAGCAGATAGAAGGGGGATACCAAGTATCCCTTTGATACTCCGTATAAGGTGGTGTGTGCACCAGTCTCTCAGACTATAAAGGATAGTATCTATCCTAAAACTAAGAACTGTAGTTACTCTAGGATATAGAGAATAATCTCAAAGGAGGACACAAAGGGTCCCTAGCAACACTGCCCATAAGGAGCTGTGTGTTGCAATAGTAAAGATATAGAGGAAAGTAGACTCCATGGGACAGTAAAAATGCAAAGGAATGAGTTCCAAAAGACAGAGCCCATAAGAATGATTGAGTGTGAAAAAGCTCCACTCATTCAAGATTTAAGAAAAAGGTCCACATGTCCAGCAAGAAGTGCTGGTGGGGTCTCGCTAGGAGAGGGGGATGAAGCATAAAAATGATTAATCTCCCTAACGACGCCTGTTACACAATGGGGTGGGCAGCTCCTGCCTACTCTTGACACTACCCAAGGATGCTCCATACTGTGTCAACATATTTGTGGTTCAAGCTGCTACTCCCACCAGTTAAAGAAGGGTGATTGATCTACTCTGATTTACAGAAATCAATCGACATAACCTATTTGTTGTTTCTTGAAATAAACAAAGTGTTTCTTATAAACACATCATAGTTAACCTGTTGCTCTGTGGAACATGTTAACCATCTATTCACAGAAAGAAAGAGCAAGAATGCTTTCCTCCTACGGTAGATTTATGGACCAATGCAGGCAAAATCATTACTTGACTGATGAACCTGCCTATCAAACACTGCAGCAAGGTTGTATTATATAGGTGTTCGCTTGCAACAAGACCTCCGCTTCGATATAGGCCTCTTGACTGACCATGTCCTTGTGTTGGGGCAGCTGGCTGGTGACTGTCCTGTTGTTCACCCACCCACCCTGATGTTTATTACTGTCGAGCATTTGCGGCAATGTCATGCGGGCTAAGTGGAGCAGTGTGCGGACATGGCCAGCATCTGTGCCCAGCATTGTCACCGTCCGATTTCATGAAAATTGATAAATGTCCCTGCCAGACTGGGTAAATGGGTTCATGAATAACAATGACCTAGCCTATGGAGAACTCTGGCTAGTGCACACTGTTATAACTCTGACTGCCAGTTTAAATAATTAAGTTGCCAACATAACATAATCATTGGAATCAGCAATAAGTACAGCTGCTCAGAAATAAGTGCCAGGGCTGAGCCTTGGCAAGCTCCCCCAATTAAGCACTGTTAGCCGTTGGCGTACTAATGCATTGCTTGTTAAGCCCTGCTCTCAGCCTTTTTATTTTGGACTCGCCCATGAGTGCACAGCTAAAATGGCCATAATGCTGACATGGGCTCATTTTGAGTCCACAAAGGCACCCTCGGATGTAGTGGAAACTTGAAGGATACAGTTTTAAAATTCTCTAGTCCTTCCAGTCTGCATCCAGTGGGCAAGTGGTTGTATGTTTGGCATTCTTTTAGGGCCATCCTGATTGGCTGGCCACCAAAGCCTTTGTGTGCTGGCTAGTGATGCATTTGGTTGGGAGGCTTAGGCCAGCGCATGGTGGGTTGATGCCTTATCACTGGTGGACTGTATTGCTCTGCTCTGTACTAGAATTTTTGGAATACTACTAAGACTACTAATGATTGGCTGTTGCCGAGGATCGTGGTGTTCTTCTTTTGGGGCGTACTCAAACTCCTTTCATCCACTGCTTCTATTCTCACCGTTGGTGTTTCTGAGTTGATCCATTGGTTATCATAGATCCATATGCACAAACTACAAATATTATATCTCATAATCTCTGAGGTACCCTGATGCACTCTATGCAAACTCCTTTCTATTAGAATTTATATATACTTAATCATCAATGTCTCAATATCCACCATTTATCTATTCTATTAATTTTGTACGAGCCTAATTTATTACCTGCAAAATAAGTGTCCTTATTTCGAATGGATTGTGTCCTCCAACGTATTCCTCATCTTTGATATCTTGCCCAGCTTCGGCTGCTTTCGGAAAAAAAATTCTCAGCAGGGGGTGCTGTGCGTCAATGAGTCGAGTCAATGTCCCTCGAAGTGCTAGGCCCTGAAGACCCTCGCGCATGGAAACGAGGCACAATCACCATACACAAACTGATACGACAGACACGAGGTTCAATTCCCAAAATCTAGGGTTTATTGCAAAGCAAATATTCTCAGTCGGCCGACCGGGTCTCGCGTCTCGCAACGTGCGTCACCAGACCCCGTGAGACGCAAGAGAGCGAGCATTCTACAAAAGTATCATATATACAAAAAGACAATCATACAATCTGTGACACATCAAAAACCGCCCATAATGTATCTTCTTGAGCTAGGCTTCAATGATTGACAATTATGACAAATATGACACAGTATTTCTTAATCTATATTACTTGGTTTAGCAACAGTTGCAATTTGCAGGGAGCAGACATGTTTCTTTGTTATGGAGAACATAAAGCACTTGTTTAGCGAGCAAACTGTGTTTGTAGGAGAGACACATTCCAAAGCATGCTATCATCTAGTTTCTATTCGTGAACCAGGGGTCAGCCTGTTCTAAGACTGGCCCAAAAGGGGGGCTGCTAGAAAAGTATAATTCATGCCTTTAACTGCCTGTTTCTGCAGTTTCAGCGAGACTGGCTGGCACCTGGCTTGGTGATTAAATACCTCTCTGCTCGCCTTCAAGGACTTGTGAGGGAAGAAAACAATGTATTTCTGTACTGCTTGGTATCTCTGTCTGGGCCGGTCTCTCAACATGTAACTGGTGGACTTGCTTCCAGTTAGAGCAGAACGAAATTAAATACATTTCGCAAAGCGTTTGAACAGAAAGGCAAGGAAAGCAAATGGCGGATCTAGAGACAAAATGGACGCTCTATGGTTATGCTGTCGATTCTGTATTGGCGATGTAAGGCATATCATGCAATTGGTTTTCGGCCAACATAATGTACCATCTATGCTTTGGTAGGGTAATTTCTAGACTTATAAACCCTCCTTTTGGCCGTAAGCCAAGCATCAATCGTACATCGCATCTTCCTCTGACCATGTGTCTAGCTCTGAGCTATGCATACTACTATAATCATCATCATCAATATTAATCGACATGAACTTTCATCGTTTGTGTTTCGTTGTTTGCATTTGTATCCACTTTTGGAGTTCTTTTCTCTGTTACCATGTGTACGCATTCATCAGTTATTTCAGAGCAAATAATTGGCAGGCAGTGTATGCAACAGCATGTCATGAAGATTCCGAGTATCGTTACTAAAATTATCAGTTTCCATCCCCAGGAGCGCAATAACTCCCAAAACCAGGAACTTATATTCAGTTCCTAACCACCTGTCGGGGTACGAAGGTCAGAGCTCAGAATGTGTAATTTCTTTATTGCATCAAAAATCGTAGGGGAGGAGTCGCTCACAAATATGCAGCACGCTCACCCCACAATTTTGAAAACACCTCCACGGTCGGCCAGAATTATATCAAGAGCCATTCTATTCTGAAGTGTCATTAATCTAACTGCCTTCTCTTCTAGGGTCATATTATACAATACATCGGTCGTTCCTTTTATCGTTTTTTCTAAAATTCTGGACAATCTTTGTATATTACAGGAGTTTATTGATTAGCACCAGAATGGTATAAATGATTTTGCCATATCTTCCTCAATTAATCCTGCTTAATCATCCCGCCGGGGCCTTGATCTAGATAATTTTAATATGTCTTGATGTTCGGAAAAGGAATACCCCGGGGGAAAAGGATCCCTAAGTAACAGGTCCCGCCCGAATTTCTAGGCAACCAGGGATAAGCTCTTTGTCCACATACAAAATAAACAGGATCACCTACATATATTGGTTCTTCTCTCTCAAGTACTGCAACATTCATGCATCTATTGAATGTCCCTACTGCATAGGAACCTTCTTTCCGTAGACAAAATGGGACAGTGCGAGGATTGTAATTTATTGTATACAAGGGTGCACTACATCCTTGTTCCCCACTGGGTTCATGTGAAATGTGATTACAGATGACTTATAAGGCACATACAGTCTGTCTACTGGCCTTACCACCACAGGTTTTATCACTCTTGCTCTGTTAAATATGGAACAACCTACAGGTTCCATTACCACTTTCTAAAATTCACCTGCTTGTTCTGTTTAATTGACCTGTGTCACTCTTATTCCACTTTCCATAGTATAGTGCACTTAGTGATGCATAGCATACTATTTTAAGGGGTAATGGCTGTACATACCAACCCATTCCTTTCCCGCCATGCTGGGATAGATGGGTGGAAACCCAGCAGTTCGTTCTGTTCAGGATGGAGTGAGTCATATTCATAATCAAAAGCAATGTGTTATTACAATAACCTTCCCTGTGTCTTTCTTCTATTGGAGGGAGAGTATAAGAGAGTATATGGACTGGACTGTCTGTGACAGGTGCTATTGTGCAGGCAAAAGATAATTCAATGGATGCACGCTTTCCAGATACCATAACACTGGGATACATACTACTGGGGTAAGTGTACACATAATACACAGAATTGTTGTAATCCTAAGCATTGATTTCTTAGAGCAACTCCTTCTAGATTTTTTTATAGTCTCTATATCTATTACATCATCAGCATTGGTGCAGGAGGGAACAGAAGCAAGTATGGGCATTGTGTGCGATTCTTCTTCTTCTCCAACAATGTTCGTCTTGAATAGTTCTCACAGCAGCGCCCGTTGAACCACCAATATGTCCAAAGATGTCAGCAAAGTGTCTAGGCCAGTTCTCGGCAGCCTGTATTGCTAAACATGTGGCAAGATTATTGTGCCTCCGCACATTGCTCAAAGGACTCCAGAGCAGACATCAATTGCCTTCGTACCATATGCGCACCGCTTGTTCGCACGGAGGGATCAACACATGGATTTTCTTTTCAAAGATAGCACCGGGAAGCCGCGTTCCGGAGCTCCCAAATTGATGCAGTTTGGTACAGCCCCCACGCTCCACTTCCCTAGGCCTCCGATTCCCAGTTCATCCGTGATGGGAATAGAGGCAAAAACAAAATACGTAGATCAGATCACTTTCGATTTTGAGAACGCAGGTTGTACCTTATCGCTCCGGGTACTGTGTGATGCACTGCCAGATGCAGACTCACAGCCTGTGATGATGCAGATTCAGCTGGGCAAAGTTGGGGCACATTGAGCCCTTTCTCCTCTTTGGCAATCTTTTCAGGCTTTCTCTCCGGCTCAGGCAGTATTAGTGGCAGAGAACTGGCGATGGTGTCTTTCGAAACAATGGCAGCTGTTTCTTTCTTGTGGTCTGGATCAGGCAGTTCTATCAACGAAAATGGGATTCTTTTTGTGTAGGTGGCATGGATCCATGCCTTACGACCATCCACACGTACTGCAGTCTACGTTGCCAAGAGAACTTGATATGGGCGCCTCCACCTTCGTGCGAGCGAAGACTTCCTCTCGAAGTTCTTGATAAACACCCAGTCTCCCGGCTGCAGACCATGCCGCAGGCCTGTGTATCTGACAGGAAGAGCCTCCTGCACCTGCTGATGAATCAAACTGAGATTCTGCGTTAACGGGTTACAATAATTGCTGAGCAAAGGATATTCACCTTCCCTCAGGCGCCTAGGCTGCGGTGCACACCAAACATTTGCAGGTCTCCCCATTAAAATTTCGTATGGTGAGAGTTCAGTCCTGGCTTGCACAGACGTGCGCATGCACAACAAAGCTAAGGGTAGCGCGTCCGGCCATTTCAATTGACTCCCTGAACAGATCTTACTTATTTTATTTTTCAAGATGCCGTTCTGGCGTACAAGAAGACCGGCACTCATCGGGTGCCTTGCGGAATGGAATAGTTTATCAATCTGAAGGCCTGCACAAATCTGTAATATCACAGCGGCAACAAAATGCGGGCCGTTGTCTGACCATATGACCCGTGGCAGCCGAATCTAGAGAAATATTCTTTTAGCATAACTTTTGCTGTGCTCATTGATTTGCAGTCCTTAAGCGGGTATGCTTCCACCCATTTACTGAATGCACAGAATACCACCAAGATATATTTTAGGTTTTGACATATTTCCATTTCTATGAAATCAAAATGGATAACTTCAAAGGGCATAGAGGGGGGGCCAAAACTACCTGTGGGAGTAGTTGTTCCTTTTCCAATATTATGTTGCAAACAAGTGATACAATTCTGGACACATGAGTGCAGACAATCGTGCTATCAAAGGGCCATGTTGAATCTTAGTTCCATGTGATGTTGGGAAACCCCTCTCAGCCCAGAGTCGACCAAAATTGTGTTCCACCCCAAATGCGTACTGACTGTCAGTATATATGTTTACATTCAAATTTTCAGAAATTTCACATGCTCTTGTTAATGCTATTATCTCCGCAGCCTGTGCAGAATTGTATGGAATTTTTTTGCTCTCTACAATACTCTTCAGCGTCGTGATGGCATATGCAGCAGTTGATGTGCCATCGGGCAATTTTAAAACAAGAACCGTCACAAAACAGTTCTCTGTCTGGTTCTTTCTATGGGGTGTCTGTTACGTCCATTCTCCCTTTTTGTTTCTTGTTCAGTAACCATTAAACAATCATGGGGTGGTGATTTTTTTCTCACCCGCGTCTTCATTGGGAGGGGGGCATTAACTCTGCAGGATTGAAAGCGCAACATCTCTGAATTTGAATATGTGGTACAAAGAGGACAATTTCGTATCTATTCAGTCTAGCTGATGTAAGATGTTGCGTCTGTGCTCTATTGAAAAGAGCGTCTACTGTGTGGGGCACCCTCAAAGTTAAGGCGTGACCCAAAACCATTCCCTCAGTCTGTTTTACTGTCGATGCGGCTGCTGCAAAGCGCATGCAACAGGATCCAGCGCGGAAGAAAAATAACCGCATGGTCCATTTCTTCCTCCTTGTTCCTGAGTCAAAACAGCCAGTGCACAGCCATCATTTTCATGCACAAATAACTTAAAATCCTTTTCATAATTTGGTGTGCCCAAAACTGGAGCTGAGCACAACGCAACTTTGAGCAGATCAAATGCATTCTGACATTCCTTACTCCATGGTAAAGGCAAAACAACATCCTTCTTCGTCAATGCCACCATTGGTTGCACAATCATAGCGAAATTGGCAATCCACTGCCTGCAATACGAAGCCATGCTTATTATGGCTCTGACTTCCTTCTGTCTTTGGAATAGGCATATCAGAGATGATTTCTATCCTTTCTGGTATTAGTTTCCTTCCCTCTTTTGAAAGGAGGTAGCCCAAATAGGCCACTTCCTTTCGACAATACTGGATTTATTTTTAATGATGCTTTATGTCCATGTGCTGCCAAATGTGTCAACAATATAACAGTACTGTCTTTGCAAATCTCTTCCGTGTCTGCAGTGATCAACAGGTCATCGATGTACTGCAATAGCACACAACCCGTTGGTAGCTCTAGCATGTCTAGTTTTTCTTTTAATGCTCTGCTATAAATACTCGGGCTCTCAGTGTAACCTTGTGGAATTTGTGTAAATGTGAAAGAACGTCCTCCTAGTGTGAAAGCAAATAAATATCTGCTATCTGGATGTACTGGGATGCTAAAAAATGCATTTTTAAGATCTACGACACTAAAATGTGAAGCAGAGGCTGGAATCATTGTCAAAATAGTGACATCTGGGACCAATGGAAATTGGGGATCAACTACTTTATTCAATGCGCGCAAATCAATTATAAAATCTCATTCCCTCCTTTTTTATACACTGAATGAATCAGACTATTGCAAGTGCTACCAGTAATTTCTTCAATCACGTTTCGTTTAACCAAATCAGAAACAATGCATTTTAATGCTTTCTCTCCTTCCACCAAAATTTTATACTGTGGGATACGCGGTAATGTGACTCCCTCTTTCAAAACTATTTTCACTGGCTCTATTTTCAAACAACCAACATTCGTCGCCCATGTACAAATCGGTACCTTGCTTAATTCAGTTGGTAATGGTTTAGATAAAAATTGTGATGCTGGCATCTTTTGGGATGAAATTGTCAAAAACACTCATCCAGAGAACAATGAATAACAGCACTTAATTTTTTTAACAAATTTAAACCCAATAAATACTCGCCGCAATTTTGTGTCAAAAGAAACGGGCAAGACTCAGTGAATGGACCTAGTGTTATGGGTACTGATTGTGACACTGGACTAATTACTGGGGTGCCTGCGAACCCTACTGAAACGTTCTTTTGCTCTGACAGTGGTATCTCCAGAACCAAGTGATGGTCTATTGAGCACTTCTGTGCATCTGTGTCCACTAGAAAAGTGTGCTCCTTATTCCCAATTTTCTTTTCTACACAGGGTCCTTTCTGATCAACAGGAATAGACAACGGTTCCAACCCCTGCCTTGGACTGTCCTAATTGAATAATACATCATCCGATGTGAAGTCACCTGAATAGTATGTATTCGATTGAGCGTCAAAAACATTCCCTTCTCCTGCACCATTCTGCTGATGTTGGTTTTGGTTCTGAATCGGGTTATTTATTTGGTTATTGTGATTTTGTGGCATTCTAGGGTTTCTATTTTGCCATTGTGTTCTCAGGCGACCTCTATTCTGCCTTCTAGGGTCATTCCCATTCCTATTCTGTAAATGTGGGCACTGTGCTCGTCAATGGCCTTTTTCCTTACAATATGCGCATTGATTCAGTCCAATTGAACCTCTGTGAACGTTGGAGTAATTCCCCCTCATTTGTGCATTCTCTCCGCCCCTATTATTATTTGCTACCTGTTGCAGTAACACTCTTGTTTTTAGATTCACTCTATCCCTCACCTCTTTCTCTGTCTCTGTATTTACTCTATTCTCATAATATTGTGCCATGTGTAATACTTCACTTTGCGATTTCGCTTGCCACGCACTTTCAGGCGTCATTATTAAATTTGGAATTTTCGGTAGTAACCCTCTCACCTATTTGTCAACAAATAGTCTCTTCCCGGGTTCAGTGCTTAAATCTTGGCCACTAAAATCTGCAAACACTTCTTCGAATCTATTAAAATAGTCAGTGGCCAATTCATCTTTACCTTGCACGCATGCAGTTAATTTGTCTCAGATAATTCTTCTTTCAGGCACCAAAATCTTTAATTTATGTACTATTCGTGCTGGTAATGCTGGCAGGGGTGGCGATGGCTTTTCGACAGCTTTTCTGTCTGTATCCTCTTATCAAATGTTCCCATGTATCACCCAAAATTTCAATGTCATCTACATTCCTAATTTGCTTCCATATATCTACTGGGAGAATCACAGGAAATAATGGGTCAATATCACTCATTGTGAAAATGGACGATTTAAAATAGGACTCAATCTCTTTGTAGAAGCCTGCCGGATTCTTCCTTAAATCAGGTATTGTTTGATATTATTCACCTCTTGTCTAGAAAAAGGGACATGTACGTACTGTGCTGTATAATAGGCTTCTATTACGCTCAGTGGTTTCCCATCAGCGGCAGGAATTTCCACTTTTGGCACAAAAGTGGGAGGGACTTCTCTCATGGGAAATATCGAACTGGCCGTTTCCTCTTTTGTTCTCTTATTAAGCACTATAGCTAAATTGAGGGATAGGGCAGCCTTTCCATATTCAGGTGAAAGCGCTCTTGTATATTGCCATTCATTCAGAAGGACAACAATAATTTTTCTCAACACATTTATCTTGCAAATACTCAACCATTACTTGCAATACTTTCCTTTGCATTTCTATTGTGTACTGTTCAAACGTATCATACACCTCCATTATTGAAATGCTAGCATCCATCATCCATCTAAGCGCCTCTCGTGTACATATTTTCATGTCTTCACTAACAGGTTTTGATGGCGGAAAGAATCGCCGCACAACATATGGTGTCACCTCTTGTCTCCCTCTTTTCACCTCTTTGTGCCGAAACCCAGGAACAGTAAACATCTCTGCATGCAATTCATCAAGTTCATCTTTAAACTCAAATAGCCTGTCTATATGCTCCTTTATTTCTTCCTCACTTTTCCCTCATACGGGGAAAAAGCATTCAGATCCCGCAACTTCTGCGGCGCTTCCATACTAAGTACTTGCCTCCATCTATCCATAAGATACTCTCCCATGCATTCTAACAGTACCTGTTTTTCACCGAGCTTCTTATAGTCATACATTGCACTCAGCGTAGATCCCTCGTCATTTCCTTCAATATACGTTTCTGCACATTCTTTAAGTTCTTCTCTCCTCTTCCTGCTAACCATACTAACCATACTACGGGTTACTCTGGTGCTTCCTCTCTGTGCAGGCCCGCCTCTGCAGACCTGCCTTCTCTGATAGCTAATTCATACCCTGTCGGTGGAGGGCAAAATGGGGGCTCAGGGGGAGATGGTGCAGTTGGAACAACAGGAATGGGGAGTGTCAACTGGGATGGAGCAATGGGTACTGGTGCAGTTATGTGAATCTTGCTTTGAGGGCGTTCTTGTCTTTTTTCATTCAGAATCTTATTTATTAGTTCATCTGATGCATGTAACTCTTGTTGTGGATATATTTTTTGTATGCCTAATTGGATGCTCCTATCCCCTCTTCTAATATCCTCATCCCATTTTAGCTCTTCTAGTTCCCTTGCTTTCTCTATGCTTGATTTGTGCCTTCGCGCATGTTTCTCTCTACTTTTTAAACAGAGGTTAACTTCCTTCCTCCAGTCTCTAATGACGTCAAATGTCACAGGCGTGCTTTCTTGCGCAGCAGAACTGATTCCAAATGCTCTATTCGGGACATCTCAAAAGTACCATCTTTCTGCCATTGCAAATCTTCTATATGGCTGGTCTGCCTATGCCAAAGTTCGTTAAACATTGTTGCTCTTATTCCATATTTCACATACATCTCAAACGCTGGCGACCCTACAGGTTGGGCAACCTGGCCAGTTACCAAAGATTGTCTACCGCAGTGGAAAAATCCCACTAGACACGAAGACAATTTCCCAGGCATGTTTGATCTTATTCGTACCTTACCCTGGGCTTTTGATCTTGCAAGAGCAACTCTCAACCAATATCGGGGCTGTTAAGAATCGGGGCACAACTCACCTGATCAATCTGCTCGTCTCTCAAGACGCAATTCGTCCGTATACAGACGCAACCAAGGATCGTCATGACTGCGTATCTGGCTCAATCTGCCTCGTTTCGGGACCCTCGCCTTCTTGCTCTCTGGCCGCTGCGCGTCGGTCAGGGACCGGCTGTGTACAGATCTGCAAAGGAGTCTCATCACTTTCACAGGGGTGCCCCGAACACCTTCCGATCCCGGCTCGACGGCCTCGTCCTCGATTCGTTTTCGCCTTCTTCAAATTCAACGTACATGATGGAACAAAGGGGGGAGGGTCCCTATTCGGGCTCCATTTTTTGCTAGGCCCTGAAGACCCTCATGCATGTAAACAAGGCACAATCACCATACACGAACTGATACGACAGACACAAGGTTCAATTCCCAAAATCTAGGGTTTATTGCAAAGCAAATATTCTCAGTCAGCCGACCGGGTCTCGGGTCTCTCAACGTGTGTCACCCAAACCTTGTGAGACGCAAGAGTGAGCATTCTACAACAGTATCATATATACAAAAAGACAATCGTACAATCTGTGACACATCAAAAACCGCCCATAATGTATCTTCTTGAGCTAGGCTTCGATGATTGACAATTATGACAAATATGACACAGTATTTCTTAATCTATATTACTTGGTTTAGCAACAGTTGCAATTTGCAGGGAGCAGACATGTTTCTTTGTTATGGAGAACATAAAGCACTTGTTTAGCGAGCAAACTGTGTTCGTAGGAGAGACACATTCCAAAGCATGCTACTGTCTAGTTTCTATTTGTGAACTAGGGGTCAGCCTGATCTAAGACGGGCCCAAAAGGGGGACTGCTAGAAAAGTAGAATTCATGCCTTTAATGGCCTGTTAATGCAGCTTCAGCGAGTCCGGCTGGCACCTGGCTTGGTGATTAAATGCCTCTCTGCTCGCCTTCAAGGACTTGTGAGGGAGGAAAACAATGTATTTCTGTACTGCTTGGCATCTCTGTCTGGGCCGGTCTCTCAACATGTAACTGGTGGCCTTGCTTCCAGTTAGAGCAGAACGAAATGAAATACATTTTGCAAAGTGTTTGAACAGAAAGGCAAGGAAATCAAATGGCGGATCTAGAGACAAAATGGACGCTCTATGGTTATGCTGACAACTCTGTATTGGCGATGTAGGGCATATGATGCAATTGGTTTTCGGCCAACGGAATATACCATCTATGCTTTGGTAGGGTAATTTCTAGACTTACAGAAGGCCTCCGTCGAGGGTGACGTCATTGGGTGTGTAAGTAGCACTTGCTGCGCCCGTTGGCCTCAGTTCTGTTTTTCGTTTTTGCTTCGGAAACTCTCCACCTCGTTAGTATTTACTTACTAGCAGTTCTTCAAAAAATCAAACATCAACAACATGTCTTAGTCATCGACCCGGACTATACCTTGTTTGGGTTTCAAAACGTGCAGAGAATGCGATTCGAAAGAAATGTCCATCATGGATCCGCATCGGTCGTGCCTATGGTGTTTGGGGGTGGCCCACGACTCTGATTCCTGCTCAAAATGTTAGGCAATGACGACTACAGCCCTGCAAGAAAGAAAGGGAAAACTGCAGGTAGGCAGTAAAACTAAAACTGATAGTTCCTCAACCGTTGAGTCTGGAGATTGTTTGCCTCGATGTGAAAAAGAAAAACACAGATGAAGATCCCTTAGTGGCTCCCGCCACTCGTCCTCGACGAAAATATTGAAAAGAGCACCGTCGGTCGCCATCCTCTTCATCATAGTCCGACAAACGCCCAGGAAATGTAGGTGCCCCACAAAACATTCTTCATCTGCAGATTGGGAGGCATTTGGTATGAAAAGGCTAAAATGTTTCGAGAAGGGCAAGCCTCCATCCGTGCCTTCTTTGGGAGCCAGACAAGAGCAGTCCTGTTCTGACAATTGCGCGTCCTCAAGCCCGAAGAAAGACTCATCGAGAATCTTCAAGGTCTCCGATGTAAGAAAGTCACACGAGTTGTGACGGGCGCTCTGGGTCGACGCCATCGAAGACTACACATACCTCGAAGAAAAAAATCTTCGAAGACAACATTCGAATCCTCAGCGCCATTTCCATCGACGCCTTTGTCAACATCACCACCAAAATCTGCGCCAAAAATTACTGTGCCTTCAACTCGGCCTTCTGAGCATGTTAAAACTGGCAAAGATGCTAAATCCAAGCCTCCCCCAAAGCCTACATCTTTGGTGGTTCCTGACAAATACTTTGTCTAGAAAGGAGTACTTTAAATCCCTCTCTTCGATTTGTGAGGAAGAAGAAAGGTCGGAGGAAGAGGAGGTCCCCTTTGGTCTTGAGTTTGGAACTCCAAATGTGCCAGAATGTTTAATCTCAGAGGAAAGTAAGTTGAGACCTTATTGACACACTGCACAATGCCAATGGTGTTGATACATCCCCTGAGACTGAGTTCGGCAGACCAGAGCCAGGAGAGCACGCTGACTCATATCGGCACCAGATGTCAAAGGTGGTAGAATATCTAGGCTGGGCTAGACCACCAGTTCAATTTATCCAAGATGACTTTAGAGATATTCTGGACCAAGGTCCACCTACAGACCCAATCTTGCCCTTTCATGTGGCCTTGCAAAATAGGGTGGCCAAAAATTGTGAATCCCCGGATTCTATCCCTGCAGTGGATACATCCCTCACAGGAAAATACCGTCCTTCCAGTAGGGACCGCGGCTATCTGTCCAAGCACCCCACTCCCGAGAGTCTGGTGGTCCAGGCAGCCACAGCTACATCAAATAAGGCAGCGTACCCTACCGTCCCTTCCGGATGGGGACAAGCATGTGGATGGATGGGCGCGCAAGGTATTTTCAGCTGGGAGTGTGACCTTGAAGCCGTCCAACGCCACATGTGCCTTAGCCACATTTTCGTACACTCTGTGGGAGTGCATATCCATGGTGGCGGAGCACATACCAGAAGGGGAGGAAAGGGAAGGTTTCCTAGCTATCGTTAAGGATGGCAAAGAAGCCATGCAGGAATCCCTTCAATCTGGATTGAACACTGCAGACAGCGTCAGCAAGTCCATGGCTACAAGCACGGTTATACGCAGATTTATGTGGTTGCGGAAGTCGGGTTTCGCACCAGATGTGCAGGCCGTCTTCTAAACATGCCATTTGATGGGGCTCACCTTTTTGGCAACAAGGCTGACAAGAGCCTTGAGAGGTTGCAGACCTCCAGGCGGCTGCCAAATCTTTAGGGGCTGCTGTTAGGCAACCTCAGCCTTTTCGTTCTTCAGGACAACCATGGAGGGGGCGATCCTATAGTTACTACCCTGTGCCAATCCGATAGCACAGCGAGTAGAGCGCTCGCTTTGACATCTGTACAGAGCCTGCTGACACAGGTACGAATCCCGGCAGGGCCAAACTCAGCCTTTCATCCTTCCGAGGTCGATAAATGAGCACCACACACCGTGGGTCAGAGGTCTTCAAACTGTGGGGCGTGCCCACCCAGGGGGGCATGGCCGCATCCCAGGGGGGGCGCCAGAGCCCAGCATGAAATGTAAAAAAAAAAATATATATATCTATTTTTTTTAGATTGGAGGAAATGGGAAGGGGCATCTCACATGGTCAGGCTGGGCCATAAAACTGTTTTAGGCACCAATGAAAAAATGGCCAGCAGTTGCAAATGGATATTCAGTGTTTAGTCAGACTGTTTGAATAGTACCCAAGGTTTTTTTTTGTTCAAATGTAAACAAATGGTGATATTTAAAGAATATTTATTCAGCAACAATGGTCAAAACTACTAGCTGCTTAGTGAAGTTACTCCTCAAACGTACCCACATTGGCCAAAAAAAGGGGCCCATTTTTACTGGCCTACACTAGCATTTTGCATTTTTGGTATGGTCATCGCCCTATCGCCCTATAGGCCGGTCCAAGCCTGCCGGCTCATCCATATTGGGTGAGGGGGCGTCCACCCACTGGCCACCTCACGCATTATGGAGGAGCCAGCCCAGTGAAACACTGAGCACTCCCATAGCTGCTTTTTCCAGCTGAGGGAGTGCTGCTGGGCTGGCTGAACTGTCAAAGGGAAACTGTTTGCCTTTGACAGTTCATTTCCCCAGCCGCACATGATCACTGAGCCATACAACGCTGGGGTGTTTTGCTTCGCCAGCCTTGCATAGCTCATTGGAAATGCTGGCTGGGGCACTGCATGTATGTATGTATGTGCGAGGGGGTGCTCCTGCGCCTCCTCACATATACGGGCAGAGCAACCTGGAGCGGGGCATTTTAGCAACCACGCGAGGTAGGTTTATGGCGATTTTTATTTAAATGTGTATGGATGTGTGTATGCTTGTGTTATGGGACTGGGGTGGGAGCAGGATGGGTGGCCGCACAGATATAGTGGTGGGAGTAGGGTGGGGGAGAGCCCAGGGTCTGTACTGGGAGTAGGTTGCAGTGACGGCACGCAAAAGTTCATAGCGATTTCTACATACTGTCCATCTGGCACTTTTGGAGGGGCCCAGCCTGCCCAAACTTTGCTCAGGGGGGCCCAGGCCAAAAAAGTTTGAAGACCGCTTCCGTGGGTAATAAGCAGCGCTCAGATACCTGAGAGTTTTTTGCGCTATATAATTGCTAAATTATTATTTATTATTATTTATTATTATAATATTACTACTACTCCTCCATATTTGGAAAGGCGAGAGGAATGGCCAGTTAAAGATGCCAAAGAAGAAACAGTTGTGGTGGACAAGCTAAAAAGTACAAAGTCAGCTCAAGCTACAGCTTCCTTGCCTTCGGCAGCTGCAGCAACTAGTCCAAAACCACTTTGAGAGCTTGCTTCACAAAACACTGGTGGGAGGCAGACTGACTGAGCATCTCGAATGGCGAGCCGTAACCTCAGATGCTTGGGCTCTGGAGACAATAGCCCAAGGTTACTGCCTTCCATTTATAACGCAGCCTCACAACAATCCACCAGGGACTTATTTGAGGATTCCAGATTCGCTCCTTTTGCAGGAAATCATAACCGTGCTACAGGAAGGTGCTTTAGAGCCAGTGCCTGTAGTGGAGAGGAACAAGGGTTGGTATTCCCCATATTTTTTTTATTCCCCCAAAAAAGGACAGAGGACTTGAACAAGTTCCTCAGGAAGGACACATTTAAGATGGTTGATTCAAGATCACACTTTCCAGATCCTTCAGGCCCTCCAGTTACAGGATTGGTTGGTGTCATTTGCCACTCAGTCCTGCCATTCAGGTTGACCTCCCACTCGAGGGTCTTCACCAAACTGATGGTGGTGGTCGCAGGTCATCTCAGGAGAGGGGGGGGTTCATGTCTACCCCTACCTGGATGATTGGCTAATCGGAGCACTTTCTCCCGAACAAGCCCTGGATCATCTGTCACCTGCCACTCCCTTCACAGACTGGGCTTCTCCCTCAATTTCAAGAAGTCACAGATGACACCTTCCCAGCAGCTCCAGTACATCGTAGCTGTACTAGACACATCCTTGGGAAAGAGCTCACCACCCAAGGCGAGGGCTCAAGACATTCTTCAGATGGTTACCAAATTTCAATCTGCCCAGAATCTTCTGGCCTTCGATTTCTTGAGGTTGCTCGGCCTCATGAGATCCTGCATTTTTCTGGTGGCAGAAGTCCGCCTGAGGAGAATGAGATCCCGTCAATGGGCTGTAAGAACACAATGGTTCCAGTTATCAGGAAAGATGACAGACCTACTTCTGGTTCCAAGCAGGGTCGCACAGGATCTTCTGTGGTGGGCCTGCAAGGACAGTATTCTGAAGGGAGAACATTTTTTGGCAGCCAGGGCCGGACATTACAGTAGTGACGGACACCTCACTCATGGGGTGGGGAGCCCATGCCAACGATCTATCAGTCCGCGCTCGTTGGTCTCCATCAGAGTCCAAATTACACATCAACCTTTTGGAGCTGAGGGCAATTGGACTAGCGCTGGCGGCCTTCCTACCCTCGGTCAGGGGAAAGAATGTCCTGATAATGATGGACAACACAGTGGCCATGCATTACCTCAACAAGAGAGGTAGTGTAGGGCAACTACCACTGTGCAGAGGCAATGCAGCTCTGGTACTGGGCAATTGAAGAAGGAATCTCCTGTTGGGCAGTTCACCTAGCCAGGGAGGAAAACACGACGGCGGGCGCTCTGAGCAGGCAGAGCACAGTATCCCACGAGTGGGAACTAGCTCAGGGAAGTCCTTCAAGAGATCTTCACCCTTTGGGGAACCCTTCAGGTAGACCTGTTTGCGATTGGAGTCAACCAGAAGTGTGAAAGGTATTGCTCAAGGGAATTTCCTCTGAGAGGAGCTCTAGGAGACACGTTTGTGGTGGATTGGGAATTCCCACTACTTTACGCATTTCCACCGATCCCGGTCATTCCACAAGATATCAGGAGGTTGAGACGTTTCGGAAGCTGCAAGATCCTAATTGCCCCGGATTGGGCCAGGAGAATGTGGTACCCGGACCTTCTGGATATGTCCATCTGTCCTCTGATTCGTCTTCCGCAGAGAGAGGATTTTCTCTCACAAAGAGAGGGACAGGTTCTCCATCCAGAGGTCAACACTCTCAGCTTTCACGCTTGGTTTCTGAAAGGCTGAGATACAAGTATTGGGACCTCCCGGATGTCATCATGGAAGTGTTGCTTTCGGCAAGAAGGCCAGCAACAAAATCTCTAACGTTGCTGTTAGAACAAGTTTTGCGACTGGTGCAGGGAAAACAATGTTGATCCTTTTTTATGTTCAACTCCAGAGGTGTTATCTTTCCTCCCATCATTGGCACACAAAGGTCTTGTTGTTGGGACCATTAAAGGATACCTGGCAGCACTCCCTATTTTCAAGCGCTCTTCAGAGGAATGCTCCTACTTTAAAATTCCCTTGGTGATTCAATTTCTGAAAGGGCTCACAAACATATTCCCACATTCTTCTTTTCATGTTCCAGTTTTGGATCTTAATCTGGTTCTAAAGTTTTTAATGTGTGCCCCATTTGAACCCTTGCACACATGTCCATTGAGGTTGTTGACCTTTAAAACCATACTGTTGATTGCATTGACATCTGCACGTGGAGTGAGCGAGTTGCGGGGACTTTCCTCTAGGCCACCCTATACTGTATTCCACAAGGACAGGGTTGAGTTAAGGGTAAAACCCTCCTTCCTCCTTAAGGTTGCATCCGATTTCCATCTAAATCAGAAAATTGTTCTGCCGGCGTTCTACCGCTGCCGCATCCTGGCAAAGAGGAAGAAACGCTTCACAGGTTGGACCCTAGAAGAGCTTTAAGCCTTTATATATCTAGGTTCTCCAAACTCAGAGTGTATGACCAACTCTTTATTGGATACACCGGAAGGAAATTGGGTCAAGCTGTTTCAAAACCGACATTATCAAGGTGGATTATTCTTGGCATGTCAGAATGTTGCAAATTGGTATAGCCTCTTCTGCAACCCTTCAAAGGGGCCTACCTATTAAATCTATCTGTGATGCGGCAACTTGGTCATCGCTGCATACATTAACAAAGCATTACTGTTTAGATGCTTCCCACTCTCGGGTTGTTGCCTTTTGGTAAGGCGGTACTGTAGTCAGCCTTTTAAAATGCTGACAATTTCAAATTCTACTCCCTCCACCAAATTATGCATACTGCTTTGGGAGTCTATCAAAGATGTGGAATATGTTGGAGGACACAATTCATTCAAAGAACAAGTTACTTATCAACTGGTAATGTTCTTTCGACTGGATGTTCCTCCAACATATTCTTATCACCCTCCCAGTCTACCCCACTGTAGAATTTCCTATGCTATTGCATCTTCCGTTCTCGCAGGGCTAAGTACCGCTTGCCTAAACTGACAGCACAGCACGAACAGGAGGGAAAAACAGAACTGATGCCAACGGGTGCCGCACGTGCTACTTATACACCCAATGACATCACCCCCGACGGAGGCCTTCGAGGGACACCGACTCGACGCACAGCGCCCTCTGCAGAGCCATTTTTTTCCGAAAGTAGCTGAAGCTAGACGAGATATATCAAAGATTACGTTGGAGGAACATCCAGTCGAAAGAACGTTACCAGTTTGTAAGTAACTTGTTCTTCTCAATTAACACATTTCATTTATTCTACACACAATTTTTCCGTTTTATTATTCTCCTGTTGCAGAACGATCATCCATTCAGTCTCTGCAATTCTGTGATCTTCAATTTCTTTACCCAATATCAACAGATCAAATAAAATGTGGAATTTATGATTTTATTTTGTATCCAATTCCAATACTTAAGGGTTTCAAGCCAACCGTACGTGTCAACAGATCAAATAGACCCACTTTTTATTTGATCTGTTGCTATCGGCTAAAGAAATTGAATAATCACGAAATTGCAGAGACTCAAGTGATAGTTCTGCAACAGCAGGATAATCATTTGGCACAATTGTGTGTTAAAAATGTGAAGTGTTAATTTAGAAATTTGAATACTTTTTTCTGATGCTTGTGTAATCTGCTTAGATCACATGCTATGCATAGACCGACATCTAGTGGAAGCTGTGGAGTATTACAGTTGTTGTTTTAGAAACTCGAAAATGGACGTCGAAATAGGGCGTGCAAGTAATACTATCCCTAGTGTGACGTCCCCTGTACCCATGAGCCCTCACACGTGTAGTTCCCTCAGATTGTTTTTTTCTGCCATCGTGAGCGGTCGCATATAAGCGGAGTGCATTTTCGGTTTACGCCATTGAACTTACAAAGTATTTAAGATTAGTATTTCTGTCCTTTACTGATGCTGTGAAGACTCAAAGGACAAGACTGACCGTCCAACGGAGAACTCGACGGCACCACCCGGCTGCGGAAGGCCCATCAGGTTTCCGCCTTACAGTAGGGAGGGTGGGGGGTGGTTATAACATCATGTATTTTCCGCACCCTTTCCCTGAGTCGCCCAGCTGCCTACCCCCATTATGGAGCATACTCCTTTTAAATTCTGTCCGTCCTGCAATAAAAAATGCACGTGGGTCGACAAGCACAGGGTGTGTAACCTTTGCTTGCATCGAGACCACAACGAGGCTCATTGTTGGGCCTGTGAGCTGCTCCGACCCAAAATCCTCAAGGATAGACAGACAAAATGTTGGGCCCATCACGCCATGCAGGCCGAGGCCTCCATGGACGTAGAAGGGGGCATCCAGCGACGGCAGCGATGCCGTCCTCTCGGACGGCGAGGTTGACGGGGAACCTCGACGTTCCCCAGTGCGAGTCCCGACCCTAACAGACAGGCCAGCGGTCCTGTTATGGGGAAGACACCTGGCGACAAAGGCACCACACTTCCCCACACAAAGCACAGACTCCGCGGTGATGTGAGTGTAGCCACACGCCAAGAGTCAACGGCGAAGGGCAAATCCTGAGATTTACGGTCCTCTGAGCACCCGAGCGGCCTCCTCAAGACAAGACAAGCCAAGCCCACTAAGACAAAGGACGCAGGACTCAAAACTCCGTCGCCCGGCATCACGATGTCGAAAAACGTTGCGCCAGCCGTTCCTGTAGTAGACTCGCCCTACACCCCGGTAAAGGCCGAGGGAGTCGGGAGTGTCCCATTCTTTAAAAAAACATGTCCCCAAGGCCCCTACTATGGTCCCTAGCTCTAGAAAATCTACTTGCAAGAGCAAAAATCGGGACAAACACAAATCCAGTTCCCTTCATAAGGACAGGAACCCAGGGCATTAAAGGGACAAGTCTAGGGAACAGCCAACTACCCTACAGGAACCTGATAGTATTCCTGTACAAGACATTACAGATGAGCCTGATCCTACACATCAGCCTGATCCTATCTATTTGGAGGAGGAGGAGGAGTTATATAGTGGGTTTCCTACCCCCTCTTTCCCCTACACCAGCCTCCACCTATCTGGGGATTATCCCCAGTTCAGCTAATTGGTATGCCCAAGATATAGATAGTTATGCAGCGCATGACTTTCCTAGCAAATTCTTTTGAAGAGCGTCCCCAGGCTCTCCAAAGTCTGGCAAACACGCCTCCCACTACCCAGGCATCAAGCTCGAAGACACCTGTGCTCACTCGATCAAGTCTGTCTGCTCAGCCAAGTTTGTCTACTCAGCCATCACGGAAAAGATCACACCCCTGAGTGGTACTGTATGCCAAACCAGTCCACAACACACCTCGCATCGCTTGACTTTTACGACCTGGATGTAGGAGATGATGAATACATAGGCTAGGTTAACCCTTATTATGAGTACGTCGGCATTGACCACGTCGATGCAGGGGATGATACGGATGACTGCGAGGCGGTAGTCTTTGCCATGGACTCTACGATCCCTCAAGACCCAGCTTTGGGATTGAGACACAGGAAATCCAACAAGATAAGGATTTCACAGAAAACATGTTGGAGGATAAGAAGCCGGCTACTCAGTTTATACCCTTACTCAAGTCGGTACAAAGAAGGATTCAACCACCTCTAGAGATGCCTAATCAAACCAGGGCGGTAAACCCCAGAAAACTTTTTCGACCAGAGCCTTCCAACCCTTTGTATGTAAGGGGCCACCTTAAACCAGGCTCTCTGGTAGTTACCACTACCCGCAAGAGAGTGGGTACCCCCTTGGCCTCCTCTAAAGCTCCTCCCGACAATGAGAGTAAGAAACGTTATACTATGGGAAGGAAAATGGTGTCTTCAGCGGCATTCCATGCATTGCTAGTATCTCCACCTTACTAGCAAGCTACGACTGCACGAAGTGGGATAAGGTTACGGCCCTTGCAGAATCAGCGCCAGAACCACTTAAGTCCAAGCTCTCCCTTGTGGCTGCCGAAGGCAGAGCAACAGCTGGCGTCCTACTAAAGAACAACTTCGACGCAGTGGATAACGCTGGACGCGTTATTGCTGAGGCCACAATCCTGAAACATCACGCCTGGCTTAGACAGTCTGGATTTAAACTAGAAACACAGGCTAGCTACCCTTCTTAATATGCCTGTTGACCCGAATGTTTTGTTTGGAAAGGCAGTTGAGGACGCTCTGAAATCTGCCAAGGACGATTACGAAACACTTAATTCCGTTGGCCAACAAACAAACCAGAGGGTTGGCAATAATTTGCCCCGTTTTCGTGGCTAAAATGCGCAAAGGGGCACCGGATACAGTCCGAGCCAGGGTGGAACAATAGCCAACAGGCGTCCCAGGGTTACCCCAGGGGTCAGCGCAGGGCTCACGGAAAAGGGAGAGGCTCCCTCACCAGAGGTGTAAGAACACCTTCCAAACAATGACGCCCCACTTACAGGTCCCCTCCCATGCCTCCCCAGTTGGGGGACGAATATCACATTTCACCCACGCATGGGAGGAGATAACATCAGACAATTGGGTGTTGTCGACAGTGACAGGAGGTTACTGCATAGAACTCCAAGGAATACCTTCTAACCTCCCCCGCACCAGAAAAAACCATCACAGGAGGAACAACTCATCCTGCTAGAGGAGGTCAAGGCTCTACTCCTCAAAGACGCCATCGTGGTCGTGCCATAAAACGAGGTAAACCAGGGAATTTATTCAACGTACTTCCTTGTGCCAAAAAAAGATCTAACCATGCGCCCGGTACTAGACTTGCACCCTGCAAACAAGTTTGTCAAACCTCAAAAATTTAGCATGACAACACTACAAGAAGTAATCCCTCTGTTAAAACGGGGGGATTACATGGCAACATTGGTCATGGAAGATGCTTATATTCATATTGCATTGTTCCCAGCGCCCAGAAGATTTGTGCGATTAAAAGTAGCAGACCAGCACTACCAGTTCAAGGTGCTGCCCTTTGGGATAGCCCCGGCTCCAAGGGTGCTCACCAAGGTACTGGTGGTGGTGGTGGCGGCAGCGCACCTACGCACGGAGTCAATCCCAGTGTACCCTTACCTGGACGACTGGCTGATCATGGGAGAAACCTGCCAACTTTGCAAGCTAAACACGCAAAGAACAATAGACCTTCTCTTCCAAGTGGGCTTCTCAATAAACGAGAAAAAGTCAAGTCTGGTACCAAACAGATCGAAACAGTTCCTTGGAGCTGTATTCGAAACAAAGACAGGCTTAGCCTTCCCATCCATGGAAAGAGTACAAAACATGCTTCGGCAAATACCCCATTATCAAGCCGGTCTCCGCATAAGCGTACGCAAAGCAGTGCGTCTGCTAGGTATGATGTCATTGGGCATTTACCTGGTCCCCCACGCGCGCCTGCGACCAATGCAGGAATGGTTGGCGAAACAATGGTCTCAGGCAAGTGGTCAGTGGGACGATCTAGTGATTGTTTCGCCTACACTGGTTCAGAACTTAAGCTAGTGGTCAAGGGAAAATCAAGCAAGGAGGTACTCGCTCTCCAAACCTGTCCAAACTGGCTCAGAAAATATGGAAGTGGGCACTCAGACGAATAATGTCACTGTCCTCCCAACATGCTCCAGGGGTACTCAACACTCAAGCGGACTCTCTCAACAGAGATCCTCTGCCAGAAGAACACGAGTGGCAACTATACACAGACGTGGTAGACCACATCTTCTCTCTCTCTGGGGCTACCTTTCTCTAGACTTGTTCGCTACAAGAGAAAACAAATTATGCCCAGACTTTGCGCCCAGGATCCCCCAACCAGACTCCAAGGGGAACGCCCTATGGATGAACTGGTTCCGGAAATTTGCTTACGCTTTTCCCCCAACTCCATTAATCAGCAGAATAGTGAACAAGCTACACATGGATCAGATGACATTCATCCTAGTTGCTCCTATGTGGGCGAGACAACCCTGTGGTACCCACATCTGCGCAAACTGGCGATGTGCAATCCCATCAAGCTCCCGTACAAGGTCGACCTGTTGACTCAGCATGGGGGGGGGGGGGACAACGATACACCCACAACCTCACTTTTTGAACCTAGCAGCATGGCTCCTGCAATCGTAGAGTTCGGGCACCTTAATCTTCCACAACAGTTTATGAATATCCTAACGGAAGCACAGAAACCAAACACCAGACAGTTATTTCCACAAGTGGAAGAGATTTGTCATTTAGTGCCAATCTAAGCAGATCAACCCCATAGAATGGGGAAACTCCATCACACATTCTAACCTACATGCTCCACTTGGTAGATTCAGGTTTAGTCTTTAATTTTTTTAAAGTCCACCTAGCAGCTTTATCAGCCTATACCACCTCTCAAAGTAAAGTCTCATGGTGGAAAGTACCAGTCATGAAGGCGTTCATGGAGGGAGTGAAGAGACTACATCCTCCAATCCCCCGCCTGGTTGGGACATAAATGTGGTACTAGCAAAACTCATGGGACCCCCCTTTGAGCCTTTGCATCAAGCTACCCTTAGACACATTACCTACAAGACTGACTTCTTAGTGGCTATTACTTCCATAAGAAGAGTCAGCAAACTCCAAGCCTTGTCAGTGCAGGACCCTTTCTTTGTCATCCATAAAGACAAATTGGTTTTACGGACTACTATGTAGACAAGACCAAACCGCTTAGGAAGACTGATCAACTGTTCATCTCCATGGCTACAGGCAGACAGGGAGAACTTGTTTCCAAGAGAGCCATCTCCAAATGTATAGTCAAATGCATACAATTATGCTATTCATTTTCAGACAAGACACTGCCTTCTACACCAAGAGCCCACTCCACACGGGGTACTGGGGCTACTCTAGCCTTTATTGCAAATGTCCCCTTAGACAGCATTTGTAAAGCAGCTACATGGAGCTCAGTTCACACCTTCACTCAGCACTACTGCATTGACACACATTCCAAGACAGATACACAGGTGGGACAAGACATTCTAAAACATCTATTTGCCGCTACTCCTTCTCACAACCCACCACCTTCTCATAACACTGCTTGCTAATCTATGCATAGCATGTGATCTAAGCAGATTACACAAGCATCAGAAGGAATACATTACTCACCGTAATCGTATTTCTAGTGCTTGTATCTGCTTAGATTCACATGCGCCCATCCTACCCTTATATCAGCTTTATTTGTTTGGATCAAGTAGATCTTTACAAAATATAAAAAACAACTTTTTGCCGATTTAACACAATAAAAATACAATTATCTAACAAACCATTTCATTAAAAATAAAAAAACATGCCTAAAAAAGGAACAAAAAGGTAAGACTAAGAAGAAAGTCGAAGAAAAAGAAGAAAAAAAGATAAAAAAAATAAGAAATGGGAAACCCTCATTTCCCCAAAAACCTGCCCCCCTTATTACATTATTAGTTTCTACTGCTATATTAAGCCGTAATGACTGGAGAGGCATTGATCCCGGACTGCCCAACGCTTCAGTGGGTCATGCCTAGTTTGAAAAGGACTTGACCCACTGCAATCGTCAGGGCGGTGTTGTGCCCCGAGATCAAGCGATTCCAAAAGTTCTCTGAGTGCAGGAAGTCCATTTTATGCACAAATTTCCCAAAATAGAGGATTCTAGTCTCCGAAGTTCCTTTGCATTCTATGAGTAAATGACGCAGATTTTGCTTATTTTGAATTACAGATTTTACAAAATTATATGATATTCTTGCTTTGCCCTCTAATACTTAGGATCTCGCCTGTGTGAATTAGGTTATGGCGGGCCCTAAGAAAAACATATCTTGATTCACTGCTGGGATGTTTTAGCCAATAGTTAGGGAACTCTCACAGTTTTTTTCCACTACTAGGAAGCTATTCTTTGGTTTTACCAGCCTCATTTCCAGTCCTGTTTTAATCCAGTCTATTATTTCCAGTTCTTTCTTTGCTTTCAGAGGATTCTCTATCAAGGTTGTTACCGTTGAATCAGCTCCTTCCAGATTTCTTTTAACTTTTATGGCCAGCTGATGGAGGATCTTAGAGCTGTCCTTTTGGAAATGATGATTGACATCTTCATGAAGAGAGTCTTTTTGTGGAGTTATTAACCTATAGAGAGATAGCAGTCTCCAAATGACCTGTTGCTGCAGTGATTTCAGGCCGTGCTCGAACCTTAAGACCTGAATGGGAAGACAGCTGGGCAGGCCCAACAAGCTCTTCCAAATGTGACTCTCCACCTGTTGCCAGTCTATGTCCTAGAGCTTTGGTTGGGCCTCCAACCCATACAGTATCACAGGGATTACTTTGGCATTATAAAACTTTATTAATGCTTTGAGTGAAAATTTACAAAGCTCAAAGAAGATCTTTTTCATCTGAGGTATTGTTTTGTCAGCTTTAGATCTGATTTCAAGTTCCACTTTGCTCACGGATGGATAGGCAAACATCGTGTAACCCAGATAGACTAATTCCTCTACCCTTGTAATTGCTTTGCCTTCAAAAAACCATTGACCAAAGTTAATTTGCTGTTTTGGGTTTTTCAGCACCAGAATTTTTGACTGTCTTGGATTTACTTGCAGGCCATTTAGTTTAGTGTATTCATTGAGTAAGTGCTGCAGGCCTATTGCTGCCCTGTCAATCAAGACAATGTCGTCTGCATAGGCGAGTCAAAAAACCTTGATGGAATTAGGTTTGGGACTTGCCATAGTCCATTTTTGAAGAAAGTCTCCCAGATCTGACAAGTATAGGTTGAAGAGGGGGGCTCCTATACACCCCTGTCGCACACCTTGATCCACGCTGATTGTATTGGAAAGATGACCAGCCTCGTCTAATCTTACCATGAGCGAGGTGGTTTTGTGGAGCTCAATTAGAATTGCCAGGAGCTTATTTGGGAGACCCCATCTTTTCAATTTTGCCCACAATTTCTCCCTATTCACTAGGTGAAATGCTTTGGAGAGATCTACCCAGGCTCCAAAAGCGGACCCTCTCCAAATTTCGTCATATGTTCTTCTAATAGACTCGGGGTGAGGCCATATAGTGTTGTAGACATTCCTCGTCTGAAGCCGGTTTTGAAATTTGGAGATGTTATTTGATTTGGCCCAGTCCTTTAGCTCCATCAAGAGTATCCGCATGAATATCTTACTCTCGATGTCCAAGAGGGCAATTGGCCTATAAGTTTCGGGCTGTGATATATCCCCTCCTTTGTAGAATGGTATTATGACTGCTTGTTTCCAAGGAGGGAAGCATTTTGACTTTAGTATTTCCCTGTAGAGGGTATCAAGAAGTGTCGCCCAGGTGTTAACATTAGACTTCAGGACCTGATAAATTAGTCCATTTGGGCCCGCTGCCTTTGATGATGAGGCGCTCAAAATTAGATCTTCTATTAATTTTACATCAAAGTTAAGTTCCCACTTGGCGACTGCCTGTTGATTTTCCAGGGTGGCTGACGTGTTTTTAAAGTTTGTTGTCAGGTAATCTATCCACCTCTTTTCTGGAACCAGATTACATTCAGTGATATTACTGGCTGAATTCTTTCCTTTACTATTTATCATTGACCAGAAATTACAGGTACTATTTTCACAAAGAGCCTCCAGCATCTGTTCATTGTCTTGTTGGTGACGGAGGATCTTTCTTGACCGTGACCATTGTTTGTAGTCCCTAAGCAGCTTTTTCTGTTCTAAATAAAGTTCAGATGGGTTCATAAAAGAATACTTCAGCCGTCTAAGTTCACAGCTTAAGGACCTTTTCTGGATCCATATCTCCTCATCAAAAGAATGTAAGTGATGGGTTTCTTTTACCAAGGTTCCTACTGTCGGGCGGTGTACCGACTAAATAAATGGCTGAAAGCAGTATGGTTTACAGTTCTCTTTTTGTTCTTCTAAAGAGATACTATTTAACTTCTCATTCAAATTTCGCCCCTCTTTTATATTTAACCAAAACTGCTTTGCCTTTCCTCAGTAGTAGGTCCTGTGAGTATTTAGCCGACTTATCTTTCATTGAGCTCGTAATTTTGACTCTTAGCCGAGCATGATCACTCCCTTCTCCCCAGATTATTTCCATAGATGTTTTCTTCATTTGTAGTTTTTCAGAAACAAATACATAATCCAATGTGGAAAGGCATTGCCGCGTGACCATGTTGGATTCGAAGGGCAGTCACCTTCAGTAGAGCCATTTAGCATGAAAAGGCCCCACGAGTTTACAAAATCTGACCACTGTTTCCCAGCCTTGGAGATTTTTACCCATTTTGATGCATTGTTCCTATCTTGAGTCATAATACACTCCGTATTCAGATCCCCGCCCAAGATCACACCGGCGTCACCATGGAACGCAATTTTCTTCAGCAACATTGACAACGACCGATGGAATTGATCAAGGCTACATTGCACTGGGGTCCAATAAATATTCACTACTACAAGGGAAGGAGGATCGTGGCCAGACTGTAGTTCGACTTCACATGCCAGGATTCCTATATATATATATAAAATTTATTTTCTGCTTGGGAACTCTGTACTCGCGCTACTCCTCAAGCTACCTCATGTCAGGAAAAAATACAATCTGAGGGACCAACACGCGTGAGGGATCATGGGTACAGGGGACGTCACACTAGGGATAGTGTTAGTGGCACACCCTATTTCGATGTCCATTTTCAAGAACAACTGTAATACTCTGCAGCTTCCACTAGATGTCGGCCTATGCATAGCATGTGAATCTAAGCAGATAAAAGCTCCAGAAATACGATTACGGTGAGCAATGTATTCCATTTTGATGTTATACATTGTTTATTAGAAATTCATTGAATATATAATTGGTTTATTTTTGGGGTATTTGTGATGTGTATATACATTCTAAAGGAAGGAGTAGAGAACCTTGTGTGACCATGTTAAACCCGTCTTCTTTGGACCCTGCTCCTACTCTTATTGTGTTATCTTATCCTGGACTCTTCCTTTGCTTCCTGCCATTGTCCTAACTGGCTGTTCCTCCTTGGGTCATCTTCCTCATCAGCAGTTCTGCGGCTGTGGCAAATCCTTTTGGCCCAAGTGCCTGACAATGAGAAGTGTTTCTGGTCTGAACGCTGCGTGTCTTGCTGCTGCTCCCAAAAACTGAGGCAAGTTTGATCTACTGGGTCACCTCCTGCCATTTCTGTTGCTGGTTGGCTGCTCTTTTTTGTTACCATGAGGTCGCCTGGAACCTTGGTCTAGTTCCACAATCTTCCTGTCAGTCTTTCCAGCTGCTGAATCTTCTGGCTCTTTGGTCATTCTTCCAGGCATCCCGTTTGTTGCTGCTTGCAGCCATTTGGATACTTGCTCGGTCATGGATTCTGAGTACAACTATGGCTATCCCGGTCTAAACCTGACCTCTAAAATCACCTGTGCGCCTGCTGTTTTTGGGCCTAATTCTTCACATCCACACCATGTGTACTTGCCCGAGGGCTTGAGCTCCTGTTCCTGTAGTTGGTTCCATCTGCAGGGGTTCCCAGGGTCTTGAGTAGTGGAATTCCAAATTCCGTTGTCTGTCGTCTGCTTTGTGCTTGCTCTTCAACCTGCTCTTTCTGGCATGCTGGTTCCCCGAACCCTGGGCTGGAATTCTTCTTGGCGGGGTTTCTCCTGTGCTGTAAAATTAGAATTTGTCCCAGTTTTCCTTTGCCCATAGCTTACCTATGTGGTTTGACTTCATTGTTTCGTATGGGACAAATTTTAAATACTGATGAACTCCTGCTAGTGACTTGCTAAGGTACTTGCCAGAACGAAGACATTGTGTGTCTGCCCCCATTTGGGCCCTGGAACTTCTAGAGCAAGGAAACTCATTTCAGGATCAATAAGTGATTTAGTGTAAACGTTGCTATAATAAATACATACAGTTCACTCTGCTGTAGGAGAATTACAAGTGTTGCAGAACCCACTTGTGGTTTCATTGTTGCTCTGTTTTCTAAAGGGGACATTTGTTTATTTATTTGTATTGCGCACCAGACCCGAGGGTATCAGGGAGCAGACCTTAATGGTCTGTTGTCTTAAGCCAGTTAATGTAGTTATTTCTAAAATTCTGGTATGATTGATCCGCGGGCGGTAGGGAGTTCCAGAGCTGGGCCGCTTTGACTGGAAAGCTGTTGCCCCCAACCTTGGAGAGTTTAAACCTGGGAGTAGTGAGGCAATTGGTGTTAATTAGTCTAAAGGGTCTAGTAGAGGTCCTTCTGTGAAATCTCTCAGAGAGATAGATTTGCGCTGCATTATTCAAGGATTTGTGAGTAAGCGATGCAATTTTCAGTTGGATTTTGTCATTGGTAGAGGGCAATTATTTTGTCGCCTAATCTCAGATATGTGGTCTCTCCTGGCTATGCCGAGGGCTGCACTAATGGCATTATTTTGGAGAGTTTGGATTCTCCTGATGATCTATTTGTTAGAGCCAATGTAGAGGGCGTTGCAGTGATCCAGCCTGGACAGGATGAGGGCTCTGGCTAGCTCTGGCTAGGATGATGCAACTGTTATTTGAGAGAAATGGTTTGCCGGTTCTGATAAGTTTACAAGTGTAAGCGGTGGTGGGGGCCAGAGCGTTAACTTGTTTAGTGAGAGTAGAGTCGAGGTAAAAACCTATGGTTTTTACCTCGTTGGCAACTTTGATGAGGTTGCCATCTATGATGGAGGTATATTCGAGGCCTAATCTTTTGGGGTTAGAGGGGGGAACCAACAATAATGATCTCTGTTTTGTCATCATTTAGGCATAGACCGTGACTTGCCATCCATGCCTGGATGATGAGGTAAACACTATTCACCAAGGCCAAATCCTTGCCATTATCCTCGGAAAGTGGGAGGAGAATCTGAGTATCATCTGCATAGTTAGTGTAGGTGATACCAAGAAAGTCCAGATCATCGAAAAGGGACTTGGTAAATATTTTATATAAGGTGGGAGAGACACAAGAACCCTGAGGGACTCTGCAGGTAATATGGATCGGGTCTGTAGCTGCAGAAGGGGAGAAGACATTCATGGTCTTATCGCTTACGATTGACTCAATCCAGACTATGGCCTCCTTAGAGAAGTGTGCTGCTGAGTCTAGATGGCTTCATATGACCCTACAGTGGTGGTCCTTGATAATGACTTTTTCTACCTCAAGAATGGAGGTTTTAGAAAAGTTAAAGCGAGTAGTTGGGATGTCAGAGGTCAGGGGGGAATTATTAGGGGGAGTCAAGGGGGTTAAGGATGCTTTTTTATGGGCTATTTCATTTTGGAGGGTGGTCACTTTGTTGGTTATTGCGTGCAGGATGGCAGAGCACCAGATTTTGTCTTTGATGGCAGAGTCTGGCGTGTGGGTGGGGGTCTCAAGTTCTTTTAAGATCGTATATAATTCCTTCATGCTGGAGTTAGCTTGTGAGATATGGTTATTATACGAATCTCGTTTGGCCAGGCAGATTTCTTTATTGTAATGGGATGAGATCTTGGTAAGTTTGATTCTACTTTCTTCAGAGGGAAGTAGTCTCTAAGAAGCCTCACTACTTTTTTTGTCATAGAACTTTTAGATGTGGGGTGGACTACTTATTCAGGTGGGCTTTGGGCTTGCTTTGTCTCGATTTGAGCAAGGCGATGGTATCAAGCGTGGTTGTCATGATTTTATTATACTTGTCAACAAGCATTCCAGGATCGGTGCTGCCTGGTAGGGAGTTGAGGGTGGGGAGAATAAGCCGAATAAGTCTAGCCGCTGTAATATTCTTTTTATTCCTGGTTAAGGTAGCTGGTGTCGTGGGGGTAGGTATGGGGGGGGGGGTGTAAATGACAAAAGGGAGTGGTCGGTCATGACTTGCAGGGAGATGGAGGTGATATTGGCATTGCAGTTGTAGTCTGCCACCCAATAAAGTGTTCTCTCTTTAATATGTGTGGGTGCATTGATTCTTTGGGTAAGGCCTAGTTCTGACAGGATGTGGGTAGCTGTAATGGCATGCTTATCTAAAGGGTTGTTAAAGCCCAGGTTGAGGTCACCTAGTATGTGATGTATTTTTGAGGTTATTTGAGAGAATGGTGGAGATATCCTCCTCAAATGTTCCAATGGGACCAGTGGGTCTGTAAATAAGATAAATGGTCAAGGTCTGGGAATTAGCTAGAGGTAATTTGGCTGTGGGAACTTCACAGGATTGTATGTCATGGGAAGGGGCTAATCTCAAGGATAAGCTGAATTTGAAGATAATGGCAATGCCCCCACCTCGCGCCTCATGTCTATCCTGTCTTAAAATCGTGTAGCCGTCGGGAATTGCTAGCATGACAATAGGGCCTGCTGCAGCATGCAGCCAGGACTCTGTGATGGCAAAAAAGTCGAGATTTTCTGCCAGAATCAGATCAGCAATCTCTGTGGCATGTGCAACCAAAGATCTCTTGTTAGTGCCCCATTGAGCAGAGGGATAGGGTGATCTGAGACCGATATGTGAGGGATTTTGGTGGCTACAATCTTAATGTTGTTTAGCAGTACAGTATATCAGGGTAGCGGGGACTGGTGAGCAATTTCTGGAGGGTTTGGCATAAGGGGTGTTTTGGCTGAAGGTTGGGTGATTGCTTTTGAGGTCTAAAATGGGCATAGATCTGGCAAGGGGTTCAAATAATTTGGCTAGTCTAGATATTAGTCTAGTATTCCTAACATCTGTGTTGCAGGGGTTACTTGGGTACAAACCCTTGGTTAGGTTACTGAGTTGGGGTAAGCACAGGAGAGTGTCTGTAGGCTTTGTGAGGTAGGTGAGGCGTCGGGGATCGGGGTAGAAGGGGGTCGAAGGTCTAGCTGTGCACAATACGGTGTTTAGTATAAGTATTGTGCCTAGGGCGCTGAAGTTGAGGACAGTGGTCAGCATAATGGGATAGGGGTCTCAGTCGTTCCTAAAGGAGTCAAGGTAGACTAAGTTAGGTAGGATAGATGGGTCTAGAATACAAGTTTGATAGCACTGAGATTCAAGTTTGATAGGCAGTAGAGTATCAGACGGTCTAAAAGTAATTCAAGCTGTGAGCTTCAGGTCCTAGGAAAAATATCAATCACTGTAGCAGATACAATAGGGCACAGGGCTGATAACAAGAGCCGCTATGCGGTACACATAATGAATCAGAGCTCAAATAAAATCAGAAAATGTAGGTACATTCACTGTAGAAACAGCGAGTTGGGTACATTCAGAGGAAAGCTAGGCTACTAAAATGTGAGCCTGTGCAGTACGGTAGAGCAGAAGGTGATTGATTAACATCAGCGAATACAGGCACAATAGATGTGATGCTGTGCTGCTAGTATGCTAAGACTGTGCAGTATGGAAGAACACAGGTGACTCGCGTAATGGCAACCGATATAGGTGCGAGCCGTGTAGAGCGCTAGAGTGCCGAGATGCAATGCTGCTATCCCGTACATAGATATAAGTAGTGGTACATTGAAAGAGCATTGTACTGATGATGTGCAAGATATGAACTGTTAAGGATGCTTCAGCTAGCATCAACAAGTATAGGTGCAGTCTCTAAGGCACTAGACTACTTGAATGCAAGGCTGTATGATACATAGGTAATTAGACTTACATAATACATAGGTAATCTTCGAGCGACTTTAATACATTCAGTGGAATGCTGGGCAGCTTAATAAGCGAGGCTATGCAATTCAAGAAGTCATAAGTTTCAGTTTAAGCGTCGTAAGAGGCGCATTGGCAACGGTATGTGTACAGATAAAAATAACTTCTTAGCGATCATACCATAGTAATTATGTCCATGTAGATGTAGTCTATAGAGTCTAACTGGGCAGAGAGAGCAGATGTAGTAGGGGTAGACAAAGTTTGTATTCCAATCGGATGTGCGATTTCAATATGCTGCATAAAATCTACGTCAAATGATGGCGGATGGGCAATTATGAGTTGAGCATAATGGTAAAACGAACCCGAAGTCAGTTCTCGTGCCGTTTGGAGAGGTAGTGTGCTGCACATGTAATGGAAGCCATTGCGCGAGTCATGCTCACGGTGCACCATGAATAAGATCAGGCTAGGAGTAGGCTGTTGCCTGCGCTAGTGGGTAGCTTGTTGCTGCAAGGGAGTATATGGGTAGCCTCCAGGCGCCCTGTGGCCCACAGGGGCAAACGGGGCCTTGCCTCTCGTGGGCCTTCCCACGAGAGGGCCAGCTTCCGCCTGCCGGTGGAAATGCTGTGCTGAACAAAGGGCTTGTTACCTAGCAACATAAATAATAAAATAATGGAGCGGTCATTTTAGGAGGGTCGCCGCTACGGTTCAGTGCGGCAAGCACAAAGGAAGATCAAACACGCTATGGATGCTTGTAACACAGTGGTTGGCCAAGTATAGTGCCTTTTAGATAAATGGGCATGCAGAGGATCATGCTCACCTATGGCACGACAAGCTTTAGCAGCGCCAACGTCGTTGTTGAAGTCCGGCACGGCGGGTCTTGTTTGAGGCTGGAACGTAGATGTAGTCTACAGGCAAGGTGGGAGACTGGCTCCTGTCCTCTCCAGAGGTGCTGACGAAGCATTAGGACCTTGGTTTTCTATTGTAATACCTTTCTTCTCAGCTTTTAGGGTTTATATTGGCTTATTACTCCCCTAATCGGTTGTTCTGGAGTGAATAAGAACCAATAAATGTGATAAGGACACTGTATAAGTTGCACACATGCTTATTTATTACTATGTAGTTATGCCCAAGGGTTAACACGTGTTTCGGCATGAGGGCCTTTTTCAAAACTGGACATATACCGTTTGATCACGTTCATTACATCAGGCTGATACTTTTGCATGCACATCTAACATAGAACTATACTGGGTATGGTCAGGTTATGATGTGTTGTATAGAGTAGTGTTTTTGGAGTATTTACTGTATGTCTAAAACGGTATATTTTTTCTTTTGTGTTTGTGTTTTTTGGTTTCTGATTTTCTCTTACCTCAAAATCCAACTTTACTCCAACCCCTTTTTTCTCTGTCATGCGCATGCAAATGTATCAACATGGTGTAATGAATGATCAAACAGTATGTCTGGTTTTGAAAAAGGCCCTCCGGCCGAAACACATGTTAACCATTGGGCATAACTACATAGTAATAAGCATGTGGCACAATTAATACAGTGTCCTTATCACATTTTGTTTTTTTGGAGTATGGGGAATACGCTTTAGGCACTTGAGATGCAACAAGTTGTATAGACTAGATTTGCTAATCGGGTCTCAACCCAGTTGCAGAATTCAACTCCCTGAATACCCCATATCCTTTTTTATACATGAATTAGAACCAATACTTGATCCCTTTTACAGTTATCTTATATAATACTGCATCAAGTACTTATTTGGTGTGTTTTAATCATAACTCAATACTAAATAAAAGTATAATACTACTGGAAGTTCACCCTTCTTTTGCTCTGTCGCTTAACCTGTCTTTTAACCGTTTGTTTGCTCTCAGAGTACATATGTCACGTCTGTGTTCGAAACGACTCACTAGCTGGTGTGGTCATCGCAGATAATGAGTACCCACAACGCGTTTGCTTCACTCTGCTGGACAAGGTAGGTGGGAATGGTAGCAGTGAAGAATAGACTGCTTGCCATTCATATTATGAGGTTTCTCACATTTGTTGATATGCAATTCCATGGGCGCTTCCTCTTCAAACAAGAGTCGGGGCCTACTTGCATGTTCAAGAGCTGCATCCATGGTGGGTCAGATGCGAGGTTGCCAAGACAGTAAAGGGTTGAAAAGATGTGCATTATTTATTGAGGTATTTTATAGAACTCTACATATCACCTTTTGGCCACTTAGCACTTGTACAGCTTGTGGACTGTATAAAGGGACATCTTTGTGCTTCTTTTTGATTAAAGGCATGGTCTAGTAAAACATTTTATTTAAAAAATGGATAGGCAACATTAAAAAAAGAAAATACTAGCATTCTCTTTTTTAAAACTTCCTATGTAAAATTTTGAGCTATTCAAGCTCAAAATTCGCAAGAGCAAGCACATGGGCGCATGGGTGGCTTTCCTGCTCTGGTCTCCGTCCTCCGCGTACATCACTAATGAAGGGAAAGCCACCCAGCGGTAGCTTTTGTTTACTACAGCTGGCTGGCTTTTCCTTCATTTGTGCCGCAAAAGCCAGCACAGGAGGGCATCCATTTCACAAAATGGATGCGCCCATGTGCTTGCTTTTGCGAATTTTGAGCTTGAATAGCTCAAAATTTTACATAGGAAGTTTTAAAAAAGAGAATGCTAGTATTTTTTTTATTTTTTATGTTGCCTATCTAGTTTTTAAATAAAAAAATTTACTAGACCATGCCTTTAACTGTCTGTTAGGGAGAATTCTCATAATAATTGCTAATTCCCTTCACATTAGAGACCGACAGCAACTTTGCTGGATTTTGAGGACTTGATTTTTTTACCTGGAAAGAGTGTGAGCCTTTTTCCCCACTCTTTCATGTATTTTGATGTGTGTTTTACGCTTGTGTTCTTTGATTATGGAGTTTTAGATCACTCCATAGGCATCATCTTTTCATGTGTTTTACACAGCACCCTCAGTGCAGTGACACAGGGATGTCTTTTGAGACTTTGCAAAGGTTTAAATACCTTCTCTGGGATTAACTACTGTTTCCCAGAGAATGTAAGGTTAAATTGACTTTACTAGTCTTTTTAAATTCCTAGGCCCAGCACACACTATCTTACTATAGAGTGCTTCTCTTACTATAGAGTGCTTGAGGGGTTACCTAATATCCCCTGTGTCTAGAAATTTATGTAGCAGTCAAATGCTAGCCTTTCCTATCGAAATGGCTAGTGGCAGTGGTTTACAACAAACTACCATGATTTTTCCCGACCGCGAAAACCAGTAGCTAAAAATCACAGAAGCCATGTTTTTCAAGATGACGCCTTAAGCGCCTTTGTTTAAACGGGCCCGGATCTTCTTTTTACGCCATTTCTTTTTTGGAAAGGTCCTTCTAGAGTTTTTCTCTGCGTGCCAAATTAGGTTTGGTCCCTTGGTTTCTATGCCTTTGGCGGGCTTCAGTACTGAAGACCGCCTCTGGCGCGTGAGTGTCTGGGGTGGGCAGGAAGAGAGGGAGGCGTCCGAAACTCCCTGTGCTTAGTCTCCTAGGATACCCAAATGCACTCTGGCGTGATTGGTTGGCTGACTGTCTGCAAGGACAGCCACCCTGCTGGGTGAGTAACAGCTAGGTTGGAATGAAAGGGAGAAAATTGTTTAAACGGTGAGTCTCTTGGACTGGAAAACGGAGTCGACAACTGGAGCGAAAGAACCGAAGACAAGCTGGAAGAGGACAGCTGCTGCAACTCCTGGACCGTTGGTTTGCCCGGTGAAGCCCTGCTGCAGGTCCGGATTGCCAAGTTCATCTCGACAGAGAAGCCCCTTGAAGGACGATTTCTTCCTTTTGAGTTGGTGGGACCAATCAACTCGTAAGCCACCTGGATACCATTCTCTGAGCTGGTTAGGATTAACCAGTGGGGAAGGACACCAGCTTGTGTGCTTGACTACAGCTACTCGAATCGAAGATCTTCCATTTTGCCAGCTTGTTTGACCCATCCCCGTGCAGTGCAGGAGTCCTTCGACGTCCTCCCTCTTGTCCCCACGACTAAGGCTCAGGAAGTGAGATCTGCAGGAACTGTCGGGAACCAACGTTGTCATCTGCATCTTTTCATCATATTCAGATACTGTGCCAACCCGATTGAGAGAACTTACCTCTTGCAGTGAAAGTTTGTGAAACCTTCCCATCTTGCAGGCCTAATTGGCTTGTGACGCAACATATGATTTTTTTTCGTAAAAACTACTTCTGAGAACTTTGGCAAAGACTTTACCGTTTACAAGAACTGCTTTCCTATCCAAGACACTAGCCCATTGACTTTGGCCTAGGCCTATTGAACTGAATAGAGTCCTCTAGTGAACTGCAACTATTTGCACTGCCTAAGAAAGTATTTGTGATCTATTTTATTAACTTGAGCCTTTGTACTCCTTTTTAAAGTGACTGAAATGCCATTTTGCTCCTATTTCAGGGGAGCCTAATTTATTCAAAAACGTATTGGTTTGGTATTGAAGTATATTTGTGTATATTAAGTTGCCTCCTTCTAGTGAATATTTTCTAAATGACTGTGTAATAAATTAATAAGTGTTTTACCAAGAAACCCTGAGAGTAAGTGTCCACTTGAACCATTGTGATTGTAAAACCTCTGGTTAAACCTTTACTGCTCACATCCCCTCTTGAGATCAGCCTGGCTGCTCAGCTCGCTACCAAAAACTGCGTAGTACAGACTTATACCAAAGGTTGGTTTTGCTTACACCTGTAGTCCTAATTGTATGTGGTGGTCCCAGAGGGTACTGCATACAATTCTGCCTAACACTGTCATGATTGTTGGGTCAGCCAATTGGCTTAATCTGGAGTTTGAAAACAAATAGTGTTCACTGATCAGTGGGTCCCCAAAAGGGGTAATTGCTACTAGGAAGTATGGAATTCAAGCATTAACTATTTATGGAATGCTGCGGTGTAGGCAGTTGTGCTGTGGTGCGGCAGAACAATCCTGTCCAAATGGAAAAGGGACGCACAGACAGGCTTTCGCTCACCCATGCTCTCTCTCGCCCCAAATCATCATGATCACAGTGTCCCATTTCTGGGCTCATTGCCTGACTCTGCTTAAAGATGTGCAGTTGGCCCATATCTGCTGGTGGTTGGTCACCCAGTGCTCCTTTTTGAAAATTAATATTTCAATTCAAAGTAAAATATTTCTGGATGCACTGAGCTATGCCAACCTGACATGACCACTTGAGCTCACTTAGTTAGCACATTATCTCCATCTCAGCTTAACCATGATTACTTGATTACTCTGAGATGCTATGTTAGTTTAACAGTGTAGCTTTGTCACCATTTGCCCAAGGGCAACATTTATTTGTCCTCATGTTAAAGGTTTCTCTCAGACTTGCATTCATGGTGTGAAGGTTACTTCCAAACGCTTTCATTGCTTCACCTAGTGATGGCACTTGTTGAGAAGTCGAGGTCTGATCTCGGGCTAGGAAGATGCGAAGAATTGAGTAGGACAGCATCAAGTTTGAATCAAGAAATACAAGCACATTACAAAAATATATATTTATATACATTTATAAAGCGCTTAAACTGAAGCATTGCAAATTACAAAAGGAATGGCAACAGAATTACATAAACAAAAAAAGGACAAACATGGTTTTATAATTGTAGCAAGAAGCAAAAGAGCATAAAAGTTTGAAGAGCATCTCAAAAAGAAGACGGCGCATAAGTACAAGTGAGAGCAATCCTTAGCTAGGGTACGAGTAGGGAAAAACTACGGAAAATTGATTGTGCACAAGGAGTTTTGGAAAGGTTAATGCTGAAAAATGAATAGCGCAAGCACAGGAGTACCAGAAACCGGGGAGAAGAGATGTCTGGGCAAGGCTGTGAAGACATTAACTGGAGAGAGATGGAAATGGGTAACAAGCACAAGATCAAAGATTAGTGACAAGACAAAGCTTAGTGACAGAAAAAGTGAAAAAATAATGTTACTGCTATTGATGAGCTGATGGCAACGTAAACGAAGAAGACATGTGGCAACTGAGGGAGAGTGCCGAATAAAAGGTGAAACCAAGATTAAGAGTAGAAGGAAGTATGACAATCTGACGGAACATGAATGAGGTCGGGGAGGCGTACTGAGTTGATGCAGGGAAGAAGATAATGTCTGTCTTCAGGTGTCAGAGACAAGTCGGAAGTCGTGGAGGCGGTTGAATCAGGAAAGGAAATAAAGATTTGATTAATTTGCATAAAGTTGTCTGTTAAGGCCAAAGGAAAGAACAGTTGGATAATAAACACAATGGTAAAGCACTCTGGAATGAGCATGGAGCACTGTATTGACGACTGGTAGTACTAGATGACTTCCTAGCCTAAGACACAGATTACAAGCAAGATGCAGAAAACCAAGAACAGATCCCAACATTATTATGTGGGAATGTGATTAAAAGATGGTGATCCACTGTGTGACAAAAGCCACAGATAAATCCAAAAGAATGAGGAGACGATTGCTTAGGGTGAGTAGCAAAAGGAGGTAAGAAAAGTAATCACCTGCAAAAGAGCGGTGTACCTAATGTGGGCAGGGTAAAATCTAGATTAGTGGTGAGATGAGAGAATTGGAGTCAAGGTAGAAGGCTAACTCTGAGTGAACAGCACCTTTTGAGACTTTATAAATAGTCTGTTAAGGCTGAGCTGTTGGTTCTATGTACTGAACGCAGGTTCAGAAGTCTGTGGAGGAATCCAGTACTGTCCATAAAGGTAGTGTTCTCTGTGGGGCTGGCACAGTTTACTAGATATGGACCCAAATAATATCCAGGCAGGGATTGCGGGCACCATAGTATTGCAACAAGCGTCTTGCAAGTTCTGTGTTGCAGGGGATTTGAGTGCACCAATGATGGTTTCTTTGCTGGATCTGCCCTAGGTTAAGCTTTGTAAGTGCAGGCCTCCCCGTCTGTCCCTGGGTATCTCAGTTCATGTGCGTTTACCTCTGTTATCCGAGTCAACTCTGTGATCAATGCACAGGTTTCAAGGCACTCCACTTGCCTTTTTAGATTAGTTATCTTGAGTTTACACTCTGTCTCTCAATACCTGGACTGGCCAGAAAGGCTCTTCTGGGAGGAGGCAATCGTTCGAGAACTTGCCACTCAACTGGCTCCCCGGGTCAAAAGAAGGCACACCACCCATGTCTCTCTGTCTCTCCCTCTGTCCATGTCGTCTAGAGTCATGTCCACAGATGTCTCTCTGAGCTTCATAGTCGAACTTCTGCACTATTCCTCCTCATTTTCAAGTTGTTTTAGGACCCTTCCCCAGACTTGATAAGGAGGCAAACCTTCAGTTAAATAAGTACTTCTCTCCAAATCACATGATTGCATTTGCTAAAGGTTTTGGTGGCTAATTATTCCCTCATAGGTGCCACGCTCACCTTTTGCTAGTTTCTTTGTGGACTTTGCCTTGGGTGTGGATTCTTACTTTGAATGATAGACACTTCACAAAAAGTTTGACAACTGTAATATATATATTTCTGATGTTTGTTAATCTGCTTAGAATCACATGCTGTGCATAGTCCGACATCCAGTGGTCACTGCGGAGTATTGCATTTTGTTTTTCATAGTTGAAAAGGGGACGTCGACAAGGCGTGTCGGTAACACTATCCCTATAGTGACGTGCAGTGTACCCACAATCCCTCACGCGTTGAGGTACCTCAGATTGTTTTTTTCCACCCAGATATTGGTCGTCTTTACGCAGAGCTCCTCGAGAGACATTGCAAATATTCACTCAACCATTTGGTCAATATTTAAATATTCGCTCGACCGTTGGTCTTTATTTAACTTTACCTTACATTAGGTTCCTCCTTCGACGAAGCTGTTCTCCGCCGACAAGATCTTCGACGGCTGTGCCTTCGACAGAAGAGATACTTCGGCGTCGCCGAACACGTGGCCTGGTCTCGCCGGCCTCAAACAGTAGGGAGAGTGGGGTCGTGGGACATTTCTTGCTTCTCTTTAAGAATGCCTTTCTCTTTCCCCACCTTTTCCTTCGGGGCTGTTATCACGTCTGATCGTTTCCTTAGCTATGGAGAGGACACCATTTAGGTTTTGCCCGCGCTGCAAGGGCAAATTCACCTGGAAAGACAAGCACAAACTGTGCAACCGTTGCTTGCCCCTCAACCACAAAGAAGACGGTTGTGCGGCCTGTAAGCTTCTTAAGCCTAAGACTTTAAAGGACCGCAGGGTCAAGAGGTGGGCAGCCTATGCCATGTCTGGGTCCGATTCCTCACCCACCGCCGCCGAAAGTGACGAGGAAAGTGATAACCCGACCTCCGCTTTGGGGGTTGTACACCCCTCTAAGGAGCGGTCACGCTCCTCATCTGTCCCCGGCCTCGGCATAGAGAACACGACACCTGTAACGTCGACGCCAGAGGAACCCTCGATAGACCATTTAGTCGTCGAGAACCTGGCGCGTATTGTTTCCACCGATAGCCAGAGACGGACGGCGAAAGAGATGCCGAATACCGCTCGCAAGGCCAGGGAAACGCTGAAAGGGGCAGAAGGAAGGCAGGAACTGCCCCCTCCGTCTAAAGAGACGCATAGCCTACTAGAAGGCTTCTCAGAAGGTGATGGGAGTTTATCCTCAACGTTATGGGATAGGTCAAAGCGTTTACAGGCCGGAAGCCTTCCCTCACCTCCACCCCACCCCCTCCCCCCAGACCGCTCTGGGTTACCACAAGGGACCTTAGAGAGACTCCAGCTTTGTATGGACAAAATGAAGAGTTTTATGTGTACTCAATACCTACCCACACCCAAAAGACCAAGAGAGGGGCCTCGGGAGGATCCTAGGGCTAAATACCCTAGGCTGTTTAACCCCCCCCGAGGAGGATGTAGAGTTATATGACCTCACTGAAGAGGACTCCCACTTTCATGAAGATGACTTCTTAACTAACGAACAAGGACAAAACCTAGACCAGGAAGGTTTCGAGGATAACTCAGACATGGGTGGTGGGGGCTTTGAAGAAGACCCAGAAGAAGGTGCTTCACAGCCCTGGCAGTCCCCATCAGCGTCTACAGACCCTGACGCCCTAAACCTGCCCCCCCCAAAGACTCACCAATAAGGAATATGTCACCTATAGACGATCAACCTACCTTTAATGCACTACTACACAAAGCAGCAGCGCATTTTGAAATCGAGACTGGGGAAATTTCTCCTGACATAGACTTTGTGGAAAAGATCATCAAGGAGAAACCCCCTGTCAGTCAAACCATTCCCCTCCTTGCCTCAGTAAAGAGACGAATCATTCCTTCTCTATCTACGCCCGCATTGGTCAGAGGGGTCAACCCAAGGATAGAATAAATTATTTAGTCCCTCTCCATCGGACCCATCCGGGGCCACTCTGTACCGGACTCCTTAGTAGTAACAAATACAAGAAAGAGGGCAGGGGTCCCGCTATCAACCAGCGAGGAACCCCCAGATAATGAAGGTAAAAAGCTGTATGCCCTAGGTAAAAGGATTACAGCCTCAGCAGCCTTTTCCACCAGGATTGCCAACAACAACTCCTTACTGGCAAGTTATGCAGATGCCCAATGGAGCAAACTACGCAAGGACATCGAGGAGGTACCTGACCCCTAAGAACTCGGCTTCTGACCACGGTTACTAAGGGAACCTTAGTCAACCAGAGCATCATTAAGAATACTCTAGATGCTGCAGAAACGGCTGGCCGTTCCCTAGCCCAAGGAATCCTCCTCAAACATCATGTCTGGCTACGTAATTCAGGGTTTAAACCTGAAACACAAGCATCTCTCATTAAGAAACCAATAGAGGATGCCAACCTCTTTGGGAAGGCGATGCATGATGCACTAGAGACTTCAAAAAAGGATTTTGACACCATTAAGACCCTAGATCAAATTTCAAGGCCTCCCAACAAGCGAGGTTATGGAAACAGACGCTTTTTTCGAGACCAACGCCAGCAACAAAATCAACAAGAGCAGAAATACTCTGCAGGCAACTGGTCCTCGAATCAAGGAACCAGTGGACAATACACCCAGAGAGGACAGCGTTGTGGCAAGGGAAGAGGTCGGGGTCCCACCCCTAGAGGTTCCCAAGCCACCAACACCAAATGACCCGAAGATTCGGGTCCCCTCCCATGCATCGCCGGTCAGGGGTGTTGCATGGGAGGAACATCCTTTCTTCCAGCATGGGAGGGAATAACATCAGACCGCTGGGTACTCTCAACCATAGCCCGCGGCAACTGTCCAAGCTGTCCCAGAACATCTGGAAGTGGGCTCTCAAACACATGTTCCTGTTGTCAAAACATGTACCAGGGGAACTCCCTGGTACATGACTTCCCTCTGCCCGCAGAGTACGAATGGCAGTTACAAGAAGACATCGTCTTCGATGTCTTCACACAATGGGGATTCCCAGAAATAGATCTGTTCGCAACTCATGAGAACTCCCAATGCCAGGATTACGCCTCCAGGTACCCCCAGAACCAGTCCATGGGGAACGGTCTATCGATACCATGGTCAGGGAAATTTGTTTATGCTCCCCCCCCCCGACTCCCCTTCTCAACAAGATAGTGCACAAGATGCACCAGGAACCAGTCACCATGATACTAGTGGCCCCTATGTGGGCCCGGCAACCATGGTTCGCTCACCTGATGGAGATGTCTGTCTCCACCGGTGAAACTACCCTGCCCGTACGACATGCTGTCACAGGACAAGGGCAAGACACTACCCCCATGCCCACAGACCATGAACTTAGCAGCATGGCTCATGAGATCATAGAATTTGGTCATTTACAACTCCAGCAGAGATGCATGGACATTCTCAAATAAGCTAGAAAGCCTAACACTCATCACTGTTATTGGAAGAGATTCGTCATATGGTGTAGAAATAAGAGCATCAACCCGGTTGACTGCTCTCCCACACAAATTGTTCTCTACCTGACTCACCTACTAGACTCCGGATTAGTGTTTAATTCTATTAAGGTTCATTTAGCTGCACTTTCCACATACACCACATCTCAACTTAAAGTGTCGTGGTGGAAAGTCCCTGTTATTAAAGCCTTCATGGAAGGAGTTAAAAGAATACACCCTCCCATAGCTAACCCAGCTCCCGGATGGGACCTAAATGCCAATTAACCAGGCTCATGGGCTCTCCCTTTGAACCCATGCACAAAGCAACACTTAAGGACCTCACCCTTAAAACTGCTTTTCTAATAGCTATCACCTCCATCAGGAGAGTAAGTGAACTACAAGCGCTATCTATTCTAGACCCCTTTGTAACAGTTCACAAAGATAAGGTGGTTCTACGCACACACCCTAGGTTTGCACCTAAATTCATTTCTAAGTTCTATGTGAACCAATCTATAGAACTACCAACGTTCTTTCAGAACCCTTCAAACTTGGGAGAAAAAAGCCTGCATACACTGGATGTGTGCAGGGCTGTTATGTTTTATATGGAAAGAACTAGACCACTGAGAAAGACTAATCAGTTCTTTGTCTCAGTGGCAGCAGGAAGAGAAGGAGATGCAGTTTCAAAATCCACTATATCTAGATGGATCATACAATGCATCACCCTCTGTTTCTCTCTTGCTAAGAGAGAACTACCCTTCAAGCCAAGAGCACACTCTACTCGAGGCACTGGGGCTTCCATAGCATTCATTGCAAATGTCCCTCTTGAGTCCATTTGCAAAGCGGCAACCTGGAGTTCTGTACGCTCCTTTACAAAACACTACTGTCTCGATTCCCACTCTACGTCTGATTCACAGGTGGGACAAGCAGTATTAAGACACCCTTTCTCTACTGTTCCTTCTCACAACCCAACTCCAACTCCGGGGACTGCTTGCTAGTCTATGCACAGCATGTGATTCTAAGCAGATTAACAAACATCAGAAGACAATGCATTACTTACCGTAAAAGCATTTCTGATGGTTGTATCTGCTTAGATTCACATGTGCCCACCCTTCCTCCCTGCTCGGATGGAAGGAACATAGACATCCTTTTATCTCTCCCTTTTCTGTACTCACTCACGTCTATAAGGCTCCCTCAGGGCAGAAAGAATACAAACAGAGGGACCTCGACGCGTGAGGGATTGTGGGTACACTGCACGTCACTATAGGGATAGTGTTACAGACACGCCTTGTCAACGTCCCCTTTTCGACTACGAAAAACAAAATGCAATACTCTGCAGTGACCACTGGATGTCGGGACTATGCACAGCATGTGAATCTAAGCAGATACAGCCATCAGAAATGCTTTTACGGTAAGTAATGCATTGATATATTATTTTTGAGGCTTGTGGAATATGCTTAGATCACATGTCGTGCATAGTGGAAGCTGCAGAGCATTACAGTTGTTGTTTTCGAAACTCGAAAAGGGACGTCGACAGGGCGTGCCAGTAATACTATCCCTAGTGTGGCGTCCACTGTACCCATGATCCCTCACGCGTCGAGGTCCCTCAGATTGTTTTTTTTTTTTATTTACCATTCTAGACGGACGCATGTAGCGGAGTTCATCTTTCAGCATAAAGCCATTTACTTATTTCAATTACTGATAGTTCATTCTTTCTATCCTTTACTTCACCGACCATCGAAACATCACACTGGTGAAGATAAAGAGACTGGCTGTCGAAAGACTACTGCAACGGACCGTTCGGCCTTGGAAGGTTGCCCCAGGCCTCGGCCCAAACAGTAGGGAGAGAGGGGGGAGGTCATTTTAGGATGTATATGCCCCTTTTTTTTACACTACTTTTGCCCAGCTGCCATAGTTTGTAGTTATGGACAAGACCCCCTTTAAATTCTGCCTCAAGTGCAATAGAACATTTCTGTGGGTCGATAACCATTTAGTTAGTAAATTGTCTTCGAAGAGACCACGTCGAGGTTTCTTGTGGAGCTTGTAGGCTCTTCAAGCGGAAGACTTTAAAAGACTGATCCACAAAACGCTGGGCCCACTACGCCAGGCAACTCGAGGCCATGGAGGTAGAAGGTGCTTTCAATGAAGCGCAACAAAACCATCCACCACTTAACACATAACCCCAAGTCGAGACTCGACACATGGGTCAAGCGGTTGACAACGCACGGGACCCAAGGAAAGGTCCTTTGAGTCCATGTCCTCTGGGCATTCTCGCTCGAGATCGCCGCACGACAGGACCCAACCATCAAAAGACAGCGAGGGTGCCGTGTGTAAAGCTCCCTCTGAGGGCCGATCGTCCACAGAGGCCTCGGCCCTACCCGCATTCGAAAGTCGACGCTCTGCATCAGCTCAGGTAGTAGGCCCAAGAAGTCGGATAAACACGTCTCTGGGTGCCAAGGTGGGGTGGAGGGGGAGTGGAAGAGCACAAAAAATAAGTCCTCAAAGACCTCTAATAGGGATAAAAGCCCTCGTAGGGAAAAACTCCTCCTATAGAATGTAGGCCCATCCCTCATAAGGATAAACCTGTAGAGGCTAGACCTAAAAAATCTGGGGTAATTCCTCCCACAGATGAAGACTTGGGACTTCCTTCCCAACCCTTGGTAATCCCAAATTCAGCAGAATGGTTTTAACAAGACATGGACGGAGTCATGAGGAGAATGTCCTTTATGGCCAATTTCTACAAAAAGGACCGTGCATACTACAGAATTGCAAACAATACAACCCTTTTGGCCAGTTACAACTGCCACAAATGGGAGGAAGTGTCGGCTTTACTATTGTCTGCTCCAGAGTCTTTGAAGTCCCAGCTAGCACAGGTGGCCGCAGAAGGGAGGACAGTGTCAAGCTGCTTACTTAAGACCAACCTTGACGCTGCAGACAATGCCGTAAGAATCATTGATCTGGGTACTGTTATTAAAAGTCATGCATGGCTGCGGCAATCGGGTTTATGGGGTAATGGCAATTTTTGCTGTTTTTGAAGCCATGGTTCCCAACGGAGGTCCAATTACAGTCAAAACCAAGGCTCTTCCTGGGGAAATAACCAAGGTCAGTCTTCCCAAGGCTATCCTAGAGGACAGCGCAGATGTGAGAGGGGCAACCCCTCTCGAGGTGGCACACCACCTCAGAAGCAGCGACATCCCGCTTCAGGTGCCCTCCCATGCCTCTCCATTAGGAGGGCGCATTTCCAGCTTCACCCACGCATGGGAGGGAATCACCGCAGACAGATGGGTGCTGTCCACAGTAGCAGGCAGATACTGTATAGAGCTCCTCCAACGACCCCACAACCACCCTCCTCGACAAAAGATCCATTCAAGGGAACACCAGCGCATCCTCCTTGAGGAGATAGCCACGCTTCTACAAAAGGACGCCATCAAAGTCGTCCCAGCCAACCAGGTAAACAAGGGTATTTATTCAACTTACTTCCTTGTGCCAAAATAAGATCTAACAATGCGTCCAGTATTAGATGTACGCCCTGCAAACCAGTATGTCAAGCCACAAAAGTTCTGCATGACTAGCTACAGAGGTAATCCCTCTAGTAAAAAAGGGGGTTTACATGGCAACACTGGATATGAAAGAGGCCGATTTTCATATTTCAATGTTCTCAGCGCACAGAAGATGCTAGCGTTTCAAGATAGCGAACCAACACTACCAACACTACCAATTCAAAGTGCTGCCCTTCCGAATTGCTTCTGCTCCAAGGGTATTCACAAAGGTACTGGCTGTAGTGGCAGTACAGCTTAGCAGGGAGGCAATACCAATGTACCCTTAGCTGGACGACTGGCTCATTACAGGGGAGCCCCCTCCCCAAACCCCTGCCTAATTTGCAGACAAAATATTCAAAGAACAATCAACCTTTGTGGATTCCCTGTCCTCTGGGCACCCCAAGTCACGGTCACCTCATGACGGGCCTCATAAGACAAAAGACGCTGCCCAAAAAACATCTACAACCGAATGTCGGCTGACGCGACAAAGGTCCTGCCCAGTGCCGAAACTCAACGTGTTTCGACGAAACCGGTAGGGAAGCCTAAAGATTCAGGGTTATCACACCTGATTCAAAAACATGTCCCAGAAACCCTTATTAGAGGTTCTAATTCCAGAAAATCTTCCTCTAAAAGCCCAAATCATAAGGACCAGTCTCAGAAGACCAAGATCCATAACGAAAAGTCTCAGAGGGTGGAGGACGCTGTAATTGCCCCACAAGAGGAAGAAGAGTGTCCCACAAGATGAGAGGGAGGGAGGGTCCATAAAGTGAGGCCCTACATAATAAAGATCTTCCCCAAACACCTAATGTACCTTCTCTGGGGTATTCCCCAGCTCTGCTAAGTGGTCATCAGAAGACAGAGTTATGTCTAGAATGTCTTCCTTTACAGATTTCTATGAAAAAAATCTTAATGCTTTAGAAGGTTTTCAAAATACACCTCCAACTGATCAGGCCTCAAGCTCTCAGCCCAGGTCTTCCACTATTCAACCTCTGGTTTCATCCCAACCTCCAACTAAAAGGTCTCCCACTGCAGACCTTTATGACCTGCATGCAGACACAGAGGGAGATCAGGAGGAGGATGAATACTATGATGGGGATGATGATGATTGTGATGATGGTAATGACTCAGGGTTAGTATTCAACTCTATAAAGGTCCACCTGGTGGCTTTATCGGCTTATACCACCTCTCAGAGCAAGGTATTGTGGTGGACAATTCCAGTCATTAAGGCATTCATGGAGGGAGTGAAGAGACTCCACCCTCCTATTACAAACCCACCACCAGGATGGGATCTCAATGTAGTGCTAGCAAAGTTCATGGGGCCCCCATTCGAGCATATGCGTAAATCAAGCTTTAAATGCCTGACATACAAGACTGCCTTCTTAGTGGCTATTACTTCCATAAGAAGAGTTAGTGAATTGCAAGCATCGTCAGTGCAGGACCCTTTCTTTATCATACATAAAGATAAATTGGTTTACATACTCATCCTAGATTCTCCTCTAAATTCATTTCTAAATTCCACGTGAATCAATCTATTGAGCTTCTGGCTTTCTTTCGGAGACCAACTAGCTCAGCTGAGGTAAAACTTCAAACACTGGATGTGAGGAGGGCGGTCCTTTACTTTACAGATCAACTGTTTCTCCATAGCACCAGGCAGAGAAGGAGACCACATTTCTAAAAATGCCATCTCCAGATGGATAGCAAGATGTATTCACTTGTGTTAGTCATTATCAAACAAAACACTGCCTTTTACACAAAGAGCTCACTCCACAAGGAGGACTGGAGCTACTCGCAAATGTCCCCTTAAACAGCATTTGCAAAGCAGCTACATGAAGCTCAGTTACACACCTTTACTCGCACTACTGCACAGGTGGGACAAGTGGTTCTAAAACATCTGTTTGCCGCTACTCCTTCTCATGACCCACCACCTTCTACTAACACTGCTCGCTAATGTATGCATAGCATGTGATCTAAGCAGATTCCACAAGTCTCAGAAGGGATACGTTACTGACTGTAATCCTATTTCTGATGCTTGTATCTGCTTAGATTCATATGGGCCCACCCTTCCTCCCCTGAGAGAAGGTGCATAGATGTTATGTGAGCTTTCTGACTATATCTGCTTCGATACAACTGTACTCGTGCTACACCTCATGCTACCCCATGTCAGGAAAAATAACAATCTGAAGGACCTCGACGCGTGAGGGATCATGGGTACAGTGGACGTCACACTAGGCATAGTATTACTGGCACGCTCTATCAACGTCCCTTTTCAAGTTTAGAAAACAACTGTAATACTCCGCAGCTTCCACTAGATGTCGGCCTGTGCACAGCATGTGAATCTAAGCAGATACAAGCATCAGAAATACGATTATGGTGAGTAATGTATTATATATATATATATTTCTGATGGTTGTATCTGCTTAGAATCACATGCTTTGCATAGTCCGACATGCAGTGGTCACTGCGGAGTATTGAATCTTGTTTTCCGAGAGTCGAAAAGGGGATGTCGACATAGGCGGGTCTGTAATACAATCCCTATAGTGACGTGTAGTGTACCCAAAATCCCTCACTCGTCGAGGTCCCTCAGATTGTTTTTTTCCACCCAGAATACTGGTCGCCTTATGCAGAGCTCGTAAGAGACATTGCCACTTAACATTTATTCGACCCTTGTTCGATTTATCAATTATTGTTTAATTCAACCGCCTCTAGCCCTCTTTTGACAGCCATTCAACTTCCCCGCCGAGTCAAGATCTTCGGTGGCAGTGGTTTCGACAGAGGCGATCCTTTCGGCGCTGCTGAACACGTGGCCCGGCCTCGCCGGCCTACACAGTTGGGAGAGTGGGGGTTGTTGTGGACATTTCTGTTTCTTGTAGAATGCCTTTCCCTTTCTCCCCCCTTTCCTTCGGGGTCGTTATCACTTATTACATCCTCAGCTATGGAGAGGACTCCTTTTAGATTTTGCCCTCGTAACGGCAAATTTCCGTGGAAGGAGAAGCATAAGCGGTGTAACCGATGCTTACCCCTCGACCAGAACGAGGCCGGCTGTGCGGCCTGTAAACTCCTTTGCCCAAAAACCTTGAAGGAACGCAGAGTCAAAAGGTGGGCAGCCTACGGCATGTCGAAGGCTGATTCCTCACCAGCGGGGGCTGCCGCCGAGTGTGACAAGGGGGATAGTGATAACACTACCTCCGTAACAGAGATTGTCGACCTCTCTATGGAGCGCTCCCGCTCCACCGCGTCTGTCCCCGGCCCCGAAAAGCTTGGCTCTGGCCCTACTTATGGGGATGTACACCCCGGCGACGCTGACGCACAAGAAAAAATCACAAAGCACACAACCCACGGCCATTCTTCGAAATCGAAAAAGGCCCCAGCGCCAACGGAGACGCCGAAGCAACCAGCAGCCTCTGCCGACCATAAGGGTCGCCAGCCCTCCCGCAGCCGCATACGTGCCTAGCGACTGGGCCTTCTTCTACTAAGGGTGCTACCACCAAAACGTCAGTCGAAACGCTTCGCAAGAGGGTGTCTATCGATGGTAAGATTTCGGCTCTGCCGAAAACTATTCACGACCAGCCCTCGATGGACAAACTAGTCGTGAAAAGCTTAGCTACAATAGTCTCCAAGGACACTCGGAGACGGGGGGTGAAAGAGTTACCGAAGCCCGCTCACAAGGTCAGAGAGACGTTGAAATCTACGGAGGGTACACCGGAACCTCCCCCCACGTCGAAGGGAAGACCCCGAGATATGTCCCCAGTGCCGGCCCCACGAGAAGGGTTCTCAGAGGGCGAAGGGGGGTATATCCTCCACGCTATGGGAGAGAGCTCGAGGCCTAGAGGCGGTTATCCCAGTGGACTAGGGAAAGATTTGAGTCATGTATGGACAGACTAGATAGGTTTGTGTCCACCTCTGAACACATGACACCCAAGAGGCCAAGGGAGGTGCTCCCTGATGACCCTAGGGCCAAATGTCCAAGACTTCTCGACCCACTTGAGGAAGAAATTGATACATATGACCTCACTGAAGAGGATCCACTTTTTCAGGAAGATGAAGAATTCCTAAATACTGAGGATCTACAAGACCCTGTAGGGGACTTCGGGGAAGACCCAGACATATGTGAACCACAGCCCTGGCAGTCACCAGGGGCGTCTACAGACCCTGATGTGTTAGATCTGCCCTCTCCTCAGACCACACCGGTCAGGGACCCTTCACCTGTGGATGATGAACCCACCTTCAATGCATTGCTACGCAAGGCGGCAGCACATTTTGAAATTGACAAAGGGGAAAATACCCCAGAAGTAGATTTTGTTGAGAACATAATTCAGAAAAAGCCGCCTGCTAGCCAAGCCATACCCCTTCTTGCCTCAGTCAAGAGACGCCTCGTTCCCTCTTTATCTACACCTACATTGGTTAGAGGGGTCAATCCAAGAATAGAGAAGCTTTTTAGCCCCTCACCTTCTGATCCCTTATATATTAGGGGTCACTCATACCTGATTCCCTGGTAGTAACCACCACGAGGAAAAGGGTGGGGGTTCGGCTATCTACTAGCGAAGCACCCCCAGACAAGGAGGGGAAGAAGCTTTATGCTTCAGGAAAGAGGATTACATCCTCTGCAGCTTTTGCCACGCAGATTGCCAACAACACAACTTAGTTGGCTAGCTACGCTGATGTCCAATGGGGATTGTTGCGCGAAGGTCTACAAGAAGCCCCTGAGCCCTTGAGAACCGGCATGTTAGTCATTGTGACAGAAGGTACTGAGGTCAACCAAAACATCATCAAGAACACCTTAGATGCTGCTGAAACGGCTGGCCGGTCTCTAGTCCAGGGTATACTTCTTAAGCGTCACGCTTGGCTCAGAAACTCAGGTTTCAAACCAGAAACACAGGCGTCCCTCATCAACAAATCCCTTGAAGCCTCAAACTTGTTTGGCAATGCGGTTGATGACGCACTGGAAACAGCTAAGAAGGCACACGAAACTCTAAAGACTCTGGACCAAATCACAAGACCTCCTAATAAGCGAGGTTCTGGCAACAGGCGCGTTTTTCTTGGCCAATGACAAAATCAACAAAAACAATACTCCTCAGTCGGCAACTGGTCCTCCCCTCAGGGAACCAGTGGACAGTATGCTCAGAGGGGAAGAGGTCGGGGCTCCGCTCCCAGAGGCTCCTCGGCTACCAACACCAAATGACCCCTCCAATGCATCTCCCATGCATTCCTACAAGCATGGGAGGGAATTGCCACAGACCGCTGGGTACTGTCAACAATAGACCACGGTTACTGCATCGAATTCAGTCGGTCCTCAAGGGGAAGACGCCTATGACCGGAACACCTCTCCACTCTTCTTCAGGAAGTCGAACTGCTACTAGAAAAAGGAGCAATAGAGTTTGTGCCTCTATCACAGGTAAAAGAGGGTATTTATTCAGTGTACTTCCTTGTACCCAAAAAGGATTTAACCATGCGTCCTGTACTAGATCTGCGCCCAGCGAACAAATTTGTAAAACCTCAGAAATTCCGTATGGTGACTTTGCAGGAGGGTAATCCCCCTGTTCACACAGGGGGATTACATGACAACATTGGACATGAAAGATGCATACTTGCATATTTCAATGTTGCCAGCGCACAGGAAATACCTCAGGTTCATGATAGAAGGCAAACACTATCAGTTCAAAGTGCTACCCTTCGGCATAGCCTCACCGTCAAGGTTATTCACAAAGGTAGTGGCAGCGGCACACCTGTGCAAATTGTCCATTCCAGTCTACCCTTACTTCGATGACTGGCTCATAGCAGGGGATTCTTACGAAACATGCTTCTGAAATGCCCAAAAGACTGTAGACCTTTTGTTCCACCTGGGCTTCTCCATCAACGCGAAGAAGTCCAGTCTAGACCCCAGCCAAGTCGAGCAATTCCTAGGGGCTCTAATTCGAACAAAGGACGGCCTCGTCCTCCCCTCCAACGAGAGGGTCCAAAACATGCTTTTTAGATCCCTCAATATGTAGCAGGTCGGGAAGTGACGGTACGCAAGGCCATGCGATTGCTAGGAATGATGGCGTCATGTATTTATTTAGTACCTCACGCGCGACTGCGCCCAATGCAAGACTGGCTCAACAGCCAGTGGTGTCAGGCCAGCGGACAACGGGACTATCTAGTGGTGGTTTCGCAGGCCTTGGTTCTCTCGCTGCGATGGTGGTCGAAGGAAAACCTTGTGTTGGGGAAACCTTTCGCAACCCCCGCAGTGGAAGCCAGTCTAACCACAGACGCATCCCTCACAGGATGGGGGGGGGGCTCACCTATCCCATCAGAATGCACACAGAGTTTGGACTCCGAGTGTGGCGTCCAAACACACAAACTTGCTGGAACTACTGGCAGTCTTCAAAACACTGAATGCTTTCCAGACACACCTACAAGGGAAAACAGTGCTGATCCTCACAGACAGCACCACGGCCATGTACTACCTGAACAAGCAAGGGGGCACTCACTCTCCAGGATTGTCCAAGCTGTCCCAGAACATCTGGAAGTGGGCTCTCAAACACATGTTTCTGTTATCTCAATCTTCTGGTAGACGAACTCAGCAGAGAATACGAATGGCGACTACACAAAGACATTGTCTCCATTGTTTTCGCAGAATGGGGCTTCCCAGAGATCGACCTGTTCGCAACTCTGGAGAACACCCAATGCCAAGATTACACCTCCAGGTACTCCCAGAACCGCTCCAAGGGGAACGGTCTCTGGATAACATGGTCAGGGAAATTTGCCTACGCTTCTCCCCCCCCCATACCCCCCGGACTCCCCTTCTCAACAAGATAGTGCACAAGATGCACCAGGAACCAGTTACCATGATACTGGTGGGCCCGGCAACCCTGGTCCGCTCATCTGATGGAGATGTCACTGTCTCCTCCAGTGAAACTACCCTGCCCGTACAACATGCTGTCACAGGACAGGGGCCAAACGCTGCACCCATGCCCACAGACCCTGAACTTGGCAGCCTGGCTCCTAAGGTCATAGAATTTGGTAATTTGCAGCTCCCTCAGAGATGCATGGACATTCTCAGAGAAGCAAGGAAACCGAACACTCATACTGCTACTCTAGCAAGTGGAAACGGTTTGTCATCTGGTGTAGGTGAAGAGCATCAACCCTGTTGACTTCTCTCCCACACAGATTGTTCTATACCTGACTCACTTGTTAGACTCAGGTTTAGTTTGTAATTCTATTAAAGTTCACCTAGCTACACTCTCCGCCTACACTACGTCTCAACATAAGGTGTTATGGTAGAAAGTTCCAGTTATTAAAGCCTTCATGGAGGAAGTGAAAAGAATTCACCCTCTTATATCTAACCCAGCTTCCGGATGGGACCTGCATGTTGTACTAACCAGGCTAATGGGCACCCCCTTCGAACCTATGCATAAAGCAACCCTTAAGTACCTCGCTCTCAAGACTGCTTTCTTAATAGCTATCACCTCCATTAGGAGAGTGAGTGAACTACAAGCGCTCTCTATACTAGATCCCTTTGTAACAGTTCACAAAGATAAGGCGGTTCTATGCACACACCCTAGGTTTGCACCCAAGTTCATCTCAAAATTCCATGTCAACCAGTCTATAGAACTACCAACGTTCTTTCAAAACCCATCAAACTTGGGAGTAAAGAGCCTACACACACTTGATGTGCGCAGAGCGGTCATGTTTTATATGGAAAGAACTAGACCACTGAGAAAGACTAATCGGTTATTTGTCTCAGTGGCAGCAGGAAGAGAAGGAGATGTAGTTTCCAAATCCACTATATCTAGATGTATTGTCTAATGCATCACTCTGTTACACTCTTGCTAAGAAAGAACTGCCCTTCAAGCCTAGAGCACATTCTACTTGGGGCACTGGGGAATCCATAGCATTCATTGCAAATGTTCCCCTTGAGTCCATTTGCAAAGCATCCTGGAGTTCTGTACACACCTTTACAAAACACTAGTGTGTAGATGCCCATTCTAGATCTGATTCCCAGGTGGGACAAGCAGTACTAAGACTTCTTTTCTCTACTGTTCCTTCTCACAACCCACCTTCAACTCTGGGTACTGCTCGCTAGTCTATGCAAAGCATGTGATTCTAAGCAGATTAACAAACATCAGAAGACCTGCATTTCTGATGGTTTTATCTGCTTAGATTCAAATGAGCCCACCCTTCCTCCCCGCTCAGATCGAAGGAACATAGACGTCTTATTACTTTCTCTCTTTTCTGTACTCACTCACGTTAGTCGTAAGGCTCCCTCATGGCAGAAAAAATACAGAGGGACCGCGATGCGTGAGGGATTTTGGGTACACTACACGTCACTATAGGGATACTATTACAGACACGCCTATGTCGACGTCCCCTTTTCGACTCTCGAAAAACAAGATGCAGTACTCTGCTGTGACCACTGGATGTCGGACTATGCAAAGCATGTGAATCTAAGCAGATACAACCATCAGAAATGCTTTTACGGTAAGTAATGCATGTCATATATACTGACATATTGCTGATGCTTGTATCTGCTTAGATTCACATGCTGTGCATAGGCCGACATCTAGTGGAAGATGCAGAGTATTACAGTTGTTGTTTTCGAAACTCTAAAAGGGACGTTGACAGGGCGTGCCAGTAATACTATGCCTAGTGTGACGTCCACTGTACCCATGATCCCTTACGCGTGTAGGTCCCTCAGATTATTTTCCGCCATACTAGTCGGACCATGTGTGTGGAGTTCCTTTCGGCGTAAAGCCTTTATCTACTTCCAATTACGTTAGGTTTCTTCCTATCCTTTGTCCACTGAACGCCGAAGAACGATGCTGGTGAGGATCGGAGAGACTTCTGTCAGAGACTGCCGCAACAGACCCTTGGCCTTGGAAGACCACGCCGGGTCTCGGCCCAGTCAGTAGGGAGAGTGGGGGAGGTCATAGAGATTATATTCCCCTTTTCCTACATGTTATTCGCCCGCTGCCATAATTTGACCATATGGAGAGCACTCCATTTAAATTCTGCCCCAAATATAACAAAGTTCCCTTGGGTAGATAAACATTTAACTTGTAATCTGTGTCTCCCTCGAGACCATATCGAGGCATCTTGTTGGGCCTGTAGGATCTTCAAGCCTAATGCCCTAAAGGGAGGGCCCACTGCGCCAGGCAGCTCGAAGCCATGGACGTAGAGGGCGCTTTGAGCGATGACAGCAACACCGCCAAATCGGAAGGCAACTGGGCAGCTTCGGCTATCCAAGCGCAGGCCCCCGACCCCGTAGGACATGCCGGCGGCCATGTTGTGTGGACCACACCTGGCGGCAAGAGCGCAACATGTAAACTCACCACCAAACACATTAGCCCCAGCCGGGACTTGACACGCGTGTCGAGTGATCAGCAACGGTTGACACCTAGCAAGCGGTTCACCGAATGACTTTCCTCTGGGCGTTCCCGCTCGCCTCACGACGGGGCCCAGCCGTCCTCGGATGGAAAAGGTGTCGCCCATCAAACCACCGTCGAGACCCGGTCGTCTGACGACGATGCCGTGTCCCAACCCACTTCGAGACTAGACGCTCCGCATCTAATGCCACATCCGAAAGTGGACGCGCTGCATCGGACCAGGCAGAAGGCCCCAAAAAGTCTTGAAAGACCATTTCTGGCCCTGGGGGAGGGGGTAAACACCATAAAAAGTCCTCTAAGAACCCCGCACTCCTAAGGAGAAGCATGGGGATAACAAGGCTGCAAAAAGATCGTAAGAACCTCAGCCTGCCCCTAAAACCAAGGTTACACCTCCCACAGATATGGACATGCGCCTCACCCCTGCAGATACAGACCGAGTAATGAAGAGGATGACCTTTATGGCCAACCTTTATGAAAAAGATCAAAATTATTTACAAAATTATATGTACACCCCTCCCACCTCAGCTCCGTCTGGTTCCAGAGCCACACCTGTGTCTCCTAAACCCCCTCCTAAGATCCACCCCCCCCCCCCACCCCGCTCAGAGACCCCTTTGTTGTGGAGTCTTATGACCCCGCTTCTTACCATGAAGACCCTGATCCTCAATTTCGATGAGGACCAGGATGCAGACTCTTATTATGGGGATAAGCAACAGGCGGCTGAAGATGAGGCTGACGCTTACACCTTAGACTCCACAATTCCTAAGGACCCTCCTGTAAATGATTTTCTAGTCGATCACCAACCCCTCCCTAATGAGGTATGGGCGAAGGCTGCTGAACAATTCCAAATCGATACTCAGTAAGTTGAAGAAGACCAGGATTTTGCAGAGCAAATCCTGGGGGACAAAAAGACAGTAACTCAGTCCATCCCGCTACTAAAATCAATTCAGTGAAGGATTCAGCCATCTCTACAAACCCCCAACCTTGCACGTGCAGTAAATCTGCGTGTCGAGAAGTTATTTCGTGCTGCTCCCTCTGACCCTTTATATATTAGGGGACAATTCAACCAAATTCCCTAGTTGTCACCACCACGAGGAAAAGTGCGGGCACCCCACTTGCTTCCTCAGAGGCTCCCCCGGATAAAGAAAGCAAGAGGATTTATGGCCTAGATAGGAAAGTTGCCTCCTCTGCGGCTCATCAGGCTAGAATAGCCAACAATGCCACCCTCTTGGTGAGCTAGAATTGCCACAAGTGGGAGGACATTTTTTGCTTTACTCTCCTCTGCACCAGAACCTTTAAAGACCCAGTTAGCACAAGTGGCAGCCAATGCCTCCTTAATCGCTGAGGGTACGGTCATTAAAAGGCATGCATGGCTGAGACAATCAGGATTTAAGCCTGAAACTCTGGCAACACTAATGGACATGCCGGTCGAGCCTAACATATTATTCGGCAAAGCTGTCGAAGATGCCCTCAAAACGGCGAAAGGTGAGTATGACACCTTAAAATCCCTTGGTCAACTCACTAACAAACCCTCTGAACAGTGGGAAAGTGGTCATTTTCGCCGCTTTCAAGGCCAAAATTCCCAAAGAGGGTCTAACTATATCCCGAATCAGAGCTCATCTTGGGGGAATAACCAATCAGTCTTCCCAGGGCTACCTGAGAGTTCAGCGCAGAGGTCGTGGACGGGGGAAGGGGCAGTCCTGCTAGAGGTGGTACGCCACCTTCCAAACAGTGACGTTGCGCTTCAGGTCCCCTCCCATGCTTCCCCAGTAGGGGGGCGCATTACCAATTTCACCCACGCATGGGAGGGAATCACTTCGGACAGATGGGTGCTGTCCACGGTATCCGGCGGCTACTGCATTGAATTACTCAAGCGTCCCCACGGCCACCCTCCACGGCAAAAAGTACACTCTCAGGAACACCAGCGGATCCTCCTCGAGGAGATTACCACTCTGCTGTTAAAGGACGCCGTAGAGGTCGTCCCGGCCAACCAGGTAAACGGGGGTATTTATTCAACCTACTTCCTTGTGCCAAAGAAAGATCTCACAATGCGCCCAGTATTAGATTTGCGTTCTGCAAACAAGTATGTCAAGACACAAAAATTACGCATGACTGCGCTACAAGAGGTAATCCCTCTACTAAAAAGGGGGATTACATGGCAACAATGGGGTGGTCAGTCACTTTTTTGAAAAAATGTCGAAAAAAAAGTCGAATTCCCTTTTTTTAAATTATATATTTATTTTGGGGTCCGGGAGTAAAAAAAAGGGTAAAACAAAAAAAAAAATTAAGAGGGGGGTGGGGAAACCCCCCATTTCGAATAAAAAACATTAAAAAAAATTCGACTTATTTTTTCAACATTCATTTTCGAAAAAATGACTTTCGACATTTTTGCATTTGAAAAAATGACTATAAACCCAACAATGGATATGAAAATGCCTATTTTCATATTTCAATGTTCCCAGTGCATAGAAGATTCTTGCATTTCAAGATAGCGAACCAGCACTACCAATTCAAGGTGCTGCCCTTCGGAATAGCCTTGGCTCCAAGGGTACTGGCGGTGTTGGCAGCGCACCTGCACAGGGAGGCAATCCCAATGTACCCTTACCTGGACGACTGGCTCATTACAGGGGTGTCTTCCTCCCTAATTTGCAGACAAAACATATAAAGAACCATCAACCTCCTCTTTCAATTGGGCTTCTCCATCAACGACAAAAAGTCAAGCCTGGTGCCAAGTACCTCGAAACAGTTCCTAGGAGCTGTCCTAAATACTCGAGAGCGGTTGGCCTTTCCGTTGGAGGAAAGAATTCAAAATGTATTGCTACAAAGTCCTCAATATCAGGCCGGTCGCCAAATAAGGGTGCTCAAAGCAATGTGTTAGCTAGGCATGATGCATTTACCTGGTTCCCCACGCGTGCCTGCGACCCATGCAGGAGTGGTTGGCGAAACAGTGGTCCCAGGCAAGTGGTCAGTGGGACGATTCAGTGGTCGTTTCACCAACACTAGTACAGAATCTTTGCTGGTGGACGAGAGAGAATCTGCGAAGGGGAAACCCTTTTACGGCCCAGAGATCCAGGCCGTCATCACAACAGACGCCTCCTTAACACGGTGAGGAAGGTTGCTCAGAACCACATCAATCTGCTGGAACTTCTAGCAGTATTCAGAGTGCTTCAGGCATTCAAACCCCTCTTATCGAACCAGTCAGTGCAAGTCCTTACAGACAGCACAACAGCAATGTTTTACATAAACAAACAGGGGGGGCATCGTTCTCAAAATCTGTCCAGACTTGCCCAACAAATTTGTAAATGGGCACTCAAACGGAAGATTTACCTGTCATCCCAACATGTTCCTGGGGGATTCAATTCGCTAGCAGTCTCTCTGAGCAGAGATCCCCTTCCAGAGGAACACAAATGGAGACTACACAAAGACGACATAGAACACACCTTCTCTCAGCGGGGTTTCCCCACAATAGACCTATTTGCTACAATCGAAAACAGTCAATGCCCAGACTTCGCGTCCAGGTTTCCCCAGCCAGGCTCCAAGGGGAACACCCTATGGATGAACTGGTCAGGGATATTTGCCTACGCTTTTCCACCAACCCCTCTCATGAGGAAAGTGGTGAACAAGATACACAAGGAACCGATGACTCTCATCCTAGTTGCTCCTATGTGGGAAAGACAACCATGGTATCCACATCTGCGCAGACTGGCGATGTGCAATCCCATCAAACTCCCTTGCTAGTACAACCTACTCACCCAGCACGAGGGAATAACATTGCACCTGCAGCCACACTCAATGAACTTGGCAGCATGGCTCCTGAGGTCATAGCGTTCGCCATCCCACATTCTAACTTATATGCTCCATTTGCTAGATGCAGGGTTAGTTTTTAACTCCCTAAAGGTCCACCTGGCAGCTTTGTCAGCCTACATGACCTCTCATAGTAAGATCTCATGGTGGAAAGTACCAGTCATCAAAGCATTTATGGAAGGAGTAAAGAGACTGCACCCTCCAATTTTTAACCTGCCGCCAGGGTGGGACCTCAATGTGGTACTCGCTAAACTCATGGGACCCCCTTTCGAGCCTATGCACAAGTCTAGTCTCAAACACATGACTTCTAAAACTGCTTTCTTAGTGGCTATCACTTCCATAAGAAGGGTCAGTGAAATCCAAGTGTTGTCAATGCAGGATCCTTTCTTTGTTGTACACAAAGACAAGCTGGTTTTTACGTACTCATCCTAGGTTCTCCCCTAAATTAATCTCCAAATTTCATGTAAACCAGTCAATTGAGCTACCAGCTTTCTTCCAGGAACCCAACAGCTCAGCTGAGGTAAAACTCCACACACTAGATGTGAGGAGGGCGGTCCTCTACTACGTAGACAAGACCAGACCGCTAAGAAAAACAGATAAATTGTCTCCATAGGGCCAGGCAGAGAAGGTGACCGCATTTCTAAGAATGCCATCTCTAAGTGGATAGTCAGATGTAGCCAACTGTGCTATCCCCTTCGGATAAAACACTGCCTTTTACGCCAGGGCTCACTCCACAAGAGGTACTGGAGCCACTCTGGCTTTTATTGCAAATGTCCCCTTAGACAGTATTTGCAAGGCAGCTACATGGAGCTCTTTACATACTTTCATTCAGCACTACTGCATTGACACCCTTTCCAAGATAGATACACAAGTGGGACAAGCGGTTCTAAGACATTTATTCGCTCATGAACCTTCTCACATCCCACCTCCTTCTTCCACTGCTTAGTAATCTATGCACAGCATGTGATCTAAAAGAAAAATTATTTCCTGAGTAGGAAACCTACGTCCCCTGCACACTATCAGAAAGGCCTAGGCCTAAATGTAATTTAAGAGTTTGAAGGTTTGGTAGCTGTTAGGGAGCCCCACTAGGGGAAGCCACCAAATAGTGCAACCTTCTATTTACAAGCTTTTGAACATGATCCGTTTTAGACAATTCTGTTAAATTCACTGAACGGCTACAGAGGCCATAAATTATGCTTGACAATTTTTTAGATAAATTTCAAATACACAGTTTTATTTGTACAAATGATGTAGGAAGGCCCAACATGTTTCGAGTTTCTACCACTCTTCTTCAGGGGCATATATTAATTTTCATATACAATTCTATGAAGGAAAAAGAATATTACCTTAATTTAGTAATTAACAATGATTTGCAATATCAACATATACTCAGCTAACAGTTTGTATCATTATCAAATCTTCATACATAGTCATTATTTCAAGCACATAAGTTGCATTAAAGTATACCCCAAGTCATCCTAGGTAAAGGTGTAATGGGTTCATTAAAAGGAAAAAGGTCTCTCAGAGGATAGAAAAAATCTTTCTATTAGAAGTCAGAACCTGGCATTTAGGTCAAAAAAATTGTTAAATGAAAAATGCTGATGGAATACATAGATAGATACTTACCAAGAAGAATGTAAATTGGGGCTGACAAATTCTTCTCGTGGAGGAATTGCTGGAGTATAGAGAAGTGTGGTTCTCCAAGGAATAGTATGGAGTCGTTCAAACGACCTGTAGGGTTTAATAGACTGACTGTCAGCTATTTGGAATACTGTTGTTCTAAGTAAGTGGGTAAAGTTGATGTAATCTTACCCTTTCTTAAATATGGTGGCTAGTTGCAACTTTATGGTACACCAAGGTGTAAGGCCGGGGTGCAGGTCCTGCTGGTGTACAGAAAAATACAATCTGAGGGACCTACACGCGTGCGGGATCATGGGTATGGTGGACGTCACACTAGGGATAGTATTACGGGCACGCCCTGTCGACGTCCCTTTTTGAGCATTGAAAACAGCAACTTTAATACTCCACAGCTTCCACTAGATGTCGGCCTATGCACAGCATGTGAATCTAAGCAGATACAAGCATCAGAAATATGATTACGGTGAGTAATGTATCATATATCACACTTGTATGTGGCTCACTTTCCCATAGGAAATTATATCCAGCTGCTGGACTCAGTACCACATTTACAATGGATTGCCCTGTATGGACACAATTTGTATCTAGCAGGATGTACCCCGCTATGATTCTTAGGAGCTGCCACCAATCGACACAGTCCGACGTGTGAGGAGACTTGTAGAAAACACATGGTGCTTTGGGGCACCTTAACGCTGAGAGGCTTAGGGCTTTTTGGGCACATTCATTATTTGTGTTCATGTCATGTTGATGCCTGTGAATCCTCATAGAAAAGGGTTGGTAGACCTGTGCAGGCATGGGGGAATAAAAAACCTAGGGGCATCACCGCTCAAGTAAAACCCTTATGTTATTCTGACCCACACCACTCAATCATTTTTTGTTTGGTGGGGTGATATGCCTGCATCAGTTGTGGTTCTACTGTTGTCCATAGAGCCAAATGGTAAATGTAACCATTGGGGTAAGACAGGGATGCACATTGGCCCCTATACTCTTCAACCTGTATTGGTGTGACGTGTAGGGACTGTGGCAGGATCCCTCTATTGTGCCTGTTAAGTAGGGTAATATTAAGCTGGAATGGATGGCCTTTGCGGATGATTTCATCCTGTTTGACAGAACTATGCGAGGCACGAGAAGGAAAATGCATCTATTCTTTACCTATGCCCTGGCCAATAATCTCTTGCCCAGCGCATCTAAATCGAAGGTCTTGGTCTTCACGGGGGGAATCAAAGTGAAGACCAGATCTTGGGTGATGGGTCCAGAAAGTGTGGACCAGGTCAAGGCCATTGTATACCTTGGATACAATGTTACTAAAAAGGTCAGCATGGAATTTTGGAGAACTAGACTCTTTGCTAAGACAACCAAATCAGTTTCCCAACTCAAATTTCTGAGGTACAGTGCATAAATGCTCCCTCTGAGGCGCTATTATCTGGCAAGTTTGAACCAATGATCCTGTATGGCCTTGATCTCTCTATCCACGATATGGGCCCTGCTCTTAATATCATGCAAGAGAATCTATGGAAGGGGTTGCTGGGTCTTTCCCTGGCTATCCCTAACGCGGTTTTAAGACATGAACTCTGTTTTATATCTTTCAAGTCCAGATATATCTGCAAACAGCTTTCCACCTATAGGAAAATGATTGATCCTCCGAAAAACTCTTTGAGATTCTTTATTCAGCTATGCATGTGGAATCTGCCTTCCATTCAAGAGTTCAAATTAAGGATGCAGTCTGTGTTGGCCTCTATTGGGGTTACAGAGCTAGATCTTGTGCAGCGCCTGGGTATTGTCAAGACAAGCTTATTCAGGGCTGATTGGGTGGAGACTGCGGACTGTATTGCCTCCTATGCCACCTATGTTGAGTACTTTCATTTTTTACACGTGAGAGAATGCATTCCATTATACCGCCAACGTTTCTACTTGTGCAACTATTCGCATGACTTGCGAGCGTTTCAGGCTTAATAATTCCACACATACGAGAGAATAAGCATTGGAAGGATTCCTCACGTTTCCCTACTTTGCTAATAACCGGTTAATGAATCTTGGCTACAAGAAGCAGCGGGCCAGCCATCTCTGTAGCCCTCCCACCAGGCTACACCCTACTCCGGCATGACATACTGCTTACTAAAGGAGGAGTAGCACTCCTAGTTAAGGATTCCCTGTAGATCAGACCATTCAATACCCCCTAGGGGGCAACGCTGATGCCCTGACTGTGAAACTCTCCCTTTCGCCAAACTGCATATTTGCCATCCACATCCTCTACCGGCCGCCTGGCCCACTACTGGACTTTTAGGAAAATCTTCTCCATCTTTTAGGCAACAACCTGAAAAACACCACTAAATCACTAGGACTGGATGACCTAAACCTTTGCCTCAATGATCCAAAAGACAAACCACTCAAATCTCTTGCCAAAGCTCTTCGGGACCTGGGATTAGTGCAATGAATCTCCAACCCCACTCGCTCCAAAGGACACATTCTAGACTGGGTAGCGGACCATAACGGCAATGCAGACATCCGCTCCAATACCCCCTACCCCTGGACGGACCACCACCACCTCATTAATTTCTCCATCCCTATCACCATTAAAACCATTAAACCGAACACTCCCTCATCACCTGCCTTAGCTAGAAGAGCTTGTGAACTGACGGAAAACAATATCCTACAATTTTTAGAGATTCCTGCCCTCAAGCCTCCGTTTTCCAAGGACCCTCTGACCCTGTTAGAACTCTACAATCTGACAATCAAAAATGCAATCGAAGCCAGTTGCCCTCTAGAAAAAAAGAAAGCAAAAAGATAAATACACGCAAACTCCTGGTTCACTACGTAACTCGAAGACTACGCTCCCTCACGCGCATAGCGCTCACCGATTGGCAATCTAATCCACAGACCATCACCCTACATGCCTACAAGAAACTGGCCGCCCAATACAAAAAAGCCATCACAGCAGCTAAATCCGCTTCATGTAACACCAGAATTACAAATGCCAAATCTGAATTGAAGGAAATGTTTGCCATATTCAAGGAACTTTCTACCCCAGCCACTAGCACCCAAGATCTCGTCAAAGACGAATCGTGGTGCCCGAACATCCACTCTGCCATGCTCAATGAAATAGATCTCCTGTAGAACAAAATCAAATCCCACTTCTCTGACCTGCCCAAATCCGGTCTGCAAGATAAGATGCTTTTCGCCATTCAGAGATGTGTCTGAATCTGAAGTACTAGCTATCTCTAAAAACATAAAACATCCAACTGTAAGGGTGATGTCTGCCTGGCCAATCTCATCAAAGATTGCACAGACTCCCTAACACCCTTCCTTACAGCATTCTTAAATGCCTCTTTCACGTCCAGCATTGTCCCACCTTGCCTGAAGGAGGCATTGGTTCGCCCACTCCTGAAGAAACCATCCTTGGACCCTGCTTCTCCAAACTACAGACCCATCACCACTGTGCCCTTCTTGCTAAAAATCCTGACAAAGCTGCATACACTCAAATCCAGCAATTCCTGGAATCAAACAGCATCCTAGGTAAGAGGCAACCAGGTTTCCGCCCCGGCACCAAAACTGCCTTACTGGACCTAAAGAACCAACTAGGGGAAATAATGGATGAAGGCAAGCCAGCGTTGCTCCTGCTTCTCGAATTGTGTGCAGCGTTTAATCTTGTGGACCACAGGACTCTCTGCAGACAACTCATTAACTCAGCCCAATTCTCCCTGGAATCCACTGCCTGGGTTACCTCCTTCTTTGAAGGGAGAGCCGTGAAGGTATTCTCAGAACAGGCTTACGCAGCTTCCACCACCATACATTGCGGAGTCCCACAGGGCTCCTGCACCTCTCCCATTTTATATAATCTCTTTACCATACTTCTCTTCAATAAATTGGACAATCTCGGCATAGCCTACACAAACTATGCCGACGAGTCTAAAGTTCTCCATCCTCTCACTGGCATATATGAAAGAGACGCAGATCACTGTGCAAAACCTACACCATCCAAGCTTGGATGGCAGCCAATGGCCTATGCCTCAGTGGGGACAAAAGCGAACTCCTCATTGTAGGCCACAAGGAAACACTTAACACGCTTACAGTACAACTCCTTTTATCATTGACAACTCTCAAATCCCTGTCTCAGCAGCAGTCAAATCCCTTGGGGGTGTACATTGACCACTCTCTCAATGACACGCCAAGTTAGCGCTACTGCGTCCTCAGCTGCTTTCACAACCAAACTAATCAATGTGGTCAAACCATACCTTTCCACGCGGAACTGTCTCTCCATAGCTAGTGCGACCATTGGAGCCAAATTGGACTACTGTAACGTCTTATTTACCGGTGCCTCGTCCAAAAATCTGACTAGACATCATTCAGAAAAATCTCTTAGGGCTGCCCTCAGCATTCCCAAAAGGGAGCACATCTCCCGCGCCATACAAGATGCTCATTAGCTTCCGGTCAAAGAATGGATACTCTTCAAGACACTAGCCATATTCCATAAATGTTTCACTCACAGCCCCCCCCCCCCTTATCTTGCTGAAAAAGCTACCTCCTCCAGACCCAAGAGATCACATCACATCACTCTAACCAGCTTAAAGTCCCCACCTTCAAAAGGGTCAAAGCAGGAGGTGGCAGCTTCACTTTCCTTGCTGCAAACTACAAAGGGCAGGAGGCAACAGCTTTGCCCTGCTAGCAGCTCAATTGTGGAATACCTTACCTGTAACCTTAAGAACTTAACCTTCCCACCTTACATTCAGGAAAAATAATAAGTATATCTTTTTTTCTCATGTATAATATGTATATTTTTTCTATGTAACTCTGTAACAAATGTATATGCAAGTTATGTTCCCAGATGCCTCGGAGCTCGGTGCGCTTTACAAATAAAGAAATTAAACTTGCTCCCAAACACTGGAATGCCCTCGCCACTTCCCTTCAAAGCGAGACCTCTCACCTAGCATTCTTCAAATCTCTCAAAACTGAGCTTTTCATTTAGCTCACCCCAGTACTTACTGCCCACTCACTCCTCCATCCCAGGGAAGGTTTCCTTCCATTTCTGGCACTCTGTTTTTACCAGAACCTTTGAGGCTGTATCTTTGCCCACTTTGCTGTTTTTCTGTCAATGTAACATTCACCTGTCTGGCATTAGGTTCAATGTAACCAAGAAGCACAGACAGGTGCTCATGTTTATTTTCCATGTAACTAAGTAAGCACCGCTGTAACAGCGCCCCGATGCCCCAGGGCCGCTTTGTGCGCTTTAGAAATGTAAACATAAATAAATGTGTTTCAAGGACAATATTGGGAACAAAACGGATATGTCTGTGAACCTCCTGTGGTGTAGATGCATGTGGGGCACTAATGTTTCCTTGATTTTAGCTTTGAATGTTTTTTTTAAAGTTTGTTACAAGCGAATTTGACAAGAACAATTTAAAAACTGTATGATGACATGCAGTGGTATCTACTTTAAATTCTTATTTTTCCTTTCATGTGTTAATAGTGTTGTGTGTTCCAATGTTTGTCTTTTTATACTTCTTGTTTTTTATGTTTAAGGTTTTCTGCAAACCATGAATGCAACACAAAAAGTTACAAATGCTATAACACCTGCTGCTCTTCATTATTTTTATTTTTTTATTCCTTGCAATACATTTTTATTTTGAAAACTGAGACCATGAGATACCCTCTGTGGGAGTACCTCATTGCTGGTCTGCATCTGTGTGCTGTAACTGGGCTCAATGTTAAGACAGTTTTTCTGAAATTGAACTAAGGGCTTAGTAAAACCATTCAACTGAGACGGTACAAGACTCCACTTTTAGTATAAGGCTGTATCGCCGGAGTATGGTAGAGTAGTCTGAGCAGCCAGACTCCTCTTAGGAGGGAGAGAGGGCTGTAGGAAAGTGCACTGAACCTGTAGTACACCAAGAATTCAATAGAAACGCAACCAGAAATATTATGAAAAATAAAGGTTTATTTTAAATACAAGTAGGCCAAGTTATGTCTTGGGGCAAGTACTGGTCATAGTCATAAACACATTTATAGAAACCCACCAGAATGCTTAAAGGTACACAGACCAAAGCATAAAATCTTCTTCAGAATACTTAACAGTAATTATAGGGAAGTCCAACTTCTTCATGCACATTCAGTATAGGTCACACCTATTCTTGGGATAAAACCATAAATTACTCTTAGATTAATTTCTATAATACAAGGGTAGTAGACCGTAGCAGTTGTACCATGACGCTCAGCAAAGAAATCATTTAGTAAACCAACCTGCAAGTATACTTTTCTGAACAGTGGAACCTAGAACTACATTTATGATAACACACAGTTATACTAGGTAAGTAAGACCTTTTTGTGTAATATAAAATTACAGTTGCATTTCAGCTCAGTGGAACAGTCTAAGATAATATCAGCAATAGCTTATTACACTATATTAGGATGGCACACAGCTAACTCAAGGTTAATGAAACCTATATACTTTTTAAAGGCGCCATCAGCAACTTAAAGGTCAGTATAACCTAGGCAGACTTATTCTAGACAGGCTAACTATAAGTAAAGGGAAGCAAGACCCAATTGGGGACACTCATACATTTATATGTTAATAGGAATAATAAAGTGAAGCCAACAGCATTACTTTTGGGAAGAGGCACAACCAATTCACAAGTGAGTAAATTGATCTTACATCTACTTTCTGTTAGAATGGCTAAACACTTTCTAGGGAAAGTAAGACCTTACATAGACTTTTCAGAATGGCAGAACATTTTAAAGGTAAGTAAAATAACTGTACATATAATTTTACAAGTGGCAGAACACTTTCAAGGTAAGTAAGTATCTTTGTAACTGTTCACTCTGTTAGTTACCAACTAACTCTTCCACAAGTAAGTACTTGTTATACTATTCCAGACCGAATCCTTTACTTATCCAGTCCTTCCCTTTTCTATTGCATGAGTTCACTCGGGGGTAGACTAAGGACCCTATTGGTCTAGGAGCCAGCCGTAGACTGGGTGAGATGGGCTTCTGTGTAAACCTGTTCAACAAGTAAGTTGTTAATTTTAAAGTTAGTTAGGGTCCAGGGTCTTCAGAGAAGACACCCTAGGAGGATTCCAGCAGCGAGCCTGGGTGGAGTTCAGCAAGAAGACGTCAGGATCTGAAGCCAAAAACCCAGTCATTTAATTCCTTTATCATGAAGACAGAATACAGGACACTGGAAGGACTTTTGCAGCAAGGATCACGGGGAAGGATCTAGGCAAGAGGATCTTCACATGTCTTACACAGCACAGAAGATTAGGTTGCAACAGGGGAGACTTCATGATCTGCAGCCAAAAACATGGTCGCTGAATTCCTTGTCATGAACACTGAAGATGGGACACTGGAAGGACTTTTGAAGAAAGGATCAATGGGGAAGGTTCCAGGCAAGGGTTTCTTCGCGGATGGATGTGGTTCTGTGATTTTGGCAGCCTATTCTTGAGCGAGAAGAAGACTGAATATCGCTGGTCGGATTCTCGTCGTTTGCAAGGTCCAGCACTCTGAGGGGACTTTTTCGGACTCTGAGGTCCAGCAGGATGGATGCCCACAAGTTTCAGCAAGATTCGGAAGACCGTGCACTGCACAATGGCTCGAGGTCCCAGGGTATTAGGGTATTGCAGCTGGCATGGTCGCAGCATGACGTAGGATGGCTCAAAATGCAGGTCTTCTTCAGTCTCCTGGATCTCACCAGGCTCTGGGTCAGGGTCGTACATTTTGGGATCCCTAGGTCGATTGGAAGGAAGGGTTACAGCAGACTCTCTGGTCGCTCCAAATTGCTACGGCTTTTGTTTCTTAATCTTCCTCTTCAGTTCCAGTGATCAACTACCTCTTTGCTTCCAGGATCAGACGTTTATGCAGGAACCCAGCCAATCAAACAGCCATGCAACATTCAAACTTGGGGTTTGGCAGTCCTTTCAGGACAGCCAGCCCCCCAGGTTGAACTGAATATTTCACAGGATTCCCACCAAAGACAGAATTGACACAAAGGATCTTCCCGCCCTGGTGGTTGAGGGGTGTGGGGGGGTGGGGCAACAAGAAAGGACAAGGAACACTGAAATGGGAAAAAAAAGAAGGTAGGGTCCATTTTGGTAAAATGAGCACCCATGGGTGCCTTTACCAAAAAGAAACAGCCCACGGTAAAGGTGCACTTAATTAGTGAAAAGGTTCACTGCCACCAGCCATTAGGTAAGCTTGTCCCTGTAACAGAAATGTTACAGTTAAAAGGGGATACATGCATCTCCCCAGCACTCCACATATGGTGGGGTGGGCTGGTTTCACCTACCAAAATGTGAAAGGATCAAAAAATCCCTTTCTACCCTTGGGAATCGTAGTTCTCACAAGGTTAGCCAGAGAAAGTTAAAGGGGAGCCCCAAGAGCAACCCAGCAACAATAAAAAGGTATACACCAAAAGTTGTCGGAGGATAAAATTAAAAAGAATCAATCGAGAGTCTTAAAAATGACACCTATAAAAAGAGTAAAATATTCTGTGAGTGTGGAATAAGGATCCCACTCACTGAGGTATAGGGAAAAATAATCCATCAGTAAAGCAAAACGTTCTGGGGCTGATACAGGTCAGGAAGATTTATCATTGCTATGAAAATCTTACCTAACAAATGTGCACTCGCCACTAGCCATTGATGAATAAGAAATGATGTGCTGTATACATGTGGAGAGCTGAGGGTGTGTTCCTAAGTGACTTTCTGAGCTACGCTAGTAGATTGCTTCTTGAACTTTTCACCCCTGCTTATTTTTTTTATTTATTTATTTATTGAAAAGAGTACTACAGTTTAGAACACAAGGTTCAAACTTTTGTTTCAAGTGTCTTAATACTTAGCCAACATCAATCGTTTAGCTTTCAAGTTCAGAAAATCAAAAAAAAGAAAATAGATTACATTGCACCACCACATAAATCCATCAATGACAATACCGCTGCAATTTAGTTCAATTTAGATTAACCCACTCCAGATTGATGTCAAATAGCTCCTAAGGATCAGTTTTCAGAAGCATGTCTAAGTAGTTTACTGTCGCACAGACTAGTTTGATGTTACTGCCCGAGATGATCGTGGCCCACCAAGCAGCCATATCACCATCTTGCCGGGCAAAATTGCCAAGATGTAAAGTACGTTGACTAGAGGTTTGTGCACATTCAGTTACTAAATGTTTTGAGGATTCAATAGATAAGTGACAGAAGCGACAGAGATTTCCTGTAATTGATTTGTAGTGTCGTTGTCACAAAGTCTCTTTAGTTTTCAAAGTGTTCGTGCAGTCTAAAAAATTGAGTTTGATGGTGGCGAGATGGGTAATGGAGCAAATACCTGGCCTGCACATTTAGTTTTTTTCTGAACGCACCCTAGAGACTTAGTGGAGAGTGACATGCCTTGTTTTTCCTGATTTACAATCCAATCCCATTCATCAATTTTTTTTCTTGGGATATTGTGGTAGTTACAACAGATCTTCTTTGTCAATATCGGCAGCAGACAAAAATGCCAATATTTGCCGAGTCCAGAGATTTAACAAATCTGAACACATCAGGGCGGACTTGTTGACAAAAATTCCATATGCCGGATCAGGAGATTTGAGAGAACTTTTGCAGCACAGATATGGATTTCCACATGATTCTACTGTGGAGCGAGTTCAGTGACCGTTCATGTCTTAGGATCGTCATAGATGTTGATTGAGGCATTTTCAAAACGTAGCGCCAAATGCGGCCCTCCAGCATGTGCCACATTCGTTTAATGTTCCAGCCTGCCTCGGCGCCAAAGATAATGACTGGCACCACTTTTTGAAGATAAAATGTCAAAAAAGGAGCCAGTGAAAAATGTCCATAGTTTTTGTTTATCTTGGCACCCTGGAAGGCAAGCGTCAGCATCTTATCCTTCAATTCCATAACCCAATGGTGTTCACAAATGGAATTATTAAACTGAATCCCCAAATACCTAATCGACGGCACAGAGGCAAGGATTTCACCACCAACTGACCACCTAAACGATTTGTCCTTCTTGTTACTCACGCTGCCAATTGACACTATTTTGGTTTTCAAGGTGTTTATAAAAAGTTCGTTGATGGCTAGATATTCATGTAATCCTACAAGCAATCATTGAAGACCGACTTGAGTTCGATCAATTAAGACCAGGCCGTCTGCATATAGAGATAATTTACAGGGACTTCATTAATCTTTGGAGGAAAGCACTTGACCTGAAACAAGTGAAGAGGCAAGTCACAGGTCGGCTGCAAGTGGACACCCGTGCTTTACACCTTTGGCAGTCGGTATAGGATCTGATAACTCGCCACAGGTGTTTAATCATACCCGAATTGAAGTATTGACATGGAGGGCCATGATGGGATCGAGGATATTTGCCGGGCAGTTCCACTTGGGCAGTTCCACTTTGACAGTTTAGCCCAAAGCAAACTTCTATTGACACTGTCAAAGGCCTGCTTCAAGATGGATAAGATCATTAGGTTGACCTCTACTCCCACTCCTTTCGTGAAGCCGGTTTGCCGCGCATCCGGAATCAAAGATGTATGGGCCCAGTTCACCAGCTTCTGTCTAAGATTTGCCCCGAAGATCTTTCCAGTTCTGTTGAGAAGGGCAATTGGGCGATAGTTTGCAGGATCGTCCCAACTGCCCTTTTTGTGGATAGGAACAACAATTGCCGTAGACCATGACCGAGGAATATGCCTTAAATCGGCAATATGTAAAAACAGCTTGCCGATAAAGAAGGTCCAGTCTTTCAGATGTTTTTTAAGCATTACGTTCGTAATCATGTCAGGGCCAGCGAATGCCATGAATTTTGTGTCTATTGGGCTCAACCACCGGCTCAAAGCAGGGTTTCTTGAAAACCATATAAAAATGAGATTCCCACTTGGCACCTGTAATAGTGTTTGAGGGAGTTAAGGTACATTTAGAAAAGTCCATGTTCAGGATCTGCCAAATTTCACGCGTGTTTTTAGTCCCCAATATTTTCAACATCAATTCAGCACAATCCTGATCAATAATGATTGCGTTGGACTTTGCCCAGCTGCGATATTGGGCCCTTCTAGCTTTCACAGCATCGGACACATTTTTCCTAGGTAGATTTTTTTTTTTTTTTTTTTTTTTTTTGATGAGTCTCAAGTCTTTCCTCAGATCTTTCTTTGCTTCATGGACTACTGCGCTGTATAAATGCCTATGTACACGCACACTAGACTGGAACTTATGAACGCGAATGGTATAGTCCATCAAAAGAGGATTGTAGTCAATTCCATTTGAGGAAAGAGAATTTATGAGCTTGAGGCTAAGGTTTTCGATTTGGGACGCATTTATCCGTAGTCGATTTCCCTTGGTGTTACTTTCTACGGGCGACTGGTACAATGCTACCGAGGGCGCCCATTCGATCAAACTACTGAGGTTCAAGAGATTATGATCACTATATTTCATGACTTTAATATGCAGTTCAATAATATCGGGTTCAACATTTTTGAGAAACCCAGATGTAATCGAGAATGCTGTGGCTTGCATCACAATGCCACGTAGAGTGAGCTGGGACATCGCCCTTGACGTTGCCATTTAGCATTGAGCAGTTACGAGTATTCAAGCTGTGCTGATTGTTTGATGCGCAGCGTAAGAAGCAGCTGGGGAAAACAGTCTCTCGTGCTCAGATTCAACCAAGATCTGAAAACCGAAGAAGAGAAGATCAGCAGCCTTTAATATTGTGTTTCGGACCCCAGCAGACTCGAAATGCAAGAGGACTTGGTCAGATGACTTCTCTGTAATATATTCAATGATTTTGATGTCATCAGATTCAATGGTTCGAAGCAAGGGGACGCACTTAAATAGTTTTAGAATGTTTGTTCGATTTAGGTTCGTCATTGTCGTCGCCTTGGATATTTTGCAGGCGTAGTTTACAGATCGAAGGTGAAACTTTCTTGTAATGATTTTCTTGAACCCTTGTTTTAAAATGAACTTTCTGTGTGAGTTGAGACGAGGTGAATTTTGGATTTAGACGAGCCAGTGGACAAGGATGAGGCACCATCAATACTTATGGTTTGAGGTTGATAGGCCTCTTTGACAATGGGCTCTAAAGTCAGTTTTGTATCATAGGTTTCACAAGCGCGTCCGCTGCCGAATAAGTGGAAAGGTCACATAAGTTGACTGAGGGAAGAGACAGATATTGAGTCAATTGACTCATCATCAGAAATCATCCGTCTTTGTTTCTGTTGAGGATTATGCTTTGCTTTCCGAAATGGATTTGATCCTGTTTTTGCAGTCTGGTCTAAAGTCGTGACATTGATACTAATGTCACGATTGAACAGACTAGGTCTGGGAGGAGTGGATACATTTCTGATGAATGTCTTTGCATTGACACGACCAGGCTTCACTCTCTTCTTTGATGTTAAACTTGCACCGGCTTTTGTTGGTAAAATGCTTTCCGAATTCTCCATTTGAACATTTGCCAAGACAGCCTCAGGCTTTGCAGCGCCAGTAAAGATGCCAAAGATGCAGGAAACTTTGCATTTTTGGCAATTGAGGCTTGCAGTTGCACTTGTTTTACTAAGGGGTCAGCAACCCCAACTGATTCAGCATTGATAGGCGTTGTGAGAGTAGAACAAGATGTAATATTATTGCCTAGAGACTTGTGAACAGAATCAGATTGTTGCGGAAGAGAGACACGGCTTGAACTAGAGCCACCAAGATTCAAATTTGAGGATGCAGAGCCTGCCTTGGTATGTGCCTCTGGGCCGTTTAATGGGACTGTCTGAGAGAGAGAGCAGATACGGTCTGAGATGCAACACAAAGGGATCTGTAGATTCCATAGACTTTCCCGCAAGAGTGTTCGGCAAACACCCGGAATTATGACGCATCCATTTTACAGCTTCTAGTAGCTCTTCTGCAAGAATATCATTTTGGCAATGGTGGCGAGCAGCTAAATCTCACAGCCGTTGCTGCCATTGTAAAGTTAAGTCAGCTTCAGATTGCATTTTTTGCTTTAGATAGATGTTAAATTGATCAATCTGATCCATTTTGATATTCAAGTTTGTCAACATGGTACTTTGTTCACGAATCGCTTCGTGTAGTGACTCGTAAAGTTTCACAAAAGGTATCATGGCCATGGAGGAAGCAGCCAGAACGTTATTGTGTATTTGTATGGCCGTGGCAGCTGATACACTGGGCTTTGAAGTCGTAGTTGAAGGCGTTCCTGCATCAGCTGCCGAGCGGTTTTGAGAGTCATCATATGGAAGCGGAAGATTTGCAGAATGCCCTTGATTTTGTGAAGACCCGGAACGGTATGACCTGCTATTGCACTCATTCATCATCGGTGTGCTTGTTTGCTTTTGTGTGCTCTAGATAGTGGTTAGAAGCAGGCGACCGAACCGGTCTTATCGATGTTGGTAAAGGTGCAGTATTAACAGTCGGCCTTCGTGAAGATAGGTCGGCAACCATAAACAAGGAAGCCCGATCAGCAGTCAGCTCCAGTTGGTTTTTCAGAGAAGCAGTGGCGTACGACTTGCTGGAAATTAGAGCATCCTGGCTCAGCGTAACAGCGACCGATTGAGTTGAATGAGTCGGCATATAGTGAGCCAGATGAGATGCAGAGGTACTCACACACTCTGCTGTGGTCCTCGACAACATGTCATCAGACGGATGAGTCAGTGGGTGTTCAAAAGTCAAGGCATCACCGGGGACTGTTATCAAGGGATTCAGCCTTGAAGCTTCCAGCAGTTCCGCATTCTGTTTGTCCAAAAAACAGCAAACTCTGTTGCCTGTATCGCAAGACACCTTTGACTTCTAACTAGAAGTTACATCAACGGAATCGTCAGTACCGATCTCTCTATGGAGAGTCGATACATGATGAGCAATGGAAATTGTAGCGGGCAAATTTACAGGCGTCTTCAATGGATTCGGTTTATCATTGGGGCTTTTGGGTGACATTACAGATTTCGCTGGGAACAAAGCCGCTTGCTTATCAGAGAGTCCGCTAGACAGGATGTTCGCCGGGCCAGTCACTCTTTCAATATGCTCACCGATAATGTCTTGATGCTTCACTTGAGGGGAGTCATCAATGTCTGAAATGAGTGAGCCGTTGGTGCAGATTGGGGTCCGATGATCATGTGACTGGAACGAAGAATCAATGTTTGGAACCGACATAAGCTCACCATCGGTGAGGTAAAAGGGAGAAAATATATATCCGGCGTTGCGGCAGGCATCGCAGGTAGTTACCTCACTTTCAGTACAGTCTCGTGAATCCAGAATTGAAGTAGGGACCGGCTCAAGATTAGACAGTGACAAAAGCACAATAGGCAGCTGAGATGCCAGTATATTGTCTTTAGGACGCTTTGATTCATTAAGATGCGTAGACAGACCAGCGTCTGAGGCTGGTGCTACATCACTCGGGGAAAACCAGCACATCGACAGCCGGTAGTGCCGGAGCATCAGCGATCCCAGTATTAACACCAACAGAAATGTTCAGTGGTAAGGTAAGTCAATTTGCTTACCTTGCCATGATTTGATCCCAACTGTTTGGCGGGAGCGGTCCAAGGATTAAGCATACAGCGTTGTTGAAGAGTTTTATGCCGTGTTTGGGGCCCAATCTTGAAGGAGTCGGCCCAAGTCATAGTTCCCAGTAGCCCAGCGGCCCGATTGGATTAAATAGTAGGAAATAGAAAGAGGACTTGAACACTGAGTAGCTGCAGCTCCTCACCAACACGAGTAGCACAAACATTGTTTCAGGCAGGCTGGACTCTGTGCTGGACCCTGCTTAGTTGATTTTGATATTCTTTGTTTGCTACTTGATAATGAGCACAATGGAGCATTGAAACTGCAATTTTATCACCAAGTTATTTCTTGCTGAATAAAACGTGTGTGTGTGTGTGTGTGTGTATGTATGTATGTATGTATGTATGTATGTATGTATGTGTGTGTATATATATAATGAGAAAATCTTCCATGGGCACATTTGTAAAGAAAAATTCTAAATTCTGCCTTGAATTGCATGTGTAGAGCAAAACATAGGGTTTAATCCATAAGTGTGACATATAAAGACTGTATGTTTCTTGAAATTAAACATAAAAAAGCAGAAATGGTAGGTTTAACATAAGATATGATATAAAGTAGGTGAGACAAACCTGAACAAACATTAAATGGAATTTGAGTGAATGAAACTGGAATAGGAAAAAACAAAATACTTCTAGCTAGCCCTTTCAAGCAGATGATTGATACTTTTTTTAGTGATTGTGAATATCTGTATTGTTTAATAAATTTGATCAGTGAGGTTTTAACATGTTTGCGATTAGGACCATTCATATTGTATTAACGTCACTGGTTTGGTGGGCAAAATCTTAATTCAGGGTTACCGATGTGGTTAAAGCATGACCTGTGCCGGCGTTTCTATCTAACATTGGTTTGTGTTATTAATTTATGTAGTGGTAATGTAATCCAAGCAAGTGGTGTGACACCCATAAATTGATAAATCCATTAAGCGGTAGCTACAATGAGGTATATTCCATATATTTGGTAAACAATCCAAAATTGCTGTCTTGAAATGGACCCATAACGTAAAGATCCAACTATACATGTGTTACGGTAGCATTTCATATGTTGGGGCATCTCTCTCCTGGTCTTTCCCCTAACTTTTTTCTTTTTTCCTTGGTTTGTCAATTTTCATGTTGTGCCTAAATGGACCTGCCATTGCAAACCTTTTATTTTTTTTTCGGGGGGCGCTGTCCTTTGTAGCCCATTTTGCTACTAGGGAAAGGGTGTCTTTTATACAACCCATTTTGGTTGCATGGGATTCAGTCACCCTAAAAGTGTGGAGTACCCTGGTGGCAGCTGTGATTTAGTTTTGGCTACACCATGTTTGTAGCCACTTTTCTTGAATTAGTATCCCAATGCACCTGTAGTTGCCCAATGCTCCCGCTAGTTATTTTTCTGAGATTATGCAAATTGTTTGCTTTTGTGTTCACATTATTTTCCATGTGAGCAACTATCAAGGTAAGCGACTTTGTGACCATTTGTAGTTTGGTATCGGCTCTATGTCAAAATGGTGTTCGCTATGCACAAAGCATTACGTTTTGACAGCTCCTTTTACACCATGCTCACAACACTGCCTTTTCCTGCTTCTGTTGAAGCTTTTTTTTATGCGCTCTCCCTCTGTTTTTGGGTTGCCCCATTTAACCCCCATCCGGGCGAGCTTTCCCTCCCCTCCACCAATCCTTGATCATTGAGCACCCCCTGATACCATCCCTTTTTTGGGAGCGAGATTCCCCCCAGCTACCTCTCATACTAGATCCACTTTACTGGCAACTGACTATCCTGAAACTGCAACTATTACTCTTCTTTCCACTCCCCAGATTTCCCCCAAATTCCTGCTCCACCTTTCATCCATTTAATGAAACTAATCTTTTGCTGGGTGGTGTTTTGTTGAATGCAGGGCAAAGCTCTCCAGTGGCTTGAAATGGTGCTAGCTTTTCTAAAGGGAGTGCAGAAGAAAAATTACCCCTACTGCTGCTGTTTTCTACAAATAGGTAGAAAAGTTGCAACTAACGGCACTTTTATAAATATATTGTCTAAAAATAAATGCAGAACACGTTTTTGGACCCCCGAAAAGAAAAGGGTCAAATGAAAATGTGTTACAAAGAACAAATATCACTTGCATCTCATGTAGCTGAAAAGGCATTCTCGCTTGTTGCATTGTTTGCCAGAGGGAATAATGTAATCATGGAGTATGCCACAAAACATGACAATAAGCGCTTGGGTGCCACTAGAATTAAATGAATAATTCTGGGTCACTGCACCACTTCTCTGATTTATGTCATGAGAACTGCATCAGAAATGATGTAGTACAGAGTCTGATCAGAGATTCTGTGCCCCTGCTTACAATCAACATAACATTGCTCTGGGGCCCACTGGTGAGCAGCCATAGAATGAAGTCTCGCGCGGCTCAGCTCTTTTGGGAACCCACAAATATCCTGATAATTTTCTGTCTTTCGAACCCCATACACTTCTCGGCATACACACCATGGTGCAAGGCTGCACTGTGGGGAAACTGTTGTTCATGCTTTTAATCACTAAAACCAAGGTTTTCAGGTTGGGTCCTAACCCTTGTCTGCTATGCACCAGTGGTGCTTCACCTGCCACACACCGCATCATAGGCAGAAGTGGAAGACTCTTATTGAGGTGTGCACATTCAGAGCCCGGAGGGAAGTCGAACTATTATATGCTTGCGTAAACTCCAGTAAACATTCCTGTCCAACACAGGTTGGGAGGAGCTGCGTGTCAGAGACTTTTTCATATTGGAGACGCGTGTCTGGAACAAGGACTGCACATACAAGACTTGCCTGGAGACGAGATAAGGCCCGAAGGGAGCCGGAATGCAATGCATGCCAAACAAAATGGTCTAAGGATGTGATCGTTGAAGTGAGAACTCGCTCAGGAAGGGAAAGACTTACCTCATCTTCCTTGCATTTGTGATGACGTGTGGATGATTTTGTGGATTTTTTGGCTTTGTAAGAATCCTTCCTACAATAACTGTTCAAACGCAGAACACTTCCCTATATGATTTTATTTTAGACCAACTACTGACACCTACCAAAGTTTGATCATTCGGGTTCGGCTGAACAGAAGGTGCTGTTAGCAACAGTCCCTCACAAACGTATACCCTTTCCCTCAAGAATGCAATGAAGGCAGTCAATGATTTGAGACTTTCAATGTAGAACAAAATCAATGCAATCAGCGTAGATGTTTACATTTTATGTCAAGACCTTCAAAAAATGACATCCCGTGTTGGAGTAATGGATAAATGGAGCTTGGAAATTGTTAAGATGGAATTTTTAGAGTCTGGCCTGATGGGCAGATTTTAGGCGGCCACCCCAGTTTAAGTACAGGGGAACTCTGAGAGGTTAGCCAAAACCCATTGAAGCTAGCAATGGGGAGCAGTCGAGGATATTATTTTCAGGAGTGGGGTCAGGGGGTCAACAATTAGTCCACACAGTGAAGCACACAATAATTGAATTTAGATAGGAATGCACAAAAATACTAGATTTATTCTAGGCCCACAACACACAATAAATGATATGAGCAGGTCATTTTATCGCACAACACTCAATAATAAACCTATGTACATTTGCTATAGGTTTTCAAATGCATTCAATGACTTACATTAATAAAATAAAGTAAGCAAGTGATGCAGTAAAATGGAACCAAGTCACAACAAATTTTGCCTGGCTACTGCCGCACATCCCCACCCTTCCCTTCCTCCCCCGACTCAGATTTTCCCAGATGACTGGATGAGGTTGACTGAGGGTCCCTTGAGGTTGGATTTCCTGCCGTTGGTTTTGGTGAGAGGCACCTAAGGCGACCTGGGACATTTTGACAAAATGGGCACCTATGAGTGCAATACGGCAGCTGAAGTTTCAGCCTGCGGTAAATACGCACAATGGTAGGAAAATTAAAACACTGCCACCAATTGTTGTGAAGGTAACATAAAAATGTTACATGAGAAAGTAGACAAAAGGGAATACTAAGTATTCCCGCAGCACTCCATGTAAGATGGTGTGTCAGGGTCTACAAAGAGAAAAGGGTAAGTAAAGTCAATTTCACTTTACTGCTCTTGGAAACAGTAGTTATCCAAGAGAATGTATTTAAACCTTAAGAGAAATCCAAAGGACTTATCTGTGACACTGAACCGAGGGTGCTGTGTATCACAATACAAAAGGTGATGCCTATGGTGTTTGTCAGACTCCAAAACCAAAAGAAATCACATAAAAACACATGTGAGGAGGCCACCAGGGGGAGCAGACAAGTTCCAATCCCGCATCAATGGGGACAAAGCAGAGAGTTTGCCTGCCCACTTGGTGAATGAGGCGGGCGGGGGGACAGAGCAGAGACTTCGCCTGCCTGTTGGACACGGCGGGGGGGTCGTGCGTGAATCTGTTGCCCGGGACTGCCCGCCCCCCCTCTACCGCAGCAGCTGAGGGACATCTGGGGATGGCGCCCACACCTCCATGCACACACTGAGTGCCACACAGCGGACCCCAGAGGGTTTGGGGGCACTCAGTCCACTGTCGTTGGCGGGCCCCGGCCGCACAACACTGAGCTCGAGGAGATTTCACCAGCCCATTGAGCTGCATGGAGCTCAAGAGATCCTGGGATGTGACACCCAACCACAGGAGCCGAAGCGCTGGGGCCAGAGGTTTGGACAGCCCCTACCCATGCATGGGGGGGCGTGTGGGGAGATCTCAGCCAGCAGGACTACTTGAGGTGGCCTTCAGGACTCGCCGAGACCCTGGAGTGGCCCCTGCTGGGCCCTCAGAGCGGGAGACAACAGGAGACTTGAGAGAGACGATGCTGTTAGGTACACAGTAAGTTCCCATCCCTTGGTGTTCCACTGTTCGGAGGAAGAAACAAGGCGTGGGGTGACCCTGTGGCAGTGGAGAGTCAGGTCTGGCCTCGGAAGAAATCAGAGGAATGAGGACAGACATGGGCGCAAAGCTGGCAAACCTCTCAGCCAAGGTGGACGCTCTCGGAAAGGATGGATGCAGTGGAGGCCAAACAAGCCTCCAGTGGGCTCCTTGAGACGCAAATGGAGGTGTGCTTCCTGGAAATGGAGAGACGCGTGGAAGAGTTGCTCCTCAAGGTGGATGATATTGAGAATCTGGGGAGGCGGAACAATCTTCAGCTTTTTGGTCTGCAGGAGAAGAATGGCAAGACACCTGTGTGCCTGGAACAAAAGATGCAGGACATTATAGGGCTGGCACTTGGTTTCAGGGAAGAAGAAACGGTCATCATAGACAGGGTGCATCAAGCAGGAGAATGATCCTGGGGCCTGCGCACAATAATGGCGTGCATGCACTATTATCGGGACAAGATTAGAATCCTCGAAAGCGAGACGGATGAAGGAGTTAAATTATGGTCACTCGAGGGTGGCTAATTTTCAGGTCTTCCCAGCCCACACATTACTGCGGCGAAAGAAATGCAGAGCTCTCACCTGATGGCTTCAGGAGAAGGGGGTGAGGTACCTTTTGGGGCTACCCCTTTGCGCTGGTATTCGAATGGGAGGACAAGCGACTTCATCTGATGGCGGAGGAGGAGATGCAGCGGGTTACGGAGGAGCTGGTGGGCTGCCGAGAGGGCCTCACCTCAGAGCCCAGTGGATATTGCCTCAACCCCACCCGGGGCCTACGGGGCCCGGAGTCAGTGTGTGGAAAGCGCAGGGTGAAAGGAGTCCACAGGTTTCAAAAGCATATTACCCCCTCACCCAACATTCACCACCCCCACCCCCACCCCCCCCCCCCCAGCCTGTTGCTACCCGGTGACACTTGAGAAGGATGGTGGGACTTTCTGTGTTGGCTCTTGCTAAAACTGTTGAAAGATACCTTGGGGTTTGTTCAGGGGGCTTCATCAGAGATGGGGTGTGGGGGGGTCACCATGGGCTGCCAATAAGGTGGTCAGTTGTCTTGAATTTTGAAATCGGGTTTATGGGACGGGAGGAGAGTTGCGGGAAAGAGGTACACACCAAGGGGTTGGAGTTTTAGGAGTTAGGAGAGTCAGTCTATTGTTCTAGGAGACCCGGGCAGGGCCACCCCCCAGGCGATTAGGGGAGAGAGGGGATACCAGGGCCGCCTATCGGAGTGCCTAGGGCAGGGGGCGCATCCCTGGCATTTCAACAGAAGTGCCCAACGTAACGGGGGCACTTGATGGAACCCCTCAGGGGGGGACAGGAGGGCAAGGGAGGGGCAGGGTGGGCAAGAGGGGAGGCAGGGTAAGGAACCCTATGCAGCGAAGTTTACATGCAACAAGGGTGATTTACTTCACAGGAAATGTGTGGCATCCAACGAAGGGTGAGGAGGGGGTATGGTTGAGGTGGCAGTAGGGATGCTGAACGTGAAGGGATTGAACTCCCAAAACAAAAGGTCTTTAACTAGTAACATGTTCTGGAAGCAGAAACCTGAGATCCTCTTCCTGCAGAAGACCCACTATGGGCAGGAGTCACCGATAAAGTGAAAAGAGATAGGTAGCAACTTTTGGGCCTCCCATAAGAACTCTAAAAGGAAGGGGTAGGCATCCTACTTGGCAAGTCCTTTAGATTAACGGGAACCCATGTCAAAAGGGGATTTGGGGGAAGATTCCTAGGCGTAAAGGGGACACGGATCACGCTCGCTACTCCGTATGCGCCCAACACTCGGAAGGTGGAATTCCTGCGTTGCGTCTTTAGTATGATGGATGGTTGGGCAGAAGGCGCAACAATCTTGAGGGATGACTTCAACCTGGTGGTGGACCCCACATTAGATTGGTCAGCGAAGGGGGCAGGCATTAAAGTGGCGACTAGGGAGAACTTGGCCTTTTGGGACCGATTGCGGGATCATTTGTGGGTGGATATCTGGCAGTGGCCGGGCCCGGGGGGGCTATACTTCGTCCCACCCCACCCCTCTCAGGTTTCAGATGGAGGTGCAACGATACCCTATGGAGGGACCGGGTGTTCAGGGACTTCCTAAGGGAGGAGATACAGGCTTCCTTAACAACTAATGACAACTGGGAAACGGGCATGGCAATATTATGGGAGGCAGCTAAGGCCACTTTTAGGGGGCTACTTATTGCTGAGGGGTCTCGTAAGAAGAGGGAAAGAGGGTTGATCGAAAAGAGGCTTGGAGAAGAAATGAAAAGGCTAAGGCCTCAACTGGCCCAACGGGGGACAGACAGGGAGGGGCTCCTTGGTGAAATAAGAGACAGGAACTCCATACGGTTCTGAGGGGGAGGGGGTTGTAAAGATGTACCCGGCAGAGAGATTATGAAAGGGGGGGGACTGGGTGGAGACTCTTGGCAAACAGGGTGAGGGGCTGTAGGGCGGAAAGGTAGATGGGAGTACATGACACTGAGGGATGCGAAGTGACGGGCGGAAGAGATATCGATGCATGTTTTGCAAGTTTCTATAGGGAGCTTTATGCCAGGCCAAGGGAGCGGTGAGCAGGGAAAGCACATCAATTCCTGGCAGATTTGAGTCTCCATAAACTCACGAGGTTAGAGAGGAATTCCCTAGACAGTGTGATAACTCAGGAAGAGGTACTGCGGTCCATACAGAGACTGAAGCCAGGAAAAGCCCCGCGGGAGGATGGCTTTACGTCTAATTTTTACTAGCAATTCAAAACCCAATTGGCGACACTGCTGGCTAAACTGTTCAACTAAATGGGGGAGGATTCAATACCGCTATCGTTTCTCCAGGCTTTGATAAGTCCTCCCGAAACCGTGAAGGATCTGGCCAGCTGTGCTCGGAGGCCCATCTCACTCCTTAATGTTGAGGCCAAGATCTTCGCTAGAATCCTTGCGTCGCGCTTGGAGTCATGCCTCCCCAGACTGATCCACCCTGATCAGGCAGGCTTTGTGCTACTTAGGCAGGGGGCGGATAATATGCGTAAGAGGCTTCATGTCCTAGATTTGCCTACAGCGAAGGAGGAAGGGGTACTTCTGTTGGCCTTAGATGTCCAGAAGGCATTTGACTGAGTGAGTTGGTCTTTTATGGGGCAGGTCCTCACGCCTTTAGGGATAGGCCCATGGTGGAGGGGCTGGATGGCGTCTCTATACTCCAAGCCCTCGGCTAAGGTGGTGGTAAACAGGACTGAATCGCAGGCCGTCCCATTACAGTGGGGTACGCGCCAGGGGTGCCCACTCTCCCCACTGATTTATGCACTGGTTATGGAGCCATGGGCAGCGTCTGTCAAGGACAATGAGGGGATAAGCAGAATCACGGTACTGTAAGTTGAGTCTCTTCGCGGATGACGCCCTGCTCTACATTGCCAAACTGTCTTGCTCAGTCCCCCCACTGCTGGGAAGTCTGGAACGGTACGGGAGGCTAGCAGGGTTCAAAATCAATTTGGGAAAGTCTGGGCATACGTGGCGGGGAAACCTGCCGGAGAGGGAAAAGGGATACATGGCAGGGCTCCCATTAGGGTGCAGGAGGATGCTTACCGCTACCTTGGGGTTCAAGAGACACATAGCTTCGAGGATCTCTTTTCGAGAAATGTCCTCCCTCTCTGGTGTACCATAAAACGGGACATAGACCGTTAGTCGAGCTTGAGTCTATCCTGGATGGCGTGCCTCAACTGTATAAAGATGGTTGTACTTCCCAAATTCCTGTTCCTAATCCAGATGCTACCTATAGTAATACCGGCGTCATTTTTTGCGGTGGTGAAAGTGGCTATGTTGCGATTTCTCTGGGCAGGGGGCAGGGGGCAGGCGGCAGGCATAGGATCTTATGGGACACTGATCTTGCTGAATGAGGAGGGGGGGTAGGGGGGAGGTGTTTACCGAATCTGGTAACGTATTATAGGGTGGCCCTGCTCAGGGTTCTAGGGGATACTTTTGACCCACGTTCAGGAAAGTAATGGGTGTCCATGGACAACGTGGTACTAGCCCCGGTCAATAGATGAGTGGTTGTGGGTCCCTAGAGCCTGTATCCCGAGGAGAGTGTTATCACACGGTCTTGGAGTTTCTTTGGTCTATATGGTGGGAAGGAGGGAGAAGACTAGATGGCTCACAGCATGGCCATCGCCCTTTCGCTGTATCTGGGCACCCCCACTTAGGGACGGTATTGCGGAGCCACTGGCATTTCAGCCCTGCTATGAGGCCGGGTTAAGCAGAGCGGGACAAATGTGAGCAGGGGATACCTTCATTTCCCTGAGCAAGCAGGAGGAAGCACTGGGCCTTCGCAAATTGTCACGCTTCTGTTTTTTGCAATTAAAAGGGGTCCTGTTGGAGGGCCGGTGGGGGGATGAGCTTTGAAAGTTTCCTGTTCATACAGAAGGGGTCTAGAGGGCTGATAGCCAGGCTGTATAGGAGGATCCTCTTGGCGAACCCTAGAGACCCCCTTCCATCGAGAAACAAATGGGGACAGAATTTGGGTAGGTATATTAGCGATAACCTATGGGTGTAGATGTACAGAATGGATAACCGCTCCACAACTTTACTCAAGTATAGAAATCAGGCCCTAAAGTTGCTACATAGATGGCATTTTCCACTCACGAGGATTGCTCGAATGAGAGAGGGATATGATCCGCACTATTTCAAGTGTCGCAAGGAAAAGGAGATTACATTCATATGTGGTGGGGCTGCGCAAGGGTGCAGGCATATTGGAGGGAGGTCCTCTCTTGGATAAAAGGGGTGGACGGGATCCAGAGGGAGTTATCACCAGGGCTTCTCCTATTTGGGGTAGGCATAGAAGAAGAGTTTGAGCTGGAGCAGGGACACATGTTCAAGATTATGATGGTCCTGGCTAGATGCTGCCTGGCCCAACGGTGGAAAAGCCTACGAATGCCGGTGAAGGAGGAGTTTGTATTGAAGATTAGGGCCATATATGATATGTAATATCTTACTCTTATGTTAGATGAGTCTAAGTCCAACATTGAGAGTTTATGGTTACCTTTCTTTGAAAAGTACGGGCGATGTGGCTGAGGAGAGAGTGGAATGAGGTGGAGGGGGAAAAGAGGGGAGACGTCTAGCATAAGGGGGCATTAGCAGTTCACGAGCGCCCCCATGAGGGGACAATGTACAGTTTGGGAGAGACTCCGACTCACGGACAAGCGTACCCAGGAGAAATCTGGTTGGAAATGCGGTACCATCCTTTGTATGAACTCAGTGGAGACAATTGGACTTCGCTGCACGAAGGGGCAGGGGAGGTTTTGACTGTGTTGGTTATAGAGGAACTCTTTACTGCTGACCTGTGTTTTGATTAAAATGTTAATAAAGTTTTATTTTGAAAAGAAACACAAGAGTGAGAAAAAGGTCTCTCTTACTCCAGGATAAAAATCTAAAGTCTTGCAAAAGAGCTGGGGGTCTCCAAGGTAGAAGGGAATTAACGCAGAAATGGGAATTCTCCACAAAACACCCCCAACCAGCTTGTCTCTTCTAGTTCGGCTATGATCATTGGCTGCATTAAGGGAAGAAGCTGGAGTATCACTTGTACATATTTTTAGGTAAACCAAAGGACAGTCAAAGGTTTACTTCTCCTCGCGGCCGCATGCCACTGATATCACGTACCGTGATGACACAATGCTCGATTCAAGCGCGGCGGACATCTTCCTTCACTACTTGTGTTGTGAGAGAGAGTGTGCATCTGAACTTAGGATGCTGGGTAAAATACCTCTAGTTCCTCCTACTGTGTTCATTGTAGACCTGTGTAGCACTTTTATTTTTATATTTAGAGCGTTTTGTAGACGATGGTCTCCTTGATGGTCCTTTTACAGGTCAATATTTCTGGGTGAACAACAGGATTAATCGCTGAGAACTGTGTGAGAGGGATACTCACTAGCCACACTGAAGTAAGTGGCCGGGTGTCACTGGCTATAGAAGTCTTATAGGGTCCCCCATAATACTGCTCTGACCATAGATGCTATGTCATTTTTATCAGCAGTCGAGACTGGGAATATGCAACATAAGCTGTCGCACTACTTTTGGGAGGTTTGTCTGCATGCAATCATTTTGGAGATCTAGAACTGTCCACCCAGGACCCCAGGTAAGTTGTTGCAAAGCTCATTTTGAGTATGAAAACCTCCGTTATTTGAATATGGTGAGTTCTAGGGAGTGACAAACAGGATTTCTTGGTGTTTTTATCTGTTTTGTAGACATTTTTCGATTTAGAAACCAAGACAAGAGAAAAAGAGCCATGATCACCTTGTGAGGTAAGATTGGAGCAGGGGTGTGGGGGAGACAGATACAGATATAGAGCTAGTAGTGAGTCAAGAATCTGAAACTAGTAAGGTTGTTTTTCCTTCTAGGTGGGATAGGAAGAGAGGCTCTTCTTCAAACAGGAAGACGGCTAGTGGCAACACACATTGTTGCAGGTGGTCGGCAGAATTAGACACAGCGATTACCACCCAGGTATATTATTAAATAAATAGTAATACCTGCAAACCATTTGGGGCAAGGATTCATATTGTCAGGTTTAATTATAAGGCTCTGTAAGTGTACTTAAAGTGTGTTTTTATCCCTATAGGGATCCTCAGGAGAGAGTTGGAATCTACTACATCCATCCCACTATATACACACACATTTGCCCTTAATGAATGTCCGGGATATTCATGCCAAACAGAATAAACTTGAACAAAGGTAGCCCAACTGGCTAGGAAAGTGTTGGGAATGCACAGCAAGCCCTGATACCCATCGGGTTGACTACCTAGCAGTGCAGTTAGCCGAAAAGACAAGCTGGCTGGTCAGTATTGTGGTCTGTCCCGTTGAGTCTCTATTGTGATGGCAGGTGCCAGAGATCTCCTTAACTCATTCGTTGAGTAGGCTGAGGATTGGATTTGCTCTTGGCATATCATCTCTAGGTTATGTGATGAAACCTGCAGATCCCTCATTAAACCCCTGCCCTAAAGGCTCTCCCCAGGTGGCCAGGGAAAGGCAGATGCTTCCTGATCCTGACCTTGGGGGTGGTGTTCTGCGGGAGGATCACCTGGGAAGAGAAGGCCGAGGGCGGCAAGGAGATCCCTTGGGATGAGACACAGTATTTTGTCTTTTAAAAGGGAACAACCTTTTACAGGGACAGAGGCATGTAACCGCGTATTGTCGCTATGATGTATGTGAACCACATATGAAGCCTTATTTATTTTTTTAAAATATATTTTATCAGTAAATTTGCAGAATTACAACATGCTTAGTCAACATCTCACATTTTAAATAAACTTTCACCATATGAATTTTCCCATTTTCACCCCCCACCCCCAGCAACAACTTTTAACTCACCTACCCCCCACCCTCTACACCTTCTGTATTTGAGTCTTGTGTGGCTCCTGGATTGCCACATCAAGGATTCCTTCTGTGCCTATATTCCAGCTCCTACAATAGCCCGTTCCATCATTTGCCGAGAGTCTTCCTACCATGGTCACTCATGGGGTCTATATCCATCCTCAGGGTCTAGATTGGGGTGCACCCGTATTGTTAGTTTCCTCTTCCCCCAGTGTCAAAAGTGAGCCGCACCTCTCCACCATCACTCGCCTATTCACGACCTGGATGCTCTAGTCACTCTTTTCCCACTAGGCCCTCCCTTGCCCCCATTGCCTCCCTCTCACTTTCCATCTCTGGGTCCTACTTCTCGAGAAAGGCTGTACATTTCATTGCCCTTGTCGGGGTCAGATCGTGTGTTTGTCTCGTTAGTTGCTCTATTCTGTACAGGTCTAGTGCTTTTGCAGCCCATTCTCTTTTACTCTGGAGCCCCTCTTTTCCATCCCCCCACCAGACATGCCCTGGCTGCCAATAGCAGGTAATGAGGCGTATGCGGGGGTTTCTCCCAGTCCCCTTCCACCGTCTCCATTCCAAACAGTACTTATAGGGGGTCCAGCCGCCTGTCTTCTCCCTCCAGGCCCTTTATCCACCCCAGGATCTCCTTGAAATACTTCTGCACCTTCTCGCATACCCCCACCATACATGCCAGTAGTCCGCCATTTGCTCACATTTCCTCCAGCAGTGAGGATCCGCTCTGAGGAACATCTTAGATGTCGTCACCGGGTCCCACTGCCATCTATATAGAAGTTTGAGCCTGTGTAGTTTATATTGGCAGGCCACCAATGTACGGTGTGCACTTGCACATAACCTCCTCCATTGTTCTGCCTCCCTTTCCAGTCCCAGGTCTTGCTCCCATTTCCTCTTAAATGTATCAATTACTCTCTCCTGTGCCTCCAATAATGCCTGGTACATTCTGGTGATGAGTCCCCTCGTTCACCTCTCAGTGTCTAGTATACTCTCTGTACATGCCCGCTCCCTCTGCAGCTCAGCCTTCCATTCTTCTGACATAAATACCCCTTTAAGCTGTAAGTATTTCAATATCGACATTCCCTATACCCAGGCTCTCCTCCAGTTCCCCTATGTCTATAAATTCATCCTTCTTTAGGACTTTGCCTATTCTCTCCAACCCTGCGTCAAACCAGATCTGGAATCTCTTATGGCCCGGTATGCAGTCTTTGACCGGGGGGGGGGGGGGGGCACATGCAACTTAGCGGTGATGGCCAAGTTGTGACTCCTACCATCTCCCTTTTAACCCGCCACAACCTCCAGAGCGGGCCTACAATCTTATGAGTGAACCCCTCTAGGGACAGCCTTCGCCGGCGCCCAGAGCCATTCTCCCAGCGGGACCGGCCTAAATAGGTGGTTCTCTATGCCTACCCATTGCTTACCTCTTTCCATTTACAAATGAGGAATTGGAGCTCTAAATTGGGCTGCCCTGTAGTAAGTGCGCATCTCAGGTAGCCCCACTCCACCTTGCTCTTTGGAGTGTACCAGTAGCCCGCAGGCCACTCTTTGTTTCTTCCCTTGCCACAGGAACTTTACTGTTCTCTTTTTCAGTTCTGTAAAATGCGAATCGGGCAACTCTATTGGCAGCGCCTGGTATAGGTATAACACTGTGCGGAGAAGCATCATTTTTATGGCGTCTAACCTTCCCAGCCAGAAGATTGTTAATTTAGACCAAGTTTCCAGCTCACTGAAGAGTCTGTGCAATAATGAAGGGAAGTTACGCTCACGTAAGTTCTCCAGGGTTTTGGATAGCCTCACCGCTAGGTATTTTATGCTGTCCCACCCACTCCCTATTTTGCTCCGCTTTTTGCTCATGTAGGGGGAGGAGAGTTGATTTACTGACATTTACCTTAAAACCCAATGCCTTCCCATAATCTTCCAGTGTCTCGAGTACCCTCTGAACTGATCCTTTTACCTCTGACAGGTATAGCAGTATGTCATTAGCGTAATGCTCACCTTGTGGCTGTCTGCCCCCACCGCAATCCCCTTTATCTGGTTGTCTTCACATATTTTTCCCCCCAGTGGTTCTATTGTCAATGCAAATAATAAGGGTGATGGGGGACATTCCTGCCTAGTAGCTCTGCCTAGCTCAATCTCCCTTGACTTTGTCCTGTTTACAACCACCTGTGCCGTAGGTCCTGAGAAGATTGCCCCAATTTCGCAACACATTCTATCTCCCACCCCTATCTTATGATGCGAAGAGGAAGCACCACTCGACCCCATCGAAGACCTTTTCCGCGTCCAAACCTAGTGCCTGCCCCCCCCCCCCCCCGAGTTTCCCTTAATATGTTCCATGAGATCTAGTGTCTTTCGAATCTCATCGGGGCCCGGTCTACTCGCTATAAACCCCATTTGATCCAGGTGCACTATACAGGGTAATTTCCCTTCAAATCGTGTTGCTAGGATTCTCGTAAATATTTTCTCAACCAGAGTTAAAAGCGAGATGGGGTGGTATGATCAGCATTGGGCTGGATCCCTCCACTTCTTTGGGATTACCGATATTGGGGCTTTACTGAATGTTGCTGGTGCTTCCCAGTGTCTAGAATATGATTGTATAACTTTACCATGTGTTGCGATAGGACTCCTGCATACTTTATATAGAATCCTATGGTGTATCCGTCCTCCCCTGCAGCCTTTCCTGCAGTTATTGGACTCTCCAGGTGCTCCACCTCTTGGCATGTAAGTTTAGTCATATTCACTCCCTTCAAGTATTCCCCCCCCCCTACATTTTCCTCCCCGGGGGCTTCAGACTTGTAGTATAGTGTCTCATAGTATCGGGCAAAGCCTTCAGCAATATCTTTTGGTGAGACCCGATCGCTCCCTCCAGGGCCTCCCAACGTGGACACCCATCTCTCCACCCTCTGCTCCCGAGCCTTGATGCCAATAACGCATCTGCCTTGTCCCCCTTTTCATAGTATTTCTGTTTAAGGTATCTCAATTTCCATAGGGTTTCCCCCATCCCCAGTGCTTTTAGGTCTGCCCTCTTTGATAGCAACTCTTCCCTAATCTCATCTACGTTCCCATCTGTAGCATGCATCCTTTCCCCCGTCCATTATCTCTTTTCTCTGTCTTTCTTCCCTCAGTCCCCTCTCCCTTTTCCCTTTTCCTCCTAGCACCCTCGCTGATTAGGAGGCCCCTCCAGGTTGCTTTCCCCACATCCCAGACCACCCCTGTGCTTACTTCTCCAGTATCATTTAATTCAAAGTATTCCGTTATTGCCTTGGCTAGCTGGTCCGAAAAGAGTGGGGGTCTCCCCAGAGTGATTCATCACAGCGCCAGGTACACTCTGGTCTGTTCAGCCCTTCCACATCCAGGGTCATAATCACCATATCGTGATCAGTCTAACCCATTGGCCTAATACTACTCATCCTCTCCATGCCCTGATCCTTGTTTATGAGTAGGTAGTCAATCCTGGTATGTTTTGTGCGGCACTGTGAAAAATGTGAAGCCCTCTTCCCGTGGGTGCTGACTTCTCCACACGTATACTAGGCTGCGCATCTCCTTAGCCCTTCCCAGGTGCCCCAACTTGTCTTCTCCCTTTTCCAGCCCTTCCCCTTCCTTTCGCAGGTTTCATTTGCACATTAATTGAAATCCTCTCCTATGATATGATATACAGGTCTGCATTGAGTCCTTGTATTGCATTAAACGCCCTGAATAAGAATTGCTCATGTCCCTGGTTGGGAGCATAAAATGCCACCAGTAATACTCTCGCTCCCTCCGTGTTACCCTTCGAACAGGTTTGTGGCTACGCACTCCCTTAGCCTGCACTGTTTTTGTAGGACTATAACTACACCTCCCCTTTTGGTGCTCCCAGATGCCCAATGGACCTGTCCCATTCCCCATCCTCTCGGCGCTCGTTCTTCCCCCTGTATTAGGCCAGTTTCCTCCACAAAGAGAATGCTGAGCAAGACTTTGCGGAACTCCCTCACGACTAGTGATCTCTTCATTGGTGAGTTAAGACCTTTCATGTTTAGTGTGCCCACAACCAGACCCTTCTTAGCCTCACCTTTCCCCATTGTGATTGAACCCCCCCCCCCCCCCTCCTCCTTTTCCATCTTCGCATGGTTAAGGGCTCTCCCTTCTTTTCATCTCACTTCACCTGGAATCCTTTTTCATCTTGACTGATGCATGCTTCCCTGGAGTTAACTGGAGTTAACCCCTTTTTCAAAACTGCAACTTAACTTTATCACTGTTCATAACTCCAACTTGTTATGTTGAGTAAGAGACGGAGATGCCCTCTCTCACAGAGAGCCACCTTAGAGCAAGGTCTTTTACCTCCCTCTAGTAATGTGTCTGCATTTCTTTGCTTATCTACCCAGTGAGGTATTTCCTCTTCAGCTTTCACACATTCTTTTCCGAGGAGTCTCGTTCCGGCCGTTGTTCCAAGATCGTGGGCGTCTTACGGGGTGATGGTCTGTTTAGTCACATGTATTTTCTCCCTGTTTGCCCTCTTCTCCTCCTTTGTGGGCATGGTGCAGGTCTCGTTTTACCTCAACTCGTGAATGGTCCTTGGGGCCGCCTTGGTGTTGCCTCGATATCTGCAGTCAGGTGACACAGGGCCGGCTCCACTTCTTCTGCTGACTGTATACGGTAGTCCACCCCTTCCACCTCAAATTGCTGTGAAAAAGGATAGGCTCACCTGTACCTAATTTCTTTTTCTCTTAACCACTTTGTGAGAGGCCTGCAGTCTCTGCCCCTGGTGCGTGTGAGGTTTGAGAGATCTTGGTATATCATGACATTTGAGCCTTTGAAGTCCACGTCCTGTTGTTGCTTAGGCCTGTTCAGGATGTCCATTCTGTCTTCGTAGCTCAGGAATCTGGCCACTATGGAGCAGGGGCCATTTCCATAGGGTTTACCTCCTCTGTGTGCTCTTTCAAGTTGCACTGTGTTTCCCCCTTCTGCTTCGAAGAGTTGATGCACCAGAGCCAGGACCTTTTCCTCCACCTGCCTCTGGGTTTCCCTGGCCATTTCTTTCAACCCTAGTATCCTTATGTTATTGTGTCTTTCTCCGTTTTCCAAGTCATCCATTTTAAGCATCACTTTGTCTTCCCGAAGCCCAAGCTCTGTCATCCTGGCATCAAGCCTAATTTCAACCATGTCTGCGTTGATGTGGCTGTGTTAAAGCCCCTAGACTTTCCTTTCCATTGTAGTCATTCTACAGGACAGGTCGGCTAGTGAGGCTTGTATGTCCCCTCTGAGAGCCTTGATTTCCACCAGGATGTGCCCTGAGTCTTCTTTAGTTGAAAACATGGACATGTCTATTTCTGTCATCATTTTCACCTCTGGGGGGGGGGGTCTCTTTGTCGTCCCACCTTGCTTCCCTGCTTGCAGCATCGTGCCATCCATTTCTCTCCTGCCTCCCGATGTGGGTGATCCCCTGGTCTTCTTTGTAGTCCGTGACCCCTCCTTCCCTTCCCCAGAGTTCTTTTTCCTATTCTTCTTTCTGCTCTGTCTTCCCCATGGGTTTCTTATCTGGCTTCTATCTCCACCTGCTTGTGGTCTCGTGTTCCAACACCCTTCTCCAGCCGTGGCAGTCCCACTCTCTCCCTTCTGCATCCGTACGTTCTCTCAGTGCTCTGCCAGTGTATGGCTACCTCCTATTTTCACCGCTTCGCTTGGCAGTGCTTTCCTATGCCCCCTTAGATTGTGCTGTGGTTATGTCCTCTGCACTTTTTCACAGCTTGTGTACTCTGTTGGCCAAGCCTCTCTCCCTCTTGCGTATTACTTCCGTGGGTATCAGGTAGCTGCCCTTGCCGATTTTTTTCCCCCCAGCTTTTTCCTACCTGTTGCTTTCGTACCTTGTGTGTTCAGAAGGGTGTGGGACTTCCAGGGCTATTTCAGCTCCACTCGGTGCACTGCCTCAGTACCTCTATCACTTTACTCCATGGCCTCCGATTCCTCTCTCTATTCGGGCCAGGAGATTAATTTCAACTGTATTCCTCCTGGTTGCTTATTTAGGAACTTCTGAACTCTCTTCGCTGGTCCTGTTGACTGGCAGTCTTCCCAAGTTCAAGGAGCCCAAGTGAGATTCGGGGGGGAACCCCGCTCTCCTCTCAGTATCTATCCGCCCTAAATTCAAGGAGCCCAAGTTGGGGGGGGTCCCCCGCTCTCCTCTCTGCATCTATCCGCCCTTTCCTACCTTCTTCGCCGCTACCACATGAGGCTGGCTTTGCCACTGCATTGACGCTCCTGTCCTGCTGTACCCAGAGCATCCTTACCTCCCTTGGGAGCCTCTGCGCACTCTTGTCACTGATAAGTACCTATGGGCCTCCTACATTCACAGAGGCAGTGGCGCACGTGCGCTGCTCACCCAAGTTCGATCGGGCCCCTGGAAGGCATTCAGCTGTTAACTATGCACTAACCTCTGCGGAGGGGTTGCCCCTACTGTATGAGACTGAGGGTCTTTCAATGTTGGGTGCCACCTCAGCATACGTGCACTGTGCCTCTCAGGTCGGGTTGTCCCCCCAGAGAGCGTTTCCCTTTTAGTTCTTGCTATGTCCCCCCTGCGTGAGTTTTGGTTGCAGTTTCAGTGGGCTGGGATCCCTTCGTGTTAATTCTTGATCTCCCCGGGGTCTTATTCAGCACAGGGGTTGCTTGTTCCTTCCCTGCTGCCAGCTGCACCTTCCACGTTGCCTTCACTTTGTTGCTGCCTTTCCTGGCCGGGTCGCATAACCACACCATCTTCCTCTCTAGGCTCTTCTCAATGAGGTGTCCTTCTGGATTTCTGCTGGAGAGCCGATATTTTTCATCGGCACTTGAGGAACACGCCTGTCTGGCTCGCCTTGTTCTCCCGGGAGCCACTAATACTTTTTCATTGTCTTCTGCTCACCCGGTGCGGGACACTGCTTCACCACGCAGTTGTCGGTCACCGACTTTGGGCCGCTTCTCTGCTCTCCTTTTCAGTGGGCCCCGCCGTCTGCGTGCTGCCAGATTTTCCACTTCAGTCAGTTTTATCTGCTTCTTTTTCTGCTTCGCCGACTATTCTCGCTGTCGCCTCCTCGCAGGTGTGGTCGAACACACATTCACTGGGTAGAATCTCTCTGTATCATCGCCGTTTTTCTAGCGGGAGATACGTGCCTATGCAGCCATCTTCTCCTGCGCGCCCTAGTGATCTCCATATTCAGCCTTTTGATGTGGGTAAAGTGAATGTGAAATCTCTATACATCCTAAGAAAGGAAAAACTGTTTGAGACTTTCAAGGTTAAAAAAAAACTTACTTCCAGAGTTACAGTGAAAGGAAACCTATACATAATGGCTTCAACAAACTGCCTTCCGCTTTTCAAGTTAATTCTTGTTTTTCCTTAAATGCATTTAAGAGAAGTAAAGCCATTTAAAAATAGAAAGCTGACAAAAAAAGCCTGTTGGTAGGGTCTAGAAGTCCCGTAATCCCCTTAGTACTGGGACGAGGAAGAGGGTTCAAGAGCAATGTTGCAGGAGTAGTCGGCTTGTTAAGCATAATGACCCACGCTTGAGGGAAGCAGAGAGGTCTAAAAAGCCCCCTGAGGTGCAGGCCATTAGATGGAGATGGAGCTGGAGTAGTCGCAGCAGCAGTCGCAGCAGCAGCACAGGGTGTTGGCAGTTCAAGTAGAAGTCAGTTGAAAGAAGGGGCGCTGGGACTTTAACCAAGCAGATTCCAGCTGCCTGCCCCGAGAGGGTCATGTTCCCCCCTTAATCTGAAGTGCAGAGGTTGCGCAGTGAAAAGCGTGAAGGATGACTGCTTTTCCCCATGTGAACCTGATTGCAGAGATTACGCTGCAGGAAGCATGTTGGAGACCGTGGCTGAAAGTTGTTGTTCAGCTGAGGGTCCCAAGAGCAAGACGAGCTCTGTGACTGCATGGCAGGAAAAAACACCTTCACAGAGGAAATGTATATGCTCAACTAAAGCCAGAAGCATTTAAAATCCTGTAGCACGCGAAGGGAGCAAGATAGAAGCCGGTGAGTGTTATAGAGCAAACAAAGGTAGACCACTGTAGCCAAGCAGAATTACTTGTGTGCGAGTGAAAGCAGCATTAAACAACCGTTGATTGTCGGACAATGGAAAGCCACAAAAGCACTTGCGTATCAGTGAACTTCTTTTAATAGCACTCGTGTGACAGTAAAACACTCTGAACCATGTTAATTGAATACTAAAACTGCAGAAAACGGATGAAAGACTGGTAGTGTGGTAGAGTGTGCTTAAAAGTGATTCTGAGGTAAAGGTAACCAAATAGTCAATTGTGAAGCAGTTGGAAAAATAATGTAGCACTGAAGTTAAGTGAGTGAAAGTTGATAATTGTGAATTGTAGGCAGCAAGCATTGCCCAAGTCAAGAATGAAACCAGCATTTCCCAAAGCCCTGAGTGGTACAAGTATTGCCAAAGCCTAAAGTATTGTACACTCAGTGTTTAAAGCCAAAAGAGACTAACAACAAGGCATACAATTAAGCTGCTGTGGTTGTCAGGAAGCAAAGGGGTGAATGCAAGGTTGTAAAAAGGTGAAGCTTGCTGATTGTGATTGTTCCCTAAAAGTTGGTATAACTCTCATTGCCAAATCCAAAATGAGGAAAGGTAGAAGTACATCCTTAGAGGCATTTTGGTTGTTGTTACAGTAAGACAAGAATGGCGAAGTCTGCCCTTCTAAAAGGAGAATGTTCAGAGGAAGAGTGCCTTGCCTACATGGAGGTGTTGAGGAGCACAAATGTGAATATTGTCTTTTCTGTAAGGTTGCTAAAAGTCACGAAGTTGCAAACTGTCGAAGCTATGGTAAAACATTTGGTTGTCAGTAGATTTAAAACTTCAGAAGCACAGTTGAGTGTGGAACACTATCGGGCAGGCGAGAAGACCTGCATGGTGAATCCTTTCAGAAGTTAACCTTGTATGAGAGTTATCCAGGTGGAAGCAGAGTTGATGTGAAGTCATCCTGACCAAGATATAAACAAACTGTGATTTATGGTGCCGTAAAGAGAATTGAGAAAAGCTTACAAGAACTGTGTTGCTTTAACCTCACCAGATGTTGTGTTTCTTTGAACCTAACAAGGAGTTGTTTCTTCTTTGACATTCATACATTGTGGCAAAGCATCTTGACCCAGATGTGGCAATCATTATTCAAGGAAGAAGATGAATCTTTCCTTTTGGATTGAACATGGGTTAAGAGAACTTTCTTTTGACAAAGTGAAGGAGCCTAGAACTGATTTGGAACTTAGTTTCAAACCCGGATTTCCTTGTTTCTTTTTGTTGAACGTTCAAACTGAATCGAAAGGAACCTGGGGAAGGCGAGTTCACCCAGGTTATAAAAAGACTGAATACATTAGAAATGCAATTATTGACGCTACTGTGAATTGCCATATATTTTCTTGTGTATTTTATTTTTAAGTGTGAGGGCCAGATATCCTTTGTTAGATTGTTTTCTTTAGGTTTTGATAGGCCAGGAAATTCTCGTCCGGGTAGGGATAGTGAGGCGTTTGTAACTTATAATTTAATAAAATGGCATGTTTTGAGAAATCATCCAAAAGTTGTCCGCCTAACATTTCTAACCCCTCACAGCTGGGTATGCTTAGATTCCATCTTTCACCATTGGGGTTCAGCCCCTTTGTGACAGCTGGCTTGATCTATGGTGACGCGTGTGTCGCTCTTTAGTGTGGCTGGCATGGTTACTTTATCGCTGAATACACTTTGTTACCCTTCAGCCTGTTACCATGCTAGGTCCGGTGCTCAGTGCAATGGCCAAACCAGGGTCGATCTTGCACCAATCTGTGGCCTCTGACACACTCGGGCCTGAGCATTGTTCCACTGCCCATATCATCATGATTGACACAGCAACCACCATCTCCTGCACATGCCATGCGCAAGGGGGCTTGAGTGTCGAGTTCTTTGCGGATGCCACATTTCAGCGTTGCACGTCCAGCTCCTCCTTTTTAGTCCCGCTCGAGCACACACTACTCTTTAAGGCAGGACCTGGCACCATCACAGCGGCCAGCTTGCTTGCTTTCTCCCTCCCTCCCTCGGCTTGTGTGCTTTCTCCCTCCCTTCCTCCCTCCCTCGGCTTGCATGCTTTCTCCCTCCCTCACTCCCTCGGCTTGCATGATTTCTCCCTCCCTCGGCTTGCATGCTTTCTCTCTCCCTCCTTCGGCTTGCATGCTTTCTCCCTCCCTCCTTCGGCTTGCATGCTTACTCCCTCCCTCCTTCGGCTTGCATGCTTTCTCCCTCCCGCCCTCCCTCGGCTTGCATGCTTTCTCCCTCCCGCCCTCCCTCGGCTTGCATGCTTTCTCCCTCCCGCCCTCCCTTCGCTTGCATGCTTTCTCCCTCCCTCCCTCGGCTTGCATGCTTTCTCCCTCCAACCCTCCCTCCTTCGGCTTGCATGCTTTCTCCCTCCCTCAGCTTGCATGCTTTCACCCTACCTCCTTCCTTCCCTCCCTCCCCTCGGCTTGCATGCTTTTCCCCTCCCTCCCCTCGGCTTGCATGCTTTCTCCCTCTCTCCCCTCGGCTTGCATGCTTTCTCCCTCCCTCCCTCCTTCGGCTTGCATGCTTTCTCCCTCCCTCCCTCGGCTTGCATGCTTTCTCCCTCCCTCGGCTTGTGTGCTTTCTCCCTCCCTCCTTCGGCTTGCGTGCTTTCTCCCTCCCTCCTTCGGCTTGCATGCTTTCTCCCTCCCTTCCTCGACTTGCATGCTTTCTCCCTCCCTTCCTCGACTTGCATGCTTTCTCCCTCCCTCGGCTTGGTGCTTTCTCCCTCCCTCGGCTTGCACATGCTCCTCTCGCTCTCTCGCTCTCCTCTCTCTCTTTCTCTCTCGTTCTCTTTTCCTCTCCCCCTCCCTTGGCTGACACGCGCTCTTTCGTCCTTTCTTCTGCAGGGAAAACCCGATTTATCTGCAGAGACGAGAACAAATTATGTCCTCCTAATCCCTGCATTGACTACAATTTGTAACTGTGCTTCTGATGCTTGTTAATCTGCTTAGAATCACATGCTGTGCATATGGTCCGACATCCAGTGGTAACCGCAGAGTATTGCATCTTGTCTTTCGGGGGACCGAAAGGGGACGTCGGCATAGGCGTGTCTGAAACACTATCCCTATCGTGACGTGTGTAGTACCCAAAATCCCTCACGCGCCGTGGTCCCTCAGATTGTTTTTTTCCGCCCAGATAACTGGTCACCTTATAGCGGAGCTCTTCATGAGACATTGTTTATCTTACTGAATTGTTGGTTTATTCCCCGTTAAGTCACTTCGCCCATCAAGAACATCTTCGACGAAGACTATGGGGGAATCGTCTATGGCTGTGGGTTCCGCGCCTAAGATCCTGCGTTCGGACTTCCACGTGGTCGGGCCTTCTGGCCGGCCTAAACAGTAGGGAGAGTGGGCTTGGGGTGTGCCATACTGTTATTATGTCTTTCCTCTTTTCCATTTCTTTCCTTTTTGGTCTGGTCACCCTTCCCTTCTGCTATGGAAAGGACTCCATTTAGATTCTGCCCTGTGTGTAGGGTCAGATATCCATGGACAGACGAGCACACGTCGTGTAACGCTTGTCTCCGCCTAGAGCACGACGAAAAGCGGTGTTCGGCGTGTAAACTCCTTAAACCCTTAAGGAGCGCCGGTTGAAGCAGTGGGCCGTGTACGGTATGTCACGCGTGGAGCCTCCCTCCCCTGCCGTGACACCAGCTGAAAGTGACAGGGGTACATCGGATGACCAAACGTCCAACGCGGACGTTATAGACCTTGAGGCGGACTATTCTAGGGCCGCCACGCCCGTCCCCGACCCTTCCAGGTTCGACTGTGGTCAGGGACCACACCTGGTGACAGGGGCATACAATCGCACCGCACAAAGCACACAATCCAAGCGCCCTCCTCGACGACTTCGTCGAAGAAGGCCATAGCGCCAACGGGTCCGCCGGAAAACTTCGGCGGCGCCCACGGATCGGTCTGATCCGAAGCCTTCCCCGCATCCGCAGCAGCGCATGACTGGGCATAACAAACATAACAAGGGCACTACTCCCAAAACTACACGCGCCGGAGTTTCAGAACAAGAAACTTCGACGGATTCCAAGGTTTCCAAGGCCCGTACAGACCCGAAAACTACAAGTAGGCCTCTACCCGAGAAGCCATCCGCTGGCCCTACTGGAGCCGCGGAGGACATTTTCACTGCCGACACATCATCGGAGACGTTGTCTCCCGAAGATTCGGTGACTATCCGTAAGAGCATTAATAGGATTGCTATGGCGGTGGGCCTGGTGCTGGTTCCACCCACAGTTATGGGCCAATCCGCCAAAAGGTTTTCCACGGATTGGGAAGACGATCCCGTAGACTCTTACGAAGAAATCCAGGTACCCCTATCAAGCACCCTGAGAAGATCCTCTCAACGCCTTATGACGGAGAACACGGTTCCTACTCAGCTAGGTCCATTTGGGTCATCCAAGTGGACCATGGAGCAATTCGAGGGGTGTATGGATCGGCTGGAGCAGTTTTTCAAGGCTTCTGATCAACCTCCGCCGAAAAAAGCTCGGGTAGACCCTAACCCTCAAACACAAGACGTCCAACACCTAGATGTCCAACACCAAGTTGACTATCAAGATGATGTCCAGATGGACACGTATAGAGACATCAATACAGACAGCTATGGGGAAGATCAAGGAGCAACGGACAACTGGGAGGACACCCAGCAGGACGATCACACCTCTGCTATCGTTTGCCTCGACTCTCCCCCATCCACTCCGATTCGACAAGCTTCCCCGGTGGATGATCAAATGGCTTTCAACAGCATGTTGAAAAAAGCAGCGGCATTCTTTAAAATTGCCACGCTTCAAGCCTTGCCCGAACAGGATTTTGCGGAGGACATTATTAATGAAAAGCCTCCGGCAAGCCAGTCTATCCCTCTCTTGAGCTCTGTAAAGAGACGGCTGGCCCCTTCCTTACTCACACCCGCTCAGACTAGGGCTGTGAACCCAAGGGTCGAAAAACTTTTCCGACCCTCCCCCACAGACACGCTTTATATCAAAGGACACGCAATCCCAGACTCGCTGGTGGTGACCAACACTCGCAAGAGAGCAGGGGTTCCCCTTGCCACGGGAGAGTCACCCCCGGACAAGGAGTCCAAAAGGTTGTATGCCCTAGGTAAACGGGTTATGTCGGCGGCGGCGGCCTATACCGTCCGGATTGCCAATAACACAACGTTACTAGCAAGCTACGTCGACGTGCAATGGAACCTACTCCAGGAAGGCCTTCAAGAGGTCCCGGAACCAACCAGAGCCAAGCTTCTCGCCATTGTCTCGGAGGGCAAACTTGCCAATCAGAATGTGGTAAAGAATACCCTGGACACCGCAGAGACAACAGGCAGGTCTCTCGCACAGGGTACTCTCCTAAAGAGGCACGTGTGGCTGCGCACGTCGGGCTTCAGGCCTGAGACCCAGGCATCCATTATCAACAAACCCACCGAAGAGGCCAACCTCTTCGGGAAGGCGTTAGACGATGCGTTGGAGACAGCCAAGAAGGAGCACAAGACTATTAAGTCGCTGCACCAAATTTCCCAGAAACCCTCTTCACAGAGGGGCAGTAATTCTTGGCGGTTCTTTTGAGGGCAAGCCTGTGCCGCTCAAAACAATTTCGGCACAGGCAACTTCAACTCAAGTCAACCTGCTGCAAGCCCCACTTACTACCCCCAGAGGGGTCAGAAGCGCTGAAAAAATAGAGGCAGAGGCTCCAATTCCAGAGGAGCATCAACTTCGGGTTGTAAAGTCCAGGTCCCCTCCCATGTCTCCCCGCTCGGGGGGCGATTAACATCTTTCCTCAAGGCATGGGAGGGGATAGCTTCAGACCAGTGGGTCTTAAAGACGGTCGCCCACGGTTACTGCGTGGAATTCGCCCGACCTCCACAGTTCAGACCGCCGAAACATCGACGCCTTTCACCGGAACATCTGCAGCTCCTGATCCAAGAGGTGGAAGTGCTGCTGGGAAAGGACGCCATAGAAGCCGTCCCGATTCTTCAGGTATACGAGGGTATCTATTCAGTGTACTTCCTTGTACCCAAAAAGGATCTCACCAGGCGTCCTGTTCTAGACCTGCGCCCAGCGAACAAGTTCATAAAGCCCCAGAAGTTTTGCATGGTAACACTGCAAGAGGTGATCCCATTGCTAAAACAGGGGGACTTCATGACAACATTGGATATGAAAGATGCATACTTTCATATTTCAATGCTGCCAGCGCACAGAAAATTCCTAAGGTTAGTGATTCAGGACAAACACTACCAGTTTAAGGTACTCCCCTTCATCATAGCATCGGCGCCAAGGGTGTTTACCAAGGTCCTGGCAGTGACAGCGGCACACCTGGGCAGACGTTCAGTTCCACTTTACCCTTACTTCGACGATTGGCTCATCACGGGGGACTTGTTCGACGTTTGCTTTTCAAACACCCAAAAAACAGTTGACCTACTGTTCAGCCTGGGATTTTCTATCAACGAAAACAAATCCAGCTTAGTCCCCAGCCAAGTAAAACAGTTCCTGGGGGCTCGACGGTCTAGTCTTCCCTTCCAGCGAGAGGGTTCAGAACATGCTCTCAGGTTCCTCAGTATGTAGCCAGTCGAGAGGTGACGGTACGCAAAGCTATGCGTTTGCTAGGAATGATGGCGTCATGCATATACTTGGTCCCAACGCGCAGCTGCGCGTGCGTCCCATGCAAGAGTGGCTCAACAGCCAGTGGTGTCAGGCCAGCGGACAATGGGAAGATCTGTTAGTTGTCTCGCCAGCCCTCGTTCTCTCTCTGCAGTGGTGGTTGAGGGAGAACCTCTTGAAGGGGAAAACCTTCACCACCCCTGCAGTGGAAGCCACTCTCACGACAGACGCATCTCTCACAGGGTGGGGGTGGGGGGCTCACCTGCTTCAGCAGACAGTGCACGGAGTGTGGTCCCCTCAGGTAGCGTCCAACCATGTAAACCTTCTGGAGCTACTAGCAGTGTTCAAAGCATTGAAAGCCTTTCAGGAGCAACTGCAAGGAAAGACAGTGCTGGTCTTAACCAACAGCACAACAGCAATATATTACCTGAACAAACAGGGGGGCACTCACTCTCCAGGGCTATCCAAGCTGTCCCAAAACATCTGGATATGGGCTCTCAAACACAAGATGTTCCTGATATCCCAACATGTTCCAGGGGAACTCAATCTTCTGGCAGACGTACTCAGCAGAGATTTTCCTCTGCCAGAAGAGTACGAATGGCGACTGCACGAAGACATTGTATCCAACGTCTTCGCAGAATGGGGGTTTCCAGAGATCGACCTGTTCGCTACTCAGGAGAACGCCCAATGCCAAGATTACGCCTCCAGGTACCCCTAGAACTGATTCAAGGGGAACGGTCTCTGGATAACTTGGTCAGGGAAATTTGTCTACGCTTCCCCCTCCCCCCCAACCCCTAACCCCCCCTCCACCCCCGGACTCCCCTTCTGAACAAGATAGTACACAAGATGCACCAGGAACCAGTCCCCATGATTCTGGTGGCTCCCATGTGGGCCCGCCAACCCTGGTTTGCGCACCTGATGGAAATGTCCCTCTCCCCACCAGTCAAGCTGCCCTGCCCGTACAACATGTTGTCTCAGGACAGGGGGGGGAGACTCTGCACCCATGCCCACAAACTCTGAATTTAGCAGCCTGGCTCCTGAGGTCATAGTTTGGACATCTGCAACTCCCTCAGAGATGCATGGACATACTGAGGGAGGCAAGAAAGCCTAACGCACGTTATTGCTATGCCAGCAAATGGAAACGTTTTGTCATCTGGTGCAGTTCCAAAGGCGTCAATCCCACCGATTGCTCGCCTTCACACATTGTGTTATATCTAACCCATCTATTGGACTCTGGGTTAGTCTTCAATTCCTTAAAGGTTCACCTAGCGGCATTGTCAGCCTACACCACGTCACAGCAGAAGGTGTCGTTGTGGAAAATACCTGTGATTAAAGCCTTTATGGAAGGGGTTAAAAGAATGTATCCCCCCATCACTCACCCAGTCCCTGGGTGGGATCTAAATGTGGTTTTTAACTAGGCTCATGGGACCCCCTTTTGAGCCTATGCATAAAGCTAGTCTGAAAGACCTGACTTACAAGACAGCCTTTCTAGTAGCTATCACTTCTATCAGAAGAGTTAACGAACTACAGGCCCTCTCGGTTTTGGACCCCTTTGTTACAGTCCACAAAGATAAGGTAGTTCTGCGCACACATCCCAGATTTGCGCCGAAATTCATTTCAAAGTTCCATGTGAACCAGTCAATCGAACTACCCACATTCTTCCAGAGACCTACTAACATGGCCGAAAGAAGCCTTGACACACTGCATGTGCGAAGGGCAGTCATGTTCTACATGGATACAACTAAACCACTGAGGAAAACTAAACAATTCTTTGTTTCAGTGTCAGCCGGTAGAGAAGGGGACCCTGTCTCTAAACCAGCAATATCAAGATGGATTGTCAAATGCATCACACTATGTTACACTCTTGCAAAGAGAGAACTGCCCTTCAAGCCTAGAGCACATTCTACTCGAGGCACTGGGGCATCCATAGCATTCATTGCAAATGTTCCCCTAGAGTCCATTTGCAAAGCGGCAACCTGGAGTTCTGTACACACCTTTACAAAACACTATTGCCTAGACACTCATTCTAGGTCTGATTCTCATGTGGGACAAGCAGTACTAAGACATCTTTTTTTATACTGTTCCTTCTCACAACCCACCTCCAACTCCGGGTACTGCTCGCTGGTCTATGCACAGCATGTGATTCTAAGCAGATTAACAAGCATCAGAAGACATGCATTACTTACTGTAAAAGCATTTCTGATGATTGTATCTGCTTAGATTCACATGCGCCCTCCCTGCCTCCCCGCTCGGGGTGGAAGGAACATAGACTTCTTACTACTTTCTCTCTTCATGTACTCACTCACTACAGCCTTGGGCTCCCTCATGGCAGAAAAAATACAATCGGAGGGACCTCGGCGCGTGAGAGATTTTGGGTACTACACAAGTCACGATAGGGATAGTGTTTCAGACACGCCTGTGGCGACGTCCCCTTTCGGTCCCCCGAAAGACGAGATGCAATACTCTGCGGTTACCTCTGGATGTCGGACCACATGCACAGCATCTGTCTCTAAGCAGATACAATCATCAGAAATGCTTTTACGGTAAGTAATGCATGTCATTCCTCCTCTTTTGCCGAGAGGAACTTCAAGCGTCCTTTTAGGTTGGAGATTCCCAAAGAAGCTGAATTATCTCATTAAGAGCCTTTGGATGCTGCTGTTTAGATTGCTAACTCCTGAAAACAACCCTTCCTGCGTTTCATAGAACTGAGTGTTGTGCTGTTTATCTCTTCAAACTACTGTCCTCAGTTTTATTCTTTAAGCAAATTATTTCTTAAATGTTTGACTGAATAGTACATAGTACTTGGTAGTCACCTTTTTAAAATGTGTAATAATCTTTTGCTGGAATGTTGTCTTTTCACTAGACGCTACTCCAATACACAAGTCCCAAGCGTTACTGACCCGAAGGGAAGGTACTCCCTGTTGGCAGTCTTCCAGGACCGCCGCACTGTGAGCCCCCCACTCCCGAACATAAGACACACACAGATTCAGTGTTCGTAGCTCGGGCTCCCCGGTGGCTCTGCGGCTGCCAGGAACGCCCCGTTTATTTATACTAATTTAGTACCGTTTATTATATTAAAGGGCCAGCGCCACACTCCTCCTTTTCCATAACAACAAACTGAAAAGAGAGGATCTAAACTAGCAAATAATATCACACACTGGCAAAACCCAACTGCCCCCATTTATTGGTGCCCACCCTGGATCCCCAGATGGTACCCCACATGAACGGCATGAGAGTCTTTATCACACAGCACCGCCTTTTCAGTCCATCACATAGTCTGTAAAATGGGCAAGTTTCCCTCGCCCAGTCCTCAGGGGGTACCTCCTGCCTGTCTCTCTGGCCGGAGTTCCTTCGCCTGGTCCATCGCGGGCCGGGGACTCCACTTGGACGGGACGACCTCCCCCCCCCCCCCTTCATCCGGTGCTTCCTCTGGGTCCATGTCCCCCATAGTCTCAGCCCTTGGCTCACCCAGCCTCTTAAAGAAGTTGGCGTTTCTGGTGACCGATGCTGTTCCGTCCAACAGTTACCATAGATCTCTTGACCGCCACCACGTCCAACGGAGCCGGTTCGTAGGTGAGACAACTTGCCCTGCGGGTGACGATTCCTCACCAATACTTCATCGGCCGGGGCAAGCCTGGGTGGTCTTAGACCTCTCCTGTTGTTTTCCATTTCTGTCCGTGCCTTTCTCTCTTCCTCCACCTGGTCATTGTTGATGACGGCCGGCGCTCGCTTTATTGCCTTGTTAGGAAGGCGCATGTCTATGCAAATTCTCACAGCATTGGGTTGCTTGGGCTTGCGGGCAATCACGATGGCAGACGCCCACGGGGTAGGGCCCTCCCCCTTTTCAATGATGTCCAGCCCAACAAGGTTATCCAGTTCCTGATCCACCAGATCTCTGAGGTGGAAAGGCACTCGCCGATGTTTGAGCGCCACCGGTTGAATGGACTCATCTATATGTAGCTGTACAGATTTACCCGCCATCTGTCCCATGCCCTCAAACAGAGGCGAGTGTTTTCTCAGTAACACCTGTATGGCGTCCAGGTACACCTAGTACGCAAATGTGACGATGCCAAGGGCCTCAGCCGCAGCACAGTAGGGTGTTGCTGCTAACCGGTATAATGTAGAACCTGTCCCGGACTGACATGTTGCCATACTTCACGCTTGCCACAAACGCACCGTCCCCGGCAATCAGCTGTTCACCCACAAAAGAGAAGATGCGCGCTTTTGGTGCAGTCAGGACCGGTGGGGATTGCATATTGTCAGAGTGTTCCCTGACCATTACATTCACTGACGCACCAGTGTCCACCAGCATCGGTATGGAGTCCCCATTCACCAGGACGTTGCACCTGGGCTGTCGCTTGGAGTTGGCTTTCAGGACACCACACTGGACACGAAGAACACGTTTTCTTCATCTTCTTCATTACCCTCGGGCGGGGCACCATCATCCCCTTGGTCCACCTGGGCCACGTTTGATGATCGCTGGGGGCAGAAGAAACCAACCCGAACGGGCCCCCTCTGGGAATGACTGTCGGAGCTACTGCCCTACACATCCAGGCATAGTGGTAAGCCCCCCACATCGGCCACACGATTTCCCAATGGCCGGGCATTCCGCTGGATGCGGGAGATCGTATCCGCATTTCAGGCAAGAATTGTTCACTGCTTGTCCTCTTAGTCCTTGGCCACCCGCTGGGCGTCTAGACCCTCGGCCCCTGCCAACAGCGCATATGTCTTCCACTTTACTGGGGCGCACTCCAGCCTCTATTCTGGTCACCTGCAACTCTGAGACCTCATGGCACCTCCCCAGTTCTAGGATGCGGGGAAGGGTGAAACCCGGCTCTCGCAGGATCTGACGGCACAATTTGCCAGACACACACCCCTGGATGAGTCGATTTCTTATCATGGTGTCTGGGTCATTCCTTGCACATGGTACTGCCAGTCTACGCAGCTTCCCATAGAACACATCTAGAGTCTCATCCTTTTGGCATGCCGCACCCAACAGGAAACGTTCATAATCTGCATTTGCCATGGGCAGGAAATGATTGTGGAGCACATCCTTGGCCGCTGCATACGACCCATCCGCTGGTTGCAGGGACAGGAATATTTCATGTAACGCAGGGCCCGCACAGTATAGAAGGGTGACCAACTTACTGTCGTCAATAGTCTCCATGATGGCCCTGAAGTACATCTCTAACTGTAACGCTCACCTGATTCCCACGGAGGCGCAGGTCTGGCTTCGAGTGCTGATGCTTCTTCAATGGTGAAGCGCAGGACTCTGAAGATGGACAGGAAGGGCCCTCTACTCTGGCTTCTCCGGCTCGCAGGAATATTCCCCTGTGCGTGAAAAGGGAGTATTACCTACTGACTGAGTTATGCTCAAGCCTCCCACTCTCTTCCAACCCTCCACGATACCCTTCCACGATTCCCTGTGAAGTCTCACCTTAGGGTCTGAAAGGACGAGCTCTCCATCCTGCTTCTGACGCAGGGGCGCATTGAACCCAGTTACTTCACTGGATTGAGGTTGGATGGGAGTTCAGGTAAGCTTGATTATACTGGTAAGGCGCTGTAAAAGTTCTGTTGCAAGTTCAAAAGTTCAAGCTTTAAATAATAATGTTCATTGTCTTTTTTCAGGTGATGAATGAAGATTCCTTTGGAGACTTCTTGCAACAAAGCGCTGATGTTGATGTCTTTTCCCCATAGGAGCCGGGGTTCGGAATGCCGGAGATATGGCGCCGACCCGAAGTGAAACGTGCAGTTCCAGTAAAGATCTGGTAAGTCCTAGATGAGCGCTCAGGTAATGTTTTTGCATTCGCTCATCTTTTTCTTTGTCTTTTTTCCCCATAGGGGCCGGGGTCCTGCTTGGAAGCAGCAAGACCCGAAATGAAATGGGAATGACCCAACAGGTAAGTCTTAGAAGGAAACTGAGCTTTTCCTATTCCCTTCCTTCTCTCACCTCTTATTCTTGTCTTTTTCTCTAGGCTCTTGGAAGTGGCTGTGTATCCGGATGATCGCTGCTGAAGATGGAGGAACCCAGGAAAGGTGAGTGAAATGCAGCGCTGCAGCGATCGTAACGAAATGCTTTTAAAAATGATGTCTTCCCTTTCAGGATCGTCGGTGATGTCTCCGTGGTGCAGATTAGCTGGTAGGTCTCTTGTCTCCCTTTGCAGGTGACCCAGGATGCTGACAGGCGTGGCTGAAGTCCAGATGCAGGAGCTGACACGGTGAGCGTCCAGCTGCGAGGAACAGAACAACGCGAAGCGTGAGTTGCTGATCGGGTGTGGTTTAAATAGCTTTGGAAGAAGTTCCAAGTGTGTATCCTTCCTCCGATCAGGTATGTATCCTTCCCCGACCACACCCGGGTGGAAAGTAGTCCCACAGGTAAAGTAGTTCCTATTCAGGCCTCAAGAGGGCCTGGATGTGGCAGCATGGTCTGCATCAGGTAAGTGCACATTAAAACACTTGAACACATGTCTAGCTTTATGAGCCTGGCACCTAAGGCGCCAGGACAGAGGTCCAACATGAGCCTGGCGCCTAAGGCGCCAGGACTGCATCCAAAGGGCCCCAGCTTGGGCCCGCTGGCACTCCCCTGGGGGAAATGATGCCTGCCTCTGGGGTTGCTGGGTCGGACCTGGCTCCTTGGAGGTAGGCATCATGACACTAACCTGTCCATCCACATTTTCCATCTTGGCCCCAGACTTGGAGTGCCTGAGACATCAAACTCGGGCATTGGCTGCAGGGCGCCAGGTGGTTTGGGTAAAGGCCTTGGTGGCAGGATGGGTGGCTGCTGTTGGGCCACTACAGGAGCAGCCTGCTGTTGGGCAGCGGCCGCAGCTTGTCCTTGGCTCCTGGTGGCAAGCGCACAGGCACCCCAGGGATGTAGAAGAAAATGGGGCCGCAACTCACCACCACACCAGTAGGTAGTCCTCTGTAGTAGACGGGCTCCAGATGTGGCCACCAGCAATCCCACAGATGCAGATGTTCCTCAAGTGCAGCAAGCACAAACCATCCACAACGTCGTAGATCAGAAGCCAGGCAGTGTTGAGGTTCCAAAAATTTAGCAGCGTGAGCCCAAGGTCTGAACACACAGCAGGCCTTCCTTGGTTCCACACCAAATCACTCGGTGAAACTGTGAAGGAATCACTATGAAAATAGCAGGTGCTGCTTCTAGTGGCTGTCTGCCACTGGATTGTCCAAAAATTAATCCTGGATGGCTCACGGATGCTTTGTAGGAATCCATGACATCCCGAGGCCTATTGTACAAAATGGCCGCTGACCGCGTGTATTATCCCCTTCTCCGCGGCATATTTCACAAGGTGCACCTCACATATGATCATTCGCGCACCTTATGAAGACAACCGCCTGTCCCGGGTTAAGATCCGACGCTCGTCGCCACTGTTGCTAGTATTCCAGGACCGCCGCACTGTGAGCCCCTCACTCCCGAACATAAGACACACACAGATTCAGTGTTCGTAGCTCCGGCTCCCTGGTCGCTCTGCGGCCGCCTGGAATGCCCTGTTTATTTATACCCGCACGCGACAGAGTGAACGTCGCACCGTCGTGTGCGCGCTCTTAAAGGGCCAGCGCCACACTCCCCACCAAGCAAACGCTACTGAAATCGCTGAAGACCCGCTGCTTCTGAGCTTGCGTGTGGCTGACCAATGTGTTGCTTCAAAAATGAATTACGCTTAGGGAAAGAGAACCGCAGCTGCCAGTAGTCTTCCACTAAAATGTCTTTCTTTAATGATTCGCCCAACTGGCAGATTTATCCTTGCTTTGGTACAGAGTACACTGCCCTGTTGATCATGCGCACAGTTCTCAGCTGCAAGTAACGCTTCTGTTATCAGACTAGTTCTTCCTTCAGAACGTGCGCGCTACTGTTAAACAATTAACATATATTTTATGAGACCATGCTTGCTACCGCTGGCCAAATAATCACGCACATTGAACACAGTTAGATTTCAGTCTCAAGACTTGGGCGCGGAGCGACTTCAGGGTTCTAGTTTTTACTAGTACGGCAACTGGAAAGGAAAATGAAGCGCTCATCTTAGAGGTAGCCAATCTAACTAAATACCTAAACTAAATTTAAAACAAACCTTGTACTACATGCAAAATTCACGAAACCTTTGAATTTCTTGATTTTACTGAAGTACTGCGCTCCCACTATACACTCTGCTGGACTTAACCCATGCAGACTTGATACTTCCAGATTGATTTTAGGCTCAAGGCTCAAGTCAGGAAAGCTGACAAGTTCCAAATATGAAATTAAGGACTCAAAAGACATGGGTCCTTCCTGCTTAAGGAAGGACCATGAAAGGCAGTTGGAAAGGTCAGTTCAGCGACTAGGCTCTCAAATCCACCAACCAGCTGCCAGAATCTAACTTTACCAATCAATTGCCTGATCCTTCAACGCCATGTTGGTTTGGGAAGCATTCCCCCTGTAAACGGAGTATTTAAGGCCAACCCTAACTGAACTTCACTGGATTGAATTCTTCATCCATAAAATAACACATGTGCCCTTTTCCCAAATGATCAGAAATCGCATACAAAATCTGAAACCGCACTCGCCTCCCACATCCTGCATGCATAGCCAGAATCTGACACCTCCCTCGGCTTGTGCGCTTTCTTCCCTCCCTCGGCTTGTGCGCTTTCTTCACTCCCTCGGCTTGTGCGCTTTCTTCCCTCCCTCGGCTTGTGTGCTTTCTTCCCTCCCTCGGCTTGTGTGCTTTCTTCCCTCCCTCGGCATGCGCGCTCTTCCCTCCATCCCTCTCTCCCTTGACTTGCACGCCCTTCCTCGGCTCACCGTCGCGGAGGACGCTGTCCTTCCTGGACTCTAGTCTGTGTTTGGGCTCCAAACTTTCCAACTGGTCCGGTTTACTCCACAAGCACTCTGCCTCTGCGGTCTTGCATGCTTCATCGTCTAGTGCCTGCCTCCTTCTCCACTGCCGGATTTGCATTCTTCCAAGGGGATAAAATCAGACCCCCTCTTACCCACTCACCTTGTCTACTGCTGAGACTCTATACGGTACCCAGTCAATTCATCCAAAACATTAGAGTGGTCTATTTCACTGCAGAGAATAACACAGAAAAACAGTGAAACCATTAAATAAAGGGTAGTGGGGTAAGGGGCTTAAATGGGTCGGGATAGTGTTGTGGTGGCATTATAAGGGTGGAAAATCGGGAGGTTTTAGAGGGGGGGCACATTTGATTTTTGGTGTTTTGGCCGCAATGAAATGTACCACTCTGTAACTTCTGTCAGTAAAATCACATATAACCCTCTATACCTGCATTCTTTGGAGGTCTGCTGCTCAAGGACGGACCCACGCTCTGCACCAGCATTCTTTGATGCTCCTCTAAATACAAAGAGGGAGCCTACTGCAGCACTCCTTTCCCCATATCCAATGGGAGCAAGTGGACCTAGTCTCCATGAACCTCCTGACTGTGCTTGCATTGCCGGATCCACAAGTGGGTGCCCCTTTTCTGCCAGAACTCTGAAGACTAAGCCGACCAGAACCTCTTCTTCCCAGGATATCAGGCAAGTGCCTAGGTTTCATCTATTCAGTTTGAAAAGCTCCAGGAGCCTGTGATCCCCTCTGCCCTGAAATTTCATAGTTGAACTCTCCTCCCGGTTCTCCCATGGCTGCCCCTCTAGTTTTACTTTGCAACCTTTCATCAATAGTTCTTCCGTTGGGTGGGCGGGGGAGGTTATTGTCTCCAAGCCAACTCTAGCCTCAGAAACTAAATCTGGTGCCAGAGAACAGTCTGAGAACCTTGCATAGCTGAACACTGCTCACTGCAGGCCCCAGCTTTTTGCCTTTTCTGGTTATAACCTTTCATCCGAAAACCAACAAATAGTAATAGTCGTTCCCGTGAATCTTGGATTCCTTCCTACACCAGCTTACTGCCCTTGTCGCAGTAGCAAGTAAGTGGCAATATTTAAATAAGAGTTCTTTTAAAGTCAAAATCTTTCAAGAAAAATAAACATCAGTAAGAGATGGGTAGGCAAGTGACTAAGGGGTACCAGTATTGCAAATGGGGCCAGCCTTTGAAGAGCGAGAGAGTTACTTGTGAAAGTGCCACCAAAGAACAGTTCTATTGCAACGCGGTACTCAGGATATCGTGCAGAAGAGACCCAGGGATGAAGAAAACCAAGAAAATGCCAATCGACAGTGCCAGAAGATCAGGAGAGCAATATCTTTGCACTGGGTAACCAGTTGTGCAGGATGTGTTGATGGATTTCAGAGGCGTTTGCTTTTTGGGATGTTCATCGACCACCATTGAGTCCATTGAATGCCACGCCTGTGTAAATGGGACACCCAGAACTTTGGGAAGGCTAATTCGAGGAGCCCCAGGTTGGGGGTCAGAGTTGGAGGAGCAGAAAGATGAGACAGCCCGTGATAAGCAGTTGCTGGTGATGCAGTGTTCCCAGGGCATCTCAGGCACAGGATCCTGCTTCTGAGGAGTGGCTGTGGTTTTGACAAGACCCCAATCGAGAGCTGGTATCAAAGAGAAGTTGAAGGCACACCGGATTTGAGCGAGCCATGTAAGATGGATCAGGAAGTTGCAGGACTTGAGTCAGCACAGTCTCTGAAAATTCCCAGATTGTTTTGCATTGTAATGTACTTGTCATTTGTATTGCAGCAATTTTACCATTATTATAATCTCAATGCGCTGTTAGTGGGAACGCCCTCGGCAGACTGAAGTCCAGAGTGTTGTAGGTCATGGAGCACAAATAGGATGCGTTTCTGCATTCGGCCAAAATAAAGGCCTTCGCATGGCTGGCCAGGTTCCAGCAGAGAAGCAACCCATGTGGTGCCAAGAGGAGTAGGGGTGGCATCGGTGCTAGACTCGCTTTGTGCACAGTGTGCCCAAATTTGTTGTAGGTCTGTGCTGCATTCTGCTGTCGGAGGTGTTGAGGCGTAGTGGAAGTATGCAGACAGGATATGTGACCAGCACAACCAAATTTTGTGGTAGTCCTTGCTGTATACTGATGTGTGGATAGCCATCCTTGCGACCAGTAGATTGGTGTATTATGCATACCTTGCTGCCATTGACAGAACCAGGTACATGCCTGGGGTCCTCTGGTGATGATTGTCTGGTCTGTTCAGCTCTGAGTTGTCAGGGTTCCAGCATCAAAGAAGCACCTGCTGCTGGGTCCAGCAATGCAGGCACAGTGACTAGCTTCAGGGGCACGAAGCCTTTGACCAGCAGTTGTGATCCAGTTTTTCCTACCAGATCAGGAGAAAGGATCGACATTGACAAATTTATTCTGCGTGTCTTTTGGAGAGGCAGGGTTTCCCTGTCTGATTCTTCGAGATGTGTGAAGTTTCTGGTGAAGAGCTTTGTACTCTCCTTGATCTGCAGGCCTTCCAATGTGCAGGTCCTGAGATCCAGCTGCAGACAAGGGAAGTGGGCACAGGGGTCTGCTTTTATCCCCCCTGTGGAACCAGTGAATGAACTCTGAATCAAACACCAAGCATAATTCAAGAAGAGGGGTGGTCAGCCAATACCCGACCATCTCCCTGGCCAAATATGCCCCCTTCCTCGCTCATACACATGTGAACCCTCAGGTCTTGGCACCCACCAACTACAACCTCCATGTTGAGGATAGAAGGGGTCAGGAAGCCTCCAAGATCCTGTTGCTCCCAGGTGGTACCTTGCTGCTTGCACCTCATGGCCAGAGACCGAAGCATTGCACGTTTGAAGGCTGGCCTACTGTTCTACAACATAATCTACAATCAAGGAATATTTGTTGAGGACATCTGGGTCTCTGTGGAACACCAGGCTTACCTGACCTGCACTGCTGGGTCACTACTTGACTGCCTGGCCACTGAATCTGTGTCATTGGCTTCCAGACAGCTGCGCTATACCCTGCCACTTTTGTCTTTGTTCTGGCATCAACTCTGGTAACTGTAGCCATCCTGCTCTCTTGCAGCACAGGAAGCTTTCCTTCCAAATTGACATGTCTGCTGCTGGTAAGCTTTGACTTTTTAAACTCTTTGCAAACCTTTTGACAACTCTGGGTTCATTCAAGTCCAATACTATCCCACAAATCTCAAGGACGCGTGGGTTATGCCTCTCCTCAAGAAACCATCCCTCGACCCCAATAATCCCTCCAACTACAGACCCATTACCACCGTACCCTTCCTTCTGAAGATCATCGACAGAGCAGATTATTTGCAGATCCAGCACCACCTTGAAAGCAATAAGCTGCTAGGGCTATGCCAACCTGGATTCCGACCCAGGCACGGAACCAAAACAGCTCTAATAGATCTAGTAACCCAAATCGAGAACATCAAGGATTCAGGCAACCTCGTCATCCTTCTCTTACTAGATCTTTCAGTGGCGTTTGACTTGGTCCACCACAAAACCCTCTGTAATCATCTCTCCTTAGCAGCCCACTTTTTAAATGACACTATCACCTGGATCCAGTCATTTCTGAACAATAGAACAACCAGAGTATTTGCACCTTCTACCTCTGCACCCCCACCGACTGTCACATGCGGGGTCCCACAAGGCTACTGTGTCTCCCCCACACTCTACAACATATTCACTAAACCTCTTTTCGATAAACTTGACCGACTGGGCATATCTTACACCAATTACGCTGACGACACTCAAATTCTCATACACATCACAGGCAACCAAGGCACAGATTCAACGACTTAATGACATTTACCTTATCATCCAAGCCTGGATGGCGCAACACAGGCTCTGCCTTAACGACAAGACTGAACTTCTCCTTCTGAGAACCCAAGCCAGACTCAAACTTGAAAACAAATTTGACACCTTCAACATTGACAGCAACAACATCAAAGTCTATAAAGATGTCAAAACACTAGGCATGTACATTGACTCCACCATCTCGCTTGGTAAGCAAATCAATGCCACCGCATCCACGACTGCTTACACTTGTAAGCTCATCAACGCCTGTAGACCTTTCCTGATGACTGCAAATTGCATCACCCTGGCTAGGGCGCTTATACGAACTAAGCTAGACTACTGCAACGCACTTTACTTAGGCACCGGTCAGATCTATCAAAACAATGCACTAAGAGCAGCCACCAACTTCCCTAGAAAAGTGCACATCTCATAGCTGAGACGCAGTGTTCACTGGCTCTCAATCAACCAAATGATTAAATTCAAGACTCTCTCCCTCATACACCAATGTATACATAATCAGGCACCCAAATACCTCTGCGACAAATTCAAACTCCAACTCTCATTAAGACAAACGAGATTGTCCAATTCCAATAACCTCATCATGCCAAGTTCAAACTGCAAAAGGTAGGGGGCAAAAGCGTCCCAGTCCTCGCAGCCAAAACTTGGAATACACTACCTCCTAACATCAGGTTAGAACCCTCCATCCACAAATACCGCTGGAAGGCCAAATCCTGGCTCTGTCTGAAGGAAAACTAACCTACTTCATCGCCAGACTACACTACACACTGCTTCATCTGTGAAATACTCTTGAATCTAACTGTCTATACTGTATATACTCATTGCTGCTTATTCACTTTGACTGTAAATTGTTTGCTTTACTTTGCCTGTAACTGTACATATACACCCTTATATGTACCCAAGAAATGTGCTCAGTTGCCTCAGGGCTCGTTGCGCTATATAAATAAAATACAATACAATGTACTGTTTTTAAGGGTAGAAGCCAAGATTGTTAGTGCATGAAGGTTATTTTTTTTTATTTTTTTATTTATGTGCTTGTAAAGCGCTGAAAGCCCACAGGCATCGGGGCGCGTGACATAAAACATGGTAATTACATACAGGACTTAAACGTTCTGACCTAAGCTGACTAGATATCTGGGTGCTGGTGACCTCTATTTGAAAATGTGTTTGAAGGCTTTCTAAAGGCCTGGTAGCTTGGTTCAAGTCGGAGAGTTAGGGGTAGGTTGTTCCAATCCGTTGCTGCCAGAACTGGGAAGGCCCTGCCCAAGCCTGTTGCTCGGCTGTGGGGAAGCACTGTGATCTGCCTTGCGCCTCAGATCTCAGTGAACGACTCGGATGTATTGTCTGATCTTTTTCTTGAGGTATGCAAATGCAGTTCAATACAGGCACCTATGCAGTAGTGTCAAGGCTTTGAACTGGATCCTATCTGCGATCTTGAGCCAATGCAGTGCTTTCCTGTCCATGGAAATATGGTCACTTGTCTTCTTTAATTATTCACACAGCATTATTTTCCATGACCTGGCATCTCTCAATGCAGTTCTTAGTAGCCCCGAGCATGAGAGAGTTTCCATAGTCCAATCTGGGCAATAGGGTTGCCCTAGTGATCGTAGCACTGTTCTTTTCGCTCAAGAATGGACAAATAGATCTAAGTAAGCAGCGATAGTAAGAATTGTTCTTGTCCAGGTAGTGAACCTGCGCCTCTGCTCCCAATGATGGTTCCATGGTCGTTTTGAGGGTTTTAACCTGCTTGAACACCTGAATGTGTGTGCCCTTTATGTGAAAGGCCTCATAGTCTGGCCCTAGCTTGGCTCTGGCTTGATGGGTGCCCAAGATCGTCATCTGTCCTTTTACTATTGAGGCACATCCAGTTTCCCTCCATCCAATTCTCGATGATGTTGTACAGTGTTGAGATTTTGGCGCTGTCCTTGAGATAGTTGCCCTCCAGCTCTACCACCAACTGGGTAACGTCGGTGTAGTTTGTAAAAGAAAATGCGCCAACGCTTTCCAGTAATTCGCACAGGCATCACATATGCAAGTTGACAAGAAGAGGGGATAAGCTAGCCCCTTGTGGCACCCCAGACCTTATATGGGCTGCTTTGGAGAATTCCCCCGCCAACGCCCCCAATGGTTTTTTGCCTCTCGGTCAGCTAAATAAGATGTCAACCATGCCAATGCTTCCTTGGAGCAGCCAGCCATTTTGTCCAGGACCAGTTGAAGTAGTTGGTGGTCTACTAGATCAAATGCCACACTCAAGTCCAAGAGCATCAGAAGCCCTGATTTCCCTGATCTAAAACACTAAGCATGTGGGTCTGCAAATCAAGCATGGCGGGCTCCGTACTGTGTGCAGTGCGAAAGCCTGATTGTTGGTCGTGCAGAATGGAATTAGCTTCCACATGCTTCTGAAGTGGAGCAGTTGCTATTTTGTCCAGGACTTTAAGCAGGAAGTTGCAATTGGTGATGGGATGCACATTTCCTGGGCCCTTGGGGTCTAGGCCTGGCTTCTTAGTAAGGGGGGTGATGGTAACTGCTTTAATGCTCTTGGGCACAGTGCCTTCTTTGAATGATGCATTTGCTATTTTAGTCAGAACTGGTGTGAAGATCTCCTTATTCTCTAATATTATTTTGGGGGGGGAATAATATTCTCAGAGCATGAGGTGGGCTTCATGGAGTCGAGCACTCTGACCATCTCTTCCTCGGAGATGGCATGGAAGTAGAAGTTAACTACTTCCGCTGCCTGAGTTCCCCGATAGGTGTGGGTGCCACTCTGTTGGATGTTTCCCTGGCCCATATTATGGTGTCCCTGGCTTTCTGAATTTTGAGAGCGAATGCCTTTTGCACCATCTCGCAGTCTTCCTGCGTGGGATCAAAGGGGGAGGGAATAGGGCCTTAGGTTTCTCTATGGACTTTAGGATGTCAAATAATAAGGTTAATGTGGGGCCCAGTGGGCAATTGAGAGCATCCATTCTATGTGTCCATGTTGATGTCTTGGTCGAGGTGCATCTCGGTAGTGGCCCTTTTCGGGTAAGGTTCTTGTGAAGAGATGTCCTGTGGCACCCTGGTATCTCGGAGTGGACAGCGTGTAGTGACTGATCCTGGATGAGAGTCGGGGAACTGTGGCAGAAGGGGAAAACATTGAGTGCATGCGCAGTGGGTACCACATAACAGAATTGCTGCAATACCACAGGTATGAGACACGGTTTAGTGCAGATTACAGTGGAACATCGGATAGCAAAGTCACAGTATAGCGCAGATTATAGTAGGACACCAGGTGGCAGTATTGCAGTGGGACGACAGGAAGCCAAATCAGTGTGGCACAAATTATTTTTGGGCACCAGGGAGCAAGATTGCGTAATAGCAAATATTACTGGAACACTAAAGGGAAAATTCAGTGTAGCAAAAATCATGGAGGGAAACCGAGGAACAGCACAGCACAGCACAGTACAGTACTACAATGCGTCATCACTTACCTAATCTTGTAGAAAAGGCAATCAGTAAGCACCTGTAGATGGAGGCATTATTTGCAGTGTAGACTTTTATCATGGGCAAACATTGTAGCCCCATAGCACTGATGTTGGCTCTATTGTGTGGATATTCCCTTATTGGATGTCACTTTTAACCAACTTGTTATTCTCCTGGATGCGCGCTGCCTTGGCTGTTCCACCGCATTTACCACTAGGTGGTGGGACGATTCACAAGGTGTCGTCGCTTCTCACCAAGGAGGAGCCCTTTTCCAAAAGGCTAGGGAGGTGTGGCCACTACCAATTAGTCTAATAGTCTCCCTAGGGGTGGTTTAATGTGGGAAGACCCCAAGGGGAGGGACTCCATCCCCCCTTTACCCCCTGGGGCAAAGACGATCATCTGGGGTACAGCCCATTGAACATTGTCACTCTTCAACATTCCCTAGTCGTCCTCACCGTGCAGAAACATTTTATTGAAAGTAAACCTATATGTTATAACACAGGGGGGCAAAAGCTAAAACCAAAAGTACTATGACGAAAAAGAGCATAGAAGATATGTTGGTCATTGACTGTGCTAGTACTGGTAGGAGGTGACCCTGAGGAGGCATGACGATTACATTTTCAACAGAAATAAAGGACTTTTACAATTTGCATGGGCAGGACTGGCAACATTGTATAGGTATATACGATTGACTAACAAACCTGTCAAACCCAACCGGGGGAGGCACTGGGTGCGGAAACCAGTGTGTGTTTTGAAACCCCTGGGCAGACCAGAGTCTGAGAAGAGTGGAGGACGCCGGTGAGGAAGGAGCACTTTGTGGGTCGAGACCCGTATGTGTAGCAGGAGAGAAGAGCCGAGCAGTATACCCGAGCACAGAGCTGCTGCAGGAACTGGAGAGAGAAGCCTGGTGCATTGGAGAGAAGAACCCCAGTCCGAGCAAGTCCCAGTGGTGTGTCACAATCACTCAGAAGGAAAGGGGAGGTGTGAGAGACCCAGAGGGGACACTGGGGACGGGTCGGGGACCGAGCACTTGTATAACTAGCATCCGAGGAGAGGTTCCTTGTTGCAGTGGCGATAAGCCCACTGATCACCAGAGACGGGTCAAAAGACCCCAACCAGTACAAACCAAGCACCCAAGGAGAGTTTCCTCATCGCAGTGGCTATAATAAGCCCACTGATCACCAGAGAAGGGTCTGGGACCCCAACAAAAGTGAACTGAACAAGCAAGGAGTACATCCTTGTTGCAGTGGTGACATTAAGCCTAGTGATCAACAAAGAAGGATTTGGGACGTTGCTAACACCGAAAAAGGAGTGGAAAAGTTTATATCAAGCTGAAGATAGTCAGAAAGAACTTATTAGACACCAGGAGAAGGGAGTCATTCTCCTGAGGAAGGAGCTAAAGCTCTTGGAACATACTCTAAAGACGGCAGGGGAGGGAGTCATTCTCCTGAGGAAGGAGCTAAAAATCTTGGAACAGACTCTAAAGATGGCAGGGGGGAGTCATTCCCCCTGGCCTTGTTGTGAACTGTCCAAGCTGTTCCAAGTGAGTAATTCGCCTGGTTTCGTATTGGGAGTTTTGCCAGGACCCCCAGGGGAAGGGAGTACTTCCCATTGGTTTTATTGTAAACTGTATAGATCTACACCAGAAGAAAGGGAGCCATTCTCCTAGACCTGAAATTGTATAAAGGGAGTCATTTGCCCTTGCATTTCTGTTTCAAGAGAACATTATTTTAAACATTATCCGAGCATCAGGAGAAGGGAGACATTCTCCTGGAGAAGGAACTTTCTTTTGGATTATCCGTTAGTTGTAGTGTGAGGGATGGAAGTAGGTTGTGTCACAGGATGGTGGACATTGATTTGACGGACATTCTGACGAACCCTTTAGTATTTGTTTTGAGTCAGGGAAACCCCTATTAGAAGATGGGGATAGCAAACCTTTTTTATGCACACACAGATCTATAACCACCACCACCACGCCACCTTTTTGTCGGCTTCCTCCTTCGACACCCTTACAAAGGGCTGTAAGACAATCTTGTTTGCTAATTGTGGTAGACTACTCTGACACCCTGAACACTGGCATAGAGAAATCCTTCCAACAGGTTTTGTTTAAGATTGGCCGCTCGAGCTTTCTTGTTCTTCACAGTAGTCCAAGCATGGAAGTGGGGCATCATGGCTTTGCTAAAACACTCAGTAGGCTTGAATAACTAAAGGCTTCCTTTCCTCTTGTGAGAACGGTGGCACTGCCCATCTTCCACAGACTTCAAGGAGGACAGCTGTTGGCTCTCAACTGAGAGGGATCCTATGATGTGCAGCTGCAAAAATGTGAACCTCTGCCCCGTGACCAGGGTTTCCTCACCACTTTGACACTCCTGCAGTCAGTGCTCCAGATAAGTGGGAGTATTTTGCTCCCTATTTTTTCAAGTTTGGAGTAAAAGGACTTTAGGAAGTAAAAATGTAAGTCCAATTTCCAAAGGGAGTGTTTTATGAGCAAGTAAAAAAACATGTTTTAACTGCAAAACAAATGTTTTTGTAATTATGATTCCTTTGCACCTAGTTATTCATATACATTCCAATTAGGCAGTAAGAATAGCAGTTTCTTCCTGTACTATGTGCACTACGGTTTATAGTGATAAATTCGAATGACATTATGTCGAAAATCATAATGTCGGAAAAAAAAATGGAATGTCTATTTTTAATTGCTTTTTGTTCAAAACGGGGGGTTTCCACCCCAACCCCCCTTTTTAATTTTTCTTTTTGTTTTACTACTTTTTTTTGTACTTGCGGAACCCAAAAAAAAGTAAATGGAAAAAAAACATTTTTTTTTTCGACATGTTTTCGACTTTTTCACTGCTTACCGTGCACTACTGGTCCAAACACGTCCAGGGAGTCGTGTGGGTGAAAGCAGGGGCACAAGATCCTACATGTCTGTTTCCTATTTTTTAGTTGGGACTACTTTTACTCCCTGTTTTAATTTTTGGGGAGGATTTGCCTATTTTTAAGGAGTACAAGTGGCTGATATACCCTTATCTGTGGGGATTCCTGCAGTGTCCTGGGGTATACTCCTTCACTGTGGGAGTAGCACTGGTAATCATCCAAGGTTATCTATTTTATCTATAAAAGCAAATGGCTGCGAACTCTCAATGTGGTTGATAACCACTGAACAGGTTATCATGCCGTGTTCTTTCGAGAGAGGGGCGCCTGCTACCTTTTTTGTATATTTATCTTATCCAGTCGCAGGTCTAATCGCACTGTATCTGCTTCTTAGATTGGAGCTTTCCGCCTACCCAAACCCAAAGCAGAATACATTTTGCAGCTACTGCACCTGCAACCCTCGACAACCTGCGATGGGACCAACTACCATGGGTGAGTGGGCCTCTGTGATTCTCACTTAACCTGGGGGTGGTTTTCAGGCTCTGGTTTTTGGGGTCTGAGTGTAGTGTGACGAACCGCAGAATTTCATCACTTCTCGCAAGGGGAGCGCCTATCCCAGTGAGGCTAGGGAAGTGAGCCTGCTACGCAATATCCATTTTAGAGGTAGGGACAAGCAGGAACTCATGGGAGAGATTCCCCACTCGGGGGCAAGGACTCCCATTTTTATGAGAACTCCCTAAGCAAAACATCACTAAACCTCCTTCGTTAATATCCTGTGAAGGAGATGAAGAACAAACTAGGATTTGTTATCGTTATTCAAATATACTATTGGAACCTTTTGAAGGAAAATCTGTATGATACTGGGATAAAGAAAACCACTGGAAGAATACAGAGTATGAGTTGGGGTGAGAAAGGCATGGCCCTCAGAGGTAGACACAGACCTAAAAGATGCACATTGCGATAACCTTGATTCATAAAAATGGGGTTTGAAGAATGCCTACCTTGCCCTATTTCCAAATGGGAGTAGTCTTGACCATTAAAATAAAGAAGGAATAGTCCAAAATTCTGTCTATCAAAAGTAAAGAATCTGTCTGTGTCAAACCTATGCTTGCCCTCACATTCTAACTTAACAACGTGTTGGGTATTGGATCAAATGTGTGTCTCAAAAGAATATCAGAATGGTCATGGCGTTTCTTCGCAACTCCCTTCCCCAAGCGTAAGCCACTCGGGATCTCCAAAAGTTCAGTTTGTACCAAACAGTTCAAAAAAAGGCAGTTAAATAGTCTGCTTATTCGGCCAGTTCATGTACTTTTCTCAGGCTTCCCTTGCCTGATTCAATGCTCTCTAGTATAACACAGTTCTGCTTTAACAATGTTCCTGGGTGGATCTTTCCGGCTTTCCTCAAGCGGAGCTTAGACCCTCTTTACTCGTTACTTTTTCAACTCTTTAGTATTTTACATTACAATATTTCATCATCTTGATATTTACTTGATTCCCCCAACCTCCCTGCTTTCCTCGTGCGATTTATGTTGAAGACTTTCGAAACGGCACAGCTTTACTTATTCCCATGCCTGACCACTCTTCTGGTTATCATATTCCTTATGCCCTTGTTAGTCTTTCCTCAAGTGTGCCTTCTAAAACCACAACAAGTTCTAGTTCCTTGTCTCTGTCTCAAACGTGCTCCTCAGCACCCCCAACAAGTTCCACTTTCTTAACAATTCATTTAATCACTCAGTTCAGTTTCATCTGAGCCCCATTGGATTCATGCTTCACTCCATATTCTCTTCCGTAGCCTTTCCCGCCAGCTTTCACTTCCATTAACTTTATTCAACTTGCTTTTCATCTCAGGGATACGTTGTTTAACTTTTGAAGTTCAGCAACTTTCAACAATGCGGTATTTCACAGCACCACTGTTACTTTTTTTCATCACAGTTCAAAACAACTGAAGCTTTCTTTAAACGTGTCTCGTTTCTTACATGTAACCTTGCTTGCAACTTGGTAATCATTTGCGTCGTTACAATCTGGGCTCTCATCACTTTGAACTCACTGGCTGTACTTTAACAAGGTATCCTTCGCGATTCTTTTATCCAAGGTCAGTATTGCTCCCCTCCTGCCCCTCAGACCTTCCTGGGCAGCTCTGCTGTCCCAGGGAAACGAGCAATCTCTTGGCACAACGTTTGCCGAGATTAACCAGGTTCTAGGCTTCCTTTGAACCCTTTCAGCTTCTTGAAGACACGGCTGACTCGCCACGCTTTCACCTGCTTCATCCTGCAGCCATGTAGCATCTCGGCATCCCGTTGACTCAAGCCTGGTTCTCACTAGCCTCAGGTCAGCTGCTCGCCATCTCGGCTTCTCAAACTCTCCTTCCTGGCTTTCCATGCTCCTTTTGTGAATCTGGGTTCCACCTTTTACGCCTAGTTCGGATCTCAGTTGGATTCAGATGTTTGTGATTGTAGCCTAGTGCCTGAGTTCGCCTGTCCTCATTAGAGGGACATTCATAGAAATAGAAAAGTCATTTTGAGTGTAGGTTTTCTGTCGTAATGTTATTAAGACGGGAGAAGCATTGAGGGCTCTGGGGTAGCCTGGGATCTGGCTGACAGTAGGCTGAGGGGGATGTCGGGTGGGGGAGTATTTGAAAGGGGGGGATACCATATCTCACCCTTGGGTATTCCCCCCACCCCACAACCCCCATCCCAAAGGACCCTCCACCCAGGTGATCCTCACTAGTCCGCCCCCAGGGTTGGGATCCAAAAGCGATGGCCCTCCCCAGGCCACCTGTTTGGAAGATTTCCCGGGGGTGGGAAGGGAAAACCCCTTAGGTTTATCAGTCGGGCATAGAAGAATTACTTTGACCATAAACTGGGGAAGTCCCACAGCATTGTTATAAAAGTGGGAGGTTGAGTCCTTGTGAAGGAGAGAGTCCAGGATTTTCAAATCACCTGGCTGAGGTATGCTGCTAGAAACCGGGATGCGCGGCATCCGATACTGTTAAGTTTAAGTGCAACTTCCAGCACACGGCACGGGGAAAGAGAAGAGAAGAGATGAGGCGCAGGAGACAAGGAGGATATTGTCCATCTTAAGCCTGAACAGGAAGCAAGTGATGGCATGACCGTAGGCATGTAGCAGTGGACCTGGAGGTCTGTTAAGAGTGCTGGTACCACTCCCACTTGGGTATCGTGGAACGAGCCGACAAAGAAAGGTACATAGACTGTTCTCAATGCCGCTGAAGAAACGAAAGGCCAACCCGACAAGTGAATTTCCCAGCCTGATACGAGCCCCAGTGACTTTATCCCTGAACAAACCAGGTAGCGGGAGACTGGTAGGGGGGGGCTCAAGTTCATTATTGAAGCGCTCATATTCATCACAGTCAGGATGAAATATTAATATATGGAGAGAGTGAACATCATTACTGGAATATGCTACTCATTTGCCTTATGCAGAGCTTGCAAGAGTTGAATATTGCTTACTTTGGCCCATGACCTACAGTCATCTAGTCTCTCGAATCTTCTCGATGACTGCCTCGTGGGCTTCCTGCCCCTGAAGACCCCCCATAACTGCTCGACGACTGTCGACCGGGTGGCCTCAGCCCTCCAGCCAGGCCCTTACAGTAGGGAGAGTGGGGCCCTGGGTTTAATCTTCTTCAAGAATGTATTTTCTTTTCCCTTCTTTCTCCATTTGGTCTGGCTGCCATCACCCTCTGTGGGCAAGTTCCTTTGGAAGGACACCCATCGCCGTTGCAACCAGTGTCTGCCGCGAGACCACAATGAGCGTTCATGCAAGTCCTGCAAGCTCTTTTGATCCAAAATGTTGAAGGACAAGCGGCCTAAACGGTGGGCAGCCTACACAATGCAGGCCGAAAGCCATTCCACAGTTTGTGCCATTTGCTTCGGACGACGAGGTATCCATCAGCAGCCATGACTCCGAATTGGAAGCTATCAACCTTTCGATGGAACCTTCAGGCTCCCAAAGGCCCGGCCCGACACAGGGCACCGGCTCTGTTATGGGGAGTTCACACCCCAGCGACAAGGGCACACACGCACCACAAATACCCAAACGCACATCCCCTAAACTCTCCTCGACGGAGACATTAAAGAAGCGTGCTACGGGGCCACCGGAAACTTCCCGGTTGGGCGCCTGCCACGCAACAGTCTTCTCAGCATGCGACTGGGCATTAAACTGGAAAGGGCGTTCACCACAAAAAACAAACGCTCCCCGACACGCCGTCCAAGGGCACTCAAGCACCTAAGGCTTTGGTGAAGTCATCAACCACAACGCCCCCATCAGGCTCATCAAGATCATCCATTCAGCCGCCGAAAATCTGAGAAAACCTTGCGGTTATTGTTTCGGCAGCTACAGAACACAAAGGCACCCCCTCTCATCGAAAGGAGTACTCTGAAGCCCCCCCAGCCTCTCTTGAAGGCCTTACCAGGACCCCCACCCCACCCCACGGTCAACCTTTTCCACCTCCAGACCATTCTGCGTCTTCCCTATGGACTAGGGAGAGATTTGAAAACTATATGGACAAAGTGGCCCAATTTATTGACTTTTCAAACCAATCACTCCCAAAAGGCCTAGGGAAGAGGGCTCCTGCCCCATTCCACAGAAATTTCAGAAATTTCCCATCATTGCACAAGGCCTCCAAGGGGATATCTTGTATGTCTCGGAGCAGGAGGATACTTATGAGGATTTAATCGATTTGCTCAGGACACAACTGACCAAGACCCAGACTGGTATCAGGATCAGTCGGGGGCATCAGTGCCCTTGGCTGTCACCAATACACACCCCTGACCTGGACATCATTTGTCTAGATCCCCCTTCTTCGCCTCCAGAAAGGGAGTTGTCACCTGTAGATGACCAAATGTTATTCAATGCCATTTTAAAGAGAGTGGCCGATCACTTTGAGATCGATACACATGAGGCAGTCGCTGACTCTGACTTTTTTGAAAATATCCTCAAGGAGAAGCCTCACACTAGTCCGGCCATCCCCTTACTCAATTCTATAAAGAAGCGCCTAGCTCCTTCTTTGTTGTCACCGTCCCTCACAAAATTATTCTGCCCTACTCCTGCCGTCCCACTGTAAATACAGAGTCATGTCACACCGGATTCCCTGGTGGTTACAACCACTAGAAAGAGGCTGGGGTTCCAGTGTCCACAGCCAAAGCCCCTTTGGATAAGGATTGTAAGTAACTTTGTGCTCTCTGAAAACGGATCACTGCCTCTGCGGCCTATTCAACCTGGATCGCTAACAGTACAACTCTCTTAGCCAGCTACAGCGACGTCCAATGGGGCCTAATCCAGGAGAAACTGCATGTAAATCTTTGTTGTAAAATGGGTAATTTTTGAAATACTAACAAAATTGAATAGAGACATTACCCAGACATTCTTGGGTCATTGTTTTTGGTCAAGAATAAAATGTGAAAGTAAAAATTGCACTAAGATAATGTGTTTTGCATGTTTATGCCTTAAAGTGTGCACAGAGTATGATCATTTTTGCTGAAGTGATCTTTCAAACCATTGTTTATCCGATTCTGTAGCCCAGAATCAAACTCTGTCTAGCACCTAAGATTGTATTTAATTCTAACAAGCAAGCATTTGAATTCACGTTAAGGTTCATGACATTAAGGAGTGCTCCTCTACACCCAAATTGATCAGCCTAATCCAGGAGGGCCTTAAAGAGGACCCAGAACCCACCCGTTCATGCCTGCTGGCGGTCGTGATGAGGGAAGACATGTTACCCACAACATATTAAATACTCTGGACTCTGCTGACACTGCTGGCCACACTCTCCCCAGGGGGCTTTACGTAAGAGACATGCCTGGTTGAAGAACCCAGGCTTTAAACCAGAAACTCAGGCCTCTCTTATTAATAAACCAGTCGAGGACTCCAACCTTTTTGGGAAAGCCATCAATGACGCAGGGCTATTTATTCAGTAGACTTCCGTGTACCCAAAAAGGATCTCAACGTGCGTCCCGTGTTAGACCTGTGCCCAGCGAAGAATGTCAACCCTCAAAAATTCAGAATGACAGCACTGCAGGAAGTAATTCCACTGCTGCTGCAGGGGGATTACATGGCCACATTGGATATGAAAGATGCCTACTTTCATATTTCAATGTTGCTAGCGCACAGAAAGTACCTCAGGTTCATGATAGAAGACACCCACTATCACTTCAAGCTTTTCCCCTTTGGCATTGCCTCAGCTCCACGGCTGTTCACGGAGGTACTGGCGGTAGTAGCTGCTCAAATGCGCAGGGAATGCATCCCAGTCTATCCTTACCTCAATGACTGGCTCATAACAGGGGACTTGTACGGAATATGCCCAAAAAAATACTCAGAAGACGGTAGATCTCCTCTTCAACCTAGGGTTCTTGATTAACGATGAAAAGTCCAGTGTAAACCCCAGCCAAGTTTCTGGAGGCTTCTATTCGGACCAAAGACAGCCTTGTCTTTCTCTCCGAAAGGGTTCAAAACATGCTGTTCCAGATCCCTCACTATGTAGCCAGTCACAAGGTGACCGTATGCAAAGCCATGCGACTGTTAGGGATGATGGCGTCCTGCATCTACCTAGTTCCACATGCTCGCTTGCGCATGCGCCCTCTGCAAGAGTAGCTCTCGAGCCAATGGTGTCGGGCCAGCGGACAATGGTTAGATCTAGTGGTTGTCTGGGCAGCCCTCGTTCAGGCTCTGCAGTGGTGGGTGAGGGAAAACCTGCAGGGGAAAACCTTCACCACCCCTGCTGTAGAAGCCACTCTCACCACAGATGCATCTCTGACTGGGTAGGGGGCTCACCTCCTTCATCAGACGGCGCACAGCGTGTGGTCCCCAGCGGTAACATCCAATCACATAAACTTGTTGGAACTGCTAGTAGTGTTCAAGGCCCTGAAGGCCTGCCAAACACACCTCCAGGGGAAGACGGTTCTAGTCCTCATGGACAGTACTATGACCATGTATTACTTCAACAAGGGGGCACTCACTCTAGGGCTGTCCAAACTTTCCCAGAACATATGGAAGTGGGCTCTCAAACACAAGATGTTCCGCCTGTCACAGCATGTTCCAGGGGAACTCCTTCTTCTGACGGACGTACTCGGCAGTGACTTACCGCACGAGTGGCAACTGCAGGAGGACATTATACGCCACTTGTTTGTAGATTGTGCGTTCACCACTCTGGAGAACGCACAATTCCCAAATTATGCCTCCAGTTAACCCCAGAGTGGCTCCAAGGGGACAGTCTCTGGCTAACATGGTCAGGGAAATGTGTCTACGCTTCCCTCCCCTTCCACCCCCCGATTTCTCCTGCTCAACAGAATAGTGAACAAGAGCTACTCAGGATGATTCTGGTTGCCCCAATGTGGGCCCGCGGACCTTGGTTCTCCCATCTAATGGCAATGTCAGTCTGCCCTCTCAGGGAGCTGCCATGCCCTTACAACATGCTGTCTCAAGACCGGGGTGGAAACACTCCATCCATGCCCTCAAACTCTCAACTTAGCAGCCTGACTCCTGAGGTCATAGAGTTTGGGCACCGCCAACTCCCTCAAAGATGTATGGACATACTCAAAAAAAGCACGGAAATCTAACACCAGGTATTGCCACTCTAGCAAATGGAAGCGCTTCGTCATCTGGTGTAATGGCAAGGGCATCAATCCCATTTAATGCACACCTAAACATATTGTCCTGTACCTAATCCACCTGTAAGATTCATGTCTGGTTTTCAATTCTCTAAAAGTCCACTTAGCTGTGCTTTCGGCATATACCACGTCCCAGAGCAAGGTTTCTTGGTGGAAGATTCCAGTAATTAAAGCATTTATGGGAGGGGTAAAAAGGCTTCACACCCTCCCCCACCCTCCCCCCTATTTCCAACCCAGCTCCCAGGTGGGACCTGAATGTTTTTCTTACTAAACTAATGGGTCCGCTCTTTGAACCAACGCTCAAGGCTAGCCTTAGGATCCAGCTTCCCATATCACGCACCCACGCACTGGAATGCCCTACCCCCCACAATTCGAGGTGAGGCCTCCCTCATCGCTTTCCGTAAAGCAATGAAAACCATCCTATTCTCATAAGGTCCCTCGTAACAGCTTGAATTCTAAACATATGAGCCACTGCATAAGTTGTAATACAAATTGCATAAGTTTGTAATTATGGAACTATTTCTGTATTGATTTATAAGGTGCCAATGACGGCTACCATGCCTGTACCTCTGTAACTAAGCTCTTACAAGTAACAGCGCCTCAATGCCCCCCGGGCTGCTTGCGCTATACAAATTTAAATAAATAAAATAAAGTAAAGCACTCGCCTACGAGACCGCCTTCCTGGTGATGATCACCTCTATAAGGAGAGTTAGTGAACTGCGGGCCCTTTCAGTTCAGGACCCATTTGTCACTTTTCACAAAGATAAGGTGGTTTTGCGCACACCCCCCCCCCCCCCGCTTTGCGCCTTAATTTATCTCTAAGTTCCATGTAAACCAATCCATAGAACTACCCACCTTTTTCCAGAACACCACTAACGTGGCAGAAAGAAGCCTCCACACACTAGATGTGAGGATTATCTGGAAAAGACAAAGCCACTAAGGAAAACATACCAGTTCTTCGTTTCAATGGCAGCTGGTAGAGAAGGGGACCCTGTCTCTGAATCAGCTATTGCCAAGTGGATCGTAAACTGCATCACACTGTGTTAAACTCTTGCCACGAGAGATCTGCCCTTCATGCCTAGAGCACACACTACTCTGGGCACAGGGGCTACCATAGCATTCATTGCAAATGTTCCTCTTGAGTCCATTTGCAAAGCAGCAACCTGGAGTTCTGTACACACCTTTACACAACATTACTGCCTAGATGCACACTCTAGGTCTGATTCTCAGTTGGGACAAGCAGTGCTAAGACATCTGTTTGCTACTGTTCCTTCCCAGATCCCACCACCATCTCTGGATACTGCTCGCTAGTCTATGCACAGCATGTGATTCTAAGCAGATTCACAAGCATCAGAAGACGTGCATTACCCACTGTAATAGCATTTTTGATGATTGTATCTGCTTAGATTCACATGCGCCCACCCTTCCTCCCATCGTGGAGTAGAAGGAACATAGACATCTTACACCTTTTCTCTTCTGTACTCGCTCACGCTGACTATAAGGCTCCCTCGCGGCTGAAAAATCAGAACTAGGTGGACTTCAAAGCGTGAGGGACTTTGGGTACACTGCACTTCACGGACAGTGTTAGTCATGCCCATGTGGACGTCCCCTTTCGAGCTTCAAAAGAAAGATGCAATATGCCGTGATTACTCCGCAATTACCACTAGATGTTGGACTATATGCACAGCATGTGAATCTAAGAAGATACAATCATCAGAATTGCTATTACGGTGAGTAATGCATGTCATATGAGAAGAGGGAGAACCATAACTGGAACGGTTATACTTGTAAAGTCAAAGCAAAGCACCACGTGTTTATGAGCAGAGTGAGAATCATTACTGGAAAGCTCCTACTTGTCTCAGTTGAGACAAACTGTCAAGAAGACATGAAGAGAATAAGAATTGTTACTGGAACGTGGACACTCGTCTTAGTCAAGACAAAGGATACAGAGTGAAAATCACTGCTGGCACGCACATACTCGTCCCAGTCAAGATCAAGTGTGACGAGTACAGGAAAAGAGTGAGAAACAAAAGGGAACCCTCAAATTTGTCCTAGTCAAAACAAAGAGAGGATATTGAATAAAAGGAAGAAAAAACATGTTCTAGGAAAGGAGAGGCGCCAAATTAACTAGCGCGGCACAAATAAAAGAAGGAACGGAGCAAGTCGGTTGAGACCTTGAAGAGCCCAGTATCGGAACTCTATGATTCAATAAAAGTAGTTACCAAGAACTACCTATAAATACTTTATTGAACTGAACTTGGTGGAAATCGCCTCACAGGAGGAGTCGTCATTCTCCTGTACTTTTTGTTTTATTAGTGGTAGGGTTAGGATCAGTTAGTTTGGACAGTGGACTAATCTTGATTTGGGCAATCACTGTCAAATATAACTTATCAGCCTTACTAAGCTGGTTAGGTAGGGAAAACCCTTCAAATAGGGAAAGATAGGAGTTCTCGCCTTTCAGTTAATCAACAAAAGCAGTGAGATGAAAACTCTAGTCTATATTCTTCTAACCTGCCACAGTAGATACCACTCTTTGTGCCCCCCTTGCGCCATAAGTATTGATTAAGCGTAAAGTCCACTCCCTAACACTACCCTTATTTGGCCATGCGCGATAGTGTTCTGGCCTAGGATTGGTGCCCCTCTGAGTTTTTTGAATTGGGGGTTCACCCCTTTCTTTGGCAAAACCTATTTAACTGAAAGCGTGCTTTTACCTGTACACTTCGGCAAAGTCTTGTGCAATGGGATTTTTGTGACCTCCTTAACCTCTTAACAGGTACTCTGAGAGGCTTAGGAACTCTTTAAGAATACTCGTACTTGCCGTGTTCGGGAAGGACTGCTTAAGTTGAAAGTAACTGCCTTATAAAATTAAGGCAGGTGGTTTTATATTGTTTAACCACTTTTTCTCTCTCCGGTTTTCTGTTACTTGCTTTATTGTTTATAACTCTGTAGTAATGTTAAGTGTTGTGTAGCCTCCTTTGTGACTACCTAATTGTGTAAATATGAGTGCATGCAGTATATAGTGTTATCAAGCTCTACTTCCATATGTTTTGGGCCTAATAAATAAGAGTATTTTTATATATCTGTGAGAACCTTGATTACTTGTTGTTGTACAATCATATCAAATCCCAGAGAGAGTTTGATAAGCCCAAGTGTGCAAAGTGGTTTCTCCTTTTCTAGGTTGGCATCGCCAAACTCCCACACAGTGGTGGTTGTAAAAATCCTGCCTAACAATGGCTCACTGATGACTGTTCTGCTGTATTGCATACATTGATGCTTGAGAACTATGCCATCCTTTGGGCTAGATGCATCCATAAGGCAGGAGACTATTGGTAGGTACGATTTTCATATTTGTGGTAAATCTTCCTGGCGTGTGTCAACCCCAGAACCTATTGCTTGAACTTGGTGATTATTTTCCCTTGTCCCTAGGTGTAGTGGAATATTTTTCCCCTCTCACCTAGTCTTTTACTCTTTTTTTTATGGGTGACCGTTGTATGTCTCTCCATAGAGTATGGTTGGAGTTATAGTTTCCTGTAACTTTTGGGCTTAGGCTGGGTTGCCCCTTTGGGCTTCTCTTTTAATGTCTCTTTAATGTACTTGGGTGAACTACTGTTCCCAAGGGGGAGAGGGATGTTAATCCCCTTTATATTTTATATAGTGAGCTAACACACCCCACCTTATGTGGGGTGCTGGGGGGAATCAATGTATCCCCTTTCTTAGTTACTTGGTAAAATTATTGTTGCAGTTGCAAGTTTACGGCTTGTGGCAGTGATATTACCTTAGTGACGTTTTTATCTTATTTTTGTCACGAGAGGATAGCTCAGGGGCAACGTGCTCGCCTTGGAAGCAAGACGACATGGAGCCATAAAGGTTCGATCCCTGGGTCCGCACTTTATTAAGCGTGTTATAAATAACCTATCATATCATTACTTACAGGCTGTTACATCGGCCTCAGCAATGCATAGAAGGGACACCATTCTGCTAGAATGGTGGGCTTCTTTTTTCTTTTGTCATTTCTTGTGTGCTTTGTTGTTTCTGAGGTCTTCCCCTGCCATTCTAGGTGGGAACGACCTCCGTGGAAGCTTTGTCATCGGCGGGAATCCTTTGTAGTCCTTGCCCAGCCTCCAGAGTGTCTGAGAGGGCAGGAAGCGAGGGAGGGGTCAAACTCTGCATTTCTTTGTCATCCACCTTGCCTGAATGGAACAAAGTCCCAATTGGAAGCGGGGGGCTGGCTGTTCTGATTGGACAGCCAGACTGCCCCTTTCTGTAAACTGCAGTGAGAGTTTGCAGAAGTTGTGCTGTAGTTTGTGTTAATTACTCTGATCCTGGAAGCTGCTGACAAGTCGACCACTGTAGCTGAATCCAAAGAGGAAGAAAATATGTCTGTAGCGATTTCCAGTGACCGGAGAGCCTGCTCTGTAACTGGAGCCTGGTGTAACTCTTCCTCCCAGTCGACCTGGGAGTCCCGAATGCGACAACTCCTACCCAGAGGCTGTTGAGATTCACTAGTCTCATGAAGACCTGCATTTTGAGCCATCCCAAGACTTGTTGTGACCTTGTTGTGCTGCAAACCGCCAATACCCTGGCACCTTGAGCCTGAGTGCATTGCATGGTCTTCCGAAGTTCGAATCCGTCTGAAACTTTGGTCGATTCCTCCTGGACCTCCAGAGACCTGATTCGAAAGCTTGAAGTCCCCTCACCAGAGTGCAGGACCAAGAGAGTGAAGAGAATCCAACTGGTGATATTCATTCTTCATCTGGCTGCTGTAAAAAGTCGCCAAATCCACAGAGCCGTGAGAATCCGTGAAGAAAAAGTTGCTGGAAGCCGCCATCCTCTGACGACTGCTGCTGCAAGTTCCCATCGAGTGTCCAGTTCTTTATAAATCAACATTTTCTGTGTACCACGCTACAGCCTTCTCCCTCCAAAGATGAGCCTGGCTGCTCTGTCCATGCTCCCAACATTCTCAGGTGGTACAGCTTTATACCAAGAATGGAGCTTATGTACTGTTTCAGATGTATGGTTTTATGAAGCCCTTAGTTTTATTTTAAAAAGTAAAAAAAAACTGTCCTAACAACTCTGCTGCTCTGGCTGTGAAAATCTAAGCTTATTCTGACATTTGGTGTCTCTTTTGTCCATTGTTGGAAAGTTTTAATGGCCCTTTACTCCCTTCATGTACTGTACTGAGTTTACGGTCTACATGTGTATTATTAATTTAACTATGTACACAATGTTATGAGCATTGCAGCGACTGTTCCTGTGTTGGCATTTTGCCTCCTGAATGTGACTTCAATAATGATTTGATATCTAGGTTCTCTTCATTGCACACCTTATTATTTAGCGATGGGTGTCGTCAGTCTGTCTAGGCCCTTTACTTTTTTATGTATATACTATGTACTCTATTACAACTCAAGTACTTATTTTGAACTATAGGTGGAACCCTATAATAAAGGGTTTGTATTTTCAGTATAGCCATGTAGTGTTTTCTTTTGCTGTGCGTTTGACTTAATGTAGCTTTCAACCAGCCTTCCTCTGACCCATAAGTGAAGCTCTGCCATAGCGCTACTGATAAAGCGTTTGGTCTATCTTTTGGTTCAAACCATGTGTACCCTTAGGATAAGGAGAGGGCTGTGGAAAAATCCCCTTAATGCACCCCTATGCTTATGGATCCCATTGGTCTTAATACCTGCCGTCTTGGCAGCTTTTATTTTTGTATTTGAGCGCGATCCTAGCATCGGGAAGCAACAGAGCACTTGAATCATAGGGTCAAGAACATTGTTGAGGAAAACATAGAAACAAGGGAGCAGGAAGCTAACATGGGAGGGGGTGGGCAAGCAGGTGGGAGCAAGAGATCTACAAGCTGTCGGGGGATGAAACGCTGCCGAGCAGATTATCAAGTCTCGGGTAGGTTGGGGCATAGAGGGTGTGTGCACCTAGTGTTTGGGAGGAGCTAACCCTCTTCTCACCCAAAATCATTTGGCCCTAGCCGCTGGCTAGAAAATACAAAAGGCTCATGCTAGAAAGCTCTTGGCCGGGGGGCAATGGGGAGAGTTAGGGGGGGGGTGTGAGAAGGGGAGACATGAGATGGACATTGTTAGAAAGACTATTGACCTCTGCATTGCTTTCCTCCTCTTTCTCATTCCCTCTTTGTTCTCCTCTCCCATCCGCCTTACTCAATTGCCTGCAATTCGAGCATACCTCTACAGACATGAACTCTCCTAATCTTCCTTGTGGAGTGGAAGGTAAAGAAATTGTGGTGTCCATTGAATGATGGAGCAAAAATTATTCATGGCATTGGAGTGAGAGCTGCATAGTCAGTCTGTTAAATTCAAAGAGCTAACACTGTATTGTCCAAGTCTGAAGTATTGAGTGCGAAAGCTGCACCTGGGACTGTAAAATCTGAGGTGGCGCTACAGCTTCGTAGTCCAAGTCTGTTTTGAAATTTAAAGAGGCACTTGTTTTTGCATGACTCTGCAGGTCCTGGATGAGTTCTCTACTCAGGTGGAACGTATAGATTGGCCCTCTGGCTCACCAGCCACCATCAACTACTCAGCACTGGACAGCTACCTCAGTAAATATCAAGTAAGGCCTCTGGCATCAGTCTGAAGTCTAATGTACATCTTGATACTCTTATGAAAAATCTCAGGTCTTGAACTTAAGACTATTCATTAATAACTATGTATAGTATTTTTGTTTCTGTCTCTTCCATGTGGCAGTCCTTTACTGCATCAGCATCTGCCTCTTTGCAGACATCGTGTCCACCTCAGTAGGGTTTGGGCTTCGATGGGCACTTGTAGGAAATCAAATGGGGCTTATTTCTGCTGCTAATAAATGTGGTCTACAAAAACTGTCCCATTTCCCTGAAAACAATTGGCTATTTCTTTTCCTATTTGATGTAACTTTCTACTTAGAGGAGCATGTCTTAGTCCGTTAACAGATCCAATTGAACAAAGACTCATGTTGGTGCAGTGATATGTGAGACTGATGCAAGTTGAACCAACTTTGATGACAGCTCCTTTTCCAGTCTGCAGAGGGCAGTCTCATTTCTCCAGATGTCTCCAGTCAAACAGCTTTCTGTTGGCACTCATTTTAAGCAAGCCCACTTATACACACAAGTTGCTAGGGGGTGGGGGAAGGGGAGTCCTGTCTTCTCTGTATTAATTTGTTGCAAAGTTTGGCCAATACATCTTCTTTTCCTCTCTCCTCCCAGAATCCCAGAGAAGCGGATGCTATGAGTAAAGTGCAAGCAGAACTGGATGAGACCAAAATAATTCTGGTAAGAAAGCAAATCATTGCAAAAAGTGGACATAAGAGCTTTTTATGTTTGAGTTTAAACTGCTAATCTAGGGAGGTGCATTGGGATTTTGGAGTGATAGTCTGTCGGGAATTAAATGTATAGGTAGGGACATTTTGAGGGTGTGAAAATGTTATTTATATTGAAAAATCTATTTGGTTTATTATAGATTCATATGCTTGCAGTGGTGCTTGCCTCATTTTGCGAACTACAGACTTGAGACCTTCTTCGACTAAGTGGCCTCATATTACACATACTCCTACGTTCCGTCCCATTTTCTCCATACTGCAGGGGAGTCGCTCACTAGGGAAGGGGGATGGAACCTTTTTCACCAAAATAAATCTTCCCCTTTAAATTTAGAGGAATGCAGGAGCTCGGCCTTGGGAGCATGCACTCTCCTGACTCCGCCGACCGGCGCCACTCCCCAGTCCTCTTTTCCGCATCGCTGGGAGCAGATCTCTTTTACCAGCGCTCGTGGGTTTGGCTTCGGCCTGGTAATTCCAGGCGCTCTTCCCTGGATACTGTCTTTTGTCTTTATTCAGTTACTCTGTCCTCTGGTGGCACACTCCTCCCCAGTGCATGTCAACGTCTTTGGGCTTCTTCAGGTGTCCAGCCTATGAAGGGCTCTTCCCTATGTCCTACCCCCACGCTCTTTGCCTCTGTTGCCTTGGCGCAGATCACGACTGGAACGCTTGTACCGCATGTGACGTGTTTACGCACGCTCGGAAGAACAGGTTAGCTCGGTGGAAGGAGCTCTTCGAAAGTTCACCTCCAGAGGACTTGAAGGACTTCATCAGGCACAAGTAGTCTCAAGGTAGGGCTGCTTTTTTCATCTACACCCCGCAAGGGTGACTCCTTTCCAAGGACACGTCCGAGCGGTAGGCACTGTTCAGGTTCTAAAACCAGCACAGGTATCGAGGCTGCTTCAGCTACCAGCCGCCAGGCTGAGGGGTCGCTAGATCCTACCGAGGACATTGCTGAGGGACCGCAAGGTTCTTTTACCGGGTATTTAGGCAAGATTTGGAGCAGCACCCTTTGGGTGCACTAGAACAATCTTAACCTCCTGGCAATAGGAACCCAACCTTTGGTATACGTCTGTACTACACAGGTTGGTAGTGTGGCTGAGCAGCCAGGCTTATCTCAAGAGGGGTCAATGTGAGCAGAAGGGGAGTTTAGTTTATTATTTGATAATGCGCACAAAACCCAGGGGTAGCCGGGCGCAGCAGGTACAAGGTTACTTAAGCTTAGGTTACATGCATATGGAAGATAGGAAACATATCCAAAACAATACATATATGTCTGTACAAACAGTAGAGATGATAGCTAACAGGTTTACAATGTTAAGAGTACATGTATGCAGAGAGGTAGGAAGGTAAGGGCCGAGTGGTCATGGAACCGGATTTCAGGAATATCACGACCGTTGGGTGCAACAAGGTTAGTTGTCGTTGGACCAGAGCCAGTTTTTTACCTTGCTTCTGAAGCTGGAGTAGGATAGGTTTGCTCTTAATGCAGAAGGCAATGCATTCCAAGCCTGGGCAGCTCTAACAGGGAAGCTTGCTCCGCCTGCGTCCTGATTAATTTGCAGGTGTACGCTGTCGAGGATGCCAGGGTATTGATTTGTTTTTTGAGAGATAGAGTGGAGTCGAGGTAAAAGCCTAGTGTTTTTACCTCGGTCGCCACCTTGATTGTATTACCATTGCCTGATAAAGGTATGAGAATCTGCATGCCGTCTGCATAATTGGTATAGGTTACCCCTAATCTGTCAAGTTTGTCGAAGAGTGGCTTAGTAAAGATATTATACATAGTTGGGGAGACACATGAGCCTTGTGGGACACCACAAGTGATATGGATTGGGTCCGCTGCAGCTACAGGGGAGAACACTCATCGTACGGTTGGCTAGGAAGGATTGTACCCATGCTATAGCTTCACTTGAGAAGTGAGCGGCGGACGCTAAGTGGTTGCATAATACTGCATGATCCGCCAGGTCGAAGGCCGCTGATAGGTCAAGTAGGAGGAGCATAGCTGTTCTACCTTTATCCTTCAACTTGTCGATTTGGGTCTTGAGGTCAATTAGGGCCGTTTCAGTACCGTGAAGTGGTCTGAAGCCCGATTGCCGTGAGCCTAATAGCTTGTGTGACTCCAGATAGTTTTGGATCTGGAGGTATGCTACTCTATCGATGATTTTAAGGAGAAATGGGACTGTAGTAATGGGCCTGTAGTTAGTGGGGATTGCTGGGTCAAGTGTCTGTTTTTTGAGTAGGGGCAGTACCCAGGATTCTTTAAGGTTAGTAGGTACAGTACTCGTATTGAAGGATGCGTTAATTAATTTCGAGATGAAGGGTGCTAAATCTCTGGCTGCATCCTTGATGATTTGCGCAGGGCAGCTGTCGCCTTGGCAGTTCGATGGTTAAGCGATAGAATAACCTTTTCAGTTTCCAGTATAGAGATGTTCGTAAACCTGAAGGGGTTACTATTGCTTTGGGTGGATATACTGGGTGTCGCTTTCAGTGGGGTAGTATGAGTTCCAGTAGGGCTCAGGGAGGCTTTTTTCTTTGCAATTTTAGATTGAAGGGTTGTAATTTTATTAGCTAGGACATTTTGGATGCTAGTGCACCAAGGTTTGTCCTTGGGGACATTGTCTGTGGGGGAAATTGGGTTTTCCAATTCCCGGAGAATAGTGAAGAGTTCTTTAGAGTTCGAGTTGGCTTTACTAATTCTTTCATTAAATGAGTCTTTTTTAGTTTGAATTATTTCCTTCTTGTAACTTTTTGCAAAGTTGGCAAGTGTGGTTTTATTGTCAGCAGAGGGAGTGTGCCTCCAGATAGTTAGGAGTTGGGGGGTGAACCATGAGTTAAGGTGAGCTTCACGTTTACTTTTATGGAGTTTGATAGGGGCAATCAAGTCTAGAGCTTTGGTCATGGAATTGTTAAATGCCTCAACTAACTCGCTAGGGTTAGATTCACTGGCACTGGCGGAGAGAGCTGGTAGGAGTAGTGGGAGAAGTTTTTCAGCCGTGATTTCCTTTTTGCTTCTCGTTGGCATGGGGGGGTACTATTTTATTCTTATTAGGTTTGGGGGGCTCTATGCTGGCTGTAAAGCATATAAGATAGTGGTCCGTCCATATTTGTGGTAGAATACTAGAGATGGTGATGTCACAGTTGTGGTTGGCTATCCAGTCTAGTGTACGTCCTTTTATGTGAGTAGGAGCTAGGACTTTTTGGGTAATGTCATGATTGACTAAAATGGTTTGGATAGATTGGGCTTGTTTATCCTCAGCGTCGTTAAAGCCTAGGTTGAAGTCACCTAGTAAAAGGAGCTGGGTGGAGTCTTTAATGCTGTTAGTAAGGAGACTGGATAGGTCTTCCTCGAAGTTGCCTAGTGGGCCTGGAGGTCTGTACACTAGGAGTATCGTTAGTGTGCTGTTGTTAGAGATCGGTATTTTAGCTGAGAGAAGTTCGCAGGATGTGATTGCTGGGTGTGGGGTAAGTCTAGCAGCTAGCTGCGTTTTGGTTATGATGGCCAGGCTGCCTCCTTTAGTGTTAGGCCGGTCGACTCTTAGGATATTGTAATTGTCCGGTATGGCGGTCATGAGGGCAGGGCCAGCTGCATCGTGGAGCCAAGTTTCGGAAACAGCAAGGATATCTAAATTGTCCATAGCCAGTAAATCAGCTATTTCGGTATTGTGAGCTATAAGGGACCTAGCATTAATAAGGGCTCCTGATAAGGTGGGAGTTGTAGTGGTGCCTTTGATAGATCTTAGACTGGGGTAGTTAGGTCTCCTCTGCTTGCGATATGGGTCACCTTGTAGTTCAGGACGATTTACCGTCACTGAGGCTGGGAGGTCAGGGTTAGTGGCGGTGCGTGTAGGGACTGGTGGACTGGCTCTTTTGTTTTTAATGTCATAAAGTCGGGGCAGCCTAGCTCTAAGTCGCAGGTTTCTCTCTTGTAGATTGCATGGGGTGGTATTGGTGAGGGCCATTATAGTGGTGATGGTTAGAATGGTCCAGGCTATGGACCAGGATGTGTATAGATGGCAAGTCTGTAGTGTGTGCATAATGGGCGAGAGTGACACAATGGCTGGTATATTAAACTAATCCCGTAGGGACTACGGTACAATTATGGTGATGTTTTAGCACCAAAGTTAGTGGCACTTAGGGCAAGAGGGTCACTCTAGAAGGTGCAACTTAGTTACTGAAATACAACCGGGCACAACTGGGCACCCTATGCTAGGGATATTGTGGAGACGGGCAGGGCAGAATCAGGTTTGCTAAGGCAATGTGTCGCAGGCAAGAGGCGTGACGGGGCAGAATATAAGTATGGGCAGGTGCGAATTTCTAAATAGTGTGCCAATTAAGGCAGGTTCAATTGTCTACACAGCATACAAGTATGTGCAGATTCGAATTTCTAAACAGTGTGCAAATTAAGGCAGCTTCAATTGTCTACAGAGCCTACAAATATGTGCAGATACGAATTTCTAAATAGTGTGCAGATACGAATTTCTAAACAGTGTGCAAATTAAGGCAGGTTCAATTGTCTACACAGCATACAAGTATGTGCAGATTCGAATTTCTAAACAGTGTGCAAATTAAGGCAGCTTCAATTGTCTACAGAGCCTACAAATATGTGCAGATTCGAATTTCTAAACAGTGTGCAAATTAAGGCAGCTTCAATTGTCTACAGAGCCTACAAATATGTGCAGATTCGAATTTCTAAACGGTGTGCAAATTAAGGCAGCTTCAATTGTCTACAGAGCCTACAAATATGTGCAGATACGAATTTCTAAATAGTGTGCAGATACGAATTTCTAAACAGTGTGCAAATTATGGCAGGTTCAATTGTCTACACAGCATACAAGTATGTGCAGATTCGAATTTCTAAACAGTGTGCAAATTAAGGCAGCTTCAATTGTCTACAGAGCCTACAAATATGTGCAGATTCGAATTTCTAAACAGTGTGCAAATTGAGGCAACTTCAATTGTCTACAGAGCATACAAATATGTGCAGATTCGAATTTCTAAACAGTGTGCAAATTAAGGCAGCTTCAATTGTCTACACAGCATACAAATATGTGCAGATTCGAATTTCTAAACAGTGTGCAAATTAAGGCAGCTTCAATTGTTACACAGAGATTGAGTGACAAGTATCCAAATAAACACTTGCACTCAAGGTTTATTGATTAAACAATTATTAATTTATTTAACAGTCAGTTTGAATGATATTAACCAAATTGTTTACAGTTGTTCGAATAACGGGTCCGAATTGACCTTCTGCACAATTGACCGTATGGTCATTTTTATATATATAACGTGTTGGGTTGGCATAATAATAATATAAGGCAATTGGGTTGGATTGGGTGGGGGGCTGCAGGGGGTTCCCCCCCCGCATATATCCTAATTGACCGTTTAAATTCGGTCAATTGTGCAGAATGTCAATTGTTATTTGAACAATTGTCATTCATACAATTCGTATACAACTGTTTGAATAAGCCTTCTTCAGAAGGGGCAATATAATTGTAACACACAAATACACTCCAAAATACACACTTAGTTTCTCTAAATCAGCAAGTACCCATTTGGGATGGCACACAGATACTTCCTACACCCTCAGGTGACTTAAATATCTAGGAAACTGTGGACATTAATATATCACTGCTATATTTAGAGCAATACTGAGATGAGTGTTAAAGTAAAGAGGTTCCAGAATAAAACAAGAGATCACACAAATATTCTGAAGCAGGTGAGTACTTTTGAAACTCACAATGCGAAGTAAAGTAACGCTTTCCTGGATGGAAGGCAAAATACGAGCAGAGCAGAGAAGAGTCATTCAGGGAGCCAGGCCAGCCAATGTCAATTGGGCAAAAGTCTAGGTGAACTGAAGCACTTCTTGCAGGTAAGTAAAAGTCTTACACAATGTTTTAGAAGTCTTTGTAGAAAAGGTAGTATCAATGTAGGGTCACAAGCTGGGGGGCTTATGAGAGGTAGAAGATGCAAGCAACTCTACAGAAGCAAGCAAGGCAAGTCTCAACTGAGATCAAGTAAGGTTACAACAAGAAGTAAGTTGTATCAACTAGCAATACACAATCATTTTGACAATGATTGCATATTGCTAGTTGATGCAGCAGTACATGAAATGACAGTCACATTATATTTGCCTACTAAACCACGGATATGCATATTGGTTTAAATGTGTGTCTATGTAAGAAATTAAACTTTATTTTAGAAATGTCTACTCCTGGTGATCTTTGAGCTAGTATTTTCTAATCTAGCTTCACTGCCAACACAGGGGGACCTCCCCTGCATCAATGACAAGGGTAGCATTTAACTCTGTTCTCCAATCTGCTACTACTACCTAACCCTCTAGAGTCGGGCCCCCTTACAAAAAAGAGGGTTCCTGACCCCTTTTCTCTCATCGCAGTGGAAATACAGCCACCTGCGAGAGGATGTCCAAACAAGTTCACTTTGTAGTTGAATAGTCCCACCAACTAAAGGGGAGAAGTCATCCTTGCAGGGCTCCTCTAGTCGAGGCGAATTCGCAGCTTCAGCACAGCAGCAGGGCTTCACTGAGCAAACCAACGGTCCAGGAGTTGCAGCAGGCGTCTCTTCAACTGCAGCCTACACGTGCCTCTTTGGGCTTTGGCCGATTACAGTGGGGAGAGAGGTGGGAGGTTCTTCATACTGACCTCTTTTAAATAATGTATATTTTGTCACCCCCTTTCCCTTTTTCTCGCCAATCTGCCCTTGTCGAAAATAATGGACAAAACGTACTTTAAATTTTGTCCTACCTGCCACCAATAATTCCTGTGGAAGGACACGCAACGAATGTGCAATTACCGTCTCCCGAGGGAACACCCTGAAAAGGTTTGCAAATCCTGTGAACTTTTTCGACCTAAAACTTTAAAGGATCGGCGCACCAAAAGCTGGGCTGCTCACGCCATGCAGGCCGAGGCCTCCATCGACGTGACAGAAGACTCCAGCGAGGGCAGTATCGGGGTCATGAGTGACACCGAAGGTGAGCAGGGTTCGTCGGAACCCCTTATGCGGCCCCCGACTCCAAGAAGCTGGCCGGCGGCTCTGTGATGGTGAAGACACCTGGCAGCCAGAGCGCATACAAGCACAAAGACACTAAAAACATACCCCAGGTCGACTTTTGACTGTACCGTTAAGTGTCGAAGCCCACGCGTTGTCCACAGAGAGAGCCTCAGGCTCTTCACTGTCTTCTGGGTCATCGCATACTCTTTTCGCCTCATTGTATTTGTATTTATTTATTTGTAAAGCGCAGCCGATCCCTGAGGCAATTGGGCGCTAATCTTGCAGGTTACACAAGCATAATTATACAGGCCTTACATATGGTCATAGATATGGTACACACATTGCAACAGTTATTTACAAGTAGTACATATATATTCAGAGGGCACTAATAATGTGCTACAGCAGGACTAACATTTGAATAACGATATGAATGTTGAAGCAGTTCGCTTTTACGGGTTGAGGTCCTGCTCATGGAACCAGTCTTTAACCTTAATGTGGAATTGTGAGAAGGATGGTTCCTCTCTTATGAAGACGGGGAGTGCATTCCATTTCTTTGCAGCAAGGACTGGGAAACTGACTCCACCTGCATGTTGTTGGTTAAATAGTGGGATGGAGAAACAGTGTGCTTGCGCAGTTCTAGTAGGTCGTGTCGATGTATGTCGTGAGAAGGTGTTAAATTTGTATATAGGCACCTAGTTGTAGAGGCACTTGTGTGTGAGAGTGACTTCAGGTCTATTCTTTACTTAATATTAAGCCACTTTATAGTCTGTGTAGTTGTTGTGATGTGTGGTTTCCTAGGAATGTTGCATACCGATCTAATGGTGTTATTTTGCATAACTTGCATTTTGTTGGTGTTTTGTTGTGAAGTGCTCCGGTACAGCGCATTGCAATAACACAGCTTTGATGAGACTAATGCTCTTGCTACTGAGATGCAGTTGGATGTCTTCAGGTAAGGACGGCAGGCCATGGTAAGCTTGCAAGTATAGGCTGTGGAGGATGCCAAGGCATTGGTTTGTCTCGTAAGTGAAAGTGCTGAGTCAATATAGATTCCTAAGGTTTTCACATCATTGGCAACTTAAATAATATTGCAGTCGATGTTAAGAGGTGAATAAGGTCCCCAGTTTATTCAATTTGGTTGGAGATCCAAGATGGAGCAGGTCAGTCTTTTCGTCATTTAGACATAGACCATGCTTTGCCATCCGGATCTGTATGGTGCTGTAGATGTCGTTAAGTGTCTCACTGTCTACAATGTGGTCACCAGTGATGGGTATGAGTATCGTCCGCATAATTGGTGTATGACACCCAGATAATCAAGTATATCAGAGAGGCTTAGTAAACACATTATGGAGAGTTAGTGACCTGTGGAGGATCCTTGTGGAACTCCACAGGTCACTGGCGATGGAGAGGCAGATGAAGAGGTTGCAAAGATCCTTATGGATCTGTTACTAAAGAATGATTCGATCCAGGCGTTTGCTTGGTCTGAGAAGTGAGCAGCAGATGACAAGTGTTTACATAGAATTTTATGGTTGACTAAGTCAAATGCCGCTGATAGGTGAAGTAGTAAGAGTAAGGCAGATTTACCCTTGTCTTTTAATATCTGAATTTGTGTCTCCAAGTCAATGAGTGGGTCTGAATCCTGATTGTCTCAGCCTTAACAGATTATTTGTTTCCAGATACTGCTGTATTTGGAGGTAGGCTGTGTGGTGCAGAATTTCTAACAGAAAAGGGACCGTAGTAATAGGTCTGTAGTTTGTGGGGTTGTTGGGTGTTAGGCAGAGTTGCAAGTAGTACCCTCTGGGACCACTACACACAATTAGGACTACATGTCTTAGCCAAACCAACCTTTAGTATAAGTCTGTACCACACAGTTTTTGGTAGCAAGCTTGAGCAGCCACGCTTATCTCAAGAGTGAATGTGAGCAGTATAAGTAATTACACAGAGGACTCCGAGTCACAGTGGTTCAAGTAAACACTTATACTCAAGGTTTCTTGGTAAAACACTTATTGATCTATTACACAATCATTTAGAAAACATTTCACTAGAAGGAGGCAACTTAATATATACCAATCCACTTCAATCCAAAACTCAAAAAGATTTTGAGACAGTTTGAGCTCCCATTAAATAGGAGCCAGATGGCAGTTGAGTTACTTAGAAGTGAGCAAAAGGGACAAGGTAAGTAGAATAGATCACATATACTTATTATACAGTGCAAATAGTTTCAGTTCACCAGAAGAGTTCAATTCAAGTCAATAGGCCAGGCCAAAGTCAATGGGCTAGTGTTCTGGATAGGAAAGAGCAGTTCTTGTATCAAACGGTAAAATCTTTGCAAAAGTTCTCAGAAGTAGTTTAGGCGAAAAAGAATCATATGTCGGGTCACAAGCTGATTAGGACTGCAAGTTTGGAAAGTTTCACGAACTTTAACCGCGAGAGTGGCGTTCTCTCAATCGGGTTGGCACAGTACCTTAGTATGAAGAACCAAATGCAGCTGAAGACATTGGTTCCTGGCAGGTCCTGCAGATCTCGCTGTTCCTGAGCGTCAGTCGTGGGGACAAGAGGGAAGACGTTGGGGGACTCCTACACTGTACGTGATCGTTGAAAAAGCAAACAAGATGGGGTCACTTCTGTTCCAGTAGCTGTAGATTCAAGCGCACAAGCTGGTATCCCTCTTACTGGTTAATCCTTGTGAATGGTATCCAGGTGGCGTACGAGTTGATTGGTACCTCCAACTCAAAGGAAGAAGTAGTCCTTGAAGGGGCTTATCTGTCAAGATGAACTTGGCAATTCGGACCTGCAGCAGGGCTTCACCGGGCAAACCAACGGTCCAGGAGTTGCAGCAGCTATCCTCTTCCAGCTCTTCTTCGGTTCTTTCGTTCCAGTGGTCGACTCTGCTTTCCAGTTCAGTTCCAGTTAAACAGTTTGCTCCCTTTCATTTCAGCCTAGCTGTCACTCACCTAGCACGGTGGCTGTCCTTGCCGGACAGTCAGCCAGCCAATCACGCCAGAGTGCATTTGGGTCTCCCATGAGACTAAGCACAGGGAGTTTCAGGCACCTCCCTCACTTCTGCCCACCTCAGACACTCAGACGCCAGAGGCGGTCTTCAGTCCTGAAGCCCTCCAAAGGGACCAAACCTGCTTTGGCACGCAGAGATAAACGCTAGAAGGACATTTCCAAAAAGTAATGGCGAAAAAAAGACGACCGGGACCTGTTTAAACAAAGGGGCTTAAGGCGCCATCTTGAAAAACATGGCTCCTGTGATTTTTAGCTACCGATGTTCGCAGTCGGGAAAAATCATGGTAGTTTGTTCTAAAACCACTGCCACCAGCCTTTTCAATAGGAAAGGGTAGATTTTGACTGCTACATGAGTATTTAGACACAGGGGATACTATGTAACCCCTCCAGCACGCCATTGGAAGATGGTGTGTGCTGGGTCTAGGAATTTGGAAAGACTAGTAAAGTCAGTTTCACTTTACATTCTCTGGGAAACAGTAGTTTATCCAAGAGAAGGTATTTAAAACTTTGGGAAGTCTAAAAAGACATCCCTGTGTCACTGAACTGAGAGTGCTGTGTAACACATGAAAAGATAATGCCTATGGAGTTATCTAAAACTCCATAATCAAGGACACAAGTGTAAAACACATCAAAATACATGAGTGGGGGAAAAAGGCTCACACTCTTTCCAGGTAAGAAAATCCAGTCCTAAAAATTCAGGAAAGTTGCTGGGGGTCTCTAAAGTGAAGGGAATTAGCACATTTATGAGAATTCTCACTAACATTGGGGTCTAAGGAGGGTTTTTTTAAATAGTGGGAGTACCCATGCGTCTTTCAGATTGTTGGGTTAAATGAGGCATTAATAAAGGATGTAATGAAGGGGGCAAATTCAATGGCCGCTTCTTTGATAAGCGAGGCAGGACAAGTGTCGCCATGGCAGTTAGAAGGTTTGAGTTTTAGTATAATTGTTTCCACTTCTTTGTTAGTGAGAGGTTTGAAGTTCATTGTGGTATATTCAGTACAGGGGGAGAAGGCAGATCCTGTGGGATGGTAGTATCAATAAGATTTTTCTTTATTTGTATTTTATTTAAGAGCATGGTAATTTTATCTTGGAGAGCAGTCTCTATGTTAGTGCACCATAGGGTGTCTTTCGTACAGGTATCTGGTGCAGGGGGCAGGAGATTCACTTTCTTTCAGAATGTTAAACAGTTCCTTCGTACTGGAGTTGGCTTTGGATATGCGATCATTGAAATTGTCTTTTTTTGCCTGGAAAATTGCTGTCTTATAATTGAAAGAAGCGGCAGTGAAGTTGCCCTTGTTCGACTCCTAAGGGGAATTTTTCCATGCGGATTCTGCCGTTCTTTTCACTTTCCTCAACGTCTTAAGGTGGCGGGTGTACCACTTATTAATGTGAGCGCGAGGTTTGGATTTATGAAATTTAAGGGGTGTTATGTTGTAGATGGTTTCATTATATATGTCCACTAGAACTGATGGGTCAGAGTGCAATATGTCTGGATGAGTAATCGGTTGTAGTAGAGGGAGTGGGTTCTCTAGAATGAGGTTCCGTTTACTTCTCGTCATTATAGCAGGAGCTTGAGTTTGTGGGGTAAGGGGTATTGCTTTGTTTATGGTGAACGTGATTAGATGATCAGTCCACGCGCACAGAATATTGGAGAGTATATTAATGCTGCAGTTCAGGTCTGCTAGCCAATCTAGCGTTCTTCCTTTTTGCCTCATGACAGGACTCTGAACCCAAAGGTTGTTTTGGACACTGCACACAAAAAGCCCTCCTTTCGCACGCCGAAGAACAGGTGCCAAGTCCCAAATTTCGACGACTTTGCCCTCAAAGCACACAGGCTGCAATTCCCCCCCAAACCCCATGTAGACTCTCTCTCGGAGGCTATGCACCACAAAGATCAAACTCCCTCCCAGGTCACGCCTATCATTTCAGGCTTCCCATCTTCATATGACTATACACCTGAACAGTTTAATAAAATCTTAAGGAGGATGTCAAGTTTTGTGGAGTTATGGACAGACACCCAGATCAACCGTCATCCCTTAAATATGCCTCTCAGCCAGGGGCCACAGCACAGCAGCCCCTTGCCAAAAAGTCTGGTCTTGAGCCACAACCTAGCGCCTCTGCTCTAGGCAATCGGGTGTCATGATGCCTACCCCCGGGCATCCGGATCGAGTCCATCAGCCCCGGGAGCAGGCATCCAGATACTTATTAAAAAATCCAACATCCCCGACTGGGGGCTATTTGGATTCAGTCCTGGCGCCTTAGGCGCCAGGCTCATCATAGAAATCAGTCCTGGCGCCATGGGCGCCAGGCTCATAGACTTTACTTACCTTATGCAGACCATGCTGCAAATGAGTCCAAGCCAACATGATGCCTGAATGGGACTATTTTATTACAGGGACTATTTTTCACCCGGGTGTGGTTCTGGGGAACTTCTTACCTGGGACTGCTTTGCAGGCTATTTAAACCACGCCCGAACAGCAGCCCATGCTTTGTGTTATTCTGCATCCAGCAGCGTAACGCTCACCGTGTCTGCAAGTCCGCATCCAGTCTTCTGCCACGCCCGCCTCGAATCCGGAGCTCCTAGACAAAAGGAAAAGAAAGGAGAAGAGGTTAGATCACGGACATTATTTGATTCCTTACCTGATTCCAGACCCAACACAGCTCCGAGCCTGGAAAGGACATTATTTCAGCATGCGTTGCTTCTCCAGCAGCAACGCCACGTTATACTCACCAGTCCACCGCATCTTTCGACTCGGCGCTGCCTCCATCATTTTCTTCGTCGAAACCCAGCACCTGGGGGGAAAACAAAAGGAATAACAAGGTGAGCCGAGAAAACCGACAAAGACAATCTCTTGCCACCATAGGCTTACCTGCTCTACCACCGGAGGTATTATCCTTTAATTCGCCGCATCTTCCTATGCCGCACCTAAAAAGCGAGAGAAAACAGCAAGTTAAACTCATGCAACTTTTACCGGACAGTGTTTGGTAATACAGGCTCTTACCTGAACGCCATCAGCTGCCTCCAGGCAATATTCTTTTGGACCCAGCTGCAACCTAACGAGGGAATGGAACAAGAGTGAACATCGGACATATTGAACTCTTTGAACTTTATAGACACTGGAGTCAATATTCCTCCGGAACTCCTCCAGTACCTTCAAACCAGTGAAGTAACTGGTATCTACGCGCCCCTGCATGCCATGCAGGATGGAGAGCTCATCATTTAAAAACATAAGGTGAGGTTACCAAGAGGGGATATCGGATGTGATTAGTGGGGAGAACGAGAACAGTTGGGGGGCCATCACTAAAGTCCACGGGTGGCTAAATCCCTTTCTTCACTTGCAGGAGAATACTTCTACGAGTCCAGCAGACAAGATTAGGTGGGCCACTCCAGACAGTCATCTCAGCACTACGCATCACGTTGGTGGAGACCGCAGCTGTCCGGGTCCGATCGACGCCCCTGTGGGAACCAGGTGAGCGTAACAGAACATGAAGACTATCTACAAATCCCCACCCGGGCGTAATGGAGGCCTCAGAAACCGACCAACTAGCCCAATTGTTAGGGGAACTTAGGGCAGAAGTGCACTCTGCGCGCCAAGAAACTAACGCCCTCAGGAGAGAATTGATTGTGTCAAAGGAGCGCACTGATGATCTTGCCAGACAACTGCTGCAAAACCAAGCCGGGCAAACACCACTACCTGGACTTGGGGGGAATTCAACCCCCGTTTTATCGATCAGCCCTGTGCAAGTGGTTCTACCAGGGAGCATTCCTTTAGCTCCACCCGAACGCTTTGCTGGGGACCTGAAAAGGTTCGCCGTGTTCATGAACCAATGCCGCTTGCACTTTCTATGCAGACCAGGAGCTTTTCCAAACGACCAAGCCAAAGTAGCCTTTGTACTGTCATACCTTAGTGGCAGCACAGCGGATTGGTCAATTTCATTAGTCAACCAGGATGACCCTCTTCTTCGGGATTTTCAGGGTTTTCAATTGAGCATGGAAAGACTATTCGCCAGACATTCACAGGGACATGCCCTGGATAACGAACTTCTATCCCTACGACAAGGAAACCGGGACCTGCTAACTTATATCGCAACCTTCAATAGGTTGGTGGTGGAAACCGGATGGCCAGAGGTAAAGCGAATTACATTATTTCATCGTGGACTTCGAGGTGAATGTTTTGGCCTAAGTTGTGAACCCACCTCAGGATTGCGCAGAATATATAGACTTAGTGGTCCAGCTAGACCACCGACTTCAGAATAGAAGAGCCGATCGAGCTAAGTTCGAGAGCTATTCAAGCTCAAAATTCGCAAAAGCAAGCACATGGGTGCATCCATTTTGTGAAATGGATGCCCGCCTGTGCTGGCTTTTGCTTTTGCAGCACTAATGAAGGAAAAGCCAGCCAGCTGTAGTAAACAAGCTACCGCTGGGTGGCTTTTCCTTCATTGGTGCTGTACGTGGAGGACGGGGACCGGAGACCAGAGCAAGAAAGCTGCAGCTGAATCTCGGTAAGTGCTATTTATATTTTTTTAAAAATGAGCACTAGCTGCGTTTTTTTTTCTAAGTTTTCCGGGCTGGAGGAGCCCGGAAAACTTAGAAATAAAACTGCAGCTTTAAAAACGTTGTATTCATGTTTGCGGTCGCTTTTGAAGCATAAATACAATGTTGTGTTTGAAAACGCTGCGTTTTTTCTTTCCAAGTTGGTCAGGCTCCTCCAGCTCGGAGGAGCCTGAGAAACTCAGAAAGAAAAACCGCAGCGCTTTCAAACACAACCGCGTTGTGTTTCTGCCTGCTGTGGCTATCACTTTGGGTCTCCGGAGCACCAGAGACCCAAAGTGAAAGCCAAGGCAGGCAGAAACACAACGCGGTTGTGTTTACATGCCGCAGTGTTTCTGCCTACAGCTGATTTCCCATTTGGTGCTCTTGGGGCCCCCCATGGGGAGCCCGAGAGCCCCAAATGGGAAAGCAGATTTAGGCAGAAACACAACCGCCTTGTGTTTCTGCCTGCCTTGGCTTTCACTTTGGGTCTCCGGTGCTCCCCTGGGGGGAGCCAAAGTGAGTGCTAGTATTTTTTTTTCAATGTTGCCTATCAATTTTTTAAATAACAATTTTTACTCGACTATCCCTTTAACTCAAAAAGAAAGAGATAGGAGACGACAGATGCAGTTGTGTCTGTACTGTTGGGCCTCAGGACATTTTCTACGGGATTTCCCTATAAAACCATCCAAGAAAGTAGTGGGAGTTGCTGATAGAAATCAAACAGGGCCTGATTCGGGAAACGACCACGCCCGACAAGCGTAGAGGTCCGCTTGCCGAGCTTAAAGAAGGATACTCAGACCTCGCACCAAATCATACCAATGGTCCTTATTGATCCAAGGCAGCCATCACGTATGCATGCAGTTAGGGCATACATTGATAGCGGGGCCGTAGGAAACCACGTGGTGGACCACGAATTGGCTTCTAGGATGAATCTACCTCTCTGCAAAAAGACCACTTCGGATGTTATCAGCACAGTCGATGGAACTGAAATTGCCTCTGGGCCTGTAACTCATTCCACCACAGAGATGACACTGTTGGGTCAAGATGGGCATTGAGAGACTATTGTGTTTGATTTAATCAAAGCCCCGCAGTTCCAAATAATACTGGGGATACCTTAGTTGGAAACACATAATCCTTGTATTGATTGGCGAGAGAAGAGAGTAACCTTCCCGGAGTGTGCTCACACCGGTTACCCGGAAAAAACCTTGAATAAAAAAAAGCCTGGCCACAGTCGCTAATCCAGTCATGCAGTTACCTCAGGAATATCAAGAATTCCAGGATGTTTTCCAAAAAGAACAGGCAAACACCTTACCACCTCTTAGATCATACGATTGTCAAATCAACCTCATACCCTGTGCACAACCTCCATGCAGTAGAATTTACGCCCTTACGGAACCCGAAAACCGTCACCTACGACAATACTTGGACCAATACCTTGCTAATGGCTTCATTTATCCATCTAAATCCCTGCATCTTCAGCTTTATTCATCGTGCCCAAAAAGGAAGGTGACCTCAGAACGTGCATAGACTACCACGCATTAAACCAGATCATGGGGAAGAACCGATATCCATTGCCTCTGATCCCCGAACTACTAGACCAAGTAAAGGATGCTTGCATCTACACTAAATTAGATCTCCGAGGGGCATATCATCTGGTACGTGTAAAGAAGGGCGACGAATGGAAGACCGCTTTTCGCACCAAGTACGGATTATTCGAATATCAGGTGATGCCCTTCGGGTTGTGCAATGCACCAGCAGCCTTTGTGAACTTATTGACGTCTGTGTTGCCGTATACATAGACGATATTCTAGTGTACTCCTCTGCAGAATCAGACCATGTTAAGCACGTTCGTGCAGTCCTTGAGAAACTACGCCAGAACAAGTTATATGCAAAATTGGAAAAATGTGTTTTTCATGCTACAGAAGTTGAATTCCTTGGATTTATCCTGACTCCAAAAGGAGTCCGAATGGACTCTCGAAAGGTGGACGCAATTCTCAAGTGGCCATCACCCAGTTCAGTTAAAGGGGTGCAAAGCATGCTTGGATTTGCTAATTTCTACCGCAGATTTATTCCTGACTTCTCATATGTTGTACACCCCATCACAGCACTTTTGCGAAAAAACAAACGCTTCTTGTGGACCGAAGAGGCTGAAAAAACCTTCCAGGAACTGAAATTGAAATTCACGTCGGCACCTGTCTTAAAGCATCCACGCCCCGAGCTCCCATACATAGTTGAAACCAATGCATCCAGTTTAGCCATGGGGGCTGTCCTGTCTCAGAAGGATCCGGAAACCGGTCAACTTCATCCAGTAGCATTTTGGTCCAGAAAATTCTCGGCCCCCGAATGAAAGTATGCGGTTACCGATAAAGAGTTGTTAGCCATCAAATCCGCCTTCAAGGCTTGGCGGCATTATCTTCTCGGTGCCAGGCATACCATTACTGTAATCACCAATCACAGAAACTTGCAGTATTTAAAAACAGCCAAGGCCCAATCATCGCGTCAACTTAGATGGGACTTATTCCTTGCCGAATTCGATTTCGTGATCACTTATCGACCAGGTTGTAAGAATGGTAAGGCAGACGCTTTATCCCGAATTGAGATGGGAGAAGCATATTCGAACCCAGAACCGATGCCTATAATTCCTGAACAAAGAATTCTTGGGATAACTACTCTACAGACCTTAGAAGATATTCATTTAAAGATCCAACAACTTTTCGATTCAGCAGCCCTGCAGGACTGGGTTAAAAAGGGCCAAGATTATTCAGTTGTCAATGACCTACCTTACTATCAAGGGTGTCTTTTTCTACCACACAAGGAACTACAAGAACAAGTCATCTCCAATTACCATGAAGCTCTGATGGAAGGGCACCGAGGTATTGCAAAAACTGAAGCTAAAATTAAAAGACAATTCTGGTGGCCCACCTGGCGAAAAGATGTAAAGTAATTTGTACTGTCTTGTGGCTTCTGCGCCCAGAACAAAAGTCAAAAGAAGAAACCAGCTGGTCTTTTACAACCTTTAGATATTCCAACCACACCATGGCACACTTTGTCTTTAGACTTTATTACAGATCTACCGCCATGTAATGGATTCAACACCATTCTAGTTATTGTGCATCTTTTTTCCAAGATGGCCCACTTTATTCCTTTAAAAGGATTACCTTCTGCTTCAATCTTGGCCAAGGAATTTCTCAAATATTGTTCGAATACATGGATTTCCTTCCGTATTGATCTCTGACCGAAGTAGTCAGTTCATTTCTGTTACGCTCACCTGGTTCCCACGGGGGCGTCGACCGGAACTGGGCCGCTGTTATTTCCACCAGCGTGTGACGTGTAGCGCCGAGATGACTGACTGGACTGGCCCGCTCAGCCTAGTTTGTTTGGCTCGCAAGAATATTCTTCTGCAAAGGAGAAGAGGAATTAACCACCCGTGGAATTGAGTGTCAACCCACCTTCCCCACTCCCGTTGTCTTCCCACTGATCACTCTTGATGTCCCCTCCTTAGTCTCACCTGATGGTTTGGAAGGATGAGCTCTCCATCCTGCGTCGACCGCAGGGGCGCGTTGATGACCAGTTACTTCACTGGCGTAGAGGAATTGGTGAGTTCCAGTATTGACTCTAAAGTCCAATTGTTCCTAAGAGTTCAAATGTCTGCTCTTCACTCTGTCCGATTCCTTGCAGGTTGCCGATTAATCCACTCGAAGATTTCCAAATGGCACTCGGTAAGATCCAGGTAAGTCGGTTGTGTTTTTCCCCTTAGGGGCCGGGGTACGGCGATGAAGCAGAGTTGACTGCGCCGACCCGAAATGAGGTGAGTACCTCCCGTGGTAAATCAGGTAAGTCCTTGGGGGTAGCTTGTGTGGCCTTAGAGAGTCCCCTTGCTCACCTTGCTGTCTTTGTCTCCTTAGGTGTCGGAGGGCGGCCGCGAGATGGAGAGAGCGTGATGGAATGCTGAAGTACCGCCAAGCAGGTGAGTTCAGCGCGGCGCCGTAGGAATGCGAAGCGATGCTTCAAAGACTTCTGTCTTTCAGTTCCGTGGCAAAATGGATCAGGATTCAGGTAAGGATTAAAATTAAAACTCCTGTTCTAACCTTTATCCTTTTGTCTTCTTGTTTCAGGAGTCCCAGGACTGAAGCGGGCGTGGCTGAAGACTGGAGCTGCTGAAAACACGGTGAGCGTTACGCTGCAGCAAGCAGAATAACGCGAAGCACGTGTGGCTGTCCGGGCGTGGTTTAAATAGCTTTGGAAGAAGATCCAGGTAAGTATTCTTCCACAGCCCCACCCAAGTAACAAAATAGTCCCTTCAGTAAAATAGTCCCTCCTAAGCCTCATTTGGCTTGAGTCTTCATGCAGCATGGTCTGCCTCAGGTGAGTATGCAGCATGGTCTGCTTCAGGTAAGTTATCAATAATGAGCCTGGCGCCCATGGCGCCAGGACTGACTTTATCTTTGAGCCTGGCGCCATAGGCGCCAGGACTGTACCCAAACAGCCCCTAACTGGGGCTTTTGGGCATGCTCCAAGTGGCATGATGCCTGCTTCCGGGGCTGCTGGGCCTGGTCTGGTCTTCCGGGGGCAGGCATCATGAAAATTTCGCAATTTTGGCAGAAGTGTTGTCAATTGGCACAAATCGACATAAGGTTATCAACCAGTCACCATCCCCAAACCGATGGTCAGACAGAGAGAACCAACCAGACTCTTGAAAAATACCTACGTTGTATGCTCCACCAAACTGAAAGCAATTGGAAGGGTATTTTATGGATTTCTGAATACGCATACAATAACTCTGTACATTCAGGAACCGGACAAAGCCCCTTTTATACCATATATGGACATCATCCTCGAACCTCAGAACTTGATTCTCCCCAGCATTTAGAAATGCTGGCAGTAACTCCTCTGCATTCTACTATTACACAAGCTTTTAAAGAGGCAACAAAACATTTGAAACAAGCAAAAGAGAAATACAAGAAAAATGCTGATCAGCATAGAAGTGAGACCCCACCATATCGAATCGGAGACCAAGTTTGGCTGGCTACAAGACATATACCTCTGAAAGGAACTCAGACTTTTAATCCTAGATATTTGGGACCTTAGACCATTAAGGCCATTATCAACCCGGTGGCCATCAAATTAGAATTACCTTCTAATATGCGGATTCATCCTGTCTTTCATGTTTCACTTCTAAAACCAGTTCAACCCGGGACAAGATTAACCAAACCACCTGACCCCATCCTAATAGATGGAGAACCTGAATTCGAGGTAAAAAACATCCTGGACTCTACAATGGTTAAATCAAGACTTTTTTATTTAATCGACTGGAAGGGTTACGGACCACAAGAAAGGTCATGGGAACCTAGTGACCACGTTCATGCTCCTCGATTGGTGAAAAAATTCCATCGGGACTTCCCAGACAAGCCAGGGCCAAGGGGAAGAACAACTTTAGGAGGGGCCTTGGGAGGGAGTGCTGTCATGATGCCTACCCCGGGCATCCGGATCGAGTCCATCAGCCCCGGGAGCAGGCATCCAGATACTTATTAAAAACCCAACAGCCCCGGCTGGGGGCTGTTTGGATTCAGTCCTGGTGCCATAGGCGCCAGGCTCATAGACTTTACTTACCTTATACAGACCATGCTGCAAATGAGTCCAAGCCAACATGAGGCCTGAATGGGACTATTTTATTACAGGGACTATTTTTCACTCGGGTGTGGTTCTGGGGAACTTCTTACCTGGGACTACTTTGCAGGCTATTTAAACCACGCCCGAACAGCAGCCCATGCTTCGTGTTATTCTGCATCCAGCAGCGTAACACTCCCCGTGTCTGCAAGTCAGCATCCAATCTTCTGCCACGCCCGCCTCAAATCCGGAGCTCCTAGACAAAAGGAAAAGAAAGGAGAAGAGGTTAGATCACGGACATTATTTGATTCCTTACCTGATTCCAGACCCAACACAGCTCCGAGCCTGGAAAGGACATTATTTCAGCACGCTTCGCTTCGCCAGCAGCAACGCCATGTTATACTCGCCAGTCCACTGCATCTTTCGACTCGGCGCTGCCTCCATCATTTTCTTCGTCGAAACCCAGCACCTGGGGGGAAAACAAAAGGAATAACAAGGTGAGCCGAGAAAACCGACAAAGACAATCTCTTACCACCATAGGCTTACCTGCTTTACTACCGGAGGTATTATCCTTTAATTCGCCGCATCTTCCTATGCCGCACCTATAAAGGGAGAGAAAACAGCAAGTTAAACTCATGCAACTTTTACCGGACAGTGTTTGGTAATACAGTCTCTTACCTGAACGCCATCAGCTGCCTCCAGGCAATATTCTTTTGGACCCAGCTGCAACCTAACGAGGGAATGGAACAAGAGTGAACATCGGACATATTGAACTCTTTGAACTTTATAGACACTGGAGTCAATATTCCTCCGGAACTCCTCCAGTACCTTCAAACCAGTGAAGTAACTGGTATCTACGCGCCCCTGCATGCCATGCAGGATGGAGAGCTCATCATTTAAAAACATAAGATGAGGTTACCAAAAGGGGATATCACTTGCAGGAGAATACTTCTACGAGTCCAGCAGACAAGATTAGGCGGGCCAGTCCAGACAGTCCTCTCTGCACTACGCATCACGTTGGTGGAGACCGCAGCTGTCCGGGTCTGATCGACGCCCCTGTGGGAACCAGGTGAGCGTAACATCAGGCCTCCATCTACCAAGACCCCTCTCTGGACTTGTACTATGATGACCCCTCAGGGTCACAAGACCCGGGGTCTCAAGGGGATCTTTATAGTCGAGACCAAGACCTATGACAACAATGACATTTATGTAATCGTCGCCAGACCACCAGGACTGGCTGGTAGCAGATTCTCCTGTTGATTACCAACTACAGTACAATGAACTGCTACCTAAGGTTGCACAACACTTTAACATCGACACTTAGGAAGCGCAGGTTGACAGACTTTGTGGAAGACATTCTGCGTGACAAAAGGTCTGCCACCCAGTTTATTCCGTTCCTGCAGTATGTACAAAGACTCATCCAGCCATCCCTACTGGCGCCTAGTCTCACAAGGGCGGTCAACCCCAGAATAGAAAAACTATTCAGACTGGTGCCCACTGACCCCCCTCTATATTAGTGGTCAGCTTAAACCAGATTCGTTAGTGGTCACCACCACCACCACCACCAGAAAGAGGGCAGGCACTCCCCTGGCGTCGGTAGAGGCCCCGTGTTGGGGAGAATTCTCATTTCGGTGCTAGTTCCCTTCAACCTTAGAGATCCCCAGCTCTTTTGCTGGACTTTAGGACTTTTAATTTTTATCCTGGAGTGAGTGAGAACTTGTTCTCATGCTCGCTCTCATGTATTTTTGATCTGATTTGGACTCTGTTTTTGTTTTTGGAGTCTGACAAACTCCATAGGTATCTACTTTTGTATTGTGACACCCAGCACCTTTAGTGCAGTGTCGCAGAGAAGTCCCTTGGATTTCTCCCAAGGTTTAAATACCTTCTTTTGGGTAAACTACTGTTCCCAAGAGTAGTAAAGTGAAATTGACTTTACTTGCCTGTTTTTCCTATGTAGGGCCAGTACACCCAATCCTATCTGGAAGTGCTGGGTGGGTTACTTAGTAGCCCCTTTTCCTATTTACTCATGTAACATTTGTTTGTTACCCCCACTACATTTAATGGCTGGTGGCAGTGGCTTAATTTCCCTACCATTGGGATCTACGGCAGACTGAACCCTCAGCTGCAGTAGTGCACCATGGGTGCCCATTTGGTCAAAATGGCCCAGGTCTTCTTTTTTCGCCATTTCTTGCTTGTGAGGTCTTTCTTGGGTTTTACTCTGCGTGCCAAACCAGGTTTAACCCTTTTGTTAATTTTGCCTTCGGCAGGCTTCAGTACTGAAACCCGCATCTGACTCTGTGTCGGGAAGGGCAAGTAGCTAGGCAGGTGCCCGAAACTCCCTGTCTTTAGTTTCCTTGGCTACCTAATAGCCTATCATATATCATATCATATATCATATTGCCTATTGGCTGGCTGACTGTCCTTGCAGGACAGCCACCCTGCTGTGTGAGTGACAGCTAGGCTGTGCATGAATGGGAGAAACCTGCATAAAAGATGAGGCTTCTTGAACTGAAGGCAGAGTTGACTACTGGACGAAACATTCAATGAAGGAATCTTGAAGAGAAGCTTGCTGCACCCTTCTGGACTGTTGAACTGCCCGGTGAAGCCCTGCTGCAGTGCTGAAGCTGCAATTCCGAATCGACTGGAGAAACCCCGGAACGGACAACTTCTTCCCTTGGGGTGGTGGAACCAACTAACCCCAAGACTAACTTTGCTGGAGAACCTTCCCCAACTGGCTGTACTTCTATGCTGCTGCTGAAACCGAGTGCCAGGGGTCGAGAAATCCATGGTCTAGTGCATCGTCTTTAAGCCAGACTGAAGCTCCAGGAAGATCCTGAGGACCCCTCCGAAGCAGGATGACCTAAGTCCGAGTCACCTCACCAGAGTGCTGGACTCCAGAAGCAAGGGAAGCCCATCAAGTGTCCAAGATCCGCGGTGGTGCTATTTGCCGGTAGCTGAAACCGCGAAGTACCGCTGACGACCTTAAAACTGCAGCGCAGGAGTCCTCTCTCTTGTCCCCACGACTGAGACCCAGGATCTGCAAGACTGCAACCAGAACAGAAGCCAGCTGGATCCTCTTCTTCAAACCTAATGTACTGTCCTGGCTAACCTCTTTAGTCTGTAGCTTGCATTATGTCATTGGAGAATTGCAGTAGCTGCTTTTTGCAGAGTTGATCTCAGCTCTGACTTTCACAAGCCTAACAGCTTGTGGCCCAACAGAGATCTTTTTAACACGCTCTCTAACATTGTGCAAGACATTTGTGCTATCTAAAGAAGGGCCTCCGCTCCATAGACATTGTTCAAATTGACTTTGGCTGTCCCGGCTCCCTTCAGACTCTTCTGACCCTTTCACTTTGATTCTAACTGTCCCTCATAGCTGGTGCATATGTATAACTTATATTGCTGGGAAAGAGCTTATCTAGACTTCATTGGGGGATTGAAAAGTGCTCACATGCTATGAGAAACTGTGTACCTTTTTCCTTCCTTAACCGTTTCCTTTTTCACAACCTCAGAATTTATCAAGTACAAAAAGTGATGTATAAATGCCAATACTATCCTAGTTATTGAAGTAACCTCAGGGTTTAGGAAGTGTGTATACAGCATTTCTAACGAGTATCTACTTGCTTATTCTAAATCTGAGAAAGTGTTATGAAGTGTATTTTGATTGTTGCATATTGCCCTTTTTAGGGAAGGCTTATTTAAAATTGTTAATTATTTTACTTGAAAACCTTGAGTATAAGTGTTATTTGGATACTTGTATGCATGAATTTTGATGCTACAGCTCACATTTACTCCTCTTGAGATAAGTGTGACTGCTCTGTTACTCTACCAACTTGTGCAGTACATACCTATACCATTAGGTGAGTTACCTAATACCAAGAGGACAAGACTTGTGGTGTCTCCCACAGGGTTTTACTGCATACAATCTTACCTAACACCCCGCCAGACAAGGAAAGCAAAAAATACATACTTTTGGGAGAAAGGTTGCCTCCTTGCAGCATACCAGACCAGAATTGCCAACAACACTAAGCTTCTAGCTAGTTATGGCTGCTGCAAATCGGATGACCTGAAATGCCAAATCGAAGCCGTCCCAGAACCCCTAAAGGCTCAGTTGATAAAGACTATTACAGAAGGCAAGAAGATGTCAAACTGCATCCTGAAAAATAACCTTGATGCAGCAGATAATGCAGGACTCGTCATAGCAGAGGGTAGGCTCATCAAGCGCCACCCCTGGCTCAGACAATCAGGGTTTAAGTTAGAAACTCAGGAAACCCTCCTAAACATGCTGGTGGAGCCTAATGTATTTTTTGGGAAGGCAGGCAAAGACGCCCTTAAGAGTGCTAAGGAGGAATTCGGCACTCTCAAATCCCTTAGCCAGTCGACAAACAATCCCTATGTTCAATGGGGCGCCTCAAACTCTATAAGGTTTCGGGCTCGGGTGCTCAGTGTTCTTCAGGCTACACTCAGGGCGGACAGCCATAGTTTTGGGGCCAATCGCAAGGTCATGGTTCCTTTTCCAATTTTCAAAGAGGAAATAAAAGGGGAAGAGGAAGGGGTAGAACCTCACCTGGGAGAGGCTACACCCCTCCCAAACAATGGCGCACCGCTTCAGATCCCCTCCAATGCCACTCCAGCAGGAGGCCGAATTTCACACTTCACCCACACCTGGGAGGTGATAACGTCAGACAAGTAGGTATTGTCCACAGTGACAGGCTGGTATTGTATTGAGTTGTTACAAAAACCACACTAGCGCTTTCCAAGAAACGGGAAAATGTCAACTGAAGAAAAACGCATACTGTTGGAAGAAGTAAAGGCACTGCTGGAGAAGGACGCCAGAGAGATTGTCCCAGCAAACCAGATAAACAAGGGTATTTATTCAGCATACTTCCTTGTGCCAAAGAAAGACCTTTCCATGCGCCCAGTATTCGATCTGCGCCCTGCAAACAAATATGTCAAACACCAAAAGTTTTGCATGACCACGCTCCAAGAGGTAATCCCACTCCTTAAACCCAGTGACTACATGGCAACATTGGATATGAAAGATACATACTTTCATAATTTCAATGCTCCCTGCGCACAGAAAATATCTGCATTTTCAAGATGGCGGGAGTTCACTACCAGTTTAAAGTACTCCCCTTCGGCATCGCCACAGCACCAAGAGTATTCACATAGGTATTCACAGTAGTGACAGCACGTCTGCGCAGAAGTTCCATCCCAGTATACCCTTATCTGGACGACTCGCTAATCACTGTGAAATCTCCTAAAATTTGCAAACAAAATACTCAAAAAAAAAAAATAGACCTTCTTTTCAATCTGGGCTTCTCCAGCAACAAAAAGAAATCAAGTCTACTCCCCAGCCAAATAAAACCATTTCTAGGGGCTATTCTAAAGACAGAGGCGCTGCCTTTCCCCTCAAACGAGAGGGCACAAAACATGCTGTTGCAAGTACCTCACTACAAGGTTGGTCGCCAGATAACTTAACGCAAAAGATGCGCTTGCTCGGGATGATGGCCTCATGCATTCACTTGGTTCCACACGCGCGTCGCCGTCCAATGCAGGAATGGTTAGCAAAATAATGGTTGCAGGCAAGCGATCAGTGGGAAGATCTAGTGGTTGTTTCGCTATCCTTGGTACAGGCTAATAAATGGGATATAGTCCTTAATCTCTCACTATACCTAATACAGTGACAGCAGAAAAGGGGAAAACTCCATCTCAACAACGCAGCACAGGTAAGTGTAACCCAAGCCCCACAATACCTGAAGAGTGAAGTTGACAATGTAGCTGATAGCCTTCCTGATGCAGCGAAGACCCTGATTCCTGCTCCTGGTGACGAAAGGGGGGAACTTCGATGGGCTCCTGCAGCAGCACTCGAGAGAAGGGGTTGCCTGCCAGAGATTAAGCTCACTCCAGCAGCAGTTTGTGGTTTTACTGCCTTTTTCTTAGCACCAAGAAGAAACGGATATCGCTGTTTGGCTTCCCTTCGTTTTCTTGGTCCTGAACTCTGGTGAGGGGACTTTTGGTGAAGAATTATACTTCTGGAGGTTCACAAGACTGCCTGTGAAGTTTCAGCGCGATTCGTTGGTTGCAAGACGATGCACTTGGAAATGGTCCAGGTACCCCGGGTATTGGTGTTCTGCAGCCCAGGAGAGTCGCAGGGGGGTGATTGCCCAAAACTAAGTTGGTCTTGAGGCTGGTTGGTCCCACCAGCCCAAAGGAGGCCTTGGCAGAGCTTGCCTGTTGAGTTGAAAATAGGGTCATGTCTGCTGCAGGACTTTAACAGTATTTCTGCGGTTGTTGAAGGTGCTGCTGCCATCTCTGCTCGTCTTCTGCTTCGGATCTCCGTCGCACTCAAACCCCTCCTCTCCCACCCTCCACGCTCGTGTCTGCCCATTTTATGTTTGCTTCCTCACAACTTCAGGCCACGTGGGCTCCCTCTCAACTTCAGGACCCTTGCGCTCCCTTGCATCTCTAGCCACGTTCAATTCTGTGCATCGTTGGTCCCTGCATCCTGTTCCGCTCCCCATGCCCTTCTGCGTTCCCTTCCTTGTTGATGGTATTGACTTTGTGGTGATCCCTGATGTTTTGGTGTTCTCCAGTCTGTGGCAATACATTGTATTGCCTGCATTCTTTACTTCCAGGTTCCTGTTGAGCTCTGGGTTTTGCTTTGGTTCTGTATTACATCTTTCTTTCTTCTAGGTTCCCCGTTGTGCTCTGTGCCTTGTTTTTAGTTCTGTATTACATCTGGTCTTCTAGTTTCCTTCTTATGCTCGGTTTCTGGTTCTGTATTGCATTTATATTCTCTACTTCTAGGTTCCCTGCTAAGCTCTGTGCTTTGTTGTTGGTTCTGTTTGCTTCTGCTTTTTAGGTCTGTTCTTGAGCTTGTTGTGTTCCCCTCCCTCTTGTGCCCCCCCCACACCACCTGTGCCTACCGCCTGTCTACCACCCCCTCTCCCTGCTTGGGATCCCCCCCTCTTTCCTCCCCACACCTCTTATGGTGCTCTCTCACCTATCTTCTCTAACTGCTATTCTATCAACTATCCTATCCCTCTCAGTAAGTCTGACAGGAAGAAGCTCAAAAGGGACATCCTGGTCTCCAACCCAGGCCTCCCTATCGCTGATAACTACACCAGTGCTTCCTCAAGACAGACCCTTACTGACATACTGTCGTTCCCTCTCCAGGCATATGGACCTCCCCATATGGTCTCTGTTCTCTCCGTTTTCCTCTTTTCCCATTAATGGTGGCACCTGTTGGGAGGCCCTCCTGGCCCCCTTCCACTCCTCTAAGATTATCATTAATATCTACCTAAATGGTACTGTCTTGGTTCTGGGCTCTTGGGCCAATCTCCTCCTTTTTGATAGACGCTTCCCGCACCTTATCAATTTCCTTTTTTCCTGTGCTATCCCTTCTTACCCCTCTCAGGCTCTTCTGCTGCCTCCCTCCTCTGCCACCCCTCCTTCAAATGTGGCATCCTGGTCCACATCGCTACTCTCAACTCTCGTTCAGCTGTCAAACATTCCTCTGACATCTGCCATCTCCTCAGAGAGCTTGATGTTGATGTACTCTGTTTCACCGAGACTTGGTTCACAGCCAGCTCTGTCACCGTTTTTTTACACACTCCTTCCCGATGGCTACAAGATCCTCTCCGAAACTCAGAACCAACTGTCCCGGTTCGGGTGAAGCCTTGATTTTCCTGGATTGGATCACTGCTTCTATCATTCCAATGCAGGATTACTTTTCCTTTGAATGCCTGGTCTCTCTCTCCTGGCTTCTATCCCTCTCTGTGTGTCCACTATCTACAGGTCGCCCTCTTCCTCTCTGAAAGGGCTGACCTATCCTCCTCCCTCCATGCATCTTCCTCTGCTCCATGGAGACATGAACAGGCACCTGGATGCTATCAACCCTTCTTCGGGTCTCTCTCTCTTTCTCTTTCTCTTTCTCTCTCGTTCTCTCTTTCTCTCTCGTTCTCGCTCTTTCTCTTTCTCTTTCTCTCTCGTTCTCTCTTTCTCGTTCTCTTTCTTTCTCTCTTTCTCTCTCTCCCCCCACCACCCCCTGCCCCTCAGGCCAAGCCGACTACAGCACTGCCACCCACCTTTTCGGTCATCCGACCCATGAGGCTTTCGACGCTACTTTATCCCCTCCTCCTGCACCTTTGGCTGACACAGCCCTCTCTAACTTTCGTCTCTCAACACTCTGGATGCCCTTGCCCCTGTCATGAGGATCTGCTTGAAGCCCAAATCCAAGTGCACCTCTTGGTACGATTCTGACCTCGGCACCCTTAAACGCAGGTGTAGGGTGGCAGAGAGGAAGTGCTGGCCATCAGGCGCACCCCCTCACAAACTGGCCTGCCGCCTGCTCCTAAGACAGTACAGTAAGAAGAAAGCCTACATCCAAGCCTGCGTCTCTGCGGCATCTAACAATTTGGCCAAACTTTACAAAATCTGAAAGGAGCTGGCCAATCCTGCTGCAGTCTCTACCTCTCCTGTTCCCTCCCAGGCCCTCTGCACGGCCTTGGCTTTTCATCTCACCACTAAAACTGGCACCCTCTCTTCCTCTACTTCTTCGTCATCCTACCACTTCTGGCCAGTCTGAGGCTGTCTCTCCTCCTCCTTTCTCCTGTTCACCCCTGACAATGTTTCTAGGCAAGTCTGATCTTTCAAAGTCTTGTCAAAGCAGGATCTCCCCTGCTCATCCGGAACCATGAAGGACCACATCGACACCCTTGCTCCAGCCTTGGCCGATTTCTGCAATCACTCCTTTGCCACTGGAAAGTTCCCCTCCCCCTTAAGCACTCCCTTGTGCGCACCCCCTTCTAACGAAGCCCTCAGCCAATCCTTCCTCTCTGATTAACTATCGCCCTATCTCCATCACTCCTTTCTTGGGCAAACTCTTGGAAACGCTGGCCATCTCTGTAACGCTCACCTGATTCCTGCAGAGGCGCCGGTCTTGACTGGGTGAATGCCGTATCTTCAAAGGTGATGTGTAACACACGGTTGGCTCTTTGGGCTGGACCTCTGTGCACTGTATGTCTGACTCGAAGAGTAAGATGTCTTAGGTAAGGGAACGCCGAGCTCTCCATCTGCCTCGGGGCAGGGTGCCGTAACCAGTTTCTTCACTGGATAAGGGTGCAGGCCTCTTGACCTCAGAGGACTGCTGTCCGTCGTTAACTGCACGAACGGTAAGTTCTGGGCACTTCAAATGTCTTAAAAGTCTTTTGTAATGATATCTCTTGTTTTGCAGGGTTCTGGCGATGGCGGATGGCGGGCTGATGAGAGTTGAGGATCGAACCCGCGTGAGGAATAGAAGCGCCTGGAAGCACGTAAGTAAGCGCTTGTAGCCTGCTTCACGATGCGCACTAACTGTCCCTTTTATCTTGCAGGTACAAGTTCGGAGCTTTAGAGAAGCTGAAGGGTGCTGGAATACCCACTGGATTCGGCGTGGGAAGGAGTAATGGCACGTGAGTAATAAAGTTGCCCAATGTCTTTAAACGCACCTTCTTTTGTCTTTCAGATGCGGGATGCAGCGCCGAAGGCCTCCGGAGCGTGCGAAGAGCTGGTAAGCTTTTGTCTTTCAGATGCCGGAATGCAGTGCGAAGACCTCCGGAGCATGCGAAGAGTAGGTAAGCCTTTGTCTTTCAGATGCCGGAATGCAGCGCGAGGCGTTGGTGACAGCCGATGGACCAGGTAAGAGATGCGCTGCCACTGAAGACCGTAGTGCTAACCTGTTCTTTCTTTGTCTTTACAGGTGCTGCTGAAGACTGGATTCCAGGATGGTAAGCCTTTGTTCCCTTAGGCCCAGGATCAGAAGCAGAAGACACGATGAGCGTTCTGCTGCAGAGAATGCAGAATAACACAAAGCAAGATTCATCCATCGGGTGTGGTTTAAATAGCCTCCTGTAGTGCTTAGGTGTCTCCTTCCACAGCCACGCCTAGGTAAGAAAAGAGTTCCTGCTTTCCAGAAGAGTTCCAGTGTTCTGAACCTAGGGAGTGGCTCCTGCCCCACCCAACAGGAAAAGTAGTCCCAAACAGAAGAGGATCAGGGGTTCAACTGGCAGGTAAGTAAGCAGCATGGTCTGCTGCAGGTAAGTCCACCCAAGCATTATGAGCCCGGCGCTTCCAGCGCTGGGACTGGGCATCTTTATGAGCCTGGTGCCACTGGCGCCAGGACAGGGTCCAAAAGGTCCCAATTGGGACTGGCTGGCACTCGGAACCGGGGTTATGGGTCTGCTTCCAAGGGAGTCGGGCAAGTCCTGATCTTTTGGAAGCAGAGATCATGACAATCTCCTAGCTTAATCTGCATACTGAATCTGTTGGTTGCCTCCACGACCATCAGTCTGGCTTCAGAGCTGCCAGGAACAGGGAAACTGCTCTCCTGAACACCTGTGAAGCCCTGCTCTCTAATCTCCTTTCTGTCCTCCTTCTCCTCGATCTATCCTCTGCTTTTGACACGGTCAACCATGCCATCCTACTCAAACCTCTCCTTGATAACCTGGGTATCACTGATCAGACCCTGGCCTGTTTGACGTCCTTTCTCACTGACTGACCCTCTCTGGTCCAGTTGGGGTTTTTCCTCCCTTCTATTGCTCTCTCTCTACTTGTGGTGTTCCCCAGGGGTCTAACCTCTCTCCCTGGCTGTTCACCCAATACCTGGTACCTCTTGCCCACCGCATCAGTACTTTCGAAGGGATTGTGTCCTCCAGCGTATTCCACATCTTTGATAGTAATGACCACAGCTGTGCTGCTTTGGAAACCTTTTTCGGCATAGGCGTCCTGCGTTGATGACGTCAATACGCTGTCCCTTGAGGGCCTCCGTCGATGGTCGACGTCACCGGATGCTATATCTAGGACGCACGATGCCCATAGCCTCAGTTCAGTTTTTTTCCGCGAACATGTTCGCTTCGGAATCTCTGCGCGCCTCGGTTCTTCTGACTTGGTTCATGATGTCTTCATCTTCTTCTACCCCGAGGTCGGGCTTCAAAAAGTGTCGGGACTGCGGTTCCAAAATGTCCATTACGGACCCGAACAATGTTTGCCTCTGGTGCCTCGGTGAAAGCCACGCCACAGACGATTGCGATGACTGCCAGTCCCTGACTTCGAAGGCCTTGTTGTCGGTAGGTAGGGTTTCTAAAACCCATAAGTCGAAATCTACTGGTCTTTCGACTGACGATTCGAGGAGCGACTCTCCGCGTCGGCGGAAGTCCAGGGGGTCTCGGTCTTGTAAAGGGTCCCACCATTCCTCTGCCTCTAAGAGGCATTCGCGGAAGCGCCGTCGCCTTCCTCGCCCTCGTCGGAGAACTCCACCAGGGGGCGGAATGGGATGCATTCCACCAGCGGATGACGGCAATTTTCGAATCGCAAGGCACCGTTCCATCCGTGCCTTCGAGAGAAGCCAGCAAGGAACGAGCTAGAGCCACTACTCGTACGCCTTTGGGCTCGGGCAATCGGCGCGATCATCAGGAGCCGTCGAGGTCCCGATCGGACAAGGGTGATCGCCATAGCCGTGCCAGGTCCAGGTCCTCGATGATGTCGAGACCATTGGAGCCTGTGAGGCCTTCTAAGAAGGCATCGATGCCATGTCCTTCGAGGGACTCGCTCGAGGCTCCGGCTTTGGAGAAGTCGTCGGCGTCGAGGGACACGCTTGGGGCTCCGGCCTCAAAGCCGATGTGGAGGTGCCCGGAGGGCTGTGGAAGCTCCGAGAAAGGCTCTCAGCAAGTCTGTGAGGCCTGTTTTTGAGCCCTACTCTATTCCTCCTGCCAGGGTGAATTTGTTCCAACCTTTGGAGTATTTCAGAGGTGGAGGAAGGGTCTGATGAGGAGGGGGTTGTGCCTCCTGAGGTTCTTGATGACCTGTTGTCTGGTCATAGCCAACTGGAAGACCTTCGTCAATCCTTACATGAACCCAGTGGTCTTGATACCTCTCCGGAGGTTGAGTTTGGCAGGCCTGAGCCTGGTACACATGCTGACTCCTCATATAGGCGCCTCATGTCGAGGGTGACTGAGTATTTGGGGTGGTCTGCTCCATCTGCTGATTTTCTTCGGGATGATCTGACAGACATCCTGGATCAAGGTGGTCCCACTGACCCGCAAAGAAGGGTGGCGGCGGCTTGGACTGCTCCGGAGAGTCACCCGGCAGTGAATAAGTCATTTCCGAAAAAATACCGCCCAGCCACTAGTGACCCCTGCTACTTGTCAACGCACCCTACTCTGGAGAGTTTGGTGGTGCAGGCGGCTACGGCCCCAGCAAAGCAGGCTGCGTACGCTACTATACCTTCGGATAGGGACGACAAGTGCTTTGATGGTTGGGCGAAGAAGGTATTTTCTTCTGGGGGTATGGCTTTAAAGGCAGCCGACTCCGTTTGTGCCCTGGTGAGACTCTGTGGAATTGTGTATCGTTGACGGCTGAGCATATTCCCGAAGGGGAAGAACGGGATGGTTTTCTAGCCCTCATGCAAGATGGCAAGGATGCCATGTGTGAATCTGTTCAGTCGGTTCTGGACATGGCAGACTGAGTCAGCTGATCCATGGCTGCGAGCACCGTGATACGCAGGTTTGCGTGGTTGTGGAAGTCGGGGTTTGCTCCAGATGTGCAATTCCGGCTTCTCAACATGCCCTTTGATTGTGTCCATCTTTTTGGCAGCAAGGCTGACAAGAGCCTTGAGAGGTTGCAGACCTCCAAAGCTGCAGCGAAGTCTTTGAGCGCTGCAGTACGACAACCCCCGCCTTTTTCATCCTAGGGGACAGCAATGGAGGGGAGGTTCCTTTCGGTACTACTCTTCCTTTGGTAGATCGAGAGGAGCTGCCCGTCACAGGGGCCACTGTAGGAGTACCAGAGGTGGAAAGCAAGGTACTCAAGGTGCCAAAGCCGCTCGGGCAGTTGCCTCTTTGCCATCAGGCACTGCCGCAGCTGTGTCCGCTCAGTCATGAGGCCATGTCCCATGGTTCGCCGGTTGGGGGCAGACTGGCGCAGCATCTCGGAGAATGGCGTGCCAATACTTCAGATGTGTGGGTTCTGGAGATCATAAACCACAGATACTGTCTCCCTTTTCGGCAGAGGCCTCACGACAATCCACCGGGGAAGCTCTCTTTGAAGCCTATGGATCCGCTCCTTGAGCAGGAAATCCTATCCCTGCTGTAGAAAGGCGCCATAGAACTGGTGCCTGTAGTGGAGAGGAACAAGGGATGGTATTCGCCCTATTTTTTTTATCCTGAAAAAAGACGGGGGATTGAGACCCATCATGGACTTGCGTGGGCTGAACAAGCTCCTCAGGAAGGACAAGCTCAAGATGGTAACTCTTTCTCAAGCCCTCCAGGCCCTTCAACTACAAGATTGGTTGGTGTCTCTAGACCTCAAGGATGCTTACTTTCATGTGCCAATTCATCCAAAGCACAGGAAGTGACTGAGGTTCGCGACTCACATTTTCAGTTTCAGGTCCTGATGTTCGGATTGACTTCCGCCCGAGGGTCTTCACCAAGCTGATGGTGGTGGTGGCAGCGTATCTCAGGAAAGGGGAGATTCACGTCTATCCCTACCTGGACGATTGGTTGATCAGGGAGCGTTCTCCCGAACAAGCCCTGGATCATCTGTCTGTCACCTGCCACTCCCTTCACAAGCTGGGCTTCTCCCTCAATTCAAAGAAGTCCCATTTGACACCTACCCAGCGGCTCCAGTACATCGGAGCAGTGCTCGACACATCCCCGGGGTTGTGTTCGCCTCCCCAGGTGAGGGCTCATCACACTCTGGGCACGTTGAACTTTGTCCACCATCTGCAGAGTCTCCTAGCATTAGAGTTCTTGAGGTTGCTCGGCCTCATGGCATCCTGCATTTTCCTGGTGCCAGAGGTCAGGCTGCGGATGAGACCTCTGCAGTAGGATCTCAAGATGCAGTGATCGCAGTTCCCCAGCAGGATGTCGGATCCCATTCAGATTCCACCCTCGGTCGCACAGGATCTTCTGTGGTGGGCTGTCGAAGGCAATCTGATGAAAGGTGCTCCTTTTGGCATCCGTGGCCGGAGATTACGATTGTGACGGATGCATCCCTCACGGGTTGGGGAGCTCATGCCAACGAGTTGACGGCCAGCGGCCGTTGGTCTCTGTCAATCAGTTAGAGCTGTGGGCTGTCAGGCTAGCCCTGAAGGCTTTTCTACTGTCTGTGCGGGGGAGGAATGTCCTGATTATGATGGACAATACAGTGGCCATGCACTACCTCAACAAAAAAGGGGGGGGCAGGGTCACTCCCGTTGTGCAGGGAGGCGATGCAGCTCTTGTTCTGGGCCATCCAACAGGAAATTTCGATCTCGGCAGTTCATCTGGCCGGAGACGGAAACATGGCGGCGGATGCTTTGAGCAGGCAGAGCACAGTCTCTCACGAGTGGGAGCTGGCTCAGGAAGTTCTGTTGGAGATCTTCGACCTTTGGGGAACCCTGCAAGTGGATCTTTTCGCCACAAGTGTCAACCGGAAGTGCGAAAGGTTCTGCTCGCGGGAATTTCCTCCAAGAGGAGCCTTAGGGAACACGTTCGTAGTGGAGTGGTCCTTCCCACTGCTGTATGCGTTTACTCCAGTCCCTGTCATTCTGCAGGTGTTGCGGAGGTTACGGAGGTTCGGTTCCCAGATGATCCTCATAGCTCCGCCATGGGCCAGGAGAGCGTGTTACCCGGACCTTCTTGACATGTCCATCTGCCCTCCACGCCGTCTTCCCTACCGGGACGATCTGCTCTCACGGGAGGGGGTGTGGGTTCTCCATCCAGAGGTCAAGTCCCTCAGCTTTCACGCTTGGTATCTGAAAGGTTGAGGTATAAGGATTGGGACCTCCCCGAAGACGTGATGGAGGTGTTGCTTCGGCCAGAAGGCCCGCAATGAAAACTCTGTACCGTTGCCGTTGGAGAACGTTCTGCGACTGGTGCAGGGTACAGAATGTGGATCCTTTCCAATGTTTCATTCCTTTGATTTTGTCTTTTTTGCTTTCTTTAGCCCACAAGGGCCTGCAAGTGGGTACCAGTAAGGGTTACCTGGCGGCGCTGTCCATATTTAAGCGCTCGTCTGAGGAATGTTCTTATTTTAAGATCCCTTTGATCTCTCAGTTTCTCAAAGGGCTAACTAATGTGTTTCCACCGTCGCCTTTCCAGGTGCCGGGATGGGATTTGAATTTGGTTTTAAAGTTCCTAATGGGAGCTCTGTTTGAGCCCTTACATTCTTGTCCATTACGACTGTTGTCCTTTAAAACTGTATTTTTAGTTGCGGTTACTTCCGCACGCAGAGTGAGTTGGAGGCACTTTCCGCCAAACCACCCTTCACTGTGTTCCATAAGGACAGGGTTGTCCTTAGGGTGCGGCCTTCTTTTCTTCCGAAGTTTGTGTCGGAATTCCATTTGAGCCAGAATGTAATTTTTCCGGCGTTCTATCCTACTCCACATCTTGGTAAGGAATAGGAGAGGCTCCATAGGTTGGACCATAGGAGAGCTTTGTGTTTCTATCTCTCACGGATGTCCAGGTCAGAGTGGACGATCGGCTCTTTGTTGGTTATGCTGGAAGGCGTTTAGGTCAGGCTGTTTCCAAGCAGCTCTTGTCCTGATGGATCATTTTGACGATCTCCGAGTGTTACCGTTTGGCGGGAAAGGACCCTCCAGTAGGCTTACGGGCTCACTCTACTAGGGGTATGGCTGCCTCCATTGTCCTACAGAGGGGTGTTCCGATTCGCAATATTTGCGAAGCAGCCACATGGGCCTCTGTCCATACTTTTGTGAAACATTATTCCTTGGACTCTATCCATGGGCAGTATTTGGCCGTTGGTAAGGCAGTCCTCTATTCTGCAATTTGATTGGGCATTCTAAATTGATGAAATTGTGAATTCTTTTCCCACCTCCATACGTTGGTACTGCTTTGGGAGTCTGTCAAAGATGTGGAATATGTCGGAGAACACACTCCCTTCGAAGAAAAAAGTTACTTATCTTACCTGGTAACGTTCTTTCGATGGGATGTTCCTCCGACGTATTCCACATCGTACCCTCCCTGCCTGCCCCTCTACAGAATTTCTTATGCGATTGCAGCTTACGTTTCCGCAAGGCTTTCTGTAATCATACTGGCAGGAGATTGGTGCCACAAGTTCTGGGAAAAAACTACAACTGAGGCTACGGGCATCGTGCGTCCTAGATATAACATCCGGTGACGTCGACCATCGACGGAGGCCCTCGAGGGACAGCATATTGACGTCCTCAACGCAGGACACCTACGCCGAAAATGTTTTCCGAAGTAGCACAGCTGTGGTCATTACTGTCAAAGATGTGGAATATGTCGGAGGAACATCCCATTGAAAGAACATTACCAGGTAAAATAAGTAACTTCTTCTTCTGCTCCAATTTTCAATGACGGTCACGACAACTGGATCCCTGCTCCTGTTTGAAGGCTTGGTTTTCCTGAGGCTCCCTATCGTGCCTGAATCGTCAGAGCCAGAAGCTGGTGTCTCTTTGCTGCCTAAATCTGAAAACTGTGTTGAATCAACCTGCACATTTTCTCCATGGGACCCCAGGAAAGCTCTTTGGTTCAGTCTCTCCTCACCTGGTAGGTGGGCTGTGCTGCCACAAACGATGCAACCACACTGCTAGACTTCTCTTCCAAGTCTTTTTCCATGGCTGGCTCCTCTGGGGTGCTTTCTTCAACAGTTCTTGGATTTCGGCTCTTTGTGGGGGTCTCGCCAAGTCAACCGGAGGCTGGATCCTGTGCCAGAAGACAACTTGGGAATCCTGCATCACTGGCAACTACTGACTGCATCCTTCTTGCCTTTCTGCCCCACTGGCTCTGACCCTAGAACTGGGAATCCCCAAATCAAGAACATGCTACCTTTCAAAAGGCCTCAGGCTCCCATGTGCATCAGTGAGCCTTCGCTGGAGTCTGCGGTGGTCGCTGAACAACCCATGGGGCAGCTATGATGAATCCAATGGAGCCATCATGTAATCGCCGGCATTGACCTCCTCCCATGTGGCTCGGTGCCCCACAGCTGCTACCTGTTCCTTACCCTGGGGGTGGTTTCATGAGGGAGGATCACATGGGAGGAAACAACTACCGGGGAGATGGCATGACTCCATTGGAGGAGTCCGTGCCTCCCCTTCCCCATGAGGAAGACCCTCTGATACCAGAGTTCTTAATGGCGTATTGCCATACTAGTTGGGGGCCCACCTTTCACCCAAACTCTCACTTATAACACCTTTCGTTCTTGATGCACTTTTTTTTTTTAAAAACCCATCCAGGAGCTTAAAGCCTAAAGAAAGTTATGGACTTCAACTCCCATAACCACTCAGGTACTGAGACGAGGACGACGACAGGGGAGTTGGTACAGTGATGGATGTTCGATGTGCAACATGCAGACTAGTGGTCTTTCTTAACATGTAACAAGCGGGACACTTAAAAATGGCAGCCGAGCTGAGAGATGCAGGTACAGCGAGATGCGCAGAAGGAGACCTTGCCATTCACGCTGGGGCTCCTGAATGCGAAGCACACCGAAACCAGCAAAACAGAGGAGGCCGCTGGCAAACGGCAGAGAAACGCTGTAAGTGAGCAAGAAGGGCCGTGGAGATGCCAGAAGTGCAGAAGCTCCTGGAGGGTACGGTTGCTCGGCAAGACAGCAGACTTCACCTTGAGCTGAGGAGAGCTGGCATGTGACCACAGAGCCGTGCTGTGAAACTGTCTGCACACTCCTACCTGGCAGGCAGAGGAGGAAGCCACAATGCGGAGGCGCGAGCATTGTCTGGAATGCTGGAGAAGACCGGTGAGTCTGCCTACAGCAGCTAGGCACCCTGGGGCGTTCTGACAACCACGCAAAGCAGTGATTGTTTGGTACAAGCTTATGCAGGAAATATGTAAAAGCAAAGTTTGTTTGAAAGCAGTCAAGGCAAAGGAAAAAGGAATAAACCCCAATGAAATATAGAAGTAGGAGATGCCAATGTGAGGGACAGGTTTGAGACGGTACATTTCAGTAAACTATTACCACAACCAGATATGCCAAGCAGCACATGGTATATGCTACTGTGATATATTAAGGAACTGTGAAACGCATAGGAATTCCTGGCAGGCGAGAATACCAGCTCTTCTACAAAGGTACAGCAACCTTTACAGAAAGATTGATAGACCTTTTTGCGTGAACACAGTGTTTTGGTTGAACAAGAACTAAGTACATTAAAGACACCAAGGAATTTTTAACTAAAGTGACATTTTGCCATCCTGTTTTAAGAATCCAGGGAAGGGGCCATCCTCTGGACCAAAGGGTCTTTACCTTTGAAAACATATTTGTTGGAGTCATTTTTACACTTTTAGTTTTGAACACTTTTTCTAACATCAAGTTAAAGACACTTCCTTGTTTGTTTAGAGGTGTGAGGGTCAGGATAAGTTGTTTTGGACACAGACTGCTTTTCAGTTACTGACTTCGTGACAAAGACGGATCCTTCATTTTTTTCTTTCTAGGTAGCAAGGTTCCTCTTTAAAATAGGGCTAGAGAGGCATTTTTCCAAACTATTTTTATTTAATAACATTTCTTTAATTCAGAATACCACAACCTTGTTACTCTCATTTCTGACCCCTCAGGCCGCTGTCTGGAAACCACCACCCACAACCTGCAGAATTGCTTACTCGCTCCCAGGGTTTTGCGGACATTTTCTCTGTTCTCTTAATCGCTGGGCCTCTCCATCTTCGCGAGCTCTTGAGTTCCTCCCTCTAACGGAACTGCAGGAACTACTCCAGGCCTCGAAAAATACACTCTCCCTCTCGCATAGGTGAGCACTTTTTTGACAGGTGTGTCATTTTAGTTCTATTAGTCTGAGCTGGCGATCCTCTTCAGGAAATCTTTGTTTATCGTAAAGATGCTGCACTGTCCCTGAAGCCTCTAGGTGGCAGCAGTGCAATGTGCCCAGCATTTCAATGTTCTATTAGCATCTTTCAACAACTTTGTTACCTCTGCATATTTCTATTCTCAGTCGGCAAGCTTCCTGACTCCAAACATGAAAGGATATGTAGCAGCAGTCTGTGCAGTTCTGCAAACTACTGTGACAGCAAATGGCGTTCTGGGGGTCGGCTTGCAGGGGCACGCTCCCTCATAAATTTGAAGACTTAAACAGCAACTGTCCATTTGGATACAAGGAGCTTTTCGCCAGAGACATCAGCCAGTAATACTAAATCCTGTCTACACGTCTCCCCCATAAGCCCTCATCATCTGAAAATCGAGGCTTTTGTGCAGTGATCCTTTGCTACTTATTCTCAAAAGAATTTCAAAATGTGCCAATTTTAAATGGCATAAGGAAGTCCTGCAGAGAGACACTAGATGTCTCTACTGCTGGTGGGGGTGTATGCGCAAGGGACGGTGCTTCAATCCCTCCACCCCCTTGCACTGTAGTACTGATCATGCTCTAAGGTACAAGGAATTTCAGCCAACGCGGATCATCTTAACTGCGTTCCATCTCACCTCAAGCCAAGGCAACAGTGTTTCTGTGCCCTTAGCCTTTTGCCGTAGAGCAATTGCTGATTCTTTCTTCTCCCCATTCAAGGAGTGCTGGGGGGGTGGGGGGGCCTCTTGGAAGCCACATACCCTCCCACTAGCTATAGTACCTTTTCCCACAGCTGCTGCCCACTTCCTTCTACCCCTATTGTCATCCCCAATAAACATTCTGCTTTAGGTACTGCTGCACAATGTCACAGCATGGTTTGCAGGCACCACCCTAACAATTAGCTATTAACATATGAAAATCCCAAATCTATGGAAACTACTTGCAATGCAAGCTGCTATGTAAAATACCAGCTTGAAAATGATACATTCCAAGTGTGCTACATGACCAGATGCACCATGTTTTTGCTGTCTTTGTTCTACATGTCTACCCCATACCTGCGTTGTGCAGGGAACAGAAGATTCCATATATCACACATCCCCAAGTTCTCACGACAAGCTACCAAGTTAAGTATGTTCCTATCACAGGCCAGTACACACTTCATGTTAGTTTCTCTATTAGGGCCAATTCAGCATTTTGATTCTTCCGAGGTTGATAAATTGAGCACTATTACGTGCAGTTATAATAACACCTATTAGTACATCGCAAGCAGGAATAATTAAGCAACAAGTGCTGTGTAACAACTTGCATTGTTATTAAGGTTAAATGACAGATCTAACAACTATGCATTGTGTTTCCGCTGACCGCCCAACAGGCACTTTATATGGTGCTGGTTTTTGCACGTTATAAATATTTGTGGATTTTTGTCTAGAACATGTTTAATGAGTCGCCATGTTTTTCCAGTAAAACATGCAAACCAGAAAAATTGTCCAGAGAAAATTGTTACCAAAAATATATCAAAATTTATTTTTGAATGATACAAAAATTTGAAAAAGTGAGTAAATCAGATTAGGCACTACACCATTTTTACAAAACAGCACAGCAGCAACATTATTTTGCCTAAAACGAGGGGGCTAGTAAAAATCACACACACACACTTTCTATTCATAGTGCAGCGTTCAAACACACCTCAACAATCAGTGACAATCATACAAATTGTTAAAAACCAACAAACATTATAGAACTGTAAACATATGAGGAGCACTTTACACCAAAGGGACCGAGGGTGGGTCTCACACCTGAGTTTACCCTTTATGTTCACACATTAGAAGTCTCAGGCTAGACTATTATGTTGGGGGTATTTTTGTAAAAGTTTTTGTTTTTTGTTCTAGGTTCGCCCTCTTGTTGATGTTTGGTGTGAGGTTCTTAGAGTTTCTTTAAAACTGCTTCATAGATGAAAAACCTTTTTTGATTTTATTTCTCTATCCACAGGATATTAAAAAAAGGGAGAAGAGCTACATGTATATACATGTCTGTTGTATCTCTAAACAACGAAAAGCGACAAAGTTTTAAACAAATGTTTACTCAAGTAAAAATTTGTTTAAAACTCTGTGGAAGTTTTTTGGTTTATGATTCTTCAAAACAACATGAGAACCACTAAAACCTTGAACTGGATTCTGAAAAGATAACGAAAAAGACCAGTTCAGAGAAGACATGGGAGAGCTGAATAAAAAGACCTTGGTATCATCCGATACTGTGTCTCAAGACATGCAAGCATAGTATTCAGACTCAGATTAAAGGCACAACGCTTGTCGTTTAGAGAGAAATAAATATACAGCTATCTCTTCTCCCTTTTTTTAATATCCTGTGAATGGAGAAATAAAATAAAAAAGGTTTCTCATCTATGAAGCAGTTTCAAAGAAACTAAGTCTCCTTAAAAGTGTAACACTCATACTCCCCATTGGCGGGCTTGGCCACCAGCACGCAGCATGGTTTCATTCCGGGTCTCTCACCCCCAGCCCTGGGTCTCAACTGCGGTGTGTTTTAATGTCACTATATTTAACTGCTTTTGATATATCTGACATCTTTTTAATCTCTTTAAAACATTTTTTTTTTCCTAGTTTAATTAATTGCAGTATATACGCAGCCCATTGTTGATTAGGGTTTAACTGTTATATTACATAGTTATGTTTTTGTTCCTTCTAGCATGTTTACATTTTTCCTCCTGGTGAAGACGTTGTGCAAATTAACATTCCACGTCGAAACCGGTTGAGAAAAACTCAAAGGGATGCGATCTGTAGTTTTGTTGTGATCCACCCTTTACAATAGATTTGTGTTTAATAATTGCTATTGTTTCTTGTATAAACTATAAAATAATGAATGTTCTTTTGGGGAGAAATCATGAATTGCGTTCCTCATATGTTTACAGTTCTATAATGCTTGTTGGTTTTTAACAATTTGTATGATTGTCACTGATTGTTGAGGTGTGTTTGAACGCTGCACTATGAAGTGTGTGTGTGTGTGTGTGTGTGTGTGTGTGTGTGTGTGTGTTTTTTTTACTTGCCCCCTCGTTTTAGGCAAAATAATGTTGCTGCTGTGTTTTGTAAAAATTGTGTAGTGCCTGTGTAGTGCCTGATAATCTGTGATTTACTCACTTTTTCTAATTTTTGTATCATTCAAAAATAAATGTTGATATATTTTTGCTAACAATTTTCTCTGGATAATTTTTCTGGTTTACTGGTATTATAATACTCTGGTCCAGATGTTAGTTTTCCTGCGTTTTCAATTTGTGCAGCTTTCCAGTAAAACATGACTCATGCTGATCAGTTTTGATATTAATAAAACATTCAAGCAGCTTTAGTCCTCATGGTTATGAAAATGCAAGTAGACTCCACCAGTAATATTTCTTCAGGTGGGTACCATGTTTTTTCAGTAAAAACAAAAGTGCCATCCAGTTTGTGGGTAGAGTGTATTTCTGTAAGGTTGAGTAGATAAGCCAAGATACTCGACCTGCAGGTCTAGCAGGTTTTGAAAGATTTTTTGAGGCCTGTGCTCCTTTCAGGCACACTTGCACTGCACTTTCCCGCCAAAGACTGCCTATTCGTAACACCTTTCCCTCTCTGTCTCTTATGAACTTTTCTACCTCAACCGAAAATCTTTTTACACAGCTGTTACTGCTGTTTCTTTTTCAGGAACGACTTTGACTTTCAAAGAACTCATTTAAAAATGTATACTTTATTGCTACATTGTGACCTACATTTTACAAAGTTGCTTAACTAAGTGTATTGTTTTTGCCTTTCCTTTTCTTAATATAAAGATTATATTTGTATGCAAATATATTGTGTGGAACTTTGATTTTAATTATTTGTAGCGCGCATCGGACAAAACTAATCGTATTTAGGTGCAGATGAAAACGGGTATACAAGGAGAAAAAGGAATACTTGTTCAGACTGAGTAACAGAGTCCAGACAATGGAGCACCCGAGATCATGAATGGGTTCATTTAAACAAATGAGTTTTTAGCACTTTGCAGAATTGAAACCAGAATTTTGATGCCTGAATCGCCAAATGTAGTCTGTTCCATAATTTGGGCTCGTAGACTGCAAATCTCCTGTCGGCCCTAAAGACACAAGAGTATGACCGATTTCTCAATAACAGTTTATCCTTAGACCTGAGCGTACAAGTAGTAAGATATCTGCAGAATGTATCCACTAGATAGGCTGGGCCATATTATTTAAACATTTGAATATTAAAAATCAATTTTGTCACTCGCAGATAGCCAGTGAAAGGAGCGACAAAGTCCAGAAATAGCGGAAAACTTCCTTGCCCGTAATACCAGCCTTACTGTGGCGTTTTGAGCCTTTTGTAACCGTTGGCATTGTTTAGATGGAATACCTGCAACCAGTCTATTGCAGTAGTCCAGTTGGGAGTTGTCCAAAGCTCCAACTACTACTGGGTAGTTTTCTGAACAAAACAATACATGCCTCAGAAGACGGAGACTGTAAAATATGGATTGCACCTTAGAACTCGCCTGTCATTCAATGCTCAAATTCTTCTGTCAACTACAGCCTACATTTTTTATCTTGGTAGCAAATCGACACATCGTGACCAAAAAGTGGGGTGATTAGGGCATCTACCAGGTTCACAAAGTTATTTGGGGCCGAACAACGCAACTTCGGTTTTATAAGCATTACATTGCAACCAGTTTGATGACCTCCAATTACTAACCTCACCCAAACATTGCTCGATGTTGGATTTGGTATGCAACAAAATGTTTATACTGTGAGCCTTCTGTCGCCGCCTCCTTGAAGTAAGGTCTGTGCTGCTCTGTCATGGCTTCCACTTGGAGATCCTAGTGAGCTTGAGGAAACCACTAGTATTAGCTAAATCAGGACGATATACCTGAGGACCCTAACCACAGGGCCTCAAAGAGAATCTCCCTAATGCAAACTATCAGTTTTGAGAATTTGGGTTTACTTGATAGGTACTGTTTTGACACCACTGGGTTGGTTTCCTGAAGCACCTCACTAAAGGGCTTCTTAAAAATCTCCTGCAGACCTTCTGAGGCAGAGGGTGACTGCCTGAATGTTAATGAGGGGATAAGTTTGTCTTTCACCTCTATGAAGCAGTGTTCCTCGCCCTTCTCTTTGAATTTTGACAATGATCTTCAAAACCTCTGATATTTGACCTGATGCCCCATAGTCATAATGTCGAAAAATAAATGTCGACAAGCAAAAAAGTCGGAAAAAAAAATGTCGAAAACAATGTCGTCATCCCATACATATAATGGAGAAAGTCAATTTTTCGAAAAAAAAATGTCGACAAAAAAAATGATCGATTAACATAGACAATAACCCGAAGTAATTATTGGGGGGGGTCCAACCCCCCAACCTCAACCTACATCACGAACCATCCCAGCACCCCCTCCCCTTCCCTTCGTCCTTAATCAGCCACTTGTCTGTTACACTAGATAAAGATAGGTTACGAAATGGTTAACACAGTAGATGAGATTCCTGAGTAAAGCACCTTGATTTGGTAGCAGGAAACCAGTAACGGCTGTGGAAAACCGTCATTACCTGACAGAACATCTCTTGAGAGAGTACTTCGGGCAATTGATTACACTTCATTCGTACTTATAACAGGAGAAAAGGTAAGACACTACCATTATAAAAAATAAAGTGTACTATAAAACACATGGTATAAAATACCACAAAAAACTAATTTTATCTATCGTTTCAGGTGATAAAATGGAAAACAAAGTAGAATTTATAGAAAGCCAAAAAGGAGGAAAACAGTTAATTTGGAATGGTTACATATTCTATAAGGAGTTTCAGCGAAAAGAGAGGATTTACTGGCGCTGCACAGAATATGCAAAAAATAAATGTACAGCACGCGCAGTAACAGTTGGAACAGAGGTAAAGGGAAAAGCTGAACACAATCATATGCCTGATCAGACGAATATAATAATCACGAAAACCTTAACGGAATTAAAAAGAAAAGCTATTGAACATGAGGGGGAAGCTAGTGGATCTGTACTCAGAGAAGTTTGTGGCCAATTACCAACACATGTAACAGCGCAATTACCGGCTGAAAAATTAATGCAGCGCACTATTAACCGAGCCAAACATACTAATGAAAACCTACCCCCTCCACCTACATCCTTTGAAAATATAACTATTCCGGACATTTTTAAAGTTACTGCACGAGGAGAAAATTTTTACTGTGACTCAATTGGAATAAACAATGACAAAATCTTGGTGTTCGCTACCGCAAAAAACTTTCAACATCTGAGTCAAAGCAAAAATTGGCAGAGTGACGCCACTTTTAAGGTATGCCCTCACCCGTTTTTTCAATTTTACACTGTACATGGAACAATCAATGACAAAATAATACCACTAATTTACTTTTTGATGCCAAAAAAAACAGAGGACGCATACAAAATCATATACAATAAAATTAGGGAAACAACACCAGATTCAAAACCAGAGACAATAATCATGGATTATGAAACAGCTCAAATCAAGGGATTCTCTAGCGTGTACAGAGAAACTAAAATAAAAGGATGTTTTTTTCATTTCACACAAAGTGTTTGGAGAAAAATACAAAAATTAGGTTTGGGATCAAAATATACGGAGGACAGTTACTTTCAAATTAACGTTAAGAAACTTTTTGCTTTGGCTTTTGTACCGGAAAATCATGTTATTACTTATTACGAACATTTAATTGAAAGTGAATACTATAAAAATCATGAGGATGAATGTACAAATTTACTGGACTACTTCGAAAATACCTGGATAGGCCAATTAACTAGGAGTGGCAACAGACGCAGACCGAAATACCCAATTGATTTGTGGAACTGCTACCAGTCTACCATGGACAACAAACCAAGAACAAATAACGCGTTAGAAGGCTGGCATAGCCGCATAAATAAAAATTTCAACACCCTACATCCAAATTTATGGCATTTCTTACGAGACTTAAAATTAGAGGAACAGCACCAGGAATTGCGAATTTCACAAACAATTTCATTGGCAAATCAAGCGCCAAAAACAAAAAAATACAGAGATTATGACAATAAATTAATGCAACTAGTACACGCATTCAGCATAGAGAACAAGGACAGTTACTTAGATTCTATTGCATTTAACTTAAAATGTTAAGAAAAACACTTACAGTTTATGGTCCTCAGGAATCCGTGTTGAAAGAGGTGAAAACTCCGAAAAAAAAACCCCATAACTCGTGGTGCGAAATGAAATTGCATTGAACATGAAAAAGTGCCGAATCCAGGCTAAAATCCACAGCTTGAGTAAAAAAAACTGTCCAAAATCCACGTAAAGTATCCGTAATCTGCATTACACCACGATCCAAACATCTGTTCCAGGTAAACTCGATACTCCAGGAAAAAACGACTACCAAAAAAACCATAATCCAAAAAAATGGAAACATCCAGGAATGCAAAGTCCATCATCCGAAAGGCAAAATCCAAGGAATCCAAGTAGACCCGGTCCATCCGATGAAAAACCAGAAGAAAATGGTGAAAAACCAAAAAAAAAAAAATCCGAGGACCGAACGGACGGAGACGCGACCGCGGTAGAAACTAATCGATAGTGAGCTTTAAAAATGGCGCTCACGTTTACGTTGTACTACGTATCGTGCGTAGGAAAGCAAAACAAAAATATGTTAGTAATGATAAACATACATTTTTAACGCGCTAGCGCCATCAACTGGTTATTTAGTATATTACATGTTGAACTAAATTATAAACAAATGTTGCATTTATTTATTTATCTAAAAAATGCATTGTTACATCTATTTATTTACTTATTTAAAAAAATACGTTGCAGTTATGTTTGAATTAAATATTACCTATAATTAATTTTTACTATTTAATAAACATGACACTAAATTACCTTCTGAGTTGCTTATTTTATTAATTATTACATGTATTGCATGAATGTATTTATGTATTTATTTATGTGTCGAAAAATTAATGTCGAAAAATATAATGTCGACATTTTTGTATGTCGACATTATAGATTTTCGACATTAATTTGTCGACATTTTGACTGTCGACATTATTGATGTCGACATTATGACTGCACACCGTCTCTGTAAACTTGAGCTTCTAGCTCCAATCAAAAGTCTTGCGGTTTTGGATTAGTTTCCTGTTTGTGGTGTTTCATTAGCCTCCCTCTAAGTGGATTTGTGAAGTGACCATATACAGTGTGATGAGTGGCAACCAGATTACTTAATTGTATAGTGTCTCCTACTGCCCCCTTTTTACAGCCGCACATGGGGTTGTTCTGATGGGGTTGGAGTGTTATGTTGTCTTTTTGAGCCATTGATGTTATCCTACTCTACAGATTGTTCACCTATCTTGCAGCACAACACAATGGAGTCTCTATTACTACGTGGGGAGAAGTTAGATGATCTGGTATCCAAATCAGAAGTCCTAGGAACACAGTCAAAGGCCTTCTACAAAACAGTGAGTACCTTCTGCACATCACATTTGCTGCTTACGAACACTCTGTCAAAGTAAGTCTGCATAACTTCTACATGTCACTCCAAGAACTGGCAACCCCATGGTAACTTACCATGAGCACTAAACAGGCATTCACTGCCCATAATAGAAAATGTTTCTATGGGGTTTATACACACACACACGCGTGCGCGCACACACACACGCGCACACGCCAGGAAAGGCATTTTCATTTTGTAGAGAGAATCACACGAAAACTAGAAATTGCGTTTTTTTTCATTGCTTTCTGAAGGCCTGGTGGGTGGACTCGGAAGGCATGTTGAATGGGAGAAAGTTGCTTTGTTGCAGCCCTTCAAAGGGTGAAGAAGTATGTTTTGGGGATGTGGAGTAACAATAATTCTGATGTTTGTTAATCTGCTTAGAATCACATGATGTGCATAGGTCCGACATCCAGTGGTCACTGCGGAGTATTGCGTTTTGCTTTTCGTAGTCGAAAAGGGGACGTCGACAAGGCGTGTCTGTAACACTATCCCTATAGTGAGTTGCGTTGTACCCACAATCCCTCACGCGTTGAGGTCCCTCAGATTGTTTTTTTCCGCCCAGTTATTGGTCGCCTTTTATGCGGAGCTCCTCGAGAGACATTGCCAAATCATTCCTTCGACCTCTGGTCGTTTATTATTAATATTAATAGCATAGATCCCTCCCTCGACGCAGAGCTGTTTCCCCGCCGAGCAAGATCTTCGGCGGAAGGACGAGCGGAGGAGATCCTTCGGCGCTGCCGAACACGTGGCCTGGCCTCGCCGGCCTTACACAGTAGGGAGAGTGGGGTTGAGTGGTCTTTCTTTTCTCTTTGAGAATGCCTTTCTCTTTCCCCTCCCTCTCTTCCGAGGTCGTAATCACACTTCTGGCCCTCAGCTATGGAGAGGACGCCCTTTAGGTTTTGCCCGCTTTGTAAGGGTAAATATACCTGGAAAGACAAGCACAAAAGGTGCAACCGTTGCTTGCCCCTCGATCACAAGGACGACGGCTGTGCAGCCTGTAAGTTACTGAAGCCCAAAACGTTAAAGGACCGCAAGGTCAAAAGGTGGGCAGCCTATGCCATGTCTAGGCCGGACTCCTCGGCCGCCGCCGCCGAATGTGATGAGGACAGTGATTACACGGCCCCCGTAACGGAGGTTGTAGACCTCTCAAAGGAGCGTTCACGCTCCTCGTCGTCCATCCCCGGCACCGACAAGCCCGGCTCACGCCCAGATTATGGGGATGATCACCCCGGCGACAAGGACGCACACAAAAAAGCACAAAAACACATTACCCCGGCACGCATTCGTCGAAGACGAAGGCAGCCATAGCGCCAACAGGGGCGTCGGGTCCACCAGCGTCTTCCGCCGACCGTAAGGGTCATCAGCCCTCCCCGCTTCCGCGACAGGCGTCGGGGCATTCTAAAGATAAGGGCGCTAACACCAAATCCTCCGGCGACGCGCCTCGTAAGAGTGCTCACGTTACCAGTAAGGACTCGACGTTACTGTGAGCGACGGCGACCGATCCCTCGGCAGAGAGAATGATCGCCGAAAGCCTCGCGCGTATATCCACTAAAGACGCCCACAGACGGACGGCGAGCGATATGCCGAAAACCGCGCACAAGGCCAAAGAAACGCCGAAGGCGCAGGAAAAAAGGTCAGGACAGCTCCCGCTGTCGACGGAAAGCCCAAGTCTGCCAGAAGGCTTCTCAGAAGGCAAAGGTTCGCTTTCTTCGACATTATGGGACAGAACCAGGCTACTACAGGGAGAAGAAAATCCTTTTTCATTCCCAGACCGCCCTGGCCTACCTCAGTGGACCTTAGAGAAGTTCCAGTCCTGTATGGATAAAATAGACAGGTTCATGGCCATCCCAGAAAATAGGGCACCCAAGAGACCAAGGGAGGCACCCCTGGAGAGTCCAATGCTTAAATACCCAAGGTTCTATAACCCCATACACGAAGACATGGACTCTTACGACCTCACTGAGGAGGACACTCAATTCCAGCAGGAAGATGAGTTCATTAATGATGAAGTCCAACAAGAAGAAGAAGGGTTTCATGAGAACACTAACATAGGTGAGGAGGGGTACGAGGAGGACACAGGCGAGGGTGACCCAAATCCCTGGCAGTCACCAGCTAGGTCTACAGACACACAGTATAGTCATCAGGTCTACTGAAACTACACCAGTCAGGAACCCTTCGCCTGTTGATGATCAGCCCACCTTCAATGCGCTACTGAAGAAGGCAGCAGCACATTTCGAACTCGAAACTGGGGAGGTCACCCCAGATACTGACTTCCTGGAAAGGATTATCAAGGAAAAACCACCCACTAGCCAACAATTCCCATCCTCGCCTCAGTTAAAAGACGTATTACCCTCTCACTGTCCACTCCGGCACTGGTGAGAGGGGTCAATCCGAGAATTGAGAAATTGTTCTCACCCTCTCAGTCAGACCCACTATATATTAGGGGTCATTCAATCCCGGACTCCTTAGTGGTGACCAACATTAGGAAGAGGGCTGGGGTCTCACTGTCTACCAGTGAGGCACCCCCAGATAAAGAGGGGAAGAAGCTTTATGCCCTGGCCAAGAGAACCACCACATCTACAGCATTCTCAACCAGAATTGCCAATAATAATACATTATTGGCAAGCTACGCAGATGCTCAATGGGGAAAGCTTAAGCAGGAAATTGAAGAGGCCCCTGAACCCCTTAAAACTCGATTATTGGCTATAATTAATGAAGGCTCTCTGGTCAACCAAAGCATCGTTAAGAATACACTCGATGCAGCAGAGATGGCTGGCCGTACTTTGGTACAGGGAATTTTGCTGAGGCGTCACGTCTGGCTTCGCAATTCCGGGTTTAAGGCAAAAATGCAAGCGTCCCTCATTAATAAGCCCATTGAAGAGTCTAACCTTTTTGGTAAGGCAGTTGACGACGCTCTGGAGAATGCGAAAAAAGAATTTGACACCATAAAGACCTTGGACCAAATCTCAAAGCCCCCTAACAGGCGGGAATTTGGTAACAAGTGCTTTTTTCGTGGCCAACGCCAGCAACAAAACCAGCAACAACAGTATTCTGCCAACAACTACCAAGGTAATAGTGGCCAGTACAATCAGAGAGGCCAACGCCGTGGCAAGGGGAGAGGCCGGGGTTCCACCCCTAGAGGCTCCCAAGCCACCAACAACACCAAGTGACGCGAATATTCGGGTCCCCTCCCATGCATCGCCGGTCGGGGGCTGGTTAACATCCTTTCTTCCAGCATGGGAGGGAATAACTTCAGACCGCTGGGTACTATCTACCGTAGCCCGCGGCTACTGTATAGAGTTCAACAGTTCCCCAAAATACAGACCCCCGAGGGGACGACGCATGACACCAGAACACCTCGCCATCCTTCTGCAAGAAGTGGATCAGCTACTGGAAAAAGGAGCTATAGAGGTCGTGCCTCTATCTCAGGTAACGGAAGGTATTTATTCAGTGTACTTCCTTGTACCCAAAAAGGATCTAACCATGCGCCCTGTATTAGATCTGCGCCCAGCGAACAAGTTTGTCAAACCCCAAAAGTTTCATATGGTGACCTTACATGAAGTGATCCCACTGCTATCACAGGGAGATTACATGACGACACTGGACATGAAAGATGCATACTTTCATATTTTAATGTTGCCAGCGCACACTACCAGTTCAGAGTGCTACCCTTCGGCATTGCATCTGCACCAAGGGTATTCACGAAAGTACTGGCAGTGGCAGCGGCCCACCTGCGCAGGTTATCCATCCCAGTATACCCTTCCCTCGACGACTGGCTCATAACATCGACGACTGGCTCATAACAGGGGATTCTTACGCGACATGCTTCTCAAACACCGAAAAGACTGTAGACCTTTTGTTCCAACTGGGCTTCTCCACCAACGAGAAGTCCAGCTTAGACCCCAGCCAAGTCAAACAATTCCTAGGGGCTCTAATTCGAACAAGGGACGGCCTCGTCTTCCCCTCCAACGAGAGGGTCCAAAACATGCTGTTTCAGATCCCCAATATGTGGCAGGTCGAGAGGTGACGGTGCGCAAAGCGATGCGCTTGCTAGGAATGATGGTGTTGTGTTTTTATTTGGTACCTCACGCGCGCCTGCGCCCAATGCAAGAGTGGCTCAACAGCCAGTGGTGTCAGGCCAGCGGACAATGGGACGATCTAGTGGTGGTCTCGCAGGCCTTGGTTCTCTCGCTACGGTGGTGGACAAAGGAAAACCTGGTAATAGGGAAACCTTTTGCCACACCCGCAGTGGAAGCCACTCTAACCACAGACGCATCCCTCACAGGATGGGGGGGCTCACCTATCCCATCAGACTGCTCACGGAGTGTGGACTCCGAGCGTAGCATCCAAGCACATAAACCTACTGGAGCTACTGGCGGTGTTCAAAGCACTAAAAGCCTTCCAAGAACACCTACAAGGGAAGACAGTGATGGTCCTTGCGGACAGCACCACAGCCATGTACTACATCAACAAGCAGGGGGGCACCCACTCTCCAGGACTGTCCAAGCTGTCCCAGAATATATGGAAGTGGGCTCTCAGACACAACATGTTCCTACTGTCACGACATGTACCAGGGGAACTCAATATGCTAGCAGACGAGCTCAGCAGAGACTTCCCTCTGCCTTCAGAGTACGAATGGCCGTTGCAAGAAGACCTCGTTTTCGACGTCTTCACACAATGGGGATTCCCAGAAATAGACCTGTTCGCAACTCTGGAGAACTCACAATGCCACAGTTACGCCTCCAGATACCCCCAGAACCAGTCCAAGGGGAACGGTCTGTCGATTCCATGGTCAGGGAGATTTGTTTACGCTTCACCCCCCCCCCGACTCCCCTTCTCAACAAGATTGTGCACAAGATGCACCAGGAACAAGTCACCATGATACCAGTGGCCCCTATGTGGGCCCGGCAGCCATGGTTCGCTCACTTGATGGAGATGTCCCTATCTCCCCCAGTGAAACTTCCCTGCCCGTACAACATGCTGTCACAGAACAAGGGCAGGACATTGCATCCATGCCCTCAGAACATGAACTTAGCAGCCTGGCTCCTGAGATCATAGAGTTTGGACATCTAGAACTCCCGCAGAGATGCATGGACATCCTCAGGGAAGCTAGAAAGCCTAACACTCGTCACTGCTATTCTAGTAAGTGGAAAAGATTTGTCATCTGGTGTAGAGGGAAAAGCATCAACCCGGTTGACTGCTCACCCACACAAATTGTTCTGTACCTGACCCACCTATTGGACTCAGGCCTGGTGTTCAATTCTATTAAAGTCCACCTAGCGGCACTTTCTGCATACACCACTTCCCAACTTAAAGTGTCGTGGTGGAAAATCCCAGTTATCAAAGCCTTCATGGAAGGGGTAAAGAGAATACACCCTCCGATAGCTAACCCAGCTCCCGGATGGGACCTAAATGGGGTACTTACCAGACTCCTGGGCTCGCCCTTTGAACCCATGCACAAGGCAACTCTTAAGCACCTCACTCTTAAGACTGCTTTCCTAATAGCAAATCACCTCCATTAGGAGAGTAAGTGAACTACAGGCTCTTTCAGTTCTAGACCCCTTCGTAACAGTTCACAAAGACAAGGTGGTTCTACGCACACACCCAAGGTTTGCACCGAAATTCATCTCAAAATTCCACGTGAACCAGTCAATAGAACTACCAACGTTCTTTCAAAACTCTTCAAATCTGGGAGAAAAAAGTCTGCATACACTCGATGTGCGCAGAGGTGTCATGTTTTACATGGAAAGAACCAGACCACTGAGAAAGACTCATCAGTTCTTCGTCTCGGTGGCAGCAGGAAGAGGAGGAGATGCAGTTTCAAAGTCCACTATATCTAGATGGATTGTTCAATGCATCACTCTCTGTTTCTCTCTTGCTAAGAGAGAACTACCCTTCAAGCCAAGAGCATATTCTACTCGAGGCACGGGGGCATCCATAGCTTTCATTGCAAATGTTCCCTTTGAGTCGATCTGCAAGGCGGCAACCTGGAGTTCGGTACACACCTTTACAAAACACTACTGTTTAGACGCACACTCTAGATCTGACTCCCAGGTGGGACAGGCAGTATTAAGACATCTTTTCTCTACTGTTCCTTCTCATAACCCACCGCCAACTCCGGGTACTGCTCGCTAGTCTATGCACAGCATGTGATTCTAAGCAGATTAACAAACATCAGAAGACAATGCATTACTTACTGTAAAAGCATTTCTGATGATTGTATCTGCTTAGATTCACATGCGCCCACCCTTCCTCCCCGCTCGGATGGAAGGAACATAGACATCTTTCTATATCTCTCTCTTTTTTCTGTACTCACTCACGTATAGAAGGCTCCCTCAGGGCTGAAAATATACAAACAGAAGGATTTCGACGCGCGAGGGGTTGTGGGTACAAAGCACATCACTATAGAGATAGTGTTACAGACACGCCTTGTCGACATCCCCTTTTCGACTACGAAAAACAAAATGCAATACTCCGCAGTGACCACTGGATGTCGGACCTATGCACAGCATGTGAATCTAAGCAGATACAACCATCAGAAATGCTTTTACGGTAAGTAATGCATTGTCATTCCTGTTACACGTTCAGGTGCATCTTGTTTTTAATTTTTTGACTGAGGTATTTGAGTTATTTTTGGTTAGTGAAGCAAAGGATCATAAAGAAGAGTTTGGTATTCAAGGGGAGCGATCTGAGTTACCCCTAGGCTGAAGGGCAACACGGTCAACCACTTCATCCTCATAAAACGGCTCCATGATACCCTGGGTATCTCGGAGCGAGCACTGGACTGGCTGACATCCTTCCTCATTGACTGTCCATCCCAGGTTATTCTGGGCACTTTGTCCTCTTCTACCTCTCATCCATCTGTGGTGTCCCCCAGGGCTCCAACCTCTTTCCCTGGTTCAACACTTATCTTGCTCCACTGGCACACCTCACTTCCACCTTCTCCCCTAACTTCCAGTGTTACGCAGATGACACACAACTCTTCTTCAAACTTCCCTCTGACCCTCTCCTTACTTCTTCCATTGTTACGGACTGCCCATCTGCCATCCAGTCCTGGTGTACTTCCAACAATATCTGCCTCAATGCCAGCATGACTGATCTCCTTCCTTTTGGGACTCCTGCTCCCTCTTTCTTCCCCTCTCTGGCCATCCTCCATGGGTTCTCCCCAATCTCCTTCATCCGAAGCCAGAAACCTCGGGGTCCTCTTCGACTCCTTTCCTTCCTGCCGCACATTCAGGACCTTGCCAAGAAGTCCCACTTTCAACTCTTCCTTCTCATTTCCCCCAGAAGCTCAATGTCTCCAGAGCTCTGGTTCTCTCTAGGCTAGACTACTGCAATAGCCTTTTCCTGAATCTACCCTCTTCCTGAATCTACCCTCTTCCTCTACGACGCCTCCAGCTAATCCAGAATAGGGCAGCAAGACTTATCCTTGGCCTCAAGCCCAGGGTCCGCATCTCTTCAGCCCTAAAAAGTCTCCACTGGCTCCCAGTTGCTGCAAGGATCAAATTCAAATCCCTCTGCCTCAGCCATAAGTCTGTCGGGGGACCACGCTATTTGGTTCTATGTTATATTACCGCATTTTGAAAGTCAAACGCCAAAAAGACCGATTCTTTTTTTACTTTTTGTTTTTATTTTTTGTCGTTTTCAAAATGCTGTAATAACACGTTGGTCCCCGACCCTCTCTGTGTACTCCTTTTTTTTATTTTGGTATTCGGGGGCGGGGATGGGTGTTCACCTCCCAAGTCCCCCTGTCACACCCCTCCCCCCTCCCACACCACACTTTCACGTCACTCAACCCATTTTTTTTACTCGTTCCCCCCCTCCCATTCCCACTACATACATTCACACACCTCTCCTCATACATGTACACACCCAAACGCTTACCATGCTTCATGACTTCCCTGGCCCGACCACGCCTGGCAGCCCCTGCGCGCAGGAAGCAGCTGTCATTCCCAAAATGGCACCGCACCGAGAGGCATACAGCGTCGACCAACCAAGCTAAGTGCAGCTGGGGATTTTGAGGGGGTGCGTGGAGAGGGAGTTTTAGGTGTATGAGTGTTTTTTGGATAGATTTTTTATAAAGACCGAATTACCGTTTTAATTTTATTTAATTTGTATTTTATTTTATATTTTTATTTTTTATGGTTTAAAAAAAAAATGTTGGTCTTTCTAAATCAAACTTTTTGGGTTTCGGTCTGGTGAAAACTATTTTTTCACCTAAGACCTGCTATCTACAACTTGCTCTTACTAAATACTCTCCCCCTAGATCTTTACGTTCCTCTGGTACCAACTCTGTGTGTCAAGAGCTTCGTTAAAAAGAGGGCTGGTGGCCGATATTTCCTCAGCTGGCTTCCTTTTATTGAACAGCCTCCCGCTTCCTCTTGAGCCGGATCTACTCAAATTCCAAGAGCTCCTCAAGACTTTCCTTTTCACCTCTTCCCTTCCTCCCTCCTATGCAAATCCCACAGTTGCTGAGATTGGTGACCAGGGCGAAATATTTAAGCTTGCTTTAGTAACTTGGTATATTTGTTTTATGAAAAGCTGTTTCTTGTTGTCTATTCTCAAATGTAAAACTCTTATTATGAAATGATGTTTCTTGTCTATTCTTAAATGCAAAATTGTTCATCTCTTTTAGTACTTTTGTACAAAATTTATAAAGGTTTTTTTAAAACCATATACAAATAAAATAAATAAATTTGTGACCAGGGCGCTTATATGTCCTTCTGGGCCCTGGCCTCCCACACCCAATCACCTTCTGCCTCCTCCTGCTCTCAGCACTTGCCTTGGCACCCACTGGCCTATGCCACACTATTCCTACACTTACCTATTTATTGGCAGCTGAACTCTCCCTAGCACTTCCTCCACTGGGCACTTACATCTGTTGCTGCTCCCTCACGAGCACAGGCACCCCTAGCACTCCCTCACTCCCTCTTCCCCTCCCCTTTCTGCACTTGCACATTCTCACTGCCCACAAGGCCTAGTAGGTATGTTTTTATCCTCTGTGTTTTTAATTGTTTCCAATCCCATTTTCTCTCCCTATTGCCCTGCGGGCACTTTGAAACACAATGTACTTGCTGTATAAGCGCCTAACAGATGCACAATAAATAAAGTAATTAAATTACGATTTTTGTTTCCATATTAGTGCTTGACCGCAAATAGGACACTTATTTCACCTTAGATAGTGGGAATGTGCAGGGTGCCTCCAAGTTAATTGTTCTTCCAGCTGCTGCTACTACTTCTTTTCTGGGTGATTAAGAACATTATGCTGGGATTTGGCAAAGGACAGTCGGGGCAGGCCTGAATGTTTGGTGTCGGGAGTCGCAGGAAAATTGTAGGCTTTTAGCTGGTTTGCTTGCAGGTGATATTTTCCATGAGGTGAGGGGAAGTTGAAGGGTTGGATGGCGTTTGCAGTGGAGGAAAAGCATTTCTTCATCATAATTCATAACCTGTCTGTAGTTTTGAATGTAAATATTTGTACTCTTTGTCGGTTGGTGCCCCTTCAGAGCAGGATTCAGTCCCTTAAATGCCAATGCAGGCCACGTCCCATACACAAATACTCTGCACTTAGGCACACATACACTTTCCATTTTCACTCGTATAAGTTTCATTTTCTCTTTGTCTACTAAGGATCACTGAATGTCCTGCTATTTTCTTGACTCTTTCCATCACAGTTTCTTCCCTTTCCATCTGCATTTTTCAAATGTTAAGTGTATTTTCCTTTCAATTGTCGCAAAGTGTGTAGTCCTTTTGCTTACATTATGTCCCTGGATTTCCCTAGGCTTAGATTGGTCTTTTTCACTTTCACTTGGAAGAGCATCCCATGTATGACCTGCAACACTGGCGAGACCAGACCACCTTGCTCGGGTAAGCAGGGCAGAAAAGCTGAATTGCTCCATCAGCTATTTCCCCTGTTAGCCTTTAGAGTGGCAAAGAGGCTAAAGTTCCAGTGCCAACATCTCCGATAAACACCTTACTTCTATTTCAGCGTCCATTGTCAATGCAGTGTTAGCTATTTGTGGTACCAGGACTTCTGTACTAGTCATTCCAAGAGTCTGTACTAGTCATTCCAAGAGTTCCTCACTCCTGTGTCCCCCAGATCATTTGCTACAAGGCCAAGACCAGGTTTGTGACTCCCTTAAATCCTATTCTCACAGCCTCCAGCTGATTTGTTAATGGTGTCATCTGTGAAAAAGAAATGACAGTTGATTCCACCAGGCGGAGACAGTAGAAGAACACATGATTCTTGGCTTTTCAAACAAAGCATTGCTGCTTTTTGGTGGCATTGCAACAGGTCCCTTTATTCAGTTGACTGCTGTTGTATTTGCAGAGGGTTAGCTGCTCTCCAACCATACAATATGAACCATGTAAGACTTGGCAGTTTCACCTTTTTTCTAAATGTGTTATGGTTATAAATATAACCGTTTCAATTAATGTTTACATCTTGCAGTTCCTTATACAAAGTGTATTTTCTAAAATATCAAAAAAAGCAACTTATTCCAAAAACCTTGTTCATGGCGTCAGCAGGTGATGTAAAAACAGGAAATTAATACATTCCAAAAAAAAATGCCATCCTCTTCTTAGACATTAACCTTCTATCAGATCAAAACGGATAAAAAATTCAACAAAGCAGCATTGACGAAGTTGACCCAACCAAGAGTTTGTACGTTACATTTCATCAGGCAATATTGCTCTCAATTTTATAATTCAAAAGATGATCTACATTTCCAGGATGATCTCACGTTACACCTTTCAAGATTAAAATACCCTATCGACTATAACTTAGAATCTACTCCCAATTCATGGTTGGGGCCATTATCTTTTGTGGGGCCACTGCCTTATATAATTGGATCAAATTTAACTGATTAAGAAACCTAAGGGAGGCCAATATAATGGCTATTGAGTACCCCGAATAGATCATATGCAATGATCTTTCCCCATGTAATATTTGAAGATCCCTCAAACCCTTTCCCAAAATACTGCTACCTCATAGTCTTTAACTCAGCACAGTCAAATAAAATGTGGCATAATGTTTCCACCGAATCGGGCAATTTACAAAAACTCCACTCTGTGGTGGGATGCTCGTTCATATAACGAATAGGTCACATTTCCAAAGTTAAAATCCGATTCAACCTGAGGCAGAGAAATTCCTGTGGCCAGTACATGTTTGGGTTCCCTCCTGCCTTATTTAAAGAACTTCCCCATTTCCTAGGCTCTAAAGGCAAGTCCTTGCAAAGCATATAAGTTTCAATAGTATGACGTGTCGAAATCCAGTCACCTTCCATAGCTTTAATTTTACCTTCTCAGGGCGCTGCATTAATTTGTCATGATTACAGTCTATAGTTTTTAAAAGTTAATTAAACCACAAGTTAAAATAATTGTGTTAGTGTTAACTTTTCAAAAACCACGACTCTGAAGAAATTTTTTGAATCCCCCAAATCGGAGGCTTCAGCCCCCTCAGTGCCAGTGCACTCATACTCCATTTCAGTAGTCTCTGCAGAAAAAAACAGTCAAATCAAAAAAGGACAGGAGCCAGTTCTCCAGCAAGAGAATGCTATCCTCTTGCTATCCTCCGAGTCTGCAGACTAATTCGAGCTTCACACATTAGAAAAGGTTTTGCACTGCAGTTTTCTTAATTTTCCATAGGTTCAGCCAAATCCCTCTACACGCTCCTCTCTGCTTGCTGAATCTCAAGGTGCTGTGGCCTAATAAATAAGTGACCACATTGACTTAGTCTCATCAACCTGGGCATGGTAGCTCCAAGTCCAAAATGGCAGCTATATAGTATACACCAATTAATTTGGGGGAAAACAAACAAGCAATATGTCCCATAATTTCCCTTTTCAACTGAAACAAAACCTGCACTGGATCAGGGGTATGGAATTTTAGACCCGTGGGGGATAAAACCACACCAAAGACCCAGTAAGGTCTCCTAGGTTCGGGAGAAGAATGGAAAACCGGCCCTGGGCCAGATGGCGTAAACCATATAAACAAACCAACAAGAAAGAGGCTACATCTCCTATAATCACTCTTTCCCAACCGGAAAACCCAGACCGGATTAGCAAAACCTGCTTACATATTTGATCTCGGGAAGACCGGGGTAACCCATAGAAGTATTTTACAACTTTTCCTCCCCTGCCCCCATTACTCTCCCCCTCCAAGGGACTAGTCTTGGGGAACATGCACGTCTCCCCATTTGATATCCATAGTGGCAGCAAGACACCCAGTCCTCAACTGTACAGTTAATGTCACACGGACAGAGCTTCTTCCCACGGAAACACTGGGAAGGAGTGAGCTCATGTCTCCCTCACAATTTCCAGCACAATGGATGCCGAATCACCTACAGCCTCTTACAGATAACTAAAGGATGCCAGCACTGCACCAAACCAAGGAGAGCTTTTTTTCTTTTCTTTCCAAACTCCCAAGCAACAGGAGTAATGATTGATACATTCCCTGAGCTGTTTGGAAAACAAGAAGAAACTCCTAGCCTGAAACACGGTAACAAACCAGCAGCTCCTTCCCAGCCAGAAACAAACAGACTGAAGTGTGATGCCAGATGGTGGCTTCCTTATGTAAAGACTTCCCATGTGAACTCTGGTCTACAAAGAGACCCTGCCACGGACCTGTTAAAATGCATAAGATGTATTTCTAGAATCTGACCCGGTGGACAGATTTTAGGAGGCCGCCTTAGTATAGTGAATAGGGTAACTCTTGAGAGGTTTGCCAAAATCCAATCAAGGTAAGTGTGGAGAGCAGTTAAGGCTATTCCCAGGGGAGTGTGAGTGGGGTCTGAGGTCCACAAAGTGACGCACACAATAATTCAAATTAGAAAGGTAAGTACAGGGGGGGGCGGGCGCTGTTGAGCAGCCGGCAAAATGGCTGCCTAGTTTGTCAGCTCCGTGCACTGCCGCTTTATATCCTCTAACATCTGCGGTTTGCCACTCTGCTACGGCCTCATACCTGGCCCCTACCTTGCTCTTGGCCAGGGTTATCCGCCTGTGAAGTTTGGCCCTGAATTGGGCCCCCTGGACCGACATCTGGCGGGCTCGTGCTGCCCCGGTGCTGGGCCGGTGCTCTGGGTGCGCTGCGGCGATACATGAGGCCTCCTGTGTCCCGGACCGCGCTTCTCCTGCTGTGTACGTCCACCGAGCCCGCTGCCTGGAGGCTGGGGGTGAGGCTGACCGCCTGCGGGGCCTGTGCTGTGGAGCACCCGCGACTTCCGAGGACTCGTGGCCGCCTTGCCCCTGCGCTCTCCGGCACTCCTGGGCAGCTCCTGTCCTCCTGCTGTGCCCCGCTTGGAGGAGTCCCCGCTGTGGCCAGCGGGCTCACTGCGGCGCTGCCTGTGGCCCCGGGGGGCCGGATTACACGCTCACCTCTGGGCTTGCCTGCCGCAGGTGCGTGCCCTTTGGGGCCCGTACAGGCCTGCTGGGGATCCTCGGCTCTGCTGCTGGACGTCTGCAAGGCTACAGGTGAGGAGCGAGGGGGCCGATTTGTGCGGGACTGCCTGCCGCTCCTCTAATCTTACTGTCCACCTCCTTCCCCCGCTCTCTCACGGCGGCAGCTCTCCCGCATGATCCTGGCTTCCCCCGGACCGGACCCATTACGCACTGATCACTACTCCTGAGCTCTATGTGGTCATTAAGGCGGACCCCATTGTTTGCCTCCTTGGGCATTGATCCCCCTGGCTCCTGGCCCAGACATTCGCAGCTCCTGCCTGCTAACTCTGAACAGTGTAGCTATACTTTCACCAAAAGAGCTGAGCCCTCATCTTGATTCCTGTGACACATAATCTCTGCGTGCATACTACCCATAAAAGCCATACACTGCACCTGTGAGCATACTACTCATAGAAGCTTTACACTGCACTCTGAATATCTAGTAGCCATACTATGTCATGCCCAATAGATCCAGGAGTACTAATAAGACAGGCGCCATGGACAAATTTGCAAGAGCCACCCCGAGATCTGACTCGGCCCATGCATCGGCCGACCAGGCGGACTCGCTGGCCCCCGCTGAGGCGCCTGCTACAGACCTAACCGCCATGATGGAATCAATGGCCAGGAATTTTGCTGCCTTTCACGAAAAACTAGATGACATTAATGCAAATGTGGCATCTCTCAAAGCTAAATTAGACCAGCAGGGGTCGAGAATTACGGAGACTGAAAATAGGATAAGTACCAACGAGGACAATATAACCACGCTACAAGGCACGGTGCCCACTCTGGTCTCAGACATGAAGACGGTTAGGGCAAATGTGGTGATTTAGAATCCAGATCACGAAGGAATAATATACGTATCATTGGGGTTCCGGAAAATGCGCTGAAGGGCCGACTCGAGCTGGCAGTTGAAAATCTCTTGAAGGATCTCCTAGGCAACCCCGACATGTCTCCCTTCTTCATCGTTGAGAGAGCTCATAGGGCGCTGTCACCGCGCCCCAAGCCTGGGCACTTCCCGAGACCCATCATTGCGAGAATCCTCAGCTTTAAAGCCGTGACCAGATTCTCCGGCTTGCACGCGAAAAAGGAGAGCTCAGAATGGAAGCGCAGGTGATCCGGATTTTACCTGATTTCTCAATCGGTGTTCAGCAGGAGCGTCAACAATTTCTCGGTGTTAAGAAACTGCTCAGAGCAGAGAGACATATCCGGTATGCCATATTATTCCCTGCACGGCTAAAGTTCACATTCAACAACAAACTTTATTTCTTCACGGTCCCTTCAGAAGCGGTGAAATTTATAGAGGCACATGTTCCGCCTCATCCTCCTGCTGATGTCATCATGGACAATGACTGTACCTGTCTTAAGGCTTGCACCCTCTAATTGTCCTGTTTATATGTGCATCGAGAGATTTACTGCTTGTCGACCCTATCAATAGTGCACCTTGTCATTCCATTTGTCCGGTTGTATGGATCCGGCTGTATACATGTCTGCTAGCGTCTCTGATGCTTATTGCTAGATTAATGCACTATTGAACTGTTCATCTTGAATATCCCTATTGGTTATGAATGTTCAAATTGCAATGTTTCAATGCCTTTAATGTAGGCCTCTGTTGCTGGTTAGAACTATGGATTAGCACTGTAAGACCGCAAAAACTGCTTATTTTGCAATGGACCCTTTTTGGGTTCCAAGCGTACCAGTGCACGGCAATGGCGCATCCCACTGCGATTGCAATGTTCCTTACACCATTGTTGTGGGTTAGCCCCAGTTGGGCTTTTGGACGGCTCGGTCCAAGTTGGGGATCGATCCAGCCGTTTACAGTTCAGGGAGGGTAATGTTCACACTGCTGCTCCTGGGGTGAGGGAGGTGGGTGGGAACGGGGCGTTACTCAAAAAGGGCACACAAGGTTGCACGGCACACACATTGTCTGGCCACGATCACATTTTCAGATTCACAGTTGGGAGCCTCTATTATTGTTGGATTTGGGAGGTTCATTAACTGCACATTACAGGTTTAGTTACCCGATACTGAAATGACCAATCTCATAATGTCCTGGAACATAAGGGGACTGAGCAATCACACTAAGGCCCGTAAGATTATGGCCTATGCTAATAGGCATGCATGTAAGATTCTGCTTCTACAGGAGACACACTCTGGGGGCCACATGCCGAGAACCATAGCCCCAATCTAGGGGCGTTCTCACGATGATCCATGAATCAATTAAATTTATATTGCATAAAAGCTACATTGACCCGGAGGGCCGCTATGTTATACTACACTGTACACTGGTAAACAGTGAATACCTGTTGGTTAATACCTATTCCCCTAATGTTGACTCTCCTGAATTTTTTGACACTATAACTGCCCTATTACTGGGCTATGTAGGTATTCCGATAACATGGGGAGGAGATCTGCATCTTATCCTGGACATTGTTTTGGACAGAACGGGTACGGCTGCTCGAGCCCTGTCCAGGGCTGCACATAGACTACAAGACCACTTTGGGACACTCAATATTTGCGACGCCTGGAGGACACTTCACCCCCAGCGGAGGGAGTACACCTATTATTCGTCTGTTCACAACAGCTTGTCCAGGATAGACCTGTTCTTTGTGTCACGTGAAATAATGGGCAGAGTGGAGAGCTCCCGAATTCTATCCTGCACACTCTCTGAACATGCTCCAATTACACTATCTGTGGGGCTGGGAATCCCTATTTCGACATTTCCCACCTGGCGCTTCAAATCTGAGGCCCTCGGGGATATTGTGTTCAGGGCTGAAATACTGGCGGATATTGAATCTTTCTTTGAGCACAACTCCCTTCAGGACACCTCGGCCACGGTTCGGTGGGACGCCTTCAAAGTATATATTAGGGGTATGTCTATCTCTCGTGAGGCGGGGGTGTTGAAGTCAATTAGGGCCGCCCTTGCTCACTCCAAAACCAAACTAAAGCAACGAACTGCGATGCTCCACTGGGGTGGATCCCAATATCCTTGCTCAAATCAGCGACGAGCTCCATACATATAATGCACTTGCCACCAACGAGGTCCAATACTTCAGCCGCCCTCAGGACGCCAGGAAATGTGGGGAGGGAGACAGACCCGGGAGAACGTTAGCTACACTTGTGAGGAGAGAGTCTGGCCGGACTCAGATTACCTCCGTCAAAAACACACAGGGCAACACACAGTGGACTGACCAACAAATCCTAGATATTTTCACTGAGTTTTACAGCTCCCTCTATGTCCAGCCTACCGAACACACCGACCAACACACCAGCGACCTTCTTGACCAGATCCCCACCACAGAAATCTCCCCTTCGAGTGGATTGGGTCCTCCGACGTATTCCATATCTATGACAGTAATCACCACAGCTGTGCTGCTTCGGAAAATCTTTCAGCGTCTACGTCCTGCGGCGATGACGTCGATACGCTGCCCTCGAGGACCTCCTCCGACGGCCGACGTCTCTGGATGTTATAAGTAGGACGCACGACGCCCGTAGCCTCAGTTCCGTTTTTTCCACAAACGTGTTAGCTTCGGGAATCTCAGCGTGCCTCGACTCTTTGGAGTTTCTGTTGCTTTCTCAGTTCTTCGAACCTGTTTGTGAAATATTTCTTCGTGAAGATGTCTACCTGGTCTTCCACACCGCGTCCGGGCTTTAAAAAGTGCGGGGACTGTGGGTCCAAGATGTCGGTCACGGACTCGCACAACGCCTGCCTCTGGTGCCTCGGGGAGGCCCATGACACGGATGACTGTGTCAATTGCCAGTCACTCATGTCGAAAGCCTTGCGGGAGCGCAAGAAGTTATCGGTAGGTAATGTGTCCAAGCCCCAGAAGTCGAGGTTTGTGGGGCTTTCGACGGACGACTCGAGGGGCGACTCTCCGCGTCGTCGTCGGAAGTCCAGTGGGTCTCGGTCCCGGAGTCGGTCTCGCCACTCCTCTGCCTCTTCGGGGCACTCCCGGAAGCGCCGTCATCGGTCGCCTTCCCCGTCCTCATCCGAGGACTCCGCCCGTCGGCGGGTCGCTTACCCCACCAAGCATGCGACACCGGAGGAATGGGCTTCCTTCTGGAAGAAAATATTGGCGATTCTCGAATCGCAGGGCACTGGTCCGTCAGTGCCTCCGAGTGGGGTCGGTCGTGATCAGCCAAGAGACGCCGCTTGCATGCCTTCGGGCTCGGGTGGTCGTCGCGATTCGCGGGAAAGGTCCCGCTCAGACAAGGGGAATCGTTCTCGGGATGCCCGGTCCAGGTCCCGGTCCTCGACGCGCTCGAGACCGCGTGAACCTGTGAAGTCTTCGAGGAAGACATTGACGCCTGTGGCGCCGAGGTCGTCGACGGACTCTCTCGAGGCTCCGCCTCCGAGGAAGTCGTCGGCGCCCAGGATGTCGAGGGACACGCTCGGGGCTCCGCCCTCGAGGCCTGTGTCGACGCTGTCGGCGCCGCGTCTGTGGTCAACGCCGATTTCTCTCGACGCCCTCAACGCCTTTTCGGGGCTGTGGTGACGGGGGTACCCCGTGGCTTGGGGGAACCACCGAGAAAGGCTCTGGCCAAGGTCAAGCATGGCTTTGGTTCCAGTTTTGTGCCTTCTTACCGCCATCTGGAATTCATTTCAGAGGTGGATGAGGGCTCTGATGATGGCATGGTGCCCGACACAGTGCCTGATGAGATTCTCTCGGGCCATAGCCAGTTTGAGGACCTGAGGCAATCCCTGCATGATGCTAGTGGGCTGGACACCTCTCCGGAGGTGGAGTTTTGTAGGCCTGAGCCTGGCACTCATGCCGATTCTTCGTACCGGCACCTTATGTCACGGGTCACCGAGTACTTAGGATGGTCTGCTCCCCCAGGGGAGTTTGTTCAGGATGACCTAACGGATATCCTCGACATTGGTCCACCAACTGACCCGGGAACTGCCGTTTCATCTGGCTCTACAGAGGAGGGTGGAGGTGGCTTGGACTGCTCCGGAGAGTCTCCCGGCAGTGAGCAAGTCTTTGCCGTGAAAATACCGCCCAGCCAGTAGTGACCCCTGCTACTTGTCCAAGCACCCTACTCAAGAGAGTTTGGTGGTGCAGGCGGCTATGGTCCCCGGCAAAGCAGGCATCGTACCCTACCATCCCTCCGGATAGGGACGACAAGCGTTTTGACGGCTGGGCGAAGAAAGTGTTTTCTGCAGGGGGTATGGCGCTTCAGGCGGCCAACTCCATTTGTGCCTTGTCTCGTTTCACGCACTCTCTGTGGAACTGTTTCCTTGGCAGCTGAACAGATTCCCGAAGGGGATGAACGGGATGGTTTCCTTTCCATGGTTCAGGATGGCAAGGATGCTGTGTGTGAGGCCGTTCAGTCGGGTTTGGACATGGCAGATTGCTTCAGCCGGTCCATGGCAGCGAGCACCGTGATACGCAGGTTTGTGTGGTTGCGGAAGTCGGGGTTTGCTCCTGATGTGCAGGCCCGGCTCCTCAACATGCCCTTTGACGGGGAACATCTTTTTGGCAGCAAGGCTGACGAGAGCCTTGAGAGGTTGCAGACCTCAAAATCTGCAGCGAAGTAATTGGGCGCTGCAGTTCGACAACCTCCGCCTTTTCGTCCTAGGGGACAGCAATGGAGGGGAGGTTCCTTTCGTTATTACTCATCCTTCGGTAAAGCGAGAGGAGCTGCCAGTCAAAGGGACCACCGTAGGAGTGCCAGAGGTGGAAAACAAGGAACTCGAGGTGTCAAGGCTCGGGCTGTTGCCTCTTTGCCCTAAGGCAACGCTGCAGCCGCTTCAGCTCAGTCATGAGGCCATGTCCCATGGTTCGCCGGTTGGGGGAAGGCTGGCGCAGCATCTTGCAGAGTGGCGCCCCATTACTTCAGATGTGTAGGTTCACTGTCTTCCTTTCCGGCAGAGGCCTCAAGACAATCCACCGAGGAATCTGTCCTTGAAGAGTCCGGATCCGCTCCTTGCGCAGGAAATTCAATCCCTGCTGGAGAAAGGCGCCATAGAACTGGTGCCTGTAGCGGAGAGGAACAAGGGATGGTATTCCCCTTATTTTTTGATTTCCAAGAAAGACATGGGATTAAGACCCATCATGGACTTGCGCGGTTTGAACAAACTCCTCAGGAAGGACAAGTTCAGGGTGGTTACTCTTTCTCAAGTCCTCCAGGCCCTTCAACTTCAGGACTGGTTGGTGTCTCTCGACCTCAAGGACGCTTATTTTCATGTGCCGATCCATCCGAAGCACAAGAAGTACCTGAGGTTTGCGGTTGGCGACTCGCACTTTCAGTTTCGGGTCCTGCCGTTCGGATTGACCTCCGCCCCGAGGGTCTTCGCAAAGCTCATGGTAGTGGTGGCAGCGCACCTCAGGAAAGGGGGGGGATTCACGTCTACCCCTACCTGGACGATTGGTTGATCAGGGCGCGCTCTCCCGAGCAAGTCCTGGATCATCTGTCAGTCACCTGCCACTCCCTCCACAAGATGGACTTCTCCCTCAACTTAAAGAAGTCCCATTTGACACCTACTCAGAGGCTCCAGTACATCGGAGCGGTGCTCGACACGTCCCTGGGGCAGTGTTTTCCTCCCCAGGTGAGGGCTCATCACATTCAGCAGATGGTGCACAAGTTTCAACTTGCCCAAACTCTCCCAGCGTTCGAGTTCTTGAGACTGCTCGGCCTCATGGCATCCTGCATTCTTCTGGTGCCAGAGGCCAGGTTGCGGATGAGATCTTTGCAATGGGCACTCAAGCTCCAGTGGTCTCAGTCCTCCGGCAGGATGTCAGGCCCTGTTCAGGTGCCGTCTTCGGTCGCCCAGGACCACCTGTGGTGGGCCGATGAAGGAAATCTGATGAGGGGGGCTCCATTTTGACTGCCCTGGCCGGAGGTGACGATCGTGACGGACGCATCCCTCACGGGATGGGGAGCTCATGCCAACGAGTTGGCAGTCAGCAGTCGTTGGTCTCCGTCGGAGTCCAGACTCCATATCAATCTGTTGGAGCTGAGGGCCATCAGGCTAGCCCTGAAGGCTTTTCTGCCGACTGTGCGAGGAAAGAATGTCCTGATCCTGACGGACAACACGGTGGCCATGCACTACCTCAACAAAAAGGGGGGGGGGGGCAGGGTCACTTCCTCTGTGCAGGGAGGCGATGCAGCTCTGGTTCTGGGCAATCCAGCAGGAAGTTTCGATCTTGGCAGTTCATCTTGCAGGAGATGAAAACGAGACGGCGGACGCTCTGAGCAGGCAGTGCGCGATCTCTCACGAGTGGGAGTTGGCTCAGGAGATTCTCCTGGAGATCTTCGCCCTTTGGGGGACCCCTTAAGTGGATCTCTTCGCCTCCAGTGTCAACCGGAAGTGCGAGCGGTTCTGCTCACGGGAATTTCCTCCGAACGGAGCCTTAGGAGACGAGTTCGTGTTGGAGTGGTCATTCCCACTGCTGTATGCATTTCCTCCAGTCCCCGTCATCCCGCAAGTACTGCAGAGGTTACGGAGGTTCGGTTCCCGGATGATCCTCATTGCTCCGGCATGGGCCCAGAGGACGTGGTACCCGGACCTTCTCGACTTGTCCATCTGCCCTCCATGTCGTCTTCCCTACCGAGACGATCTGCTCTCACGGGAGTGGGGTCAGGTTCTCCATCCAGCGGTCAGGTCCCTCAACCTTCACGCTTGGTTTCTGAAAGGTTGAGGTATAAGAATTGGGACCTCCCTGAAGACGTGATGGAGGTGTTGCTTTCGGCCAGAAGGCCCGCAACAAAGTCCCTGTACCGTTGCCAATGGAGGAAGTTCTGCGACTGGTGCAGGGTTAAGAATGTGGATCCTTTTGCATGTGAAATTCCCATGGTTCTGTCTTTTTTTCTTTCTTTGGCCCACAGGGGCCTTCAAGTGGGTACCATTAAAGGTTACCTGGTGGCGCTGTCCATATTTAAGCGCTCGTCTGAAGAGTGTTCCTATTTTAAAATTCCTTTAATTTCTCAGTTTCTGAAAGGGCTCACTAATGTGTTCCATCTGTCACCTTTCCAGGTGCCCGGTTGGGATGTGAACCTTGTTCTCAAGTTTCTGATGGCGGCTCCGTTTGAGCCTTTGCATTCATGCCCTTTGAGACTGTTAACTCTGAAAACTGTGTTTTTAGTTGCGGTCACTTCCGCTCGCAGAGTGAGTGAGTTACAGGCATTTTCAGTTAAGCCACCCTTCACTGTGTTTCATAAGGACAGGGTTGACCTTAGAGTTCGTCCTTATTTTCTTTCGAAGGTGGTGTCGGAATTTCATTTAGGCCAGAAGGTTGTTCTTCCGGCATTTTATCCTCCTCCACATCCTGGTAAGGAAGAGGAGAGGCTCCATAGGCTTGATCCTAGGAGAGCTTTAAGCTTTTATATTTCACGCATGTCCCGGGTCAGAGTGGACGATCAGCTCTTTATTGGTTACGCTGGAAAGCGTTTGGGACAGGCTGTGACGAAACAGACTTTGTCTCGCTGGATTATTTTGGCTATCTGAGTGTTACCGCTTGGCGGGTAAGGACCCACCGGTCGGCTTACGGGCCCATTCTACCAGGGGTATGGCTGCCTCTACTGCCCTGCAGAGGGGTGTTCCTTTTCGCAACATCTGTGATGCAGCCACCTGGGCTTCGGTACATAATTTTGTACGTCACTATTCCCTTGATTCCATCCGGGGGCAGGATCTGGCCTTTGGCAAGGCAGTCCTTTACTCTGCAATTTGATGGGGCATGCTAAATTTCTGTTTTCTGAATTATTTTCCCACCTCCTTGCATTGGCACTGCTTTGGGAGTCTGTCATAGATATGGAATACGTCGGAGGACCCAATCCCCTCGAAGAACAAGTTACTCTCTTACCTGGTAACGTTCGTTCGATGGGATGGTCTGACGACGTATTCCATATCGCTCCCTCCCTACCTTCCCCGCTACAGAATTTCTTATGCGATTGCAGCTTACGTTTCCGCAAGGCTTTGTGTGTCAGACTGGCAGAAGACTGGTGGCACACGTTTTGGGAAAAAACTACAACTGAGGCTATGGCCGTTGTGCGTCCTACTTATAACATCCAGTGACGTCTGCCGTCGGAGGAGGTCCTCGAGGGCGGCGTATCAACGTCATCGACGCAGGACGCAGACGCCGAAAGATTTTCCGAAGCAGCACAGCTGTGGTGATTACTGTCATAGATATGGAATACGTCGTCTGACCATCCCATCGAAAGAACGTTACCAGGTAAGAGAGTAACTTGTTCTTCTACCCGAGATCAGCTGGACTCCCCAATTACCTTGGATGAAATGGTGACCGCTATTTCGGATCTGCCCAAAGGTAAGGCACCGGGTCCTGACTGACTTACTGCCGAATTCTATCAAGAGCACATCGTAATGCTAGCCCTTAGGCTGCTTGAGTTCTGGATCGAATCACTACGTGTCTCTATTCTCCCCCCTCCATGCGGGAGGCTGTTATCACGGTCCTGCTCAAACCTGGTAAACCCGAAGATGAATGCAGATCTTACAGACCTCTCTCCCTCATGAACCTTGACACGAAAGTCTTTGCTAAAGTTAAAGCAAATCGATTCCTACCCATCATGACATACTTAGTTCACGAAGACCAGGCAGGCTTTGTTCCTGGGAGGTCTACCTCCCACAACATCAGGAGATTCTTTTAATGTTATGTCTCGTATAGATCAAGACGTGCAAGCCGTGGCAGTCACGCTGGATGCTCAGAAGGCCTTTGATATGGTCTCCTGGCGTTACATGTGGCTGGTACTGGAAACAATGGGTGTTGGCCCGAACATGATCAAGTACATCAAATTACTGTACACCTCCCCTGTGGCGCGAGTAAGGGTTAACTCCCTAACCGCTGATCTCTACACACCCTTTAGGGGCACCCGTCAGGGATGTCCCTTCTCACCGATCTTATTTTCCCTAGTGATGGAGCCGATGGCAGACTTTGTCCGAGCACGTCAGGCTCGTAAGGGGATAAGACTGAAAGATAACCCTGAAATTATATCCCTGTACGCGGATGATGTTTTACTGTACATCAGAGATCCCACAAGCCATCTTGACCCCCTATTGAGATACATCACCCGTATCGGGGCCCATTCCGGCTTCACAATTAACTATTCAAAGTCAGAGATCTTCCCACTTACTAAATCTACTCAACAACCCGCTACTGAATTCCCCCTTCGTTGGTCCCCGGATGGTATTATATACTTGGGTGTTCAAATATCCCTAACTAAACCTGCCCTACTGGCCGACAGTTACTCAGTAGTAGCACAAACAATTGAGACCAAGCTGTTGCGATGGCGTGCTCTTCCATTATCCATTGCTGGCCGACTCTCCCTCATTAAAATGATTCTACTCCCCAAGCTCCTTTTACTTTTTCAGCAACGTACCCGTGTGGCCCGGGAAGGCCTACTTCACCAAACTACACTCGCTCTGTGCACAGTTCCTATGGCACTCCGATGCGGTTCGCAAGAAGTGGACTGACATGGCACTCCCATACAAACGTGGGGGCCTCACGGCTCCTGATCTGACCCTTTATTGGACTGCGGCCCAAGCCCAACACGCCACTCATTGGTACCCAGGCTCTCCGGTATGCCCACATGTCAAGTTGGATCGACTGGCAGCTGCTGGTATCAACATAATGTACCTTATTCTGCACCAACATTATACACCTGACTCTCCTATTGATCCAATCACTGCGACCCTTCACGCCTGGACACGCCTGCTCTATTCGACACCTGAGTCCTCCCCATACTAGAAATGGCTACCTGTGTGCTTCCCCCCCGGTCTGGAACCCACACATGACACCGCCTTGGTCCGGCACTGGGGTTCACTAGGGTATCAGGCACTATCCGACTTCTACCCTGAGGGCAGGTTTATCGACCCCCAAACATGGAAACAGGGGTACACTGGATCCGCTGCAGACTCTTCAATACTATAGACTCCGGGCCACGTATTGTACCATGTGGCCCTCATTTCCAGATGAGCCCCCTGATGATACGGCGATTGCATACATCGCCAATTCTGGTGGCGCCTGCGGCGTCATATCCTCGCTGTACAGGATCCTGCAGGACACTACCCCGAATCAAACATTCAGGGCATGTGATGAATGGGCGAACAAATTGGGCCTGGAGATCTCTGACGAGATTTGGGGGGGAATGTGCCTACACACTCAAAAAGTCTCCCTAAATATTAGGTATCGTGCCATGCAATACAAGCTTCTAAACAGGCTATACTATACCCCACAACGAACCTCGAGGTTCACCCACGCCACTGTACACCCTTGCCCCCGCTGCGGGGTTGAACAAGCTGACCATTTACGTATGTTTTGGTCCTGTGATAGATTGTCAGAGTTTTGAAAGTGCATCTTAGAAACACTTGCTGCAATTACTGACACGGTGATGGACCCTGATCCTTTAGCAGTCTTGTTTGGGGTTTGAGGGGGGTCTGCACTGGGAGCTCGGCTAAGTTCTTGAACATAGGCTGTATGGTAGCCAAACAATGTATACTCCAGGGTTGGCGGAGCTCCTCCCCTCCGGCCTTCCAGAATTGGCTGCGCTTGCTCAACTGGTCACAAAACTGCGAAGAGGAATACCTGAACATGCTCCCCACCCATTCACGCACCAAAAACATCTGGGTCGAATTCAATACGTACCTTAACAGCCAAAGTGACAGTGCGCTCGGGTCGGACTTGTCCCCAGTTCCGTCAAGGAATACTCCTGTACTATGAACTCCTCCTCTCATTTCTCTTGTGAAGTTCTGTTGATACCACTGTGATTAATGTACTCCTTATATCAATCCATATTTCTCCTGTACTGCTCGTCTGTTGAATTGATGTGTGTGCCTAATGTATACCTCTGCCGTTAAAAAAAAAAAGAAAGGTAAGTACAAAAATACTATATGTATTGTTAGGGAGATGTATATATGTTATGCTTCATCCCCTCTCCTAGTGAGACTCCCCGCACTCTTTGCTGGACTTCTGGACCTTTTTCTTTAAACCTGAATGAGTGAAGCCTTTTTCCACCCATTCGTTCTTATGGGCTCTGTCTTTTGGAACTCTGTTCTTTGTGTTTTACCATCACATCGGGTCTATTTTCCTCCACATCTCTTTTAAGGCATCTGTATTTTATTTTTTCAGCACACAGCTCCTTATGGGCAGTGTTGCTGGGTACCCTTTAGCTTCTCCTTTGAGATGCTTTTCTATATCCTAGAGTAACTACAGTTCTCTCCTAAAACTTTATAGTCTGAGAAATTGACGCACACCACCTTCATGTGGAGTGCCAAGGGGATACCTCTCCCCCCAGCCCCCGTCACTCTGCTACTTTGATTTTGTTTTAATCACATAGACATAGTTATGGATGGTGGCAGTGGACGTGTTCTACCGATTAGTGTGTGCATTTTCTACTGCAGGCTATTTCCATAGCATCGGTTATTCACAATAGGGTGATCCAAGTACTAACTTGGTGGCTCGTTTCATTTTTTGCCATTACTAGCATGGTTGTTGTTTATCAGCCCTTCCACCGTTCTGGGAGGAGGGGAGGCTTGTGTAAGTGTTTTGCCTTTGGCGGGAACCTTTGGGTGTCCCCGCCTAGGCTTCAGTGTGTCTGGGCAGGCAGGAAGTGGGGGAGGAGTTTTTCACTACTCTGCCCTTTGCCTGATTGGAACCAGCTCCCACTGGGGGTCTGGCTATCTTGATTGTACAGCCACTTGCCCCTTCCTGTAAGTTGCTGAGAGATTGCAAAGTAGTGTGCGCTGAAACTGTATAAAAGCTGAGATTCCTGAGGTGAAAGGCAAGTAGACCACTGGAAACCTAAGTAACCGAAGAAGAATACGAGCAAAGATGCCTGCAGACCGTTTGCAACACTGTGAAATGGCCACTGCTGTCTTGACCCGGTTTTCTGTGCGACAGAGGAACTCCGGAGAGGACGCCTTCCCTTTGACTCGTGGGAACAGCCAGTCCCAAGACTAACTTTAATCAAATCCATCTCCCAAGATGCTGTGCCTCCCCAGAGCTGCGGAACCCCAATACCAGGAGACCTTTGACCCAATTGAAGTGCATTGTTGTGCAAAGGTTGAATCCGTCCAAGTCTTTGTTGAGCTCCAGGTGACCCTCCAGAGCCACAATCCGACCCGTCCAAGTCCCCTCAACAGAGTGCAGGACTTCAGGAACCGACGAAGATTGTCTGGGCAAATCACGTCCTTTGTTGGTGCTGCAGAAAAGGCACCAAACAGCAGAGTGACCAGAGAAGTTGCTGAAAGCCATGCCAGAGATCCTCCCTCGAGACTGCTGCTGAGAGATCCCATCGATTGTCCTCCCTTTTTTCATCAGACAAGGGATCCGGAGGTCGGGTCCAGCACTGCCACATCGAGGAGAGTCCAGCTACAATCTTTTCTTCAAACCTACCATACTGTGGGGAAAAATGTATCGCTTACCTTGGTCCAAGAAGTCGTTCCAGAGCATTGCAGTGCACGTAGAGGTGTTCAGGGTGACCCTCCCCGCTTAGCTCCGACTCAAGCCGCTGCTTGTGTCCCTTTAGCAAGTCCTTAACAGTGTCTCCGATGTTGGTTTAATATTGCTACATCTTAAAGACTATAGACTCTGAAATATCCACAGGAACCTTTCATATTCTGCTGCTTGTCAAGACTTCAAGCCCTCTCTGAACTGCCTTTTAGTTAAGGTTGCGTTTTGGAACTTAAGACTTGCTGTGTGAAGAAACTGCCTCTAGAAACTTAAGCCTTGCTAGTTTAACACTAACCAACTATTTTCCTTCCCAAAAGACACTATCTTATATTTGTATGCAGAGTAAATGTCTGTTTTTCTGCTAAGATTCACAAGTGCACTTTATTACCGATCATACAATGAGAATTGTCATAAGCTGTAACAAATGTAACCGCAAGCAACTACAAACTAAGCAATGGCCTCTGAAAAGTATTCCTAAGTGATTTGATTCAATGTGCTAAGTATTTAAAAGTGATTCTTGTGGGGGCGTGGCCAGCACCGCCACCAATGCGGCAGCTCTGCTAATGGCCTCCACATGAAGCCCATCTAAAAAGCATACATTTATGATTCTACGGCAGCATTGAAGCGCCTTCTTAAACACAGAAGGATCGGAACCAGTGGAGCACAGAATGTACTAATTTTCAACGGGATACAGCTTGGAATTCACCCAGAATTGGCAGTGGAGGGAGAGGCGGGAGGGATACGGCATCCCCACAAGATGGTGGGGAGTGACGACGGCACTGCAAGCAGCTAATTTCACTCCTCCCTCGCAGGTACCATCATCGAATCCCTACCTGCGTATAGAGGAGATCTCCGCCCCACCCCTGGACCCGCCTGACCTGCCAATCGCTGATGGAGACACCCAGAGGTTCAGCCGGTAAGGAATCCGGCAGGCTGCAGAAGTCGGACCGTTTCATGGTGCAGATGGGATGCCAGAGGCATTAGCCCTCCCCCAGCCTGTGGCTGCACTCTCGGCGATAGAGGAGATACTGGACTCCTAAAACACTGTTCCTGCTGACGGCCCCATCCCAGCGTCTGAGCGAGATCCATGGTGCTGCTGCGGAGGTGGAGCTCCAAACGCGTAGCCCCTTCTCCTCGCCTGGACGCCGGAGCCTGCATCCAGTTGGCGGATGAGTCCCTGGCTCCCGGGCCCATCTGACTTTCAACACAGGACTCAGCGGGCTGCCTGCTCTCTGCTCTCATAGCACCATTGCAAGAGAGGGGCGGACTCTGGCATAGCTCCACTGCAGCACCCACCTTAGCAGCTAGTCTCTGGGGCCGGCCCTTAGTTGTCGGGTGGGCCCCCAGCTCCCAACCCCTTTAACATCTTGCTGCAGCTCTCCGTGGACTCGTTGGGTGCCCCTTTGCATCCACAGCAATGGAACTCTGGTCTGGACTCTGCGACACAGCTTCATGACCCCCACCTCCGGGTAAGGAGTACCAGAAACAGACATAAGCCTGGGCGGGACTGCGGAGCTGGGGACCGAGACTAAAGCATTAGTGGCATTACGGCGTCCAGGAGCGCAGGGATGGAGAGGGAGATAGTGAGCCCCACGCCTGAGGAACTTTCCTCTAAAGGGGCAAAGCAGCAACTAGTGGCCCCCATACAAACTGAAGCAGTCCACATCTGGAGTCTAGCTAGTGACCTGCCTGCCGTGGGGCCCACGGAGCAGAGAAGACAGCTGCGGGCCTGGTGAAGGGCAGAGCGAGCAGGTTTGTACGGGTGAGTGCCTGGGCGGCAGCAAAATATCAGAGGGTGCGGATGGACCCCAGGAAGTATAACTCCCCCCGCCTTGACTCTCCTTGCCAAAGGCCACCGCAGTCACTGAGACATGCTCTACTCTTTCCAGAGCACCGCGTCAGCAAGATGTCTAAACAATTGAAAGCACAGAAGAGCGGGGACTTAACTACCATGCTGCTCTAAACCAAAAGTTGAAAGAAATGGGGAAATCCCCATATCAAGCATCTCCAGGTCCTCCGGGACAACTAGCCACCAAAGACGACATCCAGGCATTCATGCTGGATATAAAAGCAGAATTTCGAAGTTGCATGACCGAGTTGTTGACCAAAATAGAACACACAGATCAGAGAGTTACGGAACTAGCGCAAAGGCTTGGGACTTAAAAGATCAATCCCGGGAGCAGGCAGCCTCGCTATTTGAAGTCCACTAGAAGGTCTGCACCCTGATGAACCAAAATGAGATCCTGGAGTTCAAGCAAGAGGATCTGGAGAATAGGGCTCAGAGAAATAAACTCCAGATTAGAGGGGGTCCCATCATCGGTCCAAGATCGTGACCTGCCCGACTATGTGGGGGAGCTGTTCCAATCCCTTCTCCCACATCTGGAGAATTCACAGCTGCAGCTGGACCGCACCCACAGACTGTGTCCTTGAAGGGGTCTTGACTCTAAAAGCCTGCCGATCATCATCACCAGAGTCCATTTGTACACCACGAAGCAGGAAATCCTCTCGATGGGTCGCTCCCAAGATGAAATAACATTCCAGGGCTCCCCCTTGCAAATTTTTCAAGATCTGGCGATAGCCACGATGCAAAAGGAGCCATCCTTTTGACCCCTGACACTTTCTCCGAGACCAGAAGATGAGGTACCGCTGGCTCTTCCTCACGGCTGTACAGTTCTAAGTCGCCCGATCGATTGCATGCTTGGAAGATGCAGAGGAAATACTCAAATCGTCCTCATTGGAGGGGGATGTAGCTGGCTCTTCCCGGACGACTCTCACGGAGCTGGAAGAGCCCCCAGGTAAGGCAAAAAGACCAGTGTGGACGGAATCTCAACAAGCCGCCCACGCACTCCTGAAAAGCAAACCCCGGAGGCGGCCGGAATTCAACACATAGGTTCCGGATAAAGGAAGCACACTAGAGAATCACCAGGTTCAAAACGCATGATGGTAAAATGGGCTTCATGCGGCCTAAGCCTATCCCCTGGGGTTGATATTTGGACAGTTCACAATAGTTGGATGGCTTCGAGTCCATGGTTGGGACTCAGTCCGCACAGTTGGCAGTTGATAATAAAGTTAAAATCTTGGTTGGAGCTGATCCGCATCTCTTTGCAACCTGGAAATGGCAACATCGGCTCGCCTGATCCAGCCCTGCCCGCCCCCCACTTCTGCTGGAAACGGCAGACAGTGAGGAGACTCCTCATCAGCCGCGGGGACAGCGCATCCCACAGGTACCACAGTTTGGGAGAAGGGGTCTGGAAGGGGATCAGGCGCACAAGCTGGCATACTCACGCACCCTATTCTCCACGCAGGAGCAGCCCAGAGCAGCATCACCTATTACCGCCATTCACCACATAAGCGCAGAGGGCGAAGTCGGACCCGAGTGACCTCACCCCCGGGAGGGCTGCAACTGTGCCCCAACGCCTCCGCAGAGACCAGGTGAGCGTAACAGATCCTCAAGCCAGGTAAAAATCCCAAGGAGTGTGCCTCCTACAGGCAGATTTCACTCTTAAAAATGGACACTAACATCTATTCGAAGTTTCAGGCAAATAGTCTAGCCCCCCTGATCCCTTCACTGATCGACACCGACCAGACAAGGTTTATCATGGGGAGAAAGACCGGGGACAATATTAGAAGAGCCCTAAACCTTATTAAATCTACCACAAGGGGAAAGGGGAAAATAGCTCTATTGACGTTGGACGCCACCAAAGCGCTTCATAAAATAGACTTGTCCTTCCTCGCCTACTGTACCCCTGAGCCTCCCTCCCACTGGTAGTCCCCAAAACGGCAATAGACCATCTTCAACGGAAGGTCCTGGGATTCGTCTGGCGGGGGGGGGGGAACGCTAGAATACCAAAGAAAGTTATGATGGGTTGTGCCCGCTTGGGAGGTCTGGGAGTCCCAAATCGACAGAAATATTGAGGTAGCTCAACTCAAACCTCATGACGTTGACATCTGAAGCGCCTTCTCTGAATTGCATGGAGATTGAGCAATCACAATGCTCGCTCTGTCTTGGCTTCCTTCCATTCATCCCGCACACACAATGAAAACAATGACCTCTCCTCCTTACCGCAATGAAGGTCACTTTGAAGGTTTGGGATGAAGCACTAAAAGGGGAAAAAGATTCTGAGAAGTACAGGCCCGATTTTTGGCAACCCTTCTTTCACAGCGGGTTTGCTCCCTGGGGCATTTGCAAACTGGAAACGGGGGGACTACAAACGCTTGCCCTATTGTACGTGGGGAGTCTACCCTGTATGTTTGAGGAATGCAAGAGAGAAATTCACCTACAGGAGTCGTACAGGTTCCCCTACCTCCAGCTGCGGCATTGGATCACGCTCCCCGAGACCAAACATAAAGCTGCACACTCTTTAAGCCCGCTTGAACTAACGATTTGGGAGTCCCTGAGCAAGAGGGACATCTCAAGACTGTATACATTTTTATGGGTGGACCTGTTAACCCCCTTGTAGACCGCATTTCATGCCCCGATGGGAAGCTGAACTAGGCCTTCAGCTGGATGCCACTGAATGGTTGGACATCTGGTCCAGTGCTCATTAATCCTCCAGATGTGTTAGAAACAATATATGTGCCTGAAGTTATTTCGATGGTACTATTGCCCCCCCCCCCCGACCCAGATTCACCATTCTCAGGCTTCCATTCCCTCCACCTGTTGGCGTATCTGTGGCGCACATGGTACACATTTTCATATGTGGTGGAGTTGCCCCCAGGTCTAGTTATTCTGGGAGTCTGTTGCGGGGGTAATGGAAGATATAACTTGAGCAAACACCTGATCTGCCCCAAAACTATGTTGCTGGGGTGCCCAGTGGAGGGGGGGTCTATCCCAAAGCGGGGGTGTGTGCTAAACGTCTAACACAGCTGCTATTGGTGGCACGCATCACCATTGCTTGACGCTGGAAATCCCCAGCGTGCCCAGACATCATTTTTTTGGTGGGGAAGGATCTGGGATTTTGCCGAAAGTAACCGCAGCTGGGGAAGGGGAAGCTTCACCAATTTCACGCAATCTGTTCACCGCTTTGACCTTTAAACCCTGTAAGTGATTCTTGTGTAAAAATAATCTATATTTTAATATACATTTGTTTCTTTGATGTGCAAGTAAGAACCGACTAGGAGTAATGCAAACTTCCCATTCATTCACACCACTCTGGTGCTGCGACATGGAAGGGGGCTGTGGAGGAGTACTGTTGTAAAAGTCAGGGATGTCCAGCTAATTGGCCTGATTATGGTCTGGCAACTAGAAAGAAGGACTTGTACCTGAAACCACTTCAGAGGTCTCCGCTGTATAAAATGCAGAAAGAGAACCGTCCTGGGGCGAGACATCAGGAGAGAACGTGGCATGCAGAGCGGGTGGAAGAGGAACCGGCTGAAGCGACGCTGGGTTGAGTAGGAGTGCAGAAAGGAGGCCAGGGCCAGCACAGGCCGTGCAAAGGTCCAGAAGCCTGCTGTCCTCTTTTACCGGTGTTGAAAGGAAGCGCCCCCAATTTCAGCACGATCCTCCCCGCAATGAGAGACAATAAGGGACTCTCCCGTAGTGGGAATAAGACCAAGACAGAGTGCGGGTGAGCGTAAGTGGGAGTTTATCCAAAGAATAGGGCATGCAAAGAACTCTGCAACCTCCGAGAGCGCTCTGTCTGACAATAGCAAAGACAGGCGTATTTCTAATACAAAAAACGTCATCAGAACCTACACACTATAGGGGGCACAAGTTAATTGGGATTGGGTGGCGTCGACTAACTATAGGTGTTGCTGCAGCGTGGTTGGTCTTGGCGTGAGGACGTCACTGGTCAGCCTCGTGGGTTGGGTTGGGCCTGGCAGGCCAGCTTGAGGTCATCCGAGCGGTGTTGGTATGCTGGGGCAGCCTGTGACAAAGATGAATACCTTTCCTGACTCGTTTGCCCTAGGCCATGCACACTGCAGTTATTCAAGAAACGACATTTAAGTTCATCAATAAATCGCTCAGCAGTTTGTCTTATAAAATAAACGCAACACATGAGGAATGCACCTCGTGAGAGGTCCGGTGGTTGTCGGTTGGGGTGAGATTTACCTGTGTCCTATTGACCGGTATTTTAGGTCGAGGGGCTGGGCTCTGGGGCCTGAGCCGAATGATACATGTCTGTCTGCCGCGTTAGAAGTTATTATATAAATGGGTCTCTGTGTCTTGTCCCAGTGATGGGGGTCGTCTTTGCACGGGGTCATGATTCTTGGGGTGGTCTAGGGGGGGTTGTGGAATTTACGAGAGGGTGCTGGTAGATCAGTGGATTTAAACGTGGGTTTATTACCGTGCTGTAAATAACACAGGTGGCGGGCTGTGGCCTTGGGTGCGGTACCGGGGCGTCTGACTCTCTGAAGCGGCTCCAGCTTGGTTGGGGGAGGTGAGGGAGCGCGGCACAGGCCTTAGCTTCTTTATCTGGCAGGCTTGGTAGGGTGGGAGGGAGAATGGCCTTGCATATATTCACAAAGGTTTTTTCCTCGTGCGTTGCTAACTTTTGAATGCAGAACTTTTATAATGTTCCGCCTCATTTTGATGTTATTTAAACACACATATATATTTCAATTTCGTTACACATTTCTTTAATACAGTCGGTCCGAGTACCTTTTCGTTACCTAACATTATATTTACTACATGGTGTGATTATTTTATGTACATTAGACGTTACACGAGGTAGTTCTAGGTTATGGCCTACAGAAATTGATGCTCGCTGCTTTAGGTGATTAGGAAAACATATATGAGTTCAGGTTTCTACATAAAATTGTAAGAACACTTATACAGATAAAGGCTATACATTTGGTCGACATCTTTCTCTGTGGTTATAGCAGCACTAGTCCAGACCTGGGGTGGTATCATGTAACGTTACATCTTTATGGTTTATTCACAGTTTACAGGATCTGTTTAAACAGAGGTAGTTCGTTGATACCAATACTTGAATTATTTTCTACTTTCTTCAGATAGTGATGCTTCAGCTTTTTTCCCGTCACCCCGGCCTCGCGGACCAGGTCATGCGGGGTGCAATATTACATTGTGAACGATAAAATGTTAGTGTTAGCATCTCGGGTTAGCTCATACCCGACTTTCTCATGGGAACGCGCTCGCAGCGGATCTACCAGGGCTACTGCGGCGGCGGAGATGCATGAAAGGCCCTCCAAAGGTGGGGGCCTCGTTACAGTGTGCTGAACTCACGCCATGTTTGCTAAACAAGATGGCTTCTAGGCCTAACTGAATTTTGGTATATGCAGGGAACGGATATGTGTGGGCAATGTCGTCGGCGGGTGACCCCTCCTCCACCTGGGCCCGGGTGGCATGAGGGGACGGCCACCGAGTCATGGTCCTCACCTGGGGAGAAGGCTGCAGGTGAGGAGGGCCTCGCGGCCAGTCCTCCCCTACATTTCCCCCCTTTCGTTACTAAAGTAACGAATTCTTTAGCTCTTCTAATCTTCTACATTCTTGCTCCTCTATCACTGCGTCATCCCATGCGGGTGTTCCTTTCCTAGGCATCCAGGCTCTGCATACCCCCCTCAAGCTCTCACCTCTCCTAGCATACTCATCTGGTGTACATGTTAAATATATACAGTCACCAGTTTCTTCCAAGTCTACCCAGACCTCCTCATACCATTCCAGTTCCACGTCTCGGGGTTCTTTGATAGTGGTGTGCCATAGTTTATCTACTATGTACTTATCACGGCACATAGGCACTAACTGGTATCTGGGAGTGTTATCTGTTCCTGTCTGTACATGTACTTCTTGTGTCGCCTTAATCGTACCACCAGAGTTGCCCATTGTCACCATCATCATTGCACCGTTAGGGACTGCGTTAGCACAACATCGGAGGCCCACCTGGCACAGGCAGAACACCACGAGGAGGACCACCACAACTGGTATCAAGAACTTCATCGCCATTCCAAGCCATGAGGGAACCCAGGAGAAGATATTGTCGAACCATGAGCTATCTTTAGCCCCACCTTCCAGCTTCATCTTCTCTCCCAGGTTATGTACCGCTTCAATGACGTGTGACAGGGACCCATTTTCTGCGTCTTCAGAAGGTACGAACGTGCAGCACGCACTTCCTATTTTTCGGCAAACACCTCCATCGATCGCTGTTAGCAGGTCCAGAACATACCTGTTCTGCATGGTCATTAGTCGCAGAGCTCGTAGTTCCACCTTTATTATGTTGAACCCTTCTTCAGTGTCATTGGCCAGCTGAATCAGTTCCCACCGTGTGATCTGGAGCCATTTTGCATTTGCTCTTGCTTGGACACTTGAAACTAGTGAAGCAAAAAATGTTTCCACGGAGCTGAACAGGCGATACCTGTCTGGGATCTGTGCCAATAAATCGGATGATGCTTGTGATATGTAGTTTGATGCTCGCTTGTTCCGTGATAGCTCCTCTTCTTTCCCTCCGGAGGACAGGACATAGAGGTGCGCTTCTGCAGTGGGAGACGTCGCATCCTTGTTCACGTTTCCTTGCGTCCTTTTATTTTCGTCGACGTGACTTTCTGGAATCACCATTAGGGCCGAATGCAAAGTGGCCATTGAGCAGCTGCCACTCCATGCCTGGGGAAGGTGCAAGTAAGCCTTATTCCCGCATACCCAGTATGTGTCCATTAGTGCTGCTGTTCCTTTTTTCATGTCTGGGATGGTGAGAGTTTTGTTACAGTTTTTATTCGTTCCCATTGCCACTTTTCCTTCTCCCTTGAAACATAGTTCGTTTTGTATTTCACTTTGTAGCTTGAAGGGTTTCTCCATCGCTGTTACCCATGTTACTTTAGAGATGTGTTCTTTCCATATTGGTAAGCACGTTTTTTCCATCCACCGCAGCTTGTCTGGTTGGACACCTCTCAGTGCTTCCGCTTTGCACAGTACTTCTTCATCTTTCCATTTGTTTTCGGAAAACAGCGTCCCTTGTATTGCAAAGAAAGGTTCTTTAAGACAGACCACTCCAGACGCTTTTGAATAGCACGTTTTGTTGTCCTGTATCATTTTGAAAGAGACATCGTGTGCTTGGAAGGTGTTCTTTATTCTACACAGTGTGAGATGAAGGAGACATTGGGCATCCACAATGGGCAATTCTCTTGGCAACAACACTTTGGGTGTACCTGATGCATGGGGGATGAGCGAACAGACATAGCAGCTTTCATTGGTTGTCTGTTTAGCTGTTGTACTCATATCTGCATACCATTTATTTGCTTGGTGGGGGTGTCGTGGGTCTTCCATCTTCTCTAATCCTAACCCATAATACTCATCATACCCCCTCCTGCTTGTCTCTCTTCTTCCCCTACTTCTCTCCCCCCTCCTATACCTTTTAGTTTCGATAGGTGAAATAATAGGCCCCCCTCTCTCATTCCCACCCCCCTTTTCCAATTCCTCATATAGGAGCTTGTGTTCTGTCATCGTAATTACTTTTCCATTTTCCTCAATAAACAACAAATCGCTGTTTTGTATCGGGGCGGGAAGGGTAGTGGGGCTGTTATATATTTCAGGTTGGGGCATTGTGTCATTTTCCATATCTTTATATCTTGATTGTGATGGGGCAGCAGTGGGTGGTGCAGTGTAGTAACCCCATACAAGGCGTGATCCATCCCAGACCAAAAAATCACCTTCTTTAATATTCATACTTGTAATTGAATTCGTGCCAGGGGCAAGGGTGGTGTTACTCCCCCCTCCCCCCTCGTTCATCTCGGTAGAGATGAACGCTATGACCCAATATGTCACTAGGCAAAATATTGAGATGAAGAACACAATAACACACATTGATAAACCACATTCGTAGGAATATGTCAATCTATCTACTAACATTTCTCTAAATCTAACAAATCTATTAGTTGCAGGCTGCCCATTCGATGCCATAGTAAATCCTGTTTGAAACATAAAAGTGCATTAAGTACAAGCATGTAAACATTTATAACGTTGTGACATTTTTTCGACAAAGTATGGGAGTGGGTGAGGGAGGGGGTGTGTCCACAGACAAGGTAACTTTACAATCATTACTATCCGTACATTATTTCATATATAAAGAGGAAAGTCGAGAGAAAAAAAAACTTCTCCAAAACCAAAAAAAAAAAAAAAAACCACAAAAACCCTCAAAAGTTGTAAAAAATTATATATATATATACACATATTTATTTTAGTACACTTGTCGTGCGCCAGTCGCGTTCAAGGTTCATCACTTAATGCACACAAAATTCCCATCATTCATTTTGCACAACTTCATTGTCCGCAGTTGCCTGTGCCTCGTCCTGTACCTCACCTTCCACGGCGCTATAGGCTCTGCGTACGTCTGTCAAATGTACCCAGTATCGTAGGCCCTTCACCTTTACTGCTGTGGGTGTGCAAAACACTACCTCATAAGGGCCATGGAAACGTGGCGCATTCCACCTTCGCACAAAACTTCTGACATATATGAGGTCACCAGGCATTAGTTGTAATGGTTTTTCGGGCAGTGTCTCTGTTTCTGTTGTGTTCCCCTCCTCTCTTGTAGAGGGGGGGGGCTAGTTGCTTCGCAATTACGCGCGCTGCCCGTGTCAGTTTTTTCAAGTACTCTGTGAACTCCTCTCCCAATATCGCTGCACTTCTGTGTGCATCAGAACGTTCACGGAGAGGTGAATGCGCTGTGTGCATTCTCCTTCCCGTGACGATCTCATGCGGGGACAAATGGTGGTCTTTACTTGGCTGATTGCGTAACTCAAACAGGGCCAAAGGCAGGCAGTACATCCAGGTCTTTTTAAGGGAAAAACACAATTTTGACAATCTGCTTTTTAACAGACCGTTCATCTTTTCCACTACGCCATTACTTTGAGGATGATAAATCGAACATAATTTGTGCTTTATTCCCAGTAGCGTAGTCACTTCCTTGAATAGTTCATTAACAAAATGTGTGCCGTTGTCTGAGCGAATAACTTCGCAAATCCCCCAGCGCGGGAACACTTCCCGCACTAGGAACTTCGCGGCGCCCTTCGCATCAGGGCGCGCACAGGGGCCTGCCTCCACCCACCTCGAAAATGGACATACAACCACAATCATGTAGCGAGCCCCGTTACATCTTTCTCCCATGTCTACATAATCAATGTGGAGCTCTCTGAATGGGCCATTTGGTTTTGGTATCGTTCCTCTCAGTGTGCGCAATGTCATACCTGAGTTGTAAATCTGACATGTCGTGCATTCTAAAGCCAGCCTTGTGATGTGTTCATGGAGGCAAGGTGCAAACCAATCTTCTTGTATGTCCGCCATTATGTGTTGCTTTGCGTTATGTGCGGGAAAGTGTAGTTGTTGAAATGCTATTTCTAACAATGTAACTGGCATTACCGCTTTTCCTGAACTTTTTTGTCGCCACAATAAATCAGTCGGCGATTTGCTGCATCCCCTCTTAGTCCACAGCAATTTTTCTTCTGCACTAGCTCCCTCTTGCAGCTCTATTATTTCCTGTGTGGGCATCATGTTGTATCCTGTGGGGACCTCTTGGCTTGCTGTGTGGTGCAACATGTACTCTCCTACTTCACCTTTCTGTAAATACGAAGCTTCTTTGGCAGCAGCGTCTGCTGCCGCGTTCCCCAAAGATATAAAATCTGTATTTGTGGTGTGGGCTTGGCATTTTACGATGGCCACTGCCGTGGGGTCTTGCAGGGCCTCAATCAGTTCTTTCAATAATTCTGCATGCTGAACCGGTGTTCCATCTGCTCGTCGAAACCCTCTCCGCCCCCACCGTGCCAACCCGCCGTGTACTGTTGTTGTCATGTATGCTGAGTCGGTATATATTGTCACTGCGCACCCCTTGGCGGCATGCAATGCTTCTATTAGCGCTATTAGTTCTGCTGCTTGGGCTGAATAGTGTGATGGGAGGCGGTGTTGCACTAGTGTCTCGTATTCATCTTCCTCTAATCGTACAACTGCCATACCCACATGTTTCTCTCCTGTCTCCATGTCTATTGATGCTGACCCGTCCACGAAATACACCTCTCCCTCGTTCAGGGCATTCTCAAAAATCACTTGATCCTGACCTTCGTCACCTGTGTACGTAGCGCAGTTGTGGTTCTGCATGTCCTCTACGGTGCACGCCTCTGTGATGAATGTGGCCGGGTTCACTGTTTTACATCTTACTATGTGGATGTTTGCGCTGGACAGTATTATTTCATATGCTGTGGCGCGCTGTGTCGTCAATGTGCTCTTTGATCGCTCTAATATTGCAAATAGTGAGTGCTCCACAAACAGTGTCACAGGACAGCCCATCACTATCGTGGCACTTTTCTCAATCGCGAACGCGGCTGCAGCTAGGGATTGCTCGCACGCGAAATGACCTTGCATTACTGCGTCTAGGGTGCCACTATAGTAAGCCAGTGGTTTGTGCCCTAACGATGTCTTTTGTGTCAGTACTGCTGTCATCAGTGTTCCTTTGCAGTGTGAAAATAAGAAGAATTCGCGCCCATAATCTGGATTTGCCAGTACTGGAGCGCTTGATATCAGCTCTTTTAGTGAGTTAAATGCTGTGTTCATCTCTTCTGTCCATTCTATGTGTTTGTTTTCCTGCTGTGCCTCTTTTAGTGCCTGTAACAAGGGCCTTGTGTATGCTGCATAATCCAATATCCATGCTCGGCAATAGTTGCACATACCCAGAAATTTCTGCATCTCTTTTACTGTTTTGGGCTCCCCAACTGCTCTAATCGCCTGTGCCCTGTCTGGTATGATCCGCTTGCCATCCTTTGATATCAGCTGTCCCAAGTATAGGACCTCTGTCAGACAGTATTGTAACTTCCCCTTGTCCACCTTGTACCCTTTATTGGCCAATAATGTCAGGAGTGTTATTGAGTCCCTTCTACACTCTTCCTCAGTTTGTGCACAGATCAATAAATCATCAACGTACTGAATCACTGTGCTTCCTACAGACAAATTCCCCAGATCTTCATGTAGTACCCTGTTGAATATGCTTGGGCTCTCGCAATATCCTTGTGGTAGTCTGCAGTGTTCGAACCTCCTCCCCCCTAGTGTAAACGCTGTTAAGTACCTGCTCTCTTCTGCTAAGGGAATCGAGAAAAATGCATTCTTTAAGTCAATAACTGTGAAGTGGGATGCCGTTTTCGGAATGTTGCACAGTATTGTCGCCGGGTTCGGGACTAAAGGGAACTCCTTCTGAATCACATCATTGAGTGGGCGTAAATCTTGTATCATCCTCCATGAACCTCCCTTCGCCTTTTTAATCGGGTAAATGCATGTGTTGCATGGGGAGTTTGAGGGCACTATTATTCCTTGTGCTAGCAGTGCATCTAGTGTCTCTCTGATCCCTTCTTCTGCTTCGCGTGACAATGGATATTGTTTTACCCGGGGTAGAATTGCTCCCGGTTTCAGTTTTATTACCACAGGCTGAACCCCATGTAATAACCCCACATCATGGGGGCCATTTGTCCATATGTTAGTGGGTACTAACCTCATGTCGTCATCAAAAAATGCATGTGGCGCTCCTACTACTGCCATTAATTCAACTTGAGTTTTTCTGGCTGTAACTACAATGTCACACGGCATTGCTAGTTCCATCACTATTTCGCCATCTGTCTCAGTGTCAGAAAATAGCTCCTCGTCCGAGAGCTCCCTCAGTGGGATATTTGCATTTGTACACAGTACTGTCCGCCACTCACATCCTTCCATGTCAACGCCAATCACACATATTCTGTTTGCTGACACGTGTACTGCGTGTAAATCCAACGATAGCACTGACCCGGGAGCAGTGTCGGGGCTTGCTATGGGGCGGAAGAGGAATTCGGCTGGAATCCTCCAATCCATCCTTTTTAGTTCTGGTACTATGAGAGCCAATGTTCTCATGCCCTCAACAAACATCTCCTCGTTTCTTGGTAACCCTCTGATCTCTTGCATGATTGTGTGGCCGTGTATTACTGCTAATATGCGGAGGGGGCATATGCCTGGCGTCGAACATACGATACCGCTCCCTGTGAATGATATTGTCATATTTAGTTTGCTTAAGAGATCTCTCCCCAGCAAATTAATGGGAGAGTGTTCATAGTACAGTAAGGGTGCTTTCACTGTTTTACCCCCCACTGTCACATCCAATGCCTCTGTGTAAGGAACTTCAATTACAGCCCCAGAGAACCCCTGCGTCTCTAACGTTCTATTAGATAACGGGAACCGGCCCTCTCTAATGCATGATTTCTCCGCTCCCGAATCCACCATGAATATGAACTGCTTGTCTCCTATCTGCGCTCCTATCAATGGTTCCTCTGATGCATTGTGGGTCGTAGATAGTACTGGACACGCAAGTGCTCTCTGTGGGCTGTCCTATGCGGGGTGTCTCATTGCCCCCCCTTGATCAAAAATGTTCCCCGAAACTACTGACACCCCGCTGTAAGGTGCGGGAGCAGGCGCTCCGTTAGCTACTGTGGCGAAAGTGTTACCTGGCGTGTATTGCATATTGTCATTATTCTGTGGGTGGTTTTGTGTTCTGTACTGATGTCCGTGTAGTTGTGCATTACTTCTTTGTCCTACATTTTCTGGTTGTTGGTATTGTCCCATGGGGAGGCCGTAGGGGCTTCCTGGGTGGGGGTGACCGTACTGTTCTGTCTCCTGGAACCCGTTGTTTTGTCTGCTCCTGCACTCTCTTGAGTAGTGCCCCCATCTCCCACAATTCCAGCAGCTCCCCTGTGGACCTCTGGGACCCTGCCACCCATTTCCTCCCATTCCTCCATACCCTTGTCCTCCTCTTCGGCCCCTGTACCCACCTCTTCCCCCTCTTGGGGCCCACTCTTGCCACGTTGGACCTCCGTTCTGCTCCTGCTCAGTCCACTGTCGTTGTCCTTGTCCTGCCCAATTTGCTGCTATTCTTCCTTGTATTGCTATTTGCCCCTCCTCTCCTTCGTCTCCCTCCCTCATGAGTGGGAGCCCTGCTACCGCTGCTGCAACCTTCACCAGTTTTGATTGTACCAACTTCGCCTCGTCTGCCAACCTTTTCTGTGCTACTTCCCTCTCTCTCTCTTTGATCCTTTTGCAATGGTGCACTATTATACTTTGGATCTCTGGCCACCCCTTTGCCTCAACGCCCGCTATTTTATCGAGTGCCTTCTGCACCTCTTTTGGGAGCCCTCTCTTAATGATAAAATAAAATAGAGATGTGGATTGGTGCCAGGGCGTGCCCGTTTCCGCTCTCCACATCTCCTGCACCCGGAGAATGTAATCCATAGCATCTTCCCCGTCATTCATTGTACATTGCATTACTGACTGTAAATCAGGGGTATCTGGGAATGTCTCCCGCAGTGCGTCCCACACCCTTGCTCGTACTGTATTAAAGGAAGCCCCATCATGGCGATCGCAGTCCAACGTCACGGCCGGGAAACCAGCCTTAGCCCATACTCTGTCCGCTTGATCTCCTACTGCGGTTACTAGTAGGCTTTTCACATCGCCTACTGCCAACGGTATGCCGGCGGTATGTTTCTCAAATGCATATATCCACTTGCTCGCCCCTCCTGACAGCTGGGGCAATAATTTCATTAAATTAGCCTTATCCATCTGAGCCCATGGTATATAGTTTGGTCTCCCCCCCCTCTGTGTATCAATGGAAGTTGTAACTTCCCTTTTGCGGTTGCACCCTCCCTTTCCTTAGTCGCTGCTGACTCCAATGACGCCATCTTCCCCACCCTATTTCTTAGTCGTCCCATCCATTCGTCGTCTATAGTCCCTAGCGAACATGCACCGTCCACCTCCTCGCTTTCCCCTCCTACTGCCATACTCAACCTATCACTCTCATCCAACCCTCCTCTGACATCACATAACAAGTCCTCTCTGATCCCTCTCTCTCGTGATATATCACCAATGCTCCCTTCTACTGCTCCTACCTCTATTATTCGTGTCGGCTCTTCCTCAATTCTGAACAGTATTTCCCCCTTTTTCCATCCTTCCTCAATTTGTCTACTTTCGCTCGACGCTCTAGACGTGCGTCCTGATTGTGTAGGGGCGCACGCCGTGCGCTCACATATGTCTTTTATTCTTGAGAGTTCATCCCTTGCCACAGTAAGCCTCGACTCTAAGTCACTCGTTAACTTCTCTATATCCACCCTCTGTGTGCTTCCCTGGGCGCGCTCTCTGGTGCTTTCGTATGGCGGGGGGGCTGTTGGTCTTTGTGGTGTACCAGTTGTGGGGGGAGGCACATAAGTAGGGTCGCTATATCCTGCTGCGGGGGCTGGTTTAGGCAATATCGGGTACAAACTAATCACCTCCGCAGGTTGTTCTGTACGTAACTGTTCCTTTTCCTCTCTTGGAATCATCAGTGGATTATCTGTGGTGGAAGGTAGATCAATATTTGGTGCCGGAGCTTTGGGTGGGGGTACTTCCTCAAACAATCTCCAGAGGTCTAATATCTCCTTCCTATTTTGCCATTGTTTCCCCTTATACTTGAGGCTAATGCATGCTCGTACCATATCAAGAACGCTTTTGTCAAAAGACCCTCCCTCGGGCCAAATCTGGGGCAGACCCTCCCCTTTCAATTCTGTTACCCATTGATCGTGATATTTATTTATTCGTTCAGCGTATCCCGGTAAGCTCTTACAAATGTGTGACAAGGGAGTTTCGGCCCCCATCCTCTAAATCACTAACACAGCCGTGTCCACCTTCTTTACTTTTAGTTAGGTGTAGATATGTGTATGTATACCTTTATGGCACAGACAAGAGCGGACGTCTCAAAAATTATCACCCAATTTTATTCACTGCGCAAATCCTTTCTCACTCACCATAGCTCATCTCCTTCCCATTCCCATACACACTCATGTGATTCCGCTTGCAACTGATCAAGTAATAGTTATGGTCAACACTCTCTGGCGCCACCTCGCGGTCAACCGGTCGTCTCCAACACTCACACGGTGCGCGCACCCTTCACAATGCTTTTCCACTCACACCTCGTCTTTTTTTTTTTTCCCTCCCTTTCCTCCCTGGCCAGCTGTCCCTGTTTTTCTGCTAAGGTTACTATATTCACGTCTGTACGTGCCACTACTTAATCCCCTCTCCTACAAATGTGCTCCCTATTTTATAGTTCTCCTACGAGTATATTTACCTTATACCCTTTTCGCTTTCTCCCCCTGCCCCGTGGAATGGAAAAAAGAAATAGAGAGAGTAGCAATCACTAAAAAATATTCCCGGTGTCTCCCTTTGCCAGACACCAATAACTTATTTCTTACTTCTTCATATATTCCCAGTACTAGTTTAGATAGCACTATGCGGCGCCGCCTTCCACCCCCTTTCGGAGCTAGGTTTCCGTCACTTCTACCACTTCACTTATTTCTTACTCCTAATGGCCATATGCAAAGAAAAGATAAAGAAAGTTTCAAGACCCGTCTTTAGTAGACCCCCGTTATTCTTCTCCTCTACCTGTCCCCGTTCTTCTGTTCACAATTTCCCCTCCCTTCCCCTTTACGATCGCTCGCACTCAGTACTCACGTGCCCGTCTTGAACCGATAGTCTCCGAAACTGGGTCCGTCCAGGCAGTGTCACCGGTAACTCAACGGTCAGCCCCTGGCTCCGGCGAGCGGCACTCAAAGGGGATTTTTTTCCAATCGGGATCCCGTACCCTTTCTCATTGAGTGCGCACTTCTTATTGTGCCGGTCGCCGTTGGCGGGCAGCCTCCCGGAGCCGGCTCACCGTGCGTATCCCTTCTCGACCGGAGATTCTCGTGCCACAAGGGGGTCGTTAAAAAGGAGTTAGGAAAAATAATTTGGAGATATCACGCTATCGGGGTCACCACTGAAAGGAAGCGCCCCCAATTTCAGCACGATCCTCCCCGCAATGAGAGACAATAAGGGACTCTCCCGTAGTGGGAATAAGACCAAGACAGAGTGCGGGTGAGCGTAAGTGGGAGTTTATCCAAAGAATAGGGCATGCAAAGAACTCTGCAACCTCCGAGAGCGCTCTGTCTGACAATAGCAAAGACAGGCGTATTTCTAATACAAAAAACGTCATCAGAACCTACACACTATAGGGGGCACAAGTTAATTGGGATTGGGTGGCGTCGACTAACTATAGGTGTTGCTGCAGCGTGGTTGGTCTTGGCGTGAGGACGTCACTGGTCAGCCTCGTGGGTTGGGTTGGGCCTGGCAGGCCAGCTTGAGGTCATCCGAGCGGTGTTGGTATGCTGGGGCAGCCTGTGACAAAGATGAATACCTTTCCTGACTCGTTTGCCCTAGGCCATGCACACTGCAGTTATTCAAGAAACGACATTTAAGTTCATCAATAAATCGCTCAGCAGTTTGTCTTATAAAATAAACGCAACACATGAGGAATGCACCTCGTGAGAGGTCCGGTGGTTGTCGGTTGGGGTGAGATTTACCTGTGTCCTATTGACCGGTATTTTAGGTCGAGGGGCTGGGCTCTGGGGCCTGAGCCGAATGATACATGTCTGTCTGCCGCGTTAGAAGTTATTATATAAATGGGTCTCTGTGTCTTGTCCCAGTGATGGGGGTCGTCTTTGCACGGGGTCATGATTCTTGGGGTGGTCTAGGGGGGGTTGTGGAATTTACGAGAGGGTGCTGGTAGATCAGTGGATTTAAACGTGGGTTTATTACCGTGCTGTAAATAACACAGGTGGCGGGCTGTGGCCTTGGGTGCGGTACCGGGGCGTCTGACTCTCTGAAGCGGCTCCAGCTTGGTTGGGGGAGGTGAGGGAGCGCGGCACAGGCCTTAGCTTCTTTATCTGGCAGGCTTGGTAGGGTGGGAGGGAGAATGGCCTTGCATATATTCACAAAGGTTTTTTCCTCGTGCGTTGCTAACTTTTGAATGCAGAACTTTTATAATGTTCCGCCTCATTTTGATGTTATTTAAACACACATATATATTTCAATTTCGTTACACATTTCTTTAATACAGTCGGTCCGAGTACCTTTTCGTTACCTAACATTATATTTACTACATGGTGTGATTATTTTATGTACATTAGACGTTACACGAGGTAGTTCTAGGTTATGGCCTACAGAAATTGATGCTCGCTGCTTTAGGTGATTAGGAAAACATATATGAGTTCAGGTTTCTACATAAAATTGTAAGAACACTTATACAGATAAAGGCTATACATTTGGTCGACATCTTTCTCTGTGGTTATAGCAGCACTAGTCCAGACCTGGGGTGGTATCATGTAACGTTACATCTTTATGGTTTATTCACAGTTTACAGGATCTGTTTAAACAGAGGTAGTTCGTTGATACCAATACTTGAATTATTTTCTACTTTCTTCAGATAGTGATGCTTCAGCTTTTTTCCCGTCACCCCGGCCTCGCGGACCAGGTCATGCGGGGTGCAATATTACATTGTGAACGATAAAATGTTACAGTGTTAGCATCTCGGGTTAGCTCATACCCGACTTTCTCATGGGAACGCGCTCGCAGCGGATCTACCAGGGCTACTGCGGCGGCGGAGATGCATGAAAGGCCCTCCAAAGGTGGGGGCCTCGTTACAGTGTGCTGAACTCACGCCATGTTTGCTAAACAAGATGGCTTCTAGGCCTAACTGAATTTTGGTATATGCAGGGAACGGATATGTGTGGGCAATGTCGTCGGCGGGTGACCCCTCCTCCACCTGGGCCCGGGTGGCATGAGGGGACGGCCACCGAGTCATGGTCCTCACCTGGGGAGAAGGCTGCAGGTGAGGAGGGCCTCGCGGCCAGTCCTCCCCTACAGTGTCCATAGTGGTTCTGCGTGATCCGACCACGGCTGCTTTTACCGCGACTGAAATGTTTGCATTAGAAATGCACGAACACAAAATGTTCATACATTTCCCATGTGAACATGCAGGGGTCTCCCCCGCAACCCTTGCTCACTATACTGAGTAGTATAGTTAGCGGGATGTTGTGGGGGACACCCCCGCAGCCTGTGTTTTTTGTTTTTCTTTTTTCCCCCTGTTCTGTTGTGATAGCTTGGGGGTGTCGCCCACAACCCCTGCTCACTGTAGAGAGCGGGATGTTGCGGGGGACTTTTGGTAGTTCGAACTTTTCGTGGTGTGTGTTTTGGGTCTTTTGGTGGGGTCTGTAATTTTATTTTTGAACATTTCATCCTATTCCGTCCATAGCAGGAGCTGTGTGACGAGTGTTTTTACCCGCCACAGGCAGCCACAGGCAGCCTCTGCTAGAGAAGAGCAGGACTATGCAGAGCTGAAGTAAAGGACGACTAGCACTGCTCACAGGTGGTCACTGCACGAACCGGAGAAGCCGAATCGAGAGGCCAGGTGGTGCGATAACAGACTGGTGAGTGTACGAGAAGGGAACACTCAGACCGAGCGCTGGGGGGTCGGAGAGAGGCATATTGAACGAACTAAGAATCACTACAATTGTTATGGAACATTGAATCCAATGTTGTTGAATGCCGAACAAGCTGCAAATTGGCAAAAATACTTTTAAGAGTGCTACAAGCATTACTGAATACCAGATAGAGCTGAAAAGAGTTACAAATATTCCAGAGTGCTACAAGCATTACTGAATACCAGATAGAGCTGAAAAGAGTTACAAATATTCCAGAGTGCTACAAGCATTACTGAATACCAGATAGAGCTGAAAAGAGTTACAAATATTCCAGAGTGCTACAAGCATTACTGAATACCAGATAGAGCTGAAAAGAGTTACAAATATTCCAGAGTGCTACAAGCATTACTGAATACCAGATAGAGCTGAAAAGAGTTACAAATATTCCTGAGAGTGCTACAAGCATTACTGAATGCCGGAGAAAGATGCACAGTATTAGAAATGCTTCTTTTTTTAATTGATAGTCATGAGGTGTATGTCCTCTCTAGCTAATTTCTTTGATGGCCACGCTGAGGTCTTGCAAAACCTTCAAGGTGCACCATACAGCGCACCAGTAACTACTGGGGCAGCAGTTACCCAGTTTTCCGCCAAAAGAGCCTGCACAGGCTTCACACAAGCCTCCACCTCACAGCAGAACTTAAGGCAGCATGCTTATTGTTAAACCATGCAAGACCCCCAGGACCCTGGGACTTACACAGACCCTGATGACCCAGGGGACATGGGTGGTGGCGACCAGTATCATGATGATGATTACGACGAGGATGTCTACATCATCCAGTCACCAGATAATTCAGACCCACCGGTGGCAGACTCACCAGTGGATAACCAAATATAGTATACTGACCTGCTCCTAAAGGCAGCAGAGCATGTCAAAATTGACACACGAGACAAGTCAATAAGGACTTTGTTGAAGACATACTGGGGGATGAGAAGTCAACAACCCAATTTATCCCCCTGCGACAATCAGTACAGAAACTCATCCAACTCTCTCTGCTTACTCCTAATTTAACACTGCAGTCAACCCGCGCATTGAGAAAGTATTCGGGCCAGCCCCTTCAGACCAGCCATAACCAGGGGACAGTTAAAACCTGACTCTTTAGTGGTAACTACTAGAAAGAGAACAGGAGCCCCTCTAGCCTCTTCTGAAGCCCACTCCTGATAAGGAGAGTAGAAAGATTTACACTTTTGGAAGAAAGGTAGCCTCTTCGGTAGTTTACGAGACTAGAATTGCTAATAACACAACTCTGTTAGCTAGTTAAAACTGCCACGAGTGGGATGACGTTGCCGAACAAATCGCATCGGTTCCAGAGCCCCTTAAAACACAGCTGTCGCTCTCCATTGCAGAGGGTAAGCAAATGGCAAACTGCACCCTCAAAAACAACTTGGGTGCAGCGGACAATGCAGGAAGAATCCTAGCACGTTGATCCAGTGCCACACGTGGCTACGCCAGTCAGGCTTCAAGCTTGAAACTCAGACAACCCTGCTTAATATGCCCATCGAACCCAACGTTTTGTTTGGCAAAGCGGTGGAAGACGCTCTAAAGAGCACAAAAACGAATATGGCACCCTTAAATCATTAGGGCAGCTAACCACCAAACCCTCTGGCCATAGAGGGGGCTAAAATTTTAACCGTTTTTAGAGGGCAAAACTCTCAACGAGCATCAGGTTACAACCAAGGTCAAAGCTCGTCCTGGGGTTCGTCTCAAGGACAGTCCTCAACAAGGGTTTCAAAGAGGCCAGAGAAGGTCTCGAAGTAGGGGTAGATTTTCCTCCAGAGGTGGCTCAACACCCACCAAGCAATGACCACCCTCTACAGGCCACATTTCATACTTTACCCACGTATGGGAGGGAATCACCTGGGACAAGTAGGTACTTCCAACCGTGGTGGGCGGTTATTGCATAGAACTGATACAACTAGTCAACCACCCACCAAGACAAAGGAACACCTCACAGGAAGAACAAAGTATCCTGTTGGAAGTGGTGAAGATGCTGCTCTTAAAGGACGCCATAGAAATCGTCCTTGCGAACCAGGTAAACAAGGGTGTTTATTCAATGTACTTCTTGTGCCAAAAAAAGACCTTACGATGTGCCCTGTCTTAGACCTGCGCCCTGCAAATACCTATGTCAAGCCACATAAATTCTGCATGACAGTGCTACAGAAAGTAATCCCACTGCTAAAGTGGGGGGGGGACTACATAGCAACCTTGGTTATGTTTCAATGTTCCCAGCGCACAGAAGATTCGTGCGTTTCAAAATGGCTCACCAGCACTACCAGTTCAAGGTGCTTCCCTGTGACATAGCCCCTGGTCCAATTGTATTTAGTAAGGTAGTGGCAGGGTATCTTCGCAGGGAGTCAATCCCAGTGTGCCCTTACCTGGACGACTGGCTGATCACAGAGGAGAACCCCCAAATTTACAAGCAAAACACCCAAAGAACAATCAATCTACTTTTTCAATTGAGTTTCTCAATCAATGAGAAAAAGTCAAGCCTTATACTAAACAAAACCAAACAGTTCCTAGGATATGTCAAAAACAGAAGAGGGTCTAGTCTTTCCGTCAACGAAAGAGTACAAAACCTACTGCTGCAAATACCTCGTTATCTAGCCGGTCTCCAGATAACCGTACGGAAAGCAATGCGCTTGCTCTGGATGATGGCATCATGCATTTACCTGGTCCCACATGCACGATTGCCCATGCCCCCAATGCAAGAGTGGTTGGCGAAACAGTGATCTCAGGCAAGTGGTCAGCGGGACGATCTAGTGGTCTTTCCGCCAACCCTAGTACAAGCTCTACACCGGTGGACAAAGGAGAACCTGTTAAAGGGGAAATCCTTTCACAACCCTTACAGTGCAAACGGTTGTCACAACAGACGAATCACTCACCGGGTGGGTAGCCCATTATCTTCATCACACAGCGCATGGTCTGCGGACTCAAATCACAGCCCAGAATCACATCAACCTTCTTGAACCTCTAGCAGTTCTCAAGGCACTACAAGCCTTCCAAGGACACCTGTCACATCGACTGTACACATTCAGACAGCGCCACTGCTATGTTTTACATAAACAAGCAGGGGGGCACACACTCTCCAAGTCTGTCCAGGCTAGCACAGAAAATCTGGAAGTGAGCACTCAAGCGGGGCATGTTCCTAACATCACATCATGTTCCAGGGGAACTCCATTCTCTATCAGACTCATTAAGCAGAGATCCTTTACCAGAAGAGCACGATAGGCAACTCAACAAAGCAATCATAGACGGGATCTTCACACAATGGGGCTACCCCCCTCTAGACTTATTTGCAACAAAACAAACCGTGCCCAGACTTCACATCCAGGTTTCGCCCAACACGACTCCAAGGGGAACGCCCTCTGGATGAACCTGGAAATGTGCCTACGCTTTCACCATCCCCCCCCCCCTTCCCGGCCTCTGCCCCCGTCCCCCCTCCACCGCCTCAACTAATCTGATGAACAAAGTGGTGAACAAGATGCTCAAAGAACAAGTGACATTAATCCTAGTTGCTCCTATGTGGGCGTCACAACCTTGGTATCTACATCTGTGCAAACTGACGATCTGCGACTTGGCAGCTTGGCTCCTGAAGTCAGAGTTTGGCCATTTAAATCTACCTCAAAGGTATATGGAAATCCTCGAGGAGGCATGTAAACCAAACACTTAGACACTGTTACTTTAACAAGCGGAAGAGATTTGTAATTTGGTGCCAGTCAAAACAAACCCAATAGAATGTACTCCATCACACATTCTTCATTACATGCTTCGCTTATTAGACTCAGGACTAGTATTCAACTCAAAGTTCACCTAGCGGCTCTATCCAGGTACACCACTTCTCAAAGTAAGGTATCATGGTGGAAAATCCTGGTTACTAAGGCGTTCATGACAGGAGTAAAGACTCCACCCTCCTATTTGAAACCCTCCACCAGGGTGGGACGTAAATGCAATACTTGCAAAGCCCATAGGACCCCACCTTTTGAGCCTATGCATAATCTTTAAACACCTCACATATAAGACTGCTTTCCTGGTGGCTATCACCTCCATAAGGAGAGTCAGTGAACTGCAAGCTTTGTTATCCACAAAGACATATTTGTATTAAGAATGCACCCTAGGTTTTCACCTTAGTTAATTTCAAAGTTCCTTGTCAATCAGGCCATCAAAATATCAGCTTTCTTCCAAAATCCATCAAGCTCGGCTGAGAAAAAAACTCCATACACTAGATGTAAGGAGGGCAGTCCTTTCCTATGTAAACAAGACCAGACCGATCAGGAAAACGGATCAACTGTTTGTCTCGATAGCTCCAGGCAGGGAAGGAGATCGTGTTTCCCAAATCGCCATCTCCAGATGGATAGTCAGATGCATACAGCTCTGCTACTCTCTACCAAATAAAACGCTGCCTTTCACACCAAGAGCTCACTCCACCAGGGGTACGGGAGCTACCTTTGCCGCTGGATTACATTTGCAAAGCAGCTACATGGAGCTCTATCCACACTTTTATGCAGCAGTACTGCATTGACACTCACTCTAAAGCAGATTCCCAGGAGGAACAAGCAGTGCTAAAACATCTATTTGCTGCTTTAATTTCTCACAACCCACCACCTTCTCCAAACACTGCTCGCTAATCTATACATTGCATGTGATCCAAGCAAATTCCACAAGCCTGAGAAGGGATACATTACTCGCCGTAATTGTATTTCTGATGCTTGTATCTGCTTAGATTCACATGTGCCCACCCTTCCTTCCCTTGGAGTTGAAGGATGTTTTCTGGGCTTTGCCTGGTACATAATCTGCTCTACTACTCCTGTACTCACGCAACACTGTCAGAAACCTAACAATCTGAGGGACCTCGACGCGTGAAGCACCATGGGTACAGTAAACGTCACACTAGGGATAGTATTACTGGCGCGCTCTGTCTGCGTCCCTTTTCGAGTTTTGAAAATAACTGTAATACTCTGAAGCTTCCATTAGATGTCGGCCTATGCATAGCATGTGAATCTAAACCGATTCAAGCATCAGAAATTCAGTTAATAGGATGACATTTAGTGGTAGTTGTGAAGTATTACATGATTTGTTTTCGAAACTCAAAGGGACATTGACAGGGCATGTCAGCAACATTATCCCTAGTGTGATGTCCACTTTACCCATGGTTCTTCACGCGTCAAGGTCCCTTAGATTGTTTTTTTGTTTTTTGCCACCATCATTGTCGGATTCCAGTTGCAGAGTTCCTTCAGGCTGATGCCTTTTGATCAACAAAAGTTTACTTGTAGACTTCTTACTATTAATTCGCTAACCAACCATTTCCTGCCGCAAGATCATCTTCTGCGGCTTTTGACGGACAGAGCCATCATCGACAATGAGCCAAGCAATCTCCTCGACAGACACTGACTGCGGCCTACACAGGCCTTACTGGGCCTCGGCCCATCACAGTAGGGAGAGTGAGAGGACGTCCATACTTTCTTCTCCTTTAGATAATGCCTAATCTTTTCCCCCTCCTTTCCCTTTCATCACTGTCCTGCCTTTTCCACCTATAATGGAAAATACACTGTTTAAATTCTGTGCATCCTGCAACAGGAAGTACCCCTGGAAAGACACAAAAGGTGTGTAACCACTGTTTTCCAATGGACCACCCCGAAAAGAACTGCAAATCCTGCAAGCTCTTTCTCCCTAAAACTTTAAAGGATAATGGAACAAAACGCTGGGCTGCCCACGCCATGGCCTCCATTGACATGGGCGGAGCTTCCAAGGATGGCAACGTCTGTGTCTTAAGTGACACTGGGGGCGATCAGGATTCGAGAGACTCCCACATGTGAGCCCAGGACTCCATTAAGTAGGCCAGCGGTCCTGTTACAGAGACCACACACACGCACTCCAAAGCAAGTGATGTCCACGCACTCCAAAGCGAGTGCCACCATTTGCAGGATCTGGAAGAGGTCAGCTGGTGGCAAATACTATTCAAACGGCAGTACCGCATATCACGCTTAATGTATCCTTGATTTGGGAAGGTAAGCTGAGGTGTGGAGGACCCTGTTTGATTGATCTGGGGCAACTGGGAATTCTAACGATCTTACGTTGGCCAATACTGTGGGGGTGCCTGTGGTTAAGAAGGGAATTCCTGAACAGGTGAGGGCAGTAGATGGCAAACAAATTACATCAGGGCTAATTACACAAACCACTAGTTTATTGGAAATGAGGATTGGAGAAGGGCTTAGAGAGGACATTGTTTTTGAGTTTATACAGTTGAAGATTATTCTTGGAATGCCTTGGCTGACTTCATACAATCCCATTATTGACTGGGGAAAAAGGACAGTGGAATTTAAGTCCGAGTTTTGTAGGGAGCAATGTACGGTGGAGGTTAAGGAGGGAGAACAGGAAGAGGTATCTGAGATTCAAGGTTTGTGTTCGACTACGGGTGTGGTGCAGCAGCCTATTAAAGGAGCTGTTGCAGGGATTTTGCCAGAATGCGATCAGGAGTTCCAGGATGTGTTTAGTAAACAGGAAGCCAATGAATTACTCCCACATCACCCATTTGACTGCAAGATCGATCTGGAAGATGGCGCACCCATTTCGTGTGGTAGGATTTACGCACTAACCGAAAAAGAGAATGAGCACTTGAAGGAATATTTGAAGAGAATCTTGCAAAAGGTTTTATTTGAGAATCCGTCTCCTGCAGTGTCCCCTTGGTTGATTGAAACTCTCTGGACTTGATGGGGAAAGTGTATTGCTTACCTGCTATTGCAGTTTCCTTTGTAAGTAGGACCCTTTTTCTGAACTGTAAAACTTTTTCAAACGGTTTACATACCTTATACATTTTGGCGCTTTTTTGTTTTTTCAAAATGTAGTGTACTGATTTTCTTTGCCTTTTCTGATTAACTATATTTTTATGAAACCATCATTATATCGATATTCTGTCATTGGTTATAATTGAAAATGATGCACTGTACTTGTTAACCTACCCCACCTCTTCAGAGTAAGGCCTGGGCTGCTCTGCCACGACTACCACTTAGCATGTTGTGCTTTCGGGGGTTCAATAACAGTACCTAAAGGACCTGACCACAGGGCTTAAAAGGAAAATCTCCCTAACAAGCAGTGCTTTTTAAATGGAAATAACACTGCATCTGGTGCTTGCAGACTTGTTTTGACCCCTTGACTTGTGCAACCAACCGTTTTAGCAGATATTACCGTGTACATAAACAATTTAAACCAATATTTGTACACCAGGGCATAGTATCCAGCCACAATCTAGGATCTGGCTGATCCTTTCAAAGCTTAAGTATATGCTATTGAAACCTAAGCGCAAAGCCAACCACAGCTTGTGGTAATGCTTTTCCTCAAGTCTTTGTGGCATCTAGTCATTGTGAGCGGGCCAATCTATCATAGTTTTCCTTACATGTAAGTTGCTTTTACAAACCCAAAATTGTATCTTATTTTCACATTCATTTGTACTGCTTCCCAGTTTCCTTACCGGTACATGCTCCAGTGCTTAGCTGGCCTTGCTTTCATTGGATGTCGAGTGATCTAGAAACTTAACAAAACAAAAAGATATTTTGTTTTTGGCTTACTCCATTTCAGGGATGCTATTTACCATTTCAAAGCAGAAATGGGTCACACCTGGCATTGATAGTTGCTAACAGAAGTCAAACAGGCCTTTTTTATGGCAAGCCTAGAGGACAATCAATCCTAGGTTAATCTGCCATAAGCAAGTTTTGTTTAGCAAATCTCCTTATCACAGTTATCTATCTACACTGTAGGACATTCCTTAATTCTATCTGTAGTCACTGCTTTCTGGGTTCGTTTGCTATGATTGATTGATGCGTAGGTAGAATGCTTCTCTGCAATATTTGTTTGAATAGCTGTCTATTTCTATGCAGCATATCGAAAGACCTTTAGGGATCTTTTTATTTTTCTACCTCTTAAGTATAAAGGGTCTAGGTATTGATTATTATATTTCAATGATTAAGAGAATAACTACTAAATATAATATCTGGAAAGCAGTAGCTGTTGCTGAGAAAGTGCGATAGAAGTCAAAAGATATCACCATCCAGGAGACTGTCAAAATTCCCATGAGAGGGGAGAGTGAAGGCCCCATACCTGAAGGAGAACATAACGACTAAAATTGATAGTGCCTATAAACAATCTTATGCTAGGTTTAACAGGAGCATTTCCATCCAGGAACCCATAGATACTGAATAGACAAAATATCTGATATGTCATGTATAACATACCTGTACACAAGTGTTTCTAGGCCTGACTAGAAATGAGAGGGAAGACCGAGGAAGGACAAGACGAACAATCTTCTTCAGCCTTGTCATTCAGATCGTTCAAGTGCGACAATGCAAAAAGCAAAGCAAGGGAAGGGAGAGGGGGTAGTGCCAGGAAGGGGGAAGTGCAATTAGGGCAGCATGGCTCTGGGTAAGTGCAAGGAGGCAGGGGATTTTAAAGGTTGCGGTTACAGCCTGTAAGTGGCGCGGTGGGCCCATATGCAGTGCGGGGGAGACTGATCATGGATGAGCCTGGTACCCAGTGAGACTCTAAGAGTAACCAAGCAACCAGTTGGTGCTGCAGATCGGTAGGTCAGCAGGGGAGAGGGAGAAAGCAGAGGAGAAAAGAAAGGTCTTGAGCTGCTTTCGGAACTTCAGATGGTCCGGCTCAAGTTTGAGAGGTGCAGGGAGACCATTTCAGAGGGAGGCACCTGCAGAGGAGAGGGATCTACCGCCCCACTCTGTCTGGAAAAGCGTCTGACAATCGGAGATTTGGAGGTAGCTGAGCGAAGGGCTTGAGAAGGAAGGTATTTTGGAAGAGAGTTGGATGTAATGCGGGCCCCGGCCCCAGAAAGCCTTGTGGATGGTGCAGAAGGTCTTGAACTTGATCCTTGCAGTCACCGGGAGCCAGTGGAGAGATTTCAGGGCTGGAGAAATACGGTCCCTGGGCTTGAGGCCAAGGATAAGTCATGCAGTCCGGTTCTGCATTAGTTGCAGAGGGCGGAGAGTAGAGGAAGGCAGATTGAGAGAAAGGCTGTTTCAGTAATCCAGCCAAGCGAGAACCAGGGCTCTAGAGAAAGTGAGATTGCGGGGGAAAGTGAGAAAAGGAAGAGTACCTCTGAGGAGGTGCAGCTGGCAGTCGGTTTTCTTGGAAAGGACCATGATGTGAGGGAAGGAGAGAGTGGAGTTGAAGATGACACCAAGGTTTTTTGCCTCACAGGAAGGCGAAGGAAGAGGGCCCATCCATGGAGGGTGGCCAGAGTGAGAGGGAAAGCAGGAACAGGGGTCCTGATGAGAAGGATCTCTGTCTTACTGGCATGAAGGCAGAGATCGTTGGTGGCGCACCAATCCTGACTCGTGGATAGACAGTCTGGAATGCATAAGAGAGGAGAGGAGGCTGTAGGGAGCCGGAAAAAGAGCCGTGTGTCATCCACATAACACTTAAAGTTAGCGCAGAAGGTGGCGATTAGGTGGGCCGAGGGGCCACGTAGAGATTGAAGAGCCAGGGTGAGAGTTTGGAGCCCTGAGGAACAACACATGTGGAGAGAGAGGTGGTGGAGGGAAAGGACCCAAGTTAGAACTGGGGGTCACTCCAGGAGGAAAGAGGTCAGCCACTCTAGGCCTGATCGGTGATGGCCAGGTTCTCAGTCGCTTGATCAGGATGTCGGCAATTTGCGTATAGTTTCTTCAATTTTCATTGTTATATTATGTTATTGTGCTAATATCGCGCCAAAGCCTGTGGGCATCCAGGCGCCGAGAGACAGATAGATGAGTAAGAGTGCCTGGTAATCATTCATACTGGTTGAAAAGAGTTGTTTTCAACTCTTTTCTGAAGGCAAGATCGTTCTGTTTTTCGTAGCTGTATTGGTAAGGCGTTCCATGCCTTGGCCCTGAACGTGAAAGGCCTGACGAAGGCCACGTGCACGTTTTACTCGCTGTAGTTCCAATAGGGAGCCCTCGGCTGATCTTAAGTTTCTTACTAGATATGGGCTACCACTGGAAGCCAGTGTAGTTTTTTTTTTCTTGCTGCAGATGTTGATTCCAGGCGTTTCATCTGAAAGATGACACATATGGCAGCATTCTGGATTTTCTGCAGTTGCTGAATATTAGCCTTATTTGGGTTGCCAGACATTTGGTCGAAAAAAATTGGTCAACCAGACAAATGGTCGAACCAATTTGGTCGAAAACCAAATGGTCGAAATTTTTTTTTTTTTTATTTTAACTTTTTTTTTTTTTTTTGGGGGGGGCCCCCCCCCCAACCCCCTTTTTTTCTCTAAAAACCCCTTTTTTAACTAAACGAAAACCCAAAAAATAAATATATAAATTAAAAAAAAATTCGACCATTTGGTTTTCGACCAAATTGCGTCGACCAAATTGCAGTCGACCAGTTTTTTTTCGACGAGTTGACTGGACACCCTTATTTGCACCTCCCAGTAGAGCGTTACAATAACCTACATGCGGGAGGATCACCGCTCTCACAAGTTAATGCGATTTTCTATTGAGACCAGTGGTGCTACTTGCCCAAGTACCTTAAAATGATAGTTGGCACTGGTGTGGCTGTAGCATGGGCTTCACAGTCCAAGCTTTCTTCCATATAGATGCCAAGCGTCTTCACCTTCTGTACTACTTTAATCTGGCTACCGTCAATGATGACGCTGGTATACCTCTGACCTAGGTTAATTTGAGCTTGTCTAGGGCCGAATAGCATTAGTTTGGTCTTAGCCGTGTTCAGACAGAACCAGTTAGTAGACATCCAGCATTTTATGATGTGGTAAACGGCATCCAGCGTCCGTTGATCCCTCTCATGGTCTCCCGTCATGTCCAGAACCAGCTGGAAATCATTGGCATAACAACATCATGTGATGCATAATGAAAACGAGTGTGGCACTGCTAGCCTGTTGCCCATGTTCAGTATTTTTATTTTATTTATTGCATTTGATTATACGCCCAAAACCCGGGTGTATCACAGCATAGGTTACAAGCATTATTACAAGCTTAAGTGGTTACAAGATCAAATCTGCAAAAAGAAGGCTTACAAGATTATTGGTCACATAGTGGAAGGGCTTGGCATTGGTTACAGAGCAGTTACAAGATTACAACTTTGCATGGTAGACATGGTTGGCAAATAGAAGATCTAAACATTTGACACAAGTATACAGGGGTCAAGGCTGGAGGTTGGGAGGACAAGCAGATGTCATAAGTAGTGTCTGGCGAAAGATTAGAATTTGTTAGAGCCAAGTTTTTAATAGTTTCTTAAATTTTGGGTGGGAGGTCTCATTGCAAAGGTTGGGAGGGAGTGAGTTCCGCAATGGTTGGGAGTGAGTTGCAGATTCTGGGGGCTGCTACGTGGAAGCTAGAGCTACCTTTTCTAGCGTTTTTTAAGCAGGCGATGAGTAAGTGCATGTTGGCGTTGGATCTGAGAGATCTGGTTACTGTTTTGCGTGTGAGACATTGGTTAAGATAGATGGGGGCATTAGCGTTGACACATTTGTGTGTGATGGTGAGTGTTTTGTGTAACATTCTGGCTTGTATAAGCAACCAGTGTGCCACTCTCCTGTATTCTGATACGTGATCCCTCCTGTTAATTCCTAGCGCTGCTCTCAGAGCCTTGTTCTATAGTAGTTGCATTGTGTTTGTTTTTCTTCAAAGTCCCTAGTAGGAGTATATTGCAGTAATCAATCTTGGCTAGAATGAGGGCTCTTGCAAGAGTGATGCAGTTTTAGGGTGTGAGGAAGGGTGACTTAATGCAATAAGTTTGGCTGTGTACGCAGTGGAGGAGGCAAGTGAACTGGTGTGTTTACACATAGTGAGGCTAGCGTTGAGGTAAACACCAAGGGTTTTCACTTGGTTTGAGATGTAATTGGGGTGCCATCTATAACTATAGATGTGTACTCTGGGTGGAGCTTTCTTAGTCGGGCGGGGGTACTACCTATGAGGATCTGCTTTTTCTCCATTGAGGCAGAGACTGTTGGAAAAGCATAGAAAACATCAGCATTGGTCATTTTTATATATTTAATATAATAGAGGGAATTATATAGAGGAGAGTATCGTTTCTTCAATCAGGAGTCCTGATATCAATTGTTTGAAACGAATTCTCTATAGTATCATTGCCAACCTATTTTAGCTGGCAATTGTTACGGACCCATTTAAAAATGAGCGTCATCTAAAACATGTTAGATGTGGATTTCAACTGCATATTATTAAATAACAGTTTGAAGGTCTTAGACTTCGAACACAATTGTAAAAGGTATTCTGAAAGATCTGTTGTCAATGAAATCCTTTTTTCTGGAAAATCTGCTGAAAACAGTCTGTTATGGAACTGGGAGTGGTTAACACATAGCCTAACAACTAAGTATATGTCAATCCAAATACTTGTGAAATTATAGGCAAGTTGGGATCTTTACCCAAGTATATGGTAAAATTCCCAGGCAATACATTTAGAGCTGCATACTTGAGAATCAGATTCAACCTATGCCTAAAGCTATAAATAGTGGGACAAAGAAATGATTGAAAGCACGATACCTGTAGTTATAGGTTCTGTGGAATGCCTGGAATAGTTAAAACGCTAGAACATCTTTTATTATATTGCAACCGTGGCAATGGTAGGAGATTACATTATGTTAGCCATTTTGTGTGCTCATCAATGTTAATTTCCAGAGTGTTTCTGGGACAGAATCTTGTTAAGGTAATCGGATATCGCTATGCCTAGCTGTCGAAGATTTATATATGAAGTTTTTCCTATTGAAAACATAAATGATGTTAATAGGGGCTTGGACATAATGAATTAATATTTCATTTGAATAAAGGTATCGGGGCGCATTCGAAGGTTGTAGAGGTTACAGACATACAGATGATATATAAAACATATTTACAGAAGTAAAAATCATAATTACAGAGATTACAGCAAAGCAATACTAACGATACTGCGTTATTCAAATTTTGCAGTCATAGGTTCGGGTTGGAGGTTCAGAAGTGGAGTGGTAGAGATGAATATTAAGGTTAATACTTGGATTTGGATTTCTATTGGATTTAGGATTGTTATATGTAAGTGATTGTGAAATGTGTATTCGTAACCAAAAAAATAAATAATTATAAAAAGTATGAGGGAGAGCAAAAGTGCAAAGAAAGGTTGCTCAGAGAAATGGCTGTTAGAGAATGTTTTTGCTTAAAGTGCAAGTGGCATTTCTTGGCTGCAGCTCACTGCTTGTGGGGGATGCCGGGGTCACTAGCTCTCCGACTTAAATTGGTTGAGTCAGATTGTCTGTTTGGCTATTCTGCCAGATTTGTTTGATTGTTAAAAGAAAGTAAAATATTTTCTAAATGTTTTTTTTTAATTTTTTGTTTACTTATTACTGAAATTGTCAGTATGCTGTTCAGAATCTTCTCGACTACCAGAGAGTAGCTGAAGTTCGAATATGATCCGATTCTCCAACCATGACGAGTACTAAGTTAGTGAGTGTATGCTGACCAGTTAGGAGTCTGATGGTGTGAGGTGCTGGATGGGGTGGGGAAGTCGGACACTATATGCTGTGTTAGGCAACTATTCTCACTTTTTTTCTTTGTCCTAGGCCCGGAAGCAGAATTCCTGCTGTGAAATCATGTGACCACCAGCCAGCTCGTACTCTGCTCCTTTCCAGACCCCTCTGATCGCGGCTGATGTCCTGGACCCTGGTGTGCACCTAACAGCGAGGTGAACAAGTGAAGAAACCCAGCTGATGTGTGGGAGTAGCGACAAAGTGTGCTTCATCAGTTTCAGGCTGGTCCTCCTCGATATAATCCCTGTCCAGAGGACCTTTTATGAACATTTCTGTGTCAGTGTTGCTTCTACGTTAAAGGACACAGTCTTAAACCTTGCTGGGGACCCAGGTCCATAACCAAGCCAACTCTTGAAATCGGAGTGTTTTTGAGGAACCAAATCATAGGAGGGTGCCAGCTTTTTTGAGGTGGAGAAAGAACTTGAGCTCTGTGGCCACTTGCAGGTTCATGGGGATTATGGCTGTAGTCCTTGCTATTCACTTGGCAGATGACGCGACACCGGATGGGAGAGTGTTTGATCTGAGTGGGTTTGGCAGAGGGTCGTCAGCTGTCTGCCAGTGCCTTCTCTGCTTCTCTGAATTCAATTGTCTGTGCCCCTATGGCTTATACCATGCTTAATTACTAAATTAATACGAATTTGCTTTCATTGCTATTTAAACTGTTTATTTTTGTGAACACTAGATATGTATTTGGTTTAACTTCCTCCTACCAGATAGACAATAGTGGTGACAGTATTAGACTGCTGAGCTGTACAGTTAAAAGGATAGCATCTGTGAGGATGCCCCATCCATTGAGCAACTCCGAGTTTCAAATCCTGTTCCCCTATGAAATGAAGTGATTTTTACAGTTCCATTGAGGAGAAAACACCCACCGTTGTCATTGCACATTTCTTCCCCTTCACCCTGAGGTCATGTTACTGTTTTAATGTTGTTAGAAACGGTTTTAGTGTAGTTTCCAAACTACGCTGCAGCAGTCTTGACAACGTTCTCACAGAGAAGGCACTCCTGTATCAGTGAATCCATCTATGCTATGTTAACGTTTGTTCAAGTCTTTCAGGCTAGATTGCATCAGCGTAGCCAGGAAAAGTGTTGATCAGAGTTTAAGGTGTTTGTCAAACGGGAGTTTCAGTAAGCTTGCAAGATGTGACTGGGAACCATATGCCAGGCTGTGCGCTCGCGCCCATTTGCACTGCCCCCGTTCCCCTCTTGCATACAAGCTATGTACTATCTGTTCTTCACATGTTGCAGGCCTGAGACCTGCTTTGTTTTTCGTGCATTCTAATCTATCCATTACCCGATTGTCGCTGCCCCATTGTCTGCTCCCCAATGGATGCCCTTCGGCTCAGGGGCTGGAATTAATTTATTTGAATAATGTGGTGGCCTCCTGCAGGCTGGATCAAGTGTCTGTAGACAAAATGATTGGCTGTATTACTCAGAATGGTTGTTTTTATCCTAGTACAATAGTGTACAGTGGGCTTTGGTTGTGCAGTTGACACCTCAGGGATGTAAGTCTGGATACATTTTCTTCTCTGGATGCCCTGTGGATAGGGAATGCAGTGATTGTCTCCTCTGTGATAATCTCTACTTGATGTTTTGAGTGGTTTCCAGAGATGGAACTCGTATGTTGTGCTTGAACAGATAGCTGGGTTAGAAGTCCGCCCATTGGTGTGTTTGGATCTCCATAGTGGCTGCATCGATTCTCTTAATGTTGTTGCATCCTGTATGTTAAGGAATGATTCAATCTCTCCTCCATGCGGTGTCTTACTTTAAGCAATGGACTGAGTGGGCTTTTGCTAAATGACCTGGATCCTTTGAGGTACATGGAAACTTTTCATGAGTCCTCTTTTCCAATTATGGATGCACTGCATACCTTTTCTTGGTTCATAGCATTAGCCATGCTTTATGAAAGTCACTAAGTGATGATGCACAGAATTGTGTGTCTTATGCCAAGGCACCATGTGACAAGTGCTCTACAGAAGGGGTGCTGGGATTTTCATGGCTAAGGGGGGAGGTCTGTCTCCAAGGCCAGACCTTGGAGTGTCACTGCCTGGAGAAGCTCGTACTCCAGAAGGCAGAATGGGGGCATTTTAGCCATGACACTATTGGATTTTGGAACCAGTTTTAAAGTGATATGTACATTGTGCGATTATGGAATCTGGGCTTAGCTGGGCTGCCTTCTCAATGGATAAACCATTGACTCCCCTTCGCTGACAAGGAGGCCTCTGCATTTTCTTTTGGGTCTTTAATCTGGGCCACAGTAATCCAATTGAAAGCTCGTTCTAGTACACCAGACTGGAGGTTAGGGCTGTGTAGAACAGCGAGTAAACGACCACCACCGCTCTGCCTGACCAAGGCTGATGAACAACCTGTCCCTGTTGCCGGTCATTCTATCCTTGTGCTCTGTATTTTGTTTTAATTCTGAAGGGCTGGCACAGGGGTTATGCCAAATACATTTCTGCCTGCCACAAGGAAGTCAGTAACACATAGGAAGCAGGACCTTGTATGTTCATTTTGTTTTCTAGTCATACCCGGTATTCCAAAATATTGAACCCTGATTTACATTGAGGGTACTTGCAAACCTGTGCATTGCCTGCATATCTGCAGAAAAGTAATGGCCTTTGTAGAATGGCGCCTCATTATTATACTGGAACCTACAGTAGTTTGTTGTGGATACAAGCTCTAATCGGCAAGAAGTGTATGTAATAAGGGAAGCAGACAATAGGTTTGCCTCAGACGATGTTATGTCTGCAAATGTGTTTATCCTATTTGTGGTTAGGGTGTCTGCAATGTGCAAGCCTCTGATTTTTCTAATGCCCTTTATGATCTGGGAAATCTATTGCTCTGCACATACGATGGAATTCCCCGAAGTAGCTGCAAGCAGCATTCAGTCTGCACAGGAAAGCAGAGTTGCCTATGATCACTTAATATTGACAAACACCAAGCTGGCAACTTAATAATGTATGTGTTTACTAGCGTTCGAAAAGGCTGAAAACATTCAAGAATATGTGTAATCTGGCTACCAAAAAAAGCCTGGGATGATTTCACCTGCACAATAAAGGGGCAGAAGAAGATTAGCAGTGGAGCACATAGATGTAACTCCCTCCTTTTTAAATGTGAAAGAAATGAAGAAAGGACCCGGACATAAAGCAGACAATTCGGTATTTTACTAATGCATTCGTAAAAACACCATTAGCACACAAAACACCCGACCTTTGGAGTGGCTCTTTGGCAAGAGCAGCAGTTCTAGCTGCGATGTGCTGTAATCTATCCACATTGTGATTGAGAAGTTTGGCCATTAAATGGACCTTGATGGCGCAGCTTCTGAGCCACCAGGAATATATGGTATCGTCATGTTGGATTAAAACAGCTGCCTACGCAGTGTATCAGCACAGTATGTAACTGCTCATGTTTGCTTTGGTCCTTGTAGTTGGACTGAGACCAGAAAACTGGTTTGACATTATGGTGGAATTGCAGGGGGTTTGAGAGAGAAGTTGATTGTTTGAGGTTTAGGTTGGGGTTGTTGGGAGGGTCTTTGAAGTTGCCATGGCCCCCCCAAAAATGCATTTTCTTTTGTTCCTTCTGTTGTATGGGGGAACCACTGCAAGCATTTCTTGTTTCCGTTTAGAAGAGGATTGTGATAGCCGAACACTGCAGTAAGCCCCCCGTCCCCCGCCCGCTGTAAGGAGAACAGGGCGTGCAGGATGAACATACTTACAGCTGGCTTAGACTGCTGTGCCACAATAGAAACGCCTGGTAACCAACGCAAAGAAGAAGGTCCGGCCACACAGCAGTCTGCAGAGTGGAGCATTTCTTATGATATTTTCAACTAGTCTTCTGCTAAATGGCACTTTCTCAAGGTAATCGTTTTAACCTGCTGTAAAGTTGGGCTTTTGTCTTTCACTGTTTGGAAGATGCCGTTCAGAGCTTGGCTGTGGCCTGCATTTCTCACCTGAGGAAAATGGCACTCTGTGTGCAGAGGGAACCATGTTATGCTTTTCACCCAGCAAGCAAAATATTTCCATAAACCATGTTAATCTATAAAGCTGGACCTTCGGGTGCACAAAATTGAGCAAAATAATATTCCTCTTTTGGTCTGAGATTTCCACACTTTTTGCTCACAAAGAACATGAAAAAGTGAAATGTTGTATCCAACCATGAATATTTCAAATTAACTATTTTGTCAGGGTTCAATTCGCAAACGCTCATGGGTCAATCTTTCCATCAAACTAAAGTCCCTCTCCTATGTTCTGATGGCAGGATTGGTTGTAAATGGAAATTTGTGTGGCAAATGCTGGCAGGCACTTTGACCATAATGGAAGCGGCTTTCCTAGTTATTTGTCGTGAGTCTGATTACAATTTACCAGTGCCTCAAATTGGGTTTGTGGCTGGAATTGATTGTTCTCTGGATGGAGCTCTCTTCTTGTGAACATTCAGGAACAAGCTCCTTTGGTTTCTATCTAGGTCATTTCTGTGCGGGAGAAGTCAAATGCCTTTTCTGCCAGTTAATTCTAACATTTCAGGCAAGTGTTCCTCATTTGAAGTAAAATGTTTCAGTGCCACATTGGTAAGTAATTTAATTGACAGATTTCCTGTCAAACTAGTGCCTCCGAGACCAGAAGTGCTGGTCCAAAGGTAGCTACCTACTTGTCAGAATTTGAATAAAATGCCCCAGACCAATCCTTGCCCTATCTGCCTTTTTATAATCCTGGATGTGTTTTGGCGGCTTTGTGCTGTGTGCATGAATGGCTCTGTTTTATGTCTGTCTTCAGATGAGCTAGGGCACAGATGCACGGATGAGTCATGGAAAGGAAATGTGCCAAATTGTGGGATGTAGACAAACGGATTTCTTCTGGAAGCAATTTAAAATAGAGCAGTAAGAGAAGCTTTCTAAGATTAGTCTCACAATTGAATGCCTATCTTTCAGGTAAATCTAACTTGGGGTTGAGGGTGGGGGTTTGGCTTGATTTCATTCTGCAAGTGTGTAGGTTCATGTAATTTATAGCATCAAGGAAACTGCAAGAAATGACATTTTACCTTTTGATGGCGAATTTCCATAAACTGCTTTTTTTCCATAAATGGCATTTTTTCGTTGCCCTGTAGATTTTCGAGTCCACGCCTTGCTTGGTACATGGACAGTTATAATGAAAGTAGTAAGGTGAAGAGGATCAGGTAGGGTTAAGCGATTGCTGCAATGGAGCAACTTGTTGCACATACTGTAGGGTCATGTGACTGTCTTAAGAGTAGCCTTTGCTTGTGGCACTGTGTTTGTGTGCAAAATGCACCCAAGGTCAGAGCGGCCTTAATCTTACTTTTCATGATTGAACTGAAATGTCAATTGTTCAGAAAGAGTCCTCTAGTTTGGAACTATAAACAAAATATCGAAATGATACTCCATCCTGGACCGTACTCGGTGGACATGGCCTTTGAAAGCTCAGATTTCTCCTTTTTGCTAGCCAGCCTGGTTTTCATAGTGGTGAACTATTAACAGAATCAGCCAGCACTTTCGTTTCTGCAGTAGGTTTCTTGTTGTAAATACTTTGTGAAGAAAGACATGCTGAACTTGTGAAAAGTAGATTCATCGCTGTGAAAGGGGGTTTTGGTGGTTGTTGTTGAAGAGGAATGGTATTTCGGGTTTAGCAATTTTGTTTTAATGTTAATAAATAGTGACTACACATCTGACATTTGAATGGCATTATTTGTTGCAAAACATACTTCTATATTAGTATGCTTATTGATCTTGTTTCTTACCTTAACGTCCCTTCTTAGCTGTCATGAAGTCCACTGAAATCACCTTTTTACATATTTCAACTTAAAATGTTGTTGGTGCATTCTTGAATCTTTCATATTTGTTGCTTCTTTGGTCTTGTTGGCTGCAGATTTTCCAAGTGAGCTTTATCATTTACTTTGGTTTTTAAAACATGTGTAACACGTGTTGACTAGATTAAACATAGCTGTGTCTTTGAGTGTTAACTATAGTTTATTTAACCAATGATATTTCTGGTTATCCAATGCAGATCAACAGCTGAGATGGGGCATAGTAAAGTAAGAATATTGAATGTCATCTGAGGAGCCAAGAGACCACTCTGAATTGAGAAGAAGCTATTAGTACAAAATCCACTCATCGCACCTTAATAACCTCCCTGATCTGAAGTGTTGGCCACTTGCAAGCTCTGGCACCTGTGGTTAAGAGCCAACTTTTTGGGGTTTTGCTTATGGCCTCCTTCAAATGGATTGTGTCCTCCCATGTATTCCTCATCTTTAGATAAATGTCCTTCCAGCATCGGCTGCTTTGGAAAAGAAATCCAGCAGAGGGTGCTGTATGTCATCGATAGTATAAGTAGCACGCACCGCACCTGTTACTTCCACTATAGCTTTTTCTTCGGATATGGCGCATTTTGTTCCTTACGAAACTTAGTCACACTAGAGAATGTCTTCTTCTACACCCAAGACAGGGTTCAAGAATGTGTTGACTGTGGATCTAAAATCTTGATGACTGATTCACATCGTATTTGTTTATGGTGCCTTGGCATCGACCACAGGATGCTGGATCCTGCCATTCCATGATGGGTAATGTGCTCAAGGAAAACAAGGGGAAACTTGCGGTGTGTAGGACTCTCCACTAAAATCCCCTTCCATGACTCCATCTAAAAGACATTCTTCGGATGAATTGAGAGATGACTCTCCGCTGAGGAAACATTCAAAGAAACGTTCACATAGCGGTTCTAACCATTCCTCATCTTCGAGGAACAGCTCCTCCTTGTGAATAAGATAACCTTACAGACATCTTAGATAAGGGTCCCCAAAAAGACCCTGTTTTGCCTTTTCATGTAGCCCTTCAAGAAAGGGGGAAAGCTAATTGGGAAACACCAGAGATGAGCCTAGGTGTAAATAGAGACTTGGCAAAAAAGTATATGCCCTCTAGTAGCGATCCAGAATCTCTTGAGGGACCCTAATCTTGAAAGCCTTGTGGCACAAGCTGCGACTTCCACCTCATGGCAGGCAGCATACCTTACAATACCATCGGACAGAGATGACAAGCGTTTTGACGCTTTGGCAAAAAAGGTATTTTGAAATGGTAGTATGGCTTTAAAGTCAGTCAGTGTCACTTGTGCACTTGCTAAGTTTACCAACACCTTGTGGGATTGCATCTCTGACAGTTGAGCATATCCCTGAAGGAAAGGAGAGAGAGAAGGATTTCTTAACGTTGTGAAGGATAGGAAAGACTCGATGTGCAAGTCTCTCCAATCACGTTTGGTCTCTGCCAATAGCATTAGCAGAGCCATGGCAGCGAGCACAGTTATACGCAGATTTGCACGATTGAGAAAGTCTGGGTTTTTGCCTGATGTGCAATCTAGACGTCTCAACATGCCCTCTAATGGCACACAACTATTTGGCAGCAGGGCTGATGGGAGCCTAGAAAAATTACAGACCTCAAGAGGCAGCCAAGTCACCCAGCGTCGCCATCAGATAACCACAACCTTAGCACCCCTCTGCACAGGCTTGGAGGGGTAGGTCCTTTTGCTACTGCTCATTTGTAACAGCGAGGGGACTGGCCAGTCAAAGAGGTCAAAAGAAAGTCCCTCGTGGTGGACGAGGAAGAGGTGCCAAGCCTGCCCAGGCAACAGCGTCTTTACCCTCAGCTACTGCCTCAAAACTACTCTTAGGCATTGATCCACAGGATCCCAGTGGGAGGCCGGATCACTCAGCATCTGGAAGAATGGCGGGGCATTACTTTGGATGCTTGGATATTGCAAACAGTAGGCATGGTTTACTGCCTCCCCTTTTTTAGAATGCCTCAGGGTCATCCATTGAGGAGCCACTCCTGCAAAACTCTGGATCCGTTCCTCTTGCAGGAAATTGCAAGCCTGCTAGAGAAAGGTGCTATAGAACCAGTACTTGTGACGGGGAGGAGCAAGGGGGGTACTCGCCTTACTTTGTGATCCACAAGAAGGATGAAGGAGACCCATTTTAGACTTGATACTTGAACTATTTCCTCAGGAAGGACAAGTTCAAAATGGTCACCCTTTCTCAGACCCATCAAGCTCTACAGCTTCAGGACTGGATGGTGTAATTTAACCTTCAGGATGCTTACTTTCATGTGCCTAGCCATCACAGGCACAGGAAGTACCTGAGGTTCGTCGTTGGGGGTTCTCACTATCAGTTTTGAGTTCTGCCATTCTAGCTGACCTCCGTCCCTGAGGGTTTTCACCAAATTGATGGCGGTAGTGGCAGTGAGTCTCGTGGGGGGCAGGGTTTGGGGGGTATCATAGCACTAAATCCGGGTGGGTCCCACCCTAGCGCAGCAACATTTCATGGGTCACTACACTCTGGGGCGATCTAGACTGCCACGGCCAGAATTACCTCCTTGTCCCAGTTATTACGTACGAGATACCTTGTCTCATAGGTAAGTACGGGGACGAGGAAGAGTGGGACTAGGAGTAATGAAGATCACAGGTTACTATGCCAGGGATTCCCTCCATGTAACTGTACCTCGTTCTATTACTTGTGTAAGAGGCAAAGTGCCTCACACACAAGTACTGGGACGAGGAAGAGTGGCGCTAGGAGTAATGAAGATTACCAATAAGTAATCCAGGCAAACGAAAGCACACACCAGTCACCATTTCTTCTTTCTCTTCCCTCCCACTCCCCCCTCCCTCTCACACACGTTCTGAAATCATTTCTTCATAAAGGCAGCGTGACTTCAAAATGAAACTTTCTTTTTGAAGTCCAAGTGTCTCTTCCCCCCTCCCTACCCCCTAGGACATGTGGCAGCGGGGGACCCCCACACTGCGGGTGTTTCAGGGATGCCTGCTAGGAGGGGGCATTATCTGCCACTCTCTCCACAGATTGGGCTTCTCCTTCAATTTCAAGAAGTCCCACATGATACCATCCCAAAAAGCTCCAGTTCATCAGGGCAGGCCTTGCCACTCATTCAGCAGATGATCACCAAATTCCAGAATGCCCATCGTCTTCCGGTCTTTGATTTCCTAAGGTTGCTCGGCCTCATGGCATCCTGCATTTTTCTGGTGCCAGAGGCTCGTCTGAGAATGAGCTCCCTTCAGTGGGCCCTCAGGTCCCAATGGTCTGGGTTTTCAGGTAAGATGTCAAATCTGCTTCTGGTTCAGCTCAAAGTCGCACAGGATATCTTCTGCAGCTTTGATTCTGGCCACTTCAAGAAGGAATCTCCCTATCGGCAGTTCATCTAGCTGGAGAGGAAAACATTGTGGCGCATGCTCTGAGCAGACATAGCACAGTCTCCCACGAGTGGGAACTACCTCAGGAAGTCTTTCAAGAGATCTTCACCCTTTGGGGAACCCCTCAAGTAGATCTGTTTGCGTCCACTGTCAGCCGGAAGTGTAAGCTGTTCTGCTCCAGAGAATTTCCCCCAAGAAGAGCTCTAGGGGACGCGCTCATAATGGACTAGGACTTTCCACCCCTGTACACGTTTCCTCCAGTCCCCTTCATTCCTCATGTAATCCTGAGGTTGAGAAAGTTTGGGAAATCCATGATCCGAATTGCTCTGGATTAGGCCAGGAGGATGATGTACCTGGACCTTCTGGATATGTCCATCTGCCCTCCAATTTGTCTTCCCCAAAGAGAGGACCTTCTCTCGCAAGAGGAGAGTCAGGCTCTCCATCCTGAGGTAAAGACCCTCAACCTTCACGCATGGTTTCTGAGAAGGTGAGATACAGGGATTGGAACGTCACGCAAGACATGATTGAGATTTTACTTTCAGCCAAAAGGCCAGCAGCACAATCTCTGTATCACTACTGTTGAAACAAATTCTGCAGCTGTTGCAGGGAGAAGAATTTGGGTGCTTTTCAATGCGACACATCTATGGTGTTATCATTCCTACTGCATCTCGCTAATCTGGGGTTCCAGATTGGCACTGTCAAGGGTTACTTTGCTGCTCTTTTGATTTTCAAGCACACATCTGAACAAACATCTTATATTAAGATGCCACTGGTTATTCAATTTCTAAAGGGGCTCACAAATGTGTTCTCTCTAGTTCCATTTCTGGTCCCAAAGTGGGATTTATATCATGCCCCTTGAGGCTACTTACACTGGAAACAATCCTGTTAATGGCTTTAATATTCGCCTGCAGGGCGACTGAGTTACAAGCTTTAACATGTAAGTCACCGTTCCTCTGCCTTTTACAAAGGCAGAGCTGTGTTGAGAGTTAGACCTACCGTTCTATCGAAAGTGGTGTCCAATTTTCATATTTCACAGAAAATTGTATTGCCAACTTTTTACCCTCCTGTGCACCCTAGTACGGAGGAGGAAAGACTGCACAGCCTAGACCCTGAAAGAGCTTTGAGCTTCTACATTTCCTGTCTCGCTAAACAAAGACGGGATGACAAACCTTTTGTCTGTTACACCGCACATAAATTTGGTCTGGCAGTTACTTATCCCAGTGGATAATTCTCTGTGTTGGAGAATGTTATAGAAAGGGGGGTAAAGAACCCCTGGTAGGTTTGCGAGCTCACTCCACACGGGGCATGACTACTTCATCTGCCTTATAGAGGGACGATGATTCAGGACATCTGTGCGGCTGCCTCTTCGTCGTCTGTTCATACCTTCACAAAGTACTATTGCCTAGTCTTTGCCCCAGGCCAGGAGGGGGAATTTGAAAATGCTGTCCTACACACCATTCATGACAAACACTGAAATGTATTCTGGATTTATGAAAATTCTTACTCCCTCCTCTAAGTTTGTGCTGCTTTGGGGGGGGGCTATCTAAAGATGAGGAATCTGTGGGAGGACACACTCCAGTTCAAAGAACAAGTTACTTAACCCTGGTAACATTTATTTATTGGGTATTTATAATGCGCCGATACGCAATGTGTTTCAAGGTGCAACAAAACGAGGGGGGAGACAAGGATGACAGAAACAAACGGTCCTACTAGGCCTTTGGACATTTGGATTATGCAAGTACAGTAATGAGAAGTGCGTGGGACCAAGGGGGAGCGAGTGCAAGCCAGGATTATGCCCGTAAGAAAGCAAGTGGCGTTGGAGGCCAGGTGGACAGAGCCAAGGGAATGCAGAGAGTGCAGGGAATGGAGTGTTCAACCACAACAGTGAGAGGCGTGGAGGGAGCAACAACAAGTGATCCCTCTGTCAGGTTAATTACCTTTAACTTCCAAACAACAAAGCGCTTGTAGCGAAACAGAAAAGTGATTAAATCTGCGTCCAATGATTTCAAAATATTACATATTTTATTATCACAAAATAGTTAACATTGAAGCATTCATTTGCAATGGTTCAATTCTTAAAGTTGTTACAGTACAGAAAAACAAATAGTTCAGTGGGAGCAAACCAATATTAGGCTCTCAAAGCTTACAATAAAGTGTCTAGTGCTGTGCAAAACCACATCTAAGTTGATTCCCAAACAGTAGTCATCTCACACACCATTCATACTAAACACATCATACTAATTCATACAACTTTCTAAAGCCCAACATGTTTCTTTCCTTTTCACTTTGGTTTTGCAATTGCTAGGAAATTAATCAGGGGCTATCTGTTAACACAAAACCACTGTACAAATTTGCAATTAACACCCAAATATCAGTTTTAATTAATTGTGCTAAATGATAGTTTATTACAACTCTGAGTCCTTCAATCTTAAGAGTCATCTTTTCTTGGCTAGAGTGCAGAATCTTCCCCTATAACAGAATAAACATCAGTAATTAATGACCGTATGTTGATAAGCCTCAATCTCATCCGGCCAAACAACTCTAAATAGAGTGACGCAGTGTAGTTTTAATAGGCAGTACTAAAGTCAGTCATGATACAAAAAAATGACACAAGCGTCTTCAATGCTCCACACCACTAGCTATATATTTAAGGAGATAACAACTCTAAGCACCAAGATCGATTGCATGAATGGATTCCAACACTATATTAGTTTGGCTGTGTTCAAAAGGTGAGCCAGCTTACCAAATTGGAGCCAAAAGCTTCTCGCGTATTCGAGTGTACCCGTCAACCAAACCACTTTGTTGTTTCTACTGGATCCACCTGAAGTCCGTGAAAGGCCATCGTACCGGTAAAGCTGTGTAAATCAAGACAAAATACACCAGAGGTCACCTGAACTGCTTAGTGAAACCAGGCTGACAGCTAGTTTCCGACACACCAGCTGTCCAATCTTACCAAGGACGCTGGTGTCACGTTGTAGAGAACTGGTTCCACACCAGTCTAGATTAAGACAATCGGTCCCGTCCTTCCCACTGACGTTCGCACTGTTATTGTGTGCTAATCTAATGGCATGTTCATGCCTGAAAAACCACACAGACAAGAAACCATAGTCCGGAGTTGTGTGGTCCTAGCCTCCTGACTATCAAGGAGGCATATTCCTAAACTGATTTCCCTTATTTGTTGTCCTATGCGTTGTAAAGCATAACATGCAATACCTGTTGACACAGAGCGAATGTGACTCAAACTCTCATTCTTTTCAGCAGTGGTGTTAATCGCCCAGCATGAAATGTCTACGGCTCGTCACTCGCTGTATGGTGGGCGGTGTTGTAAATCTTCCTAATTCCACCAATGCTAGCAGGCGTGTCTGACCTACGGCCTCTCTATAAAGATACTGCCGCGGGAAAAAGGTAAAAGACCACACATTATTATCAAACCTCCGGACAAATCCGGTGTGTAAGGAAAAAAGAGAAAAGAGCCTCCAAACTCTGTAGACAGGCGACTTACCGGCACGGGCTTTCACGCAGTTCCAGCCATGTGTTAAGATCTTCCTCCTCTGCCGAGTGAACAGCGGATGACGACTGCCGTCAAACATGTTTTAAAACGAGCACCACAATATCACGCCTTGTCCTGATCGGATAACTGGCCGAATACCTACTTGCATAGAACAGCCCTACGTTAGTCCTATTTTAGGGTCGTCACATTCTAGTGCGGTCAGGACAACGAGAACAGCCAAGCCAGCGCATCCAAACCCCAGGCGGAAGCACGCGAGTGCTCAAAAACGCAGGACAACCAGCACTCCAGCGCCCGAGCCAGAAAAACAAAAAAAGTGAGTCCACCCACTTCCTCAAGACCAAAAAGGCTGGGACTAGGCAACATGGTGAACAGCTGCCAAAACCGGTGAGAGAGATGCTTAAGCTCAAGTAAGCAAGGGGATGCAGCATGGCACAACACTAGCGATTCCTCGCTCAGCAGTGCTCTCTGTGTAATAAATGGAGGAGTGTAGGAATCGAGACTCGTGAGGGTCCAGCACTCTGACTGTAGCATGGTAACCCAGATCGTACTGTCCAATATATTGTTTTCGTTAAGCCCCTTCTGCATACTTTTAGTCAGGAAAATTAACTGCTGCTATTTTCTCAAGAGTGATTGCTATCCGTACTCCTTCTTGTTTTGTACAGGATAGACCATTTCAGGTCATCCGGTTGATGTAGCCTGTCCAGTGCTCCACTAATGGTGCATTGATTGTGCGAGTCTTAAGGCAGCTTCTATGCTCCCCTATGAGTTTAATCTTCCTGTCTGTTTTCCCAATGCAGATTGTCACATGGGCACCAAATGATATGAACTACCATGGATGAGTTGCAGTTCGTGTTGAGTTTGTTTCCCCAATGATTTGAGTCTGATGTTAATCTCTGTGCTCTTAAAGGTATAGCAGCAACATGCACAGTGTCCACACGGGTGGTGACCAGTGATCTCGGGCAGTCCCCATTGCTGTGGTAATGTTTTTTGTTTGTGGGGTCTCAGACTGATGTCATTCCATGTGATGTAATCTTTGAGGTTTTTGCTTCTCCTAAATGCTATTATCGGTCTGGGTAATGGCTGAGGGCTTTTTTTCCAGAATATTCCAATTCTTACAGATCTTAATTGCGGTGGACAATTGGCTAAATGTATTGACAACGACTAGATTGTTTGTCTTGCTCTTCTGGTCGGTTCTTATATTCCAGAAGGGCATCCCTGTGGTTGTTGCTGGCTCTTTTCAGTGTGTTTGTTGTAACCTCAACAGGGTAGCCACGTTGTATGAGTCGTTCTGTCATCTTGTTTGCCTCTCTTTAAAAAGTCCATTTTGTTGGTACTATTCCTTTTCAGTCGAAGAAATTGTCGAAAAGGGAGGTTATCTTACACGTGTTGAGGGTGAAAGCTGGTATAGTGTAGGACTGAGTTTCGGTTGGTAGGTTTATTGAAAGGTTTCACATACAAGGTTTTATTGGTAGGGTCGACTGAGATTGTAATGTCTAAAAAGTTGAGTGCTTCTGTACTATAACTTGATGTGAACTTCAAAAATCTGTCTTGGTCATTGATCCACAAGCAGAAATTCTGTAGTTACTCAGTTGTTCCAGTCCAAATGACAAAAATGTCAATATACCTCCTTCAAGCTTGTATATTTTTGGCAAATGGCTTCTGGGTACCCATGATCTTGGAAAGTGCCAAGAACTCCATATACAGGTTGGCTATGCTAGGAGCCAGTTAGCCCCCATTGCAGTTCCTTGGATTTGTCAATAAAATTCACCATTAAACTGAAAGTAGCTTTCCATTAGGGACATCTCAGCACACCACAGGATGAACGAGACCAGAGTTGTTTTAACGGTATGGTCATGTAGTAACCAGGATAGTGGTTCAAGCACTGAGTTGATGCCTGAGACAATAGGTCTCCCTGGTGGTTTGTGCATGGATTTGTGAATCTGGAAGTGTGTAAAACTGCGGGATTTGTGGCTTGTTCTTTTCTAGAAAGTCTGCCTCCTTGGGCGAAATCCAGCCTAGTTGTGTAGCTTTAGTGACTTTCAATGAGATTAAGTTGAGAAGTCTGTGGGTAGGGTCTTCTTTCAAGGGCTCATAGCACTCCTGATCTAGGAGTTGTCGATTGCATTCTCTTATATAGTCATCTCTATTTTGTATAACAATCGCTCTTCCTTTTGTCAGCCTTCCGAATGATGATTTCTCTATTAGACAGAAGATCCCTCATTGCTGTGTCTTCTTACTTACTGATATTATGGAAGGTGCTCTTCCCTTTGGATTTCGTTTCAAGGAGGTTTAGGTCATGCAAGACTCTATTCCTAAAGACCAGTGCCTCAGCACTGTGTGCTGAGGCCGGAACACAAAAGTGTGATTTGTTGTGAAGACTTTTCTCGGAACTTTCAGGTTCATAAGCTTCGTCTTGAAAGAATTGGGTCGGGTGTAATTTTCTCATAAATTGAAAAAATTCCTGATGAAAGGCAGAGGTTATGTATGTTTGCTGGTACAAAGCCCTTCCCCTTTTCAAGTACTCTCATTTCTTCTTCTGTAGGTTGGTATTTGGACAGGTTCATCACAATGCCCGCATGCTTTGTGTGATTCGTGGTTCCAGGTCCCATGCTTCCGGGCCCATCTCTAAAAAATGTAGGTCTCTGTTGGCTCTACCTCTTTGACTCCCACGGTTGCCATTCCTTTTAACGCAGTAATTGTTGTCTTCCTTGTTGGTGGCGGTTAGGGTTCCTGCGGTTCGATACAAGGTCACCATTGTTGCTTCCATCACTGGAACTAAACAACGTGTTACTGAAGCTCACTTGATTGGGTACTTCATCTTGTTGTTCATTGATATGGTAATTCTCTTGAGAATATCGAAACGCTTTTTCGTGGGTAAAGTTCATCCAGGTCCTTGTTCATCCATCCATCGGACTCTGTCCCTAAGCGTCTCCTCTTGAAAGTATTCATTTCTACCAGTAACATGTCTATTCTTCTATAGATCCAGAGCCACCACCCTCTGGATCTCTTCCTCAAGGGTCTTTAAATCTCTGAGTATCTTTTCAGTCGTTTCTGTGGCCGTGTCTTTAATTAAGATGACCCAATCACAACCACATTTATTGCCCACATAACGCCACTGTAGAATAACATTTTTATTATCAAGTCTGGGTTCATTACGAAGCACCAGGCCTTGTGGGAGTGTGCCTTTACGTAGATACTCTATAACAGTATCGAGCCATGAAGCTCAGTTCTTATGAGCCTCTTTTTCAATTGGGTGAGTTCATCCCAATTAGTTATATTGGTAGTAGTTTCTGATGACCCTCCAAGGATCGAGGCTTTTTCCAGAAGCTGAGTCACATATTTTTTGTCATAGCTCTTACATCTTTCTAGTGCCATCTCTTAAAAAGCTATAATGGGAACACAGGTTAGCAAGTCGTTAATAAACCAATCGCACGTATAGCAAGTGGTTAAGTCGGCAGAAATTCTCTCACTGAAAATCACGAGTTAATGGAAACTTAGCAGCCAGACTACTGTCCATCACCCAAATCTACACGATATCCTATGCGGAGCCTGAAGGTTGACTGTGGTGCAACTACGTCGTGTGTCATTAATATCCAAATTGACTTAACGTACCACACCCGAATCAAGGTCAGCCTTGAGGTCTCTTGACCGTACCAGAACCAAACAACTACGGGAGGCGTGGGGGGAGCAACAATAACAAGCGATCCCTCTGGCAGGTTAATCACCTTTAACTTTCAAACAAGTTACTTAACCCTGGTAACATTTATTTATTGGGTATTTATAAGGCGCCGATACGTGTTTCAAGCTGCAACAAGACGGGGGAGACGGGGATGACAGCAACAAAAGGTCCTACTAGGCCTTGTGACATTTGGATTGTGCAAGTGCAGTAATGAGAAGGACCCAGGGGGGAAGCGAGTGCAGGCCAGGACGGAGGGCCCGTAAGAAAGCAAGTGCCGGTGGAGGCCAGGACAGAGCCAAGGGAATGCAGAGAGTGCAGGTAAGGGAGGGTTCACAAGCTTTGTGCGAGGTAAAGGGCTGGAAGGGCAAGTTCAGGTTAAAGCGGGGGTTGGGGATTTAGGGGAGACCAAGTGCAGGGGTAGACTGGATGAGGAGGGCCTGGTGCCTTGTAAGAATCTGAAGGAAGCAGGCAGCCAGTCAAGAGGCAGATGGGGAATTTAGCAGGGGAGGGGGAGGGAAGGAGGTAGAGAAAAGGGAAGGTCTTGAGAAGCCTCCAGAACTTAATGAGATAAGTCTTGCAGTCCTATCCTGGATTTGTTGAAGGGGCAAAGGGAGGAATTAGGCAGATTGAGGAAGAGGCTGTTGCAGTAGTCCAGTCTGGAGAGGACCAGAGCTCTGTTTCTGGGGAAGGTGAGAAAAGGGAGAATGCGTCTGAGGTGAAGTAGCTGAAAGTGGTCCTTCTTGGCAAGGTCCCTAATGTGAGGAGAGAGGAGTAGATGACGCAAAGGTCTCGCAGGAGGGTGAGGAGAGGGGGGGCCCATGGAGGGAGAACAGAGTGTGGGAGGGAAGGCAGGAACAACCAATGAGGAAGATATCTGTCATACTGGCATTAAGGCAGAGATTGTTAGCAGTGCACCATGACTGAATAGCAGACAGGCAGTCAGGAATGAGAGGAGGAGAAGGAGGCAGAGGGAAGCTTGAAGGAGGGCTGCATGTCATCCGCTTAACACTGGAAGTTGGGAGAGAAGGTGGAGATCAAATGGGCTAAAGGGGCCGGGATGATGTTGAAAAGCTAAGGTGAGAGGATAGTGCTCTACAGGACACTGCAGGTGGAGAGTGAGATGAAGGAGAGAAAATTGCCCAGTTGAACCTGAGAATGTCGATCAGAGAGGAAGGAGGTCAACCAGTCCAGAGCCAGGTCTGTGATTCCAAGGGTATCACAGAGCTGATTTATAAGGTATGATTGGCCGTATCAAAGGAAGTGGAAAGGTCAAGAAGGATGAGAACGACAGGAGAGTTGTCATTGAGATCTTCCCGGGTGTTCATAAGTGCAGTTTCTGTGCCTCTGGCAGCTCTGAAGCCAGACCGGTGGTCGTGGAGACAACAGACAGATTCAATGTGGTAAATAAGCCGAGATGGCCATCTTCTCCAAGAGTTTGCCCAGGAAGGGGCTAATGGAGATAGGGTGGTAGTTAGCCAGAGAGGAAGGGTTGGCAGAAGGCCTTTTTAGGAGAGGGTGCCCAAGAGAGTGCTTAAGGAGTGAGAGGAACGATCCAGTGGCAAAGAACTGATTGCGCAAATCAGCCAAGGCTGGAGCAAGGACGACAATGTTGTCCTTGATAGTTCTAGAGGAGCAGGGGAGCACTTGTTTGGATGAGACTTTCATAGAGTGAACTTGTCTAGTAACCTCAGGTGATATGGGAGAGAAAGAGGAGAGAAGGGTGGCAACGAGTGGGGGAAGAGGGGCCCGAGATCCGATGATAAAGGAAGAGGTATAGAGGAGAGTGAGGACAGGATGCCCTGAGTTTTATTGATGAAGTGAGAGTCCAATGCAGAGCAGAGGGCCATGGAAGGCAGGGGAGAAATGGAAGCTGCTGTAGGATTGGCGCGTTCCTTGCAGACTTTGAAAAGTTAAGCCGTGTTATTGGCCCCAGAGATGTGGGTATAACTTCTTTTGACTGGATGTTCCTTCCATTTATTCCTCATCGCCACTCCCTGCCTACCCCTCAGAAGATTTTCTGTGCATTGCACCTTACGTTCCTTGAATGTCTGGTCTCGTTTGACTGCACTAATGCTGATTATCCTGTGGGAAGAAGGAAAAAAACGGAACTGAGGTAACTGGTGCAGTGTGTGCCATTTATACTATCGTCGACCTCAAAGGGAGACAGAGGGCATCTATGCATAGCGCCCTCTGCCGAAAATGATTTCCGAAGCAGCTGACGCTGGAAGGAGATGTATCTAAAGAAGAGGAACATCCAGTCAAAAGAACGTTGCCTGGGGTAAGTAACTTGTTCTTCTCAAGTAACAGTATTTAGCAAAGATAATCATGGCAATTGACTGATGGTCATCATAGATGCACTTGATAATTGCCACACAAACCATTGACGGAAGCACAATACCCAAGAACAGAAATATGCATACATTGAAATGAACTGACTAGCAAATTTAATGGCCAGAAGGTTGTGACTTGTGCAGAGGTAGTGCCAGGGAAGGCAAAAGGTTTCACAATCCTGTACGCCACAAAAGATCCTATAGTAGAGAGGAGAGTTGGATCATACATAATGGAGAACACCAACATGGTGAGAAACCTGAAGTGTAGAGACCGGGTCCCGGAGGTTGCTCCTGCTAACCCTGCATGCCACAAATAATTCAAATAAAGTATGAATGGAAGTATATTTTTTTTCAGCCCACAAATCGCCTAAACCAGGTGATAAATGAAGGGTTTCCCTGTCAAACTCCTGTTTTCGATCACAAAACAAGGTTCTATAAGTGCTAGACAGAATGGACAAGTCAGACAAATGAAACATGTTTGTGCATTTAGAGCGGTCTGTCCCACTGAAGATTTTAGTAACAAGATTGTCAGTTTACATGCAATCCAGGTGTTAAGCTTTGAAGGCAGATCAAGGATGAAGGCTTCTCAGGTTTAAGATAATTAAGTGACAGAGTGAAAACCAACCTTGGTGGAATTTCCATCTGCTCATACCCTACCTAGACTTTTGGAATGTCTACTCTTACTGTTTAACACCAAAGGGTCATGGTGGGTTTGCTTCAACATTGCAAAGTAAGGGTGATAATTGAACAAGTCCTTCCTGTCTTGGAACCCTAAAAAAGCACACTCCAATTAACTGTAACAGACCCAAAGATGGTCTTGATGGAGGACTGGTTTGTACTCCTCTTGGTAAGGTTTTGTCCGCTATTGAATAGGTAACTGGTTTGACATAGATTTTCTGTTTGTGCAAGAGTTTGTGTTTTTATGGGTAAAGAGGTTGTTACGTTTTTGATTGCCCTTTTCTTGTTTAGGGTGTGTCTGTGTTTTTGTTTAACCTTTTTTCTAAATGACTTGTGAGCTTTTTGTTTTACACTGCTGGAAGGCTACCTCACAAAGCGATTTCCTTTAGTCGCTGTGATTCCAAACCATTAACTTCCACCGCTGTAGCGCCAGCTCCTAAACAAAATACCATATGATAACCTAGTGAAGAAGACCCTACCATTGCTAAAGAAGGCGTTAAGGACTAACATACCAATGTGGTAAACCTGTCACTAAATGGAGTGCCCAGACCTTTTATTTGATATTCCAGTCAAGGGATTGTGATCTAGTCAGTAGTTGTAAATGTTCTCTGTAATTTGTGTTTCTTGCTTGAACTACTTTTCAAAACCTTGCCTTTTTTTACAAGTCTAGGAGATTGGTGCCACAGCCTTTTTTTAATTACCAATTTTTGCATTTTACAACACTCTACAGATGCAATATACAGTCAGCCTTTTAGAGAAGCAGCTGGGCTCTATTTATGGACAGTTCCATAGCAGAAGGCCAGAAATGTGAGGTGTTGAATAAAGATCGAGGAAAGGTAGGAGACTTGGGAAATGTACATTAATGCCCTACCTCCTTTCGATTGTTATGGGAGGGACACTCTCAGGGAGGAGCATGCACGCTCTTTTATATCGTTGCCAGGACATCTGGCAAAAAGATGAATGTAGATTGAGAGGTGTTAGGAAGCACCCAGTTTGTACGCCCCCATTTGAGGGTTTAGCTTTGTAATGTGAAATGATCGATGGCATGTCAAATTTATTATAAATCCCTGCCCGTTTAACCATACAGAGTTCCATACGGGTATCCCTGCATTGCACGAGCCCTTGTTCTTCAGTGGCCTGACACGGCTGCATATATCAAATGTGCACATACCTTCCAGAGACTGTCTGACCCCTGGGTTTTTCAGTCTTTTTGGATGTGCGTCGAATGTTGATGCCTTGAGTGGCTTGTTCAGTACTGCGAGAGCTACCAATACTACTGTGTGTGACTCTCTCCCCACACGGAAAACTCCCTCCTCTTCATCTAATGTCCGGCATCTTTTTCTTAAAATATCTTGTGTTTCCCCCATTTGAGTACTTTTGTAGTGGATTTGCGTAGTGTACCAATTAGAGGGAACCTTTTTATGTTGGTGAACGGAGTGATAAGTTTTATTTTTTTTTTCCTGGACTGCCCACAAACTCCTTGAACCTAGTGTCCCTGGTACATGTCGTGTATCCCTAATAGCTCGTGCTGTGGAAAGCAATCAACTATTTAGTCACTAACCAGCTTAGTACAGGCGGGGGTGCAGTAATACATTTGCAGTTATGGCCTTCACTTTTTACCCAATCACCTTAACCACAGTAATCTGACGTTACTCCAACACTGATGAGGCAAACCGTGGAGGCTGATACTACTGCAGAAACAGAGCACGACCTTTAGTATGCCATCACTTCATTTCTATCCAGAAGCTTTCAATAAAACTTCCTTCTTCCACGCCCTTTTAAAACGCTTTCAAAAGTAAATTTTAAAATTACTGAGTCATTATGTAGATGTCGTTTGACTCACATTGTTACTTATCTTGTTTACATCTGAGCAGGTCACGACAATCGCGCTGAATTCAATAGCACTAATTTGTGGGATCCCACTGTCGCAGTTTGAAAGCAATATAATGGCCCATTGAGGGAGGACAACTGCTTGCAGGGTTGAGGCATACACTTGAGGATTGTTTCCTTCAATGAAAAGGAGTAAATCAATCATGGTAAGGGCGCTTTTCTAAACTGAAAATCCTGCAAGACTGTTCCTAGACCCCTGGAGCAGGCACACATGCCAAGAACTCAGTGACTCTTTACAGGAACATTCATCCCTTTGAAAGTGAACTCTGCCGAAGAGGCTCCCTGTGCTGTATTTCAGAGTGATGCAAATGAATCGAGCCAAACGTTCTCATTAGCAAACGAAGCAGAGTCTAGCCGCTGTGGTTGGCAGGCAACGGGCGGTGGGGTGTGCAAGTACATTTAGTGGAGGCGGTTGAACTCCATTAGTGCAGTGCTTTTTTTTTACGTATTAGTGCAGTGCTTTTTTTTTTAAAATGGTATTTAAAAAACCCTTTACAATATCCAGTTTCAGCTACAAGATGGTCTCCGTTTTTAAAAGTTTGTTTTAAGGGAGTGCCTACATACTGCGCACCAATTTCACCATAAGTGGAACTCTTCCCGTGCAGGTCATGGCAGCTTAGCACATAAGGTGTTTGCTAGTTTTATGTAAAGAGTGGCACGTTAACCTGGCAAATACTTGTGAGTGATGGAGAGACTTCTTAATACAAGCGGTTCCGGTGGTCTGGAATTTCACAGGGGCCTCTTGCTGAACTGATGTGTAAAAATGAGGAAGTAATGAAACTTTACACCCAAAAACTGAATGCATTTTGAACTCCAAAGGCACGCCTATGCCAGATCCCTGTGGCAGCAACTTTGCCTGGCTGCAGATCAGGTGTGCACCTAGCCTAAGATTTTGGGAGTGGGAGAGGGCTCACCCTTCAAATTGTTCAACACACCTTTTTTTCAATATAAAACCTTTAGGTAACAAATGTTGGCAGAGGCTCTTACTTCAGTGACTGGGGAGGGGCAAACTTACTTGTGAGGGGGCATCTAACATCTTTACACAGTCTAATGAGACTTTTCTAGGTCAGCTTCAATGTTACAAGCAGTTAACTCTGCATTTGAAACCTCACACTTAAAAACTGCTCTGAGAATTGGCTCCCTCCTGTCCCTCCCCAATGCCAATCACTCCCCTGACATGCAAGTATTAACCCCACAACACGATTTCAATTGCCTAAAAATGAATGCAGGTGTTAACAATGAAATGCTTTGTTAGTAATTGAAGGGCATTTGTAGACAGTTTAATGTTTGTTCATCTTGATCCGGCCATGCCTCTGTAAGTAAGCCAGGTTGAGTCCACATAGCCCAAAATTTCGGCGGTGGGGAGGGAGATCCCAATCTGCTCAGTGGTGTTGCGCCGCTGCTGCAGATTGTGTGCGACATAGGGTACTATTGGTTAATCGGACCTAGCCAAAGAAAGAAATAGCTAGGCTTCTGGTTTGTGCCCTGGCTACTAGTATTTCACCCTCTTTCCCAACCCTTAACCTTGTACAACCTCATCCCCTTCCTGTCTTAATTCCAGTCATGGTAATTTTCAAGATAACTTTGTAAACCGTTCCATGCAGAATTGCCTGCTGTAGTCACTGCCGTAAATGGTATTTTTAATAGCAATACATAGATTTTCTGTACAAAGAAAAATCATTTCCATGCATTGATTTTAGAACACTGTAACATAGCCTGGCCTATATAGTGTTAATTGTTATTCGTACAATGTTACATTTTAAGATCACCAAGTACCACCCTCCACAGCCAGCGGGCATGCACACATACACACGGGGATCGATATGGAAGCAAAATAAGAAACCCTGTCTTCACAAAATTATGTAGTTTCTTATTAGATGTGCTCACTTAATATAGCAAACGTCATAGAAATCGCCAGGATTTCAGTGCTAAATTCGCCAGTGTGCTTTCTTGATGAAAATTAGTGAGAGTATACTCTATTATCATTGTCATTTGTGTCCTGAGGACCAGAGACGCCCAATATCTAAGTGGAGAATTTCCCCCCTTATGACCGAAGTCCCACACCAGTCATTCTCCCCTGTGCACAGTAAGATTTTCTTGTCTTACTTGGTTGCAACCACCCCAAAGACCGCAATCCACCTTAAAACTTAGAGCAAAAAAGATAGCAATGGTTTTCAAAGCTGGAGTATACCCCATCTGTGTATCCTGTGCACCAAAGTAGCTTCTCCTTTTCATACAGTGCTTCCATTGGACACTTTCTTAAATGTAATGTTGGAAGTATCCAGCATCAGTTCGGAAAACTGTTTAGAAAACTGCATAGTGTTTTTTATATGTAAAGTTTTGTAAACTATTGAAGGATCACTGGAGGCGGTGAAACAGTCTGTGACACGCAAGTTGCGTGCAGCATTTCCAGTTGTAGATCTCTGTTGAATCAGAGGAAATGGCTTTCTGAAACGCAGGTGGGGCAAGTCTGACACATGTCGGGCAGAGCCAGCCAGCTCCCTCAATCTTTCAGAGGCACTGCCCTGTCTGGACGCATTTCTATTCCTCTGTAGGGCAGCTAATTTCTGCATCAAACTCTGAAGAAAACAATCAGTGGCATGTTCTAAAAATGAAATTGAAGGCAGATCTAACAAAGGTCTGCAAACTTTGTCCTGCTTAACCAGCAATGTCTACACTCCCAAGTTGCCCCCTTTTGCAACTCAGACCAAATCAAAACATCTCTGTCCCAAGGAAAAGGACCTCTTGATGTAGCACATTAGTTATCAATTAGATTTGACTCTGGATTCGCACCCCTATCCAAACGTTTCTTCTCTTTATTGTTGCACACATTGGTTATTCTGTAGTGCACTATCCGAATGTTTTGTAGTAACCTTTCTAAGAAAAGCGGCATTTACTCTCCTCCTTCTGCCAAGCAGAACAAACTCCTGCAAAAACCTGAAAATTAGATGCAACAAATTTCCGCTCTCGACTGAGCAGAGCAAAAGTTAGTTTGTTGAAAAATTGTGCAGAAGAACTTTCAAAGAAATATGCCCAATTCCAACATGATTGCATATGTCTCATAATCTTTATGTACCAGCTTTGTAACACTAACATAATTTGACTCCTTTTCTTACTTTTCAGTGTTTTTTGTCAAATTATTTGTCTGTCAGATTGTATTTTAATAAAGATTCACAAAGTTTTCTTTCCCTCTGTGTATTGTGTTATCGGAGTAGCATGAACTTCTGTTTCAACTTTCTCTAGGATTGAAGATACAACTTTCTCTGATTTAATTTGCGGTCTCCCTTATTTCGCTCTCTCTCGCCATTGATGAGCAGGCTTCCTCATGCGCATGGCACATTGGTAAATGTCTCCAGTCCTGTGACTGTGAGTTTGAGTGTGGAACAAGCTATTTCTTTTAAGCGTTTGGCGAATTGGAACGGTATCAGCTGAAGTGATGTCCTACCATTCTCCGGGAAGTATGCATCATCTTTGGCGATGATCTTATACTAGGAGGGGATTTTAATGCATATTGTTCTCCCAATGTCAGACAAATATCGAAATCTAGTACTAATAGATCTAATGGAGAATTGTTGGACCTTGTTCTCCAACTGGAATTTGATGATTCTTAATGGCAATATGTGTAATGAGCTGGTCTCTACCCCCACATGGTCAAATGGAAAGGCTGAGTCCACAATTGGTTATATCATAGGATCGCCAGAACTATTTCATTACTTTACACAGTTTAAAGTTGTGTATATATAAAACACAGCGACCATAAATCCCTACAGGCCCGCTTCTTTCTTCAAAGCTTTTCTACCAATAATGTGTATTCTCACAGCCTGCAAGTGTCCAACCAAGGGAACCGGGTAGAGAGCTTAACAAAGCAAGTCAAACAATTTAACTCCAAATTAAGCCAAATAGTGGAACATGGCCACGAAGCCGAAATAAATAACTTATGTGCCCCTGCTAGCTATGTCGAATTCCTATGGGCTCTAGATTGTCCACAAGCCAAAAAAAAGGTTAAAATTCAAGTGCTATTTGCGTTCTTTTGACGAAGCAACCTACATTAAAAAAAAAGCTCAATAAAAGTATACAAGCACTTAAAGAATACTGAGATAAAATAAACATTGATGGACAAAAAGAAAGAACTAAGCAATAAGTATCGACACTGGTCACAAACCCAGAGAATACCACAACATCTGTGATGACCAAGTCATGCTTCAAGCCCCATTACCGACACAATCAAGACATTTCTCGCTGATAATCAATGGCCAAACTCTATCCCAAGGAATGCAGCAGTCATCCACAATTTCGTGCAAAGTATGGGTAGAGTATTTCATTGAGACCCCTAAAACATCAACCTTGAACCTAACTGTTTGTAAGGACAAAAATAACTGGACTCTTACCATATCCAAAGATTAAATTGTGTCTCTCATTAAATCGAGATCTCGGGCCACTAGCCACAATGGTTTCATAAATATGATCTTAATATCCGATATAATAACCTGGTCAAGGATTTTACATGGTCTCTTTGAAAACATTATCCAGAATAAATCACTGCCTGAATCTTGGAGATGAGCCATTGTCATTCCTATTTATAAAAGGAGATAGAATAGACCCCATCAACTACCGTCCTATAGCCCTTATATATTGTGACAGCAAGATGTTTGCAGGCCTAGTGCTCAAAGATCTAGAGAAATGGGCAAAGCCCTGAAAAATTCTTGCTAGACAACAAACAAGTTTCCAACACTTAATGACCTGATTCTCTACACCGTAAAAGACCGAAGTGAATGTAATAAACTAACACCAACATACATTGCCTTGATTGATCTAAAAAAAAGCCTTCGAATTAGTGAATGGGGCTAAATTGTGGGCCAAACTTCTGACATGGGGAATCACAGAAGGCTTGCTTGCTATCATAATAGCTCTCCATAAACATACAATCTTCCAAGTTAGATTATATCTAAAAGGAGAACTTTTACCAGATATATCTACTTTCAACGGGGTAAGACAAGGCTGTATTCTAGCTGCATTCCTTTTTAATCTTTACCTAGCAGACTTGCCAGATTTCTTGCAAGCTCATACGCTTGTATGCCTTAATATAGTTAAATGTCCTGTCTATTTTCTAGAATACGCTGACGAGATAGCCTTAATTGATCACACTTTTGTTGGATTACAACATCTAGTTAAGGCGATGGAACAGTATGCCAGTGAAAATGAGCTAACAATCAAGCTTTCAAAATCTAACATAATGATTTTTGGTAAACAATCCAATACAAGAAAAGCACCCACATGATACATGAACAGCCACATCCTGACAGTTGTGAAAAAGATAAAATTATCTAGGCTTTAATCTTTACAACTCAGTCGCTAAAAGATCTGAATTAGAGTCAAAACCTACACGATACAAAAGCCAACTAAAATAACTGTTGAAGTCATTGTGTAGATTCTCGCTGTTACCTCTGTTAAAGTTCTATAAAGGAAGTGATACCAACAATACTACATGTGATGGAAATTAATTCCAGGGCCCCGAAATTTAACTGGGCACTTTTGGGAGGTCGAATATGGAAACAATCCATCACTTCCAATATCTATCATTATAGCACGTCTCAGATATGAATTATGACTGCGTTCACTCCAATCACAGTTTGATTGGAAACTATTACTCATTTATAGATCTATTTTAGATCCTCGCAAACACTCTTTGTATGAGAACATGAGATCACATGATCTCCGACAAGAGCAAATTTGTGTCCAAATTACAAAGAGACGTTGACCAAATTCTTCAGAACTGCGAAGTAACAAGTGAGATGTTGATTACAAACCCAGACAAAGTAAAGCAAGCTTTATTGAGAACCGATTGGATCACAACTAGAGCGTCATTTTGAAATCTTAAAAGTGCAAATAAATTCAGAGTATTTGAGAAACCAAGTAAATATGTACTGCCATACTTAAGATTTCCAAATCCCAAATGGCGTGCCAAACTTCTGCGTTTTCGTTTAAATCTGGTGAAAACGAATCAAACCGTGAGAATATGGCAAAATCTAGAACACAAAGGAGGAGAATGTGAGTTATGTAGCAAATGGTTTACCCAAGATAAAAAAACACCTTTTAATAACTTGCCAGCCACACTCGTCGTAAGAGTGAAATATTTTACTAGATTTGTTCACCACACTGAGTTTGGCACAGGCTGTCATCCGGAAAGGAAATCTTATCAATAGAGCTTCTGAAATTGTTAAATGAAATGCATTGCATAAAAGTTTCCTTGTAATGAAAAAAATAAATGAAAAATTCATTTTCTTCCTCCCATGACCAATCGAACAAGTTGTAAAAAAACTGACATTTACCTTTTTTCTAGATCTCTTTTCTTTCTTTTTTAACTGTAGAATAACTGTAAAAATGCGGACTAGAGGCACAATAAAGAAATAATAATACATAAACTAGTCACTAGCACCCATTGTGCTGCTAAATAGTGCCGGATTTCTAGAATTCACCCAAAGGGTAACTGCACATACTCTTCTTTTTAGCTAAATGCCAGGGGGCCTTCCCAATACCTATTGTCCAGGAATAGTTCAGACAAGCAATTATGTATTCCCATGATTGGTAAGTATTGTATTTGTCCTACTGGTTACCATGGTGAAGTGTAAATCGTGCAGATGTTCTACTCTTTATCTGGACACTATTGAAGCAGCCCAGTGACTGGCGCAGAGAGCAGCTTTCCTTCTCTTTTCCTAACTGAGTTGGGATGCTTGGCAAATTCTTATCTTACATGATCTGCTACAATTTACCAAATTCTGTTTAAGTGGTAAATATTAATTATTTACCCTGACACCACAGACCCAGGTCATGGTCTCAATACTTACTCCAGATAGTCTCCTCGCAGCTGTACCACTATGGAGGTAGATGATGCAGTATAAATGACTATGTACACCTTGAAAAAAAGCCCAGAGATTCTCCAGGAATGTAGCGCTATAAGGGATGGGGCTAGGGTGGGATTAATGATTCAGTGATGGGCTACCTGGGTAAAAACGTATTTCGGAAACCAAACATTTCACCGTGACATAAATGCTGCTTCTCGCTATCGGGTTCGTTTTTCTTTCCATTAGGGTTTCATTACATTAAGTGGGACACTACCAGCACTACGTATGCTAATAATGATCAATTTGAGGGAAACCTTTACAAACCAAAGTGCATCTGCATTTATTTTCAGCATTCTGGACTCTTTATAAAGGAAGCTGCTTGAAAGCTGTTTCTTGGTTTCTCTCTCCCTCAATTATGTACCCCACACCTCACATTAGGGTCCTGATGGCAGGGATGATGTCCCTGTTAGGCTTCCACCTTCACTGGCAACCTAGTTCAGACCAAAGTGGAGATGCAGGCAGGCTTAATTGCCTAATCTGGACTCCCTGCCAAGATTCCTCAAATTTAAAGGTGTTGGCAGGCGTGCCACAAGTATCATGGCAAAGATGCAAGAAATACCCCCACAGGCAATGCCTAACCTCTGTGGTATGGTTGCTTACACAGATGAGAAGTAAGGGTTTTGGGGGGTATTGCACGAACAGCCTGGGCCTTCCAAAGAATGTGGTTGCCTGTTATACTGGCAGAAGAAACAAACCTAGCAGTTCCTCGTTTGATTCCAGTCCCCACTTTAAGGACAATTTCCAATTCAGACCAACCCACAGTCTGTTGTGCAGCTGCTAGGGGAGGGGATCTGGAAGTGCAATACCGCTCATTAACATTGCTCATGTAAATAATTGTCTTCTTGAACTTGTATATGTCCACAGAAAAATGTATAGTGACGTTTCTACGGTCTGGTCTTTTAATAAAGCAAGACCAGGCTAAATGGTATAGCAAGATTAGTTTGTGCTCAAGATTTCTATGCACCAACTTTAGCGTCTGTGAGGCAAACGTTTACAGTTCCCGAGCTACTGTACTGCTGATGGGTGGCAATGACCGCTGTATAAGACAGGAGAAGCATTTGTATTAAAAGGGTGTGAAACTGTGTTTTTTTAATTGTAAAATAGTTTGAATTAAACTTTATACAATCTCAATCGGAAAAAAGAATGAAAAGAAAGTCAGTTCATTAAAAAAACAATGGATATATATACTAAAAACGTAAAAAGGGAAGAAAACAAGATTTGCTAACATTTTAAAACAATTCCAATTACATAATAAAAATAAGTTTTCAGATTTACTAGTTTACAAAAAAAATTACTATAGCAAACAAAAAGAATGCCTTATAGGATGAAAGTTGCAAACAAATGCTACATACATTTAATTCTATAAGTTTCAACTTTTGTAGCTATTGCACAATTTTAATGATAAGTTTTGTGGATTTGCCTTATAACATATAGCACCATAAGTTCAAATGTTTAAAACAATGTGTGATGGAATTAAAGCTATCTTGGCGATTATTCTGTAGGTTACGGCAATATACCATGACGTGTTTCAACGACTCATGAGGGTCTTGACAATATCTGCATTTTGCATTTTCTTGTCCTCTGAGGTATAGAACCTCTCCAGTTGGTAACAGATTAAAACGAAATGACATAAAGCCTTCTACAAAGCGCATGTCAGGACATTGCTTTAGATAGCTAGGTAGTTCCCCTCTTGATTTACATTCTAGACTTAATTTCATTTGAAAGACTGTATTTTCTGCGATCATCACATTCCTTTACCCAATCAGTGTCTAGTATTTTATTTTTTCTGGGTATGATATTAACAGATCTGGGGTTATTTCAAAGTAGGTCACTATTTGCTGGCACTGTTGGAAGAAGCTGTGAAAAGGTTTTCCTAGTCCGTTCTTTATATGTTGTCCTATTAGCGCATATAAAGAATCGGGCCTATTAATCTTCATTTTACGGAATAGGAACAGCTTCTTCTTCTGTACGAACGATAGAATAGAATTCAGTCCTAGTTGAAAATGTGGGATACTCAATACTCAAAGGAACACAAATTGGCAGTGAGAGCACCTTCCTCCTGATCTTTCCCTCTAATTTGCACAGGTCTAATTTATCTAGTTGACTGTATATTTGTAGTCCATATATGATGGATGGGAAGACTTGCTAGTGAAGAAATAGATTAGCGGTTTATAGGTAAATCAACAATATTTCAGTTTGATAGATTTCATTTGCCCGATATAATGGGTTTCCCTTGCCCATAGAGCTGTTTTCCTGATCTTGTGTTCCAAGGGTCTAGTTAGATTGAACCCTAGATATTTTATTTGCAGAGTGACCACTATAGCAAACTTGTCGATTTTCCAAGTTAACTTTGTTTTTTTAAAGTTTTTCCCCATTATAGCACAGTATGTTTGATTTAGTCAGATTTATTAATAGGCTATTTAGTTCAACATATTCATGAAAACTGTTGAGTAGGCTTTGAAGGCCAATGGGTGTTCTATCTAACAGAATGCCATCAGCATAAGTGCCACACACGTTTTGTTCACCTCCTATTTTTGGCTCTATAATTGATGCTTTTTTGTGAAAATCACCTACATCTGAGATGTACAAATTAAAAAGACATGCTGAAAGAATGCACCCCTGCCTTACACCACGTTCTATTTTTATTGGTCTAGAGACTGCTGTTTTATTCTCACGTGTGTATCATTATGTAGTTGGGTTAGGATGTCTAGAAGTTGTAGTGGAATACCCCATTCCAGTAGTTTGGACCACAGCCTAGCTCTATCCACCTTATCAAATGCTAGGCTGAGATCAATACTGGCTACATACAGAGGGCTGCGATCTTCTGTACATGCCTGATCAGTCATCGATTTTATATATAGCCCACTTGCGTCCGTACATATTCCCTTTCTAAAACCAGTTAGATAGCGGGAAAGTCGTCCTGTAGTAGCTGCCCATTCCTCCAGACTCTTCAAGACACATCTTGTAAATATTTTGTTCTCAACATCTAGGAGTGCAATAGGGTGATGGCTCACTGGTAATAGTCTACTTCTTTTCTTATAAATTGGTATTATAACTGATGAGGACCAGGATATATTTGTGTCCATAGCTTGGGAAGGAAAGGAAGATCCACAGCATTTTTCTTGGATCCCAAGAGTGGTGTGCGCTTGATGGGTAGGATTGAATTTTCTGCTGCTGCTGAAACCTGCCTGCTTCTGCTAAAACACCATGTAACCCAACAACCCCCTTACTGAATACTGATACCAGTATCTACCCCCTCACACACACACACATCTTGAGCCTACGTGCTTTCCACAGCCATTCAAATGAATTGCAGTTAGCTCATGCCACAGGGTGACTTTCCTGCAAAGGCACGCTGCCTGGGAGTCCACTGCTTAGCTAAGTCAGTAACATTGCTGCAATACCATCACAGTAATGGAGCAACTCTGTGCCTACAGTGTCGCTAGCCTATGATGGTAGGGACTGTATTCTGTGCCGCAAGCATTCCACTTTCCTTGCGTTCATCTGCATATGTCCCATCTGCCTTTAAGCGCATGAAGAAGAAATCATATGAGAATAGAGTGAAGGTTAATAATTCTGAGTTTTATAACGCAGATTTGAACAGTGCTCGTCATGTTTTTAGCCTGTTTTATTTCAGTTTATCTTAGACTCTTCGATGAGAGCAAAGGCCAAAGATAGGTTGTGCCGATAGTAAATATGATCTTTTCAGATAGATGCATAGCATCCTAAATTCCTTATTTAGCCACTCATTTTCAATGACATGTTCTTTGAAGACTCATGTGACGTGTTCATTGTTTCACTCTCCCCATGATGAACCACTAGCCAAAAGTATGTTCTGATAAATGGTTCAACAAGCTCTGAAACTATCGGAAGCCCTCTAGAGTGGGATGATTGCCTGCTTGCAGGTAGCATAGACTTGTAGCAGATCCGCGTTCCCTAGCACCATTCGAAATATTTTGTGTTTAGGTTATGGTTGAAGATTGAAACCGGTATTGGACACTCCCAGATAGCCAGATCTGCAGAAGAGTGATTTATGTGCATAATGAACAGCTAAGCCATTAAGAATAGAATACCTCTCCAGCATGGATTCACATGCTCATGAATATTCCCTGTCGTCAGGCCGGGAATCCTCTGTAAAAGAAAAAACTGTTTCACTTTCACTTACAAACTGTCTTTCTCCCCTAAACCAATCGCTGCACTCTGGTTCATGCTGCCCCCAGCCAATGACTGCCCTCTCCCAAAGCCCCTCCTCTGGCAGTCATCTTGAGAGTTTCACTGCACCTTCAAGCGTTGGAAGTCTTCGAGTTTTGCTCCGTGAGCTATTAAGTTTTTTCCAGAAGGTCTGATTTTTGTAAAACAGAGCCCGTGTTCTTTCTCTCCATCTGCCGACAAGCAGGGATCTGTTTGTCGGTGAATTTCGGTGCCCCTCAAGGGCAAGGATCGTTGAGTTTTTGTTGAAGTTCCAGAAGGCCATTGGGCCTACTCTGCACTCCGGACCATGTTGGAAGAGAAGAAAGAGGGAAGCTCCCCTTTCAAGCTCTTTTCCAGCTGCACACTGCGGAACATGTTTGTAGAGGACAACCACCTTCAGTTCCTCTACTGTCTCCACCTGGACCACCGAGAAGGAGATTGCGGGATCTGCCTTGGCTTCAGCAAGAGAACCATGAAAGATCGTAACAGCAGACTGGCGGCGTGGCTCAGCGCCAACGTCTCTACCCTGTGCCTCAAGCAGGGACATGCCTCACCCAGGACCGGCCGGTCCCAGGAGCAGGCCTCTAAGTCCTTTGAGGGTGCCCCATCCGTGGGGGGTCTAAGATAAGGTGAAGCACTGCAAGTCTGTTTCCGTTGGGGTTGCCACACAAGTTGGCCCTAAATAGGCAGGGCGCGGTCAACCTCACCATCTGCCTCCATCTCCAGCCATCAATCCAGCTCCTCCTCAAAGAGGAAATCGGCCAACCGCTGCGCTAAGCTGCGGGAGAAGCCCGAGAAGCCTAAGGTGCAAGACAAGGCGGCTGACCTGCCTAAGAAGGCCCAGGTGGCGTAGGAAAAATCATCAGCAATAGAGATGGTAGTGGCTGCTCTCTCGAAGGCCAAAGAGGCTGACCATGTCAAGGTAGCCCTGGCTGTACCCAGAGTGTCCCTGGCCCGAGGTGGGAGGCATCGACCAGGGCCATGGAGAGGACACAGGAAAAGAGGATGGCGGAACTAAGCCCGAATCCGACCCCTCCGGACACAAAAGGGGCAGGGGGCGAGGAGTCCTGCAGGCAAGTTGTATTCCAAGGAACAAATGTTTCTTCCTCAGACGAGGTGAACCAGGAGTCCTTGTAAACACGGACGTGGGGGATGATGACGGTGGAAATGCTGACGGAGACGATGGCAGAAATGCCAATGGGGACGACGGAAATGCAGACGGCGCTGGGCCTAGTAGGCCTACCGCCCCAACTCCAAGAGATGTATCACTGAACATCTTCTCGACCCTGCACATGTTGGTGTCGCAAATTCAGAAAAGGATGCTCCAGGTGGCCACAGATCGAGCTCCGGCGAAAAAGAGGAAGCGCCAGCCAGCACCACCTCATCAAACTCTGCACCCGCACCCTGCTCCTCCCTCTGCCGCCTTGAGGGACCAGGACACTGAGATAAACACGGCAGTGAGGACAACGGATGACGACATAGTCATGGCGGGCGGTTCCCCACTGCAGAGGGCTTCCCCACCAGATGAGGTGGGGTCGTTTCATGCCATGGTCACCAGAGCATCCAAGCTCTTCCAGCTGACGCCCAAAGAGACCAAGAAGGAAGGTTTCTTCTACCAGAGGAGCGAGGCAAAAAGACCATCATGGCGGTGCCGCCGTTGGATGACATTTGGGAGGAGGACCGGGCCCTGATGAAGAACCTGACCATGGCCACAGCCAAGTGGGATAGGCTAGAGAAAAAATACCGGGTGCCTATGGTAGCAACCTTCGCTGGACTCCGTGATATCGGCGGCTGCGAAGAAGAGATCATTTAACCCCTCATCTTCGTCCTCCGTCCCTCCAGATAGTGAGGGGAAGAAGTTGGACGCCATGGGGAGAAGGGTCACCTACTCCATGGCATTGAAATTCCAGGCAGCCAACGCACTGGCGATCCGGGCCAGGTACGACAGAGAACTCTGGTACAAAAAACTTTCCCCGATTCTGGATTTTCTGCCTGACAACAAACTGGTGGAAGCGTTCTCTCTCCAGGAATCGGAGGTGGCGTTGGACCATGCCATCGCAGTGGCCATGGACATTGCCAAAACAGGTGTCTGACAGATGGGGAACGGTGTCTGCCTCCATTGTCAAGGCTGGCTGAAGGCCACACATTTGCTCCAGGAGGTCCAAACGAGGGTACCGGACATGCCCTTCAACAGGGCCAACCTCTTCAGGAAGACCGTTGACGAGTCTTTAAAAGCCATCAAGACTGATACGGAGACGGCTCATGCCCTGGACACTCTTCAGCAGCACCACCCTTCCTTTCGCACCTCTGGCGGAAAGTCCAGCAGATCAATGAAGGGTTTCGGTGGAGGTAGCTTGTGCTGTCAACCCTCTCGATCCATAACCCAGGAGGCCTTCAGAGGCCATTCCAAGCCTTTTGGTGGAGGTGGCCAGCGCTGTTGTCGCTTCCAAGGCCGAACGCAGGCACCAAAGCAGGACTGGACCAGCCAGGACATCTGGCCCCCACCCATGCACCACCGAAAGATGGGTGCTGGATGCTCTCGCCCATGGACATAACTTGGAGTTTCAGCAAAAGTGTCTGCATAGCCCTCTGGTAGCCCAGCAGCAACAGCACATCCCTCGGCTCCTTCAGGCGGTACGGGCCATGCTACGAAAGGGGCATGATGGAGCTAGTTCCAAGACAACTCCGGGGCTCCGGAGTCTACTCCAGATACTTCTTAGTAATGAATAAGGCTGGAGGCCCATTCCAGACCTTCAGCTTTTCAACAAGTACCTCAGGTCCCCATTCACAGGAAACATCAGAAGTTCCTGTGCTTTGTAGTGCAGGGAAGAGGCTACCAATTCAAGTCCCTCCCTTTCAGCCTGGAATCGGCGCCCAGAGTGTTTACGAAGTGCCAGCACCAGTGGGGGCCCATCTATTTCTTCAGGGGAAACACGTGTACCTGTACCTCGACGACTAGCTCATCCACACCAAGGCAAGGGAAGCAGCTGTATAACACACAGAGGACCGTCCGGCTGCTGACGGATCTGAGGTTCTCCGTCAACTAGCCAAAGTCCTGCTTGCTCAACAGTCTCCTGCCTGGCGTCGCCCTCGGGAGAGAGGGTAGCAGCCATACTGGGGAAGGTGCAACGGCTGTTGTCATTGAAGGCCGCCACAGGGAGGACCATCAAGTTGCTGCTTGGCCCAATGTCGTCATGCATCCACCTTATCTGACTCTGCAGGTTATGGATGCGACCTCTTCAGGAGATCCTGGACGCTCTCTAGGTGAGTGTCCGGAAGCTTCACAGACATGATCTCTCTCGATGAGGAGTTCCGTTGGGCGATATGGTCGTGAGGCGTGCACTCGAATGTTGCCCGGGGCACAGGGTTTCAAAAGCCCCCCCATACCAGGAGACAGTCACCACGGACACTTACCTGGAAGGCTTGGGAGCCCACACTGGATGTCTGCACGCCAGACGCCTGTGGCTAGCAGAGGAGAGGGATCTCCACATCAATATCCTGGAGTTGGAGGCAGTGTTCTGGGCCCTCAGGTCATTCCTCTGTACCTGAAGGGCAAGATGGTGAGGATCTTTACAGACAACACCACCATGATGTTCTACATCAGGAAGCAGGGGGTGGGGGCACCGATCCCCCGTGCTCTCCAGAGAGGCGCAGGATTTTTGGCACTGGGCTGTCGACCAAGAGATGTTCCTCATCCCTTCTCACCTAGTGGGAGTCAAGAACACAATCGCCAACTCCCTCAGCAGGGAGCTGCGCCCCTGCCACGAGTGGGAACTTCAGCAGCAAGATCAGGTGGACCGCATCTTCCTCAAGTGGGGCAGACCCCAGATCGATCTGTTTGTGATGGCAGGGAACTCCAAATGCCATAAATTCGCCAGCAGTTTCCACCAGCCGAGGAGCATGGGGATGCGTTCTCCTTCCTGGGTGGGGGGGCCTGACCTATACGCATTTCCTCTCTTGCCTCTCCTTCTGCGGGTACTCAATCAACTCATACAGTGCTGATGCAGGATGATACTCATCGCCCCGGCATGGCCGAGGCATATTTGGTACCTATACCTTCTCAGCCTGTCAATGTCCCCTCCAATCACGCTAACGGTGATTGCGGATCTGCTCTCCAGAGAAGGATGCGCAATCCTGCACCATGAACCAGGATCGCTGAACCGGAGGGCTTGGCTCCTGCAGCCATAGAGTTTGGAGGATACGAGTTGCCGGCAGACTGCAGGGAAGGTCCTTGTAAAGGCCAAGGCGTCATTGACTCTTAAGTGATACGGGCACAAGTGGAAGTGTTTTGCTACATGGTGCCAGTCACAGAAGATCAACCCTCTGAGGGTCACGGCCCTACAGATTCTTCCATACTTGCTACACCAGGTCTCCAGGACGATCTTCTCTTTGGTCCAATCGTCTTGTCAAGGAGTTCCTCAAAGGACTGTTTCATTGTTTCCCGCCAGTGAAGAATCCTGCTCTGGCGTGGGCGCTGAACGTGGTGCTTATGAGGCTCATGGGGGGCCCCCCTTCGAGCCTATGCACCATGCCCCTCTCAAATTCCTCTCATGGAAAACTGCTTTCTTCGTGGCCATCACCTCTTCCAGGAGGGTGGGTGAGATCCGGGCCCTATCCTGCAAACGGCCATATCTGACTTTTCACGAATAGAGTGGTGCTGCAAATGCACCCCTACTTCATGCCAAAGGTTCTGTCGGAATTCCACCTCAATGAGCCTTTGGTGTTGCCTGTGTTCTTTCCAAAACCTTAGTCACCGGCTGAGAGGACTTCGCACTCGCTGGATGTTGCTTGTACTCTGAAGTTCTATGTGGCATGCACAAGGAGTTTTTTGCAAGACATCTCAACTGTTAGTGTACTTTGGTCCTGTGAACCATGTGAAGGCCGTGTCCAAGGCTTCCATCTCCAGGTGGCTCTCCGGCTACATCACACACACTGCCATCGGTTGGCGAACCTACCGCTGACCGGCCGTCCGAGAGCCCATTCCACCAAAGCAATCGCTGCGATGATGGCGTTCGTGTCTGGTGTGCCCATGTTGGACACGTGCAGGGCTGCTACATGGAGGTCCACGCACACTTTGACAAGATTCTACTGTGTCGACAGGGATTCCAGAGAGAAGTCCAGGGTTGGCCAAGCACTGCTACGCACCCTGTTCGCTTGAAGGTGAGCCTGTTCTGGAGGTAAGAGTATTTGCTTCTGTTGAGCCTTGCCACCTTCCGTGGTTGTGTAAAGTTGTACTGCTATGTATTCTTTATTCATGAGCATGTGAATCCATGCCAGACCCCATGCTGGAGAAGGAACAAGTTACATACCTGTAACTATTGTTCTCCAGCATGGGTCTGGCATGGATTCACATGCAAACCCTCCCTCCTGCCCCTCTGCTGCTCTTCTTGGTCATACTGCCACTTTATGTGCTACCAAATCTGAAGATGGCTGCCAGAGGAGGGGCTTAGGAAGAGGACGGTCATTGGCTGGGGGCAGTATGACCCAGAGGGCAGTGACTGGTTTAGAGGAGAAAGACAGTTTGTAAGTGAAAGTGAAACTGTTTTTTCTTTTACCCAGTATTCCCGGCCTGGCGACAGGGAATATTCATGAGCATGCAAATCCATGCTAGACCCATGCTGGAGAACAATAGTTACAGGTAAGTAACTTTTTCCTTCCCTTTAAATATGCCAAAAACACATACTTAGAGGGGAGCTAAGTAAATCTAGCCAGTCTCTAGTATACACCATGCACAAAGCATTTGTGCTCCACATTTCTTTTACATTCTCTCTAATCAAACCATTAGCCTTTTTTCAATATTGACTATTGTATTTAAAAAGTGTTGCCATAACCCATTTTTGCGTGGCGACCCCAACGGACACAGACTTCCAGTGTTTGGCCTTGTCTTGGGCCCCCGCGGATGGGGTGCCCTCAAAGCACTTATAGGCCCGCTCCTCGGACCGGCTGGTCCTGGGTGAGGCATGCCCCTTTTTGGGACAGGGGGTAGAGGCCTTGGTGCAGAGCCACGCTGCCAGTCTATTGTGGCTATCTTTCATGGTTCTCTTGCTGAACCCGAGGCAGATCTCGTAATCTCCTTCTCGGTGGTCCGGGTGGAGACAGTAGAGGCACTGATGGTGTTAGTCCTCTACAAACACTTTCTGCACTCCGCAGCTGGAACAGAGCTTGAAAAGAGAGCTGCCCTCTTTCTTCTCTTCCGACATGGTCCAGAGTGTGGAGTAGGCCCGATGGCCTTCTGAAACTTTCGATGAAAACTCAACGATCCTTGCCCTCGAGGGGCGCCAAAATTCACCAACAAACAGATCCCTGCTGGTCGGCCGATGGCGAGAAAGAGCACAGGGGCTCTATTTGACAAGAATCAGGCTTTTTCTTGAAAAGAAGCATGAAAAAACATATAATAGCTCGCAGAGCAAACCTTGAGTACTCCCAACACATGAATGTACAGTGAAACACTGATAATGGCTGCCAGAGGAGGGGGTGTAGGGAGAGGGCTGTCATTGACTGGGGGCACTATGGCCCTGAGTGCAGTGTTTGGTTTAGAGGAGAAAGTTTGTAAGTGAAAGTGTTTTTTCTTTTACAGAGGATTCCCGGCCTGACAACGCAGAATATTCATGAGCATGTGACTCCATGCCAGACTCATGCTGGAGAGCAATAGTTACAGGTAAGTAACTTGTTCCTTCCTTTTAAATATGCCAAAAACACACGTACCTTGAAGGAAGCTAAGTAAATCTAGCCAGTCTCTAGTATACACCATGTACAAAGCATTTGGGTGCAACATTTTTTTACATATTCTCTGATCAAACCATTAGCCTTTTTTTATATTGACTGTTATAAGCAAAAAAAGTTACCATAACCCATTTGTTAACAATTTCAAACAGTTGTTTTCTAGTCAATAGTGATTTTTGTTGTCAGAGTGATGTTAAATATTCAACCAGTTTCTTCCAAGCACGCACTTAGAAAATCTGGATTTTTAAACCCCTGCCCTTCTCCATTTCGAAACCCCACTTAACTGCCCCCTCTAGAGCCCTGCTCCAATGGCTCCTAGAAAGCCCCCTTCATTGGCCCAGACAATAATTATCTGAATCGAAGTATATAGGCCCCCTTCTTCTAATACCCACTCTTCAAAGGCCCTTCATAGCACCATCCGGATCTCTACTTCTGGATGGTCCTCCTTCTTGAACTGGCTATAGATACCCATCTTTGGCAGAGTTCCTGTTTTACCCTTTCAATACATTCTCGTCATAGGCCACACCAGCTATCTGTTTCCCCATCCAGTCCAGTTTCGTGGCATCTGCAAAGTCCCTCCCCATAATCCCCACCATATATCTTGCTTTCTCTCTCTCTCTCTCTCTCTCTCTCTCTCTCTCTCTCTCTCTCGCTCTCTCTCACCCTCACTCTCTCTCTCTCTCTCTCTCACCCTCACTCTCTCTCTCTCACCCTCACTCTCCCCCCGCCCCTACAGAACACCTCTACATTGATCCAACCTGGTCAAGTCCAAACCCAATGACCATCCAACCCTCCTATCTGCAGAAGCCTCAAGTGAGGGCTATGTAGCCATCTAACCTAATGGCAGAACAGACTGCCACTCAAAAGAAATGCCCAAACTAAGCAGAGTAGGTTTCACTTATGGAGGGGGGCTAGCAGAGAGGTATAATTATTCACCACCAAAGATTACACTACACTGGTATACTGAAAAAAATACACTTCTATTACAAGATCACACATGTGTTAGGAAAAATAATGCTCATGTGAAACATAAAACACCAGCAGATCATATTGTCTATATAAAAGTAGTAAATGGCCAGCTAAGGCTTAACCACTCGTTACCCTAAAATGACAGACACTATACGTGTAAACAGTTAGCGGTGAGTAAGGAGTTGGACCCCTAGACATTAAACAATACACTAATACCATCCTGATTAGGATCCCAGAAACCGCACAGAATGCAGACACGGGTTTCCCACTACTCTCTAGGTAAGTATTACACCATATATATATATATATATATATATATATATATATATATATATATATATATATATTCATATATTCAAAAGAATGTCAGGAAAAGATGCAGATTGGCGGATACATAGTACCTCCAACTTTAGCCAAAACTTTGCCCAAGCACTCTCGACCATTTACTACGTTTTTTTTTTAAAAAATGTTCCTTTATTAATCACAAGTAGCGCAAATCTTCATTAAAAAGCATACATGACAATACCTGGTCAGACCAGGTATGAAGCAGCACTCACCCCAACAGTGAGAGACCCTCCAGGACGCCCAATAGTATCTTCAATAGGCAGTCTTTTGGAAAACACCTCCACATTTTTTGACCATTTCCTCCAGCCATTTGTGTTAAGTCTAAACTCATACAGTCGAGATACATCAGATCTCCTACTAAAATTGAATGAGGTCAACTGGGAGCCTAATTACTTTCTTGTCTCCCTAGACGTGGTGTCCCTGTATATGTCCATAAAGCACCAACATGGATTGAATGCATGCCGTCACTTTCTGGACAGTAGATCTGTGAGCTATCGCCAGCATAATAAGATGCTGTTAGAAATGCTGAAATTCTGCCTGGAACACAATTTTTTCCTGTATAATGATGTAATATACAGACAAACCCAGGGCACAGCAATGGGGTCTTGCATGGCACCCACTTACGCCAATCTTTATATGGGATGGTGGGAAATGACAGTGGCATGGAGTGAGGAGCTGGAAGCATTTACTAAACATATAGTAATGTGGCATCGATTTATTGATGACCTGTTTCTAATATGAGATGCTGATGTACTTCTCTAATTCTTTCTCAGTCCCATCTTAAATTCTAATGAATTGAATTTAAAGCTTACCAGTACTATCAGCAAAAAAGCATTGGTATTCTTGGATGTCTCATTACGCATTGATCAGAATGAATTAATTACCTTGTACAGAAAAGAAACCAGCTCTAACTCCATGCTCCATGCTTGCAGTCACCACCCTATAGCTCTTAAAAAATCTATACCCTATGGAGAATTCCTTAGGGCAAAAAGAGTGTGGAGCAAAGAGGCAGACTTCCAAAAATATTGGCAACAGATTTGACAGAGGATATTTGAAAAGTACAGTGACGGAATGTTTTAATAAAGCTGATAAACAATCCAGGAGAGATCTATTTAAACTGAATCCTAAACCAAAAAAAATAAACGATAAGATTCATAACAGGCTAAAACTAGCAAGCCAAACAGATCAGAGCGATTATGCATAGACATTGGAATATATTAACAACAGACAGAGATTTATGCAAAGTATTGGAGTTGAAACCTAGTGTGACTTTTCACAAAGCTCCAACGTTGAAAAATATTCTGGCACCAAGCACTGTGATCACCAACGTTACATCACCTAGTTGGTTTCCTGGCAATTGTGAACTTGTGGGTTTCAAGAAATGTGGCAAATGTAAAATGTGCAACTATGTCTCCAAAGACTCTCCAATTAGTGCCAATGGGCAACATTGGAAATACAAGCAGAAAATAACGTGCCTTACTAAGTTTGTAGTTTATGCAATCACATGTAGTTGTTGGTTACACTATATAGGATCTACCATAGGTCCACTTAAACTGTGCATCCTACAACACTACAGAGCTATCAAAAATGGAGATCAGACATACCCACTGGCAGTACACTTTGGTGAAAAGCACAACAAGAACGTATCAGAAATGAGTTTTGTGGGTTTAGCACACATACCACTACACAAAAGGCTGGGTAACAGAGAACTCAAGTTACGCCAACTAGAAGCCAAGCTAATCTGTAGATTTGACACCCTAAAACCCAATGGCCTGAATGTGGACTCTGAGTTATGTCTTTCTATATGACTAATTATGTACCATCAGTTATCTACATCAGTCATCTCTTTCCCTTTTTTCGTCTCTTTGAAACTTTTGCCATTCTAGTCACCTTTGCCATTTGCTCATTTAAATCTAAGAAACAAATGCTTATTAACATTATGCATTAGATACCAAGTGTCTTTAAGACAATCTCTGATGTTTTTTGTTACGCCCACCTGGTCTCAACGGGGGAGTGCTCGTGTGTGTAGGGTGTTGTCTGTCCTGATGCTGCTCTGCTTGGCTGGTGATGCTAGCTTGCGTCTCCCCTTAGTCCTTGCTTCAGGAAATGTGGGCCTCTGTTTTTTAATGGGCAAGCTCTCCGTCCTGCACACTCTGGCAGGGGCGCGGTTCACAGTCTTTGCTGGATCGAGTTACGTCACTGATCCGAAGGAAGTTGCTGAAGTAGAAGGCCTGGGGGTAAGCAGGTAAGTGTCTATTCCAATAACTGCTTGGAATAACTGCCTTTAAGTCTTTCTGTTCAAGATAACTAATGTCTGTTATTGCCTTACAGGTGCGGCGTTAAGCGACCTTCGGATGATGGATGACCCTCCTGACAATGATGCTCAGGATTCTTGCTGGTAATATAGCGCTGTGCTGGGCGTGCAATTGTTCGCCTCTGTAGCTTACCTTTGCTGCGTGCGACTAACCTGTTTGTCGTTTTCTGTTCAGCCGGTACGGCGCGAGTCCAGGAAGAAGAATAGAAAATCCGTGTGGCGGTGTCGATCTGCGGCGCGCTGCCGAGTGAAGAACTGTCCGATGAAGTTCCTGGAGCGGGCCGATCAGGTGAGTAGCTACCCGAGAGAGTGCTTTTCGTTCTGTTCTGCAGATGCGGCGGTTCGTGGGAAAGCAGGAGATGAGATATGGATGTACTGCAGGTAAGGCCTTCGATGCTTAAATAACTCCTGTTATTCTCTGTTCGCAGGTGTCAATGGATGGAAGACTCTGGACGGGCGTGGCAGAAGGAAGCAAGAACTGATCTGACATGGTGAGCGTTACGCTGCAGGAGTGCGCAAAGCATGTTCAGATTGTTGGGTGCGGTTTAAATAGCCTTGTAAGTAGTTCCAAGAAAATAGTCCTCTTCTCTGTATCCCTTCTCTCAGGTAAAGTATTTCCAGGCCACACCCTGAACTGAATGGATCAGCCTCTCTGAGCCAAGTTAATGGACCATGTCACTAACACCTCCATGAGCCTGCGCCAGGACTGAGTCCAGGTGAGCCTGGCTGGGGTCTGATAAGCCCCCAAGGGGGCCAAAGTTCGGGATGGCCCCACCAGTTTCAGGGTTTTGGGTGCCTGCACCATGACATGTTTTTAAAATATATATACCTTTTAGAGCAACTTTATGCCAGCTTAAAATGCACTGATTCCATATATGTATATATAATTTTATTTCGTTCTTATGTATTTTTTATATACATTATACATATGCATCATCCTTCCCTTTAAGAATGAACCAACTACTTGTGACATTTTACATGTTAGGTTGGCCGTTCATTGGAACTTGTTGCCTATAGAATTGATCATCCAGGATCATGCTGCTCAGTTTTAGCGTGCCTGCAGCACAATGTTGGGAGACATTTAGGACATTTGTCCAAAGAGGCCATTTAGGTCATTGCAATATTGCACTAGCACTTTATATATGCACTAAGATTGTGATTGCCACTAGTACTGTATCACCACACATGGGACGATAGACATTTGCACTTTTTCTCAATTTTTGCACTTTCTCCCAAAATGCACATGCACTTTTTGGTGAGCTGGGGACTAGCAGGCCCAACATGCACTGTGTATAGCCCTATAGTGTATTGCGATACAACTGTCACACCAAAGTGAGGTCCTTTCCTCTCTCTCTCTACACATTGTGCAGGCGGAAACACTGTTGAAATTGGGTTGCGGCAGCTGCAGCTGTTTTTGTGCATTCACTCCATCAAGCGGATTGTTTGCCAAACCGTGGAGAATTATTCTCTTAGTGTGAGGCAACAAATATCATAATTGCGCACTGGTGCGAAATCTCGTAATGAAGTTGCTAAACCTTATCGTTGCATTGGCATGGGTTATTGGACTCCTCCTATACTTGCTGTTCGCGCGCATTAGCTAATCACTTAGTCAGCTTATGAGTACTTGACTTTTGTAACATACACACTTAAGTTCTATTAAATAATGGACACTCCAAATTGGTGGATTTACCACCATATTGAACCATAGTTTGTTCTCAGTAATTTCAAACTGGCAATCACGTGACGCGCGATGGGCAGTTGGGAGGAGCCCATCACACAGCCTGCAAGGTTATTTAAAAATGAGAATACATCAGTTGGAAACAACTACAAGCCTGAGGAAGCTCGCGTTGAGCGGAACGCGTGGTGTTTTTCCACCCGTTGGGGTGAGTGCTGCTTCATACCTGTCTGACCAGGTATTGTCATGTATGCTTTTTAATGAAGATTTGCACTACTTGTGATTAATAAAGGAACATTTTTTTAAAAAATGTAGTAAATGGTCGTGAGTGCTTGGGCAAAGTTTTGGCTAAAGTTGGAGGTACTGTGTATCTGCCAATCTGCATCTTTTCCTGACATTCTTTTGAATCTTTAGAGCCTAGCCCGCTCCAGCCCAACAGCACCAGTTCAATAATGAGGCAGAGCGCAGTCTAGGGGCTAACGACTGTTTTCGTAAGAGATATATATATATATATATATATATATATATATATATATATATATTTCTGAGGCTTGTGGAATCTGCTTAGATCACATGCTGTGCATAGGCCGACATCTAGTGGAAGTTGCAGAGTATTACAGTTTGTTTTTCGAAACTCGAAAATGGGCATCGACACAGGGCGTGCCAGTAATACTATCCCTAGTGTGACGTCCACTGTACCCATGATCCCTCACGCGTGTAGGACCCTCGGATTGTCTTTTTCCGCCATACTGGTCGGAAGCATTCAGCAGAGTTCCCTGGCATTAGCCATTCTTTGTAAAGATATTGTTATATTTACCCCCTTTTTCTCCACCCTAACGTCGAGCCACCGAAATTCGAACTCGACGCCGAACCGGAGAAGAAGGCGACCGTCGAGAGCTTCACGACGGAGTGGGCCTCGGAAGGCCTCTGGCCTCAGCCCTACAAGTAGGGAGAGTGGGGGGTGGACATACTCTACACTCTTATATATTCTCTTATATATATTCCTACACTTACTAGCCCGCTGCCTCAAGGTGCGTATGGAGGGTACCCCTTTCCAATTTTGTCTAAAGTGTAACCGCAAGTATCCTTGGGTTGACGGACATGCCACGTGCAATCTCTGCATGCCAAGTGATCACCCCAAGGCAAATTGCAGAGCGTGTAGTAGGTTCAAGCCTAAAACACTAAAAGACCGTTCCACCAAGCGTTGGGCCCACCACGCTAGGCGTCAAGAGGCCATGACCGCAGAGGGTGCCTTCAGCGATGCCGTACTTTCGGACGGCGAGGGCAACACAGCATCGAAAGACAGCCAGGCGCAGGTCCCCGACCTCGGAAGGTTGTCCGGCAGGGCGGCTATGGAGAAGACCCCCAGCGACGTAAGCGCAACCCACAGCACTTCCAAACACACAAAGTCCCACCGAGACTCGACGCAATCGTCGAGCTCTCAGAAAGAGGCACATAGGGAACGGTCCGAGTCGGCGTCCTCTGGGCGTTCGCAATCTAGATCGCCGCATGACTCTAGGCAATCATCCACTATTGCCAAAAGTGCCTCGCTCCCCAAGGTAACCAAGGTTCGATCGTCGGAAGACGAAACCGACCTCTACCCCCAGACCACACTCCGAGAGTCGGCTCCAGTACAAGTAACGCCCATTCCCGAATCCCAACCTACACGGTCGAAGGATAGTACCACCACTACCGAAGCTCGATGCCAGGCGTCGAAAAGCTCTGAAGGCCCAAAGAAGCAGGGCAAACACTCTTCCAGCCACGGGGAAGGGGGAAAACAACAGAGGAAGCAGTCTCAGCCTACTTCCACACTGCAGAAACATTCCACTCCACTCAAACAGACAGATAGGTATCACTCCTCTATTATAGATGAGTCAGGGAAACTTCCCCCAGGCAAAGTCATTCCCAGTTCAAGAGAGTGGTCCAGTGAGGACATAGTCATGTCAAGAATGTCATCATTGGCAGATTTCTATTCTAAAAATCCCGAACATTTTCTCACTTATAACCCCGACGGGTCAGCACCCTCAGGCTCCAAGGACCCTATCCCCCCAAGTAAAAAGTCCCGGTTCTAAACAACACATCTTCAGATCCCTTCCCCATTCAACCTTATTCTCAGGAACAAGAAGATCCTTCCCTTTGTGAGGATACATATTTGGGCATGTTGGAAGAACAGACTGGGACAGGCTACTATGGGGACGATGAAGAACAAGAGGAGGAAGAGGACGATCCAGAAATATACAGGGTAGATTCCCCGGTAGATAAAGAACCACCGATTACAGAGTCCCCTGTCGACAACCAACCACTCCTAAATGAGGTCCTATCTAGAGCAGCAAACCACTTCCACATTGACACCCAGGGTGCTCAAGAGGAAAGAGATTTTGCCGAAGAGTTGGTGGGAGAAAGACCACCTGTTGCACAGGCCATTCCTATCCTTCAGTCCATCCAAAGAAGAATAGACCCTTCATTGGTAAACCCCAATCTCACTAGGGCAGTCAATCCCAGGATTGAGAAGCTATTCAGGGCAGCCCAATCAGACCCACTGTATATAAGAGGGCATCCGAAACCGGACTCCCTAGTCGTGACAAACACCCGCAAGAGGGCAGGAACACCCTTGTCATCATCAGAAGCTCCTCCCGACAAGGAGAGCAAGAAGATCTATGGGTTCGGCAGAAAGGTTGCCTTCACTTCAGCCTGCCAAGCAAGAATCGCCAACTCCACCACCCTACTGGCGAGTTATAACTGCCACCAGTGGGAGGAAGTCGCGGCACTCATAGATTCTGCCCCAGAGCCCCTAAAGAGCCAATTGGCACAAGTGTCAGCGGAAGGGAGAGCCGTATCCGGTTGCATTTTAAAGGCAACCTTTGATGCCGCAGATAATGCCGGTAGATTGATAGCAGAGGGTACTGTTATCAAGAGACACGCTTGGTTATGGCAGTCTGGATTCAGGGCCGAAACACAAGCATCATTGTTAGACAAACCAGTGGAGCCAGATTTATTGTTCGGTAAGGCGGTCGAGGACGCGCTGAAAAATGCCAAGGACGGGTATGAAACACTCAAGTCCCTAGGTCAACTAACCACCAAACCTCCTAATGAAAGGGGTAATGGCAATTTTCCCCGCACACGCGGACAAAATTCCCAAAGAGGGTCAAACTATTCCCAGGGCCAGGGTACGCAGTGGAACAATAACCAACAGTCTACCCAACGTTATAGTAGAGGGACTAAGAGAGGACGGGGTAAAGGTAGAGGCAGCCCCAGTAGAGGCGCCGGCACGCCTCCACCAAAACAGTGACGCTCCGTTCAGGGTCCCTTCTCACGCATCCCCAGTAGGAGGACGCATTTCCAACTTCACCCAAGCTTGGGAAGGGATCACATCAGACAGATGGGTGCTGTGCACAGTGTCCGCAGGATACTGCATAGAACTTTTAGAGCGTCCCCGAAACCACCCTCCACGACAGGGAACACATTCTCTAGTCCACCAAAGAATCCTCCTTGAGGAGATCGTCAGTCTACTGGCAAAGGACGCAATCTAACTCGTCCCGGCACACCAGGTAAACGAGGGTATTTATTCAACTTACTTCCTTGTACCAAAGAAAGATTTAACAATGCGCCCAGTATTAGACTTATGGCCTGCAAACAAATATGTCAAGCCCCAAAAGTTTTGCATGACTACTCTCCAAGAGGTAATCCCCCTCCTAAAAAAGGGGGACTACATGGCAACATTGGATAAAGATGCCTATTTTCATATTTCCGTGTTCCCAGCGCACAGAACGTACTTGCGCTTCAAGGTGGACAGTCGGCACTACCAGTTCAAAGTACTGCCCTTCGGAATAGACTCGGCTCCAAGGGTATTCACCAAGGTACTGGCGGTGGCGGCAGCACACCTATGCAGGGAGGCAATCCCGTTGTACCCTTACCTGGACGACTGGCTCATCACGGGGGAAACCCCAGCGATTTGCAGAACGAACATTCAAAAAACAATTGACCTCCTCTTCGAATTGGGTTTCTCAATAAACGAGAAAAAGTCAAGTCTGGTGCCAAGCACCTCCAAACAGTTTCTAGGAGCAATCCTAGACACACAAGAGGGGTTGACCTTTCCATCAGTGGAAAGAATTCGGAATATACTACTGCAAATTCCTCAATATCAGGCCGGTCGTCAGATAACGGTACGCAAAGCAATGCGTTTGCTAGGCATGATGGCGTCATGTATTTACCTGGTCCCCCACACGCGCCTGCGCATGCGTCCCATGCAGGAATGGTTGGCAAAATAGTGGTCTCAGGCAAGTGGTCAGTGGGACGATCTAGTGGTCGTTTCGCCAACACTGGTACAAAGCCTTCACTGGTGGACAAGAGAAAACCTGTCCAAGAGGAAACCCTTTTACGATCCCGAGATACAGGTGGTAGTCACAACCGATGCATGCCTGACAGAGTGGGGAGCTCACCTCCTCCACCACACAGCTCAGGGACACTGGTCTCACTCAGTGGCAAAGAATCACATCAACCTGCTAGAGCTTCTGGCAATATTCAGAGCGCTTCAACCGTTCAAACCCTACCTGCTGAATCTGTCAGTGCAGATCCGGACGGACAGCATTACAGCCATGTTTTACAAAAACAAACAGGGAGGGACTCGTTCGCCAAATCTGTCCAAACTTGCCCAGAAAATGTGGACATGGGCACTCAAACGGAACAACTTCCTGTCATCGCAACATGTTCCAGGGGATCTCAATTCTCTAGCAGATGCACTAAGCAGAGATTCCCTCCCAGAGGAGCACGAATGATGTCTACACAGAGAAATCGTAGAAGATCTCTTCTCTCAGTGGGGTTCCCCCACCATAGACCTATTCGCCACAAGCGAAAACAGACAATGCCCAAGATTCATGTCCAGATTCCCACAACCAGGATCTCAGGGGAACGCCCTGTGGATCAACTGGTCAGGAATGTTTGCATACGCTTTTCCACCAACTCCTCTCATCAGGAAGGTGTTGAACAAGATGAACAGGGAATCGATGATGCTCGTCCTGGTTGCTCCCATGTGGGCGAGACAACCGTGGTTCCCACACTTACGCAGACCAGCGACGTATGACCCCATCAAGCTTCCGGGCTGGTACAACCTACTGTCCCAGCGTCAAGGTCAAACAGTACATCCTCTACCCAGCTCAATGAACCTAGCAGCATGGCTCCTGAGGTCATAGAGTTTGGACATCTAGATTTGCCTCAAAGATGTATGGACATCCTAAAAGAATCTAGGGAGCCTAACACGAGGCACTGCTACTTTGACAAGTGTAAAAGATTTGTTATCTGGTGCCGGAATAGACATATCAACCCAGTTGATTGCACTCCTTCAACTATCGTTACATACATGCTCCACCTGCTGGATTTTTAACTCCCTGAAGGTGCATCTGGCAGCTCTGTCAGCATACACTCCCATAACAAGGTGTCGTGGTGGAAAATTCCAGTGGTTAAAGCCTTCATGGAAGGAGTAAAGAGACTTCACCCTCCTATTTCAAACCCACCACCAGGGTGGGACCTTAATGTGGTGCTAGCTAAACTCATGGGCCCCCCATTCGAACCCATGCATAAAAGCAGTCTCAAACACCTGACTTATAAGACAGCCTTCTTAGTAGCTATTACATCCATAAGAAGGGTTAGTGAAATTCAGGCTCTGTCAGTGCAGGATCTTTTCTTTACAGTTCACAAGGATAAATTGGTTTTGCGTACACACCCTAGGTTCTCACCTAAGTTTATTTCCAAATTCCGCGTGAACCAGTCCATCGAGCTTCCGGCTTTCTTTCAAAACCCACAAAGCTCGGCTGAGGTGGAACTACACACCCTAGATGTGCGTAGGGCGGTCCTCTACTATGTGAGACCAGACCGCTAAGGAAAACAGACCAACTGTTTGTCTCCGTAGCTACAGGCAGAGAGGGGGATTGCGTCTCTAAAGGTGCCATCTCTAAGTGGATTATTAACTGTATCCAGCTGTGTTACTCCCTTTCTGAAAAAACTCAGCCTTTCACGCCAAGAGCCCACTCTACAAGAGGCATTGGGGCCACTCTGGCTTTAATTGCAAATGTACCCCTTGATACCATTTGCAAAGCAGCTACTTGGAGCTCAATTCACACTTTTACTCAGCACTACTGCATTGACACACATTCCAAGACAGATACACAAGTGGGACAAGCGGTTCTAAGACATTTATTTGCTCATGACCCTTCTCACATCCCATCTCCTTCTTCAGGTACTGCTCGCTAATCTATGCACAGCATGTGATCTAAGCAGATTCCACAAGCCTCAGAAGGGATACATTACTCACCGTAATCGTATTTCTGATGCTTGTATCTGCTTAGATTCACATGCGACCCACTCTTCCTCCCCTCTGAGAGAAGGCACATGGATGCTTGTAGTCTTACCTTTCTTTCTATCTGCGTGGATTATCTGTACTCAAGCTACTTCTCATACTACCTCATGTCAGAAAAAAAAAATACAATCTGAGGGTCCTACACGCGTGAGGGATCATGGGTACAGTGGACGTCACACTAGGGATAGTATTACTGGCACGCCCTGTGTCGACGCCCATTTTCGAGTTTCGAAAAACAAACTGTAATACTCCGCAACTTCCACTAGATGTCGGCCTATGCACAGCATGTGAATCTAAGCAGATACAAGCATCAGAAATAAGATTACGGTGAGTAATGTATCCCATATATATATATATATCTTCTGGGCACTGATAGACCTCAGGCAGGGTGAGTAGCACTCTCCACAGCCATAGAGTAAGGAAATTCGGACGCCAAAGTGTTGTAGAAATTACCGTCTTTATTAGTGCAGAATATATATATATATATATATATATATATATATATATATATAATTTCTGAGGCTTGTGGAATCTGCTTAGATCACATGCTATGCATAGGCAGACGACGAGTGGTAGCTGCAGTGTATTACAGTTTTTGTTTTTGAAACTCGAAAAGGGATGTCGACAGGCCATGCCAGTAATATTATCCCCAGTGTGGCGTCTACTGTACCCATTGTCCTTCAGTTCACGTGTCAAGGTCCCTCAGATAATTTTTTCCGTCATCATAGTCGGATGCATATTGCAGAGTTCAATTATAAAGTTTAATTATAATATTTCTTTCTGTCCTTTTGTTTTCCGTTCACCGCAAGATCTTCGGTGACAGCTTCAAGGACGAATGTTCAATTGTCAACGACCACAACCACGTCTCGACAATCCTTTGTCTATGGCCTCTAAAGGCCTCATCACACTAAGCACACCTCCCATGGCTGAAAGTCGACCACACTGCCGACTGATGGGCCACATGCCGCATCGAAGGGGCGGTCTGAACTTTCCTTGTCTTCTGAGCCTTTGCGGTCACAATCACCACACGACAGGCCCCCAAAACAGATGGTAAAGTCCTTTCCCAAGATCGCGTCTAAACTTACAAAGTGCCCAGCAGACGACTGGGAATTGAAAGACGCGTCGATGGCCTCTAAAAAAAAGGCACAAAGAGCTCGAAGATGAGCGATTTAATCAAAAAACACGTTCCTGGCATCCTGTTAAAGGTCCGAATGTGGAAAGACCATAAATCTTCCACATCCCAGATGGAAAAAGTCAAAACTACTAGAAGCAGGGATTCCACTACCCCAGAGCACTCTCAGGGGCTATGCACCATAAGAAAACCCCCTCCCAGAGCACCCATTTACACCTGCTACCCCCTCTGTAATACCAAGCTTCTCACAGTGGATCACAGAGCATTTTGATAAAGATATGAGGAGAATGTCCTGTTTCATTAATTTCTTTGATGACCACCTTGATGTCCTCCAAAATCTTCAGGGAACCCCACAGAGCGGGGCAGCAGTCACTCAGCCTGCCGCCAGAAAAGCTCACCTAGACACCATTGTCACGTCTTGACAAGTCTGGCGGGTGTGGAACTGATGGCGTTTCCGCCTGCCATAGCATTCCCCGTCACGCCATCCTCACTTCTTTCTTTATCGCTCTAGTGTTGCGCGTGTACACAGCCGGGAGTATATATTCAATTACTTCCGGATTGTGAGCGTGTTGCAACTCTTCCGGTTTCCTGCTGTGGTTGCCGTCGCTCCCTGCTAATTTGTTTCCCTCCTGGACCTTGGCTTTTTCTCCTCTGTTTGTATACTTGCCCTTTCTTCCTCCCGTATGTTATTTTCCTCTAGGACCCCTTTCCTTTCTTCCTTCGTTCTTCCATTAGCCCTCTTGCTCACCCTTTTCCTCCTCCCTCTCCTTGATTTTCCCTTCTTCCTTGTGGTACCTTTAGTGTTCCTTTTCCCCTTTCTGCTGTCTTCCCATTTTCCTCTAGTTCTACATTATCCTCGGTCCTGTCTCCAGTCTTCCGCCCATAAGTGTACCAGGATTCGGCCTGTTTCAAGGACTGCCTTCGTCTCGCCCTTCTTACCTATTGATCCTCTGTGTACCGAAATTCTGCCCGTTCACTGGACTGCCTCTGCCTTGCCCTTGGTGTCGGACTAACCGCTGGTTACTGGTTCTCAGCCTGCAGCATGAGCTGATTCGGCCACCCAGCCATCCTTGCGGCAGATTCTCCTTCCTTGTACAAATCCTCTTCGCCTCGACCTCCGGCTGCTGCAAGTACCTCCCACTCAAGCCAGATCCTCATTCCTTTGGAACTATCTCAGGGTTTTTTGTGCCTCTGGCTTTTTCCCCGCTAATAGCGTCTCCGGAAGGGCTGCCCCCGTCGCACCTTTGACGGTGACACGGTGGCATCCTTTCGGGGGCGTCCATTCCTTTATAAAAAAAAAAAGGAGAAACCTTCACTCTACAAGAAAGGAAGATTCAAGAGAAACCTTCACTCTACAAGAAAGGAAGATTCAAGAAGAAGACTGAAGGTGAGGAGTCGGAGGAAGGGGGTGAACCTGAATTATCCAGTAAAGAGGAGGATTTTGTTGACGTTTGTGACGGTTTGCAACGCCAACAAGAAACTGAGATGGCAACTCCCCAACAGGTGCAAGAATTAGTAGCAGCCGTCCAAAGCTTGAACCTCAAGGCCGCCAACGCCACATTACAACAGCATGTGACTGAGAGAGAGAAAGGCCCTCTACAGACTTATCACCCCTTCCCTTAGTATCAGGCAAATTTGATGGCTCTCCCAAACGAGTAAAAGAATTCCTAGATGCCTGTAATCTTCACTTCTCGTTTCGTACACAAACCTTTGCTTCTGATCACGCAAAGGTGGGATTTATGATTACCCACATGATGGGGAATGCCCGGGCCTGGGCTACCCCTCTAGTAAACCAACCCGATCCTGTTTTGCAGGACTATAGTGCATTCAAGACCCGACTACAGGAGACTTTCCTGCGCACGGAAAGTACATTCTTAGCTTCGGAAGATCTTTTAGACATCCGACAGAGGAATTCCGACTTGTTGACCTACATCACCACCTTCAAACAAATCGCTGCAGGAGCAGGATGGCAGGAGGAAGCCCAATATGCCATCTTTTGGCGAGGCTTACGAGAAGATCTCAAGGCTGAACTGGCACGAATCGCCCGTCCAACCTCCTTTGCCGACCTCATTACTGCAACCCTCCGGATCGACTTCAGGCTGTCGGACAGCGAGCCGGAAAGAAAAAGACAAGATTCTACGGACCCCCTCCTCCAGATGTTCCATCTCTAGCTCCTTCACTGCCTACACGTCAGAGTAAGGAGGAACCTATGCAGATTGGGACTGCCCGGGCCCCACTCGCCCCGGAAGAACGGAAGAGAAGACAGGATGGCATCTTATGTATGTACTGTGGTGCGTCAACTAATCTGCTACGTGACTGCCCAGAAGTCCCTCCTAGACGATCGGGAAACGATCGCCCTCGGTAAGTGTCAGGACTCACTTCCGAGGGGCCATCCTACACTTTCCGTGTCGTCCACGGGGATCCCAGAAGACTCCCGACTGATGGTCCTTACCGTAACCTTAAAAGTGGAGAACACTGAGGTAACTTCTCAGACCCTACTCGACTGTGGTGCAGCCGGCAACTTTATAGATACTCTGTGGGCAGAACAGAAGGGGATACGTCGAGTAGCTAAACCAGAGGACCAGAAGGTGGAAGGCGTGGATGGAGAACCTTTAAGTTCTGGAATGATTACTCACACTACGGAAACTCTCACCCTCAATACTCAGCAGCATTCAGAGAAGATAACCTTCGACATAATTCGGGCTGCTCACTTCCCCCTCATCTTGGGGATAGGTTGGCTACGTAAACACAATCCCTACATTGATTGGGCTAAGAACGTGCTAAGCTTCAAATCTACCTTCTGTAAGGCAGAGTGTCTACCTGGACCAAGATTCGAAATTCTTCAGACCTTATGTCATGAAGAACCCAGAACCGTGTGCTGTCTTCCGCATTATCTCAAGGAATTTACAGAAGTCGTGACAGAGAAGACTCCTCTAGAACTTCCTCCGCACCGACCCGAAGACTGCAGCATCGAACTCACCCCTGGAGCTCTAGTACCCTTCTGCCGGATGTTCCCACTAACTCTGGAAGAAAAACAGTACCTTAGAGAGTATTTGGACAGCAACATGGCCAATGGATTGATCAGGCCCTCCAAATCACCTGTGGGGGCCTCCCTGTTTTTTATCCCCAAGAAGGATACGCGAGAATTGAGACCTTGAATTGACTATAGGGGATTGAATAAGGTCACTATTAAGGATCGGTACCTGATGCCCCTGATAGCAGAAATCATACAAGTCGTTCAGGGTGCCACCATCTTCACCAAACTAGATTTACGGAATGCATACCATCTGCTTCGGATCCAGAAAGGAGATGAATGGAAGACGGCTTTCAGGACCCTGTTTGGGCTGTATGAATACCAGGTGATGCCCTTCGGGCTTGTAAATGCCCCTTCAATATTCCAGCGATTCATGGACCGTCTTTTTTCTGATATACTGTGTCAGACCACCATTGGATATCTTGATGATATCTTAGTATTTTCCAATACTATAGAAGAACATGAAGAACACCTCAAGGAGGTTTTCAGGAGGCTCAAAGACAATCATCTCTCAGTTAAACTAAGCAAATGTGTGTTCTCCGCCACATCCATTCCATATCTGGGTTTCATTCTTTCCAACCAAGGCATAGCCATGGACCCCCGCAAGGTGGCTGCCATCTTGGAATGGCCTTCTCCCAGATCCATAAAAGACATACAGAGGTTTCTGGGCTTGGCGAACTTCTATAGGAAGTTCATCTCCAACTTTTCTCAAAGGATAGTACCCATTACCACCCTGCTCAAGAAATCTTCTGCCCCGTTTCAATGGCCTACAGATGCTGAGGACAGCTTTCGTAGCCTGAAAGACGCCTTTTGTACCGCTCCAATCCTTCGCCAACCCGATCAAAGTCCTCCATTCATTGTGGAGACAGATGCCTCTGCGTCTGCCATTGGAGCAGTCTTGCTGCAATAATACCAAGGGGTGGAACACCCCATTCTCCAGCATGGGGTCTGGCATGGATTCACATGCTCATGAATATTCCCCGTCGTCAGGCTGGGAATCCTCGGTAAAGAAAAAACCAGTATCAGTTTCGTTTCTGATCTGTTTTTCGTAGTAGTAACCAATCACTGGTCTCTGCGTCATACTGACCACAGCCAATGACTGCCCTCTACCTAAGCACCGCCTCTGGCAGCCATCTTCAGATTTTTACCGCACCTTTATGTGTTGGGATCCTCGTGCTATTGCTCTCGAGCGTTAGTGCTATTTTTTCACGTTTTTTCTCAAAAACTTCATTTTTTTCGGTCAAAAGAGCCTCAAGCTCCACCGACTCTCCATCCGATCAATGGGGACCCATGTCGGATTCGTCTGCGCCCCTCAAGGGTGAAGATTTCGTCGAGCTACGCTTTTGGAGGACTCCAGAAGTTTCTCAGGCCCGGACATGGCCCAGGAGAAGGGAAGCTCGACGCCCGGAAAGCTGTTCAGGATCTGCCCTGGATGCCAGCTGCAGAACGTCTTTAAGGAGGACGAACACTCCTTTTGTCTCTACTGCTTACATGAGGACAAGACGCACGTGGAGAAGGACTGTGCGTTTTGCGGCAATATGTCGGAGCGGACCATGAAGGACCGCCATCAACGTCTCGCCAACTGGCTGGAAGGGAAGAGCCCGTCAGGCGAGAAGAAGAGGAAGAAATCCGAGCGGTCTTCTAAGACCTTTGAGGACGCCCTGGCGACGGGGGTCCAACACAAGGCCAAGCACCGCGAGTCCGCTGGCACCGGGAGCGCCGAACGGTCGGGCTCTACGGGCACCAGGCAGGTCGCACCCTCCCCGGCACCTTCAGCCACGAGCCAACGCTCTGGGTCGGGTAAGAGGAAGGGCGAGCACCCGGCGAAGCTCCTGGAGAGGCCCCGGTCGAGCTCGAAGGCCCCATCGGAGGGGGAGCGAGGCAGTGTCCCCCCCCTCAAGGATAAGGCGGTGAGCGCACCTAAGGTGGTGAAGGCCTTAATCCATCCGGCCAAGCCCTCTATCAATACTGTCGCGGCAGCCCTGGCTCAGCCTGTAGAGGCTACACCAGCGGTGGCGACCTCGGGGCTCAGAGTCTCCCTGCCACCTCGGAGGGAGTCCTCTTTTGTGCCCATCGATAGGACCACCGTGAAATCCCCGGCGGGGAAGAAAAAGGGGGGGCAGGGCGTCGTCGTAGATTCGGCCTCAACCTCGGAGGAGGAGCTGATTGAGGTCTTAAGCCACGGCCTTGGCGTGGAAGAAGACCGGCCCGTCGGGATGGATCCCGACGCAGGTGACGACGACATCGGCGAGGGTGCCGACGGGGCCCCTGATCGCCCGTCGGATTCCCCTCTGCCAGCGCCGCAAGACAACTCGGCGGCCATTTTGTTGGCTATACAGTCCTTATGTTCAGAGATAAGGACGAGACTACCGTTGCCGACGGAGGAACCTCTCCCGTCGGGGGATCCGGGACCTTCTGGTGCTCCCCCGCCCAAGAAAAGAAGGATTCACCCTCCACCTCCTTTTCAGCCGTCGAGCCCCGTCCAGCCCTCCTCCCCGTCCACCCGAGGGGATGATACGGGGACTGACACGGCAGCGACGGGTACGGACGACGAGGTATACGACGAGGATCTACCGTCGTCACCTCCCACCAGGGCTTCTCCGCCCGACGAGATTGGATCGTTCCACTCCATGATCGCCAGGGCATCCGAGCTTTTCCAACTCTGCCCTGAGGAGAAGAAAAAGGAAGGATTCCTTTATCAACGGCGCGAGGCCAAGAGGAAGACGGTCCTCGCGGTGCCTCTACTGGACGACATTTGGGATGAGGGCCTCGCCCTCCTCAAGAACCCTTCCACGACGCCAGCTAGAAGGGACCAGTACGAGAAGAAGTACCGGGTCCCAGACGCGGCCCCCCTGTGCCTCCGGGTGCAGCCTACCCCGGACTCCGTCGTCTCTGCGGTGGCCAGGAAGAAAGCGGGGGGGGGTGCGGCCTCCACATCGACTTCCCCACCGGACGGCGAGGGAAAGAAATTGGACGCTATGGGGCGCAGGGTCATCTCGTCTGCAGCAACGACGATTAAAGCGGCCAACGCCTTGGCTATCGTGGCCCGCTACGACAGGGAGCTATGGTACAAACTGGCTCCCCTGCTGGACTTCCTACCGGACGACAAGAGGGCGGATGCCCTGGAGATCCTACAGGAAGGTGAGGTGGCGTCGGACCACGCCATCACTATTGCGACGGACATCACCGACACTGGGTTTCGCCCGTTGGGCAACGGCATGTGCCTGAGGTGGCGTGGATGGCTCAAGGCTACGGACTTCCGTCAAGACGTACAGACCAGAGTCCTGGACATGCCGTTCGATGAGAACAACCTGTTTGGGAAAACAGTGGACGATTCCCTTCAGGCCATTAAAGCGGACACTGAGACGGCCCGGGCCCTTGGGGTTCTGCAGCAACGACGGACGCCCTTTCGGAGCAGCGGAGGCAAGGGTGCCTCCAAAGGTTCCGGCGGCGGTTTCTCCACCTACCGTCAAGCGGCCCGCTCGTCGTCTCAGGAGGCCTACAGAGGACGAGGCAAGTCTGGCGGACCCCGCCGTCGTCGCCAAGGAGGTCAAGGCGGCAAAGCCTCGTCGAAACAGGATTGAAACGGCCGTGGGGTCGGGCCCCCACCGAAGCACCCCGGTGGGAGGCCGGCTGGCGAGCTTCGTCAGCGTGTGGGAGTCCATCTCCACCGACCGTTGGGTGCTGGACGCCTTAGCCCGGGGCCACGCGCTCGAGTTTCAAAGAAGATGCCCGCGCGTCCCCCCCCATGGCCAGGAAAGAGCTTCACGTCTCTCAGCTTCTCCTGGAGGTAAAGGCGATGCTCAGGAAGGGCGCCATCGAACTCGTCCCAAAGAGGCTTCGGGGCTCCGGAGTTTACTCGAGATACTTCCTCGTGAAGAAGAAGACGGGAGGATGGCGCCCCATCCTAGACCTGCGACGTCTGAACAAGTTCATCAAGGCGCAGAAGTTCCGGATGGTCACCCTCCAGCACGTCCTGGGGCAGCTGGAGGAAGGAGACTTCCTGTCGTCGTTGGATTTGGAGGATGCCTACTTCCATATTCCCATCCTAAAGGGGCACCGAAAATTCCTCAGGTTTGTGGTCCAAGGGCGTCACTACCAGTTCAAAGCCCTCCCCTTCGGACTACGGTCGGCACCCAGGGTATTCACCAAGTGCCTTGCACCGGTGGCGGCGCAGCTGCGCCGCGAGGGGATCCACGTCTACCCCTACCTGGACGACTGGCTCATCCGAGCCAAGACGAGGGAGCTCGCCGTGGAGCACACGGCAAGGACCGTCCAACTTCTCACGGACCTGGGATTCTCCGTGAACTACGCCAAGTCCCACCTGGTACCCGCGCAAAACGCACTGTTTCTGGGAGCGAAGCTCGACACAGTGTCCCTTCTGGCCTCCCCGTCGGAGGAAAGGACCAGGTCCATCCTGGGCAAGGTACAGCGGATGTTGGTTTCCGACGCGGCCAAGGTGAGGTCCATCAAGTCCCTCCTCTACCTCATTCCCATGTGCAGGCTCCGGATGCGCCCGTTGCAGGAGTTCCTGGACGCGCGCTGGATCCAAACGACGGGCGGCTTCGAGGAGAGGATCACACTCGACGAGAGTTTCCGCCGAGCGGTCCGGTGGTGGGGCAACCGCGCGCATCTGACGGCGGGCATGGACTTCCAGACCCCAGACCACCAAGAGACAGTGACCACGGATGCCTCCCTGGAAGGGTGGGGAGCGCACACCGAAAATCTGCACGCGAGAGGCCTGTGGCTCCCGACGGAGAAGTCCCTCCATATCAACGTCCTGGAGCTCCGTGCAGTGTTCTGGGCCCTCAGGTCCTTCCTTCCGTCCCTCAAGGGCAAGGTGGTGAGGATCTTCACCGACAACACCACCACCATGTTTACATCAGGAAACAGGGCGGAACCAGGTCCCCAGCGCTGTCCAAGGAGGCGCAGGACCTGTGGCATTGGGGCGTCGCCCAAAGGATGTTTCTGGTGCCGTTTCATCTGGCAGGGATAAAAAACACCATCGCCGACTCACTCAGCAGGGAGCTGCGCTCGTGCCACGAGTGGGAACTACGGCAGGATCTAGTGGATCGCCTCTTCCAACGGTGGGGCACACCCCAGATCGACCTGTTCGCGACGGCGACGAACTCCAAGTGCCGGAGGTTCGCCAGCAGGTTTCCCCAGGCGAGGAGCATGGGCGATGCTTTCTCGTTCCCCTGGGAGGGCCTGTTCCTCTACGCGTTCCCTCCTTTGCCACTGCTAATCCGGCTCGTCAACCAGCTCAAGAGGTCACGGTGCAGGATGATCCTCGTCACACCTGCGTGGCCGAGGCAGATATGGTTCCCAGACCTTCTGGACTTGTCAGCGTCCCCGCCAATCAAGCTGCCGGTGGACGCGGATCTACTCTCCAGGGAAGGAGGCGCCATCCTCCACCACGACCCGAAATCGCTGAACTTGCAGGCCTGGCTCCTGCAGCGCTAGAGTTTGGAGGATACGACATACCGGCCGACTGCAGAGAGGTTCTTGCAAAGGCCAGGGCGTCCTCGACTCTTAAATGCTACGGACACAAATGGAAGAGGTTCTCTGTCTGGTGCCACGCACAGAAGATTAACCCTCTACGGATTACGGCTCCCCAGGTACTGCCGTACCTGCTGACGCTGGCCAAAGCTGGACTGGCACACGCGTCCATCAAGATTCATCTTGCTGCGATCTCCCGATACACCAGAACCACGGGCCGGACGTCCTTGTGGTCTCATCGTCTGGTGAAAGAGTTCATGAAGGGACTGTTCAGATCGTTCCCGCCGGTGAAGGCGCCGGCACCGGCGTGAGAGCTCAACGTGGTGCTGACCAAGCTCATGGGACCTCCGTTCGAGCCTCTGCACTCGGCCCCGTTGAAGTTTCTGTCGTGGAAAACAGCGTTTCTTGTGGCCATCACCTCCGCACGACGGGTGGGAGAGATCCAGGCCCTTTCCTGCAAGGCCCCGTACTTGACTTTTCACGACACGAGGGTAGTGCTCAGGACGCACCCCTCCTTCATGCCCAAGGTACCGTCGGACTTCCATCTCAACGAACCCTTGGTGTTGCCTGTGTTCTTCCCGTCGCCTTCGTCGCCGGCTGAGAGGACTTTGCACTCGCTGGATGTGGCTAGAGCGCTGAAGTTCTACGTGGACCACACGAAGTGTTTTCGGAAGACGTCACAACTCTTTGTGAACTTTGGACCTGTCAATCAGGGGAAGGCTCTCTCGAAGGCTTCCATTTCCAGATGGCTCTCCGGCTGTATCATGTACTGTCATCGGTTGGCAAACCGACCGCTGCCTGGCCGTCCGAGAGCCCATTCCACCAGAGCGATCGCAGCTACCACGGCGTTCCTTTCTGGTGTGCCCCTGCTGGACATATGCAGGGCTGCCACGTGGAGGTCGACGCACACCTTAACGAAATTTTACTGCGTCGATCGGGATTCCAGGGAGGAGTCCAGGGTCGGCCAAGCAGTGCTGCGCAACCTGTTCGCCTGAGGTGAGCCTGGTGAGGAGGTAAGATGCTTAATGTTGAGTTTGATGTACTGCTTAATGTTGAGCCTTTGCCACCTCCCGTGGTTGTGCATGTGTGTACTGCTATGTATTCTTTATTCATGAGCATGTGAATCCATGCCAGACCCCATGCTGGAGAAGGAACAAGTTACTTACCTGTAACTGTTGTTCTCCAGCATGGGTCTGGCATGGATTCACATGCGAACCCTCCCGCCTACCCCTCTGCGGCTCTTCACTTGGTCATACTGCCACTTCACGTGCTTCCAAATCTGAAGATGGATGCCAGAGGCGGTGCTTAGGTAGAGGGCAGTCATTGGCTGTGGTCAGTATGACGCAGAGACCAGTGATTGGTTACTACTACGAAAGACAGATCAGAAACGAAACTGATACTGGTTTTTTCTTTACCGAGGAGTCCCAGCCTGACGACGGGGAATATTCATGAGCATGTGAATCCATGCCAGACCCATGCTGGAGAACAGTTACAGGTAAGTAACTTGTTCCTTTCGTATTATTCCAAGACATTCAATGCCAGTCAAAAGAACTATTCAGTGATAGAGCGTGCGCTCTTGGCAATGAAGTCAGCCTGTTTAGAGTGGCGCCATTTACTGCAGGGAGGCGAACATCCCTTTACTATCCGGACCGACCACAAGAACTTACAAGTATTGAGGCAGTTTGAGTGTTACAAAACACGTTGGACCCACTTTTTTGCTCAGTTTGATTTTGACATAACCTACATACCCGGACACCTCAATCTGGTGGCAGACTCCCTTTCCTGTCGAGGGGATTATGAATCTGAATCTGAGCTCTCTCGTGAATTGATGTTATCTTCTACCAAGTGAGTTGGGGAGTTATCTCTGTTCTTAAAACAGGTGAGCGAAGCCTCTGGTGGCCAGTTTGAGGTAGATAATCATACCAGAGACCTTCAATACGTCATCAAGGACGGTCTTTATTTTGTCAAAAACAAGTTGTATCTACCCACACCATCGTTTCGGAAACTGGCTTTGACTTGGTGTCACGATTCCAAGATGGCTGGACATAGAAGCACCAAGGGCACTTTGGAGTATTTACAAAGACATTTCTATTGGCCAAGGTTGAGAGAAGATGTCACTCGTTACATTCAATCTTGTGCAGTCTGTCTTCGTAGCAAGAGTTTACGCCAAAGGCCGATCGGACTCTTGGAACCCAACGCTGTGCCTGACGGACCATGGAAGGTCATATCCACCGATTTCATTGTGGACCTGCCTCAATCTAAAGGATGCACTTGTATTAGGGTGTTGGCGATTCCTTTACAAAAATGACCCACTCCTCCCCTTTACCGGGGGTTCCATCTGCAACTAGTATGGCCGAAATCTTCATCAGAGACGTCTTCCACCCCCATGGGTTGCCCATGAAGATTATCTGTGATCGAGGGAGTCAATATACTTCCCGATTCTGAAAGGACCTCTGTGGTCGACTTGGAGTGGAGAGGGCGTTGACATCTGGGTTCCACCCACAATCTAATGGGCAGACTGAACGCCTTAACGGAACCCTGGAACAGTACGTACGATGCTTTGTTAACCTCCAACAGGATGATTGGGTCTCCCTTCTCCCTCTGGCAGAATTCTCTTATAACAACTCTTTCCACTCAGCCCACGGGTTTCGTCCTTTCTTCTGTTCTTATGGCTATCACCCCAGATCTATATTATCTGTCTCAGACTCACCTTCTAGCTTACCTACAGTGGACTCCACTCTGGCCACTCTTCGGGAAACCCAGGTCCAGGCTAAAAGGAATCTTAGTGAGGCCCAAAAACGTTTTAAAACACAAGCTGATAAACAACGCCGCCCAGACCCTGGGTGGGGAGTGGGTTGTAGAGTAATGTTGTCCACTAGATACTTACCCCGATGGGTTCACCCCTCCAAACTTTCTCTTAAGTTTTTGGGGCCATACAAGATCACACAGGTGATCAATCCAGTGGCCTTTAAATTGGAACTACCTAAGGGCCTTAGTAGAGTGCACCCTGTTTTTCATGCCTCCCAACTTAAACCATTTCACGAAGACCCTTGGACACGTCATACTAAGACGTTGCCCTTACCTCCAGTTGTCACCCAGGAGGAATACGAAGTGGCCCAGATCTGTGATTCAAGATACCGTAGGGGTAGGTTAGAATATTTAGTTCGGTGGGTAGGGTATCCTTGGTCATAAAATTCCTGGGAAACAGCCTCTTACATCCATGCCCCACTCCTAGTTTGCAAGTTCCATTTCCTCCATCCTGGCAAACCTGGGGGAGGCCTCCTTCGGAGGGGGCATACTGTCACGTCTAGACAAGGCTGGCGGGTGTGGAACCACTGGCGTTTCTGCCTGCCATAGCATTCCCTGTCACGCCATCCTCACTTCTTTCTTTATCGCTCTAGTGTTGCGCGCGTACACAGCCGGAAGTATATATTCCATTACTTCCGGGTTGTGAGCGCGTTGCAACGCTTCCGGTTTCCTGCTGTGGTTGCCGTCGCTCCCTGCTCATTCGTTTCCCTCCTGGACCTTGGCTTTTTCTCCTCTGTTTGTATACTTGCCCTTTCCTCCTCCCGTATGTTATTTTCCTCTAGGACCCCTTTCCTTTCTTCCTTCGTTCTTCCATTAGCCCTCTTGCTCACCCTTTTCCTCCTCCCTCTCCTTAATTTTCCCTTCTTCCTCGTTGTACCTTAGTGTTCCTTTTCCCCTTTCTGCTGTCGTCCCATTTTCCTCTAGTTCTACGTTATCCTCGGTCCTGTCTCCAGTCTTCCACCCTTAAGTGTACCAGGATTTGGCCTGTTTCAAGGACTGCCTTCGTCTCGCCCTTCTTACCTATTGATCCTCTGTGTACCGAAATTCTGCCCGTTCACTGGACTGCCTCTGCCTTGCCCTTGGTGTCGGACTACCTGCTGGTTACCGGTTCTCAGCCTGCAGCATGAGCTGATTCGGCCACCCAGCCATCCTTGTGGCAGATTCTCCTTCCTTGTGCAAATCCTCTTCGCCTCGACCTCCCGCTGCTGCAAGTACCTCCCACTCAAGCCAGATCCTCATTCCTTTGGAACTATCTCAGGGTTTTTTGTGCCTCTGGCTTTTTCCCCGCTAATAGCGTCTCCGGAAGGGCTGCCCCCCTCGCACCTTTGACGGTGACACGGTGGCATCCTTTCGGGGGCGTCCATTCCTTCATAAAAAAAAAAGGAGAAACCTTCACTCTACCAGAAAGGAAGATTCAAGAAGAAGACGGAAGAGGGGGGTGAACCTGAATTGTCCAGTGAAGAGGAGGATTTTGCTGACGTTTGTGACAACCATGCAGGCTACCACCTTGCATCAGGACCTAGGGCAAGATAATCATTTCCCTACCACGTAAAGCTCAGAAGATACTGGCACATACACAGACCCAGAGGACGAAGGGGACACGGTGGCCTTGGACCAATATTATGATGACGATGAGCACGTATACGTCATCCAGTCCCCCCATCACTCTGACCCACTGGTGGCTGACTCCCCGGTAGACAACCAGTTACAATATAATGATCTGCTCCTAAAGGCTGCAGAGCACTTAAATTAGACACACAAGAAACTCAAGTCGACAAAGGAGGAGGACGACATCCTTGGGGATAATGAATCGGCAACCCAATTCACCCCCCACCTCTCTGTTCCAATCGGTACAGAGACACAGCCAACCCTCTCTGCTTACACCCAATTAACACAGGCAGTCAACCCGCACATCGATAAGATGTTCAGATCAGCCCCCTTGGACCTCTCATACATCAGTGGGCAGTTAAAGCCTGACTCATTAGTAGTTACTACTACAAGAGAGAGGGCAGGAACCCCTGTAGCCTCTGCCGAAGTTCCTCCTGACAAGGAGAGTAAGAAAATCTACACCGTGGGCAGGAAGGTAGCATTCCTCGGCAGCCTACCAAACCAGGATTGCTAATAACACTACGTTATTAGACAGTTATAATTGTCACAAGTGGGATGAAATCGCTCAACAGATGGACTCAGTCCTACAGCCGCTCAAAACACAGCTCTCACTCACCATCGCAGAGGGCAACAAGTAGCCAACTGCCTCCTCATAAACAACTTGGACACAGTAGACAATGCAGGGAGAATCGTGGCAGAAGGCACACTGATTAAACGCCAGGCATGTCTACGCCAATCGGGCTTCAAACTAGAAACTCGGGCAACTCGCCTAAACATGCCCATTGAACCCAACGCTTTGTTTGGCAAAACGGTGGAGGATATGACCCTCAAATTCCTAGGGCAGCATACCAAAGAGGGGACTAACTCTCGACAAAACTCCCAATGTGCCTCAAATTACAATCAAGGTGACCTAGGTTCGTCCTCGGGTTCATCACAGGGGGCGGTCCTCACAACAGGGTTTTCAAAGAGGCCAAAGAAGGTCTCAAAGTAGGGGCAGATCTTCCTCTTCAAGAGGGGGGGGGCTCAACCCCCCCCCCCTTAAGCAAGTAAGAGGTCATATGTCAGACTTTTCTTTTTTAAATGTTTTATTGGTGGTTTATCTTCCAACCTTTAACATACATATTCAATACATTCCTTTACATGAAGAGTATAGAAAGGAAAAAGAAGAGAAAAATCTTCCACCTTACATCGAAGAAGTTTGGATTTCAGTTCCAGTTCAAATACTTAGTAGTTATTTTTCCACCTATTGGGTCTAGTAGGATGATTCCCTAAGCACAAAATTCTACGTGATTAGTTCAGTTCTTAACAATTCATCTAACAATGTCAACACATTAATTGTTGTGCCAATTTGAGTTGCCACTCGAAGTCTCTCCCAAAGTTGATCTTCCCCCAAAAACAAACAAGTCTAAGTCATTCAAAAGGGTTGGCATAGCTTTAGTTCTTTGCTCATTTAGCAAGGGGCAACTTATCAACAGATGTCTAGTTGTTTCAATCGTATTGGCTTTCATACAGATTCTGCAAGTCGCTTCTTGAATCGTGATTTGTTTCCTTGCCAAAAGCAGATCTTTGGAACCCAAAATATTTAATCTCACTCGTAGGAGTAGGTCCATATAGTACGCCAATGGAAATTTCATCAAGTAGGCCGGTAGTTCATTATTTTTCCGCCGTTCCCAGATGATTTTAATGCACAGTTTACTCTGATGTTTTAGCTTGATAGTTTTGATCCAATCTTTCTCCAATACAACCCTTTTTGCCTTGTTGGGGTTGTTTCTTAGAGTATCAAGATCGATGTTTAAGCTGGTTAGCTGCTCTGTGCATTTTTAATTTCCAACTCGACAAGATTTTACTTTTTGGTGAGTCAATCCCTTCTAGTATTAAAAATGATTCAGGAGGAAAGTCTATGATACATTTCCGAAAAAGGAAAGTTATTTCCATAAAACAATTGATGTTAAAGATTGTAATCTCAGTTCTTACCTTATGACAGCTGCAGATATATTTGGTAATCTCAAAACCTTCCTCCAAAAAAGGCCTTCACATAGATCCAAGGTCTTCCAAGATAAATTAAATAGGAACTTGGTGCCATATGTTATGACTGGAGTCCCCTTTTGCTTATAAAAGGTGACAATTGGACTCAAAGAGAAAGTACCATAGTGTCGATGCAGAGCTCTCCCCTGATTTGTTAATTTCAGGAGTTTTTCCTTGATTACCAAATACTGGCCCAATTCATTCATGTTTTTATTAATACATATGCCCATATATGTTATTGAATCAACAATTTCTAGAAAACTATTTTCAATCTTCCAACAGAAGGTTCCCAATTTGTTGTACTTACGGCCACGTTGGATGGATTGCATGATGATTATCTTAGATTTTCCTACATTGATTCATATGTCATTGTTGTCCAGATATTTTTTGAATGCATTAAGGTGCCGTTGCAATCCAATAGCTGTTAAATCAACGAAAACTAAATCATCTGCATATATAATCCACTGGATTTCTCCCTTCTCGATTTTTGGAGGAAAGGCCCTAACTGATTTTTGAGAATCCTTCAAGACAGCTAAATATCGAACAAACAAAAAGGGTGCCATGGTGCATCCCTGTTTGATCCCACGAAAGGTATTTATTTTCTTTGTTAGGTTGCCATCTTTGCATAACTGAATTTGAATCGATGTATTGGAATATAACCCTTGGATTGCCTCTAAGAGATCTTCCGGGCAGCCCCAATTTCTCAGTTTAGTCCAAAGCAATTCCTGGCTAATACCATCAAAAGCTTGTTCAAGATCAATAAATGCAAGGTATACTTTCCCCTTAGTCTCTAATGCTCTGAATTTCGATAGGTTCAAAATGAACAAGTTTAGGGATGTTCCCACACCACTTAAAAATGCTTGTCTAAAATGTCTACTTTTTGGGCCGAATCTTTCAAATCGCGGAGCAGTAGTAACACAAAGAGTTCGCCTATGGAGTCTAATAAGGCAATGAACCTGTAATTTTTCGGGTCACTCCGATCCCCCTTTTTAAATATCGGTACGATCAATGCTTCCTTCCATGACGCCGGCAGGGTTTTAGTTTCCATGATTTGCTTGAACAGTCAGACTTTACCCACGCATGGGACGGTATCACTTCGGACAAGTGGGTACTTTCCACCGTGGCGGGAGGATACTGCATGGAACTGATCCAAACGCCAACCAACCACCCGCAAAGGCAGTCTTCACAGGAAGAACAACGTATTCTGTTGGAAGAGGAGAAAGACGCTGCTTCTAAAGGATGCGATAGAAATCGTTTTGGCAAACAAGGGTTTTTAGTCAATGTACCTCTTTGTGCCAAAAAGACTTAATGTGCACTGTCCTAGACCTGCGCCCTACAAACACCTATGTGAAGCCACACAAATTCTGCATGACAATGCTACATGAGGTAATCCCACTACTGAAGCAGGGGGACTACATAGCAACCTTGGATATGAAAGATGCTGACTTTCATATTTCAATGTTCCCAGTGCACAGAAGGTTCTTGCGTTTCAAAATAGCGACCCAGCACTGCAAATTCAAGGTGCTACCTTTCGGCATAGTCTCCACTTCAAGGGTATTCCCCAAGGTACTAGCAGTATTGGCAGCGCATCTATGCTGGGAATCAATCCCAGTGTACCCTTATATGGATGACTGGCTGATAACAGGGTAATACCCGCCCAAATTTGCAAGCAGAACACCCACAATTAATCTCCTGTTCCAATTGGGATTCTCAATCAATGAGAAAAAATAGTCTTGTTCCAAGCAAGACCAAACACTTTTAGGGGCTGTCATAAAAACAAAAGAAGTTCTAGTCTGTCCATCAAACGAAAGAGTACAAAACATACTGCTGCAAATACCTCAGTATCTGGCCAGTCGCCATATAACCATATGAAAAGCAATGCACTTGCTCGGGATGATGGCATATTCTTTTTTCTGGTTCTGCACGCATGGCTGCGCTTGCATCCAATGCAAGAGTGGTTAGCGAAACAGTCGTCTCAGGTAAGCAGTCAGTGAGATGAACTAGTGGTGGTTTCGTGAACACTGGTTCAGGCGCTACGCTGGTGGACAAAGGAAAACATGTTAAAGGTAAAACCTTTTCACAACACAACGGTGCAAGCAGTTGTCACAACAGATACATCACTCACCGTATGGGGAGCCCATTACCTTCACCACACAGCGCATGGCCTGTGGACACAAATCACATCCACCTTTTGAAACTACTAGCAGTACTCAAAGCTCTGCAAGCTTTCCAAGTACATCTGTCAGGTCAGTCAGTCAGTACAAGTCCTCACGGACAGCACCACTGCCATGTTTTACATAAACACAAGGGGGCACACACTCCAAGTCTGTCTATGCTAGCACAACAAATCTGGAATTAGGCACTCGAGTGGGGCATGTTCCTAACACGTTCCAGGGGAACTCAATTCTCTGGCAGGTTCATTAAGCTGAGATCCTCTACCCGAAGAGTATGAGTGGCAACTTGACAAAGATATCCTAGACAATAGCTTCTCCCTATGGGGGTACCCCCTCTTTAGACTTGCTTGTCACAGGCCAAAACACCCAATGCCGTGACTTCGCATCTACGTTTCTCCAACACTGGTCCAAGGGGAACTCCCTGTGGATGAACTAGTCAGGGAAATCTGCCTACGTGCCTCCCCCTGACCTCGCTACTGAGCAGGTTGGTGAACAAAAAGCACCAGGAACAAGTGACGCTAATCCTCGTTGCTCCTATGTGGGCGAGACAACCTTGGTTTCCACATATGCGCAAAATGGTGATGTGCAATCCAATCAAACTCCTGTCTCCCAACAACATGTTCACACAGCACAGGGCAACAACATTCCACCCACAACCTCAGTCTATGAACTTGGCAGCTTGGCTCCTGAAGTCAGAGTTTGGCCATCAAAGGTGTATGGACATCTTCAAGGAGACACACAAACCAAACACTAGACGCTGTTATTTCAACAAATGTAAAAGATTTTTAATATGGTGCCAGTCAAAGAGTATAAACCCGATAGAATGTATGGCATCACACATTCTCCACTACATGCTCCACTTACTAGACTCTGGCCTAGTATTTAACTCCATTAAGGTTCACCTGGAGGCTATATCCGCGTACACCGCTTCTCAAAGCAAGGTGTCCTGGGATTGTATTGTAACAAAATGTATAGAGTGCAAACTAAGGCCCAAGGGCATCTAGGCGCTAGAACGCCAAACGAGAACTGTAGGGTCCAGGGGAGAATAAGAGTGCACCAGTGCCTAGTAAAAAAAATATGCGTTTTAAGTGTCGTCCGGATGGAGGGTATTCTTCTGTTACATGCAGTGAGACCGGAAGCCGGTTCCATAATGTTAGAGCTTCATAGGTAACTTGTCCCTCTCCCATGAAGAGCCTGGTGAGTGACTAGAAGAGTCTTAAACTCGACTCTGGTGGCAACCGGCAGGCAATGAAGTTGTTGCAGTAGCCCTCTAGAAGGGGTCCGCCTGGGGGCATTCGGGGACAGCCTGGCTGCCGCATTCTGAAGTATTTGAAGCCACTGTAACTGGCGCTTAGGTTGCCCTAGGTAGATTCCATTACAGTAGTGAAGTGAGCCCATTATTGCTGAGTTGATGGAGTATGATCAGTGGGTGGCAGCAATGGTAGGATATTTTTCAAGACCCTCAGCCTGCCGAATCCGGCGGTGCATACTGCTGTAACCTGGGCTTCTCTGGAGCCATTGGGCAGGAACCTCATACCTAGGCTTTTTACTGATGCACTGGGCGCTGGACAAGGTCCGAGGCAGTCTGGCCAAAACTGAGAACCCCCAAGAGCTTGCATCGGTCTGCGAGCAAACTATCAGCACTTCTGTATTTTTTCAAATTTAATTTTAGCCAGTTAGTCCAATAGCAGAGAGGCAATTTCTGAGCTTGAGTCGGGGGGAGTTGGTAGACGGGGAATTAAGCCAAAACACCAGCTGGGTGTCATCGGCATGGGTGTACAAAAGAACACCAAACTTTGCAATAAGGTCTGCCAGTGGCTGCAGGTAGAGATTGTAAAAAAGAGGGGACAAAGCCGACCCTTGGGGGACGCCGCAGGGGAGAGGAGTAGAAGGTTTGAAATGAGACCGAGTGTGTACGACCTGTAAGAAAGGACTTGAACCATGCCAATAATGTGCCCCCCTAACGCCAGGCTCTTCCAGGCAGGACACCAGAATACTGTGATCTATAGTGTTGAAAGCTGCGGAGAGATCGATGAGAATCAGCACCCCAACCTCTCTGCAGTCCTGAAGAAGAGCCAAATTGTCCAGGAGAGAAACCATAACAGATTCTGTGCCCATAGAGGGGCGAAGCCCCGATTGAAAAGGTTGCTGGTCTCCAAGGAGCGAGAAAATGCAGGTGTAATCACAGCCTCCATCCACTTCATCACAACTGGGAGTAAAGATATAGGGCGATAGTTTTCAGCCACGCTAGTTTTGAGCTTAGGTTTTTTCAGAAGTGGAGAGACCAGGGCATGCGTCAACTGAGCAGGAATCTCGCCTGAGGAAAAGGAGTGTTGTAAGGCTGGTTAGACCAGAGTAATAACCTTAGGAGGAAGTACTTTCAAGAGATTCAAGCATATTGGGTCAGTGGGCGATGATGATTTAAGAGTTTTAAAGGCTTTTGCTGTAGTTGCATCATCAATCAGCCCTAGTTGAAAAACAGCTGTGCGGTCAGGAGGCCTAGCTTCCATCGAGTGGCTAGACAGTTGTCTGTTCCTGGTTATGTAGATTGTTTTCCCTCAATAGCCTGTCAAATTCCTTTGATCTTCTCTGAGAAAAAGACACCAATTGCGTCACACTGGGTTTGTGGCTTTAGTAAGCTGTTGGTTCATATAGACTAGGTGGACAGCTCTTTCGCAACTTTGAATAGCTCCCGAGAGCAGCAAGCTGCTGCTGTAATCCTGTTAGCATAGAAATTTGCTTTTTCTTTGTTAGTCATCTGGTGGAAGGTCCCAGTCATTAAAGCATTTATGCAAGGTGTAAAGAGACTCTACCCTCCCATCTCAAACCCGCCTCCAGGCTGGGACCTAAATGTGGTATTGCAAAACTCATGGTACCTCCCCCTTTGAGCCTATGCATGAATCCAGCCTTAAACACTTTACACATAAAACAGCTTTTCTGGTGGCTATCACCTCCATAAGAAGAGACAGTGAACTACAAGCTTTGTCAGTGCAAGACCCTTTCTTTGTTATCCACAAAGACAAGTTTGTACCACGAACACACCCTAGGTTTTCACCCAAGTTAATTTCTAAGTTCCATGTCAACCAGTCCATCGAACTACCATCTTTCTTTCAAAGCCCTTCAAGCTCAGCTGAGGAAAAGCTCCATACACTAGATGTAAGTAGCATAGTACTTTACTATGAAAACAAGACAAGACCGCTACGGAAAACAGTCCAACTCCAAATGGCTAGTGAAATGCATACAGCTCTGTTACTCTCTATCAAATAAAACTCTGACTTTCACACCAAGAGCTCACTCTACCAGGGGTACAGGAGCTACCTTTGCCTTTATTGCAAACGTCCCTCTAGACCATGGGTGCACAACATACGGCCCGCGGGCCAGTTGCGGCCCGCCATGCCCTTTTGACCGGCCCGCGAGGCACAAAGACTTTCCTAATGGAGGGCGGCCCGCGGCCGCCCTCCATTAGGAAAGTCTTTGTTGTCTTCCGGGCCGGTGAAAACACTGGCCCTCATTGGCTCAGCACACACACGCATCACGTCGCTCCTACGAGCCACGTAATGCGTGTGTGCTGCACCAATGGAGGGCCAGCACTACGGCTGGCGTGGTCCATAAGGCTTGATGCCGGAAGGCATTTCAGCCTTGGACCACGCCAGTCGTAGTGCGATTCCAGCGTTCCAGCTTACCTGCCGCTTACCTGCCTGCCTTCCAGCACGTCTCCGGTAAGTGGTCTGTTTGTGTTTGTGTGTCGGGTTTGTTTTGCTTTGTTTGTGTGTGTATGTTGCGGGGGGGGGGTGTGTCGGATGTATATGAATGTTTGTGTTTGAATGTATTTTGTGTGTATGTTGAGATGCGGGGGTGGGGGGGTGTCGGATGTGTATGAATGTTTGTATTTGAATGTATTTTGTGTGTAAGTTGAGATGCGGGGGTGGGGGGGTGTGTCGGATGTGTATGAATGTTTGTGTTTGAATGTATTTTGTGTGTATGTTGAGATGCGGGGGTGGGGGGGTGTCGGATGTGTATGAATGTTTGTGTTTGAATGTATTTTGTGTGTAAATTGAGATGCGGGAGTGGGGGGGTGTGTCGGATGTGTATGAATGTTTGTGTTTGAATGTATTTTGTGTGTATGTTGAGATGCGGGGGTGGGGGGGTGTCGGATGTGTATGAATGTTTGTATTTGAATGTATTTTGTGTGTACGTTGAGATGCGGGTTGGGGGGGTGTGTCGGATGTGTATGAATGATTGTGTTTGAATGTATTTTGTGTGTATGTTGAGATGCGGGGGTGGGGGGGTGTCGGATGTGTATGAATGTTTGTATTTGAATGTATTTTGTGTGTAAGTTGAGATGCGGGGGTGGGGGGGGTGTCGGATGTGTATGAATGTTTGTGTTTGAATGTATTTTGTGTGTATGTTGAGATGCCGGGGTGGGGGGGGGGTGTCGAATGTGTATGAATGTATTTTGTGTGTATGTTGAGATGTGGGGGGGTGGTGAATGTTTGTATTTGAATGTATTTTGTGTGTATGTTGAGATGTGGGGGGGTGTGTGAATGTTTGTATTTGAATGTATTTTGTGTGTATGTTGAGATGCGGGGGTGGGGGGTGTCGGATGTGTGTCGGATGTGTATGAATGTTTTGATTTGAATGTTTTTTGTGTGCTGAGTTGGGGGGTGGGGGTTCGGGTCTGTATGGGTGCTTGTTTGAGAGTTTGCTGAGTTGGGGGGTGGGGTGTTCGGGTCTGTATGGGTGCATGTTTGTGTGCTGGGGTGGGGGATTCGGGTCTATATGGGTGCATGTTTGTGTGTGTGCTGAGTTGGGGGTTCGGGTCTGTATTGGTGCATGTTTGTGTGTGTGCTGAGTTGGGGGGTTTGGTTGGGGGTGAGGGGGCCATGGGGAATAGTGTTTGGTTGGGGGTGAGGGACATGGGGCATAGTGTTTGGTTGGGGGTGAGGGACATGGGGCATAGTGTTTGGTTGGGGGTGAGGGGGACATGGGGCATAGTGTTTGGTTGGGGGTGAGGGACATGGGGCATAGTGTTTGGTTGGGGGTGAGGGACATGGGGCATAGTGTTTGGTTGGGGGTGAGGGGGCCATGGGGCATAGTGTTTGGTTGGGGGTGAGGGGGCCATGGGGCATAGTGTTTGGTTGGGGGTGAGGGGGCCATGGGGCATAGTGTTTGGTTGGGGGTGAGGGACATGGGGAATAGTGTTTGGTTGGGGGTGAGGGACATGGGGCATAGTGTTTGGTTGGGGGTGAGGGACATGGGGCATAGTGTTTGGTTGGGGGTGAGGGACATGGGGCATAGTGTTTGGTTGGGGGTGAGGGACATGGGGCATAGTGTTTGGTTGGGGGTGAGGGGGCCATGGGGCATAGTGTTTGGTTGGGGGTGAGGGACATGGGGCATAGTGTTTGGTTGGGGGTGAGGGGGCCATGGGGCATAGTGTTTGGTTGGGGGTGAGGGACATAGGGCATAGTGTTTGGTTGGGGGTGAGGGGGACATGGGGCATAGTGTTTGGTTGGGGGTGAGGGGGCCATGGGGCATAGTGTTTGGTTGGGGGTGAGGGGGCCATGGGGCATAGTGTTTGGTTGGGGGTAAGGGACATGGGGCATAGTGTTTGGTTGGGGGTGAGGGACATGGGGCATAGTGTTTGGATGGGGGTGAGGGGGCCATTGGGCATAGTGTTTGGTTGGGGGTGAGGGACATGGGGCATAGTGTTTGGATGGGGGTGAGGGGGCCATGGGGCATAGTGTTTGGTTGGGGGTGAGGGACATGGGGCATAGTGTTTGGTTGGGGGTGAGGGGGACATGGGGCATAGTGTTTGGTTGGGGGTGATGGGGACATGGGGCATAGTGTTTGGATGGGGTGAGGGGGCCATGGGGCATAATGTTTGGTTGGGGGTGAGGGGGCCATGGGGCATAGTGTTTGGTTTTGGGTGAGGGGGCCATGGGGCATAGTGTTTGGTTGGGGGTGAGGGGCATGGGCATAGTGTTTGGTTGGGGGTGAGGGGGCCATGGGGCATAGTGTTTGGTTGGGGTTGAGGGGGCCATGGGGCATAGTGTTTGGTTGGGGGTCAGGGGGCATAGTGTTTGGTTGGGGGTGAGGGGGCCATGGGGCATAGTGTTTGGTTGGGGGTGAGGGACATGGGGCATAGTGTTTGGTTGGGGTGAGGGGGCCATGGGGCATAGTGTATCTAGGGTCAATAAAATATATATAAGTTAATTAAACAGGCGAGATACAATAACTAAATAGAAATAAATTATAACAATGGAAAATGTGTAGTACAAAATGTAAGTTTGAAATGCAAATAAAAATCGTTACCCCTCAAAAACATTCTTTTTCCATGTGTTTAGTACAAATTGGGGGTTTAAAAAGCCTCCTGCCACGCCCCGCCTACCGCCCCGCCCACATTTACTTTTCGGCCCACTATAGCCCTCATGTAAGGTACATTCGGCCCTCTGTCAAAATCAGTTGTGCACCCCTGCTCTAGACCCATTTGCAAAGCAGCAACATGGAACTCCATTCATACCTTTACTCAGCACTACTGCATTGACACACATTCTAAAGCAGATTCACAGGTGGGACAAGCAGTGCTAAAACATTTATTTGCTGCTGTACCTTCTCCCATCCCACCACCTTCTCCAGACACTGCTCGCTAATCTATGCATGTAAACAGAAAGGGGTGGCCCAATAACGGGAAGGACTGAAAGGGCTATAAGAACACTGTGACATACTATATAGGGTAGTCGTACCCTATATAGTAAAATATTTGCGAAATTATTTAAATGCAAACTTTATTGGAACCCTTGTAGGAACACATCTATATGGGACATAGAGCATAGAATCCCATAAGTAAGTGACTAGTGAAAAACACACATGAATATTCAAGTTATAGGTAACCAGCTTTTTATTATTTAGCTGATACACTAACTGTTTTGACTTTTTTGTGAAAGTGATCAATGCAGCACAAAGTTGTGCAAAGGAACAGCAATATGCTTCTTTCAGAACAGAGAATAAATTAATGTCAACATGTAAAAACTAGGTGATAGAGTGGTTAAAGCAGCATGAGAACAAATTAAATGGACGCACATGTCAAAAGGAACAACTCATCCGGTAATCAGAATGTTGTGGGAACAGATTAAATGAACACAGAGTAATCACTGATTTAGTGAATTGGAGACTTGGGTCAAGGGTCTCCTGAGCCCGGCTAGAATATGACCTCGTATTTGGTCTACGTCAAAATATGATGATAGAAATGTGGTTGCAGACATAGTTGTTAGCCCAGGGCGGTGTGGGCATAGATGCTGCAGACGTTTCGGCTACTGAGATGAGAGCCTTCGTCTAGGGCCATGAGAGTCAGGTCACACTGTGTGAGGGGAAAAAGAAAAGGAAGGAATAACTAGGATGTTTAAAACAAGTACCAAAATGCCGGCAAGGGTAAAGGGTAAGTATTTAATAATAAAGGACAGATCCTAAACAGTTCCAGAGCCCCAAACAACTCACCAAAAGCCAGGAGCACCGTGAAGTGGAGTCAAAAAGAGAGTCGTCACTCGATACAATAACACTTACACAAGGTAAAAAATGTATCAACATTTACACAGTACAAAAGACACAATGATAATAATGTAAACTTGAACATCCTAAAGTGTCTTGGTATTAAAGCCCCAACATGTTTCTGTTCTTGGCTACCACGCTGGTCGAACATTCATCAGGGGATGTTCAATAAATATCAATTTCTTCAACACTTTGTGCTCAAAGGGGTATGTATAACAGATACAGCTGAAAGTTAAAAACCTAAAAAGAGAGAAACAAACAAACCTCAATACATCCACTTGAGAAAAATGCACTAAATGCACCTCGAACCCCCCACCTGCATCTCATACAGATAGGAAGGATTTTAAACATACCTACTCAGGCATGCCCTAATGCAAATGCATAAAAAGGTACCTGTATTTGTATTTGTTTTATTTATAACGTGCAAACCATCCGGCCCGGAGGCATCGGGGCGCAATTTGTACAGAGTTACAATAATGCATATATAGAGACAAAAATTACATTAACAGTGTTTATAACTACATATATTACAGTGCCGCTAGGCTTAACAGAGGATATACCCATAGGGTGTACACAAGTAGTAACAGAGGTCAGCGGGCCATAATATGTAAGACAGAGGCGCAGAACATATCTTAGTGCTGGTCAAAAAGCCAAGATTTGGTTTTGGTCTTGAATGTGTTGAAAGAATCTTCCACTCTGATTGTAGCGGGGAGGGTGTTCCATAGCTTTGAGGCTAGGACACGGAAGCTAGTGCCCCCCGCTTTTTGACGTTTAAACCTGGGGATCGATAGACAGTGACTCTGGGCAGTTCTTAGGGGTCGGGCAATCGAATGGCGAGACAGCCGACTGCAGAGGTAGATAGGGGCCTTGTTGGCCAAGCATTTGTGCGTGAGGGCAAGTGTTTTTAATGAAATTCTCTGCTTGACAGGTAACCACTTTAGGTTGGTTCTGGATTCTGAAATGTGGTAGTTGCAGGGGATGTTTAAGGCAGCTCGAATGGCATTGTTCTGGGTTGTTTGGAATTTGTTCAAGTTCTCTTGGCTGGTACCTAAGTAAAGAGCACTGCAGTAATCAATTTTGCCATAATGAGAGTTCTAGCTAGTGTGACACTGTTAGGGGTGGTAAGAGACGGTCTGCAGGCTGCAATAAGTTTGCATGTGTATGCAGAGGCAGATCTGACTGCATTTATTTGTCTAGATAAGGATAGGGTGGCGTCAAGGTAAAAACCTAACGTTTTGGTATCTTTTGAGACTTGTATTACCGTCAATGCTGAATGACTGATAGGACGGCACAAGTTTGCTCAGGCGTTGTGAGGTGCCCAAGATAAGGATCTCCGTCTTATCGTCATTTAGGCATAAGTGTTGGGCCATCCAGGCTTGGATGACCAGGTAGACGTCGTTGAGGGCCTTGGTGTCAGCTAGATAATCACCTGTGATGGGAATGAGTATCTGGGTGTCATCCGCATAGTTAGTGTAGGAGACACCCAAGCACATCAAAGAGTGGTTTTGTGAAAATGTTATAAAGTGTAGGTGACACGCAAGATCCCTGGGGTACGCCACAGTGAATAGGGGAGGGGTCTGCGGCTGCGGATGGTGCAAAGACCCTCATGGATCTATTGCTCAAAAAGGATTTGATCCAGGCTGCAGCAGAGGATGAGTAGTTAGAAGCAGAGTGGAGGTGCCTGCATAGGATTTGGTGGTTGACCAGATCAAATGCGGCAGAGAGGTCGAGGAGTAATAGCATTGCTAGTTTGCCCTTATCCTTCAATACTTCAATTTGGGTTTTTAGGTCTATTAAAGCAGTTTCCGTCCCATGTCTGGGCCGAAATCCTTATTGTCGTAGACCTAGCAGATTGTTAGATTCCAGGTAGTCTTGGATCTGAAGGTATGCTGCGCGGTCCAGAATCTTAATCTGTAATTGATACTCTTTCCAGGGCATTTTTAAAATGGAAGCATTTGAGGCTAAAGAATCTAAAAAAACAAAAACAACATTGTTGCATCTTCAGTATATTCATAAGGGGGGTACAGTTTTTTTATTTATCAGATCTGTCTGAGCTGCAAACTGGAATTTACACCGTTCACCACTTGCAGAGTTTAAGTACTTTTTAGCCCTCAATTTGATAAACTATGCAAATGTGCTAGCATGGTACTTAGCAGAAATGAAACAGCTTATAGAAATAGTAGGAATCACAGATTACGAACAGTCAAAACATCACCACCTAACAGCATCCAAAGCAACAAGCCAAAAGGAAGATGTTCAACAGATCTACAACTCGTTCATGACATTGACTAATCCTGTGAATTATGATGGAAAATCATAAACATCTTGAAAAAAGGCAGTTTTTGATGAGAAAATTCAGAAGGATACATCAAGAATGACGGGAAAAGGTTGCCAAATGTACATCAGCTTTAGAGAAGACCAGATTGTATCAGACAGTTGTAGCCTGTGGGCACCAATGAAAAAAGAGAAAATTCAGCTGTGTAAAAGTGCACACAAAGTTATTAAGAAAAAAGTATCAGACACCTCAGTTGTTGGCAGATCGTTCTTTGTTCACACGTTTGCTGATTGCTTCACAAAGTCGAACTGACATTGATCTACAGGAATGCTTGAGTAATTACAAATACAAGTACTCTGCAGTACCTCTTTCAATGTTCAACTTGAATGGTATATTGATTTTAACAGCAAACAAAAAAAGCAAGCTCGGGATTTACAACAGAAGAAGTCCTTGTAACCAAATCCATGGCCTCAAAAAAAACAAAATTATCTATGAATTATGAGTACTCGTATCAAAACAAACAAGCATATCGACAGCCAGCAGAAAACCAGGCACCCAGCATCTTGCAATGACTTGCGGGACAGAAACATTCAATCAAACCAATCTGCGAAGGTTCCTCATCCGATCCGCAGGACGGACCAAATGCATCCTGACATGTCTTATAACGCACAAATTAAACAACAATTAACACAACGAGCCGATATTCAAGAATCAAGACCTATCTATAACAACCAAAAAACAATGAAATAAAGACAGAAGAGATAACATTATGTTCCTGGAATACCAGAGGCTCAAACCATCTATTTGAAGAAGGATCCTTAAACCAAAAAGATGTGGCAATATTTTGCCTACAGGAAACTTGGCTGTCTGAAGAGGTAATTTGCAAAGGTTTTACAACCTTCCTGATCCCAGCGATTACCTCACACCAAGGTAGACCATCATCAGGGATGTTGATTATGACCACAATAAATCCATCTTGGTCAATTGTAGCAAAGCACAATCTACACCCCTGGGTGCAATACATTACCATCTGTATTCAAACTCCAAAAAAGGAATCCAGCTATTTAACTATCTTCAATATCTATTGGAACCCAACATCAATGAATGAAAACATATTTCTTGATTCAATTTTCGATGGATTTGATAAATTTGACAGATTTTTATAATCGCTGGTGATTTGAATATTCATCTTTATAGCCCAGAAGGTATGAAACTACAATTCGCCAACCTATCGTCAAGTGCAAAAAATGGTCCAAAGAACTGTTAACTAGAAACCTAACCTTGACTGAACAACCACGAAATGACCAAGATAAAACACCAGCAACATGGACACGAGAACAATCTGTCATGATGCCCGCTCCCGGAGAGCCGGTTCAAGCCCTGCGTCCCCGAAAGCGGACATCCAGTCCCCAAGGAAGGACCCAGCAACCCCATATAGGGGCCCTTTGGACAGTGTCCTGGCGCCTATGGCGCCAGGCTCATAAAAGACATCAGTCCTGGCGCCATAGGCGCCAGGCTCATTATGGAAGTGCTTGGGTGCACTTACCTGATGCAGACCATGCTGCAGGATCCCGGCCTCCTTGAGGCATGAAAGGAACTACTTTACCTGTGGGACTAATTTACCATCTGGGCGTGGTCGGGGAAGGATACATACCTGATTGGAGGAAGGATACATACCTGGAACTTCTTCCAAGGCTATTTAAACCCCACCCGAACAGCCACACGTGCTTCGCGTTGTTCTGCATCTAGCAGCTGGACGCTCACCGTGTCTGCTCCTGCATCCTGACTTCTGCCACGCCTGCCAGCATCCTGGATCACCTGCAAAGGAAGAGAAGAAGAGAACAGAAGAAGGAAAAGTCCTTACTTGCTAAATCTGCATCCCGGAGACATCTCGGCGACAATCCTGAAAAGGAAGACTTTTATTTAAAAGCTCATCGCGTCGAACGCTGCAGCGCCGCATTCCACTCACCTTTACAGGGCGTCTCCATGTTCAGCAGCGATCATCCGGATTCGCAGTCACGCCCCAGCGCCTAGGGAGAAAAAGACCAGAACAAAAGGTGAGAGAGAGAAGGGAATAAGGAAAGCTAAATCTCCATGTTAAGACTTACCTGTTGATTCATTCCCTCTTCATTTCGGGTCCGCGCCGCATCCTGGCATTTCCGGACCCCGGCCCCTAAGGGGAAAAAGAGACATCAGCGTTAATGAGCGAATGAAAAGACATTACCAAAAAACGCTCATTAAAGACTTACCTGATTTCTACAAGAATTTCACCTCTCATCTCGGGTCGGTGCCTGTTCCCCGGCATTCCGTACCCCGGCCCCTATGGGGAAAAAGACACTAGCATTAGTACATTAATGCATGGACACAAGGGGAACCTCTTATCAAAAAACTTACCTGGAAGCCAAGCAAGTTTGGTTCTCACCAATCCGAAAATCCAGTGAAGTAACTGGATACCAACGCGCCCCTGCATCAGAAGCAGGATGGAGAGCTCGTCCTTCCAGACCCTAAGGTGAGACGCTACGAGGAATCACAGAAGGGTTTCGAGGAGGGTGAGAGGGGAAAGTGGGAGGCTGATTGCATTACCCCACTGACAGTTAATCCCCTATTTTCGCCTACAGGATACTTCTGCGAGCCAGACAAGCCAGATTTGGGGGCCCGGTCCAGTCCGTCTTGGGAACCATGCGCATCACCTTAGAAGAGGTCACAGCAGCGCGAACCAGGCCAGCGCCTCCGTGGGAGTCAGGTGAGCGTTACACAATCCAACTCAATCATAGACTATATCTTCATCTCAGAAACAATACTAAAAAACCTAACGGCAACTGCAAATCAGCCACAAATAAATAGTGATCACCACCAAATTTTAATCACATGGACTACTGCTCAAACCCAAATCTCATGATTATACCTTCCAGAGTTGGAACTCAATAACGGTCTAAACAAGCTTCAAATAAATCAACACCAAATGGTTGACCTGCTGACAAACTTTGAGACTTCAAATCTACCAGACCATGTAAAGCTCAATTATGAGTGGATTCTACACAAATATCAGCAACGTAGAAAAATCTGCGCGATCCAGCAAATCAAATATAAACATCAGTTTAATCATGACATCAAGCTAATGAAAAAGAATTTACACAAAAAAATGTGACTACTTAAAAAACAGAATACAATAACCTCTGTGGTAGAAATAAAAAAAGAAAAACAGAAATATTCCAACTTCATAAAATCACATAAAGCCAATATGCGCCAAGCGGACACAGAGGCGATACTAGCGGCTCTAGGACAGAAAAACACCAGACAGTTGTGGTCGCTATTAAACGAAAAATCCAATGCAGCAACCATGATACAAGAGGTAGAAGCTGGAGAATGGTCTCAGCATTTCAAAAACCTCTACAAAGAGAAAACAGGCATTTTACCAACAGGAAGCTCGAACAATCATCAGGCTTGGGACCTAACGTGGGAAAAGGATGAGATCAAAAAAACCATCATGGCCCTGAATCCATCGCGAGCACCAGGCCCTGATGGGCTTTCAAATGCCGATCTAAAATCTGCCCCTGAAGAATAGGCTACCTTTTTCTCAAAGCTGCTTAATCTAATAGAGAAAACCAAACAAATCCCATCCACCTGGAACCTAGCAATATTGATTCCGATTTACAAAGCTGGTGATAGAAAAATGCCAACAAACTATAGGCCCAAAGCCCTTCTTGACCCATTCAGAAAGCTATTCGCGGGATTCCTGATGAAAAAACTCAATACTTGGGCAGAGGAAAATGGTTTCCAAGAGAAGAGACAGACTGGTTTCGCTAACAAAATCGGCACAAACGTGAATCTGCTATTATTAAGTATGATTAAGTACAAAGTGACAACAAAGAAACAACAAGTATACGCTGTCTTTATAGACCTAAAGACAGCATTTGACTCTGTGAATAGAGAAAAATTATGGCTGAAGTTAACATCATGGGGATGCCCCTCATCCATTCTCAACCCAATTAAACAGCTCTACTCAAATACATCGATCAGAGTCAGATTAACAAAAGACGGTGCAGTAACAGATGAAATTATCACCTGGAACGGCCTCAAACAAGGATGTCCTCTGGCTGCTTGTCTCTACAATTTATATACATTTGGCTTTGTACAAGTGATTCACGATCCTCTCTCAAATCCACCGAAGATTAATAACGAACCGTTAAAAACCTTAATGTATGCAGACGACATCATTGTCATGGACAAAACACAACCAGGTTTACAAAGAACGGTAAACAAAGTGGGCCTTTTTATGAAAGAGAACGACCTACAAATTAACATCACGAAAACCAAGTTAATGAGACTAACATCTCTGCATACCATAAGGCGACAAAAGGTGAAACTAAAATTAGAAGATACAGAGATTGAAGAAACAAAAGTATTCAAATATCTTGCCGCCATGATAAATCCATTACCAGTTGAGCAGGAATGGAAAGACCATATTGAGAGGAAAGCACGATCCTTAGCCCGTTTAGGACGCTTTTTTCATTGTAAATTTGGAACCTTTACAATAAAATCAACAATCTTATTGTACAGACAAAAAGTGGTGCCCATCCTAACCTATGCAGGAGAAACAATAATCAATCCAGATACGATGAAATGGCAACAATATAAGGCGATATTTTGGAGAAAAACTCTTGCTTTACCTAACTCATTTCCAATGCCAAGAATTCGTTTTGAATTGGCACTTCAATCGCTCGAATCTATTATTTCTTGGAAAAAATGGATCTTTACAGAAAAATAATTTGCCAGGATAAAATTCCATCTCTAGAAATACTCAAGGAAAACAAATCCCCTCTACATGTAACAGCTCTTCAATACTGGACCAATGAGATAAAAAAGAAAATTAAGGCCGAAGACATCAGCGAAGACATGCTAATAATTAGACCACAATATGCCAAAAAAAGAGTTCAGCAAAATGATTGGATTAAAACAATTGAGGAACAATCAAAATACAAACGAGCATTACATTGTTCAACAGAAGCAAGAGCTCTCAATGAGCTACCACCATATCTAGCTTGCTTTCCAGAACGATCAATACGAGACCAATTCCTACGCTTTCGCCTAAACATATTGCCAAATCGCGATTACTTATTTAACATAAAACACCCAACCATTACGACTACAAACTGTCGATTTTGCAAGATTGACAACACCAAAGAGACTCTCTTTCACAGAATCATGATTTGCCAAGCTTTGACGGATGAGAGAAACTTGTTCCGGGACTTCTTTATTCATCTGTTTCTGGGAGATTTTACACAGGAACGATGGGCCCATATCTTAAAAGGACATGATAAGAACCTGATCATAACAGTTATTACATTTTGGACTGCGATTCTGAGTACTAGCAATCACCAAGAATAAGAAACTTAAATTTCAACCCCTTCTCATTTTGTAAATGATATAAATGAAAAGTTTGTATAACCAAACAGAACATTTTAATTAAAAAAAAAAGTAAGCTAAGTATCCATTAATAGGGTTAATTTACTCTGGAACTAAATTCCATACACAAATCTTGAAACACCACTTATTTGTGCTCAGAAAAAACTGCTTTTATTTAGCAGGTCCAGTCCTCTGGCTGGATTTACACCAATTGTATTCATGTTTCAACAAATGGACACAATATCAATATGTCTTGGCACAATACTAATCCACATCATAGCGTCTAACTCAAAAGGTGTGTTAGTACTGTTTGTGAAATATTACATCATATTCAGTTATATGAAAACACAAGAACAAAAACCCTGAGACAAAACAACAGTCTTTACACATTTTGGTGTAGTAACCTACATAGTTTCCAGAGTAATCATACATGCAAGTAACCTTATGTTGATCAAAGTGGGAATCTAATTGTCAACCTTGTCTTCAGGGAAGGAAAGAAGCAAAACAAATAATGCAAGCTAATTTAAAAAGTCTAGGTTAATTGTGAAGCTGGGGGTAGTTCAAGTAACCAGCTCTTGAGTGGGTTAAAAATTCCCACAGAGTACCAAACCACTGGTCTACGCCAGGGGGAGATGCCCCCTAAGATGTTAAGTGGATAGTTTTAGCAGGATCTTATGCTCGAACCACAGGCGTTTCGGCTCCTTGGTGAAAAGCCTTCAACTGGGCCTCTGGGTTTGTTTCTCTGCAGAAAAACAAAGCAAAATGGAGGCGGGGGGAAAAAGAAGAAGAAACAGAGATGAAACTAAAAACTCGGTCGCTGGGTCTTACAAAGTGCACTGTAAAAAGCCCTCCTATTGTCCTATTGCATAGCTAAAAAAGCTATGCAGTAAAGGGGATACTTAAAACAATTAATTAACCAGACCGAAAATAGATCTGGTTCAAAAGCTGGAATTAAACAATGACTGACCTGTTGGTAATCCCGGGGCAAGAGTAGAGATTCTAGGTGCCCCTTAGTTGTGATGCTTGTATTTGAAGGCAGAAAGATGCCAATTTCATATTAGGATGTTAATTAGTCATTCTTTCAAAGTGGAAACCCCAAGGGGAGTTTGTTGTGCTGGGTACAAGAGAAATAAAGGTGGAAAAAATAATAAGAATACTCATTCCATAATGGATTGATCTGGATTATATGGTGCGCTAGAAATTACATACCTACTGAATCCTGTGAGAACTGTTCATCATAGGTTGAGGTGCAGGTGAAATAAAGCAGAATCCTCTACGCGTTTACAGATCAAAAAATGGCCATTACAGAATATTGAATTCAGGTCTTGCTGGCTGTAGAAAACAGGCAATGGTATTCTAAATAATATATTGATTGTAGTTGCAGACATGTATCTCAATGAACCTGTAGTGATGTGGAAAGCTAGTTTTCAGACACTAATCAAGTGGCGAGGGGCAGCTTACCTAAGGATTGGCAGCTTTATGTTCTAACGTGAACCGCCATTCGCAATCAAATGAAGCGTCCGCGTCCCTCCAGGAAGAGCTGTTCACTGGTGATGATGGCGCGCGCGTGCGTAGGATTAGTGTAACTTCCTTTGCACATGTGTATCAGGTAAGGAGGATCGGAATACGGGTTGTTGTGGCAACCGAATGCGGTCATTTCCGCATCGGTGTCTGTGTAGTTGGAAATATCCTTAACAATAATATGCCCGGAGCCATTATCTTTCTAGGTCCCTGCCCACACGCACAAACACTGACCACCAGGATAAGGCAGAGGTGCGACAGCGCGTAGCCAGACGTCCGGAACAAACCAAAGTGAGAGCCCCCTCCTGGCTGCTGACCAGTTGGGGATGCCACTTGGGTGTAAGTTAAATACAGAAATGGCTGAATTAGTAAACACGCTAAGTTGTAATTTTGAAGCGGGATACCACTCAATGTACATATGTAAATTGACAATCATGGATGTGGTGCTGTGGATGCCTAAAGAGTTCATGTAAGCAGGATTAAAATTGCATTATGCTAGAATCAAGATGGCTCTGGGAATGACAGAGATGGAATGGTGCGGTCACCAATTCACGCCAGGTGACCGACACCTAACAATAGAGAAGATTCCAGCCCATGCATATGATGTTACACCCAGGGTACATTAGCTTCATTCAGTCCTTGCGTGATGGTTTGAAGTTTAAAAACCCACCACGCTTCTTTATGGTTTAATGCATTTTTCGTGTTAGTATTGCTGTACACTTTATCGATGACCCACCAGATTAAATCATCAGGTCCATGGTGGTACTCCAAAAAGTGGGACACCAGTGGTGCATTATGTACTTTACACCGAATCCTTGAGCGATGCTCACTGATTCTCTTGTTGACTGGTCTTTGTGTTTGACCTATGTATCTAAGTCCACAGGGACATTGTATTAGATAGATGGCATTGCATGTTTTGCAATTCGAAAAGTGTTTAAGTACCCAGTCTTTATTGTCAATTTTAAAGGATTTGGTTTTTCTGGTGAATTTGCACGCAATACACGTCCCACAAGGGTGATGTCCGGTAAGGTCCCTCAGGTTCCACAGTCTTGATCGTGTAGTTTTCTTGAGTCTTGAATTAGTTAAATGTTGCTTTAGATTTTTGGCTCGTTTGAGCGCCATTCTCGGGATTGGTTCGTCTGGAAGGCTCAATTGTATAAGAGGCCAGACTTGTTTGATTATTCGCTGTATTCTAGTAGTGTCCGGACCAAACCTAGTGACACATGTTAGTCGATCTTCATCATTATTCCTGTTTTTTGGGGTCAATAACGTCTCCCGTGGGGTGTAAAGAGCTCTTTTGTTTGTATTCTTGATCAGTTTCTTCGGGTATCCCCTCGCTCGTAGTCTCTCCTCTAGGTTCGCTGCATGTGATTTGTATTGAGTAAAATCTGTACAATTTCTCCGTAGTCTAAGAAACTGACCATAGGGGAGGTTGTTTCTTAAGTTTCTATGGTGGTTACTGTTATAATGGAGAAGGGTGTTCCGATCCGTGTCCTTCCTGAATAAGGTGCAAGATAATTTGTCACCTTGAGTGAGTAGTTGAAGATCTAAAAAAATGATGTTGTCACAACTGTAACTCATGGTAAACTTGATTTCTGTTGTTCTTTGGTTGATCCAGTCATGGAACTCTTTTAGCCGATCAGAATCACCTTGCCATATAAAGATAATATCGTCTATATAGCGATACCAATTGCTGATACATTTCCTAAATGGGTTCTGATCTGAAAGTATGTATTTTTCTTCAAACTCAAACATGAAGAGTATTGCCAGACTTGGCCTCAAAAGCAGCCCCCATGGTGGTGCCACAGATTTGCATGAAAAAATTGTCATCAAAGGCAAAATAGTTTCTTGTTCGTGCCAGTTCCAGAAGTTCGACTATAAAATTGACTGGGACGCGCTTCTGTTCCATATGATGGGTCAAATGGTTCCTAGCGCATTCAAGTGCTGCCTCTTGAGGTAAGTTGGTATAGAGGGAAGTAATATCTAGAGTAACCAATAGATCCTTGGTTTTGTCAAAGGTTTGATTCTCAAAGAGTACGATAGTATGCATGGTGTCTTTTAGGTAAGTACTGGTTGCTTGGCTCAGCGGTTTCAGAAAAAAATCAATGAACTTACACACTGGTTCCAAAATGGATCCACATCCAGACACAATTGGTCTTCCTGGTGGAGTGGAGGAGTTCTTATGAATCTTCGGAAGAGAGTAGAAGGCTGGAGTCCGGCCCTCTGAAGTATTGAGGAATGACTCTTCCTTCTCCGTAATCCAACCTTGTTCGAGGGCATACCTTGTTGTTTCTTGAATTTGGTTCCTAATTTCGGTAGTGGGGTCTTTCTTTAATTTTTTTTTTTTTTTTTTGCCAGATCAGCAATAAGTATCATTTCATTGATCACGGCCACGTGAGGCCGGATACCAAATCACTGCCCTCAATTGTAAAACCAGAGCCTGGGGTAACACACAGATCCTATGTATGACATAGAGGACTGACAAGAGCTGTCCCCATAAAATTACTCTGAATCCCAACCACCTCTCATTCCTTGTAGCCCAGCAACAGCTGCTGACCAAACGCCCTCCTTCCAGCATGTGTCCATCTTTGATCTTGCTTGAATCTGCAGAGCGAATAACTGCAGTGACTTGTTATTGAAAATACACCCAGAAACATCCAGGTCTACCAACAAAGACTTTACATCTACTCGCCCGCCACCACTTTGACTTTTTGGATGCCCACTTAACGGATCCCTCTAAGGCACCCTTTGTTTGTAATAAAGGCAGTTAGAGGCTTCTCCGGGACTATTAATGATCACCTTCAATGAATTAAAACCACATTTCTAGTTTAATGAACGCAGAAGAAAGAATCCTATATATTACAAGCTTCAACTATCCTCAGCAGATATGATATTCAATAAATCATGAACTCCAAGAGTACACAACAGTTAAGTTAACAATGCCATGAGCTATTATGAAATAATCGCTCAATCCAGTGAAACCAAAATGCTGTAATGTTTAACAAGTCCTCCTAAAGAATACATGAAGTATTCCAGCTGGACTCATTTCGGTCATCTGACTTCTTCTTCAGAAGCATATGTTATACAATATTTTATTATTATTGTTTCTCAGCCTTTTGGCATGGCTCTTTCCAGATATGCTTGATCCCAAAACTTCATCCACAGAAGCCAAACATTATTTGAATAAACCGGCAACAGACGTAATGTTGTTTTCTTGCAGACCAGTCACAACTGCGTACCATTTTCATTGCCTGGTCTGTACCGGCATATGCCGCTGTACAGTGCTTCTGTGATATATAAATGCTTCATACTACTTTCAGTAAAACCCATAGTGGAGACACTATCTGGTATTCCAATGGCCTACCTATAAACTGTCCCTCTCACAATTCCTTCTCCAATTTTGCCATTGTCAGCCTCTCTTTGCTCAATCTCTAATTCTTGGTCCAGTGCAACAATTGTTGTCCCCCTATATCCCAAACAGAACCACTGTCAATCCTTCCCCCACAGTACTGCCTCTACTCTAGTCAGATAGATCTTTAACCATCTCAAGAGTGCTTCCACCTTAATTGGCCAGGTGCCTTTCCTGCGATTCATTTCTGAGCATCCCTTCCTCTCACGAACCACCCCTCCATACAGCACTGAAACACTGGGTGACCGAATGCCTACATAGAATATGGTACTGTAAATGGGCTTATTGTCTGGCCAGCAGAACCCTGTTTGTTGTGAACATCCCACCCTCTCTTTGTGGGCACGGAAGAGGGATATACCTGAAAAGGCCAGTGAGCAGCAGAAGGTGGGCTGGCTTTCAGTGCTGATAGTGCCAGTCTAGTCGGAGACATTTCCTGCAACCACAGATCGATAAGCAGCTCACCAAGACAACACTCACCCCCTCCTGCCACTCTTTCCCCATCCACCAACCACAGCCCCTGCCCCCACCCACCAATATCACTGAAGCAATTTCCCAATAAAGCTTACCAAGGCAATGCCCCAAAGCTCACCTGTCCTTACCGGATGTTACACATATATTTTAAAACTGCCATTGGCTTGTCTCGGAAGTGCTCACTATAGAAATTTGCACACATTAAAAAGGCAGACATCTAATTGTTAATTGTCATTGGGAGTTTAGGACTCCTAGCCATTTCCCTCTCTCACTGTTTGGACCCTCCTTTACAACCAATGTCATTATGTAACTGCTTGACAATTGCAATACATTCCCTTTTCAGTATCCTTTCTTTGAAGCTGCCATGAGGAGAGCCCAAAGTGGTTTAGTAATCCCCTCCAAAGTTCCTTTCACCACAGTCCCCTCTGATGCACATGTTCCGGCCTCTTCTTTCACCCCATCCGTCTTTCCCAACTGTACCCAAATTGTCACTTGAGCCCTAATTCCCAACTTCACTCAAACCTCCATTGTATCATACCCACTCACTTATCCACCTTGGCCTTATCTGGGCCCAGGTCTACTGGCATTACTCCCACCCTACCATACATCTTCACCATTTCTACCAAAACTCATTTGAAACAGATCAGAATGCACCTAATTTCTGACATGCCTCACTCCATTTCTGCTGCACTGTCTACAGCCACTGGAACTATGCCCAGACATTTCATTGGCCGGACGCTACCACATGTTGCCAGAGGACCTGTTAACCAGCTCCTTATGTCTTTGGATGCTCCAGATGGGGGTCACCCCCCACAAGGGCGTGGCCTGGACTCATGCAGTGAGGTTTTGACTGATCGGAGCTCCCACTATGATTCTCTGAATTGATCCTCTTTGCAGCAATTATTGCTTGAATTTTTGGCACCAACTGCATTTATTGGCAGGGGAAGTGGCTGCCTACATTTGTTGCTTTATTCCGATTGCAATCGGTGCCTGGAAGGCTTGATTTTTAACGCTGAAGTCTGGACCCTGTGCTCCACAAGATGGCAGCTGGGAGGTGCGCGGCTTACACTGCCTGTGGAACTGCTGCCTGGTTTGGTGTACGGCAAGCTATTACCGGACCCTGCAGCTGTGGCCGTGTCCCTCGGACCAGTTGTGGATATGGAAGCGAGAACTGTTTTGAACCTTGGCGCAGAGATCAGATCCCGAGCCGCAGCGCAGTCAGGTGCGTGGCCCGGGTAAAGTGTGTTCCCCCTGGCGAGGTGAGAGATGCAGCAAGCACGGGCGACTTGTACGCTCGGGCAGAGAGGCCACTCCTGAAGCCCATGGCATGATTGCTGGAGTGCGGCACTATACTACTAATCATCCACCTGTGCCCCGGATACCACCTCGAGTTTGAGCATTCATGAATTTTTACGGAGCGGCTATAATCACCAGCGGGTAAGAAACTGTTCTTTGCCAGACTGAGACTGCTGATCCACCACCTGCATACCTGTTTACAAATCTGCTGCTCAGCTGTGTTGTGCGAGCGCCCTTCCCTGCTGACACACAAATGCATTAAAGTACTTTTGGACACCGTTGACAGTCCATTTGCGGCTACCCATGGTTGTGTCTGGGATCCAAGGGTGTGAGCCTGGTGAACTGGCCCTACTGCTTAACGGGCCGGGTGCCCTGAACGCATAGGGTGTGTGTTGGTAGCTGCTTCATTACAACATCATGAACAAAGTTGAGGCCTTCTTTCTGCAAGTGTGATACTTCTTACCTGCTGAGATTGGATGTGTTGCAATTGCCCCTGTAATGCTGCAAAATGTAAGCATCTGTTGTACTGGCCTTGGGTCCTTTGCAATCAGTTCTCACGCAATTCCTTGAGCTTGCACAGCCAGATTACACTACATTGGCCCATCTAATCATGGGTGTTGTTGGAATGTTTGTGTCCCCCCTCAGCTGACGTGCTTGTAGTTCCTTGTGGTGACTTTAAGGTGGTGCGTTGAGGCGATTGCGGACTCTCAGCAAGAGTTTTGGGGTTCCACATCCTTACCAGGAGCCGCAGAATATCTTGTGGTGATATAAATGGAGGGAAGCCCTGCGTGACTTGAGACTGGTCTCCTCATCTGGTTGGGCTTCGCCTGCGAACATTGAGAGGTCCTCTGACATTGACCCTACCATTTGACACGTACTTGGTTGAAGAAGCTGTGAATTGCTGCGGATTGGCTCAGATGAGCTGATGCTGTAGCCCTACTGCCACAGCTTCATGTTAAAGAATCCTGTTTGGTTCTGTGTTTGTGTACTTTACTAATCTGTATCCTATGACATTGCTGAAACTATGGTGGCCTGCAGCCCACACATTTCTACTGCAATGTCACCTACTAAACAAAAGGACAAAGGTAAGGGCTAAATTATGGACTCTCTTGCGCATCACACCAAGCAGCAGGACCCCACCCTCTCTGTAGTTGCTACGTCACAGGGTGTCCAATCCTCTCAACCAGACCCACAGGAGGATAAGGTACTTGCTGCTATTGCCTCCCTTAGGTCGTGTCTTAAGACTAAAATTGATGAGCTTAAAATAGACGTCCAATTACTCCGACATGAAGAACGGACATTAGCTGAAAGGGTCACGACTGCAGGGGTGTTTTGGAAGGACACCACATCCACGACTGAGTCCCTTGTGGAGAGGCTGAGGATGCGGGAAGCGCAGAATGCCACCCTGGAAATGAGAGTTGAAGATGCGGAAGGTAGATCACGCAGGAATAACTTGCCTGTGCTGGGCATCCCGGAGGGGCCGGACCCAACTGCTTACATAGAAAATCTCTTGCTTCAAGAAATCGGACCTGGGAAATTGTTGCAAGGGTTTGCAGTTGAAAGGGCACATCGTTAACTTCAGAAAAAGCCCCTCACGGCCTCTTATCCCAAACCAATTATTGCTTGGATCTTGACTTTAAAAGATAGGGAGGTAATCCTACAATTTTCCAGGGATGGCGGTGAAATACAAAGAGGCGCTTAAAAAATGTCAATATACCCTGATTATACGCCTACCGTGCAGAGGGCGAGAGACATGTGCCTGGTACGGTGAGGCTGCGACATTTAGGACTCAGATGCATGTTTATGTACCCATCCAGGCTGAAGTTCTTATACAAAGACAGGTCGCATTTCTTTGTCAGCCCAGAAGCAGTGGCCATGTGGATCAAACGTAATAATTTGCATGCTGTTTGTGACTCTGATGCTCAGAATGCTGAATGTGCTGCCCTTTAGGAGCGCTGTGGCGTCTGGACTTTAATGCTTTTAACCCTGGCCTGGAAGATTAACAGACTCATTTGGGGATGTGATGATACTCCTGGCGCGACTGTTAACTGTTCTGTGGGTGTACATATTGCTCTTACCCATGTGCATTGCATGCATTCTGTGGAATATTGGCTTGGACATTTTACACCAATGCTGCTATGGTACGAATCCCTGCATCCCTGCATCCCTGCTGCAACCCAGAAGTTAATATGTAGTGGGGGCAATGCTCCGTCACCCGCTGGGAGGACTCGCCTGACCACTCTTTTCTTGGTTGATACATGGCACTGCCTGATTGACAGTGCCACAGCCCAGTAGCCAATGGCTATGCAGGGCCTTGATGGTACGGGTACGCCCAAATGGAATATTGCTGGGTGCCCCCTTTTTTTAGGGAGTTGTTTGAATTTTGTTTTGTTTTTGTTATTTTTTATTTTATTTTTACATTTGTAAAGCGCTCAAACCCTGAGGCACCAGGGCGCTGTTGCATAAACCAGTTACATGATACATACTTAAAAAGTTACAAAAAATTACAATATCATGGTGGGGGGCATTCTTAATGGGCGAACAAGTATCTATATCCCTAGATGGGTTAATCCGATTAGGTGAATAGCCAGGATTTCAGTGCTTTGCGGAATGTCCAGTAGGAGCTCTCTGCCTTTAGTTCTGAGGGGAGTGAGTTCCAGTGGTTGACTGCAACCACTGGGAAGCTGGAACCTCCTCCTTTCGCTCTTTTGGTTTTGGGTACGGAGAGGCAGTGGACGTAGATAGCTCAAACAGGTCTATTGGAGTTGGCTATTTCAGATTTGTGGGCCAGGTATTGCGGGGCTGAATTGCTCAGGCATTTGTGAGTCATGGAAAGTGTTTTGAAAATGATTCTCTCTTTTCTGGGGAGCCAATGCAGTTTTCTTCTGGTGGCGGAAATGTGGTGTTTCTTTGTGATGTTTCGGGCAGACCACAGTGCATTGTTTTGAATGATCTGGAGTTTATTGATTTTTAGGTTCCAGCAAAGAGAACATTACAATAGTCAAGTTTTGCTCCAGTGGTGCCTCTAGAGACGGTAACACAGTTTTCGGGGGTTAGGAATTGTTTTGCAGCGTTTATAAGCTTGGCTGTGTATGCTGCTGAGGATGCCACAGCATTTACTTATTTGGTGAGGGAGAGGGCTGAGTCTAGGTAGACCCCCCAATGTTTTTACTGCGGCTGAGATCTGGATCTGAATACCGTCTATGTTGAAGGCAGTGTATTGGGGGCCCAGTTTCTGTAGCATTGCAGGTGGGCCTGCCAATAAGATATCGGTTTTGTCATTGTTTAGACAGAGGTAGTTTGAGGTATTCCCGGATTGTATAGTACTGGGTTATTTATATAGCACTCTTTCCCCATTTGTATGGTCTCAATGCGCTTTTTCCTGGTTGTAATGCCCTCAGTGACCACAGTCAATGTGTCAAGGAAAGTTCTAGAAGATTAGTTTTAGGAGATGCGTGTGTGCATTTTTGCCAGTCTGGGGCTTAGGTGGCTGGCTAGGCTCGACTAAACAGCCCAATGTTCCAAGCACATGGGAAGGCGCTGTTGGAGGTTGCGATAGAGAGCTATTGCTGAGAGATTTGATGTGTGGCCAGCTATACCGAATTTCTTTTCGTTGGTAATCGCTGCATGCTAGTGGCAGAGGTGTTGAGGTACGTCTGGTGTTTCAGTGTGTACGGTTATGTGAGCTGCTAGACCTGAAAGCATAGCCATATTCTATGGTGCCTTGGTGCTTGGTTGTGCCTGCGTCCTCAGATGTGGTATAGGTATACGTACCAGAGGTCTTCAGGGGTTATACGTAACGTGGTCTTCGGAGTTTTATGGCCGGTGTGATCTCTGTTCCGAGCGGACGGCGTGGTCTCATCATTCATGGTCTCTATAGTGAAAAGGGTGCTAGGATGCACCTTGCGTGAGTGGGTATATTGCGTTGTGCCTTAGTGATGGGTGTGGGCTACCCTGGGCTACTTATCTCATTGTTCGTGGTCTCTCTTTTGGACAGCTCTGGTGGGCGGGGGGCACAGTGAGAATGTCGCGAGTGTGCCACAGCAAAGGATTCTGGCTTACCTGGAGTACTTGTCGGTGGGAGTGTTGTTGCGGAAGGGGTGATTGTGTTTCAGGTATGCCGCATTGAAAGCTGCTGGCTTACCTGGAGTACTTGTCGGGTGGGGAGTGTTGTTGTGCATTTGATGGTGGTGTGTCAGGTGAAACCACTGCAAGAGGTGCCGGCCTCTGTGTTGTGATTGATGCAGAGGAGTTCTTTTCAGTGGTGTGGTGTCAGGGTGCCATGGATCAGGGAAGTATTGGGAAAAGCAAGGTTTTAAGGGCCTTCCTGAATTTCAGGTGGTTTTCAGTGTTGCAAATGTGTAGCGGTAGGGAATTCCAGATGATTGGTGCTTGGACGGAGAAGGAGGAACCGCCAAGCCTTGCAGAGCTGTGAGGTGGGATCACTAGGCGAAATGCCAGTGCGAGGGGACAATTTGTCTCAGAGGAATTCCAGGCCGGTGTTGTGGACTGCGCGGTGGGTGATGCACATGGCTTTAAAGGTGGTGCGTCGAGCAATCGGGAGCCAGTGGAGGACTTTCAGGGTAGGGCTGATGTGTTCTCTGGCAGGCAGGTTAATGAGCAGACGTGCTGCTGTGTTTTGGATTCTTGGGAGTTCCTTAGTTGGGATCCCGGGGGGTGCTCCTAGGTAGAGGCAGTTTACGTAGTCTAGGCGAGTCGGGATGATGGAATTGATGGCTGAGAAACGTTGGGGATAGGTGAGGTAGGGGAAAATCTGCCAGAGAATCCATAGGTGGTAGGAGCAGGTTTTGGATACGCTGGTGGTGTTGGATGAGGGATAAGTTTGAGTCCAACGTGCATCCAAGGTTTTTTACCATGTTAGAGGGTGCCAGTGTTTGTCCTAGTGGTTTGGGGCCACAGGATTGGTTGGGGGAGGAGCGCTGTTTTCCCGCAGACTAGGATTTCGGTTTTCCAAGGTTTGAGGATGAGGTGATTGGTCGTCATCCAGTGGTCAATATCAGAGAGGCATGATGACTGGTCCGGACTGCCAGAGCATTCGGAATTTGGGATTTTGAGGATAATCTGGGTATCGTCTGCGTAGTTGTAGCAGGTAAGATTGTACGTCTGGATGATTGCGGGAATGGGTTGTATGTAGAAGTTGAAGAATAGGGGTGATCTGGATGCTCCTTTGGATACACCTTTAGTTATTAGTTGTGATGTGTATGTGAACTGGTCGAGGTGCATGATTTGTGACCAATTGGAGATAAAGGATGAGATCCAAGAAAGGGCTGTGCTTTTGATTCCTAGTGTTTGTAGTCGGTCTAGTAGGATGGAGTGATCGATGGTGTCAAAGGCTGCATAGAGGTCTAGCAGGATGAGAACCGCTTAGCCATCTGCGTCGGCTGTTATTTTTAGGTCATCCCAGATAGAGACTGGGGAAGATTATGTTCCCCTTAGTGGTCTGAAACTTCATTGCGCTGGGCCTAGGAGATTGTTGGCTTCAGCGAATTGGCCAAGCTGTTTGTATGCTGCGCGGTCCATCAGTTTGGTGATGAAACACGTATTGGAGATAGGTCAGTAGTTTTGGGGGGTGAGTGGGTCAAGAGTTGGTTTTTTGAGAATGGGTTTGATTAAGGATGTTTTTAGGGCTTTCGGGAAAGATCCTATTGTGAGTGAGTGATTAAGGATTGTGCGTGTGACGTTCCCTGCACAAGTGGAGGATAGCATTTTTTTGAGCATTAAGGGTGGGCAGGGTTCTTCAGGAGAGCCTGACGGGCGGATGACTGCTACAAGCGAGCAGAAGTCTTGGTGTTTAATGGGAGAGTACGGGTGAGTAAAATGTTTTAGTTTAGCCATGATGGCGGAGTGTCTTTCGTTGGTGGCATTGTGGAAGTTGAGCGTGAGGGTGTTGCATAAGCTTTAGAAGCTTGGAGTGGACAAGCACAAGCATGCAGGGGATTTGAATTCTGCTATGTTTCTATGTAGTTCCATACTCGGGTTGCGAGCATTTTGGATTTTGGTTCCAATAGAATGATTTCTTGCTTTTTTTAAATTTCTGGTCTGTATATTCTGGTTGTCCTTGCTAGGGCAGTTTTGTTCTGAGCAGACAGGCCGGCTATCCAAGTCCGTTCCAGATGGTGCTTGAGAGTTTTGAGTGGTTTGAGATTGGGGGTAAACCAAGGCGCGGGTCCAGGGTTAGGGGTGTGAGGGCATTTGTAAGCCAGAGGTCAAAGGATTCTATTGCTGGAAGTCCTTCCTGGAGGAAAAGTAAGTGGAGGGAGTTGCAGAGTGAGAGCTCTAGATCTGGGGTGATTATCACTTTGTTCCATAGTGGGAATGTTGAAGGGGTGTTGGTGGTGGCCTTGGCCACTGACCGCAGTACTCGGAGGTATGAAGAAATACAATGCTGAGAGATCAGTCCATGGCAGGGGGTGCTGGGTAGATATGTTTGTGGTGCTGAATATGGGTGCGAGTTGAGGTGTGATGTTTCAGGTTGAGTGGTTCTAGATTGTCTGTGAGCGACCTGGTCATAGCTTTTGACAGGGAGTCGGACCATATGTTGAAATCCCCTAGGATGGTGAGAGTTGGATGTAGGAAGAGGTTGGCGGCCAGTGCTTCAACAAATGTGCCTGCAAAGTTTTTTTTTATAGCCGGGGGGTCTGTAGATCAGTAGGAAGCTGTGTGAGGTGCAGGGTGCGAGTAGGAGTTTTACCAGGAGGGGTGCGTAGTCTGTAGTGCTGGTGGAGGTGTTATTCGCTTGAATTGGTCTATGTGTAATATTGCGAGCCCCCCTCCCCTTCGTGATCTGTTCCGGATGATGAGAATGTAGCCAGGTGTGAAGGTCTCGTGCGCGAGGGGTTCCTAGTCATCAGAGAACCAGGTCTCAGTAATGAATAGGATGTCTGGGTTTTCATCTGTGATGAAGTCATAGATGTGAAGTTTATTTATGGACACTGACCTGGCGTTGATGAGGGTGCAGGATATTTGGTGGGATGCCATTCTGGGTAGGGTTAGGTGGGGGGGGGGGGCACAGGGTCTGATGTGCGGGCTGGCAGTACGGAGTGAGTGACGTGATGAGAGATGGAGTGTGGAGATGAAGGAACAACTGGAGTGGGGGAGAGGAGACGGCGGGGAATAGAGCTACGACTGGGTTAGGTGTGGACGTTGATGTTTTGCTCCTATACTGCATGACAATGGTTGCGAACTGTGTCGGAGGATGGGCAATGCTGGGGGGGCATTAGGTACCTGTGGTCTTATCCTGTCCTTGCATTATGAGCAGTCATGGGTGTGTGGGTGAGAGTAGGAGGTTCTCTGGTGTTTGGGGTTTTGGCTAGAGCTGCTCTTGCTGCGCGACGAGTGGGGAAGTGGGAGTTGGGGGTGTTGTGTAGTTGATTGGCGAGAGTGGGAGGTATCAGTTTGTCGTTGCTGGTGGGGTTGAAGCGTGATGGGCATATTAGGTGCCTCGCTGTGTCCTCCAGTGTGTCCCGGGGCGAGGTCCTCTAATTCCCTCTCTCCATCTGCCGCTCTTTGTTGCACAGAGCGGGATCTAGTGGTGGGGGAAGAGTGGCACAGATTGAGAAGTGTAGATGCGTGAGGGCGGGGGAAAGGAGGAGGGTGAGGGTTGCATGCTGAAGGTGTACAATGGAAGGGGGATGGGCTGTATGATGGCGGGGGTAGGGAATGACTGTGGCTGGTCTCATTGGGCCAACTGGTGTGCCCGCGTGCTGCTCTGCTTTAGCCAGTGTGTGGCATGGTAGCTATCTGGCTTATGGCACTCAATTGGCTGAGTTGTGCGGATGAGGCTAGGTTTCACTGAGCGTTACAATCTGGGGTGGTTAACAGACTCCTATGATCGAACACTTCTCGGATATGAGGGTCCAGTATAGTGGGAGAGAGGCTTAGGGATCACAGTGCAGTTTAGGTACAGGCAAAAAACTGGAGAAAGTTATGGGGGAAAAGCACACCTAGATCTGGAAGACTTGTATAGTGGGAGAGAGGCCTAGGTTTCACAATGCAGTTTACATACGGGAGAAAAAACACACCTATGTTTGAGAGTCCTGTATAGTGGGAGAGAGGCAAGGTTTCACAGTGTAGTTTACATACGGGAGAAAAACACACCTAGGTTTGAGAGTCCTGTATAGCGGGAGAGAGGCCTAGGTTTCGCAATGCAGTTTACATACAGCCAATAACCACAGTCCTATTCCAGCGTGGCACAGGTTTGGAGCGCATTACCAAATAAACAAACAAACAGGCTAATAATCAAAGTACTATTCCAGCGTGGAAAAGGCTAATAACCACAGTACCATTCCAGCGTGGCACACGTTAATAATCACAGTACTATTCCAGCGTGGCACAGGCTAATAACCACAGTACCATTCCAGCATGGCACAGGCTAATAATCACAGCACTATTCCAGCATCGCACGGGCTAATAATCACAGCACTGTTCCAGCGTGGCACAGGCCAATAGCCACAGTACTATTCCAGTGTGGCACAGGTTAATAACCACAATACCATTCCAACATGGCACAGTCTAATCACAGTACTATTCTAGGGTAGGTAAATTTGCTATGTGGCAGGGTTTTCAGAGTAGAGTGATTGCTCTATCCCTCACCCATGCCACTCCTACTTTAATAGTCACTGCTGGTTGATGGCTGGCCACTGGCTTACCCTGCTGACACCTGCAGACACAATCTGGAACCGCCTCTGTTGGAGTCGCCCTTTGCCTCGGGGCCCTTAGCCGCAGGGGCTGCCCTGGGACGGACTGTTCGATGCGGGAATTACCTAATCAATGGACAGGCGGGCTGGGAGGCGGGAGGTGGGTAGGAGGGGATGCAAAATGGGCCTGAGGAGGGTGGAGGGACAGGGGGTGCAGTCAGGCCTGGGGAAGTTTCTTCCAAAGTTAGAACTGCCCAAAACAGTCTTGGGGGGGCCTTTTCAATCACCTGCGAATGCTAAAAACGAGTGGCAAAGCGGCAAGGAGGCCGGGGACCAGGCCCAACCAAGCAATGAGGCAGTATCCAATCAGGGGAGGGGGGAGGGGGGTCAGAGGGGATGCAAAACGGGTCCAGGCAGGGTGGAGGGGCAGGGGTGCAGTCGGGGCTGGGGAAGTTTCATCCAAATTTAAAATGGACCCAAAGCAGTCCTGGGGGCCTTTCCACTCACCTAAGAATGCTAAAAACGAGTATTGTAAAATATGTTTTGTTGCGCAGAAGTGAGTCTTTTTCGTAGCAGCATGATCGGGGTAGGAGAATTTGAGTGTCATCGCTGTAGTTGGTATAGGAAATTCCCGCTTCATCCAGTATGTCGAACAGTGGTTTTGTGAATGTTATAAAGAGAAAGGGAGATGCAGGAGCCTTGTGGGACTCCACATGGGATGGGGATGGGGATTGGGGAGCGCTGGCTGTGTCTGAGAAGACCCTAATAGTTCTGTTTTCTAGGAATGAGGCAATCCATGATGTGGCATCGGTGAAGAAGTTTGCTGAGTTGATGAGGTGGTGACATAGTGGAGTGGTTTACTAAATTGAATGCAGCGGATTGGTCTAACGGACGAAGGGTGGCCTGTGGCTCCCAGAGAATTCCATTAATCCCCAACCTTTACTTGTGAAATTGGGCAAACGAATATGGACTAGAACATTAATATTGCTCCGTACAAGATACCCCTATTCACTGCATGCCCTGCTCTTGGTTGATACAAGCACAAATATATCTGACCTGGCTGCAGCAAGATGTTGGGAAGCCCTGGGTATATCTGCCTTGGGTGATATGTACGGGAATGGGATGTTTAGGGAACTGTAGAGCCTTTTGTTGTGGGAGGGCTTACCTAGGGGCCAATTCTTAAGATACCTGAGAGAGGTTAGGGTGGCTAAACGCCAATGGAAGAACTGGCCTGATGAACCCGAGATAAATGTGTTTTTGGCCCTACTATATGATTTGGACTGTGGTTGGAAACCATTATCTATACTGTATGTATGCTTGTTGCATGAGACTGGGGCCATGGATAACAAGCTAGAGGCACGTTGGGAGAATGATGTTGGTTCAGCCTTCACTGACGACCAATGGGACCAAGCATTGATCTTTCTCAAAAATGGTTCCCGTAATGCAAGATTTAGATTGCTGCAAATTAACGTGCTTCACCACACTTGTATATTCCCGAGAAGAGTGGCTACGTTTGAAACAAATGCTACATCAGTGTGTCCCTGGTGTGACGCGGATGTGCCAGCCTATTCCATATGTTGTGGGACTGTACTAAAGTATAATAGTTTTGGGACTGAATCAAACAAGCTTGTGTAGCGGCTGGAGTTGTAAGATATCAATGGGACCCACTTGAATATTTGCTGGGCGTATATTCAAGACCCAGTAAATGTAAGCATGTTATCAAGTTCATGGACCTCGCTTGTATAATAGCGAAAAGGCACGTAGCTATGTTTTGGAAACAAAGAAAAGGCCCCCAATTTATGATATGGCGCAGGGACTTTGAGACCTGGTGTGAAGCTGAGACGAAAGCATGGTCGAGGACATCACATATGAGGGTAGTCTTTCGAATGGCACATTTGAGGTATGGAAGTCACTTACTTTTTTTTTTATTGTTTATGGTTTGCAGTCTAGATCTCTTAGACAAAAAAACCTTAACAATTTAATACAAATAAATATAAGACAATCAAGAAGGAACTTCTTTCTGTAAAACAAAATAAAACAAGCAATTTCTTACCCCTCTTACGAAGGGGAATAATAAACAGTTCTAAAATAATGAAGGAAGCAAAGAAAGAGGTAAAGGAGGTAACAAGAGAAAGGAGGTGAAAAGGAGAGTGGATGGGCAGAATGTGGACATTATGTAACTAGTAAGATGAGAAGTAAAGGAGATAGGGATGAGAAAGAGAGGGGAGGAAGAACAACCGGGAGCATAGCAGATCCGAGTTCTGTGAAAGGAGAGAGATGCTTTTGCTAATAACAAGTCCATCTCTTTTCTCTTCTCCCGCTCATACCCAGGTGACTTATCAGATAAATATTCTGCGAGTTCTCCTGATGTAGTTGTTCCTTATCTTCTTTTCTGTCTTTGCTTTCAGTCCTCCCCTGATCTTGGGTTCTTCCAAGTCCAATCCTTTGGTTTGTGCTTACCCTTTTAGTTTTCCCTTTTTCCAGTTTATTTATTTATTTGCTGCTATGATGATGTTTATTTGCTTCTTCCACTCTTCCCTTTAATTTGGATGTTCCCCTATACCAGATGCAGGGCTTGAAGTAGATACCCCACTGCTGCTGTGAGTTAGATTTCGTGGCCTGCAATTATTCTATGCCACGTATTTTCTGATGTTAACCAGTCAGATCTTTCTACAAACCTTCCTAGTTTTTTCAGTTGTAGGTTCCTTGTTCCCATACATTCGGTTAGCAGGTGTCTCAGGGATTGTCTTCCTGGGACTGCACATTCCTTGCAGTATATAATTGTCCGTTCTGACTGTTTCCGGTTATTTCGAATTTCCCCCATCGGTAATATATTAAGTCTTGCTCTGAGGAAATTATTTCAAATTTTTGCATCCGGAATTTTTTTTAAATATCTTGGCAGGGTACCTATTTTTTTGTCAACTATCAAAAAGGAGTTTTTCGGTGTTGATGATCTTATTTTTTCTATCGTATCTCTCCAATCCAATGTTTCAAACTCCCGTTTTACTTTCAGTGGATTATTCTTCAGTATTTACAAGCTTAGCCCTGTTCTGAAGATTGCAGTTTTTACTTTCTGTTCAAGTCTCTGTAAGGTTTCGGATTGCAGTTTGATATGGTGTTCATTAATGTCTTCATACAGAGAGCCTTTTTTAGGATTTATGATTTCTCTGTAGAAGGACGTCAATTTCCATTCCGCTAGACAGTTGAAAGACTTTAGACCCAATTCGAAGTGCAGTTGTCCCCCCTGATGCGCTCCATGGCAGGTTTAGGGCTTTCTTCCAAATTCTGCCATCTACTTTGCCCCAGTTGAAGTTCCATAGTTGTGGTTTGGCTTCTAAACCATATAGCAGGACTCGGACTATCTTGTTAAGATAATATTTTAGCATTGGGACCACTGAGAATTTGCAATATCTATTCTTGATTTTAGTCAGGTGAGGAACTAGCAAGAGGGCTTTGGAGAGTGTGTCTCTATTTTATAGTTGGCTGGGCTTGCATCTATCTTATACCCCAAGTATGTGAGATCTTCCACTTGAGGAATTCTTTGCCCATCCAGGACCCAGTGTTTATAGATTACCTTTTTCCTTGGATGTTTAAATACTGGTATCCTGGATTTCTTGGGGTTTATTAACAACCCATTTTCCTTGGCATATTTGCTCAATCCATTCAGTAATCTTTGCAAACCAATGGCGGTTCTATCCAGCAGGACGATGTCGTCCACATAGGCCAGCAAGAATATTTTTCTCTTATTAATTTCTGGACTTGCCGGTGCAGACGAGATCAGATGATCTCCTGCGTCTGCTAGGAACAAGTTGAAGAATGTGGGTGCCCCCAAGCAACCCTGCCTTACCCCTCTTTCCACTGGGATTGATGCAGAGAGGTGGCCTCTGTTGTCTAGGCGCACTCTTACACTTGTTCCCCTATGCAGTTCCATTATCATTGATAGCAACGTCTCTGGGATTCCCTTTCTTCTGAGCTTGTGCCACAACCTGGTTCTATCAATTTGGTCAAAGGCCTTAGAGAGATCTATCCAGGCTCCAAACAGTGGTATCCCTCCCCTAGCCATTGATGTTTCGCTAAGTGGATTTAACATAGCTCCATTAAGGGCAGTTGATAGACCTTTTCTAAATCCTGTTTGGCATCTGGATAACACCCCCTCCTGTTCTATCCAGGACGAGAGCTCATTTAGCAAGAGTCTCATAAATATTTTGCTGTCGATATACAGGAGGGCGATAGGCCAGTAGTTTGAAGGATTTGACCTATCGCCCTCCTTGAAGAATGGCATAATCAAAGCTGGCATGTGTGGAATTCTGAAGCAGCAGTAATTGTGGCACGCTGCACTTTAGACTCTGTTCCTGTTCCCGGCACTGCGAGTGAGAGAAAAAAGCTCTTTCCGGGAGTTGCACTGCCGCGACTCGCTTCCTGGAGGAGGCGGAGCTAGTGCTGCTCACGTGTGCGGTCACGTGATTGGACCAAGCCCTCATTACTGCGCCCGAGTCACCTGAGCGGCGTATGTGTGGAATTCTGAAGCAGAAGTAATTGTGGCACGCTGCACTTTAGACTCTGTTCCTGTTCCCGGCACTGCGAGTGAGAGAAAAAAGCTCTTGCCGGGAGTTGCACTGCCGCGACCCGCTTCCTGGAGGAAGCGGAGCGAGCGCTGGTCACGTGATTGGACCAAGCCCTCATTACTGCGCCCGAGTCGCCCGAGCGGCGTTAAGCCCGATAGGGGTAAAGGGCGCGGCTGTTGTGCGGCTGTTTGGCGCTGCAGGCAAGAGGATCATACGCAAGCAGTTATTCAGTGCGTCAGCGCTGATCCATTTAACCTCAGAGACACTTCCCGTTGTCAACCGTAAGTAAAATGCAACTCCGCAATTTAAAAACTGGTATGCCCCATTCAGTAGATCCTTCAGCAGTTAGAGGGGAAAGAATACTATTAAACCCTGCACCACGGCAGTGCGCTGCAAGTATGACATGTTCCACTCCTCGCTCCCGCAAATCGAAAGAAAGAGGCATGGCTCCATTGAATTTGGGGAACTGTAAAGACATTCGTATCTATTGGAAAGAGGCAAGAGAAATAGGCCATTGCTAGCACTGGTGGGAGGATGGACCAGTTTTAAATTGGAAACACAGGTGCCATGAGCTTGCCTGGAACCATAACTCCAAGCACAACATTGAAATCATGTTGAGCAAATCATACACTTCCAGATATTGCAATACCTGCAGCGCCTGAACCCCAGGCCATCCACATATCCCACCCTGAAGGTTCATCGATCTCAGACAGTGCTTTACTAAAAGCTATCCCGCCAACAGCTAAAATAGTATCACCAAATATAACAACGTGCCTGAGTGTAGATGCGGCAGTGATTGATTTAGACCCTGAAGGCACGGCCTTCTCAATACAAGCACTGCCAGACAATCTGTCTAAATCCCCAGTGCTGTTTGACTCCCCCGAAGAGGAGGATAATAGCTCTGCTTTAAGTGTGTCCTTTATGCATCCAACTCCCAGAAATCCTCCAATTCTGCCTCTAATGGACACAGAGCACCCTAAGGAAATGCACAATGGAAAGTTACTTGAACTAACATTGCATGCCATGAACATGGCTATCCAGGCATTAGGTAAATTATATGAGTCTATTGATTCAAAATTGGCCAAACAGTCAACTAATATGGAAGATATACGCGTTTGGCAAGAAACATTTGAGCAACACCTCATCACTAGAGTTTTGCCGCAGAGTCCAGTTAAAAAATCAAAACAACTGGGGATAGCAGTCGCTTGCCAAACCTCAAATGTTACCAAATCCCTTGAGCCAGACAATCCTAAAAAAACAAGTACAACTCCTTTTTACGTTGAAAAAGTCATAGTGGAAATTACGGAACCATCCAAAGCCCAGCAAGGCAAGAAAATGACAGGGAAATCAGCTACCAACGACGACCAAGAAGCTTCATCAAAAATGGACTATACAATCTTTAAGGCAGGTAAAACAGGCACTCCTGCGGAAAAGGACATAAACCCATTAAAAACTCCAGGAAGGAAAAAAAAGGGAGTGGCAGTAAATACTAAGCAATTCTTTAAGGCTATTACCCTCCCTCAAAAAAACGCAATCTCTGCTTCCCAAGCGATAAAGAAAAAATATAAACAACAAACATTAGTAAAGGAGAACAAAAGCTCAAAGAAAGCTCTGGTTAATCAGATGGCATACGAACCATTAGATGATTTATTACAACATATTGATCATAGTAACTCAAATTCATCTACTGAGTCTAATGATCAAGTAGAAAAAAATGCAAAACCTGATAGTTCCAAAGCCGGAGCAATTGCAGTGGCACAAGCCCGCAATTTAGAAGCATTGAACCAACACAGACTGGAGATACGGAAAGCGGTAGATGTCTATATGACCAGCCACAGAGCTCTGGAAGGTGATAAACAAGGCGCAATGAATGAACCGCAGAAGCCATTAACCGAGTCAGAGAAGCTTGGAATTAGGCTGTTGGAAGGAAGGGCGCACGAGGGGGAAGAAAAGTCTAGTCATATTCAACATAAGGGCGTAACACCCTTACACCCTTGTGATTCATTTTCAGATCCGGCAGCAACGCAAGGTTTTCACAATACATCCAAAATGGTGAACAATGAATATGCAGTTAGTAGTTCACATAAGAATGCTGAAGTTCTACACATAATTGAAGCAGCTTTGAGGTCTATTGAAATCAGCCACAAATCAGGAAGTTTAGTCAAGGCTCAGTCAGAGGAAATGAAAAACGAAAGGAATGAGAAAGCTAACTTTGACCTCAAACCTGGACCGAAACGCTTGGCAACATACTCCTTGACACTAGTATGTCGTCCGCCCCCTGGAGTTCAATATGATCTGAACAGGAGATCAGTAATGGCTATCTTCTCAGAAATATCAGAGCTAGAAGACATCACATCCTCTGACATTGACTGTGTAGAATTCACCAAAGATGGCAAACTCGACTCGGTTCGACTTTGGCTAAACTCACGAGTCATTCAAAATGTAATATGGTCATCAAAAAAAGCCTTATACAATCTGGGTTTTGAATTAAGTCCCGAAACATCTCCTAATACAAAGCAAGGTATTGAATCAAACCAAGTAATCGACCACAGAAGAAACACAGCTCAAGAGAAGGGAGACAAAAGAAGACAAGAAATGCCTTACACTTGTCAATGCAAATGCTCTGAGAAACTATGGTAACTAGACAGTTTGAAGCATAAAAACCTAGCGACACTCTCAAGTTGGAACACAAGAGGGTTTGCTCATTTACTTAACAATGATGACAGTAATTTAGGAGCATCAGACATCATATTACTACAGGAAACCTGGTTGACGTCGGTTCCTGTATGGGATAATCATGATATCTTTTTAAACCCTGCACTTAAAAATTCCTCTGGAAGACCATCATCAGGACTTTTAATTGCTATTAAATCCACGAAGGTCACATCATTAGAATTATGGGCAATGCCAAATAATCATATGCTCTTGATAAAGGCGGTCTTCGGGAACATTGGTTACACAATTCTGAATATATATTGGAATAGCATGGCTATAACAGAATCCAAATTCTATCATGATCTATCAATGCTTTTAGATGTAATTGAAACCGACGTCACAATATCCTATGAAGTCATGGCAGGTGACTTCAATGTCAACTGCTGGGAAAGCAAAACACAAAGTGAAAAACTAAAAACGCACAGATGGAAGCTATTCATGAAACATCGAAATCTTCATATGCTTAATGGAGCATTTAAACTAGACACGCCGTCCCATGCAACGTGGTAGTAACCATTCCATAATTGATTACATATATGTAAACACAAATTAATGTGCAGCGGTAGTGGGGTTTGAAGTATTGCACTCAGATAAAAGTGATCACAATATTTTGACAATGACTTGGGAGTGCGAGTACCCAAAAATAATTGGCAACAATATGCTGCAAAAAGCCCACCTATGTGTCAATCCTGGAATGAATCGCCTTAGATGGTCTGAGGAAAATTTACAACATTTCAACAAACTTCTGGCAAATTCAATGTCTAGGTATGTGGGCAGTTTGGGCTATCTGGGAATGGAATACAGCAATGTAATGCAACTTTTTCAGCAGCCCAAATTAACATACACCACATCATTAGCCAAACCTCACCTCCACTCATTCGATCTGGCACTGAAATTGAGAAAAAGAACATATCGAGCAGAAGTAAGGCACATTGCTAGAAACTTACCGGATCAGAAGGCACCGCAACTTAGGAAGGCTAAAAACCGATATATAAAGTGAGTCAGACACCATCGAGCCCAATTGTACCAAAACGATGGTGCAAATATGTTAAGTATTTTAGCCACTAAAAACACAGCAAAAATGTGGTCAATCATTAACCAAGCAATGGTTGGCTCACAGGTGGCAATTCAAGCAAATGCAGTTAATGAACAACAATGGGTACAACACTTCACAAAACTTTACGCCAGGCCTGATGGCAGTGATTGCCCTAAAGATAACAAAGCTATGCGAAAATTCCATCTAGAATTTGATCAGGAGGACATACGGCTTCTGATCAAATCAGCAAGCAATTCAAAGGCGTTTGGTCCTGACGGGCTATCCAACTATCAGCTGAAATTGCATCCGGAATTGTGGGCATCTATATTGTACAAAATATTTACGGCCATAAATCAAGAGCAAGTAATCCCTAACAGCTGGACTCATGCCATAACTGTACCCCTATTCAAAAAGGGGGATCGCCAACTTCCAACTAGCTACCGACCAATCTCACTGCTGGATGTGCCGGGCAAAATCTATGGAAGACTACTATTAAAAGAATTAAACAAATGGACCACAGATCAACATCTAATTGATCCTTTTCAAGCTGGTTTTGTGTCGGGGTTGGGTACGGTCCCTAACATCTTATACCTGAACTTGATAAAACAGCAATATGCAGAAAAAGGCCAATCACGATACTTGGCATTTATCGATTTTCAGGCAGCTTTTGATTCGATTGACAGAACCATACTATACAATAAACTGAAAAAACATAATTGCCCTACTTCCATACTAACCTTGATCATGCTACTCCACACGAATACCACAATGCAAGTACGTTTAACATATGGAGGCCTCTTAACAGCAATGATAGCCACGGAGAGAGGTTTGAAACAAGGATGTCCACTTGCATCATTTATATTCAATTTTTTCATCTTGGACATGGGGGACATATTCACTAACATCATCTGTGATGCTCCAAAGCTAGGCAATCAAAAAATAAAATATCTATTGTACGCCGACGATTTGGTAATTATGTCCCAAACCCCTAGTGGACTGCAGAATATGTTGCAAGCCTTAGACTCGTACACAAAAAAGAACAACATGATTATAAACATCAACAAATCACATCTGCTGGTATGCACGCCGAAACCATCTGAAATAAAAAGAAGACAAGAGGGCCCGTGGAGAATTCAAAATACAATCTTGGCCGAAGTGGACCATTATAAATATCTTGGAATAGTGTTCTCAAATACTATTAATCAAATTCATCATAGAATCAAACTAAATTCCAAACTTCGAGCTCTAACATCGCAAGCCAAAATACTAGCATACAAGTTTGGGAAATTCTCACTCAAGCATGTTCTGTCATTCTATCAAATGAAAGTAATCCCAATCTTGATATACGGCATGGAGGCCTTCTGCACTATAAAAAAAGAAGATTGGAATAAAATGGAAGCCAGCTTTTGGAAGAAAGTTCTGAATTTGCCTAACTGCACCCCCCTACCCTTGATCCGATACGAATTGGGGTCACTTTCTTTGTATTCTCAATTATTATGGAAAATGTGCTCCCTACTACGTAAATGTATACTGAGCATTCGAATGCACAATGTGTTGGGCATAGCGGCAAAACACTTACTATCAGATCGTAATACACTATCAAAAACTTGGTGCAAAACAACATATAATGCTATGTCAGAAGCAGCTATCGATCTGGAACTACTAATGACCAATCCTGGGCGAGCAAAAATTAAACTCTGTCAACTTGACTGGATACAGAATATGGAGTTATGTGCGCAATACAAGGATTTTGACATTTCGTTGTTTGGAGCAAAAAGGTATAGACAAATGGCGGCATTCGAGCTCAGTACATGCGCTTTAGGTTCAACTTGTGGCACACTCGTGAAGTATTGGTGCGAAGAAGAATAATCTCGAAAAACGTAATACACTGCCGGTATTGCTTAAATGAATGTGAACCTGAAACATTGAAACACTTATTGGTGCATTGTCCTGCCTTGATTGTGACTCGCAAACAATTTTTCCAAAGAGTGTTTGAGTTTACGGTCCATTTAAATGCACAGGAAATTTGGCAATGGGTCTTTACATGCCCAAAAGTATCGGTAAAAGTGGCAATTGTCCATTTCTTAGAAAGGACAGTACCCGAAAATAGTCATAGTAGGGAAGGGTGAAGGGGAAGGATGATGAATTTCTTACATTATTAAGTCAGGTTGGAGCTGTTCTCTTTCCCACCTCCCCTTCCCCTTACCCTTACCCTTATACCTCCTGTGATTTGCCTTTCTTTCTCTGATTTTGCGTGTTCATTCAAGTGAGTTTCTGAATTACAAGTTAATTGCAAATTTTAAGGTTGGAATTTAAACATGAAATTTGAAATTTGATTGAAAGTTTTATCTTAAATGAAATGAGTAAAAATGAAATAATTGTATGTTTATATGTATTTGAAAAGTTGTTCTGCAACTAAACAAATTAATAATAATAAAAAAGAAATTTTTATGTCGTAATATCTCCTTGAAGAGGTTCTTCAGCAGTTTTGCCCAAAGCGTCGGGTTTTTCCTAAGTACCTTGTATGTAAGGCCATTAGGACCTGCAGCTCTTGATAATGAGGCTTTAGATATTATTTCTGAGATTTCATTCTCCTCTATTTGCAGTTCCCAACCGTTATCTAAGGGCAGGTAGATTGGTTCCTTTAACACCTTTCCAAAACTGTTTACAAGATGTTCCACCCAGCTTTTTTCTGGAACCAGGTTGCAAAGTGTACTACTGGAATCAGAGTCTAATTCTCGTATCACTGACCAGAAACTTCTTGAAGATGAATTTGAAACTAACTTTAACATTTCTTCACCCTCTTTTTGATAGAGGTGGGCCTTGTGATTCTTTACCCAAGCTTTGTAGTTTCTCCTCATTATTTTCAATTGCAGAATGTATGTGTCATGATCCAATTTTTGGTTCTTTAGTTCTCTAATGGTTTTTCTCAAAGTTCTTTTCCTTTGTCTCGTTTCTTCATCAAAGCTATGAAGATGTATATGTTTTGCAGTGCTTGATGGCGATTTTGGTGGAAGCAATGGCCATACTGTATTCACAAACTTATCTGGTTGACTTAGCTCTTGGGTCTTCTGTTCTGACATATTTTGCAAATTTTTATTGAGGTCTCTCCCACCTTTTCCGTATTTTTTCAATCTTATTTTCCCTTTTAATCCCGTTATTTTCTTGATTGTGGATTTGTTTCATTAAGCCAAATACATCTGTGATTGATAATTCCAATCTCGAGTGGTCACTACCTCCTTCATGCTTTATTCTTAATTGTGATTTCGGGTGAAAATTCTCTCACTGACAAAGATGTAATCTAACACAGAGGCCTCTTTGCCTCTTTGCCATGCCATACAGAGCTCTTCGTCATCTTGGTTTGCGTTGTTCAGCATTTTCAGGTCCCATGCAATGGTAAATTCTAACCAAGCCTTTCCTTTTTTAGACAGTATATGTTTGTCTTCACCTGCCTTACCCTTTTTATAGTGTACACATTCTGCGTTAAAATTTCCTGCAAGCAGGATGTCTGATTCTTGCCATTCTGTCTTGATCTTTCCCATCAAATCTGCAAGCTTATCCTGGAAGGCCTGGATTTTGATGGATGCAGGGTTCCAATAAATGTTTTTTAGGGCAATCGCTTCTGGATCACTGGTAGAGTGGACTTTACAAGCCAAAATCCCACTTTCGTCTTTCCATATATGGGTGGTGTGTTTAAATGTACTATTTTTGATGGTGGTTATTAAACCCCCAGCTGGGCCTCCCTTTGGCCTTTTGGCTTGCTGGTAAGCAAAAGGTTGTAAATCCCTCTATTTCTATTGGGTTTTCCAACCAGGTTTCCTGAAAGACCAGGATGTCCATCTTCTCAAATAGATCCTCTTTCATTTCTTTTGCCCTAAACGTGCTTGAACCTCTTGTATTCCAGCTGACCACATTCAATTCTTTATGCCTAAAGGTTCTGGGTTCCTATGCCCATGTTTTTCAGAACTTGCGTAAGTATGTCGGGAAGAGCCGCCAGTGTTTTTCCTTGAATTGATGTTTCCTGGGCGGATGATCCTTTTCCTTCTATATTTGGGCCCCAAGGGCCCCTGCCATCCCGCTTTAACCCCTCCTTATATCGTTCCCCTTCATTTAACTGTACACTTGGTGGATTAGGGAGGGAAGCATGTGTTGTTGACCCTTCTTGTTCCAGTTCTTTGCTGGCCTTTAAGATTGCTGCTTGTGCTCTTTTTGAGCTCAGGCTGATTTCTACCAAAAATGAGTTTTTCCGGTTCAAGGAACTTCACATATTCTATGTCCTCCGTGGAGAATAAGTAGAGACCTCTACTTTTTTGAATATGGACAATATCGCCATTCTGCTAAGAGATTTGGACTTTGCACATTTTGGTAATATCTTTAGCCATAGTTTAGGAATTTCAAAGCCCGTAGGGGATTCTTCTTGGATGGTTGCTTTGCTGTTTCTCCAATCCTGATCCTCTTCCGACCTTAGCTTTAAGGGTTCCCCTTTTTTCGCTATAATTTCTTTTATTTCAGGCTCTGGAATAGTTTGGCATTTTCCTTGCCCTAGGCTCATGATCACCTGATTTGGGTGCTATTGCTCGTTCGAATTTGTCAATTTTGGCACAATTTTCTTCACTTTTTCAAATATCGATGCTATTTTTATTTCAGGTCCCCTTGAACCTAATGGGTTTTTAGTTTTTTTAATGAAGATCGGGACGAGCTTCAATTTTTTATTGGTATGCGTCTTTGTTGCCTCAACAGGTTTTTTTTTATCCTCGGTTTGCGAACTTGTACTTTCTTCCGTTGTTTTTGGTGAGTTCTTTGAAGTGTCTTGCTCTGCCCTTTTCTTGCCTTTCTGCTTTTGAGCCTGCTTTTCGTCATTTTCTTCTATGGTTTCTTGACTGACCTCTTTTTCCACTTACAAAGCTTTTTTTTTCCCTTTGGTTTGTTTACCTTTTCCAGGATTTCTTGCATGTTTTCTTTCTCCCTTTCCATTTTTTGCTTATTTTTATTTTTTTACTTTTTTCACCTATTTTTTTGTCAGGTGAGGGAAGGTTTCCTGTTCAATATTTTTCCCTTTTCTCTTTTTTTTTGCGTTTCTTCTTCTCCTAGAATTTTGTTTATTTGCTTCAGTCTGTCATGCCCGCACTGCTGGCGCACGCATTGGCAACCATCATGGACTGCTTGGTACTCATTTATCCTCCTAATACTCCTTGAACAACTCCTTTTCACGCCTTGGTCTTTTATTTCCATTTGCTCAATTTTGGTTCTTTCTTATTTTATTCAATTAACTACATTTACCATAATGCACCTGGCTGCAGTCCTCAATTCCTGGCTATTCTCATTCATCGTTATTGGGACCACAATCCCCAGAAGCCCCAGCGGCCTGTGCTGCTTCCACCTGCTCAGGACAGAGAGGGAGGAGGCAGATTGTCTTCAGGTGTGCTGCTACAGGTGCTGTCAATTAGCCTGCCTCAGAACAGGGCAGGGCTGTATATAAGCAGCTGCCTGCAGTAGCACAGTGTCTTGCATCTTGAGTTCTCCCCGCTCCTGTTTGCCTTGACCCTTTACTTTGTATGCTGTTCCTGTTGCTGCATTATCCTGTTTTGATCCAGTGCCCTTTCCGGGCTCCTTGCCTTGCAGCCTGCCTCACTCCGGCTGCCTACAGTCCTTGTCCTCTGGGCTCCCTGCCCTGCAGCCTGCCTCACTCCGGCTGCCTACAGTCCTTGTCCTCTGGGCTCCCTCCCCTGCAGCCTGCCTCACTCCGGCTGCCTACGGTCCTTGTCCTCTGGGCTCCCTGCCCTGCAGCCTGCCTCACTCCGGCTTCCTACAGTCCTTGTCCTCTGGGCTCCCCGCCCTGCAGCCTGCCTCACTCCGGCTGCCCACAGCCCTTGTCCTCTGGGCTCCCTACCTTGCAGCTGGCAACCCTCTGCTGTCTCCAAGCCCTTGTCCTCTGGGCTCCCTACCTTGCAGCCTGCACCTCTTCGCTGTCTACAGCCCTTGTCCTCTGGGCTCCTTCCTTGCAGCCTGTCTCCTTCCGCTGCCTACAGCCCTTGTCAGTGCTTTAAGTGGGCCGGGGCCGGGCCCCGGCAGTCTCCAGAAAGTGGGGCTGAGCCGGGGCCCAGCCGGGGCCCCCATCCCACACAACATTGGCGGGATGCATTATCCCACCGCGGCCGCAGCCGCGACGGGAAATGCGCCCATCATTATATTGGCCAAGCTGACAGAAGTGCCAGCCAGCCACAGCGACGCTGAGGCTGGCGGCACTTCTGTCAGTTAGTGTAACTCCCTCTGATGACCCCTCATCAGGGTCATCAGAGGAAGTTACTGTCCCTTTGTTTTCCCTCCCCAGGTCACTGACCCCCGTGGGCTCCGTGATCTAATATGCAGATTAAATCACGGAGCCCGCGGGTTTGCAGAGGGTGAAAGACGCCTCGGGCTCAGTGATAGCAGATAGATCACAGAGCCCGAGGTGCCTTTCTCCGTCGGCAAAGCTTTATAAAAGATGCCTTGAACTGTGTACGTTTCAAGCCATCTTTTATAAAGGTACAAATATTTCTATGTTTATAAAAGACGGCTTGAAACGTGCACAATTCAAGGCATCTTTTATAAAGCTTTGTCGACGGACAAAGCCACCTTGCGGTTTGTTTTGTCCGTCATCAACGCTTTATAAAAGATGCCTTGAATTGTTTACGTATCAAGCCATCTTTTAGAAACATAGAAACATGTTACAAATATCTATGTTTATAAAAGGTGACTTGAAAAGTACACAAACCATAGTAAGGTAAGCACACAAGTGTGCGTAACTTACTATGGTTTGTGCACTTTTCAAACCACCTTTTATAAACATAGAAATATGTAACATTGCTATGTTTATAAAACATGGCTTGAAAAGTACACACACCATAGTAGTACGCATACAAACATATAAATGCTCACATCCATTTATATATTTGTTTGCGCACCTTACTATGATTTGTGCACTTTTAGGCCACGACCACAATGAAAGCCACGCCCCCAAGCGAGGGCCCCCCCTCAATTTCTTACCCCACTTAAAGCACTGGCCCTTGTCCTCTGGGCTCCCTGCCTTGCGGCTTGCTACACTCCTTTGCCTTACAGCCTGTTTTACACTTAGCTGCCTACAGCCCTGCTCTTCTGGGCTCCCTACCTCACGACCCTATTCTTTTGGGCTCTCTGTCTGTCACCTACTACTAATCTCTCTGTCCTGTTCTTCTGGACTCCCTGCCTTGCAGCCTACTACAGTCCTCCGCAGTTCACTACAGTTTGCCTGCACCTAGTGCCACTCTTGACTGCAGACTTGCTTCCTAATTTGCAACCCTTCTGTTTTCCTGACTGCTGCTCCCTTGTTCTCTTCCTTGAGTCCTCTGTACTCCACCTTAGGTTATCTACTTCAGTCTAACTGCCTTTCCTTCATTTCCTTCTGCTAGATTGCTCATTGACTTCCTTTTCACTGGATATATCTGTTCTTGTCTTCTCATGTGTCTTATGTAATCCCTTTGTACAGCGTTTGTCTGTTGGTTTGCGGCAGGCAACCTCTGCCCCTTCCCTTGTTGCGTTTTCAGTGTTACAGACACCCACTGCTGTTGTTCCCAGCCATGAGCATACAGCGTGGGCCTCTGTTATAGCAATCTGTGCAGAAGGCTGGAGTTTCCTAAGGTTCGTGGAACACTCTTTCCCATTTCAGCATACACCCCAAGAGGGAATCCAGTTTGTTTGTACCTTTGTACTTTTGCCTCTTTTGGCTCTCAGCTACAGTTTCCTACTCTTCTTTCTTGTTGAACTTCCTGCTGTGTGTGCTTATCTGCTACCTTACTTCAGCACAGAAACCCAAAACCTACCTGGGTACCCTGTGCCACTCTTGACAGAGTGCCATTCCTGACAGAATGCAAGACCAAAAAGATTCTTGTTCCATAGATAGGAAGGGCACACACAGACCAAAGATGCTTTCCTTTCGGTTCAAGAAACCTCTGCAAAAATATAAAGTTTTCTTAAGGACTGCAAACAAAAACCATAGTTTAAAAGACAGACTCGCCCTAGTAAACAAAGGTTTACAAGCACAGTACTACACTCACTGGCTCGCTGACCCTTCCATGTGTAATTACTATGACATTTGCAACTATGATCTGCAGTCTCCATCTATAGAAGAGCTACAGCAAGAAAATGAATTCCTGCAGATTTTGTTAGCCCAACCAGTGGAAAACACTCATGCGGTTTCTGGCATTTCTTCTGACACTACATTCGACATTCAGCCGGTACACGAACCTTGTATTCCTTTATCCCAGGCTACCCTGTCTCAGGACCAATGTCGTAACACTGCTACAGCCAAGGATATTGCACTCATTGTGGCAGACTCTCAACCAGAGTACGCTGTTGCCAAAGTGATATGCTCAAGATCAGCTTGGCAAGCTACACAACCTCCCCTGACTGCTGTAAACACTCCTTTAACCGGACAAGGCATTCAGTATCCTGAGGTTAGTGCAGCTGGTCCTGGGTACAAAAGACCAATACTGACCATCGGTTGTCTTAATGCTTCCCCATAACTACTAACCATGATAACTCTAAGGTCAGTCTTCCTATTGCAACACCCGAATTTTCTGCTGCACCAGATTCTGAAGCTGTAGAACAGGCTAATGGAACATACCTGTTACAAGAACAACTCTTAAGCCTTAAAAGACAAACCGAAGACCTCTATGATGAATGTGTCTATCTGCATTATAAGAATCTAGCTAAGGGACACAATTTACCAGACCATCTGACACTATGTCCAACACCGACATTCTGTCTTTAGAGTTTAACAGATTAAGGCCTGTACTGGTAACACAGAAGAGGATACAGACTTATACAGAGCAGTTGGAAGACCTGAACTTGTCATATACATACCAGTTAAAGCTTGACACCGCTCATTCACTTACAAGCCACAGTAACACAGGCTGTCGTTCAGATAGTGAAGAATGGACTCCTCCAGTGGGCCAGATCGCTCACACGGCCATTACACCAAAGATCAAGTGTAATCATCTGACTGGACATTCCGCTGAGTCAAAGGATTGTTCCATTCTTGCCCTTGATGTCAGTCCTTTACTCCCACTTACAGCCTCTACTGAAGTGACCATATCTGAGAGGCATTCTGCTTCTATGAACATTGGCACTCCTGACCATGAGTCAGATCCTGAAACATACCCAGTACCTGTCTGGAATCCAACTTTGCCTACTGTCAATACCCCAGATCCATGTATCAACTTGGGCACACAAGACTTTGCAGGCCAGCCTTCGGAAGGCTTACCCTTTCCTCGTCCTACATCCACCATGCTACTTGTTACAAGATCTGCTAGCCCAATCTCTGCTGCTCCTCCTGCTAGTACTCCTGAATCTGCTACTGATGCCTCATCTCAGATCACTCCTACTGCAGTCGAAGCACCCCCTTCCTCTCTGCCTGCAAGGACAGTACCTGTTGCAAAGCCAGTTAAAAACTCTCCTATTAAGGCTACAGCTCCGGTAGATCCTGTTGGTGCCTCTGCAGCACCTAAACTACCAGTCAACGCCATCAGTCTCAGTTGCGTCCCTGTCGGCTGGTGCTCCTGTGACACCTATACTTCCAGCTGTTACAGCATCTGTACTTCCTACTGCCATTCCTGATCTTCCTGCAACTCATGGTGTTCCTGCAACATTTGTTACTCCTGAAGTCTCTGTCGCAAATCTTCATGTTGCCATTGCTGCTTCTGACTATTTGGACGACCGTCCTAGAGCAACCAATTCAGCTGAATCTCTGGTTCCACCTTTCTGCACTGTACCATTGCCAGTCCTAAGGAAGACCACTTCTTTCAAAGCAATATATGTCATGGAGTCTGCAGCACATCTCCACAGTTTCTCAGTTCATGAACGCACTGTTGGGATTTTGGTCTCTAAGAAGTTGTCTTTTCTGAATTAAACCTCAAAGGTTTGAAACATTGGTAATGTCTCCTCCCTTCAAGACTCTCACCTTGTAGCATTAAGCAGTTTTTGGTGCTTCATGATGTGCCTTTTTGGTATAAGACTCGCTCGCGGTGTGACAGGCCTTGGACGTGCTCTTCTTGTTGGTCAGTCTTCAGGGGGCCTGGAGAGGGGCATGGAGAGGGGCATACTGTCATGCCCGTGCCGCTGGCGCACGCATTGGCAACCATCATGGACTGCTTGGTACTCATTTATCCTCCTAATACTCCTTGAACAACTCCTTTTCACGCCTTGGTCTTTTATTTCCATTTGCTCAACTTTGGTTCTTTCTTATTTTATTCAATTAACTACATTTACCATAATGCATCTGGCTGCAGTCCTCAATTCCTGGCTATTCTCATTCATCGTTATTGGGACCACAATCCCCAGAAGCCCCAGCGGCCTGTGCTGCTTCCACCTGCTCAGGACCAGAGAGGGAGGAGGCAGATTGTCTTCAGGTGTGCTGCTACAGGTGCTGTCAATTAGCCTGCCTCAGAACAGGGCAGGGCTGTATATAAGCAGCTGCCTGCAGTAGCACAGTGTCTTGCATCTTGAGTTCTCCCCGCTCCTGTTTGCCTTGACCCTTTACTTTGTATGCTGTTCCTGCTGCTGCATTATCCTGTTTTGATCCAGTGCCCTTTCCGGGCTCCTTGCCTTGCAGCCTGCCTCACTCCGGCTGCCTACAGTCCTTGTCCTCTGGGCTCCCTGCCCTGCAGCCTGCCTCACTCTGGCTGCCTACAGTCCTTGTCCTCTGGGCTCCCTGCCCTGCAGCCTGCCTCACTCCGGCTGCCTACGGTCCTTGTCCTCTGGGCTCCCTGCCCTGCAGCCTGCCTCACTCTGGCTGCCTACAGTCCTTGTCCTCTGGGCTCCCTGCCCTGCAGCCTGCCTCACTCCGGCTGCCCACAGCCCTTGTCCTCTGGGCTCCCTACCTTGCAGCTGGCAACCCTCTGCTGTCTCCAAGCCCTTGTCCTCTGGGCTCCCTACCTTGCAGCCTGCACCTCTTCGCTGCCTACAGCCCTTGTCCTCTGGGCTCCTTCCTTGCAGCCTGTCTCCTTCCGCTGCCTACAGCCCTTGTCCTCTTGGCTCCCTGCCTTGCGGCTTGCTACACTCCTTTGCCTTACAGCCTGTTTTACACTTAGCTGTCTACAGCCCTGCTCTTCTGGGCTCCCTACCTCACGGCCCTATTCTTTTGGGCTCTCTGTCTGTCGCCTACTACTTATCTCTCTCTGTCCTGTTCTTCTGGACTCCCTGCCTTGCAGCCTACTACAGTCCTCCGCAGTCCACTACAGTTTGCCTGCACCTAGTGCCACTCTTGACTGCAGACCTGCTTCCTACTTTGCAACCCTTCTGTTTTCCTGACTGCTGCTCCCTTGTTCTCTTCCTTGAGTCCTCTGTACTCCACCTTAGGTTATCTACTTCAGTCTAACTGCCTTTCCTTCATTTCCTTCTGCTAGATTGCTCATTGACTTCCTTTTCACTGGATATATCTGTTCTTGTCTTCTCATGTGTCTTATGTAATCCCTTTGTACAGAGTTTGTCTGTTGGTTTCCGGCAGGCAACCTCTGCCCCTTCCCTTGTCGCGTTTTCAGTGTTACAGACACCCACTGCTGTTGTTCCCAGCCATGAGCATACAGTGTGGGCCTCTGTTATAGCAATCGTGCAGAAGGCTGGAGTTTCCTAAGGTTTGTGGAACACTCTTTCCCATTTCAGCATACACCCCAAGAGGGAATCCAGTTTGTTTGTACCTTTGTATCTTTTGCCCCTTTTGGCTCTCAGCTACAGTTTCCTACTCTTCTTTCTTGTTGAACTTCCTGTTGTGTGTGCTTATCTGCTACCTTACTTCAGCACAGCCACCCAAAACCTACCTGGGTACCCTGTGCCACTCTTGACAGAGTGCCATTCCTGACACAGTCCAACTTATAATTATCCTCTTCTTGTGTATTTTTATCTTCCTCTCCAATGATTTCTTGTTCTTCCATCAATTGAGCTGTCTTAAAGAGCTCTTCTATTGTTGATTCCGACAATGGGGTGTCTTCCTGACCTTTAGCTTGTTGGTCCCCGGTCTGGCTTTCTGCTTCTTTTTGTACTGGCTTTTCTCTCCAGTTTCACATATTCATCAGAATCTGGTCTCTCCCAGTCGCCTCTGCTTTCCCGTTATCTTTCAGGAGGATACAAAAGAGGACTGTTTCTTTCCTGTGATTTAAGGATTCCTTTTCTATCTCCTCTATTAGTGGGTGACTGTGGTGTTAATCACATTTCTGAGGCCTACCATTGAGGCCTCACATCTTGCCACTTTGTTAGTTAGTTCCAAGACTATTCCTGCTTGAGATTGAACCTCACCCTTTAGTAGTTCAAAGACTGATACCAGGGAGTTTAGGACATAGTTGAGAGCACTCAGTGTTGCGCCGCTTGTAGTTGGGCTTTGATCCTGGTTTCCTTCTCTTCCCTCCTCTAAGATGTCATTATCGGCGTTTTCTGATGGAATTTTCTTCTATTTGTCTCTATATTTTCTTTTTCCAATTCCCCCTCCACTTCCATCTCATTTTCCACACTTTCCTGTAGGGTCTGTTGGTCTTCTCTTATATTTTCCCTCCTTTCTTTGCCTTCTATCTGCTGAGTTAGGTCCTTATTTGAATATTCGACCAGTTCGTCCAGGCTTCTGTTTCTTCTTTTATCAAAGTATTCTTTGATTTTTTTTTTGGGGTTATTTCTGGTACTGACCGTGTATCCCAACCCTTTTTTCCAGTGGTTTGTGCGATCTGTCTGATTCTCTTTATCATTTGTTTCTTCCTCCGGCATTAAATTTGGTCTATGAATTTGGGACTCAATTGAGTATTGATTGTTCGGCGTAATCACCTGCTCCCTCCTCTCAACAGGTGACCCTACTGTAGTAGAATACGCCACTGGCTCCAGGTAGGAACCATCCCACTCTGGTGCCTTTGTCATGTCCAGATGCACTGTACTCCTTAGTTTCATTTTGCGGTTGGAAAATCGGGTGGTTCTGAATCTGTAGATGAGGTTTTTCTCCTTCTATTGTTACTCCCTATACCGTCCGTTTGTTTTTGCCCTTATTTTAGCTACCGCCGTGTTGAACTGGGGCTGGTGTTTTTATTTTCACTTTCCGATTCTTACAAAGCTTAATAATTTGCAGAGTTTGGTAATCAGGCATATATTTTCTTCTACTTCACAATCTTAAAAGCTGCGCTTTCGGTTTCCCTTTGTGGGACCGCTTAAAAGGATAGGACCTGTTGTCCTTCGCTTGTATCTTTCGTAAGAATAATTGCCCTCACGTGTGGTATCAGTCCCTTTTCCGTTGCCTGGTGGTTACCAGCGCTGCAGTGGTCTCCTTTGTTTTTCTGTTTATCACGGCTCTTGTCACGTTTGTTGCATTTGTTGCCCCCGCCCCCCTTTTCTTTCTTCTTCCTCTTTCCCAATCTATAGTCTGTATCTCATTTGAATTTCTTATCGGCAAATAGAAAACCAAAAACGGGGGGTGGGAGAAGAGTTTCTGTGTGTCAGTAAATCGGTAACAAAATGCTTACCGTGCTTACCTTGGTTTCTGTATTACACTCGGATTTACTGGGTTGCGTTCTCCGGCCCCGCAACTTCTTTTGTGCTTCCAGGCGTTCAAGGCGTTAAAGTTCAGCCTCTCCTCGCGAGGCTGCCGTACCCGCTGACTACACAGAGCACTCTCTTCTCTCTCTGCCCCACACCGCTCCGAGGAGCATATTGTCCAGTGTCTCCGCGACTCCGCAGGACGGCGACGTCCTCGCTGCAACTCGGATGATATCTCAATAAATCTCAGCAGACTCGCACAAACCCACGTCTCACGCCTCTCAAAAAGTGCTAATTGGTGGCTCCAATTCAAGTCCCAATCAGCTGGAGCACCCCCTGGAGCACCCCTACCACAGGCCTTGTACGCTGCGCGTGTCAGATTTCAGGTTTTTGAATGAAGGCTCGCAAAGGCAGTTCTCAGCAGCCTTTCGTCCTCCGTGCCGAGTTACACCGTTCCTCCGTTTGAGTTTCAGGAAAGGACCTTGTCAGGGTCACAGACTCACGTCATCAAGCACCACTGGCCAGAAGAATTCACTTTGAGACGAATTCTTTGAGAAACTGACTTTCACAATGTTCCATCCATCGAATGACAAACACACCTCCAGACGCACTTTTTTTTTCTTCTTTTCTCTTGTTCTTGTTTTGTTGGAATGTGTGAATGGTGTGGTTTTGGTTTTGTAACCTAGTTACAAGCATTATTACAGTGCTCAGATAGTTTGATGTGAAGTACCCATCAGGACTCCTACCTCTGAACTGAGCCTTGTGCATTTTGATTTATGTGTAAGCCTTAGTTGTTTGTTTATAATATGTTATTTTTTAAATTGAATGTGGTATGATGCTCCTGATGTTGCAATACGCTGCAATGACACTCGTATGACTTTGTATGTCAGTCATGTGTATTGTACTTAAGTGGCTGATAAGCCTGCATTTATACCAACAAACAAGCTTTAAAATAAATAAATGGGGGACACCCTCCACCCCACCATTGGCTTCACATGACCACCACCGAGCCATCCTGTCCACCCCCCCTTTTGCTACCCCACCCTCTGCTCCATAAGCTTCATATGTTCGATCGCCTCACAATGATTTTAATTACAAACTACAAACTCAGTAAGCGGTGTGAAGGAATCCTGAAGCAAGACACAGACAACAGGCTTAAAGTTCAAAGTAAAATACTTTATTAAATCAAATGTCAGGATAGTAGGAGACCTAACTTGCCCGATACTAAGGTGGAGTTTCCCTATCTGCATTAACCTAAGGAAAGTCTATGTCAAAGAGTTCAACTTAAGTCTGTCTGTGTCTTAAACCTTTCCTTGCCCTCACAACTAAAGCTAACCAAAGTGTCGGGATGTCAAAACCAAAAGAAATAGTGTTCAACTCAAAGTTCTGAGCTTCTTCCAGCTCACGGCTTCCTTTCAGCTCTAATCCCCCAGGTATAACAAAGTTCCATGAAAAAGTCTCAAGATTACCTTTCTCCAGTTCACGGTAATACAGTTCAATATAATTCAAAACCAATCCTCAGTCTTCCCTTCCCCAGGTGTCAAGCAACGCTGTTCACAAAACAAAAGTTCTTGAGACTTCATTCTCAAGACCACACAAAGTAGCTCCTCCACAATGAAGCTCCTCAAGTCTCAGGTTCCCTTCCCCAAGACATTCACTTAATCGTCGCAGTGTCTTTGGATTTTCAACATTTAGTGGTCACTGCTCTAGGTGCAGTTGTCAGATCAAACGGTCCACCGTTATAGGTCACACAACCAGTTTCCCTGACTTTTTGCCTTTTGGCATTGATGTGTAGCTTTACAATCTTTTGGCTTTTCTTTCTCAACCTATTGGTTCTGCCATCACTTGTCACACATCCTTTCCAGTCCTTTAGGCCTTGTCGCTCTGCATTCATTCATAAAAGTTCAGTTGAGGGTGTTTTGCTCACACCCAACTTCTTATGCCTCTTTGTCAGCCTTGTGCCCTCTTCTGTAACTGTTTTCACCTGGGCCTTTGGGTTATTCACTTTAATTACTTGGGTTTATTCCATTCCACACTTAGAATATTTATTTTCAGTGTTTTATTCAATTCAGGGTCTGATAAACATTCATGCTGCTTAATTATAAAGTTCCCTTTTGTGCGGTATTCAATATGCATGGGTTTCAATGTATTTTAAAGTTCCATTCAATCCGGTATTCAATAAGAATTGCTTCGCTTAGTTTTCAAAGTTCCATTTAGTTTGGTATTCAAAAACATTGTAGGAGTGCCCTGGTGTTCACGCGTCTTCCTCTGACACTCACTGGCTTGTGGCACCTCCTTCTGTTGCACTCTGCTTGCCTGCTACATGTTTTTCTTTGCATGCCAGCTCCCGGTATGCCCCTTTCAGGACGCGGACAGCGTCCCTTCCTCTTGGTGCTCTCCCACAGATACTACTGCTGAGCATGGTTCACAGAGGCTCCCAGACTGCAAATACTTACACAGCCCCCTGGCTACGGGCTGTGTAAGTCTTCTGGGAAGTTTGCTCCTCGTCTGGTCCCACACCTGCTGCCTCCTCCGAAGCACGGTCCCCTGCTGGCTTCCTCCACATAGGCCTCCTTCATGCTCACTGCTTTTCTGAACTGGTCTCTTTTTATACACCTACAGCCCATTGACAGGCTGTAGATGCGGATCTCTACTGAGACCTTACTGGCCATAGTTAAAGGGACATGTCTAACCCTCATAGCTCACTGCAGGCATCTTCCTCGTCCCAGTACTAAAGTGGTGAAAGGGTATGGTCCTCTTTCCTCTTGGTTGCGTCATCTTCGTCTCAGTACAAAAGGGTTGAAAGGGTACAGACTTCATTACTCTTAGTTGCTTCTTCTGTCCCAGTACTGTCAGGTGTCATATATGGGGACCAGCTTTACAATAACATATAAAGGTCGGGAGTGTTTTGGTTGAGTCTCAACAGAATAAGGGGGACTACCATGTCTCTCCTAAGGGTACCCCACTCCCAGTCCCCAAGGACCCTCTACCCAGGGGATCCTGTCAGGGTGACGGGAGGTACCACAGGGTTGCAGGGTCAAAACGGCCCCATTAGGTATGCTTATAGTCTCTGCTACATTTGCCCCCGAGAAAACACCCATGGGCTATGGAAGGCTGGACTACACTTGTACATTGCTGGCGCTTGCAACAAGCAGCAGAGGCATGGGATGACACATCAAGATGATGACCACAGTGTTAAGGCCTTGCCAGTCATCCAACATGGCTGCCAAGTTTCCCTTTCTGTACTGTTCCCAGAGTTGTTCCAGCTTATCAGAGCATGGACCCAGGGCTATTGAAACAACACCCTGGGCACATACCCATTGCTTCATGTTGTTCCTGTCATGAAGGTAGCAGGACACTTAGCGTGTTTCCCCTGACCTGGATTTCTGGGGCCATCGACCTTCACCTGCAAAGACAAGAGTATTAATCGGCTAAACCTGCAAAGACCGAAGAGCACAAGAAACCACCTACATTCCGCATTAGCGCTTTCATCCAGTTAGCACTCTGAGCACTGCAACCCGCCGCAAAAGCCTCCGTTCCCTATAGTAAGAACAGGAAAACAGAGGGACAGTAAAGTGCAACAAGAGAAGAAGACAACATAGATAGGGAATGAAGAAGAGGACTAGGACATTAGCCACAACAACTTACTTTTCACAAAAAAAGCCAAAGGAATAGGATCCCTCAAGTGCCACATTGCACCGTACAGCAGGCCAGGCACACAGCAACCAGTGAAGCAACTGGTAGCCAGAGTTAATTGAGTGGATGCAGGCCTACCAACAGAGAAACTAAGGTGGGTCCAGCCTCCCTGTTGCCACTAGCTCGCACAAGACTTGGGAACTGGGGGTGACATATGAGAATAACCCTGCAGTAATTGGCTGTATTTTGGTTGTGGGTGGGTGATCCAGCTTTCCCAACAAAACATCACACAATTACGGGCATGACTCACCCTATAACCCCAACCCCTTCTATCCTAAACACGCAGAGCCTCATTGGTCATTGCTGCACGTGCTTGGGATGGTGAGAGGTGCGGGGCATTCAGCTGGTATTCCAGATGCTCCTGCAAGGCATCAGGTAAGCGTTACAGATCCTCCCTCGCTTCTCCACCCCTAAACACCCAGGGTCGGGATCCAAGGGAGATGGCCTTTCCCTGGCCACCTGAGTAGAGGATCCAGGAGTTGTGGGAGTGAGAGGACCCTCAGGTTTCTCACAGCGGCCACCCTGCCCCACTCATATCTTCTCATAGAACCACACATTGCAACCATTACCCTCCTGCAAATCTTCCCCGTTACTCATCACAATATATATGTGCTCTGCACCAGAGTGCTGACCTCACCATCTTCTTTCAAGCACTGGTGCTGATAATAATAATTAATTTGGCATTTATATAGCGCTACGAACCCTCAGGTATCTGAGCGCTGCTTATTATTACCCACGGTGTGTGGTGCTCATTTATCGACCTCGGAAGGATGAAACGCTGAGTTTGGCGCTGCCGGGATTCGAACCTGCGTTCGCAGGCTCTACACTGATGTCAAAGCGAGCGCTCTACTCGCTGTGCCACTTGACCGGCTAATCATTTCACTTTCATTACATGAGCTTGTCCAGTCGCTGCCTCTTCCCATCTCCTCTCCCCCTCAGCTTCTCCACATTTCTGCACCTGGATTACTGGAGGATCATGTTGCCCTTGTCTCTTTTCAGCCACCACTCCCCCCACCAACATGTCTCACCCATTCAAACTGCATATTATCTTCAGGTCCTTCGCACAAGCCACAACCACTGCTGATGTTACCCTTCACACCAGATCGGGTGACACTGCTTAGCACCCTCTTTATACAGGGTCACAGAGACCTCTGCCCATGCTTGTTCATCCCATTAAGTCAGTGTGCTGCTGCCAATTATTGATCAGAAATCACCCTACTTGGGTCCTGACCCATTGTGCAGGGAACCTACCTTCCCCTGCCTACATTATTCTAACTGCCATTTTTGGTGTCCTCTCCACATTCATAGCCTTCCTGAACTGGCCGAAATCCCAATAAGACCATACACTGTGCCCTAGCAAAGTTGTCGCCCATTAGGCATATCGTAGATCCTCCAAGTCTGGTGCAGCTGCTCATGCTTTACTCAAACCACTACAGCACACTGGGGCATCTAGGTGAAGATCGGCCCACACCTACCAAATCAGTCTCATATCAGCATGTCGGCTACACTTCCACAAATTTCACTAGTCCGCTTCATGCATGTGACGGCAACACATGCCCACAGCAACATTTAACACAAACTCCCTGGCCCAACACTCTGCATGGTTATACGCTCGCTCACTGGAGTGCTAGCCCAGCCAATCAGAACCACTCCTGTCCACCCACCAACCTCACCTTAACCCTGTCTTCTGCACTGAAGGTATCCCCAGTAACAGGAGCTACTCTAACTCTCTCCTAACCACTGTGCATAACAGCAAATTAGCCAAGAACCTAACCTGCCATAGAGGAGCCCTCTTTCCTGACATAGATCATGAAGTGCATGAATTTCAAGCCCTTCAATTAATGTAATAAATTCCATAGTGCCAAAAATAGGACCTGGCAGTGTTTCTAATGTTACCTGGACAGTTGTCTTATTTAGGTTGACTAATCTAGATTCCACTCACTGGCCACCATTGTGGCAAAGTGGCTTCTTTTCTTCTTAAGTACAAGGATGGAATAGTGAATGAAACACCTACACAGCGCCACACTACTACTAGACCAGCCATGATCCTAATCATAAAGGTGAACCGCCTTCTCCTCTTGTGATAATTTGGTCCAAGGGCAGACTATACTCTTCGGGAAGAATGTGAACTCTCAAAGAGGCCTCCATAAGACAGTAGTGAGGGTGCACCAAAATAAAATAATGTCCAACCAAGATTCTAAAATAATTTGAGTATTTCATTAGACTAAAAATAAAAACACGCTAATCAAAACACTGTCGCCCACCCTTGTAAGAGAAGACACTAAATAGGCAGACTTTAAGATGGAAGAGGTATTTTGTGTCTGAAGACTTGAAAGGACTGGGGTCTTAAATGTCACTAGGGCTCCTTAAGGCATGCAAGGGGACTGACCTAGGGTGAAGTAGAATGTCTAGAATGAAAGATAAGGACTAGGGTGCAGGCGATGGATTAGAAATTGAGGATGAAGACAAACGGCTAGAACTAAGGACTGGATTGAAAGAGAAGGATTAGAACAAGGGGCTAGGCTGAAGAAGCATTAGAATTAAAGACTACAATGAAGGGAAAGGATTAAAACAAAGGCTAGGTACTAGGGTGGTGGGGGAGATTTAGGAGGAAGGAACTGGATGCTAGTGAATGATTGGAAGGAAGGAGCAAGACCAAGGACTACGACAAATTAAAATAACTTAGTACCAGGACAAAGGAAAAAGACTAGGACAAAGATCTAGGACTAAGGATTAGGGTGAAGGAAGGTAGGTGAAAGACTGGCTGCTTGAAAACCAGCATAAGCCTCCATCTAAGTGGATGGTAAAAGGACTGCTACCCCTCACCTGTAAGTTCTTAGAAGGGTGCTTTTTTCTTTCCTGATGACTCCCCTTTGTGAGCAAAGGGGGTGCTTCCGTGTCCCCACTCCTATAGAGTCATATGGGACTCTATATGAATGGGGAGTTACAAAATCTGGCGCCTGACCTCCCGTGCTGCCACAACCTGTAATGTCCCAGTGGCACCGGGTAGTCTGGCACCATATTCGATATTATGGGGTTGGCAACAACCCGCCAGTTGCACCGGCGGGCTACCGCCAACCTCGTAATGACGTCCAGTTTCCCACACTATCACACTCTCTAAAGTGGTAGGTATGGCAGAGGAGTCGGGCTTAACTCAAGCGAGGAGGTAAGCTAGTAGTGAAGTACAATAATTCCCCATAGTTATCTCTGGAGAATATGTTACACTTGTATACTACAAAATATACACTTTATAATAAAATCACACATAAAATATCTAGCAGTTAACATAAGTACTAGAAGTTAAACATAATGCATAGTCACTGCATGTATAAAAACAGTAATGGGACATAAAATACCCTACCCAATCATAAGCTAAATGTAGGCGCATTAAGTGCAGGCAGACACAGTACATATAAGGGCTGGGGAGTAAAGGGCTTCCCTGGACAATAAGAATCATTCATTTACAAAGTCATAATCAGGACCCAATATTGCCAACACATGAAAGTCACAAGCATTCTTCATACCTCCTAGTACATAGGAAAGCAGATGGTACAGATGTACACTCTACACTACATATGGTTCCAAGAGGGTTAACACCTTTGGTGCCCTTTGGGCTTGTTGTTAAAGTTAGGATAAAATGAGACTTGTTGTATACGACTCACAAGTTTTCATTATACATCTAGAAATTAAACACAAAAGTAAATATTAGCTATACAAACTAACATAGGCAGGAGTATTAAATCTCTATAAATAAAAGTCAAAATGTGTTTATGGCGGGATATGTGGCTTGGTGAAGCGTTGTACCTTATACAATTTCACAGCGTTTAACCAATCTACACCATATTTTGCATACCTACCTGTTAGGACCCTCCGGACAATACTGGCTACATGAGATTTGGACACCCCACCCCGTTCCCCAGATTTCAGCCCTAGTCAAAATGTGTTGGTGGGTTTGTGGCTTGGCAAAGCGTTGTTCCTTATACAATTCCACACTGTTTCACCAATCTACACCAAATTGTGCATAGTTTCCTGTTAGGACCCTATGGACATTACTGGCTACAAGGCGTTTTGACACCCCACCTGTTTCCCCGGATTTCAGCAAAAGTTAAAATGTGTTTGTGGCCTGTCAAAGCTGTAAACCATGTTCAGTTGTTAAGGATTCCAATCAGTGTCACACACTGGACCAGGACACTTGGTCTTAGCCTGGGATGTGGTGCTCAATAGGAATGCTTTTTCTTTAATTTCAATTCATTCAAATTGAGCCAGTACCCGACCCGTCTCACACCCCCTTTTCCAAATACCCCGGGTCACAATGCACCATGAACCAGGCCGGTGGGTTTAAATACAATATTTATTTTAAAACTCACAAAAACCGCACAAATTTTAATGTTGGGCAGCAATCACCAACGGGGTGATAATGACAATGGAAATGGAAGCAATGCACTTGGTTAACCTTCTAGTAGAACATATCCAAAGCACAAGTGAATAGGAGCACCTTTTGAATTAGGATAGATAGCACCTAAGTTAAGGTTTCCCCCTGCAATGTTCCCTCAACCCACAAATAATCGAATTCTGAAGCGGCAGGTAGTCAGGGATATGAGGCAGCAAACGGAATCAAAATCCGACCATGCCTCACAAAATAAGAGGCAAAAACTCTTTGCAAAGGCCTAAAATGACACTCGGATTTTGTAAAATAATTAATTATAGGTGTGTTTAAAGAATGGTATACATATGTTTTATCACAGTATTAGGGATGTTATCTCCCTATCAACCATAAGGTAAGTTGTCACAAAAGCATACAGTTCACAAAGCAGGTAGAAATTGAAAACACAGTGCAGCCGGATTTACACGTGGAAAAGTTGCATTTATACTTATTTTTAGCTTTAAATGTCAAAACGTTTTCTTTTAAAAAAAACGGATGAAAAACTTTGAATTCGAATGCAGTTTTTGGGCTGGGGGATAAATGTATATCACAGGGACAACATAGAGGTGAAAGGAGGTCTCTAGCTACAGAACTGGATGAGATTTGCAAGATAGAAGAAGGTTCGCTTTTGGTAAAATAAAGCCGTGGAAGAGAGAATATCAGCTTAGAAACAGGACAGGTTTCACATAAACTAGATTATTAAGACTATATTGTTAAAGAGGGACACAGTAAGATCCAAGGTTGATTTGTGACGTCAACCTTGTCACCCCAGTGTTCAACTTTATGTGGAAATTAGTTTGATTACTCAAAATATGACTAAGGGCTTATGATCTACAGAAGACCGAATTGAAAGAGAGATGGCGCTCGCACTTAGAAAGTCAAGGACAGGGTGCACAGAGAATTCAAACAGTTTTAACAAGTTACCAGGGTATGGGTAGGATTGCTTACAGAGTGGAATAAAGACAAAAGGGTCAAGGTGGGGAGACTATGTGTTTCTCTGGGTTGGGAAAATACTCACAGTCCACGCTTGAGTTTTGGGATTTTAGAACACTCAGGTTTCTGGTCACAAAAGATTCTGGATAGTGGACTCTCCTGGCAAAAGACAGCTGGGCAAAGGTCTGGTCACCGGATAATAAGGACAGCTGGATGGCATGGTTGCAGTAGGCATGCAGTTAGTGGTCAACAAGCCAGTCTGGTTTCAGGATACTTCCCAAAGAATACCACAGCTTTTCTCTTTGGTTATTGGGATCTAGTGGGACTTCAGGCTTCAGGCCTTGTTGGGAGGGTGAGCAATGCTTTGGCCTTGCTGGGATAGGATCAGCTATGCTTTGGCTTTGCAGTGGAATCTGGATCAGCCATGCTTTGGCTTTGCAGTGGGATCTGGAATCAGGCAAGATGGATGTGGAAGATCAGGAAAGCAGGCGCAGGAAATTCAGGAAAGAGTGTCCAGAGTCCTAACAGCCACCCTTTATATAAAGCATGGTGACATAATAGAGCTATATGGTGGGGAAGGCTTAGCTGAGCATGCCTCTAAACAACTGTATTGGTCAGGGGTAATGGTTGACGCCTTCCTTTCCTCTGGTTGGGTTTCAAGAGCATGATGTCAGATTTATGATGCGAGTTTTACAATGTCCAGAACCTACCACAGTTACTTTAGCTAAAATCTATTTTTGACATAAATGCCACATTTGTACAATTGTGGCATTTTAAAAAATTACATAAGTAGGTTACATATTTTATGCAGCACATGCCAGTCCAACTCTGCAGTCTGTAAGACATGGTTTCGCCCTTCTAATCATTTTTGTTCATTTTTAGTGTCCCTGTACCGTTGCCGTTGGAGAAAGTTCTGCGACTGGTGCAGGGTTAAGAATGTGGATCCTTTTTCATGTGACATTCCTGTGGTTCTGTCTTTTTTGCTTTCTTTAGCCCACAGGGGCTTGCAAGTGGGAACCATTAAAGGTTATCTGGCGGCGCTGTCCATATATAAGCGCACGTCTGAGGAGTGTTCTTATGTTAAAATCCCTTTAATTTCTCAGTTTCTGAAAGGGCTCACTAATGTGTTCCCTCCGTCACTTTCCAGGTGCCCGGTTGGGATTTAAACCTTGTTCTCAAGTTTCTAATGGGCGCTCCATTTGAGCCTTTACATTCTTGTCCTTTGAGACTGTTAACCCTTAAAACTGTATTTTTAGTTGCGGTCACTTCCGCTCTCAGAGTGAGTAAGTTACAGGCACTTTCAGTTAAGCCACCCTTCACTGTGTTTCATAAGGACAGGGTTGTCCTTCGAGTTCGTCCTTCCTTTCTTCCGAAGGTGGTGTCGGAATTTCATTTAAGCCAGAAGGTTATTCTTCCAGCATTTTATCCTCCTCCGCATCCTGGTAAGGAAGAGGAGAGGCTCCATAGGCTGGATCCTAGGAGAGCTTTAAGTTTCTACATTTCACGCATGTCCCGGGTCAGAGTGGACAATCGGCTCTTTATTGGTTATGCTGGAAGGCATTTGGGACAAGCTGTGACTAAGCAGACTTTGTCTAGATGGATTATCTTGGCAATTCCTGAATGTTACCGCCTGGCGGGTAAGGACCCTCCAGTAGGTTTACGGGCCCATTCGACTAGGGGTATGGCTGCCTCTACTGCCCTGCAGAGGGGTGTTCCTATTCGTAACATCTGTGAAGCAGCCACTTGGGCTTCGGTCCATACTTTTGTATGTCACTACTCCCTAGATTCTATCCATGGGCAGGATCTGGCCTTTGGCAAGGAGGTCCTTTACTCTACGATTTGATTGGGCATTCTAAATTTGTATATTCTAAATTCTTTTCCCACCTCCTTACGTTGGTACTGCTTTGGGAGTCTGTCATAGATATCGAATACGTCGGAGGACCCAATCCCCTCGAAGAACAAGTTACTCTCTTACCTGGTAATGTTCTTTCGATGGGATGGTCCGACGACGTATTCCATATCGCTCTCCCTGCCTTCCCCACTACAGAATTTCTTATGCGATTGTAGCTTACGTTTCCGCAAGGCTTTCTGTGGTCGTACTTGCAGAAGATTGGTGCCACAAGTTCTGGGAAAAAACTACAACTGAGGGTACGGGCGTCGTGCGTCCTACTTATAACATCCGCTGACATCGGCTCGCCGGAGGCCCTCGAGGACAGCGTATCGACGTCATCGACGCAGGACGCAGACGCCGAAAGATTTTCCGAAGCAGCACAGCTGTGGCGATTACTGTCATAGATATGGAATACGTCGTCGGACCATCCCATCGAAAGAACGTTACCAGGTAAGAGAGTAACTTGTTCTTCCAGAGGATTTTTGCAAGATGGTGCCTGGCGATGAAGCCGTAAACCAGGTTCACTGGGAAGGGAAACAAAAAATGTTGTTTCTCAACCAGTTCCGACACAAGGAACAAAATGGAAAACCATGTTTCAAGGGTGTAGGATGCACGATTTCTAAGATATTTGCACTGCAATGCACCGCAACGAACTGCACCATGTCAGGGTGAGGCAGAACAGCAACCTACAGGATCATTCATTTTCAACAATTAATGAGTGCTTCCATGTCTGTCTCCAGAACCTGTTTGCAGAACAGGTACTTCTGTTAGTTACACATAACATCAAGGGAATAAGCTAAAGTTCTAATCTCTCCTAGAAAAATTCATAGGCTGAGGAAAAATGTCAGTATTCAGGTAAGTACCCTTAAAAGTCACTTTAGTGTAGTTTTCAAAGGCAGTGAAAGTTCCCCATAGGAAATAATGGGACAAAGTCTGTAGGCGGAGCGGCAGCTATGGGGATAATGTTTGGTACCCAGGAGCCCCAGGAAAAAGAAGTAAAGAAGGATTTCTGCCAATGGCAAACCACAGTAGAAGAGGACCTGCAGAAACCAACAACCATAGACTCAGGAGATCCCCTGAGTTCAAAGAATAACTCACCAAGCCAGGGCCCAGGGGTAGGCATTCACTGCACCAGTTTTGGAAGAACTTGTTGAAACAATAGATGAATGCAAATATTTCTTTGCAGGTCGAGTTACAGAATTCCCCCACCCAAGTACTTGAACCCCAGACCAACAAAAAAAGAAAAAGAATCTGCCTTCCCAAGATGTTGGCTCAGCAGCCAGGAGCTGAAGCAACGGCGAAGAATGAACCCAGAAGGCATAGGGACCCGACTAAGCAGTTTTGAATGTCTCTAAAAGCAAAACCGAGCAGCCAGCAAACAGAAAACAGTCTCATGACGGCAGCATCATATTAGGTGACCCAAGATGGCTCAGGCAAAGAGCAGAGCTGGGGTAGTGGTGTCCCACCATCCTTCTGGATGATGGCAGCTTACTACAACCAGGAAAACAGTACGAGACGATGGTGGGAAAAGGCCCAGTTAACCGTAGCACCACCGGACCTACAGCCTTCCAGTTAGGAGGAGAACAGGAGAGGGAGTCAAAGGACAGCCCAGGAAGAACGACCAGCAGCCAAAATAAGAACCCAGAGCTAGGGGCAAGATAATGCAGGCCCAGCCAGAATGGCCAAACCCAGACCACAAAATTCAGCAGCACAGCTTTGTGGCAAAAGTCATCCAGCAAACAGATAAGTACAACTCCAAATTCACAGCAGAATTACAGAATGATTGGGGGGGGTCTCCCTTGGCTATATTCACTCAGGTGCTGGACAAAGGAAGCCCTCCAATCCCACAAAAGATAGACACACAGGTTTTGGTTTACATCCAATTAGGCTAGCCCTAAAAAAACGCCAATCATTCAGGTCCATCTGATTGGCCTTTCTAAGGCAAGGGCCCAACCTAAGCCAGTCCAAACCATTACAGAGCATGCAGGCTGGGCTCAGAGTAAGCCCGTGTTTTCACAACAGTCATTTTAGGACTGCCAATGGTTTTCCCAAGCAAATGGATGGCCTAAAATAAAATGGCAAAGAGTAGGACTTAAGAGAATACATCAGTACCATAATGGCTGCTGAAAAGGTACTTTTGTTTACTAATACCGCAAAACGTCTGCACCCTGGGTGAAGCTAAAAATGTAATTGAAACTGCAATCACCCTACTCCACATCACCCATACCAATGTTGCTTGTCTGCACTGTCCCCAGTACACGTCCTATTCACAATCTCCCCCTTTCCACTAAACCCTTCCAATGGGATTTCTGCAGCCACAGTTCTATTCTTATGTACACTTTTTCCATTAGACACACAATAGTTAGAAATACATGGTTGACCACACGACATAGATCAAGTGTCTACTTGGTAGGCCAGGAGAACTGGAATGTGCTGGATGAAATCATGTATCGCAATTTGCAACCAGTAGTTAGGAGTTTGTTCTCACTGCTCCATGAATAAAGTAACATGTGGGGTCCTTCAGAGGCCAATTATATAATTTACATGGGCCTCCATGCCTAGGTTATTAATGTACATAATCTATACCCCATATGGATAACACCCAGATCCACCTTTATTTTAGGGAAGCAAATTTGAATTAGTTAACTGAGGTAACATCACACCCTGAGTGACAGAATTTCCACTGAATAAAGGTTAGTTGTAACCCCTTTTCTTCACGTAACCTCCTTTTATGCTTTCACAGATTTGAAAGGTGGTGTATGCCATGCTCCTCTGTTTACCAACAGGTAGCATTCTTAAATATCTCCCACATCTCAGTTCTGACCTATAACAATAGTGCCTCCCCCTACACAAGTGGGGCCAAGTGGGGGGGTAAGTAGGAGGCACGAAAATGTAGTGACTCCAGTTTGTCAGTCTCTACCCCTCACAAACTTAATAATGGCATTGTAAATATAGCTGTAACCAGAAACACAGAATTTGGCACGCTCCACTTTCTGCCTGTCAGTAATAATTTATTGGGCAGCTTTCAAAATTAATTGAAACGTTAGTATTATTTATGTTGGATCCAATTAACTGTGAATCATTATAAGCTCCTGAATACATTCCAGGGATTAGTCATGTCTTGTGTACCTCACCGCCCAGCCGGCTTGTGTGGGCAGGAACAGCAGTAGGCACAGCTTTAATCTATTCATATGAAGCAGAGCAACTCGACCTGTAATGCCGAAGCACAAACGTTTAACATGGAATTAAAGAGGGCACTTGTAACAGAGATTCCCAATTAAGGTACTTTATTTGCTTGGTTAAGATGGTTATCAGTTTGTTTACAGGGTTCTGAGTGGGCTCCCCATCAAATACAAATATTCTCTACAAAGTGTCTTCTCCCAGGGTTACTGTCGAGGCCACCCATCTTTCTATTTCTCGGTTAATAGCCAGGCTACTCTTCTGGATTATCTGCAAGATGTCCAGACCACCTCTTTTTCCCCCAGTCGCCCCCCCAATGTTCAGTCCCGTCTCTTCAGAGCTGTTGTGCTCAGCCTTGCCTTCGGTCAAGCTCCTGACTTACTCTGGGCCTCTAGTCTTTCTTTGAGGGAGGCCTTCAGTTTTCTCTCTTCTGTGCTTGCCTTTCGGTTGCTACGTTTGTTTTAGTGGTATTATAGTTCATTCTCCCACGTTTATCCGACCACCTGAGCCTTTCTTTCTATTTTCTGGCCTTGGCCATCTCTTCATATCACCAATTGTTTCCTTGAAGAGTTCTCTTCTCGCTTCACCACTCCTTCCATTCCTTGCATGTTGGTGCTTTGATTTGACCTTTCTTAGTTTCTCTTTTTCTTGGCTTAAAACCTACTCCTGGGTGCTTCATGGATTCCATTGTTAAAGGGCTCCCTGGTGGTTTCTTTGGGGTTAGCAGAGGGGTTGACATCTTCTGCTGGTCCTCCACAATACCTTCCTTTCTTCCCCTGGCAGAACACACCCACGTTCTGCCAGCTTCCAGATCAGCACATTCTCTGATTGTCCCAACCACCGTGGCATATGGATCTCCTGGAGGCCGATTGCACTGTCATGGGATTGGATACCTACTCCCTAGTGTGTTCACCTCTGTCGTCCCATCCTCTTCACAAAGGCTGGTGCAAGCATCAAGCACCTATAGGTCATGAATCCTGCAAAACTCACAGCCATCTTCTTGCTGACCTTGATGCTTGCACCAGCCTTTGTTACTGTTGGCCCCTCCATGATCCACACACCCTGGCTTCATCGCATCCCAAGCACCTCCCAGTCCCATCTCTCCACAAACACATATGACCTTCAGAGGGAAGGACTGTTCTGACAGGCCTTATTTGCCCATGGATGTTGCAAACGCAAACACTCTCTATACTTGACTCCCCTTTCCAGGACGTGACATTATCACTTGCCTCCCTCCATTCCACCTGGCTCCCCCTTTGGTCTTCGAGCCAGCTGATTCTCCATGGTCCTTCCAGCTATCTTCTCCCCAGCTCCTGGTGTTTTCAGTCCTAGCTCTTTGTGCTAATGTACCCATGGTCCTCCCATGCTGACCATCCTTGAGCCAATGCTCCTGTCTATTATATTTTCTTCTGCGGTTGTATCCTCGGGGTACACAGCTACAATGTTTGAGGATAGCTGGTTTATTGGCAGTGGTGGGAGAAGAGAGAGATCATGTTAAGGGGATACCTTTGCCTCATTTCTTTAGACCCAAATTGTAATGTATGAGTAGGTTCAAACAACCCTGTGTACACAAGTTGTGGAGACAACAACTCCGATTGTGCTTTTACAATAGCCTGAGTCAACTAGAGCATATACCTCCCTTTGGAATACTCAGACCAAGGTCTAGTATTTGTCCAGTTAAGGCTAGCAGTTTGTACGTAGGCCTGTTGACAGTGTGTTGTAAAGTGCTAGATGCAAAACTAGATATCTTTTCTTTAAACATTTATTTCTTCGAATTTCCCTCCTGTAATTCCATTAGTTTTAATACAGTCACACTCTTGGTGTTCCTTTCATCAGTTGTTTGGTCAAGGTTGATCTTAGATGGTTCCTTATGTTATCAACACTTGAGACTCTAACTTCAACCTTGTTTCCCTGTTGTGCCATCCTCTGGGATTCCAATGATTCATATCTGCCTTACGGCCAAAATCCTTTTGAAAATCCTAAGACATTTTAACTACACAATGCTACCATTGCCTCCCGGCCTGCAGCAGTATTATGTAGGTCTCTAGCTGGGCAGCATTACTCCAAGATTTCTCCTTCCCTTACATTCCCCAACAAGTAGAGTGTGGGTCTGCTTTAATTTGAAGTGCAGGTTCCTTTTGGATTGCTGGTGACACACACAGACCACATATTTCATATTTGGGCAAATAACGTACTCCTCTGTTATTCTTTGAGATGATGTAGCCATCCCCTCTTCTTCAGTTTTTGGCACACCCTTCAAGTGGTCTGCAAGGAAGTGCTCCTGGGCAAGATAGGTTGGTGGGTATGGTTCCAACCTTTCCACAGCACTGGGTTTTCTACTCCTGTCCCTTTCTGAGACTTTTCACAAGTGGATGGTCCCAATGAATCCTCTGGGTTCTGCCTGTTCTAACACCTTGCCTCCTCCGGATGGCAGTGGGACTCTGGCGGAGCGTGTGAGCCAACATTCCCAGCGTGCTCTCTTGCTCTGATGGGATCTTTCACTTTCTATCTCCAGCTATCTTCTTGCCTCCCTTCTGTTCACCAGCTGACTGATGGTGACATATCATCTCTGAAGTTCAAGGCAGATAAGGTTCTACAAAATCCCTCATGACTGGTGGGTGGAAATCACTATCCTGTTTTTTCCAAGTACCTTCTGGGACCTTTTCAGGCTCATGCAGGTTGGAGACAAATGCCTGCAGTGTTCATGGGTCACATCTGATTTTCCATGCACCAAAAGTCCCTACATTGAAACCTGACAATGGCGTCCCCTTTTCTTACCTGGAAGGGCTGATCAGAAAAATGTAGCAGTGGATCCACCAAGTTCCTTGGATGTTCAATAGGACCCCAAGCACAGGCAATTTTAATTACAGGCAACAGCAGGGGAACGAGGACCCCCACAACATTCATATGGAATCCCCATGTGTAGGTTCATGCCATGTAAGATGCTCTCTTTCCTAGGAACCCAGTAATTGTAAACCATAAAATGTCATAATTTTGACTACACAGAGCGTTGGAAGCTGTACTTCGCACGACAAGCGGGTAGACCAGGGCTGGGGCACACCGAATCACTTCTAGTGTGAGCCTAAACATGTCCATGGGTCATCTCAATATAAATCCGTAAGCATGAGTGGAATGATGTATGTGATTCTGACATTCAGACTTCTCTCAATGTATGCAACAAATCATTACAAAGGAAATGAAGCAAACGCTGTTTGTTCAGGTCCTTTATTTGCTTGGCCAGGCTGTTTTTCAGTTTGTCTTTGGGGTCTGCGTGGGTTTCCCATTAAATTCAAATATTCTGTACTAAGCAAGTGTCTTCTCTGTGAGTTTGTTTTTCAGGCTGCTCTTCTCTCTCTGTGTTAATACCCAGTTTTCTTTTCTGGAGTATCTTCTCTGGTGGAGATCCAGACTAAATCTTCTTACCAGTCTTTTACCCGGTTAGGTCCTTGCTCTTTGAACCTCTCTTGTTCAGTCTTGTTTCTGGCCAACGCCTCAACTTTCTTCAGTGTGGGCCTCTAGTCTCTCTCTTTCAGTTTAGGCCTTCGGTTTGCTCTCCTCTGCCTTTTGTTGCTTCCTTTGCCTTGTTTGTGCTTTGGTAATTCTTCCAGATTTCGTGTTTTTTCATGTTTTCTGCATTGGTTGCTTCCTGTTGCCAAACCTTCTTATTCTCTCCTTGCTTCACCACCCTTTCCTTGTTCACAGGGTGATGTTTTTCTTTCATCTTTCTTGGTGCTACTGCCCCTTTTCAGATTTTTCATTCCACCTCCCTTGTCCTTCTCATGCCATGTGTCTTCCTTCTTATTCCTCTCTTACTAGTGTCCCTTTTGCCATTATATTCACCACCATTCCTTTCTAATGTTCTCTCCCCCTGTGACCTTGCCACATCCTTTCCATCACTTACTCTTCTTTAATCAACTTGTGTCCTTCTACTTCCTCCTTGTCAACTTTGATCCTCCTCATCACTTATACAATATTCTTCTGTTATCTGTCATCCCCCCCCCCTATACCTTTTGGCTCACTCCTCTGGTTCTGGTTTGGGTAAGAACCAGAATCGCCCAGGTGCTGTGTCAGTGATAATTTTAGCTGTATAGTTTACTTGAACTCTCAAGTAATAAATGAGAATTCTTGTCACTTGGTATTAGGGTGATTTTAATTACACACTTAAAGCTGACATGTGTTTTGACCCGACATGGGTGTCTTTCAAATATGACGGTAGTTAGAATATCAAAGGTCGGATACTGTCCAAAATGTCTTAACTTATTATTTGTTATATTTTTGATGATAGATTCTTTGAATATGCTGAATATAATTCTTTGAATATGCTGAATATAATCACTTGCTTTTTGAATGATGCAAAGAACACATTTAATGTGAAATACTGGAATATTAGCCCTGTCTTGATAATCACCATGCAAGGGCGAAAGACATGCTGACATAGGGGTGTTGAATTAATAAAATAAGTGTTCAAATACCATCGGCTTTGATATTAGACTATCCTTCAATACAGAGTGGACAGGCGCATGTCAGGTGAGAAATTCCTCTATGCATTAATATCTTTACCTGGCTCTTCGTTTTGACTCTATATGGCGGAGTGCATGGGGGCTCAGGGGAGGGGGGAAAGAGTCTGCCTTCAGAATTCTGCCTACTGGTGCTGAATGGCTTTCTGGTCTCTTTGGGCAGGGGTGTCATTTAGGGTTCGCCAGGGGTCGTTTAATGCAAGCTCCTGGGCTGTGGCCATCGCCATGTGGCTCTTTGCTTCTAGAATGGCTGGCATTCTTGTTCAGGCCTCTTAAAAAGAAAAAGTAAAAGAACACGGGTTCCACAAGTATAAGACTTTCAGCAGTGACCCTAAATAAGAAAGAATAGGAACACCAAATACTTTTTGTTTCTGGAATTCTATACAATAATTTCTAGACTCATTAAAGATTTATTTCAGGCACACTTCAGAGGGTGAGTCCCTGATTTAGTCTGTTCTTATAAACCTCAACCTTTCATCCTTCTGAGGTCGATAAATGAGTACCAACACAGGTTGCGTGATATTGCATGTATATTTGTTCTCTATAAAGCGCTTAAGCGTACATCATTATCATTTGGCCATGGACGTCTGCTTGCATTCACAGTAATTTGGTAATATGTGCCTATACACACGGATCTTAACGATACATATGGCAATCCATTCTTGTATGAAATGTATATCGCATTATAGTGATATCGTAACCATATTTTTGTACTGTACTTAGGAACAAAGATATGTGATGCCACTTCCTGTTTTGTCCAGGGGTGAAAGGTTGTGTTGCATCGCTTCCCGTAATATCACTTCAGAGTGGGGGTGGGGGGGTCAAATGACATTGCTTCCGGTGATGTCATCACAGGTCAAGGGTCGTGTGATGTCACTTCTGCTACCCCTGGCATTTTGGTGAAATTACATCCCTGTCTTTGGGGCTGGTGGTGGGTTTGGCATCCTACATTGGACCTATGCAATTCTTTCCTTGCTTCCCCAGGCTGCGCCTGCTTCCTGATTTGAGGCTTCAGCCTACTCTGAATGGCCCAACCACCACATCATCTAGAACTCTTGGAGACCTGTTCTCTTGTGGCCATGGGATTGGATAACACCTTTCTGCTCTGCCTGCCTCCAGTCTGTGCCCCCTGCAGAAACTTGGTGGCCTATCTTCTTGCCATGCCTGATGCTTGAGCCCTGCTACCTCCACCATCTTCCTTTCTTTAGCCACCATCTCCATCACCTCCTAGTCCTTGCTCTCCACAAACACAGGTATGAACTTCCGGCCGAGGTCTTTGCCAATGGGTTGTCTGCTTAACGGCCTGTGTATATTGCATTCCTGTCCCCCACATCGCCCCCTAAACTTGCTTCTCCTTTGCAGACTGTCACACTGGTAAGCAATCTAGTCAAGACACCTGCAGCAGGGCAATCAATACTCTTGAACTACCATAATGTATCGGACACTTGTGTAGCGCCACCCACCTCGTAATGTACAGGATATTTGAGGGACATTCACTGGAGTGTCACTGGACCCACCACTTTTCTTACCAGATCCTCACGTGGGAGGGAATTCACTGGTGCTTTACCTTAACTAGTCCGATATACAGTGTTTCCGTTTGCTGATGTACTAGGACATTGGGGAGAGTGCCCCATGGTCCTAGTCCTGAGATATGTTTAAAATCTTCCTTCTCCTGAAAGAAGTCTGCTCTGTTCAGTCGCTAGTTACCTTTGCCACTTAGTTACCAAATGGCAGATCTCCTTTTTGACCTGTCGGCACTGTCATTGGTCGTGTTTGTTGTCATTCGTCTGTCTCCCAGCAAAAGCCCACACAAAGGCCCACACCAAGGCCCCTGTTTGCCCCCTGTTCGCTCCATGGCGCTTCAAGTGACAGACTAAGAGTTACGACCATTCGCTCAGCACCCATGGACACACTAGTGCAAGGCACTATAACTCATAAGGTAACTTCGAAAATAATGGTCACTCATTAACTCACTGTGAATACAACAACTGCAAAGCCTCGCCCTAATCAATGTACAATATCTACCGAATTTACATCATATGCCTAACATGTGCCAGATATGACATGCTGCTAATCTGTTCCTGCATGAGTACTGAATCTTTATTAGAGCTTCACTATGTTCTCTTGCTATCCAGTCATATTTACACCAATTGTCGCATCGCTCGAATAGCATCTGATATCTCGAATTTATATGTATCTAGATATGTTGCCAGCTCTCGAATCTAGTCATATTTAGACATACTGTTCAAAGATTTATACAAGATGTATTCAGCCAACTTGCGCTATCTCTAACTCTGAGATACTTAGACCTACTGCCTGTCAAACAGAGAAGCACTCAGCCTGCTAGCATGAAGTGACCTTAGTTATCAACCTTGTGCCTAATTCATTGTGCAGCCTCTCTCCCAAGCTCAAAGGGCTTACACACGTTGCCTTACCAGCACCTATTCAGTTAAGACCTCACCTCCAACTCTATTTAGAATGCGTCTACCTACCATAAGTTTACACGCATCCGTCCTCATCCTCCTGAACCTCGCTACTTATTGTAAGATGGCACCACAATCGTCCACGTTGCCCCCTCCTTCTAGCCTCACCAACCAGACTCCACCCCTTACAGAGCCAGCCAACTTTCAGCTACTACCTAGTCTCCCCCGTACTACCGTAGACAGAAACCTAACACTTAGAGCTAGACTAGCCAAAATTTACGAGCCACTGGCCCGATCGCTGCCTACCTTACATAAATCCTCAAAGCAGTCGCCCCAACTCAGCCCCAATATTAAAACTGCTAACTTACATCACAACCTCACCTCCAGCCCCATACACATACACCCCTGCCAGAGTACACCTGGACCAACTCAAGATAAACGACACACAAGTACTATTGAGAACACAACTACCATTACAAATACAGTCAGCCCTAAAATCAAAGGAGCCTTGATCAATGCTAGATCCTTAGTAGCACATGCTATAGAAATAGCAGACTTGATCCTCAAAGACGACCTAGACTTCCTGGCTATCACCGAGACCTGGTTACACCCTGCAGCAGGCCCCATGATCATGCTAGCAGTCCCAGATAAGTACACCATCCTGAGGCAAGATCGCCCTAATTCCAGAGGAGGGGGTGTCGCTATTATACATAAACTCAGCCTACCCATGAGACTTGCTACACCCAACACTGTCCAATCCTGCGAAAACCTGTCAGTCAAAGTCCCACTCAACAACACCCAAACACTTACCATACACCTAATCTACCGTCCGCCAGGACCCATCAGTACCTTCGATGAAGACCTTAACGCCATCCTAACTAGTAATCTTAAAACCTCATCTCAAGTCCTCACCTTGGGGGACTTCAACCTTGGCTACAACGACCCAGCAGACCCTATATCTAATTCTATTGCCACCACCCTTGCTGAACTAGGCTTCGCGCAAAGAAGCATGGCCCCCACTCACTCAAAAGGTAGAATACTTGATTGGGTGGCCGATTACAACTGTGTAGCAAACATCACCAATATCTCGCCGTTAATCTGGTCCGACCATCACCTAGTCTCGTTCTGGCTAACTACCGATAGACCGACACCCACGCCTATCACAACAGCCCCACCTATTCTCACCAGAAACAAGAAAAACATTACGGCAGAAAGACTCATCCCGAACCTTCTCCCCATTCTTGATTCACTTCCGGACAACACAGACCCAGAGATCCTAGTTGAGGAATATAATAAAGCCATGGCCACAGCACTGGACCTCATCGCCCCTCTCAAACTCAGACCCAGCAAACAGAAATCACACCTCAACAAATGGTATACACCATTCCTCAAAAATTTGAGGCAACAAAAGAGAAATTGCGAGACTACATGGAAAAAATGTCCCTCAGCTGCTAACAAACTCAATCTTTCTAAAATAACTGCACTCTACAAAAAAGAAATATACATGGCCAAACGAACTTCCTTTGACTCTCGCATATCATCTGCCAAGTCCAATATGAAAGAACTCTTTTCCATTCTCAAAGAAGTTGAAACCCCCATACTACCCCTTGACACCTGCACCAAAGATAAAAACTGGTGCTCAGAAATTCAGAATGCCCTGGCCAATAAGATCAAGACCCTCCAAACTAAAATCTCTAGCAAAAAAGCGACCTTAAAAGACTTGCCCCCCTCCAGAAGACCTGACAAGTGCGTAACCACAGACCCCACCCGTTTCAAATTTTCAAAAGTCAATACTCTTGACGTAGAAAAAATTATCTTGTCCTTGAAACCCTCTAACTGCCAGGGAGACCTCTGCCCAGCACAGCTTATCAAAGACGCTGCTCGCGATCTTTCACCCTTCATTACGAAACTGATCAACGCCTCTTTCACCACTGGCTCCATCCCCACGAATCTAAAACAATCCTGGGTACTTCCATTACTAAAAAAACCTACTCTTGACCCAGCCATACCTACCAATTACCGACCTATAACAACTGTTCCCTTTTTACTAAAAATCCTAGACAAGGTCGCCTACGCTCAAATACAGAGGCACCTGGAAGAACACCACCTCCTAGGATCCAGACAATCAGGATTCCGCCCTCAACATGGGACTGAGACTGCACTCATCGACCTGAAAGCTCAGATTGACACACTTAGGGACAAAGGACAAGTTGCCTTGCTCCTCCTCCTTGACCTTTCTGCTGCTTTTGATCTGGTCGACCACTCTGTCCTATGCTCACATCTCCACACAGCAGCACACTTCTCGCCTGAGGCCATCTCTTGGATCACCTCATTCCTTAACGGTAGAGCTATGAGGGTCTTCTCGCCCACAGCTGCAGCAGATCCCATACCCATCACTTGTGGTGTACCACAGGGCTCCTGCGTCTCCCCTACACTGTACAACATATTTACCAAGCCCCTTTTCGATGATCTGGATCATCTTGGTATCACCTACACTAATTATGCAGATGATACTCAGATCCTCCTTCCGCTTTCTGGAGATTATGGAAAGGATTTGGCCTTGCTAAATAGGGTGTACATCATCATCCAGGCATGGATGGCCACTCACGGACTATGCCTGAATGATGAGAAAACAGAGCTTATAATCATGGGCACAACACACAGTCGAAGGAAACTTATCCCGGCCTACAACTCTTTCAAGATAGATGGGAACAACATTAAAGTTGGACAGGAGGTTAAAACGCTGGGTTTCTACTTAGACTCTAACCTCTCCTTCAAAAGACAACTGAGTTCACTGGCATCCTCATCTGCATACACGTGCAAACTTATCCGCTCAGCTAAACCATTTCTGTCAGATACCAGCTGTCTTACAATCGCCAGAGCCCTTATACTATCCCGCCTTGACTACTGCAATGCCCTTTACCTAGGATCCTCCAAGGCTACCACTAGCAAGATACAAACTCTGCAGAATAACGCCTTGAGAGCAGCCCTAGGGATCCCCAGAAGAGAGCATATATCAGGACTCAGTCAACAGAACAATTGGCTCTCCACCAGAGATAAAATTCTCCTAAAAACGGCTTCACTCACCTACAAATCCCTCAACAATGCCGCCCCGATCTACCTGATTAACAGGTTCCATAGACAAGTTTCCGCGAGACCCCTCAGAACGGCTCACAAAGACTGCCTCTCTGTCCCAAATTACAAACTCGCCACCATAGGAGGTAACAGCTTCCCGGTAAAAGCAGCCAAACTCTGGAACTCTTTGCCCCCTAACCTTAGAGCAGACATGCCCTACCTGAATTTCCGCTCTAAGGTCATCTCTTGGCTGAAACTGAAGGACCTCCCAGACATTTAAATGCCAAGGTTTTTCCTCATGTGATCCGTACTAGTATGCATGCCACCTCTATTGTGTATATATTGTATATATTGCTTGTATATATTGTATATATTGCTTGCTTTCTCTGCTATTCTGTACATTCGCCCTACGCCAACTCGTACTTTTACACCTTGTAACCAAGTTTCGCATATTCTTGTACATGCTGCGCCCTGATACCCCTGGGTATAACTGCGCATTATAAATAATAAACTAAACTAAACTAAACTAAACTAAACAGATCTCACATGTTGCACAACACTGTACACCACACTGCTCTCTATATAAAGTGTTCCTTACTGAAGTCAATCTTGGCAGGGAGTCCAACGGAAGCACGGCTATGTGGTCATTCGCCCACATCCCAGGTGTCAGGAAAGGTTAGCCCCTTGTCATCCAGTCCACAAATCAGCCTTCTTATTTAAGTCTTTAAGACTAACACAGCACACTGTGGATGAACACAAATAACAGGGGAGCTACATAGTTTAGTTAAAATGTGTCCAAATCACAAGTGCTAATAATGGGAGAATTGATTGAAAAAGTACTGCCATTTGTATGGACCATTTGCAAGTCGACTTATCTACACTATTACATCTTATACTATTCGACTCTGAGCTCCACTGACATTTTCAGAAGCTGCCAGGTGTTGCCATTGTAACTGCTATTTTGCCCTAGGAGCCCATATGGTCCTGATAATCTTGGTCTTCAAACAGTTCTTCTTGAATCACTAATGGAACACAGGTGTAGGTGATTCTATCCATTATGCAGGTCCCACATCATTAAATACATCATGACAAGTCGCTTTATTGATTGCAGGTGTGGTATTTGGAGGCAATGCAGGGGGTTGCAATTTGAACTCTTAAAGGTTCCCTTTGAAACCCTGCTGCCTGCCTGTTCCTGCTTTTGAGGATATGAACTTTTATTGTAGTTTTACGGTTATTGTAGAATTTGTTTATCCACGTCTTGTGTTTTTGTTCGGTTAACAGATAAAGCGACATGAGAGGGATCAACGGAGAACTTAAAACTCTCTGTATATGTTTATATTTAAGTTATCTTTTATTTCGTCACAATACAATTTGGATAAGTTTAGGGTTTCACTAATCAGTCAGGCACTCGTTAAGATTGTTGAGCTCAGCCCTCCGCTGTATAGTTCAGGTTCACCTTCTTAGGGTATCCTGCACCTCTTTCCTGGCTTTTGTTGGGTCTCTCTTGGCTATTGCTGATGTCTTCAGGGTCTGGCGATAATCCTCTTGGATGCTGCTACCAGGGACCCCAGCTGGTCACCTTAGGCCTTCCAGCAGGGTGATGTATCGGGCAAAATACACTGCTGTTCCAACCCTAGGGGTTTTACCCCCCACTACTTATGCGATTAATGACTCAGCCTATTGGTTATTGAGGTTTACGACTGTGGCATTTAGCCCTTCCACCAGAGGATTAACCTTTTTTAGAAGCAAGGTTATTGGGCTCCCTGTCCCCTAGTTTCTCTCCATCCCATCTGTCTTCACTCCGTCACGCCTCCTCCTTTCTTCTCTCTCGCTCATTGATGTGTCTCCCCCTTCCTTCTGCTCTCTTGTTCTCGTTTGTTCCCCCCTTCCTCAGTCTCTTTCCTCCACCATTCCCCATCTCTGCCATTCCCTTTCACCTTTCATCCTCTTCTCATTCTATTTTGGCTCCTGCTTACCCTCTTAATCGTCTCCACTTCATTATTTCTATTGTTTTCCTTTCCCTCTCCAGTCTTTCAATTCCTTCTCTTATTCTCTGCTGTCTTCCTTCAAGCCCTTCTTCTCACTGTTCTTTCTCCTCTGCCTCCTTCCCTCCACTTTCTCTCACTCTTCCCTTCCCCCTGGCCGTTCGTCAATGCTCTTCCCTTCTTCCTCACCTTCTTTCCCTCCTATAAACTTCCTTACCCTTCTTCCACTCTCTACTTCTCCTCCTCTCAACGCTCCATCTCCTCTTTTCTCCTGAACAGTCCTCCATGCCAGCCACTCTGTACTCCTGGTTCCTAGCACCGACACTAGACTTCGGCATGGGAGCTATGGGGCTGGGCTATATGTTAATGTTAAAGGTATTTGTACCGTGCACTGTCACCACTGGAGTGGTCCCAAGGCGCTCTGGCGGATCTGAAAAGGAGGGTGTGAAAAGAAAGTGAGGGATTGGGGGGGGGCGGGTTAGTAGGGTGTAGTGGGAATAGGAAAGTGAGAGTTGTGATGTCGTGCTGGCAGCTTCAGCTCGGATTACACCGTTCGCTGAGCTTAAGTGCGGTTTCCAGGTCGGTGCGAATTCCCATGTGCTGTTGTGTCTGGTTATTTGCTGTTAGTCTGTTGTTACAATGTGGTGAAGTACGTGCGGGTTGCTGTGCAGACAGGTGGTTGTGTGAGTTTCTGTATGAGAAGTGTATGCGAAAAGTTGAGGTTTTAGAGTTGGGTTAGCAGGTTTATCTTACCTTTTTCGGTTCTACGCTCTACATCTATAATTATCCTGTGTGTGTGGTATTGTAGTTTGTCCGTCTAGTTGGCGGGCATGTTGAGGAGTGGCAGTTTCCTCTGTAGCACTATAGTGCTATGTCTACCTGGTTGATGTAAGCGTGTTCCCGCGCCCTGGGGTTTGGCAAAGTTTAAGTTAGAGGATTCTGGTCCTTCCCTGCCCATCCCATGTCGGGTCCTTACCTACCTAGATTTCCTCTGTGGAACAGTGGTATGTGGACATGGGTGGTCGGGGCATCCTCCCCCTGCCCTCCGGTTAGGGCACCTTAATTCCACTTGAAGCCGTGGTCGAAGTTGGTGGGAGCGGTCGGGAGCGGTGCTCCTCTGCTTCTTTTATTTTATTTTTACTGTTCCTATACTTTTATTTTTAAAAGAAACCGTTCCGGAACGGTTTCATTTTAAAACAAAAGTGTAGGAAGAAGTTAAAACTTTCATTTTCAGTGCACTGCATTGAGCGTTCCCCTAAACAGCAGGATGTTTTTTGGGGTTTGTATTGTGCGTGGGAGGGTGCGTGGCGATGGGGTTTGTGGAGAGCGGTGCAGGCCAGTAGGGGACATAGTTCCACTGCTTCTTTTTGTGCACTTCGACCACTGACTTGAAGTCACATTCACTAACCATGGTTTGGAGGGCATACTACGGCGTTCTAGCCAGGGGTACTTGTTACACACATGAGAACAGGCATTGATATGAGAGAGTGCGGGCATCACTTAGCAAGTGGTGGTTTCCCACCCAAAGGATCACCATAGGGTCTCATTCTCCAGCCTCAACTTTGACAATGATTGGACCACTCGTTCTTGTATCACAGGGGTATTAAAGAGTATGTGATGTCACCTCCCTGATGATTTTTATGAAATGACACATGTGACCGTGTCATTGTACAACCTGTCAAGACGGGTGAAGGACCCCTCTCAAGCTACGTTATGTGGCCTACCAGGGCAACGGCAATGCCAGACCTACCCCAGAGGTAGTGTGGGGGTGCTGAAGGGAAGTCCCTGCCCATCGCATCCCGGTATGCATGAAGCTGTGTATGTACATTGGTGCCGATATATTTTATTTATTTAAATTTATAAAGCGCGCAAACAGCTCGGGGGGCATAGATGCGCTGTTAAGAAACGTACATCAAGGTGAAAGACAGGTGGCAGACATTGTAGAACCATTGCATATATATAGATTCATCAGACTTGAATCACGTGAATAGGAGTGTTTTCGTTGCTTTGCGGAATGCTAGATGGGAGGTTTCTGCTCTTTGGTGCGGTGGAAGGGCGTACCACTGTGAGGCTGCGATAAATGGGAAGCTAGCGCCACCTGCTCTGGCTCGTTTAATTTTAGGTACTGTAAGCAGGTTGGTATAGGGTGTTCTGGTTGGTCTAGAGGAAGATGACCTGTGTTTTCTTTAGGTGAGGTATAGGGGAGCTGTATGGTTGAAGCATTTGTGGGTGCTTCCTGTTGGACTTGATTCTTATCAGCCTCTGTCCTGGCCAGGTCTCTCTCTAATCTTTTAGGTGGTTCCTGGGAGTCATCCAGAGAAGAAATGGGAGAAGCCATGCACCATGGCCCAATGGGTAAGACCTTTTGTGGAACAGAAGAAACTGACTGGTTAAACAACTGAGAAGGCAATAGACTACCCCATTCAAGAGCCAAATGGGAGACCAAACACCCACTGCAGACTGCCAATACATGCTACGGAGGAGCAGCAGAGCTAGAACCAGCAGCGAGTGACACAGCCCTAGGGGAGACCAAAGAACACGTCCCAAAATGTTTATGAACAATGACTATCTTAATCCAAGTGGGGAACGGGAACACATGGCCACAGTGACTGCGTGGCTGGGTGCAATAAAACAGAGACTTGAAAGAGGGCAAAGCTAAATGCCATTATGAAGACTTCCTGTGGAGATCCCAGCCCACAACAGGAGGAGCTGGGAGTAGCATCAGGGCTGGACTGGCCTATAGGGAACTCTGGAGATTTCCTAGTGGGCCTTTGCACCATGGGCCTCTTTTGTGTAGTAACCCATTGTATTTCTACATTTTCTCATATGAAAAGAGCTAGTTTTGCTGAAAATGTGTAATATGGGGCCACTTTGACAATGATTTCTAGGGCCTCTTTTGGTTCCCAGTCCACCCCTGAGTAGCATAGACAGATTTGGCCCAGGGAAACCTGGGTAGCCAAAATGAGCAGAAAGAAGCTTCCAGACAGGAGTGGTGGGTGCATAAAAGACCATTATAGCTAGTCTGCAATGAGAGGCTTTTGGGTGTGGTTGGAGAAAGACCAAGAAACCAGGGAAGGATGTGCAACATGTTGAGGGGGACTTGGAGGAGACTTTAAGTGTGTTGGAGAGAGTGAAAGTAAGGAGTTGGGACTGAGAGGGTGGTTTGTGTGTGAGACATAGTGAGTAAGGGAGAGAGAGAAGTAGTGGGGTAGAAGGGAGTAGAGACAGGGGGAGTGGGTGGAGAAGAGAGATCAGGAAGGAGCTAGTGAGTAGAGTTTGTAACACAAAAAATGAGGGCAAAACACATCTGTTGTATGATTTGGTTATAGCCTAATATGTCTGATTTCTGAAAGGACAGGAGAACAAACAACCTGTTTTTGGAAAGACCACTGTGGTTGAGGGCACAATTGATTATCAAGAAAAGATTTATCAAGAAAAGGGTTATCAAGAAAAACGTTTGTTAAGAAAAACAAGGCTGTGGGGGAAGACAGCAAGGATACGATGAAGTTCTGACTATCCCTTCCTCCTATCCACGTCTCAGCCTATGAAGCGCTGATGTGCCGCCTACAAAAAGGGGCTAGGAAAAGAAGACCAACTACTTGCTTCTATTGATAGTAAAACATCCAGCCTTGTTCAAATAATGCCCATCAACCACTCGCTTCCACTATGTGTGTGTATTGGAAGAGACAAATAGCCAGACAGCAAGTCGGTGCATCAATGGTTTTGGGTACAAACATCCACTGGGTTATTCATGACTTTAATGACCGAGGGATTGTCTGTAAACCAGGTGCACCTAAATTATTAAAAAAGACACAAAATACAAACAATCCAAGTTTGTATAACAAACCAACATAAAGACAATACACACTCCACTCAGCGTATATCGAGATGTTTGTGTTTTGGCATTGGGTGGAGTGATATAAAAAAATTGCTCACATACAGTAGGTCAGATTAGTGCCCATATAGTGTAGCAATCACTGTCTACCGGTTTCAGTGGCGTCTTGTTTATTGTGGCCACTTTCTTTAGGACAGTCTTCTGGTACCTTACAACAGGGTAGGTCTAGTCAGTAACTACCATGTGTCAAGGTCTAAGAGAGGGCGGGGTTGTACTTTAGCACCTTTTCTTCCTCCTCTGATCTCTAGTGAGTAGAGACCAGAGGAGGAAGTGTAGAGAAGAGAGAGAGAGAAAGGAGCTGTGATATGATATGATAGGTTATTTATAAGGCACTTAATACCGAGAGGTTTCTAAGTGCGGCCCCGGGGATTGAACCTATGTTGCTCAGTGTTGTCTTGCTTCCAGGGCGAGCATGTTGCCGCTGAGCTTTCCTCCCGAGAGAAAGGGATAAAGCGAGAGAAAGAGATAAAGAGAGAGAGAGAGACAGACAGAGACGACTAGGAGCGTGAGAGAGAAGACATTTGAAAGTGAAGGAAAGGTTGAGAGACTTTCACCCAGAGGAAGTGCACCCGGTTAAAAAACAGACTACCCCTCTAGGTCACTTAGGAAGTCCCTGAGGATGTAATATATATATGTGGCCTTTACTGCTCCCTGTATTAGGGCTAGCCTAGACAGTAGGGGTCACCTGACTCTGAATTGTTGCCAGGCAACCTGTCTTAGTAGGGAGACTGGGCTAGGGATGTGGGAAGCTCTTAAAGGATGAGGGAAAGAGTAGCGGGATCACCCCCTAACCTGCAAACCCCAAGCGCCTGTTTTTGCAAGTCTTTTTTTAATAATAAAAAAATGAAAATGTATTCCAGTTGCCTTGTGAGAACATTGACACAAGTGACATCATCATGGAATATTTGGATCTTGATATAGAGACTGCACAAACATGTAACGGGGAAGGAGAGCACCCGGTCCTCAGTCATTAGAATAACAAAGTTGGCACGACTCCCCATCCGCAACTGACTCAAGCAGCAGGATGTAGCTTGCATAGCGATGAAGAAGTCACTGTCCCACCTAGATGGAAGGCACATGTGCAGACTGGGTTGAAGGTATTCAAACTGCAAGCAAGTTATGGAAGAATCCCATTAAAATCAAGACTGGCACTTTAGCATTCCGTGTGGGTTAGAGTGGTGGAGGGCATTAGGGCATTTATACGGGAGAAGTCAAGGTGGTGCTGTTCAACCTAAGCAACACTTCATATCAGGTTCATCAGGGGCAGGCCAAAGCTCAGTTGATATGTGAATAAATTGTAAGATAGACGCCAGAAGAAATGGAAGAATTGGAGGAAACAGAATGAGAAGTCTGCTTTGGGAAGTGCGATGGATTGAATTGATGGTGGCTCGGAGGAGCCTTAACCATAGTGTCCCTGGAGTTCACTGAGAATCAGAGTTGACTCATTTCTTGAACAGACCTGTAGAAATACCATAACAGAAGCTAAAGAGAGGAGGGATCAGAAGGTACCATTCTTTACAGAGAAAGGGAGTTTCTTGTACCAAGTGGAAGTAAACCCAAAATGTGATTGAGTGGCTCAATGCCAGATCCTGGCCCACTCAAACCTGATGGTAGGGCACATAGGTCTTGAGAATACGCCAGAATATTGAGTCATTTCATCTGGTCGGGAATCAATGCGCACATCAAAAAGTACTGTTAGACGTGTGCCCCTTGCCATAAGGTCTCAACTGCAGATGTTCCAAAAGTACCTCAACACCCCTGCCAATAATTGAAACCCTCCCTTTTAGAGACTTAGGATGGACATAATGGGAAAACTAGAACCATCGAGAGCTGGGAGTAAATACATCCTGGTAATCATTGTTAGGACTGGATTTCTGTCCTCTGGCCTGGTATAAGAGGCCAACCTAGTTTAGTGACAAGGACAACTCTGGGAGCTGTAGCCAAACCAGTTCAAGGTAGCTAGGCGAGTAGCCAAGGCTAAGTCTCGGGAAAGGGTGAGCCTGGTAAGGGGTCCCCAATGAGTACACACAGTGAAGAGTCACAGACCACACTTAGACATGCAGTTATAAAAACACTGTATTTATTTAGGGCCATATGACATTATGAGAAATGACTACTAGCATGCAAAATAATTAGCATACCCCTGTAAAGGAAGGTAAGTATTAGTAGCTAACACTACTGGTCCACAGAAATTCAACTTTAGCTTTAGAAGTCTATTCCTAAGTATATGGAGGCCATGTGCCCAAAAGTTCAGCAAAATTCCACACAGTTTTGTTAGACAGGAAAACGTTAGTGGGGGTTTTCTGGGGATGTGAGAAGGGTTCCAAAAGGTAGAAAACAATGTATTCCGATGAATAAGACTGTTCCCAAATTTTGCGATGCTTGCGGGAGCAAGCAATGGTAAAGCCAAACTATTCAAAAAGTTTTAAAAGTTAGGAAAATCTTTAAAGGGGAGATATGGGGTTCAGATAAGTACCACTGTAACTCACACCCTCCCTCACTCTGGTTTTTCTTAGGACTTGGCAGGTCTTCAGAGGGTGTGTGAGGTCACGTTCCCTCCTTTTCTTCCGGTCCTCGGGGCACAGGATTTGCAGGTTCGAGTGAGTATTCGGTCGAGGACAATTGCTAGTGCAAGCTATTACTTGCAGGCTACTGCAGGGCAATGTGGGTTTGCTGCAAGGAAGTGGACTGGGACTGTCTGATCCCAATCCACAAATTGGATTCAGTGTGTCTGAGTGGTAGGCATAAGTTTCACCATCAGTGGTCCTGATTGGACTACTGCTGGGGTGTGTGTGCAGGGCATATCTTAGATTGGCTAATGGGAGTCTGAACTCTTACCTGCCTTTTGGATAAGAAGAGGACCCCTGCATCCAATTTCCATAGAGATCCTGGAGTATTCTTGGCCAACTGCAAGACGCATGAGGAGTCCGGAGACCTGTTGGAAGAAGGCCTGGTGACCAACCTCTGCTGCTGTCCTGGAAGAGCCCTGTCTTGCCGGTGCAATCGAACTTCGACCCTTGAGTGATGGGACCAAGCATTGCCGACGTTGGCATGGTGTCCTCGGATGTGCCCCTGGACTCCCAATGCTGACCAGCTCAGAGTTTGGGCTACCGCGCTGCAGACATTGCTGTTCCCTGGTTTGGCTCGGAGCTTTGGGGACTGGCAGCTCATTCTACAGGGATTGTGTCTGCCAAATTTGTTCCAGCATCCAAGGGACCTGCGATATGAGGCTGACTCTGACCGCGACAACTGTGTCCCCTCCTGTCGCCTGGCAAAGCGACCGTCGTCTGAAACTGTTTTTCTGCATCCAGTCGTGTACTGAGAGGAGGCCGGCCTGCATCAATGTGAGTTGCAATCTTACAGCGGTCCCGGGCACTGCATGGCAGATCAGGAAGAAGGGTTAGTGACAAGATGGCCAAGAAACGAACTAAAGACCACGTGGCAATGCCATGTTGAGACACTAGCCACAGTCAGTAGCCAAACGCGGGTAAGCCCGATAAAGCTAACTAAAAGTACACCAAAAAATAGCAAAACGTAACTGCTGCCACCAGTTCATCCTTAGACACATCTCTAGTAACCAAAATAAATCCACTGAGTGTATGGCAATAAAAATGGTTACCCCGTTGCACTGCATTGTAAGATGCATCCTGCATTGACACAAAGTTACCAAAAGTGTCTACAAAGTCAAAAGACTAAGGCAAACTAAGTTTCCCATTACTGACAGCCTGAACGACTAGTCCATTCCCCCATGACAAATTAGCAAAAGTCAATGGAGTGAAGCAGAAGGCTTTACTTCACTGTACAAAGTTAGTTCCAGTTTCAAAAAGCAAAAAGTTTGGAGTTTCATAAGAATGGAGGGAAAGTTGCTAAAAGAGAAATACTTTCCCAAGAACCATGAACTATGGCACCATGTATCAAGGGTAGTTTCCCCTGTGGAACAACACCACCAAATCATACTCAAAGTCCTAGTCGCATTGTGCGTCTGAGTGGGACTCCCAAAAGACATTGTGACAAATCAAGGGAGGAGTTTTATGTCAAAACTGACGATGGAAATGAAGGATCTCAATGACATTAAGACACTGTGTACCTATGTCTGTCATCCACAGACTGACAGGCTGGTGAAAGGTTTAATCAAACCCTGAAGCAGTTGCTGTGAAAGTTGGTGGACGAAGAGGGACAGAACTGGGATGAGCTGAGTCCATGGGCCCTGTTCATGGTTCCGGAGGATCAAATGACCCCCCAGTCACCCACAGGGCTCCCACCATTCAGACTAGTGAATGACAGGAATGCCAGGCATGTGCTCTATATCCTAAAGGAAGTCTGGTAAGACTCAGAGAATGCCCAGATGAGTGTCCACCACTTCATACAGAACACTATGGAAAAAATTGAACTGGTTAGAAAGCTGTTCACAACTCATTTGTAGGCCGCCCAAGCCTGACAAGAGAAAGTCTAAATAGGAAAGCCCAGCTGTGATCCTTCGCCATCAGAGATAAGGTGATGGAGGTGAACAAGCTCCTGGCCCACTGGCATGGTCCCTATGTGGTCATCAAAGGGGCCTCTATGCTGACAGCAGATAGACTGGCGCAAACCATTCCAGATGTGCCACATTATTAAACTGTAGAGGGAGAACAATACATCTCTGTTACTGGCCTTGGATCAGAATGGGGCCAGGGAGATTGCTCGTCCTAAAGGTTTATGGGTTAACAATACTGCCTGGTCTGATTTCAAGGCAAAATGAAGATCTGGTGGACTTCTTGAAAGCTTTTCCCCCAATTATATTTCCACAAGCCTGCCCAGGAAGGTAAAATACATTTTTCATCGTATCTGCAACCACGCTCCCTCCGGCCGAGTTTGAGACTGAAGCCATACCAGAGGCTCACTGAAAGATTGTAGAGCAAAAATTGAGAAAGATGAGAATTCCAGGGGTGTGGCCTGGAGAACCAGCCTGCAAGATGGCTTGCAAAGTGACTCTAGAGCCATGGGGGACTAAACACCCGATATAAAGCTGACTTGAGTGACTCACAATCTAATCAGCATTGGAGAACCCTGTCAGAGTGCTTGGGGCACACAGGGACGAAGTCCTGGTTCCCGTCCGTGGTGAAACACTGTCCAGAGTGGTCCTGCTTGGACACTGATCTTCGGTGGATGGTTTCACTGCTCTTAGGGCCTGTCCATCTATTGTGGTCCTGGTCCGCATCCAGCCATGTAGGATTGGGTGCTCGTGCTGGGCAAAGGTTGCAGCTATGCCCGCGGATCCCCTGCGCTCCTAGCCTGGAGAGTGGCACCTGCGCATTCCAGAGCTGGGGCTCGGGGGGGGTGGGCCTTGCCCAAGAGGGCACATGCTCCCTGTGCCGGCATTGTTGTTGCTATGGAGGCTCCCATTGGAGTGTGAGAGGTCACACTCAGCACACCTGACCAAATAGCACCGCCGGGGAGTCGGGCAATCACTAGCAGGATCGAGACCACGGCTCACTGCTGTGGCGGAGCACCTGGCTGCCCCCTGGGGGTCTGAGCTGTCAGTATGTAGGTGCTGGGGAGAATATACCCTCGATCCTGGCCCTGAGCTTCAGTGTGGTGCAAGCACACCTGAGTGCCTGTTGCATGTGTTTGCTAAGCCTCGTCAATCCTTGTGAGGGGTTCTGAGCTGTGTCGCTACTGGGGCGGTCCTGTACTTCTGGGGTTGTAGCACCCCCTCCCCCTGCTGTGTGCTGGAAGACAGCTTTTACTGCACTGGGGCCCTGGAGTGTGCGGTACCTGCTCGTAGGACCACATAAACTTCACGCCTCTACGTTGGTTCCAGTAGCCGGTTTGCTGGGGCTAAAGAGCCCTCTCATTTGGTTTGCCTAGATGTGAGCCTGGGTCAATAATACGGCTGAAGCTCCTGACCATCGCACTTTCGGGCCGCTTGACTAATCAGGTATCATGTTTAAATCACACAAAACACAGAAGACCTCAGACATAGCTACATTGCTGCACGCCCAAGGTAAGGGGAAGACAAGTGAAACTGCTGTGGCTATTATCCATCAATGAGCAAAAACTGCTGACTCTGAGGTAGGTCACTAAGTCTGATCTGAAATACTGACTGGCTGCTTTCAAATCAGAAATACAGAACAGCATGAAGGAGTAAGGTCACCGCCCTGAACAAGCGGGTTGAAACTTCCAAACAATGCCTGCATGCGGTGGAAACCATGCTTTGCGAACAATCATACGTGGCTACTGAATGGGCATGTCAAGTTGAGCTGCTGGAGGCCTGCACCCACCTCCTCGAGACTCGACAGGAGGATGCAGAAAATCAATCCCATCAAAACAACATTCGTGTCTGCGGAGTCCCTGCCCAGGTGGGTGATGCAGAGCTGGCTGACTATGTGGGGGATCTCTTTCGACAGCTCCTACAACTATCGCAGGAGGACACTGTGGAACTGGATAGAACACACAGAGCCCATCCCTTTGGCAGGATGCACCAGGACTTTCCCCAGACGTGCTCACAAGAGTCCACTTCGTCAACATCAAGGAGCAAATTGACATCAGCGGTCGGAGGTAAACTTCTGTGGGATTAAGATTGCCCTCTATCAGGATCGTGCAATGACTATTCTGGCAAAGTGGAGGGCTCTAAGACCCATGATGGAATGGCTGTGGGAGAGGCTGATTCTGTACAGGTGGGGCTTTCCAACAACTCTCCTCTTCAAGCAACCCGAGCGGAGTTAGGCAATCAAATCGATGAAAGAAGCAGAACAGCTCTTGGCTCCAGGGAGTCAGGGGTCATCGCCTGAGGTGGGGCGCTCGGAGTCGCCTGCTCCCAGAGGATCATCTAGAGTGGGCAGCTGGACAAGGGTTGGAATGAACCATAGGCCCAGGTGCCTCCCATGTGATACGAAGAGTCAGACATGAATGAACGCCTGGATGTTTTAGGGTTTGAGCACCTGATTTTCTTGTGCTTGAATCTTATGGTTTGCCTTGATAAGATCCCTGCTAACAAAGGGTGAATGGTCCCTGGATTGGCTGGGTTGCCTGTTGTTGCATTTTGGGTAATTGGGTTTTGCGGCTCATGATCCCGACCTCACTGTTAATTTCTAATGTTCTTTAAGGATGGTTGTGGGGAACACAAGGTTGGAACAGGGTTAGGGATGGGGTGGGGGGAACTATATGTGGTTGGAAAAGTTGTGGGCCAGATAATGATGGGACATACGTTTTGGTGTAGAGTTGAGCTCATGGGAGGGCCGGCTCTCTCCATGCTGACAGGGAATGTCCAGAGCATGAACTCGCCCATGAAGAGGAAACCTTTTCTGTCAAACTTCAATGATTCAAGGGCCTCAGTGGTTTTCCTTCAGGAGACTCACTTGATCAGAACTGATAAGCACAGGTTTACGCATATGAGGTTAGAATCCGTTTTTATGCTACTGTGGGGGAAAAGAAGAGAGGGGTAGCGATACTGATCTCTAGGGAAAATCCCTTCATCAAAACTGGTGTCCTCTGGGACCCTGGATAGCGATTTTGGGGAGTTAAGGGACAGTTTATGGAGCATGTTTTTTCTTTCTTCTCGGTTTATGTACCAAATGAGAAACATGACCTCTTTTTGGCTGATCTGATACCTAAAGTGGGGAAAATAGTCCTCAGGGGTGTTTTTAACCTTGTCCCTGAACCATACGTTGATAAAAAGAAACCCACCCTCACATGCGGATTACAACAATGCACTAGCTTTCACTAAACTCCTCAGCTGTGATGACTCCTGAGGAGTCATCACTGATTCCCCGGCAGGGATCTCCTCTCATGAAGCCAGGGGATGATAGCCGCTACCTGATCCTGATCCTGGGAGTGGTACAAAGAGGAAGTATTACATGGGAGGAGTTGGATGTCAGGGAAAGGTGGTGACCCCATCAGGAGAGACGCAGTATTCTTCCCTTTCTAGAGTAGACAACCTCATAATTCCCAAGTTCTTGATGGCTTGTTGTCACCATACAAAACTCTCCCATTGTAAAGCCCTGAAACTATTTAAAAATGCTATCTTCGTTTGAGATGCAGACAAACCCAGAGAAGGAAGCAGTACAGGAAAGGACTGTGCTGGAGGAGATCGAGAGAACAGGCACTTCCAGACAGCAGCTCGCAATTGCAAGACTTACATCCCGGCAAGGCGCAAGACAAGGAGAGAAGCAGCAGGCACCTTTGGAGGACAGTGGGAGAACCAGCAGCAGCAGAGCTAATGGTGGTATGGTTGTGCCGAGAAGCAGCAGTCTTCAGCCCTGGTCACAGAGAGAAGCCAGTGGATGAGCGCGGAGCTGCATGGAGCGCTGGAGGAAGACCTGCAGTGTGAAGGACGCTGTGCCAAAGAGGAGGCTCCATTGCAGCGCCATGCCACGTGTCGGGAACACTGCAAAATACCAGTGAGTCTGCCCAGAGCCATTGGGGACCTCGGGGCATACCGACAGGCATTTAGCAAATAAATCAAATAAGAATATTTGAATACCAACCAAATACAGCACAAAGAAAGAACTGGAACAAGTCCCCATGTATCAGATGTCAATGTGGGGAAAGTTGGAAAAAGTGTCACACAAAGCAAATAAATGCTAAATAAATAAATACAGCGGTAGAACTTGAGCAAGTCTCCATGCATGAGATATCAATGTGGGGAAAGCTGGAACAAGTAGTACATCAAGCAAATAAAAGTACAATCACAGTTAAGTAATACAACTGTGCTATACTAAAGGACAGTGAATCTGAGAAGATGTCCTGATGAAAGGAGCACGTCAGGCAGTGAACATTTTGGGAGAAGATACCTGGCAGAGAAGTATACCAGGTGTGAGAAACCAACGGGTGTCTCACCTACTAGTCCCCTGGGATATATATATATATATATATATATCTCTCTCTCTCTCTCTCTCTCTCTCTCTCTCTCTCTCTCTCTCTCTCTCTCTCTCTCTCTCTCTCTCTCTCTCTCTCTCTCTCTCTCTCTCTCTCTCTCTCTCTCTCTCTCTCTCTCTCTCTCTCTCTCTCTCTCTCTCTCTCTCTCTCTCTCTCTCTCTCTCTCTCTCTCTCTCTCTCTCTCTCTCTCTCTCTCTCTCTCTCTCGTGGCCAGGGCATGGCCATCGCCTTTGGATCCAGACTCTGGGGGTGGACCAGTGTGGCAGACTCACCTGGGTGAGGGGTCTTTGGGGAGTGGGGTGAGGCAGCCGATTGTGATACAAGGTATTCCCCCCTTTCCCGTACCCATGACCCATCCTATTTTATAGGATCCTCCAACATCCCAACTCCCCCTCCCTTTTCTACACAAACACTTGGCCGAGGAAGAGGGTGACTGAGAGTAAAGAGGCTAACCCTTACATATCTCATTGGACATGTCCCGCTAATCGGGACAGGCAAAGTCAGGCACTTGACTTTAATTACATACATCTGATAGCTGTTAGCCCTCTACACACGGATAAAAGGCGGAACATAGAGACACACTCTGAGCAAGGTGGAACATGAGAAAGAGCATAACTTCCGGGGCGACAGCGAACGCGCTGGAGCAGAGCGACCGACAGAGGGATGAGGGCAAAGGGTAGAGAAACCCAGGAGATCCCTGCAGGAGGTTGTTTCCTCTGAAGAGCCATGAAAGATAGACAGGGAGGGCCAAATCCCAGCCAAGAAGACTACATTGTGTTACAAGGGTGCCGGTGACCGTTCCGGGAGAACGACAGAGTTGGGGAGGCGAGGCCAAGACTGTGGTATTAATCTTGACTTGTGAATTAAAACCGCAAAGACGAGAAAGGAATGCACACAGCCGGTGAGTTGGCGAGTGAAATGAAAGGTCTGTGTGTGTTAAGGAAAGATTGAAGTTGCAACAGCATATCTCACAATGGAAGGCTGCACGCGTGTGGATGAGATGTGAAGGAAGGAAGACCTGTGGTGAACGTTAAATTACCAATAACTGTGAAGCCAGTGACACAGAGTAGCAGAGTGGTCCGGCAAAAGGAAGTAGCCCACTCGAAAGTCTCTGGGAAAGGTGAAATGTTTTGTTATAAAGCAACAAAGTGAATGAACTCTAAAATGTGTAATGGTCAAGATTAAGCCCGGCAAAAGGGGAAGTGAAAAGGTGAATGTTGAACTTTTGTGCTTATGATACTGAACCACCAAGACCAAGAGACACTGGGGCAAATAACTTAAGAGTGTGATCTGAAGAGAAAGTCGAAGTGGTCCTGTTGTAAGGGCCTCGCACATAATTCAGCGGCCGGGAGCGGTGCTCCTCTACTTTTAAATAAGTTTTACTATTCCTATACTTTTATTTTAAAAAGAAACTGTTGTTTTCGTTTTAAAATAAAAGTGTAGGAAGAAGTTGAAAATTGCACTTTCAGTGCACTGCACTGAACGTTATCCTAAACAGCAAGCTCATGTGTTTCGGGGTTTGCATTGTGTGTGGGAGGGGGTGTGGTGATGGGGTTTGTGGGGAGCACTGCAGGCCAGTCACCAACATAGTTCTACTACTTCTTTTCGTACACTTCGACCACAGCGCACATTCCAAAGTCTTTGACATCCGTGAAAGGTCCGAACCTGACTCAGGGAGACTGGAAGTGTGATAAGTTAGGGGAAGGGAACCCCTAACAAATGTGAAAAATGATTAGGGAAGGGAACCCTTGCAAGTGCTGTGATTGCGAGGCCCGAGCTCGGCTGAGGGAGATCTACGTTACTTGAATTAGGTACTTTTTACTTTAAAAGGTCCGAACCTGACCGAAGGGAGACCTATGTGAACTTTTGTAGAACTACGAAAAACCTTTGAAAGCTGGAATTAGTGACTTTAGCGTGGAAGGCCAAGCAGACCTCGATCCACGTTTTGAACTACCTTTGTTTTGAGAACCTGAGCCAGAGTGTGTCATCCGGTTTACGAGGACCGCCTTATCCGTGCTGTCCAATGTAGGAAGGAGCGCTGACTCTGCCACTTTGATTCTTTTTGTTATAATACTGGTTTTCCTTTGCATACATATTCCCCTTTACAAACATTTTGCATAAGAGATGGGCAGGCATTAGGTTTTGTTAGTATTGGCCATTTTGATTTGACATAGACTGACTAGGACTATGTTTTCTTTATTATTTGATGGTAGAGACTACTCCCATAATAACTATACTGCAAAGTAAGAGTTTTGCCAAACCCTGAAAATTGAGTAAAGGTTTTGAAATTGTATCTCTTGTGTCATACTTGTAATACCATCCCTCCCTTACAAAGGTAATCCGCAAGACGCCTGAAAGGCATTCCTGTTAGGGGAGTATGCCACTCAAAGTATATGGAAGTATAAGACATTTTGGCAAGATACCTGGTAGAGGAGTATACCAGAGGATCTGAAAAACTTACTTAAGGATTACTGGCAGGGAAGTATACCAGGAGGTCCATTAAAGTTGTAGAAAGAAACTTATTTTGTAAAGCACATGTTAGAGAAGTATACAAGAGACTAGGGAAAGCACATGGAAAAGATCGTAATGAATGGATGTGCCAAGCTTTTGAAGTTGTAAAGTTGAGCAAAGACCTTTTCATGTTCAGACCAAAATACCTGGGCGAGAGGTATCCCAGGAAACCAGAGAAGCTCACAGGAGGATTCCTGATGGAGGAGTACATCAGGTAATCCGCCAAGATACAAAAGAGGTTAAAGAAATGTCTCATCTGAATAAGATTCTTTTTTGTGAACTCAGTGCAAAGAAACCTAGGAAGAGCTAAATATGATGGGGCATATTGTTTGCACAGGGACTTTCTGAACCTGGTATAAAGAACCAAAGAAACTGTTATTTGAAAGAGACACTTTTGCCATCCTAATGAAACTGTTTGAAAGAGACACTTTGGCCACCCTCAAGAAACTTTTGTTTCAAAGAGACATTCTTGCACCCCTACCTAAATATCTAGCAGAAGGAACCACCCTTTGGATCCAAGGTCTTCTGTTTATCGATTTGCTTTAATTATGAACACTATTTGCCAAACATAAGTCAGAGCCATTTCCATGCACTCTTAGTTGATAATTTCTAGTGTGAGGGTCAGAATAGTATGTTTTGGACACAAGGACAGTATATAAGTTTGGCGACTTGACGCCGACTGATCTTAAGTTTTTGTTTCCTAGGTAGGGAAACTCTCTTTAGGGCAGGGATAGAGAGGCCTTCACCCAACACTTTTTGTTTTAATAAAGATGCCTGCCTCTCATTTATGACCCCTCACAGAGCTAGGACTGATTGATATCTGGAGGTTCAGAAATGGTACCTCCAAAGATTACACGCACTTCTCCTCTGTCTATAGGAGTTTCTCAAGGATAGACCCGCTCTTGGTGACATCTTTGTTGGCTCCCTCTGTCCCGTAGGTTAGTATTGGCCCAAGAATTATCTTGGATCCTCAGATCATTCTACAGTGCACTTGTGACTCTCAGTGAAGAGCCTTGAGTTCCCTGCTCGTCATCCTTGGAGGCTCTATGACCCGGTGGAGACGGATAGAGCCCTATCCCAGGAGATAGCACAGGCCATCAAGAACTATTTTGATACTAACATGGGTGGGGATTCGCCTAATGAGGTGGTCTGGGACGCTATGAAAGCAGTCATTAGGGGTGAGCTTATAAGTCGCACGTCCGCGTACACAAGGGCAAGAGCAGAGTATAGAGCCCCTTTGGAGACGGTTAACCTGAGGGAAAAGGAGCATAAAGTTCCAGGGTCCTTAAAGGCTATGCATAATCTGAAAGTGGCTTGGACCAAATTGGAAGCTCTTCTGGTGAAGAGGACGGCGCAGGTGATGCTAAAAACAAAACAGCACTATTATACCAGGGGGAACAAAGCTAACAAGCTGCTGGTCCACAAACTAGCCAGATGCAAGTCTTGTAACAATATTTTGGCCCTGAAAGATGATGGGGGGATGTTACAGTATGACATGCCACCAAAGTAGAACTGATATATTGATATCGCTCTTCTATTATGGCAGAAGCACCAGTAGACATGGTGATTCAGGAGGGTTACCTGACTGCGACCGCCCCCCTTGGTTTTGATCAGGAGCTGAGTAGAGGCCTGCACTGGCCTATACAGGAGGAAGAAGTAGATCAAGCTATTTAAGCGCTCAAGAACATGACTCTGGCCCAGCTGGCTTCACTGCCCAGTTTTATAAAAACAATCTGGACTCTCCTGACCCCTCACCTGACTAAGCTGTTTAACACATTTCCAATTTCCATTGACGGGCAGAATTACCCCTTCAATGCAGGAATCTTCTAGGGGCCCTATTCTGAAGCCCAATAAAGACCCAAATTTGCCAGATTAGTTTAGGCCGATTACCGTTATGAACAACAATGCTAAAATGTATTCAAAGGTGCTTGCAGAACGCTTGATGGCTGTACTTCCCGGTCTGATCCATGCCGACCAGACTGGTTTCATAATTCCCAAAAGTGCACAAAAGAAAGATATTGAACATCATAGAGTTGGGTGGGAGGGTAGGCCTTGAGATGAGCGTAGCAGGCTTTTGACCAGCTGGATCGGGGATACCTCCAAACCCTTTTGCAAACTTTAGGATTTGGTCCAGTATACAAAAGTTATCTTCTCGCCAACTATTGTGTTCCTACCACACAGATCTTGGTCAATGGGATAGTGACGCAACTGATTAGGATTGAGAATCAGAATGAAGACAACGCGATGTTTGATGCAATTAAATTCAACAAGAAAGCTAATTAGGAGAAGGAGCATAAAGACATTTGAAGACAAAACATAAGAAATAAAACTGAAAATGAGGATTGGGATGTGTACGAGGGAGGGTTGCCCACTGTCACCACTGTGGTGTGCGATGTCCATCGATCCTTTTGCAAAAAGAGTCAGGGATAATGTGAATATAAGAGGTGAAATGCATCAGGGTGAAGAATACAAGCTCTCCCTTTATGCAGACAATATTCTGGTCATAATTACAGAGGTGATACCTTCCATGATAGCCTTGCTAGATGAACCTGGGAGATTCTGCTCTGGCTTTGTGGTTAATTATTCAAAGGCCCAGGTATTGGCAATTTCGTTCTGGCCTAGATCTGAATGTGAGCTGTCGAATCCCTACCCGATAGAGTGGTAGCATGAGGCAATAGTCCACCTTGGTGTAAAGATCCCAACTACAGTAAGTCATCTCTTTCTTTGTTTGCTTAAGTGACTAGCTATCTGGCACGCTGGAATTCGCAGGACATCTCCTGGCTTGGCCGAGTGGTGGCTATAAAAATGAAGAAATTGGGATCTATGTGATCACTGAGACCACACATAATTGCGACGGCCGAAAATGATGATTTATTTTTAATTAAACCCCCCGCAAACCCCCACACTACTATAATATCCCATACGTAAGGGGGGTTTAAAAAAAGAAAATCAGCATTTTCGGCCGTCGCAATTCTCAGGTCGACATTTTTGTATGATTCCAAGAATTTGGTACCTAAAAGCGTATATCACTTCCTGGCACTCACAGTTCTTTGAATCTTGAAATAAGTTTTTGGGAGGAGCGCGAGACTAGGGGGATTGGGGTGCCTGATCTCTACAGATATTTCTTTGCGGGCCAGCTTTTGCATGTTTTCACATGGGGTCAGCAGTCATCTTGGCCTAGATGGTTACGCATAGAGCAGGGCTTATCCCCTAGGGCAACTCCCTTCCATCAACATTAAACTATATCAAAAGGATTTCCCTCTTTTAACCTCGAATCGGGTCTCCCTTACATCTTGGCAAAAGGCTCTAGGGAAATGGGAGATAGCTTGGGGACTGGGACCCTTATTTCCAGTTTGAGGCAACCCTGACTTCTCTCCGGGGATTCGTAGGAAATGGTTCGACAGCTGGGTGAGAGATCGGCTGATGGATTTAATGCAGTTATACGCCGATGGAGCCCCACTGACGTTTGTCGATTGCAAGAAGGCTTTTAGCCTAGACGAAACAGAGAGGTTCAGGTACACACAATTGCGTCACTGGGCTTTGACTACAGATGTAAAGAGTAGAGCAATCAGAGCACTTTCGGCCCTTGAACTTATTTCCCTAGCAGGGTTGACCAAAGCAAAGAGGTCTACGCTCTATACGCTCCTTGACCATTATGACCCAGAGGAACGCTTACCATACATGTTGAAATGGGAACAAAACCTATGTATCATTATTGGGGAGGATTCCTGGGAGCGCATTTGGACTAGGAATCACTGGATTTCCTGTTGTTCTACCGACAAGGATTTCCAACTAAAACTTATCTATCAGTGGTACCTCCCGCCAGAAAGACCCCATAAAATATCAGGGACCCACACCTGTGTTGGAGAGGCTGTGGCGAGGTTGGGACCTACCTGCATATGTGTTGGTCATGTGACAAGGCAACTTGTTTTTGTAAAGAGGTTCTGTCCCATATTAAATCAATCACACATGTTGCTTTACCGCTCAATCCATGCATAATACTCTTGGAAGCTACGAGGGATGGGATCTACCCGGTGGGGGGAAGTTGTGAGGCTCTGCTGACCCACCTATTGCTCGCTGCCAAAATCAACTTAGCACCCCATTTGAAATTGCCTGAGGGGGCAAACATTTCGATGTGGTGGGCCAAGATTTGTGAGATACTGGCAGCAGAAAAAGGACAGCTCTCTCTACAGATCCATGAGATAAATATGTTGGGACTTGGTCCCCGTTTATTTTATATTTTATAAGGCCACTATTTATAAGTACATGGCATTACTGTGACAGCTAAGAGTGTAAGGCTTTGTTTGAATCTGATGTTGGAATCTGGGGGCTGGGGGATATAGGAGGGGAAGAGGGATAGTCGGGCGGGGTTCTTAATATGAGGGTTCTGATGACCGAACTTAATGTTTGCCCAGCCAAGTCATCTGTAGGAATGTAAATCAAATGCCAATTGTCTGTTTGCATAATCGTACTCTAAATAAAGGGGGTAATCGTGAGATCATACAGTGCTAAGTCATACCCAACCATCCTGGTGCTTTTTTCATCAATTGTGTCTGCTTAATCGCCATTTCAGAGTTTGATGTCTATTCAATGCATGCATCAATGAGATGGTGGAAACCCTTGCAACCACCAAGTTCATCTCCATGCTCGACTTAACAAAGGGATAGTAGGAGGTGGCCTTACACAGCGATTCAAAAGAGAAGACTTCCTTTTCCACACGGAAGGGCAGTTTTAGTTCACAGTCTTTTCCTTTGAATTACATGGCACGTCAGCTACATTTCAACATCTGATGCATGTCATCCTAGAACCACCTGTTCTGGGGATTATCTGGATGATATTGTCATCTTCAGTAAAACATGGAAACAACACATGAGGCATCTCTACTTGGTCTGCAAGTGTCAAGGGGAAGGGGGATTAACGGGTACTCCAGCAATATGGCACCTATCCGAATCTTCCATGAAGTACTTGGAATTCCAGGTTGAGAATGGGTGTGTTCTCCCCCAAGAAAAATTCCAGGCCCTAAAAGAGGTCCAGCAACTAAAAACTAAGAAAGGTATTCAAGCCTTTATGTGATTGGTGGGGTACTACAGAGTTTATCCTGAACCTTTAACCAATTGCTACCCTGTCGCAGATAAATTGGCCAAGGAACAACCAAGCCCGATTTTCATTGGACTGCTATGCACAAGAAGCTTTTGATACACTTAAACCTAAGCTATGCAGCCCCCCAGTCCTAATCTGGCCCAATTTTGAGAAAGAGTTTGTGTTATAGCCTGTCGCTTCCCTGGTAGGGCTCGGGACAGTGTTATTCCAGGTGAAGGATAGGGAGGAAAAGGCACTTAGCTTTATTAGATGGAAACGATTTCATAGAGTGGGAAACTATTCCTTCATGGAAATGGAGTGTCTAGCTATCAAATAGGCCATGGACTGCCTAAGCTACTATTTGCTTGGGGTTCCATTTAAGCTGATTACAGACGATGTCCCACTAGTATGAATGTCCCATAATAAAGAAGTAACCCCCAAATGATGTGGTGGTTATTTGCCCTACACCAATTTACTTTTCAGTATTGCACCACAAGGAAAGAAGCGGGCAAATGTAGATTTCTTTTGTTACAATACACCCAGAGGGGGAAGTTAGACTGAGAAGAGTGGGACCCCAAAAATAAAGGGTGGAGGTATGTGACATGGTCATGGGTCTGGGTCTGGGTCTCTCTGTCTGTCTTCTCTCCCCTGCCCTCTCCCTCACTCCCTCTCTTTCCCTCTCTTGAACCCTCCCTCTCTTCCACCTCCTCCCTTTCTCTCTCTCTCTCTCTCTCTCTCTCTCTCTCTCTCTCTCTCTCTCTCTCTCTCTCCACTCCACACCATGCTTTAATTGTAGTTGTGACCATGCTTACCATGTGCGCATGGCAAGCAGCGTTCAGAATAAAAGTAAGGCAGCGTTTACTCACTAAGCACTGTGGAGTGCAAAAGTGCAGGACAAATGGCGACATAACCGAAAATACATGCTGGCGCAAATGCTGAAGCATTTGTATGGCAGAGAGGAAGGGAGGAGGCGGAAATGCAAGTTGCGATTCGGCCCTCCTCTCGGCTATAAAAAATGAATGAAAATGGGGGGGGGCGTTAATGAAAGGCGTAAAAGCCTTATGGAAGGCTTTTTCTGCTTTCCATTAACGTTACGCCCTCATTGACTGTGTTTTAGTAACTTCAACGCTAGCATTTTCAACATTTGCAGAATTTAAGTTTTATGGATTGTAAACGTGTCATTAAAGCACGTTAGATATAGGGAGAGTAATTCAACCCTTGAAAGATTTTTGGTTAATGTTATTCAATATCAAACAAGGTGGAAAGACAGAGGACTTAATACTATTGAAGGTGAAAGGAATGCCAGAAACCGGCGCACTACATAAAAAAAACACTTATGAAATTATGGTAAAAGAATAGCACGGCTGCCTTGTAGCGTCAGCACATTCCTCGGCTGTTTTGCAAGCCGTGGAAGGGCGAAATCTGATACGGGGAGTGCACCAAGAAACAGGAAATAAACAGAAGGCCTTCAGAAGATATTGTTACTTGACTCTCTCTCTCTCTCTCTCTCTGCAAGTGCAGGATGTACGGGAGCGAGCACAAGGGCAGGAGCAATTACGAAAGAATGGGAAGCGGACAACTGCAATAGTAGTGGGTGAAGAAGCAAGGGCGTCAAGGAGTACCCCAAAAACAAACCTGCAAGGATGGGGACGCTTTGCCACAACATAGACTCTGTCTGCTGCTGCCGTGTATGTTTCCAGCACCTCTGCCCGGCCCCTAAACCCCTACACTAGAGAAAATATGCCCACTGAGCCAAGAATGTCAATAAAAAGAAAGTTACACGCTGGAACAGGTGGTGCTTCTGAGTACACACCGTTTTCCTCTGGATCTCAGTCCTGCCAGACAGCAGCACTACATACAAGCCACATGTTACATTTTAGGCAATTCCAAATGCATCACCTCTCAACTCACACCCCTTTGTCGGGGATCACAGGCCCTGGAGTTACTTTATAAACGCTGACAGCCCCTTACCTGTCTGTAGATTTCAATGGGCTTTCTATTGCTAAATCTGATTTCTCCAGAGCGACTCAAAATGTTGAGAGATATGCCTAAAAAGCCACCTTTTCCTACAAAGCACCATTACCCCTCTCCCCATGCAGCAGCCAGATGGCCAGGCCACCTTTCAACAAGCACCCTCGCCACCACAGGAGACCCCGTTGTGCACGTCGCCCCTCCCCCACCCCTCAAAATCCGCAAACATGAAATCCTACCTCAGCGCTTAACTATTTCTGTGGTGGGCCCCTCACCACAAACGAACAGAGACTTCAGCTGTAGGATAAAAGGTGTATTCGTGGCACCCCACGCCGGCCTCTGCCACCAGCCTGACATAACCGGCAGCCATTTGGCAGAGCCAAAGAACTGTCCGACATCCGAAAAATACCTGCGAGATGTACCTCGTGACACCAACCAACGACACGAGCGAAAATGTGCATCATCACTTGACACACGTAGCACATACCACTACACATGTTACCCCCTGTTAAATGCCGGCTTTCCGGAGGCCCAGCGCGAGGAGCTGGCTCCGGTCCAGGAGGCCGCGTGGCCTGGAGCGCGGCCTAGGCAGGAGCGCTAAATAACGACACACACACGCTGGCATGCATTCGCCCGGAACTGCCTCCCTCTCCAGGGGGCGGGGCTTTTATTGAGCTGCCCTACGTCACCGCGCTGCGGGACGTAGGGCGGATATAACATCCCTCCTTTATTTCAAAATGGCCTAACAAAACAAACATAAACATCATGCTCAACTATAAACTCCTGCCACTGCTGTTGGCTTAGCATACATAGTCATTCAGCCTCGCAGGCGGTCTCGTGGTCTCTCTCAGACTGTACCGCTTCGCTTGGGGGCTGTCCCCGCTCGGTTCGTAAGTCTGCTCACCTTCGCTGCATGTGTCCTCACTGCTGGGCAGTCTCGGTGATTGCCAGCTGCGATCCCCCGCGGATTCCTCCTCGGGGTCTTGCGCCGGCACGTTGCTGCTTTGTTGCTCGCTGTCGTCGTGAGGCCCCTCGCAATCCGTCCAGAGGTGCTGGGGCACTGGCTTGAACCAGGAGGCGTTCCTTGTTACTTCCCAACCTCCCCGTGTGACGGTTATCATGGTCCCACGCCGGTTGCTGATAGTCCATGGCAGTTCATCATACCTGGTGTCTAACTTGGATTTCGTGGGATTTCGCAACATGATGACTTGGTCGCCCACTCTGTGGTTTGAGGGCCTTGCTCTTCTCTTGGCGCTCATGTGAGCATTGGCCCGTGTTCTCCTCGCTTCCACGCGTGCATGGTCGACGTCGTCAGGGGTTCTGCTTGGATGATGGGGAATCGACGAGTTGATAATAGTACCGAACATAAGGTCCGCAGGTGGTATGCCCGTGGTGCTGTGGGGGGTGACCCGATAGTTCCTTAGGAACCGGAATAGGTCGATCCTCCACGGGCTGGCGTTTGCTTTTGATACTCGGAGTACCTTGTTGATGGTCCTCATGAATCGCTCGACGTCCCCATTAGCCTGTGGCCACCTTGGCATGATGTGGTGGTATTTGATGCCCAGTTCTTGTATGTATGACCGAAATTCCTCCCCTGTGAATGGGGGTCCATTGTCGCTCTTAATGGTCGTGGGCCGACCATGGGTGGCAAACATCTTTTCTATCACCGGGATGACCACTTCCGCGGCAGTGGACTCCAGTATCTCGACCTCTGGATAGCATGAGTGATCATCGATTGCCACCAGTAGATGTAGACCCTCTCTGATTTTGCAAAAGTCAATGCTGAACGCTTCCCATCGTGCCCGGCCACGCTCGGCCGATAGGATCGGTTCTGGGTCTGGTGGTCCACTCGTTATTTGGCAGGGTAGGCATGTGTTCACTAGGTCCTCAACACGATCGTCGATGTGAGGGAACCATACCCGGTGTCTGACCCGTGCCTTTGTTCTTGCAAGCCCTTGGTGTCCTTCATGTGCTAAGGCAACTATCCTGTCTTGCAGCCTTGGGGGTATGATGATGCGGTCACCCCTTAGCAGGAGCCCTCCCTCAGTGATTGAGAGGTCTTGTCGAACCGTGAACATGCCTGCTAGGAACTCCTTGGCCCCCTCGGTTCTGTTGCGTGTGTGCGACATGAAGTCTTTCCAGTTGCCTGACATAATGGCATCTTTTACCAGATCGCAACAGGGGTCATTCTGGGTTTCTGTTGCAATGTCCTCAATGTTTATCGCTTTGGGCCTCATGGTGTGGACCACTTGACAAATGTGCTCCTCCGTTTCTTCGGCGACTAACACTTCCTGCTGGGTGGCTGGTCGTGGGTGTCTCGACAGGAAATCCGCGGGGTTGCCGCTGCCCGGTTGGTAGACAAGTTCGAAATCATATTGCTGGAGGTGTAGCAGCCACTTGGTGATTCTGGCTGGTGGGTGTGCCGATGACCCAATGAAGATTGGTAGTAGGGGCTTGTGAACTTGCGCCCATATAGGTACATGTGGAAGTGTCGACACCCCCATAGAAGGGCGATTGCCTCCTTTTCTATATGGGAGTACCTTTGTTCCGTTGCTGTGAGCGCCCTGGATGCATATGCAATCGACCTTTTTGTGCCCTCTTTCGTGACCTGCATCAGGATGGCTCCAAGTCCGACTGGGCTGGCATCCACAAATAGTTCTGTCGGGAGGTTCGTGTCAATGGTCATCTGTATGTCCTGGCCTTGTATGTTGACCATGCATTTACGTCGCCTGGCGGTTCTTTTCGGCGGTGCTGGCCCTTGGTTTAGTGTCGATACTAAGTACACCTTTCGGCCCTTTCCTTCGTTCTCCGTGCCTGCTGTTTGTCGTAGGGCTGAGAGGTCATCTCCCTCTTCTTCCGTCGAGGAGTTGACTACCGCTACCCTCCTCGCGCTGGCTTGTTTCTTTTTTTTGATGACCCTTTTTCCTGGGATCCTTGTGGAGGCTGTAGTGGCGTGTTCACTGATCTGCACACTTTCGCGTAGTGATCCTTCCTGCCACATGCTCCGCACGTGGTGCCTTGCGCCGGGCAGTTTCGCCTTCCGTGCCTTTGACCCCCACACCATCCACATTCGGTTGGTCCTGGTGCTCGAGGCTGCCACCTGTTCTGGGTATAACCGCTGCCACTTTCACTTCTCGTAGATTGTATGTCTGAGATTTGAGCAACCATCGCTGTGGAAAGTGACGGCTGAAGTTTTTGTAGGGTCACTTCCATGTTGGCGGCCCTGGAGTGGGAGAGCTCCCTCTGTCGACCCAGTTCCAGGATGCGTTGTAGGGGGATGCCCTTTTCACTGAGCACGAGACGCCTCAGCTTCTCCGAGTGAATTCCATTTATGATTTGCCTCCTTATCTCCCTTTCAGTGTTCGTAAACTCGCACGACATGGCCAGCTTCCTCAGCCTCGTGTGGTAGGCGTCGAGAGTCTCATCGGTGGCCTGGATGGTCGTGCAAAAGATAAAGGTTTCATAGTCTGGATTTAGTTGCGGGAGAAAATGTGCTGTTAGTGCGTCCTTCGCACTCCGGTATGCGTCTTGGCCGTCATCGACATCCAGGGAGTTGAAAAGGCGCAGCACCTCGTCGCCCACACTGAGGAGTAGATGAGCTTTCATCTTTCTGGAGGACGTGACGTCCTTACATTCCATGGCCATCTCAAACTTCTGTAGCCATAGCTGCCATCTGGGCCCACTGGACGATGGGTCCGTGAATGGGTCGAATGGTTGGATCAACGTCGACGAACTCCCCTGCGTGCGAGGCGGTGGTGACGCCATAGACAGGTTTGCCGCCATCCTGGACGGTGTTGAGGGTCCAGGGGTAGATGACCCAGTCGCCATGGTGTAGCGTGCGCTTGGTCAACGATACTCCGCCCTCCGGGTTCGTGCGCGCCTTGTGGTGAGGCGGTGTCCTACCGGCACTTGTGCTCCGATGGATTGGCGCTTCGTGGCCCGTGTGCCATGCGAGGGGCGTTGTGCAGGTGATGACCGGGAAGGCATGAGAAGAGAGAAAAAAAACATTTTTTTTCCACCCCCTTGAAGATGATGTGTGGTAGGGGAATGAAAAAAAAAAGAATTTTTTTTTTTTTTTTTGGGGGGTGGGGGTCACGTGATCGTGGGGGCCCCCACCGGGTGTCCAAAAATTAACACGGAGCGTCCGTGTGGCATCCGCGTGCGAAAATGGTGGTGGAGCGCGGCCTAGGCAGGAGCGCTAAATAACGACACACACACGCTGGCATGCATTCGCCCGGAACTGCCTCCCTCTCCAGGGGGCGGGGCTTTTATTGAGCTGCCCTACGTCACCGCGCTGCGGGACGTAGGGGGGATATAACACCCCCCACCCCCCTTTAATTCACACAAACACTTAAAGAACATAATATTTCTTGAATTGGAGAAAAAAACGTTCCCAAAGTTATGAATATTAGGAGACTGGTGGAATGGGTTTACCGGCACTGGTAATGGTGCCGGTGCTGCTAAACCCATTCCGCCCTATCACGAGGTTTCCTCGCGGGACCCGCTCTGGACGTCTGGTCAGACCAGACGTCCTTTCCGGGTCCCCCAAGGGGACCAGGGAGCTAACAAGGGGGCCGTTATTAACGGGCCCCTTGCTAGCTCCCTCCCCATTCCCATTGAGCCCTATGGGGGCTCAAATGGGAATGGAGATGTGTAAATTGAATGAGGAATTACTGGGTCCTCCAAGGTTAGAATGGCCTGTTAATTCCTCATTCAAGGAACCCGGAACCGGACCCGAGTTTGGAGGCAGCCATGCCGCAAATAGTGGCATGGCTACCTCCAAACTCATAATGAGGCCCTAACGTTGCTGGTAAACGCCTGTATCTGCTCGAGACACTGCCTTACATGCCTTCGCAGTGGACAATGTATTCCCTCCTGCTTCAGTCCTGACACCTCCACCAACTACACTGTCCAGTGGAACAAGTGCATCAGCGGTTGCTGTCCTTGCATCCATGTTGGTATTTTCAAAACTTTAATTTCCCTTCTCAACCCCCCCAACCCCCCCACAACCCTTCCCCCCTCAACCTTCTCCACACCATTACTATCCACCCACCATGCTCCTAGAACCTTGAATCATAAACCATTGCTCAATTTAACATATCCCGCCCCCACTCCAACTACCACCAAAGGCGAAGGAACACAGGTAAACCCTTCCTCACAAATCTGGGACTCCTTACTCGGACCACATCCATAATCCTGAGTTGAGACTCCACCTTACATTTGATGTTATGTCTGTCAGCAACTTGTCCTCTACCTCTCTGTACCACCTCCTTTAAGTCAACTTCAGACTGGACCCCACCCCTTAGAGCAACAGGCCTCAATTTGCTCCCTGACTTCCTTCCTCTCATAAATTCAAACGGTGCACATTCAGTTAGACCATTTGGAGTATGCCTAAGGGCTTTTATAGCTTCTGTCAACACCAGCCTCCACTCTAACCCACTTGCGAGTGCCAGTTGTATGCTACCTTTTATAAATGATGTACATGCTCCACCAGGCCATTTGCACTGGGATTATACAAAACTGTCCTATGATGTTCCACACCCCTCTCTTTCACAAACTGTGCCATTTTATGCGATACAAATTGGACACAATTGTCTTTCACTATGCTTCCTTCTCTATTAAAAACCCTTTCCAGAAAATCTATTACCGCATCAGTTGTCGCTGAATTCTCTGTAACCACTTCCATCCTCACAAAATAATCCAACCAAACAACACTGCATGCTCACTGGAGGGACTAACCTGTCGCCTCTGTTAATTCCCAAGGGCCCTCTGTCAGCTCATCTAAAACTAAGTTATATTCTCCCCCATCCTCTTAATCCTTGTCCATCCCAACCTCAACCCCTTGCAAACCCATGCTAACTCAGTGTCCATTTCACTTTCTGCCCACCATTTCTCCTTGTCCACTGCTGGCATGACACATGCCACGTGTATACCCTCCCCCACTTGTGTTATTTCACCAGACGATACTGGCAATCTGGATAAACAATCTGCCAAAGCATTTCTCTGACCTGGAACATACTCCACTACAAAATTCTAATCTTGGAGGTCACCCATCGATCTGGCAATGCGAAGAGACACGGATCCGACCCCTTTGGTAGTGGCTTGAGGTATGTCCTTAAAACCAGAGGCATAGATAGGGTATGGTTTGAGTGGGCAAGGCCCATTCAAAATCTGTAAATGCCCACTCAGCAGCGCTCTGTGGGTATTTACAGATGTAAATGTCACTGCGGTGGGCCCAACTACATTAGCTTCAGGCCCCATTTGTTACACAATCCTGGCTACGCCTCTGCTTAAAACATAAGGTAACCCACACAGCAAAGGGCGGAAATGCTTGGACGCCCAACACACAGCTAACGCTTCTTCTCCAGCATTGAGTCTTACATGGATTCACATGCTCATGAATATTCACTGTCATCAGGCTGGTAATCCTCAGTAATATTAAAGCAGTTTCACTTTAAAGCTAAAACTGATTGTCGCTTCTATAGCCTATTGCTGTCACTTTAGGTCATACTGCCCCTGCCAACATTCGTCCTCCTAAGCTCCACCTCTGGTGGCCATCTTCAGATTTTTACTGCATTTTCTCGTATTGGGAGTCCCTGTGTGTTGCTCCTCGAAATTAATTAACTTGTTTGCCTATTTTTGCAAGAATTCGTCTCGATTCTTCATCTTCTTCAAGTCACGTTTTGACTAGTGGCGGCAGGGATCCATTGCTGGAGGAGATCCTTGTCCAACGTCAGATCTTGGACCCGTGGGCACCAAAGCCCAGGCTTGGGCCTTTGCTTCACACCATGGCAGATGCCACGAGGAAAAACCTCTTCAGGGCTTGCGCAAACTGGGGCCTGAAGAACATCTTCATCGAAGATCGGCACCTCAAGTGCGTCTACTGCCAACATTCCGACCAAGATGCGAACAGATGTATAGTATGCTAGGCTTTCTCCTCCAAGATGCGGAAGGACCGCCATAAGAGGTTAGTGGCGTGGATTGAGGAAGGGAAGGCCTTGGACATGGCCTCCTGGTGTAGTCATGCCTCTTTCAGGGTCGGCAGACCCAAAGAGTATGGTCCCTCTAACAAAAAGAGTTTGAGATCCTTTGAGGACACTTCCCGGGAAAAGATACCAAAAAAGGTGAACTCTTCCCATGCTCCAACAACCTCTTTGTCGACGGTCGCTGTGGCTGCGGGACCTAGATCGTAGAGACTCTGGTCACCATCACCATCTCCATCAACGGTTAACCTACCGTCATGCGCCAGGTTCCATACACGAGGAAATTGCTGGCGCCAGCGGCCAAGCATACTACTTTGTCAAAGGGCATACCGTCGAAGGACCTGTAGAGAAGCAAACATATATGTCATTGTTGGAACCAGCCCCCTCACCTCTGATATATTGGATGAAAAATAAGAAGACACTGTGCATGACACCAGTATAATCCAATACTGCATCGAGTGTATAAGAGACGTTATGCGCTGAGACGATCATACTGATTGTACCAATGGTCGAAGTGTAAGAAAAGAAGTAGTGGAACTATGTTCCCTGCTGGCCTCCCGCCCCACAGGCCACAACCACAATTCCCACAGTCCTTCCCACGTGCAATATAAACCCTATGGCTTTTCTTCATTCCACCCCCACCACTGTTTACAGGCTGAAAGAAAAAAAGGAAACCATTCTGGAATAGTTTCTTATTAAAACAAAATTATAGGACTGGTGAAACATAATTTAAAAAAGTAGAGGAGCACCACTCCCAACCGCTCCCGCTCACTTTAACCACTGGAATGTGCCCTCAAACTGAAGTGGTAGCTGGAGAGATGCAGACACCATTGAATATTGAAGAGCTATAAAGGAAATCTGACAGGTGCAAAGTGATGTCATAAGGAGAAGACACAATGACGCACTGAAACAATATGAGAATACTTAAACAATGAGGATGTAACAGAAGGAGCAAAGTAAACATATATGTGAGAAAGAAGAAACCATATATACAAAGGAGATAAGTAACCAAATAAGTAGTAAATGCATATACGCAGAAACGCAAGAAGCTTGCTGCAGTAGAAAACATAGGATGGGTAAACCGGCCATGTTGAAAAGATGGACATTGGCTTTGAATAATAGTAAGCAAAAAGCTTGAAGGAGGGAGACCAGGGCTGCATAGCTGACAGATGCTGGAGAAGGGATTTTGCACACCAACAAAGAATAGTTGTTGGCCAGAGATCAAGGATGCCAAAGCAAGAAACAATTGCAGGGTACAAAGGGAGTCAACGAGGATAAGCAATATACGCAGGACATTGCTCTCTTAGATTAAGTAATGAGTAAACATTTGCGTATGCCAAGTATTGATGATTAAAGATGAAGAAAGTGTATGTGAAACTGAGCAACCAAGTCTCCATAGGCCAAAGAGGGTAATGGCACCTGACATAATTGAATCAAATAGCACTCAATAGAAAGGTGAAATGGACAAAATCATGATCTCTTCACACATGGTATGTGACCAGGAAACCAGGCCTATTCATAAGCCCCAGACGGAGATAACAATGTACCTTAACTCCGTTTTCCAGGGAGGAGAACATCATGAAGGTCAAATACAAAGAAGAGGCCTTGGCCGAAGGCTTGACTGATGAGAGATGGTGGACTAATTGGGCAAGTAGGTAGTAGTCTGATGTTGTTCTCTGCATCTGGGTTTCGTTTTGCTTACGTGCTGCTAACGAGCCGAATGTCTAAGTTTGGGAGAGAATGCCAACCAATCACGAGGGCCTGTGCAATGGTGAGCATACATTGTTGCAGAAGCCACCCTGCTGCTGTTATGCTGCTATTATCTGTATTATACATAGTTAGAGGTTGTTCCAGGTATGTCTACCAGATAAAGGGAAGCCAATTATGTCACTAAGACTTATAGAAGCTATAAGTAGATATGTTCCCCTAACCAATCCCTCTATTTTTTGCCACGTAGGATGATGTCATAGCTGACATACGTCAAGGTATAAAACCTTTGTGTAACTGAAATGTAGTTGAGAGTGTGCAGACTATGATTTGTTGTTCGCCAGGTTTCCCTACTTTATTGAGCTGATAAGAAAGTAGTATTTGGCCATATTCTTTAAGTCTGTCTGGTTATTTGGGTCCGAGATCATTTATTATGGTAATCCCATTCTGCGCATGAGAACGCCCTTGGGTGCTAGAGCACATTTGGTAGCAGCATGGATGGTTCAAGATCCAGACCCTCGGTTTCTTGACGTCTTCCACTGTTAGCCGGAAGACCGCAGAGTTATCTGCAGAGAGCCGTGCTATAACACGTGTGACCTGAGGCAGGTGCCCTTTGAAGAAATTCCTGTCCGGTCCCCGCAGGCCAACCAGCTACACATACCACGCATCAAGAGAGCAACAGCTGGAGGTCTTGGCTTTTCTTATATTGCGCCAAAACTATGGAATTCACTCCCTGTCACCCTCAGAGCTGAAACTTCCATCTCTGTCTTCCGCAATAACCTCAAGACCACTCTCCTCAACTAGCACTGCTACTACGTCCTCTATTCCTATCATGTATATTGTAATATAATCACAAATGTAATATTACTATATTGTAATTTTGTATATATATTGTATCCCTGCTCAAACTGTTCATTATGTAACAAATGTATCTGTAACTAAGCATTGTCATGTAACAAGTGCCACGATGTCCACAGGCTGTTGTGCGCTATGTAAATACGAATAAAACAGACAAACAAACAAAGCAGGCGTACCATGGACTGAAGGCAAAGTGGATGATTAGGGAAGATACCGAAGGCCTCAAACTGAAAAACGGATGTAAGTGCCTAGAAACATTTGTGTACAGGCACGTTATAAATGCCACATCATATCATATCAAGTAGAAACATCAGAACTGGCAAATAAAAGGGGAGGGGTTGTATTGCATGTACATATATATAGTGGGGGACCGTAACGGGATTTATTAGGGAAAAGGAGATACCTCAATGCCTGTTCTCAAGGAGGGAGAAGGGACCGCACCAAATCCAGAACAGAGTATTATTTAAGGGATTCTGCAGCTACAGCCAAAGAAGGGTGCGCAACACACTCCAAAATGGAATAAAATAAAGATGAGAATCGTCTATCGGATAGATAGGACAAGACGATCGTAGAAAAAGTTTGGTCATACGCTTGGGGGTTGTTGGCAAAAATATCAGTATAAAAAATATATTGACGTATTTTGTATTAGTAGTGAAAAAATAGGTTGAAGGTTTAAAAAAATATAAGAACAATTGTAATAACATTTGACTAATTATTACACCCTAGAAAAGTAAGCAATTGGCGCCAATCAAACCTAGGAGAGTAGTATTTGAGGAAAAATAGAATAAAATAAGATTCTTAAATTATCAAAAAGAATAACAGGATATTAATCAATGTAACACAAACCCTCCCGCCATCATGGAAACATTCAATAATTGTCCCAATTTACAAAAAGGGGGACCAAACTCGACCAGATAGTTACAGACCAATAGCTTTATTAGATGCTCCGGGAAAAATATTCTCTAGATTGATTTTAAGGGACTTTAATGAATGGACTTTTTTAAATCAACTTTGTGACCCATTTCAAACAGGATATATAGCAGGAATGGGCACTAGTCCAAATTTGATGGTATTGAATATGTTAAAATCAAAATATGCCGCCAAAAATCAAGTCCTTTATATAGCGTACATAGATTTCCGTTCTGCGTTTGATTCTATTGATCGTCAAATTTTATATTGCAAACGTACTCAGTCAAGTTGTCCCACCTCTATATTATCTTTGATTAAGAGACTCCACTCAAATATTTCAGTACAAGTTAGGCTAACTTTAGAAGGAAAATTGTCTGCAATCTTTCATACTTTTCGAGGTGTCAAGCAAGGATGCATATTAGCATCAACAATCTTTAACTTCTTTTTGCTTGATTTAGGTAAAGAATAGCGGACTGGGCACTGTGACCTCCCTAAATTAATGAGACACAGAATTTCCCATCTACTTTATGCTGATGATCTTATTCTTATGTCCCAAACTCCAACGGGTCTTCAATTCTTGCTTAATAAACTTGATCAGTATGTAGGCAGTAATAACTTGATCATCAATCTGCAAAAAACGCAGATTATGGTGTGTCCACCTCACAAAAATACTAGAATAAAATTGTACAATTGGTATCTCCAAATACAGTGTCTAGTTAAAGTTCATCAGTATACATACCTGGGAGTAAGTATTGTGGACTCCTTGTCCAACAAAGTTATTGAACTAGACATGTGTAATAAAATTCAGACTCTAATATGGCAAGCAAAAGTACTCACCCTAACTCACATTATGACATTTTATCAACAGAAGGTGATTCCTAAATTATTGTATGGAAATGACTCCTTTTTGCCCCAAAAAATCAATTGGCAGAAATTTGAATTACGGTTTTGGAAACAACTACTGAGATACCTGCATCTGTCCCACTTCCATTAATTAGGCATGAACTTGGCTTACTTTCACTTGAAGTACAAGTAAAATGGAGAATGGTTGCCTTACTTATGAAATGTATTTTAGGCTTATCTTCATGTAATCTACTGGGAATTATGGCTGAACACCTTTTAGCACAGGATCACACTTTTACTAAAAAGTGGTGTGAGTACACACTACAAGCATTAGCTGATGCTTCAATATCCTTAGATTTACTTCTGACCAACCCTGAACGTGCTAAAACTAAACTGTATCTGAATGACCGGATAGTCAATCGTAACTTGTGCCTAAATTACAAAGATTTCTGGTCCAACCTATTCATACACAAAGGTTTCCGAACAATGGCAGACTATCTTGTCAAGTGCCCGGTGCCTAGACTGCTAAATTTATGGCCGACCAAGGAGATCTTGGTGAGAAGGAAAATTATACCGAAAGAATTAATATACTGTTGTTTCGGTGAAAATAAGGCTTCTAAACAAATGCTAGAACATTGCTTAACGGTTTGTCCTAGATTATGTAAACTTTGGAGAGTTCATTTAAAAAAAAGAATGCACACTGTTGTATGGTAACATGGAATCAAGTGTGATATGGCAACATCTTTTTAATAATTCTAGAATAACAGTTCGTATATCAATTGTGCAATTTTTAACTGCAATATTGCCTGATACAAATGAAAAGTAAAAATAATATTATGATTTGATGCTTAATCAAAAATTTGAAATGAGTTTGGAGTTCGCGCATTTGAATCAACACGTTGCTATTTGTGAAAATGTATCAAATTTAGTTTGCTCCTGTTCACATTTATGTGACATGTTTTATATGATGTTCTGGGTTTGGAGATTTTGTCTTAAATCAACTTGTTGTCATTTGTGAAAATGTTTAATTAACATTTTTGTTTATTCTTTTTTTTCTCCTTTCTTTTCATATGTGTTAAATTAAATTGTAAAAGTTGATTATATCAACTAAAATTAATTTTAAAAAAATGTATTTGGAAAAATAGTTTTTGGCAAATGGGTGACGATTGATGGTGCTTGCCTAAAGTGATTGTTGAAGTGTGATCAAATAAATAAAACATGAAAACACCTGGTAAGTATTGACAGTTAAAAATGACTCATCATTATGGGAGACATTCCCCTTACATCTATGCAAAACATTACCAAGATACACACCCAAGATTAGAAAGTACTACGCTGAGTGGGTAAAAGGCACAACTAATAAAACACTCCTGCCGTGGCCTCAAGAAGGTTTGTTATTAAAAACAGTATTACGACATATGATAACATACTTGCATGCTACGTAAATAGGGAAGAAGCAACAGAAAAGGTTAGCTGTTTTAGAACTATGGAAGATGTATCAGGGTGAGAGAGAAGTTTGGCCTGAGAAGGAGTGAATGCACAATCAGCATAAAGAGGAGGACGTAATGCCCTCAACTCCTCTTTCTCCTCCTAAAAATGATAGTACAACAGAAGACAAACAGAGAATCTAACCTTCAATGGAATTAAAAGCAGCAGCGGGATATGTTCATCCAGCATACGCACCTCACGCTTATAATACTGAAGAAGGCATGGACGAGAGTAAGAATAAAGAAGGTAAATATATGTCCACACGCAACGAACATAAAGAGCGTGATGAGAGGAAGGACAGATAGATAGAAATAGAAGAAGTCAAAAGACAAATGAGAGAGAAAGACAAAGCAAGTGGAATGAGGATAGTCCAAAACGAGTGGATGGGAGGACAAATACTACCGAAATTGGATGGAAAGGACATTGACGATGTTAAAGAGAGGAAAGAGAAAAGAAGAAAAAGAAACGAGAAAGGGCATATAAGAAAGAGAAAGAAAAAGAGAGGAAGTGAAAGGAAGAACGAAGAAGATATTGAAGAACAGAAAAAGGAGAAATAGAGAATAGAAGAGAAGAAACGTGAAGCAATAGAAGCCCAAAGATTGAAAGTGCATAGATTTCAAATAAGGCGAGAGGAAAAAAAGAACAGAGAGATGAGGATAAGGGAAGAAGAAACGAGAAGAACTAGAAGACAAAAAGATGATGAAATAGATCATATTGCTAATAGAAGTATGATACCCATTGAAGCAAGAGAGCAATGGGAAGAAGAGAGAGGATCACAAAAGCCATGCATGGAGCTGCAAGGGATACCGAGAATACAGGCATGGGACAACGAACATGAGGCAGAAGACATAGGGAAAAGGATTGGGGATTTATATAGACAAATGAGAGAGAAGGGTGGTTATGAGGATATGGAGAGCATCGCAGGATCTTCACTGAAGGAAACAGGAGATAGATCAGATAACGCATTAATGGATGAGCATAGAACGCTGTCCCTAAATAGATTAGATCGGGATGACGATGAAAGGGATAATAGCCATATCAGTTGGGGTATAATGATGTCAGATGAAGAAAGGGAGGAAAATGAGAAAGCGCAAACAGAAGGCGCATGCAGGTTTTCAATAGACCCAGACATAGAGAGAGGGGTTAAATGGTCACACCTAGAAGACAGTTAGCACAGCAAAGCAATGTAATGCACCCTGTGGATCAACGTGGTTACAACCTTTGGCCACCAGGTAGAGGGAATGGACCTAGAGGTGGAGGCAGATTTCAAAACCCTCAAGGGGGAGGAGGAGTTAATGGGGGACAGCCACAACAATTCTAGAATTTTAGGAGGACAGGGCATATAGCCCAAACATGTAGCAGTAGAGGAGGAGGCATGCAACAGAACTGTCAAGCTCCAAGAGGGGGGTGGGCTATTCTCCTCAGTACAATACAGAACCACAGGAGTATTATGCTCAAGATCACACGCAGTATCAGACAGGTGTGTCAGTAACACAGCAAGCACAGCAGATCCGACAGCAAACACAGTCACCACAAGGGCAACCGCAGCAAGCACCAATGCAGACACAAGTACAGATGCAGCAACCACAGCAGGCACCGATGCAATAAGCAAAGGTGCCACAATGGAAGGTGAATATAGGAGCTCCACAGGTGTCCACACCCATGATAGGGGGTGTCACGATGGTAGGAGGGAATCCTTTTACAGGTTCAGGGATGAATTTATATCCACAATAGTAAAACCCACAGAGCGACTTGATGTGCTCAGTACTATCTGTAACACCAGACCCACAAGAGGAACCAAGACATTTTTGTTCCTCGTGGATACAGGAAAAACTAGTTCCAGTGTTCGGGAGGAAAAATACCCAATGTCTGGGATTGCCAGAATGCACAGGGATTCTCTGGCTCCCCAAGTTTCGTTCCTTTTACTGCTGCATCACAACTTTCTATAGGTGAACATGATGTGTCAATGCCACTATTGTATTCCTGGCAGACACCAATTAACATATTAGGACATGACTTGATGACAAAGCTAAACATGACGATATCCTTTACAGACAAAGGGATAGTGTGTTCAACTCCAGGAATACATTATATGAATGTAGGAGTGAGGAGCTGCAGCTACAGTCTACGACCAACAGTGTACTCTGTTTCTTGGATCTGTTTCTTGGATCCAGTGTGCCTTTAAGGAAAACAAGAACAATTCCCTTTAAAAACACCTGAAGAGCGCGGAGCGCACGCGGAGTCCGTGAGAGAGTCCAGTCTGCTGCAGTCCGCGAGTAGGAGTGAGGAGCTGCAGCTACAGTCTACGACCAACGGTGTACTCTGTTTCTTGGATCTGTTTCTTGGATCCAGTGTGCCTTTAAGGAAAACAAGAACAATTCCCTTTAAAAACACCTGAAGAGCGCGGAGCGCGCGCGGAGTCCGTGAGAGAGTCCAGTCTGCTGCAGTCCGCAGCAGGACGCCGCGGCCTCCGTCTGCAGGCGAGTTAACAGGTTAACAGGTAAGAAGACCTTCATGGGGGATATGGGGGATAACAGGCCTTGGACAAGGCTCAAGTTAAAACAAACACAGAATTCCTTGCCGCAAATTGACAATAACATTATGTGCACTGAACTGCACTCAAATAGTGCCATTAGAAGTGTCCTTGCACCCGAAAGCGAACACAGTCAACGTATACCCCTCGACATCACTGAGGCGGGCGGCAAATGTAGCGTGTTAGGATTGATTAATCCTGCTTCTCCCGCAATCCCCACTACTCATTGCTTAACGGACACAATTTTGGAAGTGCGCACAGAAGACGCAATATCGGGCTCAATAGAAGGTCTCCCTTTTGTAGAGCTTGTGAAAGAACGTGCGCCGGCTTCGGATGAGCTCACTATCGGTCAAACCCAGGAGACGGTTGAGACCTCTAAAACCAATCCTTCAGTGAATTCTGAAGTAGATTTGCTGTCAATACCGCAACAATTATATCTGCGTGATCAAGCCACAAGTGAAAACGCTCATGAAGCTGCTGAACGCACAGCGTTGTTGAAGAACGAAATGACGAGCAAGGCAAAAGCCTCCTATGAAGTCCATCCCGAAATCACGAAATCCCATTGTGACAACGGTGGAAACAGCAACAAAGTTAGGAGAAGCCTCACTTTAGGCGCAAATCCTTGGCCTGGGACTAGTCTTGCAGAAGCTGACTTAAACAGAGATATAGTGGTACCAGAGGTGATCGAGATAAATGCGGAGGCATTTCAATCACCTTTCGATGTAACAGACAACGAACTGCTTGCGCTTGAAGTCCCAAACATCGAACTTGATCCAAAATTACTGAAATTCACTTTTCCATTGTCTATCAAACCACACGAAAATCAACGCAAAGAAAGCACGCCAATACAAAAAATCACAAATGGCGCTAAGGTCTTTAACCAAATAAAACCGTCTACGATAACAGGCAATGGAACTGTGGCAAATCTCGCACACATACCAACTAAAGGGATTTTGGTACCTGCAATTAGAAACTCGACCGTTGGTCCACAACAAGGACCCTGCAACATTTCGCTGTTAAAAGAGATCGATTTTGCAGCGCGAGAAGCACGCGTGACGAAGAGACTCCTAGCCGACTTTGAAGAAATGAAAGAAAGACTAACAGCAAGTTTCACTCTTGGAGCCTCAAGAAATAACAACACAGTGGAAAATGTCTCTGGCATACTTAATGAAGGTGACCATGAATGTTCCATTGACGACACAGCAACAGGCTCAAATCAGAAATCCTTGGGGCAGAAATGCATAACCAATCGCCGTGACCTAAATCCGGTGATTGACTTGACACCATGCTTAAAAAATCAAGGACAGCACTTCTGTACTAGTACCAACACTAGCTCAAACACGAGGAGCCAAGAGGGCAAAGCCCTTGATGCGCACACTTATCAACGGTCGAAAAGAACCCCTGCAATCAGCACGAACGACAAGAGCATTCCAAGCAGCGAGAACACAGGCAGTTCGCAAAGTAGAGATTCTGAGATAAAATCGAATCTATCAGTAGCGGCTGCTATACAGATACACAACAATGTCCTAGCTGCCACATCTCTGGCCCTGGTTCCATTCATAAAGCTATATGAAAGCCTGAACGAAACTGCCCAAAACAACGGAGCAGTCATAAGACATATAGACGACAAAATAAACAAAATTGAAACAGAATTTGTGGCCTTCCAATTAAGACAAGAAGTCGAAAACACCAAATCTTCCGAATACATGAGCAGACATTTCGAACAGCTGCTGAGGGATCACAAAGGTCACGACCTACGCACTGAGGAACTGCTTGAAAACTTAAAACAAATGCTATCATGCGGAAAGGAGAAAAGAGACTCCTCCGCGCATAATTCTCATAAAAGAACAGATGCAGAGACACAATGTAACCTAGAAGCAGAATCACCGGTAACAGACAACTTACATGGCAAAAATACCTTAGATATCGGATCCAATCCAAATGTGCCCATTGACTTAACAGGCAATGGCACAAACACTATGTCAAAGTCTGTGACAAACGGATCTGTTTCTGAGAAAAATAAGACTGCGAACACCTCGAAGCAGCCATTGGTGGAGGGCAGGACCGACTCAACTGGTGAGTCTCGCATAAGAAGCGGAGAGATAATCGTGGCACCGGAGAAGAGCTCTGAGCATCCATCAAGCACTTCTGTAACGGCATCATATGGCATCTTTAGGGGTACTGCCAAAACCCTTGAGACTACGGTAAACAAAGGAAATCCTTCAACAGGGACAAATGGCCATCCAAAGAAAAAGCTAGAAAAAAAAAAGAACATTCAGGCTAAACACAGAAGTAATACAAAACAATTTATAAGAAACTTGACCACGCCGGTGAAATCTAAGTCAAGCGAAAACAAAAGTTTTGACAAACCGAAAGCAACCAGTAAAGAGGGAAAAGAAGAGACGAAAGTTGGACCCAAGTGCAAACCGGTTTTACACCCAAAAAAGCGGATGAGAATTGAATCAGATCAGAGTTCCTCTGACCCTGGAGATCTAATGGAAGCACTATGCAATCTGTCTACATACTCTGACAACGAGGCTGAAGAAACCCTTCGAGGATCTGCTGTGGATTTGACAAACATGTCATCTTGTAGTTCAGATCCACCAGCTCAGATAAATCCATGGAAACCGCTGTTAAAGAAAACAGGTGTCCAGAAAAGTGCAACACGTGAGGTTGGGGTAACCGAACGAACAAAGGATACACTCTCACCTGCACTGAAGGGAAGACACCTCGACCTCAATCCCAAGTCCGAATACAATGGCCATTCGGTATTGAATCCAAAATACACATCTGCACATAGTCGCAATTTTTCCTCCAATCTACATGACTCTCACAGAATGACATCTAAGTATTCACATCAAAAGATCATGATCGAAAACATTTTTCAGAACGAATTAGATGTCAATTTGAATCGTGGAAACATCATGTGTCTACTACACGCAGTACCAGCACTACGGAATATCAGGTCCGACGATATCCGTATAGTTGAATACTTATCGGAAGTTCGTGCAGATATTGTACTCCTCCACATAAACTCCCAAGCAGTACGTTCAACGTTGCTAGCTGCAAAGCAAGACCTCAGGTGCTTGGGATTCGAAATCTCACTTTATGATTCAACAAGCAGTCAAGGATCAACTGCAATTGCTGATAACACAAAAATGAAAGAAATCTCGGATCAGCATCGAGATAGCCTAAGAAGACAGTTAAAATCCAAACCATCCAGCATTGAAAAGAATAGGATCGATGGCAAGAAATCAAATAAGCACTAGCTGAAAAAAGAAGAAACTGCTGTGCCTATGACTGTGATATCGTGGAACACAAGAGGCTTTAACCATCTATATAATGATTTCCCGGTTGACTTAACTAATAACTTTGCCATCTGTTTACAGGAAACCTGGCTGCGGGTGCCACCGACAAAAGATGGCTATGTAACACTGCTAAATCCGGCTGGAAAAAACATCAAGGGACGCCCATTTTCTGGTTTAATTACAATGATAAAATCAGGAACAAATTGGGAAATAATCGAAAAAACGAATCCAAATAGTTATGTTCAAGGAACTTTACTTCAAACAACGAACGGTCCCAATAACAATGAACATCTATTAATTCTGAACGTGTATTGGAACCCGCTAAAAATCTCGGCTGATGTTTTTATAACTGATGTAATGCAAATAATCGATCGTCACCAACGGACTTGTCCGGCCCTTGCAATAATTTTGTGTGGAGACCTGAACATTTCATGGTTTGACGATCAAATGAAACCTATTAAATTCAAATCGTCAGATAGCTACTCAGGAAACAAAAAACAAAAGCAATGGAGTAAAGAACTAGAAGCCCGTGACTGTATGATGGCAAACGGCCAAGTGAGAGGGGACATACCACCAAACTTCACTTGGGCGAACATGGGATACAAAAAGACCCTAGATTACTTCTGGACTTCAAGAAACGTGTTTGCAACTATCAACAATCTGCAAATCATACCTACAACAAACAGTGATCATTACCCACTTGTATTGTCCTGGCCGTTAAAGTGTAAAAAGAAAGGCGCTATTCATAGTCAGGCACTAGAAGTAAATCATGGGCGAAACAGATTAAGAATAAATAATTATCAAATCATCAAATTATCCAATAAAATACAGGAGACCATCCATGACAACGTTGATCCCTTAAATAACATACCGCTGCTACCTAGCCAGAAAACAGGTTTTTCTAGAAAAACATGCGAAAATAACAAGGATCACAAACACAAATGGAGCAGATCGGTGAAAACCCAAAAAAAGCAGCTCAGGAATGACCTATCAAAAATAAAAAAACAGCATGGAGTAAATGCCCAGAGCGAATTAAAACAGAGAAAACAACAATATCGAAATTGGCTAAAATCCTTCTCCTATCAGAGCGTGGCGAAGAAATGTTGACTTTGATCATAAAAAACAACTCTAGGGAAATATGGAAAATCTTGAATAAAGGAACGGTTAACCAGGACGCCTTAATGTCAAATGGAGTGTCCGAAAGTGACTGGGTAAGGCACTTCCAAAGTGTTTTTTCAGGAAAGGAAATACCAGACAATGTAGACAGCCGAAACATTACCACAGCTTGGAATATAACTGAGTCCAGCGAAGACATTCTTCTGGCCATATCTAAATTAAAGGCCTCGAGAGCTGCTGGGCCCGATGGCATCAGCAACATACTGCTAAAAGAGCACAGCTACGCATGGTCCTTATTCATTGTTAAACTCTTTGCGGCGATAGCGGAAAGAAAACAGGTACCGAGTTCATGGACCAGGGCAATAATAGTACCAATATATAAGAAGGGCAACCGAGACGATCCCGCAAACTATCGACCGATTGCCTTACTGGATACTATTGGTAAAGTGCTGGCGACATTCCTACAAAAAAAGTTATCGGTATGGGCAAAAGAAGTCAACCAACTTGATGTCAGACAAACTGGATTTACAAAGGGCGTGGGAGTGGAGAACAACCTTGCCCTGGTAAATCTGTTAAAACTCGACGCTCTAAACAAGAAAGATCAACTATTCATGGCATTTATCGATTTACAGCAAGCGTTCGATTTAATTAATCGAAAGAAATTATGGGAAAAGTTGGAAAATCAAAACTGCCCAAACGCCTTGCTACAACCAATAAAGGCGCTACACTCTAACACATCAATTAGAGTAAGATTAAATGCAAATGGAGACCTGTCTAAACCCATTATTACCACCAGAGGGGTGAAACAGGGATGTCCACTCGCTGCCACCTTGTTCAAACTATACATTGTTGACATCTCTACAGCATTGGCAAGTGTTAACTGCTTCCCCCCAAAAATCAATGGACAGCCTATAAGCTATGTGATATACGCAGATGACGTGGTACTGTTTGACAGGACCCAGATAGGGCTGCAGCGCCTTTTGTCAAAGCTCGAAACCTACATGATTGATAACGATTTATCAATCAATGTGAATAAAACAAAAATCATGAGATTTGGCAGTGACCGGGTTGCAAAAAAAAAGTCCTTTAAATGGCGAATCGACAACAATTTTCTTGAAGAAGTCACGGAAATTCGCTATTTAGGAATCCTGATGAACACCTCAATTCGTGAATGGCGCTGGACTCAAGATCTATTCCAGCAGACCCGAATCCTTGCCTTACAAGGAGCACGTTTGCATACCTTATATGGAAAATTTTCTGTACTGCCATTACGTACGTTTTATATCCAAAAAGTCGTCCCTACATTAACATTTGGGGCAGAAGCAGGATGGAACATTGACCTAAAGATCTGGTCTAAGTTAGAAGGCCTATTCTGGCGCCAAGCCCTGAGATTACCAAAATATCTATCAATGACCATAATACGTCATGAATTGGCACTTGAAAGCCTATACGGATCAGTTCTATGGAAATCTTTGTCATTACTACGAAAGATGGAAACACCGAATCCTGAACCGGCCTATCAAATATTAAAATCAGGAGAAAATCATCTTCACAATGGCCTGCTCTTAAAATGGTCAGAGAAAGTGAAAGCCATCATGTACAGCGCAAATATTTCAATGGAAACATTGATTAATCGGCCTCAGATCGCCAGAATAAAACTGAAAGAATGGCTTTGGATCGACAACGTGGACAAACTCGCAACATTGCCGACAGCATTAGATCTTGGACCAACAAAGAACAAAGTAGACAAAATGCCAAATTATCTGTGCAAATTTCCGTCGAGGTATCACAGAGATAAACTCCTTAGATTCAGATTGAACCTTCTGAAAACTAACCAAATGTTGGTGTTAAGAAAAATGAAGCCTGTTACCGAAGAAGCTTGTCGGCACTGTAAACTGCATGCGGAGTCATTAAAACATCTAACAACTGAATGTGTGGCAATAAACGAGTTGAGATCTATCCATCTGAACAAATTTAAACCCGCAAACGATGAGATGGAAGATCTGTGGCTTCGGATACTGAGCGGAAGTTCGATACTCCTAACCTGCTCAGTGATAAACTTTTTGGACATAGTACTAAATTAAAAGGCACAAGTGCAAATCGACAAGGAAAAATGTCACCAATGACCGGAAAATGAGTTGTAATAAAAGTTTGTAAAAACTAGATGTTACAAATAAAAAAAAATAAAAATAAAAAAAAAAAATTATATGAATGTGGGAGAAATGTTTATGAGCCTTTACAGGCCAAAAGGCATTAAGAGGGGTCCCTTTAGAGATAGAAATATTTTGGTGACATGGCTTCCTGGACTGACAGGGAAATATACCTGATGAACTTTTGTTTTGACCAGAAATACCTATGGATGATGAAGAGGGACATGTCATTCCCATAGAGTTAGAGGCAGCAGCGGTAAAGCAGGGAAGGGTGGTTGTTCATGGGACAGATGAGGAGGGAAGAGCATGGAGAACAGTAATAGCTCTTAAGGAAGTATACAGACTGACACATTTGACAAATGAAAACTTGTTCAGAGATGCTTATTCGGCCAATTAATTACTATTTTTCATAAATCAAACTTATTGGATGAAAATTGAGAACAGAGAAATACAACAGAGAATGGCAATAGTAAAAAAAAGAAACTGTCGGTTTTCCAGGAAGATATAGAAAAGGTGCCAAGCATCTCATATCCATATGACGTGGGTCTATTGAGTGGTAGCAGGAGCACTTAAAATCAAGTTTAAACTAAGAACAATTTTGCCACGAGCAAAACAGCATCCCATCTCAAGAGAAGTAGATGAAGGCATATTTGAAACCATTTCCGCTTTAATGAAGCAGGGAATATTGGTCTCATCAGAGTCCTCATGTAACCCAACTGTGAAGAAATCAGCTGGGGGGTCGTGGAGATTTATTCATGATCTGCGCCCCTTAAACAATATTGTTGAAGCAGAGTTTCCTCTGGTTCCGAACCTCGCTACAATATTATGTAACATTCCAGCTAAGGCCAAGGCCCTCATTACGACCCTGGCGGAAATCGAAAAACGATGGCGGAAATGCAATACCGCCATCGAATAGCGCTCGGTGCGACTATGACCCGTCACCGCAAAGTACGAAGCCATTAGCGACACCGTAGTGAACGCCAACGCTAACTGCACCAAGCACGCGCGCGCGCGCCATGCCAAACCGCAAACACCACCATGGCGCAAGGGTACGCCAATTCCGACCCTAGCGGACATGTACCTAACGCCATCAAGCATGGCGGAATGTACCATTCCGCCATGGTGAGAAGTACGGCATCGCGAATCAACCGTAAACGGCCCCACTGAGTGCCTGTACACCGCTCCCTGCCCACAAAGTACAACTCCCCGTAGGTGCAATGAAGTCACAATGCAACCATTGAAATGTACAAAGCACCCATGCATGCCAACGAACAAAAGCAACACAAGAGGGGCCAATGGGAGCTGCAGGTCACAGATGGCACGAATACAGAAGCCATCCCAATGGACATGACCACAGTCCCCCACCAAGAAACGCACGCAAACACAGGCACCTGTGCCCAGCAACATTCCGAAAATCACATCATTCCACCAGTCCACCTGGCTGACCGGCATCTGTTACACAAAACCCAATCCCCCGCCCCTGAGCATGACAACATTCAAACTGTCATATAGGCAGCCCCCATCCCTGACCTCACGGGCTCAGTAGGCAAACGCGCCCAGTACAGTACCACGCAACTAAACCCCGAAGCTGGAACCCAATGCAGATCTCCTCACAATACATCGCCCCCCAAATAGGCATATGCCACATCACTTGCAAAGAAAAACGCTACACGGGCCAAATCAGAATAGCAATTTATGCACATCAAAGACACCAAGCCCATACAGCCATCAGGCCATGAACTCCAAAACACTAATCACCATTGTGGGCTGCATCCGCAAGAAATGACCAGCCACTACTTGTGTGTCGCCCTGTACCCCCATGGTACACAGAGCCACATTCACGTACGAAAAGGATACATGGAATCGCACAGAACCGCAGGGCTGTCCCAATGGGGAGGCACTAGTCCAGCTGAAAGGCCGAAATGTTGCTCCGAGACACCAGTACTGCGTAAGGGCATGTGGGCCATTGGCGATCGTCCCATAAGATCGTAATGCTGCTCCACCGATTAACACGAAGCAGCAGGTGTCGGGAGTAAAATCCATCTGCAGGAGTGGCATACAGATGGCAGTGGCAAAAGGGGAGGAGATACCTGTCAACCAGAAGAAAAGAAAAAGAACAGAATGGCCATCAGAACTACATTCGAACAACTCACTTCAATGATCACACGAAATCCACAGCCATATGCATGCTAGCCCACTCAAAAGGATCATCACCACCCCAAAACCACTTGCGACTCATAACCATCTATATCGAGGTGCAAACACCATCACTAACGAGTGTACCTGTGCATGCGTCTGTCAAAACAGAATCCATCAGATGGGAATGTCAACGTGCATGGACACAAGTGTCTGAGGGCGCCTCGAGACAGGGAGGGCTCAACAAGGCCAGATAGACGATGGTCCCACTATGGCAGGCCTGCATCACATAGCGTAGGGGAGGCGGATAGATCCCAAGAAGCCCTGTACATGGCAAACTCTGTATCAAATCACCTGCCCATGCATCCATTCATCATTCCCTCATCCCGGGATCAAAACGCCTGAATAATTACTCACATGACATTAGAAACATCCATTGAGTCTGTGCGTTATGCAGCCTGCAAAATCCACAGTGCCCCAGCCCGTATTTCCAGTGTCGTGAAGTAACATGTATTTTGGAACGGCCGGCCTCATCGCCCACGTAGCTAATGCGCATCCCAAACTATTCATACCAATCATTGCTCCCTCGCCATGGGCCCTGTCTCAAGGACATTGAACAATAGAACGTTATATTTGCAGTCAGACCTGTGGGCATCTCCTCGCCGCCAGCTGATAACCGAAAGCGCCGCCCTTCGAATTCCTCATTTGCAACATCACGTCGAAAAGGCATCTGTGGCCGTTTGAAATCCCTAATTATTCCATCGAGTGCGGCTGTGTGTGAAAATGGCAACTGCCTTCACCCACGAATGGGACGCCCCGCCCGTCGTTGCAACTCGGTACAGTGATGCATGAGGGCCCACCGTTACTCGAGTACTACGTTCCACTGACCCTTCACAAGTCTGTTCGCGACTGCACAGATGGAATGGGAAACAATGGGACCATAGCCGAATGAACATAACAACCAATCCAACACGCCCATCGGGTACAAATACATGATAGCAATAGCAAGATACCATTCCCCGAATTGCAGCGTTGTGCGCGTGACGTGCTCGGCCAAAGGGGAGAGCAGTTTGCACAGGTGGAATGAATCACCACAGGTGGAGGCCATACAGCCTGAAAACACATGAATTGCACAGCCAGTCTCCTCCCACAACCACACCGAAATGCTACCGGCAGGACTCGCGATGTTGGCCCTGGGGGACCTGATAGCGCTGCAAGTGCTCCAACTCCAAGAGGAAGACGAACACCAACTACAACCGGCCGCACGGAGGAGACGCAGGAGGAGGAGGAGGGCAAGGCAGGGCCAGCAAGGCCCACCAGCACAGCCACTACCACCACGCAGGCAGCCCGCAATCCCACGCCTCCGAGCACATCCGTTCAACCTCACTGATGAGCAGATCCACACCCTCTACCGTTTGGACCGGGACACCATAGCCGCCATTGTGGACATGACACAGGCTGACCTTGTCAGCATGATAGATAGCCCAACCGCCATCCCACCCCTACTGAAGGTGGTGTCTGTACTCCACTTCCTGGCCACAGGCACCTACCAGCACACAGTCGGACAGTTGCATGGCATTTCTCAGCCACTGTTCTCACGGACGCTAGCGCAAGTGCTCGATGCCCTCCTGCAGCACGCAGACGACTACATCTGCCTACCACGCTCGGAGCAGGAAATTACAAACACGAAAGTGGGATTCCATGCACTTGCCGGCATACCGGGTTGCATTGGTGCCATCGACTGCACCCATGTGGAATTGGTCGTCCCACATGCCATGGAGGCCCAGTACCGCAACCGAAAACAATTTCATTCCCTGAATGTACAAATGGTGTGTGACTCCAACAGGATCTTTACGCATTGTTGTGCCCGATTCCCTGGATCAACCCATGATTCTATGGTCTTGAGGAACTCTACAATACCACGCTACATGGAGCGACACGCAGGGAACAGATCCTGGCTACTCGGTGAGTCTCATTACATGCATGATGATGTGGGGTATGTGAATTGGCAATGACCTGGCAGGAAGGGGGGGGGGGTGTGCGTACGTATCAATGGCATTCCACATCATACGTTTCTCGTCCACATACAGGTGATGCTGGATATCCACTGAAGAGATGGCTCCTCACACCAGTCCGGAACCCACGGGACCAGCATGAGGAGGACTACAACCATGCCCACTCACGTACCCGTGTAGTCATAGAACAGGCATTCGGCCTACTGAAGGGCCGTTTCCGCTGCCTCAGCAGGTCTGGCGGGGCACTCCTGTACCGCCATGAGAAGGTTGCAAAGATGGTGATGGCATGTGTCATGCTCCACAACATGTGCGTACGTAGAAATGTGCCCATGCCCCCTGACGCAGAACTGCAAGCACCTGATGATGGTCATGATGAGGGTGGGGATGTGGCAGCACCTCATGGAGTCTGCGAGGCACCGGAGGCCCGTGACATTCGTCAGCATCTCATTGATGTATGCTTCTAGCACTCACGCCTGGTGGCTGATACATGGACACGGGACTCGTGGCACTGCGTGTGTCTGGGACATGCACAATATGGACTGTACGCCTATGATGGCCTAGTACACAAAGATCAATGTCCACACATCTCATTGGTTGATCGTGCACTTTTTATGGCATATGTGATGTCATGTTGAACACCCTATCGACCCGCCACCCAAGTGAGCCCAACACACCCCCTCCACCCCCCTACCTCCCCCCCGAACACCAGTGTCCAAAGATGCTCATTGTCAGTGGGCTGTCGCTATTGCAGGCCCCCTCTGCGGGTATCAGGGGCACCCCTGCCTGTGGAGCGCAGGTTCCTTCCAGATCTACGTTGGGGGCTGCCCTGGACGGAGCTTGCAACGGATGATGTGTCTGCCTGCTCACGTCCATGCATGTCCCTAAGGGTTTGCGAGAGCTCAGTGAGCACACGGCGCACTGCGGCAAGTTCGGCACATACGTCCTTGGCCGTCGCATGCAGTTCCCCCCTGAGGCTCTCGGTGCTTCTCTCCATTTGGACTCTCAGGCTCTCGGTGCTACTCTCGATTTGTGCCCTAAGTGTCTCAGTTGATGTTTCTATGTCTGCCTTAGTGCCCCCACATTCATCAGCATGGTCCTTGAGGAGCGTGGCCAGTTGCTGCTGTTGTTCGATCAACTGGTCGAGGGACTGTTGCCTCTGCTGGGCCAAGGCCATTTGCGGGGGTGTCACGGAGGGGCTGTTGTCCTCATGTTGCATTGCCACAGGGCTTGTGGGGGATGGCCAGTCGTCGTCTTGTGGGTGCCCCTGCGTGGTATCCTCATGTTGTACGGGATGGGACAGACAGGGGGATTGGGACAGGTCATGGATGGATCTGACTTCGGCATCCCCGTTTTCTGTGTCCGAGCATGCTGCCATCAATGGGGTGTCACCTATGGTGCTGCTGCCACCAGAGGCAGTGCCTTCTGTGGCATCCATTGGGGGGACCTGTGGTGGTGGTGTTGTGGGCATGCTGGCTGCTGGGGTGCCTGTTGATGTTCCCTCCTCTGTGCTGCCACCTGATTTGTGCTGCTGCCGTGTCTTGATGCGTGCAGCTGAGGTGGAGGGTCTCTGGCCGTTGGTCTTGGCCCTCTTTGCAGGTGTGCTGGTAGGGGTGTCCTGTAGCTCGTCGTTTGGATCGGACCCTGTGGTGGAGTAGAGGAGGGCGAGGGTTATTGGTGGGTCTGTGGGAATTGGAATGGCATTGTGTCACATGCATTGGGGTGGTACCTGAGGGTGATTTGGGCCGGGCCCTTGGAGGTGCTTTGATTTGTGTGTGGAGTGAGGGTGCAGTTGTTTGGCAGCCTGCAGTTAGGGTGTGCCTGCTGCACGTGTAGTGCGTGTATTAGGGGTTTTTAATTATTTATGTATTTATTGTGGGTTTTAACGTGCGCTATCAGGCCGATGTGTGTGGACGTTCTCCTGGACATGTGTTTCTGTTGCACTATGTGGACGCATGGTACTTCACATGGATGGACTGTGTGGATTTGGCATAGTTTTATCTGGCCCACCTACCTGAATCTTCGGATGTCTGCACTCCTTTCTCCATCCCTCCGACTCCCTCTATGCTCTCCATTCCGATGGTGGAGGCACAGATTTCTTCCCAGGGGGTCAACTTGATGGGTGATTCAGGACCTCCCCCGGTGGCTGTGGCAATGTTGCGGTTGGCAGAGAGTATGCTGCGGACGCGTATCCGCAGGTCGTCCCATCGCTTGCGGCATTGCTGTGGGGTGCGGGGTGCGGTCCCCACCGCACTTACCCGCTGTGCCACCAGAGCCCATATGGCCTTCTTGTTTGCAAGTGCCGTCCTGGTCATTTGCGTGGAGAAGACGACGGCAGCATTCTCCTGGAGGGTCTCTGTTAGCACGGTGAGTTCCTCACGGGAGAAGTGGACCTGCCGCTTGCGGTCGCACGCTTTCTTCGCTACTTTTCCCATTTTTCTTGGTTTCGCTAGGGTGGTTGACGGGTTGGGGTGTGTTTCAGGGTAGTGATTTTAGTGGTTGTGTGGTTTTAGTGTATTTATAGGTGTACGCCGGGATGTTTCCCGTTCCGGGCCCATGTTTTAACTTCCGTTTCCGTATATTTCCGGCCACCGTACTTTCCGGTAGGCGCACACTGCGGTGACCGCTATGAGGGGTGGCGGTATTGCACCTGGGGCGCCGTACGGCGGCGGTGTGGGCCGTTTTGGGGTCATTTCCGCCATCGCGGACTTTGCACTTCCGCCATGCCGTGGTGCTCGTGCCCGATGGGTCGGAATGGGCCGCACTTTGCTCCTTCGTGCAATGGCGGAAACGCTATTTACGCTGTGGCGGTCCGGTCAGTCGCTTTCCGCCAGGGTCGTAATGAGGGCCCAAATATTTTACAGTAATAGATTTTTTAAATGCCTTCTTTTCAATTCCCCTTCATGAAGACCCCCAGGATTTCACTTTGTTTTCATATAGAAATCAGCTCCTGAAACACGCGAGACTGCCTCAAGGGTACTACTCCTATCCTATCCCTCTCACTAAGTCTGCTAGGAAGAAGTTCAAAAGGGATATCCCGGTCTCCGATCCAGGCCTCCCTATTGTCAATACCTACACCAGTGCTTCCTTATGACAGACCCTTATCGACACACTCTTTGTCGTTCCCTCTCCAGGCCTATGGACCCTCTGTATGGTCTTGGCTCTCTCCCCATTTTCCTCCTCTCCCATTAATGGTGGCACTCGGTGTCAGGTCCTCCTGGCCCCCTTCCACTCCTCCAAGACCATCATTAATGTCTATCTGAATGGCACCGTCTTGGTCCAGGGCCCTCAGCCCAATCTCCTCCTTTTTTATAGCTGTTTTGCTTTGCATGTCTTATCAACTTCCTTCCTTCTCCCGCTACTCCTACCTAAACATCTCTGGCTCCTCCGCCACCTATCTCTTCGGTATTAGTAAATGTGTTCATGTTTATTTGGCCGAATGGTACAGTTGACCGAATTTGGCCTGTACTATTTGACCGAATAAAAATGTACAAATTGGCTAATACATACTGAACATGTGGAGCTGGGGTTGTGGGGGTGTCCCCCGCACCTATGATCGGTATGTATTAGCCTTGGGGGGGTTTCAGGGGTGTCCCGCACTTCCTCAATATTGGAGGCGGGGCACCGAAAACAAAGAAAAAGGGACCCTGTGGTGTCAAATCCGACCAGCGTTTGAGGGATGGATTGGACGCCGCAGGGCTGCAGTGAACCAGGCAGCGAGCGAACAGGTAAGTAGGGAAAGGGGTTTGGGGATGGGGGATTGGTGTGAGTGCATTTGATCCTCTGCGAACTGATCACATGCAGGCTGTCTTTTTTTGACAGTTTGCCGCAATCAGTTCTCAGACAGTCAAACACGCCTAAACCCTCTCTTCTGCAACCTCTATGGTACCTTCCTCATCTTCTCAAGCTGCTCTGCCCCTTCTTCCTCCGCCACCTCTCTGGCATCCTCCTCATCCTCTCTGACTACTCTGCCTTCTTCTTCTTCCTCCTCTGCTCTGCTCACTCACAAGCCCCTCTACCACCTCCGCAGTGCATACCTAATGCCTGTACCCCTCCACTGAAGTCTTTCAAATGTGGCAATCCGCTCCACGTCGCTACTCTTAACTCCCGCTCTGCTGTCAAACACTCCGACATCTGCCGACTCCTTGAAGAACTTGATCTGGATGTCCTCGGTCTCACCGAGACTTGGTTCCCAGCCAGCTCTGTCACGAGTTTTGACACTGTCCTCCCTGATGACTACAAGATCCTCTCCGAACCCAGAACTACCCATCCAGGAGGTGGAGTAGTCTTGATCTTCCCGGAGTGGATCCCTGCTTCTGTCATTCTTACGCCGGCCTACTCCTCCTTTGAATGCCTAGTGTGCAGGTTCTCTATCTCTCCCGGCCTCTCTCTTACTGTGGCCACAATCTACAGGCCTGGTCGCCCTCGACCTCTCTCAGTGGGCCGACCTCTCCTCCTCTTTCCTTGCCTCTAACTCTCAACTTCTCCTCATCGGAAACTTCAACATCCACCTGGATGCTTCTAACCTCTCCTCTAGGCTCTTTTGCAATCTCTGCGAGTCTCTCTTTCTATTCTACCCTCTGGTCCGACACACTCTGCCGGGCACACCCTGGATCTTCTCATCTCTTCAGACATTACCCTCTCACCACTCCTCTCTCTTGGACTGATCACTTTCTTCTCTCCTCCCACCTGAGTCCAGTGACCAAGGGTCCTTTAAGACGAGGTAGCAATACTTTGAGATGGATGGAGATGCAGAAGTTACTCAAATATCAATAATCAAACCGACTCAGGAAGTTGGCAAAGTTAGTCTGTTTTATTTTAATTGTCTAAAACAGGGAGTTACAACAGACATCAACGGACGTTCGCTCGATTGCTCTCAGAGCATTTCATAACAAACACAACTTTTATAGTCAAAACTCATCATAAGTGATGTCACACTACATGGTTGGGGAAGTGATAGGATTACAGGGAACATCTAGGTATATGTTCCATACTAACAGTGGTTGTGATTGGGTCTCTACTGTCAGGTGGGCAACTAAGCCCATCCCAAGTGCAAATCATCTATCATGTCATACTAATACTCGACACTTCATTGGTTATACAAACTATAGGGCTCTCTGATACATGGCACCGTACCATTGGTTTGGCACCTTTGTACCTTTGTACCATTCTGGAAACTTCCACACGCTAGCAGCACGCAGGCTACCCTTCCAAGTGCATGGACGATCGGCGTGATCATGCCTCCCCGTCCAATTAGCCCCACATCTATCATCATTCTTGTAGTCTGCCAGTCAATTAGGCTTTGAACGTGGCCTTGTAGAGGCTCTCTGCGCCTGAGGATTAAAGGGAGTATCTTCTTGGTTTCGGTGTAGTTCGACCCTATGTCTATTTTGATCTGACCATGTGACTGGGAGACTGCATTTTCAAACCTTTTGCAGCATTTAATGCTATTAAAGGGTGAACTTGTGACGATCTTCAGTGTTTTTCCATTCCATTTCAAGCAGAAGTTTGTTTCTTTCTCACGTTCACTGTAACTACTGGATGGACACCCAGGCTCATGGTGGCCTCATCTTCTTGGTGCTGGGCCAGACAATCCTTTCTTGAATTTCTCTCTCGCCATCAGTAATTTTCCAACTACGCTACACTGAAAAACTCTTTCCATTCACAGGTTTCAGCCTTACTTAAAGTGCACTGTGGAATATCCATGTTCTATTCCTATACATTCCTATGTATTATACATTGGAGCATCGCCGCAAAAACTGTTCACTACGTAGCCAGCCTTAAGATTACTTTACTTGCGTTACTGCGTCTGTACAAGTGTAAACTGATTTACGTATTCTTCAGTGTTTCTGTAGCAAGAGCATCTTCATCTTGAGCCGAAATGTTGCTCATCTTTACCATCTTCTCTTCAGAGCTTATAGAATCTCTATATTCTTCTGCCTTGTGCATCTTGTCCACATGCATCATTTTCTGCTCCACACGACGTCACCAATCTCCTCTTTCACTCATTTTCATACTTCTTCTGGGACTTTATCCAAAAGGCCATTATTTCTTTGTGAATGCATATAAGGTTTTCTTAATGGATACCTTGTTTCCATGATTCTCTGCGGTACAGGCATCCTTACTGGCATTGCACGTGTGGCAATTTCTGGCTCCCAACATATAGGCAGCATGGGGGCAGAGCTTTTGGTGGGGGTACTTGACTCCTCCTCTACACACCTTGTCGCTCTCTGTCCCCCAGGTGAAGCCGACCCCAGCACTGCCACACACTTTCTCGGTCATCCGGCCCATGAAGCATGTGTCAGTGGTGGCTTTCGATGCTACTTTTTCTCCTCCTCCTATGCCTACAGCTGACTCACACTCTGACACAGCCTTCTCCAACCTGCATCTGTCTATCTCTAACACTCTTGATGTCCTTGCCTCTGTCATGAGGATCTGTTTGAAGCCCACATCCAACTGGTATGACTCCGACCTTGCCACCCTTAAACGTAAGTGTAGGGTGGCTGAGAGGAAGTGGAGGGCATCAGGCTAATCCTTTGACAAAATGGCCTGCCGCCTGCTCCAGAGGCAATACGGACTCTCTGTCCTGTCCAAGAATAGAGCTTACATCCAAGCCCGTGTCTCTGCGGCCTCTAAAAACACAGCTGAACTGTTCAAAATATTCAAGGAGCTGGCCAATCCTACTGCAGTCTCCACCTCTCCTGTTCGCTTTCAGGCCCTTTGCAGAGCACTGGCTTCTCAGTTTACCACTAAAACACAGGACATCCTGTCCTCTCACTCCTCTTACTCTCCCTTTTCCTCTCCCTCTACCTCTCTCAGCCCCTCTCCGGCCATCTCTCATCCTCCCTTCTCCTCTTTCCAGTGTTCTCCCCTGACAATGTTTCTAGACAAGTCCGATCTATGAAAGTCTCGTCCAAGCAGGTGCTCCCCTGCTCCTCCAGAACCATCAAGGACCACATTGACACCCTCACTCTAGCCTTGGCCGATTTCTGCAATCACTCTTTTGCCACTGGAACTCTCGCCTCCCCCATTAAGCACTCCCTTGGGCATTCCCTCCTTAAGAAACCCTCTCCCGATCCATCTTCTATGGAAAGCTATCACCTGATCTCTATCATTCCTTTCCTGGGCAAACTCCTGGAAAAGCTGGCCATCTCCCAGCTTACTCTCCATACAGAATCTGTTGGTTGTCTCCATGACCACCAGTCTGGCTTTAGAGCAACCAGAAGCACAGAAACTGCTCTCATGAACACCCCTGAAGACATGCTCCCTATTCTCGACACTAGCCTTCCTTCTGCCCTCATCCTCCTTGATCGATCCTCTGCTTTCGACATGGTCAACCACGCCATCCTTATCAATTGTCTCTGTGACAACCTGGGCATCACAGGTCAGGCCCTAGCCTGGTTGGCCTCCTTCCTCTTTGATTGATCCTCCCAGGACACATTGGGGTCCTTTCTCTCTACCACCTCTCTCTCCACATGTGGTGTTCTCTAGTTTTCTAACCGCTCACCCTGGCTCTTCAACCTTTACTTGGCACGTCTGGCCCACCTCATCTCCAACTTCTCATCTAACTTTCAGTGTTATGCAGATGGCACTCATCTTTCCTTCAGGCTCCCTCAGCCTCCTCTCTTGCTCATTCCTGACTGTCTATCTGTGATTGAGGAATGGTGTGCCCCCAACAATCTCTGCCTTAATGCCAGTAAGACTGAGATCCTTCTTATTGGGGCCCCTGCTCCCGCTTTCGCTCTTTCACTCCGGCCGCCCTCCTTGGGCCCTCTACCTGCACATTCCTGCGAGGCAAAAATCCTTGGTGTCATCTTCGACTCCACCCTCTCCTTCTCTCCTCACATCACGGATATCTTTAAGAAGTCCCACTACCAGTTGCACCTCCTCAGAGGTATTCTTCCTTTGATCACTTTCCCCCAGAAGCTCACTGTCTCCAAAGATCTGGTTCTCTCTAGGCTGGACTACTGCAGAAACCTCATTCTAAATCTGCCTTCCTCTACTCTTCGCAACTAATCCAGAGCAGGACTGTGAGACTTGGCGTTGGCCTCAAGCCCAAGGTTCGTATCTCTCCAGCCCTGAAAGCTCACCACTGGCTCCCGGTGGCTCCTGTAAGGACGGCATGGTATCAAAGTAAGGCAGACATAAGTGATCACAGTTCAAGGGTGTTTATTGAACTTTATCAGGGGTTGGAAAAACACCTATCTAAACCTAAATCTAAGATGGGAGCAAGCTACAACCATCAAATAATAATAATACAGTCGTAGTGGAGTCTAGTAAAATAAAAAGTGCCTATACAAAAAAAACCATTGCCAATCCTTACGGCTATCCTACAAATATGTGGGATAATGTTCACAAAAAGAAAGAAGGCTTCACAAAATGATAAGTCAGGATGTTTAGGACGTTGACCTCGCTTCTCCACATTTGTAGCACAGGACAAGGCGGGTCACTCGAGCACAGCACACTCTTGGGCTTCTTTGGCAGTAGGTCACAGTTCCTTTTACCAACATCAGGGCCTTCTCTGCCCAAGTCTCTTTTATTCACTGTCTCTTGCTTCAGAGGGCCTCATGTACCAGAAACAATGAGAAAAGGTTCCTATCCAAACATTTAAGTCGGGCAATTCACTCTTCACCCTGGATCCCCCTCAGCCGGGCTCAGATCCTATTTTCACAATTAGCTTCCCCCAGTCGGTTCAGACCAGCTTTAATTTGCAGGCATTCCTCAAACGGGTTCACATTTGCAACAGCAATATCTTCTCGGGTGTGTTACTGTTCAGGCGACTCCTTCCAATCCCTTATGTAAATTGATTATTGAAAAGACATTAGTTAGGATATTGTTGTCATCCAAATAGTCGCAGGTCACTGGATTTGGACGGATACTAAGCCCATACCGTCCACACAAGTAACAGAAAACATGGAAAAACTCCAGGACTCAGCGCCAGTGTAGAGTTGGATTGTTTAATGGCACAATCTGTTTGCACAATCTTATGTGCGAGCCCTCTACTCGATTACGCGTTTCGGCTCCCACGAGCCTTTATCAAATCAGGGCTACATTCATTATTCAAACCAAAATTTTTCGTTCATAAAACACATAATATAATTGGCAACTATATGATTCAGTTGCACACATTGTATATACATTAATTTGTTACAAGACATATAGCACATTGTCATTCGACAGAGAAACAGGGGTTGGTGAAAGGGAGGATTGAGTGGGTTGAGAATATTCAAAAACAAAGTCATCATATCAACCATAATCATATCGTGTTCAATTAATAATCATAAGAAAAACAAAATAAAATTGTTTCAAAAAACGAGGAAATGGGGAAATGGAAAAAACCAAAAAGAAAAGCCCATTAGTTCCAGTTGCTACAAAGACGAATCACTGAGTATAATGCTGTATTTCAAAAAGAGTACATGCCTGGGGCTTACCCAGTAGCAGAAAAGTCCGTACGAACATTGTCTGAAACACAGTTATAGGGACAAATCCCAAGGTAGATATTCTGTAAACACAAAGATTAAACATGACCTGTATTAGTGGGATTGTGAGAAGGCCAATATAGGTTCCTACATAGCAACATCTAATTGCGCTTTCACGAGTTTTCCAACCTGCATTGCGCCTTACTATCACAACAAAAACCGACCTCGCATTCGCGAGTGTATGACTACCAAAATATAAGATTACATTCAATGGTATACCCGTATCAGTATACAGAATATCTATCCAACAGCGATGGCCGTGTCCTGGTCACCTGGTAGACAGATCCGGAGGGACTAGCGGGTGAGACACCTTCAGGTTTCTCACAGTGCAAGGATAAAGTTGAAGACTCTCTGCATTGTACATAAGGCTATTTAGGGCCGGGGATCCACCACATCCAACCCTCTCTTCCTAAGCACTTTCCTTCTCGGGCCCTCCACTTATCAACCTCCAACTCTCTGAGGTTCAGACGCTTCTCCACGTAGAGAGTGGGGGTTAGATCTCTGTATTTGGATCGGGCCTCCCTATGGAACAGCCTCCCTGCCTCTTTGAAACATGAGCAGGTGCGCCTAAGGTTCCGGAAGCAACTCAAGACCTTCCTTTTCACTTCTACTTTCTCTATCTCTCTTCCCTGCTGATGTACCTGTCTGCTGCGCTTACTGGTCACCTGGCCACCAGCTGAACCTTAACGGGCACCAGGCTCCTTCATGACCAGTATCCTCCTGCTCTGCCTCCGGGCTTCCTATGTACTTAGGGACTGTATCTGCAACCCTACAGTCCCATGTCTACTTGCACTTACTTAGTCGGCCACCCAAGCAGCGCTTACTTGAGCTTGGCACTTCTACTCTCTCTTCTCCCTTTTACTTGTATGATCTGAATGACACAAGGCCTAATAAGATTGTTTGTTTTGTCATCCCTTTGTCTCCCCTTCGTTGTCTAGAAACACTTGTGTACAGGTACGTTATAAATGACTTATCATATCATACTGTGAGTCTCCATCAATCTTTAATAGAATCCTTCAGATTGGCCTAAGAAATGTACAGCTTGAGAGCACAATAATACAATATGTAGATGATATATTAGTGTGCAGTGAGACAGAGGAAAGATGCAGGGAAGAATCAGTTAGACTAATGACAATACCAGCAGAAAAAGGATACAAAGTAGACAATGAAATGCAACAATATTGCCAGGAAGAGGTCCTGTACATAGGACAGCTCATCTCTCAAGAGGGAAGAAATGTGACACCTCAAAGAGCAGAGGCAATCATGAAAACTGCAAAACCTGACACAGTAAGGGAAATGCAACAGTTTTTAGGCCTATGAAATTATTGTGGGGCTTGGGTCTTTGATACATATATTCAGCCACTTTTAAAATGACTCAAGGAAGCACCGATAGATAAAAGTAAGATCACATGGACAGATGACATGACTGAAGGATTTGAAGAACCAAAAAGGGTGATTTTCACAGCCCCTGTGTTAGGAATACCAGACTATTATGAAGAGTTTTACTAATTCTCACATTCAATTGGAGAAGTGATGACAGCAGTACTTACACAGAAGATGACACTAGGACATGGACACAAACTATTAGCCCATTATAGTGGGATTCTAGACCCAGTAATGAAAGGGCATTATCCCTGCAAACAAGCATTAGCAGCTGCTGCTTTCGCGATTGAGATGTCTACCAGTATTAGGATGGGATGCTCAATAACATTATTTGTCGAGCACTCCCTATTTGCTATTTTTGAGAAACCCAGAAGTACATTGACTGCACAAAGAGCGTCTGGATTTGAATCCAGCAATCAAAATTGTTAGATGTAGAATAGTGAATCCAGCAACATGTATAGCAGAACCAGAAGAAAAGGAGGATTATGTACATGACTGCACAACGTATACTGAATTTTATGACGATTTCCCCCATGTTAGAAAAAATGCTCTCAGGGGCAAAGGGGAGTTCACTTTATTGAAGGTTCTTCAGAAATGTATCAATCAAATGGTGAAAGGCATACTGGGACAGCAGTAGTGAAATTAAAAAAGAATGGTGAATTTGAAGTAGTGATGAGTACGAGGCTGCCTTCACATTGTTCAGCGCAGGCTGCAGAATTAGTGGTGCTTATCGCCATGCTCCAGAGATTTAAAGATGAGGATGTGACAGTGTATTCTGACTCTGCCTATGTGACATCAACTGTGCATGCAGGGTTGTCACGTTGGAAAAGGAGGAGTTTCCACCGTGCAGACGGCACTCCAGTGCAACATGCGTCCTTATTGGGCAAGCTTATTAAAGTACTAAAGCTCCCATTGGCTATCGCCGTGGTGAAATACACACCCCATACTAAAGGGGCCGACCTGATTTTTCCTAGTAACGAAGCCACAGATATAGAGGCCAAAAGAGCAGCATATTTTCTGGATATTTCTGATTTTTAATTAGAGTATGTTAAGCAAGGATCAGAACGATGCATGCTGATGCAGGAAGATTTTAATATGTTATCCATTGTACAGTTAATTGAGCTGCAAAGTTCCACAGGAAGAGCAGGATTTATGGAAAAGACAGGGGTGTTCTTTATCCCTCACTGAGGCTTTATGGAGACAGGACAGGACTGGAAAGCCAGTTATGCTTCTAGCATTATTGAGGGTGGCACTGGAGCAGATCACTACCCCGCACACACCACAAGAAAGGGGCTTGCTGCAACAATCGCAGAAGACTGGTTCACACCAAATTTATTAGAACATGTTGCACAGTTTATTTTAGATTGCATTGTGTGCCAGAGAGTTACAGCAGGGCACAACTTGCGAACAGTGAGAGGAGCAATCCCTAGACCCAATGGTCCTTATCAGCATCTACATATAGATTGTTTTGGATATTTGGATATTTTACAAGTATGTAACAGTTATAGGTACATGCTGGTGGTAGCAGTCTGTTCCATTTCTAGATGGATTGAGGCAGGTGCATGCACGCACCCCAAGGCCACATGCACTGCTAAGTAGTGGGGGTCACCACCACCGCTGTTAAAATCCACAGGACAAGGCCCTGGCTGCATCTGAATGATGAAAAGCTCTACAAAGGAAAGACCACGACCCCTCCGGCACCCGCTGACAGTGAAGCAAGAGAAGAAGTTCTGTGCATGCAGACTAGATTGTTTACTAAGGACAAGGATAAAGAATCAATGGATTAAAAACATTCTGGAACAAATTGACATTTTCTAAGCCTAATAGGGAATGAACGGACTTGCTGCAATTCCAGAACTTTTTCAGTAGAGCTAAAAAATAAACTATACATTGAAAATAAGATACGGAGATTGCACAATACACTTTATGCCACCTGATACTTTGCACACATTTTTGCATGCTGTTTTTTTATGTATACTCCGAACATATCCAGCTGTAGTGCAACGAAACGTGGACGTTGTTACATTTTTGGGAAGTCCTATCATTGCAGAGTTACTATAGCAATTATAATTCATTTCCTGTTATAACGAGTGCAAAATTTAAAGAGGTGAACAATTGAACTAAAAATGGGAATGTTCCATTATATTAGACACACATTGCTAAAAAAAGAAGACCAGCTACTCCAAACAAGATAATGTGGCATCTGAATACTATAGCAATACTTCTTATAACTACATTTTGCTTCATGTGCAGTCTTCATTTTATTAAGCTCTTGACATTTTGTGACATATTGTTTTATAGTACATCTGAAGCATCTGACAATGAGACATCTCTTTCTATCCCTGATAAAGGCACAAGTGATATTTTTTCTGATATTTCCGAACAAGTTGTCCGAATTAAAAGAGATATTGGGGAATATAATGAAGGTATAAATTAATATCTTGATCATTCGGCCCCTTTAAAGAATAAAATGTGGTATCAACACATGAAAGAAGTGGGGAGGAGAACGTCAGACGAAAGCTGCTGTGTATGTTCTCTCATCCCTTATGCCATGAGCACAGCCAGAACATTAATTGCAAGAGAAATACCTATAGATGATGTGAAGTGTCTCAGTCATGATAATTCGAAGGAAGATGGGCAGCTCTACGAAGGCGATCGAAGACATTTCCATATGAAGATGCTTACTGTGAGACAGGCATGGTATCAAGAGAGGCACACTCAAGGATAACAGTTTCAAAGACCTTTATTTAATAAAGTGCTGGGGTAATACCTAACTGGCCCTAACTCTAAAGGGATTGTTCCCTCAACTGATGTTTTTAAGGGCCGTCGATGTCTGTAAGTCCAAAAAAAAATCTGTGTGTGTCTAAACCTATGCTTGCCTTCACTCTTTTACAAAATGTGGTAGGAAATCTTCTTAAAAGACAAATAGTGGTTGCAAAAAGAAATATAAGCCAAGGCTGGTTTCAGGTGGTTTTCCCACCAGGTGTAGTTCTGCCAATGTCATAGAAATTAGTACCATCATAAAGGGCTGTTCGTGAAACCTTCTCCATAGGGTTCTTGCAATATTTTCAAACTTTCAAGGCCTCTGGTTCCTTGGGATTCCCTTCCCCAAGCTTCGATTCTTCCAGGTGTCAAACAAAATATAACACAGTTCCTCGTAGGCTTCTCTGGGTTCCCTTCCCCAAGCTTATGCCTCTCTTTTTCAAAATAAGTATTCAACTTTGTTGGGCCTCTCAGGGTTTCCTTCACCAAGCTTAGGCACCTCTTCTGCAACACAGAAAGGTTCAGCTTCCAATGACTCTGTAGGCCTCTCAGAGTTCGCTTCCCCAAGTTTAGGCCCCTTTTATGTAACACAAAAGTTCCACTTTTCAGGATACACCCTTCGTTAATCACAGTTCTTTCAGGGACAGTATCAGAGACTTTTGAGAACGTCAGGCTCTTTGCTCCACCCCGGCAACCACTCTGATGAATAACCCCTCTCCCTTGCTTCCACTTTCGCAAGCCCCCTTTTCACACTTTCCATGCCTTTCATACTTTCTTACTGTTTTACTATGCTCACACGCCGATTTCTTGCTCTTTTCCTTTTTATCGTGCTCACTCGTACTATTTTCTGCTTTTCAGGTTGCTTGCACGCTCTCTGTGTTTCTTTCGCTTTACAATTCCACTCTTTTTTGTTCTCTGCGCCCTAGCGCCTTTCACTTTTAAAGTTTATTTCGCCTTTTAACTCTGAACCTCTAGCTTATTAAACCTTGCTTCCTTTCTGTCTTCTTTCCTTTTGCAACACTTGCAATACTCTTTCCTTTAAACTGTCTTTACTTTCATGCTGCTTGCACCAACATTTCAATTCCGCTCCAGCCACCCGCACGCTACTGAGTTTCTCTCTTCCTTTTCTTATGAAACTCACTGGTAAGCACAGCGCTGGCAAGCGTTCTTCCTCTAGTTTCTTGGGTCGAGGTCACGGTCTCACCACCTGCCCCTCTGACACCGTTGGGACCGGCACACCTCAGGGAACGAGCAGTTCCTTAAACATGGCCAACGGCTTGCAGTCGAGTATCTCACACCAGCTCCTTGGAGACACGGCTCCCTAGCCATGCTGCACCCCCTCTGGCATACCAGGTCAGCGTCCCGGCACTTACGGTCTTCATCACTGCTTCCTTTTGCTGCTTGGCTCCTGTGCTCCACACTGCATCTCCAGCTCCCTCTCTTACCTCGAGCGCGTGTTCTTCTTCTTGCTGATAGATTTGTATCCATCAGCGGTGATTTTTGGATACCGAGGCTTGAGCCACATTACTCCATCTTCTCGGGTTGAGTATGTAGTCGTGGGTTTGTATTCTTCTTGGTCTGCGTGGTCTTTTCATAGTAGGGCTGGTTTCACAGGGTCTTCGCAGTGATGGGCCGCGGGTACCGGTCGATTGGGTTTGCACTGGTGGCAGTGAGTCTTCTGATCAGAGGGTTTGGGTTCTGATCCAGTCCTTGGCAGAAGTTCTTACTCAGCTTCGCTAGATGTTCGTCCAAAATCTCGATGGTCAGATCTCTGTGAAGGTCTGCTATCCTTGTGAAGATTGGAGCTCCAGACGATATCCGCAGGGCCTTGTTCTGGACTATCTGAAGACTCTTCCGGTGTCGCTCATGGCAGGTCATCCATGCTGGGGAGGCATAAGTCAGGGTTGGTCTGATGATCGCCTTGTAGACGTTGATCTTTGTCCGGAGGAGAACCACACCTTTTATAGTCCTCAGTGGAGTCAAGTGGAGTCAGGCGTAAATGATTATAGTAGAGTGCCTGACTCTGCCTTATTTCATTAGTGGGACAATTCAGTGGCAGTTGGTAGTAGTCCTTCCTCTGTTTCTCAATGGATTTTTCATAGGTAATCCTCACTACTCTTGGTTGCCTCTTCTTCATCCCAGTATAGTTGAAAATGGGGAGAGGAAGATGGAATGAGAGGTACTAAACATTATTGTATGATTGAAGAGAAGAGAGGGCAATCCCCTAACCTTGTGTTTACTCAATGGAGTGGCTTCCTTTTGTGGTTGATCAAACCTTAATCCTGACATCCTGTTCTACCAGCACAAGTTTGGGTTAGTGGGATATAAAGGGATACTAATGCTAACACCATGTCTCTGTCTCTTTTGATCTTCTGTCTTACCCAGTTTCATGTACGTGTAAAGACTGGAGGGGGCTGTCTGTACTCCTGCTCTCTATATGGCAGAGGAGAGGCACAGAGGACCCCAGCCAAGATTCTCTAATGTTGGTAGCAATGGACAAGCAATCAATGTTTATCTTCTCAGGAGGTGATGCAGGCTGGTTCTTAAGTACAGTGTAGTCCCCAAGCACCCACAAAGGAATGTCCACACACTGTATTAGTTAAAATACAGTCTTTATATAATTAAGGTTCAAGGTTATATACACAATCACAATAACTCACTTGGTGCTCCGTTAATCTACAATGGCAAATATATACACAGTTTACTTTGATTCCTTTAAAGTGCAATAACTAGACGTTGTTTAAATGTCACACAAATCAATAAATCCAGTGAACCAACTATAGACGTAGGAGGAAAACAGTTGGTTGGAACAATAGGCCGAATACTGGCCCTGTTTACCTTGTCACAGTTCTGTGTGGAGATGCCCCCCACCTGGGCAACCTGTAAATAAAGATATATCGTACAAGCCCAGTCCATATAGTGTTCTCAAGAGCCTTATCTCCTTCTAAATAGGTCTACGACCCCAAAGTACCTGGTTATGTAGAGTTCTTCGATGAGTTGTCGACGGGCCATTCTTAAGTGCACTCCCTTTCAGGCAGGATCCACGGGTCAGCGAGATTAAGTGAAGAAAATAGTTCTTGCGGTGCTCATTGACGATCGGTCGGAAACGTCCTGCAACCTGAGGCATGCGGGGCACCTCGACGATGAGTGTTCGTATCCGCAAAGAGTTACTGAAGAACTTTGACCCAGCATCAGTCATTGAGTCATCCGGTGTCTCTGCGGTCTTCGGGTGACGGGAAGCCCACCAGCAGATTCTCCTCGTTCATCGACGGCCTTGACTTTCTCCGGCAGGACAAAAGTGGTCAACGGTGATGAACAAGGGAGTCCTTGGATCAAATGTTTTTAGGCAAACGGAGCACTGCGGCTCCGGTCGGCGACTGCGGTCGTCGACGATGGACGGCTGTCTGGTGCTTCTCTTCGTTTTCCTCCGCGGTCCCCTTCTGCGGTCGGCAGCCTTTCGTAGGTCTGTCTACCAGGGAGCTTTGGCAAAGATTAGCAGGTGCACAATGGTCCCTCGTAGCTCGGGGAGAGGTCTCCTAAACAGGTCCTCTCTTGGATCAGTTCCTTGAAATCACAGCAGCTTTCAGATTAGCGAAGGACAGCAGCAGCAGTTCTTCTTCTTCCAGTGGGCTTCAAAGTTAAGCATCAGTTTCAAGTTCAGTTTCTACTTCAGCTTCTGAACAAATTCTTGCAGTGAAAGGTCCCAAGATATACTGTTGATCTCCCATTCACTCTGCTGGGTCACACTTAGGCAACCAATCACTCAGAAGGGCATTCAGGCAGTCAGGCAGCCAGTCAGGGGCACAGTGCATTCAGGCCATTCTTCTCCATCCAGACACTCACAACACAGAATGTGTATTCGGACAAGCACTCTGCCATTCAGCACTACACACTGCATTCATACCAGTTTTGGGCAGGGCTGTCTCAGTCATTAGCGCCATGACTAGCACCAAAACCGGTACCGCCACCCACTTGGTGGTATGGGGACTTACCGCTCTATTCCGACCATTGCGGGACCGGTAAATCCCCATTTGAAAAGCCATTCCCGTTCCCATTTGAGCCCCCATAGGGCTCAATGGGAAGGCGTCAATAACGGTACCGCAAATTGCGGTACCGTTATTGACCCCGGTATCCCTTTGCGGGTCCCGTCTATAATGCCTGGTAAAACCAGGCGTTAAGGGATGGACCCGCAAAGGGACCTTGGAATAGGGCGCAAAGGGATCACCGGCACCAGTGTCATTACCGGTGCCCGGTATTCCTTTGCGCCCAGGTCGTAATGACCCCCATTGTGTTAAATACCAGATACTAGACACCCATAACACAGAATGCGTATTCGCCACACACTCCATTCACCCAGGCCCCACCCCACGGGCATACCCACAACATACAGTCATTGGGAAGGCTCCAGCCAGTCTGGCCTGGGCTTCCCCACAACACCATATCTGTCACTTCCACCCAACAACCCGTCAGGGGGAAGGGACAGAGTCAGGGCGTCCCGGGACCTGGGGAAAAGTGCGGTAACAGGCGATAGAAAGCAAGAGGCCATAGGGGCCATCTTGTTTCCTATCAGGAATCCACTGATTCCAATGACAGAGTTTGGGCATCCGAAAAGGGAGGACGTTCAGGGCACCTGTCACTTCAGCATGGAGCTGTCACCAGCCCGTACCCTGCTCTGTGGGCCACGCAGAGGTGCCCAAAAACATACACTAGGAGTGCAGGGTTGTACTCCCACCCATGGGTGCCATAAGGGTATCCCAAGGGTCTGCTCACCAAACCAAATACAGGACGAGCCGCACCACCAGGCGTCCCACTTGAACTCCTGCGTGGAAAACAAGTCAGAAGACATGATGAAAAGCAATGAAGGACAAGGATATGGAGGCCCTGTCACTCCAATGCATTTCCAGCATCACAGTACCTCTCCTTTGGATCAGGGACAATGGACCCAGCATAGCCCATTAAGGCCTGTGGGACATCCTACTGTCCCTTGGATATACTGCGTCTCGCCTAAGGGTTTTTCATCCCCTCCCCCCAAGTCTCCTCCCCCCAGGTGATCCTCCCTCGCATATCTGCCCCCAGGATCAGGATCCAATAGCGATGGCCTTTCCCTGACCCGCTGAGAGGAGGATTGTGGGTGATCATAAGGGAGAATGCCCTCAGGTTTCTCACATTACATAAAAGCACAGAAGATAGAAAAAGATCCAGGTTGGACAAGCAAAATGCTCCTGTACTCATTTGGTGGTATGACTGGATACCCAATAGACTGTCCAACAAAAAAGGCTGAATTGTGCAGACATATGGTAAACACCAGGATTGCCAGGTTGCTGGGAGAGACCTCAGGTGTTGGTATACGGACGAGTTGCCACCAGTACAGGATCGGAAGAAGGAATGCTAGCATGCAGAGCACATTTATTGATGACAGCACCAGAAAAGTGCAAATAGTGAATGATGAATGCTTAAAGTCATGGGCCAAGAATTCGAAATTACTGACATGGGTTGAAAATGAAGCAGGATCAGTGTCCATACTACCAATGAAGAATGTAATACTGTGTTTCAGAAAAAGAGGCCTGATCCCAGTTGGCGAAAATAAAGGGTGCAAGCAAATAATGTGTCACGCGCCCTGGTGGTTGGTGCTTCTGGAGTCAATGGAGGACTCGCCTCCATTGAGAGTTGTGCCATCATGTCTTTTGCCGTTCTCCCGTTTTCCAAGATCTCTCACCCATGGTATTAGCCTCAGGAAAATACAACGGTTCACCGAAGAATCTGAAGGAGTTTGTCGAAGCCTTTGTGGTGCATTTCACTTTTAGAGCCAGCACCTAAACTTCTCAACACGCCCATGTCGGGTTTATGATTTCCAATATGGTGAGAAACGCCCTAGCTTGGGCTACCCCTTTGGTCACCAATGCCAACCCGGTCATCCATGATTACGGGGGTTTTGTGACATTACTCAAACAAACCTTCAAATGGCCTGAGACCACTTTCGTGGCCAGTGAGGAACTGCTGGACGTCCGTCAAGGAAATGCCGACCTACTGTCCTACATCAACACGTTCAAACAGCTCGCTTCTGAACAGGGTGGCCTGATCAATCACAATATGCCATCTTCCGGCGGGGTCTCAAAGAGGAGATTAAGGATGAGCTAGCCAGAACACTGCATCCTCCCACGTTCTCTGAGCTGTTGTCAGCTGTTCTCCAGATCGATTACCGCTTGTCAGAGCGTAGAACCGAGAGGAAGAAGATAAGAGGTTTCCCCTTAACTCCCGACCACTATGTCCCAACTTCTCAGTCCACATCTTGGCAGACAAAAGAAGAACCCATGCAAATTGAAACAGCCCTATTGCCTCTAACCCCAGAGGAATGGAAAAAATGGAAAGATAAGGGCTTATGTATGTACTGCGGTTCAGACGGTCACCTTCTCAGGGACTGTCCAGAGGTACCTCCATGATGTCCAGCAAATGGACGACCTCGGTCCTAAGGGGGACGGGCTAACGAGGTAACAAGATTAGTCCCTATGTCGAAATAACAAGATTAGTCCCTATGTGACTCTCTCAGTTTCTTCCCCTGAAACTCCTGAAGATTCTCGCCTCATGGTAGTGGCCATATAGCTCAGAATAAAGGAGCAGAAGATCCACTCACTAGAACTACTTGACTGTGGAGGTGCCAGAAACTTTGTGGACATGATCTAGGCCGAGAAGATTGGCCTCCTTTGCATCGAAAGAAAGGAAGACCAGAAGGTGGAAGGCGTCGATGACGAGCCTCTTAGTTCAGGCCTGATCACCCACACTACCGAAGACCTCCAGGTTACCATCCTCCAACAATTGGAAATGATCAGGTTCGACATTATCCGTGCGGCCCACTTTCCGGTCATCCTTGGAATATCGTGGCTCCGCAAGCATAACCCTGCGATTGACTGGACCCATAACCAACTTCAAGATTCAATTCCGCCTTCTGTAAGAAGAACTGTCTTCTAGGACTCAGCTATGAGACAGTTAAGGCGGTTTCGGTCACGGAACCTGTAGGGGTACACTTCCTGCCGGTCAAACTCTTGGAATTCAAGGAAGTCTTCATGGACAACGTGCCTCAAGATCTACCTCCTCACCGACCTGAGGATTGCGCCATAGATCTAGTTCCCGGAGCCTTGGTGCCCTTCGGATGGATGTACTCCCTCTCGCTTAAGGAAAAGAAGGTACTTCGAGATTACTTGGACGCCAATCTCACCAACAGTCTGATTCTAACTTCCCGCTTCCTAAGAGAGACTCCAAGGAGCTGAGACCATGCATAGACTTCTGAGGCCTTAACAAAGTCACCATTCGGGATCGCTACCCGATGCCCCTCATATCTGACATCCTTGAAGCTGTCCAGGGAGCAACCATATTTCCAAGCTCGATCTGAGGAGCGCTTACCATCTCCTCTGTGCCTGCGTGAGAGACAAATGGAAAACGGCCTTTCGTACCCCATTCGGCCATTATGAATATCAAGCGATGCTGTTTGGGTTAGTCAATGCCCTGGCGATTTCCCAAAGATTCATGGACCGGCTATTCTCTGACTTACTGTTCCACTCTACCATTGTTTATTTGGACGATATCCTTGTCACTTTTTTGCCTAATATGACTTCGCCATCACCTACCTGCCTGGGAGTCTTAATACTTTGGCAGATGCCCTTTCCCACCGCTACTCTCACGACGAATCCTCCGACATCACACCAGAACGTCTGTTTCCAAGGAATAGGGTTGCATCTTTGGTCTCCTCATTCCTCCAAGATGTCAAAGAAGATACAGTCTGGGGTCCTGCTCTGAGATATGACAACCTTTAAGACAACGTAGAAGAAAAAGAAGGTCTGCTCTTTGTTAACCAGCGGTTTTATATCCCCAATAAGAGCTTGCGGCAGTCAGTATTGTCATTGTGTAATGACAATCACACTGCTGGTCATCGTGGGAAGAACTGTACTTTGGATCTCATGAGACGTTTGTTCTATTGGCCAGGCATGTCAACCGATGCCGAGGAATACACCAAGGCTTGTCCCGTCTGCGCTCGGAGGAAACATCGCACCCAAAAATCCATTGGGCTTATTGAGCAAGGACCACTGCCGTCCTGTCTGTGTTGCCGCATTTCCACAGATTTCATTGTGGAACTCCCTCACTCGCAAGGTTGTTCTTGTATCATGGTGACTGTGGATTCTTTTTCCAAGCTAGCGCATTTCTCTCCTCTATTTGGGATTCCCTCGGCCTCCGAAATGGCCGAAGTGTTCATCAGGGACGTATTCCGTCTTCATGGTTTGCCGGCGAAGATATTATCTGATAGAGGGAGTCATTACACTTCCAAGTTCTGGAAGGCCCTCTGCGAGAGATGAGATATCGACAGGGCCTTGTCCTCTGGGTTCCACAAACAAACGGTCAGGCTGAGTGCCTCAACAGAACCCTTCAGCAATACTTAAGTTATTTTACCAAACAGCAACAGGAAAATTGTCTGTCCACAAAATTCCTTCCACGTTGGGTTCGCCCCTCCAACTTGTCTCCCTGTTTTCTGGGACCCTATGAGATTTTGTCCAAAATAAATCCTGTGACATTTCGACTTAGGCTTCCCAGGAGCCTGAGACGCATCCATCCGGTGTTCCATTCTTCCCTTTTGCGCCCAGTAGAGCCTGACGTGGCTGGTGCCCCATTCCCCGCAATTGCACCAAACCTGTGCAAGTACACGAGGAGTATGAAGTTGCCCAGATTTCCGACTCCCGGTACCACAGAGGGCGAGTGGAGTACTTGGTGAGATGGAAGGGCTATCCCTGTTCAGAGAATTCCTGAGAACCTGATTCATTTGTGCATGCCCCCTTTTTGGTAAGCAAATTTCACAAAGCTTACCTGGGTAAACCAGGGAGCCCTGGCACAAGAGGGGTTATACTGTCATGTGCCCTGGTGGTTGGCGCTTCTGGTGTCAATGAAGGGCTCCCCTCCATTGAGTTGTGCCCTCATGTCTTTCACTGTTCTCCCGGTGCAGTCTAGTTGTTTCCAAGATAGCCGGCACCGGGAGGTTCTTATTCCTATCCCTCCCGGAGCGTTGCAACCCGGATTGCTATTCCTCTGTGGGTTTACACGCTAGTTTTCCCTCCCTTCGGCTCTCTGCCATGGCTCTCTTCCCTCTTCCTCCCTTGCTCGCGGCAGACTCCCTGTTCTGCCCGTGGCTCAGTGCCTTCTTTTCCACCTGCTTTCCTGGCATGCCCGTTCTCTCTTCCTGTCTGGCTTTCCTTCAGTTCTCTTTTCTCCCTACAGGTCTCGCCCTGTTTGGTCTCTCTGTCCCTGTTCCCATTCGCCTCTTGGTTTCTCCTCCTGTACCGCTCCGGTACCTTGCTGCTACCTCTACTGCGGTCCCGGCCCCTGGTGGGTTCGTATTGCGTGCTTGCTGGGAACCTACGTGTTTCATCGGGATTTCATTGCTCTGCACATTGGCCTCCATTCCCTGCAGCCAGACCTAGACTTTCACAAGGGTCCTGTGCATAGCGGACTTCACTATGTTGCATCTGGAATCCCTCAGTGCTGCTTTTCGCCATCGCCTGACAGAGGTTTTTTTATGCCTGGAGAGGCTTTGTCCCCTATTTCCAGCTATCCCAGAAACAACGTCACTGGCCTGCTGAATCCTCACGGCCATTGTGGCTTCCTTCCGTGGTAGACCTTATCTACATTAAAAAAAAAAGACTACAGGGTCAGAGGAAGGAAGAAGGTACCATCTCCAAGCTCCAGCTTTTCAGGTGAGGAGGAGGGTTATTCCTTCGAAACTGATACTGAACCTTCCGAAGTTGACATAATGTATGTACCAGGAATGAAAGGAGGAACTGCCGTGCTGATGGACCATTATTGGGCTTGTGGATCTAGACCCTACATGCAGTTACCTCAAAATTGGGGAGGAATGTGATCATACATGTTCCTGCATTGGTGATTCCCCAAAGTGATATCCATATTGACAGCTTTCTGAAAATGGATGCACACCAGAGGAAGAAGAGATCGCTAACCTCACACGACAGAAGAGAGAGAATTATTTTTCGGCAAAGTCAATAGATGCCGACTACATCATTCCAGGTGAGCATAATTTATGCAGCAGAATGGCAGTGATATTTACAGCTATAGTCTTTCCATGACTTTAGACTGCAGCGAATGACAAGTGGTTACAAATCACTAGGTGGGGGCTGCTCCAAACGATTAACATGGCAAAAAAAGGATTTAATGCGATCAGAGAAGAACTGAGGGCCATCAGACGGAAAGCCCCCAGAACAGGTATGTTCTGGATTTAATTACAGCAATTGAAGAAGGCGTGTGCGCCAAGGACAGGCCTTCTTGCAGCACATTCACACCTGCCCATAATGGAGAAAATGGAACCCAGACAGAAGCAATAACTATGCTGTCAACCCTGCATACAAAGATGGTGGATGAAGTAGACCAGACCGAGGAATTTTTTGTCCCTGTTTTCATGGGTTCCAACCTGGTTGGCAAATACCTTTAAACTACTTGGAGCAATACTCCTGTTCGTATTGCTGGGATTCTGTCTTATAAGGATAATCCTAGGACAGTGCAACAAGACAGCAAATAAAGCTATTAGGATGAAGATAATGATCAGTGTGAATGCTGTGACTGACAAGCACACACAGACTGAAAACACCACCTGTGAGCACCTGACAGTTCCTCCTCTGGCACCCCCAGGAACTACATTTTATTACCCCACGGATCGTAAGAACTATGTAGGGCATTGGGTGTTCTGTCAACCAACTGGGGAGTGCTGCCATGTGACCTGGAGTGTTGATGAGCACATTAAGAAAGCAGGTGACCTCAGGGGGGTGACTAAGATATGGATTACAAAGAAGTCATTTTGTGGGAAAATTAAGAAAATTGAGGAAGAGGAGGTGGTCAAGGACTCAACCAGAGGGGTGAAGGTAGAGAAGCAGACCTATGTGTCATTTTTGTAACTCGCTCCTCACCTCCGATATATTGGATGAAGAATAAGAAGAAACTATGCATGACACCAGGTATAATTCCAATACCTCATTGAGTGTATGAGAGACGTTATGCACTCAGAAAACCATACCAAATGTACCCTCGAAATGAAGTGGTAGCTGTAGGGTTGCAGACACTATTGAATATCGAAGAGCTGTAATGGAAATCTAGCAGGTGCAAAGGTATGTCATAAGGAGAAGACACGATGAAGCACCAAACCATATGAGAATACTTAAAGAATGAAGATGTAACAGAAGAAGCAAAGTAAACATATATATGAGAAAGAAGAAACCATATATATACACAAAGAAGATAAGTAACCAGATAAGTAGTAAATGTATATATGCAGAAACGCAAGGTAGTTGAGTCACATAGAAGCTTGCTGCAGTAGAAAACATAACATGGGTAAACCGGTCATGTTGAAAAGATGGACGTCGGCTTTGAATACTAGTGAGCAAAAAACTTGAAGGAGAGAGACCAGGGCTCCATGGCTGAAAGACGCTTGAGTAGGGATTTTGCACACCAACAAAGAATAGCTGTTGGCCAGAGATCAAGGATGTCACAGCAAGAAGCAATTGCAGAGTACAAAGGAAGTCAACGAGGATAAGCAATATACTCAGGACATATTTCTCTAAGATTAGGTAATGAGCAAACATTTGCAAATTCCAAATATTGACGATTAAAGATGAAGAAAGTATATGTGAGACAGAGCCGCCAAGTCTCCAGAGGCTGAAGACGGTAATGGCACCCGACATAATTGAATCAAATAGCACTAAATAGAAAGGTTAAATGAACAAAATCATGGTCTCTTCACACATGGTATAAGACCAGGAAACAAGGCCTATTCATAAGCCCCAGATGAAGATAATGATGTACCTTAACTCCCTTTAAAGTTCCAGGAAAGAGAACATCATGCAAAGTCAAGTACAAAGAAGAAGCCTTGGCTGAAGGCTTGGCTGATGAGAGATGGTGGACTAATTGGGCAAGTGGGCAGTAGTCTGACGTTGTTCACTGCACTTGGGTTTCATTTTGCTTACGTGCTGCTAACGAGCCGAATGTAAGGTAAGGACAGAATGCCAACCAATCATGAGGGCCTATGCAGTGGTGAGCTTACATTGTTGCAGAAGCCAATCCACTGCTGTTATGTTGTTATGATCTGTATTATATATAGTTAGATGTTGTTCCAGGCATGCCTTACAGATAAAGGGCAGCCAATTATGTTACTAACACTTATAGAAACTATAAGTAGATATGTTCCCCTAACCAATCCCTCCGTCCGATAGGTTTTATTTGCCACGTAGGATGACGTCATAGCTAACATACATCAAGGTATAAAGCCTTTCTGTAACTGAAATGTAGTGGACTACAATTTGTTGTTAACCAGGTTTCCATGCTTCATTGAGCTGATAATTAAGTTGTTTTTTGCCATATTCTTTGAGTCTATCCGGTTATTTGGGTCAGAGATAATTCTTTATGGTAGTCCTATTCTGTGCATGAAACCGCCCAAAGGTGCTAGAGCACAGACCTGTTAGCAGCTCCACTGGCCTCAACCTCATCATCAGCACAGACCTTGTAGCGCAACCCTTCAATGACCTCATCCTTCAGGGCTGTTGACCCATCTATGACCACCACCCCGTTGCTGGGGTAAAGGAATTTTATCCCAATAGAAAGAGACATTCATGCTGCGTGCGCTATAATAATGTTAAAAATTGATGCAATATGATTACAATATTGCAGTTTTGCATGTATCTTGTATAGTTAATTGAGTATTGCCAAATATTACTTTAAGTTTTATTTTTGTGTCTAGTGTGATACATTTTAGATTTGCATACATGTAGCAACATAAACTGATGTGAACTTAATATGGGAGCACATATGGGTTTCCACATGCGGTCGGTTTTTAGCACACATACATGAAAATAAATGCGCACACATTTTTGTTCAAACTGGTTGTCCACGAGATTGGCAGGGTGTCGGGATTGGCATACAGACCGGCCTTCAGAAAACATGAGGAAATCATTCCAGGGCAGAGAAGGGAAGGAAGTTCTGACGTTCTGCATAACAGACCCCCTTTATTTTCTCACCTATTACAGTAGAATCTAGAGTGCAGAGGAATTCAGGTGGGCAGGTCTTCCAGGCGGAAGTCAGCAAAGATGTAAGAGTAGTACAAGAAGTTTCCCCCACGTCCCCCAAGCTTGAAACCTTGAGAAGGGTCAGGGTTACCTGAAACAGGAAGTCAGCCCTCACTTGAAGGGGGACTGCACAATACTCTACAGTAGCATGAGTGAGAGCCCCTTTCAGTTGCATTTGTGAAAGAGCAGGGTGTGCGAAGCAGTGTGTCTTGTGAAGGAGTGAAGGGAGACCGCTGCTAAAATTCACCTCGATTTGCTATACGGACCTGCAATCCGCTTTCGACTTTTACAGAACTTTCGACCTTTCTACAAAAGCACCGCGCAGGCGCGTAGCGGAGCGCGGTGTGCGAAGCAGTGTGTCTTGTGTCTGGTGTCGGGAACCGGGTCAGCAAGGCTCTGCCCACTCGGAACTGTGAGTAGTGTACACCACGGCTACTCCCTTTATTCATCGCACTCCGCTTTTCAACCCACCCGCCAATATGCCGCCACTCTCCCCCAACGAAGACGACATCATTCGGCGGCTACGAAGCAGCAAATCACAGCAGGATCTCTCTGAAACGCACGGTAGAGCTCGCAAAACTGGAAAAGACCCTCTGACAAGCCCTATAAGCCCTGCTACTGCTAACAGCCCCACCCCGTGACTACCTCCTCGGCCCGGTCCCCGAAAACACGGCTGCAACCCGAGGGGCCACGTGTGTCAAAGGACACAAAACTGGCCCATCCAGAGTCAAGGGAGGTGGCGGAGACTATTTTACCTGCTGCCAGCGAGAACGATTCAACCAGTTAATCTTCAAGAGCCATGCGGAGGACAGCGCCCGGCCCGATTACCGTTTCAACGAGCGATTCCTCGCCGGAGACTGTCGGAGGACGGTCGCGGCAGGGATCTATTCGGCCGGGCGAGGTGATCTAGAGTCATCCGCGCACAAATCCGCATTCAAGTTCACAGCCTCACTCTTTGGCTCGCCCTTGCTTGCCACCTCGGGCGGCCACAATAGGCTTCCAGGAAGATCAGGATGACCCTACGGATGACGACGCGCCACAAGATTACAAAAGAGGCAAAAACAATAACCAACGTACATCAAGTACAGCTCAAATTCATTGCAGCCGATTGCAACCTACAGGCCAGCCAAAGCGGGCGCAACATCGGAGGTTGAAAGCGGTTCCACAGAAAAGCAGCGCCAACGATTCTTGGGACATTGAAAGTGAGGACCAGGTGTTCTCCCCTAATGGGCAGACAGAAGAGGCTTCGGCGGTCGAAGTGAGTTACGTGGCAAGTTCCACGCATCACGACCCAGAACTTGAGCCTAGAGATCATACAGAGCTGACCACGGCTGCCTCCGGCCTGACTCCGCACACAGCAAATTTAAATCTGGCCCCTGGCAACCCCTCTGACCCAAGCGAAGTCCATCAGAGGGACCCAGAGCTTCCAGGCGTCCCTTCAAAAAAAATAATTCAAGCACCCAAGATCCTGTTTACCAATGGAAATCTTAATCCGAAAACAATATCGGGAAAGCTGCCTCTAAAGAAACAGAGGAAAGTTACCCTCAAACCCAAGGTGGGCCAAAAAGGCGGCCTAGCACCGTCGTCTTCATCATCTCTGAAAGAATACGTTCTAAAACAGCATAAAAGAAAATTAGGTCAAGAGCCTGAGCTGTCGGATGCAGAAATCTTGGAGGCTATCCAAGATCATTCTCCACTGACTAAAGCACGTAAAACTGACTCAAATCCTCGAGGGCGCAACACAAGCCCCAAATCGCCCCCACAATTAAGCCTAACTCCGGCACCAAGACCAGAACCAGAAATACCATCACCTCCAACAGCCCTTCATTCTGAATCAATACCGATCTACCACACGGAAATAGGAGTCAGCCCCGCCAACAGGGAATCTCCAAAAGGCGGCCCGAATATGGACCGGAGGTCTACTGCAGTCCCTGTAAAACCTCTTGTCACTGCAGGCAGAGCCAATCCCAGCCAAGACCACCGATTCAGCCACAAGGCAGACCACTATGCATGGACCCGACTACATATACAAGGGAATTCGAGCAGAACGCTGGAGGAAATTCCACACACCAGTCAAGAACATACTTCTGCCTCAGAAAGGAGGATTTCCGAGAGATTTACGCTGTTCCAAAGTGACAGGGGTTCAAACACTCCTCTCAAAACTAGATGGCTTAGTGAAACTCCAATCACATCGGAAAAGGACTCACCTTCAAAAAAAAAAAACAGACTTACTGTCAACCATGTCAGCGCTCACGATAGCTTTAAAACCTTTCGGAAAGCTATACGAATCAATTCATGAAGCTCTCAAAGACAACACAACAATGATAAGTGAAATGAAGGACAAACTGATTTTTTATTGAAGGGTACCTAACTGCCACTGAAAGGAACTTGAACAACGTACACCTAAAACTGGAAGACAAAATAGACAAGCTGACCTACGATTTCAAGAACGGAGGCAAATCCCATCAAACCGGTACAGTGGCAGTGAGCAAAGACACGCAGTCCACACAGACCAAGAAGATCAAAGATTTGGCCCCAATATTTTAAAAATTTTTGTCAAAGCCAGCCGTACAACACCATACCCCGGCTACGGCATCTATGGCCGCAGGGAGCGGTAAGCAGCACAAAAATTGCAATCTACTTACTGCAACAACTCCAGCAAAGCCAGGATTACAATTTGTTCCCCTGCTTACTGCATCTGTGGCCCCAGGGAGCGCAAAGCAGAAAAAAAATGGCAATCTACCTAATGCGCTCCTACGTACCAATGAAACCTCAGTGCCATCGTGCTCCAATCGAGGGGGGGACATCCCGCTGAACCAGCAAGCTAAAAATAAACCCCAAATGCCATGCAATCAGGCCAAGGCAGGATCTTCAATTATACTGATAACAAATGAGGACCCAGAATCGTCCTTAGACCTGCTGAACACTTCACAGCACTCAGATGCCGCAGAAGTAAACTCGTCATCTTCGCCCAAGCTAGAGGCACCACTAAAGCTCACACAAAAAACTCCTACAACAGTAGTGGAGCTTCACCCTCAAGTAGTAAACAAGCGCAAGGTTAAGGATCTCGTAGACCACAATCAACGCCCCCGTTCCAACTCTCCAAGTGCTGCACTAGAGGCACTAAGAAACTTAAAGAAAAAAACATCAATCCAAGAACCTTCGCGAGAGAGAGATACTAGACCGGAGAGAAAGTACAGATATGGCAGTCCATGACTTCGATCTCACAAGGAGGACAAAAGACCGTCGGAGGCCAACTTAATGAAGGATAAAAAATTGGCAGGGACGTTACTCTTCAAATTGGAGCAAACCTCAGCAAAGGACAGTTACTTGGTCCTGAACCGAAGAACAGTCCTAAACATACTGGGGAAAGTAGATAAGCTTCGTCACCTAAGAACTGATGACCTGATACTTGTTGAACCGTATCGCCGTGAGCATAGAGCCAAAGCATATCTACATGTAAGAAGCAAGGCTATAAGTGACCTCTCCCCGGAAGTAATAAAAGATCTGCATCGTCTGGGGTTAAAATTAAATCAGTTACAGAATCCTGAGGACGGATCAGGACGGGGACCCAAGAGAACTTTCGAGCCATCGCCGAGAGCAGTACAGAGAAAGGGACCTGTTAAAGGACCCCAGAAGGACCTACCCTGTAAGTAGTAAGGATTGGGAGTGGCGGACCCCCCACATCACTCGCGCAAAGAATTGGACAGATGAAAATCACAAAACACCAAAAATGCAAAAATCACATGGGGAAAGCGTAAAAAAGGAGCAGCACACGGAAATAAAGGGGTCCCTGTCAAGGACGGAATTGAACAAATCAGCTGCGTTAAAACCTTGGAGATGGATAGCCGACACTTTCTCTCGTAACCATAAGAAATAGCAACGAACGCAAGGCACCACTATCATGAAGACGCAGCCAACCGGACCTCCGAATCACCTAAGCAAGAGTACCCTGCATATGGCATCTTGGAACACTAGAGGCCACCGCCACTTAACCACACCCAGCGACGTAAATCTGAGCTCATTTGAGCTGATATGCCTCCAAGAAACATGGCTCCTGGAAAAACCATCCATGGACGGATTGCAATTGAAGTTTCGCCGGCATCTAAGTCCATTCTGGGCCGTCCTTCAGGAGGCCTACTGATGGCAATTCGTCTGGGTTCTGGGATTACACTAAAGGGGAAAATCGCAGAAGGATATGGCATGCTAACCACGCTGACCTCATGGTTCCACCAAGATCGAATATGAGACTCTTGGACAAATTCTGAATTGGCAATAATCAATTTATATTGGAACCCAGACAAAACAACTATCAAACAATTCTGCACCCTGGTGGCCACTATAATTGATGACCTAACCGTCGACAGAGAAGTCCCAAACATTATAATTTGTGGGGACCTGAATGCTAAATGCGGAGAAAGATCGGGTGACGACAAAGGCCCTACGATCACCTCGCGGATGGATGAAAGAGGGCGTGCCTGGTCCAATTTAATAAAGGCGAGAAAGTTCCACAACGTGTCGTCTCTCCAAGAGAAGAAAACCCAAATCCCAACATGGGAGAGGCTTGGTTCGGCCGCCACCCTTGATTACATCTTCATTACGGAAGGCCTAATCCCGCACCTCATTGACTTTGCAGTCGTAAAAACAACTGAAAGTGACCATAACCTCCTCCAGATGTCGTGGGGGCGGTGCTCCGATAAAACTTCTTTACACACAGAACATTGAGTCAAACTTAAAGCAAAATCAACTCCGTCTAACATCTGATAACGTCCGTTCTTTCAAGGACAACCTAACCATGAAATTCGAGCAAGTGAACAAAGACATGCCAGAAGCTCGACCAGAGAATGTGACTCTGTTGGCCCCTCACAAAGTGAGCTTCACAGGCAAAAACAACAATCAGCCAACACACATACATGCGTTCAACTTGGAGGTGGCGGCCAAATGGCAAAAAGTGAACAAATTAAAAAAATTGGCATTGAGAGCAGAATCCCCTGAAGCCTGGACTATGCACCACTTCGAATACAAGCTCTATAAATCCTGGCTAATACTACAGAGGCAGAAGCGGTACCAAAACGATGCCGAAGCTATGCTCCACACCTGGGCTTCAAGAAATACACAAGACTTTTGGTCACTGCTAAAGACTATAAATGGACAGAAGGTAACTCCGCTCTCAAACTCTGTCCCAGAGCAAAAGTGGATCTCGCACTTTACTGAGCTTTACCGACGGCCTCTAATTTCATCTCCATCGCAATTTAAGCCGACCAACGCCCCATGGATCCACTTGTCGCACATTGAAGACATTCTGGAAGTCATCAAGAATTTAAAATCATCCAGGGCCCCAGGGCCCAATGGGCTGACTAACCTAGATCTTAAGAAATACCCGCATGCCTGTGCACGAGCGATTGGCGAGTTATTCAGCCACTGCCAAAAAACTAAACAAATTCCGAAAACTTGGACAGAAGCAGTCCTGGTGCCAACTTTCAAAAAGGGAGACAGAGACAGCCCGGTAAACTACAGACCTATAGTTCTACTTGACATCATTGGAAAGATCTTTGCATCCCTGCTGCTACGCCACTTCAAAGGCTGGGCCTCCACCTCCCCGGCAGCCGATACCTTCCAAACTGGCTTCCAAAAGGGCGCCGGTACATCGATAAATCTGCTAATACTGAACATCATTAAAGCAAAGGTGAAGAGTGGAGCGCCTAAGGTACACATAGCAATGGTGGACCTTTCTCAGGCCTTTGACACAGTGGACCGTCAAAAACTGTGGTCCAAGTTAACTTCTTGGAATTGTCCAGGCTCGATTCTCGACCCAATAATGGCTCTTCATTCATCAACCTCGCTCCGAGTACGTCTAAACCAGCAAGGGACTCTTTCAGACCAAATTCACACGGATCGCGGTGTAAAACAGGGCTGTCCTCTGGCTCCAGCCCTGTTTATCGCCTTTATGGGTGACTTTCAAGAATCTGAAATAATGGTAAGATCCTTTCCACCAAAAGTTGGAATTTCAAAAGTGTCGAGACTGTGGTACGCAGACGATCTGATCCTGATGGATCAGACAGCGATCGGCTTGCAGAGGCAACTTACAAATCTGTCAACATACATGGAAAGTAATAATCTGCAAATCAACAAAACTAAGACAAAAATTCTATCATTTTCTAAAATACAAAAGAAGAGTCAGGCTAGTCCATCCTGGTTCATGGACAAAACCAAAATCGAAGAAGTCAAAGAATTTAAATATCTGGGAGTTGTTTGACAACACACTTAACGAAAGTTCCCTTCAAAACTCCCTGTGGTCAAAGATGAGAAACCTGACAGCACAAACTCGCTGTCACGCCCCTTCGAAGGCGGTGGTCCTTGTGGCATCGATGGACCGTTGGACGACAGGTGGCGGCCATTTTTCCTAGTAAGATGGCCGCCGTAACTGGAGTTGCGGGTCTAGATTCTGCACGACTCGGTTTCCAGGAAGTGCTGTCTCCCTACCCGAGTGTAGGTATATCTGTTCCTGTGATCAGCACACAATTGCGTTGCTACTCTGCTTCAACAACGCTACGTAAGTTCGCATCTAGGAATCCTGATACGGCTTGCTAAAACACTACCTTTCAACATTCTAAACTGTTCTGCTCTGTCTGAATTTCAGTGCATTTTCCACTGCCTCTCTGTCTCCCGATTCCACGGACTCCATCTCCTTCTCACCAAAGTTTGCCTACCGGTCTCGTTTCGGAGGGCGGTAAGCTTATTTCGGAATTCTCCGACATATCTAATGCCCGTTTTCTCTTCCTTTCCCGACTTACTGATCTCTTTTCCTTCGTATAGCTACAGGCTTATGTTACCCCGGTATTGAGACCGCCCGTGCTAAACTCTGTTCTATCGAAACAACTCCTAGCTCCGCCCTCCATTCCTCTCAGGTAAAGACTTCCCAGTGGCTTTCCCTATTCCGTTTTAGTTATCTTACTTGTTCTCATCAAAACCTTCCTCACTTTCTCAGAAGTCCTCTGAAGTCTCTGGCTGGCACCTTTACCCACATTTCATTCCTGTTTAAGGGTAATCATCATACCTATATATCTCATATATCCATTTTTCCACTTACCTGCCTGTACTTACCAGTCTCTTTCTCTTTCAAGACAAGCGTCCTCCGGACTTCACCGGAATCTCCACCTGAAACCTGAAGACATCTTACCGCTACCATCGGCACAGGGTTTTCTTCCCCAGAGGGTTTCCCGGGGACTTCTTCTCTTACCTGGTTTATCCGGGAGGGGGAAGAGGTACTTGGGAGGCTTTCACTTTCATCTCCCCGCCTGGAGCAAGGAGAGTCTTCCCCTGCTAGAAGGTGTCAGTCACAGGACAAGAAGAGAGCTAACGGTGAGTCCTTGGGGTAACCTGCCAGTTGTTTAAATTGTAAGATCATTGTGACATTCATCACTTTTGTTACAGTTAGCAACGCCCACTTTAAAGAAGATATTATTGAGATTTGAAATTTAAACTGAGCTTTCAGAAATTCTGAGCAGGTTATCTCAGGGGTTCAGGGTTACAAGGAAATATGGACGCATCCCAACAACAACAAATAATCACCGCTGTACAAGCGTTGACGGCCGAAGTGCAGGCTCTAAAACAGGAGAATGCCTATCTCCGACAACAGGTAGGCAGAGTCCCTAGTTGTTCTGAGATACCTCCTGGCCCAATTCCGGGTGGCTTATACGACGGTAATCCTCATAAACTCAAGGCCTTTATTGAAGCTTGTACCGTTCAGTTCTCATTCAAGACCGCCTTTTTTCATAGTGACCGTGATAAAGTAGGACACATGATTGCAAATTTAACAGGTCCTGCTTTAGCATGGGCCACACCTCTTGTTACTACAAATAATGCCTTGCTAGATTCTTACCCTGCCTTTTTGAATAGTCTAAGAGCCATGTTTAGCCGTCAAGAAATCACGGTTTCAGCCCAAGAACAGTTATTGGATTTCAAACAAGGATCTCAAGATCTGTTGTCCTACATCACCAATTTTAAGCAGTTAGCAGCTGGCACGTCTTGGGCTGACGATGCTCTGATCACTATATTCCGCAGGGGGTTAAATGAGGAGTTAAAAGATGAGATCTCCCGAGTACCCAGACCTCCAAACCTGGCAGAATTAATCACCATGGTAATGCAGATGGACTACAGATTGCAAGAAAGAATAAAGGAACGACGTCGCGGCCGTCCCGTGAGACAACCTGTTACATACTACCCTAATTTAGGAAAATCTCAGACGGAAGAACCTATGCAGATAGGAACTACCAGAGGTCGTCTTACTCCAGAAGAGCGCAATAGACGTCGAGTCAAGGGGCTATGTATGTATTGTGGTTCCAAGGAACACACTATACAAGATTGTCTTCTAATCCCAGTCAAAAGACAGGGAAACGCCATTTCCCAACCGCAAGGGGAACCGCGGCAAGGGAATCAGTAACAGGTTCCTCATCCTCTATGATGCCATCTCAAGTAACAGAGATCCCCGATCTTACTATGATGGCTTTGCAAGTCCAAATCAAATGGGGAGATTCTGTTCCCATTCTGGTCACGGCCTTAATAGATTGTGGGGCCGCAGGGAATTTTGTTGATACCCTCTGGAAGACCGCTCATAATATACTGTGTTCTGTTAAGACCTTGGCAATACCAGTTGAGTCCGTGGATGGTAGTCCGTTAACTTCAGGACCCATAAAGGAACAAACAATACCTTTGCGGATGAATATTTCCTCCCATCAAGAATCTGTTGTCTTTGATGTAATCCGTACAGCACACTATCCAGTAATTGTAGGGTTACCTTGGCTTCGTACCCATAATCCTTATATCAATTGGAAGGCGGGCACGGTTTTTCTGGGTTCTGAACATTGTTTGACGCACTGTCTCTTGGACGGAGCTGTTGGGTTTCGTCCTACTGTTTCCGAGTTGCAAAATATGGGTTCCATCTCTATGTTGAACCATATTCAGGAATTACCCCTCGAATACAAGCAATTTCAGACAGTATTTTCTGATTCAGAATATGCCGAACTACCCCCACATCGGAGAGATGACTGTGCCTTGGAACTAGTTCCTGATGCACCGATTCCTTTCGGTCGCATGTACGTCCTATCAGGACGAGAACGTGAAATTCTTAAGGAATATCTTCAAAAGAATCTTCACAATGGACTTATTCAAGAATCCACCTCACCAGCAGGTGCTTCCTTATTCTTCATCCCCAAGAAAGAATCTACGGAACTCAGACCGTGTATAGATTATCGGGGATTGAATAAGATCACTATCCCTGATCGCTATCCTATGCTCTCATACCCGATATACTTGAAGCCGTTAAAGGAGCTACCATTTTCACAAAACTAGATCTCCGCGGGGCTTACCATCTCATCCGTATACGAGCTGGCGATGAGTGGAAAACGGCTTTCCGTACTCCTTTGGGACATTATGAATATAAAGTAATGCCGTTCGGCTTGTCCAATGCCCCCGCTGTCTTCCAACGCTTTATGGACCACCTATTTTCAGACATTCTTCTTCATTCAGTAATTGTCTACTTAGATGATATTCTGGTGTTCTCTACATCCCCATCGGATCACTGTCAGCACGTAAAGGAAGTCCTACGGAGCCTATTTAACAATCATCTCTATTGCAAACTAGAGAAATGTGAGTTTCACAGGAACCAGGTTGCCTACCTAGGATACATAATTTCTGCAAATGGGATAGCCATGGACCCTAGGAAAGTTTCAGCTATTACTGATTGGCCGATACCGACGTGCATCAAAGATCTACAGAGATTTCTGGGATTTACAAATTTTTATAGACGTTTCATCCCACATTATTCGCAAGAAATTCTCCCACTGACAGCTCTTCTTAAAAAGAATGTAAGATTTTTTTGGTCAGAGGAGGCTCAACTGGCATTTGAGAGATTGAAGGAGCATTTCCTCACAGGACCCATTCTGATTACTCCAGATCAATCCAAGAGATTCATTGTTGAATCTGACGCGTCTCATCAGGCCCTTGGTGCAGTTCTGCTCCAAGAAAATGATCAAGGAATGGAATGTCCTGTAGCCTATCTTTCTAAGACTCTGTCTCCCTCTGAAATAAATTATTCAGTGCTTGAAAAGGAACTACTAGCCATAAAGAGGGCATTTGAAGAATGGAGACACCTGCTGTTGGGGGCAAGACACCCAGTTGAGGTCAGAACTGATCACAGTAATTTACGTGTTCTACAATATGCTCAGACCCGAAAATAGCCGACAGGCACGTTGGGCACACTTCTTTTCACCGTATGAGATTGTTTTTACCTTTATTCCCGGAAGAGCCAATCTCAAGGCAGATGCTTTGTCTAGAAAGGATTATAACTCCCCTACGCCTTTCCGAACAGAGCCTCTGTTTCCCAGAGCCACATTCGTGCACGTAGTTACCACATTTCTGCAAAACGTGGCCAACTCAACTTTGCAATTTATCCAGTTGAATCCATATTTTCTGACAACCTGGAAACTCATTTTGGTCCAAGGATGTGCTTATAATAACAAAAGGCTTTTCCTCCCTTCGAGTGAACTACGAAGAAAGGTTCTAAATCTTTGTCATGACTCCTACCTAGCTGGTCACCGAGGTGTGGATAATACTAAAGAATTGATCCGGCGTAATTTCTGGTGGCCGGAAATGAATCGAGACATCCTAGATTATGTTTCCGCTTGTGCCATCTGCTTGCAATCTAAATGCCCGCGATCTGCCCCTTCGGGCCTCCTCTCAGTAATGCCAGTTCCTAACCGTCCTTGGCAAATGATCTCAACAGATTTTATTGTCGATCTGCCACTCTCGGACGGTTGCACAGTAATCATGGTCACAATAGATTACTTCACGAAATTGGCACATTTTGTTCCACTTCCGCGGATTCCTACCGCATCCCAGATGGCAAAAGTCTTTCTTTCACGGATTTTCTCTTTTCACGGACTTCCTGAGACCATCGTTTCTGATCGAGGTTCCCAATACACATCTCGTTATTGGCAGCAGGTATGCAAGTGTTTGCATATTTCCCGAGCATTGAGTTCAGGATTCCATCCGCAGACAAATGGCCAGACGGAACGTCTAAATCAGACCCTTGAAGGTTATCTGCATTGTTACATCTCTTCATCGCAAGACAACTGGTGTTCATTGTTACCTTTGGCAGAATTTGCATATAATAACTCTCGACACTCAGCCTTGGGGTTCAGCCCTTTCTTTTGTTCCTACGGATACCACCCTCAGTGCTTTCCCAGTGGTCCAGTCTCCGCCTCTAGATTTCCCGATGTAGACAATCTCATCAATACTATTCAGCTGGGACATCGAACAGCCAGATCCTCTCTTCTGGATGCCCAGGCCCGTGTCAAACGCTCGGCTGATAAACATCGCACTCCAGCTCCAAAGATGGTGCCAGGAGATTTGGTTTGGTTGGCTTCCCGATTTTTGCCTCGTCATCTGGTGCCGTCCAAATTGTCCCCGAGATACTTTGGTCCCTTTCCTGTTTTGCAACGAATGGGGTCGTCTGCGTACAAGCTCAAGCTCCCTCCGTCTTGGTCCAGGATTCATCCTGTTTTCCATGTGTCGCAATTGAAGAAGGACGTGGTGGATCGTTTTTCCCGAGTACGGATGGGTGCACCCCCTCCTGTCATCACCCCGATGGGTCCCGAATACGAAGTGGCTGGTATTTGTGATTCTCGTCTCTTTCGGGGCCGTCTGCAGTTCTTGATTGACTGGAAGGGGTATTCTCCAGCTGATCGTTCTTGGGAACCTGCATCGGCTGTACATGCTCCGGCTCTGGTCCGCCGGTTTTTTCGGTCCCATCCGAATAAACCGGGTGGCCCGGGGCATTTGAGGGGGCATACTGTCACGCCCCTTCGAAGGCGGTGGTCCTTGTGGCATCGATGGACCGTTGGACGACAGGTGGTGGCCATTTTTCCTAGTAAGATGGCCGCCGTAACTGGAGTTGCGGGTCTAGATTCTGCACGACTCGGTTTCCAGGAAGTGCTGTCTCCCTACCCGAGTGTAGGTATATCTGTTCCTGTGATCAGCACACAATTGCGTTGCTACTCTGCTTCAACAACGCTACGTAAGTTTGCATCTAGGAATCCTGATACGGCTTGCTAAAACACTACCTTTCAACATTCTAAACTGTTCTGCTCTGTCTGAATTTCAGTGCATTTTCCACTGCCTCTCTGTCTCCCGATTCCACGGACTCCATCTCCTTCTCACCAAAGTTTGCCTACCGGTCTCGTTTCGGAGGGCGGTAAGCTTATTTCGGAATTCTCCGACATATCTAATGCCCGTTTTCTCTTCCTTTCCCGACTTACTGATCTCTTTTCCTTCGTATAGCTACAGGCTTATGTTACCCCGGTATTGAGACCGCCCGTGCTAAACTCTGTTCTATCGAAACAACTCCTAGCTCCGCCCTCCATTCCTCTCAGGTAAAGACTTCCCAGTGGCTTTCCCTATTCCGTTTTAGTTATCTTACTTGTTCTCATCAAAACCTTCCTCACTTTCTCAGAAGTCCTCGGAAGTCTCTGGCTGGCACCTTTACCCACATTTCATTCCTGTTTAAGGGTAATCATCATACCTATATATCTCATATATCCATTTTTCCACTTACCTGCCTGTACTTACCAGTCTCTTTCTTTTTCAAGACAAGCGTCCTCCGGACTTCACCGGAATCTCCACCTGAAACCTGAAGACATCTTACCGCTACCATCGGCACAGGGTTTTCTTCCCCAGAGGGTTTCCCGGGGACTTCTTCTCTTACCTGGTTTATCCGGGAGGGGGAAGAGGTACTTGGGAGGCTTTCACTTTCATCTCCCCGCCTGGAGCAAGGAGAGTCTTCCCCTGCTAGAAGGTGTCAGTCACAGGACAAGAAGAGAGCTAACGGTGAGTCCTTGGGGTAACCTGCCAGTTGTTTAAATTGTAAGATCATTGTGACATTCATCACTTTTGTTACACTCGCGCAGTGGATAGAAAATTTGGAAAGTTTTCATGGTCTCCGGCTCTGCAGTTTTATAAATCAAAAGTAGTCCCTACGATAACATACGGAATGGCGGCCAACCTAATCCTAGCCGAGGAGTTCTGGACTAAGCTAGAAGGATTCCTGTGGAAATCGGTGCTTGGCTTACCGAAATCAGCCCCAATGCCAGCAATTCGACGGGATCTTGGTTTACCATCCCTAGCCTCCGTGGTAATGCAAAGTACCATACTGCTCTACAGGAAAATCTATATGCCAAATGCCCTCCCCATCTACCTGGTTGTGGCCGATGAAATCAGCAAAGGATCTTGTAAACCTCTAGTCGAGTGGGTCAAGAAAATCCAAGCAAAGTTGGAAGAACTTAATTGTAACGAAGACCTGCTCATTTCCAACCCGGGACGAGTCAAGATCAAACTCAGCCAATCAGATTGGATAAACACAAATGAGAGAATTCTACACTATAAATCCCTAGAACATCTCTCACCAAGCCACAATCAACTAAAGGCGCCTTTGAGGTACTGCGAAAAATTCCCTGAGAAAGATCTGAGGAAAGTCTACATGCGCGCCCGTTTAAACTTACTTCATACCAGGGAAGTCTTGGCAGCCAGAGCGCTCTCGTCAGCAACAAACTGCTGCTTGTGCGAAGTGGCAGATCAAGTAGAGACAGTACGCCATCTCCTTACATTGTGTCCAGCATTAATGCGGGAAAAACAGGAATACTTGGCACCACTCATTACACAGCCGTCTGTCCTAGATGAAGGAAACATATGGTTCCGGCTGATTGCAGGTAACTCCACCAGATGGTCGAGAATGGCAGCAACATTTCTGGAATGGGCACTTAAAAGAGCCAGCGCACCTGGTGTTTCTTCAAACACGGTGCCTAATGACTAGTTTACTCGGCTTCTCGGCTTCTAGGATACAAGGTCGCACCAGAAACTCCAGAAACTTCAGAAGCTCTTTTCGTTGAACCAGAGTGGTGTCTGGAGTAGCCTTCACAAGACTGAAACAGCTGGACACAGATCTTTTGTAAAGAAACAATTGGTTAATAAACAAAATTAAAAAAAAATAAAAAACAAAAGAAAGAGCAGGGAGCGGGAAGGCAGTGCACTCACTCCAGACGTGTTAAGCACACCTCACATTGTGTGCGTGTCTCCTGGCACAATTCAAAACAGTGCTAGGTTTAGGTACGACAAATGCGTTCGTTTGTGGATTCAGGAAAACACACCGCCAGCATTTATTCATAGGTACAGAGTGCTGTTTCCACTCTGAGAAACATGAAAGTCATAGCACGCGGCCAGTAAATCTAATCTCTAACTAATTCTAAATACCTAACAAAAGATGCACATCAGATGTAATGCATACCGATTTTTTTATTGTAATATCGTGGAGCTGCCGGCAAGCAATGGTATTTTTTTTTTTCATGGGCAAAAAGCGGCATCAATAAAATGACCTGTAGCTCCACTGTCAATCATGGTCAATACATCCACTCATTTGTTGGTAGGTCCATTGATAGTAACCAGTATTAGCACATGTCTTTGGGGTTCTATAGCTTTGACTACTGGAGGGAATGTAGGGGAGATGGTATGTACAACCCTCAATTTCTCCCACACAACCGACAAGTGTTTTAGTTTTCCGCTTGGTTTAGGTCGTTTTGGGCATGATCGCACTGAATGTCCTGGGTTGCCACAATAAAAAACATCTTGTGAGTGCTCTGCGAGTGCTGTTTGGTGGTGAGCTACTGGACCCTACTGGATTGTGACACAGAACTTACTTGGACTATGCTACGCCTTGTTACCTTTACTGAGGGGACACTTTTACGTGCGTTTACACTGTATGCAGAACTTTTACACTTGTTATCGCTATTCGCCCTTTCTAAAGCATACATTTTTATTTTATTTAGACCCGCGGCAAGCCCCGCCCACCAAAACCATAAATCCTATAAATAGATGTTGCGTAGTGAATACGCTAATGTACGCATGCGCGAGCGGGATCGAGGCTCGCGCATGCGCAGTTGAGAATAAAGACGGTCCGCTGGCAGTTGATGCCGGGGACCCGAGCAAGTCACGTCTCCAGCGTGGCTCATTGTGCGAGTGTGTGAGCGCACGTGTGAATGATGGCGGGGGCCCCTAGCACACCCCTGCCAACATAACATTGGCGACGAGGACGACTCCGGAGCAGTTCTCCACTCCGACGGCGTTGGAGGGAAAGAACGTCGCTCCGTGTCGGCACGGATCCACGTGCACGGTCGGCCGCCATTTTGCTTCACACACAGATCGCAGTGGTTGCGGCCCGTAAGGGTGCTCGTGCGCCAGCTGCATTTCGTCTGTCTTTTGGGATCAAGTTTTGGAACTCACACAGCCTGTGCTGCCGTAGGGCTATGGCATCAAAGAAAAGTGAACCAGTCGGAGGTTGCATGTGAGTGCTCCGCAAGTGCTGTTTCTTGGGCTGCCGTTAGGTTGGGCGAGCATTATCTCAACCATCCGCATGTAATTGAGATTAGTAATTGAGAACGGTTGCTTCGTGACACTTTAGACTCAAAACATTAGCAAAACAATCACTTTTCTCCTAGAAGTGCACATGGGTGACGGAGAAAACAATTCTAGCGTGACGCAGAAGTTAAGTCTATCGAGCCTGCAGTACAAGCCGTGCGGTGGTGTGGTGGGCAAATGGGGAATGGTGAATTACATCCTCTTTCTAACGCCCTACCTACCCAACAACCTGGATGTAATTATCCACGGAGACATTGTAGAATTTGCACGCCCAAAATAATTGGTAAACAAGCCAATGCTATCAAAACAACAAAAATGATGACTTATTATCCTTAAATAAGTGAGCCGAGTGTTATTGATGAAGAAATAGCGATACATCTGAATGTATTGCTTGCTTGTTTGGGCACAAGGAAGGTGGAACATGTTATTTGTACGGCTGATAACCATTTGGGGATGTCATGTGAGTGAGAATGCATCAGCTAATAACCGCATCATGGTCCTCCAAGAGAATATCGATTTAGTATCTAGGAGGTCTCCTAAACAGAGTGCATCAATTATAACACCAGTATGGCAGGATGACGTTTGTGAGAGTAATGTTAATCCGATGGATAGTGATGCAACCATGGCTAATTTAGCACTTTAAGGTACGCCACAAATGATGGAGGGCATTGTGACCGCTGATGTTATCATTGAAGAGTCTACTTTTGCTAACATAGGAGATGCACATCAGTTTACTTCTACACCGCATCATGATAAAAATCATTGCCATCTAGGTATGTGTGCCGTAGTTTGAAGTGATAAGCCTAGTAATTCTGGTTTGACTATACTAGTAGGTGCGTTACCGACTATGCCCATAGAGTCTGGGGCACAACAGCAAAGGTTAAATACCTCTCATGAAACCGTACAGAGCAATATTAGTAATACAAGTATGATCTCAACAGAAATGTTTAGCGTTTTTGAGAACCTACTTTCAACATTGGTTGACAAATGTGAACGATTAGAGAACAAATTAGATATCCAATCGATTCTCCTTCATAAATCTATCAACTGAGGTAGAAAAACCTTTAGAGAGCAAGGAATTAACCCTGTAGCTAGGTCTAATAATATATCTACTTGGGTCAACACAGAGGCGGCAGTGAGTAGTCAAATAGAATTTGCTGAGGATGTTAGAGGGGTGGTTGTGCTGCATAAAGAGTCGAAAACACATAAAAAGAAAGTAATCTCACAAGCATGTATGCATGCGAAACAAGCCAAATTAAGGAAGAATGTGTGTATTATCAATGAGGATAGTGTTAATCTTAATATTGTGGTGCTTGATAGCTTATCAAGTGTAGAAGCTCCACTAAAAAAACAGGCGCATATGCTGCCCATACTAATCGGTGGCAGCGGTGAGATGATTCCTGTAACCTGTAGTAAATCTTCAGCACCACCATCGCGTGGGAGTAATAACATACAGGGATATGATATTCGCAAGTACATGCTCGAACCAGAGCAGGCGGATCTGGGTACTCATGTTATCGAGATTGCTGATAAGCAGACAACAAAGAACATTTTGCCAAAGAAGAAAAAGCAAAAAAGCTATGGGAAGCTGGTGTTGATCTGGTAATAGAGGATATTCTAATGTTATTTGCTAGTGAAGGAACTCCACCACTAGCCTCCCCCACTAATATGCAAGCATCCAATACTCTGTGGGGGAATCTTCTGCAATAAATACTGCTTCCCACACTAGGAAGAACAGCATTTTGCAGACCTCTGATGGCGTGGATCACTTAAACAAGAGAGGTACAGGTGTCAATGTAGAGGCCGGTACTAGTGGAGTAATTAGAGCTCTCCAATTACAGACTGTTTCATCATCTTATTATCATCCACCCCTAAATCGGACAGTTGTAGCGTGCATTTTGCTTACGGTGATTGCCCTTCGGGTGATTACATCAGATGATATCAAGATTGTCGATCAACTGGAGGATGTAACCTCTCCAGTATCCAATATCTGGTTCACAGTTGAAGCTACACTTGAATATATCTTGCAATATGAAAACGAGCTCTTCAAATTAGTTTACTCATGTAGAGTTGTAAATATCCTGCCATGTAAAAATAGAAATACCTCTTACCTCACCTGTGTATGAATCAAGGCCATGAATCAATCTACTGAGGGCTGTCTAGGACTAACACACGTAGATCACTAGGGGGTTTGGGCATCTATCTGCCGAGGGTGGCTTGATAGAGTATATAGATTTATTCTGTATAATCACGTTACAGGAAACCTGGATGATTGATTTGTGTGAGTTTGATAGTAGGAGTACTGTGCAGATAGCTGCCACTAAGGGACCAATTGGCCATCCAAGAGGAGGGTTAGTGGTCACTGTGCGCCATCCGTGGCATGTTTGTCATGTTCATGGGTCACCTGTAATGGTTCAAACGGTAAACCTTGATTATAAGGAACATGACATGTACCTCATTAACATCTACGATCCTCCAATCTTCCAAATGCTGTAGATACCAAACAAATTGTAGTGACTGTGAAAATAATGCTTGATGATATTGACCAAAAAGCTCCATTGTGGATTGTGGGTGACTTCAATGCACAGATTGAAGTGGGTGATGATGACTTGCTTTTTACAGGGGAATCTGCCCTGATAAAGCCTTCTGTCTGAAATCGACAGGGTAGTGCTTGGGCAGCAATGCTATATTCTTATCACTTCATTGGGTTGAACCGTTTGTGCCCAGATAACACACATAAGGCATACACGCGTGTCAGTGGACTAAGTGCCTCTACCATTGACTATGTGTTCACTAATAAAGAGGTGCTGGCAATGGTTGAGGACATGGCTATTCTCATGCATGATGAGAGTGACCATCTGCTCCTGTGTGTCAAACTGAATGTGGATGTATGTAGTGGGGATAAGTAAATACATGATTTAAATGGTGATATTTATCTGAATAATGGGCAGAAACGCTTACTATGGAATGTGGCCAACTTGGATAAAGCAAAACATATTGTATTAAGGACGTTTCTATTTTATATTGGGTATTATGTTGATGGTAATGGCAGTGAAAGATCAACTATAATACCGGATTTCCTAAAACTAACAAGTTTTAAAGAAGTAATCCAACAACTGAGAAGATACAAAAATGTTCAGGAGCGTTCGAATAAGGTGAGTAGGAACAAAGGTCAGGACTATGATAAAAGAATTAGTGATGCCAAAAAGCAATTGCGAGCTAATATTATGGAGGTACTCCATTCCTCCTTCGGAGGGCAGCCACAGAGACCTCAGAAGCTATTAAATTGGCAAAAAAGGAATATCGTAGGTAGTTAAGAGGGCATAGGTGGCGCAGTGAGAACAAAGTTTAGCAACAGCTTGCTAGCCTTGCGAAAACAGGTAATAATACGGGTATGTGGTCCATGATTAGAGGGGCAACCAAAAGGGGGTTGCCCATTAATAGAATTCCTTAGGAGGTATGGTATACACGTATTGCGACAACCTTGGGGTCCACATTTACGGTGGACACGGAGGTGGCTTTACCCAAAGAAAAATGGGTATGTAAAGTGACAGTCGCAGATGTAACCATTATTGTTGAGAAGCGTGAGAAGCTCCGGACGGGACTTGTAATAGCCTGATCAAATCCTCCCCTAAGATATGGGCAGTAGCCCTGCATCTTTGTTTATGCATATAGGTGAGTGTGGACTACTCCCTGCCTCTTGGACAGAGAGTCATATCCACCCAGTCCACAAGAAGGGCTGTTGGGCTAATCCAGCACATTACAGTAGGCTGGCTATGCTAGACATACCTGCAAAAGTATTAGCTAAAGTCCTCTTAGTCGAATTAAATCAGTGGATAAAAGATAATGGAATATTATTGCTTAATCAGATAGAATTTAGGAAAAACTCTGAGACAATACATAACCTACTGATATTGGTATCAGCAGTCGAGTATGCATGGATTAGACGAAATGTATCAGGCTGTGGTGCGTATATCGACTTCTGCTCTGCCTTTGATACATTAATGACGAACAGGTTGTCGTGGAAGCTAATCGCATGGAATATACCACTTGCCCTCTTGAATATGCTTATACTACTCCATAAAGGAACAGGTATTAGAGTGCGCCTTGACGGCCAGGGAAAACTGTCTAAATAATTCCCCACCTGTGACGGCGTAAAACAGGGGTGTATATTTGCTGCAACATTCTTCAATCTTTATCTGGCTGACTTAGTTGTAGTGTTTGAGAACCTAAACGTCTACCCAGTGAAAGTAGGACCCCAGAAAATTAACTGGCTTGGATATGCTGACTACTTACTGCTGTTAGACCACACACCTAAGGGCCTGCAAACCATGTTACTTGCTCTTGGTACATATGCCAAAATGAATGGACTCCGAGTCAATGTAAACAAAACCAAGATAATGGCATTCACACGTGAAAATTAAACAAACTGTTCCGAGTACAAGTGGGAGATTGATAACGCACCAGTCGAACGTGTCAGGTCCTACAAATACTTGGGAGTCAGTATGGATAACAGATTAAGCTGGAAGTGGCATTGGGAGGACACTAAGAGGGAATGTATAATAATTGTACAAACCGTAAGCACCTTTATTGGGATGATTGGTGGATGTTCTCTGAAGACACTATTGCTGCTGTATTCAGCAAAAATGTAGCCTATTCTAATGTATGGTGTAGAAGGATGGGGCCATACATTTACCAATGAGCTGAGTAGATTTGAGGCTAAAATGTTAAGGATACTATTTTGAGTTCTAAAGGTTGGATTTTTATATTTTAGACACCCCAGTCATTTTTACCCGAAAGGTGGTAATGTACTATGATAAAATGCAGCATCTAGAGAAGGGAACTATTATGGTTAACTATATTCAAGCCTATACAAAACCTGATCGGTTTGAGCAAATGGGTATATTAGGGAAGATGTGTATGACGCATAATGCATGGTTGGTTGGGTTTGTTGGAAGGGCCAATGCTGTATTATAAAGCTCACGTAAACGCTGGTTAAAACAGAAGCTAAGTGATTATAGTTACAAGAACAATCTTGTGCACCTGTCTACTAATGTCAATAGTGGCCCCCTCAAACAATACAGAATGATGCTCAGATTCAGCCCTCAGTATGTATTAGCATACCCTGATAGACGTATCATTAGACAATATATGTTGTTAAAATGTAATGTTAGTCAAGTCCTGGAGATTATGGGTGTAAGGCGTGGACTTGTTAGATCTGAGCGTATGGTCGTCTATGTGGGGATAATGTGAGTCTGATATATTGCGAGAGTCTAAATGTGATCAGAGATAATTAAGTCAAATCATATAATAATACAATTGATGGTGGTTATAAATCGTTTATGTGGAAAATGTGGATGGAATGCAAAGACATAAATCTTTTGTATTTTACATTTTAGACAAATTATCTCAGGGAATACTAAGTAAATGATTTTAAAATGTACATTTTTTAATATCATTTTTATCCTATTTATGTATAGTTACTTGATACACTCTTCTGAACTATGCACTTGATGATGCTTGTCATGTAATAAGTTTGATCGTGGAAAACGTTTAATTAATGTGACGTGTAAGAAGCGTTTATATATTCAAAGCCAGTTTGGCGATGAGTATATTAAAATAAATAAATAACAACAAAGATTCTACTTTCTTCTCCACTCTCTTTCATCGGGCGTAACTGGTCCTCTTGTACTTCCCAATTGCATGGGTTCATGGTCTGGCTGGGATGAAATGGTCTCCCGGGCCACAGGATAGTGGGTTCTTCGCAATTCTGACCGTCAGCGTTACCCTTGTGGGGTCTTGCCAGCGGTGGTCCAGTCTCACTGCCATGGCAATACATTCTTGTACAGTGACCTGGGGGTTCACCACTTGACTAAATGCATCTTTAAGGTTGTCTCTTAATCCTCTCTGAAATATAGTGAGCTGCATGTTGTCTGGCCACGTGATCTGGGAAGCCAAATTCATAAATAGCGCTATATAGGGAAGCACTTCTTTATTTCCTTGGCGTAGATCCATGAACTCGTTAGGGAGTGATTGAGTAGCATATTTCTACTGAACATAGCCTGCAACGCCTCAAACAAATCATCATATTGACCCAGGATAGGATCATCTGAGTCTAGATACGGAGTGACCGAGGACAGGGCGTCTTGTCTAGGTTAAGGAGTGTAAAGGACACCTTGGCTTGGTCTGAGGCATAAAGTCCTGGCCTGTTGAGGAAGTGTATTTTACACTGCGTGACAAAAGTTTTAAACTCTTTAGGGTCACCTCCATATTTATTGGGCATAAGCAGGGTGGGGATGTTAGGGCCAGCTGCCAGAGGTGGCAACGTGGCTGGATTCAACAAAAGACATGTGGTGCTTGCAGGTTTTGGTCCACTGGGTTGCGTGTTTGAGCCCAACCCCCCTCCCCCGCAGCACAGGATTGCTGGTAGCAGGACTTTTGTTGACCATAGTACCAACCTTGTTTTGTAAAGCTGTGATTGTCTGAAACAACACAGCATTTTCTTGCCTAGACGCTGTAACATCAGATTGGAGTTGTGCATAGATTCCGCAAATTCCTTAAACATAGCCTCTATGGTTCAGGAAGGGGGGAAAAACGTGTCTTTATATCTGTCAGGATTGGTATACAGACCTCGCCTTCAGGACCCATGAAGAAATTGTACCAGGGCAAAGAAGGGAAGGAAGTTCTGACTTTCTGTAGAACAAAACCCCTTTCCTTCCTCACCTTGATATTATAGGAGAATCTGGAGTGCAGAAAGATTCGGGTGGGCAGGTTTTCTGGGCAGAGGAACTGCAGTAAATTAGGAAAGATAAGAGGAGATGTAAGAGTAGCACAAGAGGTTCCCACACTTCCCTCCACCTTGAAACCTTTATAAGGGTCAAGGTTACCTGAACTGGGAAGTCAGCCCTCATTTGAATGGGGAATGCACAATACTGTAGCTACAGTATTATGAGAGCCACTTTCAGTTGCACTTGTGAAAGGGCAGGGACAGGGAAGGCGGTGCACTCACTCAAGACTTGATAATCACACCTCACATTGCAAAGTGGTGCTAGGTTTAGGTACGGCATGTGCATTTGTTCGTGGACTCTGGAAAACCCAGAGCCAGCATTAGGTACGGAGCGCTGTTTCCACTCTGAGAAACATGAAAGTCACACCTTGCGGCCAGTAAACGGTGCGCACTTTAATCTCTAACTGATTCTAAATACCTAACAAACAAGCATCTTCTCTTAATCCTCTGTGACAACGTTCGGACAAATCCTCCTTGTGGGGTGAAGCTTACCGGGGTCTGCCAAGATCTGATGCAAGGCGCAGCAGTCCTCAGCTGCGTTCTATGAAACGTTTGAATGAGTGCACGTTCCGCCGCTTGTAACAGACAAAGGAAGAGCCATTTTATGTTCTGTGGTGCACACCTCAGGGATTTACTCCAGGTTGTCTGGCTGCCATTCTAGGTGACGTAGGGTCCTACTGTGGACCAGATCTCCTGGTCCAGTACGGCTGCCGGAGTGTTCCAGGCAGGAGATACGGTGCAGGGGTTTGACTACGTATGGCAAGTTCAGAAAACCTGACACCGGGTGACAGCTGAAACCACATGGGGATGGCTATTTGAGCTGTAATGAGAATGGGACCAGGGTTTTCTGCCTGGATGATTGTTAAGCAGTGACTGAGAAGCATCATCCATGTGGTACTGTCAATCTGGGGGATGTGGCTAAATTTGGTACAGGTTGACTGCAAACAGAAAGGACCATGAGCCTATGAGAAGGTTAACAAGATTATAATGGGAACCGAGGCCACATGAAGTGAATTGATGGTCGTGCGCGATGTGAAGGTGAGAGAAACGCAAAGAATAACTATCTAGAGTGTCAGAGTGCATGGAGAAATGAGTTAAGTGCCTGATCAAAGGAGTTTCTTTATTAGCTCTCTAGAGCCCCGTACAGAAGTGTCCATGCATAAACCATGTGTGTCAGATTTAGCATTTGTGAGACAGGCATAGTATCAAGAGAGACACAGACTCAAATGGGTTAGTTTGAAAAACTTTATTTACTAAGTTGGTTGGTGTAATGCCTGACTGTCCCTAAATCTAAAGAGATAATTCCCTCAACTGATGTTTCTAATGGCAGTTGTTGTGAGAAACCTGAAGGTGTCTCACTGACTAGTCCCTGGGTATCTGTCATACAGGTGGCCAGGACGTGGCCATTGCTATTGGATCCAGTTCTTGGGGGTGGACCAGTGTGGGATGATCACCTGGATGGGGGGTCTTCGGGGAGTGGAAGTGGGACACCAATGGGTGAGATGTGGTACCCCCTTCTTTATAACACCCGTTCCCCATCCTACCCCATAGGATATTCAGAAACTCTAACCCCCCCTTTTCCAACACAAACACTTTCTTACACCAGGAAAGACAACAGACTAAAACCAGGGTTGTTTACCTGACATGTCTCAACACAAGGATCAGGCATAGTCAGGCAATTGACAGTAACTACACACACCTGACGGCTCTTTCCCTTCCCCACCGGGATAAAAGGTGGAGCAGGAGAGCACACTGGGAGCAAGGCAAAACACACAAGGAGGCGGCTGTTCCATGACCGCAATTCAAAAGGAGGAGAAAAGCAGTGAAACCTGAAAGGACGACAAGGAGGGAAGTGACCTTGCCCTTTTGCCCGTGAAATCTCTGTGAAAGGATTCATGAAACTGGGAACGACAGGTAGCGTGTGGTGCAACAGAACGGTGCACAGCGGCCTCCCACACGGATAACCAAAATGGAGAGAGGCGCTTACTTCCGCGGTACCGTCCTTGACTCCAGACACAAGAAACGCCAGGGAGTTCAGCGCAGTCAGTGAGTCGGAGGCAGAGCCAATATCAAACTGGGCTGCATTGAACGAATGTTGCAAAGAGCAATATGATATGAATTGAAAGAACTTGTCTGTGTTAATGAACGTTTGATAATCAAGGGAAGACCAGCTGCAGAGTAGTCCGGAGCCACGGGGGGCTTATTTGAAAGACTCTGGTTGGTCCCCTTTCATTGAACTTCAGATACCAGGAGGCCCTGGGAGAGCCCGACGTAAGAGCTCAAAGTGGTCATACAAGGGTCGAGTAAAATCCCTTGTACAATCAAAAGTCTTTGACCCGTAACCACGAGAATAAATAAGACCTTTGAACTCTGTGATGACGAGCATAAACCCGAATGAGGGATGTCAGCAGTGAGTTGATAGTCTGAGCCCGATCGAGGGAAACAATCGTAAAGAAATAAGAGAGAAAGGGAAACCCACCATAAATATGAAGTAACTACAGGTTGCAAGAGGCATTGGGGCAAAAGGTGGAAAAACCCATAAAGCTCGGGCCCAGGGAAGCGTACAAAAGGTATAAAGAGAGTGTAAGAATGGTCAGAGTGGTCAGGCTGGGATGCCCGTCAAAGTCCTCACCCACTCGAAAGTCCCTGACCCAACAAACAGTGGAAGGTCAAGCGGCTCGAGCCCAACAGAGGGAAGCCAATGCGCAAGAGCCACAGAAGAAGGTTTGAGCCCGGCAGAGGGGAACCTTATGTGATAAACAAACTGTCTGAAGCCTGACTGGAGGCTTAAGAGGTAGCCGCACTGGAGGCTTAAGAGAAAGCCTGACTGGGGGCTTAAAGGAACTGTAGCCTCGTGCTGAAGAAGCACAGGAGTGAGCTGTGCTCAAGAGTCCTGCCTTGTCCTGTACTAAAAACGCGGGAAAGGGAGACCCTGGCCATAGCATCCTGACCTATCATTTTGTGAACACTTCTTTCTTTTCTTGTGAACACTATCCCACACTATTTTTGTAAACTTGGCGGTAATGATTGGCAATAGTTTATTTTTAGTGTAGGCCCTTTTATTTGACAAGACGCCACAAGGACTGCCTTATTATTATTTGATGGTCATAGCTTGCTACCATCGTAGATTTAGGTTTAGATTAGGCGTTTTTACCACCCATTTATACAGTTTAATAAAAAACCCTGAACTGTGATCACTTGTGTCTATCTTTACTGTTGCTACCATGAGCTCCTAACATTGTCTAAGCGTCCAAAGTAAAGGTCTGTCTGTGTTTAAACCTATGCTTGCCCTCAATCTACACAAAAATGTGATAGGAAGTCTTTTCAAAATTAAGAAAAATAGTGGTTCAACAAAAATGGAAACCAGGACTGGTTTAGGGTCGTCTTTCACCAGGTGCTGTTGGGTCAATGTCACACAAATAAGTTCAATCCACAGAGCTATTTAGAAGACCTTCTCCACAGGTACCTTGCAGTTCTTCCAACTACCTTCAAATGTCTTTCATTTCTTTGGGGTTCCCTTCCCCAAACTTCAGCTTCATCAAGTTTCAAACCACCATTAAAAAATAACAACACAGTTCCTTTTGCAAGCTTTCTGGGGTTTTATTCTTCACGCTTCAATCCTCTTTACCAGTTCAACAAAACTTAACACGTCTCTGACTTGGTTAGGCCTCTTAGGGTTCCCTTCCGCAAGCTCAGTCCCCTTTCAACTTTGAAACACAAAACTCAGTTCTTTATCGGGATGTACTTTGATTTCTTAAATATGCCTCTCAGGGTCTCCTTCCTTCCCCAGGCTCTAGGCCTCTTCCAGCTTCCAAACACAATATATGATTTATTACAGTTCTGTCTTGAATAAATAAACCATTCTTTCATGGGGTAGAACCAGAGGCTTTTGAAAACGCCATGCTTTTTGCTTTTCCTAGGCACGACCACTCTGACCATCTTGCCCCTCTCTTTGCTCTCACATTCTTCTGTTACCTCGTTATTTCCTTCAGATGCTCTTTGCATCCCTTTTGTTCTGCTCTCATTTCCTTGCACACTTGCACCCTCATTAACATGCCCCTGGCACTTTGCTTTCTTCTGCTTTCCTTTACATGCACACTTGCACCCCCTTTAACGTGCCCATGGCAGTTGGCTGATCTGTTTTTCCTTCCATGCACCCGTTTACCTTTCTCATGCCCCTCTCTTATTACGGTCCATTCACTGTTTCTTTTCCACTTACTCTCATCTTCTGTTTTGATCGATCTTTTATTTGCCTTTCACCCCAATCTGCTTTTTTTTTTCTTTCTGTCTCCTTGCCGCACTTTCACAATTTTCTTTCTTTCCGATTTTATGCCGCTTTTCCTGTTCGTACCTTTTTCCCACTCTGCTCTCATCTAAACGCACACTCCCAGGGTTTGTATTACATTCATTCATGAAACTCACCGGGCAGCATCACAGAGAGAGGCAGCTCCTTTGGGCAATGCGGGATGGAGGTCAGGGGCTCACCGCCTGCCCCTCGGGGACCCTCAGGGTCTCCACTGGCCCCATGGGAACGAGCACTTTGCTGGTCCTCCCCTGCAGAATGCAGACAGCGCTTCCCCGGCTCCCTGGAGACACGGCTCCCTCACCACGCTGCAGCCCACACACACTGGTCCAGCATCTCTGCGCGTTGTCTTCCTCATGCCTGCAGTTCCTGCTTCTCTCCCCTTCTGGGCTTTACTGGCCCGGACTGCATCCCCAGCTCGTTCTGCTACTCGCTCAAGTTTCTTTGACTGACAACACCTTTTATAGCTGAACACAGAGTCAAGTGGAGTCAGGTGAGTATGGTTACCTACCCATGCCTCACTCTGCCTGACTCCCTTAGGGGCACAGTGGTTTTCTCGAATGTCAGTTGCCCTTACATTCCCCATGTTATTCCTATGGGTAATCCTCATTGATCCTAGTGGCCTCCTCCTAGTTTCAGTATTTCTTGGAAACGGGAAGGGGGAGATGAGGGGAGATTGTAAACACCCCACAAAAGACTGAGGAAGAGTAGGGTAGGGTGTTTTTAGGATTAGAAAAATACCATGTCTTGTCCTCTGGCATTCTCTGCCAAATCCCCCGTGACCTTCCGCTCTGGTGATCCTCCCTCGCTTGTCCACCCCCAGGGTCGGGATCCAAATGCGATGGCCCTTCCCTGGCCACCTGAATAGAGGATCCCGGGGGAGTAGGTGAGAGAACCCACCGTCGGGATTCTCAAACATTACAGGTCCATGGCCAAGTGAAAGCTGTACTAAAATGTATTGTATGCCATGTTAACGTTGTATGGCTTGCAGGAAGAAATCCAAGAAGATGGTTGGGCTTGCATTTGCAATGTCATACAAATTGCGTATTCATGCGGATGATGCTGCAGTGAAAGGCAGCCAATAGGATTGTGGGGATTAAATTTCCTTGTCTAGGGCCAACCTGTGTGTATTTTGGCAGATGACTTGTAAGGGAACATAAGGGAAATGTGGGAGTGTGTTAAGTGTCCTGGAAATACTATATACTGTATCTGTTCCGTGGTTAGTGAGAGACTCAGGTTTGTTCAATCTACAAGGAGTTGTCTAGCCTCTCTCCCAGAGGCCGTTGTGAAAATAAACTTGCTTTAATGACAACGTGCATTCACTTTTAAGAAGTAGGCTGTTTAAGAGTGCAGAGATCTGAGGTCAACCCTTACACCGTTGACGATTACCCCGTCGATGACTTTGATCCTGTCAAGGGGCTGTTTCACTACCATCACTGTTTCCATAATGGTGACCACACCCAGAGTAGCCTTACCGCCTAGACCTCCATCGGCAGTTCCACCGGCAGCCTTGTCAACAGCGGCACCTTTTCCTGCTTCGCAGGCTCCAGTCATCGCCTCTTTTTCAGAGCCTCAGATTTGGAGAGAAGATGGCTCCAGCTCTCGACTTTCTCCCTAGGCCCATCAACACTGCACCTTTTTTCACCCTGTCCCCCTTGGGACCTCACAGGATGTCACCACCACCAATAACACACTCCCCAGTTCTGAGGAGGACCCACCATAGGATTTTTACTCTGACCAGGAGGGTGGGCGGGGGCGGGGGGAGCCTGATCCCATTTTACCAATACCCCAACATAGAGTGCCATCTCACCAGTCATCTCAGCCTTTTAGCCCTTCACCACATGGCCTGGCACCGACTCTTGCATCAAGAGATATATTTTGACCACTTTGCATATGCTGGTCACTAAAATACAGCAGCATTTACCAGCTGCTCCGATACCTGCACAAGCAAAAGCCCTTCAAGGCCTTTGCAAGCTCAGCTGATGCTGCCTCCCTGTTACCCCTCAGCCATTGCCTTTTGCACCTCCTCCTGTGGCGGACGAAGCAGCCCAGACAGACACCAATACTGTCTCGCAACTGGGTACGCAAGGAACTGATGAGTTTGATGACTACATTACCTCTGATGGGGAGCCTCCTGATGTCGAGGTGCCCTCCAGGGACTCTCCACCAGCCAGATCGGGTCATTTCATTCCATGATCTGAAGGGCAGCGGAGTTATTTAACCTCATGCACAAGGAGAAAAAGATGGAAGTTTTCCTTTTGGAATGACGGGAGTCCTCCAAGAGGACTATCATTTCAGTTCCCCTGTCAGATGGCATTTGGGAGGATGGCCTGCTGGCCATGAAGACCCCTAGCCCAACTCTTACAAAGAGGGGTCGTTTGGAGAAGAAGTACTGGGTCCTGCACTCGACCCCTAAGTGCCTCAGGTCCCAACCATCGCCAGACTTGGTGGTCTCGGCCGCCACTAGGAAGAGGTCCTCCAACCAGTCTTCTTTGCCTATGATTCCTCTTGACCAGGAGGGTGTGAGGAGCTAGGAATGAGACGCAGACACATTGAGCTCATAGTTTTGGCAATAAACTTGTATTACAAATAACAGGGGGTTGGAAAAGGCCTCACTATCCCTACTCTAGAAGGTGTTTCTCTACCTCAACCAAATCTGAAGGTCTGTCCAGTGTCAAGATGTCCAAAGTAAAATGTCCGGTGTCTGAAATACTATCCATGCCCTCACATTCTACAAAACAACTCTAATATGTGAAGAGTAATGTCTTTGGCCTTGTAAGTGTCTAAACATGCACGTTGAAAAGAAATGTGTAACTCCAACACAAAAGTTCCCAATGGATTAAGGTCACAGTTCCAGGTGGCAACTCCCTTCCCCAGGTTTCTCTTAAAGATAAAGTTCACAGTTGTAGGGGACAACTCCTTTTTCCCAGGTTTCTTTTCAAGACACCTCAAAACTTCCAAGACCATTGGCCTCGTCACGACCCTGGCGGTAAGTGGAAAATGATGCCGGTAAAGGATTACCGGCATCGCTTACCGCTAGGTCCGATTACGTTCCGAGTAAGTGCAATTAGTGGCACCATAGTTAACGGTGCCGCTAACAGCACCAAGGGCGCGGGCACACGACCCCCCATGCTGGAAATAGCGGCATGGTGCAAATTGGGGAACATCACGAGTCAAGCGGACATGCTCTTAACGCCCTTGCGAAGGCCGTAAAGTACCTTACTGCCATGGTGCAAATACTGCCATCGCGGACCAACCGTAAATGGCCATGTGCAGTGTTCCCAGCTGCCACAGGTGCACACAATCAGCACAGGTGGAGGCAATAAAGACTCACCAAGTACAAAAAGAGCACACCCCACCCCTTCCCACACCCAGTCACACTCCACAATGATTCCAATAGGACTAGCAATGTTGGGGCTGGAGGACCTGATTGCAATGCAAGTCCTACAACAACAACAACAACAACAGGCAGCACAAAGGAGACGCAGGAGGAGAAGGAGGGCAAGGCAGGGCCAGCAAGCCCCACCAGCACAGCCAATGCCACCACGCAGGCAGCCCCCAATCCCACGCATCAGAGCCAGTCCATTCAACCTAACCCCTGAGCAGATCCACACCCTGTACCGTCTGGACCGGGACACCATCACCACCATCGTGGACATGATACACAACGACATCGTCAGCATGATTGAAACACCCACCGCCATCCCCCCCTACTGAAGGTAGTGTCCGTGCTCCACTTCCTGGCCACAGGCACCTACCAGCACATAGTGGGGCACTTGCATGGCATTTCACAACCATTATTCTCACGTACGCTGATCCAAGTGCTCGATGCCCTCCTCAAGCACACAGACGACCACATTTCCTTACCACAGTCTGCCCAGGAGATCGCAAACACCAAAGTGGGTTTCCATGCACTCGCCGGCATACCTGGTTGCATTGGTGCCATTGACTGCACCCATGTGGAATTGGTGGTCCCACATGCCATTGAGGTAGCGTACCGCAACCGTAAGCTATTCCACTCAATCAACGTGCAAATGGTATGTGACTCCAACAGGATCCTCACACATTGTTGTGCCCGATTCCCCGGATCAACCCATGATGCAATGGTCCTGCGTAACTCCACAATACCATGCTACATGGAGCGACATGCAGGGCCAAGATCCTGGCTACTCTGTGAGTCTCATGTCATGGCCATGGAAATGTGAAGTGGGTAGGTGATTTACGTACCAATGCATACTTTACCTGGCGGAAAGGGGGGGGAGATGCATACATTACCTGGCTGAAAGGGGGGAGAGAGATGCATACTTTACCTGGCTGAAAGGGGGGGGGAGATGCATACTTTACCTGGCTGAAAGGGGGGGGAGAGATGCATACTTTACCTGGCTGAAAGGGGGGGGAGAGATGCATACTTTACCTGGCTGAAAGGGGGGGGGAGATGCATACTTTACCTGGCTGCGAGTACCATAGGCAATGGAGCCAGCTCATACCCTGAAGCAGCCCAAACTTTAGATGACACCTGAACACATAATGCCCGATGTAAGCAGCCCTACCATGTGAATGAAGGTGTGTCCCAACCATGACACAACCATCTACAAGTGCACTGTACTGAATCAGACCGCATCCACCTCAAAGAAATGCACCTACATGCAATGACTTCAGCCAATACATGGCACCAAACACCATCAACTGAAAGACCAGTCCCCCATAACTGCGCACAAAGGTGGCACATGACAGACATAAACATCAATACACCACTACAGAGACACAGAGGCCAAAATAAATTGCATAACAACATTTGTAGTGCTCAGTGAGGTCATCATGAGGCTGACAGCAATGTTGCCATGATGAGAGCATTGATATCACTGGACATCTGCCAGATCACCAAAACAACCGCTATGGACTAACACAGTGGATGGGCACTCACAAGGCACTGGACCCCCCTGCATACACTGGTTGATGGCTGCAAAACAGTCCATGAGAGGAATACACATATCACGGTCACATAGTGTGACTCCATTCGTGCATGTAAATGTGGTACAAAGTAAGAGATGAATGCATGCTATGCTGGCACGTCATGATTTGAAGTTTGATGTCATGACTGACACATACATTGTTGCCCACATACAGGTGATGCAGGCTATCCCTTGAAGAGGTGGCTCCTTACCGCAGTCCGGAACCCACAGAACCAGCACGAGGAGGACTATAATCGTGCCCATACACGAACCTGTGTGGTGATTGAGCAGACATTTGGCCTCTTGAAGGCACGGTTTCGCTGCCTCAGCAGGTCTGGTGGGGCCCTCCTGTACCGACATGAGAAGGTGGCGAAGATCGTCATGGCATGTGTAATGCTACACAATATGTGCATCAGACGAAATGTGCCCCTTCCCCCTGACGCTGAACTGCAACCACCTGACAATGAAGATGAGGAGGTTGCAGATGGGGCAGCACCTCAGGGAGGAGGCGATGCACAGGAGGGACGTGCCACGCGTCAAACTCTCATTAACCAATGCTTCTAGCACACACGGATGGTGTGTGTCACATGGAGATGGCACTTGGGGCACTGTGTGTGTCTGGGACATGCACACTGTGGGCTGTTCACCAATAAAGCACACATACGCAATGAGCAATGTCCACACATGTGATTTGTGCACAAGCAAAAAGTGTATTGAAAATGTGATTTGAATTAACACACCCACTCCCCCCTCCCCCCTCAACTCCCCAATACACCCACTCCCCCCTCCCCCCTCAACTCCCCAACACACCCACTCCCCCCTCCCCCCTCAACTCTCCAATACACCCACTCCCCCCTCCCCCCTCAACTCCCCAACACACCCACTCCCCCCTCCCCCCTCAACTCCCCTCAAAAGTGTGTGGATGCCTGTGGTGACGTGCATAATGTGTGATTGTTCCACTGGGCGGCCTCTATTGGCAGCCCCCTCTCCCGGCCCCCGGGGCACCCCTGCCTGAACTCCGCAGGTTCCTGCCCGATCTGTGGACGGGCTGCTTGGGGTCGAACTGGCAGCGGAGGAGGTACTTGACTGTTCACGAGGACGCATGTCCCTCACTGTTTGAACGAGCTCCGAGAGCACGTGCCGCACCGCGGCGAGTTCTGCACAGATATCCTTGGTGGAGGATTGTATGGCTGCCTTCACAGTATCTGCACATTGGTGCATTTCCGCCCTTGCACCTCCACATTCGGCCACATGCTGAGTCAGGAGTGAGGACAGTTGGTGTTGGCGTGTGATTATTTGGTCCAGCGACTCTTGTTTTTTTTTGGGCAATGGATATTGCCAGTGGCGTGTCGATAGTGCTGCTCCCCTCCTGCACATCTTCCACTGGGCATGGAGTGGCTGGCCATGAGTCATCAGGGGATTGCCCCTGTGTGCCATCATCATGCTGGCTGCATGGGGACAGGTAGGGGGAATGAGGGTGGGCAGTGGGGGACATACTACAACATCAGCATCCTCCACATCACTATCCGAGCTAGCTGCAATGGCAGTAGTCTCCCCAATCGTGCTGCTTCCTGCAGACACAGTCCCTTCAGTGGGCACCAGTTGATGGATGTCTGTTTCTGGTGGTACCGTGGTGCTTGCCTTGGTGATTATCAGTGCCCTGGCCTATGTTGTGCCCGTAGATTTTGGCTGCTGTGGGGGTTTGTTTTGTCCAGCAGAGGTGGAGGGTTGGTGTGGTGGTACTTCGGCCTGGCCTTCTTGGCAGGTGTGGTGCCAGTGTCTTCATCGCCAAGGTCTGAATGAGAGCCTGTGGTGGAGCAAAGGAGGGAAAGTGTTATTGATGGGTCTGCGGACATTGAGCAGGCAATGTGATGACTGCCATCATTTTGATAACTAGATGGTGCACATTGGAGGCAGTGACATACAGGTTGTCTCCCTTTTGGGTGGAAGAAGCACGGAGGAATGTGGGTGCCTACAGTAAGGGTGTGCATACTGCATGTGTACAGGGTGGAGGTCAAAAATGCCTGTAGGCAGTCTTCTGCTGATGTGTCGCGTTGCGCTTCACATGATTGTGGACTTCAGTAAGTTTGGATGGCTTAATTTAAGGCACCTACCTGCGTCACCTGATGTCGGGGCTCCTCTCTCCATTTCTCCGACCCCCTCGATGCTCTCGATGCCAATGGTTGTGGCACATATCTCCTCCCACGGCTGCAATTTTATCGGTGACTCTGCTCCTCCACCAGTTGCCATGCCCAGGTTTCTGTTAGCAGACAGTATACTCCTTACACGGAGCTGGAGATCGTCCCACCTTTTCCGGCACTGTCTTGCATTGCGGGGTGTTGTGCCAACTGCACTGACCCGCTATACTACTATGACCCATATGGCCTTCTTCCGTGCTATCGCCAGTCTGGTCATCTCTGTTGAGAATACGACATCGGCGTTTTCCTGTAGGGTTTCGGCCAACATGTTCAGCTCCTCCCTAGTGAAGCGCTCCTGCCGCAGCCGATCACAACTTTTTTTTTAACAACTTTCGGCATTCTGACGATGGGTGGATGTAGGTGAAGGTTTGTGGCGAGTCTGGGGGTCAGATGTCCACTGGTTGCGGAGGATGGCAATGGATTGTGTTTTTAAAGATGGCCGCCGTGCTCTTTCCCGTTCCGTTGCGATGACGCAACTTCCGGATCCGCTTATTTACGTTCACCGCTAATAGCGGTCACCGCTATTTGCGGTGATCGCTAATATCGGTGGGAGGGGTGGCGGTAGTGCACCTTGCACGGCATACGATGCCGGTAGGTGCCGTTTTTGGGACGTTACCGGCATGGCGCTGATTACATTACCGGCATGGTGCAATGCACGTACCCGAGAGGTCGTAATGTACCGATTTTAACGGTTTCTGGCCAGCACAGACACGTTAGTTGCGCCATGCCGGTAATGTCCATTACTTACCGCCAGGGTCGTAATGAGGGCCAATGAATCCTCCGTAGGGCTCTTTGTTCAACAAAATACCTGTATACAAAAACAAATCAACTTGGATGTAAGTTACCTGGTGTACTCTCCTGCCAGGTTGTTTTCCACTTTGTTTAACTTTGCTTTCAGACTTGACTTTGCCTGGTATATTTTCCTGCCAGGGCTTTTCGTGTGATTTACTCCATACACTTGTAGACTTGCTTTCACCTGGTTTACTCTCCTGCCAGGGCTTTTAATCTGATTTACTTTATACAATTGAAAACTTGCTTTCGCCTGTTTACTCTCTTGCCAAGGCTTTTCATCTGATTTACTTTATGCAATTGCAAACTTGCTTTTGCCTGGTTTACTCTCCTGCCAGGGCTTTTAATGTGATTTACTTTATACAATTGCAAACTTGCTTTTTGCCTAGTTTACTCTCTTGGCAGGGCTTTTCATCTGTAAAACCTTTTTGGATAATATTGGATTTCATATTCCTTCTCATTTTCTTTATGCATTTTTATCTTTCTTTGGCAGCATTGTCGAAGCGCCCCTTTGTCCCATTCTCCCTCGCTAGGATTCACTGGTTTCTTGTGGCATCCTTCGGTTCCCTCGCGGTAGACAGGAGGCAGCACTCCGATGTCCCGCCTCCGCCTCGCAGACTATCTGGCTTCACTGTGCAGCTTCCACGTCCTTCACGGCTCACGCTTTCCTCTGGCCTCTTGGACTGTGTTTGGTTGGTGGTGTTGCTGTTTCCAGGTTCCTGTGGCCGTTAGGAAGTTTCTTCTTCCTTCCCTCATGAGTTTCCCACATGGGGAACCAGCCTCAGCAGTCCTCTGTCTCCTGCCTTCTACCCAAGCCTGCCGGCTCCGTGGTTGTCTTGACATTCTCACAGTCCCTCAGTCCCTCAGTCAACACCGCGCACACTCTTCTTTCCCAGGTTGCGTTCTCCCACTTCATGCTGGGTAAAGCTTTTTAATGCCCTGGCACCTATTATACGTTCACAACCCCTAGGCCATATCTGGTGCTTCTCGTTCCTGATTATCTACATTACTCCATTCAGCCTCTCCCTCACAGTATTTGTAGATGTATTGGAGTTTTAGGCAGTTCTTGGTGTTTTATGTGTTACCAATAGGTCTTGTGGTTGAAGGGAATCAGCACAATATGCCATTAAGGCATGGTAAATGGAAGGGGTGTCCCTAAAAGGGAAAGGGGGATACCATGTCCCATAAAATGACGTATCACCCCTCTGAGGGTCACCTCCCCCATGTGATCCTCCCTCATGTAGCCGCCCCAAGGGTCAGGACCAGGTAGCAGCTGCCCTTCCCTGGCTGCATCTCGAGAGGTTTCCACTGGGGAAAAAGTGATGGCATCATCAGATTCATCACATACCCTTCCCCAAATGCTCTGGCTTCCCGCCCAAGGGCTCTTTTCCTTGCTTTGATCTGATTCCCCCCCCCCCCCGAGAAAGGGGTCTCTTCCTCAAACTTAGTTGCTCATCTCCAAATATGGCTTTCAAGTACAAACCCATCTTTTTCGCAGGTATCATAGGGGGAGTAAGGAAGAGAGGAGTTATTAGCATTTTTTTGGAGGGTCTCAAACTTTGGAAAGTCGGTACACATTATAGTCTCTTCCGGGAGTCTGGGAAGTACAGCAGCGTTTATCCGAGTTGTTTCCCCCTGAATTCAGATGTTGACTGGGGTCTTATGGTATATCTCTTCATCCCTATGGACACAGGTGATTTTTACAGGATATCCCCTCCCCAGTTCTCTGGTCGAGATCAAATCAGCTCTCACTGCTATCTGTTTACTGCCAGAATCGAGTAAGGCTTTGATAGTTACCCCATTTGCTGTTGCAGAGTTGTGGGTTTTAAATGGAGTAACCCCACAGAGGTAACTACTCGTGGTTTCTACAAACTCCTCCTCAAGGAAGTTTAATTCCTCCCACTCTCTTCCAGTCATATACACAGTTTCCATGAGCTCCTCCTTTTTATTTAATGGGCACTGCCTAGCCAAATGTTCAGACTGTCTACAGGAGAAGCACACAATTGAAGTTGGTTTAAAGACTTGCCCATCGTCCAATTTTATCTCCCCCTTTCTTTGCCAATTACAATGTTTTAATCTCCCCTCCCAGGATCTTTTAACCCTGGTTTATAGAAACTGTCTTGACTTCTGACTCTTGTGGTTGTTCTGTCTCCTGAGGGATATGAGGGACGGTAGAAACCTTTTGGATCTTTTTTTTTGCTTCTTCACCTTGGTGGATCAATCTGAACTGTCTATTGCTCTCTGCGTAGTTTGGGTCAGTTTCTACGGCCATGGCTAGATGTATATAACTGAATTACGGCCTTATGCAAGTAAGGTGGTACGGAATTGACATACTGCTCTATGGTCAAGGTCTCTATTACATCTCCCCAAGCCAGAAAGAAATGGTATTTTGTACTCACCCGCCAATTCTATAGGTGTTTCGCGAGGGTTCAATTTAATTTCTCTTAGCTTCTGCATGTAAAAGTTGTCGGTTTGCCCCACCCTTTGTAATAACCCTTGTTTGATATCATCAAATGTTACCATTCCCTCTTAGTAGGGGATCTAAATAACATCTTTTTAACTCATCCCCCCAATGGAATTGCTGTGCCAACATTTCCAAATTGAGAAAAGAAATTCTCAAGTCCTCCCTATCTTTATAAGGCTATAACACTATGTGGGGTGGTTTAGGTCTTTGCTGGGAGGCAACAATCTGTTCTAGTTCAGCCTGAAACTTTATCTTGTCTTAGATCTGGTGGGCCGTTAATTGGGTTAACAGATTTTCTATAGTAGCCATTTTGGGGTTCAAGAAAATTATATTCAGTTGCCCTCATTTATAGTCTGGGTTTCTTCAGTAGGTTCTCAGTTGAAGAAATCAATTTCCTTTAAAAAGTCCGAAGATCACGGTTCTTAGTGGTGTCCTCTGTCTCATCAATTGAAAGGGAAAATAATTCCTCATCTGGTTCTTGACGGTCCACTATCTCTGTCTGGGATATTTGTTTAGGTATACCACTAGGAGTTATAAACTCCTCAAAATCTTCCTGTTCTACAGAGATTTTAGTTGGTCTATGTAGTATTCAATGTATCTACCTGCACTGGGTGCACACAGTGCTGGTAGTAGAATACAGTGATGTCACCTAGAATGTTATGGGACATGAGGGTTCCAAGAGCTACAGCGGAACACAGGATGGGAGAACCTTACTGAAAGGATGTCATCTATTTAGCTCCTTGCCTTTCCTACTTAACTTGCCCTGTAACTTATAAATAAATACTCCTTTTATATACTCAAGTCTCCAGTGCCTTACCTGATTCCTGATGACTTCTCACCATCCTCCAATACTACAGTCTCCTTAGACTTATTTGAATGCCCAAACAAGCTACTGGTAGGAGGTCTATACTGATCCTGACCACAAGGTTTATCCAATGGGGAGATGAAACTTGCTCACTACGGCACGTTTAATGTTAAGGATCGTTTCATCTGCGGCTACTTCTATTATAGATTCTTCTCCCTGTAGCGATTTGATAATTAGGATCATAGAAGACACCAGTTGGGGAAACTAACAAGTGATTCTGATGGGTTCCCCAGCTTGTGTCAACTGAGTCAGAATCCCACACCTGACACCATAAGTGAGGAGCCAGGAATGAGATGTGGACACAGTGAGCTCATAATATTGACTATAACCTTCTATTCAGATTAAAATGGGGGTTGGAAAAGGCCTTACAATCCCTACTCTAGGAGGTGTTTCCCTACCTCAACCAAAACTAAAGGTCTGTCCAGTGTCACGATGCCCAAAGCAAAATATCCTGTGTCCGAAATCCTATCCTCGCCCTCACATTCTACAAAACAACTCTAATATGTGATGGGGAATGTCTTTGGCCTTGTAAGTGCCCTAATGTTCAGGTTCAAAAGAAGTATATAACTACAACATAAAAGTTCCCAATGGATGAAGGTCACAGTTCCAGGAGACAACACCCTTCCCCAGGTTTCTCTTAAGGATAACGGCCACTGTTCCAGGGGACAACTCCTTTTCCTGACGTTTCTCTTCAAGACACCTAAAACTCCCAGGGGCATGAATCCTCCTTAGGGCTCTTTATTCAACAAAATACTTGTATACAAAAACAAACCAACTTGGGTGTAAGTCCCAACCTCGTGGGACACCTGGTGTACTCTCTTGCCAGGTTCTTTTCCACTTTGTTTAACTCTGCTTTCAGACTTGGCTTTGCCTGGTGTACTTCCCTGCCAGGGATGCTTTTCGTGTGATTTACTCCACACACTTGCAGACTTGCTTTTGCCTGGTTTACTCTCCTGCCAGGGCTTTTCATCTTGTTTTACTTCATATGATTGCAAACTTGCTTTCACCTGGTTTACTCTCCTGCCAGGGCTTTTGATTTACTTTATACAATTACAAACCTCCTCTTGCTTGGTTTACTCTCCTGCCAGGGCTTTTCATCTGATTTACTTTATACAATTGCAAACTTGCTTTTTGCCTGGTTTACTCTTCTGCCAGGGCTTTTAAACGTAAACCCTTTTTCGGGTAATGTTGGATTTCATATTCCTTCTCACTCGCTTCATACATTCTTGTCTTTCTTTGGCAGCGTTGCCGAAGCACCCCAGTGTCCCATTCTCTCTCTCTAGGACTCACTGGTTTTTGTGGCGTCCTTCGGTTCCCTCGCAGTATATGGGAGGCAGCACGCCAATGTCCCGCCTCCACCTTGTGGGCTCCCCGGCTGCCCCGAACAGCTTCCACGTCCTTTGCTGCTCACGTTTTCCTCTGGGCTCTCCGCTAGGAAGTTTCTTCTTTCTTCCTTTCGCACGTTCATAGTGCTCCTGCCTCCTGCCTTCCTCCCGAGTATGCCAGCTCGTCTTGACGTCTTCACAGTTCCTCACCTCACCACACTGAGCGGGCTCAGCTTTCCCAGGTAGCGTTCTCTCCCTTCATGCTGGATAAAGCTTTTAAATGTCCCGGAACCTATCACTAGATCGTATCTGGTGCTTCTCATTCCTGGTGATCTGCATTACTCAATTCAACCTCCTCCTCCCAGTATTTCTAGATGCATAGGAGTTGTAGGCAGTTCTTGGTGTTTTATGTGTAGAGTATTGGGAGCTGTTACCAGTAGGTCTTGTGGATTGTGGATTGTTGAAGGGAATAAGCACAATATGGCATTAAGGCATGGGAAATCGAAGGGGTATCCCGAAAAGGGAAAGGGGGATACCATGTCTCATCCAATGATATATCACTGTTCTGAGGGTCACCTCTCCCTATTTGATCGTTCCTCATATAGCCGCCCCAAGGGTTAGGATCAGGTACCTGCTGCCATCCCCTGGCCACATGGTGATGACATCACCATATTCATCACAAGGGTAAGAAGCTGGATGCAACTGGCAAGCGCATCATCACGTCTGTGTCATCTACGATCAAGTCCGCCAACAGCCTAGCCATTATGTTGAGGTATGGCAGGGAGTTATGGTACAAGTTGGAACCCATCCTCGACTTCCTTCTGGAGGACAAGAAAGCCCAGGCCCTGGCATTGTTCAAAGAAGGGGAGGTAGCCTCCGACCATGCGATCACTGTTGCCCTAGAGATCACTTATTCGAGGTTTTCACAAGATGGGCAATGGAGTGGCCCACCGCCGCCACGGTTGGCTCAAGGCGATCACCGTCTGCACACATGTGAAAACAAAGGTGGTGGACATTCCATTCGATGGTGACAACCTCTTTGGGAAGTCAGTCAGGGACACCCTGCAGGCAATGAAAATGGACACTGAGATGGCGCGTTCTTTGGGCACTCTGAAGCAGAGCAGGCCATCCTTTTGCTCCTCTATGGGAAAAGTCTCAATATCCTCCAAATGGTTCACCTCGTCCTATCACCAGCCATCCTGATCCTGTTCAACAACCCTGGAGGCTTATGGGGGACACTCCAAGACTTATGGAAGTGCCAACCAGCGTTGTTATCACCCTTCATCCAGGACGAAGATGCCAAAGCAGGCCTGAACCGGCACAGGACCCACACCCCCACTTCTTCACCCTTGTGGGAAACCGGTTATCGCAATTTGTCGATCAGTGGTGCAAGATCTCCACTGACAAATGGGTGCTCAATGTCCTTCCACAGGGGCACGCTCTGGAATTCCAGGACAAATGCCCTCACATTTCTCCCATCCCACAACAAGAACAGCACAGGTGCTAAAGGAGGTTCAAGCCATGCTAAGCAAAGGGGCAATAGAACCCGTCTCTCAGCACCTCTGGGGCTCTGGAGTGTACTCCAGATACTTTCTGGTGAGAAAACAGTCAGGAGGGTGGAGAACCATTCTAGACTTGCGATGCCTCAAGAGGTTCCTCAAATCCCACAAATTCAGGATGGTCACATTGCAGCACCTCCTTGACCAATTGGAGGAAGGACATGTCCTGGTGACCCTCGACTTGGAGGATGCTTACTTCCACATCCCCATTCATTGCAAAAACCGGAAATTCCAGCGTTTTGTCATTCAGGGAATACATTACCAGTTCAAGGCCCTGCCATTCAGCCTGAAATGGGGCCCCAAGGGTTTTCACCAAATGATTGGCCCCGGTGGCAAGGTATCTGTATCGCAAGGGACTCCATGTCTATCCTTACCTGGACGATTGGCTGATCCGGTCCCACTCTCACACGCTGGCGCTCCAGCACACCATGGAACCATCCAGACCCAAACTTCCCTGGGATTCTCGATAAACTATCAGAAGTCCTGTGCAGCGCCATCTCAGAGCGCACCATTCCTGGGTGCCCGCCTCAACACACTCTCATGTCTACCAACTCCTTTGGAAGATAGGGTGAAGGCCATCCTAGAAAAGTCCAACAGCTATCAACGGCCTCTGTTGCAACAGTCCGGTCCATCAAGACACTGCTGGGGATAATGTCCTCCTACATCCATCTAGTTCCCTTTTGCAGACTGCAGATGAGGCCCCTTCAAGAGTTTCTGGATGCAAGGTGGCAGCAAGTCACTGGCACATGGAACAACAGGATCTCCCTCAATCGGGCACTGCTATGGTGGTCAGTTCACCTGCATCTCTCGCAGGGCGCTCCTTTTCATATCCCTGTACATCAGGCCGCAGTCATGACTGACGCCTCTCAGGAGGGTTGGGGAGCCCAAACAGTACATTCTCACGCCAGAGGCCTCTAGCTCTTGGAAGAGAATGAATTGCACATCAATGTCCTGGAAATGCGTGGCAGTTTTCTGGGCTCTCAAGTCTTTTCAGCCTCAGCTCCAAGGGAAGGTGATGAAGGTCTTCAAGGGCAACACCACCACCACCACCAGGGTTTACATCAGAAACAGAGCGGGGACTGGAAGCACAGAATCTGTGGTGCTGGGCCATTGCTCAGCTGATGTTTCTCATCCCATTTCACTTGGCAGGTGTTCAGAACACCATTGCAGACTCTCTAACAGGGAGCTGCGGTCCTGCCATGAATGGGAGCTCCGGCAAACACATGTTTCTCATCGCTTTAAAGAGTGGGGTCTACCTCAAATCAACCTCTCTGTGACAGCTACCAACGCCATGCATCAGAGGTTTGCCAACAGGTATCCTCAGCCAAAGAGTTGGGGGGACACCTTCTTATTACCTTGGGAGGACCTCTTCCTGTATGCTTTCCCACCAATTCCTCTGTTGCTACGAGTGATCAACACACTCAGGCGTTGCACTGCAAGATGATCCTCACTGCACCGGCGTGGCCCAGGCAGATCTGGTGCTCAGACCATCTCGATCTGTCAGTGGTTCCAGCCATCAAACTACCTCCACTTATAGACCTGCTCTCCAGGAGGGTCAATCCTGCATCACAGCCAAGCGTCTCTCAGCCTCACAGCCTGGCTCCTGCAGCCCTAGAATTTTGACACTGATCACTGTCTTTAGAATGCAAGAACATTCCAGCCAGGGCCAGGGCCCCCTCTACGTTTGCTTGCTACAAGCACAAGTGGAAGCGTTTTGGAGGGTGGTGCCGGCCACTGAAGTTTTCTCTACTATGCGTGATGGTACCACAGCTTCTTCCATACCTGCTCTCGCTTGCTAAGTTTGGCTTTGCTCATGCATCTATCAAGGTCCACCTGGCCGTCATATCCTGGTACACCCAGACTCCAGGCAAGCTCTACCTGTGGTCGCACAGGCTTGTTAAGGAGTTCCTCAAGGGCCTCTTCAGAACATTCTCTCCGGTGAAGCCTCCTGCCCCTGCGTGGGATCTAAATGTGGTACTGTTGAAACTGATGGGGCCTCTGTTTGAACCTATACATCGGGCCTCCTTGAAGTATTTGTCATGGAAGACCACCTTCCTGGTGGCTATCACCTCAGCCAGACGGGCTGGGGCAATACAGGCTGTCTCCTGTAAGCCTCCATATTTGTGATTCCATTCAGCTAAGGTAGTTCTGCAAACTCATCCTTCATTCATGCCAAAGGTCCCATCAGACTTTCATTTAAACAAGCCTTTGGTTCTACCAGTTTTCTCTGCAAACCGTTCTGCACCTGCAGAAGAATCATTGCATTCGCTGGACACTGCGCGTGCCTTGAAGTTCTATGTTGCACGCATGAAGGACTTACGAAAGACTTCTCAGCTTTTTGTCTGTTTTGGACCTGTGGGACATGGGAATGCCCTGTCTAAAGCGTCCATCTCCAGGTGGCTCTCTGGCTGTTTCACACATTGCCATCTTCTGGCCAACAGACCGCTACCAGGCGAGCAGAGGGCTCCATTCCATCAGAGCCATTGAAGCGATTACAGGATTTCTCTCTGGCGATCCCCTTCTCGACATCTGCAAGGTTGCTACATGGAGGTCTACCCACACCGTCACAAGATTGTGTCGACCGGTATTCCAGGGAGGCATCCTGGGTCGGCCAAGCAGTGCTTCTCAACCTCTTTGTATGAGGTGGGTTCCTACATGGATTCACATGCAAACCCTCCCTCCTTCCCCTCTCTGGCTCATCTTAGTTACTATAGCCACTTTATGTGCGCAATGAAATCTGAACATGGCCACTAGGGGTGGAGCTCAAGAGAACGAATATCATTGGCTGGGCAAGTATGACCCAAAGTGACAGCAATAGGCTATAGAAGCGACAAGCAGCTTAAGCTCTAAAGCAAAACTGCTTTAATATTACTGAGGATTTTCAACCTGATGACGGGGAATATTCATGAGCATGTGAATCCATGTAAGACCCATGCTGGAGAACAGGAGTTACAGGTAAATAACTTGAACCTTCTCTGTCACTGAATATCTAGATTCCAGATTTTGCAAAATCTTCGAATAAAACGCTATATGCCTGTAATCACCTTCTTTCCACTGCGTCAACATAGCCATGCCCCGGAACAACCTCAACTGATCCTTGGAAGCCGGAGTGAGTGTTTTGGCCATAGCCTTCACTAAAGCTTCTCTGGGCCTAATTCCTTGACTGTCAAAGGTAGGCCGCAAGTATGTGACACTTCCCACTTTGATTTGGCATTTACTAATTTTTCCTGTCAATCCATTCTCTTGCATCACCCCCAAAATGTGGTGTACCCTCTGAGCATGTTTCAATTCTGTTTTTCCCCACACCAGTATGTCATACTGGAAGTAACTTACTCTGGCAAATCTGCTGAACAATTCTTACATCAACCGCTGGAAAACGTCTGCTGCCGACACCAATCCAAAAGGCATTCTATGAAACATGTACGCCCTGAATGGTGTAATAAAAGATGTTAAATGGCAAGATGTCTCATGTAATTCTATCTGGTGGTGTTGTGACGATTCTTCAGATGGCGTCACTTCGCCCATGGGAGAACCCCTCTCCATGAAGCTAGGGAGGTGAGGTCGCTAACAATAGTCCACCTTGGGGTGGTAATATGCGGGAGGATCTCATGGAGAGGGACTCCTCTCCTGGGGATAAGGATGGGATTGGGATTAAACCCCAAACTGGTAGCTGACAGTAGGACCTGAACCTTATGGGTCTAAACTCATGTATAAAACCATGTGTAACTGAAACATCGAACTACCCTAATGGTTTAGGTACTGAGATGAAGAAGCTCCAGAGAACGCTATAAGTGAGCAGGAAAAACACCAGAACAGCTGTAGTCAATGGAATGGACATTACTTCAGGGCGGACGCTACTATATCAGGACATCAGAAACAAACAAAGGTGGAAGGGGACTGTGAAGGATACCGAGAAAGTATTAGAGAAAGAATCAGAGAGAGCAGTCGTGGTGGCAAGAGGAATCGAGAATCAGAGAGAGATCGAAGAAGAGAGAACACCTGAAGGCAGGCCCGATAATCTTGAGCAAGAGACGTGGAGGGTGTGGTTCAAGGGCACGCACAAGGCCGTCTTGCAGGCCGACCAAGGAATTGGCTGTGGAATAAGCAGAAACAAAGAAGGGAAAAGGCTACCAGCATAGAGTCAGAACACCAAACACTATACAACTGAAGCTGGTGGCCAGTGGGTGAGAAGCAAGCCAAACAAGAGAAGGAGTGACAGAACATCCCGGTTGACCAGAAGTACATTGTTCGTAAGAAGCGGGGAAAGTGTCATACCAATCTGCAGAGAGTCGGTCAAACAGAAGGAAGCAAATTGGGTTGTGGTGGAGTAACCTGTAGTGGGTGGACCGGGCAACAACTGTGCTGAAACCGCTAACCTTATCTGTTTGCACAGCTACTTAGTCAAACCTGAACAGTATCCCGAGAGGTGTTGGCTGAACATTCTCTACCGGGAAGGAAGGTTGAGTCCCTGGTTCGCCTCCTGACAGCCAGCTGTACAGGGCCCAAAAGTGAACCCCGACGACAGTGGGAGAAGGGATCAACCATCGTCCGAAATCCTACAAATCCAGTGAAGCATCCCGACACCAATACAGGTAACGGGAGTTAACAAAAGTCTGGGAGGGACCGGACGAGCTGTTTAAGAGACTCTTTAGACATTCCATGTAACTTAAGGCAACAACGGAGAGCAGTGAATATTGAATAATATGAACTGAGAACACCTTCCCCAGAAATTGAGAAGATACATTGTCTGTAAGCCCAAGACCCCAACTCACAAACACCATAGAATGGGGTTATTTTATCAACCTTGGAAAGTACAATAAAGGGGCCTAAAGGGGATGTAGGACTGGGGACAGTTTATGCTCTCCTTCTATATGCGAATATCGAATAGCTGGGGAAACCCCTGCCAAAGGAGCGAATCACTGTAGACACCCCAGAATCATCTAGGGATAGTCCAACAAACCAAAAACCTATCATCTTCTGTTGACACCACTGCTGAGTGGTCAACACCAGATCCTGCCAAGATCCCGTCTTTTCAGCTCACATCCTTAACCTTGCCTTCCTCAGAGATGAGAAGAAAACTGTTAACATTGTTATTTTCTTCATGATTAAAAAGCCAGGAAAATGGAAAAGCCTTTGAGACTGTAAACTATAAATAAACAGAGAAAACTAATAAACAATGTGTAAAACAGTTCCCAGTCTAGTACCACAGCAGTGTGGTGCTGGAGAGTCAAGGGACTTCAGGGAACAGTTTCATCATCCCCGTGGGGCGGATCGAGAATTGTGCAAAACCGAGAGATGGCAAAACCCTCCATAAGGGAGCAACACCTCCTATTAAGAACTGTGCAAGACACTGGGGAACTAGCTAGGAGAAGGTAGTCCTTCCCTAGCGGCGTGAGAACTTTATGCAACTGTTTATTTGGAGTACCGAAAACCCAGTAATTTTCTGGAATTTTGTTTTGAAAAACCTGAGAGGCGTTTTGACGCTTCACATCCAGGAGTCATTGGGCCTCATTACAAGTATGGCGGTGTGGGGAAAAATTGGAGATAACTGAATTACAGCCACTTTTACTTCATCACAATACTAAGAGTATGGCCCTGCAGTGGGGGATTTACCTGCAGCATTATGCTGGAGGTAAATCCTCCTTCTTTCTGCCCAAAATTGGCAAAATCGGTAGAATTACCACATCTGTAATTTGGCTGGTGGTAATTCCGCCAAAAAATGCCCCATAGAGCCCAATGAACTCTATGAAAATGGGGATTAATTCCACCGGACCAAGTGGCAGTAACAGTAATTCCGTTGGGCAGTATTCTGGCGGATTTACCGGCCAACTTGTAATGAGGCCCATTCTCCTGTATTGCGAACAGTAGCTGGACTTTATGGTGTTTTGTTGTAGTGACAGGGAAAGAATAGGATCCTTTGCGACCGGGACGTTGCATTTCTGTTTTGACTCACACCGACTTCCTGACGAGCACCCAAATTTCTTTAATTTAGGTAGGGTAACCCCCTTAGAGTTAGGGATAGATAGGTTTGGTTTTCATTTAATAAAAGGTTATGGTAACCACTATTGCACCACTTGGCCAGTCTCTTCATTCCCTGTCACCACAGTATGCAGATGCAAATCAAATGTTGAAAACCATGAAGCTTGCCCCTTTGTGGTTAATAGTTCATTAATGTTAGGCAAAAGATGCCTATCAACCCAAAGACTGGTGTCCAAATTGTGTAAATCGATGCACATTCTCAAACCTCCATCCTGTTTTCTTGCTAAAACAATAGGCGAGAGCTATTCTGATGCTTCAATGCCTAAAATCACTCCCTCTGCCATGGGTTTATCCAACTGCCCTTTACGTGCTTCACTCTCCAGTACAGGCACATTCCCTATCTCATGTGTCTTAGGTTATGCCCCCCTCTTCAATATTATCTTATGTTCAAATCCTTTCAATCTACCTAGCTCGTTGTTAAAACACCGTAGAATAGGACACTTTAAGACTTTCTTCTGACATGGCTGTATTAGAGCTTATGCACAAAATGGAGATTTCTTTCCCTGGGCAGATCTGTATTTCTAATGCTGCCTGTTCATCCCACCCACAACACTAGCACCCTTATATGCTACCTACAATTTCCCCTTGGCCGCCCTTCCCTTGTAAATAACATGTGCCTATTCATACCCCACAACATTAATAGGGGCTTGGCCATAGGTTCTGGGGTTTATATCAGTTGGAATGAGTGTGCTCACTGATTACCCAAAACAACGTTCATAAGGTTCTCAGGAAATTATCCTACCATAGTGCTACACTTAACATTTCATACCACAATTACCAAATAGAAGTGAAAATCACCTTGCCTTCCTGAAAAATCCTGAAAGATTTCTGTAGGGACCAGGGTTCACAAGAAGGCCAAAGCTACCAAGTGTAACAGCCTGACATGCTCTCGTCCTCTTCTATTCTCATACCACCATGCTGCTGCATATCCTTATCTTCCTCCTTACTACCCTCTGACTCCTCTTCATCAGGAGACTCCACACACTGTCCTTTATGTCCCACTGCTTCTCTCTCCTCCCCCTAACATCTCTATCCCAATCCTATTTTACTCGCCACAATGACACTGCACTCTCAAACCTAAACACCCACTCCAAGGTCATCTCATCTCTCTCAAAGAGCACTGACCCACTCCTACACTACCTCGTTTTTCCCCACTGAGCTCACCCTGGGACTCACACATGCCCATTCCCTTTGTAACAACCTACGTTCTTACCCTCCCCTTTGTCTCGCGCCACCCCCATCTTACCATGATTGCAGTCACTGAAACATGGAAATAACACTTTACGCTGCCATTCTTGTATCCTTGCACATTGCTTCTGTTACCTTCGTTTCTAGGAATGGTGCTGGTGTTCGCCCCCTGTTCAACAAAACCAGCTGATCTGCCCCTCTACCCTCCTTCTGACTTCTTCTACTCTACATTCCATGGCTGTAAACATTCTTTGTAAGCACACTTTTCAGTTGGCAAGTTCGGTTGGCTGATGTTTCTCTCTTCTTGCCACCCAGCTTTGGAACAGCCATCCCATTAATCTGACTTTGATTATGCTTTAGTTCAATATTTCACCCAAACCGCTCTTCCTATTGTTCTCACCGACTGGAGGCATACTGCAACCTGCTCCCGATCTTGACCTCCATGACTCTCTTCTTACTGAAGTGCCAGTCGCACTCATGGGGAGTTTTACCCCCTCCCCTAACCATACCATCACCGCCCACAAACTCCAGTTGGACTCTACTCTCTCTAATCATTCTCTGGTTGTGCTCCGCTGACCCACAATCCTGGCAACTCAATCTTATTTTCCTCCATGCCCTACACAAATCTTCTACCCCTCCTCTATTGATTCGTCACACCGTAGTAACTCTTCTACATTTGCACTCCGTCCTTCCTTCACTGTCCCTCCACCCTCCTTTTAAAAGCAGACACCTAAAACAAAACCAGACTCTTTGACCCCTGCCATTCCCCTTGATCTCTCTGCCACATTACCACTCTCCATCATCCCTCCCACCTTTGTACTGCCTCCCATCTTGGATGTTTTCAGGGCACTTCCTTGTTTGGGTGGCCTCCTACCTAGCTGATGACTCCTTCACAATCTTCCAAACACTGGGACCTCCTCCACCCTGGTCTTACACTGATCTGCCCTTGGTTCCCTCCTTTTCACCTCTTCTCTCAGCAAGCTCTGATCCTTCAAATGTCTGCTGGTCATTGGATTATATACCTGGACGAGTTAATTTTTTCATGAATACTATAGGTTTTGTTAACAAATTGTTAATGGATAGATTGTAATCATTAAAGTGTGATTGGTTTAGTGGGTGGGTTTCCGTTTGTAAGTTCCCAGCTGGGAGCAGAGCTTTGTTCATGCTTTCCGAGGAACCCTCCTACCCTGCCAGTTTCCTTTTGGGGTTTCCCAAGTATTGCGAAAACAATGTCCCCAGCTTTTCTAAAACTCCTTCACTCTACTGCAGTTACTGTCATAAATTCAAAAGCGGGCAGCTGGGCAAGTGGGGCCTGGACGTAATGTAGTAGGGCCCACCGCAGTGATATTAACATCTGTAAATGCCCACACAGTAACATGGGCAGTCGGATACCGCTCGCCCCCCACCCCAATCCGGTAAGCTATATGCCATCCTGTTATAGCCCACCTTGCCTAGATAACTGAGGCCAGTCCAACCTCTCACATTTGTGGCATAAGAAGGACGCAGTTTTATTATCACACATTTCACACTGTCACTGCAAACCAAACAATAACATCTTCAATACATTATTACAATCCCAGACAATGGGCAACACCTTTTTATTCACACAGTCCTTTGCACTCCCCTTTCACCTTTCTCTGTTCCTTTATTTGTTTCCAGTCCGCTCTCTTTTACTTATCCATTCGTTTCCAGCATACTTAGGCCACCACTCCCTGAACCTGGGCGAAACACATTGGCAGCTGCTGCTGATGGGCTGCAGGAAGTGCCATTGTTCGTTCCTTTTTACACCAGTCCAAGCTGGAAGCTGACAACCAAGGGGGTGCCCCTCCTCTTTATAATATATGCCCCTCGCTGTGTTAGGCTACTGGGGAGGAGGTTAGTTTGGGCACTGCTCGATCGCCTGAGTTACTGCCACAGCAAAAAGGGGTTTCCGCCTCTTTGCTGCCCCCAATCCTGCAGAAAACTGGCCTACTATTCACACACTCGCCCTCTCAGGGAGTCCTCCAAGTTCAGCAAAAAAAGGTGCCAGCCCATATCCGAAAGGTGAACCCCATCCTTCTCATAATACGCAGGCACTCCTAGATTTATGAGCCGTGCCTGATTGTTTAGAAACCAGCCCCCTTGCAAAATAATGACATTGCCACGTTCAGCTTTTTTCTGGACTGTTCAACAGCCGGGATTGACTTGGATTCACCTCATATAAACCTAGGACTCAATTCTGACCACACCAAGGTCTTGATCACCTCCCATATAGTGTGGCACATCTCGCGCACCAGAACATATCTACCCAATTAGGCCAGGTCATTCCCTCCTAGGTGGATAATCAATATGTCGGGAGGGGCCTTCACCTCCAATAATGCCTCCGATAATGCTGCCACAGTCTCCTCCAACTCCTCCCATCTCATTCCTCCCTTACCATATCCGTATTGCTCAAGGCCCTGTCTCTTCCACTCTTCCTGATGTTTGACCACTCCACCGCTCTAGCTATGAACGAGTGGCCAATCACCCACGCTACCTTTCTGTCTTGCGTGGCATCCTCTAGCATGGGGTGAGAGACATTTTTACAGACCCTCAGTGGCTAGCTCTACATTCTATCAGTTCTGATGTCTTTTTTTTAATAAGCCCCTGATTTCCAACGCCCTATCTCCTTAATCCCCTGGACGTTGGCCCCCTACTCTCGCTGCCAACTCTTTTTTATACTATGCCCAACACTGCCCTGAACTGAAAGACTGCCAGCGCTGACCTGCTGCAGGGGGAGCGGGCGTGCAAATAAGCAGCTCCCCCTGCATGGGTTCTATTCATGCTTATGGCCCCATTTCCTATTTCCTGCCTGCGCCTTGCTTATGAGGTGGCAGGCAGACGGGGGTGCTTCCTCCGCCCAGTTATACCTTGGCACTGCTAGCCCCTTACATACATGTACATGCATGCAAGTCTGTGCCCGTAATCGACACTGTGCTTTTGTAGTCCATTCAACTTTTATGAGGACAAATGGGTGCTAGAGGTGGGACTATTTGGATGAAGGAACTTTCGTTAGTCTTCCTGCATTTTTCTCGGGCAGCTGATAACTTCCAGGGCTGTCATGAATTGCTTTCTTTTCATTTAATTTCCTGTTTTAAGAAAACGCTGCAAAGTCAAATAACCGCTGGGGCCCAAGCCAAATTCATTTTATCCTCCCAGCCTTCCTGGTTTGAAATAAGTATAAGCCACACACATTTTGGGGTCACTAATGGCCTCATTAAAGAGTATAAAATAAAATTAATGCCCAACACTTATATGAGAAGAATAAAACACAGACAGACAGCCTCATTACAAGTCTGCCGGTCCAGTAATTAGGGTGCCGGTAGCAACGTACCGGCACTCTTTCCGGACCGGCAGACTACAACTCCGCTGTCCGGGCCTCTGCTCCTGCAGGTCTGACCTACCGGGTGCAACGGAAAGCAGAGTTATCATGGGAGCACCGGCACTGTTAGCAACGGTGCCGGTGCTTCCGAGTCCCCATTCCTGTGGCATCCTATTGGACTCCACGGGAATAGGGACTTACCAAATGCACTGCCTGACTTCCTGCTCCGCCAGGGCTTGTAATGTCCTGGTAGCACCGGGAAGTCAGGTGGCGGATTTGGTGTTACGAAGACGGCGGCAACCTGCTGGTAGCACCTGTGGGTTACCGCCGTCCTCGTAATGAGGCCCATATAGCTATTGGGAAACAATGCTTTAAAATGTACAAACAAAATGTAAAAAATATGATACTCCAGAGGATGGGCAAACAGAAAGCCTCTAGGCAACAAATCAATGATTTCCCTTGTTTAGCAATATTTAATTTATATTCGAATCCGATCGCAATCTCTGAGACAACTTTTTTGGATACTGTCTTTCTGAAATTGATTCACTAACAGTGACTTATTGTAACATCGAGATCATTATATGTGTAGATTTGAATATACATATATTTGATACACAAGGGAACTCTCTGAAAAAAACGAACTATCAGTGAGGGCAGAAATATGGACGAAAGAGATGGCCCTAAGAAAGTTGACCCAGATAGGTAACCCTCAGGATGCAAAAAAGCAAATTATCCCTACTTGGCTGCGTGTTGATTATAAGGCCATAATAGTCTACATCTATGTTTCATCGGGGCTCCTGGAAGCAACTCAACAATCTACTGTAATTCCAACAAAGATGATTGATCATCAAATATTGACACTCTCATGGTCAAGAATTGGACAGAATCGAGATACACAAATACTACCCACAATGGAACTTAATGAACAACAAACTAGGCTACGAAACAAGCCGAATCAATTGCAACATCTCTCTCGCAGAATTACCAACAAGCGGAGAAGGGAGGGCTTGACAAGCTGAACTATGAATGTCTACTCGACCCCTATCAACAACAAGTAAACATCAACACAAAACAGTCTTTGAATCGCAACCATCACTTTAACCTACAAATCAAGGAAAAGAAAATAGAACTATGTAAATACGTGAGAGAGCTAAGAAAGAGTAATACTGAAGAGAATCGAAAGCAAATAAAGGCTGCCAACCAGCAATATCGAAACTGGATAAAAATGTCCAGAAGCACATTATACCAACCAGATGCTGAAAAAATCCTTGAAACTCTCAAAAATCGGAACACGCGAGAGTTATGGAGTCTTCTGAATGCGACCCATAGTAAACAACAACACCTGATACAGAATGTTTCAGAGAAAAAATGGATAGACCATTTTTCTGACAATACCGCAAAAGATCGCATCCTGTGACAGGAGACGACGTGATCCAGAAAGAGATCTTGAAGATGAGCTGGACTAAGGAAGACATCATTAATATCATCAAACATCTGAACAACTCACGCGCCCCTGGCCCAGATGGCTTAACGAACTAAATCATCAAGCAAGCGCCTGATATATGATCCAAGATATTGATGCAAATCATGACGTTAATCAACCTGCACAATCAAATCCCAACTACATGGAAACATGCAACTCTTATTCCCATATACAAACAGGGCAATAAGGAAAATCTGATCAACTATAGGCCTATTGCCCTGCTTGATCCACTGGGAAAAAATGTTGGGACAATTTTGCTGACGGACTTATGCACCTGGGCCAGAAAAACAAACCGATTTGCGATGAGACAAACAGGCTTTGTGCAGAGAGTAGAGGCGAATATAAATCTGATCATGTTGAATCGTATCAAACAAGAAGCCATGGTAAAGAAAACTGCAGTGTGGGCAGCATTTGTCAATTTACATCTGGTCTTCGACGAAGTGAACCGCCAATTGTTATGGGAAAAACGACAATGCCCTACCCATATACTTGAACCCATCAAACTGCTCTATTCGAACACAAAGATACGGATAGGACTAACCAAAGAAGGAGTTTAAACTGCCTACATCGAGACCTGGAATGGCCTGAAGCAGGGCTGCACGCTGGCTGTAACCCTCTTCAATCTCTATACTGCTGACTTTGAAGATGAGATGATCTCAACCATTCTAAATCTCCCAATACTAAATTCCACTACGTTACCAGTGATGATGTATGCGGCTGATATTGTCCTACTAGACAAATCTCTGCGGGGACTTCAAACTAGTCTTGACCTAATGGGAGCCTATATGGAAAGGAACAAACTTAAAGTCAACATTGCCAAAACGAAAATTATGTCAGTGACAAGGCCACGCCTGAAAAAATCGAAGACTCCATCTCTGTACATAAAAGGAATAAAAGGAACATCACTAGTTGAACGACATTCAAATACCTGTGTATTTTGATCAATCAATCTCTAGACAAAAAAAGAATGGGCAGACCACTTGCAGACAAAAATACATTCACTTGCCACAACAAGGAAGCATGTTTCATGGAAAATTTGGGAAATTCTCATTTAATCCAATCTTAGCCTTCTACAGAAACAAAGTGGTACCATGTATAATTTACGGAAGTGAAACATTGATCAAACTTAGACCCACGATATGGCCAAAAATTGAAGCCATTTTTGGGAGGAAAATCATGATGTTACCAAGTTCCTTCCCTATAGTAAGAATGCGATTTGAGATTGCCACATAATCCCTGGCCTCAATTGTTCTTTGGAAGAAAATTGACTTATTCCGCAAAGTGATGAGTGAAGATTCAATACCAGCTTTAGAGATCTTGAGGACGAAGTCTAATGCAAGATGTACCAAAGCACTCTCTGAATGGAAGGCACACATGACTGTAATCATTGAAAAAGAAGACATATCAATGGAAATGTTAATAAACCGCCCTCAAGAAGCGAAGCGGAAATTCATGCAGAATGATTGGATACATACGTTGAATGAAAAATCAAAGTACCATGAGAATTTAACATGTGACCTCGACATCAGAGTATTGATCGAACCAGCCAATTATCTGAAGATTTTCCCGGATAAAAATATCAGGAACCTTTATCTGAAATTACGGCTGAACATTCTACCCACAAGATCCAGACTAGCAAGAATAAACAATTTGGGGGTAATTCATAGAATTCAGCGCAGAAGTAGCGCGCGCGGGCAGCGCAGAGAGGGAGCGTGGGCCAGCATGCGCCAGCCGTGTGCACCAAACAGCATTCTGGCGCACCGCGTATTCACAGATTATCCAAGCCATTTGCAGCTGTAGCGCAACGAACATCCAGCAGCGCCAGTTACACCCCCAAGAACGCCCCTTGCACAAGAAAAAGCCATAGAAATTCCCAATACGGCGCAAAGGGCCGTGCTAACCCTGGACGAGCTTATAGGCCCCTATACTGTAATTGCATGAAAAACTACGCATACCCCGCTTGCGGCAGCCAAAACGCATGAAAATCTACTTGCGCACCCCCTTCAATATGTGTACCCCGCTTGCGGCAGCCAAAATGCAAGAAAATCTCCCCACACTCCCCATTCAATACGCGTACGCAGCCCAAACCCCTGGGGACCACCCTACACCCCTGGGCATGCCCCGCAGGAATCCCACACCACAGGGGTCCCACCCTACACCGCAGACCATGCCCTGCAGCCAACCCATCACCCCTGTCCATGACCCGCAGGCAGCCCTCACCACAGGAGACCACCCTGCACCCCTGGCCATGCCCTGCAGGCAGCCCACACCACAGGGGACGACCCTAAATCCCTGACCATGCCCCGCAGGCAGCCCACATGGCACCATGCACTTGTGAGCCCCAACTCATGTCCCCACCCACCAGTGACGGGCACCTGCCAGCAGGCCCCGACTCATGTCCCCCCCACGAGTGATGAGCACCTGCCAGCAGGCCCTGACTCATGTCCCCCCACCCCACCTCCATTGACGGCAACTTGCCAGCAAGCCCCGACCCATGTCCCCAAACCCCACCCCCATTGACGGCAACCCGCCAGCAGGCCCCGACTCCCCCAACCCCACCTCCATTGAAGGCAACCTGATAACAGGTGCCGAGTCATGTCCCCCCACCCCACCCCCATTGACGGCAACCTGCCAGCAGGCCACGACTCATGTCCCCCCACCCCCATTGAAGGCAACCTGCCAGAAGGCCCGAACTCCCCCCAACAAACCCCCATTGATGGTAACTTGCCAGCAGGCCCCGACTCATGTCGCCCCACCCCACCCCCATTGACAGCAACCTGCCAGCAGGCCCCGACTCATGTCCCCCCACCCAACGTGCTGTCAGAATAGAGTCCCATGTCAGAAATGCCAACCCAAATCCCACCCCACGCCGCAGCACCCCAGTCCAAACACACAACCATATATTTTACCCACTCCCCAGTAAAAGAACCATGCCTTTACCTTCAATAAAGCACACGCATGACATATCCAACAGAGCCACACAGTGGTGGCACATGACAGAGGCAATGGACAGTGACACATGCACAAAACTAATGAGAATAGACCACACCAATAATGAAGATTTGTGAAATGTATTAAAAAGATAACAAAATGACAAATTCAAAACCACACATGCAAATGAACAAATTATCAAACTAATACCAAAAAGAGAAGAGAATCCAAGGAAACGAAAAATCCAAGAAATTAAAACTGTAAAGTCGTCCATCGCCAAAGTCCATTAAAATAAATCCAAAGAAGGCCACCAGGGGGTGCACAGGCAATGGCTGCCTGAGTGCACAGCTCCCGCCGAAGCCCGGGAATCCGAGGGGATTATGCCCCCCCCGAGACACCCCCGCAGGTCCAACTCGAGAGGCTGAATCGGCACCCCCCCCGGGCCCCTAACCAGCGAAAGAGCGGAACTTGAGCTCCCCCGGGAACCGGAGCTCGCAATCCGTGGCTCCTGGGCGGGAGATGCGGCAGGTCCGGAATGGCCTCGGCGCCGCATGAGAAGCGGTCCCTCCTCGGACGTGCATGGTCTCGCCGCCCGACCAGCCCTCACCCTCCCTGAGACTACCCCCCCAGTGTGCGAGGAGCGACCAGGTCGGGATCCGGGCCCCCGAGACTTTGGAGACACGGCAGCGGAGCGGGGGTCGGCTCCTGCCGCCCCTCCCCCCACAACCCGAGCCGGAGCGTAACACGCAAAGATTCCCCTTGCGGCCGGGAGGCGAGCACGCGCCTGGCATCCGGGGGTCTGGAGCGGCGCCTCCAGGGACCTGGCGCCCCCCTCCCCAGGGAGTGAGAGGAGGGATCGGGACTGTCTCCCCCCCCCGGGGGTCTTCATCGCGAGCGCCCGCGGCCCGCCGGAATTTTGGAGAAGCGGAGTCGGTGAAGTCCCGGAGGGCCAGGGACTCGCCCCCCACGGGTGAGCAGACGATGGGGCGGGGGCTCCCCTGCATCCCCGCTCGATCGGAGAGGAACCCTGGGAACACGAGGACGAACATTGTGGATTCCCCCTTGATACACAGAGCCTACACAGCCCGACACAGGGGTGACCTGGGTGCGAGGCCCCCGCCAGCCACTGGTGGGGCGTGTGCCCGCCCAGAAGTGCCCCCCCAAGACAAGCCATGGGGCAAGAGCCACGGTTCCCTCCCCCCCCTAACTCTGCAGGGAGAGCCCTTTAGGCCTGGACAGTGGGGCTCCCTCGAATCGTCATCCCTCCTCCACAGGGAGACCAGAGGAGGCCTCAGACTAACACGAGGTGTTCAGAAAGGGTGAGAGGCCCCCGCCTGGGAACAGGTGGGGCGTGTGCCCGCCCCCCCAGATTTTGACACCCCCTTCGGGGCATCTGAGGAGCGTACAACCCAAGCAAGGAGGGACTGGCCAGCAGGGGACCCTCTGCCCCTCGCCAGAGCCGTGGGATCCAGACGACAGGACACAGGAAAGTACCACATGAGCTGGAGGCAAGCCTTACAGAGATACCGCTTCCAAGAGGTTGTGAGAAGAGACATAGGCTCGAACCGTGAAAGGACCATGGCCCAATCTGGGGACGCAGCCCCCTCCTCGGCGGCAATGGAAAGGGGCTTTGCCTCGATATTACAGGAAATCAGGGACATGCGCTCCGACATCGCCCGAAAATTCGAGAAAATGGACCAAAGGGTGGATAAGATCGAGGACAGACTGCTACAGGTCGAATCCAACCACTCTTCAACAGCAGTCCAAGACGTACAGTACAGCATGAGGCTGGAGGCCATGGAGAAGAGGGACGAGGAAAGGGCCCGGCAAATGGATGATTTCGAAAACAGGGAGAGGAGGAACAACCTCAGAATCTTTGGGGTGCCCGAAATGGAAGGGGAAACGGAGAGGGACATCACCCGTGCTGTACGAGATATCATCACCCTCCTGTTCGCGGAGGAGATGACAACTGGGCTAACATTCGACAGGGTGCACAGGGCGGGGGGCAGGGCCGGGGCCCCCCGGTCGATTCTGGTCCGGTTCCACTACTACTCGGAGAAGACAAAGGTGCTGGAGGAGGCCAGAAAGGCTAGGGAAATCACCTATAACAAGGCCCAGGTCTCCATATACCAAGACCTCTCCGCCTATACGCTGGCGAGGCGTAGAATGTGCCGCCCTCTTACACAGGTGCTTAAGGATAAGGGAGTGTGCTACAGATGGGGCTACCCTTTCTCCCTGACTTTTGAATACATGGGCCAAAGATCAACCCTGATCACGGAAGAGGACATAAGGGGAGCCATACAAGAGTACATGGTGGACACGAACCCCCGGTGGGGCCCTACGGGGCCGGAGCACGGTAGACCCAATGGATCTGGTCCGCCCGGTGAGAGGAGAAGGCGCACAGGTGCGAGAAAATTTAGGAAAATGAACACCCCCTCCCCATCAAAGGACGGAGAACGTAATGACTCCGAGGGCTGAACACGGGGGCTCCCTGGAGTGCCCTGGTCGGAGGGACGCAGACTCAGTGGACTCACTACTAACAACGTCCCTACGATCAGCAAGTAGGTGGGGTCCATAGAGGGGTCACAGCCGCGGGGGGATCTTGGGGGGCTCAAGGAGATGAGCTTCTTACGCAGATTGCCTGGCCGAGGTGGGCAGGCTGGTGGCTCGGCCAAAAGCCAGCGATGGCAGAACTACTTGGCTGGACGCCGGGGCGGGGGGTAGGGGGGACACGGGAGTTGGGGAAGTTCAGTTACGGTTCGGGGAGGGGGGGCAGTTGGGGTTTTGTCTTAGGCCCACCCCGGGGGAGGGGGCGGGGGGAGAAGGGGAACACAGAGCTGAAATAACGGAGCACGCGGGGAAGAGCCCTGGGAAGACGTTGACCGAGAGAGAGGAACATAGAGATCATGGCTGACGGTCTGCCCGCCCTGGGTGTGGGCTCACTTAATGTACGTGGCTTAAATACCCCCACTAAGAGGTCCCTAGTCTGTAGGGAATTTAGAAGGGCACACCTAGACTTCCTCTTCGTGCAAGAGACTCACTGGCCGCGAGGGAAGGAGCCCAAACTGCGGGGAGGGGGAATTGACGAGGTTTATACTGCATCCCACAAGTGCAAAAAGAGAGGGGTGGCCATCTTAGTGGCGAAGCACGTGGGCTTCGAGAATGAAGCCACGCTGAAAGACCCAGGGGGCTGCTATCTGCTGGTGCGGGGGTCCCTGCAGGGGGCCCCACTGACCCTAGCCGTCATTTACGGCCCAAACGAAGGCCAAGGCCAATTCTGGGAGGAGGTGGGGGATAAACTCAAGTACTTCGTCCAGTGCACGGTGGTGGTGGGGGGGGACTTCAACATGGTTCTAGACCCTGCCTCGGACAGGAAACGTGTAGGTCCGCAGCCCTCCAGGGCAGCAGACGAGATCATGGCACGTAATTTCCAAAGAGTTAACCTAGAATTGGGTCTGATGGACACGATCCCCGTCCCCAGATCGGACTCCCCCTCTTTTACATATTATTCAGCCATCCACACGTCGTTCTCCAGGATAGACTACATCTTGGTGGACAAGACCCTACACCCATTTATTTCAGGCCACAGGGTCGACCCCGTCCCCTGGTCTGACCACGATTTGGTCAGAGTCACTATAGCAAGGGGGGGACTAAGCGAACGCAGGGGGAGATGGAAGTGCAACGACTCCCTGTTAAAGGACAAAGTCCTAGCCCAGGAGGTCCTCGAGGCCATCACAGAATTTTTCGAACTCAATGATAACGGAGAGGTAGGTCTACACACCCTTTGGGACGCCTTTAAGGCGACCCTACGGGGAATCTTGATCAAAATGGGAGCCCGGAAAAAAAGGGAAAGGGAGGCCCAGGAAAGGTATCTTAGGGAGAAAATGTCACAATGGCTCCCTGGTTTACTCGACTCCTCACCACTATCCACTGTGACCCTTATGCCCTCCTGCTCACCTGCTGTCTCTTCTTCTGTTTGGAGTCCAAATCTCCTTCTTCTCAGGGCCTCTTCTCGGGAATGCAGATGGGGTCTGCCTCGAGAGGAAGCCACCCTGCCCCTCTGACTCGGGGCCTAGGGGGGCCCCCGAACCGGGGCAGACCAATGAAGGGGAAAAAGCCACAAGGCACAAAAAACCCCTTCCGATGGGATCGGATAACAGGATGCCAGGTCAGCAATGATGTGAAGGATTCCACACGGAACAAACTTCCTTCCAGAACGAAGGTAGGATGGGGGTGATGGAACTCGACAGGTAGAAAAGAACAGGAAAACTGCTGATGCCTAGTTGATTTTCAAAACAGAAGGACTGCAGAGAGAAGGGGAGCCGGAGAGGTAAGGAAGAGGATGAAATGGCAAAGCAGAACGTTCTCAGGAGAGAGAACGAGAGAGGAACAGAAGCACGGAGAAAGACACTAGAGCGTACCAACCCGGAAGCCTAACGCGAATAGGTTGCAACGCGCGGGCTTCCGGGTTGGCGCTCGTAATAAAGTGCGCCGCTGATCCGACGGCGGAGAGCTAGACCGCGGCGGGAGAACGTGCAGCTGCGTAGCGGCCGTAGCAATGGCCGCTCCGCGCCAGCGTCTCCACCACCGCCAGCGGCCGCGGCCGCAGCTAGACCGCGGCTGGAGAACGTGCAGCTGCGTAGCGGCCTTAACAATGGCCGCTCCAGCGCCAGCGTCTCCACAACCGCCAGCGGCCGCGGCTGCCGTGCATGACAGTATGCCCCCCTCCAGATCCCACCCCTCCGGGTTTCCCCGGATGTGTTCGGTGAAAACATTTTAACAGTCTAGGAGCATGTACATATGACCTGGGTTCCCAAGAATCCTCCGAACTGGGATAGTTCTTCCATGACACAAGGTATTCCAATCTGCCTCTACGATATCTGGAATCTAATATGGCAGATACCTCATATTCTTCGGGTATGGCCTGGGGATGACTCGCTATCCCGGTAGCCTTTCTGACAGGAGTACTTGAATCGACTAGCCGGAAGAGGGAGGAGTGAAAGACTGGGTGTATCCGAGACATGGACTTGGGAAGTTGTAATCTATAAGCCACTGGGTTAATTTTCTTGATTATTTTGAAAGGTCCGATAAACCGGGGGGTTAGTTTGGTTGGGTGTACCCATCTCGGCAGATATCTGGTGGACAACCAGACCCGCTCTCCCTCCCTCCAATCAGGACCGGATAAACGTCTTCTATCAGCCACCTCCTTATACCGGCGTCTGGTAGATATCAGACTTTGTTGAGCGGTAGTGTGGGCAGAGGTTATTTGATCTAAGGTGGATTCGATGGTGGGTATATTTGAGGGTGAAGAGAAAATCGGTAATATACCTCGAGGGTGGAAACCATACGAACAAAATAAAGGGCTGAGTCCCGTCGCCGAGTAAACAGCGTTGTTATATGCGTATTCGGCGGTGGGCAGAAGACTCACCCAATTGTCCTGATACTTGTTGACATAACATCGGAGGTATTGTTCCAGGGAGGCATTAAGGCGTTCTGTCTGACCATTAGTCTGAGGATGGAAACCGGATGACAAGGCCCTCTCTATCCCTAACCGTTGACATAGTGCGCCCCAAAATCGAGAGGTATATTGAGAGCCCCGGTCCGAGATAATCTTATCAGGTAACCCGTGGAGCCTGAATATGTCTCTAAGGAATACTTCAGCCATTTCTGTAGCGGATGGTACTCCTTTCAGCGCTGAGAAATGGGCCAGCTTGGTAAATGAATCAATGGTAACCATAAGACATGTCAGCCCCTGGGATCGGGGCAGGTCTACTATGAAGTCTGTGGATATTTGGGACCATGGCTGGCTTGGCAATTCTGGTTGCATCAACAACCCATAGGGCTTGTGAGTGGAGTACTTGTTTTGGGCGCATACCATACACGACTTACAGTGTTGCATTACGTCGTGAGAAAGAGAAGGCCAGAAGAAAGAGCGAGAGATCAACTCCACAGTACCCTTGACGCCCCTATGTCCGGCGGTAACATGGTTGTGACCCCATTCCAGTACTTTCAGTTGTAGGGGTCTAGAGGGAATGTACAAACGCTGCCCCACCAGTAAAAGGCCTTTAGACCAGCGAAGTTGAGGTTGTAAGCCACCCGGCACAGTGGTTGCTAAATTTGGTTGGGTTGCTGTCTAAACTTCTTGAAGGAATGACGAGATTATCCCCACTATTCGGTTTCGGGGAAACATCATGTGACTAAATGAAGAAGAGTGATTCTCGGAAGTCTGACATCTTGCCAGGGCGTCAGCCAAACCGTTTTGAGTGCCTGGAATATAGGTTATAGAAAAGTCATATTGGCTGAAGAAATGAGCCCAACGAACCTGTCTGGAGTTGACGCATTCCATGTTTCGAAGGATCTTTAGGTTCTTATGATCTGTACGTAAAGTGAATGGGTGTGAACCGCCTTGTAGCAGATGTCTCCACTCTTCACATGCCGCCTTGAGCGCTAGAAGTTCCTTTTCAATGACTGAATAATTCTGTTGACTGGTGGATAGAGTCTTAGAAAGGTATGCGATAGGATGTTCCAGTCCCTCTTTGAGTTGCAGAAGTACTGCTCCTAATGCGCTTGCGGAAGCATCAGCCTCTACTGTAAAGGGCTGATTCTGATCAGGTTGGGATAGTATAGGTGCGGAACAGAATCTCCTCTTTAAACCAATAAAGGCTTGATTGGCCGTTTCCGACCATAGAAACGGTTTAGCCTCCTTCTTGAGTAGTGAAGTAATGGGCAGCACTATCTGCGAAAAATGTTCAATAAACTTTCTGTAGAAGTTGGCTAGTCCCAAGAATCGTTGGACATCCTTCAAAGACCTGGGTGCGGGCCAGTCCAAGATGGCAGACACCTTCCTGGGATCCATGGTTATGCCTTCATGGGATAAGATATAACCCAAGTAAGGAACAGAAGATACGTAAAAAAAGCACTTCTCGGGTTTGACTAATAGGTGTTGGGATCGTAGTCGATGAAACACTGTCTGAAGATGCGACGCATGTGCTGAGGTGGATTCTGAAAAAACCAAGATGTCATCGAGGTAGACTATGACATTGATGAATAATAGGTCAGAAAACAAGCGATCCATAAAACGTTGGAATATTGCCGGAGCGTTAACCAAGCCGAATGGCATTACTCGATATTCAAAAAGGCCAAAAGGCGTCCGAAAGGCCGTCTTCCATTCGTCTCCATCTCTAATCCGGAGAAGGTGGTAAGCACTCCTGAGATCTAACTTTGAGAAGACGGTTGAACCCTGTACAGCTTCCAGTATGTCGGCTATCAAAGGCATTGGATAACGGTCACGCACCGTGACCTTATTTAGACCCCGATAGTCGATACATGGCCTTAATTCCGAGGAATCCTTTTTTGGTATGAAAAATAAAGATGCCCCAGCCGGTGATTTGGAGGGTCGAATAAGGCCATTGGTCAGATGAGAGTCCAAGTAAATCCGAAGCGCCTTCTTCTCTAATAGAGATAGTGAAAACATGCGACTAAACGGAACCAGGGCATCTGGTACCAGCTCGATGGAGCAGTCTTCCGGACGGTGTGGAGGGAGATCCAAGACCGGATTGTCTTTGAAAACTTCTTTGAACTTAACCAATTCTGAGGGAATCTTGCAAACTTCATGCACTCCTTCTTGTTGGGGGTTTAGGACTCGTACAAACTCTTCTGAGGTATGGAGTAAACAGTACTGTTTACAATATGAGGATGTAAAAGCCAGGGTGTTCTGAGCCCAGTCGATTAGCGGGTTGTGCCTTCTTAACCAAGGGATTCCGAGGATAACCGGAAAATGGGCTGCTCGAATTAAGTCGAACTGTAGCTGTTCTGAATGTTGGAGAATGCACGCCTTCAGAAAAATAGTGGAATGGGTGATGGGCCCCGATGACAGAGGAGAGCCATCAACTCCTTCTACCTTCTGGACTTCTTCCAGTTTCTGCAGTGGGAGACCATGTTTATGTGCCCACTCAGTGTCCATAAATACCCCTGCGGCGCCACAATCCAAAAGCGCCATAGTGTTGAAGACTTTTGTCGGGGTTTCCAACCGGATGGGAACAGCCATAAGGCGAGAGTCCATGGTGGTGGAATGAGACGCTACGGTCACCGTAACATAGGGACTTGTGGTCGAACCTCGGTTACTCGTCCCCTTCAGTTCCGAGGTCGGTCGTTTCCCGAGCGTCTTGGTGGGACTTCAGTACAACTTCGCAGTAAGTGGGAACCGGATCCACAATACATGCAGAGGCCCGCTTCCCTCCGGCGTCTTCTTTCTTCGGGGGTCAACGGGGACCGTGCGGACCCAACTTGCATGGGTTCCTCCTTGTTACTGGAGTGAGACAGTGAGGGCATAGGGTAGGCACTAGGTAGTGGGGTGACGGACACCCTTTGTTTCTTCCGTTCTGCCTTGCGTTCGCTAAGGCGGTAGTCAATCTGTGTTACTATGGAGAATAAGTCCGACAGGGTAGTAGGACGGGCTATACGGGCCAGCTCATCCTTTATCTCCTCCTTCAATCCTCGACGGAATATTGTATACTGGGCCCTTTCTGGCCAACCTGCCTCAGAGGCCAACCGTTTAAAGGTGGAGATGTAAGTCTGCAGGTCCTTGGTACCCTGTTGCACATCCAAAAGTTCCTCTGCAGCCACATGTGTGATCTCTGGTTGTTCGAACTGCTGGCGCAATAAGGTCAGAAGACCCCCATAATCTCTGATAATAGGGTTATTGTTGGTCACATATGGGGTGGCCCAAGCCAAGGCATTTCCCGTCATATTAGAAATCATGTACCCCACCTTAGCTTGATCGTTAGAGAACATCAGTGGTCTGAATGCAAAGTAAACGGAACATGCTTCCAAGAATTCTTTTAAGCGCTTTGGGGTGCCGTCATATTTGCCTGTGGACAAGGTCATCGGCGGTAAGTCGGAATCTCTAGCTTCTCGATTAGAGATCATCTGTCTCAGAACTACATTGTCTGCCTTTACATTCTGTAGTTCCATATTCATGGCCTGAACCGCGGCTACCAAATCTTGTATTTGCTCGGGGGAGGCCATACTTCTTTCTAGGCGTTGCAAACTGTCACAATGGCTCCCTGGTTTACTCGACTCCTCACCACTATCCACTGTGACCCTTATGCCCTCCTGCTCACCTGCTGTCTCTTCTTCTGTTTGGAGTCCAAATCTCCTTCTTCTCAGGGCCTCTTCTCGGGAATGCAGATGGGGTCTGCCTCGAGAGGAAGCCACCCTGCCCCTCTGACTCGGGGCCTAGGGGGGCCCCCGAACCGGGGCAGACCAATGAAGGGGAAAAAGCCACAAGGCACAAAAAACCCCTTCCGATGGGATCGGATAACAGGATGCCAGGTCAGCAATGATGTGAAGGATTCCACACGGAACGAACTTCCTTCCAGAACGAAGGTAGGATGGGGGTGATGGAACTCGACAGGTAGAAAAGAACAGGAAAACTGCTGATGCCTAGTTGATTTTCAAAACAGAAGGACTGCAGAGAGAAGGGGAGCCGGAGAGGTAAGGAAGAGGATGAAATGGCAAAGCAGAACGTTCTCAGGAGAGAGAACGAGAGAGGAACAGAAGCACGGAGAAAGACACTAGAGCGTACCAACCCGGAAGCCTAACGTGAATAGGTTGCAACGCGCGGGCTTCCGGGTTGGCGCTCGTAATAAAGTGCACCGCTGATCCGACGGCAGAGAGCTAGACCGCGGCGGGAGAACGTGCAGCTGCGTAGCGGCCGTAGCAATGGCCGCTCCGCGCCAGCGTCTCCACCACCGCCAGCGGCCGCGGCCGCAGCTAGACCGCGGCTGGAGAACGTGCAGCTGCGTAGCGGCCTTAACAATGGCCGCTCCAGCGCCAGCGTCTCCACAGCCGCCAGCGGCCGCGGCTGCCGTGCATGACAGAAAATCGCCCCACTCCAACCTGGGGGTCTCCCCACGGTCCCCATAGACAGCGACCAGGTGGCCGCCCTGGACGATTATAGACTCCAACTGAAGGATCTTCTTCTCCACAAGACAGAGAGGAGTCTTCAACTGGTCAAACAGAAGTACTACGAAAAAGGGGACAGGGCGGATAGGATTCTGGCCTGGAAACTGAGGGAGGTGCAGAGAAGCCGAATAGTGAAAGCGATAAAGAACGAGGCGGGAAAGGTGGGCCATGATACACCCCACATTGGCGAGGCCTTCTGCCGATACTATGAGAAACTATATTCGTCTGAATATAATGGGGATGAGGCAGAGATGGAGGGGTTCCTGAACTCGATCCAGATCCCGGCCTTGACCAGGGAGATGGCGGAGGGGTTGGAGGGCCCTGTGACCGAGGACGAGGTGGAGCGCACGATAAGTGGGATGAAGGTGGGCACTTCCCCGGGTGAGGATGGTTACTCGGTCTACTTCTACAAAAGGTTTCGCTCGACCCTTTCTCCCCACCTGGTAAAAGTGTTTAACGCGGTGCTGGAAGGGGGGTCCCTCCTCGACTCCATGATGGAGGCAATTATTGTGGTGCTTCCCAAGGACGGCAGGGACCCCAGGGAATGCTCCTCCTACCGACCCATCTCCCTATTGAATGTTGATGTAAAGATTCTAGCCAAGGTGATTGGGGGGCGCTTGGAGGGGGTCCTACCGAAACTGGTCCACGGAGACCAGGTGGGGTTCATTAGGGGAAGACAGGGCTCAGACAATATTCGGAAAACCATAGATTTGTTGCACTATGCCCAGGGATCGGATCTGAACGCAAGCGTCCTGTCCCTAGATTCGGAAAAGGCGTTTGACAGGGTGGAGTGGGGATTCATGGAACTTACCCTCCAGAAAATGGGTTTTGGGCCACACATCAGGGATTGGGTGGCGGCTTTATACAGGGCCCCAAAGGCCAGAGTCCAAGTGAATGGTGGGTTGTCGGAGCCCTTCCCCCTTTCACGGGGGACAAGGCAGGGATGCCCACTCTCCCCTTTAATTTATGTCCTCTCCATGGAACCCCTGGCCATAGCAGTCAGAGCACACTCTGAGATTAAGGGGATTAGGAGGGGGGAGGTGGAATTCAAGCTCTCCCTGTTCGCAGACGATATTCTGGCCTATCTGGTTGACCCGAGATCCTCGCTTCCCCCACTCCTGTCCCTGATGACTGCGTTTGGGCGCTTCTCAGGACTCAAGATCAATGCCTCCAAATCAGTCCTGCTCCCCATGAGAACCCGGGACCCGGGCTTAGACCCTCTGGACAGCCTGGAAGGAATAACAGTGGGGAAGGCCTCTATTCGATACTTGGGAGTCCTCCTCACCCGGGATTTATCCAATCTTGCCCCTGCCAACTACGACCCCGTTGTGTCAAGAGTCACCGCAGACTTAAGGAGGTGGAGGTCAATGATCCTGTCCTGGTACGGCCGCATGACGGCAGTGAAGATGAACATTCTCCCGCGATTATTATATCTTTTCACCGCCCTCCCAACAGCTGTCCCCGACAGGACCTTCAGGGTCCTCCAGAATGCAGTGCGTGAGTTCATATGGCAGGGCAAGACCCCGAGGACCGTAAATAAGGTCTTGACCTTACCGAGGGAGGAGGGAGGGTTCGGGTTGCCAGACTTCCAACTTTACTTCCGGGCTGCCCAGCTGCGTGTCCTCCTGGAACACATGAAAGAGGGGATGGGCACTTACTGGTCCTACTTAGAGGATATGGACGCCCACCCACTAAAGATTCGGGACCTCCTGTGGACCCCTAGCAAGTTCATCCCGAACAGACTCAAATCTCATCCAACCTTGGGAGTTCTTTGGACAATCTGGAGGGAATGCCCCCAGACGGCACACCTAACGTCTTGGCCGTGACCGATGTCATCGCTCTGGGGTCACCCCCTCAATCTGCGAAGCAGGGGGTTCCGCAACGCCCAGTCGTGGTCCGACTTGGGGATGGAGTGGGCGGGGCAAATGTTTAAGGAGGGGGAATTCCGACCATATGAGGAACTGAGAGACGCCCTTGGTCAGGGGTCCCTTTCCATATTTGAATACATCCGTCTGAAGGGAATCCTATGTGACCAGGCCTGGGGCCAGAACCTGAAAAGACAGCTGACCCCCTTCGAGAAACTCCTGGACTCGGCTACCTCCAGGAAGGGTGTGGTATCAGGGATGTATAGACTACTGAACATGGTTAACCTGGGGGAGAGAAGGGGGTTCCGCACTTTCTGGAATGACCTAGCGGGGGACGAGATCTCGGAAGACGCATGGTCGAGGATATTTAAAATAGCTTTCCATGGGAACTTATTCACAGCGGACATGGAACACAACTTCAAGATCCTACAGGGATGGCACAGAGACCCGGGTAAGTTGTCTAAAATGTTCACGGGAGTGTCCCCCGCATGCCCAAGGGGATGTGATCAGGTCGGCACGAGAGGGCACATGTGGTGGCACTGCCCGAAAGCTCAGGCATACTGGGAGAAAGTGAGGGGCTGGATCGCCGAAGTCTCTGAAGAGCTTCTCCCCCAGAACCCTCTGACAATGCTGCTGGGCCTCCCCCTGGAGGACACGGACATACCCCGATACCCTAGAATGTGGGAAACAATGTTGAGGGCAGGAAGGGTTGCGCTGGCCCAGAAATGGAAGAGCCCGGAGACCCCATCGAAGGAGGACTGGCTAAAAAAGGTGAAAAACATGTTCCTGATGGATAAACTGACGGCTATGATGAACAATGACTTGGGCTCATTCCAAGCAAACTGGTACGGGGTACAGCAGATATGGGGTTGCGATGTGCATTGATCCTCAGGGGGGGAACAAGGTGTGGACAGGGCCCACGGCCCAGGGGACGATGGTAGATAATCAGTCATTCACGTAGTCAACGCTCTCGCTCTTTCTTGAGCTCCAGACTTTCGGAGCTTTCAATGTGGCTCCCCAGCAAGAAGTTCCAACAGGGACTAAGTTGTTGTTTTTTTTTTTTTTTTTTTCTTCTTCTCTCTCTTCGGGGGGGCAGGTTCGTTTGGGGAGGGGAAGGGGGGGTAACTGGGCCAGTAATTTGCACAACTTGTGAAAATGCCTTGCGCCTATTTGTTATATTATAAAAATGTCAATAAAACAAAGTTTAAAAAAATAAATAAATAAATCCAAAATTGAAAACCATAAAAAACCATTAGTCCATGGGATAAAAATAAGAAAGTATGTACATGTCTGGAACTATACACAAAGTAAGTCACAAGGGTCCATAATCCCAAAAATAATCCTATCAAAAACAGAACTATATACAAAAAGGACGAGCAAAGTCTGTGGACTCCAAATCATAAATAAAAAGAAAGGAAACCTATGCCTAAATAACTATGTACAAAGGCGGCGGCCTAGTCCGACGGCTCACTTCTTGATGTTCCGGGCCAGGGCATCATCGAACTCCACGTCGATGTCCCGGAGGCGGGCCTGTTCCCTGGCCTCGAGGGCTCTCAGGGATGTTGCCATGGACTCCACCAAGTCCCTGCGAGTTGCCACAAGGCTCTCAGCCCGCCTCAATGTCCGGTGCATGGAATTCTCTGCCCTGACCCTCTCTGCCCGCTCTGCATCAATTGCTGGCCCAACCGTTGCCACACGAAAGACACTTCCAGTCCTGGGTCCTCCTGCCCATCGGCCAATGCCTGCCCCCAGGATGTTGTTGGCCCCGAGTGATGACGCCTCCCACACCGAGCCTGCTGCTGCCTCAATGTCAAATTCCTCTGCCACCACGACGGCCTCCGGGATGATGGTATCCCCCGGCGCCGTCGTGCACGTGCCCTGCTTGATGATGCCTGCACATCCTCCAATTGCTGTGGTCCAGTTGGTGGTGTGACCTCTCCCGCTACACCTCCGACTCCCGACTGTGGCAGGGATGTGTTCTCCACCAGCCTGGCTGCAGGTTCCGGGGCAGCCCCACAGGGGGCCCAGGTCATACATGGGCAGGAAGACGGCACAGAGGATGACTGGCACATAGGGGGTGCAGTTGAGGAGGGGCTCGTAAGAGTGTCCAGCACACGGCAGAACCCTGCGCCAGTGACCTGTCCTAGCAAGTCGAGGTGGTCACACAGGTATTCGAAATGACGTGCACTGTCCTGCTTAGAACCATGCATGTCATCCCGAATACCACGCGTGCGCAATGCCATACCGACTAGGACAGGCTGCACATGGTCATGGATTGCCATGTCCACAGGGAGAGGACGGCCAGTTGTTGTAGACGCATCCCCTACCTGCGAACAGGCCTGGACAGAGGCATCCCTGCTGGTGCAGGATGATGACGTCACAGGATCAAGGACAGGATTACACACAGGCACCTCCGTGGTGACCTGTGTTGCCTCCTGCCCCTGTCCCTGGACTGCACCACTCGCACCAGTGGAACCACCCCCTCCAGGCCCCATGCGTGGAGCTGATACGGCCTCCTCTTCAACCACATCCCCCACCAACCTAGATGACTCGGTGCTGTCTTCCTCAGTATGCCCCTGTGGGGGCTCAGCTGCCCATTCTGCTGCAGAGGAGTCCACCTCCAACCCTGGCCTCTTGGACCTCCCCTCGGCAGCTGTGACCATGGAGGTGGCACCAGACGCCCCACTCCTGGAAGATATAATAACCTGGGAGGGGAGCTGGGCCCTGAGTACCCGGCTGGCGGTGGCATCCCTGCCGCTGGGCTCCACAGCACCGTCTCTGCCCTCTTCATCAGTCAACGCTGCAGACAGGGAGAGACAGAACACAGGCATCAGGGCACCGTACAATGGTCTGCTTCACACATGACAGTTGCACATGAGTGTCAGTGTCAGACATCACAGATGCCATCACACTCCCCAACACACATGTCATTTGAACCCACACACATGCACAAATAAACTGGGATCTTGCAACAGGCATCAGCATCCATACACACGTAACTGCATGAACATCCAAAGGTTGGCATGACATCACAAGCAACATGGGAGTGCCGATCACATGCACACACGCCACCAGACAGACATGCATCTGTACATCTCCACCACCTGTCAAAGTGCAATCATCAGCAACTATGTCACATCTGCCAATCAGGTACCCAGATGTCCGGGTCACATGCATCTATGGCGTCTCGCAGTCACACACATGTCAAACAGACACACGCACATGTACACCGTGCACTTACATGAAAGTGGGACCAGCATCCATGTGTCACACCCCAAACATGGCATAGTACATACACAGAAATGCAAACATGTGTGCATCTCCACATGCAGTTGGGCATCATGCATTGGAACACATACACCACTGATGTGCATCACACATGACTGGACTCACATGCAGCACTGGCATGTCCCTGCACACACACATCCATACATTGGCCATGTCAGAGATATGTCCAAGCTGCACACTCCTGCTACACCTCAACATGCACTGTGTGGAATGGGATAGCCCAGACACTCACCGCTTGACTCCAGACGGGTCTGCCTCTCTAGGACCTGGTGGTGAAGCACTGGGTTGATGCGTTCCAGGACCCTCATCTGGTCAATGGTAAGGTGGACCTGGCGCCCCTTGCATCCGTTGCACGCAAGAGGTGCCGGGCCTTCATGAGGGTCCTGGACCTGAAGTCCTCCCAGCGCTTCTGGATGTGTTTCAAGTCGCGGGTTGCCACCCCCTCCGCGTTGATGGCAACCATGATGTCTGACCAGGTCCTCTTCCTTCTATCCTTGTCAGCGCACGTTCATCTGAAGACGGCATCATAATGCCCCAGGACTTGCTCCACCAGGATGCCAACTTCTTCTGTGTGTGAGAAGCTGACAGCCCTCTGCCTCTCTGGCTAGGAGTTGCCAGTGGTCTCAGATGGTGTTTGCCCTGACATGGCAACCCCAGAGGGAGGTGTGAGTGAGCAACTGGGTCCTGGGGCTGGGCTGTGGAGCAGTCAGGATTCTTCTGTTCCAGCAGGGGTGGTCGCAGCAACTGGACCCCTGCAGATGGCTGATGTGTAGGCACCAAATAGCAGGGCACGTGGGCAGCAGGCAGGCAGGCAGCAGTAGATGGCTCGTGGGAGGTTGCTCGGGGCTCTGGGGGGGCAGGAAAATGGCCTTCTGGGCAGGAGCGTGGTCTTCCGTGTGTTGTTGTGTGGCCAGCTTGATGCAGAGTGAATCCGCATGTGAAAAACAGCACGTTTGCGTGAAAATCGAGGAATGGCCCTTAGAGCGTAAGCGCATAAGTGACGTGGCACGCGTAGGCGTTGCTATGCGCAGGGGGGTAAAGGTCCATGTAAAATGCCATTTTCTTGTACGTGCTTTTGGTGGAGAGCGAGCGTGTGATTCTTATACTTCTTGTGGGTTGACACGTGATTGCTTCACAGCGGTTGCAGTGCATACTCCTTGTTTACTGCGGCAGAGCTCAATTCTTATTTTGGTGGGGCTGTTGCCAACGTACACACACCTGTGTTTTTTCCATTAATTTTGCAGGCAGACGGTGAGTCGCACACATATTTTTCTACTGTGGTTGCCCCGTGTGTCGCGTACCCATTCCGAGTTCATTGTAGCCTGCGTGTACCACACATATGCATTTGATGTGTTCCTGGGTGCCACAGAGTACTGCGGGTCCTTTATTCCACGCACGTGGGCTACCGAGGAGTCGCGTGCATGTTTGTTTTTGGGGTGCCTGAGCGTTGCATGACCCGTCATTTTCCCCCAGGGGTCACAGACAGCCTTGCAGGAGCACAGGGGTACCTATTCCATCTAGTACCCTGCCCCCTTCACCCCAATTGCCCGGGACAATTGTTTTCTGCACCTCCCATTTGCACAAGTACATCAGTGCCATGGTTGGGAGGTGATCAAGTGGTAAGGGAGGCATTGGTGGCCGACCTCCAAGAGGTGTCCGTAGTAGGGGACGTGGCCAGGATGAGCAGGGTGGCGAGGGTGGCCAAGGTGGCAGTGGTGGGCAATGTGGGCAGGGTGACCAAAGAGGGCAGTGTGTCCAGGACCATTCAGGGACACCTATGCCCCCCCCAGTGGGTCAGGGAGATGCAGCTGACACCATCCCAGCTCAGGCCCTGCTAGCCCAGCCCGGATTGGTCACCAAACAGGCATGGGATGACTCACAGGCCAACCTCCATGTCACGAAGTCCAAGCCATGTGTGGCAGTGAAAGTTGCTGTCACCAGGCCACGTGTGGCATTGAAAGTTGCTGTCACCAGGCCACGTGGATCTGGGGCAGCAATGTCATCTGCTGCCCCAAGTAGCCAGGGTGAGGAGGCTGCAGGGGCAGCTGCAGCTCACTCCACCCCGGCTCTGAGCCACCCAGCCGGGACAGTGTTGGTCCCGGACACTCACACCAAGGCAGTTGTGCCGCTTGGTCCTGGCAACAGCACCCAGCAGCCAGTGCCTGCAGTGAGATCTTTGGTCATCGTGCCATTGCCTGCTTCAGGTGGCCAGTCCACCTGCGCTTCAGCCTCTACAGACGGGAGCAGTGTAAGCCACTCAGGGTCCGCACCACCTCTCAAGAGGAAGAAGCGTGCTCTTGTGGAACAGGCTGGGACCCCAGACACGGCTCGCCCCTTCCGGCACGTCAAGGAACCAGAGTTTCAATAATGTGGAACTAGACGCACTTGTAAGCTACATGTCGGAACATGGCCGCGACATGCTGGTGACGGCAGGGTGCAAGACTACGCCTGCTCAGCGTAGGGCCCACTGGCAGTGCATCGTGGACCACATTAGTTCCTTGGGATTTGTGAAGCGCACAGCTGATGATTGCTCAAAGCGTTGGAATGACCTCAAACGCCAAGCAAAAAAGAAGCTGGCTTCTAATTACACCTCTACTCTGGTGACTGGCAGTGGGTCACCACCAGAGGAGGATGAACTCACAGAAACTGAGGCAATCGCTGGAGGGTTCATCGCAGAGGATCAGATCCAAGGCGTGGGAGACCTACCAGATCTTGAGACAATGTCCGGTGAGTGTCCATGCGTGTGTGTCCAGACCATGTGTATGTCGCTTGGGTGATGTGTTGTGATTGAGTGCCAGGTCAGGCTGTGTAGTCATAACTGCCATATGTGACCCATGTAGTGCCTCCAAACCATCCCCGCTCTTGGGTTTGGGGTTCACTGTATCCCTACTGACCACTGCAAACACCCTACTGACCACTGCAAACACTTTGCACATGATGACTGCACATGCCCTTAAACGGCCATCATGCCACAACATTGTTATTACAGTTTTTTCTCTTTATTCTGCCTGATTGATGGAATCATTTGCATGAAAAATGCAGATTTGTGTGCCTTTGTGCCCGAAAATCACCATACTTCAGACAGGGATTTTCACCCAGAAAGGCGCACAACTGTGCGCTTTTCACACAAATGATTCCATCAATCAGGCTGATTGACTGCTGCGCACCTACACATGTACTGCACCCGCTCACTTCTGAGCCCTGTTTGAACTTTCAACATGACAATTGACTTATGTCATGTGCAAGTGACCTACCATTGATGCATCCATGTGCCTCCCATCACTGTATTTGAACACACTGGCGTTGTTGCAGCGTGTGACACGTGTGTTTTGACCCAATCTTTTGCATGTTCTTTTTGATGATATGCGTTTTACATGGATGGGGGACAGTAGTGATTAACTCCCATCTGGGTGTCCTTGTCAGTTCTGCCATGGCTATGCTACGTGCCATCTGTGTGCTGGCATGTGTCATGTTTGTGGATGGTCCATGCCACTCACAGGCTTATGTGTGATGCCGGTGTTATGCACCATGCAGCACATGTGTTGCTTTTCCATTTTGGAGTCATCAGTGTCTGCTTTCAGGGTCCCCTTCCACTTCATTTTGTGCAGATGATGATGCACTAGATGCTGTGAAGGAGGAGGAGATGGCGCTGGGGCAGGAGTACTCAGAGCCCCAACCAAGCACCAGTGGAGGATGTGGGGTGGTGCTGCACGAGAATCCATTGCTTCTACAGACCATTCTGTCCACGGGTGACTCTGGGTACACCTCCGAGGATCTCTATGGCTCAGGTGCTGAATCAGACATTGACACAAATGTCCCGTTGTAGGTGAGTGTTTCTGGCAGGGATGCTGTTCTGTCCAATGCACCTGCACTAGGGGTAGACCCCTCAATGGCCCATTCAGTGTTAGAATGTCGGCCTGTGGCGGTTACGGATTCAGGGCCACACTCCGCAATATTTGCTCCTCTTCCTGGGGCAGCAGATCAAACCCGAAAGGCAGGTGGAGCTCCAGCAGCAGGCAATGCGGTCCATGTGTCGCTCGCACAGGCAGGACATGTTGGCCTCCAACACGATTCGACGGGCTGAACTGGGGGCTCTGCGCACAGCCATATCTGCAGAGGCACGGGTACACAGGGATGCCCTGACGGAAGATAACAGCTCCCCTAGAGCTACTCTGGTTGCACTTGAGGTGTCCCGGAGTAGACAGTCAGAACAGCAGCTGGAGCAGCTAACACGCACAATCTCAGCTGAGCTCCAGGCAACCCGTGAGGAGATCTGTGCATCACGCGAGGCCTTGCAGGCAGAACTCCGTGCTACCAGTGACGTGCTGCAAGGGGACCTCCGGAGCATCATCCTGCAGAACCAAACCTTTCAAACCTGCATGCTTGCTGCCATGGAGGAGCATGGCAGGGCTTTGCGTGGTCTGCCTCCCATACCACACACACCTTCTCATGTAGCACCAGCGGATGATGACAGCAACGGCAGTTCTCCCACTATCGGTAAACCGTGCAGGCCATGAGCCCAAGGAGGGATTTTTTTTCTCAACATCCATGCATGTGGGGTTTGGGGTGCACCCTGCATCTCCTCCCTGCTGGGTGGTCTCCTCCCCACCCCCGGTCGACCCATGGCCATTTTTTATTTTTTTCCTTTTTAATTTTTGTTTTTCCTCTTTTTTGTCTATTGTGCATTCATGTTACAGTGTGTCGCTTTGTGTGGCACCCGTAGGCATCCACTGTGTGTTCCAGCTAGGCCCATACAGGCGTGTCTTGTGTTTGTGTTTGAAGCTTGGGGTCCAGACACATATGCCCCTCCTGCTTCCCCTTTCGATGGGCTCGCAAGGGGGGCACTGTGTGACAGTAACTTACACAGAGGCATTGGGCTTCCATCAGTTGTGTGGCTAGTCTGTAGTCCAAACTGTGTACAAACCCCTAGTGGGGATTACTGATGATTTCTCCACTGCATGGTTGATTTGTATATTGTATTCAATATTGTTCATTATGCATATTTACATGTTGCTTCTTCATGTCTTACCTTGCCTGTCTCCATTGCAGATGCAGTTCATGTTGTATGTAGTACCCTGCCACATTTACCTACCAGCAACACACTGAAGATGGGAGGGTTAATGGTTCATTTGGGGGACTCCCCTTTGTGTGTTAGTTCTATTACTCATTTGTCCCCCGGATGCCTTTTGAGTATTTATCCCTCATGTGGAATACACTTGGGGTGAAGAGCATCTTACCAATATTTATATGACGTTACCACTAGTGAAAGTCAGGGTGTGTGCCTTTTTTACCATTCCGGTATTAGAACAACCAGAAAAGAAAAAGAATACCCTCTAAAGGGTTTTTAAACAGCATTCCTGTGTTGTGTATTTCTTTATTCAAAACTGCTATTTTGTTCATGTTCCTATCAAACTAGTTTTGCATGCCTAATATTTTGAATTTGTGGACAGGAGGAACCCCAAACGCCATTCCAGGTTATGGCAATACTGTCTTCAACTCTTTTCATGCACAGGGCATGTGCATTAACCCTCTAGGCACAGCATCCACTGGGCCTCCTAGCTCAAGATCGCTCTGAGCGTTGCAACCCCTCTTCTGCCCAGTTCTATCCGTCATACAAGTTGCTTACACATCATACGTGGAGCAGATTTCACCATCCCTTTCCCGACAGATTTTCCACCCCCTGTGCCACCATTTGGGACCCAGTAGCATGCCGTTACACCAGGTCCCCATTTAATATGCAGTAAAGATCAGAAAGTGTTGCATGAGCCAAAAACCAAGTGGCCTCACCTTCATAAACAGAGCTTCATTTTTCCATGTGAGAGTAGAGCTGGGCAGCTTGACCTGGCAGTTAGGTCACTAGCACCCAAAACACAAGTCATGCTACTGGCCTAGAAAAAGTAAATGTTGCCTGACTCTGGGCTAGAAGCTGCTGTATCGCTGACAGAATACGAAGTAGCTGGCAAGGTCCTTCCTTTGTTCCCCCGCTTCCCCTCCATAAAAAATGTGCCCACTCAGTTCCGGCTCTAGCAGGGGGGGTCACCTTGTCAATGGTGTTAGCCACCACTGAGGGCTGGGAGGGAGGGGAGGTGGGGCATAGTGGATTTCACTCTACAACTTCAGAGCCATTAGCATTCTGAATGGTTGCAATGCAGGAGGCTCAGCAAAGGTTGTTCGCTTGCCCTCGACAATGAACTATGCCCCACGGCCATGAAATCAGAAATGATCAAGGAGGTGGAGGGCTATTCACACCTGTAAGTGAGCACGTGCTCAAGCAGGCGACCTTCAACTCTCTAGCAAGTTTCTACGTTGCTTTTTATTAACTGCACTGTTCATCTTGCTTAATTTCCAACCTCTCAGTTACAAGGTAGATATTTTCTCAAACCTAAAATCACAAGTTGATTTCTGTAATTTAATGTATGCTTATTTTTGTGGGAAAGGAACTGCTGTTCACATCATGGTTAACTGTATCAAACAATAAATCACAGGTGATGTCGCTTGATCACTTTCTGCAGCAGGTGCATCCTTCGACTGAGGGCCCTTAAAAATGGTGTTCAAAGTATAAATTCTGCTGCATTAACTACTTGAGTATAAGTGACAAAATAAGGTTAATAGCAAGAAAGCCTTGAGGGGAGAGTGTAGCAAAATCAAAGTGATAAATGCAAGGCTTTGAATTAAACATTACCACCATCATTGGTCTGGCTAGATTGACATGCCATCATTCTTTGGTATGTCTGTGTCATTACAGACGGGAACAAGCCAATAACGTCTTAGTTCTGCCACCAAAAAGTACAGTTCAATCTCACTTGTTAGGCCATGTCCCCTCTGCACTCGAACACAAGCCAACACATGCATAATTTGTTCAGCCTTGTGGTATAGCAGTTTGGTCAGGGCTGCTCAGATTAGTGGCAGTACCAAGGCTGATTTGTGACCAGGGCAATGCCAGTGGTTATGACTGATTCAGAGACATCCATCCAGACTTTTTTAGTGTTGGCTATTAGGTGTAAGCCAGACCCTTGCACTGGAACACAGATAGGATTAAGATGGGATGTGAAGACACACAGCCTATCACCTATGGGGGCGTTTGGTAATACACCTACCATTTGCCATGTTAATCCCTAAGGGGTTCCCACCGACTACCTGCCCCTCACCACCAAAATATACCCTCTTTGGAAATCTTTGAGCAAGCTTTATCACAGTAACACCAAACATTGGGGCTAATTCCGAGTCGGGCAGTCCGGTAAAAAAAGTGCCAGTATCTGAGGATACCAGCACTTTACCGGACTGCCTGACTACGGGGGTGCTGGTGGGGTACCTGGGGCACATGGGTCACCTTCAGCTAAATGCTGCCAAAAAAAACCTTGTTACCACCACCAGCATTGCCAAAAGCGGTAATGATGGCAAATCCCCTCATGGAGTTCTATGGAACTCCATGAATGGGGATTTACACCGCTCCCCCGCCACCCGCAATCCGGGGGCATTGCCGCCAGACCGGGTGCTGGAAACGGTAACAGCCTTTGCTGGTGTCCTGGCGGCTCTACCGCCAGGATACCGGCAAGGTGGTGATGAGGCCCATTGTGCTTTGTAGGGCCTGAGACTGTTATATTTCAGCATTCTTTTAAGCGTTTAATGGCATAATAGCCACTGTAAATGAGCTCCTGTTGTAATATAAATTTCTTAATAATGTGGGCCTTCACCCAGTTGATTTATAAGCAATGTGTGTCCTCAGACTGGAGTGTTGTCTAGAACAAGCAATCACAAAGCCAACAGTTTTGGCTTGAGTATAGTATTAGACAGGCATTTGTTATACAATACCAATATGCCCAGGTACTGTAAGGAACTCATGGAGGCAACAGTAAAGACAAACACATGTTATCACAGTTCAAGGGTGTTTATTAAACCGAATATGCAGGTTGGAAAAACATCTAATCTAAACCTAAATCTAAGATGGGAGCAAGCTACGACCATCAAAATGAAAAATAAGGCAGTCTTAGTGGCATCTTGTCAAATAAAAGGGCCTATACTAAGAAAAACCTATTTCAATCCTTACAACTAAATACAATAAAGAGTGTGGGATGAGGTTCACAAGAAAAGGTGTTCAAAAATGATAAGTCAGGATGTGTAGCCGGGGTCTCCGTTCCCCACGTTTTGAGCACGGGACAAGGTGGGACTCCTGAACACAGCACACTCTCGAGCTTTCCCAGCACGAGATGACAGTTTGGTTCTCAGCTATCAGGATCGTCGATGGTCAAACCTCTTTTCTGTAAAAAGTCTCCTGCCTTCGAGGACCTGATGTATTCAAAATAACCAACAAAAGTTCCTTTCCATACGCAAGTTGGGTGGTGGCTTTTCAAACTTGGATCTCCTTCTTCTAGGCTCAGATCTACAAACAGTTCTTACCGATATCAGGACCTTCGTTGGTTAACTGTCTTGCTTCCAATGGCTTGATGGTTCAGAGTAACAAAGAAAAGGTTCCTTTTCGGATTACGAGAAGAAAATGTGATTAGTATGGGTGTTAGTCACTATAAAGTGCGCTGTAATAACTTATCCCCTTAAGTGCGGCTGGCTGCATCGCCAAATCAAGGTGTAAGTGCACCCATAAGCACCTACAAAAATTACAATCTTAGACTTTCAAATTGGCGTAGCGCGCTCTGCCCATTCTATGTTACTAGTTCCAAGTTATTGTAACTGTGACATAAATGCAAGGTTTGCAACAAAATTATGTTTAATTTCTTCACAAGGTCAGCCGACACGTGTTCCGACCGAAGTTGTTTTCAAGGCTGAAAGGCCATACAAGATATACAATAATACCAAAAAGAATAATTAATTCAGGTAATAAAAGGAACAAAATAGATTGTCCATGAAATCATAACAGGATAACACATAATAAACAAATCATTAATTACACAAATTATAGGAAAAATGTATCATTTACATATACAAAATTGATTCAATCGTATGGGGAACATGTAAGGAGGCAGATAGAATAAAACAAAAAACACACGGCCTAGTTATTCACAATTGGTTGTCAATCTATTACTTGACTTGATGAATAAGTGTGCATTAAAAGTGCAATGTGATAACCAGGGACGTCATTTGGGAGTCGCCAGAGGTCGCAAGTGCGACCTCTGAGGTCTCCCTTGCGACCTCTGAAGACTCCCTTGCGACCTCTGTGGTCTCCCATGCAACCTCTAAAAAAATGAATGTTTTTTTTTTTGCAGCCAGGACCATGTCGCTCTTTAATTCTGGAGTGGCTAGCTTTCTTGTTCAGGCCCCTTAAAAAGAAGAAAAAGAAGAAAATGAGGGCCACAAGTCTAACACTTTCAGCACTGAACCTAAATAAGAAAGAATAGGAATGGCAAAAAATGTGTCTTTCTGGAATTCTATACAATAATTGCTAGACTCAATAAAGGTTTATTTCAGGCACACTTCAGTCACTGATTTAGTCTGTTCTCAAACGCCTCAACTCAGCCTTTCATCCTTCTGATAAATGGGTACCAACACAGGTTGGGTGATAGTGGGTGTATATGTCTTCTATGTAAAGCACTTAACCGTAAGTGCTATATAATAACACATCATTATCATTTGGTCATGGACGTCTGCTTGTAATCACAGTAATTTGGTAATATGGGCCTACATACACTGGTCTTAACGATAAAAATGGCGATCTATTCAGGTACGAAATGTACATCACAGTGATATAGTAACCATATTTTTCCTAGTGTACAATGCTATGTGATGCCACTTCCTGTTTTGTCAACGGGTGAAAGGTTGTGTTCCATCGCTTCAGCGATATCAATATGGCGTGGGGTCAAATGACATCACTTCCTGTGATATCCTCAGGGGGTCAAGGGTCATGTGACGTCACTTCCGCTACCCCTGGCATTTTGATGAAATGACGTCCCTGGTGATAACCCAAAAGCATGGCCACCGGCACCCCCAGTATCCCAATTTGCATGTGTGACGAGGTGAAGTGCTTGGATTATCCTTGTGTAACCTTACATTTCCATGAATATAAATATAGAAACAGTATATAAAAAATATAAGTGCACCCTTTAGTGTCATATCTAGGTGCCCCGTGGAGATTTCCATGCAAATTTATCAAGTTTATACAGAGTTGAAATAAAATCTCACCAGTCGTCCAGAAATATGTGGTCTCAGTCTACAGAGGTGGAAAGGACACATATTTATAATAGTAAAAGACATGCTAAAATCACAGCCGTGATCATTAGCCATAGAATTGTTATAGGGATGAAAAGGTAATATTTGCCAAACTTACCAATGTGGTTTTGCTAATATACAAGGATGGATCCTGCTCAAACTGCTCGTCAATGTTGATTTATATACAGTTACTCATTATTATCCAGTTCTGTAATGGAATGATAATTTTAACTTGCATAATCTGCAAAAATAGATATTCAGTAGTGTAATAGTCAGTACAGTTCAGTTATGCGCACTAACTCACCACTGCTCTATTTAAGCGCCCCAATCTGTTACATTGAAGTGCTGTTGCAAATCAGATGTCTTCACTTGTGTCCAAAACAGCAGAGAATTATATTGCATGTCTCTAAACCTGATTGCAAAAACAGATATATCTGTGTAAAACATCTGGCCCATAGTTATAAGTGGGAATTGACTGCCGGACTCCTACGAGTCATGTCAGAAATACTATTCCAACTGGATGCTTGCAGAATAATGTACCTAAATTTACCTAATCGGTGCAAAGTTGTCCTAGGGTTCAATCCCGTTGAGGCACGCTTGTGGAGAGGAACACGCGTCCAAAGTATGCAGTGTAAATATTGAATAGAGTATGCTTGTGACCTGGCGAGCATCCTGTCCTGATGCCTGACACGTCACACGCACGTGCGTCAGCCGGAGACGGGTCCCCATGTCTCTGCATGCGCCTAGCAACATCGAGGTAGTGTTTGTAAACAATACAGGTTGAATAAGAAAAGGAGAAATGCGAGTGCTGTATTCACGTTAAAAAACCAAGGTGATGGCGTGACTATACTGTAAATGCATGTAAGTTGGTGAAATACTAGAACAATTACGTGGTTAAAAGGACGAATCATATTGGAAATTCTGTAAAATAGTCTCCGCACGTTTCGCATTGGCATAAATGAGTGTATGTTGAATATGCGGCCATAAGAGTCTGAGGTATACTCTACTGATTGTTGTTGGGGGTGTGTCCTGGACCCCAGGCGTACCCGTGAGCCCCCACACTAGACAGACCACACACGACACACGTCTAGTTCGGGCTCCCCGGTCGCTCTGTTGCGCCCGGGAACGGCCCATTTATTTAAACCGCACGCGGCGACGTGCAACGTCACGCCGCCGAGTGCGCGTCCCACACAGGGCAGCGCCACACTCCTCCTTTTTCGGGAGGAAACACAATTTTCTTAAACACTGCAAACCACACACACAAATAACACCAGTATGATGAGCCCATACCCCTTTAATGTCAGCCACCCGGATCCCCTCACTCTGGTTGATTCCCCACATGTCCCAGCACGTATTCGCTGAGATAAGCGGGTTTCCCTCGCCCAGCCCTCTGGGGGTACCTCCCGCTTACCTCCGGCACGTTGACCCAAAGTCCGCATGGACGACCTCCCAGGGCCGGGTCCCCCGGGGCATCGCCTCGATGGTCGGCTCTCGTTGCATCGGGGAAGCCGCCTGGCACCACCCACAGGCCGCAACAAAGTCATCCACCCTTCTTTCCAGTTCCGGGAACCAGACCTTCAGCCGCAGCCTCGCCTTGGTCTTGGCGGCACCCTGGTGTCCAGGGTGGGCCAGAGTGATCACCTCCTGTACCTTGGACTGGGGGACCACAATGCGATCACCCCGGAGCAGTAAGCCCGACGTCGAGAAGGACAACTTGTCCTTCACCTTCCACAACTGCTCGAGTCCAGTCTTGGCCTCCTGGGTCCGCCCTGCCAGAGCCTCCAAGATGGACTTCCAGGAGCCGTGCTGCATGGAGTGCTTCAAGATCTGAAAGCACTCGTCCGCTGCAGCCTCCAGCTCCGACAGGGGCATCGCATTTGGCGTGGCCCCTTCCACCACCATCCGGACATGGTCATCGGCCTCCTCTGCACAGGTGTCATACTCCTCTCCCCCGCGCACTCCGGGGTGCCGGGAGAGGTAGTCCGCTGCATTGTTGGCCCCTGGCCGGTACACCAGGGTGACTCCATACTCGAGCAGGGTGAGCATCCATCTCTCAATCCTGGCCGGGGGCTTCGAGGATGACCCAGCCAGAATCGGGAGCAGGGGCTTGTGGTCAGTCACCACGGTCACTGGACGCCCCAAGACATAGAGTCGAAAATGTCTGCATCCCCAGAGGACTGCCAGGGCCTCCCGCTCAATTTGGGAGTATCTTTGCTCCGTGTCCGAGAGCGCCTTGCTGGCATACGCCACTGGGCGAACGCTCCCATCCCGGTCCACCTGAGTCAGAACCGCCCCCAGGCCAAATGGACTTGCGTCCACAATGATCTCCGACGGCAGCGCCGGGTCGAAAAACACCATGGTGTCCTCCGCTGTTAGGGCGCTCTTGATGTCCTCAAAGGCTGATTGCTCCAGTGGGCCCCAATGCCAGACTGTCTCCTTCTTTGTCAACACCCTGAGCGGCTCGGACTTCGAGGTGAGATTTTGAATGAAGCGCCCGCAGTAGGTCACCATGCCAAGGAAGCTTCTCACATCCGACACCGACTGCGGGGGCTGTGCCTTCTTAATGTCCTGGACCTTCCTTGGATCTGGTGACACCCCCCCTCCTTGAACACAAACCCGAAGAACTCAATGGAGGGGCGCAGAAACTCACATTTGTCCCTGTGAAGGGTGAGGCCCGTGACTGCAGCCTCTCAAAGGTCTTTGCCAGCCTCCTCAGATGGTCCACCTCTGTCTTGGAAAATACCAGAATGTCATCGCTAATATTGAGGACACCCTCCAGATCGGCGAGGGTGCCCCGTATGATGTTCTGAAATACTTCTGCAGCCGATGACACCCCAAAGCTCAACCTCTTGTACCTGTACAGCCCCCGGTGGGTGGTGAACGTGGTTATGTACCGGGACTATAGGGTATCGCCTATTGTTGTGGCGAGGAACCGAAACAACCTGACTCTGTTTGTATCTGTGTGGACATGAGGCTGCCCAACAAGGCCATCAAGAGGGCGCGGCATCTCACCCCTACTATCGATGGCATTATTGCCGAGGTGCAGGGGGCCCGATTTTTCTCCAAGCTAGATCTACGAGCAGGATACCATCAGGTTGTACAGACTCATCGATATGCAGCCTGACCGGGCCACCAGTCATCATCCCAATGCCGTTGAAGAGGGCAGCGTACTTATCGAGCAGGTCATTGATGTCCTCCAAGTACACCGAGTACGCGAAAGTGACAATTCCAAGGGCCTCTGCAGCGGCACAACTCAGGAGAGTGTTGTTACTCACAGGGGTGACATAGAACCGAGCCTTGATCATCGAGCCCTCATGCTCCACCTTCGCCACAAATGCACCGTCCAGCGGTATAGGCTCCAGTCCTCCAAAAGCAAATATGCGGGCTCTCGGTGTGGCCAAATCTGGTGGCGGGTCCATGGCATTGTAGTGTCCTCTCGCCATGACATTGACTGAGGCCCCCGTGTCCACCAGCACCGGAACCGGCGAGTAGTTCACCTCCACCACACACCTTGGCTGCCTCCTGCTCTTCCCCTTCAGGACCCCCACGCTCGAAACAAAGAAAATGTTATCTTCCTCCTCTTCCTCTGCCTCATCCACCTTGGCCTCCTCCTCACCTTGGTCAACCTGGGTCACATTTGGTGGTCGGCTCTGGCGCGGAATCCACGTCTGGGCCGGATCTCTCGGTACCATCACTGGCAGAGCCGCTCTGCACACTCTTGAGAAGTGGTCCGGCAGGCCGCACCAGCCACAAGCCTTCCCCGCTGCCGGGCACTCTGTCGGGTGGGGGAGGTCATAGCCATACTTCTGGCACGACTCCCCTGTTCTTCCTGCCCTGTCCCGGGGTCCTCCACCAGGTCTTCTTGTTCCTCTGCCACCCCGCCAGACAGCACACACCTCCTCTGACTTCATCGAGCGTGACCCCGCTTCCATCTTGTTGGCGCGAGCCTCGGCCACCTCATGGCACCGGCCTAGTTCCAATATGCGGGGTAGAGTGAGGCCCGGCTCTCTCAGGACCTGCCTCCTGAGTTTGCTGGAGGAGCATGCCTGAATCAGCATCGTGCGCATCATGTCCTTCGCATCCCCCCATGCACATCCTTGGGAGAGGCGGCGCAGGCGACCATAAAAGGTATCCAGAGTCTCATCGTCCTTTTGCTTGGCCGACAACATGACAAATCTTTCGTAGTCCACATTGGCAAGGGGCAGAAAGTGAGCAAGCAGAACTGCCTTGGCCGCATCATAAGACTGGTCCGCCGGGGTGAGCGACTCAAAGATCTCCTGGACCGCAGGCCCCGCCGAATACAACATTATGGCCACCATGCTGTCATTGTCCGTCACCTGAGCAGCTCTGAAGTACATGTCCAGGCGGGCAACCCACCTCCTCCACCGAGGCCCCATGCTGGAAGGTGGGCCCGATGCATCAAATTCAGGGATGGGCTGCAGGGCAGCTTGGGCAGCCTGGGCTCTAGCCTGAGCCATGATGGGAGGTCCTTGAGGAGCACCTAGCTGTGCCCCGGGTAAAGCCTGGGGTGCAGGCACCTGACCCCCTCCTTGCGGGGGCTGCTGTGGGGCCTGTTGAGGCCGTCTCGCTGGTTGCTGTACTAGAAGCACTGGAGGCCGTAGGGCCTGCTGAGGCTGTGCCACCTGGTCACCGTCCTGAGGATCTTCAGCAGCTGCGGCGGCCCCACCCTCCGGATCATCAGAGTCACTCATGGGCTTGAGCGCACAGGCACCCCCACCTTGTATCCTGGGGGCCGCAACTCAATTACCCCTCAGTACCACACCAACAGACCTCCTCCCCTTCTCCAGGGACAATGGCAGTCCAAACTGGGGGAGAGGTGATGATGACTAGTCCCCAAGGTCACCTGGGATAGCCTCCAACCACGAGCCACCAGAAGGGAAGAAGAGCATCCACTGCAGCCAACCTCGTGATGATGAAGGAGACAAAGAAGAAGCCACAGCGTCCTGATGATGAAGGGAACAAAGAAGAGCCGTGTCCCCACCTTGCTGCAGGCCACAGTGGTGTGGATGTCCCAAAAATGTAAGCTATGACAGTGGAGTGGACTAATCCGGCTCAGCCATTTTAGTCCTTCCCCTAGCTTTCACTCGATGTAGGAATCCCAAAACTGGAGTAAAATACACAAACCAGGCATGGGCATGCAGGTTATACTGCCTGCAATCAGAATATCCAAAAATTGGACCTGGATTGCTTTCACCCTCCAAACTGGAGCCTGGTGAAGTTCCACGGCCTCATGAACAAAATGGCCGCCAGCCACGTGTACGGTTCGCAGCCACGGCGTGAAACGAAACACTCACGAACGTTCCGTATCATGGAAAAAAAAATTCGGAATGCCTTTCACCGCCGGGCCCGGGCATCCGTCTGCACTTGTCGCCACTGTTGGGGGTGTGTCCTGGCCCCCAGGCGTGCCCGTGAGCCCCCACACTAGACAGACCACACATGACACACGTCTATCTAGTTCGGGCTCCCCGGTCGCTCTGTTGCACCCGGGAACGCCCCGTTTATTTAAACCGCACGCGGCGACGTGCAACGTCACGCCGCCGCATCCGCGTCCCACACGGGGCAGCGCCACACTTGGGTAGTTGCTCATAGTTCAGATAAAGCGTATGGGAATTAATATGAGTATGGCAAAAATGCAATATTGTTATAAGGTATGCGGGCACAGATAATAGTTATTATGCCTACAGGCAGTAATACTCTTTCCCTGGAAAATGGATATGAGAACCATTTGATTAATTTAAAAACTGAATCAAATTATGAATTAACAAGGGTATATTGACCATGTGGCCAAACTTACCCATACATAAAGGGACTGACTGCTCGAAGGGCACGCTGTATGGCCATCAAATAAGCCAATTAAGGTTGCAAAATGCAATAGGTGTTATATACATTGAACATATACATACATGATATAAATAAATATCGGATTCAATTGTGACAAAGCACATAATTGGTTCTCTACATTGTCAAAATCAGCCCCAGAATACAATAGGTATACAATCCTATGACAATGTACTGTATCAAATAATCGCATGATCAATTAAAAAATGTTCAAACTGTAATGGAATCAATCCACTATCAAAGTAAATCATAAAATAAGTACATCTCATGGTCGGTATTAAGACCGACCTTCGTGCAACGCAAATAGCAAATGCATTTTGCTTCGATTTGCCTTAATCTGAGTTGAGTATTTGCCCCCCTTTTCCCCTTCTTCACTGTCATCAATCCCATGAAAAGGGAATCTGCTCTATCTGAAAATTGATGTGTAAGCTGCCAGTGTCCTCCTGCGTGTGGAAGTTTAGGATGTTGACTTTTTAGACTGTCAAGGTGTTCCCTAATTCTAACATAGAGTTGTCTGATTGTGCCGCCAACGTATACTTTACCACATACACATATTATTGCATACACAACAAAAGTAGTAGGACAGTTGATACATTCTTTGATTGAGATTTTAAGCCCGTTGCAGTCCTTAAATTCCATACTGTCTTTATGTGCATACCTGCACATGGAGCAGTTAGCACATTTGTGAAAACCTTTGGCTGGTCCAAGCCATGACATTTCTTGCCCTTGTTTATCACTGATTGACGCCAAATAAGAGGGACTCAATCTATCCCTAAGGGTCTGTGCTTTTGTAAATACAAATTTAGATTTCTCCGCAATAAAAGGGAGTAAGTCCTTATCTAGAAGCAAGATGTTCCATTGTCTTTGAACAAGTTTATATAGCCAGTGTGCATCACGTGAATATTTAGTTATGATGTCTGTAGTCTTTAAATGCTTTTTTGTTTTGTTAGAAGGAAGCAGTGTTATAGTTCTATCAACAGTTTTGTATCTGAGCATGGTGCTGTTGAAGTTATCACTTGTGTACCCTCTTTGGCTAAATCTTTCAGCCAAAAGATCACATTCAGTATCAAAGTCTTGATCATTGCTGCAGTTCGGCAGGCCCTAAAGAATTCCCCACCAGGTATATTATGCATAGTTGACTTACGATGGCAACTCGTAGCATGTAAAGTTGAGTTGACTTCAGTGGGTTTGCAGTAAGTCTTGGTGTTGATATTACCATATTATATGTGAATGTTTAGGTCTAGAAAGTCTATGGGCCTCATCACAAGTTGGGCGGTGTCCCCTGCAGTATTACCACCGGAGCTATTAGTGTTACTGACAAACCCCCTGGCGCTATTAGCGCCGGATCACGGGTTTGGTGGAACAGTAAGTCCCCATTCCCCATTGGGCCCATTCAGGAATTCCCCATTCCCCATTGGGCCCAATGGGGAATTTTCGGCACTACTACCGCCGGCAGTATTATCATGGCGGTAATAGCACTGAAAATCGGCAAAATCGTGGCAGATTTGCCCCTAGCTCATAGCTGAGCGTAAATCCTGCCAAACCTGTGATTTGGCGGACCCTTAAATGCGCCAGGAATAGCGTTATCGCCGAATTTAAGATTTACTGCCAAACTCGTGGTGAGGCAGTATTTGTCTGACATCACAATGTCCTTTGAAGGCTATACCAGAAGAATGATCATTGATATGTGTAACAAAGCCCTCCAAATCCTCCCTTGTAACAGACCAGATCATCGATACATCATCAATAAAACGCTTCCAAAGGATGATGCAATTTGAAAATTCTGTGTTATTGATAAAGTGAGTCTCTTCAAATTGGGCCATGAACAGGTTTGCCAAGGCAGGCGAATATTTTGCACCCATGGCCACCCCCTTGGTCTGTGCATAGTAAACACCATTGAATAAAAAAAACATTATTATTGAGGGTGAATCTTAGAAACATTTTCAACATTTCAATAAGTGAGCATTGTGATGCTGACTCAATACGATAAGTGTAGTCATCTGTCGCAATTGCAAGTTCGTGATTGATGCTGGTGTGAAGTGCTGTTACATCTAAGAGAGGCCAGCAGAAACTTCCCCTGCCATTGTACACCCGATAAAATCTATAAAACATGTGTGGTGTACATAATATAAGATGGCATCTTGAGTACATGTTCTTTAAAGGCATTGTCCAAGTATTGTGAGATCCCCTCTGTTACCCAACCAATCCCACTCATTATGGGTAGTACTTCATGGAGAGTGTCATAAATCATGTGGATCTTGGGCAAGAAATGCATCGTGGGCATGGTTGGCTCAGTAATGCACAAATACTTTTTTTCTTCATGTGTGAGGTAACCCAGGTTGTGCCATTCATTAATCATTGCCAATAAGTCTCAAATGATATTCTTAATAGGATTGGACTCTAAGATTCTATAGCAGCTTGAAGTGGCTAGATGTTTAATGTCCATGTCAATGTAATCTTTTTTATTGAGGATGACAACGTTGCCTCCTTTGTCCGCTTCCCTAATGACAATGGTATTATCCTTAGCTAATTGGTTAAGTGAGCTTTGTTCGTCCCTGGAGAAACGTCTCTTTCTCTTTACCGAATTTCTATCCATATGCACATGAATATCCTGTATTAATGTCTGATGAAATGTCTCTATGATATTATCAGTACCCAAATAGGGTGTACATTTCGATTTGGGTTTAAGTTTATCTATTTTGATCATTCTATCATGTACACCTAGATCATTACATATCATTTCCTGCTCTAGAGGGATATGTTCCTATAGAGACAAAAGAACCCTTGTGTCCTCGATGTCTTGCATGGTGAGAGTGCTTAAGGGATTTAGAGATGGTTTCAGAATGAAAGACTTGTGTCACAAAATATTTTTTTAATTTCAATTTCCTAACAAATTTAAATATGTCTACAAAATGAGTGTCATAGCTGGGTGTGTATGATAGTCCTTTATTAAGAACTGACAACTCTAACTTAGTCAAAATTCTGTCAGATAAATTTACCACTCAGTTACTACTGGTTATTTGCCCTGTTGCTTCCTGGTGTTGGATTTAGGATTACAGTTGAGGTGATGATTCTTGACCTCTGAGTCCCCCTCTTCTGGGCTCAGAATCCTCTCGAATATCAGCCTCCCTCCCGTCGGGTTCACTCTGGCTTGTATTCAAAAATATTTCTCAGTTGTGGCGTTGGGGTGATGGCTTCTCACCCCTGCCTCCCACTCTTCCGGGCTGAGACCCCTCTTGAATGTTTGCCTCCCTCCGTCGGATTCACTATGGCCTTCTCACTCACTTTTACTTATAGCATTCACAAACCTTAATGGCTTTTTAAACAAAACAGTACACTGTGGACATCCCTCTGTCGGTTCACCTTTGTCAACACACTGTTCATCGGGACTTTAGGCTTTCTTCCCTTTCCATACCTCCGTCGGGTTCCCTCTTGCCAACTTCTGCCACTCACACAATTTCTTGTACTTTCTTACATTGCAGGATTCACTTCCCTTAGCTTTACAATCTTCTGCCGGTCAAAGACTTTCGACTGTACAGAGGATTTTGTTAAACCCCTGTATGACCACTTTGACCCCTTTCTCACCACATTCCAAAGGCTTCTGGTAGCGGTAGTTTCAACAATAGGGCAATCTCCCAGAGTTTCTCGAGTGAGCACCCACGTGGTGCCGGACTCCTCTGCAGCTGGGTTTCCCTTAATGTTCACAGTTCTTTGAACTTTCCTTAAACTTGGTACTTTGTGACTTTCATTCAACAGTCAGGTTTCTTACGGTTCTCCCTTTCGACTCACTGGCTGTGGTGAACCGCTTGGTTTCTCTTGTCTCTGGAGTCAAGGCCGGTGCCTCGGTGGCACGTGTCTCTCCATGGTTGAATTATCAGCAGAGGAGGGCCCCGTGTACAGTTAACATCTATTGCAACACACGCTGGCTATTGTTTGCAGTCTTATGATTCCTTCCACGAGGCTTTGCAGGTTTGGGTCGGAAAGGAAGAAAAATTGGGATACTGTGTCTCGCCCAAGAGTGCTCCTCTGGCAGTTTCCACGTATCCCCTTTATAACACAATATAGACAGAACAACTTAATTGAAAAAATATTCCTATTGTCTAAATCCCTACATCTAAGTAAATGTCCCTACAAAGAAATACTTTCTGTCCCTCACTGTGATCTTACATCCCTAGAGTGCGCTGTTGTGACACCTATCTAGTGTGAGGGATAGATAAGAAGCTCACCCTATCCTATCTCACTACTTTTGCTACATGCTAAAACTATATGCACACTATTTGGAAGCCGATGCTTGACTTTATTTGTGTCGCTTCAAATCCGTGTGTCTTATGTTATCTCAACTGTTTGATTATATCTAATCAAGTATTTTTAAAACACAACTCTGTTATTTTGGTTGTCTAATAAAGGTAAAAGATGGTGTACTTTCGCCAAGCTCACAAAACATGTATTGTGTGTCTCAGGGTTCAGGTCATCACTCCTAAACCAAGTATCCCCTGCCAAGGTGATACTCCCTCGCTCGTCCACCCCCAGGGTTGGGATCCAAGATCGATGGCCTTCCCCTGGCCACCTGAACAAAGGATCCCCCGGACTAACCTAGGAGAAATGCCTCAGGTTTCACACACACCCTTTCCCTATCACGCTGGCCTTATGCCCAAAGAACATAAATCGAAGTTTGTCGAGAGAGTTTTGATGGAGAGGCATCTTCTCCACAGGAACCCTCTGTTTTTTAATTCAAGGGGTAATTTTTCCCATCGCCCTGCAAGAATAAAATTGTCTATTCACTGTACCCTCTGTTCATTCCCCTTTTGTCCTCCACAGTAAATCAATCTCCTCCTCTTGTATATAAGTGGTGTGAGTGATAGACTCAGTCTTCCCAAAGTCTTGGTTTGCTTTTCCCAAATGAGGTCTGAGTCAACATTGTTAGGAGACAATATGTCTGGTGATGGATTTTCATAAGGAGGCTTGGAGAGATCACAAGCTTCTGCTTCCATCCTCTGCTCTTCTAAAGGTCTAGGGCAGAGTTCTATCGGATGTCCCCAATTCCCATAGAAACAACATAGTTTTATAATAGAGGGTTCGACTTCCTCAAAGGATGTAATGGAGGATGCTTCACTCAGGTGACATAACATTTTTTTTGAGGGGTTATCTTTTCCCAATTGCCTTATGCTTTCCTGCTAATCGGGCACCCGGTGTATCTTATTTTCTCCACCTCCAAGATGTTCATTCTCTTCTGCCCTTAAGATGTGAGAGGATTTAGCTCCTCATCCATATATCCTATTTCCTTATGGAGGGAATTTGTGAAGAATTTCTCTAGTGATGGGGTCTTGCGTTCTTTATACTCGAGGGCGTGGTTTGCCATTAGTGTTCCCAATTCCTGCATTAAAGGATTTGGTTCTTCTGGGGAGATGAAATGATGCTCTTTCTGGGCTTTTTTAAGAGCTTCTGAGGTTTTATTGACTCTCTCAGATAAAGAGTTGCCTAGGTTCTTATACACCAGAGTTCGATAGTTGATAGGGGAGAGGGCTCCCCTATCAATATCCATAGGAGTGGGAGAAAGGTTGAGCAAAGCAAATTTCAAATTGTTTCCATAAGACAATAGGGGTAGCATCTCAAGTCCTTTCCTCCTGTGGGGAATGATATAATGTGCCAGTTAATTGTGATATTAGCTTGTAAGTCTACAGAGATAATCATTCTATCTCTTCCTGGCACCCTATAATCTCAGGGTCAATAGAGATGATACATGTTTCCTTCACCATCTTTCTCACAGGAGGAAGGGCTTGTAGGGTTAGAAGATGAAAGCTGAGCCCCAAATCATAATTGGGGTGGTGTAAGACATTAGAGTACTCTGAATCAAGGGGAAAGGATTTGTTGATGGATGGGAGGATTTTAGCAGATTTCTCTTTACTAACTTTGGCCATAGCACAGGGTTTCATTTGTTGTCACTTTCCAATTTGGTGGGATCCCCAATTTGTTTCAATTAAGTCGTATCCCACTCTGACACTATATGTAAGGCACTCAGTTATAACATACAACATGTGTTGCGCTCGCGGGATTGCAACTTTTCATAGATGGAAATTGAAATATGTTCACAAGTGACACACATTTGACAAAGCAAACTCTCTGCCCTAATTTGATGTTTTTAGGGATTAAGGGATCTTTTTTAGGAAACACATTTCTGTGAAATTACAACAACATCAATTATGTCAGGCTAACATTGCAGGCAGCTATGGTTCGGGGCGCGAAGGGTAGCATGAACTCCCACTTCCCCCCAGTGGTCTTGGTGTCTCCGATTTATGACTAACACGAAGAAACTCATTTTAGCCATAGGAGCTGCTTGCCTAATCTCAAAGCTTGCTACCTTCCACACTTTACTTTTTCTTCCCACACTCCCACCTTCCTTGACATGCTGCGGATTGGGGAAACTCACAGGGCATAAGCCCACTAATAGCTCTGTTTGCAGCTTTCTCTTCCCTTCCAAGAGAGGAGGACAGGAGGCAACTCAATAGTATTCACTGTATCGGCCTCAGAACGCTTAAAGGAATAGTGTGCTCAAAAATATTATTGTCCCGAGGATTCGGGCATGTGTTTTTAAGCATACGTTGATCGATCGTACAAACATTTCCTATGCACCTTAAAGTAGTTTTCCTCTTTTTTACACATTCAAAATCAGGCAGCAGGGCGCAGCCATCTTGTGATAATCTTATCCGTTGCCGCATCGCCCAAGGTGGAATGCCCTGGCGGCACTAAATCATATCCCCCACCCCTGAGGCTGAGATCACTAGACACGTACCGTCCATTTCACAACGCCAATGCACGTCTCGTCTCAACATTCTATGTGCTCCAGCTAATGACATGTCTCCATGGAAATGACAGGATGCCTCTTTCCTCAATAAGTATAAAAAGACCACTTCTCATCAGATAACATCAGATTTGCTTTTCCAATCGTTTCACTGTCTTTTTTTGAGTATTCTGTGCCTCGTTTCTGTTCTCTGGTCAGCTACCTTCATTGCTCGTAGCCCGTGCAAATAGATACCCCCATAATGGCAACAATACAGCCCTACCAGTACGAGCCGGAGTATTCTGAGGCGGAATTAATCGAAAGAGAAAGATGTGCAAACGATGGAGCTTCGGACGACAGTTGGGAGGATGATTCAACAGATCAAGAGCCTGAGCCTAGTTGCATGGACAATGTTTCCACCTGGTGTACCTGCAATCGGTGCGTGGTAATGCCAACTAAGGAGGAGAGCTGCTGCTGCTGAGAAAACGCTAGATGCTTGTCCTACATATCAGAAGACGAGACACAGCCGCAATGCGTTAACAAGTTGCATGACTTCGGGGCAGCCTGCCTCTGTCATGGCCACAGGCCCCAGAACACAAAAACCACACCATCTAGTGATGGGGCAATGGGTCACTTGACTCACTTATGTCCCTTTGGGACCCATAAAAACAGGGGTCCTGGCTGGACTCAGTCCTGGTGCTTTTGGCACCAGGATCATATAGAGATGTGAGCAGGAACACTTTATTTCAGTGCAGGAGTGCTTTTACTTTATTTCAGTGCAGGAGTGCTTTTATTTTACAAGAACTTTCCAGGAGCTGAAAGACTTTATTCCAGAGAACATCCTCATGTGCTGACTCATCGGGCGTGGCTCCCTAGGCCTGGTCTTGATGTGCTGACTCATCGGGTGTGACAGGGTTTGGCAGGCACGCTGAACCTGGTGGGCGTGGCTTCAGAAGCTCAGCTATGTAAGCTGCTCCATCCTTAAGGCTGGTGCTTCGCGTTACTGTGCACTCACGTGCAAAGTGACGCTCACCGCCGCTTGGACCAGTTTACTTACCTTTGAAACCAGGCGTTCTCCTGCATACTCACCTCCAGGAAACAGGTGCTTCATCGCTTCATCTGCAGACTCATCTCCTGACATCCAGTGATATTGATCTCGACGCCGCAGCACCGCACTCCGCATTCACAAACTCGGACCCTGTGAAGAAGAAGAAAGACAAGGTTAGAACATCTGTCCTAGGGCCGTGCCGCATTTGAACCCCACGCGCCCCCTAGTTAACAATTTACCAGCTACTGCACCGCTGCAGCGTCATTCCTCATTCCCTCCGGCTGCCGCCTCAAGCTCCGCAGCATCTGCCGGGCCGGCAACATCACCTGCAAGGGAAGAAAGCAAAAGAGCAAACATCAAAAGTGGAACGGACAGCAATACAAGACACAAACTTCACAATACAACAAAAACAGACAAGGAAAGATAAAGGCAAACAGGAACACTCACCTAAAGTATAGTGGCTTAGTCACAGCAGGACTGGACTACCACGTGCAAGGGACCAGTGTAGGAACTCGGTCCAGATCATATAAGCACCCCTGCCAGAAGCAGCAGGACGGAGTGCTCGCCAAAACTAATCAACAGGTGAGCTTTCCAGAGACAGCGCAACCCACGGGTACCACGGTTTAGGAGAAGGGGTCTGGAAGGGGATCAGGTGCACAAGCTGGCATACTCACGCCCCCTATTCTCCACACAGGAGCAGTCCCGAGCAGCATCACCTATTACCACCAGTCGCCACATAAGCACAGAGGGCGAAGTCGGATGTGAGAGACCTCACCCCCGGGAGGGCTGCAACCGTGCCCCAGCACCTCTGCAGAGACCAGGCGAGCATAACTGAACACAAAGCCTCTTCGAACCTCTGCTTGGCGTTATGGGAACTTCTGAAACAGACCAGTTGGCCCGATTACTGGGAGAGTTACGGGCTGAAGTTCATGCCTCAAGACAGGAAACCAATGCCCTAAGGATGGATCTAATTGTGAACCGGGGGTGGACAGATGAACTAGCAAGGCAAATGCTCCAGGCACAGGCAGGCCAGGTCCCACTGCTGGGGTATGCCCCTCCTGCCGCGCCTCCACAGCCCACGCCAGTACAGATGGTTCTTCCAGGGGGGGTTCTCCTGGCCCCACCAGAATGCTTCACAGGCGATCCAAATAAGTATGCCATCTTTATGAATCAATGTCACCTACATTTCTTGTGCAGACCTGGGACATTCCTCAACGATCAAGCGAGTGTGGCAGTTGTACTCTCATATTTGGGAGGTAGTGCAGCGGACTGGTCAATACCCTTGGTAAACCAGGATGATCGTTTGCTTCGAGACTTCGGAGGTTTCCAGCATGAAATGGAGAAACTATTTGCACAGCATACTCAAGGGCGGGCTCTGGACAATGAACTGTTATCACTACGTCAGGGTAATGAAGACTTACTAACATATATCACTTCCTTCATTCGTCTGATAGCACAAACTAACTGGCCAGATCAGAGGCTTGCAGAGCCCACTCACCAAGGCAGAAAGGGAGTAAAGGAGACAGCAGCAGCTTTGTTTGTACTGTGGTAAGGCAGGTCACTATCTCAGAGAATGCTTGGTGAAACCACCCAGGAAAGCAGTTGGAGCAACTGACAAGGGTGAAGAAGAATAGGACTCGGGAAACTCCAACGCCCAGCAAGCGTAGGGGTCCACTTGTCGATCGGTGAAAAGGAACCTATACAGACCTCACATCTAGTCATCCCTGTGCTCCTGGTAAACCACAAGCAACCGTCGAAAACATATGCCTTGGAGGCCAACATTGACAGTGGCGCTGTGGGAAATTACATGGACCAAGATCTGGCTACCCGGATAGGCATTCCTCTCCGACAGAAGCAGGTTTCGGAAAACGTCAAGAAGTTGATGGATCTCAGCTATCATCCGACCCAGTGATGCATTACACCGAGAAGGTCACGCTTCTTTGTCAGAACGGTCACCAAGAGGACATCACCTTCGATCTCATCGGTGCTCCTCAATTCCAGATGACATTGGGAATGCCCTGGCTGGAGAACCACAATCCCAGGATTGACTGGCGTAAACGAGTTCTGACCTTTCCCCAAGACTGTGCTGACACCTGTTATAGCAAAGGATTCTCATTAAAAGGTCTAACCAACCCAGGTTCGTCGAAGAAAGAAACCATACTGGGCCTCACCAGTTCACTACCACCTGAATACCTGGATTATCAAGATGTCTTTCAAAAAGAGCAAGCAAACACCCTTCCTCCGCACAGACAGTATGACTGCCAAATTGATCTGGTACCTATAGCTCAAGTTCCCTGCAGCCGGATTTACGCCCTAACAGAACAGGAAAACCAGCATCTAAAAACCTACACCGATCAGTATCTGGCAAATGGCTTCATTTGTCCGTCCAAGTTCCCTGCATCCTCGCCTCTCTTTTTTGTGCCTAAAAAGGAGAGAGACCTGAGAACTTGCATTGACTACAGAGCACTTAACCAGATCACAGTAAAAAAACGGTACCCGTTACCGCTTAGCCCTGAGCTCTTGGATCAAGTCAAAAATGCTCAGATATATACAAAACTAGGCTTACGAGGGGCCTACCATCTAGTAAGAGTCAACAAAGGAAACGAGTGCAAGATGGCCTTTCACACAAAATATGGCCTTTATGAATATCAGGTTATGCCCTTTGGACTATGTAATGCCCTTGTGGCGTTCCAATTTTTCATGAATGACGTGCTCCGCGAACTGTTGGGCATCTGCGCCCTTGTCTATATTTATGACATTCTTATCTATTCGACCACCAAGGACGACCACGTTAACCAAGTCCGGGCAGTTTTGGAGAAACTGCGGCAACACCGGTTATATGCCAAATTGGAGAAATGCTTCTTTCATGTGACAGAGGTAGAATTCCTCGGCTTTATTCTCACACCACGGGGCATATGCATGGACACGCGCAAGGTAAATGCAATCCTTAACTGGCCCTCACCGACATCCATAAAGGGAGTACAGAGTGTACTCAGGTTTCGCCAACTTTTATCGCCGGTTCATTCTCGGGTTCTCCCAGCTCGTCCACCCAATCACCTCTTTACTACCGAAAAATAAACAATTTAATTGGTCCGCAGAGGCAGAGAAAGCCTTCCAGGAGTTAAAACAAGCATTTACCACAGCACCAATTCTACGGCATCCTCGACCAGAACTACGATACGTGGTCGAAACTGATGCTTCCAACATAGCAATGGGAGCAGTCCTGTCACAACGAGTCCCTGAAACAGGTCAGTTGCATCCTGTGGCATTCTGGTCTCACAAGTTTTCAGCCCCTGAATTGAAATATGCAATCACTGATAAAGAACTGCTAGCAATTAAGACAGCGTTCGAAGCCTGGAGACATTGGGCCTCATTAGGAGGAAGGTAGCCGTGGAATGAACAGTGCCAGTAAGGGACAGGCACCGTTCATTCCGGGCCACCTCATTACAAGTTCTGCAACGGGTCCCGCTCTGGATGCCTGGCCAGACCAGGCATGCAGAGCGGGACCCGGTAGCAGACCAGGATGCTAACAACGGGCCTGTCATTAACGGCCCTGTTGTTAGCACCCTCCCCATTCCCATTGAGCCCTATGGGGTCTCAAATGGGAATGGGGATGTACCAGGCTCGGGTCCCGCGAAAGGGAATTACTGGGCCCTCCAAAGTCAGAATGGCCCGGTAAGTCCCCTTTTGCAGGACCCGGACCCGGTACCCGGTTTGGAAGTAGCCATGCCGCTAAAAACAGCATGGCTACCACCAAAATCATAATGAGGCCCATTATCTTCTTGCAGCTAGACATACAGTCACCGTCGTCACAGATCATCGCAATCTACAAATCTGAAGACCGCTAAAGTGCAATCATCACGCCAACTCCACTGGGCTCTCTTCTTTGCAGAATATGACGTTGTCATCACCTATAGACTCGGAGTACGCAATGGAAAAGCGGACACCCTGTCTCGCATGAGTGACGGAGAAGAGGCACTCACTGCACCAGACCCCGTGGCCATCATCCCTCAAGGATGAATCCAAGGCATGATTGCTGCAACCACCACTCTAGACAACTTAAAATCTGACCTGCAACACTTCATGAGTCCACCAGCGCAACAGGAATGGCTAGGGAAGGGAGACCAGTATACGATCGTGGACAACCTACCATACTACCAAGGACGATTGTACATCCTGGATAAGAAATTACAGAACAAATCAACGCAAACTATCATGATTCATTAGTAGAAGGGCATCCGGGAATAGCCAAAACCCAAACTAAAATAATCTACTGAGTGAGGAACTTCTTGAGTGGGGATCTCATAAGGTGTACTCTCGCGACCCGTATGTTAGTGCTATTAAGGTTGGCAATGGTTTTCTTATTTTATTATTTTATTCTTGTGTCGCAAGGATGTAGGTCAACACGGAGACATAGAGTCCCTCAGCTCCGTTTGTAAAGTAAGCAGTAGTTTGTTTGTGCCTACACCTCTTTGCGCCAAATTTCTGATGTAAATGAATAAAAGTACGTAGTCAAGTTTCTTCAAGTATATTTTCTTAATTTATTTGATATATGTTCTGCCCATATGGATGACACGTGTTTCGGCGTTTCATTGGCACCTTTTTCAAATCCGGGCTGAATGCAAGCGTAACATGTAATAAAACAAAACACAAAATATAACATATGAAATAGCATTTTAGCATATTTTGTAACACATTTAGTCGTTAGAATAGTGACTTAGGCTGTGTAGTATATCCTTTTAGCATTCTCAAATTGCATGAACACCTAAAAGTGCAGCACCTCTTAGTTACCTCAAATGGTTAAAAATAAATCCATTACAGTGACTATGTTAGTTTTTTAAAATTAAATTTGTGCAATCCGAAAAAGAAGTAAGTATGGGATGGCATGGACCTAACAATTTTTGGCTGTCAGAAAAGCATGTAAATTTGTTTTCTTACCCTTATTGAATGTAATGCGAATCTCCCTTTCCTTATTTCCGGGAATTAGTTTTTAGTTGAAGTGTATCACGGTAGTTCCAGGGTTAAATCCCACCTAGAACAAATTTGGTTGTTCTATTATGCTAACATTTGCCTTTTCACCTTCTATCGGATTGATTCTTTATGCATGATTCCCTGGCATATATTTAGACACATTTTAAACTCTAATAAGCATGACTAGTAACATCTTTCTCATTGCATTTATGTAAAAAGTGCTATTCATATTCGCAATCCTCAAATCGCTTTACATATCCTTGGTCTCATGCATTCTGTTACTCTAGCGGTCACTAGGAATTACTTTTTCAGTTACAATGACTGGTAACCGATTTGCTCCCCATTTGTGTTTACCAAAACACCCTTTCGCGTGAGTTTGAAATCCCAACCAAAATATATTTTGTTTATGCCACTCGGCATCAAGCGTGCTGTATTCTACATTGAGCATGCTTGTAGCGGTGGTCTTTCCACCCCTTAAAAGCGCTTACCTACAAAATTCTCTTGCTCATGCCTCAAGCATCGGGGGTCCTGTTTTGGTTCTGGCAAATCCTTGTTCATAAAGAGTTACAGATTGCTAGTCCCTCTTTCCTTTTGTTCATTTACAAAATTCGGCGGCCATACTTTGGGCTGAGTTTTAGTACGTAAGTCCTTTTTTCCTTTTTGATGTTTAAAATTATCTGTTGCATTTGTGTTTAGTGTAACATTGATTTGAATTTAAACTTCCGTATTTATCTTGCGCGGCTGATCTGTTACTTATTATTATGTCCAAATTTACAAAAATTAAAGTTAGAGGAGTAACTAATTTTTCACTATGTTTATTAGTGTTTTTTTCCTTCCCCCCCCGCAATCTCTTTATATTATGTATACCTAAGACAGTTTCCTGTTGGGAATGGTGCATTATGGTAACTTTAGTTTTCCTCATTGACCATTATTTTCTCACTATATTTTATTAGCATTCTTTTCACAATTTCAGAATGGTGCATTGTGGTACCTGTGGTTTGATGTAAATTTCGCCTCTCTCATCTGTTTAACTTTCTTCTGATTAGCGGTTTCGCCCATATAGGATCTCCCCATGTGTATATCTAAAACATATGATTTAACAGTGCACATTCTTTTCACAATTTCAGAATAGTGCATTGTGGTACCTGTGATTTAATGTTAATTTCGCCTCTCTCATCTGTTTAACTTTCATCTGACTAGCGGTTTCGCCCATATATAGGATCTCCCCATGTGTATATCTGAAGCATATGTTTTAACATTGCAGTATTCAATAATATTTTTCTATGCAACAAATTATAATTGAACAAAATAGAAAACAGGAAAAAAACATTTTTGTAATTAATGAAAACATTTGCAATATTCATGACAAGAGTCCTGTATATTATCATTTTTTTTTTTTATTTTTTTGGTTTTGTTTCTGCTATTTCTCTGCTACTTCTCCAGCATCACAAAAAGTGAATCATTTCATTGTCTGAATTTAATCGATGTTCCAATGTTTGAAAATGACAGATTAATCTGGCTTCTTCTTGCCTTATATATGTGGGCGAAACCGCTAGTCAGATGAAAGTTAAACAGATGAGAGAGGCGAAATTAACATTAAATCACAGGTAAAATATAGTGAGAAAATAATGGTCAATGAAGAAAACTAAAGTTACCATAATGCACCATTCTCAACAGGAAACTGTCTTAGGTATACATAATATAAAGAGATTGCGGGGGGGGAAGGAAAAAACACTAATAAACATAGTGAAAAATTAGTTACTCCTTTAACTTTAATTTTTGTAAATTTGGACATAATAATAAGTAACAGATCAGCCGCGCAAGATAAATACGGAAGTTTAAATTCAAATCAATGTTACACTAAACACAAATGCAACAGATCATTTTAAACATCAAAAAGGAAAAAAGGACTTACGTACTAAAACTCAGCCCAAAGTATGGCCGCCGAATTTTGTAAATGAACAAAAGGAAAGAGGGACTAGCAATCTGTAACTCTTTATGAACAAGGATTTGCCAGAACCAAAACAGGACCCCCGATGCTTGAGGCATGAGCAAGAGAATTTTGTAGGTAAGCGCTTTTAAGGGGTGGAAAGACCACCGCTACAAGCATGCTCAATGTAGAATTCAGCACGCTTGATGCCGAGTGGCATAAACAAAATATATTTTGGTTGGGATTTCAAACTCACGCGAAAGGGTGTTTTGGTAAACACAAATGGGGAGCAAATCGGTTACCAGTCATTGTAACTGAAAAAGTAATTCCTAGTGACCGCTAGAGTAACAGAATGCATGAGACCAAGGATATGTAATGCGATTGGAGGATTGCAAATATGAATAGCACTTTTTACATAAATGCAATGAGAAAGATGTTACTAGTCATGCTTATTAGAGTTTAAAATGTGTCTAAATATATGCCAGGGAATCATGCATAAAGAATCAATCCGATAGAAGGTTAAAAGGCTAATGTTAGCATAATAGAACAACCAAATTTGTTCTAGGTGGGATTTAACCCTGGAACTACCGTGATACACTTCAACTAAAAACTAATTCCCGGAAATAAGGAAAGGGAGATTCGCATTACATTCAATAAGGGTAAGAAAACAAATTTACATGCTTTTCTGACAGCCAAAAATTGTTAGGTCCATGCCATCCCATACTTACTTCTTTTTCGGATTGCACAAATTTAATTTTAAAAAACTAACATAGTCACTGTAATGGATTTATTTTTAACCATTTGAGGTAACTAAGAGGTGCTGCACTTTTAGGTGTTCATGCAATTTGAGAATGCTAAAAGGATATACTACACAGCCTAAGTCACTATTCTAACGACTAAATGTGTTACAAAATATGCTAAAATGCTATTTCATATGTTATATTTTGTGTTTTGTTTTATTACATGTTACGCTTGCATTCAGCCCGGATTTGAAAAAGGCGCCAATGAAACGCCGAAACACGTGTCATCCATATGGGCAGAACATATATCAAATAAATTAAGAAAATATACTTGAAGAAACTTGACTACGTACTTTTATTCATTTACATCAGAAATTTGGCGCAAAGAGGTGTAGGCACAAACAAACTACTCCAAACTAAATTAAAGAAAAATTACTGGTGGCCAACTTGGCGAAAGGACATTGTCCAGTTCATCGCAACCTGTGGCAACTGTGCACAACACAAGTCCCAAAAACAAAATCCTGCAGGTCTGCTACGTCCTTTAGAAGTACCCCCAGCACCTTGGCATACGCTATCAATGGATTCTATTACAGACCTTCCCTCCAGTAAACGATACAATACCATCTTAGTCATCGTAGATATGTTTTCCAAAATTGACCACTTTATTCCCCTGAAAGGTCTCCCAACTGCTTTTACTCTGGCTACCATGTTTTTGAAACAGATGGTCTGGCTAGACGGGTTCCCATCAATATTGATATCAGACCGAGGAACTCCGTTTGTCTCTGCATTCTGGAAAAGGTGTTGTAAAATTGCCAAAATCGACCACCGGTTATCTACAAGCCATCATCCCAAACTGACGGCCAGACCGAACGGACTAACCAGACCCTCGAGCAATACATAAGGTGTATGCTGCAACAAACTGAGGATACCTGGAAGGACATATGTTGGTTAGCAGAATATGCATATAACAACTCCATTCACACAAAGCCCATTCTACATAGTGTACGGTTGACATCCACAGACATCCGTTTTCGACCAACTCGAATCATTAGAAATGCCCGCTGTAAAGACCTTACACAAAACCATCACCCAGGTTTTAAGGAAGCAGCTGAGCATCTTGCCAGAGCCAAAGAGAAACAGAAGCAGATTGCAGATCGACACCGAAGGGAAGCTCCCAACTACCAAGTCGGAGACAAGGTTTGGTTAGCATCCAAAAACATCCCTCTGAAAGGATCACGGGCGTTCCGTCCCAGATATCTGGGACCCAACACTATCAAGGCTGTGATCAACCCTGCGGGCACGAAATTAGAATTACCGGTCCACATGCGGATCCACCTGGTGTTTCATGTCTCCCTCCTAAAACTATTGAGACCAGGTACGCGGATCGATACTCCACCGGAACCCAAAATAGTTGAAGGAGAACCAGAATACAAAGTTAAAAGGATCCTAGAAAAGGAAAGACAAAGGCAAACAGGAACACTTACCTGAAGTATAGTGGCTTAGTCGCAGCAGGACTGGACTACCACGTGTAAGGGACTAGTGAAGGAACTCGGTCCAGATAATACAAGCACCCCTGCCAAAAGCAGCAGGACAGAGTGCTTGCCAAAACTAATGAACAGGTGAGCTTTCCAGGGACAGCGCATCCCACGGGTACCACGGTTTGGGAGAAGGGGTTTGGAAGGGGATCAGGTACAATAGCTGGCATACTCACGCTCCCTATTCTCCACGCAGGAGTAGTCCTGAGAAGCATCACCTATTACCACCAGTCACCATATAAGTGCAGAGGGTGAAGTCAGACCCGAGCGATTATGGTGGTGCTTATGCACGAACGTCAAGCAACAGTTTGCCCTCTTAATCCAAGTAACAAGTAAGTGTACTCTAGTTGTGATGTCAGTTAGGCCACTACCATTTCATGGTTGTCTCCTATATTGTCGTAACTTTGATCTATCAATGCCAAACGAATGTAGGCTTGCAATTCTATACATCACTTGCAATTTGGGGAATCATAGTGGTTTCCTTATGTTTATTTCATGTACAACCATGAAGCAATATTTCTTTGTGTCCCAAATTTAATGGAATGCATAGTCGTTCAATATTGTACAGTGTCTAAGTAACATTTGTACTGGCAACAATGCCATTGGATGTAAGATTGAATTTTCAACTAAGGTTTACTACACTTATCTTGTTCATTTAAAAACAGTTTGTATTTTTCTCTTTCACAGGTGGTACAGGCTGGTGGCCTATCGTTCGTTTACATGGTGGCTTCATGGGAGGCTTGCACACCGCGTTCGACGAGTAATACCCACCTGTGTCGTTGGTGCCATTAGAGAAACTTTCCCCAGTGACAGCGGTCAGTACAGGGGATTTTCCCACACTGTGCTGCAACCCGAAGTTTTTAATGTGTAGTACATTTGTGCCAACAAAATCAGCAACAAAATAAAACACAACAGAACTTTTATCAATGGCTGTTTCAATTTTTCAGTGAATCAAGTGTGTCTCCATTCAGCAGTGTTCCGGGCCTTGCCTGCACGCCTCATGCCCATCCAGCCCCCCTCCATTATCAAAGGCAGTTGGCACCAGTGGGTGTGCACTGCCAAAGGGGGCTGGCAGGGGTGGGAACCACCAAGGTCCCAAACACCATGTACACTTCAAAGGTATTTTACGCGCAGGGGTCATTGTTCACCTGCCCTCCTCAGACCCTGTGTCTCCAGGCAGGCTCCCCTTGAAGCAGGCCACACCACTGCAATCCACATAAGTGTGTCTCCATTCAGCAGTGTTACGGCCCTTTCTGCATGCCTCAGGCCCCTCCATCCGCCCCTCCAGAATCAATGACTGTTAGCACCTGTGGATGTGCCCTCCCAATGGGGGCTGGCAGGGGTGGGAAAGGCCAAGGTTGCCAAACACCATGTACACTTCAAAGGTATCTTACGCGCAGGGGTCATTGTTCACATGCCCTCCTCAGACCCCATGTCTCCAGGCAGGCTCCCCTTGAAGCAGGCCGCGCCCCTGCAATCGACATAAGTTTGTCTCCATTCAGCAGTGTTCCGGGCCTTGTCTGCACGCCTCATGCCCATCCATCCGCCCCCCCCAGAATTAATGACTGTGAGCACCTGTGGATGTACCCTCCCAATGGGGGCTGGCAGGGCTGGGAACGGCCAAGGTGCCAAACACCATGTACACTTCAAAGGTATCTTACGCGCAGGGGTCATTGTTCACATGCCCTCCTCAGACCCCATGCCTCCAGGCAGGCTCCCCTTGAAGCAGGCTGCGCCCCTGCAATCGACATAAGTTTGTCTCCATTTAGCAGTGTTCCGGGCCTTTTCTGCACGCTTCATGCCCATCCATCCCCCCTCCATTATCAAAGGCAGTTGGCACCAGTGGGTGTGCGCTGCCAAAGGGGGCTGTCAGGGGTGGGAACGGCCAAGGTGCCAAACACCATGTACACTTCAAAGGCATCTTACGCGCAGTGGCCATTCTGCACATGGCTTAGCCAGACCCCGTGTCTCCAGGCAGGCTCCCCTTGAAACAGGCTGCGCCCCTGCAATCCACATAAAACCACGTCATATACGTCATTCATTCACATACACACCCACTTTTCTAATTCTTTATAAACCACTTGATATTTATCATGAGAACATCTTTGAGCACTGCAAGTCAACTCGTGAACGTGCTACCTGAGAACTTCTGTGACCACTGCGAGTTAGCTCGTCATCGTGCTACCAGTGAACATCTCCCTCTTCTCCTGCTACTAACTACCTTGCTTGCTGAATCTAATTGTTTTTTGGTCAAGGTTAGGGCAGGTCACCTAATCATATCTACTTGATCTTTAAATTTCTATCTATTTCGAACGAACATACTCAGTAGTGCAATGTTCATTCATCTCATTGCCATTGACTTCAGTTTCAATTGTTCTGTTATCGATATATAGCAATTGTCATCAGTGCAAATTGGGATCGAATTGCATCCTTCGCGGACCTCTTCTATAAGCATGTTTCCTTTTGATGCACGATAGTACATTCAAGGGACGATTAACATGTTACTATTTGCGTCACATCAATGAATTGTGTATGAAAGTTATCCTATAATACAGCCGGCTACGCTACACAGGTTTTGCTTCGTTGACCAAATCATGGATTGCATAGAAGAATGTATGATATAATTCCATCTTTCTCACACTTTAATGCAAATTAATTTTCTAATAATGCTGGCCTTTTTTTTTTACAGAATTTCCAACAATGCCTGCATGTACGGTTTACGGTTGCCACTCTAAGACCCATAACAAATCTAAAGGCACTACAATGCATGTATTCCCAAGGACTGTAGATCTAATAAGAGAATGGGTCAGATATTGCAGATTTGCACTGGAAGAGCTTGAAAGTAGAGCCCATGAAGTCTTGGGGGACTCGAGGGATGATCAATTCCGCATCTGCAGCCTGCTCTTCGCTACGAATATGTACGACCAATCGCAGTACACAAAGAAGCATCGACTCAGAACATCTCGTAAATGACTTCCAAATGTGACTCTATTCATGCACACACTGCCTCAGGTGAGTCACAGATCCAGATTTAGCTGTAGGCCTTGGGGTACTGAACAGGTACCTACATGGATGGATTGGTGTTTTAGGTGTAAATGTCCCTTATAATACCTTTCATATTTACAAGATTGTATTGCTTTATAACTAAACCCCATTTTGCTAAACATCTGTCCTTGGTTTTAGGGGCATCATAGAAAACGATTTTTGGGCACAGATATCTATGCTATAGTGCCCTTGGAAATAAGCATAATCTTTTCGTAATGGGTTGCTTTATATGTCAATTTTTTAGTTTAGCATTTCTAAATCAAATCTAATGTTCCATTTACAACTCTATGACAATGCACTGAATATGAAGGAGCAAGATTCTGCATTCATGTCTTTCCAGGAGTCAACAACAACTTTGAGCGTGCATCAGGTAGTATTATTTAGCTATTCAGTTTCGGAAATGTTTTATGCATGGAATTTGAGATAATATGATCAAATGTACGTATCCTGTTGTTTGTTTGCATAATGTTTCATTTATGGGTTTTTATTGATATGTACCATTGTCCTCATCACATTGTGTGTGTTCAATTTCACTTTTTTATCCATACTAAAACAAGTACTGTTTTACAGGGTGATGCTGGTAATTCGACTACAATTACATCATCCTTCGGAGCTGATACAGAGCTAGAGGTATGCGCACTGACAGTTCCCTCGAATGAAAGAAAGTTGGTCCTAGATCTGATACCATTAGACATTGACATTATTATAAAAGAGCATCTTTTGCAAATTGCTTCAGTGCAACATTTCAATCAGTGAGTTTCGCACAGTCATCTTTCATCAAGTAAACTAGCCATCAATCAGGTGAAATTCGAAATGTATATTTTGACTAAGTGATGTACATAGTGTATGAGGGTATCTTTGTAAGCTATCTGTGCGATGAAATAATTTGATTTCAAATACAAATGACTTATTTTTAATGGATAATATTTTCTAGGGATGAATACAAGATTGGGATATAGAAGAGGAGGCACGTGGATCCGAGTCTGTGGACCAGCTTGCTGATGCAGTCGTTACAGTAAAGAAGAAGAAGAAGGTTTAACAGAAAACCAAGAAAGCTATGGTAATTTACAAACAATTTCATTTTCAAACAGTGTTTTGTGCTGGTGCCTTCATAACATGCTTTTTAAAAAAAAATCTAAAGTGCCATATACTTTATGTTGGATTTACATTCAACATGTTTTTCCAACCTGTCTTCTAGATGCCCGATGGTGTACGAACTATGCAGACACAGACAGCTACAGAAATCAGAGATGCTGCTTGCCAAACTGATTTGACCATGGAGCAACTATTATTTGAGGTGCAGCGTGTTCAAATCAATAAGCAGACTCGAGATGCTTTTGCCCAATGGCCAGAAAATGAATTGAATGTGACCGGCGAAGTCAGCAAAGTGTTGTTGGACCATTGCTACAATACGAGAGCTCCACCAGATGAAGATGAAACTGTATGTAAAGAAGATGCTTTAGAATTAGACGCAGACCACTTGACACAATCGACACCCACCAAAAAAGGGCTACCCAAAAAACAATCGACATTGATGTTTTCTCCGATTCATGTTCAAGTAACAGAAGCTGAAATAACAGAGACTGAAGCATCAACACAATTGACGGAGGAACTAGCCAAAGATCTGGACTACAGTTTGTCCAGTTGGGCTGATATGTCAACCACAGTTGAGTCAGAAACAACATTCATGCAGGATGATAGTCTAATGAAGGAGCCCAAATTAATTGTATTCAACAGTTGCTTGATGGAGATTATAATGATGCTGACATGTGTGCATCCAGTGAGAGGGGAAGTATGCAGGAAGCCATTGGTGAATGTGACTTGTTTATCACAAGGCAGTAACCTCAAAATACAAGCCACATGTGAAATGCTCCATGCAAAATGTTCATGGTCCGCTCAACCGATGCTGGGGAAACTGCCAGCTGGAAATCTACTGTGTGCAGCTGCTTTACTTTTCAGTGGCTCTAGTTTCAGTAGGTTGTCCAGTTTCTGTCAATTTGTGGAACTCCAGTTCCTTTCTAAAATGCAATACTACAAATATGAACGTCAATATCTATTCCCTGCTATTAGTGAAGCTTGGATCTATTCAAATTACATTCTCAGAAAAAACTGTTCAGGCTAGCTGGTGATGGACAGTGTGACAGCCCCGGATTTTGAGCAAAGTAATGCACATACCACTTTCAGGACATGGGAACTAAAAATAATTGTGAGTTTGGTGGTCCTGCAGGTGTGCGAATGTAAATCCTAAGTGGCCATGGAGAAACTTGGTTTTATAAAATCCTTGCAAGATCTCCAATCTAGGGGAATGCAAATCGACCTCATAGCCACGGACAGACACGTTTCAATAGCCAAGACAATGAGAGAGCAGTTTCCAAATATACGCCATCAATTTGATGTGTGGCATGTTCCCAAATCAATCAATAAAAAAATCTTAGCTGCAGGAAAAAAAAGGTTCTGAAAATATTTAACAGTAGTCCCAGTCTTTCAGCAACCATCTTTGGTGAAGCTCCAAAACTTGTGATGGGTCTGTAGAAATTCTACTAGAAAAATGGCAGTCACTAATGCACCACTGTTCCAACGTTCACTCTTGGACAGAAAACCACAATTTACACCAATGTGCACATGGCCCTTTGTCGCCAGAGCAGGAACGGAAGGAGAAGTGGTTGATTCCATCTTCACCTCCACACAAAGCTCTTGAGAAGATTGTGTTTGATAAAACTCTATCAAGAGATCTGAAGGGACTCACTGAATTCTGTCACACGCAAGATTTTGAGGTGTTCCACAATATGTGCCTAAAGTACAGGCCCAAGAGATTGCATTTCAGCATAGAAGGGATTTGTTTGGCATTGACAGATCAAAGTTACGACAATATAGGAGACAACCATGAAATGGTAGTGGCCTAAGTGACATCACAACTAGAGTACACTTACTTGTTACTTGGATTAAGAGGGCAAACTGTTGCTCAAAGTTCCAACATAGGACATTACTAGCGATATTAGCGCATAACGAGAATGTAGGGCGTGAACAATCGAGGACTGTGGGAAACTTTTGGATGCTTCGCTACACAATGGTCTTTACGAAAAGAAGCAAAAAATCGGTGGTCAAGCCAATATACGAGGAAATGGAATTCGATTTTGTGAAAGATCTTATTTTGACTGTCTTGGACTTACATACTCACGGAATCGCGTGCAATTTTGTTCCGAGGACACATACATTGCCACAAAACATTGCAAACGTGCCCTGTTCACCTAAAGCATAGCTCGTGGAACAGTTCACTTCCAGGTTCAAATGATTAGTTGAGCCCCAGCCCCCATACATTATACGCAAAAGTGACACCCTGCTCTTGCACTCATGGGGGACGCCTCCTTTGCCCTTCTGCAGCCATGGGGAAGAAGGCCCTGACATAAGCAGAGGTGGGGCTATTGCTAGACACACTTGGACTCCATTTTGTGTACCCTCGACTCTAACTTTGGACTAGGCCGCATTCTGGCATTGTGAAGTTTTCCCTCCCCCTCAGCAGCGCTGCGAACAGCGAGCACTGGCAGCCCCCACCTTTTTCCTTCTGTGCCTGTGCCTCCCAAGTCCCTTTCTCATGGATGTGCCTAGACAAGATGTTGCGAACAAAGAATGCATTAATTTAATTCTAAATCTGAGATCACTGCCCTGTGTGTGTCAGGGCCAAACCATGACTTTTAGTTGTTCATCCATCTCAACAAATGTTCTCCTGCACCTCTCACCCCCGCTGTTGTACAATTACTGCTTGTTCAACCTTGTGCCCCTCCAAAGCTATTCTTTTCATGTACCAGAAGTGTGACCCTTCCTTGCTGACCACCCCAGAGAGCCTCCCAATGAAACAAGACCCCAGTCCCAGTATATTCTGTCCTAAACTAACATGTGTCACTCCACCCCTTTCTAGCTCTGATGTGCCAGACCTGTCAGCTATCAATCCCGACCCCCGCTGGTTGCCTCATGGGCAAGACCCCAACACCCTTCACCTCGCTAGTGACCCAAAGTGGTATAGTACAAATACACGTGTGCAATTTATAGGCCTCTAATATATAGGTTGAGGTGGCACGGGGTTAGGGTCTGGAAACCAGATGCGTTCCAGGAGAACTGCGGTCATGGGTTCAGGGGACCACGGCCTGGCAGGACGGGGATGCAGCAGGGCATGCTCGGACATTATCGTACCAGCACATTTTATCAGGGCTCGAAACTTGTTCATTGCGATAAATATTTACATGATTTGCAGTGTGAGCAGGATATGGGCTGAGCTGACAGGTGGTATGGGCTGGCTGTGGAAGTCGCTGGGAGAGTGCGAAGTTCTCCAGAGGAGCAAAGTAAATCACTTGAAATTCTGCGCACCATTGGTGGATGGCAGCAAACAATTCATATGTTTTTCAAAAATATTTCTAACGCCACTATGGTCTGAAGGGCTATTCGCTCCCATTCTGAGGAAAGGGCATTTCTTTTCAATTTTAGCTTGCAAGCTGTGCAAACACATGCATCGTACACAGTATAAGGTTCCATTGTTTTTCGACCTTGAAAGAAAGGGAGGATTCCGAAAGGAATGACTGAAAGGAGGGATGTAATACCATCAAATATGATAAGGTTCACCATTCCAAAACTGGACAAAGGGACATGTAATTTAATTTTATGAAAATTCGTTGATCTGAACGGAGTCTCTGCGTTACGCCGAGAGAATGGAAATGCCGAATATTATGTAAGTTTTACTTTCGACGATTTTATAGACCAACGAGTCAACGTATCATTAGCCGACCGTTATTGCTGGCTTAGATTGTACTGGGTTGTTCTTTGTGGCATATTGCAACGACACGCAAAAACAACCTCTGTGTGTATACTTTTCATTGTCCTGGGCACATAGGCAGTCCAGCTTCGAGATGCATGTAGTCCAGCACTGGGTTCCCCCAGGTTCCATAAACGCCAAATTGCACGCTAATATTTAGTTAAAATGCCGTCTATGAGTTCTTCGAATTGTAGCGTCAACTTCCACATACCATTTCGAGCTGAAAATACTCCATAGCACTAACCTCTGAAGCAAATTGTAGACTACGTCCCACGTTGTTTTCTCTGTGTTCCCATTGTTTCACGTCTGTGTTCATCATTGGTTTTAACACGGGCCGAATTAATGGGTAAAATGATCAATTGTAATAAAGATCGGCTACTGAGACACATTTCTGTTATGTTTTTCAAACAGCTACATCCTGCCTTTCTGCGATTGTCATCGATTCCAGATACCAACTGAAAGGTGTTTTAACCGGCAGCTGCAGATACACTTGAATGGCTGGAGCACAATGACGCTTTTTTGGGACGACCGGCACGGGCCGATATGCCCTTACGCGGTACCAGCGATAAGGAGCAACCTGACATCGTTTATGGTGTCCTAGCGCCAAGCTGATGCCCAAGCCTTGCGATTCATGGTGTGTCCAATGCGCTTTTTATACCCAAAAGGAACGCAGCATGACTCACGATACACATTTGTGGATTGAGAACAAAGAAAAAAATTACCCATTTGCTTGAATATGGCAATCGCCGGATGTTCTCGCAGCATTTATTGTGAAATAAAAGTACTTTACAAATTGTACAGTTTTGCTATTTCCTTTAAAAGTATAGTTTATATTCAAAATTGGGACACGCTGTGTTGTGAGATGATGTGTGTTGATATTCCGGGTTCTGCATCAACTAACGTTAACACGTAGGTGATGACTGGGCGCGTTTGGTTACGCTATCCAGTAACGTCATGGAGATAGGCAGAGATTATCACTAGGTTTGGTGATGTCAGCCTCAGGGGCGGCGGATATGATTTAGTGCCGCCAGGGCAGTCCATCTTGGGCGATGCGGCAACGGATAAGATTATCACAAGATGGCCGCGCCATGCTGCCTGATTTCGCAAGTGTAAAAAAGAGGAAAACTACAGTAAGGTGCACAGGAAATGTTGGTATGATCGATCAATGTATGCTTAAAAACACATGCCCAAACCCTCGGGACAATAATATTTTTGAGTGCACTATTCTTTGCTGGCCCTTCCAGGATGGGATACATACTTGTGACCGCAGCTTGCAAACAGATCAATTCTGTGGGTTTAACGTCTCGATGATAGCGGAAAAATAAGGGTTGACCTCTGAGAAAAGTAATTCTGAAGGGAAAGCGAAATCAAAATTAATGCAATGTTATGTAATTGGGTTTTGTATAGCACAACTTCTTCTAATTAGGAGACCTTTTTTTCAATACAAAACTGATAGATGCAACGCTTTGAATAAATCATGACCACTATCATTTCGCTGGGCAGCCTTTCCATGCCATCATTTTTATCCTGTCTGCCCACTGCAGAAGGGAACCTGCCAGCTTCAAACAAGTCTTGATCCCGCCACCAATATGTGGTATGTAAGGATGCCCAAAAACCTTCTATCCATCACTTTTTATTTTTGATGGAAAGCAGACAATCATTTAAGAAAACAATGCCTAGACAGTGCGTCTCCGACAGCAACATGCCTGTGAAGTTATGTTCACTTCCTGTGATGTCACATCCTATGTCATCACCTGGGTAAAAGGTGGAGCCGTAGGTTTCATCTCCTCTCCTACTCTGCACACCTCACCTGAATCTTAGTTTTATGGGCAGTGGGCACCAGGAGGCAAAGCTGCTTGTTCTGACAAGAGCCTTTGCTGCCTAGGGCCTTTCAAAATCCAATCTCCGTGGTAATAACCATTTCTGACACCACATTCTCTTCTGTCCACTTTGAGAGACTTACACATCTAAAATGAAGAAGCTGGTTCTAAAAAATAAAATAAAAGGAAATTAATAAGAAAAAAGAAAAACTCAAGGAGGTAACGTTGAAGAGGAGTTCTCTGACCACTAAGAGGGAAAAGCAAGAGCTGGCGGTTGGGCCGCTGAGGATGTACATATAGGGCAGGCTAGAGTCCTGCTACATGAAGGGATGCTCTCGTTCATTTTAAGGTGTCAGCTTTGCTATTGAAAGAGCCATTTGGTGGCCTGGCCTCCTGAAGGAGCAATGTGGCTGACAAGTTTGGTAGGTGGCAGAACAACTGGATGCAATAATACTCAGTCTTTTGGGTATATGCAACATCTTCATCAATGACTGACTAATGAGAACCAAAATGAAATACACATGATGCTCTCGACAGTAATTCATCAATGTAATTTCCTGTTTAAACAGACACCACCACTGTACATATCATGGCACCAGTGGGTCTCAAATGCAGGTTAACCATGAAATGCAATTCAGTATTGATCATAATTTTTAAATGCGCCAGTGAGTGCATGGTGCAGTGTTGTTTTTCCTGACGTGCAGTGACTCTGAACTATAGCATGCATTCTGTACTGTCCAGGGAAATTGCTGAGTACTGGTGACGGGTATATAAGGCAATGTGAGGGACGTGAAATACATTTCCAAAGGGTGCTCTTCCCTTAGCTCTGCCACTGTCCTCTCGCTTTATCCACCCCTCTGTGTCCAGTTAGAACATATGGCAAAGTTGTGAGTGTACTGTTTGAGTGTAATGCAGCATAATTTGTCTGACTCTGATTCGGCATATAGTAGTAAACTGTAATAAGAAAGTATGATTATATCAGCCTCAGGCTTAGCATTAAACCTTACATGAAATGAAATTGAAGTCTGTACTTTTACATTTACGTTAAGCTACGGATCGTGTAGTCTGCACTGGTGTCTCTTCTTGCTCTGGGATCCTAAATAAAGCACTGCTGCAATAAGTAAATATATAGTGGAAAATATAGGACATTGCTGCACACGCCCAGCAGAAAATAGTTGCATCCAATTAGTCTTAACTGAACAAACCACAGGGCAGGTCCTTGGAACGTCAGGATAGTTATTATGCCGTCACTTCGCCGCAAATTATATTGTGATCAGCACTTTCATTTCAATTGAGGCACGTGGCAAAAACACTACATTTTGGAACCTGGGAGTCTGGCCTCACACGAGCATGACCTTCATCCCCCAAATACGTTTTCAAAATGTCTCTTTTCCAGCTCAGACAACTGAGTCAGGAACTTGACCCTTTTGGAGGGAATTGTGACCCATCCCAACCTTGGGTAGGTGGCTAACCAGGACACATGTCATAGGCTGCCCTAGGCTCTGGGGTCTAACCTCAGAGGTGGGTTGAGGGAGTTGGGCGGCCCCTGTCCCTGAACCCCATGATTGCACCCGACATGCTTTTACAACATTGGTACCACTGTCTGTTGCACCAGGCATTGTAACTCATGTCTGGTCAGTTATTTTCTTCTGCTTACAGGCCTACACGCGCTGGTATCCAGTCCCGCAGCATCATCTGCCAGAGTGCCAGGGGACCACTACAGTGGTGATAGTGCGAGGTATAAATATCCTTTAACATAACATAACATAACATAACATAACATAACATAACATAACATAACATAACATGACAAATGCAAGTCTCACTCTCCAGATGCTGGTAGCATCAGCTTCCCAGGGCTGCAGGATGGAGGTATGCAATCCACGCACCAACCACAGAAGCACCACGTATGCAAGCAAGCATAAAGGGGGCAGGGCCAAGTGTTTTTTTTTGACAATGTAACCTGGTGAAAGCATAGCGATATAATGGCCACGATAGTTGGGTGACTCGAAGGACCAATGGGAAGGGGGAGGAAGCATAAAGGAAGGAGGTCACATTCTGGCATTGCAAAGTTTCCCCTCCCCCTCAGCAGCGCCGCGAACAGCGAGCACTGGCAGCCCCCACCTTTTTCCTCCTGTGCCTCCCAAATCCCTTTCTCATGGATGCGCCTAGACAAGATGTTGCGAACAAAGAATGTATTAATTTAATTCTTCCTCTGAGATCACTGCCCTGTGTGTGTCAGGGCCAAACTATGACTTGTAGTTGTCCATCCATCTCAACAAATGTTCTCCTGCACCTCTCACCCCCGCTGCTGTAAAATTACTGCTTGTTCAACCTTGTGCCCCTCCAAAGCTATTCTTTTCATGTATCAGAAGTGTGACCGTTCCTTGCTGACCACCCCAGAGAGCCTCCCAATAAAACAAGACCCCAGTCACAGTATATTCTGTCCTAATCTAACATGTCACTCCACCCCTTTCTAGCTCTGATGTGCCAGACCTGTCAGCTATCAATCCCGACCCCCGCTGGTTGCCTCATGGGCAAGACTCCAACACCCTTCACCTCGCTAGTGACCCAAAGTGGTATAGTACAAACACACGTGTGCAATTTATAGGCCTCTAATATATAGGTTGAGGTAGCGCGGGGTTAGGGTCTGGAAATCAGATGCGTTCAAGGATAACTGCGGTCATGGGTTAAGGGGACCACGTCCTGGCAAGACGGGGTTGCAGCAGGGCTTGCTCAGACATTATCGTACAAGCACATTTTATCAGGGCTCGAAACTTGTTCCTTGCGATAAATGTTTACATGATTTGCCGTGTGAACAGGAGATGGGCTGAGTTTACAGGTGGTATGGGCTGGCTGTGGAAGTCGCTGGAAGAGTGCAAAGTTCTCCAGAGGAGCAAAGTAAATCACTTGAAATTCTGCGCACCATTGGTGATTGGCAGCAAACAATTCATATGTTTTTCAAAAATATTTCTAACGCCATTATGGTCTGAAGGGCTATTCGCTCCCATTCTGAGTGAAGGCCATTTTTTTTCAATTTTTGCTTGCAAGCTGAGCAAACCCACGCATTGTACACATTATAAGGTTCCATTGTTTTTCGACCTTGAAAGAAAGGGAGGATCCCGAAAGGAATGACTGAAGGGAGGGGTGTAATACCGTCAAATATGATAAGGTTCACCATTCCAAAACTGGACAAAGGAACATGTAATTTCATTTTATGAAAATTAGTTGATCTGAACGGAGTCTCTGCGTTACGCCGAGAGAATGGAAATGCCGAATATTATGTAAGTTTTACTTTCGACGATTTTATAGACCTACGAGTCAATGTATCATTCACCAACCGTTTTTGCTGGCTTACATTGTAATGGGTTGTTCTTTGTGGCATATTGCAACGACACGCAAATACAACCTCTGTGTGTACTTTTCATTGTCCTGGGCACATGGGCAGTCCAGCATCTAGATGCATGTAGTCCACCACTGGGTTCCCCCAGGTTCCATAAATGCCAAATTGCACGCTAATATTTAGTTAAAATGCCGTCTATGAGTTCTTCGAATTGTAGCGTCAACTTCCACATACCATTTCGAGCTGAAAATACTCCATAGCACTTACCTCTGAAGCAAATTGTAGACTACGTTCCACGTTGTTTTCTCTGTGTTCCCATTGTTTCACGTCTGTGTTCATCATTAGTTTTAACACAGGGTAAAATGATAAATTGTAATGAAGATCGGCTACTGAGACACATTTCTGTTATTTTTTTCAAACAGCTACATCCTGCCTTCCTGCGATTGTCATAGATTCCAGATACCAACTGATAGGTTTTTTAACCGGCAGCTGCAGACAAACTGGAATGGCAGGATCCCAATGACGCTTTATTGGGACAACCGCCACAGACCGATATGCCCTTACACGGTACCAGTGATAAGGAGCAACCTGACATCATTTATGGTGGCGTAGCGCCAAGCTGATGCCGAAGCCTTGCGATTCATGGTGCGTCCAATGTGCTTCTTATACCCAAAAGGAACACTGCATGACTCCCGATACACATTTGTTGATTGAGAACAAAGAAAAAAATTACCCATTTGCTTGAATATGGCAATCACCGGATGTTCTCGCAGCGTTTATTGTGAAATAAAAGTACTTTACAAATTGTACAGTTTTGCTATTTCCTTTCAAAGTATAGTTTATATTCAAAATTGGGACGTGCTGTGTTGTGAGATGATGTGTGTTGATATTCCGGGTTCTGCATCAACTAACGTTAACACGTAGGTGATGACTGGGCGCGTTTGGCTATGCTGTCCAGTAACGTCATGGAGATAGGCAGAGATTATCACTAGGTTTGGTGATGTCAGCCTCACGGGCGGCGGATATGATTTAGTGCCGCCAGGGCAGTCCATCTTGGGCGATGCGGCAACGGATAAGATTATCACAAGATGGCTGCGCCCTGTTGCCTGATTTCGCATTTGTGTAAAAAAGAGGAATACTACGGTAAGGCGCACAGGAAATGTTGGTATGATCGATCAACGTATGCTTAAAAACACATGCCCAAACCCTCGGGACAATAATATTTTTGAGTGCACTATTCTTTGCTGGCCCTTCCAGGATGGGATACATACTTGTGACCGCAGCTTGCAAACAGATCAATTCTGTGGGTTTAACGTCTCGATGATAGCGGAAAAATAAGGGTTGACCTCTGAGAAAAGTAATTCTGAAGGGAAAGCGAAATCAAAATTAATGCAATGTTATGTAATTGGGTTTTGTATAGCACAACTTCTTCTAATTAGGAGACCTTTTTTTAATACAAAACTGATAGATGCAACGCTTTGAATAAATCATGACCACTATCATTTCGCTGGGCAGCCTTTCCATGCCATAATTTTTATCCTGTCTGCCCACTGCAGAAGGGAACCTGCCAGCTTCAAACAAGTCTTGATCCCGCCACCAATATGTGGTATGTAAGGATGCCCAAAAACCTTCTATCCATCACTTTTTATTTTTGATGGAAAGCAGACAATCATTTAAAAAAACAATGCCTAGACAGTGCGTCTCCGACAGCAACATGCCTGTGAGGTTATGTTCACTTCCTGTGATGTCACATCCTATGTCATCACCTGGGTAAAAGGTGAAGCGGTAGGATTCATCTCCTCTCCTACTCGGCACACCTCACCTGAATCTTAGTTTTATGGGCAGTGGGCACCAGGAGGCAAAGCTGCTTGTTCTGACAAGAGCCTTTGCTGCCTAGGGCCTTTCAAAATCCAATCTCCGTGGTAATAACCATTTCTGACACCACATTCTCTTCTGTCCACTTTGAGAGACTTACACATCTAAAATGAAGAAGCCGGTTCTAAAAAATAAAAAGGAAATTAATAAGAAAAAAGAGAAACTCAAGGAGGTAATGTTGAAGAGGAGTTCTCTGACCACTAAGAGGAAAAGCAAGAGCTGGCGGTTGGGCCGCTGAGGATGTACATATAGGGCAGGCTGGAGTCCTGCTACATGAAGGGATGCTCTCGTTCATTTTAAGGTGTCAGCTTTGCTAATGAAAGAGCCATTTGGTGGCCTGGCCTCCTGAAGGAGCAATGTGGCTGACAAGTTTGGTAGGTGGCAGAACAACTGGATGCAATAATACTCAGTCTTTTGGGTATATGCAACATCTTCATCAATGACTGACTAATGAGAACCAAAATGAAATACACATGATGCTCTCGACAGTAATTCATCAATGTAATTTCCTGTTTAAACAGACACCACCACTGTACATATCATGGCACCAGTGGGTCTCAAATGCAGGTTAACCATGAAATGCAATTCAGTATTGATCATAATTTTTAAATGCGCCAGTGAGTGCATGGTGCAGTGTTGTTTTTCCTGACGTGCAGTGACTCTGAACTATAGCATGCATTCTGTACTGTCCAGGGAAATTGCTGAGTACTGGTGACGGGTATATAAGGCAATGTGAGGGACGTGAAATACATTTCCAAAGGGTGCTCTTCCCTTAGCTCTGCCACTGTCCTCTCGCTTTATCCACCCCTCTGTGTCCAGTTAGAACATATGGCAAAGTTGTGAGTGTACTGTTTGAGTGTAATGCAGCATAATTTGTCTGACTCTGATTCGGCATATAGTAGTAAACTGTAATAAGAAAGTATGATTATATCAGCCTCAGGCTTAGCATTAAACCTTACATGAAATGAAATTGAAGTCTGTACTTTTACATTTACGTTAAGCTACGGATCGTGTAGTCTGCACTGGTGTCTCTTCTTGCTCTGGGATCCTAAATAAAGCACTGCTGCAATAAGTAAATATATAGTGGAAAATATAGGACATTGCTGCACACGCCCAGCAGAAAATAGTTGCATCCAATTAGTCTTAACTGAACAAACCACAGGGCAGGTCCTTGGAACGTCAGGATAGTTATTATGCCGTCACTTCGCCGCAAATTATATTGTGATCAGCACTTTCATTTCAATTGAGGCACGTGGCAAAAACACTACATTTTGGAACCTGGGAGTCTGGCCTCACACGAGCATGACCTTCATCCCCCAAATACGTTTTCAAAATGTCTCTTTTCCAGCTCAGACAACTGAGTCAGGAACTTGACCCTTTTGGAGGGAATTGTGACCCATCCCAACCTTGGGTAGGTGGCTAACCAGGACACATGTCATAGGCTGCCCTAGGCTCTGGGGTCTAACCTCAGAGGTGGGTTGAGGGAGTTGGGCGGCCCCTGTCCCTGAACCCCATGATTGCACCCGACATGCTTTTACAACATTGGTACCACTGTCTGTTGCACCAGGCATTGTAACTCATGTCTGGTCAGTTATTTTCTTCTGCTTACAGGCCTACACGCGCTGGTATCCAGTCCCGCAGCATCATCTGCCAGAGTGCCAGGGGACCACTACAGTGGTGATAGTGCGAGGTATAAATATCCTTTAACATAACATAACATAACATAACATAACATAACATAACGTAACATAACATGACAAATGCAAGTCTCACTCTCCAGATGCTGGTAGCATCAGCTTCCCAGGGCTGCAGGATGGAGGTATGCAATCCACGCACCAACCACAGAAGCACCACGTATGCAAGCAAGCATAAAGGGGGCAGGGCCAAGTGTTTTTTTTTGACAATGTAACCTGGTGAAAGCATAGCGATATAATGGCCACGATAGTTGGGTGACTCGAAGGACCAATGGGAAGGGGGAGGAAGCATAAAGGAAGGAGGTCACATTCTGGCATTGCAAAGTTTCCCCTCCCCCTCAGCAGCGCCGCGAACAGCGAGCACTGGCAGCCCCCACCTTTTTCCTCCTGTGCCTCCCAAATCCCTTTCTCATGGATGCGCCTAGACAAGATGTTGCGAACAAAGAATGTATTAATTTAATTCTTCCTCTGAGATCACTGCCCTGTGTGTGTCAGGGCCAAACTATGACTTGTAGTTGTCCATCCATCTCAACAAATGTTCTCCTGCACCTCTCACCCCCGCTGCTGTAAAATTACTGCTTGTTCAACCTTGTGCCCCTCCAAAGCTATTCTTTTCATGTATCAGAAGTGTGACCGTTCCTTGCTGACCACCCCAGAGAGCCTCCCAATAAAACAAGACCCCAGTCACAGTATATTCTGTCCTAATCTAACATGTCACTCCACCCCTTTCTAGCTCTGATGTGCCAGACCTGTCAGCTATCAATCCCGACCCCCGCTGGTTGCCTCATGGGCAAGACTCCAACACCCTTCACCTCGCTAGTGACCCAAAGTGGTATAGTACAAACACACGTGTGCAATTTATAGGCCTCTAATATATAGGTTGAGGTAGCGCGGGGTTAGGGTCTGGAAATCAGATGCGTTCAAGGATAACTGCGGTCATGGGTTAAGGGGACCACGTCCTGGCAAGACGGGGTTGCAGCAGGGCTTGCTCAGACATTATCGTACAAGCACATTTTATCAGGGCTCGAAACTTGTTCCTTGCGATAAATGTTTACATGATTTGCCGTGTGAACAGGAGATGGGCTGAGTTTACAGGTGGTATGGGCTGGCTGTGGAAGTCGCTGGGAGAGTGCAAAGTTCTCCAGAGGAGCAAAGTAAATCACTTGAAATTCTGCGCACCATTGGTGATTGGCAGCAAACAATTCATATGTTTTTCAAAAATATTTCTAACGCCATTATGGTCTGAAGGGCTATTCGCTCCCATTCTGAGTGAAGGCCATTTTTTTTCAATTTTTGCTTGCAAGCTGAGCAAACCCACGCATTGTACACATTATAAGGTTCCATTGTTTTTCGACCTTGAAAGAAAGGGAGGATCCCGAAAGGAATGACTGAAGGGAGGGGTGTAATACCGTCAAATATGATAAGGTTCACCATTCCAAAACTGGACAAAGGAACATGTAATTTCATTTTATGAAAATTAGTTGATCTGAACGGAGTCTCTGCGTTACGCCGAGAGAATGGAAATGCCGAATATTATGTAAGTTTTACTTTCGACGATTTTATAGACCTACGAGTCAATGTATCATTCACCAACCGTTTTTGCTGGCTTACATTGTAATGGGTTGTTCTTTGTGGCATATTGCAACGACACGCAAATACAACCTCTGTGTGTACTTTTCATTGTCCTGGGCACATGGGCAGTCCAGCATCTAGATGCATGTAGTCCACCACTGGGTTCCCCCAGGTTGCATAAATGCCAAATTGCACGCTAATATTTAGTTAAAATGCCGTCTATGAGTTCTTCGAATTGTAGCGTCAACTTCCACATACCATTTCGAGCTGAAAATACTCCATAGCACTTACCTCTGAAGCAAATTGTAGACTACGTTCCACGTTGTTTTCTCTGTGTTCCCATTGTTTCACGTCTGTGTTCATCATTAGTTTTAACACAGGGTAAAATGATAAATTGTAATGAAGATCGGCTACTGAGACACATTTCTGTTATTTTTTTCAAACAGCTACATCCTGCCTTCCTGCGATTGTCATAGATTCCAGATACCAACTGATAGGTTTTTTAACCGGCAGCTGCAGACAAACTGGAATGGCAGGATCCCAATGACGCTTTATTGGGACAACCGCCACAGACCGATATGCCCTTACACGGTACCAGCGATAAGGAGCAACCTGACATCATTTATGGTGGCGTAGCGCCAAGCTGATGCCGAAGCCTTGCGATTCATGGTGCGTCCAATGTGCTTCTTATACCCAAAAGGAACACTGCATGACTCCCGATACACATTTGTTGATTGAGAACAAAGAAAAAAATTACCCATTTGCTTGAATATGGCAATCACCGGATGTTCTCGCAGCGTTTATTGTGAAATAAAAGTACTTTACAAATTGTACAGTTTTGCTATTTCCTTTCAAAGTATAGTTTATATTCAAAATTGGGACGTGCTGTGTTGTGAGATGATGTGTGTTGATATTCCGGGTTCTGCATCAACTAACGTTAACACGTAGGTGATGACTGGGCGCGTTTGGCTATGCTGTCCAGTAATGTCATGGAGATAGGCAGAGATTATCACTAGGTTTGGTGATGTCAGCCTCACGGGCGGCGGATATGATTTAGTGCCGCCAGGGCAGTCCATCTTGGGCGATGCGGCAACGGATAAGATTATCACAAGATGGCTGCGCCCTGTTGCCTGATTTCGCATTTGTGTAAAAAAGAGGAATACTACGGTAAGGCGCACAGGAAATGTTGGTATGATCGATCAACGTATGCTTAAAAACACATGCCCAAACCCTCGGGACAATAATATTTTTGAGTGCACTATTCTTTGCTGGCCCTTCCAGGATGGGATACATACTTGTGACCGCAGCTTGCAAACAGATCAATTCTGTGGGTTTAACGTCTCGATGATAGCGGAAAAATAAGGGTTGACCTCTGAGAAAAGTAATTCTGAAGGGAAAGCGAAATCAAAATTAATGCAATGTTATGTAATTGGGTTTTGTATAGCACAACTTCTTCTAATTAGGAGACCTTTTTTTAATACAAAACTGATAGATGCAACGCTTTGAATAAATCATGACCACTATCATTTCGCTGGGCAGCCTTTCCATGCCATAATTTTTATCCTGTCTGCCCACTGCAGAAGGGAACCTGCCAGCTTCAAACAAGTCTTGATCCCGCCACCAATATGTGGTATGTAAGGATGCCCAAAAACCTTCTATCCATCACTTTTTATTTTTGATGGAAAGCAGACAATCATTTAAAAAAACAATGCCTAGACAGTGCGTCTCCGACAGCAACATGCCTGTGAGGTTATGTTCACTTCCTGTGATGTCACATCCTATGTCATCACCTGGGTAAAAGGTGAAGCGGTAGGATTCATCTCCTCTCCTACTCGGCACACCTCACCTGAATCTTAGTTTTATGGGCAGTGGGCACCAGGAGGCAAAGCTGCTTGTTCTGACAAGAGCCTTTGCTGCCTAGGGCCTTTCAAAATCCAATCTCCGTGGTAATAACCATTTCTGACACCACATTCTCTTCTGTCCACTTTGAGAGACTTACACATCTAAAATGAAGAAGCCGGTTCTAAAAAATAAAAAGGAAATTAATAAGAAAAAAGAGAAACTCAAGGAGGTAACGTTGAAGAGGAGTTCTCTGACCACTAAGAGGAAAAGCAAGAGCTGGCGGTTGGGCCGCTGAGGATGTACATATAGGGCAGGCTGGAGTCCTGCTACATGAAGGGATGCTCTCGTTCATTTTAAGGTGTCAGCTTTGCTAATGAAAGAGCCATTTGGTGGCCTGGCCTCCTGAAGGAGCAATGTGGCTGACAAGTTTGGTAGGTGGCAGAACAACTGGATGCAATAATACTCAGTCTTTTGGGTATATGCAACATCTTCATCAATGACTGACTAATGAGAACCAAAATGAAATACACATGATGCTCTCGACAGTAATTCATCAATGTAATTTCCTGTTTAAACAGACACCACCACTGTACATATCATGGCACCAGTGGGTCTCAAATGCAGGTTAACCATGAAATGCAATTCAGTATTGATCATAATTTTTAAATGCGCCAGTGAGTGCATGGTGCAGTGTTGTTTTTCCTGACGTGCAGTGACTCTGAACTATAGCATGCATTCTGTACTGTCCAGGGAAATTGCTGAGTACTGGTGACGGGTATATAAGGCAATGTGAGGGACGTGAAATACATTTCCAAAGGGTGCTCTTCCCTTAGCTCTGCCACTGTCCTCTCGCTTTATCCACCCCTCTGTGTCCAGTTAGAACATATGGCAAAGTTGTGAGTGTACTGTTTGAGTGTAATGCAGCATAATTTGTCTGACTCTGATTCGGCATATAGTAGTAAACTGTAATAAGAAAGTATGATTATATCAGCCTCAGGCTTAGCATTAAACCTTACATGAAATGAAATTGAAGTCTGTACTTTTACATTTACGTTAAGCTACGGATCGTGTAGTCTGCACTGGTGTCTCTTCTTGCTCTGGGATCCTAAATAAAGCACTGCTGCAATAAGTAAATATATAGTGGAAAATATAGGACATTGCTGCACACGCCCAGCAGAAAATAGTTGCATCCAATTAGTCTTAACTGAACAAACCACAGGGCAGGTCCTTGGAACGTCAGGATAGTTATTATGCCGTCACTTCGCCGCAAATTATATTGTGATCAGCACTTTCATTTCAATTGAGGCACGTGGCAAAAACACTACATTTTGGAACCTGGGAGTCTGGCCTCACACGAGCATGACCTTCATCCCCCAAATACGTTTTCAAAATGTCTCTTTTCCAGCTCAGACAACTGAGTCAGGAACTTGACCCTTTTGGAGGGAATTGTGACCCATCCCAACCTTGGGTAGGTGGCTAACCAGGACACATGTCATAGGCTGCCCTAGGCTCTGGGGTCTAACCTCAGAGGTGGGTTGAGGGAGTTGGGCGGCCCCTGTCCCTGAACCCCATGATTGCCCCCGACATGCTTTTACAACATTGGTACCACTGTCTGTTGCACCAGGCATTCTAACTCATGTCTGGTCAGTTATTTTCTTCTGCTTACAGGCCTACACGCGCCGGTATCTAGTCCCGCAGCATCATCTGCCAGAGTGCCAGGGGACCACTACGGTATTGACAGTGCAAGGTATAAATATCCTTTAACATAACATAACATAACATAACATAACATGAAAAATGCAAGTCTCACTCTATAGATGCCGGTAGCATTGGGGCTGCAGGATGTAGGCGTGCAATCCACGCACCAACCACAGAAAAACCACGTACGCAAGCAAGCATAAAGGGGGCGGGGCCAAGTGTTTTTTTTTGACAATGTAACCTGGTGAAAGCATAGCGATATAATGGCCACGATAATTGGGTGACTCGAAGGACCAATGAGAAGGGGGAGGAAGCATAAAGGAAGGAGGTCACGGGTACAAAAGGCCCGCGCTCGCAAAAAGAGACGAGGGGTGTTCGGGTGAGATCAGGTGGAGAGTTGGTGCACTAAGAGGCCAGGTGGAGGATGGATGTTGGAGCAGAGTGCTAAAGATTGGTTTGGAGATTGTGGCAGGTGATGTATGTGATAGAGAGTGGTAGCAAGGGTGAGAGAGTGGAGTGATTGGTGTCAGAGTGGGCTTTAGAACATGTGTTAGTAGAGAGAGGCATGTGGGAAAGTGAGAGAAGAGAGTGTTTGGCAGGCGAGATTGGCAGAGAGAGAGAAAGAGAGGGACCCCCTTCTCTCGCAGAAAGTCGTAGTGAGAGTGAAAGGGAGAGGAAACAGTTTTGGGAGGGTGGAGAATAGTGGGAGCAGCTGGAAGGAAAGAGAGAGAGAGAATGGAGGCGAGAGCAAGAGATCGGAGGGTCAGAGAAGTGATGGAGACTAGACAGAATAATAGAAGAGGGAGAGGAGAGGTAGATGAAAAATAAAGGTGGGCAACAGAGAGACTGGAGGGAGGAATAGGAAGTTGAGAGAGTGAGCCAGAGAAGGAGGGACGAGTAGGAGGAGAAAGAGATGGAAGGAGGAGAAAAGGAAGCAGACGGGACTCAGGAGAGGGGAGAGAAGAAGGAAGTCGGTGGAGGAATGTAAGGCACAACCTGAAAAATCATTGTTGTTGGCTGACCCCTTCTCAGTATGAGTCCCTTAAAAAAATCCTAGAGGGTGTGAGATGGAAAAAGCTGATCCCGTTGGCTCTCCTTTGTAGAGCAGGACACAAATAGATAGATATTAAGGGCCATCTGGAACTAGTCATGCTAGGGAAGTAGTGGAGCCTGGGCTAGGGAGGAGGTATCCAAAGTGACATTGAGGAATAGACCAGGGGCTCCCCTTAGTTTGGTCTCCCGTAATCCAAGTTGAGAATACTGACAATAAAACCGTTTGAACCATCCAAGTGGATCCATCGGTTTTTGTACTTGAGGCCATCATTGACAGAACTTCCATTCATCCTCGCATTTATCTGCCCAAAAGTGACAGACCCTCTGTGGTGGGAGCCCTTATCAATTCACAGCTGGACTGTGACGATTCCCTGCATGCAGGTGGGCTCCATTCCCTTGGCCTTCGCCTTGGCAGACCCAGCGCCTAAGCGCAGCGAGCTCCTCAGTGGTTGTTGGGGACTGACAGAATCGCATTTAAGATTCTATCTCATACATCAGTATACCCACAACTCTGCCCCTTCCTAACAGTACCTGTCGCCCCAGGCCTGCTTCGTTCCTCCAGTTCAGGTCTCCCGTCTACCCCTCATGCCCTATTTTCCCCAAAGGGGAGATTTCGGCTATGGAGGCTCTTTTTTAAACTTTGATTTTTTCTTCTCAAATACATACAGGGACAAAAAAGAAGAAAAATATGTAATTCTTTTTAAGAAATAAAGGTGTGTAATAAACCATATATCTGTACAATTAAAAAAAGAAAAATAATAATAAGTAACCAGCAGCACATGCATTACATTTTGCTTGTAAAGCAGCCCCTTCAGCTGGTTCATTGGTACATCACTTACACTCAGTAGAATATTCAACACAGTCAGAACAAGTGCACATAATAAATGAGTATACAATAGCAAGCATTAAATAACAGGCATTACATGTATAGCCAGAAATAATTACCGTATTGCACACATGTAACGGTGGAACCGACGGTTCTTTGTTATACATGTGTGTAAATGGTGTGTGAGACATGACAAATAAGCTTTAGGGCAGAGTGTCAAACATGAGTGTAAATTAAAAAAAGTGCAGACAACGCCCTTTTTTATTTGCTCTCATTGCTGAAATTCACAGGTGGCCTCAATTCTCAAAGGTGACCTGCGCACTTCAGGAGGGACTGAACAATGGCGCAAAGATGCGCTGTCCAGCTCCCTTGCCTACTTTAGTGTCACGTGACTCCCATCACCCAGATGGTTGCATTTCACAGAGACACAATGATCGGAAATAAAAACATGTCCATCCCCTTTTGGGGGATAGAAATGCAAGTGTGACAACTGCGGTTTAAACGGGGGCTTTCACACTTAAAGACAGTGGGCCAGATTCTCATAAATTAGCACAAATGAAAGGAGCACAGAGAAAATGCCCTCATCTCATTTTTGCTCATTATTGACATGCTCAGGTCACCTTATTCTCAAAGATGTCACAAGTATTTCAGGAGGGGCTGGACAATAGCGCAAAGAATCGCTGTTCATCCCCCTTGCTCTCTGCCATGATTTGTGCCACCCCCTGCGCCTGTTCCCAACAGGCGCAGGTGGATGACCCTCATTTTTGCGGATTTAAAGGCACATTCAGGATGTGATTTCGGGATGTGCTTTTAAATGCACAGAAATTGCCACCTTATTTGAGCAAAAGCGCAAAGAGGGATAACGGGCATATGAACGCGTGCATTTGAGATGCGCTCATTTTTTGATGCCCTTTGAGAATTGGGTTACTCCTTTTTTTGAAGTGAGGTGATGCGCTACTAGCCTCTGGACCATACCAGACGGTGGGCCTGGCCCAGAAAGCTGTGTGTTCTCTACTGTGAATGTTGGATATCTTCCTGGGATAGCTGGACACACCTCCTCTAGGGGTGGGAGCTGGGAGCTGTTACAACAGCGAGGGTTGGCCAAGGACATGAGAGCCCCTCCCCTTAACCCCCATAGGCGAACACTCTTTACGCATCTTTCAGAAGATTTCACTGGAACCTTGTTGCACTAAATACTGGCCAAAGTCCCCAGCCATGGTTGGTGCAGTCCCTCTCCTGAACTGCTTCTGGGCAACATTTGAAGTCACCTGCCTGAATGCTGCTAGACATTGGTACCCAGGACTTTGGCTGCTGAAGTAGCAAACCCTGCAAGTGTCCCATGCAACATTCCTGGCTGGGAAAGCTTTTCTCAGAGACACAGTGGAGGTCCCACAGCAAAGATCATGTGTAATAAAAAACGACCTTTGACCCTCTCTGCCATTGCAAACTGATATGAGCTGCCTCAGGCTCTCCGAATGCCATCTACCCACTGCACAGAGCCAACAGAGCCGCCTTTGACACTCTGAACTGCTTTAAGTGCCCTTCAGGTTACGTAGATCCGATCACCAGCCTGTCTCGAGCTTCTAGAAGCCTTGGGCCACTGCCACTTGTCGAACCGCATCAAATCTTTGGACCCAGTCAAGCCAGCTTGCCGCTAAAGCTGAATCAATCCTTTCCAGCATGCAGACCTGTCGAGCCTTCGAACCATGCCGATTCAAACATCACGTGCCTGTCCAAAACTTCTTTGAGCCATGTGGTGGTGCTGCTGATTGTTGAATTGCACTGCATTGATGAATCCCATCAAACCAGTCAACATCTCAATGATGTGATTTAACGGAATGCATCCAGAAACCCAGTGTGATGCTGTCGAGCTCCTAAAAGAAGAAAACAAATATTTATCAGTCGTTGAATTCCCCAGGCCTTGTCCTAGGAGGCCCCAGTGACATTTTAAGACCCCTACTGTATTAGAATACGCTAGGGACATTCTGGTGACTAGGGACATCTGGGCTAGGGTGATGGGAACAAGGCGCCAGTTTTTCACCTTGCCTTCTCCAACTGCTCTCCCGGCCCTCCCCACCTACACTTCATCTGCATGGTGTCTACACTTCACTGTGTTCCGCAATTTGTGGTTTACTAGGGCTTTTCTCCCCTCGCAGGACTCTCAAACTTAGGTGGCCTCTCCACTGGGTACCTTAGACGCATTTACTGTGTTACTGTTGTTCTGAAATGTGGTAAACTAAGGTTTTTTCTCCCCTCGCAGGACTCTCAAACTTAGGTGGCCTCTCTACTGGGTACCTAAGACGCATTTACTCTGTTACTGTTGTTCTGAAATGTGGTAAACTAGGGGTTTTTCTCCCCTCGCAGGACTCTCAAACTTAGGTGGCCTCTCCACTGGGTAGCTAAGACGCATTTACTGTGTTACTGTTGTTCTGAAATGTGGTAAACTAGGGTTTTTTCTCCCCTCGCAGGACTCTTAAACTTAGGTGGCCTCTCCACTGTGTACCTAAAATGCATTTACTGTGTTACTGTTGTCGTGAAATGTGGTAAACTAGAGTTTTTCTCCCCTCGCAGGACTCTCAAACTTAGGTGGCCTCTCCACTGGGTACCTAAGATGCATTTACTGTGTTACTGTTGTTCTGAAATGTGGTAAACTAGGGCTTGCCGCTCACTTCCTGTCCGCTTGCTCTCGTCTGTCTCCCCCCCCCCACTACCTCCTTTTCCATGGTGCTCTCTATCTCGCCTATCTTCTCTAACTGCTTCTCCATTGACTATCCTGCTCTCCTCACTAAATCTGGTAGGAAAAAGTTTAAAAAGGACATCCTGGTCTCCAACCCAGGCCTCCCTATCGCTGACACCTACACCAGTGCCTCCTCCAAGGAAACTCTCACTGACATCCTCTTTTTCGTGCCTTCGCCTGATCTATGGACCCTTCATATGGTCTCTGTACTCTCTCCTTTCTCCTCTTCTCCCTTTAATGGTGGCACTCGTTGGGATGTCCTCTTGGCCCCCTTCCTCTCCTCTAAGGCCATCATTAATGTCTACGCTAATGGGACCGTCTTGGTCCAAGGCCCTCAGGCCAACCTTCACCTCTTTGATAGACGCTTCCCACGCCTCATCAACTTCCTTTCCTCTCCTGCTGTCCCCCCTCCTCTGTCCTCAGCTACCTTGCCTCCACCCTCCCTCCCTGGCCCCTCTCGTGCTCCTTCTTCACCTCCGCAGGGCGTACCTCTGATCTGTACCCCTCCCCGGAAGTCCTTCAAGGTTGGCAAATTTCTCCACGTTGCCACTCTTAACTCTCGCTCTGCCATCAAACATTCCTTAGATATCTGTCGCCTTCTTGAGGAACTGGACCTTGACGTTCTCGGTCTCACTGAGACATGGTTCCCCGCCAGCTCTGTCACCAGCTTTGACACACTCCTACCTGACGGTTACAAGATCCTCTCCGTGCTCAGGCCCAACCGTGCTGGGGGGGTGTGGCCCTTATCTTCCCTGAGTGGATTCCTGCCACTGTCACTCCTACGCAGACCTACTTCTCTTTTGAATGCCTTGTCTGCTGACTCTCTCTCTCTCTCCTAGCCATTCCCTTACCATGGTTACTATCTATCGGCCACCTGGTCAAATTTCCTCCTTTCTCGCCGAGTGAGCGAACCTCTCCTCCTCACTCCTGTCCTATACCACTCAACTCCTCTTTCTTGGAGACTTCAACATCCACCTGGATGCCTCCTGTCCCCCCTCTGGACTCTTTTGCGACCTCTGTGACTCTCTCTCACTCTCTATTCTCCCGTCTGGGCCGACTCATTCGGCAGGGCACACCCTTGATGCTCTGATCTCTTCTGACCTTCCCCTCTCTGTCCCTCTCTCCACTCCTCTCTCCTGGAGTGATCACTTTCTCCTATCCTCCCACCTCACCTTCCCTACCCCACAGGCAAAGCCACCCTCATCACTGCCACCCTCCTTCTCAGTCATCCGACCCATGAAGCGCGTGTCAGTTGAGGCTTTCGCTGCCACCTTCTCGCCCCCCCCTCTCCCTTCGGCTGACTCCCACCCTGACACAGCCCTCTCCACGCTCCACTCTTCTATATCTGATACTCTGGATATCCTTGCCCCTGTCATGAGAATCTGCCTGAAACACAAAGCCAAATGTAACTCCTGGTATGACTCGGATCTCGTCACCCTAAAACGCAAGTGTAGGGTGGCAGAGAGGAAATGGCATGCTTCATGTTCATCCTCTGACAAACTGGCCTGCCGCCTGCTCCAAAGGCAATACCGGCTGTCCGTTCTCACCAAGAAGAGAGCCCTTATCCAAGCCCGCATCTCTGCGGCATCTAACAATTCGGCCGAACTCTTTAAAATCTGCAAGGAGCTGGCCAACCCTGCTGCGATCTCTACCTCTCCTGTCACTTCATCTCTAAAACTCAGGACGTCCTGTCCTCACTCTCCTCCCATAACCTCCCTCCCTCTATTCCCTTCTCTTCCTCTGGCCCTTCTGCAGCCACCCCTCCTCCCTCCTTCTCTGCCTTTCCCCTTTTCTCCGCTGACAAGGTTTCCAGACAAGTCGGATCTATGAAAGTCTCGTCAAAACAGGTTCACCCCTGTTCCTCCAAAACTATCAAGGACCACATCGACTCCCTGGCTCCTGCCCTGGCTGACTTTTGCAACCACTCCTTTGCCTCTGGAGTCTTTCCATCCCCCCTTAAGCACTCCCTTGTGCACCCTCTTCTCAAGAAACCCTCCTCCAACCCCTCCTGCCCGGCTAACTATCGCCCAATCTCCATGACTCCCTTCCTGGGCAAGCTCCTAGAGAAACTGGCCATCTCCCAGCTTAATCTCCATGCTGAATCTGTTGGTAGTCTTCATGATCATCAGTCTGGCTTCAGAGCTGCCAGAAGCATAGAAACTGCTCTCCTGAACATCCGTGAGGACCTGCTCTCGAACCTTGACTCCAACACTCCATGTGTTCTCATTTTGCTCGATCTCTCTTCACCCTTTGATACTGTCAACCATGCCATCCTGTTCAACCGTCTCCGTGATAACCTGGGTATCACTGGTCAGGCTCTGGCGTGGCTGACCTCTTTCCTCTCCAATCGACCCTCCCAGGTCCAACTTGGGTCCTTCCTCTCTGACATCTTTTTCTCTACCTGTGGTGTCCCCCAGGGATCTAACCTCTCTCCCTGGCTGTTCAACTAGTATCTGGCACTCCTTGCCCACCGCATCGCCGCTCTCTGCCCCAACTTTCAGTGCTAAGCGGATGATACTCAGCTCATTTTCAGGCTATCCTCGGCCTCCTCCTCTCCTTCCCTCATCTCTGACTGTCTGTCTGCTATCCAGGGATGGTGTGCCGCCAATGACCTCTGCCTTAATGCCAGTAAGACTGAGATTCTACTCATCGGCACACCCACTCCCTCCTTCCCTGCAGCTCTCTGGTCGGCCTCTCTTGGCCCTCTTCCTGCTCCTACCTGCAAGGCAAAAAACCTCAGGGTCATCTTCGACTCCACACTCTCCTTCTCTCCTCACATATCTGACGACTCCAAGAAGTCACACTACCAGTTGCACCTCCTCAGAGGTATTCTTCCTTTCCTCTCCTTCCCCCAGAAGCTCACTGTCTCCCGAGCCCTGGTTCTTTCAAAGCTGGACTACTGTAACAGCCTCTATCTTAATCTACCTGCCTCTACTCTCCGCCCTCTGCAACTTTTCCAGAACAGGACTGCGAGACTTGTCCTTGGCCTCAAGCCCAGGGACAATATCTCTCCAGGACTGAAATCTCTACACTGGCTCCCACTGGCTGCGAGGATTAAGTTCAAACCCTCTGCATTGTCCACAAGGCCTTCTGGAGCCTGGGGCCTAAATACCTTCAACTCTCTCTTCCTAAATATCTTCCTTCTCAAGCTCTTCGCTCATCCGCCTCCAACTCCCTCAGGGTCAGCCCTTCTCCAAGCAACGAGTTGGGGGTAGATCTCTCTCCGCGGCAGGGGCCTCCCTGTGGAACAGCCTTCCTACCTCCCAGAAACTTAATGAGAACCATCTCTGGTTCCGGAAGCACCTCAAAACCTTCCTCTTTGCTTCTGCTTTCTCTACCCCTCTCCCCTGCTAAATTCTTGACTGAAACTGCACTGAATCTGCAACTGGGCCACTCTCACCGATCTTGGTCCTTGGCCCAGCCACTCTCCACTTGCACTGCCTCCCTGGCAACCCCTGCACTGCGGGACTGTCTATGTATCCCTTCAGCCCCCCTTCCCAGCACTTGTCTGCACTTACCTTGCACTTGCCACCAGTGTATTGGTGGCAAGTGCAAGGTAAGTATTTACATGGCCCTAGTAGTACATGGCCCTAGTATTTATTTGTTGCTCTACTTACCCTGTACTGCACTTCCCCCCCTTTCCCCTTGCACTTTTCCCTTCCCTCCACCCATGCACTTGCACGATCTGAATGACACCTGGCCTAGTAGGATCGGTGTCTGTCTTCCCTTTGTCCCCCCCCTCCCTGCCTCGTCGCGCCTTGAAACACCTGTGTATAGGCGCGTTACAAATGCCATATCATATCATATCATATCAATGGAGAGTTCGAAAGAGCCGTAGCGACCCCTAGTTTCAACTTTCCCCGACTTCTCAAACCATTTTTGTTTGAAATCAATAAAGCACTGTCAAATCTATTTTTCATGTCTGTGGATTTCTGAGGCCATCTGGGACACAGTAGACAAAACAAGCATCAGTATTTGGCAATGTGCACATATTTAAAGCCAACTGCAGCTCAGCAGTGTTTTTGCTCACAAAGTCCAAAGCATCATTAGCACATTTTCAAGAATTGTGATTTGTTCTTGTGAATTATCTTCAATCAAGCAGGAAACAGCATTGAGTACTTGGCATCATTGTATCGCAGCAGTTTAAAGATCACATCAAAGGTACTCCCTGGAGGTCTGTACCAGAGGCAGGACAATAATCCGAGAAAATAGAGATTTTATATAACTGATAGTAAAGGTTGCCATTTTCTCTAGCCGCACAAAGGATGAAGTCTCTGTCACATAATTGAAGATGCAAACAATAATTGGTCCAGGAGGAAAGCCCAATCCTGGGTGAGGGCCAAGTGATCTGTAAACCCAGAGGTGGTGGGAAAGGACAGGTCCACCCAGGATATCCTCTACGAGTTTCTCATGAAAACTCCCCATTAGGCTTGTGATGGTGGATTCTGGGAGGCCTCGCATACGAATATTGTTAATCTGATATCTGTTCCCTATGTCATCGCTTTTACCCTTATTGCCACCAGATCTTTTTGCAGGATGGTGACAATTGATTCCAACTTCTGCAAAGCTTTTTTCGTCGACGATATTTGCACCTCTGAAACCCAGTAGCATAACTTCTCGATCTTGGCATTAGGGGATTGTGCTTTAGCATTGACTGAATCCCGCTCCAGACAGATTTAGGCAATACAGTTATACAGATGCTTCATCAATATAGAAAACTCTCTGTCATCATCAGGACTTAAACGTATACATTTCAAAGGTTTTATTATTGCCCCGGATGGGTATAGTAAACACTTATTGGCTCTAGGGGTATTGTGTATCACCAGTGGTCGAAGTGATGGAGAATAAAATTGTGATACTGTCGACTTTGTGGAGAAGAAGGGCATCACATCAGGTGTGGTAAGGGGCATGAATAGATCATGTAGTGGAAATGCCTCTGGTTTTTTTTCGTGGCCTTTCAGTTAGACAGAACTACCATAAGGACTTCTTCAAGTAATCGTACAAACAATATAAAAAAAGAACATTGAAACAATTAGGGCTTCATTTTGGATGTTAAGGACACCCCTGATGTAGAATAAGCATGTAGCTCTCAGGCTGAACGATTCATGCTACTCAGAGAGGGAGTCAGACAAGTACTGCCTTTTCAAGCTTAAGGTATAGTAGCTGAATATGTTGCTTCAACAGCACACTAAACTTATAGTTGTGCATTATTTTATTTTACTTATCTCAAAGCAGAGACAGATGGTGCTTAACATAAATATAGAAAGTAGCTGTATCGTAAACACACACAAAAAAAACACTTAAACAGTTGCAGCAATATGAAAATGAATATCACAATTTCCATTTGAGCATTCATTTACTAATAGAGAGTGCAATATTATGATTGTGCACCGTGTATGCTGACACTAAGAGACCTTTCTTCACAAATGTTGGCTGTAAGTGACATATGTGCCTGGCAAGCAACATATTATGAAATGTTGCACCATTTGTTTAAATGGTTATAAAACAAAATGGTTATCACAATTTTTCCATCTCTGACCAGAACATGACAAATTATCCTACAAATTACTTTGTGGTGTGCAATATATCAATGGTCACTATTATTAACATAAAGAAATACTGCACTCTCTTAAACCATGACTGTGGCTTTTCTGAAAAGTGCACCCTAATAACTAAATCACACTTAAGGGTTTGCAATTTTGAACTATTTAGGGACAGACAATGTTGACAGGTTAGTCTTTGAGGAGTTGCCAAAGACCACACACCATGGTTAAATGGCGAAGATTGAATTTCAATGTACAATTTTAGCACTGGGCCACATTGTTTCTGTGAGGGGTCAGAAGTGAGAGGCGGACACGAAGTGGTAGTGGTTTCACCATCAGACATCGTTATTGAAATAACAGGGTTGGATAAAGGATAAAGGCCTATCAGTCCCTATCCTAAGGCGTTTCTCTGCCTAGGATCTAAAACTAGAGATCAGTCTGTGTCTCGTCGTAAATATTATATACACTGTCCTTGTGTCAAAAACATTAATCTGACCCTCACACTAATGATGAACAACTGAAAGTGCAAGGGAAGTGTCTCTGATGTAAGTTTGGTAAAAAGTGGTAAAAAACAAATAACTAAATCCAATAAAATAATCCTTGAATCCAGAGTGAGATTTCTCTACCACTAGATGTCTCAGGTAGCATGACAAAAGTGTTGCTTGTAAATAATGACTCCTTAAGTATAGCAACAAATGTCCCTTTCAAAGGATCACTTCTCAAGGATGGCAAAAGTGTCTCTATCAAACACCAAGGACAGCAAAATTGTCTTTCAAATAACCACTTCACAAGGATGGCAAAATTGTATCTTTCAAGCAGTTACTTTTTAAGGATAGTGGGGTAGTGTGATGACACCTCTGGAGTCATCACCAAACCCTACCGCTACCTGATCCTAACCCTTGGGGTGGTATCAGGATGGAGGATCACATGGGAGGAGACAGCTATCAGGGGGAAATGATGACTCTGCTGGGAGAGGCGTTGTATTCATCTTCTGAGGATGACAGTCCTATCATTCCCAGATATGTAATGGTGTGTTGTCAATGTACAGGTGCCGCACATATAACTACTCAAAGAATCTGTTATGGAGAATCATCTAGACAGAACAAGGGTGATACTTCAGGGGTTCAAGTATTAAATATGAAATCCTTTAATTGTCATAATTCTACCCCAGGTAAAAGTCATGTGAGAAATCTGAAGGTGTCTCACTTACTAGTACCCGGGGATCTGTCATCCAGGTGGCCAGGACCTGGCCATTGCTATTGGATCCAGTTCCTGGTGGTGGACGAGTGAGGGAGGATCACCTGGATGGGGCATCATCGGGGAGTGGAAGTGGGACACTGACAGGTGAGACGCGGTATCCCCCTTCTTATAATACCTTTTCCCCATCTTACCACGTAGGATACTCAAACACTCTACCCCCTTTTCCAACACAAACACTTTCTTACACCACGAGAGACAACGGACTAACACCACAGCCGTTTACCTGACATGTCGCAACACAAAGTTCAGGCAAAGTCAGGCAATTGACCAGAATCATACACACCGAACGGCCCTTTCCCTTCCCCATAGGGATAAAAGGTGGAGCACGAAAGCACACGGCGAGCAAGGCAGACCGCACAATGAGATAGCTATCCAAGCACAGCAGTTCAAGAGGAGGAGAAAGGCGGCGAGAACCGAAGGGGTGACCGCAAACAATAGCCAGCGTGTGTTGCAGCAGATGTCAATGGTATACGGAGCCCTCCTACACTGATAATCAGGACAGGGAGAGACGCTTAGTACCGTGGTACCGTCCTTGACTCCAGATACAAGAAGAGCGAAGCGGTTCATCACAGCCGGTGAGTTGAGGGGAAAGTCAATAAGAAACCGAACTCTGTTGAACGAAAGTCGCAAAGTGGCAAATTAAAGGGAAGTTCAAAGAACTGTTAACATTAAGGGAAAGCCAGCTGCAAAGGAGTCCGGCACCACATGGGTGCTCACCCGAGGGAGTCTGGTTGATCCCGCATTTGTTGAAACTACCGTTACCAGAAGGCCTTAGGAGAGCTGCAATGAAATGGCCAAAGTGGTCATACAGAGGTCTAGCAAAATCCTCTGTACAGTTGAAAGTCTTTGACCGACAAACCATTGGAAAGCTAAGGAAGATGAATCCCGAAAAGTGAGAAAGCAAAAGGAACATTGTGTTGACAAGAATGAACCCGATAGTGGGAGGTCCACAGTGAATTGTTTAAAAAGAAATTGTGAATGCAACAGTTGAGATCATTTGGAAAAAGCCGTAGTGAACCTGATGGAGGGAGGCTAACATTCGAGAAGGGTCTGAGCCCGGAAGACAGGGATCCAGGGGTGAAAAGCCATCACCCAACGACAAGTGAATGCTGTAGTGAACCCGACAGAGGGAGGCTAACATTCGAGAAGGGTCTGAGCCCGGAATGGGGGGACCCAGTGGTGAAGTCATCACCCGAGGTACATTGGAAAGGAAGTTTTTGTTTGTTATTTTTGAACACATCAGGTCCTCGGATGCAAGAGACTTTTTGTAGAAAAGAGACTTAACCACCAAAGGTCCTTATACCTGAGAACAAAACTGTCATCTCGTGCTGGGAAAGCTTGATTGTGTGCTATGATCAGGAGTCTCGCTTTGTCCCATGCTCAAAACGTGGGGAAGGGAGACCTCCGCTACCACCTCCTGACTTAAAATTTTGAACACTTCCTTCTTTCTTGTGAACACCATCCCACACTTTTTAGTTGTAAGGATTGGCAATAGGCTTTTTAGTATAGGCCCTTTTATTTTACAAGACACGACTAGGACTGCCTTATTATTATTATTTGATGGTCATAGCTTGCTCCCATTTCAGATTTAGGATTAGATTAGGCGTTTTTCCAACCTGCATATACAGTTTAATTAACACCCTTGAACTGTGATCACTTGTGTCCATCTTTACTGTTGCCACCATGAGTACTTACAGTAAACCAGTAATGATTACGTGTTCCTTACTGGGACGGGTATAAGTAGTCTAGTAATAATTCTCTCTCTTATTCCACCCTTGTTCCTTACTGGAACGAGTAGGAGTAACCCAGTAACGATTCTTTCTCCTCTTCCTCAATTATTCCTCACTGGGGTGAATCTGAGTAGCCCAGTGATGATTCTCACTCTTTTCCAACACTTGCTCCTCACTAGGACGAGTATGAATGTTTCTTACTTTCCTTCCACACTTGCTCCTTACTGGGTCGAGTATGAGTAACCCAGCAATGGTTCTTACTCTTGTTCAACAATGTTTTATCACTGAGACAAGTTTGAGTAGCCCAGTGATGATTCTTATTCCTCTTCCACACTGGGTTCTCACTGGGATGAGTAGGAGGTTCTCACTGGGACGAGTAGGAGTATCCCATTTGTTATTTTCAGTCCCATCCCAGGGTCTCCCGTTCTCCCCGTTACCTTTCCGACTCAGGGATCGTGTCATTCTCCTCCTTCGGCACGCTCCATGGTGCCCTTTTATAAATGGTCTCATGCCACCACTCCTTATTCAGATCCTCCTGGAACCTTGCGCCAGTTCTTCTACTTCTCTCAACATGGGTCTTCTGGAGTACAACCTTCCAGTATTGGAGGCCGCACAGCCACGTTTTATTCTGCTCTGCTCCGACAGCAGTTTTTAAACTCCGGGTTCCTGTCATGATCTCTGCTTCCAAAAGGTCAGGGTTTTCCCAACTCCCTTGGAAGCAGATCCATAACCCAGGTTCCGAGTGCCAACCAGTCCCAATTGGGACCTTTTGGACCCAGTCCTGGCGCCAGTGGCACCAGGCTCATAAATATGCCCAGTCCCAGCGCTGGAAGCGCCGGGCTCATAATGCTTGGGTGGACTTACCTTCAGCAGACCATGCTGCTTACTTGCCTGCCAGTTGAGCCTCTGATCCTCTTCTGTTTGGAACTACTTTTCCTGTTGGGTGGGGCTGGAGCCACTCCCTAGATTCAGAACACTGGAACTCTTCTGGAAGGCAGGAACTCTTTTCTTACCAGGAACTCTTTTCTTACTTAGGCGTGGCTGTGGAAGGAGACACCTAAGCACTACAGGAGGCTATTTAAACCACACCCGGTGGATGAATCTTGCTTTGCGTTATTCTGCAACCTCTGCAGCAGAACGCTCATCGTGTCTTCTGCATCCGGTCCTGGGCCTAAGGAAAAAGGCTTACCATCCTGAATCCAGTCTTCAGCAACACCTATAAAGACAAGAAAGAACAGGTTAGCATTCCGGCATCTGAAAGGCAAAGGCTTACCATCCTGAATCCAGTCTTCAGCAACACCTATAAAGACAAGAAAGAACAGGTTAGCATTCCGGCATCTGAAAGGCAAAGGCTTACCTACTCTTCGTGCGCTCCGGAGGTCTTCACACTGCATTCCGGCATCTGAAAGACAAAAGTTTACCAACTCTTCGCACGCTCCGGAGGCCTTCGGCGCTGCATCCCGCATCTGAAAGACAAAACAAGGTGCGTTTAAAGACATTGGGGAACTTTAATACTTACGTGCCATTACTCCTTTCCACATCTAATCCAGTGGGTATTCCGGCACCCTGCAGCCGCTCCGAACTCGTACCTGCAAAATAAAAAGACAGTTAGAGCGCATAGTGAAGCAGGCAACAAGCGCTTACTTACGTGCTTCCAGGCGCTTCTATTCATCACACGGGCTCCATCTTCAACTCACTTCAGCCCGTCATCCGCCATCGCCGGAACCCTGCAAAACAAGAGACATCATTACTAAAGACTTTAAAGACATTTGAGTGACTCGAAACTTACCGTTCGTGCAGTAAACGACGGACAGCAGTCCTCTGAAGTCAAGAGGCCTGCGCTACCTATCCAGTGAAGAAACTGGTTACAGCACCCTGCCCCGAGGCAGATGGAGAGCTCGGCATTCACTTACCTAAGACATCTTACTCTACACGTCAGGCATACAGTGCACAGAGGTCCAGCCCAAAGAGCCAACCGGGTGCTACACTTCACCTTTGAAGATACGGTAGTCGCCCAGTCAAGACCGGCGCCTCTGCGAGAATCAGGTGAGCGTTACAGTTCCTCTCTCTCGCTCTCTCTCTCTAGCTCTCATGTCTCCTCCTTCCAGTTTTAGGAGGACGCGCTGGGACTTCTTCTGTGTAGTGTTAAAGTCCTTCATTTATGTTTTGCTTGCACTCTGTAGTACTCCAGTGGTTTTCTTCATCTCAGTACCACCTAGGTAATTCTTTTCAGATTCTCCAAAGGCTTCGCTATCACAATAGCAGATATCCACTTGCCGGTCATGTTTTCTTCCAGCAGGCTTTATTAACAATGGCTTGTGGGTGGTTTGGGTAGGGAGTTCCTCATCGGAACGGGAGTCCTTGTTCCCCAACGGGGGAGTCTCTCCCGTTGAGGTCCCGCTTGCATCTTCCACTAGGGAGGGTATCGCATAGCAGGCTCAACTCCCTAGCCTCACAGGGAAAGGCTCCTGCTGGGGAGAAGAGACTGAATCCTGTGATTCATCAAAGTGTGTTCTGTGTGGCTCTCCACAAGTAAGAGAAATTTGGGCAAATACATCTACTTTAGTGAGTTATTTACTCAAAAAGCTGTGTGACCAGACCGGGTAAATTGCCTGCTGGGACATTTTGCTCGCAAACACACAACCTCTGTAGAGTGGCAGCTCGTCCAAAGAAGGTGCTGTGGCTGGGCCTGCGCCGTTAAAGGGTAGTGCCTTTAATGTACAAAAGCAGGGATGCAGCTTCAGAGACATCACAGCCCTTACTCAGGTCAGACGGCAGATGCAGTATGCACTCAGTTATAACTTCTTCCTTCCTAATAGTTTCTATACTTTTATTCAAAAAAAGAAACCATTTCGGAATGATTTCTTTATCAAAATAAAAGTACAGGAACGGTGAAAAATATTAAATGAAAGTATAGGAGCACTGCTCCCAACTGCTACTGCATACTTTGACCACTGTGTATAGCTTAAAAAGGATGATCCTTTCTCAGAACTATCTAATTAAAAAAGTGGCAGGCTGGGATAACATACAAATGTAAGAATGTCCAGGCAAATAATTCCCCAGAACCCAACAGCACACTGTTTCATTATAACCAACCAGGTTCAATATTTTACTAAAAGTATTATTTTACATGTCACTCTTTATGATGCTGAACAATTCATACACCAATAATAAGTTCTGTCAAAAAAAGTAAAAACTCAAAACACACAGATAACCTATAGATACACCTATATAGGTATAGTGTGCAGTAGAAATTACATATTTCCATTTAAATTGAAACAAAAAAGGCTCACAGATACTTACAAACTTTAAAAGAGTCTTAAACAAATAAAACACTAATGAGGGCCAAAGACAAAAACCCTACGCGTTTCTGGATAATAATCCCATCTTCTGGGGTAAACCCTCATAGTATTCCTGAAACAGTAAATCGAATAAGGCAGAGTCCATATTAAACATTCATTAAACACAGACACCTGGTAGGACTTCCTCTTCTGAAAACAATAAAATCAACAATTCCAAACCGGGTACAATTCATTCAAAAAGCCCTGCGTGTTAGAAATCCAATCAACATTATTAAACACATTATGTCATGTAATTAGATAGCAACCTGTCAAGCATGACGTTAAGTCCCTCAGAAAACTCAAAGAGTTACATTTCTGTCCAAATCCAGAACCCAAAGATGTCATCAATGAACCTTCCATAGAAAACTAGACCAGACATAACCGATTCAACTGACAGAAACTTGTGCTGTTCAAGCTCTCTCCTTGTCTTTCCGCTGTCAAATCTTGGATGTCCTCTCACTTCCTTACTCTAAATGCTGATAAAACTGAAGTCCTTTTCTTCCCAGCTAACACTCTCCCCCCACTCCCCTTCTCCTCACATCATTCTCTTTTCCTCTTCCCAACTCCCTATTTCTCCCCACGCACACAATCTTGGCATTCACATCGACTCCAACCTCTCCCTCTCCCACCACATCTCCTTCACTGCCCGCTGTTGCCGCTTCCACCTATATAACATTCGCAAAGTCTGTCCCTTTCTTACCTCCCATGCTACTAAACTCCTCATTTCCTCCCTCACCTTCTCTAGACTCTTCTAATTGCTCCTCTCTTTTCTTCGGTCTCCCCTCCACTCATATATCCCCTCTTAAATCCATCTACCACTCCGCTATCTGCTTGCTCTGTCTTCTCTCTCCCCACGCTCACATCTCCTCTCTCCCCTCTCTAAACTGGCTCTCCTTTCACTGCCATCTCAAATTCAACTTCCTCTGCCTTGTCTTTAAATCCCTCTATGGTCTTGCCCCTCCTTACCTTTCCTCTCTCCTCACTTTCCATACTCCCCCTCGTTCACTTCGTTCTGCTGATCTCTTCCTTCTCACCTCTCCTCCCCTGCTCTGTGCCCCATCCTGCCTCAGATCTTTTCAACTTCTTGCCCCTTTCCACTGGAACCGTCTCCCCCTCCCCATCCATTCCATCTCCTCCTATTCCTCCTTCCGCACGTCTCTCAAATCTTACCTCCTCCAATCACCATCATAACACCTGTGCTATCTCTTTCACGATGGTCCTACATCCCTTCCTACAGTTTTACTACCTCTCCCACCACGACCCCATTCCAGTCATGTAATACCATATTGTTCATGTAAATTGTTCTAATTACTGTTTTCCAATAATTGATTCATTGTTGTTAATGCTTGTTATGTATTCTTTTTGTCCTTATGTAAAGCGCTTTGGAGTACAGCGCTATATAAACCCTAATAAAGTACAAATACAGAAAATGCATACAAATACTCCCATAGCATGGGGCCATGCTTGCCCCCATAGATGTCCCAGTGATCTGGGGTGTCAACGCTCATGAACGGATGGGCCGGGCGCCCACCCCTGAAATAGAGGCAGTGTCCTACACAGCCACCGATGGCCTGCACGTCAAAAGCTAGACCAGCTTTGTAAATATTGAAAGTTCAGAAAACCAAGCACCTTCTTGGAATAGACTCATGTAAATGTATACTTCTGATGGGTCAAGCGGTTCATAGCGTGCCCAGATAAACAACACATTAAATACATTAGTATTAACTGATTAAAACACTAAAAAAGGGGGTAAAACAGAATGATGCACTAAGAAAATACTGAAAAAAGAAAGACATAACGAGAACACACATCGTCCCAAAAAAATGCAGGTGACTTCCTTCGTAAATTGATTCCCTTATCCATTGTTGAATCAAATGCTATTTTATTCACTGTGAATTGTGCTGTGGGTCTGCGAGCAGCTCTCACCTGCTATGAATATCGCTGTGGGTTCCCAGCAGCTCCGTCTCTCTCTTTCAGCCGCTGCTGGTGGCCCACAGCACCTGTGAGTGCTCTGGCTGTGGGCACCAGACAGATAGGACTCTGTCAGTCTCGATCTTTGCACAGCCCACTCGGGCCCCGCTGTCACAACTTCCTGGCAGCAGACGCCAGCATCCTGGACTCCAGGCAGGACCCTCTCGGCAGCTTCTTCTCTCTGCAGGACTTCAACACTCTCAGGCTTGTTTTTCCCACCTCGGGCGTCTTTCCTGCTGGTCTCTCTTTCCCTGCAGTCGGCTCTACCTTTTATGCACATGTAGCTCATTAACAGGTGATCCTCCCTCGCATCTCCACCCTATGAAGGCATAATTCTCACCAATGTCCCCTTGTATCTCACCTGAGGACTCTGAAGAGGTTTCAGGGGATGATTGTCCTTGTGCAGGTTCTGTCGTCCTTGTCCTCGAGGTGCATTTCTTGTCAAAGAGATATCTGTTCCGGGAGGTCGCCACTATGCCCTGCTATGAGTTAACAGAAGGGAAGAATGGCCCTCCTCCTGGAAACAACCAGCCATTGGGGAAAACGCAAAAAAAGCTACAACAAAATAACAGAGTCCAAACTGGCTGCGAACAGAAGCAGATTGCAAAGTCTTTCCAATAGCCAAATGGATAATAGCAGAGCATCTGAACAGTAGCGAAAGGAAATAGGCAGTAGCTGTAAGCAGAAGGAGGTGGCATGCAGAGCGGTAGCAAGCTGAAAGATGAAAGGAAGGAAAAGAAGTCAGGAGAGTTCCGAAGGAAGACTGCACAGCGTCTTATCCAAAGCAGTGTAAAGGGTTGCAACACAATGGGAGGAGAATAACAACAGTGGTTATAGAAACGGAAGGAAGCCATATTGGAGGAAGACTAGATCACTGCTGCATGTTGTGGTACAAACATGAGGTACAAGTTAATGGCGGATCTTCCATGATTGCCATATCTTCCAGGAGGGGGAATTCATGACAATCATGAAGCAAGACACAGACAACAGACTTACAGTTCAAACAAAAACTATTTATTAACTTAAATGTCAGGATGGTAGCAGGCCTAACTTGCCCTATCCTAAGGTGGGATTTCTCTACCTGAACGAAACTAAGGAAAGTCTGAGTCAACAAGTTTAACTTAAATGTCTGTCTGTGTCCAAAACCTATGCTTGTCCTCACAACTAAAACTGAACCGTGTGTAGAGATGTCAATAATCAAAGAAATGGCGATCAACATAAAGTTCTGAGTTTCTCCCCGCTCTTAGCTTCTTCTTCAGCTTCCCTTACCCAAGTTCACAAAATTCTCAGGATTACCTTTCCCACATTTAAGGTAATACAGTTCCACACAATACTCAGGGTTCCCTTCCCCAAGTTCCAATCAACACAGTTCAAACAGAAAAGGGTCTTGAGGCCATGTCCTCAAGACGTTATTTGTAGTTCATCAAGTCTCAGGGTTCTCTTCCCCAAGACTTCAACGTAGCAACCAATGTGTGTTTCAGTCTTTCAAAATACAGGTCAACTCTGGGTCAACCTGACCCTCCTTCTGGTTTGCGTCACCAGCTCACTTGTAGTGCTCCTTCTTGGTTGGTTTAACAATGTCTTTATCTTTCACAATGTAGGGCTCACTGGTCTAGACACAGTTCACAGACCACGTGGTGCACCCATCACAGGTCGCGCAACCAGGACCTCTAGGCTATTTGCTTTGTCTATAAAGTTATATTTCAGCTCAACATTCAACATGTTTTAATTTTAGGTTTTCAGTCAATTTGGCATTCAATATGTGTAGTTTAGCACTGTTTTAAACTTTCACTCAGTTCGGTATTCAATATGTATAGTTTGCGGCTAATTTAAACTTCCATTCAGTTCGGTATTCAATATGTAGAACTCATCCTGGATTTAAGCTTTAATTCATATAGCCCTTCATTATTTGCGCCCCGGCCTTGGAGTGGCTTTTGCCAACACTCACCGGTCTTCTGCGTCTTGCTATGGTGGCTCTTGCTGTCTTTTGATTCCCAGGCTGGAGCTCTGACCTCTGCGACCTCTGTGAGCCTCGCTCACACGCCGGTTGGAATTCTGCATATGCCGCAAACTTTGTTGCTTCAGGTCGGATACGGACAGCGTCCTCTCTCTCTCTCTCTTCTTTGTTCGCAGCCCCACCTGCTCAGTCTCCGTCACGGAGGCGCCCCCACCTCAGGGATGTCGGCCCACATCCTGGCTCGTCTTCAGGTCCCACCATGGCTGTCCCCTGGTCTCTCCTACACAGGCCTCCCTGTTGCTCTTCCTCTCTCTTCACAGGTCTCCCTTTTTACACCTGCAGCCCATTGACAGGTTGCAAGTGTGGATGCCTAATTAGACTTACCTGACCATGATTAAGACATGCCTGGCTCTCACCATACTCTGCAGGCATCTTCCTTGTCTCAGCAACAGAGTGGTGAACTGAAGGTTCAGTGTTCATCACTCTGTCTCCTGTTCCTCATCCCAATACTTTTTCAAATGTTAAATGTGGGGAAATGAGGGGAGAGGATGGTCATCAATAGGGAAAGGGGGATATCATGTCTCACCTATGGATACCCCCACTCCAAATCCTCAAGGACCCTCCACCCAGGTGATCCTCCCTTGCTTCTCCACTCCCAGGGTCGGGATCCAAATGTGATGGCCTTTCCCTGGCCACCTGAGAAGAGGATACAGTGGGCTTAGGAGTGAGGATGCCCTTGGGTTTCTCACATAGCCTTCCTCTATGTGGGTTGGACCAGAATGCTTCACATGGAAATCAGGAGAGAAAGTCCACGTTAGCTTGCTCTCGGCCCTTCTAGTTTTCCACTGTGATGCCATAGGGTTGAAGGTCCAGGAACCACTGCATAATCCTGAGACTGGATTCCTTCCTCGGGCTAATCCATACTGAAGGGGAGTGGTCTGTAATAAGTCAAAACATCCGACCCAAGATGTAGTACTTGAGATGTATCACAGCCCATTTGATAGCCAGTGCCTCCAGCTCAATGACCGAGTAGTTCTTCTCCCTGGTGAACAGCTTCCGACTGATGTATAATATCGGATGTTCCAAACCGTCATGGTTTTGAGATAAGACAGCACCTAATCCCATTAAGGAAACATCAGTTTGGAGGATGAATTCTTTAGAGAAGACTGCTACTTTAATAATAGGGCTCTGGCATAGGGTTTGTTTTAAGGCATAATAGCAAATCTCATCTACCTCCTCCCATTTGATCTTTTGGGGCTCAGCATTTTTCATTTTGTCAGTTAAGTGTGAGGTATTACTGGAAAAGGTTCGGCTGAACCAGCGGTAGTAGCCAATTAACCCCAAAAAGGCTCTAAGGTCTTTCTTAGTTTTGGGTGTAGGGGTATCGAGGACAGCTCTAAACATTTCCTGTTGGGGTTGGACAGTGCCAACAGAAAAAAACAGATATTTAACCGCAGATTGAGACAGTTTTCATTTTCTGGGGTTAGCGGTTAGCCCTGCTTTTTGTAACACTCTCATGTCAGTGTAAAAATGGTACAAATTATCTTCCCATGTTTTGCTATGTATCACAATGTCGTCTATACATCCATTAATCTCTGATGTTGCAGGAGCTCCATGCACTGGAATAGTCCTATGGGAGTTGTAAAGGCAGTTTTTTCTTTGTCAAGTCCATACAGTGGAACCTGCAAATAGCCTTTTGTGAAATCTAATGAAGAGAGGTAGACAGCATTACCCAACTGATCAATAAGGTCATCAATGCGTGGCATTGGGTAAGCCTCAAAGGCAGAGTTGGCATTCACCTTTCTGAAGCCTATACAAAACATCCAGCTTCCACTGGGGTTTTCCACCGACACGCTAGGGGAAGACCATGGGCTATTAGACGGTTCAATGATGTTGGCCTCAAGCAGTGGTTTAACTACCTGGATGACGGTATCTTTTCGGGACTTGGGTAATTAGCAAAGTTTTAAATGTACCACTTTGCCTTCTGGAGTACGGATATGGTAATAAATATTCTTCACTCATCCAGGCTCTTCTTTAAACACATCGGTAAACTGTATTATAAGATCATACAGATCTTAACAATAATCACAAACAAGATCAGGGGAGATTACGGCAGTATTATCCGAATCCTTTGGAAACAGGCAAGAGAATATGATGACATTAGGTTCTGAAGGATTTTCCTTCCACTCTTTCAAAAGATTTATATGGTAGACTTGGGTTTTTAAGGCAACAGTCTGGTTGTGAAATTGTGTTGTTACACAGTCCTATTTGTTCCAATACCTCATATGTTCCATGCCACTTAGATATAAGTTTGTTCTCAGAGGTAGGTAATAACACCAATACCTTTTGACCAATGGAGAAAGATCTCAAAGAGACCTTTTTGTCATAAGAGGTTTTCTGAGGTTGCTGTGCTTTGGTTATATTGGTTTGTACTAAAGATCTAACAGCGGTCATGTGTTCTTTAAGCCTAGTTGCAGTTTGGGAGAGGGGTATTGGGGCTTCTCTTTTCTCCCAAGTTTCCCTCAACATATCCAAGACATCCAGGGTTGCCCGCCTATAAAGTAATTCAAACAGGGAAAATCCTATAGAAGCCTGAGGGGTCTATCTAACTGAAAACAAAGCCCATGGAATCATTTGATCCCAATTTTTGCCATCCTGTTCTATCAACGTAGGCAGGATTGTCTTTACAGTTTTATTAAATCTTTCTACTAGGCCATCTGTCTGTGGATGATAGACTCATGTTCGTAATGTGGTAATATGCAGCAGCTGTTTGACTTCCCCCATGAGTTTGCTCATAAAAGTTGAGCCTTGGTCGGTCAATATTTCCTCTGGTAAACCCACCTGGGAGAAGGAAGGGAGCAGGTGCTTCAAAATGTGTTGTGTGATGTTTGCTCTCAGGGGAAATGCTTTAGTGCACCGTGTTGCATAAGCCACAATTACAAGGATGTATTTATTTCCCAGTTTTAAAGTTTCTAGGGGCCCCACGTTATTCACACCAATCCTTGAATTTCTGTGATCGGTAATGGATTTAAAGGAGCTGGTGGTGGCAGATGGGTGCTATTCTATTGGCAGATCTCGCAAGCCTGAATGAAGTTTGTAACATCAGCATGTATTCCAGGCCAGTAAATCGTATTCATTATTTGGACCTGAGTTTTGGTTTGTCTCAAATGGCCTCCCAACAAATGTGAATGGGCTATCTTTAGGACCACCTTCTTATGGCTTTTAGGGATGACCAACTGTGTTTTCAACAAGCCCTCTGAAGTGGTGTCTCCTCTATACATGAGTCCATGTTTCAAAAAGAAAAAGGGTCCCCCTTTCTCACGACCTTCTATCTCATATAGAACTTGTACAAATGTTTCAGCCAACAAGGGGTTGTTCCTTTGGGCAGGGACGTCATTTCACCAAAATGCCAGGGGTAGTGGAAGTGACATCACAATGCCACACCCCCACAATTGACATCACAAGAAGTGATGTCATTTGACCCCACCCCCATGTGACATCACAGGAAGCGGCATCATAAAAGCATTATCCCTCAGTACACTAAGAAAAATATGGTTACAATATCACTGTATTGTGACATTTCATACAGGAATGGATCATCACATGTAGCTGTGTGTCAAGGCCCATGTAGTCATAGGAAGTGTATGAACCCAAATCCCCTCTTTATGTCCATCCGGCCTGTTATTTCAACACCACTACAGAGCAAAATCACATTCTGGGGAAACAGGGATGGATAGGCGCGTATAGGGATAGGGGAAAGCCAGGATAAAAGGGGAGAGGGAAAATATTTCACCAGAGTAGCAATGTAAAGTGCAACTCGCCTCAGAAATCTACTAACATCCTAACGGATCTAGCAACATTTGCAGCAACAGGCCGAAAAACCCTAAAAGCCAGATCCCCATTCACCCGAAATAGTGCATCCAGCAACAACCTGCTTTATGGCATTTTCTGCAACATGAAAACCATACCCTGCCCCACTGCATGTCTCTGTCGATCCAGACACATCCTTCTAAAAGGAATGCATAAGAACCCTAATAAGTGGGAACCACTCTCACCACACCTCCTGAAATCTATGAACATCCTTCTGAAGTGCATTTGCAGCAATCCTAAAAAAAAAGTGTGGTCCCCACGCATTGCCCCAGAGCATCTTGCAACAACCTACTGAAGGACCGCCATTGCAATATGCACAAGAACCCCAAAAAGCTGAGCCCACTCTCACTGCACCCATGCAGATCTAGCAACATTGTACTGTAGAGCAGGTGTAGCACCATGCACAAAACCCCTAAAATGTGGAAACCCCTTGCTGTGCCTCAGCACAGATCTAGCAACAGCTTACTAAAGAGCATTTGCACCAACAAGAACCGTACAAAGCAGTAGATCATTGCGCCATGGCAGATTTAGCAATATCCAACTGAGAGATGTTCACTGCACATGCACAAGAACTGTAAAATAAATCCCTTCTCATCACACTAGAATTCCATTCCATTAATCCATCAGTGGGATGCTTCAGCTCAGTTAAGAACCCAGGCGCGTTTTTGTATTGTCAAACACAATTCTTACAGACTTCTTGGACTGGACTAAAAACGTCTACACTAATTAGTAATTCCTAAAAGAACCTCTGCTCTGTATTTTTCTCTGAATTATCACATTTTATTGAACTGTACTTGCAACAGAATGTTTCCAGGTGCTTCCTTAAGATTACCTATCATTTTGATTTAACCGTGTAGACTATGTTGGTGTCTTGTTAGGCCAAAACACTGTATCTGGGGGACAGAACTCTTAAGGAAGATTGTTGCAGGACAATATACGATAGGATATGGGAAATCGAGGATGGCAGTCATTGCTGTTACTTAGATTAAAGGTGATAAGTTCAATGATAGCATAATGTAAAGTAGTCTTGTATAACGCTACTTCTGCCATTTTGATAGCCCCTTGCCGCTGACCGCATGGTTCTCTTTGTGGCTTTCTACCCTCGCTCCTATTGTTTTTTGATTGTAGTGACCCTGGCTTCACAAATAACCCAGTCACTTCCCCATGACTCGGTGCAGCACGTGACAACAGTGAACCGTTTTCAGCCTGGCCATTCCAGTTGAGATCCAGTGGTGCACGCCTTGTAAAGCAGTTTCGACGTTCAGAAAGAAAGTGTATTTTGGAGCCTTCTAATTAGATTGGGTTATCTAGAATGTAATGTACTCAAACTGTTCTTAATGAAGGACACCCAACACAGAAAATGCACTACGGTGATCCATTAAATCTATTTGCTGTACTATATGTTGGCACGTGCACGCTTTTCAAAAATGTTTTGCAAGGGGATCGGAAAACATGAGTTTTTGGCAACAAAAATCGGTTCATCAATAGACATAACTTGTACTGCATCTCACCGCAAGTACCAAAAAATGACTTCCAAAATGATCTAAAAATTAACCTGAAACACAAATGGAATGTTGCATACACTGTGTGCCACGGGAGGGGACAAAGCCCTACCTCTAGATGTCCTGGTTGCACTATTGGAACAAAAAAGCAGCATTGACCCATCAAGAAATGTGCTCATTGGTGTCTTATGAACACTAGCAGAGGTGGAATACACAGTCTAGGTGGTCAGCTGCACAGTGGGCTTCAATGCACAATGGGTGCAGCTGCCTGCAGCAGGCAGAGGCAGCGGTCATGGGCCGGGCCGGGCAAGGAGTCCTGCCTGGGCCGGCGCCACAGCCCTGCCAGGCCACTGGCGCAGCCCTCACCCACCGGACCCACTGGCAACTGTCCCCCCAGCACAGACTACAGCACACTCACCCCTCTGGGTCCTCACCCTTTCTTACCGTGTTTTTAGGCCAGGAGGGCTCGCTCTGACAGCACGCGCACTCACGAGGACAGGAAAAAACACATGTGCTGTGCTGCTGTGAGTGGACAAATTGGAGGAACCATGCGCACATGGCACCGTGAGCATGGTAGCTATGGCCACGCCACTGGGCCCTGCATTCCGATTGTAGGAAAGGCAGAGGTCGCAAGAGATTGACAGGGGTTGCCAGCCAATCAGCAGAGGTCGCTCTTGCTCCCTCTGGCAACCCCTGAATGACGTTCATGCCTTTGGGCAAAGGCTTGGTCTGGGAGAGTTTTGTTTCTTCTTTTCCAACTTTTCTGGATTCAGGGTCAGGAGGGTTATCATGTATTTCATCGGCCTCACCAAAACCTCGAGTATCTCGCTTTGTTCTTTCTTTCCCAATCTCTTCCTTATCCTCAGGAAACAATGCTATCCCCTTGCTGGATTTGAAAGGGATCCCTCCTGTGATTTTGTAACAACACTTTAACATCACCTCTAAAGTCACGGTTATATGTGATCTTACCAACCACAAAAAAAGAGTTGTACATAACAAAGCAGACAAAACATCGAAAAACACAGATTTATTTTTGTTTTTTATTTGGGTTTTCCACCATTTTAAAGCCAACTCAACCCCTTACCCCACTGCCCTTTATATATTTAATCTTTTCAGTGTTTTTGGTGTTATTGTCCTCTCGGTTATGTACCACTCTGTTTTGTTCACAACAAAATGACTGAATATCACTAGCACATTAACTCCAAATCTCCATGCTAACCCGGATTTGGGTGCTAGTGGAATATAAATATCAGGGGGTGGAATTAGAATCAAATCAGTAGGTATCAATCTTCTTTTACCTGAGGGAATAACCTTGCCCCTACTGTTACAAATATCAAACCCAATAGAGCTCTTCATGGCTACTAATGGGTCTGATGCTCTGGCACTTAACGTCTCAAATCTTAGGGTTCCCCAACTTGTATCGGTTGAGCCACATCCCACTCTGATGCCATTTGTGAAGGCATCATGAAGCAAGACATAGACAACCGATTCAAAATTCAAATAAAAAATGTATTGATTAACTTAAATATCAGGATGGTGTATGGCCCAACGTGCCCTATGCTAAGGTGGGGTTTCCCTATCTAAAGAAACTAAGGATAGTCTGAGTCAGTCATTTTTACTTAAATGTCTGTCTGTGCCCAAAACCCATACCTGCCCTCACAACTAAGCAATACGATGTGTAGGGATGTCAGCAACAAATAAAATAGTGTTCCAAATAACGTTCTGAGCTTTTTCCAGCTTTAGGCTTACTTTCCAGCTGCCCTTCCCCAAGTTCAAAGCAGTTCTAAAAAGAGTTGGGGTTCCTTTCCCCAAGTAGACAACACAGTTTCAAAAGGACCTCACTGTTCCTTTCCCCAAGGCGACAATTCTTCCAGATTGCTTACCAATGCACAATCAGTTCAAGTCTCTTAATTCTCACGAGCAGTTCCAGGTCACCTCTATAATCCTTCATGTGCAATAGGTACAGATTGCTATCTTTCACATGCATTTCAGCAATCTTAGTTACCAGTGAAGATTCTTTATCTGGATTTTCCTTGACTTTTCCAGACAGAGAAATCTCGGTCTAGACGCAGTTATCACACCACACGGTCCACCCATTACAGGTCACACAACCGATAACCCTAGGTTTCTTGCCAACATAGGTTGCTCTTTAATCACGCCTGTGCTTCAGTTTGCATTCACTGTGAATTCTCCTTGCAAGTCTCTTGGCCTTGCCACAGTGTGCTCTTAGACACAACTCACTTTGTGGTGCTCACTCTCTTCCATCACCTTGTTTTCACAAACTTCAGAAAGGTTCCTCACTTGCTTTTCACCTTATTCATAACGTTTCATTCTTTGCCTTTTTTAAATGTTCATTACGTGTGCTTCACACCTGTTTCCAGTTCATTCATGGGCTTCTCAAAGCTTTCCTTCAGTTTGTTATACAATAATATTTGTAAAGCATTTCTTTACTTCGATATTCAATAATATATGTTTCGTATTTAAGCTCCTTCACTTTAAAGTTCAGCATTTTGTTCGTAGCATTCAAAAATTAGTTGAAGGTTGGTTTTATTGACAAAATGTGTGTCATTCGGTACAAACCTAAGTCATCCTAGGCTTTAAATAGTTTAACTAAGCCAACATTTCCTGAAGGGCGGCACGTGTTAATGTTTCGCCTATTGCCAGGCTTTGTCAAGGTGTGTTAATAAACATCCAGCAGTTACAACAAATTGTCCTGTTGTAAATCACAGGTTATTGTGTGTTAGCAACAAACATGGTTAACATTTCATTAGTGGTCAATAATTTCCATGCTCATATTTCACAACTTTAGATGTTCGTATCCATTGGCTAATCCAATTACGTTCTCAAATACACGTTAGTTAACAGATTCGTATTCACAGTTGTTTGTTGTTAGCAGCCATTGGTTAATCCAAAACAGTTCCCAAATACAGGTTATCCCTCAGATTAGTACCAAATTACAACATTGGTGTCATATCAAATATTTGGAACATTTCTGCGCACAACGTTATGAATTCTGATTACAGTGGGCCATTGCCCGTGTTATGAGTAGCCCTTAGGATTCTCAGTGTAGTGGTGTATCAAGTGAGTCTTAGTATTTAAGGTGGCATACGTCCAGGTACTTTGAAAGATTTTTCTTGTATTTAGTCAATTTCCTTCTAAGGGATGCTTTTCCCCCAAGTATTTTCATGCAGATCCGGTTATATATAAATCCTAAATAGGAAGTAGCAGCTCCTCTGTGTTGATGGCGCTGCTCCACTTCAGTGCGTGGCATATTAATAACTGTACGCACAGTGTTATTGTAAGCAAATTCCGCAAGAGGCAGCAGATCAACCCAGTTATCTTGGCTACTGGTGGAATAGCAACGAAGATCCTGTTCCATAGTGTGATTCAATCGCTCGGTTTGACTGTTAGTCTGGGGATGGTAACAGGAGGATAAGGCTCTTCAATGCCTAGTAGCTAGCACAATGTTGACCAAAATGGGAAAGTATATTGAATACCCCTGTCGATGGTAATGGAAACTAGTAGACTATATAGTCTGAATATTTCTTTGAGAAACACAAAGAACATCAAAGGGGCTGATGGTACTCCGGGTAAGGAAGTAAAATTTGCCATTTTACTAAATGGATCTATGGTTACCATATGGCAGTACAACCTTTGGAAGGAGGTAGGTCAACAACAAGGTCAGTTGAGATATGAGATTAAGGACTCTTAGGAACCTGGGATTGTTGAAGCTTTCCGATGTAGAAACGTTACTCTCAGAACAAATTGGACCAGAACTCGCATAGTCATTAACATCCTTCGTGATGGTAGGCCACCATAATGAATGTATAATGAGGCCTACAGTAATAGAAACTCCTTTATGACCAGCTGGATTTGCTAATTACCAATGGGGGTCCTGGGAGTCCCTCTGCCAGACATTAGTCCTGGTTACGAGGGACTTACCCAGAGTCTTTAGCTCACTATCTTTCACAGAGAAGAAATATCCCAAACATATCAGTCTTTGTCCTGCCCTGGGGCAGTCCAGCACCGAAATGCTAGGCAATTCTCCTCTGAACAAGAGTACCAACAGCATCCCCAGACACGTGTTTCGGTCTGGTTGGACCTCATCAGTAGGGAGGAGCTGTGCCTCTCTAAGAATAGTGAGCAAGAGGTCCACGTCTGGATTCCCCTAGTAACTTAGGGTGAGACCCAAAGTTACTTAAATATGCAAATTACCAATGGGGGTCCTGGGAGTCCCTCTGCCAGACATTAGTCCTGGTTACTCTGTGAAAGATAGTGAGCTAAAGACTCTGGGTAAGTCTCTCGTAACCAGGACTAATGTCTGGCAGAGAGACTCCCAGGACCCCCCTTGTCAATTTGCAGCTGGATTTGCTGTCATGAAACCAGGACAAGATTCTTTGTTGGAGTTCAGTGAATGGTATCACAAAGAGTTGCTAAAAAAAACAATAGTTTGTCCTTCTTTTGAATGCATCCGGATCCCTGAGTCTGTGGACAGAGTTCATATCCAACAGTGGCTTCTTGTACTTGTTCTAGAAATGAGTTTACAAATAAAATGTAAATTATTTATTGTCTAGTATCCTTTCAGAAAAGGTTGACTGCTGCATTTCATCCTCATACTTCTGAGAGAGAGTATCAGCAGTAACGTTCTGACTGCCCGGAATATAAGTTAAATGAAAATCATACTGAGAGAAGAAATAAGCCACTTGGCCTGACTGCTATTGTACCATTCTGTTTGCTGCAGGAATTTTAAATTCTCGTGATCACTACAAAATTCGAATGGGTGCAATGCTCCCAGAAGTTGATGGCGCTATTCGGTACAAGCTGCTCGAAAAGCCAGCAGGTCTTATTCGATGAGAGAATAGATGATTTCTCCAGAACCGAGTGTTCTGGAGTAAAATGCTACTGGATGTTCTTATTTGTCTGTACCTAGTTGTTTAAGGACTGCCCCAATAACTCCATAGGAAGCATCAACCTCCACAATGAAAGGAGGTGTCTGGTCGTGTTGAGTCAAAACTGGGAGCTGAACAAAATGCAGTCTTAAGCATCTGGAAAGCTGCTTCCACTTTTGTACTCCAAAGAAAGGTAAATTTTCTTTTAGAAATTTAGTGATAGGAAGAACAATGTTGGAAAAGTTATTGATAAACGTCTGATAAAGGTTAATGAGTCCAAGGAAACACTGTACAACCTTTATGGATGTAGGTGATGACCATGTCATGATGGCAGCAGTCTAACAAGGAGCCATTCCAATTCCTTGATCAAAAAGAATGAATCTGAGATATAGGACAAATTTGACTTCGAAAAAGCATTTCTCTGGCTTAACCAAGAGATGATGTTGATGTAGTCGTAGAAGCACCCCCTTGAGATGTTTTTGATGAAGCTGGAGGGATGGGGAAAACACTAGGCTATTGTCTAATAACTGAATGAAAAAGCGGATCAGAAAATTAATGACCCATGAATCTCTGGAATATGGCCGGGGCATTGATTAAGCCAAAAGGCATAACTTGGAATTCGTAGTGCCCAACGGGTGTTCTAAACGCTGTCTTCCATTCGCCACCCTTTCTTATCGGGAGAAGATGGTAGGCACCTCTCATGCATTTGAGTGTCCTCTCCTGATCCTTCTCTACACCAGAGTCTTCAGTAGTGCTTTCTGATGCTTTAGTCTTCTTCTTGCTGGTCTTTCCTGGTTGCTCTGTCTTGTGGCCCTTCTTCTTTTCGAAGAGATAAGGACGTGCTCCCCCTGAGGCCACCTTCACCAGGTAGTGGAGCCCCAGGCAAGGGTGACTCCGAGGAGCACGGCCCTTTCAGGGAAAAAGCCCTTTGGGCTGAAAAACCCTGTGATGGTGCTTTACCAAGGTATGGATTATCAGTACCTGAGCAGGTAGGTGGTTCACAACTGACAACTGACAACTGACAACTGTATTGCCTCCAAGTTGCAGAATAGAAGAATGCTTTTTCCACCGGTAATATGACAGAGCTGCAGATACAGGAGAGGGCTGTGAGGACCCGTAGAGCAGCAGATAATTAAGTCCTGTGAAAACACCCTTCGGAGGGTCCTGAGCCACTAATAAAGTAAGTGTTGTAACTGCCAGGGATGAGAGGATGGCAAGCAGAACAGAATGGAAACCCAGACGAGAGACAGGAACGGGTAAAACCCAGCAGGGGAGAAATGGGAATAGACGAAGCAATGGAAGGGAGAGAGAGAGTCTGTGACCCTTCGAGGGGAAACGAGACGGTACGGAAGCAGGTAGGGAACGAAGCCGAAGAGGGAACAGGCAAGGGTGGAGGAAACACAGGGAAGGACGAGCGTGTGACCTTAACTGGTAACACTTAAGTTGCAACATGCCACGTAGAGGACCGTAAGGAAGGATATATGGTTGCAGCCATCTTGGGGAACACAACTAGACCGAGACTAGTCAGATGTAGATAAACGTGGTGGCTAACTCAGGAACCGCCATTTCTTCCAGGGGTAAAGCATGACAGTATGACCCCTTATGCTTGGAGAACCCCCTGGCTTGCCAGGATGGAGGGGATGGAACAATCTAATCAGCCGAGAGGCCTTGTGGTGACTCTTTGGTTCCCAGGAGCTCTCAGCCTCCGTATACCTCTTCCAATGCACCAGATATTGGAGAGTTCCCTTTCTGTACCTGGAGTCTATGAGTCTGGATACCTCGTACTGTCTCTGGAGCAGTAGGGATCCCGTGAAGAAGAGAAAAATGAGCCAGCTTGCTGTAGGAATCCACAGGGACCATCACAGCAGTATAACCCTGTGAAGGAGGAGACATCAAAGACATCACATCTTGTTGTAATTGACCAATCAGTCTGGAGGTAGGGTATTTGCTGGTGGCACAATGGGACAGGTCTTCATGTGTGTCAGAACATTTTTGCATACTGTCGGCCACCAAAAGTTGCGGCATACCAAATCAAGGGTTGCCTTCTGGCCTTTATGTCCAGCCAAGGGTAGGTTATGGCACCAGGACATAATCTGGTTCTGTAGTTCTATGGAAGGTAGAAACAACGCCTGGTCCTTGAAGTAAAGACTGTCGATCTTTTGTAGCCGATGGGTACCAGAAGCCCTTGTGGATTCCCCTTTAACCTCTTGAAGGAAAGTATTGACCGTAGCCAGGATCTTCTTGCCGGGTAGTAGTCTCTCATGACTGTTGGACTCTCCGGTAGGGATTCCTATGCTACGAGAAAGTGCATTGACGAGGGTGTTGTCCTTTCTTGGTAGGTAGGTTATATCAAAATCAAATTGGTAAAAATAATAGGCCCAACGGGGATGGCGAGAGTTCTTGCATTACATATGCTGGAGGATTTTAAGATTGCCGTGATCTGTCCATACCAAAATACGATGTGTAGCTCCCTGCAGTATGTGTCTCCATTCCAGAAAGGCTTGCCTGATAGCAAGCAACTCCTTCTCCAGGATGGAATAGTTGCGCTAGCTGGGTGTGAGTATCTGTGAATAATAAGCGATCGGATGTTCCAAGTCATCCAGCGACGCTTGTAGCAATTCCGCTGCTCGGGCTTCCTCAGAGGCATCCATTTCCACTATAAAGGGTAACGACTGGTTAGGTTGTGCTAAAATAGGAGCGGTGGTAAATAGTCTTTTTCAAGGCACAAAGTGCAGCGTCAGCTTCCTTGGTCCACTCAAACTTAACGCCCTTCTTGAGTAAAGAGTTAATGGGTAGGACCTCCTCTGAAAACCTGGGAATGAAGCGCCGGTAAAAATTGGCCAGCCCCAGAAAACGTTGGATGTCTTTAACGTTCCGGGGCTCATGCAAGTCCAACACTGCTTTCACCTTACTTTGATCCATTTGGATACCATTTTCGGAAAGGATGTAACCAAGATAGGCTACTGACGAGGCCTCAAAACTGCACTTTTCTGGCTTGACAAGTAGTTGATGGCAACGCAGACGACAAAGGACTTCTCGAAAATGATGTCTATGTTCCTGCAAAGTAGAAGAAAACACAAGGATGTCGTCCAAGTAGACCACTACTTAAGCTTATAAGGTGTCAGAAAACACCTTGTCTATATACCGCTGGAACACCGCTGGGGTGTTGACAAGACCAAAAGGCATAACTTGGTGTCCATAGTGTCCCAACGGTGTCCGAAAGGTGGTCTTCCATTCATCTCTGCTTCTGATGTGTAACAAATGATAGGCTCCTCAGAGATCGAGTTTGGTAAAAATTGGAGAACCCAGTGCTGCTTCCAAGATATCCTTGATTAATGGCATGGGATATCTATCCCGAACTGTGATACGGTTAAGACCGCGAAAGTCTATGCATGGGCAGAGTTCTCGGGTGTCTTTCTTTGGTTCAAAAAATAATGATGCCCCCCCCCTCAATGATCTCTACTCTTGGATAAGCCCATTTTGGAGGTTTGCTTCTAAGTACTCCTTAAGAGCCCTTCTTTCAGGCAAGGATAATGGGTACACGCGACAAAAGAGTACAGAAGAGTCCGGAAGAAGTTCGATGGCACAATCTTCGGTCCGGTGAGGAGGTAAGGACCAGGGCAGAATATCCTTGAAGACGTTGATACAATTTGTGGTATTGAGCCGGAACTGTCTGTACAACTGAAGCAGTGATTGGGGTTTGATTACCTCTTAGTTGGCTGAGATGGACTGCTGAAAGCAGTGTTGGTCACAGTAGAGTGAGTTGAACTGTATGGCGTGTAAAGGATTTCAATCAGGCACACACCCAGTTCTTGCCTAGAATGTAGTGCGCAATGAAACCCTTATTTGATTTATGTCTATAAGTTCAATATTCTGAATGATATACCACCCATATCACACCCTTCTCAAAATACCCCCAGGTCACACTAAACCAGGAATCAGGCTAGTTTGTAAAGGTAAATATTTATTTTATTTATTTAATATTCAAATGATACATAAGTTTAATATATCTACATATGGGACAGCAATCACCTAAAGGTGACGATACGATTCAGAAAATAAGCAAAGCAATTGAATTCACAGATAATGATGCAGAATAGAAAACACAGGAAAAAGAACAGTTTTGGTTGGTGAACAGATAGCGTTTAGGTTAAGATTCCCCCTGCAAAGTTTTTTTAGATACAAATGAGCAATCCTACACAGATGTAAGTAACCAGCAGGAATTCCGGAATGAAAGACAATGGGCCTCATTCCAAGTTGGGCGGTAAGGGTTTACCGGCACCGGTAAGGATGCCGGTGCCGGTAAACCCTTACCACCCTATTCCAAGGTCCCTAAGCGGGACCCCGCAAAAGACGTGTGGTCAGACCTAGACCGCTAAGGGGCCAGGGCGCTAATAACAGGCCCGCTATTTGCGGGCCCGTAATTAGCGCCTTCCCCATTCCCATTGAGCCCTATGGGGGCTCAATGGGAATGGCGAATGATTTACTGAATGGGGACTTAACGGGTCCTCCAAGGTCGGAATAACCCGATAAGTCCCCATTCAGCCAGACCGGACCCGGATCCGGTTTTGGAGGCAGCCATGGTGCTAAAAGCACCATGGCTAGCTCCAAACTCGGAATGAGGCCCAATGTCTAGAGTTTAGATGCAATCTTTCCTCCCCCAAACAAGAGAGAAAACTGTTTTGGGAAAATGACACTTTTAAACTGACAGGTGAAAATTGTTTTGTAAGATAATAAACGAGTGCAAAAATGCCTAAATGGAGAAAAATTCTGAGGAAAACAACACTAAACAGTCCCTAACACACATGAGCTATAAAATAAACTACAGGACACACTTTAGATCAGGATGGGATGGAAGAAGCACTATGGGAAAAAGACACGTGTAAACTTGTGAAAACTGCACATTTGCGGCAAACTTTTACTATGCCATAGTGGGGAAAAACTGGTCAAATACACTTGTGGATGTAGCTAAGTGTCTTAGGTATCAGTGAAAGTTGTAATTTTGTTTCCATCTTTAAAATTGAAGAAGTTATAGAGGTTTTAGTGAGAGGCTTTTTGCAAAATAGGCACCAAAATGGAACCGGAATTCGGTTTTAAAAATGACAAATAAGTTTTATTACACTATATTAATGATAATGACCATGAAAAAGAGGAGGCCACACATGAATCTTCACAGCTACGTGGCCAGCGCAACCATTCACGTGGTGGATACTCGATTTCTTTCTGGGATTTACTTTAGTTACTCAAAATCACTAAGGAGTTATGGTTTTATGACACAGATGAGAGAAAAGTCAGCACAAGAAGGATTCTAACAATACTAGGGTTCTGAATTTAAAGATGGGATGGGTTGAGATTGGGATAATATAATGCAGATATATATACTATGGGTCACTGTTCTTCCTATTGATACTTACAGTCCTTTGTAATTAAATTGGACTGTCCGGTTCTGGTCATTGGATCGGTTAATGTCTACAGGCAGCAGGGCACTTCTGGATGGATTCGATCAACGGCACGGTTCTGGTCAATTTTGGATTGCGCCTCAGACTGGGTTTGGATGGGCCCTTCTGGTCACTGGACACAGCAGATCACAGGATGCTATTTTCAGCGGGCAAGCCTTAATGGTAGCAAGCCGAGCTGAATCAGAATTATTCTTTTAAGTTTTGGATGTTTTGAAATTGGGTCTAGCTAGCACGAGTTCAGCAATGCTAAAGTCTGGAGTCAGCAATGAAATCTGGATCTTCAAAGAAGTCTGGAGTCAGCTACAAGATGAAGAGTATGGGAACAAGGTGAATACACATTTTTACAATTATGCCCGCTACTAAAATCAGACACATGCATTCCATTTTTTATGGTTTATCCTGACGTCCAATTCCGATCTCGGTGAGAGCTGTCTTTCTCATTCTATGGGATTTCATCAATTTTAATCATAACAGTTTGGATTAATAATTTCTAATTTGATACATCTATGGGCGCTTATCAGTGGATCATGTACATACAATCTTAGGCTTGCAACATTAATAGTTCTGCTACCATAAGGATTTTTTCGTAACTTTGCTTCCTTAAGTGGTACAGATTTCAACAATGTCTTAAAAGCATTGGCCTAAAATAAGGTTAACATCTACCAATTTTTAAATGTATACTCCTTCAGGTTGCACAGTTAAATAGTTTCAAACTTAATCACAAATACAGATTTAAACACCAAGAAGTTCAGAGTTTTTTTTCTCCTTTCAACAAACAACAGCTGTCAGATTCCTTTGATCAGGGTGGGGTGTAGAGGGAAGCATCCTGTCCCTATGCTGCAGAGCCTGTCCTTTGTTCTTGGCTCAGCCACAAGATGAATGTCTAACAAAGTCTCATTGTGCTCATTGTTGTCAATATGCAGGAACCATTAAGCAGCCATTAGCCTCCCTGTAGCAAGGGGTTGTCAAACTGAAATGTGAATCTTTCCCAGGATGGGCTGTAAGATCAGAATTAAATAGTTGATTAGCTCCAGACTGGGTTCCTTTAAATTAAAGTCTTTTAATTTCACACATATAAAATATAAGCACAGTTTATGAGGGATTTGGACATTTAAAAGAATTAGCCCTTCACAAACATGCTTTAAATAGGTGAATTTTGCAATTTCTTCCGGGAAACAAAACACATTTAACCTGGGTTTGACAGCTAATTTTCTGATGCAGCTGTCAGTCAGTGAGGCCTGGATTCCTCTGACTGCCTGGAGAATCTATGATTTCAGCACACTTTCCTTTCAAAAGTTCAGTGGGAAAATGACTGACTTTAGCTCCAAGACAGCACTTTGAAGGTTGCCATTGATTAGGAAGCTGTATTTAAGGGCATTTTCGGATTTTAACCCACTTCTGTGGCCTTGATTCATGTAACTGGTAACAGCATCCACTGGCATTCTCTCGCAGGGAGTTCTTGCTTTGACATCAACTTTGCCTGTGTGTGGCAGGGTGTGCAGCTCTTTTGTGGTTTATGAACCATGCACAGTTTTGCAGATTTGGCGCACACAGGGGTTAGCGCCTCCATTTTTGGCAGATTCTTTCCCCCATTGGCAAAGGGATGTAGTAGGGCGCATTGGCATGGGTTAAAATATTCCACAGGTGTTCTTAGTCCAGTCGATGTCTGTTACGCTCACCTGACTCCCACGGAGGCGCTGGCCTGGTTCGCGCTGCTGTGACCTCTTCTAAGGTGATGCGCAGGGTTCGGAAGACGGACTGGACCGGGCCCCCAAATCTGGCTTGTCTGGCTCGCAGAAGTATCCTTCTGTGGGCGAAAATAGGGGATTAACTGTCTGTGGGGTAATGCAATCGGCCTCCCACTTTCCCCTCTCACCCTCCTTGAAACCCTTCTCTGATTTCTCATAGCGTCTCACCTTAGGGTCTGGAAGGACGAGCTCTCCATCCTGCTTCTGATGCAGGGGCGCGTTGGTATCCAGTTACTTCAGTGGATTTTCGGATTGGTGAGAACCAAACTTGCTTGGCCTCCAGGTAAGTTTTTTGATAAGAGGTTCCCCTTGTGTCCATGCATTAATGTACTAATGCTAGTGTCTTTTTCCCCATAGGGGCCGGGGTACGGAATGCCGGGGAACAGGCACCGACCCGAGATAAGAGGTGAAATCCTTGTAGAAATCAGGTAAGTCTTTAATGAGCGTTTTTTTGGTAATGTCTTTTCATTCGCTCATTAACGCTGATCTCTTTTTTTCCCCTTAAGGGCCGGGGTCCGGAAATGCCAGGATGCGGCGCGTACCCGAAATGAAGAGGGAATGAATCAACAGGTAAGTCTTAATATGGAGATTTAGCTTTCCTTATTCCCTTCTCTCTCTCACCTTTTGTTCTGGACTTTTTCTCCCTAGGCGCTGGGGCGTGACTGCGAATCCGGATGATCGCTGCTGAAGATGGAGGCGCCCTGTAAAGGTGAGTGGAATGCGGCGCTGCAGCGATCGACGCAATGAGCTTTTAAATTAAAGTCTTCCTTTTCAGGATTGTCGGCGAGATGTCTCCGGGATGCGGTCTTTAGCAGGTAAGGACTTTTCCTTCTTCTGTTCTCTTCTTCTCTTCCTTTGCAGGTGATCCAGGATGCTGGCAGGCGTGGCAGAAGTCAGGATGCAGGAGCAGACACCGTGAGCGTCCAGCTGCTAGATGCAGAACAACACGAAGCACGTGAGGTTGTTCGGGTGGGGTTTAAATAGCCTTGGAAGAAGTTCCAGGTATGTATCCTTCCTCCAATCAGGTATGTATCCTTCCCCGACCACGCCCGGATGGTAAATTAGTCCCACAGGTAAAGTAGTTCCTTTCAGGCCTCAAGGAGGCCGGGATCCTGCAGCATGGTCTGCATCAGGTAAGTGCACCCAAGCATTCCCAAAATGAGCTTGGCGCCTATGGCGCCAGGACTGATGTCTTTTATGAGCCTCGCGCCATAGGCGCCAGGACACTGTCCAAAGGGCCCCTATATGGGGTTGCTGGGTCCTTCCTTGGGGACTGGATGTCTGCTTTCGGGGACGCAGGGCTTGAACCGGCTCCCCGGGAGCGGGCATCATGACAGCACTCCCCCCCAAGGTTGTTCCCTCCGGGGGTTTTGGTTTGTCTGAGAAGAGTCAGTGGAATTTCCTGACTAATCGAGGTGCATGCACATGGTCGCTGGGTTCCCACGACCTCTCCTGAGGTCCGTACCCCTTCCAATCAATTAGGTAGAACAGTTTTGACCTAAACATTTTTGAGTCTAAAATGTTCTTCACTTCGAATTCGGGCTCCCCATCTATTAGAATAGGTTCTGGAGGTTTGAGTAGTCGGGTTCCGGGTACCACTGGTTTCAGAAGTGACACATGAAAAACAGGGTGAATTTGCATACTAGCTGGTAAATCAAGTTTAACAGCCACTGGGTTAATTATTGCCGTAATAGAATAAGGTCCCAGATATTTTGGGTTAAAAGTTCGAGGCCCTTTGAGTGGTAAATGTCTGGTAGCTAACCACACCTGATCCCCAATCTGATACGGAGTTTCTTCACTCCGATGTAGATCAGCATTCTCCTTGTATTTTCTCTTGGCTTGTTGTAAATGCGTAGTTGCCTCTTTGAAGGCTTGGGTAATTGTAGAATGCAGATGTTCTACTGCAGGCATTCCGAGGTTCTGAGGTGAGTCAAGGTTTGAGGTTCGAGGGTGATGCCCAAACAAAGTATAAAAAGGACTGTGGCCAGTTCCAGAGTGTACCGAATTATTATATGCGTATTCGGCTATCCAAAGAATGTCTTTCCAGTTGCTTTCAGATTGCTGTAACATACACCGTAAGTACTGTTCAAGGGTCTGATTTGTCCTCTCGGTCTGACCATCGGTCTGAGGGTGGTGACTGGTCGATAATCTTACGTCGATCTGCGCCATTTGACAACATTTGCGCCAGAAGTGGGAAATGAATTGGCTTCCCCGGTCAGAGATTAGTATAGATGGGAATCCATGTAGCCGAACAATATTTTCGAGGAATTCTTTGGCTAGGACAGAAGCTGAAGGTAAACCTTTCAAAGGAATAAAGTGGGCCATTTTGGAAAACAAATCCACAATTACCAGAATAGTATTGTACCCCGAACAAGGAGGCAGGTCCGTAATAAAATCCATTGATAGGGTGTGCCAGGGTGCTGGTGGTATGTCTAGAGGTTGAAGGAGACCGGCTGGTCTTTTCTTTTGACTTTTATTTTGGGCGCAAACACCACAGGACATCACAAAAGATTTAACATCTTTTCGCCAAGAGGGCCACCAAAATTGTCGTTTCACCTTTTCCTCTGTCTTGGCAATACTGGGGTGTCCCTCTATTAATGTATCATGATAACCTGAAATAACTAGTTTGTGTAATTCCTTATGTGGCAGGAATAAGCGTCCTTGGAAATAAGGTAAACCATTATCTATGGTAAAGTCTGATCCCTTTTGTATCTATTCCTGTAAGGTTGTAGGATCCAGGAGTTGTTTCACTCTGGCTTGAATGTCTTCAAGCGTCTGTAACAAAGTCATGCCTAGAATCCTCTGTTCGGGAATTATTGGTACTGGTTCTGAGTTTGTATCAGATTCTCCCATTCCAATTCGGGATAAGGCGTCTGCTTTGCCATTCTTGCAGCCAGGTCGATAGGTAATCGCGAAATCAAATTCAGCGAAAAACAAAGCCCATCGGAGCTGCCGTGATGACTGAGCCTTGGCGGTTTTCAAATACTGTAAATTCCGGTGATCAGTGATCACTGTGATGGTATGTCGAGCGCCAAGCAGATAATGCCGCCAGGCTTTAAAAGCGGACTTAATGGCTAACAGTTCTTTGTCCGTGATTGCATAATTAACCTCGGGTGCCGAGAATTTTCTGGACCAAAATGCTACGGGATGCAGTTGGTTGGTTTCGGGATCTCTTTGGGACAGGACAGCTCCCATGGCTAGGCTGGATGCGTCAGTCTCGACGACATAAGGGAGATCTGGACGCGGGTGTTTCAATATAGGTGCGGAGGTAAACTTAGCTTTTAAATCCTGAAAGGCCTGCTCGGCTTCTTCAGACCATTCAAAACGTTTATTTTTCCTCAAGAGTGCAGTAATGGGTTGTACCACGCGTGAAAATTCCGGGATAAACCTGCGATAGAAATTGGCAAAGCCGAGCATGATTTGAACCCCTTTTACAGAGCTAGGTGATGGCCATTTGAGGATGGCATCCACTTTTCTTGAGTCCATTCGGACTCCTTTGGGTGTCAGGATGAAACCTAGAAACTCGACTTCTGTGGTATGGAAAACACATTTCTCCAATTTAGCAAATAGTTTGTGTTGGCGCAGTTTTTCAAGTACTGCCCTGACGTGATTTCTGTGATCAGATTCCGAAGAGGAGTACACCAGAATGTCATTGATATATACGACAACACAAACATCGATGAGTTCCCGAAGGACATCATTCATGAAGTATTGGAAGGCAGCCGGCGCGTTACACAATCCGAAAGGCATCACCTCGTACTCGAATAATCCGTATTTAGTACGGAAGGCAGTTTTCCATTTGTCACCTTCTTTTTTTTTTTTAAATTTGTTTTTTATTGACAATATACAAGCCAGGGTGGGCCAAGTGGCACATCACCTCAACAATAAATGCACAAGAAATCACATTGTCAGGAACATTTTCTGATTAACTCCCTACCCCTATTCCCCCTCCCGGTCCCTCCCCCCGAACAATTGTCACGCCAGCTTTGGGGAAGATGCAACTACATTAAGCATAGGGAAGAACATTCGTAGAGCACTCGACAAATAAAAGTGATCCTTGAGACAGTGGGGTAAGACCATGAAGCGATTGGGCCAGGGCAAGACCAACCCTCTGAGGAGTGTGGGGACGCGCGCCTTGCAACCAACAGTTTACACACTTGTTCAATCGCCCCTCTACAATCGCATAGTAATACAGTCATCGTGCAGCAGCACTGCTGTCCATTCTTGGACAAAGTCAGACATGGTATCGTTTGCTATTGCCGAGAGTTTTTCATAGCTGAAAATCACCCTGAGCTTGCAGAGCCATTCCTCTTTGGAGGGGGCCAGGACACTCTTCCATTTTTGCGCAAGCGCCAATCTCCCTGCCCGCAGCATGGCGCCGATGACCTTGGGGAAGGCATTCACCTCTGACTCAGGCATGGGGGAGCCCAGTAGGATTTCCAGCGGGTGCAGCGATGGACCATAACCCTCGATGTCCTTGATCCAGCTAAGAAGCTCCGTCCAGTATACCTGTATGGACGGACAGCTCCACCACATATGAAACCAGGTTCCCCGTTGGTGACATCCTCTGGGGCAGAGGGGGGAAACATCTCGGTACATTCTAGACAATAGAGCCGGGGGGCGGTGCCATGAATGAAGGATCTTAAAGCTATGTTCCATAGCTGCTGTGTATAGGGAGCCCGTGAAGATGCACTTGAAAACCGCCCTCCAGGTGTGATCATCTATTGACATTCCCATCCTCTCTTCCCATATGCGCTTAAAGGGTTGTCTGCCTTCTAGGTCCGCTGTAATCAGCACACTATAGAGCTTAGATAGCGAACCTTTGCGGGATCTACTTTTGGCCAGAATAAGTTCGAATGGGGTGAGGGGACGACTAAGCTGCTCGGACCACCTTGGTTGGGTGAGTATCCCTTTCATCCGCAGGAATTCGAAAATCGTGGGGGGCCTATCCACCAGAGCCTCTGTCAAACTGTCGTATTCAATAAAGCCCTCCTCTTGTGTAAGCTGGGAGACTCTTTCCAGTCCCATGTCAGACCATGCCTGCGTGTCCCGAAAACCTCTCATGTCCAGATCGATGGGCGGGCCCCAGAGAGATGACAGGGGAGAAGGCCATGTAGATAACAAATTGTTGGCTTTGCTGGGTTTCCATAGCGTCCAGAGGACTGCTAGGGTAGGATGTGTCTTGAGTTGTGGGGGGATTGACCTGGGAGAGGCCCAGAGATAGTCCCTAACCTTCCTCGGATGTGCATGGGTGTCTTCGACATACGTCCAAAATGTACGCATATCGTCCCGCATGTGCTCCAACATCACCCTGAGCTGAGCTGCTTTATAATAAAGCCGGAAATCGGGGAGTCCAAAGCCTCCAGGGGGTTTTGGGAGGGTCAGAGTGGAAGTTTTAACCCTGGGCCTTTTGCCATTCTAAATGAAGTGGAGGACACGGGACTGGAGCGCCTCGAAGAAGGCCTCGGGTATCACGACGGGGAGAGCTGAAAAGAGATAGAGAAGGCGTGGTAGAACGTTCATCTTAACCGAAACCATGCGTCCAAGCCAGGAAAGCGTGAGGGGGGCCCATCTTTTGAGATCGCTACTGACCCGGGCAAGGATTCCAGGGAAATTCCATTGATATAGTTGTGACAGGTCTCTGGGGATGATGGTGCCCAGATATCTTGTGGATTCTCGCTCGATTCTAACCCCCTGAATGTCGGTTTTATTCTCAATATCTTGTTCCCCTGGGCCCATTGGCATGATGCTTGATTTGGATGTGTTTACTCTCAACCCCGAAAATGAGCCAAATAAGTGTATGAGATCAAACAGCCTCGGTAGGGATTTTTGAATTCTGGTCAGGTATCCTAGTAAAACATCTGCGAATAGGGAGAGCTTAAACTCGCACTCACCACATCGTATACCCATAATTTCCGGGTCGTTCCTAACCGCTATAGCCAGGGGCTCCATGGCCAGGGCATATAGGAGAGGTGACAGGGGACAACCTTGCCGGGTGCCTCGGGAAAGGGAAAAAGACTCAGATGTACCCCCATTAACTAATACTCACGCCGAGGGCGAGTTGTATAGTGCTGCGACCCACCTGCAGAAGTTAACTCCCAATCCCATTTTCCTAAGAACCTTGATCATGTAAGGCCATTCGACCCGGTCGAAGGCTTTCTCCGAGTCGAGTGAAAGGAGGTACCCCTCCACTCCCTGCTTGGTTGCCTCATGCATCAGGTCGAGGGTTTTTCTGATGTTATCTGACCCCTGGCGCCCCGGGATAAAGCCCACTTGATCTCCATGAACCAGGGTAGGGAGGAAATTTGCAAATCTGTTCGCCAGAAGTTTGACGTCAGTGTTTAGAAGCGATATGGGGCGGTATGACTGGCATAAGGTTGGGTCCTTGCCCTCCTTAGGTAAGACCACTATTAGGGCTGACATCATTGTGGGTGGGAGGGACCCTTGGCTAAGCGCACTGTTGAACAGCTTGGCCAGAAAGGGGGCGAGTGTGGATCTATAGGTCTTATAGAATTTGACTGAGAAGCCGTCGTCCCCCGGGGCCGTACCACTTTTTAAGGAGGAGATAGTGTCGATTACTTCTTCCGGGGAAATGGGGATTTCCAGAGTGTCGGCTTTGTCCGGTAGTAGGCCCGGGATAGGGAGGGAATCCAGGAATCTATCAACGTCTATCCCATCCCCCTTGTATTCTGAGCAGTATAATTTTTCATAATATAGCCTGAATTGTTCCGCTATCTTGGAGTCCCTAGCAGTCGAGTTACCGTCCGCAGAGCGGATAGAATTCACTCTTCTGTTGTTCCTAAGTTCGCGAAGTCTCCAGGCCAGTATCTTGTCGGCCTTTTCCCCTTTTTCCATATATTTTTGTTTCAGAAAAGAGAGCTTCCTTTCCATTTGCCCTACTTGAAGGTGAGCCAGTCTAGTACGCAGCTTCTGCAATTCCTCCCACTGCCCGGGGAACATCTGTGTTTTCAGTTTACCACCCGGTTGTATGGCCCCTATCTTGGATTTCAGGTCTTTCTCTTCCCGGTCCCTCTCTCTTTTTTTCCCTGCTCCTATGCCAATCAAGGTACCTCTAATGGTTGCCTTAAACGCCTCCCATACTCCCATAGTGCCTACCTCCCCGTTGTCGTTCAGGGCGAAATAATCTTCTATGGCTGTCAGAAGAGTTTGGCGCGTCTCCTTGTCATGCAGAAGGAGGTCGTTACAACTCCAGCGGGAGCTGGTTACAGGGGTAGGGGGGAGGCCAATCCTAATCTTAACCATGTCATGGTCCGTCCAGGGGACGGTTTCCACCCCCGCGCTGGAGACCTCTCCTTGCATAGTTGAGTCTACCAGAATGTAGTCTATGCGCGAGAAGACATCATGAGGCTTAGAGTAAAAAGTGTAGTCGGGGTTTAGGCCTTTCCTGGGTGTACTCGTGTCACACAATCCCAATTCCCCATTCACTTCCTGGAAGGTTGATGCCAATTTTTTGTGGAGACGGATGTTGGGGCAAGGGTTCACAGCTTTTCTATCCCTCTCGGGACACAGCACCATATTAAAGTCCCCTCCCACCAGGAGGGTACCCTCCGTGAATGCCATTATCGTCCCCTTCATGCCTTCCCAGAAGACGTCCTGCGACTCATTTGGGGCGTATATGCAGACCAAGGTGAACAAACGACCCCGCACATCCCCTTTTACCATGAGATACCGACCCTCTGGGTCAGTTTGTGCCACCTTGAACCCAAAATGAGCCCCGGGGGACACCAGCAGAGCTACTCCCCTCTTCTTGGACTGGGTAGAGGCTGAGAATACCTGATCTATGTTCTTAGCCTTGAGCTTGGGCTCCTTCCCCCGAAACCAGTGGGTCTCTTGCACAAAGAGGAACTGTAGTTTCATCCTCGTGAATTCCCGCATGAGCAGCGACCTCTTGGTGGGTGAGTTGAGCCCCCGAACATTTAGAGACCCCACTGACAAGGATTGGAGTGTGTCATCCATTAGGACGCGTTTTGAAGCACATAACTCCAATTTCAAGGATGCAAGGCCCGTTTCTCCCTAGTTGTTTCAATACCTCGCAGGGGGCTAGTAACGACCCCCAGGGTGTGATCAAATCCCCAAACTTAGGCGTGACATAACAAATCCCCCAACATCCCAACTTCCCCACTTCTCTCCCCCCACCCCCCTCCCCCCAGATCGCCTGGTTGTGTTGAGGCATCGTCCCGAGGACACACAACCGGCCAACCATGTCTCCCCCCTCCGGGCTCGTTACCTCATTATACAAACCCAATCGAGCCCCCCCCCTCTACGGGATGAATGCAAGGAAGTACAATCTAGCAACATCCCCCCTTTGCATAGTCAAGTGGATAACATTTTCATCGGTTTCCAGTAGTTTGATTCAGCCGTTCTGAGGGTCCGGCGACGCTGGTGCCACTCTCCTGAATTTCCTTTGGCCTCGTACTCTGCGCCTCTCCTTTGGAGCGTTGCTCTTTTTTGGGCCCTTCGGGGCGCGCTCCGGATCTCGGTCTCCCGGTTCCAGACCCGAACTATCTAGGAGTTCGCCCGTCACTCTTTGGATGTCATCTTCGGTGATCAGGGTATACTTATATCCTTCGAGTTCGAAAGAAAGTGAAAAAGGATACCCCCACCTGTATCGGACTCCCTTGGCTTGGAGCATTTTCGTCAGAGAGGAACACAGGCGGCGTCTTGCCAGAGTGAAGGCCGACATATCCTGGTATACCGAGATCTGGGTCCCCTCCCATTCCACCGGGCCCTTCCTGCGAGCCAGTTCGAGGATCCTGCTTTTCTCTGAGAAGTAATGGAAGCGGACTAGGACGGATCTGGGGCCTCTGGAGGCTGCCCCTGCTCTATGGGCCCTGTCAATAGTGGGTTCGTTAGTGTTAGCCCCGTCGAAAAGGACTCTCACCACCGCGTTGACTGCCTTGACAATGTCTGCCTGAGTTTCACCATCTTGTTCCGGGAAGCCTAGGAAACGTAGGTTGCAGCGCCTTTCCCTGTTTTCCAAATAGTCCATTTTTAATGAGCATTTCTCTTCTCTTCTCTCAAGCTCCGACAGGCGCATGTCAAATTGTGTCTCGAAAATGTCACTCGAGGTTGTAGTGTTCTCCAATGCCTGCACCCTGTCTTCTATATTGTCCACCTTTTTGTCTAGGGTGTCCAGCCTAAGGGTGATATCTGCACGGAATCCTCTAATTTCATCCAGCAGGGCCGCCATACCCCTGGAGACTGAATTGGCATCTGTCGCTTCTTGTTGCGTTTGGGCGGCCATTTCAGGGGCTGTAGGGGGCTCAAGGGATGAGCGCCGAAACCTCTGCAGTGTTTCCCTCCAGGTCATAGGCCTTCCCTGGGCGCTCTTGCTCCCCGGTGTCTACCACCGAGTGATTGAGGCCTACTCGTCTCCTTTGCGTCCTGGGGGGAGCGGGGGCCCCTGGTAGCTCAGCGGCCGAGGGTGGGGACAAGGTTGTGGGGGGGCTGGAACCCCAGTCAATTCCCCTGTCGAGGGCGGTGGATTCCCTTTCTCCGATTTTCCCCGCTGTTTTATCCCCGTAGTTGGGGGCCGTGACCTGTTGCGTTTTTGCAGGCTGTCCTTTTGCGGCGTTTGCGGGGGTGGGTGCCTCCGATTGAGCCCCGTGCCCCTCTCAGTCTCAGGGTGCTTCCGGGGCTTGCGTGGGCAGTCCCTGGCTTCTCTCCTCCTTCCCCCTTATGGGTTTTATTTCCCCCGGTGGGTGCCCAGCCCCGGGGTGGGTCTCCTTACCTCGGGGAGGTCACTCCCCCACCGCTCGTGGGGTGCTGTTCCGTTGCTGACTCCCCACTGGGGGGGTTCCTTGACCTGTTGCGGTGCCTCCTTCTCCCGCTCCTTGGGCCACCTCCTGGGCCGTTACGCCGTCACGAACGGCCGTCTGGTCAGGGCAGGAGCCCTCGGCCTCGATCGCCTGGGCCTTTGCAAGTTTTCTTCGGGCCCGGGCTCGACGCTGCTTTCCGCGAAGCCGCAGGGCCGCAGGGGGGAGGGGCCTCGCGCCATCGAAGTTCGCAGGCTCAGAGCTCCGGCTCTGGTCCACACTTGGCTTTCAAAATTGGACCGGCACCTTCACACGGGGGGGGGGTGTCGCTGTCTCGCTCCGGGGTTTCGGGGGGGGCTCAGGTCCCTCGATCAGCACCCTGTTGGGGAGACGAGCGGAGATGCTTCAACACATCTCAGCGCCCCCTGGTGGATCCGCCTTGTCACCTTCTTTAACTCGTACCAGATGATAAGCCCCCCGGAGATCTAACTTGGTGTATATGCAAGCCTCCTTCACCTGGTCAAGGAGTTCAGGGATCAGAGGCAGAGGATAACGGTTTTTAACCGTTATCTGGTTCAATGCGCGGTAATCGATACAAGTTCTAAGGTTGCCTTCTTTTTTGGGCACGAAGAACAAAGTCGAGGATGCCGGGGACTTTGACGGGCGAATAAAACCATTAGCTAGGTATTGATCCAAATATTGTCTCAAATGCAGATTCTTAGGTTCGGTAAGGGCATAAATCCTGCTACAAGGGGGTTGTGCACCGGGCACCAGATCGATTTGGCAATCATACGATCTGTGAGGAGGTAACGTGTTGGCCTGTTCCTTTTGGAAGACGTCCTGAAAGTCTTAGTATTCCGGAGGTAGTTGCATGGAGGCAGAGGTTACAGATGCTAGATTAATCTTCAGGTTTTCTGGGTAGCAGGTTTGTGTACAATCCGGGAAGGTTATTCTCTTAGCTCGCCAATCAATTCGAGGATTATGTGTCTCTAACCAAGGGATTCCAAGAATAACCTGAAACTGTGGAGCCTTGATTACATCAAACACAACACCCTCCCGATGGCCGTCGGGACCAATAAGAGTCACCTCAGTAGTGGAATGTGTTATCGGTCCATAGGCAATTTCAGTTCCATCTACTGTGGTGATGACATCTTTGCTGGTTTTAGGACGGAGAGGGAGGTTAATCCTAGAGACCAATTCACGATCCACATAGTTTCCAATAGCCCCACTATCGATGTATGCCTTTATTGCATGCAACCGCTTAGGCTGTTCTGGATCTACGAGAACCATTGGCACAATGAAATGCAAGGTCTGAGAGTTAGTTTTCAAGCTCGGCAAGCGGACCCCTACACTTGTCGGGCGGAGTCGTTTCCCGAAACAGAGTCTTCATGGTTTTTATCAGCGGCTCCTACTGCCTTTCGGGGCGGTTTTGCCGGGCAATCTCATAGAAAGTGTCCAGAATTCCCACAATAAAGACATAATTTTAACTGCCGCCTCCTTTCGCGTTCCTTTTGAGTTAAGGGTCCTTTAACCCCTCCAATTTGCATAGGCTCAGAGACATCAACTGCCTTGGGATTAGTATGGGTCTTGACCAACACCCGAGTCTCAAACCTTGACCGATCTGCTTTTCTGTTTTGAAGTCTGTGATCCAATTGGACCACTAAGTCTATATACTCTGTGCATTCTTGGGGCGGATTTACAACTTGGGCCAAGACATCTTTAAGTTCTCCGCTAAGTCCTCGATAAATCAACGTGACTCTTTTATCCTCTGGCCATTCCGTTTCCACAATTAGTCTATTAAAGGTTGCAATATAGGATAGGAGGTCCTGATTGCCCTGTCGCAGGGATAGAAGTTCGTCATCCAGAGCCTGCCCCTGAGAGTGTCGAGCAAATAACCTTTCCATGCTTGCTTGAAACCTTTGAAAATCACGGAGAATCGGGTCATCTTGAGTAACCAGTGGAACTGACCAATCGGCAGCGCAGCCGCTGAGATAGGACAATACAAAGGCTACCTTGGTCTGATCATTAGGGAAGGCCCCAGGTCTGCATAGGAAGTGCAAACGACACTGATTCATGAATACGGCGAATCATTTGGGGTCCCCAGCAAAGCGTTCGGGTGGGGCCAGCGGCATGTTTCCAGGTAGATTAATCTGCACAGGTTTACTGGAAACCACAGGAGCGGGGTTCCCTCCGGAACCGGGTAGAGGAGTTTGCCCAGCTTGACCTTGCAAAAGCTGTCTGGCCAGGTCATCAGTTCTTTCCTTTGATATTATTAATTCCCTCCTGAGGGCATTAGTCTCTTGACGAGCGGCATGTACTTCGGCCCGTAATTCCCCCAGTAATTGGGCCAACTGATCAGTCTCAGAACTTTCCATAGCGCCTGGGTGGGAATTTGTAGGAAGGCTTCGCGTTCTGTTATGCTCACCTGACTCCCACGGAGGCGCTGGCCTGGTTCGCGCTGCTGTGACCTCTTCTAAGGTGATGCGCAGGGTTCGGAAGACGGACTGGACCGGGCCCCCAAATCTGGCTTGTCTGGCTCGCAGAAGTATCCTTCTGTAGGCGAAAATAGGGGATTAACTGTCTGCGGGGTAATGCAATCGGCCTCCCACTTTCCCCTCTCACCCTCCTTGAAACCCTTCTGTGATTTCTCGTAGCGTCTGACCTTAGGGTCTGGAAGGACGAGCTCTCCATCCTGCTTCTGATGCAGGGGCGCGTTGGTATCCAGTTACTTCACTGGATTTTCGGATTGGTGAGAACAAAACTTGCTTGGCTTCCAGGTAAGTTTTTTGATAAGAGGTTCCCCTTGTGTCCATGCATTAATGTACTAATGCTAGTGTCTTTTTCCCCATAGGGGCCGGGGTACGGAATGCCGGGGAACAGGCACCGACCCGAGATGAGAGGTGAAATCCTTGTAGAAATCAGGTAAGTCTTTAATGAGCGTTTTTTTGGTAATGTCTTTTCATTCGCTCATTAACGCTGATCTCTTTTTTTCCCCTTAGGGGCCGGGGTCCGGAAATGCCAGGATGCGGCGCGGACCCAAAATGAAGAGGGAATGAATCAACAGGTAAGTCTTAACATGAAGATTTAGCTTTCCTTATTCCCTTCTCTCTCTCACCTTTTGTTCTGGTCTTTTTCTCCCTAGGCGCTGGGGCGTAACTGCGAATCCGGATGATCGCTGCTGAACATGGAGGCGCCCTGTAAAGGTGAGTGAAATGCGGCGCTGCAGCGATCGACGCGATGAGCTTTTAAATTAAAGTCTTCCTTTTCAGGATTGTCGGCGTGATGTCTCCGAGATGCGGATTTAGCAGGTAAGGACTTTTCCTTCTTCTGTTCTCTTCTTCTCTTCCTTTGCAGGTGATCCAGGATGCTGGCAGGCGTGGCAGAAGTCAGGATGCAGGAGCAGACACGGTGAGCGTCCAGCTGCTAGATGCAGAACAACGCGAAGCACGTGTGGCTGTTCGGGTGGGGTTTAAATAGCCTTGGAAGAAGTTCCAGGTATGTATCCTTCCTCCAATCAGGTATGTATCCTTCCCCGACCACGCCCGGATGGTAAATTAGTCCCACAGGTAAAGTAGTTCCTTTCAGGCCTCAAGGAGGCCGGGATCCTGCAGCATGGTCTGCATCAGGTAAGTGCACCCAAGCATTCCCAAAATGAGCCTGGCGCCTATGGCGCCAGTACTGATGTCTTTTATGAGCCTGGCGCCATAGGCGCCAGGACACTGTCCAAAGGGCCCCTATATGGGGTTGCTGGGTCCTTCCTTGGGGACTGGATGTCCGCTTTCGGGGACGCCGGGCTTGAACCGGCTCCCCAGGAGCGGGCATCATGACAATGTCCGGGTTATGCCGACGCAGCCATAGCATCCCGAGTATCACAGGAAAATGGGCTGCGCGGATCACATTGAATACCATGACTTCCTGATGGGAAAACAAGGACACGTTGATAGCTTCGGTCTCCTTAGTAATGGGTCCTGATGATAAGGGGGTACCATCTATACCTTCTACAGGAATCAGACTTGCGTTTTCATGCAGGGGAATGTGGAGATCCTGAGCCCATTGAATGTTTACGAAGTTGTCAGCCGCCCCACAATCCAGCATGGCCAATACTTCTAATGGATGGGAGGTGACAACCCATAAAACGACCTGAAAAACCATAAGTTGGTTGTCTTCAGTTGGTTGGGTATTAATAGAGGGTCTGGAATCTTCTGCCCCAATCTTCTCCCTGTTTAAGATTGGGGTAGCAAGTTCCCCTAAGTGACATGGGGGAACTTCAGGGCAGTTTCTTAACAGATGTTTAGATGACCCACAATACATGCAGAGCCCTTGCTCTCTGCATCTCTTGCGTTCTTCAGGTGTAAGAGGTCCTCTAGCCAGACCAATTTGCATTGGTTCCTTGTGTGTTGGTCGCTCCTGTGGTGGATGAAATGTTGGAGTAGGTGGTAAGTAGGACCTGGTCCTTCTTTCTTGATGGCGTTCTGACAAACGGAATTCGATCTGCAGAGCCAGAGTAGCTAGTTCCTGGAAAGTAGCAGGTCAGGCGGTCCTGGCCAGTTCATCTTTTATGTCTTTGTGAAGTCCCCGCCGGAATATTGTCTGCTGGGCGGAATCTGGCCATCAAGCGTCTGCTACCGAACTCTGAAAGGTGTTACATATGATTGGACGTCCTGTGTACCCTGCTTGATATCAAGTAGGGCTTTGTACAATGAATATTGAACCTCAGGTCTATCGAACCTGGTCCGGAACAGTTGGACAAAGGCGGCATAGTCGTTCAAGACTGGATCTTCTCCGGTGATAAGCGGGGTAGCCCATGCCAAGGCATTTCCCACAAGATTGGATGTAAGAAAACCTACCCTGTTCGTAAGCCTTAGGGCAGAAGGTGAAGTATGCATGCGTCCAAGAACTCCTTCAGCTGACGGGGGTTTCCATCAAACTTGCCAAATGGGAAGGTCAAAGACAGCAGATCTCCTTGGTTGTCCTCACGGAAAGTAATTTGCTGACGTAAGGCTACATTTTCAGCTCCTAAGGATTGAACTTCAGCTGTAAGCCCCTGGAGGGCTGCCACTAGCTCTTGATATTGCTCAAGTGGGGCCTTAGGTGTCTTTTGGCGTTGCAAACTCTCATGTGTCGTGACCCTAATCCTTCTCCTCACCTGAGTCTTCAGCAGTGCTTTCTGATGCTTTAGTCTTCTTCTTGCTGGTCTTTCTTGGTTTCTCTGTCTTGTGGTCCTTCTTCTTTTTGTAGAGATAAGGACGTGCTCCCCCGGAGGCAACCTTGACCGGGTAATAGAGCCCTAGGCAAGGGGGACTCCAAGGAGCATGCCCCTTGCAGGGAAAAAAGCCATTTGGGCTGAAAAAAATCCTGTGATGGTGCTTTCCCAAGGTATGGATTATTAGCAGCTGAGCAGGTAGGTGGTTCACAACTGGCAACTGTATTGTCTCCAAGTTGCAGAATAGAAGAATGCTTTTTCCACTGGTAATATTGCAGAGCTGCAGACACAGGAGAGCGCTGTGAGGAGGGGTAGAGCAGCAGAGAATGAAGTCCTGTGAAAACCCCCCCGGAGGGTCTTGAGCCACTGCTAAGGTAAGTGCTGTAACTGCCAGGGATGAGAGGATGGCAAGCGGAACTGAATGGAAACCCAGACGAGAGACAGAAATGGGTAAAACCCAGCAGGAGAGAAACGGGAATAGGCGAAGCAATGGAAGGGAGAGAGAGAGTCTGTGACCGTTCGAGAGGAAACAAGACGGTACGGAAGCAGGAAGGGAACAAAGCCAAAGAGGGAACAGGCAAGGGTGGAGGAAACAAAGGGAAGGACGAGCGCCTGACCTTAGCTGGTAACACTTAGGTTGCAAAGTGCTGTGTAGAGGCCCGTAAGGAAGGATATACGGTTGCAGCCATCTTGGGGAAAAACAACTAGACCGAGACTAGTCAGACTTAAATAAATGTGGTGGCTAACTCAGGAACCGCCATTGCTGCCACTTCTTCCAGGGGTGAAGCATAACGGCACCAAAGAAATCAAGTTTGGTGAAAATGGATGCCCCCTGCACTCCTTCCAGGATATCATTAATCAATGGCATGGGATATCTGTCCTTAATAGTTTCTCACTTTAGACCATGGTAATCAATACAAGGTCTACGTTTTTTGGTATCCTTTGGTTTGAAGAAAAGTGAAGCGTCAGCGGAGGACCTTGATTCTCGGATCAGCCCATTCTGTAAGTTGCCATCTAGGTTTTTTCCTAAGGCTTGTTTTTCCTGGAAGGGAAAGAGTGTACATGTGATTAAAAGGCACTGACGCTTCTGGCACAAGGCTGATAGCACAATGGTCTATGGGGTGGTAATTCTCAAGGAGTTTGATCTTCAAAGACATCTGCATAGTCATGGTAAACCGGAGGAATCAGATTAATTTCTTGAATTGTTGTAGCAGGAAAGACAGGTCCATGAACAAAGGCCACATCAAATTCATTAGAAAGAGATGTCTTCTCATAAATTTGTAGTACAGTATTTAGAATTGAAGCACACTATGTTGGTGGACCAGTTGATTTGAGGATTGTGTTTGCGAAGCCAGGGTTTTCCTAATACAACAGGAAAATGGGCTGCATGGATGATGGAAAAAGATAGAACTTCATGATGATTGTTCATTGACAGGGACATCTGGGTGGATCTTTCAGTAATAGGTCCCGAGCTCAAAGGTCACCCATCTACTCCTTCCAGAGATGGACTCACTTACTTACCTTCCTTTGGGATTTTATTTTCTTCCGCCCAAAGGGTATCCATAAAAATCCCTGCTGCTCTGCTATCAAGCAGAGCAAGCACTTCAGAAGGAGATCTGTCTCCTAACACGAAGAACCATCAAGCGATCATTCATTGCATTTTCACAAGTTTGAGACATAAAGGGACTGGTTGAAGAACCCCAAATCTTCATCCCTTCTAGAACCGGGGTCTGGCATTTCCCCGTTTCCTTGGGAGAATTTCGGGACAGTCCCGAAAGAAGTGACTGTTGGAACCACAATAGAGACACACACCCAGATTCTTTCTTCTTTGTTTTTCAGCTGAGTTGTGAGGACCACAGAGCATACCAATCTGCATGGGTTTGTCATTGGAAGGGTTTTTCTTGAGAAGCAGTAAACGTGTACACCGGGTGACAGAGCTATTCCCTCTGTCCCTTTTACTTTAATTTCGTCGTTCTGTTTGTCGGTATTCTATCTGGAGGACCATAGAGATGAGGTCATCAAAGGTGGAAGGACGAGGTACATGAGCCAGTTCATCTTAATATCATCAGCCAGTGCTCTTCTAAAAATGGTGTACTGTGCAGTCTTGCGCCAACTGACTTCTGCAGCAATCTTTTTGAACGTAGTAACATAGGACAGGACGTCAGAACTGCCCTGACACAGATCAAGTAGGGATTCATAGGCTGAGTAGGTCTATTCCGGACACTCAAACATTTCCTTTACTGCTTAAACGAAAGTGGCATAATTGGCCAAAAGGCGACTGGCTGATATAACTAATGGTGTATCCCAGGCTAATGCATTTCCGGTAATGTTAGACACCATAAAGCCTATCTTGGCTCTATCAGAGGCAAAGGCGACTTCACGAAACAAAAAATGTACTGTGCAAGAATCCAAGAATTTGCTTAAGAGTTTTGGGGATCCATCAAGTTTTCCACAAGCCAAACCCCATGTATATAAGTCAACCAAATGAAAATCCCTTGTGGTAATCATTTGCATCAGGATGACATTTTCAGCCTTTCGATTCTGTACCTCTGTATTGAGTCCCTGGATAGCATTTATTAGATCCTGTATCTGCTCCATTTCAAGTATTTTCATTTGGCGTTGCAATCTCTCACCTCCTCAACTTCAGAACTTCAATCATCCTCTCTGGTATATTCACGTCTGGTCTTCTTAAATTTCCCTCTGGGACGTTCGGTGTAGATATAGGGTCTGTCCCTCCTGCTGCCACTATGTCTACCTGATCTAACAGGTAAGGCCACTGGGGCAGTCAGGTGGGGAAGACACCTCCAAGGGGAAAGGTCAAAAAGGCACAACAACCCCAGCAGCTAGGATGTTAGGAAGCAGCTGTAAGTAGATGGTAGCATGCAGAGCAGGGATCTGTTGCTAATCAATGGCTCAGTCTGGCAGGATTGCAACATGAAAGAATGTAAAAAACAGGAATCAAGGGGGGCCAGACCAAAGGAGAAACAGAGCAAAGAAGGAATTGTGAGGAGTCAGGAATGAAACTCAGACACAAGTTAGCCATGATTTTGGTTAAATACTTTTATTGAAAATAAGAGGGTTGGGACTATGCCTCTCTGACCCTGCTCTAAGAGGAATGTTCCTACCTAAACCAAGAAGTAAGGATCTGCCTGTGTCAGAATGTCCAAAACAAAACTGTTGCTCAACCAAATGGACTTCAGGAAGGGGCATAACGCTACCACTAACACCCTGGCCCTCACCACCATTATCCAGCAGGCATGGATGGTAAGGCAAACACTGGTCTACATGGCATTTATCGATCTGAGGTCCGCGTTTGACACAGTAGACCGGAATAAACTCTGGCGCAAACTGGCTGATTGGGGTATCCCACCTGGAGTACTGAGCATGATCATTTCCCTGCATTAGAACACCAGGGTGAAAATTAAGATGGATCAACACGGAAAAACCAATACCTGGATAGACACACACAGAGGCCTGAAGTAGGGCTGTAACCTTGCACCCATACTTTTCAACCTCTATCTAGCGGACATGGGCAAATCCTTGATCAGTCCTGCTGCCATCCACCCAAACTGGGCTCAGTTGCAATGAAATAGTTGGGATACACAGATGATATCGCTGTCCTTGATCTGACTCCACGTGGACTACAGGCCTCCCTGAATAACCTGAAGGAATATACTGACTGTAACTCACTGGTGGTGAATACATTGAAGAGTAGAGTTATGGTCTTCTGCCCGCCCAGGAAAGAAATAAAACAAGGAAAGTGGAAGACAAATTGAAGTGGTCAACAACTACAAGTACTTGGGCCTGCACCTCGATAACAAACTACAAGGCACAGAGCATCTGGAGTATGTTCGGACTAGAACCTCCATCCTTGTTGGCACCATCAGCTCTTTCGCCCATAAGACAAGGGTGTTCTCACTTGATGCTTTGTTGGTGACCTTGATCAACCTGTATGGAGCAGAACTATGGCCCTTACACAATCTTGCAATGGTCAGTAAGCTGGAGTGCATTTTGCTAAAAAGGCTATTAAGACTACCTAAGCAAACCACTAGTGACCTGATCTTTCTTGAATATAACCTGTTGCCCATAGCCTTAAAAATTAAATCTAGTTGTCTTGCCACAGCGTGGAAACTCTATAATGCATCATTTCAAACTCTTGTGAGCCTTATACACATGGCCAAAACCACATGAGTGGCATCAATGCATAAGAGCTACTTGGCCAAGATAAACACACTCACCAACTATTGGCTACAAAAAGGAGACCCAACGCTGGATATGACATTAAGCTCATTTAAACATCGACTCAAGGAAACACTGAACGAGAATGCTTTGAGCAATCAATGGCTAATTTGGAAAACAAGAACCATGCATCTGTATTCTACCGATATATCCAGGAGTGGCAAATACCACCCCCAGATATCCAACACTTCATTGGCAACACCCTTATCTGGGACTAGATTAAACTGAAGTTCAATACTGTCAGGACTAGGGAGATGGAGGGTGCGTGGCATAGTATCTGTAGGGAATGCAGAGAATGTTGACTGTGTGCGGCAGGAGATCTCAAAACAGTAAAACATCTCTTGTTTGAGTGCGAGTCCTTGGGGACAGTGCTACAAATAACTTTACTGGCCATAGGATGCGGAAATGGTGCATGGAGGATGGGAGTTGTACTTAAGTGGGATGAGTGAAGTGTGCATTGTTCACTTCACACTCTTGTGGAGGAAGATCTCAATCATACTAGACATTCACAGATTAACTCACTGCTACCTTTGGGACATGATATCCTGACTTTTGATCTCCTCCCTTTTCTTTCTTTTTCCTTTTTTTCTCTTGTTTTTACATTGATGTACTGCAGTACTGCTATGTACTCCTCTTATCAACACTTTCCCCTTTTGAGCTTGAATTGGATGAGTACTGCTATGTTGTGGGAAAGGTTTGTATCAAACTATACCACACTAAATAAACTGTCCCGTGTCCAAAGTTCCATTCTGACCCTCACACTATAAACTAAACTCTAAGGTGAAAATTGGAGTGTCTTTAACCTTGGGTGGTTTAGAAAAGTGTTCATAAAGGAAGAATACATGGCTCCAACATAAAGGATCTTCAAGGATAAAGGTCCTTGATCCAGAGCTATATTCCCTTCCCCTGGATTCCACTTTAACACAAATGTTCTTCAAGGAGAAAAGGTCCTTTCTCCTGAGGGTGATTCCCTTCCCCTGGATTCCTTTTTACTCTCTGGTGTTTCACAAACAATAGTTCCTTGTATCTTTCTTGGCTCACAATAACAATGACACACAAAACTGTTTGGCTTTGTAATTCTGTCTCTTTCAGGATTCCTGGTATACATTTCTGCCAGGGTTTAGCTCCTTTTCTTCTGGTCAACACAGTCCGGATATTTCTTCTCAGGACTTCTTGTATGCACACACTTGCAATTTCCTGATGTACTCTTGAGAGTATAGCTCAGGGGCAACGTGGTCAGCTTGGAAGCAAGACGACAAAGAGCCACACGGGTTCTATCCCCGGGTCCGCGCTTAGAAACCTCTCGTTATTAAGCACGTTATAATAACCAATCATATCATACTCTCCTGCCAGGGCTTCTTGTATTCACACACTTGTAATTGTCTGGTGTACTCCCCTGCCAGGGCTTCTTGTATTCACACACTTGTAATGGCCTCGTATAATCTCCTACAGGGTTTCTTGTATTCACACACTTATAATTGCCTGGAATACTCTCCTGACAGGACTTCTGTTCATACGGGGTCTCTGTCGGGTCCCAGAGTTCTACATCTACTTGGTTGGATAATCGGGTTTCCCCATGTACTCGCGCTGCATAAATTCACATTTGCAAGGGTCCTGTTTGTAGTTGAATTCCCCCTGTTACAATAAATCCTTTCGCATTTTCTCTCTCTGTTGCTTGGTTTATAATTATTTGCATTTGGCGCAGTCCCTGATACGTCCCATTGTCCCTGCTATCTGTGTGTGGACTTGTCGGCTCTTGTTGGCATTCCTGGGAACTCCCACGGAAAACCGGTGAAGGCACTCTACCTGCTTCCTTCTCGCGACCATGTTCTCTTTACTTTCTCATCTCTTGCGGCTTCCACTTGACACATTTGCTTTGCTACAGGCTTTGGTAAGTGAAGCTCTGCTTTCTGTCACTGGCAAACCTTTCATTTTTGCAACATGTCCTGCTCATTCAGCAGCTTCTTTCTTCTTGGTTGGTGAGCCGCCTGGCTTCACCACGCCTGTCTGATCTTTTTGGTTCTCTGAGGCTTGCACAGAGGTGCAGCTCTCTCTCGCCAACAGCAGCCATCAACTCTCTGCTTCTGCTCTTTACATTTCATGGGCACAGGTGTAGGCGAGCAACAACTAGAGCACTCACTGGGCTTGGGGCCTCTTTCGCTCTGCATTGCTCGATCCCTTTTCCTCATCCCAGTATTTTGGTAATTCTGGGAAAAGAAGTCCATTGTTGATGATTGGTTTGAAAAACGTAGATACGCATTTCTAATGGTTTTAAATGGCAAATCAGTCCAGGATGATTGATAAGTGGAACTGGAGAAGATGGTTTCATAAGTTTCACAAGGCAGACCAAAGTTGGAAGGTTGGCCTACAGATCTGGGAAAAAGATTTTCCCTATTCTTCAAAGGAGGGTATTAGAGATGGGAGGGTTATCTTCAAGGAACAATGGTGGATACCATGTCTCACCGGATGAAGCCATGACATTTGCCCAGAGTTTGTCTCCCCCACATGTGGTCCTCCCTCATATAGCCACCCCTGGATCAGGATCAGGCCACATGGTCCCTGGCCACATGGGAGGAGGTCACCGCTGGGAAATCAGTGATGACTCCATTGAATTCATCACAGGATCCACTAGGTTGACAAAAGAGGGAAACAGTGGGAAAAAGCACGACAAGTGGACAGGAAGGGAACAAACAGCGTCTTACCCTTCACGAGAATAACAGAGGATTGCAACGCAAGGCGCCAAGCGGCTCCACTGCTTGAATGAGTAGCAGAGATCCTGGGTGCCATTTTGAAAAAGACTAGACTGGCAATGGCGTTGCTGATCTAGTGGGGTGGCACATGTGTCCTCTGTCCTCTATGCCAATGTTGCCACAGAAACCATTGTGTCACTGTGACATCAAGGCCTCTGCATGCATTGTGCTACACACAATCACTTGGTCCAAGATTGCCCAATTGCTCCACCAAGGCTTTCAGGAAATGTGAGCTCTGACCAATGTATGGGCTTCTGGTTGTGAGGTCTCTCCAGAAGGCCCCTTAACTCGTTCTTTGTGCCAATCCGGCTGCATAGACGTTGTTCTCCTGGTCTTGCCTATTGAATTTACTGGTTGGGCTGCCTCTTAAAAGACCACTGCCGTAGCAGCTTGTGGAGCTGCCAACCACTTTATATCTATATAGCAAGCACAGGATTCCTTGGCTCACCAATCCTGTGGTACAGCCTGTGGAGGGCATAGATGGACAACCCCTAATTTTGGGGCCCATAAACGAGCCATGTCAAGTTGTGACCATGTGAGTCAATAGACATGAAGAGGAGATTGACTTTGATTTCATCAGACTTGCCCAACTAGCAAAACCCCAGGCCACGTGTGGGGGGTGGTCCCAGGGAAAAGAAGATCTTCCAAGTCTGACATGTGCTTGGGGCCACCCGCACCATGCAATCCAACTGTGCCCTCTGATGACCCGCCCCAGGGCCAGCCATGGTGGTTCCTCAAGAAAACTCCCTCCAGGCCGCGTGTGCCTGGTGTGATCAGGGAGCTGAAGAGTAGGAGGAGACGGAAGTCCGATCCTCATGTAAGGTGGGTTGCTGAAGATAGCCCCAGTGTCTGTTTTGGGCGATAAGGGTGTTCACAGAGCCCAGGGAGTGCAAGGGCAGACAAGGAAACAATCAGGATTATTCTGAAGGAGGTGTTAACCTACCTCTCATGTAGCAACCAGCAGATCAGGTACAGTTGTATGGTTTTGATGGCATCACTACAATCAGGTTGCTAGGAACCACAGACAGAGATACAAGGAGGATACCAATGTATTGGCAGCAGTCCAGATCATATGGTAGGTGTTACCAACCTGAATGGCACGAGGACACAAACAACAAAAGGCCGCAGGGAGCTCCCTGCTGGCAGAAGGGCGTACTCTAAGACGACAAGCATGGCACCCAATTCATCAGGGGTGGGGGCAGAGGTCTGAACAGAGGGAGGATGTAATCCAAGGCTAGGCTCACAGAAGATGTCCAGGGGGAGGAACATGAGGGGCAAGGAAAAAACAGGTACTGCTCCAGGATCTCAATAAAAGAAACTTACATGGGCAGGTCAGGCAGTCCGGGTCAAGGCATGATGACAATCATTCCAATTAGGTGTCACAAAAAAAGGGTAAACAATTTTCAGAGTGGGGGACAGGCTGGGTCATTAGAAATCAAGAAAACTCAGATAAAACAGTATGGAACAAGGCACAACTCACCAGAGGTTTGTTGATAGTCTTCCTCTTTCTGTTCCATCGTCGCATCTAAATGCCTTGTAACTTCTTGCATTAGGACGTTGTTGTTTTGCATGCCACTGCCTTGGACACATCGCCGATGCTGCTGGGGATCGTAGTCCCAGATGGCATGGAAGTCTCCATTCATGCCCATAGAGGCTGCGTCACAGCGGACCGAGAGAATGAGTTGAGCAGCCTGTTGTTGAAAGGTGATGGCCGCTGTGTCCCCTGACACCCGGGCTGAGAGAAGTCTCGGCCTCTCTTTTAATGCGGCCCAGGTGAAAAGAAGTCATTGGCTAAACACTTGTGTACAGGCACGTTATAAATGACATATCATATCATGGCAGCCCGGGTGAAGCAGAGGGCTGTGGCCGGCATGCCAGCTGGAACACTGGGAAGTGTGTGGTCAGCCCCCTGCACCACACCGTTGCAACAAAGAAAGCGGGTGGGGCGCAAGACATTAGAGCACGCTGCATGCTGTGCAACTGTGAATGATGGCAGCATCCCTCTGGCAAGGAGATGCTGTCTGAAAAAACAACACACAGGGACACAGTGGGGACAATGGGTGGCACAACAGGCCATGGGGTTGTTCAAGAAGATCCAGCTGTGACGCGGGTCCGGCGGCCCCTTAGGGCACAGGGCTGCTGAAAAAGACTGAAAACAGTGCTATGGGCATATGGTGGTAATCCTCCCCCAGGGCATGGAGGCCACCGAAGGGCATGAAGAATCACGCAGGAAAGCAGCAGTGATATATGCCCAAATGGCTGATGGGGTCGCCTAAGAACAGTTTTTGGACACAGAGGCATGCGGTGACATCAGGTGGCCTTACCTGGTAGGTGGGGCCATCCAGAAGAACCATCATGATTTGGGGAACAGCCCCTAGGTTTCCCCCAGAGGGCAGAACCCCCTCAACCAGCAGAGACCAGATTGTTTGTGATTTATTTAATGTATATTTAGTTGAATGCTTATAGTTAGGTATAGTGTTAGTTATTAGTTATAGTGCATGTTAATAGTTAAGTACAAGGATTAGAATTGGGTTGGGTAAGGGGTTAAGTAGCAGTACGTACATAGTGTTGGGAAGGTAAGGTTGTTAGTAACATGACTTGAGGCAGATAAGAAAAGAGGTGGCTTGGCAGAGGCCGTCTGGGGAATGGGACCACACACTGGGGCCATCTACTGACTCTGCTCTACATTGGGTGGTGCCAGGAAGAGGTAACGGATCTGTTTAATCAGTTCCACACTATGGGTCTTCCTGTTACCCTCTAAGGGAGGGTGTGTTGACGGGACAGACCACTTAGAAAGAACTCACGCCAGGGGGAACGGTATTTATAGATTATTTAGTAAGAAATTGTGTTTTATGTTTTTATAAATAAAATGGGGTCTCCATTGGGATCCCTAAAAAATCTACTTTGTCGTCTGTGTCCCATTAGAGGAGGATTAGGTAAGGAGTCAGGGCGTATACTATCTACGGTTTAACAACGATTTTATTTGCAGGTTACAGTGCACCCCTTCCCTTCCAGCTGGTCTGGTGGGTTGGGGTGGTTGGTTTGTTCCCATGGAGACTACCATTGGCTTGGGGTAAGGGAGGTGCTCATCCTTGCCCTGTTGTTATCACTGTAAGCTCAACACCAAAGACACTAACCTGACGTTAGATGAAAGGTTAAAATGATGTTCTTAAAGATCATCCTGCAGCTCTTTGCTCTCTGAAAGGACCGAATCCACAGAGAATCAAAGAACTGCAGGGAAACTCTCTGGAGAAGAAAACCCTGGATGGATGCTGTGCGTGTGGGATCTCGGTTGCTGAATGCACCTGCAGGTGATCTAGTTCAGCAGGACTTTTAGAGCGCATACTTCAAATTAGGAATTCACAGCACATGATCGGAAAGTTGAGATGATGCAGAGCAGGAAACTCAGGGCACTAGAAAAGGGTACAAAGAAATGGTAGGAGTAAATATGCAGTAACATTCACACAGAGCCATACATACAAGAAACCTAGGGACGGATACTCACCAAGCGCTGAGCTACAACGGTAGCGATGCACCGCTCGTCGGATCTGTAGCCCTTTCATAGACTGTTCTCTCTCCTTCTTCCGGGGTTGAACGTACGACGTCCCAATGGAAATGTTAGATTGTTCGTCCTTTAGTGGGCACCATGTTGGAGGTTACAACTTGTATGCAAAAGGCAGTGCGGGCCGATGCTGTTAACGCTGCCATAATGACCATTACATGCAGTGCATTGTAACACCTGGACTAGGGCCAGAAATGAGGGGCTACAATCCCCTCTCCTCGCTTCCTCTCTGGTTAATTGGGGTTAAAGTGAGGCTACAGCTGTGGGAGTGAATTTGCAATGACGGGTATTTGTACACTTAGATGTTACAGTTTGGACCTGGCCTTTTGATATTTTGTTTAAAGCTTTCACGCCCCTTGCTGTAATCTCATTAATTCATTTTGAGCCTTCCCCATACCATTTGTTAGAACACTACCACTTCTCTGGACAAAGTTAACTCTTTTAAGATTCAAGCATTCTTTTTAAATGAATCCATTTACTTTTACGAAAATGTACAAAAATGTTGCCCTCATTTGTACGCCCCTGCAGTCACTGTGACTTTGGGGGTGTACAAAATGCTGATTCCCACTACTGTGCCCAAGCACAGCATGGTTTGTGGGGGTGTCACGCATCTCCTTGGGCGCAGTAAGGGGAGTTGGGAGTTGCGGGGGACAAGAACGTGAGGAAAAAAAAGAAAAGCACCCTGCGGCGTCAGCTCTGACCCACGTTAGTGGGAGGAACTGATGCCGCAGGGATAGAGGTGTGTAGGCGGCACACAGAAGTGTGGCGCCATATAGGTAAGTGGGGTGGGGTAGGCGGGAAGGGGAATGTGGATCCGGGGATGCGGGCAAAGTGATCTATTTGATCACTGCGCCGTGCCGTAATTGGAGCCGACCTTTTCATCTGCGCAGTTACGGACGGCGCAGTGATCACATAGATTCCTTTCACCGAACGTCCCTTCAATTGTTAACTGTTTACACCCACTGACCTGTGGAAGGCCACTCCTTTTCTGAAGGAACTTGTTTCTTTATAGTAATATGTGCACATAAAGTGTGCTGGTGTGCCCTTTAGTTGAATGTATACTTCCTTAGACTGTTCTGACCCCATTTTGCACTCATACAAAAATGAAATCTCTGCTAATTTCACAGCCCAAGAATGGACAATATTTTCAGTCATTCATTAGTAGACTCTGCTAGTGTGAGAAACCAGAAGGATCTACCTCTCAGGTGGCCAGTGCGGGAGGATCCGCTAGGTGATGGGTCTTTGGGGAGTGGGAGTGGGACAACGGATGGCAAGACGACGCAGTATCCCTCCCCCTGCAACACCTTTATCCCATCCTACCAGGTAGGATATGTGGGAAAATTACCCCCCACACACCTTTACCTTTCCCAGCACTTTCACACAGACAGCCTGCTCTGGGAGAAAACAAACTCATACCCGAGCAGTGTATCTGACATGTCCCGCTACTGTGGTTAGGCGAGGTCAGGCTGTTACTGGCAATCACTCATACCTGACTTCAATTAGACTTCCCCACACAGATAAAATGATGTAGAACGAGGCAAAGCACACAAAGATACATCAGTTTCAAGATGGCAGCTGAATGAGGGGTGAAAGACAGCAAACCAAGAAAGACTCGTAAGAAGAGAATTACCCATGACCTTTTCGGCCAGATGGTGTTACTTTCAAGAAACCTTCGAGGCAGAAAACGTAAGGCCAGGAAACCAGACTAAAGAATCCTGCATTGTGTGTCGGAGATACCGAAGGCCCTCCCGCGTAGTTGACTAAGGTGGGGAGGAGGTGCAGCAGCAGCCGCCGTGGTATCGTCCTTGGCTCCAAGAACAAAGAAATGCCAGAAAGATCAACACAGCCGGTGAGTTGGGGAGACCGATGCAAGACCGGTCTGTGTTGAACTCAAGGTTGCAAGCGGCAACATTGTATAACGAGCGCTGGAACGAATATTGTTAAATACGTGTGATGAAAGACGCGAGTAAAGCTAAACTGCTGATGAATTTTTGAACTTGAGAAGGAGAGATACAATACCATTGTCAGACTGGTCTGGCACTGTGGATGTGCTCAATCGAAAGTCTCTGAAAGGTATCCCGCCAAGAGAAACAAAAGGTAGAAGATTATGAGATTAATTGTGTGAAGTTAATCAAAGTGATCCTGCGCCGATTTAAGCAAAACCTATCGCACATTCGAAAGTCTTCGATTTTGATATCACAAGGATCTGAGCTCGAACGAGGGAGATCCATATCAAGGGGATCTGAGCCCAAATGTGGGAGATCCATGGCCCAAACCCGAACAAGGGAAACCAAGTGTGAATATTGTGATAAAAAGGCGGTCTCAGCCTGAAGAGGGAGACCCATGATAAACATTGAAAGCGAGACCTTGTACATGTGAAAATCCTGATAGGAATGGAACTTTTGAGAATGTGTTTATAACGACAGACGCTCTGCACTTAGAGACTGTTATTGGAAAGATGGCTTGGCAGAAGGTCCTGATGTCTGAGCTTTGATCTGTATCCTCATGGCCAAGAAGCCAGAGTGTGTATGAAGCTTGAACATGCCGCCTTGCCCCGTAAAACATGGCGAAGGGAAGCCAACTGCTCAACCATCCTGACATTATTTCTTGAAAACTTTTCCTTTGCATACATCATTGTCCCACACTCTGTTTTGTATTAGGAAGTAGGAATTGACAATAGGTTTATTAGTATAAGCCCATTTATTTGACAGAGAATTGACTAGGACTTTGTTATTATTATTTGATGGTCGTAGCTTGCTCCCGTACTTAGCTTTAGGTCTAGATGAGTGTTCAACCAACCCATTTGAAGTTCAATAAACACCCTTTACCTGTGATCACTTGTGTCTGCCTTCACTGTTTGATACCATGCCTTCCTTACACTAGATGCAGACCGATGTAGGAACGTTTCTCAGTCCGTCTGCTGGGTCATGGGTTTCCACTGTCCCCTTTGCTTTCAGAACCCTCTTTCATAGGATGGCACCAGTGTGGTTGAAGCCAGCTTAAGTCCCAGACCTGGTCAGCAGCTTATACATTCATCCATCCATCATCCATTGTCTTTTTTCCTTTTCATCTGTACCGGTTCATCCCACTATTCTGTTCTCAGGGTACAGACCAGAAGTACGGAGCCATTATTTATTTATTTTATTTATTTGCATTTGTAAAGTGCGCTGTTGCAAACCAGTTACATGATACATATACTTTAAACAGTGAGCACTTAACATTCTGGAGAAAAGAAAAGACATGAAGCAGACAAGAAGCAGGCCATGTTACGTCTGAAGTCAGTAGTCTTTCGTGGCAAGGTTAGACAAAGAGCCAGGTTTTTAGAGTTGTTATGCGTTTCTGTTCTTAGGATACATTATACTGATTACTGATAACGACATTGTGCACATTGTATTGAGACCTGACCCGTTTTACCATTGAATGTCTTAGTTGAGTAGCCACGAGTCGACGTCACATGCCAAGTTCCCACATTGTGGACCAGCAGATTGACATCATGTGCTTAACAGTGACATTCATGTTCGATTCTAGTGGCCCTAACATACACCTTGCCACACCACCAGGATATGTTTTATGGACACAATAGAGATACGGGGAAGGAGGAGGAGTAGCAATAGTGATCTGTGATGGACGCCACGTGTTTGGCCCAACGCTTCATCACAAGTGACTTTGAGATCCATAATAAGGACCCCACATACAAATTAGGGAACATCTTGGATTGGTTTACTAGTAAAAATCTGTTTTTAAATCCACTCTACTGACATCCCTCCCTCTCTTGGACAGACCACTCTCTTCTCTCTTCACACTTGAAGCTCTGCTCATGCATCGGTACACCCAGCGTGCCCACTCAGTTTCAAAGTCACCAGACCCATGAAAAGAGTGACAGCAGCTGCCTTTTCCTCCACCTACTCTCTGCCTCCTACTTCTGCGGCTGACTCCCAGCCTCACACATCCCTCGCTAACTTCAGTCTCTCTATCCCCAACACCCTTGATACTCTTGCCCCGGTCATAGGGATCCGACTGAAGCCTTCCAAAAAGTGCAACTCTTGATATGACTCTGATCTGGCTGCCCTTAAACGCAAGTGTAGGGCAGCTGAGCAGAAATGGAATTCCTCAGGCGGACCCTCCGACAACCTAGCCTGCCACCTCCTTCAAATGCAATATCGATTCTGCATCCACACCAAGAAAAGAGTCTTAATTCAAGCCTGCATCTCCACGGCATCAAACAACGCAGGCAAACGTTTCAAAATCTGTAAGGAATTGGCCACTCCTGCAGCAGCCTCCTCTCCTGTCATACGTGCCCAGGATTTTGCTCGGCCCTGGCTGCACACTTCACCGCAAAAACCCAAATCATCCTTTACTCTGTCACTTCCACACCACATCATACACCAACACCTCTGGGGCCTCCCTTGGCCCCTCCACCACTTCTCCTCTCTTTTCTCGCCCCATCACATCTGATGAGGTCACCAGACAAGTCTGGTCTATGCAGGCCTCATCCAAAACCATTAAGGACAACATTGACTCTCTCGCTCCAGCCTTGGCTGATCTCTGCAATCTCTCTTTTGCCACTGGAGTTTTCCCAACTTCTCTTAAGCACTCCCTTGTGCACCCTCTGCTTAAGAAACCCTCTGACAACCCCTCCATTCTGGCAAACTACCGCCCCATCTCTATCACCCCTTTCCTGGGCAAACTCCTGGAGAAGCTGGCTACCTCTCAGCTCACCGTCCACACTGAATCTGCTGGTTGCCTCCACAGCCTTGAGTCTGGCTTTAGAGCATCCAGAGACACGGAAACTGCTCTACTGAACACCCGTGAAGACCTGTTCTCAAATCTTGACACTAACACTCACTCTATCCTCATTCTTCTTGACCTTTCCTCTGCCTTCGACACAGTAAACCACAACATCCTGATCGCACGTCTGCCTGGCACCCTGGCAATCACAGGTCTGGCTCTGGCATGGTTAACCTCCTTCCTTTCCGACCACCCATCCCAGGTGGAACTTGGGTCCTTTCTCTCTACTATCACTCTTTCAATGTCTACATGGCTGCCCTGGCACGTGTGATTGCCACTTTCATCTCTAACTTCCAGTGTTATGCGGATGACACGGAACTCTCCTTCAGGCTACCCTCAGCCACCTTGTCTTCCTCGCTCATATCTGACTGCCTGTCTTCAATTCAGGCATGGTGTGCTGCAAAATGACCTCTGCCTCAACTCCAGTAAGACTGAGATCGTTCGCATTGGGACTCCTGCTCCCGTTTTCCCACTCTCACTCGGGGCGGCCCCCTTTTGCCATGCGCCCGCACCCACCTGCGAGGCAAGAACCCTTGGGGTCATCTTCGACTCCACTTCTCTCCTTCTCCACTCACAGTGCCGACATTTCTAAAAAGTCCAACTATCAGCTGCACCTCTTCAGAAGTACTCTTCCTTTTCTCACCTTCCCCCAGCGGCTCACTGTCTCCAGAGTCCTGGCTCTCTCAAGGCTGGACTACTGCAACAGCCTCTTTTTCATCCTCCCTACCTCGGCTTTGCGCCCTCTAAAACTCATCCAGAACAGAACTGCAAGACCTATCCTTGGCCTCAAGCCCAGGGACCACATCTCTGCAGTGCTGAAATCCCTCCACTGGCCCCCCTTGGCAGAAAGGATCAAGTTCAAGACCCTCTGCATTGTCCACAGGCTTTCTGGGCCTGGCGCCTACCTATTTGGAATAATACCTACCTAAATACTGTACTTCCCGAGCCCTCCGCTCATCTACCTCCAGCCTTCTGCGAGTGAGCCGGTTCTCCAAGCAGAGATTTGTAGGGGGATCTTTATCATCAGCAGGGACCTCCCTCTGGAATAGCCTCCCTGCCCCCTCCATCTTGAGCCTGATCTCCTTAAGTTCCAGAAACTCCTTAAGACATTCCTCTTCCTTCTCTCTCCCCCTACCCTGCTAACCTCTCTCTCTACTCTATCCCTCTCTCCCTCTTTTCCCAACAGCTTGCTGACTGGCTGACGGGTGTACCTCCGAGTCTCACAGGTCCCTGGCACCCTTGCCAGTCCTCTTGCACTTGCCTCCGGGTCTGTACTTGTCTCATCACTTCTGTACTTGGTCAAAGACCCATGAGAGTGGCATCTCAGAACTTACCCCAGCTTCTGACTGACTGGGCGCACTTGGACTTCTCCCCCTGCACTTGACTCCCCTCCCCTCTTATCTCCCCTCCTTGCATGGTGGCGCATCAATGCACTTGGAAAAACAGCAGAATCGTTGTCAGACCTATTTGCTGTTATCTACACTGTTAATTGTATTATATGCACTTACTCTGCCTGTGCAGACTTGTATCGTTCAGAAATTCAAGAGCTCTAAATGACTGTTGTTTTTTTTTCCCTTGTTCCCTGGTATGGTAATGTTTATTTATATAGCGCCTATACACGGCAAGTGTTTCAAAGCGCTTAAGGAGGGAGGGAACACAGGGAAAAAACAACAGTCGCTCAGAGCCCTTGAATTTCTGAGACGATAACGTTCTGCACAGGCATATTAAGTGAATATGATACATTTAACAGTTTAGATACAGCAAATAGGCCTCACAGCGATTCTGCGGTTTAATCAAGTGCACATTGCGGGGTGAGGAAAATAGAGAACAGACAGAACAATCTTCAAGCAGGGCTGAATACAGATCGTGCAAAAGTGGGAATGGCAAGGGAGGGGCAGGGGACCAAGTACACCCAGTCGGTAGAGACTGGTGTAGTGCGGACAGAGAAGCTCTCAAGGTGTTTTTACAAGTGCATTGGGGGTGGGAGTGCAGGGCCCTGAGGCAAGTGCAGAAGGACTGGCAGGGGTGCCTGGGACCTGTGATACAGCAAACAGGCCTCCCTCCTTGAGCGCTTTGAAACACTTGCTTTGTATATAGGTGCTTTACAAATAAACATTACCATACCATACCACTGATTGTCAGACCTTGTATCTTGTCTGACCATTCCTTTGTTTCTTTTGGTTTAGAGATTCCAGTTCTGTTTCTAAATAAAAAAAATGTTTTTAAGAAAGTGGCTAGTAGGAACTATAATGAATTAAGTCAGGAGGACTTGGCAACTAGTCTTGCCTGTCTTATGAGGACCACCTCAGCCCTAGACTCGCACGATTTTCTAGTAGCAGAACATGATAAGGTGATAACCAATCTTCTAGATCAGAGAGAGAGCCAATAACCAGAAGTGGTTTACGACATCATTGGCCAATCAAAAGAAAGAGAAGCGAAAGGCAGAACAACTTTGGGGTAAAAATCCCTCACAGGCTAAAATCCCTTGCTGCTTCATCTCCCAAAAAAGCAAGTGATTTTGGGTACAAACGTTATTGGTGGGGCTTTGTTTAAAATAATGCATTGAGTTGTGTGAAATGCAACTGTTTACAACTGGGTTTGTTGTAAGCCTAGTGTTTGCTCCATCTACATATATTAACTACTGATGCTGCAGTTTGTCAAGAAAGTCACTGATATTAACACATTTTCATAGACCATTTCTGCCAAAGATCACAACACTCGCCAATGCAATCCCACCACTTCTGAATGCCTACTAAAGGGTAGCTCAAAAGCACAATGCAGTACACACACTGAGCGATCAAAATAAAATGAAGTGGTTGCCTGTCAAACTAATCACAAATCATAGTCATCTAGTGATCTGTGACCTCTAATGGAACAAATACACCTATCAACCCTATTAAACACTTTTACAAAAAGGTAAATAGAAGTGAATTGTGCTTGTTTCTAATTCTAATGCAAATGTCCACAATGTGGTACGTTCAGAGTGCATTTTGTCAGCGGAGAAACTTTGCTGAAAATGTTGGGGAGACATGACATCAAAATAAAAGGGTTGCCTGCCAAATGAGACAACATGGTATGCCACACAAGTTGGGGGGTGTTAATTGGGCTATGCCCGTATCAAAGAATGTAGACACACCAGCGGGAATGGTACAGGACTTTCTTTATTCAACTACAAACTGGAAGTGATCACTTCCTTCCCCCTTCTCCACACCCCCTTCGTCCTCCTACATCACATCCTTCTGTGACGTCTCACGCAGGGACTGTCTTAAAGCGACAGTACCCGTAACAGCACCCCGGACGAAATGTCCTTGCAAGGTAGTTAACTGGAACTCTTTTAACTGAGGTTTAACATTCTTCTACTAATCTTGGAGGTCTCTTGATGACCCTCTGGGGTCGTCCTCGGGGCTCCTGCCTTGAGCCACCGTCAGCTTGGCCGTGTGGCTCCAACTGACGTTGAACCTGTGGTTTGAGGGGAACCCATTCTTTATCTCGTCTGTTGTAGTCTTCAGGGTATGGGTCGGCGTGTGGCGGTCTCTCTTCCTCTCAGGATGAGTTTGAACATTGAGCTATTTCTGGTCACCTCCCTTGATTCGCATGCAGCTGTAATCATTGTCCCTTTTTTACGGCGATAACCTGGAGGGGCTCTGGGTTATACCTTGCGTCCGTTTTCTTGGGCATGTTCTGTTGAACCCAGACTTCGTCTCCTACCTGGAACTCTTTCGACTGAGCTCTTCTCTTCTGTCTGGAGCTTGGCTTTCTCCTTTTGTTTGCCATCTCTTCTCATGACCTCTTGATCCGGTTTGGGCCGAGTTGTTGAGTTGTTGATGAATCTGGTTCTTACCTGGTATTTCATCATGAGCTCAGCTGGGGTTTTGTTGGTTGCCTCGTGTGGGGTGTTTCGATAGTCTATCAACATTCTGCACAATGCTTGGTGTGGGTCTACCTCTTCCACTCTTGCTCGTTGCATGGTCTTTTTGATTGAGGCCATGAACCTTTCTGCCATTCCGTTGGCTTGGTGCCATCGTGGCGTGATCTTTTGATGTACAAACCCCATATGCTTTGCAAATATTCCAAACTCGTGTCCACTGAACGGTGGTCCGTTGTCCGACTTTATTTTGTTCGGAATACCCCATTCACTGATGACTTTGTCAAAAGTGGCAGCTACATGTGCAAATGCTGTGAACTTTACTTTCTTTACGATGGGGACCCTTGAGTGTTCGTCAATGAACAATAGTAGGTTACGTTTAGTTTAGTTTATTTATTTATATAGCACAGCCAAACCCTAGGGTAACTGGGCGCGTTAAACTTGAGAAGCAGCACAGGTTACAGATAGGTTGCACAACAGGAAAGGAAAGTACAATGTGTAGCAAGAGGACCGGGTTACAATGTGGTCTGTTACATGGTTACAGCGATCAGTGCACAATACATTACATGTATGTAGGAGTAGTATTGTTACTGCGAGGTGAGCCACATTTTCACCGTAGCTCTAAATGACCAGAATGATTCTTCGGCTCTGATTATCGTGGGGAGTGCGTTCCAGCATTTTGCTGCTAGTACCGGGAAACTAGATCCACCTCCCGTTTTCAGATTGAATTTGGGGATGTTCAGTTGGTGCATGTACAGGGTTCTTGTGGGTCTGGTTGAGCTGTGTCTGGAGAATTTGTCAGATAGGTAGCGTGGAGCTGTCAGCGAAAGTCATTTATGTGTGATGACGAGTGATCTTAGTTTGATTCTATCCCTGATGGGGAGCTAGTGGACTTTCTTACTGATGGAGGAAATGTGGGCCTTGCGAGGAAGGTTAAGTGTGCATCTAAGGGCATTGTTCTGTAGGACCTGGAGTCTATTCAAGTTGTGATTAGTGGAGCCCAGGAAGAGAGTATTGCAATAGTCAAGCCTGGACAATATCAATGCACTAGATAGTGTAAGGCAGCTAGTGGTTGAAAAGAAATAGCTTTCATGCATTAATGAGTTTATTGGTCTAGGCTGTGGAGGAGATGGTAGCGTTTATTTGTTTTTTGAGCGATAGTGTGGAGTCGAGATACACGCCCTATGTTTTAACTTCTTTAGATACTTTAATGATATTACCATCAATGGTGAATGATTGGTATCTAGGGTCCAGTTTGTTAAGGCGGGCCTGGGATCCTACTATGAGCAATTGCGTCTTGTTGTCATTCAAGCAGGGGCTATGGGTGGCCACCAATGCGTTTTGAAGCATATTTCTCATAGCTCCCAGTGAGTGTGATGAGGACCTGGGTGTCATCTGCGTAACTGGTTTATGTGAAACCCAGTTCGTCCAGTCGGTTAAAAAGGAGCTTGGTAAAGATGTTGTAAAGCGCGGGGGAGATACAGGAACCTTGAGGTACTCCACATTGGATTGGGACAGGGTCAGCTGCAGCCGAAGGTGCGAAGGCCCTAGTTGACCTATCAGACAGGAAGGACCGAATCCAACTGGTGGCATTCTGTGAGAATACAGAAGCCGTAGATAGGTGTTGGTTGAGAATTTGGTGGTCAACTAAGTCGAAGGCTGCAGAGAGATCCAACAGGAGCAAGATGGCGATGTTGCCCTTGTCTTTGGCTTCATCCATTTGGATATTTAGATCCAGGAGGGCAGTTTCGGTCCTGTGCCTGCGTCTAAAGCCGGATTGTCGCAGGCCTAGGAGGTTATTGTCTTCCAAATGTTGTTGTATTTGGAGGTATGCCACTCTGTCTAGTATTTTAAGGAGAAATGGGACGGTAGTGACGGGCCTATAATTAGTGGGTAAGTTGGGTCTAAGTTAGGCTTTTTGAGGAGAGGGATTCGCCTGTTGCAAGTGGGCCGTAGAAGTCGACCACTATTCATTCCCATGGGTGGTCTGGGATTGCGGTTATTCGGAGCGGCACCGGGGGTTATGCTTTGGCAGGTTGTGCAGCTCTTCACCCACCTGTCGACCATATCATCCATGAAGGGGAACCAGACGTGGCACCTGAGTTGTCTTTTGGTGTTGTCCGCGGCCCTATGGCCTTCATGGGCCGTCTTGATGATGTCAGCCCTGAGTGCCGCTGGTATCACTAGCCGGCATCCCCTCGATAGGATCATCTTGTCTTGGACGGCTAGTTTGGTGTGTATCTTGGCAAGCCTTTCAAGCTCATCTCTGCATGTACCAGGGTGTCTCTGTGTTGCTCGACGGAAGTCTTTCCATTTATTTTTTTCTGTCAGGCTTATTGCCAACGCCATGGAAGGATCTGCTGCCGAGGCAGCTGCAATGGTTTCGATGGAATTGCACGGGGTAGTGCATTGGCCGTTACATAGCTTACGTATTCAACATCACCGTTTCTGGGGATGGGTTTTCCTATCGGGTGCCTCGATAAATAGTCAGGGGGGTTGTTCTCGCCTCCTGGTCGATGGATGATGTCGAAATCATATTCTTCAAGGCGGATGCCTCAACGTTTAATTCTGGGGGGCATTTTTGTCCTTGGATTCCCGAAAAGAGACAGAAGTGCCTGGTGATCTGTTATTAGAGTGAATTATTTCCCAATGAAAAAATTGTGAAAATGTTCACAGGCCCAGACGGCTGACAGACTCTCTTTTTCTGCCTGGGAATATGCCGATTCAGGTGGAGCCAACGCTCTGCTAGCGTAGGCTATTACGTGTCTCGGATGGGTGTCTGGGCCGCTGGTTTGTGCAAGGCTGGCACCTAAATCCACTCGCCTGGCATCTACCATGATTTCCGTATGCCAGTCAGGGTCAAAGTAGGCGAGCTTCTGCAAGGGCTAGTTTGATGGAGTCAAACGCCCCTTGGCATTCATCTGTCCGGGCAAATGGGACATCTTTTTGTAACAGGCGGCGAAGGGGTTCGGTGATGGTGGCAAAATGAGGCACATAGCGGGCACAATATCCGGCCATCCCCAGGAACGACCTTACGTCGGCGGCCTGTTCAGGTCTCTGCAAGTGGAAAATAGTGGAGACTTTCTCTGGGTCTGGAGTCATTCCGTCGGCTGAGAAGATGTGTCCAAAGAATTTGAACTTGGCTTGCTGAATCGACACTTCTCCAGGTTAAGGGTGAGTCTGGTCTTGCACAGCTGTACAGGCGGCTCAAAGTGCTTCGTCATGTTCTTTCCAAGTCTTCCCAAACACAAGGATGTAGTCACTTTAAGGTTCCTCTCACCGGTCTGATGATTTGCCTGATTGTTTCGTGAAAAATCTCAGCTGCCGACGATATCCCAAAGTTTAGTCGTTTGTACCTGAATAGTCCATCGTGTGAAGCAAACATGGTGATTGGCCGTGATTCTGGATGGAGTACCAATTGGTGGTATCCTTGATTCAGGTCCAGTTTTGAAAACAGAACGGCTTTGTTTAATTGAACGATCATGTCTTCGATCTTGGGACCTGGATGGCGTTCCTTTTGGATGGCTATGTTGGCTACTCTCATGTTGACGCACAGTCGCAGTTGACCCCCTTCCTTCTGGATGATCACAAGTGTAGAGTCCCAAGGCGTTGATCCTGTGGCTGGTTCTATGATATCATCCGTAAGGAGCTGCTTTAGTTCGTTTGACACTGCCTCTTGCAGGTGAAATCCAACTCTGCGTGGGTGCTATGAAACTGGGCGGACTGCTGGATCGATATGTAGCTTGACAGGTGACCCTTTCATTTTTCCTAGGCCTTGGCAGAGCCGGGGAAACTCTTTCAGGATGTCCTCCTATGAGATGTTCGGGCACGTGGGTGTCGTTCTACCAATGTTGGATATGTATCCTCGGATTTCACTTTTGGGTGCAGTTGAGCTGATCGCATCACCCTCCTGCACGTTTATGTTGATGAGGCGTAGACAAGAAGCCGTCCTGTAGCTTAACAGGCATTGCCCCTTCGTCGGGCTCCTTATTACATGTATTATGGTGGTAGTATATTTGTTTCCATGGATAAGCTGTCTTTGGAATGATCCGACACAGTGTAGGGGGACGTCGGCACCCCATTGAAATATTCTGGAGGGCATCTGCGTTAGTGGTGACTTGTCTTGAAGTTGTTGAAATTCTTTTTCCCCCATAATGTTAACTGTGGCTCCCGAGTCAATGAGGAAGCAGAATTGTTTGTCACAAATGTCTACCGGTATCCGTGGTGCTTCCCGTGCCTCCTCTTCAACCATGATGAGGTTTACAAATTCGTCTTGTGAATATATATCAGAGTTTTCACCCTCAAAGTCTTGGGAGTTTTGAGGGATGGCTTGGTAGCCTGTGCGAGGTGGAGGTGGACCATCATATCCGTCTCTGATTCATGTATTCAATTCCTGTGGTTCATACTCCTGGAATTCATCCTCTGGGTATAGTTCTTCCACTACCTTCACGTATCTCCTTGGTCTTTGTTGATAAGGACGCATCTGGTATGATTGGTTTTGCGGTGCCCTTTGGTATGATCTATATTGCGGTGATGAGGTTGGTTGTGGTGTGGGAAAAGGTTTGCCCTCTCTGCAAACAGACTGAAAGTGGTCTTCCCTGCCACAGTTCCTGCATTTTTGGGTGGGCGCAGGGCATTGTCGAGCGTGTGGGAAGGCCATCCCACACCTATAGCATTGCCTTTGCATACGTGGGGTCGGAGTGTAGGTCAAGTTGCAAGGCCTTTTTCCTGCCCTGGTGTTATTCGTTTGAAGTGCTGCTATTACATCAAGTTTTTCTTGTTTGAGCGCGGTCATGTTGGTTATATGCGTGGCCTGTTTGTCAACTCTTTCAAGGATCCTAGCCATTTCACTTACTTCTTCGATGGTGAGGGGCTTCTTGAGGAGTTGCTTTTTTAAGGTTGGTGAAAGGCATCCTTCTATTACTCGTAGACAAATGGCTTTTTCAAGAGAGATTGCGTGGAACTGGCAATGTGCCCCCTTAATTTGAAGTCTAGTGATGAATTCGTCCACCGTTTCGTCGTTGAGCTGTCTGCATTGATTAAACATATACCTGTTGGGTTCAATTACCAGTCTTTTGTTTAAGGCGGTTATTAAGGTGTCAAAGTCAGTGTGTTCTGTTGGCGTGGTTTTGATTAGTGTTTTTATCTCCGTGCCAGCCATGTTGATAAACATGCTGCGCAAGCGAGAAGAGGTCTCTTCTCCTGCAGCTGCTATAAAGTTGTTAAAGTCTTCAAGCCACTGAGCCCACTGTGGGCCTTTGTCTGCCTGTAGGGTCATGGAGAAAGGCTGGGGCATGCGCCATGCCGTCACCCGCGTTGCTGTTGGGGGGGGATATGTGGCCTCCCCTGCCTGATCCTGAGATGTGCTCATGGTTTGGGGTTAAAGAGGTGTCCTGCCTGTCTGTGTGTGCTTTCTTGCTGAGCTTGCTTGGGAGTATTCGATGTTGAGGTGCTGTAATGATTGAGCACCTTGATTTGGGTATGGTGAAAAAAATGGGTATGAGGGACCCTCTTGAATTCTGAGGTACCTGTTGTGATTGTAGGTTCAAGTCCACTCCTGTCCAGCTGCACGTGGCTGGTCTGTCTGTTGCACTCCTTCCTCGGTGAGAGTGAGCTTCCCACGTGAGACGGGCCACCACCTGGGGTTTTCCACAATGCTGTGGTGTTTCGGCTTGCTGACGTGCAGGGGGCACAGTGGGATCACTGTCTTGCGGAGGTGGATCTGCTGTGGTTGCAGTGAGGCCAGCAGGAAAATGCAGGGGCCCCACCGGATTGTTGGATGCCAACAGGAGAATGCAGGGGCCCAACGGGATCGTCGGATGCTAACAGGAGACTGCAGGGGCCCAACAGGATCGTTGGCCCAAGGAGGAGGAGGAGCCACTGGGTCGTGGGTGTTCGGCGGGAACGCCGGTCTGCGGGCGGAGGTGCCAGAGATGTGGCTGCCTGGTGTGGAGGGGAGTGGGGGGGAGAGCGCGACTCTCTGTCCCAGCGTTCGCCACCCCCGAAGGAGCATGCAACAGGATCGCTCACGTGCGGACGAGCGGGGCAGCACGGCCTGGAGCTCTGTACCAGTGGGATCACTGGTGCAGGCGGATGGACACGGAGCGGGTTCGCTAGCATCCGGCGCAGGAGGACGCTGGTGCGTCTTGCGCCTCGTCGCAAGTTGTTAATTGGGCTATGCCCATATTAAAGAACGGAGACACACCAGAGGGAATGGTACAGGACTTTCTTTATTCAACTACAAACTGGAAGTGATCACTTCCTTCTCCCTTCTCCACACCCCCCTTCATCCTCCTACATCACATCCTTCTGTGACATCTCACGTAGGGACGGCCTACATCAATAATGAGACATGAACTCAGTCGTTCCTCTTTGGGAGTCTGCAGCCGCTCTGTCTCACGTGCCTGCAGGAGCTCCTTTTATTAGCTTGGGCCATGACACAGTCATGGCCCATCTTAAAGGGGCAATACATGTGGGAGGGACACATCCCCTTAAAGGGGCCATGCACATGGGAGGGTCACCCATCACACTCCTCCTTTTTCATAACAAACAAACAAACGTGGCTAAAATCTACATGCGTCCCGCCTGTTACAGAACAACACACTACTTCTCACTTCAGACCTTGCGGGATAACCAAATACTAAAATGTAACACTAACACATAGCTCACTAACTCAAAATAGTTGCAAGTCTAACACACACTAACCAATTATAATCATACTCTGCGGGTGACAGTCGCGGTGAGTGAGCTGCCGGTGGAATGTAGGGAGCTCTCCCACATTTACAAGACCCTTTATTCACCTGGGGTTCGGAACTGCAACTACTGACAAAACGCCAAGGTCGGCGGCTGGCTCTATGCACACCTCAGAACTGCGGGGCCACCGCTTCACCTTATTGTTCTTTACTGAGACCATTTTAAGCATGTGACTACTATGTAGGTTCACCGCCGCAAACACACAGGATTACAGAGTCCTCTTTAAGCAATTGCAGGGCCGCAGGATACCAGTTCGTCTTCTATCACCGTCTGTTCAGGAGTCACTTCCCGGGTCCAGGTCCAGCAAAAGTCCAGTTCACGGCCGGCAAAGCCGCACCTGGCGGGTGCCAGGGGCCACATCGGCATAGTTCCCTGCTGTTCAGAGCCTAGTGACACCGGTCACCGGGCGTCCACGCTTCTCCGCGTGCTGTTGGTGGGGCACGATGCTGTTAACCGGGCACGGGGTGACAGGACATCACTTGCCCCCTCTCCGGCGATGTTCCCCAGTCCGGAGCGTCTCCCCCCATCCGGAGCGCAAGAGGGCGCACAAGCACTCATTCTGAGCTGCAATCCACTTCTAGCCTGATGGACTGACTCCTGGGGTTGTGGTCCAGGGCTGCCTGGTTCGCTGGTCAGACACACGTATTCCGAACTCGGGGGTCCTGCAGGTATCTCCCCTCCCCCAAAACCGCGCTTAGCCTGGTCCTTCGATGGCGTGGCATGCAGGGTGTCCTTGGTGACCCGCAGTTGGGGGCCACCAGTGTGGCAGACAGGGTGGCTCGTGTTCTGCTGGCACCAGGCCGGGAGACGACCACCTCTCTGCTGGTTGGCCTGCCATTTTTCTTTTTTTCTGTTGCAGTGCACCCGTCCTTGTCTGGCTGGCAACGCTGGGCTGGACTGGCGTCGCCGGTGGGTGGTGAGAGCCACCCTCCTGGACCATCTGACAGCACCTACCGCCCCCTCCTCAGAGTTGGGGCCCCACACTTTGTTCAGCCCTGCGGTACCCAGAACGCTGGATGTCCTGGTACTCATGACTGCGACCCGTGCGGGCGTGAGGTGAGAGTCCCACGTTGGCCATGGGGAGGCCATGGTTGGTGCTGGGTCGATGCCATACTTCACTTGCTCAGGGCGGTCATTGGTGCACAGAGTCATCCGTCCATTCCGTGCAGCACTCTGGGCACTGCACTAGTGATGAAGTACATGATGCGCGGAGTGCAGCACGCGCAGGTGCACTGTGCTTGGAGCAATGCTGTGGTGCTGGTGGGTCAATTCTGCCCTACGGCCAGTGTCGACATGGCATATGTGATCACTCACATTCCTCTGCATTGAATGGACTCATCCCGACCTGCCCAGTGCACCGCTTCTTCATGGGAGTGTCAGGGTCACCCGTGTTTGCTGGTCAGACCCCATGGTGGTTGGGCTCAGGGGACCGGTATATACCTCCTCCAAACCCACGTTGGCCTGGTCCTTTGACCTGATGGCACGCCGGGTGATGTTGGCAGGCAGGCAGGCAGGGCCACCAACTCCTTGGTCCTCAGATGGTCTGATAGGGGACCTTCGTGGCAGGGTGTCGACGCCACTTGCGGGGCCGGCAGGTGTCTTCCATGTTAGGGTGTCCCCCATGGCACTGCTATTCAGGTGTACAGTGCACAGGGCTTGGGATGCAGAAATGTCGCAGCTCAGGGTTCTAATGAGCATAAGGTGTAAATCCCCTGTTCAACACAGCGCGGCTTGTGTTGCGCACTGCCGCACTCGATCAACCAGTTGCTCCCTATTGTGCCCCAGGTCACTTCTTCAGGCAGGAGCGCGCGCGCCCATGGTAGTGGGACACACGTGACAGGGTGATGCTGATGCTGTGGCGCTGAGAGTGGAATGAGCAGCCACATGTTTCTTGTTCAGCACCTCTTGTATGGAGGCATGGAGTACTCCCTTGTCGGCTCCGCTGGGCTGGGCTGATTAAAAGGGCCCTTTTATTTTCCCAGGATCCGGCGCCAGAGCGCTTCTGCGAGTCACCGCCTCCAGGCCTGGGGTCCTCTTGAGCTCCCTGCGGTGCAGGTTGCAGCCCGGTTGTCGGAGCTCGCCTCCTGCACCGCTGCAAGCGCAAGCTGGGTCCTCTCGTTGCTCATCACCCGGGATAGTTGGGGGCGGGCACTCACCCCCAGGGCATCTCGCGGCAGGCCGGCCGAGGTGGGGCAGGTGGGCGCTCCACGGCGGCACTCGGCCGCCCCGACACTTGTGGAGGCCGGCACTCCAGTCTCACTGCTTCGGATGGGGGACAGTCTATTTCTCCCACTGGACGTTGTTTTTTTAAAAAAAAAATTTATTTTCTGGCATAGCGCCACAGGATGGGACGTGGGCTAGATCCTCCCCGGGCCGCACGAGCACCCTCCTTGCAGAGGGCCGCGGCGCGGGGCAACACGTCTCTCCTCCTGGCGGGAGGTCAGGACACCGCTGCAGCCGCATCGGCACCACCGCCACCTCCTCCCACGGCGGCGGATGCCTCAGGGTGTTACAGGCTGTCCCCGTCCCTCTACACGACGGGGCAGCTGCCTCACCTTTTCCCTCATTTTTTTTTCCCGTGGCAGCGGATGCTCGCCAGCTCTCCCTCAGGGGTGCGCCGTTCCCACAGTGGTGTTTCTCCTTGGGAGGGCGCACACCCCTCTTCATATTTCGGGCGGCAGGTGCTGCCTTCCAGGCGTGGTGAGTGCCGCTGTCCAGGCACATACAGCCGCCGCAGTACCACTGCCTTGGCGTTCCGCACCGGAGCATTTCATGTTTTTTTTTTTTTTTTTGTTGGATTTCTTGCTCCGCTCTGTTGTTGCGGCCGCTGCCGCTTGATTGCTTGCTCCTCACTGGAGCAGCATCCGCAGTCGCTGGGGCGGGATGACCACGGGGGGGCCCGGCATGTTCCCCTCTGCAACGGCAGGCGCGCCGGGGTGAATGCCTCATCGCGGGGAAGCCCGGGCCTACACCACGGCGGTGAGGCGCAGGCCACACCGGACCGCGATGGGGTCGGACGTTCCTCTTCCCCCCCACCACTCACTGGCAGCATGGGGGGGGCACGTGGACTTATCCTCGTCGCCATTGTTGGGTGTCGCCTGCCATGTTCGTCCGGCAGGCGCCCCTGGGTGCTATCTCTGTGAGCACCACACAGGCCCACTATGTGTGGGGGTTGGGGCCTTCCATTGGCATCCGGCAGGCCCCTCGGCGCTATGGACACCAGCGCCATCGGGGTGGGGCACAGCCTGCCAGGCCCGTGACCGTGTGGACCTCAGCCACCATCCTGGCGTGCGGGTCCCACGGCATCCGGGCGTGCAGGCCTGGGCCTCCACATGTAGGCCTGCGGCCTCCATCAATAATGAGACATGGACTCAGTCGTTCCTCTTTGGGAGTCTGCACCCACTCTGTCTCACGTGCCTACAGGAGCTCCTTTTATTAGCTTGTTAAAGGGGCAATACACGTGGGAGGGACTACACGTGGGAGGGACACATCCCCTTAAAGGGGCCATGCACATGGGAGGGTCACCCATCACACTTGTCCCCCCTAAAATTGTGCCCATGCATTTTGTCCTTTTATTGGGGTGGGCAGAGCTATGCAAATTATGCACATGTTTGGAGTGGGAGTATAGGCAATGCACAAGTGACCCAGAGCCCACTGTGAAAAGTTGCCATCTATTTGTGTGTATGTTATATATCTGGTGATATTTGTCTAACTTGTAAAGTACCTTATATTGCAAAGCTCCTCCCAGTGGTGGCCTTTGCATCCCGAGGCTCGATAATTCCTCCAGGTCTCCATTTATTTGCCGGTCCTGGTGCGGCTACTCACTGCTGGTCCCTCTGTTGACCACTCCCCGCAATTGTATAAAGAAGTCCCTGCTTGGTTAGTCACCGCACGATCTACCCTTTAGAACCGAATCCTTACAATGGTAGCCCCGCCCAGGGGTTGGGCCAATGCGGGCTTCTTTTTCCCGCCCTCTTGTCGCACTGCCCCCGAGGCGGAGCTCTTCTGTCAGGGCTGCAGGGAGGGCTGTCCCGCGACTCCAGACTCTCGGGAAGTGGTGGTGGACTCAAGAGCTCGGCCTCCGGAGTCGGGCAAGGAACAGAGTTCCAGCCATGGCGGTGACAGGGACAGGGTGGCCCCCGTTCAACGTCACCCAGCAGCAGGTCAGTCATGAGGAGCTGAAGTGGAGTTTCAAAAGGCTACAGTTAGTGTTTGCAGTCTACAGTCGGTCCTAGAGTTTGAAATGTGGGTGGGGAACTGTGGTGTACTTTGGTTCCCCGTGGGGACAACGGAGACGATTGGGCAGGGGCGGGGGAGCATTTGGCAGCCTGGTGGTGAAGAGCGGGCGCTTCTTGCAACTTGTGTGGGAGAAGGGAGTGGGGTGTTGCAGCCCTTGTGTGAGAGTGTCCACGCCACCGTCACTTTTGATTGCAGTTTTTAATGCAAACTTGTCTCGATGTTGGGGGAGCAGGTTGCAACCCAGGGGCAGTCTTGTGTGTACGCGGCTGTGTTTGCAGCTTCTATGGGAGATGTGGGTGGTTTGCAATTTCCAACCATACGCAGTTTTCTGCCTGATAGGGCAGGATAGGGCAATTGGTAGACGTGTGGGGTAGCAGTTTGCAGCCTGCATTTGGGCGAAGGGATGACCCATGCATTCTTTTCCGTATCACACCAGGATCATACAATAACATTACTCGTATCGCAACTGTTGTCTTTTAAAATCGTATGCGTTTCTCCAAATGGACAGTCTCTTTGACTTAACAAGTCCAGTCCCCAGATGTGCCCTAACCGTCTACTCACAAGTGACCCATCAGAGGTGTGGTTCCAGAAGCAAGCATATTTTCTGAACTTTCCCTGAACATTTGCATACTACTTAAGGAACCAGAAAAACAAGGACTCTGTGACAAAGATCTAGTAAGGTATACTCATGTGCACTAGAGTAGCACTTCTGCCTTCAATTCACTTGGAAAAACCTCCTCAACAGAGACTCCAGAGTCAGCAAGTGTTTGACATAGCAGCAGTTTACTGGTGCCAAGGCTGTTTCATGGTTTAGGAGTCAGTTAATATACCCATACGTTAACAACCCTGTTTTTAGAAAAACTGTGATTACAGGAGTATTTGCTGGATATTCCATCTTTGCCAGTCCTCGCTAAGAGTTGGTTGCAAACAATTGCTTGTGTAGGTTTGAAGGCATGCCACACACTAATCATGGTGTCCAACTGCCCACCGCCAACCTGCAATATAAGCTCTGCCTATGGCTGTGAAAGCAACTGTTGGGCAAAGCACTTACTGGTTAGCATTCAGCTCAACGCCACACATGACCATAAGGCCACGAAAAATTAGGCTACAAAAGATGCAACGCCTGATGGCTCACATGGTGTTACACATCTGGCAGGTATGCCCACCACTCCCAGTTCTGAAACATCTTGATTAACTGCCCCTTATTAAGAGCTACGTGTTGTGGTCTCTATATGCTTATTTTATCATTCTATATCTCTTGGGACCCAATTGTACATGGTTCACTGTGTACTCGGAGTTATTGGTGCAAACAATTTTCTGTTTTTGTGACCATGCTCTACTTAAATCCCAAAAGTCGAAAAAACATTTTAGAGGAAAGTTTATTTGGTGGGACTGCTTTTGAGTACAACAACTTGCACAATCCCTCTGCAGTTGCAGTGGAGTGGGGGGTATGGCGGTTTTTAACAGTTTGATGCCTTTTTAGCACCTTTTTGTACCTGTTTGGTAAACGTATTCCATCATGCAAACAAACACAAGCTCAAAAATATTTCGATCAACATTTGTGCCAACTGGCCACAGCAAAACGAGGCCCACCGTCAGCCCTACACACCAACTTGGTGAACATGCCATACATATGTGGAAAGAAATTGCCAAGGAAGCTCCTCAAAAGGCTCAATGAGAAATTAATATCATTGATTAAGTCCACAAAGTAGATCGCCAATGGGTGCGTGGAAACCAGGCAATGCATAAGTAACTAAACTAATGCAAAGTGGTTACAGAAAGGCACTTAGAAATGGCTTTACATTATTCAGTTAGATAAAACGTCAACATGGCATTGGCAGTGTTCAAGCTACCCCAAACAAATGTGCCAGAATTTCAAAATAAGTCACCCTTTCCGAGAACTACCCATAACACCATATGGCATCTACGGTTTTAAAACCATAGCATGCCTGAAACCTCTGACTCTAGGCACAACACGCTCTCCAACTATTTTCAGATTCAACACTTTACTAGTCAATCACACAATTACCTTCTTGGCACCCATATTAGTTTGTCCCCAGCCCTCTTTGAGCCACTGTTAGTTTGTCACTCGCAAAATACATAGCTCAAAAGTGAGCGTATCATGCCCACTAAGAAAAGTGACAAAACCACAAAGACAGTAAAGAATTGAAGAACTAGCACTCGGTTTATAACCTCATCTACCTTGCTAGATAACAAACTAATTGGCAACTGCAATTGTGCTGCTTCTAAAGCGACACTGGTATGACCACCGATCCGGCACCAACATGTAGTTGGACCAAGACAGCCACATGGTTTAGGAAGACCTTCCAATTTAGTTAAATCGGGGCATCTAAGCAAGCTTAATTCCGCTGGGCTTGTCAACATGATCAACTACTTCATTTTCACCCCATGGCTCCAACATAAGGTTCTCTGGCATCCTCTTAAGTGGACTGTATTCTTTCTGTTAGAAGGACCCAACAAATCCAAATTGGAGAGTTCGGGTCTCCAGAGACGATCCAATTCCTAAGACACCACTCGGGGTCCTGTTTTACTACCTCATAATTTAACCCCTTACGTACTCTTCCCTGAGAGATTTTATTGATGTTGTATATAGTGCCAACTTATAACAGAATTGTTTGAGAGCAAAGGCGAGGATAAGAACAGGGTAGTGCACATCATGCAGTGTACGAAATTATTCAATAAGCAGAAGCTAAAACGAGATCCTTGGTGTCTGGCATCATCCGGAAGGCAGGAGCTACAGCTGGGGACCCGGAAGAGTACGCATCACAAATTTAACTTCCACATGAGATGCACGAATTCACCTTTTGTCCATTTTTATGATTCATAATGTTTAAAAGTGTACTAGATCGGCCATCATTTTTCTTTATAAGTATTCTCAAATAAGGTCACATATATTCATGTTTGAAAAGCACCAATTGACCTGGGGGGGCCAAAAGTAGCTCCTGGCAGCTGTTGGTTTTGAGATTGCCAGGATATCCAAGGCTAGAAGCAGGAGCTAAATGGTTCCCAGCTCCCCTCGGTTTCAATCCCTGTCTTGTGTGCAGCCTTGCACAATATGCTGGGGCCTAGAAATACCCTGAGGGGATGTGTCCTCTGGATGCAATAGAGGCCATGAGTGATGTTCTTCATAAGATACAAAAAGAAAAAAAAGTCCTTTGTGACAGGTGGGCAATGTCCAGGCATCTTGGGAAGGCTGACTTGAACACGACTCATTTTAGGTATCTCTTGAATCATTTTATAGTTGGGTTATGTTCTTGGAGGCCGGCCCGGTAATATTGGGTGATGGTGGAAAAGCTTCTGCCTCTTTGCCTTTTGGACTTTCGCTGACTGAGGGGGTTCTTACCTGAAGAACAGAAGTTCCTAGTTGGTGAGTAGGGAGCCAAAATGGCTTTGAGGTACTGGGGAGGGGGTTGTTGTGGAGTCGTTGGTGGGTTAGACAGACTACTTTTTGGTGGAATCTGGATTCAGATGGAAGTTAGTGTAGCACCTGTAGGGATCGAGTCCTGCGATCAGTCTTGTAGAGTCATTTTTGATTAAGCTTGCATTGGTGAATTTGATTGTTTAGAGAGACCTGTTTAAACAGTTGCAATAATTGAGGTTGACTAGGAACAATGCGCTTTTGCGGTCAACAATGCGCTTTTGCGCCATCTCTAAGTACAGTTGAAGACGCAAGCGGTTGGCCATGGATATGTCCGCGTATGTTAAACTAGCTTTATCGCACCCTCGCCCAGCTTCCTGTAGAATGGAGTCTATAATTTTTGTTTGTAACCAAAAACGACCAAGTGGTCTAGGCCTCGTACTACTGTAAACTGTTTCTGCATTACATCCAAAAACTTCATCCACGGTATGCGATTTGCTAGTATATTTACAGTAGGTGTGGCTGCTTATGTTGAGGGCTCCTCCATGCCAAATGTCTAAAGCCCAGACACTTGCAGCTGGAGCTCAAAATCCAAAGGTGACCAGCTTCAACCATGAACCAAACTCCGGCCCCCATACTTGTATCTGATCATGTGCTCCTACCTGCAGCAGCTTCTGGGGCGAAGGTACATGTGGCTTTCTATGAAATACACGGGTGAGAACCTATTCACCCTCACTGGGGGAAAATAATGTGATTAAGCCTCGGTTAATGTGTGTTTTATTTATTTTTTCTTCAGTGAACCACGGTAGAGCAGCAGGTGAGAAGGAGTAACCGACTTGTGTGCTGCATGAGGTTCAGTCGTGTTCCCTTGAGCTAAGTTATTAGGTATAGATCTCATGCAGCCTTGCAAAATTAGTGTCCTACCTTGGCAGGGAAAAAAAAGCTCAATAATGCACAAAAGATAGATTAATAATATGAATGCACACCAGGCTCCTGAATGTTTTGACATTCTGTCAAACCTTCTAATGTTTTGTGTTGAGATCGAACAACAAACTGTTACTTCCTTTAAAAGGTTGCATTCCTCATGGGTCTAATGCTGTATTCTTCAATATTGATCTCTCGCTTCTCCCAGTGGACAGTCGTGACACATGCCTTCTGATGATGTTTCCTCTACTGTGGTTTCTCTTAACTGTATGCTTGTTGCTAGAATTAACATCAGCATGTGACTGTTATGCCTCTGGCTCTTGGCTACTGGACAAATATACTTTTCAGGCTTCAGAGATTCCATAATCGTATGGGAAGAACTCGATTTAAGCCATCGCACCATCCCCTGAAGGCTTATTGCAGCCTAGAAAAGATAGCAATTTACAATCCTCTGTCTTGTCCACAAGACTGTTTGAGGCTACTCCTCGGGCTACTTCCCCAAGGTCTTTGAGATCTAGGCACCTACAAGATGCACCAGATTGGACACCAAAAACCATGCTTACCATTTGCAAGTCTACTGAAGGATATGGAGCTAGAATTCTCAATGCGTTGGGCTCTAACCTTGTTGACGTCCCTGGAGTTTCCGTGAGGATTGAAGAATACCTCTTCGACATTGTTCATGGCCCAGATGAGCATTAAGCATGTTGGTCTCCTTCTCTGTACCCCCCCACCCTCTCAGAGCGCCTTGACTTAATTGTCAGCCCTCAACTAGTCACCCAGACAACACAGATTTCACAACCAGCCAAATGGTGACCCTTTTCAAACAGTGGTTTCCATCTAAATGTTCACCCGATGGAGTGGACTTTCAGGAAAGATCTGTCTGACATCCATCCTCCTTTTTTTAAACTCATTCATTTAGTATCTTTAACGACTCTGATGGACTTGATGCTCTTGTTAGTTTTTCCATCTCCATGCAGCAATCTCCAAAAAATCATAAATAAGGAAGCGCTATGAAGGGGATGTTGGGGAAATTAATCCTGACCACCGGCAATTATGAGGATAAGCTTCTATTCTAATCTTTTGAATTACATTTTTCTATCCCGTCTGCACTATTACAGAAGAGGACCAACCATGCCACTACCTACCAAACTACATCCTGGGAGCAGTTCACCCAGCTTTGCCAGGCCACATCTCATCTGCCCGGGACAGGCAACACCCTATTCATGTTTCTGATGAATTGAGCCTAGTCGGTGAGATGCAGCTGTGCTCCATGTACCCGCTGAGCAAGAGATGTACGTCTGGGGAAAGATATATCCTGATAGAGAGACTCGCTATGAACATTGTACAGCAATGGTCGAAAAGCTTTGCATGGGTCATAATAGCTCACAATTGCTGCAACTCACTGATGAGACACAACAAGGTAGAAACATGTCTAGGGTTACTTGTCTTCCCAGGTGGTGAGGATGCGTCCTGGCGGTTGTAGTGGACTGCTCACAGGACCTACATTGTTGGGGACATGTTTGGTTCCCTTGTTTGTATGGGATTAATAAAGTGCGACCCTAGCAGGGAAGCAACAGAGTGCTGTTTAGAGAGAAGGCCCCTTGGAGTAACGGGTATGATTGAGGGATGGCAGTGGTAGCTGGAAAGGGGGTGGTTGGAGGAGGATAATTGGGGTTGAGTGGAGCAATTGAGTGGATGTTCTTTAAAGAGTAGGCTTTTCGGCTCCTTCCAGGAGGTGTAGAGTGGAGGGGCATTCTTATCTGTGTTGGCAACCTAGCCTATAGAAATAGTGCGCAGCAGGAAGAGAGGCATGTTTATCTCCCACACACATACACTTTAGTTTCCAGCTTTGTGATCTTGTGGCTTCTGCTGGGGCATTGACCTCTGTAGATCGTGAATTTCTCAACCAGGCATAGTGGTTTTTGGTTGTTACAGCATTGTATGTCATGTGGCCTGTCTGCTGCACCATTGAAGGTGAAGCCGGTGCAGCTCCTTGAGGATGGATTTGACAGTCCTATTTTCTAGTCCAGTGACACGGGGTGCTGCGTATCGATGCATTTTAACATTGATGTTGCCAAGGTTCCAGGTAGAGGTTGAAGAATACTTTTTAGCTCAGACCTGACCCTCTTCCATCACATCAATGCAGTCTCCAGATCATGCACCTTCCACCTCTGCATCCGCAAGCAGATTTGTTCTCATCTCTCCTCCCACCAGATTAGGAGGTGCCTGTTTCTCAGTCCTTGCACCCACTTTCCTGAACGCCCTCGCTCTTCGTCTCATAGAGGATCATCTGGCCTTCAGGAAAGCCCTAAAAACCTGGCTGTTGTCTCTTATCCACCCCCCACCCCAGCTTTTTCCCTGTGCCCACTCTCCACAGCTCACACACATGCTTCATCCAGCAGCCCCCCTGCACGCCTTCCCCTCCTGTCCCTCTGTTAGCTACTAGCCTCTTTTCTCCTTTTAACCTGATTTGCTTCTGCCACCTCCAACCCCTCGTTGGGGGGGCCACCAACAACGCATGGAGGACTTGTGAACGCTTTCCAGTAAACTGCACGTGGAAAGAATCCTGACAGTGGGCCAGCTATTGCACTCATATGGGCTTGGAGGTTGGGCAATGCATTGCACTTAAAATGGACGTTGGGAAAATCACTCTGATCATCTGCGAGGAGCACAAACGGGCATTTTGGATCCCTTACTCGTGGTTGGCACTGCATGTAACTCCAAAGCACAGGATGGTGGGCAATTCGGCCAAATGGAATTATATTATTGGGACCTTGCTTTGCACTAGAAGGAACTAGGCATGGACATTTTTCACTTGAAGAGCCTCTGAAGTTGAGTATTGTGCGTTCGTCTAGCCACCGGGGTCTCCAACCAGTAGATCGCGAGTTACTGGTAACTCGCCTGAGGCTTCCCAGTAGCTCTTTCCTTCAGACACCAAAATGAGAACTGTGTGTTAGTTTGTTTTTAAGTCCGAAGTCCCTGGGCCTCTTCCTTTGCCCCCCCCCCCCCCACCCCGCCTCTCCTCTTCCTACAAAGCAAACAGTCAAAAGCTGTGTGCAAGTGAGAGGAGGGGCTAGGTCTGGGCTTGAAGGACTTGGGGCTGTGTCCTAACAAGGGCTTAGCTATCAATAACAAATGTAAATGGGGAAATGTGTGCTGTGGCCATTGTCATCAAGAGGTGCAGATGATGGCTGATTAGAAAGGTGTGCACACATCTGCAAGCCACGTGAAACCAAGCTGGGGCTCTGATGGTTTCAGCCTCACTGTGCTTTAGATTTATTTCGGTTAGCCTTAATTTGCATGCTGGTAATACTAGGCTTTCAATCAGAATGGGGACATAAAGCTACAACTGTAATAATTTTCTGCTCAGTGTGCGAGTAGAAAAAAAAGACAATCCATGTGAATCCCACCATGCAAGAAAAAAGGTACATTTAGCGTTGCGTGTTGCTGAATATGGTAAAACTATTTTTATTTTTATTTTGGTACTGACTTTTCTGTTTAAAGGCAGTCGTACCCCAACTGTATTAAAGGTTAAGATGGAATTTGCTTTGATATGGAGGATCCCACACCTATGCATGCCCCAATATAGAATATCGAGAGCTAATGGCACATTTGCATTTAGTAAATGTGGTAGCTGCACTGCATTCTGATGTTTGTCCATTTACAGTTCTAAAACTAAACGGGAATGATTGGGTGGAAAAAGTGAGCAATAGTTTGTATGTATATATTTTGAAATGTAGAGGACTAATATAATTTAGACCTAGTTACTAAGTAACAGATGTGGGAAAGGTGGTGTAAAGACTGGTAGGGGTTGTCTGCACTTACCCTCTATATATGGTAGAGGAGAGGCACAGAGGACCCCAGCCAAGATTCTCTATTTGGTAGCAATGGACGAGCAATCAAGGCCTAGCTTCTCAGGAGGTGATGCGGGCTGGTTCTTAAGTGCAGTGTAGTCCCCGAACCCCCACAAAGGAATGTCCACACACTGTATTACTGAAAACAGTCTTTATATAATTAATATTCAAAGGTATGTTCACAATAACCCACTTTGTACTCGGAAGTCAACGATGATAAATATCTACAATTCTAAAGTGGTACCACCAATGTTATCGAATCTCATTAAAGTGCATCAACTGTACGGTTAAAATGTCACACAGATCAATAACGAGGAAACCAGCAATAGAGATGGGCAGGAACGTAAGATGGTTGAAACGGTAGTCTTATTTCCTCCTATTAAGGTTTTACCTCCCCCAATGTACCTGGTGGAGTAGAGCTCTCCGAAGATGCGTGAACCGATCCTTCTTGAGTGGCTCCCTTTAAAGCAGGAGCCACGGATCGTCGATAGGTGTCGAGGAACTCGGCGTTCGGTGTCGGGGAATCGATGGCCCTTCTTGAGTGCCCTCCCTTTAAGGCAGGAGTCATGGGTCGTCGAACGTCCGACGGCGAACAGGTTGAACTACGGCCGTGAAGTGGCAGCTTCGTTCCTAGCGGTGCTCGTCGACGACAGAGTGTTGGCGTCCTGCAAGGAAGAGGCGTGCGGGGCACCTCGGTGACGATAGTTCTGGACCGCAAAGAGATGAAGAACTGTGGCCCAGCAAGGGCGTCAAGTCGTCGGCGTCTCTGTGGTCCTCAGGTGGCGGGAAACCCACCGGCGGATGCTCCTCGGCGCGTCGACGGTCGGGCCTTCTCCAGCGGGAAAAAGCGGGCGACGATGCAGCCGAGAGCGTCCGATGATCAAATGAAGTTCTTAGGCAAACTGGAGCACGGCGGCTCCGGTCGGCGACGGCAGTCGTCGACAGTGGCGGATAACAGCCCGAGTGCTTCTTTTTAAGATTCCGCGGCAGCCTGTCGAAGGTCTGTCTACCAGGGAGCTTTGGCAAAGATCAGCTGTGCACGATGGTCCCTCGTAGCTTGGGAAGAGGGTGCCTTACCAGGTCCTCTCTGGGTCAGTCCTTGGAGACACAGCAGCTTTCAGATTGTGAAGGAGAGCAACCGCAATTCTTCTCGTCCAGCGGGGCTTCAAGGTCAAGCTTCAGTTACTCGTCGTAGTGGACTTCGGCTTCTGAACACGATTCCTAGCAGTGAGAGGTCCCCAGATATACTGTTGATCTCCCATTCATTCCGCTGGGTCACACTCAAGCATCCAATCACAACTAAGGGCATTCATGCAGGCAGGCAGCCAATCGGGCACATGAGGTATTCAGGCCATTCACTTCTCTCCAGACACTCACAACAAGTTATGTGTATTGGGACAAGTACCGAGCCATTCAACACTCCAAGCTGCATTCATACCAGTTTCGGGCAGGGCTGTCTCAGTCATTGTGTCAACCACCAGATACTAGACATCCACAACACAGAATGCATTTTAGTCACTCTATTCACCCGGGTCCCACCCACAGGAGGTACCCACAACATACATTACTGGGAAGGCTCCAGCTAGTCTGGCCGGGCCTTCACAACAGCACCATATATGGCATTTCCACCCACCAGCCAGTCAGGGGGAAGGGACAGTCAGGGCTTCCCAGGACTTTGGGAAAACAAGGTAATAGGTAATAGAAAGCAAGAGGCCACAGGGGCCATCTTGTTTTCCATCAGGAATCAACTGATCCCAATGGCAGGGCCGGGGTATCCACAAAATGGAGGATGCTCCTCGCACCTGTCAAATTCAGCATGGAGCTGCCACCAGCCCATACCCTGCTCTGCGGGACACCCACAGGTGCCCAAAAACATACACTAGGGGCATAGGGTTGTACCCCCACCCATGGATGCGATAAGGGTATCCCACGGGCCCGTTCACCAAACCAAAAGAGAGAGAGCTGCACCGCCAGGAGTCCCACATGAACTCCTGTGCGGAAAACACAACAGAACATACGATAAAAAGCAGTAAAGGACAAGGATACAGAGGCCTTGTCCCTCCAATGCATTTCCAGCATCACAGGTGGCTCACCGCTAGTCCCTGGGGATCTGTCATCCAGGTAGCCAGGACCCGACCATCGCTTTTGGATCCAGTTCCTGGGGGTGGACCAGTGCAGGAGGATCACCTGTATGAGGGGTATTGTGGGATACCGGGATGGTGAGACGTGGTATCTCCTTCCCTGTAACACTGTTATCCCATCCTTTCAGGTAGGATACTTGGGAACTCAACCCCCACCCCCTTTTCACAACACAAACATTTTCTCACAGACAACTCTATGAAAGAAAACAGACTAACACCTGAGCCGTATACCTGACCTGTCCAATACAATGGTCAGGCAAGGTCGGGCAATTACTGGCCATCAGGAACACCTCACTTCCATTACACTTGCCCACACGGATTAAAAGGCTGGGCACAAGAGCACACTCTGTGCGAGGCAAAGCACACAAGGAAACAGCAGTTCCTTGTGTTCAAGATGGCAGTTTAACACAAGGAGAAAGACTGCAAAACTGAAGGGGTTCGCAAAGGAGGTAATTGCCTTTGACCTTTTTCGATGAGGAACCGTTACACGCTTTCTATTTGAGGTTTCATGAAAGTAAGACCAGGAAACCAGGCTAAAGAATCCTGCATTGTGTGTTGGAGGGATCCAGGGCCCTCCCACGTCGATAATCAAGGTGGGAAGAATCTCCTGCTGCCATGGTACTGTCCTTGGCTCCTATTACAAAGCAGCGCCAGTAAAATGAACACAGCCAGTAAGTTGGGGAGACTGATACCAGACCGGTCAGTGTTGAAGTCAAGGTTGCAAACGGCAACATTGTATGGTTAGCGGTGAAGCGAAGTGTGTATGAAACACATGTGAAAACCAATACGAGTAAAATTGAACAGATGAGTGATTGAACTTTGAAATCAAGATGCAATACCTTAGAGTGGTCCGGCACTGCTTGCGTGCTCATTCAAAGGTCTCTGTAAGGTATCCAACTGACAGTTCATGAGTGGCAACAAAGTGGTCCTGCAACGGGTTAAGCAAAATCCTTTGTACTATTAAGTCTTCGTTGTTGATATTGCCAAGAAAGTTGATGACAAAAGTTGTTCGAGGAGGTAGATCATTTGAAAGCTTTGGGTTAAAGCAAGTTTGTGTTAGTGAATTAAATTGGTCCGAGCCAGGCGCAGGGAGACTAATTGTGTTCAAACAGATCTGAGCCCAGCTGAGGGGAATCCAAGGAGAATAGTGAATCACCCAAGAAATTGAATATGTGTGAAATCCTGAGAGGAAAATAACTTGTTTGTCGCATCAGGCCCTCTGAAAGAAGAGACTTTGAAAGGCAAAGTGACTTGGGCACAGAAGGCTGTGATGCTGATGTTTGAACTGCACCTTCGTGCTAGAGAAGCCACCTTGTCCCCTGCAGAAAACGTAGGGAAGGGAGGCCAACGGCCTGAATATCCTGACAAATAATTTTGTGAACACTCCTTGCTTTTAAATAACATTTGTTTCCCACACTGTTTGTTTGTATTTAGAGGTAAGGATTGACAATAGTTTAAAAAATATTTTTAGTATAGGCCCTTCAAGATACCCCTAGGACTGCGTTATTATTATGTGATGGTCGTAGCTTGCTCCCATCTCTAGATTTAGGATTAGATTGGCATTTTTCAAACCCTTTTTGAAGTTCAATAAACACCCTTGAACTGTGCTCACTTGTGTCTGTCATCCTGTTGATACCATGTCTTCCTTACACAGAGCACTGTGCAAAGCAGGGTGGTACAGACAAGGGGTGAACATTGGGGAGAGGCATGGGATGAGAGAGCGATTAATGGGGTGGATAACTGGAAGAGCTACAGAGATCTGTGGGTAATTGTATGCATATGTTCACATTCTGGCTTGGGATTTTCACCCTATCATTACTGGGTTGAAATTGTGTAATTTAATGATGTCCTTTTTGCTAAAAAAAGACATGGCAAAACACCATACAATTTACAAGTAATTCTCGAACACATGGAATATTCCGGTAGATGCCTGGTCACCAACAGTACACAGGATTTGGCAGCAGTGCCACTGCAAAACGCATATTGATTTCATAACAATATGTCTGGATTGTCCCCTTTTGTGAGGGGGCAGCGCTTGGAGATCTGTACATGCCAGCCAGCATATTCCATTGGTCATGCACCAGAATGGCCTGCATGATTCCTGCAAGGAAAGGCAGCAATCCAGTGAGCTGTTCTCTGGGATACTGCCTCCTTCATAATGGACAGACGAGTGGCAGGTTGCCACCCATTGTGAATGTCGCCCCTCGCTACAACCATAATCTTTTCTCAAAATGTTAATATATCATCTGGTTTGGTGTTATGATTTGTGGATGTTTAAAGTAATTGCTGTAAAACAGAATGTTATTTTAGTCCACTGTGTAACACTTTTTTTGCATATAACCTGATTACATGGTTTCCAAATGTTGATATTTTCAGTCTTGCCAATTACTTTAACATAAAAACTTTTTAAGAACAGTCAAAGTAGGCGTTGTCTTATTTTTCCTCAGCTGAGTGACTTGACATGTGAGCAATTTGCATGAATTGGGATATGATAAACTGGAACGTGATATTTGCTGAATTGTTTGCTGAATAAAATACTCTTCTGGAAATCCTGGGTGCAGGTGCACCATCCAACCAAAGGCAAAAGATGTACCATTTCCATCCAGAGTTGGAAACCACAGTTCTTTCTTCCAGTGTAAAAGGGAATGTGCATCTTTAATCTACAGTGCCAAAGTTATAGCAGGAATAAAGAGTAATATTGATGGGCATTTTGCAATGATGCACGCATATTTTGAAAAATATGTTCCCAAAGGATGAAAAACAAATGTACTTTTGCAGATAGTGCAACTGAAGTGAGCAGTGACTCCTGCCGCTAAGGGTTTTGTAAAAGATTTTAAAAACTGTCCTGAAATTATGTCTGCCCTGTCAGGTGTGCAGTTAAGTCGCAAAAACTATAGAAAGAGCCTTTTTCAGACATTAACTTCCTGAAATCAAAACTTTGATCCCATCTGAATGCCTTTTCTGTTTCAAGCTACACACCAGACTACTGAGCACTGGTGGATGGCATGCAGTGTCAACCATCACAATGCATGTCTCAATAGCTATATTTTGATATTCTTGACAATTTTTTGAAGACCACTAGTAATAGAAAATAATGAAATCAATGTTTTTAATATCATGGAAAATGCATGTTATTCAGGGGTCCAGTTCTTAAAATGTAAATGGGGGGGGGGTGGGCTCATCAACAAACACAATGGGATGTGATGTCGCCAGAAATTAGCATATCAAGGTGGAATATGCACGTTTCGTCAAATTGTCTTTGCACAGAACGAATGGCATTTGCCTTTCATAAAATCAACACACATACACAAAACTAAGAGGTTATTTTCTTCTAATGTGATTTTGAAAACGTTAAAAAGGTGTGCGTGTTTTAAACTCCAAGAACCAATACCAATGTTTTCCCTGCAACTTGCAGTACCAAAATGGGACATTTCACCTTTAGTTGTTTTCCGTTATGTGGTGCGGTGGTTAGTGGCCGGTATGCAAACCTGACGACTGAGGTCTGCTTTAATTCATACATTCAAAGGGGGCATTCAATGTTTCTCATTTTAGCTAAGGGCGACTGAGCCCTGATGCTCCATGTAATGAGCAAAAACATCGCCCCCAAATAATCTTTGTACACATTCTTCTACTGGTGGATATCACCACCCCAGTCGCTCTCGCCTATTGGCCATCAACTACAAGTAGTTCTTCCCAACATAAAGGTTGGAGACCCCCGATTCTAGCACTTGATTGTCTGTGAAACATATCGCTGCTCCATCCATGTAAGTAGATGGAACCCAGGATGTACATATGTTTGTACACTAACCCATTTCTCCTCTCGTAATACTGCACCATCACAACTTGGCGGAAAGCACAGGCTCACTCCACACACCCTGCACTCACATATAACACAAACACTATTGCACAACACCTCTGCCATAAGAATGAAACTACTTTTAATGACACAAATTCAAACTGTAGCTTCCCGCAGAACTCTCTCCTTTTAACGCAATCCTCACCCTTTAGTTCATAGTACACGTCTGCTGCACCCATATTGCACTATTCAGATATGGGTGACTAGCAGGGTCCTCATTAATCGATGAAATGCACACACGCATAATTGCACCTCAAATGTTTGGACTCCGGTCCCTCAGATGGCCTTCATCCAACTGGACGTTGCAACCAAAATTATGGTAAGACGTCGTACAAATGAGTGATGGGATGGATCCATGTGAAACTGGGTACGGTAGTTTACTGGGCGGCGCTGGGGTATGTTGGGATTCATCTGGACTAGTTGGTCAGGTGGGGGTGAACCACAGCAAGACTGTTCCATCGAAGCAGTTGTGTGTGACAAAAATGTTGAGGAGTGCTTCATGGTCCATGTTATCGAGTGCAGCCAAGCCTTTTAGTAAGCGCGGGTTTCATTTGTCCAGGATAAGGAGCTTTGTCAATAACTTGGATATAAGTGTCTTTTTGGGTGGACTCTGTATTGGTAGTCCTGTAGGAGATTGGCCCAATTGATCATATACTTCTCAATCACTTTTTCAGTGGAAATTATTGCTGTTGGACCCTTTCTCCCCCTATCCAGGTGTCACAAACTTAGGTAATGCCATTGAATTTACTGCACATTTACTATCATACTCCCGTGCTAGGTCCTCTATCCAGGCTTCCCATACCTAGGTGCTGCTATGGCATTTTCGCTCGGTAGTCTTCCTGCCATCTTGGGCACCTCGACCGAGAACTTCCGTCCTAGCCCCTGGACGTGTTGATACTCTGACCCCCACATCGCTCAGCTGCTCCTTCCCACAACCATGACTGACTCCCCCCCCCCCCCCCCCCTCCCTGATGGAGATACCCTGACAACAAAGACCACCTCTCCGCCCCCTCAATCCTGCCCTTTCTGCACTGCACCCCTCCTGGCGCACACCTGCCATACTACCGCCTACCTTCAGAAATTCCCCCTTCATATCGACTCGCCACCTTCGACCCCTGCACCGAAGACTGATACTCTGACCCAAACACTGCACAACTCTGAGCCCCCCTCACCTGCAATACCCTACCTCCCCCACAGACCTCCCCCTTCAAACCCTTTTCCATCTCTCAAAGTAGCACGTCTTGCTCTTTCTATAACCATTGCTTTGTCCCCATGCCCCTCTGACCATCCTTCACTCTCATACCCCTCTGGCAGCCAGACCCAGAAAATGCAGAAAAGGTAACTGACCCACTCCCTCAACTCTTCTCACCTCACCACTTCATCGGTCCAACCCACCGGCCATCAAGCCCTCCACTCTCCCCCTGTCTGCAGCCCTTGGAAGACCTCTCACTCAGTACCCCAAAACCCCTAGCGCCCTCCAGACTTGAACGCAAGCAACTTGCCTGACACCACACATCACACATGCACCACTCGCCACCATCCCCTCCTCCGTGGATTCCACCCTCCACGTCTCACACCAACTAGCATTCTGGTATAGCTCTGTTAGCCCCTGTGCTATGAATGTTGAACTTGCAAGCTATACGCAATGCAATAACCCTATTGTGTCGTAGATCTGCTAGTCCATTTGGTAGTAATGTTGAATTTGAATGTTACACCCAGCAGCCTTATTCTAATATTACTCGGCTAGACAAACTGCTCCCTACCAGTTTACTTCTAGGGCACCCCACAACCTACCAATACTGTAAAATAGTCTGGAAGCATACCTACATTGCAAGGAGGTTATGAATATTAAGATGTGGCAGTGATGGAAATGCTGCCTTGATTGAACCCTCGTGTTTAATTTGCATTTTACTTTCCTCGTAGCCCATTACATAGACTGCTAGCCTTAGGCTAACCAAAATGAGACCTGATCCAACGCTGGTTAACCTTTATTAGCACACTATCTAATCGGGCTGTGTATACTCCAAGAACCATGGGAGACCTTGCCTATAGCACTACGGCACCAGGGCTACCCAACTACCCACAATGGCATATTTGTCACCCAGAAACCAAGTGGAGCCGCTCCTGGTCTATGGCCATAATGCTGCCGATGATCAGACAGTATCAGACCCGCTACCTTCCTACCAAACTTTGACTACCACATTACTAAAACTACTACAGTGACCGCGCATAGACCAATTAAAGACCAAGTATTAACACCTGACCAATGCATCAAACTCTATACCCTCAAACCTACACGAACATACCTTGCCCCACGGCAATCAGGAATCTGAGACTTGGTCACAGGATACCCAAAGGAGGCCATTTTGTGACCATCAGTCTTTCCTGACCTACTCCCTCATCAGAAATGATCAGAGAAAAGGCCAGCACTGCTAACAACTCACCCCATAAAACCAGTGTTCCTCCTGACACAATCAGTGAAAATCAAACGACCCTCGGAAAATAACACTATTCCTATCAAAGGAGGCCTTATCAATGCCAGGTCACTAAGAGCCCACACGCTCTCAACAACCTTATTCTGGATAACGACCTCGACTTCTTGGCTATTACGGAGACATGGCTCCAACCTACATCTGGGCCACTGCTCTCTGTAGCTATCCCAGACAGCATACTATCATCAGGCAAGACCGAACATCAGCTAAAGGCGGTGGCGTTGCGTTCATCGCAAAACTATCACTAGGCCTCAGGCAGGCAACTATCCATCCGGAGAACTCCTCTCAATCAAACTACCCTTAGACTAGCTAGAAACATGAGGAACATAACAGCTCACAAGTTACTCCCACTCCTTCAACACCTCACAAACTCTGCCTTCACCAGTGAGTGCAAAACCGATCTCACCCACCCTGACCTCTATAACGCAACCATCCTGGAAGCCATCGACCTGATCGCTCCACAAAAACCGTGCAAAGCCAAACCGTGCGCCCACATGAACACATGGTTCCCCCCTCTCTTAAAAAACTTAAGAAAAAACAAAAGAACTGCTGAAACCATATGGAAAAACTGCCTTTCAACTGCAACAAAGAAAATTTCACAACCGCCTCTGCCACTTACAAATGCAATCTTTCGAGCAAAATGTGACTCGTACAATGACCGAATGCAAAATGCCAAATCTAATATTCTTGGAGAGCTTGAAACGCCCACAGCTCCACCCACCTCCTGCTTGAAGGATACCACCTGGCGTCATCATCCAAAAAGCACTCTGACAGGATTGAGCTCCTGCAAAAGAAATTTGTGACAAAAAAACTAGCCTAGCCTCTAATCCCCCACAACTGTCAACCCAAACTCCTCTACCAGACCAAACCAACTTATTCAAATTTTCTGCACTCAGCATCAGGGAAGTTGAGGAGATTATCTTGAGCTTAAAACCTACCAGATGCATGGGTGATGTCTGCCCGGCTTCAATCATTAAAGAAACCGCAACGGAGCTTGTACCATTCATTACTTCATTAATAAATGCCTCATTCACGTCGAATACAGTACCAACCAACCTTAAAGACGCCTTGGTCATGCCCCTCCTCAAGAAACCATCCCTTGACCCAAATACCCCGACTAACTACAGACCAAACACCACAGTGCCCTTCCTTCTCAAAATTATCGACAGAGCAGCCTACCTGCAGATTCAGCACCACCTTGAGTAAAAACCTACTGGGGCTTCGCCAATCAGGTTTGCTCCCTAGGCATGGCACTGAAACAGCTCTGATCTAGTAACCCAAATAGAAATCATAAAAGATTATGGCAACCTTGCATTCCTTCTTTTACTAGATCTATCAGCTGCCTTACACCTCGTAGATCACCAAACCCTTTGTAGCCATCGCTCATCGACTGCCCACTTCTCTAACGACGCCACCACCTGGATCCAGTCTTTGCTCAACAATAGAACTACTAGATTATTAGCCCTAATGGCATCTGCTGTACCTGCTGCTGTCACATGCAGGGTCCCACAAGGCTCATGTGTCTCCCCTGCGCTTTATAATATATTTACAAAGCCTCTATTTGACAAGTTAGACCATATACGAACTATGCCGACGACGCCCAAATTCTTATCCCTATCTCAGGCAACCACACAACAGACTCTTAACGACATTTACATTATCATCTAAGCATGGATGGCACAACAGACTCTGCCTTAATGACGACAAGACTGAGCCACTCCTGGTGGGAACTCCAGCCAGACTGAACAGACTTGACAGCCAGTTTAACACCTTCACTGTTGATGGCAATAACATCAAGGTCTCGAAGGATGTCTAAACCTTAGGCATGTGCATTGACTCGACCCTCTCCCTAGAAAGACAAATTAACGCCACCATCTACTACTGCTTACACCTGCAAGCTCATTAATGCCTGCTGACCTTTTCTGACTCCTGACAACTGCATTACTTTAGCTAGGGTCCTTGTACTTACTAAACTAGACTAGTGTAATGCCCTATATCTAGGTACCAACAATAAGAAAACTGCAAATGTATCAAAACAATGCGCTAGGAGCAGCAACCAACTTCCCGAGAACTCCACATCTCAGAGCTGAGCCAGAGTGTTCGATGGCTCTCCATCAACCAAAGAATCAAATTCAAGACCTTCTCACCTACCTATAAATGCTTACATAATCAAGCACCTAGGTAGCTATGTGACCAATTTAAACACTATACCACAGACTGACTGACCAGATCATCGCACTGCCTCATCATACCTGGGTTCAAGCTCTATGAGGCAGGTGGCAGGAGCGTCCCGGTTCTAGCAGCCAAAACTTGGAATGACTTACCCCCTAGTATCAGACTAGAACCCTCCTACCACAAATTCCAAAAGTCTGTCAAATCCTGGCTCTGCTCTAACGAAGATTAACTCCCCTACTTCCCGCGTTGTCCTGTGCGGGATATGTACTCTTCACATGTTTTTAGCACGCAATTTCTTACCGATGCAACTGCTATTATCCTGTAAATCTATACTTGTGCAACTGTAAATACTACTGTGTAAATGTTGAAATATGTACAAATACTGCCGGTGTAACCTTGTAATGTGTAACTGTAAGAAATGTGCCCAGATGCCTCCGGGATAGGCGCGCTATGCAACATATACCCAGGCACTTTAAAAGCTGGCACCCATTAATATACGGTGAGAGAAAAGGTTCCTTGTTGGGGAACTCCCGTCTCCTGCGCACTATCTAGAGCTCAGGAATAAGCCAAACAGTTAGGAAAGCATATGGTCCCTTCTGTATAGCACACAAATTGCCTATTAATGGTGATTTATAACATTTGTTTGTATGCATTGTTTTATATTCTTTTTGAGCAAATGAATTTCCACAGTAGTATTTCAAGGTATTTATAGATCATAATTCAAACAAAATGTATTGTTCATGTGGCCCAATGCGTTTTGAGAAACTCATCCGGGGTGTACAATCATTATTTTCTATAAAGAGATTCAAACAAAAAATGGACCAATCAATTATTTGTCTTGATGTTAAGTGCAGGGGACGGGAGTTCCCTAAGAGGGAACCTTTTTCTCTCCTTGTTTCTTAGACCACCCATATGCCAGGGTTGATGCTTTCTCCTCTGCATCTGAAACTACAATATCTATTTTGTAAAAAGTATCCAAAGACTACAATCTGTATAAAATACAATTTTTACCATGAGTGCTTGTTGTTAGGACTTTGGATTCACCCATAAAATACGCACAGTAAGTGAACATATATCTTAAAGTGAAATATATAAATGTAGTTCGATAGACCTACTCCTTAGACGAAAGTGTGCAGGACAAAATGGCATTGGATTTTTTTTCTACTTTTTTTAAAGTAACGAACACCAGAAAAATAACCTGACAGGAATGCTCCAATAAATAATGCCTGCAAAGTATAAAAGGTGCTCACCTTTTAAACTAAATCTCAATCCGAAAGTTCTCGTGGTCTTGTAGGTAAGCGTCTGCACTGGGAACATGACAACCTGAGGAAAATCCAAGTAGCCAAATACTTGAGCAAGTTTGCCAACCTCAAATAAAACCAGAGGGGTTGCGTCTGCCCTCTGAGAAAAAGTTATGCTGTCCACAGAAGTGTCCTTTCCCTTGTGCCCTGAAAAGCAGCCAAAATCGGGAGTAAATAATTGCCCCAGTGTCCATGATTGCAACCTCTCTTGCCACACCCTGGGCAAATACTCATGACTTACTTCCCCTTTCATCATTTCCCCTCTACACCTCCATGTCTAGCTTTCTTCTATAAAGATAACTTGAAAGTACACACCGAGTGTCACTCAAATATATAAATCACTATAGAACTATGTTGGGCAAAAAGTGTACATTTGTGGCATGCGCCCCCGCCCCCCCCCCCCAACCAACCAACCGCCCGCCTACATTCATATCTTGACGGGGAGACAACAAATACCAGAATGCAATTCAGCAAAAGGGGAAAAATAGTCTCTCAGCACTGGGAACATAGAAGATATTCAAACTATATCATATTGGGAGAGATCTATATTTGTCTAATGCAGTCATGCACAATACAGACTGCCCACTTCACCTGTTGTCACCGCTGGAGGGTGCTGATGCCTTAGGATATATAGTGGTTCTTCTGGATAATGAAATCCTAAAAAAACAAAATCTATGAACCTGAATTGCAACCGAATATATCACATAACGTATTAATACTCAGAAAATGTCTCTCCTCACGCACTTTGGCCCGTTTACACAGGTTTTCATACTAATGTACATACACAAAAGCGTATTCTGGTTTCCTCACACTTGCAAGATGGATTTGCAATTCTCCGTGTATTAGCAGCTCCTTAGCCAGAGATCGCTGCTGTTTTCATGTTGGCCTCATGGCAGCTTGACCTTGCAATGCTTTAAAGAACTGATGGTAGCACAGATTTAAAAAAATAAATGCGGATACTGTGTTAACAGGTGTTTAAAACTAAGGAAACACATAGCATCCGGGACTGTGGACTGGCTTGGCTTCAAAGCAAGGAATGGGTGCAGCCCCCTCAGGCCATGTTGCTGTAAGTGGTCTTGTAACTTTTGCTCATTTATTGGGTAGCATGGCCTGAGTGGGCCGGTCCCTTCCTTGATTTGAAGCTAAGCATGGTTGGTTCCTACTCATGGATGGGCATCCGTGTCATCTTCCCCCACCCCACAACCCTGAAGTCCGCCTCACCCCTCCCACAACGCTCTGTGTTTGTGATGTAGTTTGCTTTGTGATGTCGGCTAGTCACAGCTATACCCCAGGGTATAGCCGAGGGTATGGGAAACATGTTTGAGCCTTGTGTTGAATACCTTGCCGTCAGCCTCCCCCCTAACTCCCAAATTTCACTTGGTGTCATCTTGCCCCCAACCCCATTCTAGCCTGGTGGCATTTGCCTGTTTTATGACCGGCAAAAGCCTTTTTCTGTTTCATTTTCGAATAGCCGCGGCTATCTTTCGCATTGAGAGGAAAAAAAGATAGCGGCTGATTCATTTATAAACCCATTCTTATCAATCTAGCTATTTATTTTGGAGAAGGGAGCAGCCCCTTCTCTGTCAAATACTTTAAAAAGTACTCGATGGAATAACCACAAAAGGATTGTGAGTCAACGCTTCGTGGCCAAGTTGTTTCTCACCTGATCCAAATCTGTCCAGCGGTTTTGGCTGTGCAGTTCGGTTAAATTGTACTTTTATTTATTTTACATTTTTTTAAGTGTGCAAATGCCAGCCAAATCTTCATTAAAATGTTATATATTTTCCGTCGTCTCGGTCCTTCACCTGGTGTTTTTGCACACATGAACTGTTGTGTTGGGGAAACAATATTGTATGAAGTTAATGAAAAACTCTGTAAGAAATGAAGTTGTTCGATGATTTAAATGTTTTTTGTATACTAATGTTAATTTGTGTGTATATGAAAGGTTGTTTTTTTTTGTTTTTTTTTTTTGTTTTTTAGCAGCTAACCAAATAAAAAAATTCGATATTTTTTTTTCCTTCACCTGGTGTTTTTCCACACTCCCTTCCTCCGGTAGTAACTCTGCGAACTCGCGCGAACCCACAACTACCTGTAGGCAATACAAGCTGGGTTCTTTCATATTCCTGTCTCCTAGGAGACGCAAATATTATTATTCAGTGAAGGCTGTCGGCGCCCCTGGGCATTGTCAGTCTCCGGCCTGACTGACATGATGCTGCTCATCGCACGCTAAATCGCCCCTGTTAACTTTCATTCTTGACAGTGCCAAAAGCTTTCTGGTGTACCGGACCGAACTTGGCTGTGCTGTTCGTCTGTAGCATCGTCCTCGAAGGATTTTTGGGAATAAAGGCACCATTTCTTTTTTAATTTTTGAGAAATTAAACTGTTTCTTGGTGGAAAGAAGCTGGTAAGGGGAGGTGGCTGAGTGCGTAATTTATGATTCCGATGCAGCCTTGTGGTCAAACCGGTTCCCTGTGTTATCGCATTTTCCACAGCTGTTTTTCTTGCAATTGCCCTAGTGTTTAGTTTGAAAGCTATGCCTCCCCTGTTTTTTCACCTCCTTCGAATTCTTGGGAGTGAGTGTGGTGGGCACAGTGCGTTTCCAAGTACAAACATTGGTTTTACCGAAACTAATATTTTTCCAATAATTCTCTGCGCGTATTAAATGCCTCAATTTAAACGTTCCTTAAATCATTGTTAGCAATATTTGTCAGTCGTTTTTTGGACATTTCTTTAGTCTGCCAGCATGTTTAAGGGAACGTCCAGTGCAATGCACTGAAAGTGAGTTTCAACTTCTTCCTACACTTTTATTTTAAAACGAAATCATTCCAGAACGGTTTCTCTTTAAAATAAAAGTATGGGAACAGTAAAACTAGAGGAGCACCGCTCTGGCCCACTGGTTTTCAGTCCCTATAAGCCATCAGCCTTGTTTTCTCTGCCACTAAGCACAGGCGGGCTGATATCCTGGTCTTCAGTTGTCGTGGGGGGGGGGGGGGTTCTTGAATAGTGTACATTAACTTGCACACCGGTATTTATTTTTGGAATAAAGCAGACCACTCGCAGCAATGCACTGGCCCAGAGTGAATCTGGCCATATGCATGATCCCCGGGTGGCCGCCTGCCATTCCAGGGCTTTGCAACCGGTGAAGCCATCACTTTGGTTTTACATTTCTTCTGGGTAAACTACGTCTCTGTTCAGTCCTTCAGGTTTAAAACCTGCCTATGGCGCCTTTCTTACGAGAAACCGTCTGTTAACTAACATACCCTTGTATGGCGTGTTGCCCGGGCCACTTTGCAGTTGTTTTGGAGTCCCACTGTCCATAATGCTGAAGTTGCCCATTGCACCCGCCCTGGCTTTTACAGCCAGTGGGTAATTCTTGCAGCTACCATCCGCAGCGTGATTCTTCCTCGCTAGGCTCACCCTGTAACTCAGCTATGCAATGGGGTGGTGGCTGTGGGGGGGGGGAGACCCCGAGGGGACCGGGGACCCTGGTCCTCGGTCCCGACCGTCAAAGAGGTGCATCTTCAGGCAGCCATGGAATTTAAAGCACCCTTTTGTCTGGAAGCAGCTGTTCCCAGCCTACCTTGCTCTGCCCTTCTGTTCCGGCCTCTCCTCTCAAGGAGAGTTGCAAGTTACTCTTGTGAGAAAGCCTTGTGCACTCACCAAAAGCCAGCGATAGTATCATGGCTTTAGAGGGCCCTTCACATTGGGTGGCACCGTCGGACCGCGTTATGAACGGTTGCTTTATAGGGCTGGGTAGCCAAAGAATTTGTGGGTAGAGCCGAGCAATGTGTCCTGGCTCGGAGCCAAACAAATGCCGAGTTGGCAAAAGATGCATAACTGCTGAACCCATATGCATGCATTGTTATTGGCCGAACCCCAAACCCTCTCCCTTAATGATAGGCTCACATGTGTCAAGTGTTGGCAATAAAAGGCCGTAGGATTTTATTGTACAGATATGAGTTATGGCAAATACACAAAATCACATATAATGATGGTATCATACTTTTGGGCACCGGGTCCTGAGGTTACCCCCTCTGACCCGTGCCACCTTCTTGTGTCCCACGACTTGTTGTGGGCACCGTACAGTGCCTTGTACTTTTTGTTCTTCTCCCCTTTTTGTAGGGTGGGCGGGTTCTGTGGTAAAGAAGCAAGAAGATTTGGAAGACACTGAGTAAACAGTGAACCTCCTGTTTGCTTGGGTCCCCGTTAAGGGTCCACAAACAGATTGTGTTTACTCTGAGAATGCTGCTCATCTTTACTCTGAGCATGCTGCTCATCTTTATAGGACCCAGGGAGGCCCTAGGTCTTTGTTGTGTATGTGGTGGGGCTGCTGTTGTTGCAACCCCCGGCCGGATAGCCGACTGTCTGGCCCCCTGGTGGGGGCAGATCTTTTGAACCTGGGCCCTGCCTGATGGTTGTTTTCCTTATGGTGCATAGCACCTTGCTGTTTGGAAGAAGGGTGAGATGACTGTTCGCACCTTACCTTTCCGTGGCTTTGTGCTGCCGAGACTGCGTGTCTCCGTAGCTGGGGGGAGGAGAGTAGCAGGCACAAAGAAAGTTGGGGCTGCCCCTCTCTCAGCTGCCGATGGTAACAGCAGTTACCCTGCCTCGCTTGTGGGATGCCCATGCAGAATTGCCCATAACTGCTGAACCCATATGCATGCATTGGTATTGGCCGAACCCCAAACCCTCTCCCTTAATGATAGGCTCACAACATGTGTCAAGTGTTGGCAATAAAAGGCCGTAGGATTTTATTGTACAGATGAGTTATGGCAAATACACAATCACATCATATGATGGTATCATACTTTTGGGCACCGGGTCCTGAGGTGACCCCCTCTGACTCGTGCCGCCACAAAAGGGAAGGTTGATGGCTGACCATGTTCCCCCAAGAATATGCCCTAGAGACAGCCCCTGTGAGCAAGTGTTGCGTTGATTTCCCGAAATAAATGCTCCATGCCCTGGTAAGACAAATGGGTGCAGTCGTGGAGGAAGAGGTCTGGGTTGCCCAGTGTAATGGCTGGGTGTTTTATGAAACCCAGTCCTCTTGTCATACAGAATCTCTCTATCCCCCTGTTCAATTTTCTTCTGGATATGTCTATAGATTTGTAGCAGTTGGCCCCTAGCCATTTCTTTCTTGGTAAGATGGCTGAGAAGTATATTTCAGTACCCCTCCAGTTGTGCGAAATGCCTGCTAGGGAGGAGCAGATTTCCTCGCATAGGATGCGCCTAGCCGTGTTGACTAGGTCGTTGCCCTCTAGGTGAATGATCAGGAATTCTGGGGGGTCCCTGTATGCCACCAATTCTGCTAGTGTTTTGTGGACGTCGGCCCACCGTAGGCCTCTGTATCCCCACCATGAAGCAATGGTGTTTCTGAAGGGTGGCCCTTCTTTGGTCTCTTCTGCCTGTCCTGAAAACGAATGAGTGGCCAACTATCCATGCTGATCGGAGTGTGGTCCTCGATACGCCTGTTTCTGTGGTGGAGGGACGGAGGGAGGGAAAAGAAATTTGAGGGAGGATGGCTATATCAGTTGTGGTCCGATATATCTTTTATAACAATCTGACTTCCATCCCCCTATGTTTTTTAGTTGTTGCAGTGCTAAGCCTCCCTGCCATGCTGCAATGGCGGCACCGATCCTGAAGGAATGGGTGCCGAACTGATTGGGATCCCACACCGCTTTGCTGATTGCTTTTATCAGCACTCCTTTAAATTGGTAGCGCCTTAGGGCCGATGCATCCTTGTGGATTAAAAAACTCCCCCTTCCCCCACTTTGGGTCGTTGGGCGTAATAGAGGTTGGTGATGCAAACCGGACAGTTTGTTGCTTCATCAATGCAACAAAAGTTGATGGTTCTTTTTGCACCCATTTTCGACTGTTGCATTTCTATGTTAACACTCTCCTGTCTCACCCTGACTTCCATGACACCCAGGCCGTTTGTGGCCTTGGTGCTGGAAGCGATGAGTTCTCCTACCCGGAAAGCCCCAAAGTAGGCTAGAAAAAAGGCTGTATTAGATAACATTACCTCGTATGGGTGCCAACATATGGCTTCCAACTGGCTTGCTATCTGCACCAGTTTGCTGAAATCAAGGGGTTGGCGGGTGTCCACTTGGGCACCCTCTACTCTTCCCCATCCCTTCGTTGCATAAGAGATGAGGGCGTTCTGGGTGGGGTCTGAATCGCCCCATATTTTTGTAAAATATGAAATTGCCACCAGGTGTCTTTTGGTCCAATCCCCTTTGAAACCTTGTTCCCGAGCCCATTTTAAAAATACTTCTATATCGTTAATTGTTGTTAATTCTACGTCGTTTACACCTGTGGCCTTAAATACTGTTTTCAAACACTTACTGTACTGTGTTGCCGTAGTGCTTGCCACTGCCCTCTCTGCCATCTCCGTTAAGAAGCCTGTGAGGTGGTTGGCACCTGTTGGTGATGTGCCTGATTCTTGTTGGGCATCACACCACAAATACCAATTTTCAATTTGGCAAACCTGTGTTTCAGTCCAGCACAAATTTCTGTTTTATCTAAAGTCTTATCATTTTTCCCCACAAGAGGAATTGATTGGTTCTCCACGGAAATGCAAATGCGTAGATTACTACGAACCATCAGGCTAAAATCTTTCTTTAAAGACGTCCCGGAGATAGTACATGAGCAGGACTCCGGATTACGATGTTCCCTCAACATTCACACTGCAGGACAATCAAATATCCAAGGAAATTTTAACCTTTGAGAAAAGCGTTCTCAAGGACCTATCCAACCTTAAAACTAGGAATACTAGATTACACATAAAACATAATCTTAGTTCAGAAGAAAACAAAGCCCTTACTGAATTGGCATCCAATGAGGCTATTGTGATTAAGCCTGCAGATAAGGGAGGGGGGGGGGGGGAATAGTCGTGATGACTAACACCCAGTAATTAGAGATGGCAAATAATTTACTGAATGATTCATCAAGCTACAAAAAACTGAAAAAGGACCTTTGAAGGACATCAAAGCGTAAATTGATCAAGTAGTAAAATATGCATTTGATCGCAATTGGGTCACTGAAAATGAATATGATTTTTAACAACTAGCCAAGGTCGCACTCCAACCCTATATGCACTTCCAAAGTTACATAAAAACACAACAAACCCACCTGGACGTCCCATAGTCTCAGGCTGTGGGACGGTACTTGAACCATTATGCAAATTTATTGACGCATTTCTTAAACCATTGAGCATGAAAACAAGGACCTACTTACGTGACACCATGAATACTATTCACATTTTTGAACACCTAGAGTTTGACCCCAGCAAACATATCTTAGTCACAATGAATATAACCTCTTTATATACCAGTATTCCACAGCCACAGGCCTTAGAATGCATGCTGGAACTTTTGACAGAATCCAATACACAACAGAGGGTGCCAATCAATTTTATTTTAGAATTGATGGAATTAGCACTATGTAAAAACTACTTCGAGTTCAATGGGAACTTCTTCTTACAGATAAAAGGCACTGCGATGGGTGCGGCTTTCGCACCAAGTTTGGCTATTTTATTTATGACCAAATTTGAAACTGAACACATTCTTTGTGAATCCAACCCCTTCCAAAAATCTATCTCGCATTGGAAGCGTTATAGAGACGACATCATTTTTATTTGGGAAGGACAGAAAATTAGCTCTTCTTCTCCTGGCTCAACCAGATTGATGACAATATTCAATTCACACTTCAATATTCTAAAAACCAAGTCCTTTTTCTTTACCTGACCATCAAGATGGAGAGCTCAAATGTTGCCTGCATAGAAAATCTAGTGCCAGGAATGCATTGCTACATTACACAAGTGACCATCCCTGGCACCTCAAGGACAACCTCCCGTACGGACAGTATCTACGAATAAGAAGGAACTGCACTGACATTCATGATTTTAACCAGCAAGCGGATGAACTAGATACGAGACTCCGAGAGAGGTTATCCTAAAACACTCAAGAGGTCTCAAACGGGCACGCTGTACGGATCGTGCCCTTTTGCTTACCATTAAAACACGACAAACTGAGAGCAACAACATGACGTGTGTTCTCACACACGGTACCAGAGCTTTCCAGATCAAGAAACTCATCCTAAAACACTGGGATATTATCAGATTGGATCTACCCGAGGAGCCTCTACCTTGCTTTGCCTTTAAAAGGGCTCCTAACATTCGAGACAAACTGATCCATTCCAGTTTCAGTAAAAATCCCCCAAAAACTCTTATGGGATTTGCGGTCAGTCAAGGGCCACTACCCATGTGGCTCATGCAGTGTGTGCTCTTTTACCAGAAAAATGAAAGACTTCAAAATAAATGATCGGGTATGGACTTTGTCCTACCTGACCAATTGTAAAACCAAAAATGTGGTTTACTGCATTGCATGTCCGTGTGGTCAAAGGTATGTTGGACAAACTAGCAGAGCAGTGCACATCAGAAATTGCGGAGCATCGATCACGAATAAGATGCAAAATGGTCACGGCACCTTTGGTCAATCACTACATGACCTTTAAACACTCACCTAATAATGTATTATGGTGGGTATTGTCAAAAACTCTACTAATATACACAAAAGTTTGTTGGACTTGAGGCACGGTGGATTTTCCGATTAAGCCCCCAAATTCATGGATTGAATGAGGAATTCATCCCCCCTCTATGACGTTGTTGCATTTTGTATTCACATCCGCCATTAATTAATTAGTTAACATTCAGACCTAGACAGCAGCGGGAAAACAGTATTAAACATTAACCAATTTTTGTATTCCCCCCCCCGGTTTCCAACATTGCACGTTTGGAACATTACCAGCTTGGACACCGTTTATAGCCTTTTTTACTTTATTGGCTCAGCATCTTCTCCCTTTTTTTTCTGGCAGTCATTCTTGACTGTGCCTATTTACACTTTGGAACAATGTCAACATATCAGGTTGCACAAACATTTGATGCACAGGTTTTCGCATCGCGTTCCTTGTTTGTGTTCAGCCGGTTTCGGCGTTTTGCATACTTCGGGGTTCCATGCCTACCCCCTTCGAGCGACCGCAAGGTCCTGCCTTCGGAAATTCTTCCGCTTACAGTATGTGTCACTGTAAGACCCTTCGGGATTGGCTGCGCCTCGCGAGCCAATCTGGACGGAGGTGTGTCAGTCTGACACCATTGCATCACAGCTGGATTGGCTGCGGTATTGGCTGCGTCTCACGAGCCAATCCGGACTGAGGTGTGTCAGTCCGACACCATCGCGTCTCAGCTGTGTGAGGATTCCCACACGGTACGCGTCTCTCAAACGACGCGTCATCACGTTGCAAGCTTAAACACCAGGCAAGCCTGCAGCTCGGCCTCTGCTGCCAGACTTACGTAGGCACTTTAACTGACGCCATCGGCTCCAGCAGCATTCTATCGATCCTCAGAATTCACGATAAGCCCCGTAGAGCATTTTCTCACGACATCATTTGTTTAAAGTATTTAAACGGGCCAAGCAGCCTTTTCTTTTCGTAGCTCACGCATTTTATGCATTTCACACCCGCTACATTATGCATTATTTCGACTAGTTTGTTAGTGTAGATTCTTTTTAATTTGTCACACAAGTGCTTCTTACCAGCAGTAAATTCACAACAGGATATTTTCTGTCCTTTTTCTCCTTTTTTTTTTTTTTCTGCTACGATGGATAGGTATTTATTACCGGACCAGTGTTCCCAAATTGGACATCCTTTTGTCAACAACTTGTGGCAGTCTTCTCTTTGTTTGAAGTTGGACTTGGTTTACTGGCCTGGATTCATTCAGGACAGATGTCTTGACTGGAGAGACAAGTATACCTTCACACCCAGGTATATCTTTTTCTTTCCCTTTCTCGATGTTTCTATTGCATTCCTTGTAGATCCGGTAGACTTATACTATCATTTGTGTTACTTTCCACACTTTTGGACTCCTAGTGATTTTCTCCAGTCACTGCTGCCCCACGCTCTACACCGAGGTCGAGTTTGCGTCAATCTCTGCCTTAGATGAATTTCCCCCCACATTCATTTTGGGTAAGGTTCCCCTCATAGGCAGATCTAATGAGTAGTCCTCTCTAAATTAAGAATTGTTTGGCCAAACTAGTCCAGGCCTAACTTGAGAAATCCAGGTTATTTGTTTGAGAAACATACAGCAAGTCACATTTTTACTTTGTTGTACATATTCATTGTGTGATGGATTGTTTTGTCTGCTTCCCTGCAGGGATTATCACCATTTACTCTGCCCCGAGGAAGGCGGTTCTTTAAAAGAGGCCCCACAGGTGGCCCGCTGAAACGTAAAAGTGGTCTCTTCTTGTTGAAACTCAATTTTGTTTCCTACTACACCATGTTTGTTTGAGACCTTACCTTAGCACCAGAATAATGTGAAAAGTTTACGTCGGCAGACCTGTACAACCGCATTTATATCTTTGCATAATCAACCGAATTGATTAATTCACTCTGGTTTTCTTCAACTTTTTGGTTTTCATCTTAATGGTAAACCAGGACATTCACTAAAGAAGTTGAATTTTGTTGTCTTCATGCATTTGTTTTAAGCATATCCATGGATTTGTTTCAAGTATAGGACTTCATGTATGTGCTTCATCTTAATGGCAAATCAGGATATTCACTAAAGAAGCTGAATTCTGTTGTCTCCATGTATTTGTTTAAAGTACATCCATGTATTTGTTTAAAGCATAGGATTTCATGTATTTGTTTAATGTACTTACCTTTGTGAAATAAAAACTTGTAATATATTTTTTAACAAGATGTTTTTGGTGTGACTCTACATTGCTATATGGTTTTCACGGCTATCCTGGGTAGTTCCAAGTTAGGATATCCATTTGTTGGATACCGAGTTAATTAGAATTAGTAGCTTTCTTGAATTTATTTTTTACAGCTGATGTAACTCCTTGTGTATGAATATTTGAGACCCCCTCATTAGCTGCACCACATTTGGGGCCATCCCCTTTTATGCTCATCTTGTTGGGCATCCCGGCCTGTGATCTCTGGCGCTGGCGTTGATGCCAATGTGTTGTTGGCACCCGTTCCGGAGGTGCCTGGTTTTCGTTGGGCATCCCGGCATCAGCAATGTTATTATCTGCCCCTGAAATGTGCTTCGCTTTGATTACAATGTTTTCTTGTAGTGTGACTGTTGTAATGGCTCGTAATCTTTCAGTACTAAAGGGCATTTCGTAGACTTTCTGTTTATGGAGCCTACTACCGCCATGTTATCGCACCAGATCAAAAGTTCCGTATTTGCTAGTCGCCTGCCCCAGATATGTAATGTTAGCCAGATGGGAAATATTTCAAGTAGGGTTATGTTTCTTGTCCATCCTGCTGCTTGCCATGAATTGGGCCAGTGTCCTGCCACCCATTCGGAGTCTAGTATGGCTCCAAACGCCTTGCTCCCGGCTGCGTCGGTGTATAGGACCCTGTTTGACCAGGTATTTAAAGGCGTTCGCCAAAGTAAAGACCCGTTGAAATCTCAGAGGAATTTTCCCCATGTTTCCAGGTCTTGTTTCACCTCTCTACCTAGCCAGATATGCAAGTGTGGTTTGGTGAATGATTTGATTTTGAACTCTAGGCTTCTGGAAAATATCCTCCCTTGCAGTATTATTCTGGATGCGAAATTGAGGCTGCCTGCTGAGGATTGTATTTACTTTACTGTCCCCTTTTCTTTCGTTATCCGGTTTTGTATTTTAAACAGGAGTGCTGCTATTTTTATTTTGGGGATTCTGCAGAGGCCCTTTGCTGTGTCTATTTCGATGCCCAGGAAAATTATGTTTGTGTCTGGGTTGGTGTTTTTTTCCTTCGCTAGGGGAATTCCCCACTGTACGGCCATGTGCTCAAGTTTTGCTAAAGCCCTGCCGCATTCCCCAGAGTTTGGTGGCCCTATGACCATGAAGTTGTCTAGGTAATGCACTTTTTTTGTCCCTGGTCTCTGCTTTATGAAAGCCCATTGGAAAAAGGAACTGAATTGCTCAAATAGCGCACAGGATACTGCGCACCCCGTGGGGAGGCATCTATCTACATGGAATTTGTTAAAAGTGGAACCTAGCCACTGCTGTGAATCTGGGTGTACTGGCAAAAGTCTGAAAGCAGATTCGATGTCCAGTTTGGCCATCAAGGCGTTTCTGCCGCACTCTTGTATGAGCCTTACCGCCTCTTGGAAATGTGTATAAGATACGGCGGATTCTGTGTGTGGGATGCCGTTGTTTAAAGACTGGCCTTTAGAGTAGGAGAGATGATGGATTAGCCTCATTTTCCCAGGTTCTTTTTTTGGACCAGGCCTAGTTGAGATATTAAATAGTTCTTTAAAGGCATGCCGTCCCAGGGACCTGCTACCCTGCCTAGTTGCAGTTCTTTCTTGATTTTGGTTTCTACTATCTGGGGGTTGTCCCTGGCTGACTTCAGGTTCATTGGGATGGTGTGTGACCCAGAGCCCTTGAATGGGATGGAAAAACCTTTGGTGAAACCCTGGCATAATATCTTGCTGATTTCCTTGTCTGGGTAGATGTTTAGGGCGTCCCTAAAGTTGCCCGGATTGATGGGTGTTCGTCCTAGTTCTAAAATTGGGGTTTGGCACCTATCATTCTTTCTTGGCTGGTAGTCTGATGCAGTTGCTTGCTGCATGGTCGCTGTTGCAGTTTGTGCAGGCGTGTTTGTACCAGCATTCTTTGCCCCATGTACACTGGTTTTTCCCAGAATTTCTGCATGGGATGTTTGGATTTGGCAGCCTGCTGGTTGTTCTGTCTGTGGGCATTATTCTTAGCCGCCCAGGGCTGGTTCTTCCGAAAGGGCTGCTCCCCTTTTTTGGATTTATCATTGTCATGGGATTTGCTTCCTTAAACATTTTTGCTATTTTTGGAAGAAGAATGCATGGTATCTTCTTCCTGGGGAGGTTCGGCGTTGAGGGTGTAGAAATCGTTCTGGACTTCATCCCACTCAATGGCTGGCCTTTCTGACATGCTCCTCCTAAATCTGATGTCATATGCTAGCCATGTCTTCCCCCTCTGGGTTACTTTTACTTCCCTTATTTTATCAACGTATGCCCAGATCTTCCTACCATCCATGGGGTATTTTTCTTCATATATTGTTGCTAAGATGGCAAAGGCTTGTAACCAGTTCTCCCAGTTTTGCTCGACCTGGGCGTTTCTGGCAATCTTTTTCTTCTATCTTTTTGGGGTCTCTGAAAGCGTCTTTCCCTTTGCGTTTGGGCTTCTATTAAGGAAAAGATTTCTATAAATTCCTTGGCCCATATGGCTTCTTTGATTGTGGTATCAATGTTCCATGCCAGGCATCTTTTGTATCTTTTGTATCTATTTAATATCTCTGTTTGGAAAGATTTCATTTTTTGGTCTAACTGTGCATTACAGATTGTTACAATGTCAGTTGTATTGCTGCCGGGTGTCCGTGTCAAGCCCGTATTGTCTGCGCTGGGGGTTGCCCATGCTTTTAGAGCACCTGCTACGTCTGTTGCTGGAGTTGTGGAGGCTGTTGTATTTATAGCTGTGGGTGCTACTGGCAACTGCTGTACTTGTTGTGGCGGGATTGCTGTAGGTAGGGTTACGGTTGGGTTGACAACCGTTATTGCAGGTTCTACTGTGATGGTAGGGTTTTAAGCCCCAGGTTCCCTTGTGGGCGGTGTCTGTTTCCCCCTTACTGCTACCATTAGTTGCTGTAATTCCGCTACATTCTCGCATAGCTTTGACATTTTTTTTACCTTTTTTGGCGCCTTCAGATACTTTCCTCCTTTTTAATGGTGCAGAAACCTCATCTTGGCTGGGTGGGCTGGTAATTCCTTCCCTGGGTAGGCCGTACATGTTTTCTCTAACCCATGCCCATCTGTAGTGCTCTGCTGCCTCAATGGCTGCTAACAATTGTGGTGATTTGGGTTTTTGCGCCGGTGTTCAGGGTGCCCGTGCTTTCCGTTTAGGCCGCATGATTTTCTATGCCTGTTGTAGGAAAAGGAAAAAAGTTTTATCAAGGAGTTAAAACTGTTGCGATCGGCAAGCTCTTTGAGCCTGTTCTATTTGTTGCCCGTGCTGGGTAACTGCTGGCTGGTACCTTCTTGAAAGGGTTCAAAGAAAATTGTCTCCTAGTAGCCGCTTTGTGCGGTGTTCATTTTAATAAATGGGCAGCCCCCAGACTTGTTTCAATGGTATTTAAATAATTGGTTTCGCTGTGAGGGCGCCCGTGCAAAATTACAGAAAATATTTTTAATCTGTAGTATTTGGGCCCGCCGAGCTTGAAATTGCGTTCGCAAGCTCTGTGTGGATGTCAAGAAAGACGAGCTCCCGGCTCGCTGTGCTACCAGGGTGGCTGTGGCTCTGCCCGCGTTAAAAACTGGCTTGTGTTATCTTGCCCCGCCTGCCTTATCAAGCGGGGGCTCCAGTCCACTGTAACAAATTGTATCTCTTCCCGGACACAAGTGTCTATTTTTCCTCCCTCGTAGCCCCAGCGCGGTGGCTCACCTGTAAGTTGTTGAATCGGCCTCCATCCGCGCTGGGCTGCTCGGGTGCCTCTCTCCTTCGTTCGTACTGGCTTAGGATGATTCTGCAGCACGCGTCTTTGTTTCGTTTTGGACACGCTCGCCGCTCGCTTTTCCTCTATGCCGAAATGTTGAAATTGACGCCGGCTGCGCTGGCTGTTCGGTTGCCTCTTCGTTAAGGCTGCAATGCAATTGCTTTGAACAGTACAATGTTCAGGAAAGAAAAGACGCTGCGATGTACAGCGAACTTTGTGATTTGCTAAAGAAGCAAGAAGATTTGGAAGACGCCAAGTAAACAGTGAACCCCCTGTTTGCTTGGGTCCCCGTTCAGGGTCCACAGATTATTTACTCTGAGCATGCTGCTCATCTTTATAGGACCCAGGGAGCCCCTGGGTCTTTGTTGTGTATGTGGTGGGGGCAGCTGTTGTCACAACCCCCCTGCCGGATAGCCGACTGTCTGGCTCCCTGGTGGGGGCAGATCTTTTGAACCTGGGCACTGCCTGATGGTGGTTTTCCTTATGGTGCATAGGACCTTGCTGTTTGGAGGAAGGGTGAGATGACTGTTCGCACCTTACCCTTCTGTGGCTTTGTGCTGCCGAGACTGCGTGTCTCCGTAGCTGGGGGGAGGAGAGGAGCAGGCACAAAAAGTTAGGGCTGCCCCTCTCTCAGCTGCCGATGGTAACAGCAGTTACCCTGCCTCGCTTGTGGGATGCCCATGCAGCATTGCCCATACCATGTCATCTGCCATCCTAGCCTCTAACAAAAACCCAGTGCCTGTCATCATGCCTCCTCAGCCCCCTACAATAAAATCCAAATGCCCTTGCAACACATCATTACCTGATCCTGCCTCCCTACCCACCTAACAGGAAACCTATAGCTGGCATAACATTTTTGGAAGACTCGGCACGGTGAAATTGATGCTGGACGAATCATTTTAAATTTCTGTAAGATGGGATTTGATCCCAGTTTGCCCTTCAAACACTTGCCCACGTATCTTCTCATCTCTAGCTAATATAAATGTGTTAATGTATGGGAGCGAACACAATGCTCGCTTTCCTAAGGATGATTACACAAATCCTAATATAAACTAACCTGCTAAATATTTTAAAACGTTCTTTTCACTTTCCTGAATGTACTAGAATGCAAAATAATACAAGACAAAACCATTTCCTCTGTTTAGCAAGTGTAATTTCAAGACTTGCACCTACAACAACAAAATGGCATGACTGGCTACTTTTAGTGATTGGTAGACTTGGAGCTGTTTATTGTGCACAGTTGATAGCAGCATTATCTATTGTCTTGTGGAGTCATGCTCAGTCTTTCAGGAGGCACAAATGGCAACAAAAGACAGCACCACCTGCATGCCCTTTATGGTGTGATAGTGAGGGAAAATGCTAACGTTCTGCATGGCAGATGGAAAGATTCGTGTTTACTCGAGCATCACCATTGGCCAAGACCAGTGTGTCCGCCCACTGCCTCATTCACAAACCTGGTGGTACGTGGCGTTTTTGGGACTTGAGGGGGGGGGGGTAGAAGATGGGAGAGTAAATAAATTGCCCTGGCAGGCTCCTTGTAAAGTAAAATGACCCAGGAAGACTCCCTCAAACGACATAGAACAACATCTATTTAATTTTTCTGTTGGTAGCGAAACATTGCCAATAAGCGTCAGAGCAATGAGCAAGTTAAGGGACAGCCTGTGGTGTCCATATTATAAATGATCAATATTTTCATAATTTTTGGAGCAATCATTGTAGTTTGATTTACTGTATATGTGTGGCTTTTACGTGTGCAGTGCACATTTAACTGGATCACTTTTAAGCTGAAATATGATCCACTTAAGTAATGATTTTCCCAGGATTGCATGGATTAGGAAGGCAGGTTTCCTGGTTGTGCAGTTTTCAGACCACACATGTGTACTAGTAGGTGACTACACTCCCACCCTTGGGACTGCAGCTTAGGAGCTATGTACGCGTAACGGCTCACTACATTAGAATTTCAATTATTCAGACCCTGTTAGCACCTGGCCTTAATTTGGCATGGACTTTAGAGCAGGAGTCGAGCAGATAGGGTGTCTTTCTTCCTGTAGCCACCCTGACGGCCACAGTGAAACAGTTGATGGTGCAGCCTGAAGTGGCCTTCAATATCGGTGGAAACCACTCTTTTGGGATGAAATCCCTGTGTTCCAGAGGTCCTCTTTGTGATGGCTTTTATGACCATACTATGGAAGTCTGCCAACCTAGGGGCAAGAGGAGCGATGAGAGGCGGTTTGAGACATTCAAAGGCCCGAATATGGAGCGACTGGGGAGCTGAGAGATGCCCACAAATTTTACTAGGATAAATGGGTGGACCAACTCTAAACCAACCCTCTCCTGTCCCAACCCCCACCCACCCCCAACAGCCACACCGGCTCACCCCATTTGGAAAGTCCTCCTTTCAAGTTGACTATAAAAACATGAACACCAATGTGCACAGTTCCTTACACCCTTTGATCTGAATCGCAATATTCCTATTTGAACTGAATCCCTCCCTAAATTAATCCTATGACACAAAAATCAAACTCTCTAAACGGCCTAACACATTTTTGCAACCCTGCACTTGGGATGCACTCCCCGAGGACATGTATTGCCCCACCAGATCCCTTATGTCGTCAGTTCCACGTAGTGCTCCAGATAGGATTTGGATGTGGGAGTATTTTACTCCATATATTTTTTTTAAGTTGGGGGTACATTTTTATTTTTTTTAGGCAGTAAATGGAAAAGACCAATTTTATAAGCGAGTAAAACTATTTTTTAACTGAAACGGAAATGATTTTTGTAATATTTCTTTCTTGGCACATAGTTGTTATTGATGAACATTAAAATATACTTCTTTTGATCAGCCAGTTCTTCCGGTGGTGGTACGTGCACTACTAGTCCAAACCTATCCATTGAGCTGTGAGTCTGAAAGCAGGAACCAAGATTCTGTGTCTTTTTCGTATTTCTACTCCCTATTAAACTTTTGGGAATATTTGCCAATTTTTAAAGAGTGAAAGGGGCCACTACACCCCACCCCTTATCTGTAGGGATGATTCCACTATTTCTGGTTATTCGCCACCATAGAATCTGTGAAGAATCTGGACAATTCTTCCACGGAGCCACCCCCTTTTTGAGGCTAGGGAGGTGAGCATGCTACGCAAGACCCTCCCCTGGGGTCTGGGCAAGTGGGACCTTACTGGGAGCGTTTCCCATTCGTGATCGGCAATCCCAGTCTAAACCACCTTGTCCGCATATATGGATGTGGAAAATTTTGTATTTTGTTTATTTGTAGTGCGCACCTTGCCCCGGGGCATCTGGGCGCATGTTTAAAAGCCAGTTACAGGTACCAGCAAATAGATACAATGTACATTTAGCACATATTTACATAAAGCTCAGAGCATCAAATAGAGAGGCGCATCAGGCACATTTTTTAAGAGGAGGTTACAGCAAATAGAAGCAATAGACATTTAACACATATTTACATAAAGCTCAGAGCAACGAGTCGGAATATACAGCCGAAACAGTCTAAGTACAGTGAACAGACAGTAATGGGATTGGCAGGTGTAGAGATTATGGTGAGGAAGCTAGGGCATCCCGTTCATGTAACCACAATTTGGTTTTAGCTTTGAAGGAATGGATGTGCGGAACATTTCTGAGAGCATTAGGTAGGGTGTTCCAAAGCTTAGCCGCGAGGACTGGGAAACTCGAGCCTCCGGATGTCTGAAGCTAGGAATAGTCACCGTTTGGGCCTGAGAAGATCTTTGAGGCCTAGTTGCTGTGTGTTGTGTGAAGAACGTGGAAAGGTAAGCCGGAGCTGCGTTGTTCTGGGCCTTGTGTGTTAGTACAAGAGCTTTGAGGGATATGCGGTGGGTGATGGGTAGCCAGTGCAAATTGCGTCTCGTGTTGGATATGGGAACATTGAGAGCTGCCCTTATGGCGTTGTTCTGCGTGACCTGGAGTTTATCAATGTTTTTTTGACTGGTCCCAAGGTAAAGGGTGTTGCAGTAATCGATTTTGGACATGCCGAGAATTAGACAGTTCTCTTATGTCAGAAAGGGTCGACATGCTGTAATCAGTTTGCAAGTATAGGATGACGCTGAGACAACTGCGTTGGTTTGACGATTGAGGGACAGAGTGGAGTCTAGATAAATTCCAAGTGTTTTTGTGACGTTGGAGACTTTGATATCGTTCCCATCAATGATGAAGGACTTCTATTTGGGGTCAAGTTTGGTGAGTTTGTATTGAGAGCCAAGAATGATTAATTGTCTTTTCATCATTAAGGCGGAGCCCATGATGAGCCATCCAGGCCTGGATGACGGTGTATACTCCAATGAGCGCTCTAGCATCTGTTACATAATCGCCAGGGATAGGGATGAGTATCTGGGTGTCATCCGCATAATTAGTGTAGGAGACACCCAGATAGTCCAGTATAATCCAAGATTCGGTTTAGGGAACACGTTAAGTGTGGGAGAAACACAAGATCCTTGTGGAACTCTGCACGGGACGTGGGATGGGTCAGCTACGGCTAGGGGAGAGAAGACCCTCATGGTTCTGTTTGCCAGAAAGGAGCTGATCCAGGATGTGGCTGCGTCGGAGAAAAGGGCTGCAATTTTGAGGTGGTGGCAGAGGATTTGGTGATCGATCAAAGCCTGCTGAAAGGTCAAGGAGGAGCAGGAGCGCCTGTTTGCCCTTGTCTTTCAACTCCTCGATTTGGGTTTTCAAATCAATTAGGGCTGTCTCTGTACCATGTCTGGGACGGAAGCCAGATTGTCTAAACCCTAAGAGATTATTGGTTTCAAGATAGTCCTGGATTTGGATATAGGCTGCCCGATCCAGAATTTTGAGAAGGTAGGGCACTGTGGTGATGGGCCTCTAGTTAGAGGGGTTACTGTGATCAAGATTGGGTTTTTTGATTAAAGGGATGACCCAAGAATCCTTAAGGTTGTCAGGTACAGTACCCGATTTGAAGGAGGCATTAATAAATGGGGTAATGAATGGGGCAAGATCACGTGCAACTTCCTTTATGACCGATGCAGGGCAAGCGTCACCTTGGCAGTTGGAAGGCTTAAGCTTTGTGATATTTACTACCTCCTCAATAGTGAGGGGGTGAGAAGCTAAAAGGTTTGAAGGAATGTTTGGTAGAGGGGGGTTTGTAGGATGGGGGGGGTAACCCGTTGAGTGAGGGAGGTGACATTTTTTGGTATTAATTTTGGCTTGGAGCATGGCAATTTTGTCAAGCAGTGCCTTTTGAATATTAGAGCATCAATCTGTGTCTGGGGTGCATGTAACAAGTGGGGCAACAGGCGACTCGAGTTCTTTGAGGATCTTAAAGAGTTCCTTGGTAGTTGATTGGGCTTGAATGATCCTTTTATTATAAACTTCCTTTTTTGCAACTAGGATGGCTTCCTTGTAGGTGAGGGAGGCTGTGGTAAGGTTGTTTTTGTTGACTAGAGAAGGTGAACTTTTCCAATGAGCCTCAGCTTTTCTTTTTTCTTAACGCAGATCACGTAGGTGGGGTGTAAACAAGGAATTAAGGTGAAGCTTTGGTTTTTGTTTGCGCAGTTTGAGGGGGGCAATGGTGTTGAGAGCTTTTAACATGGCACGGATGTAGATGTCAAATAGCACAGTGGGGTACGAGCACGTGGTGGACGCCGAGTTCAGGAGAGGAAGGATGAGTGGGAGTAATTTCTCAACCGTAATATCCTTTTTGTTGCATGTGGAGGTGGGAGGGGCAAGGTTAGATTTATCTGTAGGTGGACTAGAATTAATGGAGAATATTTTATGGTGATCAGACCAAGCGCATGGCGACAGAGGTGACGTGAAGCGCACAGTTCATGTCCGAAACCCAGTCAAGAGTGCGACCCTTGATGTGGGTGGGCTCGTTGACGTGTTTGGTAAGACCGAAGTCGGCCAGGACTCTTTCTAGGTCAGTGGCTTTAGCGTCATTCGTATCTTGGTAGCCTAAATTGAAATCTCCTAGTATAATGATTTGCAAGTTAGGCTTAGTGCTGGTAGCTAAAATAGAAGACAAATCCTCTGCAAATGATGGGCCATGGGGCCTGTAGATGAGATGAACAGTGGCTGTGTGATTAGGTGTGATCGGCAAGTAATTCCGCTGATGGCAGCCGGAGGCTGTTGGCAGCTCTGATGTTGAGCGAGCTCTTAAACATGACTGCTAGCCCACCCCCCTTAGTTTGGTTTGTGTCTCTGTCACACCTGATAATGGAGAAGTTGTCAGGGATGGCCAGAGTCAGAGAAGGGCGGGTTGGTGCACGCAGCCAAGTTACTGTGATTGCGAGAAAGTCTAGATTTTCAGTGACCTTGAGATCTGCAATATCAAAGGTGTGCGCGAGGATGGAGCGTGCATTGATGAGCGCGCCTTTGAGTTTGGGGGCCGTGGTTGCATTGTGAACAAGAGGAGGAGATTCAATTTTAGGAGCAGAGTGGGCCGTGGTTTTGCTGTCGCTGGAGTTTGAGATTATGTCGAGTGTAGGGTTGATCGAGTGGTAGGACCAGTGGCGACACCTAGAGGCTAGTCTTAGGTTTGACTGATGAGGCGCAGGGTTGACTGGAGTGTTTAGGAGAGGTCGATATTATGTGATGAAGCAGTGGTGTACAGTTGGTCGCAGTGTGTGCCTGAGATAGAGAGGAGCCCGCAGCCGGGTTCAAAGTGTCTCTGACAGGCGTAGTGTGGTGTCTAGTGGGTGTAACGGAATTGTTGATTGTTATAGGTTGGTGTAGAGGTAGGTGGCGCAAGCGAGAGCCTAGCCTGAAATTTCTAATGCTAGTAAGGCATGGTTGGTTGGGGTTGGGTTTGGTGGCGAAATGTAGTAGCCAGAGGGCTGGATCGTTTAGATAAGGGTTAGAACCTGTCATGATGAGTGCGATAGGTTGTTCAGGAAATGTCGTTATATTGGTTGTGGGGGTGGGTGAGACGTAGAACTGAGCGGTGACGGTGAAGAGCTGTGACCAGGTTAGGATCTGATAGGTAAGCAATAAGTATGTGGCGAAATGTCGGCAGGATAGGGTGCGTGATTTGGTGCACTATCAGGTGAGAATAAGTGCATTATAAGGGCTGAGTTGGAGGTAGAGTGAAGTAGGGGTAGAACTGAAGTTCTCTGCCTAGGCAGTAGGTCAGAACAGATTGTGCAGGTGAGTGCAATAAGAGGTAGGATATGGTGGCAAGCAGGTGTAAATACTGGCATCGGGTGGTGGCCTGTAGATGCGCAGTGAGAGGGCTAGTTAATGTACAAGTCAGATGCCTCGTGGGTCACAGTAAATGCAGTTTGTTTGACTAGGAGGGCATGAATGCGGCAGGTCTAGAGAAGCAGCCAATCAAAAGGTACAATTATCAAGCTAAGCAAGAAACTATTGAGAACGACTTGCATGGAATATAAGCAAGAATGCGTTGGATATATGCTATAAACAAAGGATTGGCAATCAGCCAAAGTGACACAATGGGTACAGTTCAATTTGACTGGTAAGAAGCTAATGCAGTAGGCCTAGAATGGCAGCCGATCAGAAGTGGCGCAGAGACCATGCTGTGCAAAGGCCAATTTAATTAGCTAGCATGGGCATAGGCAGACACGGAGTAGGACAAACACAGTAATAGTGTAGGCAAGCTTTGCACAAATACAGAATAAACTGGTAGGCAGGCCACAGAATCAAAGTTAGTGCTAGCAAGTTGCATGTACTGGTAACATATGTAGAACACTGTGTACAAATGTAGCCAAAGAGACGCGGGCCGGCTTGGAAAGGTAGCAACGTGCGTGACAGGCTTTACGAGTACTGAGCAAAAGCAAATCTCAGGACACAGGCAATGAAGCCGCGCGTGGCAATAAAGTACAAGATGGCCATGGCCAAGAAGGCAGATGGGTCAACTAAAGGTACCTGTGGAGTGCCTCGAGGCTGTGTGATCACGTCGATCGTGGTCTTTGGAAGTAGGGCTCCAGCACTCTCCCCCTTCATGGGAATTGACAAGAGGCTAGGAAGTCACGGCGGTAGCGACCCGTGCCGTACTGCCAGTGCGGACAGGTGCAGACAGGAAGGGGGCCTTGGGTTCTGTGGGCCTTAGGTGAGGTGGGCCGGCTTCCGCCTCCGGCTCACCTTACGGCCTATTAGCACGGAGCATGGAAGGTTGCTAGGCAACCAAGATCAACAAAAGTAGCTGTGTTGCGGCGGCTTTTTTAGGGTTGGGAGGCCACGGCAACGACTCCTCGTGGTGGTGGTCGGTGGGGATGGGTCATGTCCTGTAGGTTGTGGCCTTCTTGAGGGGCCGCTAGGGCTGTAGATCGCACAGCGAGGCGCAGCATCAGCTGTTCTGTTGATCTGTTCTGTTGAGCGGGCGAAATGAAAGGAGTCAGTGTCTAGCTGACCCTGCAGCAAGCGGGCCTCGCGGGAAAGGCAGCGCTCCTCTTACGGTTGCTGTCGGGCTCCAGCCCTGTGGATAATAGCTCCAAAGATCTTCTTGTCATGTACGGACTACAGGCAATGCAGAACACAATCTGAATGCCATCATCGGTGAAGAGAACATCCTACAGGGGAAAGGGAACTGATACGTAGGGGCGAACCTCTGCATTAGTGACATCCTGGAGGGGCAGAGCCACGCTGGTATACAGAGCCAGTGGCAACGAGGTGGGCTGGCAAGCCAAAAGCCCGAGGATTGTCGTTCTACCTAACCGAGTTTGGAGAGTGAGTATAGATGTGAACGCCTGCGCCACATCTGGTGGCGCAACCATGAACGAGCTGTGTTTGGCCAATAGGCCGATACTGGATGCCGAGACCAGATCATTAGAGGGAGCCTGAGTCCCAAAGTTCTGCAAACGTCTGACTGTAGCTACAGAGACCAGCAGCTGCAGGGAAAGCTGACCAGGTTAGTGGAGCCTGAGAACCCAGAAAGTGAAAACACCCTATGAAAGGGGGATTGAGAGAGATACAAACATTTAAATAACAGCTCGGAAAACTAGCCATGTTACAGGAGCCTGCGAAACCTGAGGGTGCAAATGGCTTATGAAAGGGGGATTGAGAAGAAATATGGACGCTTTTGAATTAATTCTGAGCAAAGCAACGGAACTGTGATAAGACATTTTAATGCCCGATCCGTAGCACAAAACAGATACTCCATCTTTGACCTCCTTGCCTCTGACAAGCTGGACCTGGTTTTCATAACCGAAACTTGGTTCTCTGACAACTTTGCCCCAATCGCCAGTGAAGCACCTGACCCCCCCCCCCCCCCGACTACTCCCTCATCCCACTGAACCGTTCCTCTATTAGTCTTCAAATCTCTCTTCCACGCCTCAATCATTGACAACCAACCGTCCATTCCTTCCTGCGAATCACTCCTCGTTAAACTATCCCTCTCCCTGTTGCTCTGACACAGCTTCCTAATAATCTACAGGCCCCCCAGCTACGATAGACAATTTGCAAACAACCTCGGCGACTCTATTGCCACCCTCCAACTAAACCATCCCAACCTCACCCTTCTTGGAGACTTAAGCATATGGCTCGACATCCCCACCAATCCTATGACACACTCTCTGGTTGACGGCTTAACCTCCAACCCCACATAAATGGCCCGACTCACTATAAAGGACACACTCTTGATGCCATCTTTAGCTCCAACACCCGGATTGATTTAAACCGCCCCCCCCCCACCCCTATCATCTGGTCCGATCACTTCATTCTCTTTCGCCGTTCGCTCACCTGAACCCCCCCCCCCCCCTCCCATACTCGAATCTGAACCATCGAATCTACGCAAATGCTGGAAAAAACTAATAATCGTCCCGGACCTAGCCGACGCACTCCTCCAGTCTCCACCACCTACCTGCCAACTCAATAAACTAACCCCAGATGCCTTCGACTCATGGCTCAACTCGCCTCTGATGCGGCTCACACCCCCCTGCAAACCATCAACCCACTGTGGCCTCTTTTCCAGATGGTTCACTCCTGAGTTGAAGACCAATGAAAAACTATATAAATATCTAGAACGCAAATGGCAGAAAGACAAAACCAAGGAGAGCAGAGCCACATTGGCCCGACACCTCTATCAGTATAAGGCTGAAATCCGGAAAGCCAAAAAAAAGCCCACTACAACTCCCGAATCCTAAACTGCAAAAACCCAAGCAAGGACCTCCACAAATTCATCTCTGAATTCACCAAACCGGCTTGCACCACGACCGTTCCGGCCCCCTCACAATCACTGTGCGACTCACACTCTCTCCACTTGTACACCACGGCTCTTGAAAGAACAAATACGCTAACCACCAACCTGGCTCTCTTTCAACCTCCATGCAATACTGGAAGACCCAAAACCACTTCCTGTTAAACCCCTTAAAAACGGAAATCATGGTATGTGGCAAATCCGAACTCCTTCCACACCCACTACCCTGGCCAGTCGCCATGGGCAACTCACCAACCCCCTGCAACTCAGTGAAAAATCTTGGATGCACCCTTGACTCTGACCTAACACTCTCGCGCCAAGTCAACAAAGTCTCAAAGTCCTGCCACTACCACCTTAAAACCCTTAGGCGCATCTTTCCATATCTCTCATTTCCCAACAGACTCTCTGCGGTCCAATCAATCGTTATATCAAGACTGGACTACGCAAACCCCCTATACCTCGGAATCCACACGTACCAACTGAATAAACTCCAAAGGGCACAAAATGCGGCAGCCAAAATGCTACTTGCACTCGGCCCAAGAGACCACATCGCCCCAGCCCTTAAGACGCTACATTGGCTTCCAGTAGCCCGAAGGGTGACTTTCAAAACCTTATGCATCTCCCATCGAGCACTACATAAAACTGGACCTCAATGTCTTCAAGACAAACTAAAACCTTATCATCCCACTCGCACCCTTAGATCAAGCTCAGCCGGCCTCCTAGTAATTCCTAAGACAAACTCAGTCAGGTTAGGCGGATCATCATTCTCAGCCCTGGCTCCAACCCTGTGGAACTCTCTCCCACCCTACATCCGCCTAACTGAGGATTTAGCGTCTTTCCGCAAACTACTGAAAACCTGGCTCTTCCCCTAAAAACCAACCGGTTTAGGCTCTTCCCCTTAAACCAACCGGTTTCCAAACGAACAGCATCACAATGACACCGACCCAACAAACTACCTGATGCGAGAAACTGACAGCTAATAAACTCGAATGTAAACGAGAAAGACAAACCGAACTAAACGAGTAAAGTAGATCAAAACAGTGAAGTGAATAAGATGAATAAATCATAGGGAAAAGTAAGGAGCGCTCAATTGCTGAAATGGACATAATGCATGAGGAGGGAACAAAGTGAATGGCGTGGACGAAATAGTTAGAATGGATGAAGCGTGGTGAACAGATGAATGCACTGAGTGGAAGAGTGCATGAGTCGAAGAACAGATGACTAGATAGATCAAATGAGTATGTAGATCGGATGAGTACAGAATAGATTAACATGCTAAGCGGATGAACGTGTAGAGCTGATTGAGTGCGTAAATACAGAGAAGCAAATAGAACGCAGGAGTGCGTAGAACTGATGACTATACAGAGCGGATGAGCATGTGTGGTGGAGGGGGCGGATGTGTGGGGCGGAGAAGGGGTGTAGAGTAAAGATGAATGCATTGAACAGGATTACTGCGTATTAGTGAATGACTTTAGAGGCGGTTGAGTGCATATTGCAGATGAGTCCGGGGAGCAGACCTGTCAAATACGTGGAAGGCAAGAAATGCGTAGAACGGTCGAGTGCTTAGAACAGATGAGTACATAGTGTGGATGTGTGCCGAGAACAGATGATTATGGAGAGCGGATGAGTTGAATGCGTGGAAAGCACGAGTGCATAGAGCGGATGAATACTTAGTGGGGAGTGCGGAGAACGGATGAGTGCGGGGGCGGTTGACAGTAGCGAGCGGTTGAGTGTGGCGAACGGATGAATGAGGTGAGCGGATGAGTGAGGCCTGCGGAGAGCGGATGAGTTGAATGCATGGAAAGCACGAGTGCACAGAGCGGATTAGTGCATAGCGGGAGTGCGGCGAACGGATGAGTGTGGGGCAGATGAATGCAGAGAACTGATGAACATAGAGAGCGGACGCGTGTGGCGAGCGGCGGACGCGTGTGGCGAGCAGATTCGTGCGGGGAACAGGCGAGTGCGTGCGAGGTGATGGTGACTGCGTAGTGTGGATGAATGCGTAGAACAGACGAAGGTGTAGTGCATCCGAGGACATAAGGCAGACAAAACCTAGGGCGGATGAGTTACATATACCGGGTGAGTGCGTAGAATGGATAAGTAGGAAGAACGGATGAGTACGGAATGCTTGCAGAGCTAATGAATGCATAGAACGGATGAGTACGGGAATGGATGGATAAGCAGAGCGAGATGATGAGCTGGACAGAAAATGTAGAGTGGTGCACTGCATAGAATAGACTACTGGCAGAGCCGACAAATATAGAACAGACGAGTGCATATGACCGAACAAGTACATACGAAAGACATGCGCCTAGAAGGGACATGCGCCGAGTGGGGGACGAGTGCGCTACGGGGACGAGTGTGCAGTGGGTACAGGAGTTTTTGTGATGGAGCGCATGCGTGGGAATACAGGAGTGTATATGTGAAGCACACTGGAGCGAGGGATGGACTAGAGCACGCAAGGCGGACTGGAGTGCGTGAGTGTCGAGCAGACCGGAGTGTGTAGGGCAATCTGGGACGCATGAAATGAATAAAAGTGCATAGAACGGACTTGATCCCATAGAATTGCGTGACGTACATCGTATGATTTGAAAAGCAGGGAACATTTGAGAAAGCATATATCCCATAATTACCCGCCCCACACTTACTCTTCTTTACACCACCAATCAACTAGAACACGGAGATACTATAACACCATTCGGTATAACTGTTCTCATATCAACATCTCCCGCTTACTGCCCATCACTCGAAGTAATCGCTGCTGGTTACACACCCCCAGCCAGGCGTTCTCCTCAGGCCTAACGCAGCCACACTCGGTCTGGATAAATCCTGCCAGAACGAAAACATACTCCTGATCTCTCAACCACCACACCTACCGCTAAGAAGCAGCTACTAAACGAATTCTGCACCAGCTGCACACATGCGCACACGCACCTTTTGACTCTCTACTGAACCGAACTTCAGTTCCCAAGGGCGTTCAACCTACCAGCGCCTTCAGACCATACCAATGGTATATAAGGCGCTATATAAATGCAAAATAACGTAACATAACAACCGCAATATCTGCAGCTAGGAATAAAGAAAATAGCCTGTATGAGGATCACAGGCCTTTGAGGAAATCCCAACACCTTGGACGAGTGAGTGCTTTTTTAAAAAATGTCTTTTTGTTTTTATTTTATTTTTTTACACTAAATCTTGGAGGAATGGAAATGTTCTCACTACACTTTTTTTTTTTTTTTTTTTTAACAGGAAAAACTTGATATGAAGACTGGGAAGAATATCCTGGGTGTTTAAAAAAAAAAAAAAAAAAAAAATATTGAAACCCAAGACACACCGAATATAAATTGGGCCAGGCAGACGCCCTGTTGAGGCTATTGTACAGCGCCTACCATTTCCCTTTCAGTTGAATGTTTTTTTCTAAAGTTGTGGGCCCAGTTAGTTGGATGGGATCGGACTGAAGAACTTTGTGTTGGACCTTAAAGCATAACTTTTTAGCTTTTATGTTGGGTAGGGAACTTCCTCATAGCGATGCGGCTAGTTAGGCGTTGACTCTTTATTTTAATAAAACCTCTTGAATGCATTCTAATCATCCAAATCCTTCTTCTGGTTCACCAGACCCCCAGCGTTGGCCCAAGTGTTCATAAGGCAGGAACACTTCACCCAGCCTTCTGTTGCCAGTTGTGAGGGACAACAATTAACCTGCCAAACATGGCTTTAAACCTACACTGCTTGATCCACCACTTATCTCTTAACACACCGAATAGATTCCGGCCAATATGCAGAAAATGTTGGAGAGTTCTTGGACTGCTGACTGAAATGAGGCCCCAATCCTACAGCGCTTTGGGCCAGACGACGCCCACACACACACGTCAGGGGAAGACCCCTTCCGGCAGCCAGTTTAACCGAGCAGCACTGCACAGTTAAAGGGCTGCCTGCATGTGTTGGCACTTCGTGATTAGAAATAAAATGGCATTTTAGAGCTCAGTTAGAGGGGTTCCTGTTGCGTGCTGGGCATTTACCCTGAAACAAAAGGAGGGGCCGGGCAACCCAGCCAACCTCCGGTTTCTGAGGTTGTCTGCTGGGTCACTCCTCCCCTCCCCCACAGGTAACGCTTTAACCACGCAGCTCCTTGTATGAAAGGGCCACCTGCTGGGTGTTGTAGACACAGAAGGAGAGCTGCGGCACGCTGTTGTCACACCTTGTGGTGCCCAGCCTCTCATTTTGTTTTGTCTTAACAGGCTCTGAGCCTGTGATGTGGAACCAAAAGGAGGGTCTGTGCACAATTAAGGTAATAATGCAAGTGCGCCTAGCTCTCCTGCTCTTAACAGCCCTCTTAGGCGAGGGGGGGGGGGCTCTCATTAGGGGGTGTGGCCCAAGTAAACCCGTACAAAGGCCACGCTCCCTAACCAGAGCCCCTGTTAGGGAGAATTCTCTTAGTGCCAATTCCTCCAACCTTAAAGCCCTCCGGCTCTTTTGATAAACTTTGGGACTTTGAACTTTTCAAATCAATGTGTTTTCTGTGTTGGTTAGATTCCATAACCAAAAGGAAACAAACTACATAGGCATCATCTTTTTCATTTGTGTCACACTGCCTCTTTAGTGCAGTGACACAGGGAAGTCTTTCAGATTTCCCAAAGGTTTGAATACCTTCTCTGGGATCAACTACTGTTTCCCAGAACAGTGGAGTGAAATTGACTTCATTTAGCCCTGTACGTTTCTAGACCCAGCACATCCTATCTTACAATAGAGTGCTGGAGGGGGTTACTTAGTATCCCCTATGTCTAGTTACTCATGTAACAGTCAAATGTTACCCTTTCCTCTCAGAATGGCTGGTGGCAGTTGTTTTACAACGAACTACCATGATTTTTCCCAACCCCGAACTATTTGTAGCTCCGATAACGTTAAATCGCAGGAGCCATGTTTTTGAACATGGCGCCCAGCTGTCGTTGCTAAAAACAGGTCCCAGTCTTCTTTTTTCGCCATTCATTTGTGGAAATGTCCTATAGTTTTTCTCTGCGCGCCAAACCAGGTTTGGTCTCATTTTTTTCATTCGTCTTTAGCGGGCTTCAGGAGTGAAGACCGCCTCTGGCGCCCGAGTGTCTGGGGTAGGCAGGAAGTGTGGGAGGTGCCCAAAACTAATGCATTGTGCTGATTAGCTGGCTGACTGTCCGGCAAGGACAGCCACCCTGCTGGGTGAGTGGCAGTTAGGCTGGAATGAATGGGAGAGAACTGAATAAAAGGCGAGTCTCTTGGCTTCGAAGGCAGGGCCGACCACTGGAATGAAGGAACCGAAGAAGAGCTTGAAGAGGACGGCTGCTGCAACTCCTGGAACGTTGGTTTGCCCGGTGAAGCCCTGCCGCAGGTCCGAATCGCTAAGTTTGCATCGACAGAGAAGCCCTGCTAAGGATGACTTCTCCCTTTTGAGTTGGTAGGACCAATCAACTCCCAAGTAAGCCACCTGGACACCTATCTCGGAGCTGGTTGCATTACCTCAGAGTGCTGCAGGAAACCGTAGAGCCACGGAGAGGGACACCAGATTGTGTGCGTCACTTGTAAGCTTGCCAAAAGCGTTTGGAAGATCCTCTGGACTCCCACGACGTCGGACCGACTGAGCCTGGCTCCCCTTCCCCCTCCGCTGAGTGTGGGACCTCTGACGCAAGGTCAGTCCCCCTTGACAGCTAGGACCAGCGTTGTTACCAGCGCGGTAGCTGAAACTCAAAACAGCCACTGAAATAGAAGTTTGCCAGTTGCAAGCTTTGACCAGTCCCAGTGCAGGAGTCCCTAGATGTCCTCCCTCTTGTCCCCACGACTGAGACCCAGGAGCAGCGAGATCTGCAGGAACAGAAGTCTTCAGCTGCATCTTTTTCTTCATTATAAGGTACTGTAAAACAAGACAGAGAGAACTTGCCTCTTGCTGTGACAGTGCTTGGATCTTCTGCAACTCACAGGCCTAATCCGCTTGTGACCCAACATATGATGATTCTTTTTACAAACTAGTTCTAAGAACTTGGGCAGAGACTTTTCCGTTTAACCACCAGGACTGTGGTGTATCCGATCCAAGACTTTAGCCCATTAACTTTGGCCCTACCAATTGAATTGAATTGAATTGACTCTTCTGGTGAACTCAAAGTATTTGCACTGCCTAAGAATAGTTGTAGTCTTTCATGTTCTGATAACCTTTGCCTTTTACTTACTTTTTAAAGATTGTACAGTATTGAAGTATATTTGTGCGTTACTATATGATTGCCTCTTTCTAATGAGTGTTTTATAATTGAACTGAAAAATAAATTGTTATAAAAAAAACCTTGAGTGTAGAGTCTATTTGAATACCTGTAACTGTGAATCTTTGTAACTCCACTACTGCTCACATTTCCCCTCTTTAGATAAGCCTGGCAACTCAACACGCTACCTAACTGTGTAGTGCAGATTTATACCAAAGGTTGGTTTTCTTACACCTGTAGTCATAATTGTGTGTAGTGTTCCCAGAGGGTACTGCATACAAACTTTGCCTAACAGCAGCATCCCACTGAAAGCACTGGCCAAGCTGTGCCACCTTAAGCTTGTTGGCTTAAGAGGAACGTGCAGAAATGGTGCTAATTATTTAAAACTGCAACTTGCGTGGGTCTTTTAGGCATCGTTTTAGTGCACCCTTGGTGACTGGCTTGTCATTTGTTTGTTTTGGCACCTATCGCTCTCATTGACAGTCACTGTGCCCTATGTCTACCGTCGAGTCCTTGCCCTGCCTGCCAGTTGATTTATTAATAACGCGATCCTTACCATAAATAGCCTTGCGTGTGCAAACTGCTCATTTTAGTCGCCCGAGACCATCTCATCCTTTAAAAGTTTGTATTGGGGAGGCTGGGGGGGGGGGTCTTTGACATTAAAACGCTAATCATCAGACTTCATTAAATTGATTGGACTGAAAAAATTACTTTTTTTTTTGGCTGAAGGTGAACATTGGGTGGGAGAACAGCCATCTTAAATGAGGGTCAGTAAAGTAAGTTCCTGGCCAGGGTCCTCCAGATAAGTGGCGCATCAACCCTAACTTCCTAGAAACAAGCAGGCGCCCCTCCACCCCACCAAAAAAATAGGGAGTAAAAATACTTCAGCAAAATATGGGAAGCAATGGAACATACAGCATCCTGCTTCATCCGTGTGTTTGAGTGGGTGGTTCCAGCAGAGCAGGGCCACAAGACGGCACGTTATTATTACCACCTGATGTACATTGAAAATGCATTTTGATTTGCAGAAATTACTATATGCAAATTAGTATGTATATAAGAAAGGTAGGTAGGTGTTGAACTAGAGTTTTACTTGCCTAAAATATGACCCACCCTATGGGAATGGGAATGACTTCCCTAAAACATCACTTTACTCCCACCTTAAAAATGCTTCCGTGCCAAGTTTTCGCCGGAACCCTGTCGATCCATGATCACTGTTCTGTGCTGCACCTATCCCATACTGCCTCTGTAGCATCAGTAACCGCGCACGGCCATTGTACAGTTCTCGGAGTTTCCTTTTTTGTTGTTCCCCTTTGGCCTGCATGCTGACGTTGGCACCGAGATTGTGCCAGTGTGTGGTATCTGACATTGTATTACTAATCGCATGAGGGGGGGTGACTCGTGGCTCCTTCTGGCAGGGGTGGGAGGGAGTTGGAGGGGGGAGGAAGGGCCGTGTGTGGCGTTTTCTGACTAGAAAACTCATTCTCTAATTTCCCCTTGCTGAATCTAATTTCAGCAGCAGACGATTGTACCGTGTGGGTCAGTCTTGCCGCCACCATGGTACTGCAGTCCAGCTGGCGTGACCATGTAATTCAGGGGTGCACAGATGCCTGCAGCGGAACTGTAGAACTGTACATGTCCGTCCTTCTCTCCTTCCCCCTACCTGCATCTGTTAGCCAGACCTTGCCGTTTCGCTGGCAGGCCTCCCAGCTCCACAAGCAGGGCCTTGACCTTGGCACAGATTCTTGTCATGCTCCAACAGGTCCCCACCTGTCTAGGCAACAACTTCGGGCCTAAACGGGGGGTGTTTTGTGGATTTCCTCAGCGGCATCTCTCTTAAACCACCATGAAGAGACAGGGAACACCCTCGGACACCAGACCGAGGCTGCACAACCACAACAAGCGAGGGGTCCTCCAGAGACGCAAGCGCACACTGGCTACAACACAATCTTGATACCATTACTTTACTAATCCACAGCGTCTGATTAATTACATTTTATAGCATGCATTAAAGCCCCATCCTGTTGCAACACCCCCACTCCATGAACTGCCATTTTACAAAAGTATGTTTGCTCCTACTACGAACTAGTCTTTCCAAACCTACACCAGCTAATCCTCCTTACCAAGCTGACCTCAGCAAACTGAACTTTCCATATCCATAGTGTCACTTATTCCCGACTTGGGCCTGCTAGTCCTTGTTTTTTGCCCCCACTACCCAACTAAAATGGCTCATTAACTGCTACCAAGAAAACGAAAACCTGTGAGAAACCTGAGGTGTATTCTCACTCCTACTGCCGGATCCTCTATGCAGGTGGCCAGGGAAAGGTCATCACTATTGGGTCCTGACCCTGGGGGTGGACAGCGGACAACGAGGGACGATCACCCGGGTGGAGGGTCCTTGGGGATTTTGAGTAAGTAATATACCTTTTAGGTGAGACATGGTTACCCCCTTATCCTCATGATAACCAGTGTAACGCTCCCCAACCTTTCATGGATCATAAGGCAGTTCACCTCTATTCCCCTCTTGGAGTATCTAACAGTACTGAAATGAGGAAGAAACAACTGAAAGTAATAGACCTCATTTACTCTCAACACTTTAGTGCTGGGACAACGAAGAAGATGAAAGGGTCAGGCATGTTTTTGTAATCCGAGCCAGGCAGCATTAATTAATGGAATACACATGCAGCCCTTAAAAGGACCACAGGTGTATAAGAAGTGGACTGCAAAGGCACATGAGAGCAGCAGGGGAAGAGGAAGACGCAGCAGAAAGAGCAGTGCTGGTATCCGAGAAGCAGACTCCTACCAAGATCCCGGGAATCCTGCTGGTGGGACTATGCAGGAAGGAGATCCCTAGGAGGACAGCAGGCGCTGCCGTGGAGTGGAGACTGGAGCTGCGCAGAGCTGGCATGTGCTGAACTAAGCACCCGACAAACAGGCTTTTCCTGCTTGATGAGAAGCCACCAAGAGGAACTGCACGGACCGGGTAAGTGTTGGAGACCCTAGAATTACCCGAGTGCTCCAAGGGACTGTGAATAGAGTAACGGTCCCCGAAAATAAGCAAAGTTGACCTTATTGAATACCGAACTGAAGGAAATGAGCAACACTAGCACCTGTTGAATAGCAAAGTGAAAGGCAAAGGCTACTAATTTTGAACATTGAGTTGCCTGAAACCGCACAACTACTAATAAACCATGAACTGAAAGCAAATGGAGGAATCTATATTGAATAAAAGACTGAGTGCAAAGGTTCAGAAATCGCTTGTTTTCGCTGAATATTGAAGGAGCTGATGAGCTATTGGACAGTGTGCCGGAGCACTATTTGTGTGATGTGGAATGGCATAATGCAATTTTTACTGCTCTGTGTTGCAACCTACAAATCCACTGGTGGATCCCTTTATTAGAAATCTGGTCTGCTCGACTCCCTTTCTGTGGGAGTGGAGGTGGGCAAGGCAGAAACCCGTTCCAAAGGTGCCCCCCCCCCCCCCAAACTGCTCCCTGAACTTGCTCCTGGCCTTCAGCAAGGCCAGTCCTGACTTTTGAATCTGAAACCTGTTGCAGTGGAGTTAAATGGAGCTAAATTTTCCTCGCCCATCTGTGCTGTAGAAAATTGCCTCTGGCTCAGCTGCTTTTGTGCCCAGGGATTGCAGACTGTGACTAACACAGCGGGTGGGGACTGTAATTGCACACTACGTGACCAAGAGAAAAGGAAGGCAGAATGATGGGGCTGACTTCTCAATTTTTCGGTGTGTGCTTTTATGCTGAGCTGCCTTCACTGCTCTTTGCTGTGCTCTAAATGACATGTTTACATTTGGAGCGGAAACCTTTAACCGATTTGGCCACACTTTCCGAACGGTCCTTGCTGTTACCCTTGTACAACAACTGTCTCCAAGTACTACTGCCACAGTGATAGGGTGACCAGACGTCCCGGTTTTGCTGGGACTGTCGGTTTTTGGTGCTCTGACCCCCTTTCTCAAGATTGTTTCCTTTTGAAAACTGCAGTGGTCCCGGTTTTTGGTAGTCGGTCTTTATAGCTGACGGGCATTAATGCACAATCTGACACAGAAGAAATGCTGCATTTTACAACTTAAGGTACTGTCAGTTTGTGATACATTAATTATAATATGTGTTATATTTGGTTTATTTGAACAGTAACACTTAAACACCCTTCTCCTCCAACCTCTACTGAAGTGTAGTGCCTTGACGGCCACTTTCAAGAGTTAGTCCTACTTTTATGTTAGTGCCCTGTCCCGGTTTTTAAAAAAAACTTTTTAAAATCTGGTCACCCTACACCAGTGGTCTTCAAACTTTTTTGGCCAGGGCTCCCCTGAGCAAAATTTGGGCAGGTCGGGACCCCCCAGAAATGCCAAATGGACAGTATATATTGCGCGCCGTCACCTGCTCCCATCAAAGTCGCTGGGCTCCCTCATCCCACTCCTACCCAGTCGCTGGTCTCTCCCCACCCCATCACACACCCAGGGCTCTCCCCACTCTGCTCCCATCACTATCTCATGGTTCCCGCCCATTGTGCTCCCACCATAGTCCCTCGGTTCCCCCATCCCGTTCCCAACACAGTCTGAGGGCCAGTGGCGGCTGGTGAATCTTTTTTAAGTGGAGGGGCATTAAGGGGAGGTTCGGGGGGGTTTCCCCCTGTGAATTTTTTTTTAAATAATAGGTTAAAATGTTGCATTGTAGAGCATACTTTTAACAAAAAATGGGTAAATAGCCAAACAGTTTGCAATTGTTGCTGGGAGTCCAGGGGGCAGTGAGTGGAAGCGCCCCCAAGTTAGCACGATCCTCCCCGCAATGGGAGACAATAATGGACAATCCCGTAATGGGAATAAGGCCAAGACAGAGTGCGGGTGAGCGTAAGTGGGAGTTTATCCAAAGAATATGGCATGCAAAGAACTCTGCATCCTACGAGAGCGCTCTGCCTGACAATCGCAAAGGCAGGCGTATTTCTAATACAAAAAACGTCATCAGAACCTACACACTATAGGGGGCACAAGTTAATTGGGATTGGGTGGCGTCGACTAACTATAGGTGTTGCTGCAGCGTGGTTGGTCCGGGTGAGATGTCGTCACTGGTCAGCCTCGTGGGTTGGGTTGGGCCTGGCAGGCCGGCTTGGGGTCATCCGGGCGGTGTTGGTACGCTGGGGCAGCCTGTGACAGTGATGAATGCCTTCCCTGACTTAGGTGCCCTAGATCATGCACATTTCAGTTACTTAAACCCCCATATCTAACTTCTACAGTAAATCTTTCAATCATTACAACACAGGAGGAATGCACCTTGTGGATTTACCGGTGTTCTGACGTTTGGTATTTCAGGTCGAGGGACTGGGCTCTGGAGGGCTTGTGCCGGGGGGTACATGTTTTATCACTGCGTTAGGAGTTACTATGAAGGGGGCTCTGTGTCTCGTCCCATTGTCAGGGGGTCCTTGTGCGGGGTCAGGCTCCTTGAGGTGGTCTGGGGGATGGAGGGATTTATGAGAGGGTGCTGGTAGATCAGTGGATTCAAACGTGAGTTTATTACCGTGCTGTAAATAACGCAGGTGGCGGCCGGTGGCCTTGGATGCTGTGGTGGGGCCTCTGACTCTCTGAAGCGGTTCCAGCTTGGTCGGGGGAGGTGGGGGAGCACGGCACAGGCCTTAGCTTCTTTTTCTACTTGGCAGGCTTCATAGGATAGGAGGGAGAATGGCCTTGCCTATATTCACAAAAGGTATTTTCCTCGTGTGTTGTCTAAGCTTTGAATACACATTTTTATATCATTGGTCTTCTGTAAACTACTATATCATACATACATACTACGGGTTTATTAAACATTTCGTTAATATATTCAGTCTAAGTACCTTCAGCGCTACCCAACATTACATTTACTACAAAGGTTGATTATTTTATGTACATTGGACGTTACATAAGGTAGCTCTAGGTTGTGGCCTACAGAGATTGATACTCGCCGCTTGAGGTAATTAAGAAAACATATACGAGTTCAGGTTTCTACATAAAATTGAAAGAACACTTATACAGATAAAGGTTATATATATATGGTCGACGTCTTTCTCTGTGGTTATAGCAGCACTAGTTCAGACCTGGGGTGGCATCATATAACGTCCCACCTTTATGATTGATCGATAGGTTGCAAAATCTGTTTAAACAGAGGTAGTTCATTAATACCAATACTTTGCATTGTTTTCTACTTCTCTCAGATAGTGATGCTTCAGCTTTTTCCCGGCCTCACGGACCAGGTCATGCGGGGTACAGTATTACATTGTGAATGATAGAATGTTACAGTGTTGACACCTTGGGTTTAGCTCATACCCGACTTTCTCATGGGAACGCGCTCGCGGCGGATCTACCAGGGTTATTGCGGCAGGGATACTTGGAAAGCCCTCCAAAGGTGGGGGCCGCGCTGCATCGTGCTGAACTCACGCCATCTTTACTGGGCAAGAAGGCTTCTAGGCCTGTCTAATGGATCTGTGGGGGCAATGTAATCGGCGGGCAAGCCCTCCTCCACCTGGGCCCGGGTGGTATGAGGGGGTGCTCGGCGAGGCATGGTCCTCACCTGGGGAGAAGAATGCAGGGGGGGGGGCCTTTAGGGCCTGTCCTCCCCTACATTTCCCCCCTTTCGTTACTTAAAGTAACGAATTCTTCAGGTCTTCCAACCTTCTGCATTCTTGTTCCTCTATTATCGCGTCATCCCATGCAGGTGTTCCCTTAATTGGCATCCATGCCCTACACACCCCCCTTAAGCTCTCTCCTCTTCTAGCATATTCATCAGGTGTGCATGTCAAATATATACAGTCACCACTTTCCTCCAAATCTACCCAGACCTCTGTGTACCATTCTAATTCTACATTGCGGGGCTCCTTGATAGTGGTATGCCATAACTTGTCAACTATGTCCTTGTCACGGTACATAGGCACTAACCGGTATTGGGGGGTGTTATCTGTTCCTGTCTGCACATATGCTTCTTGTGTTGCCCTCATTGTACCACTGGAGTTGCCCATTGTCACCATCATCATTGTGCCGTTAGGGACCGCATTTGCACAACATCGGAGGCCCACCTGGCACAGGCAGAACGCCACGAGGAGGAACACCATAGCTGGTAGCAGAAATTTCATTGTTATTCCAAGCCAAGAGGGAACCCAGGAGAAGATATTGTCGAACCACGTGCTGGCTTCTGCCCCACCTTCCATCTTCATCTTCTCTCCCAAATTATGTACTGCTTCGATCACGTGGGATAAGGAACCATTCTCCGCGTCTTCAGAAGGTACGAAAGTGCAGCAGGCACTTCCTATTTTTCGGCAAACACCTCCGTCAATTGCCGTCAGTAGGTCCAGAACATACCTGTTCTGCATGGTCATCAGGCGTAGAGCTCGCAGTTCTACTTTTATTATGTTGAACCCTTCTTCAGTGTCATTGGCTAACTGAATCAGTTCCCATCGTGTTATCTGGAGCCATTTTGCATTTGCCCTTGCTTGGACGCTTGAAATTAGCGAGGCAAAGAATGTTTCTACAGAGCTGAACAGCCGGTACCTGTCTGGAATCTGTGCCAATAAATCAGACGAAGCTTGAGATAAGTAATTTGATGCCCGTCTGTTCCGTGATAGCTCTTCTCCCTTCTCTCCGGAGGACAGGACATAGAGGTGTGATTTTGCAGTGGGAGGAACCACACCCTGGTGCATGTTCCCTGGCATCCTTTTATTTTCGTCAACGTGGCTTTCTGGAATCACCATTAGGGCCGAGTGCAGAGTGGCCATCGAGCAGCTGCCGCTCCATGCCTGGGGAAGGTGTAAGTAGGCCTGGTTCCCACATACCCAGTATGTGTCCATCAATGCGGCTGTTCCTTTTCTCATGTCTGGGATGGTGAGGGTTTTGTTGCAGTCTTTATTCGCCCCTACTGCCACTTTTCCTTCTCCCTTAAAACATAGTTCGCTCTTGATCTCACTTTGTAGCTTAAAGGGTTTTTCCATTGCTGTTACCCATGTTAGTTTGGAAATGTGCTCCTTCCATACTGGTGTGCATGTTTCTTCCATCCATCGCAGTCTGGCTGGTTGGACACCTCTCAGTGCTTCCGCTTTGCACAGTACTTCTTCATCTTTCCATTTGTTTTCGGAAAACAGTGTCCCTTGTATAGCAAAAAATGGTTCTTTGAGACATACCACTCCAGCTGCTTTTGAGTAGCACGTTTTTTCATTCTGTATAATCTTGAAAGTGACGTCATGTGCTTGGAAGGTATTTTTTATTCGGCATAGCGTGAGATGAAGGAGACATTGGGCATCCACAATGGGCAATTCTCTGGGCAACAACACTTTAGGTGTGCCTGATGCATGGGGAATGAGTGAGCAGACATAACAGCTCTCATTTGTTGTTTGTTTGGCTGTGGCACTCATATCGGCATACCATTTATTCGCTTGGTGGGGGTGGCGAGGATCTTCCATTTTGTCTAGACCTAGCCCATAGTACTCATCATACCCCCTCCTGCTTGTCCCTCTTCTCCTACGTTTGCTGTTTTTGATGGATGAAAAAATAGGCCCCTCTTCCTCCTCCCCACCCCCCTTGTCAAAGTTCTGATATGTTTCCTTATGTTCGTTAATAGTTATAATATTCCCGTCTTCCTCAATAAACAACAAGTCGCTTTCTTCGGATGGGGTGGGGAGGGTATTGGGGCTGTTAGATAGTTCTGGTATGGACATTGTGTTGTTTTCAACTTTTGTTTGTATACCTCTTGGATCAGACAGGGCGACAGTAGGTGGTTCAGTGTAAAAACCCCATACAAGGTATGATCCATCCCATACCAGAAAATCGCCTTCTTTGATATTTGCACTTGTGGTTGCATTGCTCCCAAGAGCACGAGTGATGTTATTGTTATTCCCCCCTCCCCCCTCGCTCATCTCGATAGAGATGAGCGCTATAAACCAATATGTCACCAGGCAAAACATTGATACGAAAAATGCAATAACACAAATTGACAATCCGCACTCGTATGAATATGTAAGTCTATCTATTAACATTTCTTTAATTCTAACAAATCTAGTAGTTGCAGGCTGCCCATTAGATGCCATGGTAACTCCTGTTTGAGATACAAAAATTCATTAAGTACAGACATGTAAACATTTGCAACGTTGGAAGCTCTTTTTTGGGAGTGGGTGGGGGAGGGGTTATTTCCCCAGACACGGGTATTTAAAATCAATACTTTTAGATCATTTTATATCATATAAGGAAAAACTTTTTCAAACGAAAAGAGAAATTTCAAAAATGAGATAGCACACAAAGACCATTCAATTAAAAGAGCGAAAATATATTTATAGAAAAAACTTCTACTACCACAAGAAAATGTCAAAAATGAGAGAACACCCAAAAAAACATTCAATAAAAAGAGCAAAAATATATTCTCTTATTTTTTCTCCAGTACTAATGCCATGTCATCAGCTTCATTCATTGTCAGTCGTTGCACACACATAAAAAACACCTTCACTCATTCTGTACAACTCCACTGTCCTCTGTTGTCTGTGCCTGATCCTGCGCCTCACCTTCCACAGCGCTATAGGCTCTGCGCACATCTGTCAAATGCACCCAGTATTTCAGGCCCTTCACCTTTACCGCCGTCGGTGTGCAAAACACTACCTCATAAGGGCCATGAAAACGTGGCGCATTCCACCTTCGCACAAAACTTCTGACATATATGAAGTCACCGGGCATTAGCTGTAATGGTTTGTCAGGCAGTGTTCCTAATTCAGTTGTGTTCCCCTCCTCTCTTGTAGAGGGGGGGGCTAGTTGCTTAGCTATTATGCGCGCTGCTCGTGTCAGTTTTTTCAAATACTCTGTAAATTCCTCTCCCAATATTGCTGCGCTTCTGTGTGCATCAGAACGTTCACGGAGGGGTGAATGTGTTGTGTTCATTCTCCTTCCCGTGACGATCTCATGAGGGGACAAATGGTGGTCTTTACTTGGCTGATTGCGCAATTCGAACAGGGCCAGAGGTAGGCAGTACATCCAGGTCTTTTTGAGGGAAAAACATAATTTTGACAATCTGCCTTTCAACAGGCCGTTCATCTTCTCCACTACGCCATTACTTTGGGGATGATAAATCGAACATAATTTGTGCTTTATTCCCAATAACGTAGTTACTTCTTTAAATAGTTCATTGACAAAATGGGTGCCGTTATCTGAGCGGATCACTTCGCAAATTCCCCAGCGCGGAAATACTTCCCTAACTAGGAACTTTGCAGCGCCCTTCGCATCCGGGCGCGCACAAGGACCTGCCTCCACCCACCTAGAAAATGGACATACGACCACAATCATGTAGCGAGCTCCATTACATCTCTCTCCCATATCTACATAATCAATGTGGAGCTCTCTGAATGGGCCATTTGGTTTAGGTATCGTACCTCTTAGTGTGCGCAATGTCATACCTGAGTTATAAATCTGACATGTTGTGCATTCCAATGCTAACCTCGTTATGTGTTCATGGAGGCAAGGTGCAAACCAATCTTCTTGTATCTCCGCCATTATGTGTTGCTTTGCATTATGCGCGGGAAAGTGTAATTGTTGAAAGGCTATTTCTAATAATGTTACTGGCATCACCGCTTTTCCTGAACTCTCTTGTCGCCACAATAAATCAGTCGGCGACTTGCTGCATCCCCTTTTAGTCCACAGCAATTTTTCCTCTGCACCAGCTCCCTCTTGCAGCTCTATTATTTCCTGTGTGGGCATCATGTTGTATCCTGTGGGGACCTCTTGGCTTGCTGTGTGGTGCAACATGTACTCTCCTACTTCACCTTTCTGCAAATATGAAGCTTCTTTGGCAGCGGCGTCTGCTGCCGCGTTCCCCAAAGATATAAAATCTGTGTTTGTGGTGTGGGCTTGGCATTTTACGATGGCCACTGCCGTGGGGTCTTGCAGGGCCTCAATCAGTTCTTTCAATAATTCTGCATGCTGAACCGGTGTCCCGTCTGCTCGTCGAAACCCTCTCCGCCCCCACCGTGCCAGGCCGCCGTGTACTGTGGTTGTCATATATGCTGAGTCTGTATATATTGTCACTGCGCACCCCTTGGCGGCACGCAATGCTTCTATTAGCGCAATTAGTTCTGCTGCTTGGGCTGAATAGTGTGATGGGAGGCGGTGTTGCACTAATGTTTCGTATTCATCTTCCTCTAATCGTACCACTGCCATACCCACATGTTTCTCTCCTGTCTCCATGTCTATTGATGCTGACCCGTCCACAAAATACACCTCTCCCTCGTTCAGGGCATTCTCAAAAACCACCTGGTCCTGACCTTCGTCACCTGTGTGTGTTGCGCAGTTGTGGTTCTGCATGTCTTCTATGGTGCACGCCTCTGTGATAAATGTGGCTGGGTTCACTGTTTTACATCTCACTATATGGATGTTTGCACTGGACAATATTATTTCATATGCTGTGGCGCGTTGTGTTGTCAATGTGCTCTTTGATCGCTCCAATATTGCAAAGAGTGAGTGTTCCACAAATAGTGTCACAGGACAGCCCATTACTATTGTGGCACTTTTTTCAATAGCGAACGCAGCTGCAGCTAGCGATTGCTCGCACGCGAAATGCCCTTGCATTACTGCGTCTAGGGTGCCACTATAGTAAGCCAGTGGCTTGTGCCCTAACGATGTCTTTTGTGTCAGTACAGCTGTCATCAGTGTTCCTTTGCAGTGTGAAAATAAGAAGAATTCGCGCCCATAATCTGGATTCGCCAGTACTGGGGCGCTTGATATCAGCTCTTTCAGTGAGTTAAATGATGTGTTCATTTCTTCCGTCCATTCTATGTGTTTGTTTACCTGCTGGGCCTCTTTCAGTGCCTGCAATAAGGGCCTTGTGTATGCTGCATAATCCAATATCCATGCACGGCAGTAATTGCACATACCCAGGAATTTCTGCATCTCTTTTACTGTTTTGGGCTCCCCAACTGCTCTAATCGCCTGTGCTCTGTCTGGTATGATCCGTTTGCCATCCTTTGATATCAGCTGTCCCAAGTATAGGACCTCTGTCAGGCAATATTGTAATTTTTCCTTGTCCACCTTGTACCCCTTATTGGCCAATAATGTCAGGAGTGTTATTGAGTCCTTTCTACACTCCTCCTCAGTTTGTGCACAAACCAATAAATCATCCACGTACTGAATGACTGTGCTTTCCACAGGCAAATTCCCCAAATCCTCATGTAGTATCCTGTTGAAAATGCTTGGGCTCTCGCAATATCCTTGTGGTTGTCTGCAATGTTCGAACCTCCTTCCCCCTAGTGTAAACGCTGTTAAGTACCTGCTCTCTTCTGCTAAGGGAATCGAGAAAAATGCATTTTTCAAGTCAATGACCGTAAAGTGGGACGCTGTCTTTGGAATATTGCATAGTATTGTTGCCGGGTTCGGCACTAGAGGAAACTCTTTCTGTATCACATCATTGAGTGGGCGTAAATCTTGTATCATCCTCCAGGAACCTCCCTTCGCCTTTTTAATCGGGTAAATACATGTGTTACATGGGGAGTTTGAGGGCACTATTATTCCTTGTGCTAACAGTGCATCTATAGTCTCTTTAATCCCTTCTTCTGCTTCACGTGACAATGGATATTGTTTTACCCGGGGCAAAATTGCTCCCTGTTTCAGTTTTATTACCACAGGCTGAACCCCATGTAATAACCCCACATCATGGGGGCCATTTGTCCATACGTTAGTGGGCACTAACCTCATGTCATCATTAAAAAATGTATGTGGTGCTCCTACCACAGCCATTAATTCAACTTCAGTTTGTCTAGCTGTAATTACAATGTCACACGGCATTGCTAGTTCCATCACTATTTCGCCATCCCTTTCAGTGTCAAGAAATAGCTCCTCGTCCGATATCTCCCGCAGTGGGATATTTGCATTTGTACACAGTACTGTGCGCCATTCACATCCTTCCATGTCGACGCCAATCACACATATTCTGTTTGCTGACACGTGTACTGCGTGTAAATCCAATGACAGCACTGACCCGGGAGTAGTGTCGGGGCTCACTATGGGGCGAAAAAGGAATTCGGCTGGTATTCTCCAATCCGTCCTTTTTAGTTCTGGTACTATGAGAGCCAGTGTTCTCATGCCCTCAACAAACATCTCCTCATTAATTGGTAACCCTCTGATCTCTTGCATGATTGTGTGACCGTGTACTACTGCTAGTATGCGGAGGGGACATATGCCTGGTGTTGAACATACGATACCGCTTTCTGTGAATGATATTGTCATATTTAGTTTGCTTAAGAGATCCCTCCCCAGCAAATTAATGGGAGAGCGTTCATAATACAGTAAGGGTGCTTTCACTGTCTTACCCCCCACTGTCACATCCAATACTTCTGTGTAAGGAACTTCAATTACAGCCCCAGAGAACCCCTGCGTCTCTAACGTTCTATTAGATAACGGGAACCGGCCCTCTCTGATACATGATTTCTCCGCTCCCGAATCCACCATGAATATAAATTGCTTGTCTCCTATCTGCGCTCCTATCAATGGTTCCTCTGATGCATTGTGGGTCGTAGATAGTACTGGACACGCAAGTGTTCTCTGTGGGCTGTCCTATGCGGGGTGTCTCATTGCCCCCCCTTGGTCAAAAATGTTCCCCGAAACTACCGACACCTCGCTATAAGGCGCGGGGGCAGGCGCTCCATTAGCTACTGTAGCGAAAGTGTTACCTGGCGTGTATTGCATATTGTCATTGTTCTGTGGGTGGTTTTGCGTTCTGTACTGATGCCCGTGTAGTTGTGCATTACTTCTTTGCCCTGTATTTTCTGGTTGTTGGTATTGTCCCATGGGAAGGCCGTAGGGGCTTCCTGGGTGGGGGTGACCGTACTGCTCCATCTCCTGAAACCCGTTGTTTTGTCTGCTCCTGCACTCCCTTGAGTAATGCCCCCATCTTCCACAATTCCAGCAGCTCCCCTGTGGACCTCTGGGACCCTGCCACCCATTTCCTCCCATTCCTCCATACCCTTGTCCTCCTCTTCGGCCCCTGTACCCACCTCTTCCCCCTCTTGGGGCCCACTCTTGCCACGCGGGACCTCCGTTCTGCTCTTGTTCGTTCCACTGTCGCTGGCCTTGTCCGGCCCAATTAGCTGCTATTCTCCCTTGTATTGCTATCTGCCCCTCCTCTCCTTCATCTCCCTCCCTCATGAGTGGGAGTCCTGCTACCGCTGCTGCAACCTTCACTAATTTCGACTGTACCAACTTCGCTTCGTCTGCCAACCTTCTCTGTGCAATTTCCCTCTCTCTTTCTTTTATTCTTTTGCAATGATGCACTATTATGCTTTGGATCTCTGGCCACCCCTTTGCCTCAACACCTGCTATTTTGTCTAGTGCCTTCTGTACCTCTTTTGGGAGCCCTCTTTTGATGATAAAGTAAAACAGAGACGTTGACTGATGCCAGGGCGTACCCGTTTCCGCTCTCCACATCTCCTGCACCCGGAGAATGTAATCCATAGCATCCTCCCCGTCATTCATTGTACATTGCATTACTGACTGTAAATCAGGGGTATCTGGGAACGTCTCCCGCAGTGCGTCCCACACCCTTGCTCGCACTGTATTAAAAGAAGCCCCGTCATGGCGATCACAATTCAGCGCCACGCCGGGGAAACCAGCCTTAGCCCATACTCTGTCCGCTTGATCTCCTACTGCGGATACTAGTAAACTTTTTATATCTCCTACTGCCAGCGGTATGCCAGCGGTATGTTTCTCAAATGCATATATCCACTTGCTCGCCCCTCCTGACAACGGGGGCAATAATTTCATTAGGTTAGCCTTGTCCATCTGGGCCCACGGTATATAGTTTGGTCTCCCCCCTCCTCTGTGTATCAACGGAAGTTGTAACTTCCCTTTTGCAGTTGCGCCCTCTCCTACCTTAGTCGCTACTGACTCCAACGATGCCATCTTCCCCACTCTATTTCTTAGTCGTCCCATCCACTCATCCTCTATGGTCCCTAGCGAGCATGCACCATCTACCTCCTCGCTTTCCCCTCCTACTGCCATACTCAATCTATCACTCTCATCCATCCCTCCTCTGACGTCACATAACAAGTCCTCTCTGATCCCTCTTTCTCGTGAGACATCACCGATGCTCCCTTCTGACGCTCCTACCTCTATAATTCGTGTCGGCTCTTCCTCAATTCTGAACAGTATTTCCCCCTTTTTCCATCCTTCCTCAATTTGTCTACTTTCGCTTGACGCTCGAGACGTGCGTCCTGACTGTGTGGGGGCGCACGCTGTGCGCTCACATATGTCTTTTATTCTTGAGAGTTCATCCCTTGCCACAAAAAGCCTCGACTCTAAGTCACTCGTTAGCTTTTCTATATCCACTCTCTGTGTGCTTCCCTGGGCGCACCCTCTAGTGCTTTCGTATGGCGGGGGGGCTGTTGGCCTTTGTGGTGTAACAGTTGTGGGGGGAGGCACATAAGTAGGGTCGCTGTATCCTGTTGCGGGGGCTGGTTTGTGCAATATTGGGTACAAGCTAATCACCTCCGTAGGTTGTTCAGTATTTAATTGGTCCTTTTCCCCTCTTGGAATCATGAGTGGGTTGTCTGTTGTGGACGGCAGATCGACATTTGGTGCCGGATCTTTGGGTGGGGGTACTTCCTCAAACAATCTCCAGAGGTCTAATATCTCCTTCCTGTTTTGCCATTGTTTTCCCTTATACTTGAGGCTAATACATGCTCGTACCATATCAAGAACGCTTTTGTCGAAAGAACCCCCCTCGGGCCAAATCTGGGGCAATCCCTCCCCTTTCAATTCAGTTACCCATTGATCGTGATATTTATTTATTCGTTCCGCGTACCCCGGTAAGCTCTTACAAATATGCGCCAAGGGAGTTTCTGCCCCCATATTCTAAATCACTAGCAACGACCGTGTTCACCTCCTTTACTTTTAGCTAGGTGTAGATATATGTATCTATATCTTTATGGCACAGACAAGAGCGGACTTCTCAACGATATCGCCCAAAGTTATTCACTGCACAAATCCTTTCTTATTCACCACAATTCATCTCCTTCCCATTCCCATACACTCTCATGTCATTTCACTTATAACCAATCAATTACTAGTTATGGTCAACACTCTCTAGCACCCCCTTGCGGTCAACCGATCCTCTCCACTACTCACACGGTGCGCGCACCCCTCACACTACTTTTCCACTCACACCTCTTCTTTTTTCCTCCCTTTCCTCCCTGGCCAGCTGTCCCTTAATTTCTGTTTAGGTGGCTGTGATCACGTCTGTTCGTGTCACTACTTAATACCACTCCTAAAAGAGTGCTCCCTATTTTATAGTTCTTCTACAGGTATGTTCACCTTATACCCTGTTCGCGTTCACCCCTTGCCCCGTATACTGGAAAGAGAGATAGAAAGAGTAGCAATCACTAAAAGTATCCTAAGTGTCTCCCTTTGCCAGACACCAATAACTTATTTTTTACTTCTTCATATATACCCAGTACTAATTTAGATAGTACTATGCGGCGCCGCCTTCCACCCCCTCTCGGAGCTAGGTTTCCGTCACTTCTACCTCTTCACTTACTTCTTACTCCTAATGGCCATATGCAAAGAAAAGATAAAGAAAGTTTTAAGACCTGCCTTTAGTAGACACCCGTAATTCTCTCCCCTACCTGCCCACGTTCTCCAATTCACAAGTTCCCCTCTCTCACCCTTTATGATCGCTCGCACTCGGTACTCACGTGCCCGTCTTGAACCGATAGTCTCCGAAACTGGGTCCGTCCAGGCGGTGTTGCCTTTCTGCTCAACGGTCAGCCCCGGCTCCGGCGAGCGGTACTCAAAGGGGATTTTGCAACCGGGATCCCGTACCCCATCTAGTTTGAGTGCGCACTTCTAAGCGTACCGGTCGCCGTTGGCGGGTAGCTTCCCGGAGCCGGCCCACCGTGCGTTTCCCTTTCTGACCGGAGATTCTCGTGCCAAAAGGGGGTCGTTAAAAGGAGTTCAGGAAAAATAAATTTGGAAATATCACGCTATCGGGGTCACCACTGAGTGGAAGCGCCCCCAAGTTAGCACGATCCTCCCCGCAATGGGAGACAATAATGGACAATCCCGTAATGGGAATAAGGCCAAGACAGAGTGCGGGTGAGCGTAAGTGGGAGTTTATCCAAAGAATATGGCATGCAAAGAACTCTGCATCCTACGAGAGCGCTCTGCCTGACAATCGCAAAGGCAGGCGTATTTCTAATACAAAAAACGTCATCGGAACCTACACACTATAGGGGGCACAAGTTAATTGGGATTGGGTGGCGTCGACTAACTATAGGTGTTGCTGCAGCGTGGTTGGTCCGGGTGAGATGTCGTCACTGGTCAGCCTCGTGGGTTGGGTTGGGCCTGGCAGGCCGGCTTGGGGTCATCCGGGCGGTGTTGGTACGCTGGGGCAGCCTGTGACAGTGATGAATGCCTTCCCTGACTTAGGTGCCCTAGATCATGCACATTTCAGTTACTTAAACCCCCATATCTAACTTCTACAGTAAATCTTTCAATCATTACAACACAGGAGGAATGCACCTTGTGGATTTACCGGTGTTCTGACGTTTGGTATTTCAGGTCGAGGGACTGGGCTCTGGAGGGCTTGTGCCGGGGGGTACATGTTTTATCACTGCGTTAGGAGTTACTATGAAGGGGGCTCTGTGTCTCGTCCCATTGTCAGGGGGTCCTTGTGCGGGGTCAGGCTCCTTGAGGTGGTCTGGGGGATGGAGGGATTTATGAGAGGGTGCTGGTAGATCAGTGGATTCAAACGTGAGTTTATTACCGTGCTGTAAATAACGCAGGTGGCGGCCGGTGGCCTTGGATGCTGTGGTGGGGCCTCTGACTCTCTGAAGCGGTTCCAGCTTGGTCGGGGGAGGTGGGGGAGCACGGCACAGGCCTTAGCTTCTTTTTCTACTTGGCAGGCTTCATAGGATAGGAGGGAGAATGGCCTTGCCTATATTCACAAAAGGTATTTTCCTCGTGTGTTGTCTAAGCTTTGAATACACATTTTTATATCATTGGTCTTCTGTAAACTACTATATCATACATACATACTACGGGTTTATTAAACATTTCGTTAATATATTCAGTCTAAGTACCTTCAGCGCTACCCAACATTACATTTACTACAAAGGTTGATTATTTTATGTACATTGGACGTTACATAAGGTAGCTCTAGGTTGTGGCCTACAGAGATTGATACTCGCCGCTTGAGGTAATTAAGAAAACATATACGAGTTCAGGTTTCTACATAAAATTGAAAGAACACTTATACAGATAAAGGTTATATATATATGGTCGACGTCTTTCTCTGTGGTTATAGCAGCACTAGTTCAGACCTGGGGTGGCATCATATAACGTCCCACCTTTATGATTGATCGATAGGTTGCAAAATCTGTTTAAACAGAGGTAGTTCATTAATACCAATACTTTGCATTGTTTTCTACTTCTCTCAGATAGTGATGCTTCAGCTTTTTCCCGGCCTCACGGACCAGGTCATGCGGGGTACAGTATTACATTGTGAATGATAGAATGTTACAGTGTTGACACCTTGGGTTTAGCTCATACCCGACTTTCTCATGGGAACGCGCTCGCGGCGGATCTACCAGGGTTATTGCGGCAGGGATACTTGGAAAGCCCTCCAAAGGTGGGGGCCGCGCTGCATCGTGCTGAACTCACGCCATCTTTACTGGGCAAGAAGGCTTCTAGGCCTGTCTAATGGATCTGTGGGGGCAATGTAATCGGCGGGCAAGCCCTCCTCCACCTGGGCCCGGGTGGTATGAGGGGGTGCTCGGCGAGGCATGGTCCTCACCTGGGGAGAAGAATGCAGGGGGGGGGGCCTTTAGGGCCTGTCCTCCCCTACAGCAGGCATTGATATTTTATTTCTATCGCGCTCGTACACAAGTGTTTCAGAGCGTGACAAGGCAAGGGAGGGGAACAGAGGAGAATAAAACGGCGATCTTACTAGGCCCAGTGACATTGAGAACGCGCAAGTGTGAGGGGAAAAGTGCATGGAAGGGGGGAGAAGTGGAAAGTGCGAAGCAGAGGAGAAACAGATAAATAACAATAAATAAATAATAAAGGCAACAAACAGTGGTAGTGCAGCCAGCAATTTGCAAGTGCTACGTTTAAGGCAGCAGACAGGGTAGGTCTGATAAGTGCAGGAAGAAAGATGGTTCTCCTCAAGTTTTAGAGTGGCAGGGCGCTGTTCCAGAGGGAGGCCCCAGCCGAAGACGGAGATCTACCCCCAGCTCGTTTCTTTGATAAACGACTGACCCTGAGGGAGTTGGAGGTAGAGGAGTGAAGAGCTCGAGAGGGGAGGTATTTGCGGAGGAATAGCTGAAGGTATTTTGGACCGAGGCCCCAGAAAGCCTTGTGGACAAGGCAGAGGGTTTTGAATGATAGATGTCCGGTAAAAAGATACCATCCCTGTCCCCTGGGCCCCACTGGTCCTAACACAATGAACATGATTATGTGTATATGCAAGGCGCTGCACATTCATACAGCAATCACTCTATCATTCACATGAGCATCCATCACCATACACTCACTCATAACGCATCCATACACATGTTTAAATAAAAACAATGAACATAAACGTACCTTCTGCATTGGCCTGTGTGTGGGTGCTGCTCCAGCTGCTCTGTCCGTATGTGCGAGGAGGCGCAGGAGCTCCCCCTCGGACATACAGACATGCAGTGCCCCAGCCAGCATTTCCAATGAGCTATGCAATGCTGGCGAAGCAAAACGCCCCAGCACTTGCATGGCTCAGTGAGCATGTGCGGCTGGGGAACTAAACTGAACTGTCAAAGGGAAACAGTGTTTCCCTTTGACAGTTCAGCCAGCCCAGGAGCACTCCATTAGCTGGATAAAGCAGCTGAGGGAGTGCTCACTGTTTCACTGGGCTGGCTCCTTAGCTCCTCCATAATGGGTGAGGGGCCACTATGCAGTTAGTAATGTTGACCATTGTTGCTGAATATATCACAATTTACTTACATTTTAACACAAAGCACCCCTTTGGGTACTATTGAAACAGTGGGCTTCATAACTACTCTGGCGGTAGCTGTGCCGGTAAAACCGGCACGGCTGCCACTGGAGTTGCATCCGGGTCTGGCACCCGCGAATGGGCAATTACTAGGTCATGCCGAGTTAGGCGGACATAATTGCCCTTTCGAAGGTGCCGGTAGATCCCCATTCGAGCCCCATATGGCTCAAATGGGAAGGGGGAGCTCGGATGCACCGGCACCGTTAATAACGGTGCCGGTGCATCCGACGAGCTGAGGTCAGACCTGGCGGGGGCTGTCAAGCACCCACGAGCACAACTCTTACTATGGCGGAACGGTAGCAACGGTGCCGGTAGCTTACCAGCACCGTTGTTACTGGTCCGCCATAGTAGTAATGAGGCCCAGTCTGTGACTAAAGGAATGAATATCCATTTACAACTGTGGGCCACTTTTTCATTGTTGCCTGAGACAGTTTCATGCTTCAGCCCGCCCATGTGGGCCACCCCTGCCCATTTCTTCCAATCTAAAAAAAAAAAAAAAAAATCTTTTTTCATGCTGAGCTCTCAGGGCCCCCCTGGGATGCACCCGCGGACCCCTAGGGGGTCGCGACCCACAGTTTGAATACCACTGCCCTACACAGTGATAATATTTTAAATAGCTGCTGCTATTTGCCATTTCTCGCTGTACGACCTTCTTTTGCGGTATACTCTGAGCACTGCTTCGACCTTAAGCGCGGGGCTGCGTTTCAACTCTCCATACTGCCTGCATTGTTTTCTTTGAATAGCTTCCAAAAATACGACGTGCCCCCACCAAATTCTTTTCTGTTCACTCTTTCCTGGATACTCAAGCAATGGCCATGTTTTTAACGAATGCACCGCTTCGGCTACTTTGCATGCACAGCTAAGAGGACACAAAAGCTCTTACCTTTTCCAAAGATATACATATTTGTATTTTTTTGCTGGTAATGTATAAACCGGTTTTTTTTATTTTTTGTTATTACTTATTCTTGGGGACAATTCAGTATTCAATTGCCAAAAAGTGTAGACTAGGTTGTTGGGCCAATTTGCTGCCCTCTGTTTTTTATTTTTTTTAAATTTATTTTTTGCAGTGAAGTACACATACCAGTATAGTTAATTAATTGGCTTGTAGAGTATTTTGGGCAGATTGGTGCCAGAGTTTAATATTTTTATTGAAGGATATTGCAATGCACCGCTAGTGGGCTGGCCCTAGAGGGGTACAGCGTTGGAAACCTGCACTAGCACTACTGCATGCATGCAACGTGCCAAGTCTTTTTTGCAAAGAGCCCATGACAGGGTGAGAAGTATTGCCCAGTTGTATTTGATTTGCCTCCCTCTTGGAAAATGGAGCCGGAGAAGCAATCCACTTCTGCTTCCTCCATTACTAACTTTTCCGGTATGGTCCTGTATAAAAGTACCCAAAGTCTATGAAGGCACCTTGTTGGATGGGCTAATCGTCCCTGTAATGGACACCTCCAGCAATGTAATTTTCCTTGCAATATATCAGATGTTGAATCGTTTGAACTGTATTTTGTGAATGGGGAGCCATGTGGTGGCGATCCATGATTTGTTGTGCTCTGGGCTTTTAACTCTGTCTTCAGGGCACATTAGGCCCAGTACAGCATTTCGGACCGAGTTTTTTTAATATTTTATTTATTATTATTATTATTTTTTTTTTTAACCACTGTGCCAACAAGATTGTTTTCTCTCCCAACATTCCTCCTCAATGCTCATCGTCTCCCATATCCACCATTCCACCAGGGCCGTTCCTGCTGCAAAGTTCGAAGCAACATCTCCAACCGTTGGCTTTTGTTGTTAACCTGCTTGTAACCTTGTAATATATTATTGTGATTTAACCATATTCTAATTTCATTACAGCTCTGGAGGCGAGGGTGGTAACGGATGTTTTTGTCCCTTATCCTCCTTATGCGTCCTTCACTTTGCCTCAGGCCCATAACTTTGGTATGGAGTGAGAACCCTCTCCCCAGGGTTGGACTAACTCCCTACTGAATCTTGACTCGCCCATTCTTCAGCATATACGATATAGGCAGAGTACCATGTGGACCTCAAAGTAATGAACCTAGATTGATCTGGATTACTGGAGGAGATGTAGTGTTAACCAACACTTGATCATGCTTTCTTATTGACCTCTGTGCTGTCTGCTTAGTTCATTTCGCTTAGCTCTTCCCTTTCCTGAACCGCACAGTTAATTTGCAGGCTTTTGCAAAACTTTTTTAAATCTTGCACTCTGAGTGATAATCCTGGGGAGTTATCACTTATCCCCAGCCTAAATTCTCATCCCTTGTGGCCAGGGGAAGGCAGTCACTACCTGATCCTGAACCTGGGGGTGGTATTACAAGGGAGGATCACATGGGAGGAGATGGCTGCTGAGATTTGGGGAACACATCAGGAGGGATGCAGTATTCTTCCCTTCCAATGGAAGAAGGCCCTAATATTCCAAAATTCTTGATGGTTTACGGTCACGTCAAAAATCCCTCTCATTGCAAGACTCAAAAACCTCTTCTTGCAAAACAATCCGAACAGAACACCATCTATACTTCATGTACACATAATTCTAACAACTCCTGTCTGTTTTTGATTTCAAGATCCGAAACAACTCCACTTTCAAGTTCATGTGGACTCCAACTCCCGCAAAGCCTCAAGTACTGAGACGAGGAAGCGGAGAAAGGAGTTAATGTGGATTAAAGGAAATCCCAAACCAAAGGTGCGGACTAGTTATTATGAAAATTGGCCATGCAGGACATTTACACCTGGGGAATGCATTCCATTGGCTGGTGGAGATGAGAGATGCAGAGCAGGAAGCTGAACTGGAGGCAGACGTTGGTGAACAGTAATGGACCGTACTAAGACCGGTTCTTACAAGCAATCATTTGCATGTCTGATTTACCAGCGCTGTGGGAGACCGAAAGAAGCACAGTAGGTGATGTGAAAGGACTCCTGTACCACCAGCAGTGAGGCTGCTGTCACCTGGGAAAGCAGCAGTTATGCCAGCGGCAGAACGCAAAACCAGAAAGGGAACCGAGCTAGTCTGCCAAGCAGGGGAAGCCTTCCCAAAGAGAAAGCGTCTCTGCAACAGTGTCACAGTTCCGAAGCACCAGCAAACGCCAGTGAGTCTGCACATGTGGACCCCAGAGTGTACAGACGGGTATATGGACAATCAAAAACCCAGTTTTGAATACGGACCAAGTAAATTTGAAAGACCAGATTTACACAAGTCCTCAGATAAGAGAAGTTGATAATGGGGGGGAAAATTTGTAGTAAATATCACTAGTAAATGAACAATAAGGAACTTGACAGGCACTATACGTACAAGTCTTCATATGTGAAATGCCAATTTGGGGATAATTGGAACATGCATTGCCACAAGCAAATAACTACCAGTGAAGAAGTTAACAGACAGAACTTGTACAATTCTCCATATGAGATGTCACTGTGGGGAAGTTGGAACGAGTAGCATCTTAAGTCAAGGTAGTATAAACTATGAAGAAGTATGTGTTATACTGAAAGAAAACATGGAATGTCCTGGTGAGGGAAGTAAATCTGGCAGTGAGCCTTTAGGAGAAAGATGCCAGGCAGGGGAGTATACCGGGGGATCGGTAAAACCCAGAGGGGGAATCCTGGCAGGGGAGTATACCACAAGATCTGTATCATAAGAAGATATTGTTTGAAAAAGACACTTTTGATTTTCTTCCAAAAGACATTTTTGCCATCCTGAAGAGTGTGGGGAAGAGACGTTTCCACCACCCCTTAAAGAATCATTGGTTGAAAAGAACACCTTACTATTCTACCTGAAACAATCCAGGGGAAGGGTCTGATACGTTTTGGGCACAAGGACAGTTTGCATAATTTTGACGATGAGACATAGACTGATTTTTAGTCGAGCCTCGTGAAATCTGGTAGCCCGCTCCCATTGGTAACATTTTATGAAGAGAGTACTGTTTTCATGGTACTCTACCTTGTTGGCGAGTATAGGGAAGTTTGAAATTCATTTACTGCAAACAACTTTGGCCTTTGGGTGGCAGAATTGAACCAAATATAAAGTGTGCTTATGGTCGAATGTACCATTTTACAGAAAGCGCTGGTAAATATTTTGTCACCTTGGGACAAGTCGATTTCTCTTAGGCCAAGTATGTAAACTAAGGAACTCTCTATGCAGGTTTAGTAGGATTTTTATATAATTTGCTAGGCCTGGATCCTTGAAAATGAACACAGCTGGCCACGGAAATTACTTAATATTCCCTTTTTTTTATTATAACCTCATGCATGGTGCTTGTACAGTGAGCTCAATCTGCAATTGTATTTGGATGTTCTGAGTTTGCAAGAAAACAATAGTTCGAAAAAGAGCATGAACTCCCTTGAGCCGAAAATTGCATTTCCGTAGTGGATTAAAAAACATTGGCAATGCCAGCAGTTTGGGTTTTTGTGTAGGCCTGGGAAAGGCACTTGCCAGGCACTACTGTAGTGGTGTTAACTGGCCAATGATGGTAGCAGGTGCAAAATGGTGGAAGTACCTGGGCCTCTAATAGCCATGTCTGGCAGATGCCTAATACTTATACAAGCCATAGTGCTTCTAAATAATTCATTGGCTGAATGCAAACCCGTTAAGACGTTTTATTGCACCAATAGCATGTTTATATCAAATTAAGTCCCCGAAGACTGCTTTGAGAAATACTGGCAGCCACATCACGTGCAAAGTTTGATGGTTAGGCTTCATTGGAGTGAGCTCAAAGAGTTCCTATTAGGAGGTGTTTTGGGTGGGGCAGGAACTGGGTGGGAATGGCCTTGGGGATTAGCAAATAACCAAATGTCGCCATCAAGCTTTGGGTCCCTCCTCGTATGCTATTTCTCCTAATCTGTACTCTTTCAGTTTATAGGTGGCACTGCCACCTAATAGTCCCAACCACCTAATAGCCCATACTTAATTATAGTGGGGTTGGGGAGAGTGTAAGGGGGCCAGAGGATGGCAATTTTGGAAAAAAGGACACATTTGGACAAAGTGGACGGGTCTAATAAATATGGGTCCAGGCTAAATGGGAGGGCCGATCATCTATGCCAGGCCTTGCTGGCCTTGAGGTGCTGGTTCATTTCTGATGGAGCAAAATGGACAAAAGATGTTTGCAAATACTTTAATTCTACCTGGAAATGTAACATGCTTAATAATTGCTTGGTTTTCCTCTGAAATGACTCGGCAAAAAAAACATGTCGGTCTCCCGAAGGTAAATGAGTAGAGCATTTTGATCGAAGGGAAATACGCTTGTTGGCTTCATTTCAGCAAGTGCGAAAGAGTAATCTTGTTGGCAAAGAAACCAGATTCCAGCCTCATTCAGTTGGCTCATATTCGCAGTATGCCTAGGAAAGCCTTTGTGAAATTACCATGTCCAGATCAGGCCGCACAGGTAACTTGCAATGGCACCTCTTCCAGGGCCAATTTTGCCCTTTGCCGCCTGTTCTCACCGTGTGCTGCTTATTTGACCGCCTTTTTTTGTTTTTATTTGTTCTTTTTTGTAGTTTTTTTCCCTTAACTTCCAGTAGCTGTTGGGATGCTCTGCCACATGATCTCCTATTAATGCATGTCTGCGTAGAATACTGCTAAATTGGTATGAATGCCTTTATAACTAAGACTATATTACATGATTATTTGTAAAAAAAATTAAAAAAGAATACAAAAAATTATAAAAAAAAGGGGTTGTCGCCTGCAACAAAAAAAAGTGCATCATTTTCGGTCTATTTCAATCCTGCCACTGCTAGCTCAGTCCTCGCAAAGGATACGCCACAGTTAACTTGAAATGAAGTTTGGCAGCTGTTAATGGAGCTGGAGTTTTAACCTTGATGGTGATTTATCTCTTGGCGGATTTCAATGTGGTCAACCATTCCTTTCTATGTGTAGTCCATCTTGGACACAGAAGTTGAATTGCAGACCTCAAAGAGAATGTCACATCGCAACAGTCAACTTGCTTATCAAAGTCCCGGGCATTGCGTTCTAAATCCATGTGCACACGAGGCTCCCCTCTAGGAAGTGGTGGAAATGGGGGGGGGGGAATATAAAGGGGATCCCACAAGAAGTGGGGTGGGAGTGGGACTTGGAGGAGGGGGCGGAGCTCAGAGCAGGCAGTTGAACTGCGCTCAAAGGAAATGCTCCAGATAATTGTTTTAAAATGGGTGCAATTTCTTTCACGCTGCTTCTTTCCAATTACTATTCTGCTGGCAAAGCTTACAAGGTGATTACATTTTAAACTCGGCAATCTATAGAGCAATATTGCCTGGCAAACAAAATATCCAAATATGAGACATGTGCTTTGATGACCATATTATTTGGTCTTGTGGGTAAGCCCCAACACTGGGAACGTGACAACCTAGGTGAAATACTGGTAGCCAAACACTTGATCAAGCTTGCTGGCCTCAAATACATCGAACGGGTTCTGCACCTGCTTTCTGGGGGGGCGGGGGCGGGAAGAGCGCGATACTGTACTCATGTATCCTTTTCTTGTGCCCCGAAAAGCAGCACAGGGCCATAACTGCTCCAGTCTCCAGGATTGCAACTCTTTCCACACCCTGGACAAATATTCATGACTCGCTTGCACTCCTCTCCCTCCGCACTCCCCTATTTGGCTTTCAACAATACTCTGCTTTATTTAAATTTCTGCTTTATTAAATTTTCAAGAAACAGTTTACTACAGATACAAAAGGGTCCATTAAACACGGATAACCAACATTTTAACAAAAACGCAACAAAATGTCTTTCAACCTACCCCCAACCACCACCCCTCCTAACGTTAACACCCCACCCCCTCTCATAATAACATCTAGATGGCTCTCACGCGTTCACTCTCACATGGTTACTTTTTGAGGATTCATGGTTCTCTGGGACGAGTTTCGTCTTCAGCTTGAGTATCGTTTCATCATATATGGAGTACTCGGAGCATCGTGGTCCCACCAACCCCCTTTTGGTGATCTTCCTCCCTGATGCATGAATTTACAACAAAAATCCAACCATTCCACTTCAACAGAGCTGGGGTCTCCGTGGATTGACGCTGTTAAGCGTTCCATCAAGTATGTTTCGGGCTGTGTTGATCTGTTCTTTCTTTCTAGGTTTCAACTCTCTCTTCCAATGTGCCGCCTGGCATGCCCTCCTTACAAGGAGTAAGCCATGGACCATTTTCGGTAGTCTTATGTATTCTCCTTCTAGTTCTTGGAAGCCAAACAAAACCAACATCCGTGTTTTCCCTCGTGATCCCATCCAGGTCCCTAATCCAGTTTAAGACCTCGTCCCAGTAGGATTGAACCACCTCACATCCCCACCACATATGCCAATAGCCTTTGATCCACACTCACGCCAGTACATTGGGCTCACACTTTGGTACATTCTGGAGAGCCTAAACGGCTCATATTGCCATCTGTCTCAGCCTATCAGAAGAACCACTTCCTGTCTCCACTAGGGCCCTGTATAATGAGCCAATCAATCCCTTGAAATCAGATGCGGCATCTAAGATCCTCTCAAAGGGTGTGAGCTCCCTCTGTGTCTTTTCTTTCCAAGCCTCCCTCGTTAGCACCCCCTTCAACTGTAGATGTGAAAAGGAGAGCATACCCAATCCTAGGGCCTCTTCTAACTGTTATCGTGATGAATCTACCACCCATCCACATTTGTCCAACCCTTTCTAGTCCTGCTTCAAACTCTATGGATTTGGAATAGCGCCCAGACCCCCAGTACCCAGAGATATCGCAGTGGTGAAGGGATATTGTGGATTCCTAGAGCTTTCTCCAAATGTAGCTGGTTGTAGATGATAGTTGTCCAAGCCCACCCATTGTAAATAACCCAGTAGTCCAAGATGTGGCATCAGAGTCCTGAGCTGAGCGGCCTTATAATACAGGTGTATGTCCGGGAATCCCACTCCCTCACTTTCTTTGGGAAGACTCGGGACCTCCATGGAAACCCTGGGTTTCTTCCACTGCCACAGGAATCGTAGAAGAGTTCCCTTAGTTACTTTGAATTAGGAGTCAGGAATATGAATGGGCAGCATCTAGAACAAGTATAAAATCTTCGGGAGAATCATCATTTTAAGTGCATTCAAACGCCCCAACCAAGAGATCGTCGGCCATTTCTCTAGTTCTTCGGGGGGGGGGGGTAAAGTTTGCTTCTTACAGCCCCTTAAGATCTCTTGTGACGGGAACACGGTTACCTGGGTATTAACAAGTTAACTTTCATTCCTAGAGATAAGAAACGTCCCTACTTCTGTCCAAGGGGAAGAGAACTGATTTTGCTGTGTTAATTTTGAACCCTGCCATGTGACCATATGGTTCAATCAAACTAACCACAGCCGGCACAGAGGTCAGCAGGTTTACCACATGCAGTAGCATGTCGTCCGCATTTTTGTAGAACGTCCCTTCCACCCTAAACCCCTCAACTCGAGGGTCCGAGAGCTAGGGATAGCGGGCAACCTTATCTCATCCCTGTGCCCAGAGCAAACCAACGTGAGTATCCTCTGTTCACCGCAACACATGCCCTCGGGGAGGAGTAGATCGTCATTATACCACTTGGTCTCTTGCCCACTCCAAATTTGGTAAGCACTACCTCTAGGAAATCCCACTAAACCCTATCAAAGGCCTTTTCGGCATCAACGGAGAGGAGAGTCTGGTTTCCAGGCCATCCTTGAGCCTCGTTTATCAAATGCAATGTTTTCTTCATAGTGGCTGTCCACTGGGCGACCTCTGACAAAACCCACCTGTTTGGATCTTTTCTCACGAAGTGTCCCTACAACCTAGCTGCCAAGACCCTGGCATGTATCTTGGCATCTATTTAGAAGAGAAATTGGGCGGTAAGAGCCACATGACAAGAGTCCCTACCCTCCTTCGGTATTGCAGAACCCCATACGGTTCCCTTTCTCCCCTCCTCTGTCATTGATTCTATTCTCCATTTCCTCTTTAAACACAACGCCTTCCCGCAGGGACTCATTGCACCTCCATTTAGAATTTCTAGGGCACAGACCCCTCCATCCAATGTAAACTGACACCATGGGCCTCATTATGACCCTGCCGGTCCGGAAAGAACGGTGGCGGTCTGACCTGGCGGGTTTAACACCACCCGCCTGCAGGCGGACATGGAAACGCCAGCTGTCATAGACGGAACCGGTGTTTCCATGGGGACTTGCAGAATTCCACCTCCGGAATTCCCGGTCCCCGGGGTCGTAATGCCCCGGTGATTCCGGGAATCACGGAGGCGGAATGGTAATGGTCCGGCGGTAACATGCCGGTTTTTCCGGCTCGGTTACTGCCGGACTCGTAATGATCTGACAAGCTAACTGGGTGAATCTCTGACCCCATTGCCATGTCCCAGAAGTCTCTTGAAATGTAAAGGTAGTCTATTCTCATTGAGGTTCCATGTGGGGCAGAATAGAAGGTAAACCTCCTTTCCTAAGTAACTCCATATGTCCTAAAGCCTGTACAGCTCCAAAGCTGCTCTGAGCTTCATGCCACCTTGTTTCTGGGATTCCTGCCCCCACCCCTCAATGCTCAGTCTGCCTATCCAGACTGACATCCATCCATCCATCCATCCATACATTAAGATCTCCACCAACTAGAAGATGTTCCTGACCCTAGTTTTATTACTTTCTATAAGGTTCTCTGCAGGAATCTCCTGTTGACCCTGATTTGGGGCATCTTGCGGCAAACGTAAACTTTATTTTCTTGATCAAGCCCAAGATCAACACAACCCTTCCCTCCGAGTCTCACCACACCTTAGTAACCTCCATCCTGAGTCCCCTCCAGACCTAAATCCCAACTCCTGCCTCTCTTGTTATCTCTGAACCACAGTATTCGCATCAGATCACACCACAGGGAATCCTACATTCTTCATCCCTCTGATACCCGGTCTCTTGAAGGAATAAGACGTCGCTCCCAGGCCGGATGAATTCCCTTGTGACAAAGGTACTCTTGGTAGGGGAATTGAGCCGCTTGACATTCAGTGTACATACACGCAAACTCTCTGGCCTCGCCCCTCCTCCCCAGTTAACCATAGCAAACGTTTACCCAAACCGAATCTGACTAAAAGGTTAATTCCCGCACAGTATGTTGGGTAAATCCATGGGTGAACATTGCAAGAGCCCTACCATAAGATCTTCGTCCTGTTCTCCCGACCCCCCTTGAATCCCCCCTCTTTCCCCTACCTATGCCTCAGGGCGTTCTACCCCTCTGTTACCATCACTAGGCGAGTGCCGAACCACCCCGAAACCCAGGCCCCTATTACCTCAGTCCCGTGTGCACCAAGCCAGCCCCCATGAATTCAACAAATACAATAACACTTTTGTACATCTCCAGAACCACCTGAACCAGCCCTAGTGATGAATTTCCCCCCCTCCCCTCAATCACAGACTCAGCCCAACCCTCCCGTATGAAGCTTGCTGGTGGTCAGACCGTATAGAAAGTTTACATTATCACCTTAGTTTCCTTCTCCATTAGTGTGTTCAGGATGTGTTGGGAGAGGAAGTGTTCAGCTTCCTAAATTTCCTTTAGCCCGGCATTCTTCTACTATTCAGACCCTTAATACGCCATTGTCTATCTCCTTCGCTGTCCCCTTGTGAACCTGAGGTCGATTCTTCACGCCCAAGTAGCTCTCCTATGACTTTTTTAAAATGTCTTCTTCTGTCATCAGCCTGTACATAGAGTTTGAAGGGGATCGAGAACGGGAATCCCCATCTGTATACTACTTAGCCATTCAGCCATTTCGTCAAGGGTTGACGCAACCGTTGCTTTGTGAGGGTGAGGGTGAGGGAGGACAGGTCCTGAAAGATAGCAATTCTTGCTGTACCCAGCATCACCGGCCCCTTAGCCTTTGCTTTGTCCAAAATCTTGAGCCTGTCAGGGTAGTTGTGGAAACGCGCCAAGACCAGTCTCTAACCCCTGGCCAGACGTCCGGCTCTGTGGACTCTCTCAATGTTTGTTTCATCAATCAAGTTGTCATCAAAGAGGAGTTTTGTGACCTCATGTACGATTCTCGTGAAATATCAGTCTGTCTTCCCTGCCTTATCAGGTATCCCAAAGAATCTGAGGTTATTCCTTCCATCATGATTTTCAGTCTTCTATTTTTAGCACAATCTCAGCTACCCTCCCTCTCCATTTTACACATCCTCACATATATTTGGGTCGCCAAAGTGTCCAGAGAGGATTGGTTATATTCCCGCCTCGTCAAGTCTAGTATTGATCTTGTCGACTTTACCACCAATATTGGCCCTCATGCTCTGGATTTCTTTGAGTAGTGAGGCAACATCCTTTTTAGTTGCCATCGAGTCCTCTCCTCCCGCCGCCATTGTTTTCTCAGTGTTTTTGTCTGAGCCTTTTAGGCCTACCTATGTAAATTCAGCCAACCGACATCTAGTCTCCATATAACACTGGGCCAAAGAGGAGCCTCACCAGTCGCCACAGGCACACTCCCCCCTCCACCACACCAGTGGGGAAGACTGGTATGGCTCTCGTGGCACAGCTCTGTGCAAAGGTCCAGGACACTTATCTGGCAAAGAATATCCTCACAGCTTGTGTGTGGGTGGGGGGGATAAACCCTTATTTCACTCAGTCTGTCTTCTGGGGGCCCCTTCAAGTTTGCTGGGTTGAGCGATGCGCTCCAACTGTCCTCCCTTGGGATCTCCACAAGTCTCCCTCCAAGCCAACTCTTCACAAGAACATCGCATCTGTTTGGTTAAGGTTCAGGGGAGGCAGGCACATGCCCCGGGGTCAGGGGCCCACCACCACCACCACCACCACCACCCCCCCCCCCGAGGCCCTTCTTATTGTGGGCCCAGTGGGTGGAACCTGCTTGTCTACGATGAATCCTGGGGATCCACTTTCTCCAATTTGTTGCGCCAGCGCCCTCCGTTTTAAAAGGTCCAAGTGTGCAGTCATCCAACTCCAACTCTGGTCTTTCCAACCGCACACGGCCACCTAAAAATCCTGAGCTCCAGGACCAGCGAGGCAGGCACATGCCCTAATTCTGGGGGCCCACACCTTCCACGCAGCTCTTCTTGCTGTCTACCAGGCAGCTAGCCTGGTCCCTCAGCATGAGCCGATCTAACTTTCTCGGGCCTCAGATGAGGGGGACCCCCTCTACCCTGCTGCTCCACCCCTTACTGTTTGTGGAGAGTCCGGTGTGCCAGCCTGGGCCTCTCGAGCAAGGGTTCTCATTGGCGTCTCCTTGTGTCAAACCTTGCAGCTGGGGCCGGGGCCTCACTGGTGCGTAGGTCTCGTAGGCAGCCTATCCGATCCTCATTCCGAAGGGGGAGGGAGGGATCCCGATCCTCCCTGCGCCCCCGGAATCACTGGAATATTCACTCTGCTGCCATTACGCCGGTCTTCGTGCAGGCCCACAAAGCCCGAGAATCACTTTGTTTTCCCGAGTCTCTGTCGGAGGGCTGGTGCTCGGCTTTTATAGGACCTATTATTTCCGGATTTTGAGCAATATGCACTCCATTGGGTCATAGTCAACGTTCCCAGTCCTTGGGGGCCATAAGCCGGGGCACACTTACTTTATAGGACCCTGGGTTCCTGGAGGAGCATGATCAGGAGACTTCACCAGCGTGCCCCCTGGTGGCCTCAATACTCTGTTTTTTTAAGATGGCTTAAAAAGGGGTGCAAGGGGGCAGGGGCCTGAACAGGGGTGTGAGGGGCCTGGTTGGAGGGAATGGGAGGAGGCCAAAAAAATGCACTTCACTTTAAATTGGCCATTGTGCCACAGCATAACAGGAGCACACTTGCCGGACTATGTCCGTATTGGTTGCCTGACTTCCTGTGGTCCCAGCCAATCGGAGTGACTAGGGTGGGGATAGGGAGTGAGGCGGCCGGGACAGGCAGGAAGTCAGGCCAACATGCTCCTGTTGTGCAGTCCACACTGGGGGGTGGGATGGGAGGAGTGTAGGGTGGGGGGGCATCGCTTTGGCCTGCTTGCAAGCTCTACCTTTGGCACTGATCCACAGGGATTATCCAACTCCACTATTCTTTAATGTTTGTCTGGCCACTGTGTGTTTTTTAAAAAGAAATGTGAAAAAGAAATTTAGTAGGCGCACTAACTAATTAAAGTATAGAGTAAACTTTCTGATTAGTAAATGGTAATTTAGATATTATTTTTAGGTGCGGGGGGAGGAAAAGTGACCCTGGCACAGGATCACTACAACATATATGTAGAGAGAGAAACGAGGATCCAAAGGTAGGAACCCTCCCATCCCCTGCACTCTATTTCAAGTCCATCAAATGATGGTTCAACATGGTCAAGTATAATAGTTATTATTCATTCAACAATATATGATTGATATCAAGAAAACAGGCAATCCTTCATTAGATTCATAAAAAGACCTCAAAGAGGTTTTAATAATTGGTCAAAATGGATTCACCGTTAAAGATTTAAACTGAAAAAACCTAGCTGATTGTTAACAGTGTGTTCATAAGAAATGATGATCCATCTTTGAGGTCTTTTTATGAATCTAATGAATGATTGCCTGTTTTCTTTATCAATCATATATTGTTGAATGAATAATAACTATTATACTTGACCATGTTGAACCATCATTTGATGGTCTTGAAATGGAGTGCAAGGGACGGGAGGGTTCCTACCTTTGGATCCTCGTTTCTCTCTCTACACTGTGTGTTTTAGCCACACTCCTAGCGTTCATTTCTATACTCCTGTAGATGTCAAAATCCTGCTTTGGCTGGATGGGGATTTGGTTTCCGCTGCCCAATTTTCCATCTGTGCTCTATTACCGAATGGATAGGTACAAGTTGGCTGAAAAGTTGATGCTGAAACAGGTTTACCGTTGGGAGGGCAGCCCATCTTGGTGGTGATCACATTTTTCCAATTCAGGTTGGTTTGCAATAAGTGTTGGTTTGGACTACCACAGCCTGATGTAGATGGCCTTTTCATGATTTGACCGTCTGCGTGCTACATGGCAAGAACCAAGCACTTGCTCGCCACAGGGGCAATGAAGTCACTGGTGAGCCGGTGTTTGTTGCAAATGGACTGTAGGCTGCGAGCACTGCTGTGCTTTGTAGGGTTTGAGATTTATTGAGCAGGAGCTAAAAGCAGCTCCTTGGTGTTGGGCATCGCCCAGTAGGCAGGAGCTACCAGAGATGCTCCTTATCTTTTTGCCCATTTTGTGTAAACTATTGTATTTAAATGTGTATTAGTTGTGTTCTAATTCAAATATTCAAAGTTAATGTCACATTTACATGTTTGGAATGCCCTAGGAGCCAAAAGTAGCTCCTGGTAGCTGTTTTTTTTTCTCAAGCTAACCATGCTATACTGTGCTAGAAGCAGAGGCTCACTGTTACCTGGTTCTCTAGGCTTGACTTTTGCAAGAGCCTCCTCCTGAATTTACCCTCTTCCGCTCTGCGACTCCCACCCCCCCCCCCCCCCAAACTAATCCAGAATAGGACATCAAGACTTATCCCTGGCCTTAAGCCCAGGGACGGCATAGCTCCTGCCCTAGAAAGTCTTCATTGGCTCCCGGTTGCTGCACGGATTAAGTTAATATCCTTCTGCATCATCCACAAGGCTGTCTGGGTCCGGGGACCACACTATCTTCAACTTTATCTTACAAAATACTCTCCCTCTAGACCACTTCGTTCCTCTGGCACCAACTCTTTGTGTGTAAAGCGTTTTGCTAAACAGAGGGTAGGTGGTCGATGGCTTTCCTCAGCTGGCTCCCTCCTAAGAAATCGCCTCCTCCTGCCTCTGCACTTTGAGCAGGACTTTCTTAAATTCTGAAAGCTCCTCAAGACCTTCCTCTTCACCTCCTCCTTCCCATATTCTCTCCTCTGCTGACTCCACAGATGCTTTGATTGGTGTCCAGGGCCCTTATGCATACACAGGGCCCCTGATCTCTGCATACACAGGGCCCCTGATCTCCCACACCCAATCGGCCCAGCTCCTGTCTTCTCTGAACACTTTCCTTGGCACACCCTCCACCCTGGAGGATCCCACTTACTCCTAACGTGGCTCTTGGCCATGTAGCACTCAACAACCCAATCACTTAATCTGTGGCTCACCCTTGAGCCCGGACCCCCTAACACTTACTCTCTCTGCCCTTTTCCTTGCTGCACTTGCACGTCCTGAATACTCGCAAGGCATAGTAGGTTCATCCTTCCTCCTTTTCCCTCCACTACTGCTCTAATTATTTTGATGTACAATGTATTTCACTCCCTTGGCCCCCTGCCCCTGTGGGCGGTTTGAAACCATATTTTAATTGCTGTGTAAGCACCTAACGAGCAATAAATGGCCCCCCTCAATTTCAAACCCTGGTTTTGTGTTAGTGAAGTTCCTGCTTATGATGGATTATCCACCTCGTTGGTCCCAGAGAACACGCGCGTGCTGAACATTGGTTACCAATTGTTGAACAATTGAGAATGAAAGTCCTTTGTATGGCGGATCTGGGACGTTCTGTGTATGTGGTCTTCCTGATTTTGATTTTAAAATAAATTACTTTGGCAACCCGCTGAAGTATGTGATCTCACAGTTGTCATTGGTTTGTGGTATTCTCCTGTGTTAGCTCTGGAAGTCTTTATTTATTCCCCATTATGAGCCTTTCACTGCATATGTTGTCTTGTTTTTTCCTCAAACCAAGGCAGCTACTCCCTACTTTTAGTGGTCTATTAGCCATCGCCAGTCCCCGTCGAATAAAATGTTGGCTGAGCCTCATGAAATGCCAGCAGGTTTTTTGTATTAAAGGCGACTTCAATCTAATACATGATCATCGGTCAAAAAGAAGTAGCATCTCCTGTGTCTCCCGCTTCTACCTACAGGGTGGTGCGGACACCTAGAAGCAGGTTTTAGCTACTGCTCATCGAATTTTAAATTTCGAACCCTGCATCTGACTGGTTCAGAAATGGCACAGTGTGCTTGTGACCCCTGCGTCTTCAGATTTAATTACCAACACCCAGGGGCGTTGCAAGGTCTGGAAAAGATCCGGGGCTACGCTTATTTTGGGTCTGTCGGAAGTCGGGACTCGCTAGCCTTTTTAGTTGTAACCCCTGAGCTTCTATCCGGGGCTACAACCAGAAGACCTGGGGCTATAGCCCCCTCAGCCCCCCCGAATAGCAACGCCTCTGCCAACACCTGCCCTCAAGGAGAGGGAACACTCCTACAAGGAAGGTGGGGGGTCTACAGAACCCCATACAATACCCTCGACCCTAAGGTTGCTGTGTGCGGATTTGATTTATTGAGAAAAGCCTCTAATTTTGGGTCATGGTTGCTCTTGGTGCTTGAAGGAACGGGAAGCACTTTTGTATGCGATAATAAAACAATTAGAAAGCCGAAGTTAAAATGGCTGCAATAACAACGCAACATAAGTAAAATGGAAGGCGAGTAATGGGTCCTATAGCACTGGGGGCAAATGGGGTGGGCTGCATCAATTACATGAGGCCAGCAGTGACCAGATCAAAGTACATGAGAGAACTCCCCTGAAGGGGCAGTAGAGCTTGGAGAGTAGTTGAATGGCTCCCAGGGAGATGGTGGACCAATGGCTTAGGGCTCCTTTGGAAGGGAGGGGGCAGTCCCCCTCCCTTCCAAAGGAGCCCTAAGCCATTGGGCCATCACTCTGGAGGGAAAGTCTCGGGAATATCCAGTGCTAGTCTTACAACAACCTCCTAGCTCAGAGGCGATTAGCTCGAGGGGGTGGGGGCAAATGAAGGAGGACTTCCATAGACTGTACAAAATGCTTTCCCCTGTAGCCTTCCAGAGACCCTTGTAACTGCTTCCCCCAATCATTGCCCCATTCAAGGGCAGGAAGCGTCCCAGTAGCTGCCTTCAGGCTGCGCCAGTGCTGCCACTGCACATTAAGTGTAGGTTTAGGAACGTTTGCAGTACTCCAGCCTCCCAGTCTTGCTCGCTCATTCCCCTGCTGCTATCCAGTCATGGGAATTCTGGGAAGCAGTTGGGCGCATCTAGCATGCGACCCCATCCACCCCCCCCACCCCCGCTACCACCCAATCTTGCTCTGACCACTACACACACTAACTGGACGTTCACAGCACTGTCCACTGCCAAGGTGGCACCTGTTTCACTCGGTGCCAACCCATGCCAGCTGCCATGCCACACAGTCACTGCTACCATGACTGTTGCTTGGCTATTTGTGCAAAGCCTCTCCTCTGCTTGCAAAATCAAGGATGGAAATGGCTCGGCCAATCAGTGCGTCTATTGAGATACTTTTTTCTAGTATCGGAAGGTGTAAGGGGATAGCGGTGGTGTTCGAGAGAGTTAGTGTGTTGAAAGTAAGCGCAGTAAGAGGGGCTGATGGCCAAGTAGCCCGGACCTTGAAGGAGCATAGAGCTGGCTGGTGGCTGTAACATAAAAAGCTGGCCTAATCGAGTTGGTGTAGCAGGGATGGCTTTTTGAGGCTGGAGCTTGACGAGCATTACGTATTTCTAGAAGCAAGAGAGAGCCTCTGTGAGCTTTCTGGATAGGGACCCTTGGCTGTCGGGTAGGAGTGTTCATGATTAATGCGATCTGAAAAGCACACGGAAAGGAGTAAGAAAGCCTACCCAGATAGATTGAATGCTATCCACAGGGCAAGGGGGTTAAAGCATCAGGTCTTGCACCTGGTGGAATACCTTGAAGTTCACTGATGGTGTCCTCCTCGCCCTTTGCATTCTAAAACTAGACCACTACGTGGCATCTAAAAATCTTGTGCTAAACCGAGAAAAAATCCTTTTCACAGGTAAACCATAACACTGCACCTTTTAAGAACTGCACTTTACACCTCTATCTTTTCTTTACAAGTTAAGCACGTAGGAATGATTATGGGCTTGAGTCGAAGATCATATCTAGGACCAGAAATGCTTTTATTTACCTTGAATTCCTTTCAAAATGTATCCTTATTAGGGAGTTTTACACAAGATATTATTAAGTTACTGTCTGTGACAGAACTTGGAGAAGCCCACCTTAGGTGACTTGGTTGTAACCTCTTATTTTGGCCTGAACTAACCAAAGGTTTGGTAGCGATGGCTGAGCAGCCAGGCTTACTGTAGGAGGGAGAAGGGTTGTAGCGAAGCACACAGTACTTGCACCATACAGTCAGTTCAAGGAAACCCTGACACATTAGCAGTTATAAAAAGTTATTTATTATATATTCAGTTAGGCTTTTAAAAGTACTATTTACACAGTAATATTACAGTAGAATAAAGGTTAGCACACTTAAAATCAAATGTGAAGTAACACAAGTGGAAAAAAAAACAACTAATTCTTGCAAACCTTCGTTAACCCCTGCTCAACCAAGTCCAACACTATACTAAATGAGTTTTACGAAGTGAGGCACTAGGGAACGAGTGACCTAGGTCTGATGAGGAAGGAGGCAGGTAGGCTGCAGGCAGTGCAGCGTCTATGAAGATTTCTTCAGGTTTGCAGGTAAGTAGTAGTTGGTTTTAGCAATTTAGAGCACAATGGGTTGTTCACACCAAGTAACGGCTTAACTGCAGCCCTCCAAGAACACCCGAGCAACACAGCAAGACCAAGTTAAGTAGCTAAACTTGAGAGAGTACCTTATCAATGAAGAACTTGGTCCACCAGGTTGGTCCCCAAGGTAAGGCAACAATTATCCCCAGTTCGGATGTATTGGCCTGGATGGCTGAAGAAGGATCTTTTTGGCACTGGTGAGTTGGGGCCTTTCACAGGCTTCCGGTCCGTGACTGTTGTTGTCCGGTAGACTTTTCTTCACTTCACAGCCCACGACTCTGCTGATGGGACGTCTAGGATTGGAAGAGTGTTGCTGCAGGCCCAGAAGGATGCCCATTAGGTTTCAGCCGGATCTGTACTTCACACGACATTGCGCCGCAAAATGGAGGTCCCTGGGTATTGGCAGCTTGCAGCCCATGAGGATCACAGCTCTTCGTGGGATGGTGCAAAATGCAGGTGGTCTTCAGACTGGTTAAGCCCACCTGTCCATGGGGGGGGCCTAGTGGAGTATGCTTCAAGAGATCTTCCCTGTCGCTTGGTATTCGGGGTTGGGGCCTCAGCGGTCAATCAGCGGCTCTGGCTGTTGCTTGTAAGTTGCTGGGGTGTCGTTTTAAATATTCCTCCTCGGATTTGTAGTCCAGTGGTCGATTCTGAGGTTCAGCTGCAGGACGCTGGCCCTTTATGCAAGTAAACTGGCTGAGCCCACCCATCGCCATTCAAGTGTTTCATGCAAATCTTAGTGCGACGGTCCAGGGGGCCAGTCAGCCTCCCAGTTCCATCTGGTTCTAGGCAGGCACACTGCAGGACCAAGACATGGGGAGTTTTGGTTACTTCCTGTCCTTCCAGGCACTCTGTTCACCTTGGCGGAAATCCCTTGGAAAGTCTGTCAGACTAAAGTCCGATCAACCCCTCCCCCACCCAGCAAGGGAGGAAATGGGGATGAGAGTCGCCTCCTTTTCTAAAATAGCTACTGAAATCTGGAACTCCTTCGCTCTGTGGGAGACCTTGCAGAACTAGCCTCTTTCAGAATAAAAGACAAAAGCCTGGATCGTTGCAATATAAAAAATGTTCCAAGTACATTATGCACTGAATACCGAGGATTTCAGATTTGGATCACCCACTGGTTAGCCTAGAAGCCCTTATTTTAAAACATCCACTTTCTTGTTATACTGTTTTGATTCACCTAATGCACCTTGATTTATTCATTTTATTGAGTTTTTGTGTAGAGCCAGGTACTAACGCAGTTGCTTCGTAGCACTGCAAGAATGGCAAAGGACCGGGGAGGCCAAACGCCTCGGTACATTCTGGATCAGTTGAGTGCAGGTGGTGGTGTGTGGTTGGGGTGATGTAAGGGACTGTCCATTCCATGTTCACTTGCACGATTGTTTAGTGTGTATGTTTGTGGTTTTTTGTTGCTGGTAGATCATAGCAAAATTAAATCTATTTATCACTCCAGTTAGGGTACAATGCATGACTCGAACGTTAGCTTTCACTGCAGGGTAACTTCACTATTTCGGAGCATATAATGCAATATTTAAATGTAACTATGCCAGCATCAGGAAATGTACATTGTTGCTCAAATGCTTTGTTTGCCCCGTATTGCTTCCTGCCATATAGTTCCACCAGTGAGTCATTTCCCATGTTCTTGTAAGATGTAAATGTACATAGTTACACTCGCCCAGTAAATGTTTTTGTTTACAAGTCAATTGTTTAATTTCTCCCCTCCTCGTCCTATACTGGGATATTCCCCTCTCCACCGCCTTGAGTCCTGGTAGAGCGGGCAAAGATCGGGGTTGGGACTATGGAATGAAATGCTCTTTGTGTACCAAGGCCATTATTCGCTTTGGTTCCCACCCTGGCACTCTGCTTGCTGCAGTTAGGATTTCACATGACCATATGTTTCCCAGGCTCTTGTGCAGACTTTTACTGTGGACATTCAGATTTAAGGATTGGGATTATGTATCCCTATCATTGGGCACTTTAAATACTAATCCATTCAAACGAACGGGGTCAAATGATTGGCCCTTCCTTGGGTAGGGCTCCGAGCCATGCCTTGACTCTACAGAACACTGATACATTTGCATTTTTCAGATTAGATTCCCAGAGCGTGTAGAGACTAGGGGAATTGCTGCAGTGCTGTTCCCCTCTAATGCTTGGTCCCAGTTCTACAAGGTTCGCAAATGAAATGCACGTGGATCTTTATCTTGGTTTGGCCACTGTGGCGTCTGCTGTCCACGTGCATTATTAGACACTTGGGAGACTGGATGGTAATTGCAGCTCTCAGGAAAAAGTACTCCTACAGTCGGTTAGCTGTTTAACGGTACTGTCTCGAACCACGTGTTTATAAAGAAAACCTTGAAACCTCTTTGTGCACCGGTTGTGCAACAGTACCTATTACACACCCCATAAGCTCTTGTGGTGGACATGGTAACATGACAGTTGGGTTTGATAGCAGCCTTGGCCACACCACCAGGTACAGAGTTCCCGGAGCTGGAACCATGGCGTATCCTGGTCAGGAGAGTTTCTCGCAGTTGAGCGTGACGCTTGCAGCATAGCATTGAGGTTGTGAATGGAGTCCTAGCCGCATGTCCTACCTGGCTTTTCCAACTGCATTCCCCTTTCAATCTATTCTTGATGCAGGTGCATCTGGCCACCCGGCTTGGCAGTCCTAGAATTATTCTGCAATTTGCCATTGGAGGGGAGAGGGGGGGGGGGGGGGGGCAAAAAAGTAAAGATTACCCCAGGTCAAGAAACCCTACTATTTCGGTCTCTGAGGCTAAAGCACACCCTCAGCCCATCATGCAGTTAACATTTGCTTATTAAAGACCGAGTACTTTTCAAAACTGTCTTGGCTAGTTAATCTGCCTACTTCTTATATTGTGGTGTTTATGTAATTGGTGGATCCACTCACACAGCCAAGCTACCACAAAATGCACCTTTTCCCATACTACAGTATTCCCCCTCTACATATGTGGCCTCTCCACCCTGCTTCCCATCCTTTGACCTCCCCCGCCCCCCCCCCTTCCTTTGCTGACTAAAGTCTGGATACCCGAGGCAGGGGCACAATAGAGGCTAGCAACGTGCCTCCAAGACCACTGCTGTGGTGATGTAGAAAAAAATCCTGTTTAACGAACATAAACTTTCTGGTGTTCAGGGCAATCAGTGGCATATTCGCTGTCCAGCAAGGTGGACAAACCTGTGCATATGCCGACCAACCATAGTACTGCCATGTGTTGCCACTAAGGGGTGGTGAGAGATCCCTGCCACTTTGCAGAGGAGCCATGTTTTGGTTGCTGGAGAATGGCATATCCAGCAATATTGCCCAAGTGGAAGACAATCGAATCACACTTAAGAATCCCTCCACTTGAGGATGGCCATATCGCCCAAGTTGAAACTGCAATGGGATGGAAGAGAAATCCTCTTCCAAATATGAACTCCCTTGGGTAGACCCTTTTGCTCTCCAATGAATGTGAAAGATCCAGCCTATGGTGCTACGAGTTCACAACTGCTTGTGGGGGATGCCATCAATCTGGATTAGTACTTCGATTTGGTGAACAACCCCTGCCCCAGGCAGAAGGGTTTTTGCAACTGATTGATTTTTGTCGCTCCTGTTTCTGTGAATCCGGATGTGGTACCTGAACCTGCCCAAAATGTCTTTACCTTCGATGGAAGCTTCTGTTAAGAGAGGGCTTCCTTTCACAGGCTTATGAGAAGATCCTGGTCAAACGCTGGTTAAATCTTCTCCTGGCGCTTGATAGACCATACCAAAATTGCAGGTTTTGGCGACGTTTTCTGCTTATGGGCATGCTACTACGTCAGTTTATACGTGCCTGTCCAAACTTTTCTAAATGTTTCTGTAGTAAAGGGGTTGACAGTTATTATCGTCTTTGGATAAGGCAGTTTATCTCCCGGTAAGGTTAAGTGTTATTTGGTAGCTCTTCAAGTTTGTAAGCAGAAGCGTTCAGTCCCAAATTTCCATGCCATCCATGATGCCTTTTACTGTAACATCTTGTAATTTTTCAAATGGTTGCTTTGCTTCAGTTGTAATAATGCCCCTTGCACTTGATCTTTATTCTTTTTTCCAATTGCAATCTTCTCAGCTAGGAAAGAGTGAGCTGCACGAGTTGTCTGCTGAAGCGCCACCGTTTTTGACGTTTTCCAGGGAAGGGTTTTTCAATGAGGGTTTGAGTGTTTACTCTTTGAAAGATCATCAGAATTTGATCTGATCGTTTTTGGTCTTATTTTGGCCTGTGGTTCTTATGTACTTGCAATATTCCTATTTTTCTAGGTCCTAGTGACTGTGCGATCACTGGAGATAACTTCAATACTGTATTTCTGATGCACATGGCGCTTGGCCATTGCTATTGGCATCATTGCGCCTGCCGTTGTTTAGATGGAGCTCACTGTCCCCTCTAGTGGCTACACATCTTTTCCCGATCCTGTTTGGGCCTAGAGATATTTTAGGACCTCTATTTTAAAGAAATAACCTATTGGAGAAGTAATATGCAGAACAGGTGTATTTTTCCAATTGATGAGTCTTCTGTGAGGCAATAATGCAGACTAATCTTGGTGACTGATTGATTAACCTTTAAGTGTATATGGGGAGGAATAAGCCTGGACATAATATTTAATTCTGAAAGACTTGGCATCTTGCTACATCCTTATTTCCCCAGTGCCGCCCCCCACCCCCCCTCAATAGTTTTGCTGTCTTATCATCTTGTCTATTTCCCTGTAGAAGTAAATCGTCCAGGTAGTGTATGTAGCTCATGCGCTTACTCTGCAGTCTCAGAAGCTCTTTTAAAATACATTTTGCTTCCTGCTGCTTGGAAAAATTATTTTGCATTTCTTTTATTTTTTTTCAAGGATTTGCAGCATTTCTACACACACACTCCACTCAGTGTGAGGTGTGTTGAGTGGCTCCATAAGTGTGGGCCCATCAATGTTGGGCAGTGACCTCCCTGTCTATTCTCTGGCTAGGCCTATTGAGCGAACCCTGTGCTTCGTTTAGCTGTCTCTGTAGTAGTGTATCGATACATACCAAAACTGCTGGGATGAGTTGGTGACAGACGTTGCTCTTGCAATTTAAATCATTGCATTTTTACTCCTAAAGTTGCATAGGCTTTTAGATGCTTGAATGTCAGCAGTAGAGGTGACTTTGTTTTGCACCCGACACAGTCCCAGAAATGTGCAAGATATTTTTACGGAGATGCAAAACTTGGTGTATGTATAGAATTGCCCATGTGATCTCTGTTGGGGCGATCATGACGATGTGTGAAAGGTAGCGTAGCTGAATATAATGATACGCAATGAGAAAGAGCGAGCCGTGGGCAAGGCATAGCTGCAACAGCAAGGATGTGATGGATAGGTTACTGAAAAGGAAAGGAATCGATTGCATCAAATCCATGGGCACAGTGCATCCCAGGGGAGTGCAGGAAGGGATGTCTGAAGTTCACTTTTTACTTGTAAAGCACAAGTGCTAGCTGAAGAGGTGAAACTGTGCACCAATGTTCTACATTTAAGTGTGCAGTCAGATTTTTAAAATCAAGCGTGTGGTAACTGTACTTGATGGGGCTTAGGATTGCCCCCTTAATAGTTGTATGTGGTTCAGTCCTACTTAGTTTCATGGTACATACAGTAACTGTAATGAAAGGACAGTAACAGAGACTGGCTGGTAAGTTTGGGTTCCACCACTGAATTCTCAATTTGCGATGAATCCATGCTGCATGAAGACCATAGGAAGCAGGATGGGCTCTCCTTCGTCCCGTCCCGCATTGTGGTAAGTGGCTTAACCTGCTGCATCCTCTCTCCACCCTTTCTTTTCCACGCGCTCGTATTAATTTTCCGCTCCCGTTCTCATTTGTTTTTCCTTGCCCACTACATTGAATTTCCCGCTCTCTGCCTGCACCTACACATTTATTTCTTAATTTTCCACTTTCCCGGCCTCGGTCCTACTTTTGCCCGGGTCCCTCTGCCCCTTCCTTAACTTCTTCCCCGCCTTGCATGCCCGTCATTGGCTAGCCCATGCTGGTCGCTCTTCTTAACGGAAGGACCCGGGGCAGCCTTTCCCGGTCAGCCCGCTGCAGGGCAGCCCCCTCCCAAGCAGCTTCTCTCAATGTTTGCCTGTGTTCGCCTGTAAACGACCTACAATGACAGACAAGTAAGTGTGGCATGGGTGGAGATTAGAGCCATCACTGCACTCCAGTAAAACCCCACCACTCATATTGCCTAAATATCTGAGGTCTACTTGCATCTAGCCTAACGGTGTAGTAGTATTTCTTTGCTAACGTTTTGAATCTAAGAGGGTTTCATTACATGTTGAACAGAAGTGAATTTTACTTTCTAGGAGCATTTTTCCCCGCACTGTTGTGAGTATAAATCTGTGATTTTCCAACTACTGTGAGTTTTGAGTCTAGGTGCATTTCCCGTATTCGCTGTTCATTTAATCTAGGTGCATTTTCCCCCTACTGTGTCCCTTAAATGTGAGTGCATTTCGCCTTTGCAGTGTTAGGGAGAATTCTCAGAAATGTGCTAATTTCCTCCACTTTAGAGATCCCCAGCAACTTTGCTGGATTTTGAGGACTTGGATTTTATTAACCTGGAGAGAGCGAGACCCGTTTTCCCACTCTCTCATGTATTGTAATGTGATTTTTGTTAACTGTTACTTTTGGTTGTGGAGTCTGACAAACCCCATAGGCATCATCTTTTACATTGTCACACAGCACCTTCTGTGCAGTGGCACAGGGAAGTCTTTCAGATTTCCCAAAGGTTTAACTACTTTCTCGGACGAAGGAACTGAAGAACTTGAAGAGGACGCCTGCTGCATCTCCTGGACTGTTGGTTTGCCCAGTGAAGCCCTGCTGCAGTGCCGAAACGGCAAGTTCGCATCGACCGAGAAGCCCCTGCAAGGATGTCTTCTCCCCTTGGGTTGGTGGGACCAATCAACTCCAAAGTAAGCCACATGGACATCCATCTCAGAGCTGGTTGAATTTCCACAAAGTTGCTGCTGGAAACCGTGTAGCCAGAGAGAAGACCACCAGATTGTGTGCATTGCTTTTAAGCTGGCCTAGAGCTTTTGGAAGATCCTCCGCACTCCCAGGAAGCAGGACCGACCAAGCCTGAGCCCCCTGAACAGAGTGCGGGACCCCAGAAGCAAGAAAAGTCCACCTCGACGGCCAAAAACCACAGTGTTGCTATTTGTGGTAGACACGAGGAGCTGAGACACTGAACAGCCACTGAAAGTGAAGTTTGCTGGTTGCGAGATTTGACTGTCCCAGTGCAGTGCAGGAGTCCCCCGACGTCCTCCCTCTTGTCCCCACGACTGATGCCCAGGAACAGAGAGATCTGCAGAGGAGTCATCTGTTGCATCTTTTCTTCATTTTAAAGGTACTGTAAAAAGTCTGAGAGAACTTGCCTCTTACTGTAGAGTTCCTTGCATCTTCTACTACTCACAAGTCTAATCGGCTTGTGGCCCTACATTTCATTCTTCTTTTCTTCAAAGACTTCTAAAACATTGTGCAAAGACTTTCTACTTAACTACAAAGAAGTGTGTCAGTTTACATAGACTATTGCCTATTGACTTTGGCTTAGCCTCTTCCACTGAATGACTCTTCTTGGAGGATCTGAAAGTATTTGCCTGCTTAAGAATATTTGTGGTCTCTTGTTTGTTTTAAATAATCTTTTCCTTTGACTTATTACTATATGATCACTAAATTCAACAGTGATATATTAATGTCCCCAGCGCCCTAGCAATTTAAGTCACCTGAGGGTGTAGGTAGTGTCTGTCGGCCATCCCAAAGGGGTATCTACTGATTCAGAGAGATTAAGAGTGTGTATTTCATAAAGTGTATTTGAGTGTTACTATTATATTGCTCCCTTCTGAGTGACTGATACATAAATTAATAATTGTTTATTCAAGAAACCCTGAGTGTAAGAGTTTATTTGAATACTTGCAACAGTAAATCTCTGTGTAACTCCACTACAGCTCGCATTGACTCCTTTTGAGATGAGCCTAGCTGCTCAACACGCTACCAAAACTGTGTAGTACAAGCTTTTACCAAAGGTTGGGTTTCCTATATCTGTAGTCCAGAGTTGTTTGTAGTGTTCCCAGAGGGTACTGCATACAAACTTTGCCTAACAGGTGTCCCTTTGAATCTAGGGGCATTTCCCTTACTGTGTCCCTTTAACTTGAAGTGTGTTTATGCTTTTGCTGTGTTTCTTTGAATCTAGGGACATTTCCCCTTTGATTACAATGTGCCCTTTGAAATTCCAGTTGCATCTCCCCATTGCTGTGTTAATTTAAATGTAGGTGCATTTCACCTTTTGGGTTTAGGGGTCATTCCCTGTGCTGTGTTCCAAATGCTGCGAGTGCTCGATCTAAGTGCATCTCCAACAACGTGGAAGATGTGTAGTATCTATGTCTATTTAGGATATGTCTATTGAGCTCCGAGAATCCCAAAAGGCTGTTTTCCATGGTAGCCTGTCTGCCCCACCTAAAAGATGTTCTAGGACAACCAGTCTATTGCCCTTTGTAGTAGTTTGGATACCATGCCCATAGTGCTTAGCAAAATCTACAAAGGTAGCTGACTTTTTCTTCCAACAGAGGACCAGATGATCCATCAACATCAGTTAGGCTCCTTCTGAGCTTAAGGTATGTATTAAAGCACCACGATGGTGGAAATCTGCCGTAGGCACAGCTTTCAATCCACACACTGTAGATTGCAGCTGCCACTATGACTAATTCGGTCTAGCTGGTACCGTATTGCACTGAAACGCCATACTTGCCTCAACACCTCTACCATTGGAATCCAGCGACAACCTACGGCAAAATTCGGTCTACCTGGTTACACATCCAGCCGCTAGCACTCCCAACCTCTTGGGCTGCTTGCTGGAGCCTAGCCAGCCCTCCTAAATCCTAATCTTGGCCAAATGTGACCAATGCACATACACATCTAAAACCTTCTCTTAGAACTTCCCCATATCTGGGGTTCCTGCTACAAAACGCTTTGAGGCCATACAGATGGGGGGGGGAGGTGCTATATAAATGGCTACTACCAATACAATTCACCAAAACACTACTTAATTCACCTCCACTTCGTGTTCTCCGACCCAGATAATTTATTTGTTAGAAATGTGTGATATCGTTGGTGTATAGACTATTGCAAGTTATTCAAGCATTGGCAAAGCAAACTGCTTTGGCTTCTGTGTAGGCATGGGATAGGCATTTGCTAGGTATTCCCATGAAGGGCAGAAGATTGCAACAGCTGGCAGAGGGGGGTGATTGTCTTAGAATAGGATAGCCGTGCTTGGCAAATGCCTATTCAATACCTAGACACGAGCCAGTTGGTTTTGTCAATGCTAATTTTTAACAGACCACACTACAAAGCAAGGAATGAAGCTGTTGGAGGCGTACTGCAGCAATTAGCTTTGACTCTCGTATACTGGTTGCAAGTAACCCTGGCAGACCAAAGTTTGATATTACTGCTCCAGAGATCGCAGTAGAATGTTTTTGGGCAAGGAGTGATGAGTAGTGAGTGGGAACAGCTATGGGTATTAGCATGGCCATAGGCAGTTAATCGGTAAGTAACCAAGCCACAACAGCAATCTGTGTCTCACATGCCACCTCTTTCCTGTGTCCACTCCAATTCCAAAACTAAAATTACTACCCAGCGAATGTTTTTGAGGGGCCCGTTGGTAACCCACATCTGAAGGAGCAGGAGGACCCTAATGCGCATTAGAAGAGGGCTGGCACCCGTGATTAGGAGTAGGATGAGGGAAAAAATTCAATGTGCAACATTATGAATAAAATTATGATTAAATTCCCTAAGTATTCAGTGTTTCAATTGGAGCGGGAAGGTTGAATGGAACTGTTCTCAATAAATGGAGGTGGCATGTATTTTATTTAATTTTTGTGCCCCTCAAACCTCCCAAAATGACTTTCTTAGTCTTCGAGGGGGCATTGCATATTGATAGTAAGATTCTTTTTTGGGAATGTTATTAAATGGTCTGTAGGAGACCTTGTAAATTCTATCCTTCTCTCCGTCGCCTTCCCTTGTTCACTTAACCAGGGATGAGAAGACAAGGCCTGATAATTGAATCCGACCATGTCCATATTGACCCACATTTCTACCCAGCTGCCTTTATTTTTGCATGGATTTTAAGTTCCTTTTTGATGGTATGTTTGCAGTAATTGTTTTTGATCAAAGGTGGCTCTTTAACACCACATGGTGGGCTAAAACAAATGCTCAGTTTGTGTCCTTGGATTTGGTACAGGTTGCACTTTGATGGCTTTGGTATTCTGGATTCCTGGGTAGCTGTTAAGTTGGATTTCTAAACTTTGATCTGGCGGGCAGAAGTTTAGGAGGCGACCCTTGGTGTAGTGAAACGGGGGAAGCTTCTGGACAAGCCAGACCAATCTAGGTAGCTTGGAGGCGGTCAAGACCAAGTCTCGGGAGGGATGAGTGATCGGAATCCCACCCAGCAAAGAACCACAAATTACTCTTCGACAAGTGTGTATGAAAAATATCTATACATTTGTCGGCCCAACCAAATAGACAAGATTAATTTAAGCAATGAGAAAAACAATGATCGCACAAATCCTTAATCTATACAATATATACAACACATTTTCTAATGGAATTTAGTTACGAGATATAACCACAACCTGTGAAGAGAGGGTTAAGTTGGCATACAAATGGCATTGGGTATTCAGAGTTCGTTCCCTAACTTTCAAGTCCAACCCTAACAAGAGGGGAGCCTTGTGCTGAACACAGTGGCGTGTTAAAAACACACAATTGCGCAGATTAAACAAAGGGGTCTTCTTTGTAGGGCTGTAGCAAGTTAGGAAGGGGCTTGAGGCAATGAAGAATGAGTTCCCACTATTCGAGTAGGCCCTGCCCTTGCCGGAAAAGCAGTATTCAAGTGGTGAAAATAACTAGGGAGCACAGACTAACTCAGCCATGTTTGAATACTTTCAAGGGATACTGGGCATCTATAGTTAAGCAAGCATGATGTTATGTGGCTAGACTGTCATTTTGGTGCATCCAGTTTGGACCGGTTTACTTATAGTACCAATACTAGCAATATGCTCGAAGCCACCAGGAGTATATTCTTATATGGGAATATTGGCATATATTTGTGCGGCCATTATGGACATGTATGTGCAGAGCCAGTGTGAAAATGTTTACATACTGGCATATTGGGGTAAACGCATAGTGAAAATGTTCCTGTGCACTGTTGGTGAGATGCATTTATTTGGATTGGTTTTGCCCTACAAAACCAATTGCGAACTGTTTGGCTTTACAGAAGTGTGCTGTATAATGCACCATTTTAACGCATTAATAAAAAATAAAAAAAATTCTGGGGGTGGCTCGCAGGTGGCCCCCACATTTTGTTATGCCACTAAAGGGATCCTGGATGTAGCCACTTTAGCTCGGGGACAATGCACTTTTTTTCTGGTGGTGCTCCTTTGACTTTGCAGGCTGCCTCCTTGTCTATACCTCCGGCCGAGGAAGGGATTTGCATCTAACTTTTTTCAAATTGCATTCTAAAATCTTTCTAGTGTGGGGGACCCTTTTCCAAAAGGTCTCTCCGCCCTCCCCTTTCACGAACAATGCATACAGAGGGTAAGCTTTTTTCTGGAGGAGCAGGATTGTCCTCTTCAGATACCATCTTGCTCACTTTGACTCTTCTGTCGTTTTTTTTTTCTTTTCTCCCGATGTCTTTCCAGCTTTCACCAAAACAGTGTTGTATGCTCTTGTGCAAGCACTGGCTTCCTCTTCGGCGGGAACAGCAGCTCATCTGCTTGCCTGTCATGTTCCGCATGATGGCTGGTAAGTTCCTATGCCTCCTGCCTTGTCCCAGTCTCTCCACTCCTCTTCCTCTGGGGACGATATCCCATTCTCAGTCCATGTGGAGTAGTTCCTTTTTTTCCCAGTGACCTGCTCCCCTCCCAGGTCCTTAACTGAAACCCTTTGCTGGGACCAATGTCTACTATTTTCTTTTGTCGTCTTTCCACCAACTCTGGCGTTTTGTCCTCCTCTCCAGGCTATCTGCATCCTTCCCTTCGTCCGTGCAACTCCCTTACGCTGCTCACGCGGCATACCACTGAGACATCACTTCCATCTGCCAACCAGGCAGCAGCATCCTCGATTCCTCTTATTTCTGACAGGTTGGCTGTAGTATTTTTTTTTCTTTTCCTCCATTCGTGACACCTTAATTTCTTTGGGGGGGGGTGGGGGGGGGCAGAGGATGCTCTAACCCCCTCCTGTATCTTGTTCAGAGTGATGTTGCGTGCAGCTTCTCGCTCTTTCACTAGATGTGCCCCTTTATGCCTTCGCCAGATGTGAGTTTGGCCCGCTGCCCCTTTTAATCTGTGCTTCCCCCCTTCATGTTTTTACTCTTATTTCCCTTTTGATAATCGGTCATTTTCCTGCTGTCTGCTCCCTGCCGACCCAATTCCTATTAGGCAATCTCATGACTTTGCTTCTCATGGTTTGATTAAGATTAAGTCTGGACCGACACCTGGCAAAGCAGCCATACTTTTTGACTTGGAAAAATCGCTTTATGTTATGTGCGTTATCTTGTATTTGCATCGAATGCCTTTCCATCGAGGGTTTTGCAACGAAAAAAGTTGCATCGAATGTATATTTTTGATGGGTTAAGGGTTCATTTTGTGTTTATTTTATTTATTTATTTTATTTTTTGGGGGGGGGGGGGTTTCAAAGGCCAAAAAACAGGGCTTTGGGGGAGGGGGCCAAGAAAAGAAAAATACATTAAATGCAACTTTTTTCGTTGCAAAAAATTCGATGGAAAGGACCTTCGATGGAATGACCATAAACCGTTCCGTGCAGCTGAGACCCTCAGGCCTGCTTCCTCTATCCCGTCCTCCTCCTTGCTGCATTCATCTCATGCATGTTCCCCCTGCACGGAGTCAGGAGCTATTTCCCCGCTTGCCAACCTGATCGCCCCCCCCCCTGCACATTCCAGATCTGCCCTCCAATGCATGCTTGTTTAGCCCCCCCCTCCTGTCGCATGGAATGCGCGGTGTACCCGAGTTGACACTCCCAGCAACCATGCGCCCAACCTGCAGCCAGCAATGAGGGCGTATGGGACCTGTGCAGGGATGCTGCCTGCACCACAATTCCCAAAGGATGCAGTGGGATAGATTGCCAACCCTGCACATCTGGGGGGTGGTGGGGAGTGCTGGGGGGGCGGTGGGAAGGGTCTCCCTTTGCGACCTGCACTACATCGCACCCATGCGCCATGTTTCGTGTGTGTGTGTACACCTTTGTCTAGTGACGCTCGTGTTGCTCTGCGCCTTGTTTATACTGTACGCCCTGACCTAATGCCATAATACTGATCTACTTTTTCCCCCCTTACCTTCAGCGGGAGCCCCTGAATGTGACCAGGCTGCTGCCTCGACTCGTCAGCATAGCAAGACCATCCTTGGAAAGTAAGTGCTTTGTGCTCATACAGCGTGGATCGTTAACACCCTCACCGGCCCACGCAACATAAAAAGGAAAGACCCCCTCTCCCCCATCCTGCTCACATGGGGAAGCTGAGAATCCCCCCAACTCTCTCCGGTCACCCATATTTATCAGGTAGGAGTCCCTGTGACATCTGAATCTCTTTGCACCCCTGTGTGCCCGGGCAGCCTTCTACACTACTGCAATAAACCGCACTGCAAAGACCCAGGAACCCCCACTTCCGGTGCACACCTAGGGATCTGCGTTCATTCTGTGCTTGCAGCATACTTTGCAAGTGAGCAGCCACCCCTTGGGAAAAGTGAGTAAAATGGCTAACCTCTATGCACTGAGGGATTGAAGTATGGAGCCACACCGGGACTCCACACGACCTTTTTTGAGGGTGAAAATATGAAGGACTAACATAATAGAACAGAACTTGAGGTAGGTTTTCAGGTTTGGCTTTCTCAATTTGTACTGGGATGTTAGCATCTCTCTCTTCCAGCATGCAAGAGTTGTTCTCAGTTTGTAATGTGAATCTGAAAATCCCAGCCTGCATTAGTTTCTCAACTAGTGATTCGGTCCTCTGCCTCTGGGGCATTTACTTCAGTGCTCCAGAGGCACAGTTTCTAGTACGCAAAGCTTTAAGTTCACTCTCCTCAGTATATGCATTTTCTCTGCAAGCGCATCCTCTAGGAACTGATCCCATGTCTCACAATACCACTGGCTTTCAAACCTTTTGTGCTTGGCCCCCACTGGAAAATACATTTGCCCCCACCCGGTGTCAGTGCTGCAAGTTTTCCTATTTATATTTTTTTTATTTTGGTATATACATGTGAACGTTGGCTGCTGAGTGCTTGGCATAACAATTTAGAGATTTTTTTGGGTACATATTGCGGGACATTGGGACAATCCCTCCTAATCAAAACTGGTAAAGACCAAGTCAACAGAAAAATCTTCAGTGGAGCTTATCCTCAAAATAAATTCATATTTGTGTAGACCACAAAAATCGGCTTGTTTTTTTTTTTTTTTAAAACATTTTTTTTTTAGAGTGAGCATTTCTAATGGGAAGGGTGGGCCTGTCTCTTTGCAGACAGTCAATGTGTGGCTGTATTTTTAGACTGCAGCTGAGTTTGTCCTCCACTTTCTTCCTTGTGCAGTATGTAGTCTTTAATGCAGCCAATGCTGACAATCCTATTTCACACAAGTAAGAAGGTCCAAGGTGTAACTATGATTGTATGGCACACCGTGCCAATGCTGCATAGTCTTGGTTCCCCTTCATCTGAAAGTCACCTAAGGAATTGTTTCTAAATTCATATTTTAGGATGCAGGGTGCTCATTCAGCTCCTCCTAGTGCCAACCGGAGATGCAACTCTGCCTCTGCCGCAAAAGGCAGTCCTGCGCAGTTGCTCATGGTAACATTTACTTTGGGACCTATTTATCAAAGCTGGCCCTTGATGAGCTTGGATGTCTTTGGATGTAATGTACCATTCAGTTCCCCATCAGCTTTTGGCTAGTGAGTTAGTAAGAAATCTGTCTGTCTGTCTGTCTGTCTGTCTGTCTGACTGACTGGTAGCTTGCAGCATGACATTTTTATCCCCGATTAACATGCTGCGTGCCTTTGTGCCAGTTTCCTCAAGTCTTTCTGTTATCAATGGGAATTGAACTGTGACCCTAATTTCAATTGTTCTTTTCCAGAGGTCCAGCTTCCTTTTTAGACGAAAAAAAAAAAAGTTTGTATTCATTGTCAACAATTTGCTGTAGGCTCCCTGCAAAGACACTTTGAAGGAATTCACTTTGTCAAAAATACTGCATGGTATGCCAAGAGCACAAGCCAGCAAGGGTCACAGTCTTTGGATTTGCTAGTGTTCCATATGCAGAAGGAATTGCTGCACTTTATTTCAGAGCTTATCCGCATGCTGCAGCGCTGTTCCCTTCAACGGCGACCTCGCTTCGGCCGGAAGAGGAAGCCCCCCATGTTCTAGCCCCCGTTTCTGTACTCTGACTAGCAAAGGGACACACTTTTCTAGTTTGCGTTTTGACGGCTTTAACGTTTTTTTTATGGCAGAGTTCACTATATCCGCAAGTTCCGTGCTCCGTCTCAGCAGCACGTGCTTTACCGTGGAGCAACTGCCGCTCATGAAAGGTGCAACATCCGTGCACGTTCCTACAAAGGCTTCCCATTTCAGTTGGTGGTGGCTCAGGAGGTCATTGTAAAATATAAAAATTCTGATAAGTGTGCCCTGATGACCCTACAAAACAAAACTCTTCCAATATTCTTGGCTCACAGCACCCGACGAAGGCAATTAAATGAGCCTGTTTGACTATACCTGTTGCCTCCTCCAACTGTAATGCAACTAGATGGGTTTCAGGTGTGCAACCACTACGCACTGATTGTTTTCCTACATTTCGGACATGCTGATGGTAGTGTCTGACAGTGCTATCATTTTTAGCTTCTTTGCCACTCTGTCCGCATCCATATTTGTAACTTGCTAGCAAATCAATCTCTGCTCCTGTGAACGAGGGTGCTACATTTTGTTTCTAAATGGTGCCTTCGTTTTGTTGGATTCAGGCAATTATTTCACAAAGTTGCTCCACGCACCACACATTGAGGCCTAATTTCATCGCCGGCCACAATGGAAATGAATCCAGTCTAGATGTGTGTTTTACTTCTTGCACTTTGACGTTTCTTTCCGGTGTCTACCTTTTCACATTACCATTTTAGGGCCTAAAACGCGTTCCATTTCAAAAGGGGCTTCTATAATGATGCATAATACATGCATGGTTGTAACATGCCTATCGCAAACCGAATTTCATGTAGCAGGGTTTGTAAATGATCACTGTAAAATAAACGTGCAAAAAAACTTTACTAAAACGTAGGCTCGCCAAAAGCACCTGCACACCTAAAGGCGAGTAACACCTAGGGAAGGAAAACCTGCCAATTTGGCCCGACATGTTTTATAGTGTGCTACATGTCCCGTGGGCCCCTTTTTGACGGTCTGGGTGGCTCCCAAACATCGCAGCATTGCTGATTACTTAAATGGGCCGTGGCCAGTTCAAGCATTCACTGAAGTCTCTCTACGAGTGAAGTTCCAGCTTTGGCTCCAGTTCAGCCTTCAACACTGCCCCTGAGCCACTTTGCCCATTGCTTCACAAAAATAATTCTAGTCACTAGACCATTATTCAGAAACCTTTGCCCCGTCATCGCTGTAACGCCTCACTTTCACAGGGCTCCAAAATAACCATGTATCCAATATCCCGCAGGGGTACCCAGCAGTGGCTACCCAGAAGTGTGCATGCTCGTGACATTAAAACCCAACCCCACAATGCACCAGGTGTGGATACCACTAGAAAACACCCTACCAGCCGGTCACCGTAGCAAGACCTGCAGTGGATGCGGCATGTTTTGAATTCTGGGAAATGGCCTTTTCTGGGCCATGGCTGTATTGACTGGTGATCCTGGAACGTAAAAAGAGCCAATTGGAATAATATTTGTCACTGAAAAGGTGTTTCTAGCTATGGCTCTTGTGCCCCTTCAGCATTAATTCTGCTTCCCTTTGCCAGATACTGAAAAGAAAATGCTCACAGTTCTACTGTCAGCAGCGCCCGCCCCGTTAGCTGTCCTGCTTGTTTACCATCTAAAAGATGCCCACACAAGCCATCGGCTTTAGGTCCTGCGTGTTCTAATAAGCCTTCAAATCATTCTAAAGTGATCCTTACTTGGCTGCCTACATTAGCAAGCTCCAACTCTGGGGGATTGGCCCCTTGGATTTTGCCAGGCCAGTGATTTGAATGGTGAATCTAAAAGTGATGAGAACAAGGGACTGCAGACGTTTGTTTGAAAAACAAACTCCCAAGTTGTGGTTTCTGTGAGCATTCCACAACCACCATCTTACTCGTGCCCACCACCCGAAAAGCAAGCAAATGCCCACAATTATAATGGCAGGATGAAGAGCCTGCTGCTTCGCCACATAATGGAGCGGGCTCCAAGCCCATTTTAATTTCAATGAGTAACGGGGACACACACTCTCATAGATTGGTGTATGTTGTTGAGGCAGTCATCCTGTTGCCTCTACAGAAGTAGGGGACAGGGACCTGCAATGCAGTTTGGGGCAGCCTTCCCCCACAAGAGCACTACTTTACATAAAGCTAGGGGGGTAAGGTCTTCCTGCAGGGGCTACCTGCCCCGCAATTGTGTGGTATTTGGCAGTTGTGGTTTTAGGAATGAGGAAAAACGTGTTGGGAAGAATGGTAGCAGAGGGCGAACGTGAGTGTCGGGCTGAATGCGTAGAGTTCTGCACTTCATTCCGAAATGTGTAACAATGGAGATAATGCAGTATGAGTTTGGACAGTTTTCACTAAAAAGCATTATGTGGTGGAAGAAGTTATCACTATTGAGAAAATGTCTGGAGGCAGAAAAAAATCTGGTGAATGATCTTGAAGGGTCGTTTATGGTTGGCCTTAAAGTATGTGATAGAATACTATTGGATTAGGTTTATCCATGCAAATTCTCATAAAAAAATCCTGGTAAGGTCAAAGGGCTTATAAGGGCATTCTACTGGATAGAAAATAATGCTGTAGTTCCAAATTCAATTCTGTATTCACAATTTATCGTTTTGTAAATGGGAACCTGTACCCGAAAAATACCCTTCTAGAATTTTTAGGAACGCAACCATGAGATTTAGGTTTAACGTACTGAATACAAATGAGATCATGAATATTCATGTTAAAAAGGATGAGGAGTTGAAATATTGCAGGCATTGCAAACTAATTGGTGTGAAGGAATCACTTATTCATTTGCTATTGATCTGTCCTAACCTAATGAAGCAGAGGATTGAATATTTTTCATTTGTTAACAATACCTCCTATGTGAATAGGGACCTTCTATGGTACGAGATGCTTCATGGTAACTCTGTAGTTTTGAAAATAAGAGTTAATACATTTTTGAGGGTGATATGTAATTTGAAATGAAAACTTATGTGAAATACACAAGTCTGTACAATACACGAGAAATGGTACAAATGGGTGATGAAATGATATATAATTTGTTTTGATATATTAAGAAAGTGAAGGGTGAATGTTACGAACAGAGTTTTTAATGTATGTGTGAAACGTTTGTATCATATGTAATTTAAGGTCAATTTGTATTATGAAATGTATTGCATTTTGAAATATTGTTGAATGAATTTTGTAAAGGTTTAAATAAACCATACACAATAAAATACATTTAAAAAAAGAATGCCCCCAACTGTCGAACGGAAAATCATATCGTGCCTCCTATACTGTATGAATATATGTTTATCGGCCTATGCCAAGCTGCTTACAAGCCACTTGTGAAGAAATCCGTGTTGCAAGGTCTTGACCTTAGATCGGTGTAAACCACCATTTTAGGTCTATCTGCCATTTTAGAGTCTCCCTCTAAAGCAGTGGTATTCAAACTGTGGGTCGCGACCCCCTAGGGGTCCGCGGGTGCATCCCAGGGGGGCCCTGAGAGCTCGGCATGAAAAAAGATTTTTTTTTTTTTTTTTTAGATTGGAAGAAATGGGCAGGGGTGGCCCACATGGGCGGGCTGAAGCATGAAACTGTCTCAGGCAACAATGAAAAAGTGGCCCACAGTTGTAAATGGATATTCATTCCTTTAGTCACAGACTGGGCCTCATTACTACTATGGCGGACCAGTAACAACGGTGCTGGTAAGCTACCGGCACCGTTGCTACCGTTCCGCCATAGTAAGAGTTGTGCTCGTGGGTGCTTGACAGCCCCCGCCAGGTCTGACCTCAGCTCGTCGGATGCACCGGCACCGTTATTAACGGTGCCGGTGCATCCGAGCTCCCCCTTCCCATTTGAGCCATATGGGGCTCAAATGGGAATGGGGATCTACCGGCACCTTCGAAAGGGCAATTATCATGTCCGCCTAACTCGGCATGACCTAGTAATTGCCCATTCGCGGGTGCCAGACCCGGATGCAACTCCAGTGGCAGCCGTGCCGGTTTTACCGGCACAGCTACCGCCAGAGTAGTTATGAAGCCCACTGTTTCAATAGTACCCAAAGGGGTGCTTTGTGTTAAAATGTAAGTAAATTGTGATATATTCAGCAACAATGGTCAACATTACTAACTGCATAGTGGCCCCTCACCCATTATGGAGGAGCTAAGGAGCCAGCCCAGTGAAACAGTGAGCACTCCCTCAGCTGCTTTATCCAGCTAATGGAGTGCTCCTGGGCTGGCTGAACTGTCAAAGGGAAACACTGTTTCCCTTTGACAGTTCAGTTTAGTTCCCCAGCCGCACATGCTCACTGAGCCATGCAAGTGCTGGGGCGTTTTGCTTTGCCAGCATTGCATAGCTCATTGGAAATGCTGGCTGGGGCACTGCATGTCTGTATGTCCGAGGGGGAGCTCCTGCGCCTCCTCGCACATACGGACAGAGCAGCTGGAGCAGCACCCACACACAGGCCAATGCAGAAGGTACGTTTATGTTCATTGTTTTTATTTAAACATGTGTATGGATGCGTTATGAGTGAGTGTATGGTGATGGATGCTCATGTGAATGATAGAGTGATTGCTGTATGAATGTGCAGCGCCTTGCATATACACATAATCATGTTCATTGTGTTAGGACCAGTGGGGCCCAGGGGACAGGGATGGTATCTTTTTACCGGACATCTATCATTCAAAACCCTCTGCCTTGTCCACAAGGCTTTCTGGGGCCTCGGTCCAAAATACCTTCAGCTATTCCTCCGCAAATACCTCCCCTCTCGAGCTCTTCACTCCTCTACCTCCAACTCCCTCAGGGTCAGTCGTTTATCAAAGAAACGAGCTGGGGGTAGATCTCCGTCTTCGGCTGGGGCCTCCCTCTGGAACAGCGCCCTGCCACTCTAAAACTTGAGGAGAACCATCTTTCTTCCTGCACTTATCAGACCTACCCTGTCTGCTGCCTTAAACGTAGCACTTGCAAATTGCTGGCTGCACTACCACTGTTTGTTGCCTTTATTATTTATTTATTGTTATTTATCTGTTTCTCCTCTGCTTCGCACTTTCCACTTCTCCCCCCCTTCCATGCACTTTTCCCCTCACACTTGCGCGTTCTCAATGTCACTGGGCCTAGTAAGATTGCTGTTTTATTCTCCTCTGTTCCCCTCCCTTGCCTTGTCACGCTCTGAAACACTTGTGTACGAGCGCGATAGAAATAAAATATCAATGCCTGCCCCCTGGACTCCCAGCAACAATTGCAAACTGTTTGGCTATTTACCCATTTTTTGTTAAAAGTATGCTCTACAATGCAACATTTTAACCTATTATTTAAAAAAAAATTCACAGGGGGAAACCCCCCCGAACCTCCCCTTAATGCCCCTCCACTTAAAAAAGATTCACCAGCCGCCACTGGCCCTCAGACTGTGTTGGGAACGGGATGGGGGAACCGAGGGACTATGGTGGGAGCACAATGGGCGGGAACCATGGGATAGTGATGGGAGCAGAGTGGGGAGAGCCCTGGGTGTGTGATGGGGTGGGGAGAGACCAGCGACTGGGTAGGAGTGGGATGAGGGAGCCCAGCGACTTTGATGGGAGCAGGTGACGGCGCGCAATATATACTGTCCATTTGGCATTTCTGGGGGGTCCCGACCTGCCCAAATTTTGCTCAGGGGGGCCCTGGCCAAAAAAGTTTGAAGACCACTGCTCTAAAGTCACCCTGTGTTCTAAGATAGTGGACAGTGTCATTCCGAATGCAACATGGCCGTCTTGACCTCTGAGTACAAACTAATATGTAACTTGCCTGCAGGCCACATGTTGGGGTCATGAATTGAGACCTTGTCCTTCGTTGACCTGTGTATAGAGGGTTGCCTGCGTCAACGGAGCTAATCCGTGAGCATATGTTAAACACCATATATTCAAATACTGAAATGTGAACACTTGTTTGACTACATTGTATAAAACTGTTTGAGAAGGCTCTACGAGAAATCCTAAGACATACTATTACCATTGTGACTTGTTGGCGAATGTATTAAAGGTAAACCCTAAATGTCTAGATGTATGAACTCGGCACGAACCCTAGATCCGTGATGTATTTACTTGTAGGTGGGTTGAACATCATGTTTTGGACTGCATAAAAGGCACGACTATTCGAATGTACAGTCCCACTCACTGAGCACACCGAACAGGGCTGCAGTTCGCTGTGTTGTACTGAGGGCCGATAGCTATCTGTTGCTTTGTCCTTTGAAACTGTTCAGTATAGAAAAAGATCTTTGTATCTTTCTTTGTAACCCGTTTGGTGTATTTCCTTTTGGGGTATTCTGCCCCAATATCCTTTTGATTTCACACAACAGGGTAGCTGAGGATAAAGAAGCCTGTGGTGCTGCAGTGGCCTTACTCCAAAAGCGCTTGGTTGAGTAGATGCGAGAGTGGGAGGAGAGGGAGAGTGGAATTGTTGGAGGAAACCAGGGCCTCAAAGCTGGAATGGGGGCTGGGTGGGAGAAGAGGCCTTTAGCTGTTGGCGAGCGCCAGAGAAGGGGATCTTGTGCAAGGGCCTCATACACCCAACAGTTGGCTGTGGCTGTTGGGAGGGGGGGGGGATAGGGTGTAGAGGAGAAGAGTGCAAAGAGATGTGTAGCGTCCAGAAAAGAAGCACTTGGTGGGTGACGTGTAGAAGGGCACGAGCTACAGGCCTGGATAAGCCTAGCCATCTACCTGCAATGCAGGCGCTGCTCTGGAGGACCATGAATGCAGCCTGAAAGATTTGTTACAAACAAAAGAAAACGCAAACCCCTTCCAGGCTGTTCATTTCTTGTTGGCACTGCTTTGCAAATAGCCATGCAGTCTCATCTTGCTTCCTGAGGCCTAGCCTCTGTCTCACTGAGCATGTCCGGTGGGGGCCATGTTGGTTTGGGCTGCATTGTGAGCAGCAGCCCGATTACTACCACACTTCCTCCTTCTTTTCAGACTATATGCGCACCCCCATGAAGCCATGATGGGAGGGCGTGTGCCACAATTTGAATGATGTTGCAATCTGCAGTGAATGGGCTCCAAGGATCTTTGGTGCTCTTCTATTTTGTACCTTTTACTCTTTGGGTTGCTCCATTTTGTTTCGCTCCCCTTTTGCCCATTTTCTTTCACCCAGTCTTCTGGTGAACATCTGTAGGCTGCCCTCGTTTGTTCATGATCTCGTCACTTCATTTTCTTTCCTGGATTCGGCTCTCGCATCTCTTGTCAGAGTGCGTAACCTGGAGACACAGGTTCTGCCCTTGTGTGCCGTTGGTGTGTGGCGTTCAACAGGGCATACTTGCTTATCTTCAGTTCCCACTGGGTCAGTGCTGGTCTCTGGTCTTCCTTGCACCTGGAGTAGAAGGGATCGCTCAGCGTGTAGAGAGGATCCCCAGCTGCATGCAGCTACTCTGAAGCAGGGTGTTAGTGAGGCAGCCTCTTTCACCAAGCTGGACTTTAAAGTGGCCCGTATAATGGCAGATTTCAGTTTATGGCCTGCCAACATGGATAATTCTACCATGGGCACCTCCTTTAAGCTCCGTCCTCATCACCCATTCTGCAGGCATGTGTTCTGGGATGGGGAGAGGGGGTAGGACCTCCTCCACACGTCTGGGAAACAGTATTTGTCGTTTGGTATGCTGGGAAAATGCCAGTCATGCACACACAAGAAACTGACAGTTTCCTCTACACACCTGTGATGTAGCCAAAAAATCCCCTGGGCCCCTCACCATCACACCTGTGCTTTCAGTCAAACTTGTACACTTATGAAGTGGGTATGCTGTACATGAGTGTGATTCTGGAATCTGCCCCCTCCCTTATCGCCCAATGTGCAGGAAATTAGTAGGCTGATTCTCACTACCTCCCCATCAGCTGATAAACTGGCCAGTCGCAGTCCGTCGGTGTTGAGGAGAATTTTAATTTTTGTGCCAATTTCCTTTAACCTTAGAAACCCCCAGCTCTTTTGCTGGACACAAGGCTTTTTAATTTTAAATCCTGACTGAGTGGGACTTCTTTCTCATGTGGTTTTTCTCCCTAGGATTTATGGGTTTCTTACTGTTTAATGGAATCTTGTAAACTCCATAGGCATCTGCTTTTTGCACTGTGACACACAGCACCTTTTATGCAGTGCCGCTGAGAAGTCCTTTGGACTTTGTTTATTTAAATGTTCTTGGGTGAACTACTGTTAGAATAGTAAGATGACCCCTGTCTTACTTACCTGTTCCGTTGTGGGTCCAGCACACACCACCCTATGTGGAGTGCTGGGGGGGTTACCTAGTAACGCCTTTATCCCACTCCTCATGTAACATTGTTACACTACCTCACTTGACTGGCTGGTGGCAGTGGTTTCTTTTTTATCTGCAGGCTGATCGCAGTACAGCACCCAAGGGTGACCAATTTCCCAAAATGGCCCGGTCTTCTTTTTTCTCCTTTTCTTGTCTGTTGGTTATTTCTGGGCTTTTACTCTGAATTGGGTTCGAGTCCTCTGTGTGTTTTACCTTTGGCGGGTTTCAGCCCTGAAGCCTGCCCAGGCTCCAGTGTCTGGAATGGCAGGAAGTGAGCGAGGGTCCCGAAACCTCCCTGTCCTTTGTCTCTAGGTGTGCCGGAGTGAAACCAGTTCTGATTGGCCGGCTGGCTGTCCTGGAGGACAGCCACCCTCCTGGATAATTGACAGCCTAGGGCTGTGAATGAATGGGAACTTGCTTAAAAGGCAAGGTTTTTGATACTAGAGGCAGAGTCGACCACTGGAGGACAACATCCGATGAAGATGTGAGACGTCGGCAGCACCTTCCTGGACCGCGACGTGTCCGGTGAAGCCCTGCACTTGTGCTGACCCTGTTTTTGTTTCGACTGGGAAGACCCACACGGGACAACTTCCTCCCTTAGGCTGGTGGGACCAACTAGCTTCAAGAACTCCCGTTTTGGCGCAACCCCCGACTTGCTTTGACTTTCCTAGACTGCACTGCAGTCTTCCGAAGTGCAAATCCAGCCACAACTTTGTGGGCATCCAGAGGACCCTACAAAAGCAGGAAATCTTGTCCCCTCAGAGTCCAGGACTGAGGGATAGGTTAACTTCTAACCGGAGCTGTTCGTTCTTCTTTGGCGCTGAGAAAAAGGCGCCAAAACCAGAGCCGCTTAATCAAGGAGAATCCATTGCTGCAGGGTCCCTCTCTCCAGTGCTGCTGCAGGAGCCTTCCAGACGTCCTCCCTCTTGTCACCACGACCAAGGAACAGTAACAATGTTCTGCTGCACCCCAACCAGAAGGCATCCAACTGGAACACATTCAGTTCACAGGTACTGTGGGGCTTAGGGTACATCAACCTTTTGCCATTTGTGGGGCTTCCTACCTTTGGGTGCCATTTTACCATCTTTTGGAGTTGACCTCAACTCATTTGCACTGGCCTTTCAGCTTGTGCTTCTTCAAGGTGACTCCTTGAGTTGCTGTGAATTTTCTATTTCAACTACTGAATATTTAAAAAAAGCATCAGAACTTTGACCTGGCCCATTGAATGTGGCTGTCCTGGCTCCCTAAAGGGCCCCTTCTGAACATATTGGCTTTGGCAGTGTTTGTTCCCTTACAGGTTTTAATTGTTGAACACTATTGCTTGGCTAAAAGACTACCTGCATCCCTCTGGGAGAATCTAGTTGTTTTTGTAGAATACCAGTATGCTCTGATCTATCTTTTCCCTCCCTTACTCAATACTGCAAAGGTGATACAAAATAAGTGTTATTATTGAACTCAAATGATGTCACCCATGGTGCTGGAAAATGTATAACATATGAAAGAATTACTCACCGCCTTTTTATTCACTTTTTGAATGTAATCCTAACTTGAAATTCATGTTACTAGTTGCTGCTTTTTAAAGAATGCTTTAAATATCTTTCTGTATATATAAATATGTATACTATAACTTTAAGGGTGTACGTTTTTACTTGGATACCTGCATTTACTGATTTCATTTTACAGCTTACATTACACCTTAAGATAAACCTGGCTGCTCAGTCAGACTACCAACTTGTGTGGTACAGGCCTATATTAAAAAGTGGGTTACCTAATACCAGGAGATACGTCTTGTGTAGTCCCACGCCAGTTGGCACCAATTCTTACCTAACAATCATCATGGTATGTGGCATTTGCATTACATTTGGCCTGAGCTAGGAGAGAAACAAGTTCCAGAGATCCTGTTTATGAATCGGCTAGGGAGGGCAACAAGGTTGAACCGAGTCACATGTATATTGTATTAGATGACATTCATCAATTAAAATTCATAGATTATTCCTGGTAAACTGGACCTCACACTTGAAAAAAACCCTCAGAACTCCATATATTTTTATCCAGACTGAAATGCAGACAAATATTCGAGGGATGCAGAAAATATACCTGCTCTCTCTCCATGACTCTACCTATCCCTCATCCCTGATTCCAAATCCTACCACACATTAATTCTCCTGATCACAGCAATCTAGTTGTAGGTTTCTAGGAAAGGCTCCCAAATCCTGCTCTGTTCCTCTTTCCTATAACTTTAGTAAACCCAGCGTTGGCACTTCAGTGAGTCAGAGTAATAGACTGCTAATATTCCAAACAAATGGGCTCTCGCGTTATAATTGCACCTCTTGCTTAATGCTTCTGCTTCACATCTTGCAATACAGGATTTACATCCTGTTATTTGCCTTGCAGCTGTGTCTGTGCTTTGATCGCTGCCCCTAAAATCCCTTCACTCTGCATTCTAGTGAATTAACAATCTCTGTCCAGACTTGGTCTGTAGCCTTTGCCCTTAGCTTCCAATTGTTTTTGTCTAGCTTTCAGAATGCCTTGGCTGTTGGTTCCCCTTTCAGGACAGCGAAGTATGACACAATCTTCTCCCCACTCCCTGCACCACTTTTCGGCTTGGTCCTGTCTGGCTTAGCCTTTCTAAGACCTAAGACAGTCCTTCATTTCGGACCCTCAGCCGGGTCACCAAGCTTTCTTGTATTCAAAAGCACCAGTGCTCTGTTTTTATCCCGCAGACCCAAGGTGGTGGTGTGGGCTTTACTTTTTATAACACCTGCCTGTTATTAAATCATATTTCCTTTATGTGCCTGTTAATTGTGCTGGTGAATTCATTTAGTTCATTTATTTTGAATCGCTAGCCGCAGAGCAGACAACAGCTGTGAGCTTAATCTCCCATCTCCCACTGAGGTTCTTTTCAAAATGCACATCTTTATACACTTTGCTACGCATGGCTCCATGACAGGTCATTAATTCACAGGTTAACTTGTGCAGCTGTTAACTGGCTATTTCTACACCTGTAGCTTGTTCCAAGAATATGCATGCAGAGCAAAAACCGCAAAAAGGCTTTCCTTTTATTGCAATGCAAGCAATCTCCAAACGTGTGTGTACAGCCAGTTAAATTGGAGAACTGTGTTCATTCATATTACTAAGTGCTTACAATTATTCATAATTCGCACAATCGGTCCTTTGAACCTAGTTCTATAATTGCAACTAAGTCACTCTGTGTCTATGGCCATCATCTCTTGAATGACATTCTCTTGCATAATAAAACAATTTGCAGTGGATTTGCAGTTGACTGTGATTTGTGACAGGGGAGGCTGATTACTATACCAAACAAGGATCGCGCTACATAACATTCCAGTATAGATAACCTACCTAACAATTACTGACTAGTACTGCATATACAAACCCTTTGGAATAATGCCTTGGTTTTCTTTCTGAAAGCAGCAAAAAGATGCGTGGACCTTCTCTGGAGTAAAATGGCCATATACTCGTGGTTTGGCATAGCTTATGAATGGAGCAAAGCAAACCGCAAAAAGAAATTCCATCGGCACAGATTTCACGGAGCTTAATTGCCCCTTGGAGTGTCTTTTACTACTTCACCCCTCCCAGTAGTGTGTCAAAGATGGTGGGCTTGCCCACCTGGTGGCGGCTCCTTACTGCAAGGATTCCTTTTTGCAGTTTGTAGTCCAGTTGTCGTTGAGTCTCAATTTCCTAGGTCTCAAGTTCTATCGCCCACTCTGTTGCTCCTGCAATGTCTTTGTGAACGAATAGCAATGTCTCAGCAGAAGGGGTGCTTTTCGCCACTGGACACGGCAGGCAATGGTGTGGGTAAAGAAGATGCTTGCTATACGCTTGAAACATGGACCAAAGACTAGCAGCCACAATAGTTCTTGGCTGCCGTCTGAGTGGTGAGCAATAGCTGCGACAGCCCTCGTCGCCTGGGCTGCAGTCCTGATACTCGATAGGTACCCAGTTTCTGCATGGATTCCTTTTTCTGGCCCCTCTACTGGTTTTTCGCAATTTTTAGTGACCTGTTTGCGGAGAATGGACAAGTGTTTTAGCTAACTCTTCACAGTAGTCAAACAGCAGATCTGACGCATGTCTTTGGAATTTAGCACAGCACATACATTTGCTGGGCGGTCCATGGCTACTTTGTAAAGAAACAAGCCAACATCTGAGTGCACTAATCTCTGCTGCAGTATTTAACAATATGCACATTTACTGTTGCTCCACACAGTGTAAGGCAGCCCAAATTGGGGTAAATACTATATGGACATAGCAAAACCAGTGATGTCCATTATATATTTCCTGGCAAAAATTCACAAACTACGAGACTTTTCCACCATGCAGGCCCATTACCACCAATGGTATAGGATCTGTTATGGAGAGGATATCACAGTACATCGACCTACATCTTCAACCTCTTACATTATATGGCATTATATTTGAGAGACACTAAACATGTCATCCATCAGATGGACCTTATTCCAGGGGAGTCTGATTTTCTATTTGTGACCCTTGATGTGGTGTTGCTATATAGCAGCATACAACACACCAAAGGATTAGAAACGGTTGAATGCTTTCTGAAGACACGGTCTATTTCATTCTTACAACAGAACATGATTTTAGAGATGCTTAATTTTGTTCTAAACAATATCTTCATGTTTAATAAATCAATATACAAGCAAGTGCAAGGAACGGCTATGGGTGCCAAATTTGCAACCTCATATGCCAACCTATTTATGGGGCATTTCGTGCTAAATCACGCATTGCAAAGCATTCATGGACATATTGGGGGGGAGGTACATCGACTCATGATATGGAATGGTAACAGGATTGAACTTGACAATATCTAATTTAGCTTAATGACAACATTATAACATCAAATTCACAGGAAAAAGTTAGCCCTACAACCATTGGATTTACAATTATACACAGATGGGGAAAGAATATTAACAGATCTCTACATCAAACCCACGGCAGTTAACCATAAACTACATGCACAAAGTAATCATGTAAAACGCACCATCAAAAATATCCCTCTTGGGGAAATACTCGGAGTGAAATGTAATTGCAGTACGGAAAAGAAATATCAAACACACTTATTGGACCTAAAAGAGAAATTCATCCAAAGAGGATACCATGAGGAAGCTTTGAATCAAGCTATAAGGAAAGCAGAAAGAATCTCGACCAAGTCTATTGGTAAACGAGCAGAAAATCACAAATGTGTCACAACACACTTGATCGCTACATATAATAGTGAAGCTTTCATAGTGAAAAAAGTATTAAATAAGCACTGGAATATTTTGCAAACAGATGAAACACTACACAAATACCTAGAAGAAAAGCCAACAATGGTATATAGGAAAGCTCCCACACTAAAACGGAGGTTAAGCCCCAGCCACCTCAAGAATCTAAGTACCAGTAATTTTAGTGAATTTCTCAAATTACCAGCACCAATAGGATCATACAAATGTGGAAACGGCACAATCTGTGTCCAGATGCTACATGGCACAAAACACAAGGTTGCCAACTGGGAAACTGCAAGAAATCAGACCATTTATCAATTGCAAAAGTAAATGTCATTTTAGGCGATCATATGTGTTTGCAGTAAGAAATATATTGGCAGTACGATACGCGAAATGAAAAATCGTATCATGGAGCACTTAAGAGCAATAAAAAAAATGGAGACACAAGATATCCTATGGCCATACACTTCATTCAAGAGCACAACCAATCAAACATTAAGGACATTAAAGTTTTGCGCTTGGAGAAAATTGCCCAACCGGAAAGAGGTGGTGACCGAGAACTTCTACTATGCAGAAGAGAAGCGAAGTGGATTTGTATTTTGGACACGTGTTTTACTGGTTTGATCACGGAACACGAGATGGCCTATTGCCTCTAAACAGAAGATGTGAGAGACTTTCTGAGGCACAGGAACAATGGATATGGCTGTCGGATTATGCTTTGATCATTTGCATAGAACAATATTGTATATTATGCATAATTTATCTTTTCAGCTCATATACTCCTGAATTTTCTTGCAAAAAATGACTTGTGTTTTGTTGGGAAATAATCCTTCATTTTTCATCCTTAGTTTACCCATATGCATATACGTTTTGCTTTCAATTTATTTATTACATATTTTTTTAATTGAACCTGATCCACAAATGTATCGCCTTCCACTTACACATCTTTCACACTAATCTGATATATTGAGACCAAAATAAGAAATGAGTCCTTCATTTAAACCCCAAACACAACCATTTAAAAACAAACAGTAATGTTAGCCTCGTGGTGAACAAAACACTTTTGGTCGCGGCACGCTTTGGAACGTATGATGTCATTGCGGCACGTGTACGCGATGACATCCTTACGCGCCAAATCACGTTATAAAAGCGGAAACGGGGAAACCCAGAGAGCCATTGTGGATCCTGCTGAGCACAAACAAGGCAACCGAACCTTGGGGAAAATCACCATTTGGAATAGAAGACTAAGGCAAAGCGGAATCCCTTTATTTTGTAAACTTTCTCTGTAAGCAGAAAATGCAAAACATGCATTTATTTGCCTAGCTACTTAAAATAAATACTTAAGCATTTTTTTTTAAACTGCTTGGATAACTTGAATAATTATAAACTCATTGATCACCTAAGTCCTTGATGGACAAACTGGTCAAATGTACCCCCCCAATCCTGAACAAATTAGTGCACTAGTCTTAGGCCTTGAAGGACACTTTCAACCATGAAGAAAGGAAAAGTAATTTGTTTAAAAATAATGTCAGGGCATCGGATAAATAACCGGTACTCCTGAAAATGTTTTAAGATTATTACCTTTGGCGACAAGAATTATTTTCTAAAAACCTGAAATAAAAACTAACAAAGAGCGACCATCACGAAGGGGTGAGTAAATTCAACTATAAACCTACACATCAAGTCCTCTCTCTTTAAACATTTTCATATGGTTTTTTCCTTGAACCACATTTTGTTGAAAATGTACATATATTGTTTTTTAAAATGAAGCCCTATTTTCTTTTTAGTACAGAATCTCTCCTGAGGAACCACGGCGAAAGGCTGTGGGGAAACGCGTGTTGGAGATTGTGTTTTATGGGAATGCAAAACTTGCACAAATGTATGAAGTCAATACATGAAAAATGAAAGAGTAACCAATACGAATTGTACAGTAAGCATTTGTTCAATGCTATGTATGAAATCAAAACATGGAGAATACATCCAGATATAATTTAAGAATAAACTAAGTCTTTCATTTATATTTTGGACTATAGTTTGAGATTTATTGCTGGGATCGCACAGATTACAAGTGCCAACACAGGAAGAAAAAAACTAGTGTGTATATGTATGTATGTATGTATGTGTATGTGTATGTATGTGTGTATATATATATATATATATATATATATATATATATATATATATATATATATATATATATATATATATTTTAATTGTGTGGTTTATACAAACCATTACAAAGTAAAACTCACATTGCATGTTACAGAAAAGGAAACGAGAACAGTAGATATACTTGATAAAAGAAACATCCTAATAATATTTCAACAATTTATGAGCAATATAACGTTTTAAGAAAAATTAATAAATTCTTTAAAAAAAGATTGATCTTTGTATATTGGGATTTGCCATGACTTAAACAGCAACTGCCTCAACTAATGATGTTGGATTGAGGAATCTTGTCCATAGTTCATCTAGGTCAATATGTTTATTGGCACCCACACTTCTATTAAAATAGGAAGTCCTTTCAGAGTGTAAGCCAGGACAATCCATAAACAGGTGTTTTAAAATTCTCTGCAATGTCGATGCCATTACAGTGTCTACAAGTGGAGTATGAGGGGTCGATGGCCCCTCCTAATGAGAATCACCTTGGTATGGAGTAAGTTCCAACATAGATTGAGTATCGTAGAACGATGTCTATCTGGAAACATCAAAAGGAAGGGGGCAACGGAACCTCTACGTTTATATTCATGTGACTAATGCTGTAAAGGGGTAAAGCCATTTAATGCATCAATCGTATAGAGCACTTTTAACCTTTGTCAACGTAAGTTTCAGGGCTTCTGTGTCTAGTCCTAAATCATGAAGTATTGATTCACAATGGGATTTCAAATTCCCCAAAAAGCCACCCGGGCATGGCTGTGTGACGCTGACGGGCATCATTGGCTTCTGAATATAGAACCTAAATCTGGTTTAAGGATTTTGTGGTATAGGAGTAATGTCTGTCACTGAACGTGAGCCCTGAGTGAAACTAGGCCTAGTTCAAATCTTATAGCCGCTTTTGGGACATCATTAGGCACTCGCAAGATCTGTCTCCACATTTTTCCTTGTATGGTATCAAACCAAAATTGAGATTTCATAGGCCATAATTCCATCCCGTAGGTCAACTTTGGAATTGCCTTCCCCCGATAATATTTTAGAGTTGGTTTGCTGGAATATGTTCCATATTTTCTATCTATGAAGGACGGTTGGTTATTTTTTTTGCCTTACAAATTACTGAAGCCTGTTTAGCTGCGAAGTTAGGCCTAGAGGTGAAATGAAAGCCTGAGTATGTCAGGTTCAAGATCACTTCCAGTTCCTTTGACTGCAACAGCTATTTGCCTTTAAGTCTTTAAACTCAACTAATATTCCTGCGACAGATTTATGAGACCCAGAGTGCATCGGCTATGGCCTTGCTCCTTCCAAAACCAGACAATGAACAGATCTGGACATGAATTAAAAAGGCTAAATCCTCTGGGGCACCTAGCCCAAATGGTCTTTCCATAAACGTTTTTGTTTTAGGTGGGTTGATCACAAGGGCATTCTCCTTACATTCTTGTAAAATGCTATCAATAGCCTACCCATGCCGATCTTTCCCTGATCCAAGAGCAAAAAAACGTCTGCGTAGGCCATCCACAAAGTTTTTAAAGTGCCAAACTTGGGAGAAATTAATGCGGCTGGAACCAGACACTCACTTATGTCTGAGACATACAAGTTATAAAGATGAGCAGCCAACACACACTCCTGTCTGAGGCCTTGAGTTGTTGCGCTTCTACGTGAAAGGTGTCCAGATTGATTTAAGCAAATACAGATTGCAGTGTTAGAATATAAACACATGATCAGGCGCAAAAGGCCATCCGGAACCCCATTTAGCTAACTTAGACTTGTCTGCAGCCTTTGCCAAAGTAGACTGTAATCACCTTTTGGCCTATCGCCATGACATAGATACTTTTAGTGTGGGCACTCCAAGCTGATTCTTGCAGTTCACGTATGACCACTCCACTTATTAGTTGAGTAAAGGCAGCGAAAACTATTTTGAAAGCAATCTAGTCTGCTGTATTCTTCGCCCATTTTTCAAGGTGCAATAGGAAAACTCCTGCAAAGATCCTGCTTTCGATGTCTAGTAAAACAATGGGTCTATAATTCATCGGGTTGGAAAGCTCGCCTTGCTTGTAAATGGGAACGATAGGCGAAGGGCCCCAAAAATTGGGAACCAATGCAGTGTCAATGACACTAGCAAAACAAATAGATGGAATAAAGGCCCAAAGTATGGGTCTCTTTTCAGTGCGTTTAGGGAAAGACCATTTGGGCTAGGTGCCCCTGAGGATTTAGCCTTTTTAATTCATGTCCAGATCTGTTCAGGGTCTGGTTTTGGAAGGGGCAAGGCCACAGCCGATGCACTCTGGGTCTCATATGTCTGTCACAGGAATATTAGTTGAGTTTAAAGACTTAAAAGAAACCCAAGTAGGTTCAAAGACCACATTGACTTGGTAGCAAGGGTTTGGATTAGTCGCTGTGCTCAGTTTTCCGAAAGAGGCGGTGTCTTTCCCGTTTAGTATTGCTAACATTGTTTCAGCATCTTTCTGTGTTAATTCAGTTTTGATCTGTTTGCGAAAGTTTCTGTTTTTTGGCTTTACTTCTGAGATTCCAGTTCTTGGTGTTTAAATTGCACTGGGCGAGCTTGACTGCCCTAATCTACCTTCTAAATTCTCATATTTTATTTCATTTTTTTTTATGAAGACGTTCATTGTGCTGGTGTGAGTGATCGCATGGCTTACTGTAAGCCTTTCTGGGCCTATCAGATAAACTATAGGCCAACAATCGCAGAATGGTATTTGCGTAGTTCTCAACTCCGAAGCATGTATTTTGTTTCGTATGAGGTTTTTGATGGCAGCACATTTAGTTTGTTTAGGTCGTCTGAGGTGTTAAAAGTCCAACGCAAAGTATCGCCTCTGTTGACACTAAGATTGTTAGTCCCATGAGTGTCAACCAGAAAGTATATCACTTCGATATTGATCTTTAGCATTTTATGGTCACTCCAATTAGTTTCAGAAACTGTAAAGGCAGAACAAGCATTCAATAATGGTGGATCAACAAAGATGTAAAGGGTGAACGCCCTGAAAATGATCTCAGCCCCAAGGATTAATTATGTTCTGGGTATGCTTCCTTTGGTGTTACCATCTTCATTTTGGAAGGATTTGGACAGGATGCTTCAAGAATTATTGTGGGATAAGAAGCCTCCAAAATTAAAGTTGTGAAAATTACAACTGCCATTAAATGAGGGTGGTTTAGGGGTTCCCAATTTCAGGGCCTACCACTTGGCCTTCATGTCTGATTTTTTTGGTTCCGTTCGTGGATGAATTGGAGGATGTGTGGGTGGAGGCTGAGACTAGCTTTGTTGGACCGTTGATTCCGCGGGCGGTCTTGACTTCGGTTTCAAAAAAGAAGTGTGGGAAAGATCCGCTGATTGAGAATTTGAGGAGCTCATTGAAAGGTATTTGTGAATGTTTGGGTGTGGACGCATTTAGAGAACCTGGTGTGTCATTGTGGTTTAATCCTGCTATTCGGATCAATGGTAATGTGGTTTTTTGGGCGGATTGGTTTTTGGGTGGGGTGCGGTGGGTGGCTGATCTGTTTGAGAATGGTATTTGGATGTCTGCAAGGGAATTGCAGCGGCACTTTGACATAGAGAATTTTAAGATCTCAGATTATATGAAGCTGAAACGGGCAATTGGGGTTGTGGACTTTGACAGTAAAATTTATCTGTTTGTTTACTAGGAAACCGATTGGGAGGGAAGGTGGCCTGGCCAGTCGAGTCTATAAAGAGATTGTGTCGCACTACAATGGTAATGATTTGCTGAGAGAGGAGTGGGGTAGGAGAATTGGTTCGGCTATTTCTGAGGATTCATGGCACAGGATGTGTGAAAATGTTAAGTTATGTTCTTTGGGGCTCACGGAGAGGTCGAGACAGATTAAGATTCTTAATTGGGTTTTTTGGACACCGGAGAGAATGGTGAGTAGGGGGATGTCGGAGAGCTCGGATTGTTGGAGGTGTATTCATGTGGCGGGTACGTTGGAGCACATGCTGTGGGACTGCAGGTTGGTGAGATTGTTCTGGAGTGAGGTTGGTCGGGTGTGCGATGTGGTGATTGAGGGTTTACCTGCTTTGGATTTCAAAATGGTGATATTGGGGGGTGATGAGTCTCTGGAGGATCTTACTCAGAATCAGAAAAAGTGGTTGTTCCGAGGGGCAATGATCGGTAAGAAAATTTGTTTTGCGGAACTGGAAGTCGGTATTGACTCTGAATATTGAGACGTGGTTGACTGAAATGCATGACTTGGCGGCTATGGAGAGGACACTTTACAGAAGGGAAGGGAAATTGTTTTTTTTTTTAGAAAATTTGGGGTAAATTTCTTCAGCTATACTAGACTTGGTGTTGTACTTATGTAAATAGGGGCTGGGGGGAGGTGACTGGGGATATGGTGAATTAGGCTGGGGGCTATGTGTGGTTATATGCTTCAATGTAATTAGTTGTTTTAAAAAAAAATGTGTTTTGATGGTTTCAAGTACTTTAAATGTCTTATGGAGTGTATTGTAATGTATGTGATTTTATAGTTTTGTAAATAAAGTTTCCAAAAAAAAAAAACAAAGATGTAATCAAGGGTCGAATGGCTAGACCCTCTGTTCCATGTAGGTGCTTTTAGGCCAGTCTCTACGTCAACCCCACTAACCATGAACCAATCTAAACTGCACATGGTAAGGGCCCATTCTAGGCCTGCCAAGGTCTTTGGACATTTCGGGAGGCAAATGGCAGAGATTCTGTTAAGGTCATCTGGTATAATACAGGAGCAGGCTGCATTTAAGTCTCCGACTAGTAAAAGGGGAGCCACCCTTATGTGACTTCGCCCATCGTATAACGCAGGGATTTTACAAAAACGTACAAAGCAGCGATCCCTTTATGCCAATATATTTTCACAAGAAGTATTGGGACATGGAATTTACCAGAGTGCATCTCAACAGCCGGAACACCAAATGGGGGGTTTTTGCGATCTTTGCGGCAGTCGGAACATGCCCGGTTTGAATTGCTATAATTTGCCCACCAGAATTTCTTCCTGTTTCCCCCAAAATGGCTGCTTGATAGAAAAGGTCATAGCGGTCGAGGAAAGTGCATTTGATTAACCTCGTTTCCTGAAAGAACAGTGTTCGCCTTCAGTTGTGTCCAAGACTCTGCGTTGTTATTCAGATGTGCAAATCCATGGGTGTTCCAGCTAACTAGCTGGAGAGAAAGACTGACGACATTATCCGCTACCAACCTTGCATCAACTGAGATTTAGGTCCCACCGGGCTGGGTGCAAGTCAAAATGTGCGTAGTTTCGGGCAGCACCAACCTCCTTATTCACTAGTTTACCACCCTTAAAATCAGAATCCGTATTCGCTGAGCTTGGTTGCAGAGCAGAATAGTGAGGTTCCTCTTGTAGCAAGTTTGGCTAATTACATTTTTTCTATGTTAAACTTGAGGGCTCAACTTTAATCTTTTTCGGCTAGGACTAGACCCGTCAAAAGTGTGTTTGTATTTTAACAATGCCTAATGCAGTACTGTCTTCTCAGGGGAATACTTCTACCCATTTGCTATATACTTGCCACTATCTCAATTTTTCTTGACAGGGAGGCAACGTTAATAAACTGTAGCTGTAATGCTTCAAAAGAAATTCAGGTGGCCGAAAATGTTTTTTTGGAACTTCCTCACTCTTCCCAATGTTATAGGACGCACATACTTAAAAGTAACCAAGGCTGATCTTAATTTAATGTTACTACACATTATAGTGAGAAACTTTGCACATTTCCTCTGCACCTACACAAGACAGGCCATGTGCATAGGACAACATTAAAGGTAAATAAATTTGTGGCAATTTCCATTTTCTATCATTTTGCATTATGTAGCCAATAACCATCTACATATTGCCCAGTCTGTTTACATTCCTAAAACTCTTGCTCAGTGGCCTCCGTCTAAATAGTTTGCACTGTCTCAAGGGTATTTATCAAATATAATATCCTCTGGCTGCATCATGTGTGTAATGTACATAAGAGATTCAGGGAAATGCGCACTTGCCTTTGCAATTTGGTCAGCAAAAGTATTACCTGTCCAATGGCATTGTGTGCGCTGTATTTGATGTCAGTTGACGGGGTCTGTGCATATAATAATTTAAAAATCATAGTACCATGCTGTATTTTTATCCCATGTGAAATAAAAAATCCTCGCCCATAAGCAGCCAAAGTTGTGAGCTACTCCAACGCGTATTGGCTGTTAGTAAAAGTATGAACTACAAGACCAAAGCTTAACTCCCAACCTCTTGTAAGGGCAATCATTTCAGCTGCTTGTGCTAAATGCTGTGATACAAGCCTCATCGATGGTTTTCAAATATGCTGCCGTGGTAGTACCATTTGGTAATTTAAAACGCGAACAGTCTAAACAATGTACCATCAGGAGTATCCATAAAGTCTATCCGTCCCTTTGATTATCTGTTATTAATATACAGTCATGCATTAGTTTTGAATCATCCGATGAGAGGGTTAGCAAGGTGGCAGGATTTGAAATAGTAACGGTGTATGGCAATATTTGGAGCCAATAACGTCCGTTCATATCTAGTCAACCTGGCATTTTGTCAGGAGCGGTTTTAGTTTTATTCAATGTGGCACAGACATAGTAACTTGGTGTCCCAATATTATGGCAACTGCCTGCTTCATGGAAATGGCTGCAGCTGTTAAACCCCTTAAACAATTTGGAAGTGCTTTTGCCACTGGGCCCACTGTGGAAGAACAATCTGCACATAATCTGTTTTTACCTCCTTGTTCTTTGAGTTAGTACAGATAACTCTCGGCCTTGTTTTTCACCGCACAAACCACATAAACGCGACACAACATTTTGTTACATGTTGGGTATACTCCATCAGGCGAATCCATTCCCAAAAGACCTAAAGCACATTCAACAATGAGTTGAGCCATGCAAGATATAGGGCTGATACTGAACTGTACAGGATCAGATATTTGGAACGGATTATTGGCGAATAACACTGATTTGTTTACTTTCCCAGAAAGGGGAATATGGGGCACTAGTTTGTGGGAAATTGATGTATTGGATGCACCTGTGGCGAGGAGAAATGTCGCCTGTTTCCCTTGCACTGTAACTTTCCCAAATGGCCCCTTTGAATCTACAGGAATACTTATGCGCCCTTTTCCTTCTCCAGGGAAGCCCTATGTTGTGCAGTGCTATGAATATTGCTGGCCTTACCTAGTGTCAAAATAATTGTTGTTGCTAATTATTCTCTTCTAATGTCCCAGTATTTGCTATTATACTGTTCCCAATGTCGGTCCTTCTAAAAGTTCCTATTGCCATTCCTTGCCCATAAATGGAGTGCCTGTGCCCTCTCCGGCGCAAAGGAAACTCCCTCATGAAGTGGTCTTCTGCCTTACAAAAATGACACCAGTGTCCATCATACCCACTCCATTACTTGGCGAGCGCTACCACTTCTTATTCCTCTATACTTTCTTCTTTGCCTATACATATTACCTCTTTTCTGGAAAAGCCTGTTGTATTGGTGCTCTGGTTTTTAACTCCTTCATTCTTTTCCCTCTCCCGTTTATCTTTGATATAGCAATTGCATAATAACCTAATCATAGTCAAAATCTGGGCAGCAGTTGTCGGCCATGTAGACGTCTAGGTTTGAATATCTTTCTTTAGATGAGGCAACAATCCCTCAACAAAATGTGAACAAAAGGCTTTCTGTCCCTCTGGCATAGCCTTGTCCATTCGACTAAACAAGGTAAAAGTTTCTTCCTTTCATGCTAAATATTTTTCAACGGACTCCACTTCTTTCTGCCTGCAAGCAGTCAATTTATCCCAATGCATTTGCTTGCGGGGAACCACTTGCTGGATATGTGTTTCCAGTAGTGCTGCAAGAGCTATTATTTTTCCGGACCATTCCCCCGTCTCCTCCCGACTTTGACTGGATCTAAACTGCCTTGCATTCTGCATTGGTGACATATTTATTTTATTTATTTGAATTTGTATATCGCACAGCGGCCCTGAGGCATCGTGACGCTGTTACAGAGGGTTTGCTTAGTACATACATATGTGAGTTAGTACAATACAGAAAAGGACCATAAATGCATTATATACAGAAAAAGCACATGTGCGTGTTTTGTTACAGAGGAACAGCTTAATGTGGCAGTGAAAAACATCTGTGTCAGTTGCATAGGGATGACATTGAACTGGTTAGTTGAACAATTTGGTTTTTCAGCAAATTGTGCAAGACATTATAGGATTCTTTATTTCTGAGTGCAGTGGGGAGGGCATTCCAGTTCTTAGGGACTAGGTGTTGAAGCTGGAGCCTCCTGCTTTTACCGTTTTGAAGGAGGGGACATAGATCTGGTTAAAGAGAATTAAGGAGGGGCTTCGAGTGTGAGGCACTTGTGTGTAATGGCCATTGTTTTAAAGAGGATGCGTTCTCTGATAGGTAGCCAGTGCGCATCTTTTCTGGCCTGTGAAATATGTTCCCTTTTGGGAATGCTTAATGCTTCTCTGAGGGCATTGTGTTACATGGAGCTTATTGATGTTTGTGGCATAAGTGCCAAGGAAGAGTGCATTGGAGTAGTCTGTATCCCTACATAATATCCCCACCAAAAATATTGCCATATATATGGTCGTCTGGAACGCCATAGGCGTTATTTTTGGGGGGATAATTCGTGGGAGCGGGGGTGTTCCCAGCACATCTAAAAATAATGCAGGGGTTGCGGGGGTGACCCCAGCAGCGTCCATGCCTCAATATCGCTGCAGAAATATGGCGATATTTTTGTATCGCAATATTTTTGCAGGGATATTAACACATGGAACCCAGTAGTCGAGCTTGGTGCCTACTGTGGCTCTGGCAATTGATAGGCGGTTTTTGATTGACAGGTAAGGCTTGACTGAGTTGAGGAACTTTGTGGTGAGGGCAGCAGAGGATGCTATGAGTCGAGGTAAACCCCTAGGGTTTTTATTGATGCTCCAGTAATGGTGGTATTGTCAATGTTGAAGGTGCTGTATTGGGGGGGGGGGAGAGTTTCTTAAGTGTTTTTGTGCCTACCACGAGGATCTCTGTTTTCTCCATTGAGACAGCGGCCGTTGGCTGCCATCCATCTTTGGATGGCTATATAGATGTTGGTTAGCGCAGTAGCGTCTTGTTCGTATATGGCGGTTAGGGGAGTAGGACTTGGGTATGGTTGGCATAGTTTGTGTAGGCTATGTCCCGCCGATCCAAGTCGTTGAAGAGGGGGAGGGTGAAGATGCTATACAAGGTGGGTGCAGTGCACGAACCTTGTGGAACTCCAGTGTATGGTGGTGGGAGAGGCACAGGCAGAGGCAGAGAATACTCTCATGAGCCTCCCTTTGAGGAAGGACTTGATCCAGGCTGTGGCTTGTGGAGAGAAGTGGGCCGCATTTATTAGTTATTTGCCGAGATCAAAGGCAGACGAGAGATCTAGCAGGAGAAGTGCCGTTTTGCCTTTGTCCATAATGTCTCCGAGTTGGATTTTAAGATCAAGAGTGGCAGATTCTGTACCATGGCCCTGGGCGTTAGCCTGATTGCTTTTTGCCTAGGATTTTATTTTCGTCCAAGAATTGCTAGATTTGAGTGTATGCCACCTTGCCCAGAATTTTAAGCAGAAATGGGACGGTGTTGATGGGCCTGTAGTTGTTGGCTATTTCAGGGTCCAGAGAGGGTTTTTAAGGCATGGGCGAACCCATGCTTCTTTTAGGCTGTCGGGAACTGTTAGTTTTGAAGGATGCATTGATGAGTTTTTAAGCAAGGGGGCGAGGGCTTCTGCGCAGTCTTCGATTAGTTTGGCTGGGCAGGCATCACTGAGACACAAGCTGTGAGCTGCCACCCATGCCAGAATTTCAGGTAGATTTTGTTTATTAGAGTGGAGTCATTTTCATAGCAACCCGTCAGCGTAATGAGGTTTTTTAGGAGGGGCATAACCCATGCCTCCTTGAGGTTGTTGGGGACCGAACTGGCGTTGAAGGAAGAGTTGATTACAGCGGCAATGGATGGGGCCTACAGAAAGTAGGCGAGGGAGAGAACGATAGGAGGGACGCACTTCTCTTTTGCCTCCCATGCTCTTCCAAGGTGGGGGTGAAGGAACAGAATTCAGCTTGCCACGATTTTGAAACTAGGTCCTGAGTTAAAGTAATTATGTGGGGCCTTTATTTTCTGTGTTCCATGTTTGTTTTAAAAGACCATTCACATACTGCTTTTGAGTTTGAGAAAACCATCCAGTGGTACAAGGGAGGTTGCTTGTGGAGAACTAACCATATGTTTTTGTAATGGAAGAAGTTTGTGGGGCAGAACTGTTAGTAGCGAGTTACACTTGCAGCACTTGATAGCATTTATCCCTGCTTGGTTCAGTTTTTAAAAGGCTTCAAGTCCTATCCATGCACTGTGCCTCACTGCGAGACCTTTTGGGTAGAACATCATCCTCTGATGCAAGTGACTCCTCAAATCCCATACTTGCAAGTGCAAGAAACGAGTAATCCCTACAAATGTCGTAAATGCCTTTCTGCATCTGTACTTGGTCCGTTTGTCCGATGACCAGTGTGAGTAGCTCACCCAGTCAGGTTCACCCATAGTGTCTGTAGTTGGGTGCAATTCGATATTGCAAAGCTGCCTAACGTGTTTTATATAGGGTTGTTACCACAGTGTTGCAGTTTTAAATGGCTGCATGAAGCTAATTCCTATGACTAATTCGGTCTAGATGGACACGAGTCTTCTGTACATGCGCACTCGCACCCATCCACATGCCTGACCATCATGGGTAGCTTACTGGGGCTCCGCCATCCCTCCCAATTTCCTATTTGTCAGAAGGGTTCAAATGCATGTGTGCATTTGGCCAATTTCCAATACTTTATAATTCGGCCCCGAGGGTGTCCCTGCCACCCCAACAAGTGCATTGAGGCCATACTTACAGGATATAGGCACATTCTAAAGGAAGAACTACTACTACTACTATTCAAATGAAGCTAGCTTGTGCAGTTAATCATGCCAAATGTTTTAAAGCTCTTGAGGGCTTTTTTTTTTTTTTTTTTTTTTAGATGGTTGCTCCTAATAGAAATCTGGCAGGCCCTTATTTCAAAGTAATGCTGCCTCTTTCGTACTGTTATCGTGAAGTTTATTTTTTTCTCTGGGCGTACCAGAGTGAATTTTGCCTACCCTTACTTGATTGTGAGTATAGGGTAGAGTAAGCCATCTACTATGTTCCTTTTTAATGTAGCTGGCTCCACACACACTGATGCGTCTTGGACTATAACGTAACTAATTGGTACTCCTTTCATTTTGAATTTTTGTATTTTTATAGCATTTATAAAGCGCCTTATTCCAAAGCGCTGCACACAATTAAAATGAAACAGTACAACAATAATGGTAATTATATAGGTCAAGACAACCATGCTGAAAGCTAACAATCGAGGGTAATGGAGAGGTGATTTTTTTTTTTTTTCAGAGAGCCGAGAGAGGGAAAGGGAGAGGAAGAGGGAGATCTCCCCCTCCAATGAAGGGGAACTAGAAGCTGAAAAGGCCGAAAGCAGGACTCCTCACAGGGAGGTGGAGGAACTTCAGCGAGATAGTCAGGGGGGGTGGGAGGGGGGGGGTTTGGGTATGCCATAAAAACATTTAAAGAATAAGCAGAGGAAATTTTATTTGGGAATAGAAGGGTAGCCAGCTAAGTGAGGCAATTGATGCTGTAATAGTCACGATAGAGTAAACAGAGTGCCTGAACTGAAGAATGGTAGATGGATTTTAAAGGAGCAAGACGAGATGGGAGACCAAATAGTGTAACGGAACAATCGAAAAGCCGCGAGAAAATAAGAGGGGGGAAATGTTTAGTAGCATGGAAAGTAAGAAAACAAACTTAACGAATGTTAGAGATGAAAACGACAGGCGTGAGACGCAAGAGAAATGTGGCGAGTAAAAGATTAGAGTCTAAATAAAGACCCAGATTACTTGCGGTAGAAGAGATAGAAAGAGTAGATGGAGGAAATGAGATACGATGGAGGGGGGAGAGGAGAAAGTGTTAGCAGGGAAGAATAAGACCTCAGTCTTCCCGGCATTTAAAGTGAGACGCCATCCAAAATTTGATGGCGGAAAGACAAGTTGTAAGGGTATGGTGTATTTCCGGAGTAAAAGGCAAAAAGGATAGAAAGAGTTGCGGGTCGTCAGCGTAAATGTGATGAGTCCAAAGGAAGAGATAACCGGAGCAAGTAGTGCAGTATATAATGAAAAAAGAAGGGGGCCCAAGACTGACCATTGGGGAACACTGTGCTCAAGCGGGAAAGGTGAGGAGAGCTTACCACCCCAGGAGACAGAAAAAGTTCTATTCGACAGATAAGAAGAGAACCAAGAGAGAACGGATCTCACCCCAACCCCCCCACCCCAAGACCAAATGAGAAGAGGGTTTCCAGAAGCAAAGAGTGATCAACATTGTCAAAAGCGCAGATAGATCAAGAAAAAGAAGAAAAGAGGAGTGTTTACAGTAGCGAGCTGAAAGAAGAGAATTAAGGACACAGGTCAAAGCAGTTTCGGTTGGGCGACTGGGTCGAAACCCTGATTGAAAATGTGGAAGGAGAAAGATCATAAGAGGAAGTCTGTGAATAAACTAGGTGCACAAGAAGCTTAGATATATAGGGTAAGAGTGAAATAGGACAGAAATTATAAACGAAAAGAGGGTTAGCTGAGTTGTTTAGAATGGGAATGATAGTTGCATGCTTGAAAGCTAGAGGAAAGACTGAAGTGGAAATGCAGATATTAAAGGAGACAATAAATGGAATAAGGGAAGAATAGATTTTAGGAATAAAAATGGATGGAATAGGATCCGTAGGAGCAGCAGTGGGATGAACCTTAGCCAACAAAAGTGATACACCTGAGTTAGAAAAGGACAAAGGAGGAGAAAATACAGTGTTGGAAGAGGACGAGTTTACGATGTCCTGACGTAAAGCGTGAAGTTTCATCAACTCTGAAAGTTGAAAGGTTGATTTGACCTCACTGGGATGGACCACCGTGATCTGCACATTGCACCAAAACCTCCAGTGGACTATCTCACACTTTTTCTTTACACCGTCCATAAAGACCTTGCTCTGGCTTGACCGCAACACTGACCTTGGCATACTCTCACTCACTGAGACTTTGTTCAATGCCAGCTCTGTCACTTCCTTTGACTCGCTCTTACCCAACGGCTTTAAGATCACTTCCAAGCCTCGACCTTACGGGGCTGGCAAGGGGGTTGCCTTAATCTTCCCTGAATGGATTCCTTCTTCCATCCGATCCACTCGGTTCTATTCATCCTTTGAGAGCCTAGTATAGTGTGCAAACTAGTCATCTCTCCCTCCTCCACCCTGACCATTGCTGCCATTAACCAGCCTCCAGGCGCTTCCTCTGTTTCTGAGTGGGCTTCTGTTCCTCCTTACACACTACCACCTCCAACTTGCTACTCCTTGGTGACTTCAACATCCATTTACACTCCCTGTGCACAGCATCCACCCTCTTCATTGACCTCTGCACCTCCATATCCCTTTCCATTCCTTCTGGTCGGTCCAACTCTGCCGGACACACACGCTTGACGCCATCATCCACTCAAACCTCCCTCTCGCTTTCTTCTGGTCACCCCTCTCTTGGTCGGACTTCTCTCCTCCCACCTGGGTTCCTATGGTCATGTGTGAACCCCTCCAAAAGCCCTGCCAACCTCGTTCACGAACATATGTCTGATGAAACGAGTCAGCTGCTGCCTTCATTCCCCCTTGCCCACCCAACTCGGACTCTACCTTCACCTCTGAATCTGCTCTCGGCAACCTCTATCTTTCCATTGCCAACACCCTTGAGATCCTTGCCCGTCATGAGGATCCACCTAAAACCGGTCTCCAAGCGTAACACCTAGTTCACTATGAACTTGCAGGCCAAAAACGTAAGAGTGGGGCTGCAAGAACGGCAGTGGCAAACTTCAGGTTCTCCCTCTGACAAACTGGCCTGCCGCCTTCTCCAAGGGCATTAGACTCTATCCGTGCAAAAAAGTGCCCACGTTCAGGCAAGATATCTGGCACGTCCAACAAGACGGCTGAACTCTTCAAAATCTGCAGGGAACTTGCCAACCCATCCTCTGTATCCTCTGCCCCTATTCCTTCCCAGGCCCTTTGCAATGCACTCGCCACTCACTTCACCACCACTACTCAGGACATACTGAACAGCCTTGTCACACACTCTTCCAACCCATACCTCCCCTGACCACTCGCCCTCCTCCTTCGCACCTGTCTCTCCAGAAGAAGTCACCAGAGTTGTCAACTCCATGAGGGTGTAGGGGAGGACTGGTCCATGAGGACCCCCCTCGCCTGCGCTTTCTCCCCAGGTGAGGACTATGGCTCTCTTGGGCGTCCCCTCATGCCACCCGGGCCCAGGTGGTGGAGGGTTCACCCACTGGAGACATTGCCCGCACGTATTAAATGCCCACATGTATTAAAATTCAGCTAGGCCCAGAAACCATTTTGTCTGGTAAAGATGGTGTGAGCTCAGCACACTGTAGTGCGGCCCCCACCCTTGGAGGGTTTCAGTCATCCTTGTTGCCGCAGCACCCTGGCAGATCCGCTGCGAGCACGTTCCCACGAACAAGACGGACATGAGCTAGCGTAACACCCTAACATTGTAACAGTTCACCTCCCGCAGTGTATCATCGCTCCCAGCCTGACCCGGCCAGCAGGCCTGGGCAATGAAAAGAACAGTAAAATAGACATCAGGTGGCAGACAATCTCCATACATTGATGTTAAAACCACTCGCAAAATATGCTTCCTTCCACAAAATGCCTTATATTACAAAAGCCTGTAAAATGTATAAAATATGAAAAAGTATGCTTCCATGATATAAGTAATGGCGAGCCCACCCCATTTCAGTTGGGTGCTAATGATAAAGAAACGCACCAGGAATCTATTTGTTACGAGTATCACTGGGAAACTTACACCCCATAGGCTCGCGCCATAACTGAACTAATGCTGCTAGAGGACACACGAAAGATGAATGTAACCATACTGAGGGCCCATGTGAAGGATGCACGAGAAGGCGCATGTCATGTGTGCATGTCCAGGCCCCATATGTACCACCACCGCCACGAATAGTGGCGGGTTACTTTCTATGTTCTCCACCAATCCTAATTCTACCTCACTTATTGCAAATATATATATACATATAACTAAATACTGTACTCATTAAAACATAATGTATGAATAAGGTGCTCAGACTGGGTATACTCGAGACACATCCAGCAAAGCTTAAATGCATGTTTTGTATTGCTTACAATAAGTACTATAGAGTGTTCAAATGTTTGATGTTTTTACTTAAATCGGCAACACACGAGGGAGATACCTTTTGTGAAATACGTGCAAGGCCATTCCCCCTCCCACCCTGCGAAGGCTGCCAAGGCATGAGAGCAGAGACCGCGCCGCGCTGCTTTACCTCCCCCAACCAGACTGGAGCCGCTTCAAAGACTTGTAACCCCCTCTGTAGCACCCAAGGCCGCCACCCGCCACCTGCATTATTTACAGCACAGCAGTAAACCTCTGCCTGAACACACGCGCCCCCCTCGTAAACCTCGCAACCCACCGGACCATCTCAGACTTATGGCCCTGTGCAATCAGGACACCCAACACTTTGACAACACACAGCGGAACATCCATAACAACTTCTAACAAGGCAGAAAGACATGTACCGCCCGTCCCAGGCCCTGAAGCTTAGCCCCTCGACCTATGGCCCCGGTCAACAGGACACTGGTAACCATGTCCTGACGTATTACCTCCAGACCTCTCACAAGGTGCATTCCTCCTGTGTTGCATTAACCTGTAGTATAACCTATTGGAAGATTTACTAAAGAAGATAATATCGAAATTGTTGAATGACTGCGGTGTGCATGGCCTAGGGCAAATAAGTCAGGAAAAGACATTAATCTCTGTCTCTGGCCGCGATGGCACAACAACACCGCCCGGATGCACTCTGCCACCCTGCCAGGCCCAGCCCAACCCACGAGGCTGACCAGTGACGTCTTCCAGCCAAAGCCAACCACATCGCAGCAGCACCTATAGTTAGTCGTCGCCACCCAATCCCCTTGAACTTGTGCCCCCTATAGTGTGTAGGTTCTTATGACGTTTTTTGTAAATATATACGCCTGTCTTTGCTATTGTCAGACAGAGCGCTCTCGGAGTTTGCAGAGTTCTTTGCATGCCCTATTCTGATTGATAAACTCCCATTTACGTTCACCCGCACTCTGTCTTGGCCTTATTCCCATCTTGGGAGAGTCCTTCATTGTCTCTCATTGCGGGGAGGATCGTGCTGTTTGGGGACGCTTGCTTTCAGTGGTGACCCCGATAGCGTGATTTATTTCTCTTCCTAACTCATTATCGCCGTCCCCTTTTGGCACGAGAATCTCCGGTCGAAAAGGGATACGCACGGTGAGCCGGCTCCGGGAGGCTGCCCGCCAACGGCGACCGGTACACTAAGAAGTGCGCACTCAAATAGAGAGAGGGTACGGGATCCCGGTTGAAAAATCCCCTTTGAGTACCGCTCGCCGGAGCCGGGGCTGACTGTTGAGCTGACGGTGACACTGCCTGGACGGACCCAGTTTCGGAGACTATCGGTTCAAGACGGGCACGTGAGTACTGAGTGTGAGCGATTGTAAAGGGAGCGGGGAGAGAAGTGTAGGACAGGGAACGAAGAGGGGGTACGAAGATATACTAAAGATCATTCTAAAATTTCCTTTCTTTTTCTTTGCATATGGCCATTAGGATCAAGAGGTGAATAAGAGATAAAAGTGACGGGAACCTAGCTCCGAAAAGGGGGTGGAAGGCGGCGCCGCATAGTGCTATATTGACTAGTACTGGGAATATATGACCAAGTGAAATACAAGATAAAAGTGTTCAGCAAAAGGGGGCACTGAGAATACATTAGTGATCGCTATTACTTCTTTTCTTTTTTCTTTAGGGGTAGGGGGAGAATAAAAAGCGAAGATTAGCACGAACTTGGGAAGAAAGTAAGAGAAACAGGTCCTACGAGAAGGGGGGAGAGCAGGTTAAACATATAAATATATGCAAATGCGCATCCATCTATCTAAGTGAGACGGACGGGGACAGCCGGCTAGGGAGGAAAGGGAGGGCAGCTTGAATGGTGAATTGAGTGTTACCAAGAGGTGTGTGCACCTCGTATGTGTCAGGGGACAATTTGATGTTGTGAATGTGCATAACGGTTATAAATGTATAATAGTTGAATGGTCATGGTAAGTGTGACCGGATAAAACTTTTTCGAAGGCAAAGTTGACACAGTGAAGTGAGTGTGTACCTTTTTGATTTCCGGATTGATATTGTCGAAATAAATGATGGGTTGCTCTTGTATGTGCCCCCCCAAGAGAACAGAGTAGACACTGTGTATAGCCAGTTTTGTATTGTGTAATAAGGGGACGGGGGGAGAGCCCAAACGAGCCCAACATTGAACGTGAAGTAGCATAAGAAAAATAATATTGACACTACATTTACAGTGTAATTGCAGACACACAGAGACACACAAGCACTAGGAGGGCACAGAGATGGGGGCCGAAACACCCTTATCACATATTTGTAAAAGTCTTCCAGGGTACGCGGAGCGGATTAAGAAATATCACGACCAATGGGTAACTTGAGTTGAAGGGAGAGGGGCTACCCCAGATATGGCCAGAGGGAGGGTCATTTGATAAAAGTGTTCTGGACATGGTGGTCACATGCATTTTCTTGAAGTACAAAGGAAAGCAGTTGCAAAATAGGAGGGAAATACTAGATCTTTGGAGGTTGTTTGAAGAGATACCACCGCCTAAAGCACCAGCATTAAATCCTGATCTCCCATCCACCACAGACAATCCACTGATGATACAGAAAGATATCAAAGAATTGTCAAGTGTAGCGCCACCAGTAGAGATAATAAGTTTGTACCCGATATTAAAAAAGCCTGTACCCGCAGAAGGATACAGTGATCCGACGTATGTGCCTCCCCCGACAACTACTACACCCCTCCGGCACACTGCACCCCCACCATATGAAAGTACAAGGGAGCGAGGCCAGGCGAACACACAAAGGGTGGACATAGAAAAACTCACAGATGATTTACAGTCAAGACTGTCAATAGCAAAAGATGAGCTCTCGAGGATAAAAGACATGTGTGGACAAACAGCACTTAATGCGGCTAGATCAGGGCGCACGTCTAGAGCGCCAGGTGAGAATAGAAAACCTGAAGAGGGGTGGAAAAAAGGTGAGATACTGTTCAGAATTGAAGAAGAACCGACACGAATAATTGAAATAGAGACACGCGAGGGAGATAGTGACAATGATGAAAGGCCTGTGGGGGATAGAGAGGAATTACTATGCGACATAAGGGACGAGTTAGAAGAAAGTGACAGGTTGAGCATGGCTATGGGAGGGGGAAGCGAAGGGGGGGATGGCACCTGTTCAGTGAGAACACTGGACGATGAGTGGACGGGACAACTAAGGAACAGAGTGGGGAAAATGGCATCACTAGAAACATCAGCATCCAAATTGGGTACGGATGCCATAACGAAAGGAAAGCTACAGCTCCCGTTGATACACAGAGGAGGAGGGAGGCCTAATTATATCCCATGGGCACAGATGGATAAAGTCAATTTATTAAAGCTATTGCCCCCATTATCAGGAGGGGCAAGTAAGTGGATATACGCCTTTGAAAAACATACTGCTGGAGTACCCCTAGCTGTAGGAGATGTGAAAAGTCTACTCGTATCAGCGGTGGGCGATCAGGCTGAAAGAGTATGGGTTAAAGCCGGTTTCCCAGGAGTAACGTTAGATTGTGACCGCCATGATGGGGCCTCCTTTAATACAGTGCGGGCTAGGGTGTGGGACGCCTTACGCGAAACATTTCCAGATACACCTGACTTACAGTCAGTGATGCAGTGTACAATGAATGACAGGGAGGAGGCTATGGATTACATTTTTCGGGTCCAAGAGATGTGGAGAGCGGAGACGGGCACGCCTTGGTATCAATCGACATCTTTATTTTACTTCATTATAAAAAGAGGGCTCCCAAAGGAAGTGCAGAAAGCGCTCGACAAGATAGCAGGTATTGAAGCAAAGGGATGGCCAGAAATTCAGAGCATAATAGTACACCATTGTAAACGAATAAAGGAAAGGGAGAAGGAGGTGGCGCAGAAAAGATTGGCAGACGAAGCGAAGCTAGTACAGACAAAATTGGTGAAGGTCGCAGCAGCAGTAGCTGCGCTCCCACACAGCAGGGAGGGAGACGATGAGGAGGAGGGGCTGATAGCAATACAGGGAAGGATGGCAGCTAATTGGGCGGGAGCAGGACAGCGGCAGTGGAATGAGCAAGAGCAAGGTGGAGGTCCGCAGTGGCAAGAGTGGACCCCTCGAGGGGGACGAGGTGGGTACAGGGGCCGAAGAGGAGGCGGAACGGGGTACGGGGGGAAATGGATGGCAGGGTCCTAGAGGTGCACAAGGAAGTTGCTGGAACTGCGGGCGATGGGGGCACTATTCTAGAGAGTGCAGAAGCAGACCAAATAACGGGTTCCAAGAGGTAGAACAATATGGCCATCCCCACCCGGGAAGCCCATATGGCCTCCCAATGGGACAACAACAACTAAGAAACCCAGGCCAAGGTAATGCTAGTCAGCAACAGGGACCCCAGTATAGAACACAGAACCACCCACAAAACAATGACAGTATGCAATATACGCCAGGTAACCCTTTCGCAACAACAGCAAACGGGGCTCCAGCACCAGCACCTTACAACGGCATGTCAGTGGTCTCAGGAAACGTATTTAATGAGGGGGGGGCGATGAGACACCCCGCATAGGACAGCCCACAGAGAACACTTGCGTGTCCAGTTCTATCTACCACCTACAGTGCAGCAGAGGAACCATTGGTAGGGGCGCAGATAGGAGACAAGCAGTTTATATTCATGGTTGATTAGGGAGCGGAGAAATCATGTGTCAGAGGGGGCCGGTTCCCGTTATCTAACAGGAAGTTAGAGACGCAGGGGTTCTCTGGGGCTGTAATTGAAGTTCCTTACACAGAAGTTTTGGATGTAACAGTGGGGGGCAAGACTGTAAAGGCACCCTTACTGTATTACGAACAGTCCCCGATAAATTTGTTGGGGAGGGATCTTATGAGTAAACTTAACATGACCATATCATTTACTGAAGGAGGAATAGTGTGTTCTACACCCGGGATATGCCCCTTGCGTGCAATGTTGGTAGTACAAGCCTACACAACCACACAGGAAATACGAGGGCTGCCACAAAATGAAGAAATGTTTATTGAAGGGCTAAAGACTTTGGCCCTCATAATTTCAGAGCTAAGAAGCATGGATTGGAGGATTCCAGCAGAGTTCCTCTTCCGCCCCATAGTGTGTCCAAACACAGCACCAGGATCAGTGGTATCGTTGGATTTGCACGCTGTGCAGGTATCAACGAAACGGATCGCTGTAATTGGAGTGGACAGGGAAGGATGTGAGTGGCGCACAGTGCTGTGTACAAACGCCAACCTCGCCCTACGCGAAGTAACAGATGAGGACCTCTTTTCAGACACAGAAGCAGATGGTGAGATAGTAATGGAAATAGCGATGCCCTGTGATATTTTGATCCAAGCCAGGGAAATCCCCGTCCAATTGATGGCAGTGGTAGGAACACCACCGTCATTTTTTGATGACGACATGAGGCTCGTACCAAACAATTTATGGACAACAGGCCCCCATGATGTAGGGCTGTTGCACGGAGTACAACCTGTGATAATAAAACTAAAACAAGGAGCTATCTTACCTCGAGTCAAACAGTATCCATTGTCCCGTGAAGCTGAAGAAGGGATAAAAGAAACAATAAATGCACTACTAGTACAAGGGATAATAGTGCCTTCAAACTCCCCATGTAACACGTATTTATCCAATCAAAAAAGCGAAAGGGGGATCTTGGAGGATGATACAGGACTTACGCCCCCTCAATGACGTAATTCAGAAAGAGTTCCCTCTAGTCCCGAACCCTGCATCAATACTATGCAGCATCCCAAAAGCGGCATCACATTTCACAGTAGTGGACTTGAAAAATGCATTTTTCTCAATACCCCTGGCAGAAGAAAGTAGATACCTTACAGCCTTTACACTGGGGGGTAAGAGATATGAACACTGCAGACTACCACAGGGGTACTGTGAGAGCCCGAGCATATTCAATCGCATATTGCATGAAGACTTGGGAAACCTATCAGTTGAAAGTACAATTATTCAGTACGTAGACGATTTATTAGTGTGTGCACAAGACGAGGCAACATGTAGAAGAGATTCAACAACGTTCCTGACTTTACTAGCAAACAAGGGATACAAGGTAGACGAGGAGAAGTTACAGTACTGCCTGACTGAGGTCCTATACCTGGGACAGCTCATATCAAAAGACGGAAAAAGAATAATCCCTGACAGGGTAGAGGCAATAAGATCAGTAGGAGAACCCGCGACAGTGAAAGATATGCAGAAATTTTTGGGGATGTGCAACTATTGCCGAGCATGGATACTAGATTATGCAGCATACACAAGGCCCCTCCTACAAGCACTCAAAGAAGCACAACAGGAGAATGAAAAAATAAAATGGTCAGAAGAAATGAGCATATCATTTCAATCACTGAAAGAGCTAATTTCAAGCGCTCCAGTACTAGCAAACCCTGATTATGGACGCGAATTTTACCTATTTTCACATTGCAAAGGAACACTTATGACGGCGGTACTGACACAAAAAACATCCTTAGGACACAAGCCATTGGCTTACTATAGTGGTACTTTGGATGCCGTGATGCAGGGTCATTTCGCGTGCGAACAATCACTCGCAGCAGCCGCATTCGCGATTGAGAAAAGTGCCACAATAGTAATGGGTTGCCCTGTGACATTGTTTGTGGAACACTCATTATTTGCAATACTTGAGAGATCAAAAAGCACACTGACCACACAGCGGGCAACAGCCTACGAGATTATATTGTCCAGCGCCAACATCCATATAGTGAGATGTAAAACAGTGAACCCCGCCACATTCATTACAGAAGCGTGCACATTAGAGGATATGCAAAACCACGATTGCGCAACCCACACAGGAGAAGGAGGGGAGGACACAGCGGTGTGTGAGAACGCTCTAAGCGAGGGGGAAGTGTACTTTGTGGATGGGTCTGCATCAATTGATGTGGACACGGGAGAAAAACACGTTGGCATGGCGGTAGTGAGATTAGAAGAAGGTGAGTTTGAAACACTAGTACAGTACCGCCTCCCGTCACATTACTCTGCACAGGCAGCAGAACTGATTGCGCTCATAGAAGCACTACATGCAGCAAAGGGTTGTGCAGTGACAATATACACAGACTCAGCTTACATGACGACAGTACATGGAGGTCTAGCAAGATGGGGCCGTAGGGGATTAAGACGGGCAGACGGAACACCAGTGCAGCATGCAGAATTGTTAAAAGAATTAATTGAGGCCCTACAAAACCCTACTGCTGTAGCAATAGTGAAGTGCCAGGCCCATACATCCAATACAGACGTTGTGTCTTTAGGGAACGCGGCAGCGGACGCTGCCGCCAAGGAGGCTTCCTATTTTCAGAAATACGACACAGGTGAGTTCATGATTAAGAACACAACAACCCGAAGAACTGTCAGAAGGGTACAACATGATGTCCGTATCACAAATACTAGAATTGCAGGAAGGAGCTAGTGCAGAAGAAAAATTGACGTGGACAAAACGAGGATGCAGCCAATCAGGAACAGACCTATTATGGCGGCAAAATAACTCAGGGAAAGTGGTAATGCCACTACAGTTACTTGAAGTTGCATTTCAACAGCTACACTTCCCTGCACATAATACTAAACAGCACATCGCAGCAGAAATACAGGAAGAATGGTTCGTGCCCTGTCTCCAGGAGCATGTGTCTCGATTAGCAATGGAATGTACAACATGCCAAATATACAACTCAGGAATGACATTACGCACACTCCGGGGAACAATTCCTAAACCCATTGGCCCCTTCAGAGAACTGCATATAGATTACGCAGACATGGGGGAAAGGTGTAATGGCGCGCGGTACATGATCGTGGTTGTGTGCCCATTTTCAAGGTGGGTGGAAGCAGGACCCTGTGCGCGACCTGATGCCAAAAGCGCCGCCAAGTTCCTAGTAAGGGAAGTGTTCCCGCGCTGGGGAATTTGTGACGTAATTGGCTCAGACAACGGCACTCATTTTGTGAATGAACTTTTCAAGGAAGTTACCACATTATTGGGTATAAAACATAAATTGTGTTCGATTTATCATCCCCAAAGTAATGGCGTAGTGGAAAAGATGAACGGACTGTTGAAGGGCAGGTTATCAAAACTATGTTTCTCATTGAAGAAAAATTGGATTTACTGTCTACCCCTGGCGCTATTTGAATTGAGAAATCAGCCAAGCAAAGACCACCATTTGTCCCCGCACGAGATCGTGACCGGGAGACGAATGAATACAGCACACTCTCCACTGCGCGAACACTCAGATGCTCACAGAAGTGCCGCAATATTGGGAGATGAGTTTACAGACTATTTACGAAAATTGACAAGAGCAGCGCGCGCCATTTCAAAGCAACTCTCCCCACCCTTCACTAGAGAAGAGGGAAACGTAACAGAATCTGTCGCGGAGCCAGAGCAACAGCTGCAGCTGATGCCAGGCGACTCAATTTATGTCAGAAGCTTTGTGCGTCGGTGGAATGCACCACGATTCCATGGCCCATACGAGGTAATATTTTGCACGCCAACAGCAGTGAAGGTGAAGGGCTTGAGGTACTGGGTGCACTTGACCGACGTACGGAAAGCATACAGCAAGGTACAAGAGGAGATAGATGAGGAGGCACAGACAACAGCAAACGATGTAAATTAGTAGGATGTCTAAATATAAACTTGTGTGTGTGTGTCAGCACTGGACTGAAGTGGGATAATGACTGATAGATATTTCAAAAAAAAAAAAGTGTTTTCTTTTTATCTTGTTAAGTGGTATGTAATTAATGAAATAACCAAATAATAGCCTGTATACACCCTTGTCTGTGAATACCCCTCCCCGCATCCCCACCCGCTTCCATTCCCCGTCAAATATATAATGGCACCAATGGTGCTAGCAAACTGTTTACATGGATGAACTTAATGCACTTTTATATCTCGAACAGGAGCTTCCATGGCATCTAACGGGCGGCCTGCAACGGATAGAGTTAGTAGAATGAGAGAATTAGTATATGAGAGATGCAGATATTGGTATGAGTGTGGATTATCTGTATGCATCACATTGTTTTTTATGATAATGTTTGGCCTGGTTACATATTGGTTTATAGCGTTCATCTCTATCGAAATGAACGAGGGGGGAGGGAGTAACAGCACTACTGGGCGGATTAACAGCACTACCGAGCCCAATGCAACTACAGGTGTCAATACCAGGGAAGGTGATTTTTTGATATGGGACGGATCTAAACTTGTATGGGGGTATCATACCACACCGTCCAGTGTTGTCACCTTACAAAGAAAAAAGCCACAAGGTGGAATGCAGAACAACACAGTGTCTTCACCAGGAGTATCTAATTACAATGCCCACAGTCTAAATGACCGAAACCCGTCTGCCATATCATGGTTGTATAACACCCCCACCAGCCAGCCTGCCCCATACTAAAAAACAACCTGCCAGATAACATCAGGAAAGAAGACGAAAAGCTACTAGCAATGCATGAAATATTATATGATGAATGGGCCAAGGGGGGCGGGAATGAGAAAGGGGGGGGTCTAGGTTGTCCCTTGCCCAGGGGATTGGGAAGTACATGAGGAACAAGAACAGACGGAAGAGGGAAGCAGGGAGGAGGAAGTATGATGAGTACTATGGGCTAGGTCTAGATAAGATGGAAGACCCACGACACCCCCATCAAACAAATAAGTGGTATGCAGACATGAGTGCCACAGCTAAACGGACAACAAACGAGAGCTGTTATGTCTGTTCCCTCATCCCTCACGCATCAGGTACACCCAAAGTATTGTTACCCAAAGAGTTGCCAATTGTAGATGCCCAGTGTCTCCTTCTCACGTTGTGCAGGATTAAGAACACCTTCCAGGCACACGAAGTGACTTTTCAAATGCTGCAGAACGAGAAAACGTGTTACCCAAAAACTGCAGGGGTGGTATGTTTAAAAGAACCATTTTTTGTAATAGAAGGGACACTTTTTTTCTGACAACAAGCGGAAGGATGAAGAAGTACTGTGCAATGCGGAAGCACTGAGAGGTGTGGCACCGGAGAAATTGCAGTGGATAGAAGAAACATGTACGCCAGTATGGAGAGAACACATTTCAAAACTAACATGGGTAACTGCCATCGAAAAACCGTTCAAAATGCAGAGCGAAATGGACTATGGACTGTGTTTTAAAGGGGAAGGGAAAACCCCCATGGGAACAAATAAGAACTGTAACAAGACCCTCACCATCCCAGATCTGAAAAAAGGGACAGCGGCCCTAATGGACACGTACTGGGTATGCAGCAACCAGGCATACCTACACCTCCCCCAGTCATGGAGTGGCAGTTGCTCAATGGCCACTCTGCACTCAGCCTTAATGGTGATACCAGAAAGCCACATCGATGGAAGCAAAGGAACACCAGAATACGTGCAACAGAGTGTGGCTCAACCAACTGCAGAGTCACAAATATATGTCCTGTCTTCCGGAAACAAAGGAGAAGTGCTGACCCGTAACAGACGAGCATCAAATTACATATCAAAGGCATCATCTGAACTATTGGCTCAGATCCCAGACAAATATCGATTGTTCAGCTCAGCAGAAACATTTTTTGCCTCGCTCGTCTCAAGCGTCCAAGCGAGGGCAAACGCAAAATGGCTCCAGATAACCCGCTGGGAATTGATTCAGCTGGCAAACGACACTGAAGAAGGATTTAATATAATAAAGGTGGAACTAAGAGCTTTACGACTAATGACCATGCAAAACAGGTATGTCTTGGACCTGTTGACGGCGATAGACGGCGGTGTTTGCCGAAAAATAGGAAGTGCCTGCTGCACTTTCGTACCTTCTGAAGACGCAGAAAATGGCTCCCTGTCCCATGTGATCGAAGCAGTCCACAACCTGGGAGAAAAAATGAAAATGGAAGGTGGAGCAGAAGAGAGTACATGGTTCGACAACATCTTCTCCTGGGTTCCCTCATGGCTTGGAACGACTGTGAAATTTTTGATACCAGCTGTTGTGTTCCTCCTTTTACTTTTTTGCCTGTGCCAGGTGGGTCTTCGAGTTTGTGCTAACGCAGTACCAAATGGTGCAATGATGATGGTGACAATGGGCAACTCACACGGTACAATAAAAACGATGCAAGAAGCACAAGTACAAACAGGGATAGATAACACACCCAGGTACCAACTGGTGCCTATGTACCACGATAAGGATATTGTAGATAAGTTGTGGCACACCACCATCAAAGAGCCCCGTATACTAGAATGGTACGAGGAAGTTTGGGTAGATTTGGAAGGAGATGGTGGGTGTATATATCTAACGTGTACCCCAGATGAATATGCCAGGAGAGGTGAGAGCTTAAGGGGGGTGTGCAGAGCATGGATGCCCATCAAAGGAACTCCTGCATGGGATGAGGCGGTGATGGACGAGGCAGAATGTAGGAGGATAGAAGATTTGAAGAATTTGTTACTTTAGTAACGAAAGGGGGGAAATGTAGGGGAGGACTGGTCCATGAGGACCCCCCTCGCCTGCGCTTTCTCCCCAGGTGAGGACTATGGCTCTCTTGGGCGTCCCCTCATGCCACCCGGGCCCAGGTGGTGGAGGGTTCACCCACTGGAGACATTGCCCGCACGTATTAAATGCCCACATGTATTAAAATTCAGCTAGGCCCAGAAACCATTTTGTCTGGTAAAGATGGTGTGAGCTCAGCACACTGTAGTGCGGCCCCCACCCTTGGAGGGTTTCAGTCATCCTTGTTGCCGCAGCACCCTGGCAGATCCGCTGCGAGCACGTTCCCACGAACAAGACGGACATGAGCTAGCGTAACACCCTAACATTGTAACAGTTCACCTCCCGCAGTGTATCATCGCTCCCAGCCTGACCCGGCCAGCAGGCCTGGGCAATGAAAAGAACAGTAAAATAGACATCAGGTGGCAGACAATCTCCATACATTGATGTTAAAACCACTCGCAAAATATGCTTCCTTCCACAAAATGCCTTATATTACAAAAGCCTGTAAAATGTATAAAATATGAAAAAGTATGCTTCCATGATATAAGTAATGGCGAGCCCACCCCATTTCAGTTGGGTGCTAATGATAAAGAAACGCACCAGGAATCTATTTGTTACGAGTATCACTGGGAAATTTACACCCCATAGGCTCGCGCCATAACTGAACTAATGCTGCTAGAGGACACACGAAAGATGAATGAAACCATACTGAGGGCCCATGTGAAGGATGCACGAGAAGGCGCATGATGTGTGCATGTCCAGGCCCCATATGTACCACCACCGCCACGAATAGTGGCGGGTTACTTTCTATGTTCTCCACCAATCCTAATTCTACCTCACTTATTGCAAATATATATATATACATATAACTAAATACTGTACTCATTAAAACATAATGTATGAATAAGGTGCTCAGACTGGGTATACTCGAGACACATCCAGCAAAGCTTAAATGCATGTTTTGTATTGCTTACAATAAGTACTATAGAGTGTTCAAATGTTTGTGATGTTTTTACTTAAATCGGCAACACACGAGGGAGATACCTTTTGTGAAATACGTGCAAGGCCATTCCCCCTCCCACCCTGCGAAGGCTGCCAAGGCATGAGAGCAGAGACCGCGCCGCGCTGCTTTACCTCCCCCAACCAGACTGGAGCCGCTTCAAAGACTTGTAACCCCCTCTGTAGCACCCAAGGCCGCCACCCGCCACCTGCATTATTTACAGCACAGCAGTAAACCTCTGCCTGAACACACGCGCCCCCTCGTAAACCTCGCAACCCACCGGACCATCTCAGACTTATGGCCCTGTGCAATCAGGACACCCAACACTTTGACAACACACAGCGGAACATCCATAACAACTTCTAACAAGGCAGAAAGACATGTACCGCCCGTCCCAGGCCCTGAAGCTTAGCCCCTCGACCTATGGCCCCGGTCAACAGGACACTGGTAACCATGTCCTGACGTATTACCTCCAGACCTCTCACAAGGTGCATTCCTCCTGTGTTGCATTAACCTGTAGTATAACCTATTGGAAGATTTACTAAAGAAGATAATATCGAAATTGTTGAATGACTGCGGTGTGCATGGCCTAGGGCAAATAAGTCAGGAAAAGACATTCATCTCTGTCTCTGGCCGCGATGGCACAACAACACCGCCCGGATGAACTCTGCCACCCTGCCAGGCCCAGCCCAACCCACGAGGCTGACCAGTGACGTCTTCCAGCCAAAGCCAACCACATCGCAGCAGCACCTATAGTTAGTCGTCGCCACCCAATCCCCTTGAACTTGTGCCCCCTATAGTGTGTAGGTTCTTATGACCTTTTTTGTAAATATATACGCCTGTCTTTGCTATTGTCAGACAGAGCGCTCTCGGAGTTTGCAGAGTTCTTTGCATGCCCTATTCTGATTGATAAACTCCCATTTACGCTCACCCGCACTCTGTCTTGGCCTTATTCCCATCTTGGGAGAGTCCTTCATTGTCTCTCATTGCGGGGAGGATCGTGCTGTTTGGGGACGCTTGCTTTCAAGGGTCTCTTCCAAACAGGTTGCCCCTTGTTCATCCAGAACCATCAAAGACAACTTTCCTTCTAAAGAAAATCGGCAGACCCTGCCTGCCCAACTATCGCCCCATCACCCCTTTCCTGGGAAAACTGCTTGAGAAGTTGCCCTTCCCCCAACTTAACTCCCACACTGAACTTGTTGGCGGTATTCACGACCATCAGTCTGGATTCCGAGCAGCCAAGGCACAGAAACTGCTCTTCTGAACACCCATGAAGAGCTGCTTGCATCCCTCACTTCCTCCTTCTCCCCAACTTCCAGTGCTATGTTGACGACGCACAACTCTTCAAACATCCTACAGAAGTCCTTGCACCCTCCTTCATCTCTGACTGGCTCTGACATCCAGGCCTGGTGTATTTCTAATGATCATTGCCTCTGGCAGCAAAACAGATCCTCCCTATCGGTACCCCGGCACCTGACTTCTTCCCCTCACTCTGGCCTTCTTCCAGGTGCTCTTCCCCTGCTCCCTCTTCGGAAGCCAGAAACCTCTGAGGCATCTTCGACTCTTTTCTCTTTCTCTCCCCTCCCCACACCCCACTACACTCAGGACATTGCCAAGAAGTCCCACTTTCAGATTTTCCTTCTGAAAGGAATTCTACCTTTCCTCCCCTTCCCCCAGAGACTCGATGTTACCCGGACTGGTTCTCTCTAAACTTGACTATTGCAATAATCTCCTCCTTAATCTACCTTCATCCACTCTGCGACCCCCCCTCCTCCAGCTAATCCAGAATAGGACAGTAAGACTTATCCTTGGCCTCAAGCCCAGGGACCGCACCTCTCCTGCCCTTCAAAGTCTTCACTGGTTCCTGATCGCAGCACGGATTAAATTAAAATCCCTCTGCATCATCCACAAGGCTGTCTGGGGCTGGGGGCCACTCTAGCTGCAACTCTTTCTGACCAAGTACTCCCCCTCTAGACACCTGCGTTCAACTGGCATCAACTCCTTGCGTTTAAAGCGGTTTGCTAAACAGGGAGCAGGTGGTTGATTGCTTTCCTCACTTGGCTCCCTTCTTTGGAACAGCCTCCCCTCCCTCTTCGTCTTGAGCAGGACCTCCTCAAGTTCCAGAAAAGCCTCAAGACCTTCCTCTTTGCCTCTTCCTTCCCTCCCTCTTTACCCTGCTAATCGCACTGTATCTTGACTGGTGTGCAGGGCCCTTATGCATCCTCGGGGCCCTGACCTCCCACATCCTATCATTCCAGCTGCCGTCTATCCTCTGCACTTGTCTCGGCTCATCCTCCTCCACTGGAGGTTACACTTACCTATTATTCATAGAACTTCTCCTGTTGCTCTCCATGAGCACCACAGAACCTATCCCGTACCCCTCTCCCCTCTGCACTTGCACGTTCTGAACACTCTCGATGCATAGGTTTGTCTTCCCTTCCCCATTGTGTCTTATTTTGTTGTATTTAATTATTAAACATTGTTGTAATTACATTGTCGATCATCCCCTGTCCCCTTCCCTGTTGCCCTGTAGGTGCTTTGAAACAGTATTTGCTTCCTGTATAAGCGCTTAACAAGTGAGCAATAAAAATGAAAAATACGTCCCAACACAACAAGTTATATAGTCCTGTTTTTATTTTTTTATTTTATTTTTTTATTTTTTTTTAAACTTTGTTTATTCAGCTTGGTACAACAGGCACAGGCAGATTACAATAAAAATAAATATATTTGTAAAAGGTTTTGGGCAGAGTGACCAGTATAACTGGAGCACCGTCTGCCTTCACATGCTCATCTTTGTTCATTGAAACCTTTTCATATGTCCCCTCGTTCCATTATCTACTTCACGCCACATGCCTTAAAATGTCTCCAGTCTTACCAGAGTCTTATATTTTCCTGTAGTTGCAGGTACCTTTAGTCCTGGCTGTTGGTTGGCACTGTAAGCACTACCTAGAAGCCAGAACTATTTGTAAGTGAAGTAAAGAGGGGCGCGAGAGGTGGGATGTGAGAAGGGAGACGCAGCCTGCTGGTGTTTGGCATTTTAGCCCACCCATTTCCATCCTATTGCTGCAGCCGTTTCCACCCACTACCCGTCCTCACCCGCTGCCCCGTATTTCTTTGAGCTGAATCTATGCTTTTAACGGGATGACCTTGTTATTTCTAAGCAGTCTTCTGAAAGTTAATCGCTTAATTTGCAGTGTAAACCAGCTCTTAAGTCTATTAACCAAGTGTTCCTGGGCTTGATTGATAAGAAATGCGTCCTAGTAGCTGTTACTTGCACGGAATGCCTATAAAAAATGAGCGTTGGTAAACCTAGCAGTTTTTTTTTTTGTTTTAGTTTTATTTTTTTTAACTCTTTTTAGAAGCATTAGCCAGGCACTGCCATAATATGCACATTTGCCATCTTTCAGCCAGGTATTGGAAGGGAACAGTTTGAAGCAATTCCAACATGAAGCTGTGCCAATGTTTACAAGAGTGCTATTCTGTTTATAAGATTCTGCAAAGTGCAGTATAACAGCCTCAAAAGCTTTCAGCGTGTCAACTCAGCAAATGCCATCTTACCCATATTATAATTTGGTTTCCACTAAACACGGCGTTCTAGCACTGCTATTTATTTGTGTTTATAAAGTGCACTGGCAGCCCAAAGGCATCGAGGCTCTGTTACAAGAAAGTGACTTGGTTACAGTTTACAGCATTGCTTACTGATTACATGATGCGTAGCGATGTTTGAGCTGGTTACATGTACATGGGTGGCATAGTATACACATGGCAAAGTTACTTGGACAAGAAGCAGTGTTACATGCCGGGCAGTTCGGTGCCCTTGGGCCCTGAAGGGTGAGTATTCAGAGAATTCAGATGAACAGTCGTGTTTTAATTTCCTTGTGGAACGCTAAGTGGGATGAGATACCTCTGAGGTTGGGTGGCAGGGAGTTCACTGGGTTGTGGAGATGAATGGGAAGCTGGAGCCTCCCGCCCGTGCGCTAATGACCTTAGGCACTGAGAGAAGGTTGGTGTATGTGGGTCTTTGAGTGGTCTAGTGAATCTCTGAGAAAGGTATTGGCTATGGTTGATATGTAATCAGAGGCACACGTTTCATCGACCAAAACTAGGATGCGTTCGACGTCTGGAACAAATGTGACTTGACATCTCGGGCGATTGCGATGGCGCCCCTCAAGCCACAGCGTTTTGTACTTTTGGCAGCTTGTGTGGTTCCAGTCCCTTGCCATATTCCTGGCCCAGTTACCTGGCCTGTTGTAATATGCAGCATTTCACAATCTCCATGTGTCCCCTTTGATGAACCAGTCTGGGGTGCTCTTGAGCTGACCTGTTCACTATGTAACATGTTCATTATGTAGTGTTCATGTATACCCTGAGGAGGCGACTGCATAGGCTATTTGGGGAGGCAGGCAGGGAAGACCATTCTTGGCATGAGAAAGTCTGTGTTGGTGTGTCATTGGCGAGTGTTCATAATTGTATGGTTTTTGCGGGGGGTTATTTACTTGCCCTTTGTACAACTCGCCTAACGCTCTAACCTTTGCCTCTTCAGCTTCGGGGCGCACCTGGGTTCCCTTCAGTACCACCACAGTCGGCACAAATATGAGCACTGCTGAGCCTCCCCACCGCAGCGGGATTGTGCCAGGTAAGGTCTGGCCAGTACTAATTGGGTTTCGGGGTGGGGAGGAGGGGCGGCTTCCCAGCACCACCCATCTTAGTTTTGCCATTTCGAGGGGGGTTATAGGGCTTAGGGCTGCTATTAATCTTGTGTAGGGGCTATTGCCGGACTGCCTGCTGCAATATCCTTCTTTAATTAATGTTATGCTCCCTTCCCAGTTGCAATCTTGTAACAGAATTTGATGGTCTTTTTTTTTTCGGTTAGTTTTTCGTTTTACTTTATTTTTATTTATTCACCCCTTCATTTTAGTTTTTGCGGCATCATGTTGGTTAGGTTGTGTTATGTCGGGTTACATCAATTTGTTTTATGCCATTTCACATTCATGTCAAGTGCTTTGAAGCAGCTATAAGGTGGCAGGTAGCACTCCAATTAATGAATAGTACACTTGCGTATTCCCAGTTCAGTAAAAAGGCCAGAACGCCGAAATTATACCTGCAAATGTAAGCAGACTCTACGCCCACGTTGGACCCAAAAGCCCTATGCTATCCTCCAGGACAAATGTACACAATGCTTGATTATGCATCTTCATTTCCAGAAGATCCTGTGTCGGCCCCAGAGGAATCCTTCCACCCGCAACACTATAATCCACCCCATGAGAATCCTAGCAGTCCTCAAGAACTTTAAAGCCGCCCAGTCCAGGGTTTTGCTCCCAGGAGAGCCACACTTTAAAACCCACCCTAATTTAAAAGTGTCCATGTTAGTACTAGCTTTCTGGTCCGTAGAACTTGGCAGTGGGAGCATAGGGAGTTAGTTGAAAGGTGTGTACTCTATTCTCCTGTGCATGGTTTCTACACTTGGGTTAAGTGATACCCTGGCATTGTGGAAGGCTTAAAGGCCTGACCAGCCCAAGCCCCAAAAAACGTACTCCCATCATTTCACACAGGGGTGCCAGACTGTTGCTGCATACAGGACACTTGCTCTTTCTTCCCTACAGAAGAGGGTGGATGTACTGTTTGTGTGAAAGGCTGGTGTGGATGTCGGACAGTCTGAGCACCATGTGTAGGGCCTAGGGGCACATATTCGTCACTCTAGATGGGTACTGTAGTTTGTAAGCTGCTTGTAAGGTACCACAAGCTCACTGCGAGCTAAAAACAAATTCACACCCGAGGAAGGGTGCTCAGCCCCCGCACCCCTTGCCTAGGCAGCCTCGAGCATACCTTTCTTACCCCCCCCCCCCTCGTCTGGAGATTGGAGTCGCGCAATACGTGTGCAGGCCATCTCTTGCTGGGGGTGGAAATGTGCACTCTGTGGGATGAATAGTTATCACCCCCTCTTCGGGTGGCGGGGGGTATACATGGCCGGTAGTGGCCCGTAGCCCTCGCTTTGCTCAGGCCTTCCTAGGCTGGGGCTGGCGGACAGTTACCGCCCATGTACGCCACCCCTGACACGGGGGTGATTGTTCCTTGTCACATCATGCTAGACTACAGAAACCTCTTTAAAAAAAGTAGCTTCATTTTGACCATACTAGTTTGACCACGGCATTCCCTTACCGACAACATTCACCTTTTTATACACCGTAGTTTTGATTTAATCACTCGCTTGGCTTGGATTTGGCAGTCCCTAAATGAATATTCTGCACTCTGAACTGGGATTCTACATAAAGAGATGCCTGGGTAAATTGGCCACCAAACTTCCAGGATTGCATAAGCACACTCCATCCATAGTGCAGCCAGCATTACATTGTGCGCAAATTTGCAGTGCTTCAAATCTGCTTTGGAAACACAACCCAGTTCTCACAAAACCTTGGGGCATAGCCTCTTTTTTGTCTCAGAATCTGTGGTCCACTAACAGGATGATGTGCACCCATGATATCACAAAATCATCTCTGCCTCTCGCCACCCCACGCCCAGCACCTCCCCAGTTGCATCCCTTGCTCGCTTTGATTGTTGCATCTATTGCCCACTTTCTCATCCTCCCGTTGGCTCCACCAGAGGCATACGATGATGGGGAAACCGTACGCCACTTCATGACAAGCCTAGATGATTTGGTGCAGTATACAAAAAAAACTAACGTAACAGCTGGATGTTGCAGTAAGGAGCAGTGGCGTCGCCAGGAATCAAATTTAGGAGGGGCACAGACAAAAGTAAGGGGAGAACATGGTCACTGCTCGTTTTAGGTGTGGGACACATGGGGGGGGCACAGGATTTCACGGGGGAAGGGGGGTACTGGCCCACCCAGGCCCCCCCAAGCGACGCCACTGTTAAGGAGGCCACGTACCAGCTGCAGTTGGGGGTGTGAAGGTACCCCATTCGGCTTCCGGATGGAGCTGCAACCTATTCTAGTCCCTGTAGGCGAGGTCCAAGGCTTTGTGCCCCTTAGAAGGGAAAAATCTCATACATGCAAGAAATGTCTCCATAGTGTGACGTGCTGAAGGGACATTCAGGGATTAAAGGTAGATATGCTGGTGGTGTGTGTAATGCAGGAAGGGAGGAGTTCTAGATTGTGGGAGGTTAGTTGTGCAAACTATGCAAAGGAATTGGTTGGGGGATCGGGATCTGTCGTGATGCAGGAATTTTGATGGGATGTTGAACAAGGAAAGTCTACAAAGCTTATAATGGCAGAAGATGAGGTGTTAAATGGTGCAATGTAGCGGGTGAGCTTATAATGTGAAAAACGTGCTTAAATGTCTAGGTAGGTAGTCTGCTCTGTGATTGGTAGGACAATGTTTATAGCCTGGGGAAGATGGTTCTGGCAATGATGTGGTGGAGGGTACGAGTTGAAGGGATACTGCGTCAGCCTGTGATGTGGAGGCGGATGTGGGCTTACTGAGATTGGGATAGAGGCTTCACTCTGGCACTGAATGGTGAGAAAAAGTAGCGAGGGACCGAGTTTGTTTGACCGCTCATGCAGACTGTGCATTGGACTTTCCGGAACCTGAAGAGGGTTGGTCTTTGGCATGCAGCAAGACCCCTAACAAAGTCATTCCCACCTCTTGTCCGATAATTTTCTTTTATACAACTCTACAATGTTAATCCTATGGATAGCAGATGCTTTAAAAGTCCCATTACAGAATATACAAAGTGACCTGCAGGGTTTGAACTTGCAAGTAGGGTTTAAGGGGTTCTGGCCTGCTAATCCTGGCAAGGTCCCTTCCCTTTTATAGCTGTCTGCTCTGCTGCCTGCATACAGGTATGGACTGTGATGAGGTCTTGGGCTTCAAGGACCTGTTGAGCCCCCACTCGTGTGATGTTGGAGTATGCAAAGAATAGTCTTTAGGGCATGTTCTTCCGACTCGCACCCCCTGCCACCCACCCCCTCCCGTGCCCCCAATGGTATCTAGGTGTGTTTTGCCTTCCCCAGTGCTGATCTTGGTTCCATTTTCGGTATGTGGATGTGTCCTTTTCCAAGTGGACGTGGGGGTCATTATTCCCTTAAAACATCTGTGGTATATATAATAATAATTGCCAGCTTGCTGCAAGTAGCAAAATCTAGTGGACCATGCTGCTTCTCGTGAGCAAGGTTTGGATATAACTATTTGGCGCTGCAAAAGTCAACTGTTTTATAGTTGAAGCAATCCCCAAGTACAGTCTGCAAGCGCCAATTTCCGAGTGTATACCCCTAATCTCATCGAGGCTGCTTCAATCCATATGCTTAACTTGCTGGGCAGTGTTGGTTTGCCACACCCTGGAGTGTGAAGTCTGCAGCCATTGTTTTAAGTCATAACCCTGTCACTTGATTGGCAGCACAGCAGTCTGTGTATGCCTGAGCAATTCTGCTTGTTATGCCGACCTCTTCCCCCTCCCACCCATGCCGTCGTGCTGCTCATGTGCAGCTAGCAGTCACGAGCTTCTGAAATCTCTTCCATGCTGGCCCCAAACACCTGTAGGCTGCCTTACTCTTGCTGATCGGGGTGCATGTTACTTCAGAGTTTTACTCCGGTTCTAGCATAAGGTAATTGCTGCAATGTATGCGCTATAGGAGGCAAAAGGATGGGTGGGCGTAAGGATTTGAAAGGATGTCCTTGTTAATTCAGTGGGAGTTGCTTCATGCTGACTGTCTTCCTAGCCTGCTTCCCCACTGTTTCCATGACCTGTTTCTTTTTCGCCCTCTGCCAGGAATCATAGCAGCCTCCCTCTTCATCTCCTTCCTGCTCTGCCTGTATGCCATACTCTGGAAGTGTATGGTGACCATGCCCAAGAGGTAAGCAGGATAGTGTGCATGCCTGTGCATGGGGAGCCTCCAGCTGCTCCAGTAGTGATCAAATCCCCCTAGTATGCCGAGCAGGCGCAGATTCTGACTAGACTGACCTTTGAGGCCAGCGGAGCTTGTTTTAATTTATGAAGAGTATCTTTGGTGGGAAGATGCTGGAGGCTTTAGTAAGGCAGGGCCCGTTGATCTGTTTTCCCAAGCGTTTAGGACCTGTTTAAGAAGCCCAGTGGTTCTTAACTTTTAATATGATGTATGACCATCAAAATGAGGTGCCCATGTTGTGCTCAGAGGGTCTTGGATCTGGTTTATTTGCACAGGGAGTAGCTGGTCCCCGAAGACCTTGTGTCCAGTTTCATTGACAGGAGGGATGGTATAATATACTTTTAGAGTGGGCATTCCATTTTAAAAGCAGTCCCTAAAGCTCAAGTCTTTTTAATAGAACGACGGCATGGGTTCTAGACTTTTACACGGGCATCCCCCTTGGTTTACTGAGGAGGTTGTCGGGGACTTCGAGGTCCTTCTTTTAATAGATCAGGGGGATTTGGATCCTGTAAAAACTGGGCAAGGATCTTACTTCCTGCCCTATACCGCAGCAAGGACCTATGTCCCATTTTGGCGGGAAAAGTAGCAGGAGGAAGGGCTAGGGGCTTGATCGCTAATCATCTTCGCCCCAAACTCCTTCTTCTGGCTCCGCTGCCCCAACCTGGTTTTAGAAATTCTTTGCCAGGCATTACCAGTAGAAAGTCGCCTGCTCTGACTTGCCCCAGCTTTCATTTGCACGACTTGGTTTTACGCCTCTGTTGCTGTTGCCATGGTCCACTATAAATGTAGATGGATGCATCCATCCTTTTTTTTTTTTAATTTTTTTTTTTTGTACTTTATTCGAGCCAGGCGTTTATCCCACGCTCCTGTCCACCCTGGGGGTAAAGCGAAATGGTGCCCCAGAGTAATGATCTGAATAGTACCCACTAACCTGAATTAATTTTGTCTTTTTCTTCCATGTGGCACTTTCAGGCAGATGAAACGTCAAAGCAGGCGCCGGCCGCCACCTGGACTGCTCCCTGAAAAGACGCTTTGTTAAGCCTGTTATTGGCAACCTCTGAAAGCGTACCATGGGGACGGCATGGTCTTCTGGGGAGATCCAGCAACAGAGGGTGCGTATGGATGTGATGTTACATACATGATGGATACACGCCCCTTGGTGCACCTCCTGCTTGGGGTCAACTGCCCCCAGAATCAGTTGGCCCTTCATCCTGTTCGCTGTCCACGATTTGGTGACGCTTTTGGAAATCTTGGCAAATTCATTGACCTGAGCTGAAGGAAACTTTGCGTTGGAAAAGAGGAAAGGGTGCGTGGCTTGCTAGCAACTGGAATCCCCGCTCTGTCCATCGTGTACTCTGTGGGCACTCGAGCTGCCAGCCTGTGAGTGGCGTACACTCGACACAGGGAGGATAGGAAGATGTGAAGCGAGAAATGCGATCAACTAACCGACCGAGCGCGTGCCTCGGAATTACACTGGATGCAGCGACTCCATGACTGACACTGAATGCTTGTAAATAATGTTAAATCTGACTGCTTGTTAACTGAAGGGCGCTGCAACTGCTTGTGAGTAACGCACAAGTCCTCATAGGCGCTTGTGAAGAAGCCAGTGCCATGTCTGCTTGTGAATAGCACAGACTACTTGACTGCTTATGAATAACGCTGCTGCCAACATGGCTACTTTGAATACACTGTTAGAATGGGAGAGTACATTTACTGGAAAGTGTGCTGCCTATATTGTGTGGATACTGAACATATGGGCATGTCTAAAGCTGCTGATGGGGGGGGGGGGAGGGAGGGCGGGGGGGCCAGGGCAGGGGGGGGGTTGAGGGATGGAGGGGTTAAGTTAAGGGTGTTGAGCATTCGTACTGCTTTTTTAAAGTGAAGACACCTTCAAGACATCCTGCAACTGTTTTACTCCTAGTGTTGTCTTTGAGTCAGTTGTGGCCAGTGAGTTGGTGTTGTCCACATGCCTGATACTGGGGGCTGGGGAGGGGGGCATAAGATCCTCCTTCAAGGAATATTGCAATAAAATCTCTGGGGCTGGATTGGACTAACATGTGACTGGCGAGTGTCGTTTTGTTCCAAATACTTGAGGTTTTTGCGGGATTATGCAACCTTCATTGAGCAGAATATAAACCAATTGGGCAAAGTTGGAATCCATCGAAAAGAAGGCTGCGGGTGCTGCAGAAGAGCGTCATGCTGGTAGTGTTCCCTTTCTTTAAATCTTTCAGGGAGTGGTTCAAGAACTTTGGGCAGAAATGTGAAAAGTTAAAGGTACTTTAAGCTATGGCTAAGAAACCGGTTTTGAGCACATACAAAATAATTATTGCCCAACCCCTCTTTAAGCCCCAACATGGCACTCCCATATAAACTGCTGGAAATGGGGAAACGTTTACTGGGGGAAATCCTTGGAGGGGTGGGGAAATGGGGAAGAGGGTGTGGGGCCCACGGGGTCGTGGCCCCAGGTCACGCAATACAGTATATCTCAATAGAACCCAATCATGGTGATTTCTATAAAAGCAACGAGCATTATGGGAACATAAGTGTATCCTGAATTTTACATTTGAAACGTGTCGTCTTGTGATTCAGTAAGAAACCCTTTTGAGTGGATAATGGAATTTGGGCTCTGCAGTTTTAATTGGTGACACTATTAACCCTAAGAAAAAGATTTCTCTACATTGCAGGACATATATACCAGTGTGGACAGCTATAACACTTGTGTGGCCTTGGCTGTTAATGTATTCAGTTGCCCATGCCGAATCTACTGAAAGTGTCTGTTGAAACCTATAACCTGTGGAACCAAGAGGTTAGTGACTGTCCCCCCCCCCCACTCTGTATTTTTCCATCTGCCCACTTACCATTTCCCCAGAAACCACTGCAACGGTGTGTAGTATTTGGCAATAAAAGGCTGTGGTTTTTATTGCACATCACGTGATAACACAATTATCATATATTACATAATGAACACTTTTGGGCACAAGGTCCAGGGTTGTGCCCGCTGGCCCGTGCCGCCTTTCTCTTCCCATGGCGACGTGGGCCCCGTTCATTGCCCTGTATCTTCTTTCTTCCCGCTTTTTCTTTGGTGGGTGGGTTTCGGGAGAAGGAAAGTATTCTGCGTGTGCAGACTACTTGTTTGGTGCTCTGTGCCGAGTACCAAACAAATTGCGTTTCTCTTCTGCCTGAGCCGCCCCATATATTTGTGTAGGATGGCCTAGGCCATGTCTGCTTGTGGGGGCCTTTCCCGTGCTCCCGGCCGGCTGACTGTAATGGCATATAGCACCTTTGCATGCTCATTGGTCCCTACCTGCGCATTTCCTGCCCCTTGAGCTTCGGTGCTAGTCACCTGCCATTGTGTTATGGCACCCTGTGGTGCCCCTCTTGCCTGACTCTGTGGGAGGACAGGGAAGAGGTGTTGGGCTTCCCTTGTGGTTTTGCAGCCCATTTGACATTTCCTCTCAGGCCCATCTTGCCCCTCTGGTTACCTGCCTGTGCTTCCTATCTGCGGGGTGCATCCTCCTCGGTGCTGTCTATAATCTGTGGACCCAAAGGTTAGTGACTGTCCCCCACTCGGTATTTTCCCAGCTGCCATCCGCCCACTTACCACTGAAACAGTGTAAGTGTTTGGCAATAAAAGGCTGTGCTTTTTATTGCCAATCACGTAATAACACAATTATGATACTTATCATATATTACATAATGTACACTTTTGGGCACAAGGCCCAGGGTTGTGCCCCCTGGCCTGTGCCACCACACCTGGAAGGATAACCGGCCTTCCAGGTGCCCCCCTGCACCCTCAAAAGTTACTACCTACATCCCTTTTCCGCCAGTTTGTCTGTTATTCCTCTGTAGAAACGTTCCATCCCTTTTTCAGATAGGTGAGTCCCATCTCTGTGGAAGAGATCTGAATTCGCCAGAGATGTGACGCTATGCTTAATAAAATGGATCCTATGCTTGTGCAGAATTTTTCTACCCCTCTGTTCAATTTCTCTCTCGCTATATCGATGGCTTTGAGTTCGCTCCTAGCCATGTGTTTTTAGGCAGCATAGTGGAGTAAAAAATGTTTCCTTCCAGTTGTGGGCTATGCCTGCTAGAGAGGCACATGCATCTGCCAATAACTGTTTCTCCCTAATGTTATCAAATCATTACCACCCATATGCATAATTAAAATTTCCGGCGGGTCTCTGAAAGCCACTAGGTCCGCTAGCCTTTCATGAATGTCTGCCCACTTCGACCCCTTTAACTCCCCCATGACGTGATTGTGTTTAGAAATGCTGTTCTTTCCTTCATCTCCTCTGACCATCCCCCTGTTCTGAACACAAAGGAATGTCCTATTATCCATGCCGATCTGAGGGGAGCGCTGTGATCTGTTTGTGAAGAAAATCATATTAGTTTGGGTCTGATGTACCATTTGTAACAGTCAGATTTCCAACCACCCCATAGTTTTTACTTTCTGTGCTCCTAATCCCCTCCCCCTTGCCATGCTGTTGTTGCTTCCCCTTTTCTAAATGGGTGGGTTCCAAATTCCTTTTTGTCCTACCCTGCCATATATATGGCTTTAATGAGAACCGCTTTGAACTGGGATAGGCTTAATGCGGAGGCGTCCCTATGTACGAGTAAGCGCCCCCTACCTGGGGGCGCTGGCCGTTGTACTGGTCAGTGATGCACACCGGGCAGTTGTTAATCTCTTCAATACAGTAAATACTGATTACCCTTTGGCCCCCTGTGACGCTATCTGCATTCGCCCTTACATCCAGTATTCCCAGCCCGTTGCTGGCTTTTGTACTTGATGCCATTAACTTGCTTATTCTAAAAGCCCCAAAATATGCCAACATAAACACATCTTTAAACAGTAGGGCTTCATATGGGTGCAAGCATATTGTCTCTAATAAACCCCTTAGTACTACAAATTTTAGAAAATCCAAAGGGCGCCTGTTATCTTTTTGGGGACCTTTTTATTTTTCCCCCCACCCTTTCAACACATTAGCGCACTGCAAGTTGGGTCCGACCACCCCCCCTGTATCTTGGCAAAATAAGCCACTGCTGTCAAATGCCTTTTTTTTTTTTTTTTTTTTTTTTTTGTCCATTCCTTCTTTACCCCTTTGCCTGTATGCCCATTCCAAAAACTTGTTTTATCTTTTGTATTTACTACCGCCACATGTGACAAACCTGTAACATTCAGTACCGTTTTCAGACACTTACTACATTGTGCTGTAGTTTTGTTTGCCAGTGCCTTCCTGGCCAGATCTAATAGCAACCCCGTTGCGGGGTCCGTTTGTCAGCGGGCATCTCCCATTGTCACCCGTATCTGGGGTGTGTATTGATGCTGGTTGTGCAACCCGGCCCTAGCCGTTTGGCGTGGTTTGCGCATTCCGGCCCCAGATGTTCGGTGTTGGTGTTGATGCTGTCCTCATCTGTCTGCCAGAATTTCCCAGCAGTCCTTTGGAACTTCCGTCATGTCTTTTTGGGCAGTTGGGGCCATTTGGTGAAATTTGCTCCACTGAAAACAATCTAATGCATCTGCAGTGTTATCGGTTCCAGTGATATGCTTTGCTCACAATGCAATGTTTCGGCTTAATGCAATCTTAGTCATGGTTCTCAAGATCTTTAACACTAGTTGGCAATTTGTAGTTCTATTTATAATCCCAACACCGCCATGTTATCTGACCAAGTGATTAGTTCTTTGTTAGCCACCTGGTCATCCCAGGTGTGCAACGGCAGCCAGATTGGTATGATCTCTAATAGAGTAATATTCTTGGTCCAGCCTGCGGTATGGCATGTATCTGGCCATTCCCCAGAGCACTATGCCGTGCCCAATATTGCCCCAAAACCTTTGCTCCCTGCAGCATCGGTGAACAGTACCCTTTTGTTCGTTTTTAATGGCGTTTGCCATATTCGTATGTTGAATTCTTCCCGCATCAACACATCCTTCTTAACTTCCTCGGCCAGTCTTCTGTGCAGATGGGGTTTCTGGCAGCCTTTTGTCCTTATTTCCAAGCTTCTTCCAAATGTTTTCCCCTGTGGGATCACCCTGGCTTCAAAATTCAGGCTTCCTAACAGGGACTAAATTTCCTTAACCGTGCCTTTTTGTTCTTAACTCGTAGCCCCTTGATTAATTTTATTTTTTCCAGTAATTCCTCTACTTCTTTGCTCTGTATCCTACATACTCCTGTTCTGGAATCTATTTTTATGCCCAGGAAAATTATGCTCGTCACTGGGTTGGTCGTTTTCTCCCTGCTAAAGGTATGCCCCACTGTGCTGCCATCTCCAGCAATACTGATAACGCGTTCTGGCATTCATCTGTCCCTGGGTGACCGATTTTAGCATAATATCATCCAGATAATGTACTACTTGTGCTTCTGGTAATTTTCTTAGAAACCCCCCTTTGAAAAAAGGAGCGGACTTGTTCAAATAGGGTGCATGTTATTGCACAGCCCATTGGTAAGCATTTATCCACAGAAAATGTTCCCTCAAATGTGGAACCCAGCCAAGGTTGGAAGTCTGGGTGCACTGGCAGGAGTCTAAATGCTGACTGTGTCTAGTTTTGCCATTGACACCCCTTTTCCACATTTTATTTACTATTCTGAGCGCTTCCTGAAAATGTGTACGTTACTGTCTTCTGTCTCTGGTATCCTGTCATTTACTAACTGACCCTGTGGGTTGGACAAATGATGTATGATTCTGAACTGCCCTGGGTCTTTTTGGGCACTAAACCCAGCAGAGAACATGTGTACTCTTTGAAAGGCATTTCTTCCCAGGGACCCCCGATTCTGCCTATTTCCAATTCCTTCAGAATTTTCCTCCTAATTAAAGTGAGATTTACCCTTGCTGATTTCCGGTTCTTGGGGATGCTGGAGGATCCGTCCCCCTGAAAAGGGATGATGAACCCTTCCTGGAAACCCTTTCCTATAACCCCACTGATGTTCCTGTCTGGGTATGCCGTTAGTTGTGCAGCAAACTCCCTGACCTTAATTGTGGTTTTTCCTGGCATCCCTCCGACTTCATCCCTTGCAAACCTATTGTTCCTCTTTCTTGGGTCCTTTTTTTTGGGCAACCTGGTGCGCCCACTGCTGGCATGCTCTCCCCTGCATTTAGTGCATGTGTGCTTGTACCTACACTTTGCCCCAGGGGCAGTGGCCCTTCTCGAACTTCCAACATGTGATGTTGTTCCTGTTGGTGTTTCGCAGTTCATTAGTGCTCTGGCTGCGGGTATTTGTCCTAGCTCCCCATGTTTGGCTCTTCCGAAAGGGCTGTTCCTCTTTGTTTTGTACCTCAGACTTGTTGCTCCGATTGACCCCTGTCTGTGGTGCTTTTGCCTATGCTGCGCTCTTTTCCCCACAGCCTGGTGTCTTTCCTCTCTGTACCTCCTGTATGTATCGTTCTGGGCCTCGTTCCATTCTATCTCCTGGTTCTCAGACATGGCCCTCCTGAATCTTTCATCATAGTTGAGCCAGGCATCTCTCCCCCCCCCCCAACTTTTTTACTTATTTTATCTACATAAGCGAATGTTACCCCTTCATTTGGTACTTTCTCCAAGATGACTGTCGCCATTATGTTGAAAGCTTTAAACCAATTACCCCAAGTGTGCTCTACCTCAGCTTTTTGTGCTATGAGCTTCTCTTTAATCTTTTTGGGGTCTCAGAATGCATCATTGCCCTTTCGCTGCGCTTCTAGGAGTTGAAAATATTTCCATGTATTCCCTTCTCCAAATAGCTTCTTTGACCACTTGCTCAATGTTCCATGCCAAGGATTTCTTAAATATATTCACAATACCCTTCTCTAGTGCCTTCAGTTATTCTAACAATTGGGTGCTCTTGCGTTGTTGCTGTCGTATTGACTATGCGGACTCACCCCTTCTACGACTGGAGTTGCCTCAACAGGACTATCTCATTTAGGTTATGATTAGGGCCTACCCATGCCCTTAGTGGCCCATCCCTGCTGCCCACTTGTTCCACTGGTTCTTCTGCACCCGTGCTTTGGAGCTGCTTGTACCCCAAATCAGACATCATTCTTTCTAAGCTGTCAAATATTGCATTCACTGATTCCTGCTGGATCAAAAAGAATTTGTAAAGCCATCTAACATTTTAGTCATAAAAGCTTTCTTTTTACCTTGATTGTTGTTTTTCTTCCCGGACCCTGGTGTTGTCTGTTGTTGCTGGAATTTTATTTCCCTTGGCTTTTTTCTTTGGTGGAGCCACTGGTGTCATAAGTCCAGTAATGTCCTCCTTCATCTGAGCTCTCACTTAGGTGCTTTCTTACCGATGCCCAGCCATGTATTCATTTGGCTTCATCAGCCCATACGACCTCTTCCTGTCTGCAAGTCTTGTCTTCCCCTGCTTGGCTGTGGCAGTTGCTCGTTGTGTTCCCCACAGCTCTATGCTCTGTAGTGTGCTGTGAATTGTGTAAATAAAAGTTTTACTCTCGACTCTTTGACCTTCCAACCTTCGTTCTCGTGTTGTCCTAAAAGATGGGCACCACACTGTTTATAAAATGCTGTTAAAACCAACTTCCTAAATGTTTTCCTGCAGCCCCTCTGTTTTCTTGTTCCCTTCGCTGCAATACTTGTGTCGGTTTCTTTCAGGTTGCCGAGGCAACCCTGGCCGGTACCTGAGTTTTTGCCTTCCTCGCTGTAGGCGCCTCCCTCCGTGTGGCGTCTGTGTTCTCTCTGCGATGCTGATCCTCTCAGCTGCTGCATGCGGCTCGCGTCCTTGCCCATCTGCTTCCTTGGACTCTCTGGTAGGTGTTGTGTGGCCCTCTTTGTGACGTCTCACTCATTTTGAAAATATCAGAACGATACCTGCACGATGAGGTATTGGCATGTTGCTGTTCACCGCAACGCGGCCGGAGCAAGTTTAAGCTCCTGTTTTGGGAAAAACTTACTGGAGCCTGCCCAGCTTGCAAACTGCCCCACGAGAAAAAAAACGGAGCATGGTGAAGCTCACGGACTGTGGAATAGCACCAGAGCAAGGCTAAGCCCCCGGTGCGCTCATGCGGGAAACAGGACAATGGGCCTAATTACGAGGAAGGCGGTAGAGGGTTAACGTTGCTGGTAGAGCTGCCGGCGCCGTTAACCCTCTACCGCCTCTTTATGAGGGCTGCTCGTGGGTCCCGCTAAGGCCGTCTGGTAAAACCAGGCGTCCTTAGCGGGACCCGCGAGCGGACCAGGATGCTAACGGGCCCGTCATTAACAGGCCCATTGTTAGCATCCTCCCCATTCCCATTGAGCCCTACATGTGCTCAATGGGAATGGGGATGTACCGGGTTCCTGGAATGGGGAAATACTGGGCCCTCCAAGGTCGGAATGGCCGGATATTTCCCCATTCCAGGAACCTGGTACCTGGTATAGGGGTAGCCATGCCGCTAAAAGTGGCATGGCTACCTCCATACTCGTAATGAGGCCCAATGTTTCCAAAAGAAAAGTATTCTGTGTGCGCAGACTACTTGTTTGGTACTCTGTGCGGAGTACCAAACCAATTGTTGCTCTGCTACCTGATCAGTCCCATATATCAGTGTAGGATGGCCCTAGGCCCTGTCTGCTCGTGGGAGCATTTACCGCGCCCCGGCCGGCTGATGCCGACGACAGCACCTTCCCATGCTCATTGTTCCCTATCTGTGCCTTTCCCACCCCCTGAGCTTTGGTGGTGGTGCCCCTCGTCCTGCCTGGCTCCTTGAGTCTGTGGGAGAACAGGGAAGAGGTGTTGGGCTTCCCTTGTGGTTTTGCAGCGCATTTGTCGTATCCCCCTTCTCCCCTCAGGCCCTTCTTGCCCCTCCGGTTACCTGCCCGCGCTTCTTGGCTGCAGGGTGCCCCCTCTGCAGAGCTGTCTAGGTTGATCGGTCTCGCTGGGAGTATCCTGTTGTGAAGCAGAGTTGTCACGCGTGCAAGCAACCTGCACTGCATTCATCGAGCTTGAGCTTTCAGAAGCCTCAGCAGTGCTGCAGAAAGCCGCCTGCTCGTTGAAGCACAGGTGTCGGTGTCATGGGCAAGCCCCTGTGTCTGCAGACAGTGCAGCAAGACATGTCTTGCCGGAACCCTGCTCTGTTGTAGTCCAACCCATTTCCTGCGCTGCATATGAAGAATCTCAACCCCAAAGGCTCACATTTTGGTGATCATGCAAAGAGGGTGGGGGGTGTGTGGTAATGGGTAATGGCAGTGCCACCAACCAAAAGACTAGTCTGGTTACGGGAGACCACAAATGCTTCTTCCCTGGTGGTCTTCGATGATTGTCAAGGACACGTACCCCTACTGATTCTGAAGACACGGCGGCGGCAGACAGTACAAAGCTAACGCTAGTGATGGGCACATGAATGGAATCCATTATGTAGCAAAGGATGTTGGAAGATCTTTAAACGAAGGTATTGCGATAGGCTGCAACCTTCATCGGTTGCAGTGATGCTCTGTAGACTTGTAAACTAGGTGTGTAGCCATGGGCGGGGAAGACTGGTTGGTAATCTTTAAGGGTTAAATCGTAGCAGCAAGTGGGTGCTCGTTAATGAAAGTCGGGCATGCAGAGCACGTTCCTACGAAGTACCCGCTAAAGTTGAATGTCTGCCTTTACCCGCTCTACAGCGGTCTTATGGGAGCACTTCTAATGTGACTATACCTAGCTTTGTCCAGTTCTCGAAGCAATGAATGCTCTGATTTGAAGCGCTTCAGCCTCACATAGTATATTTTGCATAGCCCCCTCGCGCCCCCTCCCTGCTGGACAGATGTTGAAGAGCGCAGAGTGAATCTTGTGCGTGCTGAAAAAATGAAACGCCTGTAGTTTGTGAGCTTTTGATCTCCCGATTCGGCGTTTACAGCACGTAGGCTGTATGGGGGTTGCAAAAATGTGCCTGTCATCGGAACTGTCCCAACAATGGCGTTGTTGTCGCCTGATAACTGCTGACTGGCCACCACGCTTGTCGGCACAAAGTTCAGTGCTCATTGAACGGCTGTAGGAAGCCCATGCCGTCCTCTTTGCAACCCTCGAGCTTGATGCACTTTTATTATTCATATAATGCTAATAGTTAACAGGTATACTGTGCTCACAGCAAATTCACGTGTAGCAGCAGTTTAACTAGTGTATTATTGACTCTCCCTTCTGGCCCATGGGACAATGACGTGCTGATTGCGCCCACCTGGGGCTCGCGCCTGCATCCTGCTGGCTGGTGCCCCTTAGCGTTTTTACTAGTGGTTATTTGTGTAATCCGATTTACTTTTCTCCCCATTTTCTCGGTTCGCTGATTTTCATAACGAGAAGGCGTTTATTTTTCACTCAAGTCATTTACTTCATGTCCCCAAATGTTGGACTAATAAAAAAAAAGAACCTAGAGATGATTTCCCCAACAGTAACTGCACTGCAAGAACCACGAACAATCGATTTAGGCAGAATAAATTATGTAAGTACAGCAAAGCATATACCAACTATAAGAGGGATCCAAAAATTAAGAGAGTAGACGCTCCCGGATTCGAACACATTAACAAACCTCAGTTTCTCTAATCTCTTAACCTGACCGCTCATGTTTTTTCTTCGTCCTCTGTCCACCCTTTTATTTCATCTTGCATCAATGTTTTAGCTCGCCCAAAACAAAACCACTGCTGGAAGCAATCAATATATATATTCAAATGCTGTACGTATTTACAAACCGTACTGAATATCAGTTTTTCTTGATAAATCTCTTGAATACTTTGCTGGTGACTGCTCCCCTACATGTTTCAGCCCTATGCTTGCTTTGCGACCTTCACCCTGCGAAAAGAAGCGTTGTTGTCCCCCGTGATGATCAGCTGCCAATGCAGACGAGCACAAAAGGCATAGAGTGATGCAGTCTGGGCTTCTTATAAAATCTCTGCTACTGTATAATCCTAAATGCACTGTAGGGTTTATCGTTGGTCGCCCTCTCCCACTCGGATTTTTTTTTTTTTTTTTTTTTTTTAAACCTACCCTTGCTTTGTACAGGCTGACCTGAGGCTATTTTTAATTTTAATAATTTTTATTACATTTTAAACATGAAATAACAATACAAGGTAATGAATCAATTACAAACTTAATGCATTGAAAGTATCCTACATTTTGTTTACATTGTTTTCAACAAGCATAGATAAGAAACGTAACCCCTAGTGGGTAACACAGGTGTGCGGCCCACACCGATGGCTAACTAGCCTAGTTACTTTCTTTTCTCCCAGTACATATTGAGTGCCACACACGGTGGCACTACATAGTGGGCTGCACCCTACTACTAAGCACTAAATCCAAGTTAAAATAAAACAAACCAATTGTATAGAAGAACTTTAAACAATTAGTGCACCCTCTCCTACTCTCTTCATGGGAGTATTAATCACATTATTTTAGATTTAGTATCAAAAAGAATATTTACAATAAAGTATTAACTTGAGCTAGTGTACAGGCAATAATAATCAGGCTTAGTATATTGGAAAATAAGATATCCATGACAAATATTCACGAAACATGTGTGGATGCATTGAAGCTATTCAAGTAGCGGGTGAAAAAGAGCCATTTTGCATTAAATTTTGAAATATTGCCAGTGCTTGTAGCTAAACAAGACTCCAGTCTGGGTACATGACAAATATTGTTCCACCATCCATTAATAGAAAGATTATGAGGATTTTTCCATTTGGAAGTAATGAGCTTCAGGGCAATGGCAATACATAAGTCATATAATTTTTCTGAGGAATGCAAATTAACAGCTCTGCTACCGAGAACTATATTTGTAAAGGATAATTGGAGGTCTATATTAAAGATTTCTTTTTAAGGAATTTCCAAACCTTTAGCCAAAACATATAAACATAATAACAATCAAACATGTGTTTATAGGAACCATGAGCATTACCACAAGACCAGCATTTGTCTTCACTGTTTCTCTTGGATTTGGATATTTTGACAGGAGTAATAAAAGCACGATGTAAAAAGAACAGCTGATGTTGTGTGATGTTGATATGCGCCTGATCTTAGAGTATAATAGTGACCATGTTTGATCAGTGAACGAACAACCTAGATCATCTTCCCATTTCCAGCCCAACGGCCAATGCATACTTTTGGAGTATAAAACCGTATATAACTGAGAAGCTTTAATGTTGGATACCATTGTTAGTAATGAGTCTTGAGGCATCTCGTGTGAGGACAATATTTGAGAAACGATGAAGAGCATCCAAACGGGCATTAACCAAATTGTTATAAAAAATTAAAGTCTGATCTTGGAATGGAAAAGAGGTTGTTTAATAGTTGGAATGGAGGAACAATTGACAATTTGTTTAATGAATTTGATGCCTGACTTTGACTAGGATTTGCGGTTTACAATTCTATTATTAATAGTGATGTTTTTGTTCTGCCATTTTAAAGGAGATAGATTTTTGACCAGGGGCGCTTTGTGTGGAAAAAGAAATAATCTGAGAGCAAAATCTAGTGGATTTCATAGGGTCTGATTGGGCAGAGGAAAGATGACCAAAGGCATGTATGAGGTCCGTAATACCATAGGGATAAGCAAGGTTTTTTTTCTAAGACACACCAAGGAGGTAAATCAAAGGGACTATTGGGAGTGAACCAGCTGCAGAATTGTTTAAGTAAGAATGCAGAGTGATATGCTTTAAAGTCCAGGAATGTTACTCCACCCATTTCATACGAGTTTTTTAGTTTGGCTATGGAGATTCGTTTACATTTACCTGGGCCCCATAAGAAATCTAGAAGAATAGTGTGGATGGATTTAAAGAATGATTGAGATAGAGGGACTGGTAGGAGTTGTAGATAGTATAAGATTATGGGGGAAAGCATCATTTTAATGGTTTCAAGTCGACCCCACCATGACAAGTAGAGGGGAGACCATGATGAGGTTAGTTCATTGAGTCTAACAATATTTGTTTATTCAGTTTGCAAGTTCTACTAGAGAAACTATCAAAGTGGATGTTTAAATATTTAATTGATTCGTTGCACCATTTGAAGCCCAGGGAATCTAGTTCATGTTTGATGCAGAAAGAATTTAATGGTAGAATTTCAGATTTTCATTGTTGAGTTTATAACCTGATTCTTGGGGAAAATTGAAGCAGTCTATCAAGCAGTTCAGGTAGGTGGATAGTAGGGTTTTTGATTAGGATGAGGATGACCTCTGCATAAGCAGCAATTTTAAAGTTGGTATTCCCACTGGGGATGCCTGGTATGAGTTTGTCAGATCTAATAAGTTCAAGTAAAGGTTCAAGCGAGAGAATATAGAGGAAAGGGGATAAGGGGGTAACCTTGTCTAGTACCTCTGTTTAGGGGAAAGAATGGAGATGATTGACCGTTGATTAATCTGGATGATTTGGGACATGAATATAAAAACTTGATGAAGGAAATGAAATGTTCACCACAGCCGTGCCATCTAAGAGATTGGAACATGAAGTCCCAATTGACCCTATCAAATGCTTTTACCCCATCTAGTGCAATTGCAGGATATCCTGATTTTCCTTTTTTCGTTTAGATATATGAAAGGCATTAAATAATAATCTGGCATTGGTTGAGATATTCCGTCCTTTCACATATCCAGCTTGATCTGGTTTGATAATGTTCGGGAGGGAAGATTCAATCCTGTTAGCCAGGATTTTTGCAAAAATGTTACTTTCAACGTTAATCAGAGTTATAGGTCTATAGTTGCATGGTAATGTGGGGCCTTTGTCTGGTTTTGGGAACAAGATGAGTATGGCTTCCGGAAAAGTTCCTGAAGAGGAATTTTGTGAGATAAAATAGGAGAATAATTGTTTAGGTTTTGGGGTAATGGATTTGGCCATTGAATGAAAGAATTCTGTGGACAGGCTGTCGGGACCAGGGGCTTTTCCACTACCCAGACCTTTGATGGCTCTAGTAATTTCTGGAAGTGAGATGTCGCTTTCCAAGTGAGATAAGTCAATTAAATTTGGGGCTAAGAATGTCTATTGATGTTATGGAGAAAGGAGTTGATATTTTCCTGAGGAACTGTAGTTTCGGGCGTATAAAGGTCTGTGTAAAATTGTTTGAAGCAATGTAATATATCATTCGGTTGAGTTAGTATTGTGCCTGACTTGTCTTTGATATGTGATATATAGGCTCTTTCACTCTTGATTTTAAGATAGGATGCCAAAGATTTCCCTGCTTTGTTTGAAGTTTGGTACATTTTAGTTTTGTATTTGAGTAGAGTTCCTGCTGCTAAATCTGTAAGCTCCTTGTTTATTTGGAATCGGAATGCCATAACTGAGCGTAAATTTGAGACATTGGTCACAGAATAATAATTTTTTCTGCTGTGGAGAGTTGGGTATAAAGTTCATCAAGATGTTTACGCAATTTCTTTTTTTCCCCAGAGTATGCTATAATATGTCCTCGAAGTGCTGCTTTGAATGCATCCCAATTATTTACTATCGATGTGTCACTTTCAAGATTATAGGAAAAAAAATTGCAGTGGGAAAAGGATCTTGTAAGATGAAGTTGTTACATTTCCAACGGGGTGGTGAATTTTTTTTTTTTTTTTTTTTTGTCGCCAAAATTGAAGGATGTAGAAACTAGGGCATGATCAGAAATGATAATGTTAGAAATTTTAGAATCTATTATTGTGCCTGTAAGGGATTTGGACGCAAAAATATAATCTAGACGGTAGAGTGTATCATGTGGAGGTGAGTGAAAAGTGAACTCCAGCTGTGTAGGATGTGAGAGTCTCCATGTATCTATTAGACCTGTTCTATAAGACATTTCTTGAAAGGTTTGTGATTTAGAGGTTTTAAATAATGTATATTTTCGACAAAGAAATGGGTCAAGCACTTGGTTTACATCACCACAAACAATAAGATTATTGAAGCTATTTTTAAGGATCATTTGTGCTAATGAAGACCAAAAATCAGGATCTGGTAAAGTTGCACCTTAAACATTAAGAATGGATATATCGGCATCACCAACTGAGAGTTTGACCCATACCTGTCGTCCGTTGGTATCGGCACCTTTTGTCTATGATTTTAAATGGTAATTTCTTGCTAAGAAGAATAGCTACTCCATTTTACTTTCCTATAGCTGGCCTTGAAATTATGCCTTTAATCCAGAGAGATTTAAGCTTCGTTACTTCATTTGATAGGTGAGTTTCTTGTATGCAGGCTATTGATGGTTTATATCTGTTGAGATGAGAGATTATTTTATTTCTTTTGATTGGATTATTGCAGCCTTTGATATTCCAGGTTACACATTTAAATATCATTGAGATGTATTAGAAAGATAATGGTTTGGTTATATAACTGTAAAGTACAGCACACGCAGTCACTACGTAAGATAATAGTTAATACCATAATGCAGGCTTTTGGCAAAATTATGATACATTTGACACATTTAATCATGGGAGTGAAACAAAGAGGGGAAACACATAAGGATGAGGGGTTAGGGTGGGGTGGTCTGACCATTTCTGGTGAATTTTGAGAAAGGAAATGAGATAAAACTATCGGGGATAAAAAGGATAATCGATAGGGCAGCATATATGATGTAGAAGTGAGAAGGTCAGACCAGGGTGTTGAATATAGGAAAAAAGGGAGAAAGAAAAGCTTTTTGGGAAAGCCTATGGGGGGGGGGGTCGGTGACACCGACTGAGTCGAGCAGTAGAAGAAGCAAAAGGGAAAAAAAGAGAAACTACTGCTGCTCAATGCAGAAAAGCACAAATGAAGCGCCCGTCTCACCATAATTATGTAATGTAGTTAATGACGACATTTGATAAAGCTTGAGGACAAGAAAAAAAGATGAAAGCTGGGGCTCAAGATCCAGATGTAGATGGATTCATGTGAGATGTGTGCATTCCTTCTGATTTGATAGAACGAATATACGTTTTTAAATCGACAGGGTTCTCAAAGATAGCTGTGCGGCCTTCATGGGTTATTTTAAAGGAGCATGGATGGTATAAACCATAGCTTATATTTAGGTGTCTTGGTACAGGGCACAAGGATAAGAATTATTTTCTTCGAATGACTGTGCTTTTCGCAACATCTTGAAATATCTAATTTGTGGCCGTGCCAGATGAGAGATTTTATTTCTTTATATGCTGTAATGATCATCTGTAGTTGGGTGTATTCTAATAGAGGGAATATGAGAGTTCTTGGAGAGGAACGAGGAGATGTTGTATTTCTTATTGGGCCAATCCGATGTGCTCTTTGTATGTTGAAAGGAGTTTCCTTAGGAATGTGCAGAATGGTTGGAAGCAGTTTTTGAATAAATGCTATACGGTCCGAGCCTTCACTGCCTTCTGGTAGTCCGGAAATGTGTAGATTGTTGCGACGGCTCTGATTTTCCAAGTCTTCATTATGGTTTTGTAGATCCTTGACGACCTTTTCAAGGTGTGCTACTTTCAGAGATCTGTCCTCTGTAAGGCCCACCCTTTTTTCTACTTCCTCCATTCTGTTCTCAAAGCCCTTCCATCTATCGTGTAGTTGTTGGAAGTTTTTGATTTGTTGTTTCTATAAAGGGCCTTAGTGCTCTTATTTCGGAGAGAATGGTTTAAATGGCCGGGTCTGTTGGGGGAATCGGAGGTGAATCACTTTTGGGCCTCTTAAGGTTAGCAGAGGCAGGGGGTAGGATCTTTATTCGTAAGAGAAAGTTTTTGGTTACCTTTGTTGTTAGCCCTTATGGCCAGGAGGGCCGAATAGAGAAAATTTGGAAAAAAAATAATAAAGCAGTGTGTGCCCGGTATTCTGTTAGTCTGAAACTGGGTTATGGGAGGCAATGTTTGTTAATCCCAGACATAAAATTAATTGATGACATTATTGTTTTGTAAGACCACTGCAGATGTTTTATCTTTTCCCCTTTTTTCCACTACTGGTGAAAGCAGTCTTTGTGCTCCCTTCTCCTCCCCTTTTCCTTTTTTTTTATTTTCCTCCTCTCATTTTCTCTCTTCCCCTCTTCTTTCCTCCTATTCCTTTCCACCGTTTACTTCCTTCACCTTCCTTCCAATGTTCTATGTTGTGTTGCTTTTAAAACAATAGTCTTTTTAAAAGCATTAAATGTATTTAACAAAATGAAGCTCTAGGTAGAATACCTTAAAACTATGAGATGTCTTTGTAAATAATTTCGGTGTTGACAGTGCTGTAGGACTTTAGTATTGGTTAAATTATATTGCTACAGGTTTTTTTTTTTTTAACTTTCAAATGGCAAGAAGAAAGGCTTTAAAAAAGCCGGAAAAGAGGCACTTATCTTTTGCAGCTTGAGAAAGCTTCGGTGTTGGTCTGTCGTGCGAGGTGGGTGCCATTCATGAGAAGGAGGCCTCAAAGGCCGACGCCAGCGTACTATGGTGGGCGGAGCGCCGACTTTCTCCTCGCGCAGTACGGCCGCGTTGAGACAATGCAGCCGCCTGTTCCACTTGCGCTAACTGGGAACAGCTCCGAAGGCTCCAAATGTCGTTGAGGCTTCGGTTCCTTCAAAAAATGGAGCCGCTAGCAGTACGGGTACCCTGGGGCATTGGTATGTTAATAAAAAAAAAAGAAAGTAAAATTATTGAAAAATGTTGATGTTATATTTAGGTGAGACAGAGCACTCACACCAGGCGCCCATCTTCTGTGGTGCCGAAACCACCAGAGGCTATTTATTAAGTACTCTGGAGAAGAAAAAGACCTGAAGGCTTGACCTCTTGTTACGCTGACACATACCTGTGATAGTCCCTTGTGGTGTGGGATTTTAAAATGGTAGTCTTCTCTCTATATTACCCATGTGATGTTACGGTGAAGTGAAGGGCATCTTGCATGTTTTCTTTGAACGCCTTACATTTATGAAGTGTTAATGGTTTTTTCACCTGTCTGCATGAATCGTACGAAGGTTCTACTACCCACGCTCAAACGGGGCAATGGCTCCCTTTGTCTTGTTCACACACTTTTTGATTTGGTGTTCTCACCTGCAAAGAAACCATAAATGCGTACAATTTTTTTTTTCTTTTTTGTCACGTGTTTTAAAAACTTTGTACCGAAAGGAACTTGCTTCGCTTAATGAGGCGATAGAACCTTTTCTCATGCTCGCATATTGTCATAGTAAAAGTGTGAACACTCACTGCTTTTGTATGACTTGTGGGAGCAGAAACACTACGAATGTGGTCACTAGTTTGTGCTCCAAGGACTCCTCTGTAGAATACTGGGGGCTGCCAGACTAAGCAGCCCCAGCCACACTGTTGTGGTTGGTAAACACAGATTGTATGTGCAAGAAGCAGGGGGAAAAACGTCAGTGATATACGAAGTACGGTGGAACCATGTTCACCTACTGTTCTTGTGGTCAATCTCAGAATGTGAATATATAACGTGCTAGCCCCTCATATACAGAGTGTAATATATCGGAGGGGGCTATCTCATGCAGCCGGCATAGAGAGCAACTGGTTGGTTGGTTCATGTCTACTACTTAGTTGATGCCTACTAGATGGCTTTAAGTTTTAAAGGTCCATCATTGTCTAGCTTCATATGTCTCGTTCCCCCCACCCCCCTTTTTCTTTTATTCAGTCCCAACTGGAACCCACTCCATTGGTTTGCCATCCGGACACATGACTGACTGTGCCCCAGCTCTGCAGAAGTTTACAGAGGCGCTGGCATGCTATGTGACTGAGAATCTTGAGCCCCAACGTTTGTTAAGCTGGGCAGTTTGTAGGAAAACCTAATTATTTTTTCTATATGCCAGTCACACTGTAAATGTTGCTTAATTTCCTTCACCGCTCCTCCCTCAGTTCCCCCACCTTATCAATCTCTCATCCTGGCCACGGGCCTAGGAATGTTTATTCTGCTCATAAACCCCTGCAGCGCCTGCTAGCTAAACCTCCAGGTATTTCAAGTCTGGGCACCCTCTTCCCCCCCCTTATACATATTTGACATTTCTGAGTCTCTTTGCAGTGCTCTCGGAATGGGAAGGCGGGAAGTCTTGAAACTGTCATGGTACCTCTGTGAGGATATGTGTGCGTTTCTGTGTCTTTAAATGTCTCCCCAGTGTGCTGTGTTCGCTATATAATACTTCAATATTCTTGCTCTAAGTATTATGTCGCCAAACAATGAAGAGTTCTTGTAGGTGCAGTATGTGAACAGGCCCTCAAAGAAACGTATTTGAGTGGGAGGGGGCGTGCACTAGGATTGTTCGGATGCACGGGGTAGCAGTAATACATTTTTTTTTAGTTTTTTTATTCAGCTTTCACCGTAAACATGCAGCATAATGGCACAAATAATACAACGTCACTATTTAATAAAACAATTATAAAAGCAAACTGCCATAATGACTAAAAATGTCATTCATATTTTTAAAGGCTGTTATAATTACAAAGATCTGATCTGATCTGAAATCGAATTCATTAGGAGAGGCACAGCCTCCATTGTACCCCTCGCATTATAAGCCAATGCCTGGTAGGATGAGTGAAGATCATCAACACTGATGGCTAAGCACATGCCTTGGTATCTCCGGGCCAGTCCATTCGGCCCTTCAATGGTAAAAGATTCAGTCTGATCTTAAGCGTGATCCTCCTATGCTGCAGGTGGGAGGGTTGAGGGGCTTGTGACTCAGGCTAGTTATGGGGCGAGGTAAAAGTAGCTGGCTTTTTGGTTTTGGCACATTTTGGTGATTGTAACCCCCCAAACATTGCTACTGTTAAACAAAACATTTTTTTTTTTGTTTAAAGCTTGGGAGCAATGTATGCCATTGGCATTGCAACTTGCCAACACTTATTGATGAAATGGCTGACGCACCAGCCAGGCTTTCACCCACTCGCTTCTGGCCCTTGTGGGTAGAAAACATTTGGCAAACGTTTTAGTGCAGTGTTGGCCTTTATAGTGGCAGTACACAACCTTTGGCCCCCAGTCGTTTTGGACTACAACTCCCATCAGTTCTAGCCAGCAAAGTCAGCTTAGTAGACTTGATCTACTTGTCAATTTCCCGCTAAAAGCAGTACCCTCTCCTACATTTAAGCAATATGAGTGACTCATTCGAGTTCAGAGAGACTTCAGTTGCCTGTATCTTGTTGGAGGTTTGTGAACTTTGGGGGCACAGAGTTACTGCCTTCGCAGGCACTGTAATTCACTAAAAACGCGAAAGAACTAAGCTTCCCCCTTGTTTTTCAATCCTGAATACTTTTGTCGTGGCGTTTTAATAGACGATTTTGTTTTACTTTGTTTTTGCAGCCCTGTCATTGCAGTTATCCGCATTAAATATATATGTACACATGGCCATGGCAGGTGGGACAGTCTCCTCTCCATTGACTAAGATTTTTTTTTTTTCACTCCAGCTTTTGCATAAAATAGTGTTTATTATTGTTGTCCATGTCTGTGGTACAGAGCAGGCTCCTGCATGTCATCTGGACTGCCCCAAACAAGAAACGTTTCAGTTGATGTGAATGTATAGGAAATTGATCACCATTAAAAAAACGGTCGCCCCCCCCATCTTTTATCAAGGTCAAAAATATTTCCAATATACTGGTTAACTCTGGTCCACCCTGTCACCTTTGGGTTGAACCAGTTTGATGATGCTTTAGCTTGTGGTGCAATATAAAATAAATTTGGGTTTGGGATTGGTGGTAAAATTAGCAAGGAATGCAATGCATCTTCCCCCTCAAAGAATGAAAGGATTGAAGGGTGACCAGTTCACTACCAATAGGCATGAAGGTTACGATCCTCCTCCTGGAAACCGCTCTTTTTAGTTTGCGCTATTAAGCCAACCACTGTTGTATTGTAGTGAAGATGGGAGGAATGGCATATGAGGAGCAGACTTGCCTACTCGTTTGCTATGCCATTTAAAGAGAGAAGACGGAAATGCCACATTTGTACTGGCTTGTCACAATCCCTGTTTTTGGTGGTGGTTACAGTATCATTCCTTGTCCCTGTGTGGACCGTGTGATACTTCACCTCAGATCAGTTTACTCTTGAGGACAGAATGTACTACTTTTGTTGATCCGTGAATGCACCGCCGATATTCACATATGCCTTTCCCCTAATGGGCTCTCAACAAGTTTCCTTACTTCAAAGACCTAAGTGTGTTACCTCTCTCAGCAAATCTGCATCACTCACCCCTAAACGTTGTACGCTTAATTTGATTTCATTAGACCCACTAACCTAACGTTTTATGCGGCATTTACAAAGCCGAAGTACACGTCCGGCACTGATGGATTTCTTATTTAACATTGTATTGACTATTAGGTGGTATACAGTTTTTATAACGAACATTTTATATCGAAGGAATATATAATGAATAACATAACGAAAATGTATGTGGGGTTGGGATAAAGGGTTACATTTTTTGGGGAAACGGTTGGGGTGGGAAATATATTTTTGTAATATTTTGATATATAATTTTCGTCATGTGCATTCATTATAAAATGCTGTTAGAAAGACATTTAACCCTATTAGGTGTGTGTTTTGGTCTAAGCCCAGTCGATGGGTTTGTTCGTTCTGCCTACAACAAAGGAAATTAGGTTCCTGTTCAATCCGCAATAGCTGCATTTTCTCTTGAAAATGTCCGCTTTGTCTGGATGTCTCTGGTTAAGGGGTGGGACCAAGGGAGGGTCAATCTATTTTGTTTTTCTGAGCCCTTCTTTATCCCACGTTTATGTTCATTGTCAAAATCAAAGCCACTCTCCTAGATGTTGCTGCCGCAAATGCTTCTATTGCTGCTGCATCATCTATTTTTACACAATTGTGCTCTCTGCATGCTGTCGCTGTCTCTCTTCCCCCCCCCCCCCCCCCCTCTGGTCACTCTTTCTCCCCCCCCCCCCTGCTCTGGTCGCTCTCTTTCTCCCCCTGCTCTGGTCGCTCTCTTTCTCCCCCCCCCTTCTCTGGTCGCTCTTTCTCCCCCCCCCTTCTCTGGTCGCTCTTTCTCCCCCCCCCCTGCTCTGGTCGCTCTTTCCCCCCCCTGCTCTGGTCGCTCTATTTCTCCCCCCCCCCCTCCCCTGCTCTGGTCGCTCTCTTTCTTCCCCCCTCCCCTGCTCTGGTCGCTCTCTTTCTTCCCCCCCCCCCTGCTCTGGTCGCTCTCTTTCTTCCCCCCCTCCCCTGCTCTGGTCGCTCTCGTTCTTCCCACCCTCCCCTGCTCTGGTCGCTCTCGTTCTTCCCCCCCCCCTCCCCTGCTCTGGTCGCTCTTTCTTCCCCCCCCTCCCCTGCTCTGGTCGCTTTCTTTCTTCCCCCCCCCTCCCCTGCTCTGGTCGCTTTCTTTCTTCCCCCCCCCTCCCCTGCTCTGGTCGCTCTCTTTCTCCCCCCCCCCTCCCCTGCTCTGGTCGCTCTTTCTTCCCCCCCTCCCCTGGTCGCTCCCTTTCTCCTCCCCCCCCCACTCCCCTGCTCTGGTTGCTCTCTTTCTCCCCCCCACACCCCCACCCCTCTGGTCGCTCTCTTTCTCCCCCACCCCTCTGGTCGCTCTCTTTCTCCCCCCCCCCCCCCTCTGGTCGCTCTCTTTCTCCCCCCCCCCCCTCTGGTCGCTCTCTTTCTCCCCCCCCCCCTCTGGTCGCTCTCTTTCTCCCCCCCCCCCTCTGGTCGCTCTCTTTCTCCCCCCCCCTCTGGTCGCTCTTTGTCATGATGCCTACCCCCGGAGCGCCAGGCCCAGCACCCCCGGGAGCAGGCATCACGCCCCCAGGTAAAAGCCCAGCGGCCCTTTATAGGGGCTCTTTGGACTCTGTCCTGGCGCCGTTGGCACCAGGCTCATGTTGGACATCAGTCCTGGCGCCATAGGCGCCAGGCTCATAGGGGGAAGTGTTTGGTGCACTTACCTGAAGCAGACCATGCTGCACACTCACCTGATGCAGACCATGCTGCATGAAGAATCAAGCCAAATGAGGCTTAGGAGGGACTATTTTTCTGAAGGAACTATTTTGTTACTTGGGTGGGGCTGTGGAAGAATACTCACCTGGAACTTCTTCCAAGGCTATTTAAGCCACGCCCGGACAGCCACAGATGCTTCACGTTGTTCTGCATCCCAGCAGCTGAACGCTCACCGTGTCTGCACCTGAACTCCAGCCACGCCCGCCTCGAACCTGAGACACCTGTAAGGAAAGAAGAGAAGAGAAAGGTGAAAATCAAGAACTTTTTCAACCTTCTTACCTGCATCCGGAATCTTAACGCCAGCATTCCTGAAGGAAGACTTCCATTTAAAAGCACCGCGTTGCTCGCTGCAGCGCTGCGCTTCACTCACCTCTTCCTGAGACGCCGCCCGGCTCCATCGCGGCTCTCAGCACTGGTCGCCACATCTCTGCACCTAGGGGAGAGAAGAAGAGACAAAAGGTGAGCAAGGGAACACAAGAGGAAAGCCGAATTTTCAGCCATATTACTTACCGGCTTTTCTTGGTGAACTATTCCACATCTCGGGTCGGCGCCGCATCTTTGGCAGGTACCGCACCCCGGCCCCTATGGGGAAAGGACAAAAGACATTACTGGGGAATTATAAAGACATTTAGAGGGGTCGCCCTCATCACTAACTCACCTGATTTTACCACCGACAGTTTAACCCCTCAACGCATCGCCTTTGTTCTGCACCTGAAATAAAGGACCGATCACAGGTTAGGAAAAACAACATAAAAGGAGGCTCACACTTGAACTTTTGCATCTTCTTTCTTACGGCGCATCGCTCAGAAAAGTCAAGTGGATTTGCCAGCGCCATTCTGAAAACCAGTGAAGTAACTGGACGAACGCGCGCCCCTGCACCAGAAGCAGGATGGAGAGTTCATCCTTCCAAACCATAAGGTGAGCTTAAACCGGGGGGTTTTGGAGGAAGTCCGAGAAGAACGAAGGGGGAAAGGGAGGAGCAAGCACACTATTCAGCAGGCAGTTAATCCCCTTTCCTATCTGCAGAAGGATATTCCTACGGGCCAGACAAGCAAGATTTGGGGGTCCTGTTCAATCGGTGGTCTGAATTCTGCGCATCATGCTTGAAGAGGCCACAGCAACCCAGACCAGCGCCTCCGTGGGAGCCAGGTGAGCGTAACACTCTTTCTCCCCCCCACCTGGTCACTCTTTCTTCCCCCCCCCCGGTCGCTCTCTTTCTAGCCCCCCCCTCTGGTCGCTCTTTCTAGCCCCCCCCTCTGGTCGCTCTTTCTCCCCCTCCCTCTGGTTGCTCTTTCTTCCCCCCCCCCTGGTCGCTCTCTTCCCCCCCCCCCGGTTGCTCTTTCTCCCCCCCCCCACTCCTCCCTAGTCGCTCTTTCTCCCCCCCCCCACTGGTCGCTCTTTCATCCCCCCCCGGTCGCTCTCTTTCTCCCCACCCCCCCTGGTCGCTCTCTTTCTCGCCCCCCCTGGTCGCTCCCCCCCTGGTCGCTCTTTCTCCCCCCCCCCTGTTCGCTCTTTCTCTTCCCCCCCCCACCCTCTCTGGTCGCTCTCTCTCTCCCCCCCCCCTCTCTGGTCGCTCTCTCTCTCCCCCCCCTCTCTGGTCGCTCTCTCTCTCCCCCCCCCCTCTCTGGTCGCTCTCTCTCCCCCCCCCTCTCTGGTCGCTCTCTCCCCCCCCCCCCTCTCTGGTCGCTCTTTCCCCCCCCCCCTCTCTGGTCGCTCTTTCCCCCCGCCCCTCTCTGGTCGCTCTCTTCCCCCGCCCCTCTCTGGTTGCTCTCTTCCCCCCCCCCCTCCCCCTCACTCCCTCTCTGGTTGCTCTCCCTCCCTCCCTGGTTGCTCTCCCTCCGCCCCCCCCCTTCCCTCTCTGGTCGCTCTTTTCCCCCCTCCCTATTTTTTTTATTTTTATCTTCCCTACCTCCTTTAAAACAAAAAAAAAGTTTCTCTCGCTATCAGTCTAACTTTTTCTCTTGCTCCCCAATAGCCTGCTCCGTTGCTGTATTCTGTATCTCATTCCATTGCAGACCTGCACCCCTTATCGCATCCTCGGACCTATAAATGCAAAGAACAATAAACGCCAAAATGATTGCCAATGCATGTTTGTATAGTTCCGGCAACCTCACCTGGAATGTTACTGTAGCACCCACCTGGAGCATTCAGACCCGACCCTGTTTATGACTAGGGCCTCTATTCTATGGGTGTATCAGGGGCACCTATCTTTTAGTTTATAGGTTTGGAGAGTCGAGTTTTATTAATGGGGGTGTCGATGGTTATCTTTTTATGGGAAATTAATGTTTGTCCCCGAGCTAGGCCGAGAATCTGGGAAGCGTAAGTGCAGTTGCAACTGGTGTACTATGCTCTCTTACAAACATGGATACTCTGTACAATTATGGCTACAGTGGCTGCATCCGCTTTTGGCCGTCTGTGGTGGTGTGCTCTTGCGTGGTAGTGACAGGCTCTTGGGTGAGGGGCAAGGCTGGAATTGGGCCAAGGCCTCTCCCTTGAGAACGAGTGGCACAAGGCAGACCTCTAGCCCTCAACCTCGATAGTGTTTTTAAAAGAGTGCTTTTAATGGTTGCCATAGACGTGTATTTCACATCCTCCGCAAACATCTAAAAATGGCAGGATCTCAAATCCGCTACCCGCCTACACACGTGCCAGGTGTGTTTAGTTGCATAAAGAGCTACCTTTCATGTCGGTCAATTATTTGCGACAGAAAACATAGAGATATACATATTTTAATTCATGGATACAAAACACTTAGAAAAAATTTATATTAAAACAAAGCGAGACAAAAATGCATTTTGTTTACACATAACATTCCATAAAAGAACCTATACTGAAAATCAATTGTCTTGATCAGTTGGTTCGAACTGAACACATTCGTCAGATACTGGTGATGTAGTGAGGTTAGTGAACATATAAGGTGACATCTTGTTATTAAATGAAACCTTAATACAATTCACTATCTTTGACTTTGTGAATTTTTCTGTCCTTGACTTTGTCGACACCAAAGAGTGTGTTTCTGGGTCCTGGCGAGAGATGGTTAAACAGGCTCAGTAGCTAGTTATTTAATGCTATCAGGCATGTGTCGGACCCGTCTTCGGGACTTGATTTATATATATCTCCCAAATTAGAATTTCAGAAATAGTTAATTGGTTAATTTCCTAAAAACCAAACGAAAAAAACGTGTTGGTAACAAGATAAAAACACACTGTAATGTCTCTGTGTGTGCACATGCAACTAATTCAACTAACGTTTTCATAGTTTATTTGGCGTGTGTGGCCTTGATTTTAGAACAAATGCGTACAGGATTCACTGGTCCCAACTGTGATTTCTTCTCAAAAATTTGAAAACTGCAACAAAAAGATGATTTTTTTGAAAAGTTTTTTTTCTCTTTTACGCTACATTCATTAGAAAGCGGAGGTTCAAAAAAGACTGACAACAGAGCCACCTAAATGAGCCAAATCGAGTTCATATCTGAAGCGGTATAGACTGCCTTTGAGTGTTTGTCTTTTATATTACATTCATTAGAAAGCGGAATTTCATAAAAGAAATAGCAGGGAGGCCGACTAAATGAGCCAAGTCAAGTTCATATCAAAAGTGATACCAACTGCCTTCAAATTGATTATATTGCACTTTTGTTTTAAGCATTTTTTATTAATGAAATGCTACATGTTCTTAAAAAGGGGAGGAACATACCTCTTAATCTAAGCGCAGATATGCTACGATATAGCTTCATTCGTGGACGCACATATGATGTATGCAGTGTTTTCCGTATTGTAGATTAGAATTTGCCTAGTTTGTTGAAAGAAATACGGAGGTGTAACAGTCCGTATGTAGCTAACAAAATAGTACTGTTTACATATCACAAAGGCATGATCTGAGTACTTAAATTTACTGATTTTCAAGGGGCTTGCTTGATCACAAGCGTTGTTGCTTCCACTCGAGACGAACGCGGATGGTTACTGCCGGGTTCACTTTTACTCACGTTTGAAAAAGGCTAGACTCGCTGTATTTATAAATTCATCTAATCGCGGCCGCCATCTTGGAAGGAAAAATGGCGGATGTTTTTGTGGAATTTTTTTTTTTTTCTCTTATAGATTCATAGTAGTCCTTCGCCACACAGCCCCCTAAAAAAGAGGACTCCACAGCTCTAACTGCTTTATTTCACAGGATCTCAAATCCTGCAGAACCTTGAAAGCGCACCCTCATTATAAACGGCCTCTCCCACTGCTCTCTCCTTCAACTCCAATCCTTTAATCTTCTGTTGCCCAGACCCCCCCCCCCCCCCCCCAACCGCAATCCTATCCTACCAACCATGTGTAGCCCATACCCCGGACCTGGACCTGGCTATACAGGCCTGGATGCTTGTACCCTAAGGGACATCATGGTTACGAAATAAAATATATTTTGTTTAGTTTGTATTGTTTTTGTGTATGTGTGTGGATTACTGGACGCATCCTTTCAGCCCACCATGGGGCTGGATGGAATATTTCAAAGGAAATAACAAAAGGACCGAACTTCACCGTCCAAGAATGGGCAGGGCAGGGCAGAAAAGATAATCGTAGGGGAAAGGTTTGTGAAAATAAGAGGTAGAGAGTCCGAGCAGCAGGAAAAAAGTCCCCCTAAAGAAAGGGGTGTGGGCCGCAGCTGTCCTTGAGTGCCTCCTCTGCATGTGGGGAGGGTGGGGGCTGCAAGTGTTCTGGGGTGACGAGTTCAGTGGCCCCCATGGCAACAGGGACACCGCCTAAACCCAAAATGGCGTTGCAGTGATCATGGGTTCCAGCATGCTCCCCAAAGAAGAATCGCAAGGCTGTGGTGGTGACAGCTCCCCCTTATCCCCAGCTGAGAGGGCCGCCAAAGAGTACATTAGGATCCGCAGCAGTGCCTGTGACAGGCACCCGCCCGGGTGTTGGGTCTGCACACGGACTGTGTGGTGACTTCGAGAGCAGCAGTGACCAGTTAAGTAGTGCTGAAGTTGAGGGCACCACCAACAGAGAACACTGTGGAGGCAGCCCCTTTTCATTCATGGCAGACACCAATCCCTGCCTGGGACTGCATCATGAAAGTACTGAAATGTGGTGGCTGACTGCAGCAGTCGCCCCTATGTAAGTAACATAATGTGTTTGAATCCAATAACCTGCCTTTTTTTTTTTTACTGCAATGACGAGATTGTATAGACGAGAAGACATGACCTGATGTTCCGACTGTCTTTTCTGACAATTGTGCATGTAATTTGCTTGTGACTGCTTGTTAGTCATTGTGCATGTGTTCTGCATGTAAAGTACAGCAGAGTGCTCAACCGTAGACCGTTGCTCTATGGGTTTGATAGACTATTTGCAATACCCATGCCCCCCCCCCCCCCCCTCCTGTGCTGCCATCCGTAGAATACAGCAGAGTACCACCCAAAAATTCAGTCCAGCTGTCAGTCACTGACATAGCAGTCTTTTCTGCGCCGGAGCAAAATTCTCTGCATGATTTTAAATGTTTTAACCTAGTAATCTCTGCTTATCACTGCATTCTAATGACTGTTTGCACGCATTGTATTGGTCCTGTTATTTACATATTTGCAGCGAGTACGATCTTCAGCAGGGCATTCATCCACTGCAGCGCCTTGATATTTGTACAGCGCCTGCTGCCCTAGGTATGGTTTCATATAATGTGTGTATAAATATATATTTAAAGGTATACTTAAGTGTATGGAATGTAGGTAGTTAATACTATAAACAGTCCTCCTACTTATCAATAACCTACTCTATGCATACTCCACTATAAACATGCACTATATGTAATAAGTATAAAGGTTAGAGGGGTTGGTCTTGCTCTCCTGTGGTTGGTGACAGGTGTACGGCGGGGGAAGGGAGGGTATGTTCTGTTAGTCTCATTCTATAGGTCTCCTTGTGACTCCTCTAAGGAGACCTATCCCTTTAGTAAGAAAGTATGCCAGGAGAGAATGTATAAGGGGGATTAGGAATTGTAAGAGATAAAGAATAATAGAAGTTTGTGTTTTATAAATATCTCTAAAATCCACCTTGATGTTTTTGTCCAATGAAGCTGTATAGTCCGAGCTCGGGGCATAGACTATCTTCTTTTAACGCCGATTTTGTATTGTAGGTGCAGCCCCCCCACCTGTCCAGATGGAGTGGGTGGTCCCATGGGGATAGTTCGTAGCCCGGGGTGAGCGAGGTGTACACCCTTACCCCTGGCTGGGCTGGAAATTATAGGCAACACATATGTGGTTGCAAGCCATACATTTCCCCTGGTGAGAGGTCCTTGTATTTCACCTTTTTCTAGACTAGTTTCCCAACCATCTACCTTGCCCCTCTAGACTGTTTGGTCTCCGCCTTCTCTCTTCACTTCGTGTTATGCTGATGACATGCAGCTCTCCTTCAAACTTCCCTCCTCGTCCTCTCGTTCCTGTCTGCTATTCAGGAATGGTGCACTGCTAACGATCTCTGCCTTCATGCCAGTAAGACTGCGATCCTTCTCATTGGGACCCCCAGCTCCCTCCTTCCTACTCTGGCTGCCCTCCATGGGCCCCCCCCCCCCTCGTATGAGGCAAAAAACCTTGGTGTCATCTTCAACTCCTCTCTGCACATCAGACCTTGCCAAGAAGGGCCACTTTCAGATTCACCTCCTCAGAGGCATGCTCACTTTCCTCACCTTACCCCAGAAACTCTGTTTCCAGAGCTGTGGTCCTCTCTAGGCTGGACTACTGCAACAGCCTCTTCCTCAGTCTTCCGATTCCTCCCTTCAACTAATACAGAATAGGTCTGTGAGATGTATCCTTGGCCTCAAGCCCAGGTACTGCATCTCTCCAGCCTTAAAATCTCTCCACTGGCTCCTGTGAGGATCAAGATTCTCTGCATCATCCACAAGGCTTACCCCAGCAGGCACCCTGCTACACCAACTCTCTCTCCATAAATACCTCCCTGCTAGAGCCCTCTAGCTCCAATTCTCTGCAGATCAGATGCTTTTCCAAGCAGAGAGTGGGGGAGGAGGGACAGGGGGTGGGGGGGCAAGAGCTCTCTTCCGCAGGAGCCTCCCTCTGGAATGGCCCCACTGCCCCTCTCAGACTTTAGAAGCTTCCAGAACTTAAGCTCTGGCTGAAGACCCTCTGTTTCTCTTCTTTCTTCCCTCTCCCCGCTAATGTGCCCCCCCCCCCCCTCTGCTGCATTGACGGCTGCCTGGTTCCTTCTGAGTCTTACAGGGCACCAGGCCCTCATTGCCCAGTCTATCTCTATTGAGCCCATACATCCCTGCCCTTGCACTTAGCATGTGGAGCTTAATTCCCTGCACACACTGCTAAGGGGGTGGACAAGTGGCAAGGGACTGCACTCGCCAAGCCCAAAGGACCTCCCCTCCCACATGCACATGTGCGCACTCTGCTCTGACCGACACTGCCCCCTACCTCCCTACTCCCTTGCACTTCTTAACGATTTGAATGTCACAAGGCCTAGTAGGAGTGTTTTGTGTTATTCTTATTCTGTCCCACCTCCCTTCTGTCTTGGCACCTTCAAATGACATTGCGCATTATAAATTCTCAATATATAAAATAAACCCATTTCCCCCTCAAGAGCCTTTATCAGGGACGTCAGTTCACGTAAATGCCAGGGAAAGTGGAAGTGACCTCACACGACCCTTGACCTCTGACATCACAGTACATGGTGTAATTTGACCCCACCCGGAAGTGGCCTCCTGAGAAGCGATTCAACACGACCTTTCACCCCTTAACAAAACAGGAAGTGGCATGACCTAGCTAAGTGCACTGTGGAAAAAATGGTTACGATATCACTGTGTAATTTGATATACATTTTATACAAGAATTGATCACCATTCGTATTGTTAATATCAGTGTGTATAGGCCCATATTAACAAATTGCTGTGAATGCAAGCAGACGTCCAAATAAGTTATTATATAGCACTTGTGCATAAGCGAATATCACCCAAACTGTGTTGGTACTCATTTATCCACTTCATAAGGGTTGAAGGCTGAGTTGGCCTTGCTGGATTTTGAACCTGAAGATCACACAAATATTGCAGCAGCAAGTGCTGAACCAACTGAGCTATCTTACCGGCTAAAGTAAAATGAGCAATTGCATGTCTGAATGGTCTCAAAGTCAGAATGCTAATTACATTTTGTAATGAATACCATTTAACTGGTAACTGAGATTTAACAGCAGGTCAGTTCATCTGCAGTTCTGGTGCAAAGTTGGCCACATGCCTACATGGATCTACTTTTCATGCTTCAGAGGTTGGCACTGGGAGGGTTCATAACTGTGTATTAAAGAATTTAGAGTAACACAGGGAAAGCAGCGCACTTACACGGCATCCCGTACTCTGGACACTCGTTGCCTCATAAATGCAAACAAGCATCCTGAACATGCCATGGAGACAGGAAAGATGGATCCATTACAACAAAGCATTAATTGTGGCACAATTAAATCAACTGCCACTTTATGTGCTATGGTGAAACATTTCTACACTGTACACAAGCTTTTAGGCACAAGGATTTTGTCAAGTGACCGAGGACAATGAGATAGGTAGAATGTCTTGTGATGACCGTAACAGAAACCATGGCAGAAAAACACATGCTATAACTGCAATATCCACAACTGTCAATGATGCATAGTTCTTGATCAACATGGTGTACTCCCTTAGTTATATTTTTAGACTTCCAATAGTCTATTTGTCAGGATTACTTCTCAATGCTGCTGCTTCCACTTCAATGTCACTTCTACTTGATTCACTATGAGAACAATCACCTTTGTCTCGCAGTATTCCACTTTGTTTAGAGTGCACAATGTTGCATCTACTGACAACCAGATATACCACCACTGTTACTTTGGACTACTACCAGAGCTTCAATGATGCTTCGAGACAGGCTTTGACACGATGCACTTTAAAGTACTTCAGCACCTTCAAGTAGGCAAGGCAAAGGCACTCTTCCTTTGAATATCTCTCTTAAAAAGGGGCAGCCTTTTTGCCCCGCGTCTGTCTGCCAGAAAAGCAACCCGGGTTTGACTTAAAGACTCACTTCTGGTGCTGGCAAGAGACTCTCCTCTTATAGTGACTGTGTTCCCGACCAGAGACTTCCCACCCCTCCCCCCCGTCCCCCACCTCCCTCCCCCCACTTGGCTTTGTGAATGTGTACCCAAGCGGACACAAATATTCCAGCACAAGTGAAAGGCAGCAGACTGCTGCGAGTGTGTTGGCTGTGTTTGTTGTTTTTGTCGAGACTAGGCTTCACCTGAACACCTTGCTGCTTACTTAGACGCCAACGCAGCAGCTCAATGAGTCTCATCAGCCCCGCCCCTTCAAGAACTTTTAAGCTGGGTGAGTGACATTTAACACAATACAGAAGGAATATTTAGGATTAACTGTTGAAACAATTCCTGCATGCAAAACATTTAAAATCTTGAGCAACAGCAGACTAAAAAAAGTGAGAAAAGTAAAGAGTAAAATATCTATACGCCTGGGAATCCCTGTTCATACCTCTTTCAAAAGAGCTGCCATGTACAATCTGAGAAGCACCTCAATGAGGGATGATCTTCAAGCGCCTCAATTTGATCCTACAAATCACAATTAATACAGGAAGTCAAACAGTGGACCAGACAAAGTAACCTATAATGGTGAAAAAACCTCTCTGATTAGCCCCAATCGTCTGTAAAAAAAATAAAGATCTAATGAAGTGAAACCTGATGAAATTGAGAACCCAGAACCAAATTCCTCTCAAATAACTATGGCAATATCGTCTTCAAATATGAAAAAAAAAAAACCCTGCACAAGCAACTAGATCTACTACAATGTCCCAAATGCATTTTTCTGCATCTCGTAAACCCTTTGCTGCCCCCAAATTATGGCTGAGACAAACATCTAAAAAATCTGTCCAGAAAGCACTTAATCGCAGCAACATCTTACGGTACAAGATTTATATTTATTTGCAAGTAATGACATTGAACGCATTTCCTTCCCTTATGATAAATGTATTTATATCGTCAAATTGATCTTAAAGTTGAGTGAGAGAATGAATGACCTAATAATGCGTGCTGAAGACTTAAGAAAGGTGAGCATCGTAGTATTTTCAACTTTACCAACAAAACTGGAAGATTCTTCAAACAACTGTAACAATCAAGACCAATGTGCAAACACAGCTAGCTTGCAGCAGACTAGAACCTCACCCATCACAGTTCCTACCTTACAAGGCTCAAGTAAAAGTAATCAGTCCAATGAAAAATCTAAAATCTTGTCACTTCTCCCAGACATCCTGACAGAAGTCCTCCAAAGGCTAACCGCCAATGAGGATCTGCTGTAGGAAAAAAGAACTCTGTATTCTCAGTTGGAATACAAGAGACTCTGCCTCCTTTTAGGAATCATGAAATGAGCAAAATGATCTTTAACGTCCAAGACCTTGTACTATTCCAAGAAACTTGGCTCATGCACAACTTACAAGTGGACGGATTCACAACAATAAACCAACTAGTCATATGCCTGAATGGAGGTAGATCTTCAGGAGGCTTGCTGATAGCCTTTCGGAATATAAATGTTCAGGAAATAACCCACATTAGTAGTGGCATTGCAGGGATTTTTGCAGTAAGATGTGTTGCAAGATGGAACGGATGCCGAATGGGCATCACAGTAATTAATATCGACTGGAACTCACTGACCAAAGAGATTCTGCCTTTCCTTGATGTCCTTTCAAACATTCTAACGGAAGTACATATATATCATAGCAATGACCTTATCATATTAGGAGACTTCAATGCATATTGCTCACCTGATGTTAGAAGAACATCAAAGTCTAACGCTAACAGTCTGAACAGTGATCTATGGAACGCCTTCTCCGATTGGAATATAATGACTCTCATAAACAATGCATACACCGATCGAGTACCTTCTACTACATGGACAAACGGAAAAGCTGAGTCTACAATTGGTAACATTATACTATCGCCAGAATTGTTTCACCTTTGTATAGAGGTTACAGTAGTAAATATGAAATATAGTTATCATAAATCTTTACAAGCACACTTCTCACTTGAAAATCCACTGACTATATATATTCACCTGATTTGCAAGTGTCTATTCAAGGGAAACGTGTAGCTGTGTTTATGAAACGAGGACAAAGACTAAACTCCAAATTGAATCGAATTGTAGAAGACGGCAATGTAGCACCATTAACAAACCTGTGCGCCCCTAATACTGTGGAATTCTTGTGGGACCTAGACTGTCCTGTTGCAAAAAAGGTTTACATCTAAGTTATTCACACTTGTTTTGATGAGAAACCTTACACACACAAAAAAGTCCCCAAAAATATATGTGCACTTAAAGGTTTAGACAAACCCTAATAAACAAAAGCAAAGATCTAAATAACAAATATCGATATTGGTCTAGAACCCAAAGAATCTCATGTAATATTGGAGATGGCCAAAAAATGCTCCAAGCCCTGCTTCCAAGTTGAGCCAAAAATGTCTGGCTCATAATTAATGGCCAGTCTTCATCTCAAGGCTTGCGACAAGCATCCTAATATCTTAGACAAAGTGTGGGTAGAGTATTTTCGTAGGAATTCGAATATTCCAAACCCAAATACATCTGTTGTTAAAGACCACACCCCAAGACGTCATTGAGACCTTTATTGTTAAATCACCAAGATCTCAGGCCGCTGGCTCTAATGACCTAACAAATATGATTCTAAAAGCCGATATAGTAACATAGTCCAACATTTTAAATGGTCTCTTTACAAACATTGTCTTAATTAAATCAATCCCTGATTGTTGGAGACAATCCATTATTATTCCTATCGAGATAGAATGGACCCCATTAATTATCGTCCCATTGCACTTTTAGACTGTGATAGTAAGATCTGTGCAAGTCTTGTACTTAAAGATCTAGAGCAATGGGCTGAGGAAAAACAAATCCATGCTAAACAACAAACAGGTTTTCGAAAAGGGGTCTCTACTACCCTGAACGACCTAATTCTCTACAGGCTTAACAATCGAATGCGTGAAATAATCTTACAAAGGCCTTTGATTTAGTGAATAGGGCACAATTGTGGCCCAATCTTCTAACATGGGGAATTCCAGATGGATTAATTGCAATTATAATAGCCCTCCACCAACAGAACATCTCTCAAGTAAGACTGAACTTAAATGGGGACCTTTTGTTCGATATAACAACTACGAATGGAGTCAGACATGGCTGTATAGTGGCCATATTACTCTTTTAATCTTTATTTAGCAGATCTGTCAGAGTTTTTGAGAGATCATTGTTAGGCAGAATCCTGTGCAGTTCCCTTGGGGAACACTGCAAAAAGATTAAGACTACAGGAGTAAGCAGTAAACCCAATTGGTAGCAGTCTGCACCACCCAGATTTACCTGGTAGCTGTGGCTGAGCAGTCAGACCTCTCTCAAGAAGAGTAAGGCAGTATATAGAGTATACACAATGGGGCTAAAAACACAGTAGAGCAAACAAACACTGACCAGAGCTTTGTATAAAAAGTATATAATTATTTATTTAAAACGCGCTTTAAGCAATATACTAGCACTCTAAATCAAAAGCAAGTTAAAACACAGTCAGGTAAAGTATACACACCTCCCTTGATAACTATCAGACAAGTCAGAGTTAAAAAAACACGATTTGTTAAACAGATGTGAGCGCATAACCTGATGGCACTCCAATAGTTCAGTTAAAGGGAGAGAAAAAGACAGAGCATAGAAATAAAACAGGTACCAACACTTTTAGGAGTTCTCAGCAAGAGGGGAAAGGCAGTTTATACTGTAAAGCCAAAGTTCATAGGCCAGGTCCACTTTAAATGGAGCAAAGCGAAATGTGCCCAGGATCACACGGTTTGAAATGCACTAAAAGTCTTTGCAGAATGTTCAAAAGAGGTTGGGGCGATTCAAGAAGGTAAAGATGGAAGGTCTGGGGCCAACCCAGTTGGCAAGCCAAGGATTTAAGGGTCACCTTGGGCAAATCGAAGAAAGGGAAGGCCAGGCAGGACACAGTACCTTAAACAGAGAGGAAGCTCCAGCGGTGGCAGTTGTTCCTGGCAGTGGTTGCAGTTTGTTGTTTCGACCAGGGGAAGAGAGGATCTCGTCAAGGAGGAAACGTCGAGTCGTTGCACTGCACAGGGATGAAACCAGCCGCGGAGTTCGTCTATAAAAGGTGTGTTCCTTTTATTCGCGGTCAAAGTGGTGAAGCTTGGCTATCCGGCCGCCGGGGTGCTTGCCACGGGCGGTTCGACCAAGAGACGTCTTTGGAAGGCGAAAAGGGCAAACTGGTTGGTCCCACCAGCTCAGAGGAAGAAGGCTCGTCCAGCAGAAGATCTTCTCTTGTCGTCGGGAAAGTGGTGAGGTAGTTGCAGCAGGGCTTCACTAGTGGTGTCGTCGTTGCAGATGGCTCAGCTTCTTCCCTCTTCGGATTCTTAGGTCCTGTGGCGACTTCTGAAGTTCCAGTCCCAAAGGCCCTGCTTTTATGCAGAAAACCCCCCCATTCAACTGCCTAGCTGTCACTCAAACATGTTAAGTGGTGAGCCGGGCGGCTCACCACCGGGCCTATCAGAATAGAGTGCAACTTGGGTTGCTAAGGCAACGCAGTCCAGGGTGCCAATTCCCCTCCCCACACATCCTGTGGAACCCAGACAGAGTGGTACCATTTGGAGGGCTTCTGTGGAGAAGCCCGCCAAAAAGTGCAACAAAGGACTCGACCTTGGTTAGAATTACAGAGACGGACACAAATGCCATTTTAGAAAAGAGTTCTGGCAAAAAGACCCAACCGTTGATTTAATATTAAATAAACCGGCGGTATCTTTAACATTGCACCAAAAAGTGGTGCGTTTAAAATCAATGGGAAAATCCCATAGGAAATATTCCGGTGGAATATTTTGCGTGGTAACCACTGCCACCAGCCAGAAACTCGACAAGGGGGGGACTGGACAGTGCCCTCTCGAAAAACAGACCTAGGGGCAATCGAATTAACCCCTTCCAGTACTTCCACAATATGATGGTTTGTACTGGTTCTGTTCATAATTTGGGTCTAGTAAAGTCAATGGTGACTTTACATGCCCTGGGAGACAGTAGTCAGTCCCAGGTTATGGAGTCTTTGTTTGGGGTCACTGTGACACCCCTGTGTTACTGCACTGTGGGTGCTGTGTAACACACCTGAAAAACAGATGATACCCTATGGAGTAAAAAGAAACCCCATAGCCCATAAGCACACAAAGAATCAAAGACATACCTCAAATTATGCCTAAGAGTGGGAGGAAAAGAGTCTCACTCTTAGCAGGAGAAAAAAACAAACCCCAAAAATCCAGCAAAGCTGCTGGGGGACTCACTAGGTTTGGGAAATTAGCTTTATAAGAGAATTCTCCCAAACATTTGTATGCTTTGTATGCCCTTATAGAGGCAAAAGTGCAGCTAATTTTCTGGCATATGCAGATGACATAGCCCTGATTGACCACGCTCCTGTGGGTCTCCAACATCTGATCAGAGCTCTGGATCAATATACCAGTGTAAATGAGTTAACAATGAATCCCTCAAAATTCAATATGATTTTTACTGAACAGTTGGTCAGACAAAAAAGTCTAACATGGTCAATGAACAACCATGTCTTGCGTATTGCTAAAAAGATAAAATATCTATGCTTCACTCTGAGATTGACCCAGTCATTGAAGGATGTAGCTGACGACCTACAGTCAAAATTCATAAACCAGTTAAAAAAACTATTGGCGAGGTTGTGTAGATTTTCATTGTTACCATTGTTAAGGTTTTACAAAGGAAAGGTGATTCCAGCGCTATTGTATGGAATGGAAATTAACCCCAGTGCCCATAAATTTAATTGGCCCACTTTAGAAGGTAAAATATAGAAAAGGGTAGACTATAAAAAAAAACTATCACTTGTGATGTCACTTTCCATTGCACAACTCTGATATGAACTAGGCCTATACTCCATGTAATCACAGTTCAATTGGAAATTACTACTAATCTATAATAGCTCCCTGTAATCCCTCTCTGTATGAAAACCTACATGATAATTTTAACCTCTGAGTGAATTTCTGAACCAACTAAAATGAAATGCTGATCAAATACTCCAATCCTGTGATGTAACAAGTGAGTCCTTAATTAAGAATCCAGATCATGTAAAACGCGCTTTATTGAGAAATGACTGGATTACTACCAGAGCGTCATTTAGCAGTCTACAAAGTGCTAAGATATCTATCTAGCATTTGTGAAAAACCAAGTAAATACGTATTGCCATAGCTAGAAGATTTCTGAACCCCAGATGACGAGCAGAACTCCTCCGTTTTTGTCTAAATTTAATAAAAACAAACGAAACCGAGAGAATATGGTACAACCTAGAACAGAAAGAAGGAGAATGTGATCTGTGTGGTAAATTTTACTCAAGGAATACATTGGTGGACTCCCAACATTTGTTGTCCTGTTTAGAACATCATCTTATTTCTGGACTGACAATAACGTAAATAAACTCATAGGTAGCATAAAACAACAGCAAAAACAAGAACCAGTGGGAAGTGGAGGGCCTTTGATGCAGTACTCTCCTTGGTGCAAAGTTGTTTGTCAAAATCAACACTTATCTTTGTAAATGAAACCACATAATGGAACGGTATGAAACATTAATAAAACATCTATTATGTTTTTTTAGGTTCTAAAGTCCATTCAATGGTCAAATGGCGACACATAAAACAACGTAAGAACATATGCGAAAACAAGCACATTAGGGATTATGTACAACAAGGCAACAATGTGTGACATATGTAAAATCTAATACATATTCTAACTTGGGTTTTAGGTTGGTGCACAGTCAGTGCGACTCATGTGTCATTTTCTGTCTATTCCTTCAGACTAGGCCTCCATCGATTCCAGATATGGATCGCTGCTTGTCTAGGCTGATTTGTGATTAAATCAACTGGAAGGTTTTACTCAAGACAAAGACACCTCCACATAACATGCACAGACACATTCCCTGTAAGAGCAAAATATTTTGCTCGATTTGTACATGATACTGAGTGGTGAATCACTCAAAAGTTTTGGCACATACATCTGGTAAGGACATCTTATCAATAGAGCTGCTAAATGAAATGCACCTCATACACTTCACCTGTAAGGTTAAGTGAAATGAAAAGTAATCTCTTTCCTTCTACTATAATCTGACTATGCTATACATTTTTTTAATTCAGTTTACATTTTATTAAACATCATCCTAGATCCTTATTCTTTTTCGGGGACTTAATTTTTTTCTAGTGATTGATTTTAAACTTTTATAAAATAGGTGTAAAATGTCTATTGTTTGACTGAATGCACAATAAAAAGTTTTTAAAAAATAGGATTCACTTCGGTCTTCCACAGTCTGTGTGTACTACAGGTTGTCAACTTCAAAATACTATTGACAAGTAACTAGTTTCCCATCCCCAACTTTCTCAGTCGAAGTAAATACCCAGAAGCCTTGGTGCCACTCTTAGCTTCAGGTAAGGCATGCACATATGTATCCTAGGCCAGTTGAACTGTTATTAACTTCACAGTAACAGATTGCTTCTTAGCTCTGTGAAAGGCTGGTTTCGCTTTGAATATGGGAAGGCTCTTGGCTTGGGCAATGCTTGTTCTCTTCAATGATCTACACTTTTCTTCTTACACAGACACACGCACATATATGGTGTGCTGCTTTAAAGTAAAGAATAAAGGTCAGTCAAAGGTTTCAACAATTGTATTATCAAGGTTACATTTTCAATAATGGTCTTTACAACGTTCACTCTTCCAAATTAGTGAAATGCGACCACTCCTTTAGACACTAAGGGCCTCATTACGACCCTGGCGGAGTGGGTTTACGCCAGCGTTATTCGCGGCGGACCCGTCCGCCCTACTACGAGTTCCCGTAGCGCCATGGAGCGTTTTCCGCCTGGTTTTTCCGGGCGGAGAAATCCATGGCGCTACGGGACCTTGTTGTTAATTACGCCACCGTATTTTACGGTGGCGCAATTAACGCCTTCCCCACTCCCATTATACCCTATGGGGCAAGAATGGGGAAGGGTAAAATGGGGAATGGGGATTTACCGCCCCGCCAAGGTCGGAATGGGGCGGTAAATCCGCCAACCCCCATGGCGCTATCGGCAGCTTTCCGCCGTGCTCCATGGTGCATATTGCGCCACGATTTCCGCCAGGGTCGTAATGAGGGCCAAAGTCTATTAAGAGTTGAACAAAGGATTTAAGCAGTGTTTACTTCCCACGTGAGTAAAAGGACTTTACGTTATAAGCGAGTGCTAAATTTCGATTGTTCAGGTATCTCAGCTTCAACGCACAACTTCTACCCGCTTTAAACCATATGCAAGTGAATAGGGAACTGTATTCTATTAGAACTCTGTGCTTCACTCATCGTCTTCTTTAATACTTGCTCTGCTGGTCGCCCTGTTTCCACGACTTCTGCTACAACTTCTACTGCTTCTAGCTTCTTGGGGACCCCCACACCCCTGTGAAGGTGTCTCTGGTCCGGCCACACGTTTATGGCGCCCCTCTCGCTCATGAGACCCACGGCTTGATGACTGCTCCTCGGCCTACAGCACGTTCACTGTGCAGCAACCACAGCAATTGGACTGATATGGGGGAAAGAGCTCCACTGCACGTCTTTTGCTGCACACCCTCTGCACTTCAGAGTTTGGGGGAACATGACCCTCTCGGAACACGTGTGGGAAATCTGCTGTCTCCATATTCTGGCATCTCTTTTTCTCCCACTTCTGCTTGGTTTGCCAGCCTTGTGCCTTCTTACTTCTGCTACAGCTTGTATTCCAGTCACAGTATTGCCTGCACCAGAGGGGTCTTTTATGCCTTCCAGGTTCTCAGGTGTGGGCGGTTGGGCTTAATTGTTCGACTGCTGCGACTTCATGCCTCTTCAGACCATGGGCAGATTTATTTCCATTCAACTCATTAAACTGCGGACTGTTAGAATTGGTTGTTGCAAAGAAAGATCTTCGATTTAGGGCATTTTCTGTAGATCCTTTTACATCATACTTTTGGGACTCAGGAAGGTGCTTATCCTCCGATACCTTGAAAGATCGTTCTATTAATAAGGCTTGCTCAGTTTTAACAGAACTTGTACCCTGGGTCACATATCTTATATGTGTGTCAGGGACATTATTATGCCAATATGCCATTACCTGGTTTGACAACCCAGAAAGGCACTGCCTTTCAGAGCACAAATACTGTGTCTTATCCCACAGGATGATCTCATCACCCTGGGCCCCATCTCCTCCCAGGTGATCCTCCCACAGTACACCACCACCAAGATCAGGATCAGGAAGTGGCTGCCTTTCCCTGGCCACCTGGGAGGAGACTTTAGGCAGGGTTTCAGTGAGGGATCCGTAGGATTCTTCACAACGGTCTATGGGAACGTATCACCCATAAAGTCAGCAGCGCCTGATGTGCTTAGATGTAAGCTTTAACTATCCATCTAAAGACGTAGACCTTGGTTCCAGAGTGTCTTTGGTAAACTGGCATCTCACTATTTCCATCACACTGTAGTGCTGGGAGGCAGAGAATAGAGGAACAGAAAAGTGACAGACAAAAATACTGGGGCAAAATGTCCAAAAGGCCATGCAATGCACATGGTTCATCCAAATCTCTGGCCACTGCTCTGTGTGCCCTCTGGATGAAACCAGTCGCTCATCCTGTGCCAGGGTAGGTCTCAATATTCTAGGTCATTAGCATCTGCCGTAACATCAAGTCCTCGTCCTCTTTTGTGCATCAAATGGTGCACAATCTTTGGCCAATCCTAGATGATATTGGTGTAAGACTTGCCTGTATTCCGGTTTCACATGAGTGTGCCCCACAAACTAAAAACCATTAGGCGGTGCAGCCACCCACCCTCCCCCATAACCCTTTCAAAATTGCGATTCTAGTAAGACGGTGAGTATTTCAAATAGCACAACTGAAACCAAGCAGCCAATGGAAACTGCCTTGTTCACAGGTGTAATGCTATGTTACTTGCCATTTATATAGTGCTCTATATATCATTGGTATGACCTCAAAGTGCTGGTTGGTTGAACGCCCTCGGGAGCCGCAGTTCGGGTCAGTAGAGCTAGATGGTGTCATAGGGTGCGTGGGTGCACCAGTTGTGTGCAGCTGGTGTATTTGTCGGCTGGAGCTGCATCCTAGCGTTAGGTGAGGTGTAGAGGATAATAGCTGTATGTGTTTGCAGTCTGGTGGATGGACATCCAGACTGCTTTTGGCTGCATTAGGCCTGAAGGACGCTTGTGAGCAGCTAGGCCGGAATTTCATGGGATAGCTGTGTTTTATTAGGGTGATGGGGTGTTCAGACAGTAGTGTTCGTATGTGAACATCTAGGCCAAATTAATCTGGGGTATAGCTGTGTTCTAGTTGAGTGATGGTGTATAGAAGAGAGTAGGCGTAGTGATGTGATAAGAGTGGTGGTTCATCTAAAAGCGTCCGAGACCAGGCACGAGAACAGGATGGCAGGGAACAAATCGGGACATGGATACACAGTGACATAGGGTTGGTCTTATGGTGACAGGCGGGGGGGGCATACAGATCTATAACAGTGAGATAGGAAAGCAGAGTACAACGGTGACTCATGGGCACAGTAGGCACATATGGTGATGGGAGGGTTGGGTGATACATTGGGATACATGGCGACATCACTGGGACGGGGGCTTGGAGGGCAGCAACACATGGACACACAGAGTGGGTTGGGATTACAGCAATCGGGTGGGACATAGGGATGTACAACAACTGCATGGGGAGTGGGGAAGCTGGGTACACAGAGAACATGTGTGGGGGCACACAGGGATAGTGACTGGGGAAATTTCATCCATTCCATTCGTTCCGTCCAATCCATCCATCCCATCACTGCATCCATCAGTTTCTTTGTCTTCAGCAGTTCATTCCAGCAACCATCCATTCCATGGGTGCATTAATCAGTTTCTTCCTTCTTTCATTAATTCAATTTATCAATTCATTCAATGCATCCATCTGTTTCTTCGATTTTTCGTCCACTTATTCCATCCATTTGCACCATCCATCAGTCCCTTCTATCCCTTTGATCAGTTCTATCTCTTCCATTCTATCCGTTCCGTTTATCAATTCCATCCATTCCATTAATTTCATTCCGTCTATTCCATCCGTCAATTCCATATACATGCATTCCATTGTCTGTATTCCGGTTTCACGTGAGTCTGCCCCACAAACTCAAACTGCATTGCCAGGAAGGAAACTAAATGCCATTTGCTGTTGCACATGGGCATTTACACTCCTTAACCCCCTTCCACTGTATCCTGTATGCCCTTTGCTGAAACCCTCGAACATCCGGAGCTGTTTCTGGCAGAGAAGCGTTGCTGCCATTTCTTCCTGAGTGAAGCTTCCGGAGGCAGGCCTGAAGCCGTGTCATCTCGTGAGGGGTGCACCAGCGTTGTCTGTCAGCTGAGCAGGAGCAGCGATGTGTGCTGGCCGCTGTATGCACGGCAATGCTTTTTCAGCACCACACCGGCTTTTATATGAAATAATCCTGTCAGGAAAGGCTTCGTTTTTGAAGACCTTCCAAAGCCTGATATTTCTTTTTTGTAAACTCATAAACCTTATATGTGTTCCTTCTGCCTTAAATTAACCAAAAAAGAACTGACATATTAAAATTGCCTATTTGATAATACTGTTGCTTTTATGAGACCTCATATCTTTATTCCCATGTAAACTAACCATAACCATGTAAACTAACCATAAATCCATAAATCCATATTTGAGGTTTGCCCAGAGGCAAATTTTGTGAATTCTGAACATCTGTCTGTGGTTGGGAACTGGAACCTTCTACTTTTATATATGTGCATTGCATAATGGCAGCAAAAAAAGCACAAATAAGAGGGCTCATCTTCTGCTACCCTGAGTCAACAGAGTTAGTCTCCTACATCCACAGAGGACACAACTGACCCGGTTATGCAAACCATCCTATCTCAAATGAAGAGCTCTTAAGCCTTTCATGGAGGATACTAATGCTAAATTGCAGCAATTGGCTAACAATTGGTCTATTTTTGAGGCTAGGATGAATGAGGTGGAAAGGTGGGTTGGGAATGTGGAAGATCATCGCCAATAAAGTTACCACTCTAGAAACTACAGTACTGGCTCTACAACAACAGATGGAAAATCTTGAAAACAGAAATAGGAGAAATAATCTCTGCGTTATCGGCCTTCCTGAGGGAATTGAAAAAGACAACCCAACTGCCGCCTTATATTTGTTTCTATCAGCCTCAGTGCAACTCAATATTCAAAGAGCACACCGAATTGGTCCTCTCAGATCTTCTCGAACTTCCAATGACTCACCCAGGACTCTGATACTGGCCCTCCTCGACTTTACTCATATCACCCTCATTAGGGGAAAAGTCAGGCAAATCAAACGGGTGATATGGGAGGGGAAGAGAATATTTATCACACAAGATGTCTCCAAGGCAACTGCGGCAAGAAGGAAAGAACTCCTAACCTTCAGAACAGCCCTCAGGCAATTGAATGCTAGACATGGCGTTTTGCATCCAGCCATCCTTATAGTAACCCTTAATGGGAAAACCTCAGCTTTCCAAAACTCAGTAGACTTGAGAAGATGTATTCAATCCCAGAAAAGGAATGACATGGATACATCTAATCCTATCACCTGAAAGATGACTGATACTTTGATTAGGTTATAAATCTTTTGTGCTCCCTCTTAACTTCGACCGGGGTGGGTTTTTTGGTGAGCCTGTTTCTTCTTTCAGCTGGCCGCACCCCCCCCAAACCCACTGCCCCATACCCCCCCCCCCCCCGATGCTGCATTTTTTTTTTCTTCAACATGGACTGTTGTAGCTGGTTTTTATTTGCCACTTTCTTCCCTATACCTTTGATATATTTTTTACTCCTACCATGTTTTATGGGTTTTTCCTTTTATGTCTTCATCTGTTAAATTGGATACATTGCTATATATCTTGCTAATATGCTACGCGTTCCTATTCAATTGGCATTATCATTTTTGTAACATAATTATTCCTTTTCACTTATGCTTCATGATTGATAATCTCATCCCCCATACACATGCCACTTAATATAGTTTCTTGGAATATTAAAGGATTACAAAATCCAATTAAAAGGCAGAAAGTATTATCTCACCTCAATAGACTGAAACCTTCAATTGCTTGTATTCAAGAATCACACCTTTTTAATGAAGAAGCAGCTAAACTTAAGAGCCATTGGGTGGGCCAGGTTTGCTCCAGCGCTGCAAATGGTAATACAATTGAGTTATTACACTAATTAATAAGACTCTTAAATGTAAAATTCTTTCTACTGAATCTGATGACTTGGGAAGATGGGTTTTGCTCAAATTGTTAATTAACTCTAAAGAATACTCTATACTTAACATTTATGGTCCAACATCCCCTGACCCTAACTTTTGGCGGCTACTTAGAAATCCTATGTTTCAGTGTAACCTTCACAATTTGATTGTCTGTGGTGACTGTAACCAAATTATAGACTATTTTTTAGATGGGGAAATCTAGTGGCCGATATACTTATACTACCTCCCATAAGCAATTTATAAATTTTATATCGGAATTGGGTCTTTGTGATGCATGGCGTTTGATTCACCCTACTGATTCTGACTTCGCCTTTTATTCCACACCCCATAGCTCCTTTTCACGACTTGATTATATTCTTATTCACAACTCTAAGGCTATCCTTCTCACAGCTCAAATAGAATCTATTACAATTTCTGATCATGCACCGGTCTATATCCAACTCAAATCCCCCTCTAATGCTAAATCCTCAAATAGATGGCGATTCAATGCTTGCTTGCTGAATGATGTCTCCTTCGCACCTTTCAAAACCCTACGACATAACTACTTTGCTGAGAATCAAAATCAAGACACATCCATCATGATTAATGGGGATTTCGACAAAGCGGTTCTCAGAGCAATATAATTTTGTTACCAAAAAAAAGAAAAAAAACGTAAACAAGCCGGAATCCATGGTCAAAAACAGCTGAAACCCTTGGAAATACAACCCCCCCCCCAAACACTATTCTTAAAGATGTTCTAAAGCTAAGATTTCAATATAATAAAATTATCCCACAATACTCCTGTGCACACATGCTTAAATATAAAGCAAAAATGTACCAGCTTTCCAATAAGGTGAATAGATCTCTGGCATCCTACCTTCAATTAAAAAAATAAAGATCTAGAATTGTTATACTTAAAGATCACCCTAGGTAATAGGAAATGCTCAAAGATATCAGAATACAAATTTGAGAAGTTTTGAATAAACGATGTACAGCTGAAGCTCCTAATAATACTTCTATTGATGACTTTCTACATAATGTACCTAGAAACTCCTATGCCCTGATCGATCTTAAATCACTTAATGCTCCGATTATCCCTTCTGAAATTCTTCAAGCTAATAAACAGCTTAAGAAAGGTAAAGCTCTTGGTCCTGATGGCTTCCCTACTGATTTTGATTTGCCCACTTTTCCAATTTTAGTCCCTAAACTTGGTGAACTCTACTCTCATTTTATGTCAGAGGAAAAATCTCAAGGTTCATTTCTTGAGCCTATGCTTATTGTTTTTCCCAAACCCCATAAAAACCCTGAACTCCCTCAGAATTATTGTCCAATTTCCCTTATTAATACTGACTGTAAGATTTATGCAAAGATGTTAGCCAACAGACTCCTCCCTTTTCTATCCAATCCTCCTCCAATATTACTTTTTTTTTTTAGACATCCTAGATTTAATAGACAACTCCAAAGACCCCCATGCTGCTGTAGCCCTTGATGCTGAAAAAGTATTTGATGAGCAGAATGGTATTTTTTATTTGATATAATTAAATGGCATGGTAAAGGTCCCATTTTTCTATCCATGATTAAAGTCATTTACTCTATGCCCAAAACTGTAATTTTGGTTAATGGATACCTATCTTCTTTTTTCCCTTTATCAAGATGAACATGTCAAGGTTGCCCCCCCTCTCTAATCCTTTTTATTCTAGCACTTCAGCCCTTTTTGGAGACCATTAGGCAAAATGAAAATATTTTAGGAATTCAATATAAACACCTTCATATCAAAACAGCAGCTTATGCAGACTATGTTCTTCCCTTTCTGAAGAATCCAGAACAAAGCGCCCAATACTTACTACAGGTCATCTCAAAGTTCTCTAAAGCATCTGGCTATAAGCTTAATTGTCAGAATGTACCAAAGTATTAACTGAAAAGGATACAATACTCAAAAGGATACAGGAGGTAGGGTCTTCCGGATCCCTGTTCACACGATTTGATAGTCGTGAAGTCAATAAAAGACCTTCCAAATGATACAACCCTCTGGCTGATAAAACAGGCAGAGCGATGGATCACTGGAAAGGGCGTGGGTAAGGTATAGTAATCCAGCCTAGGACAAATTAAAGTATCATGAATAACTGCTCCAACCTGAGTATGATGAATTAGATAATGACAGGAATGTTCACACTGACCTTTAGATTTGGGTAGAATAATCCAGAAGTCTCTTGATGGATTTGAATGAAGAACAAACGACAAGGAAGGGAAAATTAGTGAGGGAGACTTATCCCGAACGGAACGAGGCTCACGCTAGATACGGGTTGAATTCACCACAGGATAGCGTCCAAAGTTCAGTTCAATGTCACTTCCAATAATCCTTGAAAGGCTTCCTTCCCACTATAGGGATCAATCCTTCTGTTAATTCCACAGATGCAGGAGTTAGAAGTACACGCGGTTATAAACAGCCGCGAAGAAAATAACGTTTGAAGACAACGTGCGCGTGTGGATTTTACACGCGGGCAGGATTCGCGCAGTCTGGGCCAGCCGCGTGTGAAGACAACGTGCGCGTGTGGATTTTTACACGCGGGCAGGATTCACGCAGCCTTGGCCAGCCGCACTTGAAGACAAAGAGCGCGTGTGGATTTACACGCGGGCAGGATTCACGCAGCCTTGGCCAGCCGCACTTGAAGACAAAGAGCGCGTGTGGATTTTACACGCGGGCAGGATTCACGCAGCCTTGGCCAGCCGCACTTGAAGACAAAGAGCGCGTGTGGATTTTACACGCGGGCAGGATTCACGCAGCCTTGGCCAGCCGCACTTGAAGACAAAGAGCGCGTGTGGATTTTATACGCGGGCAGGATTTACGCAGCCTTAGCCAGGCGCGCTTGAAGACAGAGAGCGCGTGTGGAATAACACGCGGGCGGTGTTCCCGCAGTCCGGAACAGCCGCGTTTAGAGACAGCGTGAGCGTGTGGAATTACACGCGGGCAGGATTCCCGCAGTCCGGACCAGCCACGCTTGAAGACAGAGAACGCGTGTGAATTATCACGCGAAGGGATAGCTCCAGGAATCAGCGTGTGGCGGAACACACGCTATCGAAGGCCCAAAAGTAGCTGTAGAAATATGCCAGGATGCAGATCAGAGGTTCAGCTACACAACGCCAATAGAGACGATCAGAAGCAGCGAGTGAAGTTTCTACGCTGCTTAAATACGTAATACCGTAGTTCACGTGACGAAGCAAAAGTCACGTGAAGTTAGCGACGTGAAAAGTGCAAACGTCGTTTTCCCGGTAACGTATCGAATAACCTCCATTTGGAGTAGAACGGTCTAGCTGTTCTACGAGCGTAGCGTCCAGCATGCATGACAGTGCCATCCCCCAAAGGGACAACCTCTCCCCTTCTTGTGTGAAAGCGCTTCAATAAAGCAGGAGCATGAATATTGGAAAGAGGTTCCCAGGACCTATCTTCGGGACCATAGCCCTTCCAATCCACCAGATAATATGGTCTACCAGAACGTAGTTTCATATCCAGTATGTCTTGTACCTCGTATTCATCAGACCCCCGCACAGAAATAGCAACAGGCCGTACAGGCAGTCTAGTAGCTTCAGAGAATGGCTTCGTGGAATACAGGATGCACCCGCCATCGTTGTGGCAAAGCCAGACGTACAGCAGCAGGATTAAGAACATGGAGCACTACATACGGACCGATGTATTTAGGCAACAATTTCTTTTTGCCTGGAATTCTTAAGTTCTTAGTGGATAGCCAGACTTTCATACCAGCCTTATAGACAGGTGCGGATACTCTATGAGCATCGGCATAGAACTTGTCACGTCGTTTAGCCTGCTCCAATTGCTGCTTCACCTTTCTTTGTAATCTCTTCAGATCACGAAGAGTACGGCCTGCGGCAGGCGTGTCCAAGGATAGACCGGAATCCAGAGGTATTGATCGGGGGTGTTGTCCATAGAGAGCATAGAACGGTGAAGTGCCTATGGCACTATGATAAGAGTTGTTATAGGCGAATTCAGCCGCCGGCAGTACCGTGAGCCAATCCGATTGGTATTGCAAACACAGACACCGCAGATATTGTTCCATAGTACAATTGACCCTTTCAGTCTGTCCATCAGTTTGAGGATGATAAGCACTGGACATTCTATCATCAATTAGTAATGCAGATGTTAAAGCTCTCCAAAAGCGTGACGCAAACTGCGAGCCCCTGTCAGTAATGATTACTGATGGTAGACCAAAGAAACGAAATATATGTTGGATGAATAGTTCAGCCAGAACAGTAGCAGTTGGTAAACCAATACAGGGAATAAATAGAGCCAATTTAGTGAAATAATCCACTACGACCCATATGGTATCATATCCCTGATTTGGGGGGAGTTCTACCACAAAGTCCATAGATATCATGTCCCATGGATTGTTAGGGACAGGTAGGAACTGGAGTAAGCCCACTGGTTTACCAGGAGTATTTTTACATTGGATACATACAGAACAAGAAGATACATAGTTTATAACATCTTTTGCCATGGATGGCCACCAGCACCACCTTTTGAGCAGATCCAGTGTTTTCTTCCGTCCAGGATGGGCTGCAATCAAGGAATCATGATTCCATTTGAGGGCTTTATTCCGCATTGAAGGAGTTGGTAGATAAAGTACTCCTTGTGTGAATGGTAAACCGTTATGCACGTCCAGATTCATATCCTGGACTACTTGTGGATGATTTTTTACCCACTCTTGTATTTCGGTTTTTAGGGATGGTTGAACCGAACAACTACAAATTACATGATCTGCCAACAGCTGAATCTGTACTTGTTTTTCTTCCTGCGCCTCTTTACTCATACGGGACAAAGCGTCCGACTTAACATGTTCTCGGGCAGGACGATAGGTGACCTGGAAATCGTATTGGGCAAAAAAGACATGCCATCTGGCCTGACGGGCCGTAAGGCATTTCATGGATTTGAATGCTTGGAGATTTCTATGGTCAGAGTACACCAACACCTGTTGTTTGGCCCCAAGAAGATGATGACGCCATTCTCGGAAAGCATCTTTGATAGCCAGTAGTTCCCGCTCAGTGACGGTGTAGTTCCGTTCATATGAGGTGAGTTTGCGAGAGAAGAAAGCCACTGGGTGTTCCTCCTTGGTTTCTGTGCAAACTTGTGAGAGCACTGCACCAATAGCGACACTGGATGCATCCGCTTCAACGACAAACTGGCGATCAGGATCCGGATGTTGAAGCACGGGTGCAGTGGTAAATGCTTCCTTCAGCTTTTCGAATGCTGCTTGGGCATGTTGGTTCCAACAGAAAGGAACTTTGGAACTAGTTAAAGCCGTCAAAGGAGCTACTGTTTTGGAAAAGGAATGGATAAATCTGCGATAGAAATTCGCAAAGCCTAAGAAAGACTGTAGTGACTTGACGTTATGCGGAATCGGCCAATTCAAGACGGCCTTTACCTTGGAACGACTCATTCGGGCACCTAGATTGGTAATGTCGTAGCCAAGGAATTCCACTTCCTGTGAATGAAAGACACATTTTTCGGCTTTCACATAAAGATGGTTCTCCCTAAGTCTTTGTAGGACTGTAGAAACATGACTGACGTGTTCCGATAAAGATGATGAGTAGATCAAAATGTCGTCCAGATAGACAACCACAAATTGGTCCATTATGTCTCTGAATATATCATTCATGAAGAATTGAAATGTGGCGGGAGCATTGCACAGACCAAAAGGCATCACCAAATATTCGTAAAGACCATACCGTGTCTTAAAAGCGGTCTTCCATTCGTCGCCTTCACGAATGCGAACCAAATTGTATGCACCTCGCAAGTCCAATTTGGTGAAATAACTGGAAGTGCCTAACTGATCCAACAGAACGTTTATTAGTGGTAAGGGGTATTGGTTTTTGATGGTGATATCATTAAGTTCCCTGTAATCAATGCATGGTCTGAGATCTCCCTCTTTCTTAGGAACAAAGAATAGAGGAGATGCAGCAGGAGATTGTGAGGGCCGTATAAAGCCCATTGCTAGCGCTTTGTCAATGTATTCTTTTAACACGACATCTTCTTTAGGTGTTAATGAATAAACACGGCCTGTAGGAATTTTGGCACCAGGAATCAATTCGATAGGACAGTCGTACTGTCGATGAGGAGGTAATTGTTCTGCCTGGCCTTTATCAAAGACATCAGCATAATCAGCGTATTCGCATGGTATGATATTGTCGCATTGATGTACAACGCTGATAGTAGAATCCTCCACCATAGAGGCCAATATGTGTTGTTTATTTGACACCTCCTGACTGGTAAAGCAATGTTCATTGCAATGAGTCGAAGGATATTGGAGCGATCCCGAAACCCAGTCAACAGCAGGATTGTGAAGGGTTAACCATGCAAGACCAAGTATGATCTCGTACTGCGGAGCAGCAATAACATCGAAGATGATTTCTTCTGAATGGTTATTCGATAACGTCATCTGAACAGGTACCGTCTCCTGGGTTACCATACCAGAAATCAAAACAGATCCGTCCACGGTGTTCACCGTTTCAGGTCTTTTTTTGTTTACAAGGGGTAAGGAACAGTTCTTGGCATAAGTGATGTCTATGTAATTGCTGGTGGCTCCAGAATCAACCATGGCCTTGGAAACCACTTCTCGCTCATCACAACGTAACGTCACCTGAACTATTACAGGCGCATGTTTAGGAATGGTACTGGAGTCCGATGAAACACTCGACATAGGGACTCCTGCTAATGTCGAGTTTTGGCGTTTCCCGCACGCTTGATGGGTTTTTTAGGACATGTTGCCAATAAATGCTCGGAAGAACCACAGTACATACATAAGCGGTTTTTTCTTCGGTTCTCCCGTTCTGCATTGGACAATCGGCCTCTCACGGCGCCTATCTGCATGGGTTCAGGGTCGTTAGAGATGACTGCTGGTGTCTCTGACCGCCCCGAGACTGGCATGAAGGGCTTTTTCTCTCCCTTTCGAGCATTCCTTCGGGCGTCGATTTGTAGAACCAAATCGAGCAGCTCTGGGAAACCCGTAGGAACCACAGGAACTGTAGATAAGGCATCTTTCAGTTCTTCAGAAAGACCCTTGTAGAAAACAGCCGTTTTCTTGCTGTCAGGCCATTGGGTTTCCGCCGTCAGTTGATTGAACCGGGCAACGTAAGACATAAGGGGTTGGCTGCCCTGTTGTAGGTTAAGCAACTCTAAATCTGTGGCTTGAGTAGAATAACGCATGTCAAAGACTTTACTCATAGCAGTCAAGAGATCGTCACAATCGTACAACAAAGGGCTATTTGTTTCCAACAAAGGGTTAGCCCAAGCAGCGGCTGTGCCCCCTAAATGGGAAAGCACGAAGGCTGCTTTTGTGGTTAGATCAGGAAAAGATGTAGGACGGCAAAGAAAATGGAGCCGGCACTGATTTACAAAGGTTCTATAGGTTTTGGGATCACCCGTGAACCTTTCCGGAGGGGCCAAGGGAAACTGAGTGGGCATAACCACATTAATTGTTTCCTGTGGGGGTGCCGTAGTCCCAGATCCAGATGCAGTAGCCATCGGCGCCTGTGCTCCCTGAGGACTACCATGTAGGGCGTCTTGCATAACGTCCATACGGTGCCTTAACATGTCCTGTGCTGTAACCATTTCATTTCTCAAATCGTTGATCAACTGTGTCAAAACAGTTAAAGGATCCGTACCCTCCATGGCTTCTGATTCTGTCAGAATGTACCAGTATTAACTGAAAAGGATACAATACTCAAAAGGATACAGGAGGTAGGGGCTTCTGGATCCCTGTTCACACGATTTGATAGTCGTGAAGTCAATAAAAGACCTTCCAAATGATACAACCCTCTGGCTGATAAAACAGGCAGAGCGATGGATCACTGGAAAGGGCGTGGGTAAGGTATAGTAATCCAGCCTAGGACAAATTAAAGTATCATGAATAACTGCTCCAACCTGAGTATGATGAATTAGATAATGACAGGAATGTTCACACTGACCTTTAGATTTGGGTAGAATAATCCAGAAGTCTCTTGATGGATTTGAATGAAGAACAAACGACAAGGAAGGGAAAATTAGTAAGGGAGACTTATCCCGAACGGAACGAGGCTCACGCTAGATACGGGTTGAATTCACCACAGGATAGCGTCCAAAGTTCAGTTCAATGTCACTTCCAATAATCCTTGAAAGGCTTCCTTCCCACTATAGGGATCAATCCTTCTGTTAATTCCACAGATGCAGGAGTTAGAAGTACACGCGGTTATAAACAGCCGCGAAGAAAATAACGTTTGAAGACAACGTGCGCGTGTGGATTTTACACGCGGGCAGGATTCGCGCAGTCTGGGCCAGCCGCGTGTGAAGACAACGTGCGCGTGTGGATTTTTACACGCGGGCAGGATTCACGCAGCCTTGGCCAGCCGCACTTGAAGACAAAGAGCGCGTGTGGATTTACACGCGGGCAGGATTCACGCAGCCTTGGCCAGCCGCACTTGAAGACAAAGAGCGCGTGTGGATTTTACACGCGGGCAGGATTCACGCAGCCTTGGCCAGCCGCACTTGAAGACAAAGAGCGCGTGTGGATTTTACACGCGGGCAGGATTCACGCAGCCTTGGCCAGCCGCACTTGAAGACAAAGAGCGCGTGTGGATTTTATACGCGGGCAGGATTTACGCAGCCTTAGCCAGGCGCGCTTGAAGACAGAGAGCGCGTGTGGAATAACACGCGGGCGGTGTTCCCGCAGTCCGGAACAGCCGCGTTTAGAGACAGCGTGAGCGTGTGGAATTACACGCGGGCAGGATTCCCGCAGTCCGGACCAGCCACGCTTGAAGACAGAGAACGCGTGTGAATTATCACGCGAAGGGATAGCTCCAGGAATCAGCGTGTGGCGGAACACACGCTATCGAAGGCCCAAAAGTAGCTGTAGAAATATGCCAGGATGCAGATCAGAGGTTCAGCTACACAACGCCAATAGAGACGATCAGAAGCAGCGAGTGAAGTTTCTACGCTGCTTAAATACGTAATACCGTAGTTCACGTGACGAAGCAAAAGTCACGTGAAGTTAGCGACGTGAAAAGTGCAAACGTCGTTTTCCCGGTAACGTATCGAATAACCTCCATTTGGAGTAGAACGGTCTAGCTGTTCTACGAGCGTAGCGTCCAGCATGCATGACATTAATATAGATACATCAGAAATTCTTCCCCTCAATATATACTGCACACCACATCATATTCTATCCCTAGGAATGAAATGTGTCCCAAGGGTTTCAAATATCTTGGGGTCCACATTTCAGCCTCTATTAGAAATATTTGTAAACAAAACACAGATATCACACTGGCCAGAATCAAAGACTATCAAGATGATGATATCCCCTATTATCCTGTACCTCCTATGTATGCTATCTGGTTCCCTTGCCCTGTCCTTTTTCCAATCCATAGACTCCTGCTTGATTACATTTCTATGGGGGGAAAAATGGGCATAGAATCTTGCTGAGTAAATTAAAACAGCCCTGCTCTTTAGGTGGTGTCAATTCCCTGGATTTTAGAAAATATGACATGGCCTTCGTTATTAAACTAGCACAGATGTGGTTTATTAATGAAGAATTTGAATGTATGCCTAATTGGGTGCATCTGGAAAGAGCCATGGTTTCCTCAATTCCACTGGCAGATATTTACCTTATTAAAAATATGAACACATTTACGAAATACTCCTGCATTCGCCAATCTGCACTATGGCTCAAATTATACATGTTCCTGTCTTTAGCTAAACTGTCCCTGTTTACCTCTCCTTTCATCTGGCTTAATCCCCTTATACAATGAAAGGTAAATCTGTTTTATGGAAGCCATGGCTCTCTAGAAATATCAAATTTTGTAATCCATTCTTTTTACAGAATGCACCTATTTCCTTGAATGACTTTGCTATCAGATACCATATACCTGCCTCCTTCCTGAAACAGTTTTCAGACAATATTGCTGCTCTTTTTGAAAATTATGAACTACTCCTGCATCCAATATTCCTGGTGTGCAAAGGTTATTATATATGCTGAATTCTAACATTGCGGCTTCTGCTTATTATAAAGCACTGATGTCAACATCTTCCACTTCAACAGTTGGTCTTCTACACAATGACTGTAAGAATGACTGCATACTACCATATCTTCAATTATGCTGGCCCCCACAATGGAAATGCATCTTTAAGATTACTTCTATAGCCAGGCTAACCCAAACCCTTTTCTTCCATCATAGAGCCTTCATCACGCCCGTATCCCTCTTCAAATACGGTTTGTCACCCAGTGACTTTTGTTGGAGTTGTTTACACGTTCAAGGTTCTTATAAGCAAATGTTTGTGGAGTGTCAACATGTTAAGCCTTTTTGGAACTTTGTATGGAATACTATCAAATCTATTTTTTAATTTCATCAAAACATTTGCTTTGACTTCCTTATTTTTGGAAGTTCCCTTTTACGAACTACCCTTGCCAACAAATACGCTACTTATCTCTTTGATTTATGTTTAATGGTTGCAATCCAAACTATTACTGCTAATTGGAAAAACTTAAATCACATTCATTATAATTTGTGGTGGAGTAATATCTGTAACATCCATAGATTAGAAAATTGTATTGCATCCCCTCCTGATCTATTATGTAAACACCAATTGAAATGGCAACCTTTTCTTGACTTCTTATCTAATGCTAATTCTCATTAATGTTAAATTAGCATCTTTTGCCATGATTACTATGTATCCCCTCCTTCCCTCCTGTATGTGTTTATTTTGTCATGTCTGTATGTCATTGTATTGTGTCACACCCCTCATACCTTGAAGCAAAATTATTCCAGTTAAATGTACCCAATTACTTATGCAGGCCTGGCCCCAACATATATTGAATATCTGCTCACAAATTATTCTGTTTTTACCTTCTGCATACATTTGTTGTATATTTCTTATACTCTTAATGTTTATTAATTGCCATGTATGTTTATTCCCTACAATAAAAATTCTTAAAACAAAAAAATAAGAAGCACAAGTAAAAAACATAATCCTAGAATCCAAGGCTATTTTACGGTAGATACAGTGCAATAGTTTCTTAGTCTGGATAGTACACTAACCGCTATTTGTACCCGTGAATACAGAAAGGCCCTACAGGTCTTTCCCCCAAGAGGAACCGCATTCGCCCCCGAGAGTATACAGTCCCCTGTTGCCTTTTTACTCATGAATGTGGGCTCTCAGTTCATTTACGCTATTTGCGGGGGATGGCATGACCTATTAAAACTCAGTATGTCCCTGGCCCCTCTGGAATTTCGAAACTCTATCCCAACGGAGTCCGGAGCAACGTCCCCTGTTTTACAAATCTTAGTGAAGTTAACAATTTGTTCACTAGTTACAAAATGGCATCCCCTCACAAATCGAAGCCAGTGTAAGCATTTATAAAGTGCTTCCCTAGGTCCATACCACTTTGATGACAATTTGGGAACTCTGGTTTGTCAGGGAAATTTGACAGATCATGGGCCAACACACTAACTGCCTTCATAGGTATTGCTTTTGCCCTGAAGGTTCTGTCTACCTGTGTGCTACAAGTCTGTCTCGTTGAAAATGGAGCAGAAAAATGCATGATCCCTTTAAGGTCACGGCCAGCTAATACTGGTTTACAGAGTATCCCTTTGCCCACTTTGGCACTTACACTGGTAAACTCTGGACCGTTCCCGTCAAAAAGGCCACTGTCTCCCTGGCCTGCTTTGGGGGAATTAGCACAAGATTTGTGAGTGGGAAGCCCGTCTGTCCTCGGATCATTTAGATTATTTACTACCCTTTTCTCACCCTCCTGTTTAGTTAGCGATCTCACTGCATCTGCTTTATTTTCTTCGGCTTCAATTGGGGAGGAAAGTTCTTAGAAAAAGTTTGGACAAAACTACATTACAGCCCTCCCTAATCCCTTGGCTCACCTTCCCATTATGCCCAGGAGAGGGAAAACTCACTTTCTGAGGGATAGTTTACTGGAATGGATGTATTAACCATCAGAGATGCATTAATAACCCCTGTAACCCGTGCCAGGCTCCCTGCAAGCGTGTTACCCGCGTTCATAGCTAATGAACAGGAGGGTTGGTTGATAAACTTATCGCAAATCTTTTTAGATGGTTGTGTGTGCCCCCACCCACCCTCCTGCTTCATGACACAATTTCAGTTCGGACCAAAGAGCAGTGACCCTCCACACAACCTGGCAAAGAAGGAGCAGCAAGAATTTCACTCCACGTAGTGCTGAGAGTACTCGGGTGGGGATTCGAACTCGAGCAGCTGGGCCAGGATCACTAAGAGGCCTCCATGGGCACAATTGTTGAGCCTGTTGGACTTGGGAGACAGGCTAACAAGAGCTGAACAAATTGGGATGTGAGGTGCATTAGCGACCTTAGTGGCATTGATACTGTTTGTAGCTACCCCTTCCCCAAAGAGCAAACTAATGGGGGCACTAGGTGTGCACAAAAACGGTTGAATTTCATTAATGTGTAGATGGGCTTCACCAAAATAACTAACTGGGTCAACTGTACTGAAGTCCATAAGTCAGCAGCAACCGGGGTAATCTAGTTTAGGGTTTGCCTTTTCCTCTTTAAAGTCAGTTTTTTCCATTTGGGTCCCAGTTCAAGCCCAGATCCAAAAACAGCGACGGGTGCAGTTGCCTCCACAGATACTTGCTCAAGTGATGCTGACATACTGTAAATAGGTGTGATTGACGAAATGACCGGGAAGTGGGAGAAAACAGTTCAGTGATCTTGGTGCTCAATTACAGTCGGGAGCTACACAATTCTGCTCCAGTTCCTTTTAAACTCGCCTGAAAGCTGCCCAAATGTCAATCTTAATCTGGTTCTCACTGACCTTGCCAAACAGGCACTGCTCCCCAAATTACTTCCTCTCGTACCAGGACCAGTGAAATGCAGTGATCTAAAAGCACACCTTGCCACAGACCAGCCAACTCTTTAAGGGGACTAATATGCTGGCAGTGGGCCCCCTGCCAGCCGCCCACACCCTGAGCCCGTTTCACCCGCAGCTTTGCCCTTGCTGCGGATTTAACTCCTGGGCTGTGGGCAAGATTCAGCAACGTGGCCGCAGTCAATGTACATGGGGCAGTGCAAAGCAGGAAAACAAGGCAGGGCTCACACCCCTGCGTACACCAACACCCTGCACCCTTTCCCCGTGGGCTTCATCACAGTAAGCAATCAAAAGTAATAAGTGGAAAGAAATCCCAGCAATTATCCAGACCAGCGTTCCTTTATAAGGAAAATATCTGCAAACTAGAAATTCTTCCTTGTTAGAATAGAAGCCCTGAAACATCTCGAATATAGTGTGACCCCCCAAGTGTCCCCATTTAAGATTCAACAAGGTTATGTGTATTAATTAAATTTGGTCTGAATTGCAAGAATTTCCTACGGGTCAAATAAGCTACTGAACCAAATAACATTGCAATTTTCCATATTTTGGCATAGAGCCCAGAGAAGTTTTTTTTGTTGCTACATGTTGTCCATGCTGATATCCCATGCAAAGATTCTTGACCTCTTTTAAATGGGCACTGATTTGCAAATGTAGATCTTCTAGTATCTCAGTTCATCACAAAGTTAATGATGTGGAGGATCAGAGAAAATCAATGCACCCCTTATCCTATGTCATCTTAATGTTCTACAGAACTTAGACCTTTATCAGTAACCACCATGAAAGCCACTCTAAATGACTAAAGTGTCGAGTTCTGGATCTCTGATTTTAAAATAGAACCTTAAATCTCGATGTCACAATAAAATGTGCTTCTATTAGCCAAGTCCTAGTATACCTAATCATAAATCTGTTGCTGGCAACAGCTGATCGGCCCTCAGCATGGTCTCTATGGGTGAGAGAAAGATTTCCCTATTTGCGTCATACCACCTTATTGATTCTGACCCTTTGATCTAGTCTAAAATTTAGCCAACAGGTTATTAAAAAAGAAATGAAAAACATTCTCCCTGGGTAAACAATAGGAATGGGGCAACCTGAGCTTGTCTCAGTCTGGCAAGTCTCTGATAACGTGCACAATCCACCTGGTAGATGTAGCGCACAAGGCCTACACCCTTACTGTCCTTATTTCCCCAGACAAGGAGAAAACGCTCATAGGGTGGCCTTTCTGTTCCTAAAGGAGGTTTTGGTGAGGCTGGGTTTTGAGAATGGCCACATGTGGGATCTGTAGTGGCCGTACGGCAAGTGTCCTGGTTGGTGGATTCCCCTAGCCCCTTTTTGTTCTCCAGGGCAATGCAACAGGGATGCCCCTTAACTTTCTTGCTCTTGGTGTAGACCCTCTAGTGGCTAAATTGGGAAGATGGTTTTAGGAATATATGGCATGGGGTGAGGCCCAAAAGTTGCTGATCATATAGTCTACGATATTTAAGCTTGATTCCTCTATTGCATCCCTCTTGGTGTTTACTGGGATTCCGAAAGGCATTTGGCTTTAAGGTTAGCCTAGATAAAAGTGTGGCATTATTCTGAATATTTATGTCCCATCTGCCTTTTTTTTCAAAAATACTGGATGGATTTATACAAAATCAAAAAAGGAATATGTTCTACGCTTTGTGCCCAACTTATTTCTTAATGATGCAAATCTGTGTTAACTCTGCATTTTCAATGGAGACGCTTTTTGAGAGATATATATTTATTAAATAACTTTTTATAAAAAACCTGTGAAATTCAGTGAAGAAAAACTTCGTAGAAGAAATGTTATGGTTACAGGGCAAAATCTAAAAACCAAAGAAATTTGCCAGCTATGCCACCATAATTTGTGTCACTGCCATGCACTGGTAAGACTAACACCCAGGACATAACAAATGACGAGGTAGCTGGTCTGTCCACCAGGCAGTCCAGAGACACTTCTAAAGGCTCTGAAGGACTGGATCGTTGAAGGTGTCGAGACTAGTTGCTTCCACTAGTCCAAGGACTGAAGCACCACTTGGGGTGTTTGGAGATCAGGCAGAAGAGCAGGGCTTCACTGAGCCAGACACTGGAGGGGATGCTGGGCCACGGCAAGAGTCATCTATGGGTTATCAACTGGCTGCTCTTCGATGGATTCTTGGCTCCATTGCAGATCTGAAGAATAGCTGCATAAGTCGTCCTTATCCCAAAGTTTAGTTGGAAGCAAGTCCAAGCCTACCAATGGTAAGAGTCTGCACCATTTAGGCTGGAAGAAGGCCAAAGAAGCCAGGGAAAATCTCATGGCATGGCCATTTAGGGCACTAGCCACATCTAGGAGCCATACACTGTAAACGTGCACACCAGAAATAATGCAAAAACTGTAACAATTTAACTGTTTCCACCAGCGTGTACTTATGCACATGTAAAAGAAAACAAAAATCCCACGAGTATAAAGCCAATGTAAAATTCAAAAAAATACTCTTGCTCACAGCTTTCCATCCTTTAGCGTTTGAGCAACCATGTCTAAAAGTATGTAACCCATTTTTCCTGTGGGTTAATCATGTTGCCTTTTTAAGAGGACTACCCAGTAGTTACTTGGAAGCTTTTTTTGTTTTTCTATTTGATAGCTGCAACAACCTTCTGGGGTACATGCTGATACCCAGGTTATTGTCAAGGGTGCACAGTGCCTGTATTTTTCAGACTTAGTATTCTTCTGGGGGAGTTGTTGAAATTAACCAAATAGGAGGTTAACTTGCATGTCATACTATCACAAATGGGGGTTACAGTCTATTTTCACTGATGTGTCTTCCTGCTTTGGGGTTCGCACATCTGCCTGGATGTGTGTGGTAACTCTAAAGGGGGCCTCTTATTTCCATCCAGCTATTGCCATCCTTTACTCTGACCTGGGCCTTTTGGCAATCATGAAAGTCTTCTTGTGGTCCATCTCAACAGCTAGGCTTCATGTGGACTCTGCCAGACACAGCAGTGAGTAGGGATTTCACGTGGCTGCACTCTTCATTGTGACTGTCAGGAGACATCGCTACAGTTACTGTCTGGTTGTTCCTTGTGACCCTTTGGCTTATGGTCACCTGCCTTTTATACTCTTTTACACCAGGTTTGGGGGATGCGTGTCACCCAGCATCATCTAACTGGGCGCTGCAGACAGAAATAAGATAAATAATTGTTACAGATTACATTTTTAGACCTGATGGATGATGACCTATGGAGTTTGGAAAACAATGAGAATCAGATCAATGTCTTAAAATGAAAGGACATTTTCTTGGGGATCATTTTATTATTCTCTCTAGGAGGAAACTAATACCAACATGGAAGAAGTTGCTTCTACCAACTATGTAAGCTGGTGGTGCATAAGTGAATCTTGGCTGTCTCCAAGATCATGAGTCTGTCCACCTCATCAAAGTCAACTTTTTGAAAGATTTGCTAGATTCCCTACATGAATGATACATATGAGTGAGGAATGCTGTTCTTTTTTGGAATAATTGTGGGGCCTAGGAGGGAATTGTTTTTTTTTTATTTAGAAAATGTGGAGGATCATGAGCACCCCTCCTGGATGGGCAATGGCCTCCAATCCCTCAATGGTGCATTTCCTGTTCGGTGTGGGCCTTCTTCTTCCTCCCAAGGTAGTTGCAGAAGTGCATGATGCTTCTAATCATTGCTGTGGTCAAACCGGCTAAGTTTCCAAGAACGGCAATGCCAGAGCCAGTCTTCTCCCGGCAGGACTGGTTGGCAATTCACCCAGTTTCTGAAACAGATCTTGGCCATGTGGCATCTGAAGCACTGGTGTATGGTCACCTTGACACCTCACCAAAATCTAGAAGGCGATCTGGAAACATTCTATAAAACCGTACTGCTCCTTATGAAAATGGCCATTCCTTTAATTTCAACCTGTGAGAAATGGGGCATACTGGCCCATTGTTTCAAGCCCACTTTGGTAGTGATGGGTACGTATGAAAAAATAGTATTACACTGTTTTTTCCTTGCAACATGCTATCAGTAATATTCATTTTGCTAGGTTGCTTCTCCACTTGTTTTGCCCATTGGAAGCTCTATCCTTTTTTGTGATATTAACTTATTAGCGAAGTTGAAACCTAAATCATTTCTGGTTTCATGCAAGTGTAGTGGGAAGCTTATTCTGTTATTGCAGATCTGCTCACTCAGAGAGCACCATTCATGTTCACTTAAGATAAGGTACTCTGCTGGAAGCTTCCGTGCTTGTTTGAAAATGCTCTTGGATTTTTGCAGTAAGCGGGACACTTGCTTTTTCAACTGATCTAGAAAGGCTCTTATGATTAGTGCACATCCCACAAAAGAAAGAACTAAGCAGGTGGTTTGATGTGGAGTGAAGAATCAAAACGTGGATCAAAATCGGAAGTGCTTTATCATTGAAAACATGCAAGAGAGGCATAAACAACAAAATGTATATTGATCCAATCATCGAATAAAGGATACAGGGACATATAGATCATGCTTTTTCTTACCAGACTTAATTTATATAGTGCAAACCATGCTGCTGAGCAGAGGAGTCTAGTACAATAATGATGGAAGGGTTACAAAAGTCAACATCTAGGGTATGCCAAGGAGTGTCTGGCTTGTAGTGTAGACCAGGAGATGGTTGTCCTGAAATGAGAGCTTGGTATTTGTGATGTCTCCTAGGTATTCCTTAAAGAGCAACGTTCCTAGCCTCTTCCTAAAGTGAAGGCGTTTCAGAGTTGTTTATAACTGAAACCAGGGTGTTGTTCATTTGTCTGTGTCTCTTGGGGGCTAACTTGATCTCAAGCCTAAAATACCTGTGGCTCCTAGCAAGCCACCAGAAGTGGAGAGTTTTGCAGTGAGTACGCTAACATTCAGGTGTTCATGTCCTCGTATGTGATGCATGTTCTCTTGAAACAGTGTTTTTTTTCTTGCCGGAATGGGCAACCAATGTAATTTTCTTAGAATCCTGCAGATATGGTCACTTTATTTGGTTCTGGTGATTAGACACCATGCAGCTCAATGGATAGCAGTTGGGGGCCATTGTGGTGTGGTTGCAATCTTAGCAAGGATTGCTTTGTTGCTGTCTAGGTGTGAAACCACAAGGGCTTTAACTCTGTCCTCAAACTTCGATTGAGGTAGAAAAGGTTTGATCTTCTGGAAGAGAGATAGTTGGTACTATGCAGTTTTTAGGATTCTTTTTTTAATGATCTGTTGATGGAAGGATAAATTGTTTCCATCGATGAACCCACGTGATTATGCTGATGGGGCCAGTTGAGGGCAGAGCTCCTCTGATTGCATGTCATTTATCAAGCTCTTACCCGCTTATGTTTTGAGGGGTGGTCTATGAGGATGAACTCTTTTTTTTTTCTCCACGGGTTGAGCTACAGGTTTGAGCTCATCGGCCAGGTTTGGATGGCATCCAAAACACGCTCACTGGTAAAATCAGCCAACTCCAACATAAAATCAACTCCAAGTGCTCTCTTATAACCGCTCCTGTGCCTCTACCCACACACACGGAACCAAGCTTGGTTATCCCTTGCTTCCAATTCCAACCTATTTCGGTCACTGACCTAGAAACCATCATCAAGGGTCTTAAACCTTCCCGCTGTAAAGGGGACACCTGTCCTGCCTCCATTGTCAAAGACCATGCAGACACACTGCTTGCAGCCATCAGTAACTCCTCCTTTGCCACTTGCTCTGTGCCCACTGCCCTCAAAGAATCCAGAATATCCCCATCTAAAAAATAAATCCTTGGACCCTACCATCCCCGCTAACTACCAGCCCATCAAAACTGTCCCCTTTTCTACTGAAAATCATTGACAAAGTTACCTACCTCCAGGTCTGTGACTTCATTGAATCTAATAACATCCTAGGCACCCCTCAATCAAGCTTGTGCCCCAGAAAGGGCATGCAGACAACCCTCCTGGACTTTAAAAAAAAAAAAACTTGACGATGCACTCGCCTTATGCAAGCTCTCGCTGCTCCTTGACTTATCAGCAGCTTTCAACCTGGTCGACCACACCATGCTTTGTCATCACATCACTTCAGCTCACTTCTCCCCCAGAAGCCACCAAATGGATTGCATCTTTCCTGTCTAACAGAACTTCAAGAGTCTTTGCTGGTGATGCAGCAGCCAGCCCCTGCTCCCATCACAGGCACCGTACCCCAAGGCTCTTGTCTCTCCCACCTTCTATAACAGTTATACTAAGCCCCTCTTCGACCTCCTTGATTCATTCGGGACTCCCTACACAAACTACGCTGTTGACACTCAAATAATCATCCCCCTATCAGCCAACCACTCCCAAGACTCTTCCAAGTTTGAATGGTCTCGTAGATGGCATTTACTTTGGATGTCTAAGCACAGCCTTTGTTTGAATGATGAAAAGACAGAACGTCTGATCATTGGCTCCCCAGCACGCCTCACCAAACTTGATAAGTGCTTCAAATACTTCATTATTGAAGGCAATAACATCCCTGTTGCATGTGCAGTGAAAAAGGGGTCTATCTTGATGCCACCCTCAACATGTCAAGGCAGGTGAATCACATTGCATGCACTTCTGCCTATGCCTCTAAGCTGATCAATGCCAGCAAACCTTTCCTTTCATCTGTAAACTGAACCAACATCACCGAGCACTCATTGGTTCCAAATTGGACTATTGTAATTCTCTGCTGTGTGACACTTCAGAGGAAAAACTTGAATAAGCTGAACGTGGTTCAAAATAATGCCCTCCGAGCAGCCACTGTCCTGGGCAAACATGACCACATCTCTGAAATGAGGAGAGCCCTCCATTGGCTCCCTATCAGGGAAAGAATAACATTCAAAACTCTTTCCATGACACATCAATGTTTATCCAGCCACGCACCAACATACCTCATCCAAAAGATCAAAAGACATGACCCTACAAGACCAACTCGCTCTGCCTACAACCACTGCTTGGAGATTGACAGATAATACTGCAAAAGAGACGGGGGACCATTTTCCCAGTCCGTGCTGCCACCCTTTGTAACAACCCCCTTCACTCCACCGGCAGGCTCGACCCACCTACCAGATTTTCAGAAAGCACCTGAAAAAGCCACCCTTTCATGTAACTGCTACTTTAGCATCATCACTGTGTACCTGTTTTTCTGTACCTAGTGCCTAGATGCCCCTGGGATGCTATAGATGCATAAATAAGAGATAGTCCTTGAGTTGTGAGATGTCCTGTGCACAATTCATTTTAAGATATAGCTGGGTGTCATCTGCATATGGGCGACCTGATTGCCTCAGTGAGGGGTAACCCTACCTTCCTAATGTATAGCTTGACGATTATGACAATGAACAGGGAGAGAGTGGCACCCTGAGGGACTTACATGTGAATGGGGCGCTGGGGGGGGGGGGGGGTTGGTCTTAATTTACCCATTTGGACTGATTGGTCGCTTTTAGATAAGTAGGAGGTGACGCAGCTAAGGACTGTCAGTGAGTTCCATTTTATCCAATAGCAGTTTGATTCACTGGGTGCGATCTATCATGTTGAACTGGGTGGAAAGGTCTAGTAAGACCAGGGAGCAGTCTCATTTGTCTATCATGAGGAAGGCATTGCCAATAACATTTGGTTGCCCTTTCTGTGCTACAGTTGGGACTGAAATCGGAATGGTAGTCCTGGAGAAGGCCTTATCTGCAATTCTGTACAGGAGTTGGTTGGGACCGATTTCTTTACGATTGTACATGGGCACGCTAGTTCCAGAGGTCGTCCGCGTGAGTCGTGGTAATCCTTTTTCCATGAGCTTAACTCTGTGTTTCACATTTGAATGGCCCCGCTGAAGTTTGTTCCAGGTAAATGGTGACTCTAGCTGTTACAACACAGAAAATGGCTGAGCTAAGCCAGACATTTGGCGCGAGTCATCACTTATTTGCACATCCCATTAGATGTAAAGTCGTAGGCAGCATGTAGTCTTTTCTCCTGATCCCCGGCAGCCATTTATTTTGCTTTTTTTTTTTCTCAAGTTGAGAAACAGTTGCAGCGCCGCTTCTCGACTCGAGAAAAATTGTAGTTGATACCCAGTACGACGTGGCTGAGTACTAATGGCAATATGACCCTGAAGCCTGAGCGAAGCAAGGGCTTTAACGTAGCCCTGGGGCATGCTTCGCTCAGGCTTCGAACTATGGCCCGGTGGCATTCCCCGACCGGTAATGACCCCTCTCCTCGAGTCATATTGCCTAAGTATCCTTCCCCAGTACAACTGACCACCTACCCCTTTGAAGTTGAGGCTTCTGATGGTGTTGCAGGACTTGCTGCATATGCACACAGGCTTCCAAAATGTCCACTTGTGTGGAAGAAAAGTACTGCTCGTTTCTGCTATCATGGTCTCTTACCCAATCTGGTTAAACAGTGTACACTAGGAGGGAAGTTGTAGTTTCAAAGAAAACCTTAATTCCCTTGCTTGTAGGGTTGTATGTGATTTTACCGCGGCCAAAATATCTTGGCAAAAAATACCCAAAAGACCATTATTTTGTTACCATTTTTGCATTTTTATATGCGGGGGAGACCCCCGTGCCCCCATACTCCCCATTAAATAAATTACTACCCTAACCCACCACCACATATATAGTGCAAAATAAGTTTAAAAACAAATCAGTATTTTTTGCCGCCATAAAATCATTGGATACCAAAGGCTACCTATGGGGCTTGCAGCACACTTCATCCTGGGGTCGTCTTTATCATTTTCATGTATTTGTGCTTATACATCGCTTAGTGCCAAAACTTTGGACAGGTTGTATAACACTGGTACAAAAATCAAGGAGTAATAAAACCCATGCTCAGTTTAAAAAGAAAGAAAACACAGTTTCGGATATTAGCAAAAGAAGAGTATGGGGTTAGATTTGAAGTAGAAAGAGGAGCATAATTCCAAAATTTAGGAGCCAAGTGAGCGAATGAGCAAAAGCGTGATTGGGCACAAGAAGGGTGGGGGAGTGCTAGTGAATGTAGAGGCTGTGATGGTTTGTACCAGGGATATAAGGGAAGAAAGATAGGGAGGTGCCATCCCATAGAAATATTTGAAAAGACTACAAAGAAATTGATATTGAAGTCCGAACTCCAAGGATAGCCATTGGACTGAGTGAAGTGCCTGGGTAACAGAACCATAAGGAGTAAGACGACAAATGGAAGAATTAAAGGTCGATCGGAGAACGTGCAAGCGGATATGTAAGGAAGCTGAGGAAAAGAGAAGAGCAGTAGTCCATGTGGGAGAGAATGGTGCTAGAGACCAGGCGCTTGACTGCAATGAAAGTTAGAAAAGGGTGGACCTTGCAGATGCTGAATAATTGAAAATGGCAGACACCCGCAGTAGATGAGATCTGCGGAGGAAAGGAAAGTGAAGGCTCAAATGTAATACCATGATTTGCGGACAGTGGCAGAGGGGGGTTTGGGGAGGGAAGAATGAGGAACAAGTGATGGAATTTGAGACCACATGTAACCAAAATATCTGTCTTTGAGAGTTCAAATGGAGAAAGTTCAACGACATCCAGGAGAGGATTATCGCTGGCTCTGTGACCTGATCTTCAGGCCCTAAATGGTCCGTGTGGATTGGGGAGGGTGGCTGCAGCCACGCTCCTAATGCCGCTGGGTGGTAGATGGTTTCTTCTAGGGGCGTTGGAGGGCTTGGTGCTTTTGGAAATCTCCAGAACAAACTGAACCAGTTGCTGTGTCACAACTATGTACACTGTTGAGGTTTGCTGGCATTGAGGGAGCCTGTGGTCAGGGTAGGAATCCACCAATCAAAAACCGCAAATCTTCATGTGACAAGGTATTTTTTGAAAAACCGAGGTATAGCATAAAAGTTCCAGAGGGCCAAAGTGTACTAATTCCAAGTCATTTTCCCTTCTGTCTCTTTGGAGCCTCCTCTTATAACTCCAGTAGGCCACTGCCCACCATCCCCCTTGAGGGAAGCTAATGTTGTAAGCCTCTCTTCAGTTCACATATGTCTCACGGGCAGATACTGCATTTGTGTGATCCTCCTCTAAGGAAAGGCCTCTTTGCAGTGCCACTTTCTGCTTATTTGGCTTTTCTGCAAGGCCTGGCCTGGCAAGATACTGTATTCAATGCAGAGGCTCAATGGAACTCCAGTGTCTTGGTGACTTGCGTTTGTTAATATTGACCTCTGGCTGTAAGTAGCACAAGCTGATACTTGGGCCCACGACCCACCAAGGTAATCCCACTTGAAGCACACAGGGACTGGCGGGGTAAACCAAGTTCTAGGGAACCACCATGCTAGGGTCCATAACCAGTGAGCAAAGATCATACACCCCCCACTCCCCGACCCACCCGCCTTCCATGTGCCTGCTAAACTGAAGCTTGGGGGTGTTGCACGGCTGATCACTGATGCACAGGGTCCAGGAAGGCAGCACAACCTCAGGCGTTGTTGTCATTGAGCATTGGGTCTACATAAACGGGTCTGTCTGAGGATGTGCAGGGCCATTTCAAAAATGATGTGGGGGTTTGCCCTTCCTTAGTGCTGGGAAATGCCCCCTTTATCTTTCAACATGTGGTGTAGTTTGGCCTCTCACATGCTGGACTGGTCGCGGCTTGCAAAGCCATTCTATTTAAAACTGGACAGAAATACATGCCCATTGAGATTCCAAATGCAAAAGGGCAGTGGAAAAATGGAGCAATATGTATGTTTTTGGTGCAGTTTTCTATGCCTCCGACACAAATCTGATCACACAATATATTAGGAGTAGGAAGAATGCTTGGAAAATTATCTTTTTTTAAAAAAACTTTTTTTTCTTTTTTTTTTTTTTACAATGTTCTTATTAAATTACAAGTCTTCTAATCAACGTAATGCTAAATATTTGTGGTTCTGTTAGCTTGCACGGGTGCTGGAGTGACTGTACAAAAACACTTTTTTGGAGGTTTTCAAAAACCCTTCTGGTGCAATGGGCTTTGACTCCGGTTTAGTTGGGGTGATTGGTTCTGAGCCCCCACAAGTTTGGCAGTTGCTGATCCTAAAAACCTTTTGCACTGGGTGGTTCTTACCTTCCTATCTTGAGGGGGCTTTAAATTCTCCTAGTCTGAGGGGCTTTGACACTGAGACTTCTTGTGTAAGCGGCTCCGACGCCCTCCTCATATTGGTGTCTATGAACGTCAGAGGGTTGCTGACTCTGTGACGTCCTGATTCTTCATAGTATCAGGTGTTCAGATTCTGAAATCTTGTGCGTTAGGGGGCTTTAACACAACGACCCTCCTACCTTGGTGGGGCTTTGATTGAGCCTCCTCTTACATGGGAGGGGCTCTAAATCTGCCATCTTGTGAAGGGAGGATAGCTAAGTGTCAACGCGCGGGTCTTGGAAGCAAGACCACGCTGAGCAACAATAGTTCAAATCCTGGATCTGCGCTTAAAATTGACCTCGGGTATTAAGTGCGTTATAAATACCTGTGCTTGCACGATCCAAATGTACAAGGCCTAGTAGGATCGTTCCCCTCTCCTCCACCCCTTGAATTGTTGCATCTTGAGACACACGTGTATAGGCGCATTACAAATGAACAATAAATGACATGGAAGGAATCCTCCCCCTCCTCTGATAGGCTTTGATTTTAAGTAGGGTTTATTATTGTCTGAAAGGTGCTGACTTGGAGAGACTGATACCCTCTTGGTCAGAGAGGTTTTGACTGTGGGACCGTCAAGTGAGTGGTTCTTGCTCAGAGCCCATCTTTGCCTGAGGGGTGTGGCATTCAGATCCCCTTGGTCTTAGTGACCTGACACACTACTGTGACCCTGCATGTCCGAGCGGTACTTAAACAGAGTTTGCACTAACTCAGTGTCTGCACTCTGGCTCTCAAGATGTTTTGGACTATAACCTCAATGACCCTTCAGCATTGACTATGCTGGCTGGGATTGATGGGAGTTGTGGTCCAAAACATCTGGAGAGCCAAAGGTTGCCAGCCCCTGCACTAATTGGTTCAAAACGTCATGGATTTAGTTACGCTGATTGTAGATTAGGAGAATCATTACAAGCTTTGGTTTTTCATCCTTAAATCCAAAAATGCTATGCATTGTTAACCATGTGTGAGCCAAGAGTTTCTGCTTGCAGGCATTTTGTTATCTAGTGTCACATAGGAGAATTTCATCTTGGGCAGTAGTTCTTTATATACAGTTTTCCTTTGTCTGGTAATCAACTGTTGGACTACAAGTACCAGAATGCAAAGAAAAATGAAGACTTAAGGAAGTGTTCCCACCTGACCAGGGAACGCTTCCATGATCATAATATTTTTAATAGGGGGATGGAGGTGATTGTCCTACTCAACTTTTGCATGGTTGCATTTCCACAGTGCAAATGCAACCACGATTCGCATGTTTCACCTAGGGCCACAGGTAGTGGGCCGCATTCTCTCTGCGAGATGGTGGACAGGCTCAGTTGACAACAAAGTATCGCCTTCAAACCATTTCTACTACAGCGAGGAGGGTTATTTCCTCGTTTTTCAGTGTGACATTGCAGCTCATGGAAGGATTAATTGAGATGACCTTTCATGAAGGACGCCAATAGCTTTAATGGACAACCAGCACTCACTCTGGCCTGAGAGTGTGAGAGGAACAACCACCACTCACTCTGACCTGAGAGTGTGAGAGGAACAACCACCACTCACTCTCGCCTGAGAGTGTGTGAGGAAGGAGAATTTCCTCGGCCATGAATGATTAACAAAGTACCAACCATGTGTATCTCCCACTTTTTTTGCAATGTTCATAGTTCTGTGAATCTTGGATTGGGGGCTATCATTGGGTTGTCCTCGCCTCCTCTGACCGACATGGTCAGGCATATGCGACTTTATAAAGAAGTCACAGCAGAAGTGAGGAAATGTCTTCCGCTGCGAGTTGTAACCACAATCCACAGCACCACTCTATGGCTTTCTGGCCTTGCCTACTGTACCTGGTATTGCGGAAAACGTAACTAAAACCAAATGTGCATTGTCAAATAATACCTTGGTCTGAGCCCTGGGCATCAAAGCAAGGAAACCTAAAGGATGTGTATTTGGCCAGTGGCAAATATGCAATAAAAAAGGGGCCAACTCCTTCAATGGGGGCACTGTAGAAAATTGCAAAGCATTAGAACGCTGTGCACCGTATCAGATGACAGGCGTATAAACCATTCGCTCCCACAGATGTCAAGTGACTCTGAAGTGTGGCATTAATTATGCAGACCTAGTGTTTGAAGTCTGCTAACCCAAGCATTAAGGAGTGTGCAAACGTAAGGCGTGAATAGTGGGATAGCCTGGTGATCCAATGTGCTCTATTGGACTATTTTGGAACATTACAAAGTGTTAGTTCAATCAATATTAATTGTGTGAGTTGAAAAGCAGGTATTGCAAAACTGCATAACTCTCAACGTAGGCCTACTTGGAGGCTCCTAGTTTGTATCCAATACTCATAAAATGATGCTTTTTTTACTGGGACACCCTACCGTACAACTTTTGCATTTATATTGGATCACACTAGCTTCCACAGCAATGAGCCATGATCATGAACACGTCTGCACCGCCTGATGACACCCAGAATGATCCACATCAGCAAACCCACTCACCCAGGCTCTGACCGACCCCAAGCCCCTTTCAGACAGGCCAACAGAACTACAAGACAACAGTGGCAGGTGAGTGCTGCACTCATTCCACCATCCCAACGAGGACAGGAAACCCCAGCGAAACAGGCCTTGAATTCTCATCTAATGGTAGTGTGCAATGCATGGTGATGGCGCACTATGTTTAAATTGTCCCAACGTGTGATTTGCATTTTCACTCTACTCCAGAATTACCTGTGGCCCCAGCACTACAGGCTAGCACAGTCACATCGAGGTTGGCATGTATCCAACTTTTGGGAGAACATTTCTCCAATGCAGCCTTGCCTCTTGGTCTGCTTCTGCTTTGAGTTCTGTGCCATGTTTTTAGGTTAAGGACTTTAGAGGTATGGTTACTATACAGTGTATAGATGAAATGGAGTATATGCAGTCCTTCAGGTGGGATAAGAATTCGAGGGGGGCTCTAGTGTGCCGTGATGCCCATTTTTGGGGAGGGGCCTAAAAAACATCTAGCACACCCGCCTCAAATCCCAAAGCATTTAAAGAGGTGGGGCCTACGATATTAAGAGTGACCTAACCTACCCACTCTAGTTTTCAGATGTGCAATGAAAGGGAGTCCATTCTACTTTCCAAAATGTTTGAAAACAACCTAATTCAAAATGTATTTGACTGATGTTGTAATTGTAAACCTGATTCATGGTGACATCTACTGGCAAAGAGTAACATTGCCACTCAGCTTTGTATTAACATTACTTCAAGGAAGATAACTGGTCGAGAATGTCAGTTTGGAGAGCCCTGCAAAACCCTGACTCAAAGGCAATATCCGAGACTCCCAGGGCTGAGCCCTGGCTAGTCTCAGCCCACTTAAAGCCCCGAGTATGTTTCCCAATGCAAACTGCAATGGGCTATTACCTTATTTTATCATTGAGGTTGCATAACCTATGCCCCACCATAAGCTTCATTAACCTCCAAGCATACTCCCTGTCTCCACCTCAAAGAGAGCTAAAATGTCGGTGAAACATGTCTGTAATTATTAAATCCTGTCTGCAAATGTCTGTCTTTTGCTAACAAATACACATTTAATAACTGTGACTTCCTAAGTGATATATGTGTATGCCCACAACCTCAGTTTGTGCCTAGAGTCTATGGAAAATTCCTATGCAAAGCAATGCAGGGGTTGTGTAGTGTGCATCTTATCACTGGGCGTGTTTATTGTCCTCTGCGCATGGCAACCTGCAGGACATGTGAAATACTAAATGGAAACTTAAGGAAAGCTATTAAGCTTTGTTTGTCAAGAGTCACAAGGTGGGAGGTAGGTGACATTGCAGTTTAAATGGTTAAAATGCCCTGGCGCCGGCCCTATCCATATGGACGTCTCTCATGGTGGGGGCGGGGGGTGCACTTTGGACTTTTAGGGAAAGGGAACTCCTTACATGTATGGAAAGTGGAATGTACCCTGCCTCCCTCTCGTACAGCATGTTTAATGTTCATACTTCAATGTCTGCCTCTGTACACAGTGCCTGGAGGGGATTCGGTTTGCAGTGTGCCTGTTTACAAAAACCCAAATAGCTGGTGCATTGTGTCGTTGCAGGTCAAATGAGTCTGCTGGAAAATTCCAGAAGAAGGTTGGTCTACGTGTCGTGTTCGCTGGGAGGCTGTACCGTGGGCGTCTGGAGAAAGTGCAGAGGGCTTTATTTTACATCTGTGCTTCCTGTTGCCGTTTTGTTTTTGCATGTTTCTAGTTGGGTAGCAGTGTTTCAGAAGTGAATGCATTTGATTTATGAAGCATGAACATAGCAGAGAAGCCGCCTGTGCAGGGTGTGGGGCTACAGGTAGGATGCAGGGGTAGCAGAGGCTGCGTCTTCTTTGTTGGGTGAGCCCACCTTTCAGGATCGGTGCTGCTTCTGTTCCTAAGCCCATCACATGGGGTGGGTATGTGGGATGATGGTGGTAGTAGCCAACAGTATCCAATCCAATATGTAGGTACTTATTCAGTGTGTTTTTTTTCTTTGCATTCTAGGGCTTGCAGTTCTGCTTTTCCCATTATAAAACTCAGACAAGTCCCTTAATTCCAAGAAAGATCCCAGACTCGATAAGAACCTACAGATTGGAATGGATAATGTTGGCAACTATGTAGTAGGTGCAGCTTTGTGCACATTCCCTTCGGCTAAATACATTGTCTGGAAATGTGGTATGTTCCAATCCAAGTTTCTTTATTAATTTGTTCTCCTGCAGTTATTGTCTCCTTTAGCATGTTGATTTTTAGTTCTTTAAAAATTGCGCCGGTTTCATGCGGTAAAGCACAAATGGACAGGGCCACAGATTATTTATTTTGCATTTGTAAGGCTCTTGTACATCAAGTAAATTGTGTTTCAAAGTGCCCACAGGGCAGCAGGGAGGGACATGGGAACGAAAGGCAAATATAAAAACAATGAAGAGAAAGAAAGAGGCGTACCTACAAGGCCTTGTGAGCATTCAGAACGTGCAAGTGCAGAGAGGGAGAAGGGAGAGGGGAGTGGATAAGTGCTAGGTGTTCCGCTGAGGAAGTACTAGGAGGTAAGTTGCAAGCAGTTGTTAAGTGCCTGGCAGAGATCACTTGGTGAGAGTGGTCAACTGCCAATAGTAAGTGCAGGCCTGTGAGACAGCACAGGCCAGTGAGCGCCCAAAGGCAAGTGCTGGGAGTGGGCGGAGGCTGGAAGGGATTGGGGTGTGGGGGGCAGGAGCCAGAGGGATACATGAGGGCCCTGGTCACCCATCTCAGCGACTGTGGATTTTAGCGGGGGAAGGAGAAGGAGGAGGTGAAAAAGAAAGTATTAAGGAGCTTCCGGAATTTGAGGAGATCTCGGCTCAAGACGGAGAGGAAGGTGGAGGCTGTTCCAGAGGAGGGATCCAGCCGATGAAAGAGATCGGCCACCAGCTCGCTGTTTTGAAAAGCGCTTGACCAACAGATTTGGCGCATGAGGAGCGTAAAGATCTGGAGGGAGAGTATTTGGTGAGAGCCAGTTATAGATAGCGTGGTCCCCGGCCCCAGACAGCCTTATGGATGATGCAGAGGGATTTGAATTTGATTCTTGCAGCAACTGAGAGCCAGTGGAAAGATTCTAGGGCTGGTGAGATGTGGTCCCTGGGATTGAGGCCAAGGAGAAGTCTTGCATCCCTATTCTGGATAAGCTGGAGGGTGCGTAGAGTGGAAGAGGTCAGGTTAAGGAAGAGGCTGTTGCAGTAGTCCAGCCTAGAGAGTACCAGAGCTCTAGAGACATTGAGCTTGTGGGGGAAAGTGAGGAAAGGAAGGATTCCTTTGAGAAGTTGGAGTTGAAAGTGGGCCTTCTTGGCAAGGTCCCGGATGTGAGGGAGTAAGGAAAGAGGAGTCGAAGATGACTCCAAGGTTTCTGTCTTGGGAAAAGGGGGAGATGCCAGAGTGAAGGCAATAAAGAGGGAGCAGGAGTCCCAATGGGAAGGATCTCAGTCTTGCTGGTGTTGAGGCAGAAATCATTGGTGGTACACCAGGACTGGATGACAGAAAGGCAGTTGGGAATGATGGAGGAAGTAAGGAGAGGATCAGAGGAAAGTTTTAAGAAGAGTTGTGTCCTCTGCATAACACTGGAAGAAAGGGCTGAAAGTGAAAATTAGGTGTGCAAGCAGAGCAAGATCGATGTTAAAGAGCCAGGGAGAGAGGTTGGAGCTCTGGGGAATGCCACGGGTGGTGAAAGCTGTGGGAGAGGAGAAAGAGCCCAGGATAACCTGGGAGGGACGGTCAGTGAGGCAGGTCAGCCTGTCCAGTGCCTGCTCCGAGATACATAGGATATCCTGGAGCCGTTTTATGAGGATGGAGTGGTTGACTCTATCAAATGCAGAGAGGAGATTAAGTAGAATGAGAACAGCTGGGGAGTTTTAATCAAGAGATGCAAACAATTCTTCACAGGTGTTCAGAAGAGCAGTTTCCGTGCCTCTGGATGCTCGTAATCCAGATTGATGGTCATGTAGGCAACCAACAAGCTCAGTTCGGGGTAGACCAGCTTCTCCAAGAGCTTCCCAAGGAAGGGGGGGATAGAGATGGGGCGGTAGCTAGCCAGACACGAGGGGTCGGCAGAAGGTTTTTTCAGGGGAGTGGAGGGGGGCACAAGAGTGTGCTTGAAGAGAGGGGAAAGACCCAGTTGCAAGAGTGATGGCAGAAATCTGCACCTGCAGGGGCAAGGAAGCTGATATTGTCCTTAATAGTTCTGGAAGAATAGGGGGAGACCTGTTTGGAGGAGACCTTCATAGAGCGGACGACTCTAGTGACCTTGTTGGATGTGATAGGAGAGGAGGAGAGAATGGCAGAGGGAGGATGGGAGGCCATATGTATGTCCTGATTTGTTTTCAGTGAAGTGAGTGGTCAGTACATTGCAGATGGTCTAAGAGAGGAGTGGTGTTACTCACCAGTTGCTGAACTGGTTGGGGCGTTGCTCGACCTTGGGATAACCGAAGAGGGAGCAGCTCTGGAATGTTTTCAGTCTAAGATGGAGTGTACAAAGGTACGATCCAGAACCAGACCTCCTCAACGCAAGGACCTCTTTAAGGCAATGTACCCCTCTGCTGAATAACACAACAGCCAGAGGAATCAATTAACCAAAAGAGCAGGGAGAACCACACCGCCAAACCCAGGCTGTAAGAAACAAAGCACAATATTATGTCACTGACTTGGAGACAACTGTGGGAATTCAAGAGCAAACCAACAAACAATACCTGGTAAAGGTTTGATAGGACTCTAAGGCAATATAGGATGGGTAGTCGGAAAACAAGAAGACTGAAAATAAGGAGAGACAGGTAAGAATGGTAGTCTAATGCTATTCAAGAAAACAAACTAAATGACTAAAGGCTTACCCAATAGGTGTTTTTTCGGGTAGCGAAAGTACTAACCAACGGGAGGAAAAAATAACAAACAGGAAGGTTAGTAAAGGAAAACTACCCCGAACGGCACGAGGGTCGCAAACTAGATCCGGGATGGTGCACTACAGGAGAGCGTTCAGAATGTGCACAGGTGCTGGAAAAGTTCCAAACGCAGATGTCCACACGATGGGTCCAGTATGATAGGAGATGGTAAAGAAGGACTGTTCATGTGTTCATGTATCCCCCTAAACAGCAACTGCTCAAACGTGGAATGTTGTAGGCTGAGTGGTGGTCGGGTGAGGGGAAGAGGGCCAGCAAGAAGGCTTACCTTAAGAAAAGAAGGCAGCGTGAGTTCTCAGCAGGTAGGCGGAAACGCTGTTGAGGAAACCGCTACAAGGAGCGGCGCGCTGGCAGAATGGTTGCCTGAAGGAACGAAGGCAGCGAGGAGTGACGGCAAGCAGCCGCCGAAAAAGCTGCTGCAAGGATGCAGCAAGCCAGGATGGGACGTCGAATCGAAGGGTAATCCAGTAGAGTGGTCAAAAGACGTTCCGAGTTCAGGGTTGAAGAAGTGATTCTGGATCAAAGGAATTGCAGTAGTAACGCTAATTAGAAGCAGCATTTACTTCTTTGGCACTCGTATTTGAAGAGGAAAGGAGGCGTCACTGTGCGCGTATTGCGCGTAGACGTTGTGTCGCGTGACTACCCGGAACACGGGCAGCAGAAAAGCCACGTCTCCATGGTAATCTCCAGCGTTGCCAGATCGGAGATGCTTGGAGATGGGGAACGCGGCGGCGGTTCATAACAGTATCCACCCGCAAAGGCCACGGCAACCCCCTGGCAGCATGGAACGCACGCATCAATGCAGGTGAGTGAATATTAGACAAGAGTTCCCACGTGCGGTCCTCCGGACCATAACCCTTCCAATCCACCAAATAGTAGAGCGACCCTCTGGATACCTTAACATCAAGGATGGCAGAAACCTCAAATTCCTCCTGCCCGTCAACCTGAACGGGCGCCGGGCGTCGAGACAGACGAGTAGCCGGGAGGCAGGGTTTAACCAGTGCCACATGAAACACCGGATGGATTCGCCAGGCAGATGGTAGGGATAACCGAACTGCCACAGGATTGACGACCGCAGTGATTTTATATGGGCCAACATATTTAGGTAGGAGGGATTTTTTTCCCGGGATCTTCAAGTTGCGAGTCGACAACCACACCTTCATGCCCGGGGTATATACCGGGGCCGGGGTTCGGTGTGCATCCGCGGACTTCTTAGCGCTAACCTGAGATCGTAGCAAGTGTAACCGGACATCTCGATGTAGCTGATCCATGTCCCTAATACTAGCCAAAGCCGCAGGGTTGTCTTTGGGCAATGACGGATCCAAAAGGTAAGGATCGCGGGTGGAAACCATATAAGGCAAAGAAAGGAGACACCCCTGTGGCGGTATGTAATGAATTGTTGTATGCAAACTGAGCCGGTGGTAAGGCGGTTAACCAAGAAAACTGAAACTGGAGACATAGGCACCTCAGATATTGTTCCATAGTAGCGTTAAGGCGTTCTGTCTGCCCATCCGTTTGTGGATGGAAAGCCGAGGAAAATCGGTCATCTATAAGGAGAGAAGATGTAAGAGCCCTCCAGAATCTTGAGGTAAACTGTGTTCCTCTGTCAGAAACAATGATAGAAGGCAAACCAAATTGTTGAAAGACATGTATACGCACCAACTCAGCCAGAGTAGGGACATTAGGAAGACAGCACAGGGAATGAATACTGCATACTTGGTAAAGTAATCAATTACAACTAGAATAGTATTCATTCCTTCGATGGCTGGAAGCTCCACCACAAAATCCATGGATATCATTTGCCATGGTTTGTATGGTACTGGTAGGGGCCGTAGAAGACCCACAGGTTTGGTTCTAGAAGTTTTGCATTGAGCGCAAATGGCGCAAGCAGAGATGTAATCCATGGGATCTCTGGACATGGATGACCACCAAGACCACCGGCGAAGGGACTCTACCGTCTTTTGGTGGCCAGGATCTGACGCCACCACTGAGTCATGAGCCCAACGCAGGGCGTGAATACGGGCAGGGCCAGGAGGTATGTAAACACGCCCTTGGATGAAAGGAAGCCCCCCCTTGGACGTCCAAGTTGAGTGATGTTACTTCGGGTGAGTTGGAACTCACCCAATCCTCAATGATGGAACGTAGAGAAGGCTGGACAGTGCACCCACATATCACCTTTTCCCCCAGTAACGGCGCCGGATTTATGGAAACCGTTTTATCATTGGACGACTGCCTCGACAAGGCGTCCGCAGGGACATTCTGGCGTGCCGGGCGGTAAGTGATGATGAACTGAAATTGTGAGAAAAACAAGTTCCACCGAGCTTGTCGGACGGTAAGGCACTTCATGGTTTTGAATGCCAACAAGCTCCTGTGGTCTGAGTAGACAGTAACCACATGTTTGGCGCCTAAGAGATGGTGTCGCCATTCCATGAAAGCATCTTTAATTGCTAGCAGTTCTCGTTCCATGATAGGGTAATTTCTTTCATAGGTGGATAGTTTCCGAGAAAAGAAGGCAACAGGATGTATTACCCCTGTGAGGGAACAGGGTTGAGAGAGAATGGTGCCTATGGCATACCCTGATGCATCTGCTTCAACAAAGAAAGGGACGTCCTGATTGGGATGTTGTAATAAAGGAGCTGAGGTGAAAGCCTCCTTCAGAGATTCAAAGGCTGACTGAGCATCATCATTCCACATGAAACGGACCTTTGAACTAGTCAAGGCCGTCAGTGGAGCAGTAAGAGCCGAAAATGAGTGGATAAAACGTCGATAAAAATTAGCGAAGCCAAGAAACGATTGAAGTTCCTTGACTGTCTTCGGGATAGGCCAATCTAAGACTGCCTTGACCTTGGACTGGCTCATCTTGATACCTTGGTTGGGGATGTTAAAGCCCAAAAATTCGACCTCGGAGGAGTGAAAGACACATTTCTCGGCCTTGGCAAATAGATGGTTTTCTCTTAGTCTCTGTAGAACCATGGAAACATGTTGAACATGCTCTGCCATCGAGGCAGAGTAAATGAGTATGTCATCGAGGTAAACCACAACAAACCGTTCTTGGATGTCATGAAACACGTCATTCATAAATGCCTGAAAGGTGGCAGGGGCGTTACAGAGCCCGAACGGCATCACTAGGTACTCAAATAGACCAAAACGGGTTTTGAATGCAGTCTTCCATTCATCCCCGTCTTTAATACGGACGAGGTTGTAGGCTCCTCGAAGGTCCAGTTTGGTAAACACGCTGGAGTTGCCCAACTGATCAATAAGAGTGGAAATCAATGGTAAAGGGTATTGGTTCTTTACTGTTACCTCGTTCAGTGCTCTATAGTCGATGCAAGGGGGTAGGTCCCCTTCTTTTTTGGGAACAAAAAATAAGGGAGATGCTGCAGGGGACTTAGATGCGCGTATAAACCCTGTAGCAAGTGCTTTGACCAGATATTCTTTAAGGACCTGGTCCTCCTTAATGGATAATGAGTAAACTCGCCCCGAAGGTATCTTGGCCCCTGGTACCAGATCGATGGGGCAATCATAAATACGATGTGGAGGCAATGTCTCTGCCTTGCATTTGTCAAACACATCGAGAAACTGCGTATATTCGATTGGAACCGGAGGGATGGATGTCTTGGTGATTGCCCCTATATGAGCGGACAGACCTGATAGAACCCGGCTTGGATTGTCGTCAACAATGCCTAATGAGGAGAAACAAGTGCTGTTACAAAAAACAGATGGAAACTGAACCAGGCCTAAGGACCAATCTATCAGCGGGTTATGTAGTTTAAGCCACGGGATGCCCCAAATTACTCTGTAGGCAGGGGCTTGGATAACGTCAAAGCATATTTCTTCTGTATGGCCTTCGGCCGTGGTCATGGTAATGGGTATCGTTTGTTGAACCACCAATCCTGAAACGAGTGCTGATCCATCGACTGCACTGACATTTTCCGGGTGTGATTTTTTAGTTAATGCTATTCCAGCGGAGGTCGCAAAACTTTGATCGATATAGTTACCGTTGGCTCCCGAATCGATCACCACTGAAACCGGAACAGGATATTTCAAGGCACCTGTGAAGGTGACGGGCAGCTTGATTAAGGTAGTCTGGGTTTGGGAGGAACAGAGGGAGTCCAAAACCGACTTTCCCGATGTATGGACCCCATTTACTGTCGGGATTTGGCGTTTCCCGCCTTCTTCTTTGGTTTCTTGGAACAGTCTGGCAACAAGTGTTCTGAGGAACCGCAGTACATACACAAATTGTGTTCACGTTGTGCCGGAGTCAGCGGCCCTCATACGGCTCCAATCTGCATAGGTTCCGGGGTGGGAACCCCCGCAGTGGGGATGTCTGGGACAGAAAGCGGAATGCTGGGTCGCTTTTCTCCCTTGCGTTCCGCCCTTCTGGCATCTATCTGAAGAACCATGTCTAAAAGTTCATTAAAGGCGCTGGGCACCACTGGTACAGTAGACAGTGTGTCCTTTAGTTCCTCGGAGAGGCCCTGATAGAAAACTGCAGATTTCTTTTCTTCAGGCCAATCTGTTTCTGCAGCTAGTTGGTTGAAACCGGCCAGATAGGCAAGCAAAGGTGTGGACCCTTGTCTCAATTTGAGTAATTCAAGATCGGAAGCTTGTGAGGTGTAACAGGTATCAAAGACCCGACTCATAGCGGTCAGGAGGGCATCACAATTGTAAAGAACATGACTGTTCGATTCCAGCAATGGATTAGCCCAAGAGGCGGCCGTCCCTCCTAAGTGTGAAAGGACGAAAGCTGCCTTAGTGGTTGAAGTCGGAAAGGAGGTAGGATGACACAAAAAGTGTAATTTGCACTGGTTAATGAAGGTCCGATAATGTTTTGGATCCCCCATAAACCGTTCAGGAGGTGCCAGCGGGAACTGGGATGAGAGCACAATGGAAGGAGGCTCTGGAGCAGATATAGGAAAACCCGAGCCGGAGGGGGCCCCAGCTCCTCCTTCTTGCCCAGGAGGAGCAGATATAAGTGATTGGATCTCATTATTCCTCTGCTGGAATTTGGCTTTCATGGTAGCCATTTCCATTCTCAATCCCGCAAGGTGGTGCAGGATTTCTGCCATGGGATCAACCGGCTGTATGGCTTCTGCCATGGGCTGATCGGGTTCCATGTTTTTTACAGCTTCTAATTCTGTTACTCACCAGTTGCTGAACTGGTCGGGGCGTTGCTCGACCTTGGGATAACCGAAGAGGGAGCAGCTCCGGAATGTTTTCAGTCTAAGCTGGAGTGTACAAAGGTACGATCCAGAACCAGACCTCCTCAACGCGAGGACCTCTTTAAGGCAATGTACCCCTCTGCTGAATAACACAACAGTCACAGGAATCAATTAACCAAAAGAGCGGGGAGAACCACACCGCCAAACCCAGGCTGTAAGAAACAAAGCACAATATTATGTCACTGACTTGGAGACAACTGTGTGAATTCAAGAGCAAACCAACAAACAATACCTGGTAAAGGTTTGATAGGACTCTAAGGCAATATAGGATGGGTAGTCGGAAAACAAGAAGACTGAAAATAAGGAGAGACAGGTAAGAATGGTAGTCTAATGCTATTCAAGAAAACAAACTAAATGACTAAAGGCTTACCCAATAGGTGTTTTTTCGGGTAGCGAAAGTACTAACCAACGGGAGGAAAAAATAACAAACAGGAAGGTTAGTAAAGGAAAACTACCCCGAACGGCACGAGGGTCGCAAACTAGATCCGGGATGGTGCACTACAGGAGAGCGTTCAGAATGTGCTCAGGTGCTGGAAAAGTTCCAAACGCAGATGTCCACACGATGGGTCCAGTATGATAGGAGATGGTCAAGAAGGACTGTTCATGTGTTCATGTATCCCCCTAAACAGCAACTGCTCAAACGTGGAATGTTGTAGGCTGAGTGGTGGTCGGGTGAGGGGAAGAGGGCCAGCAAGAAGGCTTACCTTATGAAAAGAAGGCAGCGTGAGTTCTCAGCAGGTAGGCGGAAACGCTGTTGAGGAAACCGCTACAAGGAGCGGCGCGCCGGCAGAATGGTTGCCTGAAGGAACGAAGGCAGCGAGGAGTGACGGCAAACAGCCGCCGAAAAAGCTGCTGCAAGGATGCAGCAAGCCAGGATGGTACGTCGAATCGAAGGGTAATCCAGTAGAGTGGTCAAAAGACGTTCCGAGTTAAAGAAGTGATTCTGGATCAAAGGAATTGCAGTAGTAACGCTAATTAGAAGCAGCGTTTACTTCTTTGGCACTCGTATTTGAAGAGGAAAGGAGGCGTCACTGTGCGCGTATTGCGCGTAGACGTTGTGTCACGTGACTACCCGGAACATGGGCAGCGGAAAAGCCACGTCTCCATGGTAATCTCCAGCGTTGCCAGATCGGAGATGCTTGGAGACGGGCAGCGGTGGTTCATAACAAGTGGTGAGATGGAGACTGTTTAAGGGTTGGCTAGTTCCTTGCAGATTTTAAAGAATTCAGCCGTGTTGTTGGAAGCACCAGAGATGCACGCCTAGATGTGGGCCCTTTTCTTAGAACGGATGGAAAGTCAGTATTGTCTTTGGAGAAGGGGACAGGCCAGTTTGTTAGAGGGTGAGCCTGAGGTCTGCCACTTCTGTTCCGCAGATCTGCACTTGCATTTCAGGACTGTAAGTTCAGAGCCGTAACAAGTTGTTACGCTTGGTGGCATATTTCAGGCGTATCCTCATGAATGGGGCAAGAATGACAAGTGTTGGTGATGGCAAGATGTACGTTGCTGAGAGCGGAGGTAGTCCACGGTGGGGGGAGAGAGGGGTTGAAGGTGGATGCGAAGCAGTCGCTGACACTCGTTTCATCGGGTGGATGTCCGTGAACAAGATTGGCAGAGCTGGTGGAGGTGTGGTTGGTTGACGTAGAGGACACAGGTGAGGGGAGAGGAGGGAGTGGTCTGAACAAGAGAGTGGGGTGGTGAGTGGGGCGGAGAGAAAAAGATCACTGTGGATCAAGGCATTGAGAGTGTGTCCAGGAGGAGGATGAGCAGGAGGAGGAGGAGGAAGAGCACGAGAACGAGGAGGAGGAGGAGGAGGAGGAGGAGGAGGAGGAGGAGGAGGAAGAAATGCTGTGAATGATAGTCAAGATGGATGTTGAAGTCACCCAGGAGAAGAAGTTTAGAGGTAGCTGTGAGGAGAGAGGAGAAATCGGCCCATTCTGAAAAGGAACATAGTGATAGAGCCAGGTGGTCTGTAGAGAGTGGCAATGGTTGTGGATGAAGTGGGAGAGATGACCAGCTTTCATACCAGGCTCTCAAAAGGAGGTGTATGGCTAGGTAGGTATGAGGCAAGAAGGGACCCACTCAGGGAAGATCAGGGCAACCCCATCACCAGCACGGTTAGAGCGGTGCATGGAGAGGATCTTGAAGCCATCATGGAGAAGGGAGTCAAAAACAGTGACTGAGCTGGCCTTGAACCACGTCTCGTGAGAGCGAGGATATCGAGGTCAGATGGAGAGGGGCACAAATAGACAGGGCCATAGAGAGACATGGCTACAGATGGGAATGGACCCGTTTGGAGAGGGATGCAGACAGTGAGCTAAGTAGACTGGCAGATAACTAGACCAACCGAGAGGCCCAAAGCAAGTGGGCCACATGGAAGAGAGCACAAATACAGAGGGACTCAAAGGGCCAGACAGAGAGGGACACAAATAGATGGTGAGCTAAATAGAGAGGGTGACATGAAGAGAGAGGGAGACACATTAAAAAGTGGACACGAGTATCATGCCCTAATAGAAAGCAATGCAAACCGAGAGCAACACAAAGGGACAGTGAAATAGGGAGCGCCACAAGTGTAATGAGAGATCAAGACGGAGATATGAAAAATGCAGAGTGCAGGTTTCTGACAGAAGAGTTGTAGTGAGCGACAAAGAAAACAGTTGTGTGATGGAGGAGGGGAGATAGGAAGAGGCACTAGAGTGGGGGAATGATGGGGAATGTGGTCACCAGAGAGGGAGTGAGAGGCGAGGGAACTGTTAGTGTGTGAGAGAGAGAGGGGGGCCTGGGGGCAGGGAGTCCGCAGGCAAGCAAAGGGCACACTAAACTACAGAGGGAGGCACTGGGTGTAGGAGAACAGTAAGAGTGGCCCCAAAGAGAGGCACACAGTGAAGAGTAATCAACCGAGAGTGAGATTAAAGGTCAAAAAGTGTTGGGGAGAGTGTGCGCATGAAAGCGATATGTGGTTAAGACAGAAAAGGCGTGAAGGAAACAGAGGAGGAAAGAGAGAGCTTTCGAAATTGATCAAGTGAGAAACAGCTCACCAAATATCCGCCGTTTTTGGGGGTGAGGGGTAGTACAATGGTAGTGCCTGGTTAATGCCTGTAAACGAGACAACAGTGTTGGCTTTTCAAGTTTCATTTGTAACAAGAATTCAATGCAAAGACGCACTCCTATCAAGGAAGTGGCTGAAGGCACACTTGCTGAAGACATTTGTATTGCACTCGAATCTTATTATCAATTGAGATCACTTTCAGAAGACTGTTTTGAGATGGTATTGACAACCCCATAAAACCCTGTAGTTTGATATTACCTTGATTGTGCTAGCTTTAAGGGATCCCAGGCGGGTGTTATTGGGCCGGGGAGGCGGGCAGGGTGGGTGGTGGCACTGGTAGTGGGTAGGAATGGCCATAGAGATTCGCATGATCATGGGAGGTCAACGGGTGGGCTAAAACCAAAACACACCCCACAAGCTGTGTCCCTCCTCCCATGCCATCGCCCCTCTTTCTGCACTCCTATACCAATAGTCTTGACTTTACAGATGGCACTTTCTTAATAGGCGAAAGGTAAAATGGAGAATGAAAGATAGGAAAGGAGTGCTGGTGAAAGAGCGGGGATAGAAGTCTCGCAAAAATGTAAATGGGAAGAGCAAGACTCATAAGAAAGGGGGGGAAAAGAACGTGTAAAGGAGAGATCCAGTGAGAGAAAAGGTCTAGGGGGTCTGGGGTAATATAGAAGCTTTGTAAAGAGATGCCCATTCATAATGAAATACTTTGAAGCTTAAAGAACAAAAATGCATGCTCTGTACACACTTCACAGCACCAAAGCGTCCATAATAGCGTCCTTGATTGGTGACCAACTGCACTTCCTTGCTTCCATTTCAATCACTGAAATGCACGGAGCACAAACACAGAGCATATGTCAAAATAATGTGTTCTTCATACAGCGCTTTCACTAGAGCATTGTTATACACCACTTTCATTACCCCCACTGAAATTCCTTCTAATTTTGTCTGAAAGGCTGTGTTGGCCTTAGCGGGTTTTTCAACCCGGATCCTGCAGATCTTACACGCGGTACACACTTTAACCCACTGAGCTAACTTGTCAGCGTGATGCATAATGAGTCGGGAATGGGAGGGGCACTATAAGAAACCACGGGAGACTGGTGAGCTCGTCTGGAACAATTACAGGAAATAATCTATATATAATGATTCAGACTGCTTGCAATGCTCTGTTTCCGCCCTCGTAGCCAACGCTATAAATAGCAGTTGCTCCCATAATCCATCTGGAGAGTGTTCCTTTAAGGAACTTAAGATTGGAAAAATGAAAAGTTGAGTTCCCAGGTCATGGTTAGCTGACACATTAACATACCAAATTGTCTGGCCTGGCCATCAAAAACATAAAGGCATTCATCCGTGCACTTTGTGTTTTGTTAAGTAATAGCGCACTGCCCTTTAAATGGTCTTCAGGTGCTCTGGTGTATCTGAAAGAAAGGGGGACGAGTTAGGTTAGTGGGAAGAGGCACTAATGTGTGCAGAACGGAAGTACCCGAGCTCTATGTGTGTGTGCCTGTTTCTAGGGATTTTGCATGCAGTCATTTGCATCCAGAGAGATGACTTGTATGCCTGTGACGCGAGCGTGTGTAGGCTGCGGCTGTGGTATGAAGGATGGTTGTAGAGGTGTAAGGTTTTGCTGTTTGGTGGGAGGGGTGTTGAATTGCCGTGGGTGATGCCTTAGATGGTCTGTGAACAATGTATTATTACAGTTGAATTTGATTAAGCATGGAGTGTCATTTGGAGCAGAAATGACTTACAAAGTAGGCAGTAACTGAGAGCAGAGGCAGTCAAATGGCTCTTTTTATATAAGAGCATTGCCGGGCTGAATGCCACATACTAGGTGGTGAGGTTAAGGGTTACGAATAGGAACCTAAACCAGGGACAGGAATTGGAGGACCTTAGAGCTTAACAGTGAGAGCTTGAGGCCAGTATGTACGTGTTTACAAATTACACCGAGCAGTCCTGAGGGACGGGTGCAGGGAGTTGTTTGGTTGCTTAGTTTTGGATAGTAGCGTGATGTGGTCTTTTCATTGATGATAGGTGGAGTTTGAGCCTCCTTCTGAAGAGGCCAGTGAATATGTGACTTTGATAGCATTCCAGTGGTGTGGGGGTAAGTAGGGAAAAGGACTGGAAGCAGAGGAGGCACAAGAGGGTGGGAGACTGATGGGTTGCGAAGTGACGAGCAGTGGCGAGGTAAAGTGCAGTTATATACATTCCATGAGGTAGAGGGTGGGCAAGACCATGGATGGGTTCATACACCAGTAACAGGAATTATTTAAAGAGGGGGATTTTGCTTGCAGAGCGCTCCAGCATGGTGATGGTAGGAAGAAGTAGGAGATGATCTGGGTAAGTTGAAGAGTGCATGTCCCAAAGTGAGGTGAATAGAGGGGTAGACCAAGAAGTAGTCTTGTGCAGTAGTGCAGTTTGCTGAGCACAAGAGTGTGGATGGGGTTTAGTCAGGGGTGGACTGGCCTATAAGGGACTCTGGAGATTTCCTGGTAGGCCTCTGCACCCTGGGCCTCTTTTGTATGGTATTTACAAATTTCCCTATAGGAAAAGGGTTGGGCTTGCTGAAAATGTGCAATATTGGGCCACTTTGAAAGTTATTTCCAGGGCCTCTTTTGGTTCCCAGTCCACCCCTGGTTTAGTTGAGTGGTATGTGAAGTGTTGGGCAGATTTTTCAGTATACATCACTTTTGCCTAATGGCAACTTCACTGAATTCGATTTTGCCACATTTATTTTGCCACTTTCTTTTTACAGATAGTAAGTTGGGGGTAAGGTATATAGTAGGGGAGAGGTTGGGGGTCTGCCCCCCCTGCTGTTTTGATTCTTTCAAAAATGTAGCAAAATCGGCCAAAAGTAATTCAGCAAATTTGACAATCGGCAAAAAAATAAAACATCAAGCGTTCATAGAAACGATCTTTCTAATGTTTTGGAGGTCGTCTGTTTGTTATGCGTTCAGAGACTGCCAGGCTGAAGCAGAGGAAGGAAAATAATATCGGAATTTCATCAGCAAAGAGGTAATAGCTAAGGGCCAAAGGAGGATATGGCTTTATTGAGGAATAAGGTGTCTACGGTGACGAGGAGTGGGCCTTGGACCGATTGTTGAGGAACACCTACAGGAAAGGGTGTTTGGGAGGAGATGCTGGAGTCACATGAGATGGAGAAGGAGTGTACAGAGGTAGGGCACCCAGTCCAGTCAGTGTCCTTGAAGCCAAGGAGAAAAATAGTTTGAAGGAGGGAAGGGCGATCCAGAGTGTCAAAGGGGGTTGGGGGTGCCTAGCAGAATGTGAATGCAGGAGAAGGGAGAGTGGTAGTAATGGTAAGGGAATTGGTGACATGGATGATCGCAACCTCGATGGAGTGTTTGGACTGAAATCCAGATTTGAGGGGATCAGCACATGAGATAGTTGAATATACAGATGAAAACAACCCTCTCTTAATCTTTGAGTTCTAGGAAGGTGAGAGGGGTTGCTCAAGTAAACCGTTTTTATTTTTGGAGGGGTCTGACTGTGGCTAATTTGTAACAGACTGTGAAGATACCAGTTGAGAGTTTAAATAAGGTGGAGAGGCGATGTGTGACCGTTCCTTACCAATTTATTGCCAATTGGAGTGCAGGATGGGTTGCCCGAGCAAAGGATTGTGCAACAGGTCAGTGGAGGAGGAGGGAAAGAAGCGGGAAAAGAGCAGATTGTGGGGAACATGGAAGTATGAGAGAGGGGTTTGGACGGATAGAAGGGTGCAGGAGGTGTCCCATATTTTGGTGATTTTAGTGGAGACGTAGTAGGCAAAGTGTTAAGCAGACAAGAAGAGTAAATTTAGCAGTTCCTGGGGGGGGTGTGTGAGTGGAGCAGGGCTCGGGGCTCATGGATAGTTTGTGAGTGTGTTAACAGAGAAAGGAAACAAGATTTGTGTAGTACGAGGACTTGGCTGTGTTTGTCGAGCGCTGTGGTCATTGTCAGTAGGTAGTGAGAAGAGGTGGGAATCGGTCTTTGCATGCACGGCGTAAGCAGCGACACATTGTTGACCGCAGCAGTTGGATGGCTTGGAGTGTGTGGGGTGGATCCTGATTAAGGATGCAGGTGGGAGTGGAGGAAGGAGCAGGCAGGCTAGTGACCATTGAGATGGGGTAGACTGTGTAGAGTTCAGTAAAGTTGAGTTTAATGGAGTGAGCAAGTGGAGGAGGGAGCTTGGAGTGAGATGTTGATTTGGTCTAGGAAGGGAGCCATGGAATAAGGCTTGAATATACATTTGGTGATAGATGGGAATGGAGCAGAGCGGGTCAACTGAATAAGATTGTGATGAAAGGGAGAGGAGTCAATCGTGGGAGCGGGGGAGACCAGGGTGGAGATAAGATTATGAGACTGAGAGTGTTGCCTTAGGTGTGGGTTGGAATGGTATGTAGGTTGAATAATGAGTTGTCAGCGAGAGCTGAGAGGAGGCCATTTGGAGCTGTTGGGACTTAGTCATGTTGGAGAGGCTGGGGTCACCCGTTATGACGGCAGAGACCTTGGCATGGATTATTTATTTCGAGTCAGAAGTCAAGATAAGAAAAGTTGAGGTTGCTGGGGCAGTAAATGAGGAGACAGTAAGAGTGGTGGGGAGAAAGAGTTGGAACAAGATGTGCTCAAATAAGGAGGGAGTAACATCTGAGCTCTGGAGGGTTGCCAATGGTGTGTCCTTGCTCCTCATGAGACAAACACCACACCCTTTTTTGAAGAGATGAGATGAGATGAGGTGAGCGAGAGATAGTGGCAAATGTCTTTGAGAAGGGCTGCCAGGGTGGCAGTGCCATGGGCGGGAATCAAGGTTTAAGTAATAGCAATGTGATTGAGCGTAGAAGTTATGAATGTTAATACATGGAGTTTAATGGGAGGCCTGGTTAGTGTGCGCTGCTGACCAACCTTTATAATTAAAATGACATCTTGAAATAGCGAAAAAATGTCTGCAACCCTGATTGAAACTGTCCCACAGTGGAGACCTGAGGGGGGACTTACCTGACTAAAAGTTGGGCAATGCCTGTCCAGTGAGGGAAGAGCTGATGTCATGCCACCCCTCTACTTTCAGTGACATCTCATTTGACTGTTATTACCTTGTACTTGTGAACTATACTCCTACACTGACTGCTACAATAATCTCTAAGCCCCTCACTGGGTGGTCTTACTTTGCATGGGCCCACCATGGCTCGGCTAGTGGGCCAATAACGGCTAACCTGCCCTCTACCTGATGCTTTAAGCTGCAGTATGCATACTTGGCAGTGTGTGAATAGTTTTGCCCATTAACCTGAATACAGAGCTTTCTGCGTGGATGATCTCCCTAATGTAATAGGTTTCAGAGGCCATCTTGTCCGCTGTCCTGAATTAAGAAACTAAAGCAGAAAAGCGTCTTAAAATCCTCCTTACACATTGCATAATAAGTAAACAAATAGAACAGCTATTGGGTTGTAATGTTTTGTGTGGAACTGGTGTTATATATTTTTTATTTTTTAAATGAATCGATCTATGCTCATGAGAACCAGGAGGTTGAGGCCCCTCCTGTGACTGGAAGGCACTACTGGATAAACCATTGGCTGTTCAGAGCCTGGGATGGGAAGCCAGGTTGCTTCAAAGCCACCTGGAAGGAAATTTTCAGGCTGATTCATGGAATTAATGTGCGCTGAAATTTTCGGCGCAAGCGTGCGAATCGCAGCGCAAGTGCGAAAATTGCAACGAAACCTGCGCACAGCGATTCATGGAAGTCCGTGCGCGTGTAAATCCCAGGTTGTGCGCCAAGATTCTGCGTGGCGCACACGTCTCCAAACAGCGTGCGCTACGCGCACAGCGAAATCGCACATAGCGCGGCGCACACAACAAAAGTAGGCGGAACAGGGGGCGTGACACGCGGCATGGGGAACAACGCGTGAAAATGTGGGCGACACAGGGGAAGTACAGTAGGCAAATGCGCGAAATGCCCACACGCACGTTCAAAACACGTATTCATGGAATCGAACGGGGCTAACGTGTGCGCCAAAAAATACGCACTAATCCGGAAACATGTACGCCAGCAGGAAGCAGGCGTACGTGGACCTGCGCAGCATAAAAGTGCGCGCAAACAACAAACAAGCTCAGACGCCAGGATGAATATACCGTTCCTAGCAGCAGTGGCCGTGGGATACTGCAGGAGGAGGATAGTCAGGCCCAGAATTCTTACACCCAGAACCAGCCTTTTTGGGATGCCTGATGACCAGGTGTATGGGAGGTACAGGTTTCCACCTCACAGAATACTCGACCTGGTCAGTGAATGGGAGGATGACCTCACATCACCAACCCTGTGCTCCCAAGCACTCAGCCCCCTGGAGAAGGTCCTCAATGTACTGCACTTCTTGGCCACTGGATCATTTCAGCAGACAACTGCTATAGTGGGGGGGGGGTGTCACAGGCCACGCAGTCGCGCTGCCTACACCAGGTGTTGGCCATCATGACTGCACGCCCATCAGTCCGTAGGCACATATACCTGCCCAGAACACCTGCAGAAAGGCAGGCTGCCGTCCAGGATTTTTACGGGGTGGCACAATTCCCCAAAGTGCTAGGTGCCATTGATTGCACCCATGTGGCTCTACGTCCCCCCAGGGCATCAGAGCACATCTACAGAAACCACAAGCACTGGCATTCCATCAACGTCCAGGTAGTATGTGATGCCAAGGGAATCATCACCTCAGTATATGCCAACTATCCAGGGTCCACCCACAACAGTTTCATTTACAGAATGTCAACCCTAAACCGGGACCTAGAAGCTGGGCGGCATGGCGATACATCGCTGCTCGGTGAGTTTAAATGCCTCTGCACATGCATGCATGTCAGATACTGAGTAATGTCACAATCCCACTAATGATACCCATCATCACCTCCCCAGGGGACAGTGCCTACCCTCTGAGCACCCACATGATGATGCCAATTCGGAACCCCACCACGCCACCCGAGGTAAGATACAACACAGCCCATATTGCAACCCGAGGCATAGTGGAGCGCACATTCGGAGTGCTCAAGTCACGCTTTTGCTCCCTTGACCGTTCTGGTGGGCAGCTACTATACGCTCCCCCAGTAGTGTGCAGGATCATAGTGGCAGCATGTGTCCTGCACAACGTTGCAACACGCCGGGGCCGGCCGGTGGACATAGTGGTGCCCCCACATCCCCAACCACATGCACGCCCGCTGCGCATGGGAGGGGAAAGGGCACGTGGTGAGGCAGCCCGTACGCAGCTGGTGGCCAATTACTTCACCTAAAATCACACCCTGCGGAGTGCACACAGCCCTGGCACATACCAGCTGACAATCCATGATGATGACATAAGGGACAGTCAACTGTCCCTACCATACCAGCCTGAGATTGGTCACCTGGAAGTGCTACATTGTGTTCATCCCTACCTACTTAAACACAACCAATGATGTGTGATAAAAAGACACACATTCATGCTGCATGAATGACTACCCCCTTGCAAAATACAACATGAAAATAGTGCCATGTCACCCAACCCCATCTCAGCTACCCAACACACCATGGCATGTCACACAATGTGAAAGCAACCAAATGAATGCACAACACATGACACAAGTGTCACAAAGTGCACTGTCTGAAATGGAAACAGGCCACAGATAATATGCTCTGGTAATCAATAAGAAACAGCCCACATGGACAAATACTTACCAGCAACACAATACAGAAAAACAGTATTAAACAGTGGCAAAATATGACAGTACAAATTCAAAGTAGTGCAAGTCTTACAACCTGAATATGCCAGCACATTGACCCCTTCCATCTGTACAATGTTACTGCCACGCAAATGTCTCAGTGTACTGCATACAACATGAACTCCATCTGCAAAGTAGACGGCCTTGTGAAGACATGAGGAAGGAACCTGCAAATTAGGAGGAAGACAAGGATGCACAAGCACATATCAATACACCATGCAGTGTAGAAAACAACAACAATATCCACTAGGAATGTCTACACAGTATTGACTACAGACTGCCCACACAGCTCATGGGAGCCCAACGTCGCTGTGTAATTCACTGTCACTTGGTCACACCCTTTGCAAGCCCATGGTAACGGGAAGCAGGAGGGGTGTGTGTCTCACGAACCCAAGCATCTAACCCAAACTCAGGACAAGCCTGCATGTGCCCAGCCGGAATACAGTGGATACCCACGGGAGCCACACAAGGCAAAACACTGTAAAAAAAAAAAAAATCTCAAAAATGGCCATGTGGGGGGCGGGGGAGGCCACCCAGGAGGTTCGAGGACAGGGTGCACAACAACACCCACCTGCGTGGATGTTGGGGAAAAAAAATACCTCCTTGGGCTCATGGCCTGCACGGCTATGCCATTGTGGGAGAACTGCTGTCGCTCTGCTCACCCTCTGCTGCTGCAACAGGAGGTGGTGGCACTATGGGTGGCAGCCCACGCAAAGCCCGGGTATGGTCTTCCATGGCAGCAAGCATGCGGGTCTGGAAGGTCTGATTCTGGAGGATTAATGTGCGGAGATCCCCATGCAGCACCTCACGGTTTGCCTGCATTTCTGCATGCATGGCCTCGCGTGATGCCCGGATCTCCTCACGTGTTGCCTGCATCTCAGCTGAGAGCAAACGTGTGAGCTGCTCCAGCTGCTGTTCTGCCCTAAGATTAGTGGAAGCCCCAAGGTCAACCAGAGTCTGCCTGAGGGTATGTAGTTCTTCCCTCAGGGCTTCCCTGTGGGCCTGGGACTCTATTGATATCGATTGGAGCAGAGTGCCGCCCGTCGGTCCCTGTTGGACGCCAACATGTCTTCCCTGTGTGATTGGCAAATGGAGTCTGTTGCTCCAACTGCCTTTCGGGGGGGGATAATGGAAGTGGCCACCCTCTCCATTGCCTGAGCCATAATTTCTACTGATGCTGCCTGTTGGGTTGCAATACCGTACATGGAGTTTTCCCATACAGTATTGCCTGGTGGCGCACGGCCACCGTGTCGACGGGCACCACACCTGTTTGGGGCAAGGTGATCTGCACCTTGCTGTGCTGGCACTGCCTGAGGCTGCAGGACTGCATTCCCCCTCTGATCTGCTGGCCCAGGAACAGGATCAGATGCTGTGGAGTGTGACCCTGCATCCGTAACTGCCAAAGGCAGACCTACCAACACTGACATCCCCATAGAGGGTTCTCCCCCTGGTGCAGGTGGGTTGGACAGAACAGAATCCCTGCCAGAAACACTTACCTGCGACGGCACATAAGTCTCATAATCCGATTCAGCACCCGAATAGAGGTCTGGCGAGGAGCACCCAGAGACACCCCTGGAGAGTATGGCCTGCAGTAACACTGGGTTCTCACCCACCACCACACCACGTCCCCCACTGGTGCCTGGTTGTGCCAGAGATTCCTCCTGGGTCTGCACCATCTCTTCAACAGCATCAAGTGCGTCATCACCTGCAAAAACATGAAAGACAACAAATGGAAACAGGCATGAGCATCATAGCACACACACAGGCCGTGACAAGCCACAGATCCAGTACATGATCAACACATGTCCCACATGACTATAACCCTGCCATGCATGCATTGTCAAAGAGTTGGAAGTGGAGTCAAAGGCAGACACTGGGGAGAGCAAGATGGAAAAGCAACACATTTGTAGCATGTTGGGTAGCACAGGCATCACACATCAGGCTGTGAGTGGCATGTCCAATACACATACATGACGGATGTCATGTAGCATATCCACGGTAAAGTACAAAACTACAGCAATATGTCAGTGATTGAGTACTGTCACACATCCATGTGACATCGACATGATGAGAAGATTAATGCTGAATAGTGTTTTTAAATATGCGTGTGCCACACACTGAAACGCATCCAGTGTCCACAAATACTGTCATTGTGGGCTGATCAAAGGTTGGTCACTTTGACATCACAGGAAACATCTGTCATGTTCCACATGCGAACAGCCCCTTATAATAATTTGTATGTAGGCCAATACTCCATCAGCCTGAATGGTGTAATCATTAACATAACCAGGTAATAATAGTGCCCCAGTGTGGCCTGTAAACAATGACCGAAGGATATCACATATGTCGCAATAGGGCATAATGTTGTCTAGCAAAAAGGGGAGAGTGCAAACAATCAGCATGAATGAAGACTTACTAAATCAGACCAATGTAGTTGCAAGACAACAGTTCAAGGTAAAGTGCACAAATGTGGGCTTAATAGGCAACTGTGGCCAGAAGAGATACAGTCATACCCAAATCCAAGGCACGTGAATGTATGGGAGGAAGCACATGGGTGACCCATACCACTCAGCTGCACACACCCTCACCTGGCACTGAATCTGAACCTGTCACCCAAACAACATACACATGGATTACACACACACGCATGGGCACTCACCGGACAATGCATCGTAATCAGGTAGTTCTCCCAGGCCTGGGATCTGTTCCTCTGTGACGAAGGCCCCAGCAACAGACTCATGTTCAGTGAGTTCGTTGTCCTCTGGTGGAGACCCACCACCAGTCACCAGAGTAGCGGCATGATTTGAGGCCAGCTTGTTCTTTGCTTTGCGTTTCAGGTCATTCCACCGCTTGTAGCAATCATCAGCTGTGCGCCTCACAAATCCAAGGGAACTTATGTGGTCGGCGATGATCTGCCAGGCTTCCTTGACGTGCCCGAGTGTGTAGCCGTGTCTGGGGTCTCAGCCTGTCGTGCCAGAGCACCCTTCTTCCTCTTCTTTAAAGGTGGAGCGGAGCCAGAGTGGCTTACGCCGCTCTGGTCAGTAGGTGCAGAAGCACCGGTGGACTGGGTAGTAGGATTGTGGGAATGCACAATGACCATAGATCTTGTTGCAGGCATTGGTTGCAGGGTAATGTTGGCAGGGGGAACATCAGTTTGATGGACCTGGACCGACACTGTCCTGGCTGGGAGAGTCAGAACTGGGGCGGATGGAGCTGCAGCTGCCCCTGCAGCCTGCCTACTCGGGGCAGCAGATGACATAGCTGCCCCAGATCCACGTGGCTTGGTGACAACAACTTGCACCGCCACACGTGGCCTAGACTTGCTGACCTGGGAGTCATCCTGTGCCAGGTCAGATGCCACAATGGGCTAGTCCAACAAGGGCTGAGCTGGGATGGTGTCAGCCACGTTTCCCTCAACCATGGGGGGGGGCATTGGTGTCCCTGATTGGTCCTCCACACATGGGGTATAGGGGCACCCTGCAAATCCCGGCCACATCCCCTACCGCGCCCGCCACGGCCACCTTTTGAAGGTCGGCCACCTTTGCCTCCCTTACCGCTTGGTCGCCTCCCAACCATGGCACTGATGTTGTTGTGCGTATGGGAGTTGCAGTAAACAATTGTCCTGGACAATTGGGGGTCAAAGGGGTAGGGTACTAGATGGAATTCGTACCCTAGTGCTCTAACAAGGCTGTCTGTGACCCCTGGGGGAAGATGACGGGTCACGCAACACACAGGCAGCCCAAAATAAAAAAAATAACGTACACGCAACCCCTCGTAGACCACGTGCGTGAAAAAATGTACCCGCACTACGCTGTGGCACCCAGACACATAAAAATAAGCGTACGCGTAATACACGCAGCCAGCAATGACATCTGAAGGGGTATGTGACACACGTTGCACAGTTGGTAAATACGTGCGCAACTCACCGTCTGCCTGGAAAAGGAACGTGAAAAATACGCGCGTGTCCGCGTTGGCAACACCCCCGCCAAAAGAAGAATTGTACGCTGTCTGAGGAGACAGGACAAAAGAAGAAGTGAACGCTGTTTGAGGAAACAGGCCCAACAAAAAAATCAGAAAAAGCTGTCGGAGGTAACAGGGAGTACGAACTTGAAACGCTGTGAAGTAATCGCGTGTGAACCGATAAGAAGTACAGAATTCCCCCACTCGCTCTCCACGAAAAGCACGTACAAGGAAATGGCGTCCGACACGTAGCTTTTAAACCGGCCCACACGTACACGTCACATACGCGTGTACGCGCTAAGACCCTTTCTTCCAATTACACAAGCTCACACTCAGACGTGCATTTTTTGGACGTGTACGTTGAACATGCACCCGTGTTGATGGAAACAACGCGCGCGTCACGTCAATTACGCGCGTAGGCCCTTTCCTCGGAATACACACATCCACATGTGGACGTGCAGTTTTTCCACGCGCGATGCCACGTCACGAGGGAAACGCCCATGCGGGTCACGTCACAGAAGCGCTTACGCGCTAAGGGCCTTTGGTCCAATGGAACCGCATACGTGTGCTGGCGCGCTTACGCGCAAAGGGCCTTTCCTCGAATTACATGCTGACGTGCAAGATTTTCACATGCCAAATCACTCCGTATCAAGCTGGCCACGCAACAACACACGGAAGGCCATGCTCCTGCCCAGAAGGCCGATGTACTGCCCCCCAGATCCCCGAGCACGCTCCCACCTGCCATCTGCTGCTGCCTGACTGCCTGCTGCCCACGTGCCCTGCTATTTGCTGCCTCCACGTCAGCCAGGGGTGCAGTTGCTGTGACCACCCCTGCTGGAACCGAAGACTCCCGACTGGGATACCATCGCTCCACAGCCCAGCCCCAGGACCCAGTTGCCCACCCACTCCTGCCTCTGGGGTTGCCATGTCGGGCACAACACCATCTGGCACCACTGGCAACCCCCAGCCAGAGAGGCAGAGTGCCACCAGCTTCAGTGCCAGGGACGTTGGTGTCAAGGTGGAGCAAGTCCTGGGGCAGTATGATGTCCTCTTTGGAAGTTCGCGTGCCGACAAGGAAGGACGGACAAGGATCTGGATGGACATCGTGACTGCCATCAACGCGGAGGGGGTTGCAGTCCGTGACTTACATCATGTCAATAAGCACTGGGAGGACTTCAGGTCCAGGACCCTCAACAAGGCCTGGCGCCTCGCTAAGGCAGCAGATGCCAAGGGGCACCGGGCCCAGCTGTCGGACCACCAAATTAGGGTCCTGGAATGCATATGCCCAGCGCTCTATGTCCAGATCCTTGAGAGGCAGACCCGTCTGGAGTCGAGCGGTAAGTGTACATGCATGGTGATTTGACGATGTGCGTGTCGTGGTGTGCCTGTAGTGTGCAGGTTGCACATGTGTTTTTGTAGGGCCATGTAGGGATGTGTATGAACATGGGCGTGAGGCTGCCACATGAGTCCTCTCAGGTGTGAGACACATCGATGGTGTATGTGTTGGTAAGCATGCTGGGCAAATGCAGGTGTGGGAGCACACATGTTTGAATTTCTGTGTATGTACATTGGCATGGTTGTGGCATGGATGTTGGTTCATTATGCATGTATATGCACTGTGTACATGTGCATGTATTTGACAAGTGTGCAACTGTGATGCAACATGGATGCACGTGACACTGATGTAGAAGGCTGAATGTCCGATGTGACATGTATGGCGATCTCATCACTGCGACAGTTGGATATGTACACATGCATGTAAGTGTGGTGGTGTGTGTGCATGTCTAGTGCACACCCATTGTTTCATGTGATGTCCGGCTCACCTTTGGCTGTACATGCTGTTGAATGTGTATGGATGCTGCTGCCTGGTGCAATATTGCTGTGGAAATGCTCATGTGTGAGTTAAAATGGCATGTGTGTCGTGGAGTGTGATGCCGTGTCTGAAATTTGACTATGCCACTCATGTACAACTGTCATGTGTGTATCAGTCCAATGTACTGTGCCCTGATGCCTGTGTTTTATCTCTCCCTGTCTGCAGCGTTGACTGATGAAGAGGGCAGAGAGGGTGCTGTGGAGCACAGCGGCAGGGATCGCAACACCAGCCGGAGACGCAAGGCCCGGCTCCCCTCCCAGATTGTCATCTCGTCGGGGAGTGAGGAGTCTGGTGCCGCGTCCCAGGCCGCAGCTGCCGAGGATAGGTCCAAGAGGCGGAGGTTGGAGGTGGACTCCTCGGCAGCAGAAGGGGCAGCTGAGACCCCACATGGTCCGACGGAGGAAGATGGCATGGAGTCATCCAGGTTGGTGGGGGGTTTGGTGGAGGAGGAGGCCGTGGAAGGGACACACACGGGGTCTGGATTCCAATGGTGCTAGTGGTGAAGTGCAGGACCAGGGACAGGAGGCAGCACAGGCCGCCGCAGAGGTGCCTGTGTGCAATCCTGTCCCTGATCCTGTCACTGCATCATCTGGCTCCAGCAGGGATGCCTACGTCTAGACCCGTTTTCAGGGAGGGGATGAGCGCACAACAACTGGCCTTCCGCTCCCTGCGGACGTGGCTATCCGGGACCGGGTTGAGCCTGTCCTGGGTGGGGTGGCGTTTCGTCAATGGGCCATGCGAGGTGACCTGCAGTCTTTTCATGTGGAGACTGCACGTCATCTTGAATGGTTCATTGACCGCGTTGACCTACTGGGACAGCTCACCAGGGCCGGATTCCTCAGTTTGCTGGACCTTGTTCCGACCCCCTCCTCACCTGAACCCCCTATGCGCCAGTCGTCCTCCATGCCATCTTCCCACCCATGTATCACCTGGGTACCCTGTGGAGCTGCCTCTGACCCTGCGGCCAGGCTGGTGGAGAACACATCCCTGCCACAGTCGGGAGTCGGACGACCAGCAGGGTTGGCCACCTCAACAACTGCACCCCAGCTGGAGGAGGATGTGCAGGCCGCAAGAGCCAGGGCACAGGCAGAGGCACAGCAGCAGCAGCAGCAGCAGCAGCAGCAGCAGCAACGAGAAGGTGAGAGCCATGATGGCTCGGTGCCTTCAACATCGGAGGGGCAGGCATCGGCCGGAGGGCAGGAGGACCCAGGACAGGGAGTGTCTTCCGTGTGGCAGCGGTTGGGCCACGCCATAGATGCGGAGCGGCAGCGGGCGGAAGAGGCACGGCTCACAATGGTCAGGGCGGAGAACTCCATGCGGAGGCCCCTGAGGCGGGCTGAGTGCCTCGAGGCAATTCGCAGGGAGTTGGAGGAGAACATGTCGTCGTCCCTGCGAACCCTCGGGGCATGGAAGAGGACCGCCTCCATGACATTGAGCAGGAGTTCGATGATGCCCTGGCCCGGGACATCCAAAAGTGAGCCGTCGGACTAGCCCGCTGCCATTGTAAATAGTTTTTAGAGTTAGGTTTCCTTTTCCTTTTATTTGTGGTCAATGGACAATGCCACACACATTTGTATATAGTTTTATTTTTAGGTAGTTTCTTAGGTAGGTTTCCTTTGTTTGGTTGGACTCATGGACCCTTTACATCGTTGGACAATGGATTCATTTGATATCTTTTTTTGGAATTTTGCACATGGATTAATGGATTTTTATTTTGGACCATGGATTGTATATAGTTTGATCATGGAATAATTTGGATTTTTTTTTTCATTATGGACATGGAGAAATTGATTTTTTTTTTCGGACACTGTATTATAAATAGTTGGACTATGGATTGATTTATCTTTTTTAATTTTCATTATGAACATGAAACAATGGATATCATTTTTTTACCTTTCCTTTGGATTTGCGTTGGTGGAGGGAGAGTTATGACTGTTTTTCTTTCAAATTTTTTTGGATTGGTTATCATTTTCATTCAGTCATCTTTTTCACATGCTTTTCATTTCATGTTTGTGTACATAATACATTTTCATATGTTAGTTCCATTTGTGGGATTCGCTCATTGAGTTGATGCATGTGAAAATGTGGGTTTACACAAGCAATGCCAACCAGTGTATGTGTGTGATGGACATGTGTTGATGTACATAGTTGAGTTTTGGTTTGTGTCTTGAGATGGGCATGTCAGTGTGGGGTGGATTGGGAAACCATTGCGTCTCAAGAATGGGGTGGCGGCATATGGTTTTTTGGTGTAGAAGTGGGCCATGATTGTGCATCTTTATTTCGTGTAGGGGGGGGACATGAGTGGGACATGTGTGGGGGCCTGCTGGCAGGTGCCCTGCACTGCTGGGGGGTGGGGGTGCCGGGGGACATGAGTGGGACATGAGTGGGGGCCTGCTGGCAGGTGCCCCGCACTGCTGGGGGTGCAGGGGGACATGAGTGGGGGCCTGCTGGCAGGTACCCGGACTGCTGGGGGGTGGGGGTGCTGGGGGACATGAGTGGGACATGAGTGGGGGCCTGCTGGCAGGTGCCCCGCACTGCTGGGGCGTGGGGGTGCAGGGGGACATGAGTGGGGGCCTGCTGGCAGGTGCCCCGGACTGCTGGGGGGTGGCGGTGCTGGGGGACATGAGTGGGGGCCTGCTGGCAGGTACCCCGCACTGCTGGGGGTGGGGGTGCAGGGGGACATGAGTGGGACATGAATGGGGCCTGCTGGCAGGTGCCCCGCACTGCTGGGGGGTGGGGGTGCAGGGGGACATGAGTGGGGGCCTGATGGCAGGTGCCCCGCACTGCTGGGGGGTGGGGGTGCTGGGGGACATGAGTGGGGGCCTGCTGGCAGGTGCCCCGCACTGCTGGGTGCTGGGGGTGCAGGGGGACATGAGTGGGACATGAGTGGGGGCCTGCTGGCAGGTGTCCCGCACTTCTGGGGGGTGGGGGTGCAGGGGGACATGAGTGGGGGCCTGCTGGCAGGTGCCCCGCACTGCTGGGGGTGTGTGGGTGCAGGGGGACATGAGTGGGGGCCTGCTGGCAGGTGCCCCGCACTGCTGGGGGGTGGGGGTGCAGGGGGAAATGAGTGGGGCCTGCTGGCAGGTGCCCTGGACTGCTGGGGGTGGGGGTGCTGGGGGACATGAGTGGGGGCCTGCTGGCAGGTGCCCCGGACTGCTGGGGGGTGGGGGTACAGGGGGACATGAGTGGGGGCCTGCTGGCAGGTGCCCCGGACTGCTGGGGGGGTGCAGGGGGACATGAGCGGGGGCCTGCTGGCAGGTGCCCCGCACTGCTGGGGGGTGGGGGTGCTGGGGGACATGAGTGGGGTCCTGCTGGCAGGTGCCCCGCACTGCTGGGGGGTGGGGGTGCTGGGGGACATGAGTGGGACATGAGTGGGGGCCTGCTGGCAGGTGCCCCGCACTGCTGGGGGGTGGGGGTGCTGGGGGACATGAGTGGGGTCCTGCTGGCAGGTGCCCCGCACTGCTGGGGGGTGGGGGTGCTGGGGGACATGAGTGGGACATGAGTGGGGGCCTGCTGGCAGGTGCCCCGCACTGCTGGGGGGAGGGGGTGCAGGGGGACATGAGTAGGGGCCTGCTGGCAGGTGCCCTGCACTGCTGGGGGGTGGGGGTGCAGGGGGACATGAGCGGGGGCATGCTGGCAGGTGCCCCGGACTGCTGGGGGGGTGCAGGGGGACATGAGCGGGGGCCTGCTGGCAGGTGCCCCGCACTGCTGGGGGGAGGGGGTGCAGGGGGACATGAGTAGGGGCCTGCTGGCAGGTGCCCTGCACTGCTGGGGGGTGGGGGTGCAGGGGGACATGAGCGGGGGCATGCTGGCAGGTGCCCCGGACTGCTGGGGGGGTGCAGGGGGACATGAGCGGGGGCCTGCTGGCAGGTGCCCCGCACTGCTGGGGGGTGGGGGTGCTGGGGGACATGAGTGGGGTCCTGCTGGCAGGTGCCCCGCACTGCTGGGGGGTGGGGCTGCTGGGGGACATGAGTGGGACATGAGTGGGGGCCTGCTGGCAGGTGCCCCGCACTGCTGGGGGGTGGGGGTGCAGGGGGACATGAGTGGGGGCATGCTGGCAGGTGCCCCGGACTGCTGGGGGTGCTGGGGGACATGAGTGGGGGCCTGCTGGCAGGTGCCCCGCACTGCTGGGGGGTGGGGGTTCAGGGGGACATGAGTGGGGGCCTGCTGGCAGGTGCCCCGCACTGCTGGGGGGGTGGGGGTGCAGGGGGACATGAGTGGGGGCCTGCTGGCAGGTGCCCCGCACTGCTGGGGGGGTGGGGGTGCAGGGGGACATGAGTGAGGGCCTGCTGGCAGGTGCCCTGCACTGCTGGGGGGTGGGGGTGCAGGGGGACATGAGTGGGACATGAGTGGGGGCCTGCTGGCAGGTGCCCCGCACTGCTGGGGGTGCAGGGGGACATGAGTGGGGGCCTGCTGGCAGGTGCCCCGCACTGCTGGGGTGTGGGGGTGCAGGGGGACATGAGTGGGAGCCTGCTGGCAGGTGCCCCGGACTGCTGGGGGGTGGAGCTGCTGGGGGACATTAGTGGGGGCCTGCTGGCAGGTGCCCCGCACTGCTGGGGGGTGGGGGTGCAGGGGGACATGAGTTGGTGATCAGTAGTGCAAGCTGACATGTGGATTGGCTGGGGGGCATGCCCATGGTGGATGGGCTGCCTGCGGGACATGACCAGGGGTGCAGGGTAGTCTCCTGTGGTGTGGGCTGCCTGCAGGGGCCGTGGAGGGTGTAGAGGGAACACCTGGGTTGACCCATACTGCCAATTCACGTGTAGGACTCCCCGCGCACCCCCGAAATACATGTACCATGCTCAAATTGCGTGTGAGACTTCACGCAAACCCCAGTTATACATGTACCCCACTCGCACAGGGCCATTCGCGTGTGAAACTTCCCACACACCCCCGAAATACACGTACCATGCTCAAATTGCGTGTGAGACTTCACGCGAACCCCAGTTATACACGTACCCCACTCGCACAGGGCCATTTGCGTGTAAAACTTCCCGCGCACCCCCGAAATACACGTACCATGCTCAAATCGCGTGTGAGACTTCACATGAACCCCAGTTATACACGTACCCCGCTCGCACAGGGGCAATCGCGTGTGAAACTTCCCGCGAACCCCAGTTATACACGTACCCCACTCGCACAGGGCCATTCGCATGTGATACTTCCCGCGCACCCCCGAAATACACGTACCATGCTCAAATCGCGTGTGAGACTTCACACACACCCCAGTTATACACGTACCCCACTCGCACAGGGCCAATCGCGTGTGGAAGTTCCAGCGCACCCCCTAAATACACATACACGGATCCAATCGCGTGTGAGACTTCACGCGAACCCCAGTTGTACACGTACCCCACTCGCACTGGACCAATCGCGTGTGAAACTTCCTGCGCATCCCCGAAATACACGTACCCGGATCCAATCGCGTGTCAGACTTCACGCGAACCCCAGTAATACATGTACCCCACTCGCACAGGGCCTATCGCGTGTGAAACTTCACGCGAACCCCAGTAATACACGTTCCACGCTTGGCGTTTGCTGTTTGGCAGCCCTGTAAACTGGTCCAGGGTTAGCGCAGCCCTTTGCGCTGGATTGGGGATTTCCATGGCTTTTCCTTGCGCTAGGGGTGTTCTTGGGGGCGTAACTGGCGCTGCTGCAGGGTCGCTGCGCCACTGTGCGCCACGGCTGGTTTTGGTAGCTAAAATCCATGAATAAGCTGTGCGTGGAAATGGATTTTAGCGCATGCTGCTGGCGCAGAGATTCGCACGCGCACACTGTGCCCCAGCCACGTGTGCCACTTGTGCGCGATATTCTATGAATTACCCCCTTGATGTAACTGTTCACTCAAAAGCATATAGAATGATGAAATGTAATGAAAAGCTCGGATAAAAATATTTAAATAGAGCTAATGTTTCAATTCTTTATTGATCTCTTCTTTTTCAAATATCAGCAAGAGTGCGGAGACGGCACGTTCCACTAATGCATTTCGGATCCTCTGGTCCTTCATGAGGGCGTGCTCTGTCCCGAGGTCTTAATGCACGTAGTGTCTAGCTGTAGCCTATGTATGTGAGACCATTAAAATGTGGATAACATGTGTACCAGCTAACCAGCAACTGAACTGCTCAACCCAAACCGAGCAATATCTTCTGGAAATACGGCTGCAAGATGTGAGCTGGCACAGTGAATGTTCACCTGCCAGTTAACTCACATGGCAGGGGCTCAAGGAAAATGAAGTCCTCACTTGACGTTATTGGTTTGCTTAAAATCAAATTCATTTTGCTAAGCATCACCACAGTCAGGATACCGAACTTGTTAATGGTAGGGAGAAAAAATGAGTCTAACTAAGGAAGGAAAACGGTGTGGAAATGGCACCCTGTTGCATAATTGTGTGTACATGTATAGGTGCCACGTCTGTGGGCGCTGAAGGTTTTCAGGTACCTACCACTCTGCCAAATCAGCAAAAAAGGCCACTTGCCTATTACCGTCACCCGCCATGTCTCAGAGTGGTGTCTCACATGATGCACAGAATTTACCGCCAACTCCACCAAGATCATCCAAGGCCGAAGGAGACTGACGGCAACTATAAAATAAATAAATAAATAATTATTCACAAGAATTCGGAATGAATTCCTACAGGAAAGGTACAATTCGGGTCAAAGCTAAACCAGTCTACCTCGTTGCGTCGACCACTATTTCTACCGAATCTGTTGGACATCGGTACGTGCTAACCTACTAATTGATTCAGCACAACCCCTCACTAATTCTCCTTCGACACAGATCCAAACTATGTCTACTGTCGAAACTGAAATCAACTATCAGTTCCCCACAACATAGGGAATAATGTACCCCTCAAAATAAACAATATTCATCAACCACACAAATAGCCATTAAACCCACGGAAATCACAATAGATCTTATTGCACAAAGCTCTTGATCTCAACCTCCCCCTTCTGGCACTGCATTCCCACCAAAATTCCTGGACATACAACGATCTCAACAATCACATACCAACCATAGCCCATTTCAGCAACATAAGGCAGAACACCTGCACGGCATTTGGGTTGACTAGTGGTTGATCCGCCAGTAAAAATGCATCAAACTTTACCACGATAATTCAAGAAAACAACCCTATTTATTTATTTATTCGCATTTGGTTTAAAGCGCACATCAGCCAAGGGGCATCGTGATCCCTGCTGTGACAGCATCTTTGCTTGACTATAGCCTCACCACATTACTTGACCCCCCCCCCCCCTCTTATTCCCAATGATACAAGATCCTTCGTTTAAACAGAACTACAGCAGGGGGAGGAGTAGCCCTACTATTCCCTTAACAATCTTTGTGTGCAGTCCTGACCACCCGTCACCATGCCTCTTTCAAACACCTCACTATCAGATGCACCTTGCTCCCTATTTCCTCCATGGCCTCCTTCTGATCACATATTGCCTATCTGGCAGTAGCGTAAACCTCCTGGAAGAATGGTTGGATATCTTGGATAAAAGCATAGTCGTCGGCAAAAACCTGCTGATAGGAGGTGATGTATCATGAGGATTAACTAGAACACACGTACAAGTCACTGACTACCACGTGACAAAATTCAAACTCCAACAAGTTGTCTACAGCCTGACTGACATAAATGGTCACAACCTGGATGCCACCTTTACCTTGGTCACGCCCATTACTGTTACAAAAATCATTCTGGACATATTACTCCCTCATCACAGGCAAAGTAGCTAACACCTCATATATCTCACATGTCAGAACTAGAACAGACCTGCAAACGTCCACGTATTCCTTTCGATCTTCCAACGAGATCTCCTTACAAGTGTTCGAAGACACCATCTCTCCATCCCTTAAGGAGGGACCGCAGAGAACCAACTCCCGACCAATGGCTGAGCGCCATCCACCATGAGCTAGAGAAATCATTTTATACGCTGACATCAGCAAGAAAATATACTAGACGGGCATCAGAGTTTCAAATGGTTAAATGCGGTTTTGCCCGATTTAAAGAGGCAAGGCATAGCACTCATAACTGTTTTCCACATATTAAAAACCTAAGCCAAGGACAAAACACAATGATGATCATTGTAAGGGCACACCAAAAGACCATACAGTGGAAGAAGAAAACAACCCAGCAGCAGACCAGAATCACAAAGGCCGAAGTCAAATCATCAATCTATTTAAAATTCTTAACACATTGACTGATCTCTCTACGTGACCACAATCTTTCTATAATTGAGCAGACGCCATTTCTGTCTACTTCTCCGAAAAGATTTCAGAAATCAAAAACCCAGGTACCAGACCCAAACTGCTCACAGCAGGGATGATTTCCCACTACCGCCCATAGCTTCACAAAAATCACCCAGGTATGGGATAAGGCTCCAATCGGCACAGCCAACAAACAGAAAGCATCCTCCAATGACCACTACCCATGTCCTGCTACATCTTTCATGAAAACGTGCCTAGACACTCTGGGCTCACTTTGAATCGCTTTCTGCAATTCCTCCCTTATGTCCTGAGAGAAGAAATCTAAAATCACCCCCTTGCTAAAGAACATGACGTGGCCTCCAAGATCCTAGCCAACTAACACTCTGTGTTGAGCCTGCTCTTTGAGGCCATCATGTTAGGAAAGGTCAAACAAATACACCCCCAACTGAATGAGGAGGGGCATATAGTCTGCTGTGCAAACCACTCCACATAAGTTAATGCCTAATTTGCTTATGTATACAAACAGTAGGAGATACTAGCTGTACGGATTACCAAACCAGACTCCAAGTCCCCTTATGAGTCTAAACCAAAGATGTACAAAAAACAATGTATTGGTTTATCCAATTCGCATAGTCCATCAATTTAGCTTAAGGAGCTAATAGTCAACCAGATCAAGTGTACCTTAGGCTTCCCACCACATCCCTCCACCTCAGGACATCACCAGCTCTTGTAGGCGATAAAAACCTCCAACTTCACTCAACACATATTTCTCTTTGGGCATAGTTCTCAAAATACTGAGACCAACAGGCAGGTGTGTTGCTAGATCTGGAAAAGACCCGGGGCTACACTGATGTCGGGACTGGGGGCTAGCTAGCCTTTTGGTTGTAGCTCCTGAGATTCTATCCGGGGCTACAACCAAAAGACCTAGGGGCTATGGCCCCCTTAGCCCCCCCTAGCAACGCCTCAGCCAACAGGCCTGTATTGATGGCGATGTACTCTGCCCCTGTTTCCCCTTCTCACTCTAGCCCCGTGCACCATCAGAGTTATTCGAAGTTGTTCCTTCTACATGTTTGCACTGTATAAAACAAAACAAAAAAGAATTTTAAATGCTTCTCCACCAAGACATCACTATGGTGCCTATAATATTCAAGTCGCAGCTTACGCTTTTCCTTCCTCCCGAGCCAAATATAGTATTGGTTCAGGCGGGACATTCAAGCACTGCCAGTTTCCCAAGTCACAGCCAGGCAGACACACACCTTCCGTGACTCTGCAGGTTGTTAAGTGCTCAGGTTGCAAACACATTTCTTTTATCAGTGGCAGAGCCTTTCATATGCATGACGGAATATTTCCAACTTAAAGATCTCCTAAAGCACCAGTTACCTTCCAAATCTGTGATAGTTAAAGTGAGCAACACAAAGCGCCCATTTAAAGATTTGTTTATATCCATGATGTCCACTATCTTGAGATACAAAAAAATAAAGTTCCTTTAAGTCACTAATCAAATGTTTTCAACATCATGAATGACAACGATCTGGAACTTTGTGGCAAAGAATCTGCAAATCTCTTTATTACACAACTTCTTTTATTACATGCCTTAAATCACTGAAAGTACAGTGGGATTAACGAGATTTTTCAGGTTGGCATTATCTTGCATTCTGGGACTTATAGTTTACCATTCAGGAAGTGAAAATAAAAGCCAAAATGACATTATTTTGCCTTAACATGTTGCTATAAGGATTTACATGTTGTTATTTGGCTTTATTATGCAATTTGTGCTTTTTTGTAAACTAAACGCGATAAGACATAGGGACTCATGATGGGTCTGGCGGTAACCCTGCTGGTGCTACCCACTGGTTGCCGCTGGACCTGTAATAATTTACTGTCGCCTGACCTCCCAGTGCCACCGGCTCATTACGAGTCCGGCAGCCGGGAAGTCAGGCGCCGGTATATTTGTTAATCCCCATTCCCATAGAGTCCTCTGGAACTCTATGGGAGTGGGGACATGGGACCACCGGCACCATTGGCAACGGTGCCGGTGCTCCCGTGAAGAGTCTGCCTACCGTAGCCGCTGCGCCCGGCAGGGTCAGACCTGTCAGTTCCAGCGGCCACAGCAGGCAGACTTTTAGTTTGCTGGTCCGGAAACGAGGCTGCTGGTGAGCTTACCGGCACCCTTGTTTCCGGCCCGGCAAACTTATGAGGCCCATAGACATTATTACTGTAGACCTTAAAATCCAACAATCTGAGCCAAAGTTGGTGATCCTGGTCAGACCCCTCCACCCCCAGGACCCCTCGCCCCCACCGGCACTTGACACCAGCACCACCACCTTCTCCCCTACCCCCATTTGATCATCCCACTCCCTTCTTTCCACTTCCACCATTGATTAAAGTACTGTGGCAGACACATTAGTGAGTTTCAGTGTTTGGTTCATTAGGTCTTGGACAGGCACAATTTCACATGCCAACCATTGGTTATTCAATGTATGACTGCCAGGGCACAAGTCGAGGGTCTGAGCAGATAGACGGTGTGTGCCAACTTCAGAGGGCGGACGGCGTGTTTTAAATGAATATAAAAAAATATATAACTTTCTTGCCTCCACTTGAATTAAAGGTTGTTTCATAACCCATATTTCGCCAGGTGACTTGTGGCGGGATGTCTCCCTTCACGTTGCCATTGATCATTGTAGAGTCTCGTGCCTCCATTGCATCGTTCCATCTTGTTCGTCTGGAGCTGGCTTTACGTTCTTCTACTCAGGATACTTCGATTAATTCTTTTTTCCCATTGAACCATGCTAGGTTTAGATCTCCACATACAATGATCCATACATTTTGATGGGACGACTGGTTCTGGTCTATTAATGTTGTTATGGAGCTAATGAATTTGCTACTGGTGATCTTGCTTGGGTTCCAATAGACATTCAGTAGCAATAACTTTTGAACTTTGTCTTTTTCTCCACTCTTTCTTTCAAGTAGGGTCGCTTGTACATGCTGATTTGGATTGATTGATTCAGTGACTTCCCAATTTGTTCCTATTTTTATCAGCGTTAAAAGACCAGAAAAAGGACGACCTGTTATGTTTTTGTCGGCAGGGTTGATCAATATGTGATAACCGTCCTTTACCGGTGATTGCCGCATCCAAGTTTCCTGCAGGCAGGTGGCAAAGTTATTCGTTAGGTCCACTGGGAAGCCGTTGTATAAGTGACTGAATCCCCTGGTATTCCAGGAAATTAGGGTGGCATCGGCATCCTGTCCGGGTGTGACTAGTTAATGTCTCCTTTTAGCCTGCAGTCGCAGCTCTTCATTTGTCGCAGTTGATGAATAGGTACTCAAGTGGGTTTGTATTTGAGCTCGACGTTGGGTCAGGGATCTTTTTTTTGACTCATTTCTTTCCTCGCGAGCTTCAGCCAACGGTGTTGACATCTCGAGTTGTTCAGAAATCTCAAACCCCAGACGTAGCAGTTCCTCTTTCGCGGTCAATATAGTCTTTCTGACCGCTTGAGAGTTGATGTGTAAGAGAACACCATCAACTCGTTCTTCTGACGTGTATTCGACAATTCGTATGTCATCAGACTTAAGGATCCTTAATGTCAGAACTGAGTGAAATAATCGCATTACATTGCCTCGGTTCAAATTTACCTCTGAATTGTCGTCCAACACGTTGATTATTTTTATTTTTCCTGAGGCACATGTGCTTTGTCCTGGCCGGGATTTTGACATTTCTTTTCTTGTTTGATTTTGAGCTGACGTATGTTTTGGATTTAGTGCCGTTTCCAGTTTCTCTTTTATGAAACGGTTAGTATTCGTGTGTCTGTCGGCCATTTTTGTAGCTGCTGCCTGAGGCAATAACTTTTTGTTGTCTCCCATTTGTTTTGCGACAGCCCTCGAGTACTTCATATTGCCTTTCTGCCTGCCCTGATGTTTTTGGGAGGAAGCTTCCAGCATGCTCGAACTTTCAGATGAAGAGATGTAGGTTTCATCTTGAATTTCATCTTCTCCGGAAACATTGGAATATGTGGAGAGGTTGCACAATTCCTGAATGTCATCGGATAGTGAATCACTACTTGTGTCTGAGTCGATTCTTATCCGTTTTTTTGGATTTGATTTAACAGTTTTACGTACCCTTCGGACAGGGTGATCTTTGGGACCTATTTCGGTGTCTTTTTCCTTTTCCTTTTCCAATGTGTCCACGTTTACTTCTTTTGAATCATTTATGATCGAAGATTTGTTGGTCATTATTCCCACTGCGTTTTCTCGAACAAATAGCTTTGATTTCGGGGGCGTTGTTAGGTTTCTGATAAATTTCCTTGAGTTTGAAGTTTGATTGTTGACTGTCACGTGTTTTTTCTTTTCCTTTCGTTTTTTTGGGATGACTGGTGCAGAGGTGCCAGGGACCACAGACTGTTTGGGATCAGGAGTTTTTCCTGATAAGATGTTTTTTGCAAGTCCATAGAAGATCCCAAACAAGGCCTTGGCGGTTGAACAGCTCGGCACACCTGACGGAGGCTCCGACACTTGCATCTTCAAGGTCTCTTTATTTTTCTCTTGGACGTCGATAGAGCACTTTTCTATTGCCATTGCAGAAGGGACTGTGACACTTGCCTCCTGGCAGCTGGGTACAATTTGAGTACTTAGATTTGCGTCTACCGGATGGAGGATTACGGCTTTGGAAGCTTTTTGTGACAATGTTTCCTCTCCTTTTGGTTCTGAGCCAATAGGAGTAGCAATAGTATTGGGCCCATCGTCCATTTTAACTGCACTTGAGTTTGCCGAATTTAGATCCGAAAAAGACTTTTTCATAAAGTCTAACAGATCGTCCATTTGCTTTCTTCCTTCATTTGTCTGTTTTTCGATTAACTCATAAATCTTTCTAAGGCCATCGTCTATCTCCGTGTATTGATTATCTTTTTGTTGTTGTTGTATTTGTACTAGGGTTTCCATTTTTGAAACTTTTTCCACCAAATTGCCCAAGCAAGCTACATTGTTTTGTGTGGCTTCATTCAAGTTGTCGTATAATTTTATGAAAGGAATTAAGGCCAAGGAGGTTGCAGCAAGTACATTGTTGTGAATCTGGATTGCTGCTGCTACAGATAGATTTGATTTTGCTTCATATTCCTTATCAGCGGCATTTGATGATTTTTCTCTGGCTAGTATTTTTGAATCCATGCAGTCGCAGACCAGATGTGAGTCTTGAGGCTTTTGCAAATGCACAGCGGGTACACTTGCACCATGGTTAGTTGGAGTGGAACAGTTTGGTGCGTTTCTGTCCCTTTTATTCTGCAATTTTTTTTCCCATGGCCGAGTGATTCACTAAGGGAGCTCGCAGGTTTTTCACCAAATGCAAGGATCTGTGGGAGATGATGTACCGACCTCTCGCTACTCACCTCGTAATCCACTGTGTATTCTTTGCTCAACTGACAATGTACTTTACCTTGTAAGTTTGCGCGACTTGAGTCTGTGTCAGTTACTGACTCTGCAGGTATCGGATATCTACAGCCATTTTTATTGTCCTTCATTTTACTCGCGTAGCTGTCTGATAGTTTCGCTTTAATATTTATAGGTATATTAAGTCAATGCCGCTATAATTTAGACTCTCCATTGCATTTAGTTGTGGAGCGACTTTTCTCTCGCCTTCCATTTTTTTTTCTTTCAAGCTCGCTTGTTGTTTCAATGTCGTATTTGAATGGCAACTGTATTCAATAGGCAGCGTGAGTCGCAGCGGTTGTATTGAGCTAGTTAAACGTGCGATATCATCTCGATTACTGCAACATGGTTAATGTTGGTGGGTGTCGAAGTTAAATATTTTGGGATTTGATGCAGTGTGTGATGTTTGCATGTTTAGTAGTTCTGCATCCGTCACATCGAATGGGGAATAGAACAGGTCTTCGCCTGCTTCGATTCTTCCTTCTTCTGATTGTAATTGTTGGGCTGCTGGTATTTTTGTATTACCAACTGTTTCGCATGCCGCAAGCTCATTTTTCTCATCCTGATTCACTTGTGTTGCAGACAGCACCATTGAGTTTGTTTTGCCAAAAAAGTCCATCTGACTGGACGAGACTAGCAAGCCCGGTGCCCGTGCAAAATTTGTTTCACTGACATTCTTTGACGATTCAGTTCCTTCGTTTTTACTGAACTTGTTTTCTTTATTTTTCATTTCCTTCAGCATCTGATTAGATGTTACTATGGACTCTGTGCTGATGGCTACTATGGGCGCGGGATTGGTTTCCATAGCGGCCAGCTGTAATTCACTCGTCCGAGGACAAGGCCTTTCTTCCATTGACCTTTCTCCTGTTTGTATAAACAAGGGTTCAGGGAGACAACGGGCAGCCAAGTAAGCGAGCGCTGCAGGACCGTTAATACTTTCAGAGGACGTGTGTGATTGGGGAGGCATGTGGATGGTAGGAGGAGGCGGCGGGGACTGTTCAAATACACGTGCGCTAGTGACGTGAGCTGGGGGAACCACAGACTCACCGCGCGATCGCTCACTCCCCCTCCCGACCTCCTGCTCGCATGTTTTGTTTGCGAACAATGAAATGTCACAAAAAGAACTTTCATGTGCTCCAAAGACTTTCTGGTTTTTCATTTTAGCACTCATTTTAGCACTGATGCTGCATACGGTTGAAGCCTGTTTTGCTTTTAGACGGGTTTGAGGACCCGTATCCATGAATTAATGGAGTTATGAAGTCTTACCTTCCTCCTGACGTCCTGCCGCGGACTGCAGCAGACTGAAACTCTGCACAAAACTCTGCGCGCGCTCCGCGCTCGATCGGAGTTTTTAAAGGAAGGTTGGGCTTACTTTCCTTAAAGCCACAGTTCCAGTTCCACAGAGAACGGGACAAAACGAGCAAAGCAGTGTGTAGCAGCAGCTCCTCTCTCCTCGAGCACTGCAGCAGACTGAAACTCTGCACGAAACTCTGCGCGCGCTCCGCGCTCGATCAGAGTTTTTAAAGGAAGGTTGGGCTTACTTTCCTTAAAGCCACAGTTCCAGTTCCACAGAGAACGGGACAAAACGAGCAAAGCAGTGTGTAGCAGCAGCTCCTCTCTCCTCGAGCACTGCAGCAGACTGAAACTCTGCACGAAACTCTGCGCGCGCTCCGCGCTCGATCAGAGTTTTTAAAGGAAGGTTGGGCTTACTTTCCTTAAAGCCACAGTTCCAGTTCCACAGAGAACGGGACAAAACGAGCAAAGCAGTGTGTAGCAGCAGCTCCTCTCTCCTCGAGCACTGCAGCAGACTGAAACTCTGCATGTAAATATGTTCACTTCCCAAGACGTCACTTGTCATTGTGTACGTCTGAGTCCCCCCACTTTTTTGTAGGACTTAATCACTGATTGAATTCCCCCAAGTAAACCAAGAAAACAGTAAAACCACATTTAGGGTTTTTTTGGGAATTGAAAGTGTATTTACATCAGTCGTAAAACAAGCTTCATACCTGTTGCAAATATGACTACAATGACTAACAGCAGGTAACCTCATTACACACCAGCCAGAGTACAGTTTACAGTGACCTCTATTATCCCATGTCAGGTAAGAGACGACCAACCATTTCTGGCCTATAGGCTCGCATCACTTTGCATTTCAGTGTTCAAATGGCTGTAGTGGAGTGTTGGGACTGGAAAATGAAACCACAAGCACTGTACAAGGATACAGGCTGACATGAGACTATCTGGCAAGACTTGCAGAACACCAACCCTGACAAGGAGCACATTCAGAGCTTTTTTCCGTGCTTATTTTTGAAAAATGCAAATGAGCAACACTTTCAGTTTTAGTGCCCCTTTCCCCAGACTGTTAATCTTTGGGGCTACCTACGTGAAAAAACAATGAGCTTTATTTGTCTAGAATAACGGGAACAATTTTGTAGCGTAAGCACACATTCTTGCTGCACGCTTGGGCGCACATCCTTCCTGTCATGTTGATGTCTCCATGGAGGCGGGTAGTTGGGGTAAGGGAAATGACGTGGGGAAAAGGGAAGTGACGGGCAGGGGAAGGGGCAGAGTTTCTACCTTTTGGGGAAAGTGGTGCTTTCCTTGCCTATGAGTTCACTAACTGTGATATCCCTTCTCGTCTTTGGGTAGAAGATGGGTCTTAAAACTAGGGTCGGTATTAGACATGGGTGACCCGGGCAGTCACCCCCCTGTGTCACACAGGGGCACCACATTAGCACTCCATTAACTGCACTGCCACGCCAGCTCGGGGGAGTCTTTCAAGGGCTCCCTTGAGGTGGCATGGTGGGTGAAGGCGCCCGATTGAAATGACAAGTTGCCCTGCTCTCGTCCTGGCGGTGGGCGTTCCAGCTCCGGGGTGGGGTGCCATATTGTTTCCTGGCCCCAAGGGCTCCCTGAGCTAAAGCCGGCCCTGCTGAAAACCCCTGACCCCTACAATCCCCTTCCCAAATAAATCTCAAAGTTGGTTTACAAGCAAATCTGAATGTGAGAAAACATTGCAAACTGGGGCCCTCTTGTGGTAATTTGGGGACATTGTCTATAGTCAAACAAGTTGTTCCTAAATGGCCCAATAAAGTTCTGTTCTCGGGAGAGAGATTGTCAGTAAAATGAAACGGCCCTTTTAGAGCTGAGTGCTGCGCTGAATTTTACTTTTTGCTACTTGGCAGTTTGTTTTGGTTGCACATATACTGAATCTATCTCTGCTTAGTGTAACAGCAGTGAATTGCGAGTATTTCACCCGGACACTGGAAGTAATATTTGGAGCACGCTTTGGCGTGGGATTGATATTAAGACCTTTTTGTAACATACCGTCTCTTGATCGGTCCGTTTGTTACATCTGATCTTCGCACTCTATATTTCTCTAGCTCGCCACTTTGTAAGAAGGGTAGGAATACTTGGCATTTGCTTTATTTCAAGAAAGACCCGGTTGTATGAACACTTGCCATTCGCTTTATTTCAAGGGCTTTCAGATGCAGCAATATTAATGATGTAGCTGTGTGACATGCAAATAGTGTTTGTGGGTTGAATCACGTATAGCACCCAGAAAATTAATAACTAGTACATGCCCTTAGGAGGACCCAATAGCAGGTCGAAACACGTGTTGGCATTACTTATGATTGTCTTTGGTATGAGACACTCATGATAATTGGGTATCTTCCATTATTGCTTTGATATAATCCATCAGCTAATTTTGCATCTTTGTTTTTGGCAACAAGTTACTTGTATGAAAATTGGGCCTTTTCTAGGATCACTTTGGTATTATATATCAATATCAGAATTTGAGGAAGCTACTGTCTAGAATGTGAAAAATCAATTGTATAGGAACATTGTGGTGTTCTTGGTATATTGTGCCAATACAAGAGCAGGGTAGTATCACTTTTGAGTCAGTGTGGAACAAAGTGCCTAATGGTGATTATCGTATTATATGTTTAAAATCTCCACTCAGTACAATAAATGTTGACCCTGTTCTTCACCAAATCTTTTCCATTTCCACAAAATTTGTTCGCAAATTTATGTGAGTGGTTTTTCAGCGCAGGTTGGGGAATCCTTTTGTCAAGTACCTCTAAATCATGCTACCCTCTAGCCTAACCAACAATACACAGCTCCAGCACAGAAAAACACAATAACATGTACCACAGATACACCAACACAACTCTTAACACTCTCCTTAAGCACCACTCTGCCAGATAAAATGGACAGCCAATGTACTTTACCAACTTGGAACAAACATTAACCCCGGTCTGCTGCAGACAGCTTGCAAACTGTTTAACACGTACGCACCATGCAAAACCCTGCCTTCTCACAATTTCACATGTAAAAACACTAAATCAAAGCACACATGTCCTGTTCTCTCCATTCGTACATTAGTAACCTACACCCTACATCCTGCTCTTGCAGATCCAGAATCACCAAGAGACCATGAAAATGGCAGAAGTTGTGGAATACGTCACCCAATAACATAGCAAAGCTCACTGCTTCTCCATTGAGGCAGATCTCTGCACCGCTCGTGCCACTCCAGCGAGTGGCAGCAGCAGGGGCAGAAATGAATGTTATATCTGCTGCAGTCTGTTGTACAAGTATCTGTGGTGCCCTCCCTGGCTGCTGAGACTACATCCTTTTGTCAAATCGGGTGATAAGCAACTGGGCGCAGGGCAAGTGCTAAAATAATGCAGACAAACTCTCGCCGGCGTTGATGATAATCCGTGAACAAAGGGCCACATTTTTGTTCTTAAAAATATGAAATCTGCCCCATTGGTAGAGGATGTTTTTTTGAATAGCATGAACAGTCCCTTCTAGGGACTCACAATTTTTGTACATAAGGTATGTTATTTTAGCTGGTACTTATACAGCACTCTATATATCATTGGTATGACCTCAAAGCGATGATGGGTTGAACGCCCCCGGCACCGTAGTCCAGGTCAGTCGAGAAAGTAATGTATCATAGGGTGCTTGGCTGCACCGATTATGTGCGCAGCTGATGCGATTGCCTGATGACAGCTGCATCCTAGCATTAGGTGCACTGGTATTTGATATCAGTTGAATGTGTGCAGTTTGGAGGTTGGTCACCGAGACTGGGTTCTGGCTGCGTTAGGCCTGTGTAGGACGCTTATGTGTGCAGCTAGGCCGAGTTTTGTGGGGGATAGCTGCGTTTTATCAGAATGTTGAGTTGTTCATGAAGTATTGTTCGTATGTGAGCAGCTAGGCTGAAATTGATCGAGAGGTGTAGCTGCGCTCTATTGTGTGTTGGTAAAGAGAAGAGAATGAGCATAGTGATAGGAGAGGTGAGTGTCTGGGTGGAGGTTTTCATCCAACAGGCTCACTCTTCCGGATTTCAATTGTGCATTTGCGATTGCTGCATTCAGAGTAAACGTATTAGTGATTTAATAGGTGCATTCAGTGGCGTCATTGCTCGGGATCTCTTTGAACAATTGTCAGCAGGTTGAAAGGTCTAAGCAGCCTCAGATGGTCTTAGTCGGCATTAAGGAAAGAGCCAGGTTTCTAGAGCTTTGCGGAAGGCCATGTAGTCATGGGTGTGTCGAATATGTGGGGGGAGTGAGGCCCACAGAGTTGGGGCCAAGATTGAGAAGGCAGATCCTCCGATCCTGACAGAATTAGAGGTTGGAGGTACAGTGAGGTTAACTTATTTGCCTAGGATCACACACTTTTGTAAAGCTGTGAAGTTGGAATATTAACCCACTCTGCAATTTAGGCACTTGGCTACTGGGTAACTGGGGCTATGAATGGGATTTCAATTGTAAATGTCCCATTACAGTTCTAATTGCATAAATATTCAGGCATAAGGAAATGCGCTTCTGATAACATAGAGATGTAATTAAAAAAAAAGTAAATCACGGGCCCTTTTTAAGGTGACGGTTGTGCAGCAGGGCCCGCTGTTTGTCATCTACATCCTGTCTCCTCAAAAAAGCTCTGCAGGTGAACAAGTGGTGGGTAGGCCGAAGCCCAGTGGAGAGTTGGGCCTAAGCAGTGTGTACTGCAGTGAATGTAGCATGGATTCCTCATGGAAACTTAAGAACATCTCCAGGGGCAAAGTGATGTTCCACGCTCCTTTGCTCAAGAATATCTGGGGCAGTTGCCCCGTTTGACCAGTGCACTCTGAGCGCATGCCATACAAAGATGGGCATGGTGGAACCTCAAGATTATTCAAGTAAGGAGACACCAACAGTCGCCACCACTTGAGACGCAACTCCAAGTGCCACATCAGCTGCCCTGGAATCTTGGGCAACATGCTGTAGAACATTGTCTGCATACGCCCTGCAAGGGAAGGATGCACATACATGTAATGAATGTACAATGTCTAAGGCCCCCATTACGAGTCCCGGAAAAAAGCTGGTAGTTCCGGTGTGCTGGTAGTACCATTACTGGCAGACCGACGGCTGAAATTACCAACATATTCCAGGTCTGGAAACGGTACTACCATCATGCCAGAATTACCAGCAAATAATAAAAACTCCTGGTGATTCCGGCAAACATCTGCCGGAAACAACAATGGGCGCACCCAGACTGCCAGAATCACCATTGTTGTTAATTCCGAAGCCGGAATTAACAGTGCCAGAAATCACGTCATCACTGGAACGGGAAGCTCTCTGGTGGCTATTTTGAAAAACAGCCACTTCCTGCTGCCATCCACACCATCCAACACCGCAGACATGCCAGGGAATGGCAAATACAGGGTGCCAGAGGTCTGGCTACACAAGCTGCTCTTCAGAGTCAGAGCTCAGTGCCTTGACAGACAATGTCATGGCACATGCAGAGGCACTATTCGGGGCTGGAAACAGTCGTACCAGCCAAAGGTGGAAGACAGCCATGTGGCAGGAGTTGGTGGATAAGGTCACTGCAGTGGGTCCCACCTCACGCATGCCCTGTGACTGCCACAATTGGTGGGATGACCTGCGGCTGTGGGTCAGGAACATCCTGGCCACCAATCGGAGGCAATCTGCAGCCACAAGGGGAGGAACAGTGGCACACACGACCCTGATGCCCTGGGAGTAGACATGCAGCTCCATGCTTCACATAGAGGGCATGGAGGGAGTCTGGCAGTAGAGGCCAGAGTTGGGACACAAGGCAATGGTGGTAAGTACAACAAACCCCATGTAAATGCCTATCATGTGTCCAAATAAAGGAATCCCCAGGCAGAGAAACACTACATGGGCATGGGAACACACTCACACTCACTCTGGACACATGATGAGCGCCCAACGCACATACAACAGGCCACCGTGGCAGACCAATAGTCAATGTGCACTCCCACCACTCACATGTAGAAGCATGCATCAGAGCAGATCAACCAAACAGCATTACAGGAGCAGGACACACACAATGTAGCATCAGTAAAATGCAAGCCCCCAGACGTGGCTCACTGAAGATTAACTACATACTCTGCTCACTGAAGATTAACTACATACTCTTCTCACCCCAACAGGTACATCCTCTGACAGCGACATGGCTGGTACATCATCCGGCTGGGCAAGTGCAGGCTGGAGGGCTGCACCCCCAACCCCCTGTACAGAACAACCACCACCACATGCAGAACAACCACCACCACCTGTCAGGAGTGCTGCGCAGCCAGCCCAACCACCACTGGCAGCTGCCAGCGAGACACCACCTCTCGGCAGTAGCCCGACCATCCCTTGCATGCCCTACAAAACACCAATGCCACACCAGCTACCGCCATATCCTGCCAGGTACGGCACGGTGGAGGAGGAGGAGGAAGAAGAAGAGTACACACCCTAACCGACACCATTGTTTAGCCCAGCCCCTCTCCACCACCCACACCTGACATCTGGGACGTGGATGTACGCCTCTGTGCCATGGAGGACCAGCATAGGGCAATGGCTGACATGGTTCAGAAACAGCTGAATGAGCTGCGGCTCCTGCGGGGCCACCAGTGTCATTGTCATACTCTCCTAAAGGGTCTGGGAGAGGAATGAGGGGGTATCGGCAATGGCAGAGTGACCAATCTGCAGGTCACCTTAGAGCACTTGGGAGCCCAGCAGTTTGACGTGCCCTCAACTGTCACCACCCCAAGAATCTCACAGTAGGGGAACCCAAGGCACCGCTCCCAGCAGCTATTGACCACACCTGGAATTTCCAAGGGCCAAGAGGCCTAACAAATGACCCATGTAGTGACATGTTCATGTTAGACACTGACATTTGGTTGCTTGGGGTGTGTGTGGAGAGGGATGGGTCTTGTGGGGACAGGGTGTGGTAAGAGCGGTGCATGGGAAGGGTGCGTGGGGACAGGGTGTGTGGGCAGGTGTGAGGGGTTTCTGTGGGGAGGGGGTTTATGATATGATATAATGATATGATATGGCATTTGTAACGCGCCTATACACAAGTGTTTCAAGGCGCGACGAGGCAGGGAGGGGGGAATAAGGGGAAGACAGACAACGATCCTACTAGGCCAGGTGTCATTTAGATCGCCCAAGTGCAGGGGTAGGGGGAAGGGAAAAAGTGCAAGGGGAAGGGGAGGGGGGAAGTGCAGTACAAAGTAAGTAGAATAAAATAGGGCCAGCTGGTGGCTAGTGCAAGGTAAGTGCAGGCAAGTGCTGGGAAGGGGGGCTGTAGGGATACAGAGACAGTCCCGCAGTGCAGGGGTTGCCAGGGAGGCAGTGCAAGTGGAGAGTGCCTGGGCCCAGGACCGAGGTCGATGAGAGTGGCCAAGTTGCAGATTCAGTGCAGTTTCAGTGAAGAATTTAGCAGGGGAGAGGGAGAGAGAAAGCAGAAGCAAAGAGGAAGGTTTTGAGGTGCTTCCAGAACCGGAGATGGTTCTCCTCAAGTTTCAGGGAGGCAGGAAGGCTGTTCCAGAGGGAGGCCCCTGCCGCGGAGAGAGATCTATCCCCAGCTCGTTGCTTCGAGAAGCGGCTGACCCTGAGGGAGTTGGAGACGGATAAGCGAAGGGCTCGGGAAGGAAGATATTTAGGAAGAGAGAGTTGAAGGTATTTAGGCCCCAGGCCCCAGAAGGCCTTGTGGACAATGCAGAGGGTTTTGAACTTAATCCTTGCAGCCACTGGGAGCCAGTGTAGAGATTTCAGTCCTGGAGAGATACGGTCCCTGGGCTTGAGGCCAAGGACAAGTCTCGCAGTTCTGTTCTGGATGAGTTGCGGAGAGTGGAGGCAGGCAGATTAAGATAGAGGCTGTTGCAGTAGTCCATCTTCGAGAGAACCAGGGCTCGGGAGACAGTGAGCTTCTGGGGGAAGGAGAGGAAGGGAAGAATACCTCTGAGGAGGTGCAGCTGGTAGTGTGACTTCTTAGAGACGTCCGATATATGAGGAGAGAAGGAGAGTGTGGAGTCGAAGATGACCCCAAGGTTTTTTGCCTTGCAGGTAGGAGCAGGAAGAGGGCCAAGAGAGGCTGGCCAGGGAGCTGCAGGGAAGGAGGGAGTGGGTGAGCCGATGAGTAGAATCTCAGTCTTACTGGCATTAAGGCAGAGGTCATTGGCGGCACACCATTCCTGGATAGCAGACAGACAGTCAGAGATGAGGGAAGGAGAGGAGGAGGCCGAGGGTAGCCTGAAAATGAGCTGGGTATCGTCCGCATAGCACTGAAAGTTGGGGCAGAGAGCGGCGATGCGGTGGGCAAGGAGTGCAAGGTTGGGCCTGGGCACGGAGAGGATCTTGTAAACGTCAGGTAGGAGTGTGTCAAAGCTGGTGACAGAGCTGGCCGTGAACCATGTCATTGTGGGGAGGGGGTTTATGGAGAGGGGTGTGTGTGGGGCTGTGGTTGTGGTTGTGTGGGACCGGAGAGGGATGTGTGTGGGGAAGGGGGTGCAGACAGGGTGTGTGGGGAGGGAATGTGCGTATGTGAGGAGTGAGAGGGTGCGTGTGGGGACAGGGTGTGTGGGGAGGGGTGTGTGTGTGTGGGGACAGGTTGTGTGGGGGGAGAGGTGGGAGTGTATTGACGGGGTGTTTGAGGAGGGGGGTGTGGGGACAGGATGTGTAATGAGGGGGAGTGTGTGTGTGTGTGGGGATGGGTGTGTGTGGGGATGGGTGTGTGTGGGGGTGTGTAGGGAGGGTGAAGGGAGGTGGGGCCAGGGGTGTGGTGGGAGGGCGTGTGTGAGGATTTGGAGAGGGGCCCAGGATGTTTCATTTTGCCTTCAATAGTTCAATATATAGTTTGCACCTGAAGCAATGAGTGGACATTCCTTTTTTTGGTGCATGTATCTATTGTGTATGTGCATCATATGCAGTAAGGTGCAAGGGAAGTGTAGAGTGAAAGGGGTACTCAAACAGTTATCTATGAGTACTTGACGGGCCATGTGCCCATCCCTGGCATCCAAGCGCACGTGCCTGGGCCTGGCTGGAGCTGCATCATCATCATCTTTATCCTCTGGCGGAGGAATGTCCACATCTGGGGCAGTGGTATGTTGCGTCTGACGCAGATGTTGTATTGTATTGTTTATTTATATAGCACCTATACACAAGAGTGTTTCAAAGTGCTCAAGGAGGATGGGAACAAGGGGAAAAGCAAGTCACTCAGAGCCCTTGAAATTCTAAGACGATAATAGTGTGCACAGGCAGAGTAAGTGCATAAATAGATTCAACAGTTGAGGCACAGCAAAAAGGCCTGACAGCGATTCTGCAGTTTTACCAGTGCAATTAAGGGGAGAAGACATGGGAGAACAGACAGACAATCATTAGGCACGTTGCATTTGGGTCGTGCAAGTTCATGGTAGGTCAACAGGGAGGGGGAGATCCAAGTGCACCGAGTCGGCAGGGACTGGGGTAAGTGCAGAGAGAGACACTCTCTTGGGTTATTATAAATCCAGTGAAGGTGGGCGGGAGTAGGGCCCTGAGGCAAGTGCGAGGGAGGACTGGCGGGGGTGCCTGGGACCGGTGAGACTCTGAGGTATACCAGGCAGCCAGTCAGCAAGCTGTAAGGAAGAGGATGGAGGGATAGAGAGAGCAAAGGGCTAGGTTAGTAGGGTAGAGGAAGGGCGAAGGAAGAGGAGAAGAGGAAAGTCTTGAGGAGTTTCTGAAACTTAAGAAGGTCAGGCTCAAGACAGAGGGCAGCAGGGAGGCTATTCCAGAGGAAGCACCTGCTGAGGATAAAGATCTCCCTCCAAATCTCTGCTGGGAGAACCGGCTCACTAGCAGAAGGGTTGGAGGAGATGTAGTTGGAGGAGATGTAGTTGGAGGTAGGAGGAGCCTGTGCAACATTGCACAGGGCAGGACTATCTGCCCTACCTCCTCTTGCCTTTACATGTGTGCACCACCAGACCAGTGTAGGCATCGGAAACGTGCCTTCAAGAGCCCAAAGGTCTGCTCAATGGTCACCCTGGTCCTCACATGTGCCCTGTTGTATGCTATTTCCTCCTGTGTCTGGGGATCCCTTAGAGGGGTCATCAGCCACGAAAGCAACAGGTATCCTGAGTCACCTTCAAGGGGTAAGGACGCAAGGTTAGCCTCATCTTGCATGTAGTTGAACTGTGTCAATCAGTCATACATCACACATGGCTGTATGTGTAGGTTAGCCACAACATGCATCTGGTATGATGGTATAGATCAGACCTATGTTCCATGCTGCCCCCTGAGACAGGTACTGTGTAACATCTGTATTGTTCTGTGTTCTGCTCCCTGAAACATGTTGTTGGGGGCAGGAATGGTATTGCCACTAAGTGAGCAAATTGAAAACTCACCATTCTAAATACGCAGCCTCAAAGTATGGACTGAACACAACCATGCCTCACCCACACCACTGACTGCACGCACTTCACAACACAAAACAAAACTTGATAACCAACCATGCCCGATCATGCATCAACACCAGATGATGGCTACCAGGAAAAAACGGACCAACACTCAGTGGCTGGTTTCTCTAAACTGGAGCTGGCAACAGCACATCAGTGCTCTCATGTTCTTCTCCCTCTCAATCACACCAACAAACCACCCCAACACTAATTCCATTGCAGACCCACCTGAGCGCCAAAGCACTACCCAAGTGGCAAGAGTGCATGGTACAAAACCCATTGACGTGTGAATAATGATGCTCGGGAGTGGTGTTGTCTGCGACAGCGGAATCACAGAGGTCCCTCTGTGCATACATGCCCCATGTCTCACCTGGACCTGCATCTCATGACCCTAGGTGGACTAGTCTACTGATTCACTTGCGCTGGAGGGGTGACAGTGTTGCATTCTAGTACCTCTAGTGTATTGCATGTGGATGTCCTTTTGTGTTTGAAATGGCCTGGTCAGTGACTGCTATATCTCCAGTCATATGCTAGTAGTGTGTGTTGTGGCCTGTCAAATGAAGCATGCACTGGTTGGTCCTGCATGTGCAGGGAGACTGCGGGACATGCATTTTGACCTTTTAGCCCCCCACCCCTTTGCCCGTCACCCATGCTGCAATGCAGGTGTGAATGTACATGTACTCACCCAACATCCAGGCTCTTTGTCCTCAGTGACACGCCATGTAAGCTGGCAGGGTGTAATCTGCAGGATCATGGAGAAGTGGATTGATCCTGGGAACCGGGCACAGCAGTGCATGATGGTCAGGTCGGCATCACAGGTCAACTGGACATTATGGGAATGGTACTGCTTCCGGTTCCTGCAGACTTCCTCTGAGGCACGGGGGGGCCACAAGCTCTACGTGTGTGCAGCCCAATTCTGCCAAAACATTGGACATGCCTACAATCACATAGAAGAGGGCCTTGGTGGTGTTGACCTGTGCCTAGGGGGCAATGTGCTGGCCCACATGGTGCGGGAGGACCTCAAATACCTACACCTGCACTCTGGAGAAGGCATGCTGCAACATGCCATGCAGCTGGCTCACAAAGTGCTGGCACGTGCCAGTACCCAGCAAGTGCAGGACCGACACCAGCTTCAACAGCGGTGGTATGGCTGTCCTGATGCCGATCCTGGTCCAATGTCATCCTGGATAAGGGTCAGGAGCTCAAGAATAGTCTCCCTGTTTATTTATTGGGTATTTATAATGCACCTATACAGCAGAATGACGGTACAGGGTGTGTATGTGGCTGTCTGTGAGGGCCCAGAGTGTTGCCCTTGTACGAGGGATCATAGCACGCCTCTGTCTCACCACCTAAAACACCCGATCATCATTATCCTCCTCCTGTCCCTGCCGTCACCACTGCTGCTGCTGCTCGAACACCATCAGCTGCACCTCAGCATGCAGCAACTCCAGGTCCATGGGAGCGACAATGATTGGCAGCATGTTTGTGTTAGGAAGTGTTCTTGGGGTGGGTGTGGCCCTTTAGTATTGTTCCTGTGTGCATTGGATGCACCTTGGTGGATTGTGTGCACCTGTGGCCTTGTTTCCCTCACCTGTGTCCATTTACCGGCAGGTCTGAGATAGAGGTGTCGCTGGCTTGGATTTGTCAGTAGTACCAGCAGACTGTTGCCAGTATTACTGGCGAGTCCATGCTTGTGATATGCCGGTGATACTATTGTGCCATTATTACTGGCACATGTTTTCAGCATTACTGGGTGTAGTGACATCGGCACCAGCAACTGGGTTCCATTCAACCCATGCTTTGCCAGAACGGTAAAAGTGCCAGTATATGCTATTACCGGCATTTTAGTGTATTTACACTGTATTCCAGCAAAGTCGTAATGAGACCCTAAGTCTCTTCACTAATAACTGAGTTGGAACATTGGTAATGCAGGCATGCCATGGGGGTAATCGGTTTCGCCCAGTTTCAAAGTTTTAAATCCATTACATGAAGAGCTTTGCCGTTTAAACACTCCAGCCATCAAGGCAAGCTGTTGAGGCAGCAGTCAACTGAGATCACTTTGAAGCTAATTTGTTTAGTTTCAGTCAAAACAATAGTAGCACTTATGTTCATTAGAGTAAAATCTGTTCAGCTTATTGCATAAACGTACACCTAGTGTGGATCGATCCAGGGCATTTTCCTGAATCCCTCGCTACTGCCTTGTGCTGATTGATGGCTAGGCATCTACTACACACACACACCATGCTTCTCAGCTTCCTGGCACCAGAGAAGAAAGCCTTCCCTGCCTGCTCCACTTGTCAAAGGTGAGCCAATGCTTTGCTGCAAGGCTGACCTCCAGTGCAGACCTCAGTGCCATGTCCAAACTCTTTTGACTGGGGTGGCCCAAGTGAGGCCCTGACTTATGCAGTGGTGACACAAAGTACGAGCGCACACACACATAATTATCATAGTTTATAATAATGGGGTGACACCTGGGGTGGCCAATCAGATTCCAAGGGTAGCACATGCCACTCCCTGGACACTGCACTGGCCAACTTCACTCGCTGCTCATAAACCTGTCAGATTAAAACACCAACAGACTCCCACTCCCTGCCTACTCTTCATGCACTCTGCACCCACATGTGACAGCTGCCTGCACTTCACAACTATACGCCCCACACAGTACACAGTGGCAAATTGTACCTTATCCCCAAGCAATGCAGTGGCAACAGACACGTGCAACACCAGGACTGTAAGGGCAGTTTACAAGCCAGCAGAAGCCTGCCGCATCATTTGGCCAAGGGCTAGACACGGCTACCAGAGAGCACTTTACTTCCCACACTTCCCATGATCTTCTCTTCATCCCTAATATGTGAATTATGGATAAACAACACACAGCCAAGTCAAATGTATTCAGGTGATAAATGCAGGGAGTTATGGAAAGGAGGTATAACTGTATAATGCTTGCTGGATTTGTCTTCTCTTCAGTTACAGGGCACTGACGTCTGCCTGCTTCTGCCACCCTTTTCATGGGGTGGTGGGGGAGAACGCATGCCTGGGCAGATACTGGCTTGTATCTTGCCTCCCATACGGTTGTCTGCCTGAGATGTTGATGATGCGTTTCCTATTTGGAATGGTACCTTGAAGGAACTTACATCTTATTACGGATTTCGTAATGGCAACACTGTAAATGTGGAACCCTCTCTCATATACAGTTAAGTCACTTCCAGATGTTTAGATCTTAGAATCTTTGTTACAGATGCGCACTTGGAGACTTCGATCTATAGAAAATCGAACTCAAGAAATGCCACCCGACAGTCCATTCCACCTTCCATGGTACAAAGTTTACTGTATGGCAAACTGTTATGAATTAAACAAAACTGTAGTACTGGGGGATAATATACATTTTATGGTTGGAACAACAAGGCTATCCCCAACATATTTGATCCAATGCTTTATTTAAAGTAGATGCTAGAGATTGTACATCTGTTTTAATTCATAACATTAAAGCTTGTGAAGAAAATGGGATTCATTGTCTGCCTTATGACTCAAAGACCAAATGTACTTGTTTCAATAATCAACATTGTGAGATTCCAATTATCTTAATTAAATATTCGTCATTTCCTAAAGCAGATCCTAATATGGCCTCATGTCTCACACCTGATCCTTCCATGTACTTTCTGTAAACTTCCTACAGTAGGTAATTTGGTTGCCCTGAGTCTTTTTTGGTCAAAAACAGAATCATGGTTCAGTATGTATGAAGTCCATAGCTAATGGCTGTTGCTCTGCTTATCAATTTGCAGATTACCTTAATCTTTCAATTATATATATTCAAGAGGTTTCATCGTTAAGGGAATACTAAATTGCTTGTCCTCTCATGTGGTTTATATGGCGGTGAGTGAATCTGGATTGGGATAAGTAGGTTGGCTTCACTATTTTGTATTAGTGAAACTCTTATATTCATGGGTATATTTAATTGTATGTCTCTTTCCTTCACAACATGTCATGTGATCATGTATACAATTATTTATTTAATTTGTATATTATACACATTGTATTTCAAATAAAGGTTCTGAGCTTTGATGGATGGATGTGTTTTGTCTGTAATGTATCTTACTGGTCATAAGCATGCTACTTTTGAGCTTTATATTAATGCATTAAACCACAGAATTCTTTGTATGTAAATCTTACAAATTTTAAGATCAGCCAATTTGTTCTCCTATTTCAAGTGTTTTTGATTTAAGTCTTTGTTCATTGCCGTTTTGATATGACATTTATTGTCTATATATTAATGAGAATTCAATAATAAAATGTAGTTGATATTCATTCCAACTAGGACCAACTCCTCCATCTTGAGCAAATGCTGCATCAAAGCATTATTGCACATTTGTGCACTGTTTTCTCCATGTAGTGTTTGATGTGTGCCCTCCTCCCCCTACGCATGTGATTGGCAAGTCCCCAAATTGTATCTTGAAACATTGGTCAATAAAGGAAGCCAGCAGGTACTCAATATTACCTTTAAATATATTTAGCTTTGAAACACTGCAAAAAGTTAAAAGCAGGTCCCCCTCAGCTGAACCATGTCGTTATCACCTGCCAAAGCACAGGCCATCGCTATGTTGGTCAGGGTCAGCTCAAGCAGGTACACCATAGAGTGCATGATGGCAACGTTGCTTTGCGATAGCAAACCCGTAACATGAATAGGCGTAAAGACATATTCAAAAATGATATGACTTGCGCTGATTGCAAACGAAATACAATGCTTTGTTATAGCTTATAGCTCCATATCCGTCATTTCGATTCCATGTTATTATCAGATATAGTGGTTTTTGTTACTAATCAGGTTAGTTCTACGATATCCAGATATCACTAGGCATACATTGAGCCATGATGTCTGACTTATACGTTCCTTCAGTCTTATAACCGGATGTGTCATCCTTTTGCCAGTTCTTGGTTGTGAGAGCGAGGCCTCTTCCCCATGCCATAGCAATTCGTCTTCTTGCAATTCCAAATAGTAATCCATCCAGTCTTCATACTGGGCATGGTAGTTGTTTGTATTCTCGAATAAACCCAACAGTGGAATTAGGACAATTTGCTAGCTGCACATATCGCTTGTTGCCAGAAACCCCCCAGCCCAAATATCTGGATTGGTCAGCACCGCTGTGCTAGGTGGAGGTAGTCCGCCTCCTCAATGTGGCATCTCTCACAATGGCAATCGTTCTTAGAGTAGCATTTTTGCAATTGTACTGGTGTACAATGGCATTTGAAATGTACTCGTTTGAAACTCACATTGTAGGACATTTGTTTTGTTGGTAGGTATAAATAGGACCATTGCTCGTCGGTTATCTCTGTTTGTCGGTCGCCATCCCATTTCTTAAAGTAAAAATGTGTCATGATGCCCGCTCCCGGGGAGCCGGTTCACCCGGCTCCCCGAAAGCGGACATCCAGTCCCCAAGGAAGGACCCAGCAACCCCATATAGGGGCCCTTTGGACAGTGTCCTGGCGCCTATGGCGCCAGGCTCATAAAAGACATCAGTCCTGGCGCCATGGGCGCCAGGCTCATTATGGGAATGCTTGGGTGCACTTACCTGATGCAGACCATGCTGCAGGATCCCAGCCTCCTTGAGGCCTGAAAGGAACTACTTTACCTGTGGGACTAATTTACCATCCGGGCGTGGTCGGGGAAGGATACATACCTGATTGGAGGAAGGATACATACCTGGAACTTCTTCCAAGGCTATTTAAACCCCACCTGAACAGCCACACGCGCTTCGCGTTGTTCTGCAACTAGCAGCTGGATGCTCACCGTGTCTGCTCCTGCATCCTGACTTCTGCCACGCCTGCCAGCATCCTGGATCACCTGCAAAGGAAGAGAAGAAGAGAACAGAAGAATGAAAAGTCCTTACCTGCTAAATCCGCATCCCAGAGACATCTCGCCGACAATCCTGAAAAGGAAGACTTTAATTTAAAAGCTCATCGCGTCGATCGCTGCAGCGCCGCTTTCCACTCACCTTCACAGGGCGCCTCCATGTTCAGCAGCGATCATCCGGATTCGCAGTCACGCCCCAGCGCCTAGGGAGAAAAACACCAGAACAAAAGGTGAGAGAGAGAAGGGAATAAGGAAAGCTAAATCTCCATATTAAGAGTTACCTGTTGATTCATTCCCTCTTCATTTCGGGTCCGTGCCGCATCCTGGCATTTCCGGACCCCGGCCCCTAAGGGGAAAAAAAGACATCAGCGTTAATGAGCGAATGAAAAGACATTACCAAAAAACTCTCATTAAAGACTTACCTGATTTCTACAAGGATTTCACCTCTCATCTCGGGTCGGTGCCTGTTCCCCGGCATTCCGTACCCCGGCCCCTATGGGGGGAAAAAGACACTAGCATTAGTACATTAATGCATGAACACAAGGGGAACCTCTTATCAAAAAAACTTACCTGGAAGCCAAGCAAGTTTGGTTCTCAACAATCCGAAAATCCAGTGAAGTAACTGTATACCAACGCGCCCCTGCATCAGAAGCAGGATGGAGAGCTCGTCCTTCCAGACCCTAAGGTGAGACGCTACGAGAAATCACAGAAGGGTTTCAAGGAGGGTGAGAGGGGAAAGTGGGAGGCCGATTGCATTACCCCGCAGACAGTTAATCCCCTATTTTCGCCTACAGAAGGATACTTCTGCGAGCCAGACAAGCCATATTTGGGGGCCCGGTCCAGTCTGTCTTCCCAACCCTGCGCATCACCTTAGAAGAGGTCACAGCAGCGCGAACCAGGCCAGCACCTCCGTGGGAGTCAGGTGAGCGTAACAAAATGAGTCACACCTAGACCGATGTGACTGAAGCTATGTGCACACTCTTAAGCACCAAATCAATGCTCAATATAACCTTCTGTGGTTTTCGTATATATAACTTAATAAGATGATTGTATACATAAACTTAATCAGAAAAGATTTTTATGTTCAATAAAATAAAATTCGAATGATCAAACAACCTCAATCCGGTGTGTTAAATCTGTTTCGACTTAGTAATAATTGCAACATTATATAAACAATTCATTGTTCTCGCAACTATTTCACAACAAAATATTTTGGGGAAATTCGAACAATTTCTTTCACAAATGAGAACCCATCAGTTCAAAAGTCCATTTGTATCAGATCTGTATAGCTATACATATATATAGATGATTTTCCAGGTATATCTCCTTGTCCGTTGTACGACGCGTTTCAGGCTTATTCACCCTTAATCAGGTATGGACAAATTCATAGATTTCTGTGAATTCAAAATAAATAATATATGTGTTTTACTATATTTGTTACTTGTGTCTCTTGTTACATTTGATAAGCTTCATGGGTTAAAACTCTAACCTGTTCTCCTGTGAGTTGGAGTAATATCTCCTGACTGAATCAATTCCAGTTGTCTGGTGTATCCGTTTTTTCACAAATCGGCACTCCGATCTGAATAAGTCACAGTTGTTTGCATGAGTATGGTCATGGTAGACTGGCTAGAAGTGTGATCAGTCGCTAGGTTTTAGCGCTGTGTTCTAAGCCCCGGTTTTCACAAGTGCACATACATTTTCCTTTTTGTAATTTGTGCGCTCGCCTCTGTGAAGGAGTGATTGGGATTAGGCTGAGTAGTGACTATGGTCGATCTGACTCTTTCATGAGTGAAGTTTTCGATTTCTCGCTTGTTTTCATAGCCTGGTCTGTAATTTTTCTTGACAGATTCCTGTGGGCGGTAAACCCCTATTAGTCCTGAGTTATAAGTGCCTGAGATTTCTTTCTTAAAACATAGAGAATGAGTAGTGAACTTATACCTTACATTCCCGCTGCGTGTGTTTCACCGGTTTCACCCTTTTCACTGCGCGTGGTTAGACTTGCCGTGTGTTACGTTTCGCTTTCGCAATTGCTTGTTGCTCGTAGAATATACTTTGTTTTCCTCAGGTCTGCAATATAATGTATATATTTGCCCTCTGTTGCCTTATTAATCATTGTGTATTAGTGCTCTCACAGATGTTTCTGTTCTTACCTCGTCTCAGCTCTCAGTTCTGTTCAGCAGTCTTCTGCGTTCCGTGCGTTCTCCTGCTATCATGTTGTAACTGTTGCTGTGGTTACCTAGTTGTTTGCCGGCTTGCTCAGATGTGGGTGCCGAGCTAAAAAGTGTAACGCTTACCTCTGGGGCCCTGCAGGAGTGCCGTTTCCGGTCTGTCGGCGATCACAAGCTCCTTGCAGCTGGCCAAAACACTCCCTCCCCTCTGCTCACTGCTGGTTTAGTCGCCCAGTGGACAGAGAGGTGGAGTGGCCTGAATTGATGGGTAAGGTCCCGGGGCACTCTGTGTTGCTAGGTCTCTTTGGAACCTCCAGGTGTGTAGAAAAGTCAATCCCAGTTCCTTCACTGGTAATCGTCCCCTTGTAACCAGTAGAGGTGCGAGAGAGGTGTGCCCGCGTACCGTTTTATGCGCAGAGGCACGCATCTGCTATTGTCCAACAAATGTCTTAATCCTGTTTTTATTCCCCTTTTAGGTCTGCTCTGCTGTTACCACTGTGGACCGGAGGCCTGCAGCTGAAGTTCACTGGATAGCAGCAAGGCCCCGCTTGATGGAAGGAGTGGACCGATGTAAGTGCTATGTTGGGGGGTTTGGGAGGGTGGCATGGAATGTCTTTCACTTACCCCCTTGTTCTTTGTTTTGCAGGTGTTGCAGGTGTTCCGGGATGCAAAAGAAGCGAATGCTGAAGTCCGCGGTGAAGGCAGAGCCGACAAACGATTCCAGTCGCTGAACCTATGGTTGCTGTGCTGTTCCAGAAGAGCCACGGTGAGAATTAGGTGAATTTGCAAACAGTCGCTGTGTGCATCAGGTAAGTCTGCTGAAGCTTGGAAGAGCGTTGGTACCTTGAAGCTGGATTAGTGTGGAGACTGCAGGAGGTGCCGGGTCCGTGACAGGCAAGCGTCACACTGATCCCCAGCTGGAGAAAATATTAAGTGCTGGGTGTGGCCCAGGGCGGCGTTTATATACCCTGGGCCCCACCCAGCACCACTAGACCACCAAGGATTCTTGAATAGCTGCCCATTAGGGGCCATGTTGGATTCAGCTAGGTGTCAAAACCCAGGGCCCATTTTGGAAGGGGCAGCTGTAAGGAAACACTGGCAGCAGCCTGTTCTTACGCCACTCAGCCATCCTCCTAGACCAGATGCCACCAACACTGCCAACTGGGGGAATCATGACAGCCTCCCCTACAAAGCCCCCCCAAGGAGAGCCATGCCGGGGCCCGGACGTTCCGGGTGTTCACGATGGTATTGAGCCAGGAGGCGCGGTGCATGTATGTGACTTACTCGTTCCCAGGTCCGATCCAAGACTCCATACCCTTTCCAATCTACCAGATAGTAGAGTTCTTTCCGAACTATCTTGGAATCCAGGATATTTTTGACTTCGTATTCAGCTTCTCCCTGCACCGTTATAGGAGGAAGTTTTCTTAGGGTGTCTCGGGTGCCAGGGTGTACAGGCTTTAGCAATGAGACATGAAATACCGGGTGTATGCGAAGCATAGGTGGTAGTACAAGTTCCATGGCCACAGGATTGATAATGTTCTTTATGGGATACAGTCCAATGTACTTGGGTGGAATTTCTTAGGCCCTTTCAACTGGATATGCTTTGTGGATAACCACACTTTGTCTCCTATCCGGTACAGCGGTTCGGGAGTCCTTTTCTTGTCTGCGAAACGCTTAAGGGAGGTTTTTGTTTCCAGGAGGGTTTGAGTGGCTCTTTTTAAAGTCTCTTTAATGCTGGCTTGCAGTGTACTACTTACAGCTGGCATATCCAAGGGTGCCGGTGCCGGTGGGTCCAACGTCGACGTCCGTGGATCTCGTCCATGTAAAAAGAAGAAAAGTGAGACACCAGTGGAACTATGAACTACTGAGTTATTATATGCGTGTTCAGCTGCCCAAAGCAGTTCTACCCAATTCAGATCCGTCTGGGCAAGCATACACCGAAGATACTGCTGTTCGGTTTGTCCTTTCAGTCTGACCGTCAGTCTGTGGTGGCTGGTGGATAGACAGACCTCGATTTGTGCTTTGGTGTAGCAGGCCCTCCAGAATTTGGATACAAACTGACTTCCTCAATCTGATATCACCACTGAAGGGAAACAGTGTAATCTGACAATGTTGGTTAGGAAGGTTTGCATTAGTACTCCTGCATTGGGTATGCCTTTCAAAGCAGTAAAGTGTGCCATTTTGGTCAGGAGGTCAACCACTACCAATATGGTGCTATAACCACCGCAGGAGGATAGCTCTGTGATGAAATCTAACGAGATAGTGTGCCATAGGGCCGGCGGAACTGAGAAGGGATGAAGCAATCCCTGTGGTTTGGTTCTTGGTGTTTAGTTCCTTGCATAGATGTCACAGGATTTCACATGTTGTACTGTATCTTTCCGCCATGTGGGCCACCAAAAATGCTGCTGAACTTTTGCCATGGTTTTTGTTATTCTGGATGTCCTGATGTAAGTGCATCATGGTAGGTGTTCATAACCTGCTCTTGCTTTGCAAGGTGTGGTAGGTAAAGGGGATTCCGGTAGTATGGTCCTTGATTCGTTGCGGTCCTTTCAAAACCCATGTACGTACTTGCGCTGGGGTCATGGTTCCTTTGATTTCCTCTTGTAAGTTTTTCAGTGCAGTCGGATGGTTGCTGGTAATTCCTAATAGTTTCTCTTCTGGTATAGTGGGCAGCGGGGTAGGACTTGCATAGGCATACTCTTTTTCTGTACTCCAGCCGATTCGTGATAGCGCATCCGCTTTTCAATTTTTTACTCCAGGGTGATAGCAGGGTGATAGCTGATGGTGACGGTGAAAAGAATTGAGCCCATCGTAGATGTTGTGGCGTTTGTGCTCTGGCTGTCTGTAGGAACTGCAAATTGCGATGGTCGGTAAGCACTGTGACCGGGTGTCCCGCCCCTAAGAGATGGTGCCGCCATTCTTTGAATGCGGCTTTTATGGCGAGGAGTTCCTTGTCGGTCACAGCGTAATTAAGTGCTGCTGGATTAAACTTTTGAGACCAAAAGGCCACCGGGTGTAACTGGTTGATATTGGGATCTCTCTGGGATAGCACCGCCCGCATAGCCACGTTGGAAGTGTCCGTTTCCACCAAAAATGGGAGTTCCGGATTAGGATGCCTGAGTATTGGTGCTGTGGTAAATCGTCGCTTCAATTGCTGGAAGGCCTTCTCGGCTTCGATAGTGCATTTAAAGGTGCGGTTCTTGCGGAGTAACAATGTTATGGGATGGACAACCTCTGAGAAGTCAGCGATGAACCTCCTATAAAAGTTAGCGAAGCCTAGGAAGCTCTGGACTGTCTTGATTGAAGTGGGCGAAGGCCATTGTAGTATTGCTTCCACCTTGCGATTGTCCATTTGGATACCCTGAGGGCAGAGTATGTACCCAAGGAACTCCACCGTGGTAACATGAAAAGCACACTTTTCAAGTTTTGCGAACAGATGATGCTGGCGTAATTTTTCCAAGACCGCTCTTACGTGGTGCACATGCTTTTCGACAGATTCGTAGTACATTAAGATGTCATCTATGTACACCATTGCACAGACGTCCAGTAGCTCCCTTAACACATCAGTCATAAAATATTGGAATGTGGTTGGCGCATTGCACCGTCTGAAGGGCATGACTGTGTACTCATACAGCCTGAACGTGGTGCGGAAGGCCGTCTTCCATTCGTCCCCGGCCTTCACGCGAACCAGATGGTAGGCTCCTCTGAGGTCCAGTTTTGTATAAATCTTTGCCCCCTTTACTTGGTGTAATAGCACGGGAATCAAGGGCAAGGGATACCGGTTTTTTATGGTGATTGTATTGAGCCCTCTGTAGTCTATGCAGGTTCTGAGATCCCCCTCCTTCTTGGGGACGAAGAAGAGGGCTGAGGAAACAGGATACTTGGAAGGCCAGATAAACCTGTTGGCCAGATACTGATCCAGGTATTCCCATAGGTGTTGGTTGTACTTTTCAGTAAGGGCATAAATATGGCTACAAGGAAGTTGTGCTCCTGGAACCAGGTCAATTTTGCAATCGTAGGGCCTATCGGGTGGCAAGGTGTTAGCTTGCTCCTTATGAAAAACATCCTGGAAGTCGTCATACTCCGGAGGCAGTTGACCTATGACTCCTAGTACAGTCCTGGTGGCCTTGTTACCGGTCCTGGGATCTCGTGAGCTTTGGTTGAAACAGGATAGCAGGTTTGGATGCATTCAGCTGGAAATGTCACAGGATGAGTCTGCCAATCTATGGCTGGGTTATGGCACACCAACCAAGGCATTCCCAAGATTAGTTGGAATTGGGGAGCGTTGATGAGATCGAAAACAATCTGTTCCCGATGACCGTCATGGCATAGTAAAACAATGGATCCAGTACATTTGGTCACTGGCCCAGACGACAACTGGGTCCCATCCACGGATAAGATGTGGTCGATTCTTTCCCGTATCTGAATGGGCACACCTATTCGTAGGGCCACCGTGATGCCCATGTAATTACCTACTGCCCCACAGTCGATGTACGCTTCTAGAGCATACATCCATTGTGGCTGCTCAGGGCATAGTAGGATAAGAGGTGTTGTAAGATGCGAGACCGCTGATGCCTCTCCTTTTCCCAACAAGCCGGTCTCTACTCTTGATGAGCCATGCATTTTCCTGGTCGCTCTTGCAGCTCTGTTTTGGTTTCCATGACTCCCAGTGGTTTCCGGGGTATCTTGTTTGGGCAGTGTGATAATTTATGTATGATATTGTTTGAAACCAAAGAATTATGAGTCTTCAGCCATCAAATAGTTTTTTTGGACTGAAAGAGAGCCCAAATCTTTATTAATCAAATTTTCTTTTCTTTTAGAAACACCAGAAAACAGATAGTTCTTTTCAGCTTGCTGTAGATTTTCAAGGAGAGAGAGTCGTGTCAGCCGGCAAGGCTATATGGGTAAGTTATACTCAAATGAGGGCCGTGTGTTTTGTTTCATCTTTGTTTTGTTTTCTGTCTCTGATTCTCTTCTTTTCTCTGTGCGGTATTCTCTCCTTCTTTTGGAGATCTTCTTCTCTTTTAGATAATTATTTTCTGCTCTCCATAGTCTTTTCTTTTTTCTCTATTTGTTTTAGAAGTGTCTTTAACAAGTCTTTAATCTTATTTCCAAAATCAACCTTTAGCACTCGACAATTCGGATATTCTCTAGCTTTGCGGAGAGTCTGTTGCCTTTATAACCTCCCCAACGTTACTGTTGGCTTTATATTTTAGCTTGACGGTTTCTTATGCAATCCTGACTGCCCCTCTTCAAAATTCTCCTTCACTTTCTCTTCACATTTGCATATTTTGACTGGTAGGGATGGCTACTCTGTTATTTCGGTCTTCCCTTCGTAGATTGTATGTTTTAACACTTCAGTACAATGCCCTATTAATGGTTGAAAGATCGTTTTCCTGCTTTGCCTGGCTCATAGCAGTTTCTGTCTCTCGCCTCCTCCCTTTTATAACATAGCGTTACCTGAGTAATGTCTTTTCCTCCGCTGTCGAGGGCGAGTGAAGGCTCGTCCTATTTCCGCCCCTTTTCTGACCTCTAGGCTCGGCTCCGGAGTCAGCTGTGCTCTTCAGTTCGGGGCATACGGAACTCTCCTCCCTTTCTCTCTCTCCTCATACAAAGAAAAGCTTCACTCGGCGGCTCTGTAAAACGTCATGAAACGCGGCGGCATTTCGTTGAACAACTTCTCCTCCCTCGCTCTCCCTCTCCGCATACCAGGTAATACGTTCGCTCTGCGGCTCTTCAAAACATCATGAAACGCGACGGCATTTCGTTAAACAGCTTCTCCTCTCTTACTCCGCATTCCGCTTCTACGTCGAAGCAACCTTTTAACTTTAAACACTGAAAACACTCAACTTTGCTCAACGGCGCTACAGGACTTATCCTGATCAACTTCTGGCAGCATCCATTAATACGCCCAGCTGAGACCGTTGGGCTTGACCTCCTCCTCTTCAGCCCCCATTTCCTAGGCAACGAAAACACAGCGTTAGAGGAAAGGTCCTACCTGTCTTTACTTCCTGCTCCAGTATCTCCGTGTCAGCCAAGCCTTATAGTCGTGTTTATATATATAATAAAAGCAGACGCTACAATAAGACATGCACATTGTCACACCCCCTCTACTAAACCCGGGAAGGGTTTCAGCCCTGGATAGATAATCAGCTTGGGCTAACAGTTTTCCTGGTTTATGAACTGTCCTGAAAGAGAAGGGCTGGAGGGAAAGGAACCATCTAAGTATTCTCTGATTCGAATCCTTGTTCCGAGCAAGCCATACCAATGGAGCATGATCCGTTATTAAAGTAAATTCTCGGCCTAAGAGATAATATCTTAGAGCGTCAATAGCCCACTTTACGGCCAAACATTCCTTCTCAATAGTTGGGTAACTCAATTCATGTGGCAATAGCTTCCGACTAATGAAGAGCATGGGTCTTTCTTTCTCTCCTTGATCCTGGAACAGCACAGCTCCGAGTCCGGTACCTGAGGCATCGGTCTGTAGGTAAAATGGTGCATTAAAATCTGGGCAGTGCAATACAGCTCTCTCAGTGAGGGCCTCCTTTAATGCCTTAAATGCTTGTAAAGTCTCCAGAGTTTCCCAAGTTTTCTTTGTCATTGAGTTCTTCTTTAAGAGATCTGTGAGAGGGCTGGCCAGAGTAGAAAAGTGTGGAATAAATCGTCTGTAGTATCCCACAAATCCTAGAAATGCCCGTACTTGTCTCGGTGTAGCTGGAAATTTCAACTGCTTTATAGCCTTGATCTTTTCTTCTTGAGGTCCGATGATCCCCTGACCGACATAATATCCTAGATACTTTGTAGGAAACATGGCAACATGAGTTTTTTTGGGATTTTAGTGTAATCCTGTCGTTTCTAGAGTCTTAAGGATCCTTGCAAAATGTGTAGGTGTTCTGCCCATGTGTTGCTGTAGATTATGATATCATCAAGGTAAGCACCAACATATTGTTCATGTCCCTTGATGATATGGTTCATTAGTCGCTGAAAGGTGGCCGGAGCTCCATGCAACCCGAAGGGTAGCACAGTAAATTGATATAAACTCGTGGGTGTGGCAAATGCCGTCTTTTCCTTATCAGCCGAAGTAGGGGAATTTGCCAGTAACCTTTGGTTAGATCAATTGTAGTCAAAAATGTTGCCTTCCCTAAATTGTTCAGGAGATCTTCTATTCGAGGCATTGGATACGCATCAAATTTAGAAATGTCGTTTACTTTTCGAAAATCCATGCAAAATCTTACACTCCCATCCGGCTTTGGTACAAGAACTACCAGAGAGCACCAATCACTGTAAGAAGGTTCAATGATCCCAATATCTAGCATTTCTTGAACTTCTTGGTTGAAAGCTTTGATCTCTGATTCAGGAATTCGATAAGGTCTTTGTCTCACTATGGTTCCCGGTTTAGTGACTATCTAATGATTTGTTAAATTAGTCCTCCCTGGTAGGGAAGAGAATACATGTGTAAACTTTTGTATGACCCTAGACAACTCTGTTTTTTGTACAGCTGACAACTCTGGGTTTACATTCAGATCCTCCGAACCAGTTGTTTCCTTTATTGGTAGAAATTGTTCTTCTGTAGTTTCATTCACGGATATCATGGCCATTGTTGGGATGGGAGATCTCCATTTTTTAAGTAAATTGACATAATAGGTTTGATACGGAAATTTACAGTCTGTCTGTTTCACCTTGTATGTTAATGGTCCTAAGACTTCTTGAACCTCGTAAGGACCTTTCCAAGTAGCTAGCATTTTGTTCTCTGATGTAGGTACTAACACGAGTACTTGGTCTCCTTTCTTAAAAACTCGTAACTGTGTATTTTGATTGTAGTATCTTTCTTGTCTTATCTGTGCTTGGAGAAGGTTATCTCTTGCAACACTTTGTAGCTTTTCTACTCTTTCTTGTAGTTGGGAAGCATATTCTGTTAGTGTTATTTCATGTTTTGGTTGTTCTTCCCAAGCTTCTTTTAACAGGTCTAACAAAGTACGAACGGGTCTCCCGAATAATAACTCAAAGGGTGAAAACCCCGTTGAGGACTGCGGAGTATTCCTGAGTGTCATTAGAATCCATGGAAGTACTCTATCCCAGTCTTTATTCTCTGGGGAAGTCGTTTTCTTCAGCATCTCTTTAATGGTGTTATTATAACGTTCTACTAGCCCATCAGTCTGAGGGTGATACACAGCAGTTTTCAGGTGTTCTATTTTTAGGGTCTCACAAACTTGTTCTAATACTTTAGACATGAAATTCGACCCCCGATCGGTGACAATCTCTCTGGGTATCCCAACTCGTCCAATGAAAGGTATGATGGCGTCACAAATCTGTTGCGTATTTGTGGCTTTCAATGGGAATGCCTCGGGATATCTAGTTGCATAATCGACCACTACAAGGATGTATTTGTGACCTCTTCGTGTCGGTTCCAAAGTTCCAACAATGTCTATCCCGATCCTACTGAATGGTTCCATCACTAGTGGCATAGGTTGAAGTGGTGCTCTTTTTACATTGGCTCGGTTCTTCCGCTGGCACTCTTCGCATGATTGACAGAACCGAACTACCTGTTGATACAACCCCGGCCAATAAAACCTATCCAATATTTTTTTGGTTGTTTTCTCCGTTCCTAAGTGGCCCTCACCAATTTGTATGTGAGCCACCTCCATTATAGTCTGATAGAATTTATGGGGAATCAGCAGTTGTTTTAAGTCCTCGCCATTCCTGGCCTTAGTTAATCTATAATACAACCCATTTTCTTTGATGACTCGTGGTCCTTCTCCCGTTACTCTCTCCAGGGCCCTTTCTCGAGCATATTGCAGCAAAGGATCTAGCTCTTGTGCAGAGCGAAAACTGTCTCCGTCTTCCTCGATCCTCCAATCCACTGCTACCGGTAAAACATTTTTGACTCTCCATTCTTTCTTCAGATAGCGTCTGAGCTTTTTGTTTTTTGCATTTTAGGAGTTGGACTAGGTATTTCATCACTATGGAAAGGGGCCGTTTCCAACCAGCTCTTCTCAATCTTATGAACTAACTCTGGGAATTTTGGTATATCGGAGCAAATTAGAAGTGGTTTTGGTAAATGAGGTAATACTGCTGCCTTTACCCCCATCGTTTCTCCGACTACTTTGATTAGTATTTCCTTAGATGGGTATATCCTTACATCCCCATGCACACATCGGATAGGAATTTTCTCTGAGGAATAAGAATCTTCACCTACCAGCTCTGATGTTACCGCTGTCTGTAGGCTCCCTGAGTCGATTAATGCTGTGGTGTTTTTTCCATCCACCTCTGCGTCGCAGGTATATAGATACTGCGACGGTCTCGCACTCATCATTTCTGCAGCTTCATTTCCCTTTTGGGATTCGAGTAATCCAACCTCCATTGGTTCTGCTTTAGGTTTTTTCGGGCAGAATCTTGCTAATTGTCCCCAGTCCCCGCAGTCGAAACATTGTGGGCCTCTAGATATAGGAGTAGCTTGACGATAATTCACCGGACCCTCACTGCTAGGTCTGGAGCATACGCCGTCACCTTCTGATCTTCGTAGCATTGAGTGTGGCCATCTTGGTGCAGTAGCGGACTTGATCAACAAAAGGGGTGGTTTATGGCTGGTCGGATAGGTCATCACCCTCCCTTGTCCAGCCTTTTGGTAAGCCGAGGCTACTTCCACAGCCTCCTTCAACGACAGCCTGGGATGTTGTTTGACCCACCTTTGTACCGGACCAGGGAGGGCCTCAATGAACTGTTCCAAAATGACTTTTTCTGTCATTTCTGCTGAAGTAGAAGTACCCGGTTGTAACCATTTCTCTGCTAACTCCTTTACTTGGTAAAACAATTGTCGTGGGGTTTCGTCCACTTTCAACTTGACTTCTCTAAACTTCACTCGATAAGTTTCCTCGTCGTGTCCCATTCTTTCTAATACCACCTTTTTCATGTCGCCATAGCTCGTATCACCTGCAGGGTTTGTCGCTTGATATGCACACTGCATTTCACCGGTCATCAATGGTGCGATGTAATGACATCATCTCTCGGCGGGCCACTGGGCATTTCGGGCTACTCTTTCAAAATTCACGAAGAAATGTCCTGGGTCTTCTCCTGCCAAATATTTTTGCAAGACAGAGGTAGGGACCTGGGGGTTGTTTCGTGCGTTGGTGACTTCGAGTAGTTGAGCCTGCTGTATTTGTAAGGCTTGTTGGAAGGCTAACCTGTCAGCTTGAGCTTGTTGTGATTGCATCTGTAAGGCTTGCTGTAATAGTTGCTGACCCTCGCTTAGGGTTTTAATCAGGCCCTCCATGGCGTTCTCAGAATCCCACTACTGACACCAACTGTGATAACTTATGTATGATATTGTTTGAAACCAAAGAATTATGAGTCTTCAGCCATCAAATAGTTTTTTTGGACTGAAAGAGAGCCCAAATCTTTATTAATCAAATTTTCTTTTCTTTTAGAAACACCAGAAAAAGGATACTTCTTTTCAGCTTGCTGTAGATCTTCAAAGAGAGAGAGTCGTGTCAGCCGGCAAGGCTAAATGGGTAAGTTATACTCAAATGAGGGCCGTGTGTTTTGTTTTATCTTTGTTTTGTTTTCTCTCTCTGATTCTCTTCTTTTCTCTGTGCGGTATTCTCTCCTTCTTTTGGAGATCTTCTCTTTTAGATAATTATTTTCTGCTCTCCATAGTCTTTTCTTTTTTCTCAATTTGTTTTAGAAGTGTCTTTAACAAGTCTTTAATCTTATTTCCAAAATCAACCTTTAGCACTCGACAATTTGGATATTCTCTAGCTTTGCGGAGAGTCCGTTGCCTTTATAACCTCCCCAACGTTACTGTTGGCTTTATATTTTAGTTTGACGGTTTCTTATGCAATCCTGACTGCCCCTCTTTAAAATTCTCCTTCACTTTCTCTTCACATTTGCATATTTTGACTGGTAGGGATGGCTACTCTGTTATTTCGGTCTTCCCTTCGTAGATTGTATGTTTTAACACTTCAGTACAATGCCCTATTAATGGTTGAAAGATCGTTTTCCTGCTTTGCCTGGCTCATAGCAGTTTCTGTCTCTCGCCTCCTCCCTTTTATAACGTAGCGTTACCTGAGTAATGTCTTTTCCTCCGCTGTCGAGGGCGAGTGAAGGCTCGTCCTATTTCTGCCCCTTTTCTGACCTTTAGGCTCGGCTCTGGAGTCAGCTGTGCTCTTCAGTTCGGGGCATACGGAACTCTCCTCCCTTTCTCTCTCTCCGCATACACAGAAAAGCTTCACTCGGCGGCTCTGTAAAACGTCATGAAACGCGACAGCGTTTCGTTGAACAACTTCTCCTCCCTCGCTCTCCTTCTCCGCATACCAGGTAATACGTTCGCTCCGCAGCTCTTCAAAACATCATGAAACGCGACGGCGTTTCGTTAAACAGCTTCTCCTCTCTTACTCCGCATTCCGCTTCTACGTCGAAGCAACCTTTTAACTTTAAACACTGAAAACACTCAACTTTGCGCAACGGTGCTACAGGACTTATCCTGATCAACTTCTGGCAGCATCCATTAATACGCCCAGCTGAGACCGTTGGGCTCGACCTCCTCCTCTTCAGACCCCGTTTCCTAGGCAACGAAAACACAGCGTTAGAGGAAAGGTCCTACCTGTTTTTACTTCCTGCTCCAGTATCTCCGTGTCAGCCAAGCCTTATAGTCGTGTTTATATATATATAATAAAAGCAGACGCTACAATAAGACATGCACATTGTCACAGGCAGTCTTTTAGGAAATGTCCCGCTTTTCCACAGTACAAACATAGCTGTTGTTTGCTGCGTCGTTCACTCTCTATCTTGGTTAACGGGCCTCTTATACTTCCCAATTGCATTGGCTCAGGGGTTTTATCGGTGGTTCGGGGTGTTTTCCGGGGGCATATATACAAGGGTCGGCTCTCAAAACGGGATCGATCAGACTTCCTTTCTTGTAGACGATGGTCTAGCTGAACTACCAGATCTATGTAGTCCGTACAGCGGTCCGGTGGGTTCACCACTTGCGCTAAAACGTCTTTCAGCTCACTTCGTAGTGCCAGATAGAACAGGGTGGTTTGTTTGTCTTCGGGCCAGTTGGTCTCAGCCACCAGCCGATTGAATGTGGTGATGTATGCTAGTAAATCCTGAGACCCCTGTCGAAGGGCCAACAACTCCCCATCCAAGGCATGTCCCCGGGTGTGGTGAGAGAAAAGCTTGTCCATTTCCTGATGGAAGTTAGCAAAGTTATGTAGGACAGGGTCATCCCGGTCGACTAGTGGTATGGACCAGCTAGCGGCATGCCCCCCTAGGTAGGACAGGACGAAGGCCACCTTGGTTTGATCTGTCGGGAATGCCCCTGGGCGGCTTAGGAAATGGAGCCGACACTGGGTCATGAATACTCCGTACTTCTGGGGGTCCCCATGAACCTTTCTGGTGGGGCCAGAGGGACGGTGACTGGAGTGGTTACCTGTATCTGGGATGCTGCCGCTGTTGCTCCATCTGCTGAACTAGGCAATGGGGTTTGTCCTGCTTGGGCTTTGGTAAGGGGCTTTGCCAGTTCTTACATTCTCTCCCTGTTCACTACCAGCTCCTTTCTCATTGCATTAGTCTCCAAGCGTGAGGCATGCACCTTGGCCCGTAACTCGCCCAGCAATGCAGCTAGTTGGTCAACTTCTGATGCCATGGCACTCGGGCAAAGCAGTAACGTGGGCTCAGCGATCTGTAACGCTTACCTCTGGGGCCCTGCAGGATTGGCTGGTCCGGTCTGTCGGCGAACTCTGGTCCAGTCTGTCGGCGATCACAAGCCCCTTGCAGCTGGCCAAAACACTCCTTCCCCTTTGCTCACTGCAGGTTTAGTCACCCAGTGGATAGAAAGTTGGGAGTGGTCTGGATTGATGGGTAAGGTCCCAGGGCACTCTATGTTGCTAGGTTTCTTTGGAACCTCCTGGTGTGTAGGAAAGTCAATCCCAGTTCCTTCACTGGGTAGGCGGTTTTGCAGTCTTAAACCAGTTTCCTCTCTGGATCATGGTGGCCCAGGCCCGCTGCAGCGCACCAGTTCACCTTGTCGCCTTTAGAATATCTTTGTGTATGCGCACAGATCTGCACTGGTAATCGCCCCCTTGTAACCAGTAGAGGTGCGAGAGAGGTGTGCCCGCCTACCGTTTTATGGGCAGAGGCACACGTCTGCTATTGTCCAAGGAATGTCTTAATCCTGTTCTTATTCCCCTTTTAGGTCTGCTCTGCTGTTACCACTGTGGACCGGCGGCCTGCAGCTGAAGTTCACGTTATAGCCGCCAGGCCCTGCTTGATGGAAGGAGCGGACCGATGTAAGTGCTATGTTGGGGGGTTTGGGAGGGTGGCGTGGAATGTCTTTCACTTACCTCCTTGTTCTTTGTTTTGCAGGTGTTGCAGGTGTTCCAGGATGCAACAGAAGCGAATGCTGAAGTCCGCAGTGAAGGCGGAGCCGACGAGCGATTCCAGTCGCTGATCCTATGGTTGCTGAGCTGTTCCAGAAGAGCCGTGGCGAGAATCGGTTGTGTTTGCAAACAGCCGCTGTGTGTATCAGGTAAGTCTGCTGTAGCTTGGAAGGGCGTTGGTACCTTGAAGCTGGATTAGCACTGGAGACCGCAGGAGGTGCCGGGTACGTGACAGGCAAGCGTCACACTGATCCCCAGCCGGAGAAAACGCTAAGTGCTGGGTGTGGCCCAGGGCGGGGTTTATATACCCTGGGCCCCACCCAGCACCACTAGATCACCAAGGATTCTTGAATAGCAGGCCCATTAGGGGCCATGTTGGATTCAGCTAGGTGTCCCAACCCGGGGGCCATTTTGGAAGGGGCAGCTGCCAGGAAACACTGGCAGCACCCTGTTCTTATGCCACTCAGCCATCCTCCTAGACCAGATGCCACCAACACTGCCAACTGGGGGAATAATGACAAAAAGGGACTTACTTCATGGAACATGGAGAGCGCCATCTCTGAATGGAGTGGGTTAAATAAAAGCACTACGTCTGATAGCTTTTTGTACAAATTGATATCTGATGTTCCTTCCACGAAAACACTTGCAAACAAAGCCATGTCCTTTTATGTAGTAAATCTTGCCACTGGATGTTTGATATTTTCTATTGTTTTTTGAGGAATATACTTTAGTTTTAATCAGATCTCGTGTCCGTGTGTGTAGCATCTTAAAGACCATAAGCTTTCAGATGTTGTCCCCTGATAGTGGGAATTTCCTCAGTGCATTCACTAAACAGTACATGGTCTCAGTGTGTAGATAGATAGGATTTGGTTCATCTTCAGAGTAAATAATAGGTCTTTTTTGGGTGTGTTCACTTGGCAGTACAAGACCTCAGTATATGAGCAGGACTTGGTTTACCTTCAATGTGTTTTTGTATATCAGTTTCTCTAAAAAACTGCTCAAGTCTCAGTCCATGTTCATCCCATTGGGGGACATGGAATTGAGGCGATCAATCCAATAGTTTTCCCGTTGAAGGAGCAGTCTGTTTATATTCCCACCTCTCCTTGGTATGTGAACTTGCTCTAAAATAATGAATCTTATTTGAGCAATCGTGTGTCTCTGACTTCTGAAGTGTTGTGCCACTAGCGATTTTTTCGGATGCCATACGTATGTTCGATTTGTGTTCGGACCACCTAGTTTTTGGTTTTCCTGGTGGTCAGACGCACATAGTACAGGCCACACGGGCATCTTATCCCATACATTTTTGGAATCACAAGTTGAAGAATGGTAGAGGAACAACACCCTGCCATAACTGCAATAATTGTAACAACTTAATCAAAGGTAACTGCATCAATCACCACACAAAGAATACAAGATTAACCTCTACCACTCTTCCACTTGTGATTCCAAAAATGTAATTTACGGGATACGATTTCTGTGTGGCCTGCACTACGTGGGTTTGACCACCGGGAAACGTGCTTGTTGGAAAAGTCCTTTGCACTTTCTGCTTTACTCCCTTCATTCTTCGCCCGAGATCCTGTCAGTCTTCTCCATCATACCAGACCCTTTCCTCGAAGTCGCCCCCTCGTTTTTCTTCTGTTAACTTGTGCGGATCTCACTTCATTCCTCTCCTCTGCCATCTTCTCTTTCCCATGTATCTCTTGAAACCCCATCCTCCTTTGTGCCATTCCTTCTTTGTTGCCCATGGCCACTTCCATGGTATTCACGAGGCTGGTGCAAGCACCATCTCTCCTTACTTCCAGCTCTCCTGTTTTCTTGTCTTTGGCATGGAGACTTATTTGCCTTTGCTCCCTTCCAATTCTGGTAGCAAACTGTTCTTCCCTCCTATCTCTATATTTTCCTTCCTCTGCATTCCGTCAGTGCCGCCCTGACTGCTCTGGTGAGGCTTAGGCAGTAGCAGTCCAGTTTCTGTGCCCGTTTTCCACTGCACACTCCTGTGCCATTGGAGTGGGCTGCATTACTGTGTATGCTTGGTAGGCCCCCCGACAGCCCTCTTTGATGGGCGACGGGTGGCCCTTTCCATTTCTTGTCCCCACCCGGGTGTTTAGCCGGCCTCTGGTGCACCTGTGTCACTATATTGCAGCTCGGAGTTCTCTTTCTCTCCTTTCCGTCTTGTAGGAGCCAGATCGGCAACTTAACTGCGCTACCTGCCTTTCTCATTTCTCCAGCAGTCTTCCCAGGTGGATTGCCCTGCCCGGGCTTTTGATATCATCGACTTTTAATTATTCTTTTTGAATTTCCACTTTAACTGGATCGGTAGCGGAGCTGGGTGGAGTGCCCGCTGCGCTTCTTTGTTATCGGGCCAAGATCTGCAGGCGGACTGCCGGACTGCACTCCTTCCTCCTACTCAATGAGGCTCCTGGCACCCGTCCGCAGTGTAAGGGCCGGGATCTACTGCCCACCTGGGCAGATTGCCCGTTTGTTCTACGACATCACTAGAGGGCAGCTTGCCTCCTCCTTCTGATGCGGTGGACAGCCGTCTTTGTAGCTGTCTTCTTGATTGGGTGGATCCCCCTCTTTTCCTTGGAGCCGAGATCAGCTGCGTAATTGGGCGGATTGGTCCCCCCCTTTTTTTGGAGCCAGGATCGGCTGTTCCACTGGGCAGATTGCCCTCCTTTTAATTATCCTGGAGCTGGGATCGTTGTCTTGACGGCGCAGAACGTCCTCCTTTCCTTTTTTTTGTTTTTGTTTTAGTTTTTTGAAGTTGGGTTCGGGTGCATTGCCCTGAAGCTCCTTGAGTGGCGGAGTGCTGTCTCAACACGAGGTGGATTGCCCTTTACACCATGGGTAGATTGCCCTTTACAACGTGGGTGGATTTCCCCTCAAACCATGAGTGGATTGCCCTCTACTACCACGGGCGGATTGCCCTTTACACCACGGGCTGATTGCTCTCCACACCATGGGCGGCTTGCCCTTTGTAACACGGTCGGATTGCCCTTTAGTTTTCCAGGAGCCAGGATCGGCGGTGCTTTGTTGCCAGATGTTATTCCTTATGGTAGGGACATGAGGCCCAGTCCCCTCACACCCTCTCCCCTTTGTACCCACACTTCTAACAGATACACGGAGCCACGGATATGTGTGACCTTCTTTATTTCCCTCTACATTGGTCTGACTCCCCGGGCTCTAGTGGCCCGTCCTCTTCCTCAGTTCCCCGTGATGTCTCCTTCCTCTTTGCTCTTAAGGTTGCCCCTCATTTAAGGTGGACTCCATCTTTCCACTCTGCAACAGTTGCCCATTCAACTTGTACGTGCAGCTTATTGGGAGCCTGAGCTATACCAATAAAAGAGGTACTGTACCTGGGCACCAAGGTAATAGTATTCAGTTGGGCATCACTATGCCTCCCATCTCTAGTGGGAGCAAAAGTTTAGTCCACAGTATCCTGGCTTCTTTGCCCATATACATTTCAATAGGATACCTTTCAGCTGCACGAAGAATGTTGCTGGCAGTATACTTGGAACATTCATAGATAAGTACAGGAATTTGCTACAGAAATATGCTACTTGTGACAAATTCAAGGCATTCATCAACTCTTCCCAAGGGGGAACCACCTCCTTAGAGACTAGGGAGTGGAGAATGCTACACTTAACACTCCCTAGGGGACAGGGTAAGCGGGATCCCACTGGAGGTCCCTTAGGGGGCAGGAAAATTCCAGAGAGGAACGTAACTTACCATCCCACGCCCCCAGACACTAAAACCTTTGTGCAGTATATAGGGGTAAATAAAGAGATGATAATCATATGGCCCCTTTAATGGCTAGCAGGACTCTGACCCACCTTTAATCAATAATTATGGGAAACAACAACAAAGCAGGAAAACCAGTCTCCTGGAGGCATGTCAGGGAAGGGACCAATCAAATGAAAGCATCTGCTAAACCTGCAGAGTTTAAGCAATTTGCAGCGCACACAGGGGATGTTGGATGGCAGGAGACCATGAATGCCAGACGACTCAACCCAGTCCACGGTGCGCCTTGTGTGAGTGCCACAGGTCCCCGCAGACTGGTGGCCAAAGCCATCCCACACCGAAAAGCGTGGAAGAGAGGAGAGGACCGGAGGGCCAAGCAAAAGGCGCACATAGAAAATGCTCACTGCTGCCAATGCAGAGAGACCGGAAACAAAGAGGAACCGCCCGCCGATGCAGAGTTCAACCGGCGGACCGCATAACCCACTCCGTGGAGTAAGGAGCATCGCCCAAACCACACAAGCCTCCTGAGGAGCACCACCCGTCACAAACAGGAACGCAGTGGCTCAAACCGAATGCAACGTTGGTGGTAAAGCAGGAGAGACGGAGAGAAGCCCCGGAGAGGGGAGAAGTCAAGAAGCCCCATCGTAGTGAGAGAGAGTGAATAAAGCACTGAAGCGGGGTGAGATTTAAGAGACCCCAGATTGGGAGAGTGAGAGAATCCCCAGAGCAAGAAGCCCCACAGAGGCGAGAGAGAGTGAACAAAACCCTACAGTGGGAAGAGACTTGAGATGTCCCAGAGTGGTGAAAGAGACAGAGACAAGCACAATAGTGTCAAAAGCATCAGGAAGACCCAGAGTGGGAAGAGAGACTGAGACAAGCAACTGTCGGGGAGAGAACCAAGAATCCCCTTAGTGGCAAGAGGGACTGAGACAAGCCCCAATGTGTTTAGAGAAAAGATAGAAACCCCAGGGTCGAGAGTGAAAAGAAGAGGACCCTCAGAGTGAGGGAAATTAGGCCGAATGGCCTCGCTCAAGCCGGGACGGCACACCAGCAGTACACCAACTGCACATGTAGGGCTGTTCACATACACAAGGGTCCATGGCGAAGAGACACAAGAGTGAGGGTCAGAAGCCTGCAGCCAGGCCCCTTGTTTGGCCAGTGGCCCAAAGTATGTTTTCTTTTTTGGAGTAAAATGGTGAGAAAATTGGTTCGATTAGGATTCAGGACCAGGACTGCATTTCTGTTTGGCCTTCTTGACATCCTGACAAGTACCCCTTTTTGAATTTCTTTTATAGACTAGGAATTAGTAACACAGGCCTTGGGAAAGGCTCGGTCTTCATTCTTTGAACAGTGTGAGAGTTCAGAAATGTGAGACGGACACAAAGGTAACGTTTTCACAAAGTTTGCCATTTATTCAAAGTAAAAAGGGTTCTGATAAACGCCTCACTTTCCCTAACCTAACACAGAGGTCCTTGCCTAGCAAACTAAAACTAAAGTAAACTGACCTAGTGTCCAAAATCCTTCTGGCCCTCCCGCTAATACATACAATCAAACTATAAAATGAAAATGTGGCTGAGCTTTGATTCAACAAAAAGACAGTTTTGCCATTCAAACTTAAATATGTCTTGGAAGCACTCCTTGTGACCAGGGTTGTATTACCTTCCCCTGGATCAATTCAGGAATCAACAGAGTCTTTCTTGAAGAAATAACAAATATCCTTTTTACAACTGGCTAACAGTTCAAACAACAATGTTTTCTACAATCTTTTCAAAGATGCTTGACTTTCATCCAACACACCAATTCAGAGACCTAAATGCAGTTGTGCTGTTATCATACAAAACTTCTTCTTATCAAAATAACATGTTATTCTTTCTCAATACCTCTTCTTGAAAATAACAATCTTTTGTCAGGATAGCACACAACAACTTGTTTCATTGATGCTATGATTTGTCAACATTGAATAAAGCATGTACGTTCTTTTCATTCAACAAAGGTCCTTTCTACAACTCTTTCTGCCACAAGATTAGCAAATGACCAAGTTCTTTACTGGTCCACTCGCCTGCCAGGACTAACTACTATAAGCCCTTTCCTGATATATTCGCCTGCCAGGAAGAAAACTCCTACCACTAACTTCCAACTTGCTAGTGTGTGTCCAGTATTCTCCACGGAAGTCTTCTGACGTGTTTTCACAATTTCTTAACTTCTGGCAATGTGAGATACAAGCTTTTCCAGAACTATATCTCTTAGAAGGGAACTTGTTCCTTGGTTGTATTATTAAGAGTCTCTCATAACCTCTTGGCTCTTGGTCATGCTGCATATAAATGTTTCCCAAGGGTTGTCTTGATTTGCTAGACCTGTCATTTCTTGGTGATGGGCAATGGTGGTTAGAAACATCCCCAATGGGTACTTTGCCCAAAGTCTCTTTGCTAGCCTCTTGGCTGTAGGCAATAATGGTTCCAACCTTTCCCTTCTTGGTGTTTGTACAAAGTCTTATAACAGCCTTTTGGCTGTAGGCAATGCTGGTTTTAGTCTTTCCTCTCTGGAGGTTCGCCCAAAGACTTTCTTCTCTGCCACTTATCTTTGTTTGTTTTCATTAATTGATATTCATTAAATATGGTCTGCTTGGATTCATTAAGTGTTCGCTATTCAAAAACAACTTTTTTTCACGGAGCGCCCCAGTGTCATTACTCACTCTCTGAATACTCACCGGTTCTTCACGGTGGTTCCCTTAAGTTGTCAGGTCTCGCGGTAGTGCTTCGGATGTCACTGTGTCTCTTCTCCCACCTCGGCGAGCGGCACATCAGTCTCTTGGAGCAATAGAAGCTCTGATATTCTGCAGCTTCCCCAGTCTGCTTCACGTCGCTTCGGTAACGCATCTTCCCTGCAGCTGAACGTCTCTAAAGTACGCCGTCTTTCGCTGTGCGCACTCTGCTGTTCTTCGGATTTTGAACCGTTTGAGGTGACTTCTGCTGACGGGCTTCTTTCCATGGCTGCACCTGCACCGTGGACGGCTTGAGCTTCCTCTGCTATGTCTCTTCTATGTATCCGAACTGCTTCCTCTGCTTCAACTTCATCACAACACGACCTCTGCAGCTGGCTCTTATCCTGGCTTTAAATATCCCGCTTAGGTGCTCTAATTGGCAATGACTAGACTGAACCTTTGGATACTCACGCTTCTGAGTCCACATGGCCTCTGGGTTCCTCTTCTTCATCCCAGTACTTTTGGTGTTCTGGGAATTGGAGTTCTTAAGAGAATGAGTGATATTAAATTGTTCTCTTTTATTTTCAATTACATTACATTGTTCTATAGACTAAGAGTTACCAGAGAAAGCGTTTTCAGGATAAAGAGTCTGCAATTTCACATTAGCTGGAGAGGTTCTCTTTAGGATAGAATCATGAAATTCAAATGATTTTCTCTTTAATTCCTAAGCCTCTAAGGTACCAAGTTGACTCTGTTTGATTGGTTCTTTATAACAGGTTCCTGGAACCTTGATTTTCAAAGGATTGGAGCATTGATAATATGCCATCAAACATCTGGGAATGATTTTCTCCTCATTTTCAGAAGATGAATACCGCGTCCCTCCTAGTGGAGTCACCCCTTCCCCTGAATAGCTGTCTCCTTCCCTCTGATACCACCCCCAGGGTTTGGATCAGGTACCGGCTGCCTTCTCCGGGTCACATGGGAGGAGACTTTAGGCTGGGGTTTGGTGATGACTCCACAGGATTCATCACAACAGAAAAAATAAATTATGTGAAAATCATTCCTTCTTGTCAGTCTCCTGATTCTAACCTCGTACATACCTCAACATTTCTTTCGTACAGGATTTTATTTTAATTTTAGCAATATCGATCCCCAAGTATCTTGTATGATCCACACACAACCTGAATCAAGCAAAACATTCTATTCCCATGCAGCCGTATGAAAGGGGGAAAAGCACTGACTTAGAAATATTGATTTTCAATCCTGAAAAAAGCCCAAATCTTTATATCCTGAATTATAGGAGGCAGATTCTTTTGGGGGTATTTAATAAACAGCATATCATTAGCATAAAGGGATACTATCAGTGTGTGCATGTAGGGGTGTAGGCCTCTATTTAGATGGGCTTCCCTAATCCAATTGGTAACGTTTCCAGGGTGAGGGTGAAAAGTAATTGGGATATAGGGCAGCCCTTGAATAATGGGATCGTTGACATCAATCGCCCGTTGACTAGTATTTGGCTTATGGTTCAGTGTATAGGACTTTCATTATCTTTAAAAAGGAGATGGGCATTCCCATTATCCCCAAAACTGCATACATAAGAGACATTCAATAGAATCTAATGCTTTTTGCAGTATGGCTGTTGGATGATGATTTAATTCCACCAATTGGAAAAGGCCACACACCCTTCTCAGATTTTATGACATTGATCTTCCCGGTATAAATCCAGATTGATCGGCCTTCTACAAATATGGCATTACCGGTAGGCGGCAATCCACTAGGATCCTAGCCAAAATGTTAGTATCAACATTAATAAGGGAAATTGACCTGTTCGAGGACCAACTATTGGGATCCTTGCCTGAGTTTTAGTGTGTTAATTGACTCGCTTAATGTCATGGGCATGTGTCCTTGATACAGTTTGAGGATTTGCAGTGAAAGAGTGACAGCAAACACTTTGTAGAAGTCAGCCGGAAAGCCTTCAGCATAGTTTTGATGGCTTGATACATTTCTTGTTCTGATTTTGATATTGATATTAATATTGATTTTGTTCTGATATTGGAGTCACACACTGCTCTGATTGTTCATTTGTCAAGCTGTAATGTCTCAATGGGTTGAGGAACCAATTTATTTGTTTGGTTTAGAAGCATACAGAGCAGTGTTGAATTGCGCAAGTATGTTCGCAATATCCACATCCAGGTATTGGATGAGACAGTTGTCATCTTTTATCGCCTGTACTGTTGTAGTCCTATTTTCTGATCTGGTTAACCATGTCAGCGTTTTGCTGGGTCTCTCCCCACCCCACCCCACCTCTATTAAAAAAAACATCACTGGACGTAGAGGTTCTACAAAATGATCGTCCCATTGCAGGTCTATGCTGGCCAGCTAAAATTCTTGAGAAGGTGGTTACTAACCAGCTACAGGAGTTCGTTGAAAATTAACTATTGCTAGATAAACTCCAATCAGGATTCCGACCTAAATTCGGAATGGAGACAGCCCTCCTAGTAGTACAGGATGAATTATTGAAGGCCGCAGACCAGGGGGAACTTACACTTTTGGTGATGTTGGACCTGTGTGCGGCCTTTGATACAGTGAATCACGAAATTCTCCTAGATCGACTACAGGAGGTAGGAAAAGTCTCGGACTCAGCATTGAAATGGTTTGAGTCTTTTTTGACTAACCGTCATCAGCGTGTGAGACTGGGAGAGTTTTTATCGAATCTCATCTATTTAAGTTGTGGAGTCCCACAGGGATCTTCCCTGTCACCATTGCTGTTTAATTTATATATTCGACCCCTTTTGGAAATTCTTAGACGGTATGGGTTGGACTTAAATTCATATGCCGATGATACCCAGATATTCCTACGAATATCCAACTTCCAGGAAGCATTTAGCAAACTGGAACAATGTTTTAGGTAAGCAGCTGGATGTCAAAGAACTATTTACAGCTTAACGCTGCTAAAACCGAACTTATATTATTCGGCCCTAAGCATTTGCTGACAGCTGCAAAAAAACTGCCTGTCCCAACATTGTTGGGTAAAAATCTACAATTTGTCTCTAAAATTAAAAATCTGGGATGTATTTGGCAAGAAGACCTGGGGAGTGAAACACAGGTGGGAGCAAAGACCAAAGCAGTCTATTTTATTTTTGAGAATGCTACGTAAGGCACTTTCCTATATTCCCTAAGAGGCCCATGCCGCTATGGTAGGAGCGCTAACTAGCGCCCACCTTGACTATTGTAATAGCCAATTGATGGGCATCCCTGCCAAACAACTTCAGCAACTTCAAAGAGCCCAGAATGCGGCCGTTTGATATTTAAATTGGGCAAATGTACCCATGTATCATCTTATCGGAGAGAGCTACACTGGCTCTCAATTGCTGACCGCATTAAATTTAAGATAGCCTGCATTATTTTCAAATGCATAAATGGCATTGCCCCTCTGTACCTGAGAGAGCTAATTCAGCCATACCACCCAGCAAGACAACTACGCTCTAGTGACAGTCATCTTCTGATCACCCCACGCTCAATTTATATCTCCAGAGGTGACAGAAGATTTTCTGTCTTTGGACCTAAGCTGTGGAATTCTTTACCTCTGCAACTTAGGACCATGAGCTCTCTTTTGCAGTTTCGCCGAGCATTGAAAACTTTTCTCTTCAGGTAGACAGCCCTTCTTTTTAGGGGACTTGTTTCGATTTATATACTCTACCTTTGTTTTTGTCATCTGCGCCTAAATACGATTACGTTCGTTATGTGCGCGCTATAAATACAAAAAATAAAAATGAAAATCAAATCATCATATTGTCTAGCTTGATATTGTCTCCCCAAAAATGTCACTTCCCTTACTCTCGCCTCATGGAACTTATTAAGAATTTGAATTCTAGTTCGTTCATGGATCTTTTCCATCTATCAAGCTCTGCCCCAATCACCTTAACCATCTCTGATTTCTTGCAATATATATCCCTCGGATATAACACTTAAATGCTTTCTGGCGTATTGCTTGTGAAGAAACAGAGTGCTTGTTTATGCTACAAAATGTGCTTATTTCTTTGAGTTGTTCTGTTTGAAATAGATGACCAGTTAAGGTGTCTGATTTCACCTTCCAAGTCTGTTTACCCGTGCCTTGTGATAGAATCTGTATTTTGGCAACTACCAGCAAGTGGTCAGATAGTGTGCATGGCAGGATCTTAAAATCAGTAATCCACCCTTTGTATCAGTGAGCAATATATAGTCAATTTGGGGAGCTGTATAGTGGAGCGAGGAATACAATGTAAACTCCCTAGCATGGAGGTGCTGAGCCTCCATAGGTCTGCCGGATCATAGAGTTCAGATTTGCTTGATCTGGCGTGCAGACCTGGTCAGGTCGCATTGACTCTTTGAATGGTCTTTGGTGCATATTGAGCGCTATATTTAAGTCACCTTCCCATACTATTATGGAGTCAGCGACTCCAATTAATTGGTTCATTATCCAGTTGCAGTTCTCCGGGATATGAAGATTTGGGGCGTAGCTTTTTTATAAACTTAACCAGGTAACCCTTGATTTCACCTGTGACAATTAATGTTTGATCCTCCTTATCCACCATCATTTACTTTATTTTAAATCCTAAATTTCAGTGCATCAGAGCTGCCACTCTTTGGGACTATGTACACTTGGTGGAGAAGAACCTATGAGTTCCCTATTTTTTAGCATACTTTGCTTCCCCCGCTCTAGTGAGATGGGCTTCTTGTTAAATGCAATATACATTTCCATGGACCTCCATTTACAGAATCATTTTTCTAGCTTTAATAGGGTGGTTAACTCAAAATACATTCCAAGTCATTAAGTTAAGGACAAAGGAGGTTCCTAATCGCGAGTCACACTTTACTTTGATTATGAATCGCCAGCACATGTCTTCTCTGAATGCGTAAAAGCACCAGCAAATACCTTATGGGACTTGAGCATTATTTTATTAAATGCAAGCCTCATTCTGTCTATCAAGTGAGTCTTGATTACGTAAGGTTCTGCTGTGTTTAACGACCAGAGAATAAACATGAACTGAAAACTGTAACAATCACATCCCACCCTCATTGAAAGCAACTTCCTAAGTGCATAACCCATCCCCAACAATTTCAACCCCAGAAGTTGAATGCACTTGGTAGGCTTCTCGGGAGCCCTTCCGTCTTTCACCACTCAGCCTATTGTTATTGATTTGGTGCATTATTTTTATTAGGGTATTTATTGATCGTGGACCGAGCTTCGGGAAGCAACAATCATAGGGGGGAGAACACAGTGAGGGAAGCAGAGAAAAAAAAGGAGAAGGGAGCTTACGGGGAGGGCAAGTTTGGGCAATTGGCAGCAAGGGATCTACAAGCACGAGCAAGAAGTGTAAGAGGATCCAGTTTGGGAGCCTTCCCGTCCCCCTGCACACTTTGTAATGTTGTCAAAAAGACATTCAAATGTTCAAGGTAGAATTATACATACAAGCACATTCAATTATGACTAGTGACAGTCTTAATTTTGAAAACAAGTAGAGGTATTTAATAAAGGAAAAAACAAGAATGTTTTTCTTATTACAGTAGATTATTAGTATTTCAGCATTAAATGCAAAGAAAAGAAAAGCATCCGTCAATTCAATGTTCTTGGCTGACACGTTTCGAGGTAATTTCCTCTTCTTCTTGAGCCTAATTGAACTAGGACACATTTAGGACAAATATGGAAAAAAAGGGGGGGAAATACAAGGAGAGACAAAGAAGGGAAAAATCCCATGAGTATGTCATACATGGATGCGTAAAGTAAACATTCTAGAGCAGATGATGAGGGATAGCACCAAGTGGTGATGGATAAATACAAAATGGTACATAATGTTTGGGTAGTTATAAAAAAATTAACTGCTGTACATTCTATTGGCGGTAATACCAGTGTTCAGTATCCCGCTATTATTAGACACTCAAGTGTCTTAAGGGAACCCGGTAAGCACCAATATAGCATGAATTCACTAAATAGTTTAAACTAGGACAATAATAATCCATTGTATACAGAAATGAACAATGCTCAATTTGAGTAAAAACTCACTTGTGTAGCTATCAGGTGGTTGTACAATTGTAGAAAAGACTCGTGGCAGAAAGTGCCTTGCACAGCGCATCTGAGAACTTCTCTATTTTCATGGGGGTTCGGTGGCTGTGAGCGAATTCTAAAGAACGGGAAAGCAAATATGCTTTGTTTAATGTATATATGGCAAGATACGGTATAGAGATGAATAATCTAAATGAGTGAAAAGTACCTGGTAATGGTCAATATATCAGCGCATCTGCTCAGAGCGTGTTGGTTGTTATGGAGATAATCTGGACAGGCGTCAGATACAAGTTGAGATACCGGTCGCCCCCATTCATACGAGGATCTCGTTGTTGTGCATTGATTTTAGGTTCGTGTCTGTATAGGTAAAAAAGAAGGGATTCAATGCTAATGGATCCGCAATGCTAAATATCTCTAAGCGATGAGTGTTAGAGAAATGGTTACCTGTCAGTGAGCCGCGAGCGCAGTGTCTTGCGAGGCTGCACTTCTGGATAGCGTGGTGGTTGCCACGGTAATGTAAGTCAGTAGATCTTGTGTGGGTGGCCGCCATGTTGGACTAGACTGGTAAAGTAAATGGCTTAGAAGGTCGTGGAGACTGAAAACGGACTGAGTGCTATGTGTGTCCAGAATGGAATCCATGTTGGAATGGATATTCACAAATGACTAAGTGCAGAGACTGAAGGATTCAGACTTGTGCTCTGTGCAAGGGATCTACAAGCAACCAGTGGAGAAGACGGTGGAGATTAGATCAACAAGTCCGCTAGGGTGGGGAGTGCATGGTGTGTGGACCTAGGTGTCAGGGAGGAGCAAGGCATTCTTTCTTTTAATGGGAGAAGGTTCCAGAGTCTCATATATATATATGACAATGCATTACTTACCGTAAAAGCATTTCTGATGGTTGTATCTGCTTAGATTCACATGCTGTGCATAGGTCCGACATCCAGTGGTCACTGCGGAGTATTGCATTTTGTTTTTCGTAGTCGAAAAGGGACGTCGACAAGGCGTGTCTGAAACACTATCCCTATAGTGACGTGCGTTGTACCCACAATCCCTCACGCGTCGAGGTCCCTCTGTTTGTATTTTTCTGCCCTGAGGGAGCCTTCTAGACGTGAGTGAGTACAGAAAAGAGAGAGAGATATAAAGGAAGTCTATGTTCCTTCCATCCGAGCGGGGAGGAAGGGTGGGCGCATGTGAATCTAAGCAGATACAACCATCAGAAATGCTTTTACGGTAAGTAATGCATTGTCTTCTGATGTTTGTTAATCTGCTTAGAATCACATGCTGTGCATAGACTAGCGAGCAGTACCCGGAGTTGGCGGTGGGTTATGAGAAGGAACAGTAGAGAAAAGGTGTCGTAATACTGCCTGTCCCACCTGGGAGTCAGATCTAGAGTGTGCATCTAGACAGTAGTGTTTTGTAAAGGTGTGCACAGAACTCCAGGTAGCCGCTTTGCAGATGGACTCAAGGGGAACATTTGCAATGAATGCTATGGATGCCCCCGTGCCTCGAGTAGAGTGTGCTCTTGGCCTAAAGGGCAGTTCTCTCTTAGCAAGAGTATAGCAGAGAGGGATGCATTGAACAATCCATCTAGAAATAGTGGACTTTGAAATCGCATCTCCTTCTCTTCCTGCTGCCACCGAGACGAAGAACTGATTAGTCTTCCTCAGTGGTCTGGTTCTTTCCATGTAGAACATGACCGCTCTGCGTACATCTAGTGTGTGCAGAGTCCTTTCTCCCAAATTGGAAGGGTTTTGAAAGAACGTTGGTAGTTCTATAGATTGGTTTACGTGGAATTTAGAAATAAATTTCGGGGCAAACCTAGGGTGAGTGCGTAGAACCACCTTATCTCTGTGAACTGTAACGAAGGGGTCTAGAATAGAAAGAGCCTGAAGTTCACTTACCCTCCTGATGGAGGTGATAGCTATTAAAAAAGCAGTCTTAAGAGTGAGGTGTTTAAGAGATGCTTTGTGCATGGGTTCGAATGGAGAGCCCATGAGTCTGGTAAGTACCACATTAAGGTCCCAACCGGGAGCTGGGTCAGCTATCGGGGGGTGTATTCTTTTTACTCCCTCCATGAAGGCTTTTATAACAGGGATCCTCCACCACGACACCTTGAGTTGGGAAGTGGTGTATGCAGAAAGTGCCGCTAGGTGGACTTTAATGGAGTTAAACACTAGACCTGAATCCAAAAGGTGGGTCAGGTATAGAACAACATGTGTGGGAGAGCAGTCAATAGGGTTGATGCTTTTACTCCTGCACCAGATGACAAATCTTTTCCACTTGCTAGAATAGCAGTGGCGAGTGTTAGGTTTTCTGGCTTCCCTGAGGATGTCCATGCATCTTTGCGGGAGCTGTAGATGTCCGAACTCTATGATTTCAGGAGCCAAGCTGCTAAGTTCATGTTCTGGGGGCATGGATGCAGAGTCCTGCCCTTGTCCTGAGACAGCATGTTGTACGGGCAGGGGAGTCTCACTGGGGGAGATAGAGACATCTCCATCAAGTGAGCGAACCATGGTTGACGGGCCCACATTGGGGCCACTAGTATCATGGTTACTTGTTCGTGGTGCATCTTGTGCACCACCCTGTTGAGAAGGGGAGTCGGGGGAAAAGCGTAAACAAATTTCCCTGACCATTGCATCGACAGGCCGTTCCCCTTGGATTGGTTCTGGGGGTACCTGGAGGCGTAACTTAGGCATTGTGAGTTTTCCAGGGTTGCGAACAGGTCTATTTCTGGGAATCCCCATTGTGTGAAGACGTCGAAGACGATGTCTTCGTGCAGGCGCCATTCGTACTCTTCGGGCAGGGGGAAATCTCTGCTGAGTCTGTCTGCCAGCAGATTGAGTTCCCCGGGTACATGTAGTGATAGTAGGAACATGTCCTGTTTGAGAGCCCACTTCCATATATTCTGGGCCAGCTTGGACAGGCCTGGAGAGTGGGTGCCCCCCTGCTTGTTGATGTAGTACATGGCTGTGGTGCTGTCTGTAAGGACCATTACTGTTTTGCCTTGTAGGTGTTCCTGGAAGGCTCTTAGCGCCTTGAACACAGCTAGTAGCTCCAGTAGATTTATGTGTTTGGATGCTACGTTCGGAGTCCACACTCCGTGAGCAGTCTGATGGGATAGGTGCGCCCCCCATCCTGTGAGGGATGCGTCTGTGGTTAGAGTGGCTTCCGCCGCGGGTGTGGCAAAGGGTTTCCCTTTTTCCATGTTTTCCTTTGTCCACCACCGTAGCGAGAGAACCAAGGCTTGCGAGACCACTACTAGATCCTCCCATAGTCCGCTGGCCTGACACCACTGGCTGTTGAGCCACTCTTGCATTGGGCGCATGCGCAGGCGCGCGTGAGGTACCAAATAAATACACGACGCCATCATTCCTAGCAAGCGCATTGCTTTGCGTACCGTCACCTCTCGACCGGTCACATATTGAGGGATCTGAAACAGCATGTTTTGGACCCTCTCTTTGGAGGGGAAGACGAGGCCGTCCTTTGTTTGAATTAGAGCCCCTAGGAATTGCTTGATTTGACTGGGGTCTAAACTGGACTTCTTTTCGTTGATGGAGAAGCCCAACTGGAACAAAAGGTCTACCGTCTTTTGGGTATTGGAGAAGCATGTTTCGTAAGAATCCCCTGTTATGAGCCAGTCGTCGAGGTAAGGGTAAACTGGGATGGACAACCTGCGCAGGTGGGCCGCTGCCACTGCCAGCACCTTCGTGAATACCCTTGGTGCTGATGCTATGCCGAAGGGTAGCACTTTGAACTGGTAGTGTTTGCCCTCTATCATGAACCTGAGGTATTTTCTGTGCGCTGGCAACATTAAAATATGAAAGTATGCATCTTTCATGTCCAATGTTGTCATGTAATCTCCCTGAGAAAGCAGTGGGATCACTTCCTGTAAGGTTACCATACGAAACTTTTGGGGTTTGATAAACTTGTTCGCTGGGCGCAGATCTAATACAGGGCGCATGGTTAGATCCTTTTTGGGTACAAGGAAGTACACTGAATAAATACCTTCCGTTACCTGAGATAGAGGCACGACCTCTATGGCTCCTTTTTCCAGTAGTTGTTGTACTTCTTGGAGAAGGATGGCAAGATGTACCGGTGTCATGCGACGTCCCCTCGGGGGTCTGTAGGATGGGGAACTGTTGAATTCGATACAGTATCCGTGGGCTACGGTGGAAAGTACCCAACGGTCTGACGTTATCTCCTCCCATGCAGGAAGAAAGGATGTTATCCGGCCCCCGACCGGTGTTGCATGGGAGGGGACGCGAATCTTAGCGTCACTTGGAGTTGTTAGGGGCTTGGGAGCCTCTGGGGGTGGATCCCCGACCTCTCCCTTTACCCCGGCGTTGGCCTCTTTGGCTGTACTGCCCACTATTGGTCTGGTAATTGGTGGCAGGGTATTGTTGATGCTGACTTTGTTGTTGTTGTAGGCGTTGGCTACGAAAAAAGCGTTTGTTGCCATAGCCGCGTCTGGTAGTGGGCTTAGAGATTTGGTCAAGAGTCTTGATAGTATCGAACTCTTTTTTGGCCATTTCTAGAGCTTCATCCACCGCTTTCCCGAAGAGGTTAGAGTCTTCCACCGGTTTATTTATTAAAGACGCCTGTGTCTCCGGTTTAAACCCTGAGTTGCGCAGCCATACATGGCGTGTTAGGAGTATTCCCTGCACCAGGGAACGTCCCGCTGTTTCTGCCGCGTCCAGAGAGTTTTTTACAATGCTCTGGTTCACCTGGGTTCCTTCGCCAATAGTTGAAAGTAGGCGTGTACGTAAAGGCTCCGGTGCTTCCTCGGTGTCCTTGCGCAGTTTGGCCCACTGCGCGTCTGCATAGCTAGCAAGCAAAGAATTGTTGTTCGCAATTCTTGCTGAGAAGGCAGCCGAGGAAGTTACTCTTTTAGCAAGGGCATATAGCCTTTTGCCCTCCTTGTCAGGGGGTGCCTCACTGGTGGAAAGTGGTACCCCTGCCCTCTTTCTAGTATTAGATACTACTAGGGAATCCGGAATGGAATGTCCCCTAATGTAGAGGGGGTCTGAGGGAGAAGGAGTGAAAAGTTTTTCAATTCTCGGATTGACCCCTCTGATCAATGCGGGAGTGGCCAGCGAAGGGATGATTCTTCTCTTCACTGAAGCTAGGAGGGGAATGGTCTGGCTGACCGGGGGTTTTTCTTTAATTACTCTTTCCACAAAGTCTAATTCTGGAGAGAGCTCCCCAGTGTCCAGTTTGAAATGTGCTGCTGCTCTGCGCAACAGTGCATTGAAAGTGGGCTGATCGTCAATTGGAGACGTGTTCCTAACCGGTGAATTGTCAGGAGGATTTAGGTTTAGGACATCAGTGTCGGAATATACTGATGGGGATTGCCAGGGGTGCGAAGGTCCTTCTTCTGTGTTTTCTCCGAAGCCTTCTTCTATAATGTCTGGCCTGTCTTCCAGACATTCCTCCTGGTTCTGTCCTTCTTCATCGTCCATGAAATCATCCTCCTCCTCCAAGTATTGTTCCTCCCCAGTGAGGTCGTATACATTATGGAAGTCTGAGGCTGTGTCCACCTGGGGATCGACTAGCCTCGGATTTTTGGCCCTGGGGTCCTCCTGAGGCCCTTCTCTAGTCCTCTTGGGAGTTTGAGAGGTCTGGGTATTAATAAACCTTTCCATACAGAGGTGGAGTCTTTCCATGGTTTCATGGGGTACCCCAGAGCGGTCTGGCGGGGGAAAAATAGAGTCATCTAGCTGGAAACGGCTCGACCTCTCCTAAAGCGTCGAGGAAAGTGTCCCGTCGCCCTCCGAAAAGCCTTCAGGTGTGCTGGGTGACCCCCCGATTGAAGGGGGTAGTCCCTGCCTTCCTTCGGGCTTTTTCGGCGTGTCTTTCGACTTGTGCGTAGCGCTCGACGTGTCTTTCGGCGTACGCTTCTGGGCGTCGGCTACAGCGATCCTCGCCAAGCTCTCGGCGACTTGTTTGTCGGCGACTCGTTTGTCGGCGGAAGCTTGCGTTTTTGACGCTACGGGTGTCGATCGCTCTACGGCGGTATGCGCCTTCTGTTGATGCGCGCCGGCCGATGTTTTGGGGGCGGCGCCCTTATTTGCCGAAAGCCCAGTCGCTGGTCGCGGCTGCGGTTGCGAGAGGGGCTTCGAACCCGAACGGTCCGAGGAGGCCGCCGGTGGAACCTGCGTCTCCTTGGGCGCCGAAGCTCTCTTCGTCTTAGACGAAGAAGAGCCGTGGGTTGTGTGCTTAAGTGAGTTTTTGTGTGCGTCAATGTCGCCGGGGTGTTCATCCCCATAAGCAGGGCGTGAGCCGAGCCCGTCGGGGCCGGGGACAGACGACGAAGCGCGCGAGCGCTCCTTAGAGGGGTTTTCGACTTCCGTAGCAGAGGTCGTGTTATCGCGTTCCTCGTCACTGTCGGTGGTAGCAGCGGCGGGTGAACCTTCGGCCTTCGACATCGCGTAGGCCGCCCACCTTTTAACCCTACGGTCTTTTAGAGTTTTAGGCTTAAGAAGCCGACAAGCCGCGCAACCTTCCTCCTTGTGATCGAGGGGCAAGCAGCGGTTACACCGTGAATGCTTGTCCTTCCAAGTAAATTTGCCTTTGCAAAGCGGGCAAAATCTAAAGGGTGTCCTCTCCATAGCCGAGGTAATAAATCGTGATAACCACCCCAAGGGAAAGGAAGGGGAAAGGGAAAGGCATTCTCAGAAAAGAACCAGAGATGTCCCACGACCCCACTCTGCCTACTGTATATGGCCTGCGAGGCCAGGCCACGTGTTCGGCAACGCCGAAGGATCTCCTCCGCTCGACCCTCCGTCGAAGATCTTGCTCGGCGGAGAACAGCTTCACAACTGCGTCGAGGGAGGGAGTATGTGTTTAATATTAATGAGAAAACGACCAAAGGTCGAGGAGATGAAATTTGCAATGTCTCTCGAGGAGATCCGTGTAAAGGCGACCAGTAGCTGGGCGGAAAAAAACAATCTGAGGGACCTCGACGCGTGAGGGATTGTGGGTACAACGCACGTCACTATAGGGATAGTGTTTCAGACACGCCTTGTCGACGTCCCTTTTCGACTACGAAAAACAAAATGCAATACTCCGCAGTGACCACTGGATGTCGGACCTATGCACAGCATGTGATTCTAAGCAGATTAACAAACATCAGAAATATATATTCTCTCTCTCTCTCTCTCTCTCTCTCTCTCTCTCTCTCTCTCTCTCTCTTTCTCTCTCTCTCTCTCTCTCTTAACATGGGTCAATATATTTATTCTGCAGCTTGCATACCTCAGGCCAGACTATCTGCCTCAAGTTTTAGCATGTTTTAAATATTATATATCAAAGGTATCACCCAGACGTTCAGGAGTCGCATGTAGATTAGTCAATAGCACGCCATTTCAGCTGTTGTATTTCATTCACCATTAGGAACTCCTACTTACCAAACAATGTTCCTTCTGTGAGCACCCCCCCCAATAATCTGTGGTTTAGAGGATTGGCAAGACTTGAACCCTGGACTCTCCAGGGGAGTTGCCATACCTCCACTCTTCCAGAGTGCTTCCCAACATTTCAGACGCAACAGAGCCCCTTGGTCACTGTGGCAAAGTTTGAAGATTATGGGACATCCTTGTGACACCTTCCTCCTGTTTAGGCACGTCTGACTTCATCTGGTTGTCACGTTCTGTCATCTGACCTGCTGCATCATCACTCCTTCCCGAAACACATAAAACAGTCTGAGATTCCTGACACCATGTTGAAACTCAGGTGTCTTCTTTACTAAAAGGTTGTCATACTAGTTTTCCTCCCTTTTTCCTGTCCTTTCTCCTCCTTGCTTCCTTGTCTGTACAGACTCTTGCTCCAGTCCCGGAACAGTCTGAATAAATGTAGATTGTGTTGCATGTGCAGTCTCCAGAGCCAAACAGTTCTTGCAGAAGCTTTTTGAGAAATGTTTCCATGATGGTCTGCAACGTAGATTCACTCACTCCCAGTATACAAATGTTGTTACGCCGGGAGAGTCCCTCAAGGCCTTCATTTTTAGCTGTGACCCTCTTCAGTACAGTTTCCACCTCTTGGAGCTTGGTGAGAACTACTGTTGTGGATTCTTCCATTTAAGAGATCCTGTTTTCTGCTTCAAGCAGCGTGGCACTTTGCTTATCTAGTCTGGATTTGAGGTGGTCTACTTTGCAGGTCAAAGAATCAACTTTAATGTCCAGTTTTGTAATAGCACACCAGAGTTGAATTAACATAGCTTTAATTTCTGGGTCACCTTGAGGATTCTCGCTGATTCATCTGAGACTTTGGATTGGCCAGTGGTTTCCCGTTGCGCACTTGGCGTGCTACCGATCCACATTGCCAGCTTGTATTTTACTTCTCAGATGTACTTATGGCAATGCTTCTCCCCCAAAGTGCTCAAACAGGCCAGTTGTTTTGATATTCTCCAACTTGTCCACAGTGTTCCAGGGTGCTCAATGTATAGAGACCTGTATGGTTGAAAGAGGGGCATGGTAGTAACAGCCCACCTTCGCAGCAGGGACTGACATTTAAGCACTTGCCCCCTCTTGGTTCACAAAAGGGCTCTACTTCCAGGAGGCTGTGCCACCATCCACCGCAGCCCCCGTGAGGCAGAGAACACAGCCACATATGAGCCAGCACCCACAGCAATTTTAAACTCAGTCAGAGCATGGGCGCCAAACACCTGCACGACAGCGGTTCAGTAGGCCTCCTTGCATGAGCCACATGCACATCCTACCCAGTTTCTTGGATTCTGCTGTCTGCGGCTCTGCCTGTTCAAGGAAACAGGGCTGCTCTCAGTCCACCGGTTGCCACCAAAGGTGTCTCACGCAGCCTGCGCCTCAAAGCCCACAGTCCGCAGCTGCAATCTGAGGCATTGTAATCGACGGAGCCACCGCAAAGTGTGGCGGGCATCTCTGTCACCTGCTCCTCCCAGCGCAGGGCTCAAGAATGTCGTGATCAGATAGGGACCATGAGGCTTACAGCAGTCAAAGGTTTGATGCTTTATTAGGATAAAACAAGGCATTTTGACTAGTTACAGCAGAGCGGTTATGGAGCTCAATGAAGAGCTGCCATCCTGCACATTTTATTGTATTGTATTATTTGTATGGCGTCTTTCACCATTACTATGGTCCGAATGTGCTGCAGGTTGAACACCCTCGGGGGACCGAAGTCCAAGTATGGAAAACTTTGAGGAGTGCTAGTATGCGTGTGTGCGTAACGGCCAGTACGAAGCATGGAGGAGAGGCCATGTCCCTGCTAGATGCTGTTGTAAATGATGTGTTTAAGATTCTGAATGACTAGGGCTCTTGCTTGCTGGTGCCTCTAGATTTTTCCTCAGCATTCGCCATTGGTTGACCATGAGGTACTCCTCAAGACCCTTTCACAATGGATGGGGATCAGAGGATTGGTCTTGGATTGTATGAGCTCATTTCTAACTAACCGTGGTGAGATAGTACACACAGGCTCTGATCCCTTTCCAGTTCCGTACAGCGTACATCAAGGGTCAATCATGTCACCTATTCTGTTTAATTTATATATGGAACCATTAGGAAATTTGGTTAGAAAATACATGTGTATGCATCAATATGCTGATGATAGACAGCTTTATATCAAGATTGCATCTAATTGTTATTTAAAGCACCTTGGAGAGTGTCTACAAGATGTTGAGACATGGGTTGCGTCTCATTTTTTGAAACTGAACAATTCTAAAACGGAGTTTCTATCATTTTTACAATCCGCCCGAAATCATCTTTCACCAAATGGTTTAGTGAAGCAAACATTTCAGAGGCTTCCTTAGAATAAGCTAACTCTGCAAAACCTTAGGCTTTAATTTCACTAGTACCACACATACATTCTTTGGTAAACTCAGCAAATGATCAACTGTTTTCCCTGAAACCGGTGAAACCTTTTCTTTTTGCGGCACATTTTTATTTATTTGTGCAATCATTAGTTTTATCACGCATTGATTTTTGAAAGTCACTTTTAGTAGTTCTTCCTAAATATTCCCTTCCCCCATTAAAAGCGTTTTTTAATGTTACAGCCCGCTTAGTTTATGGCACCAAGAAATTTGACCACAGTTCCCCAATTTTAGAATGTTTGCACTGGCTTCCACTAGAACCTAGAATTCTTTTCAAATGAATGTGCATTACCTATGAAGCAATACATTTTCAGGCCCTTATTATTTGTTTGCCAAATTACAAAATCGCTGGAGGCGCCATAGGTCTTCATGGTCGGGACTCTCTGCCTCGAAGTACCTAGATTTAAACACTCAGAGGCCAATTCATGGAATAATTGTGCGCCGAATTCGGCGGCGCAAGCGAGAAAAATCCAGCGCATGCGTGCGAATCGCACGCAAGCGATTCATGGAAGTCTGTATCGTGTGTGTTTCCTGAGAGCTGCGCCGAAACCATGCGTGGCGCACACGTCACTGCGACATCCCGAACGCCGTGCACGACATGCACAGCGAAAGCGCACAACGTCTAGTGCACACACCAAAAAGGGGCCGAAACACGCGGAATGGGGAACAATGCGTGAAAATGAGGGCGTAACTGGGGAAGTACTGCTGGGAAATGCATGGAACGCCCACACGCGCGCGAACAACACGTATTCATGGAATTGAATAGGGGAAACCCACGCACACCAAAAGACATGCACAGGCGTAAACACGTCCGCCACACGAAGGCAGGCGGAAGTGGCCCTGTGCAGTATAAAATTGCGCGCAACCAAACATGCATATACAGCTACGATGAATGTCCCATTTCTCGCAGCAGTGATCGTGGGACACCGCAGGAGGAGGAGAATAGCCAGGCCCCGCATTTCTTTGCCCAGGACCAGCCTTTTTGGGATGCCTGATGAGGAGGTCTATGGCAGGTATAGGTTTCCACCTCATATCATCCTAGACCTGGTCAGGGAGTGGGAAGATGACTTCACATCACCCACCCTGTGCTCCCAAGCACTGAGCCCCTTGGAAAAGGTGCTCAATGTCCTGCATTTTTTGGCCACTGTGTCATTTCAGCGGACAACTGCCATAGTTGGGGGGTGTCTCACAGCCCACGCAGTCACGCTGCCTACACCAGGTGTTGGCAATCATAACTGCGCGCCCCTCAGTCCGCAGGCACATATACATGCCCAGAACACCCGCAGAAAGTCAGGCCTTGGTCCTGGACTTTTACAGGGTGGCACACTTCCCCTAAGTGCTCGGTGCCATAGAATGCACCCATGTGACCCTACGTCCACCTAGGGCCACTGAGCACATCTATCGCATCCGCAAGCACTGGCATTCCATGAACGTTCAGGTTGTATGTGATGCCAAGGGAATCCTCACCTCTGTCTATGCAAACTATCCTGGGTCTCCCCATGACTATTTCATATACAGAATGTCCGCCCTGAGCCGGGACCTGGAAGCTGGGAAGCATGGCGACACATGGCTCTTTGGTGAGTACAAATGTCTGTGCACGTGCACATGCATGTCACACACAGACAAATACACAAACCCAACTAATGACAAACATCCTCACATCCCCAGGGGACAATGCCTACCCTCTGAGCACCCACATGATGACGTCAATACGGAACCCCACCACACCACCCCAGGTAAAATACAACGCTGCCCATATTGCAACCAGGGGCATAGTGGAACGCACATTCGGAGTACTCAAGTCACGCTCCCGCTGCCTTGACCGCTCTTGCGGGCAGCTACTATATGCACCCCCAGTAGTGTGCAGGATCATTGTGGCAGCATGTGTCCTGCACAATGTTGCAACACGGCGGGGCGTACCGGTGAACATGGTGGTGCCCCCCACATCCCCAACCACACACACAGGTGCTGCTCATGTGAGGGGAAAGGGCACGTGGCGAGGCAGCCTGGACCCAGCTTGTGGCCACATTTTTCACCTAAACTCCCACCCCTGCGGAGTGCACACAGGCCTGGCACATACCAGGTGACAATCGATGATGACAAAGAGACAGTCAACTGTCACAACCTTACCACCCTGAGAATGTTTCCACGGAAGTGCTACATTGTGTGCATCCCTAGCTACTTAAACATAACCAATCCGGTGTGACCAAACGGAACACATGCAAGGTGCATATCACACCACCCCCCTGCAAAACAGGCCATGAAAATCACTGGTATGTCACCCAAACCCTCCCAACCCCCAATTCCCTCGTTGGCCACACTACGACATGGCATGCAACAGCAAAAGAGCAAACCAAATGCACAACACATGACAAATTAGTTATAAAGTGCCATGTGATGACAGGCCTGAGACAATGACACCTGACATGGAATCAGATGAAATGACTGACCAACAACCTCCCACACATACAAAGTCATACACAAATGCATGCCACCGGTGGTACCATCAACAAAAGACAGAATGCCTGTTGGCATGCACATTGGCCAATCCAAATCCACAAATCCCATAACCGTGTGCTGTGTGTGTCCCCTGCAACACACCGCTCAGCAGACAGCACAGTGAACTGCCATTGTGTTGGGGATACACCTTGAGCATCATATAAAAAAGGAAAAGCAACTAAAATTACCCAGTGACGCATGTACATGATTCAAAAATCGTAAGTGATCATGCGCTGCAGGGACACAGCATGGTAGAGAAGGCAATCTGTGTGCACGTGTGGGCATGGATGGGTGGTTGTATGTGTGGTGGTGCATTGTGTAAGTGTGTGTGTCAGTAGGGACATGCACTCCATACATGCATGTGAAATGAAGTGACCCTCAGTGTTCTGTACACATCACATGTGAACACTGCCCATGTGGACACCCCAGTGTGTCAAACCACACCAATCCCCTGAAACCTGAAAAGTAAACCCAACACAGGAACATCCATTGACCAGCAGAACACATCATGTACATAGAACCCCAGATTGACAATGTCAGACAGTGACCAATCACTGTAGCCTAAGCGTACTGTCCGACAATGAAAGCCCATCCCTCATTTCCTCATCACCTTGACCTCCAGAAGAACTGTCTCTGGAGTCCACCGGCTTTTTCCTTCTAGTATACCTGGCTTCAGGATCCCTCTTCCCCTTGGTTTTCTTGTTCTTCCTTTCGTGTAAATATGGTCTACCACCAAATCGCACAGAACGCCAAGCAGCCAAACCCCCAAACCAGGGAAAAGGCCTCAAGTCGCCAAAAACCCCTGGAAGAGTCTCCAGTAGATGACTTGAAGTTGTAGAATATGGCCAAGTACATGTCCAAGCTGAATGATAGAACAACTTCCAAGGTTGCACAGTTGTAGAATGGTTCGACAGGATGGGTAGGAATTTGAGTAGACAATAATCAATGAGGATGCCACAACTGATGGGTAGAGCTGAAACTTGAGTAGAAAATAACCAAGGAGGCTGGCACAACTGGCACAACTGGATGGTTGAGCTGAAACCCAATCAATCCTTGATAGCCTGAACGGAGAAAGGCAGAGACAGCACAAGTCTGGAAAGGCAGAGTGAATGTGAGATTGCCGGAAACAGCTGAGAGCAAGTTAAGAGCCAGAACAGTTGAATAGTTTTGGTAAAAGGTCAAAGTCATCATAAAGGTATGGATGGAATAAGATGAAAGATAGGAGGAGTGAGAGAGAGAGCGAGAGAGAGAGATGCTGTGGTACAGAAGTGTACCGAGGCAAACCGAGGCAGCATACGAGTACATGGAAATAACTGCCTGAGAGACGGGCGGACATATCTGCAACAAGGACAGTAGCAGGAAGAAAAACAGGGACCAAAGGCACCAGGGTGTAAAAAACTAGTGAAAGAGCTATAGTCCAGTAGGAAAACTGCGCCATCACGGAGCAGCAAAGTCCAAGAGGGAAGACCGATACAACGTGCCATCCAAACGGAACGGAGCGTAGAAGTAGTCTAGGCAGACATCTCAGGTGAGGACTGGACTGTGAATTGTGGTTCTTGGGTCACAGTCCTAATGCTTCCACCTTTGCCACAATTCCCAGGGGCTGAACCTAACACGTACCAACTTCACATTGTCACCACCTAGCCCCCTCCCACCATCAGTGTGGCTTTAACAGCTAAAGGGTGCAGGCTACTGTCTACAGCATGAAGTGCATCAAGCACGTATATAGGCAAGAAATGAAAAAACATCACAATCAACTTCAATAAATGCACAGTTCAAAAATGTACTCACCAAAATTGATTGCAGACATGCCGTGGAGAAAAGATCCATAATCCCCACTAGGGGTGTAAACACAAATAGTACAGCAGACTGGCCACAGATATGATGAAAGTCCAATGCCCTTGTGTAATTTGCTGTCACACCGAACCATCCTTGCAAGCCCATGGAAAGGGGAAGCAGGAGTGGCATATGTGTCTGGACCCCAAGCCACAAACACATACAAGAGACAAGCTTGTATGGGCCCAGCTGGAACACACAGCACAGTGGATGTGTTCAAAAGCCACAAAGCACCACACTGTCACATGAATGCACAATAGACAAACAATATTATTTAAAACAAATAAGAATTGCGACATACGACCCGGGGGCGGGGTCACCCAGGAAGGGGGGGTACAGGGTGCTCCTCAACACCCACATGCGATGATGTTGAGATAAAAAAAAACCTCCATGGGCTCAAAGCCTGCATGGCCCGACCTGTGTGGAAGATAAGTCGTCGTCCTACTCACCCTCTGGATGACAATCAGAAGGTGGACGTGGCACAGTTGCCTGACCACACGTATCCACAGCTTGCCCCTCCACGGCAGCAAGCGTGCGGGTCTGGTAAGCCTGGTCCTGTGTGGCAATGGCACGTAGGTCAGCATGCAGCACCTCATGTAATAAGCGTGCTTCCTCTTGCAAGGTAGCATTTGTAACACAGAGTTCTGCCTGCATGGCCTCACATGACATCTGGAGCACCTCCCGGCATGTACATAGCTCAGCCGAGATGGTGTTCTCAAGCTGCTCCAACCTCACTTCTGACCGCTGCCTCTGGGTCATGTTGAGCACACCCAGAGTAGATTTGAGGGATCGGTGTTCTTCTCTCAGGGCCTCCCTGTGTGCCTCTGCCTGAGCAGCAAGTGCTTCACGCAGAGACACCGTTTCAGCCCGGCGTGCCCTGTTTGAGACTGCCATGCCCTGCCTGAGTGAGCGGCACGTGGACTGAGCTGCCTGCTGCTGGAGCTCCACCTGCCTATCCGGATGGAGCACGGATTGGGCCACACGTTCCATGCCTTGAGCGATCTTATCAATAGCTGCCCCCTGTTGCTGTGAACTGGCATACATGGATTGCGCCCACTCAGTATTCCCCGGTGGCGCACGGCCACCGCGTTGCCGGATATTACACCTGCGGGACCCAAGGAGCCGTGGTCCTTGCTGGATTGGCATCGCCCGTGGCACAGGACTACATCCCTCCGTTGACATGATGCGCTAGGCACATCAGCAACTGGTGTGGAGTGTGACCATGTGTCCAGAACCACCACTGGCAGACGTTCCAACACTGTCTGGCCCCTCAGTGCAGGTGCCGCGGACAGAAGATCATACACATCAGGATCACTCACCAGCAACGAATGGTTATGATGCGCATCAACATTGTGCTCAGAGTGATCATCAGAGATTGACTGATTCCCAGCCCTGGACACGATGGTCTGGAGCACAAGTGGGTTCTCGTGGTCTACCACCCCATGACCCCCACTTGTGCCGGGTTGCTAATGTAATAGCAACCCAGTGTCTGGAATGACATCACCATCCTCTGGCTCCATTGCATCATCACCTGTAACGTGAAAAAAAGAAACATGAGTACACATGTCAGCAGCACATAACCCACACACACATAGACATCACATTGACAGCTAACACATGAAGCAGACATGTCACACACAACCTAAATTCCGGCATGCAACCAGTGGCATTGATTTGCAATGGCATCCCGAAAGCAGAAATGGATGCTTGTAAATTGCGAAACCTACACATGTACTGAATGTAGTATATCACCTCCATCACACACCACCTCTGGCATGTACATATCACAGACAGAAATGACAGATGGCAGCAAAGAGATGTCACATAGCATAAGCATGTTTGAACAGCCAAATGGCCGCAGCTGCAAGTGAATTAAAACACCATGACACACATAATATGCATGTACACATGCATCACTAAATCATCATCACCAATATAGCTTCATCCATCTGCAGCTCAGCCCGTATCGGGCGTCATGGGCCCTGAAGACATAGTTAATGTCCCGAGAAAAGCGAGGGCCTACAATGAGGTATGAGGGACCATAACGCCCAGTACGGTCCGAGCTGCCGGTACATGAAGCCTCCAGAACACCCCTCAGGGCCTGATTCAGCACTTTATGCATTGAATGTGCCATAAAACATTATTCAGTATGTCAAATCACCACGCCCAGCCTCCACCAGATTTGCTAAGTGGGCCTGTGCGTACATATACTACATGACAGTTCACCTTCAGGATTGTGCCTGTTGAACATAATGGGCGCAATGCTGAAATCTCAGCAGCATTTACGTAAAATAACGACATTAGTCATTCAACAAAAAAGCTGCAGAAAATACGTGTAAATAAAAACTTTCACACACACCTAAGTAAGTAGCTGCAATGTTGCACTACATGACGTTGAAGCTGCTTGCATATGTATAAGTGAAAGTGGTCAAATACACCTGTTTTCATATACACCCGTATGGTGTATATTAACAATATCCTATACAGCAAAGCAAGCAGCTTCAATTCTGCTTGCTTTGATGTATGTGAAAGTATACACCCCGATTGGCCGGCTATAATCAATCTGCGGCCTATACGAGTTAGTATAGCCCGCAGATTGACCAATGAACTTTGCTAAACACCCGCTAGGGTATTCCAATACAGAGTACATGTGTCACAGGATGCACCTGTGCTCGTGCATTTCATAACAGTGAGGGGATGACAATCTCAACATACATGCCAGGTCACTTTGACATTGCAGCAGTGAATAGGCATGTAGAACGGTGTAACATGGCTCAGAAGTGGGTGGATGCAGTACAGAACATGTGTAAGTTACCAACTATCTACATCAACAAGTACGTTATGAAGTCAATCACTAAACATGAAGGCAATGTAACGGCAAGTTCAGCCATCATGTGCAATGTGCATGCACTGGGTTGCATGGCTACATTTAACCCCCCCACCGCCTCAGTGAAAATGCAGGGAGGCATTGCATGGCAATGAAAGGTTGACCAGAGAACTGTGTATTGGCAGACAGTGTTGGCTAGCGTCAATTGCATCATCTCAGTCAACTGACACCACAGCAGATGAGAATGGGACAGTAAGCAGGACACATGATGAAACCTCAGTAGTACACCCATTCATGCAGAAGGCACTACACCAGTTGAACAGAGTCAGGGGGCCTGCAACAGGGGGAGGCCTGTGCCCCACACAGACAATGACACCCTAAACATGTGCGTGATGCAGGACTGAGCCAGAGTGAGCATGGAATGGATGACCAAATGCCATGATACATATGTAATCCTGGACATGTACTACAATGATCATCCTGCCAAGGACACATAGGGGCATGCATGGAATGCACATGAAGCATGAATGGGCACTCATGTCCCTGGGGAGCATATGCCATCTGCACAGTCCGAGTGAGACACCCTGCATCAAGGACAAAGGATGTACCCCACATTATGTGTCTGGCAGGTTCGCAGGGGGAAGTGTGCATGTACACAGGAGCGTGGAACAGGCCATTGCAGTAGTCCAACATGTTACCCACCAGTGCCATGGTTAAACTGAGGTGCAGGGGGGCGGAGGGGCAAGGAAGCATGCCCGCATGGAGTACCCGCATGCAGGCTGAACACACATGCACGTCAGTTATACAATGACATAGTCCGAGTGCTGAGTGGAAAGACACCACATGCTACATGCCGAGAGGTCAGCGAGCTGGAACATGGACAGGAGGAGCAGCCTGGTGACTAGCATGTGAGTAGGGTGCATGTGTGGTGATGAGGACAGTCCCCGTCTGCTTCACATGTCTGCAACAGGCACGCATTAGTGAAGCATTGCATGACTCGCACATGAGAACCATGTACACATAGCATATAGTGGCAGTCAAGCACAACACATCACACAAGCAAACCACACATGGGCTGGACAAACACGCAACAACACTCACTGGACGGGGCATCATAATCCTGCATCTCTCCCACTCCTTCGATCAATTCTGCCAGGATGAACTCTGCAGCGATCACCTCGTGTGGAGTGAGTTCTTCCTCCTCAGGTGGTGGCCCACTGCCAGTCACCTGAGTCATGGCATAATTGGAGGTACGCTTTTGCTTAGCACAGCCTCGGAGGTCATTCCAACGCTTTTTGCAGTCCTGAGCTGTGCGCACCTCATATCCGAATGCACTAACACCATCTGCAACATGCTTCCAGTGTTCCCAACGTTGGGCAGGCGTAGTATGGCAATTTGGGACCACTAGCATATTGCGTTCGTGTTCCGACACGTAGCCCACAAGGAAGTCCAGTTCCTGCTTGCTGAAAGGCTTCTTCCTCGACGTGCCGGAGGCCAGAGCCGTGTCTGGGGTCCCAGCCTCTTGTGCAGGAGCAACCTTCCTCCTCTTGGGCAGTGGTACGGACCCTGACTAGCAAATGCCGCCCTGATCAGTAGGGGCTGTGGCGCTGGTGGACTGGACCACAGGAGTGGCAGGTGGATCTAGGACGGAAGCCCTGACTTGTGTCAGTGGCTGCTGGGTGCTCTTGACAGGACCCAGCGCAGCAACAGCCACTGGGTCAAGGTCTGTGACCGAGACTTTCCTGGCTGGCAGACTCAAAGCCGGGGTGGTGTTGGCTGCATCTGCCCATGCAGTTGCCAACACCCGGCTGCTCGGGGCAGCAGATGACAAAACTGCCCCAGGGACGTGTGCCTCGGTCAGAGCATCCCTGCGCGCACATTGCTTGTGCCTCTTGACCACCTGGAATTCAGCCTGGGAGTCCTCAGGTGCCAACGCATCATGCACTGGCCAACCCTGAGCGTGGGTGGTGGTCGCCACAGCTGCACCTACAGTTACCACTACCCTTGGGCCCGTGGCAGTAGATGAAACTGACTGCCGGGTCACATGGGCGCCAGTGTCAGATGCAAGAGCTGCATCTCCCGGAGCCACAGGGGGTGGTGGCATGACTGCACCAACACGTGGCAGAACATCCTGCTGAAGTGGCGCACCCCTGCCTCTTTCCCCTCTGCAGCCACCCTGGACTCCCCCTACTCTCTGGTCACCCCGGCCATGTCCCTGACCACGCCCACCATGTGGAGGACGCTCAACTGAGGTGCCCCTTATCTTTCGTGGCCTCGCAACCATGGCACAGATGTACTAGTGCCAATGGGAGGTGTATACGAAAATTGTCCTGGGCAATTGGGATGAAGGGGGTGTGGTACGTGATGTAAATAGCAACCCTGTGCTCCTGCAAGGCTGTATGTGACCCCTGTGAGAAAATGACGGGTCACGCAACACTCAGGCACCCCAAATCTGCAATAAAACTGTGCACGCAACCCCCGGTAGCCGACATGGGTGGAATGAACCTCCCGCAGTATCCGGTGGCACCCAGGGACACAAAACATGTGTACGCGTGGGACACACAGGCTACTATGACCTCGAAAATGGGTACGCGATACACAGGGGGACCCGCAGTGGGGAAAACAGCGTGCACGACTCACCGTCTGACTAGCGTGGGAAAGAAAAACATGCGTAGGCAAGACCTCCACCAAAAGAAGAGGTACGTCCTCGATCTGCTGTGAAGTGATGGCGCGTGAAACAACAAGAACTAGCAACACACGCGTCGGTAGCCACGAAAAGCATGTACAGCAAACTGCTGGGCCGCGCTCGCCTTTAACCCGTACTAAGGGAAATGCCCACGCGTGTCACGTCACTTATGCGCTTAGGCCCTTTCCTCGAATTACACACATTCACCCGCGGACGTGCTGTTTTTGCACGTGCGGATTCACTCTGCACCCGTGCCAAGGGAAATGCCCGCGTGTGCCATGTCACTTACGCGCTTACGCGCTAAGGCTCTTTCTTCGGATTACACGCTGACGTGCTGTTTTTTCACATGCTAAATCACTCTGCATCAAGATGGCCACGCGACCACACACACAAGACCACGCTCCTACCCAGAAGGCCATTTCCTGCCCCCCAGAGCCCTGAGCAGCCTCCCAAGAACGATCTGCTGCTGCCTGCCTGCCGCCATCGTGCCCTGCTATTTGGTGCCTGCACATCAGCCATTAACAGGGGTCTAGTTGCTGGGACCACCCCTGCTGGAACAGAAGACTCCTGACTGGTGTTCCATCGCTCCACAGCCCAGCCCCAGGACCCAGTTGCCCACTCACACCTGCCTCGGGGGTTGCCATGTCGGGGAAAACAACATATGAGACCACTGGCAACCCCCAGCCAGAGAGGCAGAGGGCTGTCAGCTTCTCAGCGGGAGAAGTTGGCATCCTAGTGGAGCAAGTCCTGGGGCATTATGATGCCCTCTTCAGACGACCATGTGCCGACAAGGAAGGATGGAAGAGGACCTGGTCAGACACCATGGTTGCCATCAACGCAGAGGGTGTGGCAACCCGCGACTTGAAACACATCCAGAAGTGCTAGGAGGAATACAGGTCCAGGACACTCATGAAGGCCTGGCACCTCTTGCGTGCAGCGGATGCGGCGGGTGCCAGGTCCAATTTACCATCGACCAGATGAGGGTCCTGGAATGCATCAACCCAGTGCTTCACCACCAGGTCCTAGAGAGGCAGACCCATCTGGTGTCAAGCAGTGAGTGTCTGGCCTATCCCATTCCACACAGTGCATGTTGAGTGTGCAGCTTGGACATATGTCTGACATGGCCCATGTATGGATGTCTGTGTGCAGGGACAGACCCGTGCTGCATGTGTGACAAGTCATGTGTGGTGCACATCAGATGTGTATGTATTCCGATGCATGATGCACACTGCATGTGTTGATGCACGCATGTTTGGATGTCTGGGTGTGTACTATGCCATGTTTGTTGTGTGACACATGGATGCTGGTCCCACCTTCATGTACATGCACGGTGTACATGTGCGTGTGTCTGTTTGGCATGTGTGTGACAGTGAAACGCCATGGATGCATGTGTCCCGGACATCTGGGTACCTGATTGGCAGATGTGACATAGTTGCCGATGATTGCACTGTGACAGGTGGTGGAGATGTACAGATGCATGTCTGTCTGGTGACGTGTGTGCGTGTGTTCGACACTCCCCATGTTGCTTGTGACATCATGCCAACCTTTGGATGTTCATGCAGTTGAGTTTGTATGGATGCTGATGCCTACTGCATGATTCCTGTTAATTTGTGCATGTGCGTGGGTTCAAATGACATGAGTGTTGGGGAGTGTGATGCCATCTCTGATGCTTGACACTGACAGTCATGTGCAACTGCCATGTGTGTATCAGACCATTGTACAGTGCGCTGATGCCTGTGTTCTATCTCTCCCTGTCTGCAGCGTCGACTGATATAGAGGGCAGAGACAGTGCTGTGGAGCACAGCGGCAGAGATGCCACTGCCAGCCAGAGACACACGGCCCAGCTCTCCCCCCCAGCTAATCATATCTTCCGGGAGTGAGGAGTCTGGTGCCGCATCCATGGCCGCAGCTGCCGAGGGAAGGTCCAAGGGGCAGAGGTTGGAGGTGGACTCCTCGCGGCAGAAGGGGCAGCTGAGCCCCCACAGGGGCCTATGGAGGAAGACGGCACAGAGTCATCCAGGTTTGTGGGAGGTTTGGTTGAGGAGGAGGCCGTGACAGCCCCACGCACTGCGCTTGGAAGGGTGGATTCCACTGGTCCTAGTGGTGCAGTCCAGGGGCAGGGACAGGAGGCAGCACAGGCGGCCGCCAAGGTGCCTGTGTGTAATCCTGTTCCCGATCCTGTGACTGCATCATCCGGCACCAGCAGGGATGCCTTGGTCCAGACCCGTTTTCAGGGAGGGGATGCGCGAACAACAACTGGCCTTCCCCTCCCTGCGGATGTGGCAATCCGTGACCGGGTTGAGCCTATCCTAGCTGGGTTGGCGTTGCGCGCACGTGGTATTCCGGATGACGTGCAGGGTTCTCGTCAGGACAATGCAGGCATTTCGAATTCCTGTATGGGCACATCGACCTACTAGGACGGGTCGTCAGCACTGGGTTCCTCCGTGTGCTGGAGGTTCTTGCGACTCCCTCCTCAACTGAACCCCCTATGCGCCAGTTGTCCTCCATTCCATCTTCCCGCCCAAGTATCACCTGGACACCCTGTGGAGCTGCCCCTGAGCCAGCGCCCAGACTGGTAGAGGACACATCCCTGCCACAGTCGGGAGTTGGAGGTCCAGCAGGGGTGGCCACCCCACCAACTGGGACCCAGCAAATGGAGGACGTGCAGGCATCAACAAGCAGGACACGTGCACGATGGCGCCTGGGGATTCCATCAGCCTGGATGCCATTGTGGTGCCAGAGGCAGTTGCATTGGAGGCAGCAGCAGGCTCAACCCAGGACTGGGAGTGTCTTCCATGTGGCAGCGGTTGGGCCAGCAGATAGATGCGGAGCGGCGGCGGGCGGAGAGGGCACGGCTCAGGAAGGCCATGGCAGAGAACTCTATGAACCGGGCTTTGAGGCGGGCTGAGTGCCTCGAGGAAACTCACAGGGAGTTTGTGGATACCATGGCTGCATCCCTGCGAGACCTCGAAGCCAGGGAACAGGCCCGACTCGGGATGATCGACTTGAGCATTGGCTCAGTCATGTGTAGCCACTGTGTGGCTCTGTAGGACATTTATTCATGGGCATGCTGGTTCTTTTCAGACTCTCTAATAAATTACCCATGCCATGAGAGTGGGTGCAGTGGATGGTTGCGTGTTTGTACTGGGGTCTCGGGGGGTGGATTTGGGTTGGCATTAGGGCCATGGGTCTGTCTTGTTATTACGTGGTGTTTGGGGGGACATGTGTCGGGGCCTGCTGGCAGGTTGCCGTCGGTTCCTAGTCACTTGTTCGACAGTCATAGTGTCGAAATACAAAAGTTTAGACACAAAAGGATCGAGAAAAAAAATTGAATGCATTTTTGTTTGGGGGGATCCCCCCAAACCACCGTTGGGGTAGGGGGGACATGAGTCGGGGCTCACAAGTGCATGGTGCCATGTGGGCTGCCTCCAGGGCATGGTCAGGGGTTGCCTGTGGGTCATGAGGAGTGGGGGGAGGGCACACCCGGGAGGGCCTGCACTGCCAATTGGCGTGTAAAGCACACTTACATACCCCAGAATCCACGTACCCCGCTCGTGCCAGGCCAATTGCATGTAAAACTCCCTGCGCACCCCTCAGAATATGCATACCCCACTCGCACTAGGCCAATCGCATGTAAAACTCTTTGCGCACCCCCGGAATACACGTACCCCGCTCACACCAGCGGAATCGCATGAAAAGCGCACTCGCGTAACTCCATATTCACGCCCCGTGTGGTGAGGAGCCACATGCACCCCCTGCAGACAGCCCACACCACAGGGGAGCCCCCTACAACCCTGGATATGCCCCACAGACAGCCCATCCACCCTGACCATGCCCGGCAGGCAGCCCATCCACCATGACGATGCCCCGCAGGCAGCCCATCACCCCTGGACATGCCCCGCAGACAGCCCATCCACCATCCCCATCACCCCTGGACATGCCCAGCAGACAGCCCATTCACCCTCCCCATGCCCCGCGGGCAGCCCATCACTCCTGGACATGCCCCGCAGACAGCCCATCCACCCTCCCCATGCCCTACAGACAGCCCATCCACCCACCCCATGCCCCGCAGGCAGCCCTCACCCCTGACCATGCCCTGCAGGCAGCCCATCACCCCTGGACATGCCCCACAGACAGCCCATCCACCCTCCCCATACCCCGCAGGCAGCCCTTCCACCCTGACCATGCCCGCAGGCAGCCCATCACCCCTGGACATGCCCTGCAGGCAGCCCATCACCCCTGGACATGCCTCGCAGACAGCCCATCCACCCCCCCATGCCCCGCAGGCAGCCCATCACCCCTGGACATGCCCCGCAGGCAGCCCATCACCCCTGGACATGCCTCGCAGACAGCCCATCCACCCTCCCCATGCCCCGCTGGCAGCCCATCTACACTGACCATGCCCCGCAAGCAGCTCATCACCCCTGGACATGCCCAGCAGACAGCCCATCCACCCTCCCCATGCCCCGCAGACAGCCCATCCACCCTCCCCATGCCCCGCAGGTAGCCCATCATCCCTGACCATGCCCCGCAGGCAGCCCATCACCCCTGGAAATGCCCCACAGGCAGCCCATCACCCATGGCCATCCCCCGCAGGCAGCCCATCCACCCTGACCATGCCCCGCAGGCAGCCCATTACCCCTGGACATGCCCCGCAGCGAGCCCATCCACCCTCCACATGTCCAGCAGGCAGCCCATCACCCCTAACCATACCCCGCATATAGCCCATCACCCCTGGACATGCCCCGCAGACAGCCCATCCACCCTCCCCATGCCCCGCAGGCAGCCCATCCACCCTGACCATGCCCCGCATGCAGCCCATCACCCCTGGACATGCCCCGCAGTGAGCCCATCCACCCTCCACATGTCCCGCAGGCAGCCCATCACCACTAACCATGCCCCGCAGGCAACCCATCACCCCTGGACATGCTTCGCAGACAGATCATCCACCCTCCCCATGCCCCGCAGGCAGCCCATCACCCCTGGCCATGGCCCACAAGCAGCCTTCACCCCTGGGCATTCCCCGCAGGCAGCCCATCACCCCTGGACATTCCCCACAGACAGCCCATCCACCCCCCCATGCCCCGCAGGCAGCCCATCCACCCTGACCATGCCCCACAAGCAGCCCATCACCACAGGACATGCCCCGCAAACAGCCCATCCACCCTCCCCATGCCCCACAGGCAGCCCATCCACCCTCCCCATGCCCCGTAGGCAGCCCATCACCCCTGACCATGCCCCGCAGGCAGCCCATCACCCCTGGACATGCCCCACAAACAGCCCATCCACCCTCCCCATGCACCGCAGGTAGCCCATCCACCCTGACCATACCCCGCAGGCAGCCCATCACCCCTGGACATGCCCCGCAGACAGCCCATCCACCCTCCCCATGCCATGCAGGCTGCCCATCCACCCTCCCCATGCCCCATAGGCAGCCCATCCACCCTGACCATGCCCCACAGGCAGCCCAAACCACAGGGTACACCCCTACAACCCCTGGCCATGCCCCGCAGTCCGCCCACACCACAGGGGGGACTTTTTATGCGATTGGCCTGGCGCGAGCGGGGTACGCATATTCCGAGGGTTGCGCAGGGGGTTTTACACGTGATTGGGCTGGCGCTAGCAGGGTACGCGTATTCCGATGGGTGCACAGGGAGTTTTACACATGATTGGGCAGGTGCGAGCGGGGTACGCATATTCTGAGGGGTGCGTGGGAAGTTTTACATGCGATTGGGCTGGCGCGAGCGGGGTACGCTCATTCTGAGGGGTGCGCAGGGAGTTTTACACGCGATTGGCCTGGTGCGAGCGTGGTACGCGTATTCTGAGGGGTGCGCAGGGAGTTTTAACGCGATTGGCCTGGTGCAAGTGGGGTACACATATTCTGAGGGGTGCACGAGGAGTTACACGCGATTGGGTTGCCGCGTGAGGGCTGAGTGGCGTTTTTAGCGTGATTTCATTGTTGGGGGGCTGTATGCTGGTCCACTGGCCTTTGCGCCATGTAGGGGATTTGTGCAGATGTTTTTGGTGCACGGGGCAGTGTTGGGGGCGTAACTGGTGCTGCTGCAGGGTCGCTGCACCATGCTGCGCCACGGCTGGTTATGGATGTTTAAATCCATGAATACGCTGTGGATCAAAATGGGATTTGGCGCACACAGCTGACGCAAGCTGGCGCAAGCCCCGTCAGTGCGCCAGCCACATGCACCACTTCTGTGCTTGATTCCATGAATTGCTCCCTCAATGTCAGTGAATTGTTCTTTCTGTGGTGCAGGGTTGAAATGCGGGGATAAGCTTCCTCCTGAAATACGTTGATCCCAGAACATTTGAAGTTTCGTAAAGTTTTAAAATCTTTGTTCTGGAATGCTGCTTTTTAACTCTCTGAACCATATTACCTTGTATTCTGTTTTTATTTATTTTATTGTATCTGAATCTTGTTTTTAATAGTATAATTTTTGTTGCATTTTTGTAAATGTTATATTTTGCAGCTCTGTTGCATTTGATCCCTCGTTCGCGCTATATAAACATTTTAAATAAAGCAAACGTAAGTGTTAGTACCTGGTTGTACTGGCCTGCTTGGTGCATCGAGTCTGGCCATATTTTCTTTGTGGCATGCCATTTATTTTTAACCTGAAAACAATGGTAAAGCAAACGTAAGCGTTATTACATGGCTAGGCCTATATGTTCTTACTGTGGCATGCTATTTATTTTACAGGGCATCAAGAGTAAAGACAAACGTAAGAAGTGTTATCACGTGATTAGCCTGGCTGACCTTGGTGCAGCCAGTCTAGACATGTTTTCTTATTGTTGCCAGCGCTGGTCATTGGGCCGGCTCTCTAGCCGGATCCGAGATCCAGCACCAGATGTGTAGCCGGATCTCGGGACCCTGCCAGAGTCAGCAGCCCCAAAACCCTGGTCTGCTCTGGGGAGAAGAAGAAAAAAAGAAAAGGAAACCGCAAGCAAACTTTAACTTCCTCTGGTGACCCCATGCAAGAGGCCACAAGAGGAAGTTACAGTCCTCAGCCACGTCCTGGTTTATTTATGCAATGTTTGTTGGATACATGGACCCAGATTATTTATTTATTTATGCAATGTTTGTCGGAAACCTGTATCCGACAAACATTGCATAAATAAATAAATATCCAGGTACCCGACAAACATTGAATAAATAAATACCCCCTATTAACATCTCACATGGTGCAGCCACCCAACTGCTTTCAGAGGGGAGATGCAGGAGCAGTGCTGGGTGTGGTTCAAGTAAAGGAAAACGTTGCTTACGGCGAACAGAAATCATTGTGTTTGAATAGTACCCAAGGGAAAGTTTTTTTTTTTTTTTTATTAAAGAAAATGGAATGCAAATTGTGCATTTTAAAGAATATTTACTCAGCAACACTGGTCAAAACTATTATCCGCATAGTGAAGTAACTCATCACCAGTGCCATGGAAGTGGTTTAAAGTGGAATTGATATATAGTTTGGAAAAGAAGCAGCATGAAAGAAATAGTGCCGTTTTAAACTATTATTTTGGACATTTCGTTTGATTGGAGGTCAACTGCCAGCGCTGCCCCCCTTAAACCTGCCTCCTCGGGCATGCCCCTCCCCAAGCTCCGCTCCCAACCTGGCCCTTGTGGGATCCCCCACCAATTTTCTTCCATTTCCACCACTGATTGTTGCATGCCCTTTTTACTGGAAAAGAATATGTTCTTGTATGAGAATATATTGGCAGAGCCAGCATGGGCATGTTTTCTTACGGTATCATTATTGACATTATGTGTAAAGCAAACATGAGTATGTTCTTACATGGGAATGCTGGCATATATCGGTGCAGCCACCATGGAAATGTCTGGGCAAGCTAGCATTAAAATGTTTTTTTATATTGACATATGTTGTGGGAAAAGACATCATGAAACTTCTTTGGAAAATGTTCTTGAGCACTGTGTGTCACGTACATCTATTGCTTGCTTTTTTTCATTAGTTACTCTAGAAAACCGATTGCAAACGGTGTGGCTTTTTACCCAATTTTTCACAGACAGCGTGCTGTAACATGCACAATTTTTAACCCATTACTTTAACATTTTTATTGGGGGAGAACCCCTTCCACCCCTCCATGCTACTTAGTTGATTTGGGCTCCCTCGCTATACTCTGTCACGCCTGAATACGTTCCTCCTATTAAAGAATTCACCTGCCGCCACTGATACAAAGCAGGGGTTTCCGAGAAGCCTAAGTCAGTACCAGAACAATCCCTCTGTTTACTGTAGCTGTCTGAACTTCGCTTTTTCCTGGCATTGTAGCAGGGTGAAAACTTTGCACTTGCCACTAGCTATTGGTAAGTGACTCTTGGCGAGTAAGAAATTGTGCGTTGCTTGTATGTATGGAATTGAGGTGGAAAGTGGCACTTTTATGGCTGGCTAATATAGCTTGCAACTTTAATTTTTTTTCCTACTTGATTGAAGGTTGATCGAAATGCAATGAAACAGACAGAAGGCAGCAGATTGGAGCTATGCAAATAAACAAAACAAGCATAGGAGAGATCCCCTAGAGAAGACTTACTCCTTCCAGTGTGTGCAGAGTCCAAAGAAACCATGGAGGGGTGGTTGGCAGGCACTCCAGGGAAAGAGCTCATGCCCTTTATCAGATTTATTGTACATGTAATACACATAATTATCTGTTATTCCAACGGGTGGCTGTATTGTTTATGTTCCAGGGAGTTACAAGAGGACTAGTTTTATTGTCCTCCATACAGATACTCCATCAACATTCCATCTCTTATTATTAGGGAATTTTGTGTGCGCGTACCTTGCTTCGGGAAGCAACGTGGCGCTTAACATGTCATACAGGGAAGGACACAGTGAGGGAAGCAGAGATGCAAGCGAGATCGGGAGCTAAAAATGGGGGAGGAGGAGAGCAAGCAGTTTGGCGCCAAGGTATCTACAAGTAACCTGGGGAGGAAATGAGGTGGAAACCGCCAGATTACCCAGTCTCAGGTTAGGTGGAGAGCGGAGGGTGTGTAGGCCTATGTGTTAGGAAAGAGCCATTCCTTGCTGATGTGGAGCTTTGAGCTCCTTCCTGAAATGTAGATAAGAGGGGGTGAGTCTGGTGTTTATGGGAAAGAGTTTCCAGAGTTTAGAGGCCAAGACCTTTCTGTCTTCTGCTTCTTTCCTTCCTGTACCATCAGAGTTCAAGTCTGCACATGTCCTTACTTTTGGCTCCTTTTTCTTCCACCTTCGGTGAGCTACTACCTCAGGTGAGACATGTGGCACACACCCATAGTTTGTCATGCACAAGGGTGGGAGGTGGGGCCCACTTAAATCTTTCCCGGTAGCCATTCTTGGTTATTCCACCGATGGCAATGAGTCTCTGGATAAGCACCCTACCTGTGTTTTCCTCTGTAAAATCAGGGCAATACTTCCAGCAAAAACACAATCATTATCAAAGTGAATTTTTCTGTCTTTCTTATAGTCAGAATCTTCTCTGTTTTCCAACAGACACACATGGGAAGCCAGTGGGAGTATCTGTTTTCTCCTGCTGCTATGACTGTTGGAAGCTAGAGGATGGTGAACAACAGTTGTTCACCTCAGGCCACTAAAGAGAGACCGGAACCATCAGTGGCAGAGGCAATTTTTTGTGCAAAGCGGGCTGCAGGATTCTAAATGGCTGACATTCCGTCATAGCTTGTGATTTTCAGAGAGGGGCCTAATTATTTCCTCAAATATATGTGTGTGAGACCAACCATGGCGAGGGTGCTGAAAATAATGCAGAGGAGTCTAGAGGTTATCTCCCCCGAGAACATTTTAAAAATAATTTGTTGAAAAGGGGTATTTTACAGTAGAGTTTGTGAGAAAAATGGGGTGAAAAAAACCTATAAATTACAATTGGTCCGCTAGGGTAACACATGAAAAAATCCATTAAATGATATGTCATCAACGGTACACAGGAGCAATGTACAACATTTGCATGAAGCTGTGGCCGGTATGCAGTCTGCATACTACGGTGCCGGAAACCAGAGGTACAAAAGGTCACTCTCAAAAGCACACCATACTGTGCCCTTATTTCCAGCACTGCAGTATGCAGACCGCCCAAGAAGCATAGAAGCAGGCCACCAAAGTCCGCAGCAGATAAGTGGGGGATGGGGCGGAAGGGTGCCATGTAGAGGCTGAGGGGCTTAGGGGCTGGGGGAACCCCCAACAGGTGCCGGGAGAGGGCAGCACATAAAATGCAGTCTTCTGTGCTGCAATCCACGGGTACAACCTTTTATGTACTACCCGTGGACATAGATCCGCTGTGGCCATAATCTATCTATGCCACTAATGGTCACTGTAAATCACTTGCATGAGGCTATGGTCACAATCTGTTTGTGCCAATAATGGGCATTTTAAATCCTTTACATTAAGCTGCGGGGGGAAAAAATCAATCAATGCCAGTGATGGACACTGCAAATTGTTTGCATGAGGCTGCAGCCACAATCTATCTATGCCAGGAGTTGTTATTGTAAATCACTTGCATGAAGGGCTATGTTATCACAGTAGAAAGCAAGTCAAATTGGGTTGCTATTGTGTTTGGGATCTCAAGTATTTTTCAACTTGATTGTATGAGATGGAACATGAATTTTTTTATCATTGTATATTGTCATGTCCTATATATATGTGTTTTTATATGCTTTTTTGATATTTGTGCTTGAATTTGCTAATGAATTAAAAAATGATGTTTTAGGAAAAATGTGATGTGTTATTTATCATAATACGCAGCCTATATATGTTTAATGGTTGTGCAGACACCTGATATCATGGGGTATAGTATGTTGCGATAATTGTGTATCTCTTCCTTTGGTTGATCATAGAGTTTGTATCCTCACTAGGTAGGAGGGATCATCACCACAGCGTGGGGCAACCCTGGAAAGAAATAATTCATAATCTATCTATGCCACTAATGGTCACTGTAAATCACTTGCATGAGGCTATGGTCGCAATCTGTCTGTGCCAATAATGGGCATTTTAAATCCTTTACATTAAGCTGCGGGGGGAAAAATCAATCAATGCCAGTGATGGACACTGCAAATTGTTTGCATGAGGCTGCAGCCACAATCTATCTATGCCAGGAGTTATTGTAAATCACTTGCATGAAGCTGCAGCCACTATCTGTCTATGCCAGTCATGAAGATGATTACAGCAACCATTACTGGAATAGCTACATTGTGGATGCAGTTTCATGAAAGGGTTTTTCAGATGGTAAATCACTTTCATGAAGCTATGTCCATAACATATCAGTGCTAGTAATAGTTGATGTAAATATCGTTCATGAACCTGAGCCCACAATATATGTCACCTGTATGGTCACAGTAAATCGTTTTCACGAAGATGAGCCCCCAATAGTATCAGTATTGCTACTGTCCCCCACTCTGCCATAGAAAGACATATACCCTCTGCATTCATGCTCACACCAATACCCAGTCACCCACATGCTCTCACACACTCTCGCACTCACTCTGACAGTAAAATACACACACCTAATCCACAGACTTGGTAAAACCTCTTGGGCACAGATGCACAATGGAAGCATTACATTCAAACAAGCACGCATAGAGTAGTAGCATTTATTTAGGTCTTCTGCTTTGCAGGGTTGAATGCTTTGTTTTGGCAGGAAGAATTCAGGCAACACCAGAGCATCCCAGAAGGAACTGAACACATGGGTTCTGCCAGGCAACCACTGATCAACTTGGTTGTTAAGCAACCTGTGGTCCAGCATGAATGCCACATATAGCACTCTTGCATGCATGTGCTTTTTAAAGCGTCAAAGTTTAATATAAGTAAAGCACAAGCTCCAGTCATGCGGAAGGTGGGGGGTTCCAGTCACTGCCACTGACCCTGCCTCCCCCACTGGGAGCAAGTCACCATTAGTGATGGCCCCCAGATGCACAGTGACAGCCTCTTTCCCTTCATGCCATGGTAAACAAAGAAACGAGGATCTAACCCAATGACATGATACATGCAGTTGTATCTGCTCCCTCATGTTGCTCTACTTAAATGCACAGTCTTTCTGAAATTATATCACTCCACTCATAGCAATCTCTTGCTTCATGCCACTATAGCAGACATACAGCAGATGTCTTGCTTTGCCACCATACTATCACAGCAGTCGCTTGCCTCTGCTACTACAGAGACACACAGCATTCTCTTTTCTTGTGTCACATTACACCAAAATAAATTCTCTTACATCCTTCCACTTATGGACACACACAATGATATATCGTCCTGGTCCCCGAGATCACTGCTGTCTATGCGCTAACCCTTATCTATACACGTGGCTGGCACCTCATGGTTGGAATGGTGGCCGCTAAGTGGTGGGAACTCAGCTGCTGGATTTGGAACAATGTCCGCAGTTGCATGGCCACCTTTCACCAGGCGCAGCCAAGTCAGACAGCATTGCAGTCAGTCTGCACGTCGCATTTGTCCACGTAAACCAGCCGAGCCACCACTGCGTGCCAGCGCATCACAATATAGTGTATATCTGGATTAAATTGTTTTGTCAACATTAAGCTTGACAAAGGTATCCTTCATGCAGCCGAAGCTGGTCTGAAATTCCTCATGTAGTTCATCCAAAGTGGATGTGTGGATTTTGAAGGGGAACTTGGTGAGATCCAGCTCTGCAGCTGAGCAGCATGTTTGAGCCAGTTTTAGCAACAAAAGACTCATTCCATAGTTAGGCTGTTTTCACACTGCAGGGTTGGGAATGAGGTCAGTAGCCAGATATTTTGTTTGACTAGTACTCCGTTGAGGGATTGGGCCGGACCAAGACACGCATAATCTATCTTGTGGTAGCACCGTTCCGTTTAGACACCAGGCCCAAAATACCCCCAAATTGAGGAAGCTCTTTACCCACAACTGCTGTGCGCCTCCTGAACGCCGTGTCGCATGCAGTGCACAAGGTTTCAGACTACATCCAGCCCAAACTAAAACAATTATGCCTCATCCTTCACACACATTTTACTGTGAGGGTGATTAGTCTGATAGAGGAACTGAGCCCCATACCAAGAGTGCATTGCATGCTCACAATGAATGAACGTCTGCATCACTAGCACAGACATGTTTGGCAAATTGGTGGTCATTCTTAGGTTCCCAAAATGCACTTTGTTTTTAGGCAAAGTATTGGCTCTGCCTGCAGTCCCACCCACACCACTGACAATCCGGCCACAGACAATCTCCCTGCCCCCCGCCTTCGCCCCCCATGTTTCATGCTAAATGTGCTGGGGAAGTGTGCTTCTTTCTTAGGGGGCGGGGTGGGGGCAGGAGCGGGCAGACCAGAACCTTCTCCATTGCAGAGGCAGTGGCATCTATAAGGTCCTAGCTGCAAATTGTTAAAGATACCTTTTGAGTCCCACTAGAATCTGCTTTTGGATGTGGGTCGATGCCCACCATGGTTGACTTTGGCACACATTTCATCCCCTGCTTCCAGTAATTTGCATGACCTCACTAGGTGTCAGACCCTTCCATGGAAGCTGTCAAATGATTCATGTGGCTTCTGAAGCCTGCCGCTGAGTTTCAATCAATCTCGGTTTGGGTTGGCCCGAATGTGAAATAGAGGCATAAGGGATGTGGTCCGCATCTCATAATTGTCATTGCCACAAAAGTTTGGTAACGAAAGGAAAGCGTTGTGGGCATGTGTACCTATAAGAGGCAGCGACATAAACTGCTTCTCACTTAGGTCTGTCTCTCTGGTGTTGCAAGAATATTTATTTTTTAGGTATTCCGGACAAATTGCCCAGTGTGGACCAAACAACACACCATTGTGAATGCGGAACAGCAGTAGCTGTTGAAGGCTGGGCGTGTGTGGGGGTGGGGGGGCGGTGGACACATGGGTGTTTGGATGCTGCATATGGATTTGACATGGCAGTAGACCCACTGGGGGATTGCCGCATGGGCACTGTTGGGGGGGCTGCTCCGGGTCACCGGGCAGCCCCATACTCAGGTTGGGGGACACCCGACGGGACACACTGGGGCGGCGATCACGCCGTGGACTCATAGGTAGGGGTCACCCCACCCGCTCCGGATCACCGGAGCTCCACACGTGGCCGGGGGGGCACCCGGCGCACAGCGGCCCCGGCTCTGGGGGCACCCAGGGCCGCATCACTGGCCACGGTCACATGGCGGGGGGGGTCACCCCTGGATGGCGTTGCCCGGCAGGGGCACCATCCGGACGGCGTTGCCCAGCAGGGGCACCGTCCTCGAGCTGGGCCCCGTCCTTGGGCCCAGCGAACACGGTGCAGCACCAGCATGGTGCTACCAAAGAACGACACCAGAGCCTCAGGATGGAGTGACTGACGAGCCGTAAGCGGCTCGCTTCTTTTATTATGTTGATCATGTGGCAACTGCCACGTGACCCATTACAACATCCTGGGAGCTACCATGCTCCCAGGAGGGGTCACCATGCAACACCACTCCATTTTTTTATAACAACAAAACGAACTTACAACTCTACACACTACTGCTCCTAGGACCACTCTACTAATACACTCTTTATTAACCTGGGTGAGGGGTTCTACTATAACACAAATAACTCTAGGAGCTACTAGCAACACATTACGTTTCCCCCGACATGGTCATTTTGAGCACAGAATCTTCACGGGGGCGTCGGTGACAGTGTCCGCCATCTTAACGATGCAGCAGGCAAGGTTGAGTCCTCACTGGTGTTCGCTGTGGACAGCCCCACCAGAGTCACATAAAGAGAGACCGGCAAAGCCGCACCTGGGAAGGCCCAGGGGCCACATCGGCCAAGTCCATAGTCTGGAGCGCCTGGGATGATCCACTGGCGCCTTGGCAGCAGGCCCGTCATTCCGCTTCATCTCCCCCGTGGGCAGGTTCAGAGTCCAAAAAGGGAGGTACCAGCATAACCGCACCGGGGAATTCACACACCCTCCTTTCCCTTTCACCCAGGGCAGTCTGCACCCCTCCTCAGCGTGGCCCCATTGGCTGGTCTTGAGTTGAGGGTGCACAAGCACTCCCTTGGGGAGCCGCTACCCTGTGGCTGGGCGATCACTGCTCCTCTTCCGTGTGGGATGTGCAGCCCTCTCCGCCTGATGGGCATGGGGACCTTCCATGCTCGTCCCTCTTGGTGGGCTTAGTGGAGTTGCCCTTCTCGCCCTGCGCCCTCCTTTGTTGATCGCTGGGGCACAGCCCAGTGCTCCATGGGCCACACCGGGTGCAGGCCCTCACATCTGCCCCTTCCTGCCATGGGGAAGGCAGGATATGCTGGCGTTCCAGGGTTCTTCACCCCCCTCTCCTGGTCTTGGGGCTGGGACACTCCAGGCCCCCATGAGGGATGCTGATGGGCTGGGGGAAGGGGCCCATGTGGCTGGAAAGAAGCAGCCTGTGTTGTTGCTTTCCGTGGGCCGCAGGCCTCACTGTCTTTCTTTTTGTTTTTCCTTGCCCCAGGCCTGGATGTCTGAGGCCACGCCCCTTTCTTTGTTCTCTTTCACTCTTCGAGTGCTCCGACCTGGAGTGATTGGGGGGCAGCTCACCACCCTGCAGCAGATGCCTCGTGCCTCGCTGTGCACCTTCTTTCCTTCTGCCCACGCACGAGCCCGCCGTATCTTCCTGGCTCCTGCAACTGCTGCTGGCCACATGGACCTGCAGCCACGCCCCCTTGATATCTCAGGCCGCAGTGGGCCTCCGTTACATTCCGAATGTTTTTTTTTTTGTACTGCGGCAGACCCAGGGTGTTTAGGGGCTGCAGCGGACTGCTTGGGCCTGCCTTCTGTTGGGGGGGGCAGGCAGCCCACCTCTGTGTCTGTGTTGCGGGCACCGCCTCTGCCCGCTCCTTGGAGCGAGCGCTACATTGTCCTTGCGGGCCCAGCTGGTGTTGGGCCCGCCTCCTCTCCTTTCTCGTGGCAATGTTAGCTGCTCCTCCCCTCTGCGGGTCGCGGGTGGGGAGAGGGGCAGCGCCTCCTCGCCGTGGCCGACGCGGCGGGCCTTCCCTCCCAGGGGTAAGGGAAAAACGGCCTTCCCGCTCCTGCAGGTAATGGTGAGGGGAGGACTCCTTTCCCCGTGTGGCCGACACCACCCATCTGCTTCTCCCCTCACCTGTAGCGGCAGAGTCTGCGTCGAAGGTGGGGGAGGGGCGCAGCCACCCACGCAACCGATGCCGCGGGCCTCTGCCGTCTCCCTCGGGGGACGGCAGGCAGCTCGCCCACCATGTTTTCTTCGCGGGCCCAGCTGGAGTCGGGCCCGCCCCCACCATCTTCGCTTCTTCTTGCGGGCCCAGTTGGTGTTGGGCCCGCCACGATATTTCTTGAATGCGGGCGCAGATGTAGACACACGATGTCTTCAGGGCACGCAGGGCCCATTCCTCGTCGCCGTTGTTGGGGGGGCTGCTCCGGGTCACTGGGCAGCCCCATACTCAGGTCGGGCGACACCCAACGGGACACACTGGGGCGGCGATCACGCCGCGGACTCATGGGTGGGGGTCACCCCATCCGCACGGATCACCGGAGCTCCACACGTGGCCGGGGGGCACCCGGCACACAGCGACCCCGGCTCTGGGGGCACCCAGGCCGGGGCCATCTCACTGCCATGGTCACATGGCAGGGGGGTGGTCACCCCTGGATGGCGTTGCCCGGCAAGGGCACCATCCGGACGGTGTTGCCCAGCAGGGGCACCGTCCTCGAGCTGGGCCCCGTCCTTGGGCCCAGCGAACACGGTGCAGCACCCGCATGGTGCTACCAAAGAACGACACCGGAGCCTCAGGGTGGAGTGACTGACGAGCCGGAAGCAGCTCGCTTCTTTTGTTATGTTGGTCACGTGGCTACTGCCACGTGACCCATTACAACATCCTGGGAGCTACCATGCTCCCTGAAGGGGTCACCATGCAACAGGCACCAGCAGGATCGCCAAACCTCTTGATTGGTTCAAAGCTCTTGTATGGCTAATAATCTTTAACGAGTTATGTGCCACACTCTTATGGCACATAATTCATTTGATTTACATTGCGTCATGTAGTTGCCTGACAAAAGGCTCAGCAGAGTGATTGTTGCTGGGAACTCTCGCCTCGGTTTCCAGCTGCTGTGCATGGCAGACCCTGTATTTTAGTAGGTCATGAAGTTTCACTCCATGGCCTTTGCTTGGTGTTTGCAGGGCATGTAAATGGCACGACCACAAAACAAGTGCCGTCGAGAGACAAAGAAGTGTAGCATTGCACATAACTCAAATTGCCTCTTGTGCTGTTGGTCTATTCTCCCCCTCGTATCCAATCACCAGTTACACACATTTCTGACTGCCTCGTAGCTACTGTTCTTGAATTCTCGGGTATTCAAGTGTGTGGGGGGGAGTGAAATGCTGCAACTTCAAAGCTCAGTGGGGTCCCAACATTATGCGCAGTGGAACTTTCCACATGAAGGTGACAATGATTCACAAACGTATGCAGATTGGCACAGGTCACGTCCCTGCATACCTCCTGAAGCCTATGCCCACGATGCTGCTACCCCAGTCATTGACCTACATTGAGTCCCTGGAGTCATGGGAATTTCTGCTGAAGAGTATGCTTGTGAAATCATAAACTGTATCTACTGCCAGAGTTGCTTGTGGTAAAAGCAAAACAAAAGAGGTGATGGCTGGAAGGATTAGAATGAATCTTAACCTCTGGCATCGCTCTGGACAACCCTCCAGACCATCACTCTTCGCCTGTCATGCCACCCCAAAAGAAGGCAGTCCAGCCCGAGTTGCTAGTGATGTCTTTCTGCCTTTCACTACTGAATCACATGGGTCAAACGAATTATCAGATGAATGTACCTCAGACGTTCTGCCTGTATATTTGTTAATAGTTCTCTTCACAACCAGTGTGTGACGCCGTTCTTCCCCATGTGAAACTGGAGAGGAAAAGAAGATGGCAACAGAAGCACTTGTGAAATATTTAAAATGGATAATTATTGGACGTAAACATTTTGATCCACTAATTGGGGATCTATTCAGAGAGAAAGCCCTATCTTGCCTGTTCACACCTGGTCAAAATGGCTGCAACCAAACAAAAAGCAGCCTCTGTGGACACAAATCTCATGTTAATTATCTTCAGTGGCTCTGGAGGATCGAAGAACCAATGATAAAAACCTATGAAGGGACCAGAGACTTAATAGGAGAGACCCCTCAAAGGTAGAACCTCTTGAACAAACCTTTTACTAATGACTTGCCTCGTGACTCTCCTACCTAAGGGTTCCAGACATCCTCAATTTCTGCCCACGGAGATCTCAACTAAGTACCTGAAGCCATAGGGCAAAACAATTCTGTAGGAAGTGTACAATTGGGGAAATTCAGAACTGGGTAATATCGGCGCACACCTAAAGCATGAAGATACCAATTTATAAAGGTTTTAACAATATACACACAAGAAAGTGCCTTCAAAGGTTTTAAGGTGTGGGGGAGGAACTATGACCCTGGCACAGAATCACCACAAAATACAAAATAAAGAAGATCTAAAATTAGGATCCTCCCGTCCCCTGCACACTTGTAATAAGCTGCACAAAAACAGTCAATAATTAATATAATGTTTATATAATCTCTCAATAACGCAATTTTGGAAAAAGAATTGTAGTAACAACAAGATGTTGTGATTTTTAATTACATTCAATATCAAAGAATATCAGAACCACATAACATATGAGCCCGCTGTTAGATGACGCGTTTCGAGGTGATGACAAATATCAAAAATGACCATTTCAGTCTTGTATAGATGTCAACTTTTTTACATTGATAATTCATACAAACGTCAGCTGCAACTTTGTAAGTTAAGCAATTAACCATTAGAGCCATCTGGATGTGATCCATAGAGTATTAGAAGGAACAGACATGTGGTAGTAGGAAGCTAATCACCCAGTGAGGTCCCAGGCATACATCATGTACCCCTTGGTTGTCGTGCTGCATGCACATCCCCATTATGTGTGTATTGACAGAGCCAGTCAACCTGGCGCAATTCTATCTTACCACTATCCCCTTCTGGGGGTAAATCAATCACGAGAAAGGATGGAACATATCCTATATGGATAGGTTCATCTAGTCCAGCATGTATTCACGTAAGTTTCACCACATCTAAGAGGTACAGCTATACTATCCCGGTGAGTCCACCAGTCGATAGCAGATCCCTGTAACAAGTAGAATGCCCAGTCAGACACTAGTGCGGGTAACATAACAGTATTGTGCATTATATGCTGTGTTTCCCCTCCTGTGCGGCCAAACAGGGGCTACATTACTTAGCTATCAAAAGTGCTCAATAGTAGGATTCACCTACCCTGATGGGGTCATCTATCCATACATAGGTTCGTATTAAAATCAACCACGGAGTGTGTCTGTTCCTGTCGGTAGATGTAAATGCACGTGATACGCTGTATCGCAACAAATGCCACGTACTCACTTCACGATGCTGAAAGAAACCCAAAAGGGATTCCATAATCAGTATACATTCTACCAATCTTAAACAGCATACTAAATGCTGTATGTATAATACCCATACAGCGCAATCCTCTAATATATTTGATGTGCTTACCTCGCTCCGTACTGTGAGAAATCACTGGTTCCTATGGCGAGCGTGCTGTCCGTAACTAAGGCAACCACACTCGCTATCGGGTTAAGGGAGATGCCATCCAAGCATGGCTGGATAGGGCCGGTTTACACTAGCAGCAAAGACAGACTCATTATTCATCTGATTCAAAGAGTTTCTCCATCTTTGAGTGGAGGCAGTTGCCTGAGTTGACTACATAACGGTATACATATATACATATACAAATGTGAGCCTCCCTCGTACTTTCACTCGATTTGGTTCTTAGTGTACCATTGATTGTGGAACTTGATTACGAACATCAAGCTAAAAAATATTTAAAACATTTGTTTTTTAGTATAAGTTAAATGCAAAATTTAAAATATTTAATGAACTGAAATTTCATGATTGCATCATTCAGAGTATGAGAAAACACAGTGCATGGTAGCGATAGCTACCATGCTCACTGAACATGGCCTCACCCAAAAAGTCCTCCTCTCCACCCATGACAAAGTCAGGACTCTAGACTGGGTAGCCACCTTAAACTGCCCAACTACTATCACCAAAATTACACCCCAATCTTGGACTGACCACCATCTAATTGACTTCAGTTTAACAATAAACAAGCAATTAGATAAAGATAAAAACATAGCACCACCTCTACCCACCAGATCTTAGAAAAACGTCACACCAGACAACATCCTTCCTCTCCTCCTCCCCGTGATTAACGCCTTGCCATGTAATTCCGACCAGACACTCTGGTGGATTCCTACAATGACACCATGGCAAAGGTCCTAGACACCATTGCCCCTCTAAAAACACGCAAGAGTAAACAACAATCTCACCTTAATACTTGGCTTACCCCTCACCTCAAAGAACTAAGATTACAAAAAAGGAAAATAGAAACCATATGGCAACACGCCCCAACGGAAGAAAATAAACTTAATCTAAAATCCTGCGCCAATAATTACAAAAAAGAAATTATCCAAACAAAAAAATAAGTCTTTAATGAAAGAATCTCAAAAACATGTTCCAATACCAATGAACTGTTTGTGATCTTGCGGGAATTAAAATCGCCCATACCCCCGCCAGATAATGTACCCAAAGACAAGCAATGGTGCACTAGGATTCAAAACGTCCTAACAAATAAAATCAAAACACTGCAAACTAAAATCGCAGTTAAAAAAGCCTCTCTCCCCCTTAACACCACTGAACTGTAAAGGAGACAGTTGCCCAGCCCAAATAATTAAAGACGCGGCTAGAGACTTAGCCCCTTTCATTTCAAAACTCATTAATGCTTCCTTCTCATCCAATACCATCCCAAGTAAATTAAAAGAATCCTGGATTTTACCCCTTCTTAAAAAACAAACTTTAGACCCTTCCATTCCTACAAATTATAGGCCTATCACAATGGTACCATTCCTCCTGAAGATAATAGATAGAGTGGCCTATCTTCAAATTCAGAATTACCTCGAAACCAACCAACTCCTAGGCTCCCGCCAATCGGGCTTCAGACCCCAGCATGGCACGGAGACAGCATTAATAGACCTTAAAGTGCAAATTGACGAGCTTAATGACAAAGTAAACACTGCTATGCTGCTTCTCCTGGATCTGTCGGCAGCGTTCGACTTGGTGGACCACGCAGTGCTATGCAAACACTTAGCATCGGCTGCCCACTTCTCTAACGAAGCCATAGCCTGGGTCCAGTCCTTTTTAGACAATAAAAATACACGTGTCTTCTCTACCTCAGCATCAGCAGACCCAATGCAAGCCACTTGCGGCGTCCCATAAGGTTCTTGTGTGTCGCCAACCATGTATAACATCTTTAGTAAGCCTTTATTTGACAAATTGGACAGACTGGGTGTCATCTATACAAACTACGCTGATGACACCCAGATCCTCATTCCCCTTTCTGGCAATTTCACCTCAGATACAGCCTTAGTAAACAAAATATACACTCTTATTCAGGCATGGATCGCAACCCATGGCCTCTACCTGAATGACGATAAAACAGAGATCCTCATCCTTGGCTCAGCCAACAACCTAAAAAAAACTTGACACTAACTATAGTGCCTTCAACATTGATGGCAATATAATTACTGTCACCAAAGAAGTAAAGACTCTTGGATTCTATCTGGACTTCACACTAACTCTAAAAAACCAGGTAAACTCCCTGGCCTCTTCCACTGCCTACACTGGCAAACTTATTAGAGCATGTAGACCATTCCTCTCAATAGCAAGCTGCATTATCCTAGCCAACGCTCTCATATTATCAAAATTGGACTACTGTAATGCACTATACCTAGGGGCCAACAAATACATCGCTAACAAACTTCAAACACTGCAAAACAACATGCTCAGAATAGCCTTGAACCTCCCTACCCGAGAGCATATATCCAATGCTAGACGAAACCAAGGGAAAGAATAACCAGAAAAACTTCTGCACGACCCTCTTGAACTACCAATTCCTACTGCCTTCAAATACCCAGATTCAGACTAAAAAAACAGGAGGCAACCGCTTTCCTGTTAAAGCGGCCCAACAATGGAACGCACTACCTATTGAGCTCAGAAAGGACCAGTCATATTACACTTTCATACGTAATACCCTCAACTGCTACGCCTTAACGACCTCTAGACTGTGATCACAACTGTATGTATACATGTGTCAACATCTGTGACTAAGCATTTAGCACTTTTTTTGCTCCTGTCTATTTCTATGTCTGCAACTAAGCTGTAAGTAATCTTGTTATGCTGTGCGCCCAGTTACCTAAGGGTTTGGTGCGCCCTAAAAATGTATAAACAAACAGTAGTTGATCCAGTCAATCCCAAATTAATCCTTCTACAGTTTCCTTAATTGACTGATTTATGGTAACTGTAGTTTCCCAGTTTCATGTTCTTCTGCTGTACGCGTTTCGGGAAAATCTTCCCTTCCTCAGGAGCTGTTGATTTGTTGTGATTCTAATGATTTCCTGTACTAGGATTAATTATATATAATCATGTATTAGTAATCAATCTATTTCAGAGTTAATAACAACAATTCTGTCTGTCATGTACCCTTAGCGATAAATAGTCACCTGGATGACGCTGTGTTAACCAGGAATGTTATTCAAATATTCATAACTTCCTTGCGTTTGAAGTTCCTTGGGTAAATCCACTTTCTCATACGCATACAGGGGTTTAAAAGGAAAGGACTATATCAATCCTATTTTTTTTAAAAAGAAGTTACCTGCTGATAATGTAAAATTAGTATATGGCTAATCAGAGTGTTCAATAAAACGTTAGTATACCTGTCAGTTGTTGTAACATGATCCTGTTGTATTTATGGCAGAGAATGGCTTTATTCTTTTGCTTTGGATCTTCCACTCACACAATCCTATAGATTTACTTCCAGTTTCTGCCTGTAAAGCAGGTGAGGAAATCATGTCATAGACTTAACAAAACTTTTAATCAAATTATTTTAAAGAAAGGGGAATTGGGTTCAATACTGTCTTATAGATTCTTACCTAGTGGTAGTCTGTATGTCAGAGTCTCGTCCTTGTTTGACTATTTAGGTTCCACTTGCTCATGTGGTAAGATCTGTGATCTGTGGATAAGATTGAAATAGTAAGATCTTTTAATCAGGTTCTCAATCCTTTAGATATGCAGATTAGTGTCTACCAGGTAATGAAAACATTATCCCAGGCCTTAGCTTACCTCAGTACGTCTTCCCCGAGTAGACGAGTATTCAGATCTAGAACCGCGAGAAGCGAATGTTCAAATTGGCCGCTTTCGTTGTCACATGCCATCACGCCGTCGCATGGTGAATTCATATCTTTATTTTCATGCATTTTGATTTGTCAATGTATCTATGCATCATCGGGTTTTACTTATATTATTTTGATATTATTCCAAGTGGGGATATGGTTATCCCATACTGGATTTTACTGATATTATTTTGATATTATTCCAAGTAGGGATATGATTACCACATACTCCGTTATATCCAAATGTATGAATTTGTATACATAACATATTTCATTTGTTAATGTGTGTCATCCTCTATAGTTATTAGCCAATTAATAGAATCCACTCTACAATGATATGCACTTAACTCATGTCGTCGGTCCCTCTTAGTGGGTATCAAAATACCTGGTTATGAGATACCTGGTTATCAATAACGTTATGTATGAATTCCTATTCATGATTGGCCAATATACTCACTATTGGAAAATGACAATGTTGAAAGTGCTGATATTTATTGTTCTTCTACAGTATGTCATCCCAATGTCTAATTTCCGGTACATGCTCACAATCTTAACATGATATGTTACATATTCAATAAATAAATACTGATGCGAAAAGTAATGGTCAACAGTGGCATATTCGTAATCTCATTAGCAAAAAGTCAGATAAACCAGTTGGTAAACCTATACAATCTTTTACAATCTTTTAGCATGATGCGTTACATATCCAATAGATAAAGACTGATGTGACAAGTAATTTTCAACGATAGCATATCCCTAATCTCGTTAGTGAGAAGTCAGATGAACCAGTTGGTGAACCTGTCCAATCATTAAGATTTTCATTCATATCCTTATTCATTTCTCAAATTACAATCTCTTAGATAACATTAGATACATAAAATAAGGTAAGCCTGTTTCTAGTCCTGTACAGTCATTGAGATGTTTAGGTTACAGCTTCTTAACTTTAGATAGCATAACAAGTACATCCATTCTTCCCCATTCATGAGATTCATTGGGTGAAGGTAGTGGCTTCTGATGAAAACATTTTACCCAGATTTATCCCGTCAACCATTCTTAAATCTCAGTTTCTGTTCTTTTTCAGGAAATAAACAATCAGGAAATTCCCTACCCTTTTATCAGAGGTTTACATTTTATGATATTACAAAAAAAGCACTAAGGCTGAAATCTTCATTCATCTCTTCTGGGGTTAGGCTGTTAAGGGCTTCGATCCAATGTATTTCTCTCTGGTCCATGCGCTTAGCATGGTTCCCCCCTCTGTGTGCCTTCTTGAATACTTCCAGAATAATCACTTTAAGTTGTGCAATGGTATGTCTGTATTCATTAAAATGTCTGGAAACCGGTGATCTGAGGTTGTTTGTTCTTATACTGCTTTTATGTTCATTCCACCTTTCTTTGGCATTCCTTGAGGTTTGCCACACATAATTCCACAGGAGCAACTTAATCCATATAATACTGATTTGATATTGCACAATGCAAAGTCCTTCAATTTAATTTTATTGACTTTCTTTCGGTGTCTAACCTATCCACCCCTCATAATATTATTGCAGTTGTTGTAATTTAGGCAGGGGTATGTCCCCTTTTTCTTTGTACTCAATGTCTGTTGCATCTCTTTTGGTTGTTGCTCTGCATTAACCAACAGATCTTTTAGGTTTCTCCCCGTTTTATAAGCTATAATGGGTAATTTCGGGAACAGTTCATGAAGTTGAGGATCCAGTTCTATAAGTCGCCAATTTTTCTTAATCATTCTGGTCACATGATGGCTTTGCCCTGAATATGTTAAAAAAGTATATAGAAATGGGATCTCTTCAGATTTGTTTCTTGGGACCAATACGTCCGTCCTTTTCAAATGTCCAGATTTCGCCTTGGCTTTTTCAATGATTTGTTTTGGGTAGCCCCTCTTCATATATTTTTCTGTCAATTTATCATTCCTGCCAGGGCGGCAAGTGCCCTGGGAAAGAGGTTGGAGGGGAGGAAAAGTGCAATGGGCAGGACAACTGGGTTGGGATAGTCCGGGAAAGGATGCCCGAGGACAAGTGCTTGCATAGGAAACTGGCAGGGACTGGTAAGGTGGGTGGTCTGGTCCCAGTATGACACTGAAGGGACCAGGCCCGAGTCACAGCAGCAGGTGGAGAGCTTAGCACGGCAGGGGAAAGAGGGATGGATGTGGAGAAAAGGAAGGTCTTGAGAAGTTTCCGGAACTTAAGAAGATTTGTCTCAAGGTGGGGGGAAGGCTGTTCCAGATGGAGGTGCCAGGTGAAGAGTAGGATCTGCCTCCCACTCTCTGCGAGGAGAAACATTTGACCTGCAGAAAGTTGGAGCCAGAGGATCGAAGGATTCTGGCTGGGTGGTATTTCGGGAGGGAAATCTTGATGTAGAGAGGTCCTTGGCCCTAGACAGCCTTGTGAATGATGCAAAAGGTTTTGAAGTTCATCCTTGCAGTCAACGGGAGCCAGTGGAGACATTTTAGGGCTGGAGAGATGTGGTCCCTGGGCTTGAGGTCTTGCAGTCCGATTCTGGATTAGTTGGAATTGGGCAAAGGGAGGAAAGAGGAAGGTTTAGGAAGAGGCTGTTGCAGTAGTCAAGCCTAGAGCGAACTAGGGCTCTGGTGACATTGAGCTTCTGGGGGAAGGTGAGGAAATGTAGAATGCCCCTGAGGAGATGAAGTTGAAAATTTGACTTCTTGGCAATGTCTGTGATGTGTGGATAGAAGGAGAGTGAGGAGTCAAAGATGATCCCGAGTTTTTTTGCCTCACAAGTGGGTGAGGGGAGGGGACCCAAGGAGTCTGGTCAGAGAGTGAGGGGGAAACTAGACACAGGCACCCCAATAAGAATGATCTCTGTCCTATAGCCATAAGCGAGAGCCAGCATAGCTTTCTTTTCTTTAAAACAAAATATTTCTTTTTGTATATTATGGAACAAACAAAGGTTGCAACTTGAGTCCAGAAACACATCAAACAAACAATTACAATTACAACTAGATTAGATAGAATATCAAGACCAACACTGTACATTACTTTGCATAACTGTACCAGGATGAGCATGATGTCATGAGTTAGCCTTTCTGATTTTTCCATTTCTCCCACATCCTAGTGACTTTCTGTGGGTACCCAGGTGTCCTGTAAATCTGCTTTTCCATCGACATGCAATTATCTAAGTCCTGTTACCATTTAGTAATCTTAGGTGATTTCTTCACCCAGCACCCCCCACACCGCCTTAGCATAGCAATATTACAATTGGCTACAATCGGAGCGTTGGACACAAAAATCTTTTCATATTTGGAATAATCTGTGTTCCCCAAAATGCCCAACAACGCCAGTTTTGGGTTGTCTGGAATGGAAGACTCCAGTATTTGAGATATACATAGTTGAACTGCAAGCCAGAACCAGTTGATTTTGGGGCATTGCCAGATTGTGTGAAGAAGGTACCAGTTTGAACTGATCTAGTCTAAGTCTGGCAGGGATCGCACCCTTGTGTGGTGACATCCAGCCCTCATGCCTGTCCTGTGTCTTGTGGGTATTTTCAGATTCATCTACTACTGAATAAGTGCATGTAAGGGATGAAACAGCACACCACACCACAGCGTGGCAATCACTACAGGAGTCACAGAGAATTTCAACCTGCCTTTATTATTGGCGCCAGTAAACTGGGGTGTAGCGCGGGATTCCCCACTGCGCATGCGCGAGCATCGCACATCTCCATTGGTGGACGCATTTCGTGACGGAGCTATGAGGCTCTGTTAACTGTGTCCTCACCAGGACACGACAATGCTGTCAATAGAACACAGGTCCAACTCTCCTTTTTGTTCAGTCCTCGTTAAGGGATGGTGAGTGAATTTAAGGAATTGTGATGAATCCCATGATGTCGGTGCTGCCTCCGTAGGGTGAGCCCCTTTACATGAGGCCAGGGATGTGAGGCTGCTACCCGATAGTCCCCTTGGCGGAGGTCCGGTGGGTGGATCTGATGGGAGGGGAAACCTCCTATGGGACCACTGGCGACTATTGTGGGAGAACGTGGCATCCACATACCACCTCTCCTTCACCGCCACTCTCTTCACCCCTACCCTCTAGACCATATACTTCTGTAGTAGGCAAAAAGTAGAAGGGACTGAGAAGATGAAGAATTAACATCATGATCCAAAACACGAAAGGACTGAGATGAGGAAGAGGTGCAGGTCTGCAGGGATCACTCCAAGGAACTTGAAAAGGTGAGTAATAGCCCCTCTACTGAGAAGGAACATGGGTCAAATACCCTGTTCAATAGAATTTCTTCCACTCAGGAGGGTCTGCAACCACATTTTAGCTCACTACACCATTCACAGAGGAGAAATGCCCGTTTGCATATCAGTTTTTGTCCCACCCACAATAGCAGTCCAGCACCAAAATGCTAGGCAATTCTCTTCTGAACAAGAGTACCTTCACCAACCCCAGACACGTGTTTCAGCCTTGTTGGGCCTCCACAGTGAGGTGAAGCTGAGTCTCTCTAAGGCACAGTGAGCAAGGGGTCCATGTCTGGATTACCCTTGGTTACTTAGGGTAAAACCCCAAGTTTAACAAAATGCAAAAAGAGTGTGGGAGCCCCTCTGCTGAGAACGAACATGGATTAAATACCCTGTTCAATGGAATTTCTTCCACTCAGGAGGGCCTACAACCACATTTTAGCTCACTACACCATTCACAGAGGAGAAATGTCCATTTGCATATCAGTTTTTGTCCCACTCACAATAGCAGTCCAGCACCGAAATGCTAGGCAATTCTCCTCTGAACAAGAGTACCAACACCACCCCAGACACGTGTTTCAGCCTTGTTGGGCCTCCTCAGTGAGATGAAGCTGTGCCTCTCTAAGGCATAGTGAGAGGTCTGGATTACCCTTGGTTACTTAGGGTAAAACCCCAAGTTTTACAAAATTGAAAAGGAGTGTAGGAGCCCCTCTACTGAAAATGAACATGGGTCAAATACCCTGTTCTATGGAATTTCTTCCACTCAGGAGGATCCAAGGAACTTACCTGAACGATCTAGCTTTCAACTATAGACCTTGATGGGAATGGACATAAAAACTGGCAAGGAATTTACCCGAATGTCAGACGCTACAGAGAGGAACCGCAAGAGGGACAGAGGCTCACAGAGGGGGGGAGCAGGAGCAGACCAAAGCACAGAGATGCTGAAGGGGCAGTCTCCACCGGATCCGCTGAGAAAACCAAAGGGCTGGCTGCGGAAGTGCCAGCAGTACAGCACAACAGGAACATCATTTCTTTAGAGAAGGGAGTGCTAAAGTGGGACTGAAGCCGCAGAGCCGCTGTGGCAAGCCAAGGACAGCCCCAGAGCGCTGACGAAGCAGAGCATGACACTGGGGAGCCTGCGACTGACCAGAGGGCTGCAGCCAAGACCCTAAAGGTATTTGGGTGGCTGAGCCTATGGTTGGGAGTTCCCAGAGGGTGTAAGAAACCCTGGGAAGCATAGTGGATGACACTTTACTGAGATACAGTAACAAGGGGAATAGGGTCTGTGGCCCTTACAAGAAAATGACATACCAAGTAACAAGAAGGTCTAATCTTCTTTGTGACAGTTCTTGGAGGGAAGGCGACCAAGAACTCTCACATAAGAGAAACAATAAAGAGAAAAGCAAGAGTGATACATATGAGGACAATACTTGGCAGGGGAGTAAACCAAGTCTGTATGTGAATTCAAGAAACCATAAAGGGAACTGTGAGAATAATACAGAGGAACACAGAGCTTGGCTGATGAGTAAACTAAGTCTGTGTCTGGGACAAAGAGACCAGATAGGGAAAAAATCAGGTCTGCCAATCAGGGTCCCGACCCACCACAGCTTGGAGAAGCATCCAAACTCCTTCTTCGTCGCAGTGCCTGGTAAGAGGAAACCAGGTCTGCCAACCAGGGTCAGGGATCCACCACAGCTTGGAGAAGCATCCAAGTCACTCTTCCTCGTCACAGTGCATGGTGGGAAAAGAACCAGGTCTGGCAATCAGGTCAGAGACCCCAGAGAAGAAACCTGAGAAGGTCCAGTTGGGAAACAGACATTTTCCTACCAATTGTTGAACTGTGTTACAAGCCTCAGGAAGGCTGGGGAAGGGAGACACCCCCCCAACCCCAACCCCAACACTTGAGGAACTGATAAACCCAGAAATGTCTCTTTGTCCAGAGGAAGGGAGTCATTCCTTTGGGCCAGGCAGATCTATGTTTTATTTAGTTTAAACTTAGATGTGAGGGACAGAGCTAGGATTCTGATATTGGACATTGGGACTTTTGCTTTTGACATCCTGATTTCGACATTTCGGAATTTTGGTTGAGGCTGGGAAACCCCTCTTAGAGCTAGGGCAAGAAAGGGTTTTCTTTTGATTTTCTCACAGGTATAAAAGTGTATGCCAACCACCATGACCCCTCTGTGTCAGAGTCTTACTTCTGCTCCCTTACAGAATACTTGATATAATAAAGAGATCGCCTTTTTGTGAATCAAATCCCCATTCAAATGAGTTTGTATCGGATTCTGGTCAGGGCAGTCATAGCCCCCTCCCAACTGTATATGCATTGCATGTTTAAATTGAAGGTATCTAAACTGAGTGCCAAATCAAACGTTTGTTGTAGTTCCCCAAATGTGCACAGTCGTCCTCCACTTATCACATCTCCTACAAGGTTCATATTTTTCCCCTTCCGGTCGTTTGCAAAATCCAGTTTGTGGAATTTAGGTACAATACTGTTATGCCAGAGGGGAGCCCACTTTGTTATCTTTCCCTCCCAACCCACTGTCCTCATGGCCATTCTGTGGACCCGAACAAACAGTTGCGAAACCATTGACAAGTGTCTAAAATTAGTATAACTATGTAGCGTCTGGAAGGGATCGAGAAATGAGAACACATCCAGCTCGATACTAATATGAGTAATGCAAAGGACTACCGCATAACCACTCATTGGCAACAGCCAGTTGGGATGCCCGATAATATTTAATCAAATCCAGAACTCCCATACCACGCTACATAGAGTGCGCAGTGTGCCCCAATCCAGAGCAGCTGTCCCAGTGCCTGCTCGATTGTGCAACATTCTGCATGGGGGATTGCTTCTGGGGTATTTTGGAGGAGGTATAGACCTTGGAAGAGTCATCATCTTGAACATGGCAGCACGCCCAGTTACAGAGAGTCGAAGAGCTGACCCAGAATTTGGTGTCAGACTGGAATCTGTCTGTGATCGGCAAGAGGTTATGTTTGAGAAAGTAGTTCAGGTTCAGTACTATCTGGATACCGAGATATTTAAACAAATCTGCAGCTAACTGGAACCTACAGTCGTCGGGATTGTCTCCTAACCTCCATGAATCAGCAATCAAAGTGATTTATCCTAGTTGAAATGGAGTGCACTATATCTCTCATACATTTCTAGAATTGTATTCACCCGAGGACCGGACCTTCGAGGCTCCCTGATATATTATAATAAATCATCAGCGTACATATAAAGATACTCTTTCCTCCCACCCTGATGGCCATCTGAGCTCTTTGAGAAGAGGATCTCCATGCAACCATATTGCCAAGGGTTCCATGGCCAGAACGAAAAGCAGAGGGGAAAGGGCGCATCCCTGCCATGTTCCAAGTTGTAACAGGGCATCTCTGGAGTTCCGCCCATTGATCTTGACAGCATAGCTTTCTTAATAGCTGACTTCACCATCTTGTCCACAGCATCCTGAGGAGCATCTCTTTCTGCTACCATAGAAGAATGGACAACCCAACTGGAAAGAACAGGGTCAATCTGGAGCGTAGCCAGGAAATAATTCTGCTGCCCTACCAATGGATGCATCTTTGCCATAAACCGAGGAATTGATATTTTTTCTGCATCTCTCCATTTCCTCAAAATCGTATTTTTCACTTAAGAAATGAAAGGAAAAGGCAGGGCAAAATTCTTAGCCAACTTGCTAGATACATGTTCCCCCTAATAGACTGGCTTCTACCTCTGATGGGAGCCCCATCCTTTCGTGGGCATGTGCCAGGAGCGTTTGACGATGCCTCCTTTTCCAGGTATTTACCATCGGATACCCCAGATAATGCCACATCAACAGGCAACACAGGGGTGGAGCTACTGGAAGAAGTTAGAGCCCATTTCTTGGATTCCATCTTGTCCCTGTCCCCTTGAAAACCCTTTAAAGCCTTAATAACAATGTCTACCATTTTATGTTCAGATTATAAAGGGAAATGACTACTCTTTCTGGCATGTTTGGCTTCTGCTCCCGTTGCACTACAGAGAAGGAGGAGAAAAGGAAGAAGCGGAGGATTCCATTATCAGATGTGTTCTGTAGACTCCTTCTTCCTGGTGTGTGGAGTCCCCACTCTGTAACACAGTGAAGTGAAACTGTACCACAACAGGACAACACTTCAACGCAGAAGCTTGCAATTACTGGAAGGCCTTAAATACATATGCGCGTGGTTGAGCGTTCTCACCACTGTCTTGTGCGCACAGCGCGTGTCTGCACTCTTAACCCCTCAGTGTAACATGTCGGCTCCCATTGCCTACAGCCCATGCTTTCCGTCTTTAATCTCTACACAATCTCCAGGCAAACATCTCTGTGCAGTGACATTGATGCCTGAGGCGTCATCCCACATTCCTGGTGCCCAGCTACCATGAGGACTGCAGGGATCTGTGAAGTCCTCACTCAGCAGGCTCCAGGGAGTAGCACAATGCATACTGACTAGCATTCCTCATCTGTCCGGCAGCATGGTAAGTCCCTGCGATGGTGACAGGAAAAGTGATAAACTAGGAAAAAACGATGGGTAGAAGTACTTATAGTAACCAGTGCTTTAAGTGTTTTTTTAAATCGAGGGGGGGCTCTTGGATGGGGTGTGTCCTAAAAAGGGAGCGTACCTAGCTGACGGCTTAGGTAAGTGCCACCGACCCCCTCCAGTCATCCCTTTGCAGCGATCCTCACCCTTGCACCCAGGGTGTGAGGGTGATGAGTCCTCCCTCTCCTAGATAAAGGGGTGCCAGGAGGGTGTCAGCGCCACACCTTTTCTTAATTGTGGTCCCAACCATTGTCGAGCCTCTCTTCAACTAAGAGATGCAGGCATCATCATCCTTGCACCGCACTTGAGAGGATGATGATTCCTGCATCTCAGCTAAAGGGATATCTGGTGGGGGGCAGCGCTGCATCTTTTCTTCCTTAATGTTGGCACCGGCCCCCACCCGACATCCCTTTAAATGGCTGCATCTCCTAGTTAAAGGGATGCCTGGTGGGGGAGGCGCCACCATTAAGGATGAAAAGGGGAGTCTGCTCAAAGCCAAGGTCTTTTTTTTATTTTTATACAGCCTCGAGCTCTCACACATGAGCGAGAGTTTCAGGCTTTCGAAAAAAACGTGCATCTAGCAGACGTGTATCTAGCGGGCTCATCTACTCGGGCTACCAGGCAGCATTAGAGAGACCCAGCAATGCCCTGACTCAGAAACATTTTTCGGAGGTTGCTGTGGTTCTGCCCTAGTTAGCCCCAGCACACTTAAAGCACTGATACTAACCCTCTAGTTACGGTTATTTTGAAATCCCCAAAGGAAGAGCACTTTTTGAGATGTTTGCAACTTTTGCACTTAATGTTGAACTTTCATTTAACTGTCCAGCAAACACTAGGCCTAGTTGGAAAGTTTCATGAGGTTTCAGCAAAAATGTAAAAGGGGTAGACCAACAAATTTGACAATCCCATTCAATTTCTCGTAGTGCAATTTTTGCTGTCACCTATAGCCCAAACCAGGGGACAGACGGCTGCCTGGCTCATGAACCTTTCGTACTTTGGTGCAAATTCATCCAGTGATTTCTTTTAAATCCGGACAAAAATAGCCCAAATCCCGTCTGGCATATCTGAGATCACCTGGAAATATTCACAGACCTGAAATTACGTTATCCCCCACCTGGCCACAGTTAAATCACCACATTCTGTAGTGGGGTATTTCACTGCATTTTGCCGGGGCAGGTTCTGGGTGGGTAGAGGGGCGGTGGCTGGTAAAGTATAGCTTGTGGGGGAAATGGGAAGGGGCTTAATGGGGTTGCATAGGTATGGGAGCTGGCCCCCCATACAAACACAGATAAATGTGGTGAAATGTGCAATGCAGGCAGATGGGGGGTGATCCGAAATGTAAGGGTTCTGATTGGCCATTTGTGTACGTGCATCTGTTCTGTGAGTTTTAGTGTGGGGAAACAGATGGGTAAGTTGAAACATAGCCAATCTGATTGGTTTGAAGGCCTTAACAATTGTTCAAACTATTACCCAGGTGCAGGGTCACAAAGAGGTGCAAAATGCCCTCAAAACAGTACAAGTAAAGTGTTTCACATGGATCTGACCAGTGAGATTATGGGCAACCTGTTGCACATTTCCTGGTCAGCTGACAGGTCAGTCCATCAGCCAGCAGGTGGAGGTCAGGCCCTCGATCCTGGAGGCCATATTCAATGGGTGACCTGGTACAGAGCACTCGTTTTTGAATTTTGTTTGTATTTATATAGCACTTTGCGCCAACGTGCTGTACATGATTAGAGCAGTACAACAAATGCCAACATAGAGAAAAAACAGCGAAGACTAGGAAGATAAAAGATATTCTTTGAGATGAGTTTGGAACAATGAATAGGAGGAAAGAGAGCAAAGAACCAGTGGAAGTGAATTCCAAAGAAGGGGGTGGGAGGACGAGAGTAAAGGAGTTGAAAGGAGACTAGGCACAGAGGGGACAAGGAACATTTAGGAGAAATGGAGATAGATATCGAAGAGATTGAGTAAGAGAATAGAAGGAAACAAGTACCGGGAGGATAGCTCAGCGGCAATGTGTTCCCCTTGGAAGCAAAACCACACAAAGCAACACAGGTTCGATCCTCGGGTCCGCGCTTAGAAACCTCTGGGTATTTAAGCACGTTATAAATACGCAACGAAGACAAAAAAACAAAATAAATTACGCCACTATAAAAGAAACAATTCCTGTAACAGCGCCTCGATGCCTGGGGGCTGTGTGAGCGCTCTAAAAATGCAAAAATACATTTTTTACAAAATAAAGTGAAGAACGGGAGGGGAAAGATTATTGGAGAGATTTAAAGACAAGGCACAGGAAATTGAACTTGAGCCGAGAGTGGAAGGCGAGCCAGCGCAGAGAGGAGAGTGCAGTATTAATACAGTCATGAACAGATAGAGACAATAAGAGACAAATCAATGAGTTAAAAATAGATTTCAGTGGATATAGGTGGAAAGCAGGAAGACCGAAGAGCAAGGAGAAGCAGTAGCAAAGTCTAGAGAAGATAAGGGAAGAGAGAAGAAGTTTACTGGCATGAAAAGATAGGAAAGGCCTAGCCTTACAAATATTAAAATGATGCTCTCAGCAAGAACGAAAAAGTGGAGAAAAGAAGAGAGAAGAATCCAAGTAAACCCCAAGATTATGAGCAACAGACGAAAGTGGCAGATCAGAGGGGGGAAAGAAATAGGAGGGACCGGGCAGGGGGAATAGAAAAAAAGAGGGAAAGAAAAGAACCTCGGTTTTTGAATAATTTAAGACAAGGTATTGATTGGCCATCCATGATTGAATGGCCAAAAGACAAAGCAAAATAGTAGCGTGAATTTCAGATGAGAAAGATAGAAAAAGTTGACTATCATCCGCATAGAGGTGGTGAAAAAGTCTCAAACAAAAAATAATGGCAGCAAGAGGACAGGTGCAGAGAGAAAAGAGAGGGGACCAAGAACAGAGCCTTGGGGAGCTCTGTGAGAAAGAGGGAAGGAGGGGGAAACATTGACTGGCCAAGAGACAGAGTAATAAGATTTAAACCAAGTAAGAACAAGACCATTAAAACCCAAAGAAAGAAGGAAGAGAAGAGAAGACAAGAGAGTGATCAACAGTAGCAAACACTGCAGATAAATCAAGAAGAATTAAGAAGGAGGAATGTTTAGGCTAGCGTGCAGAAAGGAGAGGGTCAAAGACAGAGACTAGAGCGGTCTCGGTGGAGTGGTGGGGTCAAAAGCCAGTTTGGAAGGAGGGTAGAAGAGAGTTAGAAGAGATAACGGACGGGATTTGGGAATACACTGCATGTTTGAAGAGCTTAGAAAGGCAGGGAAGAAGGGAAATAGGGCAGAAATTAGAAGGAAGGGAGAGATTCAAGGCAGGTTTTTGAAGAAAAGGAAGAATAGTGGTGTGTTTGAATAGCGAAGGGAAAACAGAAGTACGGAGAGAAGCATTGAATAGAGCAGTCAGAAAGGGAATAAGGGAGGATTTTAAGAATAAGGGTAGATGGGACTGGATCTAGAGGGGCAGAAGTAGGGTGTACAAGCCCGAAGACCAGCCATGGCTACTTGAGAATGCCTGGGCATGGATGAAGGCCCAGCTTGAGGCTCGCTGACGCAGTCTGTGTGGCTGGTGGGCACCCATGGACCATCAGTAGGGCAAAGTTGCCACTGGATAGTCCTAGCCCAGGCCAAGTGGTTACTTCAGATGATTTAATACAGGTCATGGTCAATGGTCACCTGAAGTTGCTAATGGCCACTTCAAGTGGTTGAAGGGGTCAGGTGCATGGTTGTGGTCAGTGGCCCCCAGGACACATTGCAGGCAAAGAGGTAATTGGTCCTGCCCACAGGTCATGGTGAGTAGCTTACAGACCTGAAATGAGGAAGGTGGACTCTATGGGCCTCAACTCTGGTCCGGTTCTGGGTTCCTTGAATGAGGAATTACTGGGCCATTCAACCTTGGAGAACCCGGTAATTCCTCATTCAATTTACCCATCCCCATTCCCATTCGCGCCTACATAGGGCTCAATGGGAATAGGGAGGGAGCTAACAATGGGCCTGTTAATAACGGGCACGTTGTTAGCTCCCTGGTCCCCTCGCGGGACCCGCAAAGGACGTCCGGTCTGACCAGACGTCCAGAGCGGGTCCCGCGAGGGAACCTCGTGATAGGGCGGAATGGGTTTAACGGCACCGGCACCATTACCGGCGCGGTTAAACCCATTCCGCCATGGTCATAATGAGGCCCTATGCCTTGCTGTTGGCCATGTCCAGTGGCCACTGTGAGTGACTTGGGCAACCTGGCGTTTGGCAAGAGGCCATGCTCTCAGCAAAGAGGCCACTGCCCAATGGCTGCTCCGAGCCACTTAGAGTTGCCTTGGCCTGCAGACGTGCTCAGTGGCCCATTGGGTGGTTCGGGAGTACCTGGCTAGGGCGGTTTGTCTCTCACAAATATTCCACCGCGGTGATGCCCTCAGTTAGCTCTAGTGGGGCATGAGCCATGGTAAAGGCCTTGCCCTTCCAAATTCTACTACAGGCAAAGTGGTTTTTGGGCAGAGTGGTTCAGGCAATGACAGGTGGGCACATCAGGTGGTTTGGGGAGGACCATGGCCTAGTAAAAACCAGGACTTGGAAATAGTGTCCAAATGGGTACTGTAGTTATGATAGTGTTTATCATCAAAAAAACAATGGCGTTTAGAGAAAAAAGCTTTTGTTTAATGGATGTTATTTACAAAAGTGTGGACATTACGGTTGCAGGGAAAAACAGCACATACCACAAATGTACCAGTTAAGACTCCTAAAGAAACCATGACTCAGCTACCTTCATCATAAAAGAACCAAAGCTCGGCCACCACTATGCCCTGCTAATGGCACCACATATGCCAGCACAAATGGCATGCATATACCCACAGTTCTTACATGACATCAAATAGTAGTATCCCGAAATGGTTAGGGTCGCTGTAAATAGGATGGTATGGGTCAACACTAAAAAACACAAATGAGATGTGTATATTATTTTCAACACCTGATTTTCAATGGCACTCATCCCAACAAGAAAGGTCATGTATGTGAGTTTTGAGAGACCTAACTTACTCCATGACACTTTATTGCTATTATCATGATTGTATTTACTGAGCGCAAACCTAGCTTCGATAAGCAACTGAGCACTTTTTCAGAGGTATACAACAATACAGAGGCATACAACAGTACAAATGCATAACAGAGTGCTTTTCAGAGGTAACAGAACAGATAAACAGCAGGGGGGGTAGGATACGATATGCACAGAGGAGGTGTACACCTGTACAGCTTTGTCTCGGGAGGGTAGCTCAGGGGCAACATGCTCGCCTTGGAAGCAAGACGACACAGAGCAACTCAGGTTCGATCTCCGGGTCCACGCTTAGAAACCTCTGGTTATTAGGCGCGTTATAAATAACCTATCATATCATACAGTTTGGTGGGGAGGAGAGGTGCGGATGGTGTTTAGCGAATCAGCAAGCGCGGGGTTGACATGATGACCCAGGTGTTGAGGAGGAGTGACTCCTTGAAGAGCTGGATCTTGAGTTCTTTTCTGAATTGTAGGAGCGTGGGGACGAGTCTGATGCTGACGGCAAGAGGATCCGTAGTCTTGGGGCATAGGCAGAGAAGGCTTGTTTTCTGGTCCTTTCCTTTATGCAGTGGTGGCGGGTTTCAATTCTGCACGTCTCCTGGCTTCTGGTGATGCACTGTCCACTGGAAATGCTGAGTTTCTCTGCAAGGTCGCTGGGCAACTTGATGGCGACTGCCTTACAGATGATGTAGCAAGACCTGAATGTGATTTGTGCATGCAGTGGGAGCCAGTGAAGGTTGATGAGGGCCGGGATGATGTGGTTGTGTTTGCATAGACCCTTGATGAGGCACGCAGCCCAATGTAGGACACTTCTCAGGGATACAAGGGAGGATGACAGGAGGCCTTCGAGGAGGGCATTGCCCCCATCGAGGTGGGATAAGCGCAGTGCTTGAACGGTGGATCTAAAACTGTCCAGACGGAGGAAGGGCTTGACATTCCACAGGAGGGAGAGCTGATACCAAGCTGTCTCAGTTTTCTTAGCTATGTACGTCTTGAAGAAGAGGTGTTTTTCGATGTGGAACCTGAAGGACTCAGCGAAGGAGGTGAGCTAGGGTATGAAGCCCTCAGGGTTCACCGTTTATAGCCAGGTGTGTATGTATGGGTGTTCAGTGTTATTGTTGAGGAGTAGGAATTTGGTGTTGGAGGGGTTGAGCTTCAAGTATGCACTGGACATCCAAGACTGGATCAGTGAGAGGCAGGTTTTGGGCCTGTGGATGTCCTTGATTAAGTCAATCTTGAGATATAGCTATGTGTCATCGGCATGTTGGTGGATGTGGATGTTGTGTGTGGCTAGGAGGGCTCCCAGCTGCTCCATGTATAGATTGAAGATCACTAGGGAGAGGATGAAGCACTGCGGGACTCCACAGGTGACGGGTAGCATTGGCGATCTAGAGGAGCCCATCTGAACAAACTGCTGGCGGTTGGCGAGGTAGGACTCGAACCAGCGTAGGACAAGTTCGCTGATCCCCATGTGCAGATGTAGGGTGCCCATGAGCACCTTGTGGTCTACTGTGTCGAAAGTGGCTGAGAGGTCGAGTAGAACCAGGAGGCAGGGGTGGCCATCGTCAAGGATCATTGATCACCTGTATGGTTGCTGTCTCCCTGATGCATCTTGGTCTGAACGTGGATTGGTAGGTTTGGAGGAGATTGTTAGTGTCGATGTGTTGCTGCAGTTGCACAGCTACCGCTTTCTCAATGATCTTACCTGGGAAGGGTAGATGGATGATAGGGTGATAGTTACCTAGGTTGTCGGGATCCAGAGTGGGTTTCGTTGGTAGAGGGAGGATTTGTCCTGTCTTTAGGCTCGATTGGAAGGTGCCTTGAGTTAGGGAGCTGTTGATGATCTCCAGGTAGGGAAGGAGAGCTTCTGCAGATAGGGTCTTGAGGATATGGAGGGTCTGGGAGCATGTTGTCTGCATACAATGTGGCTTTGAGGCCGGCCAAGGTTTCTACCATGTCTTGAATGTTGTCCAGGGTGTGGAGATTTCACAAAAGGGACATGAGGTGGGTCTGTGGATGGAGAGCTGGTGTCTACGTGCTGGCAAATCTTGCTGATTTTGTTGATGAAGAAGGTGTTAATGGCAGTGTTTTTTGTGGTATGGTTTAGAGTGTGGTATGGCAGGGTCAGGTAGTGGGTTGAGGCAATGCTTGATCGCTTTGAAGAGGGCTCTTCTTTTGTTGTCGACTTCTGCTATGGTGTTCTGACAGTAGGAGGCCTTGGCTGTGCTGATTAGTTGTCGGCGGGTTGCTCGGCGTTCCTTGAGGAGCGCCAGGTCAGCTGCTGTCCTGGAGCAGCACCAGGTTTTCTCTTGTATTTTTGGATTTTATTTGGGTTTTATATAGCGCTTTAATCCAAAACGATTTACACAAAATAAAAAACGGTACAATAAATGAAGATTAGTCAAATATAATGGGCCTCATTACAAGTGTGGCGGTCTGTAAACAAGGGTGCCATTAAGCTTACAGACCCCCTTGTTTCCGGACTGCCACACTACGAGTCTGCCTGCCGGGCCGCTGCGCCTGGCAGGTCTAACACTGCCGGGCACATCGGACCTGGTAGGCTGAATCATGACGGAAGGACCAGCACCATTAACAGTGCTGTGCTTCCGTCTCCCCACTCCCATAGAGTCCTATGGGGCTCTATGGGAATGGAGACTTACGAAATCCAGCGCCTGATTTCCTGCACCAATGCAACTTGTAATGTTCCGTTGGCACTGAGAAGTCAGGCACCGGATTCGGTGTTACAGGGTTGGCAGCAACCCGCTGGTCACACCAGCGGGTAACCGCCAACCTCGTAATGAGGCCCAATGTCAATTTAACCAGAGTGAAGTAAATGGGATCTCAGAGAGTCAAGAAAAACAAAATAGACGGAAATGGAGCAATGAGCGAGGGAGAGAGCATTCCAGTGCAAGGGAGCAAGGAGAAAGAAAGAGCAAAAGTGTGACTGATCACAAGGAAGACGAGGGACAGGAAGAGGCAATTGGCAAATGGATCAAAGTGAATGAGAGGGAGCACAGAATGAGACTAGGGAAGAAAGGTAATCAAGCACCAAGCCATTGAGTGATTTAAAGACAAGGCACAAGAAATTCAATTTGAGGTGAGATTGGAACGAGAGCCAGTCAAGAGACGAAAGAGAAGAAGAGAGAGAGCCACAGGGTGGGGGGCATAGAAGACACAGTAGACGAATAGAAGCATTAAAGACAGATTTAAGAGAAGCTAGATGAGTGAAAGGGAGACAAATGAGGGCTTAGGAACAGAAAGAAGATGAGAAAAGTTTAGTGATGAAATCAAGTGTTTGGTGGCTTCAAAAGTCAAAAATGTGTGTGCCTTTTGGATATTGTACAAGTGAAAGTGGCAGGCACGTGAGGACATAGAATTGTGATGCTTAAAGGAGAGGGCTGAATCAAAGTAAATTCCAAGATCATGAGCAGTAGAGGAGATAGCTTGTTAAGTAGGGGGAAATGAGACAAAAGAGGAAGGAAGAGGAGGGGGTATAGTGTTAGCAGGAAAAAAAAGTACTTCAGTTTTAGTAGTGTTAGAAAGTGAGCTGACATCCATGATTGAATAGCCAAAAAACAAGCAGAAAGTTTGCTATGAATCTCGGGGGAGAAAGATGAAAAAGAAACAACTGAGTATCATCTGCGTAGAAGTGATGGGAAAAACCAGAAGCAGAAATAATACCAGCTAAAGAAGAGGTGTAAAGGGAAAATAGGAAAGATCAGAGGACCGAGCCTTGGGGTACACCATAAGTAAGTGGGAGTGTGGCAGATGAAGACCCTGCCCAGGAGACTGAGAAAGTTTGCTGAGAAAGATGAGACCTGAACAAAGAAAGAACAGAGCCAGAGAAGCCAAGAGACGATAAAAAAGTAAGTAATAGAGAGTGGTCGACAGTATTGAAAGCCGCAGAAAGATCGAGCAGAATGAGAAAAGAGGAGTGTTTAGAGTACCGAGCAGAGAGAAGAGAATTCAGAACCGAAAGAAGAGCAGCCTCTGTAGAATGCAAAGGATGAAATCCAAATTGAAAGCATGGAAGAATAGCATTATCAGAGACAAAAGTAGAGACTTGGGAGTACACAGTACGCTCGAGTAGCTTAGAAAGATAAGGTAGTGGAGAAATAGGGTGGAAATTAGAAGCTAGTGACAGGTCGGCAGAAGGTTTCTTACGAATAATAGGGATAACAGAGGCATGTTTGAATAGAGAGGGGAAAGTAGAAGTAGAGAGACAAATATTGAAAAAAGAGGTGAGATAGGAAATAAGGGAGCAGTATTCTTTAGGGATGAGGGCTGAAGGTATAGGGTTAGTGGGAGAAGCAGTAGGATACGCCCGAGCCAATAGGCAAGAAGTTACTTCATTAGTGATAAGAGTGAAAGAAGAAATGATTCCTGAAGAAACGAGTGGGTGAGGTAGTAGAAAGATGAGAGGTGGAACATTCAATAGCAGAGCGGATTGAGGCCACCTTGGAAGAGAAAAATTGGGCAAAAGTAGAAGCCGATAATGTAGAGTTATTAGAATGATCAAGGAAAGGAGAAGATAGAAGACCAGAAAGAGTTTGAAAAAGACGTCTGGGGTGGACAGATTGCGCATGTAAAAGATCCGAAAAATAGGAACGTTTAACTGAGAGAAGGCAATCATAAAGAACATGCTAAGAAAAATAAGAACTGTAGTTACCCTCAGTCTTGGATTTCAGGCAGTGTTGCTCAAGGCACCGGAGAGCACATCGCATGGCATGAAGATGGGAAGAAAGCCACGGCTGAGGAGGTTTACGAGAAGGGTGACAAAAAGAGGCAGGATAGAGGATGTCAAGTGAGGAAGAAAGTGAAAAAAAAAGAAGAGACGCAGCTTCGCCAGCTGAAAGGGCGGCGGAGGAAGAATGAGCAGGAAGAGTAGAGATACAGGAAGACTCTTTTGCTGAGGTTGAGTTCTTACGTGTACCAGGGTGCTGACGGCTTCAGTTTGCAGGTGCGTTGTTTCAGAGGTGCATGCGTGTCGATGGAAGCTGAGAGGGTGGCATTGAATGCTTACAGTAGAGAGTCACAGTTCGTGTGGGGGTGTTCGGTCCATGTGAGATGGAGGTTGACAACGTGTGCGGTGAGGGCTTCCACTGGGAAGTTCTTGAAGGAACCGAAGGTTTGGCTGATGGGTTTCTGCTGGGATTGCTTGACTGGGCTGGTGTGCGGGATGTTGAAAGGCACGGCCAGGTGGTTAGACCAGTCAAGTGGGAGAGGAGAGCTATAGTGGAGGGAAGGGAGTGCAGTGATGATTAGGTCAAGGATGTTACCTTTTTTCTTGCATTGGGTCTTTTATGTGCTGTGTGAGGCTGAGGGTGTTGAGCAGGCCGAAGAGAGCTTCCTTCATTGGTTTGGTGGCCTCGTTGGAGGTTGAAGGCGCCTAGGAAAATGTTGTTGCGTGCATGAGGGACATGGTGGGGACCAAATCGGTGAAGTCTCGGTTGAAGGCGGTGTTGAGTTTGGGTGGTCTGTAGATGAGATGGAAGGTGACTCTGTCTGTCAGGGACAGGGGGAGTGGCAGGAGAGGACTTTGACGGAGCCGATGCTGTCAACGTCAAGTCTGGTGCAGGGCCACAAGGTCTTGTGGAGGACTGCGAGGCCTCCGCCTGTCTTGTTCAACTGGTCTCTGTGTTGGATGCTGAAGCTATCATGGACAAGGACGTCTAGGATTTAGCTGGAGGTGGGTGTCAGCCAGGTCTTGTGATGAGGATGGCATCAAGGTCATGTGTAGTGATGAAGTTGGTGATGGCTGCTGCATAGGTGATAGCTGAGTGGACGTTGGTGACGTGTTGTGGACAGTGAAGGGGTGCTTATTGGCTTGAGACTGAAGTGGATGAGGTTCCTGCATTGTGGAGTCCAAGCTTTAGAGGAAGGCGATGTCATTGACGTTGGCATTGCCTGGTGATGGTGGGGATGGCCTGTGGGGACGGAGGGAGAAAACACATGTCGGAACGTGCTTACCTGTTGTCTAAGCAGGGGTTCGGGCCCTGGGTCCTCCCCGTCTGAACATGTCCAAACAGGAATTGGCCTTTTCTTCATCTGCCCTCCACTTCGTCTGCTCTTCACTTCGGATGTCCGGGCTACACTTTCTTTAATAATTAGGCAGCTCACATCCATGATACAGAGAAAGACACTCTTGTAAAGGGATGCTGTTGTATGAGTTAAGATTTAATTTGTAGCAATATGGAGTTTGCGTTGGGGAGTTATTTCATATGGACTGAACGTTTCTACCTTACCATTGGCACTCCCACCCTTTTTAAGCTTAAACTTTTTCTAGATTGTAAAACATGTTTCCCACTGATGATGTAAATGGTGATTTTGACTCTCTTTTGATAATCCCTATGCCAAACATTGGCCATTCGATGGCAAGTGTGTTGTGGGGGGGGGGGGCGAAGATCAGATGTCGACTGCTGGATGGATATGTGACTGTTGCTATGATGCTCCACTGTTGAGGGTTGGTTGGAGAGTTGGTTCATCCATGGGGCTAATGTTACCCATTGGCAGGACAGTCATTGTTGATCAGTGGCTCGGATGTTGATCAGAGGGTGAAAGACGGTTGTTCATCAGAGTCTTCGACTGTGGCCAGTGGATGAACAGTTGGGGGTTCAGCCAATGGAACAACAAAACTACACCCATCAGAACATCTACCTCCCACTTCAATTTCAGAAATGAGCTGAAGACTCTACACTTTTCAACAAACATCTCTCGCAGGACTAATAATTAAAGTGCTTATTTCCCTAGTGCACATCTCTCCACCCATATACATACCAATTAGATATGGGTGGCTAGCATGGACTCAGCCAAGCCCTCATAACCTTTAATGTCCATTATGCGCACACGCACACTAGCGCCATCTAACTTTCCCATACTTCGGACTTCGGTCCCTCCGAGCGCTTTCAACCGACAGCGCGCTGGGACCATGCCCATGGTGAAAGGCGGTATACAAATGACGAAAATGAAATAGATTTTAGATATTTGTTTTTGTATGTTCCAAAAAGTGTCTTATTGTGAATTATTTGTAAATCTTTTAATCAGTAATCGAATTGTACGAAAAACTGTAGTGGAACTATGTTCCCTGCTGGCCTGCCTCCACCCCCATCAAACCCCCATCGCCACGCTACCTCCCATACACAAAACAAACCCCCAAACAAACGTGCTTGCTATTTAGGGGAACGTTCAGTGCAGTGCTCTGAGCTGCAACGTTCAACTTCTTCCTACTCTTTTATTTTAAAACGAAATCCTTCCGGAATGGTTCCTTTCAAAAATAAAACTATAGGAACGGTAAAAGTTTATTCAAAAAGTAGAGGAGCTCCGGTCCCGCCCACTTTGACTACTGCTTTTAATAGCGTTGTGCCGAATTAAAGTGATTTGACTGATTAATTTGGAAAAAAGCAAACAAATGATTTACTGTGCACGCTGGCCTCTGGGTGGCATCATTGCACCAAACATCAAATTAATTGATGATGAAATGCAAGAATTAACAAAAAACAATTTGGATTGTTTTGTTAACCTATTTTGAAAGGGAAAGGCTATATTTTGGAGCCAGTAGTTAAATAAAGTAAGCAACTAGACATGTAGGTCTACTGACTTTTTAAAGTATCTGTGAGGCCTGTTGAGAGAAAACTATTACACTCATCATTAGTTGCTGGCTGCCAGATAAGCCGTTTCTGGGGGCAGGTGAAGGGGGCAATGGTCCTGGGCGCAAATGCGGAAGGGTGAACAGCAGAGGCAACCTGTTAAATCTCTCCCCTGGGAGAGCAGAGTGCACACTTTGCATTTTGACAATGATTAACAGTCAGCAGAAACACACAGGCAGCAACATGAAAGCTTGCCCTGTTTATTTATTTATTCACATTTATTCACGTCCATCTACCCCCACACCATGCAGCCAAATGTTTAAATGCTCCGCTCACATGTTTTGTAGAAAAAGGCTCTAACCTTGTGACACTAGCCACCCTTCACAGGGTCCTGCAACCTTGGACATAGTGCGATCATTGCTACTGCACATGGAGGCACTGGCATACCAGAATTGGTTTTTTGGATGGGCAGAGGTGGAAGCTAGGAGTAAATGGCCAAAGGAACTCATGAACTGTGATGTAGGGACACATTAGCAATGATGTATGGGCTTGTGAAAGAGGACTAGGCTCATGTTGCCTGCTTTAGGGTGATCAAATGAGTGAATTCATTTCATCTGGACGTTGTTTGAAAATTATTATTTTCTGGTATGTTAATGCATTTGAAACTGAAAAAAATTAAATCCCAGTACTGGAAAAACAGTCCTTGTGACGTGGAGTCACCTGGCTAACCTCTGCTGTTTACTGGGAGCCAGAAAAACCGCAACAGTTGTCTGAGTAAGTAGGGGGGGAAACATATTGTTGGCTATTACGTTTGCAGCTGCTATTCAGGTTGCAGGCGAAGGGGCCAGGAGCTGGAAAAATGGGAAGGTAAATCCTCAGAACAGAAGCCATTTTGAAAACTGAAGGGGTTGTGTTTAATGGGGATAACTGACATTGTTTGGTGTTATGTGTACAGGAGCAATTTCATGTGTGTACACTATCTCCTGTGAAAAATGTCCGGCTGCAAATGTAGAAAACAAGAATTACCAAAGCCAACTGGCTCGTGTGTAGTGAAAATGTGTTCTTTGTTGCTCATGTAGGGATTGAGTTCAGATGCCCATGTGCCCTCACGATTTATGTAGTGCTACAATCGCCTGCCCATGTTTCCATCACTAACTAGGATATGGTCACATAATCACATCATATATAAGGTATTGTCATCGTATAGTAAGGTAATCGCATGCAAGCTTTTGCCATAAGACCAAAAAAACGTACACACTATATTAGGTATTTCAATATGTTGTTCTTAGATTTGCATTTTATAATAATGATAATTTGGGTATTTATATAGAGCTTCATATCGACGGACTGCTTCTGAGTGCTGTAATATTCACTTTTATTATCTGCTTCTGGTACTCGATTCATCAGCCTTGGATGGATGAAGGGCCTAGTCGGACCCTATCACACGGCATCATACCTTTCCCGAAAATAGCGCATTGCACATGAGCTTCCCATCCCGAATGCCATAAAATGTTAGCCTTATATGCCCAAGTGCTTAAACCATTAGGCAGCTATGGCCACCACATGTCTAAATACCCATGCCACTCTCTAGAGCAGTGGTCTTCAAACTTTCTTGGCCTGGCCCACCCTGAGCAAAATTTGGGCAGGCAGGACCCCAAAAAAAAGCCAAATGGACAGTTTGTATTGCGCGCTGTCACCTCACCCTACTCCCAGTATAGTCCCTGGGCTCCCCCACCTGCTCCCACCACAGTCCCTGGGCTCCCCCATCCTGTTCCCAACACAGTCCGAGGGCCAGTGGCGGCTGGTGATTTTTTTAAGTGGAGGGGCATAACTATTTCCCCCAAAAATGCCATAGCGACCGGGCACAGTGAGGTAGCCCGAACCAATCAAGAGGGGTTCGGGGTGTTCCCCACCCCGTGAATTTAATCAGTTAAAATGTTGCATTGTAGAGCATACTTTTAAAAAAATGGGTAAATAGCCAAACAGTTTACAATTAGTGATGGGGGGCTCAGGGAACAGGCATGACATTTTTTACTGGACATCTATTATAGATGTCCAGTAAAAAGATACCATCCCTGTCCCCTGGGCCCCACTGGGCCTAACACAATCAACATGATTATGTGTGTATGCAAGGCACTAGGGTGCCAAGGGGCAAAGCATGGTATTTTTGACTGGACATCTATGATAGAAATCCAGTAAAAAAATATACCATCCCTGTCCCCTGGGCTCCACAGCGCCTCAGAAGGGGAGCTGATTTTGGCAGGTGGGTAGGGGTATTGTGCAACAAAGGCATTTAGGCATTTTTTAAAATGCCTTTGTTGTACAACCCTCCTTCCCCCCTCTATCCACCACTTGCCAAAATCAGCTCAACAGACCAAAACAAACGAACACACGCACACACACACACACACATTCATAAAGCAATCACTCTATCATTCACATGAGCATCCATCACCATACATTCACTCATAACACAAGCATACACACATCCATACACATGTTTAAATAAAAAAAATGAACATAAACGTACCTTCTGCATTGGCCTGCGTGTGGGTGCTGAAACGCCCAGCTCTAGGGTGCTATGTCCACATGTGCAAGGAGGCGCAGCAGTTCTCCCTCACACATACAAACATGCAGTGCCCCAGCCAGCATTTCCAATGAGCTATGCACTGCTGGTGAAGCAAAAGGCCCCAGCACTTGCATGGCTCAGTGAGCATGTGCAGCTGGGGAACTAAACTGAACTGTCAAATGGAACTAGTGTTTCCTTTGACAGTCCAGCCAGCCCAGGAGTACTCCCTCAGCTGGAAAAGGCAGCTGAGGGAGTGCTCATTGTTTCACTGGGCTGGCTCCTTAGCTCCTCCATAATGGGTGAGGGGGCCACTGGGTGGGTGCCCCCTCGCCATTATGGATGAGCTGCCAGGCTCGGACTGGCCTATAGGGCAACAGGGCAATGCCTGTACCAAAAATGCAAAATGCTAGTGTGGGCCAGTCAAAATGGGCCACCTTTTTAGCCAATGTGGGCAAGTTTGATGAGTTACTTCACTATGCAGTTAGTAATTTTGACCATTGTTGCTGAATAAATATTCTTTAAATATCACAATTTACTTACATTTTAACACAAAGCACCCCCTTGGGTACTATTCAAACAGTCTGTGACTAAAGAATGAATATCCATTTACAGCTGTGGCCCACTTTTTCATTGGTGCCTGAGACAGTTTCATGCTTCAACTCGACCATGGGATCCACCCCTGGCCATTTCTTCCAATCTAAAAAAAAAAAAAGTTTTTTTTTTAACATTTCATGCTGGGCTCTCACGACCCCCCAGGGATGCGCGCCCCACAGTTTGAATCCCGCTGCTCTAGAGACTGGCATACTATACCCGGGTATTCTCATAATATGCCAGGTTTTGCCTTAAATGCTTATGCACTCACTTCATTTGACCGGTGTTGTTATAAATTGTCCAAGACAAATGCCCACATCATATGGCAACATGACTGATTCACCTCATGGCCTACCCACTTTTCCTATATATTCCCCTACAGCTTTTTGAAGTAGGTTCAAGGAACATTTTGGCATCAACCATGTAACCTAACCTATTACCACTTCAGGTAATACCCCAGGGACTATAGTTATAGGCATGAGCGAAGCCAGGGCCTTAACAAAGGCCCCGGGGCATTACCTGAAGTGGTAACCACCCCCCCCTGCAAGGGGCCTATTGTAAAAAGGTAAATATACAAAATGGCCGTCATGGAAAGGGAAAACGGACTTCGTTTTCCCTTCTCCGGCGGGCATTTCTTTGGCATTTTTCTCTTCAGAAAAAAAATCCTCCTAGTACCCCGGGAGTACCCCATTCCGAGCCTCCTCATTGGCGGAGTGGCAGTCACACCCCACCGCCAGGGACAGAAAGGAAGAAATGTTGTGGGGGAGAGGGATTCCCGGTCGAGTAACGCCTGGCTGAGAGCCAATGGGCCTCATTACGACCCAGGCGGTAAGTTACCGCCTGGGTCGTACCTTTACCACCATGGCGTAAACTATGTTTACGCCATGGTGGTTGGCGGACTTACCACCCCATTCCGAGGTTGGCGGGGCGGTAAATCCCCATTAACCCATTTACCCTTCCCCATTCCCATTTTTGCCCCATAGGGCATAATGGGAGTGGGGAAGGCGTTAATTACGCCACCGTAAATTACAGTGGCGTAATTAACAACAAGGTCCCTTAGCGCCATGGATTTTAACACCTGCTAAAAGCAGGTGTTAAATCCTCCATGGCGCTAAGGGACCTCGAAATCAGGCGGTAAGGGTCGGCGCTGTTTACGCCGCCGTAAACCCCTTACCGCCTGGGTCCTAATGAGGCCCAATGAGATTGCATGTTGCAATCTCATTGTCCCTCACCGGATATTAAAGCATGATAATTGATTTCTGTTTGTAATATTGTTGTCTACATCGTTGTCTACTCATTACTCCAGCAAATACAATTGTATTTAAAGTAGTGATTTAATGATACTGGAGCGGGAGTGCAGGGTGGGGTTTGCAGTATGATAGCAACTTGGGAGGTGGTGATTTTTCTTGTTTTTTGGTTGCAGAATCTCAATAGGGCAAAATTACCCTTCTGCTCCCATTGTTCAAGGATAAGGAGGTCAAGGGTCTCCTCTTCCCCCATGTGCAAGGCACCTATGCATGGAGCTGAACTAAGAAGCAAGAGGTTAGCAGCCGTACCAATCTCCTTGACAAAGTCGGTTTGAAATGGATCAGTACATCCCGCTTCCCTGGTCCAGTCTTGTAGACATTATAGGACTAAAGAGCCGAAAACCTTCCCATCACATCCGAATGTGCAATGGGACGATAGTTTCTTGAATTTTCTCTTTGTCCTTTTTTGAAAATGGGCACCACTGTTGACTTCCTCCACTAGCTGTGGATTGAGTAAGTTTGTGTGATTTGCTTGATCACTTTGTGAATAAAGAAAGCCCATGTCTCCGGATCTTCTTTTAGGGTTGCATTCGTCAATCTATCACGGCCGGCGGCCCTTGAAGTATTAAGCTTTTGTATTTTCCCCAGTATGTATTCTACGTCATAAGAGATGTCCCATGGTTTGGTCATATTCGATAGAGGTTGATGATTAAGGTCCTTCTTTCCATGAAAAAGATTTGAAAAGTGGACCACCCAGACTTGTTCTTTGACGTTGTTCTGCTGGAGATAAATGTTATTTCATTTTTATACATTTTTGCTCGATACATAAAGATCCAGTTTTTATAGATCTTATTTGCTATGGTTGCCTTTTCTTTGTCATCCAGATGGTTTGTCTTGACTGCTGTACGTTTATCCTATCTATGTGTTCTTTTTTCTACGGTTAAGGCATCATATGTGTGGATTCTTTTTGTTGTCTGCACCAGTGAACCACATTTTGAAGTACGATAACATTCAAGAAGGGAAGTATAATCGACCTTGGCATTCTCTTTTCCACAGCTGTCAGTTCTTAGACTCTTTAAGAGGGCCAGTGTTAGCTTTTCGAATGCAGTTTTGGTCAATTTGAATTGTATGCTTCTGTTGCATTCCACCACGGATGTCATCATTCTTTGTCTTTCTGGTTCCACCGCCGTGGACCAGGTTGCACACAGCAGGTTGTGATTGCTGTTTGCCAGCTTGATCACTTCAAAAGTTGCTACAAGGTGCAAGAGGTCTCTAGATAGGGAAATATAATCGATTACTGCATGTTGGTCAACTCTCCCCCAAGTGGCCATTGGTGGTACATCTCTTTCAATTAGCCTGTTTAAGATGTGCAGGTCATGTGAGGCCATGAGTGACATCCACAGGATTCCTCTATCCATGGAGGCAGAACTGCCTTCAGACCCGCCCCTTCCATAATCATGTTGTATGCATCTTGAGTTAAGGTCGCCACACAAGATGATGTGAGTGGTGTGCTGATTGGTATATGCATCATCAATTAGCCCTGCAACCAGGTCTAGAAAGGTCTCATTTGACAGGGCTTGTGGGTTCCCGTAGAGGTTAATAATTAACCAAAGTAGATGACTTATCCTGGTTCTCTGGATGCTTCCACCTCACCAAACGTGCTTGAGCAAATAGATTGCCAAAGATTCTTTTTGTGAGGATCAAGCCACTGCCAGATCTTTCCGCAGTCAATAGGCCAGATGTAGGGCGTCCTTTTTGTCCTTTAGCTGCTGGAGTCAGCACTACTTCATATCTGTCAAGGGTGGGTTTTTCAGTCAACCAGGTTTCCTGCAGGCATAGCAGATCATAGTCCCCCAAGTGTACGTCACTTTGTGCTGTTAGATGTTTGAAGCCCCTTGGATTGAAAGAGGCCATGTTTAGACGGTTCAGTGTGGACATTGTAGCTTTATGCCTGTCTGGTTTAATAAAGGAGAGAAAGGTATCTTAAATGGCTATGCACAGTCCTGTTGGGCCAGGGCTCCCAGGAGACAGGACCAGTTTGATTGTGCTAGGTCCTGTTTATGACCAATTGAGATAGTTTTGATCTCTCTACTTTGAGCCACAAATCAAACCAGTTTGAATGTAACATTCAGATTGAGTCTCTGGCCTTTTGGCACACGACCCGTATTCAGTGGGTCTAAACATTTTTGGATCTCCCTTGATCTTCTCTGGATCATGTCAATGGGGGTAGAGGGTGCACTGTGTCTTTCCGGTGTGGTTCTCGTACCCTCCTGTGGTCTCCTCTGTGTCTCATGAAGAGACCATTATGTCTGTGGAGGCCTTAGCTGGTGTCAAATGAAAACCAAGCATTAGCAGACTTTTAGCTGCATCCATCAACATCCCATTTACCCCAGGTGATGGGATGTGAAGATATATACTATCCATACATTGCTTATCCCCAAATTCAATAATCTTCAGATCTTTTGAAAGGACTTGACGAAGATTTGGAATACAGTGAAGGAGTGCCATGACCGGTTTCCTATTTAATACCAGGTCATCTCCTTTATCCAAAATTCTCTCTAATTTTAGTGAACGCTGACTGTTCTGTTTTGAACTCGCGGATTGGTTTCTTGCGATTCGTGTGCCAATGGGTTCATCATTGGAACATCTCTGATCTAGGGCTCCTTTCTGACCTCTGGTTGCCTTGTTGGTTAGAAGGGATGCTGTAATGGTGTCAGTAGTATCTTGCCAGTGATGGGTTTTTTTCCGTCTAGGTGTCAGGGCTCGCAATGGCGGAGTCAAAGCCCTTTTCCTCCTAGACTCAAGGTGGGGATAGCCAAGATGTTTTCTGGGCAAGATTGTAAAAGATTGAGGTGGGTTGTTATTCAAGATGCCACCACTGTGTTGTCTCTTAGATGCTCTTTCTTTTTTTAGAAGGGGTCAAGAAGGCTGGAGTGCCTGGCTCCTCTATGATTGGTTACAATGTTTCAGAACGTTTTCCATTTTCACTGTGCTGACGTTGTAATCCCTGAGGTCCCGTGTCTATCGTGACCAGCTCCGACTCTGAATGTTCGGTGGAGTACTGGGATAGATCCATCAGCTCTTGCATCCTTTGTGATTCATTGTTTGCTACCGGTACGGTAATCCCCACATTTCCCACTTGTCTGGTCATTCGTGCGAGTTCAGAGACTCGCGCAGTGTCCTTCCTTAAGACCTTCCTCGGTGCGGATTTGTGGGCTGTGTTTTCTTTTTGGTTTAGTTGGGTTATTTCCTGGGCTAATATAAGGAGAGGGTTTTGGCCTAAAACAGGAGGCAGTGTTGAGATGTTTGCTGGGTCTTTCTTCTTCTTCATTTGTGCAAAGATAGAAAAGCCTTGATTAATGGTCTTGATCGCTTTTTGGGTTCCTCTCAGGGTTTTATCTGGTTCCATTTCCCTGATTTCAGCAGAGAGTTAATAAAGTTTGAGCGTATTCCTGCCATTACCCCTCTCTTCATTTTTTCTAAGTTAAATTTGATGTGCTTCTCTGCTCCACCCATAAGGGCTCCTTGACACATTAACGTTTCAACATTGATGGTCTCATTCCTCATTTTCTGGACACTGATTTTTGAGTTTTCCATCACTTCATCAGTAAGGTCCACTTGTGCAGTTCCCCAAAATTGAGTCTGGGTGGATTGTGAGCAGGACGAACATGGAACAGGCTTTCCTGTTTTTCTTACATTTTCTGGGAAATAGGAATTTTTTCCCAATTCAGAGTTCCTTGTTTCGTTGGCGGTGATGAATCTTTCCATAAACAGGAGCTTCAAATGCATCATGGCCACCAGGGTCGTGTGATCCTTTAGTGTATCATTTATTGATTCATACAATTTAGTAAATGGTGCTAAAGCAATAGTTAGAGACGACATTATTGTTAGTAGATCAGGTTTCTTCTGTATTTCCTCTTTCTGGTTGCAAATGTGATTGCTCTAGCCGTTTGTTGTTTTCTTGCAGTATGAAGAAAAGGAATTCAGTGAAGAATATAATATGTGGGTGGTGTTATGACTGGATTTCGGCACTTGTGTTTCACCTGCCAAGATACGTGGTTCAGGTCTCCCAGTTGTTACAGGCCTTTTAGGGTCAAATGGCTGTTGCTCCCTTCCAACCTTTTTAGGGGTAAGCACCATAGGTTTGAATCTCCCAACCTCAGATTGTAGTTTTTTTTATAGGCTTCACACCCAGTCCCATTGGCTCTGGATCTGGAGAACATACCAGGTGTAGTTTGTTCAAAGATGGTAGGTTGCCACTAACCGGACTATGGATAGTTTGAGCAAGGGACGAGGCTGCCCCACAGTCCTCTTTGCTCCTGGTCTCCTCCTTATCATGCATCAATATATGATGAAGGATTGTTGTTTTTCAGGGAGCTTGTTGCATTAGAGTTCCTCGAGGTGGGGTTGTCTTGATTTGGTGATTGGCCACTGCAAAGTGCCATCTTTTGATCAGTGACACAGTTTCGGTTTCTGCAGTATCGGGCAATTTATCTGTAATAGATGCAGCACTATCCTTGGCTCCTTCAAGGATTTCTGCATCGGAAAGTTCTCCTAAGGGGTCGGGATGTAGCAATTTCCCTGACTTAGATTGGAAGAAGACTGACATACTTAGGGCAGAGCTGGTTCCTTTGACGGTCGCTTTTCGGTAGGTTCTTGGGGGGTTTATTGATTTACTCCCTATTTGTTGGGATGGTTTATATGCAGTGTTCCCAAGCAATGTAAAGTCTCTCACTTTGTTCTTGGTATCCAGTTTCACTGGAACTGCTACTGTATTTGGTGTAAATGATTTTCCTCTGAGAGGTCTGGATGATCGTTTATCCTCAGTGAGTGGTGTTTTGCAAGTGGGGTTTGCAATTTGTGATTCAGTTGATACATCATCCCTGGTATCTCAACGGGATTGGGGATTGTCCTGCTCCTCTTGGTCGATCGCATCGGGTATTTCGTCGGGTCAAGATGTGGGTATAAGCTCTGATTCTCCTACCGAAATTTGGTCCTAGATGAAGTCTAAGGCATAGGGGCAGACGTTGTGCACCTCCACTAGAACAAGACTCTGGTACTCATTTCGCTTCAAGATGTTTTGATTCCGAGGGCTGCAAAGGTGAACAGGATGAGTGATCAGCAGTGACGTCAGGGCTGCAGAAAATCACGTTAATGTCAGCAGCCTGGAGTAGACTGTCATTGTTCCAGCAGCTCCTCGTTCCCTCTTCTGGATCTCTATGCTGGCAAGCAGTCAAACTCGCCGCTTGGGGCGCTTCAGTAATTTCCGTAAGAGTAAGGATTTCTTGTGTGTTTGATGGGTAGGGGAAAGGTCCGCCATTCTCTGTGTCTGTCCGTGGCCACAGGTGACTCGTGTACTGAATGTTTTCTTTGTCGAAACTAAAAGCATCCAGGGACCCAGTGCTCACATTTATTTCAGCTAAAGGTGAGGATGGCGCGATAAGCGGTGGTTGTGGGTGCAGAAGATTCGCGGAGGGGGAGCTATTGGTGTTTTTAAAAGATCGGGTACTAGAAGTAGGGGTTAAAGACAGCTAGATGTGAATTGAGGCTGATTTATTATTTTGCTTACCAGCAAGCGTCTCTCCAGTGGAATGGTGTTTTGTAGGAAAGGGCAGTTGTAAGCATGGGGGTTCCGAGTCCCCATCACCCTCTCGCCGGGGCTTCGAACTGCGCAAGTCGCAACCTTCTTCCATTCTGAAAACACTCTCAAAACTTCAATACCATTCTTGGTATTCACAGACTGCGATGACTGCAGACAAACTCTACGTCAAAATATAGTGATATGAAGATGAAGCTCTACCAGCACCTTCACAGAGGAAAAATCACTGAAGATGGCCAGAGAGAAAAAGAGAAAAAGAAAAGCACAGCCCTTACGGCCCTTGCCTCCCTCCAGCAACACCAGCAGTACCAACAGCAGTATTTGCAGCCAATATTGGCAGACAGGCTGACAAGTTTTCGCAATTTAGGATCTATGTTTTTTGGGCTCGTCGCTTTGGCCACTTATGAAGCTTCTGCTGGCCAAATAGGGCAAGGTAGTCAGGGCAGCGTCTCACCCCAAGAGCGGGGGTACAAAGTTTTGTTCCTTTTTAGGTGCAGGGCTCAGGTACAGGGCTTCAAGCTTGATGCACTTTTCCTCGCCGATTAGAGGAAATGACCTCTCACGCACTATACAGCAGCACGCAACGATCATCAAGCTGCACTGACCCCTGGTGTCAGCCGCTTCCGACAATCACCAACTCTGTTTCGGTTTGCTGTGCCCATTCAATTTACAGTAGTAGCATTTAACTGACTGAAAACAGATACTCTGTCCCCTAATCATTCCGCAATTTTCATTTCAACATAGCACTCATATCTACCACCCTTTAGAACCCCTTAATCATTCAGCAGTTTTGATTCCAACACAGTAGGCATGTCAATTACCACAGCTCTTGTCGTAAGCTATTTTGTGTCGGCGGGGGCGCTGCTACTGAGTCTAGCTTTGTTCAACCCATGGGAAGTGACCGTTGGGGTTCTGGTCCAGGTGAGGATGTAATAAGCAACGTTTTGCGTGACTGAGCGAGATGAATCAGTGGTGCGTCACGCAGAGGAAGAAAAAGAAAAACACTGTCAAATCGGTGCTGTTAGGGGGCCCAGTGGTCCCGGGCCCTGATGGCGAAGGGCTGTGTGGGAGAGGACCACAGCATGTTGCGCAGCACCAGCACCAGCGCATGCTGCAATAAGACACTGTCAGTCTGAGTTACTGCAGTAACTGACTGGCGAGCGGGAAGCCGCTCACCTCTTTATTAACAGTCTCATGTGGGGTTTCCCACGTGTATACCCCCGTGACTGCACAAACCCAGAAAGGGCTTAGGACACAACAGGTGCCAGAGCAAGGAATTGTGGATTCCTGATGCAAAATACAATTGTAGCTGTAGAGTAACGGACTTACCACCCCATTCCGAGGTTGGCGGGGCGGTAAATCCCCATTAACCCATTTACCCTTCCCCATTCCCATTTTTGCCCCATAGGGCATAATGGGAGTGGGGAAGGCGTTAATTACGCCACCGTAAATTACGGTGGCGTAATTAACAACAAGGTCCCTTAGCGCCATGGATTTTAACACCTTGGCATTCTCTTTTCCACAGCTGTCAGTTCTTAGACTCTTTAAGAGGGCCAGTGTTAGCTTTTCGAATGCAGTTTTGGTCAATTTGAATTGTATGCTTCTGTTGCATTCCACCACGGATGTCATCATTCTTTGTCTTTCTGGTTCCACCGCCGTGGACCAGGTTGCACACAGCAGGTTGTGATCGCTGTTTGCCAGCTTGATCACTTCAAAAGTTGCTACAAGGTGCAAGAGGTCTCTAGATAGGGAAATATAATCGATTACTGCATGTTGGTCAACTCTCCCCCAAGTGGCCATTGGTGGTACATCTCTTTCAATTAGCCTGTTTAAGATGTGCAGGTCATGTGAGGCCATGAGTGACATCCACAGGATTCCTCTATCCATGGAGGCAGAACTGCCTTCAGACCCGCCCCTTCCATAATCATGTTGTATGCATCTTGAGTTAAGGTCGCCACACAAGATGATGTGAGTGGTGTGCTGATTGGTATATGCATCATCAATTAGCCCTGCAACCAGGTCTAGAAAGGTCTCATTTGACAGGGCTTGTGGGTTCCCGTAGAGGTTAATAATTAACCAAAGTAGATGACTTATCCTGGTTCTCTGGATGCTTCCACCTCACCAAACGTGCTTGAGCAAATAGATTGCCAAAGATTCTTTTTGTGAGGATCAAGCCACTGCCAGATCTTTCCGCAGGTCAATAGGCCAGATGTAGGGCGTCCTTTTTGTCCTTTAGCTGCTGGAGTCAGCACTACTTCATATCTGTCAAGGGTGGGTTTTTCAGTCAACCAGGTTTCCTGCAGGCATAGCAGATCATAGTCCCCCAAGTGTACGTCACTTTGTGCTGTTAGATGTTTGAAGCCCCTTGGATTGAAAGAGGCCATGTTTAGACGGTTCAGTGTGGACATTGTAGCTTTATGCCTGTCTGGTTTAATAAAGGAGAGAAAGGTATCTTAAATGGCTATGCACAGTCCTGTTGGGCCAGGGCTCCCAGGAGACAGGACCAGTTTGATTGTGCTAGGTCCTGTTTATGACCAATTGAGATAGTTTTGATCTCTCTACTTTGAGCCACAAATCAAACCAGTTTGAATGTAACATTCAGATTGAGTCTCTGGCCTTTTGGCACACGACCCGTATTCAGTGGGTCTAAACATTTTTGGATCTCCCTTGATCTTCTCTGGATCATGTCAATGGGGGTAGAGGGTGCACTGTGTCTTTCCGGTGTGGTTCTCGTACCCTCCTGTGGTCTCCTCTGTGTCTCATGAAGAGACCATTATGTCTGTGGAGGCCTTAGCTGGTGTCAAATGAAAACCAAGCATTAGCAGACTTTTAGCTGCATCCATCAACATCCCATTTACCCCAGGTGATGGGATGTGAAGATATATACTATCCATACATTGCTTATCCCCAAATTCAATAATCTTCAGATCTTTTGAAAGGACTTGACGAAGATTTGGAATACAGTGAAGGAGTGCCATGACCGGTTTTCTATTTAATACCAGGTCATCTCCTTTATCCAAAATTCTCTCTAATTTTAGTGAGCGCTGACTGTTCTGTTTTGAACTCGCGGATTGGTTTCTTGCGATTCGTGTGCCAATGGGTTCATCATTGGAACATCTCTGATCTAGGGCTCCTTTCTGACCTCTGGTTGCCTTGTTGGTTAGAAGGGATGCTGTAATGGTGTCAGTAGTATCTTGCCAGTGATGGGGTTTTTTCCGTCTAGGTGTCAGGGCTCGCAATGGCGGAGTCAAAGCCCTTTTCCTCCTAGACTCAAGGTGGGGATAGCCAAGATGTTTTCTGGGCAAGATTGTAAAAGATTGAGGTGGGTTGTTATTCAAGATGCCACCACTGTGTTGTCTCTTAGATGCTCTTTCTTTTTTTAGAAGGGGTCAAGAAGGCTGGAGTGCCTGGCTCCTCTATGATTGGTTACAATGTTTCAGAACGTTTTCCATTTTCACTGTGCTGACGTTGTAATCCCTGAGGTCCCGTGTCTATCGTGACCAGCTCCGACTCTGAATGTTCGGTGGAGTACTGGGATAGATCCATCAGCTCTTGCATCCTTTGTGATTCATTGTTTGCTACCGGTACAGTAATCCCCACATTTCCCACTTGTCTGGTCATTCGTGCGAGTTCAGAGACTCGCGCAGTGTCCTTCCTTAAGACCTTCCTCGGTGCGGATTTGTGGGCTGTGTTTTCTTTTTGGTTTAGTTGGGTTATTTCCTGGGCTAATATAAGGAGAGGGTTTTGGCCTAAAACAGGAGGCAGTGTTGAGATGTTTGCTGGGTCTTTCTTCTTCTTCATTTGTGCAAAGATAGAAAAGCCTTGATTAATGGTCTTGATCGCTTTTTGGGTTCCTCTCAGGGTTTTATCTGGTTCCATTTCCCTGATTTCAGCAGAGAGTTAATAAAGTTTGAGCGTATTCCTGCCATTACCCCTCTCTTCATTTTTTCTAAGTTAAATTTGATGTGCTTCTCTGCTCCACCCATAAGGGCTCCTTGACACATTAACGTTTCAACATTGATGGTCTCATTCCTCATTTTCTGGACACTGATTTTTGAGTTTTCCATCACTTCATCAGTAAGGTCCACTTGTGCAGTTCCCCAAAATTGAGTCTGGGTGGATTGTGAGCAGGACGAACATGGAACAGGCTTTCCTGTTTTTCTTACATTTTCTGGGAAATAGGAATTTTTTCCCAATTCAGAGTTCCTTGTTTCGTTGGCGGTGATGAATCTTTCCATAAACAGGAGCTTCAAATGCATCATGGCCACCAGGGTCGTGTGATCCTTTAGTGTATCATTTATTGATTCATACAATTTAGTAAATGGTGCTAAAGCAATAGTTAGAGACGACATTATTGTTAGTAGATCAGGTTTCTTCTGTATTTCCTCTTTCTGGTTGCAAATGTGATTGCTCTAGCCGTTTGTTGTTTTCTTGCAGTATGAAGAAAAGGAATTCAGTGAAGAATATAATATGTGGGTGGTGTTATGACTGGATTTCGGCACTTGTGTTTCACCTGCCAAGATACGTGGTTCAGGTCTCCCAGTTGTTACAGGCCTTTTAGGGTCAAATGGCTGTTGCTCCCTTCCAACCTTTTTAGGGGTAAGCACCATAGGTTTGAATCTCCCAACCTCAGATTGTAGTTTTTTTTATAGGCTTCACACCCAGTCCCATTGGCTCTGGATCTGGAGAACATACCAGGTGTAGTTTGTTCAAAGATGGTAGGTTGCCACTAACCGGACTATGGATAGTTTGAGCAAGGGACGAGGCTGCCCCACAGTCCTCTTTGCTCCTGGTCTCCTCCTTATCATGCATCAATATATGATGAAGGATTGTTGTTTTTCAGGGAGCTTGTTGCATTAGAGTTCCTCGAGGTGGGGTTGTCTTGATTTGGTGATTGGCCACTGCAAAGTGCCATCTTTTGATCAGTGACACAGTTTCGGTTTCTGCAGTATCGGGCAATTTATCTGTAATAGATGCAGCACTATCCTTGGCTCCTTCAAGGATTTCTGCATCGGAAAGTTCTCCTAAGGGGTCGGGATGTAGCAATTTCCCTGACTTAGATTGGAAGAAGACTGACATACTTAGGGCAGAGCTGGTTCCTTTGACGGTCGCTTTTCGGTAGGTTCTTGGGGGGTTTATTGATTTACTCCCTATTTGTTGGGATGGTTTATATGCAGTGTTCCCAAGCAATGTAAAGTCTCTCACTTTGTTCTTGGTATCCAGTTTCACTGGAACTGCTACTGTTACTGTATTTGGTGTAAATGATTTTCCTCTGAGAGGTCTGGATGATCGTTTATCCTCAGTGAGTGGTGTTTTGCAAGTGGGGTTTGCAATTTGTGATTCAGTTGATACATCATCCCTGGTATCTCAACGGGATTGGGGATTGTCCTGCTCCTCTTGGTCGATCGCATCGGGTATTTCGTCGGGTCAAGATGTGGGTATAAACTCTGATTCTCCTACCGAAATTTGGTCCTAGATGAAGTCTAAGGCATAGGGGCAGACGTTGTGCACCTCCACTAGAACAAGACTCTGGTACTCATTTCGCTTCAAGATGTTTTGATTCCGAGGGCTGCAAAGGTGAACAGGGTGAGTGATCAGCAGTGACGTCAGGGCTGCAGAAAATCACGTTAATGTCAGCAGCCTGGAGTAGACTGTCATTGTTCCAGCAGCTCCTCGTTCCCTCTTCTGGATCTCTATGCTGGCAAGCAGTCAAACTCGCTGCTTGGGGCGCTTCAGTAATTTCCGTAAGAGTAAGGATTTCTTGTGTGTTTGATGGGTAGGGGAAAGGTCCGCCATTCTCTGTGTCTGTCCGTGGCCACAGGTGACTCGTGTACTGAATGTTTTCTTTGTCGAAACTAAAAGCATCCAGGGACCCAGTGCTCACATTTATTTCAGCTAAAGGTGAGGATGGCGCGATAAGCGGTGGTTGTGGGTGCAGAAGATTCGCGGAGGGGGAGCTATTGGTGTTTTTAAAAGATCGGGTACTAGAAGTAGGGGTTAAAGACAGCTAGATGTGAATTGAGGCTGATTTATTATTTTGCTTACCAGCAAGCGTCTCTCCAGTGGAATGGTGTTTTGTAGGAAAGGGCAGTTGTAAGCATGGGGGTTCCGAGTCCCCATCACCCTCTCGCCGGGGCTTCGAACTGCGCAAGTCGCAACCTTCTTCCATTCTGAAAACACTCTCAAAACTTCAATACCATTCTTGGTATTCACAGACTGCGATGACTGCAGACAAACTCTACGTCAAAATATAGTGATATGAAGATGAAGCTCTACCAGCACCTTCACAGAGGAAAAATCACTGAAGATGGCCAGAGAGAAAAAGAGAAAAAGAAAAGCACAGCCCTTACGGCCCTTGCCTCCCTCCAGCAACACCAGCAGTACCAACAGCAGTATTTGCAGCCAATATTGGCAGACAGGCTGACAAGTTTTCGTAATTTAGGATCTACGTTTTTTGGGCTCGTCGCTTTGGCCACTTATGAAGCTTCTGCTGGCCAAATAGGGCAAGGTAGTCAGGGCAGCGTCTCACCCCAAGAGCGGGGGTACAAAGTTTTGTTCCTTTTTAGGTGCAGGGCTCAGGTACAGAGCTTCAAGCTTGATGCACTTTTCCTCGCCGATTAGAGGAAATGACCTCTCACGCACTATACAGCAGCACGCAACGATCATCAAGCTGCACTGACCCCTGGTGTCAGCCGCTTCCGACAATCACCAACTCTGTTTCGGTTTGCTGTGCCCATTCAATTTACAGTAGTAGCATTTAACTGACTGAAAACAGATACTCTGTCCCCTAATCATTCCGCAATTTTCATTTCAACATAGCACTCATATCTACCACCCTTTAGAACCCCTTAATCATTCAGCAGTTTTCCTTCCAACACAGTAGGCATGTCAATTACCACAGCTCTTGTCGTAAGCTATTTTGTGTCGGCGGGGGCGCTGCTACTGAGTCTAGCTTTGTTCAACCCATGGGAAGTGACCGTTGGGGTTCTGGTCCAGGTGAGGATGTAATAAGCAACGTTTTGCGTGACTGAGCGAGATGAATCAGTGGTGCGTCACGCAGAGGAAGAAAAAGAAAAACACTGTCAAATCGGTGCTGTTAGGGGGCCCAGTGGTCCCGGGCCCTGATGGCGAAGGGCTGTGTGGGAGAGGACCACAGCATGTTGCGCAGCACCAGCGCATGCTGCAATAAGACACTGTCAGTCTGAGTTACTGCAGTAACTGACTGGCGAGCGGGAAGCCGCTCACCTCTTTATTAACAGTCTCATGTGGGGTTTCCCACGTGTATACCCCCGTGACTGCACAAACCCAGAAAGGGCTTAGGACACAACAGGTGCCAGAGCAAGGAATTGTGGATTCCTGATGCAAAATACAATTGTAGCTGTAGAGTAACGGACCTTAAGAGGTCCCGAAGGAAGTCCCCGGGGGAAGTGCTGCTCAAGGCATTCTGAGCCGGCAGGCAGCAGAGCAGCTAGCTGCCTCACAGCTCTCCACACAACCTACTGCTTAAACAATAGGTACTTCCTGAGCATAGAAACCACAAGAGGACTTTATTACTTACATCAATAGATATAGTAGTGTATGTTGGAAGATCATTATTTAGTGTTAACAGTGTTTGTGCTAAAGTAAAATAAAGGCACAGAAACACAACCATCGGGCTTCGTGTCATCATTGACAGGCCACAACAGTAGCTCCTCCTCTTTACATTAAGGACATTGCTGAAGTTAGTTTGTTGGTCCAAACGGGCACATCCTGGTGACTGCCTTTCCTACCCTAGTGCTGTTGAAAGTCCCCTAGGCAGTCAGCCATCAAGAATCTCTTTGTTGTTGAGGACGCACAGTGTAGGGGATAAAGACTAAAGGACTTACTGAGAGAGTAGAAGCAATAAAGAAAACATGAGCAGTGACTAGCTGCGTGATAAGGGTCTTTATTGAAACATAAAGCAGCATTCTTTGTGTATGCACATCTCACAGTGGCAGCGAGTTCGGGATGTTAGAACAAAATAAACACATATGTGAAGCAGGGGTGGAGCGAGCCTAAACATTTTTGCGAGACCTGGATGATAGTTTGGAAAGCTGGTCGTGAGTGGGGCCATTAACTCATTGGGATGTTGAACCCCTCCCTTCCTCTGAGCCCAGTAGCTGAGTAGCAATTTAGCCATGCGTTCACCTATTAGTTGCACCTTTCACCTCAATTCAAAGGATATTTAGTTTCACATGCAAATACTAATCATTGGAAGGGTGGGCCATCCAAAAGCTGAGCCTTCATTATAGGGTGTATACCGTTTGTGCCGGCTTTTGTCCTCCGTCACTGTACATTTGCTGCTGCTACCACGTTAATAATTGTTTAAATACAAATACTCTGCAATTTGACAGGTTCTTGTGGAAGCAACACTTTCCCATCAAACTATCAGTGTTCAGAGTTGAGAGTCATGGCAGAGTGCTGCCTTCTGCCTGCTAACTCCTCAATGTGAGAGGGCTTAAGCCCTCCCAAGCCATGGGGGACGCCACGCCTGACATGAAGGCTCCCAGAACACTGTCATCAGGGTTCAGTGGTTTCAGCCGCCACAACATGCATATGGCACGACCACCAGCAATACCTTGGGCTCAATGGGGAAAAGACGTCGAGGTACCAGCCAGCAGGAAACCAGCCCTCTTAATCAATTGCACCAGGTACGGAAGGGCAACTATAGCTTCAACATGCCATTTGCAATAAATAGCGATGGCTTCCAGGTGACCAATAAATATGAAAAGCTCTCAGAAGAGCTTTGAAGTAAGAGACACCACTCTGAAGAAAAGATGTAAGTTCTGCAACATGAACTGATGGGCCACTTCCACAGACTCTCTTCAGGGTATTGTAGACTGTGTTTCCGTAGTAAGACAATTGATATTGATATTTTGTTTCTTGTTCTGACTTGAGTGTCGTGTAGACCGTTGAAACCTCCGTCCTCAAGTGACGCACAGGGGAACTAAAAGAAACCCGCTGTGCGACCTTTGGGGCCACAGGTGGGAGATGTTACTTCCCGGATCCACGGAACTTCTGGAACACCAAGGCTGCTGTCAAAAAGAACGAGGTTAAGTACAAGGCAATTACAGTATATAATCACGATAACCAAAGAATCTGAATAGCCTTATCTATCCGGTGTTTGGAAAATCCAGGAAACCTAGGAGGGAGGTTCGAGGCTCAGATGAGGCGGTCCCTATAACATGAGGACCGCAGACAAGTGTGGATGCAGGATGAACCACCTGTAAGACTGAAGGCGTGACTTGAATCCCAAAAAGGAAATGGCGTAGAAGTTCAACAAGGTACCAAGGATGATCCGAAGGCAAGTCAGGTTCGTGTCCGAAATCCAGCAACAGGTAAACAGTTCCAAGCAAAGGTACCAAGGGGTAATCCGAAGGAGTCCACGAGAGAGTTCCAAGATCAAGGTAAACCAGAAAAGCAAACCAAAACATAACGCCAAACAGGGTCTGAAGACAGCTGAGAAGCAATGAGTGTTCCGTGTCTCAAGCCTTATATACTGTGTGTTTCGGGGTCATGTCCACCAAGGTCACGTGAGGAACGCCCCTCTGGATCACGTGATCGGCGTGGAGATGTAACGCCGCCCCTTCTGCTGTATGTTCTCCATGGCAACTGCCAGTGCAGGAAGGGTTGCAATCGAGCTCGTACACCATACCTGGTACGGAGCTTTCGGTCCTTTGGGTAAACCGAATCACATGAGCCTCGAACCCTGAAGGGAGGTGTTGGTGAAATGTGAGCAGTATTCTGGTGTGCAGTGGGTCGGTGTGCAGAGGATCGCCTAACATAACCCCCCCCAAGGGCCCACGACCCCGTGGGCAGGACGGGTGATCCCTATGGAAGCGAGCCACCAACCGAGGAGCGTCAAGATCCAAAGCGGAAACCCAAGAACGCTCCTCCGGTCCATAACCCTTCCAATCCACTAAATACTGGAGCCTACCCCTAAACCAGCGGGAACCCAAAATGGCCGACACTTCAAAAACATCAGGGGAGGCCAGGGACACCGGAGCTACAGGGGCCCGGAGGCGGGAAGAATTCAGGACAAGGCTTGAGGAGAGAGACATGAAAAACAGGATGGATACGCCAAGAACTCGGAAGAACCAGACGAAAAGCCACCGGATTCACAACCTGAGAGATCACATATGGGCCAACGAAACGAGGCAGAAGTTTCCGGCAACCCACCAGGCGAAGGTGACGTGAAGATAACCAGACCCTAAAACCCACCACCAGGGGAGGAGCAGCCAGGCGCTTACCGTCAACATGAGCCTTCATAGAAGCCTTTGCTTCAGTAAGATGGACCACAGTACTAGCATGAACAGCAGACAGATCCCTAAAACAAGCCGTGGCCGCAGGATTCAAAGAGACAGAAGTATCAGGGACAGGCAAGACCTTGGGGTGTTGCCCATAGACGGCGTAGAAAGGAGAAAAACCTGTAGCAGAATGAGCCGCGTTATTGTATGCGAATTCAGCAAGCCGTAAGGCGCTCAACCAGGAGGCCTGTTGCTGCAATATAAGACACCGAAGATACTGCTCCATAGATTGATTCGTCCTTTCGGTCTGCCCATCAGTCTCAGGATGATAGGCCGAAGAATACCTGGTATCGATGCCAAGTAATTTAGTCAATGATCTCCAAAAACGAGAGGTGAATTGCGACCCTCGATCGGATACAATGACCGAAGGGAGTCCAAATAACACGAACACATGTTCAAAAAACAAGTCTGCCAAGACTGGGGCCGAAGGAATACCCTTACAAGGAACAAAACGAGCCATTTTTGTGAACGTGTCCACCACCACCCAAATGGTGTCAAAACCTCGTATCTTGGGGAGATCGGTCACGAAATCCATTGTCAGTGTATGCCAAGGTCTTGGAGGTACCGGAAGCGGAAGCAGCAGCCCAAAACTGGTCGTCCTCTTCCATGTTTAGCCTGAGCACAAACAGCGCATGAATTGACATAGCATTCCACATCGCGCTTCATAGAGGGCCACCAACACCAGCGCTTTAGGAGATCCAAAGTGCGCTCTTGACCGGGATGGGCATTAAGGGGAGCATCATGAGACCACTCGAGGGCCAAGTTACGAGTGTCAGGCGTGGGAAGAAACAGACGTTCATGCACGAAAGGCAAACCATCAGAATAAACGGGGCCCCAATCCCGCAGTTGGTCGGAATGATTGCTCGTCCAAGCTCGTACAGAATCTAACAATGACAAAGAGGGAGTGCAGAGACAAATCACATGACTCTTTCCAAGAACCGTATCAGGGAAGGTTGGCAATTCGACCCCACCCGGAGAACGTGACAAGGCGTCCGCTTTTCCATGTGAGTTTCCAGGACGATGCATAATGTGGAAATCAAAAGCGGAAAAGAAAAGATGCCATCGGACCTGTCTGCTATTGATGCACTTTAAGGAGGCCAGATCCTGTAGATTTCGATGATCTGAGTATACAGTGATTGGATGCTTAGCCCCCAGAAGATGATGGCGCCAGACACGAAAGGCGTCCATGACCGCCAGGAGTTCCTTCTCCGTTACAGTATAATGGGTCTCAGTATTGGAAAACTTACGGGAGTGGTATGCCACCGGGTGCAACTTGCCTGTTGTAGGACATGTCTGAGACAATACCGCACCTAGAGCAAAAGAAGAGGCATCCGCCTCAACTATGAATGGAAGATCGGGATTGGGGTGCTGGAGCACCGGTGCGGTAGTGAAAGCGGTTTTCAAAGCCTCAAAAGATTCTTGATGTTCCTTCTGCCATCGATAGGGTACCTGAGGGCTGGTCAGGGCCGTGAGTGGGGCTACAATTGTGGAAAAGGAGGAAATAAAGCGTCTATAAAAATTGGCAAAGCCCAAAAAGGCCTGCAAGGACTTGAGTGTTTGAGGAACTGGCTAATCTAGGACTGCTTTAACCTTAGATTCGTTCATGGATAAAGCCCCAGGGGTAATGTGGAAGCCCAGAAACTCAACAGACGTTTTATGGAATTGACATTTCTCGGGTTTGGCAAATAGGGAATGTTCCCTCAGAGGGGACAATACTTCCCGAACATGCTTTACATGGTCATCAAGATTCCGTGAAAAGATCAAGATATCATCCAAATAAACAACCATGTATACGTCCAGAATGTCCCTGAATATGTCATTCATAAAACGCTGGAATGTTGCCGGGGCGTTGCATAGACCGAAGGGCATGACTAGATATTCATACAAGCCGTAACGGGTGCAAAAGGCAGTTTTCCACTCATCGCCTTCACGAACGCGCACTAGGTTGTATGCGCCGCGAAGATCCAGCTTAGTGAAAACAGAAGCATGGGATAAGTGGTCCAGAAGAGGTGTGATTAATGGAATTGGATATCTATCTTTTTTTGTGATAGCGTTAAGACGCTGATAATCCACACAAGGACGTAAGTCCCCCTCTTTCTTAGGTACAAAGAATATGGGACTTGCAGCTGGTGAAGTAGAGGGGCGGATATGTCCAAGTCGTAGGGCGTTCTGTACATACTGTTTCAATGCTTGTTCTTCCGAGGGAGACAAAGAATAAATCCTGCCCGAAGGAATGGTGGAATTAGAGATTAATTCAATTGGGCAGTCATATGGTCTGTGTGGGGGAAGTACCTCGGAAGAACCGCGATCGAAAACTGATTCGAAAGCTTTATATTCAGATGGAATCCCTGACACCACCCCCCCAACGGTGTGGGAATTCACAACCTCTTATCCATCACCATTCAGCGTGAGTTGAGCAAGAGCTCCCAATGCCCGAGAAGGAGTATCTGTTGCTTGATGGGTTGGGAGACAATAGTTCTGACAAATCTCAGACTCGAAGAGCACCGTGCCTGATTGCCAATTAATCAGAGGATTGTGTTCACGTAACCATGGTATTCCTAATATGATACCGAATTGAGGTGTGGTGATCAAGTCAAAACTTAACGTCTCTGTGTGAATGTCTTGTATGGTCAATAATAGAGGTGCAGTTTGGTGTCTAGCGGGACCAGAGACTAGTGCAGTGCCATCTACAGCCTGAACAGGTTCAGGTTGGGTTTTTACCACTAAAGGTAGATTGAGGGAATGGGCTAACGCAATGTCTATATAGTTCCCAGTGGCACCTGAGTCAATTATGATCGTGACTGCATGAGAAATACCCGTAGAGGGACAAAGAGTGGCCTGTACAAAGATGGGCTGGACACGAGCAAAGGCAAGAGGGGTACCCGGAGATGAAGACTGAACACTCGACCTGGTCTCCGGATCTAAGGTCGAGCCGTCCGAAAAACCTGACTCTTCTTGGGACGTCGAGGACATTCCTTCACATAATGTCCCGTGGGGCCACAATAAAAGCATGCATTATCCACCCTTCTACGTTCTCTCTCAGATGTTGTGATAGGGCTACGTAAACCTCCTACTTGCATAGGTTCTTCAGTACTGGAAGCAGGGGTACTGACAACTGTAGGGTGGGAAGAAACCCCCAACTCAGCTCTGCGCTCTGATCGCCGTGCATCCACCTGCAGGGCAAGATCCACTAGTTCCTGATACTGAGTGGGCATGGAAGGAATTACTGCTAAGGCATCTTTCATTGCGTTATTCAACCCCCTATAGAATATGACCGCCCGCTTGCTTTCTGGCCATGATGTCTCGGCGACCAATTGGTTGAACCGGGTGATGTAATCTATCAAAGTCCCTCTACCCTGGGTTAGTTCTAACAACTCCAAATCCCTAGACTGTGCCTTGTGTCTGGTATCAAAGACTCGAGACATCTCTAGAACTAACAAATCAAAATCATAGAGAACCGGGCTATTGTTCTCCAATAAAGGGTTAGCCCAAGCGGCAGCTGTCCCGGCCAGATGGGAAAGGGCAAAAGCGGCTTTGGCGGTGGTATTAGGAAATGCCAGGGGTCTGCACAAGAAATGTAACTTGCACTGATTGATGAAAGTCCTGAACTTCTTGGGATCACCTTGATAGCGTTCAGGAGCAGCCAAAGGGGAAGGGGTTGGGAGGACCACCGGAGCTGGAGTTGGGGTACTTGTCAACGGAGGCGGTGTGGTTGAAGTGCTAGCATCCCCGAATTCAGGGTCTGCAGGGAGAGAATGCTGAACACTCTGTATGGAATCTAACCTTTGGTGAATCACCGTATTAGCGGCGGCCATATCTGCCCTTAATACTGTAATCGCCTGAACTAAAGCAGCTATGGGTTCTTCTGTGGACCCCTGCATTGTCTAACACGACTATATGGCTTCTCAGTCTGTTCTGACTTGAGTGTCGTGTAGACCGTTGAAACCTCCATCCTAAAGTGACGCACAGGGGAACTAAAAGAAACCCGCTGTGCGACCTTTGGGGCCACAGGTGGGAGATGTTACTTCCCGGATCCACGGAACTTCTGGAACACCAAGGCTGCTGTCAAAAAGAACGAGGTTAAGTACAAGGCAATTACAGTATATAATCACGATAACCAAAGAATCTGAATAGCCTTACCTATCCGGTGTTTGGAAAACCCAGGAAACCTAGGAGGGAGGTTCGAGGCTCAGATGAGGCGGTCCCTATAACATGAGGACCGCAGACAAGTGTGGATGCAGGATGAACCACCTGTAAGACTGAAGGCGTGACTTGAATCCCAAAAAGGAAATGGCGTAGAAGTTCAACAAGGTACCAAGGATGATCCGAAGGCAAGTCAGGTTCGTGTCCGAAATCCAGCAACAGGTAAACAGTTCCAAGCAAAGGTACCAAGGGGTAATCCGAAGGAGTCCACAAGAGAGTTCCAAGATCAAGGTAAACCAGAAAAGCAAACCAAAACGTAACGCCAAACAGGGTCTGAAGACAGCTGAGAAGCAATGAGTGTTCCGTGTCTCAAGCCTTATATACTGTGTGTTTCGGGGTCATGTGACGCCCACCAAGGTCACGTGAGGAACGCCACTCTGGATCACGTGATCGGCGTGGAGATGTAACGCCGCCCCTTCTGCTGTATGTTCTCCATGGCAACTGCCAGTGCAGGAAGGGTTGCAATCGAGCTCGTACACCATACCTAGTACAGAGCTTTCGGTCCTTTGGGTAAACCGAATCACATGAGCCTCGAACCCTGAAGGGAGGTGTTGGTGAAATGTAAGCAGTATTCTGGTGTGCAGTGGGTCGGTGTGCAGAGGATCGCCTAACATTTCTATCGTGCTCATGCACAAGTGTTTCAGAGCACGACAAGGCAAGGGAGGGGAGCAAGGGAGAAACAAAAACAACGATCTTACTAGGCCCAGTGACGTTGACAATGCACAAGTGCATGGGAGAGGGAGAGGGGAAAAATGCATGGAAGGGGGGGAGTGGAAAGTGCAGAGCAAGGGAGAAATACATAAATAATGTAAAAAAGAATAATAATAATACAAGGTAACAAACAGTGGTAGTGTTGGGTTTAAGGTGCTGGGTTTAAGGCAACAGACAGGGTATGTCTGATAAGTGCAGGAAGAAAAGAGGAGGGCTGTATGGGTACAGGTACAGACCCCAGTGCAAGGGGTTGCCTGAAGGCAGTGCGGGAGGGTGGCAGGTTGAGCAGCTACCTGGACCCGGATGACAGAGGGTAGGCCAGGTGCATGGTGCCAAGAGAGAACAGATCAGAACAGTATCTGAAATAGAAGAGTAGAACAGAGACAGGGCTGTGTCAGGATGTGAGTCAGCCTGAGGTGGAGTGGGGGAGAGAAGGTGGCGGCGAAAGCCTCAACTGACACACGCTTCATGGGCCGGATATCCGAGCAGGTAGGTGGCAATGTTGGGGTCGGTTTGGCCTGGGGGAAGAGAGGAAGAGATGAGAGGAGAGGAGGTAATGATCGTTCCAAGAGAGAGGAATGGTCAGAGGGATGGAGAGGGGGAGGTCAGAGGAGATCAAGACAAATGAGTGTGTGCCCTGCAGAGTGAGTCGGGCCAGAGGGGAGGATAGATAGGGAGATGGAGTTGCAGAGGTCATGGAAGAGTAAAGAGGAGGAACAAGGAGAGTCTAGATGGATATGGAGATCACCGAGGAGGAGGAGCTGAGTGGTAGAGGCCAGGAGGGAGGAGAAGAGGTCCGCCCACTCAGAGAGAAATGAGGTGATGTGACCAGGAGGTTGGTAGATAGTAGCAACAGTAAGAGAATGACTAGGAGAGAGAGAGGGAGAGTCTACAGACAAGGCACTCTAAAGAGGAGTAGGTCTGAGGGGGAATGATAGATGCAGGAATCCACTCAGGAAAGATCAGGGCTACCCCCCGTACCCCTCAACAGACCGGGAGGATCTGTGTGCAGAGAGGATCTTGTAGCTATCAGGGAGGAGAGTGTCAAAGCTTGCGACAGAGCTGGGTGTGAACCATGTCTCAGTGAAACCAAGGACATCAAGGTCTAGTTCTACAAGGAGGTGGCAGATGTCAGAGGAGTGTTTGACAGCAGAGCGAGAGTTGAAAGTGGCAAGATGAAGAAGGTTGCCAGACTTAAAGACCTTCCAGGGAGGGGTACAGATCAGAGGTATGCCCTGCAGAGGAGAAGGAGCCCTAGGAGGGGCAGAGGAGGAGGAGGGGAAGAGAGAGGGCAAGGTAGCCAAGGGGGGAGAGGAGGGGACATCAGGAGATGAGAGGAAATTGATGAGGCGGGGGAAGTGCCTATCAAAGAGGAGGAGATTGGCCTGAGGGCCTTGGACCATGACAGTGCCATTTAGGTAGACATTAATGATGACTTTAGAGGATTCGAAGGAAGCCATGAGAACTTCCCAGCGAGTGCTACCATTAATGGGAGAGGAGGAGAAAGGAGAGAGCACAAAGATCATATGAACAGTCCATAGATCTGGCGAAGGAACGACAAAGAGGATGTCAGTGAGGGTCTGTCTGGTGGAAGCGTTGGAGTAGGTGTCGGCGATAGGAAGATCAGGGTTGGAGGCCAATATACCCTTTTTGAACTTCTTCCTGCCAGACTTTGTGAGAAGGGAAGGATAGTCAATGAAGAAGCAGTTGGAAAAGATAGGAGAAACAGAGTGCCATGGGGGTGGAAGCGAGGAAGGAGGGAGAAGCAGGGGTGGGGCTAATGCAGGTAGGTGTGGAACAAAAGAGGTGAGGTCACTGGGCCGGCAAGTTACAGGGAAGCAACAGATAACAAGCAAAGTACAGAGAAGCTAGCCAAATGTGACTTTGAAGCAAAAAGCAAAAACAGCTAAATTTGACTTTCCAATTATCGATACAGATGTTAGCAGAGGGTTTTAAGAAGCACTATGAATCAGAATGACAACATGGGAGAAACAGGCAGAAAGAACATTGATAGTCAGAGGTGGTAGGAGTGAGTCCAGAAGGGGGAACTGACCCATAGTTCAGGAGGTAGCAATGTCAAGGCAGTCCGGATTTCTTGGAGGAGTGAGGTGGCAGCATCATTGTAGTTAAGGTGCACAAGAGCGGCGAGGACCCCACGTAGCATTCTGGTAGCGGACAGGGAGCATACAGGGGCCTTAGGAGTCTGCCTCTGTCAGGGATTGCTTGGCCAGTGTGTTTTGGGTATTATGTGGGTTTTGTTTTAATTTGGTTATCAATGAAAATACAGGTTGGGCCTTAACTTTGATATTCAGAGTGGTGACCTCAAGCCAAGCCAAGATGGAGGAAACACTCAGTAAGATGATTGGTTTAGAATCTCTTAAGGTCAGTTGACTAACATTCTCAACTGGCTTTCACTGTCAACTCTTCAGCTGTGTGGTCCAGGTTTCAGAAGGTTCCAGTTTTAGGCCTAAATCCACAGGCCTAATCTCAAGTCTCAAGAAAATGAGACAAGAAGTAAAAGTGAACTCTGCCAGAGCTAAGTTTAATTTCTAGTACTTTTAAAAGCCTAAGTAATCTGAATAGCGTTATAATAAGTTTGGCGCAATTGAAAATGTTTGGAAAGTTTTGAAATCTATGAAGTTGCAAATTTAAAAGTTTAAATTCTACTAAAGGCACGGTTTGATGGCGACTCTCTCGTTTGTTTACTTATTCGGAAGTGGCGTCGGTAAGAAAAGGTTTCACTTTGTAATCCTACCCATCAGCCTCCCTTCTGCGTGTCTGTTTGTTTATTAGGCGAAGGAGAATTAAAACACTTCGTTGAATGGAACAGAAATGTTATGGTTGCGGTTGCCGCCGCCTTAATTATTTTATCATACTTAGTTCCCATTTTCACTCATTTTTGTTTAGGGAAGTTCCGGTCAATCTTCCCAATGCGGTTTCGTATCGCTGTTACTTTAAAAGACAAATGATCTTTATATTGTTATGATTTATATATTGAAATCCGGACTGCCTTGACATTGCTACCTCCTGAACTATGGGTCAGTTCCCCCCTTCTGGACTCAATGTTTGATCGGCGTCATGTGTCTTTGGATGTTGACTGTGAGTTGTTAGATCTCCCGCAGGGAGGACGAGACCTAATTTAATTTAAATCTTTAGTGTTAGAGAGCAATTGGCCCAAAAAAGAGGTCCTCTCTTTTCTACAGGGGACTTTGGGAGGAGCTGATAGATGCTTTATCGAATGTGGTAAACAGACCTGTCACTTGTGAAGGTTTAATTTACCTGGTAATTCAACTAGACGTTGGTTTAAATGAAAGTTTGAACGGAGGAGAACTCATGGAGAGAGTAGGAGTAGTTCAGGAAGAGGAGATAATTGTTCCCGGACAGTATTTGCTAGTGAGGAGTTTAGGAATCGGGAAGTGGAGAGCAAGGGGCCTGATCAGGGCTCTAGGATTAGGGTACCTCTAACTAAGGAGCAGAAGGAGAGGAGATGTGTAAATAAATCATGTTTATACTGTGGAAGGAGTGGCCACTTTTTAGGGAACTGTCCGTACACACCAAAGAGAGCTCCGTTGTCGGTGACCAGGGTGCAGCAGGTGGCAAATACATTGCAAGCAGCAGTCATTCACATGACAGTAGGCGTATCTTTATTTGTCAAAACTGCTTTAAAGTGGTCAGGTCCTGTGGTCATTGATTTTGGAGCAACAGCAAATTTTATGGATTGGGGAGTGGCCAAGGCTCTTGGGCTCATCTGCGTGCAAAAGGATGTGGTGAAGCAAGTGCGGACCGTTGATGGAACTTCTCTTACCTCTGGCCCCATTACCCATGAAACTGAGATTATGGATATGGTTCTTGCAGGAGGCCACAGGGAGGAGATCTCTTTTTAATTGATCGATGCTCTGCAATTAAAGATCATTTTGGGGATGCCGTGGCTTACCTCGCATAATCCTAAAATTGACTGGGGCAGGAGGGTGGTTGAATTTCAATCCGATTTTTGTGTAGAGCATTGTTTTAGAGATTCGAAGTCAGAGGAGTCCCAAGGTATAAGTGAATCAGTGTCTAGAGTGCTGGATGAGGAAGGGGCTTTAGTTCATTCTATTGGAGTAGTGGTAGGTGAATTGCCTGAATGCTATAAGGAATTATGTGATGTCTTTGATGAAAGGATTGCAGTGGAACTACCTCCACATAGGTCTTTTAATTGTAGAATTGACTTGGGGCCAGGAGCTATTTTACCAAGTAGCAGAGTTTATTCTCTCACTGAGAAGGAGAATGAGTACCTGAAGGAGTATTGGGCAGAGAACTTTGCAAAGGTTTTTTTTCACCATTCCCAGTCTCCTGTGGCTTCACCCTTGTTTTTTATTTCGAAGCCAGAAGGATCTCTTAGGACCTGCATAGACTATGTGCAGTTAACAGGGTTACTATTAAGAACAGGTATCCTCTCCCTTGAATTTCTGAGATGCTCAATCAGATCCAAGGGGCAACTATTTTTTCTAAACTTGACTTGCGAGGGGCATACCATTTGGTCAGAGTTCAGGAAGGTGACGATTGGGAGACGGCCTTCAAAGCCAGGTTCAGTCTTTTTTGAATAGTGTGTAATGCCGTTCGGCCTTTGTAATGCTCCAGCGGCTTTTCAATTTTTTTATTGATGAAGTTCTTCGAGAGTTCTTGGACGTGTTCATGGTGGTTTATATAGATGATATTTTGATTTTTTTCTCGTGATTTGAAGCAACATCAAGACCATGTCTGACAAGTGCTTCAGAAGTTACGTGAAAATCATCTGTTCACCAAGCTTGAAAAGAGTCAGTTGCATACTAATTCAGTGGAATTTTTGGGGTTTATTATTTCACCTAAGGGGTTGCAGATGAACCCTCGGAAGTTTCAGGTGATACAGGATTGACCTTCAACTACGAAGGTAAAGGAAGTGCAAAGTTTTATCGGCGTTGCACATTGTTATCGAAGATTTATTGAAGGTTTTTCACAGTTAGTCACCCCTAATACAAGACTTCTTAAGAAGGGAGTGAAATTTGAGTGGAGTCCAGAGGCTGAGAAGTCTTTTCAAATTCTGAAGAATCGTTTTATTTCCAGTCTGATTTTAAGGCATCCAGATCCAGCAAGACCTTTTTTTGTAGAGGCTGATGCCTCTAATCTAGCCATGGGGGCTGCTTTGACCGAAAGACATGAGGTCACTGGGCAAATACATCCAGTGGCTTTTTTCTCTAAGAAATTCTTGCCGGCGAAAATCAATTACACAATTTCAGATCGTGAGCTTTCGGCAAAAAAATCTGCTTTTGAAGAATAGCGACATCATTTGCTTGGAGTGAGACATACAGTAACTGTTCTTACCGATCATCGTAACCTGTTATTTTTTAAATTGGCCTAAACGATGACTCTAAGTCAACTGAGGTGGTCTTTGTTCTTCGCCGATTGCGACTGTGGTTACTTTCAAACCAGGACATTTGAATGGCAACGCGGATACGTTATCTCATCAATTTCCAGGAAGTGAATCCAAGATTGAGAGTGAGCCTTTGCCTTTGATTGCCACTGAGTGTTTTATTTTAGCAGGAACTAAGGCCAGATGGGAGGAGATTAGGAAAGTGATGTCAGTTTCCCAGATGGAGGAGTGGAAGCGTCATGATCCAGCTCGCAGCATTCAGAATGGTTTGCCATTTTTTGATGATCGCCTGTATTTACCATCTTTGGAATTGAGAGAACGCGCACTAAAAAAGTGTCATGAGTCTTTGTTATCAGGTCATCCTGGTTTCCGGAAAACTTTAGAATTAATCAGGAGAGAGTTTTGGTGGGAAAGGCTCAGACAGGATTCATTAAACTTTGTGAAGACATGTGCTGTGTGTGCGCAAGCAAAGATTCAAGGCTTGCTGGTTTGTTGGAGCCTCTTCCAGTTCCCCCACGGCCGTGGCATACTTTAGCTTTGAATTTCATTACTGATTTACCCAGGGATCAGGATTGTTCTTCCATTCTTGTTGTAGTGGAACTCCTTTCCAAGGAAGGGGTTTTCATTCCTTTAAAGGGAGAGGTTACCACAGAGAATCTGGCTCAGAATTTTCTGCTGCGGGTAGTCTGATTACATGGATTACCCAGTAAAATCATTTCGGATAGGGAGTCTCAGTTTATTTCTCGGTTTTGGAAGGCTTTTTGTCAAAAGTTGGGGATGGAAGTTAGCTTAACATCAGGCTATCATCCTGAAACCAATGGGCAAGTGTAGAGTGAATCAAGAGTTGGAAAAATATCCAAGAGGTTATGTGAAGGAAGGTGTGGATTGGGTGAATCTGATTTGGTTAGCCGAGTTTGCCTATAATAATAGTGTGAAAGATTCCACTTCTATGACTCCTTTCTTTCTTGGAAGGGGTTTTCATCCTCGTTTTTTGTCTGATGATATTTTGAGTGATGAGGTAAATCCAGAAGTAGCAGTTCGTCTCAAGGCTATGAAAATAAATTTAGAGTGAGCTAATAAAGTACTCTTGGAAAGTAAAGTGAAATATAAAAGGTTTGTAGATGTCAAGGATAAGCCCCAAGTACCAGGAGGGAGAGTTGGTTTTGTTGTCAACTAGATTTTTGAGGTTTAGGGGCAGGAATAAATTTAGTCCCCGGTTTGTTGGGCCTTTTGAAATTGAGAAGGTGATTAATCCTGTGGAAGTCAGATTGAAGTTACCAGCTAGTCTTAAGGTACATCCCACTTTTCATGTGAGTTTATTGAAGCCTGTGTCTAAGGGAATACATCTAGTCTCCTCCTAGTTCAATCATGGTTGAGGATGGGTCACAACAATTTGAAGTTAAATGTATCCTAGATTCTAGAATGTTGAGAGGGAAACTTAAATACCTTATTGACTGGAAAGGGTTTGGTCCCGAGGAGCAGACTTGGGAGGAGGCCACAGATGCCCATGCCCCACAACTAGTTGCAAAGTTTCATAGAAGGTTTCCTTGTAAACCATGCCCTGGGACAGGACTTTAAGGAAGGGGGTACTGTCAGGGTTTGCTTGGCCAGTGTGTTTTGGGTAGTATGTGGGTTATGTTTGAATTGGTTATGAATGAAAATACAGGCTGGGCCTTAACTTTGATATTCAGAGCACATTCTCAACTGTCTTTCATTGTCAACTCTTCAGCTGTGTGGTCCAGGTTTCAGAAGGTTCCAGTTTTAGGCATAAAACCACAGGCCTAATCTCAAGTCTCAAGAAAATAAGGAGAAGATTTAGCTGGAAGAAGTAAAAGTGAACCCTACCGTAGCTAAGTTTAATTTCTAGTACTTTTAAAATCTTAAGTAATCTGAATAGCATTATAATAAGTTCAGCACCATTTAAAATGTTTGGAAAGTTTTGAAATCTATGAAGTTGCATATTTAAAAGTTTAAATTCTACTAAAGGCGTGGTTTCACGGTGACTCGCTCGTTTGTTTACTTATTCGCAAGGGCCGCCGGTAAGAAAAGGCTTCCCTTTGTAATGCTACCCATCAGCCTCCCTTCCACATGTCAGTTTGTTTATTAGGCGAAGGAGAATTAAAACACTTCCCTTCGTTGAACGGAACCAAAATGTTATGGTTGCGGTCGCCGCCGCCTTAATTATTTTATCATACATATCCTATTTTTGCTCGTTTTTGTTTAGGGAAGCTCCGGTCTATCTTCCCAATGCGGTTTCGTATCGCTGTTACTTTAAAAGACAAATGGTCTTAATATTGTTATGAATGCGGCAACGTTAGCTCTGTAGTTCTAATTTCGGTGGAGGTGCGGTCAGCGCGTAATAAAGACAGTCTTCGGGGCTTGCTGTGACATGCACTGGAACTGAAAGCCGCTTCGGGAAGAACTGCTCACACGAAGAAAGAATTTTAAGGAGTTTATTGGAGTTACTGTACATTTGTTTTACTAAAGATTGTAAAGGTACATTCATCTGAAAAAGCACATCCACATTTAATGGAACAATTGTGTGTCAGTGTAATTTATTTGAAGAAGATAAAATAGCTGTTAAGAGAAACCTAAAGCCTCATCCAGGTTACATGCCAAGTAGCTTGAATATTTTAAAAGTTAGTAACAAACAGGAAGAAAAGTCTTTAGCATCCTCTGGGCTTAAGGCAGAGGAAACGCAGGTACACTTTCTATTTCCTCTATAACCGTTTAGAGAAGGGTGGTGGGTTAGAAGTCACATGTAGTTAACCCATGTTCTTTCTCTTGGTTATTTTCTTTGCTGCAGATATCCTGGAGAATGTTAGAAATCTGTGATTTTTTTATTTTATCCACTTTCCCCTTTGCGCCAGGGGTGCAAGGTGCTCACCTGTTTAATTATAGTGGTTGGGTGCTTCACACTTTTGAGGGTCTGTCGGGGTTCAGCAGCTCCTGGGCCTACAATCAAGACGCAGCCTGACACCTTGGTAAGGGGGGGGGCGCTAAAGCCTGCTGGTCCCTCATTGGCTGCTTAGAAGCACTCCGAACCAATCAGAAGTCAGGATAGAGAAAAGGCAACTTACGCAAGCAGCCTAACAGGCGTGGAAAAAGAAGGCGCCATCTTGCAGGTGCCGAGGGCAATATGAAAAAGAAGACACCAAGTACTAAGAGCCAGAGGCAGTACAGGTTCCGGGCAGCTTCATGAGGTACAAAACAATGCCAGGCGGCACGTTTTCCATGCGCAGTAAAATAAAAGTAATTCATTCAATATTTGTTGTAAATACCTTCTAAATTACCCCTGATGGTGCAATAGCTCTCGTAGTGCACCTACCTTGAAAAAGGGGGTCAACGGTGGCCAGGGACGACCACAGGAACAGCTGATGGCGAGGTTGGGAGATGAATGGATGTCAATGGATGACTGTCAATAAATTACAAGCCAATCCTTCCAAAACGGAGCTCATCTTCAGCCTAAAAAACTTTTAAGTAACCCTTTGCTACTACTATCTCCCCCACTTTATTTCTACACCCACCTTCCTTCTCACACAAGGTAAAATACCTGGGGGTCCTCTGGAATCCAACTTTGGGTGTGAATCCCAGTTTGGGAAAATAGTTAAATCTATCATTTTCCACATTTGCCATCTTTCCCTGGTACTTTCCCTCTTTCCTGCAGCTGAATGCCAGTAGTGGTTGGTACTTTGAGTAATTCCAAACTAAATTACAGAAATTAGCAGATATTCCAAAAAATGGTTCTCACATCTACAAGCTGCACACAGTGCTACTGCTTTTAGACTAATTCATCAACTCTTTAGGTCTCTTCACTGGCTACCTGTCAGGCAGAGAATTCTTTTTAAGGTTCTTTGCCTGGTCTTTAAACGTATCAGTCGTCTAGCCCCACCCTAAATTAAATACGAAGACAAAACTCAATTCTATCATCAACTTGTTCCCTTCAATCATCAAACAAACGTTTGCTAGTTGTAACTGCATCCCACTACATTCACATAGGAGATAGGCAGTTCTCAATCTTGAGTCATCACCTCTGGAATTCATTGCCTAGTAATCTGAGAATAATATACTCCTTACCGCTTTTCTGAAAGACTCACAAAAGTATCTTTTTCAATAACTCTGGCTCCTGTTTTTCTTAAGGTTACAGCACACGTTCCACTCCATTTAAAACCTGCACACCGATGCAATTCAGTCCGCTTGTTTAATTTTCCTCCCCTGAAAATGTGTGAATTATAAATACCAAATAAATCAAATGAAACTCTTGATGAATACCTGGCAAACATGCACAAACTTGCAATCTCCTGCCACTTAGACACAAATGCCTACGAGATGTCCAGAGACATAGTGTCGGGAGCAAGAGGAGATGGGTGCATGAAAAACGCATGCAGAGCCAATACCCCACCCGGAAAGAAGCAGCGGGACAAGCACATGCAGCGGTATGGATCAACAAGAAATGGAGAAACTGCAGATAAATGAAGTGCGTAGGCATGGAAAGGAATACAGAAGCATCAGGTGGAAGTCAAGGGCCCCCCCCCAGAAGGCAAGGAGCGGACGGTTTCTGATATGGTCGTAGCGGTCACTATGCACCTGATCCAGGCTGCCCCGTGAAAGAAAGTGCACCAAATGTAGGCCACTTTGCAGCAGTCTTTACGGCCCGGAGTATCAGAGTGATTGTGCAACCAAGACTGAAATTAGCATATACGTATCATGGGATAAGCACAACCCAGAAATGGGACACTGTGCCAAGAGTGAAGGAATGCGACTGAGTACGTCGAAACAAATGTGCCAAATCAGCCTCAGGGACAATCTATTGCGAATGCTTGCAGATTCCAGGGGGGATTTCACAAGGATCTCAGAAGAGACTTGCAAGACTCTGTGGGAGAAAGGCGCCTGCAAACTGCAAACAAGTAAACCCATCAACTATGAGGAAGACACAATAACTGTTTTGGGTTATATTAAATGCAGCATTCAATGCAAAGAGGTAACCACATAAGGACGAGTGTGCATTGCAACGTAAGGCACCCTAGTCCTGGGATATTTGTACATAGAACAATTAATTGTCCCAACAGGAAACCGGTCGACCATGTGGTCAAGAGGTTGAATTAGGATAACGGAGAAGAAGCATGAGGCTGGGTTTCACCTGGCCAATGCAACGAAAAGGTTCTTCACATGAAATATGCATAAAAAGGGGTACCACCCCCATGAAGCATAAAGGAAAGGCAGTACTCATGACCTCAAGAGCCAAACTCAAAGCTGTGCTACAAAATCGACTCAAAGATAGCTTCACCAAACCTGTGGAGGCCCCAAAGTGGCTCAACCCCATTATGGTCACGCGAAAAGCTGAATCTAAAGGACTCAGACTTTGTGTAGACCTCAACAGCCTCAATAGGGAGGTCCTCCATGACAATTTCCCCTCTGCGCACATTTCCAGGCTGGTGTTGTCTCTGAATGGCTCCATGTTTTTTTTTTCAAATTGGACATGAGGAATGCTTATCGCCTGGTCATGTTGCATTGCAACTCCAGAGACCCAATAGCCTTTATCACTCCATTCGAAGTCTCGCAGTACATGAGACTTCCTTTCAGGTTATGTTCTGTAGCATCAGTTTTCACTGATTCATCACCTTCCTTCTCAAAGCCATCATGAGAGTCAAATCCTTTGGAGACAATATTATTATTATTTGAATTTCTGCTCAGCGCTAGCGGTACCCAGAGGGTCCCGGAGCACATTGGCCTTAGTTCATGGATGCACAGAGGAGAACCACAATGCTGTCTAGACAAAGCATTGGCTAAATATGGGCTATGACTATTCAAAGATAAGTGTGAATCTCTCAAGACTCAAATACTTAGGCTACTCAATCTCAAAAGAAAGGGGAACTCTGAAGGACATTTTGGTCAAAGGCATATCAGAAGCACCACAACCAGACAACCACAATCAAAGTCATTTATTTATAATGCAAAACTTCTAAATGATGTATTAACCATGCTTGAGAGCACTCTTATGCATAGGAATACACTGCACATGGCCAGACAACTGTAACAAAGTCTTTGACAACCTCAAAAGGGCCATCAGGGAGCCAATGTGCGTGCGACCTTTGGAGTCACGGTTGTAAATGATAGTTTCAGTTGATGCAAATGTGCATGGGGTTGGAATCAGCCCTCATCCAAATATGGGAACATGGTAAGGACCATTGCATTTGTCTCAAAGTCACTAACTGGCACACAGAGGCACTATGCAATTATAGAATGCAAAATGCAAGCTTACTTAACTTAATTCTGCGCTGAAATCTACTTTCACGCATATCTTTGTGGGAGGCACTTCCATCTGAAAAAGTACCACAAACCGTTAATGAACCTTCGACTAACCAATTCAGGAAATCCCATGCCAAGGTTGGCCTAGTTGGTATAGAGAGCACACAAATTTCATTATACAATATAGTATGGTACAGAGTAGCAGAACAAACATGGCGATGGCCTGTCCAGCTACCTCTAGCTGACATGCCTTACCACAAGAGAGAGGGTGCATTGTAGCCAGCATATGAGATGTGGAAAAGCAATCTGCTGGGGTAGTGACATAAGACACCTGCGAACCACACGTCTGGGGTCATGACACCTTAACAGCCCCGTCCTGGAATTAGTGAATAAAAGACTATTGGTGGCCGAGCATGGACCAAAATGTTCACATAGACACTGTACATTGCTAAGTCTGCAAGCAGGAAACTGACAAAAGACTCATCTCCAAGGTCTGCACCGCTAACGAACGCTTAATGGGACAGTGAAGAGTGAAGGAAAGCAGCAGGTGAATTCCTGGGCCCAGTGGAGAACATGTAACGCAGTCAGAGGTTTGCATTTGTACTCATAAACCAGGCCTCAAAATGGACCAAGTTAAAATAAATGGAAACTCTCACACCATGGCAGCTATGCAGTTTTCCATGGAAATATTTTGCAGAGAAGACACCCCTTCCCACATAGGAACAGACAACAGTGTCCAATTCGTGTCTGCAGGGAGTTTAAAACGTTCACGGAAACGTCTGGCGTACAGGATATAAGAGTAGATGTCTACTTCCCCCAGGGAAACAGGCATGTAGTAAAGCACATGATCATTAAGAGCTCCATACGAGCAGCTCTAACCACAGGCACCAGCTACCAGACAGCATTATTGAATGCCCTCCCTGCCCATCAGGTGATGCCAAACCCAGTAACTGGTATCCCTGAACTCAGTAATTGGTGTCACACACGAATTTCTCATGATTGAGGGGAAACAGGGGCTAGAATGTCACTAACTCCAGTATGGATCTTCAACAACCTAGAACCGATGAGGAGAGTAAAGACAGGGTACTGGAGCTAGCAAGCAGAAACAAGTTCATGATTCTAGGAGAGCCACACAAGCACACCAACTGGCAGCAGGAGACTGGGTTAGGGTGTAACAAGCCCCCAAATGTGAGGAAGGAGCTCCAATTGATGTATTCAATCATGCAATTTCTAGGACCCGCTTGAGCACCTCACAAGTCCATCATGCAAACATACATCAATGACGTCTGGTTCCAAGGATCGCCTGGCTCGTTTTTGCCATCACAATAAAGCCTTTGCTTGAAATCGAGCTGCACAATTTTGAAACGAGGACTAATCTAATTCAAAACATGCATCCATACTGTGGTGTCCCTTTAACAGGCACACACGGCAGAGTGATGTATATCTGTCGCGTGTGGGTTTAAATAAATGGGGTGCGTCACGTGCGCCTCAGAGCACGCGTGGAGCCCAGTCGGGAAGCAGAGTCTCCTGTGTGTTCTGTTGGCCAGGGGGGCTCACAGTGCAACGGGAGGCCTCCTAGCAGGGGGGCCCCTTCCACATTGGCGACAAGGTGGTTGTCAATGCTTGCACGGACCTGCTGGGCTACCGCGGTGAGATCAGAGCTGCCGCTCATTGAAAGATCTTATCTAATGCCGCAGAGTCGGCGCGTGCAGTGTTTCAGGTGCCATTTTATGCTGCATTGGTGAGGGAGGTTGCGGCTCCCTATAGGAGTGCTCATGCGCCTCCCATGCCAAATTTCTGGAAAACCTCATTGATTGGTGGGTACTCTTCAACATCTTGGAAGCTGGATCCCCCATTTTGAAGATGGAAGGTGAGGGGACCGTGTGACATTGTTTGAAGTGGAAAAAGAGGTATTTTTTTTTCTTTTTCTCTCTTCTTTGCTTCTTTTCTCTTGTTGGATGCAATATTGACAACCATGACTGTTTTTGTTGGTGCTGTGTGCTGCCGGGAAAGGAAGTATGAAGGTTTATTTTTGGAGGCGCCCACACGTTTTTCAGCACGCTCAATTTTGTATTGTGCCCCATCTGTTCAGTGTGGAGGAGCAGGTCATATTGGGAGCTACAGAACACTTTCTGGCACAGGATACCCCTGTTGGGCCTTCTACTCTGGTGCCAGTGTAGGTTGCAGCCCCTAGCAAGGTAGGGGTGCTTGTGCGCTCACCAACATGATGGATGACCAGAATGCAGGAGGGCCCCCTGCTGGAGCTGCGCAAGCTGTGCCTGAAGGGTGCGCTAGCCCCAATGCCTGAGTTTGATATCTCAGGGGCACCATCAAGCCTAGGCCCACAGTGAAAATTGTGGATTGACCGTATGGACATATATTTCAAGGCCACTGGAGAGACTGATGAGGAGAACTCGAGACCCCTACTTCCCCGGCCAACCCCATAATCAAAGACAAGGAATGGTGCAATGACATTTAAGAAGCCGTGCTCAACAAACTGAACACCCTCCAAGACAAAATCATCAGCCACCAAAAAGCCCTAACACTACAACTCTCCAATCTTCACCAGAACCCCCACACTGCAATTCCAGCCTTCTCTTTCCAAGAGATGTCAGAAGGAGAAGTCCTTACCCTACTAAATTCAATCAAGCCTTCCAACTGTAAGAGGGACTCATGCCCTGCCCAGTTCATCAAGGACAGCGCCACTACTCTAGCGCCATTCTTCATTGCCTTCATCAACGCTTCGTTCCAATCAAACCAAGTGCCCTCCTCCCTCAAAGAAGCCTCGGTGCACCCACTGCTGAAATAACCCACACTTGATCCTAAATCACCGTCGAACTATAGGCCCATCACGACAGTCCCCTTCCTATTGAAGATTCTGGATAAAGCAGTTTACACCCGAGTCCAAAAATACTTAGAAATGCACCATCTGCTTGGCCTCCGACAGTCAGGCTTTCGACCCAACCATGGCACAGAAACCGCATTACTGGACCTCAAAAACCAAATTGATGACCTCAGGGATGTGGGCAAACCAGCCCTCCTTCTACTCCTCGACCTCTCAGCGGCATTTGATCTGGTGGACCACGCACCCTCTGCCACCACCACTCAACGGCCGGCAACTTCTCTCCTAATGCCACTGAGTGGATTGCATCCTTTCATAGTGGGAGAGCAATGAAAGTCTTCTCAGACCAAGCATGCGCACACCCACATCTAATCAAGTGCCGGGTTCCTCAAGGGTCCTGCATCTCACCCACCCTGTACAACCTCTTCACACAATCCCTTTTCAAATACCTCGATCTGATGGGTATTTCATACACGAACTATGCCGATGATACGCAGGTCCTCATTCCTCTGTCAGGTGACTACGAAGTAGACCAAAAAACCCTCAACTTCATTTACTCCACCATCCAGACCTGGATGGCCAAAAATTGGCTCTGCCTCAACAGCGAAAAGACCAAACTTCTTATCATTGGCTCTCCAGCCACAATAAAAAAAATGGGTCCCCAATACGACTCCTTCCTCATAGATAGCTCTCGTATTCCCGTATTCCAGTCAGTCAAAACACTGGGAGTTTACCTGGACTCGAACCTCACCATGACAAGACAGGTGAATGCTATTTCATCAGCCACAGCCCACCACTCACAACTCATAACTGCTGCCAGGCCATTCCTAACGCAACAAAAAACACCCTCACCATTGCTCGAGCAATCATAGGATCCCGCCTAGATTGCTGCAATGCACTCCTACTAGGCACCTCAGCAAAGAACATCAAAAAGCTTCAAACAGTGCAGAACAATGCCCTCAGAGCTTCCACAGGGATCTCCAAAAGAGACCACATCTCGGCCACCAGAAAATCCGTCCACTGGCTGCCTGTTAAAGAACGTATCCCTTTCAAGTCCCTTGCATTGACCCACAAGTGTCGCCATGACACAGCACCTCGCTACCTAGTGCAAAGATTCTCTGTGCCCACGTCAAACAGACCTGCGAGATCTCACCAAACCAACCGTCTCGCCATTTCCAAAAGCCTCAGGATTAGAGCTGGTGGCTCCAGCTTCCCAGTTCTAGTGGCGACTAACTGGAATCTGCTTCCTCCCTCCATCAGAGGCATTGAATCCCACATAGCCTTCAGAAAAACATTAAAAACTCTGCTGTTCATTTAGCCATCTGCTCGTCACACCAACATGCAAGATCATAACCAGTGTTAATTATGCCTGTTAAAAGGTGTAACTCATAAACTGTGTAGCACTGCCTGTAACAATGTAGATCCTACCATCCTGTGTTCCTACACCGACCCATGTAACTAAGTCACATTCTTGAAACAGCGCCGCGATGCCTCTGGGCTGCCAGGCGCTTTACAAATATAAATAAATAAATAAACAAACAAATAAATAAATAAATAGGAGTAAGGTGGGTATGCTTCTGCACTGGGCTGGCCCGGCAGTGCAGCAGATTTTTCAGTCGTTGCAACCAGTGAATGACTCCTATATCGAGGCGAAGAATGCACTACGTTAACATTTTATGCCTCTCGCAAATGTGAACTGTGAGAGATTGATCATATTTAGTGCGAGGCAGAAGGATGATGAGTCATTGGACGCTTTTCATGGCCGCCTTGTGGGCGTTATCGTGTGCCTGGTACAACGAGCAGGCTATGATTCGCAATCAGCTGATCCAGGGTTGTGTGTCTGGGAAACTCAGGCGTCAAGTGTTACGTGAGCCAGGTCTCATGCTGCCCCGCATCAAGGCTTGGCCGGTCGCATGAGGTGGCGGAGACGTGTGCGTCTAGGATGGATGTGGCCATTTGCCCTGGCAACTCTAAGGTGTGTGCTATTGGTCGTGGCCAAGGGGCGAGAGGGGCCTGTCGTCCCTCTGGACTGCAGAAGGACAGGACCAATCGATCACCCGAGTCATGTCTGAAGTGTGGATACAACCTGCCACACCCCGCGGAGTGTCTGGCAAAAGGTAAAGCCTGCGGAAGATGCAGGACAGTAGACCACTATGCTCGCATGTGTAGGGCTCCATTACCAGTAGTAGTCCAGAGAGACCCTATCTGTGCTGGGTTCTTCAGACAGCAGTGCCCACTGAATGTGGCCCTTGTGGATCAGGAGGAGGAAGGTGCCGCCCAGGACCTGGAGAAGAGGAGGATGACGAGAACATTTTCATCATCTCGAGTGTGAGCACTCTGAGGTCGAGGGCCAGAAGGCAGCCAAAATGCATGGTGCAGGTGGATGCGTCCCCAGTGACGGTGCTGGTGGACACGGGCACTTCGGTCAATGTTATGGCTAGGGTGTATTTCGAGGCCATGAGGGAAGCCATGTAACGTCCAAAGGCACGCATTTTCGTCTTCAGGGAGAGCAGTCCATCCTGCTATTGGGGGTGTACATGTCAAGGCTGGAGCATGGTGGCAGTTCGGTCAAGGCATGTTTCTTTGTGACGGATGTGAGTACCAATACTCTCCTGAGCTGTGCAGCTGCAAAAGCACTGGGTATTGTCAGCTTTGCATATAGTGTGCATGTGGAGAATGTTCAGGCGGTCCGCAAAAGATTTGATGGGCTGTTTCATTGGGGATCGGTAAAATGGTCAGTGAGCCAGCGAGATTGCACATTGATGAATCCATCCAACCAGTGCCCTGAAGCACCAGAGAGTCCCTTTTCACCTACAAGAGCTAGTGGACAAGGGACTGGAGAATCTCGTCAACTTGGACATAATCGAGAAGGTGGAAGGACAGACGGCCTGGGTGTCGCCCATCATGATTGCCCAAAAACCCAAACAGCCTGACTCTGTCAGAATCTGCGTGGACATACGATTGCCCAACAAGACAATTAAAAGGGAGCGACAACTTACCCTGACAATCGATGACATCATCACAGAGCTGCAGGGCGCACGGTTCTTCTGCAAGTTAGAACTGAGGGCTGGATACCACTAGGTCGTGTTGCACCGGAGTCCAGGTATATCATGACATTCACGACACACTGGGGGCTGTACCGGTACAAACGCCTCTGCTTCGTGTGTGTTGTCAGCTGCTGAGGTGTTTCAGAACTTGATACAAGGGGCACTGGCAGACTTGGAGGGCATCTTGAACATCAGTGATGACATCCTACTGTTTGCCAGGTTGGAGGTGGAGCACATGGCACGCTTGGTGAGGACCCTGGAATGCATACAAGCACTGGGCTTAACGCTGCATCGGGAGAAGTGTGAGTTCCTGCGGACAAGCATTGTATTCTTTGGTTTTGTATTTAAACAAGGAGGGGTGTCCCCTCACCCCCGCAAGGTTAAGGACATAATAATAGAACGTGACTGAAGTTCGCAGCTTCCTGGGCATGGTGAACTACCACGGGTGGTTCATAAGGAACCTGACCACGTGGGTGGCTCATAAGGAACCTGACCACACGGTAGGAGCCCCTGAGGAGCCTCACGAGGAAGGACACCACCTGGCAGTGGGGTCCTCTTGAGCAGACAGCGTTCAAGGATGTTAAAAGGGCCCTCATGGCTGAAAATATAATGGCATTCGTCGACCCGTCTCTGCTGTCTGAGGTGGAGGTGGAAACCAATCCTTTTGGTGTCGGAGCGGTTCTAACGAAGATGGACACTAAAGGAGAAATGAGACCCATTCCACAGATTGAGCGCAAGGCCCTAGTGGTGCTGTGGGTGTGCCAGCATTTTTGGATGTATGTGCTGGGCAGACCGGTGACGGTGGTGACGGACGGTGGTGACAAATCAGGAGCCCTTGCTGCCCATCATGATGGGCTCATCATCGAAGTCGCCAGCCCGGATTGAAAGGTGAATGCTGGCGCTGCTGGAGTATGGCGTATCGCTGATGCACCAGCCAGGGGCGAATAACACGGCTGACTATTTGTCTCACCACCCCCAGGACGAAAAGGAAGGGGAGGACACAACCAGCATCGAGGAGGCAGATGAGCACATGCAGCTCATTGCAGAGTTGGTCACCCTGAACGTGATGCCCATCCAGGAACTGGAGAGGGCGTGAGAAAGTGACGATTGCTTCTGGATCCTCCGGTAGGCACTGTAAAGAGGGGAGTGGAAGTCAGTCCTGGAGTGCCTAGGGGAAGAGGACTCAGCAGGCTCAAGTGACCCTGGAGCAGCTGTGGAGAGTCCCAGATGGGCTGACGTTCACAGACTCAGGACTACTGCTGCGGTGGGACAGGATGGTTGTGCCCACCAACAGGATACAGCAGGTGATTGATCTGGCGCATCAAGGACACCAGGGAATGGCCAAGACCAAAGCCTGACTGCGACTGAAGGTGCGGTTCCCGGACTCGGAAAGGAGAGAATAGGAGTTTGTGGCGGCCTGTGTGTGGTAGCATCGCCAGTGCAGAGAGACCCCCCGATTGAGTCCATGCCTTAAGCAACACGGCCATGGAAGGCAGTACACGCAGACTTTGATTCCACGGGGAGAGACGTCCATTTCCTGGTGGCGGTGGACCAGTTGCCAATGGACCCCGTGGTTATTGGACTCTGCGTCATTTGACAGTGCTGGAAACAATTTCACAACCCATGGTCTGCACCAGATCCTGTGCTCGGACCATGGACCGCCATTCCAAGGGGAAAGCTTTGGCCAGTTTTTGAAGCAGTATGGTGTACACAGTAGGAAGATCACTCCGGTGTGGCCATGGGCCAACGGTGAAGCAGAACGGTTTATGAGGACCCCCAACAAGGTGTTTAGAATCGCTCATAGGCAGGGCCAGTTCCTTCGGAGGCCCTTATACCAGTTCCTCAGGGAGTATCGAGCAACTCCCCATTGCTTGACCGAAGTGGCGCCAGTGAAAGCAATGTTTGAGAGATGCCTAAGGGGCCTATTACCGGATGCAGGTGACTGGGAACCAGCTGTGATTGATGACGCCCAGGTGGAGAGGAGATACCGAAATGAGGGCGAGAATATGAGAAGGGGGCTTCAACAGCACTAGTTAACCTTGGGAGACGAGGCGATAATAAGGAATGTGCACCCCCAAGGGAAACTGTCATTGACCTATGAACCGAACCTCATGGACGTGATTGCGATGAAGGGGTCGATGGTGACCGCCTCCGATGGAAACAGCACTGTTACAAGGAATGCCAGTTTCTTTAAGAGGCTGGGAGATGGCGCCCGGCCGGGGGCATCCCCGGGCAGATATTTTGCGGAGGAACCAGATGAAGGTGGTGGGACTGACTGCTCGCAGACTCCCCTGGACCGAGGGGACACAGGTTAGGAGAGGCCGAGCTGGGAAGGGGGCAGACGGTATCCCCAGCAAGCTGGGAGTGGGAGACCTGTCTGTACTGGACCCCTGAGTCGAGCAGCCGGGAGCTGCTAACGACTGTTTCACCTGTTTAGTTTAAGGGTGTGATTTGCCATGTGTTTTGGATGGGGCTGGTTTTGTGATGTTGTTGTTATGAAAAAGGAGAAGTGCAGTGTCCTTTTAACTGCCACACTCGGCGGAGTGACGTAACTCTGCCACATGTGGGTTTAAATAAACAGGGCGTGTCACGTGCGCCTCAGAGTATGCGTGGAACCCGGACGGGAAGCAGAGTCTCCTGTGTCTTCTGTTGACCCGGGGGTGGGTGTGGGGGAGGCGCACACGGTGCAACGGGAGGCCTCCTAGCAGGGGGCCCCCTTCCACACATACTACCGCAACCATATCCCCTGTCACCCTCATCCCACTTGTTTTTTTTTTTTTTTCGTTACTGAAGTGGTTTGTCTGCCAGCATTTCCCCTCTTATCCCTGCCAACTGTCCCGTTGATGTCTCCATGGTTACCTGGGGGTGGGTGTTCCCGGGAACGGGAAGTGACAGGCGGGGACAAGACATTCCGTGTGTGTGTTTAAATAAAGGAAGACGTGTGAAGCATCGCTCCGTCTCCGTGTTGTTCTTTCTGCACCACGTGCAACAGCAGGGGCCTCACCCCACGCCATAACACTGGCAACGAGGCGGGTAGCCTTCCAGACATGCTACGAGGTGGAAGGAAGAGGCGAGGCTGCTCGCGTGTGGCGCTGGATCGCTCACACAAAGTCGGAGCTCCACGTGAGCAGGAGGGGCTCCAGATCGTAGCAGGAGTATGCTGTAGAAGCGGAGAGGCCGCTCGCGTGTGGAGCACCTTATAGAACATTGGCTCCACGTGGGGAAGGAAGCCCCAAACAGCAGCAGGAGAACACTGCTGTGCGCCCAGGACAGGGCAGCCACAAATCAACACGGCAGCAACGCTGAAGCGGCCTGTGCCAACGTTCCAAGGAAACAAAGGACCATGTCGGGCCAGGACAATGACCAAGGTGCGCAGGCACAGGGTCAAGGACAACAGGGGCAGGGCCCAAAAGTGGTAGATCAGGTTCCATATAGGCTCCCAGACACATTAGCGGCACAGATGCCTGGGGTTTTTGACGTCTCGGAAACAAGCAATATGGGTCCGCGATGGACCAAATGGATAAGGGACTTTGAGCTGTACATGGGGGCCACGGGGCCCATAGAAGATGCGCGTCAGAAATGTCTGCTGAAGCTGGCAGGTGGGCTCCGCGACACGTGACATTATTGACGAGTTGCCCCCGACTCAATCGACTCCCTTCAAGACCTAAAGGACTCCCTTCAAGACCTAAAGGACTATGAGAGGCATCTCTTCCACAGTACAAAGTAAAGCAAGGGTGAGACCATGGACGCCTATGTCATGTGGCTCTGCACCAAATGAAACACTGCAACCTCACCAACTACTCCAACACGGAGGCGCTCAGGTCCCAAATCATTGCAGGGTGCGAGTCACAGACATTTTGCAGGAAACTGCTTCAGAAATAACGCACACTAGACGAAATCCTCGCACTGGCCAGAGCTGAAAGGGCCATAGACTCCCAGGTTGAGAGTTTTAACACTCCGACGTCGGGGGAGAGCATCCACAGATTGCAGCAGGAGAGAAGGTCGGAGGAGCTCTTTTGTTACAAATGTGGGTTTGAATACTCCCATGAAGGAACCTGCCCAGCCATCGGTCAGCGCTGTGCCGTGTGCGGTGAAGAAGGCCACTTCAAGGCAATGTGCAGACTATTCCGAGACAAAGGCAGAGAGCGAACCAGGGAGACTCCATCCCGACCCAAAATGAAACCCAGCTCCTCCTCTGGGAACTACCCCAACATGGCCCCTCAAGGGTCAGCCTATCAAGCGCTCCCAGAACCAAGGGAAAGGGATTCGGGAGATGAGAGGCAAAGGAGAGACAGGACAGACAGAAGGAGGTATGTGATGCGTGCAAGGCCGGAGCGCAGATCAAGGCGACATGTACGCTATCTCGTTGAACAGTCACCCTCTGATATTGATCCCAGCTCATCGGGAAGTGATCAGAAGAAGAAGGCATACATATACGCTTTGGGAAATCCCACCGCTACAGCACACAGCCCCACCCTCATCATTAAACTAAATGAGCAGCCCAGAGAGTTCCTCATTGACACCGGAGCCACTGTGAACGTTGTCAGTGAAACTATCTTAAAAGAACTGCCCACAACATCAAAATTGTGCCCGGCCACAGTAGACATCTATGCCTACGGGGTCAAGCCACCCCTCAAATGCTTGGGATAGTTCGAGGGCAGCTGCAGGTACAAGGGACATGAAAAAAAATCCCCATTCACGTCCTAGCAACCGAAATAGATAGCGGGTGCGTTCTAAGTTTCGAGGCAGCAGCGGATATGGGACTTATTCACATTTTGTACAATATCATGGTCCATAAGTACATTAACCCAGTTGACATGATCAACAACCTCTATCCACGGATATCCAGAGGAATCGGAAAATTAAAGGGTCAACCCATAAAGCTACACATTGACGATTCCATCCGTCCTGTGGCCCAACACTATCAGGGGATTCCAGTCAACATCCAAAAGAAGGTGGAGGACGAATTACATAAATTACTCGAGCAAGACATCATTGAGCCTGCCACCGGTCCCACCACATGGGAGTCCCCTATAATGCCAGTACCAAAGAAAGTGTCGAAAGCCATTCGCCTGTGCGTCGACATGAGGCATCCCAACCAAGCCATTAGGAGAGAAAGGCACCTGGCCCCACGCATCTCAGATATGATCCATCTTCTGAACGGGGCCAAGGTCTTCTCCAAGCTAGATCTGCATAAAGGATATCACCAACTCGAACTGACATCGGAAAGCAGGAAAATCACCGCCTTTGTCACACACCTGGGCCTCTTTCGCTATAAAAGGCTGAGTTTTGGCGTGTCCTCGGCCGTGGAAATCTTCCAGGCCGAGGTGCACAATGTCATCAAACATATACCAAACTGCATCAACTATAGTGATGACATTCTGGTCTTCGGTGCGGACGTCAACAAGCATGATGAGGCTTTAATGAAGGTGTGCAAAGTACTAGAAGCAGCAAACCTCACACTCAATCGGGACAAGTGCGAGTTCCGGAAGAATACACTGAAGTTCTTCGGGCACATATTCTCTGAGGCTGGTATGACCCCAGATCCCGACAAAGTCGTCGCACTAAATGACACTGCACCCTCAGCCAACGTCTCAGATTTGAGATCTTTCCTCGGGCTCGCCAGCTACTGCACGCACTATATCAAGGACTTTGCAACGGTAAGCGAGCCCCTTAGACTCCTCACAAGACAAGATACCACCTTCTGCTGGACGGAGGAGTGCCAGAAGGCGTTCGAGATCATCCGTGAACGGGTCGCTAAAGCAGAGAACATGTTGTACTATGACCCCAGTCGACAAACCGAACTGACGGTAGATGCCAGTCCTGTAGGACTGGGAGCCATCCTAGCTCAAGTGGACCCGAGGGACCCTGCAAGAACGCATGTAGTCGCGTATGCCAGCAGGAGCCTCTCCACCACCGAGCAGGCATACCCACAGGCGGAGAAAGAAGGGCTTGCCGTGGTCTGGGCATGTGAACATTTTCACTTGTTCCTGTGCGGAAAACCATTTTGTGTCATCACAGATCATCAGGTATTGCTCTTCCTGTATGGGAACCCTCAGGCAAAAATGCCTCCAAGGATAGCCCGCTGGGGGTAAGGGCTACAAGACTATGCATTCGAAATTGTACACCGGCCTGGAAAGGGAGAAAATCCAGCGGACTTCTTGTCCAGAAGGCCTTGGGAGGGGTGCAAGTCAGAACCTTCAGTAGCGGATAGATACCTCCATTACCTGATACACCAGACCACTCCAGAAGGGGTTGACACTGGAACAATAACCCGAGAGACAGAAAACGATCTGGCGTGTCAAATCATCTGTCATCTGTGAGGGCCTGGAATCAGGTATGTGGCGGAGAGCCCGAGAGAGGGGGGGACCAGCAGGGGGCCTGGTGCAAGAGGAAGTAGACCGAATGGCTCAGGTAAAGGACGAACTAGCCCTGTCTGATGAGCATCTCCTTCTGAAAGATTGCAAGCTGATCATCCCGCCATCCCTACGGGCCAAAGTCTAAAGTCATTGAGATCGCACACAAGAATCACTGAGGGATGGTGTTGACCAAGAGGATGCTACGCCAAAAGGTCTGGTTTCCTGGCATGGACTCCCTGGTGGAGGAAGCCCTGAAAGCTTGCCCCACGTGCAGCCTCATCACGCCAAACCGACATCCGGAACCGTTGAGAATGTCGGAGCTCCCCCAAGGCATATGGGAGGCAGGTGCCACCGTCTTCTTTGGGTCCATCAAAGGAGGGAAATACGTGCTAGCGGTGATGGACAAATACTCCAGATACCCCAAAACACAAATCATATCCTCCACAGCCGCTCACCATGTCATACCCGCACTAGATCACATATTCTCTGCCTACGGTGTCCCCGGAGTGCTCAAGACTGACAATGGGCTCCCATTCTGTGGGCATCAATTCACACAGTTCGCAAACTACCTAAGGTTTCATCACCGGAAGATAACGCCCCTGTGGCCTCAGGCGAACGGCATGATAGAACGGTTCATGGCCAACCTGAAGCAAGCCCTTCAAATTGCCAAGCTTACGGGACAACCCTTTGAGCAAGTGCTCAATCAGCTGATGCAAGACTATCGGGGCACTCCCCACAGTACCACGGGGAAAACTCCTGCCGAGGAGATGTTCGGAAGGGACATTCAAACACGGATCCCGCAGGCTCGCCCGGGAGGGCCATCCGAGGAACAAGACAGAGAGATAAGGGAACGTGACGAAGCTGCCAAGGAGCGCATGAAGGAGTATGCAGACCAACGTCGAGGGGCGAGAGAGCCCCGGATTGAAGTGGGTAACATTGTTGCGGTGAAACAGCCGCAGACTCACAAACACACCTCAATTTTCCAGGACGAGCCACTGTTGGTCACGCAGAAGAAGGGATCTATGGTCACTGCGCAGGGTACAGGAGGACCCGGAACTCTTCCCACTTCAAAGAGGTTCCGTCTCTGGGCTCTTGCCGGTTGAGTGGGAGAGTGTTTGTTCCAATTGACTATGCCTCTGATGATCCCTATCTGGGAGACCAAGGGGAAACAGAAGAATCAGACATGGAAGGTGTTCCGGAGACTGAGGAGGGTGGTCACCAGCCAGGGCTTGCAAGTGCACGTCCTCAACGGGCTTGGAACAAGCCGCGCAGGTGGATAGAGGAGATGGGTTAGTTACTGTTTAAAAAGGGGGGAGATGTCCCATTGATGTCTCCATGGTAACCTGGGGGCGGGCGTTCCCGGGAAGGAGGAAGGAGAAGGGAACGGGAAGTGACGGGCAGGGGGAGACGGGGACAAGGCATTCCATGTGTGTGTTTAATTAAAGGAAGACGTGTGAAGCATCGCTCCGTCCCCGCGTTGTTCTTTCTGCGCCACGCGCAACAGCGGGGGCCTCACCCCACGCCATAACACCAACCTTCTTCCTCACTATCAACGACTGAAGTCTTGCAACACCCGTCGGGGTCACAAAACGACATTCCTTGGACAAGGTTCAAGCACCGTCAGACAACTACAGTGGTGATAAGTGCAGTATAAATATTGAATACCATAACATTCCATGCTGCACACGTACGTGCAGCTTTCTGCAGAAGGTTGGAATTTTTCTTCGTAAAATGGCAGCTGCTGTCAAATCGGAATGGGGGCGGAAGGCTCCTTAATCGGACAGTGCTTGACCTCTCGCCTTCCCATGTAAAGTAAAGGGAGCTCTCCTTTTCCAGTGGCGTACACGTGCTGCGAGGACCTCTGAGGCAGTGTGCCCCAGGCGGCTTCCTCCTGTGCTTTTCTCTGTACCGCTATGTACCGCCAGACCTCAGTGTGCACTTTCTTGACCTTCATTTGCTGCTGGCCTCCCTCCAGCGACGGCATCAGGGCCTTTCAATAATTCCATTTCCAATGTGCCCAGGGCTCTCACTATACCTCGCCCCCGCGCCCCTCCTCACCTCCCTGTGCCCTAGCTGCACCATGAAGGCTGCCTTGCAACACAGAAACACATTTGTTTAATTTAGGAGATTAAACGTGCCCAGCATGCATGAAACAGTCTGCCTTCACTGGTGCCCTCAGGCTGTCGCCTCCTCCTTGTAATTAGCCTCCTGCTGTCAATGAGTGATTAACAGCTTTTCAGCCAAACTATAGTGTTTTGGCTCCTGTTGGCCGTCTGCTCCATGATAATATGCAGCTATTCACGACCTACTGCAACCCACTGAATGAATTGTAATGAAAACATCCCATGGGCACCTCCCAACGTAAATCAAGGGTTGCCCCGGAACATCATGTTGAAATGCCCCCCAACAACCCTGACACAGCTTCAGCGGGGTCTGCCTCACTCTCACACTTCAGTGTGCCCCTTCCAACCCAGGACCAGTGTTGCACAATCCTCCCAGGTCCCAGTAAAACACCCAGGTGCTTCGCCCATACATGCCACATTCTGTGACCAAAAATCTGTAGGAATCTTAAAGTTTCAAAAATAGTCCGGCGAGGAGGTAATGATAGGAATAGGGCACGTCAGCAGCCCATTGTCATTGAATGAGCCCGCCGCCACGGGTGACAATGAGGCGCCTGCCACCACGCCAGCTTGGGGGAGCCCTTGAAAGATTCCCCCAAGCTGGCGTGGTGGGGCTAATGGCGCCTTTTGTCAAAGGCACCCGCAGCGGAGGGGCGCATTTAGCCCGCCGCCGTGGGCGCCTTTTACATCAAAAGCCTGCATGCCGCGCTTTCTCCCGCTACACCAGCTCGGGGGAGCCCTTGAAAGACTCCCCCAAGCTGGCGTGGCGGGGGCTAATTTTAAATCGGTATTTGTTGCCACTAAATCGGTAGGTGGTAGGACTGCTTAAAAAGTGGTATCCTACCGCCTAAATCGGTAGGGTTGGCAAGTATGGCTTTGCCTCTTTCTGAAGAACACATTTACAGCTTTTTACAGAAGCAGTTAATAAAAAGCTCACACAGAATGTTTGTTTTGTATTGATTTATTTATCTAAGTCCAAAGGTGTATAGTACACGCTAGCACCTGGAATAACAATTACGCAGACAACAGCCACAGATCAATATGGGTGGACATCTTGTGTAGTTGAATAGTATAGCTGCTCGCTCCTCCCTCTTATGAGGATAACGTCTCCTCCATGTGTCTATAAGGGTGTGGCCTCCCGTTTCACACAAGATCTGGCACGCCGGCCTGGACAGCGCTCTGTGAGCACTTCCTGTGTGGTCTTTCTTAACTTCCGCCATTGTGTTCATGTCGCCTGGCCGTAATATAGGAACATCAGGTAATTTGTAGCAAATGTAAAAGATACGTAAGAAAAATGTAGGATCATCAAGACTTAGCCCATATGTATTAATCAAAACCACGTCTTGCCCTTGCACAATACAATGCACTCATACGTAACGGCCCTGCGGAACGCTGCAATGTTTTGGAATTGCAAAGCTTTGTGCACTAAATGTGCGCGATACCTCTGTGGGTCCCAGTTTCTAGCTTTTTCCAGGTTAGCTTAAGGCCTGGGTCTCTTGTAAAGGAGCTATTTGAGTGCCATGGAGCTCCAAACACACCATTTTATATGCTTGACTTGGGCTCCCCATGGCACAGATCTAATTCCCATTTGAGAAGGTAACATAACATTACATGTAGCATGAAACATGAGAAATCACTCGTCCAGCTGAGCTGTACCAATAAGCAGCACAATACAGCCAGAGGTGCACTAGCAAGCACTGTATGTGTGTGCCAAGTACTTCTCAGATAAAATGATCCAGATACAGCCATCATCACCATCAACACGGCCCCAATCGCTGAGTGGAGCTCACCCTCACACTAAAAAACCTAAAATTTACAACAAGCCCATAATGTGAATTCACCAAATGGAGGCACTGAAAGGGAAACTGTCTCGGAGAAAGGATAACCACTCACTTTATTAAATTATATGCTGCAATAAATACAGACGCTAAATGGACATATGGCACGTAGGCTAGCCGGCATGTACCATTCGAGATCTGAGTATGCCCATGCAGCTTCAAGGAAAGGAACCCCAGCAAGATGTCTGCATGGGACACATTAGCCTCGATGAAAGTGATGGGCTCATTAGGAATGGTGAAAAAGTATGTCCTCTTCTGCCAATGCAATCGAAGTTTAGCAGGAAATAGAGTAGCATGTGATATGTTCCTTTATCGTAGTTGTTTCCTGATCCCAAACAAGGTTTTCTGTTCATTTTTCATCTCAGTCAAGGAGTCAGGATAAATGAAAATCTTCCCAGAGCTACAATGCAGCACGCCTTTTCTCTTGAGAATCTTGGGAGAGTCCTGATCTCTATCGTTAAGTATTGGCCTGGGGCGAGCCCCTGACCTCCGCCTAGGTCCAAGTTATCAGTGGGGCATTTCAACTATGAAGTGCAGGGAAAGAGGAGAATCAGAATGCAGCTTTTTCAAAAAATCTGCCATGAATGGTTCCATGTTTCCATTTGCGGTACTCCCATAATTTGCAGGTTATTTCGACAAGAACATGATTCTAAATCATCGCACTTAGTTTTAATCAGTTTCAGGTCTTTCTCCTAAGCAGTCTCAATCATTTGCAGCGATTTGACATTATGATCATCTTTGTTACTAGTCCTGGTCTGTCGCCGTATTTCTAGCGCTCTCCTCCTCCACAGGTTTTGATTTAAGGGAGTTGATGATGCTAGCTGTTATGTCCTCTAACCTTTAAGGAACTGAAGCAAATGCTCTTCATTCCTGGCAATGCTTGCTGCATGTCTGTTAGCACAGTTGGTATTGCCAGTTTAGAAGGTGAGGCATTGACCTGTACATTTAAGGTGGTTCCCGAGGGCTTACGGATAGTTTTAGTATATGAATCCATGCTGCCCTATTCCCCCCAGGCCCCATGGGTCATGCCCTCCAATAAGCACAGGGGCAAGCGTCAATACAGAGAGAAATAATACAGTTCAGTTGGCAAACGTTTACTCAATAAGTCCAGTAATATTTGGTAATCCTTTGCAGATCACAATGGCCTAAGAAAAGGGTGGCGTTACATGAAAATAGGCATCATCAGCCATGTGATCAGGACAATCACCAGCAATGGGATATGTACAGACTGGTGTTGACAGACCAGGATCATGTTATTTTTGCAAGCCACTAGTTCCAACAATAAATCATTTAAGGGCAGCAGCTGTGTCAAATAGTGAGATTGCAACCTCTTCAACCCAACACAAACCACCCAACTCAATTGCTCCTAACATGCACCCACAGCCCAGGCAGGGGACTCAGTGAGCACAGAGGCCAGAACTACACTGAGGAGACCAGATGAGCAAACGGCAGAGGACGAGCCCGGTTAGGTACCGTGGCTATCCTCCATCAGGATAGCCATGGTGGAGGAGGGCAGAGGCAGACAGAGGCAGACGTCCAAAGGAGCCAATCAGGGATCTCACACAGTATCCTGATAGGGACATTGGGAGAGCACGCACACCCTAAGGCGCAGGCCTGTTCAGTCGGTCACTGTCAGCAACAGTCATAATCAGCCAGAATCTCAGGCAATCCAGAACAAATTCAGCTGTTCAACACCACACAGTCTGTTGTGGCTCCAGAGATGATTAGTGTTGTAACACACTCGGCCGCCATCAAATGAGGCAACGGATGGTGGATGTGATGTGTATGTTCAATAAAAAGGCTCACCTTCTGCTGGGCACGGCCACTCACCACCACCCCACAGAGTCTGTGCTCTTCTTCTGGCACTGCCTCCCCGAACCATCCCAATCCAACAACTGGCGACAAGGTGTGGTCACTGCAGAGTGTCAGCTAGAGCCAAATACTGATGTGGCTTCTGAGACAGCATTCGGACGCTGCGCCCTTTTTGGTCTGCCTATCACAGGCGAGGCATGAGAGGCTTCCAGGCGAGCGGTGCACACGCACACCAGCTGGTGCGGGCAGACTCTATTCATCTGGTGTGGTGCCCCAGCAACACTGGCTGATAGAGGTAGGGGCAGCTCTACACAAGAGTTTATGACTGTGTCGTGTGTATGTTTTTTTGTTTGTTTTTAATAATGCGCACCAAACCCTCAGGTAGCAGGGCGCAGCAGTTACAGGAATATTTAAAGCTTAGTTACATCATATAAGTCATTGCATTACAGTGCATACAATTTGGGTAAAGGGTACAGAATCAAGAGTACAGGGTAATATAGTAGCATAATACAGATACAAAGAGTCTAGTGGGGCGTTCAGTAGTAGGAAGCGATTTATAAGATGTCCTTAGTTCGAAGCCAATTCAGTAAATTACGTCTACATATGGCGTATGGCTGTCCCTCTCTAAAAGCAGCAGGGAGTGCATTCCAGGAAAGAGCAGCTTTAACTGGGAAGCTAGCTTCTCCGGCTTTGGTCAGTCTGAATTTTGGAATTTCTAGGCAGAGACGGTTGGAGGATCTGGTAAGGTGAGTAGAGATTCTTCTGGTCAGTCTAGCAGAGAGATAGGGAGGTGCGGCATTATTGAGGCATTTGAATGTGAGGGACACCGTTTTGAGGAGTATCCTATCGCAAATTTTTAACCAGTGCTGGTCTTTTCAGATGTGGAGATATGCTCTCTGCGGGGTATGTTCAGAGCTGCTCTTAAAGCGCTATTTTGCAATATTTTCATTTTGTTTATGATATTTTTGTTAATGCCTACATATGAGGCATTACAGTATTCTAGCTTGGACATTACTAGTGCATTGGCGAGCGTAATGCAGCTAGTTTGGGATAGAAAGGGTCTGCAGGCCCTGATCAGTTTACAAGTGTAGGCTGTGGATGAAGCCATGGAGCTAACTTGTCTTTTGGGAGATAATGTAGAATCAAGGTTAAAAACCTAGTGTTTTTACCTCAGTTACTACTTTGATTACATTGCCATCAATGTTGAATGCAGCGTAGCTGGGGCTGAGTTTTTTTAAGTTAGAGTCAGAGCCCAGAATCAGGATCTCGGTTTTGTCGTCATTTAGGCAGAGTCCATGTGAGGCCATCCATGCCTGAATGAGGAGCTATGTCCTGTTTACCAGAGCCGTGTCTTCAACGAAGTTGCCCGAAAGGGGTATGAGGATCTGGGTGTCGTCAGCAAAGTTAGTGTAGGTGACACCCAGCCTGTCAAGTTTGTCAAAGAGTGTATTCACGAGCTGCCCTACAAGGGGTCCTACAGCCTGATTGGTGCCCCACCCAGCAGTCCACAAGAGAAAAAAGAAACCTGCAATATGAACAATAACATGATTATATACATTAGAAGGCAGTTGTGCAATTTAAAGAAGAAGGGGTCTGGCTAATTACACATGTACATATATTCAGGGAGCAAAACTTTACATTAATTATATGTATGCTTGCTGAGGCCAAGGTGTTGTCATGGTTGCACCTGTCCCCATCTAGCCTACGCCAAGATGTGGGGAACCAGTGTCTGTGGCTCTGAGTCGCAGAGTGCTCGTGCAGCACACTATGCAAGACCATGTCCAGATCCAGGAGAGAAGGTGAATCCTTTGATGAGGAGGGTGAGGCCATTTCCTCATCCACATCACCATGGCAGCAAGAGTGGGACGTTCTCCCCAGTGAGCCGAGGGATCCCGCAAATCATTTCTAGATATTTCACAACTGTCCAGTGCCCAAGTTGGATGTGTCCACCCCCATGCATTGCTGGGACCGTGGTGGAGGCCACCTTTATATTTTGGGTTGCGTGATCATGATAGTGACTGCCTATTTTCCGCGGCATAGCACACAACCCTCCACTTCGGTTAAACGCTGGATGTTGCAACTACAAGATTATGAGGTCGCTCTTTAATTCAAAGTGGGATTGAGTAACCCTGCAGATTACCTGTTGCGCCACCCAGGACGTTCGGCATTGGTACCAGAGGCAATGGAAGTTGAGGCAGACCTTCTTGTGAATATGGTTACACGGATGGCACTTCCAAAATCTATATAATTGCAGGACATCTGCGATGCCACCCATCAGCATCGAGGCAATCAGAAAGTGGTTGATTAGCTTTGTGAATGTCAGTGGAAGTCAAATATTGTCGGGTATCAGTCACAATATGGAACACACTTGTTCATGCAGGGCCTGTGGAGGGCCCTCTCTGAACTGTCTGTGGGCAAAGAAGGGGTCCTACTTCGGGGTATGAGAATTGTAGTTCCCCCATTGCTAGTACAAAGATTAATCAGCATACAAACAGAGTTAACAAAACCAAGGGCAGACTATGAAAAAAGGTCTGGTTCCCTGAACTGCAAAAGAAAGTGGATGCCCTGTTGGCCAGTTGCCAGTGCTGCCAGACAACTGGTGAAATCCAGAGACCCATCCACCATTGAATCGCCTATATGGGCAGCTGTGCACTGGCAAGCTGTGAGCATGAACTTTGGAACTATACAGCAAACCAGGAACTTTTTAGTTGTGCTGGATGAGGTCTCCAGGTATCCCGAAGTACAGTTTGTGTCCTCTACGGTCACAAGAACTGTGCTGCCTGTCATAGAGGACATATTTGCGGCTCATGAGTTTCCATGAAATGTAAGGACAGATAATGGGCCCCCATTTTAAAGTGCTGACTTTGCAGCATTTATGGAATTTCTATGTCCTTCTATGTCGCCGCATCACACCATGCTCGCCAAGATCCAATGGCAATGTGAAAAGATGTATGCAAACTTTGAATAAAGCCTTCCTGATTGTGCATGAAAATGATACACCAATGAAAACAGCATTGACCACCTTCCTGATGGCATACAAAATGACCCCGCACACGGCTGCTGGGGTGTCTCCTGCAGAGGCGTTTCTGAACAGGAAAGTCCGGTCGTTAGTGCATGAGCACAAGTCCAAACAGACATAAGGAATTGACCATTTGTTGCTGTAACATAAACAGAGGTTCAACAATGAGAAGGAATTGTTCTGGAGAAGAATGATACTGTCCCTTATACAATTCGGAGAAGCAGCAAATTTAAGGAACAGGAAGCCCAGTTCTAAATTATTTATGCTGGTTGAAGCAACTCAATGGACAGTAGGGGACAGCAGAGGCTCAATGGTCACATCCACCAGAGATGATGAAGTGGTCACAAGGATCTGCATTTGGTTCAAGCAGTCCTCATCAAGGAACTGTACTGCGGGTTGCCTCGGAAGTCACCAGCATAAAAGGAGTGTATACCAGGCAAGAAGTAACACAATTTATTCTGGGCTCAGTTACAGCTGGGAAAGCAAAATTCAAACAGAATGCGGTGCAGAAATGCATAAGAAGAGCTGTCGAAGTTGACGCCCGAAGGTGCAAAGGTTGTACCATTAAAATGTTTTCGAAGGTGAAAACATTTTAATGGTACAAACTAGTTTGCATCTAAGCACAATGAAACGTTGGGTCAATCCCCCAAATGAAGCTAATTGGCAGAGCTATGTTATTCCCCTATAGCGGGAAATACATTATCCTGAAATGATTATGTCCCGCAAGTCTTACCACACCACCCTCGACCTCCACTGTGACGTCACAGTCCAACCCACAGTTCCCACATTATGGTGCCAAAACATTGAGACATTTGAGATGACCAGCGGATCATTATTCATCTGCCACAGGACAGCTCCACCTGTTTCCCATGAGAGCACAATCAATCATGTCACTACAAGTGCCTTGAACTGTTAACAAGTTATGGACTTAATGTTGCAGCCTAGGAACTCTTTGAGCCACGTCCCAGGCTGAGATGTGCTGAGGAGCGATATGAAACCGCTATGGGGCATTTTGAAACTGTCAGTACACCAGTTTCTGGAACTAACATGCTGAATTATAAAATGGTTGTACATTTGCTGTCTTTCCGCGGCACTCATGAGCTTTGCTTCCTGACCTCAAATGTATCGAGAGCTTTTTATTTCTTTCTGCAAGATCCTGGGCATGTGTAGTTTGCTATGTGTTGCCAGCTTCTACAACTGCTAGGCAGATGAATAAACTGAGAATTTATTTTCTAGTGAAAGTGAGCACCCAGGCCTGTTTGCACTGCTTAAATGTAATGTTACGTTCCACATACTCACCTGTAATTCAAGCCTTATTACCTGTAGGTTATTTATTTAGAACACCATTAATATGAGCATTCTCCAGCCTAAAGGATAACCCTATGCAGCCATTGCTAAAGCCCCCCTCCCTTTTTAGTGGCCTATTCCTGCAGCTGATCAGTTTGCACCATTTTACTGTGCGGAACTTGCATTTCCACTGCAGAACAATGATGACACTCTGGTAGAGGAAGAGGCTGAAGAGACCAGGTCGACAGTGGAGGGCGAACTTCCCTGGAATGGCCAAGAAGTGGCAGTGATGAGTCAAACAATATCCCCTTTGGAGTCACCTACCGAAAACGATTGTGGCTTAGGGGCATAGGTCAGTTATGTGCAGATACCTTTGAAAATGAAGAACTATGTTATGGACCATGATGATTAAGGACAGTCAGGACAACAAACTATCTATACCTCATTGGATAGAGGTGGACTTTGGTAGAAATTGTTATATAAAATTCAAATTTTTAAGGCCATGTTATTAGGGGATGTTTTAGCTCTCTGATATTGTTAACATCAATATTTGTTTTACGTTTTGAAGTGTTAGTGTTAATTCAGTGATATAAATAGACCTTGGTAATTTGTAGCACACTGCTGTTGCTGCTATTGTCTACAAGCAACTTGGCTGGGCAAAGCTTTTCTCTGGTTATAGAGTTGTCAATTGTTTTATGGTTAAAACCACAAAGGCAGAAGTAGGGCTGGAGACTCAGAATGCTCTAATCAGCTTCGTGAAACAGGCAGATTAGATAAGTAAAGCGATCGTCATCTGTCATCAATAAACTTTAAAAAATAATTTCCAATCCGGTCCCACATGATCGCACTCGTTTCTGTTGCTTGTCAATTCACCTTTTCTCAGTTTCCATCCCGTTCATGTCTCTCTGCAGACTGTAGCATAATTCTAACAAGGTATTGTTATCAATATTTTCCATGGATGATTTTTCGGTTTGTGTATTCCCCTTTCAATGTTTGGTCCTCTGTAGCTACAATAGCTAGTACCATTGCATAATAAGTAATTTTCTGTGCTTGTCCACAAAAAACAAAAGGCCTCATCATGAGTTGGGCGGTAGCCCTTAAATCAAGCAGAAACTGTATTAGCGCCGCCAATAACGCTCCGCCGGATCATGACTGCAAATCCCGACGGCGCTATAACACCTTGCGCAAATACAGCTGGCTGTAATAACAATGGCTGTAATAGCGCCGGCAACCAAACGCGCTATTACAGAGCCATCACAAGTACAGTGTTGGCGCTCTTAGTAATATTGCCAAAAATACCCCCGGCCAAAACCTGGAGGTAAAAGAACACATGATATAGCAATGAGGGCCCAGGTGTAAACAATGCACACAAGAGCCATCATCACCGCTGTGCCCCCACTTGTGAAGCTTTTGTCCGTTTAACAGTACCTCGGGATTGGCAGCTTCCAACATACCATTGCCATGATGCATGGTATGGCCCAGTCCACCTTCAGTGCCATGCTGGGACAGGTGCTGGATGCACTGCTGCTCCATGTCAATGAGCACATTGCATTGCTAGCCACACAGGCACAGGTCAACCAGGTCAAGGCCCAGTTCCATGCCATTGCCCAAGTCCCGAACGTCATTGCAGCCGTAGACTGCACACATGTTGCAGTGGTAGCACCGTGGGACCATGAGGCAGCCTACAGGAACCGGAAGAGTTACCATTCCCTGAACGTGCAGATGACCTGTAGCCCTGACCTAACATTCAGCCACTGCTGCGCCTGCTACCCACGATCCACCCACAACTCCATGCTACTGCGCGAGCCAGCCAGTCAGCCTACATCAGACATGCACCAAGGCCAACACACATGGGTGAGTACAATTCCTGAATGAAATGCATGCCAACGTTCACCAGAAGGGATGTGGGAGGCAGACACACAGAAATCCCTGCATGCCACCAGGAGACACAGCCAGAACTAGCACTGCACCATTCACATGCATGTGTTTCGCACGAGAATCCCTGCACACATTCCACACAGCAGAACATACAGAAGTTGAATGCCACACACTTGGGAAAGCACAATCACATATGGAAAGACAACAACCACAGTGCATCTTGTGTGTGTTGCAGTGCTGCTCCTCACCCTGACACCCAAGAGCTATCTCACCCCGGGCACCACACAGGAATGCCAATTGAGTCCAATTGTAAGTACATCCACAAAACCACTGTAGACGAGAAGGTGGAGTCACGACCATGAGCATCCCTGAGATAGTGACCTCTGAATGGCCATTCACATGCCTGGCCAAATGTAGATATATGTTCCAAGTAGCGAACGGCGACACTAGACATAGCGACAGCCACAACACATCACCTAACAACATATTACGTGAACAGGCAGATATGACCAGAGCCACATCCTGAAGTAAGGGATGCACCACTGTGGCAATTAGACACAGGGGTGGTGTATGCATTAAGTACCCCATAAAGGAAATGGTGCACATTGCAGAGCACACATGGTGCAAATGAAGACACCCTAATGAAAGTAGTAATCTAAGTATGACCGTACTTGTTCAGCATGAGTGTCACACACATACCCATAAACATGTTCTTCGATCCACTGCTGCATGTATATTGCCACCAAGTGCATGCAAAATGAACCTGACACATAACACCTTTCCAATTTCCACAGGCTGCATGTATAGGTCAGCCCATACATGTCCCGAATGGTGAAGGATGTATACCAACATTGCAATGAGATAGCATGTACCTTTTGCACACATCCATGACAATATTGCTTAGTATAATGATGTGTGACCCTCGTACATCCACTGAACCTACCTAGGCCTAATGTACAAGTTTTCTCCCCTGGAGGTGATTCTGGATACCCACAGTACACATGGCTCATGGCCCCTGTGCGTAATCCACAATCTCAAGCTGAGCTGGCATATAACATTGCCAATACTGTACACGTAGCTGTGTGGAAATGGCATTTGGATTGCTGAAGGCACGTTTCCAGTGCCTAAACCATACGGGAGGGGCACTGATGTATGCACCAGAGAAAATGGAGAAATAGTACTCACCTGTCCCATGCTGCACAACATCTGCTGCCACAGGCATGTGCCACTGCTTCCGGATGCTGATGACCAAACACCTGGTGAAGTGAGTGACGATGACCATGTGGCCATAGCCGGGGCAAATGCACACATGGATGGGGTGAGGGAGAGGAGGTTGGCCAGACAGGCCTTGATTGAAAACCTTTTTCTGATCTGGTGGATGTGTACTTGTCACTTACTTCACTTGTCAAATAAAGAGCACTTGAACACAATCATGAATGTCCAAGCATTCAATGCAGTATGAACTGGGTTTATTTTGCAATGAACAAACCCCTCTCCCCCACCAGCCCACCAACACACATTCCCCCCTCCAACACCCCAACACAAATTCTCCCCTCCAACACCCCAACATACATTCCCCTCCTCCCCCCCCCAACACCCCAAAACAGTGCATGTGTGTTCATGTGCCCGGGCCTCAGCCCAACTGTGCACTGTCCTCCATGATGGATGTTGAAGTTTTCCACATCCGGAACCCTCTGGTGAGCGGCGCTGTGGATGGCGCAAAGAACGTCACCTGGGTGAGCCCTGCAGGGATCCTTCTGTGGGTGTCGTGGAGGTTGATGGTAATGAATCCACCAACTGCAGCTGCTGGCGGAGGAGATTGTTGGATTCCCGCATCTGCTCTGCATGAGCAGATTGAACCTCGCAGAGCTCCCGGACTCTCTGCTCAAATCCAGTGAGGGCTGCAGTACACCCCTCTACCACTCTATGGGGTGGGCATTGTTCCGTGCCATGGTCTTGGATGCCCCCTTACTAGCACAGCTAATTGTCTTTATGTGGCGGTTGTGCTCAACCGCCATGGCCTCAATTCTCTGACATTCCTCAATTAAGTCCAGCCACCCCATTACAGCAGCTCCCGTGAATCTGGGTCTGTCAGGTGTGGTGTTTACCGTCCTGCCATGTGTACGCGGGGTGTGTTACGCTCACCTGGCTCCCACAGAGGCGTCGATCTGGACTGGACTGCTGCGGTCTCCACCAATGTGACGCGTAGGGCCGAGATGACGGACTGGACTGGCCCACCTAGCTTTGTTTGCTTGGCCCGTAGGAATATTCTTCTGCAAATGGAAAAAAGGGATTAACCACCCGTGGAGTTGAGCGTAAATCCCCCCACCCCACTGTTCTCCCCACTGATCACCTTGGATAGTCATACCTGATGATTTGAAAAGATGAGCTCTCCATCCTGCATTGAGCGCAGGGGCGCGTAGATAACCAGTTGCTTCACTGGCTCGAAGGAATTGGTGAGTTCCAGGACAATATTGATTCCGATATTCCCAGCAAGACGCCGTAAGTATGTAGTTCGTAAGAGTTCAAATGCCTGACTTTCACACTTGTCCGATTCCTTGCAGGTTGCAGCTTGACCCTACTGAAGAGTTCCTCGTGGCAACCGGTAATGTTCTGGTAAGGATTTGTATTATCCAACACAGTTCGATAAAATAATGTCCATATGTAACCTGTTGCTTTCTCCCTTATTCAGGCGTTGAGAGAAAGTATGAAGTCTCGGGGAATAATGCCTCTGGCGGTAAAATCAGGTAAGTCTTTTGTGGTGAGGAGGGTTCCCCTTGTTAGTCCCTTGTTTCACCTTGCTGTCCTTTTGTTTCCCCTTAGGGGCCGGGGTTCGGCTAGGGTGCAGTGGAAGCTGCGCCGACCCGTGAAGAAGAATAGTACCCCCGGTGGTAAAATCAGGTAAGTCTATGGGGGTTATTCGTCTGTGTATTCCCTTGGCTCACCTTGCTCTTCTTGTCTTCTCCTTAGGTGCCGGAGTGCGGTGGGAACATGCAGGAGGATGCAGTGAAATGTGAAGATGCTGCGAAGGCCGGTGAGTTCAGCGCGGTGCTGCAGCAGGCGAGGCGACGTGCATAAAATAACTTCTTTCTTCCAGCTCGAAGGCACGATGGATCGGGAATTCAGGTAAGGATCAAAGGTATTGCTCTTGTCCTAACCTTTTCTCCTTCTTTCTCCCTTTTTCTAGGAGCTCCAAACTTGAGGCGGGCATGGCAGAAGACTGGATGCAGACTTGCAGGCACGGTGAGCGTTACGCTGCTGGATGCAGAATAACGCGAAGCGTGTGCTGCTCTTCGGGCGTGGTTTAAATAGCCCCCAAAGTATTCCCATGTAAGTATTCCTCCCCAGCCCCACCGAGTAAAAAAATAGTCCCTAGGTAAAATAGTCCCTTCCAAGCCTCGTTTGGCTTGGAGCTCTTGCAGCATGGTCTGCATCAGGTAAGTTTGCAGCATGGTCTGCATCAGGTAAGTTTTAATCTATGAGCCTGGCGCCTATGGCACCAGGACTGACTCTCCATATGAGCCTGGTGCCATAGGCGCCAGAACTGCACCCAAGTAGCCCCTAGCGGGGGTATTTGGGCTTGCTTGGGGTAACTTGATGCCTGCTTCCGGGGTTGCTGGACTTGGTCTGGGTCCTCGGGGGTAGGCATCATGACAGGGTGGTAGGGGAGCTGTTATTGGACATGTCGGCCTGTCTGGTGGGGTTGACGCAGGTGGAGGGGCTGCCTAGGTGAGAACACCAGTGGACCATGTAGTTCTTCAGTGGATGTGTGCCTGTCCTCGGTGTCTATTCCACTGGTGGCTACCTCCACATCTTGCCACCCCCTGCTGGCTTCGGGCGTTTGGGGCCATGACACCCTGGTGGCCTGGGGAAGTTGCGCTGGTCTGACTGGGCTGCAGTGGGGTGAGCTGGGGTGTGTCCTACGCCATGCTTTCTCAGGCCAGTTCCTTCTCGGGATGGTGGTGCTGGTCGATGCACATCTGGACGTGCGTGTGGACGGGCCTGCTTCCTCTCCGTCATCACTGCCCTGCGATGATCACTGCGTGCCTGTGGGGTACATAGAGTCTGGTATGAGGAGAGTGCAACTTACATTTGCATCATGCATTTCATAATTTACAGTGGGCAAGGGCACTTTTTGTCACGCTTGGCCGTTACATGTTTGTTATTTACTATGGTGGATTTGCTGGGACGTGCTATAGGGACACTGCTCGGACATGTTGGCGTGGCATCTTGAGATGTCTGATGTGAATGCACAACTCCCATGGCACTGTACGTGAGGGGGGGCTTTGGTACGCATGCTCACATCACCTTGCTTTGGCCAGGCCATGGATCTGTTTTCCTTGGGGCTAACATTGATACATTGGAGATACTTCAGGCTATTCTGAATACCTGGGAGCATTAGGGTACAGTGGTACAATGGCCAACTCACGCATTGCAACCACTAACATTCACACTGGGTAAGGAGGGGTGGGCCAGACACAATAATGCATTTACATTGGGGGAGGATTTCTCACCTTCAACTGCCTGGGTGCCAGTGCCTGCCTCCGCTCCTCCAACTCCCTCAATTGTAACCATGTCAATCAGGGTGGTCATCTGCTCCTCTGACGGTGTGAGCTCCGGTGGTGGTGGCCCTCCTCCAGTCCCCATGGTCTCACTCCTGTGCTGGGCCAGGAGCCCACGGACATGGGCCCGCAGGTCATTGAACTGCTTCTGGCAGTCCTCCCCATCCCCGGGCACACGGCCCATCGCTGTCACCTTCTGGCTGACTAGTCTCCAAATCTGTGTGCGCCGCTGTGCGTTGGTCTTACGCTGCTGTGGCCCATACAGCTCATCTTGATGGCGCATGACCTCCTCCACAAGAATAGTTAGTTCTTGGTCAGAGAACTTGGGTTTTCTGACACTGTAAGAGGCAGACTTGGCCCAGGTACGCTCCTGTGACATTTTGCAGGATTTTCACTGGTGGATGGCTTCCAGGGACTGCGATTTTCTGCAGATTACAATTTCCAAAATGGCTGCCGCTTTATTTCCCATTCTGGTAGTGAAGCATTTCCCGCAGCACTATTACTGCGCACTAATAGTGCCGTAGCCCAACGGTAGTGCAATGAGCGCTGGATTTTAGGGTTCGCAGCACCTGCTTCCGCCGGATGATATTTGCATTAATGCCAAGGTCGTGTGCTTGTGCACACCAACTCTTGATTTGGCGCTGTTAACGCCACACATCTTCCCAACTCGTGATGAGGCCCAAAATCTTAATTTTACAGGTTGAAAATTCACATGGCCATTTTTATGTATTGAGGATACAGGGTATTTGATCCAGTTATACTTAAAGAAGCAATCAACAGTCAGCAGTGCAATACAAAGTCCCGTTCACTGTTAGTCATATGCCAGACATTATAGGGAGCGAGAGAAAGAGTAATTAGCTTGGCGGGTGAATGATGAGGAGTGCATTTTACAGAGGCAGGAGAGAGGACAAACAACATATGCAAAGGTCCAAAAAACAAAAGCTATATACAGTGAAGTTGAAAGCAGGTTGCTCTGGGATGGAGTGTAATGTAGTAATAGGTAAAGTTTGGGTCTTCAAGATTTAGTTTTAATTAGAATTGAAATGAGTGGGCAGTTGTAGATTTGTTTACATAAATGGGAAGGGGGTTTCAGTGAAGCAGGGCAACAAAGTAGAAGGAGCAGAAGCAAAGGGTAGTCCAGATAGGATGGGGAACAGAGAGATTTGGGAGTGAAGAAGAGCAGGGGGTGCATGGGGATGAGTTACGAGAGATAGTATTGACTAGGTAGGGGGAGTAAGCCCATGTCAGGATTTGAAAACAAGTAGTAGAAATTTAAGGAGGATCCAGTTTTTCATTGACCAGCATGGAGGCAGTGTTTGGAGGTGGGGGGACAGTGGAGGAAGACTACAGATTATGTGTGGCAAATTTGAGTATCTGTCAAGTGTGAAGAAAGAGTAGAGGCCATCTGAGGTGGCCATGTTCCATGAGATGGAGAAGGACCAATACAAGAGTTAAGAGGCACTCCATTCAATAGCTGTTTTCTGATTTGCTTGGTTTATGAGGGTCTGAAGAAGAGAGGAGCTGTTTGCCATATCAAAAGTGGCCAAGAGCTCAAGTACGATCTACCCTGACAAAGCCAGTAAAGAGTTTGACCATTACAATAAAGCATACGTGGTATGATATAGAATGCAGAGAAGAAAGGAAATTGTTACTTATGGTCTTAAAAAGAAGTGACCCGGCCCAACGTATGCACACTGATTCTTGTAACTATTGTTTAAACATCATGCAAGCAAAGCTTTTCAGGTCTTGAGTTCTTTTCTGAATTACAGGAGCATGGGGGGCAAGTCTGATGCTGACAGGGAGGAGATTCCATAATCTTGGGCCATAGGCAGAGAAGGCTTGTTTTCTGGTCCTTTCCTTTTTGCAGTGGCAGATTTTAAGTCTGCACATGTCCTGGCTTCTAGTGGTGTGCTGTCCACCAGAGATGCTGAGTTTCTCTACAAGGTAGCTGCGTGACCTGAGGGGGACTGCCTTATAGATGATGCAGCAAAATGTGAAGGTGATTCATGCCTGCAGTGGGAGCCAGTGAAGGTCAATGAGGACCGGGGTGATGTGGTGGCATCTGCGCAGCCCCTTGATGAGGCATGCAGCCGCGTGTAGGACATTTCTCAGGGGCACAAGGGAGGATGACGGGAGGCCTTTGAGGAGTGCAATGCCCCAATCCAGGTGGGATAGGAACAGTGCTTGAATGGTGGATCTAAAGCTGTCTGGTGGAAGGAAGGGCTTGACATTTCACAGGAGGGAGAGCTGATACCAAGCTGTCTGAGTTTTCTTAACTATGTGTGTCTTGAAGGAGAGGTGTTTGTCGATGTGGAACCCGAGGCACTTTGCGAAGGAGGTGAGCTCATGTGTGAAGCTCTCAGAGTTCATGGTTGATTGCCAAGTCTGTATGTCTGGGTGTTTGGTGTTGTTGGTGAGGAGTAGGAATTCGGTCTTGGGTGGGTTGAGCTTCAAATATGCACTGGACATCCAAGACTGAATCAGCGAGAGGCAGGTTTTGAGCCTATGGATGTCCTTGATGGAGTCGATCGTAATGATTACAAGATTTTATGCCACATGCAGATTAATATTGGACAATCCCAAATGTTGATTTACCAAAGTATTTAAAGATGACTGTGACATTCTACACAGATACAGCATTGTTAGATAAAGTTGACAATTTTTATGATCTGTGTATGAGGTTTTCTATGGTCACCTCAGATTGAGAAGGTGGCCACATGCATGGCACACTTAACATTGGTATACTGTGATTCTCTACAAATAATGGGGCAAATGCTTTCCACCCAACTATTAAAGTGTATAAAGCTAAGTCTGGTGGTATTGCCAGGTATGCTGCTGGTTTGTTGGCAACAGACTCCCTGGGCCCGATAGGAGGAGCGTTGAAAGAACATTTCAAAAAGCCTTTTCAGATAAATTGCACTTTTAATGAATTATTGTATCTGGAAATTAAATTCACTGACTGAAATACAGTGTTCCCCTTTGATTTTATGGTTCTCCACATATGGAGTAATTCAAAGGGAAATTTGACACAATTAATTCTGCCAGATCTCTTGCACTTGTCTGACTGCAATTAATGCTATTGGCTAACTTATTTAAAGCAATCATTATCCTCATTGGACATTTTGCACTTTTATGAAACCCCACAGGATGTGACCAAAAAAGATAACCAGCAATTGCCTGTGTGAGAAACCAGAAGGTGTCTCACCCACTAGTGCCCGGGGATCTGTCATCCATGTGGCCAGGACATGGCCATTGCTTTTGGATCCAGTTCCTGGGGGTAAACCAGTGGAGGAGGATCCCCGGAATACAGGGTCTTCAGGGCGTAGAACACAGGACTTTGAGATGCGGTATCCCCTTCCCTGTAACACATTGTCCCCATCCTACCAAGTAGGATACTTAGGAACTCAACACCCCTCTGCCCCTTTTCCCGACACAAATACTTTCTCACGGTCAACTCACTGTGAGAGAAAACAGACTAACACCTGAGCCGTATACCTGACATGTCCCAACATAAGGATCATGCAGAGTCAGGCAATTACTGAAAATTATACACACCTGACTTCAATCACGCTTTCCCACACAGATAAAAGGCGGAGCACGAACTGAGGAAGGCAAAACACACAAGGGAGCAGCAGTTCCAAGATGGCAGTTTAATACGAGGAGAAAGACAGCAAGACCAGAGAGGGTTGCAAGGAGGGAAGTGCCCTTGACCTTTTTCTGAGAAAAAGCACTACTTTCACAAACCCTCGAGAATAAGAAACATAAGACCGGGAATTAAAGCTGAAGAAAGGTGCATTGTTTGTCAAATGTACCCGGAGCTCTCCTGCATCGATGGCAAGGAGGAGCGATTGGCGCGGTGTTACTGTCCTTACTCCTACAACAAAGCAGAGCCATTAAAGTCATCACAGCTGGTGAGCTGGGGACACTGATAGCATACTGGTCTGTGTTACAACCAAGATTGCAAGCAGCAACATTGTATGAAGAAATCTAGTAAAGAAAAGAGTGTGAGGGTATGTGATTATCGACGCAAATATAAATGAATATCCAATGAGTGACTGAACCTTTGAAACGAAGATAGATACCATATACAGAGTGGTACAACACCAGATGGGTGCTCATCCGAACGTCTCTGTTAGGTATCCAACTGAGAGTGTAAAATTGTGAACTGTGAAATTGAAGTGGTCCTGCAATGGGTCAAGCTAAACCCTATGCACATTTCAAAGTCTTCGATAGCTAATACGAACTGCAATTGGTCTGAGCCCGACTGAGGGAGACTAACTGTGTAAAAAGAGATCTGAGCCTGGCTGAGGGGGATCCGGGGTGAACCGTGAGTCAACCAAGAAAAGATATTCTAGAAGCATTGGAGAGGAGGATCTGAGCCCAGAAGAGGGGGATCCAAACTAAAGATTCTGGTATAAAAAGGATCACTTGTGTCTGTCTTACTTTGATACCATGCCTTCCTTACATATGGTGTCAGGATGGGGATGTGATTCAATGGATACAAATTTAGAATCCATGCTGATAATTGTCGTACCACCAAAGGGGAAAATAGAATCATTGAACTCCTTGACTCAGATCATGTGTCCACATTTAAAGCGGTTTTGCTCTCTCAACTACATATCCCAACTAGTCAACAAGACTTGTTCTTCAAAACCTGAGTACTATTAGATACCCTCCCACTCGCTCACTATCATATCCAACAGTGGGATTGAATACTATTGAAAATCCGACCAGCCTTCACCTTCATTCGACCTAGTGCCCTAACCCCACCCCGCTCCCGTACCTTTTGTTTGTTGGTACCCAATCACCATCAGTTGCGGGGCCATCAGGGTTAGAGACCAACACACCTTAATCTTTCCCTTCGGCGGAATAAGATTCAGAAGGATCAGACTACTTTGAAACTTTACCAGAAGGAGGCAAAACCTTTTTTTTCTGATTCAGAAAAAAACACTGAAGGAACCCTTACCCCACCAGAAGAAATGGCCCACCTAGTTGATGTCATAGCCCAGTTAGCGGCCCATCAAATGTAGGCCGAGTCCATGCTTCAAGAAAACCTGATGAAATTAGTTGAGTTGCAAGCCAGACCCCTACTACCACAGGAGATACTTCGACCAAACCTAGAAGTCGAAGATCTAGGGAACTTCTTTCTGAATTTCAAACGATTGGCCGAATAGTTAGGATGGGAAGAAAACCTAAAAGGTGTTATTTGGGACCCCTGTTGAAATGGGAACTACAGACCCCCTACCAGCTACTCAATCTTGCCCAGAGAGCCACCTTTGTATCCATAAAAGAAGGGTTATTGAATAGAGTGGGCCAAACTTGTAACTTCTATCAGCAAAAATTGGGAACCATTAGATTAAATCCTGGAGAAACCCTGCTTGAAATGGGCGAATGTATCAAAAATACAGTAGCCCTCTGGCTCAAAAACAAATCTCTGGAACAACTGATAGAGATGGGTACGTTAGAACAGTTCACCGATTCCTTGCACCCTTTTCTACAAAAGGCTGTATTACAATTAAATTGACCTACCCTAACCATGGCCATTGAAACTACACAAAACCACTCGGATGCAGCCAAACACTTCTACTCGGTACATCGAGGTGAGGAAAGGAAGGATTACACACCTACCACCGACCCCAACCTCAGGGAGTAGACGAACAAGGAGGGTCATATAAAATCAAGAAATGGATATTGAAAGAAAGAATAGAAGCCAAAAGATCCGACCATAGAAGTAGACAAGAAAGTAAAAGGGAGGAAATTAAAGGAAGCAAACAAGCTCCCCTTATTTGCCTTTCATGTAGAGAAACTGGGCATTTGGCCAGGCACTGTCTGAAAAATGTAAAAGAAGAGCCTATGGAAATAGGCTGCTTGAAGGGAGAAGAGTGGAAAGAACCCAAAGAAGATCTAGAGACCTTCAGCATAGGTTTATGCCAGTATTCTGCTGACTCAGGTAGTAAGCAAACCGCCATAAGAGCTGACCTGGTCATGACAACGGACCTCGAAAACGCTACCCTAGTTAGTTACCTGTGTACATGGAGACAATGAGATTTACCCCAAAATACCTGTGTACATTAACATCCGGGGTGAGTCATGTTTAATATCTTCTGCCACTATTCCTGGACTCCCTGAGGAAGTCATTGTGGGTCAGGATTTCCCTACATTTTCCACCCTTTTGCCGGAATCCTCACCTCTCTATAGAGAGTTTTCAGCTCAAGACCGCTGGCACTCTAATTAGTATTCCAAAGAATTCTCCAATATGGGATTGGGACAAGGCAGAATCCCATGAACCTCCCACTAGGTATAAAGAACTCATAAAACTAGAATCAACCTCTAGAGACCAGTTCGTTGATAGTTGATGAGAGACCAATTACACCACCTCGCCTCTACCTACACATTCAAAAAGAAATCAGTGCAATATGCGAGAGTCCTTGGGTATATCTCCTCCCTGTTCTTTCCCAGGTCTTAACAATGAAGGAGCTGGACAAAGACCAGTCATATCCACCTTGCATAGGGGAAACCAGAATGTGTCTCACCTGCTAGTCCCCGGCGATCTGTATTCCAGGTGTGAAATATCTACTGTGTAGATAGAGCCGGCCCTAGTATGTGCTGGTGTGCCGCCTACAAGGTAATGTAGAGGTCCTCACCCTTTCCTCTCTCACTACTTTCCTCAATATCTAAAACATACATGCACACTTACTGGTCGATGGTTTCAATCTTTATTTGTACCTCCTCCAGTGTGTGTGTCTTATCCAAAAGTGTTTCTATGACCACTAAGGTCAGAGAACTGTAAAAAAGCTGAATTTCTATTCACCCAGCAAGTTATTTATTATATTGGGTATATACAGCTTAGATTGATTACTTATGCAATCCCTTTCATCTATGTATGTAGGGTCTCAGAGTATGGATTATCAGTCCAATACTACTACAACAATAGTCAACCGGTTTCAGCGGTGCAAGTTAGTAGCCACTTTCTTCAGGACAAATGCTTCTTAGTGTTGCATCCTTCGTGCAATACAATTCTTTTCCATGGATGCTCAGAGGTATCTTCGGGGATCCAATGTGCTTTAAACGGGTTTGTCCCTGAGTCCTATGGGGTTAAAAAACAAGGAAAAAGAATGTAACACTAAGAAGCATTCGTCCTGAAGAAAGCAGCTACTAACTTGCACCGCTGAAACCGGTTGACTATTGTTGTAGTAGTATTGGACTGATAATCCATACTCCAAGACCCTACATACATAGATGAAAGGGATCATATAAGTAATCAATCTAAGCTGTATATACCCAATATAATAAATACCTTGCTGGGTGAATAGAAATTCAGCTTTTTTACAGTTCTCTGACCTTAGTGGTCATAGAAACTCTTTTGGATAAGACACACACACTGGAGGAGGTACAAATAAAGATTGAAACCAACCACCAGTAAGTGTGCATGTATGTTTTAGATATTGAGGAAAGTAGTGAGAGAGGAAAGGGTGAGGACCTCTACATTACCTTGTAGGCGGCACACCAGCACATACTACGGCTGGCTCTATCTACACAGTAGATATTTCACATACAGGGCTAATACTAGTTATGCTAGGGACACAGCTGCAGGAATAATTTTTAAATAAATTTCCTTCTGTTTAAAATGTGTTAAAAGACTAGGGTACAAACAGGAGGTGACTACCCGTCGTCTCCATTTTGTAATTTCCCTGTCTTCCAGGTGGCCAGGACATGGCCATCGATTTTGGATCCAGTTCCTGGGGGTTGACCAGTGCGGGAGGATCACCTGGATGATGAAGGGTCTTCAGGGAGTGGGATTGGGATACCGGATGGTGAGACGCAGTATCCCTTTCCCTGTAAAACCTTTTCCCCATCCTCCAGGTAGGATACTTAGGAACTAAACCCCCCCCCCCCACATTCTCACGGACAGCTCACTGTGGCAGAAAACGGATTAACACTGGAGCCGTATACCAGACATGTCCCAACACAAGGGTTAGGCAGAGTCAGTCAATTACTGATAATTACACACACCTGACTTGCATCAGACTTCCCCACATGGATAAAAGTCGGAGCATGAAAGCACACTGTGAGCAAGGCAAAACACATGAGGAAGCAGAAGTTACAAGATGGCAGTTTAGGACAAGGAGAAATACAACAAGACCAGAGAGGGTTGCATGGAGGGAAGTGCCCTTGACCTTTTCTGAGAAAAACTGCTACTTTCATGAGCCCTCGAAAATAAAAAACATAAGACTGTGAATTAAAGCTGAAGAAAGTTGCATTGTGTGTTGAAGGTACCCGGGCTCTCCTGCATCAATAGTCAAGGCGGGGAGGAGTGATTGATTTGGTGGTACTGTCCTTGGCTCCTAAAATAAAGCAGCACCAGTAACATCATTGCAGCCGGTGAGTCAGGGAGACTGATCGGTCTGTGTTAGAACCAAGGTTGCAAGCCGCAACATTGTATGAAGAAATCTGCAAAGAACAAAGTGTGCAGCATATGTGATGAGCGACGTGAATATAATTGAATATCCAAGGAGTGACTGAACTTTTGCAACCAAGATAGATACCATATATAGAGTGGTCTGGCACCACGTGGGTGCTCATTCGAAGGTCTCTGTTAGGTATCCAACTGAGTGTATAAAATTGTGAACTGTGAAATCGCGGTGGTCCTGCAAGGGGGCAAGCTAAATCCTGTGCACATTCAAAAGTCTTTGATAGCTATCACAAACTGCGATTGGTCCGAGCCCGGCTGAGGGAAACTCATTTTGTAAAAAGGGATCCGAGCCCAGCTGAGGGGGATCCGGGGTATACCGTGAGTAACCCGAGAAAAGATATTCTATAAGCATTGGAGAAGAGGATCTGAGCCCAAAAGAGGGGGATCCAAACTAAAGATTGTTGTATAAAAAGGACTTGAGCCCAGCTGAGGGGGATCCAGGGTGAAGAGTGGCACACCTGACTTGAGTATTTATAAAGGAAATTTTGTTTGTTTTGGTACATCAGAACCTCTGAAACAAAGGACTTTGATAACTTAAGAGACTTGGCAGAGAACGCCCTGATGTTGGTAATGGAACTGTGCCCTTGTGTCGAAGAAGCCAGAGAGTGTGCAATGCTCGAGTGAACCACTTTGTCCTGTGCTGAAAACGTGGGGAAGGGAAGCCAAAGGCCTGAACATCCTGACTTATCATTTTGTGAACACTTCTTTCTTTTTCATGAACATTACCCCCACACTATTTGTAGTTAGCGGTAAGGATTGGCAATAGGTTTATTTAGTATAGGCCCTTTTATTTTGACGAGACTCCACTAAGACTGCGTTATTTGATGGTTGTAGCTTGCTTCCTTCTGTGGATTTAGGATTAGATACGCGTTTATCACACCCTTGTTAAAGTTCAATAAACACCCTTGAACTGTGGTCACTTGGTCCTGTCTTTCTTTGATACCATGCCTTCCTTACACCTGTTATTATGAAAGTGAATTATTAGTAGCAGGGTGAAGAAAATCCCCCATTGGAAGCTTTCAAATGTTGAAATCACTATTTATTCTCATAAGAATTATCTAGCTTTTGTCTCTATTCCTAAAGCAAGAACATGTTTTTCTAGACTCTGTTTTAATCAACTACTGACAGCTACCTTGGTTGCATTGTTGCAGAATATGTGCAATTTATTATGTAATTGTGACTATGTCAAAATTGAAACACATATTAATTTTTTTTCTAGGTTTTACCTTAAGCTGCATATTTGTTACAAAAGTCCTATTATCAGAATGCTTAAACTAACACAATGACAAGATGCATTCTGTATATTTATGCAGGCTACAGATTATAACATTGTTTGGAGTCTTGAACATTTCTTAATGGCTGCAATGAATATTTAAACAAAGCTGATTTTAATGATATGTAATGGAGTAACATCTTCGGTCTGATTGATTGTTTTTTTAGTATTTATATAACTTCCATTTTATTAGGTGAAGTTTTTATTTATACTGTAATAATATAAGTTGGTGTTATTTATTTTTAGATTGAAGGATGTATTTATTGAGTCATAATGTTGTATATTATGTTTTGTTTGTTGTGAATGAATTTATATTTCAACTGAACTGAGGTAGAACAAAGATGGACATTAGTTTGTAGTGGTGAGCAGTTAGAAAGCTAGAGATGTAGGTGGGGGCATATTCAGTAGAATGATGCCATCAGAAACTAGATTAGAGAGGGTTCCTGAGCTCAGTTCAGAGGAGATCCGGTTGAACACAAGTCATTTAAGGATTTTAATGTGGTTGGGGAGCAGAGCAACAGGATGATGGATAGCAGGATTCTCATGGTCAGACAAGGGTTCCTTTAGGATTGGTCGACCAGTTGTAACCTTGAAATTGGATGGAATGTTTACAAGGAAAAGTGAGAGATGAGGCAGGGGAGATATAGGAGCAAGGTAGAGGTGCAATCTCGTTCACCGCTTGCAGGGAAAATGGGTTAATGAGGGTGCAAAATGGTTTGGCAGTCCCAAGGCTTTGAGTCAGTTCATAGGGAGATGTTTGGGGGGAATGTGTCTAAGGAGGAGTTGTTAGAGCTAGGTGCAGGGGGAGAAAGAAGCCAGAGGGTGATGTTTAGCCGGGTTGTGCAGGTGTTGGAGATGTTTTCAATTTTATAAGAGTTGAATAAATCAGTATCTAAAAGGGAAGAAGCAAGCACCCTGATTTAGGCCAAGGAGGAGCAAGCAAGTTTGCAGTGTGGAGGAACATTTTGTGGATGAGAGAAGAGAGTATTGATTAGATTGGTGAAGTAGAATGCTTTAGCAGAGTCCTAGACATTGGTAAAAGCGAGAAGAGTTTGTGTAGACAAGGTAAAGAGTAGGGGTCTAGTCTTCAAGCCAATTATGTAGGGCACAATGAATTTCTTTTTTGAGGGGGTGGATCTGAAGGGTGATCCATGGATGGGGCAGGTGTGGAAGAGGGGAAGGCATGAAAGTTGGAGGTGAATGGGTCAGCGTTGAGCCAAGTTAAAGTCAGAGAATGCCTGTGCAACGGCAAAGGCTTGGGGAAGAGCGACAGTGGGCAGGGAGGATTTGACTATGGCTAGGCATAGGTCTAGGAGGCTGCTTAAACTTGTGTTTTGGCAATGTAGGGATGGGGGCAAGTGACCGGTCATGATGAATTGGAAATTAGAGAAGTCAGAAGGGGAGGGTTTGATGGTGAGGTCAGAGTGGGAAGAGAGGAGAGGAAGACACGCTCAATAGAGTTCACTTGGCAGTAAATGGGTAGATTGTGGAGGGAGGTAAGGGAGTAGTGTTGGAGGAGAGAATTGTTTTCAAGTTAGTGGGTGGGAGGAGGGATTTTAAGACGGTTGAAGCCAACCATAACAGCTGTCGAGTTATCGATGAGAATGCAGTCATGAAGGAGGACCAAATAAGAGAAGATGCAATGAAGAAGGTGTGGTGGTTGATAGATAAGTAGGATGGTACTGGGATGGGTAGGATGAGTTGATCGGACGGGTAATTCAAACGAGAATTGTAGAAAATAAGAGGGGAGAATCATGGCAGATGGGTGGGACTTTTAGACCATTATACCAACCCCACTATTTCATTGGGAAAAGTAAGAGGAGTGCTGGAACGTAGGAGAATCCATGTGTAAGTGCAGCAGGCACAGCAGAGCCAAGGGGAAAGATCCAAGCCTTAGTGATATCCAAAACTGCCAGAGGGGTTTGTGAGAATCAAAGTGATCAGTGTTGAAGGAAATTGTATTAGATTGATTGGGCATTCTAGAGCCCCACGGTAATATTAGTAGGAAAAGAAGTGGAAACAGAGGAAATGCTCTTGGGGTGCGGGGTGTTTATATGAGATTCGAAGAAGTAGGTTAGCTAGGAGCCCTTCTGTGAGTGGGCATAGTAGGAAGTGGTAGAGAATATGGAACATGAGATGAGTGGGATAGGCAAGGATTAGAGTCTGTAGAGAGTAAGAGAAAAGTAAGGAGAGCGGAAGTAGTAACAGGAGGGGGAGTGAGCGATGCATTGTAGGAGAAATGAAAGAAGAGAGCTAAGAACAAATTAGTTAAACAGAGGAGGGTGTGACAAGATGTGGAGTGTTTAACAGGGGGCTTTGCCGTGAGGGCGAGGATAGCTAGAATGTAGAGCACATGGGTAGTATAATGGTGCAATGTAATACAGAACCATTGACGACCATAAGTTGGGTTTTAAACCATTCACCTTTAGATATCAAGACAAATAATTGGATGCCTCCTGCTGTTAAACCTTGACATATATTGTATGTCATAGATAAAGACAGCATAAGAAATTGACCCTTAAAAGATGGCCGGCTGGGCACAGCACTAATTCAGGATATGTATGCTATAGCTGTTAGTGCTGGCTCCTCAGTCATTATAAAAAAGTTGCAGACAGTAAAGCACACACTGTTGTACGACCACATTGACACCTCCAAGGTGCAGAAGACTGAGGCATGATGCATACATTAAGATTTTTTCCTTGTCTTCACAAGTGATAATATAGATACTTTTAACATGTATTCCCTTATCTTTTTCCTGATAGTAAGCAATGGAAACGCAACCAATACTAAGTGCCACAAAAGTATGAAGTTGGTGAAGAAAGGGGAACGTCACTCAGAGGATTTATTGGCCCAATCGTTCGGGCATGTATTTTTGAGCATACATCGATCGATCATAAAAAAATGTCCAATGCATTTTACCCAAGTTTTTCTCACATTTACACATTCAAAAACGATGATGGGTAAGGTACTGCCATCTTGTGCTAATCCTATCCATTGATCCATCGCCCTAAATTCAAATATCCTTGTGGCAGTAATTCAGATCACCCGCCCCTAAAGCTGACATCACTAGATGCTTACGCCCCTTTTCACAATGCCAATGCACGTCTCATGTCAACATCCTCTGTGCGCAATCTACTGATGTGTCTCCATGGAAATGCCAAGACGCCTCTTTCCTCGACAAGTAGAAACAAACGCTCTTTGATCAGACAACATTGGAGTTTCTTTTTCCTTCCTGTCAGTGTATTTCATTTCAGGCCTCCCAGACTTATATTTGCTCTGTTCAGGTATCTGCCAAGTACGACGCACTGAGAACATGTACTTAGACTACCTAAAATTAATTAACTTAGTAGACGCTTTTTATTCAAACTTTTCTTAGATTATGTACAAAAGTCTTTACCAAACCATATTTAATTTCTACTTTAACATGGCGTTTGTGCCTTTTATTCTTGTCTTTCACTATGGGTTTTTGTAACATGGCTGTTTCTTGTCTTTCTTTAACATTGAATTTGAAGGTAAAACCTCATTTCGCTACTGTATACAAACAAAAACATTTTTATTCTTCTCACTGTTGATTTTGTACTTCTTCAATATTCAGGAACTGTGGCAATTATTCAGCCCTACCAGTACGAGGCCAAATATTCAGAAGAGGAAATGCTTGAAAGAGAAAGAAGTTGAAATTATGGAGAATCAGATGAAAGTCGTGACGATCAATCACCAGAGCCTTAACCCAGTCGCATGGAAGATGTTTGTACCTGGTGTACCTGCCATCGCTGGGAGGTTTTGCCAACTGTAGCTGAGAACTGTTGTTGCAGAGAAAACTCTGTCTGCTTAGCCTACATTGCCGAAGAAGACTCACCACGCTATGTGTTACCGAGCTGCATGGCTTCAGGGCAGCCTGCCTTAGAAGATCCATGTCGTGAATGATGATGGTCCTTATGCACGAACTTTGAGCTACCGTTTACAAGTACGTTTACTATATATACCTTAAACGTTGGACAACTGAGATGGCTATCATTTTATGTTGTTCTCCTACATCATTATAACTTCATCAAACAAAATAAATGCAATTATTGGGTTCATTCAAGTAAACTTTTTATGTATCTTTTACACAGGTGGTACAGGCTTGTGGCCTATCAAGCGTTTACATGATGGATTTATGGAAGACTGGGATTCCGTGTTCAACGCGCAATACCTGCATGTGTGGTTCGAGTTATTCGTGAGAAATTCCCCAGTAACTATGGACAATACAAGGGATTTATACAGACAGTACCTCAACCACAGCATCATAGTTTGTAGTTTGTCCAATTTGTAGTTTGTCTTTCCCATACACCTTACCAAACTAAATTTAAAAAAAGGAGTTAATATGAAAAGGTGTTAGAAATGTTTTGTAAGTCACCAACAAGTCCAACCATCTAATATTTCTAAGTGTCTGCTATGCCAAGAGGATCATGAAAGATTGGTGTCCTGGCATATTGTGCTCACCTCATCCACATCCATCCCCCCTCCGGTATCAATGGCAGTTCGCACCTGTGACTGTGTGCTTGAAAGGGGGCTGGGCTGGTTGGGAAACTAACAAGTGCACCTAAAAGGGTTATTTTGCATGGGGACCATTGTCCACATGGCCACCCCAGACCCAGTGTCTCCATACTCACCTTTGAAGACTCCATCCCTGCAATCAACATTTGTATGTGTCCTTTGACTAAGTTGCAAGCCTATTACGCTCCCCTCATCCACAACCATCCCCCTTCCGGGATCATTGGCAGTTCACACCTGTGACTGTGCACACGCAAAGGGGGCTGGGTAGGAACAAACAAGGTGCCAAAGACCATATACACCTCAAAGTGTTATTTCGTATAGGAACCATTGCCTTCATGGCCACTCCACACCTGCTGTCTCCAGGCTCCCCTTTGAAGGCCATGTCCCAGCAATCAACATATCTCTGTGTCCTTTGACTGGCATCCTGGACTTTTGTGCTCCCCTCATCCACATCCATAGCCCCTCCAGTATCGATGGCACTTCACATCTGTAGCCGTGCACTCACAAGGGGCTGCGTTACCGGGATTGAGGACGTCAAACATTCACTCAGAGGCTGGGTGGGTGTGAATGAACACATCAGACATTCACATATAAACTTACTTTTCCAAGCCTTTATAAACACCTTGAACGTTACCAAGAAAACATCTCTTCAATCTACAATGGATATTGCCATCTATCCACTTTTTAACTTACTTGCTGAATCGGCTAATCTGTTCTTCGAAGTAACGGTTAGTCAACTATTAGGTTCTGGAGCGTCATCGTTTTCAGGTTGGCAACTTTCGATTGCTTTATACTCAATGTACACCGAATTCTAATTTTAATTTATCGCAAGGACTCCACCATTATCAACTGTTCTATGTATTTATGTCTCTGGAATTCGCACATAACACTACAGAGTAATGTTTGCAAATGTAATGTTTTGTAATCCATGTTTTAAAAGTATGTTTACTTTAGGTGGTTCAAAGTTTGTTCAATGTACGAGTAATACGTTTCTGCTTGTGGTAGACCAATGAGTTTTTACTAATTTCGTCGCTGTGATGGTTAGACTTGGTTAAAAGGTATTTTTTTCATCTAATACGAGGTTTACTATCAAAGCTATGTGATGGTTGATTTACTCACTGTGCTTCTGTATTAGATGTAACATTTACTTATATTTTTTAACAGATCTTCTTGAAAATCAAACCATGCCTTCATGTATCTTTCTTGGATGCCATTTCTCAGCCATGTCAAAACTCATGGTACAGTGATGCATGTATTTCCAAAGGATTTCAATTTAATAAGAACATGGCTGTTGAATTGTGGATTTACAGTGTTCAAGATTGAAAGCAGAGCCAAGGATGTCTTGGATGATGTGAGGAGCAATCGCTTCCACATCTGCAGCATGCACTTCCCAGAAGATATGTATGTACCATCACAGTACACTAAAAGGCATCACCCCAGACTCCTTCGCAAATTACTTCCCAATGCAGTTGCAAATTAATTTCAACATACGCTGACCCAGGTGAGTAGTGAACGTTGAAATATTTCTGTATGTTCCTATGTACTCAATTGGTCTTTATACATATGTCTTCTAAATGATCACTCAATCTATTGAAATAGGGTGTGCAAAGGTAACATGGTGAAAGGTTTTGAGTTTTTTGGGAATATTTCAATCGATATTTTCATTTGTGGCAGAATGTACAGTAGTTTATACATTTTTCACTTTAGACTACTTTGTTTATCCCTACATTAGGGATACACAAATAGTTCAGAGCCTTTCTAAAAATGTATATAGTATCCTCTGAAAATAGGTTATTTTGGTAATGGAAGTACAGAACATTACCACAGAGGAAAACACAGACACATTAAATATGCAAACCAATATGCACATAAACTTATATTAGAGTGTTTGATGTAGTCTACATTTTAATACTAATGTACATTTCCTATTGAACACTGTTATGAATATATGCATTGAATAAAGGACTGAGATTCAACATTGACCACAAGTCAACAGGAACCTCACGCACCTTTCAAGTAATTGTTTTATACCAATCCTTCAGATGCGACTACACAATACATTTATATGGTCAAGTTTAACTTAACCATATTGATCATTGTTAAGTATAATATTAGCTATTGATGCAAACTGGCATGTAGGATTGTATCTCAATATCAATAATATTTTGCATTCGATTATTTTAAAAAATATTTTGCTTTTACATCATTCTTAAATTAATTATTTTTATATAGTGGGATGCTGGATCCTTAACAACATACTATTCTTCTATCGCAACAGGTCTGCAGGATGAGGCATGAGAAGAACAAGTAACTTAACCAACTGGTAACGTTCTTTCGATTGGATGTTCCTCCAATGTATTCCTCATCTTAGATAGATGTATTCCATCCAGCTTTGCTGCTCTTTGGAAATTTTTCGACAGAGGGTGCCATGCATCGATGTCGTCGAGTCGATGGTCCCTCGAAGGCCTCCGTCGAGGGTGACGTCATCGGGTGTATAAGTAGCACGCGTGGCGCCCGTTGGCCTCAGTTCTGTTTTTCCCCCTTTTTTTGCCTGTGATCTTGTACTGTGTAGATTGTGCCAGCAGACAGGTATCAGCCTTGCGAGATATGAGATGGCAATAACCCAGAAAAATCTACAGAGGGGTAGGTTGGGAGGGCGATGAGGAATACGTTGAAGGAACATACAATCAAAAGAACGTTACCATTTGGTAAGTAACTTGTTCTTCGAGTGGATTGTGTCCTCCAACGTATTCCTCATTTTAGATAGACTCCCAAAGCAGTATTGTGTTATTTTCTCTGGAGGAGGGGTCAGATTTTTTTTTTTTATCAATGCCTTCAGATGGCGGAATAAAGCACTGCTTTTCCAAAAGTCAGCTCTCTAGACTGGGAAGCATCAAGGCTATAGAATTTTGAGAAGGTGTGAAGTGAAGACCAATTTGCTGCTTCGCAAATGGACCTTATTGGGACACCTCTTTGAAGGGCCGTGGAAGAGGCGATGCCTCTGGTGGAATGAGCCCTCAACCCTTCTCGTGGGTCTTTTTGTGCTAGTCTGGAGCATTCTGAAATTCAAAGTACAATCCAGCGTGAAATTGTCTGTTTTGTTACCGATTGACCCAGTTTCCTTCCTGTGTAGCCTAAAAACAACTGGTTGTCCACTCTAAGCCTAGAAAGTCTAGAGATGTAAAAGCTAAAGCTCTTTTTGGATCCAGTCTGTGTAATCTTTCTTCCTCCTTAGAAGGATGAGGTGGAGGATAGAATGAGGGTAAAACAATTTTCTGACTTAAATGAAAATCAGATATTACTTTTGGTAAAAATGATGGTTTAACGCTCAATACAAACCTGTCCTTATGACAGGGTGGCCCAGAAGACAGTGCCTGCAATTCGCTCACTCTTCTTGCCGATGTTAGAGCAACTAAAAAGGCTGTTTTCCATGTTAGTAATCTTAATGGACACGTGTGCATAGGCTCAAAAGGGGCACACATTAAGAATTTTAGGACTAAATTTAGATCCCAAATCGGTACTTGAAATGGGTGAGGAGGAAACACATTAGTGAGACCTTTTAAGAATTGTGTTATCAAAGAAATTTTGAAGTAGGAGCATTCTTCTGATGAGCGCTCGAAAATGGAAAGCGCTGCAAGGTAACCTTTTATTGTTCCTATATTCATTCTTTTCCCTGCACCAGTTGCAAAACTTTTTCCAACGGCAACAGTATAGAGACTTTGTTGCTGGCCTTCTTGTCGAAAGCAACACCTCCATAACATCATCTGGAAGGTTCCAATCCCTGTTTCTCAGCCTTTCAGATACCAAGCATGAAGGTTGAGTGTTCTGACCTCTGGGTGGAGAACCTGACCTTCCATTTGAGAGAGAAGGTTCTCTCTCTGAGGAAGACGTACTGGAGGACAGATGGACATATCTAGAAGGTCCGGATACCACGTTCTCCTGGCCCAATCCAGGGCAATAAGGATCATGCAGTTCCCGAAGCATCTCAGCCTCCTGATGACCTGAGGAATGACGGGAATCGGAGGGAACGCGTACAACAGTGGGAAATTCCAGTCCACCACGAACGCGTCCCCCAGGGCCCCTGTCGGGGGAAATTCCCTTGAGCAATACCTTTCGCATTTTCGGTTGGTACTGGTTGCGAATAGGTCTACCTGAGGGGTTATCCAAAGGGCGAAGATCTCTTGTACGACTTCCTGAGCCAGTTCCCATTCGTGGGACACCGTGCTCTGCCTGCTCAGAGCATCTGCCGTCATATTCTCTTCCCCGGCTAGATGAATTGCCGTTAAAGAGATTCCCTCCTGAATCGCCCAATACCAGAGCTGCATTGCCTCTCTGCACAGGGGTAGTGACCCCACACCTCCTCTTTTGTTTAGGTAGTGCATGTCCACTGTGTTGTCCGCCATTATCAGGACATTCTTTCCCCTGACAGATGGCAGGAAGGCCTTCAGTGCTAGTCTGATTGCCCTCAGCTCTAAAAGGTTGATATGTAGTTTGGACTCCGATGGAGACCAACGACCATTGATTGTCAAATCGTTGGCATGAGCTCCCCACCCCAGGAGTGAGGCGTCCGACACTACTGTGCTCTCCGGCCATGGTTGCCAAAAAGGTTCTCCTTTTAGGATGTTCTCTGTACAGGTCCACCATAGAAGGTCTTGTCTGACCTTGTTCGGAATCTGAAGAAGATCTGTCATTTGACCCGAGAACTGGGACCACTGAGTCTTTAGAGCCCATTGAAGGGATCTCATCCTCAAGCGTGCCTTTGGCACCAGAAAGATGCAGGATGCCATGAGGTCGAGCAACCTTAAAAAGTCGTAAGCCTGGAGATTTTTGGCATTTTGGAATTTGGAAACCATCTGAAGAATGTCCTGAGCCCTCGTCTTGGGAGGCGAGCTCTTTCCCAAGGATGTGTCTAGTACAGCTCCTATGTACTGAAGCTGTTGGGAAAGTGTCATTTGAGACTTCTCGAAATTGAAGGAGAAGCCCAGTTTGTGGAGGAAATGGCAGGTGACTTTCAGATGATCCAGAGCTTGCTCGGCAGAGCGCGCTCTGATCAACCAACCGTCCAGGTAGGGGTAGACATGAATCGCCCCTCTCCTGAGGTGCGCTGGCACCACTACCATTAACTTGGTGAAGACCCTCGGGGTGGAGGTCAACCTGAATGGCAGGACTCGAAACTGATAGTGTGAGTCGCCAACTACGAACCTCAGGTATTTTCTGTGTTTGAGATGAATCGGCACATGAAAATAAGCATCCTGAAGGTCCAATGACACCAACCAGTCCTGGAATTGAAGGGCCTGAAGGATCTGAGAAAGGATAACCATCTTGAAGTTGTCTTTCTTGAGGAACTTGTTCAAGTTTCTTAAGTCCAAGATGGGTCTCAGTCCTCTGTCCTTTTTGGGGATAAAAAAATACGGGGAGTACCATCCCTTGTTCCTCTCCGCTGCAGGTACTGGTTCTATAGCATCTTTCTCCAGCAGGGTTAGAACATCCTGCTGTAGGAGCAGGTTTGGTGTCTCCCTAGTGGATTGCTTTGAGGTTGCTTTAGAAAAAAAAGGCAGTAGCCTTGGGCTATTATTTCTAGAGCCCAAACATCTGAAGTAATGGCTCGCCATTCTTGCAGATGCTGCGACAGCCTGCCTCCTACAGGTGTTTTGTGGTGCAAGTCTTCAAAGTGGTTTTGTGGCGGATGTTGCAGCCGCTGATGGCAAAGAGGCTGCAGCTGGAGCTGGTTTAGCACGTTTTCCTCGTCCACCACGAGTGGCCTTTCTTTGGCCCCTTTGACTGGCCATTCCTCTCGTCTTTCCATATGAGGTGTAATAACGATAGGATCGTCCCCTCCATGATTGCCCTTGCACACGAAAAGGCTGAGGTTGCCTAATAGCAGCTCCTAAAGATTTGGCCGCTGCTTTTGAGGTCTACAACCTCTCAAGGCTCTCGTCAGCCTTGTTGCCAAAAGGTGAGACCCGTCAAAAGGCATGTTCAGAAGGCGGTTCTGTACGTCCGGTGCAAAACCCGACTTCCGTAACCACGCAAACCTGCGCATTACCGTGCTAGTGCCCATGGACCTGCTTACACTATCCGCAGTGTCCAATCCAGATTGAAGGGATTCCTGCATGGCCTTCTTTCCATCTCTAACGATGGCTAGGAAACCTTCCCTTTCTTCCCCTTCTGGTATGTGCTCAGCCGCCATTGAGTTGCACTCCCACAGAGTGTATGAAAAATTTGCCAAGGCACATGTGGAGTTGGCAGATTTTAATGCCATGCTCCCGGCTGAAAACCATCCACACGCTTATCGACCCTGTTTGGAGGGATATACAGGTACGCAAGTTTGTTGGAAGCTGTGGCTGCCTGTATGACCAGACTCTCGGGAGTTGGATGTTTTGACAGATAGCCAGGGTCGCTACTGGCGGGGCGATATTTTGATGCGAGGGACTTATTTACCGGAGGAATAGAATCTGGAGTTTCCCAATTCTTGGCCACCCTGTTTTGTAAGGCTGCATGAAAAGGTAGTACTGGGTCTTCAGTGGGATCATGGTCCAATATGTCTGTTAAAATCGTCTTGAATGAATTGGGCTGGTGGTCTAGCCCATCCGAAGTAATCTACCACCTTGGTCATTAACTGACGGTAAAATGGACTGGCATGCTCTCCTGGATCTGGTCTACCAAAGTCATTCTCAGGAGAAGTGTCAATGCCACTTGCATTATCTAAAGACTCCACCAAATCCCTCATTCTGCTTTCCTCTGAGATCAAGCATTCTGGGACATTTGGGGTGCCATATTACAATCCAAAAGGTACATTTTTCTCCTCGGATCTCTCCTGTTCCTCAAAAATTGAGGTCAAGGATTTGAAAAACTCTTTCCTAGGGAGAGGCTTGAAAACCTTCTCTGGGAGAGGAGGAGGAAGAGATGTAGTACCAGGCTCAGAAGAAATGACATGTTTTGTAACTTTCTCCTTCTCTTTTTCTGGCTGCCCTGGCTTGGTTGGAGCCTTTGGCGCCGAGGGTTTCGACGTCGATGTCGATAAAGGCGTCGATGGCGTCGACGACATAGAGGTCGTCAACAGGTCTGCTTCGAGGGCGTCGAGGCAGTCTTCGACGTTTTTCCCTTCGAGGTGTGACAGGTCTCGGACGGCGTCGGTGACCTCGAGCGGTCGACTCGACTCGACCGTTTATCGCTCAGCGTCCTGGAAGGTTCCCTATCCTTCCTTTTACGATCACCCGGGCTCGAGGGTGCGCGAGTGTCGGAGCGATGACGCTCCCGGCCGGCTTCCAAAGAAGGCGTAGACCGAGGCTTCACCTTCTCAAACACCTCCATCATTTTGACCCTGAATGCTTCCCACTCTTCGGAAGACGAATGTTTCGTGGGGCATTTCATTTTTTTCGGAGACTCGTCTGACGACGAGGTGGAGGGAGACCTGTGGCATTGTTTCTTCGATTTTTTTGTCGAAGACGACGAGCGATGAGACTCGCTTCGGGATCTAGATCGATGCCTTTTGCGTCTAGGAGATTTATCCTCATGGGGTCTCGACTCGACGCTAGAGGCTTTTCGATCCTTCCGACCTACCTGTAGCTTTCCTCTTCTTTCTCGCAAGGCCTTCCCGTCATCACCTGACACTTTGAACAGGCCTCCATGTGGTCGGCCTTCTCCGAGGTACCGCAAACACTTGCGGTGCGGGTCCGTGATCGACATTTTTGAGCCGCACGACTTGCATTTCTTGAAACCCGATCTCGGGGTCGTGGTCGGTGTCGATGACAAGGACATATTTCTTCTTATTTATATATATTATTCTTCACAGAACTCGAGGCGCGCCGAATGTTCGAAGCAACGTAACTGCGGAAAAACGGAACTGAGGTCAACGGGCACCACGCTACAATGACTCGACGACATCGATGCATGACGCCCTCTGCCGAAAAAATTTCCGAAGAGCAGCAAAGCTGGATGGAATACATCTATCTAAGATGAGGAATACGTTGGAGGACACAATCCACTCAAAGTGAGAATTTATTAAATTATATTAATAGCTTGTGATTTTTTTAAAACAATTTTAATTTTTTTCCAATATAATCCAACAACATACAGACATCACATCACAGTATACGTCATGTTACATTACCATCATTGTCTGTTTGTCCCCTAAAACCCCCCAACCCCGGCCTACTTAACATCACATAATTCCACCACTTTGTTGACTGTATTCCAACTACTCCCATGTCTGCCGTTTACTGCACTGGGCTGTGCTCTGGCTCTCCTACTACCAATGGGGAGGTGACCAACTCCTCAATCAACTGCCTCCAACCCTTCTTCCCCCTGATCCGCAGTCCTGTCCACAGCTTCTTGCCACACCATAGTTCTGCATTCGCCCATTTCAACAGGTCCTTCCACCATACTAGCACTAAAAGTCTTGACTGTGCCTTCTATCCCATTGCTATTCGGAGCTTTGCTAGTATATATGCTAGGTCTTTGAGTTTGCTCCCATGTTTGGCCCTCTTGTAAAGCCCCCCAGTAAACAAGCCAGGGGGATCCAACATCCAGAATGATCTCTGCTTTCGCTAATGCTTGAGCCACCTCCCCCCAAAATCTGCCCACTTCTATACAGGTCCAGAACATATGAATCAAATCCGCATTCAGCTCCCCAAATTTTGGACAAGTTTGTATCGCTGCTTGACCAACCTTTGCTATTCTATTCGAGGTTAATTACTCTCTGTGGATTATGTACGGTTGAATCTGCTGGAGCCTAGAGTTCCTGGACACCTTCTTGTGGTACACCATGGCTCTATTCCACATTGCGTCTGACAATGGTTCCTTCAGATCTGCTTCCCACTGTTGCTTTGTCTGTCCAAACTCCTTCCCCACTCTGGACATTAACAACTCGAATATCCGTGAAACTTCATGTCCTCCCTCTGACACATCATAAACGGACTCTATCGTTTCATCTAGTTGCAACTCAGCTTCAGTCCCTGGCCACCTGCTGTGGAGACTCCATAATAGACAGGAGTGCCTCAGGTTTTGACCTGGGTTCACTCCGTCCTCCTCTACCAAAACCCCAAACTCTTTACGCAGCCCCTCTTTGATCAAGTCCCCCACCGTCACTACTCCAGTAGGTTCCCAGTATTTCCTTACATTCAACCGCAACTGGTCACTCACTCCCTCCAATGCCACCAGCGGGATCTGCAGGGAATATGGTGCAACATCTCCTATCAATTGACAGGCTCTACGCCACATTACCCACCCCAATCTCTTCAGCCTGGGTAAGCGGACCGTGCAAAAGTTTGTCATCCATATAATTTCTTTCAGGTAAAACCGCTTCCCTGTTGCTTGCAACAATCGTGACTTGTGTGTTTGTTCATCTGCCAGCCATTTGACAACAGATTGTAGCTGGTTAGCTACAAAATACACCTCAAAATTGGTTAGCTTTATCCCCCCCAGGTCATGTGTGTTCTGTAGTTTCCAAAGTGCTATTCTACATCTTGAATTACACCACAAAAAGTCTTTACATACACTATGCAGTCTATTGAAGAACTGTCTGGCTACTGCAAACGGGACATTCGTTAAAAAAAAGTGAAGGAGTTTCGGGAGTACCACCATTTTCAACAACGCCGCCCGCCCCATCATAGATAATGGCAATCTTGCCCAAAAGGATATGGACTTTTCAATCCCATGCAGTGCTTTTACTGTATTATGTGTGTGCTCCACCTGAGAGTCATGATAAATATTCACTCCAAGATAGCGAAACGTGTCCAATTCCCATTTAAATGGCAGCACTGGCAGCTTGCGCATCGATTTCCTGATATATTCTCCTAAAGGGAACAGACTCGACTTTTGCTGGATGATCGTTATACCCAATAAGGCAGCGCAGCGTTCCATCACGTCTACAAACAAACTGCAAGTTGGTCTCTGGATGTTGCAGGTAAAGTAGCGTATCCTCTGCATACAATGATATTAAATGTTGTCCCCCCCGGGGTTTCTATCCCTGCTCCCCCCCATACTCATCTCGCAGGTTGATTGCGAGCAGCTCGAGTGCCAATATAAATAGCATTGGAGACCACAGACAACCTTGTCTTGTACCTTTACTTAACTTCCACTGTCCTGAAATTATCGCACCTATTTTAACCCTAGCCACTGGTTCCCTATATAGCAGTTTCACCCTTTTAATATATGTTGGTCCCATACCAAACTCTTCCAACACCACCAGCAGCCATGGCCATCTGACTGAATGAAACGCCTTGACTGCGTCTAGTGATGCCACCACGAGCTGTCGCGTATCTCCTTGGGTGCAATCTATCACATGATGTAATCTACACAAATTGCTAGTGATGTTTCTATGTGGGACATATCCTGTCTGGTCAGAATGTATAAGTTTGGCTATAATTGGCCTTTAGCGCTGTAAGTATCTTCCCGTTTTGATTTAGTAACCAAAGGGGTCTATGCGAGCCACAGTCAGTGTCCGGCTTATTTGGTTTCAGGAGGGGGACTATCACTGATTCCCTTAAGGATCAGGGCGATCTGCTCGTTACCAATGATTCATTGTGCATATCTAGCATTGGTGTTAGAATATCGGTCTTATATTCTTAATAAAATTCGCTGGGGAGCCCGTCCATCCCTGGGACTTTAACCGTTGGTAACTCTTTAATCACGTATTCCAATTCCTCTAATGTAATGGGAACCTCCAATCCCTCTCGTTTTTCTGCGCTCAACTTGGGCAGTCTAATCTCAGACAATGCTTCCTGTATTTCCGCTACATCACATTCAGAGGTTTCCTCATATAATTTCCTGTAATATTCGTAGAAGCATCTATTCACTCCCTCCTGTGACTCATGCATCTCTCCATTACTCCCGTCAACTGCTCTAATTGGTTCTCGTTTATTCTCACTTTTATAAAGCCAGGCTAACAATTGGTCTCCTTCCGCGTGTTTTCTCTCAATATATCTCTTGTAACTTAAATTGATCCACCTGTACCAGTGTTTCTGGCATTTTTGCTGTAGTTGTGTCACTTCCTGTGCCTCCTCCAGGGACCTGTCCCTAGTCCGTGCTATAGTTTCCAGCTTATCCTCCACACCTCGCAATTCCCGTAAAATAACATCTTGCATTCCTTTGGATTGCGATATGGCCGCCCCCCCTCACCACTACTTTGAAGGCCTCCCAGAGTGTACCGGCTGACCTGACACTCCCTGTGTTATGTTCAAAGTACTCTTTCACTTCCTTCCTTAGATGTTCCCGAAATCCAGTATCTCTGAGTGCCTCAACTCTGAACCTCCACGTTGTAATCCTGGCCCTTGGGGGGAGAGCTTGCCATGTGGCGAGAGGAGCATGGTCCGAAAGGAACCTTGTTTTGTATTCTGCACATACAAACTCCCCCGCCAATTCACCGCCCACCATTACATAGTCTAACCTTGTGTAGAGATTTGTAGGGGCATTATAATGAGAGTACACTCAGTCCTGTCTGTGCATCGTTCTCCAACCTGAAGGTGTGTAGTAGCCTATTCAAGGCCTTCGCCGCAGGGGTTGCGTACACACATTTCTCATCCGACCTGTCTAGAAATGGGTTCAGCGTACAGTTAAAGTCTCCACCCCATATTAACACCCTGTCTCTGTACTGGCTTATCTTAGCATACAAGGATCGAAAATAGGCTGCTGTGTCATGATTTGGAGCATATGTGTTAATAATGCATATTTCTCTATTTTCCACCATTCCCCGCAATATAATCATCCTTCCGTTTGTGTCCAGAAAGGTCTGAAACACTTTGAACGGGACAATTGGCGCAACCCAAATTAACACCCCTCTGGCGCAGGCTGAGTATGTAGAACCCCGGGTCACCCCTCCCCATTTTCGTGACAAGGTATCCTGGTTATCCTTGGTTAAATGTGTCTCCTGCAGTAGGGCTATATCTATCTTTTGACGTTTCAAATATGTCATTACCCTATTCCGCTTTATGTAACTATTCAACCCTCTGACATTCCAGGTCATTAACTTGAGCTTACCCATTCGCTTTGATCTCGTCGGTTGCTTCCTTCCGGTCTCCCTTGCACCCTCTTCTAGTGGTGTGTGACTGTAGGCCAAATTCCCCGAAAATATCCCAACTCCCTCTCCCACCCATTCCCCAACTGTCCCAAACATTTGCCCAGCTACTAATACGGAGCTCAGGCATTCCCACATCTCGCTCTGATGCCAGCTCTCTTGCTGGCACTCGGAGTGCAGCAGGTGGACGCCAAACTATTAGTACCCCAAAAGAATTTGAATCTACTGGGGTTGATAGCATGCTCTTGTCGTCATCTGTATATAGACGACCCTGGTGCTCCTGCATGTCATTAATTACTATGTTCCAGTTTAACTCCACTTATTAGTATGCTCATTATACAATAACCTCTAAACTTTGCAAATGTACATTATGCTGGCATAATAGGTTCACTTATCATTTCCACTCTTTGTGGGATCATCCGCTTCTGACGGGAAGTTCAACGCGTCCATCCATTTAGTCACATCTTCTGGGTTATCGAAAAAGACAGCACGGTCCTTACGTATTGCCAGGTGTAACAACATATACTTAAGATTGGCTGCACGTAACCTCCTTTTGATTGACACATAGTTAAGTCTCTGCTTCTGCACCAAGAAAGTGTAATCAGGGTATGCCGTGATGGTCGCTGATGGTCTGCTGATCATTCCCCCTTTCTGAAAATGTTCCAGGATCCTCTCCCTGTCCCTATAGTTCAAATATCTTGGCAATAATCGGTCAAGGTGGGGCACCAGGTGGTGGTTTCCTCATCAGAGCCCTGTGCGCTCTCTCAACTGTGAATCCTTGGGTAAGTGACCCCGCACCTATCTCCTGCAGCAACATGTTTTCAATGAAATCGGTCGGGTCTGAGCCTTCCTCGCCCTCCGGGAGCCCAACAATGCATACGTTGTTCCTGCGTGCTCTCCCCTCCGCCTCTTCTGCCCTATTCTCTACATTTTGAACTTGCTATTGTAACTTGGAAACTTCTTGAGAGTTGGCGGTGCAATTGTCAGTGTTAGCCTTCACCTCCTTTTCATGCACTCTCGTCTGCTCTGCTAAGGCTCTAACATCTTGTTTTAGGAGATTAACATCAATACTAACATCGTCAATTTTGAATTCATAGGATGTTTTCAGTCCTGCAATGGCTTGCGGGATCTGCTGATCTCTCCGTCTGGGGTCTTTTGCATTCTGCTCCTCTTGCCCTGTTGTTTTCACAGCTTCGGTTGTTTGCGCCAGTTTTGCAAAAATATACATAGAGAATTGTTTCCCTTTAAGCTTATTTGGCTTGGACGCCATTTTACTCCCCAACGCTGTGGTCCTTCCTTTCGCTATGGGTAATGCATTGCACTGCCGGGCCGTTGTGGCGTGGCGACACTGTGTGCCCTGGGCAGCCTCTGTATCTTCTCTGTGTGCACTCCAATGCTCAGTCTGTGGTTGGTTCTGAGGTGACCTTTTTATGTTGGGTCTCCTCGAGGACTTCTTGAGGTAGGAGCTATCAGCCAGCCCCACCTTCCTGGATTACTCTCTTTGTCACCACTGTGAGTCACCTGCTTGGTCTCTTCACCTCCAGTGATAATACTCTAGTATGCACTGACTTCCTTAGTCCCTTATTACCCCTTTACCTGCATGCTTTACAATTCTGTATGTCAGCACATTGATGTCCCAGTGGGCGCCACCTGATGGCTTCCAGCACAGCCCACTGAATCTCTCTTCACTGTGGCCTCCCGAAGCCGAATCTGTGTCTTTTTGGGCTGCACAAGTGTCAGGAGGGTAGGGTTCTGGGTCACAGTCCAGCCCTTCACCACAGCTTCTCCACCCGTGGGTTGCTGTACCACATATGTATGTTCGATTGCCATCCGAGCTTGAGTACGACCTCTGTGCTCTTGCCTTATTTAGGCTCTGTTTTCGGTCTGGCTTGTTCAGCAGGGCCAATTACAATCTATCTGTTCCTTGTACTCTTCTTGTGTTGTTTGCTCCTTCATGCGACTTCCTGTTTGTTCCCACTGCCCTCCTTAGAGTTCAGATTGTTCTGTACGGCTCCAACTTTCACTTGGGCTGGACTTCTGCTTGTGCTCTTAATCCTCTATATTCCACTTCTTAGCTAACTTTGTTACTAATGTCCACATACTCTATCAGCCCTTTGATGATCACGTTCCTCCGCGAGCATTCAGTGATTACTGTTCAAAACGTATGTCACTTTCGATAGCCGGCTGCTTGTGTTGTGCCTTGGCCTTTCTTTTATCATGTGCCTGCGTTCAGAACTCCCTGATCTCGTCAGTTTCTGAAGGACACCCTGCATTCCTCTTTTGTTTTCAATGTGTCTCGCTTCCCGGCTCAGTAACAATTTAACTGCTGGCTCTGAGAGAGTGCAATGCTAGCTGCACTCTCTCCCTGGTTAGAGGCCACTATAACTGCATGCTTGTTGTTATGATGTCTCCGTGCATTAGGACAATTCCTTCACAGTCAGCCATCCACGTGATTCCCAGGATCGCTTTGGGTAGTCTTGCAGAGTTGCCAGACTTCATTGGAGGTCCTCCAATATTTGCTGCATAACCTTCTCTGTGTCTCACGCTCTGGTGCAGCTGCATCCCTCACACGGACCTTTCAGAGGCATTTCACTGCTGTGCAGCCATAAGTCCGCTTTTCGCCTGGCTTCTGCTTCGGTCCCTGTGCCGAAAGGCTCGTGTACGGCCACCGCTGCCTTCCTTCTGCATCTGTACCTCCTACGTTGATCATCTTAGGTGCGGCGCGGCTCTTCTCCGATGCTCCAGCTGTTCTATGGCCAATTCCTTTGTTCTCCCGCCGCCATCTTATTTCTTCTCCCGTTCCATTGTCTCACACTTCTACAGCTTCCAATTTCTTCCCCAAGCTGCGTTTCTGTAGTATCTGGCTTGTATTGTATGCACCAATGCAGGTCATAGAATGTGATGATGTAGCCTGGAACCTCACAGGACATCAAGGTTCCAGGACTGGCAGTTAGGGATTCAGGATGGGAGATCTGACTAGAGAGGATGTATATTAACTAGCTCCTGTTTCCCTTTTCCAACTTGCCCTGAAACTTAATAAAGCCAGATTCCTTTTATACATACCTGCCTCCCGCGTCATCTCTGCTACCTGTGTCTACTGCCAGAACCCCCAATACTACAGTTTAGCATCAGAGTTTCGTTCTTCGTGTGCAGCGAACCTTCATGCCATCATTGCTACAGTTGTCTTCTGTCGCAGCTGCTGCTATGCAGGCTAAAACATCAGGATCACGGCCCGATCTTCAGGAGCACCTCGGAACAACATCCTATTCCGTGGCCATGTAGCCACGCCCCCCTAGTTTGTGATTAATAATATTTTGTTTAAAATTAAGATAAGGGATCATTCTAATAATGTCAACAATTTGCAAAGCATTCCATCAACAACTTTGTTGTGTTTATCGCCCACACACATGCAACAATGAAAGTTCACCATCACAAAAACATACTTTGTAAATGAATTACATGGAAACCTTTCAATATCTGAATGGTTTATGTTTTTGTTAATAAACTTTTGCTGCCTACCCAAAGTTCAATGGCTGCAAAAAACCAATACAATGCGACATACTTTAGGTGGCAACAATGTACTTGTTATGTTTTGCAGGATGATCTCACACCAACTTCCTGTGACATCATTGAAGGTTAACAGGTACAATTGCAAATATGTCTTTTTAAAACGTTACATGTACACAGTGTTCGATTTTACCTTAAGAATGTAAACATTTATTCCAACGGTTAACCATATTGTTTTTCAACGTTTAACTAATGCTGTAAGTTTGACACTCATTAAAACATTCTCAAGATGTACTTTTTGAGATCAAAGATTTTAACATAAAATTGTTTAACTATTGAACTATTTTTGTTGAATTAGTTATGTACAATTAATTTACTACTTAAGCAGTCGAAATTTAGTAGACACATGCGCCAGAGGTATATATAAGATATTGTAAAAGATCAGTTATCAGCCATTTTTCTTTTCATGTCATTAAAAAAAAAATGTTTTATTTATTCACTCATAATCACATATTCCAGTCACATTAGCAGCAGTACTGTTCTTTTACAATTGATTTCTTAATTTATACAGGTAAGCAATCTGGTATCACGTTACACATCTTCAGCGATCATGAGGTTTTATATATTGCAATCAAAAGAACTAACAATAACCTTCCTCATCCCCCTCTTTCCTCCCTCCCTCATCACAACATGTATGGCTTCAATATTACTGTTCCGGGTTTTAAAGTCTACTATTCCGTTCTCACAAAGGCCATTCCATCGTAGTCAAATCACATGTACATTCCTAAGTAACCTTGGTTTATGAAATTGCCCTTCCCTGTCCTTCATGGAAGGGACGCCATACTGTCAGGAACTTATGGTATGTTCCAGCTTTCAGCACGCATACCTTCTCCATGGCCAGTACTCCCCAAATCTTTACCCACCACCAAGGTATTACAGGTCGCTCCACTGTTTTCCACCCCTGGGCTAGAGTCAATTGCTGCATAAACGCCCTCTACTTCCGCCACCAAAAAGATCACTCTTGGTAAATTTGGTAATTGTACCCGCGTGATCTCCTTTATGTGCCCCAGGATCTCTTTCCAGTATATTTTAGCTTTACCACATGTCCACCACATGTGCTTTAAATCTCCTATTTCTCTGCATTGCCTCCAGCACGGGGGGGGGGTAATGCACATTTATCTAATGCACCCGGTGGGAGGGACAGATACCATCTATAGCAAATTGTGTATGCCGTTTCCTTAATAGCTGTACTTTTCGATATTTTGTGTGCTCTTCTCCAAATTTGTTCCCATTCCTCTTCCGTAATAGGGGCGCCAAAATCCTTTTCCCATTTATTCATCTATGGGAGTTTGTCTCCCAGTTTTTCCCTATCCAGCAACCTGTACAATCACGACAACATTTTAATTGTCAGGCCTTCTTGAAGGGTTAGTTCTAATTCCACCGGGGCTCTTGTGCCTGCCTCTGTAACCTCTTTAACCTCCTTCTGGGAGATCCAATGTCTAACCTGTATATATTTGTACCGCTCTCCCTCTTCCTGCACAGAATGTCTGCTTACGTTCTTGGAAAAGGAGGGGCTTTCCACTCTGAAAAAAATTCTTTACTATCAGGGGTTTCAATCCCACCCAAGTATCCCAAAATTTCCCTTTTTGACCCGGGGTAAAGTCAATATTATAAGCCATTGGGGTGTACGGTCCCAGTCCCCAGGGTATTTTTCCCTTTTTAAGTGATTGGTCCCATCCTCGTAACTATACCTTAGTTGCTTCTAGAAGTTGTCCTTTTGCCCTTCGAGCCACAGTTTGGATAGAATGTAATACTCTCAGAGGGATAGATGTGACCCCTTGTTCAATCTCACACCAACCTTTTTGTGTCTCCTCCGTTGCTCATTTCAGCATCAGCGCTATGAGTCTCGCCAAGATATATCTTTCCACATCTGGAACTCCTAGCCCCCACAGTAGCGTTGGACTCATTAGGACTTTTCTTTGTATTCTTGGTTTCTTCACGTGCCATATAAAGGATGTAATGTCCTAATCATGCAAGGTGGTATATCTACCGGAAGCGAACCCACTATATACAGTAGTTGGGGGAGCAATGTCATTTTAACAGCTGCTATACGTGCAGTCCAGGAGAGTTCCTGAGCATCCAATCTGTGTAGCTCTTCCTTCAACTGTTTCCACAATGGGGTTATATTTGCCCCATATAATCCTTTATACCCGCTCGTTAAATGTATCCCCAGATACTCTGTACCTTCATCTTCCCAAATTAGGGGGTACTCCTGGCTTAGTCTTAATATTTCTCCTCAGTCTTCAGTTATGTTTAGAGCCTTAGACTTAGTGTAGGTTATAGTGAACCGTGAAACTATGGCAAACTCTTGTAGCCTCTCCATCACTCTGGGTAGTGAAGATTTCGTGTTCTTCAAAAATAACAATATGTCATGAGCGCTACTTTATGTGTCTCCTTTCCACTCATTACCCCCTGAATCCTCTGATCCTGTCTAATTATGACCGCTAGAGGCTCCATTCCATGGCAAATATCAGGGGAGACAAAGGACATCCCTGACACGTACCTCTCAATATTTTAATCTGTGCCAAGGTTTGCCCATTAACCAGAAAACTTGTAGGTATTTGGAAATTCGCTAATATCATCCTATTAAAGTCAGCTCCACATCCAGACACTTCACGGACCATATGCAAATATCCCCAGTCTATGCTATCAAAACTTGATGTGCATCTAGCGCTGCTATAGAGAATAGTTGCCCAGTTGTAGTCTTCAGGTCTATTATGTCTACGGCTCGTCTTATATTATCCTGCGTATGCCTCCCAGCTATAAAGCCACCTTGGTCTTCATGGATTATTCCCGGGAGAACCATCATGTGTCTAGCTGCCAAGACTTTGGCGTACATTTTAGCGTCACTGTTTAGTAGAGAGATGGGGTGATAACTGGCACAATCTGTGGGGTCCTTCCCTGGTTTAAGGATTAGTACTGTAGTGGATTCCCCCATGTCTTTTGTGATTGTACCTTGTTCTCTTATGGAGTTTAAAAAGACGTGTTAGAGGTACAAGTAGCTGAACCCTGAAAGTTTTGTAAAAACCGTTTACTATGCCATCAGGACCAGCTGTCTTGTTACTAAGTAAAGATGTTATTGTGCCACTAATTCCTTGATAGGTAATGGCTACTTCTAAGGTTTCCCTTTCCTCTCTAGGTATCTGGGGTAATTGTAGTGCTTCCATATAGCTTGCCTGAAGCAACTGGGTCCAACCCTTCTTGTTTCAACAGGCCTGCGTGAAATTTCTCCATAATTCACATTTTATCTGCTTCCGCTGTATATAGCTTACCTCGCTCGTCTTTATGTTGGCCAATATAATTCTGGGTTTTTTGCTTTCTTAGTTTAGCTGCTAGGAATCGGTTGGCTTCCCTGTTACGCTCACCTGGCTCCCACAGGGGCATTGGTCGGACCCGGACTGCTGCGGCATCCACCCATGTGATGCGTAGTGCAGCGATGACTGACTGGATCTGCCCTCCAATTCTTGTCTGCTTGACCCGTAGAAATATTCTCCTACAAGTGGAGAGATGGATTTAGCCACTTGTGGATTTAAGTGATAGCACCCCCACTGTCCTCCCCTCTAATCACCTCTGAAGTGCCCTCTCAGCAATCTCACCTTATATTCTTGAAGGATGAGCCCTCCACCCTGCGAAGTACGCAGGGGCGCGTTGAAGACCAGTTACTTCACTGGCCTGAAGATATTGGAAGAGTTGTAGACGAATCCTGACTCCGAAAGGTCCTGGCGAAGAGCCGTAACTATATAGTTCGTAAGAGTTCAAAATGTCTGGAATTCACTGCTGTCCAATTCCTCTTTTATCTTGCAGCTTTGACCCAATAAGAAGATTGACAGCTGAAAAGCGCTCCGGTAAAAGTCTGTGTTACCCAACACTGTCCGGTAAATAATGCCAAGGGTTAAACTTGCTGCTTTCTCCTTTTCTCGCAGGTGCAGCATAAGAAGATGTGGCGTGGTGATGAATAATACCTCCGGCGGTAAAATCAAGTAAGCATATGGCGGCTAAAGAGATTGTCTCTGTCTGTTCTCTCTGCTCACCTTGTTGTTTCTTGTCACCCTTAAGTGCTGGAATTCGGCGATGTACAGATGGAGACAGCGCCGGATCGAAGAGATGCTGCGTGGAACGGTGAGTATGGCGCAGCGCTGCTGCTGGCAATGCGACGCGTTTAAAACAAAGTCTTTCCTCAGGTTTGAAGATGCAATGAATCCAAGATCAGGTAAAAAATCAGGTAATGCTCTTGTTCTAACCTTTGCTTCTTTCCTTCTTTCTAGGTGCTCCAGGTTGGAGGCGGGTGTGGCAGAAGGCTGGATGCTGCTGCTGGCATGGTGAACGTTACGCTGCTGGATGCAGAATAATGCGAAGCGTGTGCTGCTCTTCGGGCGTGGTTTAAATAGCCTCCAAAGTAGTCCCAGGTAGGTATTCCTCCCCGACCACACCCGAGTAACAAAATAGTCCCTAAGGTAAAGTAGTCCCTTCCAGGCCTCACATGGGCTTGGATCTTCTTGCAGCATGGTCTACATCAGGTAAGTGTGCACTTATGAGGCTGGCGCCTATGGCGCCAGGACTGATGTCCCATATGAGCCTGGCGCCATTGGCGCCAGGACTGAACCCAGACATCCACTAGTAGGGGTTGCTGGGTTTTTTCAAGGCAACATGATGCCTGCTCCCGGGGCTGATGGACGTGGTCTGGATGCCCGGGGGTATGCATCATGACATTCCCTCCCTGCATATAATATGTTTGTTTAGTATTTAATAGAGCTCGTGCAGAGCGGTCTGCCAAGTGTGCTTCCAGCTGTGTTCTAATCTTCAGTAATGCTCTCAGTGACTTTTGTGTCTGTCGAGTTTTATGTTTCGCTTCCGCTTCTGCTTCTCTGACCTCCCCCTCTAATTTTCTCCTAATTACTTCTTTCTCCCTAACATATATTATGGTTTGGGATATAAATTCCCCCCGGACGACCGCTTTCCCTGTGTCCCAAAATGTCTTCCAATCTGTTTCCCCTTTATAATTTTCTTTGAAATAGTTACCAATTACCTTCTCCATGTGTTCTCTAAGTGCTATATCTCCCAAGGTCAGCTTGTTCAGCCTCAAATGTTTCTGAGTTTCTTGGTTACCTTTAGTTGTTACAATTAGTAATATCATCGGGGCATGGTCAGTAAGGTATGTGACCCCAATCTTTATCTTTACTACTTGGGGAATTAATGTTGATGAGACCAGAACCATGTCTATTCTTGAATAAACTTCATGTACTGCTGGGTAGTGGGTGTAGTCTCTCTTCGGATCGTGAAAGAATCTCCATGTCTCTATTATCCCCAGGTCTCTGAATAGTTTCCCCAATGCTTGCCTATTCCTTTCGTCTGTAGGTGTAGGCTTTTATCTAATGTGAGGTCCATTACACAATTGAAGTCTCCTCCAATAACTACCTGTCCCTCACACCAACTTCCTATTTTCTGAAGTATCTCTTTCAGAAAGAGGTCCTGCTTCTTGTTACGGGCGTATATTACAATCAGTGTGTATATCTGGTCCCCTAATGTAACCTTGAGTACCAGATACCTTCCCTCGGGATGCCTTTAACGGAACTGTTTTTTAAAGATCAGCTTGGCCCCTATCAAGATTGCTACCCCTTTTGTCTTCGTCCTGCTGGAAGCGTAATATTGCTTGGGAAAGGCCTTATGTGACATCCTCTGTTCGTCCTTGGAAAGGAGATGTGTCTCCTGGAGGAGTTCTATAGATGCCTGGAGTTCTAAGAGTCTCCCCAGTATCGAGTGGCGCTTTGCCGGCAGATTCAGGCCCTGCGCATTCAAGGTTATGATGTTCACCTCAGCCATATCCCGAGGGTCCTAGTATCCATTCACCCTTGTCTAAGCCTCTTCCCTCTTCTTCATTCGAATCCCGCTGTAAAATCAATACCATACAACAAACGATTCCCAACTCCCAAAACCCCATCATCAACTCCTCCCCCTCTACCCTCCCTCTTCCCTTTGCCCAGCCATGGTCATGGTCTCGAACCTCCCCTGGTAGTACTCCTCCTTAGTCTAGCGAGTTTACATATCTGTTCCTCCTCCCCGTACAACATGGTACCAATTCATTGTCATTCCCCTTTCACTCATTTATTGCGGGAGCTGTCAATTTCGCTTCCCGTTCACGCCTTTTTCTGTCTGCCATCCATTTCTATGGCCTGGTACCTTCTCTCGAGGGATTTTGTCTTGACAACTGCTCAGTTCGGTCCTCATCTCCTTCCATATGCATCAGAGAGAGGCCTTCCTCACATGTAGTGATCCGTTGTTGCTTGCCGTCCCACGAAAATAGCAGTCCGAAAGGGAACGTCCATTTGTAGTCAGAGCTAAATCTTGATATAAATGAATCTGGGCCCCATTTATTGTCAGGTCCTGGTGTGTTTGTGCCACTCTAATTATCTTCTCTTTCATGCTGTATGAGGTTAAGGCCACCAAGACATCATAGGGTCAAGCCCCTGGGTCTCTCTTCTTAGGTCCCATTCTATGCACCCGGTCGATCTTTATATCCTCTGGTTGTGTTCCCGTCAGAAGGCTACTGAAACGGATTCCATCAGGCCCTTGACTCTAATATTGGACCGTCAGGAGCAGTTCTCAAGGTCCTCTGCCTGGATTTCTAAATTGTGGGTAGCCCTAGCTGCCTGCTCTAGTAGAACCCTGTTTTGTTTGACCTCCTCTGACCTTTCAGATAAGCCATCTTCTGACACAGCCACCCTGCTCCCAAGGTCGTTAATTTATTTTCTGACTTCCTGAAGCAATGTCTTGAGCTCCTCTTTCATTTTCCCAAATTGGTCCTGGAATGAGTCCATAATCCTATTTTCCATTCCTCTCAGGCATTCTTGCAACTCTTCCTTGTTTAATGCCATAATGGGAGGGTTCTCAGTCTTATCCCCTCTCAGCTTGTTTCTCCGGTGCTGGTGCCTGAGTGTCTTCCTGTTGTTATTTCCAACAATGCTGCAGGTGTACTTGCAAGTTGGTCATCCTTTAGCTCTTGCTGGCGTGCTCATGGGTTTTGTCCCTGGCATATGGGAGCTTTCCCCTTATTTCAGGTTTGCCACTAGTAGTGTAGGTGCAGTTCCCCCTGATATGTGTGCACACACCTTCTCCATATCTCCTTCTTCTGGGGGGAGATGCCTAATATTCAATGTGCTTAAAATGCTTGAATGCAAAAATTAGGGGTCTGTATAATAGTCACAGTGGCTCTTATCCCTTATTCCTGGCTTCCTTCCCCCATTTCCTCAGGTGGCACATCAGCATCTAGGCAGGCCAAGATCAGGGTGGAAATTGAAATGCTAATATTGTCCCCACTTATTCTGCCATTTTATTACATCCAGGACGTGTTTCTGAAATCCAGGGATAGACTTTATTTGCGTCTCCACACAGTGGTAAGCAACGCGCATTGAGTATTATGGTGCATGTGAACGTACGTTTCTCCTTTATTCTGCCCTCCTGCTCTCTTGTTCCTTCCCTGGACTCACCCCCACCGCCTCGGGTCCCCTTTACCCAAGTTTTCCTGTCTTCCATTCACAGCTTTCAAATGTTTCAGTGCCTACTGCACACCCGCCACCCTCTCTCAGCTTGCTCCTTTTTTGTCCCTTTCGGGTGTCTTATCTGTCAGCTAGCTTCCCCTGCAGGCTGTTCCTGCGCATCCCGCCAGCCATCAGTATGGCGTCTATCCTACAGGTCTCCAGTCATCTGTCCCCTAGGGATCTCTCCTTTCCTTCTACAATGGGCTGAGTGCCCACACACTTCCGCTCACCTCTTACTCCGGTGGCCTTCCCCTTGCTCGGGTACCCTGCTGCTCTGTCCCCTTTACCTCTTTTTGGAGCTTTAGGTGCCTCTGCATCCCGAAATGCCAGCTTCCGTGCTATGTTCTCCGCTTTCACCTTTACCAACTACTGCTGCTTCAGTCACTCGCCCGGGACCTCCGGTGTGCTATGCTAATGCAGGAGTTCCTCCATTTTTCAGCCACGCCGTCCTTGGCTTTGTTGCTTCCTGCACACCCGGCAGGGTTTGTATTGCGACTATCCCCGCGTCTCGGCGCGGCTCCTCAGTTCCATCCCAATACCATGTTACAGAGGGGGGGATTTGCACCCTGCAGAAGTCTTCTCCAACTCCTCTACATGCAGTGCGGAGAGGGATGAGCCCAATCCTCGGTTACTGTTGGCTGCTAATTTCACCTTTTGTCGTGGGCCGAAACGGAGCACAGAGACGTGCACCGTCACGGTCCGACAGCCATCTTGAATCCTCCCGTAATTTTTAATATGTTTTAATGTTTAACATACAGAAAATAGGTACTTTTTGTAATTATGTATATATGTTTCTTGAAATGGAAGAGTAAATTGCTTGGTTTGTACATTTTTAAAATGCTCTTTTCAGGTTGGTCTTCTGGTCGACAAATCAATATTGACTGTACCAAGGCAGAGTAGGAAAAGAAGGGTAAATAACAAACAGGTTTTTTTAAACTAACTTGTTTGGAAGTTATTAAATTGGTATCACATTTCGAGGTTGTAAATCATATATTCTGTATGTGTGCTATAAATTAAGCATGTTTATGTTCATGTCATGGTACAAACTCCCAAACCTTTGGCGTTTATGGGCCTACCTCAGTCACTGGCACCCTTAGGTGCTAATCAAGCCCCAAAAGTGTGTCCTAGGATATTTCCTGGGCTCAGTCCTGGCACCGTTGGCGTCAGGCTCACAACATGTGCTAATTGCATGGGACTACATTCACAGCCTAATAGGGCTGAGCCTGTCTGTATACCCTGGGTGTGGCTGAGGGACTACTTTACCTGAGATTGCAGGGTGTGGCTGAGGGACTATTTTACCTGGAACTACTTACAAGGCTATTTAAGCCACACCCTACAGGCAGAACACGCTTTGAGTTTTTCTGCACTCCTGCAGCGTAACGCTCACTGTGTCTGCTCAGTACTCGAACTTCTACAGCCACGCCCGTCCTGAGATCCTAATCCAGTGGCACCTGAGAGAGGGAAAAGAAGAGAACAGGAGTTAGTACAGCAACGAAGGCCTTACCTGCAGTATTCCATCCAATCGGCCGTGCCTTCAGCTGCTCTCCGGGCCGCCGCACCTGCAGAGAAGAAGGTATCTGCACGGACACCCAATACTCACCCGGGGTCTGCATTCTTCAGGAATTTCGTTGAAGCAGTTCTTCCCATCGCCATCCTGGAGCCGCGCCGCACCTGCGCACAGAAAAGAAACCGCTATACAGACATTCAGCGCTACTCACCCGTGCTAATACTCACCTGCAGGAAATCTGCTCAGCATTTTAGAAAGAGTCTAATCTTCATCCGAAAACCGCTCAAGACTGCGCCTGAAAGAAAAGAGAAACACAGGTTAAAACTTGAGCAATAAGGACATTAAGCACCTATACCAAGCATTCATTGGCATAGAGACTTACCTGCTTAATCCAGCTATTCAAAAACTCTGCAACAGCCCCGCAGGATCAGTGAAGTAACTTGGTCCTGGGAAAGACTGCATGCCGCGCCCCTGCTAGAGATTGCATGACGGAGAGCCTACCATTAAGAACTCCAAGGCAAACGCCTCCTGGGGTGATATCGAGGGAGGAGACGCGGGCAGGCATCATCACTCAAGCTGTGCAACGCCAGTGCAGACATCATTCGTGCGGCTACGTGCTACGCCCCCGTGGAGACCAGGTGAGCGTGACAGAACGCAAAGCCTTACACAATATCTCTACCTGGACGTCATGGAAACCTCTGAGAACAACCAGCTAGCCCAGCTTTTGGGGGAACTCAGGGCCGAGGTGCATTCAGCTCGGCAGGGAACCAATGCCTTGAGGAGAGAACTGATCGTAGCCAAGGATTGCACTGACGATCTCGCCAGACAGCTGCTTCAATCACAGGCGGGGTAAACACTGTTACCAGGGTGGGGGTCAATGGTTCTGACTACACCAAGCAATCCAGTTCAGGTGGTCCTTCCTGGAGCCGTACCTTTGGCACCTCCAGAACGCTTTGCAGGAGACCGAAAAAGGTATGTGGTTTTTATAAATCAGTGCCGTCTACATTTCCTATGCAGGCCAGGAGCTTTTCCAAATGACCAGTCTAAGGTGGCCTTTGTGCTTTCGTATCTCAGTGGCAGTGCTGCAGACTGGTCGGTACCGCTAGTCAATCGGGACAATCCCATCTTGCAAGACTTCCAGAGGTTCCAACTGGACATGAAGAAGTTGTTTGCCTGCCACTCCCAAGGTCAAGCATTGGATAATGAACTCTTGTCTCTGCACCAAGGCAACCAAGATCTGTTAACGTACATTGCAACCTTTAATAGACTGGTAGTGGAAATCGATTGGCCAAACGACAAAAGAACAACGCTGTTTTACCGTGGTTTGAGATGGGAGTTAAAAGATGTTTTAGCTCAAGTGGTCAACGCACCCAGAGACTGTGCTGAATACATACACTTGGTGGTCCAGCTTGATCATAGACTGCAGAACCGTAAGGCAGATCGAGCTAGAATGAACACTCTGGTATTTGTGTGCGCAAAGGAAAATGCTTCCAAGACCACAGACATGGCTGAACCCATACAGATTGGTGGAGTGCGAGGGCCGTTGTCCAAGGCTGAAAGAGATAGGAGAAGACAACAACAGTTGTGTTTGTATTGTGGGTCAGCTGGCCATTTCCTCCGAGAGTGCCCAATGAAACCACCTAAGAAAGCAGTAGGGGTTGCTGGCAAAGTTGAGGCAGAGCCAGAGCCGGAAAACTTCCCCGCCCGACAAGCGTAGAGCTCTGCTTGTCGAGCGAAAAGAAGGACTCCCAGACCTCGCACCTAGCCCTACCAATGATCCTCATAAACAAATGCATGCAGTCAGAGCATATATCGACAGCGGAGCCATCGGTAATTATATGGATCAAGAATTGGCTACAAGGATGAATCTTCCTCTTTGCGAAAAGGCAACAACAGACTTAGTCACCACTGTCGACGGAACTGAGATCGCTTTGGGTCCGGTAACGCACTCAATGACAGAGATGACACTTTTGTGCCAAGACGTACATCGGGAAGCCATTGTGTTCGCTATAATCAAGGCTCCACAATTCCAAATAATTCTGGGAATGCCACGGCTAGAATCACACAATCCTTGCATCGACTGGCGTGCTAAGAGGCTGACCTTCTCAGTCGAATGTGCTCATACTTGTTATCAAGCAAAAGAACCTTTGGTCAAAGAAGTGACAACGATCATGAGTCCAACTAATCTGCTACCTCAGGTATACCAAGACTATCAGGATGTTTTCCAGGAGGATCAAGCCAACACTCTTCCCCCCCATAGAGCTTACGACTGTCAGATTGACCCTATATCAGGCGCACAGATTCCATGCGGTCGAATCTATGCGCTCACTGAGCCTGAAAATCTGCATTAAAAAAAGTATCTAGACCAGTACCTGGTGAACGGTTTTATCCACCCGTCCTAGTCCCCAGCAGCCTCACCCTTATTCTTCGTGCCTAAGAAGGAAGGAGACCTTAGGACTTGCATCGACTACTGCGCATTGAACCAAGTCACTGTTAAAAACCGTTACCCCTTGCCTTTGATTCCTGAACTATTGGATCAAGTTAAAGATGCCCGAATTTACACCAAGTTAGACCTCTGAGGAGCATACCACCTGGTCCAAATTAAGAAAGGGGACAAATAGAAGACCACCTTCCGCACCAAATACTGGCTATTTGAATACCAAATGATGCCCTTTGGCCTTTGTAATGCCCCAGCGGCGTTTCAATATTTCATGAATGACATCCTGCTAGAGTTGATTGATGTGTGTGTCGTAGTATACATTGACAACATTCTGGTATACTCCCCTTCTGAACAAGAACATGTGTAACACGTCTGTGCTGTTCTGGACAAACAACAACACAGATTATTTGCAAAACTAGAAAAATGCTTCTTCCATGTTACTGAGGTCGAGTTCCTTGGATTTGTCCTAACCCCTCGTGGTGTACGCATGGATTTGCGAAAGGTTGATGCCATCTTCAACTGGCCTTCTCCAACCTCAATTAAAGGAGTTCAGAGTATGCTCGGATTTGCGAACTTCTATCGTCGTTTCATTCCAGGCTTTTCACAACTAGTGCATCCCATCACCTCTCTACTGCGAAAGAACAAATGTTTTCAATGGTCAGAGGAGGCAGAGAAAGCCTTCCAGGACTTAAAACAAAAATTAATCTCAGCTCCTATCCTGAAACACCCTCGTCCAGATCTACCTTACGTGGTTGAGACCAATGCTTCCAGCTTGCCAATGGGAGCGGTCCTCTCGTAAAAAGATCCCGAAACAGGTCAACTTCACCCGGTGGCCTTTTGGTCACAGAAATTCACAGCACCAGAAATGAATTACTCCATTACGGACAAGGAACTTTTGGCCATCAAGGCGGCCTTCAAAGCTTGGTGGCATTATCTATTAGGAGCAAGGCACACAATCACGGTAATCACAGATCACCGCACAGGTACCTGAAGGTGGCAAAGGCTCAAACATCTCGCCAACTCCGATGGGCGTTATTCTTTGCTGACTTCGACTTTGTAATTACTTACCGACCTGGTTGTCGAAATGTTAAGGCGGATGCCCTGTCCCGTACAGGGGTAGATGATGAACGCACAAACCCCGACCCAGTGCCCAACATTCCTGGAGGAAGGATCGTAGGAATAACAACATCTCTAACACTAGATGACATCCATGAGGAAATTGCATATCTCGTTGATAATAACATTCTGCAGGATTGGCCAAACAAAAGTATTCACCACTCGGTTTCAAACCATCTACCTTATTTTCACGGACGTCACTATCTGCCTAACAAAGAACTTCAGGAAAAGGTCATCTCAAATTACCACAAATCATTGGTAGAAGGACATCCTGTAATCGCTAAAACCAAAGCCAAGATCAAGCGGCACTTTTGGTGGCCAACATGGCATAAGGACATCAAGCAGTTCGTACTGTCTTGTGGAGTCTGTGCACAATACAAGGCCCATAAGAAGAGAGCACCAGGGCTACTGCAAACACTGGAGATTCCGCCTACACCTTGGCATACATTATCTCTTGATTTTATTACTGATCTTCCTCCTTGTAATGGATTCAACACCATTTTAGTGATGGTGGACTTATTTTCCAAAATGACCCATTTCAACCCATTGAAAGGCTTACCCTCAGCTTCAATCCTGGCTAAGGAATTCCTAGAACAGATTGTCCGAATACACGGATTTCCCTCCATCCTGATTTCAGAATGTGGCAGTCAATTCATCTCACGCTTCTGGAAAAAGTGTTGTGAGTTAGCTCAAATCGATGTAAGACTTTCCACCAGCCACCATCCCCAAACAGATGGTCAGACCGAGAAGACCAACCAAACTTTGGAGCAATACCTAAGATGTATGTTGCACCAAACAGAAAGCAGCTGTAAAGATGTTTTGTGGATAACCGAGTATGCCTACAACAATTCTTTACATTCCAGCACGGGGCAGAGTCCTTTCTATACAATATACGGGATGCACCCGCAAACCTCCAATCTTGACCCGCCTCAAATTCTAGAAATGCCAGCTGTAAGGAGTTTGCACACTACCATCACTTTAAACAGGCGACAAGCCATCTGAGACAAGCTAAAGAAAGATACAAGAAATCAACAGACGTTCATAGAAGTGAAGCCCCAAAGTACAAAGTTGGGGATGAAGTCTGGCTGGCCTCAAAACATATACCAGTAAAGGGAACCCATACCTTCAACCCCAGATATTTAGGTCCGTACACCATCAAGGCCATCATTAATCCGGTAGCTGTGAAATTGGACTTGCCTCCACACATGCGGATTCACCCCAGGTTTCACGTCTCACTTTTGAAACCAGTTAAACCAGGAACCCGAGTATTGAAACCACCAAAACCAATCCTGGTTGAAGGAGAACCTGAATTTGAAGTTAAGGATATTCTAGACTCAAAATTCATCAAATCAAAACTATTTTACTTAATAGACTGGAAAGGATATGGACTGCAAGAAAGATCGTGGGAACCTAGTGATCACATTCATGCTCCTCGGTTGTTAAAAAGATTCCATTGCAATCATCCGAGAAAACCAGGACCAATGGGAGAATCCACTGTTAGGGTGGCTTTGGGGGGGAGTGCTGTCATGAGGAACTATTTTACCTGGAACTACTTACAAGGCTATTTAAGCCAGAACCTACAGGCAGAACACGCTTCGCGTTATTCTGCACTCCTGCAGCGTAACGCTCACCGTGTCTGCTCAGTACTCGAACTTCTACAGCTACGTCCGTCCTGAGATCCCGATCCAGCGGCACCTGAGAGAAGGAAAAGAAGAAAACAGGAGATAGTACAGCAACGAAGGCCTTACCTGCAATATTGCATCCAATCGGCCGCACCTTCAGCTGCTCTCCGGGCCGCCTCACCTGCAGAGAAGAATGTATCTGCATGGACACCCAGTACTCACCCGGGGTCTGCATTCTTCAGGAATTTCGTTGAAGCGGTTCTTTCCATCGCCATCCTGGAGCAATGCTTGCAGAAAAGGAAAAGAAACAGCAGGTTAGTCGCGCACGGAAAAGAAACCGCTATACAGACATTCAGCACCACTCACCCGCACTAATACTCACCTGCAGGAAATCTGCTCAGCATCTTAGGAAGAGTCTAATCTTCAGCCGAAAACCGCTCAAGACCACGCCTGAAATAAAAGAGAACCACAGGTTAGAAATTGGGCAATAAGGACATTAAGCACCTATACCAAGCATCCATTGGCATAGAGACTTACCTGCTTAATCCAGCTATTCAAAAACTCTGCAACAGCCCCGCAGGATCAGTGAAGTAACTTGGTCCTGGGAAAGACTCTGCATACCGCGCCCCTGCTAGAGATTGCGCAACGGTGAACCTACCATTAATAACTCCAAGGCAAACGCCTCCTGGGGTGATATCGAGGAAGAAGACGCGGGCAGGCATCATCACTCAAGCTGTGCAAGGCCAGTGCAGACATCATTTGTGCGGCTACATGCTACGCCCCCGTGGAGACCAGGTGAGCGTGACAGTTCAGTCGATTAGAAGCCTAGGAAGAAGAGGAACAGAAAGACTCAACAACACAAACTAAAGATGTTGCTTGCCAAACCAATGTCACTTGGGGGCAACTACATTTTGAAGCTCGGCATGGCCAGAATTTGAAAGGAATGTCACCATTGACCCAAGGAAAGTAACCATGGATCATTGTTGCAGCAAGATGTTTCATAATTCCTTGCAGACCCGCTCACACAATCCACACCCTCTAAAAAATGTCAATCGAAGAAAGACACAATGTTCCTTGTTTCCCCAATACATGCAGAAAATCTGGAAATATCACAGACTGAAATAACTGAAGCATCTTTGCAATTGATCGACAAATGTGTTCATGATCTAGACTTCACTCTTCTAATGTGGAGGACTTGCCCACCATCATCTAATCACAAACCAATGTACTGCAGGACGACTGGCTATTAAGAGGGCCAAAATAACTTGTATTCAACTGCTGCCTGCTAGAGATTATCAAAAGGATTACATGTGATCATAAATTACATAGGAGGATATGTGGGGAGCCATTGGTTAATTTTACTTGTGTAGTCAAAGGCACGAACCTGAAGATCTAGGGTAGCTGTGTCCACCATCATAACACATTTTCATGGTCTGCTCAACCTATCCTTGGAAAAGTGGCTGCTGGAAATGTACTTTGTTCATCTGGTTTGTTGTTTAGCGGATCAACGTTCAGTATCATTTCTAGTTTCTGTAAATTTCTGGGACTTGGGTACCTTGCTAAAACCCAATACTACAAATATCGGAATAATTTCTTGTTCCCCTGCTATTAGCTAAGCCTGGAATCTCAAACAGATATCAATCGACAATGCTCTATCTGGCAAAAGGCTCTGGCTTGCTGGTGATGGAGAGTGTAACAGTCCTGTTTTTTCTGCTAAATACTGTACTTACCACTTTCAAGAAAGAGAAAGCAAAACATAGTGAGTTCAGTTGTTGTGCAAGTGTCTGAATATGCGTCTTCTGTTGCCATGGAGAAATATGGTTTCATTAAATCCAGTGAACTTCTGCAATCCAGGGGAATGCAAATAGCCACTGACAGGCACGTTGGAATAGCAAAGGCCATGCGATAGCAGTTCCCACAATATTTCTTCCCTTAAATATCATTGATTTATATTACAACAAAAAATGACAATGTGATTTTATTAAGCATGCGCCTTTATTTTGAATTAATGGAAATGTCTTTTATGATTAAAATTCCATATACATATGTTTTTTAGTTTTTAAATCATTTGTAAGAGGTCTAGGTAAAATGTTAATTACGAGAAATAGAACATCGACTGAAAGTTATGCATTCAAAAAATGTAATCTTTACATTACAACAGATGCAAGATGTAATATTAAAATTGTTAGAATGTATCTTGCACACAGAAATAAATTGACTGGACAAGAACTATTACTTGCGTGGTTGATAGTAATCAAGCATTATGACAGTGCAGAGGTCGAGGGAGTACCCCCAATGTTTTTAGTAGTTCCACCACTTTTTTAAGTGTACACCTTCATATGCTGATTTCTGGTGAAACATTTGATAGGTTAATGATCAGACCCTTTTTGGGGGAGGAGGGGCGTGATCACTGAATTAAGGTCTGGCCATGCACAAAGCCGAGCAAATAGGCTGACAATGTATGTATTTTAGCAGACAAGAAAGATGCATTTAATTGTAAACTTTGACGCACATTACTTCTCTGTCGGATCGCATTAATAAGAGTCATTAAGATGAGTTGTAATTGAAACATATGGTCTGAAGGCAATTAAGCATCACGTTGTTAGAATAAGTAAAGAGTAGAACACAAGGTGTTGCATTGGCTTGCAAGTCAGCCATACATCTTTTTCAATGGCCGTTCAATCCAATGACCCAGCTTTCATGATTTATACCTCTGTCTCATTTACCCTATTTTACATACGGCTCACCCTATGATGTTCTTCCATTGCACCACATCCTTGAAGCACCTTCATCACCTGCCTACTTAGAATACATTTTCATACCTCTGTTACCCTTTTTATCCATCCCTTTATTCTTCACTGCCTTCCGTTCCCTGGCATGCAAACCCCTTTCATTTGCCCAAATTGCCCATTGACTAATTGCTTGTCACTCGCCAATTGCCATTGCCCTGGTTCACATGTGCATGGTAGATTACATTTATTTGCCATTCATGTTATACAAGGCATGAGAAGAATTCTGATTGGACTTGACATTTATTGTGTTGACATATTGCACTTTTTTGTAAAGTTTGCAGCATATATTTCAGTTCATGGAAACAGAGGTAACTGCAAGGGGTGTCATCCTGGGGTATGGCCATGGAGGGATAATAAGTGTGACCAATAATACGCATTTGTGTTGTTAATGAGGCAGAGGACCTTTCCTTCAAAATACAAAGTTTTAAGAAAGGACCATGGAAAAGGGTGAAAAGGATGGCATCTCAGAAGCCCACATTCCCACAGGAAATGCTTAAAATTGACAATATTGACTATTACGAGCATAACATAAGAGCAGTAATGGTTATTATTCAGGCTGTTTCCAAACTCTTTTTTAGAATGAACTCGCAAGTACTCAAGAATCTATTCAGAAAAGAGGAGAAGCAGTCATAAGGAATCAAAGCAATGAAAAACTCCTATAAGATATGGAGTCTACATTCGTTGGTTAGCAGGATTTGTGGTAAGTGGCTGGGAATTGCAATAGATCAAAGGTTTAGGGCTACAATGATAGCCAACATTGACACCCTGGTTATTTGATTTAAATGTATACTTTGCTGATGTGCACTATGAACATGCGCCTGTGGCCTATGCTCATATCCATCTCAGTGTTGTGGCCTACATGTGGAGGCCACCCAGGTGCACCTGCAACATTGCTGAAATCAAGATGATTGCTGGACTAGATCTAAACAGAAGCCAGCAAGCCTTTCAAAACTCAGCCCACTGTAGGCAGGCTGGATTTTTCGGGATTTTCTCTTTTCTTTTCTTCACTTCACTTTGCACCTGTGCCCCTGGGAGTAAATATCGCTCTGTATATCTCCCAATGCGCTCTGGGAATACGCACTTAAAAATGGTTTGGTTATTAACAAAGAAAAAACCCAATTAATGGTATTCTCGGCAAAAAAATCTGCCAGACCCAAGCTAGTCATCCAGGGGACTGAGATAAAATACACCCCCTCATATAAATATCTGGGTGTGGAGGTAGATGTCTCAGGAGAATATACTAAGTGCATACAAGCTCGAATCACCAAAGCTGCACAATTAACTGCATATGGCTGAATATTGAGAAGTCTCTTGCTATTACCATCTAGCGTATCCAACACCTCTATCTTCTCACAGAACACTGAGTTAGCAGATTATGCCCTCCTTCCTATGATCTGAAGAGTTCATTATCATTCTTTAGGGCTTTTGGGCATGATACTGAACCTATGAAAACAACATCATTTATCTGCGGACATTTTGATTTGGGGAAGGGAAGGACTCAGATCCCAGAGGGAATAAACACATTGAATTGCATGTATGTGATCGTATAGGATTATCAAGATCCCCTAATGCTTTTCTTTTGGATAACCTGCCACTTTTTGGAAATCACATATTAAGAACTGCAAGCTTTTAATAGAGGTCTTTACCTTCCCAACCTAGTCTGATTCTTTTTGATTTTGTTTTTTTAAATTTCTTCCTAATTGTATTTTTTTTATTGCTTGTTTAATATTTTCTTTTATCCTTCTCTCTCATTTTATTGTATATATGTGTAAAGTTTATATTTAAACTGTCTCACATTATTAAATAAAAATAAAAAAATAAATAAAATAAAAATAAATAAGCAAAAGGTCTGGGAGCCCCTCTATCGAGAATGAACATGGCCAAATAACCTGTTCTCTGGGTAGGTTCCCACTCGGGAGGGTCTACAACCCTTTTCTTCCCTTCACAGTTCACTTTTGCCATCTCTATACATTAACCCACTGCTTTTCATCCACAGATATCCACAGATATCCATTTTACTCTGTAACTATCTCTCTATGTCCCCCATGATTTGAGAAATTAGTTTGTGCGTTTTTGATTCTCGCTGAAGGTGGGTAGCGACTACGTAGTCAGCTAACAGCAATACTTACTTATCAGGTGTTGAAAAGAACAAGTTACTCACCAACTGTAACATACTTTCGATTGGATGTTCCTCCCAAATATTCCTCATCTTAGATATATTCGTATCATCAGCTTTGCTGCTTTGGAAAAAAGAAATCACACCAGGGGGCGCTGTGCTCGAAGGTCACGACGTTGATGTCCTTCGAAGGCTGCTGTCGAGCATCAACGGCATCCATAGTATAAATAGCTCAAGCCACGCCCGTTGGCTTCATTTCTGTTTTTTCAATATCTTCAACTGAGGAGTTCATAGGGCATACCCTTAGACTGTAAGCCCTCAAGGAACATTGAGTGTAAAAACGTAAACTGTACGGTGGGGTAGGTTGGGAGGGTCAATGAGGAATACGTGGGAGGAACATCCAATCGAAAAAATGTTACAGTTGGTAAGTAACTTGTTCTTCGAATGGATTGTGTCATCCCACGTATTCCTCATCTTAGACTCCCAAAACAGTGAGAATTTGGAAGAGGGAGTACTGATTAATTCTACTCATGGAAGTATGTAGAACGGCCTTAGCAAAAATACCTCCTTGGGAAAAGGTTGAATCTAAGCAATAGAGTTTTACAAATGTGTGCATTGAAGACCAGGTGGCTGCTGCACAAATATCTTGCACCGGGACATCCCTCTGAAGAGCCGTGGAAGTCGCCATGCCCCTAGTGGAGTGTGCCCTTAGCCCTTCTGGGGGTTATTTACCCGGCAGCCTGGAACATTCTGTAATGGCTAAGATTATCCATCTGGCTAAAGTCTGTTTAGTTACCGGTATGCCCAATTTGTGACCGGTTTATCCAATAAAAAGCTGGTCACTTTGCCGAAATTTTGACAGTCTAGAAATATAAAAGCTGAGAGCCCTTTTTGGCCCAGCCTGTGGAGCCTTTCCTCCTCCTTACTTGCATGAGGGGAGGGTAAAAAAACGGCAATGTGATCTTCTGAGACAAGTGAACTTCTGAGACAAGTGAAAGTCAGAGACTATTTTTGGTAGAAAAGAAGGGTTGACTTTAAGTATAACTTTGTCTTTATGGAAGATGATGTGAGGAGGCTTACAAGAGAGAGCCTGTAACTCACTCACCTTGCGGGCTGATGTAATAGCCACTAGTAGGATTGTCTTTAAAGTGAGATATCTTAACGGGCAAGAATGCAAATGTTCAAAAGGAATGCATGTAAGGAATTTTCGTACTAAATTTAGATCCCAAACGGGTACTTGAAATGCGACTGGAGGGTACACGTAAGTAAGACCCTTTAAAAACTGCACAATCTATGGAATTTTGAAGTAAGACAACTCTTCCGAGCAGTGCTTAAAAATAGAAAGCGCTGCTAGGTATCCCTTAATTGTACCTATCTGGAAAGAAAGTACCATAGGTGTACCACATAGGAATGGGTCTGCATTCTTATCCTTGCAGCAGTTACTGAACTTGTTCCAATTACACCGGTACAAGGATTTTGTTGCTCGCCTCCATTACGTTGTCCGGAAGGTCCCAATCCTTTTTTTTTTTAAACAATTTTATTGCATATTCAAACAAACAAAACTAATACAAACCAAAAACGCAGTGCAGCTATCAACAGTTCAATTGTTCATTGCATAATTCTGGTCACTGCTCCCTTATCCCACCCCCCCTTACGAGCCTACTTATTCCTCACACTCTGTATCTGCCTCGCGTGGTGGGGTCCCATTTTCCATGGATTCTGTCAGATCTTGTGTCATTCCAATCAATTCTGCTATTAATGATTTCCATGCCATCAGGGTTCCCGCCTCTTCCTCTCCCCCTATATTGCTTGCCTCTTGCCATACCATGGTCTCCGCCACCGGAAGGTCCCAATCCTTGTATCTCAGGCTCTCAGAAACCATGCGTGAAGGCTGAGTGTCTTGACCCCTGGATGGAGAACCCAACCTTCCTCTTGCGAGAGAAGATCCTCATTGTGGAAGACGTATTGGAGGGCAGATGGACATGTCCAAAAGTCTAGGTATCACGTCCTCCTGGACCAATCCGGGGCAATTAGGATCATGGTTTTCCTGAACTTTCTCAACCTCCTGATTACGTGAGGAATCACTGGGACTGGGGGAAAATCGTACAGGAGTGGAAATTCCCAGTCCACCACAAATGCGTCTCCTAGTGCTCCTCTTGGAGGAAATTCCCTTGAGCAGTACTGATCGCATTTCCAGTTGACACTGGGGAACCCCTCAAGTGGATCTGTTCGCGAGCAAAGGGCGAAGATCTCTTAAGGACTTCCTGAGCTATTTCCCACTCGTGGGAGACTGTACCCTGCCTGCTCAGAAGGTCCACCACTGTGTTCTTCTCTCCGGTTAGGTGAACTGCCGACAGAGAGATTCCTTCTTGTATTGCCCAGAACCAGAGTTGCATTGCCTCTCTGCACAGTGGTAGTGACCCTCCACCTCCTCTCTTGTTGAGGTAGTACATGGCCACTGTGTTGTCCGTCATTATCAGGACATTTTCTCCCCGCACAGAGGGCAGAAATGCCTTCAGCGCTAGTCTGATTGCCCTCAACTCCAAAATGTTGATGTGTAGTTTGGACTCTGATGGAGACCAATGACTGCTGATTGTCAGATCGTTGGTGTGAGCTCCCCACCCCGTGAGTGAGGCGTCCGTCAATACAGTTATCTCCGACCATGGTTGCCAAAAAGATTCTCCCTTGAGAATATTGTCCTTGCAAGCCCACCATAGAAGATCTTGAGCCACTCTGGCCGGGACTTGCAGAAGATCTGACATATACCTGAAAATTGGAACCATTGAGTCCTGAGGGCCCCTTGAAGGGATCTCATTCTCAATCTGGCCTCTGGCACCAGAAAAATGCAGGATGCCATGAAGCCAAGCAAACTCAGAAAATCGAAGGCCGGGAGATGCTGGGCATTCTGGAATGTCGATACCATCTGCAGAATGTGTTGAGCTCTCACCTCGGGAGGCAAGGCTTTCCCTGGGGAAGTATCCAGGACTTCACTGATAAACTGGAGGTTTTGGAATGGTATCATTTGTGACGTCTTATAATTGAGGGAGAAGCCCAGTCTGTGTAAGAAGTGGCAGGTCATGGTCAGATGTTCCTGGGCCTGTTCGGGTGAAAGCGCATTGATTAACCAATCGTCCAGGTAGGGGTAGACATGAATCTCTCCTCCCCTGAGACTCGCTGCCACTACCGCCATCAGCTTGGTGAAAACCCTTGGGGCGGAGGTCAGCCCGAATGGCAGAACCCGAAACTGATAGTGAGAACTGCCAACCGTGAACCTCAGGTACTTCCTGTGCTTGAGATGGATAGGCACATGAAAGTAAGCATCCTGAAGGTCCAACGATACCAACCAGTCTTGGAGTTGGAGAGCCTGAAGGATCTGAGAAAGGGTTACCATCTTGAACGAGTCCTTCCTGCGGAACTTGTTCAAGTTTCTTAAGTCCAAGATGGGTCTCAATCCTCCGTCCTTCTTTGGGATGAGAAAGTAAGGGGAGTACCAACCCTTGTTCCTCTCCACTACAGGTACATGTTCTATTGCACCTTTCTCTAGCAGGGTTAAAATTTCCTGCAACAGGAGCGGATCTGGAATTTTGGCTTTTTAGAAAAGGAAGGCAGTAACCATGAGTCACTGTTTCCAGTGCCCAAGCATCTGAAGTAATTCCCCGCCATTCGTTCAGATGCTGAGAGATCCTGTCTCCCACCGGGGCCTTGTGGGTCAAGGCCTCAGAGTGGCTTTGAGGTGGCTAGCCTGTCCTCTTCCTCTTCCAATGAGGAATAAAAACAAAAGGATGACCCCTCGTAGGTAGCCTGAGTAGGAGTGTTGCTGAGGTTGTCGTATGGAAGCGCTAAGTGACTTAGCCACCGCCTTAGAGATCTGCAGCTTCTCTAAACTTTCATCCGCCTTGCTGCTGAACAACCTCAAGCCGTCAAATGGCATATTCAGAAGTCTGGCCTGCACATCCTTGCAAAGCCTGACTTTCTCAGCCACACAAACCAGAAATGGTCAATAATCATCAACAATGCATCAATTTTCTGGCATCATTGCCAGGCACCAATCTGTCCTTTTGGGATAGCAGTGTAGAGGAGCAGCCAAATGCCTCTGCAGGAAGTCACGCCCTCCCCATTGCCTATGTGCTGGAAACCTGAAGTTGTGCCGTGCATGACACCAGTGATTATGCCTATTCCACGGAGAGCCTTCGAGAAAAGGTATCCGTTAAGAAAACCTTATCTGATGTATCCCCTAAGAGATGACAATCGCTTGGAAGAAGTCCCCGAAGAAATATGAAGATGAAAGGAAGAGAAGCTGGTAATGTCACAAGAAGTGAACGTGACACATCGAGAAGACTAACTGATGGAGAAGATGTATTGACCTTATGGAATCTGATGACGAAGTAAGGAATTGAGTGAACCTTCATGTGCGAAATGAAGATTGCATGTGTGAAGGGCGCTGCAGAAGATGCAAGCTGTTTAATAACTGTACAGATGCAGCAACGCAGGTGGACTAAGTGATCATAAAGGCTGGCTATACCTAGTGAATAGACGACAGGCGATGCCGCCATTATATAGAAGTCTGGACATTGGTGCCGCAAACTTTAGTAGTTCAAACACAAGGAGAAAGAAGGATCGAGAGCTGTGTGTGTCACAGCAAGAAAAGCAGCTAAGAATCATGGAAGGACTGAGAAGGGCTGTCTGGCCTGGTGTCAAAGACTGAAGCAGCCAAGAACTGCTTATATCTTCTTAAAGGCAGCAAATGTGAGAAGCGGAATGGCTCCTTGTTAAGTTGCAAAGAAAGAACATCATGAGGGCCAAGTTTATTAATTCTAGATAATTAAACGCTGAAAACCAGGCTGAAGTACGGTCTCCGGTCACATGAACCAAGGATGAAAATAGGAGTTGGGCATGCAGACCAGACCTGTGATAAGAGTGTGCCCACACTCCCCTATAGTCCCAGAGACGAGAATACATTGCAAGTCCAAGTTCAAAGGCAATCTTCATGGCAGAAGGCATGAGTGATGAAGGATGTAGGGCTAATTGGGAGGGGAGACACGGTCATGTCCACCTCCCAGCACCTGGGGTATGAGCTTATGTGCTGCTAGTGAACCGAATGTTCCAAAGGGGTACAAGCATGCCAAACAATTGTAGAAGGCCATATAATGAAGGGCCTTATAGTTTGAAGAGCCAATGGTATACTGTGTATCTAATAACTGTCAAAGATGACGTACAATAGGGGTTGGCATAAGTTGTCCACCTGACTGTAGAGACCCAATCACAACCTGTTCCAGTATAGTAAGTATACTTAGATGTTCTCCTTAACCCAAACACAATTCCCCATAGGTTTTTCTTATTTGCCACGCAGCATGACGTCATGTATGACACATTTTTAGTATAAAGCTGTGTTTTTATGTGAAATGTTTGAGAGCTCGAGCGAACGTCCATCAATGTCCTTTGTAACTCCCTGTTTTAGACAATGGATATTGAAACAGTAGGATGAGACTTTGCCAACTTCCTGAGTCTGTGTTATTATTTGGTGCAAGAGTTATTCTGCATCCCATACTTTGTATGACGTGTTACTGATTTAAGGACCTTAAGTTCAGCAGTAACAAGGAGCAACATGCCTGCCTTCATGGTCTGAAAATGTCCAGATGGAAAAGTGTTGCAATTGATAGTGAATCGACTCCTTTCTTCTCACTAACAGAACATCATGGGCGTTGATCAAACATTGGTGATGGAACATAAGCACACTAGATTTAGCCACATGGAACTTTCACTAAAGAATGCAAATACAGGGATTATTCCATTGACGAATGCAATCAGCAATATTTGTAGAACGTTGACACGGATAGAAAAAATTAGAAGCATGTGATGTTTGATAACTTTTGTCAATAGAAGTTATAGCTAGCAATGTTTTCGTGTACATAATCCTTTATTTTGAGCGTTATATCAAAAATAAAAGTACTTGTTACATTCCCGACCATTATTGTTTTCTTCAAAATATACATTATTTTCTCTTTTTTGTGAAAAGAAACAAAACCTTTGCGGTGTGTGTGGATGTTTGTATTTATGCTCCTGGTTCTGCATTATGTAACACTATGAAGTGGATGAAGACAGGGTATGTTTGGCTATGCTGCCCACGAACATCATGAGAATATGTGGAGCATTTTGTCTTGACTAGTGATGGCAGCGTTAGGGGCAGATGAATTACTACCGTGAGGGCACTTGAATTTAGGGCTATGGCTCAACGGATAGGATTAGCACAAGATGGCGGTACTGCCCCCCATAGTTTTCACATGTGTACATGTTAATGTTAAAGGTATTTGTACCGCGCACTGTCACCAACGGAATTGGTGCCCAGGCACTCTGGTGGATCTATAAACAAGAAGGCGGGGTGGGTTAGTATGGTGAAGAGGGAGTAGGAAAGTGAGAGAAGTGGTGTGATGTTGGCAGTTTCAGTTCGATGTTCACAGTGCGCTGAGCTTTGGTGTGAATATCGGACTGATGCGAAACCTCATTTGTTGTTGGTGCGGTTCATGTGTTGTTTGTTTGCTGTTCGGTGTGGTGAAGTGGGTGCGGTTTGCTGAGCGAGAAGATGGTTGTGTGGATTTTCGTGTGAATTTAGGTATGCAGAGATTTGAGGATATGGTTATTGGGTTATATATCTCTTGGTCCTTATAAATCTTGTTCTATGTATCCGGTTTTCCTATAGGTAGGCATCATTTCCACTTTTCTTTCCTGTCTAATTGTTATGGGTGATGTTGTGGCATGTTCCCAGCTGTGTTGTTTTAATTTAGTGTGATGGGAGGGAGCGTCTCTTGTCCCCCACTCTGGTATTGGTGCTGTAAATTAGTTTTCCCCCACTCCCTTGCTACCTATTTTCTCTTGGTTGTTCCATAGTTTCCTGTATGTAGTGTGTAGGCCAAGGTGTTAATGATATATCGTCCTTGCCCTTCCATCCCGATCTATCTGTGTTCATTTTAAGGTATTGTCCTATCATATCTATCTATCAGTTGGATAAGTTGAAATGCCATAGGTTGTTCTTCCTTAACTTCTGTTTATCGGCGATAGCTTAGTGGGATTGGGGGATCGGTTTCTTCACTCACACATGTGAGAACAACTAAGGTGAGATGCTTTGGAGTTTCATTTAAGATCGATCGATGTATGCTCAAGAATATATGCCACATCGATTGGGCCAATACCATTTCTGAGCAAACGTCCCTTTTCAAGCTATAATTCTCTGAGGTACTCCTTGAGTTTATAATTGCCCTGGCCTCTCCCGCATTAATTACAGGATAGCTTTCCTTAAAATTGCATCCTCCTTGATAGCTTTTACGACATTAATCAGCAGAACAGCAGTGGGTAGCACTAAGCCCCTCAAATACGAGATCAAAAAGATAATGGTTGATGTTTTTTTCTTCGTATATACAGCTTGAAAATCTATACCTTGCACAGCATGAGGGGAATAGTAATAATTGGTAGGCAATATTCTACAGGAACTACATTGACTTCCACTCCAAGCCACGATACTGTTCAAGATTGCAAGCATCATCTAAAAAGGAGTCACGAGTAGCACACCAGTGAACCTAGTGGATAAGCTCCACATATCTGTTGGCACACATTCCTCGCGCAGCAAACTGGCCAACCGGCTTGAATCACAAGCTCGGCATGATCCCGCAATTTTTCAGTTTCGCAATTCTCTCAAAACATGGCTCTTTCAACAACACCTGACCAAGGACCAATTCCTATGGATGCACACACCGACGTACAGACCTCACAGTACTGCGCTATTGTTAAAAGATGCCTGCCCAAATGCCAGCTACCAACACTCTGTACAGCACTCTGCTGCTCTCGAGGTAGGTCTGGGCTTTAAACAATAAAATACAAATATGGTAATTTCCTTAAAAAGTGGCCTTGACTGGGGAGGTGATGTACATGTGTTAAGTTGGTTTATTAATTAAAATCCATGTGAATTCTATTTTGGTAGACCATATCTGCACACCCAATATACAACTGCCTTCTGGCTCACTAATCGGCATAATAACCTATATAAAAACTGTATGATATATCCATTTAATTTTTTTTCAGGATTTGTTTTTCAAATCAAAAAGATCAATGATAATTTAAGTCATCAAAACTCCTTTTTTTAATCCGCAAACTTCTTTCTTTTTACCCTTTACATACTTCACTTACTTTTGGGAAGGTTTACGTTTGAAAGGCCCCTGACAAGCTCTTCCTGATGAGGCACTTTAATTTATGTTCCCTATATTGGAAACATGGTTATCTAGACATTTAGTGTCACGATTTCTTATGACCTGTAGAAACACTGTGGAAAAAAGGACCTTGGCCTTGAGGCCAGCGGTGTGGGCTGCACACCCGTAGACCACTAAAAAGTGGTTGAGTTCAAATATTTTTCAAGTAAATTATTCACTGTAGCCAAAAATCACATATAGCTTTATTAATTGCTTATTCGTGTCATAAGCTTTACACCCTCACGGGATGTTATAATTTAGAGGCTGAAAATGTCACATTGGAGGCCTATGCATTTCGGGTTGAAAACCCTTCCTCAGGGCCTGTGAACATATAAATTCAAGCTGCCTTATGGTCAAATCTACTTAAATGGTACATTTATAATCACAATTCATAATTCATGAAGCAGTATCCATGTCCCAGCAAATGAAAGCATCATACAATGTATGCAATATAACAAATCATCCGTGTATACGTGTATCACATTAAAGATTGTACATTACCAATTGCATGTCATGAAGGTCATGTATGTACAGATCATCATCATCACAGGATTCATCCAGTTGTAGAAATTCAAAAAACAAAAACAAAAGTAGAGACAGAAATAAGGGAAAGTCTATGTGTAGGGCGATGTAATTAAACAAAACTGTTTAAAGAAAAATGCCACAAAGTGAAAGCAGGTAACTGACCTTCTACTCGCGTGTGTACTACTGTGTTAGATGACTTTCTTAAACAGAGACAATCGTGTCCGTATTCAAAAGAGCTTGTTCACAAGTCTAAAAGACAAATGGTGGATTGTCAAAAGGTCAATTAGACTTAAATGACAGGCTGCAGGAGCCAGGTCTGGAAAGGATCATTACCTGAGTCAATTTTGCGCAGCGCTGAGCGGCGGCAGAACGCTGTGTGCACTCGCGTGCAGAAAGAAACAAGCTAAGTCACGAGCGATTAACATGGTAACCGAAAATGCTAACATAGTTGGGTGCGCTCTGCTTTGCACCTTAGGAAAACAAAGCGGCCATGTTAGGATGGAGTCGAATTTTCATATGGGTAATGTAAGCGGAGGCTCGCTGGACCAGATAGAGTGAAAGCATGAAAATAGATAACTAGAAATATAAGAATTTGTAGATATCAATCCTGTGATGATGATGATCTATACATACATGACCTTCATGACATGCAATTGGTAATGTACAATCTTTAATGTGATACACGTATACACGGATGATTTGTTATATTGCATACATTGTATGATGCTTTCGTTTGCTGGGACATGGATATTGCTTCATGAATTATGAATTGTGGTTATAAATGTACCATTTAAGTAGATTTGACCATAAGGCAGCTTGAATTTATATGTTCACAGGCCCTGAGGAAGGGTTTTCAACCCGAAATGCATAGGCTTCCAATGTGACATTTTCAGCCTCTAAATTATAACACCCTGTGAGGGTGTAAAGCTTATAACACGAATAAGCAATTAACAAAGCCATATTTGATTTTTGGCTACAGTGAATAATTTACTTGAAAAATATTTGACCGCAACCACTTTTTAGTGGTCTATGGGTGTGCAGCCCACACCGCTGGCCTGATGGCCAAAGTCCCTTTTTCCACGTTTTTTCCAGTGCTAAACACGGAGGCACTATTCACAGTGGGTTTGCACCCTAAACCTTTCAATAAAACACTTTTTTACGTTGATACAACCAACTTTAAGCACACCACGTAGTGCATAGCTCACCACTACCTCAGCTGTAGAAACACTGTGCCATTGCGTAATATTGTATCACTATCTGAAGGTTTTCAGATTGGATTTAAGTTGTTATTGTCTTGCTGTCTGTACTTGTTTCATGTGTTCAATTTGTGATTGTCACCCTCCCTTGGCACCGGCCATGTGGTAGGGTACTAATACAGTGCCTCATTGTAGGCTTTTCCTGGGGGACTTCACCCTCGCCATGGCAAATGCCTGTAGGGTAAGTTAGTTTTGATAGCCCTGTCTCTCCTCAGTCCTCTCTCCTTAAGTAGATGCAAAGTCTAAAAGCAGGAAAACACCCATATTCCTTTAACTGGTGTCAATCTAATTCATCTCGTATTAGTAGTGAGTAATCTAACATTGGGACAAGAAAGCACACAGTATCAGGGAAGCCCTTTCACGGCTTTCAAGGGACGTGTGATGAACCAAGGGGTCCCTTGAATACAATGTTACAAACCTGCAGATTTCTGACCACAGATTATATCACATGGGAAGCAAAGTTACCAAATCATTGCCTCCTGGAGGGGAATTCTCTTGCCCAGGATACAGTGTTACAAGCTCACTGTACATGCCTAGTTTCTTTACAAGGAGTTTAAACACCTTATCAAGTGGTTTCCTAGCTTTCAATCCACGTGCTGGAGGAACAGGTGACAATGAATTTGCATAGGAAGCACCATATAGGGCCACAAGGGGAGAGTACATTCCAAGATGGTGGAGAGCCCAGTTAAAGGCTTTGTCCAGCTCTGTAATCCCAATGTACACCATGTATACTCATGAAGTGCAAACAATCACAGCCCTGTCCCAATTTTAGCCCACGGGTAGAAACCCTAAAGGTCCCACCCTGGAGGAAGATGCAAAGATAGTATAACACCCAGTGGTCCCACTAAGCCAGATGAGCAAGATGCTCATGTTTGTGGGTGGTTGGAGACTGGAGAGATTTGGAGGAAGCTGAGGGTGTAGAAACCGAGAAGCATGGAGAGGTGGTTGCAGTGGAGAATAGAAGGAGATAGTGACAGCCAAGAGGGTGAAGGAGGTAGTGGTAGGGCAAGGGCGTAGGAGGTGGTAACCTTAGAAGCAGATTGGGTGAAGCAGAAAGTGGTAACATCAGACGGAGAGAGTGAAAGTCAGTAAGAAGTGGTAAGATCAAGGGTACAGGAGGAGTTGGTGAGACCAGAGGAGGAGGAGGCTGTGATAACATCAGAAGCTGGAAGTGACACAGAAGAGATAGTGATATCAAGGGCGAACAGTGATATAGATGGGGTGGAAGTGAAAATGTCTAGTAGTGAAGGCAGTAGGGAAGGTGCTTTGAAGGTGACAACAGCAAGTGGTGGTGAATGCAGACCAAGTGGTAACAAAACCAGAGGGGGAGGACGGGGTAACATCAGGAGGTATAAGAGGTATGTTAGAGGAGAAGGTGGAAATATCAGGTGGTGGTGAGAGGGGAACTAAGGATAAGCAGAGTACAGTTCCCGAGGCAGACAGCATATGAAGGTCCCAGAAGGCCAGTGGAAGGAGGTACATGAGGGGGGGGGGGCAGTGAGTTAACTTGAGATCAGAGAGGCAAACAGTGAAGCAGCAGGAAGCAACTCATATAAGGCTGAACCTCCACAGCACTGCAATGGAGGCCACTTCCCTGCCTGTTCTGCTGACAAGACTATGTTCCATAGTAGGTCTTGGGGTACAGAAACCCCAGAAAGCCCACAAGTAGTTAATCAACTTTAGAAGTGTTTGGGAGCCCCTAAAGCATGCAACTAACAAGGAAAAGGGGTGACAAAACCTCTCTGGAACTTTAAGGACTGGGAGGGACCATCGAGAGCCTAAGAAGGACTGAACACATGGGAGACTAGAGAGGACACTATAGGTAGTGGAGAGGATACTGTTGGTGATCTCCCAGGAGGAAGAGACCGTACTAAATTAAGGAGAAGAGCCATCCTGACAGTTTGATTGAGTCCTTTTTGTACCTAATCCCATGATAAAGGTATCAAATTTGAGCAAATAATCTTAGCATTCTTCTTGGTCCCAAGCAAACCCAGTTATATTGCTCACATATTTTGATTGAAATCGTGCACAAGATAAATGTAAGATATTTTTCAAAGACATACAAAGTCGAACACATATTTACATGCACAACTATTCCCATTCAGTCACGGTGCCAATGTGATCCTAACCCACAATTAGGTAACATTGTAAAAGGAAGTTGTATTTCAAATATCACTTCATTACCATTACCACCCTATTCACAATTTAGTTCTCTGGATTTTTATCACTTGCGGGTCTACATATTTCCATGCTCCAATAAACACTGAAATGTGGGTGTTATTCTATGAAAGTTTGTCTACTGACTGCTTTGATTTTTGGGCGAAATCCAACAATAAAAGCTTTCAGGAGGGCAGTGCAATTCATTGCTTTTTTATGGAGAATATAGCATTTCCAGTGGTGTGTCCAGACTCTTTGATTGGGCTGGCCCAAGTGGGGCACTGACTTATGCAAGGGCAGCATGAAGTACGAGCACACACACACATAATGATCATAGTTTAGGATAATGGGGTAGTCAATCAGATTCCAGGGGTAGCACGTGCCACCCCAGGCCACTCCCTGGAAATGCCTATTAGCATTTCTACTCCAAGTTTTAGTGAATGTTTTACAATCTTTTATCTCACCATAGCATAGTCGTTTGATACTGGTGAACTTTCCAGCTGCAATACTCATAAAAGACCCCATTACACGGGAATGAAGAGCTCTAACTGGGGCAAAATGTCTCTCTGCTTACGGACCGTCAATGAGAGGTGCCCACCTTTGGTTGACGAAGTCGCATTTGTAGTGGCATTCCCTTTTGATAATGACAATATTCCGTGGTTTTTCGGAATCACTGAAGCTAAAAGGTGGCTGAAAATGTCCATAACCACATTTTGTTGCTAGTCATGGGGTTAAAATCTGGTCTGCTGCACTTTACAGCAAATGTTTTTTTAACACATAACTTTGTGTTATGTTCTTTTAGCACAAAAGGCGATTGGTGTGCGAGCCAGCGTCCAGAATCTGCAGCATCTAATCCTGACACCATTATGAAAAAAGTTGAAAGCACAATTTGCCATTCATTGCACAAAGACCCCATATGCCTCAAAAGATGCCCCAAAATCCAACCAAACACTCACAAGCTTTCACCATTGATGTTTAGTTTTATCCCTGAAAGCAATCTATCAGTTCCAGTGTGAATCAGATATAAATCTGAAATAACAAGACACTCACAAACATCTTATTACAAATAAAGTGCATACAATGAGCTGCATTCGTTTATTTTAGGTCCAGACCAATTTGCCCCCTCCCATTTGGGCCTGGAGTGTGTCTTTAAATCTGATGTTTTAAGAGTCACCTTTAAGGTAGGCAGTTGTGGTTACACCCTTGCTGGAGATCAATGACATTTGGAGGCTGGGGAATTTGTTCTCATAGCAATGAAATGTAGTTTCAATAATATGGGGTTCGTGCTCCATGATAGATTATAAAACGTATTAGTATAGACCAGGTGAAATCTCATGCATGAAACAATGACAATTTTGTCTTATTAGCAAATTCCAAATAAACAATATGAAGTGAAAAAGATGACAAATGCAAAGTCTGTTATGAGAGAGGACTCGGCACGCGAGCTTGTGTCCTTTTCAACCTCTTATGGGCACCTCTGCAGACCTATTCAGATCTTGGGAGTTGTCTTAATAGCTTCAAACTAATGGAGTCTTGTAAAATGACAATTTAATTCATTGTTACATTGCGTACCTCTCCTCTGAATGAAATCGATAAATCATGGCATAAAAAGTGGTGTGCATCATGCCTGGGACCCAGGTGGTGCAGGGATCCATGCTGGGCCACCGTAGGATGGAAAAAGAAAAGGGGGCTGGGAGGAATACTGTCTCAGGTTGCTGGGGGTTCACTGGTGACTCAAAATAAAAAGGCAGCTAAAAGCAAACTAAGGTTCCACTCAAATTCCAGTAAATGTTGATTCCCTGCAAAGAACGTACGTTTTTTTGTTACACAAGAAGAACAATTCATCATTTCTTAAAATAAGGCAATTAAGTGTAACTTGTGCTTTGTAAGGATCTGAGCAACTGTCCTAGAACATTAGTCTCAGACTAAATCATAATGCTGAAGACCATTAATTCAAGGCCACTGAGACAAATAGCAGTACTGCAGACATTTTCATGGATGTGCTGCCACGCCGATCATGGCACTTCAAAAAACTTTGCTGAGTTAGTCCAAGGATAGCAGGCATAGTCATAGCAAAGACGAAAAACAGCCACAGCCTTGTCTTGGTAAAACTGGAATTGAAATGTGTTGACTGGTTCTGATCGGCTGCCGGTTCAGGTAGAGAGGCTAAAATCCTGCATGTCCATTGCTCAGGGTATTATAAAGAATGTATTGGTAGCGAATGGGGTTAACGGATCCAGGTTCCTGCAATTGATAAAATGGAGGGTGAATATCCATTTATTGAGGATGGGGAAGGGCAGATTCCTTGGTGAAGCACATGGTTGTAGAGGTATCTGTGTTGAGGATGTGGACGCCAATGTCTTTTTTCGATGATGATGTGTTGGTCACTGTCCATTCGATGAGGTGGCAGTCTCTGTCCCTGTTGGGGTGAAGGTGTCTGCATCTAAAGTTGTGGATGGGTAGGTCCTTTAGTTGTAGACACTGCAGTGAAGGTAACTTTGTTAAGAATGGGGTGATGAAGGTGCCTTGGTTGAAAATGCAGAGGTCAATGCCGATTCATTGATTTGGGCATGGTGGTAAAAGTACCTTTCCTGAGGACATTTTGGTATATGTCGCTTCTTTGAGGATTGTGTTGAAAGGCCCTTTGTTACATATATTGAAATAGCAATGCCTTTATAAAGGGAGCTATGCCATATAACAGGTATTGTAGGAACTGTGGACTGTAAACCACCCAGAAAGAATGCAAAAGGACTTTAAGATTTCACTCCGTTGTTTATAGTCTGTTTTGATTCCCACAAGTCTTTTACTGCTAAAGAAGCACCAGTCAATGAGCAACGCACCAATTGGCCACCTGCAGCATCCTTACTTAGTTCAGATGAGGCTCTAGGTGTGGGCTTGTCCATTGGTTTCTTTGGCTTCGCTCTGGAAGCACTCGTTATCAAGGCCGATGTCGCCTGGAGGCCTGTGTCCCTTTTGGCAGTCCTCCATGGACTTTCTTAGCCTCTCTTCTTCCTCTTGAACTTCCAGCAGGACCGCACGGTTAATATGGGGTCCTAGATGGGACAACATAAGTAAACCTCAGTGAGGGCTATTGTGCAGCTTGTGATCATTGCTTGGAAACTAAAAACAAAGTATATTAACCCAGAACAGAAATGAAGATGACAATATCTATTTGAGTATATTGCTCTTGCTGATGAACAATTACTACAACAATTCACATATCCCACATCATAACTTCATATGTGACCTGGACCAAATGAAGAAACAATTTTAAGCACATTAAGGTAAGCAATACAGAACATGTATATAACAAAAATAAGTTTTAGTAAAAATGCATTACAAAATCATGTTTTATTACAAGAATTTAACATATATATTCATATTCAAGAGAACATTATTTTCATAATGATATCCTGTCAATAAAATACTAGATAAAAACCATTAGTGTAAACGATAAATAAGAACACCCCAACCTACATTCACATATATTCACTGATATGTAAATCTCAATATTACTGTATTCCCACCCGAAATAATCAGCTTGTGATCATTGAACATATGTGCATGAGGTCAGTGAGGAGTGTTAAAGGGGTTGTTCAGAACAGTTTTGTTGGAGCATGGTGTAAGGAATCAGAAGTAAGCGTTGAACACAAGGGCATTGTGATGGTTGCTATAGACTTTTATTAAAGAAAAAAGAGGGTTGGAGAAAGACCCATCTCACCCTATGACTACGAGGGGTTTTCCTGCCTCAACGAAACTAAAGGATGTCAGTGTCAGAATGTCCAAAAGTAAAGAGTTTTCCATCCTGCGTCCAAAATCCTAACCTGACACTTACATGCTAAACTCCAAATAAAGTGCAAAGGGATATAGTCTTTCAACTGGCCATCTGTAGCCTTTTCCAAAGTTCCAACACAAAGTTCCAAAAGGTGCAAAAATAAACAAATAATCAAAGTTCCACAATCCTCAGAAGGGGGTCCTCTTCCCCTGGTTTCTCAGATTCTTTTCAGTTCACACTCACAATTCTCAGGAGGTGTTTCTCTTCCACTGAGTTCTTCAGACACTTTATTACAAACACAATAAATAGTTCAAGGGATATGGTTCCTCCCTTGGTTTCTTTTCCACAGTTTCCTATTTCCCAGTCCAGGGGGTATGATTCCTTTTTCCCCTGGATTTCCCACAGTTAACGTTATTTACATTCAGTCTATTATATATTTGGGTGCAGGTCCCAGACTTGCAATCAAATCACCTCATGTATTCTCCTGCCAGGACTTTCCTACATTCTTCACTTTGTTTTTCACAATATGCAACTTTCCAACCAAGGGGGTATGTTTCCCTTCCCTTGGATTTCACACACTCAACGGGTTGTCTTTCTCTCCTTGATCTTCACAATTCCACAATCCTAGTTCTTTTCCGTGAATATGTACTTTTCCAGTCCAGGGGGGTATGTCTCCCTTCCCCCGGATTTCACATAGTCAAGGGGTTCCCTTCCTCTCCTCTCACAATGTATTCAACTTTCCAGTCACGGGGGTATGGTTCCCTTCCCCTTTTTTCCACACAACTAAGAGGTTGTCTTTCCTCTTCTTGACTCTCACAGTTTATTCACAATTGGGTGCGGGTCCCAGACTCACAATCATATTGTCTGGTATACTCTCCTGCCTGGACTTTCACAATGTTCACTTTATTATTGGGTGCAGGTCCCAGACTCGCAACAGGTTGCCTGCTATACTCTTCTGCAGGGTTTCCACAAGATGTAACAGTTGACTCATTCAGCCACTGGGTCTTCCACCCCCTTTCATTTGTTTCACTCTGTAATGCACTCAGCGTCCCAACTCACTTGCTCAGGTTTGCCCTGTGGATATCACTGTCTCTCCTCGGAATGCGGTATATGCTGAAAAGTGCCTCAGTGTCCCAATTCTCCTCTCTGGGCTCACTGTTCTCGTGTGGTGGCTTCTGCATTTTCTGCGCTCTTTGGTTTCTCCAGTGGGGCACCTCCTCCTTCTGTTAGCATCCCGTCCACTCTCCAGTACCTGCTGTGCCTTGGCCTTCTATCTACAGCATCTCCTGCTGCAGGTCTCTGTGCGGCGTGTCTTCGGCCTCTGAGCTTTTCGTGATGGCGCGGGCTGAGCTCTCCTGCGCCCTGCTACAGCTAGCTTCTTCCTCTCTTCCTGACCTCTGACGGGTGTAGTAGTTCTCGGTCTTCCTCGCAGTGCCAGGGTTTTAAATGTCCCGGCACCTATTGGATCCATCCAACCACTAGAGCGCGTCTCTAGTTCTGCAGCTTCAGTGCTCTGCATTGCTCTCGTGCTCTTCCTCATCTCAGTCCTTTTGCAAAAATTATAGGAAAGAACCCTGCTGTCAGTGCAAAGTGGATGTACTGGCTCTATATCACAATATGCCATACAGGTTTGGGAATTGAAGGGGTTGGTGTCATACCCTGAGTGGGTAGGGGGATACCATGTTCCTGCCATTGAGTCTCCTTCCCTCCCATAAGGGTTGTCTCCCTGCATATAGTCCTCCCTCAGGCAGCTACCCCCAGGGTTGGGATCTGGTAGTGGCTGCCCTTCCCATGCCATATGGGAATAGAGTTTCTCCAAAGAGGGAGAGATGACATCGCTAGATTCATCACAGTGGTCAATTGTTGAGGTTTAAACCGATCATGACCTTTCTACTAGCCGGTGGAGAGTGGTCACTGATGGGGTTATACAAAGGTAAATAGACAGAATGACCGTTTGGAGAACTGGTAGCATTCAGAGTGGTAAACAAGCTCATTCTGGTTGGTGAGCAGTTACTGATAGAGGTATCAGGCAGAGAAAGTGCTTTGCTATGGGTGGTTGGGCAGTGGTTGAACAGTGGTCAATGACTGAGGTACATATTAAATCAGTGTGCACCATTGTCATGGGTGTTCAGAGAGCTATTCATTGATAATGGTATGTAATGAGTGGCACAGAGTAGGACCTATCTCCTAGTTGTCTATTCTGCATTTAAACAACCTAAGCATAGGGCAGATTGGAGAGTGGTCGCTGATAGAAGTGTACACTGGAAGGGACAGTTAGCCAGGGTGGTCAGATTGTGCTCATTGGTGGATGCATACAGGGGTAGGCTCAACCCAAGGTCTTGGTGCGAATTTCAGATTGGACTGGTGGCAAAGGTGGACTTCAATGTTGCATGACTTACCAAAGTAGCTGAGGGCGACGGGTAGGAAGACCAGCCCATGCAGCATTCCCAGCAGCGTGATGGTCAGATTGAGGCGGAAGAAGAAGATTTGGATCAGCTGGGCCTTGGCAAAGGCCAAGACAATGATCCCTGGAAGGTTTGTCATGGCCACACCAGCTAACACCTGTAAGTAGAAGAGGATAAAGTGGTCAAGAACTTATGCCATAACCACAATGAATTCAACTGTGAAACATGGTTAACCAGCAACAACCTGGAAATAGAAAAATTGGATACATGCTCTTGAACAGCGCAGTGCCTCTCAAAGGGTGGAAGTGCTGAGGAAAAGTACATCTGATGTCATAGTTTGGCTCAGCCCTACAAGACCACCGTAACTAGAATTGAGCAGGTTTTCCACAAGACTGACAATGTAACAAACCACGGGGCAGCATTGAGTTTGCTGGGTGGCCATGCCAGAAAAATAATGTGCACATCCTTTCTTCTTTCAGAATGCATCCATTTACAAAGAGGAGCAATGTGTGCACAAAAAAACACAAAAAGATCTTGATCATGTCTGTTTGTTTGTTTTATTTATTTATAGTGCGCGCCAGACCCTGGGGCATCAGGGCGCAAGACATAAGAATATGTTCAGATTGGTTACGAAGGTACATGCAGTAAATCAGGAATCATAGGGACAGCATCATTTACATGAGGGAATAAGTACATAGTAACAGGAATTAATATACAGAGTAGTGTCCAATAGGGACTAAAGCACAGTAAGCAAATCAATATACAGAAAAATGTACAGTGGGGAGGAGTATAAACAGTCAAGTACATAATTAGCAGAATACTAGGGCTGGCCTCTACGTATTAAAGGCAGCTAAGGTATGGCTATAGCATGTCAATTTACTTGTTGTTTTCTTTCAGCCAGTTAGTCATATTCTGTCTAAATTTGGCGAAGGTTTGATGTTCTCTTAGGCAAGGAGGCAAGGAGTTCCACAGTTGAGCTGCCTTAACTGGGAAGCTGTGTCTCCCAATGGTGGAGAGTTTAAAGCGTGGTACTAGGAGGCAGTTGGAGTTGGCTGATCTAGTCGGTCCGTGGGAAGTGTTTCTGATAATCCGATCAGTTAAATATGGTGGTGCTTTACTATTTAGACATTTATAAGTGAGGGTAGCCATTTTGAGTCGAATTTTGTCAAAGGTAGATAACCATTTGTATTTTCTCCTAGTGGAGGAAATGTGTTTCTTTTTTATATTTATCATGAGTGCTACTCTCAAGGCATTGTTCTGGAGTATCTGTATTTTTTGGATGATATGTTTACTTGCACCAACATACAGGGCATTGCAATAATCCAATTTAGAGAGTACGAGGGCTCTAGAGAGAATTAGACAACTGTTTGTGGATAGAAATTGTTTACTTTCTCTGATTAATTTACACGTATATGCAGTAGCAGATGCCAGGGAATTGACTTGTTTTGTAAGGTTAAAGGGATGGTCTAGTAAAAAATGTTATTTAAAAAATAGATAGGCAACATAAAAAAAAAATACTAGCATTCTCCGTTTTAAAACTTCCTATGTAAAATTTGGAGCTATTCAAGCTCAAAATTCGCAAAAGCAAGCACATGGGCGCATCCATTTTGTGAAATGGAGGCCCTCCTGTGCTGGCTTTTGCTTTTGCGGCACTAATGAAGGAAAAGCCAGCCAGCTGTAGTAAACAAAGGCTACCGCTGGGTGGCTTTCCCTTCATTAGTGCTGTAGGCGGAGGACGGGGACCGGAGACCAGAGCAGGAAAGCTGCAGCTGAATCTCGGTAAGTGCTAGTTAGTTTTTTTTTTAAAATAAGCACTAGCTGCGGTTTTATTTCTAAGTTTTCCGGGCTGGAGGAGCCCGGAAAACTTAGAAATAAAACTGCAGCTTTAAAAACGTATTTATGTTTGCAGTCGCTTTTGAAGCGACCGCAAACATAAATACAACGTTATTGTGTTGGAAAACGCTGCGGTTTTTCTTTCCAAGTTTCTCAGGCTCCTCCGGCTCGGAGGAGCCTGAGAAACTTGGAAAGAAAAACCGCAGCGTTTTCCAACACAACCGCGTGTGTTTCTGCCTTCTGTGGCTATCACTTTGGGTCTCCGGTGCTCCACCGGAGACCCAAAGTGAAAGCCACAGCAAGCAGAAACACACGCGGTTATGTTTACATGCCGCGTAGTGTTTCTACCTGCAGCTGATTTCCCATTTGGGGCTCTCGGGCTCCCCGTGGGGAGCCCGAGAGTCCCAAATGGGAAATGCTAAATGCTGCGTTGTCTGCCTAAATCTGCTTTCCCATTTGGGGCTCTCGGGCTCCCCGTGGGGAGCCCGAGAGCCCCAAATGGGAAAGCAGATTCAGGCAGAAACAACGCGGTTGTTTTCCGCAATGCCGCGTTGTTTCTGCCTGAATCTGCTTTACCATTTGGGGCTCTCGGGCTCCCTGCGGGGAGCCCGAGAACCCCAAATGGGAAAGCAGATTCAGGCAGAAACAACGCGGTTGTTTTCCGCAATGCCGCGTTGTTTCTGCCTGAATCTGCTTTACCATTTGGGGCTCTCGGGCTCCCCGTGGGGAAATGCTAAATGGGAGCCCGAGAGCCCCAAATGGTAAAGCAGATTCAGGCAGAAACAACGCGGTTGTGTTGGAAAATGCTGCGTTTTTTCTTTCCGAGTTTCTCAGGCTCCTCCGAGCCGGAGGAGCCTGAGAAACTTGGAAAGAAAAACCGCAGCGTTTTCCAACACAATAACGTTGTATTTATGTTTGCGGTCACTTCAAAAGCAACCGCAAACATAAATACATTTTTAAAGCTGCGGTTTTATTTCTAAGTTTTCCGGGCTCCTCCAGCCCGGAAAACTTAGAAAAAAAAACGCAGCTAGTGCTTATTTTAAAAAAATAAATAAATAGCACTTACCGAGATTCAGCTGCAGCTTTCCTGCTCTGGTCTCCGGTCCCCGTCCTCCGCCTACAGCACTAATGAAGGGAAAGCCACCCAGCGGTAGCCTTTGTTTACTACAGCTGGCTGGCTTTTCCTTCATTAGTGCCGCAAAAGCAAAAGCCAGCACAGGAGGGCCTTCATTTCACAAAATGGATGCGCCCATGTGCTTGCCTTTGCGAATTTTGAGCTTGAATAGCTCAAAATTTTACATAGGAAGTTTTAAAACGGAGAATGCTAGTATTTTTTTTTTATGTTGCCTATCTATTTTTTAAATAAAAATTTTTACTAGACCATCCCTTTAAGGGTTGCATCTAGGTAAAAGCCTAGGGTCTTCACTTCCTTAGCTACTTTGATGTCATTACCATCAATGGTGAAGTGGGCATAGTCCGGGCTTAATTTGGATAGGTGGGTTGTAGTGCCTAGGATAATAAGCTCTGTTTTATCATCGTTCAGGCATAGTCCATGGGTGGCCATCCATGCCTGAACGATGCCATAAATTCTATTCAGCAAGGCCAGGTCCAGGGAGTAGTCTCCAGTGAGAGGTAGGAGGATTTGGGAATTGTCTGCATAATTTGTGTAGGCGATACCCAAATGGTCCATTTCATCAAAGAGGGGCTTGGTGAATACATTATAGAGAGTCTGTGACACGCAGGATCCCTGGGGTACACCACAGGTTATAGGGATAGGGTCTGCTGATGCCGAGGGTGAGAAGACTCTCATAGTCCTATTGCTCAAGAATGATTCAATCCATATTATAGCTTCCTTAGAGAAGTGTGCTGCAGAATCTAGGTAACTTGTTGAAGGCTTTTGCTTGAAGTTGATTTTCTTTAGGATGGTGGAACCTTGCACATATTGTTACCCACCCCCCCTATTTCTCATTGGTTGGTTACTCACCGCACTTCCCATAGTCGCTGTGGCCTCCTTGGCTCTGTCCACTTTAGTGGCCTTGACGCTGACTGCAAAAGAGCGTGTTAAATGGGATACAAACTCCACAGAGATGCCTACCGCCTAAGGAAGAAAGAAGGGAGAACATCAGTTTCCTTGTGGCACTGCACAGCACAGAAACTACATTCCAGCACTATTGGGAGTGAGCCTGCCTGTCACAGAGTACAAAACCCTCACCCAAAATGCCATTAGAGGAGTTCCTGCCAGCCAGAGGGAGAAGTGAATCCGCACCCAGAGAGCATCTGTTGGGGGAAACTACGATCCATGAGGTACAGAACCGACACCGTACAACTCCCTGGAGTAGGAACATATATGTAATTGAATTAACTATTGTATAAAAAGTTGCAATTCTTTAGTTAAAACTTGTATTCCTTAACTGATCCTCTTAATCAGTGTATGCTCCTCATGGGGGGGGGAGTATCTGTCTTTTGAAGGATAACCTTGCACATAATTATTTTACGCCTACAACAGCAAGGTTAAAACAGCAAATAGCAGTTATATACTTTACATCTCAATTGCAAAATACTTTCTCTATGCATGAATTGAGCACAATAGCTTACTGAGCTCACAGGCCCAGTGTAAAATGTGTTTATTTCACACAAAAACTCTTGAATGTTTAACTACAAATACAAATTGGTGAGTAAATTGTTAAATGCATAATAATTCAAAGACCTTGGGGATATCGGTAGTCATGGACGCCGGAAACCACACGCAGAACAACCCTATGGGGGATCCTGTAAACCATGGGTCACACAACTTCCAAATGCAACTCTGGAGTAGATGCTACCAAACATGCACCACAGAACCCATTTCTGGAGACAGTCCATCCTCGATTTATAATCGGAATAACGTGCAGGGCAGGGGGGTTGCTAGGTCTGGAATAGATCTGGGGCTACGCTAATGTCTTGACTGTCAGGACTCTGGGCTAGATACCCTTTTGGTTGTAGCCCCAGAGCTTCCATTCGGGGCTACAACCAAAAGACCCGGGGCTATATCTTCCTAAGCACCCCCTAGCAACGCCTCTGGTGCAGGGACTTCTACATCATGTAGTCCAGGGTTTAAAATGATGAACGTTTTATTGGCCAAACTTGTGTGCTTCATGTTTATTGCCAACCAAATGGATAGCAAATTGAATGACATCAAAGGAGGAGGGCTCTTATGACTGCAGGGGATCCTTGAAAATGTCTGGGCCGCACATTTAGGCTGCTTCAGAATAATTGAGAATTTCAAAAAAAGAGTAGTATCCAGAAGAAGCTGAGCGTGGGAAGTAGAAGGGTGCAGTCTCCACACACCTGCCTGGGTCACCTTTCAGATACCAATGTGCCCACCCTGCCGTCCGGAATAGTTACATGCTGGGGCTATGAGGAGCCCTTCACCCTGCTAGCCCTCGAGCAACACTTGCCTTTGCCACCGATATCCAGACCAGCTCTGAGATCCATGGGACTAGTCAAACAGTGGCGTTCTCTAAAATGGGGTGAGGAAGGCAGCCATTTCCCAAGAAGCTAGACCAAACCAATGGGAATGATTTTACTTTCTGCTCTATTTAATTTAAGAACACTGGTTTCTCTATAACAGACAGCACACTGCAGAAAGTATGTTACAGCTGAATAGCTGCTCCAACACCAAATGCAAAGGGTGATGTTGGAAAAGTGGTGGACGTTAATGCCATAGACACTGATGATGAGGTAGAACCCAGCATACCTAGCACCACAGTGAAGGGCAGATCTGGAGGTGCATAACAGTATCTATCTCATTATCCATCTTTGCCAGCCATGGAGTATACACCCCATGCCCCATTCCTGTCCTAGCAAGCCCCGAGCAAGCCCACATCTGACGTAGTGTTTCATCTGAAGCTTGACTTGTCTTTTTTAGGTCTCAGATTTGCATTCTCTGTCACCTACAATAAGATAGGGGGATTTCATTTTTACAAAACTCTTATATTAGGTACCTAAGTCCATTTAAAGTTCTCCATGGCTAAACTCCCAGAATACATTTGTTTGTAAACATGGAATGCCCAGTAATGAATACTACTGACATAAAGTTATCTTCTCCCTTTAATCATGATACATGTGATTGTGCATAGCAATTTTGAATGGATTTTGTGATGCTCCATAGTTTCAATTTACCCCAAGCACAACCATTCTGTCTGCTGCTTGTAATGTGCTCATGTGCAACCATGCTTACCGTGACCAGATTAATGAGGGACACCGCATTGTAGTCGATGCTCCACAGGGTCATAACTCCTACAGTGTCCACTACGATCATGATGATGGTGAGCAGGTTGATGAAGCCGGATCGGAGGTCCATGCCCAGCAGGATGCAGCAGACAGCAAAGGTGGGCAGGAGGCAGACAGACAAGTTGAAGAGGCCCTCTGTCACAATCGTCAGGTACTGCTCGTAAAACACATATGTGATCCTGTAGGGAGAAGGAGGACATCCACCATAAAACCTTGCTATTCTCTCTGAGGCCTTGAACAAACCACTCCCTAAATGTTTACTATTTTGTTAACCGGTCAGTGATTTGTGATCTGTTTTGTTAAGCGATTGTGTAGCTTACCACACTGCTGCACTCACTCACTGACATACCAGCTGCCCAGGACATTATCAAATTTGCATTCTGGGATAGAAATCCTTTATGTAATCTATTGTCAGTTAAAAGGTTTCCTCTCGTACCGCGAGGCAAACCTCACACTACTGAACTTGGCATTGGTATGGAAGTTATACATACTGCCAAGAGTCTGGAAAAGGTAGAATATGGTTGAAATCCCAAACTCAGAAATACCAGTTCCTATGACTACAGGAAACAGCAAGCTCCATTCGTTGTTGAAGTAATGTGACGGTTATGTGAAGGCTATGATACAAACTCCCTGACATGTTGCCAGAGAAGGATATGTGTGGTTTTGTGCACCATGTTTTATTTAAAAATGGAACCAACTATGCGTGCCACCTCAAAGAATAATATTGGACCATATATACTGACGTAAATTACACTCCATGCTCCAAAAACGAACCCTCAAATTTACTCACATGGCAGCAATTTTAGAATTAATCTTTGCCACTCTTAGGCAACGTTTACAAAGTAAATAAAATAGACTGAAGACTAAAAACCTGATATTGTTCTGCCTACTTTGTGTCTATATTAAATACAGGCCACACACAGAGTATATATATATGTGTGTAAAAACAAAGAATAAACCCTGTTTCATGCACTCCCTGTTCATTTCTTCTAAGGAGAAGAGAATACGTTACATCCAAGGTCCTTTTCCAAAAATATCTTATTTATTCAGTAGTTGTCATGTCGGCAGACTGCCGGCGTGCAGCAAAAACAAACAAAACTGATGCGTTTCGCCAAAACTGCTTCCTCTGAGTTGTATGTGTGGCCAATGTCAGAGTTCTTTTATTACTTAGTCTAATGCACTGAAAAGGGGAAGAGTATTTTCTCTATTGCTAATGTTCCTCATAGTGATATTTTTGCACACCATCTTTAAATGATGTTAAAATCCCTTAGTCATCTCAAATCCAAATTTCGTTCTGGGTAATAGTGTCTGTTTTTCTCTTTCTTTCTTTTCCCACTTTGCAATTCAAAGTTTAGTACATCTTATTATAGTCTTCATCAGGGACGTCATTTCATCAAAATGCCAGGGGTACTGGTAGTGGAAGTGACATCACATGACACTTGACCTCTGATAACATCACGTCATTTGACCTGACCCGAAGTGACATCACAGGGAGCGATGGACCAAGACCTTTGACCCCTTGACAAAACTGTAATGTGATATACATTTCATACAATAATGGATCACCATATATATCCTTAATATCAGTGTGTATAGGCACATATTAGCAAATTACTGTGAATGCAAGCAGATGTCCAAGGCCAAACGATAATGATGTGTTATTATATAGCACTTACGCTTAAGCGCTTTAAATAGAACAAATATACATACAATATCATCCAACCTGTCTTGGTACTAATTTATCAACCTCAGAAGAATGAAAGGATGAGTTGGCCTTGCCGGGATCCAAACCTGCAACCTACAGATCACACACACCCATCTGAAACAAGGCTGTGTTCTGGGCACTATTCTATACAATCTCTACACTGCTGACCTAGAACACGTACTGTGACAAGTTCAAAACTTTCCACCTAAGATAAATGGTGAACACATTTTGTGTCTGTCAAACGCTGATGACATAATATTGTTTGATCAGACTCCAATCGGACTACAGAGAACGATAGATGCATTAGTAGCATATGCAAAAAGATACCATATGATTATTAATATTTCTAAGACTAAGATCATGTGCCTGAGTAAAAGCACCCCACAGAAAAATCAGTTTGTATGTAAACTGCAAAATGCAGGGATGTCATTTAGGGGTCACCAGGGACCCCTGAAGTCTCCCTTGCTACCCCTGTCATATCCCTGGCTACCCCTAAAAAAAGAAAAATTGAGGCTGCTCATCTGTGGCAAGCAGCATGTGGCTCTTTGTTTCTGGGGTGGCTGGTTTTCTGGTAGCTATAGCCGGTAAGATAGCTCAGTGGGTTGAGCGCTCGCTGCTGTGATGCATGTGTGATCTGCAGGTTGCAGGATTGAATCCCAGCAAGGCAAACTCAGCCTTTCTTCCTGCTGAGGTTGATAAATGAGTACCAACAAAGGTTGGGTGATATTGTATGTATATTTGTTCTATATGAAGTGTTTAAGCGTACGTGCAATATAATAACACATCATTATCGTTTGGCCTTGGACGTCTGCTTCCATTCACAGTATGGTAATATGGGCCTATACGCACTGATATTAATGATACATATGGTGATCCATTCTTGTATGCAATGTATATCACTTTACAGTGGTACCGTAACCATATTTAGAATGGATTGTATCCTCCGACGTATTCCTCATCTTTGTCATATGTTGTCCAGCTTTAGCTGCCTCAGATTTTATTTTCAAGCAGAGGGCCCTGTGCGTCGATGGCGTTGACTCAATGTCCCTCAAAGGCCTCTGTCTCGAGGATGATGTCATCAAAGGCATATACAGCACAAGCAGCGCCCGTTGGCTTAAGTTCCGTTTTTACACTACAGCTTTAACTTCAAAGAAATATGGCATGCTTCTTCATCACTTTCGTGACAAACTTCGTTATTATCGAGAGAAAAAAATCGAGTTATCTTCTTCGTCGACACCAACAACCCCGAAAACCGGGTTCAAAAAGTGTCGCGATTGCAGGTCGAAAATGTCTTTAACCGATCTCCATCGTATCTGTTTGTGGTGCCTCGGACAGGACCATAACACCTCGGACTCCTCCAAGTGCCAGTCCATGACTGGAAAAGCCTTGAAGGAACGAAAGGGGAAGTTGAAGGTAGGCTGAATTCCTAAATCCCCTAAGAAACCGTCGACTGACGAGTCGAGAGGCGACTCTCCTCGGAGGAAGAAGGCCAAACGGTCGAGATCGAGGAGTAGCTCCCACCACTCCTCTTCGTCCTCGAAGAAATCTAAGAGAAGGCACCATAGATCGCCTTTGTCGACTTCTTCATCGGACGCTTCCCCTGAGAGGGTTTCTTGCCCAACGAGAAAATCCACTCTGGCCGAGTGGGAGGCCTTGAGGGCAGAGATGCTCAATATATTAGAAAAACAAAAGCCTCCAAGCCATGCTCCTACCGCGCCTTCGAAGGAAGCTGGGAAAGAAAGATCTCGACCGAAATCCTGCACGCCCTCAAGCCCAGGACAAAGGCCCGATCCACATCGAGAGCAGCCGAGGCCTCGATCCGATGAAGTCTCATCGAAGGGTCAGTCGAGCAAGAAACATAAATCAAGGTCATCATCGACACCTTCGACGCCGGCGGTGCCTTCAACGCCAGCCAAACCCCCGACGTTGACACCGATGTCAAAGGCATCGACGCCAGCTGCGCCATCATTGCCAGCTGAGCCATCGACGCTGAGCGCCCCAGTTAAACATATGGCGCCAACACTACCGAGAAAAGACTATTTTAAGTCTCTTTCTTCCATACATGAAGAAAATGAGCAGTCAGATGAAGAGGATCCATTTGGCCTCCAATATGGTATGCCTAATGTACCTGCGAGTTTTATTGCAGAGGAGTCAAGGTTAAGAGACCAATATGATAACCTATAGACTGCAAGTGGGGTGGATACCAGAGTCTGGGGAGCATGCAGATGCGTCCTACAGGCAACTCATGTCAAAGGTAGTGGACTACATGGGATGGAGTAGGCCTCCATTGCCATTTGAACAAGATGACCTAACAGAGATCTTAGACAAAGGTCCGCAGTCAGATCCCATATTACCATTTAATATTGCCTTGCAGAAAAGGGTGGCTACGAATTGGGAGACACTGGAGACCAATCCGGCTGTTAATAAGAACTTGACCAAGAAGTACTGCCCTGCCAGTAGTGACCCCGACTACCTGTCAAAACACCCCACTCCACAGAGTCTGGTGGTGCAGGCAGCTACTGCATCATCTAAGAAAGAGGAGTACCCTACCATCCCTCCAGATAGGGATGACAAACAAGTAGATGGATGGTCAAGGAAGGTATTTTCCGCAGGGAGTACGGCACTCAAATATGCCAACTGCATCAGCAGAGCCATGGCTACCAGCACTGTTATGCGCAGGTTTGCGTGGTTGCGGAAGTTGGGTTTTGCATCGGATGTGCAAGCCAGACTTCTCAACATGCCCTTTGACGGGTCTCACCTTTTTGGCAAGAAGGCTGACGACAGTCTTGAGACATTGCAGACCCCGAAGGCGGCAGCCAAGTCTTTAGACGCCACTATTAGGCAACCTCAGCCTTTTCGACCTAGTGGACAACCTTGGAGGGGTAGATCTTTTTTCGCTACTACTCCTCAGTTGGAAGGGCGAGAGGAATGGCCAGTCAAAGGGGCCAAAGAAGATTTCCTTGTGGTGGACGAGGAAGGGGTGCAAAGCCAGCTCAAGCAGCGGCTTCTTTACCATCTGCTGCTGCATCAGCCACCTCAAGACCTCTACGAGGTCTTGAGACACAGTTCACCAGTGGGGGGCAGACCTTCTCAGCATCTAGAAGAGTGGCAAGACATTACTTCAGATGCTTGGGCCTTGGAAACCGTAGCCCGCGGTTACTGCCTTCCTTTTATACGGAGACCTCAGAACAATCCACCGGGGAACCACTCTTTGAGGATTCCAGATCAGCTGCAGGAGATTATAGCCCTGCTAGTGAAAGGCGCCATAGAACCAGTGCCTGTAGCGGAGAGGAACAAGGGATAGTATTCCCCTTATTTCCTAATACCCAAGTAGGATGGAGGACGGAGACACATCTTGGACTTGAGATACTTGAACAAGTTCCTCAGGAAGGACAAGTTCAAGATGGTCACACTTTCTCAGATCCTTCAGGCCCTACAACTCCAGGATTGGTTGGTGTGATTGGACCTTCAGGATGCTTATTTTCATGTGCCAATCCATCTCAAGCACAGAAAATACCTGAGGTCCGCAGTTGGCGGTTCTCATTATCAATTTCAAGTTCTGCCGTTCAGGCTGACCTCCACACAAGGGTTTTCACCAAACTGATGGCGGTGGTGGCACCGAGTCTCAGGAGAGGGGGGATTCACGTCTACCCCTACCTGGACGATTGGCTGATCAGGGCACGTTCTCCCGAACAAATCCTGGATCATCTCAACGTCACCTGTCACTCCCTTCACAGACTGGGCTTCTCCCTCAATTACAAGAAGTCCCATGTGACACCTTCTAAGAAACTCCAATTCATCTGAGCTGTTCTGGATACATCCTTGGGAAAGAGCTTGCCACCCGAGGTGAGGGCTTAAGCCATTCTTCAGATGGTCACCAAATTCCAAAATCACCAGTGTCTCCTGGCCTTCGATTTTTTTAGGTTGCTCTGCCTCATGGCATCCTGCATTTTTACTGGTGCCAGAGGCCTGCCTGAGAATGAGATCCCTTCAATGGGCTCTAAGAACTCAATGGTCCCAGTTCTCAGATAAGATGTCGGACCTACTTCAGGTTCCAAGCAGGGTCGCACAGAATCTTCTGTGGTGGGCCTGCGAGGACAACGGTCTGACATATCAATCTTTTGGAGCTGAGGACAATTGGACTAGCGCTGAAGGCCGGACAACACAGTGGACATGTATTACCTCAACAAGCGAGGAGGTGTAGGGTCACTACCACTGTGCAGAGAGACAATGCAGCTCTGGTACTGGGCAATTCAAGAAGGAATCTCCCTGTCGACAGTTCACCTAGCCGGAGAGGAAAACACGGCGGCGGACGCTCTGGGCAGGCAGAGCACAGCCTCCCACGAGTGGGAATTAGCTCAGGAAGTCCTTCAAGAGATCTTCACCCTTTGGGGAACCCCTCAACTGGATCTGTTCGCGACCGGTGTCAACCGGAAGTGCGAACTGTACTGGTCCAGGGAATTTGCTCCAAGAGGAGCTCTAGGAGACATGTTTGCCTTTGACTGTGAATTTCCACTCCTGTACGCCTTTCCTCCAGTCCCTGTCATTCCTCAAGTGATCAGAAGGTTGAGAAAGTTCGGGAAACGAATTGTTCTAGGAAACTAATGATCCTAATTGCCCCGGATTGGGCAGGAGGACATGGTACCCGGACCTTCTGGACGTGTCCATCTGTCCTCCAATGCATGTTCCACAAAGAGAGGACCTTCACTCGCGAGAGGAGGGTCGGGTTCTCCATCCAGAGGTTAAGACACTCAACCTCCACGCTTGGTTTCTGAAAGGTTGAGATACAACGAGTGGGACCTCCCGGATGATGTAATGGAGATTTTGCTTTCGGCCAGAAGGCAAGCAACAAAGTCTTTGTACCGTTGCTGTTGGAATAAATTCTGCAACTGGTGCAGAGAAAATAATGTAGATCCTTTTATGTGTAAAACACAGGGGGCCTCATTACGAGCCAGGCGGTAAGGGATTTACGGCAGCGTAAACAGCGCCGACCCTTACCGCCTGATTCCGAGGTCCCTTAGCGCCATGGAGGATTTAACACCTGCTTTTAGCAGGTGTTAAAATCCATGGCGCTAAGGGACCTTGTTGTTAATTACGCCACCGTAATTTACGGTGGCGTAATTAACGCCTTCCCCACTCCCATTATGCCCTATGGGGCAAAAATGGGAATGGGGAAGGGTAAATGGGGATTGGGGACTTACCGCCCCGCCAACCTCGGAATGGGGCGGTAAGTCCGCCAACCACCATGGCGTAAACGCAGTTTACGCCATGGTGGTAAAGGTACGACCCAGGCGGTAACTTACCGCCTGGGTCGTAATGAGACCCAGGATGTTTTATCTTTTCTACTATCTTTGGCCCATCTGGGGCTCCAGATTGGTACTATTTAAGGCTACTTCTTGTCGCTCTCCCATCTTTAAGCGCTCGTCAGAGGAATGTTCCTACTTCAAAATTCTAGTGGTGACACCATTTCTAAAGGGACTCATCAATGTGTTTCCCCCATCTCCTTTCCAGGTTCCAGTTTGGGGCCTTAATATGACTCTAAAATTTCTAATGTGTGCACCTTTTGAACCTTTACACTCATGTCCTTTAAGGTTGTTATCCTATAAAACCTTTCTATTGGTAGCTCTAACATCAGCCTGTAGAGTGAGCGAGTTGCAGGAGCTTTCGTCCAAGCCACCCTTTACTATCTTTCACAAGGATAGGCTTGTTCTAAGGGTCAAACCCTCATTTTTACCCAAGATAATTTCTTTTTTTTTTTTTTGTTGGCCCCCTTCATCCTAGCAAGGAGGAGGAGAGACTACAGGTTGTAATCCCTGTATAGCTTTAAGCTTTTATATATCTAGACTGTCAAAACTTTGTATTGATGACCAGGTTTTCATTGGATATACGGGCCACAAACTGGTCAGGCTGTCTCTATGCAGACCTTATCCAGATCGATCATTCTGGCCATTTCAGAATGTTACAGGTTGGCAGGGAAGGGGCCTCCGGAAGGTTTAAGGGCCCATTCCACCAGGGGTATGGCTACCTCTACAGCCCTGCAAAGGGGTGTACCAATTAAAAATGTTTGTGAAGATGCAACGTGGTCTACTATCCACACGTTTACAAAGCCTTACTGCCTGGAATCTTCCCTCGGTCAGGATGGTAGCTTTGGTAAAGCAGTCCTGCACTCGGGCCATGAAAACAATTAAAATTAAATTCTACTCCCTTCTCCAAATCAAATACTGCTTTGGGAGTCTATCAAAGATGAGGAATACATGGGAGGACACAATCCATTCGAAGGACAAGTTACTTACCCCAGGTAATGTTCTTTTCGACTGGATGTTCCTCCCAAGTATTCCTCATTGCTCTCCTAGCCTACCCCACATTAGAATTTCCCATGCTATTACAGCGTCCTTTCCTTCAAGTCTGAGTATGGTAATTCCCATGCTTTTGCAAGTATTTCTGCTGTCAGGGAGAAAAAACAGAGCTGAAGCCAACAGGCGCTGCGCATGCTATATATGCCTTAGATATATGTCATCCTCGAGACTGAGGCCTTCGTGGGACATCGAGTCGACACACAGCGCCCCCTGCTGAAAATAAAATTCAGAAACCAGCTGAAGCTGGACAATATATGTCAAAGATGAAGAATATGTGGGAGGAACATCCAGTAGAAAGAATGTTACCAGGTGTATAAGTTCTTTTCATAGTGTACTTAGAAATAATGCTAACTTCATGTTTTGTAAAGGTGTGAAAGGTCGTGTTCCATCGCTTCCCGTGATGTCACTTCAGCGTGGGGTTGGATGAGATCACTTCCTGTGATGTCATCAGAGGTCAAGGGTCGTGTGATGTCACTTCCGCTACCCCTGGCATTTTGTTGAAATGACGTCCCTGGCAAAATGGTGTCCTAGAACGTACAAGGGTTTTCACTTATTTAGGCTTCCCAGTGAAAATAAAACCTCCACCAACATATGCTGCGGTTGGTATGGCAAAACATGGACAAAGTGGTTAATCTTGAAAAACTATATTTGTATTTTGTATTTTGTTTGTATTTTGTTTATTTGTATAGCGCGCCGGGCCCGAGGGCATATGGGCGCATATCTTCGGAGGCAACATTACAGTTACATACAAGGATCACAGTAGAAGGCTCTACCCACTTACAGTAATCATTGGGTATAGCTACAGTATGGCAAGAATATAAACACTATATTATACACAAGCAAGTAATGGCAAGAAAGATAAATAACAGTTCCTCTAACAAGTAGACGCATGGAAGATATAGGAGGTTTACATGAATAGGAGGTTCACCAGGGAAAAAATGATCTAGTTTCGAAATAAATGTGCCATGAATAATACAAGCAATCTGTACACGTGATTTCTACAGCAGCGTGCAAAGGTGAGTGACAATGTGTGTTGTAAGGTGTTGGGTGTCTCAGATATCAAGTGCAGAGAGCCATGCTTTGGTTTTGTTCTTAAAGTATTGGAAGGAAGGCTCAGCTCTGATAGCATTGGGAATGGTATTACAGAGCTTGGAGGTCAAGACAGGGAAGCTGGTGCCGCCAGCTTTTTGTAATTTAAATCTAGGAAGGGATAGACTATTGGCTTGTGCAGCTCTCATGCAGCTCATTCAGCTCCCATGTACACCGTGGTGGATACAACATTGAGGGTTTTTTAGAGGTCTAGCGCATCAGCATTATTCCTACCATTTTATATGCGATTGAGGCATTACCTAGCACTCACGTTTGTTGGTTAGACAAACTTGAAGGTAAATTGCTTCGTACAGTGATTAACCTACCCAACTCGGTGCTGGTAGAGGCACTTAGATTAGAATTTGGTCTGCCTTCAATAGTGTCATTATGCAATGTTCAGAGAATATTGCTATATGCTAAACATTTGAAAACAATCCATGACTCAAATGATTTATTTCAACTCTTGGGAAAACAAATTGATGGTGAGGAGAAAAACAGTTTTACAACAGTTAAAATCATCGACGAAGGCATATTTAGAGCTTCTTAATATTGTTCCTGATATTTTCGAATCCACACCCACTTATGAGATGATACAAAATAAATCGAAGTTGTGGGATAGAGCTGATAACATAGACGGGTTGCATTTGAGGAAAACATACAAATAATACTCAAATCAAAGTTTCCCTTTTTATACACCTAGTAGCTACCTGACAAAAACATGTGCCACCGAGTCAAAACGTTTTATACTGTACTTGCAATTAAATGTGTTCCCTACAAAAGAACCTTTGGGCTCATGGCAAACTATTCCACCAATGGAAAGCTTATGACGTCTCTGCCATAATGAAGTCGAGCCAGCGCAACATATATTAACGGCTTGCCCAGAGGTGGTAACTATGAAAGGCTACTCAGGTTATGTCTCAAGTGCCCAAAGTATTTCAGACGACCAATTTTGGTCATTTCTAATTGGGGTGCAGTCGATCGTAATTACTGCAGCTGCTTTTGCAGTTTGGAAAGAGGCCTTGAGGAGAGTCAATGAAATTGTATAGCAAAACTGAACATTGAACAAATTGGTATGTGTTTTGTTTTTATGAAATGTAAATAATGTGAATAGCTTTTGTGGTTTCCTCTTTTCATTATACATTTTGTATATGTTTTTAATTTGTATGGAGATATAGATGAAATGTGTTTTTATTTTACTATCAAATTTTATATGATTTTCACTATTCTCATATAATTTGTTTTTTTGTTGTGTAACTGATTGATTGATGTGCTTAAGGTTTTGTAAATAAACTAAATGCTCAGTAAAAAATAAAATAATTTTAAAATAGGTCACACACACATCGCAGCACTGAACGCTCAAACCACTACGCTATTGTACCAGCTTACCGGCTACAGTAAAATGAGCAATTACATGTCTGAATTCTCTCAAAGTCAGAAAGCAAATTACACTCTGTAGTGGATACCATTAAACTGGTAACTGAGCTTTAACAGCAGGCCAGTGCATCTGCAGGTCTGGTGCAAAGTTGGCCACATGCAAGCCTGCGCGGATCTACTTTTCAGGCTTCAGAGGTTGTCAAAATACATACCATTGGGAGGGTTCATAACTGTGTATTAAAGAATTTAGAGTAGCACAGGGAAAGCAGCGCACTCACACAGTATCCTGTACTATGGGCACTTGTTACCTCATACATGCAAACAAACATCCTGAACAGCATGCCATGGAGATAGGAAAGATAGGCACATCACAACAATGCATTCATTGTGAAATCAAGAGCTACTTTATGTGCTATCGCCAAACATTTCTACACAGTACTCAAGCTTTTAGGCACAAGGATTTTCTCAAGTGACCGAGGACACCGAGATGGAATGTCTAGTGATCCTAACAGAGACAACGGCAGAAAAAACATACTATAACTGCAACTTGCAAAAAGCAAAATGCATAGTCAGAAATGGATGCGTATTCTACTCTAAATGCTTTTTGGTCGTTTTTACTGCATTGTGAATTTGAGGTGTTTAAGAACAGACTAAATCAGTGACTAAATCAGCAACTCACCCCCTGAAGTGTGCCTGAAATAAACCTTTGAGTCTAGCAATTATTGTACAGAATTCCAGAAAAACAAATTATTTGTTATGCCTATTCTTTCTTATTTAGGGTCACTGCTCAAAGTGTTACACTTGTTGAAGCCCCTGTTTTTTGTAGGAGGCCCGAACAAGAAAGCTAGCCACAGAGCCAAATGGCGCTGGCCACAGCGCAGGAGCTCCCATTTAAAATAAATTAAAACATTTTTTTCTTTTTTTAGTTTTAGCAAAGGGGACCACAGAGTTAGCAAGGGAGACCACAGGGGTCAGAGTTGTGACCCCTGTCGACCCCCAAATGACGTCCCTGATCTTGAGGAATCATTTCCAATGTTTTCACTGGCAGTCATTCTCTATCAGGTTTGCTTTCTTCTATTGCTTCACATTTAGAGAGTACAGAAGTTCATTTTCTGAGATGCATTTATGACGCTTTCACATGTCTCTCCCCAGTTTGTTAAATTGTTAAGGTGCATATTATTTTCAGAGTGCCTAGTATTTAATTGAGATGGCTTTATTCATATTATTTGTCCATTCAAACAATTTGGCTCCTCATTTCTTTGAAATGCATGATTCCTTTTACTTAGCACTATTGTGCTTGGTTACCATGTATCAAATAAAGTGCATTGTGCATTTACAAGGTGCAGGTATCATTTCAGTGCATTTTGCCCCATTACTTTAGGTACTCAGAATTGCTTTCTGCTTGCAAAGTGCATTGTGCATAGAATTCCATTTGATTACCATTGTTGCCATTTATTTCCTTATCGCAATAAAGTATTGTGCATTTTCAAAGTGCAAATATAATGCTTCAGTGCATATATCCCCATTCCTTTCGGTATTTGAGATGCCTTTTTCAATAAAAGTGCATAGTGACTTTGAGTATAATTATATATTAGATATTTTGCAGTCCCCAAATTGATGTTCATCCAGTGCATTAAGCCATAGGATAAAATACATTATGTTAATTGTATTCCAATCCGGGTTGAACTTATCCTCATGCTTTTACATTAGATCATACCTTCATTCAATAGCGCAGCCAGGTCTCTCTCTTGTCCTCTTTGTTTGGCACCCTGTATTGCCATCTCTTTTATCTCACATTGTCTCACATGATCTTTTCTTTTTCTGATATGTCATAATTTTTCCATGTTTTAATTTTTAAACTTACATTTTTTATATTAAAATGGGTGTGTGTTGGTGTGCCCCATATACCAATGTCCACCAATAATTTCTTGCGATTTCTCACTCATTTGTGCACACTCAATCTCCACATCATATCTTATTGCCACTCTTGTTTATCACTTTAGTTCTTTTCTGGATTCTCAAGGATAAGCAGACTTTCTTAATCTTCAATATATTTATAAACAACAGATTCATCCCTCCAAATTTATTTTTAAAAACTTTTTTAGCGTTTTTATTATACGTTGTTATCCATCTAGGAAAGTGTACAGCTCTTCGTCAGCATTATGGCCATTTGGTGTTTTTGTATTCAAATCCACAATGTATCTAGGTTCTACTTGGCGTAACTTTTTCTCTGTTCCTCCACCTCGTGTGTGGTCCAAAATGTTGCCCATCACAAAATATCTAAGCATGCTTAGATCACCTTGGTGTACATTGTGGAAGTGTTTGGCCAGCGGATAGCTCGGATCTTTGTTTTTTATTGCCCAAATATGTTGTAAAATTCGTAGCTTGGCCATTAATTTTGTGCTGCCAATGTACCATTTATCGCATCCACATTGTATCACATAAACGGCGAAAGTGCTCTCACATGTTAGATGTCTATTTATCAGTATTGTTTCCTTTGTTCTTGGATACATATATTGTTTTGTGTTAATACTGTAACGACACGCTTTACAGTTCATACATTTAAAGAAGCCTTTAATTAACCATTTTCATAAAAAAAAATTGAAGTAATTATGCGTGCCACCTCGAAGAATAATATTGGACCATATATCCTTAAGTAAATTACACCCCGGCCCAAAAATGAACCGTCAAATTTGCTCCCATGGGGGCAATGTTAGAATTAATGTTTTCCACTCTGAAGCAACGTTTACAAAGTAAATAAAATAGATTGATGTCTGAAAACCTGATATTTTTCAATGTACTTTGTGTCTGAATTAAATACAGGCCACACACAGTATATATAGAATCATGCTTGCCTTTGAACATTTTAAGATGTCTGCCTCCTCTGACTAAAACAACAGTATGTTTAACTATGTGACACTCTATCAGGGGGCGGAATCATAGAGAATGCTGTGCTATTTTAAAGTCACCTTTATGATGTTTACTTTTCCTAACGCGAACAAGCTGTGAGAGCCCCGCGAAATGCATCGTTCTTTTTCCTTTTCCTTGCAACGTGACAAATTTATAATAAAGGGAACTGTTTGATTGGATCTTCTTCGGTGTCCCTGTCTACATGCTGAAAGCCATTTAGGAGTTGTTTGCTGCTTTTGGGAGTGCATCCCGACTTTTTCCTTGATTGGAAAGGGATACTTTTTCTTCATATATATATATAGAAATGTGTTAGTGGCAGGATTTTTGGCAAAGTGTTGTTCCTTATACAATTTGCACTGTTTCACCAATCTGCACCAAATATTGCATAGTTACCTGTTAGGGCCCTCCAGACATTACTGGCTGAATGACATTTGTACACCCCATCCCATTCTCCCGATTTCGGCATGAGTCAAAATGTGTTTGTGGTTTGTGGCTTGGCGAAGCATTGTTCCTTATACAATTCCACACCGTTTCACCACTCTGCACCAGATTTTGCATACTTAACTGTCCAGTCATTGCTAGGTACATGACATTTGGACACCCCACCCCTTTCCCTGGATTTCAGGACCTTCACACATGAGACGGTTGCCTGAAATCGGTGAAACATCAATCTGGTCGTACAAAGAATGGTCAGGACACGAGGAACAAAACTCGAGGTCCATGCCCTAGAATGCACGGTTTCCAAGATATCGGCACCGCAATGAATTGCACCACGCCAGGGTTAGGCGACAGGTGGGGAGAGAGCACAGAAGGTCCCAGCATGCAGCAGCACACCAGCTCTCGCCTTCCCCAACGTCTGCTCCAGGGTATGTGCTAGACGTGCCCATTCTCACTGCAGTTGACTTCAGGGTACAAAGCACATCAAGCGATAAGCGAATTGGAACACTGACCTACAGGATCAGTGTTATCATGCCTGTCTACAGAACCCGTTCGGAGAATGGGTACTTCTGCTAGCATGATATGATATGATTGGTTATTTATAACGCGCGCAGACCAGGGGATCGAACCTGTGGTGCTCTGTGTCGTCTTGCTTCCAAGGCGAGCAAGTTGCCTCTGAGCTATCCTCCCGGGCAAGCTAAAGTGTAATATATATATATATATGTATATATATATGCATATATATATATATATATATATATATATATATATATATATATATATATATATATATATATATATATGGGATACATTACTCACCGTAATCGTATTTCTGATGCTTGTATCTGCTTAGATTCAGAAATATATATATATAAAATAGTATAGCTAAGTTGAGGATTGAGTTCTTCCATAGTGAACCCGAAAAATGAATTGCCTATACCTTTTGTCATATATGACATTTTGCCTCCCAGGCTGGACATTTTCGGAAAGATCTGATAAAAAATAAAAAAGTTATTAAAGTAAAAATACGCAATTTTTGGCCTATTCCCCATTCCTTTTCCCATAGAGAAAAAGTCAAATTGTTGCTCAAACGCACAGCCAAAACAGACGGACGGAATTGGACCAGGTACGAAACAACTTGGGCACGAAGCGTTGACTATTTCCGTGAGGGATCTTGGGTTATTTTGTTCAGTAGTTTATAAAATATTTGAGAAGGGCGTGTCCCCTTCTCCCAAATGTATAGCTATATCTCCCCCATGGTCCTTTGCGCAGAGAGGCTGACAGGATTTTCAGAGATGAAAAAGCAGACATTTCTTCCCAAAATTCTGTTGCTAATAACTTTTGATTTGCTGGATGGATTTTGATGGAATTCCCAAAACAAAAGGTTTCTCAAGGGCTTCCACAAACTGCAGATTTTGGGAATACATTATAAAATCCAAAAGTTATTAAGAAAACAAAACACCACAGTTTCACAGCTTTCAGCCCATTCATTTTTCCATAGAGAGAAAGTGTGTTTTTTTAAACAGCCCTAACACGAAAACCGTTGGGCAGATTTGGACCAAATAAAAAAACAAACAGGGCACAACGCACTGACTTACATTTCTTGACTGGTTTGTGGTACATCCATCTAGTAGTTTCTAAATACATTTGACAGAGAAGGGGGTGCCCCCTGTTCCTTAAATTTTGGGAATTATTTGTTAGAAAATTAAAATGTTTTAAAGAAAACATAAAAACGCTGTTTTCAGCCTACGCTCATTAATTTTCCCATAGAGAAAACATGTAGTTTTTGAACAGCCATAGCGTGAAAACCGGTTGGCAGATTTGGACCAAATAAGAAACACAAAGCGTTAACTTCATTTCCTTATCTGGTTTGGGGTAAATCCATCTGGTAGTTTCTGACAGAGACATGGTGCTGTCCCCCTGTTCCTTAAAAACTCTATATAAATTGGCCTTGGTGCTTTGCAGCAAAGATGCTGAGAGGCTTTTCAGAAATGGAAAGCCACCTTTTTTTGCTCGATGCAAATAATTCCAATGATATTACTGGGAGAAGCTACAAATGAAACAACTCAAAACGCTATTTGGAGGAGGAAAAAGGATGCCATTGAACTTTGGAATGAACTCCCCCATGACTTTACAGTCTAATAACGTTCTCGACATCAGAAAGAGACTCAAAACTCTTATGTTAATGTAGTCACTCGTATGGGAACAATTGTTGTTTTAAACTGCAGCGCTTAGATTGCCTGGCCACAGGAGCTATATAAATACCAATAGCAATCACATCAAGCAAGAGGTTGGGAGTGGGAAAGAAGACACCATGTGAAGTTGGGGATCTAGGGGTGGGTTGGGGAGCCAAGTACGGGTAGAAAATGTTTGGTTAATAAGCGGAAGACTGCAGCAATCTCACCAGATCACAGCGGCAACGCCGCTAAACACGCTCAGAAGAAAATGTGCCTCTCACGAAGTGATGAGTCATAGGTGGTAATGGGAGAGGTTTAGGGAGGGAAAAAGCAATTGAATGAAGTGAGGGGACCTGGAAAAGAGAAATAAGGGGGACACATGATTAGTGCCTGTGAGGACGTAGAAGACTTTTTAATTCTGAGCAATTTTTCCCATTATTTCAAAATCGGCCAACTTCTACTCTATGTTACGCTCACCTGGCTCGCCTGAGGGGCGTCAGTCGGACCCGGACGGCTGCGGTCTCCACCAACATGATGCGTAGTGCAGAGATGACTGAATGGACTGGCCCTCCTAATCTTGTCTGCTTGACCCGTAGAAGTATTCTCCTGCAAGTGGGGAGATGGATTTAGCCACCCGTGGATTCAAGTGATGGCACCCCCCCACAGTCCTCCCCACTAATCACCTCCGAATTGCCCTCTCAGCAATCTCACCTTATACTCTTGAAAGATGAGCTCTCCATCCTGCATGAATTGCAGGGGCGCGTTGAAGCCAGTTACTTCACTGGTTTGAAGGCGTGGGAGAGTTCCGGAGAGTATTGACTCTGAGGTTCCTGGCGAGGACCAGTAAGTATCAAGTTCATAGAGTTCAATATGTCCGATGTTCACTCTTGTTCCCCCCTTCCTTCCTTGTCTTGCAGCTGAGTTCGTGAGAAGATGCTCTTGTGGTAGCTGGTGGCGCTCAGGTAAGAGTCTGTATTACCCGACGCTGTCCGGTAAATGTTGCACGTGTTTAACGTGTTGTTTTCTCTCTCTTTGCAGGTGCGGCACATGACGATGTGGAGAGTTATAGAATAATGCCTCCGGTGGTAAATCAGGTAAGTCTATGGTAATAAGAGGTATATTTGTTGGTTTTCTCAGCTCACTTTGTTGTTTTCTTTTGTCCCCCAGGTGCCGGAGTTCGGCGAAGAAATGATGGAGGCAGCGCCGAATCGAAAGATGCTGCGAGGACTGGTGAGTATGGCGCGGCGCTGCAGCTGGAGATGCGACGCGTACTGAAATGATGTTCTTTCCAGGTCCAGAGGCGAGATGGATCCGGAATCAGGTGAGGAATTTGAAAATAGTTTGTTTTCTAACCTTGTCCTTTTCTTTCCTCTTTGTTTTAAGAGCTCCAGATTCAAGGCGGGCGTGGCAGAAGACTGGATGCTGACTGCAGGCACGGTGAGCGTTACGCTGCTGGATGCAGAATAACGCAAAGCGTGTGCTGCTGTTCGGGCGTGGTTTAAATAGCCTCCAAAGTAGTTCCAGGTAAGAAGTTCCCCAGAACCACGCCCGAGTAAAAAATAGTCCCTGTAATAAAATAGTCCCATCCAGGCCTCACGTTGGCTTGGACTCACTTGCAGCATAGTCTGCATCAGGTAAGTAAAGTCTATGAGCCTGGCGCCTATGGCGCCAGGACTGATTTCTATGATGAGCCTGGCGCCTAACGCGCCAGGACTGAACCCAAACAGCCCCCAGCCGGGGCTGTTGGGGTTTTACTAAGAATCTGGATGCGTGCTACCGGAGCTGATGGGCTTGGTCCTGATGCCCGGGGGTAGGCTTCATGACACTCTACCGCACACATTTTGTTATTGGAAATGATTACTGTGAAATTATTGCGGGAATAAGGAGTTAGAAATAAAAAGGTTTAACATCTGCAGTGCCTACATGTACTGAGCAGGGTTCAATGGGTGTTTGGTAACACATTAATGGTTTGACATGACCAGTGGCCATGGCTAGTGGGCCCAAAAGAAAGATAATGTTGCAGCGCGCACAGAGGCCATGACCTAAGGCCATAGCTAGTGAGACCTGGACTTGAGGGGGGCCAGAGGAGCATGGCAAGAGGAGGGGGGCACTTGGTGGATGCATGGGAGGGCAGGGAAGAGTTTTTTGGATTTTGCATGCTTTTTACGAATTAACAGTTATTTGCGGGCGTTTATGCATAACCAGGGTTATTTGTCGTACATTGTGAATATATCCGTGGTTATGAGAAAAGTCATTTTGAAAAGAGAATTTAAAAAAATGAGAGCAATACAAAAAGAAATGGAATTTTACAGCTTCAGTCACGTGGGGGGTAATGAGTGTGGCCGAAGAGTATGGCTAGTGGGTTACTTTATGGAACCGAACAGTGCAATATGGAAAATGGACACAGCCGAAGGCCTTGACCACTGGCCATGGCCGAAGACCATTGCTAGTGGGCCCCAACAAAAGCTATTGGGGCAACATGTCAAGGGTTGCAATATTGAAAGTGGACATGGCCGAAGGCCATGGCTAGAGTGCCCAAATGAAACCTAGTGGTGTGGCCACTGCCGAAGTCCATGGCTAGTGGGCCCATTTAGGAAACCTATTGGAGCAATATGTAGAGTGGCCACAGCTGAAGACTGAGGCCACCTACCTGGTCCAAAAGAAGCTTATTGGTGGAACATGTACTGTGGACATGGCCACTGATGATGGCAGAAGGCCATGGTGGGTGTCCTGGCAGTATTTTTAAATATACAGAAGCCCCTGGCTAGTGGGGCCGAAAGACAAGTATAGTGGCCATGGCTGAAGGCCGTGGCTAACTAGTGGGCAAAGAAAAAACATATTGGGGGAACATGTACAGTGGACACATGGCCCGGTAGTGTTTTAAAATGTACAGTGTGAATCAAAAAATCAAGGTTAGTGGTGGCAGGTGAATATTTTTAGTAGAGCAGTTGTAACATCTCCTATGAGAGAGGACCAGAGCGTAGCGAGGGAGCTCCAAGCACTCTAGAGAGGTTGAAAGGGTACATTGTAATGGTGCATTTTACACACCATTTTTGAGAAAACTGGGGTAAAAAGCCATATAATTTAAATTGGTTTTGTAGGGTAACACATGAAAAAATCTAGTTGATGCCAGGTCACAATAGTACATAGGAATGTTTTACAACATTTTAACAAAGCCTGTGCCCACAACATTTGCCAGCATTGCCACTGTAAGTCACTTTGCTGTTGCAGCCACAATCATGCCAGTATGGTGGCTGTAAATCACTTTCATGAAGCTCAGCCACAATCTATCTCGGAATTCCCAATGTCACACTTTGATGACATTGTGCACACAAAATAATCTAGCTGTCACTATTGTGAGAAATCTGAGGGCGTTCTCACATTTGACTTGCTTAAGACCCCCCCTCAGGTAACCAAGAGAAGGATAAGACTGCCAGATGCTGACTCCAGGAGTGAGGCTGCGAAGGGGTACTACTGGGATGGAGGGTTTTTGAAGAACAGAAGTGGGATGCCCGAAGATGAGATCTGGCATCCACCTTTTCCTAATCCCGATCTATCCTACCTCCCCTCTACTGTCATAAGATATCATCAGGAATGCCATACCCAAGATCTTCCGTCGAACACTCACACTCGGAGGAAAGCAAGAGAATGTATAACCCCTTTTTCTAACTATAACTGGACTTATCCTCCCGTCCCTTTAATATCATAAACTACTGTGATAACCAATCTTTTCCTTCCCTGTTAACCTCATTTACTGAGGGTACTAGACGGGGAGAACCAATACCAATTTTCTATCCTAAGAACACCCTTAGACCAGAAACATGGTATCCCCCCCTTACCTGACAGTGACCTACCCAACCCTCCTCGTCCTTCATTGGATGTATTAAGACACAATGGGGGTCATTACGACCTGGGTGGTAGCCATGGAGCTATTAGCTCCATGGCTGCCTACCATACCGTGCCCGTGTCCGGTGTGGTGCAATGGGGACTTACCGGTCTAGTCCGACCCTGGCCCATTGCACCAACCATTCCCCATTCCCATTTGAGCCCCCATAGGGCTCAATGGGAATGGGGAGGGTGCTAATAACGGGCTCGCGACTTGCAAGCCCGTTATTAGCGCCCTGGTCCCTTAGCGGGACCCGTAAGGGACGTGTGGTCAGACCACACGTTTCTTACAGTCCCCGCCAAGGGACCTTGGAACAGGGCAGTAAGGGATTACCGGCACCTGTCTCCTTACCGGTGCCCAGTATCCCTTACCGCCCAGGTCGTAATGACCCACAATATCTTCTTTTCCCCCAAGTATCACTCACTCAAGTACTGCGACGAAGAAGAAGACATCAAGAGGAGTACACATTTCCTATGAGAAACACCACTGTGGTAGTGGGACAAAGAAGATGCAGATAGAGGCACATCAACATCTTCATAGGCCATGTCCCACTAACAAGGCCAGGCAGGGTCAATTAATTGAAATCCAACTTGCCCACATGCAGCCTATCAAGTCTTCAGGAGAGTATAAAAGGAACACTAGCAATCAGCAAAGAGAGTGAGTTGGGAGGAGAGCTGAGGGGCTGTGGCTACCCAGCACCAGCTAGAAGAAACAGAGACGCCGAGATGCATAGGGTCTGTGTGAGGAAGCGTCCGGGAGATGTGTGGCCAAAGACCCTGTTTCCATCAAAGATGAGAAGTCCAAAGAAGGGAGCCGAGAGGCGTGCTGATCCCTTGTTACATTGGTGCAGACCCTGACCTCAGATAACAAAGGCGTTAACCCAAGAATGAAGAAAACACCACCGGTGAGTGAAGCGATGTGAGAGCCTGGCGTGTATTGAAGTAAAGCGAGCAAGAAACAACGTTGCAGCTCGAACGCGTAAGACTGGAGATGCGGCGGGTGAAATTGACTAATGGAATTACAGGGATACTTAGTGGCAGAATGGTTGCGTGTATGATTACACGTTCTCGAATGACTCTGTTTAAAGAAAGGAAGTGTCTGTAAAGAGGGGAGCTGTGCGCGGACACGAAAAGTGAGAGAAATAGAGATCCTAAAAAGGATCCTAAAAAACTAAATGCAAAACAAAAATACATTTTGCAATTGTGCAGGTGCATCAAGCGAGAAATGAAGTGGGAGCCTAATTCCCAAAACGGATAGAAAAGTTTTGACAACAAAGTTTGTTGAAAAAACCACCAGGCAGGAGATTGGTCCATGCTGCCCGCAGAGACCCCAGAATAAGCAAGGAGGTTGGTCCATGCTGCCAGCAGAGACACCAGAATAAGCAAAGATTGTTGGAAAAGCATCAGGGTGGCCACCAGGTGGGAGATTGATCCAGGTTGGCCGCAGAAACCAGTATAAGGAAAAGAGAACGCTTTAAGGATAAGGCACCTGGTTGCGCGATGTGTAATGGGTGGACCATGTGGTCTAACAACTGCGCCACGACCAGGGGAGCCCAATTGAAAGCATGGAGCTGCATGGTCTAAAGGGCTTCTGGATTCATGGAAAGGAGATCCAGAGAAGCCTAAAGATCTTACCAAGAAAAGGTACAGTGAACATTTTTTGCCAAGTGAACTTTTTGCCAAGTGAACATTGTGCCAAGTGAACTTTTCTTTGCCAAGTGAAACCTGAGAGACTTGTGGATTTTTATAATCCTGAGTGCCTTAAACCTGTGGAAGGGAGCAGCGGAAAGGCTCCATTGTCATATTAACTTTACTTTGAACACTATTGAGTTGGGAAAGTCCCATTCAACCTATTATTCTGTAGAGGTAAGTACAAGCATAGGTTTTGACAAGACAGTATTTTGTTTTGGGCTGACAGACTTAGACTTCCCTTAGTTTCCTTTCCGTAAGGGAACATTCCCATCTTAGAGTTAGGGCAAGTTAGGCGTTACACCATCCTGACCATTGAGTTTTCAAACTGTGTTTTACTTGTCTGTGTCATCTCTTGATACCATGCCTGTCTCACACTAGAGATAACATTCAAGATGCAGCACCGCATTCGACAAATACATGCACGCATGTGTGGTGCACAGATCACAACTCTCCACATTTTTTTTAAAAAAGGAGCTGCTCTGCCTGGGTAATTGGCAAGTTTGTGTTGTTTCTCTCTGCCGTAGAAGGGGCCTGTACAGGCAGCCCATCACCCTTCATGCCAGCATCCCCTTAGTAGTGCGGGGACAGGTGGAGAGGCAGGTGAACCTGAAGGCCCTACACATTGAGGCAGTACAGGTCCAGGTGTTTCCACCTCACCTTAACTGATCAGCAGGTCTTATGCACGTACTGCCAGAACATGTCCACCACCTTCTGCCTGCTGGTAGGAATTGAGAGCTATTTAGCCTGAGAAGCAGATTGTGATTTCCATCTCCCATTAAAGATCCTTACAGAGCTACATTTCAGTGCAGGAGGCCTATTTCAGCAAACTAGTCCAGGTGTATGGCACCACCAACTAATGTTTCTTCTGCATCCTCTCAAATCTATTGTCTGCCATGATTAGACTAATGCATCACCATGTCTTAATCTCTACTACGCGTGTGGCCCAAAACCAGATCAAAGCAAAATTGTATGACATAGCATGCTTTCCCAACGTGGTAGGTGCCCTGACTGTCCCTTATGGCCCTTGTACCGTGGAGGGCAAGCGAGCAGGTCTCCAGAGACAGATACATGCAACACTCAGTCAATGTGCAGATGGTCTGTGACGCTGGCCTGCTCTTCACCCACAGGTGTGCCATATTTCAGGCTCCACCCATGACTACATGTTACTGGTTCAGAGCAACCTGCCACACATTGTGTAGGGATTACGGCAATGATAGGCATGGCTGAAGTTATGCACAATAAACTGCAACCACCTTCCACCATGCACACAGGACCCAAATGGCCCCACCTGCATCTGTGGCAGTAAGTGAATCAGAGGACTGCAGTCTATGGAGTAACCCAACATTTGATTCAATTCGATCTTGTGACGTGGTGCTGTAATGGACAGATGGGTATTAAGATGCAAGCAATGGGAGGCATACATTTAAACATTACCGATTCCATTGGGTACTTCCAAAACCAGTCTTGTTTCCACTTTCCTTTTGTCACTTGTACTCATTGCATCACAATGTGAAAACAAGTCTCAGAAGGCTCAGAAAAAAGGACTGGACAAGCATGGACCAAATATAATGGGTCATGTTGCATTGTGTGGGAGGGTGATGCAGGGTCAACGGTGATCTGAGGTTTGTGCAGCATCTGCCAATCGGAGCATGGTGGCTGGGAGTCTTGCAGGCCTTTGTGCATCTGGGAAGGGAGGTATGCATGACTAGGGACACATGACAGGTTAAGCATTGTCTGTGGAAAACTTTATGGAGGGATGAGCACATTAAAGCATTTGAACCGTATCAGCTGGCTGATAGTGATTTTAATAGATTGCCCAGGGGGCTGGTCCTTCTGAAAAGTCAGTTAGGCCGGGTAAGGGTCTGTCAAATACACGATTACTGGTATGTGACTGACCCAGTACCTGCTCTACAAGCATGTCAGAAGTAACTGACTGTCAGATTCAACATTGGTTCTACAAAGACCAGAAACAGATAACTGAAAATATGTATTTTACATGAGCATTTCCATACATGAAGGTAATGAGATAGTGTTGGCGTCCACCTTTTCCCAAAGGTAAAAAGGAAAATGCCTTGATATTATTATTATTGTATTCATTGAGTGTTGACCTAGCTTAGGGAAGCAACAGAGCACTTTACAATCATAGGGGGAAGAAAACAGTGAGGGAAGCAGAGAAAAAGGGAACAGGGAGCTAACACTAACAACAGGGGTGGGTGGGCAATTGGCAACAAGGGATCTACAAGCAACCAGTGTAGGAACAGGGGAGGGGGGAGCATATCACAAAGTCTCAGGTAGGGTGGGGAGTGCAGGGTGGGTGGACGTAGGTGTTACAGATGAGCTGTTCTTTGACAAGGAAGGACTTGATCTGTTTCCTGAACTGTTGCCGCGGGAACCAGAGTCTTGGAGCATAGACAGGGAAGGCCTGTCTTCTGGTACTTTCCTTCCTGCGCTGTCGTAATTTATGTCTGCACATTACCTTACTTTGGTGGATCACAGGCCTTAGGAGATGTTGAGTTTCTCACTGAGGTAGCTTGGGGACTTCAGGATGACAGTCTTATAGCTGATGCAACAGGACTTGAAGATGATACAGGCTTGCGGCGGGAGTCAGTGCAGTTTGATGAGTGTCGGGGTGATGTGGTCGAATTTGCAGAGTACTTCGACGAGTCATGCATACAGGACAATCTCAGGGGAGCCGGGGTACTCACCGAAAGGCCTTCTAAAAAGGCACTGACACCATCCAGGTGGGAGAGAACTAATGCTTGGACAACGGATCTGAAGTTGTTTTCTGGGATGAAGGGCTTGCAATTCCGCAGGAGAGAAAGTTGGTTGCTATGTACTGTTTGAGGGTGAGGTATCTGTTAATGTCGAACCCAAGCAACTTGGCACAGGTTACCAGCTAGGGGTGTGAATCCCAAAGGCTGGGGTGAGTGGCCCTTCAACCTATCCCATTTAGGATGATGGGTTTCCCTTTCTCCCCATTCCCTCCTTCCATCTCAACTTTGATTTATGGCAACATATGTTTGTGTTTTCAATGTATGTGTGCTGTGTACTTGATCTACTCTAATGTCACTTTCAGTTACTCACTTAGATTTCTTCATTGTACTTTCTTCTTTTGGTTGTCTACGGCCCTCAGCTTCACTGCATCCTTTTATTGGCACTGTATTAACACTTTCTCCTCTCTGCTACCTCATTCCTCCTCCTTCTACCCCCTACTGCTATTACCCAACCTATCCATAGCATGCTCTCACTCCTTTCACACTCTCCTCCTTGCCCATTACTCGCATATTTTGCTACACCTACTTCCTATTGTGTCCCTGCTCTTCACCCACAAAAACACAAGAGAGGAGGGACTGTTAGGGGATTTCCAACTGTGGGTTACCCAACTATATTAACACTGAATAAACCACACAGGTTAGTTGATTGTACAAGTTAAAGAGAGCCAGCGTGCGTTGTCTTTTTCTCAATCTTGTTTTGATGCACTTTGTGGTGCTAAAAGGCACATGCTAGGTAACAAGGTACTAGGCATGTGTTGGCTGCTATTCAAATGAAGACATTTCTTAATTGGGTTTTCTTTGTTTAGCAGGTGCAGGTTTTTAAAATATACTTCTTCGTTAGATTCCTTTAATAAGAGATAGAATTCTCCATCACGCTTAGTTATTTAAGGGGATATAAAAAGAAACAAGAACAATCTAAGCCTCTGAAGTTGTTGGTTTGCACTAGGTTAGAGTGTTCTAAAGCTGGCCGGTTTCTGTGGTTGGACCACATTCTTCAGGGCTATGTAAAAGGCGCCACCCTGCATGCCTTAATAGTTATTTGCAGCGTAGTCGGCAACACTTGTAATTCTACACCTGTAGGGATGACAGGAGGGGGGGAGGGGATACATTTCCCATTTTCTGATCTCTCATCATGAAAACACTGCATTTCCACCAGTACCATAAACATCAGGGATTTTTGTCTTACCCTCTCCATGGCTAGTAGTAGCTTATTACTTTCTCGGATTGGTCGAGGGTACATGTGGGACAAGGCAGCCTGTTACCTAGGGGCCAAGGACAGGACAAATGTTGTCAGATGCATCAAGGCACAAGATCTAGAACATCTGTTTAAATCTAGGTATGATTAAACAAGTTTAAAGGTTAGCACTATCTTTAAAATCGAGCCGCGCTGTGGAGCGTGTGCTCGCGCTGAAATAACATCAAAGTAAACCAAAGAGGCAGGATCGAATGCGAACGCTGCCGTCTGTTCTGTCTTGTGCCTGGTGTGCGCTGCTTGCACTCGACCGCACTCGCGGGGGAGTGACAGAGGGCGCCGGGTCTTGCAGGAGGCTTACCTTCTGCTCGCGTCTCAGCCGTGTGGCATCTGGCGGGCCACGTGCGAAATTCTCCACGCGGCGGCTCGCCAGATCTTGTATATGTCAGTTGCCATAGTGCTCAGGCATCATGCGGTGGCAGGCAAGATGGCTGCCCGGGTTTGGGGAAAGAAACTGCCATCTTGGAATGTCTAAATGGCTTCCACATGGAATGGTCTGATTCTGCATGTGTGCCTAGCGTGGACACACGGATATTGCCAAATAATGGCACAGTTACAGGGGCAAGTAGCCCCTTTTGGCACATTGGCCTGACATTTTTTAAGGCATTGTGATGCATATTCCAACCAAAATTACAGTACATGTTCAACACAGTATTTCAAATGAAATTGCGAGAGATAGTTCATAAATCCTTAGGCATGTGTTGTTCATGGAGAAAGGCCCACATGACTAATATGCACAATCAGAGTATGTGCAGGTGTTTTTGGGGTAGCATCCAGATAATAGTTGTAGACCATTCATTGTTTGTGGTACAGCTGATCATTCTTTTTGTTGCTAGGGGAAGTATGCATTTCTCTCGGTGAGCCCTATGGTTCTCATAAGGTTCCCAAGGTTTGCCAGCTGGTAGGTTCATTGAGGCCTGTCTTGTCTGTTTTAAGGCGAAAAATCCATAACTGTTCTCTTTTGAACAGGAGGTTCTGAATATTGCCTCCCCTTTTAGGTACTGGAATTTTTTTGTGGTTGTTACTGATTTTTATCTTCATAGTATGAGTCTGTAATGTATGGATAGATCCTTTCTTGAGAGAAAGCGGAGAGATCTTTTTTCAGTTTTGTCACTTTCTTATTAAGATTGAAATCTCTGAAGTCTTTCATAGCAGCATCCAGATCTTCTAGGCTTTTTTTATATTTGGCAAGGACATTGGAAGATTTCAGGGCTTCTTGTTTCTCCTCTATTTCTTTCATGAGCTTTTCTGACACAGTTTTAGCCGTGCTGATGATTAGTACAAGCCAGTCTCTTGTACATTTATTCGATATGTAGCTCTAGTCTTTTCTGAATTCCAGGTGTCTAGGAAAATTCAGAGAAAGTGAAAAAAGATCTCTTCGCTTTCTCTCAAGAAAGGATCTATCCATACATTACAGACTCCTACTATGAAGAACCGAGCAAAAACACCACAGCTGCCCCAGGACAACAGCTGAACCAGCACAATAGAAAAAGAATACAGAACAACCGTGCAAGACCGAATAACTGGACCTTCTTTAGTGGAAGCTCTGGCAGTGGCTCAAATACTTCAGGATCAAGCAACTCAGTGAACAACACCACACCTACTAACGCAACCTTCCCGGCACAACATTTCTTTCAAAGAGGACAAGGCAAAACCAAGAACAAGGGCAGAGGCAACTGGCAACCACAAGTGCATTGGAAAATCCAATCACTGTGCGTAACCCGCAGCAGAGGACGCGGACAAGGATGGACGGGACCATCAATATAGCAAGCCTGACCAGACAAGGCAACAGGAGCCAAGACAACCAAACAGCAGTTGTGGAACCGATACCAAGTATCGAAAGCCTAGTCATGAATCTATTGTAGCACATACTTACTATAGATGAGAAAGACCTACTGGAGAAAGGGCTGTCCTTTGTACCCTCAACAGACCACAACCCATTCCAAACACACATAGAAATAGCCCAGCTCATCAGGAAAATAAGATTAAAACAGTTATTTGGATCAGTAACAACGACAGGAGAGAAATGTGCGACCAACCTCTGTGGCAAATATACATTCTACCCTCCACCCAATGGCATAACATCTGAATCCATTACTTTTGAACGAGCTCTGCTGAAGAAACTCGAGGAACACGAAGGAGAGGAGACATTGGGCTACAAGAACTTTTCGAGAAAGAATCAAATGGCACTAAAATCCCTATCAGCGAATGAACTGATCACCATCAAGCCAACGGACAAAGCGGGAGCAACTGTCATAATGGACACCATTGACTACAGAAATATGGTCCTGGATCTACTGAACAATCACTCAGGCTACAGGCCACTAGGCACGGATCCCACTGAAACCATCAGACAAATGATAGTCCCCATCCTTGAAGAAGCAATCGCAGAAGACCTGATCAGCAACAAGGAATATGACTTCCTGAATCCCAAAACACCAAGGAAAGCCGCATTCTATGCGTTACCAAAAGTACACAACGGCAGGTCCCCACCTCCGGGTAGACCAATCGTATCAGGCATAGGCTCCATCCTGAAACCCCTGTCCCAATTCGTTGATTTTTTCCTAAAACCAAAGGTAACCAAGATGAGATCTTACCTAAAAGACACCAAGGCAGTACTAGAACTCATAAAGGACCGACCCTTCGATTCAACACACAACCTACTGGTAACTTTAGATATCGAATCCTCATATACTAAGATACCACAGATGGCAACCCTCACAGTAATTGAAAGGATACTACAAGAAAAAGACCCACCTATGCAAACCCCGGTCTCGTTCATCATGTAACTGGCGGAGATCGCCCTAACAAAAAACCTTTTCCTATATGAAAAAACTACGAACAGGTTTCTGGAATGGCGATGGGAGCTACTTTCGTGCCTAGCCTCACAAAACTTTACGTCGCTGACTTTGAAGAAAAGAAGATCTATCACCCGAGCAACCCATGGAGAACTAAGATTGAACTTTGGTCGAGATATATCGATGACGTACTAATCTTCTCTGGCAATGAAATAGAACTTGCATCTTTCATGGAATGGCTGAACGAACAAAACCCTTACCTGAACTTCACAGAAACACACAGTTAGAAAGCTGTACATTTTCTAGACCTCAATCTAGAGCTAAGAAACGAAACAATTGAAAGTGCAGTCTTCAATAAACCGTCAGGTAGGAATTTTGCTCCTAACCTTCAATAGTTACCATCCTACTAGTCTGAAGAACAACCTACCATTTGGCCAATTTTTGAGGTACCACAGAAACTGCTCCCAACTCACAGACTATGCACAACAATCGACCCACCTAGCCATCAAGCTAAGCAATAGAGAATATCCCAAATGCATAGTGAGGCAGGCTCGCAAAAGAGCATGGAACATACCCAGAGAAGTGACACTTGAACACAATGGGAAATGAAAAGATACCAACGAACATACTACAGCCGTATTGAGTTTTTCTCAACTCACAAATAGAATCAAAAAGGAGGTTCTTAAACTATGGCCGATCCTCAATGTGGGCGAACATACTCTAGACATCCCTAGGTTCACCATGAAAAGAAGGCGGAACCTAAGAGATTCTCTGGCACACACATACAAAGATACTGAACCTAAATCTAACACTCTGTGGAACCCGAGCCCGGCTACAGGACATACACCCTGCGGTACATGCAGTGCATGCTCTACTACTAAAAGATCTACCAGCATCGACATAGGATGGCACTATCCGTGGATCCAGAAGAGTTTCACCAACTGCAACAGCAGCAACATTATCTACATCATTACATGCCCTGTCAAAAACGTTATGTAGGCTTGACCACACGCCCCATCATGACAAGATTGGCGGAACACAGATCCTGCATACACACAAAGAAAACAACCGCACCCATGGTGGAACATTTTGTATCACAGCAACATGACCCATCTGACTTCACTTGGTCAATTATTGAAAAAATTCCAATACCCAAAAGGGGGAGGCAATATTCAGAACCTCCCGTTCAAAAGAGAACAGTTATGGATTTTTCGCCTTAAAATAGACAAGACAGGCCTCAATGAACCTACCAGCTGGCAAACCTTGGCAACCTTATGAGCACCATATGGCTCACCGAGAGAAATGCATACTTCCTCTAGCAACAAAAAGAATGATCAGCTGTACCACAAACAATGAATGGTGTACAACTATTATCTGGATGCTACCACAAAAATACCTGCACATACTATGATTGTACATATTAGTCATGTGGGCCTTTCACCATGCAAAACACATGCCTAAGGATTTATGAACTATCTCTCGCAATTTCATTTGAAATACTGTGTTGAACATGTACTGTAATTTTGGTTGGAATATGCATCACAATGCCTTAAAAAATATCGGGCCAATGTGCCAAAAGGGGCTACTTGCCCCTGTAACTGTGCCATTATTTGGCAATATCCGTGTGTCCACGCTAGGCACACATGCAGAATCAGACCATTCCATGTGGAAGCGATATAGACATTCCAAGATGGTGGTTTCTTTCCCCACACCGGGCAGCCATCTTGCCTGCCTCCACGTGATGATGCCTGAGCACTATGGCAACTGACATATACAAGATCTGGCGAGCCGCCGTGTTGAGAATTTCGCGCGCGGCCCACCAGATGCAACATGGCTGAGACGCGAGCAGAAGGTAAACCTCCTGCAAGACCCGGCGCACGCTCTGTCACTCCCCCGCGAGTGCGGTCGAGTGCAAGCAGCGCACACCAGGTACAAGACAGAACAGACGGCAGCGTTCTCATTCGATCCTGCCTCTTTGGTTTACTTTGATGTTATTTCAGCGCGAGCACACGCTCCAAAGATAGTGCTAACCTTTAAACTGGTTTAATCATACCTAGATTTAAACAGATGTTCTAGATCTTGTGCTTTGATGCATCTGACAACAGAATTTGTCCTGTCCTTGGCCCCTAGGTAACAGGCTGCCTTGTCCCACGTGTACCCTCGACCCATCCGAGAAAGTAATACGCTACTACTAGCCATGGAGAGGGAAGACAAAAATCCCTTATGTACCCCCTCTCCCCCCCCCCTCCTGTCATCAGTACAGGTGTAGAATTGCAAGTGTTGCACACTACGCTGCTAATAACTATTAAGGCATGCAGGCTGGCGCCTTTTACATAGCCCTGAAGAATGTGATCCATCTACACTTAAAAGAGAAACCGGTCGGCTTTAGAACACTCTAACCTAGTGCAAACCAACAACTTCACAGGCTAAGATTGTTCTTGTTTCTTTTTATATCCCCCTAAAAAACTAAGCTGGATGGAGCATTATATCTCTTATTAGAGAAATCTAATGAAGAAGTATATTTTAAAAACCTGCACCTGCTGAACAAAGAAAACCCAATAAAGAAATGTTTTCATTTGAATAGCAGCCGCCACATGCCTAGTACCTTGTTACCTAGCGTGTGCCTTTTAGCACCACAAAGTGCATCAACACAAGATTGAGAAAAAGACAATGCACCCTGCTGTTCACCCTACATACAAAGGTCTCCAGCCCCACCCCCGTTATCTCACTGCTCTCATGCACTGCCATCTGAATGCCCAATATACTGGTAAAAAAAAACCTTTATCCCTCATCTGTTTCATTCTCATGGCCTCTGTGAGAAACCTGAAGGTACTCTCACATCTACTCCCCAGGGATCTTCTGTTCAGATGGCCCAGGAAGGGCCATCGCTTTTTGATCCCGACCCTGGGGGTGGACTAGTGAGGGAGGATCACCTGAGTGGAGGCTCCTTGGGATTGGGGAGAAGGTGCCAGAGGGCGAGACACGGTATCCCCTTTCCTGATGTTGACTTACCGTACCCTCCCTCAGTCTTTGTAGGATATTGCTGTCCATATCCTAATTATCCACCTGAAGTGACACAAAGTACTGAGAAGAAGATGCTGCAGAGTGTAATAGAGACTACCTTTAGGAAACACCACTATACTACTGGGACGAAGAAGAGGGATCCTGATTACCACAGGGCTGAAGGTCATGTACGTCCCAGTAATTGGCCTAACTGGAATCAGGCAAACCAGGTGAGTGAATCACACCTGAAACCCCTTGATGGGGCTCAGGTGTATAAAAGGTGGAGCATCCGAGAGAGCTCCCTGGATGGAATGTGGGAGAGCTGCCTTGGCAGAAGGAAAGAAAGCAGCATGGAAGCCAAGACGGACCGCTGGGAACCGGAGGAGTGCGAAACGCGAGAACGCTGGAAACTTGCAGAGCACAGCACTCTGTGGAATTCAGGTGAGCGAGCCGTATCTCCAGGGAGCCGATGAGGTTAGAGGAAGGAAGGCCTTCCTGTCTGGTTCTGCAGTGCTCGTTCCCCTGGCAGAGGAGCCGGCCCAGGAATACCTCAGGGGCCGGTGGTGGGATTAAACCTCATTCTGTTAGAAGTCCTGAGAACGGAGTAGCCGCAGCATTCAGTAACGCAACCAGTGAGTTTCTGTGTGTGAAGAAACCCGGTAAGCAAGTGATCGAAGGGAGGATACATTGAGACAGAGCGGGTGCGTACTGCTGGTATATTTGTAAACACTTCCAAACTGAAGTAAGAATAAGGACAATCTAATGCTATGTTAACAACAATGCAGTACGTTGAAACCATGTAACAGAGTGATTGCGTATAGAAGATTTTTACATTTTTAAAAGCCTTTTGAGCAACTGAGAAAGACTGATATGTTGACAATAGAATACTTTGAAACTGGGTATCAGAGTGGTCAGGTGCAGGAGATTTGCAGTGTTTTGAAGGTCTCTGGATATCTGAGGAAGAATGAAAAGTATCTCACTACGAATAAAGAGAAAGTATTGAAAAGCTGATGAGCAAACAAGCAGAAGAGGGAGCAATGAAGTGGGAGTGAAAAAGAGAACCTAAAAGCTGCAAACCCAGGTGAAAGAGACAGATTGAAAATAAATGTTGGCAAGTGAAAGTACAGTAAGCCAAGTAGAATTAAGGAGGAAGCTTGGACAAGACCTCAAGCCAAAGGTATAAAGCCAAGAGCCCCTCTTTGTGCAACCTGTAATGGGTGAACTGTACGGTCTGACAACTGCGCCCAGACCAGAGAGCCCCAACCAAGTATATGGAAGTTGCTTAAGAAACTTAAGAACAAGTGTTTGTTGAACTCTTGCTGAATCTGTGTTTGAAGCTTTGGGAAGAAACCCTGAGCTCCTTTGGAACAGTGTTTTGTGAACCAGTGCTTTCAGCGTGGGCAAGGGAACCCTGAGCTCCTTTTGAACTTTGTATACTAAAACCAAGGGTGTTTGAAATTTGGGGAAGAGAAACCAAAGTCCTGATGGAACATTTGAAACCCATAACTGTTGGAACTGTATCCTGAACTTGTACAATTTGTTTAATTTTAAATCACACACAGTCATACATATATCTTACATATATCTTGTGTATAATGCTTCTTTTTCTGTATACAGTATTGAGGCGAGCAGTGTTATACAGATTTTATATATTGCATCATATACTTCCCCTTCAACTTGTTGGCCATTCTTATCCCTCCAGCCCCCACCCCACTCAGGATGTGCTCAGATTGCCTCAGTGTCGATATGCTTTGTTGTCACATACCCTATCTTTTTATTGTGATAGACTTTGCCTCACATCCGTGCAGCGTAGCTTGAGATGAGGACCAGGGCTTAGTATTTTCTCATTCGGGGTCATGTGTACAGTTCCCAATATCGTTCTCCCCTTGTCGAGCCCATCTTTAATTTATTCCTGGTTAAAGGTGGCATGCTCTAGCAGACATGTTTTCGACAGGAGTGAGGTCATTGCGGCGCTGGTGGGTGGTTATTTTGTCTTCTAATGGATAACCAGGAGCTTACACATGGTGAAAAGTATAAGGCCTATAATTCTACGCGTTAATACGTCTATATGCCATTCGCTTTCCTCTGACCCCAGTAGCATTGTATTGGGGAGTATGTAATGTCCGCCCTGTCTATGTCCAAAATCAGTTGATGTACCCTACGCCATTATGTGGTGAGAGCGGGACAAGACCACATAATGTGTCCCATGGTCCCTAAGCTGTTACAACCTTTCCAGCACATATTGCTGAGGGCGGTAAGCCCCATTTTAAAGAGTTTGGCTGGGGTGTAATATAGTCGTTGTAATATCTTATATTGGATTTCTCTGTTTTTAAGGTTCAGCGATCCACCACCCCCAGTATTTCCTCAGAGCTCAGCTGCTGGATCTCCTGTTCAGCCAAGGAGGCAAATTCGGTTGACGTGTCATTTGTTGAAGTGTCCTCTTCACTAGGGCTGTGTAGCTGCAATCTCCTACTGTAGGATGTCTGGGGCTCAATGTAGCAGGTTAGCGTTGGGATTGTGTTCATTATGGTGCATCAGATTATTCTCTTAAATCCGGGCCAGGGTCACCTCTCCCCGTAATGGGTTCCCAATTACCATAACCTTATCCTCCCCATCATCACCCCCCCCACTCCTTGGGAGTGTCCTTGTGATCCTCTGTGGGTGTAAGTGTAACACCCCTCTATGTGTGACACCCCTTGACAGAGTGAACTCAGGCCACAAGCACTAAGCCCCAGTGATACTTTATAAACATGAGCTTGGGTGTGGGACTGAGTTCATTGGCTCCTCCGCCCGAGCTGATGATAAATGCAAACTCTGTGCAAGGTGCTTACTATGTGAGGAAAGTGCCTCCACCTAATGATTTATGGGCAATAGGACCTGAACCAAAAAATGGTTTAAACTAACACCGCCAGTTAAGCATACCATAAATATAGGGGTCATGTCAAAGTATGATTGGTGTTCTTCATTTGTTGGTTTAATCAAAATAGTATTGCCAACTCACCAATATAAATGCTGGCAATATATTTTGTGATCAGGTTTGGATCCAATTCAATGATGTTTGGATTCATGAGGAGAAAGAAGCTTTATGACTTTGGTACAACTCTCCATAGCAGAACCCATAGTATAGAAATACATTCTGTACCCTCTGTATTGCAGCCCCTGACCCTGGATGGTGCTATAATTAGAGGAATGAGGCAATCACTATTTTTTTAGTTATGTTTTCCTTCTGTATTCTGTCGAGACCACCAGAAATCCATTCCTTAATGATTATACTCCTACACACCATAGCTGGTAACTTGAAGGGCCCCCGGTCTCATCCTGCATTCCCGAATGCAGGATAATATCTACTCCCAACCCTTTATAGAGAAGGCCACTGCAGAGCCATGTTAACCTATCAGCGGATGATGCACGAGGGGCAAATCTCTCAAAGATTAACCTGAAAGCATCTGTCAAGGTGTCTTCTAAAATCATTGGCCAGCTGTTATCACTCTCATAGCTACTCACTTTCCTGGAATGATTATATGTTGAGGCGCTAAATGATCAACGTGGGTACAGGAAGTCAGAATCATAGGGCCTTATTACGAGGCAGGCGCTCCCGTAATGAAGGGTGCCGGCACGGGACCGGCACCCTTCATTACAGGATGCCCTATTACGAGGTTCCCTTTGTGGGACCCGGTAAGGACGCCTGGTAAAACCAGGCGTGCTTAGCGGGTCCCGCAAGGGGACCAGGGAGCTAATAACGGGCCCGTTATTAACAGGCCCGTTATTAGCTCCCTTCCCATTCCCATTGAGCCCTCTGGGGGCTCAATGGGAATGGGGATGGGTTTTTCCAATGAGGACTTACTTGGTCCTCCAAGGTTGGAATAGCCCGGTAAGTCCTCATTGGAGGAACCCGGTACTGGAACCCGGTATGGAGGCAGCCATGCCCTTTTTAAGGGCATGGCTGCCTCCATACTCATAATGAGGCCCCTAGTGTTCCCGGTTACCTGAAGCAGGGTTCCATGGAGGATGCTTGGTTGATGCACAGAGACATATGGCAGGTAGATTCACCACCTTTAGACCAGGAAGGCATTCTGACATCAGTGTTCATGCTCTGTGCAAGACATTTGCCTAACCATAACAAGGGAATCAGCCTACCTTGTCAATTATAGGCAGAGGCTGATGAGAGCCTGCAAAACCTAGAGAACGACCAAAATGCAACACGGCTCTAACCTGAGAGTAGGATGGAGTGTCAGCTCACAGAGCCTCGCAGCAGACCCGACTGCCAGTGTGCCAGGAAGTCCAGAGGCCACATGTCACCATTGCTGAGAAATAGTCTTCTCTATGAGCTTCAACTTGTGAACATGAGAAAATCCAAGACTCAACACCATCAAAAGAGAAAGATGAAATTCTGCCACCAGATTTAACCATGGACAGCATATCAATCCAGATGCCAGCAAAGACTCTTGATAGGCTAGGACCCAACCCTCACTGGACTCCTGCCTACTGGGGAAGTTGCAAGTAACCTATAGGTTATAACTCCTGGGAAAATGCTGGTCTTGAAGAACATTGCTTGTGGAGAATGTCTCAGAGAACAGATGTGAACACCTTGGTGGAAATCTGTTGTTTGCACTCCAAACCCATACATTTGTCTCATCCAGAAAGTTACCCTGAATTTGGGTAGAAATTCATCTGAACAGCTGAGGAGTCCAAACAGAGAAACCTTCTGGAAATGCAGCAGACCACAATTGGCCATAATTCTGTCTAGGAACAAACCTCTGCGAAGATCCTACAGTTACCAGCAACCCAAAAAGGAAAGAGCAAGATGCCTAGAGGGATATGAGCGAATAAGAGTGAGTGCCCTCCTGAGGTTTTCACGCCTGGACTAGAGGAGAGTCCCACAAGACAACAAAGGAAAAAACAATGGCGGGCAAGGGGAGACTGTTGGAACTTTGGAGCGGATGCAAGGCTCTATGAGTGTAGTAAGCCCAACTTTAAAAGGATATATCCATGAATGTGAGAACCAGAGGCAAAACAACAAGCAACCAAGGGGAGGCCTGAACGAAGAGGGGAAGGATTGCGCTGAAGTCCCCTGTCTCACTTTATGGTAGATCATGGGGTCAACAAGGGGACGGGTGCAGCTGCATATCATGTGATGCATGGCCAAGGGGCAGAGAATCATCATATTGCCACTGTAATTTTCATGTTCCAGTAAGGGAATCGAGGGGCAGCAATCCTTTGGGGTTGGCTGCACCCACATACTTGGTTACCCTCACACCCTCACATGGGTACAGATATCAAGTGTACAACCAAGAGGTGAAGAGCTGGACTTCAACCTGGAGATAAACGCTGGAAAAAGAAGGGTGAGTAAACCGGTTTAACTCAAGACTGAGAACAGTGCAGAGGAATCCTCGAGTGGACTATAGAAGAAAGGTATGGGAGCCTCTTAGACCCGGGACTGAGAAACAAGGAGAAGAGACCCAGTGAAGAACAGAGAAGGGTGCAGAAGCACCTTAAACATGAGAGAGTGTGCATATAGGTTATTGGGTTAAGCCCCATGGGGATAACCAGTACAGGAATTACAGAGAACTAGGGAACTATTTATTTGGACTTCTCTGAGAGCCCCATTCTATAGTGGCACAGAGGGAATAGTAGAAGCACAATTGATTACATCTATGTTGAAGCATCATTATTACAGAGCATACAAAAACTGTTGGTTTCAGATCAGGAGGAAAGTGACCATAGACTCCTATCATTTGCCAGTTTTTGGGACTTTGCAATCCAAAGACCTAATGCATGCTTTCAGGCTATGGAAACCAGCACTTCGAGATGTGGAATACGCTGGAATCCAGGTAATCTGGCCACATTCCAATCAGATATAGATCATCATATCTCAGGGCATCTTTCAATTGAATACCCAGCGTTCACTAATACTATCCCTATTCCGCAGAATAGTGTCATCCAACATGCACATACCTTTGATCCAGCACTTTGTGCAAGACGTGCTGAATATAGACAGCTTCGGAAAAATCTTATGCAGTCTAACTCGTTAACGCAGTGGCAAGAACTTAAAACAGCTAAATGCCGGTACAAGAATTGGATCAGAAGTCGGAAAGCCCTCATGTTCCAAAAAGATAGTGAACATATGGGGCAAGTAATGACAAATAAAAACTCGGCAGGCATGTGGCAATTATTGAAAAATCATTCCGCCAACATGCAAGCCGATGGCCAGATCAATGGGGTGCAAGAACAGCAATGGGTCTCTTTCTATTCTGATCTCTATTCTGATGTCCATTACACCGGAATGTCCCATGTCCCTCGATCAAGGGCCACCTGGCAAGTAGCATTTACACGCCAAACTATTCATGATTTCATATTACAGGCTAGCTCATCTCGAGCGGCTGGGCCTGACGGGCTCAATAATCTAATGTTCAAGACACATCCGACAGTATGGGCACGGATCTTAGACAAATTATTTCGGGAAATCCTAATCGCAAGAAGGGTACCAGTGTCATGGCAAACATCCATCATTATCCCAATCTTAAAAAAGGGGGATCATAGTTTTCCTAGTAATTATCGTCCAATTGCCCTTTTGGACGCCCCAGGAATTCTTTTTGCCAAACACATCCTGAGAGACTTTAATCTATGGACCCAAAGATTTCATCTTAGAGATCCATCACAAACGGGATTTGTGGCAGGTCTAGGCACCAACATCAATTATGTTTGAACGCCATTAAACATCAATGCCAGAAGATAAACAGCCTGTCTTTTTTGCTTTTGTAGACCACAATGCAGCATTCGATTCCATCTCACGAATGATTTTACTCTCTAAATTGAACAGAGACCGTTCTCCATCATCCCTTTATGATATCATACTAGCTTTACATTCTGACACGTCAATACAAGTCAGACTATCCCTTGCAGGTCTTTTATCGAGATCAATTCCAACAGCACGAGGCCTGAAACAAGGCTGTCTTTTGGCGTCTGCAATATATAACTATTTCATACATGTCGTACGATATGTCTTTGAGAACATAATCTCAGACTCACCCAAACTTACTGAACAACCAATAAAAGCACTATGGGCCTCATTACGACCCAGGCGGTAAGGGGTTTACGGCGCCGTAAACAGCGCCGACCCTTACCGCCTGAGTACGAGGTCCCTTAGCGCCATGGCGAATTTAACACCTGCTTTTAGCAGGTGTTAAAATCCATGGCGCTAAGGGACCATGGAGTTAATTACGCCACCGTAATTTACGGTGGCGTAATTAACGCCTTCCCCACTCCCATTATGCCCTATGGGGCAAAAATGGGAATGGGGAAGGGTAAATGGGGATTGGGGACTTACCGCCCCGCCAAGGTCGGAATGGGGCGGTAAGTCCGCCAACCACCATGGCGTAAACGTAGTTTACGCCATGGTGGTAAAGTCACGGCCCAGGCGGTAACTTACCGCCTGGGTCGTGATGAGGCCCTATGTATGCAGACAACCTGGTACTCATATCAAAAACACAAATAGGCCTCCAAAAATTGCTTGCTGGTTTTCATTCCTACATCACACAAAATGAACTTCGGATTAATACAGATAAAACTCAAATAGTGTTTTATTCCCCAAAAAGGGTACATAAGACTGTCTTTATTTGGTCGATTAATAGCATACCATTGATTGTTGTCCCACAGTACACTTATTTGGGCATGGCCTTTGAAGGCCACAGTAATGCCAGGTCGCAAGTGGAGCGAATCGAGGCGAAGCTAGCCACAGCCATATATCAGGCGAAAATCATCTTGTTCAAATTTGGTACATTTTCAATTAAACCAGCATGGATTTTCTGGAACATGAACATTCTGCCAAGTCTTTTATATGGATTGTAAACCTTATCCAGTAATATTAATCTCCAAATTGACATTTGAGAAGCGGCATATTGGAAGCAAGTTTTGCATCTTCCCCAATGCATTCCAAATGCTTGTCTAAGATATGAACTTGGGCTGATTTCCCTTCGAGCGCTCCATCTCTGGCAGGCATGTTCTCTATTCAGGAAATGTCTGATATCTACAAATCAAAATACCATTTAAAGAAATGGACACATAAAGTATACCATTCTTTAGCCGAGGCCAATGTATCAATTGATGAGTTGCTTACCAACCCAGACAAAGCAAAATCGAAAATCTATGAAGTTGACTGGATTAAAACTCTAGACCAATGTCTGCAATATAAAAATGGCAATGCGATTAGATTCCCACCAAAAAAAGCACCTACGTTACCATCATACTTGATGCGTGCTCCATCCGTCCAGTATCGCTCTGGAATTTTGCGTATGCGATTCAAACTATGGCCTACAAAGTCGGTCTTGGCACAAAGTAAGCTTTTACCAGTTTCAGACAATTGTTGTTGTTTCTGTTTTAGTCCAAGAACTTATGAAACATTACAGCATTTGATCACACCATGTGTGGTTTTACGTTCAGCAAGGGAGACCCATTTTGCCCGCCACTGTAAATACTTGGGAGAGTTAGACCCTGATCAATGCTGGGCATTAATACTGTCGTCCGCACACATGCCATTGCAAATTGCTACTACACATTTTTTAAGAAGTCTAGATTTAGACATTGGCACAAAGGACTGAAAACAGACATGTTATCTTGTGTGTTACCTAATTTCTGTTGTTTAGTCCTCGAGTATTAATACCAATTCTTAATATGTCTCTGTTGTTAGGCAAATTGAAATGCACATTATGATATTTGTACTTATATGTTTTTATGTTTTTATTTACTTATCTATTTTGATGTGTAGTTTTATGTATAAACGTTTTGAAAGGTTGATTAATTTCAGCTAATTCAAATTAAAAAAAAAATTAAAAAAATAGTGTGGGCTATTTGGTGGACAAGTTGAAACTATTGCATTAGAGCATAGCCAGAGAGAAATGGAATATGAGAAGGGACACAAAGCTTGTAGCTGTTTGGTAATGTGTGCACCCATTGACTCCCCATGGCCCTATACCCATTCCCACCCAATTCCAGCCCCCCCACACAAAACACTTCCCCCTAGGATCTCTTTGAGCTGGCTTTTTCAAGCCTTGCCATCAAACTGTGTGCTTGAAGTGCCTTTCAAGTGGTTTGTCAAAGCAGTCTTCCGAGAGTTAATGACTTAATTGGAGCTGTAAACGCACTATTGGTTTAATAAAAAGGTGCTGTTAAAAACCAGCATTGGCAAAGCCAACAGTTTTGGCTTGTGTATAAGTATTAGGCATTTGCCAGTCACTGCTCTTATATGCCCAGGTACTCACACTATTTTGCAAACTGTTGGCATTGTCAATACTTGCCTTTTAGTTGCCCTGAACCACCACCCACACCCCTGTACAATCACCATTCTGAAAAGTGTTGTATAGTTAAAAACCACCCTGTTAATTATTTTGCCCTTAATTGTATACAGCCGCCCTAATAATGCTTTTGTTCATCACCACCTTCTTTCAGGCCATTTGTGGGTCCACCAATGTCAACCACCTGACTATGCAAATCACAGCTAGGCATTTAGCAAAATGTGTACAGTGACAGGGCATGTCACTGATGTAATAATTGTATTATCCCCTGTGTGTTTTTGCAGGCATGATTGTAGAAGGCTGATGGGCCATGTTGTTATTTCCCTGACCCATTTCCCCCCAGCTCTGTGGCATCAACGAGAATGTACAGTTGCTTGAGGCCATCGCGTTGAGAGGGTTCTGTGGGGGCTTCATGAAACCATGTTGATGGGTGGATAATGGAGCGTATTGCAGACACACCATTGCCCCGGCACACAGGGAGGGTATACATTGGTCAGGAAAGTGAGGGGTTGATTTTGGTACATAGGCAGCTGTTCATTTCAGATTTCACATGTCATCACACAATTGAGAATCAGTGGGGGTATAGCACGAGGGCAGGTAGGATGCAAGGAAATCACGCATGAATCAATGTAAAAATGGTAGCACACATGCATTGGTGCTCAAGGGTTGTGGTCATTTGGAGGAGGGGCACAAAACAATATCATAGGCCCAAAAGAAAATCGTTACAGCAGCATGAGAGGATCATGTTGGCATGAAAGCACCATTCCTATGGTAGATGCTAAAATGTGTGCTTTTCCATGGTAATCCATATTGACTGCCCCTTTCCATGTGTACATGGTGGGCGACATGGTGCATTTATTTTGCACTATGCTTTCTGGTATTCGCATGCTAATGCTGAATGAACTCAAATGCAGCGGGCAATTTGCTAAGGCATGGGAGTGGTGCGAGGAGAGAAAATTGACTTCTTAGTGGACATGGGTTCATCATCTGGCCATTCATAATCCTCAAGTGGCAGTAGTTGTCCCAAATCATGTGCAGGGAAACAGGAGACACATGTCTTGCTTGAGCATACTGTGGTGATGTCACAGGTCCATGGCAGTTGGTACCTGGGTACCTGGGTGTTTCCTAAGCACTTGTGCTATGTGCTGTCAATGGCAACATTGTTTTCCCACTCGCACTTGTGAACCATGCAATTGTTTTTGTACTGCATGCATGCTGTGTACTCACCTTCAAACGAAAAGGGCAAATACCTAAATGCAGAAAGTAATATCAATCGAAGCACACCTATTTCCCAAAATTTAGATACACAGTTTTAGAAATAAATATAAACAATTATGGGTGCTGGGGAGGAATACACGCCCTGACACTGGAGCCTGTGTTAAACATAAAACAAAAAGTGTCTAAACTTGAAGACACTCCCGTCCCCTGCACACCTTACATACTGAAATAAATCAGTCAATGTTCAGAACATTTAAACTTTTATATACAGAAATATCAGGTTATCAGAATAACCCCTTCTTCAGGAGCACAAGGCGATGATATACGCCTCCCAAAGGCGTTCATCAAGGCTGCGAGGAAGCATCCATTGCTAAGAGCAACAATGCAATAAAACTGTTACCTGCAGACTTATCAAGATGAGCAACCTGGCGCCATACTGCGCAAGCGACATACACATACTGTAAGAAAATGAACATAACGTCATGAAAGTCACAACTATGAGAAATACAGCAATAACGTGCAGCACGAAATAGCAATTTGAATATTGGGCATAGCACAACGTTCAGCCTTTACTTTTCGCCTGTTTTAGTGCCTCACTTACAGATCTTCTGCTCCTGAAGAAGGGGTTATTCCCCGAAACGCGTAGAGCTTGAAGCTGTATTCTAAAGTTGGGAGTACATTTCTTTATCTGTTTTGTTCTGTTTTCCATGCTGGCCATACGTGAAGCCATATGATATCTGTTTTTCTTGATTCTAGCGAATATATGCTGTTATTTACGCTTTAACCTGATATTTCTGTATATAAAAGTTTAAATGTTCTGAAAATTGCCTGATTTATTTCAGTATGTAATGTGTGCAGGGGACGGGATTGTCTTCAAGTTTAGACACTTTTTGTTTTATACTCACCTTCAACCACAGCCTTGACTCCAATTCCTGGTAGGCTGCTGACATCAATCACAGTCATCACCAGCTCCTTACATCATTTTAGCTGTCTCTCCTGTGGTGGTCCACCACCTTCAGTAGTTGTGCACTCCTTTCAGTGGACTTAGACCTGCTTACGGATACACCTCTGCAGGTCCTTCTAGCACTTGTGTATCTGGTACAAGGTGTATGAGGTGGGCACTACTTCAAGATGGGTTCCCAGACCCTTTTGGGTAGGGGGATGACATCTTCTGGTGTCTAGGACATACGAGTCAAGGTACCTCCTTCACTACTCTCTATACCGGGTCCCTGAGCTCATCCTCTGTGAACTGGGGGTGTTGTGCCTGTGTCATGGTCCTGGTGGGTGCCTGGTTGTATGGGGCAAAGAAGGAGGCAAGCTAGTCCAGCGGGGAGTTGATCACAGGATCCAGCTGCAACAGTAGGGAATTGGGTGTTGTACTGGAGTTTGTGGGGTGTTGTCTGAGGATAGTAGGGATTTGTTGACTCGGCATAGGCCTGGGAGGTTGGAGACACCAGGGGCCGAATGGTGATGCCAGGATCAGGGTGGGAGGGAGGCGTGAGGGGGTACATAGCAATCAAGAGCAGGACATGAGTTAAGAATGGCTGCAGTAATTGGGGATCCCAGGAGGCAGAGGCCGTAAAGGGGACAATGGCATGCAGCAGCAGTGAAAGGGGGTGGGTGCAGGGACCAAAAGCTGTCAAAGGGCAGGCACAGGGGGGAAAAGCAGTCAAGGAAAAGACACATGGCAAGGGAGCTGAAGCATCAAAGGGGTTGACACAGGGAAAGGAGGCAGCAGCAGTAAGCACAATGGGCAAGGGGGCAGAAGTAATCGAATCCTTGCAGTAGCCGTCAAAGGGTGGTATAGGAGGACAAGGCATTTAATGGAGTGTTAGGGGAGGGCAGGAGCAGTCCAGTCTAAATGGAGGCACAGAGACAAAGGGGGGTCAGCAATAGGCAAGACAAAGGTCGGGGGCAACATCAGTCACATAAAAAACATACTTTCTGTCACTAAACTTCATGCTCCAAGGAATAACTTAACAGCCCTTTCTATGGCTGACAGCAAAGTCCTTTCCCTCTTCCAACATGGAATAACATCATTTATTTATTTAATGTGTTTCAGTTAATTAAAATGTCTCCCATTCTCCAAAATTCGTTGCATCAGTTACATACAATTTACATACAATTACCAGCAGGACTAAAACAATAAACTGTATACCAAAATTGCATATCTCTTACATTAATTCATCAGTTAACTTGCTATTAACGTCCAACCATATTCGGTACAAAGCAATGAATTTGAGAAGGTATTCAAGCACCTGAGCCAAAAGTCTTGCTCCTTTATGATGTCCAAGTTATGGACCAACAGGCTCAAATATGTAGTATATGTAGGACCCATCTTTGGGCATGCAGTTAGGATAGGTTTCCACTGTTTCGATACTCTCAAGATTCTCACACATTCTGCAATATCTGTCTTCGGCTGTAAGTTTGAAGGTCACACCAATATAGGCCAGAACCAGCAACTGGTTTAGCTGCAACAAAAGGATAAACCTCTGCAGCTCAAAGTAAGGGCACAAAGTAAGGTAGGCTTGTGGCTTCTTATAATGATATGTCATTATAGACACAGATTCATAGTGTTTTAACTTAGAGAGATGGGTAAAGTTATTTACACAATTCCGCATTTCAATTTTTCTTACAAAGCTCTTACATTAATTCCTCAGTTAACTTGCTATTAACGTCCAACCATATTCCATACAAAGCAATTTGTGTTGCATTTAAGAAGGTATTCAAGAACCTTAGCCAAAAGTATTGTTCCTTTATGGTGTCCAAGTTATGGACCAACAGGCTCGAATATCTAATATGTGTAGGACCCATCTTTGGGCATGCAGTTAACACATGTTTCCACCGTTTCGATACTCTGACGATTCTGACACATTCTGCAATATCTATCTTCGGCTGGAAGTTTCAATGTCACACCAATATTGGCCAGAACCGGCAACCGGTTTAGCTGCAACAAAAGGATAATCCTCTGCAGTTTAAAGTAAGGGCACAAAGTAAGGTAGGCTTGAGGCTTCTTATAATTATATGTCATTATAGACACAGATTCATAGTGTTTTAACTTAGAGAGATGGGTAAAGTTATTTACACAACCCCACATTTCAATTTATCTTACAAAGCTATTCTTCATTACCTGATAGTTCTGGTTGCAAATCTACGATTTTAAATAATTTCATAATTTGGCCCACATATGCCATCCCTTCCTTTGTTTTCATTTTCCTTCCAATGGAATTTAGGAACTGACTATTCTCAGAGGTTTTAGCCTTAATACACAAGAGGGCTCTTTTCTGCTTCACAAGAGTTTCCAAAGAAATTAATCTCAGCTCTAAACAAATAAGTTCCATCGGTACGCAATGAGGTAGGCCTAATACTTTCCTCTAAAATGCGCTTTGAATCACCTGCAACCACTTCCAATTGATAATTATGAAACCCTCAAGCCCATAACGTACAGAGGTTGTGAAACACTGACATTACAGCATCCTGGCTCCTAACACCGTGAAGCCTCCCATGCGGGGTACATAATGCAAGATTAGCTGTTTTGATCTTCTCGTCCAATCTCTCATACATTCAGTGTATCCCCGCTGGGGCTCCATTGTGATATCCAGTATCTGAACTGCTCAGTATATTGAATGTGTTCACCCTCTATATAGAGTGCAACTCTCCTAGCCCCTTTTCTGCCAATGAAGATCGCCTGGGTTCTATTTCTATTAATGGTCAGATCGTTTTCTCTTTCATATATGCATAGTTCCTCTCTCTTTTCAGTCCCATGAATGTACGATCTAGGATAACCAAATCGTCAGCATATACCAACATAGTACAACAATTTCCATCTACACTAGGAGGACAGTTCCTTATCCTACTCAGGGAAACTGGAAGATCAGCCAAGTAGAGGTTAAAGCAAAATGGGGCCATGACACAGCCCTGCTCCACACCTCGATTTATGTCAGTCGGGCTGGTCAAGGTCCCCTCACCATCCAACCTCACTCGTACAATGTTCATCTAATGGAACAACTCTACAAAATATAGGATATACTCTGGACATCCGTATATCTCCAATTTCTCCCACAGACATTCGCTATTGACAGAATCAAATGCAGTTTTAAAATCTCCATAGGGAGCATATAATCCCGGTTTATCCTTTTCTCTTGCTTTCTCTGTCAACATGCCCATTAACCGCAAGTTATCCCCCTTGGAGCACTGAGATCTAAATCCGGTCAGGAAACGATCCAGTATTCCCTACGAGGCTGCCCATACTTGCATCTTTTGTAACAGGAAAGAAGCAGATATTTTTACTGTGACATTCAGTATTGACAGGGTCCTATAATTTCTTGGGTCCACATCATCTCTCTTCTTATGTACAGGAATCAATATTGCTGACTGTCAATAATGAGGAATCACTCCAGTTTGTATAACCTTAGCATACAGTATTCCTAATATATTGGCACATGCCTCTGGCTCCTGTTTCAATGCAACATTGGCCAGGCCGTTCGTTCCTGGGGTATTGGACGATTTAAAGGTATAGTGCACTCAGAAATATTATCGGCTAAAACGATGGGCAATAGTTTAAAACATAGTTTAAACATATTTTTAATGAAAGTTCCTATGTGAACACTTTGCACAAACGAAGCTCAAAGCTTTTACATGGGAGCATCCATTTTGCCATTTCAGGCATCCTCCTCAGCTCTGCCCTGGCGGCACTAAACAGCTACTGGGAGCTTTTGCTTACTGCAACCGGAACAGAGCTGAGGAGGCTACCTTCACTTTCATTTTACGTTTTTGGTGCTCCCCAAGATCAGGGAAGCACAGAAAACGTAAAATGAAGGCAAAAAGCTGAGGCGCGTCAATTAAAAATACCACGTTGTTGTATTTGTGATTGCCGTGGCTGGAAAACCACAGAAATCATAAATACAACAACGTTGTTATTCTGACTGCGGTGGCTTTCGCGTGGAGTTTCCTGGGCTCCCCCAAACCTGAGGGAGTCCAGGAGACTCCAAGAGAAAGCCGCCGCAGTCAGAATAACAACATTGTTGTATTTGAACATACTGCAGCCCCGGAGACCCAAAGTGAAAGCTGCTGCAGGCAGAAACACTGCGGCATGGAAACACAACCGCGTTGTGTTTCTGCCTGCCTTGGCTTTCACTTTGGAGCCCCGGAGACCCAAAGTGAAAGCTGCTGCAGGTAGAAACACTGGGGCATGATAACACAACCGCGTTGTGTTTCTGCCTGCCTTGGCTTTCACTTTTGAGTCTCCCAGGCTCCCCCAGGGGAGCTCTGGAGACCCAAAGTGGTAGCCACGGCAAGCAGAAACACAACGCAGTTTAGTTTAAAATACGCTGCGGTTTTTCTTTCTATGTTTCTCGGGCTCCTCCGGCTTGGAGGAGTGCGAGAAACTTAGAAAGAAAACCTGCAGCGTTTTTAACGTTGTATTTATGTTTGCGGTAGCTTCCGCTTGGAGCCCATGGGGGTGAGCACTTACCGAGATGCAGCTTTCCTGCCTGCAGTCTATGGTCTCCGTCCTCCGGCACCAATGAAGCAAAAGCCACCCAGTGGTAGCTTTTGTTTACTAGAGCTGGCTGGCTTTTGCTTCATTAGTGCCACAAGGGCAAGCACAGGCGGCATCCATTTCACAAAATGGATGCCTCCTAGTGCTTCCCATTTTAAAGTTTGAGCTTCATTGCCTCAATACTTTACATAGGGACTTTTTAAAAAAATATTTTTTATATTTATTTTTGATTATTGGCCATCTTTTTCCCAATAATATTTCTGAGCGCACTATTCCTTTAAGCCTTTTGATTTTATATTCAATATCGTCTTTCTCTATAGTTAAAATAGGGTTTCTAGTATACTGATAATTCTTATGGGTTTCCCAATAATGTTATCTAGAGGTATGTGTAGATGATTAAGTCATTGCTTTTCACCAATTGTAACGCTCACCTGATTCCCACGGAGGCGCAGGTCTGGCTTCGAGTGCTGATGCTTCTTCAATGGTGAAGCGCAGGACTCTGAAGATGGACAGGAAGGGCCCTCTACTCTGGCTTCTCCGGCTCGCAGGAATATTCCCCTGTGCGTGAAAAGGGAGTATTACCTACTGACTGAGTTATGATCAAGCCTCCCACTCTCTTCCAACCCTCCACTATACCCTTCCACGATTCCCCGTGAAGTCTCACCTTAAGGTCAGGAAGGATGAGCTCTCCATCCTGCTTCTGATGCAGGGGCGCGTTGAAACCCAGTTACTTCACTGGATTGAGGATTGATGGGAGTTCAGGTAAGCTTGACTATTCAGGTAAGGCTCTGTAAAAGTTCTGTTGCAAGTTCAAAAGTCCAAGCTTAATAATAATGTTCATTGTCTTTTTGCAGCAAGCGCTAATGCTTATGTCTTTTTTCCCCCATAGGGGCCGGGGTCCGGAAAATGCCTGGAAGCGGCAAGACCCGAAATGAAATGAGGTAAGTCTTATTCCCTTCCTTCTCTCACCTCTTATTCTTGTCTTTTTCTCTAGGCTCTGGGAAGTGGCTGTGTATCCGGATGATCGCTGCTGAAGATGGAGGAACCCGTGAAAGGTGAGTGAAATGCAGCGCTGCAGCGATCGTAACGAAATGCTTTTAAAAATAATGTCTTCCCTTTCAGGATCGTCGGTGATGTCTCTGTGGTGCAGATTTAGCTGGTAAGGTCTCTTGTCTCCCTTTGCAGGTGACCCAGGATGCTGACAGGTGTGGCTGAAGTCCAGGTGCAGGAGCTGACACGGTGAGCGTCCAGCTGCGAGGAGCAGAACAACGGGAAGCGTGAGTTGCTGATCGGGTGTGGTTTAAATAGATTTGGAAGAAGTCCCAAGTGTGTATCCTTCCTCCGATCAGGTATGTATCCTTCCCCGACCACACCCGGGTGCAAAGTAGTCCCACAGGTAAAGTAGTTCCATTCAGGCCTCAAGAGGGCCTGGATGTGGCTGCATGGTCTGCATCAGGTAAGTGCACATGAAAACACTTGAACACATGTCTAGCTTTATGAGCCTGGCGCCTAAGGCGCCAGGACAGAGGTCCAACATGAGCCTGGCGCCTAAGGCGCCAGGTCTGCGTCCAAAGGGCCCCAGCTTGGGCCCACTGGCACTCCCCTGGGGGAAATGATGCCTGCCTCTGGGGTCGCTGGGTCGGACCTGGCTCCTTGGAGGTAGGCATCATGACACCAATCAGGTTTATAACCCTTCTATTTTTCTGCCCCTTAGCCTCACCCAATGATTTTCAAATATCATATCCATTTCATGCTTTCAAAACACTGACCAGGAATTGCCATTACCCTATTTTCGACTTATTTTTCCAGCAATATATATAATTTCTATATTTAGTTTTGATTCTTTTAATGGTGGATAGTTTGAAATAACTCAAAAGGTCACCCTTACTAATCTTTCGCACTTCTCTCCTCATTTCACGTTTCTTATCTCTAATCTCTCGATCATAAATCCCTTTATCCTTTCCTTCATACACTATGGGCCTCATCACAAGTTGGGCAGTAGCCCTTAATTGCAGTGGTAACGGTGTTACCGCTGCATATAAGGGTCCACACAATGTCGAGATGTAGATGCTCCGCAAAAATGGCCATTTGCAGTGCAATTACTGCGCAGTAATTGCACCAGCGGTAATTGCACCGAAAATGAGGAATGGGGAATTACAGTTACCGCCCAACCCGTGATCCGGCGGTAATAGTGCCGGGCGGTAATAGTGCCGGACGGTTGGGGAGTAACGCAAATACAGTAGGGCGGTATCCCAGTCGGGATACCGCCCAACTCCTGACGAGGCCCTATGTGTGTTGATTTATGATACTCAAAGGTCAGGGTAAATTGGGAAGACCATTGCTCTATTTCGTCCCCAATCTTTTGCTCAAATTCATTCAGCAACTTTGAATAGTTCTCCAGAATTAATTTCCTTGCCAGATCAATGTTAGACACTGTCCATTTTATATTATTTCCTGTATGATTCACTTCAATACTACAACCCATGACCCTCTTTGTTCCTTGTCCTACTACCTTATGTGTCAATGTGATGGTCGCATGATCACTATAGCTATTCTCTTTTACCATCTTACCAATGATGTTTGTTAATAAGGTTGTTTTTTAAAACAGTTTTATTTTACCTTTTAAACAACCGCAAACAACTCACAACAAAAAGGGGGCAACAAGGCCAGATCCCATCATCCCACCCATCCCAGCCCTTCCATCAAGACAGCTTAGAATAATAAGAAGGGAGAGAAACAAATATAAAACAAAACAGATTAAGACTCAAGGACATTCATATCGCTCAAGAGGCAGTCTGTGTTCCTGAGGCGGGGGCCACCGTTATGGAGCGTCCTTGCTATTACAATTTTGCATTAAAACAGGTGAACAACCAACAAAATCTTGTAACTTTGTGAAGTATTTCTTGTGGTGTCTGAAGGACAAATTTCTTTAGATTTGATTTCATCAGGTGTGTCACTTGACTCCAGGTCATTTTTCCTAGTATAACATTAAGTCACATTTGGGTCACACTCTGTAGGTTGGAGGGGCCTGGGGAATCTTCTGCCCTTGTAAGCATATATGATCTGAAAGGGGCCCAGATATCCAATGGTCTGCTGTTGGATGGAAGCGTCAGTGCATATTGTGTTTCCCTTCTCTCGCACATTGATATGCAGTTGAACCATTCGTAATAGTTAGGGGCCTTACCCGCACCCCATGCCTTGGCGATAAGAGATCTAGCCACAATGGACGCCATTCTCACTAAGCGTTTCTCGGCCTGGTGGCCCCTCCTCCACCAGAGCAAGCAGCCATAATTCGGGGGACTGATGCACCTGTGCGCTCAGCATCTCAGAGACAATCTACTCAACTTTATTCCAAAGAGCCTGCACCTGGGTGCAGGACCACGCCATATGGTAGAAGTCTGCTGGGTTCTCGGCACATTTCTTACAGCTCGGAGACCTATCAGGGTAAATACTATGGTGAATAATACATCTGGTGGAGGAATTTATGATGTATCAGGCGAAATCGGTTGTTTATCGATATAGATCTAGTTTGTGCGCATACAATTTCCCAGTGTTCCGTGGTCAGTGTCTTACCCAAAGTGTTTTCCCACTTACACATGTAATTGCCTGTCTGGTTGGGACTATGTGATAAGATAATTTTATATAAAGAGGAGACCAGCTTACTTGTGGTTGGGGGAGAGGTGACATACAGCATTATAGGAGGGGGGGTGAGGGTGTGTTTGGGGAGTCCGGCCATTTGGATTGGTGTACCTCACAGAGCCGGAAGTACAGGAGCATAGTAATAGAGGTCCATTCTCCGCTATCCTTCAGTTCCGCCCACGAGATAAACTTCCCGTTAGGTGCCACATTTCCCAGAGTGTAGACTTTTAGTTTTACAAAATGTTGCCGGAAGATCACCTCGTGAGTGAGTGGAATACCACTGACATGGTATATAGCCATTAGAGGGGAGTACCATTGCTACAATCCCGACCAGTGGGCTAATTGGTCCCAGGTTTGTGCGTGACAGCTAAAGGCTGCACCTCAGATCTCGACTGCCTCTATGGGTTGCCCCACAGCAGCCCCTTCACATCATTGGGTTGTGAGGTTTCCTTCTCAGGGAGGGTATGCGGAAGGTCTGCTGAGGGGGACCACCACCAGACTGAGTATTGAATTTGCACCACCAGAAAATACATGTATAGGTCCGGGAAGTCCAGTCCTCCTTGTCTATAAGGTTGAGTCATTGTGTCTAGTGATATCTGGGCCTGTCTGCCAGCCCATATTAGCCTGTTCATCAGGCTCCTGAGCCGTGGCCAGAAGGCCAGAGGGGACCAAATCAGGACATTATTGAAGATATATAAAAATGTTGGTAGGATCAACATTTTAGCTAGCGAGATCTTGGCTGCCTGAGAAATGGGCAGGGGGATCCATGTGTCCACCTTGTGCTCCAGCTTCTTCAGTGCGACGACGTAGTTGTCCTTGAACAATGTCCTTGGGGATGTTGACACCCGTATGCCCAGGTACTTGATGCCCTGCAGGTACCATCCGAAGGCCTCCCCAATGTCACGATGGTCGATGCAGGAGGTCAGGGGAAGGACCTTCTATTTAGCCAAGTTGATCCGTAAGCCTGAGAGTTCTCCAAAATCAGAAATCCGAAATGGGTTGTAGGTTCTTTTTTGGGTGTTTGACATTTAACAACATATCATCCGCATGCAGGGAGATAATGGAATTGTGGGAGGGAATCCTTACACCCCTGTGTGTGTGGTACTCGCGCAATATGCAGGCGGGAGAAGGGGCCGCCCTGTCGGGTTCCTCGCAACGGATATATCACCTCTGAATGCACACGGTTGGTGTACACAATGGCCTTGGGGGCAGTGTATAAGAGATGTATCCACTGTAGCTAGGAGGTACCTATGCCTGTTCGGCGGAGGACCTCGAACAGAAACGGCCCCTCGACCGAATCAAAAGCCTTTTTGGCATCCACCCCGGCCACTACGATCGGGATCTCCGGGTTCACACTGTGCATTAACATGAACAGTCTTTGGAGATTATTTTGGGTGGAGCCCCCAGGGATGAAACTGGCCAGGTCGGGGAGGACCAGGCTGGGCATATAAGGGAGAAGCTAGTCGGCCAGGAGCTTAGCCAGGATCTTATTGTCAATGTTAATTAAAGAGAGGGGCCTGTATGGGGAGCATTTGCGAGGGGCCTTATCAGGTTTCAACAGTACTGTCACCAGGGCAGTTCTAGTGGACTCCTGGTGTGTTCCAGAGGACCTGGACCCCTCATACATGTCTTGTATATGGAGAATTAGGAGATCAGAGTATGCCTTATAGTTTGGCTGTGATTCCATCAGTGCCAGGGGCCTTGCCATTAGGGAAAGAAAGGATCACTTTGAGGAACTACTTGTCGGAGGGAGGGTTGTTCAGCAGTGCTCCTTGAGCTGGGTTCAACCATCCCAGGGCAATTCTATCTAAATACTGTGTTATTGAGTTGTGACTCGCAGTTGTCTGGGTGGAATATAGCCGAGCAAAGAATTCTCTGAAGGTCGCGTTGATCCTTCCGCTGTCCCTGGTGAGGTCCACCCCTCTCTTCTTAGACCTCCACTATAGTGTCCAATTGTCGTTCCTATTTAATGGCCTAGGCGAGCGTCCGGGTCGGACGGTCACCCTCGCCGTACGGAGCTGTCACTATGGGATCTACCAGAAAGCGCTCCTCCCAAGAAGTTAAAATACCCATTTCCTTACGTTTTTCCCTTAGTTGAGCCTGTAAGTCCAGAGAATCTTGGAGTCCGTGTTGGGTCTCCAGCCTTTTAATATCACGTTCTAGTGTGGAGATGGACCCACAGATACATTTCAGAACCCCCCCCCCTTCATTTGGCCATACAGCAGCCCTGGATGTAAACCTTGAAGGTCTCCCACCTCCCCCTGAGGTCGGGGACTGAACCCGCAATAATTTGAAAGAAGGTTGAAATATCTTGCCGGATATCATCCCGAAAGACTGCGTCTTCTAGGGCGCTGGCTCTAAATCTCCATCAGAGCTGCCTGGCTGGATGGCTAGGGCCAACAAAGTGTACCAAAACTGGGGAATGATCTGATAAGGTCCTAGGGAGATCCTGGACAATTTGGGTGATGTGGGCCAACTCAGGGGATAGCATAACATAGTCTATTCTGGAGGAGCTACCATGAACGTCAGAATAAAAGGTGTATTTCCTATGTGTAAGATGCAGGAGATGCCAGGTGTCAATAAAATCATGATACACAACTATGGTTGCCCATGTCTGGGCCGCCCTCGAGAGGGTAGTTTGAGTGGAGGAGGATCTGTCCAGGTCTAACGAGAGAGCCATATTAAAATCCCCATCCCAAACTACTTCGTAATTTGGGAAGGTACACAGGTGGTCAGCGCAGAATTGGAAGAAGTCTGGGCTATCGAAATTTGTAGCGTATACATTGACAATGAGAACCCGCCATCCCACTATTTCCCCTGCTTCCAGGAGAAACCGCCCGTCATTGTCCCCAATCTGGTCATGGAACTTGAACTCCAGGGAGCGATGTATATATGTAGCCGCCCCTCGGGAGTGTGTGGAGTAATACCTATGAATCCCCCACCCTACAAGGTTGGGGAGCTTACACTCCTTTCCCAAATGAGTTTCCTACAAGCAAAGAACATTTACCTTGTGGTTCCTAGTGTAATTCGAGATCTGGCGCACCTTTTTCCCGTTTGTGAACCCCTGTATATTCCAAGTTAACAGTGTGATGTCATCACCCAAGTCATTTGCCCTCCCCTGAGTGCCCATCACATCCTACTGTGATTATATCTAGAAAAAACACTTGTGATTTCCCTAGTGACCTTCTGGCATCCGGTGTGAGGCGGAGAGGCCTCTCTTCGAGGTCTTGGTGTGAGATGTCTAAGCTTATCGAGTCTTGACGTAACATGACCCCTTGAGTCCTAAGGATGTTGCGAACCCCCCAAGACCCCGACCCACCCCTGAATCCCAAACCCCCATTCTCGCCCAAAATCATAACACAATTTGACTTGAACAGTCCCCTTTCTCCCCACCCGCTAGTATCTTTGGAGGTGCCAGGGGACTGCCAGGACATGTCAGACACCACCAGCCAGTCGAGGAACATATCTGTGGATCCCTAGGTGGGCGTGGCCTCGCCAGTCACGTGCCCAGGCGGCTGTAAGTGCACCCACACAGTCCATAGTACGTAGGGTCCTTGGAAGTGCAGGCAGGGATTTGCCCTCAGGGATGTATGTGGCCCGGTTGAAGACTTGGCAGTGTACGCAGTTAGGAGGCGGCGAGGAAGGCCACAAGTTGCACCAGGGGGTGGGGATGGAAGTCAGAAGTTCCAGTGCCCTCTGCGCCTGAGATGATCGTAGGGGGTGCTTCCAGGAGAGAAGCCCTTCACCGGGATAGTGAGCAGCACATTGTGTGGGTCAGCATCAGGGGCTGGCATGGGTGTGTGCATTAAAGCTTCCCCGCCCCAGCCCATGCCCAGCGGGGGACCCTGCAGCATCTGCTGAGTTGCAGGGGTTGTTTATATAAGGCTTTGCACCACTTGGGGGGAGGTAGTAGTTAACCATATGGGGCCACACGCCTTGTCTCACCTTGTCTCACGTGTGCTGGAATGGTATCCTGTTGTTCCACCCACGTGGTCGGCCAGCAGTGGTGCATCCGCTGCAGAGGGAAGTATGGGGCCAGTGTGGGTGATCTCCTCGGTGCAGGCCGCAAAGTGGGGCAACCCGGGAATAAGGACTGCGCTGTGGTATTGGGGCCAGCCCACGCTGAGGCTCTCTCTGGCCGCAGGATGCTTCATCTTTACATACACATCTGCAGTTGAAATCCCCACATATTATGACCAGTTCACTAATACCCCCATCAGACCATTCAACCAACATATCAAACAGATCATCTTGTATTGTTTCACTCAGTACATCTCCAGGAGTGTTATACAAAAGCGTTCTTCCGCTGGGTGTATGGTTTATACCCTCAACCTCAATTGCTAATATATAATCAGATGGTTGCCCCCGCGATAATATTCTCACATTCAGGGAGTGCTTAACACCCACAACTAGCCCACCATATGGTCTGCCTTTATCTCCTTTCTTTGCCATTATTTGGTTATGGCAAAACCTTCCACTAACAGACTGGCTCTTATCCAGGTTTCTTGTAGCATAAATATATGGTTCTCAGTCAACTTTTCGGAGACCTCTTCAGAACCTAGACTGTTACTTAAGCTCTGAGTTTTCCAGGTCAGGATGGAAACAGTTCAGCAAGCTTCTACAGGTACCAATGCCAAAGACATCACTAGCCACGTTAACATTCGTTGGACCCCTGGCAATGTAATTTCGTCCGATTGGCCTGAGCTAGCTATTTTTTATTGCCTGCTTTCCTTCCTGGTTTCGGCAATGTACTATCCTCTTTATCAATGTCAACATCAAACTCAATGCCACAGCTCTGCAATTGGGTACTATACGACCGAAGCAATGCCACTGTGGCGACATTTCTACAATGCACTCTAGACACATTAGGATTATTACATGTCAATGGTTGAATGAAATCAAAGTCCTCTATTATCAAAACTCTTAACTGGGGGATTTGATGCAATGCTTTCAAAAAGACTGCACAATTTGCCCACTTGTTCCTCTGTTTTTGGTCAAGGTGCTTTATGGTAATAATGTTGGAATTGATGTCAGGTAGAGATCCCTTCTGTTCAAATATGGGTTTTGACACCGGGTTCATAGGGATAACATAATGGCTGGAGGTTTTACCCATGTGATGCACCTGTTACATAGCCCAACTGTTGCCACTGCAACAAAATAATTTACACCCCTACTCTTGCATATTTCTCCTTCTCTTTGTTGCTCTCATTTACCCATCAAAGCATATTTATGCTTGCCTGTCGACTGTGTTATTTAAAAGGTCATGTTTACCTCACTTTGTAAGGCTGATGGAGATTTTCTCATTGGTCTTTTTGGGATCCTTCTATGGTGGAGGGTGGCTCAGAATGATGTCTTCAACTATGCATGTTGAGCTACCAGCAGGTGGAACTGAACAAGAGCACAAGAGCTGGAGAGATGTGAGGTTTTCTCTGAAGTTTTGATAGAATTCTGGAGGATTTGTTTTAGATACAATTCCCTTTTTTAACCCTACATGAGCGTGGAAAGTTTACATGCACATCCTAATTTATATAGGAAATCATTGAAGTTCAGCACTTAAGGATTTCATTACTTTTTTGGGGAGTGCCAAATAAATGAAATTACAATAGTTCATTGTCATTGCTATACATTTATTTACACAGGCAACCTGGTGAAAGGAGAAGACATGTAGTAGAGTTTTCAGTAGCTTCGTCTGCTAGGCTACTTGAGTCACTTTGTTCAACTAGATCCCTAAGTTTCCAACCTGTGACAGTGGATCAAGGGCTGCCTCAAGAGTTGTGGGCCAAAATGACATTGAAAATATACCCATTGCATGGGCAACTTATTTACATAGTGTGTTTGAACCATTCAAAATGGCTTTTACACTTTGAGATCAAAGAGATAAATTGACTGCATTGATGGTCTAGGCTTCCCATTGGTTGAAGTCAATAATGCACAAATATTATGTAATTGCTGCAAAAACAGTGGCAAATAATTCAATGGTATAGCAGCACCACTGTTAAATATGGAATTTGAACCTGCTGCTGTTAGTGCAATAACAACAGCCAAGGGTAACATACATTTTTAGTACTGTACTTCAGTTAATAATTTGATAATAATAATGCTCATTTGTAATTCTGTATTATGTCATTTTATGACCTATCTCAAGATGAATTCATCCATTTCTTACAGGTGCAACTAGGATATTCAATTATTCAAATGTTAGATGGATTTTATGCTTGAGTGTTGTGTTGCATTGACCGTGAGATGAGACATGGGTACAGCACCCTATAGTCATTGTTCTCTAGGTGCTGGGATCATTTCCAAGGGTAGCTTTAAAAAGGTGATAGGATGAGTGCAACTGTGGATGTAGTTAGTGCGCATGGCTGCAAAAGAGCTTGAGCTGAACTCCAGTGCATTCCAGATAAGACATTCCACATCACTGCAATATGTTACTGGCAATACTAGTACGTTTGCCAGTGCAGTATCGCCTTGAGAAGTTTGATAGACATTAGTACTCACGTGTAGGGGAAGACAGTGAAGTTTGGATCTGTTCCAGGCACCTTCCTGACTGAACGAGTGATTTCCGCTGCAAGATCCCGCGCGGCTTTCAGTGCAGCCGTGTACTCCTGGGAATTTTTTAAGGGGGTGTGGTAAGCCATGAACCTGGTTGCTGCAAAGAAAAAAGTGGAAACACTTTTTTTTAGAAGTAATTTGTGCCTTTTTGAGCAGCTTGTTGATAACAAAAGAACACCTACCCACCTCCCACATCCTCTTTCTCCAATCTCATATCCTCTCTCATGATATCACTCAGCACTATAAACAGGACACCTTAGGCGATATACATCTCTAAAGGTTTTGTCTGTCAATTCAATACAGTCTACAGGGCAGTTGTATGTTACAATAACTTAAAGTGTGTAATGTGAAAAGAGTTAAACAGATATGTTTCCAGGGGCAGCTCCTCCATAATGGGTGAAGTGGCGATGACTCGCCTATCCATAATGGATGAACCAGCCCAGTGAAAACACTGAGCACTCCCTTAGCTGCTTGATGGACTGGCTTTAAATGTCAAATGAAGACATGGGGCCTCATTACAAGTCAGGTGGAATGGGTTAACGGGCTCCGCTAATGGTGGCGGGCCCGATAACACCATTCCGCCTGATTACGAGGTCCCCTCGCGGGACACAGTAAGGACGCCTGGTAAAACCAGGCATCGTTATCGGGTCCCGCGAGGGGAGTAGGGAGCTAACAACGGGCCGGTCGTAATCGGTCTGTTGTTAGCTCCCTCTCCCATTCCCATTGAGCCCTATGGGAGCTCAAATGGGAATCGGGAAGGTCCGGGTTCCCAGAGGGAGGAATTACCGGGCCCTCCAAAATCGGAATGGCCCGGTAATTCCCCATTCAGGGAACCCGGTAAAGGAGCCCGGTTTGGCGGCAGCCATGGAGCTAATAGCTCCATGGCTGCCGCCAAAACCGTAATGAGGCCCGTAGTTTCCTTTTGACTGTTTTAGTGCCCAATTAGCCATGCAAGGCTAGGGACCTTTTGATTCTTCAGCCTTGCATGGCCCTTTGAGGATGCAGGCTAGGATAATGCAAGTCTGAATGTGCATAGAGGGTGTTCCTGCGCCTTCTCATACATTCAGACATCAAAGGGTGTTGAGCTGGGGTCGCTCCAATTCCACCACACATGTGCAGGAACCAGAAAGCGCTCCCTGTTTCCTGGAGCTGGGGAATGTTGGACAGTTGTGGGTGTCTGAAGCTAGTAGAGTCTAGGCCAGGGCTGGGGGTAAGGACAAAAAATATACATGTGTGTATGCATTCAAGCAAGGGTTTGTGTCTGTACGGGTGTGTGAGAATTCATGAGTTATTGTTGTTTGGGCATGTGTGTGAATGAGAGAGTGCATGTTTGTTTGTTTGTTTGTTTGTTTATTTATTTGATAAAGCGCACCAAACCCTTAGGTAGCTGGGTGCAAAGTGACAAGTAGGCTTAAAGCTTAGTTACATAATAAGTGGGGTACATAGATACAGGAAATATACAGAATTGCTGCCACATTAATATGTAAAGAGAATGGTGGTAGCATATGGCATTACAAGATTGTAGTCATTAATATGTACAGAGAGTAGTGGTCAGGTGAAGCATAGGTCATAAGTACAAATAAGAATGGTAAGTCCTGACCGGCATTAAGTGGCAAATGTAGTCACACTACCCTTGTCGGACGAGACAGGTTATGCACCATTTGTTCCTATCCAGGTGAGGACTTTCCGTCTAAATCTGGAGTACGTTTGATCTATTCTGAGATCTAAGGGAAGTGCATTCCAGGATTGCGCGGCTATGACCGGGAAGCTAGAGCTGTCAGCACTGGAACGTTTAAATCTGGGGATCTCTAAGGAGTAGGCATTGGAAGATATCATAGGGAGGAGGTAAGTCTCTTGTTTATTCTTTCTGAGAGATAAGGTGGAGCTATGTTGTTCAGACATTTCGACGTGAGTGAGAGGGTTTTAAGAAGGATCCTGTCATTGATCTTAAGCCAGTGGACATCTCTTCTAAATGTAGAAATGTGATCTCTGATGGGGATATTTAAAGCTGCTCTCAGGGAATTGTTTTGAAGTCTTTGCAATTTGTCCGTGATGTACTTATTAGCACCCGCGTACAATGCATTACAGTAGTCCAATCTGGATATTATGAGTGCATTGGCCAAGGTGATGCAACTAGTATCAGAGAGAAATGGTTTACAGGCTCAGATCGGTTTGCAGGTGTAGGCTGTTATGGATGCTAGTGAGTTCACTTGCTTCTTAAGGGTAAGTGCAGAGTCAAGGTAGAAGCCTAAAGTTTTAACTGCAGGCATCACCTTGATGACGTTATTGTCAATGTTGAAGGAGGCATAACTAGGGTTACATTTTTTAAGGGCCGTCTCTGAACCCAAGATCAGTAACTCTGTTTTGTCGTCGTTCAGGCAGAGGCCGTGGGATGCCATACATGCCTGAACGAGGAGGTATATCTTATTTACTAATGTCGAGTCCTCCAGAAAGTTGCCCGAAAGGGGAATGAGGATCTGGGTGTCATCTGCGTAGTTAGTGTAGGTGACGCCAAGTCTATCAAACAGGGGCTTAGTAAAGATGTTATACATAGTAAGTGAAACACATGATCCCTGAGGTACACCACATGAAATTTGTATGGGGTCAGCAGAGGCTATAGGGGAGAAGACTCTCATTGTACGGTTGGCTAGGAAGGACTGAACCCAAGTTATGGCACCACTTGAGAAATGGGCAGCCGAGCTAAGGTGGTTGCATAACACTGCATGATCCACCAGGTCAAATGCTGCCGATGGGTCAAGGAGGAGTAGCATAGCTGATTTTCCCTTGTCCTTCAACTCGTCAATTTGTGTCTTATGGTCTATTAAGGCTGTTTCCGTGCCATAGAAGGGGCGGAAGCCATATTGGCATGATCCTAGTAGGTGGTTAGCTTCAATGGTAGTCCTGTATTTGTAGGTAGGCTACTATATCAATGATTTTAAGTAAGAAGGGGACCGTGGTGATGGGTCTGTAGTTGGTCGGGATGGAGGGATCTAGTGTTTGTTTTTTGAGTAGTGGGAGTACCCATGATTCTTTGAGATTATTAGGCACTGAGTTGGTCTTGAAGGAAGCATTAATAAGCTTCGAGATGAAAGGAGCTAAATCTCTAGCTGCATCCTTTATAATTTGGGCCGGGCAGTTGTCTCCTTTGCAGTTTGAAGGTTTTAAGGAGAGTATAATTTTCTCAGTCTCAGAGATAGAGATATTCTAAAAACTGAAAGGTAGGGAGGTACTGGCCTGAGTGACTGGTGGGGGTTGTTGCTCAGGTAGGAGCAATGAAGCTTTCTCATTGGCAATTTTAAGTTAGAGGGAGGTAATTTTATTTGACAGGGCATTTTTTTTTTTTTAATTTGAACTTTACTCAGTTACAACTAAGTTTTGTCAAAACCTTCCACATCAAATGAAACTAGTTGAGAGGGGAGAGGACTAAATACCTCCCCTGGGAGCTGGCCAGGCCTCTTTGTGTCAGTAGGGAGCAGATTTCATAAGAGATCTTTATGGTTTTCTTTAATCTGAGTCAGAGTCCAGGACCGAGCCGCCCTCGGGCCGTAGACGGTTTATCTGGTCAAACACTAGTTCGATCAGTTGGGCCAGGGCCTGGTCCCATCTCGTGTTCTCGCCAGAGATTAATCTGTTCCACAGTTCATCCGTTTGGAATATCCACAGGTTTTCAGCCAACGAGGGGAGGTATATATTTCTGTTTTCAGTTGTGTTAGGACACTCTATCACAAGGTGCTTCAAAGTCTCGATGGATAGTTCATTTTTACATAATCGACAAAGCTTCTCGATACCAGCTCCTCTGATTGTTATGATCTCTCTGGTTGGCTATAACGACAAACAGGGTTACGTTGTTGTGGAAAAAACAAGGGAGGGCACAGACAAGCCGTTGGTTTCCTTTTAACCGTTAAAAGGATCAGACGTGGTAGCACAAAAACAACGGTTTTGTAGGAAAATTTGTTTAATTACTCAGAGTTTCTGAAGCAAAAAACTGGGGGTTCATATCCTCGAACTCAAGTGCAAGGGGTGACAAGAGAGTAGCAAATCCAATAGGGTTGGTACATAGCTGTCCAGAACTGAAGATTAGATTCTGTAGCTGTGTGGTGGTAATCCGACCTGAATAAGGTCAACTGTTCATATTCTGTTTCCTGTGTTGTTATTTTAATGGTTCCCGTGGGTCACAGGGAGTCAGGAATACTTGAGATTCAACGGTTGGAAATGCACAAATTAAAAATGGCCAAGGGGCCAAAGTGGTGAGGGAAAGCTCTTCTAAAAATTGCACACTCTTTCCATCTGGGTGTGCGCAGGAACAGTTGTTCTCTCGCAATATCTTATTCCTTTCCGTGAAGATATTTGGTGTAGGTCATGAGAGCCCTCTGGTTGGCAACAGGTTGAGTCTAGCTCTCATGATCGAGTTTCTCAGCTTCTTATTACGGAACTTAGTGCAATATTTCAAAGGTTTTTTCACCTTGTTGAATGTTGGAGGTAGGTGGTTTAGAAGTTTGTTCCCCACCGCTTTCTCTGTTGTCAGAATCCAGTCCATGGGCCTCATTACACGGAAGGCGGTGATCCAGGGTGCTATTAGCACCCTGGACCATGCCGGTAAATTACCGGCACCGCCTTGGCGGAAAGGGGATTTACCACCCCATTCCAAGGTTGGTGGGGCGGTAAATCCCCCTTCCGCCATTGCCCTTCCCCATTCCCATTTCTGCCCCATAGGGCTCTATGGGAATGGGGAAGGCGCTAATTACGGCACTGCAATTTTGCGGTGCCGTAATTAGCTCTGAGGTCCCTTAGCGGGTTGGTTTTTAACACCTGCAAAAAGCAGGCGTTAAAGCACCAACCCGCTAAGGGACCTCGTAGTAAGGCGGTAATGGTTAACGGTCACCGTTACCATTAACGGTGGCCGTTAACCATTACCGCCTTCCGTGTAATGAGGCCCCATGTCTTCCGTTTTTCTTTTAATTCGGTCTGGATTTACTTTCAGCTCTTTCTCGCTGCATTCGATTTAGGCCAGGTCGACCTTTCTGGCTTTTACCCAATTGTTCAGGGCCTCACATTCGCCTAATTCAGTTTCATCCCGTATGATGTTATAGATGGGTAGGGTGTCTGACATGATAATTCTTCTGTATAGGCGCATGGCGCTTTGATCGACCATTGACTCTAATTATATAAGCCCCAACTCTCTCCTGATCGCCGGCATAACAGTGGATTTGGGTAGGCCTAACACCGTTTTCCACAGATGATCTTCAAGTTTTCTCCAGGTATTCCGCCGGAAGTATAGCGAGGCCTCTGTTCCGTATGTCAGGGCTGGAACAACTTTTGCATTATAGAATGTTATGGCCGGTACCAGAGAGAATTTTACGAATTTGCGATCCACTGCTCTTGTTTGGGTGGTCAGGCTTTTCGCTTTTTCCCATAGTTGGTTTAGGAGACTCTTTTCTGATCTGGAGCTGTCCATTTGAATCCCCAGATATTTGAAGCTGTTTACAATTTCGATTTTGGTGTTGTCAAGGTACATATTTAATTTCTTCGTAGTTATACTGGGGGCTTTCTCAAGCACCATGATTTTTGTCTTAGTTTTATTTAGTTCAAGGTAATTTTCTGCAATGTAAGACTCCAGATTGCGTAGTTTTCTTTGTAGGCCCACCTTCGTGTGGTCAATCACGATGACATTGTCTGCGTACAATAAACGAGGGATCTCCGTTTTCCCGATTTTGGGGGGAAAAGAACAAATTTTACTTTCGGAGAGTTGATAGTCGCCTAGGAATGCCGTAAAAAGTGCCAGCGCCAGGGGGCACCCCTGCTTCATTCCTCGGTTAACATTGATCTCTTCTGACAGGGCACCCAGGTGATTTAGTTTGACTCAGATTTTTGTGTGCGAATGGAGTGCTTTTATGGGATCCAGTATTTTTGTAGGACAGTTCCAACCTTGTAGCTTCAACCACAGACTTGGCCTGTCGATCTTATCAAAACGCCTTTGAAAGGTCCACGAAGGCTAAATACACCTTAGGCGCCCCGCCCCCTCTTTGACTTTTGCTTTCAAGATGTTCAGTACCATAAGATTGATTGAGGTGCATCCACTTTTTTGAAAGCCCGTTTGGAATTGATCTTTTGACTGGCTGTCTTTTTCCCATGCTCGGAAGTGCTCAAGGAGGCGGGTAGCGTATAGTTTGCCTAATATGTCCAGGAGGGCGATAGGCCTGTAACTCGCTGGTTCTTGTCTTGGACCCTTTTTGTAAATCGGGACTATCACCGCTTTCTGCCAGGATTCAGGCACCATATTCGTTCTGCCGCATTCCGCGAAAATCTTACTGATCATTTCAGCCCATTTTTCAGGAAACATTTTTAAGTCTGTATTCGTGAGTCCGTCAGGACCCGGGGCTCTGGATGATTTCAATTTCCGTATGGATGCTTCAATGTCTTCTGTGTTCAAAAGATCAACCCACGATGTCGACGGGCTCTGCTTTCTCATTTGTGTGTCGATGGTTGGACCCTCAAATTCTGTAGTGAAGTATTGAATCCACCTTTCTTCGGGTACTGCGTTAGATAGAGATGCCGACTGTGTGCAGTTCGTCTCTTTTATCAACCTCCAAAATTCGCTAGATTTTTTTGTTTGTAATTTTTGCATCATTACTTCGGCGTCATTTTGATATTGAATGGCTCTGTACTGTTTGCGCCAGTTGTTGTAGCTTTTGGCTTCCAGGCGCCAGTTCTTCCAATCGACCTCGGCGTTAGATTTCTTTGCTATTCTTAGCAGTCTACGGCCCACTTTTCTTTTTTCCACCAATGTTTTATCATACGTATGGTTGGTGTCGAAAGGTTTCTTCGTTTTTTTTTTAGCCCTTCACCTGGAAGGATAGTAGTAAAGGCAAGTAGTTCGGTCTTTCTTTCCTGTCGTTCCGGGCCTGATCGATTGCTTTCTTCTCCCAGGTGTGTTTGATTTTCACAATATCTTTTTCAGTTAGCCGTAGACAGGTCTGTTGTAGATTTGTCTCAATCGTCCAATCATAAGTTCTCGATATCGGGGTTGTAGTAAGCCAGGTACAACGGAGTAGATTGTGGTCACTATGGATGGTTTTTTGGACCTTGAAGCCTATCAGCCCGTGCGTAAAACCATCGGAAATGAAGATATAATCCAACGTTGCTTTGGACCCGTTGCGTTCCCACGTGGGACTGTTCGTTTGGTTGGGGAACAGAGAGGCAACATTTTGAATACTTCTTTGGCTGATTGCTTCATTCCAGGCTTTCCCTCTCTCAATGGTGGGATCAACACCTCCCCGCTGCGCGATGGAACTTTGTTTGTCGACCAGAGCCTCAGTACATTTTGCGTTCAAATCGCTGCATATGATAAATTCGATTTTATCGAATTCCGCATACAGCTGGTCAATCGTTTCAGACATACTGTCGCAGAAGGTTTTTATAGACATTCGCTGTGGATTCCAATAACAGTTCACTATGGCCACTGTCTTTTGAAAGCCGTTTTCCATCTTGGCCTTTCCCTGGATTTGCGAGGTCAAGATGACCAACATTTCGTAGGACTGTTTCCACTTTCTTGGTTCGCTCAGACCCGTTCCTGTTTTTATTGCGGTTAGCAGACCCGACGACGGTCTACCTAGCAGGCCTTTGACTGCGGGAGAGATCATCACTGAGAACCCGTCGAGTACTGGTTGGTGTAAGAGCCAGGTTTCTTGTAGGCATAGGATGTCATAGAAACCCAGATCGACGTCTCCAGGTATCGTGAGGTGCGAATGGCCTTTCGTATTCCATGAGCCCAGAATATAGGATTCCTTTATGGGTTGCTCGCTGCTTTTTTCGCTGGGATTTTTGCTGGGATCGTTGAAGCAAGCTAACCCTGGTCGTTGCTATTTGCCATTATCTTTCATCCAATTTAACATTAGCCACTTCCATGGACCTTTAGGTTGTCTTTCGTCTTCCGTTTTTTCCTGATGCCTTACATGATTATTTATCGTGTCCTCTGTGAGTTCTCGGTTTGACCTGCTGCAGGATCAGACTTGTCTCTGATCCTCTCTGTTGTTTCTCGTTGGGTTCCCAGTCCAGTCGGACTGTTACTTTGTGCGTTGATATTGTCTTGGGTTTGTGTGATCTCTTTCCATCGGGTCAGTGGGCCATTTAGCACCCCTGTCTTGATAGTGTGAACGTCTGAATGTTTCCTGCCTTTCCTGGCTCTTATGCCCTCGGCTTTGATGGTATAAATCCTCCGTTTCGGATCTGTAATGATACTGGAGTTTTGGCTTTTCCATCTTTTCCTCTTCAAGGTCTTGTCTATTTGTCTTCCTTTTTTGTTCCGTCAAAGAAAAGCCCAGTTGCTCGAATTCTTCATAGACTGACTCATCAATGTGTTTGATGGCGGCTGCTTGCAAATGCAGAAATACTTTCGCCTTCTTTTCCCTATGATAGGGTTCAACATGCCCTAGGTCCTCTGTTCTAATCTTTTTCAGCGTCTGCATTCTCTTTGTTATTTGGAGTATTGCCGGTCTGTTTAGAATTAGGAAGTTTTTGACTACTTCCCTTTGTTCCAGCTTGAAAACTCGTATCTCTTCTTGTGCTTTTTTTCTATTTTCCAATTCGCCTTTTTCTACTCTGTACTTCCGCGGGCTTCTTTGGATGTCTGCCCTTTCGCGAGCTGCTCGTGGTTTGGGGGGGCTTCTTCTTGTTCTAGATACGTATGTCTGGAGCTTCTCATTTTCCGCAGTCGCTTGGGCTACAACTTCCTGTGCGACTGACAGGCTTGTTGCTTTATTTTCGCTCTGGATGAGACCGTCCGTGTCCATCTTGGACTTGACTGTGGGATTCTCAGCCCGATCTGTGCAGGGCTTTTTTACCCCAACTTCTATAGCGGGATCCCTTGACTCCTGTGACCCCTTTTCTGAGTGAATAGAGATGTTCATTAAGTCGATACATCCTAGGAATACGTCTACTGTTCTTGAAGATCTCACGGGGTCGGTCTCCTGTGCTCGAGATCTTGGATCTTGTCGATTTTTGTTGGGTAGTGATTCACCCAGGCCCGGCCCCCTCACGTCTACTTTTACCGACGTTTTGGTGTCCTTCTTAAGGTTTAATTTCCTTTCCGTCAGGCCAATTGTCGGTGGCTGCGTCTTTTGTGCTTTGGCTAGTAGCCCCCCTTCTGGTTTTTCTTGTGTCAATCTCAGCAGGGTTTTCTTTTTTCCATTTGTCTGCGGTGCGGGCTCATCTACAACATCTTTGAAGGCAGATGTCCTTGTTATAGACCTCTTGTTCAGTAATTCCAAGGTCTCAATCTTTTTTTCCAACGCTTCGATTTTAGTTTCCCACATAGTTTTCTGATTTGAAGTTTTCTGGGATCCATCTGTCGCTCTTACTAGTTGGGTCCCGGTCGAGTTTTACATGCTCTCGATCTTTTTCTCCAAAGCTTCGATTTTCCTTTCACACTGAGTTTTCTGATTGAGCGTTTTTTCAGCATTTGCTGGTGGAAGGCTATCCATCTGGGCCAATTTCGCCATTATATTAGAAAGAATTGCTGTGTTGTCTTGTACGTTTTCTTTGATTGTTTCATACAGTTTACCGAAGGGGGCCAATACAATGGTCATGGCCGACATGATAGCAATCATTTCTGGTTTCTTATTTGGAGATTCATTTTGTAGTGCCACCGCAATTTCGCTGAGTCGTCCCTTTTTCGGTGAGGCTTGGGTTTTATCCGATCTTCTCAAAACTGCTGATGAGTCTAGGCCAGGGCATTCCCCTGTTACTCTTGGATTTCTGTCGATGTTTACGGGGTTTCTTGGTGATACAAATTTCGTAGATGACGAAGGTGAAACAGAGGGTAGCCTCCTGGACAGATGGGGCTTTGTCCAAGCCAGACGATCATCTCTGTCCTGCTGTGCCTGCGACGTTCGATTGGGTTCCCAATCAGACTGAACCCCCTTTAACCCCTCTTCTTCCTGGTCTTCGTCAGAAACGAGTATCTCCTCTATGGTTTGTGGCACCCCATTCAGGGGACTTTGGGTCTGGAGACTCTCGATCCTACCGCTTGGATGGCCATTTATGCTCAAAAGGACCGATTCTGGACTCTCAGAGGCCTTTGATTTTTCGGTGTCTATATGTGGTTCATTTATGGATATCATGGCTTTTTCCTGCGAAGAGCCGTTGGACCGGGCTTGTTTGTCTCTTGACGCTGTGGGTGACTCAGTTCTCCTCTGTTTTTGCGCAGGCTGGGTTTGAGTAGCTATTTCCAGCATTTCCACGTCCGATATTTCCGTGTCAATGCTCTGTTTTCTTTTGTGTTGCTGAATGAAAGAATCTTTTAACGGGCGTGACAGCAGTGGGTTGTCCAGCCCTTTTGACATCAGTCCACCTTTTTTACTACTTTTTCTTGATTTTTGTTCCCCCAGCATAGTAATCTTTAACGATCTTGTATTCGCCGTTTTATTTACTCCTTGAGGCCTAGCTTTCGCCGGGGTATTAGTTTTGCCTTTTTTTCCCTTTTTGAACCAGATCCAGTTTTCAATTGTTCACCGTCCGTTTCCTTATTAGAATCTTGGTTATCCCTCTCCAGGTCCTCTTCATCCGATTCCATATCTTTATCGGGGTCGGCGATTATCACACTGTCTCTGACTTTTCTAATAGTCTTGGAGGCCCTTGCCAGATTTTTGCCCAAGCCTTGGATGGTTTTCTCGCTGTAGTGACCTGTATCATGCAGCATTGCTTGAATGGAGATCACATTTGGCACAAAGTCGCCCTTTTCTGTTATAGCTAGCGGGTTTATCGCCACTTCTCCTTCCACGCCGGGGTTTTTCTCTCCCCCTCAATAGTTGTTCGATGAGGGGGTATTTCGTTTATTTCAGATACGTCCGTAGTCTTTGCTCCCTCACCTGACTCCTTTCCCCCACATAGCCCCCTGTTGACATGGTTGCGATTTTTGGCACCGCTCCACCTCATTTCTGTATCGGTGTCTGGTTTAGTAGGGGAGAGAACTTCAGGCCGATCCCTTTTTCGTTCCGGTTCCGGGTTTTCGTCATTGCCGCAGCCCGACTGACGATGGACGATACTTCCTGCACCTTCCGCACAACGCTGTGGACTGCTGCTGCAGACTGGCTCACACCTCAGGCTCACAGCTCCGCTCACCGCTCCGCGGTGTAACACGGTAAAAATAGGTACTTCCTGCACCTTCCGCACAACGATGTGGACTGCTGCTGCAGACTGGCTCACACCTCAGGCTCACAGCTCCGCTCACCGCTCTGCGGTGTAACACGGTAAAAATAGGTACTTCCTGCACCTTCCGCACAACGATGTGGACTGCTGCTGCAGACTGGCTCACACCTCAGGCTCACAGCTCCGCTTTGACAGGGCATTTTGTATGTCAGTACACCAAGGGTTAGCCTTAGGAGTGATATCAGTCTGTGGTATCGGTGATTCCATTTCCCGAAGGATAGAGAATAGTTCCTTAGTGTCTGACTTTGCCTTTGAAATTCTGTTGTTAAAAATATTCTTTTTTGTGTTAATTATTTCCTTTTTGTAAAGTTTAGAAAGGTTCCTTAGCTTGACTTTATTCTCGTCTGTGGGAGAGTGACGCCACGTTGATTGGAGCTTTCGTTTTTGGAGTCTGAGTTCTTTAAGTTGGGGCGTGAACCAAGTATTAAGATGAAAATTTTGTCTACCTTTACGAAGTTTGACAGGTGCAATGGTGTCCAGTGCCTTAGTCATCCCATGTTGTATGTGAGCACAGATGAAAGAGTGTATGAATGCTGTATGGGTGTGCAGAAAATGTTTATAAAAGCATGTGCTTGCGTGTGTGGCGGAAGGTGCCTCTGATTTGGGGGAGCGGTTACATTTGTGCAGCAGCCGCCAGTCTGGATATATTTTCTTACTGTGGCATGGCATTGTTTCATTTGGCATCAATGGTAAAGCCAACGTGATGCCTAGTCATACGTGGCATAACTGGACTACATTAGGTGCAGCCAGTCTCGACATTTTTCCTATTGTGGCTTGACCTTTTTACTGACATCAATGGTAAAACAATACGATGCACTTTCTTACATGTGCTGGCCAGCATTGGTGCAACTAGTTTGAATATATTTTATTACAGTTGCATGCCATTATTTACTGGCATCAAGGATAAAACAAACATTCTGACTATTCTTACGCTGCCATATTGGCCTACATTTGTGCAGGCCGCCTGGACATGTTTTCTTACTGTGGCATAGCATTTCTTACTGGCATCAAAGGTAAATCCAACATGATGAGGTTTCTTACAGGGCCATAATGGCCTACATTGGTGCAGCTAGTCTGGACGTGTTTTCTTATGTGGCATGGCTTTATTAACTTGCACCCAGGGTAAAGTAAACAATGGGTTTTCTTACAAGGCCATAAAGGCCTACATTGATGTAGTCAGTCTGGACATGTTTTTTTACTATGACATTGCATTTTCTACTGGAAAAGCCAACAGGAGTATCTTCTTGTATGGTAATACTGGCATGTATTGGTGAAACCTGCATGAAAAGGTTTTTATACTGGCATATATTGTCCGTAATGGCATCATGAAAATGCAATGGAAAATGCTCCTATCTTGGCATCTATGATACCCTACAATTGCAAACTCTGTGTCCATTAACCCATTTTATCATGAAAGGGTGCTTTAAAATGCACAACGTTAACACCTTATTTGTAAAAATGTTCATGGGAACCACGCTCCCAACCTTCCTTAGTTGGTTCAGGCTACCCCGCTATGCTTGAGTACTCCTGCATATGTGTAGAAAACATTTGCATCCCTCAATTAAAATGTTCACCACCCACCACTGTCTGCTCCTGAAATTAGCGATGGCACAGTCGCACCACCAAATGATTTGTCCTGATGTGACAGCCTTCCCGTCATATAACACAGAAATATACACATTTCATTCTCTAGCCTCCTTTTTTTCCCCTCATCCTGCAGAGCACTGACACCTCCATACTTGCTATGGTGTCTTCTACTAACCAGATCAGCGTGTTTATAATAATGTATATAAGTACATTATGGACAACTAATGTGAGGCTAGTCCTCATATATCCTGTACGGTGCCTGCCTGACGAGATTATGCCTCCTGTGCCCACACCACCTGCTAATCTGCTTCACCACAGGAAGTGGTGTCCGGTGACACTCCCAGGGTTCATACTTTTATCCTGGTTCTTTGTGTCTGTGCTGGTTCCTTTTCAGATACCCTCTCTGGCGCTATAGATAGCATGACAAAGTCCTCAGTCATATCTCTGATGTGGGCCCCACCAGATTGCTTCAACATCCTGTCTATCCTTGTAAACCACCATCATTATCCTTTTTCTCTTGCAAGCTTCATGGGTGTGTGGGTTTTCTCTCTAAGCGTTCCACTCATCAGAACCCAAGTTCATTGATGTCAGCACAGGATAGGGATTGGCACTGACTATATGATGTTATGACAGTTGAGTGTCTATGGGAAAAGGGAGCCCAGTGAAGGGCAGTTGTTCTTGTAGCTGGGCATTCTGTAAGTGTAATTCTCTGGGGTTGCCCCTGCATTGGGGACTAGGCATGCGCATAGCCGTTTCCCTCTGAGCTCCTCCTATTGTCAAATGCGGATCAATTGGGGCACCTGTCCCCCAATCATGGCACAGCCATTTTATCCTCACACAGAAATTCTGGAACTGCCCCAATGAGTTATGGTTCATGGTTACATACAGAATTTAATGTTAGGGTGTTGTGAAAACTTAAATGAGCACACAGCCAAGTGTGCATTACGTACTTAGTGATTCAAGCATACAACCTTTTATTTAATCACAGACGTATTTGCCAAATGTAAAGATATGCTGTAATTCATATGTTCTTTGATTTTATGCAAAGCAGTTAGGAGCCATCACTGGTGTTATTTGTTCCCTTCTCCTGCCTCACAGGGATATTTTGAAGTAGTGCAACATAAGCGTACCAGATTGTCCATCTTGAAATGACAGCCTTCCACCCGAAAAAATTGTTTATGGTTTTTCTAGGTGTTGATAGCGTGGTTTGCTCAGTGAAAGTGTAATGTTCTTATTCTGTCTTAAATATATACTGGAAGTGATCTTTAAAAATGAACATTGTTAAATTTTAAAAGAGAAGGTTTACAGTGTTAGCACGATTCAATAATCTTTTTAATAGGTTATTTTTGCATAGAATTCAGACCATTGTGTCTCTGGCCTTCATTCTTGAAAAGGGCCACACTCAAATTAAAACTATTAATCTGTTTCTTGTGAGAGAACCAAATCAATCTATAGTTTTGAGTGTTGGCCACTGACTGCAAGAATATTAGACATTAGCAAAAAATAGGAAACCCAGTAGCCTGGGTCTATGGTCTCATTGACCCACATACGGACAATGTGCCCTCAGCCTGATGGCGCCATTCCTGTGGACACACACAATGACAAGTGGAGCCTCCAAATACCAGGTCAGCGGCCATCCCCGGAAATGCCTCGAGCTGGCTCAAGCAAAGCCACAACTGAAAACGTGGCACTGACTCAAAGATAGAGATTGAGACAGAGGGAGAAAGAGGGCACAGGCGGAGAGAAAGTGGGATATCAGTGTATGATATGCTGAGTGCAGCTACTATCTCTTAAAGCCAATGTGATGATAAAATGAGGGGTGGCCCTGGCGACTCATGAAACAATATTTAGGGCAGAGCCTGTGAAGTGTCTAGAAGAGCCTAAGAATCGCAAGAAGCTAAGGAACTGTTACAAGACTTGTGCCCTATGAAAATAAAAGAATGGCTATGGCCGAACTGATGCAACTGAGTTTTGGTGCTTGCCATTAAATGGCGCACAATCTATTTAAAAAGGTATGTTAAAGGGAGGATAGCTCAGTGTCAACGTGGGGGTCTTGGAAGCAGGACAACACTGAGCAACACAGGTTTGAAGCACATTATAAATAGCCTGCACGATCTGAATGTACAAAGCCAAGTAGGATCATTATACACTCATACCCCCCTTGCCTGTTGCCCCTTGAAACACACGCGTGTATAGGCGCATAATAAATGACCTATAAAAAAATATAATGTATTTAATTGGCAGTCAAAAAAATCAGATTTCAGTAAGTTCTGCTTGTGAACACTATTGGTGGGCTAGGTGGGGTAGACTCTAGGACAGAAGGCATTAAACAGATTTTGGTGCAAAATGATCAGAGGTTCTGGCAACAACACTGATTGTTTGACAAACTCACAAAAGACCTTGTTCAAGCCTCCCCGAGAACATGTCCTATGTGACCTAACTAGACACAGCACGCGTCAAAGGCAGGGCTAATCTGCTGCAAGCCCTTCCCCTCACCACAACCAAGGAAAGGGCCAGCCCTGTGATTCAGCTCCTCGTGGAGTGCTGCATTTCCAACCCCAAACTCCCACGGTATACACAATGTTTGCGGAATGGCAACTTTACCGGCTACATTTTTGCACCACTTTTTTCCCCACTGATGGTAAGTTTGGGTAATGTAGATAGAACAGGGGGTGCGGAGGGTGGAAGGAGAGGGCTGTGGAGGGTCTCCCCCCACTTTGTGTGGTGAAAAAAATGAAAACCTCCATAGAACCAACTCCTACAGCTAACAGGTCAGCAACCTAATCTTTAGAGAGAGAGAGAGAGAGAGAGCGAGAGAGAGAGAGAGAGAAACAGAGAGAGAGAAAGAGAGAGAGAGAGAGAGAGAGAGAGAGAGAGAGAGAGAGAGACAGAGACAGACAGACAGACAGAGAGCATGCATATATAATGTTGGCAGAGAACTTGGGTGGGAGGAGGGTCTGATGAGAGCCAGGGTTTCTGGCGGGTCCTTTTGAGGAAGGCAGCAGGGGAATATATTCACTAGGTCCCACTGGGTGTTATAGACGTCCTTCCCTTTTTTTTACACAACATCCATCTTAGATGAGTTAATGTTCTGGCACTTCATACAATTCTTAAACAAAAAAGTATCCATTTACTTCTGTATCGCTCCTCAGTTATCTCGTGATTCATTTTTCTTTTCATTCCTTCATCTCCTGTCTATTTCATATCTCCTTCTTCTAGTTCACTTATGCTTGTTGCCCCTTATTGTTTTAGAGGGGGTCTTTACGTTATATAAGCACTAAACAAGTAACCAAAACGATGTGAAATCAAGTTCCCTCTTTACCTGCCTTTGCTCCCTCTCAACTATCCACCATCAGCGCTTTCAAACAGACATAATGCAACATTAGCACTATATAAGAAATTAGGATAAAATTACACAACATGACCCAATGATTGAGGGATTGTTAAAAGTACAAGTAAATAGGTGGGAGTAATGCTGCACAAAGATCACTTTACACGTTTATTCCGCAATCCTGAGAGTCAGATTGTAATATATGCAGGAAATGTAAAAGAAATATGCATATTAAGAACATGGAATGGCTTGTCATTAGAGACTGCATCAACTTTGTTTAAGTTGGGGGTTGAAGGAAGGAGCCTGGATGTTAGCGCCCATTGTGGATGGAACATAGGCAGCCCCGCTCCACTACTCAAACATTTAGTAGTGGGGCACACATCTCTCGTGTTGTTTATTTAAGATGGATGAATTTGTTCGCTGGAGATGAAACAATCTTCATGAATCAATAATCTTGAAAACCATGCAAGTGGGCAAAATCGGAGGCAAGATGGGGTGTCTGAAAATAAGAAGCTTTCCAAAAAGAAATGTGCCTCTTAAAGGCTGGAAGGACAATCAGTCTTCCAGGCTAACATCTGATATCAATTCATGGCGGCTAGGGTTGAGTCAGCCTTATGTTGCGCTCAGCAGTGAAAGGTCAGCAGGACTTGGGAAAAGTCAGTCACAGTTCAGGTATGCCTCTGAAAGGCCAGATGGGCATAGCCATTCACATGTGATGCCCTATGGGCTGACGCCATAACATCAGAGAGTTTTTTTAATAGGCATATAGGCATATTTTAAGTTGCTCTGTGCTTTACCTGAGATTTCCTCTGTCTTATTCGTCGAGTTGCCGCCCAATCTCACAGCATTATCATAAGCTCCCAATCCTCTGCAAAAAAGTAAAATCAGCTTAAATAAAACATTATCCCAAAATAATTACTAAACTAGTACAATTGAACAGATATTTGACAACCTTCTATCCCGATTAAAGGAAATCTTGCATTTAAGGGCATTCATATTCTGGAATGATATGGTCCTCTGGCACTGTTAAATACAAGTTTTCAATGCCCCCTCCATCCAGAGATGGTGAAGGCAGGGGCAGAATTGCAATGGTGCAAGTGATGCAACTGCATAAGAGCACTCACAGGTTTTGCTCCTAAGAGACCAGGCAAAGCACCTATCCTACTAATGTACTCCCAAATGTGTGATGGCTCTGGCCTATGCATTGATTCCGCCATCCAACATCTAGCACACTGGTTCAGTGATAGAGAAACTATTAACAGTCAAAGAGTTTGCAAAAGGTCCACACACCAGTGCAACCACTCAAGCAGCCACCTCTTCGGAAGGGTGAAGAAATTCTGTACACATGCAAACCTTAGTTGCACTGTGCTGCTCCCAGCAGCCCGAGCAGTGTCCCCGCTCTGGTGCAAAAAAGTGAACGTGATTGACAGTACTCATGCCTATTCCTAAAGCCCACTGCCTAAATTTGTCCGGAAGTATGGGGGGAACAGAAAAGGTATTTTCAGCTTTTAATTTATTTCAACCTTTTGCTACACAATTATAGTCTTTAAGAAATCACAATCTTACATCATTTCACATCACATAAAATAAACTAAAAATTAAAAATGGACTAAAGAGGGAGGAGGGTAACAAACAGCCGTAAAACGGAAAGCAATTCTTGTTAGGGTTCCATTGCACTGAATTTCTTCATAATGATCAGCTCAAGAAACTTTACTGGGTCTGTGTAAGACCCACATTGCCCTCCCCCCCCCCATAGAGAGCCTCCCACCATGCCTCTGCATCAGTCCCAAAACCTTTACTCATACTTTCATACAGCAAGAGTGTTATCTGCGTTCTCAGTTCTGGGCAGAAAAGGATCAAGTGATTTAAAGTTTCTGGTTGGGTTTTACATAGCCAACAGCTATCGTCCACTAGTGTTCCCCGATATCTGCTCAGGGTGACATTTGTATGGAGTATGTTCAGTCGAATTGGAATCTAAGAAACAGATCCCTATGTTTAGTGTTCGGAAACATTTTCAGGTATTGGGGGGTTGTGTTGGGAAACTTAACAAACAACTTTGACAGCGTCTGAATCTTTGAGTTTGACCTTTTGACTTCGGTTTCACTCCAGTCTGCCGCACAGGGTTTCAGTTGACAAGCCAAGATTAGACAATGTTTCTTTACATCGTTCCTGCCACAGGTTCAGCGGCCAGTCAAACATTCCCACATTTGTCATCATTAAGATCTGAAATTGGGATTGGCAATCAGGTGTGTTCAGTTTACCAAAGAACATCATGGATTTCCAGACTACTGTAAAGAGAGGAGGCCTAGTTCATGTCTAACAATAGCCATGGGATTGCTTTAGGGAGTGGTAGAATCGTCTCCCAGAAACGGCTTTCCAATCCCTTCCAGATTTCTCACGGCAAACCAAGGGATGTTTCTGCGGCATATGTCAGTGTTGGTATTACTTTTTGGCTATAGAAATGTATGATCGGGAGGAGCGAGAACTTTCTGTACTTCCTCCTGATCACAATTCCTTTTGCAGTCAGCTGTTTCAGTATGGTGTTTAGATGTTCCAACCACGGCTTCTCGCACGCACTCGCACTGATGATTACCCCTAGATATTTTATTGAGGTGACAGGTCGTATTCGGTTTCCACCCAAATACCAACGGGGCTTCTTCTTTTTCCAGTCCCCTCAGACTTTCCAGTATAAGAATTTTGGACTTCGCAATGTTTATTTTCAAACCTTTCTGGTCTACATAGTTCTGCAGCACGTCAAGCAGGCCGATATGGGTTCTGTCCAATAGGACTAAATCATCGGCATACAGAAGCCATCCTGCAGATATTCTATTTATCCCAGGTGGACATGACCTTGGGGGGTCCAGGACCTATTTCATGTCTGTAATAAAAATGTTGTAGAGAATGGGTGCCAAGGGACAGCCCTGCTTCAATCCCCTGTAAGTTCTAATCATCGATGTGATGTTGCCCGCCTGGTCAAGTCTGACCTGCTGGGCAGTCCTGGTATACAGATCTCTGGTTACTGCCACTATATGCCTGGGGCATTTCATAGCTATTATTTTGACCCATAGTAACTCACGCCTAAACCTATCAAAGGCACACTCCATGGCTATGCAAGCCATATAGAGTCTGCCTTCCCCCTTGACTGTCTTCATCTTTAGTAGTCTGATCAGGAGCACATTTAGACTGCAGCCGACTCCACTAACAAAGCCAGTTTGCCTGGGGTCAAAGGATCCTGTCTCCTTCACCCATTCTTTCAGGCACATCAGCAAGATTCCCACAAAGATCTTTCCCAGGACATCAAGAAGGGCGATAGGGTGGTAATTTTTTGGAGCCGCCCTATCCCCCTTCTTAAAGATGGGGACCACAACTGTCAGTTTCCATGAGACAGGGACTCTACCACACCGAGCAATACGCTTGAACAGGACCAAGCCAAAATCGGCCCAGGCCTCCACGGCCTCCTTTAACATGACGTTTGTCATTCCATCAGGCCCTGGCGCACGAGAATTACTGGCTTTCTTTATTGTACGCAAAACTTCCTCATTGTCAAAGTGGATTGACCATTGGGTACACTTATCGTGACTAGGCTCTTCACTCATTTGAGCCATCGGAACAAATAGATTTTCAAAGTGCTCCACCCAGCAGTTCTCAGGTACCGGGTTTAATTGGAGTAGGCCATTATCCGTTGCCCTGCCATTCAGTAATTGCCAGAGGTTTCTAGAGTTTTTCAGATCCAGAGCCTGCAGCATAGCTTCTGAGTCGTTCTGATAAAGGATTACTTTGTGGGATATTATCCAATTCCTATACTTTTGTTTTCTTTTTTTATTGCCAATCCCATGATAACAAATGGAAGGGCTCCTAGAGTCCCCAGGTCACTACGCAAGAGGCATTTCTGTTGAGCAAAAATGTTGTCAAAGGAAAGTTTGGGCTTGAAGCACAGTTTGCTTCCCCTTCTTAGTATCTCCCAGAAGATGGCCAACACAGGCTCTTATTCAACCCCCCCCCCCAAATCCTTTGTTGCCAAGCAATCCATTTTTCAGTAAGATCAGGGACTTGGGATGGATTAATAAGCAGCCTGTTTTTTCCAGGTTCCAGGTCCACCTTATGATTCCAGAGGTCAGTATTAACCGTTCCTTTCTGGGTCATTCTGGAGCAGGAAAGGACCACTGGATCATGCTCAGTATGTTCAGAAGGGTTTACTATCAATGATATTGCCTGTGACAAAACATTGCTAGAAACAAGTAATCCAGGGTTACGCTAGCTACCCCCGCGTGCCATGTCGGTGCCCCTGTCAGATCTCCTTTAACTTGGCCATTCACCATGTGTATATCCCTCAACGCTGATTCTTCAAACCACTGCTGGCATCTATCTCACTTTTTCATAGTGACCACCCTGACCATTCCTTCCCTCCTTGCACCCAGAAGCAAACAATCAAGATTTATGCCACCACAAATCATTAACTATGGCTCAGCCATTTGTGTACACATCAAGTCTATCCATGACATCACACATTCCATGAATGAACTTGAATCCTTGGAATTTGGATTCCAGTAAAGGTTGAAGAGGGCCAAGCAGCCCTGCCTGTTGGCAGGAAGTCCAGTAATTCTATTATTATGATCTGAATGTTAGGATTTGGGTTACCAACGCGAATGACGTTCTCAATGGAGCTGGTTTGTATCAGTGTCAATTGGCAGGAATTTGGCCCTCCGAGATTCCCCTTGGTCATTTTGTTAAGATGAGTGGGGAAATCATCTAGTGTTGGGGTTTCTCTCAGTCACATTTCTTGTAAGCATATGATGTCCAGATTAGCCACTACTGCGTCAATGCCCTGAAAAAGGTGGGAAAGTCCTCTGGTGTTCCAGGAACCGATGTCCAACTGCCTGCCCGGTTACTGTTGGGGTTTGACTTTAGTCTGTAGATCTCGGTGCTAGAGGTCTAGCTAACCAGTGCCAAGACTGCTCTTTATCCATCTTAAGGTTCTGAGGGGCTGCTCTCAACACCCTGCCTTCATTTTCCATTTCTTTATTTGTTCCTCATATGGCGATCTTTATTGAGTGAGGGCCATACAGAATCACTGTCTTTTTTCTCAGGGGTTTGATTTGCCAGTCGTCCCATGGGAGACTTTCGTATTACTGTCTCTACTGGCTCTACTGGAGCCGCTGGCTCTCCCCCTTCGACTTGAAAATCTGGCCCTGCTCCTTAGTCAATTTTGATGGAGTCTAACAATCTTTTAAAACCAAGCCCAAAGCCTGCAGCTTGTCGTTAGCATTCGTCAGCAGGGCAGTTAGGGTGGCAGAGGCCAGGGCTAGCACACTCGATTGTTTTCGTTCTCATCTGGGAAGTCAACAATCCTGATGTCTTTGGAGTCATCAGTCGCAGTCGAGGGACATGATGAAATAAGCACATTATATTTGAGCGATTTAGGAGTAAACCAGCGTCATTCCTCAGCACCCTTTCCAGGATTACCTTGCGACTCTAATGGTTCAAATCCTGTTTCAAGTCCATTTGTGCAGGTGGGTTGAATTGCGATCTAAGATCATCGGCAGGATCCTCATTTACAAAGCCCCTGGTAACTTCACGGGTAGGTCTGTTATTTTGTGAGTATTTAATCATTCTGTCCAGCAATGAGTACGGTTTCTCTATGTTCCCGGACTTGCCCATCACTCTTACTCATTTTTGCACCAGTGTCAAAAATTGTGCCTTAGTTTGAATCACTCTCTTGGGCTGGGGGGTCGGCTCCTCTTTCACACATCCCAAGTCAGATGGATTTGTTTCCAGAGGGCATTCTTCCAGGGAGTCTTCAGAGGAGTAATCTTCATATGTTGACATCTGAAACAATGGGTTTATCATTGTTTTTCAAGTCGATTATTCCATCCTACAGCGGTGGGACCACAGTTGGCTTCTCACAGGCTTCCACTTTTGAAGGGCTTTCCTTATTACGGTCCATACAGCAGCGACCCATTGCAATTAAATGGTTTCCTATGAAGTTTTGTGTGGCACAGCCGTTTGAAGTTTTTGTTAGGGGCAAATTTTCTGATTTTTTCAGTTGCTCAGGCCTTTTGGCCTTTTCAAACTCCATAGTTTGCCTTGGATCCTCCCGATAAAAAATTGGGAAAGGATCCAAAATGGTGGCAGTTGTCAGGGCTTTCTCCTCTGTCACTATTGTTGTTGTGGTTTCAGAACTACAGCCGGCCCGGGCCAGAAGAACCCCTGAGCATCCTCAGGTAGATGCCTGACTGAGGGACACAAAGGAATCCAGATGGCAGGCGGGATCCTGTGGCCTGTCTTCATTCTCTGGAGTAGCTAAGGACTAAACTCTGTCCACTGAAACCCCAGAATTGGAATTTGGTTCAGGCTGTGGGGTGCTCAGGGTCAGTTCAGTGGGCACTAGTAGGGCATGTTTTTTATCTCCGTTATTGTCCTGTTGCTTCAATTGTGAAATAGGGTCCCAAATCCCCCCCAGGAAAGCCTTTTTGCCTTCTCTTGCTTCTTGTATTAAATCAATAAGGGTTTTTATGATCACCCCCCCCAGTTTCTTTTTCTCTTTTGTCTCTGGAGGCCTCGATGAACGATTCAATGAAGACTAACTTGGTGTGCATTAATGCAAGTAACATCGCTTGATTTTTAAAACTCTCATTTCGATTTTCGTACAGTTTTAGAAACGGTGACCGTTGAGCTGATGGAATCCTATAACTGGGCTATCTGTGCGCACGGAAGGCGATCCATGAGAAAGGCTTCCATAGTGGTTCGCGTGCATGGACTCATTCTTGGAGCGCAGGTTTCTCTCGTCTCTTCCTCACACAAATGTGTACATGAGCTTGGCAAGTAACGCTGTTTGCCCCTGAGCCAAGACTCACGGGGGTCCTTTGGAGGGGCAGTGCCAGATGGTGTTAAGAAAAGAGCAGGGGATGCCATGGGGGCATCTAGGAGTTGAGCGGATCTTGGCTTCTTGGCAGGTAAAATCGAACGTGAATCCGAATCCCTTCCACCTTCAGAGATCGGGTGCTTTTTGCTCCCGCAACTAGCGTCCACGCTTAGTTGTAGCATCAAATTGGCAATGTCCTTAGTAAGTCTGCCCGCTAATGTGCGTTTCTCCCATGGAATGGACCTATCCACACACGTGTTTGTCTTTGGACAGTTCACAGGAGGTGCTTTTAAGTCCCCGGGTGCCACAATAGGGTTCGTGGAATGATGTGAGGCACAGTCGGACCATTGCAATTTTCTTGGGGTTGGCTCAGTTCTTCTAAAGAAGTCCTGTTCATTGTTACCTCTACCTGTACAGGCTGGGCCACTGTTTCTTTTGTTTGGGTAGGTGAATCTTGAAGATCAGCCTGGGGAGATAAAACAAAAGTGTCTGAGTTAGCCAGCAAATCCGCATCCGATCGGTCATGCCACACTTCCTCCCGAATTGGGTTGGCTTTTCCACTGTATGGCTAGTATTGGTCTCAGCAATGGGAGCTTTGCAGTCCTTAACAGTTGATGAGGGTTGGAAGTCCACCCTTTGTTTAAAGTAACGTTTCAATTGGGCATAGTCTGACAGTGATTTACTCCTTAGTTTTAACAGGGGGAGCTGATCTGTTTTGCATGACGTGTCCATGGTTGACGGAGCAGACCCCTCAAGTGCACCCCAGGGTTAGAAGACGTCAGTGCCACCCGCGCGTCTGGGGCCCCATAGTTTAATGACATTGTTGACCGGTTGGAGAGCCCAACCCGCAGACTCTCTGTCCTCTGTGGCCTCCATCTCCCCCCACCCCTCGGCCTTCCTCCCTCCTGCGACCAGACACCCAGGACTTGCTGTCACCGGCAGGGCATCGGCGCAGGGGCGATGAAGACCTTGACGGTTCCACGGGAAAGGTGTGGGTAGAGGGAGAGAGAGCAGAGTTTAGGGGGGGACAAGGGTGAGGCGAGGGAACAGAAGTTAACCCTAGTATAGTTTCAAAGACTGGGGTTGCACATGGGACATTCCGATTTATGCCAACAGATCCAGTTCCAGGTTTCACTGCAGTCGGGGTTCTCAATTTTTGCGAGATTTATACCGTTTTGACCAACTACCCCGTTACCTGTGGTCAGCAGCATCCTGGCCTGGCTACGTGTTCTTTGGTCCTCTAACCCACTGCGCAGGCTCCATTAAAAAAAAACTCACTGATTTCCTGCAAGGTTCAAGTGAGGCTCTAGGGCAAATAGTCATCCCCTTCTGCCAACAGGAGAGTAGAGCAGTGCTTGAGTTCTCTGCAGCGCCACCCTACGACGAACATGCCAAACACTCCTGCAGCACTCTGCCTCGTTCTGCTCCAGAATGGGGCTATTACGTTTTTTGTGCCGAAGAGTTCTCCACCCACTAGCAAGGAAAGCGAAAACAGACTAATGAGTCTGCTCAGGGTCTCTCGCCAGCACACCAAACACTCCCGCAGCACAAAAGGTCTTTAGTAGCAGACATCACCCTACTCAGCTTTCCCTGCTTTGAGGACCAAAGCTCACCCACGACTGAGATGCGTTCACCGTTACATTCCATATCCGCACCCAGAAAGCCCAACTGTGTTCTGCTATCTAGGTTGTGGACTTGCTAGGACCAGAAAGTGGCTTGTCTGGATTTAGAGGCCAGGTTGGCGAGACATTTATGAGGTTAGATCTATGCTTTCACTGCTGGTGGGGAGAGGATCTGAAGTCATTAGAGCCGATGTCTGCGCATTTGAGTCCCTAGGAATGCACGATAGTGTACACGACATGGAACAAGGATTTCCATAACAACCATGCATGTGTCAACTTAGGACCGTCCCAATTGGGAGCATGCACTGCATATGGGGTGGCTTCCTATTGACAATCTAGATTTGTCTCTACTCTACAATGCAATTAGACCACATACCAACAAGTGTTGGTCCTTTCCCAGCCCTAATGAAAGTGGTCTCAGAAACCTTTTTTACCACTGAAACCGGTAGGCTCATTATATGTCCTGGCTATATGAAGATGGACAAATGAAACCCACAAGCCAGACTGCATTTCTCTTTTCCGTTCCTAAATAACCATTAGGAGGAATTATGTATTAATATTTGAGGATCTGAGCTAAAAGAAGATACAGATCTCTGAATCCCAAAGAATAGGAGTTGTCTTAGATCAACCTTGGTCCAGTACTCCAAATTTGTATACATTTTTATTTATTTTCAAACATTCCGTGCAAAGAATATACACGTGAATCAAGATTGTCTCTCGACTTATTACTTTGCAGCCGAGAAACATCTTCACTACCATCTTTGTTTTAACGAGTTGCATTCCATGAAAGCGAAATAACATTGATATCGACGTGGAAAACACAATATACCCTGGATATATATAATATCCAAGAAAAAGGATTACAAGAAAATAACAATAAGGATTCAATCCGGAATGAAAAGTGATACTCAAAAAGAATTGACTTGAATCCAACTGTGCTACAACGATCATAAAGGGAAGATTCAAGCATTAGATTCCTGATTAGGTTCTATAATTGTGGATACTTGTTTGTAGCCTGCCCATACCATAAACTCCAGTGCTACCCACATCTCTCAACCGTGAAGGACAAAGCAGTCAGCCAGCCAAAGACGATGTGATGCTCAGCAGGGCTAATCTGAAGACTCCAATGTGAACCAATCTAATGGAGCCTATTTTGCTTATCACGAGGGCCCAAATTACCCATAATGCCTGAGGCCATTATTTCCTATACTCTGTGAGGTCCATTATTAGCTGTAGTAACCGTTAGGCCATTATTGTGTATATTGTCTGAGACCATGATTGCCCATGCAGCATGGGCCATTTTTTGCTTTATAAAGAAGGGGGCATAATTGCCAGTGCTATAAGTGACCAATTTTGTCGATGATACTTAGTACCAAAACTAACGAACTTAATTCCCTGGGGGGCATTATTTCCTGTATATTGCCTTAACTATCTCAGGTCATTATTGCATTTGCTGCTTCATGAATGTTTGATGCGTTATCATTTTATATACACACTGCCTGATGGAGTATTATTACTAATAATGCCTAATGCTCTGTTTTGCTTTTTATCAAGTTCTGGCCAATGAATTGACCCAACATGCCCTAACGCATACTATTTGCCACTAATATTCCCTGTAAAACGTTAATGAAGCCTTGTTTTTGGGAATGCTGATGTCTAAAATAGTGTGATTACAGGAGCAGTATGAGAAGGGCATCAGGTACAGAGGTTGCTCTACCTACCCCTTAGGACAGTTCAGGTTGGGTAAGTCACCAAGGAACAAGGGCAGGTATTTGTTGAACTCCTCCACGGTGGGCCGCACAATCCCATTAGATGCCTTTATACACTTCTGAATGCAGGTGTTGGAGGCTGCAAAGAGAAAAAACAGGAAGTTAGACAATATGGGTAGTCAGGGACACTTCCTCTAAAACCTACAGGAACAGAAGCAAGGCCCACACCAGGTGATCGAGTGTGACCTCAATCCCCGATTGGGGAAAATCCTTTGGGAGGTCCTAGGAACTGCCTCTGGAAAGCCTGGATGTTTGGGGCAGAATTGGCCACATGTCAGGCTGGTCTCTCAAAGACCTTGAAACACTTGTGTATAGGCGCGTTAGAAATATCATATCATATCATATCATCTCATCGGGAACAGTAGTCATGTGTCAGGCCAGTAACTCTGAAAGAATGGTATGTTTAAAGAAAATCTATTCTGATATCAAAGTGACCGTATGGGGAACAGTCAGTAAACTCAGGTTCACATCTGATCACGCTGTAGGACTGGGGGAAAAGCCAGTCTTATTTTAGACTGGCCTCTGAGAACTTGGTAAGGCTAGAAAGTGTCAGTCAAATGTTAGGCTCACCTTGCAAAGACTTTTAGTGCTGGGGAAAAGAGTCAGCTTCCCCCTGGAATGCCCTCATTATGTAGAGTAATCCTCATTACTCTGTGTCTTCCATTCCTCATCCCCTTCATTACTACATTGAAGGATGGCAACATGCTTTAGTTACACCAGTTGTATTCCCTGGACATCCTTCCTTTAAACAGGTCATTCTTTTAAACTCCTCCTTCCATGTGAGGCCCCTTAAGTAATCTCCACCGCAGCTGGATGACAGGTCGGTACCAAAGACTCCTAGATAACAGATTTTAGGGAGGGAATGGACTTAAGAAATAGGATGATGAAGAGAGGTCACAGAGTAAAAGAGGCATTACCCCTTGTCCCTCTTCCTCATCCTTTTATATGCTAGACTGGGGGATGCCAAAGCAACCTCTACTTTAAAGCTGCTAAAAAAGAGAAACAACACTAGAGCCAATAAATGTTTCAAAAATATCAAAAGATCTCATGGAAAAACATGAATGAACTTAACACAAACTTTTACAAATCATGTAAAAAGGTAGCATATGAATGCATACCCAAACAGGTTTCACAGTTACACACCATTTTAGCTTATGATGCAATAACCAAGCTTGATGGGAGGACCACGTTGCTGCTATGGAGGCATTGGAGAGGGGAACCCCATTTGCCTAGACCCAAGAAGCACTAATTCTTTGTGTACAGTTTCCCTGCACTAGAGGTTTGTTTGTTTATTCATTCATAAAGCGCACCGAACCCTGAGGTATCTGGGCGCATTGCATGTTACATGGTTACAGACATTATACATAATAGCAAAAGAAGGAGCAGTTATTTACATCATGAGTCATATAGTTGCAGCACATTTACAAGTATCAGATAATGAACACTTATTTACAATATAGGTCACTAAAGTGTGAATATCTTAACAAAACATTACAAACTGAAGATTACAATGCAGTAGAAGTTTCGCATGGAGGTATGTAACCTTGGAGAATATACCAGACATGAGAAACTAATAGTGGTAGAGGCAAAGTTCATTGATCTAGAGAAAACAGCAACATTTTGGTATCTTTCCTGAATATGTGATGGGAAAGGGCAGCTCTTAAGGAATCAGGCACATACCACTAAGTGTTTAGGGGCAAGGTCGGCGAGACATTTATGGGTGAGGGTTAAGGATTTAAATTTGATTCTATCCTTGATGGCGAGCCATTTGGTGGTACGGCTGGCGTTAGAAATATGCTGTGTTCTCGGGATGCTTAACACCGTTCTAAGGGTGTTGTTTTGGAGTATTTGCAACTTGCTGATGTTCTGTTTGCTGGTAACTAAATAAAGTGCATTACAGTAGTCTAGTTTAGACAGAATGAGGGCTTGAGCTAACATGATACAGCGATCAGTGGAGAGAAATGGTTTGCAGGCGTTGATAGGTTTACGTGTGTAACTGGTGGCTGAGGAAGTGGCGTTGACTTGTTTGTTCAAGTTCAATGCAGAGTCCTGGTAGAAGCCCAAAGTCTTCATCTCCTTAGAGACTTTGATGTTTAGGCCATCAATGTCGAATTATTTAAATAGGTTGTTAAGTTTGTTAAGTCTGTTGGCAGACCCAACGAGTAGGAGCTCTGTCTTATCGCCGTTAAGACAGAGGCCAGGTGTGAGGGAAATGCCAGCAAGGGAATATACTTTAACAAGGACCTTTCGTATCCCCCTACCAAAGCTGGCTGAAGAGGGACAGAGTGCCTGCTTGAATAAGCCAAAGTTGATGAAAAGGGAATATTGCGGAAAGGAGAAACACCTATGCAGATAGATTAGCACTTGCGAATAGGCACATTATAAATGCCATATCATATCATATCATTAGTGCTGTCCTGTAAACATTCAGCTTGTGCATGGTCGAGGGAGAAGAAATACAATAAGGAAGAATGATATACTGATAAATATGAACATTAGATAGGACTTAATTCTTGTTTGAAGGAACAGCATCACTGGAAGGATGATCTCTTTGACTGCTGGCAGAAGGATTGCAAGGAAAAGCGCTTTCCAGGATAACATAATGGTTACTGCAGAAAGCGGTTCAAAACAAAGGGGACCGGAGAAATTTAAATGCCATCAGTAAATCCCAGGGACAGGGGAGCTGCTCTAACTAGATGTCAGGCTAGCCCAAATCTCTGCAGTATTTCAGAAGCATAAATCTTGCTTTTAGATACATTTGCTCAGGGCACTCAGAAGACTGGGATTGCTGCCTACTGCACTCCTAGTGTGAACACAGAGAGACCCAAACCAAAAGTGTCATTAAAAAGCTGAAGAGGGTCACACTGCAAAGGATTGAAATATTTTCTTTTGTACCAATCCTCCAAAAACTTCCACTGTAATAAATATGCTAGAAGAATTGAAAGGCTTCTGGAGTGTTGCATCATGACACAAGGGAAACCCCTGTTGCTGCAGTCCCCAACTCAACTTCGATGCCTGGAAACAGAGATGTCAAAGTGCCCCCTGCAGAGAAGGGGGAAGCTCCAGTAGGATTCGATCTGGTTTGATCATCAATAACCTCAGCAACGGGAACATATTCATCTTCACTAAAAAGGGGACAAACCGACCATGATGACCCTTGGTTCCTCCTTCTTGATCTTGAGAAGGACTGAAGGATTAAGGTGTGAGAAACCAAAGGGTGTCTCACTGACTAGACCACAAGGATCTGTCATCCAGATGGCCAGGACACAGACATCGCTTTTGCATCCAGTTCCTGGGGGTGGACCAGCACGGAAGGATTACCTGGGTGAGGGGTCTTCAGGGAGTGAGAATGGGACACCTGATGGCGAAACGCAGTAATCCCCCCATATAACACCTTCACCCCATCCTACCAGGTAGGATACCTGGGAACTTTACCTTCCTCTTCCCTACATGAACACTTTCACACAGACAGCCCACTCTGGGAGAAAACAGACTCATACCCGAGCAATGCACCTGACATGTCCCACTACTATGGTCAGGCAAAGTCAGGCAATTACTTTTGAAAACTCACACCTGATTTCCATTAAGCTTCCCCACACGGATAAAAGGCGGAGCACGAGAGCACACGCTGAGTGAGGCAAAGCACATGGAAGAGCAGTATTTTCCAGGCAGCAGCTGAGTCAGAGGAGAAATACAAGAAGACCAAGAAGAGAAATCCAGGAGGGAAATGCCCTTGACCCTTTCGGCGATAAACTGTTATTCTCAAGAGGACTTCAAAACCATTAGCATGAATCAAGGAAATATGACTGAAGAATCGTGCATTGTGTGTCAAAGATGCCCGGGGCCCTCCTACAGGAATGACCAAGTCGGGGGGGAGCAGCAGCCGCTGTGGTGTCGTCCTTGGCACCAGGATCAAAGAAATCAACACAGCCGGTGAGTTGGGGAAACCAATGCCAGACCGGACTGTGTTGAAGCGAAGGTTGCAAGCGACAACATTGTATACAGAGATGAACCTTGACGCAAGTAAAGCTTAATTGCTGATGACTGTTTGAACTTTGCTGTGAATTGTCGCAGTAAAGCCGCAGACAACAGAGTTGTCCGGCACTGCTAAGGTGCTCAATGAAAAGTCTCTATTGGGGGTTTAAGCCACGGAGAAGTGGCGGGAATCAAAGAAAAGTACAGTAGAGGACATTGTGAATCAAGAGAACTGAAGTGGTCTTGCGAGGGTCTATGGTAAAGTCCTTTGCACAATCAAAAGTCTTTGATTCTGTGAGAATAACGGAAAAGTAATAGTGTGTGGCCCAAGCCTGACTGAGGGAGACCAACAGCGAAAGTGTATAAAAGGGGGTCCGAGCCCGACTGAGGGAGACCTGTTGTGAACTGGTAAAAAAGGGGGTCCTAGTCTGACTGAGGGAGACCCAGGGTGAACAGTACACCGAAAGACTTTGTGAAGGAGGAAATCTTGAAGAGAAGAGAACTGTGATATTTTGTTTGTTACTCTAGGCATTATGCGAATAAGAGACTTTTAAATGGAAAGAGACTTTGGTGCAGAATGCCCAGATATTTTCTATCCTACACTACATCCTCGTGCTGGAGAAGCTAGAGTCTGTGCTAAGCTCGAATGTACCACCTTGGCCAGTGCTGAAAACGTGGGGAAGGGGAGATAATTATCCAGCTGTCCTGACATTGTTTTTTTAACACTCTTTCTTTTGCATACATCATTTCCCCACACCATTTGCATTAGAAGTAAGGATTGGCAATAGGTTTATTAGTATAGACGCTTTTTATTTTGACAAGACTCCACTAGGACTTATTTTTACTTTGATGGTTGTAGCTTGCTCCATCCTTAGATTTAGGGTTAGACAGGCATTCATCCAACCCATTGAGGTTCAATAAACACCCTTGAACTGTGATCACTTGTGTCTGTCTTCACTGTTTGATACCATGCCTTCCTTACAAAGGGGAAAGAGAGATAAGGCAAACACGTTTCCCCTTTCCCGCTGGATGAACGAGCATTCACCACCCATGCTTGAGAGTCAGGAAATCTGGGATAGAAGCAGAGAGAATGCCATTCTGACAGGAGGCAAATGGGTCATTCTATGGCAAATCCTGGAATAAATGGGTGTAACTAAGAAGATGGCAAGACCATGCTTAGGTTGTCCACAGTTACGCTCTCCACTCCCAGGATGTGCACTGTCATCCGTGATGAGAGGTTCTCCTCGGCTTAGGCACTTAGCTTGATGGGTAAAGCAGTAGAAGATGGGGTTCCTCATGCCTTCAGTGTGACTCATATACAACTTTGCCACCCTGCATGTTTTTTGCACCTTGAATGCATAACCCCTCAACAAGGAAGCAAAAGAGAGCAGAATCCTGAGTACTGCTGCTAACTCCTTCCAGATTGACGTGAAGCTTGAATCCTACCACAACCACCTGCTTTGAGCCATGGAATAATCCAGCACTGCTCCTCAGCCCCGTCAGCAAGCATCTGTCGTTTTTTCTGTAGGAACTGAAAGAGAAAGAATGAACTTCTTTTTGCAGGTGATCCAGGTTCACCTATCAATAGAAAGTGTGCTTGATCAAAAAGGAGGTACCGGAAAAGGTGTGTCCACAGAATGCCGACTGGGATACCAGGTTGTAAGAAACCAGAGATCTTGAATGTACTTGTGTCCATAGCACAATGATGATACAAGTTGCCACATCCCTCTTGTGATGCAAACACATTGCTGCTGGTACACATAGTAGCACGATCAGCAAACTAGTCTAGTGATCCTAGCACCCAGTAGGGTCACAATGCCTAGGGTTGAGCTGAATGTGGCTCAACCTAACTGGATTATGTGAAAAACCATGAGGTGTCTCTCCCGCTAGTTTCCGGGGATCCCTCTCTCAGGTGGCCAGGGCACAGCCATCGCCTTTGGATCCAGACCGTGGGGGTGGCCCAGTACAGGAGGATCACATGGGTGAGAGATCTTTTGGGAGTGGAGTGGGACACCGGATGGCGAGACGTGGTATCCCCCACCCTGTAACACCTTTAAACCATCCTACAAGGTAGGATACGTGGGAACTTTACCCAAACCCCCCTTTCCATCACAAGAACTTCCACACGAACAGCCCGCTCTGGGAGAAAACAAACTCACACCCAAGCAGTGTACCTGTCATGTCCTGCTACTATGGTCAGACAAAGTCTGGCAACTACTGACAATCATTCACACCTGACTTCCATTAAACTTCCCCACACGGATAAAAGGCAGAGCACACTCTGAGCGAGGTAAAGCAACACGAAGGAGCAGATGTTTCGAGACTGCAGCTGAACGAGGGGAGAAAGACAGCAAACCAAGATGGTTTTGCAACGAGGGAAATACCCTTGACCTTTCCGACAGGAAACTTTTACTTTCAAAAACCTTGCAGATCAGAAAATGTAAGGCCAGGAAACCAGGCGAAAGAATCCTGCATTGTGTGTCGGAGATACCAGAGGCCATCCAGCGTAGCTGACCAAGTCAATGAGGAGCAGTAGCAGCTGTGGTATTGTCTTTAGCTCTAAGAACAAAGTAGTGCCTGAGAGATCAACACAGCCGGTGAGTTCAGGAGGCCGATGCAAGACCGGTCTGTGTTGATGTCAAGGTTGAAAGTGGCAACATTGTATAACGAGCACAGGAACAAACATTGTTAAGAGTGTTCGATGGAAGACGTGAGTAAAGCTAAATTGCTGATGAATGTTTGAACTTTGAGAAGGAAAGGTACGATACCAGTGACAAAGTGGTCTGGCGCCGTGTGGGTGCTCAGTCGAAGGTCTCTGTAAAGGTATCCAGCCAAGAGGTGGCAGAAACGAAAATAAGAACATTGGGTGAATGTTAATGTTAAAGGATATTATTATTATTATAGGAGTGGTCCCCTGGAGCTCTGGCGGCTCTGAAAAAAGAAGTGAATTGAAGCGGTCCTGCGACGGTTAAGCAAAACTTATCGCACATTTGAAAAGTCTTTGATTTTCGATATCATGAGGAAAACATAGAAAGTGAGATTGGATGGACCGAGCGAAAAAAAGGGAGACCAAATGTGAATATTGTGCTAACATTTTCCCATCCCGAACGAGGGAGATCCATGGTCTGAGCCCGAAAGAGGGACACCAGTTGTGAACATTGTGGTAAAAAAGGGTCCAAGCCTGAAGGAGAGAGACCCATGATGAATATTGAAAACGAGAACTTGTACATGTGAAAGCCCAGATAAGAAAGGAACTTTGGTGCTTATTTGTTGCGACAGGCCCTATGCAGTAAGAGACTGTTATTGGAAAAGAAGCTTTGGCAAAAGGCCATGATACCGTTGCTTTGAATTGTATCTTTGTGGCAGAGAAGCCAGAGTGTGTGTGAAGTTCGAACGTTGCCGCCTTGCCCCATGCTGAAAACATGGGGAAGGGAAGTCAACTGCTCAACTATCCTGACATATTATTTCTTGAATACTTTTCTTTTTGCATATACCATTTTCCCGCACATATTTGTATTTAGAATTAAGGATTGGCAATAGGTTTATTAGTATAGGCCCTTTTATTTTGACAGACGTGACTAGGACTGCATTCTTTTTTTGATGGTCGAAGCTTGCTTTCATCTTTAGATTTAGGTTTAGATAGGCGTTCAACCAACCCACTGAAGTTCAATACACACCCTTGAACTGTGATCACTCATGTCTGTCTTCACTGTTAGATACCATGCCTTCCTTACAATACCCTGCAGAGGGTGCAGCTGAGATTTCTTCAATTTCAGGAGCGGGCCAAACTGTCGTACTCCGTATGTTCCACCGTAAGTCTGAAAGACCACTTGGACTAGATGCCACTGAAGTAATTCAGACTTCCTTCCTGAGAGCACAGCTTGCAGGGTAATAAAACCTGTCAGGCCAAGGGCTCAGGCAAAAAGGCAGAACGCACAGCGGAGCTAGAGGGAAGAAACAAACAAGGCAAATATTACATACCGTTTGTTGATGGTAAAAAACTAACCCCTCTACACCCTCCGAGACCCACAAGCTTACCTGTGTATTCCTTTTTCCTGCGGAATACCTACTTGTGATAGAACACAAGACCGGATGTGGGCGAAGGTCAGATGGCGACTTTAAGAGAGTGCCAAGGATAGTGTCACTGATGTCCCAAAACCCAATAAGTGATGCAAACAGCAGAGCGTCCCAAAATCCAAGTGATGCAAACAGGAGAGCGTCCCAAAATCCAATAAGTGATGCAAAGAGCAGAGTGTTCCAAAATCCAAGGAGTGATGCAAACAGCAGAGCGTCCCAACAGCCAAAAATAAACCAAGCCAAAATGTCACCAGGTGTAAGCAGTCAGCACCGTTCTTCCAAGTGCAGAAAAACAGGTTTCAGGAAGAAAAGACGTGGTGTTTACTTTCTCAAACACCTGAATGCAGGGTATTTCCTTCTTCTTTCGAAGAGCGGGTAGCCAGGAGCGGGTAAGGGATACGGGTTAGGAATCAGAAAGGGAGCCGGGAGCCAGACATGAGAAGCGGAATCCCAAAGACAGTCCGGTACGAGTTCGGTGGTCGAGCAGGGGAAGGCAGATCAGACGAGCGCCAAAACAGAATCAGAAACCAGGCAACGGGGTCCAAAGGGTAAGCAGAAGTCAGCAACCAGGTACACAACAAATAGGAAAACTTCTTCCGAGAAGCGCTGCTCGCGTAACACAACGGTTTAGGAGCACCGGCTTTCTGGGGGCGTGACTAGATATAGGAAGTGGATTTGAAGGAGGCGTGGAACGCAAGCAAAGGAAAAAGCGTTCCAAGGGTTCCTGCCAAGCGCAAGTCCCATTGGGAGATTTAGTTTTTACCGGCGATAACGCCGGCGTTGATGTAATCGCCAGGACAAGCGCCATGGGCTTCCCCCATGGGTATGAGAATGCCGTCGGAATCCGGGGGGCATGACAGTACCCCACCTCAAAGATGGGCTTCCCCCGGGTCGCAATCCACGAGACCGGAGAAACGCCCGCAAAAGACGCGGAGCATGAATGTTGGAAGCGGGCTCCCAGGTACGGTCTTCCGGGCCGTAACCTTTCCAGTCTACTAGATAACAGCGGACACCCCGGACCACTCGTGTTTCTAATATGGCCTGTACCTCGTATTCCTGTTCACCCTGAATCGTAATGGGAGCTGGATGATCGAATAGTCGCGTACCAACAATGTAAGGACATAATAGGGAGACATGGAACACGGGGTGGATTTTCCAACTTGAAGGTATGCCCAAGCGATAGGCGGCTGCGTTAATGCATTGCGTGATGGGATATGGACCCACGTAACGAGGGTTTAGTTTACGTTTGCCCGGTATCTGAAGATGCACAGTGGATAGCCAGACCTTATCCCCTGGGTGATACTCCGGGGCTGACCGGCGGTGCCTATCAGCATGTTTTTTCATGCAATCCTGTGCTTGATGCAGATGTTGAAGCACAGTGGTGCGGATAGACAGCAAAGATTGGGCCGTTGCTTGAGCTGCGGGCACCTGTGCCACCGAAGGAAGGGCGGACGGTAAAACCCGCGGATGTTGGCCATACATGGCATAGAAGGGAGAACAGCCAACCGACGCGTGACAAGCATTGTTGTACGCGGATTCCGCAGCCCCCAATACGGACAGCCAGTCCGACTGGTATTGTAGACACAAACATCGAAGGTACTGCTCCATGGTGGCATTAAGTCGTTCTGTCTGTCCGTCTGTCTGAGGATGATATGATGATGACAGGCGAACGTCGATGCCAAGGAATCAGGTGAGAGCCAACCAAAAGCGTGAGGTGAATTGGGATCCACGGTCTGAGATAAGAACCAAAGGAAGACCGAACAGACGAACCACCTGTTCGAAGAATAACTTGGCCAATGCGGGAGCAGAGGGGACGCCTTTACAAGGGACAAACCGAGCCATTCTGGTGAAAGTGTCTACGACCACCGAAATAGTGGTTAGCCCCTGGACCGGTGGAAGCTCTACCACGAAATCAAGTGACACAGTGTGCCATGGGCGTGGCGGGATGGGCATTCTCTGGAGAAGCCCTACAGGTTTCCCAGGTACCGATTTACATTGTGTGCATACGGCACATTTTGATACAAAATCTGCCACATCCCGTTTCATATTGGGCCACCAATACCATCGGAGGAGTAGGTCGAGTGTCTTGGTTTGCCCTGGGTGGGCGGCTAAACGAGTATCATGAGACCAGCTTAGGGCCTGCAACCGAGTCCGGACATCAGGGATATACAGGCGTTCCTGTACATATGGCAGTCCTGATATCAAACGTGCTTGCAACCCTTGAAGAATCGTTCCATGGTCCGCTGTCCAATGACGGATCCGTTCTAGTAAGGAACTGGTCACAGCACAAACACACATAACAGTGTTTTTTGGCAAAACAGGAAGGACTGCCTCTTCGGGGGATGCATCAACTCCTATGCGAGAAAGCGCATCGGCTTTGCCATGCAAGGGGCCAGGCCGACAGGAGACAGTGAAATTGAACTGTGCAAAAAACAGATGCCACCTGATTTGTCTAGAGTTGGTACATTTCACCGTAGACAGGGCTTGAAGGTTACGGTGGTCTGTATAAACAGTAACAGGATGCCGTCCCCCCAGTAGGTGGTGTCGCCACTCCTTAAAAGCAGCTCGTATAGCCAGTAGCTCTCGTTCCATTATGGTATAATGCTTTTCCGGGGAAGTCAATTTTCTGGAAAAGAAGGCTGCGGGGTGTAGTTGTCGAGTTGTGGGACATTTCTGAGACAAGATAGCTAGCCCCAAGGGCAATGGCAGAGGCATCAGCCTCAATGATGAAAGGCAATAGGGGATCTGGGTGTAGCAGGACTGGGGCCGTAGTAAAAGCCTCTTTCAGGGTCTGGAAGGCGACCTGGGCCTGAGTGTCCCAACAAAAGGGAACTGAGGGGCTGGTAAGGCGTGTCAACGGGGCTACAATAGACGAAAATGATGCAATAAAACGTCTATAAAAGTTAGCAAATCCTACGAAGGATTGCAAACTCTTAAGCGAGGTAGGAGTAGGCCAGTCAAGGACTGCTCGTATCTTTGCATCATGCATGTGAACGCCCTGAGATGATATCACGAAACCTAGAAATTCCACAGAGGAAGCGTGAAAGACACATTTTTCGGGCTTCGCATACAAACCGTGTTCACGAAGACGGAGTAATACCGCCCGTACGTGCTCCTCATGTTGCGATAATGTTTCGGAGAATATTAACATGTCGTCCAGATATATCACAACAAAAACATCCAACAGGACTCGGAAGATGTCGTTGACGAAGTGTTGGAATGTTGCGGGGGCATTACATAGGCCGAACGGCATCACTAGGTATTCGAAGAGGCCGTATTTGCACTTAAAGGCCGTCTTCCACTCGTCTCCTGCGCGGTCCCTCACCAGATTGTAGGCCCCCCTCAAATCCAATTTCGTAAAGATTTTGGCGGTGGTGAGGCGATCCAATAATTCCGAAATGAGGGGTAATGGATATTGATTTTTTATGGTCACCGTGTTGAGTGCACAGTAATCCACACAAGGGCGGAGATCCCCCTCCTTCTTTGGGACAAAAAAGATTGGAGATGCAGCTGGAGAACTGGAAGGTCTTATAGGACCAAGTCTTAAAGACTTCTCAATGTAACCCTTTAAGTGCTCCTCCTCAGGTCGTGCCAAGGAATATATCCGACCGTGAGGGAGAATGGCATTGGGTACCAAATCAATCGGACAATCATATTCCCGGTGAGGCGGGAGTTGTTCAGACAAACCCTTGTCAAACACCTCAACCAAATACCGATATACGGAAGGTATTTCAGGTGCCGCCTTAGTGGTTGCATTAACAGTGTGTGTGCTAGATATTAGAGCCATGCATGGAGAGGGGAGAGGCATCCCCTGAACAGGAAAGCAATCCCCCTTACATAAGGGAGACGAAAAAAGTACTGTTTGTTTCACCCAATCAATGATGGGGTTATGTTTTTGCAACCAAGGGAGGCCCAAAATAATCCCAAATTGAGGTGCAGAGATGAGATCGAAAGACAGGTATTCAGTATGCCCTTCCGCCGTACTCATTTGCAAAGGTTGTGTTTGTTTTGTGACATAACCCGAAACCAGACAGGAGCCATCTACTGCATAAATAGCTTCTGGTTTATCTTTAGGGTCTACCGGGATACCATAGGTTACTGCCACTTGTTCGTCCATATAATTACCTGTTGCCCCGGAATCTATCATGACTGGACTAGAAAAGGTTTGAGAGTTGGGCAATAGAAAGGACATATACAAGTATATGTGTGTGGCAGCTGGTCAGAGGAGTGAGCCATTAGAAGGCTGACCCGTCACATCGGCTCGATTTAGGGACGGGTCGTGGCGTTTCCCGCCCGTTTAGCAGGGCGTTTAGGACATACACGAATGAAATGTCCCGTCTGTCCACAATACAGACATAGATTGTTTTGTAGTCTTCTCTCTCTGCCTTTGAAAGGGGACCTTTCACTGCCCCAATCTGCATGGGTTCTACATCCCCAGGGACTGGGGAGGGTACCAGTTCAGGTTTACCAGGGCGTAGATCAGGATGTCGGCGTTCTCCACGCCTCTGTTGCAGACGGGCATCTACCTGCAACACCAAGTCAAGCAAATCAGAGCATACTGAAGGAACAGAGGGGACAACAGATAATGCCTCCTTCAGTTCGTCTGACAAACCCCTATAGAAGACCGCTGCCTTTTTCTGTTCAGGCCAAGAGGTTTCTGCAGCCAACTGATTGAACCGGGCTAAATACACCAACAGGGGTTGTTTACCCTGAGACAGTGGGCCTCATTCCGAGTATGGCGGTAAGGGATAGCGGCCACCGCTAACGAGAGCGGTGGCGGTAATCCCTTACCGCCATACTCCGAGTTCCCTTAGCGCCATGGTGCTTTTAACACCTGCTTTTAGCAGGCGTTAAATACCATGGCGCTAAGGGACCTTGATGTTAATTACGCCACCGTAATTTACGGTGGCGTAATTGACGCCTTCCCCACTCCCATTATGCCCTATGGGGCAAGAATGGGAATGGGGAAGGGTAAATGGGGATTGGGGAATTACCGCCCCGCCAACCTTGGAATGGGGCGGTAATTCCGCCAACCACCAAGGCGCTGCCGGTCCGGGTACGGCGTCAACCAAGGCGTTAATAGCGCCATTGGTTAGCGCCGTACTCGGAATGAGGCCCAGTGCCAGAAACTCCAGGTCTGAAGCCTGAGCTTTATATCTGGCATCAAAAACCAGGTTCATGGCTACTAGTAGGGCGTCAAAATCATACAAAACAGGATCATCAGACTCCAGTAACGGATTCGCCCAGGCCGCAGCCATACCCCCTAAATGAGAGAGCACAAAAGCTGCTTTTGTTGTGGAATTGGGAAATGCCAAAGGACGGCACAGAAAATGTAGACGACATTGATTGATGAATGTCCTATACGTTTTGGGGTCTCCCGTGAAGTGTTCTGGTGGGGCCAATGGAAAGGGACCAGGTAGTACCACCAGAGCTAAACCGGCTTGGGGTGTCGGAGGAACGGGTGGCGGTGCAGGAGTGGGAGCATCCCCAAACTCCTCGTCCGCAGGCAAGGGCTGCACAAAGCTTTGCATGACATCCATTTGTTGATGCAGGGAAGCGTGCGCTGCTGCCATGTCAGTGCGGAACGTGGTAAAGGCCTGCATCACAGCAGCCATAGGATCTGCATTAGGATCCATCACAGACAGACAGGCACCAATGTTAGGCTCCTAAATCTGTCGTACTCCATATGTTCCACCGTACGTCTGGAAGACCACTTGGACTAGATGCCACTGAAGCAATTCAGACTTCCTTCCTGAGAGCACAGCTTGCAGGGTAATAAAACCTGTCAGGCCAAGGGCTCAGGCAAAAAGGCAGAATGCACAGCGGAGCTAGAGGGAAGAAACAAACAAGGCAAATATTACATCCCGTTTGTTGATGGCAAAAAACCAACCCCTCAACACCCTCCGAGACCCACAAGCTTACCTGTGTATTCCTTTTTCCTGCGGAATACCTACTTGTGATAACACACAAGACCGGATGTGGGCGAAGGTCAGATGGCGACTTTAAGAGAGTGCCAAGGATAGTGTCACTGATGTCCCAAAACCCAATAAGTGATGCAAACAGCAGAGCGTCCCAAAATCCAAGGAGTGATGCAAACAGCAGAGCGTCCCAAAATCCAATAAGTGATGCAAACAGCAGAGCGTCCCAAAATCCAACAAGTGATGCAAACAGCAGAGCGTCCCAAAATCCAATAAGTGATGCAAAGAGCAGAGTGTTCCAAAATCCAAGGAGTGATGCAAACAGCAGAGCGTCCCAAAAGCCAAAAATAAACCAAGCCAAAATGTCACCAGGTGTAAGCAGTCAGCACCATTCTTCCAAGTGCAGAAAAACAGGTTTCAGGAAGAAAAGACGTGGTGTTTACTTTCTCAAACACCTGAATGCAGGGTATTTCCTTCTTCTTTCGAAGAGCAGGTAGCCAGGAGCGGGTAAGGGATACGGGGTTAGGAATCAGAAAGGGAGCCGGGAGCCAGACATGAGAAGCGGAATCCCAAAGACAGTCCGGTACGAGTTCCGTGGTCGAGCAGGGGAAGGCAGATTAGACGAGAGCCAAAACAGAATCAGAAACCAGGCAACGGGGTCCAAAGGGTAAGCAGAAGTCAGCAACCAGGTACACAACAAATAGGAAAACTTCTTCTAAGAAGCGCTGCTCGCGTAACACAACGGTTTAGGAGCACTGGCTTTCTGGGGGCGTGACTAGATATAGGAAGTGGATTCGAAGGAGGCGTGGAACGCAAGCAAAGGAAAAAGCGTTCCAAGGGTTCCTTCCAAGCGCAAGTCCCATTGGGAGATGTAGTTTTTACCGGCGATAACGCCGGCGTTGATGTAATCGCCAGGACAAGCGCCACAGGCTTCCACATGGGTATGAGTATGCCGTAGGAATCCGGGGGGGCATGACACAAACTCCTGGACAATATTCAAAACAAGACACATAGGGCTTCATTATGAGTGCGGCAGTCCACTACACTCCGAGTCTGCCTGCCAGGGCCGCTGCGCACAACAGGTCTGACACTGGCGGGCGCAGCGGTCCCAGTAGGCAGACTCATCACGGAAGCACTGGCACCGTTAGTGACAGTGCCGGAGCTTCTATGAACCCATTCCCATGGCAATAGGGACTAACATTTTCCGCACGTAGCTTCCTGGCCCACCGGGACTTGTAATGTCCCGGTGGCACCGGGAATCTAGGTACCGGAAACAGTGTTACGAGGTCGGCAGCATCCCGTTGGTCACACCTGCGTGTTACCGCCGACCTCGTAATGAGGCCCATGTTGTTTTTGGACCTCTGGAGGGAAGGAGCATGAAAAATTAAACATTTGTCAAGTTGTGAATGTCAACAAATGCCATTGCTGTGAAACAATTTGAAAGAGGAGCCATCATCTTTATGACATTTCTTTGTACTGAAAGCAGTATTCAAACCCTTTCGCTTGGACTGAGAAGCAAAGAAAATCATGTCCTGTAGGCCATATCAGAAAGTAAAGATATGCATCTTGAATGTTCTTAATACATAGGAAGTCTCCCTTGGACACCAGTGGAATCCCTGCAGAAGCATTTAATCTTGAATTTAAACAAACATGTTCACATGCTCTAACTCCAGAACTGGATGCTAGTCTCCTAATTCCTTTGCTACCAGAAACTAGATGGATCAAGAGAAGGGCTTCTACTCTATGATGGGGACTGATGAAATTGGGATATGATATGATATGGCATTTATAAAGCGCCTATACACAAGTGTTTCATTACAGTGGGCCTCATTACAGTTTTGCTGGTAAAATTGCTGCCAGTAATTCCAGCACCAGCAGTTTTACCAGGCTGGCAAAATACAAGTTTGCTGGTGGGGGCACTGATTTACCTCTAGCAAAGAGGTCGAGGTAAATCAGGGTCCTACCAGCAAATAAATGCCCTATGGGACTCCATGGAATGGGGATTTACCACCCTTTCTGCTGCCTGTAATATCCGAGAAATTCTAGGATATCAGGCGGCGTAAACAGTAAATCTCTTATTCATGGGACTCTGTCATCTGGACTGGATCCAACCCTACAGTAAAGTGGTGTATCAGTCGCGTTTACTCACTAAAAACCTGCAAATACTGCCAACCAAATAAAATAGGGAGCATTAGCAGAGAAATGACATAGGAATGTGCTCTATTATTATTACTTCTGTTTTGAAGACGAACTAAGGAAAAAGGGTATTTTTTAATTTGCATGGATTATTGGGTGCAAATAAATACTTATTTCAAAATGTTATCTGTTTTAGAGTAAAAATATATTTCTACTACCTAAGAAATACCTGCGTTGGGAACTGGATATACCTTTTTACTCCTTTAAAAATGATTTCACTCTCAACTTCCCATAATAGTGAGTAACATACTTCAAAATGTCATCTGGAACTTGTTATAGGAGGATTCAGAATCCCAGAATCTGGAGGCACCATGGTGAACCCGATCCACTAGCCTTCCTTCATAATAGCAACAGCCTTGGCAACTTCTTTGGGGGTTCCCCAACCCTCTGGGAAACTAGACATTTGTCTTCCTACAAAGGGGTTAGTTTTCATCAGAGCTGTAACATTTATGAAAGGAGTAAAAGCCTTGCGTTAAGGCATTTACACCTTCCATTAATGTCACAGATCTTTTTCAAGCATTTGTATGGCAGAGAGGAGGGGTGGAACGCAACTTGTGTTTCTGCTGCTCCCTTCCTTCCCACTATATAAATGCTCCAGCATTTGTGGCGGCAAGGAGTTTTATTCTGATGCGAATGCTGGAGATCCCTATGGCATCCCCCTGCTTTATGCCCCTCATAGGGATCCATTGTAAACACTGCTTGCCATCAGCATTTGCAATTACAATTAAACACTGCCCACATGCTTGCATATCGGGCAGGGTTTAATTGTAACTGTGAACACTGCTTACCATGCTTGCATTTGAAGCAATTTTCACAACTGAAATTAAACCCTGCCCAACAAGCTTGCCTGTCAGGCAGGGCTTAATTGTACGTGCTGCTTGCCATGCGAGCATGTCGAGCAGCATTCACAATTAAAAGTAAGCACTGCCTGGCATGCCAGCAAGCCAGGCAGCGTTTACTCACTTTGCACGGCAGAGTGTACACATGTGTATGCAGCCTTTTGCTGTGCAATTTTGAACTCCACCATGTAAATGATGAAAATTTAGCAGCGAGAGTTGATAAATTACACTTTTGATTAAAATGAGCTCCTCCGGAGTTATTTTCAATGGGGCATTAATTGCCCGGAGAGAAGTGCAGTTGCTAACACATACTTGTCTGCATTCCCCTCCAGGTAATTTTAATTGTTCACTGTAATGTTTTTTAATGTGCCACGGAAATGTGGACAGTACTGAGTCTCTCTGCCTATTTACATTCAATACAAAAAACAATTTTTATTGCCACCAACCTTTTACCTGTATGGCATGCTGAAGAAACATGAATCCCTGGGATTGCAACTGTTTTAGCTGACTAAAAAAACTGGTGAAATCTGTAGGTGTTCCATCATCTCTGCTGCATGAAAATTCAATGTGGGCACATATGCAGATGTATTGGCAGTCGGTGCTGGTGGAGGAGGAGAGAGCAGCCTTGCTGCTCTGTTCTCCACTGCCCCAGCTGGATGAATATGTCAAAATTGTCAAAATAGCGCACCCTCACAAACAACATCAACCGCCATGCCCCAGTGAAATGGTGCACCCTGAAGCCTAAACCTTCCGAACCCACTCAAGAACTCAAACTCAACAACAAAAAACTTAGAAAACAAGAAAAGAAATGGCGAAAAGAAATCCTGCAGCACATCCGACCTTGCCCTGCTGAAGGAACTTCGTACTACACGCAGTCGATTGATCAACACTGCCAAGGCCAACTACTACCAAAACACCATAGCCAAGACCAACAATGAAAGCAGTGCCCTCTTCAAAGCCATCATGCACTGTATCAACCATCTGCCTGACCACCCTGTGCCGCACTCCACCAGAAAATCCACCATTGTCAACTCTTTCTTTGTCAACAAGATCAACATGATCCGCCAACACAGACACCAACACAAGAACTGACAGCACACTAAAGATCCCACCTCGCAAAACCACAACTACCTGGACAACTTTCAAGACACTAACTCTGGAAGACATGACTGCCACCTCAGCATAACTCAAGGCCACATCGTATGCAGATGACATCCTCCCTACCTCGGTATTCAAGACCCGTCTGACGGAAGCAACCCCTCCCTTACCTGACAATCATCAACAGCTCTCTAACTCAAGGCACCTTTACCTTGAACCGCAAGACCAGATAAATCCTCCCGCTTATTAAGAAACCAACACTGGACCCAGCTGATCTCGGCAACTACCGCCCCATCATGCATCTTCACTTCTTAGGTAAAATCCTTGAGAACGTATAAGTCACGCAATTCCTCCAACACATCAAAGCCAATAACCCTTCTTCAGTCCTACCAATCTGGATTCAGACCCAGATGGAGCAGGGGAATGGCTACCATCAAGGAGAACGACTATGCCCTTAAAATCCTTGATGATGGCCACCCTTGCCTTGTAGTTCTCCTTGACCTCTCAGGAGCATTTGACAAAAGAGATCACCAGACATTCACCGACAATCTACATTATCGCATGGGGATTAGCAAGATCGTCCTCAGCTGGTTCAAATCCTACCTTGCTAATCGCCAACAGTTTGTACAAATGAATTCTTCCAGATCACCAACTCCACCCATCACCTTTGGAGTCCCGCAAGGATCCATACTGTCCCCGTGATCTTCAATCTTTACGTGGAACCACTCAGAACCCTCCTCGCTCCACACAACATCCACATACACAATACTCAAATAACACACAGATCTAACTCAAGATATCCTCCATCGAAAACATCCACAGTCTCAAGGTCTGCCTCTCATTGATCCAATCCTGGATGTCCAGTGCTTACCTGAAGCTCAACCCCACCAAGACTGAATTCCTACTGCTGACCAACAACACTGAACACCCTAACATCCATACCTGGCTCAATGCTATGAACCTCAAGGGCTTCACGCCCGAGCTGGCCACTTGTGCCAAGTCCCTTGGGTTCAACATCAACAGACACCTCCTGTTCAAACAGCACATAGCAGGGAAGACACAAACAGCTTGGTACCAACTTACCCTCCTGCAGAAAATCAAGCCCCCATCCCATAAATAATGTTCTGATCCGTTGTTCAAGCCTTGGTCCTCTCCCACTTGGACCCACCTATAGCAAGACTCATCAAAGGACTCTGCAAATTCAACCATATTACACCAACCCTCATCTAACTGCACTGGCTTCCACTGCAAGCCTGTATCATCTTAAAATCATGTTGCATCATCTGCATGGCTGTCTCCCTGAAGTCCCCAAACTGCCTCAATGAGAAACTCAGTATCTCCGGAGGCCTGCAATCCACCAGACGTAAGGAACTGTGCAGACTTGAACTACAACGGTGCAGGAAGAAAAGAACCAGAAGACAGGGTTTCTTTGTCTATGTTCCAAGACACTGGAAACTCCTCCCTATCAACATCAGATGTGTCCCATCGCTTCTACAGTTCAGGAAATGGCTCAATAATGTCCTCTTCAAGTGATGGCTCCTCCTTAAAAACTAGGTCCAGCCACCCTGCACTTCCCCACCTATCTGAGGCTCTATAATCTGCTCCCCAGGGTCTCCTACCCTGTTTGCTTGTAGATCCCTTGCTGACAATTGCCCGCCTGTTAGCGCCCTGCTCCCCTTTTCTCTGCTTCCCTCACTGTGTTCTTACCATTATGATTGTAAAGCGCTCTGTTCCTTACTGAAGCTTGGTCTGCACTCAATAAATACCCTAATAATAAGATTGCACTTTGATGGAGAGTGCTTGTCTTTGCCTGTACACAGCGTTTTGACAAGTTTTACTCATTGTTTACAATTATCTCTTTTGTCTCTTATCAGGAGAAAAGTCTGCATAGGAGAGAATTGATCATTCTTGACCGGCGCAGTAGGATGAGAGGTTTTCTGCCCTCTCTTGTGTGTGATGTTACCGGAAAATGTTGGATTACGGAACGTTTGATGAGTAACTTCAAAGCATGTGGAAGGTTTGTGTTTCCCATAACATGAGAACCCTTTGACTCCCCTGAAATGGTCTCTATCACTCCATCAATATAATCACTTAACAGATGTTGACTGAGAAAATGGGGGCTTTGGGAGACTTGTGCTTTGAGAGGAGTCAGCCTTGCAGTTGCTAAGCCAAATATTGCATCTAACTCCAATAGTTGCTCCTGAGGCCAAAGCAGTAACCCTAATATTGTCAAAGGACACTTCTGAAATCCATTCTACCTGTCTCTGGATGATCTTTCATAGAAAAGATGAGTCCCATCCTTCCCCTGGAGCCGTTAGCAGAGACTGAACAATTTTAAGAACTGAATCGATGACTAGACAAAGTATGTTACCGAACAGAGAACTAAACTGTAGCTAGGAAAGTCAGTGATGCTTCCACATTGTGGTCTGTGGCATCTAAAGGAGTGAGGTTGTTTGGTGAGACAACAGAAAATAAGCCCTGCCGTATGCGAAAGCGTTGGATCAACATGTAATGAGGTCATAGGGATTGGGCCCAATTCTGATCCCTTAATATTCATGAGGAATTTGGAAATTGATGCTTTGCCAATATGGGCCTATATTTGTATCACAACACGGCATGTCGTCATGCCAGAGAAGTCATGATGGCTAATGCATACATTCCAACCCTCCTGATTTAGGCGGGAGACCGCCATTTTTTCAAACAAAAGAATTTGCAATTTTTTTTCCTGCTCCTTCCTAAAATAATTCCAACCCCAATACAACCCAAAGTGAAAAATGTATCCTCCCACTTTGAATGAGAAGATGTCACCCCCAGGAGCTGCAAAATATTGGCATTTATGCGACTTCTATTATTATATTGAAACTTGAAGAAAGAGGTGGCCTCTGGAGACGGAAAGTCGAGCTTCTCATAGAGTTGCTTTTGTTTTGGTGACACATCTTCCCCTAACGTACCCACCTTCTATACTTTTAATTTCAGCAGAGCGGATGAGGCGGAGGCAGAAAATTACTTTTCGCCTCTTTGATCTCTGCTCCTTTGCACCTTTAGGAAGAATGTTTATAATCTTTTTGATTATGAACCCTGGCCCAGGTAATAGAGACAAGGAGCATGCACCAGTCGAAACCAGGTATGCAGTAAAAAGGAAAGCTTCGTTATTCTTCTAGTATCACAGGAAATGGAGTAATTCCTGCAGAGAAAGGCTGTGTTGTACCACCCCCAGGCCAATGGACTAGTTGAGAGGGCAAATAGGTTTATCAAAGGGGCAATCCAGTAATCAATGGCTTCTGGTATGGATCCCCTTAAAACGGTCAAGGAGGCCATAGCAGCCCACAGATTAACCCCCAATGGCGTCACACAAGTGCCGCCGTTCTGCATGCTGAGGGGGAGAAGAAAGGCATCCACACTGGAACCACCATGGTTGATCAGAGTAAAAGAAGATGAAGAAGTGAACATGGAAGAAGTTGTGTGGAGGTTGGAAAATAGCAAAGCATTCATGAAGAAATGGAGTGATGTTGTGAAGTCAAGGAAGGTGACTGGATCAAAATACGGCTACTGTGTAAAGACCAAACGACAGGGTCAAAGTTCAGACAACCCATAAAAGTCATACACAGAGGGACCAATCAAGTTTGCAGAGGATGGCCGCACATGCATCATGGAACGTGTGGCAATGTTTGAGAAGCATCAAACAACGGAGAGAACACAAGATGAGTACACACCTTGCAAAAGCCCAGACAGTGATGCCACGAGAGAGCGAGAACTAGAGGCCTCAGTGAGGGAGGGGAAAGTGAGATTGAAAGAGAAGCCAGGAGCGTCTCAAGAAGCGGTGCAAGCACCAGACATGGGCTGTAAGAAGGAAGGTCGTCCGAGAAGAAACCACAGAAGACGGGTGAAGCATGATGACTTTATTATGGAATGAACTTTGTTGTTGTACCAAAGGGAGGTGCGTAGGGAGCTTGCGAGACGCGGCACGGCCGAAGTCTCACAAGATCTCGCTCGGGAGTGGATAGAGGCATGCGAAGCAGCAAACTGACAGTTTACGGCACCAACACCATGGAGCAGGTCACGCTGCCGGCTCTCCTCCTGATTCCAGATATAAGACTGTACCATAGAGGCATCACAGCAGCTCTGGATACCCAGACCCTCCACCCCTTCCACCCTATAGCTCATGGACATTATGGACTTGGTTTAATGTTACCTACTTGTTCTTATGCTTAATAAAGCTGTCTCTTCAAGCAAGCTGAAGACTTATTTATTATACAACAAACATGTTTACGGTGACAGACTGGCCAAAATATTTCCTCTCTTAGAGAGTCTTTTGTCGACACCATAATGCTGATTAAAAAAGACAACGGACACACCATAACAAAACGCAATGCCACCTTGGGATACCTACATACTCAAAAGTCCCGAGCGTTCCTTACCTTTCCCTCGGGCGCTGTAGATGGCATACTGCTCTAAAATGTCGGCATACAAACCGGAAGTTCCGGTAACGCGTGCGTAAAGAAGTAACGCCATTTAAATTCGAAGCACGGTCTTCGGATCCTGCTCATTCACCCAAATGGTGCTCGGTTGGACACCAACCACATACCTGGCCTACAGGGAAGCGATATTGCCATAATGTATTCATTAGCTCGACGACCCGCTCAAATTTAATAATGTTTCTTCCGGGCAACAAAAGAACAACTATAAAAAAACAGGACGTTTTAAAAAGGTGCTTTAAGGTAAACCATTGGTGTTCCTGTCAAGGAACGGATGGGAAACGCTTCAATCCAGTAAGGATTTAGGAATTAAGTTTACGAGGATTAAAGACACGGCAGGTAAAGATGTTTTTCCTTGTCTTTCCGAGACATTTTCCAGTTAGAAATCTCCCGATTTTGTTTTGCCTATAGGCCATTCCGTCGGTATTATATAGTACATTATTCACCTTACAAGCAAAGGTTCTCATGCAGCCGACATTATCCCAATTCTACCAGAATGTTTCAGAAATACAAACCTGCTGGGACCTCTCTGTATTTCCTTTACAAGCCTGTGTAGCCGCCATCCCACTTCCCACCCTCTCAAATCATAGGAACCAGACTTACTACTGGTGGAAGGGCAGAACTGTCCTTTATTCGGTCCAAGCAAATGCAGGCGGCAGCAGACGGACCCGGGGTTCAGCCAGTCCATGAAATCGTCCACCCAAGACGATGCTGGGATGGCCAGGTATGACCTGCAGAATATTGCAAAAACATTTCACCTTCAGCTTGTGAACTCTCGATTCATGTGCAGTGTGACAGAATAATGTAATTACATGTTTACATGCAAAGTTTTAATAGCTCAGGGGGGTAGTAATTCATCTGCGCGAGTGTGTATGTCTGTGCATAGCATACTGTTTACAGTATTCAATCATTTGGCAATCGTATTAGTTCATGTTACACCGTTTGTGTGGGTTGCTCGATTGAGACATTTTACAGTGTGGCAATGCCAACGTTCGGGCAACTGGCTAATTTGACACCTAATATTTATTTCTTATCGTGACCACATGTAAACATGAAGTGACCCTCATTTGGATTTGGAAACAATCATTTAAGAAAATAGTACATTTGAAGAAAAAAAAAAATATATTTTATCTTGCTGTGACCTAACAACATATTTCTCCACTCAATTGACTTTCAATTGAACGTTCAAGTCGGACGAGCGTTTTTTAACAGGCGAATCTCTTTACTATTGTGTCCTTGCTGGAGATGTGCTGTGCACTGATTTTCTGTTCACAGAGCCCCAGCATGCGGGTGCCTGTTTTAAGTTACTGCCTCAGATTTCACTTCGAGAGTGGGCAATTGTTCTCGGGTGCCATCAGATCCCCGTGGGTGCATGTCTACAGCCTTTGGCATCAAATGGGGGCTGGTGAGAGCCATGGTAGTGCAAGTGCTTAGCACATATCTTCCCCGTCTACTGCGAGATAAAAGGCCCAAGGTCACAAAGTGAGGCACAGAGGAAGTGTGATCAGTGTCCAAGGACATTCCCTTTCGAGTTTTGACATATGGTCTAGCTTTGCCTCTGATGATGGAGCCACCTCTGGATCTGTTATGTCAGGCCAAGTGATGGGACTTTATGGGGAAGTGTCGCTCTGCCTTTGGGGATGTCTTGTTGGTGTTATATTGGACTTTCATCTGCTGAGTCTGGTGGATCTATAGAGGTTGCTTCTCTAACACACCTAGCTACACCAACAGTGACTACTTCTTTCCGTAAGCATCCTCATTTTTTCTTGATTGTTTATTTCGGATAATGAATCATCTTGGACCTTTCTGCTATCACCAAGGTTTCTATTGGGCTGCATAATGGCCAATGCCATAATCTCAAAAGTGATACTGAATTTGGGTGTCAGTCAAGAGTACTAAATTGCCAGGTTAGACAGTCAAGTGTCCTTTAATGCATCTTTTAGTAGCGGTCTGTTAATTGTTTACTCCCCTCAATGCTCCAATGATCCACGCACTTGTTCCAGTCCCACGATCAGTGGAACAGTATTGGGGAGGGAGGGGAGGTGGGTGGTGATAGTTCTACTATGAGGAGGGTGGTCTGCTGTAGAATTGTGACCTAAAACGTGGCTGTAAACCCTCCTAAGTGGAAACCAACCCTTTGAATAGGTAATTTGGCTGTGTTAGTTCTCGATCAAGGGGCTCCGACAAATTAGTTTGGGCTATAAGCCAAAACTATTGCATTCGAGTACAGATAGGGAGAAATGGCATATGAGTAAGGACATAAAGCTTGTTTGTGGTGTTTGGTTATTTGCCCACCAATTAATAGCCCGTGGCCATGCTAATTTCTATGGTCATTCCCGCCCAGTTCCTGCCCCTCCCACCTAAAACACCTCCTAATGGGAGCTCTTGGAGCTCGCTTTAATCAAGCTTTACCATCAAACTTTGCAGTCAAGTGCCTGCCAGCTTTTTTTCAAAGCAGTCTTCTTAATGTGAATTACTTAATTGGAAGTGCACACGCACTATGGGTGTTGTAAAAAATGTCTTAACCAGCTCTGCCTTCACCCACTCGATGTGTAAGCGCTATACGTGTCCTTCACTGAAGTCCTATTAAAAGTAAGCATTGGCAACGCCAACTGTTTTGGCTTGTGTATAAGTACTATGCATTTGCCAGGCACTGCTATTAGAAGGACAAGTACTCACACCATTTTGCACCTGCTACCATCAAAGGCCATTTAATACCATTACGGCATTGCCTGAAAAGTGCATTTGCCATGCCTACACAAAAGTCAAAACTCGTGGCATTGCCAATGCGTGTTGTATATGGTTGGTTTGGAAATACGCCGTTGTCCAATCGTTCCCCAGAAATAGGTATAGCTCTTTCCTAACTACTTGTCTCTTTACATGCACAGTTCATACGGTTTTATTTAGTGTCCTTGTGAACCATGCATTCCCCATTGGCTGGGGGGCTGCATGGCATGATTTCAGTCTGCTCGATTCAGAATCAGTTGAGGTATAAGTGTACTTGGGAAAGTTGAACAGTTGTCAGATTTGAGGTCTCTGGGAATGTCATGGATTGCCAGGGTATTTTCTAGTTCAGGGATTATGGCTTCCGCACATGTCGGCTTCAATACTTCCACTTTTGATGTAAATGGAGTTCGCATGTACCCCAAGCAGTAGGTCAGCCAGAGTGGGTAGTGAGCAGAAGTCAGCACTGACTCATTTCCATTGCTTGTGTCCTCTTTCTTGTGTGCGTTTTGGGGTTGACCAATCCACTGTTTAGGGAACCTGGCACTTGATGTAGGAGTTGACTCCCCCTCCCACAAATGGGTGAAACCTAGGGAATCATTCTTTCTCTACGATTTGGGCTTTATTTTGATCATCTTTTGATGGCCTTTGTGTTCTAGGAAAACAACCTAAGAGGTGGGAGAGGCAGGGATGAAGTTCCTTGTACCTCAACGTTTCCTCGGATTTTGAAAGTAATTTGTAGAGATTGGATAATGCAGAAAGAGTCGGTTTGCTTTCAGCTGTGCAGTGTTGTTGCTGGAGCTGTTTCCACTCAAAGGTATCCAAAACAGTCTGAACCCACACATCATGGTTTGACTCCTCAACAATGTTTTCCATTGCAAGAACCTTGGGGAGTTCTGTCTCGATCATGCAGGTATGGGCTTTAGTGTTTTCCATCTCTTGTCCATCGCATGTCCCACTGTGTAGCAGGTCCTCGGTTTTGTGATAGAAAGTCTGTACGGTTACGAATGCAAATGGCCACCTAGCCCTAGAGCTCCTACATAGTGCCCTGTAAATGTCGAGAAAATGAGTGAAAGAGAAGCCCCTTAATGCTGGCTTATTGTGTTTTTGTGGCCCAGACGAACCCCCACCCACTCGAAGGTTGGTGCTGGTGAAAAGCAAAAAAGACCTATATGGGAGAGGACGGGTCGCCATGTTCGAGGGAAACAGCCAGATCTGAAAGGAATATGTCAGTGCTCTCCGAGGAGGAGGTGGGAAGCTCAATGGAGGGGGTTAATTCTGGTGGTGTACTGCGAGGACCCGCAACGTACACAATTTTATGCAGAAATGGAAGACTCTGTGGGCGAGGGAAAGGTGTGTGCCTGGAGCCGTCATCCAGTATACCGGGAGCTGCGGAATTGACCCGTGGAGGGTAGTCAGTGCACCTTGTATATTAATTGAGGATTAACCTCACTTGAGCTCACACCCTTCTATCATAAAAAGAAGTTGTGGTAAACGGATCAGTAGGATGATGAGAGCTGGCTGATCTGGGAGAGGAAGACAAGGGCAGTGCAAATATATGACAGGTTGTGCTGCTGGAAGCAGTGGGTCGATTGGAAAAAGAGGAGCTATACCCACTGAAAGATATGAATGAAAAAAGTGGAAATTGGCAAGAAACATACCAGAATGTAACATGAAACAAATGACTTGAATGGGTGAAAGACACTGTTAAAATAGAAACCGATCCTGCAGATTCCATATACACAGCCCACGAGTGGAAAGAAGTGATAATATACTTGTCCTAGGAAGCCCATTAATGGAGGAGAGGCGCTCTGGAGTACAACTAACCATGGCAGAATTGGAACAAATCATTTCCAAGGCGGAAGATAGACTTGAGATGATGGAAAATAACCAGCTGTCAACAGAGGTGTTGGAAGTGAAATTCGAAGAGCGACTAAAGACATTGGATAACGAGAAGGAACTGTGGCTGTAGGTGGATGATAGGGAAAACTTTGAAAGATGCAATAACATAAGGGTGTGGGGGATTCCTGAGAAGGAGGGAAGAGACCAATGCTGAAGCTGAGACCAAGATGAAAGATGTAGTGGTGCTACTTTACAAATATTTGGACGGCAATGAGGTTTCATTTAAGAAAGTGCATCGAGCAGGAGGCCTGACAAAAGGACCCAGATCAATGGTGGCCAAGTGCCACCATTACATGTATTATACGAATATACTAGCAAGAGCCAGGAAGCTGGGTGCCTTGGAATATGAAGGAGATAAAATAAAGATCTTTCAGGATCTCTCAACAATGATACTACTTAAGTGGAAAGTATGTAGACCATTAACATTCTGGTTAACCAAAGATGTAAAGTATTGCTCAGTGCTCCAGATAAAATGTGGAAGTGGGAGTATTTTACTACCTATTTTTTAAAGTTGGCAGTAAAATGATTTTTACGGAGTTAAAATGTAATTCGAATTTCTAATCAGAGTATTTTATAAGTGGGGAAAACATGTTTTAACTTGAAAATGGAAATGTTTTTGTAATCATTATTTCTTTCCACCTAGTTATTCATGCACATGAAATGATACAGGTTTACTTCTTCTGATCAGGCAGGTATAGCAGTAGATTCTTCCTGTGGCACCACGTGCATTACTGGTCCAAACATATCCACGGAGCTGTGTGGGTGAAAGCAGAGGCACGAGGTCTGTTTCCTATTTTTTGCTGAGAGTATTTTTAAACCCTACTTTGATTTTTTGGGAGTATTTGCATGTTTTTAAGGAGGAAAAGTGTCTGATACACCCCTTATCTTTAGGGCTTGTACCGCTGGAGCTATTTATTTTCGCTGACCTTCATAAATAGAGGTACGGAGTACCGCTTGTTAGATACAGAAGATGTTCAGAGCACGCTGCATGAATTGGCTGAAAATCTGAAAAGCAGTGAAGACAGAAACCACATGAATAAAGTGAGTGAAACCACTACAAATGTGTTGATGGACATCAGCAGAAAAGAAGCGTTGGGATCGAACACATTCAGGAAGTAGAACGCCTCCTGACAAGAATTGCGAGAGATGCCGTACCAAAATATATGCTGATGGCCCAAGATGAAAGAACAACTGAGAGGGAGTTAGGAGGTTAAATGAGACTGTTGAAAGGATAACACAGATTTAAAAGGAGATGGAAACGTTTTCTGTGTTCATATATGTTGACATTTGTGTATAATGGATTTGACATATTCAGGGGGAAATAGCTCAAACCATAGTCAACCTAAATAATCCTGAAGGTCCAATGATGGGAGGGCGCCTCCAAAAGTGTGTGTTTGTTTATTTGTTTGCTTATTAAGGATTTTTTAACCCCTTCATAAAACCTGTCGATTTAAATGTTTCACTGTTGCAAAGGGGACAACTAACCTGGAATAGAGTAGAGGGAGAAAGGTACAGGGTATTGTGAGAAAAGATGGCAGAAAACAACGTTTTTTGTACTCAGAATGTCTTTTCATAGATAAGGCTGGTACAGATTTTTAAGGGTGTGAAGGTGGGGACATTAAATGTCAATGGCCTGAACTCTTCCCCATAAAAGGTCATCATTAGCGAAGGAAATGGGAATGGGAGACGTGCCTATAATGTTTGTGCAGGAACCACATTTTAAGAGAGGTGAGGAATATCGCATATATGGTAGGAATATTGGACAACTATTCTGGGCATCTGGAATGACTAAGCAAGGTGGGGTTGCAATTATTTTGAATAAGTAATTTAAGATAGAGAATGTGCATACTAAAAGAGGATTAGAGGTTAGGTTGCCCCTGGCAAAGGGAACGTAGAATCAAATAACTTCAACACCGGTGGTTGCTTTGTGTGCCCAATCAGGGGCAGGTATCCCTTGTAGAGGCAGCTTTACAAATGGTAGAAAGATGGGCAGAAGGAATGAAGATGCTATAGGTTGATTTCAATCTAATAATGGGCCCGGCAATGGATAGATGGCCTATATCTAATAGAGGACAGCGATGAAAGACAAGGGAGGGAACGGGCTTGAAGCAATGCTTAGAGCATCATTTTCTGTTTGAGGTGTGGAGGGAGATCACCCATAGATAAAAGCATCACTTATTTTCGGCCCAGCACAAGTGCTTTACTAGGATTGATTTAGGTGCTTATTGATTATTTGTTGGTTGAAATGGGGAAAAAGTATCTCGTGAATGAAAACAATATGAAATCAGAGGAACGGTTGGACCATGATATGGTCATGATGGAATTGGAATTTCGTGTGCCTTATGGAAGAAAAAAGCAGATGCAATACATGGCCCCAGCTGACGAAGCCTTTTTTCTACTATTGCATTGCAAAGACCATCAGGTGCAGGAGCAGTAGATTTTTTTTGTTTTTTAGTATGTTTATTAGCTTCACATAACTCACCTGATAATGGAAATTATCCACTGTAATATCAGCAAGATCAGTATTGGAACCTTTCCCCAAAGTGGCAGAAATATGTTTTTCCCAGTTTTGCTTAGATGACCCAACACCGAATGTTGAATTCCTTCTATAGCTATATACTGTTTGCCAGAATAGATGTGAGTTATCAGCCTTATTAATACCCACCAATTCTTGCCAATCATTAATGCATGAAAGAAAGACCTTTGTGCGATTTCGACCATTTTCTATAAGTAATTGTTCTTAATTTGCATGCCATTATTAACGTATCTTTTGTAAGATTACTGATTATAATGCACCACAGACTTGTCTGCAATTACCTTTTTTATTTTTGGATATCTATATCGAACTTGTGACGTACTCTAATTTGATTACAGCTAGTTCTTCTAAGTCCATGAATTTTAGTCAAAGAGTCCACAATCTCAGTGTAGTATTTGAAATATGACTTATAATTATGATAATACCACTGTCCATTTGTCATTGCTGGTCCATTCTAATGCACTTTGTTATTGATGCTATCTAGGATTTTAGTGTACCACCTTAATCTCAACTTGTTCACATTTGTCAAATATTTGTTCCACTGGTGGATAACTAACGCAGGAAATTATAATAGGGTAATGATCACTTTCTTCACAGTGAACTACTCTCATGCTACTAATGGAAGTAACATCCGGACCACTCAAAATATCTAGTCAATGGTGCTTGCATGAGAAATTGTTACCCAAGTGCAGGGGCCCTCAACATTTGGCTCTCCTGATGTTTTGGACTAAGACTCCCATAATCCTCACCATTGACTATCCTGGTTAGGGGCAATGGGAGTTGTAGTTCAAAACATCTGGAGAGCCATAGGTTGCAGACTTCTGTGCCTTGTGTAATTCTTGGGGATCTCGTCTTTAATTCGTCCATTCAACATTCAAAGACGTAGAGGCACCCTGTTTTTATACCATGCCCTACCCTTGCCATTCTTTTCCTTTTGTTTTGTTGGTGGCACTGCGACATTGCCTGATACAGTGCCACTATCAAAGAAGACACCATAGTTGCTATTCTTGGGTGATGGAGTAAAGGGAAGTCACACGAGTCAGGTCAGGGAAGTGAGACTAATCCTCCCAAGCATGATAGTGGTTTCTTTAAGCCTCCCTGTGTGTCAAGACCCAGCAGGACTTGTTACACATGTGGAGTGGTTCCCAGAAGAGTTCTGGGTGAACTTAGTCTTCAAGACTTAGGTCTTGATAGACACTCACCAGACCCTTCAAGCACTTCATCTCAGTATCAGTCTGCCTTAGCCAAGCCTAAGGAAAAGCCTAGGCCTAAGAGGAAACCCATGGCCAGAGGAGTCAGCAGCAGAGGCAGAGGGAAGGAAAATATTCCCCCTGTCCTACCTACAACAACTGTTGAGGTAGTTTGTAGAGTCCCTATTCCAGGTTTGGAAGAAGGATCGCTAGAAAATCTTGGATCCTATAGGACTCCTGAACTTCTTATCATGCTGGGATAAGTATGGGCCAGCAGAAAAGAAAACCATCCTAGGTAGGCCTATAGAGAAAGGCTTGCTTCCAATGGGAGGACTCCCCATCCAGTGAAGCAAAGAGTTCAGCAGGAAGGTGGGTTACTGGAAAGTAACCCCACAGTGCCCATCAGAGAACACCTTGAGAGGTTGGAGGTTTCTCCGAATGTGTGGCCCTTCCGCCTACAGTTTATTTATTCTTGTCATTTGTAAAACACACCAAACCGGGACGCATCCAGGCGCTGGTTACAGAAATCTCACATTTAGACATTTGACAGTTGGGTGGTCATAAAGTAAGCAAACATTTTCCTTGGAAGTGCATTGATCAGCAATCCATAAATATTAGGTTATACGCAATGCTCCAGATAAGATTTTAAAGTGGGAGTATTTTACTCCCTATTTAAAGTTGGGGGTAAAATGATTTTTTAGGGTGTAAAAAAGCAAGTTCCATTCCCAATGGGAGTATTTATGAAGAGAGTAAATATTGTTTTGCAAAGTTATACGTGCACATAAAAAAGGTACACGTTTTCTTCGTCGGGCCAGGCAGTAACAATAGTAGACCTTCTTTCTATGGCCTGATGTTTACTACTGGTCCAAACATAACGATGGAGCTTTGTGGATGGAAGAAGGAGGGCATGCTCCTTTGTGTCCCTTTCCCATTTTTATCTGGAGAATTTTTACTCTATATTTTTATTTTTGGGTAGTATTTCTATTTTTAGGGAGTAAAAGTGGCCGATACACCCCTTATCTGTAGGGCTGGTAATACATCTTGTGTAAAGAGCCAAGTTTTCAAGGCTTTCGTGAAGGTCCAAAAGGATGTTTCCGCTCTTACATGAAGCGGAAGGACATTTCAGTGCTTTGCGGTCACCACCGGGAAGCTGTGGTCCCCTGCTTTCTGTAGTTTGAATCTAACAAGGGCTGAGAGCTGGGAGTGGGAATCCCTGGTGGGTCTGTTAGACTGGGTTCTCTTGAATGTATACAATGGATATCTAGGGGCAGTGTTTGACAAACATATGTGTGTTAAGGTCTAATCTGGATACAATGATGGCTCAGAGTAATACAACTGTCCGCAGTCTTGAAAGTTCTGCCAGCATTGATACGTTTAGTTGTGTAGGCTGAGGACGAGGCTAGAGCATTAACCTGTCTAGTTAGAAAGAGGGAAGAGTAGACCCCAAGGGTTTTGACTTCTTTGGAGACTGGGTTGGTGTTGCCGTCGATGATGAAGTTAGTGTAAGCTCCATCCAGTTTGTTTAGGAGGTTTTGGGATCCGAGGATAAGCAACTCTGTCTTTTCGTTGGTAAGACATAACGCATGCAGGGTCGTCCAGGCTTGGATGCTTTGATAGATTTTATTCAAGAGTTAGAGTCAGAGTCGTAGTTGCCTGATATAGGAAGGAGGATTTGGGTATTCTCTGCGTAGTTAGTGTAGACGATACCCAGGGTGTCAAGGAGGTCAAAGAGCGGTTTTGTGAATATATTATAGAGTGTAGGTGAGACACAGGATCCTTGAGGGACTCCACAGGATACTGAGGCTGGTGAGGTGGATGCATAGGGAGTAAAAACTCTCATTTATCTATTGGAGAGGAAGAATTCAATCCAGGTTATTGCCGCAGCTGAGGACAAGTGTTGACAAAGGATTTTGTGGTGCACCAGGTCGAAGGCAGCAGAGAGATCTAGGTTGAGGAGGAGGGCTAACTTGCCATTATCTCTGCATTCGTCCATTTGTATTTTTGGGTCTAGAAGTGCAGATTCCGTTCCATGACCTGGCCAGAATCCGGATTGACGTAGTTCGAGAAGATTGTTGGTTTCAAGATACTTGTGGATCTATAAGCATGCAGCTCTGTCCAGTATTCTGAGTAAAAATGCAACTGTTGTGATCGGCCGATAGTTGGTAGGGATCTTAGGGCCAAGTGATGGCTTCTTTTATTTTTAATTTTTTAATTTTTAATTTTATACGGTTTATTACAAACCTTTAAAATACAATTAATTCCAACACACAGTTCAATCACTACATTTCATAATAAAAATAAGAGTAGGTGAGTTCTCTGCAGAGAACACGTGCAACACGCTACTTCGTTTTAAGTGCAGTCCTTCGCTGCTGCCAGGCCATTTGTCATCTCGTCCAGAAAGTTGGTCAAGGCAATTGTTAGTTTCCTGTTTGAATCATCAAAAAGTACTTCCACCAATCCTCAACGTTAAAGGACTGTGTCTCTGCAAGTAACTGCCCCAAATGCTTTGTTCTTTCTAAGCAAAGGGCTGAGCAGTATAGGATCACGTGCTTTAGCGTTTCGTTCTGTTGTTTACATAGCCTAAAAGCTTGTTTCATCCCAACGTGTGTAGCCTATTGGCTCAATCTCTCACCGGTCTTGAATAGATTGAGTCGAAACTTCATGTACAATGGTCTTCGATGCCAGTCAGGGAATTTCCTTAGATATCCCTGTGTTTCGTGCATTGCTTTAGCTTCACTTGGTACGTTCTTCATTAACCTGTGATTCTGCCTTTTTTCTCCAGTCAAGATCCCATCTTGCCTCCAGATAATTTTTTTGGCTAAATTCGGATTAGTATGGAGCGTTTTAATGTCAATTTCAAGATCTTTTAGTATTTTATTGCATCGATCCGTCCACTGCGTCAATATGCACGGTTTATCTCCATTACCTGGATTGTGCAAGATTTGGAATTGTGGAAGGATATCATCCATCATCATTTTTCGAAAGAGAGAGAGCATGTTCCAGCAAACTCTTGCATTCAGTGATGTTAGATTTAGTTAATAACGAATGCAGGCTGTAGGGTTCCCTTTTGGAAGCCAAAAAACTTTGGACCAGAAGGTGTTTTCCAGCATTGCCCATGTTGCGGGTGAACAACCTAGAGCACATTTTGCATAGGGACTTTTGTTGATAAAAAGCAAGCACTGGTTTCAAGGAGAACTTTCCGTATTTTTTGTTTATCACAGCTGCTTGAATTGCCAGTTGACGACATTTAACTTTGACATTTTCGACCCAATGTGCGTGGTTTAAATTTGAGTTGATCTTCATGCCTAGATATATAGAATCTGTTGCAATGCTCAAGATCTCCTTTCTCAGATGCCAATGGAATTTTTTGTTACATCGTGTTTTGTTTTTTATTAGGTCTTGTAGTAAAAGGATTTGCGACTTGTTTGTGTTAATGTGTTTGTGTTGTTTCTGTTAATGCATAGGCCATTGTTGTTGACATATTTCTCCAGAGCATGCAATTTTCGCTGGAGGCCTATAGGTGTTGCATCAAGCAGGATCAGGTTATCTGCATAAAGGAGCCAACTTATATGCGACCCATGAAGTTTTGGTGGAAATGAATGAACACTTTCAATGGTCTCACCTATGTCTGAGAGGAACAGATTGAAGATGATTGAAGCCCGCGGGCAACCCTGTTTAACGTCGCAAAACGTTTGAATTGCTTTTGAGCTAGCTCCAGCTCGGTCCAACCTGATCCTAACTTCAGTGTTAGTGTGCAGTTCTTTGATGGCAAGAGCAAGCTTATAGGACAATTCCATTTATGTAACTTTGTCCACAGAGATTTGCGATCTATACTGTCAAAAGCGTGAGATAGATCTATGAGGGCAAGAAAAACCTTTCTTCCTGTTCTTATGGCTTCCATTTTCATGAGGTGTATTATAAGGAGATTCAAGCCACACCCCACGCCCCTGACAAAGCCAGATTGTCTATCGAAATGCTGGCTGGAAATGATCCACTTGTGGAGTTGCTGTTGAAGATGAGATGCATAGTTTTTCTCAGCACATACAGAAGTGCGATCGGACGATAGTCCTTAGGGTTTGCCCTGTTGTCTTTTTTGAAAATAGGTACTATGATTGCACTTTTCCAAGATGTGGGAGTTGCACATTCCAGTGTGATTTTTTGTGAACAGTAAGTAGCAAAAGTCCACCCATATCTCTGGATTCCTTTTTAACGTGTAATTAGTCAGGCCGTCGGGGCTTGGGGCCCGCAAGGAACTTATCCTTTTGATGATGTTCAAGATGTTTCCTTTATCAAATTTGAGGTTCTATTGTTTTACTTTCAGAAGTGCGGGTTCTTGGCTGTTTCCCTTTTCACTATACAACTGGCTATTGTATGTTACCCAATCATTTTCGACGAACATGTTGTTCTGAGTTGCGGATTGCGGTCCACTTTCAATGTTAATGACCCTCCAGAAGTCACGAGAATTGTTACTGGCTAATTTGGACATCATGCTCTCTGCATCTCGGTATAGAATGATAGCTTTATGTGATTTTAGCCAGTATTTTTGTTTTATCGATCTTTTTTCAATAGAGCATGTCATTTTGTCCACGTTTTTGCAGTGTCTCATTTCAGCCCTCATTAGATGTTTCCTTCTCAAGACCTCGAGATAAAAAGAGTGTTTTGGTTTGAAAGCACAGTTCCGCAACCCTTGTTTGTTTTCAACAAATTGGGACAGCAAATGTTGATATTTGACTTTGTCATGTTCCGCACAATAAGTATTGTAAATCGTTTCCACGTCATTGTCATTGAGTCGAAGTCTGACCATGCCGGAGTCCACTGATACCTTGTGGTTCCAAAGACGAGGAGATTCCTTTTTAGATGTGACAAAAAATAGTTTCACCAAGTCATGGTCACTCTGTGATTTAGGGATCACCTGTAGGGAGACTGTGCATTCCTGCATTCTTTCCAACACGAAGAAGTAGTCCAAGGTTGATTTCTGACAAGTTTTCTTCTAAGTGGGTTTGGCAGGCATGTCTCCTTTTGTGTTTCCATTGAGCATTGGCATGTTTCTTGTGTCCATTTCAATGGACTATTGGGATGCCACTTGAGTGTTACCACTGATGTCCGAAACACTTGTATGTCTGGCACCTAGGCAGTTGGTGTTTAAATCGCCACACACGATTATGTTTGGTGAGATTTCTTCCTTGTTAATCTCGTCAATCAGTGTCGATACTTGATCAATGAATGTGATCTTCCCGGCAGCTTTGTGTTGCCAATACAAGTTGATTATGTGAAGAGGACCATGACCTAAATTGGATTTTCCTTCTAGAACGGTAGTGGTTATTTTGAATATATGGTGATATGTTCCTGGAGCTAGTGATCCTATACCCAGAACCTTTCCTTGCCAAAGTCAGAAGACCCGATGATGGCCTGCCTTTTTGCTTTTTGATGGCCGGGTTTATGTTAATTTTAATGTTAAAGGATATTTGTACCGTGCACTATCACCACCGGAGTGGTCCCCTGGCGCTCTGGTGGCTGTGAAAGAGGGAGGGGGGGATGAGTTAGTGGGAATAAGCTGGAAAAGTGCAAGAGAGCAGTGATGTGCTGATGGCAGCCTCAGCCCGGTGGGTCCGTCGGCTGGGCTTGGGGTGTTTTACGGTCGGTAGTCGTTGTGTGCTGTTGTGCAAGTCTATGTGGGGTTTGTTTTGTTGTTGCAGTGTAGTGAAGTTAGTGCTGATTGCTGCATTTTAGGCTTGTGGTTGTGTTTCGTTAGAGTTTGAGAAGTGTATGCAGAGGGATGAAATTGTTAGTGGATTGGTTAGTTGGCATTGCTGTCCTTGCAGTTATGTCTATGTCTGATGTTTGCTATCATTCACTATTCCATCGTTGCTAATTTTCAATATTCTGTCTAGATGTGAGGCAGGCTAGTGATCACGATTCCAATCAAGTGTTGCACTTACCATCATTCACAGTTTCATCCAAGTGTGGCGCATGCTAACATTCACATTTCTATCTAGATGCGACACAAGCTAACGTTAAGAATTCCATCTAAGTGTGCTACATGTTAATCATAATCCCATCTAGATGTGACGCAAGCTAAAATTAAGAATTCCATCTAAGTGTGGCGCAAGCTAACATTCACATTTCTATCTAGATGTGACACAAGCTAAAATTAAGAATTCCACCTAAGTGTGGCGCAAGCTAACATTCACATTTCTATCTAGATGTGACGCAGGCTAAAATTAAGAATTCCATCTAAGTGTGGTACATGCTAATATTCATAATCCCGTCTAGATGTGACGCAAGCTAACGTTAAGAATTCCATCTAAGTGTGGTACATGCTAATATTCATAATCCCGTCTAGATGTGACGCAAGCTAACGTTAAGAATTCCATCTAAGTGTGGCGCATGCTAACATTGTTAACCCTGTCTAAAGATGATGCAGGCTAATCTTAACATTTCTGTGTAGGTGTGGCACTAGTTAACATTGGCTAGTGTGTTAGTGCGTAATGCAATGCAACATTTACAGTCAGGCCAAGAATGGAATTATGCTTGTGGTCACAAATCTCTCTATGAATGCATGGCGTAATTCTATGGCAGTCTACATTATGGAGTTGTGAGATAGAGTGGCGAGGGCTTTCTGGAGTAGAGTAATTGCTCTACAACCCACCCACCCACTACACCTGTAGACACGCCTCGGAGCGGCTACTGTAGGAGCCGCTTTTTGCCTCGGGGCCCTTAGCCGAGGGGGCTGCCGGGCAGAGGGCTGCCCTGGGAAGGTCTGTTATGACCAGGTGGATGCACCAATCAGGGGAGGTGGACGGGTTGGAGGGGGAGGGTGGGACTGTGAAAAGGCCAGACATAAACAAAGGACTACACCCCACGGGCTGCACCCTTTGGATGCAGCCCAGAAACAGAAACAACAGGCTCAGAAGCCAAAAGAAACGCTAGACAGGCACCAGATTAGCACACAATGCTCACCAAAAAATATAGATACATAAATGATTAAATAAATATATATATATATTTTAAATATATTAGAAAAAACACTCACACCACTCCAAAAGAGTGCATAAAGCATGCCAAAAAACGGATTACAATCATTGTGAAACTACTCACTCAGAATCAACCAGTCCCTAAAGGTGCTTCAACACTGGTTTCTCCTGCCATATCCTTCCTCATGGCAGTCCTCAAAGCAAATGGAAAATGGCTGCTAGAGCCAAGCCACAAACACACCTGACTTTTCTAACCAATTGCAAGAGGGGAGGGTGGGACTGGGAAAAGGCCAGACATAAACAAAGGACTACACCCCACGGACTGCACCCTTTGGATGCAGCCCAGAAACAGAAACAGGCTCAGAAGCCAAAAGAAACACTAGACAGCACCAGATTAGCACACAATGCTCACCAAAAAATATAGATACATAAATGATTAAATAAATACATTTTTTCAAACTCATCTGAGATAGGACAAACCATAAGCCATGTTTCTTGTAAACAGGCTAAGCCCAGGCCCTCCATCCAGTTACATTGAAAAAGATGCGAAAAGCCTCTGGTGTTCCAGGAGCCAATGGAGTGGAAGGTCTGTTTTCCTTATGTATGACGTTGGCTCTGGTTTTGGTGTGTTAAGACTTTTGCCAGCCAGACCCAGTTGTTTGATTCCTGAGCAGCATTTCGGTATCCATTACAACTTGAGTCTTCGTTAGGTGCTTTATTGCTACAGGCGAAGGTTATTTTGATTCGCTCGCCTACTTGTGCCTCCTGTAAGAAGTTGTAAACTTCTTTTAGAGTATGCTCTGAATGTTTGCATGGTTTCTGCGAATTATCAAAGTTCCTTTGTTTTGGGTTGACATCACAAATTGACTTTTTCTGGATTGGTATACACTGCGCCTTCGGGCTACTGGGGTTGGATTCACAGACATTGCTTTGTTCATCTTTAGTATTAGCGATTTCAAGTCCCAGCGATAGAAGCACGGGAGCCGCCTCCAGCAGAATGTCGCATAATATTTTAGAGTCAATATACAGCCTCACTCTATCATTTTGAGATTCTTTGATCAACTCCACTGTTTTTATATCATTTGAGTCGATGGTCCTTAGGCTCGGCACGTGATGTAACAAACGTAATACAATGTTACCATTTAAAATCAAGCCGTCCTCATTTGATATAATACGCTCCAATGTAAGACAGTATGTGGAGTGGGGTTTCTTTGTAGGACTAGAGTGAGCGCTTTTGAAAGTGTGGCTCCTTTGGTGTGCTTCCATCTCTTGCACTCTGTGTAAGTTGTCATTCTTACAGAGTTGATGATTGGACCTGGAGTTTAATACAAGGCTGAAGTAACGTGGTTCTGGGGAAATCACCAACCCAAGCCTGCAGGTAAGTTTACTGTAAGGTTTATTCGGTGTGCCATACACATCAGAGAACCATAGTTAATAAGACAGTCAGTAGATACCGGAACGTCCCTTAGAACCAACTTCCATACTCCAAATGTCTCTCTTAGAACACACGGCTTCAGATAACAACAACACCAACACTCCACACTGACATCACACGTTCCACTGTCAGTGATATCGCCTCTCAAGAAGAACATTACAACAAAAGGTCACACCATTATCTTTGATTGCCTTAGCGTGGAAAATATTATGGGCCTCATTACACAGAAGGCGGTAATGGTTAACGGCCACCGTTAATGTTAACGGTGACCGTTAACCATTACCGCCTTACTACGAGGTCCCTTAGCGGGTTGGTGCTTTAACGCCTGCTTTTTGCAGGCGTTAAAAACCAACCCGCTAAGGGACCTCGGAGCTAATTACGGCACCGCAAAACTGCGGTGCCGTAATTAGCGCCTTCCCCATTCCCGTAGAGCCCTATGGGGCAGAAATGGGAATGGGGAAGGGCAATGGCGAAAGCGGGATTTACCGCCCCACCAACCTTGGAATGGGGCGGTAAATCCCCTTTCCACCAAGGCGGTGCCGGTATTTTACCGGCATGAGCCATGGCGCTAATAGCGCCATGGCTCACCGCCTTACGTGTAATGAGGCCCTATGTGTTGGCACTGAAGCTACAGGCCTAATGTGTGACACTTCCTTTTTTTCCGGGAATCTGCCAATTGTTTCAATTTTTCTCCCAACGTTGTAAAGGTTGGACTCACAAGTTTTGTCGTTTGTAATTTCTTGGGAGAGCTTGGTAAGAGCAATGTGCAAACTCTTGTCTTGAAAGCCTTGCTGCATCAAATGCTTTGTCAATGCTGGAGGAGTCATCTTCCATCCGAGTGTTTTGATTTATCATCTCCGGTTCTGCTCTGGGTGATTGTTTCTCGTCCATGTCCTCATCATCTTCGTATGTGGACAAGTTTTAACAGGTCAACCATAGTTTCATCAATATTAGATGTTTCGATCTCCGTGTTTCCTTCATTATTCCTTTCGGGGATGGCCATGTCCACAGTTTTATTTTTACGTCCTTTCTCCGTTTCGTCACCCACTTTGTCTGTGTTTAATGTGAAGCTACCAGACTTGATGTTACGTAAGAATTTTCTTGAGTTGTTGGAAGTTCAAGACTTCTTGTTGGTCTGATTTTAGGATTTCTTTTACTTGAATTGGTTTGGATGACAACTTTCTGTCTACTTGGCTGTTTTTGGCATTGAAAATTGAAAACACTCCATCCTTGGTTCCATTAGCGTTGGTGCAAGTGGACAGTACAGCTTCCGGATTGCCTATTATGCCATTGGCACCAGCTGAAGTGGTTAGTTTTTGTGTGTCCATACTTTCGCTTTGCAAAATGCTTTGCCTTGCGCTTGAGGCCAATGGAATCACATGTGTCTCCTGCACTGAGTTTGAAGCCGTGCCAACCAAATGCACATGAGTACCACTATGCAATTCAGAGATGTCGAGCCCTTCATGCAAGGTGTGTTCAGTATTGGTTACTTTGTTACAAACTTTTGGTCTCGTTTGTCAAATTTCTACGTAAGTGCCTTGGTTGTATTCACTGCCAAGTTATGTGTTTCACGCGTAGGGTTGTATTGATTATGTTTTAGCAAGCCCAAAGCCTCTTTGGCAACTTCAGCGAGTAACTTTTTATCTTCGCTGTTGTTGCGCTTTTGGTCTGCCAGAGGGTTCACTGAGCTGTCAAATCTTTTGTACATTTTGTTGAACGTTTGTTTGAAAAGAGTGTTGTCAGAGTCCATGTTCACTAACTTAAAATTCATAAGTGCGGCCAACGTGGTCAGGTCTTTTACGTTATCATTCACTTGTTCGTACATTTTTATGAATGGGGAAATGGTTATTGATAATGAGGACATCAGGATTGGTTGCAATTCCTCAATAACTTTCTTTGCCATTTCTCTCAGTTCAAGGTTAGACTCCTTTTTTCTTTTGTTCGCTTTGGCATGAGAGCGCCTTATTTTAGGAAAGTCACGTTCCATAATTGAAGAGTCTGTTGTGGAGTCATCGTAAGAGGACACATTATGGCAGTATGCCACACCTCTTAAGAGTGGTTCCACAACTAAGTGTGCATTGTGTACCCAAGTTGTTCGATTCCTAATATGTTTTGGATTTTTGTTGTTCCTCATTTGGGAACAATGTATGCCTGGAGAATGTCATTCCTCAATCCTTCTTAGTTTTTGGGCCCCGTTGTTCCACTTAGTCAGAGGGGGGGCTCTCAGGTGTGATGGTTTTTGCACCTTCCTTTTGATGTACAAATCTTTTATTTTACAAACGCTCTTCTTTATTTTTGATACTTTTTACTGTATTTATTTGAGTTAAATCTCGTAGAAGTTTGTTCACTACTTCTATCGAGTTTCTCCTTTCGTTCATGTCTGGAAACGGGGAGCTTGCAAACTTTGTTTCGAGAATGAGAGAGTTAGTGTGTTTTCTGCACTCTCTGTTGCACAAGTGTGGATGTTATTTTTAACGACGGTCAACGTTGAAGGAACCGTTGTTGAATGGGACGGCGATCCTAAGGGTTTATTTTCCTGCAGGTCACCTCGCTTTTTTTCAGAGGCATTTGACACATTGTCTTCATCCGTTTGTGTGTTGAATTTGCCAACAGTCAAACCCGGGTAAGTAGAGGTGTGTAAAAATACTTTGTCCTCCAGACCCGCCCACCCCACGTCTCGGTCCTCTGCGCCTTGACACTCAGTGAGGCCAGATAGTCTTTGATCACCCGCAGTGCTCTCCGTGATCATTTCCGTACTGTCTGTAGTGGCTGAATCTTAGCTGCCCGCAGTCAGCCAACATGTGGGGTCGTTAAGGGCATTTTCCAAGGCAGAATAAAAGATTATTTCCATGCACAACCCAATATCCACGCCAATATCCACACCACGCCGAGCACACCATGCTAACACGCGCAGCTGGGGGATTACACATGGCTCCGGCCCACATGTATCCACCTCAACAGGCAGCTCAACCCCCCTCGCGGCAACATGCGTCGCCAGACAGGGCCACCTGGTAAGTCATGTCTAGATGTTTGCCGTTGCTACAAGTTCTCACTATGCATGGATCAGCGTGCATTGAGGGTGTGTAATGAAGTGTGTGGTGGGGTAAGTGCACAGCTGGAATTTCGCTGCTCACTCAATATTCAGTGGATGAAGATTTAGTAAGATCTTGATGCAAGGTAGTGGGAGACTGACTTTCACCCTCAGATACGATCTCGTCAGCGGTTGTTGGATTAGCTTCCCTTTCCCCTTGCCTCTTGTCAGGGAGGAAGGCATGCCAGCAGGGTCCATTTCCCACGTGCACAGCTCAAGAGCTCCAAGACTCCCAAGACTCCGCTCGACTCAGCGACCACTCCACGGTGAGTCAGAGCAGTTAGCAAGGTTACTCGTCCTCCTCAGTAAACACAGAAGAGCCACTCCTCAGCTCAGCAGACCACAGACTCCCAAGATTCTGCTCGACTCTCTGACCGCTTCCAAGTGATGGCTTCTTCCGGAGTGGGAGGACCCAAGCGTCTATTAGGTTGGTGGGCACACTTCTAGTGGAGAAGGAGGTGATGATAAATGACGCGATGATTGGTGTGCGACACTCCCCTGTGGTTCATCCTAACGTCAGGATACCACCAGAGTGGTCTAACACACATTCTGGCCCATGAATGGGTTCCCAGAAGAAAACCAATGTAGGAGTCTCACTATCTGTCTCTAGGTTGACAGGTGTGAGACAAGTATTCAGTTACTCACTGACAACATTGAAGCCTTCAACAGGACACAACGCATCTCCACGCCCACCCAAACTGGAGGCCACAGCCTCGATGCGATTTTCAGCACCACCAACAGCATATCCACAACCCCTATCGTGGACAGATCACTCAGCAATCTTCTCCGTACCACTCAAAATTATGGCTTGCGCCCAAGGCCACACCCGACCACCACCAACCTCCACACACCCGACCACCACCAACCTCCACACCTCTCACTCCACTCTGGAACAAAGTCGTTATCACCCCAGATCTAGCCAACTCTCTCCTCACCCTAACCACTCTCCCTCCAGAAAGGCCCCCCTCGTCCAACTCTTCGACCTCTGGCTCTCAAGCGCCCTCGTCCCCCTCACTCCAACAAAACAGCCCTCTCAGAGATCAGGACCCACACCCAAGTGGTACACGGCCAACCACAAATCACTAAAAACAATCAAGCACCATCTGGAATGGACCTGGAGAACCATCTCTACCGCCCAAAGCAAAACCGCCCTAGTAAAACTAACCAGAGCATATAGATTGGAAATGAGAAAAATTAAGAAAGCATTCTATGGGAACAGAATCTTAAACTCTCGCAACCCAAGCAAGCACCTCATAGAATCATTTTTTAATTCAATTCTCTGGGCTTCTCTAACTCTCCCCAACCCCCGCCCAACTCCCAATTCCTATGTGACACCTTATCAGAACATTTCCACAATGTCGCTACCAACAGACACTCTGCCATCATCTTTAAATTAGGACACATGTTCCCTGCCCATGCACAGGCCGATACCCGTCCAAACCCCCTTTCCATACAAACCTTCACCTCTGTCTCTCCAATCTCACACCAGGAGTTCCTCTCGATCCTAGCACAAAGCAGCCCATCAGGCTCTCCTGAGGACCCCTGTCCGCCCACACTCCTCAAAAACATCCTAGCATCAACCTGTGCAGGCAGTATCACATGCTCAAATCTCCACCACTCTCTAACATTGAGAACCTTCCCGGAAGCCTTCAAAACTTTCTACATCAAAATCCTGCCAAAAATCCTTCACTTGACCCACTCCTCCCCCAGAACTACCGGCCCATATCCAGCACGTGCTTCATGGCCAAACTCATGGACCACCCAGCATACAAGCAGCTCAGCCTTTTCACTGAAGCCAACTACCACTTGGATCCTACCCAATCTGGCTTCAGACCGCTCCGAGGAACGCTGTACTCAACCTCCTTGACCTCTCTGCTGCCTTCGATGCCATCAACCACACCATCCTCCTAGACATGCTAGACTCATAAGGAATCAAACACTGCCCTCTCTTGGATCTCATCTTTCATCTCAAATCGCTCACAAATCATGCTTCTCCAATCGTTCACCTCCACCTCACAACCAGTAACAAAAGGGGTCCCACAAGGAGCATCCCTATCCCCCCTCCTCTTCAACATCTATCTAAACCCACTCCTCGCACTCATCCGCCCCCACTATCTCACCTGCTACAACTACGCAGACGACACCCAGATCATTCTTATAATCCCAAAATCGCCAGTCTCCAAGCATTCAGATCTGTCATAATGCCTCTCGGATATTGACTACTGGATGACGACCAGTCCTCTATCCTCAATGCTGGGAAAACAGAAATCCTAGTCTGCAGGAAAACATTCTCCTTCCCCAAACTATTCCCTGGCCTCAGTTCCTAGCCTCCCCACCAGCAAACTCCACCTCAGTAAAAAACCTTGGTTGCACACGGGACACGGATCTATCCCTCTCCCAACACATCAACTCTGTATCCAGAACCTTTTTCTTCCATCTACGCATCCTCAGGCGTATCTTCCCAAACCACACCTATATTCAATGTTTCTCTGCCATCATCTCCATCCTCCTCTCTCACTTGGACTATGCAAACTGCCTTTACCTAGGCACACCAGCGTTTCAGCTAAGGAAACTGCAAAGAATCCAAAATGCTGCGGCCGGTCTGCTCATTAACCTACCTCCCAGAGAACTCATCAGCCCTACACTAAGAGTCCTCCATTGGCCTCATATTGGTCGACGCGCTACTTTTAAAGCCATGCGCATCACTCACTGGGCCGTCCACAACACCGGCCCGGAAATTCTAATTCACTCGCTACAACCCCTCAAGGACACTCAGATCTGGCACAGCATCTCTCCTAGTTGTCCGACATTAGACCTCCACCAGACTGGGCGTATCCTCCTCCATCCAAGCACTGATCACCTGGAACTCTGTACCCCTGCACATCCGTAATATTGACAATCACTTGGCATTAAGATAGGCCCTCAAAACCTGGCTCTTCCCTTCCCCCTCTTGAAATCCTCCCAATCTCTATACACTGACTCAGACACAACACTGCTTTCCACCAATACCCTCACGGATGTTGGTAGTGTTCGCAGTGGGACACTGTGACAAATTTTCAACCTTCCTCCTAACCCCCTCACTGACAGACGATTGTACATCACCTTCTGTCCCTAAGGGCCCCTCTCCCACGGCTCAGACTTTCATTTCAGGGAGACCACGACTGGCGAGACCAGCCAATCGCATCGGACCAAGAAAAACAACATTGAAGCCGAACTCCACTCAAGCTCACGGTATGTATACCTTGCACCACATCTGTGGACACAGGCCGCAGGCGCGGCCACCCAACCATGCACTCTAGAATGCAGCTATGGCTGTGCTATTCCGGTTGTCCACACTGAAACCCCTGACATGCCTCAACACCGCTGCCACTAGTATGCAGCGACAACCTACGAAAAAATGTTGGGCTAGCTGGGCACATATTGATTCTCCAGCACTGGCATTCTATCCTAAACCATCAACAGCACCCGCCCACGTACCTGACCTCCGGGCCGTTTACTGCAGCCTTATCCAGCCACCTAAATCCTAACCTGGGAAAATGCACACATGCTTCTTTAATTTAACTCTTAGAACCTCCTACACATGGATTGCAGTCACTGAGGGCATTCCAACCACAAAGCGCATTAAAGCCATACAAATGAGGAAAGAGCGCTATATAAATGGCAAATACAATACAATACAGGTTGGGGTGAAGGATATGTGATAGTCGGTTTATCATTGTTGGCATAAGATGCCCACCTTGGAGAAATTTAGCATTAGTCACTTAACCCCCAGCTGGGGGAAAAGAGAATAAAAAGGGAAGGATCCCCGGTGCACGACCCTTCAAAGAACAACAAAAAGAACGTTGAGAAGGAGGCATGAGTGGAGCCCCATTGACATTTGGAAAATGCCCGACCCTCAAACCGGAGGGTTGAACTGGCACCTCGCTCAGTGCCACCGCAAAGAAATATTACCTGGTTGATCCTGCCAGGACTTTGTTTCTGCAGTGGACGGTTGGCAGTAGGGACGCCACAACATTCACCAACACCACGGACCGGATCTTTGTTTCTGTGTTACCCTGTTGCCTGGAAGGATGCTGCACCTCTTTCATCACCATAGGCCCAGACACATTGATTGATGATCCCTGTGGGGGTGGGAAAAGCGCCCACCGTCACACCTGCCTCCCAGCGCCTGTCTCACCGCCGCCCAACCGGTCTGCTCCCTACTACGTAGCACTCTGCCAAGGAAGGGGAGAGCCGCTAAAAATACTGCTGGACCTGCCAACTGCCAAGGCAGGCCCCACTGACTCCCTGGGCCTCTGCTGGCAGATGCGGCCCGGGTGAAGGAACTTCACTGGGCCCCCACTGCTGCTGTTGTTAATGCCAGGCTGCCCCTGTTATATGCAGTCCGCCCTGAACCACTTAAAAAGACCCCCTGCATGCTGCTGCAAATGTTCCTGGCTGTGCCTGGTATATAAGCAGCCCTGCTTAGTAGAACTTTGGGCGCCCCTACACACTACTGCTGCCCAGACTGCCCGTAACAATACCTAGGAATATCCAAACAGAACCTGCTTCAGTTGAAAGGACCTTGGGACAACCCTGGCCACGCTGTCTCCCATGAAAGGTTTTTGTATATATTTTCTAAAGTGCATTTTATATGCACTCTTTTTAGTTTTAAATGACTCTTTCTTTAGTATATTGCAGCTGCTTAGGATTAGTGTTAGTTTTGTATAGTGTGTATTTTGATTTCCCCTTTTTTATATTAAAAGTTCAAAACCTGCGGGTTTATTGAGACTAAGGCAAGATATTAATATACAAATCAATAACTACAGAAGCACGTGAAGCAGCATTCCTTTGTCTGATTTTCCTTGTGTGTTTTATATTTCTTTTACCCCTTGTTTCTTTCTAGGGGTTTTGGGCAATCCTTCTAACAATTGCCTTTCCCGACCATGTCCTTTTCCTACAGCGGCACGCTCAGGGTGATCCAGACACTCAGGTATGTGAGGGTTGCAGGAAACAGGTAACAGACAGATTAAGTATTCATAGGTATGAAAAAGTGTATTGCTATGCCCGCCTACATCCGCCTCCCACCAGGTGTGCTAGATCCATCCACCTGCTACAGGCATCTTAGGGTCATCCAGTGGCAGATTGTTGTGAGGCAACTGGAGGTGTGTTAAGATTTAGCAGGAGGACGGAGGGATAGGAGAATATCTGCGTATTGTTAGCGAAGCAGTGGTAGCAAACGCCCCAAGGATGCAATGAGCTTGCCTAGATAGGAGGTATAAAGAGTAAAGCGTGGTGGGCTTAGGACAGATACTCCCCCACAGGTAAGGGCATGGTGGAAGAGGTGTGAGAGTTCCAGGAGATGGAAAAGGAGTGTTTCAGATAGGAAAGAGTGTGGTGTCCTTGAAACCAAGGAAGGAGATGGTTTGAAGGAAGGATGGAAGGATGGTCCACTGTATCGAAGGATACAGGGAGGTCAATTAGTGTTAGGATGGAAAAGAGATGTATTTTGTTATTTATGAAAATCACAGGGAAAGCATTGCACATTGAGCATAAAGAGCAGTGTTAAAGTTAGTGAAGACTTCTTCAGCGGATGGAAAGGTGGGATCAGCATAGGAGGAGAGAGAGTGTTGTAGGTCAGAGAGGTAGTCAGGGAGTTTGGAAGAGCTAAACATGCACTTAGTAATAGTTGTGGTCGATGGAGAGAGTGAGGAAGAAGCAGGAGTGGAAATTGGGGCAAAGATAATAGTTATCGAAGGGAGAAGGTGCAGTGGCGATAATAGAGGCAGAGAGTGCAGAGGAGTTGAGAATAAAGGCAAAGGAGTTTCCATTTGAATGGATAGACAGAAGAGTGAGCGGTTAAGTAGAAGGAAGTTAAAGTCAGTGGCTAGAGCAGCGCAAAGAGAGAGGGGCGGTTGAAGTTCTCAATGACAATGAGGTGGTGATTGGAAGGGAGAAAGTCTATTAGATGGGAGATGTGGTCGAATAATTGACCTACCGGACAAGCTGGCTTGTAGAGAGAGATAATATGTATGCCATAGGAGGGATTGATTGTGGAGATAGTGTATTCACATGAGGGAGTATTAACAGGTGAAAGGGGAGTAGGATAGATAGGAAGTTTGGAGGATGAAAACAGTCCTACACCACCACTCCTGCCCATGGGGCGGGGAGAGTGAGTGAAGGTGTAGGCAGGGTAATGAAGGGCAGCAAAGCAAGGGTTGCAGAGTCAGAGGGAAATATCCAGGTTTCAGTAAGGGTAATGAAGTCAACAGAAGGAGAATGAGAAAAGAAGTCTAAGGTAAAGGAGGTTTTATGGCTGATGGACTGTGCATTCCAAAGAGCAATAGAAAGAGAGTGAGATGTAGAAGCACAGCAACGATGAGTCTGAGAAATGGAAGCACTGGGGATAAATGCAAGAAGAGGAAGTGTAATGGAAGTTAGGGTTGGAGTATGTTTTGTGAATAGAAAGAGAGGTGCCGTCGAGGAGAAGAGATGGTGGGGATGGAAAGTGAATTGAGACGTTCTGAGTGGAGGAGAACAAAGATAGAAGTAGGAGGGAAAGGAAGATAGTATGAGAAGTGCATGGTGACGATGGAGATGGTGGGGGTGATTAGAGAGCGCACATGGTGTCACAAATGTTAGTGATTTTGGACAAGTAGGAGGAAAAGTGAACAGCAAAGAGAGGGAAGCCCAGATAGCATTTTGTAGGATTGACAGGAGAGTTTTTAGGTTCAGTGAGAGACTGTGTATATGAGAGTGAAGAGAAGGTATAAGGTCGGTGAAGTAGGCAGATTTTGTTGAGTCAAGAGCATGGATAAGGTCAAGGAGAGAGCCTTTTATAGGTAGTGAGAAGAATGGGGAAACAAACGGTGTGCCAGCAATGCATATGGAAACACACAGCTGTCTTTAGCTGTTGAATAGCTGAGGAAATCCAAGTTTAGGGGCGATGGGCGCAAAAATAGGATAGCGATAGTAAAAAGAGTTGCCAAGTGTGTTGAACTCTTTAATGGCAAGTCTGCTGGATTTGGGAGAGAGGCCTTGCAGAGAGTACTTCTCGTGGCCCGTTGCTCATGGCCATAGGGTCTGTTTTGAAATTTAGTTTGGTGATGGATGAGGGAGTAGAGGGTACAAGGACGGGCGGAAATGGTGAAGTGAATGAGCGAGTTGTCAGATGGAGAGGGGTCAATGAAGAGAGCAGAATAGTTGAGATAGAAGAATAGGGAGATAAGATTGAGGACGTTCCATGGGTGTGAATGGGAAGATTGTGCAGGTTGAACAGGTAATGGTTGGAGTGGAGTCAATCTGTAGCTGGCAGGGTTTAATGATGTTTGATAGGTTGAGGTATCACATGATGACCATGGGCATGTCAGGTGGGATAAATACATGTAGCAGTTCAAGTTCAGAGAAAAAAGTTTTGGGTGCCAGGTGGGTGGTGAATGAAGACAATGATGGGAGGGCTGGGAGGAAAACATTGACTGGAGATTTATTGAAAAAGATGATGGGGTGAAGTTTGAGGGGGGAAGAGGGGCTCGTGGTGTGTTCTTGCTTATCATTAGGCCAAACCCACTGTCTTTTTTAGTAAGCTGTTAAGAGTGGGAAAAGATGGTAAAGTCCATGTGGAGGGCAGCCAGAGTGGTTTGCTGTGGGGGAGATGCAGTTTTCAGCGATCATCACAGACAGTTTGGGGTCGTGCGAGGTGAGGTTGTTGGTAATGAATAAGGTTGTAAATGTTATGCTATCTTGCGTATGTATAGCACCTACTGCCAGACTCCAAGGCATCAAAGTGCTTTTGCCTGTAAGATAGGCAGAGGAGGAGTATGACCGAAAAAACAGGATGGTAAGGAGCAGGAAAGTCAAAGTAGATAGTTGGGATGAGGGCAAGGGAAGCCTGGGAAGGAAAAGGTGGCAGAGCTATGTGTACAATTGGGCCGAATTTATCTTGGGACTCAACTGTATTCTATGGTGTGAAAAGAGAGAGAGCAGGAAAAGAGGGGTTTGCTGAGGGGTTTGGCATTCTAAAAGCCCATGATAGGGTTACTTATGGTGGAAGGTGGCAAGGTAGTATGTGGGGTAGTAAAGGGTAGATGGACAGGATAGATGAGGTTCAACTGGATGGTGTGCATTGGAGAGGAGTGGCAAGACTGCCATTTATGGGGTGAGACGAGGATGGAGATCAGGAGAGAAAATGGGAGCAGGTGGAGTATTGGGTAAGTGAACAGGGTTAGGCATAGGCTATGTGAGAGGACAAGATATATGACACTTAGGAGAAGGATTAGGTTGGGCAGGAGCATGGGGTTTGGGGCAGTTGGAGTTTATTCTGTGGGGTTGGGGATGAACGTGGAGGGTGCATGAAAGGATTAGGCCAAGGGAGAGGTGGGGGCCAGATATGTAATTATATGTAGAGTCACTAGAGACAATGGGCTGAGGATGACAACAATTACATGTCACATGCAATAGGCAGTTAGCAACCAAAAATTACAATTTAAATGCAAAAGACAGGTAACAATGAAAAATGACAGGTTAAATGCTGTACACTGGTAGAGACTATAAATTACAGGTTAAATGCAATAGGCCGGTTGCAACCAAAAATGCTTAAATGCAATAGGCCAGTAGCAACCAATCCTTCTTACTGTGTGTTGCTTAAAAGGGCGGAGTAGCCGATTGATTTGATAAGGCGGTAGCATGTTGGCAGTGTTAAGAAAAGGGGGGGTTAGGTCCATCCACCATCGAACAGGGCCAAAAGCAACATTCCTCTAGCAGCGCAGACCCATGCTGGAATACCAATGGATGGGACACCTAGAGAAGAGGATTTAAGGGTGAAGCATGTGGCGGCTTTTTCCAGTTATGCCACTCCACAACCAATAATAACTGGAGAATTAGTACAGGGACATGCCGGGGACACAGCGGGCTGTAGTAGTCACAAGTGGCTAAAGCCCCTGCATGGAGCAAGCTGGGGCAGTCCTTTTGGCTCCCTACCTGGTGACAGAGGTATTGGGAGACCTTTACTTAGTTAAATAGTTTGTTGTCCATCAAGTTAGTCCCAACGCTTGCTATTGGAAGAGGGGCTGAGCAGTGAGTCATGCTTTTCTCTTAGGAGGGGTATGGGCAGGTACCAAAGTATAATTAGACCCAGATACATGCACAGTAAAATAAACCACAAATAATGTACTGTATAAATATAGACACATATATTTCATATTGCATCAAGGTTAAAAACACTATCAAATATGTACTTGCAAACATACACCAAAAGTAGTCAATCTAAAACAGAAAACACACTAAAGGTGTTCACATTGATTCCACCTCACTCCATAAAACACAATGTAGAGACTATCCTTACAGGGAAGAAATAGGCCTACAAGTTTATTAAAAAAGAGCAAAGGGAAAATAGAAAACAGGCCCTGAGGGGCAACTAACATCAAATAAAATTAGAATCACAGTACTGGGCCAGAATAGGTCCAGGTTCAACGTGCAAAACAAATACAAACTATGTAATCACAAGTGGTTACAGTAACAGCATTATATTGCATAGGAAAGAGTGCACTGAAAACAACATTTATTTTCTATCCCAGCAACGCTAAGAGCCCAAAGAGGTCCAGGGAGAAACTTTGCAGTACAGATAAGTACCATTAAAAGTCACTTTTCAAGAGTTTGCAAAGTTTGCAAACATTTCTGTTATAGAAATCGAGAAACACCTAGTAAGCATTTTGCAGTTATTGGGAAAAGTTATGTTAGTTCTTGTTCCACCTCACAGTTGCAGCAGAAGGAGCAACCATCCAGATTGGGAGCCAGAGTGACCCCCAAGGGAGAATTGTACCAGAAGGCAAGGAGAGGGAGTCCAAGGTCGCTAAAATAGAGATCAAAGGTAGAAAGTGGAGTTTAAAAATCCCACTGCTCCCAGACCCAAGGGGACCCCTTAGAATTAAACCAACTATGGGACTGGGGTCAAAGGACCAGGGGCAAGTTCTCACGGTGCTGGCTGCTAAACATTAGTCCCAAGAACAGCGGGTACACTTGTGAGTTTGGGTGCTGGGTTTAGGTCGGGTTAGCAGTCATTGGGTCTCTGGTTGATGTAACCTGAAACTACGACTGGGCCCGGAGCCAGACGAGATAAGTCGACAAAGAAGACCCCTGGAGAGAAGACCCAAGAAGCAAAGAACATGGCATCAATGACAGGAGCACTGACGGTCCCTGGCAGGTGTCACAGGTCCACCCAGGGGACCAGGAAGATGCAGCCAGCTAGCAAGAAAATAGTCCCACAAAAGCATTACTTTTTGGAGGCAATCCAAGAGTCCTGTGATGGACATCTAGGCACAACACAGCCCAGAAAAAGCAAAGGCAGAGCTTTGCACAGGATTCCATCAGCAAGGGACAACAGGGATGCAAGACCAAAGGGCCAGGGATACAGTCAGTATGGTTGTGAGGTTTTGCTCGGGCCCTCAAACCGACAAGAGGAATGATCACGCGGGAGCCGGGTAGCATGTAACCTTTCTTTAATTCAACGCGGCAGGAACTGCGGAACAGGAAGACCCCTCGCCCCCACCCTTGCCCGGGTCCGGGCATGTTCTTGCAGACGGCTCTGTAATGGTCCATTCCGCCGCAGGTGGCGCATTTCTGTCCCACTGCTGGGCAGTCACCCACGTGTGGGTATTCGTACCCGCATCGGTAGCACGTGGCGTCTGCGTGTTTCCCGCCTTGTGAGGGAGCAGCAAATAATTTGTTGATCGTGTCGTAGTTAGGCGTCTGGTGTTGAATGGTGACCTTGCCTAGACTATCCAGCTGCGACTCGACTGCCGCTTCCATTCTGGCTAGAGCGAGGATTTCCTCGAGGGACCTTTGCTTTTGGAGTCATTGTTTTCTGAACGGTTGTGATATGCAGCCAGCTATGACCTGAGATCTCAAAGCTTCCTCATTGGAGTATTTGTGGAACTCACAGTACTTCAGCTTGATGCGGAGGCGCATGACGAAATTGTCTAGTGACTCCCCTTTTTCCTGTCTCGTGGTATAGAATACGTGGCGCTCGAAGTCAATGTTAGTGTGAGGGGTGAAGTATTCCGATAGTTTCACATTAAGTTCTCCGTAGGTGACGGTGTCTACATTCATTAGTTCGCCTGCTATGTCCCTGACAGCAGGGCCTACTGTCATGAATAAGGTGTTTTTTAGCCTTGCGTCATCAGTCAGTCCGATTGCACCCGCATAAAATGTAAAGTCTCTTAGCCATATGACCCATCTGGGTCCCAGATCAGAGGTGACCCTGACATCGAATGGGCAAGGTATGGACAGGTTCTGGGAGGCGGTACCTGAGTCTTGTGCCTGTTGAGTGTCATCCGCCATGGCTCCCGACCCACCTGATGAGGATGCTGCTGGACTTGTTGGGGCCGACATGCCAGCAGCAGCGTGTGCGCTCTGGTCCGGGCCTGCCGCTTCTGTCGGGCCTTATGCTGTTGCCGAGGTGTAGTCCCGCTGCACGTGCTGTTTCCCTGTGAAGCACGTGGTTCGTCGGAGCCGTGGGCTCTATGTCGCTGAGGCCAGCTGTGGCGTATCCCCCAAGCCTTTGTGGGGTCTATCCCCTGGGCTCCTGCTCCCTGTGACGGTCCCGCGGCCTGCGGGGTATGGAGAGGGAGGGGGGGCAGAGTCATCCCACGCTCCAACCATTGGGCTTGCTGGGCCCGCTTTGTAAATCACTAGCACCCCCGACGTGGCGTGGAGAGAAACGGCCTGCATCCGCCGCGCTCGCGGTGCCGGATGGGCTTTCCTCTCGTGGCGGGTCCGCTCACATGAAGAGGAGCGCCGACGCGCCACGCCGCTCGACCGCGGTCCTCTGGGTGCCTGCAGGGCCTCAGGAGCGGAGGCGCGCCGACGCGCTATGACCGCTCGACTGCTGGCCTCCTTCTGGCACAGGCGGGTGTCGTACACCCCTCGTCGCCAATTGTGAGGTTTTGAGTGGGCCCTCAAACAGACAAGAGGAATGATCACGCGGGAGCCGGGTAGCATGTAACCTTTCTTTAATTCAACGCGGCAGGAACTGCCGAACAGGAAGACCCCTCGCCCCCACCCTTGACCCACGTCACTTCCCTTAACTGGGAACAATAGGACCGCAACAGCGGTCAGCCCACATAATGATGCGGGTGGGCTATACGTCCTGAGAGACTACCTGACAATGGTCATACCAGGATCTTTTGCTGCAGCCCATTATCACATCAGTCGTCAGTGAAGTTCAGAAAGGTATCTGAGGTATGGGCAGTATTGCCCACAGATGAACACATTCACTCAGTGGCTAGCCTCTACCAGCCCAACAATAACACTTTCGGCAGCACACAAAGGTTTGAGTGGCCAGCCAATCAAGTTGAAAAACTATAGAAAATTTACAAAATGATGCCCTATATCTGATGCCCCCAAATAGTTCATTTATTTAAAAACACCTATTTTGCATCAAAGAAATATATATTGTTTTAATGTGAAAATGTGTGCATACATAATGAAGACATATACAGTAGCAGACACAACATTCATTAATTAATTGATCTTTTATAACATGCTTAATACCAGAGATCAGTCTCTAAGCACAGGACCAGGATTCTAACCTGTGTTCACCTGAGTTGTCTTGCTTCACTTAAGACGATAAGAAGATGTGTACTATAATAAACCCATAAACAGGAAAAATTCACACTTACTGGGTTATTTCTGTAATCACAGATACTCTAGCGTGAGTGGTGAAGAGAAACTGTAGTAAGGAGTTGCTTGAGCAGTGTTTGAGTGCATTTGGCACCTTTCCCATCCATCACAGCTTCATGGTGAGGACAGTAAAATCTGCCACTGTTGGCACGCATCTGTATTAAGGGCCTTTATCACTTGCTTACTGTTCTCCATGATGGCGATAAGATCAGGGCTCAGGATCGTGAAGTGCTATAAACGTGGTGTTGTAAAATCCTACATCAGGCAAGGCAGTCAAGGTCCAGTGTTTAACACCAAGGCCGAAGATATTTCTTCCCCATCTTAAAGGCCCTATGCAGTGTGAGGTACCAGAAGTAAGGCTCGGAGACAAGGGGGGCATGTGTTTTGGTATAGAGATTTATTGGTCAATAAAGGTTTGGAACAAGGCCTCTCAATCCCTAAATCTAAGAAGGGGTTCCCTGCCACAAAAGAACAACAACAAAAAAAGTCTGTCACGTCCCCAAAAACTATTTCTGTCCTTCACTCTATAAACTAACAAAATGGTCCAAGGATGATCTGACTCTAAAGAAAATAATGTTCATCAAGCCAACATAAATGTTCTCAGCCAGTCGGGCTTCCAAAGGATTCAAAAACAATGTTCAAGGGCGTGACCTGGAGCGCCAGCGATGTGGTCGCTCCATAGATGGCCTCTGTGGGAAGCCTGAGGCGTTGCTTAATTTAACGCGGCTCCGGCGAACCATTCATGGAACTAATGCCTGTCACGGAATTAAGAAGGTGTCGACACTTGCTGGGGTGAAAAGGAAAGGCTGACGTCCATCGAGAGTACAGAATAGGAACAAGAAGCCCTGCGGATCCGCCACTGCACAATTTCAAAATGGCAGGCGTACCAGAAGCGTCCTGACACAGCGACTCAAGAGGGTCTGGAGATGGAGGCTTGCGGCCCCGTGTGACGAGGCGGCAGCTCCTTGATTGCCCTACACCTTACATGCAGTCCGGGATCCCCCCAGTTCGCCCGCCGGGTTCAGGTGAGGTGCCTGTATCCCTAACTCGCTCGCATCTGTGAAAGGTGCAGTGACTTCCACGTGCCCCGGCCGCTGGGCTGAGGTGAGATTGGACGGCCCAAGACCACAGACAGTGCCGCGGGCTAGAGTGCGGCTGCCGGGCTCTGCGGTGGATCTCTCCGTACCCCTGTTGAAGAGGGGGGCCCGGCCTCCGGCGGGAGCTCCCCCCTGGCTGCAGTGCTCGGCCGCAACACACGTCGAGCCTCAGAACCCACCGGATTCCTGAATGGGCGACTTCATCCCCCTTCCCCCGGCGCCGGGCCGCATCTACATCCTGGGGCGCTCCGGCCCACAGCAGGTCTTCACATTCCCCCCACTTCCGTGTGACGCACCAGCCAGCAGGCTTCCTCGCACGATGATGGAAGCCTGGGCGACATCGAGCTGATTCTGCAGTTGTACAGGCCCCCTTTCAGCCTGCATCAATATTTACCTTGGCTGCCATAGTGAGGCTTAATCCCATAAGTCTCTGAGATCCTCCCCGGTCCCCCATATTGGGAAGGGGGGAGCAACTACTGGTGGTGGCTCTTCCTCAGACCCCATGCACTGCCACAGGGTCCGCTGACCTCCCGGAGTCCTCCAATCCCACAAAGCACAGTCTCTAACTAGTCATTTAAGGAAGCCTGTATAGGAAATAAACCATATGAAAACCACTGGGGGCTAACCAAAGAAACAGCTCCCGCTCAGTGGATGTGATCGGGTATTGGATGCTCTACCTTCCTCTCCCTCAGTACTGAGTTACTCCGGAGCCCACATCCTTTTCCTGGGGCGCCCTGGCCCACACCGCGACTTGCCTCTTCCGCCCCCCCGCCACCCTCAGCACAGCATTTTGGCTACCTGTCCCCTCCAGTAGCGACGTACTAAATTCACCTGCACAGTGGGGAGAGGTCCCTACAGATTCCACACGGCCAGCACCAACAAGTATCCTGGTGTGACCTGGGTGCCTACGCCCCCCTTTAGAGGGTCCTCGCCTCTCGTTCTCGTGGAGTAACCGGCCTGCCCACGGTCTCCTTGGGGTCCTTGGCCACGTCGAACAAAACCTAAAACGAGGGCTCCTTTACTCATCTGACAGTGCCACGCTGCATCCCGAAAAGTCTTGCAGCGACGGATAACACGAGCCGAAGCATCTTGCTTCTCCCGTTAAGCACAGAAAGAAGGGGTCTGGCCATCGTCTGCAGCTGCTTCTCTCGCCTTGGTGGCCTCAAAGCTCCCCCCTCTACCAAGCAAGTAGACACCATGTCCAAGCAGTCCAAACTTATCAAAAATCCGGACATAGCCACAATGTTGCTTTCAGCAGATATGGGAAAGAAACTTGATCCCCCTAAACTCATGCCTCAAAAAGCCTCAGATGATAGAGGATCTCTAGCCACCAAAGACAATCCTGTTATGGACGCACCTCCGGACAATGGCTGATTCCCGCTCCCCCCAACCCTCACCCTGGGATCCTCAACGGCACAAGAGGCCCAAGAGTCCCCCTCCAAACCCGCCCACACCAGAAACTAAAATGTGTCACCTTAAACGTCAGAGGCTTGAATTTCCCCCGAAAAGGAAATCCACTCTTCAATGCTTACAGGACGGGGAAGCTTCAGTGGCTTTTTTGCAAGAGACTCATCTGGTTCCAGCGGATTACTCCTGCCTTCGCAGCAGACTTTTTCCCCTGCAACATTTGGCTTCCAATGGCACTAAGAAGGACTCCTCTTTGCAAATGGAGTCAGACCGCAAATCCTGGACTCGTTGTGCTGCCCGGAGGGGTGCTTTATCACAGTCAAATGCCTCATCTTCGGCCAACTTTATTCCCTCATCTCAGCTTACGCCCCTAACGACAACCAGGAGGGGTTCTACCGGGACTTAGAGGAAGCTCTCCTCCCATTCATCGAGGGGCAAGTCATCATTGGAGGAGACTTCAACTGTGTCCCCGACCCACTTATGGATAGGTCACACCCCCGTGCCCCAGAGACTTAAGGCTGGCAAAGGGCCTTCTTCACCTCTTTCGGAACCTAGAGGTCATGGACACCTGGAGAGTAATCTACCCTGATGAGAAAGACTTTTCATTCTACTGATACGTGCATAGAACTTTCTCCAGGATCGACCTTCTGCTGGCCTCCACCCATATCCTGTCCTTTACAGACAATGTCACCATTGACCCCAGGGTCCTCTCTGATCACACTCCAGTCACACTGACTCTTCGAGTACATGACCCCGATCCTCCTCCCCATGATATGATATGATATGATATGATATGGCATTTGTAACGCGCCTATACACAGGTGTTTCAAGACGCGACTAGGCAGGGAGGGGAGGAACAAGGGGAGACAGACAACGATCCTACTAGGCCAGGTGTCATTCAGATCGCGCAAGTGCAGGGGTGGGGGAAGGGGAAAAGTGCAAGGGTAGGGGAGGGGGGGAAGTGCAGTACAAGGTAAGTGGCGTAAAGTAATAAATAAATGGGGCCAGCTGGTGGCAAGTGCAAGGTAAGTGCAGAACAAGTGCTGGAAAAAAGGGGGGGGGCTGTAGGGATACAGAGACAGTCCCGCAGTGCAGAGGGGTTCCAGGGCATTAGTGCAAGTGGAGAGTGGCTGGGCCCAGGACCGAGGCCGTTAGGAGTGGTCCAGTTGCACCAATCCGTGCAGTTTCAGTGAAGAATATTAGCTGTTCAGCAGGGGAGAGGGAGAGAGAAAGCAGAAGCAAAGAGGAAGGTTTTGAGGTGCTTCCGGAACCGGAGATGGTTCTCCTCAAGTTTCAGGGAGGCAGGAAGGCTGTTCCAGAGGGAGGCCCCTGCCGCGGAGAGAGATCTACCCCCAGCTCGTTGCTTCGAGAAGCGGCTGACCCTGAGGGAGTTGGAGGCGGATGAGCGAAGGGCTCGGGAAGGAAGATATTTGGGAAGAGAGAGTTGAAGGTATTTAGGACCAAGGCCCCAGAAGGCCTTGTGGACAATGCAGAGGGTTTTGAACTTTATCCTCGCAGCCACTGGGAGCCAGTGTAGAGATTTCAGTCCTGGAGAGATACGGTCCCTGGGCTTGAGGCCAAGGACAAGTCTCGCAGTTCTGTTCTGGATGAGTTGCAGAGGGCGGAGAGTGGAGGCAGGCAGATTAAGATAGAGGCTGTTACAGTAATCCAGCTTCGAGAGAACCAGGGCTCGGGAGACAGTGAGCTTCTGGGGGAAGGAGAGGAAGGGAAGAATACCTCTGAGGAGGTGCAGCTGGTAGTGTGACTTCTTAGCGACGTCAGAAATATGAGGAGAGAAGGAGAGTGTGGAGTCGAAGATGACCCCAAGGTTTTTTGCATTTTGCATTGCAGGTAGGAGCAAGGAGGGGGCCAAGGGAGGCAGGCCAGAGAGCTGCAGGGAAGGAGGGAGTGGGTGTACCGATGAGTAGAATCTCAGTCTTACTGGCATTAAGGCAGAGGTCATTGGCGGCACACCATTCCTGGATAGCAGACAGACAGTCAGAGATGAGGGAAGGAGAGGGGGAGGCTGAGGGTAGCCTGAAAATGAGCTGGGTATCGTCCGCATAGCACTGGAAATTAGGGCAGAGAGCGGCGATGCGGTGGGCAAGGAGTGCCAGATACTGGTTGAACAGCCAGGGAGAGAGATTAGATCCCTGGGGGACACCACAGGTGGAGAAAAAGATGTCGGAGAGGAAGGACCCCAGTTGGACCTGGGAGGGTCGATTTGAAAGGAAAGAGGTCAGCCACGCCAGAGCCTGACCAGTGATACCCAGGTTTTCACGGAGACGGTTGAGCAGGATGGCATGGTTGACAGTGTCAAAGGCAGAGGAGAGATCGAGCAGAATGAGAACACACGGAGTGTTGGAATCGAGGTTCAAGAGCAGGTCTTCACGGATGTTCAGGAGAGCAGTTTCCGTGCTTCTAGCAGCTCTGAAACCAGATTGATGGTCATGAAGACTACCAACAGATTCAGCATGGAGGTTAAGCTGGGAGATGGCCAGTTTCTCCAGGAGCTTGCCCAGGAAGGGAGTGATGGAGATAGGGCGATAGTTAGCCGGGCAGGAGGGGTCGGAAGAGGGTTTCTTGAGAAGAGGGTGCACAAGGGAGTGCTTGAGGGGGGAAGGGAAGACTCCAGAGGCGAAGGAGTGGTTGCAAAAGTCAGCCAGGGCAGGAGCCAGGGAGTCGATGTGGTCCTTGATAGTTTTGGAGGAACAGGGGTGAACCTGTTTAGACGAGACTTTCATAGATCGGACTTGTCTGGAAACCTCGTCAGCAGAGAAAAGTGGAAAGGCAGAGAAAGAGGGAGGAGGGGTGACTGCAGAAGGGCCAGAGGAAGAGCCGGGAAGGGAGGGAGGGAGGTGAAAGGAGGAGAGCGAGGACAGGATGTCCTGAGTTTTAGAGATGAAGTGAGAGGCCAATGCAGTGCAGAGGGCCTGGGAGGGGACGGGAGAGGTAGAGACTGCAACAGGGTTGGCCAGCTCCTTGCAGATTTTAAAGAGTTCGGCGGAGTTGTTAGATGCCGCAGAGATGCGGGCTTGGATAAGGGCTCTCTTCTTGGTGAGAACTTGTATGACCCCATCTTAAGCGACATGGCGATAAGGGACTCCATAGCTATGTCGATAAAAAAAGTTTTCATGGAAAACCGGAACGAGGACACGTCCCCAGTGAACACCTGGGACGCCATGAAGGATGTGGTCAGAGGGGAACTGATCGCTCAAGGTGCAGCCTTTAACAAACGCAGGCATGCAGCCTGCACGGCCCTGGAGAACAAGATCCTTGAAGCTGAGGCCACCCATAAGCGGAAGGGTTGGTCTTCGAAATCCTATCGGGCTTTACAGACAGGATGAAAGAGGTTGGAGGCACACTATGCTGAGGCCACGGCGCACCTGCTAACCAAAACTAAACAGTGGGTCTACGCCAAAAGCAACCAAGCAAAAACAATGTTGGTGGACAAGCTCACCAAGGCCAAGAAGAGAAACACTATCCTGGGCCTCCGCGACTCACATGGCACGGTCCAATTCACAGAGCAGGACAAACTGTGACTGGCGGTGGCCCACCTCTCAGAGATAATGACTGCATCTCCAAGGGATCAAACAGAACAACAGGACTACCTGCAGGGCGCTGCTCTCCCTCACCTCAAGGCCTTGTCAAGGGACAGTCTTGAGGCTCCCATCTCAGGTGAGGAAGTCGACGGGGCCATTATGGGCCTCAAACCCAGAGCCCCGGGCTTAGATGGGTATTCCTCCCGATTCTATAAAATCATCTTCTCCCAGCTGGTGGCCCCCTTGACATCCCTCTTTAACTCTTTTGCTACCATGGGAAGCATCACCCCTTCTATGCAGGACTCGATCACGGTCCTCATTCTTAAGCCCGGGAAAGACCCCAGGGACAAAAGCTTGGCTAGGCCCATTTCCTTGCTAAATCTTAGTGCCAATATGTATTCTAAGATGGTGGCAAATCGCTTGGCACTAGTCCTCCCTGACATTATAGGCACGGACCAGACAGGTTTCATAACCCATAGGTCAACAAGAGACAATATTCGCAGAGCCCTGAACTTAATAGATGTCGCAAAACGGGAATCACAACAACTCGCTCTGTTGGCCCTAGATGCAACTAAAGCCTTTGATAGAGTGGACTGGACTTTCCTGCGGCTCTCCCTTGAAGCTTTCCACTTTGGTCCAACATTCCAAAAGCTGGTGTTAGCCAATTACCAGTCCCCTAAAACTCTCTTGAGAGTCAATAGTCTTCTGTCTAACCCGATCCCTCTCTCTTGTGGAACTAGGCAAGGGTGTCCCCTATTTCCCCTGCTGTTTGCCCTAGCCATGGAGCCCTTGGCTCAACGCATCCGCCTTAATCATAGGTTCAGGAGAGTAGCAGGTTTCTCCATCAATTTCGAGAAATCGGTGGCCCTGGGGGTTGGGATAGGTCCAGGGGAAAGAGAATCCCTAGAGAAGCAATGTCCAATACAATGGAGTGTCAAAACTATCCCTTACCTGGGGGTGCGGATTCCTGCCCGTCCAACAGATGTCTATCAGGCAAACTGTCCCCCTCTCTTTGAAGAGCTGGAAAAAGACCTTAACTGCTGGGTCTCGCAAGAGATCTCGCTTCTGGGCCGCATTACGGCTTGCAAGATGAACCTCCTCCCACAGTTCCTTTACGCCTGCTCCTCTTTTCCCATTTCCATCCCTCTCCCGCCACTGCGGCATCTTCAAAGGAAGATGATCAGGTTAATCTGGAGGGGCAGGAAGCCGAAAATTCCCCAGAGAACCATGATGGGCAGTTCCAGACTGAGTGGACTGGGGGTCCCCGACCCCCGCAGGTATCAGATAGCACAGCTAGCCCACTTTCAGTCATGGATGATTAGCTCAGGGTTCCTGAAATGGGTGGAGATAGAACAATCCTGTCTTCTGCTCCCTCTTCGCTTTCTCCCATACGCCCCCCAGCCACCACTGCGTCGAACCTGGCCGAAAATGCTGTCCTCTACTAAACACTTGGTGAAGGCCTGGGACTGGGCCCGGAAACATAAGGGCATTCCGGGGGGGCTGGACCCCTCCTCCCCAATCTTTCACAACCCAGCCTTTTTGCTGGGATCCTGCCCTTCGAACTTCCGGAATTGGGTGGCAGGAGGCCTTGAATCCCTAGGGCAACTCTTTGAGGAGGGCTGCCCACGCTCCTTTGAACAATGCAAGGCAGCATTCCAATTAGTGGAATCGGACAGGTTCACCTATTCGCAATTGCGGTATTGGTGCTCCCATCCCCTGAAGAGAGCGGCAGCAACTCGAGCTCCTGCTCCTCTGGAACTCACTGCGAAAGACCTGCCAGCCTGAGGGGAAGATCTCCGCTCTTTATAAATTACTGCAAGACGATCCCCCCGTCGCCAAGGCCTCCTACATGTCACAATAGGAGGCAGAACTAGGGCACACCATAGAGGACCAGACCTGGGTAGATATCTGGACGAGAACCTGTGTGTCCTCCCCATGCATCACCAACCGGGAGTGTGCCCACAAGCTGCTCCTACAATGGTACTACCCCCCTCTCCAGTTACACCACTTCCATCATGCTTTGGATCCCCAATGCTGCATCGCTGTGGACTCCCAGGGTGTGATGGACTTGTACAAAGATTAGAGAATTTTGGTCCCAGTGCCTCGCCATAATAAAAGACATTACTAAAGTGGCAATCCCTTTGGTCCCATAAACTATCCTTCTAGGTGCCCCGGTCCCGGCTCTTACCCAAGGATTGGCAGGAGGGCGGCCCTCATAACCCAACTTTTGCTGGCAGCAAAAATTACTGTGGCCCGCACTTGGAAGTCCGCGGAAGGCCCCCTGATGACACTCTGGTGGATTAAGCTTTGGGACATTTTGATAGCCGAGTAGGTTACTGCAGCCAAGGTGGGCACCCTTCACCGCTTTGCGAACATTTAGGCACCGTTCTTGAACTACGACCGAAACTTTCCGGCATTGACTTATAAGCCACGCCTAATTGCAAGGGCCCTGTACTCGGACAACGAACGGTTGCCACATAGTCTGGCCTAGCCGGACTGAGAGTGAAGGCTGTCCCATGGGGCACCAGGGGAGGGAGGTGGGAAATGTTGATTGCTTAAGTTGAGGTTTTGCGTTGTATCTGGTTGTTAATTGTATAATCACATGTGCGCTGACTTATAAATAAAAAAAATAAGAAATGATGCTCCAATATTAGGGAGTTGCTCCTTTCCCCTAGACTTCAAAAGGACAAATGTCTTTCCAATCTCTACTCATAAAACATAAAACACAAAGTTATCTCCCAAACAATGCTACAACACGTTACTCAGTCTTAGGATTTTAAAGCTCTTTGGTTCCAGCTTTCTATCTGAGTCCGAATCCCAGACTTTCCATACTTGAGGGGTCTTGATGTACTCTCCTGCCAAGACCTAGTTATTTCATATATTCTCCTTCCTTCTCATGTAGGGCTCCAGCCCCTGTTATTTCTGATTATATTTAGGGTCCCAGATCCTTTCATCCTTAGTGTTTCTTTTGGGTGTGGGTCCCAGACTCGCAATGCAACTTCAGGCTTGTTCGGTTTACTCTCCTGCCAAATGTAACATTAGTTGTTTTCAAACTTGCTTTCATGCAGAGTCCTTGACTCCCTTATGTGCTCTACTTCAATTGGGCGCGGGCCCCAGACTTGCAATTGCTGTCCACAATAGGCTGGTTCACCCTCCTGCCCGGCTAATGTTTCTTTTATCTTGCGTTTACTTGTCCTGCCTTAATTTGCCATGTGTTCATTATTGATCGGGGTAGCTACCCTCTGGTTTTATTTTTCTCAGTGTTTTAGACCAAAATGTTCTGGGACCCTTCTTCGGTCCTTTCCATGCTTGTCCCGATGTCCCCAGACCACCTCTTACTTCTTTGAAAAACCAGAGGGGGTTTCACGACATAGTCCCTGGGAATTCCATACTCAGTTGGCCAGGGAAAGGCCATTGCTTTTGGATGTTGACCCTGGGGGTGGACAACAGAGGGAGGATCACCTGGGTAGGGGGTCCTTGGGGAATGGAAAAGAAACATCCAGTGGTGAGACATGGTATCCCCCTGTTTCCACAACCCATTTAACCCCAATCTCTGTTTATTATTTGGGAAACTACAACTCCCATAATTCCTCCCTACATTGTCTTGACTAAAGTACTGCACCAAGGAAGATGAGGTATGAGGTCAGAAGGATTATTTGCCCTGACGTGCATTGGACCTTTCCCTGTAATAAGGCCAGGCAGAGTCAGGCAAGTAACTCTAATAATATACACCTGTCACTTATTAAGACTCCATGGCATTTGAAATCTGGGAGGCAAGAAGTTGTAACCAAGTTTGTTTATTTGGGCCTCACTGTGTATGACAAGGTAACAGATTTGGAGATGATGGATGACCTTATAGCGAAATTTGGAGGGGCAATAGTAAAGTTGCGAATCTTTGATAGCATTTTTGGGAGATTTTCTTTGTTACCGGTTTTGAGATTATATAATCAGCAGCTGGTTCCAAACCTTATTTATGGAGTCCATACTAGGTCCCGGATTTTGGACTGGTCAAAACTAGAGGTCCTACTATGGTGCGGTTTCCTGCAGCTGCCGCAGTCAGTACCAGTATTGGGGATTTTGTCTGAATTAGGTTTGCACCCCATTCAGGTGTTGGTAGACTGGGGTAAACTTCAGCTATATAATTGTTTCCTACTCCCACTTGTTAACTCAGTTCTTGATTTGTTGAACTCGGTAAGGATACAGGGTGGTTGTGGGGTCTTGAATGACTGGGTCTTGAAGTGTGAAATTATGTTACAGGATGCAGACATAACATTGGAAAAATTGAGTATTACACCGAAAGTGGCGAAGTTAAGATGGTACCGAAGCGCTTGGGTCAAGATGAGAGAAATTTTGGTGGACCATAAGTGTTTCGGTGACCATTTTATGTGAATTTGTAAAAGCTTTAACGCCCCGGCCTCTTACTTGAGAAAACATCCGCCAAGAGTCTATAGGTCACACATTCTAAGGTTCTTGAAATACTGGGGCGACAGCAGAAGATTGCACGGGACCAAAGATTGTGTCACTATTGCAATATGCAGATTGAAACACTGAAGCATTTGTGTGTAGAGTGCTCAAAATTGGAAAATGCGAGGTCCCACATTTTATCAGTAAATGTTTACATCACTAAAGATGATTTATGGAAGTGAATTTTAAATTGTAATGAGTTGACCCTGACTATACATCTTTTAGAATTTTTAAGGATAATTGATGTATCTTTTTAGTAGGGTAATGAGTGTACTGTATATATGTGATTGGAACTGATTTAGACTCAAATTTTAATTCTGATGTAAATGAAAATGTATTGAAATGTTTGTGAAAATTGATAATTTGTATTCTGTGTTAAAAATACAGTTGTATGATGTAACACAATAAATAACTAAAATAATTAAGACTCCCTGTGAAAATAAAAGATGGCGCACACAGGCACACTTTGAGGGAGGCTGGGCGCGAGAAGGAACAGCTCTTCTAGGGCCGAAGCGAACCAGGGAGTGGGCAGTGGGAGTTGGAAGGCCGTTGAGAGGATTGAGAGAAAGCCAGTCAAGATTTCCAAGCTTTCAGGAAGCCGTGAGTGTTGGAAAAGCAGAGCCGAGCGAGCAGAGGGAAGAAACCTTCAAGGTGCCAGAAAAAGGCCCGTGACCCTCCTCGGTCAACGGCAGGGTTGGGGAGAAGCAGAGGAGGCCTTGGTTACGGCCTTGAGCTGTGGGAAAAGATGAAAGACATTCATTTAACAAAACCAGTGAGTTATTGAGGGCAACAAAAGTCTGATTGATGTTAAAGGGAAAGTGACTGTTATTTGAAAGTTGAGCATGTGCCGATTAAACACGAATGAAGAGAACAGTTGTTAAAAGACAAGGATACAAAGTAGCAGAGTGGTCCTGCAAGAGGAAGTCACACGTTCAAAAGTCTCTGTGAAATGTTATGAACTTTTGAAAGATATTACAAGTGGAGATCAAAGGAAAGAAAGTTGAATAAGAGGAAAATGAAATATGCGAATTGTGAAATATGCTAAGAGGGCAAAAGTAACATATTAGAACTTTGAAATAGGCCAAGAAGGCAACTGAAGAGCATAAGCACTACAAGTACCAAGAGGCATTGCTACTGCAAGAGAAAATGTGAATTGTGAGACATGCCAAAAGTAGAAATATAAGAACTACAAACACCAAGAAGCATGGGTGGAAAAGAAATACCAAATACGAAGTGGTATCGGTGTTACACAGGAACCTTTGAACAGGCCAAGAGGGCAGACTAAAGAGAGTGAGAACAAGTACCAAGAAGTATTGATGTCACAAGATGAGTGTGAATTGTGAATGGAAGGAATACTGAAAGAGAGGTTGAAGTGCTCATGCAGAGGTTTATGTAAACTCCTTGCAGTTTCGAAAGTTTTCTACAGTGAAAGATATAGGAAATAAAACATGGGGAAGGGAACCATCACAAAGAACACGACAGGCTCTAGCCTGGTAGAGGGAAGCCTGGGCAGAACTGAACTGAGTAATGATGGCAAGGCAGGTGAAGCCTAAGGAAGTGATTGAACTACCAGAAGTTGAAAGCCTTAGATTGAACTGTTGATCTGTGCCAGTAAGCCAAAGTGTGCAAGACTGATAGAACTGTGCCATCCACCTATCCTTTGGTTATTAAGAGACTCTCTAAACCCTGTGGGGTTTAACCTGGGGAAGGGATTGGTACTGAAGCCATTCTGACTTCTTTTTGACACACTATTTTCCTTTTTGTATTCCCTTAACACGTGTTATCTTGAGAAGGAGCCTTTTTATTTTGACCAGACCGGCTTGGACGTATTTGTTATTGTGTAATGGTCGAGATTACTCCCATTTTAGAGTTAGGGCCAGTTAGGAATTCTACCATCCAAAGCAAATTTGTAAATAAAGGTTTTCTAAACGTGTACCCATTGTGTCTGGATCTGCTGCTCGATACCATGCCTTTCTCACACTTCCCACCAGCCCGCGTACCTTTGTTTTGGGTCTGCATCTTCTAAGCTGTAGGATTCCTTCTTGAGGCTCCGGTAGCCATCGGTCTGCTTCTTGCTTCAGTTTCTCGTTCACAGCGTTCCGTGACCTTCTTGCGGTTGGCTCTCGTCTTGCCGTTGCTGTGGGCACGGTAAGACGGACCAGTGTCTATTTGGTAAGTGAGCTTTGGAGTAGCCGGCTCCCAGACTACGTTTGTTCTCCCTCCTTCCCTGGCAGACCATGTCTTGTCTCTTTCGGTCTCGCGTCCCTGTGCTCTGTTCTCCAGCTGACAGCTTCGTTGCTCCGGTCACAGCTGATCTGGCTCCCAGCTTTGCTACATTTAAACTCCTGTGTTGGGAAAGGGAGTTGTTCTGAACCAATCAGATTTCTGAAAGAGCTAGACTGCTCACTTCAGTTTACCACAATGATCCTCATCGTTGCAGTCCTCTTCCTCACCTCAGTACATGGTTTCAGATACAATAAGCCAATACTGGTTTGCTCCTTACTCTGCATGAATGAATTAGTTGGATCGGTTTCACAATACAGCATATCAGTTTTATCAGGGCAGATGGGAGGGACATTTAATTCCTGAAAAGGAGTTAAAGGACTTTCAGCGGGGTTATAACACGTCTCCTGAAGATGATCATCCCCTAGGCGATCCTCCCGCTGCGCACCGCCCCCAGGGGGATTATTGTATTGTGGACGCACTGTTCTGGCCCTGTGGGAAAAGTCCCCCACTAGAGGAAAAGGGACGTCATCCTCAGATTGGTCACAGCAGCCAATCAGTATCCCAATTTGTAGAGCAACCCTACTAGACTGAAGGGGGTCCCCTTCCAGTATTTCCACGATATGGCTGGTATTTAGTCACCATGATGCAAAAGACTCCAGACAAATCACTTGGCAGTTTCCACATGAGGTTAATGCTAAGAAGGCTGATAAGATTCTGTCTGCTACCAGATGCAGATGACACAATTTGTGTTGAGTTAATATGAAGGTGTGCATTGACCCACCGTAGGAATATACTTCTTTGTGAACCCTGGATCCCTTACTAGAATATTCTGCAGATGGTAGACAACCAGAAAGTGACAGACACCATCTGTCACAGAGTGTTGAACCAAAGGAAAAGGTAAGACACCCATGCCATCACAAAACACGACCCGAGAACATTTGTAGAGGCATGGAAATAAGGGAGATGATCAAAAAAGCTGCATCCTAATGCCCAGACTACTGCAAACACTGGTAAATACCACACCCTAAAGCCTGAGGCCCTGCATATGGTGCCGACTGCCGCCACTGAAGAAACTGAATAATTTTGCTGAGGTATGCAGGTCCTCGGATACACCCCAGAAGGAATACAGCAGACAAATATCTGTCCAGGTGGCCTGAGCTTTTGGCAAGGAAGCTGACTGCTCAGAACCCAGAGGCTCATTCATCATTGTAAAGGAACTGTATGTCTGCACAACCAACAATGCCATCCAAAGTACAGCATCTGCATTGCAAGCAATAGGAGATCAGTCCACACTAGTATAGAAGCCTTCTGACAAGGTCGTACCTAAAAAGAAGTTCCAGCTGTTAACACAAGTCCTGATGTTTCATCCCAGGAAAATAAATATATTTCTGTTTAGCCACAAGACTGTAGAGAGGCTATTTCTAGCCAAGACGGGGTCGGAAAGACTGTTCAACTGCAAATGTCTGAACCTCCTCATGTTCACCTTCAGTATTCATGCCTCTGCTCTTGACAACTCGCTAGATGAGTTTCAAGGCATGGTCGCTGGTATATGCTGCACAAAGAACATCCTCAACAAGCTCCACATCACCAAGATGATTCAACTCAGTGCCATGGGACACCCTTTTACATGCAAAAAGTTAGAGGAAAAGCTGGTGGCCCTCGAGAATGCTGGCATCTGCGAACAAACGTGGAAGGCCACACACCATAGGTGACACAACTATCGATCACCAGGAAAGCTAAGCAACTAGGACCGGTTTGCATTTGTGAAGATCTATGTCTACCCAACCAGGCAAGATGCAGGAAAGGCGTCTTGCTCAGTGAAGACATATTTCCCTCATGGATGACAGTGTTCTGTGATACTATATGCCATGAGCTGGAAGGCCTTGAAGGAGTCATCAGCATGAGTAGTGGTGTCCCCATGTACAGCCAGAGAATAGTACCTGCTAATATTGAAATGTGCTGGAATTGCTAACCAAATGTGGTCTAACCTTACACACGGATACATTTGAATTCCTCAATGATTATTTTGAGTTCTTTTAGATATGGATTTAGCCACAAAGCATCACAACAGAATTCTAAAAGGTGGTAGGCATTAAAGAAGCCGTGCCACTGCAGTGCATTTAGGCGGTACACAGCTTCCTCAGAATGGATAACTATTGGGGTCTGACAAAGCTAGCAACTCTCACAGTACCCCTATCTGTCCTTACTAAAGCCACAGTGGAATGGGAATATGCTAAATGGTACAACAAGCATTCAAGAGACCCAAAGACACTTTGATGGGAGGTATCACCATGGTGTACCATGATACAGAGGAAGACAATAAGCTCATAGTAAATGATTGCTTGTGTAGCTCTGCACCATCCTCACCTAAACCGACTAATTCAAAAAATCTCACAGAATGTCGACTGAGTGCGTTTTCTGTGCATCAGAGCATCAGAGTCTTTCTACGCCTTCCAGCAGTAGCCAGCAGCCCTGAGCCTGGAGGAGGAGTGAGGTCCATAAAACCTCAGTTTGCTCGCCAAGCAGCCGCAGAGTATAAGCTGAGTGTGTTTTCTGTGCATCAGATCATCAGAGTCTTTCTACGCTTTCCAGCAGCAGCCCTGAGACTGGAGGAGAAGTGAGGTCCATAACTCATTCACTTTGGAAACTATTCATTGTATACAGCCCTGCATCACATCTCGTTGGCTTGTTATTTGAATCTCATTAGATAGTTGTTTTGCCTATTTACTGTCCTTGGGAGGGTGAAACGGCCTCCAAAAGCTATAACTTGTGCAGTGGCGCCTTACAGATGACCTTCAAGCACCTGAATTTATTGTGCAAACACCGGGAGTTGCAAATTTGCATGCACCCAAACTGTTTACCTTTGCCTCGTCATCGGAGGACCATTGCGGCGTAAAGGCCAGAACAATTCATATGAACTCCCTTATGACAGAGTGTTTGGGGCACGCTCCGGTATTAGTCGTCCACCCCTATGAGAGGTGGCCCTACCCTGAGAGATACGCTTGAAAACGACTGGAGTATACGCTTACGGCAACAACACTGAAGTGTAAAATGAATGACTTACAACAACAAGGAGGAGGAGCTTGGGTGATGTTGGCAACATGGAGGACACCTTTATGGAACTGACCCAGGAGGTGGGCCTTTATGACTCTGCTCTGATGGGCATACAAACATTACTAAATTATACGATATCGGAGAAATTTTGTGATTTGAAAAACGAGGTAAAGGGAAAAGCAGAGGGAATCATTAGCCTGCATAGTCTTTGTCAGGATATGGCCCAGAAAATTGAAAATTTGAATGGTGGCATCCCCCTTAAGGAGGTGCTGTTGCAGCCGTTATTAGCTGGAGAAAAAGTGTTCTTGTTGGTACCGCCGGATACGGTGCCAAACTCGGATCTCGATGATACACCCCTCTACATCTCAATCATGGAGGAATTAATTTGCTTAGCCCAGACAGCTGAAACACACGGGGGTCGGACCTTGATTTGTAAGGAACCATCAAAGAGGTTCCAGATGATAGGCTTCAAGAAGATCGAGTGGAACCAACTGAAGGGAGGCAGTATAGAAAGAAGGGGGAAAAAACAAGACAGAGGAGGAAGCCCGTTTATTGCACCCAAGGCTGCTGAGTTTAACTCGGTACTAAAATAAATCAAAAAATCTAAAATCAATGAAGGTAAAGAACAAAGTGAAAGCAAATTTCATTTGTGCAGTTACGATTCATGTCAGAACTGTTGGATCCAGTTCTTTGGGTGGACCAGTGAGAGAGAATCACCTGGATGGGGGGTACTTGGGGAGTGAGAGTGGGACACTGACAGGTGAGACACAGCATCCCCTTCTTTCAACACCTTTTCCCCATCCCACCACAAAAGATATTCCAAAACATTGCCCCCCGCCCTTTTCTGACACAAACACTTTTGCACAACACGAAAGACAACGGACTAACACCAGAGCCATTTACCTGACATGTCCCAATACAAGGGTGAGGCAATTGATCAGAATCTCACACACCTGACAACCCTTTCCCTTCCCCACAGGGATAAAAGTTGGAGCACGAGAGCACAGGACGAGCAAGGCAGAACACACAATGTGAAAGCTAACCCAGCACAGTAGTTCAAGAGGAGGCGAAAGACGGCGCATACCGAGAGGGCAACAAGGATAGAAGTGTCACACTCTGCCCCCAGTCTTACCTGTTTGTCCTTTGTCGTCTTCTTTTTTGAAGGTTTCTCTGTCTTCCGGGATATCCGGGACTTATACAGGTAAGGCCGGTGGTCCTCCGTATCCAGTGTGGAGCAAGAGCAGACTCGGAGGAAGACAAGAATTCAGGATTTCAGGAAGGTAAGGAATGAGCAGTCAATGTCCGGGATTAAGCGCAGAACCAGGTAAGGGAAGCACTGCTGGCAGAGTACTGGGATGAGGCTGCGAGCGCGGGAGCATGGAAGTGGGTCCAGGAAGAAATGAATCGGACGGCCTCAGAGAAGACAACAGGCCGCTTTTAATACTCCAGGAAGGGAAAGGAATATGGAGAGCTATCGGATAATGGTACAAGGGAAAGGAAGGTAACGATGAACACACTAGCTGAGAACTCGGAAAGGAGCGTTGAGACGCGCATCAACGCGGGGGCATGCCCGTTTTCTAGGAAGCCAGGGCTCCAGCGTAAACGCTAGACTGCACCGTGACTGAGGTGCCGGCCATGTTGGGAGGAGAATGGCTCCAACGGTGCGGTGCACCATGGACCAGGAAGTCCAGAAGGGGCGTTAACGGCGAATCATGACAGCATGCCCCCTCCTAAAACCCGATCCACCGGGTTTGCCTTGATGAGCTAGATGGAATCTCCGCTCTAAGCGAGGGGCATTCATGTTGGTGAGTGGTTCCCATGTTCGTTCGCTGGGGGGATATCCTTTCCATTCCACTAAGTACTGTAGCCGACCTCTTCTATATCTAGAGTCGCAAATCCTGGAAACCTCAAACTCAATCTGATCGTTGACAAGCACTGGGTTAGGTCGGTGAGCTGATCTAGTCGATTTAATATAAGGTTTGAGCAAGGAAGTGTGAAAAACAGGAGAAATCCTCTTCCAGGAGTCTGGTAGCTGAAGTCGATATGCCACTTGGTTGATGACCTCTTTGATAGAAAAAGGCCCATAGAATTTGGGGGCCAGTTTATTAGGATGCAGATGTCGAGACAAGAGTTTAGAAGACAGAAAGACCTTGTCACCAATTCCATAGACTGGAGCAGGTCTCCGTTTAGCATCAGCATGTCTTTTGACATCCATTCTGGCCTTTTCTAAATGTTCTTTAGCATCCTTATGTGTCGTGACCAGTCTTTCAATCCAGGAACCGACTGATGGAACCGGGGTGGAATGAGATAGGATTGTTGGCAGGACAGATGTATGGAAACCTGGACTACAGAAGAAGGGGCTTGTCTTATTAGCAGAATGATCAGAATTGCTATAGGCAAATTCAGCTACTGGAATTAAAATCGACCAATCATCCTGGACCTTGGCTGAAAAACACAGCAAGTATTTTTCTAGGGTCCGATTTACTTGCTCTGTTATCCCACTGGTCTGGGGGTGGTATCCAGAAGACAAAGCACGTTGGATGCCCAGCATGTGACATAGGTGTTTCCAGAATTGTGAAATGTATTGAGGACCACAGTCTGAAATGATCTTGGAAGGGAGACCATGTAGTCTAAAGATGTGCTTCAAAAATATTCCTGCCATTTCTTGTGCTGAAGGCGGGGTGAAGTGAGCCATGTGGGTGAATAGATCGATGGCAACCATTATGGTAGTAAACCTTTTGGAAGGGGGCAGTTCCACGATGAAGTCGGTGGCGATTACTTCCCAAGGACGCTCTGGCAATGTGAGTTGATGGAGAAGACATGCAGGTTTTCTATTATCTGACTTATTCTGGCTGCAGACAGGGCAGGCTTGGACATACGCCCTTACTCCGTCAATCATGTTAGGCCACCAAAATTGTCTCTGAATGTGGCGAAGAGTAACATTAACGCCTCGATGCCTGGAATGGAAGGTATCATGACAGAGGTTTATGATCTTGGTTCTCAATTTGTTTGTGGGTACTGCCAGTCTCTTATCTTTGAAGAGGTAAACACCTTTTGCGACTAAGGTCCATTGGTTTGTCTTGATGTAATCCTTCCAGAGATAAGAAGGAGGTGTTTCAGCATGGATATTTTCCAATAAGGAGTTGGCTTGAGCCACGAACACTGTGTCAGGAAACATCTTCGGAAAGGTACGGGCCTCCACAGGCTCGTAATCAGGACGTCTGAATAATGCATCAGCGATTACGTTGTTAGTTCCTGGGACATGATGTATGCAAAACTGATATTGGGCAAAAAAATAGGCCCAACGAGCTTGGCGACTGTTCCTGCATTCAAGGGATTGCAGGATCTGCAGGTTTCTGTGATCGGTTCTCACTTGAACAGGAAATTTGGCACCCAGGAGTAAATGGCGCCACTCAGTAAAGGCTTGCCGGATGGAGAGCAATTCTTTCTCCAGGACTGAAGAGTTGGTCTCGCTGGGAGTTAATGTTCGGGATAGATAAGCGATGGGATGTTCCGCTTTATCCTCGTATTCTTGTTTTAGCACAGCACCTATTGCATGATCTGAGGCATCTGATTCTACCAGGAAGGGTTTATTGATATCCGGTTGAGCCAGGATGGTACCTTCAGTAAATCTCCGTTTTAGCTCCTGAAAGGCTGTCTCTTGAGCTTCAGACCAAATAAAGGGAATGTCCTTCTTCAACAATGCGACTATCGGCTGTACAATGTCAGAGAAGGTGGGAATGAATTTCTGGTAAAAATTGGCAAGTTCCAGGAAGGATTGAATCTGTTTTACTGTTGTAGGGGCTGGCCAAGAGAGGATAGATTCAATCTTGGAGGGGTCTATTTCTATTCCCTTTACACTCAGAACGAACTCGAGGTAATGAACTGTTTGGACATGAAATATGCATTTTTCTGGTTTAACCAGGAGTTTGTTCTCTCGTAGGCGTTGTAAGACCGGTGTCACATGTTTGTGATGTAACTGGGAATCATTGGAATAGATCAATATGTCATCTAAGCACACTATGACAAAGAGAAACAACATATCTGAAAATACTCTGTCCATGAATCGCTGAAACACCGCAGGGGTGTTTGCAAGACCAAATGGCATTACCAGGTATTCAAAATGTCCAAAGGGGATCCTGAAGGCGGTCTTCCAATCATCGCCTTCCCTTATCGGGATGAGATGGTAGGCGCCCCGTAAGTCAAGTTTAGTAAAGATTACAGCTCCCCGAACAGCTTCCAATATGTCGGAAATGAGCGGTAGAGGGTAATGATCCTTAAGGGTGCATTGGTTAAGTCCCCGATAGTCCAGGCAGGGTTGAAGTTCCTTAGTGTCCTTCTTGGGAACGAAAAACAAAGAGGCACCGGCTGGAGATTTAGAAGTTCGAATGGTTCCATTGGCAAGATTGGTGTCCAGGTACTCCCGTAATGCCCTTTTCTCAGGTTTGGAAAGAATAAACATTCTTCCAAATGGTATCACTGCAGAGTCTTCAGTATTGATTGCACAATCTTCTGGTCAATGAGGTGGTAGTGATTGGACAATGGCTGTTGAAAACACATCCGAGTATTGTTGGTAGATCTCAGGCACATGGGAAATATTGGAGACACAGATGGATGGTCGTTAGATGATCTGAGGTTCGGTATATACGTCCTGTACCATGTTTTGGGATAAACAATGGGAAAAGCAGAATTCAGAGCCTAGAAATAAGGATCCGGCCGCCCAATTGATATATGGGTTGTGTTTTTGTAGCCAGGGCATTCCCACAACCATGGTGTAGTGTGCTGCCTTGATGATATGAAAACAAAGCATCTCCTGATGGTTGTTGATTGAGAGCAACAATTCCGTGGTTTGCTGGGTTATGGGTCCCGAAGACAGTGGTTTCCCATCAATTCCTTCGACAGCTTGGATTGTTCCCTTAGTTTCTCAAGGAATGTTATGTTTCAAGGCCCATTCATTGTCCAAGAAGATTCCCATGGCACCACAGTCCACTAGGGCCAGGATGGAATGAGTCTCCTTATTGGCGGTAGATAAGGATGTTTGCAGGACCACCAAAGTATTCGATCGGGGGCAATTCAAGGAAGGAGCAGAAGCGGAGCAAGTAACTTTCTCCCGAAGCTGGGCTCCGCTCAAGATCGGTAGCTGGCCTTTCCCGAATACCTAGGTGGAGCTATAGGACAATTCCGTACTAGATGTTTATCAGAGGCACAATACATACAGAGCCCAGTATTGATCCTACGTATCCTTTCTTGTGCAGATATTGGACCCCATACGGAGCCCAATTGAATAGGCTCGGGATCAGGAGACTGCAATGTGGTTGTTTCCTTAGGGCTAGGATCTTCCATGAAAACTTTTGGAGAAACAGTTTTTGTTTTTCTCTTTACTGCCTTTCTTTCTCGGATTCAAAAGTCTATTTGGAGGGACAAGTCTATCAAAGCCTGGAAGGAACTTGGACGGGCTACTCTGGCGAGTTCGTTTTTGATTTCATCATTTAAGCCTCTGCAAAACAGGGTAATACTTGCCTCCTGGGACCAATCGGCCTCTTTAGCCAACTGCTTAAAGTGGGTTACATAAGAAAGCATGTCTTGGTTCCCTTGTTGGAATTCCAGGAGCCTTTCCTGAGCCCTGTAAACCTGCTCAGGACGATCTAACATGGTTATGAAGGCTTCTACAAATCCATCATAATTGTCCAGGAGTGGATCTGCAGCATTCACCAAGGGAGTTCCCCATGCTAAGGCATTGCTCGAGAGATGTGCAATTATAAATCACACCTTGGCTCGGGGTGTGGAAAAATAGTAGGGTTTGAATGTAAAATGCACCAAACAGGAATCAAGGAAGGACCGCAGTGTTTTGGAGGAACCATCATATTTGTCCACTATGCCCCCTACCAGAGCCCTTTCCTGTAACGCCGAATCCCGGGAAAGCATGAGTTGTTTTAACGCTGCATTTTCGGCTTTGAGGTTTTGAACCTCTGTTGTTAATTCTTGTATTCCTCTCATTAGGTCCTGGACAGCAGCTCCATGTTGAGCTCAGTATCAAGTTATGGGCGTCTCAAACTGTCACACTCTGCCCCCGGTCTTACCTGTTTGCCCTTTGTCGTCTTCTTTTTTGAAGGTTTCTCTGTCTTCCGGGATGTCCGGGACTTATACAGGTAAGGCCGGTGGTCCTCCGTATCCAATGTGGAGCGAGAGCAGACCCGGAGGAAGACAAGAGTTCAGGATTCCAGGAAGGTAAGGAATGAGCAGTCAATGTCGGGGATTAGGCGCGGAACCAGGGAAGGGAAGCACTACTCGCAGAGTACTGGGATGAGGCTGCGAGCGCGGAAGCATGAAAGTGACCTTGCCCTTTCTGATCTAGGCCCATGAAACCTCCACAGACGGACGCATAAGACCGCAAACAATAGCCAGCATGTGTTGCAGCAGGTGTCAGCGGTACACAAAACCCTTCTTTACTGATTACCAAGCTGTGGAGAGATACTTGTCTCAGAGGTACCAACCTTGACTCCAAGGAGAAAGAGAAAGAGACTTAACCATTGAAGAACCTGATAGCTGGTAAGGAACTGTGGACTTGTGCTGGAAAGGCACATTGCTCAGGAGATCCACTTTGTCCCGTGCTCAAAACGTGGGGAAGAGGAGACCCCTGGCAATCACATCCTGACTTATTATTTGTGAACACTGTCTTCTTTATTGAGAACCCTATCCCACACTCTCTTCTGTAATTAGTTGTAAGGATTTGGCAATAGTTTGTTTTAGTATAGGCCTTTTTACTTTGACAAGACGCCACAAGGACTGCCCTATCTTTCATTTGATGGTCGAAGCTTGCTCCCATCTTAGATTTAGGTTTAGATTAGGCGTTCTTCCACCCTTCATTTACAGTTTAATAAACACCATTGAACTGTGGTCACTTGTGTCCGTCTTTACTGTTGCCATCATGATTTCCTTACATATGGTGTCAGGGGTGGGATGTGACTCAATTGAAACTAATTGGGGAACCCTACTTTTTCAAAAGCCTAGTCAGAGGGCCTCTAGCCCTTCCATCGCCACCAAGGAATCAATAAGGTTTGATATCTGTAGCAGTAGGGAAGCTATTATTCCCCCTGGGAAAAGAGGAATGATTCCTATAGCCTTGGTTTTGATCCCTCCTCTGGGGTGTTACATTCGACTGGCCCCAAAATCTGGCTTAGAGTGGAAGTTCGGAATAGACGTTTTAGCAGGCATTATTTATCCCGACTTTCACAGAGATGTGAGGATTCTCTTACAAAACCATGGCGAGATCCCTTTTGAGGTATGTTGGGGAGATCAAATTGTCCAGGGAATTTTGGAAAGAGCTCTATTTCCTCACTTTAAAGAAAGTGAACCAGATAAAACGAAAAGAGGTAACTTAGGCTTTGGGGGAGCTGATATATCGATTAACATGAACTTTGTTTATAGAAAATGAAAATAACAAAAGACTTTTACTTTAACGTATGTACAAAAGGAATGTGCATTTCAAATTGTGAGCATTGTAAACTGCAGCCCCATGTTCTGAGAAGCATTTGTGCAGTTGCACGTGTTTTTCATTTTTCATACTGCTGTAGTTGCTATTTGATTTGCCCAGCTGAGACTGTTTACCCTGCAACCCACCCCAAAATGGCTGCCTGATTTGCATCGAAACTTGTTTTTGCCTTTGGGCCCTGGTGATTGGCTGGTGCTATTGTTTTCTTCCAATTGGGGTGGCTGGGAGGCGTGGATTCAGCCTGCAGTTCCAAGGCCCACTTCTAAGGCCCCTGTCAGCTTCCCTGTCTGCTTAACAGGCTGCAACATGAGATTTCTGCAACAGCCAAACCCTCGCTGAGGCTGCTACCTCTAGACTATTGGACTGCCATGACTCTCTTGCCATATTCTGTTTGGGTTAGTTCCCTCCTTCCTGATTTACTTGTACTTCGTTCTCAGAGGGTACCCTCAACTCTCACTGTTTATGCACTCATTTGAAGCTTTATCTATACTCACCACTACCTCTGACTACCACTCTAAATTCCTTAACTGCTGGGCTCCCATTTTTTGTATTTACTTGAAAGTCAAACTTGGGTGAATTTTTGCAATTACTTGAAAGTTAAACTTGGGTGTATTTTTGCATTTACTTGAAAGTCGAACCTGTGTGTATTTTTGCATTTACTTGAAAGTCAAAATTGGGTGTATTTTTGCATTTACGTGAAAGTCAATCCTGGGTGTATTTTTGCATTTACTTGAAAGTCAAACCTGGGTGTATTTTTGCATTTACTTGAAAGTCAAACTTGGGTGTATTTTAGCATTTACTTGAAAGTCAAACCTGGGTGTATTTCTGCATTTACTTGAAAGTCAAACTTGGGTGTATTTTTGCATTTACTTGAAAGTCAAACCTAGGTGTATTTTTGCATTTACTTGAAAATCAAACCTGGGTTTATTTTTGCATTTACTTGAAAGACAAACTTGGGTGTATTTTTGCATCTAACTTTGGCCATTGATTATAACCTGCTAGCCCAGTGACTGCTCAATACTGCTTTACTTGCTTACTCCTTCCTCTGCCTCCTCTCTTTTCCACTCATGGCGCTTTCTGTCTCTCCCATCTATTCCAACTGCTTCTCTATTAACTATCCTTCCCTTCTCACTAAGTCTGGAAAAAAGAAATTTAAAAAGGATATCTTGGCCTCCAACCCTGGTCTCCCGATCGCTGATACCTATACCAGCGCCTCTTCCAGACACACCCTTACCGACATCCTCTTTGTTGTTTCTTCGCTGGATCTATGGACCCCCCATATGATCTCTGTGCTTTGTCCCGTCTCCTCCTCTCCCATTAATGGTGGCACTTGCTGGGATGTCCTCATGGCTTCTTTCGACTACTCTAGAGTCATCCTTAATGTCTACCTAAATGGCACTGCCATGGTCCAAGGTCTTCAGGCCAATCTCCTCCTCTTTGATAGGTGTTTCCCTCGCCTCATCAACTTCCTCTATTCTCCAGCTGTCCCCTCCGCTCACTCCTTGGCTACCTTGCCTACTTTTTCCTCCTCCTCTGCCACTCTTCAGGCTACCTCCACAACTCTGCAGGGCGTACCTCTGATTTGTACCCCTCCCCGGAAGGTCTTTAAGGCTGGCAACCTTCTTTATCTTGCCACTCTCAACTCACGCTCTGCTGTCAAACACTCCGCTGACATCTGCCACCTCCTTGAAGAACTGGACCTTGATATCCTTGGTCTTACGGAGACATGGTTCACGGCCAGCTCTGTCATGAGCTTTGACACTCTACTCCCTGAGGGCTACAAGATCCTCTCCGCACCCAGATCCACTCGACCTGGAGGGGGTGTAGCCCTGATCTTTCCTGAGTGGATTCCTGCCACTATCATTCCCATTCAGATGTAGTCTGCTTTGGAATGCCTTGTCTGCAGGCTCTCAATCTCTCCCAGCCACTCTCTTACTGTTGCTATTCTCTACCGGCCCCCTGGGTAAATCACCTCTTTCTTTCTGAGTGGGCTGACCTCTCCTCCTCCCTCCTGGCCTCAACCACTCCACTCCTCCTCCTTGGTGACCTCAACATCCACCTCGATTCTCCCTGTCCCTCATCTCTGTTCTTCTGCAACCAATGCGATTCCCTCTCCCTCTCTACCCTCCCCTCTGGCCCAACGCACGCTGCAGGACACACACTTGATGTCTTGATCTGGTATCCAGGCATTGCTTCGAATACATAGTTTCGAATGCCAAAGTTTCGAAAAAAATGCATTGAAAAAATGCATCGAAAAAAGGCATTTTCTTTGTAGGTAAAGGTTTCTTTTACTATAATGGGTTTTAAGGGGTAAAAAAATAGGGGTTGGAGGACCCCCCCATTAAATTTAGTTTTTTTTAAATGCATTTTTTCGATGCATTTTTTTCAAAACTTTTGCATTCGATGCAATCACTAGGAACCTCTTGATCTCCCCTGGTCTCCCCCTCTCGATCCCACTGACCACTCCTCTCTCCTGGAGTGACCACTGCCTTCTCTCCTCCCATCTCTCACTCTCTTCCCCCGAAACCAACCCCACTCTAACACTGCCACATACTTTCTCTGACATCCGACCGATGAAACGTGTGTCAGCGGAGGCTTTCGCAGCCACCTTCTCTCCCCCTCCACCTCCTCTGGCCTGCTCACACCCCAACAGAACCCTGTCCCTTCTCTACTCTTCTATCTCTAATACTCTTGATGCTCTTGCCCATGTCATGAGGATCCGCTTGAAGTCCAAAGCCAAGTGCAATTCCTGGTATGACTCCGACCTAGCTACACTTAAATGTAAGTGTAGGGCGGCTAAGAGGAAATGGAGGGCTTCTTGCTCTTCCTCTGACAAAGTGGCCTGTCGCCTGCTCCAAAGGCAATACAGACTCTCTCTACATACTAAGAAGATAACCCACATTCAAGCCTGTGTCTCTGCGGCATCTAACAACTCGGCCGAACTCTTTAAAATCTGCAAGGAGCTTGCCAACCCTGCAGCAGTCTCCACCACTCCTCTTGCCTCCCAGGCTCTCTGCAATGACCTTGCCTCACACTTTATCTTAAAAAGCCAGGACATCCTGTCCAGCCTCTCCTCCCCTGCCCCTCCTATTCCCACTCAGTCTGTGCTTGCAGACCCACCTTCTACCACCCCCCCACTGCCCTTCTCTTCCTTTCCCATTTTCTCCCCTGATGAGGTCGCTAGACAAGTCTGATCTATGAAAGCCTCGTCAAAACAGGTTCATCCCTGTTCCTCTAAAACCATCAAGGACCACATTGACACCCTTGCTCCGGCCCTTGCTGATTTTTGCAATCACTCCTTTGCCTCAGGTATCTTCCCCTCCCCTCTGAAGCACTTCCTTGTGCATCCTCTTCTCAAGAAACCCACAGCTGATCCTTCCTGTCCGGCTAACTATCGCCCAATTTCCATTACCCCCTTTCTGGGCAAACTCCTGGAAAAGCTGGCCATCTATCAGCTTAACCTTCATTAAGATTCTGTAGGCTGTCTCCATGACCACCAGTCTGGCTTCAGAGCGGCCAGAAGCACAGATCTGCTCTCCAACCTGTACTCTAACATTCCCTCTGTCCTCATCCTTCTTGATCTCTCTTCTGCCTTTGACACGGTCAACCACACCATCCTGCTCAACCATCTCCGTGATAACCTGGGTATCACTGATCAGGCTCTGGCCTGGCTGATCTCTTTCCTCTCAGATCGGCCCTCCCAGGTCCAACTGAGGTCCTTCCTCTCCTCTGTCTTCCTCTCTACCTGTGGGGTTCCCCAGGGGTCTAACCTCTCACTCTGGCTTTTCAACCAATACGGGGCAACTCTTGCCCTCTGCATTGCCATTTTCTGCTCTAATTTCCAGTGCTACGCTGATGACACTCCACTCATTTTCCGGTTGCCCTCGGCCACCTCCTCTCCCTCTCTCATCTCTGACTGCCTAACCGCCAATTAAGATTTGTGTGCAGCCGATGATCTTTGTCTGAATGCCAGCAAGACTGAGATCCTCCTCATCGGCACACCATCTCCATCCTTTTCCCTCACTCTCTGGCCGGCCTCCCTTGGCCCTCCTCCTACCCCTACCTGCGAGGCTAAGAACCACGGGGTCATCTTTGACTCCACACTTACCTTCTACGCCCATATCTCTGAGGTCTCTAAAAAGTCAAACTTCCTACTGCACCTCCTCAAAGGTACTCTGCATTTCCTCTCCTTCCCTTAGAAGCTCATTGTCTCCCAAGCTCTGGTTCTCTCTAGGTTAGACTATTGTAACAGCTTCTTTCTAAATCTACCTGCCTCTACTCTCCGCCCTCTGCAACTTATCCAGAACAGGACTGCAAGACTTGTCTTTGGCCTCAAGCCCTGGGATCGAATCTCTTCAGCTCTGAAATCTCTCCATTGGCTCCGAGTGGATGCAAGGATTAAATTCAAAACCCTCTACATTGTCCACAAGGCTTTCTGGGGCCTGGGTCCAAAATACCGTCAGCTATCGCTCCGCAAGTACCTCCCATCTCAAGCTCTTCGCTCCTCTACCTCTAACTCCCTCGGTGTCAATCGTTTTTCAAAGAAACGAGCTGGGGGTAGATCTCTATCTTTGGCTGGGGCCTCCCTCTGGAACAGCCTCCCTGCGACTCTAAAACTTGAGGAGAACCATCTCCGGTTCCGGAAGCACCTCAAGACTTTCCTCTTTGCTTCTGCCTTCGCTCCCCCTCTCCCCTGCTGATCTGCTCTTTCTTGGCACTGTGCACCTGGCCACCCTCTGTCCCCTGGGCCCAGGTACCTGCTCACCCTGCCACCCTCCTGCACTGCCACCTTGCCACCCCTCTCACTGGGGACTATTATCTGTACCCAAACAGCCCCCCCTCATTCTTCTTCTTTTTCTGCACTTATCAGACTTACCTAGTCTGCTGCCTTAAACACAGCACTTGCCACTTGCTGGCTACACTACCACTGTTTATTGCCTCCATTTTCTATTTATTTTTATGTATTGTTATTTATCTGCTCTCCTCTGCTCCGCACTTTTCATTCTCCCCCTTCCATGTACTTTTTCCCTCTTCCCTTTCCCATGCACTTGCGTGTTCTCAATGTCACTGGGCCTAGTAAGATCGTTGTTGTGTTCTCCCCTGTTCCCCTCGCTTGCCTAGTTGCGCTCTGAAACACTTGTGTACGAGAGCGATACAAATAAAAATATCATAATATCGAAGAAAGGAAGGGAGAAAAACCCACCATCTATCCCAACCTAGCCTTCACCCCGCGAAATTATTCAGCTCTCGCTTAAGCGTTTTTACAGGCAATTTCAGAAGAAGAAGGCCTAGAGAAGGGTAGTCCCTTTTTCTTTCTAAAACAAGGATTCTTTTACAGAAGAGACACCTCCCCAGAAGGTATGGTAAAAACACAATTGGTAATACCCAAAAGCCACTGAAAGGTTGTACTGGAAATCGTGCATTCCCATCTTACTGGAGGGCATTTAGGACAATCTAAAACACAGGTGCATATTAGTGGAAAGTTTTACTGGCCAGGTGTCCACACCGATGTAAAAACTTTCATCCAGACATGCAAAATATGTCAAAAGACCAGCACGCACATCCCATCACCTGCCCCTCTGAACACATTGCCGATCATGGAAATCCCCTTTTCAACAATTGCTATGGACATAATTGGACCGCTTGAAACATCCAGATTAGGTAATAAATATGTCCTGGTGATGGTGGATAATGCAACCAGATATCCCGAGGCATTCCCAATGCGAATTAATACCACCCACCAAATCCTTAAACATCTCTACCATATTTCTCCAGGGTAGGTTTTCTCAAGGAAACACTAACTGACCAGGGCTCGTATTTTATGAGTAAGCTCATGGCCAAAGTCAAAGAGCTACTTCACATTACCACCATGAGAAATTCTCTGTACCATCTCCAGACCAATGGCTTGGTAGAAAGATTCAATAAAACTCTAAAACTAATTCTATGAAAACTAGTAGACAAAGTTGGGAAAGACTGTGACGGAATGATCCGATGGGCATTATTTGCAGTGAGGAAAACCCCCCTAAGCTTCCACAGGCTTCTCTCCCTTTGAGTTGCTCTATGGAAGAGAACCGAGAGATGTCCTGGCCAAGCTCTGGGAAACCTGGGAAGAACATGAGGAGGCCCCTATTCTCATCTCGTAAACCGCGACCCGAATGCGAGAATATATGAAATTGGTCCGATAGTAAGTTTGTACTCATATGGAAAAAGCCAAGAGCCAACAAACGACCACTTATGACAAGAAAGTGAATTTAACATAATTCTCCATAGGGAAGAAAGTACTGGTCCTCTTACCAACCTCCAAGAACAAGCTTGTCTCCAAATGGCACAGACCTTATGAGATAGGAGAACAAACAAGAACCTGTACTTGAGTAGCCCAACCGGATAGAAAACAGAAAATCCAATTATATCATGTACATCTTTTGAAAGAGTGGAAAGAGAACCCATCAGCAACCCATGCCAAAGTACTAGCCTGTCCGGTTCCTGAAGACACAGATAACTTTGAATTAATTCCTTCCAAGTTATCTACTCAACACCAACAAGATCTAAAAGATGTAGTCATTTCATTCCCCAATGTATTCTCAGTAAAACCAGGAAGAGTAAAAGGTACATACCACTATATTAGAACACCTAAAGGTAAAGTGGTACGCTTAAAACCATATTGACTCCTGGAAGCCCGTAAACAGATCGAGGAAGTCAACAAAATGTTGAAAGCCAACATTATTGAGCCCTCCTCAAATCCATGGTCCTCTCCTATCATGTTGGTCGCTAAACCTGAACATTCCTGGAGATTCTGTATACACTTCTGTCAAGTTAATGCCATATCAGATTTTGATGCTTATCTCATGCCACGCATCAACGATCTAATTGATAAACTCAGATCAGCCACCTTTCTATTGACCCTAGACTTAACTAAGGGTTACTGGCAAGTTCCTGTATATGGACCGGATAAGGAAAATACAGCATTTTCAACGCTGCTAGGATTATTCCAATTTAAAGTCCTCCCCTTCAGTCTACACAGTGCGTCAGCCACTTTCCAATGCCTCATGGATCAAATCCTACAACCCTATTGTGATTTCTGTGGACCTTATATTGACAATATCATCATTTTTTGTAAAACTTGGGAGGACCATCTCTTCAATCTTTATACCATCATGAAAGTCCTCAGAAACGCTGGCCTAACTGCTAATCCAGCTAAGTGCATATTGGCCCAATCAGCCGTAACATATCTTGGCTTCTTCATAGGAAACAGGAATGTACAACCCTAACATGAGAATGTAAAAGCCGTTTTAGATACACCAACTCCCAAGACCAAAAGAGATCTTTGAGCTTTTCTTGGGTTAATAGTATAATACTAAAGGTGCATTCCTAACTTTTTGGACAAAACAGCCCAGCTGACAGATAAACTTAAGACTGCCGAACCCCAGAAACTTCATTGGAATAGCGAGGATAAGATATGTAATAACACCTTGAAGCAGACGCTGTGTCACAACCCAATCCTAAAGGTAGTCGACTTCTCTAAAGAGTTTGTCTTACAGACAGTTACCTCCCTTGCAGGGTTAGGAGCCGTCCTGTCCCAGGTTTGCGATGGATTAGAACATCCCATACTATTCACCAGCTGCAAGTTGTTCCCACGTGAACAAAAATACTCAGTGTTGGAACTGGAGGCCCTGGCCATCAAGTGGGCCATTATCCATCTTAGGTACTACCTATTGGGGTGAAAGTTCACACTCGTTACAGAGCACTCATCCCTAGTTTGGATTAGCCAATGCAAAGCCTCCAACCCTCGGGTCATGCAATGGTTTCTAGACCTACAACCCTATTGTTTCACTGTGGAACACCAAAAATTAAAGGACCAGGGAAATGTATATTTTCTTTCCCGGTTCCCCTGTGAAATAAATGTGGCTACATCACATGAAGGAAGGGTATGTGAGAAACCTGACGGTGTCTCCCTAGCTAGTCCCCGGGGATCTGACATCCAGTTGGCCAGGATACGGTAATCGCTATTAGATCCAGTTCCTGTTGGTGGACCAGTGAGGGAGGATCACCTGGATGGGGGGGGGTCCTTGGGGAGTGGGACACCGACGAGTGAGACGTGGTATCCCCCTTCTTTCAACACCTTTTTCCCATCCTACTACATAGGATATCCCAAAACACTGCCCCCCTCCTTTCCCGACACAAACACTTTCGCACAACACGAAAGACAACGGACTAACACCAGAGCCGTTTACCTGACATGTCCCAATACAAGGGTCAGGCAAAGTCAGGCAATTGACCAGAATCACACACACAACTGACGGCCCTTTCCCTTCCCCACAGGAATAAAAGGATAAGCAAGGCAGACCGCACAACGTGAGAGCTAACCCAGCACGGCAGTTCAAGAGGAGGTAAAAGACGGCTCATACTGAGACAGTGAGAAGGAGAGACGCGACCTTGCCCTTTCCGATCAGGGCATGTGAAACCTCTGCAGATGGAAGCATAAAAACGCAAACAATAGCCAGCGTATGTTGCAGCAGATGTCAGCGGTAGACAAGACCCTCCTCCGCTGATTACCAAACCAGGGAGAGACGCTTGTCTCTGAGGTACCAACCTTGACTCCAAAGAGAAAGAAAGCCAAGCGGTTCATCACAGCTGGTGAGTCAAGGGGAGAGTCAATAAGAAACCGAACTGTGTTGAACGAAAAATAGCAAACTGCTAATATGAACGGTTTAAAGAGACAATTGATGAAGGAGGAGGAAAAACATAGCAACAGAGGCATCCGGCACCACTTGGGTGCTCACGCAGGAAACTGGGCGATTACACAATGGTAGAGACTACCGTAACCAGAAGGCCTTGGGAAGAGGCGAAGGGAGGTCAAAGTGGTCAGATAGGGGTCTTGTAAAATCCTCCGTACCGTGGAAAGTCTTTGATCGACAGACGATTGTGAAAGCTTAGGGAAATGAAACCCGCATGGTGAAATTAGTACATGAACTGTGCGTTGCAAAAGTTGTCAAGAGTGAGTGCGACGGAGGGATGCTAACAAGAAGGGACGAAGTCTGAAGTCCCATGAACAGTGTGTCGACAGGAACTAACCCAACAGAGGGGGTTTATAGTCAAAGGTTCGAATACAAAAGGATCGAATGCAATACTTTCGAACCAAAAGGATCTAAAAAAAAAATGTGAATGCCCTTTTTTTTGGGGGGGGGGGGTCCCTCCCCAAACCCCTGCCACTAATTTTTCCTATGCGAAACCAAAAAAATACATTAAAAAAAAGCCATTTGAATTTTTTTTTTTTTTCGGTCCTTTTGTTTCAAACATATTGCATTTCGAAACTTTGTATTCATAACTTTAACTGGACACCAACAGAGGGATGTCCACAGTGAATGGTTTGGAAATGTATAAAGTTTGTGAGTGCAAGAAGGATTGTAAGACCAGGGTAAGTGGGTTTTCCCCTTGCATTAGGATCCGACCCCGGCAGAGGGAGATCCCGGGGGTGGAAAGTCATCACCCCAACGTTCATTTGGAGAGGAACCTTTTGTTTATTTGTTTGTTTAATTGAATGCATCAGGCCTTTGAACGCAAGAGACTTTTATTGAAAAGAGACTTAACCATTGAAGAACCTGATAGCTGGTATGGAACTGCCTTAGATTTAGGTTCAGATTAGGTGTTTTTCCACCGTACATATACAGTTTAATAAACAGCCTTGAACTGTGATCACTTGTGTCTGTCTATTCTTGATACCATGTCTTCCTTACAACACATACATCTACCATGAAACAGCAAGTATCAAAGAAAGTCACCTTTTCGCATGTCACATGCCACCACCCCTTTTCAGGCAGTACACCTCCATACTGTCGGCCACATGAAGTATGCCCCCATGGGGCTCCAGCACCCTCTGACACCATAGTGCATAGAACACTACATGACAGCAAACCCTGCTAAAGTCCATCAGGGTGTCGATACACTCTTTTATGTCTCCTAACAGGTACACAAGACACCCAGGATCCCATGGAAGGCAGCAGTACCTCCAGCATACCTGCTCCCAGCAAGTGTAAAAAAGGCCAGAGGACATGCTACACCCAGGAAGGGGAATGCCCACAAGACCCAAAATACCCCTGTCCAAGGGCACTGCTTCTTCCACCTCTGGGGCCACTGGCGCACCGGCCAGGATCCCGCCACCAAGTCCCGCCATGACAGAAGCTGCTGGACCTCCCCACCACTGAGCTACCTCCAACCATTGCTGGGAAGTCAGAGGACCAATCTACCAAACCAAGTGCCGACAACATGCAGACATGGGACCAGACCACTGCACCCGTTGCCACTGCTCCACCGGAGTCTGCCACCACTGCCTCAAGCTCTTCCCCTGTGAGGCAGATGTCCTCTCATTCCAAGCATATCACCCATGCAGTTCTCCCCCTACCCCTTGTCATCTCGCCATGCCCTCCATTATCACTGTCCTGAAGACATGGATTCTCAAGGTCAGGATGACGAGGAGCAAGCAGGCCGGGCATCTGGCATTGAGGGAAGACGCCCCATCCATCTCCTAGGCCAGTGTAGGAGCAAACACTGAATGCCATCTGGGAGAGGCTCACCCAGATCGAGCAGCGGAAGGAGGCAAAGCAGCAGATAGCCCAGGAGCAACAGAAACACTCCCAGGCAATGTGTGATGTGGTGCTGCGTGCCTCAAGGTGGGTGTCCACTTCCCTGGACTGTCTGTGTGCATCAGAATCCAGTGCCAGCAACACCCAAATGAGTCAAAGGGTTAGGGAGGTGGCTGAGCAAATGTCGGCCTCACATAAAACAGTGGCCAGGGCCATCACCCTTACAATACAGCACTTCCAGGGCAATGAACCTGCTAGTTCCGTGTCAGCCACCGCTACTGAGGGATCCGTGGCAAGCACGCCAACAAGCCACTCCCAGAACCACAGACATTGTGCAACCACACCTAGCCAAAAAGGGGCCAAGAGGAGGAGGTAGTGGACACTTTCATGGGACAGACTGGAGACCACAGATGTGTGGGGAGGGGGATGGCGTTGCGGGTGAGGGTGTGGGGAGGGGGGAGGGGGATAGTGTTGGGGATGAGGGTGTGGGAGGGGGATGGTGTTGGAGTGTGGGGAGGGGATGGCATTGGTGTTGAGGGTGTGCGGAGGGGGATGGTGTTGTGGATGAGGATGTGGGGAGGGGGATGGTGTTGAACTTGAGGGTGTAGAGAAGGGGATGGTGTTGGGGATGAGGATGTGGGGAGGGGATGGTGTTGGGGATGAGGGTGTAGGGAGGGGTTGGTGTTGGGGATGAGGGTTTGGGGGATGACGGTGTGGTGTTTGTGATGAGGGTGTTGGGTGGGGGGTGGTGATGAGGATTTGGGGAGGGGGTGGTCTTGGGGATGGGGGTGTGGGGAAGCTGGTGTATTGGGAATGAGGGTGTGCGGAGGGAGATGGCAGTGATGAGTGTATGGGGAGAGGGTTGAGGGTGTGTGGAATGGGATGGTGTTGGGGATGAGGATGTAGGGAGGGGGGTGGTGTTGAGGATGTGGGGAGTGGTGTGGCTTCGGGATGAAGGCGTTGGGAGGGTTGTGTGTTGGGAATGTGGTTGTAGAGTGGGTTTTGTGTTGGAAGGGGATGGTGTTGGGGATGAGAGTGTAGGGAGGGGGTGGTGTTGGGGATAAGTGTGTGAGGGTGTGGGGAGGGGGATGGTGTTGGGGAAGAGGGTGTGGGGAGGGGGATGGTGTTGGGGAAGAGGGTGTGGGGAGGGGGATGGTGTTGGGGATGAGGGTGTGGGGAGGGGGTGGTGTTGGGGATGAGGGTGTGGGGAGGGTCATATTGTTGGGGATTAGGCGCATAGTTGAACAATAAATCACTTTGAACTACAACCATTTGATCCAGTGGCAATTTCATTAGTGTGATACATGTGAATAGAGTTGAAGGTAAATGTACAGTGACAGGTGTCTTTTGTGCTTTCAGAAATAGTTGTCGATGTCCTGCTGGACAAGATGTCATTCCCTCAATTCCCTGTGTCCATTGTGAGGTGCCCTGTTGTCATCTGCATCGTCTTCTCCATCTGAGTCAGGGCGTGAAATGTCCTCATCTGGAGGCATGGGTATATTCCGACGTATGCGCATGTTGTGCAGCATAGAGCAAGTGACAACAGTCTTACCCACTTGTTTCAGTAGTGCCCCATCTGTCTGGTGGATGCACCTGAACCTTCCCTTGAGAAATCCAAACGTGAGTTATATGCATGCCATGGTCTTTATGTGTGCCTCCTGCGGTGTACCAGGGTTCCTCACCGGTGTCAACAACCATGGTAGCAGCAGATAGCCTGAGTCACCTACAGCAGGTTGGAAGAAGAGTGTTTAGCATTACAATGTTGCTTCTGCATGCTAATTTCATTGACTATTGTCCTGGTGCCTTTGTGTGCTAAAATGCATGTAGGGTTTAGTACATGTCCCGGGAGGATAGCTCAGTGGCAACGTGCTCGCCTTGGAAACAAGACGACACAAAGCAACAGAGGTTCGATCCCCGGGTCCGCGCCTTGAAACCTCTTGGTATTAAGTGCGTTATAAATACGCAACTAAGTCATATTCCTGTAACAGTGCCTCGATGCCCCTGGGCTGTATGAGCGCTTTAAAAATGCAAATAAAATAAAATTAAAATAAACATGTACGGCAGGGTGGTGGAGGGGTTGTAGTGGCAGTGTGTGGGAACATTCAGTAGAATTCAGTATGTTCTCTGGTGTCTGTGCCTAGCATTAGTGGGGTTTAGGGACATGGGCTATGGAGTGCCACATGGAAAATGGGTCATGGAACATGTAGTTTCCCCACATGTGACCGCAGGCCTGTCTCCATGTGTGCCTCTGTTCTGCATCATCATCAGATGTCACACTTACTCAAGCACCAGGTTTGTTGTTCTTGGTATGTTTCCATATATGTCAGAGGGTGTTGTTCCTCAGGACCATGGAATCATGTGTGGATCCCGGGAATCGTGCGCAGCAGTGGCTGATGGTCAGTTCTGCATCACAGGTCAACTGGATGTTCATTGTTCATGGAATGTTAAAGTTTACGATTCCTGTATGCAGGCTCCACTGCCAGGGAGGGGGCATCAGTGCCACATGTGTGCAGTCAAGTACTGCTATGACATTAGAGAAATGGCCGATGGCATAGAATCTTGCCTTTGCTGCATGCACCTGGGCCAGGGTGTTGAGCAGCGAGATTTATCAATGGACATGCCCCATTAGCGCATTCAACACTTGCGCAAGCACTTTTGAGAATGTTGCCTGGGACATGCCATACAGAATCCCCACAGTCTGCATGAATGCACCGGTGGCACAGAATTGGAGGACAGACACCAGCTTATGCAGTGGTGGGATTGCAGTTTGGATGTGTATGGCGGGTCAGCAGCTCACTTATGGTGTTCATGGTGTTCCTGTCCAAGTGATACAGCGAGATCAATTGGCCATTCAGAGCCCAGGAGAACGGATGGTCACGCGGTATGGGAGGCATCAGAAACACATGTCTCATCCCTCTTGGTGCAGCCTGTATCCTTCCATGTGGTTGCCCTGCATACTGCTGAAGCTCAGGGGACATCAGCATGTTGTGGATGCCGTAATTCACTTCTGGTTGTGGCTGCATGTTGCTTGGAAGTGTGTTTGGGGAGGGTGTGAGCCTTAAATACACGTTAGGAGGCTATTATTGGCACCTGCGCTTGATTCCCATCACCTGGGTGCTTTTACCTCCACCTTAGTGGTGGAGGTAACTGCACTGCCTTTTTTGGCAGAATTACCGTCAATTTTTGGCTGTATTTGGCTGTATTTCGGTGGTAATTGCACTTGTAATTTGCCGGAATTAACATTTGTGTTTCTGGTGTTCATTCCACCAGCACTAATTCTGCCAAGAATTGGTGGAATTATCTCTGGTGGAATGGCTGGTGGTGGAATTAAAGCCCATGTTCCGTTACCTGAAATTCAGCGGAGTGGTGAAAGTGGCGGTAATGGGTGTGACATGTACAAAGGGAGGGTGTACGATATCAAGTTGTGAGAGGCTGATCAAGACCAAATATGTAATAGTTACATGCTTTCTAACTGGTGGCACAAAGCTACCAAGATGTATGTACATCCACACTGGTTATTGCCAGTGTAACTCTGATTGAGTGCTGAACAGTTTGATTCCTTTTTCACTGTTTCAGGTTTTACATTGAAAATGATATTAGCACCCTTGACGGGTGTGTCATCCACTCAGGTTGTTCCATACCCGGGCTGAATCTAACAATGCAAGCCTGGGTTTGGAGCAACCCCAATGCTGTGCTCACCCACCCTCCACCTAGCGCTGCCTGTTCTACCTCCTCGCCTGCCTCCCGCCCCCATCTTAAAAGGGCTCCTCCACCCTGGCCGCACCGCTTGGCTACCTGTTTATGCCATAGAAATGGAAGAGGTGCTCCGAGTGGAGCCCGTCTTCTATTTCCATGGCAGTCCAGACTCCGCTGCTGCAAACGAAGCATCATGGGTGTTTTTTTGTGTGTAATTCCTCTTAGCACCTCAAGGGTTTGCCTCGGGGTGCTAATGGCAATAATAACATGTTCTGTGTGCTTCACCGGCCTGGTAAGGGTATCGGGTCCTTTTTTAAGGCCCTTGCTTTGCTCAGACCTATAACCTGGGCCCGGGCTGTTGCGGGCCAGTGAAGCCTACTGAACACAGTTATTGCTATAATAAAAAGAGTTTTAAAAAAAATCGAAAGATCATAGCCATCAGCTGTTCCATCCACGAGCCATAGACAAAGCGTCAGGCACATCATTTGAGTTACTTCAAGTTACTTCAGTCAGTCAGAGGTTAAGAAGTCATCATAAATGTGGAGCAAACACCGGACCAGCCACTCAAGCATGCAGACTGGGGAAACTGGCACACTGGAACACCCACAATCAACACACACCCATGGTTCTACACAGCACTATTCACACAATTTCACACGCTGTCACTCACAAAGTACCAGGCGCTCAGGGTATGAAACACTTTCCTCCTTTCACATCAGAATACACGAGCTACTATACAGTCTAATCCTCCCATTCATGATTACGCGAATGTTCAGAGGATTCATCATTGTAAAGACTGGAGGGCGGTTATCTGTACTCCTGCCCTCTATATGGCAGAGTAGAAGCACAGAGCACCCCAGCCAAGATTCTCTATTGTTCGTAGCTGGACGAGCAATCAAGGCTTAGCTCTCAGGAGGTGATGCGGGGTGGTTCTTAAGTACAGTGTAGTCACCAAGCCCCCACAAGGGAATGTCCACATACTATATTAGGTGATAACACAGTTCTTTATATAAATACGGTTTGTAATATACACAATCAATAACACACTTTATTCTTTGGTTGGCAATACTAATATGGTAAGTATGTGCAATGTCTATGTCAGGGGAAGGGACAGAGTCGGGGCTTCCCAGGACTTTGGGAAAACACGGTAACAGGCAATAGAAACCAAGAAGCCACAGGGGCCATCTTGTCCCCTATCTGGAATCCACTATGGCAGGGCCTGGGTATCCCAAAATGGAGCTGTCACCCGCCCATACCCTGCTCTGTGGGCCACACACAGGTTCCCAAAAACATAAACTAGGGGTACGGGGTTGTACCCCCATCCATGGGTGCCATAAGGGTATCCCATGGGTCTGTTCACTGCAACCAAAAAGAGGAAGAGCTGCACTGCCAGGAGTCCCAAAGGGACTACTGTAAAGAAAACAACACAGAACACACATGATAAGGGAATACAAGACAAGGACATGGAGGCCCCGTCTCTCCCAATGCATTTCCAGCATCACACTCATAATGCTATTCCCCCCTTCCTCCTGTAGGGTGTCTTCATGCCCTATGCTGGAGCCTAATCCCTTAGGGAAAAACATCCACCAAATCATAAGCAAATCCCTTGGGGATGCCTAATCCACCATGCGTCCAATGGTGGTGGTATTGCTGGTTTAAGTCTATCCTGCATACTCAGTACCTGCTCTGATAACCCACAGTTAAGCTCCCTAATGATTCTAAAAACGGATGCTTGAAATAGGTTGAGAAGGCGTTGCTTCATTTTAGGAGACTGGTGCATTTATTGCTTTTCTTTCTCGAGGGGACTACTGCTATTTTGACCCTCGTTAAGACTTTTTTTTTATATCCTGTTGCTCTTCCTCGCCATCAGTCTTCCCCTTAATTATCTTGGCTGTCTCTAACCAAATCATATTCTTGTGAATAATCGTCAAACTATCCCTTGAATTCTCTGTCTTTCTAGTGTTCCAGTATTTTTCCTGACATAACAATCAACTATTTTTTATGAAAGAGGGGTTTCAGATGCTAATGACTGATGAAGCATTAGCAGGAACCTATTTTGCTCGTCCTTTTCCTTTACTAATGAGGGTGTTGTTGATTGGACCAGCAACAGCGCTATCATCGACAGAGCTGTGATCAAACCCATCAACAGGGCCTCCATCAACATTGCAGGTAAGAGTTTGCTCTTTGGGTCGTTAATGATTTATTGTCCCTAAAGAGGGATGGTAGGCGGCTAGAACACACTAGGACAAAATCTCTGTTTCGTTTTAGGTTTAGGTATACACATTGCTCTGTTGATTATAAAAGACATTTATTGTGCAAAGCTTACTTTTCTGCCTACATTTTGGAAGTTGTCTAACATTGCAAAATTGCTGTAGATTTTCTGAAAATTGGCTTCACCTAAAGAGGGAATCAGAAATGCTATACTTAAAGAGGTATTGTGTGATTCTTTAGCTGTTTTTGTACATACAAAAATTGCTGCAATCTGGAATTCAATAGCTCAGGAAGATATATTATATGCCTCTCCTACTCTCGTTACATGAAAAGTCTCTAAGTGATTTCATATATTTTGTCTAGTGCTGATATGGATTGCAGGGTCAGAAATTTGAAATGCACTTCCTCCCCCTAACTATATATCTGGCAAGATATTTAAGGGATAATATTGTGGCAGTTTTGCATGATTTAGTTATGGTCAGTGCCTCATTACAGTGAGCCATTGCATCAGACTGTCTGAAAGAAGCAGTGATTTCTCCATTACAAAGAAATACTACATTATTTGTCTCCCAGCCAACACATCATCTGACCTGATCCTTGGATAAATGTAAGACTTTGAATATTGAGGGCATTGCGAGGGCCATATAAGATTAAAGAGCACCAAACTATGAGGAAAGGGTTAAGAACAAAAATAAAGGTTACCATGCTGCAATTTTATAGCAGAACATATTGATATACATTTGCCAGATGTGCCAAGATCAGAATGATAAAGGGAACACTCTGGATGGAGGTTATTGAAACAGAAGGTAGAAATAACTTTGTGTGACACTAAGGGCCTCATCACAAGCTGGGCGGTAATGCCGGCGGTATTAGCCCTACCGCCAGATCACGGGTGTAGCGGTAATGGAATTCCCCATTCCCCACTGAGCCCATTCAGGAATGCTCCATTCCCCATTGGGGTCAATGGGGAATTTTCACGCTCTTACCGCCAGCTCGGAGCTGGGGAGAAATCCGCTGAAGCCCTGATTTGGCAGACCCTTAAATCCGGCGGTAATAGCGCGACCGCCAGATTTAACGGTTACCGCCAAACTTGTGATGAGGCCCTAAGTATTAAAATGAAAAGAGCCAGACCTCGAAACACATGTTGGCAAATGGCAAATAGAGGAAAATGAGAATGCAATAAATGTCTTTCTGACCGTTCATGAATTCTATGTAGTTTTTGATCAGGGTATGTATGGACAGTGACATGGGCTAAATGATATAGTGTAATACGGTTAGGGTTCCATCGAGGCATAGTATTTAAATAGCCTGATTTAACTGTTTAAGAATAAGTAAAAACTCACAATGGGAAAAGGGTGCATTAGAGCTTAGGTTGTATAAGATTGTGATTAGGTAGTTATGTCCATTAGGTATGATTATTATATATAGAATATGATGGTCTTTTTGATGACGTGTAAGATAATGAAGACATTTTTTCTATGCAGTGTTTAAGAGTAAGTAAATAAATATCTATCTCAAATGAGAGGTTGGTGTTTTATATGCTATGATAATCTAACTAGAAGCAGGATCATAAGTGAACCTTGTTGTTTGTTGTATATTGTCTGGGGGACTGCATCTACTCAGACCCCAGAGTCCCTTTAATTGCTGTTGGAAATCATTGAAAGCTATAATTCGTTGCCATGTCCAGGAACCACACCCATTCACCCTATGGCGTTTGTTTGAAGTAATTCTTTTTTTACCACATCCAAGAGAGAGTATTGGTAGACATACTGAGCTCCACCGTCCATTGGAGGATTAGAGGAATCCTTCCTATAGTGTCTAGTCCAGAAGCATGTATACCAAGGCCATCCCACTCTGTGTTTACCTCCCAAAGCCCTTATTCTCTTGATGCTTTAGTTCAGGAGGCTGAAGGCCAAAAAGAATAAGGATGGACCGTAGTCTGTGGGGTCCTGTATTTCACACGGATTATGGGCATCGTTAATATGAATGTCCATGCTACGATAGGGGTCAAATAGGTCTTTGTGTGTTAGCCTTATGTAGGGTTCACAAAAACCTAATTGATATCCATGTTGGAAAGGGGCTTTTCCTGCACCTGTTGCCAAAGATGGGTCAGGTAACTGCTGTCTATTCCACAGTTTCACTTATTAACAGAGGTGAGAGGTGATAATTGGATACCGTGCCAATCTAATTGTAGTATTTTACTGCACAAGCACTCTAAAGGCTCCCCTCTTCCAGCTCCTCCCCCATAAAATCTCTACAGTTCCTCTTAGTGCCTATGGATTGTGCGCAAGCATGGTCTGTATGTTCATGGTGCACCCGAGAGGAAGTGCTTATATGGTGATCAGTTACTTACTGCTCAGGGAATTCTGTGGCATACTGGATTTTCTGTGTCATGGAGTTATTGTCGCAGCCCACGCTGGAGCATATGCCGTTGATGCCTTCCATGCTAGAGAAGTTGTAGCCCCCAGTTGTAACAAAGTAAGTGGGCACCCCAACCTCAAAGTACTTGTTGAGGTAGCTGAAGTAGTCCAACATGTATGAGTCCTGAAATTGAAATAAGGTAGGAACAAATTGGCGACGGTTAGGGTGGCAAGGAAGGGTTACATCAAAGCCTTAGGGTAGACATAGGAAACCCCTAGGAGGGTAAGATGAGAAAAGTGGAGGGGCGAAGGAGAGAGGGAAAGGGAGATGGGAGGAGTTGACAGGGAATAGATGGGTGGATGTAATAGGAAAAGGGGAGATGGGAGGAGAACAGGGGGGCAGGGAAATAAGAGTTATGCATCAATAGGCAATTGAAAAATTAGAAAGTGGATTGGGGAGAAAGATGGAAAGGATTTAAGAGCGACATGTAGATGGGAAAACAAGTGAGAAGGGAGAAGCAAGCTCAGAAAGGAGGTGCAACAGGACAGGTGATGGTAGATAAGAGAGACATGGAAACAAGGTGAGAAGAGGGAGTTGGTGAGAGGAAATGGTAAGAGCGGGCAAAGGCAGTGGGAAGCATAGCCAGAGAGCTAAGGGGAAGATATGATAGTCTTAGAGAAGGGTGTAGTGACACTTGGTGAGAGTGACAATGGCATGGGAACAAAATTGTAGTCAAAGAAAGGTACGTTGTGTCTTTGTTTTTTTGGATAATGTCACAATTGTAGTTAGAATTAGTCATTTTGAGCTGCTTGGAAAATCATCCAGGAATGATGTTCAGAAATAGCTTCCCAACGTGAGCCAGCTTTGTCAGACCTTGCCATTCTTAATGTTTTTTTTCAAAAGCACCATGTTAGAAGTGTAATAGCATAATACGTTTTCGGGGCAAATGTGTTTCTGATTTAAAGGTACCATATCAGCCCAATTATGGTTTGCTTGACATTTTCAGTCAATGCATTTCCAATGGCCCCATGCGACCGGTGGCAAGGCTTGCAAAGCTTTCTGAACGGTGTTTTATCAAACGTGCTGTGCCGGATGCTACACAGCTTGCTAAGCTTCCTAGGATAATACATCACAAATGTGCAGCACTAGCTACTTTTAAGCTCATTTAGCTTTTCTGCACAATGCTTTCCGAAAGGCACAATGCAGGCTTGCAACACCGTTTAGCAAGCTATCTGGGCCAGGTGCAATGATATCAGTATAGAATGCTGGTAAGCTTTCTGTAACCTTGCTTTCCATATGGATACTGAGCTCCACTGCGCATTAGTGCAGGTTTTACAGGAAGTTAAAAAAAGAGGATATGTCAAGCATTACAACTTCAGACAGGAGTGACGGTATTCCATGTCAAGGGAACCATGCAGATATGTGTGTGTGTGTTGTTAGGTGATCGAAAAAGATCATTGATAAATGTGCACAGGGTGTTCCAAAATAATAAGACTGGCTTGATCTGAATTACACTAAAAGTTGCAGGATGATTATTCTTCAAAGTGCCCTGTGACAACTTAATAATTGTCTCTCAGAAAGGGAGAAGTGTTCATACAAATGTTCTCTCATTTCTTAGTAAGGAAGGGACCAGATCCCTTCTTGAAAAATCAATCTAATAACCAATGATCTTACAGTCTCAGACTGTAAGTCTCTGGTATGATATGGTATAAGACTTGGGGCAAACAATCATCTTGAAAAGGCATTCTGACGCTAAACAAGAAGATAAACCACAATACCCAGAAACCATAGGCCAAAACAGCCCTATCGCGGAAGTAGGAAAGTCTTCAGTTTTTGTCTGAATTCTATAAAGTGCTTGATAAGGCCTAGTTGGCAAGGAATTCCACAGCCTTGAGGCCTGGAATGAAAACGCCTGACAGCCACATCCTGCTAATCTAAATCTAGGCACAACCAGCAGTCCGGTTGATGCTGAGCATAAGGCTCTGGAAGGAAGATATTTGAGAAAATACATGGGCAAAATTGTAATAAGCCTTGTGTACCATGCACAAAGCTTTGAATTTAATCCATTGTTTAACAGGAAGCCAGTAAAATGAATGCAAGGCTGGCGAGACATGCACACTACTCCCTAAATGAACACCAGCCTCATGGCCGAATGTTTAATTATCAGCAGTTTATGGAGTAGCATTTTGGATAACCCCAAGAAAACAGCATTGTAAAAACTCTGAACCCATTTTTGTCCATTTCATTCCAGGTTTCTGAGTGGCCCAAACCCTTCTGCCATAGTTCTCTGGGTCCCCTCTCTTTGGTTCTCCATCATGGTTCTCAGCTCCAGACTTGAAGCCTATGGGAGGAATGTGTTAGTGGGGGCGTGCGTGATGGGGCGTCCAGTAAAGATGCGAGCCCACAGGAGGCTGCCCTAAACCTGCGACAGGGGTTCTCACTATGTCCCTCACTGCCTTACTCTCCTCCACGGGTTCTGCTACTCCAGCCACCTGCCCCAAGCTTTCTCTTCTCCTCAGCATTTTGCCTCAAATCTCAATCCCACAAAGCTGCTCCAGTCTTATGTGACCAGCTCATTTTCCAACTCTTGCTCCTGCTCCCGCCCCAGCCTATTTTCTTCACCTCTACAGCCCCTCACTGAAGTAAACCTTCCTTCTAACTCCAACACTTACGGGTGGAGCCCCTCTGGTGTTAAGGGACTCAGATGGGTTAGATGGGATGTGGATTGGCAGTTTGACTCCCTCCTCTGGGGATGTCTTACAGCCCTGGTGTAGGACTTGGGAGGGTCTCACCCCTCTCATTCAACAGTCCTCCTCCTGTCTTCCAAATCCTGCCTCTGACGTCCAGCCTCTCTTTGGGTTAAGGGAACACGGGTGTCCATGTTTGGTATAGAAAACTTGGGAGTTATAGTTCTCTGGGCCTGGGTGACCTTGTGTCTGCTAGACTGTAGCTTAAAAAACCACGTCTGCCATCTTGGATTTCATAAATGTCTCTTCATCTTTAGGTCACTTGTATAGGGGCTAGCTATAGGGTCTCACCACTGAGGATGGCTTCCTGTTCTGTAGTCTGCTCAGGCTTGGGGCTGTCTAATCCCTCCTGTTGAACGTACCTCTCTGCTGGACACACACTGGACCTGCCCTCGGTAAACAATCTTGGCCTATCTAGGCATGCTGTGTGAGAAAGGAGGCCTTTTGTTAGGACTGCCTGACTCCTCAGATTCCCTTGGCTAGTTCAGGTCCCTCTCTGTCTCTGGTTAGATCTGGGTGCGGTTCCTGCACCTACACCCACTGCTGGCCCTGCAGAACTGCCTCTCCTCCTTTCCCTTAAACGAGCAGTAGCATCTGTGGTTGCACTGTGATAAACATTGTCTTCTACACATGGTATGTTGACGGTAGTAAGCAGATCCTCCTCATGCTGTCACCGGGCCCATCATCACGTTGTTTGTGGCGGCATCCCCACTCCTTTGGCAACCCCACCATCCACCAACTCGGTCAAGAGGGGCATTTGCCACAGTGGTTTATATTCCTTTTTTTAAGTTGAAAAATGCAGTGTAGTATAACTATTCTCCTTGTGAATTCTGTACAAAACTGCTAGGTAAGAGAAAGTGTTCTGCATTTTACAGTATGAGGATTGGCAGCATTTCTGTGCTAATACTGCTGATTTAACCTAAACAGTGTCTCTCCCTCTTCTGTAAACAGAAAATGGCAGCAGTTCATGTACTTTAATGCTGTGTCCATCCTTATTTTCTTCTGATAATATATTTCAGTGGCTGTTCTGCTGATCAGAAATATTACTCTTACGTTTTCTAAGTTTGCCATTGTAAATATACTGACAGCCTGTAGCACTTATGTATGTTGGCACTATGGAATTTGTATAATTAATCTTTCATGAGAGGGGTGGCGGGCTACCAGGAATTATGATGGGGATAGCGAAGAGACTGAAAACTTGTGGAAAAGATGGATAAACACCAGGTGGTACGCAGACTGTGCTTGGCCAACATGAGGGACATGAAACAAGGGAGGGATTCAATTAAAGATAACTTGCATAAAAAGCAGCAGACAAGGAGGCAGAGGAATGGGCACACACCTGTGGCACTGATAGCTCCTGGTCCAGGCCCACGCGAACCTTCATGGTGAAGAAAATACCAGCGCAAAACATGAAGATGAAGACCAACATCTGGGGATGAGAGATGAGAAATTATTTCTGGGAAGAAAGAGCAGATACAGACAAACTACATAGAATTCAAGAGGAAGTGGAGACCAAGACAACGTGCAACTGAGTGGGGAAAAAGATGATTGTGCATTGCAAATTCTGGAGCAGAAACAGAGAAGATACAATGAGAACCATCTTCAGAAGGAAGAGGCATAACAATGAAAAATTATGGTGATTAAAAAAAAAAGAAAACTAGGCGCCTCTGTAACAAAATGTAAACAAGCAAACAGAGGAGAAAGAAAATAGCGTAAAATACAACATCTGGGTAAGAAAGACACAACATAATGCGAACAATCTGGACACAGACAAAACGAGAAATAACAAGGGGAAAACAACATAGATGCTATTAGAACACATCTGTAGTCGAAGCAGAGAATTAACCAGGACACCAGAGAAAAAGAGATGACACAATGATAAGCAACATCTGGAGAAGAAAGGGCAAACACAAAGAGAAAAAGATATCTGGCAGAGCCAGGAGGACACAATGAGAAATAACTGTTAGAGGAAAAAAGAAGACATAACGGGAAACATCTGGCGAAGTAGGAAGACACAATGTCAACATCTGAGGTGGACACAATGACAAACATCGGATGAAGAGAGAACAATAAAGAAGAAATTGCTAGAGAATATATCAGTAAAAACATGACCCATATAAGAAAGGGGATACGTGTCTGGAGAACAACAAGAAAACACAAACAGAAACAAAATGCCTGCAAAATTGCAAAAAAACAAAATTTAGGAAAGAAAATGGGAAAAGCATGGGAAAGAACAAGAAACAACATTTTGACTAATGGAATGTACACCTGGATAAGAGTGCACCATGAGATGCAATATCTAGAGAAAAGAGTGAAGACCCAATGGGCCTCATTACAACGAGTGCGGCCACGGAATGAACGGTGCCAGTAAGGGACCAGCACCGTTCATTCCGGGCCGCCTCATTACGAGGTCTGCAGCGGGTCCCGCTGAGGACATCTGGTCAGACCAGGCGTCCTTAGCGGGACCCGCTAGCAGACCAGGATGCTAACAACAGGCCCGTCATTAACGGGCCCGTTGTTAGCATCCTCCCCATTCCCATTGAGCCCAAAGGGGCTCAGATGGGAATGGGGATGTACCGTGTCTGGGTCCCGGGAAAGGAAATTACCGGGCCCTCCAAGGTCAGAATGGCCCAGTAATTCCCTATTCCTGGAACCCGGACCCATGGCTACCTTCAAACTCGTAATGAGGCCCAATTTCAAGAATACAGAGAAGAGAGATACCATGCCCATAAATAAATAGCTGGCAGAGAAATTAAACATCATGAGACATAGTGCAGGGAGAAAAAAAAAGAAGACACAATGAGAAAATAACATTTGCAGAAGAAAGAGGAGTAATATGTTCTGGAGAAGAAAGACCTTGGACATGATGTGAAACTACTGCAGCAGAAATAACGAAGATAGGGAACCAACATCTGGACAAGAAAGTAGATATTGAAAAACAATATATGGGGGGAGAAATAAAAACGTAATGTGAGAAATATATTGGGAGAAAGAAACACAATGAGAAGCAGTATCTGGAGAAGAAAGAGTAGATGCAATGATTAAGAGCCAGAATGTTTTGGGAGTAGAGCGGAGAAGAAAGAGAACCGCCACAATGAGAAAGGTCATTCAGGGACAAAAGAGAAGGCACAACGAGATGCATCTAGAAAGAAAACCATCACACTGAGGAAAATCTAGAAGAGAGAAAGAGAAACAGACACACTATCTAAAGGATAAAGGCTAGGGAGCCAGCACAAGCCCCCTCTGAGAGATAACTGGGTGTCTCACAACAGATCAGCCACGTCCTGCTCTGGCCTCAAGACAGAGGGTAACAAGATGCCTTCTGCATACCCACCACTAGGACCCTGGTGAAGCTATGCAGGAGCACAGGGGCATATATATTCTTCATGAAGGAGTACAGGAAATCCTTCCGCCTCTTCGATGACTTCTTCTTCTTTGTCATCTGGATGCAGCAGCAGATGTCAAACCGATCATCCTGAAGACGCGGAGTGGGAAAGAGGGAGCATGGTCAGCAAAGGACAGGGGGGGCGCTCTTCCATATGCAGGCAGCACAAGGGAGGCAGCAGACAAAATCATCCCGCTTATTGCACTGCGCAAAAAATCACTTTGGTTGGACTCCTGTGGCAAACATACAACTGAAGCAGCACCGCAAGAGGCAATATATACAACCTCAGCTTGAACTCAAGGAGAAAATGCAATTGCAGCACTACCGTGAGATCCATAGTCAACCTCACCATTACCCAAGAGAGAATCTCCAAACTGAGCTCTGACTCAACTGTAGCCATTCAAGCATCGGTTAAGTGCCCTGGTTGGATATTTGTCCTTTGCAGGAGTGAAGGGGGTGTGGTATTGCCTATTGGGAGACTACTAGGGGGTGAGAATGCTTCTGAGTCATTTATGCATGTTTATATTTAAACTTGATGCACTGCTGGGGTAAAGTATAGCTCTATGCGGCTGAGCTGTGGTCTCTTGAAGTAGTTCTGGGTTTCATTATTTGCCCTTTAGATAGTGCCGCAGATGGCATATGATAGTCCAATATCATATATGGTGCTGTATATTAGACAAACTATAGTACAGTATTACTATGGAAATGCTCCAAAATATTCTACACTTAATTTCTATGACCGTTACCAGTGTTATGAATTTGACATACAATGTTTTGAATCTGAGCACAGCCCACGGCATAATTCCTTTGGTAATGCTGGGCATATATCACATTTTAGTGCACTATGCCTATAGTAATGCTGTGGATTGCGGGTACTGTAGTGGAAAGTTCATTTATCAATGCTTTGGATGGTTCTGGCACACCATGGTGCAGTTATAACTTTATGTTGGTGCTGTGGATTAGAGGCACTGTTGTGTAGTATTAAAGCTGTTTCTTTCTGTTGAAAAGTGTTCTGAGGTTCTGCACACAGGCAGAGATGGTCGCTGTTTACGAGTATACAAGATTTCATGCGGAATTAGGCATTCAATAGTGCTGCATTCCTACGCAGTACTGTGGATTTTTCCAAAGGAGTGCACAGCAGTTTATACCATTGGAAATTCTGTGACTTTTGTACGAAATTGTGCTATGTTGATGTAGTGATGCAGTCATTTTGCCACATTTCCCGTAGGGAGAAATAGGCCCCATTACAAGTCCGGGGGGTTGCCGCCGAACTTAAACATTGTTTCCGTAGCCTGATATCCTGGTGCCACCGGCACATTAAAGGTCCTGGCGGCGGCCCGGGATATCAGGCAGCGGAAAATGTTAGTCCCCATTCCCATGGAGCCCCATAGGACTCCATGGGAGTGGGGACACAGAAGCATTGCTAAGGGTGCCGATGCTTCTGTGACAACTCTGCTTTCCGGGCCATTGCGCCTGGCAGGTGAGACCTGCCGGGCGCACATGCCCAGGAAAGCAGTATTGTAGTCTAAAGGTCCGGAAAGGGTGCCCGTATGTTGCTACTGGCAGCCTTTTTTCCGGGTTGGCAGGCTCGTAATGAGTAGAAGCCATTTCTGACCCCGTTTTAGCTCCTCTCAGGAGTTCTGTGTCAGTGATGGGTGAATGCCCTCTTGTGCTCTCTTTATATATTTTTTGTTGTTCAAACACACACAGGCGCAAAAACACACAGGCGCAAACACACACACACCATCTTAGAATGTCTCACCTCCTGTCTGCGGGCATCGAGGGACACCAGGGCCACAAACATAGACATCTGGAGCAGGAAGTCCAGCAGAACTGCCAGGGCTGCATTTAAGGCAAACGTCTTCACTGCTGGCATCTGTGTCAGAGCTCCTGCATTGTAAAATGGTACTATAAGCAACCCTTTAAAGCCAACCCACAACTTTTCTATTGTCTTTCATCAGTACATCTGAGGGTGACCTAAAAACCATTTTCTCCCTTCCCCAACCAGTCACTATACTGCGTCTGATTGACTGATCTAAATTCGTCTTTAGGCAATAGCAAATGCAAAGTAACACAGGCAAATTGTGAGCACCAGTTTACGTACAAACCCATGGTCTTATTGCTCTATCAAATTCCCTCCTGTAGGATCTGATCGCACATTAATTCAAAGGGCATCTTGTTTTTACCCCTTAATTTTGGGATGGAATTGCACGGGATATTTACTGCATGGTCTAAATATCTAATATTAGCTGCTTGCTTTTCTTCCGTCCCCCATGATGCAAATTTCCCATGCAATACCCAACTCATAATTTAAAAACAAGAGGTATTTAAAATACACATGTTCTTTACCACCATACTTGTAATGAGTCATAAATTAAAGTAGTTTCATAGCACACATACCTCCAGCTCAGCTTGACCCATATAATGCAGTACAGGGAATGTTGGTAGGTGTCAGCCTAAACAGAATTTACCGGTGCAGAAGATTGCAAGAATGGTGTTTGTAGGAGAAGGGGGGATGGAAGCCGCTGGGTGGTGGCAAAAAATGAAGGGGGAAATTGTTAAAGCAGCAGCACCGTGCCGCACCATCCCAAAATGGTACAATCTGGGAATTTCCAGCGTCCTCCCCAAAGGGCTGTACAGATGCAAAATAGCAACACTGCACTGCAGACATACATGAATGCATAAGAAATGCAAGATGCAATGATACCACAGTCACAGTTTAAGGCCTGAGGAAGTTCACTATGTTCAGAAGGCTGTAACATTTGTTGCTCTATATGTTCACCTCTTTCGGGTCTCCTTTCTTGCTCAGTCTTGCCATCAGCTTCTTGTCCTGAGGATATGCCTACTTTCATACCACATCAGTCTGCACGTCCCAACGGATCCCAGCTGAAGACTTTTCCTATTTGGGAAGTATCTCACTGGTGGCCCACCCATGAAAGGTAGGATGTGGACATTTGCGGTCTGTAGGGCACAGAGACAGAAGCCTGAGGGACAAAAGATTGCATACAATCAACGCAGCCTGCAGACCAACGAGGAATACAATCAGAGGCCGCAGCAGGTGGATGGGGGAGGGATGTCAGGAGAGGAGGGTGTGGAGAGGGACCCCCTGCCGAAAGGGAGCAGGCGAAGACCAACAACAAAAGACTGACCTTCCGGGTACAGCCTTTGTGGCCTGGGATATGCAAAGTCGGCCCTCTGTTCCCAGCTTTTGGTCATAGGTCCAACGTGGCTGAACAGTATTTCTCTTTCCTGGGACTTACCACAAGAAACAAACAGGTAGGAAACATCTCCCTTCTTTTGAATGATCCCTGAAAACCTTTGAAGTGTGACTTTAGCGCTTGCAAGGACTCTGAACATCAACATTTCAAACAATATCTAAAGCTGATCTAGGTAGGCAAAGGTACAGGAGGGATCACAAAAATCCTAAATCCACTTGGAATTCCAATAAGGAAACTTTACACTGGTATAGAACAAAAACAGCATCCAGTTGTTATTTCAGTTTGGGTCACTTTCCTGGGTGTTGGCTTCAGAGAATGCCCAGTGGACAATGCAAGTAGGGCCTCTGTGTCTAAGGCATGGCTGTAGGCTTGCCACACTGGCTGCTGGACTCGACTTCAGCTGCTGTAGGTAGGTTCATAGTGTCCCCTAGACCTAGCTGCAGGCCGTGCCCTCAAGGCACTACAGGAAAGGTCCACGCATGGTTAAAATATAACATTAAAAATGCAAGATACTCACTAAAATAAAGTTGGTATTACGTCTTATGGTTTTGCTGTATGGTAACAGGCAGAGAGACTTGGTATGTAGATGGTGTAAAGGCCGGAAAGAAACCTTGCAGCGCATAATCATGTTTTGTTCTACTCTAAACAGGCAAAGGAATAAATGGCTTGGCAAGCTGCATACCACCAGAACTGTTGCTCAATGGTGGGTTGCCATCCTACAGGGGGAGATTAATTATGTGATTCTTGCGGCTCTCGGCTTTCTGAAAAGAAATATTTGGTGACTTAAATGAAACGGCATTAACCGGAAGATAATTGAATAATCCCCCTGAGTAATGATGGTCTATATGCCTCCAATTGTGAAATCTGTAATTTTTAATCAATTGTTCTCTCCTCTTTTTTTATATAAATTACTTAACACCTCTTTTTGTTTTTTCTTTCCTTCCTTTTTCTTTTTTATCTTTATTTCTTTTTCCTTTTTTTCACCCTTTGCTCTTCTTTTTCTTTTTACTTTAAATGTTGGTTAAATTTAAAAGAATTGTTGTTTCTTAGCTGAAGGTTTTCATGTAAAACCAAAAATGCTAATAAAACAAAAATTGTCACATAATCATGTAAGTTTAAATAGAAGCTCAAAATTCCCAGAAGAAAATCTTCAAGTGAATGGGTGAAACGGTTACAATACAAAAACTTAAATGAACTTGCAATTACAAGTTATGCTTATACAACCATACACCGCTCTGAAATAACTACCCTATTTTGCTTCATGATTTGGATGGTTTATTTATAAAAAAACAATCCCTATTAAAAATGATATTCCTGAATAAATAAAGAATTAATGTTGCTTAATTGGATATGTAGAGAAAATAAGTGATTTAAAGTTCACAGTTCTGACGAAGCCTTGACGGCGAAACCCGTTGGTTGACTCACCTCAGTCTCTTTTTCATGACATCTAACTGGTGCTAAAGATATATTTTGAAATAATATTTGTTTTTGTGAGTTATCGAAATAATGATTGAAATAAACCCAATTTTTTGAATGTCATTATGTGTTCTGAGGGTTTTCTTTACCTTTTTCGCTGTGGAGACACCCGCATCAATGAGAGAGAGGAGAATCTGTGCGTGAGAAGGCACAATGGGGAGTCATCCCTGAAGTGTGCCGTAGCGTTTTAACAATGCATACATTTTACATTAAATACCTTGGCAAATAATATTTAAAGTGTGGGTACATAATAGATACAAAGTAATGTAGTATTTGTAATACAGTGACATATCCGTTTATCCATACAGCATGTAGCTTTAGCATCACTGAAGAATACTGGAGTGAACAGTAACCATGAACGTAAACGATGCTTAGTATAAAGGGCTTACAAGGCAGTGCCCCATGAGTCTTGAATGTGTTGACAGGGCAGGCTGTTTGCATAGCACCCATTTAGCATGTCCATATTGTTATCTTCAAAGATGAGATTAATGATATCATGTGACATGGTTATTCATGTCACAAATTATGTAATTTATGATGTAATTGTTGACCTCATGAGCAGTGCATGTCTGGTGGGGGTGGGGCCTCATGGTTCTTTTGGTAAACTTTGTAAACAGGAAATTTCCCTAAAAACCAGTGTCATGTGAGAGGCTCCAGTGTAATGTATTCCTTATTGGTTAGCTCCTTTTTCAGTGCTCAATTTATGAGAGTTTAATAAGCACTTAGCATTGTCTAGTGTTTTTATTGTAATTGTAATTTTTATCAAGCTTCGAATGGAGGTAAAAACATCTTTTCATGTTCCTCTACACTTTTCAGGGTGTAGTCCCATCCTTAGGAGGTAACCAACTGTCAAAATATGTATAGAACATTAATGGTACACATAATTAAACATACAATAACACTTGAACAACATTACACCTACAAGCGCTCGCTGCCTCCCCACAGGAGTACATTCATTGTTAGCCAAAGCCAAGTTCAGTTGCTTCCATATCTCGCCTATGCAAAGTCTGTTTTCTATTTCCATACATATATCCCATTAACATAGCTTGGTTAAAGTTCCCCAATGTTGATTCTCAAACTAGAAACTGAGAAAAGACTCTCCACAAATGCAAAACATTTTACACTCCATTTAACCTATAATCCAACACAGTACGTTTGATGATAAATGTTAATCAAGAACATGGTCATAAAAATACGTACCTGTGTTATAGTCCTTTATTGTAAAAAACATATTTACAAACATTTACTCACCAAAACAAATATGATAAACATCTGTCTCTGTTTGTATAAATAAATCTATTGTTTTCAGTACATATATTCATTCCTCCAGGGATTCATGTATTTAATGTATCAATCCAATAATCTTCCCTTTGGGCTAGTTTCTGTGTTAAGTCTTGTCCATGTTGTGATGTCTTTATAATAGCCAAGATTTGGAATTGAGTTTGTTTAATGTGGTAGTTATGTCCTGTGAAATGTCTAGTTCCGGGAGACTTTCTCTTTTTTTCTTTAGTTCCGATGTTGGGCTTGTTTTCGTCCCACCGAACACAAACTTTCATCGCTCTCTGACCTACGTAACTACCAGAGGAACATTGAATACTACATACAATGTATGAGGTCTCAGACGGTGATTTCTTTTTTAGCAAGGTCTGTTCCCCTGTCGGTGGATGATATGCTATGTTAACCTTTGTTACATTGTTGCAATTGCAGTTATGGCACAAATACATGCCTACTCTCTTGCTATGCAGGTATCTTTGTCGGTCAGCATCCTCTCTCTCTGTTTAAACCAAAATTTGATCTAAATTCCTACTTCTTGTGAATGCAAATGTAGGTACTTTTTAAAAAATCTCCTGCAATTTAGATTCATCTTGGAAGGTGTTCCACTTTGTTTGGAAACTCTTACAGCACATACCAGATCTCATGAGTGTCTGGCAGCCCGTTTAGCAAGTAATCTTGATCCGGAATTGAATTTGCTTTTCTCTGAAATGTTAACAGTTCTTATCGTGGGTACTTTGTAAAAACGTATTATACATTTCTGTGCACTTTGCTTTGTATTCTGTTTCTTCATTCACAAATACTTTTTGCACACAGTAATTGACTGTCTAGTAAACTGCATTTAGTTTAATCTGCATTGAAACTTACATCAAGAAGTAAAGCACTGTGATTGGTTGGTTTTGTAGGAAACTGTTAATTTTTCATTTTAACATCGATATCTAGAACCTGGATGTCCAGCGATCCTACGTCAAAGGTAAATTGTATGCAGTCATGAATGTTGTTGAAAAAGTAGAAAACGTATTGCAACTGTTGCCTTGCACCCCTTTATACTCCAAAGATGTTTTCAATATAACAATACCAACTTTTCAATTGTTTGGTTCCTCACCTGTTGTTGATAATTTTGGTATTTTTCTTTCCTGTGATTTACAAGTAGAAGAAAACTGGTAGGAGCCAACACCCCCTTTTGCATGATGCATGTGATGCATGAGAACCTGCGATGCCTGACAGGTGGCTTATAATGATAGCCCTTACAGAGGAATCTGCACATAAACACTATAAAGAAAATATAAAGCTGATTCTGAATAGTTTAGAATGTTTTATGGTGTTCTATCTAGGGGGCAAAGATATAGGAGGGGGTCCTAAAAATACCAAATACGAGCCAAATCCCCATGGGGATATTTTGCTCTGATGTAGCGCAAAAACTGCTTTCAGCTAGTATTCAAGGTAGGCCACTGTCCAGAAGCTATGGCCTCAGACCATGCCCAGCAGGCACTGTATATAGGAACACTGTCATGCAATGTGTTCATTCATATCATCAATGATGTAATTTGTGAAGTCATCTATAACATCATGAGCAATACATGTCTGGCAGAAGTGGTTTTATGATTCTTTTGGTAAACTTAGCTAGTGGACTTAAACGTAACATTCTGTATGATTAAATATAAATACATTGTGAAGGTTTCCCTCTTGATTATGTCAGAATTGACATTTCATTTGAGTGCACAAGTGCCGCATGTGATCTAAGTGCATACCAAAATCTCAGAAAATGAACTGGCCAATTTTGAAATACTTGTCTTGACGGAATACACTTTGTGGGATATCCTATTGTAAAAAGTGGGGTGGATTAACTTTTTTTTAACTATGAAAGTGATCATTAAACATCACCAAATCTGGCATATTCCCGCTGTGCCATAACCTAAGGTTCGGTAAATTTATATGTATAAAAAATAGCAACACCATAGTTAAGATTACATGCCACTTGACAGAGCAAAATGAGAAAACAGTTTCCTGTAACATTTGACCTCACCCATTTAAGTTTATCAGATTTGGCAAGACACCTGTCTAGCCATTTCCAAACCCACATGCCAAATTAAGTGAACTTTGAAGGATGCTGTCATGGAAAAAAACATACAATATATAATAAAATATGTGAGCCCCTCAGCTGAGAATAAACACGGACAAATAACTTGTTTTATTAGTTGATTCCCACTCGGGAGGGTCTACAACCACATTCCACCTCACATAACATTTCACAGAGGAGAAATATCCATTTGCACTGTAATAATGTTTTTCAAGGGGAATCAATACGAGACACATCTACTGGGAAATCTATCATGTTACGCAATTCTGCTATCTGTGATTTAATAAATATAATTTATTTGGCAGAGTAGTGTACGAGTGGAGACGCAGTCTGTGCAGTCCCTGTTTCTTTTGTTTTCACTGGGAAAGTATCTCTACACTTCCTATGATCTTAGGATGAGGAGCATTCGAAAACTGCAAAAGTCTGCGGTCTGTGCATTCCGTGCTGTCGGCTGTGCACCTGGCCAGGATCCCTTTTTCAGTCCACTCCCCAGGTAAAGCCTCCTTAACTCCTTAAACTTAGTAACTTGTTTTTGTTACTCTGGTTGACTGTCCAGTTCTTTGTGAGCACACGCCGACTCTTGGCGTGGGGCCCCTGGAGAAGTCCCTTGGACTGTGCACTCAGTTAATCTTACGAAACATACACTTGATGTATACCTGACATCCGCATTATAGTCGTACTGTCTGTTACGACTCTACACTCCTCCATCGGTACAAGGGCTTGCTTGGAACGGCGCAGTGACTGCGGGTCCCTGGCCTTTGAGCCGTGCTTTCCCCATTGTTTATTGTTTGCACCGCAGAGTGGGAATTAGCAGTGCTTCCATTATGTGGCGGTAGACTGTCGGATCTAGGTTCCTTTGACCCTGCTGCGTTTTAAGTAGACGCCACTCTGGAGCCGTGGAAAACAAGTAACGTCAAAAAACATTAAAAAGGTCATGACTACACATACCAGTGCCGCTAAGGCAACACAAAAACTGAAATAAGGAAAAAACTCTTACACATCAGCCGGCCAACTTTGGAAGACAGAAGAGGCTATGAAGCCACGGAGCAATCCCATCCAGGATGACCTCAGAGCCCCAGAATGGGAGGAGCCTAACACTGCAAAGTAGTCCTCTTGCTGGCAGTATAGAGGTACCCCCAGAAGTAGTTGGGGGAATTCATTGCTAGCAGCCGAGAAACATCAGGTGCAAGTTCAGGTTCATGTGGAACCCTCTCTTTCTACACCTGCAAGAATTACTGCACTGCAGGAAGAAGAAAACATACTGGCAGAAAATTGGAAAAGAGGACTAGAATTCACAATCACAATGACAAAAATACAAAAAAAAAATAGAAGATCATTTTGGTGAAAAAAGACTCTTAAGTGAAGTCGAACCCACCAGGGGAAAGAACAGCATGTTAAATTTAAACAAAAGACCCAGAGGTAACAGTTGCTCTGTAAGTAGAACACTAGACCTGGATACAAGTGAACAATCGCTTGGGAAGTGGAATCTTTCTCGTGCAGATAAAAATCAAGAGTCGTTAAACATTGGTCAGGAAGGAGGACTGGCAGAACAACAATTGTCCCTGGACATAAGTGACAACCAAGCAGGACTAGTTCAAGCTAGGGCTCACCCAAATGAAAACACCTTGAGTGCACTAAATTATGTGCTAAACTCGTTAGTCTAAGTCTTCTAATTACTAAAGGGAGAAGTTCAGTCGCAAACTGGCTCCCTATAAGAAATGACAAAGGAGGTGGCCACTTTGGACGGGGCAGTGGTCGGGTGCTGCAATGAAGATGGAATCAGTCAAGCAAGGCTTAGACCTCTCAGCGATCCAACGGTCCCTAGAAGCCAAAATTAAATTTGAAGTCGCCGACATGGCTGTGAAACAAGATATATTGACAAAACTACAAATCCTGAACCAAATAAAACTGGTCATTGGTCAAAAGAAGCCGGAAGTGGAGGAATACTCCCAGATGGATGACACACCTCTCTCTCTGAGTCAGTACTAGAAGAGTTCCGGAGACTGGCTAATGTTGGTGAAGGTTTTCAAGATGAAGAATGAGCTCAAAAAAACCCCATTGGGCAACTCCCCAAGTCAAACGGGAAATCATGTGGAGGGTGAAAAAGTAACCTGTTGGCAAAATGGCGCTCTGGGTGGTAAAAAAGAGAGGAAGAGGGAAGCGAGGAGGCAGAAAAGACTAAAAGAGAAAGCAGTCCAAAAAAACAGGAAAAAAAAAATCAAAGAATCAGAAGAAAGTGAAAAATAAGAAATTGGACACTAACTCATTCCTGAAGAAAATAACCAATATACAAACACCATTAGCAGATATGGAACAGGAGATTGTTGAGTTAGACTCAATGGAAAGCTCAAATGAAAAAGTGGAAAGGAAGACAAAAGAACAAGATAAAGCCACTAAGAAAGCCAAAGAAAGCCGAAGAAATCTGGTACGAAAAAAGAGGTCAATACTACTATGACATCGAGAGGTTCGCAAACTGAAAAAGTGAAGAGTGATCAGGCATTGGACACAGCGTCATCAAATCTGAAGGGTGGCCTTAAAATAGCCCCTAAATTCCTTAAGGCTAGGTCAAAGACAGGGGCAACGAAACAACCAGTTAAGGATGCAAATACGGAAGAAGCCAAAATAAACCAGAAGATTGCCCCTATTTTTCTGAAAATGTTGCATAATAGAATCCCACATCAGGTGGAAGAAATAAAACTGGGAAAAGGCAAATGCAGGAGTCTTGGAGAAATCAGGTCTGGAGTGGGAAAATTTAAGGATTCAGAAGAGATATTGAACCCAGACTCTGGCACTCCAATTATAGAGGAAAAATTGGAAGTGCAAGAGGGAAAAGAAACCAAAACTATATCTCCATTTGCAATGCCGATTATTTGGTTAACACTCACTACAAACAAAAATCATGTAAAATTCTTAAATCGTGGGGAAATTCTTTCAGTGTTAATAAAAGTACCTTGTCTTTTCCTAATCAACAGCAAAGATATAGAGTTCGTAAGATTTCCGGATGCAAACAATCCCCTGATGGCAGAAGTGGGATGCGCTTCAACAGAGGTCTACGTGGCGATTGAGGAAGCAAAATGGACTTGAAGAAATTCGATTTGCTGGTATCAAAAAATCAACCAGAACCACTGTCGATGACAGGTCCAGATGGCGTGAAAAATGCCCAAAAACAGGGGGGTGGAAATTTGTCATCAAACTCGGGCTTTGACTCCCACAGGTTCTGGCGATCCACCGAGAGACATTAATAAGGACAGCACTTTAGCCTTACTGCCGAGTATTCTTACTGCAGTTCTCCAGAAATTTGGTCTAGGCCAACAACATCTTTAAAAATGAAGGGTTGAAGGTTATCTGTTGGAACAAACGGTGGCCCAAAAACTGTACATCAAGGGCAATGAAAAATTATCTCTTTTGGGAGGGGATGTCCTTCTGCTGCAGGAGACATAGTTAACTAATCAGATAGCAGTAGAGGGTTATCATATAGAGGTGCAAGAGGCCTCGCAGAAAGCAAGAGGGAGGCCCAGCAGTGGGCTGCTCATGGCCTTTAAAAGCTCAAAATTCAAGGATGTTACCATGACAGAATCTAATATACAGGGCTTGCAAATATGTAAAGCAACACTAAGAAATAGCTAATATGATCGGGTGATGGAGTTCTGTAATGTTTATTGGAATCCTGCGAGCTTGGAGCTTTGTGTGTTCCTGGATCAGTTAGTTAAATCCTTGGGGGAAATGAAAACAACATACCCAGGGCCAGAAATAATTCTGGGGGGTTGATCTGAATGCGCAGTGTGTTCAACTGTCAAGAGACCAAACAAAATCAATGGGGAGAAGAATTACTAAAATGGTCAGTTATGGGTGGATTTTCTAAATGACTGGGATCTTAAAATGTCAAATGGTAATTTACAAGGAGACATCCCAGCTAAACCCTCCAGAATTCAGGGTACCTCAGTCTCGGCATTGGATTATCTTTTTCTTTTAGGTCGCCTCTTTGAACATAAAGTCACCCTGAATATTAAAGAAGGGGGAGCGAATGATCATTTTAGGTTAGCACTCTTCTTCCCAGAATTAACATCTGAAACCCTACTAATAAATACCCAGAGTATTGAAGCCAGGAAGGAAAGAGTTTGCATACTTAAATATAAAGCAGGGGGTGCAAATCTTAATGAAAGGTTGTTAGCATTGCTTGATCATATCCAAAAGGAGAATTGCTCCCCCTCAGGTTTCATAACATTTATTTGGTTAACCTGTCCACCAAATACAAATGGGGGTGGTCCTAAACAAGTTCATCGACATGTTTTTGATGAGGAAACCATGGCAAAGAAAAAAGAACTTAATAAGAACCTAAGATTGGCAAAAAAAAAACTTTTAATGAGGAAGACCAAAAGGCAGAAATAAGAATGTTAAAAAACTCTCATAAACAGTGGTCTCTGCCGAGGAATATAAAAAGATATCAACAGGACGGGGAACATATCCTTGAATTACTTGGCAAGGGGGATGCAAAGGGGTTTTGGGCCGTAATTCATGAGATGGAAGGGGGCAAAACCAACAATGTAATTTGGTCCCAGAGAAAGAATGGATCAAGTATCTAAGTTCAGCGTTTGGTAAGCTCGAAAAAACTGTTTGCCATTATAACTCAAAGGCCAACTGGCATTTAAATTTCAATGGGCCTCATTAAGAGGCCGGTGGTAAGGGGTTAACGGCACCGGTAAGGATGCCATTGCCGTTAATCCCTTACCGCCGCATTCCAGGGTCCCTTGGTCCCTAGTTTTACCAGCCGCCCTTAGTGGGAGCCGCTAAGGGACCAGGGAGCTAATAACGGGCCCGCTATTTGCGGGCCTCTTATTAGCTCCTTCCCCATTCCCATTGAGCCCTATGGGTGCTCGAATGGGAATGGGGAATGGCTTTTAGAATGGGGACTTACCGAGTCCTCCAAGGTTGGAATGACCCGGTAAGTCCCCATTCTGAGAACCCGACCCGGACACGACTTTGGAGGCAGCCATGGTAAGTCGTAATGACCCCCAATGAATCAGATATTGAAGAACTCATTCTGAAAGGTTGCACCTCGAAAGCTGCAGGACCAAATGGTCTGACCTACCAGGTACTGAGGAACAGCTCGGGGCTGTGGGCAAAATTGCTCAACTGGCATGTTAGTGAGATCTTGGCCAAGAAACAACTCCCCCCCTCATGGCGAACTGCTACGGTCATCCCGTTGTTTAAGGGGGGGCGATATGGAGTTGGCAACAAACTACCGCCCTATCGCCCTCCTGGACACTGATAGCAAGATTTTTATGAAAATCCTGTTGGGGGAATTGGAATCATGGGAAGGAAGAGTTGGAGTGCTATCCAAGTTTCAAACGCGTTTTAGGAGGGGGCTTTCAACTGCAATAAATGGTATGGTGTTGAATCTTATGAGTGAAAAAACACAGGAAAGGGGTGAAGAACAACTCTCTGGAGCCTGGGTTGACTTCTCCAGAGCCTTCGATCAGGTGGACAGGGGAAGGCTCTGGCAGAAGTTAAGAACCAAAGGCATACCGAAAGGGCTGCCGGGGATGCTCATTGAATTCCATAAAGAGAATGACATCAGAGTGAGATTGGATGCAGCGGGTCATATGTCTGAACCAGTCAGAGTGAACTGGGGGGTTAGGCAGGGTTGCCTGAGGGCCCCCTTATTCTTTCATTTGTATACAACGGACATGGGTGACTTCTTAGCGCAGTTTGCATTAGCTAGTCCATTACTGAATGGGAAGAAAATCCACTGGCTGGGCTACGTCAGCCAGTGGATTTGCAGTCCTTGCAGCTAAACTATGGAACTCACTTCCAAACCCTCTTAGAGCTTAACCGTTGTTCAATGTCTTTAAGAGCAATGCCAAATTATGGCTGACTACGCAGGACCTATCTCAGCACTAACTCGCTCCTGTGCCAGCATCCGTGCCTTCCTCCTCTTCGCATAATCTGCCTTGTACATACAATTTATATTATCTGATTATATATTTTATTTGTAAATACTGTGTTTGGTTATCTGCTTTGTTCATCACTACCGTCTTCTTGTTAACTGTAGAATCTGTACATGCCTGTATACTATGCTTTTTCAATTATTGTGTACATTTCCATTTATGCTTTGCCTATGTCAACATGTCATGTAATCTAAGACATGCGCCTGGATGCCCTTGGGCCAGGTGCGCTATATAAATAAATAAAATACTAATCCAAATACGCAGATGACGTGGTGGTCGTGGACAGAACGGCCATTGGTCTGCAACGATTGCTTAACGGCATACACCAATATGCGGATGAAAACAGGCTCTCTTTAAACCCATATAAATCCAGGATTATGGTCTTCAGGAAAATAAACAAAAAAAATGTATTCCCCAGGTGGTTAATGGGAGGGAGGCGATAACAAGGGTGGAGGACCTGATTTATTTGGGGTATAAAATCTATGCAAATCTGCAAGGTGGAGCTGGACATTGAAGCGAAAATAAAACCCCTGGCAGCACAGATGAAAAGAATTCTGTGGAAATATGGGAAATTCTCAGTCATCCCGGTATTAAAGTTCTATCAGGCCAAGGTAATTCCTGTCCTGTTATATGGTCTCGAAGCCAAACCACAGTTATGGAACACGACCTGGCAAACATGGGAAGGCATGTTGTGGAAGTTTGCTCTGGGTCTCCCAATGAGCCTGTCGATGGTCAATCTCAGATTCGAGTTGGGTCTTAGATCCCTAAATGCCAAGCTGGGTGAAAACTGATACTATTGCAACATCGTATTACCACAGCCCAAGACTACTCATTGTGTACAGACATGAGAAAAGATCTGGAGGATGGTAAATCAAAATATCTAGGAAAGTTAAACTCACTGGTGAAAGAGCTGCTATTGGGTGCGGATATAGAAAGTAATCTGTTGCAGGAAAACCCAACAAAGGCTAAAAGAAAATGGGAGGAAATGGATGGGATCCAGACTATTGGAAATGTAAGATCAGGGCTCAATCTTAATCCGCTCCAAACATGAGATAGAAAGTTGGGCTTTTTTTAGCAAATATTTTATTAAGTTTCCAGACTGGAGATTGAGGAACACATTTCTTAGACTAAGATTGAACATTTTACATATTGGGGAAATCTTAGCAAGAAGAGGAATGGGGGATCTGGCTTTAAATCTGTGTCAGATATGTTCTAAGCCAGAAAACCAATCCATCAAACATCTGATGATGGAGTGTGAAGGTATTAGAGGGGCCAGACAACAGTTCTTTAGCAAATGTGTCGCTGAATCAACACATTGGCCTCAAGACCACTTATGGAAAACACTGATTGACGATTAATCCCAGCAGAAATCAATAGCGGTGATACAGATGCTTGAGAACTGTAAGTTAGGATTGGAAGCCCTTGGTAAGAAGGTTGAGCCTCCCTTCTGGTATATGGTAATATCTATGAATTCGTACATGGAAGTCTTAGTTGGTCTACAGTGTGATTATTGTTTGGCCTTTGGTAGGACTTGGAATAGTTAACATCCGATTGTCTGCAAAAGCTCTTTTCCTTCTTTTAAAACTTTTAATGATTTGGAAATTATCTAATTGTTATCCGTTTTAATTTTATGTAAATTGCTTATGTTTTTCTTCATTTCTTTTTTCCTATATGTCTTGTGGAAATATGATTTTGTTGTTTGTGAAAGGTTATTTTGTAACTATATACATTAAAAAAAATATTTATATATATATATATCATTTATGGTTTGAAATGTCCTTGTGGCTTGTATTAAGTAGGGCTGGGCGATATATCATGTTTTGGAGGTATAGCGACATATTTTCAAAATCAGTATAGGATGAGACAATATTGTTTACATCGAGATATATACATATATATATATATATATTATTACATATATTACCATTTTCTTATTTACATTTTGATATTTACACAGCTTTGTGTATTCTTAAACAGGAAGAGGAACCCTGTATTTGCACTTTTTTTTATCAATGTCATATAAATAAAGGTGTTTGTGACATTTCACGTGTAGTTGGTGGCTTTCAACTGAGCATTTAACCCACATAAACAGTATTGAGGTATATAACGGCATTTATCCCAAAATATTGAGATATGACTTTTGGTCCATCTCGCCCAGTCCTAATATTACGTAGAGGTGACTACTTGTAAGGCAAAGCTTAGGTGGACAGAGCACAAGTCAAACACTAGAATAGGCTATACCAAATCTCCTGTAGTTGTGTATTTCACTAAACAGTGTCATTCTGTTGCACAGATGCAATTTGTTATTTTGGAAGTTTTGAAAATTCCAATAAGAGAAGGGAAAATTTCTTGACTGTAAGCACAGCATGAACCTTTTTGTATGCACAAAATGTGCTGTCAATCTCCAAAAGGAATGAACCTTTAATGGAACCTTGGCTGTTGTGTGTGAAGTATTGATATTACTTCACTAGAGTCGTGTTTTGGTTATTTAATCATGAAATATGTTTAACATTATGGTCTGGCCCTTATGAAACATTGCTTAGATTGCCACTTACATTGTAACATGAAGCTCATATAAATTGGGTTGGCTATATTTAGATTATTTTGATTTTGTTCATTACTTATATTTTGTATTCTTTTACTAAACGTTGTTCTCACACTATGAGGTAGGATTAATATTTGATTTATTTTTGCAGATTATTGTATTAGTTAAGAAGATTTTTGCTGTGGACATTATACTTGTTGTTATTGCTATTACTTAAATATATTCTTCGGTTTGTTCTTCCAATTGGGCCATTAGTAGTAACATGATAACATACCATAGAGAGATGTATGGCACAATAGTTTGACCTGTGAAAGATGAATTCGGGAGTTGTATAAATTGAACACCAACGTTCTGACACTGTTTAGTAGTTGTAGAAAGCTTTGTTCACATCATACTGCTTTTAATTCACTGTGTTTGCGATGTATTTTGGATTTCGTATATATCTATGTCAATGTATAATTCATTGGGATTTATTCTATCACCAATTTTAATGTTTGTTAATTTTGCCATGGAACCATCTTTGTTGTTGACATATGTTTTGTAAGAGGTTTAGAGAGGGGATAAACTAACGTGGTGCTGGTACAGCTGTACCTTATATTATTTGGTTAGGACTTTGAAGAATTAGTTCCTTTTTGTTTTTCTTTAGAGTGGATTGAGATTTGTAATTTAAAATTTTTCATATGTTGTGATATTAGAACCTACTTTTCCTGTTTTTGTGAATTTTAGATTTATTTTTTGAGATGGCTGGTATGAACTTTAAATTAGATAGGGACAAGGGTTTTGTGATTGCTTGACTTATTTCGCTATTTGATGAATTTGACATTTGTAAACTATATATGCGTTTATTGATGTTGGGACTATTGAAAGTCGGTTGTGATTTTGTTATACTCTTAATCTGGTAAGTTTTGAAACCAAAGAAAGCAGACTTCCACTAACCTGAACAGATGGCAGAATCTTGAAGGATTCCAGAAATTTCCCTGAAGCCCTTACCGCCCTCTACCCGGATGGGATTCAACAGGAGAGGAGGCAAAACCCCCAGGGAAACCCTCTGGGGTAGAAAACACTTAGCAGGAATTCTTGGGTGCAGAATCGACTTCTTCGAGTCTTGAAGTATCCGGTCGGCGGAATGCAGGCTTCTAAGGATTGTTACCGGAATCAAGCCGGTGGCTGCTGAAGGATTGGGTCCTCTCACAGGAATTACTAGAGAAAGAGAGCTGGGTAAGTACTAACAGTGGTGTAAATTAGAAAGGAAAAAGAGTACCCCTCGATAATGACCCACCTGCGGAGGAGCGCTAAGTGTTAGTTCTCTGGAGAAAGTCGAAGGTAGCCTATCTGAACAAAGTAAAGGGAAATAAGATTATCAGGATGAATATGAATAGATTTAGGAAACGGGTGAGAAAGATTCTGTACAGACCTGACAATAGTGAGAAGGCGTGATAACAAGGTTGCTGAAACGGGGAGGCAGAAACTGCAGAGCTTCAAAGTAATCCGTATCTGAAAATTAGATTTCAGGTTAAATTTGGGCAGATCCCTTTCTAGTGTCAGATTGAGAGAAATGATATTCCTACCTATGGAGTGAATCGGGATGACTTCTAAAAGTTAAGACTGCTGGCTAGAAACACCCCGAGCGGGTAAAGGTAATTAATCTCCGAATGACGGAAACTCAGAAAGGATCGATGCGAGGACAGGACTTGTGGAACTCAGTAACCTACAAGATAGTAGAGATGTTAGTAGCGGAATAGGAGGTGAAAGTAACGAACCCTAGGAATCGTGATTTACGAAGCGCCAGTCTGAGAAGTAGCGACGTGCTGAGCATCCGCCGCCATGGAATTAAATACTGTCACATGACAATCTGTACGCACCAGCTCCAAGCGTGCAGAATCTGTCTGAACACTAGACCACAAACTGGAGATACCGACGGCCATCTTGTGAGGTGTAAACATCGCCACATGACTGAACCGGCTGCGATACCGCAATGACCAATGTTTATAGTGTGATGTAACAGATTTTGTGTTTTGATCTAGAATTGGTACAGAGGATCTGTTCCGAAACATACTGGGGATACATAACATAGTGGAATTTTGTTGTGCTTACTTACAACAACTGGTTTTCACTGTCGGGCCACTCATCATTGTCTAACAAAGCTTGTTTAGCAAGGCGCACAATGTGATTCTTGGCGAGTAGGAAATGGTGTGCTGTGTGTCTGTAAAAAATTGAAGAGGTGAGTGACTTTTTTTTATGGCGGACTAGTTTCTTGCAACTTTAAATGTTTGCCCCCTGACTACAGGATAACAAACGTGGATGAATGTCCTGTTATGTGCTGTACGTGTAGTGAGTTGATGGTATTGTCTGTTTTTTTATTATAATTTCTTTGGTTCTTTTTTAAAATCAAATCAAAATTATTTTGTTTCTAAGTAGTTGTTTATAAATCCTTGATGAACTATATTGTTTAATGGAATATTAAATCATTGTCATTGCTTGATTGATTTTGAAATGATTGTTTAAACGTTTGCTCATTGGACAAGATAGCTGCTCTGTGAATGAGCTCCTTTCCCATCATGTACAAAGAGGGCCTTTGAACTTCCCCGTTGCCCTGAGGGTCCCACAGTAGGGGTGTGAAGTAGCCCGGAGAGGGGTGTAGAAGTTTCTGGCTCCCTTAGCCGACTGGGGAACTTGGAGAAAGTCATGGTGGAGGTATCAACCCAACGGTCTCCGGAGCAGTGGAGGCCGGGAGCTTTTCTTTTAGTGATTGGCAGCCCGGGTGGATGAGGATCGACACTGCAACGAGATAGCCCCCTCCCCCTGTGTTCCCTCCGAGCCCCTGAGAGAGGTAACCCTCATTTTGTGTGGGCAATCAATGGACATGAAGTGGTGCAGGAGTGGACAGGGGCACAGGGAACAGTGCCAACACACTCTGCGACCAGATGGCCCCAGGCTGCAGAGATGACAGTCAACGTTTGGAGTGTTGGGTGAGGTTCCACTCAGTCTCTGATCCTTGTCCAGGAGTTTGGGTCTTTGGGAAGCACTGGCGGTTTCCCTGGATTAGTGCAGTAATACATGTAGGCCTGCCTGGAATGATCTGCATGTGTGGTGGCTAGGGCTTGGATGTGGATAATTGACCCCTGAGACTACTGGCAGCGGAAGGACATGGTCTGCTTTAGTGGGCTTTATTTTTGTTTGTTTTCTGTACACCCTGGTGAACGTAATGGGCAAGTTAGCTGTGACACCTGTATTCCCAGCCTTAATCACAGAGTCCCTCTGTTGCGTCTCTCTACCAGAAAGTGCAGCGTTGAAAGGCAGAGCAGAGGTGGTTCCAGGTTGGGCTGAGGTAGTGTATCCTTGAAATTGACCAAATCCGGAAGACCTCCTGATGTGCTGGAAAGAGTCACTCCAGCAATTTAAAAGGTCTGGAACTCCCACTGTGGTTGTTAGAGCACCAGACCACTCAAATCTGCAAGGTATGGAGGACCAGGGTGCCACTAAGAGCGACATTGCTGCTATCTTGGAAGAGATTAGGGGGAGCTGCGCAGATATCGGACAGAGGCTTAATGGATGACAGGTTGCAGGGCCTGGAGGTGAACCAATCCTCAGTGGTCATCCTGGAGATCCCGCTTGACATGCCAGGAGGAGGCCATGAGACTGAAGATGGATGACTTTGAGAACCGGGAGTGACAACAACCTCTGCTTTTTCGGTTTTCCAGAGAATGAAGGGGAAACAACAAGAGACATAGAAAAGGCTGTCCCGGACGTGTTACATGTGCTGTTTCAAGATGGGGTCAGTAGAGAGGTAACAAATGACAGAGCTCACCGAGCAGGTGGAGGTGTGTGGTGTCTTCACTCTGCATTGGTATCACCTTTGAATATGACAGATTGAAATAGAACTTGGTTACGGAAGACGTTGTTCAGCGAGTGGCCGGGGGAACCCCAACGATGGAGGTAGCTTTGCAGAAGACTTGCCTTTGAAGGAAAAGAACTTTGACAGGAGAAAAATCCCAGGGTCTAGAAAATTTAAGAGGAAGAATCCCCCTTCTCCCCAGGAAAAGAGGAACCAGGGTGTGGTACCTGGTTGAAGGGGGTCATATGTGGCGGGGGAATGTGATATATCACAAGATAATTTGGGCTGTAAGGGCCTTGGAAGGTCCTGGATGAGTTTCATGTGGGGAAGGGGGGGGCTGATATGTAGGGGTCTCTACGATAGCAGGAGGGATCGGGAGTAACAGGGGCTGGTATGGAGGAGTTGATTGGGTTACGGGACCCAAAGGAAGAACAGGGGTTGCAAAACTAGGAATATGCCTTATTGTGATTGACTTTTAGGAGTTGTGCAGCAAGGTACTCCTACGGTTGTAATGGTGAGGTGGTGGGGTAGTGGTACTGGTTGTTCGGCTTGGTTGGTGTGAATGTTGTGTTCCCCGAGCTGAATGCCTTGGAGTGTGGGTTTAACCATTTACACATTGGCAGGTTTTGTTGGGCTTTTTTCTTTGTGATGTTTTATTTTTCAGGGATAGGGTGTTATAATGGGGAGGGTTATGGGGGATGTACCGGTGTGTGGGAAATGGCACAGTCGGGGAGACGTAGGTGAATCTTTCGAGCTACCGGTCATGGCTGATTTAACTATTGCCCTTATAATAGCCGCGCTGAACGTTCAGGGATTGAATTCTCTGACTAAGAGATCTATGACAATCCGGGAACTCCGGGGGTTTCGTCTGGATAGCCTATGTCTTCAGGAAACTCATTGGGTTGTATGCCCATAGCCCCCATGGACAGGCAAAAGCATTGGTATACTACGCCCCCAGGCAAGTTACAGAGAAAGAAGTTGCTTTTGTTGTGGAGGAAAGATGTAGACTGCCAGTGGAGAAGACGCTAAGGGACCCAGAGGGTATGTACCTTTTTCTTAGGTGGGGTTATCATGGAGCCAAGATTACGGTTGGTTCGGTCTATTGCCACATCAGTGCTCATATACCCTTTTGGGAAGGGGTCCATTGGACGATTAAATAGTTTGCGAAAGGGGCCATGTTTATAAGGGTGACTTTAATATGGTCCTTTACCCAATGAAGGATAGGAAACTAAAAGAAACATACAGACTCCTCAGGTCCATTAAGGGGATTCAAAACAGATTAGAGACATAAATCAGGAAATTGGAATGGTGGATGCGTGGTAACCCAGGGGGGATGAAGATCCTCCCTTTACACATTATCCTGCTGTACATGACTCCTATTCCAGGATAGACCTTATCTTGGTGGACACCTCTATTAGAGGCCATGTGCAGGAAGTCAGGCTTTCTACTGTCCCCTGGTCTGACCATGATCTGTAAAGGTGGAAGAATGTAGTAGTAGGGGTAGGAGAGGGAGGTGGTTATGTAATCATTTCATACTCAAGGACAGGGAAGTGGGCCAGGGGTTGTTAGTAAGCATTAAGGAATATTTTAAGTTCAATGAAAATGGGGCGGTGTTGACCTCAACTCTTTGGGAAGGGTTTAAGGTTAGAATTCGGGGAGAACTAATTAGGATTGTGTTGTATAAAGCTAAACCTTTGTATGCTTTGTTGTATAAAGCTAAACCTTTGTATGCTTTCTTGTTGCTATGGTTTTCAGCTGTGTTTATGCCAAGCACATCATCTGTAATTCCAGAATGGATTTATGCCTACTGTGCCATTCTGGAATGGTAGGTGCTTGGAGATGTTTACTCTGGAGTGAAGTCAGTTATACCCTGGATGCTGCCTGTGTTGGGGGTCTTAAGTGAGTTACTGAAGCTGTTCCAAATAAACTGGCTTTCACTTACCAAGTTTGTGGCTTCTTTACAGATTGGTTCACAAAAGAAACATGAACAACACAGGAAGGAAGCGGTTCTGAGGGGCAAAATGGAAGCGCTCCAGCTGGGCGGACGAGGTAAAGTCTATATCAACCCTGCCTCCTCAAAGAGGCTAAAAATATGCAAAGCAGATCTCAAGGCTATTTTGATGCATGAAATATTATGAAAAGGGGGAGCCGGCTGATAAGATTCGTGCCTGGAGATTGAGGGAGCAGAGGAAATCGAAAATGGTAAGCTCTTTCTGGAACTCAGCCACCCAAGTGGTATGGGATGATGATAGTACTGGAGTAGATTTCAAACAATGATATGAGGACCGGTACTCCTCAGAATATGTGGGGGATGGGCGCCATATCAGTGAATTCTTTGAGAGGATGGATATACCTAGACTAACACCGGAAACATCATCACTCCTGGATTCTTCTATCACAGAGGAGGAAGTAGTGACAACTAATAAGAACATGAAAGGGGGCAAATCGCCTAGGGATGACGGCTTTATGATTTTTGTGTTTTAAATTCTTTTGCTCTCTCCTCACTTCAATGTTGGCCAGACTGTTTTATGAGATTCCTTAGAGGGGGGTCCCTTCCTGAATCTATATTGTGAGCTATCATAGTGATCATTACGAAGGAGAGGAAAGATGCCTGATTATGCTCATCCAATAGACCAATCTCTCACCTAAACACTGACGTGAAAATATTTGCTAAACTCTTGGAAAATAGGCTTGACAGAGTCCTCTCTACCCTTATTCATGGGGACCAGGTGGGTTTTATAAGAGGGAGTCAGGGTTCCGATAATATTAGGAATACACTTTATCCATCTGGCTCAAGAACAGGACTGTGACGCTTGCTTGGTCTCATTAGATTCCGAGAAAGTGTTGGGCCGTCTGGATTGGCGATTTTTGGGGGTGCTCCTTGAGAGATACGGCCTGGGTAGGAACTTCAGGATGTGGGTCGTCTCATTATATAGTTCCCTAATGGCCAGGGTACAGGTAAATAGTATTTTGACTGATTGTTCTGGTTGTCTTGTGGCACAAGGCAGGGGTGCGCGCTTTACCCGCTACTTTATGCCTTAGTGATGGAATCCTTGGCGGTAGCTATTAGGGGCAACCTCAATATTAAAGGGATCAAGTGTGGAGAGGCCAAATTTAAATTCTCGGCTATTCGTGGATGACATCTTGGCATACGCTGACGACCCTGTGAAGTTGTTTCAGGAAATGTTGGGTACTATGACATCATTCAGCTATTTTGTGGGATTGAAAATTAACGTAGTCAAGTCTAGTGTCTTGCCAATTCGTTTGGAGGGGTCTAGCATTGCTGAGGTCAGAGAGGTTCACGGGATGAAAGTGGAGAAGGAGTTGATTTTGCATTTGGATATTAGAGTTCCTAGAGATTTAGCTAGGCTCTGTAACCTAATTCAAGACCCTCTGATTGGTGTTCTGAGGAAGGGCCTTCAAAGATGGTCTGTGATCACTATGTTATGGCTCGGCAGGATGACCAGAGTTAAGATGAATGTTCTCCCCACCTGCTTTTTCTGTTCACAATGCTCGCCACTCCCTTCCCTGAGAGCGTTTTTAGAGAAATTGACTTTCCTGTGTATACATTTATTTGGCAGGGAAGAAGCCCAGGACTAAAAGGGTGACATTGAGCCTCCCTAAGGATCAAGGAGGCTTTGGGTTTCCTGACATACTTCACTATTATAGGGCTGCCCAACTTAGAATCTTACTAGAATTTATGAGGGAATGGTCTAGGTATGTACTGGTCTTATTTGAAAGATTGGGTAGACCACCCCAGAATGTTTATGGATATGCTGTGGTCCCCGGTGAAGATGATACCTAGAAGGGTCCGCTTCCACCCAACTTTGGTGGTACTTTGGACCATTTGGAGAAAAAAGGGTCTGAACGGGTCCTTGTCCTCTTGGCCCTCTCCGTTGAACTCATTATGGGGTCTTCCCTTTGATCTGAGCCGCTTAGGCTTCAGAAATAAGCAGTTGTGATCCGACCAGGGCCTAGAAAGAGTGGTTCACTTGTTTATGAACGGTCACGTTATTGGAATTTTTGATTACCTGAATCTGACGGGACATATGGCGGACTCTGAGTGGGTGGGACACTTCCAGTGTGATCTTACAGTTTTTGAGACGGTTTTGGATGACACCACATCAAGAAAAGGGATAATTTCAAAGATGTATATGGTACTAATTATGAGTGATCTCGAGGTTAGACAAAACTATAAAAGGTACTGGGATACGCTGGAGGGGGAGGAAATTCCACAATCCATGTGGAAGAAGATATACAAGATTACATTCCATGACAATCTCTCCACTCATGCGATGGAACACAATTTTAAGGTGTAACACAGGTGGCACAGAGACCCATTGAAAGTATCTAAAATGTACATAGGTCTGTTTTTCTCTTTTTTGTTTCTGAGGATGTGGTCGGGTGGATTCTTCCATCCATGTGTGGTGGTCATGCCCCTTAATGCAGATTTATTGGACAGAGCTTTTAAGTTGGATAAAAGAGGTGATGGGAGTCCAGTTGGACTTGAACCCTCTGTTGGTATTGATGGCATCTCCTCGTGGGACTACAAGGCTTATTGGTTCCCTAGGATGTGGGAAACCATGTTTAGAGCAGGTGATGTAATGTCATGTAAAAAGTATAAAGCACACCTTCACCAGCTAGGGCATCATGGCGCTGACATCAAGGCGCTGACAGTTCAAATTACTGTGTGATCGAAGAGACATTACGATCAAACCTGCCGACAAGGGGGGGAGGGATAGTTATCCTGTCCACTGAGGACTAGGAAAAGGAATGCATGCGTTTACTCAGTGATGAAAATGCTTATCAAAAACTACTGCAAGATCTGACATCTAGATTAGAAGAGGAAAATAACAGTTTGACTAACCATGTGGAAAGGCAAATGTGGATCAGTAGTGAAGAAGGTTGTTTTCTTAGAAAAAGCCACCCTAGAAGGGCGGCTTTTTACACTCTCCCTAAAATTCACAAAAGGATGATTAATCCACCAGGCAGACCTATAGTGGCGGCTATAGACTCTCTACTGGAACCTCTCTGTATATGTGGAATTGTTTCTAAAACCTTTTGTGGCAAAGATGCCATCATATGTGAAGGACTCAGGAGATATGATCAGAATAACACAGAATCAGACAATAGAGGCTAATGACATCTTGGTCACAATGGATGTGGAGTCGCTCTATACTTCTATTCCCCAGACAGAATGTCTGGAGGTGTTGGGCACAATCCTGAACAAAAGAGCAGAACCATATACTCCACCTGCGGAGTTTATACAAGAATGTGCACGCATTGCAATGACTGAGAACTTTTTTCTGTTTAAACATACTCTCTTCAAACAGAGAAAGGGAGTCAGTATGGGGGCAACATTTGCACCAGATGTGGCGAATTTGTTTATGGCTGATTATGAAGAGAAATATATTCTGGGTGAACATAGTCTTCTGAAACAACAAGGTGATCTGTACCAGGGCCTTCGTGCCTGGTACAGATATATTGACGATGTGTTAATGATATGGAGGGGAACTAGCGAAACACTGACTCAATTTCATCAGCGGTTAAACACATGTGATAACAACATCAAATTCACTATGTAATGGCATGAAACCCAGGTAAGTTTTCTAGATTTACTCATTAAGAAGTCACACCAGCAGTTGGTTACCACTCTTTTTCGTAAAACTACAGACAAACATACATTATTACACTATTCTAGTTTTCACCCAGCTGGTCTTCGCCAGAATTTACCCTACGGTCAGTTTTTACGGATACGGAGAAACTGTACCGAAAAGGATGAATATAAAAAACATGCAGAGGATCTAAAGGGAAGGTTACTGAATAGAGGCTATCCACATAAATTAGTCAAGGATAATTTCTAAAGAGCATTGAATAGAAATAGAGATGAATGCCTTGTACCAAAAGAAAAAAGAGACAGGAGAAATTAGTGTTTGTAACCACTTTTAATCCAGTAAGCAATGAAATCAAAAGGATCGTGAATCGGAACTGGGATATAATTAAGCAACCAGGAAGCCTTTCGAAGAAACCTATTTTTGCTTTTAAAAAGAATCACAATCTTAGACAACATTTAGTGCATACGTATAGAGATTTGAATTCTGAACAAACTGTACTGAACCAATGGGGATTACCCCCAGTCAGAGGCCATCATAAATGTGGAAACTGTGTTTCCTATCCATTGACAGAGACAAGACAAGAGTTTAATCATGGGACCATAAAATGGAAAAGGAATACACATACAAATTGTCGCACCAAAAATGCAATTTACATCATTAGATGTCCCAGTAATCTTCTCTATGTGGGTAAAACAACAAGAGAGGTTAGACAGCGTATAGGGGAACACCGCAGCTGTATCCGGAACAGGATAGCCGAGAAACCCTTGGTGGACCATTTTAGTCTCAAACAACATAAAGATACTGACTTAAGATGGTTTGTGTTACAAACCATAAAAATTCCTAAGAGAGGAGGAGATATATCCACCATGCTCCACAAATTGGAACAACGATGGATATATCGTTTAGACACAGTGAAGAAAGGCCTCAACATTTCAGTAGAATGGGGAGCACTGATCACACACTAATGAAAGATATATGTGGATCGGGCCCATTTTGCATTTTTGAATCTTAGAATATGAGACTAATTTTCATGCTTCTAACCTGACCACAGGGCAGATAGATGTATACTTATTGGATTGCTAGGCGATAATAGATGAGTGCTCACCAATATATATTCTTCCATTGACATGGAGTACACACATGTAAGTTATTTATGTGTAGTGCAAATATGTATTTTGAGTAATATATCCAAGACCGTGACTGTAAGGAACGGTGAGTGAGCCGATTTGGAACCAATTATGCGGTTCAGCAATGGTATGTTGAAGGCATTCACATCTATTCTGTTTCGCTCTTGAGGAGCGTGCATGTCTGTGCGGACATGCTGTGGGTAAATGAGAGGGATGACCGAAATCCGGCAAGTAGTTCTCCATTGTGTTGGAACAATGGAGTTAGTCCTCTCTCTTCCTCGACTGTTGGTGAGTATAAGTAAATACGCGATGCATGTAAACAAAAACAGCATCGTAAGACAAATGCGAGATGGCATTCAGACGGGCTCGGACAGTAATACAAACAAGGTAAGTAGTCCCTTTTTTGTGTTCACATATGGAACATTAGAGGTAGTCCTCTTTCTTCCTCGACTGTTGCGCGAGTATAAGTAAACACGCAATGCATGCACTAAAACAGCGCCGGAAGACGAACGTGAGACGGCACTCAGACGGGCTCTGAAAGTAATACAAACAAGGTAAGCAGGAGAGGGTTGATCGTTGTCCGGTAGACAACAAATGAATTAAGTGGGAAGTATAATAGAGTGAGTGTGTTCAACAACCAGAACAATTATGATAGGTGCTCTATATGGATAAGATATTCTATAAACTAACTAGAAGTGCATAAGAGGGCACACATGGAGATGAGAGTTATATATGAAGAACAGAGAAGGGAAACGACAGGCCATATAGATATGGGTCTATCAACCTAATGTTAATTTTGGAGTTGAAATTTTGAAGTAATTGTTTATTACAATGATGTGAGTTTTAAAAGGCCAGATCTTAGTCTGTTCCTTAAATCTGTTTGCAGATCCAGTTTTAGGATTATCACCATGGCTGAACATTGTGGCTGCGGGTTGAAAATAAGAAAACACTCTATGTAGAATACGTTCAGAGACGGGTGTAAGTATGATGACAGTCCCCTTTAAACAGATTTTCCACTTCATTAATAACATTAATAATAATTGTGAAGGTTACCAAAAATGTCCTCTGAAGGAGTCCCCCTTTCCTTGTAGGAGCTAATTGCAATCAATAGCCCTGTTTTATTGTGAAGAACCTCTCTTGAAGAAAGAGTCCATATGAAATGCAATAATTGTGAACACCAAGATATAACCAATTTGAGTAAACACATTCCTTGAAAAACTATGCTTACACTGGTTTATTTGCATCTTGGATGTGGACAGATTAGGGTGGCCATCATGCAGAGATGCAGATAGGATTAATCCGGCAAACAATGCAAATGGGTGTTAGAAAATTATCACTCATAGACATTGATACAATGATTACTGTTTAGAATCATTTCTTCACATTAAGTGTGGTAAAAATAAGAGGGAATAGCCTATGGTGATTAGCTAGAATATATTAATGATAGAGTGATTTTAAGTGAGATTTGATATTTTGTATTGTATTTTAGGTGATGATACTCACCCTACTTGATGCTTACGGGAATAAGGAAACTCCCACATTTCTGTCCTGAAGAAGGTTGCAAGAACTAAGGGGCAACGAATGTTGATGTCCCGAAAAGACAACCGAAACACGTGTAGACATAGGTCGGTGTGATTAGGAACACACAGACTATACCATCAGATGATTGGATGGGGGACTTTTGTTCACTGTGTAAATAGAATTTGAGGCTGTCCATATAGGAGGCCAAAAGACATATATGCTAATGATTTGGTAACAAAGTAAAGAGTGGAAAGAATGGTAGGAGTGAATCAGTATGAATGTATTTTGTAGATAGTTGTTTTTGTAAAATGTTTTATTTGTATTTTATATGAAATTTTGAATGCGAATAAAGGTTTTTAGAAATCGATAATTGAACATTTATTGGTATTTATGAATAAATAAATGGATTGAGAGGCTATTCCGTGTTCTGTTGGTCCAATTTATGTTGATTGCTGACAGTTCAAGGACTGGACAAAAGAGCCGCAGTTAAGCTGTGAAAAGAAGGTTTTAAGAGCACGGCGAAAGGAGAGATGGTCCTCAGGGACCCGCAGGAACAAGGGAGTAACGTTGCACAGTGAAACCGCCACCACAGAGAAGGAGCGGCTGCCTACACAAGCCAACCTGAAGCGGGTGATTGTGAATCTCAAAGAAGAAACTGAACGCAGGTTCGGAGCTGGAACATGGGAGTGAAATATGGCCTGTAAATAATCTGGGCCCTTCTCAAAAAAGGCACGTTGGACCACACACAAGGCCTTGAATTGTATACGCTTGGTTACCGGAAGCCAGCGCAGTTTTTCCAAAATCGGAGTGATAGGACAGAAACGAGAAGCCCCCACTGCCAGTCGAGCTGCTGAGTTTTGCAGCACCTGCAGCCGCTGAAGACGATACGCCAGCTGGGCTAGATAAAGAGCATTGCAGTGATCTAGAGAGCCAGCAGTGAGGGAGGATACCAACAGTGAGCAAACATGAATCAGAAGATAGGGAAGCACTTTTCACATAATGCAGAGTTTAAAGTGTACTGGCTTGCAGACAGCGCTGATCGGGCTCTGCATGGAGAGGAACTGCGAGAGCTTTACCCCCAAGTGCTTCACCACCACAGAGGGCGTAGGCAGCGGGCCAAGTTCAGATGGCCAGAAAGCTGGGGACCATCCAGCAGATGCCAGAGAGGGGCCGACAACTAGAACCTCCGTTAAGCCAAAGCCACAAGTGGATAGTCAGAAGGCACGAACTACAGGGCTCAACCGAGGCAGGGTGGGATAGATCTAGCCTCACCAAGATCTGTGTCGTCAGCATAGTAGAAACACCGAAAACTGAAAGAGCGTTTAAGCTTAACAAGAGGCTTGATATATACGTTGAAAAGAGGGGGGGAAGAGCAGAACCTTGAGGCACACCACAAGTGAGGGGTTTCGCAGCCCAGACAAAAGGAGGAAGACATAGAGACTGAGGCCGCCCATCTAGGAATGATATAAACCAGTCCAGGACTCCCGATATCCCAGCCAAGGACAGCCGCTCCAGCAAGATGTCATAATCAACAATGTCGAAAGCAGCGGATTGAATCAGTCGGATCAGGGTGGCACTGCCACCCTTATCCACAATTTGGGCCAGATCATCCGCCACTGCCACCAAAACTGGTTTGGTTCCGCTGCCGGTCCAGAATCCGGACTGAAAAGGGTGAAGACAGCCCAAATCCTTGAGAAAAGAGCAGAGGAGTGGTGTGACCTGGGCTTCCAAGAGTTTCACGGAGAAAGAAAGAAGAGCAATAAGACAAACATTTGAAAGAACAGAAGAGTCAAGATTCGGCTTCTTTCGAAGGGGAAAAATAAGAGTGTGTTTAAGTGGACTATGAATGTGAGCAGACGTAAAAGAGGCTTTGACCGCTGCTGTGAGCAAATGCGAGATGCCAGGGCAGATAGCCTTGAGGATGCTAAGAGGAACGGGGTTGGCCGAGCAAGCACAGCCGAGGTCATGGCAGACGCTGTGAAGACTGGGAAAGAAGACAAGCCAAAAGAGGGCACCCTCAGGGGGCCAAGGCTAGCAGTAAAAGGGCAGGGAGTGACAGAGGCACATATATTTTGACAAATCATGGTGATTTTGTCATTAAAAGAAGATGGACAGCGAGTCACAAAGGCTCTGAGAAGGAGCCACTCCGTGAGCGGCAGAAGGAGAGGAAAGGGAGCGGACTACCATAACAAGCTCCTTAGAGGAGTAGGCGGAGGCTTCCACCTGGGTGGCAAAGAACTCACACTTAGCTTGTTTAATAGCCACCTGATAAGAGGCCGTAGCCTGACTGAGGGCGAGACGAGATTGGGTGCAGTAGGAAGCGCGCTGTTTGCGCTCAGTCAGATCAGTAGAGAACCAGGGCTCAGAATGACGAGCACGCAACAGTGGACAACTCGAGGCGAAAATCTGAAAATTACAGGGGGCATCGACAGGCTTATGCTGAATAATAGCTAGAGCGACATCAGAGTGCTTAACATTACCCCAATGCCTCCTGGGGGGCTGGCCAGTACCAGGCTACAGAGACAAGAGGGAGATTTCACCATGGAAAGGAAGAATCAAATGGTCAGACCACAGAATGTGCAGATGAGCAAATGAGGAGGCAAGGCCAGCGGGGGAGAAAATGAGATCAAGAGTATTACCCAGGCGGTGGGTAGGGCCATCCACCAGCTGGATAAGACCTAATTCTGCAAAGACGGATACAAGATGTGTTGCCTGTAAGTCGGCAGGGTAATTAGGATGAAAGTTAAAATCCCCTAGCACAAACAAAACTCCAAACTTAAGCCTGAGATCAGTCACAAGCTCGGAAACAGCATTGCAATACAGATGGTTGAGTCCAGGAAGACGATAAACCAATAATAAATGAAGCGTGCTGGTGGGAGAGATCAAAACACAAATTAATAAAGCTTCCATGTTAACCAGGTACTGAAGGGGCAGAACCTGGCACAATATGCTGGAGTGATGAACCAAGGCAATCCTACCTCCAACCCCGGGAGGTGCCCTGTCCAGATTAAGAATCCAGTAATTGGAGGGCAGGGCGTGAACCAAAGAGGGAACTGCCAAGTCTCGGTAATAAAAGCAAGATCAGGAGAATAATCGTCTGCATGTGCAATAAGAGAACGTGCATTAAAAAGAAGGCACTTAATATGGGAGTCCGCCGAATTGATGATGGACATCTCACCAAGGCTACCCGCTCCCAACCCACAAGGTAACACAGTGTTAGAAGGTGCAATGTTACTAAAAAGGAATGCGACTAAGAGCAAGTACCGGTAGAGGGGGCTGCCCACAGCCCGTCTACAGCGCGTATGGTCGCAGATGGGCCTGACTTTGGCCGGACTTCGGCCCTGTGGAGGCGCTTCCTCAGCGCCCATCCGCTGTGCTTCTGGAATGAAACGTACACATCCTCTTGGCAGGAGCCAATCAGCCTCCTGAGCCAAGTGGAAGGGAGGAGAGCTACCACCCTGTGCATGCGTGTTGAAAGAATGCAAAGACAGACTCAGTACGGGAACAAGCCCTGTGTGAGTGAAGAGGCCAGGCAACCTCACACTGACTGCAGTGGAAACGCTGCAGTCAGTACAAGGAAAATAAATAACAACATTAGGATAAACAGGATGGGAAAATAAAAATGATTTTAAAAGGGAATGCTGAATGGGAAACAAAACGTGTATAACAGCGACTAGTCAGATGCTAATGGCCCAATGTAAACACTGAGCCACTTAAAGGAACATACCATATTATTAGCAGTGACCAAATCACGCATCTAGCTGAGCTGCCACTGCAGTCCCAGAACCAACTCACTGCCAAGGAGAATTCCCTCTTGAGCCCCCAGAAGCCACAGTCCAGTCTAGGGGAATTCATCACACACCCTGAGAACATCACTGAACACCCCATTTGTCTGTGTATGGCCCCACCATTCTTCTTCACAAGAACCCATATTGGTGAGTGCCAAATATGCCAATTTCTCCATTGAGTACATATCTCACAAAGGCCTCCAATACGCTTGCTATTCTACTCAGCACTGGAACAAGCCCCTGGTAGGTTGGCGCTAGCCCAAAAGTGGAGAAGCCAGTCGGTGCCAGCTAAACAGGATTGGTTATATAAGACCGGAATTGACAGGCTCTAGTTGGCTCCTGGTTTACATGCTTGAGCGCCTGGTAACATTCCTATCGTTTCTTTACAGGTGATGACATCCATATTCAATGTATTGTGCTTTTGCTCACTATTATCACTAGGTGGCAGCAGAGCGCGGTTCCAAGGAGGCTAGCAAGCGGTAATTAAGGGCCTTTAAATGCATTTTTAAAAAGGACTCCAGTGCTGAGTAGAATAGCAAGCGTATTGGAGGCCTGTGTGAGATATGTACTCAATGGAGAAATTGGCATATTTGGCACTCACCAATATGGGTTCTTGTGAAGAAGAATGGTGGGGGCCATACACAGACAAATGGGGTGTTCAGTGATGTTCTCAGGGTGTGTGATGAATTCCCCTAGACTGGCCGGATGGGGTATGGGGATTAGTGTAAGGGTGGTAGGGGTGTTGGGACATTATGGGGGATCAAGGAGAGGGGCCTGGACAAGCCCACTACTTGGGATGTCTTTCTATTGTACAGGTGGCATATTTTTATGATGTATTATCCATGGTGACTATGGTTTGGATCCCTAAGGGGGTTTTATTGCGTGGGGGAGTTTTGTTCTGTGGATGGAGATGCATGTTTCTGGCTGTTATAATGTGCACTATGTAACCCTAGTTATTGTATATGTTCCCTATGTTGCTTTACTGCTATACATTTTGTTATTTAAGATTTGTTTGTATTTTGTGTGTGCAGAAAAAACAAATACATTTTTTTTAAACTGGTGCTCATTAACTTTTTTTATATTAAAGAAATTATTATATGCAAATATTCAATGATTATTTTTGCAATAATTAGAATTTGATTCATTGGATTTTTCCCTTCCAGAGTGCTGCACTTCAGGACTGCATGTGGTTTAAAAAAACTTGTCTGGCCACAAAACACACATGCCAAATTTGGGTAAGTTTGAAGAATGTCGTCTTTTAAAAAAATGCGTACATTATATACAAAAATATGGGAGCGCCTCGACTGAGAATGTGCATTGCCAAATAACCTGTTCTATCGGAAAGAAAAAAAAAACGAATGGGAGATTTGATCGAATTTCAGCTATACGAAAATGACGTGCCATTACAGTGAAAAAGGGGAGCGGGGGTTGCGGCAGTGTCGTTCACTGTGATGGCTTCGGAGTATGCAGGGGTGTCCCCTGCTTCCTGAAAAATAAAGTTGTTTTTTAAAAAAAGGACCCTGTGGCGCTGGTTCCAGATAACGGAAGTGAGGGAAACATACATTGCAGGGACAAAGCGAGTCTGCTTTGTCCCTGCGCTCCCACCCACCAGACGGTGGGTGGTAGCGGGTTATCTGAAATGGTTGCAAGAGGAAAAACTGAACGTTATTTTTGAAAAAATACCTTTTGGTTTTTTTCTCCCTCAGTAATTTCGGATTCAGTCAGTTCCCACTCAGGAGAGTGTACAGTCACGTTTTTACTCTCTTTACCTTTCACAGAGGAGGAATATCCCTATCCATGCTTATTAGTCTGGTCCGATCCAAAAGGACAGTCCAGCACTGAAATGCTAGGCAATTCCACTCTGAACAAGAGTACCAACAGCAACCACAGATGCGCTGGAGACCATGAAAATGGCAGCGTTGTGTGGTATAAATCACATAAACCTACCATAACATGTCTTTTAGCCTTGTTGGGCATCATCAGAGAGCACAGTGAGCAAAGAGAGCAAATAGTCCACATCTTGATTACCCTCAGCAACCAACACGTATAACAGGCTATTTGGCTGTGTTTCTTCTCAGTCCATAGGCTTCCACATTTTTGTATATAATGTAAAACAAAACGTGAATACAAATTGTAAGCCTAAGACTATCCCAGGATAAAAGATGGCAAAGGGTCATCTCAAGCCCTCATTTGATGTTGACCTCTTAGCAGCCTATGATATGGTGGATCCTGGTCCACTCTCTTAATCCAACAGTTCTTTGATCACAGGTGAAAACTTTGCTTCTGTCTTTATTAGAGAGCATTATGTTGAATATTTAAATGCCTCTCTTTTAATTCTCATTCTGTCCGTTTTTAGTGGTGTACTGGGGTTGGGATGGCTCACACTCCCTATTTTTATCAAATTATTTATTTGCTTTTCTCACCCAATTGATTAGATTATGCAGGTAAATTATCTTCCTTTTTTCAAGAAGTTGAGTAAGCATTTCCACGTGTCTTATAAATTAAAGATTAATTTGTCAAATGATTATGGTTTGGTCTTTGGCCTTCACACTAACATGAGGTTCCCGAAAAGTCTGGGCAGTAGCCTTAGGTCCAAGTGCTTTTTCTGTGAGTGAGAGTTTTGTTTTGTGCTAGGGTCATTAGTGAAATCAAAGCACTAATAAGGGAGTATGTTGTACAAAACACAGGCTTAGTTGAATTCAAAGCAACATTACGGGCAGCTGGTAAAGCATATGTTGGGGTGCTTTGATACAGAGAGCAACACTAGCAAAAGCTGACAATAAAAGAAAACTGGCACAACTTGACCTGGAGGTGAAGATTAGGAAACACCAATATATTGAACACCAGTCAGATATAAATGTACAGGCTCTCAGAAAAGCTACATATGAATTGCACTCCTTCAACAAACAGGTGGCATTTGCTCCAATTATACTTAAATTGAATAGATCATAGCACAGTGAATAAGTGGGCAAATTCTTAGCGAGTCAATTGAAAACGAGAGAAGACCAAAGAAAAATCACAGCACTGCAAAGATAATCTCTATCACTTTGTTGACAACTCCCAATCACATAGTTAGAGAATGTTGATCTTTTTTTTTAAACTACACAGGGATGATAGTAGATCAAGAAAAGCATTTCCTGCAGTGATGTCATCATATTTGAGAAGAAAGGACAATTCCTTAGGTGTGCTATTACAGTTTTAGAGGTACAAAGCGCTATAAATATGTTGATGACAGGTAAGTCAACTGGGAAGGATGAATTCCCTGCTGAATATTAGGGTAGGCGGTTCCATACTTCTGACAATCTTAACTGTATTTTATAACAAGGCAATTTCAAAGAATATTTAGCAACCTGAATTCAATAGACTATTGATTACTGTGATATGTAAATGAAATTGCGATCCTTTTAATGTAATGATTATAGGCTTATTTTATCTTAGCATTGTTAAATCTGTCAGGTAATATTCTGGCTATCACCAAACTCATGCAAAACACACAAGTAGGTTTTATGTCAGGTAGACGTTGCAGCAATAATACGTGGCTATTGTCGCATTTTATTTTGCAGATAAGAAGCAGTAGCACTCACACAACAGCCCTGTCATTAGACTCTAGAAACCCTATGACATGGTTTACGGCACTACCAGTTTTGGACTTTGCATACATTTGGGCAAGGGGAAAGATGCATACAAATGGTACAATTACTATATCGAAATCCCACAGCTAGGGTTAACTCGGGGTGGAGGGTCTCGTTTTGGATTATTTTTAAATCAGGTGAGGAATTACACATATCCTCTATCTCTGTTACCTTTTTACGTTTGCCCTTGGTCCTCTATCAATAGCAATAAGGCATAATTAACCAATCCAAGGCGTTGCTTTATCTGTCTAATGGTCAGCTGCAATTATTACTATTTGCTGATATTATGTTGACCCTTACAAACCCTACAGAATTGATAAAATAATTGAAACATGTGGTTTGGGAATTGTTCCACCTTCTCAGGATATAAAATGAATTGGAAAAAATCTAAAGCCCTTCCTCCACATTATCATACTCAAAAATCAGAACTGGGAAATTTACAATTCCTCTGGGTAACCACAAAACTCCAAAATGTAGACATTTGCCTGAACACAGGACTACAAGATGTGGTGAAAAACAATACTATACTAAACAGAGAGGATGCCCTATGTGCTGAAAAATTCAATAATTGTGTTTCAGAAAGCGCATGCTGAGGACCAGAGAGTGTGTTCTTATTAAAAATATTTCATTACATAATGGTGGACTGTCAAAGTAGGAATATTACTACTGTAAAAGTTATTTAGAATTTCTCTATACAAACTAGATTTGATTGTGAAGATGAATGGTAGAATGGTGTGTTAGTGATATACACATAGGAGATATTTTTACACAAAAATGTGCTATTTGCACAAAAAAACTTTTGTTCACAAAAATATATGATTGGAAATGAATTGTTGTCTTATAATTGTTCAAAAATGAAATTTTATGAAATTGTAAGAATAAAATGATATATTTTTAATAAGAACACACTCTGGTCCTCAGCATGCGCTTTCTGAAACACATTTATTGAATTTTTCAGCACATAGGGCATCCTTTCTGTTTAGTATATATTGAACTCACACCAGATGTCCATGTAGGGGGCCCCACCTTTGTTTTTGGATTGAAAAACAATACTGAGCATAGACTAACCTACAAAAATGAAAAGTCTTGGAACGTTCCTTTTGGGGAACGAATACAGACTCTGAAAATGATGGTAATTCCTAAGCTAAATTATTATTTTTTTGAAACTTGTATTTATTAGTTTTCACATAACAATAGAACATCAAACAATATAACTTTGCACCCTTGATTTGTTCCCCTTGATATTATTACCCTGGGCCTCATTACGACCCTGGCGTTAAGGGTTTAACGGCGCCGTAAAAGGTGTTGGCGCCGTTAAACCCTTAACGCCTGATTAAGAGGTCCCTTTGCGGGTCCCGACCTTAACGGCTGGTTTTTCCAGCCGTTAAAGTAGGGACCCGCAAAGGGACTTTGGTGCTAATAACGGTGCCGCAATTTGCGTTACCGTTATTAGCACCTTCCCCAGTCCCATTGAGCCCTATGGGGCAAAAATGGGAATGGGGAAGGGCCATGGCGGCATGGGGAATTACCGCCCAATCAACCTCGGAATGGGGTGGTAATTCCCCATTCCGCCATGGCGGACACCGGCATGGACCATGGTGCTAATAGCACCATGGTCCTCGGCCTGGGTCGTAATGAGGCTTACCTCTCCGTTAATGGCGATTCTACTGGATGGGGAGTTATAGTTCGCTCTGATTCTTGCAATATACTGTTCCCCAAATCCCATACACTCTAAGACTCTAAACAGCATTGACCATTCTACCCGGTCGAAGACCTTCTCGGCATCTACTGACAGTAGTATCGCTGGTGTGCGGGTTATGCCTATTTTTTCACTAGGTGGATAAGCCTTCTAAGATTGTCATGGGTTTGTCTACCCGGAATGAAACCCGATTGATCCAAGTTGATTAATTTTGGGAGGAGCAGGGATAGCCTTGGATGCCAAGATCTTAGTATGCATTTTTGTATCTAGATTTATCAGGGAAATTGGCCTATATGATGCGGGGTATGTCGGGTCTTTCCCTGTTTTGTGGAAGACTAACACCTTCACTTCGTTCATAGTGGGGGTTACGTTGCCGCTATTTTTGAATGAGTTTAGGAGCCTGGTAAGGACTGGGGTCAGCAAGTCTGCATACTTTTTATAGAATGGGGCCGTTAAGCCATTTGGGCCGGGTGCTTTATTTACTGGGAGTTCAATTATTGCTTTTTTAACTTTCTCTTCCCTGATTAGGTTCTCCAAGGCCAGTCTATCTTCCTCAGATATCCGTGGGATGGGGAGGGATTTTAGGTATGTGTCCTGTGCTTCTACATCAGGAAAGTCTGTGGAGTAGAGTTTTTGGTAGTATTCCCTCAATGAATCCCCCATATCTTGTGTATTCGTTTGTAGTTCCCCTCTCATGTTTCGTATGGCCTTAATTGTTGTTTCTTTCTGTTTTGCGCTGAGTTGTCTAGCTAGGAGTCTGTCTGCTTTGTTTGCTTTTATGTAATATCTCTGTCTTAGGTAGAGTAGGTTCCTTTCTGCTCCTTTTGTACGCAACATCTCTAATTGGCCCTGTGTGTGTTTCAACGATTTCTTCAATGCCTTAGTGGGGTGGATCAAAATGTTCTCTTATATATCTGCTATTGACTTTTCCAGTTCTTTTTCCCACATATACCTCTGTTTTTCTTTAGTGATTTTCAACGCCATCATCTTCCCCCGGATAACTGCTTTAAACGCATCCCAGACTGTGCCCATAGAGACCTCCCCGGTGTCATTTTGTGTAATAAGCTAAATTATTTAACATGTTCCGATTAAAAGTTCCACTATTTATCAACAAGAATATACAGATAGGATTGAAGTTGTTTTCATGGGCAAATGCCACACCCTGTTTAAAAATTGGAAAACTATTTCTACCTATTAACTCTGGTGGCCTTGGCCTACTTAATGATGAAGTATATCACCTAGCGCAACAGTTATCCCAGTTATCCTCATTATTTGCTACATGTGACCCTCCATACATCACTTTCGACTCTTCATGAGCAAAGCCTCACTAGACTAGACAGGGCTGGCCTCAGTATATAATCCTGTCAATCCTTTAGATGGTAACTCCATTTTAAGATCCACACTCTGTGAAAGGTAGCTCCCTACTGGTGCAAATATGCTCCCACCTGGAATGATAGAGCTATACAAATAGATGATGGGCTGATAAAGGAATTAAAATATTTGAAGATATAATTCAGGAAAATTGTCAAATTAAACTTCTAATGGATTGTGTCCTGCCACGTATTCCTCATCTTTGATATATCCGATATCCTGATTGCAGCTTTGGAAACTTTTCAACAGCAGAGGGCGCTGCGCATCGTCGACTCGTGATCCCTCGGCGGCTTCCATCCCGCTTTCAGCTATTACGTTGACACTGGATTAAGTACCACACTGTGCCCATTACCTCAGTTCTGTTTTTCCATCCAGCCTGCTTCGAAACGGTGTGTTTGACCTGGCGATTCTTCTACTGCGTTATCAGTTTTTTTTTTAAATGTATACCCCGAAGACCATGTTTAGGATTATTCAGATTGTGGGTCAAATATGTCCATCATGGATCCACACCGAATATGCCTATGGTGTTTGGGAGTGGACCATAAGGTCGATGACTGCGGCTCATGCCAGTCGATGACCTTGAAGGAGAGGAAGGGAAAACTCGCCCTAGGTAGGCGCATGTCCAAATACCCTTCCACGACCCGGTTGAAGATGAGATTGTGAATGACAAGAGCTTGAGAGAGGTTTCACCTCGCGAAGCTAGAATGCGCAAACATTCCAAGCGCTCTCAGACGACTTCCCGACACTCATCTTCGCATAAGAAGTCTAAGAAGCGACGCCATCGATCCCGATTGTCTTCTTCTGACTCCTCACCTGATTGAAAACAGGTATGTTTTCCAAGTAAATCGGCTTCCAAGGCTGAATTAGAGGAACTTTGCCTCAAAACGTTAGAGGTGTTCACAAAGGCAGTATGATCCACCCCTTCTGGTGAACCGAAGAAGGCTTCAGACCCCATTGCGCCTCGTGGGGCTGATAGGGCATTGTCGAAATCTTCTGCTTGCGCACCTAAGATCCCGTGCATTAATTCCTTGAGCCTCCCTCAAAAGGTTGTGGAGTGAGTCGACCCCTCGAATCAAGTCGCCATCATTATCCTCTTCTGCTCCATTCTAGGTATCGATGTTGGGTTCTTCGATTCCGAAACCATCGATATCCTCGACTGATTCGTCAAAGGTTTTTAAGCCCTTGGTAAAGAAGGCCTTTTTCATGTCAATGAGCACTATTTTTTAAGAGGAGGAGGTGGAGGAGGAGAGAAGTCCCCTGTTTGGATTGGAATATGGCCCTCCAAATGCTCCGGGAGAGCTGAACAATGAGGAGTCAAGGCTGAGAGACTTTGAAGGATGCCAGTGGCCGGGGTATACATCTCCAGAAGTGGAGTTGGCCACGCCAGAGGTGACTGGACATGCTGATGCCTCTTATAGGCCACACATGGCCAAGGTGACTGAGTATTTAGGATGGAGTAGGCCCATTGCTGAGTATGTGAAGGATGATCTTAAAGGCATCCTTGATAAGGGTCCTTCGAAGGATCCAATTCTGCCCTTCTGTATGGCATTATCTCTCTTCCTAAATATCTTCCTTCACAAGCTCTTCGCTCATCTGCCTCCAACTCCCTCAGGGTCAGTCGCTTCTCCAAGCAACGAGTTGGTGGTAGATCTCTTTCTTCGGCTAGGGCCACCCTTTGGAACAGCCTCCCTGCCTTCCTGAAACTTAAGGAGAACCATCTCTGGTTCCAGAAGCACCTCAAAACCTTCCTCTTTGCTTCTGCTTTCTCTCCTACTCTCCCCTGCTGAACGAAACTGCACTGGTTACCTGGCCACCCTCTGATCTCGGGCCTATGTCCACTCCCCCACCAGTTGCTTACCTACACTGCCTCCCTGTCAACCCCCGCACTTGGGGACTGTTTTCTGTATCCTTACAGTCCCCTACCAGCACTTGACACCTGATGCCTGCACTTGCCACCAGCTGGCCGTACTTTTACTTATTGCTTTTATTTATTCTATTTATTGCTTTTATTTATTCTATTTATCCCATGTACACTGTCCCCTCTCCCATCCCCCCGCACTGTTCCCCTTCCCGCTTCCCCTGTACGTGCGCGATCTGAATGACACCTGGTCTAGTATGATCGTTGTCTCTGTCTTCCCTCTGTTCCCCTTCCCTGGCCTCATAGCGCCTTGAAACACTTGTTTATAGGCGTGTTATAAATGCCATATCATATCATATCATTAAAGAACGAGTCCTGGAGAACTGGAAAAAGCCTGATACTACTCCAGCAGTTAATAAGGAAGTACAGGCCTTCTACAATAAATCCAGAATTCCTGTGGAGACATCCAACTCCGGAATGTTTGGTTGTCCAGGGGGGCCACATCAACCTCAAAGGCGGCTACCTATGCCTCAATCCCTCCAGATAGGGATGACAAGAGAGTGTTCTCGGTTGGGTAGCATGATGCTGAAAGCCGTGAATGCTACTTGTGCCTTAGAACCATTCTCACACACTTCGTGGGAAGTTGTGACAATGGCCACAGAACATATTCCTGAAGGTGAGGAAATGAAAGGCTTCCTCAACATTGTGCAAGATGGCAAGAATGCAATGTGTCAATCTCTGCAATCTGGTTTAGATACCTCAGATTTTGTCAGTCGTACAATGGCAGCAATCACTGTGACCAGAAGTTTTGTATGGCTATGCAGGTCAGGCTTTTCCCCGTGTGTTCAGGTGAGACTATTGGACATGCCCTTTGATGGCTCTCAGCGGTTTGGTTCTTAGGCCAACAAGAGTTTGAAAAGTTGCAAACTTCCAAGGCAGCTGCAAAATCATTTCATGCTGCGATTTTCCAACCACAGCAGACCCACTCGGCCTCTCAGAGTTGAAGGGTCGGTCCTTTCGATTCTATTCTTCGGTTGGAAGAACGAGGGGACGATTCTTTCAAAGAGGACAGAGGCTACTGCCTCGTGATTCATGAGGACATGGGGGTAGAGCTGCCCAAACAACTTCTGCATCTTTGCCTTCTGCAGCAGCCACAACACCAAAACCTCTTTGAGGATTTAGTCCACAAGACTGTGGTGGGGGGCAGACTGACACAGCATTTGGAATAATGGTGAAGCATTACTTCAGATGCCTGGGCCCTGCAAACAGTAGCCTGTGGTTATTACTGCCTCCCATTCTTGAAAAGGCCTCTGAATTCTCAGTCAGGCAGCCGCTCCTTGAAGGATCTGCTCCTCTTACAGGAGATGATCTGTCACACTCTGCCCTTTTTCTCATCTGTTTATATCTGGTCAGTGTCTTCTTGGGAGATTTTTCCTTCTTCCTGGCTGTTCGGGACTTATACAGGTAAGGGTGTGCGTATACTCTGGGTCTAGGTCCAGTGTGAGGTTCGCTGTCTGCCTCAGGAAGCAGGGTAGAGTTCAGGATCCAGGAAGGAAGGACTGCGGGGAATCCAGGGAAAGAGTAGGAGCGGAGTTTCAGAGTTCAGAGCGTGCAAGGGAGGAACCCCACTAGCACAGAATCAAAGAGCGCGGTCCGGGATAGAAGGAGGAAGAACCAAGCGAATGCAAGGGCAGTTCAAGGGGGTTACCTAGAAGGAAGGGACAGAAGAAACAGGAAGGGGCACTGACGAAAAGGAGAGGTATCGATAACAATCGCAAACAACCCGGAGCAGTAGCGTTCTAGAAGGCAGCGCGTCAAGCGTAAACACTAGAGAGTGGTGTTCCTGTGTGGGAGGCCATGTTGGAAGCATTATTGACGCGATGTTGCGGTGGATTATGTACCATGAATTCCACAGGGGGCGGAAGCGGCGATTCATAACAGCATGCCCCCTCTTAAACCTCGATGCACCGGGTTTACCTGGATGGGTTAGATGGAATTTCCGCACCAAACGGGGGGCGTTCATGTTGGAGACAGGTTCCCAGGTTTGTTCGCTGGGGCGGTATCCTTTCCATTCCACTAAGTACTGGAGTTGACCCTGTCTGTATCTAGAATCGCATATCCTGGAGACCTCAAATTCAATCTGATTATTGATGAGCACAAGGTTAGGTTGAAGAGTTGATCTGGTGGGCGGTACATAAGGTTTCAGAAGAGAAGTGTGGAAAACAGGATGTATTTTCTTCCACGATTCTGATAGCTGCAGTCGAAAGGCCACTGGGTTGATGACTTCCATCACAGAGAAAGGCCCGTAATACTTGGGAGTCAGTTTATTTGGCCGTAGGTGTCGAGGTTAGAGTCTTGAGGATAACCAGACCTTGTCAACAATTCCATATAGAGGGCTGGGTCTACTCTTGGTATCAGCATATTTTTTGATGTCCGTCCTGGCCTTTTCCAAGTGATCCTTGGCATCCTTATATACATTCACCAGACGTTCTATCCAGGAATCGACCGAAGGTACCGGGTTAGGGTGTGGTAGGATAGTTGGTAGAACTGATGGATGGAACCCCTGGCTTCAAAAGAAGGGGCTGGTCCTGATAGCTGAGTGATCCCAGTTGTTGTAAGCAAATTTGGCTACCGGGACCAAAATCGACCAATCATCTTGGACCTTGGCTGCAAAAGATCTTAGGTATTGTTCTAGGGTCTGATTTACCTGTTCGGTTATTCCATTGGTCTGAGGATGGCACCCTGAAGACAAGGCACGTTGGATGCCCAACATTTGACACAGATGCTTCCAAAATTTGTAGATGTACTGAGGTCAACGGTCGGAGATGATCTTAGAAGGGAGTCCATGAAGCCTGAATATATGCTTTAAGAATATTCCTGCCAATTCAAGTGCCGACGGTAACTTGTATAATGGGGTGAAGTGTGCCATATGGGTGAATAGATCAATGGTAACCTTTATGCTAGTATAGCCTCTGGATGGAGGTAGGTCCACGATGAAGTCTGTGGCAATTATTTCCCAAGGACGCACCGGCAACGTGGGTTGGAGGAGAAGCCCTGCAGGTTTTCTGTTATCACACTTGTTTTGACTGCAAACAGTGCAGGCTTGAATGTACGCCTTTACTCCATCGATCATCTTCGGCCACCAGAAATGCCTCTGAATGAAGCAGAGAGTGGCAGTAATGCCTCTATGCCCGGAATGAAAGGTATCATGACAAAGTGTTGTAATCTTGGTTCTCAGTCTTTGTGTGGGTATCACTAATCACTTATCCTGGAAGAGGTGACCATCCTTTGTGACCAGGTTCCATTCGTTGGTCTTGGTGTAGTCCTGCCAAAGATCAGAAGATGGTGTTTCGATACGGATATCCTCCAAAAAGGAATTGGCCTGGGCTATGACAATGGTATTAGGAAACATCTTCTGAAAGACACAAACTTCAACAGGCTCATAATCGGGACGCCTGGACAAGGCGTCTGCGATTATGTTGTTGGTCCCAGGGAAGTGCTGTATGTGGAACTGGTACTGGGCAAAAAAAAGGCCCAACGAGCCGACTACTGTTTCTGCATTCCAAGGACTGCAGAATTTGCAGGTTTCTGTGATCGGTTTGCACCTGAACGGGATGTTTGGCATCTAGGAGTAAATGACGCCAGTCAGTAAAGGCCTGTCGGATGGCTAGTAGTTCCTTCTCCAGGACTGTGTAATGGGTCTCGCTGGGAGTCAAAGTTCGGGATAGATAGGCGATGGGATGTTCCATCTTGTCTTTGAATTCTTGCTTTAGAACTGCCCCAATAGCATAGTCTGAGGTGTCCGTTTCTACCAGGAAGGGTTTATTTATGTCAGGTTGAGCCAGAATAGGGGCTTGAGTAAATCTTTCTTTTAAATCCTGGAAGGCTGTTTCTTGAGCAATAGACCAAATTAATGGTGTGTCTTTCTTCAGCAGGGCGACAATGGGATGCACGATGTTGTCATGCCGCGCACTCGCTCGCGTGCGCCACTTACCTGCTATGGGGATCCGGGTCCTCGGCCTCGGCAGTCTCCTCCTTCATGGAGACTATATCCGCGGTGGCGTCTTTCCCCACGCCGTGCCGAGGTACGTGGGCGCAGCCATCTTGCGTGTTCTGCGCATGCGCGGATCATCAGTATTCGACGTTCGCGCATGCGCAGTAACACAAACTTGCGTCCCGGGCCTCGCTTTGGCCCCGGACCTCAAAAGGGCTTCGCATACACGGAGACAACGCGTCTCAACACAGTTGTTGCCGTGTATGCGCTGCTGGAGCCTGGTTTCCTGTGCTACAGTCTCTCCAGTTTCCCCTGCTAGTCTTGCCCTGCCTTATCCTGCCCTCCTACCTTCCTCTCCTCCCTGCCCCCTGGTACTTTCAGTTCCTGGTTTCCCAGCCCTGTCTTGACCTTACCTACTTTCTGGTTTTGGGGTTGGAGGGGTCTTTTCTGGGTTGCCTGTCTAGCCTTCTCCCTTCCTTGTCTCCTGTCCCGTGGGATTTCCCTGGTCAGTCCTCCCTGTCCTTGCTGCCTGACCTTTTCCCTTCCCCCGACTTGTGCCCTGCCGGTACCCGTACCTTACTGCCTTCCTGAAAGTCCTGAAGAACAGCTCATCCATCTACTGGTGTTATAAGGACTCATTCGCCTTCTCTGCCAGTGGAAACACTGTTCCGGCGTCACGTTAATGCAGAGAAGTGCCACCCGTGGCGTTGGGAGTTGGTTCAGTGCTATCCTGCCATTTATTGTCAGGAGGGTGTTGGGTTAATTTCCCGCGTTACTGCTTCATCGGCATTGTCGCTCCGACAGACTGGCTGCCTCGACTCCACGAACCCCGGGAAGAAAAGGTAACCAGCGATCCTGTGAAACCTCGTTTAACAGATGTCAGAAAATGTGGGAATACATTTCCTGTAAAACTTTGCAAGTCCCAGGAAGGATTGGATCTGCTTTACTGTAGTAGGTGCTGGCCAAGAAAGAATAGAGGCAACCTTGGCAGGATCCTTTCCAATTCCTTTGGAACTCAGTACGAACCCAAGGTAATGAACGGTTCGGACATGAAAGAGGCATTTTTCAGGTTTGGCCAGGAGCTTGTTTTCTCTTAGTCGCTGAAGAACTGCACTTACATGTTCTTGATGGACTTGGGGGTCATTGGAATAGATTAGTATGTCGTCCAGATACACTATGACAAAAAGAAACAGCAAATCTGAGAAGACTCTGTCCATGAAGCGCTGAAAAACCGCAGGGGCGTTGGCAAGGCCAAAGGGAATGACCAGGTACTCTAAATGACCAAAAGGTATTCTGAAGACGGTCTTCCACTCGTCCCCTTCCGTAATTCGAATAAGGTGACAGGCACCTCGTAGATTGAGCTTGGTAAAGATTACAGCACCTCGAACAGCCTCCAATATGTCAGAAATAAGGGGCAGAGGACAACAATCCTTAAGGGTGCACTGGTTAAGACCTCGGTAGTCCAAGTAAGGTTGGAGTTCCATAATATCTTTCTTTGGCACGAAGAACAATGAGGCACCGGCGGGGGATTTTGAAGGACGGATGGTTCCATTGGCGAGATTAGTGTCCAGATATTCTCTTAGGGCTCTTTTCTCAGGTTCAGATAGTATAAACATTCTGCCGAATGGAATCACTGCCGAGTTTTCAGTATCAATAGCACAGTCCTCAGGTCGATGGGGTGGTAATGATTGAACAATGGCTGTTGAAAATACATCAGAATAGGAATGATAGATCTCAGGTACTTGAGTAATGTTGGAAACACACAAGGGCAGTTGCTCGGGAGTCTGGGAGTCCACTGGAGGGTCTGGCACCAAGCCTTGAGACAGACAATGGGTCAAGCAGAATTCTGAACCTAGAAATAAGGATCCAGCTGCCCAGTTGATATACGGGTTGTGCTTCTGGAGCCAGGGCATGCCTAGAACCATGGGGTAATGTGCTGCTTTTATGATATCGAAACAGAGTGTTTCTTGATGGTTGTTTATTGAGAGCAAAAGTTCCTTGGTTTGGTGGGTAATGGGTCCGGAAGATAATGGTTTCCCATCTATCCCTTCGACAGCTTGAATCACTCTTTTGGTTTCTCAAGGAATGTTGTGCCTTAGGGCCCATTCATGGTCTATAAATACTCCCATGGCACCGCAATCTACTAGAACCAGGATGGGAAAAGTGTCCTTTTTGGTGGGTGACAGGAACGTTTGCAGAACCACCAAAGTATTCTGGCGAGGACAAGTCAAGGAAGGAACAGAAGTGGAGCAAACATCTTTCTCCCGAAGCTGTGCTCCGCTCAAGATTGGGAGCTGGTGTTTACCGAACGTCGGGGTGGTGCTATTGGGCAATTCATTACAAGATGTTTATCGGAAGCACAGTACATGCAGAGTCCAGCATTGATTCTATGGGTCCTTTCTTGTGGAGAGATCGGACCCCGGAAGGAGCCCAACTGCAAAGGTTCTGGATCCGAAGAGTGTTGAGTTGGTGTTTCCTTGAGGCTAGGGTACTCCACGGATGGCTTTGGGGTTGTGGTTTTTGTTTTTCTTTTCTCTGCTTTTCTCTCCTGGATTCGGAAGTCGATCTGTAGTGACAAATCCATCAAGACCTGAAAGGAACTTGGACGGGTCACTCTGGCTAACTCGTCCTTTACTTCATCATTCAAGCCTCTCCGAAATAGGGTGGAACTAGCCTCCTGGGACCAATCAGCCTCTTTGGCCAATTGTTTGAAATGAGTCACATAAGTAAGTATATCTTGATTTCCCTGTTGGAACTCCAGTAGCCTCTCCTGGGCGCTATAAACGAGTTCCGGCCGATCAAACATGGTTTTGAAGTCTTCTATGAATCCATCGTAATTGTCCAGGAGTAGGTCTCCTGCGTTCAAAAAGGGAGTTGCCCAGGCTAAGGCATTGCCAGGAAGGTGTGATATTATAAACCCTACCTTAGCCCTGGGCGTGGAAAAAATAGTAGAGTTTAAATGTGAAATGTACCAGGCAGGAGTCGAGGAAGGAACGCAGGGATTTGGAGGAGCCATCGTACTTATCCAATATGCCCCCTACCAGGGCACTTTCCTTGAATGCCGAATCCCGGGACACCACAAGTTGTTTTAGTGCTGTGTTTTCCGCCTTGAGGTTTTGAACCTCTGTAGTTAATTCTTGCAATCCTCTCATGAGGTCCTGGACTGCAGCCTCCATGTTAGGCTCAATATCAGGTTCTGGGCGTCTCAAACTGTCAAACTCTGCCCTTTTTCTCACCTGTTTATCTCTGGTCGGTGTCTTCTTTGGAGATTTTTCCTTCTTCCTGGCTGTTCGGGACTTATACAGGTAAGGGCGCGTATCCTCTGGGTCTGGGTCCAGTGTGAGGTTTGCTGTCTGCCTCAGGAAGCAGAGTAGAGTTCAGGATCCAGGAAGGAAGGACTGCAGGGGAATCCAGGGAAAGAGTAGGAGCAGAGTTTCAGTGTTCAGAGCGTGCAAGGGGGGAACCCCACTAGCACGGAATCACAGAGTGCTGTCCGGGATGGAAGGAGGAAGAACCAAGCGAATGCAAGGGCAGTTCAAGGGGGTTATCTGGAAGGAAGGGGCAGAAGAAACAGGAAGGGGCACTGACGAAAAGGAGAGGTAACGATAACAATCGCAAATAACACAGAGTAGTAGCATTGAGACGCGCAGAGCCGCGGGGGCGTGCCTATTTTCTAGAAGGCAGCGCATCAAGCATAAACGCTAGAGAGCGACGTTCCTGTGCGGGCGGCCATGTTGGAAGGATTATTGACCCGAAGTTGCGGTGCATTATGGACCATGAAGTTCACAGGGGGCGGAAGAGGCGATTCATGACATGATCACACTGTTAGAGAAAGGTGCAATAGAATTTGTACCTGCAGCTGAGAGGAACCAAGGATGGTATTCCCCTTACTTCTTAATTACCCAAAAGGACGGAGGACTGAGACCCATCTTGGACTTGAGACGGTTAAACAAGTTCCTCAGGAAGTACAAGTTCAAGACGGTTACTCTTTTGCAAATCCTCCAGGCCCTTCGGCTCCAGGATTGGATGGTGTCACGCGATCTTCTGGATGCTTACTTTCATGTGCCCATACATTCCAAGCACAGGAAGTATCTGAGGTTCGCCATTGACAGTTCTCGTTTTCAATTTTCGGGTTCTGCTTTTCAGACTCACCTCCACACTGAGTGTCTTCACCAAATTGATGATTGTAGTAGGAGCAAGTCTAAGGAGGAGAGGGATTTACATCCACCCCTACCTGGACGATGGTTAGGGCTCGTTCTCCTGAACAAGTTCTGGAACATTTGTGCATCTCCTCCCACTCCCTCCACAAACTGGGCTTCTCTCTCAATTTCAAGAAGTCCTACATGATACCTTCCTAAAACTTCAAATTATTGGAGCGGGCCTGGATGCTTCCTCAGGGAAAGCCTTGTCACCCAAGGTGAGAGCTAAACATAGTCTACAGAATTTTCAGAATGCCCATCACCTACTGGCCTTTAATTTTTTGGGGTTGCTCGGTCTCATGGCATTATGCATTCTCCTGGTGCAAGAGGCCCATCTGAGGATGTGATCCCTTCAGTGGGCCCTCAGATCCCAAAGGTCACAATTCTCTTGCAGGATGACAGACCTTATTCAAGTCCCGAGCAAGGTGACACAGGATCTCCTGTCGTGGGCCTGCAAGGAGAATGTGAGGAAGGGAGAACCCTTTGGCAACCATGCCGGAGATAACAGTAGTTACGAGCGCTTCCATCACAGGTTGGGGAGCTCATGCAAATTATCTGACAATCAGTGGTCGTTGGTCTCCAACAGAGTGCAGACTACACATCAACCTTTTAGAACTGAGGGCAATCTGACTGAGGCTGATGGCCTTTCTATCCTCTGTGCAGGGGAAGAACGTCCTGATAATGATGGACAACACATTGGCCATGCATTACCTCAACAAAGAATGAATCTCTCTATGGGCCGTTCATCTAGCGGAGAAGTGAACACATTGGCGGATGCTCTGATCAGGCAGAGCACATTCTCTCACGAGTGGGAGTTGGCTCAGGAAGTCCTTCTAGAGATATTCACCATTTGGGAACCCCTCAAGTGGATCTGTTCGCACAGTAGCAACAGGAAGTGTGACCTTTTCTGCTCCAGGGACTTTCCTCAGAGATGAGCTGTGGGGGACGCATTTGTGGTGGATTGGTACTTTCCCCTTCTGTAGGCGTTCCCACCAGTCCCCGTCATTCCTTGTGTCATCAGGAGTTTAAGGAAGTTTGGGAAATCCATGATCATGGTCGCTCTGGATTTGACCCGGGGGACGTGGTACCCAGAACTTCTGGGTTCCGCATTCTTCACCCAGAAATCAGAACTCTGAACCTTCACGCCTAGTTTCTGAGAGAATGAGATACAGAGATTGAGACCTCGCGGAAGACGTAATGGAGATGTTGCTTTCGGCCAGGAGGCCTGCAACTAAAGCTCTATAGTGCTGCCGTTGGAACAAGTTTTGCAACTCATGTAGCGACAAGAATATTGACCCTTTTACTTGTGCCACACCTTCAGTGTTATTGTTCTTGTTGTATCCAGCCCACCAAAGGCTGCAGATTTCCGCTGCAAAGGGCAATCTGGCAGCGCTTTCCATTTTCAAGTGCTTGCCTGAACAAGCCTCTTATTTTAAACTTCCTATTGTCATCCAGTTCCTGGAGGGACTGGCAAACATCTTCCTACTGGTTCCTTTTATTATTCCATTTTTGGGACCTAAATTTAGTGCTAAACTTCTTGCTTCATGGGAGCTCATTTTGAGCCTCTTTATTCGTGACTACTTAGGATGCTGACTTTGAAGACAGTCTTCCTGACAGTGATAATCTCGGCACACAGGGTGAACAAACTTCAAGCCTTGTCTTCCGAAGCCACTGTTTACTACCTTCTGTAAGGATAAAGTTATTTTGAGGGTACAGCCTTTATTTCTGCCTAAGGTAGTGTCAGAGTTTCATCTGGCACAAAAGATTGTTTTACCATCTTTTTATCCACCTCCACACCCTTCCTAGGATGAAGAGAGGCTACATCGCTTAGACCCCAAAAGAGCGCTGGGCCTTTACATTAGCAGATGTGCTAAGGTTATGCAAGATTATCAACTCTTTGTGGGCCACAAAGCTCAAAGACTGGGACAGGCTGTTACTAAACAGGCCTTGTCTCGCTGGATTCTTTTGTGCATTACCGAATGTCACAGTTTGGCTGGCATGGAAGTTCCTGATGGTCTGAGAGCTTATTCCACTAGAGGGGTAGCTACTTCTTTGGCTTTACAAAGAGGGGTGCCGGTGCAGGACATTTGCAGTGCTGTAACCTGGTCTTCGCTGCACACCTTTACAAAATATTACCGCCTTGATTCTGTATCGGGTCAGGAGGCTACATTTGTCAAAGCTATTTTTCTCAGCATAAATCAGAAGTACATTATTTCGAAGGGATTGTGTCCTCCGACGTATTCCTTATCTTAGATAGAAATCCTTCAGCTTTGCTGGCCTCGGAAAATTTTTTCGCCAGAGGGCGCTGCGCGTCGATGATCGCCGAGTCGATGACCCTCGACGGCCTCCGTGCCGACGTCGACGTCATCCTGCCTATAAAGGCCGCGCGCAGCGTCCGTTGCTCAGTTCCGTTTTTCCGCGCTTCGTTGTGCCTCGGAACACCGTTGCTCAGTTCTCGTCAAGATAACGTATATAATAACTACTATTTACCTCGATATCGATGGCATCCTCCTCCGACCCGACGACCCCTCGGTCCGGTTTCAAAAAGTGCCGAGACTGCGGGAAGAAAATGTCGTTGACGGACCCTCACAGGGTCTGTTTGTGGTGTCTGGGAATCACGCACCAGAGTTCGGAGTGTGAGGAATGCCTTTCCATGACGGCGAAAGCCTTGAAGGAGCGTAGGGGGAAGCTCGAGAGAGGTAGGTCAACTTTAACTTCCTCGAAAGCTTCTTCGGTAGAGTCGAGACGTTCGTCTCCTCACCATAAAAAACACTCTCGATCTAGATCACGAAGTGGCTCCCACCACTCGTCGACATCGAGACACTCGAAGAAGAGACGTAGGAGATCCCCTTCGTCATCTTCGTCGAGTTCTCCTGAGAGAGTTCATTGCCCCACAAAACGCAGCTCGCAAGCTGAGTGGGAGGAATTCAGGAAAAAGATGCTAAGCGTCTTCGAGAAAGCGGCCTCGTCCCCCTCGAAGACAGCTGAGGGTGATACCCCGGGTAAAAAACCCAAAAAATCTAAACGCCGCGAGTCGCAGTACCCGGCGGAAAAGTCAACCCGAAAGCGCCTCGAGCCATCGGGAGATAAAGCATCATCGACGCCATCGTCGAAAACTCCTTCGAAACAGAGGTCGGCGCCATCGACGCCGTTGTCGAAGGATTCATCGGCGCATCAGTCGATCGAGTCGACGCCGACGTCGACGCCGATATCGACGCCGGTGAAGGAAAGAACCACGGCTACTCCACAGCCAACGGTTAGACAAAAGACCTCCGACTCGACGCCGAGAACGTCGACGTCGTTCTCGAGCAAGACTCCGATCCTTTCGAGTTCTTCGAGGCCTAGTACACATTTCTCGACGCTTTTCACGGCGCCTTCGAGTACTTTCACGTCGGTGTCGACGACATCGACGTTTTCAAGGCCTGTGATGATGGCTCCTTCTGCATTGGAAATGGGGTTTATACCATTCCAAAAACCAATGTATCCCCCTTTAACCTCGATTTTTGAGGAAAGGGAGGATTCAGACCAAGATATTGATTTACAGAGGACCACATCACCAGAGCCAGAGACTTTCGCCTCTGAGGAAGGAAGATTAAAAAATCTTCAGGATGCACTTCAGGAAGCTAGTGGCTTGGACACTTCTCCTGAAGCAGAATTTATCAAACCAGACCCAGGAGAACATGCGGAGACTCCATATAGAGCTCTGATGTCTAGAATCATAGAATTTATGGGTTGGTCTGCACCTTCTCCTGCCTTTCAGCAGGATGACCTCACTGACATACTGGACAAGGGCCCACAGGAGGATCCTGTGGTTCCATTTCACTCTGCTCTACAGAGAAGGATTTTGACAAACTGGGAAACGCCAGAAATTATCCCGGCAGTAAATAAAAAACTGTCAACAAAATACAGGGTGGCTAGTTCTGACCCTGAATATTTGTCAAAACACCCTACTCCTGAGAGCTTGGTTGTACAGGCTGCAACCTCATCAGGCAGCACATCTGCATACCCCACTGCTCCGCAGGATAGGGATGACAAAAAGTATGATGCCATGGCTAAGAAGGTTTTTTCTGCCTGTAGCATGGCGTTAAAGTCTATTAACGCGACCTGTACGCTCGCTAGGTTCAGCCACACCCTTTGGGAGTGCGCTTCATCAGCGGCTGACTGCCTCCAAGAAGGAGAGGAAAGGGACGCATTTTTAAACATCATCAGGGATGGTAAAGATGCGATGTGCGAGACCCTACAAACTGGCCTAGATTCTGCTGACAGTATCAGCAGGGCCATGGCGGCAAGTACCACAATCCGCAGGCATGCGTGGTTGAGGAAGTCTGGTTTTGCCTCTGACGTGCAGACCAGGCTTTTGAATATGCCCTTTGACGGTTCTACCCTCTTTGGAAAGAAGGCGGATGACAGTTTGGAGAAACTGCAAACGTCCAAGGCAGCAGCCAAGTCATTGGGAGCTGCTATCCGTCAGAATACCTTTCGTCCTTCGGGATCATCGTGGAGAGGACGGTCCTTTCGTTACTATTCCTCATATGGAAGGGGCAGGGGACGACCGGCTCAAAGAGGCCAAGGAAGATTTACCCGTGGTGGACGGGGTAGGGGAAAGAAAGCCGCACCCGCAGGAGCAGGAGCCACTTTACCTTCGGCAACTGCATCAGCCGCTTCAAAACCACTCTGAGGTCTCCCCTCACAGAACACCAGTAGGGGGCAGGTTAACTCACCATCTGACGGAATGGCAGGCTATTACGTCAGATGCTTGGGCTCTGGAGACAGTGGCCCAAGGTTACTGCCTGCCCTTCCTACATATCCCTCAGAGTCATCCACCGGGGAACAACCCTTTGAAGCTTCCAGATCCGCTCCTCTTGCAGGAGGTTTTAGACCTGCTAGAGAAAGGTGCCATAGAACTGGTACCTGTAGCGGAAAGGAACAAGGGCTGGTACTCCCCCTACTTCATAATACCGAAGAAGGACGGAGGACTGAGACCCATCTTAGACTTACGGGAATTGAACAAATTCCTCCGAAAGGACAAGTTCAAGATGGTGACTCTCTCTCAGATCCTTCAGGCCCTCCAGCTTCAGGACTGGTTGGTATCTCTAGACCTCCAGGACGCTTATTTCCATGTGCCGATCCATCCCAGGCACAGGAGATACCTGAGGTTCGCAATTGGCAGCTCTCATTATCAATTTCGAGTTCTGCCATTTGGGCTAACCTCCGCCCCGAGGGTCTTTACCAAGCTAATGTCGGTTGTGGCTGCAAGTCTAAGGAGGGAAGGGATTCATGTCTACCCTTACCTAGACGATTGGTTGATCAGAGCTGTATCTTCGGAACAGGCTCAGAGACAACTAGATTATGTTTGCCACTTCCTTCACAAGCTGGGCTTCTCCCTCAATTTAAAGAAGTCACAGATGATACCATCACAGAGACTCCAATTCATTGGAGCAGTCCTGGACACTTCCCTGGGAAAAGCCTTGCCACCAGAGGTGAGGGCTCGAGATATTCTGCAGATGGTCATCAGATTTCAGAATGCCCAATATCTCCCAGCCTACGACTTTCTGAGGTTGCTAGGCCTCATGGCATCCTGCATATTCCTCGTGCCGGAGGCTCGCCTGAGAATGAGATCCCTCCAGTGGGCACTGAGAACTCAGTGGTCACAGTTCTCAGGAAGGATGACAGATCTCCTTCGGATCCCGGTCAAAGTAGCCCGAGACCTTCAGTGGTGGGCCTGTCGGGAGAACATCCTGAAAGGAGAAATGTTTTGGCAACCATGGCCGGAGATAACAGTAGTCACGGATGCCTCACTCACGGGGTGGGGAGCTCACGCCAACGACTTGACCATCAGCGGTCGTTGGTCTCCATCGGAGTCCAGACTACATATCAACCTGTTGGAGCTGAGAGCCATCAGACTAGCGCTGAAGGCTTTTCTGCCGTCTGTACGGGGAAGAAACGTCCTAATAATGACGGACAATACAGTGGCCATGCACTACCTCAACAAAAGAGGAGGCGTAGGCTCACTACCACTGTGCAGAGAGGCGATGCAGCTCTGGTTTTGGGCAATTCAGGAAGGAATCTCTCTATCGGCAATTCACCTAGCCGGAGAGAAGAACTTGACAGCGGACGCTCTGAGCAGGCAGAGCACAGTCTCTCACGAGTGGGAGATAGCTCAGGAAGTCCTTCAAGAGATCTTCGCCCTTTGGGGAACCCCTCAAGTGGATCTGTTCGCCACCAGTATCAACAGGAAGTGCGACAGATTTTGCTCAAGGGAATTTCCCCCGAGAGGAGCTCTAGGAGATGCGTTCGTAGTGGACTGGGAGTTCCCACTTCTGTACGCGTTCCCTCCGGTCCCTGTCATTCCTCAAATGATCAGGAGGTTGAGAAGGTTTCGGAAGACCATGATCCTAATTGCCCCGGATTGGGCCAGGAGAACGTGGTACCCGGACCTTCTAGACATGTCCATCTGCCCTCCAATTCGACTGCCATACAGAGAGGATCTTCTCTCGCAGAAGGAAGGTCAGGTTCTCCATCCAGCCATCAAGACCCTCAACCTTCACGCTTGGTGTCTGAAAGGTTGAGGTACAAGGATTGGGACCTTCCGGATGATGTTATGGAGGTGTTGCTTTCGGCCAGAAGGCCGGCAACTAAAACTCTATACCGCTGCCGTTGGAACAAATTTTGCAGCTGGTGCAGAGAAAAGAATATTGAACCCTTTTCTTGTGGTACACCTATGGTGTTGTCATTCTTACTTTACCTGGCTAATTCAGGCCTACAGGTTGGCACAATTAAGGGCTATCTCGCAGCGCTATCAATCTTTAAGCGCACTGCAGAGGAGCCTTCATACTTCAAAATTCCATTGGTAATACAATACCTAAAAGGATTAACTAATGTTTATCCCCCGAAACCTTTTCAAGTTCCCTTATGGGATTTAAACCTAATTTTAAACTTCCTAAAGGGTGCCCCTTTTGAACCACTACACTCTTGTTCATTGAAGCTTCTCACCCTCAAAACTGTTTTGCTAATAGCATTGACATCTGCTAGAAGGGTTAGCGAGTTGCAAGCCTTATCGTGTAAACCTCCACATACAATCTTTTACAAGGACAAAGTTGTTCTTCAGGTGAAGCCTAACTTCCTCCCGAAGGTAGTCTCGGAGTTTCACATCACTCAGAAGATTATATTACCTTCTTTCTACCCTCCTCCTCATCCGGGGAAGGAGGAAGAGAGACTGCACAGGCTGGACCCTAAGCGAGCCTTGAGCTTCTATATCAGCAGATTGGCTAAGATCAGACAAGCAGACCAACTCTTTGTAGGTTATGCAGGACATAAGTTGGGCCTTCCAATAACAAAACAAACCATCTCCAGATGGATTATTTTAGCCATTCTGGAGTGCTACAAATTGGCAGGAAAGGAGCCTCCTCAAAATCTAAGGGCTCATTCTACCAGGGGTATCGCAACATCCTCAGCCCTTCAAAGAGGGGTGCCAATTCGAGATATATGTGCGGCTGCCACATGGTCGTCCGCACATACATTTACCAAATTCTATAGCCTGGATTCCTCCTCTAGTCAAGAAACTAGATTCGGCAAGGCTGTGTTACACTCTGTCCATTCTGGAAGGGTAACATAACTTTTATTACTCCCGCCTCCAGTCACAATACCACTGCTATGGGAGTCTATCTAAGATAAGGAATACGTCGGAGGACACAATCCCTTCGAAGAACTAGTTACTCTTACCTTGTAACGTTCTTTCGATGGGATGTTCCTCCGACGTATTCCTTATCGACCCTCCCATCCATCCCCGCAGTATGACTTCCTGTGGGTTTGCAGCCTATGCTCCTTCAAGGTGATTAGTCTAATCCAAAAACATTACTGGGGACTACAAAACGGAACTGAGCAACGGACGCTGCGCGCGGCCTTTATAGGCAGGATGACGTCGACGTCGGCACGGAGGCCGTCGAGGGTCATCGACTCGGCGATCATCGACGCGCAGCGCCCTCTGGCGAAAAAATTTTCCGAGGCCAGCAAAGCTGAAGGATTTCTATCTAAGATAAGGAATACGTCGGAGGAACATCCCATCGAAAGAACGTTACAAGGTAAGAGTAACTAGTTCTTCTCCTACCTCCAGCTACATACTGCTATGGAAGTCTATCAAAGATGAGAAATACATGGAAGGACACAATCCATTAGAAAAATAAATTACCTACACCTGGTAATGTTCTTTCTGATGGATATTCCTCCCACATATTCCTAATAGCCCTCTCAACCTACCCCTCTAGCTGTGGGAGAATTTCAGTTATTTACACCTTCCTCTATTTTAACATTGTAGGTTCTTTAACCTTCGAGATGGCTGCGCTAAAAGTGGGGAAAAACATGAACTGAAGTAACGGGTGCGTGCTACTTATACCAGTGTCGACGTCAAGGCAGAGAGTTGGATGGAAGCCGCTGAGGGTCCATGAGTCGATGATGCACAGCGCCCTTTGCTATTCAAAGGTTTATGAAGTTGGAAGCATGTTATCGGATATATCAAAAATGAGGAATACGTGGGAGGAACATCCATCAGAAAGAACATTTCCAGGGCTAAGTAATTTGTTCTTTTAATGCGCTTTAAACCTTTTGTGGACTGCGCGAGACTGATTGCTGGAGATGGATACAACTGTTGCACTGTCTTTCAAAGCTTATTGAGAAACATCAAAAGACCATGCATACTGCGCTGATTGCAGCACTCTTGAATAATCCTGGCTAGCATAGGAGTTCTGTGTGCCATATTTATGACACCTGTATCAGTTCTAGTTATGGGAATTAATGCAAAGAGACTAGTCAGAAACATTGGAGAAAACTATATGCAATCTGTTAAATGAAGAGAGCTAGAAGAGTATACTGTACAGCTTTGAAAGACAGGCAAGGGAAGCAAGATTGAAGCTGGCCCATTTTAAAATAATACACTGCTGGCATCGGTAGCCCAAATATCTGCACTTTGCGGGATTATTCTCTAATTCCAATTGTTGGAAATCCTCCTCTCTGGAATGCGATATTATACATATATTATGGTTGTCTAATTCATTGAAATTAAACTGACAAAAGGTTAGGGTCAAGATTGGACTGGTTTTGGGAATCGCTATACCAAACAAAGCACAGACGTTTTTGCTTGATGACATGACAGAAATTATGGATCTAACCAGTCAAGAAGAAAGGTGGCTGACACTAGCTTTCCTGGTGCGAAACAGGAGATACTCTGACTCTGCAAGCATCTTGCACCCCCTTCCGGTGACAGTTGGGAAGAATCAATAATACTAGAGGCCTATGAAAAATTAATACATCGACCTCTGGATATGAAAACAGAATTCAATCAATTATGGGGTTATTTTCAAAAAGTAGAAAACAAGGAATATTGATCAACACAGGACTGTTATAGCTAGATGTCTCCACTTACATCACATATCACATCCTTCATGAAATGGGAGGGTTTCATTGAGACTACATCGGTGAAGATAGAGGCATATTAAATAAGAACCACTTCAGAGAACACGATTAACATTAATCGAAATATGCATGGAACAATTTGCAATTTCGTAATTTCAAGAAGGCATATTTGGAACACCTCCAGCAACACCCCAGACACCTATGAAGTCCAAGATGGCGAGAAATAAACGATGACCTGCAGCATATCAAAAGATAGGGAGATGAATAAAATGCTTTTACAGATGTTCTATTCTTCGCTGTCTATGTTTTCCCCAAGACGATCGTTCCCAAATTGAACGCTAAACACAGAATCAGGCGAATTGGTTATTGGTTCATTTAAATTTGTTTACTAAGAGTTATTAGGCTATCGACTGGTGTATTACTTGTTTTTTTTCCATCTTTGCTATATATTGACCAGCGAATGGACCTCAGATATTTGTCATTTTATTTCAGACAAAGCAACTATCTGGTATTGTTGATCATAATTGAAATTGAATGCAAATTATACTTACAAAAAAACAAATATATTGTAACTCCAGATACACTTACATCTGGCAAACAATAAAAACAGGCTACTAAAAGTGCGGCTATACAGGCATGCAAGCATACACACTTTTTAAAGGAATGAAAATAAGCACACACACACACTCCTTATAAAGGTAAACAATGTAAAAAATTATCATATTTACAAATTAATTAAAAATATTGACAGTGTAAATAAATGAACATGTATGCATATCCTATGCACACAAACACTATAAAAAAAAGCAAAAAGACACTGTGCCTCGGCATTCACAAACTATCCCATCACTGCTTCTCTCTAATCCATCCTGTGTTGTGCCTGCCCTTCCCTTCACCCACAAAACCCTACTGGCCATCGTAGATTCCCATATCTCATCTATCCTCCCAAGTAATTCTTCCCTTCCCCACCCTCTGCCACTACTATTACACTGCGACTCTGGAATGGCTAGAATATCTGTAATAAAACTACCTTCGAAACTGATCACTTTCATTCTCATGACCCTCCTCTGGCTGCCTGAGACATCAGAGACTTGGATCACTCTGACTGACGTTGGAACCCCTGCTGTTCTAGACAGTGGTTATGCTACCTTTTTACACATATCTCTTTCAAAAGAAGCAAGAAGTGATCCTAATGATCCACAAAGTTGTTCCCCCAATTCCATCCATCCCCTGTATTTTTTCCAGTCTCCTTTGAATTCACTGCCACTGAACTCCTCCTACCTACCCTTCTCCCCCTTCTTCTAGTGTGTTTGCCCCCACACTCTCACAGCTCCTTCTCAGATCTGGACCTCACTTTGATTTAATTTCCACGGAAGCTCCAATAGCTCTTTAGGAAAACCTCAACCTCCTCTGACAGCTGACCACTCTCTTGCTTCACTTCACAATCTACCCACTCATGCCAATACCTTATGTTCCTCTGTCTCCTTCACACTCCCAAAATCTAACTGACTATTTGCCCCTCCCCTCCAGACCACTTCATCCTGCGTTTCAGCATTGCTGTGCTTCTGCTCACACTCCCCCTTCTGTGCCTGACACATTCAAGAGAACATTTAAACTGGACTCCCTAGACTACTACTTAGCCAAAGTCTGATCCTCCCTCTTCTCTCTAGCTCCTCGGTATGCCTCTTCCAGGGATCGAAATTGGGATGTGGTATCCAGCATAACCAGTTAAGCAGGAGCTACGTCTTGGGAACCAGGCGCTAGTACAGAGTGCACAGTAAATCTAACTGTGCAAGATGCAAACTCTAACTTTTCATCAATTTCATGTTATCCAACATGCTCTAAATGTCCCTTAAGTGTGTTCTTTATATAAGTTCCCAAAAATAGATAGTTAAAATCACATTGCTAGATGTGTATGGCACCACCACTTGCCCCAGGAGTCAAAAGCAGCTCCTGGTAGCTGTTGGTTTCAAGCTAACCAGACTCCCCTAGGCTATAACCAGGAGCTAAATATTTCCCAGCGCCTGCCAATTTCGAACCCTGCTCTTCTATAAAACAGACCATTTATGAATTTAACATAGCTCCCCACTCCTTCTTTGACCAGTCCTATCCCTCTCATAATGTAATCCTTGCTTCACCTCACTTCAGCACTGGATCTGTCCTCTGATCCATCTCCTCAAAACAGAAATGCAGCTCCACCTCCGTAAGTGGCAGAACGACCAGACCTCTTGCCTTCTCCTTGCCCATAAGAATGCCCTCCTCTCGTTCGTAATGGCCCATTGGTACCCTACATTCTCAGACACACAAACCATCTCCTACTCCCTCTATGCTAACTACTTCGCCCACTACTTCTGTTCTAAAATTAAGCACATCTGACACTATCATAAATTCCTATCAATCCCCCCACCTGCATCTTTGTCCCCCGCTACCTATCTCTACTACCTCCTCCTCATGCCCTCCTACTTCCCCCTATAAATTGGTACTCATCCTTAGGACTGACAACCCCTCCGGGACCCCTGCTGACTGATTTTCCCTGTAAACAGTTAAGGAGTTTGCACCATTTATCTTCTCCTGCCTCTCTGCCTTCTTTAACCCATCTGTTTACCTTGGAAACGTCCTAGACTGCTTGAAGGCAGCGACTGTCCAACAAATCTCAAAGAAGCCCTTAGCAGACCCCAGTAACCTGCCAACTAACTACATGTCCCTTTCATGCCATACTATTTCCACGTATCCACACCCAACTTGTCCTTAACAGGATCTTCACCTAACGGGACACCAATGACCTCCATGGCCCTCTCCAAACAGGATTTTGCAACTATCACTTTAAGGAGTTGGCCCCAATTCACGTATCTAACTTTCAGACCTCTGTTCACCACTGAGCATCCCATATCATAATATTTATGCACCTATCGATCGCCTTTAATACAGTGGACTACAACTCTTTCCATATGGTCTATGGCATCCTTGGACTTTACGACACAAATCTTCATTGGGTGCCCCCCCAGCTTTCCCATGATCCCTTCATTATCCAGTGGAACTCGGACAACTCTAGTCCAACATCTTTTCTGGTTGATATCCTCCAAGGCTCTGTCGTTGGCCACCTACTATTCACCCTCTACATCTCTGCGTTCAAGTCAAAGGATCTCCACTTTTGGGCTATTGTACTACTTCTTTGTTGACATGAGAAGCGTCTTCTCCTTCGCTACTTTTAATTCTTACCTCACTACTCATATGTCTGCTTGTCTCTCTGTGGTCGGTCATTATGTGGCACTTTGCTGTTTTGCACTTTACCACTCCAAGACCAAAGTTTACTTTCTGTATCCAATACCTTGTTACCCTCAGTAAAAGCAGTCTGTGTACATCATTCTCTAAATGTGAACACCTTGTGCACTCTTGGTTATACCAGGAACAGCCTTAACTCAGTCATACATACTTCAGAAAAAATGAAAAATAAATCCTTTGGTAAAGACAAAGATGGCAGACGTGATATATAGTCTAAGGTTTTGTGCAATAATGATGATTAGGTGCCAAGAAACTGGTATTATCACAACTACATACATTCCCATACAAAGTTGCAAATGTTGTGAAATACAGATGTTAAAGGGACAATGACACTGGTATCATGCCAAATATGATACAATTTACTTTTTAAAACTGGTGTGTGCAGCCGTTTTTTATGAACTTTGATATTTCACCATGTGGGTAGGGCAAAAGCTTACCTAAAAAGAAGCAGACAGACTCTGAGAGGCTGCACAGAAGCATGCTGGGAGCCACAATTCCCAGGACTCTGCCAATATGCTCCTCTCGGCTTTCCTTGGGGTTCCTCTCGTGTCTCTGAAAGGCACAGCAAGGACAGTTAGATGTAGGAATAGCTGTTCTTATTCATTGCAGTTTTATTCCACTATCCTTCTTTACATGGAGTTTGGCATGGTTAAGAAAATGCTTCTTTCAATAATGGGCCTCAAACAATATTTTTCATTTTGAGGGTCTACCACTGCGGCCAATAAACAGCCTACTCCCCCAACCACACTGCCAAGCTCCAGTCTAAGTGGATCCCGACTGAATTGGATCATAATTGTTATTTTACAACGCGCTTAATGTCGGAGAGGTTTCTTAAGCGCAAAACCGGGATTCGAACCTGTTTTGCAATGAGTTGTCTTGCTTTCAAGACACACGTGTTGCCCCTGAGCTATCCTATGATTTGCGTGGCTGTGCGTCTATGTCTGCATGTTATGACTACGCATGTATGACTACGTTTGCATATGTACAATAACGTATATTTGTGATTTCACACAGAGGCGTCTCATTGTGGAGGAAATTCAGCCAGTTTCAGGGCTCATTTCCATCCTCGGAGAAGCAGCATCCCCTGTCTAACCCTACAGGCGTGGCAACGTGTTTCTCTTGCTAGACATGTATTGCACTAGTTTATATACGCGAGAGGTGCGCTTGCTTGTGTTCCAAGCACACACTGGCATGTAGTTTCAGTGTCTAGACACAGAGCAGCTGGGAAGAGCATGACTAATTCGCTATGAGGCCTATAGGACATTCATTTCCCCTTTTTTGATCATGTGCAGTAAAAATCAAAGGACCAGATAGAGGATGCCCCTTTGTTGTCTCCTAGATCCTGACTAATGTGTTTGGTGCAGCCAAATCAGGGCGTAGCGTGGGCATATAACAGCATTACATATTCTTCCATTTGGTGGGGATGGAGCTATGCTGTGGAATGTGATTCATGGAAGCTTTCGAGGCCATATAATGGCACTTTGTTTAACTGCACATTCAACCATTTTCTGCAGGAAGGCGACATTGGCATTGTAATTTCTGAGGGCAATCCGGAACTGGCATTAACATTTTCTAGGGGTATTATAGAAAAGGGCATGGCAGTGTGGAAGCTGGGATGTTAATTTTCTGTGGCCAATGTTCTAATCTTTACAGGGTAATGTTGGAACTAGCATACCAATCTTTAAAATTCTACGGCAAAAGCTTGGAGGCATACAGCAAATGGCATGGTTATTGTTTGGGGGTAATGTGGATACTTGTATGCCTCTATACGTGGTTACCATCAGGGGTGTTGCTAGGCCTGGAAAAGATCCGGGGCTAGGCTAATGTCTGGACTGTGGGGACTCAGGGCTAGCAAGCCTATTGGTTGTATACCCTGCGCTTCTATCTGGGGATGCAACCGAAAGACCCAGGGCTTTAGCCCCCTCAGCCCCCCCGCACCCCCAAGCAACGCCTCTGGTTACCATGTTAGTGATAATGGTCAAATGGCATGATTAAGGGGAATCTAAGATTACAGTTTTCAGAAGGATGTCGATAATCTGGAAATTGATATGAGAATGAGATTCACTGGGGCAATGGACAATGTGAAACGGTCTTATTGATTTTCTGTGGGAAGGATAGAAACTGCCACGACAAAGCAAGATACACTTGAGAAATGTGAAACTTTCATGGCGAAGATGAAACTGCATAGGCTGCCACTTTGACCTGAACATTGCATATTAGAGAGTGTTGTGCCATAGTAGAGCAACACCACTAGCAGGCTGCCACATTCGAGGATCATATTAGCCATACCCCATCATATTTGAGTATAAATCATATATATATTGGAAGTATCATGGAATATAGCTGCAGCACGCTAGCATATAATAGAAATTCGGGTTCTAATTGTCTTTTTATTCACTAGCACAAAACCATTGATACGCATTATATCTCCTGACAAAGTATCTCAAGTACGTGCTATCGTATGTCCTGCCACAGTATTAAAAACCAGAATCATTTTGACTGGTGTACAAATTGTAATTGCCATTTCATCCATGTAGGGTAGTGGCACACTGTCAAAGGCACTGTGTCAGTGGTGCGTCACAATTAATTGTTGGCTGTGGAGCTGCTGTTTCTAGTGGGCACATACGTCTTGGGTGGGTACATATGACTTACTCCTGCAGAGAAATGCTCATGTGCCTTATCGGAGAACTTCACATAGGCGATGAAGGGATGTGGACAGATGGGGTGTCAGACCTGCTTGCTTTGCTCACTCTGTGTAATTTGGAATGGGTTTCTCTGACCCCTCTCTTTGAAAGTTCACCAGCTGCTACTGCCCTCACCTGGTATTCCAGGACAAAGATGAAGATATTGTCTGCCCCCACCGCTAGCACCAGGAATGGAACAACCTCCACAATGATGAGCGAGGAAGGTATCCCCAAGTAGGAGTAGAACCCCATGGAGGAAAGCACGGCCCCCAGCACCACCAGAATTCCGCCCAGGCCCAACGTCACTTTCGACTCAACCTGCAAAAGGGAAAATATTTCAGAGAATCAGCATAACATCCCAAAATCCTTGACATGATAGGGTTCCCAACACAACTTGATCTGACTATTCAAAGGTATGGTCAGCAAATGGCCTGGGCTCCTTGGGTTCTTGCACCTGTGTTCCCACCATCTGTGCATCTTCTCTGCATGTGCACCAATCACCATAAGCTTCACCAGGACTTACATTTCCATTATTCGCTTGGCTACCCAAGAGTTTAAACTCTTGTACTTACCTCAGCACCTCTGCTCCACCATACTCCCTCCCCCATTCAAAGCTTTGTTGGGCCACAGGCGTTACCTCACTGCCACAAGTGCAGTTGGACATTGACCCTGGCACCTGGACCACCAACACCCACAGTTCGCCCCCGAACAATGCTCAATAGTATCCACTGCTGTCCTCCAACTCCCACTGCTGTATTTAGAAACCCAATCTAGCTTTATCTCTGTTGTGAGTGCTGCTATGTCCATTATAGTAATCCCAGCTTCACTTACCAACACACGGCTGCACTGGGTATACTCGCCCAGTGCCAAGGCAATGTAGAGGAAGATGACACCATAGCTGATGGCGAAGATGGGGATGTCTTCAATGGTGGTACGGCTGATCTCATCCTCCAGAGAGCGCTGCGGGAAGTAAAGGTGGTGTTCTTTTATTCAAGTATCAGACGCAAAACAACAACAAGAAAAGACAACAGCCAAACTAAAATAGGGACAACAAATTTGTGGTGGGTTCTAAAAAGGCAGATGGTGCAGGGTAGGGTCAGAATGAGTCACATATCGGGTCAGTGATTCCGGAAGCCCAAACGACTTTCACAGAGTAAATTACATACTAGGTTGGTGCCTCTCAAAGAGCGGGCGAGATGGTCGTACACCAAGTACAATTTCCCTTGTTCTGCCATGTCATGTCATGCTTCCCTCCTCCCCTTCACTTCTCCCTGACCAGTGCATGCTCCTTCCCCTCTGTCTCACCTCAGCCATGTATGCAAAGGTCAGATTGGCATTCTTGTTTTTTTGGTAGGCTTGCAGCACCTCCAGGAATCTCTGCTCCCACAACATGACGAGCTCGAAACGTGGGTCGGTGCGTGGAAAGTTATTCAAAGAGAAGGTGACGATGAGTGCCTCAGACTCTGAAAACTCTTTACCTGAGAAAGCGTGAGGGAAGAAAATTAGAATTGAGACTGTAAAAAGAGAGCATGACTACGGGGAGAGCGGGACGATGGTGAGTATGCAGCCCTTGGACTTTTCACCTGACGGGATAGGGAGGTTTTATCATGGGAGAATCCATCAAATTCGTTTTCAATGAATTTTTTTGAGCGAATTTTATTTGATCGAATATTGCCCCAAATATATATTTGGTGAAAAATTCGATCACAAAAAGTGTGTGGGTGGGTAGGTTTAGGGTAGTAACTAATGTGGAGGGTTATGGGGAGGGCTGCAGGGGGGTCATTCCCCCACATACATTTGCGTCCAAATTGACCAAAATAAAAATCGATGAAAATGGATTAGATGGATTGTTTTCGACCAAATTACATAGAACCAATGAGAGAATAAATGTAGAGAGTGAGAACTAAGCCTGCAAGGGGAGACGGTCATAATAAGGCGTGGGGGGTGATGAAAAATGTGAGCCATCGGGAGAACGATAGGGCTAAGTATTTTCATTACCGTTTATCTCAGTTGACCGTGACAGGTGAATGAAGGAGTATAGCAAGCAAGTGATATTAGGTCTTTGTACTTTGCAAACTCTGAATAATGCCAAGTTTAGAATTTCAGGGCCATTTTCCATAATGAGAGCCATGGAATGAATGGATAGATATCGGCATTAACTTCTGAATGCTTAACCTGAAGAGACCTTAAGAGCAGAAGTAGAAATCTGATTATATTTGAGAAGAAGATGTGAGGGCTTCAGGTTCTGAAAGTTTTACCTTTTCAAACCCAAGGGTAGACAGTGAGGTTATATTAGTACCTTGCGAACGCCTTACAGGAGGAAAGTAAGAGGCACAAAGTTGAAGAAAAGGGGCTCAAACCACACCTACGGTAAAATGTGAGGATGAGGACTTTTCACTATTCAGATCTCTAGTCAAAATTATATCATGAAACATTGCAACTTTAGAGACCAGACTGAGCGACTTGGAGCTTTTGGCTTTTTTGAACCAGTTTGATATTATTATGCTACAGGAAACTTGGCCGCTGCTCCTCCGGCTCTAACAAATGATCTGCTGCTTCATGTCACTGCTACTCTCAGCAAACGTGCAGGAAGCGTGGAGGATTGGTGACTTATATCTCTTTGCGGTTGGGTTGTGTTAGCATAACCAAGATCTCCTCAGATACTCTTTTGATTGCAGACATTACAATGTTTTCTGCTTAGAAATTGCGTCTTTTTAACTTTTGTAACGTAAGTGGAGGTAAGAACATGGTGGCCTTGCTTGAAGAGTTACTTAATGAGTTGGGAAAATGCTCACTGTGGCTAAATCTGAGAATAAGCTTTGCTACTGCATAAGTGGGGATTTCAGCCTAAAGATGGGTAATACATTGCGTGAGAGGGCTCTGCAGAATGAAGAAGATGAGGCACTGCATCTTCCTATTCCGGTTTTGACTGATCCAGCCTCTGATCAATTCGGCAGGGAATTCCTGTCAAGGCTATACGAGCTGGGTTTATGCCCTGTCAATGGAAGGTGTCGTTTGGATGTTATTGCTAGGTACACCTTTAGCAACTCTAAATTCTGCTCTATTATTTATTATGTCATTATAGATATATCTAGTTGGAACCTGATGTATGATTTCTGAAGTAATATGTTGATTAGAAAGTGACCATGAACCTTTGATTTTAACTATTAACTCTTTGTTGTTTTTGAGTTCCAAACAGTCCTGCTCAGAGAAACAAGAAGTTATTAATAGTAATATTTGTAAATCATTAATGTGGTCTACCACAGTAATTTGATGCAGAATTTCACTTATAAAGCCCTGCCTTGTCTGAAAGTATGCCTGAATCCCCTAACTGACCCAAGCAGGGTCTTGAGCGAATGGGGGCTTATAATGCAGATTGCATGCAATGCTTTTGTGGGACCTAAAAGGAAGTTAAGCATAGATACAAAATACAAAGGCTGGTTTGGACGAGAGTGCAGGGTTGCCCAAGAGTCATTTCTCGCAGCCCTGAAACGCCCAACTAAGTCCAGTAGGGAAGTTATTGAAACTAGGCTAATATAGCAAAATGCAATCACTAAGGGGAAAGCAGAATGGGCTGCGAGGTGGAAGGATTTGGCAACGGCTGCTCTCCTTGGTGATCTGAAGTTATATTAGAGAGTGATCACTGTAGGTCTAGGTGATAAATCATGTAAAGACAGAATGGTACCACTGGGATTTCGACATGAAGTTGGCATGAACATTTCTCCAGACTGTATAACCCTAAAGATCACATTAGAGTGATGGTATTAAAGATGCCCTCAAATGAAGCCACTGGGATAGCAGATAACTCTCGGGAAGATTATCATTTTAACTTCTCCATCAAGGATTTAGAAATGGCACTCAAAAATTCATCTAATGGGAAAGCTGCCGGGCCAGATAAGGTCCCTACACATTTTTTAAACATGAGTGAATCATTTGGCTACTCTTATTCACGAGGGTATGTAACACCATTTTTTGGAATAAGGTCATCCCTCGTAGTTGGAATCAGTCCATTGTTTTTCCAATTTTTAAGAAAGGGAACACAGCAGACCCAACCTGTTACTGTCCTATCTCTTTAACTGATTCAACAGTAAAGTGATTTGGCCGGGATTTTTACGGGAAAATCATGGACTTGGTAGAGGAGAATGCTATCCTGTCAGATGTACAATATGGCTTCCATAAGGGCTTGGAGACGACTGATCAGATTTTGAATGTGTCCCTTATTTTGGCAAAGCATGTTCATGGTTATGGGGTCGCCATTTATGTAGCATTTATGGATTTAAGCACAGCGTTTGACTGTGTAAATCCTGCGAAATTGTGGACATATCTGAAATCTCTAGGTATGCTGCGTCCTTTATTGGACATGTTGGTAGCCATGCACAAAGACCCGTCTGTAAGAGTATGTGTTAATACCTCAGGAGAGTTAACGGACAATATAAATTTAACTTGTGGCATCAGACAGGGATGTGTGCTGGCTCCATTGCTTTTTAGTTTGTACATTAATTCATTATCTGTTGCCTTATACGATCTGCCAAGTGATGTCCCTAAGTTAGCAGGCAGGCGTTTTCCACTATTAATGTATGCTGACGATACAGTTCTTATTGCAAAAAACTGGAAGGTCCCTTCAGCAATTGATAAATTGCTTTTGTAATTATATGTCTGCAAGAGGTTTGAAAATTATTGCAGCAAAATGTAAAGTAATGCATATTGGGGCCAACAAAAGTAAAACAAAAACCATACTGGCTTAAGGATCCACTTTGCAATGGGTCCTTTCTTTCACTTACTTGGGCGTCAAACTTTTGAAAGGTTTGAAATGGCACCAGAATATTGAAGCTCAGGCCGGTAAATGTGCCCACATTAATGGCACAGCATGGGTAGGCTCCCAGTAGAATATGCATTTCATATTTATAGAGTAAAGGCTGTGCGGGTGGCCATGTATGGTGCAGCAGCCTTGGGGCATCAGTACCCTTGTCTATACAAAGGAAAGAGAATCAATTTCTCAGAAGATTTATGGGGGTAAATCAGGGTTTCCCTGGTTATATAATCCACCAAGAAGGCAGTGCGATGTTTGTTTCAGGCCTTATCCAACATTCGCGCAGGCAGCAAGGTTTTATGGGGAAGCGTAGTCTTCACAAGCCGAGCACCGAGGTCTAAGGCAGTCTCAGCCAGCCGAGCACTGAGTTCCCAGGCAAGTCAGAGGGTTGATTGCATATGGAGATGCAAGACTCAAGCACCAATCCCAAACGAAGACAGGAGAAAGCAAGTGAAGGTGAGATGAGCAGAGTCCTCTGCCAAACTATATTCGCACTTCAGCCTCACTTCCACGATCGTGTACTCATGCACGCAGGCAGCGAAGCAGCTAGGCACTGGCAGACCCATATGGGACTGCTCAGCCAACAGCTAAGAACCTACGGCGCCCAAGAGTAACAGACTCAGGGGAGGCCCTGGGGAAGGGGAGGGTTTAAGGTGCTTGGAAGCCATTCCAACCTCAAAATGCAGGGGGGATAGGGGTGGAAAGAGAACATGGAAAACAAGGTAAAAAACAAAGGTCAACAAAGGAAGTTGGGGGAGGAAGACGATGGTATGGTGGCACAGGAGGGTTGCCAAAGAACCAGCTGGGGGGAAGGGATAACGGAAGCGAAGGATAATACAGAGGGGGAGGTGGGGGGACGGAAAAGGGGCTCGAGGGGTGACAAGAGGGAACCGGGGGGTGCAAGGTCCAAGTGGGTGAAGGGGGGGCAATCGCAAGGCTGGGAGCGAAGAGACGGGGGTACTTGGGGAAACAGAGAGAATGCCACATCGAGGTCAGCGGGGGCGGGAGTATGGGGGAGCGTGGATCACAGGGAACTGCAAGTGGAGGAAAAGGGGGGGCGGACGTAAGAGAATTGAACTCGAAGGGAGGGAGGAGCGAGCCGGGGGGATGGAGGGGAAGGACTAGGGATATATACAGAACAAGGGGAGGACACCTTGGGTAAGATCAATGAGGAGGGCCTAGGGTGAGGGAACTGGGAGGAAGGAAACATAGGCGAAGCGCAGCCCTCTGGGACAGTAAGGCGAAATGGGGAGTACTTTGGGCAGAAGCTGATGGTAGAAGGGGTAGGGTAAGGGAACCTAACACCCTCAGAGTCAGCCCAAAAGGGGACGGGAGCACCGAGCAGAGTAGAAAGGTGAGTTGGCCCAAAAAGGGACGGGAGCACAGAGCAGAGTAGAAATGTGTACTGTGATATTTGGACACTGGAAAGGTTGTGTCTGTGAGTTAGAAACTGTGATATTTGGACACCGGAAAAGTTGTGTCTGTGAGTTAGAAACTGTAATATTTGGGGACCGGAAAGGTTGTGTCTGTAAGTTAGAAACCGTGACATTTGGGCACCTGAAAAGTTAAGCAATGAATGGCCATGGGTAGAGAGAAACTGGTAGTGAGGGCCAATCAGAAGCGTCCACCGGACGCGGACGGCGGGGGGGTACGGGGGAGGTATACCTAAGAAGCCCGACTAGGCGTAGAAGAACCTGTGGTGTGGTGGATACACGGATCGCCTGTAAGATAACTCCTTGACTTTATGCAAATAAAGCTGCTGTGGCAATTATGATTTCCAACTTTAAAATTGTGTTTTGTTTGTTATTTCCAAGAATGCATCACTGTGGGTGGGAGGGGGCATGAATGCGGCAGGCAGAATAAGGGTAAGGTGTGGGAGGAGGGGGAGGCGCGGCAATGGGTTGCCCCCGCTAAGGCACCAATACCAAACAAAAGACAGTTGAAAGCAAGTGAGGGCGAGACAAGCAGAGTCCTCTGCCAAACTGTATTCTCATTTCAGCCTCACTTCCACACGACTCACATATGTTTGTAAACCAAAGGCTTTATGGAGTCTTGTTGAACTTTGTCAATTGTTCTCTACACTATTTGGGTTGAAGTGTTATTGTAGTAGTGGCTACCCTCGAGTGAACATTCATTTTATTCAGTAGCAAAACAACGAAGGACTCAAACAATAGCACCAGAGGACATCAGACCAATTAGTGAAAGGTTTAAGCTAATTTTTCTGTGTTTGTAATGGCTCAGTGCCATTATTTCGGCGACCAGTCTATCTGCAGTCTTTTTAACGGTGAACAAGTAGTGGTTTGAATGTTTCTTTTCTATTCTAAGTATTCTATTTTTTTAAGACAAATTAAAAATGCACTTTTTAAATGGTTACTTTGGCACTGATATGAAGACATACCAATGCACTGGCTCTCATGTCACTGTTTGGAATACTTAACAAATCTAAGTTGTTATTTGAAGATACCAATGTATGAATTATATCTCAGACGGGCTGGCAAAGTTGTCAAAATTCACCTTCTAACAGTCTGTTCCACCCTCCTAGTAGGAACTTGGTGTAGCTGTATTTGTAAATTTAGCTGTTTCTCAGTGGGTGGTGAATATCACTCTCCTCTTCCTAACACATATCTGCCAAAAAACACATAATGTAAACCTGCGTAAAAAGTTACACTTTCTGTCCACAGATGACGAAGGACAGGAGGCATGACACAAATATAAAATCAAAAATACGGTCCCTCAAAAATCCATGATGAGAAATGGACCTCTGATCGAAAACAGGGCAAGGCACTTAAATAAATAATAATGGGTTAAAACAATATTACTTGAGAGCAGAGAGTCCTATCTCTAGCTAAAACAAACCTCTTTATACCATTTACCTTTTAAGGGCATACACAGACGTTTTAATCAGCCAAATGTGTGACTAGGTACTGCAGATCAAATTATTGAATTACATTGTTTTTAGAAGTTTAGTGCATTTTCTTCGTACCAGAACGAAAGAAAATTAATTAACACTAATCGCTAACATGTGCAAATGCTCGTGCTGCCATTCCTCCCTCCGCACATGGGTTTTGATAGCTTTACGGAAACTGCCTTGGTGAGTTAGGTATAATTTTATAGAAACCTGTGGGCAGAAAACCTGAGCGTATAGATTGGAGTCAGTTGGTGTAATTCTACATATGAAGTGGGATACATTTGTTGGCCTTGCACTGCGACTAGCCTAAAGGCAGGTTGCGCTGAACTGGAAGAGCACCTACTCACCAACCTAACAAGTCTGGTACAAAATGTGCACAAATGAAATGGAAGACAGTTCTATGTCACCCAGTACCTTAGGTCCAGATTACCGGAGGGCTAAGAGCCGCCACTGACTGACAAACCCGGGATGATGAGGGTATTTATAATCATATACTAAATTATCAATGCCTTGATGAATAAACCATGCTAATATTCAATATGATTTGAAGTGTTCTTTCAACTTGCGATGATGTCTTTGTTCATTGGAATTGTATTGTTGTAAAATATCATAATTATCAATAAACAGAGTTCATAAAAGATAAGGGGTTCGGTATTTCTTTCCATATCCACTTCTAAATTGAATATATTAACCTAAATTAGGAGTGACATCTGACAACAAAACACCTAAAGTAATTAATGTAATAGAATCTACAGACCACAGAAACTTGCAAAAAATATAATTAAGCTTTTTAATACAAGGTACAAACAGGTGCACAAACAACAGCAGCCAAATAGCTACTTCGGTGTTTCTTTTCAACAATGTTACTATTTAAACAAAGTCATTCAATACAATATACTTTAAATAAAAGGTAATATTATTGTTAACAGTGACCAATCAACAATCTTGTTGATTTGTGTTCAGTTCAAAAAAACATATTTCTCATAGAAGCAAAACATTTTTTACATACAATGCAGTCAAGAGAACAAAACATGTAGGTATCTGTATGCCATATTCCATGAACATATGATACATTGGGCCTCATTACGACCCAGGCGTTAAGGGTTAACGCCGTCGTTAACCCTTAACGCCTATTCCGATTTTAACGGCTGCTTTTAGCAGCCGTTAAAATCCATGGCACTAACCTGCCATGATGCTAATTACGCCACCGTAATTTACGGTGGCGTAATTAGCGCCTTCCCCACTCCCATTATGCCCTATGGGGCAAAAATGGGAATGGGGAAGGGAAAATGGGAAATGGGGATTTACCGCCCCACTCACCTTGGAATGGGGCGGTAAATCCACCATCCACCATGGTGTAAACATAGTTTACACCATGGTGGTAAAGTTGGCGCAATTAGCGCCTGGGTTGTAATGACCCCCATTATATTACATCAAATGACAACATAGGTATTTCAATCAATTTAAATCTGTTGAATGCAAATTAACATCAAATATTCTGATATCTGGACAAGAAAGTGTTGTTGTTGTGCCTTCTGTCTCATACTACGCGTTTAAAGTATATTGTATTGAATGACTTTTTTTAAATAGTAACATTGCTGAAATGACACACCAAAGTAGCTATTTGGCTGCTGTTGTTTGTGCACCTGTTTGTACCTTGAATTTCCTCAAGGTACCATCCCTTGTCTTTCATTAATTTGAATCTAGTAGCATAGATTCTAAAAGGTAGCACTATTGAGTTTACATACATCTATTGTGAACTATACACCTTGATTAAATTCCATTCAATATTTTAGCGTGCACCTCTAAAACCAATTTGTTTTCTTAAATTACTTTTAATCAGGACACATTTTAAAGTGACCAGTGACCTTGAGAAAGAGCTTTCTAATTTATCTGGAGCGAAGAAAATCATTTGGTCAATTCCTGCTTTGTTAATCTCTTCCTCGGGTATGGAGTTCAGATATTTCCCATGCCTCTTCCCTTCTATTATAAGAGTTTGGTTTAGTTCGCTTCAGAATGTTCTCTTTATTTTGGCATGCCATCCAAGTTGATTAATTATCCAATCTGTGGTGTATGTAAAAGTAATCAAGAGCAATGTTATCTTCAAAGAATGTCTGATCCGTGAGCTCAACCTGAGGTGACATTTAAACATATTACAATGAAGAAGCAATTCCCCAAGCTAAAGTTGGCAGGACCTTTTTACTTATTCTTTCTTGAACTATTTTGGGGCAGGGACTCTTAATAGCAAATAGGCATCCACCCACTCCTGGGGTCTGTGAATGCCCAGGTAAAAAGGGAAAGAGACTATTGATTTTGTAATGTATTAGCCATTTATACTGTGCCAGTTACCACTGTAGTGGTTTTGAGTCACTGAGCCTTGTTTTGAGGATATATATTGTGCTCACAGCTGGTGTTTTCAAACCAGGGTCTCTGGGGCAGAATGAAGTAAGGGGGATGATTTGTATAGGAACTGAGGGGCAAAAAAAGACACTGTTGGAACTACTTGGTTTGGGAGGCCAGGACTAGTCTGGGAAGTGTTTATTTCAGCTTGAATACATATTAACCCGATTTTTCTGATTGGAGTCAGTGGTAATGTAGAGGTAAATGGCCGAGGTGTAGATACACATAGGGTGTTGCTCTATTGAAAATCGTAGTACGTTACAGTACTTTTTGGAGGCTGAGTGGTTTCATGATGGGCTTGAGATGTGCACAAGCAATCCTATCTTTAGAGAAAGACAGGTCAATTTAGGTATGCTTAAACTTCCCAATGTAACCCCCAGCTGCTGGGATTTTCCAAGGTTTATGCTGTCTAGTACTTTAGTGCCATGATGTGTCTGTATAAGAAAGGGGAAGGCTGGGCAACTGAAGGAAGGTATGTCCGTGTAGGGGAACTAGCGAACCAAGTGCCTGCTCTGCTTGCAACACTCTAGTTAAGGTCAATCTCAATGTTTAGGTTCCTCCCTATGAGCTAATTGGTGATTGGGTCGATGCTGGTCGGAAACCTGAGACAGTGGCTTGTTTTCGTGCTCTGCCTGTTAGGAGGAATACAAAACTTGCAACTGAGAGTGGTGTGCTTCCCACAACACTGCAAGAATTTAGGATTAGGCAAAACCGTGCTGCTCCTGAGACCTGGGAGGTAAAAATGTGGGCACTATTGGAAATGAATACCTATCTAGACTAATGCCATGCAAAGATGCAGTCATATTTCACACATAAACGCTTGCTGTAATATAGAAGGAATAAACACAAGCAACAGGTTTAACGGACATAGAATACAAACACAAAACAACCACAATGCATAAAACAACCACAATTCATTGATCAGCATACACAGAACAAAAGTACTAGGAGAAATTGGAACATGAACGACTGTTGATATATTCTGGGGAGACCTGCAAAACATGATCCCGAATCTATTGTTATGAATAAATAAGGAGAAACATACTATCATTGGGTGTAGGTCAACCAAATTCATAAAAAAGGAAACATTTTGAACTGCGAAAAATGTTTTTATGAAAGCGAATACTTAAAGAAATAATTTTGTTAAATTATGAAAGAATAAAAAAAATTGTGAATTAAAAACAAAAGGTTGTACCCAGTAAAAGGGCATACACTTGCAGTGAAAGCAAAAAGAAAACATATTGAAAAAATGACATAATAAAATTCATCATCAAAGCTTTTTTTCGACTTAAGTCATAAAAGTGCAGTATAAAAGCAATAAATAGTTTTAAAATCACATAAGAAATTTCAAAACCCAGACTGTTACAGCATCACACGCAAAACTAATATGATAATGAAATATAAATGCATTGTAAACTTGATTGTAAACAAATTCTGAGCAGAAATCACAAAATGTTCCACAGGTTCTATGCTCACAATCAGTTAATGAACAAAATCCATATCATACTAAACCCTTGTATTACAGGATCCGAAATACCTGAACAAGGAGACACTATGAAGCAATAGCAATCAACACTGCCCATTAGTGACTTAGCCCTTATGATACCATTTGCATCAAAGGAACGTGAAGACTGCAAGTAAGAAATCATCAGTCAATAGCAATTTACAAAAACAAAAGGCATGCTCCAGATTTACAATGTTATACTTTCTTAAGCAGGGAATCAGGTTTCCCTGGTGGATATCACTATAAGGTGTGAAAAGAAAAGACAGTGTTGCACTGTTTCTTTAGCCAATTTGCATGGTGGGTAAGTATCAGATTTTTCAGGGAGCCAGCATGTAGGAATGAACATACAGGAAGAATTCCCAATCTCACCTTTAATAGAAGACTTTGAGTAATATGATCTCTAGTCAGTTCCAGATACTATTCAATCCCAATGCGAGATTTCAAAAGTTGGTCATTAGAAAGCAGGGTACACCTTGAGTTAGTTGTTAAAGAAACGGAAGAGGATTGCTCAGCTTATTGCTCCCTTAATATGGTTCGAGAGTCACTCTTCTTATATCTGGGATTGGCTCAGTATTGTGGGAGGCCAATGGTACTGCAGTTCATTATCAAATGCTTGAACCACACTAACCCAGATGAAACCGCCTCTTAAGACATTCTGTAATGCCCCTTTATAAGGCTTTAATTCTGGTGTGGTCCATCATTTTATGTGGTATAATACTGTTCTAGATTTAAGAAAACAATAGTGGTCCAATCCAGCTCTGGATTAAGTGCAAGATTAGGGGCAGATGAGGGCAATGTTGCAGATTTTCTTAAAACATTTTCTTTCATTTTATGTAAGCAATTTGGTATTTGAATGGCCACAACTCTTGGCGCCATACATTGATGCTTAACAGGTCTGGGACTTGTAGATTTTCAGAAGTTGAACTATTGATCTACTCCTATGATAACGGACAATCTTCAAGATCCTAGACGATTTTGTATTTTTGTACTTTTTTATGTGTTTCATCCAGAGATCGTTCTTCATAAAGTGTATGCCCAAATAATCAAAGTAATTTACTATTTCCAGATCAAAGTGCAGATCATAAACTTAGACTTCGAATAATTAATTCTATTGTTGACACCAAGCAGGTATCAACCACAAACAAAGCATCTTTTTGCAGGAGAGCCATTTAGTACCAGAATGTGCCATTTTAAAGCAGCCAACCTTGTAGCTAGATTGTTAGCGAATAAGCAAAAGAAGGCAGGAGCCAAAACACATCCCTGTTTTATGCCCTTTACTGGTGGGGAAAATGCAGTTTGTTCTCCACCTATTCCACATCTTGCAGTGGCAGAGTTACCAGTGGTGAAGAGAAGCTCAAAGGCACAGAGTAAAGGGTCGGATAGTCTTAGTTTCCTCAGAGTGTCCCATAATATATCTCTAACAATAATAATCTTCATTTAAAGAGTTTGCCTTCACAAAATGTACACAATAGTCTTTATAAAAGCAATTCAATTTATATAAATGACCACACTACAATATGTAAATCCACAAAAGAAAATATAAAATCAGTTTATAACCAATATTCTAACCATATCAACTTGAATCTTTCTTTTCTATTCTTTGAATTTCGTGCTCTGTCAATGTAAATTGCAAGTGCAAAAGCCATTTATTTACTGGCTGCAGATAACAAATATACAGAAGAAACATGAAAATTATACATTCCCAAAGCACGTAATGAGAATCATGTGAATCTAAGGCAGGGGTCTGAAACGGCTTCCAGATGTTTTGGACTGTAACTTCCATTAGTCTTTGCTAGCATAGTCAGTGGTGAGGAATCATGGGAGTTGCCGTCCAACACATTTGTGGAGATGCCTGTTGCAGATCTCTGTTGTAAAAGATTAATACAGAAGAGCAAAATAGGTTGCGAGAGACCCTACTCAACTCATGTCATGCTTTTTTGGTTGTTTGCAAAGTGTATATTATATTCCATTGCAGCATCAAAGCACTGAGACGAAAGACGGGGGACGCGGACAGAGGATTGGAGGGGTGAGGAGAATGAAGGGGACAACGTAATGGTATGTACATTGTGTTTATAGCAAGGTTCCTCCTTTTAGAGGTGTTTCATACCTCAAATAAGGGAGAGTGATGGGGAGGCGATGTGATGTAGATGGAAGAAAGAAGAGAGGTCGAGGTAGAAGAAATCTAGGGAAGACAGTGAAAGGGAAAAATCACTGTCGGTGACAACCTAGTTAAAGCAGTCATATTAAAGCAGTTCAGGGTGCACGCTCCCCCTTTGCTCACGCAAGCCCATTTTATGTTGTGGTATCTTATTTTAAAGGCTCTTTGTATAGTGCTTGCATCATTTCGAATCCTCTGCAAAGCGCTAAAAGACATTTGGACAGAAAGGATAGGGAGTGAAACAACCCCTTCTTTATGTTGTTTTCATTATTAGTGAGTCCATTATTATGGTTACACACGAGTGTTTGCATGCAAGAGGAAGAAGAGATGTTAGACAGGATGCGGCCCCTAACCCAATGAAATACAAATGCACATGTCACATTGGCACACACAAGCATTCACTCTGTCAGATACACAGATACATGCAACTAGTCTCACTAACACATAACCACACTCATTCAAACTGAAAACTCACCCCCCACAGGCGCACACTAGAAACTCACCCCCCACAGCCGCACACACACTCATTCTTTCACACCAGGCACATCCACTTCCCATGCTGTGATGTCTTATTACGACAATGTCCTCTCTTTAGCCCGGGGCTCCAAGCTGGATATAGAAAGCAACAGGCAGTGCAGCTCCCATCGCACTCAGCCATCAACTGCAGTATCAGACCAACCTGCCAGGGGGCACCGCTAGCCAAGGTCAACTTGGATTTAAACCCCCTCTCCCCCTGGCCAGCTCCTTCCTCCACAAGAGATGGTGGATGTTGTAGAGTGATTAAGGGTAGCCCTCCTTAAACCGAGAATGACCTTAAAGGATGAGGAAGACGAACCCGGCATGGGGATGAGGGAGGATGAGGACGGGCTACTAGGGTCCGGGAAGAAGTATGTTGAAGGACAATAAAGACAGACGTATTACAAGCTTTCTCCATGCCTATTGTTTACCAAGGTGTGCGCCCGCCGATAGAGGGTTGATGTTTCCCTGTTGCTGGTTTCATGACTCAAGTGTGAGCGTCACAACAACTGTATATGAAGAACAAAGGAATCCATGAGAGAGAAGAGGGGATAAACCGAAATAAGCTGGCCACAGTGTGCACCCTGAGACAGAGTAGGTAATCCACCACCCAGCAGATCATTTCGATCCGTACAAGGATAGATGGCATAGATGGCAGTCCGCTGGCGATGAAGGAGAAACAGAACCATGCGAGAGAAAAGGGGATAATATAAATAAGCCAGACACATTACAAGCTGGCTTCATGCCTATTATTTACCGAGGTGTACGCCTGCCGATAGAGGGTTTATGTGTCCCTCTTACTGGCACCTAGGGGTGGGGATGATCTTTGGGGCATTGTGGCTTCCAACAGGTCCAAATTAAACATGTTGCAAAGAGTCTTCTTGCTAAGCTGGGTGGGGGACTTGTTGTGTGACTATCCAAGGAGGAGACCTGTATAAACCCATTGGGGTTAGAATCTTCCTTGCCGAACAGTCCTTCTCCCCTATTGGATCTTCTTGTGATTTTTGACAAGATGTTAGATTCTGGGCTGGCAACTCCATGTAATCAGACCCAGATAGTTCCTCCCCATTCTCCAGTCTCTGTATTTTTGGATTCCGTCAGACTTAAGTGCAAAGAGAGTAGAGCAAGAAGAAATGCAAATAGGATGCCAAGAAAAACAGCTAGAAAATATATTGGCATAAGACTTCCTTGAAATCTTTACGTAATTACCCTTGGAAGGTGATATTATAGATTACAATGCCCTAAATTCCATCGATGAGCAAGGGGGCGTGAAAGTGGTTGAACATAAGGGTACGGTCCCCACCATGAATGCGCAGGTAAGTGGTATTGACTTGCTAGGGGGGCTCAAGCTCTTAAGCCTCATTGGTTACTACGCTGAATGGAATTCATGGTGAAACTATGACTTTACCCTGCTCTTCTTCTTATAAGAGTGCTGGGACAGTTCAAAGTAAATTGACTTCCTTTTTTACATCGGTTGGGAAATCTAACAATAAGGAATTACATCGGTTGGGAAATCTAACAATAAGGGAGTGTTGCTGCCAATGGTGGCTCATGAGGTGTTAGGTTGCGTGATTCCAACTGCTGTACCTATACCGTTTCCTGTGAGAGCTTAAGGGATTATCACTGGCCCCACACTGTCAGACACAAACCAGACGGCACCCTTATTAGTTAGTTCACTTAAACGGGATCAAATGCCAAGTATAGAGCTTTATACTTCAAAGTTTATGGGATGGGAGAGTGATGCACAAATGGAGTAGGTTGATTAAACCGTACTGGGTTGCTGGACTTGTTCAAATTAATCCCAGCACTTAGATCCTTGAACTTGGATGACATTGAGTGGGTCACCTTGTCCCGGATTAATAACAATCGTATGTACTGTGGTTTTCAATCTGAGATAATTGCTCATATCATTTCGGAACAGCAATGTAACTTGCAATCTTTGGCCATTGAGCTTTATTCTATTGATTCCTTGGAGGATGCCTATTCTTGCAACCAAGGATTTGCAGTTAGGCACCAAAGATTTGTCTTTAACTAATTCACTAGTGGCTCAAATCTCAGGTTTGACTAAGGAAGGACAGGATTGGTTGTGGGTTGAACCAGCATTTAAAACTTGTATGGCTATAAAACAGGGCCTGCCTCAGTCCTAGGCTTCATTCTATCACTATCTTGTCATGGAATGCCTGTAGACTAAATAATCTTAATAAATGGTTTTGGAATCCAGGTTCCTTGGACAAATGTCAGATTCGTATGTTCTAGGAAACAATGCCCATTTCCCATTTTCAACTTATAGGCTATGTGACCTTTACTTTTCCTGCCACACGAGCTGAATCAGGTCATCCAAGTGGGGAGATGGCAATAGCAATTGATATGAATTTAAAAATTGCAACTCAACTAATTTATTTATCGGATGGTCTTTTAGCCATATCTACAAAATCTTTGGAGGATAAATGGTTGATTATGTTAGTTAATTTGTACTGGAATCCGGTCAAATACAAACTGCAGGAATCTCTCCAAAATGTTTCAGAGTTAGTGGAGAGCTGAGTTCTCCAGCATGGGGTCTGGCATGGATTCACATGCTCATGAATATTCCCCGTCGTCAGGCTGGGAATCCTCGGTAAAGAAAAAACCAGTATCAGTTTCGTTTCTGATCTGTCTTTCGTAGTAATAACCAATCACTGGTCTCTGCGTCATACTGACCACAGCCAATGACTGCCCTCTACCTAAGCACCGCCTCTGGCAGCCATCTTCAGATTTTTACCGCACGTTCATGTGTTGGGATCCTCGTGCTATTGCTCTCGAGCGTTAGTGCTATTTTTCGCGCTTTTTTCACAAAAACACGATTCTTTCGGTCAAAAGAGCCTCAAGCTCCACCGATCCTACATCCGATCAACGGGGACCCGTGTCGGATTCGTCTGCGCCCCTCAAGGGTGAAGAGATGGCCCAGGAGAAGGGAAGCTCGACGCCCGGAAAGCTGTTCAGGGTCTGCCCTGGATGCCAGCTGCAGAACGTCTTTAAGGAGGACGAACACTCTTTCTGCCTTTACTGCCTTCATGAGGACAAGACGCACGTGGAGAAGGACTGTGCGTTTTGCGGCAACATGTCGGAACGGACCATGAAGGACCGCCATCAACGTCTCGCCAACTGGCTGGAGGGTAAGAGCCCGTCTGGCGAGAAGAAGAAGAAATCCGAGCGGTCTTCTAAGACCTTTGAGGGCGCCCCGGCGACGGGGGCCCAGCATAAGGCTAAGCACCGCGAGTCCGCTGGCACCGGGAGCGCCGAACGGTCGGGCTCTACGGGCGCCAGGCAGGGCGCACCCTCCCCGGCACCATCAACCACGAGCCAACGCTCTGGGTCGGGTAAGAGGAAGGCCGAGCACCCGGCGAAACTCCTGGAGAGGCCCCGGTCGAGCTCTAAGACAGAGGAGGAGCGTGGCAGTGCCCCCTCCCTCAAGGATAAGGCGGTGAGCGCACCTAAGGTGGTGAAGGCCTTGATCCATCCGACCAAGCCCTCTATCGAAACGGTCGCGGCGGCCCTGGCTCAGCCTGTGGAGGCTGCGCCAGTGGTGGCGACCTCGGGGCCCAGAATCTCCCTGCCTCCTCGGAGGGAGTCTTCTTTTGTGCCCATCGATAGGACCCCCGTGAAACCCTCCGTGGGGAAGAAGAAGGGGGGGCAGGGCGTCGTCGTAGATTCGGCCTCAACCTCAGAAGAGGAGCTGATCGAGGTCTTAAGCCACGGCCTAGGCGTGGAAGAAGGCCAGCCCGTCGGAATGGACCCCGACGCAGGTGACGACGACGACGACATCGTCGAGGATACCGACGGGGCCCCTGCTCGCCCGTCGGATTCCCCTCTGCTAGCGCCGCAAGACAACTCGGCGGCCATTTTGTTGGCCATACAGTCCTTATGCTCCGAGATAAGGACGAGACTACCGTTACCGACGGAGGAACCTCTCCCGTCGGGGGATCCAGAACAGGGACCTTCTGGTGTTCCCCCTACCAAGAAAAGAAGGATCCATCCACCACCTCCTTTTCAACCGTCGCGCCCCGCCCAGCCCTCCTCCCCGTCCACCCGAGGGGATGATACGGGGACTGACACGGCAGCGACGGGTACGGACGACGAGGCATACGACGAGGATATTCCGTCGTCGCCTCCCGCCAGGGCTTCTCCGCCCGACGAGATCGGATCTTTCCACTCCATGATCTCCAGGGCTTCCGAGCTTTTCCAACTCTGCCCTGAGGAGAAGAAAAAGGAAGGCTTCCTTTATCAGCGGCGCGAGGCCAAGAGGAAGACGGTCCTCGCAGTGCCTCTGTTGGACGACATTTGGGATGAGGGCCTTTCCCTCCTCAAGAACCCTTCCACGACGCCAGCTAGAAGAGACCGGTACGAGAAAAAGTACCGGGTCCCGGACACGGCCCCCCTGTGCCTCCGGGCGCAGCCTACCCCGGATTCCGTCGTCTCCGCGGCAGCCAGGAAGAAAGCGGGGGGGGGGTGCGGCCTCCACATCGACTTCCCCGCCGGACGGCGAGGGAAAGAAATTGGATGCTATGGGACGTAGAGTCATCTCGTCGGCAGCGACGACGATTAAAGCGGCCAACGCCTTGGCTATCGTGGCTCGCTACGACAGGGAGCTCTGGTACAAGATAGCTCCCCTGCTGGATTTTCTGCCGGACGACAAGAGGGCGGAGGCCCTGGAGATCCTGCAGGAAGGTGAGGTGGCCTCGGACCACGCCATCACCGTGGCGACGGACATCGCCGACACTGGGTTCCGCCAGCTGGGCAACGGCGTTTGCCTTCGACGTCGTGGATGGCTCAAAGCTACGGACTTCCGGCAGGACGTCCAGACCAGAGTCCTGGACATGCCCTTCGACGGGAACAACCTGTTTGGGAAGACAGTGGACGATTCCCTTCAGGCCATCAAGGCGGATACTGAGACGGCCCGGGCCCTCGGAGTTCTGCAGCAACGTCGGACGCCCTTTCGGAGCAGCGGAGGCAAGGGCGCCTCCAGAGGTTCCGGCGGCGGTTTCGCTTCCTACCGTCAAGCGGCCCGCTCGTCGTCGCAAGAGGCCTACAGAGGACGAGGCAAGTCTAGCGGACCCCGCCGTCGTCGCCCAGGAGGTCAAGGCGGCAAGGCCGCGTCCAAGCAGGATTGAACCGGCTGTGGGGTCGGGCCCCCACCGGAGCACCCCGGTGGGAGGCCGGCTGGCGGGCTTCGTCAGCGTGTGGGAGTCCATCTCCACCGACCGTTGGGTGCTGGACGCCCTGGCCCGGGGCCACGCGCTCGAGTTTCAAAGAAGGTGCCCGCGCGTCCCCCCCGTGGCCAGGAAAGAACTTCACGTCCCTCAACTTCTCCTGGAGGTAAAGGCGATGCTCAGGAAGGGCGCCATCGAAATCGTCCCAAAGAGGCTTCGGGGCTCCGGAGTTTACTCGAGATACTTCCTCGTGAGGAAGAAGACGGGAGGATGGCGCCCCATCCTAGACCTCCGACGTCTGAACAAGTTCATCAAGGCGCAGAAGTTCCGGATGGTCACCCTCCAGCGCGTCCTGGGCCAGCTGGAGGAAGGGGATTTCCTATCGTCGTTGGATTTGGAGGATGCCTACTTCCACGTTCCCATCCTAAAGGGGCACCGAAAATTCCTCAGGTTCGTGGTCCAAGGGCGTCATTACCAGTTCAGAGCCCTCCCCTTCGGACTACGGTCGGCACCCAGGGTATTCACCAAGTGCCTCGCACCGGTGGCGGCGCAGCTGCGCCGCGAGGGGATCCACGTCTACCCCTACCTGGACGACTGGCTCATCCGCGCCAAGACGAGGGAGCTCGCCGTGGTTCACACGGCAAGGACCGTCCAACTCCTCACGGACCTGGGATTCTCCGTGAACTACGCCAAATCCCACCTGGTGCCCGCGCAAGTCGCACTGTTTCTGGGAGCGAGGCTCGACACAGTGTCCCTTCTGGCCTCCCCGTCGGAGGAGAGGACCAGGACCATCTTGGGCAAGGTGCAACGGATGTTGGTGGCCGACGCGGCCAAAGTGAGGTCCATCAAGTCCCTCCTCGGGATGATGTCTTCCTGCATCTACCTCATTCCCATGTGCAGGCTCCGGATGCGCCCGTTGCAAGAATTCCTGGATGCGCGCTGGATCCAGACGACGGGCAGCTTCGAGGAAAGGATCAAGCTCGACGAGAACTTCCGACGAGCGATACGGTGGTGGGGCACCCGCGCGCATCTGACGGCGGGCATGGACTTCCAGACCCCAGCCCACCAGGAGACTGTGACTACGGATGCCTCCCTGGAAGGGTGGGGAGCGCACACCGAAAATCTGCACGCAAAGGGACTCTGGCTCCCGACGGAGAAGTCCCTGCATATCAACGTCCTGGAGCTCCGTGCAGTGTTTTGGGCCCTCAGGTCTTTCCTTCCGTCCCTCAAGGGCAAGGTGGTGAGGATCTTCACCGACAACACCACCACCATGTTTTACATCAGGAAACAGGGCGGAACCAGGTCCCCAGCGCTGTCCAAGGAGGCGCAGGACCTGTGGCATTGGGCCGTCGCCCAAAGGATTTTTCTGGTGCCGTTTCATCTGGCAGGGATAAAAAACACCATCGCCGACTCACTCAGCAGGGAGCTGCGCTCGTGCCACGAGTGGGAACTACGGCAGGATCTGGTGGATCGCCTCTTCCGACGGTGGGGCACACCCCAGATCGACCTGTTCGCGACGGCGACGAACACCAAGTGCCGGAGGTTCGCCAGCAGGTTTCCCCAGACGAGGAGCATGGGCGATGCTTTCTCGTTCCCCTGGGAGGGCCTGTTCCTCTACGCGTTCCCTCCCTTGCCTCTGCTAATCCGGCTAGTCAACCTGCTCAAGAGGTCACGGTGCAGGATGATCCTCGTCGCACCCTCGTGGCCGAGGCAGATATGGTTCCCGGACCTTCTGGACTTGTCAGCGTCCCCGCCGATCAAGCTGCCGGCGGACGCGGATCTACTCTCCAGGGAAGGAGGCGCCATCCTCCACCACGACCCGAAGTCGCTGAACTTGCAGGCCTGGCTCCTGCAGCGCTAGAGTTTGGAGGATACGACATACCGGCCGACTGCAGAGAGGTTCTTGCAAAGGCCAGGGCGTCCTCGACTCTTAAATGCTACGGACACAAATGGAAGAGGTTCTCTGTCTGGTGCCACGCACAGAAGATTAACCCTCTACGGATTACGGCTCCCCAAGTACTGCCGTACCTGCTGACGCTGGCCAAAGCTGGCCTGGCACACGCGTCCATCAAGATTCATCTTGCTGCGATCTCCCGATACACCAGAACCACGGGGCGGACGTCCTTGTGGTCTCATCGCCTGGTGAAAGAGTTCATGAAGGGACTGTTCAGATCGTTCCCGCCGGTGAAGGCTCCGGCCCCGGCGTGGGAGCTCAACGTGGTGCTGACCAAGTTCATGGGACCTCCGTTCGAGCCTCTGCACTCGGCTCCGTTGAAGTTTCTATCGTGGAAAACTGCTTTTCTTGTGGCCATCACCTCCGCACGACGAGTGGGAGAGATCCAGGCCCTTTCCTGCAAGGCCCCGTACTTGACTTTCCACGACACGAGGGTAGTGCTCAGGACGCACCCCTCCTTCATGCCCAAGGTACCGTCGGACTTCCATCTCAACGAACCCTTGGTGTTGCCTGTATTCTTCCCGTCGCCTTCGTCGCCGGCTGAGAGGACTTTGCACTCGCTGGATGTAGCTAGAGCGCTGAAGTTCTACGTGGACCGCACAAAGTGTTTTCGGAAGACGTCACAACTCTTTGTGAACTTTGGACCTGTCAATCAGGGGAAGGCTCTCTCGAAGGCTTCCATTTCCAGATGGCTCTCCGGCTGTATCATGTACTGTCATCGGTTGGCAAACCGACCTCTGCCCGGCCGTCCGAGAGCCCATTCCACCAGAGCGATCGCAGCTACCACGGCGTTCCTTTCTGGTGTGCCCCTGCTGGACATATGCAGGGCTGCTACGTGGAGGTCGACGCACACCTTCACGAAGTTCTACTGCGTCGATCGGGATTCCAGGGAGGAGTCCAGGGTCGGCCAAGCAGTGCTGCGCAACCTGTTCGCCTGAGGTGAGCCTGGTGAGGAGGTAAGATGCTTAATGTTGAGTTTGATGCTATGCTTAATGTTGAGCCTTTGCCACCTCCCGTGGTTGTGCATGTGTATACTGCTATGTATTCTTTATTCATGAGCATGTGAATCCATGCCAGACCCCATGCTGGAGAAGGAACAAGTTACTTACCTGTAACTGTTGTTCTCCAGCATGGGTCTGGCATGGATTCACATGCGAACCCTCCCGCCTCCCCCTCTGCGGCTCTTCACTTGGTCATACTGCCACTTCACGTGCTTCCAAATCTGAAGATGGCTGCCAGAGGCGGTGCTTAGGTAGAGGGCAGTCATTGGCTGTGGTCAGTATGACGCAGAGACCAGTGATTGGTTATTACTACGAAAGACAGATCAGAAACGAAACTGATACTGGTTTTTTCTTTACCGAGGATTCCCAGCCTGACGACGGGGAATATTCATGAGCATGTGAATCCATGCCAGACCCATGCTGGAGAACAACAGTTACAGGTAAGTAACTTGTTCCTTATTGTGTACCCTGATTGTTTAATTATTGTGGGGAGAGACTTCAATTGTGATTGTTCGGAGGGTGCCAAAGCCAATGTTGGCTTTATGTCATGTCCCGTGATTTCTTTAAGTGCTCACAGAGGAAGAATTTGGGGCCAGTTTGTCTCTGAATGGAAGCTCCATCAGCTGGGGGTCCCTAGTAGATCTGTCCTCCCCATGCATACATGGCATAGGGGTAACCTGCGTTCCAGAATCGACTACTTTTATGTTTCTTGTTCACTCAAGACCAACTGTGGACCTCTGTATATTCATGATCTGAATTTGGGCGACCACTTGATTCAAGAGTTCACTCTCACAATTGGAGTACCAGTATTTGAACTTAATCCAGCTCTTGCATTTCTTTCATTTGATCAACCAGAAATATCATTGAACTGGAATAAAAGCCTAACAGATAAAAGCAACCGCCTATTAAGATCGGAGGTAGCATCTTCTGGGGTGATGCTTAATTTAGATTAGTCTTCCTCTGAGAAAGCTGCTACTATAACTGTGATAGTGTTGCTTTGCTTAAAGAGGATAGCTGGTTCAACCCTGGCCACTTCTAAGAAATTAGCCTTATATGCCTTTGATGTTAGAATTGCTGCTTCTAAACGACTCAAAAACAGGCAAATTAGAAATGTGCAGAAGCAAGGCCTTGCTCAGTCGCAATATGTTGAGGAAAAAAAAACATATTTGCCACATTCATAAGAACTTTGTTAAATCAATTACAATAGATGTTCATATTAAGGATAATCAGGTAATACTTGCAGATCTTTGAAATCATAACACAGGAACATTTTGGGCAACCATCAAGAAAACCACAGTTAATTCTCAGGGCAGGATGGAGTCTCAATTTTCTGAAGATACGTGGATAAACTTGTTCACAAGGTAAATATAAATTGCTGCCTGCATTTGCTGATGTAATGGATCCATGTGAGGGCATATAAATACAGGGTCTGTGCCCAGGGGAGGAGGAGATTTTATGGGCCATAAGCAAATTGAATTCATCTAGAGTGGCAGGACCAGATGGTATATTTACATCTAATTGCATTCCACATTCATGGGCCCAATATTATAATTCCTATCTTCAAAAAGGGGGGTCACCTGGATGATACAAATTATAGGCCCATAGCTTTAACTGATGCCTTGTCTAAGGTCTAAGGTCTTCGCATTATTGGTTCTTAGGGATTTGGAAAAGATTATTAAACACTCAGCCCTTCAATCATGGTTCCAAGTTGGTTTTTGAAAGGATTTAGGTACTCCATTAAATGCCACCATATTAGCTAATCTCTTAAGAACCCTTAAGCACAGTAATTTGAGTCCAATCTATATGGCATCATTATACATGACAGTAGACTTTGACAGTGTGAATAGACCCGTACTATGGAATAAGCTGCTGATCTGTAAAATCCCTTTGAGCTTGGTGCAGCTTGTGGTGGTATTACATTGCAACACATCATTTAAAATTCGAATCACCTGTCAACGAGCCCTCACAAGTTATATTGCCACTTTCACGGGGGTTAAACAGGGTTGTACATTGGCGGGTTGTACATTGGCTTCCACTCTGTTCAACCTCTATTTGAGAGATACTGATAAGTTGTGGAATGGCAGTTAGACTAGGGAGGTTAAGATTGCATTGGTTGGATTTTGCAGACAACCTTATCTTTTTTGATAAGACTTCTTTGGGGCTGCAGACCAAATAAAATCTTGTTTTACAATATGCAAATAATTTGCAGGCTAATGCCCTTAAATCAAAAACAAATTCTCAAAGACTCTTGAAGTTAAAACTATGAATTGGGCTACAGGTACTGAGAGAATTGAGCGAGTTTTCGAATTAAGGTACTTGGGATATCATCTATGCAACTCCGCTTCTATGGGTATGTGGAAGGATTGCCTGTTTGAAAAATGTCGACCTATTATCACACATGAAATGCCTATATGCGAGGATGTGCAGATTTTCACTGATGCCACTTTTGAATTACTATTTATTGAAGATTGAGCCTATTTTACTTTATGGTTTAGAGATGTGTCTACTGGATCTGGGTGATTTTTTGAAGGGACAGGTTTGGAAAAAGGTGCTGCATTTTTCTAGTTCTCTCCCAATTCCGTCATTAGGCATGAGCTGGGACTTAACTCCCTAAGTACTAGACATCTATGGAGGCAGCTCCAAAACGTTGCTAAATTTCTAAATCCACCTTGTAATTTGTTGTATGTTGATTTGGGTCTGATGTTGGTGGAATCTTCTTGTAACTCTGTTAATCAATATGGGCAAAGAATGTGCTCACTCGTCTTCACTATTGAGTCGAACGAAGAGGAACTTATTAACCCTCCTTGTAGAGTAAAGAAAACACTGTATAGTTATGATTGGAGCAACATAAATGAAAGTATGGGAAATTATAGTCTTCACAGGGAATATGCTTTATTCCCTAGGAAAGGGGGACAGTAATACAAAAATATAAATGTTTCCCTTGCAATAAAGCACACACACTTTATATGCGCTTTCGGCTCAACCAATTTGCTACTAGGGAACAGACGAGGTATTGGACATCATTCAAAGCATTGGGTCTAACTACGTGTTGTCGTTTTTTCAATCATGAAGAACAGCTGGAAACATTAAAGCAATTGTCACCATTTTAGTTTGATAAGATTAGGACTTTTTAAATTTGACCCGAAATCTGAATATGCTCAAAATCTTTTTTAGTCTAGACTCATGTGGGGTGAGAACACAGCACTGATTTTATCCTTAACTCGGTTTTTAACTGTGTGTTTTGAATGACGTAATTTTTGATATTTTTGTGCAGGTTTGTATAGACCAAATACATTTTTTTTTAAAACTGCTTGTGTCAGACTCAGTTGTATGGTGAGCAAGGGATGAACAGGACTGCGTGGCCAGGTCCTTCAAGGAACTGGCATGCATAATACTACAGGAGCCAATTTAAGAGGGTGTGTCACTCCTCTAATGAGTGTTATGGCTGGAGTAAAAGGAGCATTCATCCTATCATGGTATGCCTGACGCTGTGAAATAAGGTACCCATCACAAACCTGATTGGGCGAATGTTCTGCAGGAAGGAAACGGCAACCCAAAATACTTTGTATCCTTACACACATCTGAAAGCTGATATACATGGGAATATTTCAGCCAAAATTAAAAAATGAACTGGAACGCAACCAGTACAGACTGTCATCTGTTCCTGGGATGAGGTTTGCATCACATTTAGTCCTTTCAGTTAAGTCGTATGAAAATTGAGGCAGAAGTTGCAATTTTCCCAAAAATTTCTTCTCCAAGACTTCTCTGGCAAAAACTGGTGAATGGGTTCCTGACATCTTGTGATCCTTTCTGTTAGGGATTTTTCAGCGTGTCTATGTTGTTCACAAACTCGAGGATGCCTGGGTATAAGACTGACAATCACGCCTAGCAGGTTATGGATCTGGCTTTTCTATTTGCCTGTGAGGTATGAGTGAAGATGGACTTTTGCAACTGAGGAGCCCTCAGGGGTGAAAAAAGATCTTTTCTCCAGTACCATGCAGTACAGAGATCATCACCATGGCTGCTCTGTTATTGCAAGGCTTAATCCTTTTCAGATGAACCATTTGTAGTCCTGTTATTACTGGGTAAGACCTTCAGGTGCTTCAGGCTCCCTCTCTCTGGTTACATTCTACATCCCTAATTAAACAGATTCCAAGTTATTGGACACGTGAGGGACTAGGCATAAGACCTCCTATTGCACAGTCTAGGATTGTGCCCAAGTAATTTAATTATTTTTCTGGATGTGGCCATTGGCTAGTTCCTTAAGAATGTGCTAGATGACTAATGAAAGATCTCGCTAAAAGTCTCTCCAAGTCAAAAGGCCTCTCATCACTGAAGCACCTTACTTAACAACCTGTTATTTCCACCCTTGTCTGATGAGTAAAGGCGGGGCTCTACTTTTCCAGCCCTATAATAGATCAAAGAGCCTGAATTGTGTTCTTTCTGGGGGACCTCTATCTATCAGAACTAGACATTTATTTGGCTCCCATCCGTAGACATCCCAGTTTAATCGGGCTCTCAAGATCCCTCTGAGAGTGACATTTGAACTCTCATCAAATGCATTGGTTTAAGGCAGATACATCACAGATATTTGATGTACCCTCCCACAGTGGTGTCTTGAGATTGAGATTGATTATGACATTCCTCCTATGATCAGTGATGATTTCTGCAGTGATTGCTACTCTGTGATGATAACTAGCAGGACGTCTACATTGCTGTTTGCCAATTGGGACTCCAGAACAACTCCCTATGTGTACCTTGTGGTATAATCTGCCAGGATTAAAGTATTATTCTACGACTGGTAAAACCAATGCTTACATTTCAAAGGACCATCAGAGAATGGATCCTGTTAGAATTTCTTTCCTCTCCCCTGTGGCCTTGTGATATTGTTTTGTCTTTTCTATGATTTTGCATGTTATATGGACTTTACAGAGTACTGTGTATGTGTGGGTTAGTTGGATGACCTCCCCTATCATTGGGTGAAGGAGGAGAGGGTATTTTCCTCTACTCCATTGTGGGTGGGTATGAAGTCCACATGTCACTGGCCATTATTCCATCCAATTCAAGCTTGCATATGTGCCTAGAGGTGACTGAGCAGTGTGTTCTTCATGATCTTTCGTGTGCTAGTGAATATTGCTCATATGATGAATACTAATGTTTACTTGTTTTCATACTGCATTACACTTACCGCTATTCGTGTGTCTATCTCTCCAGCTACCTGACTAAATGTCTATGGCTTATTATTAAGGTGACCAGTGTTGGGATACTATATATGAAACTAAAAGAAAACATCCAAGCAGTGACCCTGAGGGCTCAGCAGCTACCTCTTGGTGTCCTTGTAGACGAAACTGGAATGGCTGCCAAAGTCTGCTCCCATTGGCTGGGCTCCCATTGAGGTCGCATCAGCAGACATATCAATAACTATCTGCGAACCAGAGTGCAATCTGATTGGCAGACTGCCTTTAGCATTCAGTTTAATTTTTTATCATTTGTTTTTTGGCAAATGTGAGTCATGTGAGTATCACGCCACCAGCAGGCTGTTGATAAAGTCCAGCCACTGTTTCCAACAAAAGTGCTAAGCATCATTATTTGTCACTAGGAAATAGTCACTCTCATATAAAAGACCTTTGTAAAAAAATATCTAAGGAAGTCTTGTATGTTGCAGAAAAACACGTTTTGAACCTTCATGTGTTTGCCATTTTAGGAACATACTTGCATTATGATAGGAGTCATTACTAGAACTTCCCATGCAATTCAAGATAACCTCCCACAATTCCCTAGTAATAACGAGTAGATTTATTGCAAAATGTTTTTGTGCTGAATGCCAATTTCTAACAACTGGGGGAATAGCGGCCCACAGCTTTAGAGCGGATTTTCACATATCACTCATGGGCTTGTGGTCCATTCAAAGCACGCATACCACACAATCTTCAGCTTTCCCATAATATTCAGTGATTAAATTAACACAACCTGGGACATTCACATAGCCCTCACTGCTGCTTGCCCAGGTCATTATGGAATGGCCTTATGGTTTTGACATTGATGACCACCCCACAACTGCATGTATGACATTCTTCTTAGTCACTTTAGTTCTTTCAAGCTGCCTTGTGGGTTGCGGGTTCTACTCGTGGCTACACAGTAGCCTGCGCTGCAGTAGCTCCAGGTACATTACATACCTTCAGACATTTCTTACCTTTGTAACCTCCCACAGCCAGGAATGGGAACACGGGTGCTCCATAGTCTGCCATACAGCTCAGCTCCAGTTCTGTGATGTCCTTGAACGAAAGAGGAGAGCTACAAGAAACACATATAAACAGCCAGTGAGTTTCAACAGCTCTTCTAGGGCATGTGTGAACTAACAGTAGTAGGTATTTTTACCCTAATAAGAAATGCAAAGAGTTTTTGTTGTCCTAATATTTTGCATCACACTTTCAGAGTGGGCGAAGCGCATTGCTCCTCTGCATCTCTTGTGTGACGGATTGCACTCATCCGCATACTCCTAGATGAAAGCACAATTCCCTCCTGCTCCACCACGGGCATGGGACGCCAAGCGGGAAGCCTTCCGCTCGCACTGAAAAGTTAAGGCTAAGCAGGCAGAGGTGCACTGGTCTATCAGGAGATTTCCAGGAAGGGTTTGAGTCAGTGTCAATTCCATAATTGGACAAAATTGCTCCATTACAAGTGAAAATCGAGGCAAAAAGATTCAGCCTGTCTTCCTGCAAAATCCAGTCACCTTGAGGCAACACCGGTAAATCACAGTACCCACAGCCATATGTCTGTTAAACCACAAAATGGGCCTCATTATAAGCTTGCCGGTACTGTAGTTCCCGGACCGGCAAACTACGAGTTCTGCTTGCGGGTGCCATTACGACCGCCAGGTCTGACCTGGCAGCCGTAACGGCACCCGCGAGCAGAGCATGTCGGATGCACCGGCACCATTCTGAATGGTGCCGGTGCATCCGACCTCCCCATTCCCATTGAGCGGGGCTCAATGGGAATGGGGAGCATTCCATTCTGGCGCACGCGAATGGGCAATTATGGGTCTGCCGGGGTTGTAATACCCCGGTAATTGCCCATTCATGGACGCCGGAAAAAAATGCAAGTGCATCACTTCGGCAAAATAAAGTTGTGCCCTATTCTCAAAGGACATATGAACATGCACATACTCTTTCCCACCACCCCCTTGCCACATTTGTGCAAATATTTGGGCATTTCTGCACTTTGCATTGCACATCCTAAATACACAAATGGGATATACTTTGAAATGCTCAGGAATTAGGCACATTCCCCTTCGTCTGTTCGTAACAGGCGCAGAGGGGTGCGCAAATCATGATAGGGTCATTTATTGCCCTGTCATGCATTTTTCTAAGTCTGACAACCGTGGTTTATACTGCAGCTGTCACATTTGCATTTCTATCCCCAAACAGGGATAGAAATTCTTTTTTGGGTTTACATTTGGCAGTGACTGGCCCTTTTAAATGCACTCTCAGCACCCACTTGCTACCAACACGAATGTATGCAAGGGGTCTGCCCAGCGCATCGTTTGCAATACTGCACAGCCCCAAGAAATGCTCAGGCCACCTTTGAGAATAAAGTGACCTACACATTTTTAAAAGTAATGCAAATGAAACATCTGCACACTTTTATTTGTGTTACTTTTTGAGCATCTGGCCCATTGCTTTATCAGCCTTAAATTGAAACCAACTTCCAGCCAATCAATAGTTGATGGCGTCTAAACAAGTAATCTCTGTCGATTGATAGTAGATCTGTTGGAAAGTGCAGTTTACAGGGGTAATGTGTGCTAAAACAAATGCAGCTGTTTTAACTTAGTGAGTGATAAACTTTGCATGTACCTGCGCTCTTAGAAATCCTTGCACACTTGAATTTTCTTCTGACAGAAATGGGTTATTGTCCTGCCTCCCTAAAATGATACTTTTCACCTGATTTTGCTTCAATCATCTTATATAGGAAGCCGTGGTACAATAACATTTAATTATAAATTGAACAATGTTTCATTATAACATTTTAGTTAGTAACTTTATCTCAAAATTATTTGATTTTATTTTAAATAAATAATTTCACATTTAAAAAAAACTCCTATAGAATGTTTTTACTGTTTTTTTAATTAATATGTCCACTTTTTGTGTGTTTTTTGAAAAATGTGTTTAACATTGAAGTGAAGATCTCCAACCACTCTTTGCTGTGTACACCTGGTGTTGTCATTGTCTCTCAGCTCTAAATACAAGTTCCTCCATCGCACACACTATGCACATCTGCGGAGCCCCCTTGGTGCAGGTGCCAGTGCCAAGCTGTCCATACCCAGTCACAGGCAATTCCTGAACTACCATCAGGGGTTCTGTACTCCTAGTCAATCACATATTCCCTCGAATCATCTGATAGTGAGGCTGCTTATAATAAGTCTTATATGAACGTACTTGTAGCAATATTATAAGCTCAGGTTTTGGTACAGGAAGTCATGTCACCCCTAGTGTATTGCGTGTTCTCTCACATGGATATCTAGTGCGAATTATTGGTGGCACACAATCACTGCTTTTTCTCTTCTTGTGGCTGCTCCTCACACTTTTAATGAAAGAAGAGGCTTGGATCCAGCCTGGCTTACCTCAGAGCAGTCTGGTACATCTAGAAGGCTTCAAAAGCCTTGGCCTGTCAGGAGAGTTTACTATGGGTCCACCCATCTTTTCAGTTTTCACAATGCCACCAGAGCTAGACGTTCAATTTGAAATTCAACCCAACAATAAGGCTTACATGTAGTTCCCATCAAGTTACCCCCCACCAGATAGTAACACCCCCAGATTTCATTTTTCTTATAAAAAACAGAGGGTTATGTCACTTATGATTGTATCACTTGTCCTCATGAAAGTTGGGTCGCTTTTGCAAATAGTTTCCTTAATCTTTTGACATTCCTATTATTGCAGGTTACTGCAAATGTCTATAAATCACAATGGAATATAACTCACTTGACACAGTACAAGAAGTGGTCTCTCCAGTCTACAGTGCCTTTCTGGCCTGATATGGTCTGTGTGACAACAAGGTCAAACCTAGTCTTGTTGTTCTGGAAATACTGCATGAGGCTGTTCACGCAGCAGTCGGTGCTGCTGGGGTTATCAGGATTCAAGGGGGCATAGCAGACATCTTTCAGTGTTATAGTCCTATTGTACTTGCTGGAATAGACCATGATGTTCTGTATGCTGGTCTGTAGCTCCAGCATCTCCAGCAAGATGTCCTTGGACAAGATACCACTAAAGTTCTGTTGGCCAAAGAAGAGGGAGTTGTACTGGTAACTGGAGCGGTTGGCCACTGTGATGATGAGCTGGTTTGTCCGAAAGAAGGGCCCAAAGTTTGCGTCGTGGAAATCTTTCTCCTTGCGGGCTCTACTTTTGGGCCCTGACCAGAGTTCTACAGGGTCAGTGGTCAACTCAATGAAGATCAGCCCAAGTGAGAGAATGACCACAATAACAGTGGACGAAAAGAGGACTGTCTTTGGGTAAGAAGCAACCAACGTCCCCCACTTCCTGAATAACATCCCCAAAATCTTGTGGCTGCTGAGGCTTAGCTTTTCAGAGCATGTGATGTCCTCCTTCCTGACTAGTATCAATTTTGTAGTTTTATCTTTTGGCTGCATGCACCGTTGGATGCATCTTGTACACAGGAACCCCAGAAAAATGAGAGTCAGTGTGAAGAACACAATTAAGGAAATCACCAGGACTCCATCATTTGTGCCAATCCTAAAGGACTCTGGTTCCGGTTGTGGTGCTGTGATCTTTGGACAGGACTCTTTGCAGTCTTGGCATGAGCATGCATTTGCCTCTGAGCCGGTGCTCTCATTGCAATTCCAGACCTTGCTGTAATGTGGCAAAAGACCTTCACCAATAGGGCTGTCGTTCTCTATTAACCTGAAATCAATTTCCAGCGGGGCCAAACCGTTGCTTATATCACCTTGGAAATCCAACCACCTTTTACTGTTGCAAAACTTGGAACCATACTTGCCACACATGGCAGCTATGGCATAACCTCCTGTGGCTGGCAACCGTACATTTTTGCATGAGTCAAAGGACTCATCAGCAAAGGCCTTTTTGTAATAGCATTGATAGCTTAGTACAGCGTCTATGGGGGTGCCAGTTTCGTTTCTTTGAAAAGTTCTAGTGACATTGATAAACTGGCTCTGGTTTGGACTGCATGTGTTCTGGCAATAAATATTGGCAAAGTTCTCTGCACAGGATGGGCAGCGGCTCAGGATGACTTTGGAAAGTGTGAAGCTCTTCTCAATGCTCACGAGCTGCTTGTAGGAGCAACAGGCATGGGTGTCATTGTCATTGACAAAGAGCATTGGGCAAATGCTCTTCAGCTTGTTGAGGTGCAACGATGATTCAATCCTCCGTGCGGGGGTGTTGGATACACAGGGCACAATGGGGGGAATGAGAGCGTTTGTGATCTCGGGGTTTTTCCCACATTCATCATAAAAGGAACAGTACCCTTCCTGGTGGATTTCCGCAGCTGTCACAACCTGTTTCAAAGAGAAAAAGATGAAGAAGACATTAGAATTCCGTTCTGGTTCACACGCTGGACGCATCATGGTAAATAATTGCACAACTTTCGTGCGTACACCACTCGTTTGCCCAATTTGAGGATATATCAAAACCTAAATTTGCATAGATGGGCGATTTTGTTCGAGGGCAATTACTCTGGACACAAGGCATGTTTTGCTGCCACCTGCACATGCAGAGCTGCAGGGGAGCTTTTCTTGCCATAGCGCGGTTTCTATGAAATCATAACATCTACTTAGATAGTAAAGTACATTGAGCATAAAAAATGGACTCCATGACAACAACAAACATTCCAAATATACTAGAGATCTGTTTCCAGAGATAACAAACAAAGCAAAAAAGTTTCTGCGGTGTGTAAGCAAGATGAAAGAGTACCATCAACAGAGCTTGAGGATGTCATCTTTATTCTGTCTGTCTTGTCTGTCAGTCTTTCTCTCTCGGAGGGCCACTATCTCTCTAACCTTTTTACAGCATATTTCTGTCAATTTTCAAATGTCAGTCTTTTTTACCTTCATTAAATCACATGGGTTAGTACTAGGAATACATTGGGGGATCACTAATTGCTTCTGGGTTTACTAAATATGTCTGAGCACAGTCCAGAGGATTACACCTTCCAGGCGCAAGGCATTTAGATTGTGAAAGGGAGGCACTGGACCTGTCTCCTCGAGGCCAGAAAGGTTATCCCCATGGCTAGGCTTGTGTGTTCCAGAATGACATGATTTCCTGTGGAGACTGCAGTGGGGCTCACCAGCAGGCAGGCAACAATCCCCTTGAAGGCTTTTAGAATCAACAATGACTGCTTGGCTCTAGGGGTCCCCCTTAGGCTACCCCAAAGGGAGAGACGGGGAACTATTACGGTCCTCAGAGCCTCTGGAGGGAGTTCAGTCTCCCGGGATCCCTGTGGGCACTTGGGCGAGGCCAGACTTTGGTAAAGTAAAAGAAGATGAGTCCTGTAAAATATAATCCCGATGATTTAAAAGGAACTTCCCACCATTAAACAGGGTCAGTTGCTGCTATGAAAGCTGGTCCTCCCAGATAGATAATCCTGTCACATTACCATTCTTAACGTAGCTTGTAGGCCAACAGAACAGTCTGCTAACAGCGTTGCCTATATTCCCCCTCTAACCTATTAATGGTGGATCTCCCAAAGACATCTTGGCCATCTTGCAACAAGTATATCCTTGCTTTCAACACGCTAAGCCTGTGTGTTACTAAGAGTTCTCTATATGTACATTTAAAATATGAAGGTATAAATGACGGTTCACCCAAATGAAGTACCAAAGGTAAAGGTGCTGTACTAGAGGGGAGAAAGCAACAAATGGAGGTATCAGGTACGGTACTGACTTTTGCGGCCTGGTCCGCTTCAGTAAATAATGAAATAGAGATAAAGAATGGAAAAGAATGAAGGTGTAAAAACGAAACATGTACAATAGTTCTGCTTGTGACAGTTGCGTAAGTGATGAGTGAAAAAAAAACTGGGCTGGGACCCTTGATAGCAAGAGTAAATGCCTACCGCAGACAGATCCTGGGACCCCAGTTACAGCTAGACCCCGGTAAACTGCGTTAGTAGGCGGAAACGACACTGATTTACTATGGGAATTCAGGACGCACATACTCGGCCTTAGCACTTAAGGGATTTGTTTATTGAAGCTCAAACATCAACGTTTTCTAAAACTCTGCACCTCCACGCCGCTACTTCATTTGCCATGGTAATGTGGAAACCTGTACATTATCAAACACAATGTCACGTTATCATTCCTGCTAATCATATGAACCTTACGCCCATACTATAGTGAACAAGGTCCCCCTCATCCTCTTTCACTGCTGCCAGGTGCAGCGCATCCGCCAACTGTCTATGAAGAAAGAACCACAGAAATGCCATTCGAGCATTGTCACTATTCGGTAGAGAGGGTAGCATAAACATTTTGCAACAACAGTCCATTGTATATTAGCAGTATTCCAAATGTAGAGATAGTAGTTTAACAATAGTAACACTGCGAGATGTATACACGCAGAGCGCTTGCCGGTCACTTCAAATGCCATTTATTCTGGTGGGAGGGTGGGATAATGCTGCCTCCATGTCCTTAATGGAATTAAGACTTTCCTGTAGTAGTAAGTCTGGAAATGATACATTCTCTGTTGTATATCAAGACTAGACCATCAAATTGGGCAATAACAATGATTAATACACTGCTTAGAAGTGGGATGAATGTGACATGAAGCGCTGTATAAAAAGTGATGTTCTATCACCCAGACCTGTGCACTGCTGGACAGTTTTGTGTAGATAAATAATGCTCTTTTTAAACTTACTTACCACCGCCAACTGATGTTTGGACTTAAAAAAATTATTCCTAATCACTAAGTGCCCTGACCAATCTGTAGTTCTCATTATGTCCTCCCAACGAACACCTACGTGGACTCCTTTAGGCGTCATAGCACTTCTCATCGGGACATGTCAATATCCGCTTGTGATACGATCCAGAATACACAATGAGCTAGAGTAAAAGAACAAACTGCTCTAGAATTGGCTGAGCTAGAACATCTTTTTAATAAATTGGTTCCATAGAATTGGCTGAGTCTATCTGTGTGAATTCGCTGCTGCATTCTAATAAGCCTTCAGACAGCACAGTATGCACAACTTGGAATGATCTATGAATGCCAGGTATATGATAACTTTGGAGGTGCACTTCATGCGTCATGAAATGTGCCGTATCGCTGCTTCCGGCGAGTATACCCTCCCCACCAGTCCATATGACATTCTATGACAGGAGATCAGGCATAGCAGGTAGTACACTTACAGGAAAAGATCATCCAAATCCGGGAACATTCCAACACAATTGTTACATCCCAAACGGTGAACTATTGAACAGTTGCAGTGTGACATTAGGTAGGTCTTTGGGCTATCTGTGCACTAATAACCTTCCCCCACTGGAATTCCTTCCACTTTGCTCTGCCTGGATGAAATGTTTGACCAACATGTGGTAAATGTCCAAGATTTACCACATGGAAGGCGGAGGCAGTCCGCCATTCCCTAATGAGCTTTTCAGCCTTACCCAAAAGGCATGTGGGACTACCCTGTGCCCTGAAATCCTCCATGCTATTGAGGTCAGAAAACCTTTCATTCACCAACGGGCGAAGATGACTTGTCTGTTCTGATATGAAATGATAGTCTCAGCAGTAATGTGCTCTGAGGGACTGGTATTAGAGAATCCATATACTTGCACTGTCCAAAAAGGCACAACACCACTAGCTTTGCATTCTCTCCTCTGGGTTGGCTAAAGTCTGTGCTATCATTGCGAACAAGAGGAAGGAGTTGTTTGTCCCAGGAATGCACGCCTCCGGAAATGCATTCAAGAGAATTGCTACAAGGCTTGACTTCTAGCTAAAGAATCAAGGAATCTGGGAATTCAGACGTGATGAAAAGAAATCTGTCTTCAAGGGCCCCTGTCGCAGCAGCAGTTGGCTGAAAATCCCCTTGTACAGCTTCAAGTATTGGAATGCATGAGGTACCTAGAATTCTTGTCTTCTATGATGGTCTATAATCCCACAATGTACTGCTATGCGCCTCTGCAGGTGATAATGCCAGAAGCCCTTCACTAATTCCAGTAGTAGTTTTGATTGTGTCCCCCCAATGTGGCTGATGTTATTGTCCGCAGAGACATTGTCCATCTTCAACGGAATGCAAGAGCCTACTCCGCCCTTGGGCAAGCAATTTATGTTTAGTTTTACCTCCATCAGGGACTATTTACCTCTTGTGGTTAATAAAACACAGCAAGCATACTCGCCTGCTTGCGTCTGACTCTATTATGATGTCTGGTGCTCAACCGAAAATAGCTTTTGCAGAGCTCCATATTGTAAAGGGCCTGGAAAAATTTACTGTATCGAAGACAGGAGGAGAACTAGAACCTATGTGTGGGAATTTGCTTACCATAGCTTGAGATCCACTGTGTCTATCGGCAATCCAATGAATTCCATCACCTGTGAAGGGATCAGTTCTGATTGTTCCCAGTTAACCAGAAACCCAAAGTACTGCAGAGGAAATACTACCATGTGCACCCCTTGTACTAGAGACTTTGTCCTGAGACATAAGAATCATGTCAGCCAGATATATAACCATACGTACTACACGATCTCCAAGAGACGCTGCCACTGGCTTTATGAGGCTTTGTAAAGCACCAAGGTGCTGATAAAAGCTCGAAGGACAAGCTCATAAATTCCCGGAACTCTCATGTCCATTGAAATTGTACGAAGCAACAATGCGGAAAGGAATTGAGAGTTATGCATCCTGCAGGTCCAGATGTACTAACATCTCCCAGCAGCAGGATATCTGTGAGCATGTGAATGCCCTCCATCTTGAAGAGGTGATATGCCACCCATTTTGAATTGACAGATCTGCATTACAGGGCTGACTTTTGGTTTCTTCTGTGGTGCTGGTGCTGCATCATAGACACTAATGCCCAGTGCTTTAAGTGGGCCGGGGCCGGGCCCCGGCAGTCTCCAAAAAGTGGGGCTGAGCCGGGGCCCGGCCCACAGTCCCACCGCACGCAACATTGGCAGGATGCATTATCCCGTCGCGGCCGCAGCCGCGACGGGAGATGCGCCTGCCATGAAGTCAGGCTAGCTGACAGAAGCGGCAGCCAACCACAGCGATGCTGTGCCTGGCTGCCATTTCTGTCAGTCATAGTAACTGCCTCTGGTGACCCCTCGCGCGAGGGGTCATCAGAGGCAGTTACTGTTCCTTTGTTTCCCCAGGTCGCCGAGGCGTCTTTAACCCTCGGCGAACCTGGGGATTCCTCGACATATTTCGAGGTTTATAAAAGATGGCTTTGAAAGTACACATTTCAAGCTATCTTTTATAAAGCTTTGCCGACGGACAATTTTGTCCGTAGTCAAAGCTTTATAAAAGATGGCTTGAATTGTGTACTTTCAAAGCCATCTTTTATAAACCCGAAAACATGGCCTGAAAACTAGGCAAACCGTAAGGTACGCACACAAATATATATACATGTTATATATCTGTGTGCGTACCTTACTATGGTTTGTGTACTTTGCAGGCCATCTTTTCTAAACATAGAAATATGTAACATATGTAACATATTTCTATGTTTAGAAAAGATGGCCTGCAAAGTACACAAACCATAGTAAGGTACGCACACAGATATATAACATGTATATATATTTGTGTGCAGACCTTACGATTTGCGTGCTTTTTAGGCCACGCCCCTCGCAGAAGCCACGCCCCCAAATGAGGGCCCCCTCTCGATTTCTTACCCCACTTAAAGCCCTGCTAATGCCCCTTTTAGTGTCAGAGATTGTACTTCTTTATCTGCATTTATACAGTCCTGATTGGATTGCGAAAAAAAGGATGGAGGAAGAAAAACCCCTCACCATCGGGCAGACCCATGCATTCCCTGACAACCTGTCGCAATTTTTGTGCAACCAATCATGTGGGAACCACTACTATTGGTGCTGCACTTCTGACACCCACCGGATACTAGTTCCAGCTGCTTGGCTGCCCACCTCTACCCATGACCTTGGCTTCCCCACCCGCTGGACAGGAAGAATGAGTTAATTGTACAATCTTGCCAATTGGTATGATACTCTTCTGTTCCGTGACAGTCCTGTTCAAATGATAGAGGCCTGCAAGGCAGCCTCTTCCTTCCTCTGTGTGTCCTTAACCTCAGATCTCAGATGAGCTACATGTTTAGTAGAGCCTGTGGGCTCAAGCTGGCCTTTGCTATTTTGAGGGCTGCACTACTTCCCTCTTGGCTGCACTAGCCTTCTGGTAGGACGTTCTCTGTCTCTTCCCTCTCAAGAGGCCATTCTCCTTATTCAGTCTTTACTGTAATGGCACTAACATTTCAGATGTGCCAAGCACCCTTTTGAAACTTGCTGCCTGCATGGTCATTCTGCGCCTTGTCATACCAGTTTTGGCTCGATCGGCTGGCCATGACCATGGGCTTGTTCATGTACCTCAATGTGCGGCTTGTAAATCCCACTCACAAGGGTTCTAACTGAAGCCAGATGGCTGAACAGACTGCAGCTGCATATTTTATATTGTATATAATGAATCAGGGACAGAGAGCCGATCTGAAGAACGTTAATGTCTCTCTGCTGGAGAAAGCCACATGATATGAGTGGGACCACATTGACACGGCAGTGGCTTCCTTGTTTGTCACAGAGCTGTGAGGTGACCTTCCTGATATTGGGCACCCCACAGTTGTAGTGCCCACCGACCATCCCGAAGCAGAGCCCACCGTGTACAGTGATCTGCAATGGTAGAATACTGGTTTCTGCAACCTGGCAAAGGAGCTGATTGCACCCTGCTTGCATAGGTAATATGGTACTAAGCATGGTGCTAGGTATTCAACACAGCACCTGGTCAGTCTGAGGCAGCATACGCTCCCTTCCTCTGTTCAGGGAACAGGGCGGTGCGGCTGAGCCAAACTTGCCAGCCAATGTTTGAAATCCACCCCCAGACTACACCCGCCCTATGTAACTCTTTGCCAAACTGAAACAGCATTCCTGGTAGCCACACAACAACCAGCTCTTTAATTTAATAGTCGGACTGTGCAGAAAACCAAAAATCAAATAAAGATAGAATTCAGTGACAAGCCGATTGCTTGATAACCCTTGCCAATGTCCTTTATGCTATGAAGAACTAGCTCTGATTACTACAATTTGCAACACAGAAGGTAAAAGGGCAATTAATCTGCTGCTTGAGCAGCAAAGATAGGGGACGGGTCCAGGAGAGCTCGTTCAGAATATTATGGACATAAGGTTTACGGGGTTATCATGAAGGATCAGTTTACTCGGTTTACGGGGTTATCATGAAGGATCAGTTTACTCGGTGACCTACAGATTTTCAAACACAAACTCGTCACATGCTCAATTTTCATTGTTAGTTTGCAACATGCTTCTGTGAAATGCCCTCTTACAGGCTGTATAAAGCTCATCATTTATACAGAATTCGTCTCTTAATCTGTGCAGTTGAAATAGAAACAATTGGGGGGAAAGCCTCAGAGGTTCATAAGGAAGTATCCTTCACTATCTCTAATGATGAAATACTTTTAGAGAGAGACTACGCTTTGAAAATCTGTTCGGAAATTAAGGTCTGATTAAATCAAAGTAGAAATAATTGACGGACTCAGTGGTGAGCTGATCAAACCAGTCCAGATTGTCTTTTTCCTCTGCATTCTGTCCCTTCAATTCTGTGTGTAGTGGAGTAAGCATAAGGGACTGGTGCAAGTATGCAAACAAACAAGTCCGGGTCATGGTATGAGGCAGGTATTTGCTCTTTAGCCAAAAGCACTTCTAGTTTAAAGATACTCCACCAGTCACAAGCATGAGACCTTCAAAAACCTGTAAATCTGCTATTCGTAGTCTTGAATTTATAATGGAGACATTGTAGTGTAGACAATAAATACACATTTTTGTATATACCACATATGCCCCCATTTATCATTACACCTGTTCTAGTTTTCTCTACTGTTTTACATAAACACACTGACCCAAGCCACTGCAACCCTTAGAAATAAACCTACTGTTTCAAGCCACTGCAACATCATCCCTGAAGAAGATCCTATAGCTGTTGAAGGGGGACTGAAACATTTTGGAATAAAGCATATGGTATTTCAGAAAATCCAGAGGATTCTTTGTATTGACTATTTGGTTCATCTGTACTTACTTATGTGTATATGTTTTTTTTCATGTGCTTTGTCTTATGAAATCGTAATTTTGCAGAGGTGACTGGACTCAAACATTATTTTTGTTTTCTTTTTTAACCTAATTTATTAAAATTGTTTCGTTTTCAGAAGTGTGTTATGCAGTAAGCCACACTTTCTCAGTGGCCACATTATGTATGAGCCATAGGAGATGTGCACAGTCAGTGTATACAAAGCATTATAAATAGAAATATTTTTGGAGATGGCTTTAGCATTCATGCTCTTTGATTAAGTAATAACTGAATTTTTAACAGATTAAGTTGTTCTATCTCTTTGGCATTTAGGGTCCTTATTTATAACCCAGCAGACTGGTATCTGGCCTGTTTTGTTTCTGGGGGCGTATGAGGTTGGGTTGGATCTAGAAGATGGCAGTGTGTGGTAAGTACCTTATTCATGAATGTAGTGCAAGGATGTGTTTCCATTTGTAAATAATCTCTGCATGGTATCCTGATTACTTGATCTAATGATGTATGTATTATTGATCTCCGGGCAAAAATGGGTTCTCGTGACACCCTTTGTGAGAGACGGGGCAAGCAAATGACAGAACCTGATTATATTTCTAGATATTCGATCAGGGGATGTTGGAGGTTCCCGTCAGCCAGGCCCCCAGTCATTTCATGAAATGTTTTTTGGACTCAAGACCCTACTCATGTAGTTCAAATGTTACTTTGCTGCAACTTGTCGGGATGCTTGAAAGCACTCAGATATGATGAAAACCAGAGTCTTACTCCACTCAAAAATACTAGTGTTCACCCTTTGAGGCAGTCCTAGGTTGAAGAGATTTGTGGGAGGTCTTCCTGCTCTTTTGCTATAAATTCTGGTTCTTCAGCGTCAACTGTGAATTTGGTGTCCCACACCAATACCCCATATGCTAACGGAAGAACCCCACACCCACCCAGTAAGAGCAGGGAAAAGATCATTCTTGCCTTCTCATTTGGAAAAAGAAATTAAAGTGTTATCTGACTTCTACAGAATAAGATTAAATTAAGTTGTGATTAAATAGTTGTCTTCCCTTGGATCACCAATGGATAGTTACACGGAATCTGGCAAATGAAAGAAATGTGGACTAGGTGAACATTGTTCCATCTTAAAATAACAGCACCTTTCTGTGTTTAAAGCAAAGGCAAATATGATATGCTATCCATATAAAAGATCAGTAAGACGGTAAGACCAGTTGATTGATCCTGGAGAGACACTGTAGCATTAATATATGCACGGTTCCAAGCCATAGTCCACCTATGCCAGGAGATGAAAAGTTAGGCACATACCTTTAAAGAATAGGATATTTTGGTCCTGCCCAAAGGCTTATACTGCATGGTGTATTTCAGTGACTTGGGAGCAGTAGGGTAGCCTTGCTCACGATACAGAGGAGCAGTTGCCTGTTCTTTGCCTATGTTATAGCTACCCTTCAATTCAAAATACCTGAAAAAGCTGTTTAAATCTTTAAGCAATGTTAGAACTTGAGTTACAAAAAACTTCTCAGTGAACCTGCACTAGTCTGACTGAGATGTATGGAGTGACAATACCTACTATCCGAATTGGATGTGCGTTGATGAACGAAAGCCATTTGGAGGTTCTGGCAAAACATTAAAAAAAGCAAAATTACAATGCCCAAGAAAAGTATGTTTTGCGACAAAAGTGGTGCCGTCCTTTAAAAGTAAGCCCAACAAGCCATGTAAACCATGTCAATTGCTGAGGCGAGATGGGAACTATTGCATTGATCCATGGTACTGCATGCAAGAATAGCCTAGCTCCTGTGCTGCAACCTTTGGCTCTCTGGTTCTTCTGGACATCAACACCCATAAGTGCATAGTCAGTGGTGACATCAACACCCATAAGTGCATAGTCAATGGTGACAACACCCATAAGCGCATAGTCAGTGGTGAAGGATCATGCGAGTTGTAGTTAAAAACATCTAGATAGCTTTGGGTGGCAGACCTCTGGAGTTCATATCATATTCTTTGCACTGCAGTTATTGAGTTTTTATCTTTCGATAATCAAAATGCAGCATTATAAGCCCCAAAATGCAATGAAATAAATGAGGACTGTACGAGCTACTCATGCCTCAGATGGGCGAACTTGAGAGCTCCATCAGATGCATATTGCATTGGTAAGTCTCTTCACTGATCATTTGTCCCCTTTGGGTTGTACTGTATTAACTACACCCATTGTGAGGGTTATTCCCGACATATAATTGCATATACTTGGCCACAAGTTGCTCTGTGTAAGACCATTTTGAATGAAACCAGGATGGGATGAGTATGGGGTGACATGTTATTGAGACTCGGCATCATTAATATTTACCATCCACGCAGTGCACAACATAAACACACTTAAATCTGGTGCTTGATAGTAAGTGTTGTCATGACGCAACTCAGTGGTACTCAATTTAGCAACCTCAAAAAGATAAAGGGCTCAATCCACTGTACCCAGGGCACTTTGGCGCTGTAGGTTAAGTAAGCAGTGGCGTGAAGGTAAGTGTCATTGCATAGCAATAATCACTGACGATTAAACAGATAGGTCGGGAGCATTTCATGATGTTCAACAAGTCCTTCTCCATTCACAGCAAAGGAGGAAGAGAGTTCCATTGTTTTGCTGTAAACGAAAAGTAGGAGCAACCTCTGAATATCTCTCTTCTATGGGACGGAACTAGTATTGTTCAATCAAAGTGAGATCTTAGGAGGTTGCGTGGACAGTGGCATTGTAGTTTATGTGAAAGAAACGTTGGATTAGTAGCCTTTAAGGTTTAATGGACGAGGCAAGTGGTTTTGAAAATGATTTGCTTTTTCAGAGGAAGCCTGTGTGAAGAGAGCTGATCCCAGGAAATATACTCGATTTTAACATGAGCAGCATCCCTACCACAGCATTTTGTAATCTTCATAGACCTCCGAGAAATTTAACTGATAGTCTTAAAGTAACGCTATTATTAAAGTCTAACCAAGAAGGGACATGGTTATTCATTGCCATATCCTGATAATGGTCAGCAGCAGGAGAAGAGTCTTTAGTCTCCTAAAGTGGAAAAGAACAGGGCATGGAGACCAGTGAAACCTGGCACTTTACGGACAGTTCATAGTCAAAAGTGATCCCCAGATGGTTGACTGCATGCTTCATTAACATCCAGTACCCCTGTCTTGTCAGGATTTATGTTTAAGTAATTTGATGGACATCAGGCATTGCTTCACTCTTACGGTTGTAGGGTCTTTGCTACCAGATAACTTAACTAAGATCTGACTGTGGTCTGGGCAAAGCCTGTGACTAAAGCATGCACACATATACCAGAGGAGAGATCTTAACACTCTGAGCTATCTAACCCACAGTACTAGAAGGCACATGGTTACCTTTACATATTTACATTACCCAAATGTACAATCTGAGGTACATTTAATTTAATTTCGTCATTTGTATAGCACCTTTCACCATGCGTATGGTCCAAACGTACTGCAGGTTGAAAGCCCTCAGAGGGCCCGAAGTATGGGAAATGTTGGGAGGTGCTAGTATGCATGTTTGTATAATGGCCATTAAAAGTTATGAGGACTTGATTGAGTCCCTGCTAGCCACCCATATCTAATTGGCATGTGTATGGGCAGAGAGATGTGTTGGGAGACAGATGATTATGTCATCCATAGCTACTGCCCCTCCCCAATACTGCACAGGTGAGAAACATTACTCACTAAAGCAACCGTACCGCTGATATCCCAGGCAGGTACAACAGGAGATGGACACGATCTAAGCTAAAGATGGCAAGAATAAACTAACTGACAATGAAATAATACATGTGCATGGACAAGAAACGAAGCAGATGTGCACTCAACATAAAGGACGCGAACACTAGGTAACATATGCATTTATACATGAAGAATATTAACATGGCATCCATAAAGAAATGAAGAAATCTAACATAAGCAATGTATAAAAAGCTGAATACAACATAAACAGCATGAGATATAGTGCAGTTACATAGAAACGCATCAGTAACGGGCAGCCATCTTTTTCAAAATGAAGCCACAACCCACTTCCAAGTAAACGAAAGGCCTCAAGGCTTCACAAGGACTCCAAATTCTTTAATAACAAAATACAGACCTGTGCAAATCTCAGACGGTAGCTAGCAACCCAAGCCAAGGTCACCATGAATAAGGGAGGATAGGAACGTTGCAGTGAAAGCACGAGATAACGATTCCCAAGACTTGAGCCATATATGCTTAAGATTAATTGAGAGAACAACTAGCCTTTGTAAGCCAGGTACAGGACGACTATAAACCAAAGATTCTATGAAGAATAGCTCAAAAGTGTCCCCAGTGGTAAGAGAAACCATTACATTTGCAGTGATATTAGTTAAAATACCAATAAATACACTTTAAAATAAATCCAAGAATGGTTCCATGACACATGACTCATAATTGAAGAACACTGTCTATTAATTAGCAATGAACACAGATAAGACACCTGCCTTACTCCCTACACGCATACCCAGACACTAGATCCCACAAAAGGCCAAATACAAAGGGGTCACCCTGGCTCATGGCCTATAAATGAGGGATTCTATATTTTTTAATTGAAAGGAAAAAGCAGTCTGTTCACCTCTCTCCCATACTCCTGTCTGGCGCATGTCTTGACAAGCTGTCAGTTGGCCAAGGGTGGTCAGTAAGAAGCCCACCACTCAGAACCCCTGATGTTAGGCCACCCAGTACATATTATGCAAACCAATTGTTTATTATAGAGATGATGTCTTTTGTAGTATTATCAATTTAGAGGTGGTCTCAGGAGGAGCCATCAGATTATTGTTATCCAATCAGAAGTTGACAAGAGGATAAATTAGGGGTACCCTACAGAATGTATATGTAGTCAATTCTCTTAACCAATCCCTGTAACTCGCTGTTTTTTGTAATTAAGATTACAGTAGGTCACTTATGAGAAACATTGAGTATATAATCTTTTGTTTTTGATGAGCACGTCGTGAGCAATAACATTTTCTGCTTGTATGCTGTCCCTGCTTTATTTGGATGTCAATGAACCTGGGTTTTGCGTTGCACTTGGTCCATTTCCGTTATTGAGTCTGGTTTGATCTGGCTCCAGAACCTCTGTGTAATTTGGGGACTTTCCAGGCCATTTTAACAGACGTACACTAGGGAAATAAGCCGGTGGGTTTGTGTAAGCAGACAGTAATTTTTGTCGTGAAAGGTAGTTAAATTCTTATGGCAGAAGTGTTGTGCAAAGCGTCATTCGAGTTACATGTGAAAGCAGATGCATGTGGGTGTGGCCACGCCTTTTGCTCATTCCAAAAGCGTGGAGTGCGAGAAAAAAAATGCATTGGTTATAATGAAATTAAATTAAGTGGCTCCATTCAAGACCCCACTTAGAGATAACTGATTTGCCAAGTGTCACACTTTAGAATCCAGCCTTGCCGGTTACTAAATCAGCAGTATTCCTGCTTGATCGTTACGCACATGCCAGAATGCACTGGTTTGTGAAAGGAAAGCCCAGTGCTGGGAAAGTGGGTCCCAGTGAAATGGATGAAAGGCTACCTCATATTTGCCGTTTCTTTCCAGCTGATCCTCCAGGGCCCATCCTCGAAGTTTAAATGGTTGGAGGATAGCAGTTATTCATTAATACCATAATATTTGTTCAGCTAATAATTTAAACATAGCGGCAATCCTGCCAATCTGTCAGACAAGCAAACATTTCAAATTTGACCGTTTGCATCCCTTAGCCTAACTACAGTAAGTAAACAGTTTTCTTGTTAAGAACAAAAGCTATATATAATAAAAAATGAATGTATAAATGTTTAAAATATGTGGAAAAAAGTGTGAACACAATTAGAGCCGAAAGGTAGATCCAATTAGACCAGAAACTAAAGGTATTACCCAATTTTGCCGACCTACGCTTTTGTCAAATTACTTTTTGCAGATGTGTTTCCCACTTTTGTTTACTGCAAAATGCAGCTGATAATATGCGGTAAGGTATATAGAAGCGGGGGCATAAAGGGGTTTGTGGGGGTCTCCCTCACATTTTGCTGTGAAATAATTGGGCAGAAGTGTAGATCGGTAAAATAAAGTTGGCAAACATTCTTAGATCCAGACTAAAATCTCCTGTTTACAGCACAAAACCCTGCTGTGCTCGGATTCATGTCACCCCACTCCAGCATCTGGCGCCAACATTTGCCTTTAGCTTCACCCATTTCATAAAAGTGGGAGCTCTTCGCACAAAGTGGAGAAACTGCATTGAACTTGGAGTGGACTTTGCTTCTGATCCCAGTTCAAGTGTGATGTGTAGAAAGGAAAAATAGCTAGAAGTGTGTTCTTATCTGCTACTATTTGACCTTTCACTGCTCGTAGGACATATACAGCCTAATTTTCGTAAGAAAGCATTGAAGTCCTGGCAGTGACAAAATAGCACTCGCAACACATGTTTTGTGTGTTATGTACTAGTTTCACGCCTATGGAACCTCTTGTGCCGGTGGTATACCCCACTTTTGCCGAATGCCAATTTTTATTGACTGCATTTTAGCCACATTTTGTACAACTTTTTTTATTTTTACCACAGATGGTATGTTTGGGTAATATCAATAAAGGGGAGTGGCGAAGGGCGAGTTGTGGGGGGTCTCCCCCACTTTCTGTGAAAAAAAAGTTGTTAAAACTGTGAATTTTCCATTCCCCGTAAACCCCCCAACATCGGCAAACCTTCATAGGCGACCGTGCTGTCATTTGGACGTATTCGGGATCCAGCTAAAAACGTCTATCTGGATCTGGGGGGATCAATTTGCACCCTTTATTTGTTTTAGTGCTTTAGCCAGGATTGGAACTGTGGTCGTTAAGATCTGGGGCGAGACACTATCCAGAAGACCACTTCAGCCTCTGCTCAGGATGCCTCTGAAATGATGGTATTCTGCAGGCAGCTTGTTAGGTTTACCCCTCCTGTAGGTTATTTTCCAGGTGTTCATGAATGATCTTCTGAGAGGCATATTTAATGGGGAGAGTGGGGGCAGAACAACTAGTTGAATCTCCCAATGCTGCATTTCCATTTCCAGCACCAAATATGAACAAGGCACTTTCCAAATACCTTTGAACAACACAACATGTCACCTGAGCCACCCAGTAGGACCAACATACATGGCTGCCCCTCATTAATCCTCTTGTCAACCAAAAAAAGGCACACATTAGGAAAGTGGTACACGAAAACTACAACAAACAGTCCCACAAATGATGCTACTGTAATGCATTATGGTTTGCACGTTATGTGGCCAGAGAGCTAGCACGGCCCCAGTCCTGCGCGTGCGTCTGTCCTCTCGTGGCATCGGGGGCGCAACGCTTCCAATAGCGCTTTGTCGCTGTACTTACCCAACACAGGATGGAAGCGACCAGCACCCTCGTACGCGAGACGCCCTGCATCCTTCAAAGTGCCCCCCACCGGCACCTTAGGGGAAACGCCGAGGGAGCCCGCGTCCCTGAGAGTTCCACTCTGGGGCAGGGGTGCCACCGGCTCCGTGTATTGGGCGCGGCAGGTGACGGGGTCGCGGTGCTGGACCCGGTTCTGCAGGAGCCTGGCTGCCGAGCGTGCTATGCCCAGGCGAGAGCGTGAGCGTACACTTTATTCGACTAATGTCCTGCTGTAGAGCAGGAAGCGCGCTCGGGCGGTGCGGGGACCAATCCCGAGCCACCGGGGCTGTAAAAGCGGCTTTTATATTAACTGGGGATAGTTGTACTACAGGAGTATTTCATATTTCAGTTCCTGTTATTTATAATACTGCCTGAGTAACTACGCGTTCTTGTATGGCGTACGCTGCAAACTGAAGTGCCTCAGGGTGCACATTTGGTGCTCATAAAAGGGCCCTGCACTGGGTCCTCAAGCCCCCTGTCCTTAAATAAACAGAACAGTAACAGTAAGAATAGAGATTTGTGTAACTGGAAAAGATAGCTTCAATGTTTTAGCAACATTACATAGGAATGCATTATAACATAATGCTAAGCAATGAAAGTCCTGCCATATAAAACCTGCATAGTGGTTCTGATTAATGTGGGGGAGTTTTTGTTGCATAAAGAGGAGTCCTAGTCTGTTATGTCGCTTGCCGTGATTCGCAATCGCGTGGTGCCACTGCCCAGTCACCCTCCAGTCACGTTAAAGCAAATAGAGTAATCTCTCCATCGATTGGACAACATCCCCTGGAGTTGATGATCAATTTTAAGGAATGAAGGTTTTGCTGCCAAAGGGCAACAGCATGCCCCCACACCACCACTCCCAGCTATTCCAGAACCTGCCACGGAGACCACACCACACAGGTCTGCCAGTGTACCCCAGCCTTGTCTTGGAGGAGCACCCCCTGATATTTCTGGATTGGGGCACACACACACTGTCAGGGCAAGTCAATCGTGACCTGCAGCACCCACTTGTATTTCTTCACCGGACCTGTACGCAGCTCTACCAATGTACCTCGATCTTGACCTGCAGCATCCACTGATAGGTTATTACCGCTGCCCCCTCCCTCTATTACTGCCGGTCCTGCACCCTCGTCACAGTTCTCACTAGATGAGGCCTTTGCCCTCCACAGAACCCCTCCCAAAATTCTTCTACGCCCCTCCCCTGTTATACTTACCAGTATCATTTTAGGCTTGTGACACTGGGCCTACTCCTGCTTTTTCGTTCTGTGAACTTCTCATAGGGGAGACCCAGAGCTGGGAATGCTGGCCTCCTGAAGGTTCAGGAGATGGAGGAGTGGGTGGATTAGAATTCTGAAAATGAAAGAATTCATTAAATGTGTTAATGCTGTGCACCTTACTGGCAACTGTATCCAGCGCATGCTTCTCCCCATGGTTGTTGAGCAGTACGGTAGCTGTTGCAGGGTCAGTAAAACTGATCTCTTGATTTTATGGTTTTGGTCTCATTACGACGGTGGCAGCCACGGTATGAATGGTGCCGTTAAGGGACCGGCACCGTTCATACCGGGCCACCACATTACGAGTTCTGCAGCGGGTCCCACTCTGTACACCTGGCCAGGCCAGACGTGCTGAGCGGCACCCGCTAGCAGAACAGGATGCTAACAACGGACCGGTCATTAACGGGTCCGTTGTTAGCATCCTCCCCATTCCCATTGAGCCCTATGGGAGCTCAAATGGCATAGGGGATGTACCGGGACCGGGTACCGCGAATGGGAATTACCGGGCCCGCAAAGGTCGGAATGGCCCGGTAATTCCCATTTTGCGGGACTCGGACCTGTGTTTGGGGGTAGCCATGCCACTAAAAACGGCATGGCTACCTCCAAACTCGTAATGAGGCTTGTCTCACAGAACATTGATACAGAGTCAGCCCTGACAAAGGACCTTTGGTCCAAAATGCATTGGTGAGGTGGCCATCTCCCTCTGTGTTAATTTGGTGAAGAAGCACACCAAGAAGAGACAAATAAGAGGAAGAAGTGCCTCAAGTTGTTGTTAGAATGCAGGACTTTTGAAGTTCTCATCATTGATTTGCGTGTGTGCGTAACTAGAACTGATGGTTTCTCCTGAGGATTCTGGTCAGGCTATCACATTTTCTGCAGGGAGTGCCCGTTCCTGACAAGTGCCCTCTTTCGCACATAGTAGTGCCTCCATTTATGGGGTAAGGTGGTAGATGGCGTGACACTGGAACACTTTCCTAATAGGCCGCACAATTAGCGGCTCATGCGTCAGGAACCCAGAAAGGAACCCGGAAGGACTGCAATGTCAGTGGCAGCTGCACATATCAAGGCACCGGCAAATGTATGTTGTTTTTCAGATGTGTATACTGTAATACAACTAAGGCCATATCGAGATCCTCTTGCAGGCGCCATTCTTCGTGAAGGCACGAAGGTTCCCATTCAGAACTTCATAATAGGGAGGGAAGGGACTGCTCCAGCGGGAGAAGCAGGTCTAGAAGAGATTGCTCTTCTGGATGGCGAGACTCTCCACGAAGAGACCATTCCATACACAGGTCATGCAAATGGACTCCAGTTTGTATCTTACCACTTCTCCGTACTGGGTATTAGCAAACGCAGGGACGGACCCTCGCCTTCTGGCCTACCTAAAAAAGGAAGAGTTTCCGAATCTTAGGACAGTTCAGAGGGCTACCGACTGGGGGTAGCAAGATCCAAAGATGGTGGGCCATCCTAGATTCCAGTGCAAGTGTTACCCAGTACAGTATGTGCTCACAAAGCTTTCTGAGAACATTAAGGTTGATTCTAAGATCCCTAAGCTCACTTGGAATGCCCTGATGGCCACTGAAGACGTGGCACCGTGAGGCACAATTGATAAAAAAGTGGAGGCCAAAATCTTGAAGGCATATGCAGTGTCCAGTCTGCCCATGTGCTCTGGGATGTGGTGTATATGTCACAATCCACCTAGCAAGACTTTGAGAAGCTCTATGTATACCTGGAGAAGGATGATGATGGTAGCAATACTTTAGCCATGATGGAAAGGCAAATCCGGCTTATGTCCGAAACAGCCATGGATTCCATTACTGCAGCAGCCCTAACAAGAAGCACTTCAGTCACAGCCCGCGTAATAGTCACAATATGTTACTGGAAATTGCATACTACACAGAAGGGAGTAGTGCTGCACATGCCACTTGTGGGTGAGACGCTCTTCAGCCCAGAGCTTTACAGTATTGTCAAGAAGACATTTGAGAATCGCAAGCATTCTTATCCTCTTCAGGGCAAGTCCGCTCAGTCCAAGAAGAATCATTCCAGACCCATTGTGTTTAAGAATACAAAAACGCATTCAGGGGGTGCACAGCAACGAGGATGGGAAGCTTCTTCAAGCAGAGGAGGAAACTCCAATCCGACTGCGTCAACTAGCTCTGGGAGGCCTCATACTGCCTGACTGTGGGAGGCCAAAAGAGCGAGGAATGGTTCCCGTCCGGAGTTACCTGAGGCTCTACTGACAACTGGATGAAAATACTCTTGAATTCATGGGCACGCAATATTGCGAAGAACGGTTACAGAATTAGGTTTTGAACAGGACAGCCCACAGAAGAATGTAAGTATTGAGGTTGCTGAGCAGGAGCAAGGCAGGGGCCTTTATGCCATAGTTTTTCTGGTTTTCAGGAGTAAGGAAATTGAACGTTTTTGCACATTTTTAAAAGCTGGTGATTTAAACCCAAGTTACTAAGGGTAATCCAAATGTGGACCCCTTCTTGCTTCTTCAGGGATCAGCAGTGCTAGATTGAGCATACAACCAAGTCAGTGGGCCTGATCACGACCTCGCGGTAACGCTAACGCTATTAGCGCGGGGGCTATTAGCGCGACCGCCATAGCCCCCGGCGCTAATAGCGCGGGATCACGAGTTGGGCGGACTTGGAAGTCCCCATTCCCCATTGAGCCCATTCGGGAATGCCCCATTCCCCATTGGGCTCAATGGGGAAAATTTGCGCTCTTACCGCTGGCGGATTTCCCGCCGGCGGTAATAGCACGAATTTTCGGCGGATTTCCCCCCAGCCAAGAGCTGGGGTGAAATCCGCCGAAGCCCTGATTCGGCGGACCCTTAAATCCGGCAGTAATAGCGCTACCGCCGGATTTAAGGGTTACCGCCGAGGTATGTTTTATGTTAACAGGCAGGAGGGAACACAAATGGAATCTCTATTGCTTCTCTCAAACCAATTGATGAACTAGGCAGAGCAGAACCAGGTGGCAATTTTAGCAGCTCATGTCCAGGGCTCCTTGAACACCAAAGCAGACCGCTCAGAGCCCTCCTCTTTCCACACAACATCCACATTCACCATTAAGCAGATGACACGCAGATCTAACTCAATATATCCTCCATCAAAGATATCCACTTGCTCAAGGCCTGCCTCACATTGTTCCAGTCCTGGATGTCCAGTGCTTACCTGAAGCTCAACTCCTCCAAGACTGATTTCCTACTGCTGACCAACAACACAGAGCACCCTGACATCCAGACATGGCTCTCTGCAATGAACCTCGAGGGATTCACACCTTAGCTGGACCCCTGTGCCAAGTCCCTGGGGTTCAAAAACAGAAAGGTGTTCCGCCAGGAAATAACTTATCTATAGAAACAAATTCTTATTCAATTTTTGGTATTGGCGGTAGCAGAGTGCTTGGTAAAATGATGCTCAAACCTGGCAGTATAAATCAAAGGCAGGCAAATTGAAACTTTGTAAAATTCAAGAAGACAACTTATTATTTGATGCCTTGCTTGTTGCAAGTTATTTATTTAAAAAAATAAGTCAATTACTATACCCTGTCTTCAGACAAATGGACAAACACACATATATTTCTTTTGTGAGAGTAATACAATGAATATATTAAACATGAAGCAAACATATATCAAAAGACATGGTTCGCAGAATGAAAACATTGTCAGTCAGGCGGCAGACGGGAGAACAAACAATTTGTTCAATGCTTACAGTCTGTGAAGTTCCACCAAAATCCTCGCTATCTGACTAAACATATGACTCAACCAATAAAAAGGCCATATTGAGCTAATCATGGGTTCAAGGGTCTACATAGAGCACAGTTCTAATAATTATGACTCTACAGCCATGCAACTGTGTCCATAACTGCTTCACAGGGGGCTGTACATTTTGACAGTAAGGTAGTAATACTCTGCCTTCCTCAGGACCAAAATATAAAGTAAAATAGTAATATCACTAGGTTTGATTTTTAACTAAATAAAAACACTGTGACCGTTGCTAATTAGTAACCCTTATTGCCAATGAAAACACCCTTGTGACACCTCCACCAATAGAGGTACAGGACACCATTACCAGAGACAAATCAACATTTTGTGAACTCTTTCTATCCAGTAGGTGGGCGGCAACCCCTAGCCAGTGGACTCACCCTTATTGTTCCATAAATGTTCCTCCGTAATGATGGAAACCGAAGACTGTTCTCATGAATACGTCTACGTAAGTGGCCCACCATGTGCAGAGCACATAGCTTTATACCTACAAGAAGGTATAATTCATCAAAGGGAATGCATCACCAGGGCTCTTACAAGTGCATACAAGCCGTAGTCCTACACTGTGTAGATAAAGAACGGGAACATACCTATAGTTTTGGTGTAACCATATTCACGAAAGGGACAAATGACCCCTCAGAAATGCTGGCACCTCTATCGTAGCTCGAGAAGCTGCACTGCATAAACTGCTTTCCAGGGATTTTATGGAAGATATAGAGGCAGGGGAACCAAACCTGCTATATTGTATTGGATGCACAAGACAGCCTGTAAAAAGCAATAGGGCCACTGTATGTACCCAGACTCACAAGTTAGTAAGTAGTGATGTTCTGAGATGGCCTGTCAGCTCCGCGTCAAGGCTACCATTCTCAGCCACACTCGAGGCGTTGCTTCTATATTGCCGTGTTTGGGAGATGAAAGAGAGAGAAGGCAGGTGTTGCTAAATTATATATGTTATCCTGGTAGCCCAAGCTTGGCAATCAGTGGTCACTATGTATCAGAATCGCAGTAACCTGCTGTGTGAAATAATTCTCTGTGGGACTGCACTGCTACGTGTCAGTTGCCCCTGGTAACCCCTCCCGATGTGGACGTGGGGGTATCAGCAGACATATAGCCTTGGGACCTCAAGGCCGGATTGTAGATGCAAGTAAATGTCCCCCGGGTAGTTAGACTAATAATGTCGCTCTGTTTGAAGGTGCACAACACCATTGTCTATCATTGTGAGCATTGCAGAGTCTCAACAGTTCATGTGTGCAGGCACACGAGAACTGACTGTTGTAGATAGAAGAATGGTTATGCCAGCCCTTATGTGCAATGGAAGCAACTGGTGGTTAGCGATATCTCACATCTAGTGGAACTGTACTCTAACTGTGCTAGCCACTCCAGAAAGAATTATGAGCATTGGCCCGCATCACATCTGGACAGAACTGTGAATATTAGCTTGTGTCACATTTAGACAAAACTGTGAATATTAGCTTGCGCCACATTTAGACAGAATTGTAAATATTAACTTGCGCCACATTTATACAGAATTGTGAATATTGGCTTGCGCCACATCTAGACAGAAATGTGAATATTTGCTTGCCTCACATTTAGACAGAATTGTGAATATTTGCTTGCGCCACATCTAGACAGAAATGTGAATATTAGCTGGCGCCACATCCATCCAAACAGAACTGTAAATATTAGCTAGCATCACATCTAGACAGAACTGTGAATGTAACCTTACACCACTTCTAGATATAATTATGGCGATTAGCAGGCACCAGATCAGGAAAGAATTGTGAAGATTTGCGATGCCACTAACCAACCCCACTGAAAAAAAGAATCTCACCCCTCTGCATGCATCTTTCAAACTCTAACCAAACACAACCACACCTCTAAAGCACACTAAACTGCATGCGCTTCACTACACTGCAACAACAAAACGAATCACACATAGCCTTTGCGCAACAGAACACGATGGCTACCAACTGTAAGCTGCAAAAAGCACATCACAGCTCTCTTGGACTTTTCCCATTCGGTCTTACTAACTCACCCTACCCTCTTTCCTTTTCAGATCCTCCAGAGCACCAGGGGACCAATCTGGTGGTGATAGTGTGCGGTACAAATGTCCTTTAACATTAACATATGCATAGGTAAGGTGCTAATTGAAAAGTGGCGCCATAAATTGTCGTTGGGGTACCTGATTAAGCAGATATTGCTTATTGGTAAATGGTAGTACTAGAGCCATGTGCAAGTCTCTTAATGCTATTTAAAGATGTACCAAGCCATTGCATGTCTATGCGAGCTTAGCACGGTTCCTAAAGTTCGCGCTTTCGGGCGCAAGAGAATACCTGTTGTGCAAATAATTGTATGCTCGCCCTTTTGTGTATTGGAGACCAAATGTCTATTGACTAGTGGGTGTGATAAAGCCACGTGCACGTTTCTAAATACTATTTAGGAGCCGACTGTCTAACGTAGGTACTTAACGGGAAAGAAAAAGCAATTGAGCCATGAGAACATAGGCATAAGCTGCAGTGTACATTAAGTTGGAGGCTATAATGGAGCCCCCTATGCGCCCCTATATGCTCTTAGGCGCCACAGCCTAAGTCAGGTACTTTATGTGTGAGCAACAGGCGAGCTAAGTTTCGGATGGTAGAAATTGTGTGCTATAGCAAGTCAGAGGTGACTGCAAATTCCCAGTCCTTCTTGAATGTACAGACTAGTTGAAAAGCATTCTACAGGGAAGGTAGAGTCTGGAAACAGGCCCGTCTGTAACTGAAGGAAAATGTATCAATGAGTTTACCAATAGTTTGGCATTTCTTCATTCAGGACTGCTTCTAGGGTGTTAAGGCAGTGTATCCATCGTGCCTCCTTATTAAGGAGGATTTTTTTGTGAGTTTGTCACATGTTTGACAAAGTCCAGTACCCACCAGAGCAAGTCATTTGTCGATTGTTGGTACTCAATGAAGTGAGAGACTAGTGCAGCAGAGTTGTTTCTGCATCGAATCCTTGAGTGATGTTGATTGATCCTGATCTGGAACGCTCTTGTTGTCTGGCCTACATTGAAGTCTGCATGGGCACTGTATGTAGCACACCACATTCAATGCTTTGCAGTTTGAAAGGAACCTGAGTTCCCACATTCTCTCCTAGATTTTAAAAGATTGTGTCTTTTTGGTGAACCTTCACACCTTGCAGTTTCCACAAGGGAAGTGGCCCCTTATGGGGCGTAGTTCCCAATTGGAGTTGGTAGCTCTTTCCTATTTGGGTCTTGAGTGGACCAGTTTGTCCTTCAAATTGCGAGATCTCTTGAAGGTGAAAAGGGGCAGCGACATATTCGGCATACATGCACCCACCATGGGCCAATATTTCCTGATCATCTTTTTAATGTCATAGGAATTTGGGTTGCATATGGTTACACAGGTTAATCTATTCTCTTTGTCACTCTAAACCGTCGGTTCCAACAGGGTTTCCCTCAATACAAACCAAGTCCTCTTCATCGAATGGGAGATACATTTCTTTGGATATCGCTAATAAGGGAGTAGTTTCTTACCTGTAACTCCATTTCTCCAGCGTTGGTATCTTTCATGGATTCACATGCTTAGAATATTCCCCGTCGTCAGACTGGGAACCCTCGGTACACATATATAGTCGTTTCCTATAGGAAAAAACTTCCAACACTTGTGTGTCCTATCCACCTCTACGTCCTCTCCGGGGCCGTCCACGCATGCCCCATAGGACGTAATGGTATAAAAGCCCCGCCCCCGCGGGTCCCGTCAGATTTCGGCCCCTCCAAAGTAGAAAGGGGGGAACCTGTTTATGCACATATCTTGTACATTGCATTTCGGGGAGGCTGGTGGGCGCATGTGAATCCATTAAAGATACCAACGCTGGAGAAATGGAGTTACAGGTAAGAAACTACTCCCTTCTCCAGCATTGGATCTTTCATGGATTCACATGCTTAGAATAGATTGTATAGCAGTATCCTAGAAGAAGGAGGTGAGAATGCAATGCAACATACATCACAAAAACAAACCACTCCCAGTCCAAATATATATATGCACGTAAGCAGCAACATATTTTCTGATATAAACATATTCATAATACATACATATATATATATATATATATATACTTAAAGCCGACACATCATGGAAAAAACCAACATAGGCAAGGTAAAAGACAACAGCTTCACCATATTTGGCTTACCTCATTGAAAAAGATGGCGCAGCACTGCCCTTCCCATCTGTACTTCATCCGCATGCTGCCTTTCCAGGCAGTAATGGCGTGTGAACGTGTGTGGGACTGACCATGCCGCCGCCTGGCAGATGTCTGTCAGAGGAATTCCTGCCCATAGCGCCGCGGAGGAGGCTGTCGATCTCGTGGAATGGGCTCTAGGGTGCCCTTGTAGGGGTCTCCCGGCCTTGGAGTGACTAAAAGCAATCGCCGCCGAGACCCATCGAGCCAGTCCTTGCTTGGAAATTGCCCTTCCTCTCGTCGACGGACCATATGCGATGAACAGCTGTCTGGTAGTTCTGAGTTCTTGCGTTCTTTGCAGATAAAACTTTAACGCTCTTTTCACATCAAGCGTATGAAGAGCCTTTTCCGCCGTCGACGACGGGGTCGCAAAGAAAGTAGGGAGAGCAATGGTCGAGTGTTTGTGATAGACCGTCGGCACTTTCGGGATGAAAGTAGGATTAGTTGATAGTATCACTTTGTCCTTAAAGAATCTCATATATGGAGGGTCTATGACTAATGCCTGTAATTCCGGCACTCTTCTAGCTGACGTAATGGCAATTAAGAAAGCCAGCTTCCACGATAGGAACTGCATGGATGAAGAGGACATTGGTTCGAAAGAGGGCTTCATTAAGGCCGCCAACACCACATTTAGACTCCACGATGGTGGGAACCGCTTCGTAGGGGGAAAAGTTCTAAAGAGACCCCTCATGAAATGTTTCACCAGTCTGTCGCTGAATAACGGTGAGGACTGTCTCCTCCTCGTGAACCTTGAGATGGCCGCCAGGTGCACTTTGATGGATGACGAGGATAGCCCACTCTCTGCTAGGTGAAGAAGATACAGTAAAATTTGTTCAGGAGATACTTCCAAAGGCCGTATTTCGTGCTGTGCTTGCCACCACATACAGAACCTTCGCCACTTGCATATGTATGACTTGTTAGTGGAAGGAGCCCTAGCCGCCTGTAGAATTCTCCGGCAATCCGACGAGACTTTCAAATTGCCAAATTCTGCAAAGTCAGGAGCCAGGCCGTCAGGTTGAGGCTGTCCGGATTGTGATGCCACACCGTTCCCTTGTCCCTGGATAGGAGATTCGGAACTTTCTGGAAAGTTATCGGTTGTTCCAACGACAGATGTAGTAGGTCGGAAAACCACGGTTGTCTCGGCCAATACGGTGCCACTAGAATGACCCGGCATTTGTATCTGCGAATCCACTGTATTGTCCTCCGTATAAGGGGAAACGGAGGGAAGGCGTACAGGAACTTGTCTGTCCACGGAAATGAGAACGCTTCCCCTAGGGATCCTTTCTGAGGCCATCTGCTCGCGAACTGCTCGCATTTCTTGTTTTCTTTCGTTGCGAAGAGATCGACTGAGGGGTGACCCCACCTTTTGAAGATTTTTTGCAGCTGAATGGTGTCCATCTCCCACTCGTGTATCTGAGCCATGCTCCTGCTCAGGGAATCCGCTTGTACGTTCTTCACTCCTGGGAGATGGTGAGCCACTATAGATATGTTGTGTTTCAAAGCCCAATGCCATACCTTTTGAGCCTCCACAGAAAGGGTCCTGGATCTCGTGCCGCCTTGTTTTATCAAGTAGAACATGGCTGTCGTGTTGTCTGTCAGCACTCTCACTCTCGACCCCTTGATATGTGGGAGGAATGATCTCAAGGCCCATCTCACTGCCCTCAGTTCCAGCACATTGATATGTAGGCGTGAATCGGTGGGAGACCATCTGCACTGGGTTTGGTGGTTGTCCATGTGTGCTCCCCAGCCCGTCAGGGATGCGTCCGTGATGATGGTATTCTGAAATTCTGGTTCTTGTAGAGGAACCCCTCTGTCCAGGTTGTGAACGCTTTTCCACCACTGGAGGGCTCGGATGATACCGTCGTCGTCGACGGTTATCCTGTCTGACCACCGGCCCGTGGCCTGCTTCCATCTGTCCGCTAGGAATTCCTGTAGAGGCCTCATGAACAATCGACAGTTGGCTACTAAGTGGATGCAAGAAGCCATGGAACCTAGGATCGCCACATACTTCCTCACTGAAAGTGTGCCATGTAAGCGTAGTTGACTCGTCAGTCGATTGATCTTTGACATTCTGTCTAGGGAAGGTTTCACTATTCCCGACTGGGTTACGAATTGAGCACCCAATAACTTTAAGTTCTTTGATGGCCTTAGAGAGGACTTTTCGAAGTTCACTGCGAACCCCAGTCGTTGCAGAAGCTGTAAGGTGGTCTGTACGCTGTTGTTGGTCGACGCCGAGGAGGATCCCCTCACAAGCCAGTCGTCGAGGTACGGGTATACATGATGCCCTTTCTTTCGCAGCCAGGCTGCCACGGGTGCCAAACATTTTGTGAACGTTCTTGGGGAGGATTTGAGACCAAACGGGAGCACTGCGAATTGGTAGTGTGTCTGACCTACCATGAACCTCAGAAACTTACTGTGTTTTTGACACATAGGGATGTGGAAGTACGCGTCCTGTAGATCTAGAGACGCCAAAAAATCTCCCACTTGAACGGACCTGATCACTTCCTGCAGCGTGAGCATTTTGAATTTCTGGCTCTGTAAGGTCTTGTTGAGGTCGCGTAGGTCGAGAATGGGACGCCATTTTCCGTTCGGCTTTTTTACCACAAAACACCGTGAGTATACCCCTTGGCCTTTCTGCGATGCAGGGACTAACTCTATGGCACCTTTTTGTAACATAAGTGCTACTTCCTGCAGTAAATTGTTCAGATGTGGTTGGGGTAGGGGTATCGGTGGACACTTTGGAGGTTTGCATTTGAATAGTAGAGAATGTCCGTACCTCACTGTGTCCAACACCCACTGATCTGTTGTGATGTTTTCCCATTCTTTGACGCAGCTTGACACTCTTCCTCCCAGAACGGTGCGCTTCCCGTCATTGCTGGTCTTTCTGTTTGCTCGTCGACGACGAATAGGTCGGTCGTCTCTTGGATGACTGGAAGTTTCTGCGCCGGCTTGAGTTTTGAGAGGCGCGTCTATATCCTTGGGAAGGGTATGCCGATCTGCCAAAGGATCTATCCCTGGGTGTAGAAAATCTTGAGTTGCCAGACGCCCCTCTAAAGGGACGAAAGGATCGAAAGTGTTTACCACTCTGAAGAGCACCCAACGAACGTGCCGTATCCGAGTCCTCCTTCATGCCCTTCAAGGCCTCGTCCACCTTTTCTCCGAAAAGAAGGTCACCTTCGAAGGGCATGTCCAATACTTTATACTGCACCTCGGGCCTGAAGTTGGTGCACTTAAGCCAAGCCTGGCGTCCTAGAACAACTCCGTTGTTTATCTGCTTAAAGCCCGAATCTGCCAGGTCCACCGCTATGTTAATAGCATGATTCGACGCCTCTTCGCCCTCTCGTACCAGAGACATCGCCGTTCTTCTATGTTCCTCCGGAAGGTGGTCCAGTATAGGGGCTAGTCTGTGCCACATCTCCCTGTCGTACCTGTCCACAATAGCCAGAGAGTTGGCTGCTTTCACAGTTGCAGCACCCACAGAAAGAACCTTCTTACCAAACACGTCTTGGTGCCTTGCCTCATTATCCGGAGGGGTAGAGCACTTGTGTTGGGCCTTCGCTTTCCTCGTCGCCGCTGCCGACACCACTGAATCAGGTGTAGGTTGGGACGAAAGACACTTCGGGGTAGAGTCTGGCACTTTAAATTTCTTTTCAATGCGGCCTTTGACGGCCGGTTCAGAAAACGGGTGACGCATGGTTTGAACACCCTCTTTCCAGACATGATCTAAAATGGGTATTGAGAATATTGAACGTCTATTCTTACCCATATGGTCGAATAGAAAGCAGTCCTTTTTCTCCTCCTGCTGGGCCAGACCAAACTCCTTGCATGCTTTTTCCATCATTGAATGAAAAGCGCCAATATCGTCTGGTGGCGATGGGTGAGTGGGGCTCTTTGGTGTTTCCAGTTCCACATCCGAAACCCAGGATGGATCCCTAGATGGAGACAGGGAGATATCCGATGCTGACCCACGGTCAGATAAAGAGTCCGAAAGCTCACCCTCCTCCTGGACTACTGGAGTCACCGGAACTCCGATCGTTTTGGTTGGACGGTGTGACGGGCCGGGTTCGTCGACGGGGGGGGTCGACACCACAGGTGGAAGCCTTTCATCCAACGATTTTAGCAGCGAGTGTAAGGAGGACAGGACCTCCATGGACAGGGCCGATTGAGAGTTTGGAATTTTGGTAAACACCTGAGAGCAGGTTGCTCCTGATGGCGACTTGGCTCGTAGCCCAAGGTCTTCCGGGCCCGCAATCCTGAAACCGTCGTCTTCCTTCGAGGAAATCGACACTGCTTGTTCCTGCAGTAACGTGTCCGGCAACCCCAGATCAAAAACTTCTGGCCTCCAGGCCAGAACTTCGGTCGACGAGGACATCGTCGCCGTCGTCTTCGGGTTGATGACGGGGGAAACCAACTGCATCAGAGGCAGTGAGGACACTGACTGGTTCGTCGTCGTCGTCGACAGTGGGCCTGCAGGTGGCTTAGGCGGTCCCGCCTTAACGGTGCTCTCCCTGCATTTATCCGATTCTCTACTCGTGGCAGATCTATGAGGATCGCCCGAGGAGGATTTTGGCCTTTCCTTTCCTTGTTTTTTCGATGATGATGATGATGTCTTTTTTGCAGATTCTTTTGAAGAGCCCTTGGAAGAGTGGCTTTGTGGAACATCCTTTTCCGCCGGTTGTCTTCTTCGCCGGTGGTTCCGAAGAGGTGGAACGGCGCGGGGCTTCCGATGTTTTCGTCGAGGCCACGCTGCGCACGGAGCCCACCTCCGACTGAGGGTATGCTCCCGCCCTGTCATTTAACCACGATACCAGCCGCCGACTTCGATCTTTCAGGGTTTTCTGGGAAAAACCCTTACATATTTCACACTGGTCTGCCGAGTGGTGAGGGTGGAGGCAATAAATACAATCGAGATGGCCGTCCCCCTCATAAACCTTCTTCAATCCGCACGTGGTGCACGGGCGAAAAAGAGGTTTGCCCGACATTCTGGTAAGACCAAAAAACCTCAGGAGCTCGTTCGGTCAACCCAGCGAGTAATTTCAATGATAGCCTAGAAAGTAGAGACTACGCGAAGAGATCCCACTATCTTTGGAGACGGTTGAAATCTGACGGGACCCGCGGGGGCGGGGCTTTTATACCATTACGTCCTATGGGGCATGCGTGGACGGCCCCGGAGAGGACGTAGAGGTGGATAGGACACACAAGTGTTGGAAGTTTTTTCCTATAGGAAATGATTATATATGTGTACCGAGGGTTCCCAGTCTGACGACGGGGAATATTCTAAGCATGTGAATCCATGAAAGATCCAATGCTGGAGAAGGTACAGTTGCGTCTGATCTGAGGCGCATGAACTGACCGAAATTGTGGTGACCTTAAAGTCTTCAAATTGGCTTGTTATCTCTCTTAGTTTATCCTTGGCATTAGTAATTGAAGCATTGTTACGGATCTTAAATCAAAGTCTCTCTGTATTATTGCCCCAATGTGTTGTGCTGTTGGGATTGTGAGTACAATCAGATCCCGGCTACTTGGGCTCAACATTGACAGACACCTCACGTTCAAACAGCATATAGCAACAAAGACACAATCGGCCTGGTGCCACCTTTCTCTTCTGTGGAAAATCAAGCCCTTCATCCCAGAAAACAACTTCAGATTCACTGTCCAAGCCTTGGTCCTCTCCCACCTGAATGTTGGTAATGCCCTTTTTGAAGGTCTTCTGGCGACTACCCTGGCACCCATGAAATGTATTCAGCATGCTGCAGCAAGACTCATTGAAGGACTCTACAAATTCGACCACATTATCCCGACCTTCATCGAACTGCACTGGCTCCTACTGCAAGCCTGTATCATCCTCAAATCCTGTTGCATCATCTACAAGACTGCCAATCCTGAAGTCCCCAAGCTACCTCACTGAGAAACTCAGCATCTCTGGTGGCATGCGAGCCACCAGAAGTAGGAAATTTGCAGACTTGAATTACGACAGTGCAGGAAGGAAAGAACCAGATGAAAGGCCTTCTCTGTAAACACTGCAAGACTCTTCTCCCCATCAACATCAGACTTGCCCCATCACTTTTACAGTTCAGGAAAGAGCTCAAGACTTTCCTCTTCAAGGAATGGCTCCTCCTTAACACCTAGGTCCGCACACCCTGCACTCCCCAACCTACCTGCGACTCAGTGATCTGCTCCCCACTGTCTTCCACACATAACATACTGCCAATTGCCCACCCTACCCTGTTAGCGCCATGCTCCTTTTTTCTCTGCTTCCCTCACTTTGTTCTTCCTCCTATGATTGTAAAGTGCTCTGTTGCATCCCAAAGCTAGGTCCACGCTCAATAAATACAATTATAATAATAATAATAACAACAATAACAACAGACAGATTAATCAGAGTGTTTCCCTTGTCGGTTGAATATGTTCTCTCCATAACAGCCTAATAGCAGTTTTGGCAGAAATTTGGGGTCCCAGTGTTGGTTCTCTTTGCAACAAGGACGAACAGGAAAGATAGCTACATCTGTTTCAAGACTGCTCTGAGACTCCTTACCAGATGGCTTGGGGTTTGACACCCCAATGATCACTTGGGCAAAAGGCCTATTATATGCCTTTCCTTCTTGCCCCTTATCTACAAGGTGTTGGTTAAGTTCAAAGAGGGAGAGGGCAGACTCCACGACTGTCATTTATGAATCTGGTGAATCTAGCCTGGTCAAAGTGTCTTCTGTTTGACCTTTGTCCATTTTCACCCAGCACATCCAGTTCTGTTAGTTCAGAGGGTGTTCCGACTTAATTTGTTGGCTTGGCTGTTGCAAAATGTGGATTGATGATTCTGGGGTTATCTGAAAGGACAGCAGAGTTAGTTAAGGTGTGCCATAGATTGTAATCCCTTATTGATTATTGAGTTCCTCCTGAATTGGTTTCAGGAGGGTCTTGCTGTGTCATCTATGAGTGTGCAGCAGTCTACCTTTAAGGCTTTTCTCCTGCCAATAGGTAGAATGGCTAGATTGGAGCCCCGGTTTAAAGGCTTAGAGGTGTTTTAGGCCTCTCTGTGTAGGCTTCACCATTGGGATCTCCCTTTCTTTTTGTGAAGCTTGCAGAAAAACAAGTTTGAAACCTTAGTAGAGATTCCCATTAATCTGTTATACTATACGGTGTTCGTTCTGGTGGCTATTGCCTCTTTGAGGCGTTTTAGGGACATCCAGCACTGGTGTGTCATCCTCCGTATTTTAGGGTTCTTCCTGAGGTGCAAATTCTGCACAGTGGTCCAGATTATCTGCAAAAATGTTGGTCTTCCTTTCACCTGAACCAAGTGATAACTCTCCAGGTTTTGTGTCTTAATCCATCTACCTAGGAAGAAACAAGTTTGCTCTGCCTACATGTGAAATGTACAATATTGTGCTATCTAGAAAGGAACCAGGAGGTTCGAAACTGTAATAACGTGTCTGTTGCTGGCAAGAAGGGTTTGAAGCTAGCTATTTTGACACTAAGCAGGTGGATTCTGTTTTTGATAATGTTGGCGTTCGACTTGAGAGGGTACATTTTCTCGAGATTGTTCTGGGACATTTAACTAGAGGGGTGTCAACATCATTGCCCGAGGCCTTGGAAATCCCTCATATAGACATCTGTAGGGCTGCCATTTGGGCATCCCCCAACACCTTTATCTCTCACTATCAGATAGGGTAGTTTCTGCTGAATCTAGTGTTGCTCTCTCAGTCTTCCCAGTCATTGAACAAAGTGTGTTTGCATTTCAGTCTGAGTAAGGTTGTTTGTTCCAACATGACCCACTTCCATTTGGTATATCCTCATCTAGTGCCGACTGTGATGAGGGTGGTCCAGCAGGGGTAATACCAATATTACAATCAGTGATCCTCATTTTTGCTTCCTCCCACATCACAGTACTGCTATCCCGCTCCCTTCCCTGAGCGGGTGTCATTGCATCTTCACTGTTGACTGGTTACGACAGGTGGAACCACAGCATCGCCAGCCTAAAATACCATTTGTCAGTGTCAGAGGGGAGGGCTGGTGATGCAGGGCTAGGGAAGAATTTGGGAGGGGTTCTGTGGACTAGCAAGCCATCACCTAGCGAGTTCTGTGGCAAGGGAGGAGGACCACTGTAATGAGGATTACCAGCCATAATCTGGGCAGTACGTGTCCACAACCATCTCAGCTGGTGTATGTCAAGGACATGCAGCACCCCTACTACCGCAACACTGGAAACATACCAACTCTACAAATATACCTCAATATTTACGGATGTGCATCACCAATTAATATCCCCAATACTGCGAACTACACCCAGCTCTACCAGCAAACACCAATGTTGACCCGCAACACCAACTGTTTTCTTCCAGTAAAGCATCTTAATGCTACCCTACAAGAGCTTACTAGTCTTCTAATTCTGGGGCCTCCCCACAGCTAGTGCAAACATCCTCAGCCCTGACCCACACCATACCCTTTGAGTACAGTACTACGACCCACACGCTGCTCTGAAAGTGTGTCCCAAACGTGCCATTTAGCAACCCCTGGAATTCCATTTTTGTGTTGAACACAAACTGCACTGCCTATGGATCTCAGTCCTGTGCTGCAACCAACGGCCATTGATATTACAATAGTCGCATCTACGCATAGTTCAACCTCTAACAATGCACTTCAGTCCTGCCCTTTGGCACACTCATATATTCAAGTAGTGGCATTAATATTACTGGTCTTAACCTTGAGTTTCTGAACATTTATTTTGAGCCTGCACGCTGCCTGTGTAGTCAGAGCGTGTGGCTTGTGGGTGTGCACTCAGAGCCTTGAGTTTGTATTTGTATTTGTACTTTCAGAGCCTCACGTTAATAGACATAAGCTTTTCGAACCTGAAGGTACTGTGTACATGTTTTAAGTATTTAAATATTAACTAGCTGGAGCTTTTCCAAGTGATGTTCATGTTTTGAGTGGCATGTTTCAGTAAATGGCTTCAGCACATTCCAGAAAATGTCAAAGAAAGAATGAGTGATTGTGTTCTCTTCTCGTGAATGAACTTAAGTAAACTGTAACCTGGCCCTTTCCCATATTTGGAGTGGCTATTTAAAAACAATGGGCCTCATTCCGAGTTTGGAGGTAATCATGGCTCTATTAGCGCCATGACTACCTCCAATACCGGTACCGAGTCCGCCCTCATTCAATGGGGACTTACCGGTCTATTCCGACCTTTGTGGGACCGGTAAATCCCCATTGAAAAAGCCATTCCCCATTCCCATTTGAGCCCCCATAGGGCTCAATGGGAAGGAGGAGGCCGCTAATAACGGTACCGCAAATTGCGGTACCGTTATTAGTCTAAAGTCCCTTTACAGGTCCTGTCCTTAACGCCTGACGGTGTTAAGGAAGGGACCCGCTAAGGGAACTCGGAATAGGGCGCAAAGGGATTACCGGAACCAGTGTCCTTACCGGTGGCCGGTATCCCTTTGCGCCCAACTCGTAATGAGGTTGAATGTTTACATTTTCTTTTTTATTCCCTTTAAAAATGCTTTAATAAACACTTTTGAACTGTATAAAGTAGTAATACATTTCAAATGAATAACCAACATATCGAACATTTTGCTTCAGGCACTTTTCAAAATGTTGCCTCCTTGAGTTTCTGAACATTTATTTTGAGCCTGCACTCTGCCTGTGTAGTCAGAGCCTGTGGCTTGTGGGTGTGCACTCAGAGCCTTGAGTTTTTATTTGTACTTTCAGATCCTCACGTTAATAGACATATGCTTTTCAAACCTGAATGTACTGTGTACATGTTTTAAGTATTTATATATTAACTAGCTGGGGTACCGGGCGTTACCAGTGTCCTGATAGAGTGGTGTGTCATTTGCCCTGGAGGATGTTGCTCTTGTCCTCTTTTCTGCAAGTCTTGCTTCATTGTGCTCTGGTGTCTTGTGTGCCCTGGAGGATGTTGCTCTTGTCCTCATGTCAGCAAGTCCTGCTTCAGTGTGCTCTGGTGTCTCCTGTGTCGTGAACGATGTTGCTCTTGTCCTCATGTCAGCAAGTCTTGCTTCAGTGTGCTCTGGTGTCTCATGTGTCCTGGAGGATGTTGCTCTTGTCCTCATGTCAGCAAGTCTTGCTTCAGAGTGCCCTGGTGTCTCATGTGCCCTTGAGGATGTTGCTCTTGTCCTGATGTCAGCAAGTCATGCTTCAGTGTGCTCTGGTGTCTCATGTGTCCTGGAGGATGTTGCTCTTGTCCTCATGTCAGCAAGTCTTGCTTCAGAGTGCCCTGGTGTCTCATGTGCCCTTGAGGATGTTGCTCTTGTCCTGATGTCAGCAAGTCGTGCTGCTGTTTGTTGTTGTGTTTCAGAAGATCTTGATATTGATTTTTGCTTTGCATCAGATGGAGCTTTTCCAAGTAATGTTTGTTTTTTGTGCAGCATGTTTCAGTCACTCAGTGGCTTCAGCACATTTGAGAAAATGTCCAAGAAAGATTGATTGATTGTGTTCTCTTCTAGTGAATGAACTTAAGTAAACTGTAACCTTGCCATTTCCCATATTTGGTGTGGCTATTTAAAAACATTTTTTACATTTTCTTTTTTTTCTTTTTAAAAAACAGTTTTGAACTGTTTTCAGTAGTAATAAATTTCAAAGGAATAACCAACACGTCGACCATTTTGCTTCAGACACTTTTCAAAATATTTCCTCCTTCTAGTACCTACTGTAGTGAATCGGAGTGAGCATCAGTAAATGAGGCTGTCTACAGAGTGAACTTTTTGCATCCAAACATAGACTACAATCTTGCCCCAGACAAATGAGGAGTCCATACAAATTTTGGTACCAGTGGGTTCAACAGTGTGGATTTGTATAGCCGGACTAACATACAGACACATATCCCAAAAATGTTTTGCGTATAAGATTTTTGCATCCAAACATGGGGCCTCATTATGACTTTGCCGGTCCGGAAATAAGGGTGCCAGTAAGCCCTTGTTTCCAGACCAGCAAATTACAAGTTTGCCGCTGTTCCCGGCAGGTCTGTCCCTGCCGGGCACAGCAGACATGGTAAGCAGACTCTTCACGGAAGCGCCGGCACCGTTAGCAACAGTGCCAACGCTTCTGTGAACTCATTCCTGTGGAGTCCTATGCGACTCCACAGGAATGGGGAACAACATTTACTGGCACCTAGCTTGCAAGTCCGACGGGACTTGTAATGTCCTGTTGGCACCGGTAAGCTAGGTGCTGGTAAAATGTCACGAGTCCGGCAGCAACCCGCCGGTAGCACAAGTAGGTTTACCACCGGACTCATAATGAGGTCCTATATATAGACTACAACCTTGCCCCAGACAAAAGAGGAATCCATGCAAAATTTGGTAGACTTGGGTTCAACGGTGTGGATTTGTATAGCCGGAAAAACATACACACAAACATACATTCAACTTTATATATGAAGATTCATGTATTATTCGTAGAGCACAAACCGACCAACTGAGCGCTCAACTAGTCCGCTAAGATTCTAAACTGTGACAACCTGATCAATTTACAGAATGTGAACCTATCTGCCATGTAATAGGAATTCAGAGATGGATGGCTTTCAAAACAGAAAGAAGGTTTCCTAATGGAAACAATATCGAGAAATAACAACTAATAGGAAAACCCCCAATCTATGTACTAGTAGCTAGGAATTTGGAGTCTGGGTGTTGCAGAAGGACCAAGATTGTGGGTGCTTCCCTAGCATCCCAAACACATAAGAAATACCCCAAAAAAATGTCTAGGTTCCTTAAGCGCATTTTCCAAATTAAATGTACAAGTACTGGGTTTTGAGTAATACAAACATCGACACATACAATTTTGTTTTGTTTTATTTTTTGTGTTATTAAAGAACTTATTGTTTTTGAGTCAAAATTAAATTACAAATTGAATTCTGCTATAGAAAACACGTGTTTCAAGCGAAAGGGCTCTTCCTCAAGGCTACCAAATTAAAATGCAATCACACTTGTAATAAGAAGTGTGTTGAGGTTCTCTCTATGTTGCAGTAAAAAAAGGCTCTTGCTTAGTTGGCTTAGTTTCATTGGGTAATGTGCTGATTGTTGACCAAAAGAAATTAACACTTCTGCATGCTTTCTGATTATGCACTTGACAAAACCAGTGCAGCAACTGCTCCTTAATGACGGAGTAGCCTGTGCTCTCCGCTGACTGTTGTCTCTTTTATTATCCTCCCAAAACCTCTTAAGAATATTGAAAAACCTCTGGGTTGCCCTATTGTTTCAGGTGTAGGAGCTTTACAACACTGGCCGTAAGTATGCAGATTGTTTCTTGGAGGAACAAATCCCACAGATCAACTAATGTATCGAAGACACAAAACTAATTATCAGTGTGGTAGAACAAATCGATTTTGATTCTGTCAACCGTCTTCTAATTGGTCTTTGATATTAAATTTCTATACACGAGAGATACCCCAAAAGGCGGTTTTTCATAATAGTCAAGACACAATTGCAGGTGCATAACATGGAAGAAAATCATAATACACAAAACTTCAGTTTGTGATAAATGCAGAGGACTCTCACCTAAAATGTCTTCAATTTCAAAAATACTATGTACTAACAAATAGTACGACACTGCCATGGGGGATAAGATAGCCGCCATTGTGGCAAATTTGCACAGAAAGGAATTTGAGGAGCAGTACATCTGCTCACTCGATAAAAAGTCAGTAGCTGCCAATGTCAATATATTCTCTTTGGCATAAAATGTATTGATATTTTCATAATTTGGGAAGAAGCCAGAAAATATGCCTCAGATTTTATCGAATGGCTGAGCACAATATATCTGGAGCTAAGATTTTTAACTACCATCAGTTCTGATTAACTGCACTTTCTAAGCATTAATGGCTTTTATTTTCTCCAAACCACTATATTTTAATACCTTGCTGGGATTCGACAGCTCTGATTCTTTTGAGGACTTGCCATATGTCCATTTCTTCAGGCCTAACAGGAACATCAGCAGCAGAATCCTTTTCGAAGCAGAAGCAGATGTGCTGATGAGACGGTTACGAAATTAAGGCTATCCCCTTAGACAGACTGTTTAAGAGAGCACGAAAGAGAATAATTAATTATAACAGCACCACTCTTATAAAGACAAGTTACAGAAATCCTTAGACTATTACCTGGTCTGTGTGAACACCTTTTCTGATCTTTCTTTGCAGAACCCGAAACACTGGGACATATTGGCCAAAGGATCATTCCAATTTGAATGTCCCTTCTACACATATAAAGAGTCGACGTCTATGCAACAGGATGATGCACACAGACACTAAGGGCCTCATTACGAGTGAGGCGGAACGGGTCAACGGGCTCCGCTAAAGGAGGCGGACCTGTTAAACCCGTTCCGCCTCATAACAAGCTCCCCTCGCGGGACCGGTAAGTAACGCCTGGTCAAACCAGGCATCCTTACCGGGTCCCGCGAGGGGAAGAGGAAGCAAACAACGGGCCGCTCGTAATCGGCCCGTTGTTTGCACCCTCTCCCATTCCCATTGAGCCCTATGGGGGCTCAGATGGGAATGGGGAAGGTCCGGGTTAATGGCGGGAGGATTTACCGGGCCCTCCAAACTCGGAATGGGCCGGTAATTCCCCATTCTGGGAACCCGGACCCGATTTCGGCGGCAGCCATGGCGCCAATAGCGGCATGACTACCGCCGAAGTCGTAATGAGGCCCTAAGAGACCATGGTCACACAACTACGCACAAGATGAAATGTGGGGACTTCCAAAAGTTCAAGAGCACTTTTCATGCCTTACAGCTTGCAAATTCACATCAGACATAGGTACAAAGAGCATGGTCAATTTCAGCAAGGAGAGACTAGCATACCAGAGCAAGTGCCCATGTGGAAAACAATATTCTGGATAAATGAGCCACAAATAACAAAAAAAACAAATTATCAAACACAGGAGCTATATTCTAACGAAAGTGATGACTGTACCTTTGGTGACTTTTGCTTTGAAGGCTGAACTCTCTGAGGAGTTTTTACTATTGACTGGTCTATTTACAGCTAAATGAGGATCCAGAGCCAGATGGACAATTGACTGCATTGGAACAAAGATTTACACTATGTCCTGTGGAAATACTTGCAAACTCGGTAAGCCGCTACCTCCACTTGTTCTGGTGGATTTTCTGGCACATTACGTGTGACAATAAGGCTAAGCCTGCCTGCTGTTTTGGGCTCTAAGGCCCCGATTCCTGCACTGGAGAACGCTGTTCATGGAAGCCCCGCCACCCTCCTCCTCATCATCTGGAGGTGGGTTGCGCATTAAAGCGCACTGAGGGACCCTTGCAGTGAAGCCCGTGAGGCTAAGCCTGCCTGCTGTTTCGGGCTCGAAGGCTCTGGTACCCGTGCCAGCGAGTGCTGTTGATGGAAGCCCCGCCCCCTCCTCCTCATCATTTGGAGGTGCATCTAGCATATAAGCGTGCAGAGGGACCCTTGCAGTGAAGCCTGTGATGCTAAGCCTGCCTGATGTTTTTGCCTTAAAGGCCCGGGTTCCTGCATCAATGAGTACTGTTGATGGAAGCCCCACTCCCTCCTCATCATCATATGGAGGTGCGTTGCATATAAAAGCGCACAGAGGGACCCTTGCAGTAAAGCCTATTAGGCTAAGCCTGCCTGCTGATTTGGGCCGAAACCCCTGGTTCCTGCGACGGTGAGCATGGTTGATGGAAGCCCTGCCCCCTCCTTCTCAACATCTGGAGGTGCGTCGCACATGAACGTGCACTGAGGACCCCTTGCGGCGAAGCATGTGAGCCTAAACCTGCCTGCTGTTTTGGGCTGTTTGGGGATGCTCTAACCTAGCAACTGAATGACCAGGGATTAAGTCACAGGACATGTATAGCACGTTTTGCACATGCACTTAGCACTTTAAGCCTTTTTTTTAGCACTTTAAACCCACTGAATACTTTGTATACTTATTACTCTGTGTCTAGACATCTAGCAATCTTTCACAATTTGTAGTAGTGGTGTCACATTTTATTCCCCATATTTCATCTCACTATTTTATCCTTTTTCACCCAAGGATATCCAAACAGAAACCATGCAACCTTCCATAGTGAACCGGGACTACCCGCAAAGAAGAAAACCAAATATGCGAAATCCAGGGTTGACTCTACAAAACCTTGTAAGACCCAATGTGCTAAATCACTAGGTCCCCCTGACTGCTAATGGAACTCAAACGCTTGAAATGTATTTGAAAAAAGCTGTGGGGGCACTTGAGGAGAAGATCTTGCTGGCCGAGAAGTCTATTGCTTCTAAGGAGGGAACCAATTTTACATCAAATGGCGTTGAGGCTCTTCTCTACCAAGCTGGTAAGCTTCATGGCAGCGATAAACTGCTCTGGATAAGGGAAAAATCCCTGGTAACGGAGCCACTGGACTTAACCCAATCTTTTACGAAGTGGCAGGAAAGGTGCCAGAGTGATGCTGCAGTGGGTTAGCGATATGGTCATAGATAGTCTCACTAAACACTCGGACCTAAAAGAGACATATCCTGAGTACGTTTTTAGTAAACGTCTGGCTATAATGGAATCCCAGGTCCTTAACATTAATGAGGCACTCATGCGAATTGAATTAAACTAGACAAACGTATAAGTAGGATAACTAGGACTGAGCACACTGGGGTTAACACTAAACACACTAATGCCACCAAGGTATCTCGTAATCTCCTTAAAGTAAGGTCAGACCCACCAGTACATAATAGAAGGCAATTTAGGTGAGGGGGCGTTGCTTGTGGTCATGGTGTAAGCCGTCTCCCGAGAAAGCTCCCGCCGCATCCGTTAACGATGTGCTGAAAAGACCGCCTGCGGCATCTGTTTCAACCTGGCTTTGTGGCGACATTGCTGCTAATACGTGAGGGGCAGTGCTGGCAAACTTCCAGAGTGGTTGCCTGCCGAGAACAAGAGAAAACCGCTCCGCAAGCTGCAGGGTCCACGTGGGAAGGACAAAGCAAGATGGCACCCGTGAGCGCATCGGGCTGCTGAGAGGTCTAGAGTGGCATGCTGAGGAAGCTGTCTGCGGCTGGAGGTGCTATGGCGAAGCGACTACGAGGGGCGATCCGTGGCCCCCCCACTGACATATCTGAAGGTGGGAGTGCCATTGGGTGCCCCGGCGCCGGGAGGTAACCTGCGACCCCGCGCTGATGCAGGGGAGTGCCCACGTGCGCGGCTTGCCCCCGGGGAGCTCTGATGGCAAGCCTTTGCAGTGGAGTCTCTCCCAGTCAGCATGGACTCATCTGTCTCAATCAATGTGGCACGCGCGTGAAAACCACCACTGATCACCATCCTCTTTCTACAATTACACTTCAGGGAAATCATAGACTGGCAGTGTACTTACTTTTCATTGGCTAGAGAAGACTAAGGGCCTCATTACGAGTCCGGCAGTAACCTGCTGTTTTTTCCGGCTCGGTTACCGCCGGACTTGTATTACCATTCCGCCTCCGTTATTCCCGGAATTACCGGGGCATTACAACCAGAGGCGGAATTCGGTAAATCCCCATTCCCATTGAGTCCCATAGGACTCAATGGGAATGGGGACCATGGAAACACCGGCACCATCTCGTGATGGTGCCGGTGTTTCCATGTCCGCCTGCAGGCGGGCCGTGTTAAACCCGCCAGGTCAGACCTGGCGGGAATGACACCTCCGCCTGCAGGACTCGAGATCACCCGGTATGGAAACAACGGTGGCGGCAGGTTTACCGCCACCGTTATTTCCATAGCGGGTGACTCATAAAGAGGCCCTCAGACTTTGCTTCTCCCACATGAAGCCTTGTGCACGGTATGGTGGACTCGCATCTCCCTACAACTGCCATCTCTGGTGAGTCCACTGCCGGCTCACTGAATGCCAGGTGGATATGGGAAAAGCTGATAGACGTCCCAAGTGCACCGTTCGGGCGGGTGTGCAGTGGATGAAAACAGCTGACGAGGTTTGAACGGAAACAGTAGCGCGGGGAGAGCAAGGAAGCGGGAGCATTGGTTGGTGCCCAGGGATTGAAAGGCACGGGTGCTAGCACTCAGCGGTACTTCTGAAGCACGCACAAAATACACCCATGCATGGGGAGACCTGATTATGGCTCCCCCTTGCACGCCACAGTCCTCAAGGTTGCCCTGGACAACACATAGAGTGGGACTTACTGGTACAATGTGAATCTGCCAAACTTAATAGCTAATCTTTGCTGCACTCAGTGAGACAATAGAAGGCACGCTCTGGCACATGTGATTTTAGCTAACCAGGACTACCGCAGACAGCTCACCACCTCCCAAGAACCTATGCGGCGTACAACAGCTCCTACTAGCCCCACACAGTGACCGCAGTAGGATACATGCCTCCCAAAGTAAACAAGCCACGGCATAGCCAGACAACTTTGGACAACTATGCTGGGAGTATACAGCTCACGTCGATAAAGAGCATGGCGTTGCTTCAGGGTGACAAAGGGGACGCAGTAGAAATGCATAACCAGGTCCTCCAAGCCCTTGCTGACCTAAAAGCCTCCTTGGGAACACAAATAGATGAAGTTAAAGTGGACGTTGGCCTTCTACGCTAAAACGTGAGGAAACTGGCTGAGAGGATCACAAGTCTTGAACAACGGACTACAGAGAACACCACACAGACCCAGGAGACACATGCGGAAGTCCACATCCTGCAACAGGTCAAGCTGCTTGAAGAGAGGGCGGAAGATGCAGAAGGGAGAGCACGTCGGAACAGTGTACGCATTGTTGGCTTACCGGAGGGCTAGGAGGGCCCGGATCCCACCACGTACTTAGAAAGCCTGTTCCTGCATGAAATTGGACCTGGCAACCTGTCACAGAGCTTCACGATTGAAAGAGCACATAGAGCCCTTACTAGACGTCCACCACCGGGCGTTCCCCCCAGACCAATAATTGCAAAGGTTTCAAACTGTAGAGAGAAGATCCTGTCACACTCTAGACAGGGGGGCACACTGCGAAGAGCGTTGATGAATTTGACCGTCTATCCCGACTACACCTTTCAGTTACAGAAGAGCAGAGTGAACTTTACAGCGACAAAAGCACGACTCAGAAGAACTGGTTTGAAATACATGTTGATGTATCCAGCTCGCTTGAAGGTTCTATATAATAACCGTGCTCTATTTTTTGACTCGCTGGAAGAAGCACAAGCATGGATTCACCAACATGGTATAGGCATGATGGGGGGAGGGGAGGGTGGAGGAAGCCCCAGAGAAACAGAAAAGACCCCAGAATAGCAAGGGCATGGAGCCTATTGGAAGTTTTTATCTCATGCCGCATCCGAGATCCCCCAACCACGCATTGCAAGTCGTGGACCCCGTGGACAAGCAGGTTCACGAAGAGGCTAACAAGTTCGTAGAAGACCACGTTTGCTGTCGCTGAAAGGTCTCCTCTTATTCGTCCTTTTTTTTAAGGCGGGTTTCGTCTATAGACTCGTTCATCATCACCATGACCATTGGTCAGGGCTGCTACAGCCGACAGCCCGCCCTCAAGGAGTTTTTCTTTTTTTTGGGCACTTGCTTCTGTGCGTTACCGCTGCGCACTGACCTCCGGCCCGGATACTGGAGGAACAGGCGAGAGGCAGCACCCGAGCATGGACAACAATGCTGGGCGACTGTTACAAGTTGTAGATGTTGGGGGAAGTTATTTGGGGTTCTGCTTTGCCTGATCTGTTATCCGAGAGACACAGTGGGAATAATGTGGGGGGTGATATACTGTCACGAGACGGTGCTGCCCCCCCAGACTGGCCTGAGGGATGGGGTTGTGCTATACAAAATGTGTACCAATGGCCACAGACATAACTTTACACACCTGGAATGTCAGGGGCTTGAATGCGTATGTCAAATGGAATCGGGTCTACTCTTATCTGCATAGGTACAAAACCGACATCCCCCATGCTGCAAGAGACCCACTTGACGAAGGAAAAACAAACATTGCTAGGTGGGAAGTGGAACGGGCAGATGTTTGGCTCAACGTACTCAGTGTATGCCTGAGGGGTACTCATTTGGATAGGACCCAACATGCCCTTCAAAGCAACACAAGCTAAAACTGATAATGAGGGCAGAATGGTGCTGGTACAGGGGCTTTTACAGAATAGAGATATTTGCCTAAATACATACACCCCCAATCACAACGCGGCAGCGTTTTTCCACACTATATCCCAGAGGCTAGTCCCCTTTAGAAGTAGTGGTATCATATGGGGGGGCTTTAATTGTGTCATGAACACATTACTTAATAGGTCAGACACCAAGTTTCGGAAACCGACTCCTCCTGCTAGGTCCCTGAGAACACTCTTGACGTCCTTTGAGTTGCTAGATATATGGAGGATGCACCTCCCTGATTCCAGGCACTATTCACACTTTTTGGCACCACACGAGGTTCACACCAGATTGGACTATTTCTTTGAAGACAGGGAAGTGGCCCATTAATGCACTCTAACAGAATACAAAGGAAGGTCTTATCAGACCACGCCCCCCTCCTGCTGACCTGGCGATATGTGTCTAGTAGACCTCTGATACCCACTTGGAGACTCAGGAGCAAATCCTTATACGACATACCCTTCCGGCATAGTATTAGGGTTAGTATCACTGACTACTTTATACAAAACAATGGTAGTGTGCCCAGCACTGGTACCTTGTGGGAGGCATTAAAAGAGGTCATTAGGAGGCCACCAGGGGGCGCGCTGATGAAGGCAGCAGTGGGGTAGAGCTCCCGCCTTAGCCCCGGCAAAAGTGGACTGAGTCCCCACTTTGGAGCCCCCCTCTTTCTGGCAAGTGTTACCCCCAAGAAGATGACTATCAGGGGCACCTGAGGGCAAAAGAGCGGAGGAATCCGACTCAGCGTTTTGGAGATCCAGCGGACAACGCTAGCTCCGAAATCAAAAGTACTGCACGTCGGGATCAGAACCGGCGGAGAGAGACACATGTGGAAGGTTGAACCAGGTAAAAGAGGCACCAAGGAGCCAAACGGAATGGGAGGGTAGACCTCCCCGCGCCGTGGTAGACTGATCCCAGGAAGTGAAGCGTGCATGGTGGAACTCTAACAAGGGGGCGGCCGGCGTGCTGGGGAGAGCTTGGCCGCCTGGGGGAGGGGCACCCTCTGTTTTGTCTGGCGGCAGCACAGGGGCTAGCTACACACTGCGGGAGGCAGCAGCAGAAGACAGTAGCAGAGGTGAGGAATCCCACCCCCCCCCCATGGTTATCTGGGCAGCCGGAGCTTCCCAGAGTGCCTACCTGCCTTGGGGTGGGATATCCGTCACCTGAGGAGGCTGTGGAGCGCGGGCCCGCTCCAGAGAGCTCTGAGCCGCGGAAGCGGAGCAGCGGAGGGTAGGGAGGAGAGGAGCAACGCCACGGCCACACAAAACTTGCAGAGCCCCCCCACCGCACAATCACACTGGTGGGAGGTTCTGCAGGAACCCAGGACACAGGCCCCTGTAGGGGAAAAGTCTGCCACTAGGTGGATAGTAGGGGGCCATCCTCCCCCACCCTGCCAAACCTCCAACACAGTCTGCAGCTGGAGGAAACTAAAGCAGGCAGTGGGGGAAGCAGAGGTAAAGAGGAAAAGGAGAGCCTGCAGACTTGAGCCTCAAGGGAGAAGAAATCTCTGAATTAATCACCGACTTTCATTGACTGGGGCTTGGGTATCTGGACTTTGCATCGAATACCTTTCTATCGAATGCATTTGCATCGGGGGATTTTCATTGAAAAAATGTGCATCTAATGCATTTTTTTGGGGGGTAAGGGGTTATTTTTTGTTGTGTTGTGTTTTAAAGTGTAAAAAACAGGGTGATGGGGGTGACCCCCCAAAAAAAGAAAAAGAAATGCATTTGATGCACATTTATTCGATGCAAAACATTTGATGGAAAGGTCTCTCGATGGAAAAAATTTGATGCAAAGACCATAAACCTGGGACTTGGCCTTGACGGCCCGGGGGAATCACTCCCCCACACTCAGGCCCAGGGAAAAATACCAAAGGCAGGATAGGAAGAAGAGAACAGGTGCACCCCAATCCAGCCGAGAGGGATTGGCAGAGGTGAGGGCCCCCAGGCTCATCCCTGTGGCGTGTGCCCGCCCGCCTCCGAGAGGTCCCACAGCCAGGTCCCAACCTACTGAGAAAAAGCCTCAATGTGGAGTGGAGAGGGTGAGGACGCAGCTGGGAGGAGGACCAGACTGGAGCACAGCCACTCCACCCACCTCATTATGTTTAGTGGGGTGCGAGTGCAGCCAAAACAGATCTGCCCAGGGTCAGGGCCCCCGCGACACCATCCTGGGGCGTATGCCCGCCCGGCGGAGGAGCCTGTTGAGGGGGATCCGGGACCCAAGCAAAGTGCCCAGGAGCTGGCCATAACTGGCCTCCAGTAAAACGGAGGAAGGAAAGTGAGGTGGGATTGTAAGGGCCCCCTCTCTTACTACGATCCCCCAGCGGCCTTGATGCCTGCTTAAAAGCAAAGACAGTAAAGAAGGAGAGTGACAGCGTTGGGGCCCACGGACACAGGGACCTAGAATCCCAATACAAACTAGTGAGGCACAATGCGAGGTCACAGCCACGGTGCCACTAACCCCAACGTGCCCCCACGGCGCCGGAGGGACATATGGACTGGAGGATAAAAATGTGCTCTTTGAGTACCGGGAATCCATGGAGGGGACAACAAAACCCAACCCCAACATGTCAGGAAGGCGGGGGCGCTATGTCTACAAAGAGGGATATTGCCTCTCTCCTGGAGGAAATTAGAGGAATGAGGGCAGACATTGATGGAGAAGTTGACAGAATAAATGTGAGAATAGACAACATGGATGAGAGACTACAGGCGTTGGAACATAATCAAACATCCCTCGAAACCTTGGAAACTCAAATGGACATGAGGATAGCCGAGTTGGAGAGGAGGGAGGGTGAAGTGGCCCTAAAGATGGATGACTTCGAAAACCGAGAGAGAAGGAACAACTTGAGATTTTTTGGGATTCCTGAGAAAGATTGTGAATCAGAGGGGACTTGCGGAGAACCATACGTGAAGTTGGTGAAAATCCTGTTTTGCAATGAAAACTTGGACGAGTCCAACCTGGAAAGGGTTCACAGAGCGGGCGCAACGGGGAGGGGCCCGTGTTTGGTTCTAGCGCGCTTCCATAACTACCCAGACAAACACAAAATCCTTGAGAAGGCAAGGGGGGCAAAATCAGTGGCCCTGGGGAATGCGCAGGTGGCAATGTATCAGGACTTATCCGCTCTTACCATGGCAAAGAGGCGCCTATGTGCCCCCCTCACGAAGTGGCTCAACGAGAAGGGGGTGCGGTATCGTTGGGGTTTCCCTTCTCCATATCCTTTGAGGTGGAGGGGTACAACTATAAACTTGTTGCTGAGGAGGACATACGAAGGGTCACAGAAGAATTGCTGGAAGGGGACGGACCAAAACACAGGTCGACGATGAAAAAGGCCCAGAAGACAGAACATGGCATGTAAAGGGCCATAAGAGACCTAAAGTCCCAGGCTCCAGAAAATACAGAAAGCTCTGCTCGCCCCAGGCGGGCCCCTCTTGACCAAGGGATGGGGAGGGGAGGAAGATGAAGTATTGCAATGTCTAAGATGGGGGAGGGAGAGGGGAAAGTGTAATGGAAACAATTCAAGGAGGGTAAGGTGAAACAGTTTGGGGCACGAAAAGGAGAGTTTGAATGAGCCTTTTCGCAAAAGGGGAGAGGACCACTAGTGATTCAATCTCACCAGGGGAGGTGGTTCCAGACGGGGTTGGATGTCAAAGTGGGGGGATATGGGATGGGGGGACTGGGCACAGGGTTCCGAAAGTTAATGTTCTAAATCAATGGTGTGGTATGGAGATCCAGTTCAAAGGGTCCCGCAAATGGTTGCGTCTCAGGAAAGTGAAGTGGCCCCTGAGGGACCCTTGCATATGGAAACAAGGCACAAATACCACACACGAACTGATACGCCAGACACGAGGTTGTATTCCCAAAATCTAGGGTTTATTGCAAAGCAAATAGTCTCAGTTGGCCAACTGGGTGCCTCGCCCCGAGACGTGTGTTTCCAGACCCCGGGGGACGCAAGAGAAGAGAATCGTACAACAGTTAAATATATACAAAGCAAGCATCTTACAATCAGTAGTGACACATCCAATACACCCCTTAATACATTTCCTTTGAATTGGGCACAATGATTGACAATGGTGACGAGTATAACACCTACAGACATTTATTTAACAACAGTTTGCAATTTTCACGAGCCTACAAACACAAGTCTTTGTTTAAAAGTACACAATTCTTCTGTTCTTGCAAGCAAGCTGCGTGCAGGGGAGAGACACATTCCAGGCCTTGCTATCTCCTAGTTTCTGTTCGTGTACTGGGGGTCAACTTGCTCTCCAGGGTTCTACAGGGCTCAGGAAAGGGGGGCCGCAAAGAAGAGCATAATTCAAGTAATTTAATGTTCGCTTCTAGCATTTCTGCTGTGTTTTCGAGACTAGCTGGCACCTGTGTACTGATTAGAATGCCTTGCTGCTTACTTCCAAGGATATGTGAGGGAGGAGACCAGGCATTTCTGTCTGGGTTGTGGCGTTATGTTTCAACATGTCTCTCGCGGCTTTGTGTTATGCTCTAGTGGAGCAGAATAATATTTCAGCAAAGCAGTTTTAGCAGAAAGCAAAAAGCGAACGTTAGAGAAAACAAAATGGCGATTTCAGTCACCAAAATGGGCGCGCTTCAGTCTAGTTTATGGCTACGTATTTCTAATACTAAACACATGAGGCGGTTGGTCTTCGGCCAACAAAGTACATTGCCTTACGATCGAGGGGTGTCTACTTTTTCTGGACTGACAAAAGAGGGGAAAAGATGGGTTGCAAGGGGAATAGAAGATGTCTGGCTTAGGTGATATGCGGATAGGCTGCCTTAACTCCCAGGGCCTAAACTCACCCTCCAAAAGATCACTGGTACTAAGTGAGTTTAAGAGGTCCAAGCTTAATTGGATGTGCCTACAAGAAACTCATTGGAAAAAAGGAGGGGAACCCCGATTGTGCTCCTGAGATGTGGGGAAGTGTTTATGGCCTCTGATGTCACAAAGAGGCGGGGGGTTTCAATCCTGGTCTCGTCCAGGCAGTGCTTTGAGCTGGAAGAAGTACTGGCCGACCCCAATGGGAGATACGTGTTGGTGAAGGGTCTTTTGCACGGAGCTAAGTTCACAGTTGGCTCAGTTTATGCACCGAATGTGCAGCAATGTGACCTCTGAGAGAAAGTTCAAGATAAATGAATTCAATTCACTGAAGGTCAACTGGTGGTGGGTGGAGACTTCAATATGGTGTCTGACCCGGGGGACCGCAAGAAGATGACGGGGGAAGGATTGAGTAAGCCCAACCCAAGTGAATCGGAATGTTTTCAAGGGGTCAATGAGGTCCTGTGTCTGTATGTCTCCCTCCGTTCGGGGCCTGCAGGTAACAGGCCATTCACCTACTACTCAGCGGCCCACAATTCCTTCTCGCGAATAGACTTGATCTTGGTGGACAAAAGCCTGAGAGATCAGGTGCTACAATCCCAAGTAGCACCGATCCCATGGTCAGACCACAATATGGTCACAATTTTGGTTGATGCAGGGAATCGGGGAGCGTCCAGGGGGAACTGGAGATGCAATTGCTTTCTGCTTAAGGACAAAGAGGTTCAGCAGGAACTACTTAGGGGGATTAAGGAATACTTCCTATTCAACGACATGGGGGAGGTGAAAATTCAATCTGTCTAGGACGGTTTCAAAGCTACCATGAGAGGGCCTCTGATTGAGAATAGGCTCTGAGAAAAAGAGACTCGGGGAGGAGAAGGAGGATAAGCTCTGCAGGGAGATAGAGGAGATACAGCCGGGGGGGGGGTACTCATGGGCAATATTTGTCACCCGTGAAGGCGAAATAACTCAGAAAATATAAGACCCAATTAAAAGCTTTACTGACGTAGGAAACGGAAAATAAACTCCTGTTCATAAAACAAAAATATCATGAGAAGGGAGACCGGGTAAAGAGGATCCTGGCATGGAGGGAAGAGAGAAGGAAGAGAACCATAGGGGCTATAAGAACGGAGGAGGACCGTCTCCTACATGACACCCAGAGAATAGGGAGCGAGTTTGTACAATACTATGGAGCCCTTTACTCGTCGGACTGGGTGGGGGAGGAGACCCAAATTGATAATTTTTTGAAAAAGCTACCGACCCCTGGGCTCCCAAAGGAGATAGCGGAGAATCTAGATAACCCCATTACTGCAGAGGAAGTTGTGAAGGCAATCGCGGGAATGAAACCAGGGTCAGCTCCCGGGGAAAATTGATTCACCATGAAATTCTATAAATTATACCGATCCCTGCTGGCGCTACATCTAGCGAAGGTATTCAATGCTTGCTTAGAGGGCGAACCCCTCCCCCCCACGATGATGGCAGCGGTAATAGTCACGATTCCAAAGGAAGGGAAGGATCAGACCAGATGCGCCTCCTACAGGCTAATTTCCCGCCTTAACGGAGATGTGATGATAAGGCAGAAATCTTGGGAACAAGACTGGAGAAAATGCTGATGCTAGTGAATGGGGACCAGGTGGGTTTTTATCAAGGGAAAGCAAGGGTTGTATAATATTAGGAAGGCCATCAACCTGATCCATGGGGCACAAAGGGGAGGGCTGGATGCATGCCTGGTAACTTTGGATTCAGAGAAGGCCTTTGATAGGGATGAGTGGTCCTTCATGATGAAGGTCCTGGGGAAGATGGGGCTAGGGACAAACTTCCTGAAATGGGTTACAGAGCTATATAATAGGCAGAGGGCAAGGGTGTGGATAATCAAGGGGCTTACAGAGACCTTCGAGCTTCCGAGAGGCACCAGGCAGGGGTGTTCCCTCTCCCTGTTGCTGTGTGCCCTCGCAATGGAGCCGCTAGCAATTGCAATATGGGTGAACGACAAGATCAGGGGTTTTGTGGGAGGAGAACTGGAATGTAAAATCTCACTGTTTGCAGATGATGTATTGGCTTACCTCACGAATATTCAGGTCTCCCTCCCAACACTAATGGCACAGATAGATAAATATGGTCTCCTTTCGGGGCTCAAAATTAACATGGGGAAGTCGGCCATCCTGCCACTACTGGCACGGAGACCGCTCTTAGGTACAAAAAGAAGCTACATGGGAATGAAGGTCCACCAGAAAAGAGAACAATACCTGGGCATATGGGTGACGAGGGAGTTGGGGGATATGGTGACGGCTAATTATGAGCCCTTCCGTGCACAGCTATCGGCAGGCATGAAGCAATGGGGCCCGTTGATACTGACATGGTATGTCAGGATGACCTCAATAAAAATAAATGTACTACCCAGGCTGTTATACCTGTTTACAGCAATTCCGAATTGCCTCCCAGACAAGTTTTTCAGCGAGGTCACAGGAGAGCTCCGCAGATTTATTTGGGGGAACAAGATCCCAAGAATGAAAATGGCAACGCTAACCCTTCTGAGAGACAAGGGGGGATTTGGGTTCCTGGAAATCCGAAGATACTATCAGGCGGCACAAATCAGGGGGATGTTAGAACACATGAGGGAGGACCTGAGGACGCACTGGATCTACCTAGAGGATCTGGTAGTGCACCCTCTGAAGGTTAGAGACTACTTCTGTTCCCTGCCACGATGAATCCTGGAACACATGAGGTCCCACCCAACACTGGGAGTCTTGTGGTGAGAGTGCAGGGACTCAAGTGAGACACAGGGGTTAACATCATGGCCCTCACCAATGTCCTCAATATGGGGTCCCCCATTTGAGTTGAGGCAACAGGTCTTCCTGCATTCACAGAGGTGGTCAGAAGTGGGTCTGGAAAGGGTGGGACAACTCTTCGAGGGTGGGAGCTTCCTGGAATGGGGTAAGGTACAGGAAACTCTGGGAGGGGACTCCATCACAATTTCTGATTACCTCCGCATTAAAGGCACACTGATAGAGCCTAAATGGGTGTAAGGGGTGCCTAGGGAACTGACAGCGGTGGAAAAGGTACTGGACCAGTCAGTCTCACGAAAGCCAATACTCTCCAGACTATACAAGGCAATGAATGGAACCTGTTTACAGGGGAGACAAACTTAACAGAGGTATTGGGGGGAACTGGTAGGGGAGGTGATCTCTGAGGAGGAATGGTCGCAAATATACAGAGTGGTCTTCCAGGGAGGGCTGTTCACCTCCACAATAGAGCACAATTTCAAAATGCTAATGGGATGGCACAGGGACCCGGTGAAATTGTCAATAATGTTTCAGGGAGGGTCCCCATATTGCCCAAGGGGATGGGAACAGCAGGGAACCTTGGCGCACATGTGGTGGCGGTGACCCAAGGTGCAGGTTTTTTGGAAAGAGGTGTTGAGTTCGATGGAAGAGGTAACAGGGATAAGGTTGGATCTAGACCCTCTGCAGCTGCTACTAGGGCGCCCGCACAAAGATAGGGGAACTGAAGATGTGGGAAGCCATGTTAAGAGCCCGGAGATTGGCCATAACCCAGTGGTGGAAATGGGATATGTTCCCCACGAAAGAGGTTTGGGTAGAGGTAGCACATAATATGATGGTAATGGAAAAGCTCACAGCTGTGGTGAACGATAGGTTGGAGGAATATCATGCTGAGTGGTCAGCCCTACTGTTTAAATGGGGGCTAGAGAAAAACAGCATGTCGTCTAATCAAATGAGTGCACCAGATGTCGCTGGGAAGTGCAGGATGAGGAGGGAGGGGGGGGAGTGGGCCCTGGAGGGGAGCCGTAAGGGACCATGTACAGACATGAGAATGACCTTCGGAACTGCGACATTGCTGGGGCACTTCGCACCATTGAACAAAATGTTGAGTTAAAATAGGGGGGAGGGCGGGATCTGGATTGTTATTGGTTTAATGTGTTTTTACCTGTAAGTGTAAAGTCACAATGTCTGGATCTCTTGAAAAAATTCTAATAAAAAATGTATCATTAGGGGTGTGGCTATCGCCAAGTCAGGTAGCTTCCAAGCCACAATTAGTAAATAAATGGCCTCCGCAGAGGGAGACCTACAGTCCTTGACACATGCCCATGCAGGTCTGAGCGACAGAGTAACAAGAGAAATGGAATTGAGACAAAAAGGCTTGGAACATTGGGAGAGGCTAGGCAAGTACAACTACTCTAGATACATCGAAAGACAAGATGCAGAAGGGGATAAGCCGGGCAGATTGCTGGCATGGTTATACAAAAAAGAGGAGCAGCGAGGGCCCATAAACTCACTACGTACACAGCAGGGCACCTGGTGTTACACGCAGAAGGGGATCAATGCTATCTTCAGAGATTTCTACCAGAACCTAAATAGAGTGACGACTGAGGCCCCACAAACAAATGTAGTGGAGGTTCTGGATGAGATAGACCTCCCCAGACTGAATAGCGAGCAGCGAGAGGAGTTGGATGCACCCATTACAGTGGAGGAATTACTTGGCACAATACGAACCTTGCCTTCAGGCAAAACCCCAGGCTCTGACAGACTAGCTAGTGAGTTTTATAAGGAATATGCACCAGAACTAGCTCCACACTTATTGAATATGTTCAAGGAGTCGTTGGAATCATGTGCCCCCGCTTACCCTAATCCGTGATCATACCCCACCTCAAGCCCAAGCCCCCGACAGAGTGTAGCTCGTATAGACCCCTGTCTATGCTTATCAGGATGTTAAGATATTGACTACACTATTAGCTAACAGATTGAAGAGGGTGGTACAAAAGTTGGTTCGTCCCGACCAGACTGGGTATGTACCAGGTAGAAGTATGACATAGAATCTGAGACGATTGCATCATATTATTGCTCGTACCGCATCTTGGGAATCCCCTTGGGCTATCGCCATGCTTGATGCCATAAAAGCGTTCGACTTGGTCCGGTGGGACTGGCTGTATGCCACCCTGAGTAGGTTTGGTTTCAGACAGGAGTTCATTAGCTGGGTATAACTGATATATACCAACCCAGCGCCCAGAGTCAAACGTGCAAATATATCTCAGAAGCTTGGATGCTGGAGAAAGGGGCCAGGTAGGGTTGCCCACTGTCCCCGCTCCTTTACATCTTAGCAATGGAGCCGAAAGCAGAGTAGTTGAGGACAGAATATATCTTAGCAGGTATAGCTGTGAATGGCGCTCGGCATTTCATCTCAATGTACGCAGACAATACATTATTATACATTCAAAATCCAGAGGACACCCTGGAATTGATTTTGGAAGCCCTGGCACACTTTGCTAAGATTTCAGGTATCACTATCACTGTAGAAAAGTAATCTCTGTTTCCGCAAGCGAGTCTCGCTAAAATAGCACTGAATAAACTGCCGACCCTGGCTCTGAAATGGAGCACAGACACATTTAGGTACCTTGGAGTCCAAATTTATCACAACCCAGAGCTTGAACATCGCCATAACACAATGAAGGCCCTTGAAGGAGTTAAAAGTTAGATACATTTCTGGAATAAACTACCCCTCTCATTAATGGGTAGGGCAGCAATGTTAAAAATGGTGGTCCTCCCCAGACCTCTTCACCACTTCATAAATGTGCCATATAATATAGCCAAGTCCCTTTTTATAGCTCTAGAAACTCTATGTGCAGGATTCCTATGGCAGAATGGCAGGACTAGAATAGCACTAGCTTGCCTGCGCAGGCCATTAGGATCCCACACTTTGAGCTATACTATGTGGCAGTACAACTACAGTTTGTGGTCGACTGGCTAGCCGACGAGCCCACTGCAGACACACTGTTATTACAGCCAGCAGTGCCACGCTTCTTCTTAAAAGAAATAGTGTGGAGCAAACGGCCCCGGAACCACCAGAGTTCACATCTAGTGCGGTTGGTAATGTGGGACAGGTCTCACAAGTTAATAGGGCTAAAGGATCCAATTTCTGCACAGATCCCTTTGATGTCTGTTGTGCAGGCCAGCTCCCAGGCATTTTTGGGAATACGCTCGATTTGGGAGGGGTGTGGGATAGCCACGATAGGAGACCTGCTCCACAAATCCTCTTTTGTGTTTTTTCAGGAGATGCTTGTAAACACGAGCCTGCATCAGGAGCATTTCCTATTATACAATACCATCAAGAATGAGATTACGCACTGATGGCCTGCTTTTGGGGAAATACTAGAAAAACATGCAATTATTGACGTACTATATGACATATCAGAGGGGTGCCATGCTGTCTCTAGAATATACGAATTACTGCTGATGAGGGGACCCTCCCACCACACTAGCAGTTAGGCGTAAGTGGGAGGAAGTCCTAGGGGCCCCATTCTCAGATGCACATTGGTCTGAGATACTGCGCTACCATAAGAAAGTGTCCAGGAATGCTAGGCTTCAACTGGTACAATTACTTGTGACACATAGAGCATACTTGACCCACTTGAGAATCTCAAAGTTCTCGGGCGCACCAACGCAATACTGCCCCCGGTGTAGAGCCTCTGAGGCGGGCGTACTGCATATGTTCTGGACATGTCCCAACATTACAGAATACTGGGCGGAGGTGGATGAGAGAATGGGTTGGGGGGCTCCATACGGGAATGCAGACCCCAGCCGCTTGTCTGCTGGGTCGGTTCACACGCCCCAAATCCACAAGACACATACACAAAATGAGAGATTGGGCGTACATATTGGCAAAGCGTTGAATAGCTATAGCATGGAAATCCCTCAAGGGCCCTAGTAAAGAGGACTGGTGGAGTGACCTTAACATGTGGGCACTGGCTGAAGCGGTTGCTTGGGGACGAGCTATGCAATTGTCCCAGATAGATGCTAATGAAGACATACTAGCATGGAATGCTCTGACACAGACCCTGTTTGCATGGGCGAATGTGGAATCGGTGCAGTCAGTGGGAACTACCGTGTGTAGTTGAGGCAGTCCCCAGAATGGTTTATGGTTTCAGGCGAGCAGGGGGTGGGAAGGTGGGTGTTAGGGAATGGGTGGTTGAGGGTTAAGGGTGTTTAAGGTTATTTTTTGGTGATATTGCAATAACCATGATGTGATACAGGCTGTGTTTACTGTTGTACATGTACGATAAAACCAATAAATCTGTTTAAAAATAAATAGAGGGCAATTTAAAACTAAGGGCCCCTTTAATTCAGTTGAGGCTGATACGGGTAGGGGCGACGCAGCAAACCGTCTTGGGTCCAAAGCGATAGATCTGACTTGCAAGAGGAAAGAAACCCACCAAGTTCTCCAGCCCCAAAGGTGTCTAAAAGTGCAAAGGCCATTATAGATTTGATTATTGACTCAGGGACCCATGAAAAGTGAGGCCCCTTGGAAGTACAGAGGTTTAGAGCCTCGAAACTCTAGGAAAAGACTAGTCTATTCCACCATCTAATCTAGAATCTACTCCTGTATTAAATCTCCCCCCACAGGCTACATCTTGTGTTGTGGTCTTTACCAATGTCAAGACCACATTCTTGACACATTCTGGGCTAAATTCACCTGCCGAGGACAATACTATCTCTCTCATGAACAACGTTAATCACTTTGTTAAGAATATTGTGGCATCCACGTAATAGTAGGACAAAACTTCTTGATGGTGAAACAATCATCTTGGGTGGGCCTCAGCAGTAAGTTATACCATGGAGATTGTATTAACATCCCCCTCCGTTATCCAGCTCTGGTCTGTGATATTCTTAGGCGGGGAACATTCCACCGACTGATCAGGTCAGAGATTGGCTTCCTTCCCTTAGGCTTTTTCTTTAGACAAGATGGGTCTCGTAGTATCAACAATCTAACTCATCATAGTCGACAGTCTCCCAATCCTTCTCCTACTAAAAAATCGAACCACCCCATATTTCCATGTAACAGCATCAATCCTGGAGGTAATGAATATGTAACAATTCATGTACTAAACAGATTGGACCATTTGAACGACTTGGAAGAAGTGTACTGACATTCAGTTGTGGATGGAAGCCCTAATCTGTTCTCTAGTCATTTTCTTAGTAAACAGGTTAGGAATGTGAATTAGGTTAGGGAGGAGCGCAAAGCTAAGGGCTGTAAGGTGTGGAATGAAGAATAGGATCGTAATATTCTTTCAAAAGTACATGGACAATAGCGTCTTAAATGTCGCTGTCTGGACGGGACAGGGAGTTTTTGCCACAGCATATTACGTTGTGGTAGAAATCATTGAATTGTTTACCACAAGGTTTGCCGCAAATATATGGGGGGGTGGCTTTAGGTGAATAATTAATGTAGGAGGTTTATGGGAAGGCTGCGGGGGGTCTCCCGCATATATATTTGTGGTAAAATCGTCCAGTCAAAAAAGATAAAATCATTGAATTCTACTGTGATTAAATTAATTTGACAAAATCACATAGAACCATCTGCAATAAAGCAGGTTTGGTGAGTAAAGTCCAGTATGGTTCACTGAGTGATCTTACTCTGAAATATCAAGTAATAATGCTGCAAGAAACCTGGGCCACAGAGCCTATATATATTCAAGTCTTCTCTGTTTTCCATTTGCCTGTACGAGGTTAAGGACCATGGGCAGAACCTCTGGGGGGCTAGCCATTTATGTTGCAACTACTTTGGGATGGGACGTTAAGGAAGTTACATGCTTAATAGATAATCTCCAGTTTATTGTTTCTAAAATTAGGGGATATAATTGATCCAGATGTGACCCTCATTATCGGAGGGAAATTCAATCTTAGACTGGGCTCTGGAGAGGACCTCCTCGTCGACCAAGATGAGGAGCAGCTCTTCCCCATTCCCAGGACTTGCCTGTTGGATCCAGCTACTTCCAACAGTGCCCTTGTTCTTTGGGATGTCATTTTGGAAAATGGGTACAGATCCATTAATGGCAGGTTTGATTTGCCATCTGCGGGCAATTATACTCTAACAGTAGCCGGTCTTCCAGCATTATCAACTACATTTTGGTTTCAATAGAAAACCAGTTCTGCATAAATTACTTTGAAATCCTTTACTCACAGACAAGCTATCACTCCCCTTTATCCATGGCCTGGGCTTGGGGAGGGGGGGGGGACAGCTCTCATAATCCGAGATATTCTTCAACTTTGGAAATGTTAACAAACAGGAGGGCTTTGCATTGGATAGAGGACAGGGAGCGTGAGCCTCTTGGGAAGGTATTGAATCTAAATAAAGCTGACATTATGTTCTTTTTAAGTGAACAAGCAACACCCCAACAGATTGTTTGTGCTTTTAATACTTTCATTGTTAACTGCAGACTGATTTTTAGCATTGAGTGTGATCCATCTGACAATAAGGTTCTGCCTAAGTCTTGGCTCTCTGCAAAATATAGGGTAAGAAAGAGGGCACTTCTGTGTGTGCTAAAAGCTAATAACCCTGATATTGTAATCATTAGACAATGCTGTAAAGATCCTAAAACGAATTAGCTTTAAAGAAATTGGAAATTGTACATGATCACTGGGAGGCACTGTATGTAGCTGCCACTGCTAATAACGATCTTCCAAAAAGTAAGGCTTTCTAGAAGATCGTTGCTAATAACTGTGTTAGTATCGACGTCGGTTGTGCCTTGTCCCCTGAAATATTTGTACAGGAGCAAAATTGGGTTGAGCATTTTAACAAATTGTATGGCAGTATGAACAGGGCTGACACTCGAGGTATCTATGTTATGCCCAATCTTGGAGATAAGCCGTAGACTCTTTTTCCATAAAAGAGGTCAATCTGATCATAGCACAGCAGAAATCCAACAACGCCCCAGAGCTTGATGGGGTTCCAAATTACATATTTATCTTGTGTCGAGTTATAGGTGCCGTTTTTCACACAGGTAGTCAATGCCATCTTGCTCACCAAAAACATCCCTGCCTGCTGGAAAGGTGGCAGCATTGTTCCCATCTACAAGAAGAGCCTAAAATCGCTACCATCTTCATATCATCCAATTGCACTGCTGGATGGAACATCCAAAATGTTTGCTGGTGTTTCGATGAAAAGACCTGAGGAGTGGTTATTGGAAAACAATGCGGTCTATAACACCCAGTTAGCCTTTAGAGCTGGGATGGGTACTATTAATCAATTCATTAATTTATAACTGTTATTGTCAAAGTATGTCTTTCTCGCAGGAACCCCTTTCTTCGTGGACTTCATGGACTTAAGTTTAGCCTTTTGTCTGCGTACACAGGGGTCTCCTGCGGTGCATGCTGAATGACAGTGGAGCCACAGGACTTCTTCTTCGAGCTTTAGAGTCACTCCATCGGGACTCAACAGTTAGTGTTTGCTGTGCTAAACAAGGCAATTTCAGTACAATAGGGGTTTAGGCCGACGTGCGTTCCCCTCAATTTGTATATTAATGATTTATCATCCTTTTTGGCTAGCGCCAATACAGATGTAGCGCAGTGCGAGGGCAGGAGGCTGTCTGTCTAAAGTTACACTGATGATGCAGTGCTGCTGACCAGAAATCCTAGGTATCTCCGAAACCTTGTGGAAGGCTACGCCGAGTTTATGAACCACAGGGGATTAAAGGTTAATGTTGATAAGTGTTATGTAATGTGCTTTACAACAAAACGGAGGCATACTCCATCAATCGTTTTGGATGGTCACAAACTGAAGGTTTGTAAACGTTTTGAGAATCTTGGTATAACCTTTGCTTCACAGTTTAACTGGAACATAGAATTTAACGGTGAGAAAGCAGAAAATGAAACAGGCCTCAGGATTCATTTTTTGATTCTCCACATTCATGAGGCAATCCTCTCCTAGATATAAGCTAACCATATACAGGGGTAAGTGTGTGGCAATAGGTGTCTACGGAGGTGAGCTTTGGGGTATAGGCAAGTTAGACAGAGTCCAAGTCAAGGAGAATCTTTTTATCTTCTGTCTTCTGGGAGTGCCACCTACTACAAACAAACCAGGAACAGGTCTTGCTCACATTTCAGACACTGTGACTCTCAAACCAATTTCATTTTGGCTATCTCTATTGTCTCATAAAGAGGAAACCCTAACTAAGTTTCTGATTAAACACCTCTTGACTTTTGGCACCTACAATAACATTGAATGGTTCTCTTATATTAAGAAAACATTCCATACTGTGGGCTTGGAATATGGATTCTCCAATCCTTCAAACCTTACCACTGTCTCTAGGAAAGATTTAAAAACCAGGCTTCTTAACCTCTGGAATAGTGTAAGGGAGGATATAAACCTCTTGAAGCCGTCTGTAAGACGTATATTCCCCTCTCGCCCTCCTCATGGATGCCCATGTATCTGATCCTAGTCATTCATTTTTATCACATCTCACACTTGTCTCGAGCCAGATTAAATGTTTTACAAGTAAAGGCAGTTATGTGCAAGTGGTCTAGCACAAAATATGAAAATGGCAATAGTTGTATCTTTGGTAAAGCTAACCATTTAGTAAATTTCATTCTGTTTTATCCTCTGTGTAATGATTTGCAGAGGATATCTGATCTTGCTTAAAGATGTTGGTTTAACTCTTTGGAAACCTGCTTTTTGGCAGCTGTTGAATCCACGTGATGTATCCAGCGCTTGCACACTACATTCAATATGCCCAGAAACAAAGTATCTCTTTGCTTACTTTAGGAATTTATGATCAGTGTATGTCTTATTTCTATATCGCTGCCTCAGGTTTTATTTAAGAATGTTTTCCTTTTATTAATATGTTTGAATATCAAGTGTTTTTTGTATATATATACATTGTATGGTTTTATGGATTGATTTACAATCCGAAATAAACATACTATTGATTGAATAAGGCAGTCCTGGTCCCCATTCATTTACTTCATAGGCCTACAGTGGGTTTTTGGGGGAATTATCACAGTTGGCTATTCTGCCAAGGGTTATTCCTCCACTTTGCCACCAACCACGTAATCTAGCCATTTGGGAAATTGGAGAAAAATAGTGACAATTCTGTTATAGTCACTTTACCACCACTTTGCTCCTGAACCAGTGAACCCGTAATTAGACCTATTAAGTTATAATAATTATCTGTATATTATCTTACATTTGGTATTATAATAATATTGTACAGTTACTGTGTGTATAATAAGATCCTGGTGCTTCTGGGTGTAAATTATGATTGTTCAGTTTCCAAACTCATAATGCAATTCTGCAACTCCTACATGCACATTAAAACAGCATGCGTACAGTCTGGATTTCCCGACTAACTCTAGACCAAATGGATTGGTCTGAAAACTATCAGACCCTATTGAAGTGTATTTTTTATTTCCTGTAATAGATGTGCAAAATAAAGTGCAGAAGGTTTTAGCTTGCTCTTTGCGTGGTCTTTTTTTCTTTGATCGCCAAAAACCTGATTCTCCCATTTTATCCTTTCTGGATAAGAATCTAGAAAATGATCTTTTTGTTAGTGATATCCCCAGAACTAGTAAGACCACATATGACTTAATTCTTGTCCAGCAAGCTAAAAGGAACAAAAAAAAGCACAACACGATTATATTAAAATAAGAGCTCTCTGGTAAAATCCCAAGCTGAGATCTTTGAAATGAAATGATTGCCGAGAAATTATTATTATTTCTAAAAACGTTTTATTGGACCACAATATATATATAAAAAAAAAGACCACTACGGAGTAGTCAACACAATCTGCAACATCAAGTGGTCAGATGTATAATTCTTTGAATAGTAGATCAAAAACCATCTCACCAAAATAAACCCTTCACAAAAGGATACACAAGATGTTAAATCATGGAGATGCAGGAGATATGTGGAAGAGGGCAGGAGGTGGGAGGAACGAAAAAATCAATCACAAATGGTGGGATACGGCGGAGGAACTAGAGGGGAAGGGAGGCCCAACAGAGACACGTAGAAAACCCCACACTAATTAAACATTTTCTCATACTACAGGTTCTCCACCGACTCCCTATTGCTAACCAGAAATTGGCTTACTCTCTCCTGCTAATCACTGCTGTTTTATGTCCCTGGCATTCATGGGTATCTCCTGTTGCTTTTCTGGGCTTATGTTAAAACTCTTAAGATTATGTTTAGAAGTCAGTAAAAGCATATTTTGTAGCTCCATGGAACACCACAAGTCTATCCGGACTTTACACTGATGCCTGCATCCCATCTTTTCCAAGTCGTTCTGAATGCTCACATGTTTTCCGCTCTACACCCTGGTCATACCAATTTGTTCAGGGATCAAGAAGACTCTAGCTCGAATTGCAGGAATTTAACCCTGTACACCATCCATAAGAGTAATTTATGATCAGAGTATTATTATTATTTTATGTTTTTTATTGATCGCGGACGTAGCTTTGGGACGCTTTACAATCATATGGGGAAGAACACAGTGAGAGAAGCAGAGAAAAAGGAAGCAGGGAGATAACAACAGTGGACGGCGGGCACATGGCAGCAAAGGATCTACAAGCAACCAGGGGAGGACATAATGAGGCATAGATCACTGAGTTTCAGGTAGGGTGGGGAGTGGAGGGTGTTTGTACCTAGGTGGAGCCATTCCTTGAACACGAAGGTCTTGAGCTTGTTCCTGAACTGTAGAAGCAATGAGGTGAGTCTGATGTTTACAGGGAGGAGGTTCCAGAGTCTTGGGGCATAGACAGAGAAGGCTTGTCTTCTGGTTCTTTCCTTCCTACACCAGCAGAGTTCAAGTCTGCACATGTCCTTACTTCTGTTGGTTTACAGGCCTCTGGAGATAGTGAGTTTCTCAGTGAGGTAGCTTGGGTCTTCAGGGTGACAGCCTTATCGATGATGCAACAGGATTTGAAGATGAGACAGGCTTGCAGCCGAAGCCAGTACAGTTTGATGAGGGTCGGGGCGATGTGGTCAAATTTGCTGAGTCCGTTGATGGGTTGTGCTGCTGGATGCAGGAAACATCTTGGGGGTGCCAGGGTAATCACTGAAGGGCCTTTCGAAAATGCATCGCCACCATCGAGGTGGGAGAAGACCAAGGTTTGAACAGCGGATCTGAAGTTGTTTTCTGGGATGAAGGGCTTGATTTTCCGTAGGAGAGAAAGTTGGTACGAAGCCGTTTGTGCCTTTTTTGTTATGTGCTGTTTCAAGGAGAGGTATCTGTCGATGTTGATCCCAAGGGACTTGTTGCAGGGGGCAAGCTAGGGTGTGAAGCCCTCGAGATTCATAGCGGAGAGCCAGGTCTGGATGTCAGGGTATTGGCGTTTTTGTCAGCAGTGGGAATTCAGTCTTGGAGGAGTTGAGCTTCAGGTATTCATTGGACATCCTTGACTGAATCAATGTGAGGCAGGCCTTGTGCCTGTGGATGTCTTCAGTGGAGGCTATATTGAGGTAGGGCTGCTAGTCATCTGTACATTGGTAGCTGTGGATGTTGTGTGGAGCGAAGAGGGCTCAGAGCAGTTTCATGTAAAGATTGAAGATCACAGGGGACAGGATGGATCCTTGTGGGACTACAAAGGTGATTAGAAGAGTTGGTGATCCGGAGGAATCCATATGTATGAACTGTTGGCAATTAGCAAAGTAGTATTTGAACCAGCTGATCCCCATGTGACGATGTATATTGCCTGTGAGCATCTGGTGGTCTACTGTGTCAAATGCTGCTGAGAGGCTGAGGAGAACTAGGAGGCAAGGATCATAAAGCTCTCTTAGAAATACTGTATCACTGCTATTAAGACTGCTCTTGAAACCTCTACCCCTTGTAACCAAGCAGATCCTCTCTGAATGATAATGGGGTGCTCCATAAATCACTAGGCTCATGTTGGTGTCCTGGGACCCCTAAAACTGTACACGCTCTTTGCCCTTTGCATGCTCCCACGTGGTATCCAGGGGAATCATGATATCTACCATGGACTTCTCAAGGTCTGCCAGCCCTTTGAGGCCCACTTCATGCAGTTTCAAGTTGTCCAAAACTCTTTCTCTCTGTCATGCACACAGTTCTCTATTGTTTGCATGCAGGATTCCACCAGTACCAGCGACCTCTTCCCCCTCATGCATTTTGTGTGTAATGGGGAGATACCAGTCAGAACCTCTTTAAAGTCCTTGGACATGTCTGATATTGTTGGAGCTAGTGGGAGGGTGCAAGGAAACCCCTTCCCCTCTTTTCTCCTTGCCATGACCATCCATTTAGGTTTGTAAGCAGGGGTGCTCCAATAGATTTCAGTCCATGCAACAAGTAAGCTAAATCATGAAACCCAGCAATGGTATGTTGCCCCGTCCACAGGGGTGAATGTAGACTCTAGTCACCCTGCAACTAGAAATGACTGAGGCCTGGTTCAGCCACCACCACTTACTGAAGCGATTCCCCTTGTGGTGGCTCTGCTTGTTTAGGGCATTCTTAAGAGTCATTTAACGCTTCGCAATTTCAAGTTAATTATTGATTGATGTCCATATCATAACTGTCGTCTTAAGGCATTTCCAAATGCCTTAGACACCTCACACATTCACATTCATTTTTATTTTCCGTCTAACAATTCAATTCTATACATTAGACAGACACACAAACGTTTAGTTATATGTAATAGCTCCTTATCTTTTACTGAAACACATAGTTCCCTGTCAATATAACTCGAATGTGTAAAGACCCCAAACTCACCCATCTACTGAGATAGAGTTTAGATTTCATGCGCAACCACTTTACTAGGTCATTACTCAAAGTGCGATAAAAGGAGCAGACATCTAGTTTTTCATTAGTGGCATCCGCTGTGGCTCACTATCACATGAGGGTTCATTTGTTTCTTTGTTTCTTTTTTTCTGTAAATCAATAAAAAATGAACATTACTTTATCCTGTCTATGTATTACTAAAAAGTAATACAACTGTACCTCCTATTGCCTGTGGAGCGCTATTTATCAAATCTGTTGGCACTCGGTCCCTTCACATATCCATTAATCCGTCATATGTATATTTTTTATTTATTTTTATTTTATTTTGCGTTTATAGCAGTGCACGAAGCCCTGCGGAACCTAGGCACTAGTTACAGTACAGGCAGGTATTGACAACATGATTACAATGTCAGTGAGGCTATAGGTTACATGGTTGTATGAAAATATGAAAATTAGAGGGAGAGGGGTGAAGAAGCAATACCAATGTGGTACAAGCGTTAAGAGAAAGGACTGATGAGCTTAGGTATAAGCCTCATTAGAGAGACTTTATAAGTGCCCAGTAAGCATATGACAATGCACAAAGCAGACGTATAATGAGGCAGAGACAGCAAGAATTACAAACCGCCAGAGCAATACATAGCCGTGCAGAGGCATAACAGACATTGTAGGGTATTACGTTACAGAACAGTCTGGAAGTGCATCATGTGCCGGTAAGGCTGCGCCAGGGGTGCTGGGGCCACATCGGTTGAACAGCGCAAATATAGACATAGTAGGGTATTATGTTAGTTTCAGAACAGTCTGAAAGAGTATCACGTACCGATAAGGCTGCACCAGAGGTGCTGGGGCCACATCGGTAGTAAAGGGCAAATATAGACTTAGTAGGGTATTATGTTAGGTTCAGAACAGTAAAAGAGTATCACGCACTGGTAGGGCATCGCCAGGGGTGCTGGGGCCACATTGGTAGAGTAGGGCAAATATAGACATAGTAGGGTATTACGTTAGTTACAGAGTAGTCTCGAAGAGTATCAAAGATCGGTAAGGCTGCGCCAGGGATGCTGGGGCCACAACGGTAGAGTAGGGCATTAAGTGCAGGCATAGGGAAGGTCTATAAATATTATGTTACCAGAATGGTGCCCTTAGGGTATTATGTTCCACCTGCCCTTAGGGCTACACCCACATTAACTAGAAACAAAAATAACATTACGGCAGACAGGCTTATCCCGGCCTTACTTCCCACCCTTAACCTGCTCCCAGACAATACTGACCCTGAGAGGCTGGTCGAGGAATATAACAAAATTATGACCACCTCTTTGGACCAGATCGCCCCCCTCAAACTGAGACCAAGCAAGTTGAAAAATCACTTGAATAAATGGTTTACACCTTTCCTAAAAAACCCAAGGCAACAAAAAAGAAATTGTGAGGCTGCTTGGAAAAAACTTCCATCAGAAGCCAACAAACTTAAACTCACCAAAATGTCTTCCCTCTCTAAAAAGGAAATATGCCTAGCTAAACGAATATCCTTTGACACGTGCATATCCCAAGCCAAGTCTAATATGAAGGAGCTATTCACTATTCTCAAAGAAATAGAGACCCCCATAGCACCACCTGACACATGCCGTAAAGACCAAACATGGTGTTCAGTTATCCATCATGCTCTAACTAATAAAATATCCACTCTACAAAACAACATTTCTTGTAAAAGAGCGTCCCTAAATGCCCCTCATTCTCCTAAAACAACGGAGAATACCAATGCTGTTGAACCCCCCCCAATTCAACTTCACCAAATCTTATCCCTCAAACCTTTCAATTGTCACGGTGATCTCTGCCCTGCGCAGCTCATCAAAGATGCTGCCCGTGACCTATCACCCTTCATAACAAAGCTTATCAATGCGTCCTTCTCAACTGGCATTATCCCTACCGACTTTAAACAATCTTGGGTACTCCCACTCCTAAAAAAAACCACCCTCGACCCATCTATAACTACCAACTACAGGCCAATTACCACAGTGCTTATATACAAATTCAAAAGCACCTGGAAATACACCATCTTCTTGGGGCCAGACAATCAGGCTTCCGCCCCCAACACGGAACGGAGACAGCTCTTATCGCTCTCAAGATCCAGGTAGATGAGCTTAGAGATAATGGCAAATCAGCCCTACTCCTCCTCCTGGATCTTTCGGCTGCGTTTGATTTGGTTGGCCATAGTATTCTATGTAACCACCTTGTCACAGCAGCACACTTTTCTGATGGCGCTGTTATCTGGATCAGATCCTTCTTAAATGGCAGAACAATGAGGGTCTTCTCGCCTCTAGCAGCTGCCGACCCCATACCCATTACCTGTGGTGTGCCTCAGGGATCTTGCGTCTCACCCACACTCTATAACATCTTCACTAAGCCCCTTTTCGATGACATGGATCATCTCGGTATCACCTACACTAACTATGCAGATGATACCCAAATCCTCCTCCCGCTTTCAGGGGATTATGAGAAGGATTTGGCCTTGGTGAATAGAGTGTATATCATCATACAGGCATGGGTGTCCACGCATGGGCTATGCCTGAATGATGATAAAACTGAACTCATCATCCTGGGCATCCCCTCTAACCTAAAAAACTAGGTTCTGACTATTGTGCATTCATAATTGATGGCAATAGTATTAAAGTAGAACACGTGGTAAAAACACTAGGCTTTTATCTTGATTCAAACCTCTCATTTGCTAAATAGGTTAATTCTTTAGCATCCTCCACAGCCTACACGTGCAAACGTATTCGCACCGGCAAGCCATTTTCTTTGACAGTAGCTGCACCATCCTGGCCAGAGCCCTTGTCCTGTCTCGTCTAGACTACTGCAATGCCCTGTACTTAGGATCGACCAAAGCTACTATCAGAAGAATCCAAACATTACAAAATAATGCCCTTAGAGCAGCCGACAGAACAACTGGCTTCCAACTAATGACAAACTGCTTCTAAAAACCTTGTCGCTCACCCACAAATCCCTCAACAATGCTGCCCCTATCTATCTGGCCGAGAGATTCCATAAACATACCTCTCTGCGACCACCTAGATCAGCTAACAGAGATCGCCTCTCTGTACCTAGCTTCAAACGGTCCACAATCGGAGGGAACAGCTTCCCCGTGAAAGCAGCCAAACTGTGGAACTCCCTGCCTCCCCCACTGAGAATAGACCAAACCTACCAAAACTTCAGATCTAACATCATTACGTGGCTGAAATCGAACGACCAGCAATGATAACTCATGCTTAGTAAGTAGCCACTCATTCACCGACACAGTACCACACGCCTGACCTGCTTCCCTTGATAATGACTACTGCCCTCGCTGCCAGCATACTTGTACGTATCTTAGCCCACCCGGCTACAGTTACTAATACCTCAGGCCTGCTATATACTACGTCTTTAAGATGCTTGTCTTTTTGTACATAAATATTGCCTTTGTAAAAATGTCTGTATCACTTGCACATACCCCTCTTGTATCTTACACTTGTAAATAGATATCATCTGTATATTCCCCTTGTAATTAATGACCTGTATGTAAATTATATTCCTTTTCTCTGTAACTAAGCTTTGCATATTCTTGTAACTGCTGCGCTCTGTTAACCCCGGGTATGATGCGCATTATAAATAATAAAACAAACAAACAAGCTAGTATAAGCAGACAGACATGAGGAAGAGGGGCATGCATGTGGCATAACTGACCTTACCTAGTGTAACACCAAGCTCGACATGAAACGTCAAGAAAGGTAACAGTAGGTTCTGTGTGTCGGTGAGCGACTTATGAGGGGAGTTGGGCACCGTCGATGTAAGAACAGAGTCAGGTGGGCGAGGCAAACGGGCATCTTTGTGGCCATAGCCGGAAAGGGCCAGACAGGGAAATGTGCACCAAGCCTTAAACGTAGGCCTTTAACGGGGGCCGGCATCGATATGACATTGATCCTGTACGATAGCTAGCCACTCAATAGAGAGAATCTGCTTATGTGCATTCGTGACTTTATTTTTCTCTGCGAACCATTCCAAGGCTCCTCTTCCTGACATACCAAATGGTAGTGTAACTGTTATTAGTATTGTTCTTGCCCCACACTAAATATCCTCATGATTTAGCTTACCTACAAATGGACGGTATGTGTCTTGAGTGGCCTGTCTCCTGCGCACATGGGTATGCGCCATCTTGGTATTGCTACAATCTTTTAACCTTGTCTCGTACATAGTGACATATTTACGTGGAATCTTCCATCTAAAGCAATATGCTGTGGCCATTTTGTCTTATTCTTAGAAGTAGCACCATATTTCATTGTGCAATGTTATTATTCAGGGAATGTTCCAAATTACTAATCACCCTTTCGCCAGAGAAAAGATTGTATAGATGTGGCCTTGGCTCTCTAGCAGTCACCCAAATTATCAGCAGAGAACACTTGGGCCCATCAAAGACTCCCTGCCACAAGACTGGAAGACTCAGCCATGGGGCAAAGTGATTGTCTTTTATTAGCACACAAAAATGGCAGGGATCACACCAGGAAAAAAAGTATCCTCCGGAGCTCTCGTCTTCTAAGCATGTGTCACCTGGTTTTATCCCGGTGTGACGTCACAAGTTCAAGTTCCATCCCAGAAACCTATCAGACATTTACATTGGTCAGTTTGGGTGAGCTACATATAGGAGCTTTAAGGATTATTTCTACTATTGGGTAGCCATATCTAGTGGCTCCTCCTAGGATCACCTCTACTAGTGTCAATCTACAATGTTGCAGGGTCGCAGAGAGACCATTGGTCCTTGCAACAAATGATATCCCAATGTGAAGGTGAATCTGGATTGGGCAAAATGGGTCCTCCCATCCCGGGGACCCTGGACGGTTACCAGACTGAGTGTGCCTTTTCAAGGCAATGGGAATGAACATGGAGGTGCAGAGTGTTCTCTAATGTTGTCATCTCTGTTCACCTAAGCCTGGAAGAGTGCATTCAGTTGGCAGTTCGTGAGCAACACTTAACTTTTTCCCTCTGGTTCGATGGGAACAGTCTTCTTAATCTACCTTGTTTCAATGGGCATTGTCCGGTTTTGCTTGTCTTGGTAACTGGAACTTTCCTTCTCCACTTGCACTTGGCTGGGTGCCTTGTTTCTGCACGCGCCTAGTGATTGTGTCAACTGTTCCATGTACCCAAAGCCTGTCTCTCCTTTGTCATTAATTCCAGTGGCCTATAGCTTCCATATCATTCCTTATGGCTTCTCCATGCTAGTAGCAGTCAAGCATATGTAAGCTAGATATATGAATACTTTGCAGCTTGCAGTTTCAGCTTTGGTGAAGGATGTGAATATAAAGATATGTATGTGTGTCCGTCCTCATAAGCATGTGCTTTGTGCCTATATGCAATAAACTACTACTTCATGAATGGATGAATATGTACTTCATGTATAAGTGTGGCTACGTCATGATGTCAGCTGTGACATCATTGATTTCTGGCTTGGCAGTCAGTCGACTTGCTCGATCGATGTCACTTGCATATCGTCCAAAACATCGATTGGGTATGATCGGAACGACTGTCTGAGAGAATAACGCTTCTCACACCTGTGATACATCGATGATTGAAGTGATGGGCCTAAGAGTGAGTCATCATTCTGGAAGCATAAAGCTACATCCTCGAGCAGTACGATGGGCATGGGCCCTGCTTTGTTTTCTACCCATGTGAGCAGTTTGGCACTCGCTTCCCATTCCTTGAGGCACTTGTCATTTTATTGCTGTACTACTTCCACTGGAACCGTTAGGAGCCTGTGCTTTACTTGCAACCACTCCTTATTTCCATCGCTCTGTTGTGTATACTTGTCCATACACCAGCATCTTCGTTCTTTTCCAGCATCCTGGCATTCCTGCTATTTCTATGGGTTTTTTATTGTGTGAGAAACCTAGGAGTATTCTCCCGCTAACACCCTGAGACCCGTCTATTCAGGTGGCCAGGGGGGGGGGGACAACGCTCTTGGATCCCAACGCTGGGGGTGGATGAGCGAGGGAGGATCACCTGGGTAGGGGAATCCAGGGTTGCCTTTGCTGGAATACTCCAGGCGAGACGCTGTATTCTGACGGGTCGAAAAAAGAGGAGGAGGAAGTTCCGGATGCCTTCATTGGATATGCTGTTGCCCATCACCCTAATCCAGGTCTCATTTTACTTGATTCCAATCCCATCATCAATAACCCAAGAGGGAGGAAGGAAAGAGTCAATTGCCCAAGGTGAGGAGGGAAGAAAAATCAATTAAAACAAAGCCAGAAGTCTGATGTTAATATCCATCTTCTACCAATTTAAATCACAGGGCGTATCATCAAAACTCATGTTTCTATAATCAACCATCAGAAATATGGAAGGGGGCAACCATCCCTTTGAGGGAAAACCAGGCTACAGGATTTCCCTATGTCCATTGTCGATTCCCTGTTAGAAGAGCGGGAAATAGATCTATCCTCCAAAACCCTTCCATCACCCTCTCCCCATTTTCAACCGAATCAATACTGAGAAGAGGAAGGGGCAACTGGGAGTATTAGCGATTACCCAGAGAAACAACATGGGAACAGTAAGGGAAATCTACTGTAGAAAGAACTCAAGTTGCCCAACTAATAGCCAGGCATTTAATAATGACCACTCACACCTGACTCCACTTGGCTGTTTTTTCAACTATTAAAGGTATGGTTTTTCACATGGAAGAGAACGAGTTGGGGATGCTGTCAGGACCCAAGAAGCCAAGGAGCAGAGACGCAGGCGTAATAGCCTGGAGGAGAACGGCATGCCAAGACGTTGGTCCAGTGTTCATGAGGGGTTGCAGCGTGGCGAGGGAGGCGTACAGCCGTACCTCCAAGGAGCTGGAGTAAGGCAGCCTGTATCCTGCTGGTGGCATTTGGAAAAATGCTTGTTCCCTTGAGAAGTGTGCTGGTCCCAAGGGAATCTGAGGTTTAGGTGGGGAGACCCTGACCTCAACCCTGTGCATCGAGACGAACTGCTTGGCAACCCGACGCTACCCAGTAAGAGAGAGAGAGGCACAAGAGCGTGCGTTTGACTGAAGAGGAGCAGGAGAAAGGCACAGTTTTGAATCGGTACAGAGCGGAAAGGTTTGAAAGTGTGTGAAGGACAAAGTATAAGAAATAACCAGACGAAGAGAAAAAGAAGAAAAAAAAAAGGGCGCTAGCGGTGCAATAGAAAGGCATGTGATGAGTTTAAAGAGTGCAAAGCGTGTACCATGAAGAGAAGTGCAAAGGATATGCATGGTAAAGAGAGGACAGTGTGTTGAGCGTGCAGGAAGCACGAGAAAGAAACAGACAAGTGCAAGAGTGCACAGTGAAACGAAAGGATGTGAGGTGCGCAAGAGGTACAATAAGAAAGTAAAGGAAAGTGCAAGAGTGCAACGTGGAACAAAAGGAACCACAAAGGGGAAGGTGCAAGTGTGCACGAGCAAGAAGCCAAGGAAAACAAGAAGGGGTGCAGGAAGCACCTGAGGGTGAAAGGTTTAAAAAGAAGAGCCAGGAATAAAGAGAGGGGTTACAGATCAGAGTGGTCACACCAAGGAGGAGCAAAGAACCAGGCGGTTTTAAAGGCTTCTGATTGTGCCCCACAAGCGAAGTGTGTGTGAAAGAACTGTGTTTAAAAAGGAAAAGTACATCCTGACAAGCTGAACTTGTATTTGAAACAAAAAAGGGGCGTAAGCTTGGAAGCGGGAACCCTGAGAGGCCTAACAAAGAAAGCAAAGTACATCCTGACAAAACTGAATTTGTGTTGGAAACTGAAAAGGGCCTGAGCTTGGGAAGGGATCCCTGGGAATTTGCAGACTTATTGTTTTGTAGTGTTGTAGTGTTGAATGGATTGAAGCTCGGGTAAGGGAACCCTGAATATGTTATATTTCTTTTGTGGTGTTTTTTTTTTAACAAACTTGGACAAGTGGAAAGGGGCCTGAGCTTGGGGAAGGGAATTCCGTCAGGCCTAACTTGTTGTTTTGATTGAAGCTTCAGGAAGGGAACCCTGAGAAACTTAAAGGGAACTGTTATATTTCTTTTGTGGTGTTTGGAACTTGAACAAGTTGATGCTTGGGGAAGGGAACCCCAAGGCATCCAAAGACACTGAAGGTATTTAAGAATATTGCAAGGGCTCTGTGGAGAAGGTCTTACGAACAGCCTTTTTTGATTTAACTCATTTTTGTGACAGTGACCAAACTACATCTAGTGATAAGACCACCTGAAACAAACATTAATTTTCTATTTTCTGTTAACCACTAATTTTCTTTTTAAAGATTTCCTATCACATTTTTGTAAAGAGTGTGGGCAAGCATAGGTGTAGACACAGACAGACTTTTATTTTGGACTATTAGACATCAAGGGCCTTTAGAAACATCAATTAAGGGAGCCATCCCTTTACGGTTAGGGCCAGTCAGGCATTACACCAACCCAGGGACCTTAGTAAATAAAGGTTTTGAAACAAACACCTTTGAGTCTGTGTCTCTCTTGATACCATGCCTGTCTCATACTTGGGACACTGTAACTCCTTAGGTGTGACTGGGACTCATCACGAGTTCGGCGGTATCCCTTAAATGCGGTGTTAACGGTATTACTGCCGCATTTAAGAGATGGCCCTATCACGAGTCTGGTGTTTTTACCCCTAGCCAGAGCTGGGGATAAACACGCAGATAAAATGCCCATTTTTGGCACAATTACCGCTGGCGGTATTACCGCACGGTAATTGCGGAAAAAATCCTCAATGGGGACTTAAAATTAGCGCCCAAATGCTAATAAAGTTGGGCAATATTACAGCCCAGATACCACCCAAGTCGTGATGAGGCCCACTGTCTGTACTTACCGCTTCCGCTGCCCCTCTGCGATGTATTATATACTTTTATCTGTGTTCCAGTAATCATCCAACATTTCCTGAGTCTTTATGTAGTAGAACAAGGAGTGTAAAGAGGTGGAGTCAGCAGAAGGCATACAACATTATCACAATCTTACAAATTACATTTCCCATGTTATTATTCTTGAGTGTTTCTTTGTGTTGGTCCAAAGGTTTGTGCAACTCGCCTGAAAAGCCTGAGAAATGTGTCATTATTATGTTAGTATGTGTTAAGTTAGGCTCTACGCCTATAGTATTAGGCGAGTGATGCGAACAGCAATCGCTCCCACACTATACAGATTCTCGAATCACCAAGCATAGTAATGATAGACATATTTCCACGTGTCAGCTGTGGGTAGGTGTGGGCAATATATAACAGAAAAGCATAAACAAATATCCTTGGAGGAATCGTTCGTTCAGTCTCTGTCCGTATCACAAACCAAATAAAACATTCTTGAAATGAGTTATTTCTATTGAAAATTATGTGGCCTGGACAGTCTTTACCTACTCTATGTGTTTGTGTATTGTCCATCCCTAACTCTCTGGCTCTAGACTGTGTTATCTGTGGTTGTTCTTCTTCTTCTTTGTCTACTTCTTGCATCAAATCGTCTTTTAGACAGAAGGAGGTCCTGCCTCTGCAGGGCTTAACGTCTCTGATGTAATTCCATATCTTTTTCCCACTCAGTGTAACTGCGCGATCTGTGGCTTTTTCTACCATGTAGGGCCCCTCGAATCTGAGCATGATCCAGGGCCTTACAAAGTTCTGCAGTAAAACGGCGTCCCACAGATAAAGTAGTGGGTGTTTGTGTAGTCCTTCACTTGTGGCTGGGATGATATCTTCCATGCTGTTCTTCGGTCTCTCCCTGTGTGCCTGCAGTTGGCGAGAAAGAAAAAATGCTGTAGCCATCAAGGAAGCCACATATTAGTACATTTAATTTCCAAGGACATCAGAGGTTGCATTTGCGTCCGTCAATGCCCTAGTGGGAGGAGCCAGGGGTAGTCGCATGCACCGTCCTGTTACCACCTCATGGGGCATTAAGTGCTGGTTGGATCGGGGCAATGCGAACAGTGGTAAGGGCAAACAGTGAGACCATCATTTTTTAAAGTGGCTTTTATCTTTGCAATCTTTTCTTTGAGCAAGCCCTTAAGGCGCTCACAACCGCTGTTCGCTTCTGGGTGATAGGCAGATAAGAATTTGTACTGTATCCCCAGTAGGGTTGTGATGTGCTCAAAATTCCCAAAATGAGGCCCATTGTCTGACCGCAGAACCTCAGATGCCCCGCCATCATGGGAATACCTCTCTAATGAGGATTTTTTCTGCCATGAGGGCTTTGGGCTGTGAACAGGGACCAGCTTCAATTAATGAGGAGAACGGGCATACAACCATTATCATGTAGCGGTAGCCCTGGCACACCTGGATCATATCGACATAGTCAATGTGGAGATGTTGGAACGGCCCGATTGGGTGGTGTAAGGAAGTCATGGCACCTAAATGGCATTGATACACGTTTACAATTTACCCTAGAGGTCGGCGACCCTAATATACATTACTTGGATGTAAAAACGGTAATCAATGGGAACAGGATCAACACAACATTATCCACTAAACAAACTGATCGAAATAACCTCCTTCATCGTATGAGCTTCCACCCACCCAATCTACTGCGGAATCTACCATTTGGACAAATGTTGAGAATAAAGCGGATCGTTAGTGACCCAGAAGACTGTGAGAGACAACTACAACTACTTCACGAACGGCTGAAAGAAAGAGGTTATCCCGAGACAGATTTACAAATAGCACGCGAGAAGACTAGAACACAGACGAGAGACCAACTTCTCACCAAAAGAACAGAACGAGAGAATCCTGAATTAGTGTTCATCACTACATATGCCATACAAAGCAATAAAATCAAGGATATCATTCGAGATAGATGGAACATACTTACAAGTGATGCACGAATTAAAGATCTCTTTCCACAACCGCCGATCTTTGCTTACAAAAGAAGCAATAACCTACGCAACATGTTGGTAAATACGAGAAGCAAGGATTCAAATAGGAAACCAGACAAACATCCCGGTACCTACCCTTGTACGAGTTGCAGTAATTGCAATAACGTAATGAAAGGCAATATCATAATGCACCCAAAAACTGGAGCTAAAATTAAACTAAGATATCATGCGACATGTTTGTCAGAAAATGTTGTTTATGCCATCAAGTGTCCATGCGGGATATACTATGTGGGAGAAACAGCTCGAAAGATACGAGTCAGAATAAATGAACACAAGTCGTGTATTCGCAATCAAAACATGACCTCAGCAGTAGCTAGACATTTTATGACAAAGGGACATTCTATTGCACAACTCAGATTTGCAGTACTAGAGGTGCAACCCACCAAAATGGCTACTAAAGATATGAAGAAATGGAGGGCACAACAGGAAGCGTTTTGGATTGATAAACTTGACTCTTTATCACCTGATGGAATTAATGAAGAGTTCGATCTAAGTTGTTTCTTATGATATGCATGTTGGCTATGTTCATTGATGTTTTGGATGTTCTTATGATTTTTCTCTAATTGCAGTGTATGGAATGTAGAGTTACATTTTGTCACACTTTTTCTTTGCTATCTATATTTTTCATTTAGCAATCAGAGAAGTAATTTAGAAAACATTGAACATTTTGACCTTGTAATGGTCACTTCCAAGTAGTGGTTCTACTTTATTTCTTACTATGACTAATGGCATTACGAAAGCTTTCAATTTCCTTTTTTCCCCTTTTTTCTTTCTTCTTTCTTTTTTCCTTCTTTCTTTCCGTTACCACCACCTGATGCATTTACATCATAACTAACATAGTGTTTTGCTACACATTGAAACCAAGAGCGAAACGTTATAGTAGATCGTAATAAGTTATAAGCTTACTGTGAGTCTTTAATATCAGGACACAAATACTGATCCCTTGCAACCTTTCCTTACTACTTTTGAGCACTTTGAGATCCATCCGACCCCCCCGTCCTACAGTCGGCATTTTTTCAAGCACCCCTTTTCCGTGTGTTAATGGTAGATTCCACTTTCACCGACAAGCTCGCTCTGCTGTAAGCCATGGGATTTGCCACATAGTAGCATAACAACGACTCTCTTTTTTCATTTTTTTATAATATTTAGTGAAGTCAGCCAAAAGGGAGGTCCATGCATCTCTGACGGTTTGAGGTTCTCATTGTTATAGGACTTAATTTTTACAGGAGAATATTGCACTTAACGAGAGAGAGTTTATTTTCATTTATTTTTTGCAATTGGTTTGCGGTAATGTTGATGGAAATTACTATTCCTTCAATATATATTATATGTTTCACTGGTATTCTAAAGAAGTCGGTTTCATTACAAAATGGCCGCCACCTTTATTCACTATTCTCCTCCTGTTCTCACGTAACCATAGCAACTTGAAACAACTTAGCTGCTTGCAAAGTAACGCGCGTCCTCGCGGTCTCACTCAGTCTTGTGATCGTTCCGAAGAGGAAAGGTATGAATGAGTATTCGTGTCAAGTTCTTTTGTTTAGCCCGAATATTCTATAGGCTAACAGCTGTCATACACATATATTTACAGAGCGTTCTGATGAGTGCTAGTTTTATGCACGTACACAAGACATCGCGCAGGGAGATTCTCCAGTCAGCTCTTTTCATGCACCGTTTCAAAAAAAGGGAAACCAGGTCAGTTTTTATTGCAATAAGCTTGTAACGATCATGGAAACGTTCTTTTTTAGAGTAATGATTAATTTCCGTTCATATTGCTTTTTTCTTCTTTCTTTTTTCCAATGGTGATTCACAACTTGTAATTGCTGCGTTTTCCTGCAATTTATCCGTATGTATATATTTCTTACCTTATACACAATGCATGATTATGTATGGCTGTTTTCTCTGCTCTGTGACATACACTTATGTAATGGACAAAAAATGGTGTAAATAATGCTGGAATCCATGTGACATACTAATATTATGCGCGAAATTGATATATACAATGCGGGTCAATACTGTTTGATCTCAATGTTGTTTTACAATGGTGATGTCATTATGCTGTATTTGTGTTGTGATGACCCTTACTAGGCCCTGATGAAGGAAGTAGTATTCCGAAATGCATTGGCCACCCCTATAGGCACCTGCATGAACAGAGTTTTATTTACCTCACTATATTGTGAATTAAAGCTAACTACATGAAAAAGAATTGTAGTGCATATAATTCTTAAATTTTTGGGATTCAAATCCATTACTAACTAAAGGAATCCACTATTTAGTGGGCATAGGAGTGCAGCCCACACCGCTGGCTTCACGGCCAAGGTCTTCGAACACCTGGATCATATCGACATAGTCAATGTGGAGATGTTGGAACGGCCCGATTGGGTGGTGTAAGGAAGTCATGGCATCAAACAGTGAAGACGGGCACAAGTGATCACAAGTTAAGGGTGTTTATTGAACTTCAATGGGTTGGTTGAACACCTATCTAACCCTAAATCTAAGAATGGGAGAAAGCTACGACCATCAAATCATAAAAACGCAGTCCTAGTGGAGTCACTGTCAAAATAAAAGGGCTTATACTACAAAACTTATTGCCAATCCGTACTCTATTAACAAATGGGTGTAGGAAAATAGTCTATGCAAAAGAAATAGTGTTCATGAAATAATATGTCAGAATGACTTAGTACTGAAGCTCCCTTCCCCACGTTTTCAGCATGGGACAAGGTGGCATACTCGGGCAGCAAATCACACTCTGGCTTCTTCGGCACGAGGGTGCAGCTTACGACCCAGGCCAGGGCTTTACATGACAAAGGGACTCATTAAGACCCTGCCAGTCTGGAAACAAGGGTGCCGGTAAGCTCAGCGGCACCGTTGGTTCCGGACTGGCATATTACATGTCTGCCTGCAGCAGCAGCTGTGCTCAACTGGTCTGACACTGCTGGGCATAGCGGCCACCGTAGGCAGACCCGTCACAGAAGCCCTGGCACCATTACTAATGGTGCCAGGGCTTCTGTGTCCCCACGCCATATAGGGATGAGGACTCACATTTTACTGGCGCCTGGCTTTCCGGGCCACCACAGTTGTAATCTCCCAGTGGCACTGGGAAGTCAGGTTACCGCCGGACTTGTAACGAGGCCCAAAGTCTCTTCCAAAAATAAAGTCTCTTGGTCGCAAGAGCCTGGCGTATTTACACAAAACAAAGTTTGTCCGTTTCTCGGATCTTTAAAGTTCTCACAGGTTAGGATTCACAGTTTATGTTGGGCCTCCTTTAGTCGGGCTCAGACCCCTTTTCACATGCAAATTCATGATAGGCCACCCTCGGTCAGGCGCTCAGACCTTTCTCACCTCAATTTCTCAACAGGTCTCCCTCAGTCAGGCTCAGACCCTTCAAAACACATATTCTCTTGACTGTAAGTACATCAAAGACTTTTGACTGTGTGTTGGATTTTTTTTAGACCTTTCCAGGACAACTTTGATTCACTTAACTTTGCTAATACTTTACTCTCAATCTCTCCTCAATCGCCTCTTCGCATGATACGTAAAACAGAGACCTTCGATTGGGCACACCCGTGGGGCCAGAACACTCTGCTCTTATGTATCACTTGACTCGCAGTTCACTTGCAGTTCAAACAGTTGTCAGTAATTATTTTTTAAGCGCGTCTTTCATTAAACGTTTATTTTCTTCAAATATACTGTTGCCGCTTGTAACCTTCACTTTAACACAGACCGGTCTTGCACAAGTTTCTCCGACTCGCCGGCTCTGTTGATTCCTTGGTTGTTCTTCCTCCCCAACTCCGCCGTTCACCCAGGAGGAAAGAGCAGGCACTTATGCAGCACTTCAAAGGAGGTAACCTCCTCCAATCCTTGCAAAACCTTGTGACCTCTTGGAAATATAATGCTCTCGCTTGGCTCTCTCTGGCCCTCATTAACTTTTGCTCAGTTTCTTGGTCACTTGATTTCCTCAGCCTGGTTTGCTTCAGCCCATGCAGAGCTGTCCTCTCCTGTGCCCTGTCCTGCTGCCTGAGTGCCTGAGATTTATGGCAGGGATCCTCTGCCCGACTCAGTCTTGCAGCCTCCCTCCTGTATTCCCCACAGCAACTGACATCTCTTCGCTGGCAGGCTCCTTTTAAACGCCTGAAAAAGGTTAATGTGTTGCAGGTGTGTGGTTAGGGTTGGGCCTGCCTGACCTTGCCTGTCCTTGTTAACAGGACAGTCTGTTGTCCAGATGGAAGAGACTGTCTTTTGTGTTTTAGTGTGTGTTTTGTCAGTACTCCTCATCCTCTTAGTCCCTCTCTTCCTCATCTCAGTGTTTGTGCAGAAAAGAGGGGGAGTTCGGAAGTCATTGTATATAAGAAAATAGGAAGGGACAGAAGTGTTGGCAAGGGGAGAATACCTCGTCTCACCAATAGGTCTCTCCACCCCACTTCCGAGGACCCCTCACTTAGGTGATCCTCCCGCACTGGTCCACCCCAGGGACTGGTTCCAAAGGCGATGGCTATGCCCAGGCCCCCTGAGGTACAAGTCCCCAAGGACTAGCTAGTGAGACACCCTTTGGTTTCTCACAGTGGGGTATGGCTCTTCTCATGGCTCCTCTCACTGCACGTAAAGTATGTACTGCAGTAAACTATGTACAGGTAACAGAGTTTTACATAACCAGGCTATATGCTCCACCGTATACAGACAGAACCAGTCTTCCCCAATGTGAGCAGCAAGTACCTATTTACCCATGTGAGTAGGATAATGCAGTTGCGTGAGTGCAATCTGAAATAATGTTGGAAGTACTAGCTTGCCTGTTCTTTCCTGTTGCCACAAAGCATCCATAGGATATATTCACCATCCCCTCCTCATCCATAATTTGTTCTCCTCTGTTGCAGCCCTTCCCTGAAACTCCATTATCTGCATTGCTGGTAATGCATTGAAGCCTTCCCTTAGAATCATATTGCGCATACAGATGTGTGTTTGATGGAGTATCAAAGTCTGTTATTCCTGAAAAATATGCTGCATGATTTGCTTCTGTGTCTGTTGCTTCATTACCCTGGGAGACAGCGTCCTCCCCCCTCGTGTGGGCCTGGCACTTTACAACCTCTATTGCTGCTGGGAGTTGAAGTGTGTCTATGAGCCTGCCCAACAGGGGCGCGTGCTGCACTGGTGTGCCGTCAGCACATCTGAAACCCCTCCTCTGCCATTGTGACAGCCCAGAGTGTACTGTAGACATCACATAGGCCGAATTTAAATACACTGTAATTTCCTGGTCTCTGTGCACTTCTACTGCCATTATGAGAGCCACTAATTCTGCTGCTTGTGCCGAAAAATGTGAAGACAATCTTGCGCTTGCTATAACTTCTGCTGTACCGTCATATTTTAGTCTCACCACTGCTGTTCCCGTATATCTTTTCCCTGTTGTCTGGTCTATTGTCGATGACCTGTCAATATAAAGCACTACTTCCTCTGAAGTGGCTTCTCCCCCACTTTGGGAAGGTCATCATACTGTTCCATGTATGTAGTACAGTTTTGTACATAGTCTCCTTCCTCTACTGGTTCAGCTAGAAAAGTCGCTGGGTTGACAGTCCGCACCTCACTACCTTGATTGCTGGATTTGAGATAATTAACTCATATCCAGAAGCTATCTGTGTAGTCAACGTACTCTTGGGCCTTTCGAGAATTGCAAAGAGGGCGTGCTCCATGTAAAGTGTGGTACTGCACCCCATAGTAATACTCGCTGACTTCTCTATCGCTTACGTGGCAGCAGCCAGAGCTTGTTCACAAGGGTAATGCCCACTCATTACTGGGTCTAAATGTCCACTATAATATTTATTTATTTGAACAGATTTTTATTGGCATTTATACACATACAGTCCTGTACATTACTTAATTCCATTATTATCTTCATTTTAACGTGTTTATAAATATATCAATCTCAGTTCGATAAATACAACTTTAACATACTAACAGCAGTTAAACATTTCTTCATTCAGCGTGCCAGATATCATACCCGTACTTACTCCAGTGTAACGCTCACCTGGTTCCCACGGAGGCGCAGCTCTATTCTGGATTGCTGTGGCCTCTTCAAGCGTGATGCGCAGAGCCCGGAACACCGATTGAACTGGTTCCCCAAATCTTGCTTGACTGACCCGTAGGAATATCCTTCTGCAGATGAGAAAGGGAATTAACCGTCTGCAGAATAGTGTGCTTGATTCCCCCCTTGTTCCCCTTCGTTCTCCTCTAACTTCCTCCTCCAAACCCCCGGTTTAAGCTCACCTTATGGTTTGGAAGGATGAACTCTCCATCCTGCGTCTGGTGCAGGGGCGCTTGTTAGTCCAGTTACTTCACTGGTTTTCAGAATGGCGCTGGCAAAATCCTCTTGACTTTTCTGAGCGAAACGCCGTAAGTATGAAGATTCAAAAGTTCAAGAGTGAGCCCCCTTTTATGTTGTTTTCCTAACTTGTGATCTGTCCTTTATTTCAGATGCAGAATGAAGACGATGCGTTGAAGGGGTTAATTGCCGATGGTAAACTCAGGTGAGTTAGTGAGGGCGATTCCTCTAAATGTCTTGATCATTTCCCAATAATGTCTTTTGTCCTTTCCCCATAGGGGCCGGGGTGCGGTACCTGCCAACGGAGCGGCGCCGACCCGAAATATGGGATGACACCAAGAAAAGCTGGTAAGTATTATGGCTGTAAATTAGGCTTTCCTCCGGTGTTCCCTTTGCTCACCTTTTGTCTCTTCTTCTCTCCCCTAGGCGCAGAGATGTGGCGACATGTGCTGACAGCCGCGATGGAGCTGGGAGATGTCTCGAGGACAGGTGAGTGAAGAGCGCGCTGCAGCGAGCAATGCAATGCTTTTAAATGGAAGTCCTTCTTCAGGGATGCTGGAGTGAAGATTCCGGATGCAGGTAAGAAGTTTGAAATAGTTCGTGGTTTTCACCTTTCTCTTCTCTTCTTTCCTAACAGGAGTTCCAGGTTCGAGGCAGGCGTGGCTGGAGTCCAGGAGCAGGAGCAGACACGGTAAGCGTTCAGCTGCTGGAATGCAGAAAAACGCAAAGCATGAGCTGCTGTCTGGGCGTGGCTTAAATAGCCTCCAAAGAAGTCCCAGGTATGTATCCTTCCCCAACTAGGTATGTATCCTTCCCTGGCCACGCCCGAGTGAAGAAATAGTCCCTATGAAAAAATAGTCCCTTTCAGGTCTCAGGGAGGCCTGAAGCGTGCAGCATGGTCTGCATCAGGTAAGTGCACCAAACACCTCCCTTTATGAGCCTGGCGCCTATGGCGCCAGGACTGATGTCCATCATGAGCCTGGCGCCAAAGGCGCCAGGACTGAGTCCAAAGAGCCCCTATAAGGGGCCGCTGGGCTTTTACCCAAGGGCATGATGCCTGCTTCCGGGGATGCTGGGCCTGGCCTGGTGCTCCGGGGGCAGGCATCATGACAGCACTCCCCCCCAAGGCCCCTCCCAAGGTCGTTCCTTCTGGAGGTTTCGGTTTGTTTGGGAAATTCCGATGGAACCTTTTTACCAGCCGAGGTGCATGTACGTGGTCACTGGGTTCCCAAGACCTTTCCTGAGGCCCGTACCCTTTCCAATCAATTAGATAGAAAAGTTTTGATTTTGAGATCTTAGAATCCAAAATGTTCTTAACCTCGAATTCAGGCTCCCCATCTATCTGAATCGGTTCTGGTGGCTTTGTTAATCTGGTTCCTGGGTGCACTGGTTTCAAAAGTGACACATGAAAAACGGGGTGAATCCGCATGTTAGCTGGTAGATCGAGCTCGACTGCCACTGGGTTGATTATAGCTTTGATCGAGTAAGGGCCTAAATACCTTGGATTAAAGGTTCGAGGCCCCTTGAGTGATAGGTGTTTGGTAGCCAACCATACTTGATCCCCTATTTGGTATGGAGGCGCCTCTCTTCGATGCAGATCCGCATTCTTTTTGTATTTCCCTTTCGCATGTTGCAAATGTGCAGTTGCATTCTTGAAGGCTTGAGTAATCGTAGAATGCAAATGGTCCACTGCGGGCATTTCAAGGCTCAGAGGCGAGTCCAAGTCTGAAGTACGAGGGTGATGTCCATATAGGGTATAAAAGGGGCTCTGACCAGTTCCAGAGTGTATCGAGTTATTGTATGCATATTCAGCCACCCATAAAATGTCCTTCCAATTACTCTCCGATTGGTGCAATATACATCGTAGATATTGTTCAAGGGTCTGGTTCGTTCTCTCCGTCTGACCATCGGTCTGTGGGTGGTGGCTGGTTGAGAGTCTTACATCGGTTTGTGCCAGTTGACAACACTTTTTCCAAAAATGAGAAATAAACTGGCTTCCCCGATCTGATACTAGTATGGACGGGAATCCATGCAATCGGATGATATTTTCGAGGAATTCCTTGGCAAGAACAAAAGCTGTAGGTAATCCTTTCAATGGAATAAAATGGGCCATTTTGGAAAATAAATCCACCACGACCAGAATAGTATTGTATCCATTATAGGAGGGCAGGTCAGTGATAAAATCTAGTGACAAGGTATGCCAAGGTGCTGGTGGAATGTCTAAGGGCTGAAGAAAACCGGCAGGTTTTGTTTTCTGACCTTTGTTTTGGGCGCAAATTCCACAGGACATCACGAAAGATTTAATATCCTTTCGCCAGGAAGGCCACCAGAATTGTCGTTTAATCTTTTCCTCTGTTTTGGCAATGCCAGGATGTCTTTCCATCAGGGTATCATGGTGACGGGAAATAACCAGTTCTTGCAATTCCTTTTCTGGCAAAAATAAGCATCCTTGGAAGTAAGGTAAGCCATCGGTTACTGAAAAGTAAGACCCCCTTTTGATCCAATCCTGCAAGGCTGAAGAGTCCAGGAATTGTTTTACTCGTGCTTGAATGTCTTCAAGGGATTGTAAAATCCCCAAAATTCTTTGTTCGGGAATTATCGGCACAGGCTCTGAGTTTGTGTCTATTTCTCCCATTCCAATTCGAGATAGAGCGTCCGCCTTGCCATTCTTACAGCCGGGGCGGTAGGTGATTACAAAATCGAACTCAGCAAAGAATAAAGCCCATCGGAGCTGTCGAGACGATTCAGCCTTGGCAGTTTTTAAATATTGCAAATTTCGGTGATCACGGTGATGGTATGCCGGGCGCCAAGAAGGTAATGCTGCCAAGCCTTAACGGCGGACTTAATGGCTAATAATTCCTTATCGGTGATTGCATAATTTATCTCCGGCGGCGAGAACTTCCTGGACCAAAATGCTACGGGGTGCAGTCGGTTAGTTTCAGGGTCTCTCTGAGACAGGAAAGCTCCCATGGCTAAACTGGAGGCATCGGTTTCAACTATATATGGGAGATCGGGACGTGGGTGCTTCAAAATAGGTGCGGACGTAAATTTAGCTTTCAATTCCTGAAAGGCCTGTTCGGCTTCCTTGGTCCATTCAAAACATTTATTTTTCCGCAAGAGTGCAGTGATGGGTTGCACCACACGTGAAAATTCCGGGATAAACCTGCGATAAAAATTGGCAAAACCAAGCATGCTTTGGACGCCTTTCACCGAACTAGGTGATGGCCATTTGAGGATGGCATCCACTTTCCGTGAGTCCATTCGGACCCCTTTAGGTGTCAAGATGAATCCAAGAAACTCAACCTCGATGGTATGGAAAACGCATTTTTCCAGCTTTGCAAACAGTTTGTGCAGGCGCAATTTCTCTAGAACGGCCCTGACATGCTTTCTGTGATCAGATTCCAAAGAGGAGTACACAAGAATGTCATCGATATACACGACAACACAGACATCAATGAGTTCCCGAAGGACATCGTTCATGAAGAATTGGAAGGCAGCAGGCGCGTTGCACAACCCGAAAGGCATCACCTGGTATTCGAATAGTCCATATTTTGTACGGAAGGCCGTTTTCCATTCGTCGCCTTCTTTTACTCGTACCAGATAAGCCCCCCGGAGATCTAACTTGGTGTATATGCAAGCGTCCTTCACATGGTCAAGGAGTTCAGGGATCAGAGGCAGAGGGTAACGATTTTTAACAGTTATCTGGTTCAATGCGCAGTAATCAATACAAGTTCTAAGGTCGCCTTCTTTTTTAGGCACGAAGAACAAAGCCGAGGATGCCGGAGACTTTGACGGGCGAATGAAACCATTGGCTAGGTATTGATCTAAATATTGTCTCAAATGCAGATTTTCCGGTTCTGTAAGGGTGTAAATCCTGCTACAAGGAGGTTGTGCACCGGGCACCAGATCGATTTGGCAATCGTACGATCGGTGCGGAGGTAACGTGTTGGCCTGTTCCTTTTGGAAGACGTCCTGAAAGTCTTGGTATTCTGGAGGTAGTTGCATGGAGTCAGAGGTTACTGATGCTAGACTAATTTTCAGATTTTCTGGGTAGCAGGTTTGTGCACATTCCGGTAAGGTTATTCTCTTCGTTCGCCAATCAATTCGAGGGTTATGTGTCTCTAACCAAGGAATTCCAAGAATAACCTGAAACTGTGGAGCCTTGATTATGTCAAACACAACTGCCTCCCGATGGCCGTCTGGACCAATAAGAGTCACCTCAGTAGTGGAATGTGTTACCGGTCCAGAGGCAATTTCAGTTCCATCGATTGTGGTGATGACATCTTTGCTGGTTTTAGGACGCAGAGGGAGGTTAATCCTAGAGACCAATTCACGATCCACATAGTTTCCTATAGCCCCACTATCGATGTATGCCTTTATTGCATGCAACCGCTTAGGCTGTTCCGGATCTACGAGAACCATTGGCACAATGAAATGCGAGGTCAGAGTTAGTTTTCAAGCTCGGCAAGCGGACCCCTACGCTTGTCGGGCGGGGTCGTTTCCCGAAACAGTCTCTTCATGGTTTTTATCAGCAGCTCCTACCACCTTCTTGGGCGGTTTTGCCAGGCAATCTCGTAGAAAGTGTCCAGAGTTCCCACAATAAAGACATAATTTTAACTGCCGCCTCCTTTCACGTTCCTTTTGGGTTAAAGGTCCTTTAACCTCTCCAATTTGCATAGGCTCAGAAATATCGGCACCCTTGGGATTCACGTGGGTCTTGACCAACGGCCGGGTTTCAAACTTGGACCGATCTGCTTTTCTGTTTTGAAGTCTGTGATCCAATTGGATCACTAAGTCTATATATTCTGTGCATTCTTGGGGCGGATTCACATCTTGGGCCAGGACATCTTTAAGTTCTCCGCGTAAACCTCGATAAAATAACGTGATTCTCTTATCCTCTGGCCACCCAGTTTCCACAATTAGTCTATTAAAGGTTGCAATGTAGGTTAGGAGGTCCTGATTGCCCTGTCGCAGGGACAGAAGTTCATCATCCAGAGCCTGCCCCTGAGAGTGTCGAGCAAATAACCTTTCCATGCTTGCTTGAAATCCTTGAAAGTCAAGGAGAATCGGGTCATCTTGAGTAACCAGTGGAACTGACCAATCGGCAGCACAGCCGCTGAGATATGACAATACAAAGGCTACCTTAGTCTGGTCATTAGGGAAGGCCCCAGGTCTGCACAGGAAGTGCAAACGACACTGATTCATGAATACGGCAAATCGTTTGGGGTCCCCTGCAAAGCGTTCGGGTGGGGCCAGCGGCATGTGTCCAGGTAGATTAATCTGTACAGGGTTACTGGAAACCACAGGAGTGGGGTTCCCCCCGGAACCGGGTAAAGGAGTTTGTCCAGCTTGACCTTGCAAAAGCTGTCTAGCCAGGTCATCAGTTCTTTCCCTTGTTACAATCACTTCTCTCCTGAGGGCATTAGTCTCTTGACGAGCGGCGTGTACCTCGGCCCGTAATTCCCCCAGTAGTTGGGCCAGTTGGTCAGTCTCTGAAGTTTCCATAGCGCCTGGGTGGGAATTTGTAGGGAGGCTTCGCGTTCTGTGACGCTCACCTGGTTCCCACGGAGGCGCAGGTCTAGTCTGGATTGCTGTGGCCTCTTCAAGCCTGATGCGCAGAGCCCGGAACACCGATTGAACTGGTTCCCCAAATCTTGCTTGACTGGCCCGTAGGAATATCCTTCTGCAGATGAGAAAGGGAATTAACCGTCTGCAGAATAGTGTGCTTGATTCCCCCCTTGTTCCCCTTCGTTCTCCTCTAACTTCCTCCTCCAAACCCTCGGTTTAAGCTCACCTTATGGTTTGGAAGGATGAACTCTCCATCCTGCGTCTGGTGCAGGGGCGCTTGTTAGTCCAGTTACTTCACTGGTTTTCAGAATGGCGCTGGCAAAATCCTCTTGACTTTTCTGAGCGAAACGCCGTAAGTATGAAGATTCAAAAGTTCAAGAGTGAGCCCCCTTTTATGTTGTTTTCCTAACTTGTGATCTGTCCTTTATTTCAGATGCAGAATGAAGACGATGCGTTGAAGGGGTTAATTGCCGATGGTAAACTCAGGTGAGTTAGTGAGGGCGATTCCTCTAAATGTCTTTATCATTTCCCAATAATGTCTTTTGTCCTTTCCCCATAGGGGCCGGGGTGCGGTACCTGCCAACGGAGCGGCGCCGACCCGAAATATGGGATGACACCAAGAAAAGCTGGTAAGTATTATGGCTGTAAATTAGGCTTTCCTCCGGTGTTCCCTTTGCTCACCTTTTGTCTCTTCTTCTCTCCCCTAGGCGCAGAGATGTGGTGACATGTGCTGACAGCCGCGATGGAGCTGGGAGATGTCTCGAGGACAGGTGAGTGAAGAGCGCGCTGCAGCGAGCAATGCAATGCTTTTAAATGGAAGTCCTTCTTCAGGGATGCTGGAGTGAAGATTCCGGATGCAGGTAAGAAGTTTGAAATAGTTCGTGGGTTTCACCTTTCTCTTCTCTTCTTTCCTAAGAGGAGTTCCAGGTTTGAGGCGGGCGTGGCTGGAGTCCAGGAGCAGGAGCAGACACGGTGAGCGTTCAGCTGCTGGAATGCAGAACAACGCGAAGCAGGAGCTGCTGTCTGGGCGTGGCTTAAATAGCCTCCAAAGAAGTCCCAGGTATGTATCCTTCCCCAACTAGGTATGTATCCTTCCCTGGCCACGCCCGAGTGAAAAAATAGTCCCTATGAAAAAATAGTCCCTTTCAGGTCTCAGGGAAGCCTGAAGCGTGCAGCATGGTCTGCATCAGGTAAGTGCACCAAACACCTCCCTTTATGAGCCTGGCGCCTATCGCCAGGACTGATGTCCAACATGAGCCTGGCGCCAAAGGCGCCAGGTCCGAGTCCAAAGAGCCCCTATAAGGGGCCGATGGGCTTTTACCCGAGGGCATGATGCCTGCTTCAGGGGGTGCTGGGCCTGGCCTGGTGCTCCGGGGGCAGGCATCATGACATCCAGTTAGGAAAGACCTGCAGGGGCATATTGCAAAGTAGTGCTCACTCTCATTGGGGGCGTGGCATGTGCATATCAGCGTTTACTGAGTGTCAACTGGTAGGTATCGGGCTGGGCCCTTCTCTTTACATTGATAATGTATTATTGCTCTGCTGTGTGATGTGTCACAGCTTTCACAGAGGTTTATCGTCGAGGGGTGAAAGATGTCCCAAATCAGCACCTTCCAGGACTCGTAGGTAGCACTAGCAAGAACCTCCATTCCATTTACTGCCCCAGCTCACACTCTAGTTTCTATTTCCGCCCAGGACTCAAACTCCCTGCGCCAGCGTGCGTATTGCAGGCCTTTAGCTGACTTCCACGCCATGGTGATGAACCTTTTAGCTAGGATGCATGCCATGTCCATGAATTTTATGATGTGTTTATGCTTACTATTTATTGGGTATGTGCCTAACAAGCACTCTTTCGGATTCCAGGCATATCTGGTTATCCCGACCCTCCTGCACTCCTGTTCAATCTGTGACCAGAAACTTCATACTTTTACGCAACCCCAGAACATATGTATCAAGTCTGCCCCCCCAGTACCGCACCAAGGACATGTTGGTTGTATTTTGTTACTGAATCGAGCAACCCTACTTGGTGTCATGTAGGTATTGTACAACACATTCATTTGGATTAATTTCCACCTGGGATTTCTGGACACTTCCTATGGGAAGCCTAATATATCTAAACGTCCACTATAATAAGCCAATGGCTCGTGCCTTAGAGTAGTCTTCTGTGTGAGTACCACAGTCATCGCTACTCCATTGGTGTGTGAGAACAAATAGAAGTTGTCATGATAATCTGGGATCCCTAACACTGGAGCTGTGCATATTGCTTTCAATAGCTCCTCAAATACTTCAGTCATTTCATGTGTCGACAACAACTTGCCATTCCCTTTCTGTGCTTCCCTGAGCCTGCTCAACAAGGGTCTTGCATATTTACTATAGTCAAACAGCCATGTTCTGCAATAATTACAAAGGCCCAAGAACCGCTGCATTTCTCACACTGCCTTTGTCATCGGCATTCTCGCAGAACACCCCAGCCCTTTCTGGAGTAAATTTTCGCCCCTTCGTGTGATATCAGCTGCCCTATGTATAGCACTTCCCTTTGGCAATACTGTTATTTTGTCTGGTCCACCTTGTAACCCTTTTCTGCCAAACCTGTCAGCAAGTATACTGAGTCATTTTGGCACTGTTCCTCTGACTACAAATTAAAATGCCCTCCACATATTGTATGACTGTGCTCACTATCTGTATGTTGCCTAGATCAATCTAAAGGACCCTATTGAAGATGGAAGGTGACCCACAGTACCCTTGTGGGAGTCTTGTGTGTTTCCACTTCCGGTCTCTATAGAGAAACAAGGTTAGGTCCAGTGACTCTTCATGGAGTGGTATAGAAAAGAAAGCGTTCTTCAACTCTATTACCGTGAAGTGTTTAGCTTCTGTTGGGATGCTGCACAGAATTGTCGCTGGATACTGAACGAATGGGAATTCTGTTTCAACAATTTGGTTCAAAGGACGCAAATCCTCAATGAAACGCCATGATCCCCCTGTCGTCTTTTTCACCGGATACACTGCAGTGTTACACTGCAATTCTGAAGGTACCAGAATGCCTGACTTCAATAATCAAGCAATCGTCTCATAAATGCCCTTGTCTGCTTCCCCCAACAGGTGATACTGTCTAGCCCATGGTAAAATAGCCCCTGGTTTATGCTTTATCTTGACTGCTCTTATCCCTTTTAACAGACCCGTGTTATTGGAACTATTGGTCCATAAAACACTGGGTACCCGCCTTAAGTCTTCCTCAAGAAATGGTGGTGGTGGTTTTCGCAACATAGCCAATCTCTGCTGCACTTCCCGGTAATGTATTCCCACCCAGTATGTAATGCTTATGTCAAACACCACCTCACTATCTGATCAATCGTCTTGGAATAAGTCCTCATCTGTCATGTCAGTCAACCTGTATCCTTCCCCCACTGCAATCGTCCTATATCATCAGTCCCATGCAATACTATTCTCTTGTCGCTCCCTTTAGCTGCCTTAATTTTTACTGGGATCATTTTTTCTTTTTTCTCATCTAAGGGAATCTCTGGTCTAAGGAACTCATGGTGGCAACAATAAAGACAGACACAAGTGATCACAGTTCAAGGTTGTTTATTGAACTATAAATGCAGGGTGGAAAAAAACGCCTAACCTAAATTTTTTTTTTTTTTTTTTTAATTCTTTTTTTATTAGGCAGCGTGGCAGCAAAACAACAGGCGAACAGGCCCAGCAGGTACATACTGACAATACAGTTCATGGTACAGTCATACGGAGATTGCACACAAAATGATTCAGAGACAGAATTACAAACGACATGCGAGGAGGGGTGGCTGAGCAAAATAATAAGGAAGGAGCTCTCACACTAGTGAGAAAGAGCAGGTGAAGGGGAAGCAGCCGGAGTCATGTCCAGGTCGGACAAGTAGGAGCGGAACCTAAGCCAGATGTCCCTAGGCCTGGAGTGGGTAGGTTGCATGTGAGACCAAGTTTCCTCGGAGTCAGAGGCCCAAGTAACCGCCTTTAACCATTGGGCATGTGTGGGGGGAAAGGGGCGAAGCCAACAGAGCAGGATGGACCGAACCTCTAAGAGCATGCAGAGGCCAGCCAGTTTTTTGGAGTTTCGAGGGAGGCCAGGGAGGTCGTGGAAGAGACACAATGCTGGGGAAGGATCAATGGGGTGATCAAGCATAGCAGATACCGTCGAGCAAACCGCTCCCCAGAACAGTGAGAGGCGGGGGCAGGACCAGATCATGTGGATGTAGTCCGCGTCATCATGCCCGCATCGAGGGCAGCTAGACGGATGCTCACTGGACATGCAATGCAATCTGACCGGAGTATAGTGGAACCTATGCAGCACTTTTAACTGAATGAGTTTAAATCAGGAACTGAAGGACACCCGGTGAGTGCGGTCGCATAAATGTGCCCAGCGGTCGTCTGACATTTCCACCCCCAGGTCCCTCTCCCAAGACCCCCTGAGTTTAGAGAATTCTGGGAAGGATCTGGACTGCAGCATGGAGTATAACCTGGAGATTTTACCTTTCATAGGTGAGGGGGAAGTGAGTTCCCCGATGGCCGGGTCGTCTGGTGGTAACGCAGGGAATGTTGGATAATGACGCTTAAGGGTCTTACGGAGAGACGCGTATTGAAGCCAGACACTCCGGTCACTCCTCAAGGGTAGGGGGAGATCAGTCCACTCAATAAATATGCCCTGGTCAAACACGTCCCGCAACAGCTCATAGCCTGCTTCGGCCCAGCGACGAGCAGTAAGTGGTGCGACCTGGGGGACCCCCGGGAGGAAGTTCCAGAGGGGAAGGTTGCCGTGGAAGGCGCGGGCTACTCCAAGCAGCTTCCATGTTTTGGCTAATGCAAGGGATGTGCAGGCGACCGGACTCTGTGAATCCAGTACCAGAGGGGCGGGTTGTATAACCAAAGAGCGGATTTTGCGGTCACAGACCGCAAGTTTCTCGAGCCGGACATGAGGGGGGGGGGGTCAGTCGTGTTGAACCAATGGGAGATATATTGGATCTGGGATACTAGCCAATATTTAAGAAAATCAGGGGCACCAAAGCCCCCCCTGGCCAAGGGGGTGGACAAGGTCTCATACTTAAGCCGGACCGCTCCTGAGTGCCAAAGGAAGGAGTTGATTGTACGAGTCAAGTCGCGAAAAAAGTCCGCACCTGGCCACAAGGGTACGTTGGCAAACTTGTAAAGCAGCTGAGGTAACCCCACCATTTTCAATAGGCCCATTCTGCCCGCGAGAGAAATCGGGAGCTTGTCCCAGGCTAAAACCTTAACGGACAGATGTGTAAGGTACTTCCGAAAGTTCTCTTCGAAGGTTAGTGCCTGTTGGCGCGTTACTGCTATTCCCAGGTAAGTGAATGTGGATTGAGCCCATGTGAATCCCAGAGTGTCAGGGGGGGGGGAGAGTGCATTCCGTAAGTGGAAAAAGGGTGGATTTCGAGCAATTCACCCTAAGGCCCGAGACCCGGCCAAAATAGATGATATCCTCCAGCACTGGAGGCAAGTTGAAAGATGGAGAGCGAATGAACAACAACGCGTCATCCGCATATAGGGAAACTATGTCCGCCCTCCCGGCAGTACGGAGGCCTCTGTGGGCATGGCGGTGACGAAGCATGTCCGCGAAGGGCTTTATGGCAATTGCAAAAACCAAGGGAGAGAATGGGCACCCCTGCCTCGTCCCCCTGGCGATCTCGAAGGAAGGAGAGCAGTGGTCACCTGTACGGACCCTAGCCACGGGGGACGAATAAAGTAGCTTGACCCAAGAGAGAAAGGAGGAACCAAATTTACAGCTCTCGAGAACCCGCCAAAGGAATTGCCATGATACCGAATCAAAGGCCTTTTGCATGTCCAGCGTGGCCGCTAGAGCCTGAGTCTCTGGGCTAATCCTGTCAATTATATTAAATATACGCCTTAAGTTCAGGGAGGTGGACCGCCCCGGGACGAAGCCCGCTTGATCGGAGTGAATGATGGATGGTAGGATGGGGGCCAACCTGAGAGCCAGGGCCTTTGCGTATATTTTGGCGTCACAATTTATAAGGGAGAGCGGACGATACGATCCACACTGCGAGGGGGGTTTGCCAGCCTTTAGCAATACTGTAATCGTGGCCTCATGTAGCGAAGGGGGGAACACACCTGTCTCGACCGACTCCTCCCACACAGCCAACAAGTGGGGAAGGAGAAGTGACTTATAGGACTTGTAAAATTCGACTGGGATACCATCCGAGCCGGGGGCTTTCCCAGAGGATAGGGAATCAACAGCGTCGGAGAGCTCCTCCAGTGTAAGTGGGGAGTCAAGGGAGCCTGCGGCCTCAGGGGATAAAGTTGACAAGGGAAGGGAATTGAGAAAGGAGTCGATTTCTTCCACTGATACTTCGTCCGAATTGGAGTATAGGGACTTGTAAAAATTAAAGAATTCCGTGTTGACGGCCCGGGAGGAGACAGCCAAGGAGCCGTCCAGTCTCTCAATCCCGAGAATGTGTGGGGAACCTGTCTCATGTCGGATCAACCTCGCCAGGAGGCGACCAGGGCGCTCGCCCTCCCCGTATTTCCGCGCGATGCCTGGGTTGTCCAGAAACCTCTGTTCACGATCAGCCAGGGAGCGAAATGTATCCAATTCCGCCCCAATGGCCGCTAGGTTACCCGGAGAAGAGTGAAGTGAACACGCAGCCTCCAGGGTCGACAACCTGGATTCACTCTCGGCTAGATCTCTCCGAATCGATTTGAGGACTCCGTTTTCCTTGGAAAGTGCAATCCCTCTAATATAGGCCTTGAAAGACTCCCATAATGTGGCTAGCGATGGTACCGAGCCTGCGTTTACCTCAAAGAACTCCTCAATAGAGTCCTCGAGCTCGGAATGAAACTCTGGATCGAGTAGGGCGAGGGGTTTCAGTCTCCAACAGCGGGACCGGCCAGGATCAGGGGCCCAGCTCACGGTGATGGTCACTGGAGAGTGGTCGGACAAGGTTCTGGGTAAAATCATTAACTGTTTCACGTCTTTAACCAAGACATTGGAGATCACCCAGCGGTCAATTCGGGAGTATGAGTCGTGGACTGAAGAGTAGAATGAATAAATGCGGGAGTCGGGGTAAAAGAACCTCCATGCGTCCACCATGGCCAAACGGGGTAGGGATGATAATGCAGCATAGGCTGCCCTGGAGAGATGATGGGGCTTGGACCCAGATCTATCAAGGGCTACATCGAAGATAGTATTAAAGTCACCCCCCCAGAGAATTGGGACAAGGGGGAAGCCATCTAAAAGGGACGTGACCTGTCTGTAGAACTCAGGGTCATCGAAGTTGGGGGCATAAATGTTCAACAAAACCACTTCTTTCCCTTGAAGCGTGGCGTGTAACAGAACATACCTGCCCAGGGGGTCAATATGTGAAGAGATGAGGGTGAATCGGAGACTCTTGTGAATAAGGGTCATGACCCCACGACTTTGAGTAGAGAAGTCGGTAAAGAATCTATGAGGGCCCCAGGTTTTGGCGAAACGCACGCATTGCTCCATGCGAGCATGTGACTCCTGCAAAAAGAGAATCTTGGACCCGTGGCGCTCAGCCTGCAGCTGGAGCTGCCTCATCTTTCTATAGTTCCCCAACCCCCGAACGTTCCAACTCATAAAGGTTAAGTCCCCCTCAGCCATAGAGGTGATAGTGGTAGAGTCAAAAAAGGTGTCCAAGACCAGTGGATGAGTGCTGCACCACGGTCCGCCTTCGCTGCCAGCGCCAATTTTCTGATAATAAAACCCCAAGCATGTCCCACCCCCACCCACATCCCCCTCCCAAACAGAGGAATGACAATCCCAAACCCCTTCAACCAAAACCAAACTAGAGGCATCAGCGCCTGGGGGCCTGTAGGCCGGGCTGGCCGCAGCGCTCCGGGTCGCAGCAGGACCAGTAGGGCTTAAGGTGCAACTACAAACATTGTATGTAACTTAAACAGGGTGTCTTGCACTTAGCAGTATGGCACATCATTGAAATGAAATGAGAAACTTGAACAAGCCGAATCCGGGAGAGAGGATCAATGCGGCACCGGTGACGGGGAAGGGCAGGACCCGGCCACCCCCCGCAGGGCCCAAGGGGGAAGCTGCAGAGCTGTGGACAGAAGAAGTAAGTCAACCTGGGAAGTGTTCGTCCATAAACTTGGAGGCCTCCTCCGGGATCGTGAAGAAGAACACCTGATTAGCATGTTCTATACGCAGTTTGGCGGGGTAGAGCATGGCATATTTAACGGAGTGATCTCGCAGCCTCCGCTTCACAGCTTGGACAGTCTTGCGTTCACGTTGAACGGCAGTCGAGAAGTCGGGGTAAAGATGAATCCTCGCACCCCCCAATAACAGCTCGCCCTTGATCCTTGCGGCTCTGAGTAGAGTATCACGATCCCGGTAGTTCAGGACCCTGGCGATGATGGGACGAGGCAGAGCCCCGGGTTTGGGTTTAGCGGAAAGGGCACGGTGCGCCCGCTCAATAGCAAAGTGAGGGGAGAGCTTGGGCGAATCCAGAAGTGACATTAATGTGTGCTCAACGAAGTCCTCCATTGGCTCGTGTACCTCGCTCTCAGGGACCCCAACAATACGAAGGTTATTGCGCCTTGAGCGGGATTCCAAGTCCTTGTTCTTCTTCTCCACCTCGAGGACTCGGCCCGAGAGAGCGACAACCTCGGAACGCAGTGCACCCAGTGCATCCTCGGCAGAGCCGACCCGTGTCTCGACCTCAGACACGCGACTATCGGTCCTCTCGATGTGGGCCTTGATCGAGGATATTGTGGCGTTCATATCGTCCAGTTTTGAGTGTAGGGCAGTGAAACCCTCCCTGATAAAGTCCATCATGTTTTGGGATTCAGGTGCCACTACGGACGACGACGCAGCCGGGGCCCGCTCGATGGAGTCCTCCGGGGATTTCACAGCTGTCTTCGCAAACATGTTGATGGAGCTCTGTTTCCTCGCGCCCCCCTTGGTCATTTTGACAAGGGTGATGGTTGAGTGGGGTAAAGGGGTACCACTAGCAGCTCCGAGAGGGAGACGGGGAGATCCCAGGCCGTGCAAGCAATAATCCAGGTAGGGTACGTGACAAGAGAGAGAAGCAGGGAATGTCGTGGCCACGCGACTATGCCGGAGAAGTGTAGACCGCAGGGCTCCAGCCCGAACGGGAAGGTGTGGAAGACAACAGTGGGGGGCCTTGAAGGTGGGAAATCCCAGCGATGGGAGAGCGGGGACCCGCGGTATTGACGGCACCCCTCTGCAGAGTATCACTCCGGGTGGAGTGGCAGTAGCCTCCAAAGCAATGAAGCGGGGAGAGGCCAGCCCCCAGTGAACGATATGGCCACACAGAGCAAGGGATTCCAGCCAAGATAGAAGCAATGTGAAGTTGGTGAAGGCCGAGTAGCCCCCCAAGGGGGGGGGAGGGCAAGAGCTGGGCTTCACAGCAGGAGAGCCAGGAAGGTCAGGGCTCACCAGGCGGAGCCGGTAGTCGCCGCCCGTGGGCCTCCGGCACCCCTCGCCGCAGAGGGGAAGGCCCGCCAAAGAGGGGCGACCCCAGAGCCCCGAGGCAGGGAGGCGGTAGTTCAGGCGCAAAGAGTCAATGGAGCCTCCACAGCTCGCACCCGGAGGCCGCGCCGCTCCAGCAGCACAGCGCGTGCAGGCCGGGGAGGAAGGTCCCCACGACCCCCGCGCCGGCCTCCAGGAAGAAGGGAAGGAGATCCTACGGCGACTCCCAAGCTGGGAAGAAGGAGCAGTCCAGGCGACTCACCAGGAATGGCGGGGGCAGCGCGTCCCAGGCCCCCTCCAGCAGATCGCAGATGTAGGAAGGAGTTCAGCGAGGTCCCAGGCGGATTCGTCCACCCTCCGCCGGGGCTGGCCGCGGCTCACAAGATCACCCCAGGCCCCCGGTCAACGTCCGGGCCGGGGCCGCAGGAGCCCCGAGGCGGCGGTCGCAAGGTCGCCCCCGGAGGCAGCGAGAACCCCCGCAGCACGTACCTGGAAGCCGCGCCGCTCCAGCAGCGCGGCGTGTGCTGTCTGGGCGGAGAGGCTCCAGCGACCTCCCCACAGGCCGCGGAGGCCCTCCGGAGAGGGCAAGGAGGCCCCCGAGGTGAAGTCTGCAGCAGGGAAGAGAGAGCGGGGCGGCAGCGCCACAGGCCCGACGTCCCTCCAGGGACACGGGGGCAGGGCACCCCAGGCCGCACCGTCCCAGAAGAAGCAACAGCCCGGCCGGCGGGTCACGGTCCCAGGTCTCCGTCGACCCCGCCGCCGGGAAGGATGAGGCACGCCGGCCCCCACCGATGCCCGGCAGATGTGGGAAGCAGCGCGGCAGGGCCTCGGGCGGGTACGTCCACTCCCCACCGGGGTTGGATTTCAGGCGCGCAGGAGCGCCGCAGGCGGGGGGATGGGCACTACGGAGTCGGGGAAAGCCCTTCCCAGCTCCGATTTGCAGCAGGACCGGGTCCACAGGATCCCTGAAGCAGTGGCAGTAGAGTTGTGTGCCCCGTACACGGCAGCAGTCAGAGAAAGCACCATAAAACAGGGTTATGAGGTCCGCTCGCCACGGAGCTCACGCATCAGGCGGCCATCTTGCTCGGCGCACAACAGCACCCCCTCCTAACCTAAATCTAAGATGGGAGCAAGCGTCGACCATCAAATGAAAAATAAGGCAGTCCTAGTGGCGTTGTGTCAAAATAGAAGGGCCTATACTAAGAAAAACCTATTGCCAATTCCTTACAACTAATTACAGAAAGAGTGTGGGAAAGGGTATCAAAATAAATGAAACAGTGTTCAAATAATTAGTCATGATGTGATTGCCTTGAGGTCTCCCTTCCCCATGTTTTTAGCATGGGACAAGGTGGAACTTTAGAGCACAGCACATGCTCGAGCATTCCCAGCATGAGCTGACATTTCCATTGCAGCTGGCACAGCACACACTCAAGCTTTCTCAGCATGAGCCGACAGTTCCATTCCAGTTGTCAGTTTCTTCAATGGCAAAGTCTCTTTTCAAAAAAAGTTTCTTTCTCTTGAGGGCCTGATGTGTTCCACAACAAACAAACACAAAGTTCTGCTTCAGTTGTACTTTAGATGACAGCTTCACCCCTGGGCCCCCCTCTTCTGGGCACAAACCCCTCAGTAATTGTATTCAACAAATTCACAAGACAGTTCGCTTCTCAGTGAACTTTGGGTGATAGTTTTCCACCCCTGGATCTCCCGGGCTCGGATCGGCAGGGCTCGGATTCCAAATGACAAAGGGAGGCACTTCCCTTCCCCTTGTCTTGCAATATTTCTTGCTTTCACAAATCGTAATGTATTTTTAAACAGGCCTGTGGGGACGCGAAAGGGCCGTCAGGTGTGTGTGATTCTGGTCTATTGCCTGACTTTGCCCGACCTTAGTATTGGGTCACATCAGGTAAACTGGTGTTAGTCTATTGTCTTTTGTGCTGTGCGAAAGTGTTCATGTGGAAAAAGGGGGGGCAGTGTTTTGGAATGTCCTACATAGTAGGATGGGGAACAGGTGTTCAAAGAAGAAGGGAGCTACTGCTTCTCGGCCATCAGTGTCCCACTCCCACTCCCCAAGGTCCCCCTCATCCAGGTGATCCTGCCTCACTGTTCTACCCCAGGAACTGGATCCAATAGCAATTGCCGTGTCCTGGCCGCCTGGATGGCAGATCCCTGGGGACTAGCTAGGGAGACACCTTGAGGTTTCTCACAGTATGCAAAACAGCCTATCCTGTATCCCTGGGGGCCATGCGATTACTACTTCCACCCCATAGGAAAACAGTTTAGTGTCTACTGGCACCCCCCTCTGTACCGTCTGGCTATAATAAGCTTGGATGAGTTCCCTCACATTCATGTAATGAATCCCTGGCGTTAAGCACACTATCCCTTTTTCTGTGAACAAAATGGTCATGTTAAGTCGTCTCATCATGTCTCTACCCGTCATATTCACTGGTGTCTTTCGGGAATACAACAGTGGCATGGTCAAGTCATGTTCTCTCACAGAAAGTGGTAATTCATCAGTAAAAGGATCCAAATCTGTGCTCCAGAGAATCCCTGCGCATTCATGGCAATGCCTGACATTGGATATCTCCCTTCCCTAATACAGGACCTAGTCGCCCTGTATTTCTGAGAAAGGAAAAGGTCTTGTCACCTATAGTCACCCTGTATGTGGTTCCTTAGCAGGATTGGGTGTAGCAGATAGGATTAAACACATCAGGTCTGTCTGTGGGCTGTCCTATTGTGGATATAATGACATTCCCGCCCTGTAAATGGATTTCCCCCTAAAACAGTCACTCCTCTCAGCTTTTGCACAGGAGTCTGCATCGTGGAGTCTGACGTGTCATGGCTATGATGTTCTGCTGGACTGGTGCCTGCTGTGTTAGTTGTGACGGCTACATGTGCCCCTGCGTCTGTAATGCATGTGTCATGGGCTGGTATTGCTGTGTTTGCATGTCTTGGGTGTGCACCTCTTGTGCTGCATACATCTGCACTTGTGTGTGATCTTGAGCATAATAGTCAGTCTGCTCTTTCTTGTATGTGCGCTGTTGCTGCATTCCCCCATTCTAATGCATCCCGCTCCTGTATCTGCACACTCGCGAAATGTGGCCAATTTGCCTGCACACCCAACATTGTGTGGGACCCCCATCGGTCTTTGCTGGCCCCCATGAAACCCTCCGGCGTTCTGCTGCATTGGGTGTCTGACCCCTCTTCCCCGGGGTATCCCTCCTCATCCCCTTGGCCAATGATTCATATCCCTCGTCCTGAAAAATCTCCCCCGGTCATGTGTGGTTGGTTCTGTGCATGTTGAGCAACTACTCCGTCTCCGCTCATTAACATCGCCCCTTCCATTTTATGCTTAGATAATTTCGTTTGCACTAACTTTGCTTCTTCCATGCATTCTCTTGCATTAGCCTGCAATAATGCACTATGGGTAGCTGAATTTCTAACCACGGCTTTGCATCCATCCCCACTAGCTTCTTAAGATGCTTTTGCACTTGCTCAGGTAACCCCTGCCATAATATGTGATAAAATAACCCCACTGTTTTGTCCCATGTCTCTCTCATCTCAAGGCGCCATTTCTCTTGAATGTGTTGAATATATTAAAGTGGGTCTTCATCTTCATGCATTTTGCATACCATAATCGCGCTTATGTCCCAAGTGTATGAGTATTGCACCCTTAGAGCTTGCCATACAGCCGCTCAGCAGTTATTGAATGGCACGCCATTGAGTGCCGTGTTTTGTGCTGTCACTCCAGGATACCCTACTCTCTTCCATACATCATCTGTTACCTCCCCAAGAATCGTTGAGAGTAGACTCTTCATGTCCCCTATAGCTAATGTCGTCCCTGCTGTTAGTCTTTCGATCTCATGAATCCACTTGCCAGCTCCAGCCACTAATGAAGGTAGCTTGCATCTTAAATTGTCCTTGTCCATTTGCTGCCATGGAATATATTGAGGTCGCCCACCAGCCTTCTCCAATAAAGGGAACTGTGCCAGTCTTGTTGCTCCGTCCTGTCTCCCCATGTCTTTAGTGGTGGTGAACGCCCTTGCCATCTCTGTCCTTTTCCATCCTGGCAGGGCCCTGAGCGTCTGCGATTATGGAGTGATAGCGTCTGTGCTGCGCGACCCACCCTCGGGATGCGGCAGTCGCCCTTCAATGTCCTCTTCTCTGCCCGTGCCTTCCTCGCCTCCCCACACTGTGTCTCTGTCTAGGCTTGCTTCCCTGGAGCAGAGAGAGTTTTTTCTTTCCTCATCGCCCTCACTCCCATGTGAATCATCATCTGACCCCATGGTCCCCATACTACTGTCTCTGTCCCCTTCTCTGTTATCTTCGAAGCAAAGTCTCATTAATGTTGTGTCTCCCCACTGCTTTCCCTTTTGCACTGTCTGTAACTCTTCATTCCCCCCCTCACTGAGGATTCAGTACTCCTGTCTACCCGTGGGGCAGCCGTGCTGTTTCTCCAGCTCCTGTAGAGTTCCCCTACCGTTTTCGAAGAGCGCCTTGCTCCGCTCTCGTCTCTGTGTCAGTCGCTTCTGCGCTCCTATCTTTCCCTGCGCCAGCGTTCTTTAACGGGCTGCTCGACTTCTTACCTCCTTTTTTCTTTCTTTATTTGAAGTTGTCTTTCCTGCTCTTCTTCTGCTTTCCTCCTTGCTATGTCTTCTAGCTCTCCCTGTTTTCTTTTCCCCTTTTCCTCGTTCTCGTCCTTCTGCTTGCTCCCTTTCTTTTTGCAATTTTTCACTTTTCTCCTTTTTTTCCCTTTCGCTTCTATACACTTCCTCCATTATCTCAGCCCATTCTTTAGCTTCCTTATCCTTGTCTTTATTACTTGATAATTGATATGATATGATATATGATATGATATGGCATTTATAACGCGCCTATACACAAGTGTTTCAAGGTGCGATTCCTTTACCACGTGCCCTGTCTCACTTGCTGTTTTCCCATCCAGGTTGAGCAATATCTGTCCGCCTATCCATTCATTCGGTACTACCAATTCTTGGCCTTCTCTAAGCCCTGTTTTCCCTAGGTCATTCTCCTTTAGCTTCGCTTGCATCTCGCTGCGCTCCTACATTTCCTGCTACTGTATTGCACTACTTTACTCGCTCGCTTTGTGCCATCAGGTACACATTCGCCACTATACACTGGAGGTGTGTAAGTGTGATTGGTGTATCCCGCCACTGCTTTTCATTCCTTCATAGGGTAAAATCCCTTGCTTTCTGTTGCTGTGTCTATGTCTGCTGTTTGAGAAGGAGGACGGGCAGGAGGAGCTGAGGGCTGTTCGTCCCCCATGTCCCACTGGCTCAACATCCAGTGCCGCGAAACCAAGCCCTCTTCCTCGTCCTGAGACATTTTCCATAACTCTAATATGGCCAATCGTTTGCTAAGTTTACTCCCCTTATAAGCTTCCTGCAAATAAGTGGTCATTTGCTGCTGCACACATTTGGAAAAGCTTTCGCCTTTGGGCTATGGCTTTGCCAACGTGCCCTCTGTGTTGCGAGTCCATTCCGCGCTATGCTTGCGTATTTTGTCTTGATATCGCGGGAAATACTTGCATAAATGTTGAAGGGGTGTATCCCTCATTTTCGTCCCCTTCTGTAACACTTTATAAATACTTACTTAACCTCAAATCGGGATTTTGACACATCCAATTTTAATCACTATAACAGATCTTTTTCTTTAGCCTCTCCGGCTCACTACCATAAACACAGGTGTGCTGCGCGCACTGCCCCTCTGCGGCTCTCTGCCCTGAAGGCTCAAATCAAAACTGCACTTGCGAGCTTCTCAAGCTTCACTCAAATGGCACAACACCAGTTTTCAATCACTACCCACTAAGTTTTACCACGTTCTTGTACATCTCAAGTTCTATTAAACAACCTCACAGGTGACGTCACCAATACTGTAGATGGAGAATTTTCAATACTCAAGCTTTCAATAGATATGAACTGCCCCAAACACAATGACAAACACAACCTAACATATGAACAGCCATCTTCCTGTCTCCTAACAGGGTAAACCAATAAATGTTGTGGTCCCTCTTCTATAGCGTTGCCTTTTAGGAATGCACCTCAGAGAGATAAATAAGGAAACCATCTTCCACGATATAAGGTAGCTTCTTCTGCTAACCAGTATAGCCAGGTAAACCATTATATACTCATCCATGAACCAAGATGACATGCAGAACTCACATGGAAACCATTAAATAATCATACATGAAACAAGCTACATTTCCTAACTAACAGGGAAACCATTGTACATATTTGTATAAATTGCCTGTAAATTGTATATTTCTTTTCAAAGTTTTTTTCATCCGCAAGCCAAGCTGACTGTCTAAGCTGACCACCCAAACTGCCCGCCTAACAAACCGGTATCCTTACATCAAACAAAAAACACCAAGCAAACCTTCTCCCCCATTTGCCATATAGCTTAGTCTGTACTTACACTCTGTGATCTGCTAAGGTCTTTCAGACACCGACTCTCCCACAACCTGCCTCTCTGCTGCCCGATCTGATAGGCATCCCACGGGAAGTGGGCAGGAATTTCCTCGAAAGCTGCTCCTTTTGACCTCTTTTCAGACACATGTGTTTTAGACATTGGTTTCCGCGGGTCGCCACACAGCCCCTCAGGCATTCAGCGAGATGGCATGGTTTCTCGCAAAAAAATCTTAGCAACCCTCTTTGCTAACAACTTGTATATACATGGCCGTGGCTCTCTAGCAGTCACCCCAATTAGCAGCAGAGAACACTTGGGCCCATCAGAGACTCTCCGCCACAAGAAGCGAAGACTCAGCTATGGGGCAAAATTATTATCTGTTATTAGCACACAAAAATGACAGGGATCACAACAGGAAAAAAAGTATCCTCTGAATCTCTCGTCTTTTAAGCATGTGTCACCCGTTGTGACGTCACAAGTTCAAGTTGCATCCCAGAAACATATCAGACATTCCCATTGGTCAGTTTGGGTGAGCTACATCTAGGAGCTACAAGGGTTACTTCTGCTATTGGGTAGCCATATCTAGTGGCTCCTCCTAGGACCACCTCTCCTTGTGTCAATCTACAATGTTTCAGGGTCATAGAGAGAACATTGGCTCTTGCAACAAATGATATCCCCCACATGAAAGGTGGATCTGGATTGGGCCAAATGTGTTCTCCCATCCCTGGGACTCTGGACGGTTTCCAGACTGAGTGTACCCTTTCAAGGCAATGGGAATGAACATGGAGGTGCAAAGTGTTCTCCAATGTTGCCATCTCTGATCGCCTAAGTCTGGGAGAGTGCGTTCAGTTGGCAACACTTGTAACTTTTCCCCTCTGGTTCGATAGGAACAGTCTTCTTCATCTACCTCGGTAAAATGGGAATTGTCCTGTTCGGCTGGGTCACATGTGTTCAGACCACGAAATGAAGCTGTCCTACTTGTAATTATGAGGATTTTAGCCTGACTTTCTGTAGGTGGCTCATTGTGTTGGTAACTGGCGTTTTCTGTCTCCACTTGTCTTTGGCTGAGTGCCTTGTTTCTGCACGCCTCTGGATGTGCCGATCATTTCAGCATTTCCATGTACCCAAAGCCCGTCTCTCCTTTGTCATTAATTTCAGAGGCCTATAGATTCCACATCATTCCTTATGGCTTCTCCAAGTTAGTAGCAGTCAAGCATGTGCAAGCTAGACATATGAACACTTTGCATCTTGCGGTTCCAGCTTTGGCAAAGGATGGAAATATAAAGATATGTATATGTGTACGTCCTCTACCTATGTGGGTCATAAGCACGAGCTCTGTGCCTATATGCAATAAACTAGTGCATGTTTGTGCAACTTCATGAATGGATGAATATGTACTTCATGTATAAGTGCAGCTGTGTCGTGATGTCAGTGGTGACGTCATTGATTTCTGTCTTTACAGTCAGTCGACTTGCTCGATCTATGTCATTTCTATAATGTCCAAATCATTGATTGGTTATGGTCTGAACGGCTGTCTGAGAGAATAACGTTTCTCACTCCTGCGATACATCGATGATTGCAGTCATGGGCCTGAGAGTGAGGCACATCTGTTGTTTCTCTGCCTTCGTGTTGAGAGTCGTGTTTCAGGCATGAGGGTTAGATTTGGCCTCCTGTCTACAAGATGGAGCTGTAGATCGTATCTCAAATGGCACTTTATTCACTATAACCAATTTCTTGTCATACAGATATTCACCACTACTGTTCTAGTACCACAACCCGTGGATGTATAAATGGTTTGCTAGTACATTTCACCCCAGGACTAACAACTATGATGGTTAATAAGATATATAAATATGTGTGTGTTTTTTTCAAACTGAATCCGATGGACTATGAGTTAATCTTGGGATGACCAAGATTTCCTTTAAATCCTTAATGTGTGTGCCCAATCGATATATCCACTGGGCTTCGCTATATGCAAGGCATCTTGACACATTAATCTGACATCGTACATTGTCATTTACCCACCGAAATAAGTAATCTGCTGAGTGGCTGTGCTCAATGTAGTGCTACAATAATGGTGCAGTATTTATTTTACACCAAATTCTAGACCAGTGTTCAGCAATTTTGATACGTACTTCTCGCATCGTTTGTCCCACATACATCAAATTAGATGGACATTTAACACAGTATATGACCTTTGTAGAGTTGAAGTTGTAGATTTTTCCTAAGCACCCAGGTTTTCTGTTTCACGTTAAATTTTGTAATTCTTCCAGTGTATTTACAAATAGAACATGTGCTGCATGGGTGGTAACCTACTAATAGGCAAACATTCCAAAGGGTTGTAGTTTGAACTGATGTTGAGTATCTGGAGTGTACTAACTGATCCTTAATGTGTTTGGACTTTTTTAGTGCAAAGATAAGTACATCAAAGTTCAGAAACACTTGTTTTATCACAGACCAATATTTTCTGATGTAGCCTTTAATTTCTAATGTATTAGGGCAAAACGTGGAGGCAAATGGCATGATGTCTTTCTCTTCTCTTTCAGTAGTTTGGGTCAATAATGTTTGTAGGGGATTAAAGCAAGCTCTTTTTTCTTAGTGTTTAATTACATTTTTTGGCTATCCCCTCTCGTTTAGCCTGGTATCTATATTATCAGCATTCATATAGAAATTGTATAGCTTTGTACAGTTCCTGCATAATCTTAAATACTGCCCATATGGTAAATTGTCCAGTTGACTCCGCAAATGGAAACTTCTATAGTGGAGAAAGGTATTTCGGTCCGTGAGTTTTCTAAAAAGAGAATAAATCAATGTCGCATTTTCTACTTTTTTTTTATCATTATCCCTGAAAGGGATAATGATTTTTTCTTCAAATGTGGCCATGAATAAAGTGGCTAGGCTCAGGGCAAGATTGCACCGATAGCTGTCCCACTGCTTCACAAATAAATTGTTCAATTGAATTAAAAACATGTTTTTCAAGGGCCAATGTCATTAGTTAGATGATGAATTCATCTGGTACATTATCTCTTTGCTCATTTATTCTTACTCATCCACTGAATCCTCATAGCGAATGGGGTGATAAAAATATAAGATTCTGGATTTCTTTAGAAGGATTGTACAGTAATGCCTTGTCATTTGTCTCTACTTTTATGAGATCAAGCACCATCTCCTTATATGTTTGAGTAGACTTAACCACTATTGTTCACCCTTTGTCCGCAGGTTTTATAACTTTGCTTTTGTCATTCTTTAATGATTTTAAAACTTGTCTTTCGTCCATTGTCAAATTATTATTTGTTTTTTTGTTTTTATTTTCCAAGGATTTCACTTTTTGTAGGACACATTTTTCAAAAATGTGGAGATCTTGTGGTGTCTCTGAGATCTGATGTATAAATGTGGATTTCGGATGGAACCCTGTAACTGTGGGGAGTTCATCGCTGGCATTCTTTTCAAAGTATGCTTTTAGCCTAAGTTTGTGGGAAAACTGAGAACGTTCTTTCTCTACATTAAACCAATCTGTGCTTTCTGTTGGATCAAAGGTGATGCCTTTACTCAGTAGTGATAGTTTGGTTGTACTCAAGGTTATAGGTAGGATAATCACCTGTTGGCATGTAGACCTGCTCATCGTCTGGTCTAGAATGTCTTGTCCTGTTCAGCCTTGGCTCTTACCCCTTCTTCCTCCCCACTCTCCTCACCTGTCTCGTAGTCCTCCAATTCGTCAGGTTTGAGGTGGCGACGTGTGCAATAATCTCTCCTTTCTTTAGAAGATGTCTGCCTACCACAAGAGGAAGCCACAGTGAATGCTTGAAACTAGCAGACCTGGGGCTCCTCTCCCGTAGACAGGCGGCAAGGGAAAAAGCCCCACAGGCAGAAAAAACCCTTTGCACGCAGGGAAAACACGAATTCCAGGAGTCTTCCGGTATTGTTGATCAGAGGTTTTCCACGGGTTGGAGAAAGGAGATCTTGTAAAGGGAGACCGTGGCTCAGAGGAGGAGGAGAACAGAAGCCACGAGGAGCGGCAGCAAGAAACCCTAAATGCAGAGATGAGGAGCGGAAAGAGTGACTCGTTCCGGGAGACCTGAGCGAGCAGAGTAGCAACAGGACTGCAAGGTAGGTAGCGAGCGGGAAGAAAAGAGAAAAGAGAGGCGGCTCGCAAGGAAGCGATCCGAAAAGGAGTAACAGAGCGGCTTAGGAGCTGTGAAAGCAGGAAATACTAGCGTCATTCACCCAAAGGCAGCAAAGCTGGAAACTAAGGGGTTGCAACGCAGCGATCGCTGGGAGAGGAGTGGAGAAGTACCTTCCAGCGACCGCCATCTTGGATGACAACTAGACCGACAATGCACGTATGATGAAACAACGTGCTGGGACTACAGCCTACGCTGGAGCCGCCAACGCGGAAGCAACCGCCAATCGGCTCGGCGGCGTATGACAGTATGCCCCCTTCCTGTGCGGAGCACTCCGAGTTTACCAGGGAAAAGTCGATGAAACCGACTTAACAACCGAGAGGCATGTATGTGGGAAACGGGTTCCCAAGAGTCCTCCGACTCAGGGTATCCTTTCCACGAGACCAGGTATTCCAAACGTCCCCTGTAATATCTGGAGTCACGAATGGCAGACACTTCGTATTCCTCTGTATTACTGGAACCCGGGATAGTCTGTCGGGGAACTGATCGATGGTAAGAGCCCGGGACAAAGGGCTTGAGAAGAGAAGAGTGAAAAAGAGGATGTATGCGACTGAGAGTGGAGGGTAATTTCAACCTGTAAAAGACAGGGTTAATCTTGGATTAGAAAAAGGTCCCAAAAAACGAGGTGAAAGCTTAGAAGGGTGAACCCATCTCGGTAAGAATTTAGTAGAGAGCCATTGTTACGCTCACCTGACTCCCACGGAGGCGCAGGTCTGGTTTGGAGTGTTGTTGCTTCTTCTATGGTGAAGCGCAGGACCCGGAAGATGGACTGGACCGGACCTTCGAATCTGGCTTGTCTGGCTCGCAGGAATATCTTTCTGTATGTGAAAAGGGAGTATTAACAATCTGTGGGAGAAAGTATAAGCCTCCCGCTCCCTTCTCACCCCTCTACGAAACCCTCCTGCGACCCCCCATGTGAAGTCTCACCTTAGGGTTTGAAAGGTTGAGCTCTCCATCCTGCTTCTCATGCAGGGGCGCGTTGTATCCAGTTACTTCACTGGGATTCTGATTGTAGAGGGTTCAAGTTTTGTTTTCCCAGTATAGTACCGTAAGGATTCTGTTAATGAGTATGATTCCGCAATAATAATTGTTCGTTGTCTCTTTTTCAGGTGCGGGAGCTATTCCGAGAAGAGCTGTGGAACCGAAGAATGAGACTCTGGTGAGCTTGATGAGAGTTCTCTCAGTGTCCTTGTATCAATGCGCTCACTAACGCTGATGTCTTTTTCCCCATAGGGGCCGGGGTCCGGAAATGCCTGGATGCGGCACCGACCCAAAACGAAGCTCAATCCAGAAGAAATCAGGTAAGTCTTTAATGGGCGTTTGGGTAATGTCTTTTCATGCGCCCACTAACGCTGATGTCTTTTTTCCCCATAGGGGCCGGGGTCCGGAAATGCCTGGATGCGGCACCGACCCGAAACAAAGATCAATCCAGAAGAAATCAGGTAAGTCTTTAATGGGCGTTTGAGTAATGTCTTTTCATGCGCCCACTAACGCTGATGTCTCTTTTTCCCCTTAGGGGCCGGGGTCTGGAAATGCCAGGATGCGGCACCGACCCGAAATGAAGTTGGAATAGCCCAACAGGTAAGCTTTGTAATGGAATTTAAGGTTTCCTTGTTTTCTTTCCCCTCTCACCTTTATTCTTGTCTTTTTCTCCCTAGGCGCAGTGATGTGGCTGTGAGTCCAGATGTCGCTGTAGAACGTGGTGGTACCTTGTACAGGTGAGTGAGATGCGGCGCTGCAGCGGTCGATGCGATATGCTTTTAAATGGATGTCTTCCTTTTCAGGACCGTCGGCGAGATGTCTCCGGAATGCGGTTTTTAGCAGGTAAGGACTCTTCTTTACCCTTTTCTCTTCTCTTCTCTCTTTACAGGTGTTCCAGGATGCTGGCAGGAGTGGCAGAAGACAGAATGCAGGAGCAAACACGGTGAGCGTCCAGCTGCTAGATGCAGAACAACGCGAAGCGTGAGTTGCTGCTTGGGCGTGGCTTAAATAGCCTTCAAAGTAGTTCCAGGTATGTATCCTTCCTCTCAGGTATGTATTCCTCCCCTGACCACACCCGTGTGGTTAAGTAGTTCCAAAGATAAAGTAGTCCCATTCAGGCCTCAGAAGGCCTGGATGTTGCAGCATGGTCTGCATCAGGTAAGTTAACACTAAGCACCTTTAACACAAAGTCCCCTTTTATGAGCCTGGCGCCTATGGCGCCAGGACTGTGGCTCGGTATGAGCCTGGCGCCAAAGGCGCCAGGACTGAGTCCAAAGAGCCCCTAGTTGAGGCTGTTGTGACTTCCCTTGAAGACATGATGTCTGCCTCTGGAGTAGCTGGGTTGTGTCTGGCACCTTGGAGGTAAGCATCATGACAGCCATACTTTGTCCCCTTTCTTCCAATCAGAACAGCCTTTCCGATGTTTGTCTGCCTCTTCCTTATTCCGTCTCCTACTCCTCTCCAGACTGTGTTTGGCAGTCATATGGGCCTCGGCAATGGACTGGAGTACTGCTTCAGCTGTGGGAGAATTGGTAGGAATGGGAATAATGGGAAAAAAAGATCGAGGATGTACTCCATAAGTACAATAAAAATACAATAAAAAGGCCCACATTTTCTGCCCATAGAGTCTCCTACTCCTCTCCAGACTGTGTTTGGCAGTCATATGGGCCTCGGCAATGGACTGGAGTACTGCTTCAGCTGTGGGAGAATTGGTAGGAATGGGAATAATGGGAAAAAAAGATCGAGGATGTACTCCATAAGTACAATAAAATGGAGTAAGCCCGATGGCTGAGTGTGTGGAGTTGTTGTATGTAAACTCCGCTGTTGGCAATGGGAATAATGGGAATTATGTCCAATGCATTTAAATTACACAGAGGTACGAGGCTGGGAGATGTCTTAGTTTGTGACTTGAAGAAAATTGTTCCGGTCATTGTAAATAATGTGGTAGCTAGACTAAAACAGGTTATTAATAAATTGACCAGAAAGTTTCCGGCAGCCACACAATCTAGGAGAGCTAGAGTCTCTATGGATCTGCCGTGGATGTCAATGAGAACAGGAATGACAGTCAATCTGGAATCCTCCAAAGTGTTTGGAGCTGTTATCGAGAGGGAAACGTAGGGACTAAGTAGGTTGCATGTAGCCCCTCGGAACCAGGTCCCTACTGGCGCCGAGGGAGTTAGTTTCCCTGTCGTCTGGTTGGAACCTCAGAGTAATCTTTAAGAATGTGCTGATCGGACCCACAATAAGCACAAAGTCCTTTCTCTTTTCTCCATCTTCGTTCTGCAGAAGAAAGAGTGCCCCTGGTAGCCCCAATCTTCATAGGTTCTTCGTGGGAGTGGGTGGAGTGGGACAAGCACGACATAGAAGCCATAGAATCGGGACGGTTTACTGCAGGGCGGTGTCTGCGACGTTCAGCTCGGCGTTCCTGAAGTCGATATTCTATCTGTAATGCAGTCGATAGTAGGTCTGCAAAGGTCGGTGGTCGGGAGGACCTGGCGAGCTCGTCTTTGATTTCCTCCTTTAAGGCCCTTCTGAATATGGCGTACTGAGCTTGCTCAGGCCAACCCGCCCCTGCAGCCAGGGTTTTGAAATGAGAAATGTAGGTCAAAACATCTGAGGATTCTTGTCGAACATCCAACAAGTCCTCGCAAGCGGTGAAAGTAAGTTCAGGCCTCTCAAAGGTCTGTTTCAGCAGAGCCTGGAATCCGGCAAAATCATGCAATATGGGGTTGGCGCTGGTCACCAATGGGGGGGCCCACGTAAGAGCATTGCCCGTCATGTTCGATATCAGGAATCCAACCCTAGATTGGTCGTTAGCGAAAGCGCGAGGTCTAAATGTAAAATATACCACACAGGCTTCCAAAAATTCCTTAATCTTCTTGGGAGAACTATCAAATTTTCCCAAAGGGAGCGACATGATTGGTAGTTCAGCGGGCAGAGATTCGCGAGCAGTGGCTATTTGCTTTAGTACTGCGTTCTCTGCTCTAACTGTCTGCAACTCTTGCGACATGCTCTGAACAGCTTTCCAGAGTTCCTGGATCTGTTCCTCTGCACTCTTCTTCCTCCCCACTCTCCTCACCTGTCTCGTAGTCCTCCAATTCTTCAGGTTTGAGGTGGCGATGTGTGCAATAATCTCTCTTTAGAAGAAGTTTGCCTACCACGAGAGGAAGCCACATTGAATGCTTGAAACTAGCAGTCCTGGGGCTCCTCTCCCGTAGACAGGCGGCAAGGGAAAAAGCCCCCCACCCAGAAAAATCCCTGTGCACGCAGGGAAAACACGAATTCCAGGAGTCTTCCGGTATTGTTGATCGGAGGTTTTCCACGGGTTGGAGAAAGGAGATCTTGTAAAGGGAGACCGTGGCTCAGAGGAGGAGAAGAACAGAAGCCGCGAGGAGCGGCGGCAAGAAACCCTAAATGCAGAGATGAGGAGCGGAAAGAGTGACTCGTTCCGGGAGACCTGAGCGAGCAGAGTAGCAACAGGGCTGCAAGGTAGGTAGCGAGCGGGAAGAAAAGAGAAAAGAGAGGCGGCTCGCAAGGAAGCGATCCGAAAAGGAGTAACAGAGCAGCTTAGGAGCCGTGAAAGCAGGAAATACTAGCGTCATTCACCCAAAGGCAGCAAAGCTGGAAACTAAGGGGTTGCAATGCGGCGATCGCTGGGAGAGGAGTGGAGAAGTACCTTCCAGCGACCGCCATCTTGGATGACAACTAGACCGACAATGCACGTATGATGAAACAATGTGCTGGGACTACAGCCTACGCCAGAGCCGCCAACGTGGAAGCAACCGCCAATCGGCTCGGGGGCTTATGACATGTCTCTAGTGAAACTTGCCTCTGCTGTTCTGTGCGTTTTTGGTTCTTGAACTTTGTTCTTGGGCCTCTTTGTCCTCTCCTGCATAATAAAGAGTGAGCATTGTATTGTTGTTGTACCCCTATGTCGTCGTATGAGCTTCAGGGCATGAATCACTACTAGCACTGTCTGAGAATGTACCCATCTTCTTCTTTGGTATGGCTTTCCTCGTACGTTCATATACCGGGTATCTCCACCCCATTGTTGGAATTCATGATGTTCTTTATTTCTTGCTAGTTTATTTGTCTTTTTCTTTATTGTTGCTGCTCGAAATTCATCTGTTTGTTGATTTCTAACAGCTTTTCCATTGCATTAGATGGATTGCCTGTTGAATTCTATCAAACCTGTTTGCGACATTTGTCGCCTGTCTTATGTGAATTGTATAATTGCCTATTGGATAGGGATGAATTGCGTCCTACACGGAAGGAGACTATGATAACTTTAATCCCCAAACCTGGAATGGATCCTTCCAAGTGTGAAAATGATCACCCAATTTCACTGCTAAATGTGGACATGAAGATGTTTGCAAGATGTATGCGAATTTTCTAAGTGTATGCATTGCAGATGTGAATCATACCTAGCAAGCAGGGTTCATGAGGCAGAGGTATGGCTACAACAACATAAGAATCATTATTAATGTGCTTGGCTACAAATTTTATTGTGATTCTAGTGCGCCCTTGATTCTTTTAGATGCTGAAAGGGCTTTTGACAGGGTTAAATGGGTGTTTTTAGAGTTTACCTTGTGCAAAATGGGTTTTAAGAACACCTTTATAAGAATGGTTGCATAAGGAGTGTTGGCAAAACTCTGGGTAAATGGCATTATGTCCAATGCATTTAAATTACACAGAGGTACGAGGCTGGGAGATGTCTTAGTTTGTGACTTGAAGAAAATTGTTCCGGTCATTGTAAATAATGTGGTAGCTAGACTAAAACAGGTTATTAATAAATTGACCATATGGGGCACAGTTAATGCTATAAAAATGACTGTGGTCAGCAAAGCTCATTATATTATTCAGTCATTGCCCTTACATTTTTCAAAAAAGTTATTGAATAAAATGAATAAGGTTTTTAAAGATTTGTAATGGGGAGATAGGAAGACTAAAAGAATTCCCCATTATATTCTGCCATTTGATGTAACGAATGGGGTTTTTGGTTACCCCGACTTGGACAGATATCATAATGGTTTCATTCTTAAGAAGTCTGCACTATATTTTGGTGGCAACAAAGAGGCTGCACCCATTTGGTTGGGAATGGAGGCTCATGCAGTCTTGCCCTTCAAACTTGCGAATATCTACACCGTGTCTAAATTACTGCAGGCTAATAGGTTGCTCCCAACTATATTGATGGCACAGGAACTTCTACTTACCTGGTTGAAAGGGCATAATCAGTCTGTGTGGTCACATAAGAATGCCTCTTTATGGAACAATCCAGCGCTACAATTGCAGAATAAGATGATATATTGGAAAAGCTGGATTTCTAATGGTATTCTGGAGGTGAAGGACCTGTTAGAAGAGGACGATTTAATCAGCTTTGATAACTTTTGTGTTAAGTACAATTTGAATGTAAGGGAAAGGAGGAGATTCTCAGAATTAAGTGCATTATTATCAGAGAGGATCGATCGGTTTAACAGAAGCTTCTCTGGCAGATAGACCAGAGTTGTGCAATATTTTTGATGTCCTACCATGAACGTTGTCTACCTTTTTAAAGCTTATACCTATCGGGATTGATATATCTGATGGTTGGGATAGGTTGCGACCGAAGTGGTCCATAGAATTGGGCTGTGAACTGTCCCAAGATGGGTGGGATGAAGCTGCAAAAAAAGCTTCCATAATGAAACTGGATCTCAATTTATAACTTGTATAGCAGAAAGTCCTGGGCAGACTATATTGGACGCCTGAAAAGATGTACTTGCTGGGTCTTCTAGATAATAATCAATGTTGGGGATGTGGGAAGGAGAGGGGGACATTGATGCATATGCTGTGGGACTGTTCAAGGGTTGGTGAAATTTGGACTGATATTATATATAGGACAGACTTGGTGGGAAATATTGCTATTCCAAGATGTCCTGAACATCCAATATTATTTTTAGGAGGATATGACCTGGGGAGTTAGTTTTGGAAAGAGCTGGGAATAGTCAGGGTGCTGGATTTAGCTCACGAGCAAATCTTAAGGCTGAGGAAAACTAGAGAAAAGCCCCAGTTAGTTACTTGGTTGAATGATTTGCTTGTGCTCTCCAGTTATGAGAAGGTGATGTATAAAAGAAGAGAGAAGTTTAATTTGTGTGATGATGTGTGGTCTTCCTTCAATAAATTGTATGGTTATCCCAGGATTAATGAATAGCTCCATAATGTAAGGATCTCTATTTATTGTGTAGTTAGATAATTGGGAGGTTTTGTTTAGTCTTCTTTTTTCTTCTTCTTGTTTTGATTTATATCTAGCGTTTGTTTGTAGTGCAATTGATTATGCGCTCATGTTTGTACTCAAATGTAACTTGAATCTGTTTCTGTCTCACTTTGCTGTACTTTAGACTGAATTGGAAATGTTCAGAGTTACTTCATTATTATACTTGTTTGATCTAGGTTTGGTCAACCTTATATTTATAAGGAAGAGCATGGTATTTATTGTGTGGCCTTTACTGTACATTGAACGTTAAATAAAATATATCACAAAGGCTAAGCGTCAGTATTTGCCCAGTATTCATTTGGTAGGGTAATCCAAATTATCAATGTAGGAAAAACTATCAGTGTGGCAAACTAGTAGGATGGTCAACTAACCTGTTGGGGAATAAATATCACAAAGTAAAAATTTCACAAGCTTAGAGTATCACAAAGAGTGGATATTATTCCAAGAGTCCAATGTTTAATGACATTGCCAGAATGCAGACATTATACAGGCAAAATGTAGTTGGTGCACTAATGAACTGTGAGATTCATGAACAGTTTGAAATGCTCTGCGTCTGAAGTGAAAAACTTCACAAAGTTCCCAAGTATGTTTTACTTCATTGGTGCATCACTTTGCATTTCTCAGCATTTGCTTTTCAATTCTTTCTGGGTCGTGGTTGTGTCTGTGCACTGTACTATAAGGGAAAGATGTGCACTGGGTTGCTTCGATTGGGGTTTGGTAGGGTTTTATCCAATAGCCTGGATGGTAAATGCTTGCATTATTGTTTGGCTGGATGTGTATGGGATGTCAGTAATGCCAGCCTCTAAAATGTTTTAAGAATACTCCCATTTGAGCAGGAGTTTCACTACTGAAATGTATGTATGCAGTTCTATGGATATGTTTGGACCAGAAGTACAAGTATTACCAGAGGAAGAAACTGCTATTATTACTGTTTGATCCGAAGAGGTACACATGTATCTTTTAATGTGCAGGAATAACTAGGTTCAAATAAATAACTATTGCAGAAACATTTCTGTTTCATAATTAAAACTAATTTTCACTTCCTATCGGAATAAGACTTACTTTTTTAATCCCTAAAAACCATTTTACTCCCAACTTTCAAAAATAGAAAGTAAAATACGTCCACTTTGCAATCTTATCTGGAGCACTGTCTTTGGTTCCTTAGTAAATATTATAGTCCTACAGTTTCTTGGTGTGTATTACGCTCCCTCACTTCTTGGCTATATATCATGAATGACTAGGCATTCCCTCTGTGCATTCACAACACCTGTAGAGCCAAAGGATGCATTACTTTTTTGAGACACAGTGGTGCTTCTGTGTTTTCTTTATGAATGGAATCCTGGCTGTATGTCCAATATCTGCATTCCAGCCCTCAGGTTTTCATTGCCTGTTGAGTACCTGCATTTCTTCACTGTACATCCTGCTTCTGCAGCTCTTTAGTGTACAATGGCTAATCTCCCGTACTAACATGACTAGGGGTTTAGATTATATTAAGAGACACAGAGGCGAGTATTATGCATTATAACTTCTTTACTTTCAACCAGCAGCAAAGATTTAAAATGTTAACAACACTAGATTTTTTTTTTAAACTAAAAATATCAAACAGAAGAGGGGTAGGACCCCCAACCCAAGATGGCAGTACTGGCATGTCAGCCAATCAGGGTCCTTTCCCCACTATAAAGATCCATAGCTATAGTCCATCATCCTCTTCTGCAGCTGCGAGAGGAAAGCAGATACCGAGAGCGCCACCCAGCCGGACAGGGAATTTTTCACTCTTCCATCCGACATCCTGATCAATCACCGGCCTGTACTCATACGACCGCTAGAGGAAGAGAACACAGAGTAAATAAAGGGACGGGAGGGAGGGATATTACTTGCCTCAGTGTCTCTTAATAGAATCTAAACCTCCACTACGTTAGTGAGGGGTATTAGCCATTCTAAGTTGAGACTGGAGGCCTCCTATTATGCAAGTTCAAAGCTCTTGTAACACCACATTAGCTACATTCTGAACTTTCCTGTGATAGAAATATTGGACCAATCAGCTGCTTTTAGGATGTCGTCTAACCTCCCCCCAAGTAAGGTGGAATGAGATACAAATATGGACAAGTCTATCCTAACCTCCCTCATAACCCAACGAACCCAATGAGCTAAGGTGGGAGAAGAAACTGCAGCAAAGGGTTTTCTGAAGGAGATGAGCAACTGAGAGGTGGAGGAAGCTCGCAAATCACTAGTAGCCTCGATATACATTTGTAAACAATGAACCACACCGTTTCTGATGCCATTAGCTGCAGCAGTCCCTGCAAAATCAACTTGTGAAACCCATCTGCCGGATCTGTGATCAACAGCGGGAAGGACGGAAGGAGCCTGGGGATGTCTACCACTAGCAGCAGAAGGGACGGAAACCATATCTGGGTTAGCCAAAGGGGGGGGGGTCAACAGAACCAGAGACGCTGCCTGCCTGCGCACCTGAAGAAGAACCCTCGGAATGAGGGAGAACAGCGGAAAATCATATCCCTGAAGATGACCCCAGTCCTGAAGAAAGGCTTCTACAGCCAGGGCGTCCGGATACAGTTGCCAAATGAAGAAACTAGGGACCTGGCAGTTGAGGCAAGAGGCGAACAGATCTGTGAGAAAAGGACCCCAAATCTGAGACATAAGCACAAACACCTCGCTGTTCAATTTCCAATCGCTCCTGTCCCAAAGGAACCTGGAGTTCCAATCCCCTTCTGTGTTGGATAGACCCAGCAGATATTCCGCCTGCAACATAATTTCGCAATTGAGGTAAAAATGGCAGAAGTCTCGCGCTATGTCCGCTAGACCCTTGGAACGCGTGCCCCCCAACTTGTTGATGCGAAACCTTTTCACTGCAAACGACCCTGCTAAGAGTTCGAGGCAGTTTATATGGAGAGATTGCTCCTGGACGGACCACTTTCCTCCTGTAGAAACCTCTTGCCTTCATGCTCTCCAACCGGACAGACTGGCATCCCACTCTAACACCATATCTAGAGCAAAGCCAAATATAGCTCGCCCGTTCCACGCTTGCATGTACTGTAGCCACCATTGAAGCCCTGCTGTTGCATCTTGTGATAGACGTATCACTTGAGAATAAGACGCCCCTGACTGAAGACGTCGAGTCTTCAATCTCTGAAGAGCCCTGTAATGAAGAGGGGCTGGAAAGATGGCTTAAATCTATGCCGAAAGCAAACCTGTGATCCTGACTAGAAGACAAAGTAACAACACCCCTTTCTTTAGCACACACCTGATCTGGGCTCGAATTCCCTGCATCCTCTTTTGGGGCAACCAGAGTTGGCACTGCTGAGACTCTATAACGAAGCCCAGAAATTGCAGACATTGAGTAGGCACAATGATAGATTTTTCACAATTGATTGCAAACCCCAGATCCTGAAGGAGGGCCACCGTCAGACAAAGTTGGGCGAGAAGGGGACTCTCCTCCTGTGCTTGAAAGCATCTCGTCCATGTAAATGATTATTCTTATCCCCCTGGACTGAAGAAACTCCACCATAGGCCTCAGAAGCTTGGTGAAGCACCAAAGGGCTGAGGAATGACCGAATGGGAGAGGCGCAAACTGCCAACAGCGACCCTGCCACTGAAACTGCAGATGCTGCTGATGATGGGGAAAAATCGGCACCACTAAGTATGCATCCTTTAGATCTAGCTTGGCCATCCAATCTCCCTGAAGGAGCGAATCCCTGAGAAGATGAATCCCCTCCATTTTGAAGTGGTGATACACCACGAAAACGTTGAGGGCTCTGAGATTGATCACTGGTCTGAAACGCCCATCCGGCTTGGTCAACAAAAAGATGAAACTGAGAAAAGGGGAATCTGTTATCGCTGTGGGAACCACCGCTCCTTTCAGAATGAGATTGCGCACTTCCGCATCCACACATGCCTGCTTCTCCTGGCAGAATACCAGCAGCCTAGGATGCACTCTTTGAACGGGTGGGCTGTAAAACTCTGAAGTGGAATCCCTGCACTGTTTGCTGCACCCATGCGTCTATGGTGAGAAAAGCCCAGTTTTGTGCAAAACATGCTAACCTTCCCCCAAGATCTCCCTGGGCAGAAACACTTACATGAAAAATTCTCAGCTGAAGTGACTTGTGAATGCCCTGATCCACTGTAGGAACAGCCCCTCCACTGCATCCCTCGCTGTGGAAAGGTGTCAGCACCGCCTCGGGAGCTGAATCCGGAACGCCTAGCTCTAGGCGCAAACTGTGAGGGCGAGAAGAGCCCTGGAAGGCACAGCCAGAGGAGCGGGCACTACCTCTTCCGGCTTTGACAAAACACTTAATATTAGAGTGAGCTTTATCTAAAGCATTGAAAGTGTGCACAAAAGAAGAGTTCCTTGACAAACCTCTCCCCGAAAAACAATCCCTGGGCCTTAGGACCTGCCTCTGCTGGAGCCATTTCTGCCAGTTTTATTTTGTCTAAGCGCATCAATAAAGCTTTACGTCTCTCTGATGACAGAGCAGAGTTGGTGTTGCAGAGGAGGCAAACAGAACGTTGGACCCAACCCCTGAGTATATTAACATCAAGCGGGGTGTTGAATACTGCGCTCTCCTCTAACATATCGAACACCTGAGCAAGGGGTGCTACAATGTCTAGAAGCTAATCCTGACAGGACCTCAGTGCTTTGTCTATTCCCTTTCTAGGGTCTTTACCCTTTTTTGATAGGAAAATGACCATAGACTGGTCAAACTCAGGGGTCGCCGCCACTTGATCAGGGAGGTAAGGGCACTCCGCCCTTAATTTATTACGCGCCTCCTTCCCCATGGGTTTCCTCACCCAATGTTCCATGAACAAGGACACAGCCTCTGATGCCCTCCACTCAGCCGAGCAAGGATGTTGGATATCATCAGGATCAAAGAAAGGTTCCCCCAACATGTCCCGGAGCACTTTATTCCCTTTCTGGGAGGTCCCCTTCTTCACCTTCTTCCTCTTAGGAGGGGAATCTGAATCCTCTGAAGACAAGGAGGATGAGGAGGAAGTATCTATAGAGGAATCCCTATCACTGCTCCTATGCCTTTTTCCGGCCTGAGACCCTTTTTGTAAATGCTTAAAGGATAGTTCCGGGACTTTTTTTTTTATTGTCCCTACGGTTCGGCCATGTGTTTTTAAGCATAACTCGGTAGATCGTAGAAAACTTTCCTATGGACCTTACCCGACTTTTCGTCCATTATCGCACTCGAAATCAGCCGCCATTTTCTGATAATCCTATCATTTCCCCCCATCGCCCTGGCTCACCTGCTTTTGCGGCACTAAATCAAATCCCCCGCCCCTGAAACAGACTTTATCAAAACATTCATATTCCCCGCCTCTATCCGTGACGTGACTGTGCTGCGTAGGCAAACGCGCCCAGGCGTCTTCTACGCGACTCCACACAGAACCCGGAAATCAACACAGATTAGCTCACAACACAGCGCGCCACAATTCGGAATATGAAACTGTACTTTTAAATCAAACCACAAGATTGTAAATTTGGTAAAGTACATTTATTTGACATCAAATGTTTTGAGAATATTCAGCGATTTTCATTTTTATTTGCTCACGTTCCAAAAAGTTCGTTTTGAGGCACGCGATGTTCCTTTGCTGTACACAGGGTCTTAGATCATCTCACAATACAGCGCCACAATTCGGAATATGAAACTGTGTTTTAAAAGCAAACGGCAAGATTGTACATTTGGCAAAGTACATTTATTGGACATCAAATGTTTAGAGAATATTCAGCGATTTGCATTTTTCTTTGCTCTCGATCCAAAATAGTTCGTCTTGAGGCAAGCGATGTTCGTGTGCAGTACACAGGGTGTTGGTTTACGATAAAATAAGCTCTTCGGTCGCACTGATAATCGCATGGCTGTTCCAACAACGAGGCACTAGGCCACCACAACGGTCTGTGTGTTGGATGTAGCCGTTAGTACCGCGTAAGGGCATACTTGTACTTGGCGATCGTCCCATAAAATGGTCAGGGTGGTAACGTTGTTCACGCGGAGAAGCAACTGGCGGTTAAAAAAGCCATCCGCCGGTGTCTGGTACTCGTGACACATACAATAATGAATGATGTACCTGTTTGAAAAACATAAAAAATGAAATTAGTCTCACCATCAGATCTTTATTAAAATTATTCATTTTATATATTAGGTCGGGAAATTATTTCATAGCTAGGACAGTGCAACTGGGTATTATACGTCAAGGGGGGGCTGTAGGATACTGAGACAGTCCCCCAGTGCAGGGGTTGACAGGGAGGCAGTGCAGGTGGAGAGTGGAAGGGCCCAGGACCGAGGTCGCAGACAGTGGACCAGTTGTAGCAGGGGAGAGGGAGAGAAAAAGCAGAAGCAAAGAGGAAGGTTTTGAGGTGCTTCCGTAAAAGGAGATGGTTCTCCTCAAGATAGTGCGCGGTACAAAACAATATGCCACATAGAACGAACAAGTACAACTTAACCCGTCTTTAAAGCTACTGTATATTAATTAAATTGCGGTATAAACTCATCTAAAGAGTTACTTACATTATATTTGCATTTTCCATTGTGTCTGTGCGTAGGGCAGCCCCGAAATACCACTCCTTCTATGCCGACGTTATTTCTTCTAATGAACGAACATTAAATGGCTTTCGTTTCTGAAATTTTATTCATTATCGTTTCTTACGTTATTGCACCACACCCCCAAAAAGAAGTCTTTCGGGATGGTCCCGGCCTGTCAAGGTCAAATAACAATAGAACCTTATACTGAGTCGTGGGCCATTCCGGCACCCGAGCAAAAAATCAAAGCAGCTGACCTTCACTTTGAACGAGCACACATTCCTAGTTAGCTACATTCAGTGTAAGGCCATCTCACAGGACTTGAAATTTACACTCCATCTTTGCATTTTGTCTGCGTGCTTTGCAGCCCCATAGAACCATAAATACGGATACATTCTATATTTTTTGAAAAATGATTTATATTACTGTTTGGTTTAATTTAATGCGCAAATGAACAAGGTTGGATAGACACATTGCATGTACACTGAGCAATCACTTTTATTTACACAATACATAGCTACACATATTCAATGGGCCTGCGACATGAGGAGACTCGAGAGCAAAGTCACAGGTGACACCCGGGTGGTTCGCACTACTGCACGGTGAAGGGAGGGGCAAGGGTGGAGAGACACATTGCATGTACACTGAGCAATCACTTTTATTTACACATTACATAGATACACATATTCAATGGGCCTGCGACATGAGGAGACTCGAGAGCAAAGTCACAGGTGACACCCGGGTGGTTCGCACTACTGCACGGTGAAGGGAGGGGCAAGGGTGGAGAGACACATTGCATGTACACTGAGCAATCACTTTTATTTACACATTACATAGATACACATATTCAATGGGCCTGCGACATGAGGAGACTCGAGAGAACAGACAATCAAATGACAATCATTTAAACCGTGATGTGTATTTCTCAATGAGCTCTGCTTTAGGTGGACATGGAACAGAGGCAATGTTGGGTGGCAATGCAGTTGTCCCCTGCACAGGTTCGTTCACAACTCCATGTATGTGCCTATCTAGGACATCAACAATAAGTCTCTCAATAAACTCATATTGCATATCCTCAAACACTGGTTTGATCACCCATTGTTTACTTCTTTTAGTGAAGGCCTTATTGTAGCGAAGCGTCCCTAAAGTTCCGGTCGTCCTACTTTGTTGACGGCCAACATTATGGTTATGTGCCAAGACCGCCAGAAGAGTCCGATTTATCATGCCCTCCATGCCAAAATGCAATCGTTTTGGCCTGTACTTTAGGCACATATTGTGGAACACCTCCAAATCTCCTGTGTGGCAGAATTCCGTGAGTCCCCTCAAATCTCTTGTTATAGTTTTATCAAATACAATCTTTTCAATGGCTTTGTGAGTGGGTGATGAAGGAATCAACCACTTCTTCTTCCGTGCCTCCTCTGTGGACAAATGGCCATGTTCACAATTGTGGAAATGTTGGTTTGTGGTCCAGTGGTGAACGTTGATACAGTGTAGCATTACTGACCGCCATTTTTCCAGTAGAATTTCCAACGACCCTCCACATGTTTTTGAGCTCCACCAAAGATGGTTGCCGATTGACTTGGACCACTGTGAAATACCTTGCATATCTTTTTTTTTACCTGCAGCCGACATTTTTTTATTGATTGTTTTTGCAAGATGCCAAACGTCAAATTGGTGATTTATATTTTTGTACTCTTCTCTCATTGTCTTGGCAATTGAAACGTGTCTGTCCGTGGCTATCAGGTCGATCACCATTCCCCGCGATTGTAGTTCTTGCAATGATGCAACAAAGCCAACTTTCTCCATGGCCACTGAGGATGTACTTTGTGACACCTGCACGACCACCGAACTCACAATTTTCTTACTTTCCATGTCCTGAAAGTGGTAGGTGCAGTACTTGGCTGAAAATCCTGGGCTGTCGCACTGTCCATCACCGGCTAGCCTGAACCGTTTGCCCGCGAATGTACTATCAATAGACATTTTTTCCATTCTCCAAGCTTCGCTAATGGCTGGAAATAGATAATCGGTTTGGTATTTGTAGAACTGAGTTTTTGCAATGAAATGGATTCCCACAAACTGAAAGAAAGACTCTAACTTTTTAAAACTTGAACCACTAAAAAGTGCAGCCGCTGCACAAAGTAGATTGCCTGCTGGCAGTTGCCCCAGCATGGGTTGTGCAGACCATGAGAAAGGATGATATTTTGTACAGGTGGCATGTATTTTAAGGTTAGTGCCTCGAATTGCACGAGTCACATTAATCAATGGCTCCCCACATACTTCCCCACCAACCGAATGCCCACATTTCATCCGAATAATAATATCAATCAAACAACTATCGAATACAATGAATTTGGCCTCTTTCCTTATACTGTCACTCTGCATCCCAGCTGGTTCGGCCTGTAACGTTGAGGACATGTCACTCACATGAAAGGTAGAATCTGTGATATCGTCTTCCGCTATGTTCAGTGATATTGATGGTGTTTCATTGTCGTCCACTTCATTCTCTTCCATTGCAACATCTGTTCCTTCTCCGGCGATGGGTGAATAAAACAATTTCTTCAACTTTCTCGCGGTCTTAGTTTTTGCGGGTGTGGATTCTGTGAATTGATCTCCAACTGCATCCGAACTACCAGGAGGACATTCACTATCAATGGCTGGTGGTGGTATAGCTCCGTCGTCAATCACTTCATATTCTTCCCATTGGCACGATGCATCTCCAGTCTCAAGTCCCTGCCAAAAGGTTTGACAAGCAACATCTCTCGTTCGCTTCACTGTCTGTGTAGATCTAGTTCGTACACCCACTCGCAACTAGAGGACAGATTGGAAAAGGGATGTTCAGTTTAAACACAACTTACAGTATTGAACTATTAACAGTGAAAAACAACATAATATAGTGACCAGGACACTAACCTTCTTTTGCTTTCTTTTCTTTGAAACTTTCTTGCCTCGAACTTCAACATCAGGACGCTGTTGCTCCGACTCGTGTGTGCATGTCTCCACTTCCTCTTGCGCTGCAACGACTATATTTTCATGATAAGCACATCCATCACGCACTGACGCTCCATCGACTCCCTGAAACATAGAACTTTCATTAGTATGTATAATAATATTGAAAACACAAAATGTACTTGGGGACCAATACCCACGTACATCTCAATAGCAAAACACGAATGAACGCTTTGTGTAGAACATTCAAACGACAATTATTCACGCATTGTTGATCTAGTTAGATGGAACTGTCAAGATCCATACCTCGGGCTCCTCATAGACTTCCACTGATGATATTATTGAAGATGATGCTTCAGTAACTCCCTGAAACGCAGTAATTGCATTAGTATGGTTTTCTATTTTGTTAAAAAGAACATACACTTTGTGCAGGCGTCAACGGCTCATCTAAATAGACCTGCACAAATGATCAGTTGTCTAAAATAAATAATGGATATCTAAATATGATTCGATTTGCTCGATCGTTGGAAGTGTCACCACCCAGAAATCTGCATCAACTACTAGGGGTGATGTTCTTGTAGAAGAAGCTCCGTCATCTCCCTGAAACATAGTACTTGCGTTAATAAAGAAGGAAGTATAGCGGATGTAATCACGTCATATGATCTCGCTTGATCGAACTGTCAGTATCCATACCTCGAAATGCATAATAACATCAAGGGACGATGTAACTGCGGTGCACACTTCTGCAAGCTGTTGCGCCGACCCGTAACTGCATGCTCCCCCTTCTTCTTGGAATAATGCTCCATCGACTCCCTGAAACATAGGACTTTCATTAGTAATGAACACAATATTGAAAAAAGAAGACACATAGGAGGGTGACGATGTCATGATCTCTGCTTCCAAAAGGTCAGGGTTTTCCCAACTCCCTTGGAAGCAGATCCATAACCCAGGTTCCGAGTGCCAACCAGTCCCAATTGGGACCTTTTGGACCCAGTCCTGGCGCCAGTGGCACCAGGCTCATAAATATGCCCAGTCCCAGCGCTGGAAGCGCCGGGCTCATAATGCTTGGGTGGACTTACCTTCAGCAGACCATGCTGCTTACTTGCCTGCCAGTTGAGCCTCTGATCCTCTTCTGTTTGGAACTACTTTTCCTGTTGGGTGGGGCTGGAGCCACTCCCTAGATTCAGAACACTGGAACTCTTCTGGAAGGCAGGAACTCTTTTCTTACCAGGAACTCTTTTCTTACTTAGGCGTGGCTGTGGAAGGAGACACCTAAGCACTACAGGAGGCTATTTAAACCACACCCGGTGGATGAATCTTGCTTTGCGTTATTCTGCAACCTCTGCAGCAGACGCTCATCGTGTCTTCTGCATCCGGTCCTGGGCCTAAGGAAAAAGGCTTACCATCCTGAATCCAGTCTTCAGCAACACCTATAAAGACAAGAAAGAACAGGTTAGCATTCCGGCATCTGAAAGGCAAAGGCTTACCATTCTGAATCCAGTCTTCAGCAACACCTATAAAGACAAGAAAGAACAGGTTAGCATTCCGGCATCTGAAAGACAAAAGTTTACCAACTCTTCGCACGCTCCGGAGGCCTTCGGCGCTGCATCCCGCATCTGAAAGACAAAACAAGGTGCGTTTAAAGACATTGGGGAACTTTAATACTCACGTGCCATTACTCCTTTCCACATCTAATCCAGTGGGTATTCCGGCACCCTGCAGCCGCTCCGAACTCGTACCTGCAAAATAAAAAGACAGTTAGAGCGCATAGTGAAGCAGGCAACAAGCGCTTACTTACGTGCTTCCAGGCGCTTCTATTCATCACACGGGCTCCATCTTCAACTCACTTCAGCCCGTCATCCGCCATCGCCGGAACCCTGCAAAACAAGAGACATCATTACTAAAGACTTTAAAGACATTTGAATGACTCGAAACTTACCATTCGTGCAGTAAACGACAGACAGCAGTCCTCTGAAGTCAAGAGGCCTGCGCTACCTATCCAGTGAAGAAACTGGTTACAGCACCCTGCCCCGAGGCAGATGGAGAGCTCGGCATTCACTTACCTAAGGTGAGAGCGTTAACCTTTGGGGGTCTACAGGAGAGGAGAAGAGGAAAGAGATAGGGACACCCCAATAACCCCAGTTCATTAACCCCATATTTTCTATCTGCAGACATCTTACTCTACACGTCAGGCATACAGTGCACAGAGGTCCAGCCCAAAGAGCCAACCGGGTGCTACACATCACCTTTGAAGATACGGTAGTCGCCCAGTCAAGACCGGCGCCTCTGCGAGAATCAGGTAAGCGTTACAGAACGCAAAGCCTACCGCAAAACTCTCGCCCAGGCGCTATGGAAACCTCGGATACTGACCCCCTAGCCCGGTTACTTGGGGAACTAAGGGCAGAAGTGCATGCAGCTCGTCAGGAAACGAATGCTCTAAGAAGGGAACTAATTATTTCCAGGGAGAGAACAGACAATCTTGCTAGACAAGTGCTACAGTCACAAGCCGGACAGACCCCGTTACCCGCATCAGGGGCAAATCTTCCTTCAACATCCTCTATGAATCCAGTGCAGATCAACCTACCTGGGAATGTACCTCTGGCTCCGCCCGAACGATTTTCTGGTGACCCAAAGAGGTTTGCAGTATTTATCAATCAGTGCCGGTTGCACTTCTTATGCCGGCCAGCAGCCTTTCCAACTGATCAAGCAAAAGTAGCTTTTGTACTTTCGTACCTTAGTGGCAATGCGGCAGACTGGTCGATCCCTCTAGTTAATCAAGATGATCCGGTTCTCCATGATTTTCAAGCCTTTCAGCTTAGTATGGAAAAACTGTTCGCAAGACATTCACAGGGGCAGGCCTTGGACAATGAGCTTCTTTCGTTGCGACAGGGTAATCAAGACCTTTTGGCTTATATTGCATCTTTCAATAGACTAATAGTGGAAACTCAATGGCCTGAGGACAAAAGGATTACGCTGTTTTATAGAGGTCTACGTGGAGAGCTCAAAGACGTTTTAGCCCAAGTAGTGAATCCCCCACAAGACTGTTCGGGTTATATAGACTTGGTCGTTCAAATAGATCACAGGCTGCAGAACAGGAAGGCCGATCGTTCCAAGTTTGATGCTCGAGTATTTTCCAAACCGCCAACTCCTTCCAAAGGAGTAGACTCCGGGGAACCCATGCAAATAGGGGGTCTGAAAGGTCCTCTAACACAAAGGGAGCGGGAAAGGAGGAAACAGTTGCAATTATGCCTCTATTGCGGAAACTCAGGGCACTTTCTTCGAGACTGTCCGGTGAAACCTGCCAAGAAGGCAGTAGGAGCTGCAGTTACCAAAGTTACAAACTCTGAGCAGGGAAACGACCTCGCCCGACAAGAATAGAGGTCCTCTTGCCGAGCGTGAAAACCAGTTCCGTGACCTCGCATTTCGTGATACCTATGGTCCTCATTAGCCCTGATAAGCCGGATCGATTACATGCAATTGAAGCTTACGTCGACAGCGGTGCCATCGGCAATTATGTGGATCATGAAATGGTTTTGAGGATGAATCTAACTCTTTGTCCCAAGGCTGTAAAGGACGTCATTACTACGGTGGATGGTACGGAGATAGCCTCCGGGCCAGTAACGCATACCACTCAAGAGGTGACGCTAGTAAGTCAAGATGGACACCATGAGAAGATCGTGTTCGATGTGATCAAGGCCCCTCAGTTTCAGATTATTCTAGGAATACCTTGGTTAGAGAAACACAATCCTCTGATCGATTGGCGAGCAAGAACGGTCCAGTTTCCAGAATGTGTCTCTACTTGTCACCCTCCACCTGGTGTTGCACTGGCCGCAATTTCTTCAGAGACTCCCCAGTTACCTCCCGAATACCTAGAATACCAAGATGTTTTCCGGAAGGATCAGGCTAACTCTCTACCTCCTCATAGGTCTTATGACTGCCAGATAGACCTGATACCTGGATCTACTCCTCCTTGTAGTAGAATTTATGCCCTCACCGAGCCTGAGAACCTTCACCTTCGACAATACCTGGATCAATACCTGGCAAATGGGTTTATTCGTCCTTCCAAGTCCCCTGCTTCTTCAGCTTTGTTCTTCGTTCCAAAAAAGGAAGGAGACCTTAGAACTTGTATCGATTATCGCTCCCTGAACCAGATCACCGTTAAGAATAGATATCCGTTACCTTTGATCCCTGAACTCCTGGACCAAGTCAGAAAAGCATGCATATATACAAAGCTGGATCTTAGAGGAGCTTACCACTTGGTACGAGTAAAAGAGGGCGATGAATGGAAGACGGCCTTCCGCACCAAGTATGGGCTATTTGAATATCAGGTCATGCCCTTCGGACTTTGCAATGCCCCGGCCGCCTTTCAATATTTTATGAACGATGTCCTCAGAGAGCTCATAGATGTATGTGTTGTTGTTTACATTGACGACATCCTCGTTTATTCTTCATCAGAATCTGAACATCGGAAACACGTGAAAATGGTCCTCGAAAGATTGCGTCAACACAAACTTTTCGCTAAGTTGGAAAAATGTGTTTTCAACGTGACTGAAGTTGAATTCTTGGGATTCATATTATCACCTGGCGGAGTGTGTATGGATTCAAAGAAGGTCGATGCAGTTCTCAAATGGCCATCACCATCCTCCGTAAAAGGTGTGCAAAGCATGTTAGGCTTCGCTAACTTTTACCGCAGGTTTATCCCCGAATTCTCTCGAATAGTCCAGCCCATCACTGCCTTGTTAAAGAAAAACAAACGTTTTGAATGGTCTACCGAGGCGGAACAAGCTTTCCAGGATTTGAAGACTAAATTTATCTCTGCACCAATCTTAAAACACCCTCGCCCCGAACTCCCCTACATCGTGGAAACTGATCCTTCAAGCCTTGCCATGGGGGCAGTTCTATCACAAAAGGACCCGGTAACCAATCAGTTGCATCCCGTGGCATTTTGGTCCCGCAAATTCTCGCCTCCTGAAATCAATTACACGATTACTGACAAGGAACTTCTGGCTATCAAGTCTGCCTTTAAGGCTTGGCGGCATTATCTGCTGGGGGCCCGACACACCGTTACTGTGATTACGGATCACCGAAACCTGCAATATTTGAAGACCGCAAAAGCCCAATCCTCTAGACAACTCCGTTGGGCATTATTCTTTGCCGAGTTTGACTTCATAATTACCTATCGACCTGGTACAAAGAACGGTAAAGCCGATGCCCTTTCTCGGATGGGAGTGGAAGAACACTTGGTCAACCCTAAACCTGTACCAATCATTCCCGAACAAAGAATTCTGGGTGTAATCGCCACAGGATCCATAGAGGAAGTTAAGGATAAAGCCAGGCAACTTGTAACTCCAGCAGACATACAGAATTGGCATCTGCAGGGAAAGGACTTTGCAGTAAAGGACAACTTATTGTATTTCCAAGAACGATTATACCTACCCAGCACAGATTTACAGAAAAAAGTAATCTCTTGTTATCACGACTCTTTAATGGAAGGTCATCCCGGTATAGCCAAGACCTCAGAAAAGATCAAGCGCTACTTCTGGTGGCCGTCTTGGAAAAAAGATATCAGAGACTTTATAATGTCCTGTGGAGTATGCGCCCTAAACAAGAGTCAAAAGGAAAGACCAGCAGGCCTCTTACGCCCTATTGACATCCCACCTCGCCCTTGGCATACGCTTTCTATGGACTTCATCACCGATCTACCTCCATGCTCCGGATACAATACGATTCTAGTAATCGTGGACTTATTCTCCAAGATGGCGCATTTCATTCCGCTCAAAGGCTTGCCAACAGCAGCAACTCTGGCCCGAGAATTTCTCGAAAACATCGTCCGACTGCACGGTTTTCCTTCGGTTCTAATTTCGGATCGAGGTAGTCAATTTATTTCTCATTTTTGGCGAAGTTGCTGTCGGTCGGCTCAAATTGATGTGAGACTATCGACCAGTCACCACCCTCAGACCGACGGACAAACCGAGAGGACCAATCAAACTCTGGAACAGTATTTACGCTGCATGCTGCAACAAACTGAAAAAACTTGGAAAGATATCCTTTGGATAGCCGAGTTTGCCTACAATAACTCTGTCCATTCGGGAACTGGGAAAACCCCGTTTTTTCTTTTGTACGGCAGTCACCCTTGAACCTCGGAGTTGGATCCCCTCCAAGATCTTGAAACACCAGCAGTAGACTACCTGCATTCTACAATCACCCAAGCCTTTAAGGAAGCTGTTTCTCACCTTCAAAGGGCTAAAGAACAATATAAGAAAGGAGCAGATCAACATCGGAAGGAAGCCCCTCACTATCAAGTAGGGGATCAAGTCTGGTTATCCACCAAATATCTATCTCTAAAGGGGCCACGCACATTCAACCCAAGATTCCTTGGTCCCTATTCCATCACTACCATAGTAAACCCAGTAGCGGTCAAGTTGGACTTGCCCCCGCACATGAAGATACATCCGGTCTTCCACGTCTCTCTATTAAAACCCGTGCAACCTCAAACCCGACTAACCAAATCTCCAAAACCTATCCTAGTGGATGGAGAACTCGAGTTTGAAGTCAAAAGCATTCTGGACTCCAAGATCTCCAAATCTAAACTATTCTACCTAATTGACTGGAAAGGCTACGGCCCCCAAGAGAGATCCTGGGAACCTGCTGAATATGTCCACGCTCCTCGCCTAATCAAAAGATTTCACCGAACATTTCCTGACAAGCCAAAACCCCCGGAGAAGCCCGGTTTGGGAGGGGCCTTGAGGGGGGGTACTGTCATGATCTCTGCTTCCAAAAGGTCAGGGTTTTCCCAACTCCCTTGGAAGCAGATCCATAACCCAGGTTCCGAGTGCCAACCAGTCCCAATTGGGACCTTTTGGACCCAGTCCTGGCGCCAGTGGCACCAGGCTCATAAATATGCCCAGTCCCAGCGCTGGAAGCGCCGGGCTCATAATGCTTGGGTGGACTTACCTTCAGCAGACCATGCTGCTTACTTGCCTGCCAGTTGAGCCTCTGATCCTCTTCTGTTTGGAACTACTTTTCCTGTTGGGTGGGGCTGGAGCCACTCCCTAGATTCAGAACACTGGAACTCTTCTGGAAGGCAGGAACTCTTTTCTTACCAGGAACTCTTTTCTTACTTAGGCGTGGCTGTGGAAGGAGACACCTAAGCACTACAGGAGGCTATTTAAACCACACCCGGTGGATGAATCTTGCTTTGCGTTATTCTGCAACCTCTGCAGCAGAACGCTCATCGTGTCTTCTGCATCCGGTCCTGGGCCTAAGGAAAAAGGCTTACCATCCTGAATCCAGTCTTCAGCAACACCTATAAAGACAAGAAAGAACAGGTTAGCATTCCGGAATCTGAAAGGCAAAGGCTTACCATTCTGAATCCAGTCTTCAGCAACACCTATAAAGACAAGAAAGAACAGGTTAGCATTCCGGCATCTGAAAGACAAAAGTTTACCAACTCTTCGCACGCTCCTGAGGCCTTCGGCGCTGCATCCCGCATCTGAAAGACAAAACAAGGTGCGTTTAAAGACATTGGGGAACTTTAATACTCGCGTGCCATTACTCCTTTCCACATCTAATCCAGTGGGTATTCCGGCACCCTGCAGCCGCTCCGAACTCGTACCTGCAAAATAAAAAGACAGTTAGAGCGCATAGTGAAGCAGGCAACAAGCGCTTACTTACGTGCTTCCAGGCGCTTCTATTCATCACACGGGCTCCATCTTCAACTCACTTCAGCCCGTCATCCGCCATCGCCGGAACCCTGCAAAACAAGAGACATCATTACTAAAGACTTTAAAGACATTTGAATGACTCAAAACTTACCATTCGTGCAGTAAACGACAGACAGCAGTCCTCTGAAGTCAAGAGGCCTGCGCTACCTATCCAGTGAAGAAACTGGTTACAACACCCTGCCCCGAGGCAGATGGAGAGCTCGGCATTCACTTACCTAAGGTGAGAGCGTTAACCTTTGGGGGTCTACAGGAGAGGAGAAGAGGAAAGAGATAGGGACACCCCAATAACCCCAGTTCATTAACCCCATATTTTCTATCTGCAGACATCTTACTCTACACGTCAGGCATACAGTGCACAGAGGTCCAGCCCAAAGAGCCAACCGGGTGCTACACATCACCTTTGAAGATACGGTAGTCGCCCAGTCAAGACCGGCGCCTCTGCGAGAATCAGGTGAGCGTTACAGACGACAGAAGGACATATCAATGGCTAAAAACGAAAGAAACATTGTGTGTAACAATCATGCTACAAGAATGCAAGATCTGATGATCTCCATCGATGGAACTGTCCGGAAACGTACCTCGAGCACCTGAGTGACATCAACGGTTGTCGTCAATACGTTGGACTCCTCAGCATCTCCCTGAAAGACAGTACTTGCATTATTTTGGATAACAATAATTATAACTGAAAACAAAGACTAGAGGACGAGTATAAGGGTGTACCATTAGGTAAAATAATTACACGATGAATTAAAACTATTGATTTACATGCCTAAAACAAGTCGGTGCCAGAATAGCCAAGTAAGATTACCCGATAGGCGCTTGAAGTGGCTGATGACTGCAATAACGACACGGATGGAGAATCTTCCGCCTTCATATTGAGTGGGTACATAAATGGGGAAATTATTGTTAGCTAATGCTACACACTACCGCAAGGCCGAGAGATAAATACGTAAACTTGACTCACCAGTGGAGGGATGTGGACGAATAGAGTGGGAATAGCGGTTGAGAGCAATTTTCGCCTCGCTCGCGGTGTGTTTTTCTTTATTAGCAATGATGTGGAGTACATGTCTGAGCTAAAGTGCCTGCTGCAGATGCGGTATCGATCACCCCTCTTGTCCGCAAAGACTTCTAGGACTCTACTTTCAAGCTCAGACGGTGGATATCCGCAATATCGGACCCATTCTCTTATCTGATCTATTGTCTTAGGGAAAACATGCATTATAGTACCTTCAGATTTATTATGGGTCTTCGAAGGGCAACCGCCAATGGAACAGGCAGGCATTATGGAAAGTTCTGAAAAGTAAAGATCAACAATTCTCTATGAATACCAATGTGTTAAAAAATTAAATGACACATAAAAGGTTCAATGCAAGGTTCGTTTTGGTTCTTGGAACTATACACGTTATTCACATGCGGATAAGTATTTGAATAACTTTAAAAAAATAGAAAAATAATTTGACTAAACTCAGAACATGTGACTAGTTCCTTGCATGTACTGTCTTGAACGAAAAGAAATTGGACGCAAAATGATTATGGTACATGGCCTTACCTTGACGAACAAACAGTTAGATTCCGGGATCAGAGTAGTTTCTTGTCGTAGAACAGGGAGCAGTTCACAGGTTGCAAACTGACGAGTTTCCTCGACGGGGTCACGGAAGTTCACAGAGACGAAGAGCAGATAACCAGCACCTTCACGGGTTGACTAGCAAAGCGCAAAGAAGTTCTCATTAGAAATATGAAGTGGGTTATAAAGAATTCGAAACAGGGGTGTGTTTGTGAATGAATGACGTGTATATGTCGTGGCATTATGCGGTTTGCAGGGGGCCGTCCAGCGTGAGGGGGATGCTTGGCAGGAGACACGGGGTCTGGAGGTAGACATGGGAACAACAACCCATGCTCTATAGACCACTTTGAACTGTACATGGTCTTTGGCACCTCTTGGCCTTTATCGCTCCCTGACAGCTCCACTTGCCAGCACAAGTACCCCGTTGCAAACTGCCTTTGATAGGGCGGGGGGTGGATTGGGGCGGTGGTCGTGCAGACAAGACTCGTTTGCCGCAGGGCCTCACCAAGGAGAGGCCATCTAACTGCATGTAAGAGGCAGGCTGCAGGATCTAGTACATGGAAGGCAGGGGGGTGAGTTTATAAATACCTCACCGTCCCAGGAGAATATATGGGTGCAGTTCACCCTGGAGACCCTGGATGCCTAGGCTTGATGCCAACCCGCAAAATAACATATGTATGTCTGCTGCATATGGGTTCAACGGTTATGTGGATTGAAGGTGGGTGGCCAGCGTGAGGGAGGATGCTGGCCGGAGACATGTGGTGTGACAAGACAAGGCACAGGAAGACTATTCAATGGAGACACACTAGATTCATTTAAAAAATCAAAACAACCATTGTTAAAATATATGTTGGGTTTTATTTTAGATCTTAATTTCAATTGAACATAAATAATAAACATTACACATTGTAAAGTTCCGGTTGCAGCACATCCAGGGAAAATCTGCGGTATTGTCCACTGTCGCTGGGGAAATGTTGTCTAATGGCAAGTACCGCACAGGCAGGTATTACTCTCCGAACGCGGTGTCCGAGCCTCCCGTGAAGCCACCAAGTGAAGCAACGATAGGCCACCAGCCTGTACCACCTGTGAAAAAGAAAGATGCAAACTGTATTAAAATGACAAAACTTTCTTATCACCGTCGATTCAGGTAAAAAATGTCATTCTGCTTTGAAAAAAATTCTATCTAGAAAATGCACAATATGGAACCAATTTACATGCATTCGAATGATATGTAGATGTAATTTTATATGTGGGAGACGACCATGAAATAGTAGTGGCATCACTGACATCACAACCAGAGTAAACTCACCATCATCATCCTCAACACGGTCCGTGAGAGGCAGGCTTCCCTGAACTCTGGCAGCTCGGTGATGCATTGCGGACTTGGCTCGCCTTCCGAAATGTAGGCCAAGCACCCGGAATTTTCACGGCAGCAGCAGTTTTCCTCCTCAGTTGGCATTAGCTCGCACCGATTGCACGTGCACCAGGTGGAGACGCCGTCCATGCGACATGGTCCAGGCTCTTCATCCGTTGACTGGTCCTCCCAACTGCCGTCCGAATCCCCATCGTTTTCGCGTGCTTGCCTTTCCAGTAGTTCTTCCTCGGTGTACTCGGGCTCGTACATATACGGCATTATTGTAGCCATTGTGTGGTAAAGAAAGTAAAATAATTTACAGAGATGGTACAGGTGTTCGCAAGGCCTAGAAGCGGCGAAGGTAGCTGACCAGAGCACAGAAACGAGTCACAGAATACTCAAAGTAAAACAGAGAGAGTAATGGAATCGAAAATCTGCTGCTGTGTGTTGTGAAACGGTGTGTTTATACTTATTGAGGAAAGAGGCGTCCTGCCATTTCCATGGCGACACTTCATTAGCTGAAGCGCAGCGATTGTTGACACGAAACGTGCTTTGGCGTTGGGAAATGGGCGGTACGCGTCTGCTGATGTCAGGCTCAGGGGCGGGGGATTTGATTTAGTGCCGCAAAAGCAGGTGAGCCAGGGCGATGGGGGGAAATGATAGGATTATCAGAAAATGGCGGCTGATTTCGAGTGCGATAATGGACGAAAAGTCGGGTAAGGTCCATAGGAAAGTTTTCTACGATCTACCGAGTTATGCTTAAAAACACATGGCCGAACCGTAGGCACAGTAAAAAAAAAAGTCCCGGAACTATCCTTTAAATTTTTGGGAACGTTTACAAGGTTTAAGCCCCTCTGCTAGTACCTCAGATTGGCCAGCGGGACCCTTACCATGAAATTCCGCTATGCCCTTAACTAAGCGATCAAAAGCACTTGCCAGGTTATTGTTCAGGTCCCATAGGGCATTATTAACAGTCTCCTGTACCACCCTCTGAAGGTGTTTATCACCCCCGCTAACCTACGACTTGAAGCACCCTGCTTAAGTGCGACATTATGCCCCTAAGAGGAACTACCCTTATTAATGACAATACCACCATCCTTCCCTCCTGCCTGCAGCTCCTCTCTGACCACTGACATTGTTTACTTCAAGGTATACTCCAATATTACAGCTGAAGCCCAAAAAGGGGGTAGGTGGAGGGGGTCAGGGGAGAAAACAACGTGGCTATACCCCAATTAATGTAAACCTCGAGCAGAGGTCACTCTTCACCTCAGCAGCCTGTAAGCAGCACCCTCAGGCGAGAGTAGAAAGGCCACAGGAACAATGCCTCTTAACGAAGCTAAGACCAGCTGTAAACCGAGCAGGCTTCTCTCCAACAGCTTCAGAATAAAGTGCATAAGCGTGGAAACAAGGTATCCAGGAAGAACAAAAGTATCTCCCGACAGCTCGCAGTCAGACATTGCTTTGTGTGAGAGGAGCAGTCGCAAGATGGTGCTCTCGCGCCAGCGACGTGCCCCTTACGCTGGCCCCTCCCGCCAGGACCGCTCGGCAAGGAAACAAAAGCAACGTTTTCTTGTTAAAACAGAGCGGCACATGGAAAGGAAGCAGCCGGGGAAGCCAAAAGGCTTCCCGGCTGACAAACAGGAGAAAACCCCCCGTTGAACGAGACGCACCTGACGGGGGAATAAAACGCTGCAATAAGCAAAACTATATAAAATAAGCCACACAAATATATACTGCTTTGATATACATCAACTTGCAACAGTAAGCATGATTATTAAAGCACCAATTAAACACGCAAATTTATAAGCGTAACGGTCGACAGTAGAAAAGGAACACTTATATGCTGGTCGAGCAGCAAAGAAGTGGATGATGTCCTATAGCTATTGACCTTTTATAGTGGGGAAAGGTCCCTGATTGGCTGGCATGCCAGGACTGCCATCTTGGGTTGGGGGTCCTACCCCTCTTCTGTTTATGAAGCACTCCCTTGTACACCCTCTTCTTAAAAAACCCTCCGCCGACCCGTCCTGCCCGGCTAACTATCGCCCAATCTCCATCACTCCTTTCCTGGGCAAACTCCTGGAAAAGCTGGCCATCTCCTAGCTTAATATACACACTGAATCTGTTGGTTGTCTGCATGACCATCAGTCTGGCTTCAGTGCTGTCAGAAGTACAGAAACTGCTCCCCTGAACATCCGTGAAGTCCTCTAACCTTGATTCCAAAACCCCTTGTGTCCTCATCTTACTTGGTCTCTCTTCTGCCTTTGACATGGTCAGCCATGCCATCCTGCTCAACTGTCTCAGTGATAACCTGGGTATCACCGATCAGGCCCTGGCTTGGCTGACTTCTTTCCTCTCCAATCGACCCTCCCAGGTCCAACTTGGGTCCTTCCTCTCCTCTAACTCTATCTCTACCTGTGGTGTTCCCAGAGGTCTAACCGCTCTCCCTGGCTGTTCAACCAATAACCTGGCACTTCTTGCCCACTGCATTGCCGCTCTCTGCCCCAACTTTCAGTTCTATGCGGTTGACTCAGCTCATTTTAAGGCTCCCTTCAACCACCTCTCCTCCTTCTCTCATCTCAAACTGTCTGCCTGCTATCCAGGAGTGGTGTGCCGTCAATGATCTCTCCCTTAATGCCAGTAAGACTGATTCTCCTCATCTGCACACCTGCTCCCTCCTTTCCTGTCACTCTCTGGCCGGCCTCTCTTGGCCCTCTTCCTGCCCCCACCTCCCCCACCTATGAGGCCAAAAACCTCAGGTCTTCTACGACTCCACACTCTCCTTCTCTCCTCATATCTCTGACGTCTCTAAGAAGTCACACTACCAGCTGCACCTCCTCAGAGGTATTCTTCCTTTCCTCTCCATCCCCCAGAAGCTCACTGTATCCAGAACTCTGGTTCTCTCTAGGTTGGATTATTGCAACAGCCTCTTTCTAAATCTGCCTGCCTCTACTCTCCGACCTCTGCAACTCATCTAAAACAAGACTGCAAGACTGAAATCTTTGCACTGGCTCCCAGTCGCTGTGAGGATTAAGTTCAAAGCCCTCAGCATTGTCCACAAGGCCTTTTGGGGTTTGGGGGCCTTAATACCTTCAACTCTCTCTTCCTAAATATCTTCCTTCTCAAGCCCTTCGCTCACCCACCTACAACTCTCTCAGGGTCAGTCGCTTCTCAAAGCAACGAGTTGGTGGTAGATATCTTTCTTCGGCTGGAGCCTCCCTCTGGAACAGCCTCTCTGCCTTTCTGAAAATTGAGGAGAACCATCTCTGGTTCCTGGAAGCACCTCAAGACCTTCCTCTTTGCTTCTGCTTTCTCTCCTCCTCTCCCTTGCTGAACTCCTGGCTGAAACTGAAACTGCACTGGTCACCTGGCTTCCTTCTGTTCTTGGACTCAGGTCCCCTCCCCGCCAGTTGCACACCTGCACCGCCCCCCTGGCAATCCTTGCACTCTGGGGCTGTTTCTGTATCCCTACAGCCCTCTACCAGCACTTGACCCCTGATGTCTGCACTTACCCATGCACCTACCTCCAGCTGGCCGCACTTCTATTTATTGTTTTTATTTATTTACTGTTTAGCCTATGTATAGCTCTGCCCCCTCCCCTTTTCCCCCTGCACTTTTCCTTTTCCCCCCTCCCCTGCGCGATCTCATTGTCACATGGCTAGTAAGATTGTTGTCTGTCTTTCCTCTGTTGTCCTCTCTTGCCTCATCGCGCCTTGAAACACTTGTGTATAGGCGCGTTATAAATGCCATATCATATCATATTTTGTACATTTTCACTCTTTGCTGCTAGTTGAAAGTAAAGAAGTTATAAGGCATAATAGGAAGCCTTCGGTCTCGACATAGAATCAATGCCTGTAGTTCCTGGGTTGTAGTTCCTGGGTACATAACAATTGTTCCAATTTCTTCAGTACATATTCGGTACGTGCAGTTTTCGTGTTTATCAAGTGCCCACCATTCTTCAAGGTATGTTTAATATCTGCAGTTATTGTGTGTGTATTCCACTCTTTTTAGGAGGACGTGAATCCCGCCCAATTCCACTTTATGTAACTTATATCACTAATTAGTTTATCAATGAATCAATCAAAATAGCATGTTCATCAAATCAATCCCCATTCAACATGCATAAATTAACTGCACAAGGCAGTGTTTGAAGGAAAAGGGAGAGTGTGTGCTATATCATCACAAAAGCACATGAAAACGGTGTTTGCGGCCCGAAACATGTTGTGTAATTAATTTGAATATGCAAGTGGAATGGAAATTGGTTTGATAACATTTTGTTCTGATTTACTCCATGAATGGATCAATAAGCTGCGTGAATTGAAATTGAGCAAATGCCACGTGCTGAGAAAAAGTGCTGACACTAACTTAAAGCACTTTTTCAGTGTCAATGGTGATTGGATTAATGTACCCCATTTGATGTTAAAGTATGTTATGATATTATATGGCATTTATGACGCGCCTATACACAAGTGTTTCAAGGCGTGACGAGGCAAGGGAGGGGAAACAGAAGGAAGACAGAGCCAACGATCTTACTAGGCCAGGTGACACTGAGATCAGTACTAGGTCAGGTGACATTGAAATCAGTACTCTGCCGCAAGGTTTATAGTCATAATGTAGAAAAAAAAATGTCGACTTACAAAAATATAGAAAAAAAATGTAGAAAACAATAATGTCGAAAACCTATACATATAATTAAAAGAGTCAATGTTTAGAAAAAAAAATGTCGAAAAAAATGTCAATTAGCACTAACAATAAATAAATAAACAAGAAGAGTATCATTTACTAGGGGGGGATTCCCCCCCAACCTCCCTCACCCAACACCCCCGGCAACCCCCCCATCCCCCACCACCCTCTCACCCCTCATACTCAACACATTTTAATTATTAATATATATATTTTTTTTTTCAAAAAATTCGAAAAAATGCTGAAATAATTCGACATTATTGGTTTTCGACATTATTTTTGTCTAAAATAATTTTTTCGAAATTTTGACTTTCTAAATTATTGCATTCTAAAATATGACTGACCACCCTGCCGCAACAATGCAAAACAACTGTGGCTAGCTGCAATAGTACTATATTGCATATCTGCTGTTTTTAAATGCCTGTTCAATAGCGATTGTTGTTTTGAATATATTCAGCATGTGTGATCACGTATTGTACATTCAACACTTGCGGTTCTTTACTGTATTTCCAGTGCCCGCAGTTCCTCGGACTGTGTTCTGTACCTGGATATATTCCTGGATGCCTGCAGTTGTTGGGTTTGCTGAATCTTCGCCGACTGTCGGCTTGGGGTCCAGAATAAATACCATACATACAACCGTGTCCTTGGATTTTGTCACAACACGTAGGGATAATGTGGCCCTGTGTGTTATTAAGACACTGCAATTCCGAGTCGTGTGTCGTTTGTTACCTTGACCCTGTACTCGGTTCATGGAGGCGGACCTTGTTGCCATCAACTTTTGGGAATTATTACAGGGCTCGAACTGAAGGCATTTCGCCAACTTCAACTTATTCCCTGCACCTTCTTACAGAAGAATGCGGCAAAATCACTATTCCTTGCGTTAGTATTGCTTTTTAAATTATGTGACAGTCGCAGCGTGCTGAAACGCCATCCTCTCTAGCATTCCGTATTAAGATGGCTCAGACCCTGCGTGCACCTCCAATGGCTGCGGGTTATGCTTCTATTTAATGCAGCAGTTTCAACGTGTTGTATTATTAAGTTCCTAAGCGTAAATGAGGCGCATCATCGTGTCATTTCTAGCGCGCTTTTCCTGGTGCGCGCTGCACAGGCTTCTGCCGAGTGCTCCATTTGCATATATTCCTTGATACGTCCAGCTGCTCTTAGTACTTTGAGCAAAGCTTGCACGTTGCCGGGATACCACCTGCTTGTTATGGCGTGATCCTCAGGCGCGGGGCGTGCCCGACACGTGTGCAGAATTCTGCGGGGGCATTGGCAGCTTCCGGTGACAGGTGAGCGCTTATCATCGGCCGCGGTCCAATCACCCATCGGGCCATCCTTCAACTGTAAACTAGTTCAATGGGTTGAGCGCCTGCTTTGTATAACCAGCAGATCACAGGTTTCAATCCTAGCAAGATAGCTCAATGGTTTATTGCACCTGCTGCAGAGATAGGTGCGCAGTGTACAAGGTGTTTATGCTGGTGGGGTGGCTTTCACTGGGCATTATTCTGCTGCAGAGATGAACGAGTGTGTAACATGTCCGTGGTCACTGGTTCTATTACCAGTAACATAGCTCTGGGATTACTGGTCCACGTGCAGAGATGTGTGTGTTTGTGTGTGTAGCTTGCAAATCACAGGACTGAATTCTGCCGGGACCAACAAAGACTTTCATCATTCTCCCGGGATAAAATCGGTAGCTTTAAGTTGGGTAATCATAACACACGTTGCTCAAGCACCAAGATACAATACAATTAATGAGGTGCTTTATATACACATTCAATGTGATCAATATAATTCAATAATTTTGTACCTGAGGGCCGGTTTTCTTCTTTTTTTTAATTAAATAATATGTATCAGAGATTTTGCAGGTAGCCCAGCACAACGAAAGCAAAGCAGATGTTCTTAACAGAATTCATGAGATATGCTCCTATATTACAAAGCAGGTATGGGCAGCGGCGAGTTCAGGTGAGTGCAATACGTGGTTTACTGGTGTTGTGTGTATATCTGTTGCCTTGACCTGTGTGCGCTATCAGCAGCCTCCTGGAGGGAGTCTTTTTTTCATCCGGGCGTCGAGACGAGTAAATGTTTGTGCAAGTGCCACAGACATGGGGACGCTGCATCTAGGTCTCTGGCTAATAAAAAAGGGTAGGAGGCATTGTACCAGATCGATCTTCTCCCAGGTGGTCTAGTCTTTCTGCCCATGATCATCGCCACGCCCACAGTGGAGAGAAGCGCGCAGGGTCACACCAAAGCACAAAAGGGAGGACAACAGATCTACGGAACCCTCTCCAGATCTCCCCAAATCAGTGGTCTTCAAACTTGGGGGATCCGAAGGGTGTCCAGGGGGCAGCGCCGGCTCAAGGTGTGGCTGCACGAAGAGGGGCCCCCATGACTCTGCAAATTAAGGGTGCCTTGCCTCCAGCTCAGTGTCAACCTGACACTGAGCTGGAGGCAAGGCGCCCTTAAACACACCTTATAAGAGCAGCAGGGGGCTCAGTTCTGTTGTTCAGCTGAACAACAGAATTGAGCCCTCTCCTGTTATGCATTTGGGGTAGGCGGGGCAGGAGGGCGCACAAATCTTGCACAGGGCGCTGGAAGACCTAGGGCCGGCACTGCTAGAGGATGATCAGTGCTCTTCCAAAAGGGAGTACAGTGACTGCTTTTAATAGGAAATATAAGCCAGAAATGGCACCTGGCGGTACGGGGGGCAGTTGGGAGGGTCCAGGGGGGCTCACAGCGGCAATATCTTCACCCGGGAAGAGGAGGGGCACTCTTAAAATTGTTTGGATACCACTGTCCTAATTCCAAAGCAGAGCTCAACCTCCTCAGGGGCACAGTTGTTGCTGAAGGGTTTATGTCAGGTCTGCAACCTTTGGCTCTCAGAGTTTTGGACTGCAACTCCCCCCAGTCTTATCAAGCATAATTAATGGTGAGGGTTCATGGGAGGTGGGGTCCTAAACATGTGTTTTACTCGTATGCCAATTCATCAAATGTTTTTTACCACATTTTTTACTGTGTTTTTAACGTAACCAAATAAGTGGTGGGTTGCAGTTGGGCATATGGAAAGTGGGGTGGTGTGTGCGGAATCCTTCCACCCCCTGCATTTTGCATGAACATTTTTTTTGAAAAATGAGCAGCAAAACGGAATTCGGCGAGTTAAAATTCGAACAATTTGCATTGATCCGTTGCTGAAGCCCTGGACAAAGACCAAGAAGACTAAGGACTGGCTGATTACTTGGACCTTGATGCAAAGGACAGGTATATATATAGCCAAAGGGGCGCACCCAGCTCTCTTACGGGACATTTGGGAAATAGTGGACTTCCCAGCAAAGGACCTGACTGAGGAGGAGGAGAATTTCCTGAGTAGGTGCGATATCTCAGCAACTCCCAAGGCTCTTATCATGACTATTCGCAAGGAGATCACCAGAGAGTGGCAGCACCCGGGAAAGATGGTCATTCCCACACAGCCAGAAATGGAACCAGTGGTTAATCCTCTCTTTTCTCAATTCTTTTTTGATTTTGTGTGAAACAGAAACTATTGTCTCATATGGAGTGAAAAATGGAGTCAATATGGAAACTCCTGTAACCACTCCTCAGTCTGTTTTAGCACATTCTAAAAAAGCCAAAACATTATTTAGTCTATATTTGCGTATCACAAACATCACTTTATTTTCCAAATATTATATATATATTACACTGCCCGCGGTAGCAGCTGTGTTGTTAGGGTTAAGTTGCTAAACCCACAGGAAGAGCCCTTTTTCGGCGGTTTATAACTTCTCTCCCCCTGGACGAATCCTCACCAAACTTTGCAAAAAAAAGTATATGGGCGGCTCTGAATTTTTTTGCCAAGTTGGACAAGGTTTCGTGCGGGGGGGAAGGTACAAGTGGGGGTCCCAAGATTTTTTTTCCCCATTGAGTCAATGGGGAAAAACTGTGCATGGCTACAGATCGAACGGCTGGACGGATTTTCACCAGGAGCGGGGGCTTGGGCCAGAAAGCGTGCCTTTGTGTGTTCGGTGTAAATCGGACCGGTACATTTTTTGCAAAACACTAAAATATATGTCCCAAAACATTTGTGATATCTGGGTCCGCTCCACCGACCCATTTCCCTGTTTGCTCCACGGACAGAAGTGTCATTGGATCGTGGTACGGCATGGTGTCGGAGAAGTTTGGACGTGGCCGGTGGTTGGCAGGAGGGAAGCGTGCTGTGCATCAACATTTTTTGTGAAAGCCGCCATGGTGTATCGGAGGACAGTGCGGCGCTGGAAGGGTCTGGAAAATATACTGTACGCATTGTGTTGGTGGCAATAAGGGAGGGAATGGCTGGGGGAGTGAGAAGTGGTTTATACGTGACATATGTAGGCTAGTATTTTCTGTGGTGATTGGAGGCAGCTGTCGTAACGGTCCCTTAGCTTCTGCCGCGACCTGTTTGCGGCAAACTCTTTTCGTGGTGAGTAGTGGCAGATCATTCGCAGATGGGGAGTGCATTGCATTTGGCATAGGTTGGGTGGGAGCGCGGGCAGAGGTGCGCTGTGGATGGAATACAGTAGTTGGGCACATGGAGGCATGCATGGGTGAATTAAGGTGCAGTGGGTCTGTGGAAGGATTACACTATTGGGTGCATGGCCGAAGCCCATAGGCTGTAGGGCATGAACTGAGGAGCGTAGGGCTGGAACATACGCACCGCAGGAAGGCATGTTTGAGTCTGCATCCGGTACAGGGTGGTGCTTGCATAGTGCATTGTGTGCAGATTGGTTGCAGTAGCGTTAGTGCTGCAAACTGAATGTGGGTAGGTTGGCAGTGACAAAGTACTTTGTGAACGGGAGTGGGTACACCTATAGTATGTGAATGAAAGTGTATAGGGGTGCAGGAGAGAGTGTTTTCTTTCCACATTGTGTTAACTGTTACAATTTGTTGCTGCATAGCTACATGGTGGTGCGCAGGTTGGGTAGGACTGCTGGTGGTAGTGGTGTGTATGTCGATGGTCGTAGTTGGTGAAATGGTGAAATGCATGGTGGTATTACGTTGCTGTAGGTGTGTTCAAGGCCTATGCTGTGTGCAGAATTGTTGAAGTAGGCTGAATGTTGTGAAAATGTTGTGGTTAGTGACACAATACTTTGTGAATGGCTGTGGGTCGAGGTGGTGGAGGATGTGGTATGTTTGCCTTCTGGTAAGTGCAACCTGTGTTCGTGATTGGGTGTTTTATGGTGTGGGGGAGTTGGGGTGAAGTGCTGCTACCTACGTGAGGCACGTTTGTGCAAAATGGTAGCTGCCCACATGGCCATTATGTTAACTGTTGTCATTTGTTGCTGCGTAGTGCCTTGGCGGTGTACAGGTTGGGTAGGATTGTTGGTGGCAGTGGTGTCTATGTGGATTGTCACAGTTGCTGATATGGAGACATGCATGGTGGTATTACGTTGCCGTGAGTGTGTTCAAGGCCTAGACTATTGGATGCATGGCCGAAGGCTGTAGGCCATGCATTCAAGAGCCTAGGCCTTAAGGGCACGCACAACAGTAATGCATTTTTCAATGTGCATGAATTAGAGGGTGGTGACATGTAAGGAATGGGTGTGGAGCACATTTAAGCCGTTATAGGCCACTGTTGCAAACAGATTGTGGGTAGGTTGGCAGTGGTAAAATACTTTGTGAATGGTAGTGGGTATGCCCATAGTATGTGATTGAAAGTGCACAGAGATGCAGGAGAGAGTGTCTTGTTTGTATATTATGGTAACTGTTGCAATTTGTTACTGCATAGCTCCATGGCGGTGCCCTGTGATTGGAGATGCTGCAGTGAAAAGTCACGCTGTGTGGGCTCTGGGTGCAATGCCTGTATACTGTCAGTACCTTACAGGGTATGGTTGAAGGGCAGCTTACATGTGCTTGGATAGTGTGCTTTGTGCACAATGCTTGCAGTATGGGCAATGTTGTAAACATGTTGTGTTTAAGTTGCCAGTGAAACAATCTTTTCTGAGTGGAAGTGGGTAAGACACTAGTATGTGAATGAAAGGGCGTAGGGGTGCCGGAGACAGTGTAATGTTTATACATTATGGTAACAGTTGTATGTAATGATGTGTATGTCCATTGCAGTGTCGAGGTTGGTTAGGAGTGCTGGGGCCAGTGGTGCATATGTGCATAGTGGTAGTTGTTAATGTATTGGTGAATTACTGTGGGGGGAATGTGTGCAAGGAGCAGACCCATTGGAGCAATGCAGCTTTGGCAGTGTAGGTGGCACAGGGTGGTGATCTTTGGAGAATACGTGTGAAGCACATTGTCGACATGCTACAGCAGTACAAGTGAATTGCAAAGCATGTATTGTGCATTCTATGGTTGTGGTGATAGTTGGAACATGCTACAGTATTTGGTGTGTGGCAGGAGATGGTGCAGTGAGAAGTTGGGTAGTGTGGCCACAGGGTGCAGTGCGTACGTAATTTGAGTATGGAAGTGGGTATGGTTGAAGAGCAGCTTATATGTGGTTGGTTACTCTGCTGTGTGCAGATTTACAGAAGTAGGCCCAATGTTGTGAAGGTGGTGTGCATAGGTTGGCAGTGACACAATAGCTTGTGAATGGTAGTGCGTAGGGGTGGTGCAGACTGCGCTATGTTTGTGGGTTCTGCTAAGTGTGACACGTTTTCGTGAATGGGTGTTTTATGGTTTGGGGGAGATGGGTAGAACTGCTGCTACGTATGTAATGTTTGTGCATAATGTTAGGTGCCCACATGGAAGCTTGCTTGATGTATAGTGTTGTGGTGGATGTGGAAAGGGTTGCAATGTTGTGTACATAGCTAAAGGTGTGCTGGGGGCGTGTTAGGATGTTTGTGGTGTATAGAAATGACAGTGTGCAATGCAGAGGGTTTGTATGTGATTGGTGCATGCGTGTTTTGAAATGTGACAGCAGCCAATTGGGGGAGTGCTGCAAAAAGTGACCATGCAAAGGGAAGAAGTATTGTCAGAGCTTTACTGGGCCGTGGCCCTCACAGTAGATGGGAAAGCGCACATGTACATCCTCCCATGATGAGCAGGGTGGAAATGGAAATTGAATTGTGAGAAATGGGCAATTAGGAGTGTAGGGTGTGGTTTATAGGAAGGGGCGTTACCATTTCGTCACAATACTGTGTCGTGAGGGTGGTTGACATGGAGAGACGCACAGTGCTTATCGTCAGTGATACCTTTGTGTGCCATCTGCACAGGTGTTGCGTGCAAAGAGGCATTGCTGGTTATTTCGGGTTGGAAGGAGTGGACGCTTTCTGGGCCTGTCAGGGTGACTGCAGTTTCGGCGGGATGGTTCGCCTTTGCACATATGTGGTGTCTGTCACGAACATGGACTGTGTTGTGATGCACTATGGAAGTGCACATTTGGGTTACATGTCGTGTGGACGATTAATCCATCTACTGATGAGGTTGCTGACCGCAGTGATGCATATTTTTCCTACTGCCAAGGGGGTTTTCTCATGCATAACACCAAGAGCAGTGTGGGTCCATGATGGTGTAATTTGTCCCCAGCCAGCGGTCGGAAAGTGTGTTATAAACAGAATTATGCGTCATTTTATGCAGACTGCTGGCATATTCTCCACCCAATATGAGATAATGAGATCGCAAAATATGCAGTGGTTCAGTAGAAATGGCATTTATTTGAGCGCCATTGGCAATGCCATTTTCTTTCACACTGTGCAAGACACATTGACCAGAATGTTGTAAAAATGTGAGGACAGTCAAACAGAAACGCATATAAAGAGAAAATACAACAACAAAAAAATGTTCTCGCACGCGCGTGTAAAAAAACAAAAAAAAAAACAATCCCCTGCCTAGTTTCATATTGTTTTCCACCCCCCACCCCCCACCTTCACTATCACGAAAAGGTAGTGGATTAGGTGGTACTTTCAGCATGGCACGTGCCACCTCCTGGGTGGCTATGTGGATGCATGCGGATGGAGAAATCGTGCTTACTTTCATTGAACTTTGTAGTGGACGTGCTTTGGAATGGCATGACATTTGTACTGTAAATGTGTAACAGTACATTTCAAGTGTTGCACAGCAGTGGCATTGTTCGATGATGGCGCCTGTAATGCGATTGGTGTATGCGTGTCTGCCTATTTACCAGTAGCCTAATGAAGTAGAGCTGCAGAGAAGATAGTGTAAAGGGAAGAAGGTCTGTTCCAGTTTTACAGCGGTGTGGCCCATGCGCTACTTTGGGAGGCGCATGTGACAAAATCTGCCGTTTACACCACCTTGCCCAATTGCCATGGCAGTGTGGGGTTAGCCAATCAGGTAGTGTGGGTGTAGTTAACACGAAGGGGAGGTGAAACGGTTGCACATTATACTCTGCATACTGAGGGTGGCTGAGATGGCGAAATGTATTGTGTTGCCTGTAGGTGATCCCTTTGTAATAGATGTGCACAACTATGCTCTGCAAAGAAACTTTGACGGCAGTTTTGGTTTGGAAGGAGTGGACGCATTGTGGAACGCTGTGCATGAGTGCCATTTCGTCGATATGCATACACTTTGCAAAGACCTTGCCATGTTTCCAGTAGTGATGTTAACGTAATTCATTACGGTGTCATGCATATGAGTTACCTGTCTTGCTTACATTTGTCCCGTAGACTGAGGAGGTTGCTGGATGTCGTGAGGGCGCTTTTTCCCACCGCCAAGGTGCTTTCCTCATCTACAATATCGCGAAGAGTATGGCCTACTGCTCATGGATGTTGTTCCAAGCCAGACGAAGGAAGGTGTCTCATCAACAGAAGCATGTATACTTTTTTGTCCGCTCGTGGAATGTTCTTCTGCAACAAAACAGACCAAAAAGGTGTTTTTGTAGAAGGATCCACACACACAAAAAAAAAGACTCTTTTAAGAGTCGCCCCTTACTACGACCTCCCCCTGCCCGGGTTGCAAGTTATTCCGCCACGACTGCATGCAGCTCAAAAGTCACAATCAGGGATTTTGCAGGTGGCGGCCACGATAATGGAACTATGGGGATTGTCCAATGAGTTGCTTAGGATGTGTGGCAATGGGAAGAGGGACTCCTGCTGCACTGGGCACCTGCCCTCGACGTACTTGGGGACCCACACGTTCCACATTCAACTCTCCTCACTGTGCTGGCCTATGGAAAGGGACTGTAGCGATTGTCCCATCATGTACTGCTCAGGGTGTGCTTCAGAGGAAAACGCGCCAATAGGAAGAAGGACTCCTCTGGGTTTACTGCGCAGCCCTGGTGGTACTTGGAGAAAGGCACATGCCACATTCTGCGTTTGTGAGCATGCTGGCCAATAGAAATGGGACTATTCCCTTTGGCCAATCAGGTGGTCAGGGTGTACGTTACAGAAAAGAGCACCAATAGGGAGGAGTCCTCCTGTTTCACCGGGGCGCCTCCCTCGCGGTGATTGGGGAAAGGCACGTGCCACATTTTACCCTTCTCACCATGTTGGCCAATGAGACTATGGCCTTTGGCCAATCAGGTGCTCTGGGTGTGCGTCACAGGAAAGGGAGGCATTCACTTTTCCAGAACTTTGTGTACTGCGGCTGGCAAACATGTCAAGAGGCACAGTTTTCGTCGTGGGTGATTACTTTGTGGAAGATCTGTGCGTGTATGCCCTCAAAGAAGACTTGTCTAGCAATTTAGGTTTGGAGGGTGTGGACGTTTTGTGGAGTGGTAGTGCTGTTTCGGCAGACTGCTTCTAGAATGTTGAAGCGTGCCCTCTTCGGCAACTGTACATGTTGTGATTGTGCACTTTGGAGGCTTCTTTTTGGGTTCCATGCCTTGTTCCCGTGTGTTCAGTCAACTGAAGATTTGGATGAAAGCAGTGCAGCACATTTTTCCTACTGCCAAGGTGCTTTTTTCATGTATACTGCAGAGAATCGCGTGGCATTATTCCAATGCTTCCTGTCGCCAACCAGAGGTCGGAAGGGGTCTCATCAACAGAAGCATGTGTGACTTCTTGAGTGCTGCTGGGATGTTCTCCTGTGAGAATGAGAACATTGGTTCCCGATACATACACTTTTTCAAGGGAAATGGCATGTCTTTGTCAGCCAGTGGCAATGAAATATTTGTGCACAATCTATGGACTGCACTGAAGACCCTACTGTAAGAATGTGAGCTGAAGTTGAAAACACACATTCACGAATGAAAACCGCAAAAGAGAATTTCTAGGGAAGCACCTTTAAAAATAAAATTAAAAAAATACAAAAAAACAGGTTTTTTTAAGAGCCATCACAACCAACAACATGTGCTCCCTTGGTACAAAGTTATTCCAATGCTCCCACGCACGTACAGCACGAAATATTGCGATAGTTGCAAGGTGGCACGTGGTACATACACCCCTTTTGCAGAGGACGCTCATAGAAATGGGCCTGCAGAGGCTACGGGATTGGGCAATACAGTTTGTGGGTGTGGTGTGTACGGACCGATGGAGCCACACTGTGTATTTGGTTACAGAAAAAATGCAAAGGGTGCCTTTATGGGTGTGTGTTTTATGAGGCACAGCATGCGGATTTTAGGGTATGCCGACATACATTTAGTCAAAGTGAATGCAAAACACTGTGCACTCGCTACTCATTTATCAATCTATGATGTGCCTGTATAGTGCTATGGACTAGGTACAATGAAGTGCCTGATTTTGGTTTGTGTGTGTGATATGCAATCATGACTACATTATTGTTGTTCATTGTGCAGGGAACATTGCACAGCATGTTACACAAGTTTCAGGGCTGTTTCGATGAAGGAGGCACTTGCCCAGTTCATGCGTTATTTCCGATCTCTTGCATTACTTTCTATCGCAGTATGCAGCTACCAATGCGGTTGTTAAAGGGACGTTATGGTTAAGTTGCACTACTAAAAAATCTGTGCAATTCAATGGAAAAAGGTTGTTACAGGAACGTTATGGTTACAGGTAAAACCGAACCACCTCCCCCCCACCCCTGAAATTCAACAGTTATGGTAAGCTAAGCAACCATAACTTGTGCCACCAGTCACCCATGCCATCAAAGTTGCCATCACAAATCTCATTCATGACATCACTGATGACATCACATGTGCATTTAGTTTCTATAGGAAGCCTCCACAAGGGATTGTTATTGTAATGGTTGGAGAAAACTATCAAAGAATATTGGAAGAACTATCATGAGAGAAGTAGGTCATAGAGGAATGCATTGCTATACACACCATTGTATTACACACTTCTTCACTACACATGAAGGAACTTGTGTGCAAACGTAGCCATTGTCTGCACCATGCCTCAAGGAAGTGTAACCTTCAAAATCTTTGCATGTTACACAGTGAAATCATGAATGCATTAGTTTTAGAGTGTCGGGTACTGTGAAACATGTAAGAAGTAGCTACAATTGCCTTTATAACTACATAATTGCACTACTGTACAGAAACCATAAAGACACCACAATGCATACAAACATGACCATATACAAGGAAATTAAAGTAAGCTAAAAAGGAGCAGTATTACCAGAAAATGTTCATAACATAACTGATTATCTTCATGCACAGAAACCAGTGCTGTGTTTTACGCTTTCCTCTTCCCCTATATGTATATGTATCATATGATGTGAGTGAACTGTAAGGAAAGTAGTGTAAGAACATATGAGAAGGAGGCCGTACTACAGAAATATAGAACCTTTTGCATTGTTTGTTCCTGACTGTTAGTGAAGAAAAGCCCCTGCCCTACTTATGGTATTGAACAAAACAGAGGGAGCCACACATGTGATGTCATCAGTGATTTCATGAATGAGATTTGTGATGGCATCTTTGATGTCATGGCTGTTAGTCCTTGCAGTGCAGACTGGTGGCACGAGTTATGGTTGCTTAGCTTACCATAACTGTCGAATTTCTTGTTTTTTTTTCGGTTTTACCTGTAACCATAACGTCCCTTTAACAACGTTTTTTGTTAGTGAATATATATATATATATATATATACATATATATATATATATATATATTCAGTGAAAAAACTTTGTTAAAAGGGACGTTATGGTTAAGTTGCGCTACTAAAAACCTATCAAATTCAGTAAAAAAACTTTGTTAAAGGGACGTTATGGTTCAAAATAAAACCGAAAAACCCCTGAAATTCGGCAGTTATGGTAAGATAAGCAACCATAACTCACGCCACCGTGCACTGCTAACACTAAAACCCAGGACATCAAAGATAACATCACAATTGTCATTGATGACAGAGATATCACTAACTTTTTTGCCTTACATTTTGGTCATTTTAAAAAAAAACTACTGGACGGATTTACACCAAATTTGCAAAAGCACGCTTTCGGGACCAAACCCCCGCTCCTGCCGCAAATTTGGTGTAAATCCGTGCAGCGGTTTGGGCTGTAGGTGTGCGCAAGGTGTTTTCCCATTATGTCTATGGGAAAAAACAAAAGTTTTCAGACCCCCCCTATAACTTTGCCCCCCCTGGACCAAACCTCTCCAAACTTTGCAAAAAAATGCAGAGTGGGCCATATACTTTTTTTGCAAAGTCTGGTGAGAATTCGTCCAGCGGAAGCGAAGTTATAAGCCACCCAAAAAATGTTCTTCCTATGGAAACACCAACTTAACTTAACCATAACTACATGGATATATATATATATATATATATATATATATATATATATATATATATATATATATATATATATATATATATATATATATATATATATATATGATACATTACTCACCGTAATCGTATTTCTGATGCTTGTATCTGCTTAGATTCACATGCTGTTCATAGGCCGACATCTAGTGGAAGCTGCGGAGTATTACAGTTTGTTTTTCGAAACTCGAAAATGGGCGTCGACACACGGCGTGTCAGTAATACTATCCCTAGTGTGACGTCCACTGTACCCAAGATCCCTCACGCGTCTAGGATCCTCAGATTGTATTTTTTCTGACATGAGGTAGCATGAGGAGTAGCGTGAGTACAGATAATCCAAGCAGATAGATAGAAAGGTAAGACTACAAGCAACCATGCGCCTTCTCTCAGAGGGGAGGAAGGGTGGGTCGCATGTGAATCTAAGCAGATACAAGCATCAGAAATACGATTACGGTGAGTAATGTATCCCTTCTGAGGCTTGTGGAATCTGCTTAGATCACATGCTGTGCATAGATTAGCGAGCAGTACTTGAAGAAGGAGGTGGGATGTGAGAACGGTCATGAGCAAATAAGTGTCTTAGAACCGCTTGTCCCACTTGTGTATCTGCCTTGGAATGGGTGTCAATGCAGTAATGCTGAGTAAGAGTGTGAATAGAGCTCCTAGTAGCTGCTTTACAAATGGTGTCAAGGGGTACATTTGCAACGAAAGCCAGAGTGGCCCCAATGCCTCTAGTAGAGTGGGCTCTTGGCGTGAAAGGCAGAGTTCTTTCAGAGAGTGAGTAACACAGCTGGATACAGTTAATAATCCACTTCGAGATGGCATCTTTAGAGACGCGATCCCCCTCTCTGCCTGTAGCTACGGAGACAAACAGTTGATCTGTTTTTCTTAGCGGTCTGGTTTTATTTACATAGTAGAGGACCGCCCTACGCACATCTAGGGTGTGTAGTTTCACCTCAGCCGAGCTTTGAGGGTCCTGGAAGAAAGCCGGAAGCTCGATGGACTGGTTTACATGGAATTTTGATATAAACTTAGGTGAGAACCTAGGGTGTGTGCGTAAAACCAGTTTGTCTTTATGGACAGTAAAGAAGGGATCCTGCACTGACAGAGCCTGAATTTCACTGACCCTTCTTATAGAAGTAATAGCTACTAAGAAGGCCGTTTTATAAGTCAGGTGTTTGAGACTGCTTTTATGCATGGGCTCGAAAGGGGGTCCCATGAGCTTGGCTAGCACCACATTAAGGTCCCACCCTGGTGGTGGGTTAGAAATAGGAGGGTGAAGTCTCTTTACTCCTTCCATGAAGGCTTTAACTACTGGTACTTTCCACCACGAGACCTTGCTATGGGAAGTGGTGTATGCCGACAGGGCTGCCAGGTGTACTTTCAGTGGGTTAAAAACCAATCCTGCATCTAGCAGGTGGAGCATGTATGTAACAATAGTGGAAGGAGTGCAATCAACAGGGTTGATTTGTCTACTCTGGCACCAGATAACAAACCTCTTCCACTTGTCAAAGTAACAGTGCCTTGTGTTTGGTTTCCTAGATTCCTTTAGGATGTCCATACACCTCTGTGGTAAATTGAGATGTCCAAACTCTATGACCTCAGGAGCCATGCTGCCAGGTTCATTGAGTTGGGTTGCTGGTGCACGGTTTGACCTTGGTGCTGGGACAGTAGGTTGTACCAGGCTGGAAGTTTGATGGGCTCGCACACCGCCATCCTGCATAGGTGTGGGAACCACGGTTGTCTTGCCCACATGGGAGCAACTAGGACGAGCGTCATCGATTCTCTGTTCATCTTGTTCACCACTTTCCTGATGAGGAGTTGGTGGAAAAGCATACGCAAACATCCCTGACCAGTTCATCCACAGGGCGTTCCCCTGGGAGTCTGGTTGGGGGAACCTGGATGCAAATCCTGGGCATTGTCTGTTTTCACTTGTGGCGAATAAGTCTATAGTGGGGAAACCCCACTGAGAGAAGATATCTTCTACGACCTCTCTGTGTAGAACCCATTCGTGTTCCTCTGGGAGGGAGTCTCTGCTCAGAGCATCCGCTAGGGAATTGAGCTCCCCTGGAACATGTTGTGATGACAGGAAGATGTTCCGTCTGAGTGCCCATGTCCAGATTTTCTGGCCAAGCTTGGACAGATTTGGCGAACGAGTCCCTCCTTGCTTGTTCAGATAGAACATGGCTGTTGTGCTGTCCGTCCGGATTTGCACTGACAGGTTTAGTAGGTGGGGCTCGAACACTTGAAGCGCTCTGAATACTGCCAGAAGCTCTAGCAGGTTGATGTGGTTCTTGGCCACTGAGGGAGACCAGAGACCCTGAGCTGTGTGGTGGAGATGGTGAACTCCCCACCCCGTCAGACATGCGGGATCGTAAAAGGGTTTCCCCTGTGCGAGATTCTCTCTTGTCCACCAGTGAAGGCTTTGTACCAGTGTTGGCGAAACGACCACTAGATCGTCCCACTGACCACTTGCCTGAGACCACTGTTTCGCCAACCATTCCTGCATGGGACGCATGCGCAGGCGCGCGTGGGGGACCAGGTAAATACATGACGCCATCATGCCCAGTAAACGCATTGCTTTGCGTACCGTTATTTGGCGACCAGACTGATAATGCGGAATTTGCAGTAGTATATTCCGAATTCTTTCCTCTGAAGGAAAGGTCAACCCCTCTTGAGTATCTAGGATTGCTCCTAGGAACTGTTTGGAGGTGCTTGGCACCAGGCTTGACTTTTTCTCGTTGATTGAGAAGCCTAACTCGTGGAGGAGGTCGATAGTCCTTTGAATGTTTGTCCTGCAAATTACTGGGGTTTCCCCCGTTATGAGACAGTCGTCCAGATAAGGGTACACCGGGATTGCCTCCCTGCGTAGGTGTGCAGCCGCCACCGCCAGTACCTTGGTGAATACCCTTGGTGCAGAAGCTATCCCGAAGGGCAATACCTTGAATTGGTAGTGTCGACTGTCCACCTTGAAGCGCAAGTACCTTCTGTGCGCTGGGAACATGGAAATATGAAAATAGGCATCTTTCATATCCAAGGTTGCTATGTAATCCCCCTTTTTTAGGAGGGGGATTACCTCTTGTAGCGTAGTCATACGAAACTTTTGGGGCTTGACATACTTGTTGGCAGGCCGTAAATCCAAAACTGGGCGCATTGTCAAATCTTTCTTTGGCACAAGGAAGTAAGTTGAATAAATACCCTTGTTTACCTGGTGTCCCGGGACGAGTTCTATCGCGTCCTTTTCTAGCAGAATGGCGATCTCCTCGAGGAGAATCTTCTGATGTTCTAAAGAGTGTACTCTTTGTCGTGGAGGATGGTTCCGGGGACGCTGCAGTAGTTCTATACAGTACCCTGTGGATACTGTTGACAGCACCCATCTGTCTGATGTGATCCCTTCCCAAGCCTGGGTGAAGTTGGAAATGCGTCCCCCTACTGGGGTTGCGTGAGAAGGGACCCTGAACTGAGCATCACTGCTTTGGTGGAGGCGTGCCGCCTCCCTTGCTGGGGCTGCCTCTGCCTTTACCACGACCTCTCCTATTACCCCTGCCGTAACCCGGGGTAGACTGTTGGCTGTTGTTCCACTGTGTACCCTGCCCCTGGGAATAGTTAGATCCTCTCTGGGAATTTTGGCCGCGTGGGCGACGAAAATTACTATTCCCTCTCTGGTTAGGGGGTTTATTGGTTAACTGGCCAAGGGACTTGAGTGTCTCGTATTCGTCCTTGGCATTCTTCAGTGCGTCTTCGACCGCCTTACCAAACAACAGATCGGCTTCCACCGGTTTGTCCAACAATGATGCCTGGGTTTCAGCCTTAAAACCAGACTGCCGTAACCACGCATGTCTCTTGATAACAGTGCCTTCTGCTATCAATCTGCCTGCGTTGTCCGCGGCGTCAAAGGTTGCTTTCAAAATGCAACCAGACACGGCTCTCCCCTCTGCGGAAATCCGAGCTAACTGGCCCTTTAAAGGTTCAGGAGCAGAGGCTATGAGTGCCGCGACTTCTTCCCACTGATGGCAGTTGTAGCTGGCCAACAGGGTGGTGGAGTTTGCAATCATTGCTTGATAGGCGGACGTTGAGGCTACTTTCCTGCCGAAACCATATAGTTTTTTGCTCTCCTTGTCGGGAGGAGCTTCGGACGATGACAAGGGTGTTCCAGCCCTCTTACGAGTGTTAGTGACAACTAGGGAGTCTGGCTTCAGATGTCCTCTTATATAGAGAGGGTCAGACTGGACTGCCCTGAAAAGTTTTTCAACCCTGGGATTGACTGCTCTGGTGAGGTTCGGGTTCACCAGGGACGGGTCTATTCTTCGCTGAATGGACTTAAGGATCGGGATGGTCTGGGCAACAGGCCTCCTTTCTCCCACTAACTCCTCTGCGAAGTCCCTCTCCTCCTGGACACCGTGGGTGTCAATATGGAAATGTTCTGCTGCACGTGCGAGAACCTCGTTTAGGAGGGGTTGGTTATTGACAGGGGAGTCGGTAACCGGGGCTTCGTTTTCTACCGGGGAATCTACTCTGTAGGTTTCAGGGTCTTCCTCTTCCTCTTCCTGGTCCTCATCATCCCCATAGTATCCCGTCCCGGTTTGTTCTTCTACCATGCCAAATTCTTGGTCCTCACCAAAGGAAGCTTCTCCTTGATACAGTGAGTATGGTCTTGAGTATGGTTGTACCTCGAAGGGGTCTGTAGACCTCATTGGTGTTTCAAACCGGGGCTTCTTACTCGGGGGGATAGGATCATTAGAGCCTGAGGGTGTCGCCCCTTGTGGATCATACGAAAGGAAATGGTCTGGATTTTTATCGTAAAAATCAGCCAAAGAAGACATCCTTGACATGACCCTATCTATGTCTTCACTGGACCATTTTTTGGAACAGGGAATGACATATCAGCAGACCTGGTCTTGTCTGTCTGTTTAGGGGGAGTGGTGTGTTTCACAGGTGTGGGAGAGTGCAAAGGCTGCTTCTTCTGCTGTTTTCCCCCCTCCCCGTGAGTGGAAAAATGTTTTCCCTGTCTTCCCAATAGCCGCCCTGCCGGACGACCTTCCGAGGTCGGGTACTTGCGCTCGGCTGTCTTTCGACGCCGTAATGCCCTCGCCGTCCGAAAGTATGGCGTCGCTGCCGTCGCTGAAGGCGCCCTCCACTGCCATGGCCGCTTGCCTGGCGTGGTGGGCCCAACGATTCGTCGAACGGTCCTTAAGTGTCTTAGGTTTAAACCTACTACACGCTCTGCAGTTCGCTTCGGGGTGGTCCCTCGGCAAGCAGAGATTGCACGTGGCGTGCCTGTCGACCCAAGGGTATTTGCGATTGCACTTGGGGCAGAATTGAAAAGGGGTACCCTCCATACGCACCTTGAGGCAGCGGGCTGTTAAGTGTAGGAAATGTATAAGGTGTACCTATATACCAAGAGTATAGAGTATGTACAACCCCCCACTCTCCCTACTTGTAGGGCCGAGGCCAGCGGCCTTCCAAGGCCCGGGCCGAGGCCAGAGGCCTTCCGAGGCCCAAATCCGTCGTGCAGCAGCCGACGGTCGATTTCTTCTCCAGCCGGCGTCGAGTGTCGAAGTTCGACGTTGGGATGGGGAAGGATGTAAATAAATTAATATTTTAGCAAAAGTATGGCTAAGGCCAGGGGACTCCGCAAAATGCTTCCGACCAGTATGGCGGAAAAAAACAATCTGAGGATCCTAGACGCGTGAGGGATCTTGGGTACAGTGGACGTCACACTAGGGATAGTATTACTGGCACGCCCTGTGTCGACGCCCATTTTTGAGTTTCGAAAAACAAACTGTAATACTCTGCAGCTTCCACTAAATGTCGGCCTATGCACAGCATGTGATCTAAGCAGATTCCACAAGCCTCAGAAATATGACAATGCATTACTTACCGTAAAAGCATTTCTGATGGTTGTATCTGCTTAGATTCACATGCTGTGCATAGGTCCGACATCCAGTGGTCACTGCGGAGTATTGCATTTTGTTTTTCGTAGTCGAAAAGGGGACGTCGACAGGCGTGTCTGTAACACTATCCCTATAGTGACGTGCGTTGTACCCACAATCCCTCACGCGTCGAGGTCCCTCTGTTTGTATTTTTCTGCCCAGAGGGAGCCTTCTAGACTTGAGTGAGTACAGAAAAGAGAGAAATATAGGAAAGGATGTCTATGTTCCTTCCATCCGAGCGGGGAGGAAGGGCGAGCGCATGTGGATCTAAGCAGATACAACCATCAGAAATGCTTTTACGGTAAGTAATGCATTGTCTTCTGATGTTTGTTAATCTGCTTAGAATCACATGCTGTGCATAGACTAGCGAACAGTACCCGGAGTTGGCGGTGGGTTATGAGAAGGAACAGTAGAGAAAAGATGTCTTAATACTGCCTGTCCCACCTGGGAGTCAGATCTAGAGTGTGCATCTAGACAGTAGTGTTTTGTAAAGGTGTGCACAGAACTCCAGGTAGCCGCTTTGCAGATGGACTCAAGGGGAACATTTGCAATGAATGCTATGGAAGCCCCAGTGCCTCGAGTGGAATGTGCTCTTGGCTTGAAGGGTAGTTCTCTCTTAGCAAGAGTGTAACAGAGAGTGATGCATTGTACAATCCATCTAGATATAGTGGACTTAGAAACTGTATCTCCTTCTCTTCCTGCTGCCACCGAGACAAAGAACTGATTAGTCTTTCTCAGTGTTCTGGTTCTTTCCATGTAGAACATGACCGCTCTGCGTACATCTAGTGTATGCAGACTTTTTTCTCCCAAGCTGGAAGGGTTTTGAAAGAACGTTGGTAGTTCTATAGACTGGTTTACATGAAATTTCGAGATGAATTTTGGTGCAAACCTTGGGTGTGTGCGTAGAACCACCTTATCCTTGTGAACTGTTACGAAGGGGTCTAGTACAGAAAGAGCCTGTAGTTCACTTACTCTCCTAATGGAGGTGATAGCTATTCGGAAAGCAGTCTTAAGAGTGAGGTATTTAAGAGTTGCCTTGTGCATGGGTTCGAAAGGAGCGCCCATGAGTCTAGAAAGTACTACGTTTAAGTCCCATCCGGGAGCTGGGTTAGCTATCGGAGGGTGTATTCTCTTTACCCCCTCCATGAAGGCCTGGATAACTGGTATCTTCCACCACGACACTTTAAGTTGGGAAGTGGTGTATGCAGAAAGTGCTGCTAGGTGGACTTTAATGGAATTAAACACTAGACCTGAATCCAGTAAATTGGTCAAGTACAGAATAATGTTAGTGGGAGAGCAGTCAACCGGGTTGATGTTCTTACCTCTACACCAGATGACAAATCTTTTCCACTTGCTAGAATAGCAGTGGCGAGTATTAGGTTTTCTGGCTTCCCTGAGGATGTCCATACATCTTTGTGGGAGTTGTAAATGTCCAAATTCTATGATCTCAGGAGCCAGGCTGCTAAGTTCATGGTCTGAGGGCATGGATGCAGTGTCCTGCCCTTGTCTTGTGACAGCATGTTGTACGGGCAGGGAAGTTTCATTGGGGGAGATAGGGACATCTCCATCAAGTGAGCGAACCATGGCTGCCGGGCCCACATTGGGGCCACTAGTATCATGGTAACCTGCTCCTGGTGCATCTTGTGCACCACTTTGTTGAGGAGGGGAGTCGGGGGAAAGGAGTAAACAAATTTCCCTGACCATTGAATCGACAGACCGTTCCCCTTGGACTGGTTCTGGGGGTACCTGGAGGCGTAACTTTGGCATTGAGAGTTCTCCAGGGTTGCGAACAGGTCTATTTCCGGGAATCCCCATTGCGTGAAGACGTCTAAGACGATGTCTTCGTGCAATTGCCATTCGTACTCTTCGGGCAGGGGGAAATCTCTGCCGAGTTTGTCTGCTAGCAGATTGAGTTCCCCTGGTACATGTTGTGATAGTAGGAACATGTTGTGTTTGAGAGCCCACTTCCATATATTCTGGGACAGCTTGGACAGTCCTGGAGAGTGAGTGCCCCCTTGCTTGTTGAGGTAGTACATGGCTGTGGTGCTGTCTGTGAGGACCATCACTGTCTTTCCTTGTAAGTGTTCCTGAAAGGCTTTCAGTGCTTTGAACACCGCTAGTAGTTCCAGCAGGTTTATATGCTTGGATGCTAAGCTCGGAGTCCACACTCCGTGAGCAGTCTGATGGGATAGGTGAGCCCCCCATCCTGTAAGGGATGCGTCTGTGGTTAGAGTGGCTTCCACTGCGGGTGTGGCAAAAGTTTTCCCTAATAACAGGTTTTCTTTTGTCCACCACCGTAGCGAGAGAACCAAGGCCTGCGATACCACCACTAGATTGTCCCATTGTCCGCTGGCCTGACACCACTGGCTGTAGAGCCACTCTTGCATTGGGCGCATGCGCAGGCGCGCGTGAGGTACCAAATAAATACAACACGCCATCATCCCTAGCAAGCGCATTGCTTTGCGTACCGTCACCTCTCGACCTGCCACATAATGGGGGATCTGAAACAGCATGTTTTGGACCCTCTCGTTGGAGGGGAAGACGAGGCCGTCCTTTGTTCGAATTAGAGCCCCTAGGAATTGTTTGATTTGGCTGGGGTCTAAGCTGGACTTCTTCTCGTTGATGGAGAAGCCCAGTTGCGACAAAAGGTCTACGGTCTTTTGGGTATTGGAGAAGCATGTTTCGTAAGAATCCCCTGTTATGAGCCAGTCGTCGAGGTAAGGGTATACCGGGATGGATAACCTGCGCAGGTGGGCCGCTGCCACTGCCAGTACTTTCGTGAATACCCTTGGTGCAGATGCTATCCCGAAGGGTAGTACTCTGAACTGGTAGTGTTTGTTCTCTATCTTGAACCTGAGGTATTTTCTGTGCGCTGGCAACATTAAAATATGAAAGTATGCATCTTTCATGTCCAGTGTTGTCATGTAATCCCCCTGTGATAACAGTGGGATTACTTCCTGCAAGGTCACCATACAAAACTTTTGGGGTTTGACAAACTTGTTCGCTGGGCGCAGATCTAATACAGGGCGCATGGTTAAGTCCTTTTTGGGTACAAGGAAGTACACTGAATGAATACCTTCTGTTACCTGAGATAGGGGGACAGCCTCTATCGCTTCTTTTTTCAGTAGCTCTTCTACTTCCTGAAGAAGAATAGTGAAGTGTTCCGGTGACATGCGTCGGTTCCGTGGGGGTCTGTACTTCGGGGGGAACCGTTGAATTCGATGCAGTATCCGTGGGCTATGGTGGATAATACCCAGCGGTCTGACGATATTCCCTCCCATGCTGAAAGGAACGATGTTAGCCGGCCCCCGACCGGTGATGCATGGGAGGGGACCCGAATCTTCGGGTCATTTGTTGGTATTGGGCGTGGAACCTTTGGGGCTGGAGCCGCGACCTGTTCCTTTGCCACGCCGTTGGCCTCTTTGACTGAACTGGGTGTTGCTACCCTGGTTAGAGGGCCAGTTGGTAGCAGAGTAAAATTGCTGTTGGTTTTGCTGCTGGCGTTGGCCACGAAAGGAGCGTCTATTGCCATAGCTGCGTCTGTTAGGGGGCCTAGAAATTTGGTCAAGAGTCTTGATGGTATCAAACTCTTTCTTCGCATGTTCTAGGGCTTCATCAACTGCTTTCCCAAACAGATGTGTTTGTTCTATGGGCTTATTTATCAGGGAAGCCTGGGTTTCCGGCTTAAATCCCGAATTGCGCAGCCAGACATGGAGTTTAAGAAGTATTCCCTGAACCAGGGAACGGCCAGCCGTCTCTGCAGCATCTAAGGAGTTCTTCACGATGCCCTGGTTTACAAGAGTTCCCTCTGAGACTATAGCTAACAGGCGTGAACGCAGGGGTTCTGGTGCGTCCTCTGCTTCGCTGCGCAGCTTGCTCCACTGTGCATCTGCGTAGCTAGCTAGTAGGGAATTGTTATTCGCAATCCTAGTAGAGAAGGCGGCGGAGGTCGTGATTCTCTTCCCAAGTGCGTAGAGCTTCTTGCCCTCCTTGTCCGGTGGTGCCTCACTAGTGGATAGTGGTACCCCCGCCCTCTTTCTTGTATTAGTAACTACGAGGGAGTCCGGAATAGCATGTCCTCTGATGTACAAAGGGTCAGAGGACGAAGGGCTGAAGAGCTTTTCTATCCGAGGGTTGACTCCTCTGACTAAGGCCGGATTGGAAAGGGAAGGAGTTCTTCTTCTCTTTATAGAAGCCAGGAGCGGAATAGACTGACTAACAGGGGCTTTTTCTTTAATAACTCTCTCTACAAAGTCAATGTCAGGAAGAGTCTCCCCTGTGTCTATTTCAAAATGCGCTGCTGCCTTGCGCAATAGTGCATTAAGTGAAGGTTGGTCATCTATGGGAGAGGTGTTTCCAATGGGTGAATCCTTGGGAGGAGAAGGGTGAAAGACATCAGGGTCTGAAAGCACTGATGGGGATTGCCAAGGCTGTACTGATGGGGATTGCCAGGGCTGCGAGGTAGCTATATCTTCTTCAAAAGCTCCTGCACTAGTGTAAGGATCTTCTTCAAACCCCTCCTCCTCATGTTCTTCCTCTCCACCCAAACACTCCTCATCTTCCTGGAGGTATTGCTCCTCTTCAGTGAGGTCATATGCGTCTGTAGAAGGGGGAAACAGCCTAGGAATCTTGACCCTAGGGTCATCCTGGGGCCATTCTCTTGGTCTTTTGGGTGTGGGTGGGTTTTGGCTTCCCAAAAACCTTTCCATCTTCTCCATACAAGAGTGGAGTCTTTCAAGGGTCTCATGGGGGACCCCTGAATAGTCTAGAGGGGGGAAATCAGTGTCTTCACCTTCAAAACGCTTGGAACGCTCCCACAACGTCGAAGAAATGTTTCCGTCGCCCTCTGAAAAGCCCTCCGGTAGTTCAGAAGTGCCCTTAGATGAAGGGGGCAGTTCCTGGCTACTTTTGCGCTTTTTCGGCGTTTCCATAGCTTTTTGTGCGGTATTCGACGTTTGTTTCGTCGTCCGCTTACGCTTGTCTTCAGAAACAATTCTCGCCAGGCTCTCGACAACGAGTTCGTCAGTAGAGGGCTCTGGTGTCGACGTTGCCTGCGTTACGCGTTGTTCCTCGACGGCCGCTCTATGGAGCGTTACGTCGGATGATTTTGAGGTAGCGCCTGTGTTCGATGAAAGCCCAATCGCTGGTCGCGGCTGCGTTTGCGGGTGGGGCTTGAGACCCTTACGGTCTAAGGTAGACGCCGGAGTGCCCTGCGTCCCCTTCGGCGCTGATGGATCCTTCGTCTTCGACGAAGAAGAGCCGTGGGTTGTGTGCTTAGGCCTATGGGGTCTATGTGCGTCCTTGTCGCCGGGGTGTTCATCCCCATAAGCAGGGCGTGAGCCGAGCCCGTCGGGGCCGGGGACGGACGTCGAGGAGCGCGAGCGCTCCTTCTGGGGGTTAATGACTTCCGTAACGGACGTCGAGTTATCACCCTCCTCGTCACTTTCTGTAACAGCGGCGGCGGGTGAGGAAACTGACTTCGACATAGCGTAGTCCGCCCACCTCTTAACTTTCCGTTCTTTAAGAGTTCTTGGTTTCAAGAGCTTACAGGCCGCGCAGCTGTCCTCTTTATGATCGAGGGGCAAGCAACGATTACAGAGCTTGTGTTTGTCCTTCCAAGTGTATTTGCCCCTACAGCGTGGGCAAAACTTAAAAGGTGTCCTCTCCATAGCTGAGGCAATAAAAACTGGTGATAACCCCAAGGGAAAGATAGGGGAGAAAGAAAGACATTCTCGACGAGAAGATTAAAGTTCGAACCCCCACTCTCCCTACTGTATGTTGGCCGGCGAGGCCTGGCCACGTGTTCGGCAGCGCCGAAGGATCTCCTCCGTCTCTTCCCCTCCGTCGAAAACTTGCTCGGCGGAGAAACAGCTTCACAGCTAACGTCGAGGGGAGGGATCTTTAACAATAAGTATAAATTGAGGACCGAGGTCCGTAGTAAGTGTTTTTGCAATGTCTCTCTACCGCGTAAGGAGACCATAAGCTGGGCGGAAAAAAACAATCTGAGGGACCTCGACGCGTGAGGGATTGTGGGTACAACGCACGTCACTATAGGGATAGTGTTACAGACACGCCTGTCGACGTCCCCTTTTCGACTACGAAAAACAAAATGCAATACTCCGCAGTGACCACTGGATGTCGGACCTATGCACAGCATGTGAATCTAAGCAGATACAACCATCAGAAATATATATAAAGCAATACAATTTCGCTATATAGCCCCATCAGATAAAAACATTACTGTGATAAAGCGCATAGCATAGAGGTTAGCAAGTGCTGAACTAACAAAATATTCTGAATATTTCATAAAAAGTATCACCAAGATACTGGCTCACTTTCTAAAATTCTTGTTTAACTTGACCCAGTGGCACTTTTTTTGTAAAAAAAATTTAAGCCGACCAGCCCCTATCTGAATTTCACTCTTCTTTGCAGCCCAGCAAGAAGCTGTGTATCGATGTTTTACAGCATCCTCAAACAAATACGTTCAAACATCGACAATCTGTGTTTCGCCTCTACTGTGGGTCCAGACGCATCCTCTATCCCACTGCCTTTACCAACAGATTCTACTTGCGCCGCTGGTTCTAGCATTAGGTTTGTTGTGGTCTACATTCTTCACACCCCTTATACTGCGGGCCACTTAAGATGCTAGACATTTTGCTTGCAGTGTTTAGCAGTGGGTTATCCATAAACCATCTTTCAAAAGCCTTGGCAGTTTATAAGTCCTGGAAACTCTGGCCCCGAGGTTCTTCAAGGGATTCTTTCTTCTTAATCCACGGAGGAAGAAGTCAGTGCCATTTTGGGATCTGTCGACAGTGCTTTGGTCATTGAGGGGAGTGACCTGCAAACCACTAAAAGAGGTCAATCTGGAGTTGGTCACTTAGAAGTCTCTATATCTCCCAGAATACTGTGCATCAGGAAGTTGGGCATATTGTGTTCTTCTATTGTAAACCACCACTTATCTGAGAATTCTTCCAGATGCTTTGGTTGCCACTTGCCAATGATTTGCTCTAGGTTTCACTTGGATCAGGGCATCATCCTGTCAGCTCTGCGTTCGGCAGTTGGATTGCAAGAAAAGAAAGGCCAGTGTCCTTTGGGCGTTCACTGAGATGTCCTATATTGTCTGACAATGACAAATGTCATCAGGAACTGTGATAATGTTTTAATGACATTTGGAATCGCATGGCAGGTATATAAATCACTGTTCCCATGGTTTAGCAGATTGATCACATTGGTCATTTCTACAGCTTACGTATTGATCAACGTGCTGCTACCCCAATCATCCACGGCATGTCCATGAGGGGGCGGGGGGGATGGTGTCGGCCTCAGGGGTCGAGGCTGGTGTTTGCCTTTGCATGGCATTTGCGGTACTGCCACCTCTTCTACGGTTTTGGAGCATTAAAGGCTTCAGTTTCAATTCACTCAGGAGTTAAATGTGGGGTCCTTAGTCTTGAGGATGATGAATCAAATTTAAATAGATTGTTGGGTTGTTTTGCACATTAAAGATCTTGCATATCAGACTTAAGTCTGTTGTTGTCCTTATTCAACCTGTCTGTTTTTTATTTCTTTGGTGCAGCCTTGATAAATGAGGAAGGCAATGAGGGAGGAGAGCTAGGGTTAATGCCTCCATTACGCGTGACAATCCCCATTATGACTGCTTAGCTCCTTTGGCTCCACCCACCCATCAGATGTGCTTGTGAATAAAAGGAGGGGCTCTACTGTTGGCCAAGACAGTGGGAGGGGCCAGGTCAGCAGAGGGTGCAGTTTCAATCTTGGTTAAGGTTCTGAGGCGCAGGCAGAACACCTAAAAAAATGAGTAAAGTGAAGAAGGATGCACATTGGGGTAATGGGATATTTGGCTATCCTGCTCCAATGTATCAAAACCCACAAATCTAACATATTTGGGCAGTAGATTTGCCTCTATGAGAAAAATACTCGTACTTCTCGGCAGGCCAACATTAGCCTTAATGGGACAGTATGGCAGTAGGCATACCTTAAAGTTGACTAACAGTCTTAATACAACAGTACTTGCATGTCTCAGCTGGAATACTATACCCTTAATAGGATAATACCAGCACTGTGATACACTTACTAGGATGGAATCAATACATTTTAGATGGACAAATTTACAGTTGATGGTACAATATATGCATTCCTTAGCATTGCTGCTAAGTTTTATAGGTCAGGACAATAACTAATTGAACAGTGCCACTTCTTCTTAACAAGTTTGTTATGTATATTCTTCACTGCAGGGCACTATGCATATGATAGGAAAGTATTCATACTGCTGAGCGGGATTGCTAAACATTTAGTGAGATAGTATTGACTCTTATCAACAGGATTTTTTTATTCTTAATGAGGGAGTCCTGTCACTTCCTGTCGATGTTTTGGCGGTATACCTTATTTTGGAGCAATTTCCGCCGGGCGCTAATAGCGTTACCACCGGAGTCGGGCACACGTTCATGCCACGTTGTGATGCAGCGCCAATTCCGTCGCACGTCCTGGCGGTAACACTATTTCCGCTCAGCAGAAATTGCGCCGGATTACTGCCGAACTTGTGAATGTTCCCTTGACAATGGCTGCTGTTTGAGTGTTCTGACAGGGTCTCCAGGTCGGGTCCTTGAGATCTCCAACTACACCAGGTTTGCAGGGTAACCAGTATCTAGGACTTGGAGGCCCTAGATCATGATCAGAGCTATGTGGGATTCTTTTAAGAGCCAGTTCCTGGAGGGTTCTTTACTTGAAACCTTCCACAAAACCTGAAAGTGATTTGGCAGTGTGGGCCTGTTCCCTCTCGGGACGTGAGTCTTGAAACATCACATTTTTCTTTCGGTGCAGTGCGGTTCACTCGGGTGGTAGAGTTTTGCAACCTTCCATGATCAGTGAATTTGGTCTGTTGATGTAGAGCTTTCCCCTTAGGGTGCTTGGGTTTTCAGGTTTATCAAACGTGCGTGTATGTTTTAATGCTATACAGTTGTGGCTTCGCTCTGGATGGGGTTCTCTGTGAGATTAGGCTATGCTTTCCTCCCAGTCTCAGTGGGTCTGCACTGTAAGGTGTGTGTGTTTGTGGGGGACGAGGGGGTGTGGGTGTGTTACTTGGTGGGAGTACGTGGTAAAGATGGACACCACAAGTAGGTAGTTTGAGGGCTGTGTGATGTGTTGCTGACTGCAGATTGGCAGAGGCCTCACCATCATTCACAAGGCATCATGGTCATGCACCCAACTGGACGTTGCCACCATTGGCTCTTTTGAAAACCTGTCCTGCCACTTCCCGCTCTACCCAATGGACACAGTTGCTTTTCATCTCATCTACAGACCACCCAAGTCCAACATCTCCTTCATCGAAGACTTCAAGGACTTGGTGAGCACCATGTCTCTCACGCATGCCAACAACATCTTCCTCAATGACTTCAACATCCCTGGCAACCCAGCAACCAAATCAATGAAGAAAGATCTCCACTGCCTACACGACACACTGAACCTCACACAGCACACGAAAGAACCAACTCACAAGAAAGGTAATATCCTCAACCTCATCATCACCACACTGCCCACCCAAGCTCTCCTTTTCCGTTCGACTGGTCGGACCATCTGGCAGTCCCCATTGAGATTAGTCACACCACACCTCTCAAGCAAACCCATTTGAAACCAACCAATCAAGACTTCCGATCCTTCAAGAACTTCCCATTGGGGGCTCTGACAGTTCTCACCAAACTCCACCTCACATGGGTCGATATACCTCTGATGAACTAGGACTGCAACTCACTTCTCCAAAAACTCAACACCAGCCTCACAAACGGACAGCACACTACACAACCCATCTCGCAAAACCACAACTACCTGGACATTTTTCAGGACACTAACTATGAAAGACCTCACTACCACCTAAGCATTCCTCAAGGCCACATTGTATCCAGATGACATCATCCCTGCCTCCTTACTCAAGACCGTTCTGACTGAAGCACTCCTCCATTACCTGAACATCATCAACAGCTCCCTAACTCAAGGCACCTTCCCCTCAACCCTCAAGTCCGCTTATTAAGAAACCAACACTGGACCATGACAATCTCAGCAACTACTGCCCCATTACCCATCTTCCTTTTCTAGGTAAGATCCTTGAGAAAACAGTCGCTATACAACTCCTCCAACACATCAAAGCCAATAACCTCCTTCAGTCTTACCAATCTGGCTTCAGACCCAGATGCAGCACAGAAACGGCTATCATCAAAGTGATTGACGATGCCCTTAAAATCCTTGATGATGGCCATCCTTGCCTCCTTAGCCTCTCAGCAGCATTTGACACAGTAAACCACCAGACACTGACAATCTACATCGCTGCATGGGGATCAGCAAGATCGTCCTCAGCTGGATCAAATCCTTCCTTGCGAACTGCCAACATTTACATTGATATATTTGAGCCGTGCACCAAAAATGCCTGGAGGCATACGGGTGCTAACCGAGTCCAGGTGGTCCTAGAAAGCCACAACAATTAGACAGACAAAATACCAGTGGGCAACAATGAGCAGCCCATTACAGAACACAACACAACAGTTCGTACAAATAGATTCTTCCAGATCACCAACTCTACCCATCACCTGTGGAGTCCCGCAAGAATCCTTCCTGTCCCCCGTGATCTTCAATCTTTACATGGAACCACTCGAAACCCTCCTCTCTCCACACAACATCCACATTCATTAATATGCAGATTAGTCAAAGATACCTCAAGATATCCTCCATCAAAGACATCCACAGGCTCAAGGCCTGCCTCACAGTGAGCCAGTCCTAGATGTCCAGTGCTTACCTGAAGTTAAACCCCTCCAAGACTGAATTCCTACTGCTGAAAAACAACACTGAACACCCTGACATCCAGACCTGGCTCTCTGCTTTGAACCTTTAGGGACTTACACCCCAGCCTACCCCCTGTGCCAAGTCCCTCGGTTCAACATCGACAGACACCACACGTTCAAACAGTACATAGCAAGGAAGACACAAACGCCCGTTACCAACTTTCCCTCCTGTGGAAAATCAAACCCTTCATTCCAGAAAACAACTTCAGATCCGCTGTCCAAGTCCTGGTCCTCTCTCACATGGATGGTGGCAATGTCCTTTTGGAAGGCCTTCTGGTGACTACTTTGGCACCCCTGAAGACTCATTAAAGGAGTGTGCAAATTTGACCACATCACCCAGAGGCTCGTCGAACTGCACAGGCTACCACTGCAAGCCCGTATCATCTTCAAATCTTTTTGCATCATCTACAAGGCTGTCATCCTGAAGTCCCTAAGCTACCTCACTAAGAAACTCAGCATCTCTGAAGGCCTGTGATCCACCAGAAATAGCTAAATGTGCAGACTTGAATTACGGCAGCGCTGGAAGGAAAGAACCAGAAGACAAGCATTCTCTGTCTACGCTCCAAGACTCTGGTCTTTGACCATCATTTCTACAGTTCAGGAAAGAGCTCAATACCTTCCTCTTCAAGGAATGGCTCCTCCTTAACACTTAGGTCCACACAACCTGCACTCCCCAATCTACCTGGGACTCAATGATCTGCTCCCCACAGTCTTCCTACCATGCTGCCACTTGTCCAGCCACCCCTCTTGGCTCCCCCCTCCTTTTTTCTCTACTTCCCTCACTGTGTTCTTCCCCCTATGATTGTAAAGTGCTCTGTTGCTTCCCAAAGCTAGGGCCGCGCTCTATAAATACCTTAATAATAATGATAATAATAATAAGTATGACATAGAGACTGTGAAGTACTATCTCACAGGGCCGTAATGTGCACTTTTTATCGACCATGCCCCACCTACTTGTCTAGATGGAAATAAAGACACCAATGCCCAAATCATGAGATGGTTTCTCAGTTTACAGCGTTACCCTTTTACAGATGGACGTAGTCTCGCCCAACACCACATGGCAGCTAACTACCAAAAAACACACCTACGCTCAGTGAACAGTGTCACTAAACGGATGTTGCCAACCACACATCTCAACTCTCTTGCTCTTTTTTCCCCACTCAGTCCTACTAAGTTACCTGCGCCCCTCCTTGCCTTACAGATCCGCCAGAGCACCAAGAAACCACACAAGTGGCAACAGTGCACGACATAAGAACCTTTAACATAACATAACATCCATGTTGATTATTTATCGCAACATTCAATAAGGAGACAAGTTATATGGGAGACCCATTTGGAATAAGAAAAGTTGTGTGTCATAGTCAGGGACCTAACTCATTAGTTAGGCATGGAGGGGACTAAGCATACAGGAGAAGCCAGCCTACCAAGGCATTCAGGACAGAATCAAAATGTACCCAACAGCAGTTCAAAGTGAGAGACCCCTTTCCAGTCCATGCCCCTATGTCAGAATAGCCCAGGCAACTCCTGAAAATGAGGATTATTTGGCTGTGTGACATGTACGCGTACCCCTGCAGCCCCTCTACCCAACTACCCATGATAGGATTCTTAATGTGCGACAGGGAGAACAGACCCATTGTGGTATGCTTGTGTATGTGTGATGACATTCTGGCAACATTCCATATTAGAATGTTATCACGTGAAGGGAATTGACAGTTGTAAATCTGTGCTGGAGCTCTCAGATGCTCCTATGCTGTTGGGGTCCTTAATCCTAATAAACTAGTGGAACAACACATGGCTACTTACCCTCTTTTATAACACACATTTAAGTTCGGGAGCACAGGCTAAGGGTAGAAAAAACACAGTCAGTTACCCAGGAAGAAGCTAATATCCGTTCACACTGCAAGCTCCCTTGAGGTAATGTGTAGGAAATGTGGCAAGATGGGCCATTTTGCAAGTTTATTGAAAACTAACAAACTGGTGGATAACGAGAAGGGGTGAAATATGTTGGTGGAGTGGTTAAACAAAGTGGTTTGCACATTGTAAGAGTGGTGGGGGATTGCGAGGAACATGTCTATGTGCTTCCGGAGGTGGAGATAGCCATCACTTGGGAGAGTTTAAAGGCATTGGCAGATTCAGCATCTCCATACACAATCATCCAGGAAGAACAATAACGTGTGATTAGGGCAGGGAAGGAACACACATTACATGGGAGTGATATAATACCAAAAGCATATGGTGGAGGTAGGATTAAGGTCATGGACTTGGTGAGAGATGATATTTCATATGGCACAAGAAGTATACATGCGATCAAAGGGGACTCTCTGCTTGGATGGAGGCATCAGAGGAGATTAGGATTGGAATTAAATCCGGGTAAGGAACAACAAGTAAGAACCATGAGTGTGAATAAGTCTGACGAGTTGGCACAGGAAGTGGCATTGAAGTTCAGGGAGGTCTTTCAGAGAGGTATTGGGAGGTGGTGTGGGTATTGTCACAAGATACAGTTGACGGCACAAGCTGTGCCATGTGTGCAGAACATTGCAGTTGGTAGTAATAGAGACAGTGAGGGTGAAGTTGTAAGGTCTGTGCCAGGCAGGAACAATTGATAGCAGCGAATAGCTGTCTCAAATAGTTGTCGCACAACGGCTTGATGGTCGCATAAGATTATGCATGGATTTGGGGCACCTAAACAGGAGTATATGGGTGGTATATAGGTACCCATTGCATAAGTCAATGAAATGTTAATAACTATGGCTGACTGTTAAGACGGATTTCTGAAATCTGACCTGGTGGGCAGGTGTTCAGAAGGCCAGCCTAGTTTCTTTTAACAGGGTATCCTCTGGACAAGCCAGACCAATCAAGGTAGCTATGGTAGGCGGTCAAGACTAAGTCTCAGGAGGGGTGAGGGTGACTGAAAGACCTCAATGAGCACACAGAGCAAGGACACTTACAAATTACTCCCAGACAGGTGTATATTTCAAAAATATAAACACATGTATTACAAGGCCTTTGTAACTCAACACACAGTAAAAGAATCACAGCAATCTTACTAAACCAACAGAACACAATCAATACAAGATATATACAATACCATTGGGGTCCAAAGGGTTAACGGCACGAAATATTCACAAACTAGAGGGGAAGGAAAATAGGCAGTGCAGACAGTCTTTAGTCCCCTTCAACATCAAACACACACCTAACTAAGAGGCAGTCCAAACCCTAAGAAGAGAGGAAACTTATGCTCAATAGTACCTGTAGTGCAGGTGCACACGGTTGTTCCAATGGGCAAAATGGGGTCTCTTCAGGGGTCTTTAACAGCTGAGGAAGGTGGGTGAGGCGATGAAGAATAGATTCCCACTATTCGAGGAGGGCCTCCACTTGAAGGCAGAGGTGATTCGAAGGTTCGGGAATAGGTCGCTAATTCGCACTAGCAGTGGAAAGGAGAGGGACCCCCAGGGGCCATTTGTGTGTAAAAACAGATGGAGGTGCTAGGGGCCACCGGTTAAGGTTAGGGTTACTCACCGGCACCAGGCGCACTTCGGAGTTGGGTCCACTGCGGCTGTAGGTTCCAATGCAACAAAAAGGACATCTCTGCGGCTTTCAGGTCCGGCGATACAATGTTGATTCCCAAACGAGACAGTGGCGATTTCTCCACTCCTGATGGGTGGGTCAGGCCAGTTTCACTGCAGCAGGCTTCAGGGGCAAGAGGGCCACAAATGCAGTGCACCTGCAAGGATCGTTGCAGCGGCTGGGCAACACAGTAACCACGTTTACTCCGGTCCTGGCGCACTCGTATCACTTCGGACCTGGGAATGCCAAGTGTTCGAAATTCTTTGTGAGGGTCCCGGGGACACAGAGTTAGCAGTATACCAAGTTGTGAGGGCCTCCTCGAAACGACGGCAGAGACAGAGCAAAGGTCCTGTGTAAGCTGGTCAGCCCACTGATTGGCCCAGGGACACTTCCGAGAAGGCTTACTTGCAGGTTTTGTTGAAGGTGCCAAGAATAGTTGGTCCCACTATTCTAATGGGACAAAGCGTCTTTGCAGACCTTCTAGGATGAACAGATGCAGAGGGGTCCCACGGGGCGACAGCGGGCACAGGGTGCCAAACCTTCAACTGGTTCCTGTACTCGGCTTCTTAGTTTCAGGATACTTGGATCCTATCCTTCGTTCAGTGAGAACTCCAGAGATCAACATGGTATGGGTGTTTTCAGCCTCCTCTCATCCAAAGTTCCCTTCGTGCCAAAATGAAGAGGACCCAATGGGAGATCTGCTCACAAACACACACTCTATACGTGGATCAATCACGGACCACGGTGGTCCCAGGCATTTACAGCACTCTAGACTCTCTGGCACCCTGGATGTGTATTGTGGACAGACACCCCAGCCCACATCCTGGAGGCACAAACACAAGGCATGCAGAAGCCCGTGAAACTTGGCGTTTCACGGGAAACTGCATAACCAAATAAGGACTGACCCAGGTCGGCTCGACCTGGGGAAGGCAAAGAGACAACATGGCCAAAGGACAGGACAAAGAACCTCATGGCATGGCCATTTTGGAGCAGGCCACCTATTTGTGCCAAACACGGTTAACATGGTTTAAATGGCAGGAAAGAGTTAAAATTATATGAAAAGATAAGCTGCCACCAGCCCTGTCTGTGACACATCTGTACATCTCCAAAAAAGTCCTACGAGAGTATCTAGGGTATGGGAGGCCGTTCAAGTCAAAATTACACCTTTGTGAATGTGACATATTGAAGTGAATACAACATGCAGTGAAATGAGTAAGGCATACACTGAGATGACTATAATACGTATCGAAATGAGTATAACATGTATTGAAATGAGTATGACATGTATTGAAATGAGTATGACATGTATTGAAATGAGTATGACATGTATTGAAGTGAATATGACACACGTTGAAGTGAATATGACATGCAATGGAATGAATAAGGCACCCATTGAAATGAATATGACACGTTGAAATAAATATGACACCCATTGAAATGAATATGACACGCATTGAAATAAATATGACACACGTTGAAATAAATATGACACACGTTGAAATAAATATAAGACCCATTGAAATGAATATAAAACACATTGAAGTGAATAGGACACGCATTGGAAAGAATATGACACCCATTGAAATGAATATGAAACACATTGAAGTGAATATAACATGTATTGTCATGAATAAGATACACATTGAAATGAATAGGACATGCATTGAGATAATTATGACATCTATTGAAATGAATATGACACACTTTGAAGTGAATAGAACATGCAATGGAATGAATATGACACCCATTGAAATGAATATGACACACGTTGAAGTGAATATAACATGCATTTGAATGAATATACCCTGCATTGGAATGAATAAAACATGCGTTAAAATGAATAGGACATGCATTGAAATAAATATGACACCCATTGAAATGAATATGACGCATGTTGAAGTGAATAGGACATGCAATGGAATGAATACGACACCCATTGAAATGAAGATGACACACGTTGAAGTGAATAGGACATGTAATGGAATGAACATAACACCCATTGAAATGAATATGAAACAGGTTGAAGTGAATATAACATTCATTGGAATAAATATGACACCCATTGAAATGAATATGACACATTGAAGTGATATAACATGTATTGGCATGAATAAGATACACATTGAAATGAATAGGACATGCATTGAGATAATTATGACATCTATTGAAATGAATATGACACACTTTGAAGTGAATAGAACATGCAATGGAATGAATATGACACCCATTGGAATGAATATGACACACGTTGAAGTGAATATAACATGCATTTGAATGAATATACCCTGCATTGGAATGAATAAAACATGCGTTAAAATGAATAGGACATGCATTGAAATAAATATGACACCCATTGAAATGAATATGACGCATGTTGAAGTGAATAGGACATGCAATGGAATGAATATGAAACCCATTGAAATGAATATTGCACACGCTGAAGTGAATGTAATATGTATTAAAATTAATTTAACATCCATTTGAATGAATACGTCATTACCTCCATGTCCCCATTCCTCTTCCCAGTACTTACCTTTGAGTACGTTCTGTGCTCACTGGAACTCTTTTCTTTTCAAGCTGCCCTCCTCCAATTGGAAAGAGTTATCAGGTGTTCTAGGGCTTTGGTGGTCTTCAGGTCTTCGATCTAGTGGAATGATGTTATGGTTCGGAAAGACAACACCTTGGCTCTTGCTTCCATCAACCATCAGGGGGCTACGGGGTCCCGCTCCCTGGAGGATCTAGCTTTGTCGATTTGGACCTGGAGCACGGCACACCTGGTCTCCTTGAGAGCGGTCCATATCCGGGGGGTGGACAATGTGACTGTGGACCGGCTCAGCAGGGTGTTTCCGGTCTCAGCGGAGATGTCTCTTTGTCCCAAGGTTTTTCAGGATGTGAGTCGGTGGTTCAGCATCCCTGGATGGACCTCTTTGCCTCCCCCTGCAACTCTCAACTTTCCTGGTTTTGCTTGAGGACTCTGCCCCCCAGGGGTTTGTGGGGGGGGTGGACGCTCTTCCCTTGACTTGGCCCCTCAGAGCTTCTTTATGCCTTTCCTCCAAATCCCCTGATTCTGCAGGTCATCAGCACAATCAGATCATCTCCACGTGTGTTTATCCTGGTGGCCATTTACTGGCCTCAGAGGGGGTAGTTCCCGGGCCTTCTGGAGATGCAGTTAGCTTCTCCTTGGGTGTTGCTTAGGTGGCGTCTGCATTGCGGGTGGTCAATGTCCCCCTTCTCCTCTCTCATCCGTTGTGGGTTCTGGAAACGGAGAGGAGGGATCTCCTGGCATTAGGCCTTTCAGCTGCAGTGGCTGGGAAGGTTCAGAGGGCGCGTCAGTCCTCTACACTTAAGTTCTGACCGTCATTGGGCTAATTTTCTGGCTTGGTGTCACCTGAAGTGTGTCCTGGCACTGGAGTGTGGCATCCCAGACATTTTGCAATTTCTTCATGAAGGGGCGGAGAAGGGGTTGGTGGTCTCTACTTTCTGTTCTCAGTGGTCTGCCATTCAGGCTTTCCAGGTTTCCTGGTCCTCTCCGGTAGGGGGCGAGGCTCTGGTCTCAACGCTCTTGAAAGGGGTAGCAGGTACTCATCCTTTGGGCCCAGTTGGGGTTCCCCGTGGGACCTTCCTTTGGTCATGTCCATATTGCAGAAGCCTCCATTTTAGCCCCAGGAGGAGGTGGAGATTAAATAGTTGTTGCTGAAGACTACCTTCCTGATTGCCATTACTTTGGCTCAGCATTTGGGGGAAATCAGGGCCCTCTTGCGTAGGCCACTGTTTCTAGTGGTTGAGGAGGCTTTGGTGCTGGGCTGTGACCCCTCGTTTGTGCCCAAGGTCGCCTCGTGGTTCCATCGGTCTCAGGAAGTGGTTATCTCATCTTTCTTTCTTGCTCCGTCCTCTCCTAGGGGGGAGGCTTGGCATTGTCTGGATGCCAAGCAGGTGGTTTTACATTATCTGTCCCAGAGAGAGTCCTTTTGTCTCACTGATCAGGGGGTAGGGGACTGTGGTTGCCAGGCTTCCATTCCAACGATTATCCGGTGGACTGATCTTTGATTCTATGAGTCTGTGGGCCTCTGTACTGTAGCTTGGGTCCAGGGTCGGTCCACAAGAGGGGTGACCGTCTCCTGACAGGCCTGCGGGGGCTACCTTTGTTGGATATTTGCCGAGCTGCCACATGAGCTACACCTAATACATTCATTCTGCATTACCAACTCAACATGGAGGGGCTCCAGTCTACGTCCTTTGGTGTGGGTGTCTGGAGGCTGTGTCTGGTTGAGGTGGTGATAGGAGTCATGGTCAGCATGCCTTTGGCTTTTTGCTGTATCTTGAATAAATTGGTGTTGGGTGGGTTCCGCATTACCGTTGGTGTCTGTGTCTTTTGTGGTGGGCATGGGCGTCCTTCCTGTTTCTGCTTTGGTACAACTCAAAGGTAAGTACCTGGATGAGAAAGAGGGACGTGGAGGTAATACTCAGATTACTTACTGGTAATCTTGAATATTCCCCCTCCTCCTCCTCCTCCTCTGTCACACCCACCCAGGACCTTTGCTCGGCCCTGGCTGCACACTTCCCTGAAAAAACCAAGACATCCTTTTCTCTCTCACTTCCACACCACATCATACACCAACACTTCTGGAGCCTCCCTTTGCCACTCTACCACTTCTCCTCTCTTCTCTCAATACCATTACACCTGATGAGGTCACCAGACAAGTCCGATCTATGAAGGCCTCATCCAAACAGGTGGACCCCGGCCCCTCCAAAACCATTAAGTACAACATTGACTCTCTTTCTCCAGCCTTGGCTGATCACTGAAATCTCTCTTTTGCCACTAGAGTTTTCCCATCTTCTCTTAAGCACTCCATTGTGCACCCTCTGCTTAAGAAACCCTCTGCCGACCCCTCCATTCCAGCAAACTACCGCCCTATCTCTATCACCCCCTTCCTGGACAAACTCTTAGAGAAGCTGGCTATCTCTCAGCTCACCCTCAACACTGAATCTGCTGGTTGCCTCCACAACCATCAGTCTGGCTAGAGAGCATCCAGAGGAACGGAAAACGCTCTTCTGAATACCTGTGAAGACCTGCTCTTAATTCTCGACACTAACACCCCTCTGTCCTCATTCCTCTTGACCTCTTCTCTGCCTTTGACATGGTAAACCACAACATCCTGATTGCACGTCTACGTGACACCCTGGGAATCACTGGTCAGGCTCTGGCATGGGTAACCTCATTCTTTTCCAGCCGTCCATCCCAGGTGGAACTTGGGTCTTTTCTTTCTACTCTCACTCTTTCAACCTGTGGTGTTTCCCAGGGTTCTAACTTAGCCACCTGGTTCTTCAAGGTCTACATGGCTGCGCTGGCATGTGTGATTGTCACTTTCATCTCTAACTTCCAGTGTTACGCTGATGACATGCAACTCTCCTTCAGGCTACCCTGAGCAACCTCTTATACCTTTCTTATATCTGACTGTCTGTCCGCAATACAGCCATGGTGTGCTGCAAACTACCTCTGCCTCAGATGAAAATAAATAGATCTATTGATAGCATAACAATTGAAACTGAAGTCAAAAGCAATGAGACCAGTGACCATAGCTCTATTGGGTACTGTAATAGCAAATGGATTGAAATGTAAAAATGACCGAAATATGACTAGGATACATGGCCTTACCTTGACCAACAAACAGTTGGATTCAGCAGGCCGCGCAGTATGTTGCAGGAGAACAGGTAGATGGCCACAGGTAGCACACTGACGAGTTTGCTCGAAGCGGTCACAGATAGCACGGCGACAAGCAGATTAGCATAGATCTCAGTGCTTCTCAGGTAGAAGGTTCAGGAGTTGACTTGCAAAGCACAAAGATGTTCTCATGAGACATATCAAGTGGTTTATAAAGTATTAGAAACAGGGGTGTGTTTGTGAATGAATGACGTGTGTATGTCGTGGTATTATGTTTATTGCAGGGGGCGGCCTGCATCAGGGGAGGCCTGCCTGGAGACACGGGGTGTGAGGAGGCCATGTGAGCGATGGCCCCTGGGCGTGGAATACCTTTTGAAGTGTACATGCTGTTTGGCACCTTGGCCGTTTGCGCCCGTCACAGCCCCCCATGCCAGCGCTCATCCCCGGGTGCGAACTGCCTTTGATAGAGGGGGTGGGATGGATGGGCCTGGGGCGTGCAGATAAGGCACAGGAAGACTGCTGAATGGAGACGCACTTATGTGGATTGCAGGGGGGCGGCCTGCCTCAGGGGAGGCCTGCCTGGAGACACGGGGTCTGAGAAGGCCATGTGAGTGATAGCCCCTGGCCGTGGGATACCTTTTGAAGTGTACATGCTGTTTGGCACCTTGGCCGTTTGCGCCCGTCCCTTGCCCTTATGTGATGTTAACTTTGCATGACATTCGTGTAGATGGGAACACTGAGCAGGACACGGGGCATCCATTTTTGTACCCCCTTTCCACTCCATTTTGGTGACCAGGCCTCACTGCGATAGTACAGCGCGCAGAGCACATGGCCCACAGCCTCGTTCCCACTCTGACTGGAAAACTCCAGAGGTATTTGCAACAGCTAATAAATGTAACACATCACTCTCTGAGATCACGGTCCTGCATGTGCACCGGCCTGAACCAAGCACATGGCTCGTTCATCTCCACAAACGTGTCCTTGCCCACGCACCCTCGCCAGTGGCAAGTTACTGCCATTCTGACCCTGTGTCCCTGCAAGGTATTCTCTTCATGTGCCAGACCACTGACCACGCCATGATGGCCACGTAGCCGATCCCCAACTAACATTAGACCCCTACTGCAGTATATCGTTGCCTATCAATAACAAATGCCACATATCGGAGATTCTTGTGAGCACAGACCCACACTTCAAACACTGTATTATAGTGGTCAAGACCCTTGACCGAAGGCCTGTATAATCCAATGTTCATTGATAGTATTGATTATATGTGTGACTTTTATAGAGACATAAACGACTGAAAGACTTTCAACAAGTGTTATTTAGTGCATGCATTATTGATAATATATTATGTTAGCTTAGATAGTGACCACCCCGCTTCACAGCGACCTGAACTTCACCCATTCCGAGCACAGGTGTCTGACGTCCATCCTTGAATGGAGACACACTTGATTGATTTAAAAAATCGAAACAACCGTTGTTAAAATATATGTGGTGTTTTATTTTGTAGCTTATTTTGATGACACAAAAATACAAAAGTTTACACATTGTACAGATCAGGTTGCAGCACAGCGAGAGAAAATATCGTGTACTGACCGCTGTCACTTGGTAACGTTTCTCTTATGGCACGAACGGCACAGGCGGTTATCACTCTTCGAACGCGGTGTCCAAGCCTCCCGTGAAGCCACCATGTAAAGGAACGATAGGCCACCAGCCTGTACCACCTGTGAAAAGGAATGAAACAAACTGTTTATAAATGACCAAGATAAGTTTAATAAACGTTTGTTGTCAATGACAATACTTGTAACTAATGGCATTCTGCTCGGACAAATGCTATCTAGACACTGCACACTATTGAAAGACTTTCATGCGTTAACATGATATGTATATGTAATTTTAGATATAGTACAAGACCATGAAATAGGAGTGGCATCACAAGCAGAGTATACTTACTCGTTACTCGGATTACGAGGACGAACAGTTGCACGAAGTTCGTGCATAAGCACCATCATTATCCTCAACACGGACCATGTGAGGCAGGCTGCCCTGAAGTCTGGCAGCTCGGTGATGCATTGCGGTCGTGGCTCACCTTCCGAAATGTAGGCCACGCATCCCGAGTTTTCACAGCAGCAGCAGTTCTCCTCCTCGGTTGGCATTAGCTCGCACCGATTGCATGTGCACCAGGTGGAAACACTGTCCATGCGACTAGGTCCAGTGTCTTCATCCGTTGATTCGTCCTGCCATCTGCTGTCCGAAGCCCCATCGTTTTCACGTGTTTCCCTTTCCAGTATTTCCTCCTCGGTATACTCGGGCTCGTACATGTAGGGCATTATTGTATCCATTGTGTGTTGCACAAACTAAAATAATTGATAGCGGTGGTACTGGTATCTGTCCACACGGGCTACAAGCAACGAAGGTAGCTGACCAGAGCACAGAAACGAGTCACAGAATACTCAAAGTAACACAGAGAGAGGAATGGAATCGAAAATCTGCTGCTGTACGTTGTGAAACGGTCTGTTTATACTTATTGAGGAAAGAGGCGTCCTGCCATTTCCATGGCGACACGTCATTAGCTGAAGCGCAGCGAATGTTGACACGAGACGTGCTTTGGCGTTGTGAAATGGGCGGTACGCGTCTGCTGATGACAGGCTCAGGGGCGGGGGATATGATTTAGTGCCGCAAAAGCAGGTCAGCCAGGGCGATGGGGGAAATGATAGGATTATCACACAATGGCAGCTCCCTGGTGCCTGTTTTCGCATGCATTTAATGGACGAAAACTCGGTTAAGGTCCATAGGAAATTTTTCTAAAATCAAGCAACTTAGGCTTGAAAACACATGGCCGACCCGTAGGGGCAATAAACATTTTTGACCGAACCATTCCTTTAAGGGCATGTCAGTTTCCCCATAAAAAGTGAGCAAAAGCCCAGAGGAGAGCAGCAGAAGGTTGTGCTCCCCTGACAGAGTCGGACTAAGGTGTTTAAATAGCAGCAAAATGTTTGAGGGTGTACAACTGGAGGGAAAATTACATATAAAATGAAATCTTTCCTAACACTGAGGAAGAGTGGTGTAGTAGTATGGGTCAGTCATCGGTGTACCACCAGGTGGATTTGCACCCAGCGCCTCGTGCATTGACATCTTTTATTACTCCAATGGGTGTGTACCAGTAGAGAAGAATGCCATTTGGGTTAGCATCAGTGCCTGCAGTGTTCAAGAGGGTGATGGAAGATTTGCTGGGGGATTTACCTGGTGGCAAATGTTTTCAGGATTACATTTTGGTGGGGGGCAAAAAGTGAGGCACAGCATGACATGAGTCCAAGTTTTGCGGACACTGGAGGAGAGGCACCTGCTACCTTTTTTGAAAGAATGTTGCAAGGAACTTGGGGTTGGTCACCCTGAATTACCTGGGGGAACCCAGAAGTGGACTCCCTGCTCACTGTGCTCAGAGAGGCACAACTCCACCTCATTGATGAAGCCCAACAAGGCTGAAACACATGTATGGGGTTGCTGTTGGTACTCTTGTTCAGAAGGGAATTGCCATAGAATTTCGGTGCTGGACTGCCCATGTGGACGGAACAAAGACTGATATGCAAATGGATATTTCACATCTGTGAAAGGTACAGTGAGCAAAAAGCGACGGCTGCAAACTCTCAAAGTGGGGAAAAAAAACACAGAACAGGTTATCATGCCATGTTCTTTTTGGTGAGGGGCGCCTGCTAACTTTTTTGAAAAAACTGGAGGAGGAAGGTTTGACTGTGAAAAGGGAAACATTTAAATTTAAGGTGCATCAGGTATTCTACCTAGGGCATGTGTTGACAGATTAGGGATTGGAGACTCGGCCGGAAATGGTGGATGCTATTCTCAAGGTGAAATCCCTGGAGAATAAAGATCATTCCTAGGGTTGACTGAATATTATGGGAAATTTGTATGGAATTTTGCAGCCAAGTGTGCCTTGTTGCGAGACCTCCTCAAGGTGAAGAAGGAGTTTGCGTGGGGAGAGAAGGATGAGAAGGCATTCAACCATATGAAAGAGGAAGTGGCAAATACACCCATGTTGTATAGGTTTGATCCTGATGCCAAAACATATGTAACAGTAGATGCTTGTACATGAGGTCTCTGTTACTCACCGGTAAGGGGAGCACGTGATAACAGACCAGGCCTTTGAACTGGGTATTTTCTTGAAGAGCTAGGGTTGGAGCCTCCCCCGAGCCTCCTCTCTGTGAGGGTAATGAACTCTTAAAAATGATATGACCACCTGCTGTAATGTTTACCAGGCAAGGGGACCGAACACTCAAAAGAGCGGGGAGAACACACCGCCATGGACCCAGCTGCAAAGAAAAGACAAGAGGTGAGTATTCCAACAGAACCGACCCCTTCCTTCCCCAAGATCCTAGCCCTAAATAGAGTACCTGAGTGGTTTCCCCTTATGCCATGAAAAAGGACCTGGAGCAACCTATAAGGCAGAAGAAACTTTAGGTACTAGCTAAATGAGGAAAAGCCCAATAAGAATGGTAATCAAGGAATAATATCTCACCACTGGTGGAGGCAAGAATAATAGAATGAGTCCAGGGCAACAAGGAAAGTATAAAACAAAACAAAAAAGGAAGGTTAGTAGGGTAGCTATACCCGGACAGAACGAGGGTCGCACTGGTTTCAGGGTGCTGCACCACAGCAGAGCGTTCCAAAATGCACTTAGGAATGAAGGTAATGCAATCCAAAGGATGAGGTAACAGTTCAGTGAAAAAAGGGACTCAAAAATGAGGAAGTTAGCCTTACTAGTGTTACGCCCAGGAGAAGGCTCGCCCCCGAGGAATGCGGGTGTGAATGATCTTGATAGTCCGTGAACAGGTGAGTGAGATTTGTACTCACTCAGGCAACAAACAAAGCAGAGTCACAAACCAGGAGTCCAGGTGCAGGCAAACAGGTCTGGTACATGGGCGGGCAACAAACTAAGCAAAGTCACAATCCAGGAGTCCAGGTGCAGGTGCAGGCAAAAGGTCTGATACATGGGCGGACAAAACCAAGACAGAATCAGGAGATTGAAGTTCGTATTCAGGCAAAGTCGGTACACGGAAAAACGGGAGACTTCAGCAATAAAGCACAGAAGGTAGCACTTCGGGAAATGCCGGCTGCAACTATAAACAGAAGCGGCGTTCTGAGAACAGCCGTAGGTAAATATCAACAAGGAGGCGGAACAATGTTGAAACGAGGCTCCTGTGCTAATGCCAAAGAACTACAACCAATGTTAGGTTTTCTGGGAAATGTAGTTCATTGCAGCTAATTTCCAGGGCAGCTGCCATCGTGAGAAAAAAGGCGAATTACAGCGCCGTACCCCCTGTGAAGAGCAGCCACTCTCTTGTTCTTCCTTTTCGCTTTACATAGAGATTCCCAACTGTCCTTGCTAGAACGGGAGACCAGGGGGGCATGGGGCAGACACCGGGACATGAGACGAGGTGATTGTCGGGATGTAACAGTCTCAGGGCAGTGTTGAGTCAGATTAGAGTAAGCATTGAAGTGCAAATAGAGTTTGCATCAGGGCTCTGACAGAAACAGAGGGAAAATATTCTACCATAGAGAGGCTTTGGCGTGTTATTGGGCTTCAAAGTATTCCAGGACATTTGTTTGGGATGTTTCGTACACGATCAGGAGTGATAACAAACCTCTGATACATTTGTTTACTAAGAGAGGGTCTGAACTAGCCACTCTGGATAGCAAGGTGGTCGGTGGCAATCAAGAGTATAATTCTGTGTCGGAACATATCCCTGGGATGTGAAATCCAGTGGTGGCTTGTTTGTCTAGGTTGCCAGTGGAGGTGATTCTGCAAGAAAAGGATGTTGGTGAAGAATGGATTGCACAAGTGGAGGCAACTGTACCTGACATTTTTAACAGGTTGTGTGGATGGAGGCGATTGAAGCAGACGTGGACATGATGGATGCAATATGCAACATCAAGCAGGGTGGAAGATAGGAGGGTTAAGAGTTTGCTATATTATAAAGTGAGAGATGAGCTGAGCAGTTCTGGATTGGGGTTGGCAAAAGGAGAAAGATTGATACCCCCTACCGCTTTGAGGAAGGAACACCCAAGGCTTGCACATGATGGCCATATGGGGAAGAGTTTGGCCAAGCAGAGATTGCGAGCTACATTCTGGTGGCCTGGAATGGATTCAAGGGTTGAAGAGGAGGTGGGTGCATGTGCCCCTTGTAGCATGAGTGACATGTCATTGAAGACTCAGAATTTGGAAGCAGGCGAGGTTGAAATACCTGACTGTTTATGGAAGAAAGTGGCAATTGGTTTCATGGGGTCTATGGGAATGTTGGGGCAAGAGAATAGGTTTGCCATATTATTAGTGGATTAAGCATCTAGATGGTTTGAGATGGATTTTGTGGAGAACATATTGACGATATGTGTAATATGTTTTATGCAGAAGTTGTTTGCCAGAGAGGAATACCCTAGGATTATTGTGTCTGACAAGGGGATGCAGTTACTTTTGCACGAAATGCAATGTTATTTGGCTAGTTATGGTATTGAGAACCACAGAACTGCATTGTACAATCCAAGAGCGAATGGTTTGGTAGAATGAATAAATGGCATCATTAAAGAGACCATACAATTGGCTTTGCGATTTAATCTGAATTGGAGTTTGAAAGTCTGTGAAATGGTGGTTGCATACAGAGACACAACACACATTGCGACAGTGGTATCTCCTTTTGTGAGAATGAGATGGAGAGTAATGTGATCTAGAGTCTATCCACATTGGATGTCTGAGGCGGCGAAGAAGAGGGTGATGGAAGATGGAGAGAAGAACACTGGAGGACCTGTGAGGGTAGGTGACATTGTGAGGATGAAGAAGCGTTTTGGTCTCCTGAAGAGATGCTCACGATATTCTCAACCTATTAGTGTAGTGAGGTGGATAAGATAAATGTTGTGACCTGTAATGGGAAGAAATGGAGTATGGACTGGGTAGCAGTTATGAGGAATGTAGAAGCTGCCAAACCAGCTATGGAAGGGATTGATAACAGTTTGGATGGGTATGAGGATAATGAGTGGTGGAAGAATGACAGTTCTGTGTCTAGGCAACAAGTACAGGCAGAGCAACAAGTGCAAGAGCAGAGGGAGTGAGTGCACGGTCACAGCGTGCACACTAACAGTAGAGGTACAGGGCAGTGGGTGTGGAGGGGCGGGAGTGACTCACAATTGCTTATTGACAGGTATAAACAGGGCGTGGAAGAATCCTCTGGTCGGTGGAGAAGAAGACTGGTCAGATATGTATTTTGTATTGTATTGTATTTTGTTATTTACGTAGCACACTTTCCCCACTTGTGTGGCCTCAATGCATTTTTTCCTTGGTTGAACGCCCTTGGTGACCGTAGTCAATGTGGTTAGAGATTCCAGGGGATTAGCTTAGATGTGTGTGTGCATGTTTGCCATTCTAAGACTTGGGTGGCTAGCAAGGCTCGACTAAGCAGCCCTTTAGAGGTCAGGCACATGGGTGGGTGCTCTTGAAGGTTAGAGATAGAATGCTGTTGTCGAGAGAGTCTATGTGAGGCCAGCTATACAGGGTTCCTTTTGGTGGAGGTCGCTGTATGCTAGTGGCAGAGGTGTGGTATGTCAGGTGTTTCAGTCTGGACGGCTATGTGTGAAACTTGGCCGGATGTGCTTAGCCGTAGACATGTTCTATCATGCATGGATGTTTGGCCGTACCTGTGGCCTGTGTCCATGCTAGTGGTGTGCGCTATACGTACCGTAGGCTGCGAGATTGCTTATTTGTCCGAATCTAGAATTGAAAGTCCTGTAGCAGTGGGCCTAGGTTTCCTACTGTAGCTGGTATCTGCGTATGATAGGCAGAGAAGGAGTCAAAACCTATATTTGAGGATCCTGTACAGTTCGGAGAAAGGCCTATGTTTCAGAGTGCCAGAGGTTTAAAGATATGGCGAACCTAGTTCGAGGCTACACCTAGAATTGAGTATTCTGTATAGGGTAGGGGGCCTGGGTATCACACTGCAGAATGGTTCATTATAATGTAGGCCAGCTTGGAGGGTGCACCTAAGATTGAGAATCCTGTATGGTGGGCAGGTGGTCCAGGTTTCGCGGTGCAGGAAGTCTCCACATATAATGAACAAATGGAGGGCGTTATTCCTAGATTCGTGTAGGTGGAGGGGGGTCCTATGCTTGAAGGTCATAGGTTTCAGCCTATTGTATAGTAGGTATCCATAATGTAACAGGCATCGATGGTTTGATGTAACTAGCTTGGGGGATACATTTGTGGTGGGGGATTGCTAGTGTTGGGCGCTTCCCAGAATGAGCGATGCAGGTAAAAAGTGGCAGTGAAATAGTTAATGAACTGCGTGTGCTAACCAGGGCCAATGATCTCATTGTTAGTTGTCTCTCATGAGGACTGGTGGGCAGGGGCGCGGTGAGTATGATGTGAGAGTATCCACGGCGAAGGCTGCTTGCGTAGCTCGGGTGCTTGTTGGGTTAGAATGTTGTTGGTGGGTTGATGGTGGATCAGGAATGCCACAACGAAAGCTGCTGGCTTACCTGGAGTTCTAGTCGGCAGGCAGGGTTGTTGAGCAGTATGTGGTGAGTATGATGTGAGTATAGCCACGGCGAAGGCTGCTGGCTTAGCTCGGGTGCTTGTTGGGTTAGAGTGTTGTTGTGGGTGGGTTGATGGTGGATCAGGAATGCCACAACGAAAGCTGCTGGCTTACCTGGAGTTCTAGTCGGCTGGTAGTGTTGTTCAGCGGTGTGTGGTGGTGTGCCAAGTGAAACCGCTGCAAGACCTACTGGCCCCTGAATTATGATCAAAAGAGGTGGAGTTTTTTAGTGGTGTATTCACGGGGTGCGGTGGCTTAGGAGAGTTTTGGGAAGGTTTTAAGGGCCTTCCTGAATTATAGGTGGTTTTCGATGTTGCAAATGTGTAAGGGGATGGAATTCCAGATGATTGGTGCTTGGACGGAGAATGAGGAGCCGCCAAGTCTTATGGAGCTATGCAGTGGGATCACTAGGCGAAAAGCGTTGCGAGAGCTGAGGTTCCTGGAAGGTTGGTAAGGGACAATTTTGTCTCGCAGGAATTCAGGGCCAGTGTTATGGATTGCACGATGGGTGATGCACATGGCTTTGAAGGTGGTGCATTGAGCAATAGGGAGCCAGTAGAGAACTCTGAGGGTAGGGCTGATGTGTTCTCTGGCAGGAAGGTTGATGAGCAGACGTGCTGCTGTATTTTGGATTCTTTGGAGTTTCTGTAGTTGGGATGCGGGCGCTTCTAGGTAGAGGCAGTTTGCATAGTCAAGGCGGGAGAGGAAGATGGAGTTGATGGCCGAGAAGCAGTGGGGCTAGGTGAGGTAGGGGAAAATCTGCCTAAGGATACCTAAGTATATGAGAAACAGGTTTTGAATACGCTGATGGTGTGATGGGTGAGGGATAACTCTGAGTCGAATTCACATCCAAGGTTTTTTACCACGCTTGAAGGTGCCGGTGCCTGTCCTAGTTATTCAGGCCAAGGGATTGGTTGGGGGATGAGAGATGTTTTCCCGCAGAGTAGGATTTCGGTTTTCCCAGAGTTGAGGATGAGGTGGTTGGTCATCATCCAGTGGTCAATATCCGAGAAGCATGATGACAAGTCTGGGCTGCCCGATCCTTCGTAATTTGGGATTTTGAGGATGATCTGGGTATCGTCTGCGTAGTTGTAGCAGGTAAGGTTGTGCAAGCGTATGATTGACGGAATGGGTTGTATGTAGAAGTTGAAGATTAGCGGTGATGTGGATGCTCCTTGGGGAACACCTTTGCAAACTGGTCGTGATATGGGTGTGAAGTGGTCGAGGTGGATGATTTGCGACCAGATAGAGATGAAGGAGGAGATCCACAAGAGGGCTGTGCTTTTGATTCCTATTGTTTGTAGTCTGTTGAATAAAATATTGTGATCAATGGTATTGAAAGCTGCGGAAAAGTCTAAAAGGATGAGAACTGCACAGCCGTCTGCATCGGCTCTTCTTTTTAGGTCATCCCTGAAACCTGATTGTGCTGGGTCTAGGAGGTTATTGGATTCAGCAAATTGGCCCAGCTGTTTGTAAGCCGCGCAGTCGATCAGTTTGGCGATTAAACGTGTGTTGGAGATAGGTCGGTAGTTTTGGGGAAGAAGTGGCTCAAGCGTCATTTTTTTGAGGATGGGTTTGGTGTAGGATGTTTTTAGGGCTTTCGGGAAAGATCCTGAGGTGAGTGAGTGGTTAAGGATTGTGCGAGCAACATTACCTGCACAGGTGGTGGTTAGTATTTTCTTGAGCAATGTGGGTGGGCACAGGTTTTCCGGAGAGCCTGACCGGCAGATAACCGCTACCAGCGACAGGAATGCTTGGTGTGTGATGGGAGAGAAAGAGTCAAAAAATTATTGTGATTGGTGTGGGGTTTGTGTGGGGCATTGCGGGCTGTGGTGGTAGGACTTTTAATTTGGCGACGATGGCGTTGTGCCTTTTATTGGCAGCGTTGTAAAAGTGGAGCGAGAGGGTGTCGCATAAGGCTTGGGATGGTCAGGTGAGAATATGCAGGTGATTTGAATTCTGCTATGATTTTATGTAGTTCCTTACTTGGGTTGCAGACATTTTGGATTGGGTTCCCGTAGAATGATTTCTTGCTTTTTCTGATTTCCGATCTGTAGGTTCTAGTTGTCCTTGCTACAGCAGTTCTGTTGTGGGATGATGGGTCGGCTCTCCAGGCACGTTCCAGACAGTGCTTGAGAGTTTTAAGGGTTTTGAGATTGGGGGGAACCTCCTCAGCGATGTTCTACATCTCTGCGAGGAATGGTTTGACGGGGTGAGGGGTTTGAGGGCATTGGTAAGCCAGAGGTCAAAGGCGTACATTGCCGGTGGTCCTTCCGCTAGGAGGAGTGAGTTGAGGGAGTTCCGGAGTGAGAGTTCAAGATCTGGGGTGATTACTACTTTGTTCCATAATGGGAAAGTGGAGGGGACGAGTGCTGAGTGATCTGACCATGGCAATGGGCACGGGGGTTGGGTGGATATGATTGCAGTGCTGAATATTGCATCCAGGGTGTGGCCTCTCGTGTGGGTGGGGGTGGATGTGTGATGTTTCAGATTGAGTGGATCTAGACTGTCTGTAAGTGACCCTGTCTTGGGGTTTGATGGTGAGGCAAACCATATGTTGAAGTCTCCTAGGATGGTGAGAGTAGGGTGTTGAATGAGGTTTGCAGCCAGAGCTTCACCAAACGTGTCTGCAAAGTTTTTGTTGTAGCCTGGGGGTCTATATATGAGTAGGAAGCTGTGTGCGGTTGATGGTTCGAGTTGGAGTTTTACCAGGAGCGATTCATAGTCGGTGGTGCTGGTGGAGGTGGCCTTGGTTAATAGCTTGAAATGGTCTGTGTAATATTGCAAGCCCGCCTCCCGTACAAGATCTGTTCCGAACAGTGAGAGTGTAACCAGGTGGGGAGGTCTCGTGTGCGAGAGGTTCGTAGCCGTCTGAGAACCTGGTCTCAGTGATGAAGAGGATGTCTGGGTTTTCTTCTATGATGAGGTCGTAGATGTGGAGTTTGTTTTTGGAGATGCATTGATGAGGGTGCAGGATATCTGGCAGAATGCCTTTGTGGGTGGAGGATGGGTGGTGTTTTGGGGGGTAGCGGGGTCTGCTGTCAGGAAAGGCAGAGTGGTGGGGATAGGGGAGGTGGAGTGTGGGGATGAGGGAGTAGTTGGAATAGGTGGACCGGAGAAGGAGGGGAAGAGATATACGACTGGGTTGGGTGCGGGCGGTGAGGTTTCATTCCTATATTGCGGTTGCAGTGGTTGCGACCTGTGGTGGAGAATGGGAGATGCTAGAGGGGGCAGGTGATTGCGGTCTCGCCCTTTCCTTGCATTATGTGCGGTCATGGGTGTGTGGGAGAGAGTGGGTGGTTCTCTGGTGGGTGGAGTGTTGGCTAGAGCTTCTTGCTGCGCTAAATATGGGGAAGTGGGAGTTGGGAGTGGTCTGTGGTTGGTTGGAGGAATGTGAGTGGGCTATGTCAGGGACTGTGTGTTCCGTGGGTGGGAGCTATCTGATCTGTCTCTCCATCTTGCTGCTCTTAATTGTGCAGAGCGGAATCTACGGGTAGAGGAGAGTGACAGTATGAGGAGGGGGGAAACAAAGGGGGTGAGGTGTGCTAGTTGGATGTGCACTGTGGAAGGGGGGTGGGCTGTGTGGTAGTGGGGGTAGAGAGTGACTGTGGTGGGTCTCAGTGGAGCTAGTGGTGCGCCAGGGAGCTGCACAGTTGTGGCCAGTGAGTGACATGGTGTCTTGATGACTGTATTACGGATTGAGGGCTAAGTTTCACAATGCAGGTTGAGTGTAAGGTATAAAAGGACTACCTTTGTGTACGAAACAGGAGCCAGCTAAATTTGAGAGTTCTGTTTAGTGGGAAAGGGTCTACACCTGACAATGCAATTTGTGCACAAGACTAAACACTGTTACCTAACAGTGCAGTTTGTGTACAGGACTAGCCACATCTACCTCAACAAAGCAGTTTGTATGCCTGACTAAATACAGCTAGATTTGAGAGTCCTGTGTAGTGGGAGAGAGGCCTACATATAACGATGTGACTTGAGTACAATACTAGACACAGCGACCTAACCATGCAAAGTGGGTGCAAGACTAGGCACAGCTAGATTTCAGAGTCCTGTATAGTGGGAGAGAGGCCTATACCTGACAATGCAACTTGAGTACAATACTAGTAACAGCGACCTAACTGTGCAAAATGGGTGCACGACTAGGCAAAGCTAGATTTGAGAGTCATGTATAGTGGGAGAGAGGCCTACACCTGACAATGCAAATTGTGTACAATACTAGACATAGCGACCTAACAGTGCAAGACTAAACACAGCTAGATTTGAGAGTCCTGTATAGTGTGAGAGAGGCCTAAACCTAAGAATGCAAATTGAGTGCGAGGCTAAATACAGCTAGTTCTGAGAGTCCTGTATAGTGGGAGAGAGGCTTACACCTAACAATTCAAATTGAGTACAATACTAGAGACAGCGACCTAACAGTGCAAAGTGGGTGCAGGACTAAATACAGCTAGATTTGAGAGTCCTGTATAGTGGGATAGAGGTCTACACCTAACAATGCATATTGAGTACAATACTAGACACAGCGACCTAACAGTGCAAAGAGGTGGGAGAGAGGCCTACACCTAAGAATGCAAAGTGGGTGCAAGACTAGACACAGCGACCTAACAGTGCAAGAATAAACACAGCTAGATTTGATATGATTGAGATGTATGGTTAGGTCTTTCTCATTAGCTAGATGCTAGGTGTTATGATATTGTCATGGTTTATTACACGGCAAACTCCAGCCAGGGAACTCCTTCCCCTACAATGAATGTGGCGCACAATAAAACGCTTTTTATTTTTAATATACTACGGCCTCCAACCCGTACCGCACCCAACCTCCACAAACACCCCGTGGCACAATGGACTAGGAACCAGGCCGGTGTGTATTAATAAGATATTTTATTAATTTATTTTTCAATGTTAATGAGGATAATCAAAATACAAAAGCCACCAATATTGTAGCAACACAAATGCAATATCCTATCTAGAGCGACCAAGTGGAAATGGGCTGTTACACTTGCTTTTGTCATAATGGCTAGGAGTAATGGCGTTAGTAATAAGCCCCCTGTATTCTGATTGGTTCTCCCGCGAGCCCCCAAGCCTGGGACCATTGCTGTTCCCAGCCCGCGGTGTACCTGACATTAGCAACAATGTGCAACTATGTGTTAGTGCGGACAATGGACAGGTCTGCTTATGGGCTGGTGAGCAGGTCTTTCCCATCGCTGTAGGTGGCCATCTTTGCCGCTTCGTTGTTGCAACCTGTGTCCCAGACGTGCGACCCTGGCGGCTTCTCGTCTCGTAAGCTTGGCATCTTGTCAGTTCGGCTTGGTCACGTGTGGGGAGACCGTAGCTGGAGCAGAATTATGAGCATTAGATTTTGTATCCTGTCTCGGAGGGCTTGGCACCTGCAGGTGTAACCTTGGCGCTGGGCGTGCAGCGTGCGGGTTGCAACATCGTGGCCTTGCTGTGGGCTCTCGTTAGGGGCTCGTTCTGCATGGTCAGCACTTGTATTTCGCTGTGGGAGGGTTTTCGTTGCAAGGCTCCTGCCTGGGGACTCTTGCTTGCGGCCTACTTGGGCCTAGTTTCTGGGTGGCGGTACATAATCCATTGTATGTAGTGTCACAGGCAGCGTTAGATATACATGGTGATGTCTTCATAGGGATGGGTGGCGAGAAAAGCGTCTGCAAGCATGTACACAAACTCTTCAGGCGTCTTGCATTTCTGCGGTGCTGTAGAAGGCCTATGTGAAAAATAACAACGATGCATGTCTGTGGGTGTCACAGTCCACTGCGTCGTAGCACTGAGTATGTTCTTCGTGTGGGTTGATGTGTGAGTGACCAGTGTGCATGGTGGCACGTGTGTTCTTGTCTGTTGGCTATTGGGGGGAGGGTGTTATCCCATTCTCCCACTTCAGTCCCCCCTCTGGTCGACTTGTCAACCACAAAATCATCCTTTTCCTTATCTCCTTTCACTCTCCATACTTTAGTTATTCCGGCAAGGGGCCCATAGTGGTTGACATGATCTTCAAATGACCAATACATGTAAACGCAGCTGCCACCAGGTTTGCAGTATACCCATCTTCCAACATAGCTTCTTGGGTTCCTTGGGTTCTCCACCTTCACAGATCTATGTGATTATCAAGTATCTGTTTGCGTAACCTTTCTCTTTCCTGTATGATCATGTCTGTGTGCTTATCATCAGCTGGCAGTAAGGCGTGCATGCCGACCATCTCCATCATTTCGTCCGTTGTACGAGCTCTTCTTCCTTTTCATAATCTCATTCCAATCAATATAGCCACTGCCAATATAATGCATCCTGCTATTAACTTCAGGCCGTCTGATAGCCATGAAGGCATCCACGACCACAGAAAGGAAAACCAGCTGCCGTCTCCTTTTACTCCTTTACTTTCGTCAACCATTTTCGAGAGCATCAGGGCTAGTTGCGATACTGCTTCTGTAAGTGTTCCATTGTCTGCGTCATTAGCGGGGATGAATGTGCAACATGATTGTCCAATTTTCGCACAAACTCTTCCTTCCATTGCTGTGAGGAGGTCCAGCACATATCTTTTTGTAGTGCTACCATTCGTACTGCCCTCAGTTCTTCTTTTATTGCATTGAATCCATTGACGGTTGAATTAATCGTCATCATTATCTCCCATCGGGTGATTTGGAGCCATTTTGCATTTGCATATGCCTGTCGTCCTGGATGTATTATTGATGAGAAGAACATTGCTGCTCTGCTAAATAGTCTGTGTTCCTTTGGGATGGAAATGAGAGCTGTTTCCGATCTTCCCCACAGGTAGTTTCCGGTCAGAGTTTCTCCTTGTCTTTTCACTCTCGACAAAATGTTAGTGTCGTCATTCTCGTCACCTTCTTCAAACGACACAGATCTTTTCCTCCTTCCTTCTCCTTCGTCTATCTTGGGGAAGTTGGCCAAGTTGACATGTTTCTGAGGCACAACCAGAGATGGTACGTTGACATGTACCATAGTGCATATTCCATTCCATGACGGAAGTAGGCTGTGGTATGCTTTATCGCCGCAGGCCCAATAGTGGTCCATTACAACTGCAGTCCCGGCACCCCCCTCAGGTATCAGTATTGTTATATTACAGTTGTTGTTACTTCCAACATCGACATAGCCGATGTGTTGTTAGCACAGTGTGGGTGCAGTTAGCGGTAGTATAGTTATTGGGTCTTCGTCCTTCTCCAGCCATGTCAACAGTGGTACATGTTTTACCCACATCATCCAACATTTGTCATTGTGGTCTTTTATGGAGTTAATATTTTCTCGTTACCATATTGCTCCCAGCCACTCCTATTTCCCATCCTTCATTCGTATATATTTTCCCAGTTATTGTTATTAGTGGTCTTTCCCAACACCCTTGTTCACCAGCAATTTCGCTTGCATACCAATCACACGGCAGGTATTTTAACGTTACTTTCTTTGTTTCTCCTTTTTCAGGACCATCTGTCATGTATCTGAAACCTTCAGTATGTAGGCGTTTGCTATGGTACATCAGATATGTCTTGAGGAAGTTATTTTCGTATGGGTATGAGTCCCTTGTTACCCACTGAAGTGATACCACTGTCCCTTGAAATCGTCCTTTCGTTTGGAATAATGCCAAATATATCAGACATTCCACTGTCTTTGCTGGTACTTCAGTAGCTACAAATGTCCTCGATGCGCTCATAGCGTATGGGATTAACAAGCACACGTAGCAGTTGTCCTTAGTTGTCTCCTTACCAATTTTGGTCATGTGCTGATACCACATGTTATTCGAGACGTGTGCTGAATCGGTGAGATATTTGTCAATCCCCTTACTATCTCCATATGTGCTACGTTTAACCCTATTTCCATCACCTCGTCTTACTTTTACCACCTGACACCGTACCTGTTGCAGCACAGGGAGGGGGTATGTTAATTTTGGGTGCAGCCACAATTCGAGAAGCATAGCGTGACTGCCAGACAGAGGCAGCAATTAGATCAGTGATGACCAACACTCCTACTATCTTTGTTACAATACCTAATATCACTGGCATTTTGTTCTTGTCATGCCTCTTAGGAAGCGCTGGTCCCTCTGGCATAGGTGGACTCAACGCTATGCAGCTTCCATTTTTTCTCCCAAGATGGCGGCTCGGTCCGCGTTCAGAGGTCTAGATGTTCGACTAACGAAATGCAGTGGGTCTCCGCCCCCTACTCCACGAACAGCTTATCTGGCGTCCTCTCCAGCAAGCTGATGCGTAGCTACTCTTCTACGACAACGCTTCGTAAGTACGGACCTAGGCTTGTCTCTCTGTCCTTTCTTACGTACTCTGAGCTACTAACTCTTGTTTCTTTTCCAACTGTTAGAAAGGAGCGACTAGTACCCCCAGACCAGAAGCCTCTACACTTTATCTCGGAATCAAGCGCGCCCACAGACACACGCACCGCATTTGTGCGCCCATTCCAATTCCAATCCGGCTTTCTCTGAGGTAAAGATATCTTCGACAGGTACATGCTACTGATATATGCCCAGTCACTATCATTTCTCATGTCTAGATCTAACTTTGTTTCTTAAATAGTGGAACTACCTTTGCATCCGGATCTTCGGTCCCAGCATCCGTTTCCCATTAATCTACACTTTATGGGTATCTAGTCCAGTCATTTCTTTCACTTACCTCACTTACCCTTCGCTTTACAACTACTTACCATTTCTATTTCTCGTCTTTCCCTGTATAGACATCTCCGTCTGGAACCAGCCTTCTGCCTAGAAGAAATCAGTGAAGCAGACGATTCCCAGACGTGCAAGGTTTTATTCCCCCGGAGGGTTTCCCTGGTGTTCCTCTCTCTGACTGAGACTTTTGTTCCGGCCTTGGAGAGGAGTTCCAGGGGGATTCCTATAGCATCGGTTCTCCGACAACTCTGACACAGACACTTCTCGGAATCCACTCCGAAGGTGAGTTCTTGAAAAAAGGTCCAATCCCGGCTATATCTTTATATTGTTAAGTTAAACTATCGAATTTGTTACAGTTCTTACCTTTGCTGCGGTCCTGAAGCTTATTCTTTATGAAGTTAAAGATGCCAGCCTGAAAATTCTGAAAACATGCGTTAATTTGTTAGTTTTCTTTAATCAAGCTCTCCCTATCAGATAGTCATTTAGTGCCCAGACGAAAAGCTGTTCCCACGCTAATCTCAGTGACTTATCTCTCACAGCTGGTAAGTGCTCGTGGAGATGTGGGAATGAATGTTCTATGGCCAAAATGAACGTGTTGTAATACGCACGTACCCTTCTCCTTTTTAAATTTTTTAGTCTCTTCATATGGTATACAAATTGGTGTGACAGCGCCTCGGGGGTATTGTCATCTGTGGGTAGCATTTACCCTGGGCAAAATACGATGTTAGTAACTTCACTTCCTTTACAACACAGTAATATGCGGTACCTGCATGTGCGAGATAAAAAGAGAAAGAGAACATGCATGTGTTTACATGTGAGGTGCAGTATTCATTTTTGTTAGACAATGGGCCTCATTACACGGTAGGCGGTAAGGGTTTACCGGTACCAGTATTTTACCGGTACCGGTAAATCCTTACCGCCTTACTACGAGGTCCCTTTGCGGGTTGCGGAATTTAACGCCTGCTTTTTGCAGGCGTTAAAAACCAACCCGCAAAGGGACCAGTGGAGCTAATTACGGTACCACAATTTGCGGTACCGTAATTAGCGCCTTCCCCATTCCCATAGAGCCCTATGGGGCAAAAATGGGAATGGGGAAGGGCAATGGTGGAAGGGGGAATTACCCCCCCGCCAACCTTGGAATGGGGCGGTTATTCCCCTTTCCACCAAGGCGGTGCCGGTATTTTACCGGCATGAACCATGGCGCTAATAGCGCCATGGTTCACCGCCTTCTGTGTAATGAGGCCCAATGTCCTTTATTGAGTAGTGGCAGGGACGGGGCTGGGTGGGGCAGCGGTTTGTTTGCTCTGGGATCTTGTGACCATGGGGTGGGCTATGGGCGAATGTCCAAATTCTATGGGCGTGCCTGTGGCTAGGGAGGGGTCAGGGGCAGTGTCACAGTTGTCTTTTGTTGTAGTTGCTGCGTCTTTTTCTGTTGTTGGTGTTGCTGATGCTGTTGTCATTGCGGTGGCCCTGTTGTCAACGCGAGGGCGGGTCTGACCTTTGTAGGGCTTGACGTCGTGCAGGTGATTCCACACCCTCTTGTCGGATAGTTTAATGACTCTAGGAGCCACCGCTTCCACCGGGTGGGACCCTGTGAATCGGGGGCTATTCCACCTCCTGTTGAAATTGCGGAGGAGAACGTGGTCTCCTTCCGCGATAGTCCACTGTTTTTGCTGCTCTTTTTCCTCGTTTGTTTCTTCTGGTTGGGTGATCTTCGACCCGCCCCACGTGAGCTTGAGCTGTTGAGAGATAAAGGCGACTCTAGTAATCAAAGAAGACATATATTCGTACATTTCGTCACCAAACCATTTGCAGAACTTTCAAAATCAGTCATTGCTCTTGAGGGTGGAGTTAGCAGAAGGTGCATCTGACGTCCAGTCACCACCTCGTGGGTAGTAAGGTGGTGATCCGACCCTGGCCTATTTCTCAGCTCAAACAGGGCCAAGGGGAGGCAGTACAACCAGCTTTTCTTAGTTGTCAGCTGTATTTTGGCAATCTCTTCTTTTAGCGGGCCGTTCAGGCGTTCACAGATGCCGTTAGCCTGCGGGTGGTATGCGCATGTGAACTTGTGTTTGATGCCGAGCATTGCAGTTATGTGCTTGAACATCTCATTAGCAAAGTGTGGGCCATTGTCCGACCGCAGCACTTCGCAAACTCCCCACCTTGGGAAGACCTCCCTCACCAAAAATCTTGCTGCTCTAAATGCGTCCGCTTGAGAGCAGGGTCCAGCCTCGATCCACCTTGAAAATGGGCACACCACTACAATCATGTATCTTTGTCCTTGGCATACATTGATCATGACAACGTAGTCAATGTGCAGGTGTATGAAGGGTCCTTCCGGCCGGGGTATAGTACCTTTTATCACTTGCAGCGTGTGACCGGCTGTGAACTGTTGACAAGTTAGGCATCTGCTGATAAAGTTTGCAACATGTGAATGTTGCTCGGGACAGAACCAGGCCTCCTTTATTCGTGCTGCAATCACTTCCTTTCCTGTGTGCGTGGGGCAGTGTAGTTGCTCCAGAGCTGTTTTCAGTAGGGCCAGGGGTATCACTACCTTCCCTGTATTATTCTGATGCCACAATGCATCTGTGGGTGACATTGTGCATCCTCTTTTCACCCACAGCTCCTTTTCTGCCATAGGTGCTGCTGCCTGTAACTCCATTATCTGTGTGTCAGGGATGTGTGTGTACCCATCCTTCATCAACATTTGTCTTGCTCCCACCCTTCCCTTATCTTTTCCTTTACCTGGGGGGGGGTCCAAACTTCTCCAAAATACGCAGCATGCTTGGCATGTGCGTCTGCTGTTTCGTTACCTTTTGAGATAGGGTAATCCCCGTTGGTGTGGGCCTGACACTTTACCAGGGCTATTTCTCTGGGGATCTCAATTACTTCAATTAGTTCTACAAGTAGTAGGGCATGTTGTACTGGCGTACCATATGCTCTTCTGAACCCTCTCCTTTGCCATTTTATTAATCCTGAGTGGACTGTTGACGTGACATATGCACTATCGGAATATATCGTTACTCTTTTATCATAGCTCTCTTTTAAGGCCAGTATTAGGGCCACTAGCTCTGCTGCTTGGGCCAAGTAATGTTGTGGGAGTTGAACACACTTTACTGGCACATACATCCAGTCTTCTGTCAACTTAACCACTGCTGCTCCTGTCCTTCTAACACCGTCGCTTTGGTCAATTGTTGACGACCCATCAATGTACATTATTTCTCTCCCTGCTAGGGCATTTTCCTCAACTTTTCTTGTGCTGGAGTAAATTTCAATGGCCTGGGTGCATTCATGAGCGTAGTCACCATCTTCAACTACATCAGCTATTAATCTTGCTGGGTTTACATTGCTGCACCTTACAATTGTTAGCTCTGGTCTTGATAGTATTATTTTGTAGCCTGATGCCCTCTGTGTCGTCAATGTTGATTTGGGCGTGTTCAATTTTGCAAAGAGGGCGTGTTCCACGAACAGTGTAGTGGGGCATCCCATTGTTATTGATGATGATGATGATTTCTCCACCGCAAAAGCTGCGGCTACGAGGCTCTGTTCGCAAGGGAAGTGACCTAACATTACCAGGTCCAAGTGTCCGCTGTAAAAAGCCACGGGCTTGTGTCCCATGCTTGTTTTTTGTGTCAGCACAACCTTCATTACTGCTGAGTCGCAATGTGAAAAAATGAAAAATTGGTGTTCGTAGTTAGGGGTGGCTAGCACTGGTGCTGTTGAGATGGCGTTTTTTAGTTCATCAAAAGCCTCTTTCATTTCTCTTGTCCATCCCAACGTTTTATCCCCCTTCTGTGCTTCTCTGAGGGCCTCGAGCAGGGGTCCTATGTATGAACTGTAGTCAAAAACCCATGCCCTGCAGTAGTTGCATAGGTCCAGAAATTGCTGAAGTTCTCTCACTGTCTGTGGTTGAGGTGTGTTGGTTATGGCCTGTGCTCTTTGTGGTGCAATGTTCCTTCCATGCTGAGAGATAAGCTGACCAATGTAGAGCACCTGTTCCTGGCAGTACTGTAACTTTTCCTTGTCCACCTTGTACCCCTTCTCAGCTAACATGTGAGCAGCTTTACTGCGTCCTTTCTACACCTTTCTTCAGAGGTGCTGCAAATGGTGATGTCATCAACGTATTGCAGCACCGTGCTCTCCATCTCAATGTTTCCCAAATCCATTTGTATCACTCTGTTGAAGATGGATGGTGACTCACAGTACCCTTGGGGCAACCTTGTGTGTTTCCATTTTGTGTTTCTGTATGTGAAGCTTGTCAGGTCCTGTGAGTCAGGGTGCTGAGGTATCGAGAAAAATGTGTTTTTGAGGTCAATCACGGTAAACCGTGATGCTTCTGCTGGTATTTCATAGTATGGTGGCTGGGTTGGCTGCTATGGGCTACTCTGCTTCTACAATGTAATTCAAGGGCCTGAGGTCCTGGATGAAACGCCAAGACCCTCCTTTCTCTTTGCACACTGGGTACACAGCAATGTTGCAGGGTGATTCTGATGGTATCAGTATGCCATTGTTTATCAGTGCTGTTATTGTTTCGTATATGCCCTCATTTGCCTCTTTCGATAGTGGGTATTGTTTCACTCTGGGTAACATTGCTCCTTTTTTCAGTTTTATTTTCACTCCAATGCTTTTGATACAGCCAACGTCATATGGACTGGTGGTCCACAGGGATGCTGGTACTGCTGCCATGTCTTCCTCATAAAATGGTACTCGTATAGGGGCAGGAGCCTCTAGTGCCATTGCCATTTTTAGTGCCACTTGCTTGTATGTTACCTTCAACCATATGTTAATGCTCATCCAAAAACACCATCTCTCCCTCTCCATTATCATCTGAGAAGAGCTCCTCATCAGATACCTGTGTAAGCCTGCACCCCTCTGCCAGTGCTATTACAGCTCTCCAGGCCCTCCCCTCCCTGTCCTGGGCATGTACTGCGATGTAATCTGCAGTTGCCATAATGCTCTCAATGCTTACTGAAATCATATTCCCTTCTTTTTCATTTGCTGGTGTTTCAGGTCTGAATAGGTAAGCAGCTGGCCTTCTCCAAGTTTTGCCCTCAATTCCAGGCAACCATGCTATTGCCATGTCTGTCCCATATTGGAAGAGGTCCCTGTCAATTGGCTCAGCCCGGGCCACTGTTTGGCCGCAGTAAGCCTGCAGTATTTGTCGTGCTGTGAGCATGTTGATGCCTGGTGTGGAGCAAATGATGCCCTTCTCCGTGAAGGAGATGGACATATTCAGTCTGCTCATTATATCCCTTCCAAGTATGTTTACTGGTGACTGCTTCGAGTACAGAAGCGGAAGAGACATGTCGTGATCTCCTACAGATAAGGAGATAGTATCAGTAAAGGGAACCAACCCTCGAGCCCCAGATAATCCTTGAGTGTGCATGGCTTCGCCTGACAGTCTACAATCACCCTCCCTTATGCAGGACTTAGTGGCCCCTGTGTCAACCAGGAAGGAACATTTTTTGTCACCTATCGCTACCTGTATGCGTGGTTCCTCCGCACTATTAGGTGTTACCGATAGGATGGGACACATCAAAGACATCTGTGGGCTGTCCTATTGTGGATATAGTGACTGACTGCATTCTGTGTAAGGGTTGTGGCCCAATATCGTCACCTTCCCCAGCTGTGTATGTTGTAGTTGTTCATTGGTTGTTGATACTGCATTGTCCTGTACTGTGTGAGTTGTTGGACCGGTTGCACTTGATGGTGTTGTGTTGCAATCGTCTGTTGCTGTGGTGGTGTTTGCTGCATTGGTGCTTGATGTTGTGGTAGGCATTGTTGTATTCCTTGTTGTTGGTAATTCTGTTGTTCTCCCATAAGTCCTTGTTCTCCCCAGGCTGGTTGGGCGTGCCTCATCCTACATGTGCGTGACATGTGTCCCACCATCCCACAGATCCAACATATTGGTGGTTCTCTAGCCTGCCATTGAAAACTCCCTGTGTTTTCTTGGTACCCTTGCTGTCCGTTATGGTAGTAGCCTTGGAACCCTCCCCCTTGCTGCTGTACAGGTTTGCCATATCCTCTCCCTCTCATCATGCCGCCCCTCCCCTGTAGATGTTATAGTATCAATTTCCCATTGACATGTATCCTCCTCCTGCGGGGACCGTGTATGGTGGGGGCGGTGGCATCTGCTGTGTTATAATTTGGGTTGGCTGCTGCAATTGTGCTACTTGTGGTTGTGTTGAGTCGAGTCCTGTGCAACTGCTACTTGTGTGGGGGTTGGTGCTGCGATCACAGGCGTTGTTATGAGTGCTCCTTCCATTGTGTATTTAAATAGCTTTTTCTGCACTAATCTTGCTTCCTCTGCCTTTTTATCGTCTTCCTTTTGTTTCATCTTTTCTTTCCACATCCTGCAGTGGTGTATTATTGTTAGTTGTATTTCCGGCCATGCCTTAGCTTCCATCCCCACTATTTTCTTCAGCTGCCTTTGCACTGGTTCCGGGAGCCCTTGCACAAGTATGTGGTAAAGAATTGCTGGTGTTTTATTCCACTGCTCCCGAGTTTCCAGGCGCCACTTTTCCTGAATATCCTGGATGTAATCAACAGGATCTTCATTCTCACGCATCTTGCGTGATGTAATTGCTCCTATGTCTCACGTGTCTGGGTACTGAACCCTCAATGCCTGCCACAGTGCATGTCTGCAGTTGGCAAATGGTGCTCCATCATGTGCTGTGTCTGTTATTGTAACCCCTGGGAAGCCCGCCCTCTTCCAAATGTCATCTGCAGCATCCCCCAATATTGATATTAAGAGTCCCTTCACGTCCCCCACCGCTAGTTTTTGCCCCGCAGTGTGCTTCTCCATCTCATATATCCACTTCCCTGCTCCTCCACTTAGTGATGGGAGTCTACATTTTATGTTCTCTTTGTCGGCATGTTTCCAGGGGACATATTGTGGTCTGGCCCCTCCCCTTTCCAACAGTGGGATTCAATTGTAACCCCTCATTTCCCCCAGTGCCCGTGGGGTAATTTCAGTGTATTCGTCCTCTTCCTCTGTGTCAGGTAATTCTGTTATCATATCAATGTTACAGTGGGTTGTCCTATCTTCTCCAGTATCCTTCCTTCCTCGTCTATTTCCCTCTTGCTTCACCGTGGGCGTGTTTGCCCTCTCTTCCGGCCTACGTCCCGGGAGGTCTCCGAGTCTGCCGACATATGGTGTGTGCGCAGGGGTTGGTGTTAGTGGGCATTGTGGGCTTGGTGTTGGTGTTATTGTTTGTGGCGTTCCCCTTTCTACATCACTCACCTGCTCTGCACCTTCCTTATCTTCATCCCTTTTCCCGCACGACCATGGAGATTAGTGCGTGTCATGTACATTTTATCTAAACTCTCCCTCCTTTCATCTATCCCACTTTTCCCCAAACATTCTTCTTCCTCACTGCAAAATCCATCAAGAGAATACAAACCCCACTCTGTGCGTATTCCACCCACTGTCACCGTCCTTAAATCTATTAAGTCCGTTTCCCGGTGCTCTTCTCCTTTTGCAGTTGCCCATTTAGTTGACGTTGTGGCCGCCTCCGGGTCCTGGCGTGTGTATGTTCTTACCCCGTGCTCCACCCTCCTATCTCCACTCTCTTCATCCTTTTTCCCCATTATTTCACCCCCTATTTCCGCTCCCTTCCTCTTCAATTCTTCCATCACCTCACTACTTACCTTTGCTAATATTCTTCATTCCTCCTCCTTCCTTTCCCATTTTTCCCTTTCCCTTTCCCTTTTTAATATGCTCTCTATTACTTTACCTTCTTTGTATTTCCTGGCGCTTTCAGATAGTATTTTCTTTTTCCACAGTTCCATTGCCCTTTCCTTCTCTTCCTCTCTCCGTTTCATGTCTCGTTGCTCTGCACGGGATACCCTCTCTGCTATTGCCTTCATCCTCTCTGCTTCCCTCTTCCTGTCTTCCATTCGCTCCTTCATCCTTTCCTGCTCATCCCTACTCTCCTTTCTCTCCTTCTTCCTTCCCCGTGTTTCTTGCTCGAGCTGTCTGATCAGTGTACTTCGTGCATTCCTTAGTTCAGCCAACCTTTCCTCCAGCATCTCTTCCTCTACCTGTGACAGTTGGCCTTCTCTCGTCTTACTCACCTCGGTCCGTGTCTGTATGTTACCCATGTCTTCCTTAGATATCCTCCTTACTGTGTCCTCTTTTTCCCCTGTTAATTTCCCTCGTAATTTCAGGAGCACCTGCGCTGCTATCCATTCGTCTTGTCCTATGTTTGCAATTAGTTCCTCACTTTTCTTTCCTCCTTTCGCACCTGCCTGCGTAAAGCTTGAACCTACCGTGCTCGTCACCTCCTCCCCCCTCTGGTAGCTATCTGTAGCGGCATATGGTGGAGGGCTGTATGCGGGTTTGTGTACCCCTCAGCGGCCATCAGTCTGGCAGCTTCTCTTAATTTCGTTACTGGGTACAGCCCACCTTCCTCTTTCTTCACCACTTTCGCCAGAGGCATATCTTCTGACCCTTCCTTTTTCACCTTCTCGTCTGATACTGTACCTGATCCCTCTTCCTCCTTCTTGCCCTCTTCTGTGCATAGTGCATCGCTGCTTGCCGTGCCCATGCCCTCTTCGTTGTCTTTCTCCTCCTTCACTCCCTTTGTTTCTTTGCTCCCTTTCTCTTCTGCCGCTCCTTCCATGTTAAACATCCCATTGCCCCTGGCTTGGTTCCCTGAAACATCTTCCATAAGTTGAACATCTCTATATGATGAGCTAATTTCTTCCCCTTGTACGTGTTGTGTATGTATGTCAATAGCGAGTGTTGGGGGTATGGATCAAAGCTACCGTTATGCGGTCATGGTGTCAGTATTTTGTTGTCTGTTCCTTGTGTCCAGTCGATACTATACTTGATAATTTTCTCCTTGTATGGTGAAAGTGTCGTGCAAATGTGTTGGAGGGGTGTAGTTAAAGCGTTTCCCCACACCCCAGACCCTGACCCGTAAGAGGTGGCCATGTTACACTTTACTTTTCTCCAATAATAACCTTCTTTACCTGGCCCCGTAAACTGGGGACTTCCGACCGTCCACTGAAAAGTAATACAACTGCAAATGTACAGTTCTTTTCCTGTATTATGTGGCCCCCTTGATGTCACTAGTACGGCCCCCTACGGCCGCGGCGCACGAAGCCCCCTGCGGCTGCGTGCCCTGTGTGATGTGCTTGTACAGCCGCCCCACCTTTCCTTTTTTTTTTCAAACCTCTCCCTCCCCTTTTTAACCACCTTGCTCAGTGTGACCGGCGTTCTCCGTGCGCGGTCACCTCTCCCCTTCTCGCCCCTCCCTTATCGAGGGTTGCCGGCGTTCTCCATGCGCGGCCTCCCCACTTCCTATCCCCCCCGGCCACCCTTTTATCAACACGAGATGGTCGCGGTGTCCTATGGAAGCCCTACGGGTGACGTCACCAACTTCTTCAACTACTACCGGTAAGAAACCTTTATAAAGAGCATGCGATATGTTTTAACTCTTTTGTCCCTCGTAAACCCCACAGCTGTCCTCTCGCTACAACCGGAGCAAGGAAAACCACAATAAACTCTTATAATCGGACTGCGCACGCTGCATCGCCTCGCGTGTGATACGCCCCTCACCAGGGGTGCTTAACCAGCCAACTATCTTCCGCACTCGGAAACATATTAGCTACCTCCTGCGGGGAAGCTTTGTCTACCTAACAAGCTTCAACACTCAATTAGTAGGGATCCTCATCTACTCATTGATCTAAAATGCCAATTCATAAGAAAGCCACACCCCTTCCCTACAGGTGCCCGCGATCTGAACAAATCAGTGCCTTCTAACAACCACACGTGGTGCCTTTCAGCTCCACTCAATTCATTCCGTGTCACGGTAGAGGACGGCCCTCGTGCCTGTCCTGCCACCACTCACTCGTCTATCGTCACTTATTTATCAAATCTTTTACAGCACACTGTAAACACCTCCCGTCACCCTTTTCACAACTCCTCCCACCTCCCGCACAACATTACGTTGCTTGTTGGGTGTGCCATACTCACCAAGTTCTCTTGAGGCGGGCCTCTCGACTGCGTGCACCCCTCCAAAGCGGCTCGCCAGCTCCCCTCATCTGGACCACGTCTGGACACTCGCCAACCGCGGGCGGGATACGTCTCAAGCGGCTCCCGAGGGCCAATATCCGGATTGCGCTGTCCGGTCTTCTCGCAGTTCTGCGATGGTCCTGTAGTCCTCAAAAAGGGGGCAACAGCAGAGGGGGCCGTGCTGCCGGGTCGCCTCATAGCAAGAGGCCTTGGAATAATACTCTCAGGGAAACAGACCTCAAACAGATCTCAGCAGTCCCTCCAACTTGTCAGGGTGATTATCCCGGGGGCCGGCAGAGCCGTCCGCGGACCTCCGGGCTGGGGAGGCCCCAACCCCTCCCGAGTCCCAGAAGGAGTATGACACACGCACAAAAGGAGCAAGGCAATGACTGCTGTTTATTAGAGTAAAGGCAGGGATACACTTAGTCCGTATGCATCTGGAGAAGCTCTCATCGTTAGTGGGGCTCGCAGGCCCTTTTTACAGCAGTATGACGCACGAATCGCGGCACCTGGGAAAAATCATCACAAAACCTATCGCCACTTTGGATTGGTTCCCCGAGTGGTAGGGTTAGTATATGTCCCCTATAGGGAGAGATGTTGGTGGTGGAGGACAGGTCAGGTGGTATAGGTGGGCTGTCCCTAACAGTTGCTACTTTGGAATTGTTACAAGGGGACCCTTGGTGATTGGCTAGGAGTAATGGCGTCAGTAATAAGCCCTCTGTATTCTGATTTTTCTCCCGCGAGCCCCCAAGCCTGGGACCATCGCTGTTACCAGCCCGCGGTGTACCTGACATTAGCAACAATGTGCAACTATGTGTTAGTGCGGACAATGGACAGGTCTGCTTATGGGCTGGTGAGCAGGTCTTTCCCATCGCTGTAGGTGTCCATCTTTGCTGCTTCGTTGTTGCAACTTGTGTCCCAGATGTGGGACCCTGGTGGCTTCTCGTCTCGTAAGCTTGGCATCTTGTCAGTTCGGCTTGGTCACGTGTGGGGAGACCGTAGCTGGAGCAGAATTATGAGCAGTAGATTTTGTATTCTGTCTGTGAGGGCTTGGCACCTGCAGGTGTAACCTTGGCACTGTGCGCGCAGCGTGCGGGTTGCAACATCGTGGCCATGGCTGTGGGCTCTCGTTAGCGGCTCGTTCTGCATGGTCAGCACTTTTTGCTCTGGGAGGGTTTTCGTTTGCGAGGCTCCTGCCTGGGGACTCTTGCTTGCGGCTTACTTGGGCCTAGTTTCTGGGTGGCGGTACATAATCCATTGTATGGAGGTAGCGGGGCGACAGAGTGTCACAGGCAGTGTTAGATATACATGGTGGTATCCTCATAGGGATGGGTGGCGAGTAAAGCGTCAGCAAGCAAGTACACAAGCTCTTCAGGCGTCTTGCGTTTCTGCGGTGCTGTAGAAGGCCTATGTGAAAAATAACAACGATGAATGTCTGTGGGTGTGACAGTCCGCTGCGTCGTAGCACTGAGTATGTTCTTCGTGTGGGTTGGTGTGTGAGTAACCAGTTTGCATGGTGGCACGTGTGTTCTTGTCTGTTGGCTATGTCGTCATGGCATCTCCAACGATGTGAATACTCATGGCTGTTGTTTTAGTCAAGAAGATCCATGTCGCAGGCGTTGGTTTGAGCATGGCGTGCTGGTGGGCATTGTCCTCGTATGTGTAGGTTTTTGAACCAGGGTACTTTGTCATGTGGTAAGTAGATGCACTCCCCTCATAGGGGGTGTCTGGGCCATGATTCCCTAGGCCATGGTCTGGATGAGATTGGGGGGAGGGTGTTATCCCATTCTCCCACTTCAATACTAATCAGCACACCAGAGCAAAATAGAAATGAAGTAGGAAAAATTGATTTTGAGAAAAAGCAAATACAAAGGGAAAATACGATGGAAATTGGACATTCGTTTAGACTGGGGCTTACAACGACAGGCAGATCAAGTAAGAGGTTTATCTTACAATAGGAAAATTGTTTTTCAGTGACAAGGACAGAGGCCCATAGCAGGTAGACTTCTAGGCAAAAGGGATTGCTCACAATGGGAATAACGGTTTGGGTTTAATAGGACAGATGCAAATAGGAATTTGTTTGGTAATGCATACAATACACAGAAAATTAGGTTTTTAGTTACAAGGAGAATAATTCTTTTGAGGCAACACTTTCATGACTATAACAATTAAATAAAAACACCAGGAACAAGATGGTTGATTTTGAATTGCAACAATCTTGAACCGTGAATTTCAATCAGGGAATTAATTTATTTACTTAAAAAAATACTAGGGATTTACACAGACAACTGAGAGGTGTTTCATAGGAGATATGCTAACATACACAGGCAAACAAGAGATTCTTCTATGGGGAGATGACTAAATTACACTGGCAATTTGGGTTTTCAACAGGGAAATCTAGGATGCACTGCTGCAAAAATGAAGGGCTTATGCAATTTAGGGCTGGGGTTATATGCTACTTCCATAGAAAGCCTTGGTTTAGGATTCAGGAAAGCCAGCTGGATCTCATGACACTCTGGACAGATAGGACAAGGCATCTGGTCACTGCACTCTGAAAGATGATAAGGTACAGCAGCCTTCTCTCCGTCCTCCTTCTCCTGTCTCCCTGGTTTCTGTGTGTGTCCTGAGTCCTAGTACAGTCCCCCTTAAATGACAGCACTAAATTTACAATTTAGGGGAAGTACCCTGTAATTGTCCCTGCCGCTAGGATTGGACAGTTACCATCTCTCTCTCCGCCCCCCAGTTGGGATTGGTTCAGGAGAGGAGACCATCATCTGTCCTTTCCATTTGTCATCCTCCTTTTTTCCCTTTACCACTTTTTGGCAAAAACTAGTTATGTATCATAACTTCATAATTGTACTGGCCACTGCCATATGAAACATGTATTCGGTTTTCGTTAATCATGGGGAATTAGATAAGCTGATCGCCAAATCCGTACGATGTAGCATGACCATGTGACACATTTTTGTAATTTTCATAAAATGTACAACTGTTAGGAATATTTAAATCATCAAGCATATTTCTGATTTCAGTTTCCAGCTTTTCATCAAATCTCATAATTGTCACATGTTCAGATCAGCCAGAAACCTAATCTAACTGGCCATTACAGTTCCCAAAGTCCCAGGTAAGTGCAATTTATATCCTTAAAACCGCCTGGAAATGACATGAAAAATAGCATAAAATGGAAATAAATCCTTAGTCTAATGGCTGCGCAAAATGCCTAATATGAAAGTCTTTTAATATTAATTGGGAGTGTCTTGTTCAATATTTGGGAGGGCCGCTTCATCCCCCACAGCCATCTGTTCCCCTGGATCAGCCTGTGAGTCCCTTTGAAATTGGCAGTTTTCTCTTTGACGTGGTTGCTACAATGACTCACACCTTTTAGTCATGCTTTAGCCAAGGATTGCCTTCTTTGAAATCCCTGCATTCCTGCCATCATGTCTGCAGAACAGGGGATTATGCCGCCTCCCACAGCTTCACATTCTATTGCATTTTATTGCAAGGTTGTTCGTGGAGAGGTGTGATATTCAGCTGAAAGTGGAGCTTTTAATTGTGAAGTTTCTGCCTCAGCCAGAACCGGGTTTTCCTGAACTAGTGTCTGTCACAGGTTACAGGAGTTTTGTGAGTAGAACCTAATATACATTTGCTTTGGTCACCCCCAACATCATGTTTGCCTGACATTTTTCTGTGAGCATTGGTATCTTTTTCCATTTTGGCTTTATAAAGCCGTTTTTATTTGCAAATACAAGTGCATGCTGTTTTTGCTTTTAATGTTTAGAAATCCTGTCTTGCAGGTTACAGCATTCTTTGATTCCTCCTCCTTGGGTGAATTTACACTGTTGCTTGTCCATAGATGATGATGGGTAGGCCCCTTTCCAATAGTTCTTTATTTTTACATAAGCACAAAAGCAAAAGCCAGCACTTTTTTGGTTGCAGTGTTTAAAGGGCTGCTGTTCATGTGAAAAGGACAAAGCCAGGCCATTTTTGGTGGCAGTGTATAACTTCCTGCCATTCATTTGACAGGTAAGCAAAGCAGGGCCGTTTTTGGTTGCAGTGTTTAAATTCTTGCCACTCATGTGAAATAACGCAAAGCAGGGCCGTTTTTGGCTACAGTGTTTAAATGCTTCTGTTCGTGTAAAGGGGACTTTTGTTTGCGGCGTTTAAATGCACCCCACAATATTAAATGCATGGTTATGACTTTGTCATTTGCTATATCTGTGTTGTAACTGTATTTCTACTTTTTCTTTGTTCTTACTTAGTCCAGGTGCTTCCATGGAATTGGTTGAAATTTTGTATAGATTGTTAAAATGTTGATTCTTATTTCAGTGTTATCATTTCCACGCATTGTATAAGGGCAAGCATATGTGGTAAGCTTGTGTGCGTGTGATGACATTCTGGCAACATTCTATATTAGAATGTCATCACATGCAGGGAAATGACAGTTGGAATTCTGTGCTGAGGCTCTCAGATGCTCATATGCTGTTGGGGTCCTTAATCCCAATAAACTAGTGGAACAATGCATAACTACTTACCCTCCTTTATAACACACATTTAAGTTAGGGAGCACAGGCTAAGGGTAGAAAAACAGTCAGTTGCCCAAGGAGAAGTTAATATCCCCTCACACTGCAAGTTCCCTTATGTCAGCAGGGTTCCTTGTGATCTTGTCAACAGGGCGCAGGATTGAGAAAACTACCACATCCAGCAATCCAAGCCATGGGGTAGGGGCCTTCGTGGAGTATTAACTTTATTGCGAAAAAAGGGACGCTGCCCGAATCGAAGGTGGCATTCAGACCATCAACATGAGATCCCATATTACATCTTGAATCTGTGGACCAGCATAGAGATAGAGGGAGGGAGTGGACCCAAGAAACCCAGAATATGACAAGGGGGATAGCCCTAGGAATTGAGAGACTTTGGCCAGCCACCATTGAGAAAGGGACACAGCAGGAATTCTGCCTGGAGTAAAAATGGCAACGAGACGCGTGTGGCTTCAGCCGCTCACCGAAGATTTGCAGGCAACAACAATTTAGCTAGGATGTGGAACAGCCTAACCACAGGGGCCATACCCATGCAAGATCATGTGGGCACCTACCCTAGGGAGGATTGTGTGAGTGGAGTAGTTAAGGAGGCCTTTTCCCAGGGCAGAGCAAAGGAGTACAGAACCATTACCTGAGCTACAGTACAGAAGAGATATGGGCAACATCACCGCTAGGGGCCCTGAGAAGTCTCTCACCCCAAGTAACAAGAGGTCCTTAACCCCTATGAAATTGAGCTGGGAATATAGCTCTAAAGAAACAAACTGGGCACTCTATCTCTGAGAATGCGAAAAGGCTAAGAGCGTGGGGCTATGTCACTGCGACTTTTTGTGAAAGTCAGCAAGTGTGTTGGATGCTATATCCCTGAGACTGTCCTTAATCAGTGGATCCAGAAGGAGATCAATATCCCTCAGAGACGGGAAACCCATGTGCACTTCATGGTATTCCTTCCCTTCACATTTTACTTAGATTGTTACAAGCCAGAAACACCCACTTTAGCTCCAGACAACTCTAATAAATACTCTTAAACAGACATGCATCCATGTGTTCTGTCGATCTGCCACATTCCGGAGATGCCAGTGAGTAAAGAATTACGGTATGCTGAAAATTGGAAGAAAAGATCCTAGAGCCACTTGGAGGAGAACAGATGTCTGCTGGAAGATGGAGGAACAGTTCCTAGAACAATTGAGGCCACCATTGGGAGGGGAAGGGCTGCCTCCTTGAACTTGGAGGAGCAGTTCCTAAAGCCAAAAGGAATTCCACTTGAAGGAAAATTGTTGTTAAAGTTCAAGTTTCCAGATAGCATTAATAAAGAGACTGAAAAGAGAAAGTTGGAATGATGGCAAATGAAGTGCATGTTCCCAGATACAACTGATACAAATATTGACAAGAGACACGTTGCTTGCTGGGAATTGAAGTCCAGTTACCCAAATATAAGTTATAAAAGGCTGAACATTGGCACAAATAATTAGGATACTAAGAATAGAAACATTGCATGCTGTCAGTTTACATTGCCTGATATAACTGACAAAGAGCCCGAGATAGAAGTACCTTCCCAAGTGTTTCTGTGTGTGGGCCATCATACCAGGGATGTCATTTGAGGGTTGTCAGGGGGCGCAACTGTGACCCCTGAGGTTTCCCATGCTACCCCTGTGGTCTCCCTTGCTAACCCTAAAAAAAGAAACAATATCTATATATATATATATATATATATATATATATATATATATATATATATATAGAGAGAGAGAGAGAAAAGGGAGGAAAGAGCGAATCGCACTCCCGCAGGCACAAACATAAATGCCAGGTTCAAAAAGGTACGGAAAAAACAAACAGACACAGTATAGAAATTACTGATGTCTTTAATGTTTAAGTAAGTTAAAAAACAAAAGCATCGTGCAAAAAACAAATGCACGACACATAGCAGCACATAGAAGACAGAACAACAACAGGACGCCTAGGGGCAGCAGCCTGCAAACAACGCGTTTCGCGCTATACTGAGCGCTTGATCACGTATGGGATACATTACTCACCGTAATCGTATTTCTGATGCTTGTATCTGCTTAGATTCACATGCTGTGCATAGGCCGACATCTAGTGGAAGCTGCGGAGTATTACAGTTTGTTTTTCGAAAGTCGAAAATGGGCGTCGACACAGGCGTGCCAGTAATACTATCCCTAGTGTGACGTCCACTGTACCCAAGATCCCTCACGCGTGTAGGATCCTCAGATTGTATTTTTTCTGACATGAGGAAGCATGAGGAGTAGCGTGAGTACAGATAATCCAAGCAGATAGACAGAAAAGGTAAGACTACAAGCAATCATGCGCCTTCTCTCGGAGGGGAGGAAGGGTGGGTCGCATGTGAATCTAAGCAGATACAAGCATCAGAAATACGATTACGGTGAGTAATGTATCCCTTCTGAGGCTTGTGGAATCTGCTTAGATCACATGCTGTGCATAGATTAGCGAGCAGTACCAGAAGAAGGAGGTGGGATGTGAGAAGGGTCATGAGCAAACAGGTGTCTTAGAACCGCTTGTCCCACTTGTGTATCTGTCTTGGAATGAGTGTCAATGCAGTAATGCTGAGTAAAAGTGTGAATAGAGCTCCAAGTAGCCGCTTTGCAAATGGTGTCGAGGGGAACATTTGCAATGAAAGCCAGAGTGGCACCAATGCCTCTAGTAGAGTGGGCCCTTGGCGTAAAAGGCAGAGTCTTGTCAGAAAGAGAGTAACACAGCTGTATACAGTTGATAATCCACTTCGAGATAGCGCCCTTAGAGACGCGATCCCCCTCTCTGCCTGTAGCTACGGAGACAAACAGTTGATCTGTTTTCCTTAGCGGTCTGGTTTTATTTACATAGTATAGGACCGCCCTACGCACATCTAGGGTGTGTAGTTTCACCTCAGCCGAGCTTTGCGGGTTCTGGAAGAAAGCCGGAAGCTCGATGGACTGGTTTACATGGAACTTGGATATGAATTTAGGTGAGAACCTAGGGTGTGTGCGTAAAACCAGTTTGTCCTTGTGGATAGTAAAGAAAGGATCCTGCACTGACAGAGCCTGAATTTCACTGACCCTTCTTATGGAGGTAATGGCTACTAAGAAGGCCGTTTTATAAGTCAGGTGTTTGAGACTACTTTTATGCATGGGTTCGAATGGGGGTCCCATGAGCTTAGCTAGCACCACGTTGAGGTCCCATCCTGGCGGTGGGTTCGAAATAGGAGGGTGAAGTCTCTTTACTCCTTCCATGAAGGCTTTAACCACTGGTACTTTCCACCACGAGACCTTGTTATGGGATGTGGTGTAAGCCGAGAGGGCTGCCAGGTGTACTTTCAGCGAGTTAAAAACCAACCCTGCATCCAGCAGGTGGAGCATGTATGTCACAACGTTGGAAGGAGTGCAATCAACCGGGTTGATTTGTTTATTCTGGCACCAGATAACGAATCTTTTCCACTTATCAAAGTAACAGTGCCTTGTATTTGGTTTCCTGGACTCCTTTAGAATGTCCATACACCTCTGTGGTAATTTGAGATGTCCAAACTCTATGACTTCAGGAGCCATGCTGCTAGGTTCATAGAGTTGGGTTCCTGATGCACTGTTTGACCCTGTTGCTGGGACAGTAGGTTGTACCAGGCTGGGAGTCTGATGGGTTCGCACACCGCCATCCTGCGTAGGTGTGGAAACCATGGTTGTCTCGCCCACATGGGAGCAACTAGGATGAGCGTCATAGATTCCTTGTTCATCTTGTACACCACCTTCCTGATGAGAGGAGTTGGTGGAAAAGCGTACGCAAACATCCCTGACCAGTTCATCCACAGGGCATTCCCTTGGGAGTCCGGCTGGGGGAACCTGGATGCAAATCCTGGGCATTGTTTGTTTTCGCTTGTGGCGAATAGGTCTATAGTGGGGAAACCCCACTGAGAGAAGAGATCTTCTACTACGTCTCTGTGAAGGACCCATTCGTGTTCTTCTGGGAGGGAGTTTCTGCTTAGAGCATCCGCTAGGGAATTGAGCTCCCCTGGAACATGTTGCGATGACAGGAAGATGTTCCGTCTGAGTGCCCATATCCATATTTTCTGGGCAAGCTTGGACAGATTTGGCGAACGAGTCCCCCCTTGCTTGTTCAGATAGAACATGGCTGTCGTGCTGTCCGTCCTGATCTGCACCGACAAGTTCAGTAGATGGGGCTCGAACGCCCTTAGCGCTCGGAATACTGCCAGAAGCTCTAGCAGATTGAAGTGGTTCTTGGCTACTGAGTGAGACCAGAGACCCTGAGCTGTGTGGTGGAGATGGTGAGCTCCCCACCCAGTCAGGCATGCATCTGTAGTCACCACGGCTTGTACTTCGGGATCGTAAAAGGGTTTCCCCTTTGCGAGATTCTCTCTTGTCCACCAGTGTAGGCTCTGTACGAGTGTTGGCGAAACGACCACTAGATCGTCCCAATGACCACTTGCCTGAGACCACTGTTTCGCCAACCATTCCTGCATGGGACGCATGCGCAGACGCGCGTGGGGGACCAGGTAAATGCATGACGCCATCATGCCCAGTAACCGCATAGCTTTGCGTACTGTTATCTGTTGACCTGACTGATAATGCGGAATTTGCAGAAGTATATTCCGAATTCTCTCTTCCGAAGGGAAGGTCAATCCTTTCTGAGTATCTAGGATAGCTCCTAGAAACTGTTTTGAGGTGCTTGGCACCAGACTTGACTTTTTCTCGTTGATGGAGAAGCCTAATTCGTGGAGGAGGTCGATAGTCCTCTGAATGTTTGACCTGCAAATTCCTGGGGTTTCCCCCGTTATGAGCCAGTCGTCCAGATAAGGGTACACCGGGATTGCTTCCCTGCGTAGGTGTGCAGCCGCCACCGCCAGTACCTTGGTGAATACCCTTGGTGCTGAAGCTATCCCGAAGGGCAGTACCTTGAATTGGTAGTGGCGACTGTCCACCTTGAAGCGCAAGTACTTTTTGTGCGCTGGGAGCATGGAAATATGAAAATAAGCATCTTTCATATCCAAGGTTGCCATGTAATCCCCCTTTTTTAGGAGGGGGATTACCTCTTGTAGCGTGGTCATACGGAATTTTTGGGGCTTGACATATTTGTTGGCAGGCCGTAAGTCCAATACTGGGCGCATTGTCAAATCTTTCTTTGGCACAAGGAAGTAAGTTGAATAGATACCCTTGTTTACCTGGTGTCCTGGGACGAGTTCTATCGCGTCCTTTTCTAGCAGAATGGCGATCTCCTCGAGAAGGATCCTTTGATGCTCTAGGGAGTGCACTCTTTGTCGTGGAGGATGATTCCGGGGACGCTGCAGTAGTTCTATACAATATCCTGCGGATACTGTTGACAGCACCCATCTGTCTGAGGTGATCCCTTCCCAAGCCTGGGTGAAGGTGGAAATGCGTCCCCCTACTGGGGTTGCGTGGCAAGGGACCCTGAACTGAGCGTCACTGTTTTGGTGGAGGCGTGCCCCCGCCCTTGTTGGGGCTGCCTCTGCCTCTTCCACGACCTCTCTTGTTACCCCTGCCGTAACTCTGGGTAGACTGCTGGTTGTTATTCCATTGTGTACCTTGTCCCTGGGCATAGTTGCCTCTTTGTGAATTTTGGCCGCGTGGGCGACGAAAATTATTGTTCCCCCTCTGGTTAGGGGGTTTGTTGGTAAGCTGGCCAAGGGATTTGAGAGTCTCATATTCATCTTTGGCATTTTTAAGTGCGTCTTCGACCGCTTTCCCAAACAATAGGTCGGGTTCCACTGGCTTGTCTATTAAAGAAGCCTGGGTTTCTGTCTTGAATCCCGACTGCCGTAACCACGCATGTCTCTTGATAACAGTACCTTCTGCTATCAATCTCCCTGCGTTGTCAGCGGCGTCGAAAGTTGCTTTTAAAATGCAACCAGACACGGCTCTCCCCTCTGCCGAGATCCGAGCCAGCTGGCCCTTTAACGGTTCTGGAGCAGAGGCAATGAGCGCCGCGACTTCTTCCCATTGATGGCAATTGTAACTAGCCAACAGGGTGGTGGAATTCGCAATCCTTGCTTGGTAGGCGGACGTTGAGGCTACCTTTCTGCCAAACCCGTAAAGTTTTTTGCTCTCCTTGTCGGGAGGAGCTTCTGATGAAGATAAGGGCGTGCCAGCCCTCTTTCTAGTGTTGGTCACCACTAGGGAATCTGGTTTAGGATGTCCCTTTATATACAGAGGGTGGCTGCCCGGAAAATCTTTTCAATTCTGGGGTTGACAGCTCTGGTGAGGTTAGGATTCACCAGGGAAGGATCTATTCTTCGTTGGATGGATTTGAGGATAGGGATGGTCTGAGCGACCGGTCTTCTCTCTCCTACAAACTCCTCCGCGAAGTCCCTTTCCTCCTGTACACCGTGGGTGTCGATGTGGAAGTGTTCCGCTGCTCGAGCGAGAACCTCGTTAAGGAGGGGCTGGTTATCAACTGGAGAGTCAGTAACTGGGGCTTCGCTTTGTACTGGGGAATCTACTCTGTAAATTTCCTGCTCATCTTCTCCCTCCTCCAGGTCCTCATCCTCTGCATAGTAATCTGTCCCGGTTTGTTCTTCCATAAATGCAAACTCCTGGTCCTCTTCAGGGAAAACTTGTCCCTGATAACTGGGGAGTGGAGTAGAATATGGAGTGGAGTAAGGCTGAACCTTGAAGGGTTCAGGTCTTTCGACCCGGGGCTCTTTACTTAGCGGGATAGGATCGGAGGAGCCTGAGGGTGTGGCCCCTTGAGGGTTATATGAAAGAAAGTGTTCTGGGTTCTTATCATAAAAATCAGCCAAGGAAGACATCCTAGACATAACCCTGTCTATGTCTTCACTGGACCATTCCCTGGAACAGGGTATTACTTTAGCAGGTGATTTATTTTCAAGGGTAGACTTGTGTTTGCTTGTCTGCTTAGGCTTTACAGGGGTGGAAGGCTGTGCTTTCCGCTGTTTCCCCCCTTCTCCGTGCGTGGAAAAATGTTTTCCCTGTCCCTTGGGGGCCCCAGAGACTTTCGACGCCTGGCGTCGAGGGTCTGGAGAGGTATCTGTGTGCTTCGGGCGTGGGGCCTCACTGATGTTAACCGCGGTCTCGGTATCTTGGAGCGCGGCCTGGGGGTGGAAGTCGTCTTCGTCTCCCGACGATCGAACTTCCGTTAGTGTGTGTAGCGAGGCACTCTTGGCAAGAGTGGATGATTGCCTTGCGTCGTGAGGCGATCTCGATCGAGAGCGCCCAGAGGACACCGAGTCGGACCGTTCTTTTTGTGCCTCTTTCCGGGAAGTCGACGTCGTCGAGGTCCGGTTGGTCTTAGTGTGTTTAGTGTGTGTTAGGTGTGTAGCGCTTGCGTCGCCGGGGGTCTTCCCCATAGCCGCCTTGCCGGACGACCTTCCGAGGTCGGGGACCTGCGCTCGTCGGCTGTCTTTCGACGCCGTAATGCCCTCGCCGTCCGAAAGTACGGCGTCGCTGCCATCGCTGAAGGCGCCCTCCGCTGCCATGGCCTCCTGCCTGGCGTGGTGGGCCCAACGCTTTGTCGAACGGTCCTTAAGTGTCTTAGGTTTAAACCTACTACACGCTCTGCAGTTCGCTTCGGGGTGATCCCTCGGCAAGCAGAGATTGCACGTGGCGTGCCTGTCGACCCAAGGGTATTTGCGATTGCACTTGGGGCAGAATTGAAAAGGGGTACCCTCCATACGCACCTTAAGGCAGCGGGCTGCTAAGTGTAGGAATATATATAAATGTAACTATATATCAAGAGTGAAGAGTATGTACCACCCCCCACTCTCCCTACTTGTAAGGGCCGAGGCCAGCGGCCTACTAGGCCCGGGCCGAGGCCAGCGGCCTACCGAGGCCCAGATCCGTCGTGCAGCAGTCGACGGTCGATGACTTCTCCAGCCGTCGTCGAGGTTGAGGGTCGACGTTGGGGTGGGGAAGGGAATGAATAAGAATTAAAATTATAATAACAGCAAAAGTATGGCTAAGGCCAGGGAACTCCGCAAGATGCTTCCGACCAGTATGGCGGAAAAAAACAATCTGAGGATCCTACACGCGTGAGGGATCTTGGGTACAGTGGACGTCACACTAGGGATAGTATTACTGGCACGCCTGTGTCGACGCCCATTTTCGACTTTCGAAAAACAAACTGTAATACTCCGCAGCTTCCACTAGATGTCGGCCTATGCACAGCATGTGATCTAAGCAGATTCCACAAGCCTCAGAAATATATATATATTCAGTGAAAAAACTTTGTTAAAGGGACGTCATGGTTAAGTTGTGCTACTAAAAACCTATGAAATTCAGTGAAAAAACGTTGTCAAAGGGACGTTATGGTTCCAAGTAAAACCGAAAAACCCTTCAAATTCGCCAGTTATGGTAAGCTAAGCAACCATAACTCGCGCCACCACCGTGCACTGCTAAGACTAACACCCAGGACATCAAAGATGACATCACAAATGTCATTGATGACATCACTGATGACATCACATGTGTATGTAATTTTCATGAAATATGTGTACAAGGGATTCTTATTATAATGTTGCGAAACAAGTGTCAAGGATCATTGCGATAAATATCATACCCTAATTAGTGCATTGAACGATGCATTGATATAAATAGCATTCTATTATGGGGTTCTATCTAGTATACTAAGCTACTCATACAGAAACAAAATATTGTGTGCAGCGTACAAGCTGAAGATATAATATTCGTAATGTTAATATGTTGAATAATAAAATGATAATTGTTTTCTTAATAGATTTTTGTGTACTGTGAAATATGTAATAAGTAGCTAATAAAACACATGTATTACATAATTGCATTACTATAGACAAAACACAAAGACACAAGAACACATACCAATATGGGTATAACCAGGGAAAGTGAAGTTAGCAAAAAAGCACAAGTAGTAACAGAAACAATTAATAATTTAACTGATTATTTTCATGCAAATAAATGATTGCTCTGTTTCAAAGCTGCTATTTACCCTAGGTATATGTATCACTTGATGTGATTGGACCCTAAGGAAAGTAGTGCGAGTACAATGTATACAAATATGACCATATACAGGGAAGGTACAGCCATAAAAAAAAAAACAGAACTATCAGAAAGTGCTCATAAATCTATTGATTATCTTTATGCACAAAAAGGATTGCTGTCTTTCAAGCTTGTGTCTTCCCGTATGTATATGTTTCATATGATGTGACTGGACTCTAAGGGAATTACTGTAAGAACCTACTTGAAGGATACGTCTACAAATAAAATAACATTTTTAGTTTGACTGTTACTGAAGAAAACCATGTGGCCTAGATATGTCAGCAAAAGAAAAAAGAGTGAGCCAGACATGTGATGTCATCAGTGATGTCATCAATGACATTTGGGATGTCATCTTTGATGTCCTGGGTGTTAGTCTTAGCAGTGCACGGTGGTGGCGCGAATTATGGTTGCTTAGCTTACCATAACTGGCGAATTTCAAGGGTTTTTCGGTTTTACTTGGAACCATAACGTCCCTTTGACAAAGTTTTTTCACTGAATTTCATAGGTTTTTAGTAGCGCAACTTAACCATAGCGTCCCTTTAACAAAGTTTTTTCATTGAATTTCGTAGGTTTTTAGTAGTGCAACTTAATAATGACTTTCACTTTATATACATATCATATGGAACTGACTGAATCTCTTCTACTGTACTTGATGTCCGCGAACTCATTTAATGTTCGCGGACATGTTCGAAGAACAGTACCACTACCTAAAAACTCTGGGGGGGGTATGTTTGATTGTTATATCATAACATAGGAACATTTAACAAATTTTAAAAAAAAAGCACACAAACACATTATATGTACTAATACATAAGAAATGTAACCCATATATGCAACACACTAACCATTCATTTAAATGCACTATGTTCAAAAATGAAATATACCACAAGAAAATAAATTGGCTTCCAACATAATTACCTCACAAACACGACAGAACTGAGAACAAGAGCAGACCCACTGAGTACATAGGACATATTTTACCTGAAATAGTAAGTGTACTTAATTTTATTCATATATTCATAAACTTTCTGAATTAGATAAAAAAATATATTATCTTTTTTTTTTCTCTCACAGAAATGTCTAGTACTCTGGAATGGCTAGAGGAACATTTCCCACATGAAGAAATGTCACAAGATAGTGAAACTAATGGCAAACACTTTATAATATAAACCATTTAATTATTATTATTTTGTATATATTTAACATATATATATTTTTTTTGTACAGAGCATACCAAAATAGAAAATACTTCAGAAAACCCTGTTATGGATAACACTTTTCACAGTATAGAAGAAAAAATGGATTTATTGTTGACTAATTTTAATAATTTGAAAACGTTTGTGGAAGATCATTTTAAACCAAAAACCTCGTACCATTGCCCCACATGTACTTGTCCCTCCTCACCATATCCAAGTCAATTATCCCCAAACCCTCTCCATAACCCAAAACGTTTTGATGAGACTTCCATCCCTTCTTCACCTAATAACAATCATGATGAAACCCCTAATTCTCCTGTTTTTGTTTCTGTTTCTGCCTCACCTTCTCTTTCATAAATTATTAATATATGTTAAATAAAGTTTAATTTTTATATTGTGTTGGAAATAGTTTCGTTTTTTTAAAAAAAAAACAATGTAGGTGTCCGCTGACAGTGCAGGTGTTCTGAAATGTTCGTAAATAAACGAAAATCGAGGTGTCATGAAGAACACTATACCTGTTCGTACTGTTCGCTAGCAAGATGAAACTATTCTAAGAACACACGCGGTGTCCTGAAATGTTCGTAAAAAAAAAAATTTAAAGTGTCCTAAAGAACACTATATCTGTCTGTAGTGTTCGCTAGCAAGTTCAAACTGTTCTAAGAACACACGCGGTGTCCTGAATTATTCGTAATTAAACGAAAATGGAGGTGTCTTAAAGAACACTATACTTGTCCGTACTGTTCGCTAGCAAGTTGAAAATGTTCTAAGAACACAATTGGTGTCCTGAAATGTTCGTACATAAACGAAATTGAACGTGTCCTGAAGAACACTATATCTGTCCTTACTGTTCGCTAGCAAATTTAAACTGTTCTAAGAACACACGCAGTGTCCTGAAATGTTCGTTTCACGTGTGACGCAATTTTAATTAGTTCAGGACCCGAACAGTGTCCGTAGAACATCAACACGCATGCGCTAGCCAATCTCTGTGCATTTGTGTCCTGCGGACATGCGCTTCCTTCGCGGACTTGTTCGCGAACGGATCATATGACCGCGCCCACGCTGATCGCGTGTTCTGAATGCGGACACTGTTCGGGTCCCCGAACAAATTAAAAGTACATTTTCAATTAATCCATAATAGTTTTCAATAAAATCTCACCATGGCACAAGTCCCACATAGTAATCCTGAGTTTCTACATACCTTTTGAAACTTTTCAAACTTTTTTTTTGTGTTTGATCTGTCCGCAGACAGCGCGCATGTCCGCGGACCGCGCACAAGCACCCCTATAAAAGACCGCGCCCTAGAGCTTATTCTCATTGTGTTTCTGGCTATTCTTCAGAGCACAGCTATTTCTCCAGCAACTTGCTGATTACACCATCGAGATGGCATGCCTGGCTGCAGAACTGCCACCTGGTGCTGCACCTGCTTCAGCACCACCCCCACCACCACCTTCCCCTAGGGCCTGAAGAGGGGAACAGGAGTGAGGATGCGGAGGAGGAAGAAGAGGATGATGAGAATGAGGTAGAGGAAAACCCTACTACCCGCACTAGGCGTGGGTCTTGGTTATTTACCATTCATGGGAATGTTCCTAAGGCTTGTGCGAACCGTGTTACCTGCAATGAGTGCAAAATGATACTCAGTCGCGGGAAGCACGGTAAGTACAGCTTTGGGACCACTACTATGAAGCGACACCCGAGGTAATTTCACTCTGGGGCTATTCGCGGGGTTGTACCTTGCGAAGAACGTAGCAGGTTGATTTCCTCTACTTCATCCTCTGTTTCTGATCCTGTCACCACAAGGACCACCTATGTGGGACAGTGTCTTCCTCAAGCTGCCTCACAGGCCATACAGAATGCTGATGACCCTTACCTTTCGAGGGTCACAGTTGTATGTATGTACTGTGACACAGTACTCTGCAGGGGGGAGCGACTTCGTAGTGCTTTTGAGACTATCGTCTCAGAGCACGAGAAGATCTGCTCACTACCCAAATAAAACCCACTCTACATCTTCCTCTCTCAGCTCGCCCTTTCTTATCCCTGTGGTTGGTGTCCCCCCCTTTACCTTACTTTCCCCTCCTCTCCTAGTGTGTCATGTATAAAAAACCCAAAATATCAAAAATCAAAAAAGAAATAAGGCTCTTTTCACAGTTAAAAAATAGAAGTGAAAATAAATGAAGCAGGGCCCTTTTTTTTTTTTTTTTTAGAAGTCCTCGGACAGTTCGCGAACATTTAAAAAATTGGGTTGCTACCCCATCACAAACATTGCAATTTTCTCTGGAAGGAAGTGGTGGCTCTGAAAAGAGCCTTTGGGAGGTGTTTGTAAGTCAAAAATTATAAATGCTTAACACCTACTTCAAAATGGTTGTTGTAATTCCAAAAAAGGTCGCAATGCATTTTGTACATTTCTCAGAAAAATCTGATTGCCAGCATAAGTAAGATGGACTCCATCTCTGCGAAAAATGTATGTACTACGAAACATAATATTTTCATTGTGAAAAGAGGACATGCCAAAATCTCTTAGAAAGGCACAAACGCCTTATTAACATTGCGCCTTGCTTTTTTCATTTGTGGACCAAATGAAGAAGAACGAAGCCACATTTGTCTCAGCGCAATCCGTGAAAATATCACTTGAGAATTAGGAAACATGTCCATAACCTTCCCAAGTCCTTCTTTCATAGTAAATTGCAAAAAAATTCCAGTCACATGTGCTAGACTGTTCCCTCCACAATGAATTACAATTATGTCTGGATGTTGCTCTGTCTCCAAAGTATCACAGAGAGGTAGCAAGTCCAACCACTTCATTCCACGTACTCCATGCCAGTGTACTTCCACACTTGGGAATCCAAGATCTACAGCTACTCCACAGCTTTCTGCATTCACCTTCAACCAATGTCTCCACGAATCTCCCAAAATCCAAACAATCTGTTTTCTGAAACACACAGCCGTAGCTATCTTTTGTTCTCTCAGCAAAAAGAGTATCTGAGAAACTCTCTCCTGGCACAACACACCCACTAAACTTTCCTGACCAATCCCTTTCAGTGCTTATTCTCATTTGCATGACTTCTGAACCCAAAAATCCCCGGATGTAACTCCCGATGTCCACGAACTACCGCCATGTCCGCGGACATATCGTAACATGAACAGCCCTTCTACAATTTCCACTTCACTCTCTCTGCCATTCCCTCATTGGATGTAGCTAAGAAATCACATGACCATGCACCAATCACATTCAAGACCTCTACATCTAACTGCATCATCATAGATAAGCACTGCAAATGTACTGTGAATCTCTCTGAGTACAAGTGTCATATCATTGGCAAGCACCATCTACCAGAAATACTGTCTCCAAGATTTCTACTTGCAGCTCCATGCATATCCATATGCATGAACACAAACTTCAGGTATGCAAATTTTCTGTACAGTAGATGAACACATTTTCAAACAGACTTTTAGCTTGTGTAATCTGTAAAATGAATTTACTGTATTTTTTTCAATTTCCTAAAATCAACTATCACTTATAAACCTTTATACTATTTACTTTCTTTATACACACACACTCAAATCATGTTGAACTAACATTTTTTAAATGAAATATATAGACTACATATATTCAAACAAAATTGCATGCAAGCACAATCTATGTTTAAATCTTTAAAAAAATACTTATACAATTTCATATTTTTTTGTTGTTATTTATTTACTTAATTACTTTAATTTAGACATGACATTGAGGCGCTATTACCTAGAACAGCTTACTTACAGAAATAGTGGTATTCACTGGTATATTATAAATTTCACAAGACATAGTAAAGATATTTTTTTTGCTACAGTTAGTCATTCAATACAATTTGTTCATTAAGAACATATCATATGTACTGAACTGATGCAATGTATTTTATGTAAATAAATTAGTTTAATGGTTTTAAAGAAGGCACTGAGGATTTCAATTAAAAAAATCAATATCTAAATTCAAAACAGCGCTATATACAAACAAAGTTACTAATTTGAAGCTTTTACAAATGCAGTGAAGACCAGTCTCCTGAAAAGAAGCAGCCGAATTCGAAGAACAAAGAAGAACTAAGAAGTTACCTGTTAATTTAAGAAAAAAAGTAAGTAGAATATCACCATAATATTTGTATTATTAATCAAACATACTATAACGTTAATACAAGCTATTTTGGTGCCTAAAAATAGAGATTGTGTACCATTTTGTCCAAAAATCTCCATGTCTTAAACAGCGATTTACAGCCAGAATGGCCCACAAATTCCTATTTTTGGACACACAAATTACCCAACTGAACCGCTACAATTTTCATATTATAGAACACACAACTGTTTTAATTGTATACATTAGATTTACTATTTGTACTTTTCCACACCACTAGCTTACTTTTTTTTGTCATCTGAACCCCAGTTTAGTAACACATAAATTCAAGAATACCTATCCCTACTAGTTGTAGTTCCCAATGCAAAATCACACACCATTACATACATCTTTATCATCTTACTCAAACACTCATGCACACAGCACACATACATTCCAGAACACCCCAACCCATATCTTCTTTATTTTTTTCAACAGACCCTAAAGAATGCCTACCAAAAGTCAAGTCCGTAGAAAGCAACGCAAAAGTAGAGCAAATGAAAATAAAAGTGTCCAACATAAGCATCCATCTCTAGCAGAATTTGTAAAAAAAAGTTGAAACAAGACAGCTAATACAGTCATTTAGTGAAACACAAGAAGTTTCAAGTACAAAAACTTTGCCTCCTCTATCAAAATGTAAAACAAACCAAAAAACAATTAACAGAAAATCAGCTATCACTACAGATAAAACTACTTCTTCAAATTTTAATATAGTGCAAAGTAAGCATACCAAGAAAAGTATTTTAGCCAAAATGTACCGTCACAAAGTCCTTCAAAATCTTATAAAAACAGGAGAGAAATCAGGTTCAATGCTTAAAACCTATCGTAGGAAATTAATCTTAGAAGCTTTGATGGACAGTGCAATTCTTCTCAAAAGAAAGTTATTTATTTTACTGTTAAACAAAATGAAACCACTAACAAAACTAATAACTAAATTACAAAAAAGACTTCTCAATAAGCGAAATGTCAACAGAAAGAACTTCTTAAGTATCTGTGGAGGTGAATGGAATCACACTACGAGCACAGAACCATATTTTAATGAAGAAGCGTACAAACAAAAGCAAACAAATACAATTGCCATACATAGCAGTGGTCGAGGTTATGAAAAAGTGAATAATACCATAATGGAACAAGAAGTACTCCTTACAAAAATATGCCCTGAAAACTTAGAATGACCCCTCTATTCAACTGAATCAGAACGTCTAGCGTACAAATGGCCATGCACGTCAATGTGTAACATTCCCAAACAATGTTTCAAATCTTTACGCCAATTCCTCAATAAATATGTCAAAAGCAAAGACAAAATCAAAATTAAATTACTGCAAAATATGGATACCTGTCCAGTGCGCAAGTACACAGGACTACAAGGACATTCATTGGCCTGCATTACAGGACCTACTTGTAAAACCACTTTCCATGATATCAAAAGGATATCAACACATCATTCCACTATAAGAAATCTAGTCTATAAACTGTACGATGCTAAAAGTCCTGCTTTAGCACTAGCAAAGTTAAATAACATCCTTCTACATGGTACAGCAAAAGACCTACTTGAAGAAATTCACTATATCCAGAAAAAATATTTTGGAAGTGAAAGCCATTTATAGAATGAAATAGCTTTAAACCAATTAAGCAACAATTCTACACATGGCAACCTTTTGCTAAACACATACAAAAAAGAAATACTAAAATTTAAAAGTACATCAGCTGAAGTACCAAACCATGTATGTGTATGGTGCCGTAGAACTTTTTATAAAAGTAACACAAAAACTGTAGACCTATCATACAAAATAGAAGACAATGAAGATTCTAAATGGTTTGAATTAGCTCTCTACCTTGTAGCAGAAAACAAATACGAAATAACTGAGCCCTTAATACTTTGCAGTTACTGCACTACAAAACTTGACAACAACCAAACTCCTTCACGTGCTATCACAAATAATTTGGAATTATACCCAGTACCAAAACCCCTACAACAACTTAATTTATACGAGAGCATCATAATTCAAACATTACACCCATTTCAAGCAATAATACGCCTTCAACCAAAAACAGCAAAATTACCTCCCTCTGAATTGGTAAAAGGCATTCGTGGAAAAGTAGTTTATTTACCATTAGATTTAAAAGAAAATGTGCATACTCTAGGAGTGCAACGTCCTATGCAGCAATCTTTAATTATCTTAGTAAATGGAGTACCTACAAAAGACAAAAAAATATGGCAACAGCTGGTAGATTTATATAAAGTTAGACAAGCCTTCCAATATCTTAAAGAGAATAATGAATATTACAAAGAAATTAATATTGAAGAAAACTTGAAAGATACAACTGAAATAATTCAAGAAACACAAGAAGCTGGTCAATTTGAGCTACTAGATCCTGCTACAATATCAAATGCTTTAGACCATTATACAATTCATCCTTTGCACTGTAATGACACCGTAGAAGATGTACTGGAAACTTACCAAATGCGTCAAACAAAAGGATCGCCAATCAGCATATGGGAAAAAAGTATAGAAGCATGTGCTTTTCCTCTACTCTTTCCTACTGGCAAAGGAGGAAGGTATGATGATAGACCTATTCAAATATCAGCTTCATTATACTGCTCATTACGGATGTATTCTGAAGATCCACATGGGAATGCATATTCCACCTACTCTTTGAAAGTGAACTAGCAACTTTATGTTACGGAGTTGCACACATATTAAAATCAGGATCACACTTTCAAAATATGACAGCTACACAATTATTAGAAAAAGTGCAACAAAAGGATGAGGTTTTACAATCAAATATTACAAATCTATTAGCAAATATGCGTGGTACTAAAGAGTACTGGTTTCGACGTCATGGAGATGTACGTTGTATGATCAGAAACCTTGGCCCACCCACTTGGTTTGTTACATTAAGTTGTGCAGAATATGCATGGGAAGATTTACATGATTTCCTACGCATATCAAATAAAAACAAAACAAACATAGATATACTAACACCTGGAGAACTTTGTTCTTTGGATCCTGTTAATGTTTCAAGATATTTTCACCATTGCTTCATTGCTATGCTACATTTTATTTGTAATAAAACTGTTCCTGCCCTTGGAGAAGTGCAACACTTCTTTTGGAGAAAAGAATACCAATCCAGAGGAGCACCACATATCCACATGCTTTTATGGATTAAAGATGCTCCTAAATTTGGTCAAGACAGTGATGCCACTGTTTTACAGTTTATTGAAAAATATGTCACTTGTGAAATTCCATCAGAAGCCACAAATAGTGATCTTCATGCACAAATTTTACAATTTCAAAGACACAAATGTGGAAAATATTGTCGTCGCAAATACAAAAACAAAGGGAAATACTACACCAAATGCCGATTTGGTTTCCCTAGACCAGTTACAAATACAGGCCAAGTGAACAACCTCATGTCTTCAGTTAGACATAGTGTTAAAGGTAAGTCACCTAAAAATACATATTACATAAAAAGAAAAGAAGAAAAATATATCAATGATTATAATGCAATCATTGCCCACTTATGGAATGCAAACATAGATGTGCAGTACATTGCAGACAATTCTACTGCAGTTGCACGATATGTCACAGCATACTTAACTAAAGCAGAAACGACAGCTCCAAGACCTCTGAAATGACCTGTCATCAGATAAAACAGTATCTCAGAAATTATACAGCTTGGGCATAAAAATTCTCACCCATAGAGAATGTGAATCATATGAAGCAGCTGATCGTTTAACTGGTACTGCATTGTATGGTGAATCTGAAAATATAGTATGGCTAAGTCCAGCTAAATCTAGAAAAAGAGTTCTAAAATCATATGAAGATATAGAAACAATAGCCAAACATGATCCCAACAGCCAAGACATTTTAAAAAAACAATTTATTGGACACATACTACCCAAACAGAAGTAGTACTTTGGAAAACATGTGTCTATACCACATAGCCCAAAACTACACATACAAGAATAATATGAAACCTGATGAAAAAAAAGAACCACTAATAATAAATGAGGCAGAATTAGCTATGATAGGAGTAGAAAACACCATGTGTCAGTATGAAGATAAGGAAGACTTAACTATACTACAATCAAAACTAAACAATGAGCAAAGTAGCATTTTTCAAGAAGTAACAAAACAAATTGCACATGGTGTAAAACATGAAAATAAAGAATGTTCCTGCCATAATTATAAACGTATACTACTGTACGTCAGTGGTGAAGCTGGTTCTGGCAAAACATTCCTAATCAAAATCATTTGTAAGTTCCTTCAACAATTGACAAGCAACAAACTGTCAGCTGTTGTCACTGCCCCCACAGATTTAGCTGCCTACAACATAGGCGGTGTTACATTACAACGATTACTACTATTACCAGTAGAACATCAGAACAAATTAGACTATTACAAACTTTCTGCAGAAGCTGCAATGGAATTACGCAGAGTGTTGAAACAAATGAAAATGCTACTAATAGATGAAGCGAGCATGGTCTCCAACCTGATGTTAGCTTTGATTCACCTCAGATTACAAGAAGTACTCAAAACAGACTATGAAGAGCTCTTTGCAGGAAAACACATTATTGTTTTTGGAGATCTGCTTCAATTAACACCAGTAAAAGGTGAGCCTATTTTTAAAACATTAGGACACAAACTCTGCCGTAAAACTGTTGGCAGCATTGGAAATGTCAACCTTTGGCAACATTTCCAATACAGAGAATTAACAGAAAATGTGGCAATCTGCAGATCTCACTTATGCCAACATTTTAAAAAGTATCAGAGTTGGTATACTTTCTAAAGAGCAATATTGAAAACCCGGCACATTAATGCACTTTATGGCGATAATGCATGTGCTACAGATGTTATGGAACAATTAGCCCACAAAAATGTCAATTGTATGCCCTTAATGCCAACTCTTGCAAGCGTTTCAAATTCAATTAAATCATGCTAAGTAAAGAAATGCAACCAATCATGGAAATTAGCGCCACAGACAACTTAGAAAAATCAATCTCAAACACAGCAGGCTTAGAAAAGATATTAAAATTATCCTTAAATTGCAGAGTAATGCTTAAACGTAACCTTGACGTGGACCAAGGACTAGTTAATGGAGCACTGGGTACAGTTGTTGGCTTTCAAACATACCCACGCAACAACAAAATTCAGTTTGTCAATATACTCTTTGACAAACTTTCAGAAGTAAAAAGGATAGGACGCTCAACAGCTAGATTCCTTCTCTTCAAAGATATGTATGTACGCAGAGAACAATTTTCTCTAACTCTTGCATACGCAGTCACGATTCATAAATCACAAGGTCTTACCCTAGACAAAGCAATGACAGATATTGGTAACAGTCTTTAAAGAAGGCATGAGCTATGTAGCACTATCACGCTTACGTACACTTGACGGTCTATTTCTAATCAACTTTGATGCAAGTAAAATAAACGCTGATATTCCTTGCATTTTAGAATACAATAGACTTCGCTCACTATACACCCCCACCTAAACACATATTCTGTTCCACAAAAAGTAAAACGTTATAAAAGAAAAATAAATCAAACAGAAATGCAACAGGATGTCACTGCAAATCCTCCAAAGAGAGTAAAAGAAACTAATACTTCATCAAGTACCACAAGCAAAAAAGAATCAATTAGGGAAAGTAAACCAGGTACTTCTTTAAAGAAGGAAGACAAACTCCAAAAAAAGCAGTTAGATACAGAACTACCTGGACCATTTAAATTCTCAAATATAGTTGGTGTAAATTGCTACGCAAATGTAGCAATGAATATTCTATTTCAATTACCACCAATTGTTGACAACATTTACTTACACAGTACAGACCCATTGTGTTTGCAAATGTTAGTACTTCACAGAAATGCAGCAAACAATCCTGACAACACGTATAGTGTTTATGGAATAAGACAACAATAGGACTACTGTGCTGGAATGGTGAAATTCACTATAAATTCACAGGAAGATCCACAAGAATTTCTAATGTACTTACTACAAGTACTGGAAAACAAAAACATACCTATAAATGAAATCTTTCAGATTTCATACATGTGGAAACATACATGCACTCTCTGCAACAATGTGACAAGACGAAATCCCCAATGAACGCTTCATATATATATATATCAATACCAAATTGTGAATCCATTCCATTTCAGCGACTTGTACAAAATGCAAACTATGGTAGATTATGCTCTACCTGCAATTCAGATAATCGCTCCACGTTAGTAATACAAACACATAGTAAATACATAATACTAATGCTTCTACGTTACAATGCAGATGGTACCAAAAACAACTGCAAGCTGACTGGATTCACACATGGTCAAATATCACTTGGTAAGAAAACCTTCACAACAATAGGTACAATCTACCACGCAGGAGCCACAACCAATGCAGGGCACTGCACTGCATATATAAAAAAGAAATGTGGATGGTTTGAATGTAATGATAGTACCATTACTCTAAAGCAGAGATTACCAGGAAATCTTACACACGCTTATTTGATGTTCTTAAAACCAAAATTTGATAACTAAACTGTATTTAAACCCTAAGTAAACTTGTGTTAAAAAAATATAAACTGTTAGAATACTCCAAAAGCTATCTAACTGCTCAAAGATTCTACAACAACTAATCAGATAAATGAATAGCACTAAATAAGACCAAAAAATACACAGTTAGAATACGCCAATTGGTATCTAACTGTCCCAAAATTTAACAATATTCAAATAGATAAATCAATACCACTAAAATATATCAAAAAAATAGACAGTTAGAATACGCCAATTGGTATCTAACTGCTCCAAAATTTTATAATATCAAAACAAATAAATAATATGTTACTGCTCCAAAAAAATACAACAAGCCAAAGTATAAAGCATTAGCCAGAAACAACAAGTGAACACTGAAAGCAAACAAACAAATAAACTGTAGCATAACAGAAAAAGGTTTTTTTTAATCCAACATGGATTTTTTTTTCTCCCACAGACCCAATGATTTTAGCAACAAATACAGAAACTGAGCAAATTGCACAGTACTCTGATTTGTAATATACTAAATATGAGGGTCCAAAAAAAAAAAAAAGTATATTGATTATACAATGTAATAAGTCATTACAAAATACTAATACTAACATGCTATTTTCGTTTATCACAGAAATTAACACGAAATACATGTACTCCGGTTACCAGACCAAACAGTAAGTATACAATAATAAGGAGAACCATAGCAGCATATCACATCCATAGTATCGAATACCTTTGTTCCTTATACATTTGTGATTTCACCCAAAGTTATAAGCAAATATGAACGTGATATGCTGCAGTGGTTGTTGCCAGGGCATAGAGTCTTGGGTGCATGACCAAATGGCCATGCACCCAAGACTCTATGCCCTGGCAACAACCACCGCAGCATATCACATCCATAGAGTCAAACATTTCAACTATGGTCTATGGAAACTTTTAATGTCCGCGGACATTATGAGTGTTCTTAGAACACTTTCAACTTGCCAGCGAACAATACGGGCAACGTTTTCAGGACACCATGAGTGTTCTAAGAACACATTCAACTTGACAGAGAACAATACGAACAGCATCTTCAGGACACCCCCTACGAACATTTCAGAACAACGCGAGAGTTCTTAGAACACATTCAACTTGACAGAGAACAATACGGACAGCCTCCTCAGGACACCCCCATTTTGTTTATTTGCGAACATTTCAGGACACTGCGAGTGTTCTTAGAACACATTCAACTTGCCAGCGAACAATACGGACTACGCCTTCAGGACACCCCCTACGAACATTCCAGGACACCAGGAGTGTTCTTAGAAACGTCTTCAGAACACCCCCATTTTGTTTATTTGCGAACATTTCAGGACACCGCGAGTGTTCTTAGAACACATTCAACTTGACAGAGAACAATACGGACAGCGTCTTCAGGACACCCCCTACAAACATTCCCCGGACGCCGCGAGTGTTCTTAGAACACATTCAACTTGTCAGCCACAACCCCCATTCATATTTGCGAACATTTCAGGACACAGCAAGTGTTCGACAACGTCTTCAGAACACCCCCATTTTGTGTATTTGCGAACATTTCAGGACACCGCGAGTGTTCTTAGAACATATTCAACTTGACAACGAACAATACGGACAGCGTCCTCAGGACACCCCCATTTTGTTTATTTGCGAACATTTCAGGACACTGCGAGTGTTCTTAGAACAGTTTCAGTTTGCTTGCGAACAAAACGGACACATATTGAGTCCTCAGAACACCCCCCATTCAGTTTATTTAGAACATTTCAGAACACCTGTGATGTCCGCAGACAAATCGAACACAAAAAGAACGTCGTAACACATAGAAAACACAACTTTCATCCTATCTGATACACTCCCACCCTCCCCAAACACTCCTACACACCAACACACTCTACTAAATACAAATTTTGAACAAAGTTTCACCGCGCTGTCCGCGGACGACCGCGAATCCAAGATGGCGGGCGCTACCGAAAATCTGACACGCTTCACGCTCCACGCCGTCCAATCAGCGAACACGTTGCATGTCCGCGAACATCACGCAAGCCGATTGGCCAATCAGGACACTGTCCGCGGAGCGAACAGGGAAGTGTGTCCGCGGACCGAACACAGATATCACTAATTTGTTTTTACCTACTTTTTGGTCATTTTAAAAAAAAAACGCTGCTCCTGTTCCAAATTCGGTGAAAATCAGTCCAGCGGTTTGGGCTGTAGACGGGAGCAAAAAATGTTTCCCATTCAGTCTATGGGAAAAAAAAAGTTTTGGGACACCCCCCCTATAACTTTACCCCCCCTGGACGAATCCTCACCAAACTTTTCAGAGTGACCCAAATACTTTTTTTGCAAAGTTTGGTGAGGATCCGTCCAAGGAGAGCGAAGTTATAAGCCGCCCAAAAAGTGCTCTTCCTATGGAAACAGCAATTTAACCATAACTACATGGCCACTAACGTGGCCATGTAATATATATATATATATTTAATTATATATATAATTCTTTTTTTTTTTTTTTACAAATGGAAGCTCCTTGGCTCTAGCCAACGTCATGTGGCTCTGTTTCTGGACTGGATGGCTTTCTTGTTCACTCCTCTTAAATAGAACAGGTGGTTCCACAAGTGTAACACTCTGAGCAGTGACCATAAATTAGAAAGAACAGGAGTTACAAATCATTTGTCTTTCTGGAATTGTATATAATAATTGCTAGACTCATTAATGGTTTATTTCAGGCACACGTCAGGGGGTGAGTCACTGATTTAGTGTGTTCTTAAAGACCTTAAATTTACAATACAGAAAAAAAAGTCCAAAAAGCATTTAGAGTAAAATAAGCATCCATTTCGGATTATGTATTTAGCTTTTTGCAAGTTGCAGTTATAGCATGTTTTTTTCTGCGGTTGTTTCTGTTACGATCACCAAAAGACATTCCATCTCGGTATCCTAGGTAACTTGACAAAAGGCTTGTGCCTAAAAGCTTGTGTACAGTGTAGAAATGTTTAACCATAGCACATAAGTGGGCTTTGATTTCATTGTGCCACAATTAATGCTTTGTTGTGATATGTCTACTTTCCTATCTCCCCTATCTCCCTGACATGCTGTTCAGGATGTTTATTTGCATGTATCAGTTAAAGAGTGCCCAGAGTGCGGGATTCTGTGTGCGTGTGCTGCATTCGCTGCGCTAATCTAAATTCTTTAATTCAGTATTATGAACCCTCCCAATGGTAAGTATTTTGCCAACCTCGGAAACCTGAAAAGTAGGTCCATGCAGGATTGACATGTGTCCAACTTTGCACCAGACCTGCAGATGAAATGGCCTGCTGTTAAATCTGAGTTACCAGTTTAATGGTATCCACTACAGAGGGCCTCATTAGAAGTATGCCGGTCCGGAAATAGCAGTGCCGGTATATCCGTACCGGCACCTTTTTCCGGACCGGCGTGGTCCGAGTCGTGAAGCCATTAACACTGGCATCGCAAGTGACCCACCGCACCCGGCAACACCGCTGCCGGTATCTGCGGAGACACGCAGCAGCCGTGCCTCAGATACCGACATGTGTAATAAGTGCACATTCTGAAGTACACAGGCACGCAATCACCGGCATGGACTTGCCGGTAACAACGTGAAAATGATGCCGGAAACACCAGCATCGCGGACCAGGCGTTAAGTGCTTTCTGGTGTGTAGAAACATACCACAGGTGTTCAAAATCAGCACTGGTGGACCCAATGGGCTGTACCACAGCACAAAAGGACCACTCCCACACCCCTTCCAACACCACACTGCTAGCAGTAGCTGTAGCAGTACTGGAGCTGGAAGCCATGCCTGCAGAGCTATTAATTGAAGAGGCATTGAGGCGGAGGATGCAGCGGAGGCGCTTGAGGAGAAGGAGGGCCATCATGGCCCAGCAAATCCCCAATGTCCAGCCGGTTGCAGCCTGCATGCAGGCACCAATCCCTTGCTTAAGGACCACACCATTCGACCTCAGCCCAGGTGAGATCCACACCCTGTACCGGCTAGACAGGGACACCATCACTTCAATAGTGGACCTGATCCATGACGACCTGGTTAGCATCTTCAATATCCGCACAGCAATCACCCCCTTGCTGAAGGTAGTGTCTGTGCTACACTTTTCTGGCCACAGGCACATACCAGCACACTGTTGGTAAGCTGCATGGCATTTAGCAACCCTGTTTCACCCGTGTGCTATACCAGGTGATTGATGCACTCCTGTGTCACATACAAGACCACATCAGTATGCCTAGGACTGCTGATCAGGTAAATGCCACACAAATTGCTTTCCATACCCTTGCAGGCATGCCTAACATCATTGGTGCCGTAGACTGCACACATGTGGAGCTGATGGCCAGGCATGCTGTGGAGGCAGTGAACCGAAACAGGAAGCTCTTTCATTCGCTGAACGTGCAGATGGTGTGTGATACCCGCCACCTCATCACCCATTGCTGTGCAAAATATCCCGGGTCAACACACGACTCCATGGTGCTGCGCAACTCCACGCTGCCTCGGTACATGGAACGACACGCTGGACAGCATACCTGGCTGCTGGGTGTGTCTAACTACTAGGCCATGTGCTGTGTTGAATTGGGGGCAGGGGCCAGTAAACAGCATAGCATACCTGGCTGCTGAATGAGAGTAACTACTAGGCCATGTGCAGTGTTGATTTGGGGGGGACGGCAGTAAACAGCATAGCATACCTGGCTGCTGGGTGAGTCTAACTACTAGGCCATGTGCATTGTTGTATTATGGCCCAGTATGCCATCCATGACCTGTGGATGTGCACACTGCATGCATGAATCCATCATTACACCCACAGCAATTACCTGAAACTATTACAAAACCTCCATGTAAGTGCACATAGGGCGGCAAAAGGGGAAGGCAGATAAAGAACAAGAGTAAGGAACATTATTACTGATAACTGTAAAAACAAGTACACCTCAAACATTGAAGTGGAGATGACCCCACTCAGTGTTGGGAGTGCATGAAATGTGCAAGTGTGTAGGTGTTACTCAAGGTGCAACACAGTAGTAGCATGGCAGAGTACAAGTCCTTGACAGGCGTGTATCCATGTATGAAAAATACCCAGTGCATACATAACCACATCTATCCTGTACAGCGAAAAACTAAAAAACATACAGAATGCACCTCACCATAGTGACAATGACAGGCACAAACACAGTGAAGCAAAACCACAACTCATTATGCACAGCCAGAGAATACTGAAGCACCCACCCACAAAAAAACATGTTGCTGCACACAAATTGGACACGTACAATGCCTGTCACAATCACACATGCATTTCCTGGAAATGCTAAATGTACCGTCGTACATGGCCATATAGCTGGAATTAATTTGTAGCATATTGATGACATTTCCATCCATTCCATGAGTGTCAGTTGTACAAAAAGGGTCAGAGGTCATTTTATCTGTGAATGCCCCATGTGAATGCCACTGCACAACACCCAACCCCTCTGCATCCTACGCATTCTGACAAAGGGCCGTTCTGGTACCCAAAAATGTACATATGCTAGCTATTCTCATTTATGCTTGTGCATATTTGACTTCTCAAATGAACACTATACAACCTGTGCCAACACGAAATGACCAGTAAATTGACATGTACACTTATTGTTGCGCCCGTGCAGGTGATGCTGGATATCCCCTAATGCCATGGATGATGACCCCCGTCAGGCAACCCCACAACATCCACGAGCAGGCATACAACCGTGCTCATGTATGTACTCGCTGCACAATTGAACAGACTTTTGGCTTGTTGAAGGCTTGGTTCAGCTGCCTCAGCAGATCAGGGGGAGTACTCATGTACAGCCCTGAAAAAGTTGGGGAAATTGTGCTTGCCTGTGCCATGCTGCACAACATGTGCATTATGCGCAACATCCCTCTGCCCCCCGACATGGACATGCACCCACCAGAGGCTGAGGACGACAGTGACGATGAGCTGGCTATTTCACCGCGCTGCAATGGCAAGAATGGACGTGTCACACGTGAAGACCTCATACACCACTACTTGTGAACACCTATTACACACACGGCACAGGACATAAAGAACACTGGGCACTGTACATGAATAAATGCACTCATACTGAAAGATCAATGTCCAGTCATGATTTATTTTTCAACACCAAATATATTGTGACAAAACAATTATTTACATTAGTGAAAATCCTTAACTCTCTCTACAATCCCACCCAACTATCCCTCCCCACAACCCATCCCCAACTATCCCCACACCCCCTCCCCAACTATTCTCACACCCCCTCCCCAACTATCCCCACACCCCCACCCAATCTGTCCCTACCGACACCCACCCAATCAGTGTCCTATTTCTGTCCCCTTTTAGGCTCATGGGTGCAGCCTTCTGCTGGCCGAGACTGCCGCTCAGAGCGACGCCTTGGCCTGCTCTGAAGGGAACTCCCTGTAGTGGAACTTGTGGAAGGAGCCATTGGCATCGGCATGTGCCTTTGGTCCACGAGGGCCTGCAACAACATGGCGATTGTCTCAACCAGGGAGGACATCACACTATTCCCCTCCCTCACACGCCGTGCCAAATGCAAAATGGCACCTGTGGTCCTGCCCTGTGACCGCGCGGACCTCCTAGAGCTGGCCTGAAGACCCTGCCACATGAGCTGGAACTCATGCATTGGACCATTGAATCTAGGGATTCCTGACCTGCCTCCATTCTAGACAGGTGCCCCTCAATATCCCTGACATTGCGTTGCGGTAGGGGTTGGGGACTCATTGGGTCCACGGCACTTAAGCCTTCAGCCTCCTCATAGCTGTGGTCTGTTTCCAGGCTTCCTACTCCACCGTCATCCCCAGTGTTGTCATCTGGACCCCTTTGTGGACCCTCTTGCGGATCCCCTTGCGAAATCGGTGCAGGTGCCTCCGGGTTGGGTGGTGGCTGGGGTGGAGGTGCCTCCAGGTTAGGAGGTGGCTGGGGTGCAGGTGCCTCCTGGATGGGTGGTGGCTGGGGTGTAGGTGCCTCCTGGATGGGTGGTGGCTGGGTTGCAGGTGCCTCCTGGTTGAGAGGTGGCTGGGGTGCAGGTGCCTCCTAGATGGGTGGGTGGTGGCAGTGGTGCATGTGCCTCCGGGATGGTGGGTGGCTGGTGGGATGCAGGAGTTGTTGGCCTCTCACGCCTGCCGGAGGATGCAGTCGAGTCCTGTGTGGATGTGGTGGTGGTCCATCACCGGCGTGGCCTGGTGGGCCGGGATGTGCTCGGCTGTTCCGCCTCATTTACAGATGTGCTTATGGGGGTCAGAAAGGTAGGGCATCAGTGATAGGTGTTTGTTCATGAGACAGACATAAGTGCTAGTACTTTCAGCTGACAATGCTGTGTCATGGATATGGTGGTGGACATGACATGGTGCACACATGCCTGTGTTGGGGATGTTGTGCGGGTGCATGCGTGGAGTGGCAACATGGTGTGTGCAGTTGCTGTTGCGTGGTGTACTGGTGTTTCCCGGTTTGGGTGTTATGGGTGTGCCACACAAGCTGTATGAAATGGTGTTGTGGCTGGTTGTGACATGGATGTGTTACACATGTGACTGCTGCCTATGGCACTTACTGCGTTGGTGTGAGATTTGCGGGATGGGGCGTGGTGGATGGGACGAGTGGCCCACATGTATCATTGATGTGTGCGGCTGGTCGTTTGCTGGTGGTGGAGGTGCTTGTGACTGACGTAACGTTGGCCATGTGCTTGCAAGGCGGGGACAACAGAGGTTGGGCTGTGTCAGGGGATGTGTGTCTGAGTGCCAGCAAGTGTATCTTTTGAGGGCGATACAGGGGGCCTGTGTGATATGTGAATGGTGCATGAATGTGGTTTGGCTGCAAGGTCTATGTGGATGTGTGCTACCAGGTTGAAGGGATGGTGGCCGCAGCAAGGCTGTACTGGCGTTGGGCACTACATACTTGACATGTTTGCCTTCTCTATTGTATACAGGGTACAAGGTGGCTGATCTGGCATTGGGCTTACGGGTACTCTCCAGCCTCATCCGATGTCACACCTCCATCCTCCGCTGCATCTACTCCCTCAATGGCCTCGAGGTTCAAGACGCTGCTGCATGTCTTCTCCCATGGCTGCAGGTGGATGGGAGATGCAGGGCCGCCTCCTGTCCCATGCCCTGGATGCGATGTTCTGACAGGAGGTTTCGCACCTTGAGACGTAGATTGTCCCACCTTTTGTGGCAGCCCCGTACTGTTCTTGGTGTTGTCCCGACTGCCATGACCTTCCGGGCCACCTCCTCCCAGATTGACTTCTTGCGCATTTGTGCCTGCTGCTGTAGGTTGCTGCTGAATACCTCATCAGCATGCTTGACTAGCATGTCGGCCAGCATGTTTAATTCAGCCTTGCTGAAATGCGGCTTGCGCCTCTGTGCTGCAGGTACCCTGACAGATATGTCTCTGGTTGATTATCTGTACCTGGGATGTGGCTCTCACTCCTGTGCACAGAGGATTGCAATGGATTGTGTTTTGTTAATGGCCGCCAGTCCATTTCCTGTTCCGGCAATCACGTTATTTCCAGTCACGGTAATAACAGCACCAGTAACAATGGTGCCGGTGAGTCCGGTAACGTGGAGCCGGATTCAGAATACCGGCACTGAGGGTGCTGGTGTGGGGTTTTTTGGGGGAGTTTGGTGGTATTATCGGCATGCCAGTGAACTGTTTTTGGAATGCTGGAAAGCGTGTGCACGTTGACATGGAATCAACCATTGATTCCGGCAGCAATGCCGCACGGACACAGTAGCACCGGCATGCCAGTAATTATGAATTCTTTCCAGCATACTTGTAATGAGGCCCAGAGTGTAATTTGCTTTCTGACTTTGAGAACATTCAGACATGTAATTGCTAATTTTACAATAGCCGGTAATATAGCAATAGTCAGTAAGATAGCTCAGGGGGTTGAGCGCTCACTACTTTAATATGTGTGTGCGTGATCGGCAGGTTGCAGGTTTAAATCCTGGCAAGGGTATCTCAGCCTTTCATCCTTCCGAGGGTGATAAGAGTACCAACACTGGTTGGGTTTTATTGTGTGTATATTTGTTCTACATAAAGCGCTTAAGCGGAAGTGCTTTATAATAACACATCATTATGATTTGGCCTTGGACGTCCGCTTGCTTTCACAGTAATTTGGTAATATGGGTCTATACACACTGATTTTCACGATACATATGGTGATAAATTCTTGTATGAAATGTATATCACATTACAGTAATATCATAACCATATTTTTCGTAGTGTACTTAGGAACAATGCTATGTGATGCCACTACCTGTTTTATCAAGGGGTGAAAAGGTCTTGTTCCATCTTTTCCCGTGATGTCGCTTTGGGGTGTGGTCAATTGACCTCACTTCCTGTGATGTCATCAGAGGTCAATTCCGCTGTCCCTGACATTTTGGTGACATGACGTCCCTGCATCTGACAAACATCTTTCATAAAATGATTGACTTTTAACTTTGGTCAAATGCATAATTTCACCACAGGTGCTATATTGTTAAGGGGGCAGGACTAGCCCTTCTCGGCATGACTGCTATAATTTTAACACTAACACTACTCAGATGGGTTACTTTCAATTTAATAGGACAGTATTGAAACATCTCAGCAAGGTTGCTATACTATTAATTACCATATTCCTACTTCTCAGCAGGGCAGCTCCACTTTTAATGGAACACTACTAGCATTTCCTGGCAGGCCTACTATGTAGTTTTAATGGGGCACTATGATTCCTTCCCAACACAGGTTTTAAGTTCTTTTATGGGAACCTACCAGCCCTTTTGAGCAGGGCTGCTATACTATTAATGGGATAGTACCAATACTGTTGAATAGGACTGCTATGCTTTCTAAGTTATGTTAGGTATATTGTATAGCGCAAAAATTCCACACAAAGCAGTAGCTTAAGGTCATTCACATGAAGTGATGAAATATTGATGATTAATCATGCTAGAATGCACTAAACAGCTGAGTTTTCAGCAGAGACTCATGTCACTGTAAAATTGGTAGAGTGTAGGGGGATGGACAATATGGAACAAAACTCACATCTTGATCCTTTTTGGTTAAACAGCGATATACAATATATATCTTGATATTGTTTAAGTGGGTTAAATGCTCAGTTGTAAGCCAACTACATGTAAACAGTAAATGCAAAACACAAAACAGTAAATGCAAAACACAACTCAAACATTAATTGTCAGTTAATCCACACTAAAATTGCAATTGATTCAAAAGGACATAATTTCAAAAATAATGGCAATACTAACAAAAAATTGGATACACATCCCTATATACACTGAAGTAGGCCTTAAGTGACATGTTGTCATATTGATTTGTCATCATCTTAATTTAATGGGTGACAGATATATGTGTGTATATATATATATATATATATATATATATATATATATATATATATATATATATATATATATATATATATATATATATATATATAGAGAGAGAGAGAGAGACAGGTAGTTGGCAAAAAGGTTAACTATTTTAAGATCAATTATCTAAAACAGGGAGTACAACGGACATCAACTGACATCTCACTGCATGGTCTCTCAATTTGCTTCAGAAAAAAACATAATACTTATATTAAAAACTTGTCATTGATGTTGTTAACCTACGTATTTACTAACGTCATCCTACGTGGCAAACTACAAAATCCTATTGAAAAGAGTGATTAGTTCTAAGGGAACATCTAAGTATACGTTCTATACTAGTCTAGGGAAATGATAGGCTCCTTAACATCAGTTGGGGCAACTAAGCCCTCCCCTAAAACAGGTCACTATGAACGTCACTAAATACACAACGTCCCATTAGTTACACAAACTCTAGGGCCCTTAATTATGTGGCCCCCTACGATTGGTTGACACTCTTACATCCATCAGTACTTTTCCACCTACGTTAGCAGCACGCAGGCTAGACTTCCAGGGGCTGGTAAACTGGTCATAACCATAGCTTCCCACCAATTAGCATATCATCTATCATCACCTCAGTGGTCTGCTGTCAATTAAGGCTTTGCACTAGTCCTTGGAAATGTTTGCTGCTCTGGAGAATTCAGGGGAGTGAAGGCACACCCTGCCTTCCTGCGTAGGTGTGGTTCGTCATGTTTGTCCAACTTCATCCTTCCACGTGACTGAAGACCACAATTCTGAGCTCTGGTGCATTTAAAATGGTATTACCCAAATTGTTCGTTTACAATTGTTCGAATGAACAATTGACCGAATTTAAAGGGTCACAATTGACCTTTTCACAATTGACCGAAATATATATATATATATATATATATATATATATATATATATATATATATATATATGGGTGTTGGGGGGTTTGGCTTTGGATGGGGATTGTGGGAGGTTTCCCCCTACATATATGGTACAATTGACCTTCACAATTCAGTCAATTGTAAAAAGGTCAATTGTCATTCGAACAGTTGTAAAACGAACAATTCGTATACAACCTTTAAAATACAATTTTTTAATAGACCTCGGACAACTTCCTTATTTTTGTCCAGGTCTTCTGAACAGGAGTTTTGTTCTTTCACACGATTTGTAACTAATGTCTGTTCATCCCAGTCCGATAAGACCTTGGCTTCTTGGGGCTCATCCAGCCTCGCCTATCTGAGATCCGCTTCTGTAACTCAATTGCTTTTTCAACTGCAACACACTGAAAAGGCCTTCCATCTCTGGTCTAGCACTGCTATAACACGTAGTGGAAACATCCATTCTTTACTTGCTCCTATATATGTATACATTGGCGCTTGTCGCAATCTATTCACTGCATATCTAGCCTCAAGAATACTTAGTCTGCTTGTGTTTCTTTGCATGTGTACACGTGTAAAAGGATTTGATATCTTCATCGTTTCTGTAGCATAAGCCTCTTCATCTTGAACCCAAGATGTCACTTATATTTGATACTTTCTTGATGCCTTATAGAATATCTGCATTCTCTTGTCTCTGCATCTCTTCTATATACATCAGGCTTGCTTCGTGTGACATCACCATTCTGCTCGTTCATTCATTGGTCCTGCTTCTTTTGGGATTGCATTCAAATGACCATCATACTGTCGTGTATGCAGGTATGGCTTTCTCAATGTGAACCTTGCTTCCAGGATTCTTCTTGGTATCTGTATTTTCAATGGTACTGCACGTGTATCACACTCTGGTTCCCAACATATAGGCAATATGGGCGAGATGGTTGAGGTGGGGGTACTTGGCTCCTTCTCTGCACTCCTCCCTCTGGGTGATTCATCGACCACTTGCCCATCATCTTTCATATTTAGACATCCTCCTTTAAATAAATGCATCCAGCTGATTTCACATGCTCATCCTTATTCCAAGTCATGAGCATGCACTGACCACTTGGACTGCAATAGATGAATTTTCCCACATACTTCTTATGTTTCTTTGGATACAGGAACTTCGTTCCCTCAGGTGCATGGATACTGGCCTTCACAAAGTCTCTGATTTCTTCATCTCTCAGATCTCTGGCCTTCCATCCTGATTCAACATCAATCATGATTCTCATTCCTATGGCTTTCTTTGCAGTCTTCTTGCATTGTGAGATTATTAAGCTATTCAACCAATATTAGCACATTGACATGCCATTTGAAGCCCACCCGTGTAATGTGTAAATTACATCAGTGATTGTACTATATGATGTTCGGTCTATAAATAACCTGTGTAAACTGTACAATTTGTATGACTAATGCCAAAGCTGTCTGTAACCACGCCATGATACCCCAGGGTCTGGGTGTGTAAAAAAAATGATATAAATAAATAATTACATAAAATTAGCCTAATCACACAGAATCCAAGCAACACTATCACGATCGGGGACAAAGAAACTTGAACATTTCTGCCGTCCATTGTGCAACCCAAGAAAATAGCGCTCCAAACCAGCTATCATCAGCAATGTCTTCCACTTTGTCTATCATCTGAACGTGTAGCTTCATCAGCATCTCTATGGCCTCTGTTAAGGTCCCATGAGAAGGTATGAATGTGCAACATGATTCCCCGATTTTTGCACAAACACCTCCATCCATAGCTGTAATCATGTCCAGGACATATCTATTCTGAAGAGTCATCAGTCGTTTGGCTCTCATCTCTTCTCTGATAGCATTGAATCCCTTTAAGGAAGTATTCATTGGGGGTCATTCCGAGCTAGGAGGTAAGTACCGGTAAATTCCGGCATGGCGGAAAGTACGACACTGCCCTGGTGTCAGACCGCTATTTGCGGCCCATTCCGACCTCGTGGACACGCACTTTCCGCCACGCCGGAAAAGTTCTGAGCGGCATGCCGCTAAATGACCTGCAAAACCCCCTACCGGCATGCCGCGACCCGTAAATAACAACACTGCCTTGGAAGCAGCAGCGTCTGTAGATAACGGTGACCGTAATTTAGGGATCCCGTAAATTACGGTCACCGCAAAAAAACAGAACCGGAAATTTCGTCATTGCACAGGAACGGGAAGGAGCGCGGCGGCCATCTTTAAAAACACAATCCATTGCAATCCTCATCAGCCAGCACCCTTGGGAGCAAACTGAAGTGGGGAAAAGGATCACACCACAAGGAAGAATGCCAAAAGCCCCAAAGAAGACTGCGGACCGGCTCCGCAAGCAGAAATTCAGCCCTAAAGAACTGCAGGCCATGGTGGACTACCTGGCAGAGCATGCTGACGTTGTGTTCAGCCATGACATGTGGAGAGAATCCATCATCCAGAAAAAAACATCTGGGCTCAAATCGGCCAGAGGGTGAGCGCTGTAGGCACCACCCCCCGCACCCCCAGGGACTGTCGCAAGCAGTGGGATGACCTGCGGGTGCGGGCCTCCTCTCCGCAAACCGGAGTCAGGCTATGCAGACCGGAGGGGGCCCAAGTTCCCCTGTCAGACTTGAGCCTTGGGAGGAGACATGTGCCGCATTGATTGGTACCGAATCCATTGAGGGCGTCGGCGACATTGAGTGTGGGGCAACGACGTTTGCCGAAGGAGGTGAGTGTCCAAAGTCTACACTGCCAATGGCCATTGCATGATTAAAACTCCCCCAAGGGCCATCAAAGGCACCTTCTCATGTTGCCTTCCCCCCATCCAACTAATGCAGAGCCAACTGGCACGCAATCAAGGGCCAAATGCAAGTACATAACGCACATCAACCATAGTGCATTAACTTGCACATCACATCATGCACACTGTGCAGCCAGTTTGGCAGTGTGCCAGCCAGAAACCTGCGTACATGTCATACTCATGCACATGTACCACTGCTGTTGCCACACCCAAAATGCCACAAAGCCCAATTGACAGAAATGTGAATGCAGCCATGTATGCAATTAGGACATCATACAATCACTCATGTTGGCCCTCTCTTCTACCCCCACAGGCACTGATCATGACAGCGGTGAGCCACAGTCCAGCCGCCCAACCACCTCCATGGGCAGTGGCAGGGTCCGGCGCACCCCAATCCCTCCCAGCATCGGCGCCTGCCACAATGCCCACCCCAACCTCGGCACAGTCCAGCATTTCGGGGGAGGTTGCAGCTACAGGCCCCGTGGAGAATGCGGACAGCCCTCCATCCATCTGTGGGGCGTCTGAGGATGAGTTCTATCCGACAGTCCACACCCCGGAGCCCTGCAATGTCCCGCTGGCCTCATGCAGTGACTCTGGAGATCCACAAACACCTGCCCGTAGTCCTCCTACCGACACGCAGGGGTACGAAGATCGTGGGCCAAGTCCACCAGTACAGTCCTCGCCAGAGCATGCAGGGCCAAGTCGATTGAGCGATGGATTACCATCATTTGGCACACGTCGTGCAAATCAGCTCGCTGATCAAATCAATGAGTTCATTGAGGACAACCGCCAGGCCAGGGTGCAATGGCACAATGAACTCAGGGAAATGCACCAGTCACTCACTGACAGCACTAACAGGTTGTGTGAGACAGTCACTGACAGCAAAAACCGTTTGTGCCACGTCCTAGGACGCATAGCCAATGCCCTTGAGGCTGCCCAATCAAATCTGCAGCATCAGCAGGAGGAAACGCCCTCATCAGTGGGGCCACTCCAGCAAGCCCACCAAGACGCACTATGCGTTCCATGCGGCGCAGGGACATGCCTGCCCCGGGCCCCGGGAGCAAGAATCAATAGTCAATGCTGCCACATGTGGCCTTCACGTACTACATGGGACTACTGTTGTTGAGTTGGGGGGGAGGGGGGCGGGGGGGAGGGTATTGTTGTGGAGTTGGGGGGGTTGGGGGTTGAGGGTTTGTTGTGGAATTGGGGGTAGGGGGGTGAGGGTTTGTTGTGGAGTTGGGGGGAGGGGGGTGGCTGGAGGGAATGTTCACACTCATCCTTTATTTTCAATACACTATTGGTGTTGCAAAATGTAACCGTTGTGGATATTCCTCATTGAGCATGTGTATTATGACATCTGACAGTGCATGGTCTACAAGTATACACACACCCAGTGCCCTGTGTGCTCATGTAATGCCACCCTCTGCTGACTTGTGTTCTGGTTATTATGTCCAATCATTGTTTGGCCCACGACATGTCCCTCAAGTGCACCGCCTCCATGATGCCATCTTGCCACTTCCTCCTCCTCCTTCACTCCATCTTCATGTGCTGCTAGCAGTTACATGTCAGGGGACAGAGACGCAATCCAAGGGATGCACTATTTGTTCAGCTTTACACATGACATGGGGATCTTGGACACCACATAGCAGTAGAAGGGTCCCCCACCAGTCCAGCTTCGCCAACTCATATGTGCCTTACGCAAGCCAGGTGACTGATTCATCTCCACACATGCACGGGTATGGCCAGTGTTTAAGTGCTCCCTGGGCCGGTTCTGTGGGTTACTGACAGGGGTCATGTACCATGGTGTCAAGGGACAGCCACCAACACCTGCATGTCTAGCCAATTGAGGTGTTTGAACTGTCACGGTGGAGAAATGAACTTGGCTGACATGGCAGCGTGTAACTGATGGCCATACGCACATGTCCATGGATGCATTTCGCCCATTCATGGCCACATTATGTGTCCAGTTCAATGAAATGCTGTAGGGTGGTGTGTCTACAAGATGGTCCATGAACAATGGCACGGACATCTCGTGATACATGCTTCGTTGATGCATGCAGCAGTCCTGATGTTATATCCATGTAGTGCTGTGTACTGTGTGAATCCGTAGTTGGGTGTGTTGGATGTAGTCAGTGGCTCGTAGTCTTCATACTGCTCTGATCCATACTATGGTGAATTCCAACACTCCTATGGGTGTGCCAAACCGGTGACGTGGTGTGGTATCCCTGCTGCCCTCAGTTCAATCCACTCCCAGGGATGAGTCTCCGGTGTGGTGCCAGGCTGGGGGCAGCCACATTGTGCATATGCAGTGTGTCTTCCTATATGCCCTTTCGGTTGTGGTGGCCGCCAATGAGTGGTGCATGTGTTGTGGGATTTGGCCTTGTCAGATGTTGGAAATGTTGTGTTTTCTGTGTCTTACTCCATCGATGTGGGAATCTGTACTGATGTGCTGTTGCACTGGTTCTGTGGCAGGGTGGTTGGTGGGGTGAACATCGTGCACTGGCTTCATCATTTCGACCCAGTTTGTTCATGCAGGCACCCACCTCATGGCACCAATGCACTGGCATGACACAGTCAGACGACTCACCAGGCAGCCAGGCACGTCATCCTGCATGTCGCCCCATGCAGCATGGTAGCGTGGTGATCAGCTGGCCCATTGAGTCATGAGTTGTTCCTTGATGTCGGGCCCACCCATGTGTGATGTTCTTGGTAGCGTTACATTCCATCTGCACGTAGGGGGATTGGTATTGCTTGCAGTTGCTATCCACCACCTGCATGCCATGCTGGTCCACCTACGACACGTGGGTGCTGTCAGGGGCACCCATGTCATTTGGCATGCCTGCCAATGCATGGGGGCCAACTTTAGTGTTGTATATCTCCTGGGTAGTCCATGTTAGGGATTTGTAGGCCCTTGTGTGCTTGGGCAGGTGAACCAGCACTTGTTTATGTGTCCGTGTAATGGACGGTTGTGACATGCCATGCATGGGCCCAGCTGTGTGCTGGTAGGTGCCTGTGGCATGGGTGTGCGGCACAGGCAACACCTTCAGTTGTGCCAGGATGGCATTGTGTATTTGTATGCTGCTCGCTTATCTCGTTATTTCTCGGCCCAATTATGGTGGTGATGGTGTCACAGTCAAGCTGGTAGGGGGTGTGTATCTGCTCCGGGGTTTCTTTGAGGGACCGGACATGCTGCGTGGGAATGGGGGCTGCTGGGGTGGTGACGGAGGCTGCACTGGTGCTGCATGCTGGGCCTGTCTCCCCCTCCTTCTCCCCCTGTGTCTCCTCAATGGGGGGGGCTGGTGTTGTAGGTGTAGTTATTGTGGTTGTGCCCTTGCTGGCACTATTGGTATCATCTTGGTGTGGGAGGGGGTGTGGTGTGTGGGTGTGTTCCTTTTCTGCTGTGGCAGACTCCATTGCCTCAACCTGTGCCGATTGTGTGCACCTGTGGCTCTGGGAACCACTGCTCAGGGTTCTTTACTCCTTCTCTGAGATGCCTGTATGTACTCCATGCCGGTAAGGTACTTTACGGGCTTAAGGAGGCCGTTATTTACGTGTGCTCCTTACTTGTGATCAGCTCCGCTTTACGCCATGCTGCTAATTTCGACATGGTGGGGTGCGCGTCCGACCCAAGACCGATAATTACGGCATCGTAGTTTACGGTGCCGTAATTAGCGGTCTGAGAGGTCAGAATAGCCTGTAGCTGTAAACGATGCCGGTAAATCATTACTGGCATGGTTTTTCCCTTACCTCCTAGCTCAGAATGATTGTCTGCAGCAACTCCCATCCGGTAATCTGCAGCCATTTAGTATTTGCTCCAACTTGGATACTCGGCATAAAGATCAACGTGAATATCGACGAAGTCTGGCTGAACAACCTGTGCTCATATGGGATGTAGTCAAAAGCTTCTATTGACTTGGCTGAAAAATCATTCTCTCTCTTCATTCGATTAATCAGTTCCACAGATCTCTTCTTCCTCAGGTGAGCATCTGCTTTAGGAAAGCTGTCAAGGCTTAAGTCACTTTTAGGTATCACCAACACCGGAACATGGACATTTACTAGTGAGCATCTTCCTCCCCAATCCTTGGGCAGCTTCATATAAGCTCTGGATCCACAAGCCCAATAGTGATCCATGATTACTGCTGTTCCAATGTTCATTCCTGGTACAGCAAAGATTCAACCACAATTCTGGTTCTCGCCGACCTTTCTTGTGGGATTGTTTCTGAAGCAAAGCCTTGCATTTTCCAAAGGCGCTATCTGCAAGGGTCCTCCTTTATCTTGGACCCAGGTAAGTAGCTTAGCAAGTCATGGCCATAGAGGCTTACATCCATTCTGCACTATGTCAATGGTTGGCTGATAACAACCAATGACCACCCAGGCTCTGCAGATAACTACTCCTTCTTCCCATCCATCTGGAGATAACACTGATCCCCAAATCTCCATCTGGCCTCTGTTCTTCCATCTACACCTTCCTTCTGCAGATTTACCTGGACTCTCAAGTCTTCTGTTTACTTCCCATCTGATTTCAGCTCCTTTCACTCCTGGCTTTTCATATCGGATCACATGATTCTTGGTGTGCACCTTGTTTCTTGTCTTCGTGTCTTGGACATAGTCATCTTCGTCTAGATCTGTCCATTCAGTTGCCCATTTGAGATAGGCTGTCTGACCCATGAACTGGCCTTTTGTATGGCAGAGTGCTATGTGTGATAGTCAATGTGCTTTCTGGACATCTATTTCAATAGCTATGAAGATTTTAGACTTCCCCATGCTATAAGGCAGGAGTGCACATACAAAGCATTCCTCCTTCGAGGTTCTCCTTCCCACTTCTTTCATATGCTGATACCATATGTTATTCCCCAAGTGTGCTGCACTATCCAGGTAATCATTTAGCTCATGATCATCAACCCTAGTACTTCTCTTAGGTCTCATTCTTTTCTTGTGAGCTTCTATAATCATCTCATGAAGTATTTCAGCATAATTCCTTCTTACTGGACCAATCATAGAAACATTTGTCAGTGGACTTGGTGTTTTTACTTGTGCTACCTGTGTAGGATTACTTATAGCAATCTTGTTCATTGTCTTTCCTTTTGAGCCTGTTTCTGATGCACAGGGAACATCTCTATAACACCCTTTTCTAAGGAAAGATGTCTGGTGACATTTGTCATAGACCCAGGCACTCTTACACGGACTATCAAAGTAGGGACAATCACATAAGGTCTCGGCTGCTTTGTGTTGCCACATCTGTACCCTCTTTCTGCATAGGAAGATACACAGGAATATTTGCTCTATGTGGGTCAAAATAGTAAGCAGTGCGCACTGTAAGTGAAAGAAGTATCACTATAAACAAAATGCATGTGTAAATGACATACAGGTAAGCCCATTTCTTACTACAATAGCTTCTTGCACAGTGTGGACGTCTCTCGTTGTCTGCCCTTACATTATTGCTATTGACGCTGCCCATTGTTAATCTTTTTTAAGGAAGGAAAAACCAATTTTTAATCGGGCAACATCATGCAGTACTCTGGTAATATCTTAATTTTCTCAATAAGTTCTTCAAGCAGCTGGCTGATCTCAGGATGATTAACAGGGTTCCTAATGTATTGGAAAGAGTCGTCCTTTCGCCAGACGAAATGTGGATGCCTTTCCAGCAAGGAGTAGAAGACTACAGCAAGTAGGCTCTGGATCTCTTCCTCAAAAATTCTCATTCAAGATGTCCTCAGTGTTCTCTCAGAATATAGGTTGACTTGTTCAATGATATCGCGTAACAATTCATTAAGTGACACGTTATTCCTCAGATCTCTCAAGAACGTGCGGACATCAGTTTGTCTTCCAACAAGCTGTGGGCATTCCTCAATTAAGTAATAGAAGACCATGCCAACCAGTCTATGCGCATTGTCAGCCGATAGGGGCATTTGTATTTTCCCCACTGTACTCGGGAAGCTGAAGAACTTGCTCTATTATGGCTGCGAGCAATCTCCTCATGAATGGATCAGACTTAGGATCTTATAGGAAATGACGAATGTCAAAAGTTCTCCGCACGAGCAAAGGGCAAGAACGAAGAATGTAGAAAAAAACAGCAAGGATGATCCGATGAACCCTGTCATTGTGCATCACCATGGGAACCTCAGAAAAGAAACTCAGTGAGAAAAGAATCAGGGAACTGTTCCCTTTTCCGGTCGTCGAAAAGGAACTCCAAATCTGGCATGCTTTCCTTCTCGGTCAAGACTTAAACATGTCTCAGTCCAATGTCAACAAACTCCTGTGGCTCAAGAACAGATAGCTTCTCTTAACTCCTTTTTTTGAAACATAAAAGTGTCCCGAAACAAGCCACTGTCCAATATACTCTTTATTTGTTTACTCCAGCTTCTGCATCCTTCTTCCTCGTCATGGACGTGCTGAGGTTCTTCCCCAATGCTTACTTCTGACTGGGGTCAGGGTGAAGGGGGTTCTCCAGCGTAGACCTTTACGTCTCCAAGAAATAGCCACACACATCTGCCTTGCACCTTAACTGCTGATGGCGTGACGTCTTCCACGATGAATGGCCCATTACAGTGTGGCTCATGCCATCTCCTAGTGAAATTCCTGTTCAAGATTTGATCACCAGGAAAAAGTTTGGGAAGACTTATTTCTTCACATTCGGTTTTTGTAACATCCCCTTCTGTGTTTTGTGCCCTACACCCATTTTGCTTGAGCTGATCTGAAATGACAGAGATACTTGCAGTCATACATGCTAAGTAATCATGTAACTCCTTTCCTAACAATCCTGCTGCTGTCTGGGCATCACTTCTAGTTCTAGATAAAGGTCTGAGGGGTGTCCTCATCCACCTCCCTGTCACTATTTCATGGGGGTAAGATGGTGATCGGAACCTGGCTGATTTATCAGCGCATACAATGCCAGTGATAGGCAATGCAACCATCCTTTCTTCAGGGTAAGCTTCAATTTGGCTATTCTTTCTTTAAGCAGGCCGTTGAGTCTCTCACAGATCCTGTTCACTTGCGGGTAATAAGCCGATGGAAACTTGTGCTTTATACTAAGCAACAAGATTATCTGTTCAAAGACTTCATTAACAAAATAAGGGCCATTATCTGATCTCAATACTTCACATATTCCCCCATCTAGGAAACACTTCTTGTACTAGAAATTTTGCTGTGCAGGTGTAATCTGGATGTGTACATGGACTAGCCTCAATCCACCTTGAAAAGGGACATACCACTACAAGTGTATATATCTGTATCCATTAAAGACTTGCAGCATGTCAACATAGTCGATATGCAAATGCTGAAAAGGACCATTAGGTCTCTGGTTAACTCCTCTAACTGTACGCAGCATGTGCCCAGCAGTAAACTTTTGACATACAATACAATTTACTACATACAATGCAACGTGTTCTACCATGGTTGCGACGAGGCTCTCTCTGACATGCGCAGGGTAGTGTAGCTGTTCTACCGCCGCCCTTAATAAGGCTACAGGCATCACTGGTTTACCAGCGCTGTTTTGTCGCCACAGTGCTTCGGAAGGGTTTAAAGAACATCCCCTCTGCGTCCGGAGGTCTTTCTCATCCTGGGGTTCTTTCCCTTGAATTTCTACTAGTTGAGTCTTAGACAAACTGCTATAACTTTCAGACACACTCATTACAACCATGCTTTCATTCACATCAGGCGTATCAAACTTCATGATGTTCTCTGAATATGCAACACGTTTCGCGTCCTCGTCTGCTGCTTGATTTCCACGCGAGATAAAATCTGCCCTTTTAGTGTGTGCTGCGCACATAACAACTGCAATGGCTCCTTTCTGTCCAATAAGGTGGCATGCTGCACTAGAGTGCCGTCCGCTTGGAGGTAGCCCCTCCTTTTCCAACGTACTAGCTTTGCATGTACTGTCAACGTCACATAGGCGGAGTCACTCTACACCGTTACTTCCTGGTCTACATGATTCTCGAGCGCGATGACAATCAGTGCCACTAATTTTGCAGCCCGTGCTGAAAAGTGAGACTGTAGTCATGCACTTATTAATACTTTAAACTCCCCATTGGCCGTGTGCTTCACCACAGCGGCACCTGTATATCTCTGTCCATCATCTAGAAGAACCATCAATAAGAAGAATCTCCCCAGCTGCCAACGCATTTTCCTTCACCCTCGGGTGCTCATCATAGAATTCCTCACAATTCGAGCAATCATGTGCATGCTCGTCTTCTGCCAGTGGTTCTGCTACAAACATGGCAGGGTTCACTATTTTGCATCGAACTATTTTAAATTCGCTGGATTCGATATAACCACCTTGTAGGCAGAAGCCCTTTGAGAAGTCAACGTACCTTTAGGCTTTTCCAAAATGGCAAATAATACATGTTCAACAACGAACGTCATGGAACATCCCATTACTATGCTTGCAGCCTTCTCAATGGCGAACATGGCGGCTGCCAAAGATTGTTCGCAAGGAAAGTGACCCCTCATTACGGAGGTCTAAAATCCCACTGTAATATGCAAGGGGCTTATATCCCAACGTGGTTCTCCGCGTGAGAACTGCTGTCATAACTGTGCCATTTGTGTGCGAAAACAAAAATAATTCCTCAGCATAATTGGAAATCCCTAAAACTGGAGCTGTGCAGATTGCTTTTTTCAACTCATCAAACCCTTCTTCCTTTTCCTCCGTCCAGACAATGTTTTCCTGAGTTGTCTGTGCTTTCTTCAGAGCCTGCAACAATGGCCTTGTGAATGAACGTTAGTCAAAGACCCATGCTCTCAGAAAATTACATAGTTCCACAAATCTTTGCATTTGCTTTATGTGTGGCTTTACTGTTTTCAAAATAGCCTTGGCTCTCTCAGGAGTAACCTTTTTTCCTTCACGTGAAATTAACTGACCTATGTATAACACTTCTTCTTGGCAATACTGCAATTTCTCCTTGTCTACTTTATATCCTTTCTCTGCAAGAATAATCATCAGTTGAACTGAATCATGTCTGCACTCTTCCTCTGAGGTGCTACAGACCAATATATCATCCATGTACTGCAACACAACACTTTCCAAATCAATATTGCTTAAATCCATCTGCAGGACTCTGTGAAAATCAATGGAGACTCACAGTACCCCTGGGGCAAGCGAGTAATTTCCAATCGAGTTTGGTAGAAAGTAAATGACGTCAGATCCTGCGAGTCTTTATGCACTGGGATTCAGAAAAACACGTTTTTTCAAGTCAATCACTGTGACATATCGTGCCTCAACAGGGATACTATATAAGAATGTCGCAGGATTAGGAACTAGAGGGAACTCAGCCTCTACAATCTGGTTAATCAGGCAGAGATCTTGAATTAAACACCACAACCCCCCTTTACTTTTTTTAATTGAATACACTGATGTATTACACGGTGACTCTGATGTCACTAAGATGCCCTGCTCCATCATGGCGGATAGCGTCTTAAAAATACCTTCATCTGCCTCTCGAGACATGGGATACTGTCGTGCTCGAGGTAAAATTGCTATTGGTTTTAATTTAATCTTTACTTCTCCAGCCCCCTTTAATAGGCCTACGTCATAGGGGCTTATCATCCATAATTAAACTGGCACTTTTGCCATGTCTTCAACAAAAAACTCAGGACGCTTCTGAGCTAACATCATTTTCTGAGGAACCTTACGTTTAATTGCTTGTACCCAATAAGTTATACTCATCTCAAATATTACTTTGTCATCTGACGGATGGTCTCTAAACATATCTTCATCAGTGACGTCAGTCAATCTATAACCTTCCCCAATAGCAATCACTGTGCACCATTGTCTGCTTTGATAATCAGTTCCATCAAGCAAAGCCATTTCTCCTCGCACTATGGCTGCTTGCAATTCTAAAGTAAAGACTTGTCCCTCCTCTTCATCCATAGGTATCTTGGTCTAAATAAAAATTCATCAGGTATTCTCATAATTCTTCCCGCTAAACCTGGTAGCCATGTTACAGAATGCGTACCCCATAGTGGAACACTTCTGGTTCTAATGGTACTCCTTGTATGGTCACTTGTCCTGCAAATACCATAAAGAACTCACTCACGTTTAAATAATGCATTCCTGGTGTTGAACACATTATGCCTTCCTCATTGAACGAAATCGTCATGTTCAACTTTGTCATTGAATCTCGACCCAATATATTGACAGGTGTCTGTCTTGAATATAATAATGGCACAGACATGTCACATTCTCCTACAGAGACTGGGAAATTTTTAGTAAAAGTAACTCTACTTATAGCTCCTGTGAAACTTTGAGTATTCATGGTATTTCCAGACATTGTAAATGTTCCCTCTCGTATACATGAGCATGTTGCAACCATGTATTGTAAAAATGAAAAGGAACCCCTATATTGACATCAACCCTCAGTTCCTCTTGAGGATTGGAATCACAGATAGTATCGAACACATCAAGTCTCCAAGTGAGCTGTCCTATTGTTGGTACATTCTCACCCCCGTACCTGTGAAAGGATTCCCTACATCGACAGTGACACCCCATATGCTAGGGGTCATCAATTGTCCCATGCTTGTGCCCTGCATGTATCTGCTTGGGTGAATGCTGTGACTGCCCTTGCGGCGGATTCATTGCTGCCTGCTGCGTTTGTAAATCTTGCTGTACTCTCAGCGCTTGTCTTTGCTGCACTGTCTGATTTTGAGCAAATCCATGTCCACTCTATTGATTGTATGCAGGCGAACATGTGGTCCCCCCGCTTGAGAATTACCCATTTTGCACAAACCCTTGGCTTCTACACATGAGTGCAAGGTGTCCTGACATACCACATGTCCAACATACAGGAGGTCTCCTAATTTGCCCTTCCTGTATGCCTTGACTATCAATCTGCGTGTTTTGAAACCCACCTTGGTTATTCTGATAATTTCCCTGATTATTCTGGAAGCCTCTACCTCTGAAGTTTCCCCTACCTCGTGGTACGAATCCACTATTACCTTTATCATACTGCCTTTAGTTATTCACCTGTGGCATGCCTTCTGCTTGCTGTGAACCTGTCCCTTCTCCGCTAGTCAACATCGCCCCTTCAATGGCGTATTTTGACAGTTTCTTTCTGCACTAATTTCACTTTTTCGCCTTTCCTAGTATCGTCTTCCTTTTGATTCTTCTCTTGCAACAGTCTGCAATAATGCGCAATGGGTAGCTGAATTTCTGACCATGGCTTTGCTTCTATGCCCACTAATTTAGTGAGCCGCTTCTGCACTAGCTCTGGCAGCTCTTGGCATTATATGTGTTTAAATACAGGTATAGATTTCCCCTAAGGCTCGCGCGCCTCCAGGCTCCATTCCACCTGAAAATTCTGAATGTAAATAAGAGGATCATCCCCTTCCTGCATCTTTTTTGTCATTATAGCTCCCATATCTGATGTGTCCGGATACAGCACCCTAAGCGCTTTCCAGACTCCTGCACTGCAGTTGTTAAACGGTGCTCCATCATGAGCGGTTCTCAACGCGGTAACACTCGAATATCCTGCTCTTGACCAAACATCATCAGCTCTCTCCCCAAGAATAGCGACAAGGAGACTTTTAATGTCCCCTACAGCTAGCGTGTTTCCCCCTGTCATTTTCTCCATCTCATGTATCCATTTCCCAGTGCCAGAAGTTAAACTCAGGAGTTTACACCTTAAATTATCTTTATCCATCTGTGGCCAAGGTATATACTGTGGTCTGGCTCCTCCTTTCTCTAACAAAGCAAACTGTGAAATCCCAAATTCACATTCGTCCCCCATTGCCTGTCTGTCCATAGCAGGGACAATGGTTCCGCACCGCCTTCTTCCTGGCAGCGACCTTAACAGGCTCACATAAGGTGGCCAGTCCACCCTCTCACCATGGGATCGCCCTTTGGGTTAATGGAGCCGCTAAGAGGCTCTGACACCCGAGATATAGGTTGGTCTAGATCCAACCATTTTACTTCCTTGTCCATTGAAAAGCATCCTTCAGGACCACATGCGTTACCTCCCTCCTCCCCACGGAAGGTTTCTCTGTCCTCGTCTGACATATCCTGCCCCCAACATGTATGGCTTCTCTCTTCTTCATCTATATTCAGAGTTAATCTATCTAAAGACAGTTCTTTAGGCTCAAAACTACACGAGCCTCCCTCCCTATTGTACAACTGTGTACTCTCGAGTCGATCGTTTTTACCGTTTCCCTTCCGTTCTTTCTTAGTCCTCATATCATGATAGACTATCGATTGCGTCCCCAAAACTTCGAGTCAAACTCATCCTCTAGATTTGCTCTAGACGGACCTGCTATTGGTTCATGTGCTGGGAAGAATTCTTCTATGTCCTCCCATGCCACTACTGGATTAGGATCCATAATTCTTTTTCTACACATTCAAGATCACGTGATATCTGCCTTCTCTTTCATTCTATTTCATCATCAAGCTCTCTTTGTTTCCTTGCTTCTTCTCCCACCCTGTCTTCGTCCCTTCTTTTCATATCTCTTTTCTCATTTGGCCTTCGTATGTCCTCTTCTCTTCGTCTTTGTATTCTTTTATCCCTTAACTTCTGTTCTTCCTCTTCCTCTCTCTTTCTTTCTTTCTAGTCTTTCTCATTCTTCGATTGCCCTCTGTCTGTTGTCATACTTTCTTTGATCCTCTGCTCTTTGCTGCTTTTTCAGTTGTTCGTCTTGATATTGATATTTTATTTCTAGCGCGCTCGTACTCGAGTGTTTCAGAGCGCGACAAGGCAAGGGAGGGGAACAGGGGAGAACAAAACAGCGAACTTATTACTTGTTACTACTACAACTGTTCCTGTCTTTGTCTATCTTTCCTTTTTGCCCCATCTTCTTTCAAACGTTCCTCTCTCTCTCTCTATCCTTTTTGTCTTTTTCGTCTCGATCTTCCCTTTGCCTCACATCCTTGATGCTCTTACCATCGAGTTTGAGCAAAATCTGACCACCCATCCATCCGTTCTTTATGAGCGCTACCTCATCAGCCTTATCCTTTTCTCCTTTCCATCTCTTTATTTCTCATCCTATATCTAATGATGTATTTGGCCAATCACTTCTCTCTTTGTTGCGTCTCTCATTATCCCTCAGGACTTTAGAGATCAAATCTCTCTCGGGAATTTTCTCTGCACCCTCATCGCTGCTTTGCGCAGGCGACTCATATGCCGGATTGCTGTACCCTGTGGCTGACTTAAGCTCTCTTAATGGGTACAATCTGTCCTCTTTCTTGCTATTGCCGTTTACTTCAGGCACGGTGGGGGGAGCAGATAGCTCCTCACCCCCCTCTTTGCATATATTAAGTATCCAGTCTTCAGGAGGTGGCTCTTCCCTTTCCTCCTGGTACATTTTCCAGAGCTCTAAGCTCGCTACCCTTTTGTCTAACTTTTTTCCTGTGTATGCTGCATGCAAATATGTCATCATATGCTGCAAAACTGCCTTCGATAGTGATCCCCCTTGTGTCCACGGCATGAACATCTTGTCTGCCGTGCCTTGAACCCATTCGGCACAGTACTGTTTAAGCTTGGGTGCGTGTTTCAGCAACTGTTTGCACAGATGTGTAAGTGGAGTAATATCCTCCATTTTGACTCGTCACACTTGACTGTCAATACTCACCTTTACACTTTGCACTTTCAACAATTACGTTTCAAGAAAATAATACAATATGAGCGTGCACCTGCCATCGCAGCTCCAAACCCTCTATATCACGTTTTACTCAAATCTACTTATTTCACTTGAACACCATCAATTTCAATCTCAACAAATAAATGATTAATTCTTAAATCTTGTGTTTTCTTTGTCATGTTTCTTGACTCCTCTATTATTTGTTCCTCACATATATGTCTATAAAATCACATAAAACAACCAGACAAACAGACATACTCGACCGGCTACATATATCTCAGTCTACGATCCTCGAGACTTTATCCTCACACCTAATAAATACCCTGACTGGGATGTGAACTGTTCTCTTTGGACAGTCTTTAAACAAGTCTGTAGCCTACGTCATCCACAAATGGACTGTTGATACGGTTCCTTCTGTTACGTGCTTATGACGCAGGACACTGGGCTTACTCTACTGTGAGGATCCTCATCTCACAGTTTCTTAATTGCTTGTCTCCTCTCCTCAAGTCAATTACTTAATAACTCGACGCTCATCGTCATGAGTCGTTTTTTCCCCAACCTCCCTCTGTTACTCGTTTTCCCTTATCACTCTCTCCACTTACTGCCCATTCACATTTTTGCCACCTCACTCAGTTTTTACTCACGCATTCGGTTTTTCAACTTCCAACTCTCATGATAGCTGCCTCTTTATCAGCCGCTTCAATTTTGCATCCATTCAGCTTCCTGTAGATGTCGGGAGGGGATTTCGTACAAACCGAGGGACCCGTCTCACTTTTGCTTGCAAGGCTTATCTTAGAAACTGGTTCCACTATCTAAAGGGAGCTTCACGTCCTTTGAGTTAAATGGCAGAAGACACTCGATATTGCTGGGAACCCAAAGCTTACTATCTCGATCGATTTTTAACTTTCATCACTCTGCTACCACGTGAACTTGGGGACTCGATCCATCCCTTTAAGATGAGGTAGCAATACGATGAGATGAATGGGTTTGCAGAAGTTACTCAAACATCAATAATCAAAATGACTCAGGTAGTTGTTAAATAGGTTAACTGTTTTAATATCAATTATCTAAAACAGGGAGTACAGTGGACATCAACGGACGTCTCACTGCATGGTCCCTCAATTTGCTTCAGAAAAAACATGATACTTATAGTAAAAACTCATCATTGATGATGTCATCCTACGTGGCAAACTACAAAAACCTATTGAAGAGAGTGATTGGTTCTAAGGGAACATCTAAGTATACGTTCTATACTAGTCTAGGGAAATGATAGGCTCCTTAACATCAGGTGGGGCAACTAAGCCCTCCCTTAAAACAGGTCACTATGAATGGCACTAAATATACGACGTCCCATTGGTTACACAAACTATAGGGCCCTTAATTACACGCCCCCCTACAATTGGTTGACATTCTTACATCCGTCAGTTCTTTTCCACCTACGTTAGCAGCACGCAGGCTAGACTTCCAGGTGCTGGTGAGCTGGTCATAACCATAGCTTCCCACCAATTGGCATATCATCTATAATCACCTCAGTGGTCTGCTGTCAATTAAGGCTTTGAACTTGTCCTTATAAATGTTCTCTGCTCTGGAGAATTCAGGGGAGTCACGCACTGCCTTCATGCGTAGGTGTGGTTCATCATGTTTGTCCCACTGCATCCTTCCACATGACTGAAGACCACAATTCTGAGCTGTGGTGCATTTAAAATACTACTTTATAATAGACCTCTGACGTCTTCCTTATTTTTGTCCAGGTCTTCTGAAAAGGAGTTTTGTACTTTTACACGATTTGTAACTAATGTCTGTTCATCCCAGTCTGATAAGACCTTGGCTTCTTGGGGCTCATCCAGCCTCGCCTTTCTTAGTTCTGCTTCTGTAACTCAATTGCTTTTTCAACTGCAACACACTGAAAAGGCCTTCCTTCTCTGGTTTAGCACTGCTATAACACTTAGTGGAAATATCCATTATTTACTTGCTCCTATATATGTATGCATTGGCGTTTGCTGCAAACTATTCAGTACATAGCTAGCCTCAAGAATACTTTGTCTGCTTGCGATTCTTTGCAAATTTACACATGTAAAATGACTTGATATCTTCATCGTTTCTGTAGCATAAGCCTCTTCATCTTGAGCCCAAGCTATCACTTATCTTTGATACTTTCTTGATGCCTTATAGAATATCTGCATTCTCTTGTCTCTGCATCTCTTCTATGTACACCAGGCTTGCTTCGTGTGATGTCACCATTCTACTCATTCATTCATTGGTCCCGCTTCTTCTGGGATTTCATTCAAATGGCCACCATACTGTCGGGTATGCAGGTATGGCTTTCTCAATGGGAACCTTGCTTCTAGGATTCTTCTTGGTATCTGTATTTTCATGGTACTGCACGTGCCTCACACACTGGTTCCCAACATATAGGCAATATGGGTGAGATGGTTGAGGTGGGGTACTTGGCTCCTTCTCTACATAGATGTTAATGATATTGTCTAATCCTATATTGCTTTTGAAAATATATGGATATATCTCAAAAACTCAATATATCACCCAGCCCAGCCATAGTGGAGCATTCCAGATCTTTGCTGTCAGCACTATAAAATGCAAAACCCTGCCTCAAGTTTTTCTTTACTGTAGGTAGGGATGGTGAGAAAGCATATGTCATGTGATTAATCGCAGATATCTGTGCGGTTGATGGTGGTAGAATTTACTAAACAGAAGTGTGGTTGTTTTGGCATTTATGGATCTGTGTATTAGGCACTTCGATTTATATGATTTATGTGTAACACGTTTAGCAACAGGTAGCCAGTGAAGAGTGCCCTGGCCAGAGTTAAAAGATCGAACCCTCTTAGGCCTAATAATAGACTTGCAGAAGAGTTCTAAACCCGCTGCAGCCAGAAACATCTTTATGAGAGTTTAAAAGGGTGCATGACCCATACCACCACATGGGCGAGTGCCCACATGGCTGCCAGCTTGAAAGAAGTCAATGCCAGTTATTTACAAAAACAGGATATTTTATGGTGCTCTGCTAAAGCTCTTAAACTGCTGCCTGAATGTTGTTCACAACAACATTCTTTTCTGATCAATTAACTCTGTAAAACATTCTGCGCTCACTGTGGAACACGCAGTGGGCCAGATTCTAAAACTTTTTTTTGGCGCAAGTGATGAAATGGCTAACGCATCTCATCACTTGCACCAAAAAATGTGCCCCCAAATCCACAAAGGGTCTTTGAAATTGTGCATTATAAATTCTGGAATCAAGTTGAAATATAAGATAAAGAAACATACTATTCAGTTACAGAAGACAAATTGAAACAATAAAAACGGAGTGTGCCATAATGGACAGCTTAAGAACCATGAGAAGTCATACTAAAGTGGTCCAGATAGCGAGTAAAGTGAGCACATTTAGCATTATATTTGGGTATGGCATTAAGGTAGATAGACATACAATGGGCCTCATTACGAATTTGCCGGTACAAAACGAAAATTACCGGCATGCCGGTGCTAGTGTGTCCGTGTAGCACTGCTGCCGGAATCTACGGTAGATTTCGAGTCAGCGTGCACGCGCATTCCGGCATAACGCTAATGGCCCCTAAACCCTTGATACCGGCATCCACGATGCCACAGGCACTGGCACCTACGATGCAGTTATTACTGATACGCTGATGCCGGTAATACTGGCACCGGAAGCAAAATCATTGCGCCGGGACGGGAAAAGCACCGGTGGGCATCTTTAAAAGCCCAATCCATTGCAATCCTCAGTCTACAGCAGTCCAACAGGAGAACTGAGTAGGCAGCAAGAATCCTGAGGAACATGTCATCCAGGCAAGGCACCGTCTGTCGCCGAAAACCAAGATTCAGCGACATTGAGCTCAACATGTTGGCGGACACACTGGTTGAATATGCATACGTGGTCTTCTGTGCTGACCTGCGGCGGCCAGCCCAACTGCGAAAGAAAGCCATATGGGAGGAGGTGGCCTTGCAAGGTGTCAGTGAGGACAATACTACGGATTGTCCGCGATTGCCGCAAGCGCTGGGACGATCTTTGTCTGCGGGTCCGAAACCTCCTTGCAGCAGAGTCCAGCCAAGGCATGGCCACAGGAGGCAGACCGCCATCCCCCCTCAAATTGACATCCTGAGACGAGACCTGTAGCACCATCATCCATATGGAAGAATTGAGGGTGTTGGAAATGCGGAGGTGGAGCTCCAACAACAGATGATGATGGTGAGTATCCCTTACCGTAATCCCATATGCACACCACATACCTTCATCCCCAATGCCAATGGTGAAGTCCAATAGCCAAGTAGGCGGCACCAGATTCCTGCTGCATTAGCACCCACCTCCCACACAACTGCAATGTACCTACCACGGACACATTCAACAAACCCCACTGACACACCTAACATGACCCCTATATTGCCAACACAAGTACCATCTGCATGTGCACACACACATCACTGTTCAACTGCAGCCGTCACCACCGTGTCACCTCATGGCAAGATGCACACATCACCACCACCTGTTGCACACCCGTCACACCCACCATGTCCATACACACAGAGTAAACATGAATGAATCAACATACTAAATGGGAGCACATCAGTCCCATAATGAAACACAACATGCCATACAGCCCCTGTGGCATGACCACAACACGCAAGCCACTACACACCTGTACCAAATCCAACAGACACTGTGCACAACATGGCCGCACCAGAAGGATGCTCCACCATGCAAGTCCCTCCAACATGTCCATGAGAATGCACATGACTCGGAATGTACTAGCATCGATGTATGTCAGATGGATGCACACCCATAAGTAATGCCCTGCCTCACTGTCCCCCACAGGAACAGACAGTGAGGGTGAAAATGCCACAACTCCCCGGAGAGCCCCTGCACGTCACCACTGCCGCGGCGAAGACACCACTTCCAGCCAGGAGCCGTCCACCTCCACCGGTAGACAGAAGCGTGGCACTACATGCACAGGCACAGCCCCCCGCCAACTGGAAAAACAAGCTGGCCATCAGCCACAATCAACCTCCAGCAAGGCCCCCCGGCACACATCCACTCCAGCCAGCAAAGCCCCCCGGCAAACATCCACTGCTGCCGACGATTACCCCCGGCAAACATCCACTGCTGCCGGTGATGCCCCCAGCAAACATCTATATGGTTACAAATGCCATATCATATATCTACACCTGGGCCACAGGAGTCAGTTCAAATGGAAGAGCCTGACTCCCTCGTGGCCTGCGAGCAGGAGGAGGCACTATCTGCAGTGCAGAATGAGCAGGGTGAGGCAGCTCAATCAGCCCTGCACAGTGAGAAGGAGGAGGCAGCATCCCCAGGCCACAGCCAGCATGAGGAAGCCAACTCAACGCCACCCAGGCAGGCAAGCACAGGTGCCACACCTGAAGATGGCTCTGGTGCAGACGGCGCAGTGGAGGCCAGTGGGCCTGACAGCCACAGCGACAATGCTGCCTTCAGCCTTGCAAGCCCTCACAGCCCACCTCCCCTGCCAGTACCTTGTTTACAGGACATCAGGGACCTCGAAGGGCGACTGTCACCCATGGAAGGGTGCGAGCAGGCAATGCAGGCCCTGGTGACACAGTATGTGTCAGATGCTGAACAGCCACTCCAGGCAATACAAGAAGCCCTGCTAGACACGGCAAGGATTGTCAGCAGAGCCGTCTACCGTGTGGGCCAGGCGTGTGCCAGAAGGCAATGCTGTGATGTCTGCCAAGGCCCAGGCCATCACACAGTTGGCAACTGCCATAGCGGAACGGCGCAACATCACCACGACCCCACAACCTGACCCATCCACCAGCACAACACCATGCCAGTTCAACCCAAACGAGCCCTGTGCGTTGCTCACAGCGAATCGTTCGCCACGCAGACGCTGAACTTCCTCCTCCAAAAAGGGTGTGTGAATAGGACATGTCACTAGTGAAGGAGTTGTGGAGGTAGTGGGGGAGGGAGTGTTGGGTTATTGGGTGTGTGGGTAGTGCGGGAGGGGGTGTTGGGGTATTGGGTGTGGGGGTGTTGGGGTATTGGGTGTGGGGGTAGTTGGGGAGGTGGTGTTGGGGTATTGGGTGTGGGGGTAGTAGGGGAGGGGGTGTTAGGGTATTGGGTGTGGAGGAAGTGGGGGAGGGGTTGTGGGGTCTATTTAAGGGAACAGTAGTGGTAGGTAGTAATGCAAATTTGTAAATAGTTATACATTCTTCAATATAGCTGATGTGGAAAATAAAACACATGACTGGACATTGCTTCTTGAGTGTGTTTCTATTTAATTGTGTACAGTGTCCAGTGTGACCCATGCCCAGTGCCTTCTCTTTTCCAGTCTATCAGAAGTAGTGGGCAATTAAATCTTGCTGTATCGCACGTCCTTCATTGACATTGTGCCGCTGGGGAATTCCACCATCTTCCTCCTCATCATCATCATCATCCTCAGGTGGCATCATGTCCATGTCAGGGGGCAGGAGAACGTTGCGCCGGATGCACATGTTGTGTAGCATGGCACATACCAACACAATTATTCCCACCTTCTCAGGCCTGTACATGATGGCCCCCCCCCCCGACCTGCAGAGGCAGTGGAACCGGCCTTTCAACAGGCCAAATGTCTAGTCAATGGTGACACAAGTGCGTACGTGTGCACGGTTGTAGTCCTCTTTGTGCCTGTTCACTGGTTGCCTGATGGAGGTCATGAGCCAGCCCTTCAGGGGATACCCGACATCGCCTGCATGGGAGGAAGAGAATGGATACTTGTGGTTATTTTGCTAATCCCATGTTAGCACTGCCTGTACAGTGTTCATGGTTAAGAGCTACTAAGGATACATTACTGCACATGACATGTCCATTTTTTCAATGACCCAGGTAAGTGTACTTAGGGGTGACCAATGGGTGGGGGGGGGGAATCGGTGCAGTTGCGGCTCCAAGGACCATGCAATGTGAACCTGCACTCTCACATATCAAGTCCAAATGTCCATGATGGGCTCAGATTTCATTGATGTGTTACCAATGGAAATGGACTGTGCGTGTACAGTGGATAATCACGCATTGGCCTAATTGGCCTCATGTCACACAGTGGTATCCCCAGTATGTATTCTACTTATGCATGTCTCCATTTACATGTTCTTCGACACCCTCCGCCATATGAATAGGTTAGATTTAAATTGCTGGTATGAACCACAGGTGAAGGGTTACATTTCTGTGATATGGCTGTGTGGTGTTTGGCATGGTGGAACAAGGGTACTTTGGATGAGTCCTGCTCCTCTCAAACATATCTTGGTGGTAGTCAATGATAGCAGGTTCTAATCTTCTTCATACTTGACCCATTGTACTTGGAGGTGTCCCTTAAGGTGACATGACAGGTATATGGATCTGCGGTGTACCTGTGGACTGAGTGCAGTGACTGATTTTATTCAGTGTGGTAGATGGGTTTCTCTCAGACAGGGCAGCATGACTCGTGATTCCTCTGCTGAGATCATGTAATTCATGCATTGTCACTACACAGTGGTGCATTGTGGTACATGTGGGTCATGTTTCTTGATGTACATGTGCTGGTGTGTGCAATGTGTCTGTTCATTGCATGTGCACACAGATGTGTGGGCCTGGCACATCTGCAAGCATTGGCTGTGATGCACATTCTGTTTAATTTACTAAGGTCACAGTTGGAGTCACCCAGGACGCTGTGTGTGGTCTTCTTCTATTCTATTGTGTGTGGTTGTTGTTGTGCTGGTTGGGAATGTGGAGGTTGCTAGGCGTGATTCCTCGTTCGACTTTCCCTTCTATTGCCCGACCCAGTGCCTGGCAATGTTTACGCCTATTTTCAGGAGTGATGATGGATTAATGCATGCTGTGTGCACTTGTGCTCCTCATGTGTGCAATCCTATGCTATGTTCCAACACCCCTCATGTCCCGGCCAGCAGACACGCTCACTATGCTTGGGAATCCCCACCACAATCAACAACCCTCATATCCCGGCCAGCAGACACGTTCACTATGCTTGGGAATCCCCCCCCCCCCAATCAACACCCCTCATGTCCCGGCCAACAGACACGTTGACTATGCTTGGGAATCCCCCTCCCCCAATCAACACACCTCATGTCCTGGCCAGCAGACACGTTCACTATGCTTGGGAATCCTCCCCGCCAATCAACACCCCTCTTGTCCAGGGCAGCTGACACATTCACTATGCTTGGGAATCCCCCCCCCCCCACTCAACACCCTGCATGGCCTTGTGGTTAGACTCACCCAGCAGCCAGGTACATTCTGCAGCGTGGCGTGCCATGTAGCGGGGAAGCGTGGAGTTGTGCAGCACCATGGCGTCATGTGTGGAGCCAGGGAATCTTGCACAGCAATGAGTGATGATTTTGCGTGCATCGCACACCATCTGTACATTGAGGGAATGGTACAGCTTCCTGTTGTGGTACACTATCTCCACAGCATGCCGGACAACCAGCTCCACACGTGTGCAGTCGAGGGCACCAATTACATTTGGCATGCCTGCCAGTGCATAGAATGCTATTTTGGTTGCATTCACCTCCTCCGCAGTCCGTGGTAACTTGATTTGGTTGCTTGCATGTTTCAGGAGTGCATCTGTCACCTGCGTCAGCACACGGGAGAAACAGGGTTGTGAGATTCCATGCAGCTGCCCCACTGTGTGCTTATATGTGCATGTGGTTAAGAAGTGTAGCACAGACACTCCCTTCAGCAAGGGGGGGATGGCTTTCCGGATATTGATCAGACTCACCAGGAACTCATGAATGAGGTCCACTATTGTGGTGATGGTGTCCCTGTACAGCCGGTACAGGGCTTGGATCTGAGCAGGAGTTAGGTTGAATGGGCTGTCCTTTAGGCGAGGGATTGGTGGCTGCCTGCGGGGTACAACTACCTGCACAATGGGTATGTGCTGGCCCATTCTCACCCTCCTGCGCCTCCGCTGCATTCTCTGCCTCTGTGCCTCCACAATGAGTAGCAGTGCTGGCATGTCCTCCGGCTTCAGAACTGCAAGTGCTAATGGTAGCATTGTGGGTTTGGGAGGGTTGTGGTGCGTGGAAGTGTTCCTTTTGTGCTGTGCCAGACTCCATTGCCTCCACCTGTGCTCATTGTGTGCAACTGTGGCAGGTTTCTACACACCTGATTCCTGTTAATGCCTGCACCGTGATACCAGTGTTAACGGCATCATTGAATCCCTTATTACCGGCATGTCCATGCCGGTAATTGCATGTCTGTGCACCTCTTAATGTGCACTTAACTGCGGCATGTTGGTGTAACTGGCACGGCTGCCGCATGTCAACGCTCATACTGGCAAGGGTGAGGCCGGTCACAGCGGGTCCCTGTTGATGCCACTAACACCAGCATTGTGGTTCCTAATACTTCGATCCGTATCCATTTTACCGGACCGGCAACCTTGTAATGAGGCCCAATATATAATTCTCTGCACATGACAGATGTTGTTCGACCATCCTTTAATGGAGACATATTGCAGGTTTTTCCAGTAGGCAGTGACAAGCTTAAGGGCGAGAGCAATAAAAAGATCGTAGAGCTTAGCAGATTCTTGTAAATTAACATTATTAATAGCAAGACTACCTAGGAAAACATTCAGAAACGAGAGCGGAATATTGACATTACAAATTAAGTGAACACATCTCCACACCTCTTTCCAAAACTTGAGTACATAGGGACAATTATAAAGCATATGTTTATAGGAAGCAGGGGCATCCCCGCAAGACCAGCAATTGTCATCCGCACCAGATTTTGACTTTGACAATTTCAGGGGAGTAATGAAGGCTCTATGAATGAAAAAGTACAGATTTTGCATGATGTTAGCGGAAGTGGAGATGTCACTGATCCAAGCAAACAATTGAGACCAGGTATTGTAATCCAAGGTAATACCAAAGTCATACTCCCATTTAGTTTGCACAGGCCACTTAGTGGTAGGATGATCCATATTTATCAAAACTTTATAAAATTTAGCAGCTCTTACATTGGAAGCCATGGTTAAGAGTAGCAGTCTAGAGGCATCAGGCAAAAGAGTAATATCAGCAAAACGCTGAAGAGCATCCAAGCACGCATTGATCTAATTATTGTAAAAATTTAAATCCGAGTTAGGGATGGGGAACAGACTTTTAAGCTGTTGGAAAGAGAGAAGGGAACCATTATAAATATTCTGATGAATAAATCTGATGCCTTTATTTAACCAGGACTTGCGATAGAATGCCCTCCCATTTATGGTGATAGCTTTATTGTGCCATAGAAATAGGGAGAGATTATTTGAAGGGGAACCGCTATGGGGGAAGAGAAACAATCTTCTCAGGACTGAGATAGAAGCCTTGATGGGGTCTGAGAATGCTGCCAGGGCGTGACTAAAGATATAAATTAGGTCAGCAATGTCATAAGGGAGTACCGTTTTTTTTCTCCAATTTACACCAAGAGGGAATGTGAGAGGGAACGAAAGTGGCAAACCAACAACAGGAATGTTTGAGTAGAAAGGCAGAGTGATATAGTTAAAAATCTGGGTACCTGACCCCCCCTCCTTCATACGAGGCTCTTAATTTGCTAACAGCAAATCTCTTACACTTTCCTGACCTCCAAAGAAAATTAAGAAGAATTGAATTAATGGTCTTGAAAAATGAGGAAGGTAATCGGACCGGAGTAGTTGCAGATGATACAGGACAATAGGGGACAGCACCATTGTAATGGTATCTAGACAACCCCACCGTGATAGATAAAGAGGTGACCACATTAATGTGAGTTCTTTGAGTCTGTTAACTAGTAACTCGACATTGAGCTTAACGGTTTAGAATACAGTAGAAGCAAAATGAAGACCTAAATATTTAGTTGACTCCTGACACCATTTAATCCCAAACTCATCCAAATCATGCTTAACACAGAAGGAGTTGAGAGGAAGAATCTCAGATTTATCTCTGTTAAACTTGTATCCGGAAACCAAGGAAAACTGACGCAGTCCATCCAGTTGATATGGGAGATGAAGTTTTATTTTTTACGAGAATTATAATGTCGTCAGCATGCGCAGCAATTTTAGTACTGGATTCCCCACATGGAATCCCAGGGATGTTCCCATCTGATGTTATGAGCTCTAACAGAGGTTATAGAGATAGAATGTAAAGAATGGGAGATAGAGGGCAACCCATCCTAGTACCTCTTAGTAAAGGGAATATGGACGAGTATAGGCCATGAATACAGATTTAAGCTTTAGGACAGGAATAAAGAAGTATGACAAGGGATATTACATTTTCCCCAAGCCCATGCCAACGAAGAGTTTGAAACATGAAGTCCCAGTTGACCCGATCAAAGGCTTTTTCAGCATTGAGTGCAATAGCAGCATAGACTTGAAAGCCCCTTTTATCCTTTGATACCATGTGTAAAGCATTCAACAGAAGCCTAGCATTCGCGGATATGTTCCTGCCCTTAACGTTACCAACTTGATTTGACTTGATCAAGGCACGTAGGGATGATTCAATTCTGTTGGCCAGAACTTAACATCTTACTTTCCGTGTTAATGAGGGAGATTTGTCTGTAATTATGGGGTGGATCGGGGTCTTTAACGGCTTAGGGGAAAATAATAAGTAGTGCCTCAGAGAAGGAAGGATCCAGACGAGCATTGCTGAGACGTGAAAATGGAGTATAGCGCCTTAAGCCTGGGAGAGAGGGAACTAGCGAAATGATTGAAAAATTCAATAGAGAAGTCCATAAGGGCCGGGAGCCTTCCCTTTACCCAATCCCTAAATGGTGCGATTAATCGCAAGAAGAGTAACATGCCCCTGTAGATGAGCAAGGTCAGTCTGAGGATATGATAGTCTGCTTATTTAAAAAGCAGTCAATAGTAGCAGAAGAAACAGAAGTCTCTGGGGTCTATAGATCAGAGTAGAATTGTTTGAAGCAGTTCAAAATGTTGTCGGAATTCGTAACAATGGTGCCAGATTTATCCTTAATGCGCAAGACAAAAGCTTTTTCCTTTTTGGTTTTAAGGTAAGAAGCAAGGTATTTGCCAGCCTTATTAGAGGTCTGGTAAATCCTGGTTTTGTATTTCAGCAGTGCACCAGTGGCCATCTCAGTGAGTTTGTTATTTTTCTGAAAGCGCGATGAAAGGACTGAACGAAAATTAGCATCCAAGGGAGACCGATAAAATTGTTTTTTGCATTGGAAAGTTGAGGTTCAAGTCATCAAGATGCGCTTTATGTTGTTTTTTTTCCCTACAAGAATAAGCAATGATATGGCCACGTAACGTCGCTTTAAAGGCATCCTAATTAGTGGCCACTGAAGTGGCATGGTCAAGGTTTTCAGCAAAATACTGATGTTGAAAAGATTGAAATGACTGGATAAACTGTTGATCTTGTAACAAACTATTGTTAGCTCTCCAATGGGAAGGTAACTTTTTTGATATCAGCAAGGTTAAACATGGTACAGACAGGAGCATGATCAGAGATGATGATGTTAGAGATAGAGGATTCAATGATGGTGCCAGTAAGAGATGACGTGAAAGGGTGTCATGAGGGGGTGAGTAGAAAGTATACTCTAAGTGAGTTGGGTGGGAAAGTCTCAGGTGTCAACAAGGCCAGTCTCAGCCAGACAACGTGCAAAGGCCTTATGGGACTTGGAGCTCTTGAAAATACATTTGGAATTTCTGTCTAAGAAGGGATCCAGTACCTGGTTGACATCGCCACATAAAATGAGGTTATTAAGGCCAGAACTAAGAATGATTTGTTTAATGGAGTCCCAGAAATCAGGATTAGGTAGGGTGGGGCCATAAATATTCATTATAGACAGAGAGGAAGAGTTAATCGGAAGTTTGACCCAAGGCCATGCACCCATTAGTGTCCGCATCTTGACCTAATATCTTGAATGACAATTATTATGCTGATAAGTATAGCAATACCAATTGTCTTACCCACAGCAGGTCTGACAATAACTTCTTTAACCCAGAATGATTTGAGCTTCATGGCTCCAGGAAGTGATAGGTGAGTCTCCTGTATACAAGCTACATATTGTTTAAGTTTGTTAAGGTGTGAAATGATCTTGTGTCTTTTAATAGGGTTTTTACACCCTTTGATGTTCCAAGTTACACACTCAAAAACCATAGCAGCACATTAATGAAGGAAAAAAAACAACAACAACATATGAACCAATATAAAGCACAAAATAAGAGCAAACCAGAGAAGTATGCACCGTAAGTTGAAATGCAGAGTCAAAGACATATATTCATGAGAAAAAGACCCCAAAACAACGGCCGGACACAAAAGGAAGGAACATAAGGATAAAGGGGGAGGGGAAGGTAAGCCTGGCCATAGAAAAGAAGCATAAAAAATAAGGGGGTAAAAACCACTTATCCAGGTCGCAGAACACATGAAAAAAACATATGACACCTTATAGGATCAGGCTAAATAATTGAGAAAAAGGGAGAAAGCAACGGGAGTAGGTGACACCTCCAGGATTGTCAAAAACAATACAGACAGTCCACACCGACCCATCAAAAATACGAAGCAAAAGTTAGGAACAGCAATACTTATAAATGAAATCAAATAAACCACAGTATGCAGAAGACGATCAAGATCCAGAGGCAGAGGGGGAATTCCAGGGAAGCGATGTGTCCATGCTTTCAGTTTTTATGGAGCGAATGAAGGCCTTCAAATCAGCAAGACCATCAAAAAATGGCTGTTCATCCAGCATGCGTAACTTTAGAAGAGCAAGGGTGATAGAGGCCGTATCTCACATTGAGCTGTTTCCAAGCGGGGCGAAAAGACAGAAATTCCTTTCAATGTTGTGCAGTAATCTTTGCCACATCTTGTGTGATATACATTCTGCTGCCAATGCCAACTGAGGGGGGTTTTCTCTTTAACCTTAGAGATTAAAAGCTGGAGTTGAGTAGATTCAAGAAGATACAATATCAGCATATGGGTAGGCTGATGAGGATGAGATGAAGTAGAGCTTCTGACTGGGCCAATACGATGGGCACGCTGGATGTTGAGTGAAATATCCAGTTGGAGGTGAAGCAGGACTGGCAACATCTTCTGTAGGAATGTTATTGGGTCGGATTCTTCACATCCCTCAGGAAGGCCCACGACATGAGAAGTATGTCACCTACTTCTGTTCTCTAACACCTCAGCATGTCTTTGAAAATCTTTGACAATTTTTTCAAGCAACACCACCCTTGAGACATCCTCAACAAACCCAACCCTTCTCTCAGTTTCATCCATTCTACCTTCAAACCCCTTCCACTTGATATCAAGTTGTTGCAATGTCTGGTTAGTCATTTCAATTAAGGTTTTTTTAGCTCTAATCTCCTGTAAAATGGCCTCAATAGCCGGATCAGCAGGGGAGAGCAAAGGAGGCGAATCACTTTTAGGTCTTTTGCGATTGGCCGAGGGAGGGGTTAAATCCTTGGTGGTGGTCTGCAATTTTTGATTGCCCATACCAGTAGCCATGGCAGGAAATGGGGTGGATAGAAATTGGCCAATCTGAAAATAGCGCTTGAGAAATAGAGGTGACAGGGTGCTGTTGAAGAAACAACCGTAAGATATCCAAGTGAAGAGATCAGAGCCTTAATGCTTGAGGAAACCCACACCAATTGTAGTGTTCAAGCTTGAATGTTTAGATGGCGCCATTGGCGCTATAGCCATAAATGTCCACAGATTGAGAGATATAAATCAAATACGGCTAAAGATTATTACAAATCCCCCACATCTAGTGTGAAATTCTTGTTGCGATATTTAATTAGTGTCAAGGCACTACTGCAACAGGTAATGCGCAAAAATAGTCAAAGTACAGAAGATTGGCCTAAATACTTCAGGAGAGCCGCTTCTAGTAGAGGAGTTATAGAATAGTCAGGGCGCAGCAGTATAACTTCCCTCACATAGTCAATAAAAGCCTTTAAGCTTTGAGGAAATGCAATTTCAATAGAATGTTCTTATTGAGGTTCTTATTGTTGTGCATTTCTGCCAATTGTCAGCAAAAGGAGAGAGAGAGAGAAAAATAAAAAAATAAAAAACACTCGGCTTTCAAGCTAACAGCTCAATGTGTAGTAATTCAGTGATGCATGTGGCAGCGCTCCACGTCCGAACGAAGCCAACGAGCCGACAAGAACCGAAGCCGGCCTGTTTCGTCACACGCAACGCCAAGCATCTCCTCACGCTGGGCGGCCATGTTCCGTCACAGGAAGCGCTCAAGTTGCCACTGCTGACATACTCTGTTGAAAGGAATGCAGGAGCAGCCAGAAAGCAGCAAGGGCCACTGGCGTCGACCACAGCAGTAGGTAACAGAGAAATGTGTGAGGGAGAAGGCAGTATAAATGGAGATTATTGCAATTAGTGGAGTGATGGGTCGGAGCAGCACGGTTAAGTGCCCATCATCTCCGTTGCCAAGCCACACCCCCCACTTGTATTTCTATCCTTCAAAGAACGATAGAAATGCATCTTTATTTTTTACTGCGTTTCACAGTGGCAGCAGGACCTGTCACGCTGAAATCCACTCCAAGCGCTAGTGTTCAGTCACCCCTTAAATGTGCAAGTCCCCTTTGAGAATATGACCACCTGCGTGTTTCTGAAATGAGCACAAATGAAAAAAGCACACCCTCTGCATTTTTCCATTTGCTTTCAATCTTGAAATTCTGCCCCATTTGTCCAATTACTATAGCACAACTCATGTAGCATTCTCATCCTTCTGTGAGGAATATATTGATCACATGAATTCCTGAAAGGTGAAATGCATAATGATATTTTGAATGGATTGTGTCCTCCCCCACGTTTTCCTCATCTTATGATATCTCCTTCCAGGGTCAGCTGCTTTGGAATTGCTTTGCTGCTAAAGATTTCACTTCAGATATGGCGTGGTTGTTTGTCAAAACTATGACACTTGTCGAAAATGTCAACTTCCTCTACCCCGAAGACCGGGTTAAAAAAATATGTCGCCTGTGGGTCGAAAATGTCCATTACCGACCCTCACCACATTTGTTTGTGGTGCCTTGGCACCGAACACAGGACGGCTGACTATGTATGCTGTCAATCTATGATGGGGAAGGTGCTCAAGGAATGAAAGGGGAAGCTTGCTGTGGGTAGGCCCCCTCAGAAATACCCTTCCTCGACACCTTTCAAGAGACGTTTGTCGGACGAATCGAGGGGTGAGTCGCCACTGAGAAAACATTCCAAAAAACGTTCACGTTCTCGGAGAACTTCATCATGTCATGTTGTCAATTTACCTGGACTCTTATTCCTAAAATTGTACACCATGGATATAATCTATAACTTTTGCTCCTATAAGAGGAGCCATGACTAATATTTTGAATAAGTGTCTAATAATTTCAATAATTGTCACACACTTGTGAATAACATAGCACTTAGTCCAAGCAATAAGTGTGCCTCTACTACTTGTAGCATGCTCATTCACTGTTAAATCCCCTCAGGTCACGGTGTAACACACACCCATTACCATAGACATTGACGATTACCTGTGCCTCTGCACATATGAGACACACTGTGTTTCAGGAGCAGGTGTCCTCCACTCTCGCCTGTCACGGTCCTGCCAACGCCCGACCGTACTTTGCACACATGTTCCCCACGGTGTGCATTTTAATAAATAGACGACCTTGTTCCAAATTACACTGTATTACTGTGCGTATCAGTTTCCCTGAACAGGCACCTGCACAGACAGACCGCAAGCTGCGCGCATCTCACTCGGCTCACAGCACCCGTTAGTGGTTTGCCGACCGAAATGCGCCATAGCACACATCAATATTGTCGGTCCGGATACAGGCACTAACGAGCTCCTTTGTGATCTAGACCACACGCATGGCATTTTGCTATTCCATTAGTCGCATCTGCTATGACAATACCATGACCTTGCATGCACACGCGTCATAGCCGCGCACGTGCACTTAGGTACTCGCCTTCTCCTGATGCCCAGTGCCTGATCTTCCAATTTTATTTCTTTTTCCGCAGTCATGTACTTTCTCAGAAAATAATCTGTATTCAATACGCCTGCCTCCAGCAACAGGCCCACTATAGGTAAGCTTCGTTCACCTATACTCATGCTGATAACTTCAGTACCACCAGCTATTTTTAGCCCCTGTGACCTTCCTTCACCTACAGGAATGGCCACACCAAGGACCTTGAAATCCTTCCAGTGTACGTAGACACTGCGACCCTTCGAGCCACCACGCTCCCCAGATCCGGTAAGACCCGGTCTCTCCTTGTACTTAGTCACTTCTCTACTGCTAGACTAATTTGAATTGACTCACTCCTGAAACACTCTTGTCTGTTTATTCCAACACACCTCATAGGATATTTCTACCCTTGGAATATCCGTCCTGATGTAGGCCACACCACCTAAGCTCATTTAGCTTACCCATTGGGCGAAACACTGTCGTGTTGACTTGTTTTATTGTGTGTGTTGTTCACCCCTACATTGTTTTTACGCATTTCGTGCTGCTCATTATGCAACTACTTCACTAAGTCCTCTAGTCTCCTTCCCAAGGATTCCATAGAGGATGTAGAAGCAATAGAATGATGCTACAAATATTCAACATTTGTTCCATGAAAACTGGGTACTACACCATGAAAATGTTTAAATGTTGAGGTATCTTATGTTCCACTAAATCAAGTGTATCTGAAACACTCACTGCAAACAAATTAAACCTGAACTGCAGTGCACAGAATCGTCCTGTAAAAAAATGTGTCAGAAAATATATGTATTACTCGGTGTCCACCACGTGAAGGTGCAACCTATTCAGGAGTCTGTTCATTCCTTTCTCAGCAGTAAGGTTCTCATGACCTTGCACATTCTTGTTCTATATATGATACTACCCACCTGGGCAGAGCAAGGCATTAACTAGGTACCCTTTTTTGAAAATTCATTCACTGGGGAGCCATACCTGCAAAATTCCAGATCTGTTCCTCTTGCAGTAGATTAACAGTCTGCTAGAAAAAGGTGCTATAGAACCAGTGCCCGTGATGGAGAGCAACAGGGGGTGGTACTCCCCTTACATTTTGATCCCCAAAAAGGACAGAGGGTTGTGACCCATTTTGGACCTGAGATACTTGAACAAGTTCCTCAGGAAGGACAGGTTCAAAATGGTTACCCTTTCTAAGATCCTTCAGGTCCTACAGCTCCAGGATTGGATGGTATCATTGGACCCTCAGGATACTTACTTCCATGTGCCTATTCATCACAAGCACAGGAAGTACCCGAGGTTCGCTGTTGGCGGTTCTCACTATCAGTTTTGAGTTCTGCCATTCGGGCTAACCTCTGTCCTGAGGATTTTCATCAAGTTGACGGTGGTGGTGGCAGAGAGTCTCAGGATAGGGGCATGGGGGGAGGGAATTCACCTCTACCCCTACCTGGAGGATTGGCTGATCAGTGCCCATTCTCCTGAACAGGTCCTGGAACATCTGAGCATAACCTGCCACTCTCTTGTTAAGCACTTTGAAACACATTGGGTATAGGCGGTATATAAATAAACTATCATATCATATCAAATCTCTGCACAGACTGGCCTTCTCCCTCAATTTCAAGAAGTACCACATGATACCTTACCGAAAGCTCCAGTTCATCGGAGCGGTCCATGATGCTTCATCGGGAAAAGCCTTGCCACCCGAGTAGAGAGCTCAAAACGTTCTGCATATGGTCACCAAATTTCAGAACGCCTTACGTCTTCTGGTCTTCTATTTCCTAAGGTTGCTTGGCCTACTGGCATCCTGCATTTTTCTGGTGCCAGAGGCTCGTCTGAGAATGAGATCTCTCCAGTGAGCCCTCAGGTCCCAGTGGTCTCAGTTTTTTGGCAAGATGCCAGAATGCCAGATCTACTTCAGGTTCCGCGCAGGATCTCCTGTGGTGGGCCTGCAATGACAACATTCTGAAGGGGGAACCTTTTTGGCAACCATTGCCGGAGATAACTGTAGTTACGGACGCCTCCCTCAAAGGGTGGGTAGCCCATACCAACGATCCGACGGTCAGCGGTCGTTTGTCTCCATCAGAGTCCAAACTACACATCAACCTTTTGGAGCCGAGGGCAATCAGACTAGCGCTGAAAGCCTTTTTGCCCCCTGTACAGGGTAAAGAATGTCCTGATAATGGCAGACAACATAGTGGCCATGTACTACCTCAACAAGAGAGGAGGCGTAGGGTCTCTACCACTGTGCAGAAAGGCAATGTAGCTCTGGTTCTGGGGACTTTAAGAAGGAATCTCCCTGTCAGCAGTTAAGCTTCGGATGATGATCCTTCTCATTGGGATGCCTGCTCCTTGTCCCTCCCACTCTCTGGCCAGGCTCCTTGGGTCCCCTCCCCTTGCCCACCTGTGAGGCAAAAAACCTTGGGATCATCTTTGACTCTTCTCTTTCTCTCCACACATCACAGACCTTGCCAAGAAGTCCAGCTTTCAGCTGCTCATCCTCAGGGGCATTCTACCTTTCCTCACCTTCCCAAGAAGATCACTGTCTCCAGAGCCCTGGTTCTCTCTAGGCTGGACTACTGCAACAGCCTCTTTGTCAATCTGACTCTTTCCTCCCTTCGCCCTCTTGAACTAATCCAGAATAGGAGTGTGAGACTTATCCGTGGCTTCAAGCCCCGGGACTGCATCTCTCCAGCCATAAATACTCTCCACTGGATCCTAGTGTTCTGAGAGAATACTACACTCCATTATGCCAACCAACAGAAGGGCGTTATCAAATTAAATGGATGGTGCCGAAATTAAATCAACTGTGGGCAAACCTAACATCAAACATTGAGGTACACCATCCAGATAGGAACCAAGAATACATGCAGGCACTTCTTTTCTTTACAGAAACACGATCACTGTACAATCATCCAATATTCCGACACAACTAGCCCATTGATCCCTATATTAAAGCAGCTGAAGCCAGGAGGAGACCAGAAATAAAAGGTATAAGAGCTGCCAATGGCAAAGAATGCAAAGAGAAAATCACTAATGTGCTTGCCAAATATAAACATTCTATTAAACAGTATCAAGCTCAGGAAACTCAAGAAGAAAATGAGAGAATGATCTCAGCCCTGGCCGCAAACTCTAGCGCGTGCATATGGAAACTCCTGACTGAGAGCATGCACACTGGTACAACATCGACCCTTCTTATTATAATCCCAGAAGATATATGGGCAGCGCATTTCAGTACATTATTTGATGACCAAGAGAATCCCGCCGAAGAAAACACACAAATTAATGATCTATCCCCTCTCAAGTTTGACTTGATAGACATTTTAATACTAATCAAAAATGTGAGTCAGTCCCGGGCTCCTGGGCCAGACGGCCTGTCCAATATAATGTTGAAGGCACATCCTGCAGAATGGGCTAGGATTATTTATGTAATCTTCCACGATATAAAAATAAGACGGATACCAGCCTCATGGAAAAGGTCCATACTGATCCCATTATTTAAAAAGGGGAATCAGAGTATCCCCTCAAACTATTTCCCCATCGCGGTACTGGATATCCCAGCAAAGATCTTCGCAAGACTGCTACTAACATGTTAATGTTGGCGGCACTGAAAAAAAAGTCTGGGGCTCTAAACAACCAATATACCTGGCATTTATTGACTTCCAGCAGGCATTTGACCGGATATCTAGAAGACGCCTCTGGCAAAAACTAGCCGATCCAGATTGTCCAGATTATTTGTTACAGACAATAAAACAACTCTATTCAAACACCACGGTGCAGGTTAAATTAACACAAGAAGGCCTATTATCTAAGCCCATCCCTACCTCGTAGTGTTTGAAACAAGGGTGTATCTTGGCTGCAACAGTCTTTAATTTTTACATTAAAGATCTGCCCAAAAACCTACAAAGTGTAAGAGCCTTTCCACCTAAACTCGGAACATCACAAATTGCATAGCTCATGTATGCAGATGATTTAGTCCTATGTGACCAAATGCCATTGGGACTACAAAGACAACTGCAAAATGTAACTCAATTTGCTGCAGATAATATGCTTTACATAAATATTAGCAAATCAACTATACTACAACTGTTTCCTAACTCATCTGTAAGTAAGACCACATCATTCATTTGGAAAATATTAAAAGGAAAATTGGATCTAATCCATGAATATACATATTTAGGAATACATTTTAATGATAAAAAAATCAGACAAGGTCTATGAGGAAGAGCTAAAGCGTAAAATGCAATTAATGTGCTCTCAGGCAAAATTAGTACACAAAAAATATGGAAAATTCTCATACCTTCCAGTAATACAATTATACAAAAGAAAATGAATCCCTTCTATAACATACAGTGCCCATGCTAAAATACCTGAAAACCATCCAGATTGGGATTATCTTGAAGTGTTTTTTGGAAGCACATTTTACCTATACCTAGTAACTTTCCTATAAAAAATAGATATGAGTTAGGACTGACATCACTTAAGGCAATCGTCTCATGGAATGCTTTAATGCTCTACAACAAGTGTAGAAACAAAGAAGGATTCCACGAGTCGCTTATCCCAGTGCTGGCTTAACTATTACAATCCTCAGGAACCCCTCTGACACCATGGAAAGACTACTGTATAGTAAACATGGCCGCAGCGGACATTGATCAAGCATTGATTCATACAAACTCAAATAGAGCAAAGCAAAAATGTTGGCTTGCAGATTGGAATATAACATGGCCAGAATGTAACAAGTATAATGCCTTTTTAACAGGCCCTTTTTCCCCCAAAAATTAAATGAGATCCCGAAGTACCTGGTCAAGTTTCCCGATCAAGTATACCGAGCTCAATTCATGTGACTGTGTTTCGGCCTATAACCAACAAACGCCCTAATAGCAACAAGGCTACGAGACAAATCGAAAGTGATATGTCACTTTTGTAAATTACCGGACTATCCTGAAACACTAGAACATCTGGTGGTAGAAGGCTTGCACCTGAAATACTAAGACATTAGTATTTATTATAAATTCTTTTCAAACTACCTCTTGTTGAACCAGAAGCAAACGTGGGAAATGATCTTTAACACCAACCATATATCAGTACATTTAATTACAATGAGGTTTCTAGCGAGGATAGAGATCAAGCACGAGATAGAATAGAGATAGTATTGGTTTAAGAACAGAGTCCCAAACTGAAGTTAAATAGAAAACCTAAAGAGGGAGTAATATAACCTCAAATATTGCACACTAAATGTAAACCAAGCGATTAATTTGCCATGGGAAAATACCTTTAAAGGGAAATCCTCTGTGTTTATATACTTCTTTTGTAACTTTATTTTTATCTCTAAATACTATGTTTTAAGTGTAACGGTTAAATGATTTTAAAAGAAAGACGGGGATTTTTTTGTACTATACACATTTTAATGTCTTACTTGAATGTTTGCTTAAATATTTGTAAAGTTGAATGTCAACTAACACAAATAAAGAATCAAAATTTAAAAAAGAAGAGTTGTGTGTCATCTGCATAACACTGGAAGTAAGGGGAGTAGGTGGAAATTAGGTGTGCAAGCAGGGCAAGATAGATGTTAAAGAGCCAGGGGGAAAGGTTGGAGCCTTGGGGGATGCCACAGGTGGAGATAGAGGTGGGAGAGGAGAAAGAGCCAAGGATAACCTGGGAGGGACGTTCATTGAGGAAGGAGGTCAGCCAGTCCAGTACCGGCTCTGAGATACCTATGGTATTGTGGAGCCGTTTTATGAGGATGGAGCAGTTGACGGTGTCAAATGCAGAGGAGAGATCAAGTAATATGAGAACGGCAGGAGAGTTAGAATCAAGAGATGCAAGCAGTTCTTCATGGGTGTTCAAAAGGGCAGTTTCCGTGCCTCTGGATGCTTGGAATCCAGATTGATGGTCGTGAAGGCAAACAACAAGCTCAGTCTGCTGGGTCAGCGTCTCCATGAGTTTCCCAAGGAAGTGAGTGATAGAGATGGTGCGGCAGTTAGCTGGATAGGACGGGTCTGCAGAAGGGGGCACACAAGAGAGTGCTTATGGGAAGAGGTGAAAGACCCGGTAGAAAAAGATTGATTGCAGAAATGAGCAAGTGCAGGGACAAGAGAGCCAATATTGTCATTGGTAGTTCTGGAAGAACAGGGGGAGACCTGTTTGGAGGAGACCTTCATAGAGCGGACAACTCTAGTAACCTCATCAGATGTGATAGGAGAGAAGGAGGAGAGAAAGGCAGAGGGGGGATAGGACGCCGTAGGTAGCAGGAGGTTGGGGCAAGGGGGGTGGGACAGAGAAGCGAGGGGGCTCAGGATGTCCTGAGTTTTTGCAGTAATGTTTGTGGCCAGCGCATTGCAGAGGTACTCCGAGGGAAGACTTGAGGTGGAGACTGCAGAAGGTTTGGCTAGTTCCTTGCAGATTTTAGAGTTCAGCCGTGTTGTTGGATGCACCAGAGACACAAGCCTGGATGCGGGCCCTTTTCCTGGAGCGAATGGAGTATCGGTATTCCCTTTGGAGCAGGCGACAAGAAAGTTTGTCAGAGGGTTAGCCTGCGGTCTGCCACTTCCATTCCGCAGCTCTGTACTTGCATTTCAGGGCTGCAAGTTCAGAGTCGTATCATGTGTTACGCTTGGAGGCATGCTTCAGGCAGATCCTCATGACTGGGCAAGGATGTCAAGAGTGTTAGTGATGGCAAAATGGAGGTTGTTGAGAGCGGAGTCAGAGGTAGAGTCTGTAGTGGGGGAGACGGGGGATGAAGGTAGATGCGAAGGCAGCAGTTGACACTCATTTCATCGGGCAGATGTTCGTGAACGAGGTTGGCAGGGCTGATGAGGTGCAGTCAGATGGCAGAGAGGGCCCATGTGGGAGGACAGGAGTGAATGGTCTGATCAGGAGAGTGGGTGGTGAGTGGGGTGGTGAGTGGGGAGGAGAGCAAGAGATCAGTGTGGATGATGACATCAAGAATGTGTCCAGCCAAGTGGGTGGGACCAAGAGGGGAGAATGTAGAGGGATAGTGAGGTGCAGAGGACATGGAAGAGAGGAGTTGAGGAGTCAAGGTGGATGTTGAAGTCACCCAGGAAAAGGAATTTAGATGAGGAGAGAGGAGGAGAAATCATCCCATTCAGAGAGCAACAGGGTGGTATAGCCAGGTGACCTGTAGCACTGGTCAGGGAGGAAGTGGGAGAGATGACACGTTTGCAAACCAGGCTCTCGAAGGAAGAGTAAGGCTGAATGGGTATGAGGGAAAAAGGGACCCACTCAGGGAAGATCAGGGCAACACCACCACCTGCATGGTTACAGCACGGCATGGAGATAATCTTATAGCTATCAGGGAGAAGCGAGTCAAAAGCAGTGACTGAGCTGGCATTGAACCACATCTCAGTAAGAGCGAGGATGTCGAGGTCTTCAACAAGGAGGCAGATGTCGGAAGAATGTTTGATAGCACAGCGAGCATTAGGCATGATTAGACGCAAGAGGTCACTGCCTTTGAAGTTTTTCCGCAGAGGGGTACAGGTGCGTGGTACACCAGGTGGAGGAGGAGAGGGACAGAGAGAGTGGAAGAAGGAGTAGCAGGTGTGGGAAGGAAGTTGATGAGGGACGGAAAGCGCCAGTCAAAGAGGAGGAGGTTGGGTTGAGGACCCTGAGCCAAGATAGTGCCATTGTGATAGACTTTAATGATACACCTGGATGATTAGGACATGCTAAGACTGTCAACATGACACTATCAGGGTGCACTGACCTCATTAGTGCATGTCAACACAGGTGCTAATCCTAAAGGGGTTAGCACCCACCCTTAGGCAATGCAGTGTCGTGGAAAAACAACAACAGACTCTTCAGGTAGATTGGTGAATGCCTTTAATAGCAGTCAGGAAAGCCAGCATTCACAGGACAAACAGCAACCCAATGGCAGACAGAGACTCATTGCAGCAACCCCCTCCCTCCAAGCAGTATCTCTTTATACACCTCCCTCATTGCTCCTGTTATCTCCTCGTTTGGCATCTCCCACCACTTCTATGCCGACGACAACTCTTCCTCTCCTTCTTCTCCTTCTCAACTGACCTCCACCTACAACTCTCTTCCTGCCTTACTGCCATCAAGAACTGGATGTCTTCCTGATTTCTCTCTCTCAACACCGACAAGACAGAAGTCGTATTCTTTCCCTCTAACTCTCTTCTCCCTCCCCCTCCTCCCCCTTTCATTCACTTCCCTCCCTCCAACCTCCCTATCTCTCTTCAGGCTCGTAACTCTCTTTGACTCCTCTCTCTCCTTCTCCCAACACATCTCGCTCCTGTCGCTTCCACTCTTCAACATTCGCAAAATCCGTCCCTCTCTCACTTTCCACGCTACTAAACGCTTAATCTCCTCCCTCATCTTCTCCTGCCTCTTCTACTGCTCTTCCTTATTCTTTGGACTTCCTACTTCTCTCCTTGCCCCTCTTAAATCCATCTACCACTCTGCTGTTCGCACCCTCCGTCTCCTTACCTCGCGTGATTCCATCTCTTCCTCCCTCTCCTACCTTGGCTGGCTTCCTTTTCACTCCCAACTTAAAAATTTAAATTTCTCTGCCTTGTCTTCAAATCTCTCAGTGGTCTTGCCCCCCTTATCTCTACGCCCTTCTCTCCTTCTACTCCCCCTCCCGTTCCCTTCGGTCCGCTGACCATTTCCTTCTCACTTCACCCCCACCCCTCTGTGCCTCCTCCCGTTTTCGCTCCTTCCAACTCTTAGCACCTCTACACTGGAACTCCCTTGCTATCCGTTCTTCCCCCACCTTCACTTAATTCTGCACTTCCCTTAAATCTTTCCTTCTCCATTCTCCTCCTTGAAACCCCTACCCCTCTCTACTTCCCCCTTCCTCACTCTTTTTCCCGACTTTCTCCCCTCCCCTCTCCTACCCTCCCTTTCCTCCTCCTGCCCTCCTTCTCCACTCCCCCCTAACCTGTCCCATCTCGCTTTCCTCCCTTTCCCCTTCAGTTAATTGCTCTTCTCACTGTTTTATTGTTTGATTGATTCATATTGTAATTGCTTTAACAGTTTTATCGTTCATGTTTTATGTATTATGTTGTTCCATATAGCACTTTGGCATAAGGTGCCTTATAAATCAATAAATACAAATACAAATACAGTATCGGAGGCAGCTTTTGGCGCCAGGGGGGCTGGCCAATTGGGTGACAGCGGGAGGCTGGGGGTTACACTGGGCACTTGGGGGTTAGGGGGGGAAACAGCCCCTCTTCTCACCCCCTGGCTATGTCACTGCCTCATGCACAGTGTTTTTATTCAGAAGAGTACACAGGATCACATCAGGATCACATCAGCACCTGTGCACGTGACCTGTTCCTACAGCTTCGAGCGCGAACCCCTGACACAACCCGACGCAGTTCGAACGTGCTTCACACTACGTAATTGGAATCTGACACCTTGGTTTAACAAGTAAGCTGTTTGCACGACACCTGATGAGCAGCATTAGCCCCATCATCAGAAGACAGCACGCTGCTTTAAACTACGCAATAGGATCTGACATCCTTGGCTTAACTTGAAAGCCTTTTGTACGAAACCTGATGAGCAGCATTAGCTCCATCATTAGAAGACAGAACGCTGGTCGTTGCTCTTGTGCTGTAGATTTTGCATATCCTCGGGAACAACTGACAATGGCCAAACGTGTGTTCAAGGATAAGGCTGGAAAGAGACTAACTTCTGTCGACACAATAAACATGGGGATTTTTGGAAAACCAGATATGAATTGCATCGATTAAAGTCACCCATTAGCTACTAACACCACTTAAACCTTAGTGTATTTTGTGATACACTATTAGAGTTAAAAGGTTACTAATGTTATATAAATAGCTATTGCTTTGTGAAAAAATTGTGTTTTATGTTGTTTTGATTTGCAAATGTGACCATTGGGTCGAAATAATAATTTGTATGATGTGTAATAGAATAAACCTTGATATATTTTTGTAAATCCGGCCTCCCCATCTTTTTATGTATGCTAAAAAAGATGTGTGTTTAAACTGACTCTGGTTTGGACCAAGTTCCCCAACCTTCAGTGTCTACATCGAAAGGTAGCTCGCTGGGATAACCGCCTTTTTTCACACCTTAAGATCCAGACAGACATCCCCCCAGTTGAAGAGAATTGGTGCTATAGGGAGTTCATGTGGAAGGTGCGCACAAACCCAACAATCTGATAAGTTAAAGATGCAGGAGAACAGCCAGGCAAGGTGAAAGTATGTGTTCTTACTGTTAATCCAAGGGCGAGCATAGGACCATTCATTTGTGACGTGATTTTAAAAGCAGCAATCACAGTGAGTCAGAGACAAATCAGTCTAATCTCTGGGGGTGGTTCAGTTTGTGCGCTAGCAACAAAGTTTGCTGGAAGGAATGTTAGTGTGGGAAAGATATGTTTGCATGGAGCAATTCACCAAGTCTTATCAGTTCTGGGCACGAATGTCTGCAGTTGGAAGACAGGGTAAAATGTAATTATCCCAAGAGTCTCTGCCAAGATCAGGCCTTGGGCTGTCACAGATGAAGGTTCGAACAGTTCAAAATGTTTGTGGTTATGTCAAGGCAGCCTACAATAAACGTTCAGCTAGACATATCCGTAATACCAGAGCCGCAAACAAAGTGGTCATCAGGACAAAGAGAACGACCAATAGATGATAAAAACAGGGTCCAAATCAAGCAAGAGCTGGCATATCAGTTGATATATCTTCTAATCTATGATAGTGTACTACCACATCTGGGAGGGAGGTGCATCATTGTCCAGCGGACATGTCCAGCGATATGTGAGTGTACCTGCAGGCACTCCTCTCCTGATAACTGGCCCTGTAGTGACCCTCTGCATGACCACAAGGCCTATCTTCTTGGGCCTGTGTGGTGAGGTCCAGTGGAGTCAAACACTTGAGATGGTACGCCAGGAGGGGATCGCTAGTTAACTAATGGGGTACACCAGCCAGGATTAGCAAAAACAAACCGGTCCTCCCTGGATTCTAAATACAACAATAGACAATGAGACTGGTTGTTCTAATCTCCTTCCTTTTAGCAGAGCACACACTTTCAAGGGAGCAAGCCTATCACTAGGAGAATAACAATTGAACAATCTCAATAAACATGCTAGTTAATTGCACATTTGTTTATTACGGGTATACATGGAAAACATGTTTTACTTATTAATTAATATAAAAAACATTTTTTTTATGTTTTTTGTCATAGTTCTCTATGACTATGAAACAAGAAATGTACCCTTACTGTTTTTGTTGTGACCACAAAGATTCAAGAGGAACAGGTCAGTGCAATTGTTTGGCCTGATCTCTTGAGCTATTTAAAGATAAAGAGGTGAATTGCTTAATTCTAGCAATCCCTAGATAAATCAGCTGCTAAGTACATATTATCACCCACTCGGGAGGTTGTTTCTAAACATCTAAAGAGACAATGAAACATTTGAAAAAAATATGATGTAAAAAGTTTAGGAAATTAAGTCAAGTGTCTTTGCTGCTGAATATGGTAACCAACTAGGACATATAGAAGTAAGAACAATACAAAACATTCAGTGGTTGCGAGTGCTTATCTACAATCAAAATAATCAGCAGATTGTGAAACAAATTGTAAACAAATGGTACAAACAGGTTTCATATATTAAAAATCAAATACAACAACTCAAAAGGAATGGTGCTTCAGATTCAATTCAATAGCAGAAAACAAAATATACATAAATGTGCCATTTACTAATAAATTCATTGCATTATGCGTCCCCTTATTTGGTACATTAGTTCCTCATTAGTGGAACAAAAGTTGTTTGGTGGGAAAATCAATGAATTTATGCAGGGTCTTTCGATGCAAGATATCTGATTAATTGCCGACGTGATGAGTGCTGGTTGGTAACAGGGATTCCAACGAGCTGAGGTACAGGTTGACCACTATTCCCTGTAGTTGTCACTTTTCGGCAGTAGTAAGTGGATGTAAAGTCCGCCTTCATCAGGGCTCCGAATCAGGGACCCTGTATAGGATTACATTGGTATGCTGTGAGTGGGTTTAGTACGCATTGGTGCGCCCACGCGTTGGAAAAGAAGAGAACACCAGACGCCAGGACCAGTTGCACAGGTGCCGGGTCAAAATGAGGAGCTTCGCAATAAATGCAGAAGGTTCACGTATAGTCTTGAGGCTGTGAAAGGGACAAGTCATATAGAACAACCATTGGTAATGGTAGGCCAGTATTTCAGTTACTGCACAGAGATCCTGGGATAAATAAAGCACAGAGACCACAGCCACATTTGAGTGCAGGCGGCGGTATGTGCTTGGAAATTATATTAGAAACAGGGATTTAGTTCAGATGGAGAGCGAGCATTATAGTTTACACGGGTAATGCTTATAAGCACTCCAATGTGTGCAGATACATGAAAAAGTAATAGGCAGAATAGACGTGTGAAACCCATAGAAATGACCGACACGGTGTTCAGAGGTCGGGACTGCTATTGCCAGGTGCTTGAATTAGTATTGGGTCATGTAGCAGTGAGAAGAGAGGGCATCCAGTGTTTCTGCGGTTTTGAGGTAATGACTGACAGGTCTAGAACTTGCCCGCATGCTCATAAGGTGCATAATCAATGTGGGCTAAGGTCGGGTGCCGAGAGATAGCAGAGTAGGTGGGGGAAGCGTGGTCTAGCGCGCACACTTGGACTGATCCGAAGGACCAGAGTGCCGCGAGTGCGCGCACGGCCAGGCGACCCCAGGCTCACCTTGTTCTTCTGGTGCTGATTCAGAAACGGCAGCCGTTCGTGTGGGCGTTGCCTCTGTGCGAGTGAATCGCAGTGACCCGCCCCCAGGAATGCGGAAGGAAAGCTCTGCACGCCGCGTAGGACGAGCAATATGCTTGTTGCTTGGGAATCAATGCATGCGCGCTTGCCTGGTTGCTATTATTGACACTTGTAGTCAAGGCAAGCGGGCATGCTCCCTAACAAGCTCGTCATATTTAGCGTATGTCAGACAGATCGTGGTGGTTTAATGTCCGCCACTCAAAAGTGTCTGGCAGGCGCTTGGGCAGTAAGTAGGGCAACATAATTTCAGAATAAACAAATTGGGTGAATATATCTGAAATGTAGAACTTGTTGTCAGGATTGACGCCAGGTCATTAATAGAAATTGGAAAGAAACGAAAAACAGATGGGCTGCATAAATCTGTAGTCTCCAGGTGTGGGCTTAAAGGGAAAGTGTCTGATACGCCTCACAAGTGAATAGATAATGTGGACTTTCTTGCTACCTCTCGACCTTAAGGGGCAATAGGGTTATTCAGGACATGTTGCAATAATGCAAGTGGTTGATGAGAGAGTATTGAACCAGCATTACAAACCTTTATAATAAAGGTTGAAAAATCTCATTAAGGCCGCAATCATATGTGTCCAGCCTGTGTATCCACCGTGCTTCTTTCTTCTTAAGGCTATGGTGAATGTCGGGTCCTCCCTTGACTTTCTCTACCACCCACCACAGAATGCTATTAGGGGTATGGTTAGCAGACAGGAAATGTTCCACCAGGGGCACTGATAGGTTTTTACAGCAAAGATATTCTGATGTTGATTGCTCGTGTGGTTTGGCCAATATATCTGAGACCACAGGGACACTCTATACAGTATACTACATTTTGACTCTTACAATTAGTCAGGTCCCTAAGTGTCCATTTGCGTGTGCCTATTAGGAAGAAACTCATTTTCTTGGTGAATTTGCAGGCAACGCAGTTGCCACAGGGGGGATGGCCTTGCAAAGGTCGAAGAGTACGAGTGACACTTGGAACTGGTTGAAACAATGAGTGTACAAGGTGTCCTCTTAGGTTCTTGCCACGTTTGTAAGCGAATCTGGGAGCGGGGTCCTCAGGTAAGTTCAGGCGGGCTATGTGCCAGTGCTTGTTAATAATCTGTTTGATTCTCGAGGTGTGGGCTCCAAAAGTGACTACACAAGTTAGGCGTGCATCTGAAGAATCTGCGTTCTCTCGTTGTAATTGGAGAAGTGTGTCACGGTTACAATTTCGAGCTCTTGTAATAGCTTGATCTAGCTGTTTCTTAGGGTAGCCTCGTGCTGTTAAACGTGTGGTCAAACTCTGTGCATGTTGCTTGTAGTCATCAGAAGAGGAGCAGTTACGATGTATTTGTAAATATTGTCCATATGGTAAGTTGTTTTTGGTATGGGCGGATGGTTGCTGGTGTAATATAGTAGGGTGTTGCGAGATGTTGTTTTCCGATATAGGTCACACGTTAGTTTCCCATCTTTGGAGCGAATTGGTAAGTCCAGAAATTTTATTTCCGAGTTTCTTTGATCAATTGTGAACTGAATATCAGGGTTGCACGTATTGAGCCAGGTCCAGAAGTTGGTGAGTTCAAGTGGGCTACCGGTCCAGATAAAAATGACATCATCGATGTAGCGGTGCCAGTGGCTGATGCGAGTTTACCAGTTGTTGTGGTCGGAGAATACAAAGTCTCTCTCAAATTTGGCCATAAACAAGATTGCCAGGCTTGGCGCAAAGGCCGCACCCATTCCAGTGCCCTTCGTTTGCAAGTATGTAGTATTGTCAAAGGTAAAGAAGTTCCGACAGAGTGCAATAGTCATGAGTTCAACAATGAAATTAACTGGGGTCCTAGTGTTAGGGGGGTAAGAGGTTAGCCATCCCCTCATGCACTCAATAGCATCTTCCTGTGGGATACTAGTATACAGTGATTTAATATCCATACTGACCAAAAGTTGTTCTGTTGGGTTAAATTCTAGATCTTCAAATATTGTTATTGTATGGGTGGTATCCTGAAGGTAGGTTGGGGTGTGAATGCTTATCGGTTGCAAAAAGATGTTTACAAATTTGCATAGTGGTTCAATGATAGAGCCGCATCCTGAAACTATCGGGCGTCCTGGTGGGTTTGTGGGGTCTTTATGTATTTTGGGCAGAGAATAGAAGCAGGGAGTCCTTTCCGCTGGTTTTATAAGGTATTCTGCTTCTTTATGCGAGATCCAATCGCGCTGTAGTGCGAAATTAACAGACTCAGAGATTTCTTGAGATATTTCCCGAGTGGGGTCTTTTCGAAGTGTTGTGTAGCTTTCTTGGTGGTGAAGTAATGCCAGGACCATGTTTTTGTATTGGTTTGTGGTCATAATCACTAGGCCACTGCCTTTGTCAGCTGGTTTTATGATAATGTTTTTATTGTTTTGTAGCGATGTTAATGCCTGTTTCTCTATGAATCAGCAATATACTTGTGACATATAATTAAAAATAAATGCAATCAGCTAAACCCCAAAGGACAGCTCATACATATAACTGGTACAAAAAGCCAGACAACTAGGTGTTACAACTAAACCAACACAGTGTAAAACAAAACAACAACAAAAACATAACACAGACAGTTAGTAAAAACAATGTCTTTACACACTATAAACATTCAATAAATACCACATTAAATTAGAAAATACACTAATTAAGACCTTATTAAATGTCAATACTAAAATATACCTGACATGTTTCTTTCCCATACAAGGCAGTAGATTTGATACATTTAAGGGACATTCCTGCTGTGGATCTCTGCAGAGGAAGAAAAGGGAAAAGAACAAAGCACACCAACTTACTGGTGGTGCTCTGGCTACTTCTAAATCTTCACCGAAAATGTTATTAGTTCGATGTAAAGTAGCACAGCTCTGTCACTTAACCGAGTTACTGTTTGGACTTGGATAGTAGAGCAAAAGCGGTGTTAATCTGCTATCCCATTCATGACCTGAGGAGGCATAAAACATTATATAAGCCAGATGTTTAGTAGTGGTCTGTATATCATGAGTTTACTACAGACAGTATTATTACTCTAGTCGGTACAGTTTAAAAAGGTTGGGGCTGCAAGCCTAATATTTGATGTCGATGAACATATGGCGAGCCATTCAGTTAAGGTGGTCCTAATACAAGCTTCACTTACAATGGGTTCGTAATCTGAGATGTAGATAGAATCCTCATCCACTCGTCAGAAGAAGCTGCAATTCTTCACCATGTTATGTTCAAGAGGTGAATGCTTAGATCAATTTAGCTGGAAGAAATGACATATTAAACTGTCACTGACTAGATATTGGCGTAGGATATCTTTTGGATATTGATCAATACTTCATTTCTATTTATCCATTCTGGGCATCATAGCATGCTATTTACGAATGTTGAGTCTTGTCAAGGGGAGTGAGCGAGACGAACGTGGTGTTTTCCAGAATCAGGATGTAGATGACCCCTACTGCATTACCTCTTATGTCTTCTCTAGCCAAATGATGTAACCCACATGGTGTTACACAGCTCGACATGACAACACCATTTCCTATGTTTTGTTTGTTTTTGTTTTTATTACTTGTATTGCGCACCAGACCAAGGGGTAACCGGGCGCATTTTATAAGACAATTTACAGCTTAGTTACAGGGGAAACACAAGGCAGAAGGAAACAAGAAATATACAAAGAATATAAATACACAATATACACAACAGGCAGGCGTGCTGGTGCACATATTTACAGTTCTGCTTAAGCAGGCAGTAACTGCTAGGCAGTAGGTGTGTGCAAAATGCAGAAGTGGAGAGAGATGCAGGATACGTCCAGGCAAGATGGTAGTCTGTTATTTATCAGCGTCTTTAATCCATCTTGTAAGGTTGTGTCGGAAAGTGAGGGAAGGTTGGTTTGTCTGCAGGGTGGGTGGTAGGGAGTTCCAAAGTTGAGCTGCTTTGACCTGGAAGCTACAGCCACAGACTCTGGACAATTTAAATCTGGGTGTTGATATGTTGTTAGAGTTAACGGATCTAGTGAGTCTTGTTGGTTTAGTTCTCGTGAATCTCGCGGAGAGGTAGCATGGTGCGGCATTGTTTAGGCATTTGTAAACAAGTGAGGCCACTTTTAGCTGGATTTTCTCCTGAGTAGAAAGCCAGTTGTTGGCCTTTCTGAGTTCGGTGATGTGGGTTCTCCTGGGAATGCCTAGTGCTGCTCTGAGCGCGTTGTTCTGTAAGATTTGAATTCTTTTGATGACTTCCTTGTTGGCCCCAACATAAAGCGAGTTGCAATAGTCCAACTTTGATAACACGAGCGCTTTCGCCAGTGTGATGCAGCTATTGTTGGACAGGAAGGGTTTGCCTGCTCTTATCAATTTGCAGGTGTAGGCGGTGGCAGAAGCCATCGCGTTCACCTGCTTGTTGAAAGAGAGGGTAGAGTCCAGGTAGAAACCCAGAGTTTTTACCGCGTGAGCGGTTGTGATTTGGTTATTATATTATCTATGTTAAAGGAGGAGTAGTTGGGGCCCAGTTTTTTGAGGGTAGCGGGTGTGCCGAGGATAATGATTTCAGTTTTGTCATCATTCAGGCATAGTCCATGAGTGGCCATCCATGCCTGGATGATGAGATACACCCTGTTCACCAAGGCCAAATCCTTATCATAATCACCAGTAGGTGGTAGGAGAATCTGAGTATCATCTGCATAGTTAGTGTAGGTGATACCAAGAAGGTCCAGATCAGCGAAAAGGGGCTTCGTGAAGATGTTGTAGAGTGTAGGAGAGACGCAAGATCCCTGGGGCACGCCGCATGTAATGGGGATGGGGTCTGCTGCTGCGGTGGTGGAGAAGACTCTCATGGTCCTGTTATTGAGGAAGGATTGGATCCAGTCTGTGGCTTCTTCAGAGAAGTGTGCAGCCATGTCCAAATGCCTACAAAGGACCTTGTGGTCAACAAGGTCAAATGCAGCTGATAGGTCCAGAAGGAGGAGTAAGGCTGGTTTTCCTTGATCCCTTAGCTCGTCAATTTGTGCTTTTAGATCTAAAAGGGCTGTTTCGGTCCCGTGCTGGGGACGGAAGCCAGACTGCTGTGCTCCTAGCAGGTTGTTGGTTTCAAGGTGTTTCTGAATTTGTGAGTACGCCACTTTATCTATAATTTTTAGGAGGAATGGCACGGTGGTGATTGGATGGTAATTTGTGGGTATGGCTGGGTCTAGTGTCTGTTTTTTAAGCAATGGGAGAACCCAAGATTCTTTTAAGTTGCTCGGTATGGATCCTGTTGTGAATGAAGCGTTAATGAGTTTTGAGATAAAGGGAGCCAGGTCTCTGGCTGCATCCTTTATCAGTTGGGCTGGACATTGGTCCCCCTGACAGTTTGATGGTTTTAGTGACAGAATGATTTTTTCAGTCTCAATAATAGAAACTTTGGAGAACTTGAAGCGAGGAGTGTCAGTGTTATTTTTGGGGGGGGGGGTGATAGACATTTTAGGATTCGTATCCAGGCTGAGTGAGGTTTTTTTCTTGGAGAGTTGACACTTTGTTAGCTAGGGCTAGCTGAATATTGGTGCACCATGGTTTGTCTTTGACACAATTGTCTGGCACTGGGATAGGAGATTCTATTTCCTTTAGGATGATAAAGAGTTCCTTCATGCTAGAGTTGGCTTGGGCTATTCTAGTGTTATAGGTTTCTCGTTTTGCCGATAGTATTTCCTTTTTGTAGAGGGTAGATATATCCCTCAGGGTGATTTTATTTTCTTCAGAAGGTTGTAGTTTCCATGCGACCTCAGATTGTCTTTTTTTGGTGCAAAGTGTTTTCAGGTGGGGGGTGTACCAAGTGTTGAGGTGGGCTTTAGGTTTGCTTTGTCTCATTTTGAGTGGTGCAATTGAGTCCAGTGCAGATGCCATGATTTTATTATACTCATTCACTAGAGTTTCGGGGTCCAGGTTGCCTGGTAGTGAGTTGAGTGTGGGGAGGATGAGCGGGAGTAGGTTATCTGGGGTGATGTTTCTCTTATTCCTTGTCGGGATGGAAGGAGCTGGCTGGGCTAAGGTAGGAGTAGGTCTGTCCGTTTCTAGAGCAAATGTTATAAGGTGGTGGTCTGTCCAGATTTGGGGGGAGATCGAGAGGATGGAGGCGTTGCAATTGGGGTCTGCCACCCAATCAAGTATTCTGCCTTTGTTATGGGTGGAGTGCAGTACTCTTTGTGAGAAGCCTAGTTCAGAGAGTAGGTTAACCACTCTGCTTGCATGTGGGTCATTTTGGTCGTTGAAGCCCAGGTTAATGTCCCCTAAGAGGATGGCCTGTGATAAGGTTTTTAGGTTATGAGAGTGGTGGAGATGTCCTCCTCGAAGGTTCCGATAGGGCCTGGGGGTCTATAAATCAAGTGGATGGTGAGGGTTTGGGAGTTGATAATAGTTAATTTGGCTGTTAGGCTTTCACAGGATTTAGTGTCATAAATTGGGACTATCCTGGTAGATAGGTTGGATTTGACAAGAAGGGCTATGCCTCCTCCACAGGCTTTGCTTCGGTCTGATCTTAGGATGGTGTAATCATTAGGGATCGCTAACATGATGGCTGGTCCTGCAGCAGCATGAAGCCAGGATTCCGTAATGGCCAAGAAGTCGAGGTTTTCGGTCTGAATGAGATCAGCAATTTCAATGGCATGAGCAATCATGGATCTGGTGTTAATTAAAGCACCTTTAAGGTGGGGGGTGGTGGATGGAGGTGTACGTATCTTTTCTTGGGTCATGGCAGGGGAGTGCATGCGTACATTCTGTGTTTTGAGGTTAGGGATGTGAGATTTTTCTGTACTCCTGTTAGGTGTAGGCTTGCTACGGTTGGACGAGGTCAACGTTCTAGCGAGAGGTTCATATATTTTAGCAAGTCTGGCTCGGAGTCTGGTATTTCTGGATGTGGTGTTGCACGGTTTGGACTTGAATGAGCAGGGCTGTTGGTGTTCTTCAAGTTGGTCATTGTGGCTCGTTAGTGGTTGAGGATGTGTCTGTGTCATGGTGGGAGAGAGGGCCCAGAGTTGAAGGGTAGTGTAGTCAATGGCGGGGACTGAAGCGATCCTGAGTTTGTAAACTAGGAATGCTGTCAGTGTGAGAAGGGCTAGTGTGACTCGTAAGGTTTGCATCTTGTGGTGTAGCCGTGGTAGGGTGGACAAATCAAGCTGTAACAATGCTATGTAGGTCAGTCTATCGGGGTGAAACAAGTGCGCATGGGAACAAATGCTTCGAGTGTATTAGGCAACAGCTAGGTTAGCAGTGATAATGAGTGACTAAAATACAGTGGGGCAACACATAATTTCAAAGTGAGTAATAGGCCCAAAGTGCAATGGGACTGCACATGGGAACACTTGACTCGAGAATCAATAGGCAGCACCTATTTCAGTGTGAGCAATAGACTAGAGTGCAATGGGACTGCACGTGGGAACATTTGGCTCAAAGATCAATAGGTTCGATGTAAAACAGTTTTCTCGGGTGCAAAGGGTGACATCTAGATTCAATATACAAGCAGTTGACTCAAATACAGTGGGATGACATCTAGATTCGAAATTCAACAATTGACTCAAATACAGTGGGATGACATCTAGATTCGAAATTCAACAATTGACTCGAATACAGTGGGATGACATCTGGATTCGAAATTCAACAATGCCTATAACAGTATAACTGTATAGCATTTAACATGAACACTAACAGGCGCAGGGTCCATCTAAATTTGACAATCAGATAAAAGGGCTAAAATGCAGTGTAGCAGCTAGCATGAACACTAACAGCAGCAGGGACCAACCAAGAATTGAGAGTCAGGTATATAGGCTAAATGCAGTATAGCAGAGAACAGGAAAGACTGTATCAGTATGGTGAGCAGATAAATGGGCTAAAATGCACAGTTTAAATAATCTCAGTGTAGGCTGAAGAATACTGTAGAGGACAGCAGCAAGGTCTTTTTAAATGTGGAAGTTACATTAAGGGCTAAAATGCAGGGTATCAGCAGGCAGCACAATTTATAACAGCATGGTATGACTTAGTTTAAGAATCTCAGTATGAGCTAGCGTGAGCTGTGCAAGAGGCAGAGGCATTAAAGGTAGCTGGGACCATCTAGGTTTCTGCGTGCTGTATGCAGGCGGGTAGGCAACATTATAGCGCTAATGGGTTAAATGTTTGAAGCGCATGCAGACAGGCTATGGAAATAGCATAGATACTGATGGGTAACGTGGACACTATAGAAGCAGGCGCACACATGTATCATGCTTCATAACAATGGCAGCCTGGTGCAGACAAAGGGTCATATGAGGCACATACTCGGTGAGAAACAGTTCAATATGTAATTCCTTGGTAAGCAGTAAGATAGTTGACTGCAGATCATCCACGGGCTGGGGAGGCAATGCAGATGTACGGCAAGATGCGGGTAATCATAGGCAGGTCAGTATCTATCACCAGGTGGCTGTTAGCGAGGTTATTTAATACGAGGCAGTGTTTAACTAGTGACGTAGATAGTGCACTGGTGAACAGAGGTGGGGACAGTGCAAGTAGTTTAAGTGGCGCCAAAGTAAAGTACAGATAGGTACTTACAGTGAGGCAGAGTTGCTGTTTCCTTGCTGCCCGACTCTGACAGGCGCAGACAGGCCCTTAGGCTTGCCCTTCGGCTGCCGCCTATAGGTGGCCTGAAAGGGCGGGTTCGTGCAGGAGTAGCCAATCAGAGGCTGCGGGAGCTGCAGGGCTCGATACTGGTGCCGGGTGTCGCGTTAGGCGGCGGCCATTAACCACGTTGTGTGGAATGGCGCCCGATGGAGCCACAGACTGGTTGTGGCTATTCTGTGCCCCGAGGCGAGGCAAGAGGTGGGCAATTTTGCTGGGGTAAGTGCAAATGCACTAGAATATACTGCCCAAAAAAAGCAGTGATTGTGGTTAAGGCCACGTTGCTCGTTCCGAACACTGAAGGCACCTGGTGTCTCCACTTCTTCCTGGGGTCCTGTCGGTGGGGGGAGAAGGCTCCAGCCCTCTCCTCCTGGCGCTGCTCGATTCTCGTTTTCACAAAGTGCTCTCATGCATAATGAGCAGTCCAATGCGACGTGTGTAAATGGTACTCACATTATACATAAGGTGCTGCTCCAGACTCCTGTTCGGTTGTCTGTGTGGGAGGGTAGATGCCGCCTACACATATATATGGCGTGCATGGTCCATTGCCCTCCAGGATTTAGCAGGGGTAAAGTTAATTTACCTGCATGTGACAAATCACAGAGAACAACTTAGTAGAGCACTCCTTACCAAATTGGCCAGCAAGTTACTACCGCTGTATCTCATAACGTTGTACGGTTCTCTGTCAGTGTTACTCACCGGTGCCTTCTCAGACCGACGTTTATCACGCTCTCGTGTTGTGCTGCGACTGCTCTAGTCCAGCATGAGCAATCCTAATCACGAGGTGCCGCGCAGTATTTCTATTGTATCCATGATTCTTGCAGTCATGAAATGAAATGAAATGATATTTTATTTATATCGCGATCGTACACAAGTGTTTCAAAGCGTGACCAGACGAAGGGAAGGGAACAGGGGAGAACAAAAACAACGATCTTACTAGGCCCAGTGACATTGAGAACGCACAAGTGCATGGGAAAGGGAAAAGGGGGAAGTGCATGGAAGTGGTGAGAGTTAGAAAGTGCGGAACAGAGGAGAGAACAGAAGAAATAATAATAAGTAACATACATAAATAAATAAAGGTGATGAACAGTGGTAGTGCAGCCATCAAGTGGCAAGTACTAGGTTAAGCAGATAGGGTGTATCTGATAAGTGCAGAAGAAAAGTGGGTGGGGGACTGTATGGGTACAGATACAGACCCCAGTGCAAGGGGTGGCCCGGACACAGTGCAGACGGGTGGCAGGGTGAGCAGGTACCTGGGCCCGAAGGACAGAGGGTGGCCTGGTGCACGGTGCTAAGAGAGAGAACAGATCAGCAGGGGAGAAGAGGGGCAAAGGCAGAAGCGAAGAGGAAGGTCTTTAAGTGCTTCCAGAACCAGAGATGATTCTCTCAAGTTTTAAGGTGGCAGGGAGGCTGTTCCAAAGGGAGGCCCCAGCCAAAGACAGAGATCTACCCCCAGCTCGTTTCTTTGAAAAACGACTGACCCTGAGGGAGTTAGAAGTAGAGGAGGGAAGGGCTCGAGGGGGGAGGTATTTACAGAGGGATAGTTGAAGGTATTTTGGACCAAGGCCCCAGAAAGACTTGTGGACAATGCAGAGGGTTTTAAATGTAATCCTTGCATCCACTGGGAGTCAATGAAGGGCTTTCAGAGCTGGAGAGATACTATCCCAAGGCTTGAGGCCAAGGACAAGTCTCGCAGTCTTGTTCTGGATTAGTTGTAAAGGGCGGAGAGTGGAGGCAGGTAGATTTAGAAAGAGGCTGTTAGAGTAGTCCAACCTAGAGAGAACCAGAGCTTGTGAGACAGTGAGCTAATGAGGGAAGGAGAGGAAAGGCAGAGTACTTCTGAGGAGGTGCAGTAAGAAGTTTGACATTTTAGAGATGTCAGAGATGTGTGCGGAGACGGAAAGTGTGGGGTCAAAGATGACCCTGAGGTTCTAAGCCTCGCAGGTAGGGGTAGGAGGAGGGCCAAGGGAGGCCAGCCAGAGAGTGAGGGGAAAGGATGGTGAAGGTGTACCGATGAGGAGGATCTCAGTCTTGTTTGCATTTAGATAAAGATCATTGCCGGCACACCAATTTTGGATGGCGATTAGGCAATCAGAGATGAGGGAAGGAGAGGAGGTAGCTGAAGGAAGCCTGAAAATGAGTTGGGTGTCAGCATAGCACTGGAAATCTGAGCAGAAAATGGAAATGCAGTAGGCGAGAGTTGCCAGGTATTGGTTGAAAAGCCAGGGAGAGAGGTTAGACCCCTGGGGAACACCACAGGTAGAGAGGGAGATAGAAGATAGGAAGGACCCAAGTTGTACCTGGGAGGGTCGATCAGAGAGGAAAGAGGTAAGCCAGGCAATAGCCTGATCAGTGATACCCACATTGTCACGGAGACGGTTTAGCAGGGTGGTATGGTTGACCGTGTCGAAACCAGAGGAGAGATCAAGTAGGATGAGGACAGAGGGAATGTTAGAGTCGAGGTTGGAGAGCAGATCTTCACGAATGTTCAGGAGAGCAGTTTCAGTGCTTCTGGCAGCTCTGAAGCCAGGTTGGTGGTCATGGAGAGAGCCAACAGAATCGGAATGAAGGTTAAGCTGAGAGATGGCCAGCTTTTCCAGGAGTTTACCCAAAAAGGGAGTAATGGAAATTGGGTGATAGTTAGCCAGACAAGAAGGATCAGCTGTCGGTTTCTTGAGGAGAGGATGCACAAGCTAGTGCTTCAGAGGGGAGGGGAAGGATCCAGTGGCAAAAGAGAGGTTGCAGAAATCGGCAAGTGCCGGAGCACGGGTATCGATGTGGTCCTTAATGGTTTTAGAGGAACAGGGAGGCACCTGTTTTGAAGAGGTTTTCATAGATCGGACTTGTCTAGCGACCTCATCAGGGGAGAAAAGAGGAAAGGAGGAGAAAGAGTGTGGGGGGTTAGTTGAAGGAGAGCAAGCAGAGACGGATAGGGGAGAAGAGGGGGAGCAGAGGAGAGGGTGGACAAGATGTCCTGGGTTTTAGAGATAAAGTGAGAGGCAAGGGCATTGCAAAGGGCCTGGGAGGTGAGAGGAGGGGTGAAGACTGCAGCAAGGTTGGCTAGCTCCTTACAGTTTTTAAAGAGTTCGGCCGAGTTGTTAGATGCCGCAGAGACACAGGCTTAAATGTGGATTCTCTTCTTGCTGCGGACAGAGAGTCGGTATTGCCTGGAGCAGATGGCAGGCCAGTTTGTCAGAGGATAACCAAGAAGCCCTCCATTTCCTCTTAGCCGCCCTACACTTATGTTTAAGTGTAGCTAGGTCAGAGTCATACCAAGAATTGCACTTGGCTTTGGACTTCAAACGGATCCTAATGACGGGCAAGAGCATCAAGAGTAGCTGAAATAGAGGAGTAGAGAAGGGACATGGCTGTGTCAGGGTGTGAGTCAGCCTGGCATGGAGGGGCGGGGGAGAATGTGCCAGGGAAAGTCTTGACTGCCACACTCTTCATGGGCCGGATGTCAGAGAAGGTGGGTGGCAATCTTGGGGTAGGCTTGGCTTGGGGTGAAGGAGATGGAAAGATGGGAGGAGAGGGGGCAGTGATCACTCCAGGAGAGAAGAGTGATTATGGGAATAGAGAGGGGGAGGCCAGAGAAGATGAAGACATCAACGGTGTGACCAGAAGAGTGAGTCGGGTGGAGGGGAGGTTAGAGAGGGAGAGTGAATTGCAGAGGTGGCGAACGAGCACAGATGAGGAACAGGGAGAATCAAGATGGATGTTGAGGTCATCAAGGAGGAGGAGTTGAGTGGTGGAGGCCAGGAGGGAGGAGGCTTGGTCTACCCACTCAGAGAAAAGAGGTGATTTGACCAGGGGCCAGTAGAGAGTACCAACAGTAAGAGAGTGGCTAGGAGAGAGAGAGAGAGCCTGCAGACAAGTCATTCGAAAGAGGAGTAAGTCTGAATGGGGATGATAGAGGCAGGAATCCACTCAGGGTAGATCAGGGGTACACCCCCCTCCGGGCCGGGTGGATCTGGAGGCAGAGGGGATCTTGTAGCCATCAGGGAGGAGAGTGTCAAAACTCATGACAGAGCTGGCCGTGAACCATGTCTCAGTAAGACCGAGGACATCAAGGTCAAGTTCTTCAAGGAGGTGTCAGATGTCAGAGGAGTGTTTGACAGCAGAGCGAGAGTTGAGAGTGGTAAAATGAAGGAGGTTGCCAGCCTTAAAGAGCTTCCGGGAGGGGTATAAATCAGAAGTACACGCTGCATAGGTAAGGAGGGAACTTGAGGTGGGGCAGAGGATGAAGGAAAAGAGGGCAAGATAGCCAAGGGAGGAGAGTAGGGGACAGCTGAAGATGGGAGTAGGTTGATGAGGCAAGGGGATCACCTATCAAAGAGGAGGATATTGGTCTGGGGATCTTGGACCATGACAGTGCCATTTAGATAGAGATTAATGATGACTCTGGAGGAGTCATTAATGAGGACTCATGGATACTTTGCCAAGGAATTTTGGTTAATGTAGTTTGGTAGATGAATCAAGTAGCTCGTCTGTGTCTCGATTATTGAGATAGCACATGTCTATTGCTATAGACTTTACAAGCATATTAAAGGAAAACAGCAGTAGAACGGCCATAGATAACTTTGCGTTCTTTAATGTTAATCGCTACTATGATTGCAATCATTGTTCTAGTCCGACATGAGTAGTCTTAATCACGAGGTGTCGCTGAGTATGTCTCTTGTATCCATGATCATCGCAGTAATAGGTACGATGCCAGGGACTTATGGATAATGTAGTTTAGTAGATGTTGGATAAGTCTAGTGTCTCAAATGCTAGGGTAGCACACGACTATTGCTATAAACTTTCCAAGCATTTTAGAGGAAAATAGGAGTGAAATGGCCATAAATCACTTTATGTTCTTTTATGTTGATTGCAATTAGGGGGCTCTGTATATCCAGAAAAAGGTTAAGATGCATCTTTTGCAATCATTGTTGGTATTGGCCTAAGCCTAATATGTTGTAGAGAGTCTGTAGTAGAAACAGATAACCGGTAGGGATCACAAGTAACCCATATTCCAATCTAATGTATAAATAAGACCTAGTTCATAGCTTCCAGTCAGAAATATTAGGCGTGTTTCCTCCCTTGAGAGTTTATTTTTTATCCTGAACAGCGTTTCCACTCAGATGTAATTTAAGATCACTGACCATCTGATGTCGTCACACGTATGCCCCACATTTGTAAAATGGCCAACAATTCGTGCAGTCAGGGTTCGGTCCTGGATGCAACCCTTGTGTTCGTCAATCCGTATTTTGACTGTTCTTTCTGTCTTACCTATGTATAGGGGATTGCAAGGGCACCAGATGGCATAAATTACCTTGGGTTCGGACACATTTGTTCTTAGATATTTGTTCCTTTACATTTTTACTTCTTTTAAATGCACATCTAGGGGGAGGACTGCATATTTGCTGCTGGATAGTATATGCCAATTCTTCTTTACCATTTGTTGAATACGTTTAGACACGGCATTGTAAGTGCTTACAAATACCATTCTGTCTGATTCATTAGTTTGAGGTTTATACTCTAGTAGGCTCTCTCTGTTGTTATTATGTGCCCTTTTAAAAGCGTTCTTCACGCATTTCTGTGGATAGCCTTGTTTAAGTAAATTGGTACTTAGCATGTTCCCTTCTTTCTCAAATTCTTCGCGGTTGGTACTGTTTCGTTTCAGTCTCAGGTATTGTCCTGTGGGAAGATTGTCAGGTACATGTCTTGGGTGAAAGCTGTCGAAAGATAGTAGTGAGTTTTTATCGGTTGGTTTGTGAAACGGTTTCACTTTTAGCCTACCTGCCTGAATATCACTATAAACTGTAACATCTAGGAAATTCACGTCTGTATTACTAGTAAGTGTGAATTGTAAGTAGTGGTTTAATGTGTTTACCCAATTGAAAAACGCATCAAGACTCATTGCCATGCCCGACGAGGAACACAACATATATGTAACGTTTCCACTGTAAAATCTGATTCAAAAAAGGATTTGTGGCAGTTAGGATGTTGTTGTTTTCTAGCGTTTCTACATACAGATTAGCAAGGGTGGTTGCTAATAATGAGCCCATTGCTGTGCCATATATTTGTTTGTAGAATTTACTGTTAAACTGGAAATAGTTCTCAGTGAGTGCCATTTCCGTGCACCATAAGATGAAGGAATTTGGGGTAACATCATTTGTTTGTTTGGATAACAGAAGTTCTTCTATCATTTCTAGTGTAGCTTGCTGTGGAATGTTTGTGTACAAAGACACAACATCAAGCATCACTAACAAGTCAGTGTGTTGATTAAATTGATGGTCTTCAATGAGGTTAATGAAGCTTAAGGTGTCTTGTAGGTAGGAGTTCATTTCTGTGACATTGGGCCTCACAATGAGTCTGGCAGTAGCCGTGCCAGTAAATACCGGCACGGCTGCCGCAGGAGTCATTTTTTTTCCTGTGCCCGGCAATGGGGACTTACCGCGTCCTATTGCCGGGCACCAGAAAAAATTACTCCCAATTCCCATCCCATTGGACTTGATGGGAATGGGGAGGACGGATGCACCAAATGGTGCAGGTGCATCCGTCAAGGTCTGCCATAGCCTTTTAGGAAATGGTACGCAAATGTCGCCAGTGGTTCTAAAATAGAACCTCTTCTGGAGACTACTGGAGGTCCTGGCGGATTGATTAGTGTTTTATGAATTTTTGGTAGGCTATAAAACTGTGGAATATTAGGATTCCTTGTTGTTAGAAAATCTCCTTCTTTATATGTAATCCAACTACGTTCTTTGGATTTGTCTATTTTATTATTGATTGTCACCTTCAGGTGTTCGATGGGGTCCGCATTCATCTCTTTGTAAAATGATTGATCGCTAAATTGTTTTTCACATGAACTAATACGTATACCATTTCCTGTCCATCATCCATAGACTAGACTACATTATGCCATTACCCGCTCAATATCCATAATCTAACCTATACCATGACATTCTCTGTCTAACTCCCACAGACCTGTAGCATGCTATTTCATACCAACACCCGTAGACTAACTTGTATCATGCCATTCCATGCTCAACGCTCACAGACTAACCTACATGATACCATTCCTTGCTTGATTCTGAAAGACAATTTATTTATCTTACATACAAGAGGAACAATGCTCTTTTGATCACAAAAGAACATACAATAGATAAGAAATCAGATCTGACAGGAAGCAGTGAGCTTCTTACAATGGGGTGAGTTTGAGGGACATTCTAACCATGTTGTGGAGGGGCGTGAATAGAACAGTCACCGGGAACAATACATAAGTAGACATACATAGATTAAGGACAACGAACATTGGAGATTTTTAAGTGCAGGTAGGCGGTCCAGCCAGCTGTGCTCTGGATGTGACCATGATGGTCATGAAGTGCTAGAGTGGTGACTGAGGCAGGTTAGAGGCGAGGGAAACATTTTAGCTAGCAGGCAGATGAGAGAGGTATGTTAAGAGTGTTACTCGGAGGTGAGGCGGTAGGCTTTTAGTTTGGTTTTGAACAAATCCTTTTGTACTGTTTCTCGGATGTCTGGCGGAAGAGAATCCCATGCAAGTGGAGCAAGAAGAGAGAAAGTGTGGAAGCGAGCGGAAGCACAGGGATGGCAAGGAGCCACAAGGGTAATCGAGGAGGCAGAGCAGAGATTACGAGAAGGCTTGTACAGTTGGATAGAGGAGGAGAGATACAGTGGTGCTTTGCCATGGATGCATTTGTGAACCAGGAGAAGACTTTTAAATATGGCCCTGTTTTACAGTGTAAGCCATCCAGCTTGGTGATGGTTCGAGGAAGTAGGTGTGCAGTGGGGGAGTTCAAAAGGAGTCCTGGTAGCGAAGTTAATGATCTTGTCAAGGGAGACCAAAGAGGATGCTGGCACAGTGATCCAGTTTAGAGAAGACAAGAGTGGGTAAGAGATGCTTGGCAGTGTTGAAAGGACGGAAGTGCCTGATTTCCTAATATTTAGATGGTTGAGGCTAGCTGCTGTTCCAGTTTTGGAGATGAAAGTAGAGAGGGTGTAAGATAGGTCATAGATGATGCTGAGGTTTCTAGCTGAAGAAGTGTAGGGGAGAGTGGCTGGTGGGAACTGGTTATGCAGAGGAAGATATGAGAGAGAGCTTTTGGCAGGGAAGCAGAGCACCTCCGTTTTGGTAGAGTTTAACATCAGAGAGTGCAAAACCATCCAATATTTAATGGCAGAGAGACAGTTGGACATTTTGATAGAGAGGTCAGAGGAGAGTTCAGGATAAAAGAAGATTTGGGTGTCATCCGTGAAGAAATGGTACGAGAATCCAAAAGAGGAGATTAGTGCACCAAGAGCAGAGGTGTATAGTGTAGAGGAGCGGACCCAAGACAGAGCCTTGTGGAACACCAACAGTTCAAGGAGTGATTTGAGAGGTGTTGTTGCTCCAGGAGACAGAGAATCAGTGAGGTGCAAGGTAGGATTCAATCCAGGCAAGTGCTCGATCACAAATTCTAAGAAGAGAGTATTATGTAGATCAGAGTGATTGACAGTCTCAAAGGCAGCAAACAGGTCAAGGAGAATTAGGATAGAGGATAGCGGGGGTGATGAAGTTGGACACATTGATGAGAGCAGTTTCCGTGGAGTGACTGGAGCGAAACCTGCTTGTAGGGAGTCTCGAAGGTTGTGGATGTCTAGAAAATTGGTAAAACAGTTGTACACAACCCTTTTAAGCACTTTAGAGCAGTGCAGAAAGAGACCTTGGGGTGAAAGTTAGCCGGTAGGTTCGGGTCAGCCACTTGCTTTTTTAGGATAGGGATGACCGTGGATGTTTTGAAAACAGAGAGAAAGCAAGTAGAGTCAAAAACCTGGTTGAAGAGTTCAGCAAAGTGAGAGGCCACTAAAGGGGCATTAGGCTTGACTAGCTGAGGACCAAGGGAGTCTGACGGGGCACAAGAGGGATTGGCCTTCATCAGTAGAGATAGCACTACATCAGTATTAGTGTGACTAAAGTGGGAGATAGTATTGCAAATATCCTCTGCCTCTATTTGCAAACCAAGTGTGTCTTTGTGGGTGCTAAATATGCACCCTCTCTAGCCAACCTTTTCATGAGGCAATTCTAAGAATGTATGTATGTATGTCAGCTTATATAGCACCGACAGCCCGCATGCATCCGGGCGCTTTAACAAACAGCCACAAAAAACTATAACCCTCCTGAATCTATGTTCTTTGTCTCAAGTTGTAGCTAAAAGGAAGGTCAAGAATCACCTAAACAGGTGGGTCTTCAGGATTTTTCTAAAATTTAGATGATTTTCTTCCGATCTGAGTTCCAGAGGGAGTCTATTCCACTGCTGAGCTGCTAATACTACAAATGTTCTGCCCATACCTGTTTGGAGCTTGTGAGTAGACCTTTGCCTTTAGAACGTAACTGTCTCTGTGTGATGTACATTTCCAGACGATTTTTAAGATAGCAGGGAGCTTTTACAAAAAGGCACTTGTGAACAAGTGTCATAGCTTTGAACTTAATCCTCTCTTCTACCCTAAGCCAATGTAGCGATCTTCTGGCCAAGGTAGTATGCTCCTTAGTTTCTTCACTATCCTCAATGCGTCATTTTCTATGACTTGGCACCTGGCTAGGTCGTTTGCAGTTGCACCAATTAGCAGGGCATTGCCATAGTCCAACTGAAGCAGGAGACCAGGTGAAATACCCAGTCATACAGCCGCTCTCCGAGATCCCAATCTGGGTTATAATTAATTTCAGATCCTATAGGCATTCAGTATCAACTGTAGAGGTAATGTTAAAAAAAACTCAAAAAATGCTGTTGTGTTTCAACGATGATTTTATCTGTCAAACCATCGTTTTATGAAAAAGTAGAAGGTTGTCACTAATGACGTTTTAGTGAGGAAGAATTTGCCACAATAACTCAATAATCAGACTAAGTTATGCCAATGCATTTCGGAATAGATATTCCTTCATCAGGGCAAGTCTAAACAACATAAACATTATATGTACATTCATATAATTAAAACAAACAGTGCAAAATCCAAATTTCACATACAATACGAAAAGTATAAAGTACATACCAATAAGTAGTGTTTGCAGAAGCAAAAGGTAGACCGAATCAAAAAAAAAGAGAAGAAAAAGGAAAACCAATCAGTATTTAAGGTAAGCGCTAACTTAATGTAGCTATGTATAAAGAGAATAGTCAATTACCTGAGAATGGTAAGTCAAACGTAGCAAATTGAATTAGGGCTGTCATAGTCAAATAAACGAACTGCCCCGCCGAGCTCACTGAAAAGCGGTATCTGTAAGCAGGAGGTCGTGTTAGTTTCTTTCAAGAAGCGTTTCTGGTTAAAAGCGTTGTTAAACACATCATTGCTAGCAGAACGTGTATGTAAAGCTTACCGTCACGGAGAACGGAGTGGAGCAGTTCTCTCTGGGTCTGCCGATAGCAGACTGACCTCGCCGCATCGGAGCGATGCTAAGCAACGATGTAATATACGACACGTGATCGCGGCCCCTCTAGAAGGGCGCGCGCTTTGTGTCGAGGCTGCAATCAAGCAAGTGGGCTTGGCTAAGGTTGAAATAAATATGTATAGGACCTAACAGGCTCATAATAGGAAAACTAGTCATTTAAAAATAGAAATTCACAGAGCGAAAAAAAAATCATAGAAAGTGAAGAAATCCTCAAAACGAACCATTGGCTATAAGATCACAGTAAATTGTCAAAACATCACCAATGAAATGGATTGAGATTCATAATTAGATACATAACAATTCCAAACATTTTCATCAATCACAGGTATACATCAATGCTGCCAGTGGTGTCGTCCGAAAGGGCGGCACCTTGGATCCTGGACGGAGGTCCAGGAAATGCAGCATTTGTAACAGTAATACATTGTGTGTTGCACAGCCACCTGTAAATATAATACCAGAGTGTACCACCACGATTTCAAATTATCATCCACAATCATATCATTTGGGTCATGGTCCCACTTATGCCTGAATCTAAATTCAAACAACTAAGTCCAAACAGAGAGAGTAACATGCAATTAAAGAAAACAATGATAATTAATCTCCTCGTTTAGTCCATTAGGGACTAAACTGCCAAGTTTGTCTATCCAGAGGGTCTCTCTGCGATTCAGGCATTGGCATAAATCTTCATGAGGGTTGTTTTTGGTTAGTACCTCCAGAATCACAAATCTTATCGGTGTCACATTATGTCCATTGGCCACCCAATGTCTTGCCACAGCTGAGTTGGTATTTGCATTTCGAATACAGGACCGATGTTCACCCCATCTAAATTTGGCTGTTCTTGTCGACTGTCCGACATAGAATTTACCACATGGGCATTTAATACCATAAATAATATTGCTGCTGTCACATGTGCCAAAAGTCTTGAGCAGAATCTTTTTCCCTGTTCTGGGATGATTAATGGTTACAATTAACACAATGGAGGCAAGGAAATGTTCCAGTGCGTTGAGTTGTGGGTCCCTTCGGTGTAGGTCCCTAACTGAAGCAGGAGACCAGGTGAAATACTTTTAACCAGGAACGCTTCTTGAAAGAAACTAACACAACCTCCTGCTTACAGATATCGCTTTTCAGTGAGATCGGCGGGGCAGTTCGTTTATTTGACTATGACAGCCCTAATTCAATTTGCTAAGTTTGACTTACCATTCTCAGGTAATTGACTATTCTCTTTATACATAGCTACATTAAGTTAGCGCTTACCTTAAATACTGATTGGTTTTCCTTTTTCTTCTCTTTTTTTTGATTCGGTCTACCTTTTGCTTCTGCAAACACTACTTATTGGTATGTACTTTATACTTTTCGTATTGTATGTGAAATTTAGATTTTGCACTGTTTGTTTTAATTATATGAATGTACATATAATGTTTATGTTGTTTAGACTTGCCCTGATAAAGGAATATCTATTCCGAAATGCATTGGCATAACTTAGTCTGATTATTGAGTTATTGTGGCAAATTCTTCCTCACTAAAACGTTATTAGTGACAACCTTCTACTTTTTCATAAAACTATGGTTTGACAGATAAAATCATCGTTGAAACACAACAGCATTTTTTGAGTTTTTTTTAACAATACCTCTACAGTTGATACTGAATGCCTATAGGATCTGAAATTAATTATAACCCAGATTGGGATCTCGGAGAGCGGCTGTATGACTGGGTATTTCACCTGGTCTCCTGCTTCAGTTGTTATTGTTGGCTTGGGTGTCTCCAAACCTTTTACAGCCTGCTCCTGCACAAAGGACTACTTCTGAAAAGACTGGTATCTTTTTGAGATTTGGTATACCTTTTACAAGTGGATGAATTTTCCAGTGGTGCCCACTCATTTTGCTTCCTGCTTTTTTCTTTCCCCTCCATTTTGGTGAGACACACAGCAGTGGTGGCACACAATTTTGAATTTTCCCTATATACGAAAAAAATATGTCGTTTGAGGACATCGAAGGTTTATCGAATAAATGTGCTGAAACCTTAGGTTTCTCTTCTGAGGAAGCATCTGCCATTCTTGAACTCATTAGCGAAACATCCATTGGTGCCCATGGTAACACTCCCAAGGATCCAGCCAAACGGATCAAACAGTTAGAGTATCTTATATGCAAGGAGATCAATAGGAAATTACATGCAATCACTCTCGGCCGATATTTTAAGAATCAACGAATTCCAAGAGGACTCCGTATACAGCTTCGACCAACTCTGTGCAAGGAGAGCAAGGAGTTTGTTCGTAGATGGGAAGCTATTCTAAACAAGTGCTCTTTGGACCTTATCCTATTAACCATTCAGGAATTATCTAAGAATCTGACAACCCTAAGTACAGAGATCGAGGAAATAGAAAAGGAACTGGTCAGTGCACTAGGAAAGGAGGATTCTGACTCTATATTGCTAGAAATCAACACAAAACTGGAAAGCTATAAGTCCGAACTTGAGCAAAAGAAGGTTAAAAAATTCAAACGCGATATGTACGACTACATCAACGATGAGGTGTACACCTGGATGAACAGATACGGTCCAATAGCACCTAAGAAACTTTTCAAATACGCATCGGATAATACTTCTAGTTCTGGCTCAGAGGCCCAAAGAGAGTCAGAGACGACAGCCGAACAGACCACGGACAATCCAGCACAAACTACAAGCCCCTCAGCACAAGCACCCTCTGCCTCATCTTTTTTAGGCGGTCGCCGAAAAGAACCCGCAGGGGGAGGAGGAAACATAAAAAACAAACCCCAAACCAGACTGCAGCAGAAGAAAATCTAGTTATTAACATATCCGAAAGTAGATTAAACAAGTCTGAGACAGAGACTCATCAGAAAGGTCTCAGTTTCGTACCAACCTACGGAACCACCTTGTTCGACACAAAGATTGAACTGTACAAATTTATTCGCAAGCTGAAACTTAAAGTCTTCTTTGAAGAATTGGAAACACAAGACAGTCCAGCCAAGATTCCAGACTATCAGGAATTCAGAACTAAAAGTGGATTTGTTCCACCAATTACAGTACCATCCATTGAAATCTTTCAGAAACTGGTAACTCGCGAGTTATAAAACCCCTCAACATAGGAATCTCAAACCACACGAGATGAGATTAATCAGGGATCTGTTCAGTGACAAAAACATCACCATCTGTCCAGCCGACAAAGGGGGAGCCCTAGTCATCCAAAACACGACAGACTATGATGCCGAGTGTACCAGACAACTCGAGGATCGCACCACATATGCCACTCTAGATCACAACCCGACTCTTTCTATCAAACAAAACTTGGAAAGTCTTCTGGCTAAAGCACTCGAATTAGAATGGATAAATGAGCATACACAGAGGTTCCTCTTCAAAAGTCACCCTAGGATCCCTAATTTCTATACGTTGCCAAAGATTCATAAGGACAGTACCAAACCACCTGGCAGACCGATTGTCGCAGGAATTGAGAGCATCAATCAACCTTTAGGTATTTACATTGATTTCTTCCTGCAGCCTCTTATCCAGAAAACATCCACCTATACTCGGGATACCACCCATTTCCTTCAGAAACTAAACTCCTTGACACCTCTACATGAGGATCTGATGTTTACTATTGACATGAAAAGTTTATACACTTCCATACCACATGATTTGGGGATAGAAGCTGTGGAGTGGCTTTTGCTTGAAACATCTGAAATACGTGCCCAGAAGGAATTTATATTGGCTCTTTTACAATTCATTGCAGAAAACTCCTACTTTCAGTATGGCAACCAGTTTTATTTACAAACCTCAGGGACATCTATGGGGGCCACCATGGCACCCTCATACGCCAACAGTTTTATGCACAAGTTTGAGACTGACCATGTATTGAATAGACAAGAATGGAACAAAGATATCCGGCTATGGACACGATACATAGATGATATTTTTGGAATTTGGAAGGGGACCAGAGAATCTTTTGAAACCTTTTTCGAATACCTTAATAACATTGACCAAAGAATCCAGTTCACCAAGGAGATCTCGCATGACACCATAACTTTCCTAGATGTCCAAGTCAGAAAGCAGGCCACTTGCTACAGCACCTCACTGTTCCGGAAAGCGACGGATCGCAATAACCTCTTGCATCGCCTCAGCTTTCACCAGCCTAGTTTGCTCAGAAATTTGCCGTACAGTCAGTTATTACGGGTTAAAAAGATAGTGAGTGACCATGAAGATTGTAAAACGCAACAGATGGAGATGAAAGAGAAATTTCTGGCCCGTGGCTATAAACAAAATGAACTTGAGATTGCGTCTGACAAAGTCAATGCCTTGTCACGAGAGACCCTATTATCTACACAGGACACCAAAAAGAAAAGAGAACTCAAATCACCGGTATACGTATCCAAATTTTCCATTCAAAGCAACAAAATCAAGAAAACCATCATGAAACACTGGGAGATCTTTAAAAACGACATCAGGGTACAGAATCTGTTTAGTGAAACACCAGTATTCGCCTACCAACGCAGTAGAAACTTGAGAGATGAACTGGTGCAAACCAAACCGAAGGGACCCAGAACTCAACGCACTGGAACATTTCCTTGCCTCCATTGTGTTAATTCTAACTTTGTTATTAAGGGCAATACCATTAATCATCCCAGAACAGGGAAAAAGATTCTGATAAAGACTTTTGGCACATGTGACAGCAGCAATATTATTTATGGTATTAAATGCCCATGTGGTAAATTCTATGTCGGACAGTCGACAAGATCAGCCAAAATTAGATGGGGTGAACATCGGTCCTGTATTCGAAATGCAAATACCAACTCAGCTGTGGCACGACATTGGGTAGCCAATGGACATAATGTGACACAGATAAGATTTGTGATTCTGGAGGTACTTACCAAAAACAACCCTCATGAAGATTTATGCCAACGCCTGAATCGCAGAGAGACCTTCTGGATAGACAAACTTGGCAGTTTAGTCCCTAATGGACTAAACGAGGAGATTAATTATCATTGTTTTCTTTAATTGCATGTTACTCTCTCTGTTTGGACTTAGTTGTTTGAATTTAGATTCAGGCATAAGTGGGACCATGACCCAAATGATATGATTGTGGATGATAATTTGAAATCGTGGTGGTACACTCTGGTATTATATTTACAGGTGGCTATGCAACACACAATGTATTACTGTTACAAATGCTGCATTTCCTGGACCTCCGTCCAGGACCCAAGGTGCCGCCCTTTCGGACGACACCACTGGCAGCATTGATGTATACCTGTGATTGATGAAAATGTTTGGAATTGTTATGTATCTAATTATGAATCTCAATCCATTTCATTGGTGATGTTTTGACAATTTACTGTGATCTTATAGCCAATGGTTCGTTTTGAGGATTTCTTCACTTTCTATGATTTTTTTTCGCTCTGTGAATTTCTATTTTTAAATGACTAGTTTTCCTATTATGAGCCTGTTAGGTCCTATAAATATTTCTTTCAACCTTACTCAAGCCCACTGGCTTGATTGCAGCCTCGACACAAAGCGTGCGCCCTTCTAGAGGGGCCGCGATCACGTGTCGTATATTACATCGTTGCTTAGCATCGCTCTGATGCGGCGAGGTCAGTCTGCTATCGGCAGACCCAGAGAGAACTGCTCCACTCTGTTCTCCGTGACGGTAAGCTTTACATACACGTTCTGCTAGCAATGATGCGTTTAACAACGCTTTTAACCAGGAACGCTTCTTGAAAGAAACTAACACGACCTCCTGCTTACAGATACCGCTTTTCAGTGAGCTCGGCGGGGCAGTTTGTTTATTTAACTATGACAGCCCTAATTCAATTTGCTACCTTCGACTTACCATTCTCAGGTAATTGACTACTCTCTTTATACATAGCTACATTAAGTTAGCGCTTACCTTAAATACTGATTGGTTTTCCTTTTTCTTCTCTTTTTTTTGATTCGGTCTACCTTTTGCTTCTGCAAACACTACTTATTGGTATGTACTTTATACTTTTCGTATTGTATGTGAAATTTGGATTTTACACTGTTTGTTTTAATTATATGAATGTACATGTAATGTTTATGTTGTTTAGACTTGCCCTGATGAAGGAATATCTATTCCGAAATGCATTGGCATAACTTAGTCTGATTATTGAGTTATTATGGCAAATTCTTCCTCACTAAAACGTCATTAGTGACAACCTTCTACTTTTTCATAAAACGATGGTTTGACAGATAAAATCATCGTTGAAACACAACAGCATTTTTTGAGTTTTTTTTAACATTACCTCTACAGTTGATACTGAATGCCTATAGGATCTGAAATTAATTATAACCCAGATTGAGATCTCGGAGAGCGGCTGTATGACTGGGTATTTTACCTGGTCTCCTGCTTCAGTTGTTATTGTTGGCTTAGGTGTCTCCAAACCTTTTACAGCCTGCTCCTGCACAAAGGACTACTTCTGAAAAGACTGGTATCTTTTTGATATTTGGTATACCTTTTACAAGTGGATGAATTTTCCAGTGGTGCCCACTCATTTTGCTTCATTGCCATAGTCCAACCTAGATAACACTATAGCCCTTGCAATTGCTGTTGCTTTCATTTAGATACGGACTGATGGCCTTCATAAGGCGCAGGTGATAAGCTGTATTTTTATGCAGATAATTCACTTGTGCTACTGAGTTAACAGAGGAATTGACCATCATTCCCAAAGTTTTGACCTGGTAGGATACTTGGATTTTGGCTTCGTTTATCAGGAAGGTCTCATACTCATTCCCCAGCTTAGCTATTATTTGACTAGATCCAAACAGCATGAGTTAAGTTTTCGTGTCATTAAGACACATCCAATTTAGCTGCATCCATTCATTGATTTTGCTGTACACTTTTGCAATCTTCTCACTATCCTTAGTATGAGATCCCTCTAATTCAATGATAAGCTGCGTATCGTCCGCATAGTTGGTAAAAAACACTCCGGCTTCCACCAGAATGTCACACAGATGTTGCACGTAAATATTAAATAGCATTGGCGAGAGACTTGCTCCTTGAGGGATTCCGAATAGGATTGAGATCGGATCCGAGAAATTCCCCCAATGCACTTTGGCTTGGCGGTCTGTAAGGAAGGATACTAACCACTCCAATGCTACCTCAGAACAGCCCACGTTATCTCTCAGTGCCTCTACTAATAACTGATGATCTACCAGATCAAAAGCCGCACTGAGATCCAACAGCATCCCTATTTTTCCTTTATCAATCAAACCCAACATATGATTTTGAAGGTCCAACATTGCTGTTTCAGTACTGTGAGAAGCCCTGAAGCGAGATTGTTGTTGATGTAGAGAGGTCTGTTTTTCTACATGTTCTTGCAATTGCAATGTGGCAATTCTATCCATAATTTTAAGTATAAAGTTTGAGTTTGTGATGGGGTGAAGATTGCCTGGGTCCTTTGGATCCAAACCAACCTTTTTACCAAAGGCGTGATAGTAACCTTTTTATCTCGTTCGGTACTATTCCCTCCTTAAAAGAGGCATTTACTATTCTCAACAGAAAAGATGCAAACCGTTCCTTGTTTTGGAGTATGATATTGGAAGGTAACACATTTTCTGCGCATGACGTGGGTTTCATTTGACCTAGGACTTCCAGTAATTCTGCTTCTGTGATGATAGCAAAGTTAAAGTTCTCCGGTCCAACATATTTATTGCCTTCCTTTATCAGAGTTTATTGGCTCAATACTTTCCTAGCATTAATTATATATTGTCTTGCTTTCGCTATTTTAGCTGCAAAGGCATTTTGCACAGTATCAAAATCTTCCTTGGAAGGTGAAAAAGGCAGAGTGAGATTTTTTGGTTCCTCAACACTTTTCAAAATTTCTAAGAGTTTACTGGTAGTGTTAGCTGCTGCTTCGATTTCTTTATTAAATAAATTCGCCTTAGCTAACCTTATATTATCTCTGTACTTCTTGTTTGCTAACTTCCATTTATCTTTGTTTTCCTTAGATTTGTCTTGAAGCCACTTTCTTTCAAGAGCTCTTTTTTCCATTCGCCCTAACAAACAACAAATTAACTTCCAATGTCATCACCTGGTGAAGATGTATAGATTATGTCATACTGATTTGGCAAGGCAGTTAGGAACGATCCAAAGACTTTGTACACTTTTTGAACAGCAATACTGTTGGCTTAGCACGGATCAGGCATAGCCATAGAACATGTATAGACTTCCTAGAACTCGACATATATGTTAAACAAGACAAACTACACACCAGAACTTTTAGAAAAACCACAGAAGTAAACGCTTAATGCCACCAGTTGTCATAGAAAATCTACAATAGACTATATCTCAACAGGAGAATTTCACAGAGCAAAAAGAAACTGTAGTGAGGACAGAATCTATGAAGAGGAATGTGGCATCATAACCAAATGATTCACAAACAGGTTACCCCAAATAATCTGTCACCAAAGCGCAGAACAACATAAGCAGCATTACTAGACAGTCTACACTTATCGCCAAAACGAGAACAGTGAAGAAACCTCATATCCGAATCATCACCAAATCCTCTAAAGATAACAAGCTACTTTACCAAATAATCAACAAGCACTTGCATATGTTACATATGGACCCAATACTAAGGGAAGTGACAGACCCTAAACCAGGCTTTATCTATACAAGAGCACCAATTCTAAGAACAAACTCAGCCCATCTTTTCTGGAAAATGTTGAAGAAGCAACTAGATCAGACAAAGATTGGTTGAAGCGCTCATCCAAAGGTTTCTACAAGTGTGGCACCTGCAGCGTGTGCAAGTATGCTCATAAGAACACTGAGCTTTTCAAAAATTGTGGTGAAGAACAAGTATTAATAAATGTGTTTATTAATTGTCGAACAAAATGTGTTGTCTATGGGATTGTATGTGTCTGCAACAAGCTCTACATTGGGAACACAATATGTGAATTAAGGATACTAATCAGAGAACATTTCTCCAATCTCTGCAACCAAGACCCAAGTCTCCCACTAGCGAATGACTGGCAAGAAAACCATCAACTAGCGGATAAAGGAAACATCAAATATATTGGTCTCCAGCAAGCAAACTGTGGTAAGCGAGGAGGTGACTGCAAACTACTACTACGACAAATGGAAGCCAGGCTCATCTGTAAATCACAAAGTACCCTCACTGACTTAAACAAAGAGCATGAAATGAGAGTATTCTTATACCTCTGTGTTTCTTCTAACATGCTAAAGGTTTTTCCAACTGTATGCGCATTAATAGTAATGTTGTTAGCACTTACTGCATTTTTCCTACATGTACCAGTCAGCAGACTCTCGCAGTAACGAAGAAATACTATAAGATGTATATAAATGCAAGCTAACATGCAATCAACAATTACAACAAATGTACCACGATTTGCAACTATGATATGTCTAGACTACATGCTAAACATATGTGCTATCAACAAATATTAGGAATGTTGTCTAAATTTAAGCAAAACTTGTCATGAATAGTCTATTCACATGAGAAATGCCTTATAATGAAGACAAGCTCATATCAACGTATATTTGTCGTGCTAACTGGCCAGGTACCAATGTAACATATGCACTTATTATCATAATTGCGCTTTATGTCAAGACACAACATTAACCTATGGGACACTAGCACCATGATGCACTCCTCATAAGCTATTATTGAGCCATAGTAATTGAAGAAAACACATCAGCCCTTTAGACCGGTGACCAGAGCATACACATTTAAACAGAGATCATTTCCCAATATCTGCAACATTTGATCTATTAGACACGTGAGACCCGGGCAATTTTGCAAATTGCAACAATAATAGCAGATGTCATTTGACAAACCCGTTTTTTTATTCAGCACGTTAAATTCTCTGTGCTAGGATACACGTATTTCCAACACAACAGGCTAACTGCTGTATTGCCATCTTCTTATTAAAAATATTTTACCACTTTGGCATACAATGCTGACTTTACTAGATCAGGCGTCTCACTAGATGCCTTAGTTGCCATGACCACTGGGCCGACAAAGACTAGGCGTCCTTGGATTACTGCATTTTTGCAACTAGCGGTTTTTGGCAGTGACATGACATTTCTCAGGTATATTCTAATCCACATTGCGACAGCAGGCAGCAGACTTCACTGAGAGTCGCTGAATGCGGTCGGATGCACCACACAGGGCACCCTGATTTTTCAGTTAAGAGGTAAGCACGGAGATCATTCAGCTCATCACAGTTTAATTCCTTAACTGGTTCAAGTTTCACCATTTCAAACCCCACTTTTCAACCCTCAATTTTACAGATACTAAAACCTTGCTACAATCATTGGAAAACTAATACTTCCTGAAAACGACTTTACATTTTATTCGGCAACACGCTTACTTAGGTGAGTTACTTACTTTTAAACTATGAACACCCACTGTGGCCTCTATTAAATGCAGTGTCTCACCAGACACCTTTCTTTCTCTTACAGCACTAAACACATCGTGCCAATTAACATCCAAACAAAGCAAATTTAGGACAGCTCAAACACACCTGATGCTTTAACAAGATACCAGTTAGGTGAGCATATTAATCAATTATGCACGATCCTAGCCACACCAAATTTAGGGATGCATGCAACTAAGGATTATATATATTGTTTTATCGACCCCCTGCCTAACACTACCGAATTAGAGCACCATTTCTAATCTGGAGCACACTATGCCCTCTATTTACAGCCACAACTATAATCAGCTAACGTTTACACATAATAGATCCGACTACAAGCTAGAAGCATCTTTGAACCAATGGACACATATTTACCATATGTCTCACACACACCATGAACGACCCCAATGTCACCAATAATCAAATGGGCACTTATTTTATGATTTAGCCAGAAGGCCACTGGTTGTTCAGAGGCCATATGTGTGTTCTTCACCAATTACACTATTGGGGCATGTCCTACAACTGTATACCCATGCAATTTTACTTAATCTACTATGTTTTGTTTTTCTCCATTGTTTTTCTTTCCTTCCTCCTTTATGAATGTTTGATCTTTACTCAAGTGACTTTCCTTTTAATTTGATTGTGTTATACTGTACCTTGATACTATCGCCATTGTTTGTAATTTACAATGAACTGCGCATTTACTAATGTTAAGCCTTGAAAAAGAACTTATGGTCAAAACATGTGTTGGCTTAAATCATGACACTTGATGATTTTGGAAGCATCAGAAAACTGTAATGACACTTAAATATTACATGACAAAAAAGAACATTGGGCACAGCGCAGTATGATTGCTGTTCACACTGACCTTACACTATTTCCTTAAGAGGTTAGGGCATTTCTTCTAGAACACCACAATACGCAGCCACCAACTCCAGCAATTCTCTATCACTCCGATACCTCAGCAGTAAGACAATTGCTTGCCCTAAAAATGGTCTAGTCCTACTGCTCATAGGCCAGCCTACACTATGCCATTCTCTGCCTAACACTGCTGATAAACTAACCTATACCATGCGTTCTGCAGCCTAACACTGCTCATTAGTGCTCGAAGTGTACGAAAAGAAGTAGTGCACCTATGTTCCCTACTGGCGTGCCACCTTTCCCAACAAACCCAATCGCTACACCCCCTCCCACGCACACTACAAACCCCCAAACACACGTGACTGTTGTTGAGAGAACCTTAACTGCAGTGCACTGAAGTGCACGTTTCAACTGCTTCCTACACTTTTATTTTAAAATAAAACCATTCCGGAACGGTTTCTTTTTAAAATAAAAGTATAGGAACAGTTAAACTTAAGTAAAAAAAAGTAGAGGAGCACCACTCCCAACCGCTCCCGCCCACTTGGACCACTGCTGCTCATATACTATCATATACCATGCTGTTCTCTGCCTAACACTGCTCCTAGACTACCATACATAATACTGCTCATAGACAACTCTATATCATGCCGTTCTCTGCCTAACACTGCTGACAGACTAACCTATATCATTCCATTCTCCACCTAGCACTGCTCATAGAGTTCCGTATTTCATACCGTTATGTGCCTAACACTGATCATAGACTACCATGTATCGTGAGGTTGGCTGCCTTAGACTGCTCAGGCCAGCCTATATCATGCCATCCTCCACCTAACACTACTAAATGAGTACCATATATCATGATGTTCTCTGCCTAACATTGCTCATTGACTAACCTATATCATGCCATTCTCTGCCTAACAGTGATCATGGACTACCATATAGCATTCCATTCTCTGCCTTACACTGCTCTTAGGCTAGCTTATATCATGCCATTCCCTGCCTATACAACTTCTATCAGCCAGTACCATGTCTGTATAAGTAGGAGTGAGGAGGTGGTAAATAATACTGTGGTCTGCAATTACCTGTAGTCACAGGCACAAAGGCACAGATTTAAATGTGTACAAATACAATCTACAGTCCATGCTAGAGCTCCCTGCTTTGCTCTTTATGGAATCACCCACATTCCATATGTACCAAAAATCAAGGGGGCCCATAGGCATTCTATTGGAATCTGGCGATTGTTCTGTGGGGATGGATAAGACACTCTTTTGCCTGTGCTACCTGCTTTACTGTAGGTGGGCTGTGCAAGTCATATCCCAGCTAACTGGGTTGTCTTCTTAACAGTTTATACGCGTCCCAGTAGGGTCTTATCTCACTGCAAGTTGCCTCATCCCTGGGGCATCACGATTACACACTGGGTTCTGTTTTGGTAAATATTTAATAATCCTTATATTCGCAGGTGGTTATAGTTCAGTATAATTACGATTTTGGTAATAAACGCAAGAGGAAGTCGAGCTTTTATTAAAGGCACAGAGGCGAGTGTTATTCAGTCAACTGTTTTTTTTTTATTTCTGACAACAATGAGAAAATATTTGTAAATTTCACATTGCACAGTACTTGAACTACAACTCCCATACTCCTCAACTCAGTTCTTCGGGAATGGCCATTTTGTTGCTGGGTCCAAATAATTCGAATCTGTCATGAGCACATTCTCTTTTCTTCAATCATGGAGCGCATCGTATCATTTATTGATTGATCCATCTTCATGTTATTTTCTTGTGCATCATGGCAATATGTAGGTCTCCTTAAACTGACGGACCACCTCTCCCTGAGCCTGTGCCGAAACAACATACTAAATTGACCGTGTTGGGTCCTAAGAAAATTGTGATCAAAAGAGATAGGAAGATTCTTGCCTTCACGCCTTTCATAAAATCTCCAACTGTCGTAGTTACCAGCATAATCGCTATTTTATGTGAAGGCACCGAGGCTTCACATTATGCATGTTTAAAGATAGGATACAACGACAGCCAATGCATTGGAAATCGGTTTACAATCCAAGGTTCTGATGACTGATTCAGAAGACCAGTTTGCTGATATGAGTATATCTCTTTTCCTGACAATGAAAAAGTTGCTCAGAGACCCTAGTGGTGCCAAGTGTGTGGGTGTGTGTGTGTGCTCAGCTGCTCCCTTCTCTGGGAGACCCTTTATCTCTTGAGCTACAATGTAAGTTCCTAATTGGGAGGACTGAATCTGTCTTGGATGCCTGTGCTGAAAGTGATTGAGCAGAACATCTATCCAAAACCAGTGATCAGTCTTCCAGCTACAAGGATCTTACGTTATTTATAACCAGTTGTGAAGAAAATATTGAATGTGTCCCCCAGGAGAAGGAAGAGCGAGGCGCACTCACCATTGAACTTTCCACCTTTGTCTATTTTCCAAGGGAGTCGCCACAGTGAAATTGGCCCCTTTGCGGAAAGAGGACCTGCAGGCAATTGTTGAAAGCCTCTTGTGATGTGATCCTCTTACCCTAGATTAGCCACTGGAACGTTTTGGTCGAGCTGCCTGACCGGACAGCTAGATCAGTGCGAATGTGATAGACTCAGCAGGCCACAAAACACTTCCATTTCTGTTACCCAATGCAAACTTGATGTACACTGAATCTCTTCTGCCTCATTTGCGCAATGCAGTGGGGACAGACATTGTTATTTATTTATGTACAGCAAGTAAATAGAGAGGAAGCATTGAAAAGGCAGTCATCCAGTACCGATAAAAGAGCTTGCATGAAGTAGACAAAATGAGACTGCTATAACAGGCATTTAAGGATTTGTGAGGGGCTACTGTTGTACGAAGCAGTGAGGACAGACTCAATGCTCCATTAATCCCTTCTGTCACTGAAACGCCATGTGGTGGAGACAGGCGCCTTGGAACACGAGTCCTTATGTACATGTTGCACCATGCAGTTAGGTCAGACTGTCGACCGTGGATTCCTTTATTCTCTGTCGCGCCATGCGTTGATGGCAGACTTAACAGGCCAGGGGGCCTTACAATCTGTTGAAGTATGAGGTGGTGTCAGACTCAATTGTGCCGGAATCCTTTCACTATCTGTTGCATCATGTAGTGGGGAAATATTACACTGACTCAGTGTCTTCTATCTTTGTTACCCTCAAACAGTGGAGGGTAGATTTGATGGACGATAAGCATGGACAGATTGCGCTTTAATAAAATCGTGAGAATTGTAACATACCTGACCCTCTCAAACATCAGCAGGTCTGTCAAGTACCTGGCATGTTGACCAACGCTCACTCAGCACAACAGCCTTTACAGGAGCAGCCCTGATGTAAAGTGTGTGCATAGGTCAGTCTATCTCTGATAGTAAGTCCCTTCTGTCTCTGTGTGGCTATAATCTAACCTACATTGTTAGGAAAGGAGAAGGTGATATGTGGGCAGTTAATGCCAGCCCACAAGTCAGAGTCCAGGCCTGGCCATTACCCAGAAGCAGTAAAGGGGCTCTTAAGCAGGCCTTATCTCAAGAAGCTCTCTCGTTATCAGCCTGCACCTGCCTTGTTTGCTATCAGGTAAACATCTATTATCCACATCATGGCTGCAATCATCTCGCTCAGTAATTTAGTGGCAGCACAATGCCTTGATTTTTCTTGGGAGGATAGCTCGGGGGCAATGTGCTCACCTTGGAAGCAAGGCGACGCGGAACAACACAGGTTCGTTCCTCTGGTCCGTGCTTAGAAACCTCTGGGTATTAAGCGTGTTATAAATAACCAATTACAATTGATTGGTTGGTCGCTTGAGGATTCTATGGCTTGATGGCTCTTAGGCTCAATGGTTCTCTGGGTTAATATTTTGATGATTCTATAGCGTGAATGTTCAATAGCCCAAATACTTAATAGTTTGAGGGCTTCACACTTCCATGACTATGTGTCCATTGCTTAATTGCATGAGAGTTCCAAAGATCAAAGTTCAGTAAGTTAATGTACTGATAGCATCATTGGTAATTGGCAGGTCAAGGTCTCACTGGTTCACTGAATCAAGTCCTCAATGGGTCAATTGTTTGGTCTGTTAATGACTTTAAGTCAGTAGGTTGAAGGCTGGATGGTTCAGCGGCTCAAGTTTTCCATGGTCCAGTTGCTAGATGTTTGGTGGCTTTATGGTTCCAAAGCTCAATGTTTCAATAGTCCTAATATTCAATAGATTGGTTGTGTTAGGGCAGCGTGAATCCTCAATGGCTGCATAGTCCAATGGGTCAATGCAGGGGTCGGCATCCTTTGGAGCGATTGATGACTGGAGTCTCAAATCCCATCCTCCTTAGCCAACATAGTCAATGGTGAGTGATCCTGGTAGACCTGGTCAAAAACATCTGGAGAACCTACGATTTCAGACCGCTGTGTTAATGATCTTAAGGGTCGTTGGCTCAATGATTAGATGACTTGATTCTTTTCATGCTGAATGGCTGTGGTGGCTCAATAGGTTGATGGTCCCAATCGTTAACATCTTAATGATTCTATGGCTATTTTGACCATGCAAATGGCAGCAGAGCACGGAATTAAACCCCGTAACATGCGTTGATGACTTACATGCCTCAATGAAGCATTGGCTTAAAGGTTCCATAGCTCAGTGTCTGAAGGATTTTATAGATCACTGGTCCAATGGCTGATTGTCTCAAAGGTAACATGGGTCAATTAGTCAATGGTTTGATGTGTTTTTGTATGTGTTTGTACATTTGTTTTATGACTTTAATGGATACACATTCCGAAAGAAAATCTGTGATAATGAGTCATTGGTTTGATGGCTTGTTTGTTCAATGGCTCAATGATTCCATAGCTCAAAGTGGTGGTTTATCTATGACTCAACGGAACAAGATTTGAAGATGTTTCCAAAGATCAATGTCTTGGTGGGTCCAAAACCTGATAGCGGCTCAAGGTTTAAAAGCTCAATAGTTAAATGGACTGTGTTTTAATAACCTAATGATTGATGGAGATGTGATTTTGAAGTGGAAGTGTTTTATGCCATACTTTTCAGATTTGGGGTTACAAGTGATTTTTAGGGGAGTAAAAAAATATAGTTAAATATATAAGTACTTTTTGGTTGCAATTCGTCCTTTCTCTGTGTCATGCAATGGAAATGGTATTATTAGCTTTCACACCCTTACCAATCCAAAACTGAAAGCCACACAAAACTTTGCCAAAGCATCTCCAACCTGACCTGCAGTACTTTATTTCTGGGACTCACACACAGCTCTGCAAGTGCACTCCGACTATAATGCTCAGCACCCTCTGCAACTAGGAGACACACAGAGATTTGTCATGGCAATGCACTGCAAGGTTAGCCTGCAGCCCCCTTACAATTTCATTGGTGGGACCCACACACACACTGATGCCAAAATAAACCAACCCTACCTCTAGCACCTCCTACTATTCCTTTAGTGGGACCCACACTTGCCTTTAACAATGCATCACAACCCTAACCTGTAGCACTTCCTCATTTTTTGGTATTACCCTCCCACATACACTTCCCTTCCCTTGTGGATACGTTCCTGGTCCACTACCCCCAAGATTCTATTATTGGAAGACACACATAGAACTCTAAGGTGCAACAATGCTTACTGCAAAATGTGCATTGTCTCATGTCCCATTGCAAAAACGCAAATGCAGCTCTGCCAATGCACATCAATCCTGATCAACAACAACGCTACTTTTTTAGTAGTGGTGCCATCACACAGATCTGCCAATTGTGAGAAACCTGAGGGTATTCTCACTCCTACTCCCCGGGGATCCTCTGTGCAGGTGGCCAGGGAAAGGCCATTTCTTTTGGATCCTGAACCTGGTGGATCACCTGGGTGGAGGGTCCTTGGGGATTGGGAGTGGGATGCCTTCAGGAGAGACATAGGATCCTGCTTATCCTAATGTCAACCAAACTTGCGCTCCCCCGACCTTTATGGGTTATTGTAGATAAACTCCCCTTCTTTCCTCTCTTGGGACATCTGACAGAACTGAAACGAGGAAGAGACAGCTGAGAGTAATGAATATCACTCACCCTCACCACTCTAGTACTGAGACGAGGAAGAAACAACTGAGAATGATGAATACCATTCACTTTCACCACTTAAGTACTGGGACGAAGAAGATGCATGCAAGGTATGAAAGTCAGGCATGTCCTCTTAAACAGTCAGGCATAAATGAATGATGGAATACACCTGCAGCCCATTGAAGGACTATAAGTGTATAAAAGGCAAAGCCATGAAAGTGTGAAAGAGAGAGACCTGGGGAAGTTGGACCAAGATCAGCATTACATCCAGGGAATACGGAGGCAGTTGTGGTGGGACCCGAGAAGAAGACAGGATGCCGACCGACATCCCCAAACCAAGGAAGCCTCCCCTGAGCAGAGCAAAGTCTTCCGTGTGAAGTGGGAGCAAAAGGAGCTGCGGTGAGGCATAAACGCCAAGGACGCTGTGTCCGGCCTCGCAGAAGTGTTGAAGCCGCCTATGCGATCAAGCTCCTGTCCCCACGCGAGCAGAGCTTGCGGAATCCAGGGAGAATGGAAAGCAGCAAGGACCGCAGGAGGAAAACGCCTACAACTGGTGAGTGCTGGGGAAGTTACCCAGAGACCGGGGAGCTCTGGGCAGACTGCGAAGGTTGTAAACAGCGCTGAGGAAGTAGATACTCCAATTACAAATGAAACTGTGAACTTAAATGAATGAATGAAAGGCATGTGGCGCGGAAAGCAGTAAACCTGCTTATATTGAATACCAAACTGAAGGAAAACAGCAAACCTGTATATTGAATACCAAACTGAAGGAAAACAGTAAACCTGTTTATCTTGAATACCAAACTGAAGGAAAACAGTAAACCTGCTGATGTTGAATACCAAATTGAATGAAAGCAGTAAATCTGCTGATATTGAATACCGAACTAAATGAAAATAGCAACTCTGCTAATCTTGAATAACCAACTGAATGAAATAGCAAAACTGCTAATCCCGAATAACACGCTGAATGAAAGAGCAAATCTGCTCATCTTGAATAACGAATTGTTTGAAATAGCAAACCTGCTAATACTAAATAACAAACTGAATGCAAATAGCGGATCTGCAAATGTTTAATCCTGTACTGAAAGAAATTAGGAAACTAAATCGAATGAAAGACTAAATGCATAGTTGAGGTCAAGTCTGAGAAACTGTAGTTTTGAAGCTGCCTTTGAGAAATCATTTGTTTGCTGAAACATCAAACCACTAAAATGAGAACTAAAGGTTCCAGGTTGCGCAACCTGTAATGGGTGGATCGTGTGGTCTGACAACTGCGCCAAGACCAGAGAACCCCTATATTCTGACAAAGAAACCTACTGCTGTGACAAAAAGAAAACTACTATTGATGCATATAAGGTTTGAGGGGAGGAACCCTGAACTGTGAAGAACTGTTGGAAATTAGCTTACAGACAAAGCTTCAAGATACTTCTTTTTGTGACATCTTTTGATATCGAACTTGGGGAAGGGCATCTTGACATTTAAAAAGGTGTGGAACAATATTACTTTAAACCCAAGAGGAACTGTATTGAACTTGGGGAAGGGCGTCCTGACATTTAAAAGGGTGTGGAACAGTATTACTTTAAACCCAAGAGAAGTTAACCTGAACATTGTGGTGAACTTGTTGATCTTTGGAGAGGAGAAGCTGAACAATAAGCATGAGTTGTTAATAGCTAAGAACTTTACTTTTGGAGCACTGTTTCGTTTATGGTTGACATGCCTACACATTGTTTTGTCTTAGTTGTGTGGGCAAGCATAGGTTTTGGACACAGACAAACTTTTCAGTTGAATTTACTGACGCAGATTATCGTCAGTTTCTTTATGTAGGGAAATCCCACCTAAGCATAGGGCAAATTAGGCCTTAGATCATCCTGACATTTAAATTAATATAAGTATTTTTGTTACATTTAATCTGTTTTCTGTGTCTCCTTCCACAATGCCAACCAAACAAAATGCACCCCAATCCTAACAGGAGCACATTTGTCAATTCCTGTACTGGGACAAATGCAAAGATCTGCTCAGAGCACAGCGGTCGACAGAGAGAAGGGAGTGGCGGCGAGAGGGGGCCTGGTGTAGTCCCTACCTTATCCCAGGTATGCCTGTAGACTTCGCCATGAGGATCTGCCTCGGGGGCTCTCCACCCTTTCACCGGCTGCTGGACACTTATGAAGACCTACACGAGGGGTGGCCCCGGAAAGCTTTTCGTCCTTGTCTTCACTCTAGCTCCCTATCTGGTGGTTGGGGCCATACCCGCCGAAAGAAGCGGGTTGTGTTCGCTGAAATGAAGGGCCTCTCCCTGACAGCAGTGCACATTTTTTCCAAGATGGAAGAGGAATTCTGCGACATGCAGCTGGCACTGGCACACCTCTTCCCTTCCAAGAAGCTGGTGCCCTGCCCTAGCCTTACTCACTGGATTTCCCTCACCTGCATCAGATTATCTGGCCTTTCGCAACAGACTGCAGCGTGATCAGGTCTGCCTGGAGCAAAGCCTGATACAAGAGCATTCCTTACAATGCCTGATACAAGAGCACTCGTTAAGTGGCACAGTTAGTGTCTGCAACATGGGCTTTGAGAAGCTGGTGCAGCTGCAGGTGACCTTCAACTCATGGCGCAGCTTCCATGACATGGCTTGCCAATATATGCACAACACCTATCGGCTGGCTGACACTGACACATTCTCCTTCAAGATGAAGCTACCATGTGCACCAGGGCTGCAGGACTCAATAGAGTTCTTTGTTTCTTTCCAGTCTGGACATGCTATCTACTTGGACAATAACCATGGGAAGAACTACCACATCCGGCATCACGGTGACCTGCCTACGAATGCCAGAAAAAACGCTTCCCATTTTGACAGTCCCTGTGAAGCACCTGGCATGTTTGCTCACTGGCCAGGTTGGGCCAGTGCAAATAACCTTGGTCCCTATTGGTAGACTTGGCCCTCACAATTCATGGAAGAAGCGTAAAGTCTGGTGATTGTATGGGTTCCAGGGAGAATAGCGTGGGGAGGGTCTCTAGGGAATGTCTGAATTTTGGTGGTGACTCTAGTGCCTGTTCTGGGAAAGAGGTGGCAGGGACGGTTCTGCCATTTTAGCCAATCTCTGTAATGACAATCCATAGAGCGCTGGTTATATTGTCTGCGGGAGTACCTCATCCAGTCCTGTTTTTTGTTTTTGTATCCTGGGGCTCCTTTGTAGAGGATAAAACAAAACTAGTACAAACCTGACATTGCAAGTAAAAACTGGGACTGTGAAAGCTTTTCATACTATTTGTTGGGCCGTGGGTAATTGTGGCACACTTTTGAAGTTGGGCCCTATAGTCTGCCTGGTGGGGAGCCTCCCATTGTGGTTCCCATCCTGTGGCGAGCAGGGGGTTGTAGCTGGACCTTTTTTACAGGGCAGTGTAGATGCAAAATGCACTTGGCTTAACGAACCAGTGCTGCAGCACGTTAAAGATATATTTTAAGGGGGAGGGGAGGTTGTGTTTTTTTTATCTGGTCTGCCTTCAGCTAGAAGGTGTTGTGGTGGTTGCACCAGGGAATGTTCCAGAAAGATCTCATGCTTTACCATATCCTTTACTGGATGGTCTGTGGTACCTGTGACTGGGGGGAAAGGTGTGGAGTTCGGGGGGGAGGGGGCAGTGTGCTCGGACTGCAGTGTTTGAAGGCTCGGAGATAACTGCATATTTTAATCTTGTAGTGGGGGTGTATGAGGACCGTTTGTAAACTGCTTGGCTCTCCCCAGAGCAGTGGGGATTCCTGTGGGGCTCATTCTGTAGAATTGAGTTTTTATTGCATGCCATTTCTTCCTGTGGATTCAGGGATCTGCATATCTTTCATTTCTTGGACTGTGCTTCAAACCAAAGACTGGATCTTCACAATGGAGGCAAGCTGGGGCTGAGAGGGAGGGGAGAAAGGTGGTGTTTTACTAGGGGCTTTTGTGCTGGGTGGGTCCTCTCTGTACTGGGTGTGGACCACAGTTGCTGGTGACAGTTCTGAGAATGGATTTTTTTCTACAAATGTAATGACTTCAAATGTAATGGCCTGAAATGAACTAATGAACGAAAACAAAGATCTGCCAATGCACCCTAATCATAACCTGCAACAGCGCCCCTATTTCATTATTACGATACATGCATATCTTGTGAATGGATGTCCGTTTTTATAATAAACATATCAAGAGCTGTGGTGTATTTCAATTGTAGAGTGCTCTTAAGAAGGACTTCACAGTAGTTTGCATTCACTTATGTCATAAGAATATATTTTTAGTGGACATCATAAAACAAATCACACCTTCTCTGGTGATCTGCAGCTCCTTAGATATGGATGTATGTGGATCTGAATCAAACAAATCGTTCACACAACATACCTCCTTTGTGTATAGAAATACATAAATACAACATATATAATAAAATAAACAGAGAAAATAATCACAGGTATTTTCACTGCGTTTTGCTTGTGTATGAACACATGAGTGAGGAACCATAGTAGATTTCTTGTTTTGCATAAAATCATAACACAGTATTTCCAATCACATTATTTCATGTTTGTTCAGCAAGGTAAAACCAATATTTTTCGATGCGTGTTTAGTTATTTAGCGCCCTGTATTCTTCAGGGTACATATTGACTTTTCATGTCATCCTTCTGTGTGTGTTATTCCCTAAAAAAGTGCATTTCCTGATATATTACCAAAAGATGAAGGGGCTCATTCAAAGTTTGGTGGTAATTCGCCTGTAAGGCTGCCGAATAATCCACAAAATTGGTTACCGACATTTATGACGCCATGGGGATTGGGACACCATCCCCCAGCTTAACCTTAACAATGAATCTGTTGGTTGTCTCCACGCCCATCAGTATGGCTTCAGAGCGGCCTGAAGCAAGGAAACTGCTCTCCTGAACATCCATGAAGACCTGCTCTCCAACCTTGACTCTACCCTTCCTTCTGTCCTCATTCTCCTTTATTTTTCTTAGGCTCACGACACAGTCAACCATGCCATCCTGCTCAAACGCCTCTGTGATAACCTGGGTATCACTGATGAGGCCTTGGCCTGACTGACCTCCTTTCTCACTGACCGACCCTCTCAGGTCCAACTGGGGTCCTTCCTCTCTTCTAACTCTCTTTTAACCTGCGGTGTTCCCCACGGGTCTCCCTGGCTGTTCAACCAATACCTGGCTCCTCTTGCCCACCGCATAGCTGCTCTCTGCTCCAACTTTCGGTGTTATGTGGATGACACCCAGCTCTCTTTCAGGCTCCTCTCGACCGCCTCTACTCCTGCTCTCATTCATGACTGTATCTCTGCAATTCAGGAGTGGTGTGCCGCTAATGATCTCTGTCTCAATGCCAGTAAGGCGGAGATCCTCATCGGAAAACACCAGCTCCCTCCTTTCCTCTCTCTCTCTGGCTGCCAACTCTGGGTCCTCTTCCTTCTCCTACCTGTGAGGTATAGAACCTTGGGGTTATCTTCGACTCCACCCTCACCTTCTCTCCTGACATTTGTGACATCTCTAAGAAGTCAAACTATCACGCGCCTGCCATCCTGGCGTTTGTGGCATGCCTGGTGCTTGCGCCGCCATTGATTTTCCCATTACGTTCGTAACGTTCTTCCCTGTTCCTGTCTAGTCTTTCTGGCCATCTTCTTCCTGTTTCCTACTTTAGCCCCACTCCCAGTTTACGGTTTGCGTTGCAACCCCTTTGGAGCTTAGCTTTCTCTTTGGGTTTACGCTCCTTTGTAATTTCCCCTTGCAGCCGTTGCTGCCTTCTGCTTGCATGCTTCCCCTGCTCTTATTATTTCCCGGGCCTTCCGCCGCCGTCTTTACTGTGGTCTGTCTTTTCCCTTGCCTTCTGCTGCTCCTCCCTCCTTGTTTTTTCTGCGGTTCTTTCCGCGCCTCTGGTATTCTTCGTTTTCCCATTTTCTTTCTCGTCCTTCCTCGCCGTCTTCTATGATCCTTCTCTCTTTCTTACTTGTTCCAGTTCTTCTGCCCTTCTTTGTATTGTTTACTTACCTGCTTTGCCTTTTACATTATGTGGTTTTCCGGTTTTGGACTCTGCGTGCCCGGTCTATTTCTGTCTTTGTTAACTGGTGGCCTGTTTTGCGCATTTCACCGGAAGGCCCGTCAATCCACGACAGTACATGCAGTAACGTCTATTTGGATTCTAACAAGAGGTTTTTTTCAAGCCTCTGGTTCTTCCTCTTGTTCAGGCGCTCGCGGAAGGAGGTCCTGTGTTCACCGTTTACCTACACGGCGACACAGTGGCTTCCATCCGAGGGAGGCCATTTCTCTATAAAAAGAAGAAGACCTTCTGACGGAAGAAAGACAGGAGGCGTAGGTGGTCCACAGAGGACCCATGTGAGGAGAAGGAGGTGGAGGACTATTCGGATTTGGAGGATTCCATTGATGTGACATCTAGCGTTCAGGATAGTTTGTAACACCCACCAGAACCGGCAATGGCTACCCCTGAACAGATACAGGAGTTGGCCAGCCCTGTGCAGGTTCTCTCTCAAGAGCTCAGTGCCCTCAAGGCGGATAATGATAACCTCAGACAAATGGTCACTTCTCGTGAACCACCTCGCACAGAACTACCCCCCATGCCACTGGCCTCTGGGAAGTTTGATGGGGATCCCAGACGGTTCAAGGAATTTATGGAGGCCTGCATTATACACTTTACTTTCCGTCCGCACACCTATGCATGCGACCAAGCACGGATGGGGTTTTTGGTGTCCAATCTAACGGGCAATGCCTTAGCCTGGGCCTCCCCGTTGGTGACAAGTGCCAGTCCTCTATTGCAGGATTATGGGGCATTCACTGCACAGTTTAAACAGAACTTTGAAAGATAGGAAACTTCACAAGTGGCTGGTGAAGAACTGCTGGATATCCGACAGGGATCCAACGAATTGCTCACCTACATCACGCAGTTCAAGGAGGTTGCTGCTGCAGCAAGATGGCCTGAAGCGGCTCAATAAACCATCTTCAGGAGAGGCCTTTGTGAAGAGTTAAAGGATGAGCTCGCTCGTTCACCTCGGCCATCTGCGTTTGCTGATCTCCTAACGGATATTATACAGATTGATTTCCGGCTCTCTGAATGGAAGACCGAAAAGAAGAAGGGACGGTCTCCAATGATGTTTTACGTCCTCCCATCCTCCTCCTTACCTGCTCCTTGTTTACCCAAAGAAGAACCTATGCAGATAGGCACAACGAGAGGTCCCTTGACCCCTGAGGAAAGCAAGAGATGCAATGACAGGAACCTGTGTATGTATTGTGGTTCTGACACTCACCTCTTGAGGGACTGCCCAGAAGTACCACCCCACCGTTCGGGAAACGAACGTCCTCGGAACTGAATGGGATGGGTTTCCGAGGAAGGCAAGAAAGTCCCTAAGTTTCTTTTACGGTTTCATCTACCGTTCCTTTAAAGGGCAACATGCTTATGGTGATCCCTTTATCTCTGAGGATCAAAGACAAACCAGTTGAAAGGTTGGCACTCCTGGACTGTGGTGCTGCAGGCAACTTCATGGACATCATATGGGCTAGACAGACGGAATTGAGCAATTAGCTAAAGAAGAGGACCAGAAGGTTGAAGGGGTTGATGGTACACCTCTCAGCTCCGGTTTGATAACCCATGCCACCTTTCTTATGGAGATGACCACACAGCAACATCAAGAGGTCATACAGTTTGATCTTATCCTGGCCGCACACTTCCCGGTCATCCTCGGGGTGTCTTGGCTCCGCAAGCATAACCCTACCATAGATTGGTCAAAAAACGATATCACCTTCAATTCTGATCATTGCTGCAAGTCATGCTCCACAAAGAAGACACATGAACCCATGAAGGTGCTGATGCACGAACCATCCTCTTCGCCATCTGTTGGTGTTAGCTTCATTCCTACCAACCTACCAAGGCTTCGAGACTGTGTTTGCCGAGAAGGATCCTCAAGAACTACCACCTGATCGTCCTGAAGATTGTCGCATAGATCTACAGCCTAATGCCCTTGTTCCCTTTGGGTGCATGTTTTCTCTCTCCTTGAGAGAGAAGGCAGAACTTAGAAAGTATTTGGATTCCAATCTCAAGAACGGTCTGATTCAGCATCCCCGCTCCCCCGCAGGCGCTTCTCTGTTTTTGTACCAAAGAAGGACACGGACGAGTTGCGGCCTTGCATTGACTATCGGGGTCTTAATAGAGTAACCATCAGAGACCAATACCCGATGCCCCTCATCCGAGACATTCTCGAAGCGGTAGAAGGTGCCATGGTTTTCTCTAAGCTAGACCTCCAACGGGCCTACCACCTGCCACGTGTTTGAGAAGTGGATGAATGGAAAACATCCTTCCGTACCCCGTTTGGCCATTACGAATATAGGGTCATGCCCTTCGGATTAGTCAATGCTCCCGCAATATTCCAGAGGTTTATGGACCAGATTTTTTCCGACCTATTGTATCATCATACCATTGTTTACCTGGGTGACATCCTGGTGTACTCTTCCTCTAGACAAGCCCATCAAACCCACCTCCAACAGGTACTTCAGCGTCTCCAAGAACACCGCTTATTGATGAATCCTGACAAATGTGTTTTTGAAGTATCCTCAGTTCCCTATCTGGGTTTCATCCTTACCGACCAAGGTGTCGAAATGGACCCTAGAAAACTCTCTGCAGTGCTCAACTGGCCCTCACCAACATCAGTTAAAGAAATACAATGCTTCCTGGGCTTGCCAAATTTCTATCGCTGTTTCATACCACGGTTTTCTGAGACGGTGTTGCCTATAACTTCCCTTTTGAAGAAATCATCACTTCCTTTTAAATGGTCTCTTGCGGCTGAAGAGGCTGTTGGATCCCTCAAAAAGGCTTTCTGTATAGCTCCTGTTCTCTGCCAGCCCGATCAGACTCTCCCTTTCATTGTTGAGGTTGACGCCTCGGCTGCTGCCTTAGGGGGTGCTCTCCTACAGGAGTACAAGGGCATTGAACACCCAGTCGCTTACCTATCGAGGACTCTTGGTCCAAGCCAAGTCAACTACTCTGTGACCGAGAAGGAGCTGCTGGCCATGAAGACCGCCTGTGAGGAATAGCGTCATCTTCTCCAAGGCGACAATTTTCAGGGAGGATTTGAGAGAGGAAATTATAAACATTTTTGAGATCAATACTGGCAGTGTTGAGACAGCGGGTATGCTTTGGGAAGCCTTTAAAGTAGTAGTGAGGAGAACAGCCATAGCTAAATCCAAGGGACTACAGGGAGGGATATTAGCCGAATTGCAGAACACAGAAAAAGAACTAGAAGCAGCGACAAAAAGAGGAGGTGATACCAAGGAAGATAATGAAGCAATACTCAGTCTGCAACAGAAATGTGCTGGGCACTGGGAGAGATTGTGTAACCTCAACTATAAAAAGTACATAGAGAGACAGCATGCAGGAGGGGATAAATCAGGGAGGGCCCTGGCGTGGTTATATAAAAGCGAGACCCCTAGACCCGCAATCAGAACAATAACTAAAGAAGACGGGCATATAGTGGACACCCAAGAAGGCATTAATCAGGAATTTGTAGACTATTACCGACTCCTTTAAGGAGACAAAGAGGGAAGCAACTGCAGGGAAATAAGAGAAACACTTGAAGACATTGGGTTTCTGCAAATTGCCACTGAGGTGCGAGAGGAGCTGGATGCTCCGATTACTCTAGAGGAGCTAGAAGAAGTAGTGCAACTAGCCACTAGCAAGACTCTGGGGGCCGATGGACTCCCTAGCAAATTTAATAAAATGTATAAGAATGAGGTGCTCCCCCGCTCTTGGCAATGTTAAATGAGGTGTACAAAATAGGAAGGCTACCAGAGTCCCTAAGGGAGGCGATCATCATACCGCTCCCTAAACCCAACAATCCTGGTAATGATTGTGGCTCATATAGACCACTACCGATGCTGAATCAGGATAGCAAGATGCTAACGGCTGTCTTGGCAAACAGAATGGGGAGGATTATTGCTAAATTAATACACCCCGACCAGACTGGTTATGTCCTGAATAGGAATTTATCCAACAACCTCACACGACTCCACTGAGTCGTGGAACACGCGAATGGGGACGCGGGAGAAATGGCAATTGTATCGCTAGACACAATAAAGGCCTTTGACTCAGTCAAATGGCCCTGGCTAATTGCAGCCCTGGCCAATAATGGAATAGGACCTGGGTACCTCAAATGGGTTAAACTATTGTATAGTGCGCCGTTGGCTAGGGTTAAAACGGGAGCAGTAATATCAGAGAGGTCGCAACTCAGCAGAGGCACTAGGCAGGGATGCCCGTGGTCCCCTATGCTGTACATCTTAGCCCTAGAGACCCAGGCGATATACCTGAGGCAGCAATATGATATAATAGGCATCACCATAAGAGGGGAATCGCATCTAATCTCCTTATATGCAGTCGATATGCTATTGTATCTGTGCTACCGTGAAGAAAACCTCCAATATGTCCTGGAAGCGATGGGGCGATTTGCAGGGCTGTCTGGCACAGCAGTGAATCCCAAAAAAGCTTGTATATTTCCATTAGGTAAATACAAAGGGATCCCGTTAGATCAGCTACCTGTCTTACAGATACCGTGGGAGGTCAATACGTTCTGATATCTTGGGATAGATATCTATCATACAGTGGAGGCAGAGCACCAACATAATACTGAGAAAGCGATCAAGAGTATTGAAAACAGTATGAAGTTCTGGGTAAAACTCCCCTTGGCGATGATGGGACGAGGGGCTATGCTGAAAATGGTGGTCCTGCCTAGACTGCTGCATTTTTTTGGAAACATCCCATACCTGATACCAAGACGATTTTTTGCTAGGATACATAGCATATGCAGGGGATTCCTTTGGCATGGGACGAGCAACAGAGTTGCCCTTTGGAAACTACAAAACTCATACGAAAGACGGGGTATAAAATTGCCAAACTATGAGATTTACTATATAGCAAGCCAGCTGCAATATGTAGCAAAATGGCTCTCAGAAGAACCAACCTCAGAGTCTAGGCTGTTTCAACGGGAATGTGCCCCATTCTTCTTAAAAGAAATGATGTGGTTGCCAAGATCGGATATGGAGGGCGCTCAAAGATGATGAAACTAGGGTGGGAGATATGGCATAGAGCCTGCCAGGTAATGGAGAACCCTTCCCAGTGTTCCCCGCAAATGCCACTAGTTGCACTGTCCGGGAAAGAACAGCAACTAAGGATGACGATCAGGAAGCACTGGGAACTGGTAGGAATAGCAACTATGGGAGACGTATGGCAAGAGGGGAGGATAAAAGACTTTGAGATTTTGGAAGAAGAAACGGGGTTACATAAGGCACAATATATAACATACCATAGGGTGGTGCGGCGAATCAAAAAATATGTTCTGAAGTAGTACTAGAAGATCAGCCGGACGCCACCATAGATACAATATATGATATAGCAGAGGAGGGCATGAGATATCTAGGATATATGAGCTGATGATGTCTAAAGTGGGAAAGGAAGTGGTACAATTGAGACAGGATTGGGAGGAAGAGGTGAGGGCCCCAATGAGTGATGGGATGTGGGAGCGGGCCCAGGGGTACCACAAGAAAGTGTCAAGAAATGCAAGGTTACAAATGATACAATTATATATTATCCACAAGGCTTATATGACACCCCAGAGGATAGCCAAATTTAAAACTACAGGACGACAATCATGCCCCAAATGTGACGAAGAAAACGCCAGAATGGTGCTCATGTTTTGGGCATGTCCAGTGATTGAGAGATTCTGGGGAGAAGTAGCACATAGGCTGGTGGAAAGGGGAATCAAGATAGTAGTGGAAACAGCGTGGGCATGCCTGATAGGGGGGTTTCCCAGACCACGTAAACTCAAGCATGTCAGTAAACTAAAAGACTTGGCATACATACTTGCAAAGCGGAGAATCGCCATGGGATGGAAGGCATACCATGGACCGAGAATAGAAATATGGTGGAAAGACCTACAGAAATGGGCAGAAGCTGAGACAACAGTATGGCAGGAAGCTAGTAATTCTGGAGGGGAGGAGGAAGCTGAAACCCTGATAGCCTGGAAACATCTGATAGCCACGATATTTGGGCCCATGCAAGACCGGTCAAGTGATCGGGACTCCATTGAGACCACAGGAAAGGAATCCCTACTGCAAGTTGAAGAAATAGAACATGAAGGGGAGTAGGCTCGAATGGGGGGGAGGGAAAGGGAGAAGACATGGACATGGCATGATGTAAATTCGAAATGTTGTTATATGCACTGCAAGTTTGATTTGTGTTGTTGTTTGGAATAAAATAATAAAAATTACTTTGACTGACAAAAATTGTTCAAAAAAAAAAGAAAATCTTCTCCAAGGCGCCTCACACCCATTCATAATTAGAACTAACCACAAAAACTTCAAGTTTATTCAACAAATGGAATGCGTAAACTCTCGACAGGCCAGATGGGCCCACTTTTTCCCTCAATTTGATTTCATGTCACCTATCTTCCGGGCAGCAAGAATGTCTTAGCAGATTCTTTGTCTAGGTTTCCTTATCCCGGTCTCTCTGGAAAACAAGACGTCGATTCTATGTTACCCAAGAACAGGATTTCATGCTGTATCTCAGCTTTCCTTCAAGAAGTTAATGAAGCCTTGGTCCTTCAACAACACGACCCTACGATCAAACCTTAGGATGATCTACATCGTCGTGAGGGTTTTGTGTTTGTAAACAACCGACTGTATTTGCCTACCCCCTCTCTCAGACTAAAAGCACTTGAATGGTGCCATGATAACCGGCTGGCAAGGCACAGGGGTATTACTTCCACCACTGATCTACTCCCACAACAGTTCTGGTGGCCAGGTCTAGCCACCGACACTAAGAAGTATGTCGCTTCATGCCCTGTCTGTTGTCAGGCCAAGTTCGACACACAAAGGTTGCTTGGTTTTCTCCAACAAAGTCCTGTTCCTACTAAACCTTGCAGTCACCTGACCACAGATTTCATAGTGGATCTACCCCCTTCTGAAGGGTGTACTTGTATAATGGTCACAGTCGACACCTTCACTCGGATGGCTCATTTCTCACCTCTTCCTAAAATTCCCACTGCTGCTGGAATGGCGTCAGTGTTCGCCAGAGACATATTCCAGCTCCATGGCTTACCCGAAAAGGTTGTCTCCGACCGTGGTAGTCAGTATACGTCTCGCTTTTGGAAGGCATTATGTGACAAATTGGGTATCGATAGGGCTTTGTCTTCTGGATTCCACCCACAAACTAATGGACAAACAGAGCGCCTTAATGCCTCACTCGAGCAATACCTCAGATGTTTCATTAACCACATGCAGGTCAATTGGGTATCCCTGATTCCAACGGCCGAGTTTTCATATAACAACGCCAAACACTCTGCTACCAATATCAGCCCTTTTTTTTGCAACTATGGTTTCCACCCGCTGGAAGTACTCCCTTCTGATCTATGTCCTACTGTGGTTCCTTCGGTTGACGGCATTTTGGCCAATATAGCCAAAGCTCACAGTATTGCCGGTGAGAGCCTACGAGAGAGCCAATTATGGTACCAAGAACAAGCCAATCCTCATCGTCATCCAGCTCCTGTATGGTCTCCAGGTACTCGGGTGTGGTTGTCCACTAAATATCTTCCTCGATATCTGCATCCATATAAGCTGTCGCCTCGCTATGTAGGGCCCTTTCCAGTTGTGAAAAGGATCAATCCTGTAGCATATAAATTGAAACTACCCAACAGCATGAAGAAGATACATCTGGTCTTCCACTCCTCACTATTAAAGGAAAGCGAGAAAATCCTTACCGGAGGTCCACACCACCTTCAAGACCTTTAGCGGACGATACTCAAGAGGAGTATGAAGTACAAAGTATTATGACTCAAGGTATAGGAAAGGACGTTTGGAATACCTGATCCACTGGAAAGAATATTCACATATGGAAGGCTCCTGGGAACCCATATCGCAAGTTCTTGCCCCGTCCTGGTTCGTTCCTTCCATCGTTCACATCCTGGCAAACCGGGTGGACATCCAGGGGGCATGTGACAGTATGCCCCCTGGAAGGGGGCATACTGTCACATGCCTGCCATCGTGCCGTTTGTGGCATGCCTGGCGCTTGCGCTGCCATTGATTTTCCCGTTACATTCGTAACGTTCTTCCCTGTTTCGATGTAGTCTTTCTGGCCATCTTCTTCCTGTTTCCTACTTTAGCCCCGCCCCCTGTTTACACTTCGCGTTGCAACCCCTTTGGAGCTTTGCTTTCTCTTTGGGTTTACACTCCCTTGTAATTTCCCCTTGCAGCCGTTGCTGCCTTCTGCTTGCTTGCTTCCCCAGCTCTTATTATTTTCCCGGGCTGCTTCTGTGTGCCTTCCTCCTCCGTCTTTATTGCAGTCTGTCTTTTCCCTTGCCTTCTGCTGCTCCTTCCTCCTTGTTTTTTCCACAGTTCTTTCCTCACCTCTGGTGTTCTTCGTTTTCCCATTTTCTTTCCTGTCCTTCCTCGCCATCTTCTACGGTCCTTCTCCCTTTCTTACTTGTTCCAGTTCTTCTGCCCTTCTTTCTATTGTTTACTTACCTGTTTTGCCTTTTGCATTACGTGGTTTTCCGGTTTCTGACTCTGCGTGCCCGGTCTAGTTCTGCCTTCGTTAACCGCTGGCCTGTTTTCCACATTTCACCCGGAAGGTCAGTTGATCCACGACAGTACCTGCAGTAACGTCTATTTGGATTCTAACAAGAGTTTTTTTTTGAGCCTCCAGCTTTTTTTCTCTTGTTCAGGCGCTTGCGGAAGGAGGTCCTGTGTTCACCGTTTGCCTACACGGTGACACAGTGGCTTCCATCCGAGGGAGGCAATTTCTCTATAAAAAGATGGAAGAAAGACAGGAGGTGTGGGTGGTCGACAGAGGACTCAGGTGAGGAGAAGGAGGTGGGGGACTATTCGGATTTGGAGGATTCCATTGATGTGACATCTAGCGTTCAGGACACTAAAAGCTGCACCTCCGCAGAGGTAGTCTTCTCTTCCTCGCCTTCCCCCAGAAGCTCACTGTCTCCAGAGATCTGGTCCTCTCAAGGCTGGACTACTGCATCAGCCTCTTTCTAAATCTTCCTGCCTCTACTCTCTGTCCTCTACAACCTATCCAGAACAGGACTGCAAGACTTGTCCTTGGCCTCAAACCCGGGGATCGTATCTCTCCATCTCTAAAATCTCGTCACTGGCTCCAGTGGTGGCAAGGATCAAGTTCAAGACCCTCTGCATTGTCCACAAGGCTTTCTAGGGTATTGGTCCGCGCTACCTCCAACTCTCTCTTCCTAAGTATCTCCCTTCTCAAGCTATCCCCTCATCCACCTCCAACTCTGAGGGTCAGCCGCTTTTCCAAGCAGAGAGTTGGGAGCAGATATCTTTCTTCAGCTGGGGCCTCCCTCTGGAACAGCCTCCATGTTTCTAACAAACTTCAGCAGAACCATCTTCAGTTCTGGAAGCAACTCAAGACCTTCCTCTTTGCTTCCGCTTTCTCTCTTCCTCTCCCCTGCTGATGACCCGTCTGTTCCACGCACTGGTCACCTAGCCACCCTCTGAACTTGGGCCCAGGTCCCTGCCTGCCCAGTTGCACCTTGCACTGCCTCTTGGCCCCCCAGCACTTGTGGTCTGTATCTGTAACCCTACAGTCCCCTCTCTCTGCACTTATGAGCCACCCGCTGGCGACACCCTCTGATTACTGGCACTTAGCCACCTGCTGGCTGCACTCTGTTATCTGCACTTTTCCATCCCTCCTCCCCTTTTGAATTCCTCCATTAAACCACCCTTTTTGCACTCATCCCCTCCCCCTGCGCTTGCACATTCTGAATGACTCAAGGCCTAGTAAGATCATTGTTTTGTCCTCCTTTTATTTCCCCCTCCTTGTCTTGTCGCACCTAGAAACACTTCTGTAAAGGCGTGTTATAAATGCCATATCATATAAAACGCTAGTGAGTGTGAGCGACCTGCAGCTCCTGTGAGTGTGAGTCTTATCAGTAGTGCCTAATACTGTGTCCACAAGGCTGGAGGGAGTCGGTGGTGTCCAGTAGCAGAGTGAGGTGCTTGAGAGTAGCCTCAATACCCGAGGAAGGATACGACATGAGTGGCATGGCCCAACGCTACTGGCATCTCTGAGTGGAGCCTCACAGATTACTGACAGTCTCTGTCCTGTGAGATGTATAGTCTTTGGGCACAGGGTACCCCACTTTGAACAGATTCTTTGATCTATGGGAGCACCTGATGCTGCAACCAGAGACACGGTTCAGTGAAATAGAAAATGGATTACAGAATTCAGCGTGGCGAGTAAGGAGGCAGAGAATGGTGCTAACGGGTTAAAGATAGGGAGATGGAAGATGTGGCCCTGGATCCAGGGCATGAGGAAAAGAGAGCTATGCAGCTGGCAGTAAGAAAAAGCCAGTGGCGAATAGTAAAAGAACAGAGAACAGGAAAGGTGACAGGGAGAGCAGGAAATATACTAAAATAATAGACAGAATTGAATGGAAAAAGAAAACAAATGTGTGTAGAGGATAGATAGAGCATACACAATAGTACAGCGAGAAATAGAAGAAACAGAACATATGTTAGCAAGTTAAAAGACAGAATTGGCTGCTGAGGTCAAGGGAAATAAGAGACAAAACTGGATGGAGAGGAGAGATGGAAGTGTATAACAAGGAGCGATAAAGGAAAGCATTTTAGGGGATGAGCAGCAAAAGCAAGAGTGCAAAAGGTGCGAGGGTGAGCGAACAGGAGAATGGGTGAAATAGGCAGGACTGACACGCAAGAAGTGAGACAGAACAAGTGCAGTGACGAAGGAAAAGAGAGAACAGCAGAGATAGAATTAACATGGTTGGTTCCAGGTGAACAACCAGGGCACTTGGAGGTGGAGATTATGGAGGACGAAATAGCCAAGGGTAAACTCAGTCCTTAACAGCAAGGCACTGGGCCGGGGCCAGTTGTCTCCTTTATTTTATGGGCAATTCCAATTGATCTTCATTCATCAAATGGTTAGTTTATTCAAACAGACAGGCTCTGTCCCTCCCACACTGGGCGGTTGTTCGCTCACACTAGTCCTTAAACTGGATGCAGAATCTCTTTAATTTGCTTCATATCTCCTGTGAGCAATTTTTAATTATGGCTCCTGAATTTACTCCAATGTAATAGCTTATTCACTAGCGCTCTTACTCCCCAGGCTTGTTGATCCGCATCACTCAGTCTTTGTTATCGGTAGGCAACCCCAGGATAGCATTAGCAGAATGTTAAATGTTATTGACATAGCCTGCCGTGAAAGATTGACCTTCGCTCTCCTCTCAGTCAACACCAGCACTTACCCCCTCTACCCTCTTCCTTGTTTTACTTGCACGTTCTGAATACTCACAATTCATAGTAGGGACGTCCTTTTTTCCTTCCCCCCGCCCCCACTGTTTTTAAATATTGTGTTTTTTAATGTGTTTCACTGACTTGTTCTCTCCCTTTGACCTCTGGGCGTTTTGAAACAGTATTTTACTTGCTGTATAAGCGCCTAACAAGCGAACAATAAATAAATAAATGGAATCAAGTGGAGTGGAGCTTTCTCAATCAGGTTCTCCTCAAACTTTGTTTGGACCCCATTTCACTAGATCAATAAAAGCAAATAATACTTGCTCCCCCAAACCAGCAGTAAGACGAACAATGACGTCCAAACCTATCACTATTTCCAAGGGAACTAGTCAAGAATGACCTCTTTTGCCGTTTATGTTCGCCCTATCCATGGAGCCATTAGCCCAAAGAACCATAGACCATATCAGCATCTTTAGTATAAAAATCCCAAAATGTTCTCATAAAGTCTCCCTTTTTTCAGAAAAATAGTATTTTTACTTAGAGGCCCCCTGCTTCTCTGCTTAGGCCTTTGGGTGGGCTCACTCAGTTTGAGCAGTTTTCTGGATATAGAATAGACTATGGGCCTCATTACGAGTCCGCCGGTCCGGACTTAACGTTGCCGGTATAACCATACCAGCACTGTTTCCGCGATCGGAAAATTCTGACCTACGATTCCGGAAATACCACCACCATAAACCGCCACCACGGCGTTAAGGCACCCGTAAACTGCTTCGGCAGGGAAACCCCCCAGTTACCAGCAATACGTAACACAGTGCGCATTACGAGTATCATGGACATGGAAAAACTGCCACAAAATGTGCATAAAAACCGTGGACACGGTGGCGGTATCGCCGCCACCGCGAACATGACATTAAAAAGTGTCTGGTGAGCTGAATCAGGCCACAGGTGCACCAAATGAGCCCAGCTGGACCCAGCAGGCCACTGGGAGCCCACACAAGGCCCACACCCACACCCAGGTCAACTCCAAACACAACTATGCAGGCAGCAGCTGTAGCAGCATTGGGACTGGGGCTATTGGACCAACAGGCAGCACTGCACATGGTGGCAGTAATGGTGCAGAGGTGGATGAGGCAGAGGCGGAGGAGGCGCAGGCAGCAGTTAGCAAACACTGTACCCATGGCAAACCCAATTGTGCAGCTGGCACGACCCCACAGGCAGCCTGCAACACCCCGCATCAGGGCCTCACCCTGCAACCTGACCCCAGGACAGATCCACACATTATACCGGCTGGACCGTCCAACAATCATGTACATCACCACCATGATTGAGGACAAGATCAGCAGCGACATTGGCATTTCCACCGCCATCCCCCCACCTCCTGAAGGTGGTGTTGGTACTGCATTTTCTTGGCACCGGAACTTATCAGCACACAGTTGGTGAGCTGCACGGGCTCTCACAACCCTGTTTTTCTAAAATATTGGGACAGGTACTGGATGCCCTGTTGCGCCATGTGTCAGAACCCTTCGCCCTACCCCGTAACCTTGCCCAGGTCATTGCCACCAAGTTGGCCTTCCATGCCATTGCGGCCATGCCAAATTGCATAGGTGCAATAGACTGCACCCACATAGAGCTGACAATACCCTGTGCAATCGAGATGGTGTACCGCAATAGGAAACTGTACCACTCACTGAATATACAGATGGTATGTGACGCCGGACAAGTGATAACACATTGCTGTGCATGTTTACCGGGGTCAACACATGACTCAATGGTCCTGCGGAATTCGACATTGCCACGGTGCATGGAACGCTACGCTGGACAAAGCACATGGCTATTGGGTGAGTACAACTGCCAATGCACAGGCCCTGTGGAAGTGGGGGGTGTGTCCAGGGCAATGACCTTTGTGAGTGGGCTGCTACAACTGCACATGCATCACCGCCCCACCCATGTAATGGACAGTCAGCACAACCCACACATCACAAAGCTACACATGACAGGTTGCCACAGTGGGCATGTACACACCCTGCCAAATGAGACACACAACCAATACTACCACAAGCCCATACAACTTGAGCCACTCAATATATCCACCCACACTATGCACCACTGCCCCCCAATGCATATGATGCCTGCCCATGAGACATCCTGCATCAACCACATCTTCACAGTCTATTGAATGATTCCGCCATGTGTGTACATCACTGCACAATATTCAGTAAGAAAAAGAATCAGGATGGGAGAACCACACAGTAAGAAATTAAGGATTTATACATTTAATCTCAAAATTATAGTGATAATACATAGAACAAATCACTCATTTGTGGGATAGCAGATAGACAGACAGTTTTGGATTTAGCTTTTTAGGGGTACCACTGTGTACCTCCCTCTTCGGTGTAGAGGGTATTAGCCTCATAGAAGTGCAAAATCACTCGATAACAGTTTGAACATTACTTAACAAAACAAGAGTGAGTGCTGTCCAGGACCACTGTTGGTCCGTGAGTATTGTCATAGAAAACACAACAACAAGTGTGAACAGTTAAATGTGCGATGGAGTTGTGTCATTAATCGACACTGTAGTGTTTCGGCCACAGGTAACGTGGACTAGACGTTAGTGGCTGTTGTGGCCTTCTTCAGGATGGGGGTGAAGGGAGAACACTGTCTGTGGGATATCTGTAGAATTTAATGTTGACAGATGGTTAGGGAGGTGTGGGATCTCCAAGATTATTTCCAATTTAAAAGTACTTGTTAGTGACTGATTGGTGTCAATGAGTGCACATGGGAGTTCATCATTGGGCAGAGGCTTACCGTCAAATGAAAAGACAATATGGCGGTAGAGCTTCTGATGGTCTCCGGTCGCATCTGTGCGTGGAGACTGGTATGCGCTGTGTCTTTAGTACACTGCTGCTATGGATGTGGGTCCATGTTGCCTGTATTGGAACACGTGAGTCCAGGGTGCAGGAGCGTCAAAAATGGTGCGTGCCAATGGCAAAGCTAGAAAGAAGGGACAAGATCTGAGTCGCGTCTAGTGGGCTGAGGGTCGTGTGTACTGTGACCGGTCAGGGGTGGTGACAAAACCTACCACGTGTCTACAACGGGATGCTGGTGACAGAACATGCCTATAAGTGCATGAATAGTGTCATGTCCGCGTAGGGGCTTGGTGAAATGCCTGTAATGGCAGGAGGCTATGAAGGCTGGAACCTCCGTGTAGCTACACACGTTGGTGTTGTATTAGGTGTAGGAGTGCATAGTGGTCTATGGTATACAGATACAGTGTGGAGGCTGGAATCTACAACACGGCTACAAGGTAATGATGGTGCAGGATCCCAATGCTGCACGAGCGTGCGTGGAGGCTGGGTGGCGTGCCTAAATATGCCAGCTACTGCAAGGGTGTGTCAGTGCACGTGTGGTACAATGGCTTGCAATGTCGTGCTGAAGTGCAGTACAACGTCGCATAGGGGAACGAGGAAAGAGCAGGGTAGTACAAAGTGCAAAGCGTGCGGTGAACGCACTTACTTTTAGTATTCGCCAGAGCGTTTCGATGGATCGTCGCGTCGGACTGCGGTGAAAGTGAAACTACAAGAAGTGCTAGTGGCTCCGCCACTTGGCCGAGGGGTCCAATGGCAGGACGATACTTGTGCCAATAGAAGAATGGGAGCGTCATAGCTCGAAAGAGAAAGTAAAAAACATATAGGCCAATGGGCAACAGGGCGCGTCATCGCCCAAAGGAGAAAATGAAACATGGCGTGACACTCGTGATGGAACTTGTAGTCCTAGACTACTGTGCATACGTTGATGCACAAAGGTGATGAGCGCACTGGCATGTGAAAATGGTATTCGCGGATCTGTGTTTCTGAGCGCTGTGTGAAGCATAGAATGCATGGGAAAAGATGAAACACAGCTGTAGTCCAATGCTTATGATGATACACAGTGGTGAAATATACCCGTGTTCATAGGAATTCGCAAAAAATGCTCATAGAAATATTGTGACAGGTGGTATACATAGTGTAAAAATAGTGCATTAGTACCATAGTGGTGCTGCCTAAATTGGAACTGACACAGGCTGTACAGCATGCAGTTGTTTAAATGAGGCAGTACAGATGCAGTATGGAGCCAGATAAATGGGTGCCTGGTTTGTATGTACATAGGGTGCCAAACAGTTAGAGTGCATAAGGTATAGAAAGATGGGCACTGTGTACAAATGCAGTCAACATGAGATGGATGTACACAGGGTGCCAAACAGTTGAGTAAATTAGGTATATATAAATGAGCGCTATATACAATTAAAGTGGACCTGTGATGGGAGGAGGATCATGGAACTAGATGGGGATAGTTAGGTCCAGAAATGTTTCCGTTCCACCGTGATATTAAGGCCATTCTTCACTGTGTCCAATCTATGGACCCCTTTCTGTTCCAAGCGGGTAAGGGCTAAATCCATGTCGCCCCCCCCCCCCCGTTTTTGGGGGTTCGGTTGTTGTATGATCATCCAGGTGAGCTGTTCATTAGTATGTTAGTATGTCCTTTTTATGTGAAATGGTCCACAAGTGGTTTGTCTGCCACAGCATTTTTTATGCATGACCTATGTTCACTAATGCGTTGTTTTATTGGCCTGATGGTCTTGCCAATATAGAGTAGGTCACATGGGCATTTGATGGTGTAAATGACATATTTGCTTTCGCAGATGTGTGGTTTTGTAGGGTCCAATGGAAGTCTTTATGGTCGAATGTTTTGCTGGTTTTGGTAAATTTACAGGCCATTCAATGGCCACAGCTGAAGTGGCCGACCACTGGTGGTAAGTTCCATAGTGTCGATGTCTCTTTTTCAGACTCGAGGAACGTGTGGACCAAAGTATCTCAGAGGTTTTTGTTTTTCTTAAAGTTGAAAAGAGGTTTTTTGGACAAGGTCCCTTCATTTTTGATAAGGTGCCAGTGTTTGTTGATGGCGGATTTTGTTAAATTGCTTATCTGGCTGTATGTGGTGACGCACACAGTTCTTTCCATGGGTGTCTTTTCCTTAGTGGTGAGGCAGATGGTACGGTCTGTGTTGGCTGCTCTTTTCTTAGCCATTTTCACTGCTTTCTTGGGATATCCTCTGTCCGTAAGACGTTCTTGAAGTTGGTGTGTGTGTATCTCAAATTTTTCTCTTTCGGTGCAGTTTCTACGGACACGAAGAAATTGGCCGTATGGTAGATTGTATTTGAGACCGACCGGATGGTAGCTGGAGAAGTGTAGAAGGGTGTTCCTGTCTGTTCGTTTTCTGCCATATCAGGACTTAGCCAGATGCCCTTTATTATTTACCCATCACTGCACAATGCCATACTTACCAACCACTATTGTCCGCAAGGGCAACTACATATGCACAGCAAGTCGTTGGTCAATGTCCAAACGCCAACGTCGACAACAATGACCCAGGAATGGTAATCACCCACCGGTCCGACCACTGCTTGGCCCATATGGATGAATGAATGATGACACAAGATTGCACTGCATCTGATCAAGACATGATACCACAAACACAGACATGTCCCCTACAATTACATCCCATGTAGGTGATGCTGAATATGCACTCATGCCATGGCTGATGACGCCTGTATGGAGGCAAAGGAACAGGCATGAGGAGGCGTACCACAGGGCACACGTCTGCACACGTGGCATGATTGAGAGGACATTTGGCCTACTGAAGGCCAGGTTCCGCTGCTTGAGCAGATCTGGCGGATCACTGCTCTACAGCCCAGTGAAGACGGGTATAATTGCGCTTGTGTGTGCCATGCTGCACAATCTGTGCATGCGCAGGAACATTCCGCTGCCCCCAGACACAGAGGATGATGATGGAGCTGAAGATGGTGATGGGGATAGCTCCACCCCCTCGCGGGGGAGGACAATATGGCCAACGAGCACAGGATACACTCATTCGAATTTATTTTTGAGAGACTGCACATTGACAGCATTGCATGGATATGACGATGCCAGTTAATAAATGAATTGACTACAAATGAAATGATGGATGTCCTCTCATGAATACATTTCTCAAAGGTAATATATTTTAAACAAAACAGGAAAGAAGGTGCATTGGGTAGGGAAGCTATACACCCATGCACACCCACCACCCAAACATATCCAACCCCACCAGGCCCCAAACTACTAGCCCCCTAATGGACCTCCCCCAACACCCAAACGTACCCACCCCCATACACCCATTGTGTCCATGAATGTCTCCTGCACAGCCAAACACACATGGCATTATTTGCGTGTGCGCTTCTGCGCATGGGCATCCTTGCCTGAGGGGCTTATCAGGTGACTTGAGCGCCTCCATGGGTTGGCAGTGGTGGAGCTAGATGGGGTGGTGCTGGTGGTCGGCACTGTTGGTGTCAGTGTTGGCATACATCCCAGATATGCCTGCTGGGCAAGCAACATGGAATCTGCTATGGTGGATGTGTTATTGTTGCCCTCCCGGACATGGCTTGCCAAGGTTACGATGGTGGTGGCAAAACGTCCAAAGGCCCTGGAGATCCAACGCACAGATGTGGTATAACTCTCCCTCTGCAGCCTGGCCTCCTCCCGCTGTAGCCTGGACTCCTCCAGCTGCCTTTCAACAAGCTGCGTAAGGGTGGCCTGCTGATCCTCTATCCGCAGCATGCGGGCATTCAGCTAGGCCATGGAGGGGGTTGGCGACCTCATGGGACTATGCAGTGATGGGGCGCTGAACTGGAGGTCGTGGAGGGATGATAGGTCATCCAAGTTGGGGCCCTTCCCCTGTGGCCCTACTTCAGCCTGCAAGGCTGGGGCACTGTTGTCACTGCCTGCAGCCTCCTCCGCCGTGCAGTTGTTCTCAGGGATGGGATCTGTGGGCATGATGGGTGGGCGTGGCACTTGTGTGGCAGCAGGCAGCATGGGGATGGTGGTGTTGGCTGGTGCATCTGTGCCAGATGCAGCTGGTGGCTGAGTTGCAGAGCAGCTTGCATTGTCCTCCTGGGCAGGGGTGCTGCGTTGTCCACGTGCAGGTGGACATTGCCTCGCCTGTTTGGCTACAGGAGGGAGAGCGCTGCCACTGCAGGAGGGACAGTGGCACCCCTCTGCCTCATGCCCTGGGAGGAGATGTGCAGCACCATCCTACACATGGATGGCATTGAGGGAGTCAGGGACAGCAGAGGCTGGAGCATGGACCCAAGGCAATGGTGGTAAGTACAACAAACCCTATGTAAATGCAAATGTTGTGTCCAAATACATGCATCCCCAAGCAGAGAACCACCTAATGTGCAAGGGAAGTGGTCCAACACGTCAGTCACATCAAATGGCCACATCACACACATGCCAAGGGATGCAGGCAGATGTAGCCATGCACAAGCACTGTAGCCAAAATGTACAGCACATGGACACATGATAAGCGGCCATGTGTGCCAAGGGAATCCATTGCATGAATTGTTGGCCCACCACACACAGCAAAAGGGTACCTTGGCAGGCCAACAAGCAAAGTGCACTCCCACGACCTACATGTAGGAGCACACATCGGAGCCAACACACCAAAGCTACACGAAAAGGGCAGGGCACACAGTATGACTAACATCATGCTCATCTCTTCCCAACAGGCACACAGTCCACGGACTGCAACAGGGCTGGTCCCTCGACATCTGGGACAGCAGCTGCAGCCAGACCTGCAAAGGCCACGCCCCTTCCCATCAGGCCCAGGCAACAGGGAAGGACTAACAGCCCTTCACCGCCACCATCAGCCCCACCACCATCGATATGCAGCAGCCCCACCACCTCTGCCATCACCACTATTACCACTCACCTCTGCAAGTGGCACAGTAGTGGTCAGTGGCCCCACCACCAGCCAGCAGGGAGACACCCCAGGCCTAATAGCCACATTTGCTAGGCCTGACCAGGCCCAAATCTGAGGACTCAGTGCTGCTGTCCCTCCTGTGCCAACATCACCACGGGCACTGCAGCCACATAGCCATCGTGGCAGGGCCCCTGTCACCACCACCGATGAGGAGTAGGATGATGACACATCCTGCCCTTGGGCAAGCGGCAAACCCTGGCTCACCACACAGCCCTCCACCTCTGCCTTTGCCTATTCTGAGGTCAACGGACAAACGTCTGCATGCCATTGAAGAGCGGCAGTTGGAACTGTCCATTATTGCAGTCCAGCAACTTGAGGAAATGCGCCTCATGCGTGCATTCTTTCAGGGGTCCATCCTCAGGACAGTCAGGTCTCTCTGTGAAAAAAAAAACAAAATATCGAGGCTGAGTACCCCAAAAGGAAATACACCGAACACGGGTTACAAAGGAACATACAAAGTACTTTATTTTATACTGAATCCAGTTACAAAAACAGAGCAAAATCAGATAGCTATCGGCCCTCAGTACAACACAACGAACTCCAACGTGGTTCAGTGTGTTCAGTGAGAGACGCTGTACATTAGAATGCATTGGCTTTTTATACACTTTGTGAGCAGGATGTCCAGCCCCACTTCGGGTTAATATTCCACTTAATACATCACCGATCTAGGGTTCATGCCAAGTCTCAAACAACCGCATATAACTGGTTTGCTCTTAATACATGTATCAACAAGCCTATACAGCAACTGTGTAATCTGGGATTTTCCATGTTAGTCTTCTTAAACATTAATACAATGTGGTTAAACAAGTGTTTTATGTTCAGTATTTGAATACATTGTTTTTATAGTATACTCGTGGATTAGTTTCTTTACACGAGTAATCCCTTACAGACAAGTCAACGAAGGACAAGGTCTCAGTTCACGACCTCAACAAGTGGCCTGCAGGCAAGATACATATTAGCTATGTACAGAGGTCAAGACGGCCATGTTGTATTTTGGAATGACATCGTCCACCATTTTAACTCACAGGGTGACTTTTACAAAGCGAATCCTAAAATGGCGGATTGGCCTAAAATGGCAGCTTACATTGATTTAAGGTCAGGACCTTGCAACACAGATTCTTTCGCAAGCGACTTTCGAGCAGCTTGGGGTAGGCCAATATACATATATTTATTGCAATATGAGGCACGATATAATTTCTCTTTTGACAAACCCTCCTTTTGGCTTATGCCAAGTGCTAAAACTACTTTGGATCTCCTTGCAAATAACTCCATGCATCATCGTCCATGCACCCTGAATCACTGTCGGAAATATCTATTGCCATTAGGTCATTTGCTAAAATATCTTTCAACATATTCTTTGGAAGTTTTATCTGGGGCATACACTTTATGTCCTATCGAACCTATCGCTTGTGCGCAACATCCCCCTAGCATCAAACACATACCAGGTAGACACTGAATACAGCAACAAAGAAACAACATGATTCCCAAAATAATTAGCAAGACCGAAAGTACCTTCCAACCCCACAATCGCAAGAAGTCCCAGAACCAAGCGCTTAGATCCCAGTATCCCTCGGGAACATGCACTTCGGAACTAAGGACGTGCAGATTCTGTATTGCCTTGAAGATAGTTGGGGAGGAATCTGGTACGAAAACACAGCAAGCGGACCCCACTAATTTACACACCCCTCCACACTCAGCCAGAATGACATCTAATGTCATCCGGTTTTGAAGTGCTACTAGTCTTATCGCCTTCTGTTCTAACGTCATATTATAGAGTATGTCCGTGGCCCGGTTGATGGTTCTCTCCAGTACTCTTGCTAGTTTTCTGATATCTTCTGAATTCGCTATCTGCCCCCAAAATGGCACAACTGATTTAGCTATATCTCCCAAGATTTGTACTGAGGTGTCACCATTCTCGTCCCGCCGTGGACGAGCCTTTGAAACTTCTCTTGTGCTAGCTATAAACACCCCAGGTAACAGGATCCCTAAATAACAGGTTCCCTACCAATCCCTGGGCAACCATGGGAATGCTACATTACCACAGACAAAGTAGACAGGTTCGCCTGCATACAAAGGTCTGTTTTCCCCAGTCAAATTTGCAACGTTGGCACAACCTAGAAAATCTCCCATTGACTGAGTTCCATTCCTCTGTATGCAAAAGGAAACTGAATCGGGGCTATGATTAACAGTGTAAGAAGGAGGCATGGCATCCTTATTGCCTATTGGAGCCATCTTAAAGGAAATCAAAGATTGGAAAGGACGAGTAAGTTTATAGTTGATCAGAAGGCCTAATAGAAGCAACGTTAGGTTTACTCCTGTTTGCGAAAAGCGAGCATCCCAGGGGAGTCAAAACACGTTTCTCAAAACTATTCAAATTGGTGCCATCAAAGTTCCCTGAGATTATACAATTCCAACGGCCAAAGAACAGTGCTCTAAGAGAAGCATAGAAAGCAGTTGTCAAAGGTAAAGGATGAATATACCAACCTAGCCCCTTATCCCCGTGTTGCAGTACATGTGACCAGACCCAACAGTTAGACTTATTAAAAATGGCATGCGTAGCATTCATGATAAGCAGTAGAGTGTTATTGTGGTACCTTTGTCTATGCTGAGAGTCCCTAGAGGATAGAGTATGCAAATGTACAAAGGGAGTAGGAACAATAGGTATACTTTTAGTACGTAATAAAAGTTCTAAAGAATGAGTTTCCTCAAGGTACCACAATCCTAAAACAGTGACTATTAAAAACCCAAATATCATTATAAAAATACAGTAATACATTTTCGGGGCCCAGGCATTTTGTCCATTGTCCCGGTTGGTCACCCCCTTATTTACAAGTCCCATGTGAGCGGTAGCAGTAGCAGGCATTGTAGTCTTCAAACGGATACCCCAATGTTCATTGTTGGCGACCACCCGGTCGAGCGACTTCTTAGTCCTTCCGCAACCCTAGACAACAGAATCCCCTTTCTCAAATTTGGGCAAAAACAAGCCCTTGATGATCCTTTTCTTCTTCAAATGCACAGCCGAACCATGTCATAAGTCTATCAGATGCACAGCAAAACCGTGCTGTAAGTCTATTTTCTTGGACGCAAATTGTACCTTACTTTTCCCGGTACTGATTGATCCGGAAACAATATGTCATCACTTCCTGCTGGAAGCAACGTGTCGGAAACAAGTGAAGATGCCGAATTTGAAATAGCAGTTTCCGGATGCAAAACCTTTGGAGAGTGTAGAGACAAAATGACAGCTTCCCCTATCTCACGGGCTCAGAGAGATTCTCCGACACACTCTCAGTGCTACTTACTGCTTTGGGATCGTCGGTTGCAGTATCAGCGAGGGGTTCTGTTTCTTCTGTAACGTGTGGCACAGGGTGAGGAAGTTTCTTGACATGAGACGCATGTATCCAGTTCTTTCTCCCAGAGACCCGCACCGCTGTCTGGGTGACCAACAGAACTTGGAACGGCCCACACCAGCGAGGCACAAGGCAGGAGGAGCGCTCAAATGCTTTGACGAGCACCCAGCTTCCAGGCCGTATGTTGTGGCCCGGGCCCTCGTATCGCACAGGTAGAGCTTCTCGTACCTGGTGATAAATCAAATACAGGTTTTTAGTCAACTGGCTGCAATAATCTGAAAGTAATACATTTTCAACATTTCTCAATGAATTGCATTTAGGAAGGTTCCAAATATTGGCAGGTCTCTCCATTACCACCTCAAATAGAGAGAGCCAGTCTTAGTTTGAAGGGTTGTACGCATGGATAACAACACGATCGGTAAGGCGTCCAGCCATTTTAGTCTGGTGCCGGCACAAATCTTAGCGAGCTTATTCTTGATGATAGCGTTGTGTCTTTGTACTAGCCCGGTGCTCTGAGCATGTCTGGCCGAATGGAACCGTTTGTCAATTTGTAATGCCGCGCATATCTGCAGAATTACAGTAGGGACAAAATGTGGACCATTGTCCAACCAGATAACTCTTGGTAGCCCGAACCACGGGAAGTATTCCCTTAACATGGTTTTTGCAGTAGTCATGGATGTAGCATCTTTAACAGGGAAAGCCTCAACCCATTTACTAAAAGCGCAGATAACCACCAGCACATATTTTTTTATTATCACATTGTTCCATTTCAATAAAGTCAAAGTGGATCACTTCGAAGGGGACAGAGGGTGGCCCAAAACTTCCCCTCAGAGTTACTGTCCACTTTCCCACATTGTGTTGTAGGCAAATCAGGCAATCCTGGGCGTAGCGCTGGGCAATTTTCAAAATTTTGTCATTTACCCAAACTTTCTCTAACATTTTTGTCATCTTCTGGGCACATACATGTACAGGACCATGGGCCATGATGACCATCATCATTATATACGCGTCAGGGAGTAACCATTTCCCTTCTGCCATATCCACCCAACACCTGTCATCATCAAGTTTCCGCAAGCCTTCAGCCCACCTTTTGGATTCTTCTAACGTGGCATCAGTTTGGATATCCCGTACAGACCCAACACCCTCATCCATTGCATAAGCATTTACAGTCTCCCTTGAAACGTACATCTCCGTAAGGAGATCGGTAGCAGTTTGTTTAGCATTCTGATCAGCGTAAGCATTCCCTTTCCCTATATCATCTGTAACCTTTCGATGTGTTGCACATTTCATAACTGCTAACTGAGTAGGGAGCGCAAGCGCTGAGAGTAGTTGTACTATTAGGGAGCCATGTTGGAATTTGGTGCCATGTGGAGTTAGGAACCCTCTCTCTGACCAAAGTCTCCCAAAGTTGTGAACCACCCCAAAGGCATACTGACTATCAGTATATATATTTACTGGAAGCCCTTCGGAAAGTTCACAAGCTCGGGTCAATGCTATAATCTCTGCGGCCTGCGCAGAATTATGCGTTATTCTCTTAGTTTCCACAACCATGCTTAATGTAGTGATTGCATAAGCAGCTGTGGATGTACCATGCGGAAGTTTGAAACAGGAGCCATCACAGAACAGCTCTTCTTGCGGATTATCCAAAGGAGTGTCTTTCAAATCAATTCTACCCTTTGTATCTTGTTCGGTAGTATACAGACAATCATGTGGCTCTTCATCGCCGCAAGTAGTATCTTGCAGGAAAGGTAAGAGTTCAGCCGGATTAAGAACACAACACCTCTTAATTTGAATGTGAGGAGCAAACAAGATCAATTCATATCTTGTCAACCGTGCAGAAGTGAGGTGTTGCGTTTGAGTTCGGTTCAGTAGAACATCTACAGAGTGAGGCACCATCAGGGTTAGATCATGGCCTAGGACCATTTCCTCACTCTGTTTTAAAGACGCAGCAGCAGCAGTGACAGCTCGCAAACATCTTGGCAAAGCGCATGCTACAGGATCAAGGGCGGAAGAAAAGTAACTGCACGGCATATTCTTCCCTCCATGTTCCTGCGTTAATACAGCCAAAGCACATCCATCACATTCATGCACAAACAACACAAAAGCCTTTTCATAGTTTGGTGTGCCCAAAACTGGTGCAGAGCATAATGCGGTTTTAAGCAAATCAAACGATTGCTGGTGTTCCACGTTCCATGGCAATGGCGAAGAAATGCCCTTGTTTGTCAAAGCCAACATCGGTTTGATCACTAGTGAAACATTTGGGATCCACAACCTACAGTAAGAAGCCATACCTATCAAGGCTCTAACATCCTTCTGTGTATTTCAGACAGACATGCCAGAAATGTGTTGTATTCTTTCAGGTGTCAATCTTCTTCCCTCCTTTGACAGGGGATAGCATAAATAGGCAACCTCCTGGCAACAATATTGAAATTTCTTAAGCAAAGCTTTGCTAGCTAGATGGATAAGCAATAACACAGTGCCCTCCTTACAGGCGCTCTCAGAGTCAGCAGCTAAAAGCAAGTCATCAACGTACTGAAGCAATGTACAGGTAGAGGGCAATTCAAGGGTATCAAGTTGCTCTTTCAAAGCCCTACTATAAATGCTAGGACTCTCTGTGTACCCTTGAGGTGCACGAGTAAATGTGAACTAGCGTCCCCCTAAGGTGAACGCGAACAAGTATCTACTATCCTTGTGTATAGGAATACTAAAGAAAGCATTCTTTAGATCCACCACACTAAAGTAAGTAGCTGTAGCTGGAATCATGGTTAGGATTGTCGTTACATCAGGCACAATTGGAAATTGTGGAGCCACAACTTTATTAATGGCACGTAAATGAATTATGAAACGGAATGGAATTGCATTATCGCCTTTCTTGTACACGGGTAAAATCGGACTATTACACAAACTTCCTGAAATTTCTTCAATCACCCCGCGATGCACAAAATCAGAAACAATGCATTTCAAAGCTCGCTCGCCCTCAACTGAAATTTTATACTGGAGAATGTGTGGCAGCTCAATTCCATGTTTCAAAACTATCTTAACAGGTTCAATCTGTAAAACACTGACATCATTGTCATCACCAGCCCACAAGCTCTCTGGTACATTAATGAATTTTGGCGGCAAAGGCCTAGTCAAGAATTGCGAGACAGAAAATTGCTGTGGTGAAATCGTCAAGCGCACTCCATCAGAAGAACAATAAATCACTGCATTTAATTCTTTTAACAGATTCAACCCCAGCAAGTTCTCTCCACAATTCGAAGTCAACAGAAATGGACAGTGGTCTGTAAAGGGACCCAAAGAAATAGGTACCGGCAAAGAAATCGGACAAACAACTGGTGTGCCAGAAAACCCTACAGAAACATTGGTTTGCCCTGACAGTGGAATGTTTGGAACCCGTGAATGATCAATGGAACACTTCTGTGCTCCAGTGTCTATCAAAAATGGATGTTTTCTATTTCCCACCATCATTTCAACGTAGGGACCTTTCTGATTGATGGGAATAGGTGTAGGTTCCAAACCCTGCTTTGGGCAATACTAACGAAACAGAATGTCATCAAAAGGAAGCTCTTCAGATAAATATGCAGCGGAAGGATGATCAAATATTTTCCTGGTGTCCACAATCGAAATCTGATTATCCTGCGAGAAAGGTTGCTGAGGATCCTGTGTAAATTGACCTCTACCAGGGCCCCCTACACCCAGGCGACCTCTGGATCATCTACCCATATTTCCGAATGTATTATTTGACCTTTGTTGAAGGACGGGGCATTGTGCTCGCCAATTACCTTCTTGACGACAATAAGCACACTGGTTAATGTTCACAGGACCCAAGGGTACATTTACTTGCGGGACATACTGACCTCTAATTTGAGAACTACCCCCTCTGGGGCCACTAACAATTTCCTGCAATAGCACTTTAGTTTTCAAATCACCTTTTCGTTTTTCAACCCTATCTTTTTCATTATTGACACGGTTCTCGTAGTACTGAGCCATGTGCAGTACTTCTGATTGCGATTTCGCCTGCCAAGCGCTCTCAGCCCAGACTCTGTGCCTAGGTCTTGTCCACTGAAATCTGAGAATACATGTCCGAACCGATTAAAGAACTCGGTAGCACCCTCAGACTTTCCTTGGACGTAAGTTTGTCCCATATCCTTTGGGACAAATGTCGGCAGAACCTCTCACATAAGCAACTGAGAAGTAGGTGACTCCGAACGCTTACTAAGCAACAGAGCTAAATCGAGCGCTAAAGCAGTCGAAGAAGTGTCAAGTGAAAAAGCTCTCTTGTAAATACTCAATAACTCTGTGGGACAACTAATCTTTCTTTTTACACAATCATCCTGTAGGTACTCTATCATTACATGTATCACGTTCCTCTGCATTTCTATCGTATGCTGACTATATGTGTCATATACTTCAACTGGAGTTATCGACATATCCGAAATCCATCTAAGCGCGTCCTTCGTACAAATTCGTGCTTCCTCAGATACCGATTTACGACAAGGAAGGAACAGTTTCTGTACATACATACTTTCCTCCTCGTCATCCTCATTATGCAACTTTTCTAACTCCTTTGTATACCCAAATAACCTCTCGACATGCTCATTTACTTTCTCCACAGTGTCTCTAGAAAACGCTAAAGTATTTAGTTCCCTTAACCCTTGCAGGAGATCTATATTATTTAATTTTCACCACATTACACATAACTGAATCCCTAAACCTTCAATAAAAACATTTTTCTCAGGAAAATTATCCATATTACAAAGTGTGGCAAAAACATTAGCTTTATCATCCTTCTCCATACAATACTTAGCCCATGCGATGAACTCACGTTTCTTCTCCGGTGGTACAGTATTGCGAGTGACAACCTTTGACCCTGCACCTCGATCGATTACAAGCGGCTCAGGACCACTTGGAAGAGAGGGAGCAGGCAAATTCAATGGAGGTATTGTAACTGGTGCGATAAGAAGAGGTGGAGGAGCTGGAGGAAGGGGAACATTAGGAAGAGCAGGAACAACGGGAACAACAGCAGGTAGAGCAGGAAGAGGCAAAGCAGCAGGAAGAGGAACATACGGAGGTGGCGCAGAGGCACCAGGCCTTCATTCATTTAGCAATTTATCTATAAATTCATCGGAAGCATGGAGGTCTTTGGAAGGATATATTTTTTGAATTCCAAGTGAGAAAGCCCTATCCATCTTCCTATTCGATTCAGAATGTTTATCTTGGTCATATAATAATGCTTTTTCGGCGTTCGTCTTATGACGGCGCGCATGCTTTTCTCTACTTTTAAGTTGTTGCAATGCTTCTTTTTTCCAATTCTGCAAAACATCAAATACTGCAGGTCTAGCCTTTTTCTTTAATAGAATTGACTCTAAATACTCAATACGAGGGATTTCAAAACTACCATTAATTGGCCACTGAAGTTCCGAGGCATGTCTGGTTTGTCTGTGCCAAATGTCATTAAATACTATACTTCCAATGCCATGCTTACAGTACATAGTACATGCCGGCGACCCCTCCTGTGGTGCCGGACGGCTAAATTCCAAAGATTGTCTATCGCTGCGGAACAATGCCCTGAAGCAGGTAGACAATTTCCCAGGCATATCAAATTATTGGTGTTACCTGGTCAATAATTGCATCTGCAGATACAATGCGCCAAATTCAAATTTTCACGGTTGAATTAAGAGTCGGGTCACGACTCACCTGAACAAACCTAAGGAGGTCCGAGAGGATTTCAAAGAATCTTACCTAACTAATTTTACCGTGTGCATGGTGATTTCGGCAAACCTGCCCGCCTCGATAAGTGGATCCTCGTCAAGATGCCGTCTCAGACCACAAGCTAATCATCCAGGGATCGGGTCGTGCAGCGCTGCTGAGGTGTCACGTCTCGTTCAGTGGGGCCCCTTTTTGTCACACCGTCCGATGCCAGTCCGATAGCATGTGTCAACCTTCAACAATACGGCATCAATCTTGAGGGTCCCTATTCGGGTGCCAACTGTGAAAACAAAACCAAAATATCGAGGCTGAGTACCCCAAAAGGAAATACACCAAACACAGGTTACAAAGGAACATACAAAGTACTTTATTTTATATTGAATCCAGTTACAAAAACAGAGCAAAATCAGATAGCTATCGGCCCTCAGTACAACACAACGAACTCCAGCGTGGTTCAGTGTGTTCAGTGAGAGACGCTGTACATTAGAATGCATTGGCTTTTTATATACTTTGTGAGCACGATGTCCAGCCCCACTTCGGGTTAATATTCCACTTAATACATCACCGATCTAGGGTTCATGCCAAGTCTCAAACAACCGCATATAACTGGTTTGCTCTTAATACATGTATCAACAAGCCTATACAGCAACTGTGTAATCTGGGATTTTCCATGTTAGTCTTCTTAAACATTAATACAATGTGGTTAAACAAGTGTTCTATGTTCAGTATTTGAATACATTGTTTTTATAGTATACTTGTGGATTAGTTTCTTTACACGAGTAATCCCTTACACACAAGTCAACGAAGGACAAGGTCTCAGTTCACAACCTCAACAAGTGGCCTGCAGGCAAGTTACATATTAGATATGTACAGAGGTCAAGACGGCCATGTTGTATTTTGGAATGACATCCTCCACAATTTTAACTCACAGGGTGACTTTTACAAAGCGAATCCTAAAATGGCGGATTGGCCTAAAATGGCGGCTTACATTCATTTAAGGTCAGGACCTTGCAACACGGATTCTTTCGCAAGTGACTTCCGAGCAGCTTGGCGTAGGCCAATATACATATATTTATTGCAATAAGAGGCATGATATAATTTCTCTTTTGACATCTCTGCCATGATCACACTGGGACAAAGAATGCATGAGCACACAGAGGCATCCTCTATCTCTGCTGAGTCGCTCAACCAGATCATCCAGGTGACCCTGCAGTATATCTGGGCACAGGGGTCTGAGCCATCCACCTCTGTGACCCCAATATAGGTCTCCCTCCCCAAAACCCCAAGACACTGCTCACTGCACCACCTCAATGCCAAGGAGAAGGAGAAGACCCCCAAGCCCATGAGGGGCAGGATATTATATGATATGATAGGTTATTTATAACGTGCTTAATACCCAGAGGTTTCTAAGCACAGACCAGGGATCGAACCTGTGGTGCTCTGTGTCGTCTTATGGATTTAGGAGTCATTTAAGTTATTGGGTACTATGCTGGATGTGAAGGATGAGTTTATCAGAGAGATGATGAAAGGGGCAAGATGTTTGGCCGCGTCTTTGATAACTGGAGCTGGGCAGATGTCACCTTGACATTTGGAGGGTTTAAGAGAATTGATTATATCTTCAACCTCCTTAGTAGTGATGGTGGAGAATTCGAATAGGTTGTTATTATCCGTTTGTATGGTGTGGGTGTACAAGTGTTGAATGTGCTCAAGGAAATACATATTTACAAATGTGCAAGGGAAGTGCAATTTGGTGGTTTTATCAGAAGAAGATCACAATAAGCTCTTGGCAAGCAGGTCACCCGAGCCTGGACTCCACACGCTTAGTGCATGCATCCATGGCACCTGCCTGCATCCACCACATAATACTCCTCAGGGGGTGTCCACATCTGGGGTCATGAGTATATTGCGCCGGATGCAGGTGTCATGCAACATTTCACGTGCCAGAACAATCTGGCCCACCTTCTCCGACCTGCACATGAGTGCACCCCTGTCCGGTGTAAACATTGGAAGCGGGCTTTCCACAGGCCAAAGGTGTGCTCAATTGAAACCCTTGTCTGCACATGAGCTTGGTTGTATGCCACCTCCTGTGGCGTCAGGGGATTCCTCAGAGGAGTCACCAGCCACGGAGCCCATGGGCACCCAGAGCCACCTGCAAGGGGATTAGACATAGGTGTCAATCATGGTAATCTGTGGATGCGTTGCCTGTCACAGGAACATCTCAATAGGCAGTCTGCGCATGCATGTCTCGTGTCATCCCACTACACTATTTCACCTTCCAGCCTTTGCATGTGTAGTCAACTACTCAGGGGGGATGTTCGGTCTGTCATGGCACAACTTGCACACAGCTGATACTCGTAGCTTCCATGGTCGGTGGTTCACAGGTCAGACCAGTGTGCCATGTTGGTGGTTTGGGCCTGTACATTGCTCCCATGCATGTTTTTTTTAATGACCCCTGCTGGGGGTCTGGGTTACACGTGCAGGTTGTCTGTATGGATCAGTCGATGGATTCAAATACATAGTGCCCTGGTTACATGTTATGTCAAATGCCAGTGTCATGTCCCTCAGTTGCAGTTTATCAGATGACATTACATGTATAGCAGTGTTCTTCAGGCCTTGACATGCCAGACACCCCATGGGCTCCATTGGTGTTGGTGGGTCATACACCTGGTCGTTCCCCACCCCACTCAGCTCACACCAATGGTGTCTGGGGCTGGGCAGACTGTTCGAACTTCCAGGGTGTCCTAGCGGCAACTACTCTCCTTGTGTGTAAATTGTAATGTGTGGTTCGTCCTTGAATGTACGGTAACCTTGGACATTGGGTATGTTGCCTTCTGTCATCTTCACACTTCTTCCCTGGCTCTTGGGGCACCCCTTGGACATACGTTGGACACCCGGAGATGGGCCAGGCCCCTACCCTGGCAGACCATGCATGTAGTGGGATGTCTGATGTTGCATTCTGGTACCTATAGTCCAGTGTGTGTGGCTGGCCTGTTAGGGAAGTATGTCTTGGCCATTCAGTGCTGCATCGTGAGTCATGTCCTTCTCTGGTGGGTTGCAACCTGCCATGTGTTGGGTGTGCGGGTGGGTCCTGCATTTATAAGGCCTTGTCAGGGCATGCAATCTCTATGCGTCGTTAACACCCCCCATTGCATGCCACTTGTGCAGCAAGGTTAGTGTGATGGAACATGTACTCACACAATACCCAGGTCCGTTGGCCTCTTTGCCCCTCCATGTACACTGGCAGCGTGCTGTCCCGCAGGAACATGGTATCATGGGTTTATCCTATGAACCGGGAACTGCAATGGGTGATGGTGAGGTCAGCGTTACAGGTGACCAGTACATTAAGGGAATGGAATTGTTTCCGGTTTCTGTAGACCTTCTCCGAAGCTTGGGGGGCACCAGTTCCACATGCGTGCAGTACAATGCTGTTACCACATTGGGCATGCCTGCAATTGCATAGAAGTGGCCTTAGGTGGCATTCAGCTGTGCCTGGGTGGTTGGGAGGGTACTGTGCTAACCCACATGGCGCACAAGTGTCTCCGGCACCTGCACCAGCACTCTGGAGTAGGCAGGATGCGAGATGCCATGCAGCTGGCTCACAGAGTGCTAGTATGTTCCATTGGCCAGGAAGTGCAGGACCAACACCAGCTTTACCAGCGGTGGTATGGCCGTCCTGATGCCGATCCGGCTCCCTATGTCCTCCTGTATGCGGGTGCAGAGTTCTGTGATCGTCTCCCTGTTAAGGCGGTACAGGGCGAGTATTTGTGTGTCTGTGAGGGGCCACAGTGTGGCCCTTTTGCGGGGTATGGGTGCATGCTTTGCATAGCATCTCCTCACCACCTGCATCCTCCTCCTCTCCAATGCCCCCTATTGCCTCTGGTGGTCGTCCAGCGCCTGCAGCTCTAGGTAGCACTGTAATGAGTGGCAGCATGGTTGAGTGGCACAGTGTTTTTGAGGAAGGTGTGGCCCTTTTGTACTCTTCCTGTATGCATTGGGTGCAAATGGGTGTATTGAGTCCACCTGTGGCCTCATTTCCATCAACTGTGTGCATTTACCGGCTTCTATGAGGTGTTGATATCTCTGCCTTGGTTTTGCCATTATTGCCAGCTAAATTATGAATTCGAATTTGCCGGTAATACTGGTGTGCCGGTAATACCGCCACTTGTTTAAGGTCCATTCGGAAATCACGTTGGCGGTATTTCTGTAGAAGACACCAACTAGTCTCTTAACAGAGGGGTTAGATTAAAAAGAAATTGATTCCTTCACATCTGTTACCGGCCCACAGACAAGACCTACAAGATTTATTGGACCAGTTTCCAGATGTCTTCAGAAATGAGCCAGGGAGGGTAAAAGGGTTTTTTCACTACATCTGTACCCCCAAGGGAACGTTGTCCATTTAAAACCTTATCAGATCCCTGAAATAAGAAAAGAAGTGGTTATACCGGAAGTGGAGAAGATGTTGCACTCTGATATTATTTAACCACCCCAGAGTCCTTGGTCCTCCCCAATTGTACTTGTTGCCAAGCCAGATCAATCGTGGAGGTTCTGTATTGATTTCTGGAAGGTGAACACGGTGTCCCAATTCAACAGTTATCCTATGCCAAGGATAGATGACCTGATTGACCGATTGGGAGCCGCCGTTTTCCTCTCCACAATTGATGTGACAAAAGTTTAGTGGCAAGTACCTGCCAATCTGGAGCACAAGGAGAAAACAGCCTTCACCACCCCTATCAGAATATTCCAATTTGAGGTATTACCCTTTGGACTTCGCAGGGCACCAGCTACATTTCAAAGGTTAATGGACCAAAGTCCTTCAGCCATACTCCTCCTACTGTGGAGCTTATATCGATTATATAATCATCCATAGTAGAACATGGACAGAACACCTGCACAATTTCTATTTAGTCATCAGAGCCTTGAGGAAGGCCCGCCTTACTGCAAACCCAATAAAATGTTGTGTCCGGTCAAATGTTCGAAAAAAAGGATCGAATGACCTTTTGATCGAAAACAAAAGGACCAAAAAAAGGATCTAATTATTTATTTATTTATTTATTTACACATTTGTTTAGTTTAGCATGTATAAAAAACTTTTTTATAAAAAGAAAATGGGGGGTGGGGAGAACCCCCCCATAAAAAAAAAATTAAATCCTTTTTTTCGGTCCTTTTACTGTTGGAAAAAAGGCATTCGAGCCTTTTGTTTTCGAAACTTTAACCTAGAACCATAAAATGTCACCTGGCACAGTCAGCAGTCAAGTACCATGGGTTTTTTGTGGGGAGTGGACTTGTTCAATGTCACAGGTGAAAAGATAAAAGCTGTATAATAGACTCCACTACCAAATACTAAGAAAGATCTGAGAGCCTTTTTAGGGTTAGTTGGGTATTATAGACGATTAATTCCCAATTATTCCTCCATTACGTCTCGTCTTACTGATAAGCTTAAAAATGCACAACTCCAAAAGGTAAAATAGAGTACAGAAGATCAAAACTATGTTGGTAGACTTAAACACATCCTATGAGGTGAGCCAGTGTTCAAAGTGGCTAATTGTAATAAAGGATGCATCTTACAAACAGACACCTCACATGTAGGGTTAGGGGCTGTCCTTTGCCAAGATCATGATGGCATCGAACCTCCGATTCTTTATATCCGTCGGAAGTTATATCCCAGGGAAAATAACTATGCCTCAATTGTCCTTGAGGCCCTAGCCATAAAAGGGACAGTCTTTACCTAAAGTACTATCTCACTGACCGAAAATCTAGACTTATCACTGATCATTCCCCATTAGCATGGATGAGCCTCCGCAAAGATACCAACGAGCGAGTCATGTGCTGGTTTTTAGATAGGCAGCCCTATTGTTTCACGGTGAAACACTGAAAATGAAGAGACCAGGGAAATGTAGACTTCCTTTCCTGTTTCCCAACAGATGCTGAGAGAACTAGCAGCATTAAGGTAGGGTATGCGATGAATCTAATGAATCTGACTCCTTTCCCAGAGGTAACTTCTTCCCATGTGGCATGGGGATGGCAGCTGATACTGATCATGACCCTGTGGGTAGTTATGAAAGAGGACCACATGGGGGAGGCCACCCTCAAGAGGATGACCCGGCATCATTCGATGAAAACACATATCCCCTTTCCCTTTTAGGGATATCCGCTCAGTTCCTCTTGCCTTTATGGCATACTGTGGTAGACCACTCCAATCAACTATAAAACCTGCCAATAACATCTTTCATTATTCTGGAAATGAAATACCAAAAACTGCCTATTATTCCCATCTGTATGGAAACACTAGGACGAGGAAGCTGAACGGAGCAATGAAGATCAAGGAAGCCAAGAAGCCCAGGGCGAGCTCTAATGGTTGTAAGCTCATGAGAGGTGCCAGGCCATTTAAAACTCCAAACCAGAATGAAGAATTGAGATGCTGTCGGAAAGAGCCTCATCCTCTCGATGCCAACCAAGGCACTGCTGAGCCACAGAGGAGACTGTGGAGCCGGAAGGCTTGGGTAGTCGGCAGAAGAAGAAGGACTGCAGAAGCAGATTTACCATGCTGGGACCGTAGCAGGAAGCGAAAGGAGAAGTCTTCCTGATGGCCACGGGAACCGGAAGGCAGTTTCAACAGAGAGGGGCTCAACAGCTCAACAAATATAAGGAATAAACAGAAAAACAAGAGCCGCGAAGGACATGGAAGCCGCTCGGTGAAACCGGTGGGCCTGTGAATCTGAGATGGTTTTTGGGCACAGGATTTCCTGGCCTGTCTGGTTCTCTAAGTGCTGGGACATTCACCCCACCATTACATATGGTAGCAGCTCAGATGGGTGGCCAGTACACTCGAAATTATCGAGTCTTCCTGTTGCGAGGCTAAGAATTGTGGAATGGCCCGTGGAGACAGGAAAATCACACGTGACCTAAGACAGTCACCAGGAGTCCCGTTGGAGAAAATCATGCCTGATCACTGCGGGGCACCCTGCAGGGCAAAAGGCAGAGTGGAGGAGATAATGAAAAATCATACTCTTCCAGGTGAAGATGAGGGAGAAGCAATATGAAGGAGAATCGGTAACCTGTACAAAAACTTGAGGGACAGTATTGTTATCCAGAAGGTAAAAAGGAGTGTAGTAGGATATCCACAGAGACAGCCAAGATTATTGGAAAAAGCATTGAAGGGGATATACGGGATACGCCCTTTAAAATAATTGGATTTTGAGGACAGAGAAGACAAAGAAAGTGATGAAAATTGTGGGACAATTTTTTCAGATGAGGAAAGGTATGAAAGTGAAAATGAGGAAGGGAGCCGTGCAAGGCCACTCTACAGGCGTGAACCCAGAAAAAGAGACAGAGTGGACCGATATGGAAGAATTAGAAGGGAAAAAGTCGGAAACCTTTGTCATATCGCAAGCACCCAAAAGGACGGTCGCGAAGTGTAGAGGAGATAACCACATATGCAAATAGGTTAAGGGCATTACCAGGAAGAAAGAAAACGAGCATGGCACTCCCCTTCATAAAGGCGAATGATGCAACTGGATCCAAATATAATGCAGAATTAACAATATAATACATGCCCAAAAATGGAGAAGGATAATTTAAGGTGTAAGTTGCCAACTTTGACATTGGGGCCGGGAAAATGGAGTTATGAGCTAGAAAGAATGACCTTGGGAATGACGTTAGCAGTGGGTGACATAAAAAGCCTACTGGCTTTCACCATTGGGGAGAGAGCTGACGACATTGGGAAATGCGCAGGAAACCCTGGGGTGACCGCGCAGAACACAGCTCATGACAGAGCACCATTTAATAATTACATAGAGTGCACTCAGAGTACAATATCCTGATACGCCAGACATGAGTGTGATCATGACACACAAGATGCGTGATGACAAAGACCCCGTTGCTTACATTCAAGAGATTCAAGAGCGATGGCGTCTTGAGTGATTGATTAATTTAATTTGTGTAGAGCCTTACATCGCCCATAGGCCTCAAAGTCTTAAGAATTGAGAGCCTTGGAACAAAACTAAAGCTATTTGTGATCACATATTGTGTCAGGGCTACCCGAGCCAGTGCAGAGACAATTGAAAAAACTAGTGGGAATGGAAGCGAAGCCATGGTCAGAGATTCAGCTGACTATAGTACACAACACCATTGTCGATTACAGCATTATAGCAAGACAAAACCAGAAAGAAGCTTGAGTAAGGAAGGCTTTAAGAAGCAAAGTTAGTTCAGAAAAAGCTGTCATAATCTTCAATGGAAGGAGCCCTGTTGACAAGTTGCGAGGGAGTGGTTACACAAGACACACAGCAGGTACAGACAATGGCTGGAGGGAATTTCGCAGGAAGGAAATAATATAATTATTGGTCACAAGGAAGAGGGGTTGCACCTAAAGGAAGAGGGGTTGGATTTGAAGCTCCACAAGGAGGAGGGTTTAATGGGGGACAGCCCAGATTTGGAGGACCAGCGCAGCAATGTTGGGAATGTTGGACATGTGGAAAAATGGGACACATCGCTCGAGTATGCAGAAGCAGGGGAGTGAGGCAACAGAATTGTCAGGATCCAAGAGGGGGGATGGAATTTCTGCCTACATACAGTGTAGAACCACACAAATATTATGCCCAAGATCACACATAGCATCATACACATGTGCCACAAATACAGCCACCACAACTGGTACTGATGAAAGTACAACCAGCACCCATACAGACACAGCAAACGCAGATGCAACCACAAGCACCAGTACAACATAATAGTGTGGTGACTTGGAACGCTCTGGAGACCTTGTGTATACAAGTGCCAAAAAATGTTTATTTCTGACCATCTGTAACTTGATATGATGGTCCCAGCCCTTGCAGTGTTATTGTTTGTTGTATACTCAACACGTGTTTGTTTATATGTATTCAATAATTATGTCAGTTTGTGTATCGTTTTGCACTGTATTTACAAACACAAAAAATTATGTTGAAACAAAGAAAGGAACCATATGTTTCTTTGTATTTTTGCAGACTGACCCTGCAAATCCAAAACATTCCAGCGTTTGGGTGCCAACAGCAAATTATTTATTACTACTAGACCCTGTAAGTAATGTTTGATATCCCCTGAATAATGCAATGTCATGAATGTTATGTGGTAGGATACCCCCGTGTTGCATATACCTTGAGCCCTTTATCCTCCCACAAAGAGGGCAGTCCCTCCTGTTACCTAGGAACGCAAGTGCAGCAGCGCAAACACCTACACCCAGAATAGGGAGTGTGGCCGTAGTAGGAGGGAATCCTTTTACTGGGACAGGGATGAACCTATACCCACAATAGGACAGCCCACAAACTGAGTTGATGTGTTCAATCCTATCTGTTACACCAGACCCACAAGAGGAACCACAGGTCGGGGTAACCATAGGTGACAAAACATTTTCCTTCCTTGTAGATACAGGGGCGACCAGGTCATGTGTTTAAGAGGGGCGATATCCAATGTCAGGCATTGCCATGAATGCCCAATGGATAGGAGAACATGACCTTCTCATGCCACTATTATACTCCCACCAAACGCTAGTCAACATGGTGAAGAGGGATATGATGAGTAAGCTTAACATGACCATGGGCTTCATCATGAGTTGGGCAGAGCAGTAAAATAGAGCGGTAATAGTATTTACCACTCCCCCCGATCTTGAGTTGGGCGGAAAGTGGGAGTTTTACCTCCAGCTTTTTGCTGGAGGTAAAAATCTCCCCTTTCTGCCCATTATTGGCGTTATTAGCTTGGCACTAACTGCGCCAATGCTAATCGCACCAAGAAACCCCCATTTGGTCCAGTGGATCCAATGGGAATGGGGATTTACCTCCCCACCGCACCTCAGGAATCTGGTGCAAATTGCTGAGTTGCGGTAACGCTAATTGTGTTGGGCGGTATCCCGGCTCAATTAGCGCTGGCATACCGCCCAACTCAGGATTAGGCCCCATATCATTTACAGATCAGGGATTGTGTTCGCCACTCCAGGGATTCATTATATGAATGCACAGGAATTTATATCAGCATTTTTAGGGCAGAAAGCACAGTGGGGCATGCCCATGGATCTCAAAGTATTTCCATATGGAGTGAACCTCTTGCTAGTATGGTTTCCTGGGAAAAGGGCAAGATATTGCGGCTACCTGCAGAGTTTGTATTGAGGCCAGAAGTTCCCATGGATGAGGAGGAAGGACATGTGTTCCCACTAGAATTAGAAGCAGTTATACTAAGAGAGAGTGATTATTCTTGGGACTGATGATGAAGGAAAGGCGTGGCGATCAGTAATAGCTCTTCACTGAAGGACGCAGACTGACTGATTTGACAGGTGAGGAACTATTCAGAGACGAGAATTCTGATGATGAAGTAGTATTCTTCATAAGCCTCACGCATTGGGTGAAGATTGAGAACAGGGAAGTGCCACAGAGGATGGCATCGAAAGAAAATACACTGTATGATTTGGCACAGGTACCAAGCACACTGTAGACCAGCAGTCCTTATGATGTTGGCCTGCTGAAAGGAGTAGGTGCAGTTAAAATCAAATTAAAGCCAGGAGCAATCTTGCCAAGAGTGAGGCAATATCCCATGTCAAAAAAAGCAGGTGGGAGCATTTATGAGACAATTCCTGCGTTAGTGCAACAGGGAATACTAGTGCAATCAGAGTCCCCATGTAACACAGCGGTATGTACCCAGTGAAAAAATCGACAGAGGTATGGGGTCATGGAGATTTATGCCCCCTAAACAACGTTATTGAATCAGAATTTCCATTGGTTCCAAATCCAGCCACGATATTGTGTAATATCCCATCCACAGCCAAATATTTTACAGTGATAGATCTAAAGAATGCATTATTTTCAATCCCCCTTCATGAGGAGTCACAAGACCTGACCTAATTATCGTATAGAAATAAACAGTGGACACATACTTGTTTACCACAGGGTTACCGTGAGTGCCCTTCGATATTCAACAGAGTCCTCCAGTTGTATTTAGGAAACATACAATTTGACAGTACAGTGATTCAGTATGTATATGACATTCTGGTGTGCAGTGAGACAGAAGAGCAGTGCAGAAAAGGCTCAATACAGTTGATGGCAGTTTTGTCAGACAAGAGATACAAGGTAGACCAGGATAAATTACAATATTGTTTTTTTGTTTGTTTGTTTATTATTTATAATGCGCATCATACCAGGGGGTAACAGGGCGCAGCGGTTACAAGTATATGCGAAGATTAGTTACACAAGTATATACAGGATACATACAGATACAAATTATATACAGAGAGCCATATTTACAGGCATGGTATGCAACAGGAGAATATACAGCTCATTCCCAAAAAGGTGTGTGCGAAAAGATTCTGGGAGAGGGATAATTATAAGCTACAGTTGTAGCAGTGAGCATAGTATGATGGTAGTTAGGAGTGCTGGTTGTTGGATTTTAGCCATATGATAGTGTTAGCTCTAAACTTGTGGTAAGTTTGATCTAATATTAGGATAGGAGGCAGAGTGTTCCATAGTTTGGACGCTTTCACCGGGAAGCTGTTACCTCCAATTGTGGATCGTTTGTCATTGGATTGTCAGGAGGAGGTCTTGTACATTGGGTACTTGATATTTCAAGAAGGCAGAAAAGTGACCCCTGAAAGAGCAGAGACAATCATGAAAACACCCCGGCCAAAGACTGTAAGGGAAATGCAAACATTTCTGGGTCTTTGCAACTACTGCAGGTCTTTTATTGCAGTACATACGTCAGACCCTGTTAAAAGGACTCAAAGAAGCTTAGAGAGATGACAGTAGCATAGCCTGGACAGGCAAAATGACAGAAGCATTCAACGAGTTAAAAGAAACAATATGCACGGCACCCGTTCTAGAGATCCCTGATTACAGTGCAGAATTCTTTCTATTCTCGTATTCGAATGGGGTAGCAATGACAGCACTGCCCACACAGAAGACTACCTTGGGACACAAACCACTAGCATATTACAGTGGGATCCTAGATCCAGTGATGAGAGGCCATTTATTTATTTGTTTATAAAGCGCTAAAAGCCAGCAGGCATCGGAGCACTACGACTAGACAACAACTACAAACATAGAGAAATCATAACAACAAAAAAACATAAACACACAACAAAACACAACAAATCAAGGCTGATCATAATAAGGGTCATTCAAACAGGGAATTAAGCCTACGACTAGTCAACTATAAGACTTAGATTCGAAGAACCTTTAGGCAAATAATGACAAAAGGAAGTATGGCAGGGTACTGATCCTACATCTTACCACAACACAGTCCCTATTCTCCTGGGCACACCAGTCATGAATCTCAAGCCTATGTACGACTTTTAGGTTGGAGCTTCCCACCACTCCTGGCACAGTTCTTTGGCAAAGCCAAGTCAGTACTTTATTCTGTAAGACCTTGCTTGGCTCTTTCCCAGATGGTTTCTCAATCTTAGTGATAATAAAGTTCCTATGGTCCATGACAGAATCTCTTGTGGACTTGTCCCTGTGAACAATCTTTGGCTGCAGCAGACTTTGCAATTGAGAAATCTGCCAGTATCACGATGGGCTGTGAAGTAACGCTATACGTGGACCAAATTTCCACAGGTTAGCTGTGACCCATGCACTCCTTAGCTTCCATTATTTATTCAAGACATTGTGCATAGGAGAAAGTGCTTTCTTTATAGTCTTTTTTCCGTATTCTTAAGAAATTAATGTCTGAGCAACACAAAGCCGACACATGTTTCGACCTTCACAAAGCCTTCATCAGGGAAAACTTTAAGTTAAATCGTCTCTATGCTACATAAGCAGTTTTCTCATTGTATAAACGTTCCACTCCTGGTTGGCATTGCTTCATTAAGTCCTGTCAACTGATGTTTAGTTGCCTTCGATAGGTTACTGCTCTATAACATTTAAAAGTGCTATGCTTCAAGTCTTCTTGCTCTAGATCCTGGCTTCTGTTCCTATTATTTTGTAGTCTCTGCACCTATTAAGCACACAGTTTCCGTGGCCGGAAAGTGGTATAGTACTGCTGCGTGTCACCTGACTATACATGAGGATGAGGAAATCACAGTGCATTCTGATGCTGCCTGTGTGACGTCCACAGAACAGGCAGGACAGTCACTTTTGAAAAGGTGGGGCTTTCTACGCACCATCATTGGACAGGCTCATAGACGCGCTATACTCCCATCTGCCATTGCTGTGGTGAAGTGCGTGGCCCATTCTAGAGGAGGAGATTTAATTTCATACGGCAACAAGGCTGCTGACACATAGGCCAAAAAACCAGCATACTTTCCTGAAATATTTGAATTTGACACACCACCTAATAAGCACATGCGAGCGTGGAGCATGGTAATCAAAGAAGGCTTTAATTCTTTGCCCATAACACAGATAACCAATTGCAGGGACGCACGACACCTGAAGAGCAGGAGCTGTGGAAACGGAGGGGGTGCTCATTGTCCCCCACCAATGCAATGATAATGATTTGCTATTTATACAGCGCCTTAATCCAAAGCGCTTTACAGAACACATATTTACATACAATATCACCCAACCGAAACTGGTACTCATTTATCGACCTCGAAAGGATGAAAGACTGAGTTGGCCTTGCCGGGATTCGAACCTGCGACCTGCAGATCACACTCAGATCGCATGTGGCGACAGGACAGCACCGGCAAACCGTTCATGCCCCTCGCATTACTTAAAGTAACATTAGACCAGCTTCACTATCCTGCACACAGAGCACAAGAGAGTCTTGCAGCTCAGATCTCGGAAGACAGTTTTTTGCCCAACCTTGCTGAGCACGTTGCTGCATACATTGTCAATTGTGTAGTTTGCCAAAAGTTCACGGCCAAGGCACACTCTCTGAGTAGTAAGGGGAGAAATACCTTGTCCTGTTGGGCCTTTCAAGCATTTGTATAACGATTATGTGAATATGCACCAAAGTTGTAACAGCTACAGATACATGTTGGTAGTCGTATGCCCTTTCTCCCGATGGATCAAAGCAGGTCCTTGCACACATCCCGATGCCACGTGTGCTGCAAAATTCCTCATCAAGAGGTCTTCCTGAGATGGGGAGTGTGCAAAGTCCTTCGGTCAGACCCCCAATGGTGAATGTTCGGCACTAGTACCGCCGGCAGTATTACCGCTGGCGGTAATAGTGTTGAAAACCCGCAAAATCGCTGCAGATTTGCCCCCAGCTCAGAGCTGAGGGTAAATCCACCAAGCGTGCGATTTGGCGGACCCTTAAATGCAGTAGTAATAGCGTTACTGCCGCATTTAAGGTTTACCGGCAAACTCATGGTGAGGCAGAGTGTGTCACCCACAGGCAAGTAAGTGCCTATTATATCACTCTCCATGATGTCACTTCCTATGACATCACCTCAGTCAAAGGTTGCACCAAAAGACTTAGCTTCCTTTCCTGAGGTGAATTTAAAATGAGGCACTGCTGGGGTTTATATGTGTACCTTAAATAAAGTGCTTAAAACCATCACTGTGGTTAGCTCTCCATTTCAGATCCCTACCAGAACAATGCATCTAAAATTCTCCCACTCACAATCCCTTGATAAAACAACAAACCCTCCCTTACTATTTAAACCAAGTTGAATAAGAGGGCCCTGCACCCTCCATAACCTTTGACATCAATGGACTAAGGTACTGGAGTCCAACCAAGGAGGGAGACGGACGCCCGGGCTGTGTTCAAAATCATCTTTAATGCATCACAGGACATCAAGAAACAGCAGCAATGAGCTCCCAACATCAGCTCCTTTTATACTTTTTTAAGACTGATGTAACATGTCTTACAATTGCGGAATACGCATTGATTGGTCCCTGCAACTAAAAGCAAACCCCTACTTGCCTGTGATTGGCTGGTTTAACTACCACTTACCAAGCCCACATGACATATTTTGGCCTGCATGGTTTGACTGACACATAGACTAATTATACTTGTGTGAAATCCTACCGACCTTCATTATAATTCCTTCATTGCCTGCCAAAAAACAGATCATCCAGACATGCCAACTTCACTTGGCAGGCAATACTGTGGGAAATGTCATGAGCTCATCACATTTGTTGCAAGTTTAAGCAGCTGTTCTGTATATTGGTAATTTCCCAGACCTTTAGCTGGTTCCCTGACCCATCACTGTCAGAGGTTCCTGCCAAGAACTACTAAATATACAAACCAGACATTCATCTCTTCAATGAACTGCCAGTGAAATAAAATACCTGAGCCTTGGCCTGAATATTCTGTGCAGCTACCAAACAATGAGTTATTATTTCTACTTTTATGCATAACTTTTTTCTATTCAGTTTGCAGACTAGATTTTTTGATATTCATGATGTACATGTATACCCTCCACTGCGTGGGGCATTCTGACCCTAAAAAATATATGTCGCACTATTATGCATTTCTTTAAAGAAAAGTACTATAATTCTGATGTTTGCAATACAGGAACCATTGATCAGCCTGACATGTTACCTTAATTCAGTTCGAGGTGGGGGGGGGTGTTTAGGATCTCCTCTGCACTCCCCCCTCTGGCCTGTATTTAGACACCTTTTCAATACAGGGTCACTACACCCAATGTCTACCCTCCCCCATATTCAGTGTACCTATGCATCCCTGTCAGTGCGGTGATCTATCTCAATATGGGAGGTATCATAAAAACATTTCTACAAGCTCAACATTTCTAACTTAAGATATATATATATAGGTTTTTTTTAATTTAATTGCTGATTTCTTGTATCAAGCTAGTTGAGCTGCACTCTCCATAACGGTTCTAATCCCAAAACCGGATACATGTTTCATCAAAATACCATTTCTTCCTTTATTTTTTTCAGGGAAAAACACAGTAAAATAGTACAAAAACCATCAAATTATGGTCCTCCCAAGTGTAGCAAAAGGTTTGCTGAAGCGTTTACGCGTTTCGCGGCTCACTCGCCGCTTGTTCAAAAAGTGCCTCATTCCACAGGTGTTCATAAAAAAGCATCCAGCCACTGGTGGAGGTGAAAAGGAAAATAAGGACTTTTTTGCTTGCCCCACAATTACGTGCAGAACCTGTCGGCCATCTTAGCCTAGTTGTTTATATGGATAGTTAATGGATAATTCTATTTTACATATGTATCATCTATGAACCTTGCTATTTTGCCAAATGCCTATTTTACACAATTTGATATAGAATAGTCTGCTGCGTGTATGTCCTGCCGATATAATTTGCAGTGACATTGGATCCATACTGTTATATACTTGTTGTTGTGTGCATTCAAATAGTATTTAGGTCACTTTAATGTTACACTGTTCAATCCTGAAAATAACTGTGCAATCTGGTCATTTTGTATAATTACAAAGTACCTTAGTCAAAAGATGAACTTTTGCAGCGTCGGCGGCATATACCATTAGTAGCAGTTCCCAATTCTAATGGGTTATGCAGCGAGAATTCTATATATACAGAAATCTAAGTTTGCTATCTGATAAGTGCAAAGTGCAACTGCCAGCATCCAATGTTGCTATTAAAAATAACATAAAGTGCATAGTACGAAAGCAGCATATGTAGTTAATTTAAGGTTCATAGTGCCTAAAGTGCGTAGTGCATAGCAGCATCCAATAGCATATACAGTTGGTATAAAGTGCATAGTGCATCACCTTGCAATACTATACATTGTCAACAGACCATATCCATTAAACAATGTGCCTTCCTAAATCTATATCCTGGCTGGCTATCATGCCATTTTACAATGGTGTAAACTCCATGATATAATAACAACTTTTCTCTGTTTATGACAGCTGTCTTTGTTGTTTAACAAACAACTAGTTATCCATAAAGTGCCTGGTGCATAACATACTCATCTAGCCATACAGGTCCCCTAGCTATATCATAAATAATTTTCAATCATATGATTTCACATTCTTAATTACATATGTCCATAATAGCTATAGAGTGATTCAATCCATCTTTAACTTTAAACCAGGCTGGAAGCTACACAAGAAACTTGTCCAAAAAAAAAAAATATAAATATGTATCTACCTTTAACAAAAGGTTAATTGCAACGTTTTTCCTTCATGATTTATATACGTATATCCCTAAAAAGTTTTGTATGCTTCTATCTGAATCCCACCTCTATTAGCTAGTGAAATTTAAACTATTTAAGTACATCAGATGATTTTTGGCCACTATGAGAATCGAGAGAAATCATCCCTTGAGGTAACCCGCCGGCCCAACGTCTTAGTCTGTCCATGTGCACCTTTTGGTGTGCACTTTTTCCTTACTCCCACCCCACGACATATCCTTGCACCCATGCCATCTCTTTATTTATATTTCAATGTTCGGTTCTTTTCCTCAGTACATCTTCCACCGATTCGTCTTGCTTCAGCTTCTTCCACGTCCACATATCTTTTTCCTGATCTGGTAATTTTATATTTTTGTCTTTTAGGCTGCTTTGCAGCAAGTTCATAGGCCCTTTAATTCTCAGGCCAGTCCTTTTGCATTTAGTGTTTCCTTCATCACAGAACACTCGAACATTCGATTTGCATTGTCAAAGAGCAGTCAAAAAAAGGGGGAGCATTTGATTTCTTCTGGAGAACACAAGGATGGGGAGTCTTCTTAAAGGCAATTCTCAAACACAGAGTATTGAAACGATTATGACTGGGCTTCTGGCTGGGTCCCTCGATTTTTTTCTCTCTGCTCGCAGGATGGAGTGCCGTCAATCTCCTAGTGTATAGGTCTCTCCCGTCTACCTGTAATATAAAACTGAATGAGTTTCCTTTGAAAAATAAGTATATCTCTATCGTCAGTACTTCCTCTTCAAACCCTACCCTTAAAAAGCTACTTGTGTGTTTCTTTCAAACATTCCTGCCTCCTAAACAATCTCTACTACATTTTTCTTAATTTCTAATATAACAAAATGGCTGTTCCTTTCTTTCTCTTCGCACATTTTTACTTATTTTTAAATTGATGTTGGCTGATATCGGGACTTGGCCTATGATCTCGATTTAGGCAATATATACATCCACCTGTGTCTGACATTGCCCTTATTTTCTTATGGGCTTTCTTTTCTTCAAAACTACATATCTTTTTAAAGGACACATTTTTTCCCCTAAGGTCGACATTCTCAGACCAAAGAGTCATTTTTGGTCTCCTTTTTTTATAATAAAAATAATAAACAACAAACAGACAACATAACAAATTCATAACACTTCAAAAAAGGATCTCTACTTTTATTGTCCCATTTACAGAATTCTTGGAGCAACGGTAGCTAAAGAAGACAACGCTGGTGTGGGTTCTTGCTTTCTGTAGAAAACCAAAATAGAGTTACAGCCATATCTTTGCTGACAAAAGAAATTATTATTTTATTTTCAATCAAAAATGTTTTGCTAAGATCATTTCTTGACACTCTCAGCCCATTTAACTATAGGCTTGCTTTTTCTGGATTGTTGGTGCACATTAAAATAGTTGATTAATTAGCGTGGTACTCAGGCCTGTTTTTTATTTTCTTCTGCTTTGCTGAACATTCTTCTCTTTGTCTTTTGATGTCTTCCTTCTGCTCGGGTGGGTACGCGGTCTTCTTCTTTCCTTTACTGTGCCTTGATTCTGTTGAAACATAATTGACACATTTTTCAGCTCGCTGCTTGCCGCCTGCGACTCGACCTACATTAATCTTGCCTATCCCCTGTGCATACGAGTTTGACATATAAAAAAATACATTGTTTTGCCTATCCTAAACATTTCTATACTTTTGCCAAATATACCCTTTTGTCATCTGGCCATTTACCAGAATTTCAAAAAGGTTATTCCACCTTTTATCTGAAGTCTTCTGTGTCCTTGTCGTTAGAGATGGCCATACTTGCATATATACATGCTATTCTATACTCACACCTGTTTGCGCCTATCTTGGGAAAATGCTATTTATTTTAAAAACTGTATCCCTTACTGCCTTTTTTCTGTACTCACCTGGGTCCTCTTACTCCTAATAATGATCAGCGGTGGGTTCACACATTTGCGGTGTGAGCTGATACTTACTTCTTCTGACTCTAATTGTCTCACTAGTACTTACCTATTTCAAAACATAATGTTTCTTCTCATTATATTGTTATACTCTTCTAAGGCCATACAGACACTCCTCCCATGCTCAAGAAAGGACAATAGGTTTCGTCTGTAAACCATAAATCACCATCATCATATACATTCAAAATAATGTTTTGTTACTTACTCCCATTTATTCTTTGGTCTTGTTCTATAAAAAATTCTCTTATATAATCAGAATGTTCTTGGCCAAACATGCCCCTTTGGCCCTTCATTAATCACATTGGGGGTCATTACAAGTTTGGAGGTAACCACGCCGCTATTTGCGGGTGGCTGCCTCCAAAATCTTTCCGACTCCGCCCTGGTGAATGGAGTAATTACCGGTCCATTCCAAGGTTGGAGGGACCGGTAATTTCCCATTCACCAGGGCCCTTCCCCATTCCCATTGAGCCCTTATAGGGCTCAATGGGAATGGGGAAGGCGTTATTAGCACTAAAGTCCCTTTGCGGGTCCCATCCTTAAAGCCTGCTAAAAGCAGGCATTAAGGAAGAACCCGCAAAGGGAACTCGTAGTAGGGCGGTAAGGGTTTAATGCCACCGGTCTTGTTACCGGTGACCGTTAACCCTTACCGCCCTACTCGGAATGAGGCCCATTGTCTCTTTTATTAAAATACACTACACTATTCAATTATAGCCAGCACCCTCAATTGTGCTCTTTGTTTTGCAAATGTGGATATCTTATTAATGTATGCTTCTTGCTGCTTTAATATCCATTCATTCATTCATTCATTCATTCATTCATTCATTCATTCATTCATTCATTTTTTATTTATTTCACTAAATTGATGTCAATTTTTGGATTTGAGCTTCCCATTCCTATGTTTTTATCCCTATCTATTTATAAATAGCCTATATTAATTAGTCTAGTTACAACACAAACCTTCATATGTTTCATATTATAATCCCTTACCTAGGTATATTTTTATTTTGTTCCCCTATTTGTTTTAATAGAGCCATGTCAAAGGGCCTACGATCCACAGGACACTTGGCACTCTCTTCTCCAAGCGTTCCTTCATTTATGCTAAGCGCTGGTACATCATTTACCATGCATTTATAAGATCTTCTTTTCCTCTTTCAATGTGTGATGCTCCTCAAGAAACACCACTTCATCATTTGTTTAGTCTTGTCTAAATATGTCATCATCAATGATGTCAATCAACCTAGACCCTTCCTCGAGAACTATTACTGTCCTCTATAGTCCACTCTTCTTGTCCATTCCCTTGAACATTGGCATTTTCTTTTTGCACTCATGGCTGCTTCTAATTCTAGAGGGATTATCTGTCCCCCCTCTTTATACATAGGTATCCATGGTCGGAACAAAAATTCATCAAATATTCTCACCATTTTCTTCACTAGGCCAAATAGTCATGTTTAACACAAAGCTCATCTCATAATAGAACAGACCTCAGGCTCTACTAAAACACAGAGCCAACGCCCTGTGCATGCCAATATAAACTCACCCTCGTTCAAATGGTGTATCCCAAAAGTGGAACACACTATCCCTTGATCGAAAAAAATAAATCCTCATGTTACGTTTTGTCATCCAATCCCTTCCCAAAAATATTTAAGTCTGTCAAAAATATAACAAAGATCAATCATAACACATTTGTCTATAAAGACTGATTGATGATACATCAACAAAAAGAAACTCAACTTATAACTCCAAAGAACCCTCCATCTTCTGATAATTCCCACCATTTGACATCTTTCCTTCTTTGTTCAAAGACGTGCAGTCCCAGCATCTACCAATAAAGCAAAAGATTTTGCCTCCTACTGCCATATTAACCCTTGGCACCTTTTAGGGCCTAGCATCACTTAATACTTCTAAACACATCATTTCATCCTATGAGCTTATTTTATTGTGGGTGCATTCATAGCCCTGTTCATGTGAAAGAATTTCCTCCTACCACAATGGCACCTCCTATCCTGGGTGTCAATACCTATCCTGTGTTCACACATGACTGAATCTGCATGGGGGCTCACTGCACTTGCTCCTTCAGTGAATTTGTTTTTCACTTGCTCAAGCTACTGTACCCGTTATACTCTCAGTGCTCATATCTGATATACTGTCTGATCCTGGGCAAACCCTTGCCTAGTTTGTGAGCTATATACTGGAGGATAAGATGTCCCCCCTCTTGAGAATTGGCCACCTTGTGCATCTACTTGGCTTTTACATGTGCGTGCAATGTGCTCTGTCAACCCATATATTTAATATACAGGAGGAGCTCTTTGGACTAGCCCCTATGATTACATCTTCTTTCCATATTTACCATTCTGCATATTCTGGAATCTACCTTGGTTTTTCCACAAACCACCTCTTTCTCTATTTCCCATTTTTCTGCCTCATGGACAATCCCCTTCCCTCCTTAATTTACTTGGTGCTGATGGTTCGCATGTGATGTACCCATTGCCTGCTGCATTCGCAATCCTCCTTCAATCGTCAATATTGCCCCTTTTATGGCATATTTTGACAATTCCTTTTTTGAACTAACTTGGCTTTCTCGAGTTTTCCTAGCATTGTTTTTCATGTTATTCTCCCCTTTCATCAGCCTGCAATAATGCCTGATAGTCAACTGTCTCTTTGCCCATGACCTTGCTTCCACTCCCACTTGCTTCCCAAGCATCTATGTACTTGCTCAAACAGTCTCTGACATAAACTGTGGTGAAATACTGCCACTGTTTTCACCCCTGCTTGCGCTCTTCAAGAGTTCAATGCTCCTGAATTTGTGTGTGTGTGCATTTGTGTGTGCATGTGTGTGTGTGTGCATGCGTGTATGTGTGTGCATGTGTGTATGCATGTGTGTGTGTGCATGCGTGTGTACATGTGTGTGTGTTGTTATAACAGAGATTCTATCCTTAATTATCTCAATTTGTACCCCTATAAATAATGTCATCACGTATAGTAATACTCAATGCTGTACTCAATAATTGTGCCAAACCTGCCTCAATTTCCTTTGTCAATGCCCAGCCTGGCTATACCTCACTCATAAATACTTTTCTGTTTAAACAGCCCCTGCAAAACCCCCAAATAATACCCTCCTTATTCTTAGAAGCCAAACCATCCGGATGTGTGTTTATACAAAAAATACTTTTTCAACCTAATGTTTCCTCAATCCGTCTGTTTTAAATGTACCAGGTCTTTTACTCATTTTGTGTGTGCATTTAGCCTCAGTGCGCTTTTGCAAGCACTTCCCCCTATTGCCCTTGCTTCCTCAGTATAAATACACATTTTAGCACTTTTAAATGCAATTCCCATGTTTTCCCAAAATTGTTTTTGTCTCATTTACCCTAGCCATTCCCCATAAATATTCACTATGCTTAGTTCAATATCATCCACTAATAAATTAGCCTACTTTTTGCTGTAATTTGCACTCATAATTACATTTTTACTCTCAGCAACACTGTGTGATCCTAGACACGTATTTTATTTTTATTCTCCAAATGTCCCCATATTGCATAGACATAATGTATGGTGAGGGAAACATTGTTCCCCCTCTTGGCACCCCTCCAATGTGCTCTAAATCTTTGGTGCATATATCTTACATTTCCATGCATAACACCCCTCTACATTGTATTGCAATTCATATCCCATGCTGCTTTTCTGTCCCTTAATTATCATTATTCGCACTAATGCAGTCACCCACAGTACTCCAACTGTGCTTCCATTTAGCAACCTGTCCTTTTTTCTCCTATAGCGCATTAAAGACCATTTTAACATAAATAATATTTTTCTTCTTTCCTTCTCATTTCCATAATTGGTCTGTGCATGTTCCAAGATCCACGCTCTTTCTAAATGCCCCATCCCTCCTCAATAAGGGAGGGCTACTTGCCACACATAAAATCAACATAGCAGGGGCGCTCTGGTGTGTGCCTAACAATAAAGCATTCATCAACACCCCATTAAATGACCAAACAACCCCCTAAAAATAGGAGTTTGACTTATGCAACCCTAAACAGCAACTCAATGGGGCCCCCAAGCTCTCTCATATACAACAGCTTGGGGGACACTTCCAATACAAATACAATATATTCACAACAAAGTTAAACTAAATATATAACTCTTCAAAAACAAAAAAGCAATTTTTTCAAAAATGTACACTTTGCTTAGCTAGATAACTAGGGGTTAACTTACCTCGCAACATATCAATTAAAACCATTGCATCTCTCAACATCTATTTTTAACAATCATGCACTTAATACCATAGAAAAATGATATTTTTCAAAACATATTCATTTGTCAATTGCTCAATAAATATAAGTCATTTCAACCCCTAACTAAGTGTCCCCACTAAGGACCATAACCACTACACAGCTGTACCTTAAAAACTTCAAAACATAACACATTAATTTAATGCATTCGGGTTCAAGTCCATATTTCCGTTTTGGAGTCTAGTCGTACTCCACTGAGCAGAGTGTTGGACCCGTGTTTTTGTATTCTACTGGATTCTACTGCTGAATTAAAGAAAAAGGACTGTGCCTTTAACTGTAGGCACCTCCTTTAAAAACTCCTTCCAGGTGCATAGCGCCGCTTTGGAGTCCAGTCGTACTCCAGTGAGCAGAGCGTTGGACCTGTGTTTTTGTATTCTACTGAATTCTACTGCTGAATTAAGGAAAAAAGACTGTACCTTTAACTGGAGGCACCTCCTTTAAAAACTCCTTTCAGGTGGGTAGCGCCACGCATGAGTCCATGTTGGAGTCTAGACGTACTCCAGTGAGCAGAGCGTTGGACCCGTGTTTTTGTGTTCTAATGCATTCTACTATTGAATTAAGGAAAAAGGACTGCCTTTAACTGGAGGCACCTCCTTTAAAAACTCCTTGCAGGCGCGTAGCACCACGCGTGAGTCCGTGTTCGAGTCCAGTCGGACTCGAGTCACAATCCAGCTCTATCCGGAGTCATAGACGCTGAGGATTCACAAGACAACCCCAGTCGACCGAACACCAGAGCGAAGTTGCGTCTTGTGACACCACAGGAAAAAATGCTGATTGGCACAGCGCGGACTGCGAGGGCAAAAGGCAGGCCAGACTCTGTAAGTGAAATCAGCATAAACACGAACATTGAGCATGAGAGCATGGTGTGTGGTGAAACTGAAAGGGGTGCGCATGCGAGCAGTGAGAAAGATATCAGCCGGGAAAGCTCCAAAGCGATGAGCAAAGCGATGAGTAGTCAGACAGTAAACCTCGATGTGACTGATGCTGAACTGAATGAGATCGGGACATTCATAGACTCGACTCGCGAAATGCCAGGCTTGGGTTGCACAACAAACAAGAAGTCATTGACGATAGATTCAAACTCAGCAGTACTCCCACCACACACTCCAAAAGAGCCACTAAGCGAAAGCCAAGCAGCACCATTCAACCTAATGGGTGCAAAAGGGTCTTCGAGCGAGAAAGGATAGGGTGCCCGATTCCCAACAAGGGAAAGCAAAACCAAAACTGAAAACAAAAGGCTAAATAAAAGCCAGTCGAAAACAAACAGTAGAACAGACCATGGAATCTGCAATGCCACTGATGAAGGAGGAGATTCTAAGGTGGCAGATACGGAAACCACCAACAGTGACATCACCAACATTACAGCCGATGGGGAACATGCCGTGAACACAGACGAACAAAATTATCAAGGAAAAGTTCCAAGAAACGATTACAGTCTACAAGAGGTAAAACAGGCTGTGAATGACAACAAGGAAAACAAGGAAAGGAATATAACTGAATCAAATGAAAGGAGCTCAATGGAAACACATTTTCCAATGGATACAAAAGGTTCAACAGTCACACTCAATGAAAAGTCCATCGAAGAGTCTAATGAAGAAACGTTTAATATTTATGAGGATGAGGACTCACTGCCAGTGGCCAAATTACAAGATAAAGGCTGGCATAACGAACATTCTAATACGAATAAGGAAGTGGATCGAGACGAACCACTGAACAACCCGTTAAGGACGCAAATGTCAACTCTGCTGATTGGGAAGAGGAGAAAATCACGATGTGTAAGTCTCTAAAAACATCAATAGCAGACAAGAGTTTGAATGGCGTCAGGAATAAAAAGGAGACATTGCGTCAAGGGCCTCAAAACTCAGAAGGAAATACGCGACCAAGTATGAATCGAATTAGAAATAAGTCCACAAATGGACAGGTTGGAGGACAAGACAGTATCTATCCAGTTTTTCTCACAAAACCAGTGCAGTTGAAAGAAAGAAAAGAAAAAGTAGATAACACTGAAGGACAGCCAAAAAGCAAAAATAAAAATATGGCAGAAAAAGAAAGAAAAAAAACCCAAAAAACATAAAAAATGGAGTAAGAAGAAAAGTGAATGGGCCTCATTACACGGTAGGCGGTAAGGGTTTACTGGTACCGGTAAATCCTTACCACCTTACTACGAGGTCCCTTTGCGGGTTGGGGAATTTAACGCCTGCTTTTTGCAAAGGGACCAGTGGAGCTAATTACGGTACCGCAATTTGCAGTACCGTAATTAGCGCCTTCCCCATTCCCATAGAGCCCTACGGGGCACAAATGGGAATGGGGAAGGGCAATGGTGGAAGGGGGAATTACTGCCCCGCGAACCTTGGAATGGGGCCGTAATTCCCCTTTCCACCAAGGCGGTGCCGGTATTTTACTGGCATGAACCATGGCGCTAATAGCCTACTGTGTAATGAGGCCCAATGGGTTTACGAAACATTCAAACGCTGCTGTGTACTAAACCTTCAACACAACGCAACCGGCAAGAGGATGGTGAGCAGGGGAACAAACCTGAACATACAAGAAAAGTTGCTATAAATTTAGATACAACAGAAGATGACTGTAAAAATGACGCAGACACAGAAGACAAGGAGATTACACATGATCTGATAGACAACGCATATTTCTACATTGAAGGAAACAAATCCAAATCAGACATTGAAGCAACCGAAGAGTTGCAAAATGAGCCGGCAGCATCATACGGTACTAATAGAGAACAAAATGCAAGTGCAAGCTCTGTCAGTCAAGAAGAAGAAGCAGATGGTGAAAGCTCCTGGGAAGAATCACCATTCCTCACGATGGAACAGAAACAGAAATTGAGATGTTTTCAAGAAAAGAAAACGACGATGGATCAGGCAAAAAGCGCCATAGCAAACCCCAAAAACTGGAATCCTAAAAGAGCAGTGGAAAAAACAAACCACCTACATCCATCAAAAACGGGCGTGGCTAAGAGGCCATGAGATAGTACGTAACTCTGAGGGAGCTCCTGTTGATCCGACAGAAGATTCATTCGAAAATGCTGCAGAAACATCGCCCAGCAGAATGAAATAAGGAGCAGGGACGTGTGAATAGATATGGCACGCGAAGGGGGAACAACGGAGGCTGATGATGTAGTGTTTGACCCACAACGGGTTAAAAACATGCGAAACCCCCCCAGACCGAAATCCAAGATGGCGGTATCCCGGGAACAAAGAAAAGAGGCGCAGGACGAAGGCGACCGTAGTAGTTGTACCTACATCCATCAAAAGGGAGGGACTACATCGACTCAGTTAGCTCAAAAAATAGACTAAAAGTGAGACTTGAAAATATCTCTAAGGAAAGGACTGACACAAACCTATACTGGACAAATCTGCTTCACTTGCTTCATTGTGAAGCATCACTGAAAAGCATCTCATCGGACGACATCACTGTAATAGAATACACAGACGAAACAAGAGTGGCCAGAGTGATTTTGCACCTAAACTCATCTAAAGTAAACAATCTATTAATGAAAAGAAGCACAAAATTACTCAAATTGGGATTTGAAGTTAATGAGCACAGGCCAACCGCTGTTGAAAGCCCAACACAAATATTTAAAAACAGAGAAAGAGAAACAAAAACAGAGGAGAGGGCAGAACACAGGACCCAACAAAGAGATAAGGCATCAATGGGAAGAAAAACACTAAAGATCACGTTTGAAAATACCAGACTAGAAAATCAGAACACCAACTCAAGGAACAATAAAAGAGAATAACCACAAACCAATGCTTACTGGTCCTGGCTGGCAAAGACATTAACCAACCCAAAAAAGGATTAGCAAACGAAGGAAGAGGAGAGCCAACACGACTATTTAATATCATGGAAAACGAGAGGATTCATGCACTTGTTCAAGAAAACAGACCAACATCTGAGAGAGCAAACATCATATGTCTACAAGAGACCTGGTTACAGGAAATGCCATTATGTAAAAACTACGAGGTACTTATGAACTCAGCTAAAAAAAGGAATCAATGGAGGACCCTTTGTAGGACTGTTGATGCTGGTGAATCAAATTTCAGGAACCATAATAATAAACCATGGAAACCCAACTACATACATGCAGTGGGCAATAATTCAAAACAAAGATCATGAATCCTCAAAAGAACGAAAAATATTGGTAATAAACACCTATTGGAACCTAGCAAGAATCAATACGTTAAAGCTGATGAGTGGAATTAACAAAATAATAAAAGAAGCAATGGCAGCAAATCTTTGGCTGAGCATAGTTTTTTGCAGAGAACTAAACATAAAATCCATGAACAAACAGGGCCTCCCGATCCTCGACTACTTAAGAATAGGCAAGACTAATGTAGCTAAGTGGATAGAGATGGCAGAATCAAACAACCTATACATGTTGAATGGACAAGTAAAGGGAGACATTCCAAGCAATACAACTTGGACAAATGGGACTCACAAATCAACAATCGATTATGTTTGGATCTGAAAGAACCATTTGCACAATATCAAATGCTTCGAAGTATTAAAACAACATGCAAGCGATCACAACATTTTGAGACTAATATGGATTGGAGAAAAAGACAACAAGGCAAATGAGAAGGTAATACCCTTGGAAGTGAATCAGGGAGGCAATCGGTTGAGGCTAAGAAAAATTGACATCTTAGCAATAACTGAAAAATACGACGAGCAAACAAGGCAGGGAAAATGTGACACATCATATGATTCCCTATAATAGATCTACAAAGTAAAAAATAACTGGAATGAAATTGCCACTACTAGAGCCAAAACACCAATACAGTGAGACAGTGGTCAAGAAGAGGAAACAACTAAGACAAGAAATAAAACAAATAAAGATATTAAACAAAAGCTCTGAAGAAAAAACACGTCAAATTAAAATAAAGAAACAACACTACAGGAACTGGCGGATCAGGTTTAGACAACATCTAGACCAAGAACAAGGGTGAAAAGATGCTGAAAGCAGTGACACAAGCAACAACAAGTAACATGTGGACAATAATAAACAACCAAACTTTAAACCAACAGAGTCGCTTGATGAGCGAAGTCTCAGAAACAGACTGGATTAACCACTACTCGAGAGTATTTGGCAGTGGAGACAACATACTAGAAGACTCATCGATGAACACCAATCATCAATGGAGACTGGAGACAGATGAAGGTCAAATTGTGCAAATGATAAAAAAGCTGAAAGACTCCTCAGCGGCAGGGCCAGACAGGCTAGCAAACTTAGACCTAAAAAAAGATCAACAAAGTGGACCGCATTGATTAACCTGATATTCAAGAACATTGCGAAACAAAAACTAATACCAGTATCTTGGACAACAAGCATTAAGGTTCCAATTTTCAAAAAAGGAAAAAGAGACAACCCAACAAACTATCGGCCCATAGCTTTGCTCAATGGATTTAGGAAGATGTTATCTCAAACCTGCTGAGAAACCTGACGGAGTGGGCTGGAAACAACCAGATCATCGACCCCCGCCAAACAGGCTTTACGAAGGGTACCGGGACAGAACTAGATCTGTTCATTTTAGCATTATTTAAATTGAATGCCATCAGAGCTAAAGACAAAAACATCTAGCCTTTATAGATCTAAGGCAAGCTTTTGATGGAGTGAATCGGCCCAAGCTATGGAAGAAATTGCAGAACTGGAAGTGCCCAGAAGAGATCCTACAGCCCATCAAAGCCATCCACGAGAATATAACCACGTGAGTAAGGATCAACAACGAACAAGCCCTATCCGCGGAAATAATGACAAAAAAAGCGGTTAAGCAGGGATGCCTACTTGCCGCCACCCTCTTCAAGCTTTACATCGCCGACCTACCAGAAGCTCTGAGACAAACAAGGCACTTTACCCTGAAAATCAACAACCTTGAGTTCTTGATGATATGCTATGCGGATGACATAGGGCCTCATTATGACCCAGGCGGCCACGGAATGAACGGGGCCGCCCTATTCCGAGGTCTGCAGCGGGTCTGACCAGACGTCCTTAGCGGGACCCGCTAGCAGTAGAGGTTGCTAACAACGGGCCTGTTATCAACGGGCCCGTTGTTATCACCTTCCCCATTCCCATTGAATGGGGAAGTACCGGGTCTGGGTCCCACGAATGGGATTTACTGGGCCCTCCAAGGTCGGAATGGCCCAGCAAGTCCCCTTTCGCGGGACCCAGACCTGGAACCCGGTATGGAGGCAGCCATGCCCTTAGTAAGTGCATGGCTGCCTCCATACTCGTAATGAGGCCCACAGTACCTGTGGATCAAACCCAAATCATCCTACAACATCAACTAAAGAAACTTCAAGAATATATGCAGACAAATAACCTTATAATAAGCATCCATAAATCTAAAATCCTAACAATAGGAGAAACAAACAAAGCCAGCAACAAGAGATTACATTGGAAAATTGGAGAGGAGAGATTGGAAGAAGTAAGAGAGATTCCATACTTGGGAATAATATTCAACCAGTCTGTGGCAGAAAAACTGTGGGAACACAAACTTTCTGTAAATGTAACAAGGTTATGCACACAAGGAACTATACTGAATGGGCGATTTGGAAAATTCTCACTAGTCCCCCTGCAATCCTTTTATGTACAGAAGGTGATGTCTATCATTGCGTACAGTGGGGAAGCAGGGTTTAACTTGTCTTGGAGAACATGGGCAAAGATAGAAAGCAGGTTTTGCAAACCTATTCTGAAGCTGCTGAGATGTCTCCCAATTGCTGCCATAAGAGCTGAGTTAGTCCTACAATCTCTCTACTCAGTAATAAGATGGAAGTCAATAGCCCTGCTGAGAAAGCTCGCCCTGCTTGAACCAGTGATTGGCTATGAAATCCTATCAACACACGAGAACGGAAAGAGTGCAGTTCTACTGAACAGCTGGAAGGACAAATGGACTCAACAATTACAAAAACTAGATTAATCACTGGAAGAATTGATCACGAATCCAGACAAAGTAAAAGAAAAACTAAAAAGGGAGGACTGGATAAGAAAAAGAGAATCAAAGCATGACTACAAATCACAACAAAATGCAGCCAATGAACACCGGAAAAGGGACACTATGCTTCAATACCTGACGAAATTTCCCACAAAACACCTTCGGGAGAAGATGATGCATATAAGATTAGATGTCTACCCTACTAATGAGTTTAGACAATAGAGGCCAGCGAGGCGTGAATGACATACAGTGCAGATTCTGCAAAATACAAAGATCACTGGAATCCACGAGACACATGCTATTGGAGTGTACTGCAGTAGCAGATGAAAGAACATGATGTCTAAATAGCTACTCGGAACACTTCAAAACTAAAACAGAAGAGGAATGGCGGAGAGACTTTGTGCAATGAAGAAACTCGAGATTCACGTGCGCCGGAATAAACTTCTTAGATAACTTGATGAGAAAGCTAGAAACATCCTAAAAAGGGACAAGAAACAGGAAGAGAGTTAGACAAGCACCAAGTCTGGACATATGTAAAAAGCGATACTGAGATCTTAGGGGAATAGAGTGATGACAAATAAGAAATAGATGTAAACAATGGTAATTGGAAATGTGTAAAATGTTTTTGTATAAAGTATGTCACAATAAAAAAATATATATATTTCCATATGCGTCCTGGTGAGCCCTGGGCCACTTCCAGGCTGGCACCAGAAAAAAACTGATTTTTCAAAATTGCACAATATAAATCTCTAAACACTTTCCTTGCATGCTTACACATATATTACGGTCAATCCCACAAATTTTAATCATATTTCCATACATTTTTTATGACAATTTTAATGTAATTATTCCGTTTTTTCAATGTGAATGCACATACAAATGATGTCCTAATCCACCCATAGGCTTGCTAAAACATTTAACAACCGCATATTGCTTTTTCTCCTGTGCAAGCTGTCACAGTTACATTAACTCAAATAACTATTCCTGTCTCCTTCGTGCAACAGCCCTGCTTTTTTTTCTTGCAATCATAAATTACCCTCTGAACTTTGCCAACTTGTTATCTCTCAGTCCTTGAATCAGGCACCGTAGACGTTCCCAACAGCGGTCTCAAACACACAAATCTCCATTGCCAACTGTCAATGATGACTTTTATTAGCTGCGTAGTGCATCTAAAAGTGGTGCTGAGTTAGTAAAATCTCACTTTAAAAATGTGCAATACACTTTATCTCCTTGGTTTTCACTAGTCCCTGCCTATTTTTAGATGGTGCACACCACCTTTCTTAAATAAAGAATATTTTTTCTTGACTTCCTCTTATTTTATAGTTCATTGTCACTCCTCGACATCTTGATTTCACAACAAACATATAATGGACAGACAGACTAGCAGTCTCCAACATGTATTTTCTCCCAGCGCTCCTTGCTGCTATTACTTGCCCCTAAAATACCCTGATAGGGGTGTGAATTGTCTTCTCTCACAGAACTATCTGTGTGCAGCCTAGTTTTACCCGCTTTGGTTTTAAGACAACTCCTTCTAGACGCTCGTTGAGTGTAGGACTCTGGGCTTTCTTTTGGAATGCTCCTCGTCCATATACCTTATTCGACACTCTTCGTCATATGCTGAACACCTATCTGCCCCGTTACTGTTCACTATTATCACAATCCTTATCTAAAATTACCCCATTCTTCTTCTAAACTACCAGATACCCCTTAATAATACATGCCTTTATTTTCTCCCTCCTTATTTCAGTGTCAAATCCCTTGACCTCCTCCTCCCCTGAATCCCAACTCTCCTCTTCCTCCTCACCTGAAATGCGGGTGTCAGGACTACTCTTTGCCAGAGGACACCGGGATCTGTAGTCTTTTTTTTTAAATGTAGGTAAGGCCTACCCCGGGAGGAAGCCACAGTGACTGCCTACCAAAGCGCAGATCCGTGGCTCCTCTTCCGGGATTGGCAAATGGGGATAAAGGCATAATGCAGCAGAAAAAACCCCAATGGCAGATGAATTAAGCAATGTTCTTCTGTAACTTGCGAAGGCAATGGCGTCCCGGTGGAAGGTAGGCTCCAACTATACCCACAGGATTTAGGAGATGGGTTGGTGAAGATGACGATAGCCTAGAACAGAAGGAGTGCAAGCAGTAAGCAGCAGGGCCCAGATGGATCCGAGAGAATAGGAGACTTCACTCCTTGAACCAGTAAGGAGAGGACGGATAAGAGACAGACGATAAGAGAGAGAGCCAGTGAAGCAAGACAGAAAACAGAGGAAGGAGCCCACCCAGAGGAGTAGGGAGAGGACCGCAGGACCAGAGATCCAGCTGAGAGTAACGAAAGCCGTCGCCCGGCAGAGGTTGCAGGAGAGGTCGCAAAACCCAAGCAGCACCGGAGCAAGGAAGGTGGAGAGACAGAAAAATAGAACGAGCAAGGGAGAGCGAGAGACCTGGACAAGGGAGAAAGGGAGCCACGGCAAGAGGCGTGGAGAACAGGCAAAAAAAATACAAAGGGAGTTCCAACAAGGAACAGAGGGAAACACTAGCGTGACAAACCAAAAGCCAAGGGAAAAGGTTGCAACGCGCTGCTTGCTGGAGGGGGAGTGACTAAATACCTCCGGCAGTGGCCATCAGGGGAAACAACTAGACTGCTGCTGCAGTGTGGGAAGGAACGTGGCAGAACTGCCTAATGGCCGCCCAATCTCACCCGAGGCCACAGGAGCCATGCAGACAGGCGCATGAAACCCAGTCCCCCATAATACATACCTCAATCCACAGATGTCAAAGCGCCATGCTGTCAGTCATAGGAGAGCCCCCCTGGCAAGATGAGGGCACACTACAGATTTCTTTACTTACCCTGCCACTCTTACCAGTTCCCATCTCCCAGTCCTGCCAGCATGTGCTTCTGGATTCTTGGCTTGTGGAAAGATATTTCAGAGTCCCTTTGTGGTCGCCAAGTGAAGAGGAGGGCCCTGCATCCTCCATAACCTTTGACATCAGTGGGCTGAGGTGCTGTAGACCATCCAAGGAGGGAGACAGATGCCCGGGCTGTGTTCAAAATCATCTTTAATGCATCACAGGACACCAGGAAACAGCAGCAATGAGCTCCCAAAATCAGCTCCTTTTATACATTGTTAAGATTGATGTAACATTTCTTACAATTGTGCAATACACAATGATTGGTCCCTGCAACTAAAAGCAAACCCCTACTTGCCTGTAATTTGCTGGTGTAACTGCCACTCACCAGGCCCACATGACATCATTTGGCATGCATGGTTTGACTGACACATAGGCTAATTAAACCTGTGTGAGATCCTACTGACCATCATTATAATTCCTTCATTGCCTGTCAAAAAAAAGATCGGCCAGACCTGCCAACTTCACTTGGCAGGCGATAATGTGGGAAATGTCATGAGCTCATCACATTTGTTGCAAGTTTAAGCAGCTGTTCTGTCTAATTGGTAATTTCCAAGACCTTTAGCTGGTTCCCTGACTCATCACTGTCAGAGGTACCTGTCAAGAAATTCTAAATATACACACCAGTCATTCATCTCTTCAGTGAACTGCCAGTGACATGCTGATGAACTGTTGCCAAAGAATTACTTAATTATCTTGCATGAATAAAGGCTTTACCACCATTTTGTTTCATCTGCATCCATTTGAGAAAATACCTGAGCCTTGGCGTGAACATTCTGTGCAGCTACCAAACGATGAGTTATTATTTCTACTTTTATGCATAACATTTTTCCTATTCAGTTTTCAGACTAGATTTTTGATAATGATGTACGTGTACTATCTGAAATACCCTCTACTGCATGCATCATTCTGACCCTAAAAAATATAAGTTGCTCTATTATGCATTTTTTTGTCCTAAAAAGTACTATCATTCAGATTTTTGCTATACTAGAACCATTGATCAGCCTGACATGTTATCTGCATTCAGTTTGAGGGGGAGGGAGGGCGGGTCTAGGACCTCCTCCACAAAGCCATTTATCTTAAACATTGCAGACAGCAGCGTCAAGTCAGTCACTTCTTTTAAGGGTGTTAATCTCATCTTTCTTAACACCAGCCTAAGACTAGGCCAAACAAGAAAAAAAAGATAATAAAAATGTAAGACTTCAGGGCCCAATTAAATCATAGCCCCTTAGATACCCTTTCATCCTCCCGCTAACCTGATGCAGGCAGGTTAAACATTTCCTAGTCTGGGATCTTCTGTGGCGGAAAGTGCGCTGTGCAGGCAGTGGTTTCCACGGCATACTCCTCTTCCCTTCCGATGTTCATTAGGGACAGTTTCATGCAGGTTCACCTACAGAATGGTGAGCCATGGATGACTTTATTCTTTATTTTATTCTCAGGTGTCCTGGAAGAAGTTATATAAGCGCCCCAGCCACATAATCTTCCGTGATCATGTAGACGAGGTATACTCCCCTGTGTCGGATTTTCAGACGAAAGGTGACTTGAGTTGCAGCGAGGCCGTTCCACATCTGAGGTTAAGTATACAATGTAGTGTTAAGGCTTAAGGCTCTATCTGAGCATTGCATGAAATGTGGTGCAGCCTATAGGTGGATGTGATTCACAGATTGGGCTTTGCGATGCTGCCCATTTTTGTGCACCATGTGTGCCCTGGCACAGTGCAGGAATAAGACACAGGACACATCTGTGCAGCTTCTGTCTCAGACTCCCAAGCACTGGGGTAAGATATTTATTTTCAGGCCGAGATGGCAATGCTTGATAGGCCTGAGAGTGGGTGTAAATGGCTGGGGGAGCAGTTCATTTAGATACAAATCTATGCGGGGCCTCACACATAACTGATGGGACAGGTCTCCTGAGGCTCATGTTTTATCAAATTAGGAAGTTAATAACTTGTGCAGATTCCCTCAGACCCAAGTCTTCACCAAAGCGAGACAACACAAAATATTCCAGATTGCCTCAGAAATCAGTGTGACCAAGCAAAGCAGGGTGCCTCATTCTTCAATCTTTATCAATGCAAAAGGTCTCTCAATGAAGCAGTGAGACAAAGACACACCGTGCAACCTTCATGTAAGACCCAGGGAGCCTCTGGGGACCAGAGACACCCATCTTCTGTGCGAGAGCTCCCTGGAAGCGGTGCATGGGGGATTGCCTAGTGCCTCTCTATACACCCCTCGACCATGTTTTCCACATTAACATCCCACTTCATTATGTCCTCTGTTGTTGTCCCAACATATAAAATCTACTTCTAGAGAGAGTACACACAACCTGCCTACTGGTAGTCATGGGCTAAAACATAACCCTGTTTTCTCATAATTACCCGAGGGAAGCAGTATAGAGAGCTTCCCATGTGATAAGGCTGGTGATGGGGAACCCATAGACCAAGCTCTGGTATGATTCACATGTGTTTATCATGCCTTTAAGAACTCTTCCCAAAAGTACCCTGTGACAGTCGCTTGGAGGAAAGCATGCACTGCCACTCCCCATAGAAAGCACTTCGTCTTATCTAACTGTGTTGCGGAAGACCACTACCCCTTACCTTTTCCCTGAAAGGCTGCATACTGATGAAGCACAGCAGAGCCACAGAGTGTGCACATTACCCCCGCCTAACTTCATAATGGTGAGTCAGCATTTTAAATCCCATATCCTCCAAGAGGAGAACACATGGGTAAATGGTGAGACTAACTGAGGCTCACACGTAGCATAAGGGGGAAGAAGTGCTTTCTGGTAGACAAAGTCAAGAAAAGAGCTGGGCCCTACAGCCCAGAAATGTTGCAGTTAAGCAAAGAAACAGCTTCGCACTATAACCCTGGATCTGCATTATAATATTTCCTGGGGAAGACAAGTATTCCCATAGAAGGCTCCTGGAATCACAGTGACCCACCCCACCCTGACACCTTAAGGGAAGATCTATACACAAATATACAAAATTACATTACTAGGCAGCAGTGGAAGGAGTGGCATGTTAGGTAGGGAGGATGGGGGAGTTGTTGGGGAAGCTTCCTCTTTGGCAAGCATGTGAAGTGTAATGCAGGTTTTGAAGAGATCCAAAGTTGGGCTGATTTTGATTGTGATGGGCAGTTGGTTCCAATGGAGCAGTGAGAAAAAGCAGGAGTGAGAAGCATCATGGGGCATGGGACAGTGAGGTTGAGTGTAGAGGAGGGGTGGAAAGAATGAGCTGTTTGTAGACAGGGACACAGTTGACCAGGTACTGAGGAATCAGACCATTGATGGCTTTATAAACAAAGAGATGGAACTTGAAAAGGGTGTGGTTGTGCATGAAGAGCCAACCAGCATGGTGTTGATAGGTAAAAATGGGGAGGATCTGGGAAGGTTGTACATGGCAAAGTTGAGGACTTTGTCTAGAGGAAGCAAGGAACAAAGGGGGGCAAGGTGTTAGCATTAGCAGTTGCCGAGGTAGGTGAGCACACAGCTGGAGTATAGAGGTTTTGTAGGGTGGTGAGTAAACAAATTGATGCATTTTTAGAATGTTGAGAGGGTTACTATAAACAGCAGAGGCAATGGTAGTACTGATGTTTTGCAGTCAGTGGTTGCTATCAAAGGGGACCCCATGGTTGTTGGGAGAGGGTGCACAAAGTTCAATCGTGAAGAAGCTAGGAGAAGCCAGGGAAGGGGTGGCATTGAACGGTGGGAGAAAGAGGACTTACATTTTTGAAGAATTCAGCAGGTGGCAGCAGAGAACCAAACTGTGATTGATTGCTGAGGCAGTTTGTCATCTGTTCTGAGATGGCTGATGTGAAGGAGAAAAATATTTGAGTGTTGTCAGCAAAGTGGTGATAGTGAAACATAAAGGACAAGATACATCTTCCTAAGACAGAAGGAAAGAGGGTAAAGGGCAGAAGCCCACAAACTGATCCTTGGGTGATACTGACAAGGACAGTGGTGGGTTTGTAGGTTTGCAAATTCCAGGAGATTTGAAAGGAGCAACCTTTCAGGTAGGAGGCAAACCAGGCTTGAGCATATATGTAAAACCTAAGATCATGGAGTGCAAGGAAGAGAGAGGACTGTTTGCCAGTGTTGAAAATGGCAGGAACATGCAAAAGTAAAGAAGTGGTGACCATCAGAGAGAAGGTTGGAGGCATGCATGAGTGCAGCATTGGTGGAGTGCCAAATTGAAGTTGATTCCCAAGGCCATTGTACTTAAGGTACTTAGTGATCCGGTTGAAGACCACCCACTCAAGGTCCGTCGAACACTGGGATAGGAGAAAAACAGGGGCAGTTTGGTCAGTAGAAGGTTTTGCTAAAAGAGGTGGGACAGTTACAGATTTGAAGGAGACAGGAGAGAGTACAGCCGAGAGATTAAAGAGCTCAAAGAGATGGGAGCAGGTGACTGAGATTACATCTTTGACCGTTTCATGAGCAAACGGGTCCAAGCTCATTACCACCTGTAGACCATTTTTATTGCCTGACAGCTGCATCACTCTACCTAGAGCACTAATACTGTCTAGATTACACTATTGCAATGCACTCTACTGAGCTACCATGACCCAAAATATCAACAAGCTCCAAGTGGTACATAATAACGCTCTCCGAGCTGCATTAAACATTCCTAAGAGTTCACACATCTCAGCCACCAGAAGAAACCATCAATGGCTCGCAGAGCGTATCCAATTCAAAACACTTGTGTTGACATACAAATGCATACACAAGCGAGCACTGAAATACCTCACAGACAAATTCACTCCTAATCAATCATCTAGAACTACACGCGCTGCTTACACGCACTGCCTCACCATACCTATGTTCAAGCGCCAGAAGTCAGGCGGATGCAGCTTCCCAGTGATAGCAGCCAAACAGTGGAATAATCTACCGGCTACACTCAGATCTGCTAGTGCCTATTGGGCATTCCGCAAACACCTTAAAACGTGGCTGTTCACCCAAGAACGTGATAGATAACAGACTGCTTTTTATATAGCCTGAATTGTCTCGCCCATCTTTTTTCGCTGTTACTGCTGGCAACCTGTAACCCTTGCCTTATGAATACATGTTATCACACTGAGCCTCCTGGTATTATATCAACAATGCACTGTCTGCCACTGGCAACATGTAATCATACTATCCTATGTATAACACTGTACTGCATTGCATTCAAGTCTACAACCATGTCAAGTACAATTATGTAACCTATGCAACCTATGCAACTCACGCTGCGGGTTATTTGTCAAGAAATGCGCCTAGATGCCTTCTGGCTATGAGTGCTATATAAATAACAAATAAACACATAAATAAACAGGAGCCAAGATGGGTTGGTGCTGCAAAGGATTACGTTGAGAAAGATTGCTGGCAAAGGTGTTTAACTGTGTGTCTGATTTTTATTCTGTTGATCCGTCACAGGCAGATTCTCTCAGGCGCATATACTTGACAATGCTTAAGCACATCTTTCAGACCCCAATTATTGATGCTAGATGAGCCCACTGTATAAAACTCACACCTTTCTCAAACCAGGAAATAGAACTTCAGGGAAACAATGAGCAGCTGGTGCGTGACTTTATGAAATCCGGCACAGGGACTCCTCCTGCCTGCCATCAGCATGAAACGCTTCTTGTCAAACAGATAATGGGTCCAACAAATGCTTTATGACACATTAAGCGGGAGCTATTAAGATTACTATTACTGAAATAGCCGCAGTAACTATTTACATTGATAGACAGATACCGAGGGCAGACTAGAGCCTCCAAGTCCCACAAGTTTGCCCTTTACCTCCCTCTCTAGGAAAAGTGGATGGTAATTAGTCACCAGGTCCCAATAAAGTAGTGTCTTCATGTGGAGGAGTCTTAAAGGAATGTGACCAAGCAGTTCGGGCTGGACTGCCTCTTTTTGGAGTGGGATGAAGCCTGATTTGCATATGGTCTTTCCCCTGTATTTATGTATTGGACATTTGTATGGCGCCTATACACACATTGTTTCCAGGTGCCACAAGACAAGAAGGGTGAACAGGGGGTGCATGGTATATCATAAGAAAAACAGCAATAAGAAAAAGAGATGGTTATATTGACCTTGTGACAATCCCATTGTGCAAGCGCTTAAGGAGATAAGTGCAAGAGGGAGGGGGTAGAGGGAGAAGTGCAATAGTGGCAGGGGGCAAGTGCTGTACAGGCCAAGGTGGCAAGTGCCAGGGGAAAGATGGGGAGGCAAGGCAAAGTGCAGTGGGCAGGCGGACTGGGGAGGGATAGTCCGGGAAAGTGAGCCCAAGGGCAAGAGCTGGCAAAGGATGCTGAGAGGGACTGGTAGCGGGTGGTCTGGTCCCTGTAAGACTCAGAAGGAACCAGGCTCCAGTCACAGCTGAAGGTGGAGAGCTTAGCAAGGGAGGGGGAAATGGCAGGCAGAGGAGAAAAGGAAGGTCTTGAGAAGTTTCCGGGAACTTTAGAAGATCCAGCTCCAGTCTGATGGGTAGAGGGAGGATGTTCCAGAGGGAGGCACCAGCTGAGGAGAGGGATCTACTTCCAACTCGCTGCTTGGAAAAAACGTTTGACCTGCATAGAGTTGGAGCCAAAGGACTGAAGGGTTCCGGCTGGCGGTATTTAGGGAAGGAAAGCTGGATGTAGAGGTCCCAGGCCCCCCGACAGCCTTGTGGATGATGCAGATGATTTTGAATTTGATCCTTGCAGTCACCGGGAGCCAATGTAGAGATTTTAGGGCTGGAGAGATGCAGTCTCTGAGCTTGAGGCCAAGGATAAATCTTGCAGCCCTATTCTGGATTAGTTGGAGGGGGTGAAGGGAGGAAAGAGGAAAGTTGAGGAAGAGGCTGTTATAGTAGTCAGTTGTAGAGAGAATTATAATGCAAGGTTCGGGCGGGTATCTTGCGCTCAAACCATATATTTTTTTGCTTTAGTTACAGAAATTATTATTTTTACAAGTCCATCCTTTTTATCCATAGATTACTTCCAAATCAATCCAAAAATCAGTTGGCATAATGTTTCTCCAAAATGAGTAATTTTAATTCCTCAAGCAAACTCACAGCCGACACGTGTTTCGACCTCAGGTCGTTCTCAAGGCTGTACCAAATTACATATTCATCAGGTATATACATTTTGTATATGTTTTTTGAGAAAACCATACCATACAGTGTCACATACCAGGGTAGGATGATGGGAAAGTCACGTCATATTCAAGTAAGTAAATTCCAGTTTCAAAGAAAAACAAATAAAAACCATAAATTAGTGTCAAATTTTGGTCAAATAAGCATCATTACACAAGCCTCATGTATAGTTGGTTATTATCATTTGTCAATTTATAACCCACACACCATGTGAACCCATTCCAGCAAACCCATAATGTGAGTAGCTAATTAGAAACTAGAAATATGTTGAAATATCATATTGTTGCATTATTGAACACAAAATTAAAGGGTGTTGTGGGATTTATGCTTACCCCAAATGTCCTCCCTATATCTTTTTGATTTTGGTTTTCAATGCCCGGCAATTTCATTTGACAATTCCTTTCAAGCCTATATAGAAAAACCCTGATGTATTATATAGTATTGTGAGCAGTATCTACAATTCCATAAACCGGTCCTTGAATAATTGAAAAATTCACCGACCTGTGCGGATGATTGTGTTGGATTAGAATCAGTGAGTATTTGTAAATTCCAGTAGTCTTAAAGTTCGTTATTTTTTATGCTCCAAGGTTCGTGGACCAACTATAAAATAATAATTTCAACTTAATAAAATCATACATAAATTGTAACCATTCGAAATTATAGATAATGTATTTATCCTTAACTAAATTTCCCCATCTCCCTCTAAATCCTTTTCTGTCGAATCCCATTGTCCCATGTCTTTCTATATTTCTTAGTTTCTCGTTAGTAAGTGGGGCCACAATAGACTAGCTTTGTCCCATAGAGACTGTGCTTTGCAACACCACCAACCAAACCTATACTAATACCAGATGCCACACAAGGGGCAGGGGAGGGGGCAAGCGGAAGCGGGAGTGGAAGCTCCGACGACGATCAGGGATGTCCTGGAATTCTGATCAGGTCAAGCAGCAAGAAAGGACAGGGGATTCAGAGAAATGTGATATAGTGATAAATGTGTCAATTATTCAAGGATCAATTTATGGAACTGTAGATACTGCTCACAATACTATATAATACATCAGGGTTTTTCTATATAGGCTTGAAAGGAATTGTCAAATGAAATTGGCGGGCATTGAAAACCGAAATCAAAAAGATATAGGAAGGACATTTGGGGTAAGCATAAATCCCACAAGACCCTTTAATTTTGTGTTCAATAATGCAACAATATGATATTTCAACATATTTCTAGTTTCTAATTAGCTACTCAGATTATGGGTTTGCTGGAATGGGTTCACATGGTGTGTGGGTTATAAATTGACAAATGATAATAACCAACTATACATGATGCTTATATAATGATGCTTATTTGACCAAAATGTGACACTAATTTATGGTTTTTATTTGTTTTTCTTTGAAACTGGAATTTACTTACTTGAATATGACGTGACTTTCCCATCATCTTACCCTGGTATGTGACACTGTATGGTATGGTTTTCTCAAAAAACGTATACAAAATGTATATACCTGATGAATATGTAATTTGGTACAGCCTTGAGAACGACCTGAGGTCGAAACACGTGTCGGCTGTGTGTTTGCTTGAGGAATTAAAATTACTCATTTTGGAGAAACATTATGCCAACTGATTTTTGGATTGATTTGGAAGTAATCTATGGATAAAAGGGATGGACTTGTAAAAATAATAATTTCTGTAACTAAAGCAAAAAAATATATGGTTTGAGCGCAAGATACCCGCCCAAACCTTGCATTATAATTTTTACTTCTACAAGCTTTGTGGGAAGCTAGAGGGTAGGATATAACTTGCTGCCAACCTGTTCATTTAAGGGTTTTGAGTGGGCACTAGCACAAACAATTCAATAGCGATCCCACTTTCTTGTTAGGTGTAGAGAGAACCAGAGCTCTGGAGACATTAAACTTCTGGGGGTAGGTGAGGAAAGGTAGAATGCCCCTGAAGAGATGGAGCTGAAAATTGGACTTTTGTCAAGGTCCGTGATGTGTGTAGAGAATGAGAGAGAGGAGTCAAAGATCATTCCATTTCTTTTTGCTTCACAAGTGAGTGAGGGGAGGGGACCCAAGGAGCCTTGCCAGAGAGTGAGGGGGAAATTGGGCATCCCAATGAGAAGGATCTTAGTCTTGCTGGCATTGAGGAAGAGCACCATGCTTGAATAGCAGTCAGGCAGTCAGGTATAAGGCAGGAAGAGGAGGAGGAGGAAGGGAAAGGAAGCCGGAAGTAGAGCTGTGTGCTGTCTGCGTAACACTGGAAGTGAGGAGAGTAGGTGGAGATCAGGTGGGCAAAAAGGGCCAGTTAGATGTTGTAAAGCCAGGGCGATAGGGTAGAGCTCTGAAGGACGCTACAAGTAGAGAGTGAGGCGGAGGACAGAAAATGACCCATTTGAACTTGGGAGGCTCTGTTAGAGAGGAAAGAGGTTAGCCACGCCAGTGCCCTGTCAGTGATGCCTAGGGTATCACAGAGACGGTTTATGAGGATGGAGTGGTTGACAGTGTCAAAGGACAAGGAGAGATCGAGGCGGATCAGCACAGATGGAGAATTAGAGTCGAGATTGGAGAGTAGGTCTTCTCGGGTATTCAAGAGAGCGGTTTCCATTTCGGTGTGAAGGGTCAGTTAGGGGATGACCAGCTTCTTCATGAGTTTGCCCAAAAAAGGGGTGATAGAGTTAGGTTGATAGTTAGCCAGGCAAGAGGGGTCAGCAGACAGCTTTTTTAGGAGAGGGTGAACAAGGGAGTGCTTGAGGGGTTGAGGGAAAGAGCCTGTGGCAAAAGAGTGGTTGCAGACGTTAGCCAAGGCAGGGGCAAGAATGTTGATGTTGTCCTTGATGGTCCTAGAGCAGCAGAGTAGCACCTGTTTAGAGGAGACTTACATAGAGCAGACAACTCTAGAGATCTTATCTGGTGCAATGGGAGAGAGTGAAGCGAGTACGGGAGAAGGGAGTCAGAAGAGGTGGATGGAGGAGGGGTGTGGGGATAGGGAGCTGATGACAGAGAGGACAGGATGTCAAGAGTTTTGGAGGAAATGTGGGAGGCCAATACAGAGCATAAGGCCTTAGAGGGGGAGGAGAAGAGGAGACTGCGGTAGGATTGGCGAGTTCCTTGTAAATTTTAAAGAGTTGAGCCGTGTTGTTTGTTGCTCCAGATATGCAAGCTTGGACATGAGCTCTTTTTTTGGAGCAGATGGAGGGACTGTTGTGATGTGCTTGGTTAGTCTGATGTGGTTTGTCATGTGATTTATGATGTCACCTGAGTGCCTGTGGAATGTTGATGTATGAGTGGGAGAATGCTGTGGTGAGTGTTCTATGTTGTTTCAGTTGAGCCCTCCCTCCTGGATGACTAGTATTGCGTCGGGATGACAAGTGGTGCTTCAGGGTGGCAGCCTGAAGGCTCGCCTGTTGGCAGGGGCGAGCAGGAGGACCAAAGTTGTTTTGTGTTGGTTATGGTATTGTGGGTTAGGTATAGCCTTGGATCTGGGCTGGTTTGTGTCTAGAGTGGGAGTCTAGAGTCTGCCCGTGGCAGGGGTGGATGGGAGGTGATTAGTGTTGTTATTGATGGTGTTTAAGAATGATAGGCAGAGTTCTGGAATTGCATAGTTGTGGGTTTCTCATGTAAAACTTCCATTGCTCTCTGGTTTGGATGTGATGTGTGTTGTTTTGTGAAAATGTTTGGTAAGGAGGGAGATGTGTTGTGAAGCTCCTGTTGCAAGTGTGTTTGGTAAGGAGGGAGATGTGTTGTGTTGTGCTTGGTTAGTCTGATGTGGTTTGTCATGTGATTTATGATGTCACCTGAGTGCCTGTGGAATGTTGATGTATGAGTGGGAGAATGCTGTGGTGAGTGTTCTATGTTGTTTCAGTTGAGCCCTCCCTCCCTGGGTGATGGGTGCCGGTGTCTCTCTTTATTGCTTATGTCTAATACCTGATGTCTAAGTGTCATGTAACAGTAACTGAAGAAACCAAAGTAAACTTATCAAGTAACCTAAAGCAGTCTGGACCTTCCTTCATAACAGGGACGCTATTGCATTTGGAGTAGGCGGCAGGCCAGTTTGTCAGAGGATGAACTAGATGTCTGCCACTTACGCTCAGCAACTTTGCACTTTAGTTTCAGAGCGGCTAAGTCAGAGTCATACCAAAAGTTGCATTTGGTGGCAGGCTTCATGTGAATCCTCATGACAGGGGCAAGGATGTCCAGGGTGTTAGTGATAGAGAGATGGAGGTTAGTAAGGACAGAGTCAGGGGGAGAATCCAAAGCAAGGGACGGGGGAGGGATGTAGGAGGAAGGAGGAGGCAAAGGCAGAAACTGACACATGCTTCATCAGTCGCATGACGGAGAAGGAGGCTAGTGATGGGATAATGAGAATGGGGACAGAGGAGGTCAATGAAGGAGGAGAGGAGAGAGTGGTCAGAAAAGAATAGAGGGGTAGTAAGGGGGTTGGAAAGAGGAATGCCTGCCTGTCGAGTTGAGAGCATCCAAGGTGTGCCTTGCAAAGTGGGTAGGGCCAGAGGCAAGGATAGTGAGGGAGAGAGAGTTGCAGAGGTCACGGAAAAGAGAGGTGGCCGCATCAGGGGAAACGAGATGGATGTTGAAATCACCAAGGAGGATGAGTTTGGGGGAGGAGGAACGAACGAAGAGAAGAGGCAAAGTTGGCCTATTCAGAGAGAAAAAGGCATGTGGTCTGTAGATGGTAGCAAGAGTGACAGAGAAAGAAGGTGAGGTAGATAGACTGCAGACTAGGCTTTCAAAGGAAGAGTAGGAGGGGGGACAGAGGAGTAATGGAGAGGGTTAGAGTCACTAAGTAGCTAGAAAACAATAGGTGTGCTGCAGGTCTAAAGGCTTGGCAGTCTGAAGAATGATGGTTTGAATGGTTGCCCAGAGCTATGCTAGAGGTTAAGATTACATTTTACAGCCATCATCTCTCTTGCTTCAGTTATTTTACTCTAATCATATTTCAGAGGGTAATGCTATTATAATGATCAAAGACATTAATCAACTAGACATTTAATATGGCAGGTTGTTTTCTTACTGGGTAATACTGGGTATTATTGGGCATTGCTGTCATAATCTTCAGGGGTATTATGATAATATGCCAAAGGTATTTTGCTATAACATCATAAGGTAGGGTGTTATGACTGCAGGCTAGGAGCATGTATCAGTAGCATTACCTAGGATGTACATCTGATGTCTAATCCTTGGCCCTGTGTCCACTGGCTGTGTTCCAGGCCTATTGTGCTCTCCTCAGCCACATCCATCCCCCTCCGCTATCAATGGCATTTCGCACCTTTGAGCTTGCGCTCGCAAGGTGGCCGGACCGATGAGAACGCTCAAGGTGCAGTATATCATGTACACCTCAAACAGTTCTTTCTCATGGGCATCCTTATCCACACGGACACCCCAGACCCGGTGTCTTCAGAGTCCCCTTTGAAGACCCCTGTCCTTGCAATCAACCCATGTCCGTGTCCATTGACTGTTTTCCGGGCCTTTTGCGCTCTCCTCATCCATCCCCCTCCGCTATCAATGGCATTTCGCACCTGTGGGAGTGCACTCGCAAGGGGCCTGGGAGGATGGGAATGCTCAAGGTGCAGAATACCATGTACACCTCAAAGGGTTCTTTCGCATGGGCACCCTTAACCACGTGAACACCCCAAAACCAATGTCTCCAGACTCCGCTTTGAAGACCCTGTCTCTGCAATCAACACATGTATGTGTCCATTGACTGTGTTCCAGGACTATTGCACTCCCCTCGTCCATATCTATTCCCTTCCGTTATCAACAACAGTTTGCACCTGTGGGTGTGTGTTCTCAAGTGTGCTGCACTGGCGGGATTAAGAAGGTCAAACATTGTCATAGACGCCTGGTGGTGTCACACATTCACATACACACCCACTTTTGTAAGCCTTTATAAACACTTTAGAAGTTGCCAAGAAAACATCTTTGGAATCGACAACGGATATCGCCATCTCTCCACCTTTTACCTTTCTCGCTGAATCCCCTTTTCTATTGCTTTATAGTCAATGTACACCCTATACTCATTTTATTTTATTCAAAAAGTCTACACTATTATCAACTGTCCTACACATTTCTATCTCTGGATTTAGCACATAACAGTAGAGTATTGTTTCCAAATGTAATCTTTCGTAGTGCATGTTTTAAATGCATGTTTGTTTAGGTGCCTTTTTTTAATATATAAAGTATATTTTTTGTTTATTATCAAAGGAATGTGATGTTTGGTTTACTCACTGTGATACTTTTTTAATAGTCATATTTATTTATATTTCTTTGACAGATCATAAGGACAATCCAACAAAGGCCTTATTGTATCATTTTGAGTTGAACTAATAGCAGCCACGCTAAAAGTCAAAAGTACAGTCCTGCATGTTTTTCCAAAGGATTTAAATTTATTTCAAAAATGGCTCTTGCGCTGCTGATTTACAGTTTCCGAAATTGAAAGCAGAGCCAAGGATGTCTTGGATAATGTAAGGGGAAATACATTTCGCATCTGCAGCATGAACTTCTTAATTTTGCATTTATATAGCGCTACGAACCCTCAGGTATCTGAGCACTGCTTATTATTACCCACGTTGTGTGGTGCTCATTTATTGACCTCGGAAGGATGAAAGGCTGAGTTTGGCCCTGCCGGGCTTCGAACCTGCGCCAGCAGACTCAGCATGGATGTCAAAGTGAGCGCTCTACTCGCTGTACTATCTTAGAAGATATTTACGAACATCGCAGTACACCAAGGCATAAAATAAGCAGTGTTGCATAGTAATTTGCTATGCAATTCTGTAGGTTTGCTACTTGTTTAGCACAGATTGTGTTTGAATTACCTTGTTCAATGAAAGCACAGCTCACCTTGCATTACTGTCTTCTCCCTTGGGCTCTCAGAACCCTCATTTCTCTGTACACCGCAAGGTAAAAGGTCAAAGGGGCCCCCCTGTTAAGAGCCAAATGCCTGTGTGGGAGTGCTAAACAAGAATTATTTTTTCTTTTTCCAATAATTGCAAACCAGAAGTAATAGGGGTGATACTTTTACTAAGCCAACTATATCCACTTTTGCATAGACTAGTGTGTGTTAACTTAATTTTTTAAATGACAGTTCTGCAATTCCATTCCTAAAAATGTAGGTTGTTACATAATGCATAATTACAATATTGTTCCTGCAAAACACATAAATGAATTTTATGAATTTGTAATGTGCTATGTATTCTGGCAGAATAAACTGCAGTAAAATTCCCAGCAAGCTCTAACCGAAACTCTCCTGAAAAGTATGGGTTTATTTTTGAGGGATTTACGAAAGCCAATAAGTTCTGTCATGTTGCGTAATTGCCAAGGTAAGTATTTCAGAGTCTAAGGCCATAGACTGAGAACTGACATGTACCTCTAGAAGAGCAACTAGAAGATGGTACTACCACCAACAGCTTATCTGAGGTCGGCTTAGTTGGTACCAGCTCAATATGGCTGCAAGATGAGCAGGAGCAAGGTTGCAAAGGAACCTGAAAACCAGGCATAAAAGATTGAAATAGATTGTTTTCCTTCTCCGGGAGGCAGTGTAGAGCTCTGCGAAGTGCTTAAATGGCTGTTATTTGAGGAACTTTAAAGATTAGCCAAACAGAGGCATTTTGGGCTCTCTGGAGTCTAGTCTGTTGATTCTCTGGGGTGCCTGCAAGCACGCTATTTCCATCAAGCAAAGTGGGAATTGACTAAAGATCCTACTACTGTATCATGGTCTGTTTGTGGTATAAAGGGGAGACCAATACTCGGAAGGCGTAAAGAGTGGAAAACAGATTGAACCTTGGCACCAACCTGGTTTTCGCACACCGGGTTCGCTTGCCACCTAAAGCCGAGGGTCTTTTGTTTAGATGCATAAGTAAGACTTGATCCCCGAAAATGAGAGGGCATTTAGAATCAACTTTAAGCAGATGTTTGGGTCCAAAAAAGGCCACCTGTTCTCGGAAAGGACTCCTGACTGTTGCCAACTTTAAAGAAAACTGGAGTATCGTCTGCAGATTAGTGGAAACTTAGATTACATTTCCTGGAAATACTCGAATGGTTTCATGTACAGATTAAAAAGGAGATGCGAGAGTTGAAGAACCTTGGGGAACACCACAGCTCAGTGGTAGCGTGTCTGAAAGGTACCCATCGCATTTAACTTGTTGGTGATGTCCAGGCAAAATGGAATTTAACCATACTAGGGATTTCTTCTAGACTCCCCCTATTGTCCTTAGGCTTGAGAGTAAAATTCTGTGATCTACTGTATCAAAAGCAGGGATTTCTTCTAGACTCCCCCTATTGTCCTTAGGCTTGAGAGTAAAATTCTGTGATCTACTGTATCAAAAGCTGCAGAGAGGTCCAGCATCACTAGAAGGTAGAGTTCAACCGTTTCTACCCAGTCAAGAACATTGTCCCACACTGCCACCAATGCCATTTCCGCACCATGTTTCAGGTGCAAAACGTTTGTAAAAAAGTCCAGAAGTTAATGTTTCTCCATGTGATCTTGGAGCTGAATGGTCACTATTTTCTCCAAGATCTTTCCTGGTCAAGGAAGGCTGGCCACTGGGCGATAATTATGAAGGTCGCTGGGGACAAGATTAGATTGTTTTAGAAGAGGAGTAACTATGTTCCATTTCATTTCAGGTGCAACTACTCCTTCTAGCAATGAAAGATTTATGAAGTTGGTCATACACTGAACATATCAGCAGCATGATATTTTGCTGTACTGGCAGGAAGGACAAAATGTGCTGTGGGTGGGTTTCAGTTAATTTAATAAAGCGCAAATGATGTCCTGGAAAACTGGCATGAATTCAAACTTGTAGGGGTATCGTAGTATGCAATGAGGAGAGAAATAGTGGTCAGTATATTTGAGATTACTTAAATTGTATTGATAAAGTGTTAAAAGTGTTGCCTTGAGAGGATAGGGGCACAATGAACTATGAGATGCAGCTAGAGTGAAAACATAGTTGTCAGAGAACGATTCCGGGGGTCTGTTGTATGATGCCTGAATTATATTATGTAGATATTTGGATTTGGCTTCAAAAATTGCAACTTTATTTCGTTTTAATGCCATTTAAGCATTCGTTGCAGATAAATGGCTTCTCTGCTTTCTCCATAAATTTTCCATCTGTTGATATGTTTTCTTCAGGGAGGCTAATTGAGGGGAATACCAAGGGATGCAAGGTTTTTTAATTTTCTTCTGTACAAAAAGCAGATATTCATTACAGATAGCATCTAATACCCTACGTCCTTGTCTGAATAACTCCTCACAATTAAGTCACATGTTAATGGAGGCTAAGGCATTTACTTACAGAGTATTGGGAATAGCCTCGAAATCCTTTCTCCTCCGGTAATATGAATTGTTTCCTATGAATGAAGCTGGGAGGTTGGCAAGACACGAGTGAGAACATGCTAACAGAGTGATCCATCTAGGAAACAGGGCAAATACTGGACAACATAATTCAAGGTCAACGAGTTAAAATATGTTCTAGGCAATGGTCATGAAGGTGTGTAGGGGATACATCCAACTGACTCCTATCATGACTGTTCAGAATGTCCCAGGGATCAGCTGAGTCTGGTGAAGAGGGATCCTCTAACCATATGTTAGTCTCTGATGCATGCCATCTGCTGTTGTCTGATTCCTATGTTGGGGAGGTAAACGTCAAAATTGGTGAAGAAAGTCTTTGTGGGGCCGGGGGAGGGGGTGATAGGCTAATGTAAGTTTAAAGAAAAAGATGGGGGAAAGCCATACCTTTAAGTGGTCATCCTGAGAGACATTGTTCCATTTTAAAGATTCCATATGGGAGACCTTCAAGCTGGATCTATGGATGACTACAAAACCTCCTCCTCTTTTTGACGTGTGATTGATAGTTTGATTGATAGTTTGAATTTGGTACTCTAACGGGACTAGGCGATGATACATGGCTGGCAATGCCTCATTGAACCATTTTTCGGTAATGAATAGTAAATCTAGGCCATCTTCTTCTATTAGGCCATTAAGTTCATCTGCATGAAGAACCACTGATCTAGCTTTCACTAGCGCTGCTTCACCTAAGAGTGAAGGTGAAATGTCATCACTCAGACTTTTATCTAACGAGAGGTTTACAATGTCAATATCTCAAAGTCTGCATAATGTACATAGTTGTTAAGCGCCCTAGATTGTACCTATATTTTAGCCGTACCTCCCTATGATACCTAATTCTGGCCATGGGATTTGACAAACTGTCTGCAAGGGCACCAATGTAGGGAACTTACCCGCAGGTCTTAAAGTGAGAGGTGTGAGCAGACTCTGTTGAAAAACAGGTAGTGTTCCGTGCCAAGCTGCTGTCCCCGGTCAGAACAGGCCAACCCACCAGGCTTTACGTTGATACAGTATGTTAAGGCCTGTGGGTAGCTAAAAAATATGTTGCTAAGGAGCATGACGCAAGGTCTAATGGGGCTTGTAATGCCCACACAACGAAAATGAGTGGCTGCGTATTTCAGCGTAATGAAAGCATTAATGAGAATTGATGGAACCTGATCAAAATCGCACATTAAATACATCTCATAAAAACATGAATGATTATACAATTCTAATGAATTCAGTTTATAAAAAGAAACATGAAAAAGTGCTGCTGAACATAATGAACATTTAAAATATTTAAGATTCTAATAGCTGTTAAAAGCAGTTAAGGAAGCCAGCAATACTGATAAAGTGAGCCAAGGAAAAGAAGTCAAGCAGGGTGTCACCAAAAGGTTCTACATAGCCAAACGTCTCCATTGTCTCCATGTGTTTCAGAAACATTTCTTATTGGATCTAAATCTCATAGTGTCAACTATTTTTCATTTTGTTGGTAAAGTTATCATATTGACAAGTGAATGCTTTTGAAAATGTACATGATAAAACTGCCAAATGCTTTTGATGGCAAACCTAGTCCTGTGACATCCTGGTTGCATACCTCTGTGCAACTGTTACTCAACCCATGTGCTGATCCAAATCTCCTTCACATTCTATCTTAACACCCTGTTGCTTTATACCAGCTACACTCAAAGTGAGATGGGCACAAGCTACAATATTCCACCAAGTTTGCCCAGTTCTCTGCCTGCTTCGTCATCCACTCTGCTCAGTCTATTACTTTCTTTCAACCTACATAATGAGTACACAAGACAAACTAGATTTATAATGCAAATTAGTGATCAATAGTTTCTTCCATTATGTACATCTACAGATCTACAGCAATAACATACTCTGTAGTTGGCCTCCAGTGCTCTCCTTGCTCTACAGTTATAATTGCATATATTAGCACCTGTTGAATAGCTGGCCAATCCAAGACGCAAGCAGAATTTGAAAGTAGCCACCTGCATTTTATGCCAGCCACTTGCGCCTCTGCCATGCCTTCACCCTGTCATTGGAGGTGGTGCCCCAGGCCAGTCTACAATGGAATGCCACACCTCTACCCCCCACTCTCCCATGCCCACTCACCTCCAGTCTTGGATATAGGCATTTCCAATCACAGACATATGTGTCATTTCTTATTAAGGAAAGCATGAGTTGTACAAAGCTTGGTTCCCTTAAAAACAAAAACAAAAGTATCAGCACCACGAGATGGCGATGTGCAGGACCAGAATGCTGAGCTTGGGCCTATCCGGTTTGAAGACCGTTAGCAGCCATGCCCTCCCCAGAAAGTGTTTTTAACACTATATTGAAAACGGTTAATATCAATGACAGTGAAGCGACATCTTGATCACCTTAGGATGACCTGTCAGCTGCAATACCATACTACGTACTTTAGTCTCAGGCTATGACTTTCTTTTAACATTGTGAACCTTTTGATGGGTTAAGTGTATGGGTCAAGTGTAATATACAATTCTCCCCGGATGCCACATCATGGATCACCTCATTCCTTGAAGGAAGACTGATGAGAGTTTTCTCAGACCATGCTTGTGCAGTTCCAACCACCATCCATTGTGGTGTCCCTTTTGTCCCTAAGGGGTCCTGCACATCGCCCACATTGTATAACATTTTCGCTGCATAGCCTACACAAACTATGCTGATGATACTCAGGTCCTCCTCCCCCTCTCCGGTTCCTACGAACAGGACTCAGCTAGTCTCCGTAAAATAAATGCCTTAATCCAGGCCTGGATTGCGGCTAATGGCCTCTGTTTGAATGGGGACAAAACAGGGATTGGGGTTGGCCCAAAGGAAATTCTCAACAAGCTGGACAGTCAATACAGGTCCTTCAGCATTGAGAATACTGTCTCTGCTTCAGTCAAAACTCTGGGAGTTTTCATCGACTCTACCCTCTCCATGATGCGTCAGGTCAGCGCCATTTCATCATCCGCAGCACTTACTACCAAAATCATTAATGCAGTGAAACCGTAACTCTCCACCAAAAACTGTCTCACCATTGCTAGGGCCACCATTGGGGCCAAATTGGACTATTACAATGTCCTGTTTTTAGGCACATCAGGAAAAAATCTTAACAAATTACAAATATCCCAAAACAACGCCCTCAGAGCAGCGTTAGGCATCCCCAAAAGGGAGCACATCTCTCGGGCTAGACGTGATGCCCATTGGCTCCCACTCACAGAGCGCATTTTGTTTAAAACCCTCGCCATCACACACACATATCTCTCTCACACAGCACTGCCTTACCTGGCAGAAAATATTTGCTGTGTCACTTCGGACAGGCCCAAGCAAGCCCAGCACTCCAATCAGCTCCTTGTCTCTGCTGTTAAAAGAGCCAAAGCCGGAGGATCCAGCTTTCCATTGCTAACACCTAGAAACTGGAATGTCCTCCCCACCTCACTCAGGAACGAGACCTGCCTCACAGCCTTTTGGAAAGCTCTCAAAACTAAGCTCTTCAGCTAGTCATGCCCTCCTACACGATTATATCTACTGGCTCACTTATAACAACAGAACCAGATTAGTATTGATCCCAGATTAGCTGTATTAACTTCATTATAACTGTTGCATTGTTTATGTATCTATGTTCTGTACTGTATCTCCAAACCAATGTAATTAAGTAAGCCTTGATTTTAACAGCACCACGATGCCCGAGGGCCGTATGTGCGCTTTATAAATGCAAAAAATTAAATAAATAAAATACAGGACACTGCCCTGTGCAACGCTGACTGCAGCCAGCCTGCCAGCGGCACAAAGCCTTGCATAAAAACTGTTTTCAGAGCCTTTTTATTATATCTATTTGTGTCCATTCTTGCAGCTAGCATTTACATTTCACAGACACTCATCTCACTAATGTCTTCAGCTGTACACAAAAAAGCTTTATTGTTGCTCATTTAATGACTTGGGTACAAATAACGTCTGGTGGGATAAGAGTACAAAATTAGTAATCAAATAAGTGTGTTTGCTAATCAAGTCAATTTTAATTAACAAACTCTGACAACCAATTTTTAAAAACTAAATTATACCCTGGTACACTAAAATGTGTTTCCCCAGACTCCATCGCAAATTACTTTCCAATGCAGTTACAACTGAATTTGAGCACACGCTGACACAGGTGAGTAGTGGACGCTGAATTTGTAAATGTATTTTTACCAATTTCTAAATTTGTCCGTACAATATGTCTTATAAATGATCATTCAATATATTAAAATAGTCTGTGGACAGGTAACATAATGAACAGTTTTCAGTTTTTGGGGAATATTTCCATTGATATTTTATTACACAAGTTTTCTTCGTGACATGATGTAATGGGGTTTATAAATGTTTAACTTTAGATTACTTTGTGAATCCCTACTTTAGGGATACTCGAATAGTTCAGTGCAATTGGAGCCTTTCCAAACACAGACACAACGCGTCCTTTAAAAAAAAATTTTTTTAAAAAATTACCATGTCTATCTTTACATAGACCGCACTGATGGAATAACACACCGTTACCATGGAGGAAACCACAGAGACGTCCAACATCTTAATGGTGAGGCCAAGCAACATGCACACAAAGTTTTTCTATCGTTTTTGGTTTGGTCTAAATTATAGCACTGATGTCCATTTTCTATTGAACAATGGTATGAATAGATACATCAATTAAAGGACTGTGTTGCTACATCGACCACTTTTCCGGAGTCAATAGCAACTTCACTCACCTGTCGCGTAATTTGTTTTAGAATATTCCTTCAAAATATGTATTTGTTCCAGATCAACTTAAAACATATTGATAATTGTGTATAATATTAGTTTTGATACAAACTGGCCTGTATGATTCTTTGTCAATATCGATCATCTTTTACATGAGATTTTTTTAGGGATGTTTCATCTTTATTATTACAATTACTGTTATATAGGCGGAGCCTGGAACTTCAACAAAGTACTGTTCATCTACTGGAACTGGTCTGGAAGATGAGGTATGAAAAGTTATAATGTATTGATATATACTAATAGTTAGTGATTAACAATATCTTTTTTACATTTAAGATAACTTATTTTTTTTGATAATTTGCAATACTGCCAGGAAATTGCAAAGCATTAGATCAACAACCTTGATATATATATTGCCAATACATGTGCAACAATGAAAGTAAACCCTCAGAAAAATGTACGTTGTCAATGAATCACATAGGCCCTTTCACTATATGAATGATAGCACAGTGACGACGCGCTGGTCTTGGAAGCAAGACCATGCAGAGCAACAGAGGTGCGAATCTGCGCTTAGAAAGCAAACTCAGCTATGGTATTTGGCACGTTATAAAAAAACAATTAAATGTTCTATGGTTTTGTTTGTAAACCTTCACTGCTTAGGGAAAAATTGAATTGTTGAAACAAAATAACATTACAACACATTAAAGGGGCCCCAATTTAATCATTAAGTTTTGCAGGATGATCTCTGCGACATCTCGGAAGGTTATCAGGTACAGTTTTAAAATGTATTTTTTCAATACTAATTTAAACATTTTAATCAGACGATTAACCGTATCTTTTTACATAGTTTAACTTATATTGTAAGGTCGAAAATCATTAAATCAACTTTCTCAAGATGTACTTTGTGAGATAAAGATTTTAACATTAAATTGTTTAACAATGTAATTAATGTTCTATGAATTTGTTGTGTACAAGGAATGTATTACTGAAGTGGTTGAAATTGAAGAGACACATGGAGAAGAGCTATACACAGATATTGTAAAATATCAGTTATCATCCATTTGAACTGTGAGGTAATATTTAATCTGTTCTAATGGATTCCATAGTGACATTGTGTTATATATGTATATATGATACATGATATATGTATATATGATTCAAGTGGAAGAGCAAATTTCAAGGTTTAAACAATTTAAAAATGCTGTTTTTCAGCTTGGCCTGGTGGTCGGCAAATCCAATTTGACTGTTTCAAGGACAAATCTGAAAAAAGGGTACATACAGAAAAGTTGTTTATCAATTATTTCATTGATATTACAGTTTCATGTTGTAATTCATATATTCTGTATGTGTGCTATAAATTAAGCATTTCTTTTCTCTTCGATTAGAGGCCTGGGAAGAAGAGGAGCATAACGACTCAGACAACTACACAAACTAATGATGTCGCTTGCCAAACGGTTGTAACTTGGGAGCAGCTACATTTTGAGGCTCAGCATGGTCCTCGCAAGAGTCAGTGCTTTGATGCAGATGTCCAGTGGCTGAAATTTGAATTGAATGTCAGCAGTGACCAATGAAAAGTAACCCTGGATCATTGTTACAGAACACAACGTCAGCCAGAACAGACAACACAGAAGATGTTTCAGAACTGCTTGCAGAACCGCTCACACAATCCACACCCTCTAAAAAAAATGCTATCTAAGAAAAAGATAATGTTCCCTGTTTTCCCAATAAATGTGGACAAATCGGGAATATCACACACAGAAATAACCAAACGTTGGGAAGCGCATGTGCCACATTCTGCACTTCTCACCACGCTGGCGAATGGAAATGGGACTGTGGGGATTATCAAATCAGGTACTGAGGGTGTGGATCACAGGAAGGCGAGGTCATACTGTTTTACATTACTCTGCGTAGTGAGGCTGGCTGACATGGAGAAACGCATTGTGTTGACTTTGGGTGATGCCTTTGTGATAGATCTGCACAAGTATGCCCAGGAAAGACACTTTGATGGCCATTTCAGTTTGGAAGGAGTGGATGCATTATGGTGCGCTGTCGATGTCTGCCGTTTCGCCGATATGCATGCACTTTGCAGAAACCTGGCCACTTTTGCTACTGTTGATGTTGTCGTCGTGCACTACGGTGGCATTCATTTGGGTTATGTGGCTTGTTTAGGTTTGTTCCGTTGACTGAAGAGGTTGCTGAATGTAGTGAAGAGGCTTTTTCCCACTGCCCAGGTGCTTTTCTCATCCATAACACCAGGAGGAGTATGGGACAATGCTAATGTATGTTGTTCCTAGCCAGGGTTTTTCCATGCAAATGGCATTTCATTGTCGCCCATTGGTAATGCTGTTTTGTTTACCCATCTACAGGATGCGTTGAAGAGTTTACTGTAGAAATGTCAGCACAAGAAAACACAAAATCAAATAAAAACCAAAAAAAGGTTTTTCTCTCTCAGAGCTGCCACTAAAAACAGACTTCCCTACCCTGGTTGCAATTTATTCCCCCACGCCTGCACGCAGCACAAAAGCTACATCCGGGGATTTTGAGGAAGGCGGCCATGGAAATGAGACTGTGGAGGCTGAGGGATTGCGCAATAACATTTCTGGGTGTGGTGTGTACGCAGAGGACTGTTGTACAGAACTGATACTGTTACATGGAGAGCTCTTCAATGTGATTGGTGGATGCGTGTGGAACTATTTAACAGTACCCAATGACAGCGTGCTGGGAAAAAGAAACTGGAAAGGGAACAAAGAATGTTTCTGCTTTATTGGGGCACGGCCCTCGCCATACTTGGGGAAACGCATGTGCCACATACTACCGTTTTCAGCATGCTACCCATGGGAATGGGACAGTGGGAACTATCGCAACTGAGGGTGTGGTTCACAGGAAGGGCCATTAATACTTTTCTCCATTACTGTGAGTAGTGAGCCGGGCTGACATGCTTGCCATTACTTGCAAAGGCAATGTCGCAAAGCAGATTCGGTCCAACATCAATTACAGGTCAAACCTATGGGGCCTGCTACTCTGTTCTGAAAAGCTACAAACAGACTGTGGAGCAGTTCTGGGTGTCGCCTTTTGTAGGGCTGCTGTGGAGAACTTGCACCCGGAAAACAGGCCTACATTGTTCAAAAACATATATACATGTGCAATGGCACATTGTGGTGTGTTTGTAAGCGTGTACTTTCCGTAAAACACTCCGTTCATTGCACAACACTGTACTTTTCTGCTGTCCGAGGGTCCGGATCATGTCCCTGAAATAAGGGCCCATGCGCAGCGTGGGTGCGGTCGCATGGTGACGTCGCCACTGTTCTCCCTTGAAACGGCTGTCCGCAGTACGCGTTTGGCTGGAATAGGTTGTGCGCATGTGCATAGCTGTCCTATGCACACCGTTGCCACTTTTCAACTGATTAATAGTGCGACACACGTGCACCGACAATTTTGGGACACGCTGGGTGTTTATAGGGTATAGCAGGTGGGAGGTTTATGTGTATAGCTACCTGTAGGATGTGGGTGGGCGGCTCGAACAAATTAAAGCTTGTTCGCATATTCTGCACAGTGGCGGTGTTACCAGGACACAGAGGAACAGATACACATGCGTGTACTTGCACAACAAACAAACGTCCGCTCCCACACGTAATTATAGGTGGTGCCCAAGATGCAGACATGTGGGTCGTACTGGCGTCCTACGGATGCCACCATTGTCATTGCGGATAGGCCGGACAGGTGCGGTGTCTGTAGGACACCTCCCTTTTTCTTAATTGCGGTCATTCTTACGAGGACTGAGCACCGCTGAGTCATAACAGCATTTTAAAAAAAACAATACCACATATACACTCAGCAACAATTTAAATATCAACGTTTGCTTGCACACATTCGTACACACCATTAGGAAAGGGAAGGGGTAGCAGAAGTGGATACTTATTCTGGGGAATTGGGGATTTGCACAAGTTGGTCGTGAGGGGAGGAAGGGATTGAGGTATCACTGTAATGTCTCCCATCACGGATTTTGTGGGGATGGCAGGTTGTGACATGGGGAAGGGGTACACGTGAAGGTCTGGCAGTGCTATTTTATTTTGTCCGTAATATACCCTTGTACGCAATCTTTTAAGGCGGCACAATTGTTCACCAATTCCACCATTTTGGCTTCCAGGCTGTCCATTTTTCTATTTACAGAGTTTCTTTCCTTTCCTATGCCTGTATGCTGTAGTGGAAGGGGTGCCGCTTGTGCTGCTTTGCTTTCCTTTCCAATATGTTCTCTTACAGAAAACAAAATGTGTTAGGTGTACATGAAGCAATATATATTTCATAATTTACGTTTTACACTACTGTGAGTACCAATGGGGTTAGTATCGTAAGTCATTGCGTCATGAGGGAAATTTTCTTCCAGCCACTGTATGGTGCTTGCCATTTCTACGTACAAAACAACTTTTTATGCTTCTGTACTATTGTATACTGCAGCACCTGGGCAATCATCAGACAAACTGTAGTGTGCTTGCTAAGTTGGAGTGATGTTCTGGTCCTAGTACTTTCCCGTCCTTACTCTGCCCGTTCGTTCTCTGTTCCCATGCACAGTAGCAGTGCGGTAAGATTGTTGAAGGGAGACGTCACTTCTGTTGTTGGTGCATTCCGTTATGGTGTAGTCCCTATGCCTTTGTGCTGTTTGCTTCATAAGTACATAGTTTGCAGACCTACTCTATTTTACCGTGCAATTCATGTACATGCTGCTGCTTGCATATGTTCCTTGTGTTTGCTGAATGGTACCACTATGTAAGAGAGCCCCAGCCTTTCTGAGCAGGTTGGATGCCACCCGATGACCGCGACCAGACGCATTCTCTGAGACTGCTGTGTGCATTAACATGGTGCCCGCACGTTCAGTATTTTGTACAGTACATCTTCAAAAACTAAGGGTATCCTGCAGAAAACCTATGAAATTCACTGAACAAACATTGTTAAAGGAATATTATGCTTAAGTTGCACTAGTAAAAACCTATGGAATTCACTTACAAAAAACATTGTTAAAGGGACGATATGCTTAAGCTGCGCTACTAAATACCTATCAAATTCATTGCAACAAGTACTTGAAAGGAACACATTACACTTACTTTAACAATGTTTTTTGTAAGTTAATTGTATAGGTTTTTACTAGTGCAAATTAACCATAACATCCTTTTAACAATGTTTTTTGTTATATATATATATATATTATTTCACAGACATTCAAACCTGAGATTCGTGTCATGAAACTGAAAACACAATAAATAGGGACTCTTGGAAGGGATATACCCAATATTATATCTATGCGTTGTCAAACTAAATTCCCTAAAGTTTCAACTTACTACGAAACCAAAACATATGAAGAGTTGTTTCACTGTCACACCTGCAGGGCCAGTACTTATCCATATCCAGCAATTTACTATGCCATATTTTCCAAGTTGAGTGTATCCCAAGTCAAACTCTATTTTCCACCAGGATAATCCTGAACAAATATCAGATAAAAATGTCCTCCTTTCTTCTTTCTTTCAACCAGTAAATGCAGTGTCTAGAGGACAAAGCGATTTCATGTTTACTAGACAAACGAGGAAGTACTTTCGTTGACATATTTTGCCTCCCCCTTTCTCTTCAATATTTTCCTTATTGCAAAGAAAGGTAAAGGTTTGCATCCAGAAATTAACCTGAACGCACCGAACAATTTTGTAGTGTACAGACGTTTGAAGATGGGGGGATTCCCCTCCTTTGACACACTCCTCTTCCCAGAGAATGAATGGTAAAGGTAGATATAAATGAAACAGTCATTGTTGTTTCCATATTACCTTCCCATCAGGAATGCTTCATATTTAGTGCAAAGGCAACGTTTGGCCGTTTTCATGATCTTCACTTCAAACTGTTGTTAGTCCCTGGGTGTTTCACAAAACCCCTTCACTTAGTGATGACATTCCTGAGGATACATCAATACGCTTGCATCCTCTGCAGCCTATACATCAAAACTCATAGCGCTAAGCAGACAACTCTTAACCCCGACCAACTACCTCACCTTGGCCAGAGCGTTGGTACTATCCAGACTGGATTACTGCAACGTACTACTGTCAGGGATTTCCACTACCAACCTTAGCAAACTCCAACTCTTGCAAAACAAAGCCCTAAGAGCAGCACTAGGGATAAAAAAAACACAAGCATATATCCAAGGTCAGGAAGGACACCCAATGGCTGCCCGTTAAAGCAAGGATTATCTTTAAAACATTGTGTATCGCACACAAATATATCACCAACAAAGCATCCCTCTACCTTAACAGTGTCCTGCAAAAAAATGAAAACGTGAGATCCCTAAGATCTAACGATAACCAAAGTCTAGTAACACCTCGTTACAACATTAATAAAGCAGGGGGTAGCAGCTTCTACGTCCTAGACCCTGGACATTGGAACTCCCTCCCGATCCATATTAAAAAAGAGACCTCCTTCCCCCTCTTCAAAAAACAACTGAAATCATGGTAGTTTAACTTATACTAGCACAGCACAGAGGCAACACCACTGTAATGGCTTGTATTGACTATGTAATACCACTGTCCTATGTATATTATGTATAACGAATTGTATATTATGTGTAACCAACTGTATATATCAATATATTCTAAAGATGTCTGTAACCACGCTGTGATACCCCAGGGTCTGGGCGTGTAACAAATGAACAAAATAAATAAATGAGGTCTATAGAAATTTGCTAAATAATTTCCTTAGGTGACTCGCTGCTACTAGTCGAAGACAAAAACCCTCTAATTTTATCACCTTCACATCATAACTTCTCTTCTTTAAGATTTGGGAATTGTAACCCAATTCAAATTGAAGAGAATCCAAAAAGAGGTAAATATGGTATTTTCCTTCTAATTATAGATCATATATATGGTTGTGCCTCAGCTCCGCGATTTTCTTGAAGGCTCCACCATTGTGGATGCTTTCCAGTCAGGGTTTTGCACCGGAATGGGTACAGAATCCGTGTTTGTTTCTGCCATAGATGATCTTACAATGACAGTGGACCAGGGAGGGGTGGGCCTGCTTATCCTGTTAGACCTGGCCGCAGCATTCAACACAATTCATCATCTCATTTTGTGTCAACGACTGGAAAAAATTGGTATTGGTCGTCTAGCGCTTGAGTGGTTTGGATTATTTCTCACCAATCTGTCTCAGGTTCTCTCCCTCCTCTGTTCACTTCTGCCCCGTCTACTCTTACTTGTGGGGTCCCCCAGGGCTTGGCTATATCCCCTCTGCTCTTCAGTGTCTATGTCTTGCCACTTGCTAGATTAATTCACTCCCAGGGTTGTCTCTTCTAAGCTTATGCAGATGCCACACTGCGGATTGATCGCGAACATGACTCTGTGGCATCCCGCCTGAGGACCTATTTATCCAAAGTAGGCCATTGGATGAATGGCAATTATCTTAAATGTAATGCAGAAAAGACTGAGATCATATTGGTGGGTCGTTCTCCAGACATATAATCGTTGTGGACGTCTGACTTTTGGCCTCCTACACCGGCACCTCTGCCCACACCTGTTTCCCTGGTCAAGAACCTAGGAACTAAGATTGCTATGTCCCTTTCTGCTAAACCACAAGTGTATGCCAGATGTGGCTCCAGTCATCTCAAATTTAGAACACTTAGAAGGGTGGTCCAGTTCGTCCCCCACCCACCTATGTGGTATTGTGGTATCTGTTATCATCTCGGGGACACTTGATTACAGTAACTCCATTCTCTTGGCCCATCATACATTTTTGATCCAGCGGCTGTAGGTGCTGCAGAATTCTGCTGCACGTCTGGCAGGGGGTCTCCCCAAATTTTCCCATATTCTTCTACGCTCTGGAGTCTCCATTGGCTTCATGTAGAGGTGCAGATTCTTTTCAGTTCTATGTGCATTGTTCACAGGGCCTTTTATGGAACCAGTCTTATATCTGCATGACAAACTGATCAGATATGTACTGTCCAGGCAGTTGTGCTTCACCAATCAGTTGTTAACTGTTCCTCACTTTGCTCGAACCACTTTTGGGGGACGGGCCTTCTTGGTGGCCGCTCCTACCCGGTGGAACTCTCTACCTTATTCCTTGCATGCTATCATGGAAAGCACTGAAGAAATTCTCATTCCAGTAAACGAGAGATCCTCCTCCCTATCACTTCTCACTGTTGGCTGTCCTTAGCGCCAAGAAACCCTCGGGTCAAAGTTGCACTGTATCATTTCTGATTTATTCATTCATTTTCAAAATATTTTGTGATATTAAGATTAACCTTTTTGCTTTTTGTATTTTCCCCCTTACTCTTTATGATTTTATCCATTTCAATTATTGGTTTGACGTTTCTTATACTTTTGTTATGTTTGTCTATACTATTTTTATCGGTTTATCAATATTTTTATTTAAATGTATTTAATACTAACAAATATTAATTATGACTGATAAAAAGTAGCATAAGGAGTTAAAAAAAAATTCCCTGAAGAGTGTGACTCGAAACATGTATATATGTAGGCTAAAATGTTTTAAGAGAAGATGACTAAATATTGGTGAATACAATTCTTTTAAAGCATTTTTTAAAAGGATCAATATGTTTTTCTTATAAACATATAATGATGATAAACATTTAAGATTAGATGGAACAAAAAAATGTATTGATATATTGCTAAAGAATAGATAGATCAATGTGAATATAAACAAATAATGAGCAAGAACTTTCCCAATAAGGAGACTATAATTGGTTTAAGTAATATTTGTTCCATATAATATCAGTGATGGGAATGCTATCATGCGCCCAGTCGATAAGATTATCCCAGACATGAGAGGGGGAACTCCACTCAGGGTTGAAAGACATGGAAGCCTCTACTGGCAGGGCAATCTTCTAGAGCTCTCCAGACATTGGGCATCATTACAAGTATGGCGGTCTGGAAATAAGGGTGCGGTAGCAACATACTGCCATCCTGGGTATTCATGCCCCGTCGGACCCTGTAATTACCCATCGCCGGGTGCCGGTACCCATTACTCCCCATTCCCATTTCAGCCCCATAGGGCTCGATGGGAATGGGGAAGTAGGATGCACCAGCACCATTCATCAATGGTGCCGGTGCATCCGTCAAGTTGTGCTCGTGAGTGCCGCTTTGCCCGCCAGGTCCGACCTGGCAGGCAGAAAGGCACCCACGAGCACAACTCGTAGTTTGTCAGTCTGGTAGCAACCGTGCCAGTAACTTAACAGCACCATTACTACCAGACCAGCAAACTTATAATGAGACTCATTGTCTTTCAATCAGGTGCCAGCAAACATGGATTTGGGGGTAATAAGTGAGATAGTTTGACAGGAGGAAAATGGCCATAGAAAGAAAGGTTGCTTTACATCAATTTTCTAAAACTCTTAGCAGGGTCATTTGCACTGAACAGTCTATTAAGGAATTTGGGAAATTGTTGTGTCCTGCAAATTGATATCTCGGCAGTAAGGTATGTGAATCATTTCATAATACCAAATCCTCGGGTCTAGAAGAGTTAGCAAATCATTTTTTTAGCATTTTCAGCTAGAGTGAATTATTTTGCTCCAATCACATTACTTTGCTGAGGCCTAATTATTTCACATTTGTACTGGTACTAAAATGTGAACTGCCTTCCCTGTTCACTGCACCAGACTCTGGAACCTCCTCCCCATCGACACTAGACTCAGCACCTCAATTCTACATTTCGGGGAAGAGCTCAAGACCCTCCTCTTCAAGGAATGGCTCCTGCCTGGCATTTACGTCCACACACACTCTACTCCCCACCTAACCTGAGGCTGGTTGATCTGGTCCTACCATGTTTCCGAAGCTGGCCTCTTGCTGCCAAATCGACTGCGCTCCCCCGTGGTTAGCATGCTGCACCCTTGTATCTCTGCTTTCCTCACCATGTCCTTCCCCGTATGACTTGCAAAGCTCCCTGTTGCTCCACAAAGCTAAGTCCATGCAGAAAAAATACCCTAATAATAATAATTAATGCATACAGAACAGGTTTTGCTGCATATGTAAAACAGAATGTAGCAAATTTTGTCCCAATCTGTAATATCTAAAAACATTTGCACTAGAGCAAACATTTATCAGACTGTTTTGTATTAACTACATTTCTTAATATATTCCCCAGGAAAAATAGTAACAGGATTCATTTTTTAAACTTGTAAACACATTTTTACATTTTCTAATTTGAGTAAAATCGATTTGATCCATGCTCTATTTACAAGCAGCAAAATTGGTGCTGAATTGTTTTGCTTCATTTTCTGCACCACAGCAAAGTGTAGATGATCTGGCCATGGGCCTTTGCAAAGTAGCAGTTGACTGGCTGTTGAAAGATCAGCTTTTAGCCATTAAATGTAAATGGGGTCCTCTGCATGTGGACCTAAATTGCCAGATTTCTAAATGTTTCAAGACCTGGAAGCACTGGGCCAACAAGCTTTTCCCTAGGACTGATCCAGCCTCTCAAGCTATGCCTTTCCTCCTTTGTCTGGATTCAAAGGTTTCTCCACCAAGTCTGCAGAGAGTGAGTGACCGTAGTTCTAATGAAACCCTTGTTGGTATCTCCAATTTGGTTCCCATTCTTTCTGGAACTCTTTGGATCCTCCCATCATTTCCTCATTTCATGACAGATCCTACTGGCAATCGCCATGGCCTGGTCCTTCAGGGACACGTAACATTGGTGACATGGAAGAGTTCAGCTTAGCCTGGTATTTGCCTGGTCTTTCGTCAGATGCTCTCCAAGTTATTGAAGTGTCTTGGGCAAAGTCTACACAATTTATTTTATTTATTCTTTCAAAAAATGTATTAAGTGCCAAAACCCTACCCCTAAGGTAGTAGTGCACTGTACAAAAGCTGATAGAATATGAATACATAAAAGCACTTTCTATATATGAAATAACAGTAATGGAAGTAAAAAAACCACAGACAAGTTTAGACTAAAAAAGGCTAGTTGTAAAAAAAGGACTGTGACAAATCCTTAGATGTCGCAATTCCTCCCAGAATGCCCCTTCCCATGAGCCCATGGAGGTGAGGCAACTACCCAATAGTCCCCCTGGGGGTAGTACATAGCGGGAGGATCGCATGGGAAGAGAGTCCCCCTCTGGGGACAAGGATGACCAGCCAGGTAGAACGTGGTACAATACCCCTCACCCTCCACCCACTTTATTTGCCTCCCCCCATTGCATTAGGCCGTTTTATCATCCCTCACTTCCATACCACACACTTCCATGTATATTTGTGAAACTGAATACCCTACAGTTACTGAGGCAAGGAAGAGTAGGGATGACTTAATGAAGACCTCCTTGACAGGTACTCAGACGAGGTGGGGATGCAGAGCAATGAAGAGTCCTCTGAAGAACTTGAATGAGCATTCTAGCTGTCATCACTCATTCAACATAAAGAGAAAGGAAGGACTTATCTTTTTGTCAGACCCTCCCATGAGGACACACGAGCGAGAGGACCGTCGAGCGCGGAAAGCAGGGAATGCTACAGACCGGGACACGAGCAAGGAGGCTCAGGCATCTCTACTCGGTCCAACGTGGGCAGACCGGTGGGAAAGCTGGAACAGCAGAGGTTCGTTCAAGAAGAGCACCTTCCTCATGCTGGCAAGAAAGGACAGACAACCTGCCAAGAAACAAGTGCCACAGAATTGCAGCAGCCGAAGTGGGAACCAAAACAGTGACGAGAGACCCGAAGTAGAGGTTGGCAGACCCGCGTACCACCGAGCGACACCAGCAGAGACCAGAAGGGTACATGGGTGGTCTGGATGGCTGGTAGATGGCTACAGAGAGAGTGCAAGAACAGAAGAAACAAGGGCTTGGGACCACCATGCACAGATGATCTCTACAAGTAATCTTCTTTGTGCCAGTACCTGGCAGGGGATTGAAATATGTTTGCCAGATATAAACTATGGAGATAATAGGGTCAGGGACCCTCAATCAAGTACAAAGATTCCTACAAGTCATCTTCTTCATGGCAGTACCTGGCAGGTGAGTGAACCAGGTTTGCCATACCAAATATATTGAAAAAGGTCAGGGGAAGGGAGACATTTTCCTGGTGTTGTGAACTGTGAGATAAGCCTGAGAAAGGCCAGGGGAAGGGAGACATTGCAAATGATATGATAGGTTATTTATACCGCGCTTAATACCCAGAGGTTTCTAGGAGCGGAACCGGGGATCAAACTGTGTTGCTCCACGTCGTCTTGCTTCCAAGGCGAGCACGTTGCCCCTGAGATATCCTCCCGAGACAAGGAGTGGTGTTGTGAACAGTGAGATAAGACAGAGATAGGCCAGGGTAAGGGAGACATTTCTCCTGGTATTGTGAACTATGAAATAATCTAAACCCGAGAAAGGCCAGGGTAAGGGAGACATTCCAATTGGTGTTGTGAACTGTGAGATAAACCTGAGAAAAGCCAGGGGAAGGCAGACATTTCCCCAAGTGTTGAGAACGGTGAAATAAGCCAATAAAAGGCAGGGGAAGGGAGTCAATCCTCTTAATGTTGCGAACTGTGAGAACAAAGCCAAGAAAGGCCAAGGGAATCCTGAAACCAAGTGACAAGAAAGACCAGGGGAAGGGGAGTCGTTCCCCTGGCTTTGTGCATGAAAAATGGTGAGAACCAGACATCAGGAGAAGGGAGTCATTCTCCTGTAGTTCAAATTGCAAAGAGGATCAAATCAGTGTTCCAGAGGAAGAGGGTAATTTCCAATGGAGTGAAAGAAATATTGCACTTTCTGATATAGAGTGGCAAAGGATCAACAATCCGTTGTTTGTGAAGTATCAAAACAAGGGGAAGGTCTTGCAAAAGAACTGTGCCATCCAGTCCAGGAGGAGGGAGTCATTCTAACTCTGGACTAAGAACATTGGTGCAACCGTTAGTTTAGTTATAAGCGTAAGGGGACAGAGATGGGGATGTTTGACACAGGGCGGTGGACTTTTTGATTTACAAAGTCATTCTGACAGCCTCCACTTGCACTGCTTTATAGGTAAGGCAGCAGATGTGTTAAGTGGAGAGGAAGTCAATGAGGAGAAATAAGCATAGGGGTAATGAGCTCAAACATTCGCACGCCGGGTATTAAATGAGCTGCCGAATGCAAAACAGTTTTCAAGGGGGCCCAGAGTAGGAGATGGGGGGCCAACTAGAACTGCACTGCACTGCCATAGACCAGTTTAGATAAACCAGAGACTGGACAACTATGTGAAAGTATGAGGGAGTAATACAAGTTCCCACCTGCATACTAGGGATTGCTGGAAAACACTTGAACGTGATACCCAGAGTTTGGGCATTCTTTAGAACGAGTCCCAAAAAAGCACTGGCTGACTATTAAATTCTTTAATAGAATTTACAACATATGGCCTCTAGTTATGGATGAGCACAGACATGCTGGATTAGCTGCAGTGTGGATAGGATCATTGATCCCATTTTTGCTCCTCTAGTACACATGGTAAATTTGTTTTGTCAACATTGTCAGGTCAGCCATGCCAGAAGGTTGAAAGATAACCAAACTTTGTTTAGATCAAAGAACTTTACAATGAATCACGTTTCAGATTCCTCCGAAACCTCAGTATTTAGAATGATGGGATGTGAATATAGCATTTCTATTTAAGTGCAGGCCTGTCAATGACCGTCCATGATTTATTTCAACAGTTATTTTCTACATTAACTATGCTAGTTTGTTTAATATCTATTAGACGAGTGCCTGACAGCAAAGCGTTAGATTTTGTCAATAGTACTTTTTCTTCAGGGAGTTACATATTTCATTCCACACTAAATGCATATCTACCTTCTATTTCTTATCCCTCCATTCTGAAGGAAGAGATATTGGGCCTCAAGAGTATGGCTGTAATCCGCTGGTGCTAAGGGCGGGTTGCCGCCGTACCTGTAACACCATTACAAGTCTCGGCGGAGCGGGAAGTCAGCCGGGGTATTCGTAAGTCCCCATTCGCGTGGAAACTGATAGGACCACTCGAATGGGGACTCGAAAGCACTGGCACCGGTGCTAACGATGCCTCCATGACAACTCTGCCTACTAGGGCCGCTGTGCCCAACAGGGTCAGACCTGCCGGGCGCAGCAGCCCTGGCAGGCAAACTTGTAGTGTAGCTTACCGGCACCCTTGTTTCCGGGCCACCACACTCGTAATGAGGCCCATTATGTGTTGTCAAATGCCTGAAAGACAAGGTTCTGCAATTCAGAGCAAAATCATGTTAGGATAGCCTTTGCTACGTCCAGTTATTTCTCTGTTACCTTTGTCATATGTTTCACTTCTGTCACTGGATAGGTGTTGCGCCCTGTTTGTAAAATGGGCAACTCCTTATGTACTTCCCGCCCTATGCCCACTGAATAGGTTAAACCCTTTTACCCCTTTTGCGCCTCTGACCAATTCTAATCAGTTTCAAGTTTTTTTCGCTGGTCGAAGGCCCTAGTTTCCGAGTGGGTTACTGCCTTAGGAGAGACTCTTCCCTTTCACTGGTCAATTTCCTATGAAACTCCCCATTCCCTGTACTGGTCACCAAAAATCTGGTTATTAAGTTTGACAACACTCTATAAGTGGATATTCACCGCAAGGTGAACCGGCTTGCCAGGCTGGATGCGGCAGTTGCCCATAAACATCGGGTCTGCTTAGGCCAGGCATTGGCTATCTCCAATATTGTCTACTGCTGCAGCATTTCCCCCTAGTTGCCATAAGGGTCTCATTTTGAAGTTGCAAAGTTTTAGAATTCGCTGATTTTTTTCATTTACCATCATATGTGGTAAGAGCATACCATCCTGTATAGGGGAAGTTTGGGCGGGCGGGCTGGCTGGCTAACAGTCCAGAAGATGGTGAATCTTAATTTGGGCTGCCTGAAATGGAAGGCTGTTTCTGCCACATGGATCTCCTTCTCAAAGGCCTGATTTCCCGTGGTAAATGTAAAGAGGTTCTTCGTTCGACCTGCTCTTTCAACGGGGAGGTGGCTAGGCATTGCAAGTTCAGGATGAGCGATAACATGCTAAATTACAGCACCATGAAGAAGTCATGCTAATATTTCTCCCATGCAACTCTATCCGGTTTTTCTTATGTTGAAGAGGAGGCTGAAGGGCTGGTTGCTTGACCTGAGGTAGGGTCACTCTTGTTTTGCTGCTTGGGTCCTGGGCTTTCGATGTCATGGACTTTCATTTTTCTGCAAGCTGTTTTTCATGTGTGAGTCTTTGTGCTGAATTCAAATCGGTCTTAAATTCTATCCATGGCTTGTGCATTAGTGTCCATGGTTTGCTGTTTCTATTGTGATTATATGTTTTTGCAGTGCTTGGAAACTTCAGTAGCTATGTATATTTTGTTTTATCTATTATGTTGGTACATTTTCAGGGTGCTTGGACACTGTTATGTCAGTGGCACTATGCAATTACATGTTTTTTTTAAAAGTTTCATTTAAACCATATGAACCATCATCAAGAAGCACGTTACTTTCAAATGTTCATTTTAAAAACTTCTTAGCACTATTGTTCAAATGTTAAATTTATTTGTTTGTTGGCTGCTGGGCGAGTCGGTAAAGAACTACAAGGTGTAAATATTAGCTTCTGTGTCTTTAATAGAAACTACACCTCCTGTCCAGTTAGTGAGGGAGATTAGAGTGTGTGGTATACTTAAAGTGAACCCACTGGATTACAATGGTTTGTTAAAGGAAAGCCCAGGACTGGGGGCAGGCTGTCCTGGTATCACGGAATCATATGAGCTCCCTAATCTTGCCGAAGTCGTTTATAATCAGCTGAGTGAAGCCCACTTGTAGCCCGTGCCCAAATTGGACTCGTCTAGGGGGGCGTGGGGGCTAGCTACATACTTGTCCCCTATGGAAAATCTAGAAATAAAGACAAGGACACCGTGGTTTATAAATAAAATACTTTATTTAGTGTAGTGTTTGTGTGTGTTTCACTTGGGAACCTAACTGGGCTAATCCATCCAGCCAATCATGGGGCTAGATGGAATGTTGAGAAAGGAAGAAAAGAAAAAGAGAACGATGAGTATCGGAACTCCCCTTCCCCAGAAGTGAGCCGGGCAGGGGAGAAGATTCTAAAGAGAAAAAAAACGTTGAAGGAAAAGAAAGAAACACGGAGGAAGGAGAGAGACTGTTGGCTCCCTTGTGGGCTGCTTGGGGGCCATGGCATAAAGCAGCCCCACAGGGCATGATTATTACTGTGGGCCCGGGCTACGTTCCTGGGGCAGGCCGGCCACCTACAGGGCCGTGATGGCAGTTGGCCCACCCAGGGCCCACACCAGACCAGACGGGCCCATCCTTAAAGACCCCTGACGGCGTGCACAGTGTGGTCCAAGGTGAAGAATGAAGAGCCATCCAGTCATGACCGTATGAGTGAAGGTAAGCCCTGGGCAGCTGGAGCCCAAGTGTAGAGAAGTCCAGGCCCCTCCCAGAGACGTTTTTATGGGAGGGCAAAAGGGGCACTTGCCCAAGGCCCCCACCTTGGAGGGTGCCCAGAAGGCTAGCTGATCTGAAGAAGTAAGATTCCATTCTTCACCAGTCTTAAATAGCACACAGCAGGATATTTTATGGGGTGCCGCTGAGGCTCTAAACTCATTGCCTTTCTGTTTTGGCAACTGCATTCTGCCTTGATCAATTCATCATGTATTGCTTTCTGTGCTCACTGTGGTATACATAGTTTGTGTGTTCCTTATGGCACAACTCTGTAGCATTCTTTCCTTCCTGTGGGAATTATATTAATCATGTGCAATAGGCAATGGTGAAATGCATATTGATAAATTGAGTGCCACAATGGTTCAGATGTTAGCTCAGTGTATGAAGCACCCATTGCAAAGATATTTGTTCATATGCAAAATTAGAATATCACATTTCAGCAAGGCTGGCTGAGGAAACTGCTCTCCTGAACATCCGTGAGGACCTGCTATTGAACCTCGACTCCAACACACGTGTGTTCTCATTCTGCTCGATCTCTCTTCTGCCTTTGACACTGTCAACCATGCCATCCTGCTCAACCGTCTCCGTGATAACCTGGGTATCACTGGTCAGGCTCTGGCGTGGCTGACCTCTTTCCTTTCCAATCGACCCTCCCAGGTCCAACTTGGGTCCTTCCTCTCTGACATCTTTTTCTCCACCTGTGGCGTTCCCCAGGGATCTAATCTCTCTCCCTGGCTGTTCAACCAGTATCTGGCACTCCTTGCCCACCGCATCGCCGCCCTCTGCCCCAACTTTCAGTGCTATGCGGACGATACCCAGCTCATTTTCAGGCTACCCTCGGCCTCCTCCTCTCCCTCCCTCATCTCCGACTGTCTGTCTGCTATCCAGGAATGGTGTGCTGCCAATGACCTCTGCCTTAATGCTAGTAAGACTGAGATCCTACTCATCGGCACACCCACTCCCTCCTTCCCTGCAGCTCTCTGGCCGGCCTCTCTTGGCCCTCTTCCTGCTCCTACCTGCAAGGCAAAAAACCTCAGGGTCATCTTCGACTCCACACTCTCCTTCTCTCCTCATATATCTGACGTCTCTAAGAAGTCACATTACCAGCTGCACCACCTCAGAGGTATTCTTCCCTTCCTCTCCTTCCCCCAGAAGCTCACTGTCTCCCGAGCCCTGGTTCTCTCGAAGCTGGACTACTGTAACAGCCTCTATCTTAATCTGCCTGCCTCCACTCTCCGCCCTCTGCAACTCATCCAGAACAGAACTGCGAGACTTGTCCTTGGCCTCAAGCCCAGGGACTGTATCTCTCCAGGACTGAAATCTCTACACTGGCTCCCAGTGGCTGCGAGGATTAAGTTCAAAACCCTCTGCATTGTCCACAAGGCCTTCTGGGGCCTGGGGCCTAAATACCTTCAACTCTCTCTTCCTAAATATCTTCCTTCCCGAGCCCTACGCTCATCCGTCTCCAACTCCCTCAGGGTCAGTCGCTTCTCGAAGCAACGAGCTGGGGGTAGATCTCTCTCCGCGGCAGGGGCCTCCCTCTGGAACAGCCTTCCTGCCTCCCTGAAACTAGAGGAGAACCATCTCCGGTTCCGGAAGCACCTCAAAACCTTCCTCTTCACTTCTGCTTTCTCTCTCCCTCTCCCCTGCTAAATTCTTCACCAAAACTGCACTGATTCTGCAACTGGGCCGCTCTCACCCACCTCGGTCCTGGGCCCAGTCACTCTTCACTTGCACTGCCTCCCTGGCAACCCCTGCACTGCGGGACTGTCTCTGTATCACTACAGCCCCCCTTCCCCCAGCACTTGTCTGCACTTACCTTGCACTTGCCACCAGCTGGACCTATTTATTTATTATTTTATTTCTATTCTACTCATTTGTACTGCACTCCCCTCCCCCTTCCCCTTGCACTTTTTCCCTTCCCCCTACCCCTGCACTTGCGCGGTCTGAATGACACCTGGCCTAGTAGGATCGTTGTCTGTCTTCCCCTTGTTCCCCCCTCCCTGCCTCGTCGCGCCTTGAAACACTTGTGTATAGGCGCGTTACAAATGCCATATCATATCATCATATCATATGTCTGAAATGTATAAATCTGCCTGCATATGTAATTGGTTTTGCAGAACAACATCTGCTATTATCAGCAATGTACCTGTACCAGTTAGGGTTGCTATAAAAACGATCATATCATCCGTATGATGAAGGTCTAGAAATTGGTTTGTTCAGATGTGGTGTTGTAAAACCTAGGCAATCGCTTCCAACGATGGCATAAACTGTTAGTCCAAGAGGCTCATAAGTATCCAAATTCAAGACTATGGATTGACAGTGTTCATGTTTGTATCCTTGATTTGGCAGCAGACGATACTGTGATCCTGGTCAAATCATCTAATATATCTTACATTGCTGTGCTGTGTTCTGAGAGGTTTGCCTTCTTGCATGCTGCTGGCATCGTTTAGCCCATTACTTGATCTTTCTTCTTATGTAGGCCATTTGGGTGGAAGGGTTGGTAGACAGAAAAGAGCGGACCATATGTTTCAGGCCTCAGGCAAGCATATTTTAAGGTCTGCTTGTTTGACACAAAAAACTGTTTGCTTTTTGGTAAAAGTCAAAGGGTTTTATGCACGTTTATAAATGAAAATGTCACAAACCATTGTTTTGGAAGTATTTAAAGTTTTAAAATACAAAAGACAAGCGCAGATTAAATTTGTTAAATCACATCGATTGGTATGCTGGTTCTTATATACTTCCCTTGATGATGGAGAGAATGAAGCGAGAATCATTCCCATTTTGCATTACACCCTTATTTAATATTTTGTTTAAAATGGTCATGTTTGGTTATGTGATTTATGTACTTTCCAAGTCCGTTTTTTGATAAAATGAGATTGTTTTAGTTTATGGTAAGAACTGGAAAAGAAAATGTTCAAATGCAGAAATTGCAGAGTTTGCACAAATCCCAGCTTCACCCCTTAACCGATGTGTGTTCCAGAGCATCTCATTTAATCTTGTATTGCCGAACCTCTCAATATTGCCACTGCCTAAACCTTTCAAAATTGTTAGCCATTCTGAGTGATTTCCTTCTCATGGTATGATCTTCATAAAAGCCTCATTCATGGTTTCACTGTGTTATTATTGAGCATATTTATATCGCACACCACAGGCATTTGTTCCTTTGATATCTAATGGCAACACTATTTGAAAACCATATCCCACTTCTAATCTCAGTCTGTCCGGATAAAGACACCTTCCTGGTAGCTTCTAATCTGCCTCCACTAGCCATGCTACAGTATGTGTAGCGGTCTCCTTCCTTCCAATTGGTGGTCTCTATCCATGCACGAGCACTTGTGCATTCTGTGAGGCAGCTAATGTGAGTTTTCTGTCTATTATGGGTTACATGTACCTTTTAAATACGGTCCTTCATTAATACTATATCTACCTTCCTGGATGTTATTGATAGAAAGTATACTGTATGTACTCGAACTGTAACCCCTTTGTAGACTGCTAATGTTGGTTTACAAATGCTACTTGTTTATCATGCTGATTAAAACAAGAATGAGGAGGGCAAGGAGACTTAAAGGGTGCTTATTATGATGCGATACAGCATATCAAACTATAGGGTGTGAGCGCGATGGTGAGGTATGGGGGGCGCGACCAGTATTCTTGGTCCTTTAATTCCTTTGGTTTGGTGGAGGGGAGGCCTCCAAAGATATCGGTGCCCAGGGCCCCAAAAGTGCTTAATATGGCCCTGGCCACTCCACCATCATTGCCTGGCAGCCCGGTTAAGATGCAGGCTCCAGCACGCCAGCCACAGCCCCGGTAATTACACGGCTCACCCTATGGCTCAGTGCACCACAACAGAGAGGGTGTGGGGCCGCAAGTACAAAACCAGCTCCAGGGGCGGTGCGGTTAATGACGGCGGCGGCCGCCCCATATTAACGGGAACACTGCCTTAAGAATGAATGGCCCCGGCTCCGCGGCCACCCAACCAGATTTAAAGATGACTTGGGTGGCGGGGACATTGAGTTGGACGCCCACCACGAGGTCAAGGGGGCTGCCAAAGAGCACAGGGTGTGCTGCGGGACCACAGCAGTGATTAGCCATGTGGCTAAGTGGGCTTCCCAAAGATCATTGTTGGCGCAGGGCCACAGTGAGTTTGGGTGGTTCCGCGTGATGAATGCAGCCACCCCAGAAGACTGTAGACTGGGAGGGACACAGCCCCTAATTTCATCAAGAGGCAGACCCCCCTTTCACCACCAGGGACAGCACTGAAGTTACTGAAAAGGGGTGGCTGACCGCAGCAGGAACCCATACGTATTATAATGTTTAATATATTGTCATATAATTGTGAATGTATATATATATATGTGTGTGTGTGTATGTGTAGTAATAAGAAAGTAAGTATGAATGTATAGTAATAGTTATTATTTATAGAGTATGTTTATAGTTAAGTAGGTAATGTATATAGTGTAAGAACGTAAGGTGGGAGGAAGGGAAAAGGGGCTTGTGGATGTCCCATGGCATGAGACAAGTAAGGAGAGTGGTGACCTGCAAGAGGCTGAATAGGGTGTAGGGCCACCCACTGAGGCCATCCTGTGGCCTCCCTCTACCATGGGTGGTCGAGGTGTGATCGAGGGGCTGCTCCATCAGTTCCCCCGGCCCCTTTAAGGGCGGGTGGGATGATGGGGCAGATCCCTTTAAAAAAGAACTCACACCAGCGTAATCCTGGAGGGGATTAGCCGTAGGAATGTTAATAAGAAAGTTGATAGGTTTTTATAAATATAGAGGGGTCCCCATAGGGATCCCTAAAAAATCCACCTCGCTGTCTGTGTCCTAGGAATGCATAAGATAAGCCCTCAGAGAGTAGCCTATCTCTTGTTAACAGCATTGTTATTTGCAGGTCCAGGGCGCTTACCTGTCCAGCTGCCCGGGGGAGTGGGGGTGGTTGGTTCCCCTAGGAACTGCCCCTGATCTGGGGTGAGGGAGGTGCACACCCATGCCTGGACCGGGGCCAGAAAACAGGGGCTACACACCCAAGCTGTAACCCAAAGCCCTTGTTGATTGCAACTAGTGCTTGCTTCAGTGTAGACTTTACCATCCTGAAGGCAACTCCTCAATGCTCTGTTCTCCACTTGAAGGAAGCCTGGATTTTAAAGGGAAACTAAGGAGAAGCAAATCAGCCGAGCTTACCTGTGGAGTAAAGGTGAGCTTAGACCCATAGCTTTGATGGTGTTTGTGCGGACTAGTCTGCACCCGCGCCACCCACCCCTTCAGCAGCCAGGCCAAGGTCAGGCTCCTGGAGATGGCTATCACCCTTCAGCACCTTATCTGAGTCCTGACAAGTACATGCCGGGCAAGGTACAAGGTGAGGCAAAATTTCTTAGAAGTGCTACCTTGACTGAGAGACAACGTCACAGGCCACACGTGCGACAGACACTGCCTGTGCAGCAATTCTGTTTCCAGGGGGCACCCGAGTTTCCTTTCACAGTTTATTGGTGGCAGGTACATACGTCTAATTTCTTCAATTGAAATGAACTAAAAGTGAATGCAATTGTTTGTTAAATGAAAGCCTAAGGCTGGTGAGATATGTGTCACTCTAATCGTGAGGCCAGCATCCAAACTGCCACGATTTCCCGTCAATTGAGCCTGAATGGCCCCCAAAGAGAACATTGTCGTCGTTATCCTGAAAGCCTTGAATATAAGGAAGTTTAATGGGGCGGCTGTGTCGGAGTCAGCTGCGTTTTGCTGTAATCTGACATGCAGCTGACTCTACACTAACACCACTGGCTGGTTAAAATCAGCGGATTTCTGAGGGTTGTTCATATGTTCTGTTCAAAGCTGGTATTTTACTTTGTAACCGTCGTTTAAAAGACTGTCGAAACTGGTCATGTTGTTCAAGTAATACGAAAAGCTGGCAAAAGACTATCTCAACTAAAGAATCGTAATTGACATGACCAGGCTTGTTTTACAAATATATTCTTCCTGCATGTATACTGTACATGACTGTCAAGTCGACCCAGGCAATCTGTGATGCTTTCCGCCAGTCCTGGTTTTGCACATTACATGCTAGGAATGTAGTTTGATTTCCCCATTAAAAATATAGACCTACAAGACGCAGCATGCAAAGTGCAAAACCAAGACTGCTGAAGCAGTCAAGCATGGCATGGGGCCACTTGAAAGCTAAGGATGCGTTTCGGTCCAGTCTATGCAGCCATCCTGTCCTGGACACGTCCTGTAGTGGGTTTGCAGTCTTTGAAGCCAGTTTGTTCAGGTGTGATGTCTGTGTGGCCTATGCTGCCAGTTTGTACAGGACAGGCCCCATACATGGGTCTATTTCTGCCCAACTCTGAACAGTGATTGAAGGCAATTGGTCTCTTCACCGTTCCATACCATTGTTTTTCAGCCCATCCTCCAATGCAAAAGGGGGTCCATTCTTGGCTAAATGGTTAGGTCACATCTCTCTTCCACAGGACCACAAGCCACCCCAGAAATGTTTCTACTTCGTTGGCTTTCATTAATGAGGTGTAGTTTCAGATCCTAGGCGCAGCAGTCTCTGGACCTAAGTCGAGGCATGCTCATTATACTTACGGCAAATGTGCATATATTTTTGTAAATGCCCCTTTGTAGTAGCAGCACAGGTTAAAAGACGATTGCATGAGAGACTGCCTCCCATGCAAAGCAGTGTGTTATTTCCAGTTTATGAATCTAGTATCCCTCCAACTTTACAAACGCTCCACTGGCTCCTGGTTGCTGCAAAGATCTAATTCAAATCGCTCTGCATCATCCATAAGATCCATAAGGCTGTCTGGGATGTGAGAAACCAAAGGGTGTCTCACCCGCTAGTCCTCAGGGACTTGTCATCCAGGTGGCCAGGACACGGCCAACGCTTTTGGATCCAGTTCCTGGGGCTGGACTACTGCGGGAGGATCACCTGGGTGAGGGGACTTTGGTGAGTGGGGGTGAGGCAGCCAATGGTGAGACAGTGGTGTTCCCCCCTTTCCCGTACACCTAACCCTTCCCATTTCTTCAGATTCTCAGATGTCCCAACTCCCCCCACTTTCTATACAAACACTGGGCCGAGGAAGAGGGTGACTGAGAATAAAGAGGCTATCCCTTACATATTGCATTGGACATGTACCATTAATTGGGTCCGGCAAAGTCAGGCACTTGACTTTAAGTCCATACATCTGATACCAATTAGCCCTCCTCACACGGATAAAAGGTGGAACAAAGAGTCACACGCTGAGCAAGGTGGAACACGAGTTAGAACAGAATTTCTAGGGCGAAGGCAAACTTACTGGAGCAGATCTACAAACCAAGGGATGAGAGCAACGGGTCGAGGACCCCATGAGTTCCCTGCAGGAGGTCGTGGCCAAGCCTGTGGTACTAACCTTGACACATGATTTGAAAAACTGTAAAGACGTACACAGCTGGTGAGTTGGCAAGTGCCATGGAAGACCAGTGTGTGTTAAAGAAAGATTGAAGTTGCAACATTATATCGCAATTGAAGGCTGCACTCGTGGGGATGAGACGCGAAGAAAGGCAGACCTGTGAATGAACTTTGAAATAAGGATAACTGTGAATCCAGCAATACTGATTAACAGAGTGGTCCAGTGAAAGGAAGTAGCCCACTTGAAAGTCTATGTGAAAGGTGAAATGTTTGTAGCGATAAAGTGAATGAACTGTAAAAGGAAAGTGGTCAAAATTAACCCAGAGAAAAGGGGAGAGTAAAAAAGTGAACGTTGAACTTTGGTGTTTATGACGTACAACTACCCAGACCAAGAAGCACTGGGGCAGACAACACAAGAGTGGCATGGTAATGTTTATTTATAAAGCGCCTATACACAGGCAAGTTTTTCAAAGGCTCAAGGAGGGTGGGGAAACATCGGGAAAAACAACAGTCACTCAGAGCCCTTGAAATTCTGAGACAATAAAATTCTGCACAGGCAGAGTAAGTGCATATAATACATTTAACAGTTGAGACACAGCAAATAGGCCTGACGACTATTCTGCAGTTTTACCAAGTGCAATTAAGGGATGAGGACAAGGGAGAACAGACAGACGATCTTCAGTCATGGTGCATTCAGACCGTGCAAGTGCACAGACGGTCAAGGGGGAGGGGCCCAAGTGCACCCAGTCGGTGGAGAAGAGTGTGAACAAAAGGAGAAGTCGAAGTGGTCCTGCGAGGTCTGTAGAGAAAGCCACGCACATTCAAAATTCTTCGACATCAGGCAACGGTTGAATCCCAACTGAGGGAGACCAGAAGTGTAATACGTTAGGGGAAGGGAACCCTTAAAGGATGTGAATTAAGCTTTGGGAAGGGAACCCCTGCAACTGTTTTTGAACTTTTGCTTTAAGAGGTCTGAGCCCGACAGAGGGGGGAGTGGTGTGAACTTTTTGTTGAACTGTGTTTTGAAAGCTGGAAAGAGAGACTTTAATGTGGATGGCCAGGCAGGCCTCGATCCACGTTTTGAACTGCATTTGTGTTAAGAACCTGAGCCAGAGTATGTCATCCAGCCTACAGGGACCGCCTTACTCTGTGCTGTCTAACGTAGGGTGGAGAGCTGACACAGCCATATTTATTCATTATATTTGAACACTTATTTTCCTTTGCATACATATTCTCCTTTACACACTTTTTGTACAAGAGATAGGGCAAGAATTAGGTTTTCTTAGTATAGGCCATTTTGATTTGACAGATTCAACTAGGACTATTTTATTTATTATTTGATGGTCGAGACCACTTCCATCTGAGTTATAGGGCAAAGTAGTTTTTCCAAACTCAGAAACTTTAATAAAGGTTTTACAAATTATACCTTTTGTGTCAGTGTTATACTTGTGATACTATGCCTCCCCTACAAGGTCCAGGGACCATGCTAACTACAACTGGCTCTCACTAAATACACTTTCTCCAGATCTTTACATTCCTCCGGCACCAAATCTGTGTCAAATGATTAGCTAAACAGCGAGCTGGTGGATGATCTCTTTCCTCGGCTGGCTCCCTCCTATAGAACAGACAGACTCCCCATTCCTCTTTGTCTTGAGCCGGATTGCCTCAAATTCTGGAAGCTCCTCAAGACTTTCCTTTTCACCTCCTCCTTCCCCCTCCCTCCATTGCTAAACCCCACCATCGCTGAGATTGGTGACCAGGTCCCTTATGCATCTACCTGGGTCTGGGCCTCCCATCTCCAATCACCTTCAGCCTCTGCCCACTCCGAGCACTTGCCTTAGGCACCCACTGGCCTGTGCTACCACAGGCCTGCACTTATTTATTGGCAGTTGACCACTCTCACCAAGTAATCTCTGCCAGTCACTTAACAGTTTGCAACTTACTCCCTAGCACTTCACTCCTTGTTACTACTAGCACCCCCCCCATCGCTCTCTCTCTCTGCACTTGAACACGCTGAATGCTCACAAGACCTAGTAGGACTGCCTCACCCTTTCACTGTTATATTTGCCTTTCATTCCCATGTTCCCTCCCTGTTGCCCTGTGGGCACTTTGAAACACAATTTACTTGATGCATAAGTGCCTTACAAATGCACAATAAATAAATGAATGTCTAGGAGTAGGGCTAGGATTAGGTCACCACATGACTGCATAGCAGCAGGGACACCATGCACCAGTCCTGGATGCTTATTTCTCAATCAAGTGCAATATGGCAGTTGTAGTCGTGACTGGTTTCATGTGATTTCTTCGAAAATATTTCACCTAATGGAGATTTCACTGAATCCATTTCACCGAAAAACAAAGTCTACTTTTCAGTTTTCTACTTTTCTTTCACACCCTCACCCCTCCCTACCCTAACTTATACACTTACCCCACCTATTCTGAATTACACATATACCATTTCCCCAACCATTTTTGGTGAAATGGATTCGGTGAAGGCTCATTAGGTGAAATGGTATTCGAAGAAATCTACGGTAACAGTTGTGACTCACTTCGATTGAATACAATGGAATAAAGTAAAACTAAAACAAAAGCAAAGTTCAGGAAAGGAATGAGGTGTTCCCCAGGACATGGGGCCATCTGGTAAACATAGCTATGATATTGTGCCTCGCTGAGCAGATAAAGCTTTTTCAGGACATGCTCTGGGCTGAGTGTGTAAAAGTCTATGAAGTTAAAATGTTCTGAATGAATACCATGTTGCATCCAATTTATGAATTCAATGAGTTCCAGATGGATCCTGCACTGTGTTAGATCTAATCTTTAGCATTAGCTTGTGCTCTATGGGATACTGTTGTATGTTTTGATCACTCTATCTATCTTCCTGATATAACCCATCTCAGCCTGCATTTTAAAATATGCAATGCAGAAGATGTGGCCTAACTGGGGTCTAATCTGGAACTGATTTCCTGGAGTTCCCATGAAGCGGACCAGAAAATGATCTAAGTGGCTGGTTTTGGATCCTGGAAAACATTGGGAATGATAGGGAATCCCTCCCCATTCCCTTAGTTCCTTGAAGAGTTGCTGGGGCATGCAGGCTTTACTGGTGATAAACCCATTGAGAAGTTTGATGTTTAGTGGCACCACTCTGCGCTATCAGGACGGAGCCCATGACTAGAGCGCGGCTCCTTTCACTCTAGAGGCCCTAAAGGTTTGAAAGCTCGACTCTATCTGGCGATTATGAGGAATCTTCTCTTCTGACAGTCCTAGACAGAGACCTTCTTTGGACAGGCTGGTGGCCCAATCCGGGTTCACTGTCTGGGGATGTGACCGATATCCAGAGCGAGGTCGGCATGCGGCTCTCTCTAGATAATTTGAGTAGAGGTTGATCAAGATGCAATTGCTCTCTCTAGATAATTTGAGTAGAGGTTGATCAAGATGTAATTGCCAGAGACTGGTGCCAACAGGTGAGTCATCTGCATTAACACTAGAATTATGAATATGTCTGTGGGGGGTGGGAGGGTTGGAAATGTGCCACACAGCTTCATTTAGGTCAAGTTTGATCTTCTTGACACACCAGTGAGCCATTGGAAGGTTCTGAAAGCTTACCTTCAATTAATCGCACAAGATGGGACAACCTAGGCCAAAAGAAAAGGATTCCAGATCAACCTTTATTAAAGATTTACTAAAGCACCCAAGATCCCCATTAGAGACACATCTTCTGCATATCACGGAATAAGGGATCCATCACTCAGACCCTATTTGGCAGTGAAGGAGGTGTCACGTTGCCTCTAGCAATTAAAGAAGTAAATGTCTAACTTCTTCAGAAATTCCTGAGGGACATTTGCACTTATTTGAGGAACAGGGATGTAAATTTTGACCAGAAATGACCTAAAATAGCCCATTTATAGATGTCAGAGGAATTCCCACAAAGGGCGCCTGTACAATAGCACAAAGATGGGAACAAGTAGTGAGACAGTTTATGAAGGTGTTAATTAAATATACAAAATTACATTATTAAGCGTCACTGGAGGCAGAAATGGGGTCAGGGTGGAGTACAAGCAAGTACACCACCATTTTACACTCCCTTTTCTCACTCTGCCATGCAAAAGCTGAAAAATATGCAGAGGAAATCTATGCAAACCAAATAGGCCCCCTCCACGTAATTTCCACTGAACTCGAAAATGAGTAAGTATAAGTGTAATTTTATAAACCCCAGAATTTAAAGGCAAAGCTTAAACCCAAGGTGTAAGCTATTCCTTGCTTTTGCATTGCGTGGGATATAAAAGCTATTTGGAGGGCACAGAGCAGAATATGTATTCCACTGTGCAGTCCCACTCTGCCGTCAAATAGCACTGTGGTTTTCTGCCAGCATGTGTTGTTATGGTTACGGAATACCAATGGATTCCTATGGAATCTGATTGACTTTACCATCTGGTAAAAGCAGGCAGATTCCATAGGAATCCTTTATAAATGTTTCTTGCAAAGTGTAATTTACAGGCAGCATTTACACGTTTCCCAGAATGGATTGGAAAAGTAAAGTCAAAGCCATTTTGCCTGTATTTAACCCCTCAAATTTTCACACCGTTTTGTAAAATTCCAAAATGACATGGAGGAGACATTTTGAATTTAATTGCAAGCAGACACAGTCCCCTCAATTGCAGTTTAGGGGTTTTAGGAAACTACTGCATAAACGTTGTTGGGGGAGGGGCAGCATTCTCCTCCCCCCCTGCACCGTTCCTGCAGCAGGTAAATGAGGTGTGAATCAGCGGGGGAGGCACCTCCTCCACTTCCGTGCATATTCGCATCATCTATCATAGATATTTGTGTGTAGGAATGCAACTAATGCTGGTAGATTGAACTCCATGCTGTGCCCTTCCAAACACCATCTTTTCTCTGCCGAATTGTCAGCTCTCCCACTCGCAGCGCCGTGCACAGCTACCCCCCGCCACCTCCACCCCTTCCAAGCTCTGCGCGACTCCTGTTCTCACAGAAACTCAGCCCGTCATTTTTGTAATTCGCAAGTATTGAGGCCTGACAGAATGTGCTCATTGCAGAATGTGAGACCAAGGCCTGCTCCAGCCCCCCATCCATCCGTGTTGACCGGCTCATGCCCTGTCTCCCCATCCCTGCAAGGCCATAATCCACTGGCCCCCATGCCCCCTATTCCTCTTTGAATGCTTTTGCTTACCAGGCTCTCCCCATGGACAACCCTAGATTGCCAACCAGATACCAAATTCTGAGTGGTCATATATCCTTCTCTAAAAGTAACACCTATCCCCTGTGTGTTTGAAATTGTTAGGACCCAAGGATAATAAATCACAGACCAAACTACCTAATAAGACACCTGAAAGAAAGACCCTTGCCCCATGCTGTCAGAATCTGAACAAACCTCCCTCCCTTCCTCCTCACCTGGGTCTTCCATGGAGCTTTCTTCAATATCCTTTTTCCTTCTTCGAGATGACTTAGGTTTGATGCTTCCTTTCTTGTCCTTCTTCTGTATCAGGTAAGGTCTTTCTCCGTGGGATGCCACGCTTTCGGCAAGTTGTTCCCCAACAGCTTGGACTCCCCCGGAGCTAACCTCCTTAAACAGAAAAAAGCCTCCAGGCTGAAAAACCCTTAAGGTCTGAAGATGGTGGAATAGACGTGCGGTGGAGTTTCTTAAGGAGACATGATGAAGATGGTGAAATCCGGATGCGCCCAAAACTTCGGTCTCGAGGGTGGAACACAATTGCTTGGTAAAGAGTAGCAGGCAGTGTATTAAGGACCAGTGAACAAACGGGTCTGCCAGAGAATGACAACTGTCTTGTTGATAGAAGGAGTGTAAGCTCTGGAGAAGGCGGGCAACAAGGAGAGTCCCAGAAGGTAAGTAAAATGAAGTCGGAGAACCGACAGAACAGGCCAGGAGCGTAGCGCACAAAGGAAATCCGAGGTGCAATGAGCCGTAGCAACTGTGTCTGTTTATGCTGATTGGCGTGGCCATCTTGGAAATGACAACTAGACCAATAACAGGACTACCAGCATAACGTGATGGGACAATCTAATTGCGCGCCAACGGTCCTAGATCTTCCATGGATGCATGACACATGCCCCCATAAAAACATGGGTTAGAATGTCTAAATATTTGCCTTTCTCTTTACAAACGATCCCTCTTTTTATGTAATGGTTTATGCAAGTCATTATTCTACACCTGCCAATCTTTGCTGTTTAGTTTAGTCAGATACAAAGTATATCTTCTTTGTGAACCTCAATTGACCTTCTGCTCTCCCAAAAGTGAAAAAGAACCCCTTGTCACGAGAAGCAGAGGAAGGGATACGAGATACAATACATGCCTTACTACAACACGGTATCATTGTCCCCTATAACTCTCCTTGTAATACTGCGATTTATCTGATTAAAAAAGCAACAGCAGGGGCGTGGCATATCATCCAGGACCTCCGCCCCCTTAATAATATTGTCCAAAAAGAGTTTCTTCTTGTCCCAAATCCAGCATCCATTTAGTGTAGTATTCCAAAAGAGGCCATCCAATTTACAGTAGTGGATCTTAAAAATGCTTTTTTCTCTGTACCCCTCGACCCAGAGTCCCAATACCTCACTGCTTTCACTGTAGGGGGAGGAGATATGAACACCACAGGTTTCCCCCGGGATGCTGTGAGAGCCCAAGTATTTTTAATAGAATACTCCATGAAGACCATGGCAATATTGAAGTACAGAGCATGATCATTCAATACGTGGATTATCTCCTAGTAAGTAGTGCATGAGAAGAACAATGCAGAAAAGACTCCATCACTCTACTGACCCTATTGGCCCACAAGGGGTACAAGGTAGATAAAAGTAAATTACAGTACGGTCTAACAGAAGTGATTTACCTAGGCCAATTGATCTCAAAAGACAGCAAAAGAATACCAGATAGAGCAGTTGCAGTGCGTGCCGCAGGAACGCCGCATACTGTAAAAGACAGAATGGCCTGAAAGAAGCACAAAAAGAAAAGGCCCCAATAAAGTGGACAGCTGAAATGCACACAACTTTCACAGCACTGAAATAACTGAACAGTACCGCCCCAGTCCTAGCGACTCCTGATTAAAAGCGTGAATTCTATTTATTTTCATATTCGAATGGGACACTCATGACCACTGTGTTGACACAAAAAACATTGCTGGGCCATAAACCCTTAGCTATTACAGCAGCACACTGGATTCAGTGATGCAAGGTGACTTTGCATGCAAACAATCTCTCATGGCAGCCGCGTTTGCACTAGAAAAAAGTGCCACAATTGTAATGGGTTGCTCTGTCTCTTTGTACGTCGAGCATTCCCTGTTTGCCATTTTGGAGCGATCAAAATCAACTCTCACCACCCAAAGGGCATCAGCATGTGAGATTATCATCTGAAGCCCAAATGTCCACATTGTTCGTTGTAAGACAGTAAACCCAGCAGCATTAATTACTGAGCCATGTACAGTACAAGATATGCCAGAACATGACAGTGCCACTTACGAGGGGGAGGGAGATGACATCCCCAAAGCAAGAGAAAATGCATTGGAAGAGGGAGAAGTATTCTTCATAGATGGGTCAGCATCCATATGCCCAGAAACAGGATATAAGCATGGTGGGGTGGCAGTAGTGCGAATGGAGAAGGGAGAGTATGAGATAGTAGTACAAAAGTGTTTACCAGCACACTATTCTGCCCAGGCAACAGAAATAATATCACTGATTGAGGCGCTATGCGCAGAAAAAGGATGTGCAGTAACAATCTATTCGGATTCAGCATATGTAACCACAACGGTACATGCTGGTCTATCGCGCTGGAGAAGAAGAGAATTCAGATGAGCAGATGGGTCCCCGGTCCAACATACAGAACTACTTAATGAATTGATTACCGCATTAGAAGAGCCCTCAGTGGTAGCCTTGGTAAAATGCCAAGCCCATACTAACACCAATGATAAAATATCACTTGGGAACTCATCTGCGGATGCCGCGGCCAAAGAAGCAGCATATTTCCAAATGCCACAAACTACAGAATGTGTCTTAAAAGTGAAAACACAAGAACAATTGGAGGAAGGGTATAATGCTTTTCCAATAGCACAAATAATAGAAATTCAAAAGAGAGCACTGCCATAAGAACATGAATTATGGGCAAAAAGAGGGTGTACCCAGTCTCCCACTGATCTCCTATGGAGACAAGATAGTACCGAAAGGGTAGTAATGCCTGTAGAGTTGCTGCTAATAGCATTCCAACAACTGTACTTTCCTGCCCACACGTCCAAGCAACGCATTGCTGCGGATATCCAGGAAGATTGGTTTGTACCAAACCTCCAAGAATATCTTACTAAAATGACAATTGAATGCACCACATGCCAAATGTTTAACTCAGGAATGACACTCAGAACAATACGTGGCACGTTGCTGCACCCAGTGGATCCATTCCGTGAGCTGCATATTGATTATTCGGACATTGCAGAGAGGTGCAACAGAGCAAGATATTTGATCGTGGTGGTCTGCCCTTTTTCACGCTGGTTGGAAGCAGGACCATGTGCCCACCCAGACGCGAAGTGCGCAGCAAAGGTCTTGGTAAGAGAAGTGTTCCTGCGCTGGGGATTATGTGATGTCATACCATCCGACAACGGAACACATTTTGTAAATTATCTGTTCAAAGAAGTAACCTCCCTTCTAGGAATAAAACACATAATGTGCTTGATTTACCACCAGCAGGCTATCGGAGTAGTAGAAAAAATCAACAGCCTCCTTAAAAGTAGATTGTCCAAATTGTGTAAAACCGTGCAGAAAAACTGGGTCTATTGTTTACCCTTGGCCCTGTTCCAGCTGCGCACGCAGCCCAGTAAAGACCACCACTTGTCCCCCCACAAAATATTGACTGGAAGGAGAATGCAAACTCCACTGTTACCTGTAAGAAGAATGTCAGATGCCCATAGAACAGCAACTGTTCAAGGAGCGGAGTTCAAGGAATACCTTACCCAATTAACAAGGGCAGTGCGGGGCATTGCCAAACAAATAGCCCCACCTTTCACACGAGGAAATTAAACAGATACTGCAACTGAAGCTCCTGACAGTCCCACCAAACCACTTTTGCCTGGTGAACTGGTATATGTTCGCAGTTTTGTAAGAAGATGGAACTCACCCAGGTTCCATGGCCCATATGAGGTCATCTACTGTAACCCACTTGCAGTAAAAGTGAAGGGTCTTAAATATTGGGTACACCTGTCAGATGTTAGGAAAGGCCATGGCAATGTAGCAATAGAAGCACCTAAGGAGAATGAGGCAGTGCAATAAAGAGAAAAAATGTGAGCACGAAAAAGATTGGAAAAAGGAGTAACCCTTAAAATATGTAAATATAAAAGAGGAGTAATTGATGTAAAAGATAAATGAAAATGTAATATGAAATTGTTTTCTCTCTCTCTATCCCTAATGTCCTCCATGGCTTTTTTTATTTTTTATCATTTCATGAATCCCTGTCCCCGTTTTTGTTTCTTTTTCCTGCAGGTACCACAATGGTGGAGAATACTCCTTTGACAATGGGGACTACTCGGATAGCTAGCAGTAGGAATAGAATAAGTGCAACAAGGGCCTACAGTTATGATTGTGGGCACCATTTTCTAGCAATAGTATTTAGTATTGTGATGCTGAGTTTTATGATTTTTTGGGGTGTGTCTTTTTACTGTGGGAGATAAATGACAAGGATGGGGAGGCTAATCCAAGAAGGGGGACACCTCTTATGGGATGGTATCAAACTAATATGAGATAACACAATACACTCCAATACTACTAAAACATAACAAAAGTAACCTCAGAAACAGAAGGTAACACATGGAATGATAGCATGTATGCATTTTTTGGAAATAATGTCCTAGTGCGCACATCGAGTGTTACACCAATCCAGCCTACCTCACAACCAATCAGCACAACTACCTCATGGCTGGTCCAAATGTATGATATGTTCTCCACAGCACCTCAAGAGAGTTCTTAACACTCCTAATTGGCAACAAATCACTGACTCAAGTGGAAATGTAAAAACAGGAATATTTCAAATGTATCGCCCCCAGTCGTTCAGTGCACGAAAAACATTATTGTGTATAAGGTCGTTAGGCAGGAAAAATACTTTTCAGCAAAAAAGTAAAAACAAAAGGCAAGCTAAGCAATATAAATATAAATATGATACATACAGTGGGTTGGGACTAGATAAAATGGAAGACCTCCGCCACCCACGGCAGTCGAACAAGTGGTACTAAGACATGAGTACCACTGGGAGAAAAGCAACAAATGATCTTTTTTTTTTTTACTTTTATTTTTGTTGGCAGAAGCATACAGCAACCACATACATCAGAGCGATCAAATACACTGGGCGTACACATGAAGGAATACAGTAATTGAAAAAAACGGTTTTACAACAGGTGGGGGAGCAGTAAATCATGATGCACCACAAGATGTAATCAAGTCATTGTAAGGTCGGAGAAGAACCACTCTCGGAAGCGCTCTCCTCTTGACTGTGAAGATAGCTATTGAAAGCAGTACAAATGTTCTTAGGGCGTGAGCATTTCAGTTTTCTAGGGCACATCCCAACATTGTCGTTGTAGAATGTGTTTACAGTCGATCTTGCCACTCCGAGGGCACCCTGATGCAGCGTGATAAGGCAGTCTGCCTCCACCATTTTCAATATAACTTCCCTGCCCTTCGCCTCCCCCCACCATCCCCTCCTGGCAGGTGGTGTTCCCAGCCTCCCCCTCCCCATTGAACTAACTCTTCCTGCAAAACAGGGGTAAGCAGGTGAATCCCAACATGGATCTACCCCGCTACTGGCCCAACAGGGGCCAATAACCATCAACAACCCTACAAGAGTGAACATTGCAACCGCAATGGGGCGCGCTGTTGCCGTGTGGTAGACACATAAACAATGTGGGAAACATTAAGTACCAGGGCGGTATGTGCGTCAGCAGTAGATATAGCAATCGCATAATATACAGCACCATTGAGCATAACATAAACAGGGCTTCATCGAAGAATTGACCAGTATAAACATAAGCAGTCGGCCACCAGTGGAATGAGACCAAATGGCAGAACCTCAGTGTCAAGTATAAGCCAATGTCAAATTGAGTAGTAGAGGGTGAGGAGCAAATAATGGCCCCCGGGAGGGACCCAACTGATTGCTACTGCTGCAGGAATCAAGTGCATATGCGTAATTATACCAGTGAGACATTATTACCATCATCACATTAGAAGCAAACATTAGTAACCATATTACATGTTATCTAGCAAGCAGTGCTCAGTCGTTGTCCATGGAGTCCCATGTTGGATTGTGGAGTGATATTTGAGACTCTATGAACTTCACGGCTTCCTCCAGGACGGTGAAAAAGTACAATTTTTCCTTGTAGGTAATCTTAAGCCGGGCCGGGAACAGTATTGCATAGGGGACATGCGCTCTCTTAATAGTTTTATGACGCAGAGGAACTGGCACCTCTCCTGTTGTATGCCAACAGAGAAGTCAGGGAATATCCGGATGGTGTGTGATTCGAGGCGCAGGTCACCCTTCTCACGTGACAGGCAGAAGATAAGGTCCCTGTCCCTATAATTGAGGATTCTAGCAATGATGGGCCTGGGGAAGTCTCCCGGTTTAGGGTGCGGTGATAGAGCCCGGGGGGCTTGTTCGACTGTGAAGTATAGGGACAAAGCAGGGTTGCCCAGTAGATCTTTAAGTAAGTTCTCGACTGCCACCTCCATGCGCCCCTTAAGGGCGTTCTCAGGGACCCCAATGATACGCAGGTTATTCCTGCGCGAGCGGGACTCCAGGTTGTCACACTTCGCCTTCACGAACTTCATGTCTCGGGTTAGGATGGCGACCGTGTCCTGGAGGGTGTGAAGCCCATACTCATTTGCGCTAATTCTGTTCTCTGCCTCAGTGATCCTAGTGCTAGCTTGGTCAACCCATGATTTAAGTGAGGCGACGTTGGCATTCGTATCGTCCAGCTTCTCATGGATGGAAGGAAAGTTCTTGGCCATTGATTCCATCATCGTTGTGAAATCCAGGGTCAATGCACTAGGGTGAGGTTCGGATTCAGGTTCATCCTGGATGGAGGACGCAGATCCTGGCTCAGTTCTTGGCATTGCTTTCGTGAACTTGTCCATGGCCCCCACCTTATTGGACCCTCGGGATCTGTTAGACATTTCCAATGTAGTATGGGGAGCTGAGGTGTCCCTGTAGGCAAAGCCTGATGCAGTGCGGGAAGCAGGGGTGCAGCTCGGTGTGGTGGTGCTTAGCAAGTGCAGGGCGGGGGATGGAGCGCCAAATCAGGGACCAGGAGTCTGTGGTGTTGGAGTTCAAGGTAAGATGATAATAGGGCTGCAGTGGAGACACGGTGGGGCAAGCAGCCGCCTCAGCCCCCCAACGTGGATACACAAGGATAGTAATGTGTTATGCTGTCCCATCACTGGAATAGTGGTGAGTGGTAGTGGCAGAGAGTTACTATCTACTAGTCCTGTGGCTCTTGAACGTTGAGTAGGCGAGGTTGTGGGCCCTCAGACAATCAGGCACCAAAGCAGAGGGAATCCAGGGCCCTGCCCGCCCTGCCAAGCCTCAGCAATTATTGGGGCTCGGGTAGTCCGGTACAGGTACACCCCCCACGGTATAGTCCAGTCTGCAGGGGTCAGATAGTAATGAGGCAGGCCAAGTACCACTCAGCCCGCACATACCCCACCGGTGCAGGCAGTTGCAGCGCTGGGCCTGCTCCAGGGGAGGGGTGATGATGAAGAAGGGATCAGCAAGGGAGTCGGCCACACAGGCAGCCACTGCTAAACAGAGTCAATCCTCACCCAGCTCCTCACCTGCCCCGCGAGCGTGCACGTCCCAGCTCATGGGGTGCAACCTCCAGAATTTGTCAGCACCGGCAGGGGGCGGGGGCCCAGCACCAGCCAGGGAAGCCGGGTGCATAGCCCGGGGAGGCGGCCCCCCTCCAGCCGAGACATGTGGGCTCCAAAGCAGCAGGGCCAGCCCGCAGCCGTGATGAGTGGACAAATGAGTCGGCCGCCGGTGCCAGCCCGGACGCAACCGCACATCCCTAGCCACGGCCCGCCCAGATGGCCAAGCCGCGGCGGCCCGGGGGGGCCGCAGACGTAGGCGCACTTGCAGATGCGGCAAGGGGGGCAGGCAGGCAATTCTCTGGCGCACCGCTGACATTTTGGGGCTGCTCAACAGCGCCCCCCCAACAAATGATAGTTGTTAATGTCTGCTCACTGATATCTCATGCGTCAAGGACGCCTAAAGTTTTAGTGCCTCAAGAAACTCCTATTGTGGAAGCACAATGTCTAATTCATCTTGGACTATGAAGGATAAAGGGCACTTTCCAGGCACACACGATATACATGAAGCTTCTTCCACCTGACTTCAGAATATGCAAAAAAGGAACTCCACCTGCAAATGTTTCCGAGAACCCTTCCTGGCAATATAAGGAACAAGATTCGCAGAAAACAAATGGCAGCAGTCAACATTCATGTGCAAGGTGGAAGAATTGCGTGGTCTGTCAGATAACAGACTCAAGTGGATGATTGACACATGTGCACAAATTTGGACTGATCAGGTCTCTAAGCTAACGTGGGTCACTGCCTTGGAAAAGCTAATCCAGATCCATCATGAACAGAAATAGGAACTTTGCTTCCATGCAGAAGGAGATATACCCATGGGCTCTTACACACATTGTAACAGAACTCTTGTCATTGCTGACCTGAAAAAAGGAACTGCGGCTTTAATGGACCAATACTGGGTATGTGGCAAGCAGGCATATTTGCACCACCCACTGTCCTAGGAGGGTGACTGTGTCCTGGCAATGCTGCACTCTGCACTGCTGGTGGTCCCTGAGAAACATATAACAAAGGAAAGGGTGCAACACAAACTATCACAAGCACCCCAACAGGCAGAAGGACTTTCGCCCCTCATGACCGTGCTGACAGAGGACAAACTACAAGAGCAAGTATCAAGAAAGAACAGAACATCTAACTATATCTCCAAAGACTCTTCAACCTCCTGGCGCAGAATCCAGCAGAATACAAATTATTCAACTCTGCTGAGACCTTCTTTGCATCACTGATCCCCAGCATCCAGGCCCGCGCAAAAGCCAAATGGCTTCAGATCGTGCACTGGGAACTCATACATCTGGCAAACGACACTGAAGAAGGGCTTAACATCATCAAGGTGCAACTAAGAGCACTGAGGCTAATGACAATGCAAAAATAGATATGTGCTCAACCTACTCACAGCAATGGAAGGCGGTGTTTGCCGAAAAATCGGGAGCGCATGTTGCAAATTTATACCTTTGTCTGACGCTGAAAATGGGACACTATCACACGTCATAAAAGCGGTGCATGAGATAGGAGTAAGGATGATAAGGAAGGTGGTGTGCAACCAACAGACTTGTTTACCTCAGCATTCAAATGGGTACCATCGTGACTTGGGACGGTGATGAAGATGCTGGTACCCATCATTGCTTTCTTCCTGTTCATCTTTTGTGTGTGCCAACTAGGGATCAGGTGTTGTGCCAAAACCATTCCTAATAGTGCAATGATGATGGTGACTATTGGCAGCCAGAGAGGGACTGGCAGAGGGCCCCATGACACTCAAGATGCGCAGGTACAAACTTGGGAGAGCAATGAGCCCAAATTCTGTATGGTGGCCATATACACTACTGGGGACATAGTGGACCACCTCTACCACACTACTACGAAGCAACCACAAGATCTGGAAAATCACAGGGAGGTGTGCGTGGATTTAGATGGAGATGGGGATTGAATTTACATGTCATGCACTCCTGAAGAGTATGCTTGAAACGGGGAAAGTCTTAGAAATGTGTGCAGAGCATGGATACCAATAAAGGGTACTGCAGCGTGGGATGAGGCAGAAAGAGTGGCAGAGGAATGCAGAAGGAATGGAACAAAGTATTTGTTACATTAGAAGTAACGAAAGAGGGGAATGTTGGGGGAGGGGTGGCATTCTCCACCCCCCTGCACCATTCCCGCAACTGGTGAATGAGGTGTGAAGCAAGGGGGGAGCCACCTCCAACACTTCCGTGCATATTCGCATCATCTATCAGGTATATGTGTGTAGGAATGCAACTAATACTGGTAGATTGGACTCCATTTTGTGCCCTTCCAAACGCCATCTTTTCTAGGCCTATGCCTCTCTGCCGAATTGTCAGCTCTCCCACTGCCAGCACTGTGCACTGCTAGCCCCTGCCACCTCCACCCGTGGCAAGCTCTGCACGAGTCCTGTTCTCACGGAAACTCATCCCGTCATTGTTGCAATTCGCAAGTATTGAGCACTGACAAAATGTGCTCATCACAGAATGTGAGACCAAGGCCTACTCCAGCCCCAGCGCCCCATTCATCCCTGTTGACCGACTCATGCCCTGTCTCCCCCCTCCCTGCCAGGCCATAATCCACTGGCCCCATGCCCCCTATTCCTCTTTGAATGCATCTGCTTACCAGGAACTCCCCATGGAACACCCTAGATTGCCCACCAGATACCCTCATATATCCTTCTCTAAAACTAACACCTATCCCCTGTGTGTTTGAAATTGTGAGGCTCAATGGATAATAAATCACAGATCAAACCTCCTGATAAGACACCTGAAAGAAAGACCCTTGCCCTATGCCCCCATAAAAACATGTGTTAGAATGTCTGTATATTTGCCTTTCTCTTTACAAACGATCCCTCTTTTTATGTAATGGTTTATGCAAGTCATTATTCTACGCCTGCCAATCTTTGCTGTTTAGTTTAGTCAGATACAAAGTATAATATCTATGTGAACCTCTATCGACCTTCACCCTGCGATGATGAGCCCAGCTGACCATGTGCACTGTGACTGATGGCAACACTGCAACCAATGGAACTCAGGCATCCTCTATGGAGCTGTGATTAGTATATGTTCCTAGCCAACCACGTTTGTCAGACTGAACTGTATGTATGACATCATCTGTGATGCTTAGTGCTCTCTTAAGGTGCTGCCCGTGTATCTGTTGGCAGAGCGTTCTCGGGCTAGCAGAGTTCTTTGCTTGCATTTATTTACTTATATACGTTTTAGTTCCCTTCCAATTACTCTCCTTGTTTCATTCCCTAGTGGGATGTGTCCGTTATTCTGTCTATTGGGACCCATGCATGATAAGGTGCCAGCCTTCAACGTTTACAATAATTCTGGGTCCCATTCTCATACAGGTTAATGGGAAGAGGATATGGACTCCCATCTATCTGAAATTTCCTGGTTTAATATTTGGTCGAGAGGACCTATGTCCTATAGCTGTACCTAAATAAGAGAAAATCATGTAAATTAATGTTCACTCCTACTGCTTTGCTCTTTTGTTGGCTATGCCTTTTATCAAGAGGAACATGAATCCTTTACTATATCTGATGGCAATGTTGCAAGGCTATGCCCTTTTAGACAAAACACATGATTCTCACAATTACCGGAACTAAACTGCCCCAGAATTCTCTCATTATTTTATTGGTAGACGTGGATACAGTGGAGACATTTACTATATATGGTTTAGGTCTAAATTAGTGTCTTATGTGTTAGTTGCAGTTAAAGTAACAATAGCACACCAACAAAAGTCCCTGTGCTCTCCCAAGTTGAGTGCATGGTGGTTCTGCATGTGGAATTTAACAGCAATGGGTAAGATATCAGTATCTCCAAGTAATACTATTCCTAAATACTTAATTACCTGGTTTAACATGCATAGAAGCTAATGACTCATGCAATACATCAAACCAAAAGATTTCGGATCTCATTATGAGGTTGCCGGCAGACAGCTTACTGGCAACCTTGCCTTATCGTTTCCACTGCCCAATATCCCAGTAACACTGGGATATTACGGGTGGCGGAGGAACGGTAAATTCCCATTCCTGTGGAGTCCAATCGGAATGGGAACACTGAAGCACCGGCACTGTTAGTAACGGTGCCAATGCTTCAGTGATTTTTCTGCTGGTAGGGGCTTGCCGGTAGTTCACAGCCCCTGCCAGCAGGCACAGAGTGAGCTGGTCCGGAAACGGTGCCAGTAACCATTATTATTGGCACAATTTTCCGGAATAGCTCACTCCTAATGAGGGCTTTTGATTAACTTTCTTTTTACTAACAGCCGTAAGCCTTAAATCTATCGGTACAGGGCATGCTTTGATTTTTCCTTTCAGACAAGACGTTTGAAAAATGTAACAGCCAGAATGTTTGTCTTTTCACACTGCATGGAAACCTGGTACTATGGTAGAGTGGGAATGATTCATGCTGATGTGTTTATTTTCCTTCCCACAAGTTAATACCAATTGTTCACATTTAAAAGATATGTAATGCCAGCTATTGAGTAATAATAGTATGACACAGAAGAGATTCTCTTTGTGTTCGTGTATTCTTATCTAACATTATAAAACAGAAAAACCAATACAAATTGTTGATGAGACAAAAAAATGTATAATGCGTGGGAGGAGTGTTGTGCAGTGTCCTAATCTCTGAAGCAGATTTCCCTCAGCCAATAAGGAAATGTTTCCAACCAACTTCTTCCGCACTGAGCCATTGTCACTCACTGACATGTCAGATACACTATCACCTGAGCCAGGTCCCCTGGTCTCTGAAACACTTTCACGCTGCAACTAAAAGACCTATTTAGTATGGTGTACATTAATTCCTATAAAACATGCTCCTTAAGGTGCAAGAGTTGTCAAATAGCCGAGTAGGTGGCACAAAGGACAAGTACAACAGGGAGGTGTAGCAAACCAAGGATGCCAAAGGCAAAACACCTAGCAGAAAACTGAAGACTTTTCAACTGCTAACAGAATTATTTCAAGCAAGGCGAGCAGTGTGGACGGGTTGGGGGAAGCAGAGCCAACATCATAGCTCCCAGGTTTTAGCAGAAAATTAAACAAATGAAGGAAGTGTTATCTGTTAAAGTGGATGTTGTTGGCATCAAGCTGGCTCTGATTTGGTCCAGATTGGATATGGAGGTGCATGTGAGCATGGTGGAGGGCTCCAAGTTACCAGTAGAAGAGACAGAGTAGATCCTATTGAGGGAGGAAAAACTGCTAGCAGCCAAGGTGGAGGACCGGAAAAGGTGTCCTCGCCGAAATAACATAAGGATCCTTGGGCTGGAAGAGTCAGAACCGGATGTGCTTAGTGCAAGCTATGTGGAATAACTCATTTGGAAACTGGTAAGGAAGGTGCAACTGTCAAAAGATTTCCTGGTGGAAGGAGCTCCTAGAGCACTGGGTCTGCATCTCCCACTTGAAGCTAGCCCCAGGTTTATCATTGCTTGCATTATGAACTGTCGAGGCTATGATGAAATACTCAAAATGGCAAGGGAAGCCGATGAGCTTCAGTATGTCAATGGAAGAATTAATGTATATCCTAAATTCAGACTATCTGTACAGAAAGCAAGGAAATCCTTTATGGGGATGAAACAAGCATTGCAGGAAAAAGGTATGGGATGGCGCAACCTGCAAAATTACAAATCATAGTGAAAAGATAGACCAGAAAGGATTGCCTTTGTGAGTGGCTATCAGGTAATCTTGGTGCAAAAAACATGGGCAATAACAGTAGGGGTCCTGCAGGGCTTCCAGTCCTACTGTTTGTCAGCCAAAAAGGTGACGAGGAACTATCAATATTTAACGTCTACAATAAACCCAGAGGTAGTGGGGGATGGACATAATGAATAGACTTCATGCTCCGTTTTATTACTCTGGTCAGCAGGAGATTTCAATTTACACATTGAACCTATAAGGCAGCTGGAGGGAATCTGGGAAGACCAGGACTTGGCATGGGATGTCCCAGATAGCAAAATAAAACACCCAAAGAGAGTGCATCGGTGTGCTCTGGAAACAGCCAGACTGCTATTTGAATTCCTGCAATGGCAGATTTATCAAAGAGCAACCCGCCAAAAGTACATTCTATGGTAGTAATGGCCAGTCAATAATTGACTACATCCTAATTTTGGGGAAAGAATGGGGTAAGTACTGGATTCTGAAAATATCAGTAGATCTGGAAGTGATCACTGGCCACTTAGTGTAGCGCTTTCTCTAAATGGGAGAAACAGTGTTGGAGACAGTTCAGAAGGGAGGGTTCAGAAAATCTCCCTATCTGTACACATCCGGAAGGCAGTGAGATGGGTGAAGATACTAGAGGGGGATGCCAAAAGAAACATATATCGTGCAATTGAGGATAGTGTTGGGACTATCTGTAACGTACAAAGCACAGATACAATAATCTTGTCTGAATATGAGACCGTGAAGGACAAATTAGAGCCCTTTCTTACTCGAGCAAGTCTCAATGTGAAAAAAGAGAGCGAACAACAAGTCTGGTTGGTATGATGCAGAATGTCATCGGGCAAAAAAAGAGGCAAGTGAAAATTGTTAAAGGGATTTCCAAGGCAAACAACCCTCAACTAATATCATTGAGGTTACAATATAAGAAACTGTGGCGTAAACTGCACACTGCCAATCTAGAGAGGAATAATACTCTCTTTTGGAAGATGGTGTCTGGAAAGAACCAGGGAGATGCACAAACCCTAGTTTGCAGCATTAGAGGGGAGGAGTGGTGATATCACTTCAATACATTATAAAAAAAAAGAAAAAAAGACTAAGGAGCATCCTACTACCAATCACTGAGGATCTTTTATCATATTTACAGGGCTCAATAGAAATTAGTGTTAGTGTGAGTGAAGTTATATGTGTGAGAAACTCACAAATGAATGGCAAGGCTGCGGGCTCAGAATTTATTCCCCTGTACTTATACAAAGATGAAATTGAGATTTGAGCACCAGCATTGTGCAAATCATTTAATGCCATAATGAGGTTGGGAAAACTCCTGTGCTCTTGGAAAAAGGCTCTGCTTATGCCAATATATAAAAAAGGCACAAGGAATCTGCCAGCGAATTATCACCCAATTTCCCTATTATACAGCTCAGGGAATATATATGGGAAATTATCTTAAATTTATTGCAGAATTGGGTTGACAACAACCATATAGTCACAAATTTACAGGCAGAGTTTCAGTGGGAAAAGGGAATGGTGGACTAATGCTTTGTCCTATTCCTTCGTATACATAAATACACTTTGCTACGCTAGATGAAGCTATACGCCATGTTCTTAAATCTAAGAACAGCCTTCGACAGTCTTTCCAGAAAGTTGCTGTGTGCAATAGAAAGTAATAATATAAAGCAATAGAAAGCAATAGAAAGTGCCCAGCACCTCTGATTACATTAGTGCAGCAGTTATATACTGGGAACACTGCGAAAGTGAGGTATGGCTTAGGGGGGGCAACTAACAAAGCCATTTGCTGTAGAGAAGGGGGTCAGACAAGGCTGTGTGATTGCCCCATCCTGTTTTGTGTGTACATTCTGGAGGTTATTAACGTAATAATGGAGGGGTGTTTGGATTGCTCTAAGTTGGGCTCGGAAAGGTATCCAACCGTTTTTTATGCAGATGACACAGTTATACTGGCAATCACACCCCAAGCATTGAGAACATCTCTAAAAGTTTTTTAAACTAAATGACGTTGAATACAGAGAAGACCATGGTAATGGTCTTCAGATCTAAATTTACAAAGTTTAGTGTCTTAAAAGGGGCAATTGATGGTGTTCTTCTGGGGCAAGTGAGGTGTTTCGAATACCTCAGCATCCGGTTCCAGTCGAACGGGGAATGGGAAGCACAGATCGAAAAATCTAATTTGAGTAAGCATAGTGGTGCAGTGAAGTCTTATCATCTTAAGCTGGTGGTATAGTGGTGGTGTAGTATCTCCGGCTCTAAGCAGTCACGAAAAGCATGCTATCCCAGCAGCAACATATGGGGCGGAAATGTGGGATTGTGGAAACATAGGGGCTCTGGACATCATAGAATTCAGATTCTTAAAACATCTTTTGGCACTCCCTCTGAGTGCCCCATCAGCATGTTCCTGGTTAGAGAAACACGTTTTGCTCGTGTGTGATTGTATCGCATTTAAACCAGCATTGTACTGGCTAAGGCTGTGGCACACGGACGCCTAGACTTCCATAGGCAATGGCTAATGGGGCTGATGTCAGTGGAGGGGGAGGTGGGGAGACGCTCCAATGGGTGAGACACATAAAGAACACCCTATCGACTCTGGATGCAAGTAGCCTATGGGAAGACCCGCCTCCCAAGTATTAGAGGCCAGACATGCACAAGAATTAAAGAAACAATGTAGGTGTCGTCCAGGAGCCGCCTGGTGGGAGCAGTTCACAGATATAAAGTGGGCCCAGAGTATGTCCGAAACAAGACAGTGGCAGGCTTTGAAACATCTAGATCAGATCTGTCCATCATTTGAAAGGTCTTAGTACCTACCGTTCAGGCAGGGGATACTTCCATTGGCACCCTTTACCAAACTTTGGAACCAAAACAAGACTGAAGAATGTCTGCTTTGTGGGGCCAAGAAGGACTCTGTGACTCATTTCCTGTTGATCAGCCCCAATTCTCTCAGGTTAAGATGCCTATATCTCCGGCCAACTTTTTAAAAATGAGGGATTTCACCTTATTAGTGAAGCATTAACGCTTTGTAAAATGTCTAAACGTTCTCATGGTGTATTTGTAATTGCACGGTACATACACAGAAAACTCAGGCCTAAGAGATAATTGCACTTTAAGGAGAAAGTGTAGAAACTGTTTAAACTCTGTAGGCACTGAGATTATTTTTTAGTATGGTTATTCATTCTCTAAGGGCACATCTTTTATGCAAAGAAATTTGAGGTATTTTAACTATTTTCTAAGGGAAAGAATTGTAATTATATGCAATCATAAAAAGTCATGTTTTAATGGATTTGTTAGGGTAACACCTGTACCAAAAATGTCTAAACTGTGAAATTATTTTGTATATGTTTTATGAATTTGTATGCTCTAATGGCGCTGTGCCGAAAATAAAGCTTTGATGATGATGAAAAGATAGACTCACTTATTTATGGACCCAACCTCTGTGCACTACTACGAGGACAGCGGAATTGCTCATAAATCAGTCATACTCTGAGAGGGGACTCTGAAGCAATCACTGAATAGGAAGATATGGGCAAGTTGATTGACAGTCAGTAGGAACTTAGCACATAGCAACATTATTGGTTTGTGGGTGACATTTTATTTCCTTAAAGGGAAAGTGCGCCCAAAAATGTTATTGTCCCGAGCGTTCGGGCATGTGTTTTCAGGATACTGTGATCGATCATATAAAACTTTCATATGCATCTTACCTTAGTTGTCCTCACTTTTACAAATGCAAAAACAACAGGTTGGGCACGGCCATCTTGTGCCAATCTTATCGGTTGCTGCATCGCCCTAAGTTCAAGTGCCCTCGCCGCAATAAATCATATCACCCGCCCCTAAAGCTGACATCACTAGACGCTTACGCCTCTTTTCACAACGCCAATGCACGTCTTGTGTCAAGGTTCTCGGTGCGCAAGCTATTGACGTGTCTCCATGGAAATGGCTGGACGCCTCTTTCCTCAATAAGTATAAAGAGAACCCTTCACATAAGACAACATCGGAGATCCTTTTTCAATCGTGTCACTGTCTTTTTTTTTATCACCTGTGACTAATTTCTGCTCTGTTCAGCTATCTTCGTAGCACGAACCCCCTGAAAATAGATACTTACACTAGCATTACTATTGATTTCAATCGTTACTTGCGTTTTATTTAAAAATGTGTCGTATAATGGCAACAATACAGCCCTACCAGTACGAGCCGGAGTATTCCGAGGAGGAAGTAATTGAAAGAGAAATTTGCGGAAACAATGGGGAACGATAGTTGGGAAAATGAATCACTGGATCATGAGCCTGAGACTAGTTGCATGGAAGACGTTTCAACCTGATGTACCTGCAATCGTTGCGAGGTCATGCCAACCGAGGTGGAGAACTGCTGCTGCAAAAAAACTCTGGATGCTTGGCCTACATATCAGAAGAAGACACACCACCGCTATGTGTTACCGAGCTGCATGACTTCAGGGCAGCCTGCCTCACAAGGGCCCTCAATACAACCCCGGCGTTTACCAATGGCGCTATTAGCGCCATGGTTAACGCCGGTAACTTACCGATTCCGCCATGATGAAATGTGGAATTACCACCCCATTCCAAGGTTGGCGGGGTGGTAATTCCCCATTTACCATTGGCCCTTCCCCATTCCCATTTTTGCCCCTTAGGGCTCAATGGGAAAGGGGAAGGCGGTAATTACGGTACCGCAAATTGCGGTACCGTAATTACCTTCAAGGTCCCTTTGCGGGTCCCTACCTTAACGGCTGGGAGCCACAAAGGGACCTGGTAGTAAGGCGTTAAAGGGTTAACAGCGCTGCAACTTTTTACGGCGCTGTTAACCCCTTAACGCCTGGGCCATAATGAGGGCCCAGGTCTGTGTTGAGGATTATGATGGTGCTTATGCATGAACTTCACGCAACAGTTCGCCCTCACAATCCAAGCAATGAGTAGGTATACTCTAAATGTGATGTCATTTTGACCACTTAGACGACTAAACTTTGATCGATTACTGACGAATGAATTTAGTGTGTAAATTGAATTTATTTCTCTTGCTTTTTGGAAAGCAGAGTATTCATCGCTTACGAGTCTTTCACTTCCAACTAAAAAAAGATATTTCTCTTCCACAAGTGGTACAGGCTGGTGGCCTACCATTCGTTTACATGATGGCTTTATGTGAGGTTTGGATGGCGGGTTCCACGAGTAATACCCACCTGTGTCGTTGGAGCCATTCACGCCAAATTCCCCAGTGACTGTGGACAGTACAGGGGATTTTCACACATTGTGCTGCAAACCCAAGTATACAATTTTAGCCATCAACATCACAAAACTAAATAAAATATAAATGAGCAAATACAAATAGTTGTTTCCATTTTTCAGTGAATCAAGAACACTCTCACTTGTTTATGAGGCACATAAAAGAATGGTTAGTGCCCTTTTACGCTCACCGCATCCGCATAAATCCATCCCCACTCTATTATACCCCACTCTGGTACTGGGTGGGTGTGAACGCCCAAGGTGCCAAACACCATGTACACTTCAAAAGGGTTCTTCTGCACGATGAAGGCAGCCTCCTTCCACGTGTCCCAATAATATGCAAAAATAAGGTAAACCCCCATCAGGGGAATGAGACCAGGAGATGAGTTGCAAAGATAACATCGTTTATCTAATCATACAAATTTCCAGCAAAGAACTCTGCTGCCCGAGAGCGCTCTGCCGAAACATTACATGGACAGCACATTAACAAGGCACACAGCATCACTGATGATAACATGAAAAGGGTGCACATTCTAGCATTGGATTGTTGAGGGGCCTACGGAACAGTTGATACTATATGCAGGAAACAAGATGATAATTGGCCGCCGTCTGTCCGTTGTTCTTGGCACACGTGAGTCAGCTGGGCTCTTCACCGTGGTGTGAAGGTCAGGGCAAGGGAGCACACATCTATCTAACTAAACTAAACAACAGGAACTGATAATGCAAAAATAATGGCACACATAAATTCTTGCATGAATAGGGGTAATCAGGTTGCATGAGCTAATATATTGGCATTCTAACCTCTACCCTTTTGGATTCTCTTTGAGACCGCAATCCCTGCACGTAGGTGCCCACCCCAAAGGTTTTATCTGCCATCTGCCCGCTTGGGTCATCATAAGATAGGTAGACATTTGCTGTTTTTTGAGAAAATATATTGCCACACAGGAATAGGGCTGTGGTGGGGGTCCTGCAGTGATCGGGCGCGGGAGGGTCAGATGTGTATCCGCATGAAAGGAACTGGGGGGTCGGAGCGGGTGGGTTCTGGCCTGGTGGGGTGGGTGAGAGGGCACGGGCAGTTTACTGGAGATGAATGGGCACTTGGCTTATGACTTGTCACTGTCTCACGCTCTTCAAAGAGCACATTTTTTCGGAAAAGATACTATGAGATTGTAACAAGGCATGGCTGGCTTCTGTGAGAACAGGGCTCCCGCGGAGCTGGCAAGTGGGAGGCGATGGTGTGGGCTGGTTGTGCGAGGCACTGGGGATGGGAGAGATGGGAGAGCTGCATTTCTACAGAGAGATGGATTTCTGGGCCTGGTAGAAAAGATGGCGTTGCGCCTAGTTCAAAATGGTTTCTTATGGCAGAGCTGGAGGCTATAATGTATGGGTTATTTTCTATGGGCTGTGGTGCAACAGAATGCTAAACCCCCTTCCCAACAACGCTGCCCATTGTTCTCATGGCCTCCCCAGACCCAGTGTCTCCAGGCTGCCCTTTTCAAGACCCTGCAACAAACACATCACACATTCATATACACACCCACTTTTCTAATCCTTTATAAACAGCTTGACATTTTACAGGAGAACATCTCTGAGCTCTGCAAGGTATCTCTTTATCGTGATACTTGCTCCTCTGCTTGCTGAATCGGCTTGTTTTTTCATCCAGGTAAGGGTAGGTCACCTATTTACTTCTCTAGATTCATCGATTGTTTATCTCAAATGTTTTTTCTATTTCCACCTAATGTACCCTGTATTGTAATGTTCATTTATCTCAATGACTTCACCATTGTCTAATGTTTCAAGTATTTTGATCTCGAAAAATAGCACATTGCATCAATGTTCATTGTAATAGAATGGAATCTTTCGTGGTCCATGTTTGTAAGCCTGTTTCCTTTTGATGCATGAAAGTACATTCAATGGACAAGTAACACGTTACGATTTGCGGTATAACAATCTTTTCTTTAAGAAAGTTATCTCTGTGTTCAATTGACAAGGTTACACAGGTTTTCCTTCTTTGACTAAAACAAATATTGCATAGAAAGCTGTGATATAATTCCATCAATCACATGCATACAGTATTATTTTGTTTAATTATTTATATTTTTTTATACATATCTTACAGACTTTTCAAGAATGCAGCTTGTATGGTTTTCAGTTGCCCTTCTATGAGCCATGCAAAATGTCCAGGCAGAGTCCTGCAAACATTCCCGAAGGATATTGATTTAATATGAAGATGGGTTAAATATTGTGGTTTTTTCCGGTGGACGAGATTAAAAGTAGAGCACAGAATGTCTTGAAGGACGTGAGGGCTAATCGATTTCGCATCTGCAGCCTGCACTTTACCGACGATATGTACGAACAATCAAAGTACACAAAAAAGCATCAACCCAGAATTCTTCGCAAATTGGTTCCAAATCAAATGTATGTACACGCTTCCTGAGGTGAGTCCTACATGATGAATTAGCTGTGTTTGTTGTTATGTAGGACGATGGTCTGCATAAATAAGTATTATCTATGATCTCTCGATCTAATCAGGGTTGGTATTGAAAAGGTAACTTCATGAACGGATTGGAGCTTTTGGTGTATATTTACTTAAAAAGTGTCTTACTAATGTGTGCATAGTTACCAGATTATATAGAATTTTTAGTATAGTAGATTTTACTATACTACATCGGTCCCGCTTTCTGGAGCCTCTAAAGAATCAAGGAATTATGACCGTTAGAAAACAATGCTATAGTGTCCTTTAAAAGTCGTATAATGTTTTTGTAATCGTATGCTTGACATGTCCCGTTTTTTCGTAGAGCACACTGATGGAAGCACAGACCCTCACAAGTGACGAAACCATCAACACGTCCAGTGTCCCAATGGTGAGCCCTACCGACATGCACAAAGTGATATTCTCGAGAATTGGATCTGCCCTCATATCTAATACAACTTTAATTTTCCCTTGTACCACTTTATGACAATGCACTGAAAATGAAAGAGCAAGATTCTGCATCCATTTCTTTTCCAGAGTCAACATCATGTTCACTCGCCTATCAAGTAATTTTATTGTGCGTGTCCTTTACGAGAATGTGTTATGCCTGGAATTTCAAATAAAAATGTTTATGTGTGCTATCGGTTATTTATACTGAGTGGCATGTAAGGGTGTCTCTTTATATGTACCATTGTCTGCATCTGATTGTCTCAGTTCCATTTTGCTGTTTTCATCCTTACTAAAACAACTACTGTGTTACAGGGGGATGATAGAACTTCGACTACAATCACTTTCTCCATTGCAACCAGTCCAGAGTATGAGGTGTGCGTACTTACAGTTCCCTTGCAAGAATTAACGTAAATCCTACAAAGGATATTATTAGAGAGTGAAATGCATGTAACCATGCACCGTTTCAAACCTTTCTGATTTTGGTTCTAAAGTTACACTTCCTCTCTAATGCAGAATACATTATAAAATGTTTGAGGGCAACATTACAGTCAGTATGTTTTCCACAGTGATCTTTGATCAAGTAAGTACATGTGTCATCTCGAAAGGTTATCAGGTGAAATCTGAAATGTGTATTATGACTAAATAACGTGCACTGTTTGCGATGGTATGTGTGTAAGTGCTCTGTGCAAAGAAAGATTTTAATTTCCAGTATGATAGACTTTTTTTTAAATGAATATTCTATTCAAGGAAATTACACAAGGTGTGGAATTAGAAGAGGAGGCACATGGACCAGAAGAGAAGCCACAGTTTCAAAGAAAATCAAGAAAACAAGGGTAACGAACAAACAATTTTAGTTTTGTAGACGTTTTTAGGCTGGTGTTTTATTCATATAATGTTTTTGTTTTTGAAGTGGTATGTGCTGTTCGAATGCTATACATTGAGCATGTTTTTCAACACATCTCTTAGAGGCCCAGAAGGAAGAGAAGTATAAAGACACAGACAACAAATGAAACCAAAGATGTTGCTTGCCAAACAGATTTCACAATGGAGCAACTACTATTTGAGGGACAGTGTGGTCCAGTCAATAAGCAGATTTGTGATGCTATGCCCAATGGCCAGAAACTGAATGGAATGTGACCGACGAACCCTGCAAAGTGTCCGTGGACCATTGCTACCACATGACAACTTGACAAGATGAAACTGAATGCAATGAAGATGCATTGCAATTCCTCGCAGACCCCTTGACACAATCTACACCCACTAAAAATGTTCCACCAAAGAAAAATTCAATGTTACCTGTTTCTCCAATTTGTGTGGAAATATCACAACCTGAACTAACAGAGACTAAAGCTTTAACGCAATTGACAGAGGAACTTGCTAAAGATCTCAACTTCAGTTTGCCTAGTTTGGGCGATTTGTCCACCACAGTCGAGTCACAAACCACATTCATGCCGAACGATTTGCTAATAAAGGAGCAGAAATACATTGTATTCGACAGCGGCCTGGTAGAGGTTGTACAGATGCTGAAATGTGTCCATACATTGAGGGGAACATATGCAGGGAGCCATTGGTGAATGTGTCTCGTGTACTACAAGGCACCAACCTGAAAATCCAAGCCAGCAGCGTCCAGCTCCATAATACATTTTCATGGCCCGCTGAACCGATGCTGGGCAAAGTGCTAGCTGGAAATCTACTATGTTCAGCAGCTTTACTTTTCTGCGGGTCGACTAAGATTTCCAGTTTCTGTAAATTTGTTAGGGTTGAGTTCCTTGCTAAAAGCCAGTACTACAAATATCAAAGGGAATTCTTATTGCCCGCTATTAGTCAAGCCTGGAAAATTAAACAGATGTCAATTGAAAGCACATTCTCTGGCAAACGTTTCAGGCTAGATGGCGACGGACGTGTGACAGCCCCAGATTTTCTGCAAAGTACTGTACATACCACTTTCAAGACATGGAAAGTAAAATAATTGTGTGGCAATGGAGAAACATGGTTTCATCAAATCCGCCTACATCTTCAATCGAGGGGAATGCAAATAGACCTGATAGCCACTGACAGGAATGTTTCGATAGCCAATGCCATGCGAGAGCAGTTTTCACACATTTGTCATCAATTTGATGTATGGCACGTTGCCAAATCAGTCAATAAAATAATTACAAATGCTGGTAGATAAAAGGGTTCACAAAATATTTTAAAGTGGTGTCAGTCTATCAGATACCATCTTTGGTGGAACTCCAAAACTTTTGATCGGTCTGTTGAAATTCGACTTGGAAAATGGCGTTCATTGATGCACCATTGTTTCAATGTACACTCATGGACAGAAAAGCAACATTTCCACGAATGTGCACATGGACCTTTATTGAAGGAGCAGGAAATCAAGAAGAAGTGGTTGGTGCATTGTTCACCTCCACACAAAGCTGAGACCTGATGGGACTCACAGAATTTTGTCATACCGGAGATTTGGAGATGTTCCACAATATGTGCCTAAAGTACAGGCCCAAAAGGTTGCATTTCGGCATAGACGGTATGGAGGCCAGAACAAGACTAGCTGTATTTGAGCACAATGAGAACATTGGGAGGGAACAAGCGAAAACTGCAGGAAACTTCGGGATGCTTTGTTACCTCTTGACCTTTACAAAATGAGCCGAACAATGGGTGGCCAAGCCAATATACCAGGAAATGACATTTTGAATTTGTGAAAGATTTGACATTGAATGTGTTGGCCATGCATACTCATGGAATCGATCCTGAATTATGTTCCTCGGACACATACAATGCCAAAAAACATTGCAAACGAGACCTGTCCACCTGAAGCGGAACTTGTTGAAAAGTTGACTTCCCAATTTAAATGATTTGTAGCTGTCTTCAGAATCTGCTCACAATAACATTTTTGATATGTTCCCCAATGTTTGGACATTGTACATCAACAATCGAATTCTATTACACTCAATTTCAATGCTATAAAAAGTATTTAATTATGCAGATTAAATTTGATGTATGATTCATTAATGTATTTAGAATCCCTTCATTTATATTACTGGTCCTCGATCGATAAGACACACGTCTGTGGTTGCTATTGGTTATATATTTCAGAATAGAATTGCCCTAGCACACCGGTGCTGCACTGCCCATTTGCGTTGCTGAAATACTGATGGGCAAATGGATATTTGCCATCAGTCAAAGGTACACTGAGGCTTAGTGTCTGTCAAACCCTCTTCTAGACCCAAACCACATCCACACATGCAGTGATTGTCAGTGGTATTGAAGGCCTATGGTGGGTAAGATGTTCATAGCAATGATCAATCGCCTGACCTGTGTCAACCCCATAACTTCCAGAACGTTGTGCTTTAGCGGTGTATTATTTTTTCAAACACCTCGGCGAGTGGGCACCTTTTTACACACTCCCAGACTATTTCAGTCTTCAGGTGCGTGTGATTTTTTGGGTTCCCCATAGCTCTAAATAGCTCACCATAGTGTCCGAATTGTCTTTTCAAATGTATCCTCTTTGTCAACTCAGGGGCAATGTGCTCACCTTGGAAGCAAGACAACACAAAGCACCACAGGTTCGATCCCGGGGTCCGCGCTTAGAAACCTCTGGGTATTAAGTGCATTATAAATAACCTATAGTATCATATCAATAAGGGCCTGTTGTTGCTAGGTTGCCATACTGTGTGACTCTGTGTTTTGCTTTGCATTGGCTCCTCCCTGTGTCCTTCCCTTGTGTTCTACCTGCCACCTCCCCCACCCTTTCTTTTCTCTCTTCTCCCTACCTACTCTATGGTGCTCTCAGTCTCTCCTATCTTTTCTAACTGCTTCTCTATTGACTATCTTGCTCTCCTCACTAAATCTTGTTAGGAAGTTGTTTAAAAAGGACATCCTGGTCTCCAAACCAGGCCTCCCTATTGCTGATCCCTATACCAGTGTTTCCTCCATGGAAACCCTCACGACATCCTCTTTGTCGTTCACTCGCCAGACCTATTTATTGTCTTTCTTTATTTTGACTGTTTATCCTATGCACTCCACTGCCCCCTCCCCCTTTCCCCTGCACTTTTCACCCTTCCCTCCTCCCCTGCACTTGTGCGATCTCAATGTGACCTGGCCGGGTAAGATCTTTATCTCTGTCTTCCCTCTGTTCCCCCTCCCTTGCATCGTCACACATTGAAGCACTAGTGCATAGGCGCGCTATAAATGCCATATCATATCATTATATGATATCATGGTCTGTTTTGGATAAACACAAAAGGAATATTAAGTTACACCAGCCTTTCAGTGGCTTTTACTATAGGTTTTACTTACCTTGAGTGTAGCTGTTGTCCAAAAGTAATTTGAAGTAATGGCTTCCCCTACTCTGTGAACCAAAAAGCAACTGTAATGTAATATTACAACCCCAAGGTCCAACTGCCCTAAAATGACAGTTATCCAGAATACAATTCATAGTTTTATACTGTGACTATTATATGAGTATCATAAGATCAGAAAAATGTATTGTCCAATTCATTAGACTATGTGATTTCTTGCTGAGATTCACGGTACAACGGATATGTTCTACCAAAGGAATTCGATGTTGGCTGGGTTAGCCTGCGCGCACCAGCTATTTTCAGATTTCGAAAACGGATCTGCTGCCAAGGAGGTCACATCCTACTCGAATAGTGGGAACTAATTCTTCATCACCTCAGGCCTCTTACTGACTTGCTACGGGCTTCCAAAGAAGATACGCTTTTCGCTTGACCGTCGCGATTGTGCGCTTTTGCGCTCTACTGCAATGTTGAGCATAAGGCTACTGACTTCTCAGGTCCGCATTTGGAAGTCAGGGAAAGAAAAATTGTCTAACGCTCATCCATGCTTACCCTATGCACACGCACGGCCGATTGACACAAGGCCTAGTTGGATCATGAATACAACTAACTTGGTATGGGCAAGCAATGTAACCTGTCTCGCTTGAAAGTAGACAGGGCTGCCTCAGGTGGGATGGATTGTGTGAACGGACATGCATAAATTATAGAAGACGTGTGCAGTTGAAGGCTGTCCCCTGTTACGTTCACAACATAATGAATACAAACCTCCCGGGAAAGAAGCCAAAAGATAGCTTGAAGGGTTTAACAAGGTTCACTATTTCTGAAATAAAAAAATAATCATCAAAGGTGTCTGCTCTTCGAGAATGTTGAGACTCCAGAATTAATGATTTTGCCTGAATTACATCACATATAGGTTCATAACCTGCACTGGTGATGGGTACAACAGTATTCAAGATAGCGCAGCATCGGTGGATGCCAGCCAACAATTTGTTTATTTTTCAGGCGTATTTCGAATGCCATGTGGCTCAGCTGGTCTCATCGCTCCATGGAGTGAAGGTAAATTTGTGGGATGATGCTTGTGGGGATAGAAGTAATTAATCAGTTCGCACTGACGCGTCTTGTCCAGTATGTTTTATTATTGTGGCATTCTTTCACAAAAATGAAACCTACCACGCATACACGCAGAAAACAAGCTTCAATTGTAATTTGACTTTGGACGAACGGGAGCAATCGTTATGCTAGAAGGACAGAAGCTGTCAAATACCCGCAAAAATTATAACATTTACTATATTGAAAGTGGACATTGGAACATTTAGTTTCAATTTATGCAAACCATTGTTCTGAGCAGACACTCAGCGTTACGCCAAGAGAATGGAATTACCAAACATAATGTAAGTTGAACTATCCATAATAATTTTGCAATTAAAAATGGCATTTGAGCTGTATACATATGGAACAATTCAACGACGTGCGAATATGCCATTTGACCAAAATAGTGGACACATGCATGGACACCGTATATACCATGGCATATTTTAAAAACCAAGTTTGTAACTCACAATTTCTGTATAGTTTAAATAGGAGTGAGTAAATGTTTGATTTTTTGTCCGGTATTGGTTACTGAAATTGTTATGGGTTGTTAGTTGTAGCATATTGTGACGATTATTTATCAACTACCAGCAACCACAACCTACACAGATATATTGTATCGTTCTGCGAATGCCATAGTTTCCAACCTCCGCGGGGTGGCTTCCTCAATCAACAATGGCAGATACGCATAACCGCATAGTTTAGCATCACCAACATGTGGGACAATAGACCGGGACCGATATGCCCTTTGGCGGTACCAGCAACAAGGAGCAACCTGTCATTGTTTACGGTGTAGCAAAAAGCTGATGCCAAAGCATTGCGATTGAAGGTGCATCGAATCCACATCTTTATTTCGAAAGGAACACCATGTGCGTCATTATAAAATGTTGCCACTCTAACCTAAGGACACACAACAATTGGCCGTTGATCGCAATCAGTGGATCATGATAATGTGGTTTTGGAGCGTTCTTTGTTAAATAAAAGCACTTGCGAAACTGCAGATTACTGATGTTTTCTTTAAAAATATTGTTTTTAAATCTGATTTGGGACGCGCTGTGAGAGGATGTGTGTGTTGATCTTCTGGGTTCTGCGTTAACCAACATTATGATGTGGGTGATGACTGGGCGCGTTTAGCTACGCTGCCACTAATGTCATGAAAATAGGTGGAGCATATCGTTTAGAATGTCAGCTTCAGGGGCGGGTGATATGATTTACTGCCGCGAGGGCACTTGAACCTAGGGCGAAGCAGCAACGGATAAGATTAGCACAAGATGGCTGCACCAACCCATTGTTTTCACATGTGTAAAAGTGAGGAAACCAAGGTAAGATGCATAGAAACGTTTTTTATGATCGATTACAGCATGCTGAAAAACACATGCCCGAACAATCGGGACAATAAAACTTTTGAGCACACTTTCCCTTTAAGTCATGTGCCTTCTTCCTGTTTGCCAATGCCTCTCAACTCTTCTGATGCTGGGCTACTGGCATGCGGACAGATGGCAGCCTTGGAAAAAGCCTGCGGAACATGAGCGCTACTAACCCCACCTCTGAGACTTAAGCACGTTGATCAAATAATATGGGTGCTTCAAGGGGCGTGGCTTGGCTTCTGAAAAAGATGACTGTGTGAGCAAGGATCCAATGTCCTGCCAGGAAAAATATACAGTATTATAAGTTTTAGTGCCAACATAGGCACTATCTCTGGAAATCAAGCCACCAGGGAGGAAAGTCACAGGGATAACAGAGTGGCAGCACAAGTATCGGTATAATGCAAGGCTCATGGGACATGGATTTCCACATGTTCAGTTTACTGTAGAATGTTACAGAGGAGATCTGGTAAATACCTAGGAGCAACCCCTGGCAGCAACTCTACAAAGTGTAGAAAGAACAAATCACTCAGGAGGAGCATAAATATACGGGCATGTTTGAATGCTGAGCATCGATAAACAGCATAACTGTGCAATAGTTTATGGTGGCACTTGCTACTTGTGTAGATTGTGCTGTATAATTGACACAGTGAAAGAAATGACCGACAAACTCACCATATAATTAACTACTTTAGAAGAAGAAATTAAAAAGTTTGTGCCCCTAGAGTCCTTTAAGAAACGACTAGATGAAATAATCAAAGAAATGACTGATTTCAAAGACCAAACTGTAGGTGACAGAATGAGAAGGTTGAAGAAGGTTGAAGAAACACTGCTCTGATTTCAAACATGAAAAGGCATTTAGATACACACAGGATGTGCCGACACAGTTTAACAATGCTGCACCAAAAAATAAGCAGCATGTACACTTCATTAAGACATCTTTCAGTTCACCTAGTTCAGGAGATGACAACTCAGCAAACAACTCTATTCAAACTAATATAAATAGAGGACAATCACGAGGCAGAGGGAGGTTCAACAATAGACACAGGCCACAACAACAGAATTTAAATCAAAGAAGCAGAGGCCCATCCGCATCAAATTGTTTAGACAGGGTTCAGATGGCATGGGAGTACGAACGCAGCCAAACAAGAAGTCGGACAGCCTATTCATTAACCTCTCTTCTTATTCTACTACAATAGATGAGATCTCAGTATTAGAAAAAGGATTTGGTTTTGTACCCACAACTAAGTACGAAAGCGTCACGACAAGAATAGAGATTCAACAGCTTATACGAAAAATACACCTCAAACAATATTTCAAAGACAACCCGTTTGAGGTAGAAAATAATAATAGTGGTCTTCACAGACCTTCATCTTTTAGTCCACCAACGACCAGCTGTAGCCCAGAATCGATAGTATTTGAAAACAGAATTCTGTCAGAATTAACCATAGTAGAAACTAAGATTGAGAAAGAAGACTTCCATAACTGTTCTTAAGAAACAACACATAGCATTCAATTAATTAAAGACAAAATAAGCAATTATCATAAGAAGGGGGAGCCATAGTACTGCAAACCCGAGTTGATTATATTGATGAATGCAATAGACAACTTGGAGACACCTCTTTCTATAAGTTGTTAGTAGCAGACCTGACAGAAAAACCTCAAACGCTGATAGCCAACAAAGTTGAAAAACCATGTGGCCACTAATGGAATACTAAAAGAGAAGCTGAATACTTGTCAACAAACAATCCTAACATACCTAAAATGTTGTCACTTTGCCAAAAGTCCATAAAACATTAGACAAACCTCCAGAAAGACTGATTGTGTCAGGCACACGATCAATATTAGAGCCACTAGCCAAATTTGATGATCATTTCCTAAAGGGATTTGTAATAGAAATGCCAACTTACATACAAGATACTACCAGTGTTAACTTATTATTAATTTGGTAGAAGAGTACCCTTTTGACAGTCAAAGTGATATACTAGTTGGTATAGATATAATCTCTTTATATACTAAGATCCCACAGGAAGCAACACTGAATATGGTGGAAGAACTCTTATTTAGCAAGAGAGAAGAAGGAATGACTCCGAACTCCTTCATTATGTGCTGTACTAATGTGGCTTTGACAGAAAGTTATTTTCTGTTTAATAACACCTTTTACCAACAGATTCATGGAACTACCATGGGGTCAGCTGTTGCACCAACATTAACTAACTTATACGTAGAGGCTTGGAAAGAAGTAAAATTCGAATGAATGATAATCCATTCAATGACCAAATGAGACTCTGGAAAATGAGACCCTTCTCCCTCCCACCCAGAAACTGGGAGCCATGCCACAGCAGAACTCATCCAGCAGACCCATCCACGCTCCATGTCTTCATCGGGCTGCAGCACGCATCATCACTATTGATTCATTTTGCCCATACAAGGCTCCTCTAGCCTGTTCTCGGCTCTCCTTTGCCGTGCCGCACAAAATTCAAGCAGCTGCCTTCCTAAAATGGCCCGTCTGATATGTTGTTGTTACATTGCGTAGCAACAGGCTCTATTTGTGTAGAGAGCATCCGCCGGCAGGCGGATGCCGGCCCTCTCGTCGGAAGGCCAGCGAAAGGCAAGGCCCTGTTTGCCCCTGTTAGCGCACTGGTGCGCACTTAAAACGCTGCAGTGCACTGCTGCGACCTAGCCTACAGGCCTTAAGGAAATTGCTTCTCATCTGCCCATGACAGCAGATCGGCTAACCCATAACAGTCTGACCTGTGCTGAACCGTAGGACACGTCCCACTCGCGGGCTAACTTCGCCTATGTACCCTGGTCCCAGAAACATTGTGCCAAATAATCTGCTAACACGTGCCCTGCAACCGATCTTGATCCCTTACAATCCATGACCAAATGCACCACTTATTGGAAGTACACCCTGAATTCAACAGCAGCACTCATCAGCAGACAATTCTGGTATGCTTATCTATTGTTTCTCACTACGCTGGGTAAGGCCGTCCTGAATCTATTACTGCTACTTTTTACATGTATAGTTTAACATAGCTCCTAGTTAAATGCTAAACATGCTAACCCTTCGCATTTCCTGCATCCCATACCTACTCTAGCATTGGTTGTGTGACCCCCCTGTACTAGCCCATTGCTATAGATTGTGCATTGCAAGATCTAGTCCTCTACCATTGATTGTGTGAACTAGCCCATTGCTATAGATTGTGCATTACCTGTACTACCTTTACTAGCCCACTGCTATAGATTGTGCATTGCTAGTGCCAGTCCTCTACCACTGACTTTGTGAACTAGCCCATTGCTATAGATTGCGCATTACCTGTACTATACTAGCCCATTTCTATGGAGTGTGCATTGCTAGATCTAGTCCTCTACCACTGATTGTGTGACCTATACTGGCCCATTGCTATAGATTGTGCAGCCCAAAATAACACCCCATCTCAGCATGGGATCACTAAAACACATAACACTCACGATGGCCTCTATCCTCCCTCTCTGCCTTAATATAGCACCATCTATGCTCCCTCCTAACACCTGGGCCAAACTACCACTCACGATGGTTTTAGGAACGCCTCCCCTTCCTCAACCATCACTATCACCAGCAGACTGGATCGCCAAGTTTGCCACCCCTCCTACACCTCTCAAACCCTGCCCCACCTATCTTAGAAATTCTAACCTAGGCTACCGTACCAACACACCCAACACCCTGAATTTTGGCATATCTTGCCCCTTGCACGTGAGAAATGCCCGACTTAGTTCATGCACTCACTCCAAGCATTCACCTACTAAAATTACCCATAAAAAATATGGCAAAGCTCCAACCAAAAGCACACAACTACCCCAAGTGGACAAACATAATAACCTCTCCCCTGATTCACCAGGCAATCGATCACCTGTGATCTCAGCAGTCCCGGCCGCTAGTACACTAAAAGGCGCCGTCATCAACGCTCGCTCCTTAGTCGCCCACTCTCCTGACATGGCAGATGTGATCACATCAAACAATCTGGACTTCCTAGCAGTAACAGAAACATGGCTACACCCCGCTGCTGGACCTGCTCTTTCCATTGCTGTCCCTGATAACTACTCTATCTTCAGAACGGACAGAGCAACGGGACAGGGGGAGGAGTAGCAGTCATCGCCAAATCCAACTTAAATATCAGAGCAGTCAACAACATAGATATGCCATCTGCTGAATTATTATCGTTCAAACTCCCACTTTCCAGCTCTAAAACCATTATCTTCCACCTGGGGCTATCACCTGCTTCGAGGAAGACATCTCCCATCTACTTACAGCTAATACTATACTAGGTTCCCAAACCACCATATTGGGCGATTTCAACCTCGGCCTACAAGACCTTAACGACACAAATGCCACAGCAATCAATGGCACTATCACACAACTAGGCTTGACACAGAACATTAACAAATCCACACATATTAAAGGCAGAACACTGGACTGGCTCGCTGAAGTCAACTGCAACATCTCAGTGACTGACATTACACCTTGAGCCTGGTCAGATCACCATTTTATTTCCTTCACTATACCCATAGCTACACAAAAGAAGGAACACATTACAATATCACCATGGATAATCTGAGACCACTGATAAAACCTATCACCTCCATAAAGGGCAACTCCACCAACTCTTATGCCACATCATTAGTCGACCTTTACAACAACGCCCTGGAACAAGCCCTGAACAAAATAGCTCCTTGTAAGCTAAGAAAGACTAAACCCACAGCCCATGTGAACAAATGGTTCTCGGCAGAATTAAAGCCCTGAACAAAATAGCTCCTTGTAAGCTAAGAAAGACTAAACGCACAGCCCATGTGAACAAATGGTTCTCGGCAGAATTAAAGGCACTACGCAATCTCAAGAGAACAGCTGAATCCAACTGGAGAAAAGCCCTGTCTCTCACTACCAAAACAAAATTCTCCCTGCAGCATCCGCCTATAAATACACTATTATGAATGCCAAAAAAGAGATCTTTAATACTAGAATACACAATGGCAAATCGGGCACGAAAGAGCTCTTCTACATTTTACGAGAACTGGAATCCCTGTGCCCCCAACTGATGATTGCATCAAGGACAAAACCTGGTGCAACAACATTTAACAGGCTCTCTCAAATAAAATAGCCTTACTACAAGCTAAAATAGAAGCCAAAAAAGCCAGCCTTATGCCCAAAGACTATCCCGACAACCAGCACATCCCTCAACCCCCTGATTGCCCCCTTTTTCACTTCTCTCCCATCATAGAGGAGGAAGTAATAAATATAATAGCAAGTCTAAAACCTTCTAACTGCCTAGGCGACCTATGTCCTGCCTCAGTCATTAAGGATGGAGCTAGAGACCTGGCCCCCTTCATCCCATTTCTGATTAACACCTCGTTCAAAAATGCAACTGTCCCAAACAATCTCAAAGAGGCTTGGGTCTTACCGCTGCTTAAAAAGCCCAACCTAGACCCCAACACTCCCACCAATTATAGGCCCATTACTACAGTCCCATTCCTCCTAAAAATTATTCTAGACAGAGTAGTTTACCTCCAAATACAACAACATTTGGAGAACAATAACCTTCTAGGACTGCGACAATCTGGCTTTAGACCTAGGCATGAGACGGAAACAGCCCTCCTAGATCTAAAAATCCAAATGGATGAAGCTAAAGAAAAGGGCAAGTTGGCCATCCTGCTCTTGATGGATCTGTCTGCAGCCTTCGACTTTGTCGACCACAAACTTCTCACCGAACACCTCTCCTCGGCTGCTGCATTCTCTCAGGATGCCACCAATTGGATTCGGTCCTTCTTATCGGACAGAAAAACCAGGGTCTTCTCCCTGTCTGGTGGCGCTGCCGCCGACCCTGTCCCAATCCAATGCAGAGTCCCCCAATGCTCATGTATCTCCCCCACACTTTACAACATCTTCACCAAGCTCCTCTTCGACCGTCTTGACAACTTGGGTGTCACCTACACTAATTATGCAGATGACACCAGGTCCTTATTGACCTCACGGGGAGTTATGTTGAGGATGCTGCTAAACTGAACGAGACCTATCTTCAGATCCAAGCATGGATGGTCACCCATAGCCTCTGCTTAAAAGACGATAAGACGGAACTGCTAATTGTCGGATCACAGAATTGCCTCAACAAACTGGATTCAAGATACCAATCCTTCTCCAATGATGGCAACATCATAAAAGTGTCGAAAGAAGTCAAAACATTGGGGGTGTACCTTGACTCTACACTTTCTCTTAAAAAGCAAATTAACACCACCATCTCAGCTACAGCCTATACCAACAAATTCATAAATGCTTGCAAACCATTCCTTTCCACCAACAGCCGCCTTACACTGGCTAGAGCCCTCATACTGTCCAAGTTGGACTATTGCAACACCCTATTCCTGGGCTCCACTAATAACAACCTGAACAGACTACAAATAATCCAAAATAATGCTGTCTGCTGTGCTCTCAATCTTCCACGCAAGGCACACATAACCACACTCAGAAAGGAATCCCACTGGCTCCCCATCCGTGATAGAATTAAATAGTGGACGTTGGTCATTACTCATAAATGCCTATACCAGACGGCCCCAGGCTACCTCTCAGCCAAATGCACAAGACAGAATTCCACCAGACCTACCAGATCACCTTACCTTCACCAACTCAATATACCAAAGTTTAACCTGAAAACAGCTGGGGGAATTAGCTTCCCTGTACAGGCAGCCAAACAGTGGAATGCATTGCCCACGGCTATAAGAGCCGACACCTCATTCTGGTCATTTAGAACCAAAGTCAAGGATCTGCTTAGCACCCAACAAAAATCAGACTAAGGCTCTTAGACTTTCCTAACAGATCTGATACCGCACTTATGTTTCTGAAACTATTCTATTATCCGCCTGATCAATCAAATGTATGTTATGCGTACTGCAAACCTAATTGTAACTGCCCTGTCATAATATACTACGCTTCTCCCAGGACCACTCTGTAACCAGATCCTTCAAACCACACTGGAATGTACCATTCTCACTTACTTGTATGTGCAACATTCTGTAACCACTGCTGTACTTAAAGAATTAGCGCCCAGCTACCCGAGAGTTCGGCAGTGCTTTACAAATAAACAAACTAGACTAAACTAAACTAAACATGAATGATGTGCTGTTGATTTCGCACGGAGATGATACTAGTTTACAGGCTTTTTTCGAATGGCTCAATAACCAAAATCGTTTTTTTGAAATTTACCAACAATAGCAATAAAGAGAAGATTGATATCCTAGACATTACAATTTATGTAGACACCCAAAAGAAGATTCTCAAGGTAAAACCTTTCCATAAACAAATTGATAAGAACTCACTACTTGTTTATAACAGCTTCCCTCCAAAACATATACGTGACCTTTTCAGTCAGTTTTTACGTTTAAAACGTAATAGCACGAATACGGTTGAGTTCGAGAATGAAGCACAAGTGTTAAGCATCAACTTAAAGGATAGAGAACATCCAAAAAAGATAATTAAGAGAGCACTAAAACGCACTTCTAATAACCATTTTGAAGCATTATTAGAATACCGTGACAGAAAGGATAAGAATGAAAAAATGGTGTTTGTAAGTACTTATAACTCAAAGACAAATCAAATAAAAAAAATAATAACAATAAACTGGCATATTTTGTCAAAAGGATTAAATCCAGTACAAGCACCTAGATGTGCATATAGAAGAGGTAAAAACCTTAAGGAAATGTTAAAATGTATGATGTCCCAGAACACAAAGTGAACAAAAAACCATTACAGAACAATGGGGAATAAATAAACCAGTAGGACACAGTGCATGCAGTAGCTGCACATGCTGCGCCCAGACAGACAGGACAACAGAAGTAGACATAGGGCAGAAAGACCTATGGCAACAACAGAGTTTTACTAATTATAATAATATGTGGTTAAGTTATGTAGTATGGTGTTCCTGTAGGAAAATATACATTGTTAAACAGAACTTAAAGTCAAAATATGCATAGGAGAACGTAGGAGTTTTATAAGAAATAATGTACTCACTGCCCCTATGGTTGGACATTTCATCACAGCTGGCCACAATTGTGATTAATTGAAATGGTCAGTAGTGAGAAACATCCATGTTAATTACAAATAATAACAACATCGATAAAAAAACATTAACAAAAGAGGAGATGTGTTTGATTTTCCTGACCGACAGCCATCAGACAGGAATGAATGAACACTTAGATTGGCAAAGTGAGTAAGCAAAACAACAATACAAAGTAAACACAGAATGATAACAATCATGTTAAGGATACACATAAACGATTATGAAGATTAACAAAATAGCCCTTTCAAATTTAAACTTACAGAGTTGACATCCACAAGGCATACCTCTTTATCAAACCTAATATCATTTGAAAACTATCGACAGTCAAACCTTATAAGATGGCCACCCTATTGTACTGCACAAACTAACTAATAGAAACAAATGACACACTACTTATAGTCGAATGTTGGAGCATGCATGCGTCAGGAGTTGCAGATACGGTCCTGAGAGTCTGTGCATGAACGGTGGAAAAGAGAATACTATTCAAGGTAAGAACTCCACATAACGCACTTTCAAATACAGCCAATTATGTTAATAAATGTGACACGCATAGACAACAGGAGCCAAGATTGTAAGTCACTCAGCCACTGTTCTCTTTTTCACAGAACCCTACTCCACAAATGGTCCAGCAAAGCTTGCTACGTGCAAGTACATAACGTTGTAACCATACAACGAATAAGGCCATTGGGAACAATACCCTGACCTGCTGGGCATCCTAATATACATCGAATCTGGCATATAACAAGAAGTAAGTGTTAGGCAGAATCACATGCAGTAACCTTTGGGAACACTGCAGGCAATTAGGACTACAAGTGTAAGCACAATTTCACCTTTGGTGCAAGCCTGTACTACACAGTAAAGTGGTAGCGATGGCTGGGCAGCCAGACTTATCTCAAGAGTTTAAGTGAGCGGTAGAACAAGTTACACAAAGGACCAACCAATACAGTGATTCAAGCAAATGACCCTTAGACCCCTACTTCTTCAGGCTGCGTGGAGTTACTTATTCCTTCTTACCCATTATCCCCACTTAACTTCGCGCTACTACTTGAAACTCATGTGTAATATATTCGGCCTGTGAGTCTAAGCGCTCCACGGAGTGTAACTCTCTGTAATCTGTATATTTGTACATTTGAATATTGTTATAACTATATAAGCTGCTATATTCGCACATTGCATAATCTTGTAACTACATAAGCCTCTATATCATATTTGTATATATCTGCATACTGTATAACTATGTAAGCCTTGCATTCTCATACTGTGGCGCCCTATTAATTACGGGTCTGGTGCGCGTAACAAGTGAATAAACAAACAAACAAACAAACAAACACTTACTCAAGGTTTCTCAGTAAAAGAATATACATTTATTTACTCAATCATTTATAACACATTACACTAGCACAAGCAGCTCAATATCACACACTAATTCACCACAAAAATCCAACCGGTAAGTAACTAAACAAGTTTAGATCAAAAATAAAGTGTGCGCAAAATGGCACTTTAGATACTTAGAAAGGCAGGGAAAAGACAAGGTTATAAGAATCGACCGCCCAAATACAATCATAGGCAGGGCCAAGGGTTCAGGTTAAATACAACCAGCAATTCTTCTCAATAGGCCTGGGCCAAAATCAATGGTTCAGAGTCTTTTGTATAGGATGGCACAGCTCTGGTATGTAACGGTTAAGTCTTGGATTTTTAAAGGATTTGGCTAGGCGAAAGTTTGACGAATATTAAGGGAAGTACAAGCCTTCGTAGTTGAGGAAAGTTTCACGCACTTTCTCGATGTCCGAAAAGATTTCCGGACCGCGTTTGCACAGTACCTTTTAAATGAAGAAAGCTGTAGGTGAGGCAGTTGTTCCTGGCAGTTAGAGCAGATCTCACTGTTCCTGTGCTTCAGTCGTGGAGACAAGAAGCAGGATGTTGGGAGGTTCCTGCACTGCTCAGGGAAGAGGCCAAAAGCTGTAGCAAGACGTCAGTTTAAGGTGTGAGTGCCTTAAAGTCCCCCTTAAAGTCCCCCTGGTTTCCTTCCCTCTGGCTATCCGTTTTTCAACAGCACTCTGATGACAATTCGACCAGAATAGGATGGTGTCCAGATGACTTGCGAGTTGGTTGTTCCCAACAAACTCAAGGGAAGAAGTTAACCTTGAAGGGCTTCTCTGTCGTCGGAGTTTCAGGCAATTCGGACCTGCAGACGGGCTTCACCGGGCGTCCAAGAGTTGCAGCAGTCCTCTTCCTTCCTCTCCTCTTCTGTTTTTTCGTTCCAGTGGTCGACTCTGCTTTCCAAGTCCCAGAGACCTGCTTTTAAACAGTTTTCCCCCCATTCATTCAGCCTGGCTGTCCCTCATCCAGCAGGGTGGCTGTCTTTGGTGGACAGCCAGCCAGCTAATCACACCAGAGTGCATTCGGGTCTCCTAGGAGACTAAGCACAGGGAGTTTCTGGCACCTCCCTCACATCCTGTCAACCAAAGACACTCTGGCACCAGAGGAGGGCTTCAGCACAGAATCCCGCCAAAGGGCACGAACAAAGGGACCAAACCTGGTTTGGCGCGCAGAGACAAACACAAGAAGGACATTTCCTAAAAGAAATGGCGAAAAAGGTTGACCGGAGTCTGTTTTTACAGATAGGTCTTGGGCGCCATATTGAAAAACATAGCTACCCTTGATTTTCAGCTACCGTTTATCTACCGTTGTTAGCGGTCGGGAAAAATCACGGTAGTTGATCTAAACCACTGCCACCAGCCATTTAAAGTACGAAAAGGTAACATTTTACTGTTAAATGAGTGTTTTGACTCAGGGGAAGCTAAGCAACCCCTAAAGCACTCTGTATTAAGATAGCGTGTGCTGGGTCAGTAAATTTAAAGAGACGAGTAAAGCCAATTTAACTTTACATACTCTGGGAGACAGTAGTGAGTCCGAGAGAAGGTATTTAAACCTTGGGGAGTCTCAAAGACACCCATGTGCCACTGCACTGAAGGTGCTGTGTGACCCACAGAAAAAGATGATGCCATGGAGTTTGTTTAAAACACCATATCCAAAGAACACACAAGTACAAAACACATCAAAATACATGAAAGAGTGGGGAAAAAAAGGCACACACCCTTTCCAGGTAAAAAATTAAATCCCAGAAATCCAGCAAAGTTTCTGGGGGTCTCAAAAGGTAAGGGAAATCAGCAGATTTGGAGAATTCTCCCTAACACTCGTCCCCCCCAGACTAAGGACAGGAGGATTTAATCCACTCCTGGATGAATCTCCTTACTCCAGTCGGTCAAACATCCTGGAGAGACCATCAGCATTTTGGTGGTGACAACCTGACCTGTATTCAATGGTAAAATGAAACCCTTTCAGCCTAATTGACCATCTAAATAGTTTTGGGTTTTCCCCTTTCATTTGCATCAACCATCTCATGGGTTGGTGGTCAGTTTGAATCACAAAAGTAGATCCATACAAGTATGGTCTAAACTTCTTCAATGACTACACAATAGCTAAGCATTCACGCTCAATGGTTGCCCGCCTTGTTTCTGGTTCCATCAGCTTCCTGCTGATGAAGCAAATGGGGTGCTCCCTACCTTTCTCATCCAGTTGACTAAGGACTGCACCTATACCTGTGTTTGAAGCATCATTCTGGACAATGAAGGTTTGGTTATAGCCAGGAGCTCTTAGGACTGGAGCTTGACAAAGGGCTTTCTTTAGGCCTTCAAAGGCTTGAGTGCACTCCTCATTCCACCTGACCTTTTTAGGGAATTTGGGAGAGGAGATCACATTCAAGGGAGAAGCTATGGTCCCATAGTTCTCAATGAAGTTCCTATAGTACCCAGTGAGGCCTAGGAAGGCTCCCAATTGGGTTTGTGTAGTAGGGGTGGCCCAGTTTTGAACAGCTTGCATTTTGCTAGGCTATGGCCTTATTTCACCTCCTCCTACCTCATGTCCAAGGTAGACCACTTTACTCTGACCAATTTGACATCTACTAGCCTTTATGGTCAGATGGGCCTGCTGAAGAGCCTGTAAAACATATCTTAAGTGGTTAACATGTTCTTTCCAAGTAGGGCAGAACACTGCAATGTCATCCAAGTATGCTATGCAGAGGTCCTCCATTCCATTCAGAACCTGATTAGCCATCCTTTGGAATGTAGCAGGTGCCTTCTTTAGTCCAAAAAGGCATTACCTTAAACTGGTAGAGGCCTGCTGGGGTTGAGAATGCAGTTTTCTCCTTGGCGTGGTCTGTCAGTGCTATTTGTCAATAGCCTGAAGTTAGATCAAATGTAGTGAGGTACTTGGCTGAACCAAGTTTGTCCACCAGTTCATCTGTCCTTGGTAAAGGGTGAGCATCAGTCTTTGTGACTGCATTAAGAGCTCGATAGTCCACACAGAATCTCAACTCCTTGGATCCTGCCTTTGGTATTAGAACAACTGGACTATACCATGGACTGGTAGAGGTCTCTATTACTCCGAGATCAAGCATCTTGTTGACCTCCTCTTTTATGTGTGATCTTACATGATCTGACATCCTGTAACCTCTGTTTTTGACAGGTAAACAGTCACCAGTTTGAATATCATGCTAGCCCCAGGGGGTCAAGCCTGGTGATAGTGAAAACAGGGAGGCAAACAGACTTAACAGAAATTTGCACTCCTCCTGTTGTTCAGGTGTCAGATTAGAAGAGAGATTAACTCCTTCTACTTTCTCATCTAAAGGCTGGCCTCTGAGTAGTAGGTCAGTTAGAGGTTCACTCTCATCCTCCTCTTGAGCTGAAGCTAGAGGCAAAGCTCCTACTTCTGGTCTCGAGACATAAGCTTTTAGACATTTGGTGTGAAAGACTCTGGGAGCCTCCTTAGGATTGCCCAAATCTACCAGATAGTTGACTTCTCCAGGTTTACCCAGAACCATGAAGGGGCCTATCCATTTGTCCTGTAAGGCTCTCTGCCTCGTAGGTACCATAACTAGAACTAGCTGGTCTTGAGAAAACTCAACCATGTTGGCCTTCTGGTCATGCCAATGCTTTACCAGAGCCTGACCTGCTTTCAAGTTATCTGAAGCTTCTGTCATCATGTGTGTCATTCTCCTTCAGAGACCTAACACATAGTCAGTGACTCTCACTGGCTTGGGGGAAGGAGCACTCTCCAACCCCTCCTTAATTAGGGTCAATGGGCCTCTAACTGGATGGCCATAAAGAAATTCAAAGGGACTAAATCCAACTCCCTCCTGAGGAACTTCTCTATATGCAAAGAGAAGGCATGGTAGTAGATGGTCCCACTTTCTTCTAAGGGGTTCCTCTAAACCACCTATCATGCTCTTCATTGTACGTTTAAACCACTCTACCAATCCATTTGTTTGTGGATGGTAGACAGTTGAGAACTTGTAAGTTACTCCACAGTTTTTCCACATAGCCTGCATGTAGTGGGACATAAAATTGGATCCCCTGTCAGAGATAACTTTCTTAGGAAAACCTACTCTGGTAAAAATACCAAGTAGGGCCTTAGCCACAGCCTGAGCTGTAATAGTTCTCATCGGTATTGCTTAAGGATACCTAGTAGCATGGCCTACTACAACCAGGAGAAACCTGTTTCCTGAAGATGTGGGAGGGTCTAAGGGACTAACAATGACGATTCCTACCCTCTCAAAAGGAACTCCCACCTCTGGGAGAGGCACCAAGGGTGCCACATTCTTGGCTCCACTCTTGCCAGAGGTTTGGCAAGTGTGACAGCTCTTACAGTACTTGTCTACATCTGACCCAAACTTAGGCCAGTAGAAGTACAAAGAGAGCCTTTCCTTGGTCTTCTCGAAACTCAAGTGACCAGCCAAAGGTATCTCATGGGCTAACTGTAGGAAGTGGAGTCTACGTTCAAGTGACACTACAAGTCTTCTGTAGTCCCCTAGGATAGACTCAGTCGGTTCACTGTAGAAGAGGCCATCTTCCCAGTACAACCTATGCTTCCCTGGCTCTTGCCCATCCATCTGGAAAGCTGCCTGTTGGCGAAGACCTTCAAGAGTAGGACACTCCCTTTGACCTCTGCTGAAGTCTGCTCTACAGGGTCTACCTTCTGCCAGTAAATACTGCAGCTCAGGATGGTCTGCAGGATCCAGATCTCCAACAGGAGCAAGGTCCTCTTCTAGCTCTGACTACTCAGCAGCTGATTCAACCACACATGGTTGTTCCATACACTCAGCCTCAGCTGGTAGAGGGATCACAGGTGTGATCTTGGACAATCCTCTCAGAGATGTCCTTGTTGGTAGCGCAGGAGTGCTGGCTGGTTTCTTCCTGGAGGTTTTAGGTTGCTCCTTTTCCTCCTTCTTCCTAGAAATTGCAGTCAGTAAGTCCTGTGGACTGGGAGTTATAGTTTTCTCTATAATCTCCTCTTGATAGCCCCTTAAGGTACTCTCTCTGGCCATCCTTGTCTGCTCCTGTTTCCTTTTGCTGGGAGGCCTGGGGGTGCTTGATACAACTCCAAGAAATTGTAAGTAATTCCCCAACAGGACTCTCCCAGGTACTTCACTCTGCACACTTACAGGTATCTTGACAGTCATATCATTCCACAGGATGAGAGCTGGTAACTGTGGAATCATTTGGACAGGGTCTCCAGCAAGCTTAGTTAGGAATGTGGGTGCCTTAGCAACATCCCCTTCCTTGAAAAATGATTAATCAACTACAATTATGCTGGCCCCAGTGTCTCAAATGGCAGGGTTCTCCTGACCATTGACAAGAACACTGTCTTTGTAATACTCTTTAGTATTGTCTGGAATAGAATTATACACATCTAAGTTCTGTTGTTCCCACAGACACAGGGATACTAAAGAAACACTGGCTGAGAATTTCATGGGTTCCTCAGCCAGTACATCTGGGATCCCCTTTCACATGGTCAGTTGACCCACAGGCATAACATTTACCAAATGTCTTTATGAATGGGGGGTTGTTCAGACCTCCTTCCGGTTTGTCCCCAGAAGGTACACTAGCCTGATTTGGTTTTCCCTGTGGTTTACCCTTGTTATGTTTGGGGCCCCCTTTTGGATTGGAGGTATTAGAATTCGCCTTGTTGTCTTTTTTGTGCTGCTTTCCCTCATCCTTTTTCTCAGTTACCCCAGAATCCTTGTGAGTAGCTCTGTTGGCAACCCACAAGTCAGCAGCCCTTGCTACCTTCTTTGGATCAATTTCCTTAGAGTCAGCCAAGTGCTGTCTCAGCTCAGGAGAGCAGGCATCATAAATAGACTCCAACAGAAACAGATTCCTTATACCTTCATAAGTGTTAACTCTGTAACTCTTAACCCATCCATCTAGGTTTTTCAAACATTTGTCACCAGGTAGCCCAAGGGGTACCATCATGCTTTTTGAGGGTTCTAAACCTCTTAAGATACTGAGAAGGGGCCTTCCCAAATCTAGCTATCAAAGCTAGCTTCACAGTTTCATACTCCCTTCTGTCTACATCCCCCAACTCTATTACCACATCTGTTGCAACAGGGGGTAGCCTAGAAAAAAGCCAATGAATCAGCTGATTCCCTGTAATGTCTTCAATCCCATGGTTACATTCAAAAGCAGCCAACCAATCCAAAATATCAAGCTTAACCTCATACAAACTTACTGCATTTTTTGGGAATGCAAGGCCTCTTAGGACTGGAAGACCTAGAAGACTCTGAGAGAGAACCAGTTTCAACAGACAACTTTTTCATCTCTACTGCATGGTTCAATTCCATCTCTCTGACTTTAAGTTCTTGATGTTTGCATTCAGTTTGAGCTTGGATTCTTTTAAACTCTAACTCAAGTCTCATTCTTTCTAAAGAGACAAATTCAGGACTTAATGTTGGACCTGGTGGGGTCCCTGTGGTCAGAGGTTGAGGCCTATGAGCAGGTTGAGGGAAAACAGGGCCTACATTTGAAGACTCTTCTTCCTCTTCTAACTCATCTATACCATTTGAGTTACTCTCAGAAACAGTATCATCCACATCAACATTTTCCACATTTGCTGCAGGTGTGGGGGATTCAGACCCACTCCTCAGACTTTGGTATTCTAACAACTTTTCTATCAATTCAACCTTTTTACCTTTTACAGTGAGATTCCTAGCTTTACACATATCTCTCAGTTGATCAACAGTTAAAGTCACTAGGGTCTCCTGTTTGTAGCTTTCCATATCAGTCATGATGAAACAATTGCTCTACTAGTGTTGCTTAGCCTTGTGAGGATTATTTGAACAAAAGTAAAAGTAGCACTCTAAATGTAACAAGTATACTTTATCCTCACCGCTGTACACAAGTGTTAGGCAGAATTACCTGCAGTACCCTTTGGGAACACTACAGGCAATTAGGACTACAAGTGTAAGCACAATTTCACCTTTGGTACAAGCATGTACTACACAGTAAAGTGGTAGCGATGGCTGAGCAGCCAGATTTATCTCAAGCGTTTAAGTGAGCAGTAGAACAAGTTACACAAAGGACCAACCAATACAGCCATTCAAGCAAACACTTACTCAAGGTTTCTCAGTAAAAGAATATACATTTATTTACTCAGTCATTTATAAAACAGTACACTAGCACAAGCAGCTCCATATCACACACTAATACACCACAAAAATCCAACCGGTAAGTAACTAAACAAGTTTAGTTAAAAAATGAAGTGTGAGCAAAATGGCACTTTAGATACTTAGAAAGGGAGGGAAAAGACAAGGTTATAAGAATAGACCACCCAAATACAATCATAGGCAGGGCAAAGGGTTCAAGTTAAATACAACCAGAAATTCTTCTCAATAGGCCTGGGCCAAAGTCAATGGTTCAGAGTCTTTTGTATAGGATAGCACAGTTCTGGTATGTAACGGTTAAGTCTTTGCCACAGTTTTTTAAAGGATTTGGCTAGGCGAAAAGTTTGACGAATGTTAAGGGAAGGACAAGCCTTCGTAGTTGAGGAAAGTTTCATGCACTTTCTCGATGGCCGAAAAAATGTCCGCACCGCGTTTGCACAGTACCTTTTAAATGAAGAAAGCTGTAGCTGAGGCAGTTGTTCCTGGCAGTTTGAGCAGGTCTCGCTGTTCCTGTGCTTCAGTCATGGGGACAAGAAGGAGGACATCGGGAGGTTCCTGCACTGCCCAGGGAAGAGGCCAAAAGCTGTAGCAAGACATTGGTTTAAGGTGCAAGTGCCTTAAAGTCCCCCTGGTTTCTTTCCCTCTGGCTACCCGGTTTTCAACAGCACTCTGATGAAAATTCGACCAGAATAGGACGGTGTCCAGGTGGCTTGCAAGTTGGTAGTTCCCACCAAACTCAAGGGAAGAAGTTAACCTTGAAAGGCTTCTCTGTCGTCGGAGTTTCAGGCAATTCAGACAGCCAGACAGCCAATCACGCCAGAGTGCATTCAGGTCTCTGTGGAGACTAAGCACAGGGAGTTTCGGGCACCTCCCTCACAATCTGTCCACCCCAGACACTCCTCCACCAGAGGAGGGCTTCAGCACAGAAGCCCGCCAAAGGGCACAAACAAAGGGATCAAACCTGGTTTGGCGCACACAGACAAACACGAGAAGGACTTTTTCTAAAAGAATTGGCGAAAAAAGTTGACCAGAGTCTGTTTTTACAGATAGGTCTTGGGCGCCATATTGAAAAACATGGCTACCCTTGATTTTTAGCTACCATTATTAGCAGTCGGGAAAAATCACGGTAGTTGATCTAAACCACTGCCACCAACCATTTAAAGTAGGAAAAGGTAAAATTTTACTGTTACATGAGTGTTTGGACTCAGGGGAAGCTAAGCAACCCCTACAGCACACTATAGGGAGATAGTGTGTGCTGGGCCAGTAAATTTAAAGAGACTAGTAAAGTCAATTTAACTTTACATACTCTGGGAGACAGTAGTCAGTCCCAGAGAAGGTATTTAAACCCTGGGGAGTCTGAAAGACACCCCTGTGCCACTGCACTTAAGGTGCTGTGTGACACACAGAAAAAGGTGATGCCATGGAGTTTGTTCAAAACACCATATCCAAAGAACACACAAGTACAACACACATCAAAATACATTAAAGAGTGGGGAAAAAAGGCTCACACTGTTTCTAGGCAAAAAATTGAATCCCAGAAATCCAGTCAAGTTGCTGGGGGTCTAAAAAGCTTAAGGAAATCAGCACATTTGGAGAATTTTCACCTAACACTAAGCAACCTTTCAACCATCATTAAAATTGAGATAAAGACCTAACATTGTGAACTACATTTTCTACATTTAAATTGTATAGAGGCCTTATATAACACAAGAAAACAGATTAGTGACATCCATGATTCTAAATCAGTCACTCTTAATATATTGTAGATATTTGTTGTCCGCACTGCACTGTCCCTTGGAACAGACTAATTACAACACTCTTAAATACCACTTCAGCCTTGAATAACAACATAAACGAGCTACTTGATTGAATTATTTCAAGTAAGCGTTTGTGATATCATTGATAAACTGTCTAGCATTGGCAATACAAACTCCAGATACTGACTCAGTGGCATACCTATTTGTATCACAACAGGAAGAGAGAGTACGAAGAAATTGATTATTTCCCCATCCCATTCGATTCTTAACTAATCGAATAGGTAAGTGTGAGAACTAATGAATGCTAAATATTCAGTAGAGATTAATAACCTATTATAATGTGAGTAAATCGATATAGTCACATAATTACAATGGACAATTAATTAAAAGAAATTCATTTGTATTTCTAAATACAGGTGACCATAAAATCAAAAAGGAGTGAATGACATCATCTGGTCAAGCCCCTTCACCATATAAACAGAATAATTGTCACAGAATATTCCCCTGAAGAATTTCCTAAACCAAATAAGAATAATATTAAAGGAAAGAAACATGTTGGGATAATATTAGCCTATATATATTTTTCCAGTCTAATGATTTTAAAATAATAGTTAATGATTGAATAAGTCAACTGTATATAACATGGAATGTTGTGTATATAATTGTATTTGTATTGTGATTGTAATATTTTTTGGTATATGTCTGTTTATGTGTATGCTTTTTATAAACATTTTCTACTAGGTTCATTTCATTGAATAACCTGTAGTTTTAATAGCCATCATTTAATAATTCCTTTTACTATTTGCACACTATTTTTCTACAACAGATTTTTTTCATTCACTTTTCATGTACTTGATTTTTAACAATACATTGGCTACTTGAATTGAATATAAGGAGTGAATTTAATGTGTTCTCTTCTCTACATTTAGATTATATTGTCGCCTGTATATAAGAATTAATACACTCAGTCTTCATTTAGCTATATTGTAGTCAGTTTAACCAGGACCGACCGTAGTGCATCTAATCCTGGTGTCCTTCACAATATTTGAATATAGCAATATGAAAGGGGTGCAGGAGCCTTAAAGTGATTCCTTCTAGAGGACCGAAGAGTGAAAAGACCCACACCAGAAGGTGCCATCTCCTGATGCTCTACATTCTTGCCATTCTGCCAGATACAGCCCTCTGCCCTTTTATAATAATCCTCACCAGACCACCATTTTAGGATCTGCCATTTCAGAATTGTGCCATTGAATAAATGATGAGTAAATTATGATACAATCTATGAATGATTGCCCACTGAATCTAAACCTGCTAATATCAATATATTTGTGGACATATTTCTACTCAAGCCCTAACTTGCACACAGCAGAGTTAATATAAACTAATGTAGATTGCGTGACAACTTTGCAGCATACAGTCAAATAAATCAGTTCAAAGAGTTACAGCAAAGAATAAGGAGACCTATGTTGCAATGAAAAGGCATGCTCTATGTTTAAAAAGAATGGTGCAGCTATGAGGATACCTGATCTGAAATTTGAACAATAACCTGAGACTGTAAAAAAGCTGGTTCCTGGCACCCTGCGACTTTGTGTTCTATTAAATGTATTTCCTCTGGTATCTCGTAGCAGTCACAATCTATCTGCAATTTTAGGATCTAATATTCTAGATTAACCTAATCTAAATAAACTACAGTACAGAAGAATGCTGCTTTAATGAACAGGGACATACAATGATCAATAAATAATGTATTGACTGCTGAGCAACCGAGTATTGTTGACATAGAGCCAGACTATCAGAAAGAATTATCTGAGCCTCTTTCATCTCCTAATGCCTCACAGACGTAGTATCACGCACCATACACCAGACCTTCAGCCAACACACATATAACTGTTCTCAGACAGACTTAAAACACGACCCCGCTAATATGTTCTACTATATCAATGCACACAGTTATCCTCAACTGTCTGCAATGACACAGACTAACAAGAAGTCAATCAGCAAAGATGTGATTAACTGAAACCTGAAAAGACCTAAACCTAACCCCCTTACATCACATAGGTCCCCAATGGCACTAGTCATTGATGTTATACTTGCAAAGCTGAAAGAACTCAAACGACTACTTAGAAGGTGGACAACATAAAAGGAAAGCTTGTCTTGATGGAAAATAAGGCCAACAAGCTTGGAAGTCTCACCCCAAGATTGAAAGTGGAGGGTTTATCAGGTATTTCCTAAAAGTAATGATGAGTCTAGAATCAGCACAAAATCCATAATTTATTTTCAATAAAAATGACTAGGAATATTAGCAATACAATTTCTAGGTCTATTATTAAATATGTATTTTCTAATATTTGTTGATCTATGCATTTCATTATGTAGTATAAGTAACAGATGTGTGTGTATATTAACCAAACTTTGAATGCGTAGATTCTACACTATCACAATGCGCATGTACTTTCTTTTATATGAGATTTTCTATGAAATTTGTCATCTACAAAATAATTTGCTCATGTAATGTCATTATGGTAAGGAGACTTGTACATTTACAAAGGATTGCAAGCCAGACCCCAGTTGTGATTACACAGGACAGAATGGAAATATTATGAAGTTGAAAGTTGGAACAATGTGAGGTGAGTTTACATGCATCTGAAGTGTTAGAGTTTAGATGGTTAGCACGAAGTGACATATTAAATGTTGGAGGCAGAGAATTGTTGTTACATTTTGCATGGTGGATTCTACGGAAGATGGTGTGAGGATGCAAAGGGAAGGAAAATAATGCATGGCAACATGACTTATCTCATTAGTTTCTAAACTTGCAAGTAACTAAATTGATCTGCCTGTTGATCATGATAATTTTCAATTATATTATGTGAGAGGAAGTAGCCAAATCTAGGTGTGCATTGTCCATAAATACAGATTGTGGGAATGCGGCAGAGTAGCAAACTAACAAGTAGGAATTTAGTGTCATGGAAAACAGAGGAAGGACTCATTCTTGGGTGAGGTTATGATATATATGATATGTCATTTTATTTATATCGCGCTCGTACACAAGTGTTTCAGAGCGTGACCAAGCAAAGGGAGGGGAACAAGGGAGAACAAAAAATAAAAACAACGATCTTACTAGGCCCAGTGACATTAAGAACGCGCAAGTGCATGGAGAAGGGAAAAGGGGGAAAGTGCGTGGAAGGGGGAGAAGTGAAAAGTGCAGAACAGAGTAGAGAAAAGAATAAGTTAAATAAATTAATAAATACAGGCAATGAAAAGGTGGTAGTGCAGCCAGCAAGTGACAAATGCGAGATTAGTCAGATAGGGTATATCTGATAAGTGCAGAGGAAGAGTGGGGGACTGTATGGGTACATATACAGAACCCAGTGCAATGGGAGGCCCGGAGGCAGTGTAGGAGGGAGGCAGGGTGAGCAGGTACCTGGGCCAGAAGGACAGAGGGTGTCCAGGTGCAGAGTGCCAAGAGAGAAAAACAGGTCAGCAGGGGAGAAGAGGGGCAAAAGCGGAAGCAAAGAGGAAGGTCTTGAGGTGCTTCCGGAACCGGATGTGGTTCTCCTCAAGTTTCAAGGTGCGGGTAGGCTGTTCCAAAGGGAAGACCCACCCGAAGACAGAGATCTGCCTCCAGCTCGTTTCTTTGAAAAACGACTGACCCTGAGGGAGTTAGAGGTAGAAGAGCGAAGGACTCGAGAGGGGAGGTATTTGCAGAGGGATAGTTGAAGGTATTTTGGACCCAGGTCCGAGAAAGCCTTGTGGACAATGCATCCCCTGGGAGCCAATGAAGGGATTTCAGAGCTGCAGAGATACGATCCCAGGGCTTAAGGCCAAGGACAAGTCTTGCAGTCCTGTTCTGGATTAGTTGTAGAGGGCGGAGAGTGGAGGCAGGTAGATTTAGAAAGAGGCTGTTACAGTAGTCCAACCTGCAGAGAACCAGAGCTTGAGAGACAGTTAGCTTCTGGGGGAAGGAGAGGAAAGGCAGAGTAGCTCTGAGGAGGTGGAGTAAGAAGTTTGACTTTTTAGAGACGTCAGAAATGTGTGCAGAGAAGGAAAGTGTGGAGTCAAAGATGACCCTGAGGTTCTTGGTCTCGCAGGCGGGGGTAGGAGGAGGGCCAAGGGAGGCCAGCCAGAGAATAAGGGGAAAGGATGGCTGAGGAGGATCTCAGTCTTGTTGACATTTAGACAAAGTTCGTTGGCAGTACACCAATTTTGAATGCCAATTAGGCAATCAGGAATGAGGGAGGGAGAGGAGGTGGCCGAGAGCAGCCTGAAAATGAGTTGAGTGTTATCAGCATAGCACTGGAAGTTTGAGCAGAAAATGGAAATGCAGTAGGCGAGAGCTGCCAGGTATTGTTTGAAAAGCCAGGGGGAGAGGTTAGACCCCTGGGGAACACCACAGGTAGAGAGGGAGATCGATGAAAGGAAGGACCCAAGTTTTACCTGGGAGGGTCGATCAGAGAGGAAAGAGGCCAGCCAGGCCAGAGCCTGATCAGTGATACCCAGGTTGTCACGGAGACGGTTGAGCAGGGTGGTGTGGTTGACCGTGTTGAAGGCAGAGGATAGATCAAGTAGGATAAGGACAGAAGGAATGTTAGAGTCAAGGTTGGAGAGCAGATCTTCACGGATGTTCAGGAGAGCAGTTTCCATGCTTCTGGCAGCTCTGAAGCCAGATTGGTGGTCATTGAGAGAGCCAACAGAATTGGAATGAAGGTTTAGCTGAGAGATGGCCAGTTTTCCAGGAGTTTCCCCAAAAAGGGAGTAATGGAAATTGGGCGGTAGTTAGCCGGACAAGAAGGATCGGCTGTGGGTTTCTTGAGCAGAGGATGCACAATGGAGTGCTTTAGGGGGGAGGGGAAAGATCCAGAGGCAAAAGAGAGGTTGCAGAAATCGGCTAGGACCGGAGCAAGGGTATCAAGGTGGTCTTTAATGGTTTTAGAGGAGCAAGGATGGACTTGTTTTGATGAGGCTTTCATAGATCGGACTTGTCTAGCGATCTCATCAGGGGAGAAAAAAGGAAAGGAGGAGAAAGAGGGTGGGAGTAGCTGGAGGAGGGACAGCAGGCAGAGACAGAGAGGGGAGAGGAGGAGGAGCGGAGGAGAGGGTGGACAAGATGTCCTGGGTTTTAGAGATAAAGTGAGCGGCAAGGGCTTTGCAAGAGCCTGGGAGGTGAGAGGGGTGGTGAAGACTGCAGCAGGGTTGGCCAGCTCCTTGCAGATTTTAAAGAGTTCAACCAAAGTGTTAGATGCCACAGAGACACAGGCTTGAATGTGGACTCTCTTTTGGTGCGGCCAGAGAGTCTGTATTGCCTTTGGAGCAGGCAGCAGGCCAGTTTGTCTGAGGATAAACAAGAAGCTCTCAATTTCCTCTCAACCGCCCTACACTTACATTTAAGTGTAGCTAGGTCAGAGTCATAACAGTAATTGCACTTGGCTTTGGACTCCAACCGGATCCTCATGACAGGGGCAAGAGCATCAAGAGTATCAGATATAGAAGAGTAGAGAAGGGACAGGGCTGTGTCCGGGTGTGAGTCAGCCAGAGGACGGGGGGGAGAAAGAAGGTGGCAGAGAAAACCTCAATTGACACGTGCTTCATGGGCTGGATGTCCGAGATGGTAGGTGGCAGTGTTGGGGTAGGCTTGGCTTGGGAGGAAGAGAGTGAGAGATGAGAGGAGAGGCGGCAGTGGTCACTGCAGGAGAGAGGAGTAGTCAGAGGGATGGAGAGGGGGAGGCCATAGGAGATCAAGACACCAAGTGTGTGACCGGCAGAGTGAGTCGGGCCGGAGGGGAGGATGGAGAGGGAGAGTGAATCGCAGAGTTCATCAAATCTTTAATAGCGAGACTGCAGGTGAACACAGGCAATAAGAACATACATGTACCCATGTAATTCCAGCCGGTTTCCCCTGACCCTCTATCAACCCACTTTCATGCACTTTTAGTTTAATTGGTTTCAATATAGTGAACAAAATATTCTATGATTGTATCAAGGAGGGTTTTTGTGTTTCCCACTTAATATTACCAAGCTCTGTGGTGCCTGTACATTCCAGACATGCAAGGTCCATGCTGAGCTTCAATGAAATAACTTTCACTGATGCATATAATTAAAAGAATTGAGTATTAAGATTTTCCTAACAGTGTTAGTCTGAAAGAAACTTTATTAGTATGGCTTGATATAATTTTGACAGTGAAAGTGTTCCTCTAAACAATCGTGCAGGTACAGCAGTTTCAAACCGTGTGAGTAAGTGCATCGTTAATTTCAAATTTATTTGCTAACATTCTGCCATTTCTCAAGGTTGATACTCTTCCTCAGCTAAAGTGAGGCCTACAACTCCTTATCACATCATATTGAAGTGCAGCTATATTTCTCATCAACATCGCTAACTGAATTTTAACCTGAGAGAATTCTCCCTTTGAGGATGTGATCAGCTAGCCTCATACTCTTACATATTCTGAATTATCAATACTAAATAACTGTGGTTTCTTTCATGAACTTCAATTGCTTTCATAAGCATCAACCTTTCCTGAACCTCCAGAGTATTCACAGTGCCTTTCCTCAAGCAATTTAAAACACATGTGATTAGTAGATACAAACATTATATTTTCAAGAAAGTGGCAAAAACTAGTAGGCATCTAGTGATCTGAATTAGTGATGCAGGATCTTAGGGACCAACCTGTGGAGGGGTTCTCTCTATGTAGTAGAGCTGCAGATGTTCTAATGTGTGTGATTATATCTGTAAGATTCTCTGCGTGCCTAGAAATGTGTGTACAGCATTCTGATCTCACTAAAGCCCAAACACCTTCCTTTGAAACTAAGGTGGTGTCGAGGGCCATATGATTCTGCAACACTTTTGTGCACAAAGCCACATGCTCATGAGTTATCTATCAGTGAAAGAAGAACTGATGTGTCATTTGCCTCTCTTTCTAACAACAATAACAATTTGAGAATCCTGTCACATGTTATTTTAATACATCTCCTGTAATCATAAAACCCATGCCTTCAGTAAATGTATCCTATGCTGACTCTCTTTTATATCAAGGGGGATACAGTAACTTAGGAAAGTGTCTAATGGCAAGCAGCACATAATACACGTAACAACACTGATCCCAATTAATTGGAAGCCAGTGATAGGCTCAAACGCTGCATATGAAATATGTTCTGTGAGAAGTCACATAACCATATTCAGCAAAAGAAACCCCTCTGCCCAAAGAGAAAAATATATTAACATTGTTTCTAGTAGACAGAGTATTTTCAAGTGCTGATTCCCATGAACAGTGGGCCATGATCGTTTCCGGAAAGAAGGCCACTTGCAGTTTGCGGTAATCTGATAGCAGCAGGTTTCTTATTACGTTGTTCAGGAGGGGGGGAACATTTGGTATACCTGGAAACCCAACTGTGAATAATGCCAAGATCAAGGTTTTGGGTCATAGGCTCTGAAAGCTAGGCTCAAGTCACAACAACTTCCTCCCCAGTTGAAAGAGATCACTGCCATTGGGCACTCAGATACAGTAGCACAAGGAAGATGTGTACAGATTCAAAACGCTGTCACATTCTGTAGACCGGTGCACTGGCAGGTGCATGATGCAAGCTGTTCTTGTTTTTAATCCAATGATGCCCATTGGGGTCCTGTGATGGGTAACAAGAAGTGTTTTATTTATTTATTTTGTTTATTTGTAACCCGCTGGAACGACACCCGTGGGCATAGAAGCGCAGGGAAAGGACAGACATCACTGAGCAAAACAAATAACAGAACGTATCAATCAGCCCAGAGAGTCTGAGGGGGATAGCAGTGAAGCAATATAGTGAGTTTATTCAAACAGAAGGATCTTCAGCCTACCCTTAAAGATTGAAACTGCCCCACACACTTTGAGATCCGGTGGAAGGCCATTCCATTGCTGGGGTGCGGCCACTGAGAGGCAGCTAATTTGTACGTGGGAGAGCTTGGCAGCAGAAGTTTCCAACAGACCTGTGTTATTGGTTCATAGTGCTCGCTTAACTAGCAACCACCTAATCTTTTTTGGTTGGATATGCCAGGCTTTTTCCGTAGACACAAGCATGCATAATGCACAGTGTCCTGAATAAGATCTGCTTCGGTACTGGCAGCTAGTGCAGTGACCTTCTTCCTGCAGACACATGTTCTGTTCTGCGAAGACCAGTCACCGCCCTGACTGCCTTATTTTGTATCACCTGTAGCCGATTAATCTCTGTCTTTCCAATACCCTGAAGAAGACTGGCACAGTAGTCAAGGCGAGAGCCGATAATTGAACGGGCCAGTGTTGCGCTGTCCGCCCTATCAAGAAATAGTCCTGCCTGTACCAATAGCTTGACATACTAGGAGGCTTGCGACACAAGGATGCTGACATGCACTTTCCTTGTGAGCTCAGAATCCAATATCAGACCCAATGTTTTAACTTTCGCAAGAGTTGTTAGGAGGCAGTCACAGATTTTAAAGGTGGCATACGCAGGATCCAATTCACGCAGTTTGGAGGCTGTGCCTACCAGCATTATCTCTGTTTTACCATTGTTAAGTGCCAAGCCATTAATAGTCATCCATTGATGAATGCAAATGTAAGTATTATTAATGGACTGTGAATCAAGCGCATGGTTACCAAATAGAGGAGACACTGAGTGTCATCCGCATAGTTTGCATACCCAACGCCTTCCGCATCCAGGCAGCTGAAGAAATGGAGAGTAAAGATGTTGAAGAGCATTGGGGACACACAGGAGCCTTGGGGCACCCCATACTCCAGAACATAGCCCTCTGCCATAGAGTCTCCAAAAAAGACTCTCGCCATCCGATTGGAGAGAAAGGAAAGGACCCAACTAGCCGTCTCGCTAGAGAAGTGGGCAGTGTCTTGCAGTCTAGTGGCTGCGATGTTATGATCAACAAGGTCAAAAGCCGCGGCAAGATCTAGTAGCATCAAAAGTGATGCTTTACCCTTGTCCGCATACTGAAGAATTTACGTTTTCAGGTCACGGAGAGTGGTTCCTGAACTGTGATTGCTTCTGAACCTAGATTCATTGGAGCCAAGGATGTTATGTAAATCTCGAAAATTCTGAACTTGTTGATATGCCACGTTAACAAGAATTTTCAAAAGAAAGGATAAATTAGTAATTTGGCGATAGTTGTTGGGTATGTTGGGATCCAGTGAGTTCTTTTTTTTTAGAGGTGAAATCCAGGCCTGTTTAAGAGAGCTTGGGACAGTATTTTCCCCAAACGATAGATTGACAAATTTTGTGATGAGAGGCCTAACATCACAGCACATGATTTGACAATAGTGGCCGGACATATGTCACTCTTGCAGATTGTGGGTTTAATTTTCACCAGTAGTTCAAGCATGTTGAGGTCCGATATTTCACAGAACCTGAAAAGAGTCAGAAATAAGAGTGATTGTTCTGATCTGGTTATGGTGGGTGGATCCTGGGTGACACTAGGCTTGGCACAGTGTCCTTCCTTGATATTAGCAATCTTTTGCCTCAGGGAGTTCTGGATATCAGTAGACCAGATAGTGTCTTTTATCACTGGTGAAGTGACAGGGCATGGATCTTCAAGCTCGCTGAGAATTTTGAACAACTCTTTGGAGCTTGATGCTGCATCCTTAATTCTTCGTTTATAGAATAATTTCTTTGCATCCTGAATAGAGATTTTGTAGGATTTGGCTGCTTCAGAGTATCTGCTTCAGAGTATCTCAGCATCATCTAACAGTGAAGATGACGTTCTCTAGCTCTTAAGTGCACGTTTTTTCTTGAACTTTAAAGTTTAGATTTTTGGGGTATACCACGGTTTTGAGGACTGGGATGTAACCAGTCTTTGCTTTAATGGAGCCAAAGTGTTAACTGACACTGTCATAGCATCATCATAGACTGATACCAGCTCAGTGGATGACTCAAAGCTATCAAGGACCTTGAGAATAGGTTCAAAGAAAGGACGCAAAGAGGCAGGAGTAAGCTTGCGCAGTTTACAGCACTTGACATTTTCAGGGGCCTCTCTACTTTTCTGCCCATGCACAGGTGGACCTATTTGAAAATGTACATATAGAGGATCTGACCATGGGCATGGTATGACTTCCACCTATTCTGCTTGCACCCCATGCGTAACTACCCAATCCATAATCCTGCCTGCAATATGTGTGGGCTTCAGAATGTTCTGAGTGAAGCGCAAGCTTTGTATCGAGGTTTGGAGGGTTCTAGTATGTGGGTCAGACAGATCACCAAAATCAAAATGTGAGTCTCCTAGCAGAATAGTCTTAGTACCAGGTTTCAAATCTAAAGACAGCTGCTCACACAACTGTGAGCAAAACTCTGGCACGATATTGGGAGGATGATATATTAAGAATATGTTGCAGGTATTACTGGGATCAATGGCCCACTTCATCTGCAGGAATTCACAATCAGCGATATTGTCAACATTCAGCTGTTGAATATTGAGGGAGGAATCAAAAATAAGAGCAACCACCCCTTTCCCTATCAGCCGATCAGCTCTAAGGACTTTATAATTGGGGTGTATTGCCATCACAAGCGCTGGACCTAACGCTGAATGAAGCACTGGTCGTTAAATGAAGACATCAAAACCAGTACATGTGAAAGGCCCGTTTAGATACAGTCTCAGTATGTTTCAGACTGAAATCCTTTCAACGTAAAATGTCAGATGTGGTTAAAATAACCAGATTTTTGCCATCCATTTTTGATGAGTTGATAGGCAGCATACAGGCTGGATAGCAAACAGAACAATGCTAACCATATTGTCATCTGGTTGGGCCAATGGGAAACATGAAACTCAGCAATACCTTTCATTGTGTAAAGATTAGCATGCATGCACACCAAAATTAGAATCCCAACAGTGAGCAAGAATTCAATTATAACTTTAAGTAACGTGAGATAGACGGATCTGGTGCAGAGAAGTTCCTTATAGCATTGCCTAATTTTCCCCACACTTTCCATTATCTCACCAGCTATTATTGTTTGGGCAATGGGGTTAGTTTACTATCTGGGGTGCTTAAGGATGAGTTCTCAAAGAGACAGAGAAACAGGCTTCAGCTGCCCTGGTGACATAAGAAATGCCAGTTGCAACAAAATGTAGACTCAGAACCTTGGAGAGCAGAGGCCTGTTGTTCCTCTACTCCCTTTCCTATATCAGCATTTATTTATGTTGAGAGTGCACTGTAGACTTAAGCCAAAGAGGTAGCCTGTTTTGAAGGTGCATCATCCAGAACAACTGATGCAGCTCTAGTATCCAGGAGAGCAGGATCTCATATGGAAGCAGATTTAGATGAGGATGATCGCAATCAAGCAATCTCTCCAGAAGCGAGCGAAGCAGGGATCTCCATAGATGCCATGATCAGTTCTGATACATCTGCTGTAGGCTTCACCTTCCTATAATCTGAGACAGGACCCCACATTGAATGCCCCTCACACTTGATGATGTTTGGGGTCACAGGTAGCATCTGGGATGGTCCTCGCCATTGAGGTTGAAGTCCTCATTTTCTGTGGTGCACCACAGCTAAACCCAGGAACTGACTTTAGGAAGTGCTATGGTCCTTCAGGAAGGTGCCTTGCCATGCCTTACTTTGCCTGCAGATGGAGAAATCTGTTAGCCTTTACAATGAACTTAAATGAATTAAAACAGTATCATCCTCTAAATAGAGATTCAAAATACCTTAAGATGGAGTTGTATCCATACGCACAGGACATCTGGTCAGAATCACATAGGGTGGCAGTCCATGTCTCTGTTTGGGGTTATTGTAGATATAAAGCTGAAGTAAATGCAGGGCCTAAGACCATGCGAGGGCAGTCGTTTGACAAACGTTGGACAGGCAATTGCTTTATGTCACCATTTCAGCACAGGATTGGTGCTGATTGTCACAAGCTGAATGAAAATGCTGCAGCATATTCCGAGCCTTTAAAATATCTCTGGTCACTTGGCTGGTAATGTGTTTACCTCTGTCCACTGTCTATAATTGCAGGGAGACCCAATCAAAGCTTAAACTCCATAAAAATATTATTTGCAACAGTAACACAGTCAGCCTGTCGGCCAGGGTAAACTTCTACTCAACCGGAAAACACATTGACCACCAAAACACAGAACTCATAGGATAAAAATGTAGGTCGTTGAAAAAAATAGATCCGACTGAAAAGAGATAGCCTTCTGAAATAGGATGTGCAGAAGGCAAAGTCTTTATAGCCTGTTCCACATTATAGGCCAGACAAAAAGAAAAGCTATTACAATAATACTGACAAACATTTAGAAAATAAGGTGCAAACCCATCTTGATTCCCTACATTGACAAGGTCTAAATAAAGCAACTGTGTCCTGGGTAGGGTCTAGCAGCAATAATAGACACAAAGCCAAACTGATGAATAAAACAAGTTTCTTATTAGGCCAAAAATAGATAGACTACAGCGAATAATCAGCTGAGATTCGGGTCAGCCCATTATGACAAGTTACAGCAGTTGTCAGAAGGAGCTCTGGGGTTCTGACCACAGAGCGCATCTTATAAAGGCACATCACTAATATCTTATGACATTGGCATACATCCCAGTGGTTATTTCCATAACAGTACTGGATTATTGCAGGTACTGAAAGCTGGGTCACAAATAGGCCGTGCAGTTACCTGGGTACATTCTGTTGCAATACAGAGAAGTTGCATATGCAAAAACAACTGTTATATTCCATATATGGTGATAGCGTGGATAGTGGAGGAAAGCAACTGGGCAGAGGTGGTGGATGAGACATGTCCTAATAGCTGTTGCTGGGGCCTGCGAGTCCTGCCGAGCAGCCCCTGGACGTGTCATCTGTGTTGTGTGCAGCCTCAGGCTGAGCAAAGATAGAACAGCCTGGGCCTAGAGTAGGACAGATCACTCTGTATAGTTTAGGAATCCTGCCACATCAACAGTTATCATGGAGTTCTTCGCAGAATGGTCCACTGAACGAGCCAGTCGAGCAAGATAAGTTAAAAGCAGTCTAAGTACTACCAGGTGGCCATCTGCACTGTGCCACAATGTATCTTCACTTAACGTGCAGTTTTATCCAAGGTCATTATGCCTTCTCTTGTTCAGAAGCGAGGTCCGATTACATTGCCAGGCTACAGAGTGGCGATCAGAGATTGGTTAACTGCAACACAAATATGGCTATCACTAGGAGCCAATTGGCCTTTCCGAGCCACATTTTGAGTTGATTCATCGGCAGAATAGTATGTGCCTCCACTGATCCAGAACGCAAGAGTGATTTACATTTGACAATCTCAAGAGCCAAAGTCACTAAAAGTGCATCTAACAAAGCAGCAACATAAGAACCATTACATATAATCATGCCAGCTGATACCAGATAACCACATTGCTTCAAGAGTATGCCAAAGGCATGTGTAACTCCACTGGTACAGTGAGAATCAATGTAGATTGTGTAGGATTTAGCCTGGGCTTGAGGACAAATGTACAAGAGCAACTAACTCAGCAACCTGGGCAGAATGTACATTCGGTAATAGATATGCCTGAAGAACCGCAAACTGTGTACAAACTGCATACCTGAAGTGATTTTTTCCTTGGTAATACCTCAAACAAGAAACATCCACAAGAAATACCATCTATGGGTTTTGCAATGGTGCATCTTCAAAGGTTGTGGGAGTCAAGATTTTCTGTGACTAGCAAGTACTCATGCAGCGCCCTGTCAGGGGGCATTGGAAGTTGAGGAGCAGGGTTTAAAATGGAGCATTATTACAGTAAAACGAGCAGCAGATAGTCATAATTTCTCATACATTACCAAATATGAATTGGTAATGTGTTGACGTTTCCCTTTCAAAGGAAGTGCCATGACAGCATTAGTAGCAGCTGCCCTTACAGAATTAGCTACTGCCAGGTCCCGCCTGCAACCCCCGTACACTTACCAGGGATCCGGAAGCTTCCGGGACTGGTGCTTGCCATGGCACATCCAGCAGCACCCTTGGTGTAGACCGACTGCATCTCCCAATGTCAAAAACATGTGCGCTTGCGGCATGACGTCATCACGCACTAAAATTGCCACGGGAGAGTCTCATTACAGAACTGCAGCTTCCTGAGTTTCCAACCATAAAGAAAATGCTGGAAGACACCTCATTGCTTGGTTACAGCCACTACCTCTTGTGTGTAAACTACCCTTCTCTTTATTGTTATTCCTCTGTACCTACCCTCACGTTTGCTTCCTTTGAGTTAGCCTGGTTATCCCTTTGTACTGTTATGCCTTCCACAAACTGCTGTGTGACCCTGCTTGCCCCCTGGATTGTTTCTTCTAGCGTACTCTTTTGCAATTGGTTGCTGGCTTTTGAGGACTGATTTCTGGCACTTTGACCCTGCTGCCATGGGAGGTGATTGGCAATAGTGCTGCCACTGTCCTGCACTAACGATCTCCCTGTTTTTCTTCCCTTAAAGTATGGGAGTGAAACTGGCTGTTTTGTTTCTCCACCTTTCCACTTGAGCTTCTAGTCACTATGTATATTTGTCATATGGAGGCTTCGCTCTGAGAGGAAAATCTCCCTTGTAAAAGAAGCTCAGTTGTCATGGATACATGGCGCGCAACGAGTAAGGTTCTGTAAGGGTTTCACAAGTCAGTAGTTCAACATAATCCTGTGGAACTCGTGTGAATTTGAGGTGGAGAATTTTATAAGTGAAAGCAAACAAAGATTGACTAGCAGGATGAACAAGTCTAAAGAAAGACGAAAGCTGAACACAAATCTACTACTATTACTGTTGCTTTTGTAGGAATCCAAGATAAAATGGTTGCAGGATTTAAGATGTAAGAGAAGATGAGTAAAACGGCTGCATTAACAGCATAGCAGTCGTGTACCAATCGGTGCATTTCTTTGCAAGGTTTTTTTGCAGGTAGAATTGGTGTATTGCATAGCTCTCAACTCACACGCTTTTGGCGGGTGTCACCCGCTTTGTAAAGACCTGATTCACCCACCAAGCCTCCTGCACGCCCATTCATTCCAATGGGCGTCTCACCCGCCAAAAACCAAATCGGTTCAGAACCTATGGTATTGCAAGGGCTACGGGTGGGGGCAATAATGTCTTGCTGAATGAAAAGCCTCAGTGACCTCCTCTTCCACCTCTTTTGAAATGGGATATTGTGAAGGACATGCAAGAGGATTGACTGAATTCAAAGTAATAGTTTCACATATAATATGCGTCTAGCTTCATTTGCATGTGTGGACCATAATTGTGTAGAAAGGTAGTCCAACAGTCCCTGGCAGTGCTATCCCACAGTTTGTCCATCAAAAATAGGATTCTATGACAAGACTGGAGGTGAGCATTATGCTTCAACTTCTTTAATTTACTACTCCTCACCAGTTTCAACAAACCAATAAAACCAATAACAAAACACTGAAAAAAGTCTCAATAGTCTTTTCTTCTTCTGGAACTACAATCCCCATAGTCTCTGTAGTCCATCTCCTTCCATGCTCAGTCCTGTCCCTGACCTCCTTCTCTTCTTTTACTGCTCTTCAAGCAGATAAGTACTTTTTTGATCATCTCCCTATATGATGTAAAATGTGAGCATATTTAGGAGAAGTTAAGCTGTATATAGCAGGCGCAGCGCAGAGAGCAAGCAGTGAAAGACACTGGAGAACTTATATTCGTGAATATTTATTACCCATTGCCACATGGACGTGTGGCAGCATGCGCGACCCCTGTTTCACTTATATAGGCGTAGAGTATTTGTAATATTTAGCCCGTCTCGTGCGGACCAGTCTTCCACGGCGTAACCACCCCGTGCCGTATGACCGGCACCCCAGGGGTTTTGCCCGGCGCCGTGGAAACCTGACAAGGAACTCAGAGGAGCGAGCAAGCACCAGAGCCCACCAGCTCCCTCCATTGTGGAGGCGGAGCCAGCTCCGGAGGAGCGAGCGAGCACCAAGGCCAGGCCAGAACACAGTGTGTAGCTTCCGTGTCGCAAATTTCCTGCAATGCGGAGCGAAGAACACAGACAAAGCCGGGCCCGGCGGTGATCAGATCTATTAGCTACTCCGTAGCCTCTAATCAAATAAACAAAGCAAGGATATTACCAGAACGAAGGAGCTCCGCTCATTAACACGCTTGCCTGAAGAGCGTGAGACTGCCTTCTAGCAGGAATCACGAGAGCAGAGAAGCTCCTCAGGGCGTGATAAGGACACGAAGCCCAGGCAAAGACACAGAGTCACTCTCTCAGAGAGCATTCTGAGGCGGAAAAGCCCAGATCAGGCTATATAGCCAACAGTCCGGTGCAGCCATAATATAAATAAAAATAAAAAATGTTTTAAAACAATTAAAAATAATAATATATCTTGATATCCAGTGAAAATAACTGTGAGAGAGCGAAGAGTCTCACCAGAAGCACCTACTAATGAAAGGGTGTGCTCAGACACCTGTATCAGGTATACCAGGCACACAGCAACCTCCCAGAATGTCTGAATTTGAGTGGAGCGAAGAGGAGCAGTCATTAGACTTAGCTACCAGCTTGAAGGAGGTGCTAGGAAATTCACGAATAGATGCAGTGGCCCAAGGGGTTAAACCCCTACAAAACAGGCTGGAGACTTTGGAGGCAATCCTACACCAGCCCATGGATAGCACCCACTGAACCCTCAGAAGCAGGGTCTAAGGGGAGTACCAAGACCCGAAAGAGGAAAGCCTGTTGTGACCCCCAGGGCCCTTCGGATGGGGCAAAAGAAAAGGCCCCAGAGGTAGTCGACGTCTTCGCAAAGCTCAGAGAATCTTATTTTCAGCGTCAGACAGTGTCGAACCTCACGACCCCCACTCCAGGGGAAGAAGGTGAAGGAGAAGATAACCCAGGCTCAGAAGAGGAGCCAGTGGAAGTAGACCCTCCCTCCCAAGACTAGGATGAGATGGGGAGGAGGAGGAAGTCAGCAAAGAGAAGCACCTCGAGGAGGTGGAAGAGGATATGTTTGATCCGGACAGCATCCGGAACCCGAGGTCATCTGATTGCAAACCATCACCAAGAGTTGCAGAGTACATGACCAAGAGATTAAGGAAAGCGCTCGACAGAGAAGTCCGACAGTGCCTTCGAGCAGAGTGCCCGAGACCAGACCTTCCGGGCAAAGTAGCCGAAACACCAGAACTAGACCCAAAGATGCTTACGTTTGTATCTAAAACAAGAAAGGATCCCCTCAAGGGTATCGACAGATATTGGAAGAGTTGCCAGGAGAAGGTGCTAGACCTTGCCGGTCCGCTCGAAAAAATCATGGACCTGGCGGAGAGGGCTAGAGACACGGGAGAAGAAGTAGAGCCCGACGCCGTGGCAGGATGGGCACCGAGAGCAGTCTGCTTACTAGGCAATGCCAACTGCGCCATCGCCTCGGAACGAAGAGGGGGACTATTGCTGAAGATTGATGCCAAACTTAGCGACCTCGCATCATATGAGGCAGGAGAAGCAGCGCAAGGACTCCTATTCGGAGAAACCTTCGGAAAAGAGATGTGCCGCTTCGTCGGTACCTACACCTCTTTGGAGAAGGCGCAAGCCTCGATCCGCAAGATCTTCCCTAACCAGGCTTTTTCCGGGACCAGCCGCCACAAGGGTTGCACGGCTGGTCGAAACTAGGGAGGTGGAAGACCCCAAAATCCCAGAGCCCAATACTGGGATAACAGGCAGCAGCATTCCTTCTTCCCATCCAGAGGCTATTTCCCGAGAGGACGCAGAGGGAGAGGATCCAGACGAGGACAAGAATTCACACAAGGTGAGAGCAGCACATTACCCTCCAGTAGGGGGGAGAACTGGTATGTTCTGGAGAAACTGGCGCACGCTTTCCAGCAATGCCTGGGTGTTGCAAACCGTTCTAGGTATGCGGCTAGAATTGGTAGAACCACCCGTACAAGAGTGCAAGCCACACCAACAGGGATTAGAGCGCGCAGAGCAGAGAATACTAGATCACAAGCTATATCAGCTGGCGCAGAAGAACGCCATATAGAAGTGTTCGAGAGGGCCCAGCTTTGTAAGCAATATGTTCCTGGTGCACAGAAAGGAGAAAGTGCAACCAGTTATAAACCTGAGGGAGCGGAACGGCTGGGTAGTCTACCGTCATTTCAAGATGGAAGGCATCCACCAACTCCGAGACTCCCTCGGAGAAGGAGATTGGCGGAAGAGGCTGGACCTGAAGGACGCTTACCTAACGGTTCCAGTGGCACAGGAATTCAGAACTTTCCTAGCTTTTCGCTGGAAAGGACAGTTTTGGCGATTCAAAACAATGCCCTTCGGGCTTGCGTCGGCTCCTTGGGCCTTCACCAAGCTAATGAAGCCAGTAGCGACAGCGATAAGGGAGAAGGATATAAGGCTGATCATTTATTTAGACAACCTCCTACTGTTAGCCGAGGATCGAGAAGCACTCCTATATCAGATGAAATGGGTCCAAGACCTGCTGTCATCTCTAGGATTCCTCGTCAACGTAGAGAAGTTGGATACCACGCCAGCTCATAGGCTAGACTTCCTAGGTTTTGTTCTAGACACCAGGAAAACCACACTGGAACTCCCAGCCCGGAAAATAAGCGACATCAAGTGGGAAATAAGAGTGTGCCTACAGAAACAAGTAGTTTCACTCAGAACGTTGGCGAGAATAGTGGGGCTCCAAGCAGCGTACATTCAAGCCATATTTCCCCGACCGTTGCACTATCACGTGCTGCAAAGACTAAAGATAAGACATCTGCAGCAAGGCTTGAGGTATCATCAATTGGTACCTTTGGATCAAGAATCTGTGACGGAACTGGAATGGTGGTTGAAGAATATGGACGCCTGGAATGGGTGAGCCATTTTCAGAGATCGACCGGATCTGATCATAGAATCCGACACCAGCCGCTTGGGCTGGGGAGCAAGATGTGGAAACCTACAGACCATCTATGCTGCACCAGATCCAAGATGCTAGCAGAGCTGGTGAAAGATTTTTGGCATTGTTGCTTTCACTCACAGACATCGGTAACAGCGGAGTACCTACCCGGGACTCTGAGCGTAGTAGCGGATTGGAACTCGCGCTACCTCACAGACTCCAGTGATTGGAAGCTGGATCCAGCAGTGTTTCAGAAGATGAACCAGAGATGGGGACCGCTACACATAGACCTCTTCGCATCCTGGTTGAACGCCCAGACAGCCGTGTACGTCAGCTGGAGGCTAGACCCGGATGCTCGAGGGACAGACGCGTTCCTGCAAGATTGGAGCGACGGTCCGCAATACGCCTTTACCCCATTCCTGATGCTGAGCAGAGTTCTAGCGAAATGTCGGAGGGACAGAGCAGAGCTGCTGTTAGTAGCACCACTGTGGAAGTCGCAAGTGTGGTTTCCAAAGCTTATGGAGCTAGCAGTGGACCATCCGAGAGTCCTACCGGAAGGAGAACGACTGCTCACAGACCCAGTTGGGTCGTATCATCCTCTGAGAGTGAGAAGGACACTCCTGCTCATCGTGTGCAGGATATCAGGAGACTTTGGGCAGTGCCAGGCATTTCGGCGCAAGCAGCAGAGCTCATTGCAGAATCCTGGGCTCCATCCACTAGAAGGAGCAATGATGCGGCTTGGGCCAAATGGATTAGCTGGTGCAAGAGGACAAGTGTTCATCCCATTTCTGCACCTGTAGTGATGATACTAAACTTTCTAGCGCAGTTGTTACAAGACAGACGAGCGTTCCGCACAATAGGAGTATACAGGTCCGCGATATCTGCAGGACATCTGCCGATTGAGGGAGTACCAGCAGGGGAGCACCCAGCAGTGGTTAGACTTATTCGAGGTGCCAGATTTAAAGTGCCACCGGAACCTAGATATAAAACAGTCGGGGACGTATCAGTCGTCCTTAAACTATTAGAAAGCTGGCCCGTAGACAGATACTTATCCCTTAAGCAATTATCAGGTAAACTAGCAATGCTTTTGTGTCTAGTTTCTTGCAAGTGCATATCGGATGTGAGAGCACTGGAAGTGAACAGAAGGTCCTTCAGTCCAGAGGGTGTGACCTTTGCAATAGTGAAGAAGACTAAGACAGGTACTTCTTTAGTACACTATCCATATTTTCCAAACAGACCAAAATGGTGCGTAGCGAGTTGCGTCAAGGAGCATGAAAGCAGGACAGTGGAACATAGAGCAGCCAGTACCATGCAATTGCTCATGGCGCGTAGTAAACCTTTTCAAGGCGTGTCCACAGCTACCATTGCTAGATGGGTCAAGGAGATCATGCAAGTAGCGAATATTGATTTAGGAAAGTACAGAGTACACTCAGTACGAGTAGCTATGGCTTCTAAAGCCTTTACGACAGGAGTGTCTCTGAGAGATATTATGTTAGCAGTAGACTGGGCAAATGATCGCACGTTTAAAGAGTTTTATTTTAAGCCGACCGAGAGCCTAGCGGTCGCTGTGTTGGGGAGCTTTGAACAAGCATAATGCATGCCTCCAGTCTTGTGATAGAATGAAGATTACCCCTGCTAGCTGCGCAGGGAGTATTAATTCTATTAAAGACTAGGAGGCAAGCATTAAATTCTCGCCCATGTTATTTATTGTGTATATCGCATTTATAGATTGTGATGGATAATACTGTATATGATAGTAACAATACATGGACACCACCCTGAATTTTGTGCTTTGTATTATTCCTAGGGGAAGAGCAGAAGAATAATTGAGATAGGAGACTAGCAACTGTAGTCGCCTGTAGTCGAGGAGGATCGACATTCGGTTTGGAGTGGTTTGAGTCTTCGCTCTATTGGCAGGACATAGTGTGGAGTTTGAAAATGACAATTTAGAGCGACTAAAAGAGAGGAGGAACTCAGGGACAGGAAGTGGTTGTAGCTGAGCATGGAAGGAGATGGACTACAGAGACTATGGGGATTGTAGTTCCAGAAGAATTAAAGACTATTGAGACTTTTTTCAGTGTTTTGTTATTGGTTTTATTGGTTTGCTAAAACTGCTGAGGAGTAGTAAATTAAAGAAGTTGAAGCATAATGCTCGCCTCCTAGTCTTTAATAGAATGAATACTACCTGTGCAGCTAGCAGGGGTAATTGTCATTCTTGCAACAGAGCCAGCAATTCCAATTCTCTATTGTAGGGAAAGCATGCTATCAAACAGTAAGACCGACACAAGTGATCACAGTCCAAGGGTGTTTATTGAACTTCAATTGGTTTTGAAAAACAGCCATCTAATCCTAAATCTATAGATGGGAGCAAGCTGCGACCATCAAATAATAACAATGCAGTCCAAGTCGATTGTGTCAAAATAAAAGCACCTATACTAATAAACCTATTCCCTACTTCTAAATACAAACAGTGTGGGAAACAATGTTATGCAAAAATAAAAGTATTCAAGAAATGATATGTCAGGATATTCAAGTCATTGGCTTCTCTTCTCCACGTTTTCAGCATGGACAAGGCGACACACTCGAACTTAGCACACGCTCTGGCTTCTCTAGCATGAGGATGCAGTTCAAAACCTCAACATCAAGGCCTTCTGTGCCAAAGTCTCTTTGCCATTTAAAGTCTCTTATTTCAGAAGGCCTGATGCAACATGACAAACATTAGAGTTTCTTTCTTCTTAGGATTTCACATATACAACTTCTCGGCCAATTTACTGTTCACCCCGGGTCCCACTCCGCTGGACTCAAACACACTTTCACACAAAATCTTCAATTGGTCTCTCTCCGCTGGGCTCTGAGCAAATATTTCACATATACAAATTCTCTGATGATTTACTGTTCATGCAGTGTCTCCCTCTGCCGGGCTCAGACCCAGTTTAACACATAACCTTCAATTGGTCTCTCTACACCGGGCTTGGAACAAATGTCTCTACTTCATCAAAATCGAATACTTACGACCCGTCGCAGGACCACTTCGATTCATGATTACTCGTTCTCTTCTTGATATAACTCTTTTCTCACTTTCACCACTTCTCAGCTGGATATCTTACAGAGAGCTTTGACTGAGCACCCACGCCATGCTGGACCACTCTGTCAAAGGTATTTGTATCTTGCCTTTTGAAGTTCAATCACTCATCAGCAGTTCAACTTTACTTGCATCTCTTATCACGCACATTTTAACAATGCTCATTCCAGTGCTTGCCATACAGTGTTGCTGCTTGCAACCTTGTCTTCAACACAAACCGGTCTTGTATCGGTCTCCTCAACTCACCGGCTGTGTTCATTTCGCAGACACTGCTTTGTTATACACGGTAGCTGGTGATTCTCCCTGCCTTGATTATTGACTCGGGAGGGCCCTCAGTATCTCTGACACACAATGCAGGATTCTTCAGCCTGGTTTTCTGGTCTTACGCTTTCTATTCTCGAGGTTTCTGGAAAGTAACAGTTCTTTAATGAAAAGGTCAATGGAACGTCCCTCCTTGCGATTCCCCTTATGTTTGGCTGTCTTTCCGCCCTCGTTCAGCTGCTGTCTCGAAACTGCTGTCTCCTCGTGTGCTTTCCCTCGCTCAGGGTGTGCTCTCGTGCTCCACTTTTTATCTGTGTGGGGAAGCTTAATGGAAGTCAGGTGTGTGTGATGGTCAGTAATTGTCTGACCTCGCCAGAGCATTGTATTGGGACATGTCAGTTATACTGCTCAGGTGTTAGTCTCTATACTCTCATAGCAGGCTGTCCGTGAGAAAGTGTTTGGGCCTCATTACAAGTGAGGCCGTAAGGGGTTAACGGCGCTAGTAAAGGTGCCGGTGCCGTTAACCCCGCACTGCCTCATTATGAGGTCCCCTCGCGGGACCCACTCTGGATGTCTGGTCAGACCAGACGTCCTTTGCGGGTCCCGCGAGGGGACCAGCATGCTAACAACAGGCCCGTCATTAATGGGCCCGTTGTTAGCATGCTCCCCAATCCCATTCAGCCCAATTGGGGTTCAAATGGGAATGGGGATGGTCCGGGTCCAGGTTCCCTGAATGGGGAAATACCGGGCCCTCCAAAGTCGGAATGGCCCGCCATTTCCCCATTCAGGGACCATGGACCCGGACCCGAGTTTGGAGGCAGCCATGCCTTTATTAAGGGCATGGCTGCATCCAAACTAGTAATGAGGCCCTTTGTGTTGTAAAAGGGGGGAGGTAGAGTTCCTAAATATTCTACGTAGTAGGATGGGGTAAAGGTGTTACAGGAAAGGGGATACCACATCTCACCATTAGGTGTCCCACTCTGACTCCCCGAAGAACCTCCCACGCTGGTCCACCTCCAGGAACTTGATTCGAAAACGTGTCCTGGCCACCTGGAGGACAGATCCCTGGGTACTAGTGGGTGAGGCACCTTATGGTTTCTCACACTATGTAGATGGACATCTAACCAAAAAATATCAGGAAAACAGTAAATAGTGCAAACCATTTTCTACAGCAGATACAATCCTAATTAATTCACTGAAGTAGACGGACCAAGCAAAAAAGCATGATGTTCAGAAGTAGAACCCAAGATAACAGTCACAGACAATGTAACTGGATGGAGTGTCAGTTGATCTCCAATACACATCACATTCATCACTTCATCTTAACAAATATAATGCTGAAATACAAAAGCTCTCAGAGTTGAGTGTCAACCAGACATTAATCATTTTCCCACTAACAGATCACTCTAAATAAGAAGCAGAAGAAGCAAGTTGAATCAGTGGTTCAATAATGTTGCTGCACCTTTGGCTATTCTATTGTGCTTAAATTTGCCAAAGCAAATATAGACTATCTGTCCTGTCCAAGAAGAGAGCCTACATCCAAGCCTGTGTCTCTGCTGCCTCTAACAACTCGGCTGAAATGTTCAAAATCTGTAAGGAGCTGGTAAATCCTGCTGCAGTCTCCACCTCTTCTGCTCCCTCACAGGCCCTTTGCACGGCATTGGCATCTCACTTCACCACTAAAACTCAGGACATCCTGTCCACTCTTTCATCTTGCTCCCCCTCTACCACTCCGGGACCCTCTTCGGCCGTCCCTCCTCCTCCTTCCCCGTATTGACTCCTGACAATGTTACTAGACAAGTCTGGTCTATGAAAGTCTCGCCGAAGCAGGTGCTCCCCTGCTCCTCCAGAACCATCAAGGGCCACATTGACACCCTGGCCATCTCCCAGCTTACTCTAAATACTGAATCTGTTGTTTTTTTCCATAACCACCAGTCTGGCTTTAGAGCAGCCAGAAGCACAGAAACTGCTCTCCTGAACACGGGTAAAGACCTGCTCTCTAATCTCGACTCTAACCTTCCGTCTGTCTGGGGCGTGGCTTGATGGCTACGTGAGAGGACGTTCCTTGGAGGAGCTCCCGATGATCCGATCCTGATCCTGGGAAAAAAGTGATGGTTTTTGGCGGACTTTCGAGCCCACGGTGCGTCTAAAGGTGTATGAAAGTGGGGGGCACATGGTGCATGCCCTCCCCAACGGCGAGACTGCATATTCACGGAACTAGACCCCGAAGAAGTTGGCGGTCGCGCAAAGGAAGGGGAGCACCCAAGATGGCCGCCTGTGGACAAAGGGCCATAAAAGGTCTGACGAGCTGAGGAAGACAAGGTTGGTCGGAACGTGGGCGAGCCCAACCAGATAGACGGGTCGCATGCGCCTCGGGCTGAAAGCAAGAACATAAGGGCGAGCCCCTACTGCAGAGGCCATGGGTTGTGGCGGACTAGCAGAGTGAACCCGCGAGGATACAGCTGGGCGTGTGGGCCCAATCGACGCAACAGGATGTCTTCCAAGGTGGTGCGACACCGGATCAAGCAGCCTACGATGGAGACCTATGCTAGGTCGCCCTCGGGCGCGGAAGGGGGCAAGAGCAAAGAAACCCCTGCGGCGGCGACGGACCCACCAGGTACCATCCAGGAGGTGCTGGCAGCAATTGCTGACCTGAAGGTGGCCTGGGAGACGAAGCTGGGCCTGGCCATGAAAGAGTTGCAAGAGGGCCTAGACCTCAAGATAGGAGCGGTCCGAGAAGAAGTGAATCTGTTGCGCCAGGATGTGCGAACGATCGCGGAGCGCACTGGGGAACTGGAGCAGGAGTTGGCCCCGACCGTGGAGGCGTGCAATACACACGCCAAGGAACTTCATGCTCTCGTGCAGCGAGTGGGCAATTTGGAGGACAGAGCAGAGCAGGCGGAGGGGCGCGCCAGGCGCAACAACATTCGCATAGTGGGGGTACCGGAGGGAATGGAAGGATCGAACCCCCGCGGATTTCGTTGAAACCATGCTTTTGCAGGAGATTACGGGCAGAGAGCTGACCCAGGGGTTCGCGGTTGAAAGGGCGCACAGGGCCCTGACCAGGAGACCGGCCCCAGGAGCCCCCCCTCGGCCGTTGATCGCAAAGATCTTGAACTATCGTGACCGCGAGAAAATTCCCGAATTCTTCCGGAAAGGGGGCCCGATAGAAAGGGGGTCAGCGAATATAACAGCGTATCCGGATTACACGCTGCTTGTACAACGGAGTCGAATGAACTTTGGAACGGTGAAGAGGAGGCTCAGAGAGGCAGGCCACCGCTACATGTTGCTTTACCCCGCTAGGTTAAAGGTGATACATAAGAACAGATCCCTTTTCTTTGAGACGCCGAGCGACGCGATGGAATGGCTGGATATGCAAGGTCGACCACAGGAATCGGATGCCCAGACAGAAGCGGATGGAGATAAGTAGCACGCTGCAGAGGCACCCGTGAGGCCATAGCTATGACATTGGGACTAGAATATAGGTTGATATTGTGTTTGTGTGGGGGAAGTCACGGCATCTGCCGGCGGGTCCCGTTGAATTCACTTTTCCTAAATAGATGACTGGGAGCTCCTGGGGAGCAACCTCTGCATCCAATAGTAGTATACTTAGTTAGGTCACTGTTAGATTGGTGACACCCCGCGGGGTCCTTGTTCTTGGTCACGAGATGGGTCCAGACGTGGGTAGGCCTGAGATCCAGGGATGGAGCTGGGCTATTGTTGGGGGTTGGTGGGGAGGGGGTGGGGGAGTTGTGTGCAGTGGTGTGAGGTTGGAGAAGGGGGGAGGGGGGTACGGTTCATTAATGCAAGGGAAGGAGCCAGGAAACGACCCTACATGGGGAACATTATGGGGAGAGATGGGATGGAGATAGACCGACTAGATGGCATCGGGTAATCTCAGAATTGTGACCTGGAATGTACGGGGCCTCAACAGCTACCTTAAACACAACAAAGTGATGATGTATTTAAAGAGGATGCGCATAGACATAGCCCTGCTGCAAGAGACCCACCTCACTAGGGAAAGGCTGGAGGTGGTCGGGAGGAAATGGAAGGGCACCGTTGTGGGGGCGGCGTACTCAGCGTATGCCAGAGGGGTCGTCACTTGGGTGGCGCCCCGCGTGTCGTTTCGAGTGCTTGATTCTACGGTGGACCCGGAGGGTAGAATGGTGGTGGTAACGGGTCTCTTGGAAAACAGAGAAATACACATCATAAATTTGTACGCCCCCAATAACGATACAGCGGCTTACTTTAGGACCCTCTACGGTAAACTTGGCCCCCTGGCGGGGGGTACGGTAGTGTGGGGGGGGACTTTAACTGTACCGTAGACCCCAGTATGGATAGGTCCAAGGATAGGACAGGAAAAATGGCACCGGCGGCTAAAGCGCTGAGTACCCTACTGAAAGACCTAGGCCTAGAGGATGCGTGGAGGAGGCTGCACCCCACGGATAGACAGTAATCACACTACACAGCGCCACAAGGTTAGACTACATGTTTGTAACAGCCAGGATAGTGAGAGAAATAGAAGGCGCAGAATACAAGGCCCGAGTGCTGTCGGACCACTCGCCCTTGGTGGTAGACTGGAGACAACAGCCCCCACGCCCGCAGATCCCTACATGGAGACTTAGGACCGAGGCTCTGCAGGATGAGGGGTTTCGGGAGGGCCTGAGGGACGCCATTGAAGAATATTTTGATAAAAACACGGGAAGCGTAAGCTCTGTGGGCACACTGTGGGAAGCGTTTAAGGTGGTGGTGCTTGGGGTGGCTATTTCCCAAGTTAAAGGGCTACAGGGGGGGGTTGGAAGGGAGCTCCGGGAGGCGGAAAGAGAGCTAGAGGAGCTCACACGTTGCGTGAGCACCGCTCATGATAACAGAACCAAAGTAGAGGAGCTACAGTTGTCCTGTAGTGCACTCTGGGATAGACTGTGCAGACTCAGCTACAGGAAATATACAGAGCGGATACACACAGGGGGCGATAAGCCGGGCAGATTGCTGGCTTGGCTGTACAAGAGTGAGACCCCCCCGCTCGGTGATTAGTGAGATTCAGGGCGAAGGAGGTAGCATATGCAACACCCAGAAAGAGGTAAATGAGGAATTCCTTAAGTTTTACAGACACTTGTATGAGGACACGGGGGAGGATATGGGTCAAGACATACTAGACACATTGGGGGACATTGAGCTGCCCACCTTAGATGATCTAGAACGCTCCGAGTTGGACGCACCCGTCACCTCGGATGAGCTGGAGGTAGTGATTCGGAACTTGCCCACTTGCAAGGCGCCGGGCTCGGATGGGCTGCCCAGCGAGTTCTACAAAACATACCAGCAAGAGTTGCTCCAGCCACTGCTTGCCACTTTCAACAAGGCCTATGAGAAGGGAGAACTCCCGTTGTCTCTCCGTGAGGCCGTAATCATCCCACTCTTGAAACCAGGCAAGCCGGCCGTGGAGTGCGGGTCTTACAGACCGTTGTCCATGCTCAACCAGGACAGCAAAATACTCACCACTGAAAAGGGTGATTAAGAAACTGATACACCCAGATCAGACGGGATATGTCCCGGGCAGGAACATCACCGACAACCACTGGAGGCTACACCATGTCATGGACCAAACTGAGGAGGACACGGGCGAGCTGGCCATAGTGTCGTTAGACGCGGTCAAGGCCTTCCACTCGGTACGATGGCCCTGGCTGAAAGCGGTCCTGAAGGGGTATGGAGTGGGACCCGTATACCTCAGATGGGTACAGTTGTTTTACAGCACCCCGATGGCGAGGGTCAAGACAGGGTCCACGGTCTCAGATTCTTGGCAACTGGGCAGGGGGACCAGACAGGGAGTCCCTGGTCACCGATGCTATATATACTGGCATTGGAGCCGCTGGCAATATGCCTGCGTCAACAATATGGGGAGGTGGGCATAAACACGGCTAGTGGAGAGCATTTGATATCATTATATGCAGATGATATGCTCCTTTATTTACGCTATCCAGAAGAAAACCTACAGTACGTCCTAGAGGTGATAGAACGGTGCGCCATCCTCTCCGGTATATCGGTGAACCCTAGAAAGTCCAGCCTGTTCCCTTTGGGTAGATATAGGAATGTCCCGGTGCAGAGGCTGCCTGTTCTGCCAATACCATGGCAGCCCGTAACATTTAGGTATCTGGGAATAAACATTTACCACAAGATCGAGACAGAACACAAGCACAACACGGAAAAGGCGATAGAGGGGATTAGGAACAGTATGGTATTTTGGTCCAGACTGCCCCTGACCATGATGGGGAGGGCGGCCCTGCTCAAGATGGTGGTCCTGCCTAGACTCTTGCACTTTTTTACAAACGTCCCGTTTCTGATACCCAGAAGCCTATTCGTGAAACTTCACAGCGTGTGTAGGGGTTTTGTGTGGGGCAGCTCTAGGAATAGGGTGGCTCTGTGGAAGCTCCAGAACCCGTGCGACAGGGGGGGATAGGCCTGCCTAACTTCGAACTCTATTACCTGGCGGGGCAGCTGCAGTACGTGGCCAGGTGGCTCTCGACTGAAGATTTGGCGGAAGCCAGGCTCCTGCGCGAAGATACAGCCCCATACTTTCTGATGGAAGTGGTGTGGTTGGGCAGAGATAAACTGGTGGGCAAGGGGCGGTTACTGAGGTTGGGCTGGGAGATCTGGCACAGGACATGGAAGATTGGGAGGGACTCGGAACCATACTCCCAGCAGGCCCCTTTGGCGGCACTGTGTGGGAGTGACTCCCAACTACTTGAATCGGTCCGCAGATACTGGGAACAGGTAGGCCTAGCCACCCTCGGGGACATATGGCAGGAAGGGGAGGCGGTGGACTTTCAGCGGCTGCAGGAAGAGACGAGAGTACATGGTGACCAATATATAACCTACACTAGGCTGGTGAAAAAGACTAGAGAAAGATGGCCGGAGACAGTGCTCGCGGAGGATCCAGATGCCTCCCTGGAAACCATGTACGATGTATCGGAGGGCGGGCACGAAATATCGAGGCTATATGAGCTCCTGCGGGCAAGGGCAGGGAAGGAGTTGCTCCAATTGAGACAAGATTGGGAGGAGGAGGTGGGAGGACCCATGACGGATGGGCAGTGGGAACGGGCCCAGACGTACCATAAAAAGGTGTCCCGTAACGCGAGATTCCAACAGCTTCAGTAGTATGTTACCCACAGGGCTTATTTAACCCCCGGGAAGATTGCAAAGTTTGGGGGATCAGCTATACAGCAATGCCCCAGGTGTGGGGAGGTGAACGCGGGACTGCTACACATGTTTTGGGCTTGTCCAGAGGTGCATAGATTTTGGAATGAGGTCAAGACGAAACTGGCTGGCGGGGGGGTAGTGCTGGATGTGGAATCGGCCTGGTCATGCTTGCTTGGACTATTCCCTAGACCCTGGCATTTGAAACACATAAGCAAGATGAAGGACCTGGCCTATGTCTTGGCCAAACGTAGGATAGCCATGAGCTGGAAGGCGGCCCATAGACCCAGGGTGGAGTTGTGGTGGACAGACCTCTTGAGATGGGCGGAAGCTGAATCCGTAGTCTGGTTTGAAGCGGTCACCAGGGGGTCGAAGAAGAAGTAGGGCCCTTGTTGGTCTGGCGGCAATTGGTGGCCTCGTTGGCAAACCCTCACCAGGGTGACAACGAAACAGAGGACCTGGTTGATGGCAGTCTAGGTAGTGTGCCACCCAGTGATGTTCCCAAAAATGATATGTGAGAACTGGCTCTAGTTTAAAGTGGGAGGGGGGAGTTGGGGAGTTTGAAAATGTGTTGAAATATGATGCTTTCTATGTTTTGAAACGGTTGTAGTGTGTTTGTTTGACCTTAAAAAATAAAATAAAAATATATTTAAAAAAAAAACCTTCCGTCTGTCCTCATTCTCCTTGATCGATCCTCTGCTTTCGATATGGTCAACCACACCATCCTGAACAATGGCCTCCTTGACAACCTGGGCATCATGGGGCAGGCCCTAGCATGGTTGACCTCCTTTCTCTCCGATCGACCCTCCCATGTCCATCATTGGTCCATTCTCTCTCCCACCTTTCTCTCTATACATGGTGTTCCCCTGGGGTATAACCTCTCACCCTGGCTCTTCAACCGTTACTTGGCTCCTCTGGCCCACCTCATCTCTACCTTCTGTTGTAACTTTCAGTGTAATGCTGATGACACGCAGCTCTCCTTCAGGCTCTCCTCAGAGTCTTCTGATCTCTCGCTCATTTCTGACTATCTATCCGTGATCCAGGAATGGTGTGCCTCCAACAATCTCTGCCTTAATGCCAGTAAGACTGAGATCCTTCTTATTGGGACCCCTGCTCCCGCTTTCCCTCTTGCACTCTGGCTGCCCACCCTGGGCCCTCCACCTGCACCTTCCTGTGAGGCAAAGAACTTTGGTGTTATCTTCAACCCCACCCTCTCCTTCTCTCCTCACATCTCTAAAATGTCACACTACCAACTGCACCTCTTCAGAGGTATTCTTCCTTTTCTCACTTTCCCCCAGAAGCTCACTGTCTCTAGAGTCCTGGTTCTTGGCTGGACTACTGCAACAGCCTCCTTCTAAATCTGAGATAAAGATCAGCCCTGAAATCTCTCCACTGGCTTCCGGTGGCTGCAAGGATCAAGTTCAAGACCCTCTGCATTATCCACAAGGCTTTCATAGGTCGGGGACCACACTACATTCAACTCTCTCTTCTTAAGCATCTTCCTTCTCGAGCCCTCTGCTTAGCCACCTCCATCTCTCTGAGGGTCAGACGCTTCTCCAGGCAGAGAGTGGGGGGTAGATCTTTGCCCTCAGCTGGGGCCTCCCTGTGGAGCAGCTTCCCTGCCGCTCTCAAACTTGAGCAGGACCACCTTAGGTTCTGGAAGCAACTCAAGACCTTCCTTTTCTCTTTCTCTAACCTGCTGATGCTCCTGTCTGCTGCGCTAACTGGTTACCTGACCACCCTACTGAACCTCACGGGCACCAGACTCCTGCATGACCAATAGCCCCTTGCACCGCCTCCGGGCCTCCCACCCACTTAGGGACTGTATCTGCAACCCTACAGTCCCCTGCCTCTCTGCACTTAATTGAGCAACCACCCTGGCAGCCCTTACCGCGTCCGGCCACTGGACTCTCCCGACCTCCCACTTGGCACTTGTCCTCTTCCCTCCCCCTCACACTTGCACGATCTGAATGATACAAGGCCTAGTAAGATTGTTTGTTTTTTCCTCCCTCTGTCTACCCTTCCTTGTGTTGTTGCGCCTAGAAACACCTGTGTACAGGCGCGTTATAAATGACTTATCATATCGTAGGAGTGCACGTATTCTATATCAATCCAATCCTGCTGATATAGAGCTATTTACACCTTACAAGGATTCATAATAAGATCATCCTGCAAAAAAGATCCAATTGAATCAGCATCTGCGTACAGAAGTCTGCCACTTTCTTTAAAAACTGAACCTTTCTACTATCATCGGGGTAGCTAGATCCTGGTACAATGAGTCTACTAGGGGAGAAATGTATTTTCTATAGAACGCTAAAAGTCTCCATTTGATATGATATGATATGAGATGGCATTTATAACGCGCCTATACACAAGTGTTTCAAGGCGCGACGCGACAAGGGAGGGGGAACATAGGGAAGACAGAGACAGCGATCCTACTAGGCCGAGTGTCATTCAGATCGCGCAAGTGCAGGGGAAGGGGAAGAGGAAAAGTGCGGAGTGGGAGGTGGGAAGGGGACAGTACAGTACATGGGTAATAGAATAAATAACAATATGAAGTAGGGCCAACTGGTGGTAAGTGCAGGCGTAAGTGCAGACATCAGGAGGTGTCAAGTGCTGGTGGGAGACTGTAGGGATCCAGAAAACAGTCCATAAGGGCAGGGGATGCCAGGGAGGTAGTGCAGGTGTGTAACTGGCCGGGGAGGGCACCTGGACCCAAGATCAGAGGGTGGCCAGGTAACCAGTACAGTTAGGCAGAAATTCGGCAGGGGAGAGGAGGAGAGAAAGCAGATGCAAAGAGGAAGGTCTTGAGGTGCTTCCGGAACCGGAAATGGTTCTCCTCAAGTTTCAGGGACCCAGGGAGGCTGTTCCAGAGGGAGGCCCCAGCTGAGGAAAGAGATCTACCACCAACTTGTTGCTTGGAGAAGCGACTGACCCTGCGGGTGCTGGAGGCGGAAGAGCGAAGAGCTCGAGAAGGAAGATATTTAGGAAGATAGAGTTGAAGGTATTTAGGCCCCAGGCCCCAGAAGGCCTTGTGGACAATGCAGAGGGTTTTGAACTTAATCCTTGCAGCCACTGGAAGCCAGTATAGAGATTTCGGTCCTGGAGAGATACGATCCCTGGGCTTGAGGCCAAGGACAAGTCTTGCAGTCCTGTTCTGGATGAGTTGCAGAGGGCGGAGCGTAGAAGCAGGCAGATTAAGAAGGAGGCTGTTGCAGTAGTCCAGCCTAAAGAGAACCAGAGCTCTCGAGACAGTGAGCTTCTGGGGGAAAGAGAGGAAAGGAAGAATACCTCTAAGGAGGTGCAGCTGGTAGTGAGATTCCTAGAGACAATTGAGATGTGAGGAGAGAAGGAGAGTGTTGAGTCAAAGATGACCCGGAGGTTTTTAGCCTCGCAGGTTGGAGCAGGAAGAGGGCCAAGGGAGGCTGGCCAGAGAGTGACAGGAAAGGAGGGAGCGGGTGTGCCGATGAGGAGAATCTCAGTCTTGCTGGCATTAAGGCAGAGATCATTGGCGGCACGCCACTCCTGGATAGCAGATAGACAGTCAGAGATGAGAGACAAAGAAGAGGTGGCTGAAGGTAGCCTGTAAATGAGCTGGGTGTCAACCGCATAGCACTGGAAGTTGGGGCAGAGAGCAGCAATGCAGTAGGCAAGAAGTGCCAGGTATTGGTTGAATAGCCAAGATGAGAGGTTAGACCCCTGGGGGACACCACAGGTAGAGATAAAGATAGAGGAGAGGTAGGACGCAAGTTGGACCTGAGAGAGTTGATCAGAGTGGAAGGAAGTCAGCTATGCGAGGGCCTGGCCGGTAATACCCAGAATATCACAGAGACGGTTGAGCAGGATGGCATGGTTGACCGTGTCAAAGGCAGAAGAGAGATCAAGAAAGATGAGGACACAAGGGGTGTTGGAATCAAGGTTTGAGAGCTGGTCTTCACGGATGTTCAGGATAGCAGTTTCCGTGCTTCTAGCATCTCAGAAGCCAGACTGATGGTCATGAAGACAGCCAACACATTCATTGTGAAGATTAAGCTGGGAGATGGGCAGCTTTCCCAGGAGTTTGCCCAAGAAGGTAGTGATAGAGATTGGGCGATACTTAGCTGGGCAGGACGGGTCAGCAGAGGGTTTCTTAAGGAGAGGGTGCGCAAGGGAGTGCTTCAGGGGGGATTGGAAGACTCCAGTGGCGAAGGAGTGATTGCAGAAGTCGGCCAGAGCAGGAGCCAGGCAGTCAACATGGTCCTTGATGGTTTTGGAGGAACAGGGATGAACCTGTTTTGATGAGACTTTCATAGATCGGACTTGTCTAGAAACCTCGTCTGGGGAGAACAGGGGAAAGGCAGAGAAGTAGGGAGTCGGGGTGGCCAAAGAAGGACCAGAGGAAGAGCAGGGGGTAGATAGGAGAGGGGGAGAGGAAGAGCAGGGGGTAGATAGGAGAGGGGGAGAGGAAGAGAGAGAGCACAGGATGTCCTGAGTTTTAGGGATAAAATGAGAGGCCAGAGCCGTGCAGAGGGTCTGGGAGGGGACAGGAGAGGTAGAGACTGCAGCAGGATTAGCCAGTTCCTTGCAGATTTTAAAGAGTTTGGCCGAGTTGTTAGATGCCGCAGAGACGCGGGATTTGGATGTGAGCTCTCTTCTTGGTGCGTAGAGAGAGGCAGTATTGCCTTTGGAGCAGGCGGCAGGCCAGTTTGTCAGAGGATGCACGCAATTTCCGCTCAGCAACCCTGCACTTGCATTTGAGGGTGACGAGGTCTTAGTCGTACCAGGAACTGTACTTGGATTTGGGATTCAAGCGGATCCTCATGACAGGGGCAAGAACATCAAGGGTATCAAATATGGCAGAGTGGAGCATGGAAAGGGCAGTGTGAGGGTGTGAGTCAGCCAAAGGGGGAGAGGGAGTTAGAACGTGGTGGCGAAAAGCTACAACTGACTCACGCTTCATGGGTCGGATAACCGAGAAGGTAGGTGGCAGTGCTGGAATTGGCTTAGCTTGGGGGGAAGAGAGGGTGAGATGGGAAGAAAGGAGAAAGTGATCACTCCAGGATAGTGGAGTAGTGAGAGGGATAGAAAGGGGGAGGTCTGAGGAGATCTGAACATCCAGAGTGTGCCCTGCAGAGTGAGTTGGGCCACAAGGTAGAATAGAGAGAGAGAGGGTCGTAGAGGTCACAAAAGAGTCCAGAGGGAGGACAGGGAGCATCCAGGTGGATGTTAAAGTCTCCAGGAAGGAGGAGTTGAGTCATCGAGACCAGGAGGGAAGAGCAGAGGTCTGCCCACTCAGAGAGGAAGCAGGAGATCTGACCAGGTGGCCGATAGATAGTAGCCACAGTAAGGGAATGGCTAGGAGAGAGAGAAAGCCTGCAGAGGAGGCATTCGAAAGAGGAGTAGGCCTGCGTAGGAATGACAGAGGCAGGAATCCACTCAGGGAAGATCAGGGCTACACCCCCTCCGGAGCGGTTGGACCAGGGTGCAGAGAGGATCTTGCAGCCATCAGGGAGGAGGGTGTCAAAGCTTGTGACAGATCTGGCCGTGAACCAAGTCTCGGGGACCGAGGGGTACAAATCACAGGTACGCCCTGCGGAGGTATAGAATAGGAAGGAGGAGAGGGCAAGGTAGCCAAGGAGGAGACAGCCGGGGAGGGCAAGGAAGCCATGGGGGGAAGAGATGGGACAACAGGAGAAGGAAGGAAATTGATGAGGCGTGGGAACCGTCTATCAAAGAGGAGAATATTGGCCTGAGGGCCTTGGACCAAGATGGTACCGTTCAAGTAAACATTAATGATGACCTTAGAGGAGTTGAAGGAGGCCAGGAGGGCCTCCCACCGGGTGTCACCATTGATGGGAGAGGAAGAGAAAGGAGAAAGCACAGAGACCATATGAAGAGTCCATAGGTCTGGCGAGGGAACGACAAAGAGGATGTTGGTAAAGGTTTGCTTGGAGGCGGCACTGGTATAGGTGTCAGCGATAGGGAGGCCTGGGTTGGAGACCAGGATATCCTTTTTAAACTTGTTCCTACCAGTTTTATTGAGGAGAGCAGGATAGTCAATAGAAAAGCAGTTAGAAAAGATAGGAGAGACAGAGAGAACCATAGGGTAGGAGGGGAGAGAAGAGGAAGGGAGTGGGAGAGGCATAGGAGGACACTAGGGAAGGACACAGGGCAGGGTGCAAGCGGACGAGGCAGAGAGACAAGTTGAAAATTGCACAATACGCAAGGCACTCAGACAATGGCGGACAGTTGCTAGGTGAATGCTTAGCTAAGAGGTCGACCATGGAAGGCAATCTTATCACAGTGATATTTAGATACTGGAAAAACACGCCTAAGTCTGAGAGTCCTGTCAGGGTGGGAAAAGGCCTAGGTTTCACCATGTAATTTTAGAATACTTCACAATGCAATTTTAGTTTAAACGCACCAAGAAAAACACGCCTAAGTCTGAGAGTCCTGTAAGGGGGGAGGCCTACATTTTACAATGCAATTTTAGAATACTTCACAATGCAATCTTAGTTTAAACGCACCAAGAATAACACACCTAAGTCTGAGAGTCCTGTAATGGGGGGAAAAGACCTAGGTTTCACAATGCAATATTAGAATACTTCACAATGCAATTTTAGTTTAAGCGCACCAAGAAAAACACGCCTACGTCTGAGAGTCCTGTAAAGGGGGGGAAAGGCCAAGGTTTCACAATGCAATTTTCAAATACTTCACAATGCAATTTTAGTTTAAACGCACCAAGAAAAACACGCCTAAGTCTGAGAGTCCTATAAGGGGGGGGGAAGGCCTAGGCTTCACAATGCAATTTTAGAATCCTTCACAATGCAATTTTAGTTTAAACACACCAAGAAAAACACGCCTAAGTCTGAGAGTCATGTAAGGGTGGGGGGTGGGGGCCTAGGTTTCACAATGCAATTTTAAAATACTTCACAATGCAATTTTAGTTTAAACGCACCAAGAAAAACATGCCTAAGTCTGAGAGTCCTGTTTAGCTCAACACCTCATATAATTAATCCCCAGCTCAAATTTATTTATCTATTTTATTTATTTATTCATTTGTAGAGCGCACATAGCCCAGAGGCAACTAGGCACTGTTTACAACTCAAGGATATGGTTAGAAATATGCCATCTTAGAGATTGTTACTTCACAATTTTACACGGTACTTTGCATATAAACATCAAGCAGTGAAGTTTCATTGAGTTCAGATGCAGAAATCAGACTATTTACATATTTATATTTTGTTGTGGATGCTTATCCTGATTAGTACTGAGAGTAATAGCCTAATCAAATATTGCAAAAGGTCAAATCTGAAGGGCAGGGTTTTGAGATTTTTTCTGAATGACCAGAGTGAGGTGTTTCTCAGATGGTAAGGGAGGGCATTCCAGAATTTTGGGGCTACTATCGGGAAGCTTGAGCTTCCTGCTTTCTGTCTTCTATAGTTAGGGATAGAAAGCATATTAGTATAGGCGGAGTGGGTTGGTCTGTTAGTGTTAACTTTGCAGATGAGTTTCTGAGGTATTTAGGGGCCTTGTTAGCGATACACTTGTGTGTCATCATCAAGATTTTGAAATTGATTCTGTCTTGGACAGGGAGCCAGTGAATGTTCCTTCTAGTGGATGAAATGTGGTTGTGTCTAGGGATGTTTAATGCTGCTCTTATGGCGTTGTTTTGTACGGTTTGTAATTTTTTGATGTTTCTAGTGCTAGTTCCTGCAAAGAGAGAGTTTCAGTAATAAATCATAGAAAGTATCAATGCCCTTGCCAGTGTGATAGAGTTTTCTGTGGAGAGAAAGGGGCGGCTGGCTCTTATCAGTTTGGCCGTGTATACAGCTGAAAGACAACAGCATTGACCTGTCTATTTAGTGAGAGTGTGGAGTCAATATAGACCCCTAGCATTTTTATTTCAGTGGCCACTGGGTTGGTGTTGCCATCGATAAGGAAGGTGTTGTAGCACTGTGGGAGGTTACTAACTTTCGTTTTGTTTCCGATAAGGTCAGTCTTATCATCATTGAGGCATAATTCATTAAGTGCCATCCAAGTTTGGATTGCAAGGTATATTTTGTTTATATGTATGGTGTCAGTATTGGAACAACCAGTTATCGGTATGAGAATGTGGGTATCATCCGCGTAGTTTGTATATGTGATACCCATATTATCAAGTTTATCAAACAAAAGCTTCGTAAAAGCATTATAAAGTGTGGGTGATATGCACGTGCCTTGTGAAACACCACACTTTACCGAACAGGGTGTGCTGCTGAGGTGTCCGAGAAGACCCTCATAATGCTGTTAGATAAAAATTATTTGATCCAGTTGATTGATTCTGGGGAGAATTGGGCTGCAGTTTCAAGGTGCTGGCATAGTATATCATGGCTGCCCAAATCAAATGCTGCTGAAAGGTCTAGGAGCAGGAGGATGCAAAGTTCTCCATTGTCTATGTACTGGTCCATTTGAGTCTTCAAATCAAGTAAGGCTGTTTCTGTACCATGACCTGGTCTAAAACCAGATTGTCTTAAACCCAGGAGATGGTTATCTTCTAAATGTTTTTGGATTTGCAGATAGGCTGTGCGGTCTAATATTTGAAGTAAGAAGGGAACTGTAGTAATAGGGCGAACGTTTGTTGGGATATTAGGATCTAAGGTAGGTTTTTTAAGCAACGGTAAGACCCAAGCTGTTTTTAGGTTATCAGGGACTGTGTTGGAGGCAAACGAGTTATTGATGAGACTGGTGACAAACAATGCCAGTTCAGCTGCACAATCTTTTACAAGTATAGCGGGACAGATATCACCTTTGCATCTAGATGGTTTTAAGCTTTTCATGTTGTTGATTGTGTCTAGGATAGGGAATGGGGAGAATGTAAATTTGGTTACCTTGAGCGAGTTTAGTATAAGGTCTGTGGTTGGTGGGGTAATATTGAGGTCAAGTTTGGATTTTCTTTTGTTCAATTTTCCTTTGAAGTAGTGAGATTTTGTCGGAGAGGGCGTTCTGAATATTGGAGCACCATTGTTTGTCTTTAATCGTAAAATCTGGAGTAGGTGCTGGTGATTCTAATTCACGCAGGATAGTGAAAAGCTCTCTATTGTTAGATTGGGCATTAGATTTTCTTTGATTGTAAACTTCACTTTTAGATTTGATGATTTCATTCTTATAGATATTTTCTAGGGTTTTGAATTGAGTTCTGTTTTCTTGGGTTGGTGATTTGATCCATTGGTTTTCAGCTGATCTTTTTGACGCCCAGAGTGCTTTAAGTTCAGGGGTGAACCAGGGATTGACATGAGCTTGGGTTTTAATCTTCTTACTTTTTAGCTGAGCCGTTTTATCTATGGCTGCAAGCATAATTTCATTGTAATGGCTGACTAGAGTTGAAGTGTCGCTATCCTGGTGAACTAGTTCTAGGATAGGGGTACGTAGTGGTAACATGCTGTCTTGGTTGATATTTTTAAGGTTTCTAGAAGGGGCTGGAGATAATGATTGCGGCTGTTTCAGGATCTTGGTAGTGATGCCGAATTGTATTGCACCCAATGCTACAGATTTCTGCAGATTTAGAACTCTGCATCAAATTAAGCTTTCTATCTGTGGTAATGAATTGTGAATCCAAAAAAACTGAACTTCAATACCATAAAGGATTTTTGGTAGAGTTCTCACTTCATAAAATCTTAATGTGGGAATTAAAGAAAACTTGCCAAATCTTGCATCCACCCGAACCAATTGATTAGTCAAGGCAAGAGCTTGAGTGTTCAGCCAATCTCTCCCCTGGGGTTTACACAGTCTAGAGATAATTGGAAACCCTAAGTAGATGAAACTGTTCACATGCTCTAATGTTTGATTATCAACTTGCCACTTAAATACAGAGGATTTGTTTTCCATGAACAGTGCATGATTTTAGATTTGTTGGAATTAATCTTGAGACTGGTCCGTCACAAACCTGCCAATGACATTTGGACCCCTACTTCGGTAATATCAAATACAAGAAAGTAATTGCCATAACTTAGACAGGCCACCCTCAGGTCGTTCAATTTTGGTGGAGCAAGCACCACTGGAAGTAAGTAGTCCCCCACATCTAACATGTACAGATTAAACAGGCAAGAGGCCATTATGCACCCCTTTCTCACTGCCCTGCCCATTGTTATACTTCTCGGGAGGGCCCTGTTAGCATTTAGTCAGACCTGAACCATAGAATGTTCATGCAAGGCAATCAAGAGGCACAAAAGGCCATGCAGAGTACCCAATCTTTCCAATTTAGCCCCTAGCAGATTTCTGTTCACAGCGTCGAAGGGTGCAGACAGATCAATAGTGGCTATGAACGCAGATTCATACTTTTTGGCCCAGGATAATGATTGGACAGATTTCAGAAGCACTCTGTTTAATGAAGTACTCATATTCTTTCTGAAACATGTCTGTTATTTCGGTAATATGCCTTCTTCCTTGACCCATATCTGCAGATGATCCAACAGCAAGTTGGCAAACACCTTGCTGTCGGCATCCAGAATGTCTATCAGTCTATTGTAAAATGGATCTGTTTGTGCCCCTTTTTTGTAAATTGGCACGACATGAGCCACTTTCCATGATTCTTGAAAGCTATTGGTAGTCAGTTTGTATCTAAAGAGCAAAGATAGGATAATGGACCTGTTTTTTTGGCTACTCTTAAACAGGATATTCAAGAGTTGTTTGGTCCTGGTGCTCGGGATGTGCTAATGTTCTTTAAGATAGCTTTGATGGTATCTTGGTCAAAAGCCAGACTCCAGGAGCTATCAGTGTCACTTAGGAGGAGGGGGCAAACCGTGTTCTCAGCTATGTTACCAGACAACAGTTTCTTCAAGTGTGAGACCCAATCGGACTACGACAGTGGGTTCAGCTGATTATCATAGTCTTGCAGGGCATACTTGTTAATCAATTCCCAGAATGTGCGTGTTTGCTTATAATGTTTCAGGCTTATTTTCGGAGTTACTATGCCACATAGGCCCTCCGTTTCCATTTCACCAAAATGTATGAGAGGCAAAATTGTATGCAGTACCCTGTGGGAGACTGCACCAGCTTTGTCCTCTTGGCAATAGTTAACCCAACCTTTGGTATAAGCATGTACTACACAAGTTGGTAGAGTAACTAGTTAACCCAACCTTTGGTATAAGCATGTACTACACAAGTTGGTAGAGTAACTGAGCATCCAGGCCTATCTGAAGAGGGGTCAATGTGAGCTGTAGGGTTATTACACAGAGATTCACAGTGACAAGTATCCAAATAAACACTTACACTCAAGGTTTCTTGATTAAACAATTATTTATTAATTTAACAGTCAGTTGAATAAGCCTTCTTTAGAAGGGAGCAAAATATGTAACACAATAATATACTTTAAAAATGCACACTTGTTTCAAGAAATCAGTAGATACCCATTTGGGATGGCACACATATAATCCCTACACCCTGAGATGACTTAACTAACTAGGACACTGTGGACATTGATATATCAATGGCACATTTAAAGCAATACTGAGGTTAGTGTAATAAAGGAAAATATGAAGGAATAAAACAATGGTTAACAAATACTTTAATACTTTAACACTTTAAGTCATTCCCCAACAGGACTCTCCCAGGCACCTTAGTTTGTACACTGACAGGAATCCTCACAGTCATACTATTGTACTAGATGAGAGCTGGTAGTCTAGGTAGTCTAGGAATCATTGGAGTGGCCCTCCAGCAAGTTTAGTGGGCACCTTAGGTGCTTTAGCAACATCCTCCGGCCTGAAAAAGGTTTCATCCACTACAGTAATGCTGACCCCAGCGTCTCTAATGGCAGTGGTCTCCTGTCCATTCACAAGTACACTGTCCCTGTAACATTCTTTGGGATTATCTGGAATAGAGTTATACACATCTACATTCTGCTGTTCCCACAGTTCCATGCATACTAAAGAAACACTGGCTGAGACTCCAATGGGGTCTTGAGCCAATACTTGAAAGTCACCACTAGCCATATGACCTTCATCCTCAGCGATGAAGGCTAAGAAGGCAGTGCAGACCCCTGAAGGTTTACCCTTGCATCTGGGATCCCCTTTCACATGGTCAGTTGACCCACAAGCATAACATTTACCAAATGTTGTGTGCAATTGGGCTTCTGCGGATCTCCCTCTGGTTTAACACCAGAGGCTTATCTAGACTGACCTGGTTTCCCATGGGGTTTACCCTTTTTCTGTTTGTGGCCCTCTTTTGGGTGGTTGGAATTTGAATTCTCTTTCCTCCTTTCTTGTGCTGCGTCCCCTCATCCTTTTTGTGAGTGGCCCCAGAATCCTTGTGAGAGGCCCTGTTGGCAACCCACAAGTCAGCAGCCTTTGCAATCCCATGGTTGTATTCAAAGGCACCCAACAAATCCAAAATATCAAGTTTCACATCATACATACTCACTGCTTCTTTGGGCAGGCGAGGCCTCTTGGGAGTGGAAGACAATCTTTTCATTTCAAGAGCATGTTGCATTTCCAATTCAATTCCCTGAGTTTGATGTCCTGATGTTTGGCTTCAGCTTGAGCTTGCAACCTTTTAATTTCCAATTCAAGTCTCATTTTCTCAAGAGACACCTATTCTTGACTCAGTGATGGACCTTGTGTGGTCCCAGGGGACGTAGGGTGAGGCAGAAGGGCCTGCTAAGGCAAAGAGGGGCTCCTATCCTGGGACTCCTCTCCCTCCTCTGACTCTTCTAAGACATTAGAGTTAGACTCCGGATTATCATCCTCATTATCAATTTCCACATTCCCTTGGTTAGTAGGTGTGAAAGGCCTACTACCCAAACTTGGGTGATTCAACAACCTTGTAATCAATTCATTTTTCTTTCCTTTAACAGGGAGATTCCTGACCATACATATTTATTTCAGTTGATCTACTGTTAAAATTATCAGGGCTTCCTGACTGAAGTTATCCATATTAGGCATGTTACAATTGCTGTTCTGATGTAGCTTAGCCTTGTGAAGGTTTTAATTGAACAAAAGCAAAGCAAATACTCAATGTGACAACTCTACAATAGATCATCACCGCCTGCCACCAGTTGTAGGCAATAATTGTATGCAGTACCCTGTGGGAGAATGCACCAGCCTTGTCCTCTTGGCAAATAACCCAACCTTTGGTATAAGCATGTACTACACAAGTTGGTAGAGTGACTGAGCAGCTACGCTTACCTCAAGAGGGGGTCAATGTGACTTGTAGGGTTATTACACAGAGATTCACAGTGACACGTATCAAAATAAACACTTACACTCAAGGTTTCTTGATTAAACAATTATTTATTCATTTAACAGTCAGTTGAATAAGCCTTCTTTAGAGGGAAGCAAAATATGTAACACAATAATATACTTCAAAAATGCACACTGTCAATAAATCAGTAGATACCCATTTGGGATGGCACACAGATACGTCCTACACTCTGAGGTGACTTAAATAACTAGGACAATGTGGACATTGATATATCAATGGCACATTTAAAGCAATACTGAGGTTAGTGTAATAAAGGAAAATATGAAGGAATAAAACAATGGTTAACAAATATTCTTAAGCAGGTAAATTCTTTTTGAACCCTCCAATGCAAAGTAAATTAATCCTTTCCTGGGGGGTGGGGGTAAAGCATAACGTCAGAGGTAAGAAGAGTCTTTCAGGGAGCCAGTACAGCCAATATTAATTGAGCCAATGTTAATTGAGCCCTTGCATATTGTATTGACTCATCAATTCACATGGTAACTGAATCCCATATTCTGGACTCCACCATGGTGGTCACCTTCCAAGTAAGTATCAAAAGTAGGACTGTACATCTGATGTTGATAAACATATACTGGAATGCATCAGAATACACTGATAATCAGCTCGGAAATATGACAGAAAAATTCAACACTATGATAGACGACTGGCTTGATAGAAACCGTGGGGGTCTGATCATTCTGGCTGGTGATTTGAACACCGACTGTAATATGTCTGTCAGTGATGTGGAATGAGTAGTGGCCACCATGGGCGAAGGGAACTCCAAAAGTGGTAACAAAATGTACAGAGGTGGCTTATGGTTGTCTTTTGTGAATAGTTGCAGACTAAAACCCATGTATAATATAAAATCAACATGGCAAGCTCGCAGAGAGTCATCCAAAATTGACTACATATTTTTATTTGAACAACTTTTTGATATCTTGGGTGACATGAATGTAGAATCTACTATTTATAGTGATCATGCTATGCTATCCATAAACTTAGAATGGTTCAAGAAAGAAAATAGTCACAAGTTTTACTGTGCGAACAAGGAGGATAACGTAAGAGGTATTTGTGTAAAATGGAATCCTCACAAAATAGCAAAATTCAACAACTTGATGATACACGATTTCAACTCGAACTCTTTTGAAACTAAATTGTCAAACTATTCAGTCGAAAAATGTAATGATCATCTTGGCTACATGATGCAAAAACGTTTCAATAATGATCCACGACAAATAGCATTGAAACATAAACATATGTTTGACATAGAGATCAATCAACGTAAAGCCATGTGAAAAAAAGAAATTTGTGAGTTAAAAAAGCAAAAAGATGAAGTCTTATTAATTAAATCAAAAATCAAATACTCCAGTCAACGTAATAAAAATGGGATAATTAACTACTGTTCTGTGCTACAACAAAAAGACAGTGAGGCAATGTTAACTGCCATGAAAGGACATAATTTGCGTAACTTTTGGTCTTTAATAAACAGTACTGAAGTCACTCAAACACAACTAACTATTAATTCTATAAATTCTAATGTATGGACATAATATTTTGAAAAATTATACAAAGCGTCTGACTCAGAAAGGCTTCTTATGCAACCACAACAATCGGCATGGTACTTGGATGTCTCAGTTGATAATGTAACAAGATACATTATCAGATCTAAGTCATCTAATACCCCTGGTCCGAATAATCTGTTTTATGTAACTCTCAAACAGAATGCTACAATATGGGCATATATATTCCACTTTCTCTTTACTGATGTCATCGTAAGTAAGAGAATTCCTACCTCATGGAAAACCTCTTATGTCTTATCAATATTTAAGAAAGGTAATCGATTATGCCCGATGAACTATAGGCCAATTTCACTAATGAATGTTGAGTCAAAGATTTTTGCATCGATATTATTAGAAAAAATTGTTGCCTGGATTGAAGAGAAAGGTATCCTGGACTTTAGACAGATAGGATTTAGAAAAAAGATGGGGACTGATGTTGGCGGCTTGCTTGTTACCCAGTTACAGAGAAAGGTATGGGCAAAATGTCAACTCCCTCTTTATTTTGCCTCAGTGGACCTGTCGATGGCCTTTGACATCATTGACAGACCAACTTTATGGAGAAGGCTTATCAAACTTGAAATTGATAAAGGTCTACTGGATTTGCTGATACACTTATACTCTAATACTGTGATGTGAGTAAGATTTAATAATGAGGGCTTGATGTCTAATGAGATAATGACTCATAATGGGCTTAAACAAGGTGTACATTGGCTGAAACCCTTTTTAACTTGGATGTATCTGCAGCTGGGAAAGTAATTGACAATAGTGGTCTAATAGCCCCCAAGTTAGGTTCAATGAAAGTACAATGCGTTGCGTACGCCGACAATGCTTTACTTCTCGACTGCCCGAAAATTGGCTTACAGCGACTCATTAACACTTTTGAGACCTTCATGATTTGAAACTGAAAATCCGCTAAAAACAGTCATTATTTATCTAGGTCAACAAAATAAATAAATCTTGAAATTTACTTAGGGATGCGAAGGAAACAAGGATTAAACCTCAACAGGAATTTCGTTATCTTGGGTACTCGTTTTCCAGTACTTTCTCCAGCAATTTCTTCAAAAATTGTTTTAAGGTTGAAAGCTATGGATGCTTCTAAACAATTAAGAGTGATAGAGTGAATATTTGGAAGGTTTTCGATGTCCCCCTGTAGGGAATTCTACTGTATGAAGGTAATTTCTCGCCTTTCTTATGGTTTAGAATGCTTCTCTTCTGAATTATCTTCCTATTTAAAAACTATCAAAGCATTGGTATAGAGAAATCTTTCGTTTTTTCTTCCAAAAAGTATACCTATGGAAACCATATGCTATGAATTTGGTTTGCATTAATTGAAAAGCTGTATGAATTGGAAAATATTTAGTCTGCTTAGAAAATGTATAATTGGTGATAAGAAATCTATTTACCACAAACTAGGTGATGAAAAAACAGGGCAATTCATGGGTATATTTGGGAAAGGTGGGGGGGTAGCCATAATAACACATGATTCACTACCTGTCTTCCAAACCGTATCTCCATGCATAGGTTGTGAGACATTACACTTAAAATTTTGTCCCACAGACAACAACTGTATTAACCTAATACTCATCTACAGACCCCATCACTAGACTCTGAGTTCAATGACGAACTCATCCATCTAGCCAATACACTTAAAGGTCAAAATAAATCCAAGATCATCCTTGGAGATTTAAATCGATGGGGTGGCGACCCGAAAGATAAAGGAGCCATTTCCCTTGAAAAAACACTGCAAAAAATTAGGTTTAATGTAATGAATTCTGACCCAACCACGTCCAACCGCCATCAACTAGACTGGGTCATTGCGAATAACATAGAGACAAGCAACTACATGACCTCCCCTTGTATATGGACTGACCATTTCAAAGTACTCTTTAACTTAAATCTACCGTCACCGGTTAAGAAACCTGCTAATGAAGAAAAGAACGTCTTCTTGAGAAACTTCAAAAACATAGAGAGTTCTGACCTAGAACTCTGCGTAAACAGCGTCCTACGCGACATCGAAGAGTATGATTCATGTAACACTATAATTGAAAAATATGACCAACAAATGCTCAAATTAATAAATCAGAAAGCCCCTAACAGGGAAAAAACAGTCAGACCTAACCTCAACCACCAAAAACGGTTCACATCTGAACTGGCAATTCTAAAAAAAGAAAAAAAATGCACTGAAACACGTTGGTTAAAATACCCAACTGACTGCAACAAGACCAGCTGCAATCTTACAAACCGCCAGACTCGTAATGAGGCCCAGTGATACATCTGTTACTAATATATGCCAAACTGACTTCGCAAAGAATTGAATACTTTTCGCAATTTGTGAATAACATCTCTTATGTTAACAGACACCAACTGTGGTACAAAATGCTACATGGCACTTCAGTATCACTGAAAATCAAAGTGAATGCTTTCTTAAAAAATATATGTAACTTTGAATAATATGAATTATGAACTTGTTTAATGAAGAAAAAGTACAGAAAATGTTGTTGAATGTAAAGCTGCTAAGTAATAATGTTTTATCTGTTGACTTTTGATTTTTTCTTTATATATATTTTTACTAATTTTTTAGAAATTTTGTAAAGGTTTAAATAAACCAATAACAAATAAATAAAATTAAAATAAAAATATGTTAATTGAGCAAAAGTCTAGGTGAGCTGAAGGACTTCTTGCAGGTAGGTAAAAAGTTTTGAACAATGTTTTAGAAGTCTTTGTATAATAATGAAATCACTGTAGGGCCACACGCTGAGAGGCTTGTGAGGGGCAAAGCTGCAGGCAACTCTGCAAAGGCAACCAAGACACTTCTCAACTGAGCGCTAGCAAGGCTACAGAACAAGAGGTACGCAACCCCTTAGTTTTACAGCACCTTTGGTTAGAAGAAAGTGGTTCCAGCTGGCTTCTGTTCCTGTATAGGTCTGCAGATCCTGTTGTTCCTGGGTGGGTCTCAGTCGTGGGGACTAGAGGGAGGACGCCTGGGAACTCCTGCACTACGAATTGAAGGTCAGGTGCAACAATGGGCAAACATCAGATCAGCGGCACTTCGCAGTTTCTGCTTCTCGCGACTCTCGCAAATAACACCACCACGGTTCTCGGATACCTTGATGGACTTCCCTCACATCTGGGGTCCAGCACTCTGTTGAGGTGGCTCAGGATTGGTCAGTCCTGCTTCATGGGAGTCCGGAGGATCTTTCTGGAGCTCGGGTCTGACTTAAAAATGACACACTCGATTCTGGTGTTCCTCTCCCTGGTAATCGGTTCCGGCAGCATCAGTAGAAGTACAGCCAGTTCCGAGAGGATGTCCAGACGAGTTCGCTTTGGGGTTGATTGGTCTCTAGTTGAGGCGAATTCGAAGCTTCAGCAATGCAGCAGGGTTTCACCGGGCAAACCAATGATCCGGGAGTTGCAGAAAAGCATCTCTTCCAAGTTCTTCTTCGGATTCCTTCGTCCTGTGGTCGACTCTGCCTTCCAAGCCAAAAGCCTTGCCTTTTATGCAGGTTTCTCCCATTCATTTGCAGCTTGGCTGTCACTCACACAGCAGGGTGGCTGTCCTACAAGGACAGCCAGCTGGCCAATCACCTTTGGGTGCATTCCTGTAACCGAGGGGATTAAGCACAGGGAGTTTTCGTCACCTCCCTCGCTTCCTGCCCTGCCAGACACGCTGGAATCCAGAGGCGGACTTCACCAGTGAATCCCGCCAAAGACAAAATTAACAAAGGGACCAAACCTGGTTCAGCGCGTAAAGTAAATGTGAAGAAGGATATTTCCAACAAGAAATGTCAAAAAAAGAAGACTGGGACCATTTTGACAAAATGGGCACCCATGGGTGCTTTACTGCAGCTGCAATTGCAGCACGCAGTAAAAACACACAATGGTAGGATAAAGTAAACCACTGTCACCAGCCATTAATTGTAGAAAGGGTAAAATAAAAAAGGTTACATGAGAAACTAGGCAAAGGGGATACTGAGTCACCCTTCCACCACCCTATGGTAAAATAGTGTGGGCTGGGTCTAGAAATGTAAGTAAAGTCAATGTCACTTCACTGCTCTTGGAAACAGTAGTTTCAGCAAGAGAAGGTATTTAAACCTTTGGGAAATCTAAGAGACTTCCCTGTGCCACTGCACTGAAGGTGCTGTGTGTCACAATGTAAAGATGATGCTTATGGAGTTTGTCAGACTCAAAAGTCAAAAGAAACACAGAGACCATCACTGATGAAAGAAACGACAACCAAAAGATGACACACAGAGATGAAACGCCATGAATAAGGATATTGTGAACTTAGAAGGAGAGACGATGTTGAAAAATAAAGAAACTTAAGCCATAAACAGGATGAAGATATTCAACCAGTTAACGCCTGTACATATGCTTGGAACCGCAAGAAGCTAAGAAAACAGTGCGGCTTGCTATGCTTAGTAGAAGATAGACCGCAGTAAGCGCCACCTAAACATAACTACCTCAACGAAGCACATTATACAAGTGCGAGTCCACTTTACACAAAAGCAGAATTAACTCAAGTTACTAGAGGTCAAATAGGACAGGATTCGTATTCCAGCTAAAACGAGAAGTGATGGCTGAATCGAAACTCAGCAAGAGCAACTCGTGCCTGGGAAGCCAAGGTCAGACCAAGAGAGCTTCGCAGAATCGAAACGTAAGAACAGAACAGCCTATCTCAGGAAGGCCGAGATAAGGAAGTCCAGGCAGGTGGCAAGCCAAACAAGAATTAAATGCGCAAATAGAAGGAAAACTAGGCAGATTCACGGTGTGAGAAGCACGTGACCATCCGAGCAAGAAGAACACGGGTTCACACCTCCGCCTGGCTGTCGCCCAGACAGAGATATCATAACTTTTTCTGACAAGAAGATACAGTTTGAGGCCGACCACAGCCAGCTAATTGACACATAGCCACTAAAGTAATGATAGATGGAAGGGAGGCCGGGTGTATCTTGGGGCATCCTGCACCTGGCTGACCATTCTGCGTGCTGCTGAGTAAAGTGGAGATTTATGCATGGGGTTGAAGCCAACCCAATCACATTGGACCAAATAATCTAGGGTCCTATGAATAGTAGAACCAATGGGAGATCGTACTCTTAGTGATGTCTACAAGAGTAATGTTAGAAGGAAGGGCTTAGATGCCCACCTGATTGTGTTTATCCAATCCCCTCACTCCGTTACCATATACAGATATAGTACCTATAGTAAAGTTATCTTTTCTTAACCAATAGAATTGCATGTTAACTTTTGAGTGTTACACGTCAATGATGACGAGTTTTGGGTATAAATGTTACTGTTTGTATGAAGTTCTTGAGAGTTGAAGTGAGACGGACTATCGCATCACTGTTCATTTCCATGTTTCCCCGGTTTTTGTACTTGTCATTAAACAGACTCCCCTTTGCTAAACCATTGAGTTGTCCTTATTGATTGGTGTTGGAGTAAAATACTCGGACCCCCATTCATCTCAAAGGTGCAGCTATCTCGTCTTAAAGTACTGCGGAGCAAACCCTGACTCTATAGCCGGCCGGGGGTCTCACCAGTACACTTGGTAGCAGAGGATGGTTGGAGACTATCGATTATTGATTAAAATAAGACACCTATTGACCATCGACATAAAGTAACTCTGGGTCTTTGGCAATATTGCGAGTCCTTTGGCATTCGGCCAAGTAGACCGTGAAGCTCCCCGTAGACAATGGTAGCATAGACAAGAAAACTGAAGTAAAGGCCTGAAGGGACCCGGACCCGTTTTCCCACATATCCCTTCCCATTCCTAAGGGCAGCTGAGCGAGCGAAAAACCGAAGAAGGCGGTAACAAAGGTGGTTATCCCGAGGGTCCAGAGAGGGTCCAGAGAGGAACCATGAGAACGGTGAGTGAAGAAAAAATTGAGTGCTTTGGCAAACAGTGTATGCCTTAGAACAAGTAAAGGGAAAAGGTAACGGAGGGAGGAGGAAAAACAAAATAGTCAGAAGTAGAACAGACTGTGGGCCTCATTACACGGATGGTGGTGGACCAAGGTGCTATTAGCACCTTGGTCAATGCCGGCAAAATACCGGCACCGCCTTGGTGGAAAGGGAATTACCGCCCTATTCCAAGGTTGGTGGGGCGGTAATTCCCCCTTCCCCATTCCCATTTTTGCCCCATAGGGCTCAATGGGAATGGGGAAGGCGCTAATTACGGTACCGCAAATTGCTTTTTTTTTTTTTCTTTTTTTGATAACCAATACTTTTTTTATTCTGTACAACACATCTATGCCTTAACAGCAAATTTACGCATCGGGTACAGGCACTCTCTTCGGGTTTGCTTTTTGGTCTTCAAACCTTCTTCGTGTTGCGATACCGTAATTAGTTCCCTGGTACCTTTGCGGGTTGGTTTTTAACGCCTGCAAAAAGCAGGTGTTAAATTCCCCAACCCGCAAAGGGACCTCGTAGTAAGGCGGTAAGGGTTTACCGGTACCGGTAAAATACCGGTACCGGTAAACCCTTACCGCCTACCGTGTAATGAGGCCCTGTATATATAAAAGGGGATAATGACTCGAGAGTAACAAAGAGTAAATGAGAGATTACCGGGGCGGACACCCGAGAAGTGAGAGGATTTGCCTTATTCCTGCGCTTTAATATAGCGGACAGAAGAAACATGTACCCAAAGTCCCACATAATGGGAAATGACTAGGCTACCACAACGTTTAAAGACGTTGTGAAAGGGGTACGTTTACACTCCATGAAGGGGTAATGATTCGAGGCAGAGATATTTGTGTCCAGCTGGTTTCCATCTAGTCTGTTAAGCGTCTGTCTTACATGTTTTTTGTCGTGACATCATATGTATTGAACATTCTCTTGAGGAAGTTGAGTTAAAATGTCATGCGATTTGATAGCTGAGACAGAATCGCACGTGAATTGATGTCTTTGAACAAATTGGAAGTATACACATTTTGTAAAATTTCTTTGGGATTGGAGCTTGCAGTGTTTGGTGCTCACTCATATTATTGGACGTGTTGAATTTGCATGAAAGCATTGACAAGTGTTGTATGAGAGGAAAGCAAACAGATTTAAGCATGGAAGACATTATTCCATTAGCACACTTATGCAAGCAATTGCCAAAACACGCACCCAAGTTAAAGAAATACAGTATGAGTGGGTTAAAGGTACCGCACACAAGTTGTTTATGCCATGGCCACAAAATGGGTCTTTATCTAAAGCCATTTTACAGCATGTGATGACATATTTGCATGCCACATATACAGGCAAGAAGTTAGAAAAATGTGTTCTTGAGTTGTGGAAAATGTATGAACAGGTAAAGGAGGAGAAGCCGCCAACAGATTGGATACTTAATGAATGCACAGAGGGGGGTGAGACGCCTACCGCACCACCTGCCCTGCCCGAAATGAAAATCGAAGAAAGTCCTTACTTTCGAGGGATTATACCCGTTAAGGGAACTCAAAGCAGACACGGGGTACAGCAACCCCACATATGAGTCACTTACACACAGTAGTGACGAGAATCAAGGGAGAGAAAGGGACAAAAATATAGCCTCCGTAGTCCCAAGGGACGCGATGATGAAAGAAAAGATCAGGCACAGACAAGTGCATCTCTCGGCAAGGAGAGAGAAGGGAAGCGATGGAAAGGGAGCGAAGACAGAACTGATGAGATAGCATTCGCAAAAGATGAATGGATGGGAGGACAAATTTTATTGAAATTCGATGGTAAAGGCATTGATGAAAGACAAAGGGAGAGGTTAGATGAGACACAGAGAAAGGGGAAAGAAAAGGAGTTAAGAGACGAAAGGATAGGAAGGAAAGACAACCAATGGCGAGAACAGCTATATCACAAAGAGCAAGAAAAACAGCTCGACCGCAACCCAAGAGCGGCCTATGGTCAAGACAGACAGAAACAGTAAAGGTGAGAAGAAGAGCAAAGGGTACGTGAAAAAAGGATAAAGAGACGAACAGAGGAGGAAATGCAAAGGGCAGATGAATGTAGAAATGAAAAGAGAAAGGAAGAAGTAGGGTCAGAGAAGAGGCGAGGAAGCGCAAAGAATTTGATGACGACGTAGAACGTAAGCAAAGACAGAGAGCACGCGATGTTGAATATCTGGGGTGAGAGGTTAAAAAACCCGCTCCAGTAGTAGATGGGGAAGACATTGAAGAATTCTTTCCTGCGTAGGATTCAGTACAGGCACGTCTAGGGCAAATATTGACGTCGACACCAGAAGCATCGGAGAAACAATCGATAAAATATATGATGAAATGGGGCTAGAACAAATACCCCAAGGAGAGGGGGAGGATGAGCGCCTGGAGAGCACTCAGCTGTACGACACTGAGGATGTCTCCCGAAATAGTGGAAATAGAGACTTATCTCTGGATAGGCTAGAAATAAGTAGGAACAAAGAGGATACTAGAAGTCGCACTAGTTCGGGACAGACAATGTCCGACTCTGAAAGAGAAGAGCGCGAAGAAAACGAAGAAGGGAGGCGAAGTGAAAGGTGACTCCCAAGGGAAAAGGAAATAAGATGGTCAGACGCTAGTGAGTCTGCACCAAGAGCGTCAGAGTCCACCACGCAGCCTGACCGGTGTCGGGATGCGGGAATATTACCCCTGCGATAGACAGGAGAACAATGAGAGAAGAGAAAGAGGGCTACGCATTCCAATTTCCGCTACTAGAGAAGGGGGGAGTAAGACCACAATATATTCCATGGCCACACATGGATCGAGAAAACTTGAAAAACAAGCTTCCAATGCTGACATTGCAAGCCGAAAAGTGGATACATGAGTTAGAAAAAATGACAGGAGGCAACACGCTAGCTATAGGGGACATCAAAGGTCTCCTGATCGCCATACTTGGTGAGAGAGCAGACGATGTGTGGGCACGAGCAGGTTACCCTGGTGTAACTACAATGAATACTGCGTATGACGGAGCGCCATTTAACAATTGTAGAGCCGCAGTATGGAAAGCGCTACGAGTACTTTACCCAGATACTTCCGATATGGGAGCTATAATGACTCGAAAAATGAAGGAGTCAAAAGATCTGTTAATTTATATACAGAATTTCAAAGACGCGTGGGTACTCGAAACACATGAATCCTGGACGAAATCTATACCTGTGTTTTACCATATATTGTGCCAAGGATTGCCAGAACCGGTAAAGAAACAACTCAAGAAATTGGTGGGAATCGAAGCTAAACCTTGGGCAGAAATACAGTTGACCATTGCACATTATTGTAGACTGTTGCAAGAAAAGAATTGCAAAAAAGAAGCGACTCGTAAGGGGGAGGAAGTGAAGTTGGTGCAAAAGAAATTATCAAAGTATGCTCTTGAAGGAGCCATGATAACTAGCACAGCCGAATCAGGCATGCAGCAGGTGGCTAATCCCTGCCGCTCAAACTTGAGCAGGACCACCTTAGGTTCTGGAAGCAACTCAAGACCTTCCTTTTCTCTTTCTCTAACCTGCTGATGCTCCTGTCTGCTGCGCTAACTGGTTACCTGACCACCCTACTGAACCTCACGGGCACCAGACTCCTGCATGACCAATAGCCCCTTGCACCACCTCCGGGCCTCCCACCCACTTAGGGACTGTATCTGCAACCCTACAGTCCCCTGCCTCTCTGCACTTAATTGAGCAACCACCCTGGCAGCCCTTACCGCGTCTGGCCACTAGACTCTCCCGACCTCCCACTTGGCACTTGTCCTCTTCCCTCCCCCTCACACTTACACGATCTGAATGACACAAGGCCTAGTAAGATTGTTTGTTTTTTCCTCCCTCTGTCTACCCTTCCTTGTGTTGTTGCGCCTAGAAACACCTGTGTACAGGCGCGTTATAAATGACTTATCATATCGTAGGAGTGCACGTATTCTATATCAATCCAATCCTGCTGATATAGAGCTATTTACACCTTACAAGGATTCATAATAAGATCATCCTGCAAAAAAGATCCAATTGAATCAGCATCTGCGTACAGAAGTCTGCCACTTTCTTTAAAAACTGAACCTTTCTACTATCATCGGGGTAGCTAGATCCTGGTACAATGAGTCTACTAGGGGAGAAATTTATTTTCTATAGAACGCTAAAAGTCTCCATTTGATATGATATGATATGATATGAGATGGCATTTATAACGCGCCTATACACAAGTGTTTCAAGGCGCGAGGCGACAAGGAAGGGGGAACATAGGGAAGACAGAGACAGCGATCCTTCTAGGCCGAGTGTCATTCAGATCGCGCAAGTGCAGGGGAAGGGGAAGAGGAAAAGTGCGGAGTGGGAGGTGGGAAGGGGACAGTACAGTACATGGGTAATAGAATAAATACCAATATGAAGTAGGGCCAACTGGTGGTAAGTGCAGGCGTAAGTGCAGACATCAGGAGGTGTCAAGTGCTGGTGGGAGACTGTAGGGATCCAGAAAACAGTCCACAAGGGCAGGGGATGCCAGGGAGGTAGTGCAGGTGTGTAACTGGCGGGGGAGGGCACCTGGACCCAAGATCAGAGGGTGGCCAGGTAACCAGTACAGTTAGGCAGAAATTCGGCAGGGGAGAGAAGGAGAGAAAGCAGAGGCAAAGAGGAAGGTCTTGAGGTGCTTCCGGAACCGGAAATGTTTCTCCTCAAGTTTCAGGGACCCAGGGAGGCTGTTCCAGAGGGAGGCCCCAGCTGAGGAAAGAGATCTACCACCAACTTGTTGCTTGGAGAAGCGACTGACCCTGCGGGTGCTGGAGGCGGAAGAGCGAAGAGCTCGAGAAGGAAGATATTTAGGAAGATAGAGTTGAAGGTATTTAGGCCCAAGGCCCCAGAAGGCCTTGTGGAGAATGCAGAGGGTTTTGAACTTAATCCTTGCAGCCACTGGAAGCCAGTATAGAGATTTCGGTCCTGGAGAGATACGATCCCTGGGCTTGAGGCCAAGGACAAGTCTTGCAGTCCTGTTCTGGATGCGTTGCAGAGGGCGGAGCGTAGAAGCAGGCAGATTAAGAAGGAAGCTGTTGCAGTAGTCCAGCCTAAAGAGAACCAGAGCTCTGGAGACAGTGAGCCTCTGGGGGAAAGAGAGGAAAGGAAGAATACCTCTAAGGAGGTGCAGCTGGTAGTGAGATTCCTAGAGACAATTGAGATGTGAGGAGAGAAGGAGAGTGTTGAGTCAAAGATGACCCCGAGGTTTTTAGCCTCGCAGGTTGGAGCAGGAAGAGGGCCAAGAGAGGCTGGCCAGAGAGTGACAGGAAAGGAGGGAGCGGGTGTGCCGATGAGGAGAATCTCAGTCTTTCTGGCATTAAGGCAGAGATCATTGGCGGCACGCCACTCCTGGATAGCAGATAGACAGTCAGAGATGAGAGACAAAGAAGAGGTGGCTGAAGGTAGCCTGAAAATGAGCTGGGTGTCGTCCGCATAGCACTGGAAGTTGGGGCAGAGAGCAGCAATGCAGTAGGCAAGAAGTGCCAGGTATTGGTTGAATAGCCAGGGTGAGAGGTTAGACCCCTGGGGGACACCACAGGTAGAGATAAAGATGGAGGAGAGGAAGGACGCAAGTTGGACCTGAGAGAGTTGATCAGAGTGGAAGGAAGTCAGCTATGCGAGGGCCTGGCAGGTAATACCCAGAATATCACAGAGACGGTTGAGCAGGATGGCATGGTTGACCGTGTCAAAGGCAGAAGAGAGATCAAGAAAGATGAGGACACAAGGGGTGTTGGAATCAAGGTTTGAGAGCTGGTCTTCACGGATGTTCAGGATAGCAGTTTCCGTGCTTCTATTATCTCAGAAGCCAGACTGATGGTCATGAAGACAGCCAACACATTCATTGTGAAGATTAAGCTGGGAGATGGGCAGCTTTCCCAAGAGTTTGTCCAAGAAGGGAGTGATAGAGATTGGGCGATAGTTAGCTGGGCAGGACGGGTCAGCAGAGGGTTTCTTAAGGAGAGGGTGCACAAGGGAGTGCTTCAGGGGGGATTGGAAGACTCCAGTGGCGAAGGAGTGATTGCAGAAGTCGGCCAGAGCAGGAGCCAGGCAGTCAACATGGTCCTTGATGGTTTTGGAGGAACAGGGATGAACCTGTTTTGATGAGACTTTCATAGATCGTTCTTGTCTAGAAAACTCTTCTGGGGAGAACAGGGGAAAGGCAGAGAAGTAGGGAGTCGGGGTGGCCGAAGAAGGACCAGAGGAAGAGCAGGGGGTAGATAGGAGAGGGGGAGAGGAAGAGCAGGGGGTAGATAGGAGAGGGGGAGAGGAAGAGAGAGAGCACAGGATGTCCTGAGTTTTAGGGATAAAATGAGAGGCCAGAGCCGTGCAGAGGGTCTGGGAGGGGACAGGAGAGGTAGAGACTGCAGCAGGATTAGCCAGTTCCTTGCAGATTTTAAAGAGTTTGGCCGAGTTGTTAGATGCCGCAGAGACGCGGGAATGGATGTGAGCTCTCTTCTTGGTGCGTAGAGAGAGGCAGTATTGCCTTTGGAGTAGGCGGCAGGCCAGTTTGTCAGAGGATGCACCAGAAGCACGCAATTTCCGCTCAGCAACCCTGCACTTGCATTTGAGGGTGACGAGGTCTTAGTCGTACCAGGAACTGTACTTGGATTTGGGATTCAAGCGGATCCTCATGACAGGGGCAAGAACATCAAGGGTATCAAATATGGCAGAGTGGAGCATGGAAAGGGCAGTGTGAGGGTGTGAGTCAGCCAAAGGGGGAGAGGGAGTTAGAACGTGGTGGCGAAAAGCTACAACTGACTCACGCTTCATGGGTCGGATAACCGAGAAGGTAGGTGGCAGTGCTGGAATTGGCTTAGCTTGGGGGGAAGAGAGGGTGAGATGGGAAGAAAGGAGAAAGTGATCACTCCAGGATAGTGGAGTAGTGAGAGGGATAGAAAGGGGGAGGTCTGAGGAGATCTGAACATCCAGAGTGTGCCCTGCAGAGTGAGTTGGGCCACAAGGTAGAATAGAGAGAGAGAGGGTCGTAGAGGTCACAAAAGAGTCCAGAGGGAGGACAGGGAGCATCCAGGTGGATGTTAAAGTCTCCAGGAAGGAGGAGTTGAGTCATCGAGACCAGGAGGGAAGAGCAGAGGTCTGCCCACTCAGAGAGGAAGGAGGAGATCTGACCAGGTGGCCGATAGATAGTAGCCACAGTAAGGGAATGGCTAGGAGAGAGAGAAAGCCTGCAGAGGAGGCATTCGAAAGAGGAGTAGGCCTGCGTAGGAATGACAGAGGCAGGAATCCACTCAGGGAAGATCAGGGCTACACCCCCTCCGGAGCGGTTGGACCAGGGTGCAGAGAGGATCTTGCAGCCATCAGGGAGGAGGGTGTCAAAGCTTGTGACAGATCTGGCCGTGAACCAAGTCTCGGGGAGACCGAGGACTTCGAGGCCCAGTTCCTCCAGGAGGCGGCTGATGTCAGAGGAGTATTTGACAGCTGAGCGAGAGTCAAGAGTGGCAATATGGAGAAGGTTGCCGTCCTTGAAAGACTTCCGGCGAGGGGTACAAATCACAGGTACGCCCTGCGGAGGTATAGAATAGGAAGGAGGAAAGGGCAAGGTAGCCAAGGAGGAGACAGCCGGGGAGGGCAAGGAAGCCGTGGGGGGAAGAGATGGGACAACAGGAGAAGGAAGGAAATTGATGAGGCGTGGGAACCGTCTATCAAAGAGGAGAATATTGGCCTGAGGGCCTTGGATCAAGATGGTACCGTTCAAGTAAACATTAATGATGACCTTAGAGGAGTTGAAGGAGGCCAGGAGGGCCTCCCACCGGGTGTCACCATTGATGGGAGAGGAAGAGAAAGGAGAAAGCACAGAGACCATATGAAGAGTCCATAGGTCTGGCGAGGGAACGACAAAAAGGATGTTGGTAAAGGTTTGCTTGGAGGCGGCACTGGTATAGGTGTCAGCGATAGGGAGGCCTGGGTTGGAGACCAGGATATCCTTTTTAAACTTGTTCCTACCAGTTTTATTGAGGAGAGCAGGATAGTCAATAGAAAAGCAGTTAGAAAAGATAGGAGAGACAGAGAGAACCATAGGGTAGGAGGGGAGAGAAGAGGAAGGGAGTGGGAGAGGCAGAGGAGGACACTAGGGAAGGACACAGGGCAGGGTGCAAGCGGACGAGGCAGAGAGACAAGTTGAAAATTGCACAATACGCAAGGCACTCAGACAATGGCGGACAGTTGCTAGGTGAATGCTTAGCTAAGAGGTCGACCATGGAAGGCAATCTTATCACAGTGATATTTAGATACTGGAAAAACACGCCTAAGTCTGAGAGTCCTGTCAGGGTGGGAAAAGGCCTAGGTTTCACCATGTAATTTTAGAATACTTCACAATGCAATTTTAGTTTAAACGCACCAAGAAAAACACGCCTAAGTCTGAGAGTCCTGTAAGGGGGGGGGGCCTACGTTTTACAATGCAATTTTAGAATACTTCACAATGCAATCTTAGTTTAAACGCACCAAGAATAACACACCTAAGTCTGAGAGTCCTGTAATGGGGGGAAAAGACCTAGGTTTCACAATGCAATATTAGAATACTTCACAATGCAATTTTAGTTTAAGCGCACCAAGAAAAACACACCTACGTCTGAGAGTCCTGTAAGGGGGGGAAAAGGCCAAGGTTTCACAATGCAATTTTCGAATACTTCACAATGCAATTTTAGTTTAAAAGCACCAAGAAAAACACGCCTAAGTCTGAGAGTCCCATAAGGGGGGGGAGGGGAAGGCCTAGGTTTCACAATGCAATTTTAGAATCCTTCACAATGCAATTTTAGTTTAAACACACCAAGAAAAACACCCCTAAGTCTGAGAGTCCTGTAAGGGTGGGGGGTGGGGGCCTAGGTTTCACAATGCAATTTTAGAATACTTCACAATGCAATTTTAGTTTAAACGCACCAAGAAAAACATGCCTAAGTCTGAGAGTCCTGTTTAGCTCAACACCTCATATAATTAATCCCCAGCTCAAATTTATTTATCTATTTTATTTATTTATTCATTTGTAGAGCGCACATAGCCCAGAGGCAACTAGGCACTGATTACAACTCAAGGATAAGGTTAGAAATATGCCATCTTAGAGATTGTTACTTCACAATTTTACACAGTACTTTGCATATAAACATCAAGCAGTGAAGTTTCATTGAGTTCAGATGCAGAAATCAGACTATTTACATATTTATATTTTGTTGTGGATGCTTATCCTGATTAGTACTGAGAGTAATAGCCTAATCAAATATCGCAAAAGGTCAAATCTGAAGGGCAGGGTTTTGAGATTTTTTCTGAATGACCAGAGTGAGGTGTTTCTCAGATGGTAAGGGAGGGCATTCCAGAATTTTGGGGCTACTATCGGGAAGCTTGAGCTTCCTGCTTTCTGTCTTCTATAGTTAGGGATAGAAAGCATGTTAGTATAGGCGGAGCGGGTTGGTCTGTTAGTGTTGACTTTGCAGATGAGTTTGCTGAGGTATTTAGGGGCCTTGTTAGCGATACACTTGTGTGTCATCATCAAGATTTTGAAATTGATTCTGTCTTGGACAGGGAGCCAGTGAATGTTCCTTCTAGTGGATGAAATGTGGTTGTGTCTAGGGATGTTTAATGCTGCTCTTATGGCGTTGTTTTGTACGGTTTGTAATTTTTTGATGTTTCTAGTGCTAGTTCCTGCAAAGAGAGAGTTTCAGTAATAAATCATAGAAAGAGTTTTCTGTGGAGAGAAAGGGGCGGCTGGCTCTTATCAGTTTGGCCGTGTATAGAGCTGAAAGACAACAGCATTGACCTGTCTATTTAGTGAGAGTGTGGAGTCAATATAGACCCCTAGCATTTTTATTTCAGTGGCCACTGGGTTGGTGTTGCCATCGATAATGAAGGTGTTGTAGCACTGTGGGAGGTTACTAACTTTCGTTTTGTTTCCGATGAGGATAAGGTCAGTCTTATCATCATTGAGGCATAATTCATTAAGTGCCATCCAAGCTTGGATTGCAAGGTATATTTTGTTTATATGTATGGTGCCAGTATTGGAACAACCAGTTATCGGTATGAGAATGTGGGTATCATCCGCGTAGTTTTTATGTGTGATACCCATATTATCAAGTTTATCAAACAAAAGCTTCGTAAAAGCATTATAAAGTGTGGGTGATATGCACGAGCCTTGTGGCACACCACACTTTACCGAACAGGGTGTGCTGCTGAGGTGTCCGAGAAGACCCTCATAATGCTGTTAGATAAAAATTATTTGATCCAGTTGATTGATTCTGGGGAGAATTGGGCTGCAGTTTCAAGGTGCTGGCATAGTATATCATGGCTGCCCAAATCAAATGCTGCTTAAAGGTCTAGCAGCAGGAGGATGCAAAGTTCTCCATTGTCTATGTACTGGTCCATTTGAGTCTTCAAATCAAGTAAGGCCGTTTCTGTACCATGACCTGGTCTAAAACCAGATTTTCTTAAACCCAGGAGATGGTTATCTTCTAAATGTTTTTGGATTTGCAGATAGGCTGTGCGGTCTAATATTTGAAGTAAGAAGGGAACTGTAGTAATAGGGCGAAAGTTTGTTGGGATATTAGGATCTAAGGTAGGTGTTATAAGCAACGGTAAGACCCAAGCTGTTTTTAGGTTATCAGGGACTGTGTTGGAGGCAAACGAGTTATTGATGAGACTGGTGACAAACAATGCCAGTTCAGCTGCACAATCTTTTACAAGTATAGCGGGACAGATATCACCTTTGCATCTAGATGGTTTTAAGCTTTTCATGATGTTTATTGTGTCTAGGATAGGGAATGGGGAGAATGTAAATTTGGTTACCTTGAGCGAGTTTAGTATAAGGTCTGTGGTTGGTGGGGTAATATTGAGGTCAAGTTTGGATTTTCTTTTGTTCAATTTTCCTTTGAAGTAGTGAGATTTTGTCGGAGAGGGCGTTCTGAATATTGGAGCACCATTGTTTGTCTTTAATCGTAAAATATGGAGTAGGTGCTGGTGATTCTAATTCACGCAGGATAGTGAAAAGCTCTCTATTGTTAGATTGGGCATTAGATTTTCTTTGATTGTAAACTTCACTTTTAGATTTGATGATTTCATTCTTATAGATATTTTCTAGGGTTTTGAATTGAGTTCTGTTTTCTTGGGTTGGTGATTTGATCCATTGGTTTTCAGCTGATCTTTTTGACGCCCAGAGTGCTTTAAGTTCAGGGGTGAACCAGGGATTGACATGAGCTCGGGTTTTAATCTTCTTACTTTTTAGCTGAGCCGTTTTATCTATGGCTGCAAGCATAATTTCATTGTAATGGCTGACTACAGTTGAAGTGTCGCTATCCTGGTGAACTAGTTCTAGGATAGGGGTACGTAGTGGTAACATGCTGTCTTGGTTGATATTTTTAAGGTTTCTAGAAGGGGCTGGAGATAACGATTGGGGCTGTTTCAGGATCTTGGTAGTGATGCCGAATTGTATTGCACCCAATGCTACAGATTTCTGCAGATTTAGAACTCTACATCAAATTAAGCTTTCTATCTGTGGTAAGGAATTGTGAATCCAAAAAAACTGAACTTCAATACCATAAAGGATTTTTGGTAGAGTTCTCACTTCATAAAATCTTAATGTGGGAATTAAAGAAAACTTGCCAAATCTTGCATCCACCCGAACCAATTGATTAGTCAAGGCAAGAGCTTGAGTGTTCAGCCAATCTCTCCCCTGGGGTTTACACAGTCTAGAGATAATTGGAAACCCTAAGTAGATGAAACTGTTCACATGCTCTAATGTTTGATTATCAACTTGCCACTTAAATACAGAGGATTTGTTTTCCATGAACAGTGCATGATTTTAGATTTGTTGGAATTAATCTTGAGACTGGTCCGTCACAAACCTGCCAATGACATTTGGACCCCTACTTCGGTAATATCAAATACAAGAAAGTAATTGCCATAACTTAGACAGGCCACCCTCAGGTCGTTCAATTTTGGTGGAGCAAGCACCACTGGAAGTAAGTAGTCCCCCACATCTAACATGTACAGATTAAACAGGCAAGAGGCCATTATGCACCACTTTCTCACTGCCCTGCCCATTGTTATACGTCTCGGGAGGGCCCTGTTAGCATTTAGTCAGACCTGAACCATAGAATGTTCATGCAAGGCAATCAAGAGGCACAAAAGGCCATGCAGAGTACCCAATCTTTCCAATTTAGCCCCTAGCAGATTTCTGTTCACAGTGTCGAAGGGTGCAGACAGATCAATGGTGGCTATGAACACAGATTCATACTTTTTGGCCCAGGATAATGATTGGACAGATTTCAGAAGCACTCTGTTTAATGAAGTACTCATATTCTTTCTGAAACATGTCTGTTATTTCGGTAATATGCCTTCTTCCTTGACCCATATCTGCAGATGATCCAACAGCAAGTTGGCAAACACCTTGCTGTCGGCATCCAGAATGTCTATCGGTCTATTGTAAAATGGATCTGTTTGTGCCCCTTTTTTGTAAATTGGCACGACATGAGCCACTTTCCATGATTCTTGAAAGCTATTGGTAGTCAGTTTGTATCTAAAGAGCAAAGATAGGATAATGGACCTGTTTTTTTGGCTACTCTTAAACAGGATATTCAAGAGTTGTTTGGTCCTGGTGCTCGGGATGTGCTAATGTTCTTTAAGATAGCTTTGATGGTATCTTGGTCAAAAGCCAGACTCCAGGAGCTATCAGTGTCACTTAGGAGGAGGGGGCAAACCGTGTTCTCAGCTATGTTACCAGACAACAGTTTCTTCAAGTGTGAGACCCAATCGGACTACGACAGTGGGTTCAGCTGATTATCATAGTCTTGCAGGGCATACTTGTTAATCAATTCCCAGAATGTGCGTGTTTGCTTATAATGTTTCAGGCTTATTTTCGAAGTTACTATGCCACATAGGCCCTCCGTTTCCATTTCACCAAAATGTATGAGAGGCAAAATTGTATGCAGTACCCTGTGGGAGACTGCACCAGCTTTGTCCTCTTGGCAATAGTTAACCCAACCTTTGGTATAAGCATGTACTACACAAGTTGGTAGAGTAACTAGTTAACCCAACCTTTGGTATAAGCATGTACTACACAAGTTGGTAGAGTAACTGAGCATCCAGGCCTATCTGAAGAGGGGTCAATGTGAGCTGTAGGGTTATTACACAGAGATTCACAGTGACAAGTATCCAAATAAACACTTACACTCAAGGTTTCTTGATTAAACAATTATTTATTAATTTAACAGTCAGTTGAATAAGCCTTCTTTAGAAGGGAGCAAAATATGTAACACAATAATATACTTTAAAAATGCACACTTGTTTCAAGAAATCAGTAGATACCCATTTGGGATGGCACACATATAATCCCTACACCCTGAGATGACTTAACTAACTAGGACACTGTGGACATTGATATATCAATGGCACATTTAAAGCAATACTGAGGTTAGTGTAATAAAGGAAAATATGAAGGAATAAAACAATGGTTAACAAAAACTTTAATACTTTAACACTTTAAGTCATTCCCCAACAGGACTCTCCCAGGCACCTTAGTTTGTACACTGACAGGAATCCTCACAGTCATACTATTGTACTAGATGAGAGCTGGTAGTCTAGGTAGTCTAGGAATCATTGGAGTGGCCCTCCAGCAAGTTTAGTGGGCACCTTAGGTGCTTTAGCAACATCCTCCGGCCTGAAAAAGGTTTCATCCACTACAGTAATGCTGACCCCAGTGTCTCTAATGGCAGTGGTCTCCTGTCCATTCACAAGTACACTGTCCCTGTAACATTCTTTGGGATTATCTGGAATAGAGTTATACACATCTACATTCTGCTGTTCCCACAGTTCCATGCATACTAAAGAAACACTGGCTGAGACTCCAATGGGGTCTTGAGCCAATACTTGAAAGTCACCACTAGCCATATGACCTTCATCCTCAGCGATGAAGGCTAAGAAGGCAGTGCAGACCCCTGAAGGTTTACCCTTGCATCTGGGATCCCCTTTCACATGGTCAGTTGACCCACAAGCATAACATTTACCAAATGTTGTGTGCAATTGGGCTTCTGCGGATCTCCCTCTGGTTTAACACCAGAGGCTTATCTAGACTGACCTGGTTTCCCATGGGGTTTACCCTTTTTCTGTTTGTGGCCCTCTTTTGGGTGGTTGGAATTTGAATTCTTTTTCCTCCTTTCTTGTGCTGCGTCCCCTCATCCTTTTTGTGAGTGGCCCCAGAATCCTTGTGAGTGGCCCTGTTGGCAACCCACAAGTCAGCAGCCTTTGCAATCCCATGATTGTATTCAAAGGCACCCAACAAATCCAAAATATCAAATTTCACATCATACATACTCACTGCTTCTTTGGGCAGGCGAGGCCTCTTGGGAGTGGAAGACAATCTTTTCATTTCAAGAGCATGTTGCATTTCCAATTCAATTCCCTGAGTTTGATGTCCTGATGTTTGGCTTCAGCTTGAGCTTGCAACCTTTTAATTTCCAATTCAAGTCTCATTTTCTCAAGAGACACCTATTCTTGACTCAGTGATGGACCTTGTGTGGTCCCAGTGGACGTAGGTCGAGGCAGAAGGGCCTGCTAAGGCAAAGAGGGGCTCCTATCCTGGGACTCCTCTCCCTCCTCTGACTCTTCTAAGACATTAGAGTTAGACTCCGGATTATCATCCTCATTATCAATTTCCACATTCCGTTGGTTAGTAGGTGTGACAGGCCTACTACCCAAACTTGGGTGATTCAACAACCTTGTAATCAATTCATTTTTCTTTCCTTTAACAGGGAGATTCCTGACCATACATATTTATTTCAGTTGATCTACTGTTAAAATTATCAGGGCTTCCTGACTGAAGTTATCCATATTAGGCATGTTACAATTGCTGTTCTGATGGAGCTTAGCCTTGTGAAGGTTTTAGTTGAACAAAAGCAAAGCAAATACTCAATGTGACAACTCTACAATAGATCATCACCGCCTGTCACCAGTTGTAGGCAATAATTGTATGCAGTACCCTGTGGGAGAATGCACCAGCCTTGTCCTCTTGGCAAATAACCCAAACTTTGGTATAAGCATGTACTACACAAGTTGGTAGAGTGACTGAGGAGCTACGCTTACCTCAAGAGGGGGTGAATGTGACTTGTAGGGTTATTACACAGAGATTCACAGTGACACGTATCAAAATAAACACTTACACACAAGGTTTCTTGATTAAACAATTATTTATTCATTTAACAGTCAGTTGAATAAGCCTTCTTTAGAGGGAAGCAAAATATGTAACACAATAATATACTTCAAAAATGCACACTGTCAATAAATCAGTAGATACCCATTTGGGATGGCACACAGATACGTCCTACACCCTGAGGTGACTTAAATAACTAGGACAATGTGGACATTGATATATCAATGGCACATTTAAAGCAATACTGAGGTTAGTGTAATAAAGGAAAATATGAAGGAATAAAACAATGGTTAACAAATATTCTTAAGCAGGTAAATACTTTTTGGACCCTCCAATGCAAAGTAAATTAATCCTTTCCTGGGGGGTGGGGGTAAAGCATAAAGTCAGAGGTAAGAAGAGTCTTTCAGGGAGCCAGTACAGCCAATATTAATTGAGCCAATGTTAATTGAGCCCTTGCATATTGTATTGACTCATCAATTCACATGGTAACTGAATCCCATATTCTGGACTCCACCATGGTGGTCACCTTCCAAGTAAGTATCGAAAGTAGGACTGTACATCTGATGTTGATAAACATATACTGGAATGCATCAGAATACACTGATAATCAGCTGGGAAATATGACAGAAAAATTCAACACTATGATAGACGACTGGCTTGATAAAAACCGTGGGGGTCTGATCATTCTGGCTGGTGATTTGAACGCCGACTGTAATATGTCTGTCAGTGATGTGGAATGAGTAGTGGCCACCATGGGCGAAGGGAACTCCAAAAGTGGTAACAAAATGTACAGAGGTGGCTTATGGTTGTCTTTTGTGAATAGTTGCAGACTAAAACCCATGTATAATATAAAATCAACATGGCAAGCTCGCAGAGAGTCATCCAAAATTGACTACATATTTTTATGTGAACAACTTTTTGATATCTTGGGTGACATGAATGTAGAATCTACTATTTATAGTGATCATGCTATGCTATCCATAAACTTAGAATGGTTCAAGAAAGAAAATAGTCACAAGTTTTACTGTGCGAACAAGGAGGATAACGTAAGAGGTATTTGTGTAAAATGGAATCCTCACAAAATAGCAAAATTCAACAACTTGATGATACACGATTTCAACTCGAACTCTTTTGAAACTAAATTGTCAAACTATTCAGTCGAAAAATGTAATGATCATCTTGGCTACATGATGCAAAAACTTTTCAATAATGATCCACGACAAATAGCATTGAAACATAAACATATGTTTGACATAGAGATCAATCAACGTAAAGCCATGTGAAAAAAAGAAATTTGTGAGATAAAAAAGCAAAAAGATGAAGTCTTATTAATTAAATCAAAAATCAAATACTCCAGTCAACGTAATAAAAATGGGATAATTAACTACTGTTCTGTGCTACAACAAAAAGACAGTGAGGCAATGTTAACTGCCATGAAAGGACATAATTTGCGTAACTTTTGGTCTTTAATAAACAGTACTGAAGTCACTCAAACACAACTAACTATTAATTCTATAAATTCTAATGTATGGACATAATATTTTGAAAAATTATACAAAGCGTCTGACTCAGAAATCGGCATGGTACTTGGATGTCTCAGTTGATAATGTAACAAGATACATTATCAGATCTAAGTCATCTAATACCCCTGGTCCGAATAATCTGTTTTATGTAACTCTCAAACAGAATGCTACAATATGGGCATATATATTCCACTTTCTCTTTACTGATGTCATCGTAAGTAAGAGAATTCCTACCTCATGGAAAACCTCTTATGTCTTATCAATATTTAAGAAAGGTAATCGATTATGCCCGATGAACTATAGGCCAATTTCACTAATGAATGTCGAGTCAAAGATTTTTGCATCAATATTATTAGAAAAAATTGTTGCCTGGATTGAAGAGAAAGGTATCCTGGACTTTAGACAGATAGGATTTGGAAAAAAGATGGGGACTGATGTTGGCGGCTTGCTTGTTACCCAGTTACAGAGAAAGGTATGGGCAAAATGTCAACTCCCTCTTTATTTTGCCTCAGTGGACCTGTCGATGGCCTTTGACATGATTGACAGACCAACTTTATGGAGAAGGCTTATCAAACTTGAAACTGATAAAGGTCTACTGGATTTGCTGATACACTTATACTCTAATACTGTGATGTGAGTAAGATTTAATAATGAGGGCTTGATGTCTAATGAGATAATGACTCATAATGGGCTTAAACAAGGTGTACATTGGCTGAAACCCTTTTTAACTTGGATGTATCTGCAGCTGGGAAAGTAATTGACAATAGTGGTCTAATAGCCCCCAAGTTAGGTTCAATGAAAGTACAATGGGTTGCGTACGCCGACAATGCTTTACTTCTCGACTGCCCGAAAATTGGCTTACAGCGACTCATTAACACTTTTGAGACCTTCATGATTTGAAACTGAAAATCCGCTAAAAACAGTCATTATTTATCTAGGTCAACAAAATAAATAAATCTTGAAATTTACTTAGGGATGCGAAGGAAACAAGGATTAAACCTCAACAGGCATTTCGTTATCTTGGGTACTCGTTTTCCAGTACTTTCTCCAGCAATTTCTTCAAAAATTGTTTTAAGGTTGAAAGCTATGGATGCTTCTAAACAATTAAGAGTGATAGAGTGAATATTTGGAAGGTTTTCGATGTCCCCCTGTAGGGAATTCTACTGTATGAAGGTAATTTCTCACCTTTCTTATGGTTTAGAATGCTTCTCTTCTGAATTATCTTCCTATTTAAAAACTATCAAAGCATTGGTATAGAGAAATCTTTCGTTTTTTCTTCCAAAAAGTATACCTATGGAAACCATATGCTATGAATTTGGTTTGCATTCATTGAAAAGCTGTATGAATTGGAAAATATTTAGTCTGCTTAGAAAATGTATAATTGGTGATAAAAAATCTATTTACCACAAACTAGGTGATGAAAAAACAGGGCAATTCATGGGTATATTTGGGAAAGGTGGGGGGGTAGCCATAATAACACATGATTCACTACCTGTCTTCCAAACCGTATCTCCATGCATAGGTTGTGAGACATTACACTTAAAATTTTGTCCCACAGACAACAACTGTATTAACCTAATACTCATCTACAGACCCCATCACTAGACTCTGAGTTCAATGACGAACTCATCCATCTAGCCAATACACTTAAAGGTCAAAATAAATCCACGATCATCCTTGGAGATTTAAATCGATGGGGTGGCGACCCGAAAGATAAAGGAGCCATTTTCCTTGAAAAAATACTGAAAAAAATTAGGTTTAATGTAATGAATTCTGACCCAACCACGTCCAACTGCCATCAACTAGACTGGGTCATTGCGAATAACATAGAGACAAGCAACTACATGACCTCCCCTTGTATATGGACTGACCATTTCAAAGTACTCTTTAACTTAAATCTACCGTCACCGGTTAAGAAACCTGCTAATGAAGAAAAGAACGTCTTCTTGAGAAACTTCAAAAACATAGAGAGATCTGACCTAGAACTCTGCGTAAACAGCGTCCTACGCGACATCGAAGAGTATGATTCATGTAACACTATAATTGAAAAATATGACCAACAAATGCTCAAATTAATAAATCAGAAAGCCCCTAACAGGGAAAAAACAGTCAGACCTAACCTCAACCACCAAAAACGGTTCACATCTGAACTGGCAATTCTAAAAAAAGAAAGAAAATGCACTGAAACACGTTGGTTAAAATACCCAACTGACTGCAACAAGACCAGCTGGAAAGACTTAGAAAAATCTTACAAAAATAACATCAACGAGGCCAAGAAGAACTTTTTCAATAGCCAAATTGAAGCCTCTTCTAATTCAGCAGACAAACTCTTTGAAATCCTCAAATCTATAGACAAACCCCAGGCTTTGGCCCCCGCCTTTACTCCATCCCAAATGGAATGTGAGAACACTCAGGTAGCCTTTGCCAACAAAATCATTTAAGCTAGAGAACACATTGCACTGCCTCAAGCCAATAAACCTAAAACCAGTCAACTTGTAGTAACAATGACTACAGAGGGCAAGGAGAAATTCCAGTTCCAGCAAATTTCCTCAGAAGACATGCTGAAAACTCTGGCATCTATGAAACCCTCTTCCTGCATGGAAAATAAACCCCCCCCCCAAGATCATTCTTGAACACCCTGACATATTTGCCCCTGTACTTACTAAAATAGTAAACACCTCATTTTGAGACCAATCAGTACCAAAAACATAAAAAAGGTCACCATTAATCCTTTGGTAAAAAAAAACTAATCTAGACAAACGGGACCCTAATAACTTGAGCCCTATCACAAACTGTAATTTCACCCTTAAAGTCATGGACAAGATAGCAACTGCACAGCTTCAGGAATATGCCGAAAAACACAAAATCCTACACCCACAACAATTAGGTTTTCGAGCCATCCAGAGCACTGAGACAGCAATGCTGGACTTACACACTAAAGTGATGGGTGTTATGGATAAGGGCAAGGCAGGCTTACTGATACTGCTTGATCTCAGTGCTGCGTTTGATCTGTTAGATCACCAGCTACTTCAACAAGCACCCAACAAAGTAGCTAACTGTTCCAAGGAAGCAATAAGTTGGCTCTCCTCTTTCCTTGAGAACAGAATTTCTCGAGTACACTGGGCAGATACATTTTCATCTGACTTTAACATATTCTGTGGCGTACCGCAGGGGTCCAGCCTCTCACCACTACTCTTCAATCTGTACATCCCATTCCTGTGTGTGCAACTAGACCAACTCCAGGTATTCTTCACCAACTATGCTGATGACACTCAGCTGGTTATAGAACTGAGTGGGGACTACGCCTGTACAGCATTGAATGAACTATATAAAAACATAGAAGACTGAATGGACAACAATTGGATGTGCTTGAACAGTAACAAGACTGAGCTTATGGTCTTTGGTTCTGCTCAAGCATAAGCCAAACTTTCTTCTGAATACCAAGCATTTAAAATCAAAGAATTCCGCCTTGAAGTTTCAGGCAAGGTTAAAACACTTGGTATGACCCTAGAAGCATCACTGAATGACAATGCCCAAGCCATGTATGTCAGTAAAAACTGTACATACCACATAAGACTGCTCAAAGCCGTCAGACCTTTGCTCATTGAGAAAGACTGCACCACAATAGCTACAGCCACCATCCTGTCATGTTTGGACTATGGAAATGTGCACCTGGTAGGTGCCAGTAAACAAAGTCTGCATAAATTCCAATTGATCCAAAATAACAAGGTCAGAACAATCAAACAAAAAACCAGAACTGAACACATCAGTGAAGCCAGACGTGATCTTCACTGGCTGAAAATTGAAGATCGTATTCAATTCAAGCTACTTTGCCTGACGCATAAATGCTTGCACGGCAAAGCTCCAGCCTATCTGAAATCCAAAATCATACCTCACAACCCGTCTAGGGCGCTAAGATCAGAAGCCAAGGGTTTAATAACAGGTGTGAAACACAAAAAAGAAAATGGCTTAGGTAGATCATTCCCCAACCGGGCAGCAGCCTACTGGAACAAACTTCCAACCGGCCTCAGGCTAGATACCAACCTTTCTTCCTTTCGGAAGAAGCTCAAAACCTTTCTCTTCAAGTAAACCCTAATGGAAGAACATCCAATCCGGCTTTGAATCTCCTAATGAACTGGTACATGTAACCGTCCTGTGATCACTGTCTGTCTTCTATTTGTCCTCGTCTTCCTATCTGCGCACCTATGCCTGCGGGCGGTCAGCGCAATACAAATAAACAAATAAAATAAATAAATGCTTAAAAAAGAAGCAGAAATCATGTTAATGAACTTGGAATTATCAATACACACTCTTATTGAAAATCCATCCAAGGTAAACAAAATTGGTTAAACCTTTTGATTGGGTGGAAAACAATGCTGCAATCCTAAACTCTAAATTGTACCAAACTGTATCAATCTGGAAGTGGCATCCAGTACCAGAAACTTATATTGTAAAATATCCTTCATGTATGTTTAGGAACAGTACAATGCGTTTTAGATTTAATGTCCTAAATACACAGGCGATATGTAACATCCGCTATCCAACCTCTGGTGATAATAAATATTGTCGATACTTTCAAATTGTAGGTGAGAAAGAGACATTGGGCCTCATTACAGGTCGGGCGGTCCGGAATTAACAGTGGCGGTAAACCCGCCGCCACTGTTATTTCCGGACCGCCCGATCCCGAGTCCTGCAGGTGGGAGGTGATCTTCCCGCCAGGTCTGACCTGGCGGGTTGAACACCTCCTGCCTGCAGGCAGACGTGGAAACACCAGCACCATCACCATTCCGCCTCCAGGATTCCCAGGACACCAGGGTCGTAATGCCCTGGTATTTCCGGGAGTCACGGAGGCGGAATGGTAATACAAGTCTGGTGGTAACCAGGCGTTTTTACCGCCGCGGTTACCGCCAGACTCGTAATGAGGCCCAGTGATACATCTGTTACTAATATGTCCCAAACTGACTTCGCAAAGAATTGAATACTTTTCGCAATTTGTGAATAACATCTCTTATGTTAACAGACACCAACTGTGGTACAAAATGCTACATGGCACTTCAGTATTACTGAAAATCAAAGTGAATGCTTTCTTAAAAAATATATGTAACTTTGAATAATATGAATTATGAACTTGTTTAATGAATAAAAAGTACAGAAAATGTTGTTGAATGTAAAGCTGCTAAGTAATAATGTTTTATCTGTTGACATTTGATTTTTTCTTTATATATATTTTTACTGATTTTTTAGAAATTTTGTAAAGGTTTAAATAAACCAATAACAAATAAATAAAATAAAAATAAAAAAATGTTAATTGAGCAAAAGTCTAGGTGAGCTGAAGGACTTCTTGCAGGTAGGTAAAAAGTTTTGAACAATGTTTTAGAAGCCTTTGTATAATAATGAAATCACTGTAGGGCCACAAGCTGAGAGGCTTGTGAGGGGCAAAGCTGCAGGCAACTCTGCAAAGGCAACCAAGACACTTCTCAACTGAGCGCTAGCAAGGCTATAGAACAAGAGGTACGCAACCCCTTAGTTTTACAGCACCTTTGGTTAGAAGAAAGTGGTTCCAGCTGGCTTCTGTTCCTGTATAGGTCTGCAGATCCTATTGTTCCTGGGTGGGTCTCAGTCGTGGGGACTAGAGGGAGGACGCCTGGGAACTCCTGCACTATGAATTGAAGGTCAGCTGCAACAATGGGCAAACATCAGATCAGCGGCACTTCGCAGCTTCTGCTTCTCGCGATTCTCGCAAATAGCACCACCACGGTTCTCGGATACCTTGATGGACTTTCCTCACATCTGGGGTCCAGCACTCTGTTGAGGTGGCTCAGGATTGGTCAGTCCTGCTTCATGGGAGTCCGGAGGATCTTTCTGGAGCTTGGGCCTGACTTAAAAATGACACACTCGATTCTGGTGTTCCTCTCCCTGGTAATCGGTTCCGGCAGCATCAGTGGAAGTACAGCCAGTTCCGAGAGGATGTCCAGACGAGTTCGCTTTGGGGTTGATTGGTCTCTAGTTGAGGCGAATTCGAAGCTTCAGCATCTCTTCCAAGTTCTTCTTCGGATTCCTTCGTCCTGTGGTCGACTCTGCCTTCCAAGCCAAAAGCCTTGCCTTTTATGCAGGTTTCTCCCATTCATTCGCAGCTTGGCTGTCACTCACACAGCAGGGTGGCTGTCCTACAAGGACAGCCAGCTGGCCAATCTCCCTGTGCTTAATCCCCTCCTGTAACCGAGGGGATTAAGCACAGGGAGTTTTGGTCACCTCCCTCGCTTCCTGCCCTGCCAGACATGCTGGAATCCAGAGGCGGACTTCACCAGTGAATCCCGCCAAAGACAAAATTAACAAAGGGACCAAACCTGGTTCAGCGCGTAAAGTAAATGTCAAGAAGGATATTTCCAACAAGAAATGTCAAAAAAAGAAGACTGGGACCATTTTGACAAAATGGGCACCCCTGGGTGCTTTACTGCAGCTGCAATTGCAGCACGCAGTAAAAACACACAATGGTAGGAAAAAGTAAACCACTGTCACCAGCCATTAATTGTAGGAAGGGTAAAATAAAAAAAGTTACATGAGAAACTAGGCAAAGGGGATACTGAGTCACCGTTCCACCACCCTATGGCAAAATAGTGTGGGCTGGGTCTAGAAATGTAAGTAAAGTCAATTTCACTTCACTGCTCTTGGAAACAGTAGTTTCAGCAAGAGAAGGTATTTAAACCTTTGGGAAATCTAAGAGACTTCCCTGTGCCACTGCACTGAAGGTGCTGTGTGTCACAATGTAAAGATGATGCCTATGGAGTTTGTCAGACTCAAAAGTCAAAAGAAACACAGAGACCAAATCACAGATGAAAGAAACGACAACCAAAAGATGACACACAGAGATGAAACGCCATGAATAAGGATATTGTGAACTTAGAAGGTAGAGACAGTGTTCAAAAATAAAGAAACTTTAGCCATAAACAGGATGAAGATATTCAACCAGTTATCGCCTGTACATATGCTTGGAACCGCAAGAAGCTAAGAAAACAGTGCGGCTTGCTATGCTTAGTAAAAGATAGACCGCGGTAAGCGCCACCTAAACATAACTACCTCAACGAAGCACATTATACAAGTGCGAGTCCACTTTACACAAAAGCAGAATTAACTCAAGTTACTAGAGGTCAAACAGGACAGGATTCGTATTCCAGCTAAAACGAGAAGAGATGGCTGAATGGAAACTCAACAAGAGCAACTCGTGCCTGGGAAGCCAAGGTCAGACCAAGAGAGCTTTGCAGAATCGAAACGTAAGAACAGAACAGCCTATCTCAGGAAGGCCGAGATAAGGAAGTCCAGGCAGGTGGCAAGCCAAACAAGAATTAAATGCGCAAATAGAAGGAAAACTAGGCAGATTCACGGTGTGAGAAGCACGTGACCATCCGAGCAAGAAGAACACGGGTTCACACCTACGCCTGGCTGTCGCCCAGACAGAGATATCATAACTTTTTCTGACAAGAAGATACAGTTTGAGGCCGACCAGAGCCAACTAATTGACACATAGCCACTAAAGTAATGATAGATGGAAGGGAGGCCGGGTGTATCTTGGGGCATCCTGCACCTGGCTGACCAATCTGCGTGCTGCTGAGTAAAGTGGAGATTTATGCATGGGGTTGAAGCCAACCCAATCACATTGGACCAAATAATCTAGGGTCCTATGAATAGTAGAACCAATGGGAGATCGTACTCTTAGTGATGTCTACAAGAGTAATGTTAGAAGGAAGGGTTTAGATGCCCACCTGATTGTGTTTATCCAATCCCCTCACTCCGTTACCATATACAGATATAGTACCTATAGTAAAGTTATCTTTTCTTAACCAATAGAATTGCATGTTAACTTTTGAGTGTTACAGGTCAATGATGACGAGTTTTGGGTATAAATGTTACTGTTTGTATGAAGTTCTTGAGAGTTGAAGTGAGACGGACTATCGCATCACTGTTCATTTCCATGTTTCCCCGGTTTTTGTACTTGTCATTAAACAGACTCCCCTTTGCTAAACCATTGAGTTGTCCTTATTGATTGGTGTTGGAGTAAAATACCTGCACCCCCATTCATCTCAAAGGTGCAGCTATCTCGTCTTAAAGTACTGCGGAGCAAACCCTGACTCTATAGCCGGCCGGGGGTCTCACCAGTACACTTGGTAGCAGAGGATGGTTGGAGACTATCGATTATTGATTAAAATAAGACACCTATTGACCATCGACATAAAGTAACTCTGGGTCTTTGGCAATATTGCGAGTCCTTTGCCATTCGGCCAAGTAGACCGTGAAGCTCCCCGTAGACAATGGTAGCATAGACAAGAAAACTGCAGTAAAGGCCTGAAGGGACCCGGACCCGTTTTCCCACATATCCCTTCCCATTCCTAAGGGCAGCTGAGCGAGCGAAAAACCGAAGAAGGCGGTAACAAAGGTGGTTATCCCGAGGGTCCAGAGAGGGTCCAGAGAGGAACCATGAGAACGGTGAGTGAAGAAAAAATTGAGTGCTTTGGCAAACAGTGTATGCCTTAGAACAAGTAAAGGGAAAAGGTAACGGAGGGAGGAGGAAAAACAAAATAGTCAGAAGTAGAACATACTGTGGGCCTCATTACACGGATGGTGGTGGACCAAGGTGCTATTAGCACCTTGGTCAATGCCGGCAAAACACCGGCACCGCCTTGGTGGAAAGGGGAATTACCGCCCTATTCCAAGGTTGGTGGGGCGGTAATTCCCCCTTCCCCCATTGCCCTTCCCCATTCCCATTTTTGCCCCATAGGGCTCTATGGGAATGGGGAAGGCGCTAATTACGGTACCGCAAATTGCTTTTTTTTTTTTTTTCTTTTTTTGATAACCAATACTTTTTTTATTCTGTACAACACATCTATGCCTTAACAGCAAATTTACGCATCGGGTACAGGCGCTCTCTTCGGGTTTGCTTTTTGGTCTTCAAACCTTCTTCGTGTTGCGATACCGTAATTAGTTCCCTGGTCCCTTTGCGGGTTGGTTTTTATCGCCTGCAAAAAGCAGGCGTTAAATTCCCCAACCCGCAAAGGGACCTTGTAGTAAGGCGGTAAGGGTTTACCGGTACCGGTAAAATACCGGTACCGGTAAACCCTTACCGCCTACCGTGTAATGAGGCCCTGTATATATAAAAGGGGATAATGACTCGAGAGTAACAAAGAGTAGATGAGATTACCGGGGCGGACACCCGAGAAGTGAGAGGATTCGCCTTATTCCTGCGCTTTAATATAGCGGACAGAAGAAACATGTACCCAAAGTCCCACATAATGGGAAATGACTAGGCTACCACAACGTTTAAAGACGTTGTGAAAGGGGTACGTTTACACTCCATGAAGGGGTAATGATTGGAGGCAGAGATATTTGTGTCCAGCTGGTTTCCGTCTAGTCTGTTAAGCATCTGTCTTACATGTTTTTTGTCGTGACATCATATGTATTGAACATTCTCTTGAGGAAGTTGAGTTAAAATGTCATGCGATTTGATAGCTGAGACAGAATCGCACGTGAATTGATGTCTTTGAACAAATTGGAAGTATACACATTTTGTAAAATTTCTTTGGGATTGGAGCTTGCAGTGTTTGGTGCTCACTCATATTATTGGACGTGTTGAATTTGCATGAAAGCATTGACAAGTGCTGTATGAGAGGAAAGGAAACAGATTTAAGCATGGAAAACATTACTCCATTAGCACACTTATGCAAGCAATTGCCAAAACACGCACCCAAGTTAAAGAAATACAGTACTGAGTGGGTTAAAGGTACCGCACACAAGATGTTTATGCCATGGCCACAAAATGGGTCTTTATCTAAAGCCATTTTACAGCATGTGATGGCATATTTGCATGCCACATATACAGGCAAGAAGTTAGAAAAATGTGTTCTTGAGTTTTGGAAAATGTATGAACAGGTAAAGGAGGAGAAGCCGCCAACAGATTGGATACTTAATGAATGCACAGAGGGGGGTGAGACGCCTACCGCACCACCTGCCCTGCCCGAAATGAAAATCGAAGAAAGTAAGGACGAGGGATTATACCCTTTAAGGGAACTCAAAGCAGACACGGGGTACAGCAACCCCACATATGAGTCACTTACACACAGTAGTGACGAGAATCAAGGGAGAGAAAGGGACAAAAATATAGCCTCCGTAGTCCCAAGGGACGCGATGATGAAAGAAAAGATCAGGCACAGACAAGTGCATCCCTCGGCAAGGAGAGAGAAGGGAAGCGATGGAAAGGGAGCGAAGACAGAACTGATGAGATAGCATTCGCAAAAGATGAATGGATGGGAGGACAAATTTTATTGAAATTCGATGGTAAAGGCATTGATGAAAGACAAAGGGAGAGGTTAGATGAGACAGAGAAAGGGGAAAGAAAAGGAGTTAAGAGACGAAAGGATAGGAAGGAAAGACAACCAATGGCGAGAACAGCTATATCACAAAGAGCAAGAAAAACAGCTCGACGGCAACCCAAGAGCGGCCTATGGTCAAGACAGACAGAAACAGTAAAGGTTAGAAGAAGAGCAAAGGGTACGTGAAAAAAGGATAAGGAGACGAACAGAGGAGGAAATGCAAAGGGCAGATGAATGTAGAAATGAAAAGAGAAAGGAAGAAGTAGGGTCAGAGAAGAGGCGAGGAAGCGCAAAGAATTTGATGACGACGTAGAACGTAAGCAAAGACAGAGAGCACGCGATGTTGAATTTCTGGGGTGAGAGGTTAAAAAACCCGCTCCAGTAGTAGATGGGGAAGACATCGAAGAATTCTTTCCTGCGTAGGATTCAGTACAGGCACGTCTAGGGCAAATATTGACGTTGACACCAGAAGCATCGGAGAAACAATCGATAAAATATATGATGAAATGGGGCTAGAACAAATACCCCAAGGAGAGGGGGAGGATGAGCCCCTGGAGAGCACTCAGCTGTACGACACTGAGGATGTCTCCCGAAATAGTGGAAATAGAGACTTATCTCTGCATAGGCTAGAAATAAGTAGGAACAAAGAGGACACTAGAAGTCGCACTAGTTCGGGACAGACAATGTCCGACTCTGAAAAAGAAGAGCGCAAAGAAAACGAAGAAGGGAGGCGAAGTGAAAGGCGACTCCCAAGGGAAAAGGAAATAAGATGGTCAGACGCTAGTGAGTCTGCACCAAGAGCGTCAGAGTCCACCACGCAGCCTGACCGGTGTCGGGATGCGGGAATATTACCCCTGCGATAGACAGGAGAACAATGAGAGAAGAGAAAGAGGGCTACGCATTCCAATTTCCGCTACTAGAGAAGGGGGGAGTAAGACCATAATATATTCCATGGCCACACATCGATCGAGAAAACTTGAAAAACAAGCTTCCAATGCTGACATTGCAAGCCGAAAAGTGGATACATGAGTTAGAAAAAATGACAGGAGGCAACACGTTAGCTATAGGGGACATCAAAGGTCTCCTGATCGCCATACTTGGTGAGAGAGCAGACGATGTGTGGGCACGAGCAGGTTACCCTGGTGTAACTACAATGAATACTGCGCATGACGGAGCGCCATTTAACAATTGTAGAGCCGCAGTATGGAAAGCGCTACGAGTACTTTACCCAGATACTTCCGATATGGGAGCTATAATGACTCGAAAAATGAAGGAGTCAGAAGATCCGTTCATTTATATACAGAATTTCAAAGACGCGTGGGTACTCGAAACACATGAATCCTGGACAAAATCTATACCTGTGTTTTACCATATATTGTGCCAAGGATTGCCAGAACCGGTAAAGAAACAACTCAAGAAATTGGTGGGAATCGAAGCTAAACCTTGGGCAGAAATACAGTTGACCATGGCACATTATTGTAGACTGTTGCAAGAAAAGAATTGCAAAAAAGAAGCGACTCGTAAGGGGGAGGAAGTGAAGTTGGTGCAAAAGAAATTATCAAAGTATGCTCTTGAAGGAGCCATGATAACTAGCACAGCCGAATCAGGCATGCAGCAGGTGGCTTATCCACAGCAGAATAATCAGGGCAATACGGGATTCTATACCAGGGGAAGAGGATTTAAGGGAAGAGAATGGCAGAGCAATCAGTGAGGTTTCCAAAATAATCAAGGAGGCTTTCAAAATATGCAGAATGGTAACCAAAATATGTCAAATGGGCAGATGATCCAACCACCGCCAGTTTGTTGTCTGTTTGGAATGACAGGGCATTTGGCGCGCACATGCAGAAGTGAAGGCATGATGCAGAACGGCCAATGGACAGGAACAGGCATGGCAAATCCACCTGCAGTTTTACAGCAGGGCGTTGCACAGAATCACATGGTGCAGCAACAAGCCACAGGAGCGCAACAAGGGGCACAACCACAAAGCATGGGGAATTTTCCACAAGGACAATCCCAACAGGCACCGCCGCAACTGCCACAGACCATGAACCCTGGGATGGGAGGTAACAATGGGAATGGGGGAAATCGACCGGCACATGGTGGGCCGAATTTATATATAAGTTAGGACAGCTGACTGAGAACTCTGATGTGCTCTATCCTATCAGTGACACCAGACCCTCATAGGGTACCTAGGGTGGATGTCGTTATAGGGGGTAAAGAATTTTCCTTCCTGGTTGACACGGGTGTGACACGCTCGTGTATACGTGAAGGCAAGTTTCCTTGTCCAGCGAGGCCATAGATAAGAGTTTTACAGGAGCTCACAGTCGAGTTCCCTTTACAGACGAACTCCCAGTCTCCATAGGAGAGTGTGAAATTAATGTACCTTTATTATATTCACATCAGACCCCAGTAAACATTTTGGGTCACGACTTAATGACAAAGTTGAACATGACGATTTAATTCACGTAGGAGGGCATAGCATGCTCCACTCCAGGAATGCACTATTCAAATGTATGTGAAATGGTTAGAGCATATTCAGGACACATAGCCATGAGGGCCATACCATTATAGCCAGAAATGTTCGCATATGGCATGCGAGTGCTTAGGGCGGGATTGCCAGGCCTTGCAGACAGGATCATGAGAACCCCTCATGAGTTTTTATTCAGACCAAGAATACCTATGCATGAGGAGGAGGGACAAGTATTTCCCTTGATGATACACACAGCTGCAGTGCGAGAGAAGGTGGTCTTGGTTGATGGTTACAATGATGAAGGCAGACGATGGTGTGCAATAATTGCCATTAAAGAAGGATATCGAGTGACTGACGTCACTGATGACGATCTGTTTGAAGAACAAACATAAACAGGAGAGACAATGGTGGAAGCAAGTCTCTCCTTTTGGGTAAAGATGATTAAAAGAGAAGTGCCTCAGAGAATGATGTTGACACTGAAACGTCCTGAATATTTTGATGACGATATAGCTAAAGTGCCTGTTTCAGTGTGGACTACTGGACCCTATGACATGGGTCTCTTAAAGGGGGTTGGAGAAGTAAGTATTAAACTGAAACCAGGAGCAATTCTACCAAGAGCCCGACAATATCCCATATCTAGAGAGGCACATGAAGGGATTTCTACGACAATTTCTGCCATGATGGACCAGGGAATCTTAGTGACGTCAGAGTGACCATGTAATACGGCAGTTTATCCTGTCAAGATATCAAAGGGTGGGATCTTGGAGGCTAATTCAAGATCTTAGACCGATAAACGATATTGTTGAGGCCGAGATCCCTTTAGTCCCGAACCCGGCAACAATATTATGCAATATACCTGTCAAGGCAAATTATTTCACAGTGATTGGCTTGAAAAATGCATTTTTTTCAATTCCGTTGCACTGTGACTCACAAGATCTGATGTCAATTACGTTCAGACAAATGTGTCTGAAAAGCACAAGGCTGCCACAGGGGTACTGTGAGTCCCCTTCTATTTTCAACAGAGTCCTGCAGATGGACCTAAGCAATAATGCATTAAAAAGTGTCGTCCTGCAGTATGTAGATGACATCTTAAACTGCAGCACAACAGAAGAACAGTGCAGGCACGATTCTGTTTAACTATTGACTATATTGGCTGAGAAAGGATATAAGGTTGACAAGGAATAATTACAATATTGTCAACAGGAGGTGCTGTACATAAGCCAGCTGATATCACATGAAGGAAAGAAAGTTACCCCAGAAAGGGCTGAAGCCATATTGAACACGGCTAAGCCGCACACGTTAAAGCAGATGCAGAGCTTTTTGGGCCTATGCAACTATGTCAAGGCATGGATCTTCGACTATAGCTCGTACATTAAACCTTTACTTCAGGCCCTAAAGAAGGCCCAAGTGATGAAAGAAAAGATTGAATGGTCTGAGGCCATAGAGAAAGGGTTTGCCGAACTCAAGAGATCCATTTGCACAGCTCCAGGCCTGGGGATTCCCAATTATGCAGAGGAATTCTACCTGTTTTCACACACAAATGGCAGCGTCATGATGACAGTGCTCACTCAAAGATCCACATTGGGGTACAAGCCCCTGGTATATTACAGTGGGAATCTGGACCCAGTAATGAGAGGCCATTTCCCATGCGAACAAAGTTTAGCTGCCTCAGTGTTCGCCATAGAGAAAGCGACAACCATTGTAAGGGGATGCTCAATGACATTGTACGTCGAGCACTCATTATTTGCCATTCTAGAGAAACCGAAAGGCACATTGACATCTCAGAGAGCTTCTGCTTATGAAGTGATCGTATCAAACCCATCGATTAAAGTAGTCCGATGTAAGGTAGTGAACCCAGCAACGTTTATAGCAGAGTCAGTCACTGAGGGAGAGCCGATACATGACTGCGCAAATTACAAAGAATTCTATGATGAAATCCCCAGGGTGAAAGAAAATGTCTTGGCAAGAGGAGAGATTGTCTTTATTGACGGGTCTTCGAGGATCGATCAAAGTGATGGGCAAAGATACACAGGCGTCGCTGTGATGAAACACATAGCAAATGGAGAATTTCGAGTACTTATTAGTGCGCGAATACCATCTCAGTACTCAGCACAGGCTGCAGAGTTATTGGCATTGATACTAGCCATTGAGAATCACCCAGACCAGGAAGTAACGGTGTACAGCGACTCCGCCTATGTGATGTCAATAGTACACGCAGGCCTAGCGTGCTGAAAAAGGAGGGGCTACATCCAAGCAGACGGCACGCCAGACAGCATGCAGCCTTATTGGACAGGCTGATCAAGGCACTACAGCTCCCACTGGGCATAGCGGTCATGAAATGCGCCGCCCACACGAAAGGGACAGATTTTATCTCACGCGGAACTCAAGCAGCAGACATGGAAGTTGAAGTCGTGTGCACTCATGAAAGAATGATGGTTGCACGAACAACATCTGAAGCCTATAGCGATCTTGGGCAAACACAGTTAATGGAGCTGCAAGGGGAGGCACCGCAGGAAGATAAAAACTTGTGGAAACATCAAGGGTGTTCTTTAAACCCCTCTGGCAGCTTGCGGCGACAAGACAGCACTGGTAAACCAGTAATGCCTGTAGCCCTACTAAAAATAGCACTGGAGGAGTTACATTACCCGGCGCATATGACAAATGAGAATCTAGCAGCAACGCTCACGGAAGACTGGTTCATACCGAATTTAGCTGAGCATGTTGAATTCTTTATGGTGAACTGCATAATCTGACAGCAATTCACCGCTTGGCACACATTAAAAGTTATGAGAGGAGTCATCCCCAGGCCAAATGGGCCTTTCAGCACATGTCGATTACGTCGCAACGGGTACTGATACTTAATTGTTGTGGTGTGTCCATTCTCTAGATGGATAGAAGCAGGTCCATGTACAAACCCAAATGCTACCTTTGCGGCAAAATTCTTAGTGAGGGAAGTGTTCCCAAGGTGGGGGGTGTGTGAGGTCATGAGATCAGATAATGGAGCCCACTTTGGTAATGCAGTCTTTGAGCAGATTAGCTTGCTAATTCTTGTCGGCGTATCATCTACAAGATAATGGGGTCTGTGAGAAGCTCAACAGCTTGTTGAAAGAGAAAATAGCCAAGTTGAAGCTTACTCTAAAGAGGGGATGGCTGCACTACCTTCCACTGGCACTGTATGCACTTCGGAACCAACCAGGCTCCGACCATCATCTTACACCACACGAGATAGCCACAGGAAGAAGAATGAGAACTCCCCTAAAACCCCGAGATAGAGCTAGATGTGATGCCCAGTCAACAGGAGAGGTTTTAGGATCTTAAATGCAAAACTATCTGGACTGCATGACATCTTGCCCTACTGTAATTTCAGACCAGCTGCAGCGACGACGAAGAGGGCGCAGCACAGCACAAGACACAGAAGGAGACACTGCAACAGACCCAGCTCAAGGTCTACGTGTTCCACTCGTCTTCCCTGGAGACCCGTCTTCGTAATTAATCACACAAGGAAAAGGTAGGACGAACCAAGATTCAATGGTCCTTTTATCGTAGAGGATTGCAACCCGTCCGCTGTGAAGCTACAGGACAGGAGAGCATGGATTTTTCTCAGTGATATTAAACCCTATGTTGGAAAAAGTCCCCTGCTGCACCCCAACGAGAGAAATCGACGAGCAACAAGGAAGAACCACAGCACGTGCAGACGAGATCCATGATGAGGAAGAAGGACGCATGACCAGCAAAGTAAATACAAAGAACTTTTGCAAGTTGTGGCTTACCTTGGACACTTCCTCTAAGCAAAATAGGGTATAAGGACATTAAAAAAAAAAAGAAAAAAAAGAAAACAGACACTTTGTGCATCCTAGTTGCAGGGTGAAGAAGAAAATTGCGCATATAAACCACGCCATGTTTGTTGATTTGAACTTTGGAATGAGGCAATCCTAAGCCTTGATGAGAAAAAGACTATGCAAAATTTTGACCAAGGACATTTACATTGGAAGCAAATACAGTTTCCCGATTCATTCAGCACTGAGACCTTAGTCGAAATCACTTATGGTGTCCCACAGTAGAGACATCACAAAGGACGTGGTCACCTATTTCAACCTAGTGCTAAGATCGTACCCGTCACTGGTAGGGAGGCTCACCAATTTCACAGACTTTCTCCAATATCCTGAAAACGAAAAAATAATCAGACAACTGCTCACTGTCTTTGCCGAACAATTCATCCTATTCCCTGAGTACAGTGAGAGGGAATCAAATGCTTCCAACACAGGCGGAAATAGATGAGCTCATCAATACACTTTTCTTTCGCATAATCAAAGACTGTCAAACCATTGTCGGAAGAACGACAGATACACGTACATTTCTTTGAGATCCAACAAACACTGAACATTTAAGCCATCTTTTGAATAAGATCATTATTTTGGTCGCACTCCACGCGAACGGACAGTGCAGACATTGTTTACATCAAGGAAAGAACATATGATTCTGAATCTCAACGAAGACTGGACAGATGTCCTTGTCACCAGAAGACAGCAGATTGGCATACAACATCTTCTTTCACCTTATTGAAGACTTTCCAGACCTAGTGGGAAGACCAGTCAATGTTGACATACTTACATTTCTCAGAGATCCAGTAAATTGTACTCAGCTAAACATGCTCCTGCATGGTATCATAGCTCAAATCAAAATTTCCAATCTCCATCGAATCCTTAGGAGAAGATTGTGAAACTTTCTGCCAGGGGACAGCTCGAGGAAGCAGAGTCAAGAACTTCCTTTGCTATATTTGTTGTTGTTTTTCCCTAACTTTCATATTGATCAGTGTCCAATATGTCCTCCGGACTGAAGCAGAGTGGACTGGGAGCTCACATACTTTTAACATGCACAGTAAAAATTGGCTCACCGAAGTATTATTTTAATCTATTTTTCCCATAGACTAGCAAAGGAACTGTATCCTGCATTAAGAGACAATTGTCACTCGCAAGAGGGGGACACTTGTGAAGCACCTGACACTTTTGACACAGAACTCGAAGAACGATATTGGGTGGGGAACAACAAAATTGACAGTGGGTAAATGATCGAGATGGGGGCCCAGAGCAGTAACCTTGTCCTCTTACAAGCAGAGAGGCACCCCTGCTTCTCTGGAAGAAAATGCTGTCGCCCTACATATCGAACCATAATGTACTTATGCATTGTATTTATCAATATTTTAATGTCATTAACAATCAGAACTGCATTCTTTATTGTTTCTTGAAGCCCCCAGACCTTATATAGTCATTCCAGTCCCTAGAAAATCTGATGGTAGAGTAAATGAACTTGAAATTAACGTGATTAATAGCGATATACACACACATGGTAACGAATGAGCAGGAAAGCCGGAGACAGGGTTGGAATGAAATGAATGAAGAAAAAACACTGACAACTACACGCACACACACACTGAATGCACACGTAACAGGCCTAGTGTCAATGACCGCAGAACCACAAACGAAAGCAGCAGAGAAGATGAGACTGCCTGCTATAAAAACCCTCACAGAAGATAGTGTGAATAAACAAGAAGAATTAAGAGAGAGACTGTTACGCTCACCTGGTATCCACGGGGACGCCACCCAGCCCTGGTTGGATGATTTGCACTCTGGGACCCTCTCCCGGTCCCTTGGTAAGGCCTCTGGTTAAAGATGGGTCTGCAATATAGGAGAGCTGGATTCAATACCAGATTGTCTTTATGTTTTCCCACCTCCCTGGCCTCAACTCCTTCTTCCCCCTTGGGCCTTCTCCTTACCTTAATATTGTAAAAGGTGGATTTACGTCCTGCTCCTCGTGGCAGGGGCGCATAGATGTGGGGGGCGAGCAGCAACCAAGTTACTTCACTGGTGCAAGCCCCCCTGTGGGAATCCAGGCCTGCTGCGACTCCGTAGGTTTGCTGCTTTACAGTCTTTATATGCAGTTCTTATGTTCCTCTTAGTTTGAATAATAATAATGTCTTGCTTCTTTCCTTTTAGGTATGGAAAGGTATTTTGGTGTTGTCATGCAGTTTGAAGAGGAGCATGGGCCGGTAGGCGAAAGCGCGGTGTGCACAATGCTGTCCGGTGAGTAATGCACGATGCGCGGCACTGTATCGCCTTTTACATTGCTAACCTGTATCTTTTTGCTCCTTCCAGGTTGCAATGTTCCTGGCCGAGCGCCGTAATGTTCCAGCAATGCTACTGACCAGGAGATGACTACCCAGGTAAGAATTGTGTGGCTTTCTTCATTCAGGGTGAAACGTGAATAAACGCTTACTAATGCTGTCTTTCTTTCTCCTCTTTTCAGGTTATGGTATTCCAGGATGCATGCGGTGCTGGATGATGGAGTTCGTACCTTCAGGTGAGTGGAACTCAAGTCAGCGATGGATTGAAGATAGGAAACTGTTCCAGGTAAGTTTCGTAATGTTCTTTCTCTCTCTGCAGGTCCTTGGTTTCAGGTAAGCTGGCATCAAAGAACTGGACACGGTGAGCGTTACCTGCCCACAGCAGAATAACGCAAAGCATGTTCTGCTGTTTGGGTGCGGTTTAAATAGTCTCAGGTAAAGTAGTCCAGGTAAAATAGTCCCAGGCCTGCCACACCCAAAGTAGTCCAGGTAAAGTAGTCCCAGGCCTGCCACACCCAAAAGACTAGACCGCATAGCTCAGTTTCTTGTAACTGAGCTATGTGTGTGCCTCCATGTTGGCTGAATCCCCCCAAGTTAAATAGTCCCAAGTAAAGAGTCCCATTCTAATGTTGGTCTTCATGATGGTTATGAGCCTGGCGCCAAGGGCGCCAGGACTGACTCCAAGAGAGTCTTGGATGAGGTTTTAAGGCCTTTGACCTGGCCCGAACTGGAATGCTGACTTGCCAGTGAGGGCCAGGGGCAAGGGTCATGACAGCACTCCCCCCAAGGACCCTCTCACAGTGGCACTTCTGCCTGGTCCTGGTTTGGCTGGGTAATTCTGATGGAACTTTTTAATTAAGCAAGGTGCATGGAGGTATTCACTAGGTTCCCGTGATCTGACTTGCGGGCCTTATCCCTTCCAATCAACTAAGTAGTATAGTTTGGATTTGGTGTATTTTGAATCCTCGATATCCTTTACTTCAAACTCTGGTTCTCTGTCAACTAATACTGGTTTTGGTGGTGTTGTAACCCGAGTACCGGGTTGTACCAGTTTCAGGAGTGATACGTCAAACACAGGATGAATCTGCATAGTGGGTGGTAGGGCTAATTTAACTGCCACTGGATTTAATATTGATTCAATAGAATAAGGTCCCAGATATCGGGGGCGAAAGGTCCGAGTCCCTTTTGTGGGCACATATTTTGATGCTAACCAGACCTTGTCTCCAATTTGATAGTCGGAGGCTTTACTACGATGTCGGTCAGCAAATTTCTTTTGTCTGTTCTTGGCTTGGAGTAAATGTTCTGCTGCTTCTTTGAAGGCCTGGGAAATAGTCGTATGTAGGGTGTTAACCGCTGGAATTTCCAAAGGGGTTGGGAGATCCAATTCTGAAGTACGTGGATGTCTACCATATATAGTGTAGAAAGGGGTTTGTCCAGTGCTGGTGTGTAATGAATTATTATAGGCATATTCAGCTATCCATAACAAGTCTTTCCAAATTCTTTCCACTTGATGTAACATGCAACGCAAGTATTGCTCGTAGGTTTGGTTTGTTCTTTCTGTTTGGCCATCTGTTTGAGGATGGTGACTTGTGGATAGTCGAATGTCAATTTGGGCCATTGAACAGCATTTCCTCCAGGAGTTGGGTACAAACTGACTACCTCGATCTGAGATCAAGACCGATGGAAAGCCATGTATCCATACGATTTCCTCCAGGAATACTTTTGCTAAATTGGATGCATTTGGAAGACCCTTAAAAGGAATAAATTGTGCCATTTTAGAGAACAAGTCTACAACTACTAAGATGGTGTTGAATCCTTGACTGGGAGATAGATCTGTAATGAAATCAAGGGACAGTGTGTGCCATGGTGCGGGAGGAATTTCCAATAGTTGGAGAAGACCAGCTGGTTTCTGCTTTTGGGACTTGTTTTGCACACACACACCGCAAGATTGGATAAATTGTGTGATGTCTTTACGCCATGTGGGCCACCAATAGTTTTGTTTTACTTTAGCTAGAGTTTTGGCAATTCCAGGATGACCTTCAATCAGGGAGTCATGATAACCCAAAATAACCTGCTCTTGTAAATCTTTACTTGGCAAGTATAGACGGTTCCTAAAATATGGTAACTGGTCTTTACTGGTGCAATGTTCTCCTTGAGTACACCACTCGTGTGAGAAAGGAGGATCCATTAAGAGTTGGATCTTGTTTTGGAGTTCACCCTGTGTCAATGTTGTCGTAAGACCCAGGAGTTTGTCTTCTGGAATGATGGCTACTGGATCTGGAGTTATGTATACCTTTTCATCAACACCCATGTGGGACAAGGCGTCAGCCTTTCCGTTTCAGACTCCTGGCCGGTAGATGATCACATAGTCATATTCAGCGAAGAAAAGAGCCCACCGCAGTTGACTGGATGATTAAGCCTTTGCTGTTTTTAGGTATTGCAGGTTTCGATGATCAGTTACGACCGTGACAGTATGTCTAGCACTAAGGAGATAGTGTTGCCAGGCCTTGAAAACTGATTTTATAGCCAAGAGTTCTTTGTCTGTGATAGCATAGTTGAGTTCGGGAGGTGAGAATTTTCATGACCAGAAGGCCACAGGGTGTAACTGGCCAGTTCCTGGGTCCCTTTGTGAGAGAACAGCTCCCATAGCCATGCTAGAGGCATCTGTTTCAACTATATAAGGGAGGTCTGGGCGAGTATGCCGTAGAACTGGAGCAGAAGTGATTTTTTTCTTAAGTTCTTGAAATGCCTTCTCTGCTTCTTCGGTCCAATGGAACTTTTTATTGTTTTTTCTAAATAGTGATGTAATTGGATGCACTATTTGGCAAAAATCTGGGATGAATCGGCAGTAAAGGTTTGCAAAGCCCAACATACTCTGGATGCCTTTAAATGAAGTTGGTGATGGATCACGTGGTGAGAGAAAAGGGAGGAGCAAGGGGTTTCGGTTTTGGGGGAGATGATGGAAAAGAAGGTTGTAAGAAATAAAGGAGGAGAGATCTAAATCTGTACCTCTGTGGCATCCAGTTATTTCCTTAAACCCCTAACAAACCAGCATTTGGTGGAACCGATAGTGATGGCTACTGAGTGTGGGTTGATCAGGAAGGGCACATGACTAGTGAGCGTGGTGTGAGCAGGATGGATGCAATCTGAGAAAGAGTGCGGGCACTAATGTTTTTGGCTCATATGATGACTAGGTGCACCCCCTTCAAATTGACGAGGGGGAGAAAACCCCACACACAGGTGTTCCCTCTGTTTAAGCCCTTTTTGGCAAGTGTCATTGAACAAGGGTGTACTTTGGGATAGGAGGAGGGTGGCGTAGGCAAGGCCAAAAGTCTGCTATGATGTTAAGAGAGGAGAAAACATAACAAATGTGAGTGTTGAGATTATGTGCTGGTACGGAAGCCGATTGTGCTCATATAGCTGACAAAATCTTTGTGAGGCCTGCGCATGTGGTGGTGTCGAAGAAGTCGGTGCGCAAGGGTCTCCGAGGTGTGTGGAGTCTGGACAGGGTAGGAAAGTTTGCTCCATCACTGCACAGCAGCCTTCAATGGGATAAGCTTAAGAAGGAGAGAAGGTTGTTCCGAGGCCCTACTTTGCCCCAAAATCCTCACCAACTAGACTATGAGGAGCCATGTCCATATATATTGGTTATGTCATCACCCTCTGAGACCCCTCTTAGGTCCGTTTGAACCGGTTAACATAAGGGGGAGTCCGGTATTGGTGATGAATGAGAGCACCGAGCAGGGGCTCTTTGATGTAAACGGTGTACTTCAAAAACATAAAAGTGTTGCCATTCTCCACCCTGTGAGCAGTGCTGGAAATGGGAAAAATTACTGGGGTAACCCTCTCATCCTTGGATGGGCAGGGCCGTGGGAAGAGGTGGTGGGGTTGAGAGGCGTGGTCCCAGGTTAGCAATACAGTATCTCTTCAAAGAAGCCAATTTTGGCGATTTGCATAAAAGCAAAGAGCATTATGAGTATATAATTATGTCCAGAATCTTACATTTGAAACATGTCTTATTGTGATTCAGTTAGAAACCCTTTTGAGCAAACAACTGCAGTTGGGCTCTGCACTTGTAATTGGTCACACTACTCTAAGGAAAAAAAACGTCTGTACGTTGCAGGACATATATACCAGTCTGGACAGCTACAACATGTATGTGAGGCCTTGGCTGTTTCTGGATTCAGTTGCCCATGCCGAGTCTACTGAAAGTGTCTGTTGAAACGTGGGTTACGTGTGCATGTGATAACTCGGCTTCAGGACAGATCTTGCTGGAAGTATCCTGTTCTGAAGCCGAGTTGTCACACGCACAAGCAATCCATGCTTCATTGAGCAGAAGCTTTCAGAAGACTAGGCTGCGCTGCACTCTCTTCTGAAAGCGGCCTGCTCATTGAAGTGCGGGTGTGAGTGTCGTGGGCAGGGCTTTAAAGGGGGTAAGAGGGGGAGGGGCGTGGATTACATGATGGGTGTGGCCTAAAACGTACACAAACCATGGTAAGGTACAGAAACAAATATATAAATGTATATAAGCGTTCATGTATTTGTATGCGTACCTTACTATGGTTTGTTTACTTTTCAAGCCATCTTTTATAAACACAAATATGTTACATATTTCTATGTTTATAAAAGATGACTTGAAAAGTACACAATTCAATACATCTTTTATAAAGCTTTGCCTATGGACAAAGCCTGGGGCGTTTTTGTCCATGGCAACGCTTTATAAAAGATGGCTTGAATTGTGTACGTTTCAAGCCATCTTTTATAAACATAGAAATATGTTACATATCTGTGATCTGTGCACTGCAGAGCAGATTAAATCTGGAGCCTAAGGCGTCTTTGACCCTGGTGAACCTGGGGTCTCTGTGATCTAATCTGTTTTGCAGAGCAGATGCAGAGCAGATTAGATCACAGAGTCCCTAGGTCTCCTGCGGGTCAAAGACACCTCAGTGACCTGGGTAGGGGCTGGGAAAAGAAATTGACCTTGACCCCTCGCACGAGAGGTCACAAGAGGAAGTTACGGTGACTGATAAGCATCAAGGAGAAATCCAGGCGGAACCAGAGCCCAAACATTATTTGTTTTAAAAGAATCTTTGATTTTAAGACCGTACAATTAGCAAACTACGGCTAAAAGGTTATCAAAATATTATTTCCATCAAGAACTTACTGTTTGACCAAAACAAGTGCGAGAATCTGAGAACAATAAGGATATTTTTATCAGGATCAATGTTTCCAAAGACGGGATTGGTAATCACTTGTATCACTAAATAATCTCTCCTGATGAGCCATTTGTGAGCACATGGATGGTGGTGAAGCACGTGTTGAGAGAAGCAAACCCCTGAGAAAGACCACACTGAATATAAGAAAAATAAAAAAGCCACTATTGCAAACAAATTGGAGTTGCTTCTATTACTACGTAAACTGATCCATTCCAAAAAAAAAGAATCAACCAATCTGTAGTTGGCGCAAAGACAGGTTTATCCCAACCCATTTCTTAGAGTGACTGATAAGTGCCAGCCAGCCACAGCATCGCTTAAACTGCAAGGTTGAGTGGCGCTGTGGCGAGCTGGCACTTCTGTCAGCCACAGCTTGCCTAACTGGAAAATGACGGGTGTATCTCCTGTCGTGGCTGTGGCTGTGGCAGGATAATGTGTCCTGCAGTGGTGTGGTGGGACCAGGGGCATCAGGCAGGGCCCCGGGTCAGCCACATTTTTGGAGACTGCCGGGGCCCGGCCCTAGCTGGTCCCGGCCCATTTAAAGCACTGGTCATAGGCAAGCCCCTGGGCCTAAGGACAGAGCGCCAAGCCATGTTTTGCCAGATCTTTGTTCAGCCCCACTCTGTCATGTTCCAGCACATTTCCTGCGCTGCCTGTGAGGCCTCATGTATAACAGTTAAATATGTCCATTTCTGCTACTTTCTTCCAAAGATTGTAAAATGATGTCCGTCGCACTTTCCTTCACCGCAGATATGAGGGGAGAAACAAACCACTAACCACTGGGTCAACCTTCCAACAAGGCTGGCGCTGGCAACTCAGTATGTGATGTAATCACCAATTACATGGCTGATCCAGGGGAGCGGAACTTTCATGTGTACACATACACACCACTGCCATGGAAATTCCCCAGCTATGTGCCATCCCTATAAAGAAATCTTTAATTAAACGTGCTTTACAAGTCGGTTCAGATACTGAAGTGTGAAAGCAAAAATACACAAATAAGGATATCTTGTTTTCTGAGTTTTATGGGTAGCAAGAAGGTGCAGTTTTGCCATTTCCCTAAGAAAATGACATTTGGTAAATTGGACGGAATAGCAATTGAATAATAGATGCAGTGGCAACTGGTGAGTTTTTTTTTAATTGGAGGGCCATGAATACTCCCCACAAATATGGCAGAGCGACGGAGCATAGTGAGGGAGCATGAACCAAGCAAGGAGGTAGTAGGAGTCCCCTTGGAGATATTTTTCCTGATATTGTGTTAAAACTGTGCATTATACAGCACACTTTCCGTGAAAAAAAGGAGAAAAAGCTAAACGGTTTGCAATTTGGTTTTGTAGGGTAACACCAATCCAAAATGCAATAGCTGCACATTCCCACTAGTGCACAGGGACATTTTCCGACACATTTCTATGTTGCCTTTAGCCACACTATTTGCCAGTATAAAAACATGTTAACACTGTGAGCATACATTTCCATGCTGGCAGCACCATTATAGACCAGAATTTCTATTAAAAAACACTCATGTTTGCTTGCACATATTGGCAGTAATGATACTATTGGAAAACATGTCCAGAATGGCTCTGCCAATATATAACAGTATCCCCACAAAAGAACATATCCATATTGGCTTTGCCTTTAAAAATATCATGATACAATAAGAAAACATGTCCTAACTGGCTGCACAATGTAGTCCATTCTACACACAATAACACTTAACATGCTTGCTTTATCATAGATGCCCAGAATTTTACAAAAATGCACAGTAAGAAAGGGCTAGAGTGGCTTCCCCAGAATGCCAGTCAAGCTTGTTTTATCAATGCTATGCAGTAAAAAATATGCCACAGTAAGAAATGGCTAGACTAGCTGCCTAAAAATGCCAGTCTAGCCAAGTAAAAACACGTAACATGCTTGCTTTATCATAGCTATGCAGTAACAATGTCATGTCACAGTAAGAAATTGCAATATTAACTACCCCAAAATGCCAGTCTAGCCAAGTAATAACACATCATCCTTTCTTTCAACAACTGCCAGTTGATGAAAGAAAGTACAATGATTTTTACAGAGTATCTATGATAGATGTTCATTAAAAAATAAATGCATTGTTGCGCACCACCACCTCTGTCCCCACTCCTACCCCCCAGCACAGCACAAACACACACGCGCATACACATTCACAAATATCATTCACCCACACATTAGTTTTATAATACAAGAATATTAAAATGTTAGCTGCAGCAGTTTATGCCCAGAGTCAGCTCTGCCATGGCCTCCTTTCCTGGCTCCTACTCCTGCACGAGCAGGAGCCAGAGTGCCACTCATTTTGTGAGTGCAAGGAGGCACAGTAGCGCCCCCCCCACACATACAAACATGCAGTTCCCCAGCCAGCATTCCCAATGGGTCATGCAAGGCTGGGGAAACAAAATGTCCCCGCCTTTATGGCTCATTGAGCATGCGTGGCTCGGGAGCTGAACTATCAAAGGGAAATTGCGTTTCCCTTTGACAGTTCAAGCCAGCCCAAGAGCATTCCTCGGCTGCATCAAGGGCGAGGGTACTGATGGGTCAGCGCCCCCTCGCCCATTATGGATGAGCTGCCCCTGAATAGATACCATTTTTCTGCTCACCTCAGTGAAAGAAAATATGAAGGCAAATAAAAAGATTATTGGGGAGAAATCAAGACCATCACTCAATAAAATGATTGCTTAAATGCGGCCCCTAGCTAGATAAGCAGCGTACCAGACACTTTTACAGTCTAAAGCAGGTAAATGCTCCCAACAAAAGAACTAAATAATGAGTAAAAGTACCACTAACAAAAATGGGAAACAATGGCTTCATAGCAGCCAGCCTTCCTGACTGCACCCACACAGTTCCATGGAAATAGTTTGATCAGTGTGGTACCAGTAGAGCTGCGCCAAAGGAAGGAGCTCTGATATTATTACTGGCTTGTCTAAAGAGGAACTTTCATGCAAAGGCATTTTCAATTTGCATGAATTATTTGGTGCAGTGAAGCATAGATCACCAAAAGATGTCTGTTTTGAACTTATATATTTTTGCTAACCTTAAAAATACCTTCATTGAGAAATTGATTTAATTTTGTACTCCCTAAAAACGATTTAACTCCGAAATTAAGAAAAAAACGCAGTCCAATTCTCCAACTTCAATTCCTCTCTGAAGACCTGCTTAAATGCAAAGAGTTTTAAATAAATGCAGCCCAGGGAGGCACATGTAAGGTTACACTGATGTGTCCAAATCTCATCTTCTTTGTGTTCATGTTGTGGTTTTTTAAAAGAATCTATGAGCAACATAAGTTTCACAATGTGAAAAGGGCATAGAGTTCTGCAGAATTTAGTCTCCTTAAATTAAAAGAAATGGTCGCGAGAGCAGCTCTTTGTTTAATTAAAGGATTTGAGAAACGTTCTTATAAGAAATCGCAACAGAACCACATTTCTGAAGCACGCCTCTTCCGTAAAGAGGCCTCATTTAAGTGGTTGTTTAATGAGTTGCTTTTCTCAAGTCTTCACATACATTGGTGTTTATCTGTTGGGTTTATGGCGTATGAAAGGTTATGATGATATTGTCTTGCTGCGGTCCTTTGTTGTTCTAATAAAAAAAGCTTTTATGGCGCCCTCCTCCGTGGAGCCCTTCTCTGGATTACCCCTCATTAAAACTGGCACAGAAGCAAAGTCATACTTTAGCAGATAAGAAGCCTACACTTCCATTCTGCCCCCACGCAAAATACTGCCTGCAGCGAAGCCTGGTGGATGCACATCGAAACTACAGGAACATGGAATGATACAAAGACCCACAGCTGCCATCATAATAGGTAGGATAGCTGTGACTTGCAAAGAAATGAGAGTTTAATGTGTATAGTCTCCTCAACGAGCACAATTGTATTCCTTCCTTCTGGGAAATATTTTACAAGTAAACAGAACACGGGTTCATCAATTGTCAGTTATGTAAAAAAAAAAAGTCTTCAACAAATTTCAGACTGTTCCAGTATACCTTTGAAAAACATAATGCACAGTATTCCGTTTTATTAGAAGGCAAGTTCAGAGAATTGGTGGTTACGTTGTTTTATTATGTTCCAACCCTTGTGTGCCAAAACCACACAACAGCAGGGATTTTATACAGATTGAGTTCTCAAAACAAGAAAGAGAAAGCAACCTCCCCAAACAGACCAATGCGAATCAGGTGCAACAATGATCTTTTGTCTCCCTTGTCAGAAATGAGCAGAGGCCTTCTGACAGATAACTGGTTAAATAGTCCCAAGTAAAGAGTCCCATTCTAATGTTGGTCTTCATGATGGTTATGAGCCTGGCGCCAAGGGCGCCAGGACTGACTCCAAGAGAGTCTTGGATGGTCTCTGTGCTCTCTGGGGTCACTGCAGGGTCATGCTATCTAAGTTTCTTTGCACACGCTCAGTTGCCAAGGAGAAGAAACAACTCACCTATGGATGCACCATCAGTTTACAAAAAATGCTCTCTTGAAGTAAATCAGATTGCTGCATTTTTGTTCTGATCCACCTTATTTTGCCGCATTTGTATTGCAAAGTGAGGCGAACATAACATGCCTGCCTCCATTTCCTGGTACGCCATACACATGCGTGTGCATTCTATGACAAGACTGGAGGCGAGCATTATGCTTCAACTGCTTTAATTTACTACTCCTCAGCAGTTTCAACAAAACCAATAAACTCAACAGAAAACAGAAAAAACGTCTCAACAGACTTTTCTTGCTTTAAAACTACAATCCCCATAGTCTCTGTAGCCCACCTTCTCCTTGCTCAGCTATGACCACTTCCTGTCCCTGAGCTCCTCCTCTTCTTTTACTTCTTTTTTTTGGGCTATCTCTCTATGTGTATGTATGGTTGAGATTAGCAGAAAGCAATTTTAGAAAGGATGTTATTTAATGAATAATATACTGTGTCAGCGCCTCGTAGAGTAAAGCTGTAGATCATTTAGAGCATTTAGGAAGATTAGCATTTTATCACGAGAGCGACACAGCCGTAGAGTGCAGCGTTTAGTTTTAAGGCGCATCGAGTTGAGCCCGTTCGAGCGGGCAGCCCCACAGCACGCACACCCCGTGCCTCATGACTGGCACCGCAGGGGTCGTACAGCACCGGCGGGAATAATTCGTTTTCAGGAGCGGTGACAGGCGCGAAAGCTCTCAGCCCTCTCCTTCGCAGAAGGGGGGAGAGCTGCCGAGCGCATAAGCGCTCCAGCCCCCTCCTTCGCGGAGGCAAAGCTAACCGCACAAGAGCGGCGGCCCCCTCCTTTAGGAGGGAGGAGATTGAGACAGAGCCCATTTCCGCTCGCATTGTTGGCTGTGACGTGAAACAGCGCTTCATCTCGGAGCCGGGCCCGGCGGTGATTTCAGGCAAGTATACACTAATTATTAAGTGTACAGAACCGGCGCTACACGCCAGTGCAGTAAAGAGCAAGGCAACTCCATGAATAAGCCCTTCCAGGGCCGTGCGTTGTGAGTGAAGACAGCACGAGGAAGAGCAGTAGCCTCGTGACGTGAAGAATGGCTAAGCCTTAATAGAAGCGCAGTGCCCTACTCTCAGAGGAGCACATCACGACAGAAGGCCATTCCAGGCTTTAAAGATTACTAATCAGTCCGGTGCAGCCATGAAAAGAAAAATAAAAAAAACATATGTGGAATATATCTGTTTAAAGGCATGGATAGGTGGTTCTGGTAAAGCAGATACACTGACTGATAAACCAGATAGCAACAATATCTATAGAGTGAAAGGGCGTGCTGGACACCTTGACAGGTATTTTTAGGCACACAGCACCCTCCCGGAATGTTGGATTTTGCGTGGAGCGAAGAAGAGCAGTCGCTGGACCTAGCGGCCAGCTTCAAGGAGGTGCTGGGAAGTTCACTCATAGATGCAGTGAGTCTAGGGGTGAAACCCCTACAAGACAGGCTGGATTCCCTGGAAGCTATTCACACCAGCCCATAGATAGCACCAATCGGACAGATCGCACGCACAAGGAACCCTCAGAAGCAGGGTCTAAGGGGAGTAACAAGGCCCGGAAGAGGAAAGCCTCTTGCGACCCCCAGGGCCCACTAGAAGGGGCAAAAGAAAAGGCCCCGGAGGTCGCGACGCCTTCGCAAAGCTCCGAGAAGCATACTTGCAGCGTCAGACAGTGCCGGACCTCACGGCCCCCGCTCCAGGGGAAGAAGACGATGGAGAGGAATACCCTGGCTCGGAAGAGCGGCCAGAGGAAGGAGACCCTCCCTCCCAGGACGAGGACGAGTTAAGGGAGGAAGAGGAAGTAACACCCAGTGGAGGGAAGAGAATCCGCAAAGAAAAGCACCTCGAGGAGGCAGAAGAGGATATGTTCGATCCGGACAGTATCCGAAACCCGAGGTCTTCAGACTGGCAGCCATCGCCAAGGGTTGCCCAGTACATGACCAAAAGACTGAGGAAAGCTCTAGACAAAGAAGTCCGATAGCGCCTTCGTGCAGAGTGTCCCAGACCAGACCTCCTGGGCAAGGTAGCCGAGACCCCGGAATTGGATCCTAAAATGCTAACTTTCATATCGAAAATCATGGACCTAGCAGAGAGGACCAGAGACACAGGGGAGGAAGTGGACCCCGACGCCCTGGCAGGATGAGCGCAGAGAGCAGTATGCCTCCTTGGCAATGCGAACTGTGCCATCGCTTCAGAACGCCGGAGAGGCCTTTTGCTGAAAATAGACTCAAAGCTCAGTGACCTAGCCTCTTATGAAGCGGGAGAGGCAGCACAAGGCCTCCTTTTCGAAGAAACCTTCGGCAAGGAGATGGGCCTCTTCGTCGGCACCTACACGTCGCTGGAGAAAGCACAAGCTTCGATTCGTAAGATCTTCCCGAACCGATTTTTTGCCGGGACCAGTCGCCACAGGGGTCGCTCGGCTGGTCGTAACCAGGGAGGACGAAGACCCCAGAATCCCAGAGCCCAATACTGGGAGAATAGACAACAGGACTCCTTCTTCCCGACCAGAGGGCGATTCCAGAGAGGTCGCAGAGGGAGAGGAGCAGGTCGTGGTCAAGGATTCACACAAGGTGAGAGCAGCGCATTACCCTCCAGTGGGGGGAGAACTGGTATGTTCTGGGAAAACTGGCACGCGCTTTCCAGCGATGCCTGGGTGTTACAAACGATTCTAGGTCTTCAGCTAGAATTCATAGAACACCCTGTGCAAGAACGCAGGCCTCACCAGCAGCGGCTAGAACGTGCAGAGCAGGAGCTGTTAGATCGCGAACTGCTACAATTGGCGAAGAAAAACGCCATAGAGGAATGCCCAGGAGACCCCAGTTTCATAAGCAATATGTTCTTAGTACACAGGAAAGAGAAGGTCCGACCCGTGATAAATTTGAAGGAGCTGAACAGCTGCGTAGTGTACCGACATTTCAAGATGGAGGGCATCCACCAGCTCCGAGACTCTCTCAGAGAGAAAGATTGGCTGACGAGGCTAGATCTGAAAGATGCCTACCTGACGATCCCAGTGGCAGAAGAGTTCAGGGATTTCCTGGCTTTTCGCTGGAAAGGGCGGCTTTGGCGATTCAAGACCATGCCCTTCGGGCTTGCATCAGCTCCCTGGGCCTTCACCAAGCTGATGAAGCCAGTGGCAGCGGCGATAAGAAAGAAAGGAATAAGGCTAATCATCTACCTAGACGATCTCCTGCTCCTGGCAGAAGACCAATAGACCCTCAGATATCAGACGGAATGGGTGCAGAGTTTACTAGCGTCCTTAGGGTTCCTAGTGAACACAGAGAAATCAGATACGGAACCAGCACAGAGGCTAGATTTCCTGGGCTTCGTATTGGATACCAGGAAAGCGACGCTGGAGCTCCCAGCTCGGAAGATCAGCAATATCAAGCGAGAACTAAGAGGGTGTCTAGCAAGAGAAGTAGTCTCCCTCAGAACACTGGCGAGGATAGTGGGGCTTCTAGCAGCTTCCATTCAAGCCATATTTCCAGGACCATTACACTATCGAACTCTTCAAAGGCTAAAGATCAGGCATCTTCAGCAAGGCTTGAGATATAATCAATCAGTTCCCTTGGACCCAGAATACAAGACAGAGCTGGAATGGTGGTTGAAGAATATGGACGCCTGGAATGGGCATGCCATTTTCAGAGACCGACCGGATTTAATCATAGAATCCGACGCCAGCCGGCTGGGCTGGGGAGCAAAGTGCAGAGACCTACAGACAGGAGGGAAATGGAGCGAGGAAGATCTTCGACTCCACATAAATTGCCTAGAGCTACTAGCAGGATCGTTTGCGATCAGGGCCTTCACGAAAGGGAAGTTGAGATTGTGTGTCCTATTGAGGATGGACAACATATCGGCAGTTCGATACATAAACCATCTAGGGGGTACAAAGTCCAGGATGTTAGCCGAGCTAGCGAAGGACTTCTGGCATTTTTGTCATGACCCATAGAACTTGCCCTTTCTGGACTTCCTGGTCCTTATCGCGACGGGGCTTGTATTCCTTGTTACTCCCAACATGGCCGTGCCAAGTGACTTGCCTCGCACCAGCCTTTACGTCGGACACGGCACGTTCTATAAATTGGCCACACCCCCGCGGCCCCGCGCGTCTCAACGCTAGCATTAGGTAGTGACTAGACGTGTGTGTGTGCTGTTCGGCGAATCCACTATTCCTAGTTTCCTGGTCCCTTCTTCCTTCCTTCCTTCCACCTTTCCCCTATAAATCTGCTCCCGAAATCCTCAACCCTAGTGACTGCTACTTCCTTCCTGGACATCCTGGAACTGCGACCTTCCTCTGAACGCGCTGGAATCGGACGAGACCCGTGCGAGCCTATACAAGACCCAATCCTCCCGCAAGAGGAATCCTCCCGCGGAACAGAGCAAGAACCGATCCCATGGGGGGACGGGGGGAGATTTACGACAGTTTGAGACGCCAAATGACCGACACTGATACTGCTATGGAGAAAGCAGTCCAGGACCTCATGCGTGGCATGCAAGAACTAACAACTGAAGTGCAGAACTTAAAAGTGGAGAATGCTGCGTTAAAGCAACTTATTTTGTCTCGCGACTCCGCTAACAAGGAGAGTGTGTTACTGGGTGGAGTGGTAGACAAATATGATGGCTCTGCAAAATCCTTACGTGGATTCCTGGATTCCTGCTTGCTGCATTTTACTTTTAAGCCCTACTATTTTTCAACTTCCAGGGCGAAGGTGGGCATCATAATCTCGCACCTCACAGGGAACGCGTTGACCTGGGCCACTCCCCTAGTAAACTCTGGAGATGCCCTCCTGGATGATTATGATGGATTTATTCAGGCACTCAAAACTATGTTCGACCGCCCAGAACAGGTTTATAGTGCTCAGGAATGGTTACTCGATTTCCGACAGGGATCCCAGGATATGCTAACGTATGTTACTAGATTCAAATAACTGGCCAAGGAAGCAGATTGGTCCTCAGAAGCAAGTTTCACTCTATTTCGCAGGGGTCTAAATGAGGATATAAAGGATGAATTAGCCAGAGTGGCTCTTTCTAGCTCATTCCAGGCTCTTATGGATCTAGCCATGCAAATAGACTTCCGAATCCAGGAAAGAAAGGCTGAAAGAAGAAAGACCAAGATACCCTTTCAAAAGAACTTCCTTGAGACTTCTGTAAAAAACGATCCTGCCCCAACCCCTGACATTGATCCGGAACCCATCAAATAGGAGCTTTCCGTGTACCTATTTCCCCACAAGAAAGGATGAGAAGGATCCACACAGGCCTGTGCGTGTATTGTGCCTTGGATAAACACCTTGTTAGAGAATGTCCTCTAGCCCCTACACGGCGTTCGGGAAACGCCAGCTCCCGATTCTAGATGGAGCGAGGTGTCGGGAGAGAGATATTTGCTCCACATCTATTCCATCATTGAACTCTCCTGTACAGAACAATCTAGTGGTTCTCCAAGCCTTCATATCATTACCAAAGAAGGAGGCCTATCCGATTCTGGCTCTGGTGGATTGTGGGGCTATGGGAGTATTCATCGACCAAGATTGGGTCTTTAGGTACCATATTCCATATGAAGCTCGGGATACAATGCAACCTGTGGAGGCAATTGATGGTAGACCCCTCAATTCAGGACCCATATCTTTACAGACCAAGGAAATACGACTTTCAATAAATCATCACCAGGAACTGCTCAAGTTTGATATCATCAAATCAGCCCATTACCCCATGGTATTGGGCATGCCTTGGTTACAGAAGCACAATCCATACATCAATTGGACAGCAGGATCCTTATTTCTGGGTTCAGAGTATTGTCTCATTGTTTGTCCTCGAGTCCTTCCTTGATGTCATCCAATGCTACTCCCACTGATCACTCAGACACTCAGGGTTTCCAACATCGTTCAGGTGCCAAGGGCTTATCAGGATTATGCTGATGTCTTTTCAAACGCCATAGTACAGGCCTTACCCCCTCATAGACCCGAAGACTGTGCCATAGATACAGAGCCTGCAGCATTGATTCCCTTTGGGAGGATGTTTATCCTATCCGAACTGGAAAAAAAGGCCCTCCGAGAATACTTGGATACCAACCTTGAAAACGGCACCATAAGACCATCGAAATCTCCAGCCGGAGCCACGCTGTTCTTTGTTCCCAAAAAAGACACCAAGGAACTCAGACCTTGCCTCGATTACCGTGGACTAAATCAGTGTACCCTCAAGGACCGTTACCCCTTACCCTTGATCTCGGATATCCTGGAGGCAGTAAGAGGAGCTGTCATCTTCACGAAACTGAACCTCAGAGGTGCCTATCATTTGATTCGTATTAGGGAAGGAGACAAATGGAAGACGGCCTTTAGAACACCCTTTGGACATTACGAATACCTGGTCATGCCTTTTGGACTTGCTAATGCCTCCGCAGTCTTCCAACGCTTCATGGATAGGGTGTTCTCTGACATGCTGTTTCTTTTCGTCATCGTCTACCTGGACGATATCTTGATTTTTTCCCAAGATACGTTAAAGCATGAAGAACACGTGAAGGCAGTCGTACAATGACTACGAGAACACAGACTCCTGGCCAAACTGAGAAAGGCCTCTTTCACGTAACTTCTGTCCATTACCTGGGGTTTGTCCTTAGTCCAGAAGGGATTGGTATGGATCACTCAAAGGTAAAGGCCATACTGTCCTGGCCGATCCCCACTTCCGTGAAACAGGTTCAATCCTTCCTGGGACTTGCCAACTTCTACCGGAAATTCATACCCACCTTTTCTGAAATTGTAAAACCGATCACCGCTCTCTTGAAAAAAGACACTCCCTTCCTCTGGTCTACATCTCAAGACAAGGCCTTCCAACGCCTAAAAACAGAATTCACTCAAGCCCCCATTCTAGCTCAGCCCGATATTAATCTGCCATTTCTAGTAGAAGCAGATGCCTCTAACTACACCATAGGAGCAGTCTTAAAACAAGAGTTTGATGACAAATTGGAACACCCCATTGCTTATCTATCACAAACTCTGACCCCCAGTGAGACACATTATTCCGCCTTGGAAAAAGAGCTATTAGCCATCCGCCAAGCCTTCACAGAATGGCGACATCTCCTCCTGGGAGCTAGACATCCGGTCCAGGTTCGTACAGACCATCGAAATCTTCAAGTTCTACAGTCCTTGGAATGTAGGAATAGTCGTCAAGCCCGTTGGGCCTTCTTCTTTGCCCAGTACCAGTTTCGCACTACCCATGTTACCGGAACACAAAATATAATCGGTGACGCCTTGTCCCGGCGGCCGGATTACGAAACTACTGAAGACCGGGCCTATCCCAAGATGTTTCCTCACACTATCTTTGTAGCCCAAGCAGTCAGCCTTTTGGAAGAAGTGTGGATGCAAACCCAATCCTCAGAGTTCTGGAAGGACCTTAAAAACAAGGATCAATGGAATCTGAGATCCAAGGACGGATATTTGTTCAAGGATAGTGCTGGCAAAGTGTGGGAGGGAGAAAGCGGAGCTGTTGGTAGTAGCGCCACTGTGGAAGTCCCAAGTGTGGTTCCCAACGTTCATGGAGCTGGCAGTAGATCAGCCGAGGATACTCCCAGAAGGGGAGGGATTACTCACGGACCCAGCTGGGTCATATCATCCTCTGAGAGTGAAAGGGACTCTCCCACTCGTCGCGTGCAGGATATCCGGAGACACTGGGCGCTGCCAGCTATTTCGCAGCAGGCTGCTCAGCTCATCGCAGAATCCTGGGCTCTGTCTACAAAAAGGAGCTACGATGCGGCTTGGGCCAAGTGGTCTAGCTGGTGCAAGGGGGGAGGTGTTCATCCCATTTATGCACCTGTAGTGATGATTCTGAATTTCTTAGCACTGTTATTACAAGATGGTAAAGCATTTCGCACTATAGGAGTATACAGGTCCACAATATCAGCAGGACATCTTCCGATAGAGGGAGTTCCGGCAGGAGAACACCTGGTAGTAGTCAGACTCATCCGAGGAGCCAAGTTTAAAGTTCCCCCTGAACCTCGGTATAATACAGTATGGGACGTTCGAGTCGTCCTTACGCTATTGGAGAGCTGGCCCGGGAATAGATATTTATCCCTGAAACAATTGTCAGGAAAATTGGCGATACTACTGTGCATAGTATTGTGCAAGCGAGTATCAGATGTTAAGGCATTGGAAGTGGATAGGAGGTCATTTGGACCGAAGGGAGTGACGTTCACCATAGTGCAGAGGACTAAGACGTGGACTTCTTCAGTACACTATCCATATTTTACGAGTACACCAAAATGGTGCGTAGCAAGCTGCGTCAAAGAGTATGAGAACAGGACAGCAGAACATAGAGCAGCGAATACCACGCAACTAATAGCGTGCAAGAGGCCTTATTAGGGCGTATCCACAGCTACTATTGCCAGATGGTTGAAAGATATCATGCAGGCTGCAGGTATAGATGTGAGAAAGTATGGAGCGCATTCAGTAAGAGGGGCTATGGCATCTAAAGCCTTTAAGTCAGGAGTATCCCTTAGAGATATTATGCTCGCAGCGGATTGGGCGAATGTTCGAACTTTTAAAGAGTTTTATTTCAAGCCGACCAAGAGTTTAGTGGTCACAGTGTTGGAAAGCTTTGAACAAGCATAATGCTCGCCTCCAGTCTTGTCATAGAATGAAGATTACTCCTGCTAACTGCGCAGGTAGTATTAATTCTATTAAAGACTAGGAGGCGACCATTAAATTCCCTCCCAAGTTATGTATTGTTGTATGATATATTTGATTGGCATTTGATTGGCAAGTGATATTATAGTGTGAGCAATACATGGACACCACCCTGATTTTTCTATTTTGCATTCTCCTAGGTGAAGAGCATAAGAATAATTGATGTAGGAGACTAGCAACGGTAGTCGCCTGGAGTCGAGGAAGTTCGACATTCGGTTTAGAGTGGTTCAAGTCTTTGCCCAGTTAGCAGGACTTTGTGTGTAGTTTATGGAATGACTTTTCAGAGCGAGTAAAATAGAGGAGGAGCTCAGGGACAGGAAGTGGTCATAGCTGAGCAAGGAGAAGGTGGACTACAGAGACTATGGGGATTGTAGTTTTAACGTAAGAAAAGTATGTTGAGACGATTTTTCTGTTTTCTGTTGAGTTTATTGGTTTTGTTGAAACTGCTGAGTAGTAAATTAAAGAAGTTGAAGCATAATGCTCGCCTCCTAGTCTTTAATAGAATTAATACTCCCTGCGCAGTTAGCGCAGTTAGCAGGGGTAATCTTCATTAACATCAGCATGGATTTTCATACTGGCATTAATGCAAACATTACCACCCGCTAAAGCAGGCAGATTCCATAGGAATCCATTGTAAATGACTCCCACAATCTTTAATTGCTGGTGACATGTACACTTTTTCGGGGCGTAGGGGTAAAGTGAAGACTAGAGGTGAAAATCACCTTTGTTTTACTCCTTACTTTACCCTTCTGTGCAATATAGGTGGGAAACGAACATGAACCAGCAAGTCCGCCGTGCTTTGTTTCCTTGCCCCATCCATGCTGCCTTCAGCCAAGTCCATCCCGTTGCACGCCAATTCCTCATGCTTCCCCATGCAAGGACCCAACCTGGTTAACCTAGATGCTGCTTATACATTGCCCACACCAAAATGCTTCTATGGTGTCCCGAATAGGTATGACCACCACCAACATTTTCTAATGTAACCCTCTGCCGAATAACCAGTTTAATGTCATATTAAATATTTCACGCACACTTTGGGTGGGTGCTGCCTTAACCTGCGCCACCACATGTATCCAATTCAGATGACTCCATTCTTATGTATTACGAAGCACCTGGAAGTTGTATGCATGAATTGAAACACCTGGAAGGCTTATGCATTGTAGAAACAAAGGTCATTTCGTAACAAAGCCCCTTTATCGAGTACGCTAAAACGCCACATCTCAGAAATAAAGGGGTTCTTTTCTTCGAGCTCATCTAACCCCTCTTCAGTTCCCCATGCGCTTCCTCATCTAATGCTGCACCCCTGCACTTCTGTGTACCCACAGTTTGTGGGTGCTACAGCACCAGTGAAGGTTGCTGCTTTCATCACTCCAGTCACTAGCAATTACAAGGATCTATTTTCGCCCAAAAAAACAAAATATCAATGTCCCTAAAGCCTCAGGTCTCACAAATCCATTTTGTGGAGAGATCTCCTCTGATCACCGGGGGCAGAAGCCACTTATGCATTGCTTTTTTAATGCACCTTGAGCATCATCAGGAGAACATTTACTTGTAACTCGTAGATACACCCAACCTCAAATTATTCTGGGAATCGTTTGACTGTCTCAGCACAATCCCAGAATCAACTGGACTATGCAACAAGTCTCAGCTCTGTAAGCAGGTTTTTCGGACCCCTGAATTCATCAACAAAGTTCCTGTAACAGCCCCAACTTGCCTCACCAAGTGGAACCTAGTTCCCGCTTTGAGTTGTATCCCACATCAAGTGTACTCTGATGTGCTCTCACCAACAGAAGCTGACAAACTACCCCCACACTCTTGCTATGACTGCCAGATCGATCTCCTACCGAATCAGAATATTCCACATGGGCTTACTTACACTTTGTCTACCGGAAGGGTCCTAAAGACTTACTTGCGGAAGGTGGTCATTCAACTTCCTACTTCGTCTGGTGGTGCCATAATCTTTATTGTCAAAAAAAGATCCAGGGCGCTCCTGCCATTCATCAACTACTGTGAGCTGAACCAGATCAAGATTAAGAATCATTATCCACTACCACGCATTTCTGATCTCATCAAGCAAGTTCGAGTTGTCTAATGGTTTATCAAGCTGTTTTTAAATGGAGCATACAGACTGGTACGAATTTCGAAAGGAAGCAAGTAGAAGACCACTTTCAAGACCAAGTGAGGCCATTTTGAGTAACGTTAATGTGTTTCTGTCTCTGCAATGCTCCTGCTGCCTTTCAGCACTTTCCCACAGTCCATGATTTGTGTGGGGTTCATGAAGCCATGTATTTGAATGATATACTCATCTACTCCCACAATAGACAAGGGACTTATTCCGAGATTGGAGGTAGTCATGGTGCTATTTGCGCCATGACTGCCTCCAATAACGGGTCCGGCATCGGTCTTGTTCAATGGGGATTTACCGGTGCAGTCCAACCCTGGCGGGACCGTTAAGTCTCCATTGAACAAACCATTCCCCATTCCCATTTGAGCCCCCATAGGGCTCAATGGGAATGGGGAGGGCGCTAATAACGGACTCGCGACTAGCAATCCTGTTATTAGCGCCCTGGTCCCTTAGCGGGACCCGTAAGGGACCTCGGAATCGGTCGGTAAGGGATTACCGGCACTGGTCTCCTTACCGGTGCCCGGTATCCCTTACTGCCCGACTAGTAATGACCCCCAAGAAGATCATTTTGAGCATGTACGGGAGTGACTAGGCTGATAAGGAAAACACTTCCTGAACGCTAACCTGGAGAAATGCCAGGCCCTCACAAAGGAGTTGCAGTTCTCGGGCTATCTTCCGACTCCTAATGGGATGAAGTACATGTAAGCCATACTGGAATCGCCGATGCTCACCAATCTTGCAGAACTGCTCCGATTCCTGGGTTTTGACAACTTTTACCAATGATTTGTGAACTTGAAAGTCTGTTCCCATCATCTGGGATATGGCCATGCAAGAGGCCTTCGCAAATCTCAAGCGAGCCTTTTCTCGGCTCCTCTCTTGAGCCAGCCTAATGCTCAAAAACCATTTGTGCTTGAAGCGGATGCCTCCATCAGCACTTGGGAGGGTGCTGTTCCAGAAAGGGAAGGCTAGGTAATTACATATTGTACCCTATCACTCATGAAAAACCACCTCAGCCAAGTGCAATTACGGTATTTGCAATGGAGAGCTTCAAGCTATCCACGACAAATTCATGCTATGGCATTATCTGCTTTAAGAAGTTTTGCATCCTGTGGAAGTACGCAAGGGCCACCAAAATCTGGCCTTCCTAAAAGAAGCTGAATGCCTTAACCCTTGGCATGCTCATTGTATGTGGTTTACCTGATTCAACTGCACCTTATCTTGTCAGTTTGGTTTGACACAAGTGAAACAGATGCGTTGTCTCGCACCAGTTCCAAATCTACAAACCTGGTGGAACCTCTACCCATTCTGCAACCTGTTCAAACATCCACAAAAGGAGCCCTGTTTGGACTAGAGAAACTGGGTATCACTGCAAGCTCATACCAGTCTATTTTTGCAACACATAGTATGCCTTGCCTGACAGAGACGTCTCAGACGAGGGACATTCGTTCATGGCTAAATTCTGGCATACTCTGGTTCAGCAACTTGGTTTATAGGTGCACAACTCCACTGCTTTCTATCCGCAAGCTGATGGCTAAATAGAATGAGGTAACCAGGTGATAGAACAGTGTCTGTGCTGCTTTGTATCCATGGCCAAGACAACAAGGACAACCTCCTTCCACGAGCTGCATTTGCCTACAACAACCATCATCACGTATCTATTGGTATGTTCCCTTTCTACTGCCTATGAATGATAAGGATTGTGAATGAACAACTCTTCATGCAAAATGTCAATATATTAAAAAATCGTATTGAGCTTCAGGTTTAAGAAGAAAGGCCCTCTAGAATGCAGACTTCAAACTAAATGAATAAAAAAATACATTCAGACTCTGGTGGAATCTGCTTGCTCACCCAATGAGGAATCCATCTATTCACATTCAAATTAATCAAGTAGTACTATTAACCCACTTATTTTAGATTTTCAATAGGTTTTAACTTTATTAAAAAAAAACATTAAGAAAATATTTAATGAACAAGCGAAATGCACAATTTTATAAGGAAAGCATATTTAACAAAATTTACAACAGCTTAGTCTTAATTACAATAATCAGTGCATTGATTTATATAGATCAAAAGTTAGTTAATATACAACACTTACCATCTTGTGTTTCCAATGTCCTCATTATTTCGACAAAAGTGATATTAGACACAATCTGTATGTCGACTCACAATGCTGTCATAACCGCCTATGGATATCAGGTCCTCCTCATTCCATTCCTTAAACATTCTAGTGCCTGTCTTCTGCGACGAATCACAGGATTCAGTCACTTTTCCCCAGGGAGAAGGCTTTCATTGTGAGGCTCGTGAGGTGAGCCCACTAGGACACCCTCTGTGGGGATTGGGGAAAGCATAAATCCATCAAGAGCATATCAGTTAACAGAATACTAGAATCCTCATACATTTGCTATTGTGATGTATTGGCAGAAGACAAGTAACTGCCTGGTACTGAGATGAGGAGAACTCAAGGAGTTGTAAAGTACACGTACCTTTTAAGTACTCGGATGAAGAAAATCAAAGAAATCATAACGAATAGGATTCAGAACAAAGAAAGGATACACATGAGAAGCCCCAGAACAGCATCATAAAAGTGGGAAGAGCAAGAGAGCCGGAGAGAGAGACCCAGGAGTTTTGAACCAGCTGGCTAAGGGAAGCCGGTAATTCGGGAAGAGCACTGCTTTGCAAGCTGGCAAGCAGCTGGAACAAGGCAGTGCATGGAACAAGAGACGGGCTGGAGAAAGTCTGTCAGCTTGCTAATAGTCCCAGGAGGGACTCTCAAGAAGGGCTAGAGAGGAGCCCCACCACCAACGTGCCTGTGCTGAAGCACGCAGGGGCTGGACCTGTGAGTCTGTCAACCGAAGGAGAGAGAGAACCGGTTGATTCGAATTAGCTGGACAGGAGCTGGGAACCCAGAGGAAAGCCATGGCTGGGAAGAGCCTGGGCTACTGCAAGCAATCGAGAGAGCCCACTTGCCTGAAGGAGGTCCCAGGAGTTGTTTGCAGCAGAGGCGTGGTGGCAGGGAAGGAGACAGAGTCAAAAGTCTTTCCACTGCCAAAAGTACATCGAAAGTAAGACACTGAAGCATGTCCAAGCAAGAAGGAAAGGACAAGAGAGCCACCCTGGTGCACTACAGAGAAATTACAAAGGCGAGTGCTAGTGCTGATCCAGTGACACAGCCCTATAACGCGGACAGTGGGAGACCTGAGTAAGGAGACACAGATAACTAGGGACTGCATTATATTAGTCTTAGAACTAGACAAATGGGTAAAACCTGAGAAGCCGTGAAGTGGATTCGTGGACACACCTCGTCCCAGTGAATGGCTAAAACCTGAGAAGCGTGAAGAGTATTCAGGGACTCAGCTAACTAGTCCCAGTGAAGGAAAAGATAATGAAAGTAAGGAACCTGGTGACAGGGTACATCACACCGATCCCAGTGAAAAGATAAGAGTACAAGAGACAGTAAAAAGCAATGAGAGAAAGAACACCACTGGTGAAACTGGTGTTAGCAAAAGAGGAACTGTCAGATATCCTTGAAAGGAATAAAAGAAAAGGAAATACTGGTGCTATTACACGGAGAGAGAGGAGCTTGAGAAATAAAGGAGAAATAGGACGTGGAAAAGTCCCCTAACAGAACGGAATGAACAGTTGTAAGAAATAACAACAAACTATTTGACGATCTGATATTGAATTTAAATTGCTGAAAAGCAATCCCAGGAGAAGGGAGTAATTCTCCTGGTCTTTAGTTAGTATAAGTGGTAGGGACAGAGTAGTTTAGTTTGGAAAGAGGACCGACATTTCCTTTGTACTTCAGACCAGACGACGAGCACTCTAGTTTAGTTTAGCTATGTAGGGAAACTCTTAGAATAGGGAAAGTTAGGCATTTTTCATATACTTTCTAATTAACATCTTTTGAAATGGTACACCCTGGTCTGTCTTCTCCTTCTGACCTACCACACATCATAAAAATAAAGTGTATATATACTGATTGTACGTCTTAGCTCCTACTGTAGATGTAACCATACATTCAAACTCCAAAAACTCACTAACATTTTCCATTTCTTAAAATTCTTCAAAACCACTGCAGGTTGATAATCCTTACACTGTGAAAAGAATATATATTTCAAAAGCCATCTACCACAAGCAGTCAATTTAAATGATCTAGTAGAAGTATTATCTTACCACAAATGGCTAATGTGCCTTCTTTTAATTAGGTATTTATGATAACTTCACTTCATATACCTACTGCATAACTCATTCAGAATAGTTAGTGGAATTAGTAATTCAATGTTGTATAGTTGCTGTTATTTCAAATCTGTAATCAAATAGAGTATTTGTAATCCTTGAACCCCTATTGTCACAACAACTGATAAAACAACACACTAGTTTTACTATTTTATGATTACTTACGCAGTTGTGTGTCAAAGGTTACTCGTTCCACATACTCAGAACCAAAAGTAAAATAAACCTGTTCCAATCACTAAACAATTTGTATATCCTTTTTGAACTCCATTTCACATGCAAGACTGCTTTCCAACAGGAAGGGACATGCTCTCTCAACTAAAGCTATACTAGAGACTTCAGAAAGTCAGCAAAACAGTTTCTATCTTTGAAATGTATAATTGCAATGTCTACCAATTGAATTGGTGTATACATACTGTCTTTCATGTGTTTTTCGTTAAGCCTGCTCATCCTGCACATGAGCACGCTAACTACTCTGACATTGTTATTCCTGATTCTGCTGCTCCTGAGAGTCAGTCTGTTCGTGATTCCTGTATAGGTTGGCACTAACTTTAATATCTACTTCACTGAAAAGGTCTGAGCGCTGAAGAATGCTCTTGAAAAGCTGCCACACAGGTTATTTCTCTCAGTAAGCTTTTTCGACAGCTCTACAGCCATCATCCTGCAAAGCCCGGTCCTATGGCTCACATATCAATGGATTGGTTCCATGTGTAACATCCCCGCAAAAATATCGCCATACAAAAATATTGCCATATTTTTCCAGCAATATTAAGGCATGGAACCTGCGGAAGACACCCCTGCAACCCCCATATTATTTTATAGGGAGCGGGGGACACCCCCGCAACTCCCGCTCCCAAAAACCCCAAATATTATCCCCACAAAAAATATCGCCTATGGCCGTTCCCGACGACCATATATTCGGCGATATTTTTGGTGGGGATAATATTACCTGAAACCTATGGATCCACAGGTGTCAGTGCTCTCTGGTAGAACTGCAGAGGTTAACTATCTAAGTTTCTTTGCACAAATTAAGCTAAAATAGGATGATTCAAAAGCAGAATTGTGCCCCGTTCACCATTGCGCTGGGTCAATGATTCATTCAATATATGGATGTGGGAGAAAGAACTGATTCAAGCCACATAACCTGCTTGCCAACCTCGATTCCAACACCCCCTGTGTCCTCATCTTACTTGATCTCTCTTCTGCCTTTGACACAGTCAACCATGCCATCCTGCTCAACCATCTCCGTGAGAACCTGGGTATCAACGATCAGGCCCTGGCTTGGCTGACCTCTTTCCTCTCCGATCGACCCTCCCAGGTCCAACTTGGGTCCTCCCTCTCCTCTATCTCTATCTCCACCTGTGGTGTTCCCCAGAGCTCTAACCTCTCTCCCTGGCTGTTCAACCAATAACTGGCACTTCTTGCCCACCGCATCACCGCTCTCTGCCCCAACTTTTAGTGCTATGCGGATGACACTCAATGCATTTTCATGCTCCCTTCTGCCACTTCTTCTCCTTCTCTCATCTCTCACTGTCTGCTATCCAGGAGTGGTGTGCTGACAATGATCTCTCCCTTAATGCAAGTAAGACTGAGATTCTCCTCATTGGCACACCTGCTCCCTCCTTTCCTGTCACTCTCTGGTCAGCCTCTCTTGGCCCTCTTCCTGCTCCCACCTGTGAGGCTAAAAACCTCAGGGTTATCTTTGACTACACAGTCTCCTTCACTCCTCATATTTCTGATGTCTCTAAGAAGTCACACTACCAGCGGCACCTCCTCAGAGGTATTCTTCCTTTCCTCTCCTTCCCTCAGAAGCTCATTATCTCCAGAGCTCTGGTTCTCTCTAGGCTGGACTACTGCAACAGCCTCTTTATAAATCTGCCTGCTTCTACTCTCCGCACTCTGCAACTCATCCAGAACAGGACTGTGAGACTTGTCGTTGGCCTCAAGCCCAGAGATCGTACCTCTCCAGGACTGAAATCTCTGCACTGCCTTGCATCGTCCACAAGGCCTTCTGGGGCCTGGGACCTCAATACCTTCAACTCTCTCTTCCTAAATATCTTCCTTCTCGAGCTCTTCACTCATCCGTCTCCAACTCCCTCAGGGTCAGTCGCTTCTCCAAGCAACAAGTTGGTGGTAGATCTCTTTCTTTGGCTTGGGCCTCCCTCTGGAACAGCCTCCCTGAAACTTGAGGAGAACCATCTCTGGTTCCGGAAGCACCTCAAAACCTTCCTCGTTGCTTCTGCTTTCTCTCCTCTCCCCTGCTGAATTCCTGGCTGAAACTGAAACTGCATTGATCACCTGGCCACCCTCTGATCTCGGACCCAGGTCCTCTCCCCTGCCAGTTGCATCCCTGCACTGCCTCCCTGGCATCCCCCACACTTGGGGACTGCATTCTGTATCCCTACAGTCTCCTACCAGCACTTGACACCTGATGTCTGTACTTACCCTTGCACTTGCCACTAGCTGGCCGCACATCTTTTACTTTTTTGCCTTATCTATTCTATTTATTTATTTTATTTTTATTTTGCCACTGTTGATCCCATGTACTGTACTGCACTGCCCCCTCCCTCTTGCCCCCTGCACTTTTCCCCTTCCCCTGCACTCAATGTCACCAGGCCTAGTAAGATTGTTGTCTCTATCTTCCCTCTTCTCTGTCTTCTCCTTCCCTTGCCTCGTTGCGCCTTGAAACACTTGTGTATTGGTGTGTTATAAATGCCATATCATATCATATATCATATCATGATTTAGCTTAACCATGTTATTTTTTACTTGGGAAGTCAGCCACCACGTGTTTTGACCCTTCTGGGTCTTTTTGGAGGCTCTGAGCCATAATGTAACACAGTACCATGTGTATGAGTATAGATATAACACCCAGATTAGTGAGTCCCAGAGTATCAGTAGGATATAAGGTGCATCATGTGAAGTTGTAAGTGAGCATGATCACAGCATATTGATATATTACCATTTTCAGGTTTGTGGACATACATAAATAATATAATAGCCAATGTGGGCTTGCAAGTATCCATAGAAAATGTGTTGATCGAATGCGCCAGGGAAGAAAGACAGAGAAGAATATAATATTTAGCTCATTGCATGGGAATGGATGTACTAGTAGTAGTATGAATGTAAAGGGTGGTGAGCTTGGTCTTACCGTGCGGTTTGATTTATGCTGTAGGCGGTGACATGAGGTTCAGAATATTCTCAGCTATTGCAAGGCCCTGTCTGTGAAAGAATTGCAGGGTCAGTATGCTTGTAGGGGCAGTTAGACTTATTTAATGATTCAATCGAATGTTGCGTGGCACTTGCCTGGGCTGGAGGTCAGCTACGTGTGCCCTTGGTGGGTTTAGCTGGATGGTGGACAAGTGGACAGTTAGAGGCGGTGTGCCTGTTAATCAGTTAGGTGGATGCTAGGTGCTGTGGAGAATGAAATGTACAATTGTTGCAATGTGAGCGTGAGCTTCCTGTTAGGACGGCTGGGGGTATTTGAAGGTCTAGATATATAGATAGGTCAGTGAACCAAACCAAGGGGCCCAGAATTGTGATGTCATCAGTGATATCATCAATGAAAATTGTGATGTCATCTTGGATGTCCTGGGTGTTAGTCTTAGCAGTGCACAGTGGTGGCGCGAGTTATGGTTGCTTACCTTACCATAACTGACAAATTTATTTTTTATTTTTATTTTACTTGTAACCATAACGTCCCTTTAACAAAGTTTTTTCACTGAATTTGGTATGCTTTTATTAGTGCAATTTAACCATAATGTCCTTTTGACATCGTTTTTTCCCTGAATTTCATGGATTTTTACCAGGATACTCTTAATTTTTTACATGTCCCTTACATCATACTGACCCCCACCAACCCTCCAACGTGATAGCCACAGAGTCTGCGGACCGCACAAATGTCTGCAGAATTTGGATAGCATTCACACTGCCCAAAAGCACAGGGGTTATCTCACAATGTTGTATCTTTCAACCGTCAAATACATATACATCAAACAACAATAGTAGATGTACTACATCCAAAAATAAATATATATAGGAAATCTGTACTTCAAAAACGACAACTATGTTTTCATTTAGTGCACAATATAATGGAATGCACCAAGCACAAAGCTTAACTGTACGCCTCACAGTATCACCTCAGTACAACCCTGCTTGCAGACTAACATCTGGCACTTATAAATAGTAAGTACACAGTATTTCGTTCTCTATTATTTCCATTTGTTATGTATATATAACTTATAAGAAATAGCTCTATTGTTTTGTTTTAACAGAAATGGCAAGCACACTGGATTGGTTGGTAGAATATTTCCCCAAAGACTAAATGACTGAAGAAAACAGCTCTAATGGTATACAATACATTTTTTAAAACAAAAAGGTTATGTAATTTGTTCGAATGTCACTATAATACACTTTTCCTTTTAACAGTACATAGTGGTGATGAGGAAACCAGGGCCCATTTGAGAGAACCTGAAGATTTACACAGAGAGCCCCTAACCCCAAATGTACATAATGAACTAATCAAGTTTTCATCAAAAATGGATGAACTGAATAATAATTTCATGCAGTTGCTCACATTTGTGAAAAACTATGACAAGGAAAATGTTCGCTATCACTGCCCTACTTGTACCTGTGCCTGCTCAACATATCCCAACCAATCATCGCGATCAAATTCACTGAATGTAAATGAAAGACGCTACGACGACACCTCACTCCCTTCCTCCCCTCATGAACATTGTATAGAAAATCCCAATTCCCCCATTTATGTTTCCCATTCCTATTCCCCATCTCTTTGTTTTCAATAAATATATGTGTGTGTATATTCTTGCTGCCCTTTTTTTTTAAAAACCCCAATTATGGGTCAGCGAACTACGCGACTGTCTGGGATGTCTGTAACCGAAATGGAGGTGCCCCTGGACACCAGCGATGTCTGGCATATCCGTTTTCTGATCACACACTTTCAATTAGTTTGGGGACCCCGCGTCTGTCCTGTGAACACTGGCGCGCATGTGCACCATATCTCCCAGTAGCCCTGGACACTGCGCCTGTCCGGACATGTCTGCTTGTGCGTGGCACACTTTTAATTAGTTTGGGGGCTACGCCCCTGTCCTGTGGACACTGGCACATATGCGCACATCATCTCCCGCCCAACAGGTATCTGGAAGACAGCTGTCGTGTCCCCAGGGACGTCATCAAGGTGACTGCACCCACGCGGCATGATGGAAGTTTTCACCGACAGTGTTCTTACCCCTGGACTGTATAAAACAGCATTTTTCACCAATCTAAGCGTAAACTTTATCCTTGCAGATCTCCTAGATCGTGTCTTAGTTGATCTGGTAACTTTTTATAACTTTTTAAGGCCTATTTGTGGCCGATAGTCCATGGACAGTCGTGTGGTCCCTGGTCAGCCCCTCAGAAGGGACCCACCCATTACTGTTCCTCATTCTCAATCTGGCTGTCCAGTACAGAGCACCTGTTGGTTTTCTGTGCAGATCCTTGCAGAAAATGTATTGGAGACCAGAATGGTATCTGTTATGGCCACTTCAGCTACCCAACCACCACCATCTGGAGGGCCTGGAGAGGGGAACAGGCATGGAGATACAGAGGAGGATCAAGAGGAAGATGAAGATGAGGTACAGGAAGTCACTCTCTCCTGCTCCTGTTGTGCGTCCTGGGTGTGGCAGCTGTTTACCACCGCAGGGGGTGTACCAAAGACTCAGGCAGACAAGGTTTGATGCACTGAGTGCAAATTTGTACTCAGTTGCGGAAAACCGGGCCTGTACTCCTGCAGGACCAGCTCCATGTGGCACCACCTTAAGGCAAACCACAAGGGAGCAGTGAGAAGGGTGGTACCATTCGAAGGGAAGAGTAGGCTGACGTCCTCTACCTCATCGTCATCACCCTTACCTTTCGAGGGTCTCAGTACTATGTATGTACTGCGACACACCACTCTGTAGGGGGGGGCAGTTTTGGAGTGCTTTCGAGGCCGCGGTTAAGGAGCACAAGAAACACTGCCCCCTACCTGATTAAGGCCCACCCAACATCTGCCTCTCTCCACCTGCCCCTTCGTCCTGTGGTTGGTGCCCCTTTGCTTCATTCCCTCCCCTACCTTTCCTCTCCAACAACAAAGCCAAAAAATGATATGAAACACAAAAAACACAAAAAAATGGTTCCTTTAGGAACCACCTTTCACAGTTGAAAAATAGAACTAACAAAAAAAGTTACAGGCCCCTATGCAGCCTGTGGAGTACGCAGACAGAGCAGAAGTCCACGGACAAAAAAAATGTGTGTGGTGGTGGCATCAAAAACATTTAATTATTTTGCCTGGGAAAATGGTGGCTCTGAAAAGAACCTTTCTGTTTGAGCTTTTATATTTTTTTTTCCATTTTTAAAGTAAACTTAACAACATTGTACTAAACTTAACTATTTCTTTAACCTTGCAAAAAGTAGGCATTTTTTTCTCAGTGTTTTTGCACCTACTGAAAAATGCTTTGTGTATGTACAAAAACTGTTTCAAAGCATTCTGAATGATTTGCAGAAAAATCTGATTGCCTGCATCAGTCAGATGTACTCCATCTCTGTGGAAAATGTTGGCAATGTCAAATTTAATATTTTCATTATGGAAAGATGTCGTGCAAACATCTCCCAAAAATGTACACACAGCCTTATTAAACCAATGAATAGGTTCAAGGGTACTCATACACAAAGGGCTCCCACAATTGGTTTGAGAAAATGACTCTTCGAAATTGTCATCATAGAGAAAGATCTCTAGAGGACTTTTTATGTTGTAATTTCATGAGTCAAAAACACAACAACACAATTTACAGAGAGAGAGTAGACATCATCAATGGTTTGTTGGACCATAACAGAACATAAACGTAAATGCTTTAAAACACCATGTACCACCAATTCTCGGGACAAAGTTGAAAATGGTGTGTGTGCAACAAACCCAACCTCTGTGGAGGTTTGTCAAAACAGACACAGTTCAATTGTGAAACAATTCAAAGCGGAATTCTAAAGACAACGTAAAACAACTAAGAGGCAACAGATAAGATTTTTCATGTGTGAACAGCAATCAATGTGCTGTGAATTCGGGGAGTAGTATGTCTACACCAGGTGTTTCGGCCGTTTAGAATTGGGCTAAATGAGCCTCATCTTTGGGACGGCCATCATCAGGACAAGGTTCTGTACACGGGACGTCTAAGCTATGTAGCAATTGATAGGCACTGTATTAAAGATCCATACGCCACACTGGGCTGGTCTCTAGGTACTCCTTTCACCGAATAACTACACCTTATGTTCTGTTATGGTCCAACAAACCATTGATGATGTCTATTCTCTCTCTGTAAATTGTGTTGTTGTGTTTTTGACTCATACAATTACAACCTAAAAAGTCCTCTAGAGATCTTTCTCTATGATAACAATTTCAAAGAGTCATTCATTTTTTCAAACCAATTGTGGGAGCCCTTCGTGTATGAGTACCCTTGAACCTATTCATTGGTGTATTTTGTTTCTGATTTAACCCTCCTGGGTAGAATAGGTTCCATACCAGGAGCCCAAATTTTTTGATTCACACAGCCTTATTGACATTGCGCCTCGCTTTCTCCATTTGTGGACCGAATGTACTTGAGTGCATCCACATCTGTCTCTGGGCAATGTAAGAAAAAATGCAATTGAATTCCAGTCAGATACTCTAAACTTTTCCCTCCACAATGAACAATGATAATGTCTGATTGTTTTAGTGTGACCATATTTATACAAAATGGAAGCAAGTCCACCCACTTCATGCCGCGCACTGCATATCATTCTACACAAAAATCATCAAATTCAAGATTTTCAGCCACTCCACAGTGCTCAGCATATACCTTCAGTAAATTAATCCAGGAGTCCCCAAAAATCCATACACTCTTCAGTCCTCTCAGCAAACAAAGCTTCTGCCACCCTCTCTTTGTATACCACACCCAGGAAACCTGATTGGCTAATCCCGTGGGCTGCACAGTCCCATTTCCATGCCAAGCATCCTCGCAAGACCCGGATGTGGCACTCCCTGTCTGTGAACTACTGTGCTGTCCGAGGACTGCATAACACAGAGCAGCCCTTCTTCCCTTTCCAATGTAATCTTTGTAGCACTCCCTCATTGGCTGCTTTCAAGCAGTCACACACCCATCGACCAATCACATCCAAAAACCCTACATATAACTGTCCTCTTAGTTTAACACTTCAGATGTACTGTTGAACTCTCACAGTACATGTCTCCTCTTACTCACAAGCACCTGTATCAATAACTACTATAAAAATTTACAAGATTTCTGTTTGCAGATTCAACCATATCTACATCTATCAAGAGAAAGTACAGGTATGCTTACATTTTTAAAATTATATTTCCAACTCTTTTACAAATGCATGTAAAAAGGGTTCCTGCCACTTACCCTGCATTAACCTAGTCAATAATCATATTCTCTTTTGTCCCACATCCTAACATCAGGTGGCAGTTACTTACAACGCTGTGTGTTTATAAAGTTTTCTTTTAATGAGCATTTTTAGAACAGTTTAAAAATGTATATTTGCAATTCCAGCAGCACTGTCTGGGTCTTTTTTGTGAAATAAAATAAAACACATTTAAAACATTTCTACAGCATGTTTAAATGAAAAGTGCTGTGTGAAAGTTCAATATATTGGCAATACATTCATACTTGCCAATATGACCCATTATATTCTACCAAGTGTTATTTTTCTTTTATTCTGCCACTTTTAATACCACTTCTCCCACTAAGAAAGTTCCAATAGAACTCCCACAATGCAAAGTAAAAACGAAAACTGCATGTTTGTTACTAAAGCATGGCATGTACATGGAATGAAAAATTGCAAAATGCGATGTGTTTACAAATATTTATTTGAGCACCATTTAAAGTAAAACGAATACATGCATATATACATTTACAACACTACTGTGTGTAATTTTCTTAAAATAAATGAAAGCAAATGGAAATGATTTGTGAACATTTTGAAATGACACTCAGTGTGTGCAATTTTATTAACTTGGATGCACATGAATACTTGCTAACATTCCCCTTTCTAGACATGCACAAGCAGCACAGAACCACATTTCAATGAAGAGGCTTGTAAACAAGAAGAAAAAAACAATTATCATACATAGTAATGGCTGGGGGTATGAAATGGTACAAAACACCATTATGGCACAGGAAATCCTTATCAAAAAACTTCCCCAACAAACTTTCAACCAACTGTTCCTTTCACCCAACCAATCCATCCAATCTACCAATGGGCATGCAGCTCAATGCGTAACGTACACCAACAATCCTTCAAATCTTTACGACAATTCCACAATCACTATGTGTAAGTAAAAGACAAAGTTAGAATACAAACTTTACAAACCATGGACGCCTGTGCAGTGCGCAACTACACTGGACTCCGAGGACATTCATTAATCTGCATTTCGGGAACTGCTTGCAAAAACACCTCCCAACACATCAAAATGTTAGGAACACACCATTCCACTATATGGCATCTTCTGCAGAGACTGTACTATGCAAAAGGCCCTGCTTTACAAACACAACATTTTAATAACATTCTTCTACATGGAACAGCCAAAGAACTCCTTCAACAGATAGAACACAATCAAAGTAAATATTTTGGAATTGAAGATGACTTAGAAAATTGAATAACTTTAGAAAACATTAGTGAAAACCTTACAAACACCAACCTTCTAACAAACACATACAAAAAAAGAAATAAAGTTTAAAAACGCATTCTCTGAAATACCAATCCAAGTATGCATCTGTTGTTGCAGAACATTTTATAACAAGAGCAAAAAAATTGTAGCTATGACTTACAAAATAGAGGACAATGAGGAATCCCAATGGTTCCAATTACCTTTATATCTTAGAATGGAAAATAAATATAAAATAAGTGACCCCTCAATACTTTGCACATACTGCAATACAAAGCTGGATAATAACCAAATGCCATCACGTGCTGTCACTAATAACTTGGACATATTCCCACTCCCAAAAGCTCTCCAACAACTTAATTTGTATGATAACATTATAATCCAAACAGTACACCCATTTCAAGCTATAATATGCCCTCAACCCAAAACAGCCAAATTGCCTCCTTCTGAATTATTGGAAGGTATTTGTGGCAAAGTAGTATATTTGCCATTAGATCTTAATGAAAATGTAGAAACTCTAGGAGTGCAACGGCCAATAGATCAATCTTTGATTATCCTAGTTAATGGTGTACCAACAAAAGACAAAGAAAATTGGTAACAACTAGTAGACTTAGACAAAGTTAGAAAAGCCCTACAATATCTAAAAGACAACAATTAATGCTATAAAGATATAAAAATAGAAGAGAACTTAAGAGAAACCACCTAAATAATTCAGGATTCATCACCAACTGGCCAATGTGAATGTGTAGATCCTATTACTGCAGTCAATATTTTGGACCAGTATACAATTCACCCACTACACCACAGTCACCATAGCATAGATGATGCATTAGAAACATATCAAATGCGTCAAGCCAAAGGATCTCCAATCAGCATATGGGAGAAAAGTATAGAAGCATTTTCCTTTCCTCTACTCTTTCCTACAGGAAAAGGAGGAAGATATGATGAAAGATCCTCACACAAATAACAGCATCAGAATATCGCTCTTTACTAATGTTTTCTGAATACATTTGTAAGTGAACTTGCAACTCTATGTTACGGAGTTGCACACGCATTAAAAATAGGCTCTATTTTTTTTTAACATGTCTGCTAGCCAACTGCTTCAAAAGATAAAAGACAAAGATTAAGTTTTGCAGTCAAGTCTCACAAATCTCTTGGCAAACTGTCTTGAAAAGGGGTATTTCTTCCCAGGGACCAGCCCTTATTAGCATAAATTACTCAATTCCACCCAATTACAGGTCCGCTTGTGCTGAGCAATGAGCTCATCTGTTAGAAATGACACCTTCAGTATAGATTTAGCATTTATTAGACATATAGCATAATATAACATAACAGTAAAAATAGCAATTTAGCAATGATGGAAATGTCAGTTAGAGAAATCACAAAACTTAGAGAAACACAGGGCCTCATTAGGACTCCGGCGCTAAACCATGGTGCTATTAGCACCATGGTCCATTCTGGAGTCCGCCATGGCGGAATGGGGAATTACCACCCCATTCCGAGGTTGGTGGGGCGGTAATTCCCCATGCCGCCATGGCCCTTCCCCATTCCCATTTGTGCCCCATAGGGCTCAATGGGAATGGGGAAGGCGCTAATTACGGTACCACAAATTGCGGTACCGTAATTAGCACCAAGGTCCCTTTGCGGATCCCTACTTTAATTGCTGGTAAAACCAGACGTTAAGGTCGGGTCCCTCAAAGGGACCTCGTAATTCGGCGCTAGGTGTTTAACGATGCCGCAGCCTTTTACGGCGCCGTTAAACACTTAGCGCCTGGGTCATAATGAGGCCCACAGTCTTATGCCCCTTGAGATGGTATCATTAATCAGCGCTAGGAGACCCTGGTCATCTTAAGCTAACTGCTGCCAGCCTCGCTCCTTCAGATAATAGCTCTGCAAGGTGCCGCAAAGAGCCTCATCATGTTCTGGGCACACTCGGTCCGTGGATGAATCTCCCACCCAGTTCTGGGTGCTTGCACCTTTTGTGCTCCCGTGCCGTCAATCAGCATGACGCACAGTTCCAGAACCTTCTTCGTGCAAAATATGTTTGCCCATGGAAAAACCCAACTCTCTCTGAGATGCTCAGTGCTCGTACACCTCCCTTTGGAGCCCTGTCTGCGAAAGCACTGGAATGTCTTATCAGCATGGGGAAGGCAGTACCAGGCCTTTTCAGAGAAAGAAGGTATGTTTACAAAGCCTGGCAGAGCCACGGTTGCTAAGACAGAATATTCTAGGAGAAGCTGAAATCAATTAACACCTAGTGAGCAAGCTTTACCAGGCCTGCACTCTGCTAGCTAGTGGCTATAGGGCTTCAAAGATTGGCTATCTAAGCGCTATATAGGTGCTATAATGCTCCAAACACTCAAATACAAGTCTCTATTAGCTACTAAACTGGGGCCTCGGCCCTGTCTTTCTATCCATAATGCATAATGTAACCTTCCACCCCTCCTAGGCCTGCATATACCTTGTAGCTCACTAATGCGTAATGTAGGTGCTATCAACACATTACTTTCAGCATTTAGCACATGCTTTGAATACGCAATTAGTATTAGCTGTTAATGCAGCCATCTAAGGCTCCAATATGTAAATATGGCACTTTGTATCACACGACACAAACATATGTGGTACAAAAGAATACTGGTTCCGACATCACGCTGATGTACGTTGTATGCTAAGGAACCTCATCCCAACCACATGGTTTGTTACTTTAAGTTGTGCAGAATATGCATGGATGACTTGCATGACTTATTATGCATAAGCAAACCAAAATAAATAAAGAATAGACATAAAAACACCAGGAGAACTCTGTTCTCTTCACGCTGTAAATGTATCAAGATACTTTCACCATCGCATTATTGCCATGCTGCACTTCGTCTACAATAAATGTATCCATCCCCTCGGAGAAGTGTAGCACTTCTTTTGGTGAAAAAAATATCAATCCAGAGGAGCACCACACACCCACATGCTTTTGTGGATAAAAGATGCTCCTAAATTTGGTCATGACAGTGATGCCACTGTTTTGCAGTTTATTCACAAATACATATCCTGCAACATCCCTTCAGAAACCACACATACTGACCTAGGTACACAGATTTGACGCTTCCAAAAACATAAGTGTGGCAAATACTGCCAACGTAGATATAAAAACAAAGGTAAATACTACACCAAATGCTGCTTTGGTTCCCCTAGACCAGTTTCAGCAAAAGGACAAGTAAACAGCTTGATATCTTCTGTTAGACGCAGTGTGAAAGGCAAATCGCCTAAAAACACATACAACATTAAAAGAAACAAAGCTTCAAAGTACATCACTGATTACAATGCAATCATTGCCCTCTTGTGGAATGCAAACATAGATATACAATATATTGCAGACAATTCCACTGCTGTTGCAAGATATGTCACAGCCTCACCAAAGCTCAGAAAACAGAGCTAAAAGACCTCTGGGATGACATATCATCTGACAAAACACTATCACAAAAATTGTACAGCATTGGCATAAAAATACTCTCCCATGGAGAATGCAGATGCTACGAAGCTGCAGACTTTTAACAGGCACAGCCTTATATGCAAATTTGAACACATAGTCTGGCTAAGTCTTGGTCCATCTGCATCCAGGAAAAGAGTGCTGAAATCCTACCAAGACATAGAAACAATAGCCACAAATGTTACCAAATGCCAGGAAATGTTTTAAAAAACTAACTATTAGACACATATGACCCAAACAGAAGTACGGTTTTGCAAAACACGTGCCTATACCACATAGCCCAAAACTACTCCTACAGGAATAATGTCAAACCAGATGAAAAAACTGGAAAATATGTTGTCTCAACTTGTGAAAGAAGTCTCGTTAAACCGTGCCTAATTCATCATCAGAGAACTTTATTACATGGCCCTACTGCAACTTTTGAAACCATGGACAAAAGCATAGGATTTATTAGGTAACCATGACTCATTTGAAGCTCCATTCAATGCAAATGAAAGCAGTATAACAAATGTCAATTTCAGACAATTTCAGACAAGACAATACAAAAAAAGTTTGACAATGAACACCAACAAGACAAAGAATTTCAAGCACAACTAGATAAAGACACTCCTGAGGGCAGTCAACCTTCTCTTACAGGAAGCCAAGAACCACTTGGAGAACCACTCATTCTAAATGAAGCAGAAATAGCCATGACTGAAGTAAAAAATACCAATTATCAATATAAACAATCAGAAGAAGACTTGTCAGCGCTGAAATCACAGCTAAATGATGAGCAACTTACCATTTACCTAGAAATGACTGATGACATTGAACATGGTTTGAAACATGAAAGTAAAACTTGTAGCTGTCAAAATTATAAACTTCTGCTTCTCTATGTAAGTGGTGAAGCTGGTTCTGGACAAACATTCTTAATTAAAACCATCAGCAAATTCCTACAAAACTTAACAAACAACAATCTTTCAACTGTTGGAACAGCCCCACAGGTTTAGCTGCCTACAACATAGGAGGTGTTACTTTACACTGTCTACTGCTCCTTCCAGTAGAACAACAAAACAAATTAGAATACTGCAAACTATCAGCAGAAGCTGATACTGAAGTACGCAGAATTCTGAAACAATTGAGAATGCTCCTAATAGACGAGAAAAGCATGGATTCCAACCTTATTTTGGCTTTAATTCACCCCAGATTGCAAGAAGTCCTAAAAACGGACTATTTTGTTTTTGGAGATCTCCTACAGTTAACACCGGTGAAAAGTGAATCTATTTTTAAAACCTTAGGACATAAACAGTGCCACAACACACTTGGCAGCATAGGAAATGTAAATCTATGGCACCATTTCCAATACAGAGAACTAACTCAAAACCTGTGTCATTCTGCCGACCTCGACTATGCTAACATTTAAAAAAAATTAGAACTGGTCTTCTTTCTGAAGATGCACAATCCATCTTAAATAGTAGACTCATCCATGAGCTATATAGGCGTAACACATCTGTTCCTGATGTCATGGAACAATTAGCACAAAAAAATGTAAAATGCATGTCCTTAATGCCAACCCTAGCAAGCTGTAGTCAATTCAATGAGACAATGTTAAAAAAAGAAACGCAACCAATATTGCATATTACCTCCACAGACAAACTGCAAGTGCACGGCATTACACTCCCTACGTGTCTATAAGCAACAGCAGAACTAAATAGCTTAGAAAATCTATCTCCAACACAGCTGGGTTGGAGAAAATGTTAATGTTGTGTCTAAACTGCAGAGTAATTCTTAAACGTCACCTTGACACAGAGCAAGGTTTAGTCAATGAAGCAGTTGGTGCAGTTGTTGGATTCCAGACGCATCCACATGACAACAACATCCAGTTTGTCAACATCCACTTTGACAAACTCTCAGAAGTTAAAAGGATAGGGCGCTCAACAGCAAGATTCCTTCTTTTCAGACATGTATGTACACAGAGAACAATTCTCTCTGTCTCTTGCATATGGCGTCACTATTCACAAATTGCAAGGTTTAACCCATGGCCACTGGCCACAACCACCACAGCATAATACGGCTATGCACACAAGTATCTGGCCACTGGCCACAACCACCACAGCATCATTAAGACCATACATAGCAAGAACATAAAATATATATTGGAATAACGCAACTCGTCCTGAACATCGCCCTCTCAATTGAAATGACGTCTGCAGACATTGAAATGGACTGCCAACCCTATTTTTCACCTATTTAAACATCCTCATATCATCTATATTCCTCTCCCCTACCCTGACCAAGCCCTCTTTCAGTTATCAAATAACCCCAAATGTGTTTCTCAAGCTGTCCGCCCAAAACTCTGTGGACTGCCACGCCACCCATACACTCTTTTTCCACCTATACAAAGGGCCCCATATCATCTTTTTGCCACTCCCCCACCCTTCCCAGCCCCTCTTTCCAACACCAAATGACCCAAAATATGTTTTCCACACTTTTTTCCCACCAATCCATCCGTGGTCAGTTGAGGCTGTCCTCGGATCCAACATGGTGGGCATTTCGGAAAACATGACGCACCTCACATTTTTGACCAATTGGCGGGCTCGCCCGATGTCCACGGACCTCACGCCATCATCTTAACCAATCGGAGGCCCATCCGCGGAACGAACAGAGAAGTGAGTCCACGGACCAAACACAGATATCACAAATTTCTTTTTACCTACTTTTTGACCATTTAAAAAAAATGACTGGATGGATGTACACCAAATTTACAAAAAGCACGCTTTCAGGACCAAGACGCTGGTCCTGCCCGCAAATTTGGTGAAAATCCATCGAGCGGTTTGGGCTGTAGACGTGAGCACATGTTTTTTTCCATTGCGTCTATGGACAAAACAGAAATGTTGGGACCCTACTATAACTTTGCCCCCCCTTGATGAAACCTCACTAAACTTCGCAGAATCAATCTGACGGGCCATATACTTTATTTGCAAAGTTTGGTAAGGATTCATCCAGTGGGGCAAAGATATAAGCCACCCAAAAAGTGCTCTTCCTATGGGTTGAGCATCTTAACCATAACTACAGGGCCGCTACCGCTGGCCCTGTAATAAGTGTTCAAGGGGCACAATGAGCCTGGGGTAGCAGTGTTTGTCTGCCACTTTAGTGTCTGGCCGTGGGGCATTAGGGTGGATGCGAGTAAGCAAGGCTGGGTCCTTTCATGAATTGGGTATTATTGTTATAAAAACTGGTATATGTATTGATGCCGGTTGTGTGATTGCTGGCATTATTCGGCTCGTTGAGGCTTGTGCTGGGGTTTTTTGTTTTGGGGCTTGTTGTGCAGGTAAAGTTGACACAAACATTTGTGGTTGGATGGGGTGGGGGGTTGGGTTGATTGAAATATTCTGATGGATGGTGTGTGTCGATTTGTACAAGTAGTGGGTTTTGCTGGACACAGTCAATGTGTATGTTAGTGGACTGTGCGGGTGAGTAACGGGAGGGATAACCATGAATAAGAAGTAGGCATGGTGTGCATAATGTATACTGGCAAATATATCTACACACACACACACACACAGACACAGAGTGGGTCCTCATCACTTCGTATCATGATTATTGTACATGGTTCCTTAAATCCATTCAATTCATGTTCCGTGTTGAGACCCGTGGTCATGCATCTGTATTTTCAGAGGAGCCTGGCTTCTCTTTGTCATAGTCTTAGCTCTCGGTCCCCTCTTCTTGAATCACAGCAACCAGCCATCTAGAAACACCAGACTGCTATGAAACCCTAGCATCAAATCCAACCGCCACAATAGTGATAAAAGCAAAGAAACAGATTAGCAAATGGCACAAACATGGAATAACAAATGACGAACAAATATTTCTGATGATAGATAACCCCTGCATGCCAACCATCTATTTTTTGTCAAAAATTCACAAAAAATGTGATATTAGCCCCGACGGGTGACCCATAATAAGCGGCATTGGATGGGTCAGGGAACCCATAGCCAAATACATCAACAACACTGTGGACATTGAAGTGCCAAAGATCAAAACTTACCTCAGAGACACCATGCACACCCTACACATTCTGTTGAACATAGAATGGAAACTAGACTACCTTCTGGTAACATTAGATGTAAAATCCCCATGAACATCGATACAACACATTCTGGCCATGCAAGCAATAGACTTCACCTTTGAAAAAGCTTAAGTATCTTTCTTCTGTCATTTAGAGATGACTAAAGAACTGTTAGCGTTCTCCTTAGCCAACAATGTTTTCTTGTTCAATGGCAAATACTTTCGCCAAATAAGAGGGATCGGTATGGGGGCAACTTATGCACCAGCGATAACCAACCTATTTATGAATCACTACGAACAGGTGCATGCACTGACAAACAAGGAATTCAATCAACACATCTTCAAATGGCACTGATACATCAATGATGTTCTTCTGATCTGGTCTGGAACACAGGAATAGTTTCTGAACTTTGAAACATGTTTGTACAGCAACTCATTTGGCATTGAGCTGACAGGTAGCCACAGCTCTGAAACTATTAACGTCTTGGATATAAGAATTACAGCTAGCCCTGACAGGCTGCAAACCAAAACCTACCGGAAACCCCCAGAGGTGAACTCTGCACTATCTGCCACAAGCTGTCATAGAAGATCAATCATACAGAACATCCTTAAAGGAGAATAGATTCATGCAAAAAGGAATTGCACCAATGAAGATACATATAAAGCAGAATTCAAACTCCTTAAACACAGATTCATTTCAAGAGGCTATCCGGACAAGATGGTGGAACAAGCAATAAACACGACTAAGACCATAACCACGGATTTCTTACTAGCTCCTAAATACAAACAGAAACAAAAGGACAACATGTTAAGATTTGTTACTCATTACATTAGGGTATCAATCAAACCACAATTTCTTTCAGTAAGGCACACACACTTAGGACAATCTTGAGCCCTTCTTTTAGTACACCAACCAAAGATACATCCACGAATTGGCTTCAAAAATTACAAACCATCGGATTTTACAAATGTGGAACTTGCTCCATGTGTCCATTTGCACAAAACACTAAGCAAATAATTTTAAATTACACCAAATGCCAAAAGATAGCGTAAATTATGAATTGCAGATCAAAGCATGTTATACATGTCATCATATGTGTGTGTAAACTAATGTGCATTAGAAGCACAATCAGAGAATTAAGGACACAGATCAGGGAACATCTAAACATGCTCAGCACACAAGATGCAAGATATCCATTGGCATTGCACTGGCAGGGGAAACACCAACTAGGGAACAAAAGGTATATCTGATTTGTGGGACTCGAAACGGTAGCCTGTGATTCAAAAGGAGGTGACTGAGATCTAAGACTACGACAAAGAGAAGCCAGGCTCATCTGCAAACACAGATGCGTGACCAACGGTCTCAACAGGGAACATGAATTTACTGTATTTCTGTGACCATGTACAATAATCATGATACGAAGTGTTAAGGACTATATATATATATACATATGTGTAAAAATACACATGTGTGAAGGAAGGTTGTAACACTACAAAAAAAAACCCAAACACAACATGTAGAAAATAAACCCTGCACACACGACCAAACCGCTTGCTACAAAAAACGTATTTTATTGCATATCAACAAGACTTGTGCAACCAACACTGCCTAATGGCTTAAAAGGGGCAGACATAATGACCATGCCTCCCTTGCTGACAATCAGGTAAAAAGAACACTCACCCCACCAGGGTGGAAACCGCCACGCGTTCCGCTTGATTAACAAGCTTCCTCAGGCTATTTACTTCCCAATACGTGAAAACACATTACTTTTATAAACAGGAAACGGGTCAGCATCGGTCTTAAGCTCCTCCCATTTGCTTTTAAGTTACCGATCATGTGATCGCAAGAGGCAGTGGTAGTAAACTCACAAATTTGCGGCCATCTTTGAAAGGATTCAAAGTGACTAAATTTCGATTGCCGCTAGTCCCATATCAGCAAATGCTATAATGGAAAATGAATGGAAAGCGCGGGAGAAGACACAAACCAGATGCTATACCCTGTTTCCTGACAAAACATTAAAAACAATAATGATGTGTTGTTGAGCGCCAGTGCGCTAAAATATCATTAAATGGCTTGGTTTCATCTTACATGATGAAAACCACAAACCATTACACTCCATGGTGCGGAATGTCCTCTACGGAAGCCAAAGAAAAAAGTAAAAAGTACAGCGCATTCCTCTGTTCCCTCAAATTGTGTGTCATGACCTTCCTATACACGTAACATTTGCTAAAAAAGAGAAGAAATGCACGCTAGAGATACACGAGCAGCACAAACTGCAACAATATTCGAAGAGCTCAACTAATTTGACCTCACATGTGCAAAATAAATGCCTAAGTAAACAGCAAACCAGAAAGTGCATGGTGCATATCTAGCAGCAATAATTTCCCCCTAAAAAGGACAAATACTCTTAATACAGAACCAGTACATAATGGTAGAGTCATGACATGTCACATAAGCATATTTAGTGGCCCAAGTTCACAATAAAAAAATATATATATATATCAACAATATATCTACATATAAGATTGAAAAGTGCATAGTGCATATTCAACAGCAATTGTTTTGAGAGCAGATCTTGCTTAGTAAAGTGCCAGTGCATCTTCATTGATTCAAACATATCACATAGTGTTCATAATAGCATCCATTAATTCCAGAGCAAGCAGATGCAACAGTGCTAATACAAATGTCATAATATGTAGTTGTTATAAAAACACAAACATCTCCGGGTCAATGTTTAGTCCTAGGGGCCTCAGTGTGTCAAATTTACAGATTAGTGTGGCTTCTAACTGCCGCAATTTTAGCTCTCGATTCCCCAGTCTTTTGTGTACTGGGATATGGGCAAGTCCCACAAATGTCATAGCATTGACATCACCTTTATGTTTTTTCAATAAAGTGCCCCGTAAGGGGATTAGTGAGGTCCCTGTTTTTGATAGCTCTATAGTGTTGGAATATATGCAGTTTCAGGACTCCTATAGTAGAACCAATGTAGTGTAGCCCGCATTCACATGTGATTGCATAGACTACAAATTTTGTAATACAAGTAATTCTGTGTTTGTATCTCCATTTCAGACCATTACAGCTTATAAATGTTTTTTTTGCGACAAAATTGCACATTTTACAGTTAGCACATTTGCGAAATCCGCCAACCTCTTGTGTCATGAAATGACTTTCACTCATGTTAGTGTCTGTGATAACCATGCTAGGGGATAGAATGTTTTTGAGAGTGGGGGCTTTGCGATAGGCAACACTCGGGCCAGTGCCTAATACTTTAGTAAGGTCTGGATCTGATAGAAGTACCTTCCAGTGTTTTCTCATTATCCGTTTGATATTATTAGCCTGATGGTTGAAATTGGTGATGAATCTGATATCTGAGAATCAAGCTCCTGAAAGACATAGAAGAAATGGAAGAGCATCTCTTCTCATCAGAAGATGGAAATGAATGTAAAAAACGCATGTCCAGAGTGGAAGAAAATTTGGAAAGGCATGAGGGGGAAATCCGGATGAGAAAGCAACATAAATTTAAACGTGACCGTTTGGACTATGAACAAGGCAGAATATACACGTTCGCCAAACGCTTTGATGCCCCCATCAAAAATAGACTGGAACAAATTGCTACAAATAACTATCCTCCAGCTATCGCACCAGAAGAACCTAGTAGTTCCGATGTGGAAATTTCAGAAACAGAGGGGTCTTCATCAAAAAGGCTCAACTTTTTAGAAGAATTCAAATTACTGCACCTAGACAGCAGAATGGAAAAGAGAGGGAGAGGCCAGCCGTCCGGACAAGGAAGAGGGACTATGGGCAAAGCAGGAAAAACAAGACAAGGAGGGGATGCCAACACAAACAACCCCCCCAGCGTGTTCACACGCTCTGGAAACAAACCGAGGGGGAGGCCGAGAAGCCAGAAACCCTACAAATAAAGATCTTCAATATCTCGAACAGAACTCTATCTAAGGAGGAGACAGCAGTACTATCTCTAGGCCTCTCCTTCAGCCCTACATACAGCTATGACTATACGGCCACTAGGGTGGACCTCTATAAATTCCTCAGAAAACTTAAATTAACTAAATTCTATGCAACCAGAGTCAATGAGGGACCTAAATATAAGGACATGCCGAGAGAAGAAGTATCTCCCTTAACAGGTAAAGATATGGCCAGTTTAATCTGTCTAGCCGACCTGGAACAGCCAATGGGACTGGAAATAGAGACAACGCAAATTTACGGCGATTCTAGATTGGAAGAGCAATTTGGGATAACTACGGACATGGCCTGTCCCAGCCATCTCAAACCTAGATCGATCTTCTGCCCTAATATTGCATGTGGACTGATAGACACGTTTGAGAATCTTGTTATGCAAGACTTGAAAAAACTGTCCGGTAATATACTGCCAGCCTCCAGAAATTTGAAATTTATGCAATATAAAGCGCTGGAGAATTTGAAAAATGATCATTCCATAGTCATACGCCCCTCTGATAAGGGGGGTGGAATAGTTGTCATGGACAGCGCTAACTATAAGAAAGAAGCCAATAGGCAACTTAATATGACTGAGAACAATGTGGTGGTAGATAATCGAGTATTAATGGAAACACAGACCATATACTTTTCTATGTTACGTAAATGGTGTGACGATGAATTGATCAGTGATGAGGAATACTGGTATCTTAAAAACCCGTTTCCAATTACCCCATTAATGTATTTCAATCCTAAAATTCATGAGTCTTGTAGACCCCCAGGACGTCCCATAGTATCCTCAATGGGTAGCCTTCTCGAAAACACCTCGAAATTTTTAGACCATTTCTTGCAGCCATTTGTGATCAGCCTTAGTTCACATATACAAGACACCTCAGACCTGCTCATGAAACTACATGACACCAATTGGGAACCAGGGTTTTTGCTGGTATCCCTGGATGTGGTTTCATTGTATACATCTATCAAGCATGAGGCAGGTATTCAGGCATGTAAATTTTACCTAGACACGAGATCCATCAGTTACAAACAACATAATGACATGCTTTTGAACATGCTGCGGTTCTGTTTAGAACATAATTATTTTCTGCATGAGGCCTCCATATATAAGCATACTCAAGGTACGGCCATGGGTTCATGTATGGCACCAACCTACGCCAACCTATATATGGGGTGGTGGGAGTCGCAGATAGCATGGGCTGAAGAAAAAGAAAGATTTACTGAACATATAGTGGTTTGGTACCGCTTTATAAACGATCTCTTCTTGATATGGGATGGGACTGAAGATCTACTTCTCACCTATGTTAACATACTTAATAAGAACAATTTGAACCTTGAATTGACTTCTGTGGTTAACAAAAAGGAATTAGTCTTCCTAGATGTTAGATTCACTGTGATTAACAACACATTGACCACTAAACTTTTTCGCAAAGAAACTAGCTCTAACTCCACGCTCCATCATCCTACTACCCTCAAGAACTCGATTCCCTATGGAGAATTCTTGAGAGCGAAGAGAGTGTGTAGTACAGAATCAAACTACAATGAAGAAGCCCTACACATAGGTCAAAGATTTGTCAATCGGGGTTACGAAAGGAAGGTTGTAGCCGATTGCTTTGATAAAGCTAAACAGACCAACAGAATGGATCTGTTTAAAAAGCAAGTAATCAAGAAGAATGATGATATCAGATTCATCACCAATTTCAACCATCAGGCTAATAATATCAAACGGATAATGAGAAAACACTGGAAGGTACTTCTATCAGATCCAGACCTTACTAAGGTATTAGGCTCTGGCCCGAGTGTTGCCTATCGCAAAGTCCCCACTCTCAAAAACATTCTATCCCCTAGCATGGTTATCACAGACACTAACATGAGTGAAAGTCATTTCATGACACAAGAGGTTGGCGGATTTCGCAAATGTGCTAACTGTAAAATGTGCAATTTTGTCGTCGCAAAAAAACCATTTATAAGCTGTAATGGTCTGAAATGGAGATACAAACACAGAATTACTTGTATTACAAAATTTGTAGTCTATGCAATCACATGTGAATGCGGGCTACACTGCATTGGTTCTACTATAGGAGTCCTGAAACTGCGTATATTCCAACACTATAGAGCTATCAAAAACAGGGACCTCACTAATCCCCTTACGGGGCACTTTATTGAAAAACATAAAGGTGATGTCAATGCTATGACATTTGTGGGGCTTTCCAATATCCCAGTACACAAAAGACTGGGGAATCGAGAGCTAAAATTGCGGCAGTTAGAAGCCACACTAATCTGTAAATTTGACACACTGAGGCCCCTAGGACTAAACATTGACCCGGAGATGTTTGTGTTTTTATAACAACTACATATTATGACATTTGTATTAGCACTGTTGCATCTGCTTGCTCTGGAATTAATGGATGCTATTATGTACACTATGTGATATGTTTGAATCAATGAAGATGCACTGGCACCTTACTAAGCAAGATCTGCTCTCAAAACAATTGCTGTTGAATATGCACTATGCACTTTTCAATCTTATATATAGATATATTGTTGATATATATATATATTTTTTTATTGTGAACTTGGGCCACTAAATATGCTTATGTGACATGTCGTGACTCTACCATTATGTACTGGTTCTGTATTAAGAGTATTTGTCCTTTTTAGGGGGAAATTATTGCTGCTAGATATGCACCATGCACTTTCTGGTTTGCTGTTTACTTAGGCATTTATTTTGCACATGTGAGGTCAAATTAGTTGAGCTCTTCGAATATTGTTGCAGTTTGTGCTGCTCGTGTATCTCTAGCGTGCATTTCTTCTCTTTTTTAGCAAATGTTACGTGTATAGGAAGCTCATGACACACAATTTGAGGGAACAGAGGAATGCGCTGTACTTTTTACTTTTTTCTTTGGCTTCAGTAGAGGACACTCCGCACCATGGAGTGTAATGGTTTGTGGTTTTCATCATGTAAGATGAAACCAAGCCATTTAATGATATTTTAGCGCACTGGTGCTCAACAACACATCATTATTGTTTTTAATGTTTTGTCAGGAAACAGGGTATAGCATCTGGTTTGTGTCTTCTCCCGCGCTTTCCATTCATTTTCCATTATAGCATTTGCTGATATGGGACTAGTGCCAATCGAAATTTAGTCACTTTGAATCCTTTCAAAGATGGCCGCAAATTTGTGAGTTTACTACCACTGCCTCTTGCGATCACATGATCGGTAACTTAAAAGCAAATGGGAGGAGCTTAAGACCGATGCTGACCCGTTTCCTGTTTATAAAAGTAATGTGTTTTCACGTATTGGGAAGTAAATAGCCTGAGGAAGCTTGTTAATCAAGCGGAACGCGTGGCGGTTTCCACCCTGGTGGGGTGAGTGTTCTTTTTACCTGATTGTCAGCAAGGGAGGCATGGTCATTATGTCTGCCCCTTTTAAGCCATTAGGCAGTGTTGGTTGCACAAGTCTTTTTGATATGCAATAAAATACGTTTTTTGTAGCAATCGGTTTGGTCGTGTGTGCAGGGTTTATTTTCTACATGTTGTGGTTGGGTTTTTTTTTGTAGTGTTACAACCTTCCTTCACACATGTGTATTTTTACATATTTAGAAATCCGGCCAAGATTTCTGTCCCTAGCACCAGCTACGTGAAGGCTGAGCACTATTTTTAGCATATCAGTTGTTTTTTATATATATATATATATATATATATATATATATATATATATGTATGTGTAGATATATGTATGTGACATCATTGCCAGTATACACTAAACATACCATGCCCACTTCTTATTCAAGGTCATCCCTGATCCTACTCGCCCACACAGACCATTAACATATACATTGACTGTGTCCAGCAAAACCCACTACTAGCATAAATCCACACACACCATCCATCAGAATATTAGACCCTAACCCCCCGCCCCTAACCACACATGGTTGGGCCAACTTTACATGCATAACAAGCCCCAAAACAAGAAACCCCAGCACAAACCTCAATGGGCCGACTAATGCCAGCAATCTCACAACCGGCATCAATACATAAACCATGTTTGATCAAAATAATACCCAATTCATATATGGACCCAGCCTTGCTTACTCGCATCCACCCTCATTACCCGTGGCAAGACACTTAGCAGGCAGACAAACACTGCCACACCAGGCACATTGTGCCCCTCAGACACTCATATTCTTATACCTTCACATTAACTAGATGATATGAACCAACATTTTATTCATTCCAACTAGGTATCATCTAAACTACGCTCAGGTAACCTCAATCATGCCAGCAGCATCCTAATGGTAACCAGTATGACACTAATACAACGTCATCAAGTTGACGTTGTATTATAAAATTCTAAATCCAACATGGTGGCGGGCATCCACAAATCACCATCACTGCAGCCACAGCTCTGCAGGCCCAAAACAGCAACACAGGTACGTTTGCTCTTGATCACCTTATATATCATCATCATATTAAGTTTATTCTGAAGCAAATTATCCATAAACCATACACAAAATAGAACTGCAGAGTAATACAAAATCCAATTCAATTTTTTTTAAAAAAGTCCACGGTATAAGCTTACAAACATTACAAATATATATATATAAAAAAAAAAAAGATTAAAATGTGCATGTGTGTACATCAAGATAAAATCCACAGGAAGAGTCCAAACGATTCAATAACATTTTAAGGGTCTGATCTTTTTTTGGGCAGTGAATTTAGTTCTCCGATACCAGGCCCTTCTCAAGTTGTCCACCATGCCCCAGGCCACTGGCATCGTAGCGGCTGAAAGCAGATAACATAAAGCAGGCCTAGCCTGAGACAAGCCAGCAGACCTAAGTAGTGGCAGAAGTGTTTTTCGTTTTAGGTCTGTGTAATGTGGGCAAAACAACACAAAGTGTAGAAGGTCCTCCACTGGCCACTGACAGCAGGGGCAACTGTAGGTTGCACATTATGAGTCCAGCTTTTTGTTCGCGCCCCTAGCCATAAGCAATCAAAGCAATCTGCAGGATTATCACTGTGGAGCAAGTACGGCTGAATAGCATCCGCAGATGTTAACACAATATGCCTTCTGTTTGCAAGAATGCCCAAGGCAGCGACTCCCTATTTGCCACCAAGATAGAATTAAACATTTGTTTGTATGCCCTGACCGCACAGGGGGTCAAGAAGATTGAGGGGCAGACAAGATTAGCACAATTTAACTGTCTAATGCGTTTCTGGATGTACATAAACCAGGGGATTTTCTTTACAGCAGAGCTACGCACCAGGGCTCTTATGATCTTATGTGAGAGAGTGGCTTTCTGGTTAGCCCATAGTGACAGCCAATGCGAGACTGGAGCCAATAGCCACTCATCGGCAATGTGTGGACGTCCCAATTCTAAATGTGTCCCATAGTTTGGAGCATACTGTGGTAGCCCAAGCAGTTTTTTAAGAAAGGAGTTCTCCACATTTTCGACTTTTGGAATCTTTTCCATACCCCACAGTGCTGCCCCATAATTAGTGGCAGTTTTTGTTTGAGCCCTGTATACGTCGAGAATTAATTTGATTGGGTGCCCCACGCAGGTATGTTGAAAGCGGGTCAAACCCCCAAGCGCCTGTCTCGTCCTCATACATTGCTTATCGACATGGCCAAACCCTTGCCAATTCTCCGTAAAACAATTTCCCAGGTAATCAAAGCTGGTGACCCTCGGGATAGGTTTGCCTCCACTCCATATCGTGCGCATCTTGAAATGTCTAACACCCGAACTCTTACATACCATGACTGCTGATTTTTGTGAATTCACAGTCAGTTTATGGGAAGCCATAAATTGGGTGTAGACATCCACCAGGCATTGTAAGGCTCTGGCGGTACAGGCAATTAAAACCATATCATCGGCATAACCTAAGACTGGGAGGAGGACGCCACCCACCGTGATATAGTCGTATGGGAGTTAACCAATGCTTGGTAGAAACCATTTATGTAAAGGGCAAACAATACCGGGGCCACAACACAGCCCTGGTGGACGCCCAAAAGATCTAAAAAAGGCTGTGCACTGTCCCTGTTCCCCGAATCTGACACAAGCCGATGTGCATATATATATATATATAGCTACCAGCACCGTAACATCCTTGAATAGACTAACACCAGTGCTGTAGAATCTCATTTTAAAATTTGTAATCACAAACCGGGATCACTAACCACGGCAGACTGACTCCAGTCTAATCGACGGGCATTGCTAAACAGGCAATCGCACAACGTAATCACCTAATTATTGGTATGGCACATCGGACACCACCTTGCATTAAGCGTGTGTGAATACAAATTATAGCATTCCACAGGTATATCTACTTAGCTTCCACCCCTCTAACAGCCTTTGCTAGACCATGACCAGCATATCAGCCCAGCACATCAGACACCATCATGTAGCAACCATGTGAGAACACAATAATTTTAGCAATCAGACTGACCCTGCAAGTACAGACCAGCAGTTGCTTCGCACGCATAAGGTATTGTCTTTACGTGCTGCGATGCCTCACACTAGCAAATAAGCTGAACTAGAACAAGAGTAAAAACTCCTCTAAAGTAGCACAACAAACCCGCAGGACTAAAGCAAAATCACCCCAAACATTAATCTGAACCCCCCACCATGCCACCACGAAATAATCCAGTTCGAACACTAGAATCCACTCAAGCAAACAGGACGCTCATGCTCACATTGCAACAATTGTACATTTCATTCTCCACAGTACCTAGCATCCATAAAACTGATTAACAGGCACACCGCCTCTAACTGTCCACTGGACCACCATCCAGCTAAACCCACCAAAGGCACACACATCTGACCTCCAGCCCAGGCAAGTGCCTCGCAACATTCGATTGAATCATTAAATACACGCTAGCTACCCCTACACGCATACTGACCCTGCAATTCTTCCTCAGACAGGGCCGTGCAATAGCTGAGAATATTTGACTGCCTAAATCAAACCACATGGTAAGGTCAAGCTCACCACCCTTCACATTCATACTATTATTATTACCACATCGGGTATTATAATATTTAACTATGTCCACAAAAATGAATACTGTAATATATCAATATGCTGTGATAATGCTCACTTACAACTTCACATGATGCACCTTATAGCATGCTGATACTCTGGGACTCACTAGTCAGGGTGTTATATCTATGCTCATACACATGGTACTGTGTCACATTATGGCTCACAGCCTTGAAAAAGACCCTGGAGGGTCGAAACACATGTTTGCTGACATCTCAAATTAAAAATAACACAGTTAAGCTAAATCATGTGGCTTGAATCAGTTCTTTCTCCCACATCCACACATTGAATGAATCATTGACCCAGCTCCCTTATGAACAGGGCTCAATTCTGCTTTTGAACCAACCATTTGGAGATGGAAGGGCGCCATTTTAGCAGAACCCCATCACTGGCAGCATGGTCTCACTCATAGCTCAAAGATCAGCGCAGTGATCTACTAATTCTAGTGCCCTACCTCCACTTTCCTATAATTAGGATGATGTAGCGCACCTGTGGATGCAACAGCAGCATACACAAGCTGTCTCTCTGCCCAGGCGTTTGCCTTACAACATCATTCGTCATCGGTATCTCGTACATCTGCTGTGATTCCAGCGAAAGACCTTGTCTCCCCGAGGTGCTTTTCTCATGTATACCACCGAGAATAGTATGTGACTATTCCAAAGATTCCTGTCGCCAGTCAGAGGACGGAAGGGGTCCCATCAACAGAAGCATGTGTGACTTCTTGAGTGCTGCTGGGATGTTCTCCTGTGAGAATGAGAACATTGGTTCCCGATATGTACACCTTTTCAAAGCAAATGGCATGTCTTTGTCGACCAGTGGCAATGATATTTTGTTCACAATCTACAGGGTGCACTGAGGACCCTATTGTAAGAATGTGAGCTGACATCTAAAAACACAAAAATACTTATAAAAACCGCAAAAAGGTGTTTCTATGGAAACACCTTTAAAACAAAAAGGCTCTTTTCAGAGCTGCCACAACAAACGACGTCCCATAGCCTGGTTGAAATGTGTTCCCCCACTCACGCGCGCGCACAGCACGAAAAGTCTGCAGACATCGCAATAGTGTTACATACACCCCTTTTGCAGATGACGGTCATACAAATGGGCCTGTAGAGGCTACGGGATTGGTCAATAAGGTTTCTGGGTGTGGTTTGTACGCACAGACTGTGGTACACAGTGTATTGGTTGACAGAAATGCAGAGGGTGTGGTTATGGCTGTGTGTTTCACGAGCCACAGCGTACAGGTTTTGGGGGAGTTCCAAATACATTGATTGAAAGTGAATGGAAAACATTGTGCAGTGGCTGCTCATTTTGGATTATATCATGTGGATGTGTACTGATATGGAGTACCTACAATGAAGTGACTAATTTTGGTTTGTCTGTGTGACACTTTGGTGACGCGCGATCATGCCAACATTATTGTTCTTTATTGTGGAGGGAAAATTGCACAGCATGTTACACAAGTTTCAGGGCCGTTTGCGATGAAGGTGGCACTTGCCCAGGTCATGCGTCTGTTTCCGATCTCCTGCCTAACTTTCTATCGCATTCTGCAGACACCGATGTGGCTGCGTTATTTTTCATTTGCTCTGCAAATGGAGAAAGCGCTGTACATTGTGAAGAAGTCTATTTGTGCCTTTCTACGATATATGCAAATGGCGTACTTCACACATGGGAATAGGACATTTCACACCACAAACAGTTTTCCCCACCAATAACGTTCATTGCACTATTCCTGCCATCCCGATTTCTGCACGCCCTATCCAAATTGCCTTGCTGCCCTTTTGAAAGTTGTGGAAGAATTTTTGTACTAAGTGCTGCGCACTTAAACTCTTCAAAACACTCTGCAACACGTAAAGAAACCTCTTTCTACAGTGAACCCTTTCTACCCGATTTCACTACAGTTTTTTGCATAGTGCCATGCCTCCCTTTATTTTGCGCACATTGTGTGGAGCGTGTACGGTGTGCTGCGCCATGCATCCGTTCATTGGCAATTCCATTGTTTAACTCTGAAAGGAGCTTTCTTTATTTCCCTTTTTTCCTTTCGCAGTTCATTTCTATTTATTTTGGTCTTCTAACACACGCCACAGAAGGAACGGCAGACAAGGCCCGGAACAGAAGGTGGGGGCACCTGCATGGATAACATAGCGGACGTGCAGAGAGAGGGAAATATTGGGTGGCCCTCACCTAAATAGACACCAGTCATTGTCATGCTCCCAGATAGACCCTTCCCACGCACTTCCAAGTACCTTCCCTCTGTAGAGTAGCACGTTGCAGTACATGCACAATACAATGCCCTTTGCCGGGTAAGGGTCTGTAGTGCGGCATATGGTCTGCAAGGATGTTTTAGAGCTCCGCTGCCCTTCAGGAGTGCCCCTGTTGTTGGCCACAGCAGATGTGAAAAATGCTGTGCATGAAATTATCCTACTGCATTGTTGGAAGGGCAGTACCCTGCCCACTGGTCCCTTTTGCTTCCATTTCAGTTTTTGTTACATGCAGTACAAACACTTCATGCTACGTCATTAGCCGGAGGACTATCATTCACGGAGATGCATACATTCTGAAATACAAGAATGCTTACAACAACGTGAAACACAGCTTCATTACGTGGAGCAGGAAGATAATTATTCAGCGCCACCCATGCGGCCACAGTACTGTTCTAACCACCACTGACATTGGTTGCGCTCTCAAGATTCTGCTGTTTGCTTACTTGCCTTTACATGCACTAGTATGTGCGTGACCAAGCCGCACCAGCTTTGCCATTTTGCAGACTCTCTACAAACTGTCACACCTGCAGTTACATGTTTTCTTCAATTGTACGACACGCAGGCGACCCCTTGACACTGTCCGTCAGAGTGCTCAGTGCAGAGACGGTGTGTCTGTTTCACGGGTCATGGAAAGGCAAGCAGCACATCAATCAAATTAATGAGACATTTAATACGCCCACGGTACACTGGAGGTTGCTATTCCTTGTTTACCAGTGGGCCTCATACAGCCAGGCATGCTGCAGCCATACATTGGTAGGTTTGCACAGCCACCCACGTAGTCGGCAGGAGTACTTGAAATGCGGTAGGCTACCGTATGGATCTGTAGGGATTGCAACATGGCCGGTGTTACCAGCATATAGAGGATGCCCTATGCATGGGTATAGCTGTACAACGGACCCATGTGCGCTCCCACAACTAATTAAAAGTGCATTAGAAGAGGGGGCCATGCAGTCACTAATGGAGTCCTGGGGATACCTGTATTTTGATTGCACATACGCCAGCCAGGTATAGTCTCCCTAGGAAACGTCCATATTGCTCACCTGCAGTCAGCTCGGACAGTACTGTGCGGCACAGATTCACCATGCAATGGTAACACAAAAAGAGAAACCACTCAAACACTCACCAACACTTACCATGTACATCTGTAATTGCTAAGATACACCAACACTATTAGGAAAAGGAAGGGGTAGCACAAATGCAAACATACACCAGAGAATTTGGCCTTTCCACAATGAGGGCAGCCAAGGAATCAGTGACAACCCATTGTTAACGGGACGTTTCTGGTTCATTTGCAGTACCAAAAACCTATCATCTTTACAGAAAACACTATGTCAAAGCAATCCTCTGGTTACAGTGGCCTACTAAAAACCTATCAAATTCAGTGAAAAAACATTGGTGAAGGGACGTTATGCTTCAGTTGCTCTAAGAACAACCTAGCAACTTCAGGAATGTTACAGTTACTTTCCACTAACAACAACCTATCCGTACTATGATTACAAGTAAAACCGAAAAAAAACAGAAATTCGCCAGTTATGGTAAGCTAAGCAACCATAACTTGCGCCACCACTGTGCACTGCTACGACTAACACCCATGACATCAAAGATGACATCACTGATGACATCACATGTGCATTTACCTTTCATGAAAAGCCTCCACAAGGGATTGTCAATATAATGTTGGGAGGAAACTATCAGAGATCATTGGGATAACTATCATCAGATACATAATTCATTACACAATGCATTACTGTAAACACCATTGCAGTACAGAGTTATTTCCAGTACAGGAAACAATTCATGAAGAAACGTAGGCATTGTCTGCAGCATTCACCATAGAGCTGTAATAAGCAGATTTTTGCCATGGTGGATAGTAAAATGATGAATGCTTTAGTGTTAGAGTTTTGCGTACTGTGAAACATGTAATAAGTAGCTAGTAATGCCTCACTTACTACAAATTTGCACTACTACCCACACAACTTAAAGAGACGGCAACAGACACAAATAAACCCATATACAGGGAAAGTAAAATAGGCAAAAAAGCAGCAGTATTGCCAGAAAGTGTTAATAACCTAACTGCTTATCTTCATGCACAAAAATGATTGCTGTGTTTCAGGCCTGCTTCTTCCCTTTTGTGTATGTATCATATGCTGTGACTAGACCCTTAGGAAAGTAGTGTAGGAACATATGAGAAGGGTAAGGTCTACAAACATAGTACCTTTTCAATGTTTAGTTCCTGACTGTCATTGAAGAAAACCACCTGCCCTACATATGTCAGTGAACAAAAAAAGAGGGAGCCAGACATGTGATGTCATCAGTGATGTCATCAAAGTCATTTGTGGTGTCATCTTTGGATGTCACGGGTGTTAGTCTTAGCAGTGCACAGTGGTGGCACTAGTTATTGTTGCTTAGCATACCATAGCTCACTAATTTCTGGGGGTTTTCAGTTTTACTTGTAATCATAGTATGGATATGTTGTTGTTAGTGCAAAGTAACTATCTGTAGGGTCAATTGGGGATACTGTGTAGCTGAGGCGGATGGTGAAGGTCCGTGAGTCCGGGGGGTGGGTAGGACCATGGTGCTGAGGCACCTAAAAGAAATGTGGCTCGTCATCCATGGTACGCAGTTTAGTCCGTGCTCTACTCCATAGCATGTTTTCGCTTCAACCCCAGGGAGGACAACACAAGTCAGATCTCCAGACAGCATACACCTGCTGCCACCTACTCCCTAGACTCTGCCTCCCTCATAACACTTCATGATGTCTCTCTGGTCTAAAAGCCAAACTAAAGAGCCAACAGAGATGGGACTGTCAGTAAGGAGTGATGGAGTTGTGACCAAAGAGAGTAAAGGTGATCAGAGGGAGGGAGATGCCCAAAGAGGTGAAGAATGTGTTAGTGTAACAGACCTGCAGAGTGAGGAAAGTTGAGTCCAAAGGGGTGAACAATTTGTGAGTAACAAGGGACAGGAAGATGGTGGCAGACCAGCACAAAGGAGTAATGCAGGTGATAGTGGGAGAGATTTGGTGTGTGGGGAAATGTGTGCCCACAGGGGTGAAGGTTATAGAGCAAAGGTTATAGATCAAGCAGAGATAATTGTGCCGAAAGGGACGAATAAGGTGATAGATGGAGAGAGTTGAAAAGTTGGGAAAGGTAAAGAAGGTGATGGATAGAAAGAGCTCACAAGCGGTGACAGTTGTGCCAAACAGGGTGAAGGAGATAGTGGTATGGATCTGGAGCTGAGAGAAAGCCATGTTCAAATAGATTGATTTGGAGAGAAAGAAGGTCACGAACCTGAGTGGCCGATGGACGAAGCCCACAGTGGCAAAGAAAGAGACCATGAAAGTACAGCTAGAGATTGTTAAGAAGGGGAGAATTCTGGAGAGGAGAGAAAAAGAGTTTGTGGAATGTCTGTTCACTGAGATTGACAGTTTAAACAGGGGAATAATGGTAATTGAAGAAAGAGAGCCTAGAGGAGGAAGAGGAAATCAGAACCCCCAAAGTTCAGGATGAACTCATTTAATGGGACTAGGGGACTAGCAGCTGGGATCCTAAGAAGTAGTTAGTCATCCTTATAGGCATCCCGGGCCCACATCCTGTTCTCTGGGAAATACCATGATTGATGCCCAGGCCCATACTTCCCCTAGCATGAGAGAGCAGAACCTCCCAAGGGTAAGAGTAACTTGAATGTCAAATCAAGGGAATCGCTGTTGAGCCTCAACTGCAGTGGATCAGCAAAGACAAGGGAAGAGAAAGAAAGGGCAGACGTCTCGGGAAACTATTGATTACCTTAACCATTGAGGAACCCAGTGGAAGGAAAGTGGTGGATACCGGGAGAACTAGAGACTTTTATTTTTGTGAGAGACTTTGTTTTGTGCACCATTTCACTTCTTGTGAGGGGGAACCCCAATACTTCCTGATGTTAAGGTAGGCCCAAAGGTCCCGCCGGGTATGCCAAAGGTACAGGAGTCCAACGAAACCTGACTTAAAGACAAAATAGACAAAGTGCAAGGCAAAACACAAATTGATTATCATCCAAATATAGCAGGGACAGCACACAAGCATTAAAATCTTGAGGCTCTTGTCGAGTAGATACAAAACAACACTTTAAGTACCTTGGACGCATCATATATGGTGTCATACATCATCACAATTTTACAAAACCTAAAGGGAATGAGAATTGGTTAAGGGATGTGGCTACATATGATCAGGTAGGGGTTACACAGTTAATTTGGTAAATTGTATCTGATCGGCCCACCTGGAGACCTTCCCCATTTTGATGAAGGTAAAGTGCATCACCTATTCATTAGGGGATTGGTTGGCCTTTGACTCGATGGGCAGCATGACACTACAGAGTTTGATTGGTTGGCATCTTACTAACCAACCTTAGACACTGGGCAGGTTCATTTAAAGGAATGGTGTGCTCAAAAATATTATTGTCCCGAGAGTTCGGGCATGTGTTTTTAAGCATACGTTGATCGATGGTACAAACATTTCCTATGTACCTTACCGTAGTTTTCCTCTTTCTTACAAATGCGAAAACAGGCAGCAGGGCGCGGCCATTTTGTGATAATCTTATCCGTTGCTGCATCGCCCAAGGTGGACTCCCCTGGCGGCACTAAATCATATCCCCCGCCCCCGAGGCTGACATCACCAAACATAGTGATATTCTCCGCCTATCTCCATGATGTTACTGGGCAGCATAGCCAAACGCGCCCAGTCATCATCTATGTGTTAACGTAGGTTGACGCAGAACCCGGAATATCAACACACATCATCTCACAACACAGCGCATCCCAATTTTGAATATAAAACTATACTTTTAAAGGAAATAGCAAAACTATACAATTTGTAAAGTACTTTTATTTCACAATAAACGCTCCGAGAACATCGGCTATTGCCATATTCAAGCAAATGGATAATTTTTTTCTTTGTTCTCGATCCACAAATGATTATCGTGAGTCACACGGTGTTCCTTTTGGGTATAAGAAGTGCATTGGACGCACCGTGAATGGCAATTCTTGGGCATTGGCTTGGCGCTAGGCCACCGTAAACGATGTCCAGTTGCTCCTTATCGCTGGTACTGCATAAGGGCATATCGGCCCATGGCAATCATCCCAAAAAAGCGTAATTGTGATCCAGCTATTCAAGTGTATCTGCAGCTGCCGGTTAAAAAACCTGTCAGTTGGTATCTGGAATTGATGATAATCGCTGAAAGGCAGGTTGTAGCTGTGAAAAACATAACAGAAATGTGTCTCAGTAGCCGATCTTTATTACAATTTATCATTTCACCCATTAATTCAGCCTGTGTTAAAACTAATGATGAACACAGACGTGAAACAATGGGAACATAGAGAAAACAACGTGGAAAGTAGTCTACAATTTGCTTCAGAGGTTAGTGCTATGGAGTATGTTGAGCTCGAAATGGGATGCGGAAGCTGACGCTGCAATTCAAAGAACACATAGACGGCATTTTAATTAAATATTAGTGTAGAACCTGGAGGAACCCAGTGGTGCACTACATGCATCTCGCCCGGGACAAAGACAAGGACAAGGACACACACAGGTTGTATTTGCGTGTCATTGGAATATGCCACAAAGAACAACCCAGTGCAATGTAAGCCAGCAATAACGGTCGGCTAATGATAAGTTGACTTGTTGGTCTATAAAATCGTTGAAAGTAAAACTTACATAATATTCGCCATTTCCATTCTCTCTGCGTAATGCAGAGACTCCATTCACATCAACGATTTTTCATAAAATGCATAAACATGTTCCTTTGTCCAGTTTTGGAATGGTGAACCTTATCATATTTGACGATATTACACCCCTCCCTACATTCATTCCTTTCGGAATCATTCCTTTCTCTCAAGGTCGAAAAACAATTGAACCTTGTACTGTGTGCGATGCGTGGGCTTGCTCAGCTCGTAACCAAAAATGCAAAGCCGCTGACCTTCACGCAGAACGGGAGCCAATAGCCTTTCAGACCACAGTGGCATTAGAAATATTTTTGGAAAACATATGAATATGAATATGAATGCCCGTCTCCTGTTCACACGACAAATCACTTAAACATTTTTCACAAGGAGCAAGTCTCGAGCCTTGACAAAATGTGCTTGTACGAGAATGTCCGAGCAAGCCCTGCTGCAACCCCATCCTGCGAGGCTGCGGTCCCCTGAACCCATGACCACAGTTATATATTAGAGGCCTATAAATTGCACACGTGTGTTTATACTATCCCACTTTGGGTCACTAGCGAGGTGAAGGGTGTGGGGGTCCTGCCCCTGAGGCAACCAGTGGGGGTAGGGATTGATAGCTGACAGGTCTGGCACATCAGAGCTAGAAAGGGGGTGGAGTGACACATGTTAGTTTAGGACAGAATATAATGTGACTACGGTCTTGTTTTATTGGGAGGCACTCTGTGGTGGTCAGCAAGGAAGGGTCACACTTCTGGTACATGAAAAGAATAGCTTTGGAGGGGCACAAGGTTGAACAAGAAGTAATTTTCCAGCAGCGGGGGTGATAGATGCAGGAGAACATTTGTTGAGATGGATGAACAACTACACATCATGGCTTGGCCCTGACACACACAGGACAGTGATCTCAGAGGAAAAATTAAATGAATGCATTTTTTGTTCGCAACATCTTGTCTCAGCGCATCCATGAGAAAGGGACTTGGGAGGCACAGGCGCAGGAGGAAAAAGGAGGAAACTTCGCAATGCCAGAATGCGGCCTAGTCCAAAGTTGGAGTCGAGGATACACAAAATGGAGCCCAAGTGTGTCTAGCAATAGCTCCACCTCTGCTTATGTCAGGGCCTTCTTCCCCATGGCTGCAGAAGGACAAAGGAGGCGTCCCCCACAAGTGCAAGAGCAGGGTCTCACTTTCGCGTATATTATGTAGGGTCTGGGGGCTCAACTGACCCACTCCTTCCTTACATTAGTAACAACCCCCAACACATGCCCCCATGAATATATTGGTCAGAGTGCAGCTATTTCTCACCAACAACCCACTTTGATGCACTGTTTTGCTCACATTCAGTAGTTCTTGTGTGCCGAGTATCTTATCTAGCCTAGGTTGCATCCCTTTTGTGGGACGAGTAGTTATTCAGCTATTTGGGCAACTGTTTGGTAAGGCAACTGCAGAACCCTAAAGTTGCTTTCATGCTACTATCCATCTGGCCCTCCCACGATCAGTAAAGGTCCCACAGTAGCTCGGCGAAACTGGGAAGTGTGAAAGCACAGCATTACATTGTATGGTATTCCTAAAAATAGTACTTGTAAAAAAAAAAAAGAAATTGACAAAGAGGATGGATTTCAAAAGACAAATTGGATGCTTTATTTGGACACTTTATATAAACATTGTTGACCAAAAAAACAGATGGTAATCATTTGTACCTGGAAGTGAACTGTTGCACGAGCTCTGCTTTAGGTGGACAGGGCACGTTTGCAATGTTTTGTGGCAATGTATGTGTCCCCGAAACTAAATCGCGCACAATTCCATGAGTATGTATGTCCAAGACTGTCATAATAAGATCTTTCACAAAATCGAATTCCATTCCTCGTATATTGGCTTGACCACCCATTTTTTTCCTTTTTTTCGTAAAGACCATTGTGTAGCGAAGCATCCCAAAGTTTCCCACAGTCCTCGATTGTTCACGCCCTACATTCTCGTTATGCGCTAATACCGCTAGTAATGTCCTATATTGCATCCCGACTATGCCGAAATGCAATCTCTTGGGCCTGTAATTTAGGCACATATTGTGGAACACCTCCAAATCTCCCATGTGACATAATTCTGTGAGTTATTTCTGATCTCTTGATAGAGTTATATCAAACACAATCTTCTCAAGAGCTTTGTGTGGAGGTGAAGATGGAATCAACCACTTGTTTTCCGTTCCTGCTCCGGCGACAAAGTGCCATGTGCACATTGGTGGAAATGTTGGTTTTCTGTCCAAGAGTGAATGTTGAAACAGTGGTGCATTAGTGACCGCCATTTTCCTAGTAGAATTTCCACAGACACATCGCAAGATTTGGAGCTCCACCAAAGATGGTTGCTGAAAGACTGGGACCACTGTAAAATATCTTGACAGCCTTTTTTTTCCCTGCAACTGAGATTTTTTTATTGATTGATTTGGCAACGTGCCATACATCAAATTGATGGCGAATATTGGGAAACTGCTCTCCCATTGTCTTGGCTATTGAAACATGTCTGTCCATGGCTATGAGGCATATTTGCATTCCCCTTGATTGGAGATCTTCCAGGGATTTAGAAAACCAAGTTTCTCCATTGCCACTGAGGATTTACATTCGGACACCTGCACGAACACCAAACTCACAATTTTTTTAGTTTCCATGTCCTGAAAGTGGTATGTGCAGTACTTTGCTGAAAATGCGGGGCTGTCACACTGTCCATCGCCAGCTAGCCTGAACCGTTTTTCGGAGAATATACTTTGAATAGACATTTGTTCCATTTTCCAAGCTTCACTAATAGCAGGGAATAGATATTGACGTTGATATTTGTAGTACTGTGTTTTAGAAAGGAACTGGAGTCCCACAAATTGACAGAAACTGGACAACTTACTGAAACTAGAGCCACTGAAAAGTAAAGCAGCTGCACACAGTAGATTTCCAGCTGGCAGTTTCCCCAGCATCGGTTGAGCGGACCATGAAAATTTAGCATGGAGCATTTCACAGGTGGCTTGTGATACACGAGTCACATTCATCAATGGCTTCCCGCATACTTCCCCTCTCACTGAATGCACACATTTCAGCATCATTATAATCTCCATCAAGCAGCTGTCGAATACAATGTATTTGGGCTCCTTTATTAGGCTGTCATCCTGCATGAATGTTGTTTCTGACCCAACTGTGGTTGACATATCAGCGCAACTGGATAAACTCTAGTCAAGATCTTTGTCTAGTTCCTCTGTCAATTGTGTTGATGCTTCAGACTCTGCTATTTCAGCTTCTGCTGCTTGAACACGAATCGGAGAAAACATCAATGTCGATTGTGTTTTGGGTGGCCCTTTTTTGGCGGGTATCGATTGTGTCAAGTGATCTGCGTCTAATTCTAAAGCATCTTCATTACATTCAGTTTCATCTTCATCTGGTGGAGCTCTCGCATTGTAGCAATGGTCCAACAACACTTTGCTTATTTCGCCGGTCACATTCAATTCATTTTCTGGCCATTGGGAAAAAGCATCTCGTGTCTGCTTATTGATTTGAACACGCTGCGCCTCAAATAATAGTTGCTCCATGGCCAAATCGGTTTGGCAAGCAACATCTCTGATTTCTGTAGCTGTCTGTGTCTGCATAGTTCGTACACCATCGGGCAACTAGAAGACAGGTTGGAAAAACTTGTTCAATGTAAATCCAACATACAGTACATGGCACTTTAGATTTTTTTAAAAGCATGTTATGAAGGCACCAGCACAAAACACTGTTTGAAAATTAAATTGTTTGTAAATTACTGTAGCTTTCTTGGTTTTCTGTGAAACCTTCTTCTTCTTTACTGTAACGACTTCACCAGCAAGCTGGTCCACCTGCTCGGATCCACGTGCCTCCTCTTTTATATCCCGATCTTGTGAACATCCCTAGAAAAGAGTATCCATTAAAAATAAGTCATTCGTATTTGAAATCAAATTATTCCATCGCACACATGGTTTACACAGATACCCTCGTACACCGTGTACGTCACCTAGTCAAAATATACATTTTGAATTTCACCTGATTGATGGCTAGTTTACTCGATGAAAGATGACTGTGAAACCCACTGATTGAAATGTTGCACTGAAGCAATTTGCAAAAGATACTCGTTTATAATAATGTCAATGTCTAATGGTATCAGATCTAGGACCAACTTTCTTTCATTCGAGGGAACTGTCAGTACGCATACATCTGGTTCTGTATCAGCTCCGAAGGATGATGTAATTGTAGTCGAAGTACCAGCATCACCCTGTACAACAGTACTTGTTTTAGTATGGATGAAAGAAAGTGAAATTGAACACACAAAATGTGATGCAGACAATGGTACATATCAATAAAAACCCATAAATGAAACATTATGTAAACAAACGACAGGATACGTAAATTTGATCATGTTATCTCAAATTCCATGCATAAAACATTTCCGGAACTGAATAGCTAAATAAAAATACCTGATGCACGCTCAAAGTTGTTGTTGACTCCAGGAAAGACATGGATGCTGAATCATGCTCCTTCATATTCAGTGAATTGTCATGGAGTTGTAAAGGGAAAATTAGATCAGATTTACAAATGCTAACCTAAAAAATTGACATGTAAAGCAACCGATTATGAAAAAGATTATGCTTATTTCCAAGGGCACTATAGCATAGTTATCTGTGCCCATAAATCGTTTTCTATGATGCTTCTAAAACCAAGGACAGATGTTTAGCAAAATGGGTTTAGTTATAAAGCAATACAATCTTGTGATGATAAAAAGTATTTGTCATGATCTCTGCTTCCAAAAGGTCAGGGTTTTCCCAACTCCCTTGGAAGCAGATCCATAACCCAGGTTCCGAGTGCCAACCAGTCCCAATTGGGACCTTTTGGACCCAGTCCTGGCGCCAGTGGCACCAGGCTCATAAATATGCCCAGTCCCAGCGCTGGAAGCGCCGGGCTCATAGTGCTTGGGTGGACTTACCTGCAGCAGACCATGCTGCTTACTTGCCTGCCAGTTGAGCCTCTGATCCTCTTCTGTTTGGAACTACTTTTCCTGTTGGGTGGGGCAGGAGCCACTCCCTAGATTCAGAACACTGGAACTCTTCTGGAAAGCAGGAACTCTTTTCTTACCTAGGCGTGGCTGTGGAAGGAGATACCTAAGCACTACAGGAGGCTATTTAAACCACACCAGATGGATGAATCTTGCTTTGCGTTATTCTGCATCCTCTGCAGCAAGAACGCTCATCGTGTCTTCTGCATCTGATCCTGGGCCTAAGGAAAAAGGCTTACCATCCTGAATCCAGTCTTCAGCAACACCTATAAAGACAAGAAAGAACAGGTTAGCATTACGGTCTTCAGTGACAGCTCTTCACTTACCTGGTCCATCGGCTGTCACCAACGCCTCGCACTGCATATCGGCATCTGAAAGACAAAGGCTTACATACTCTTCGTGCGCTCCGGAGGTCTTCACACTGCATTCCGGCATCTGAAAGACAAAAGCTTACCAACTCTTCGCACGCTCCGGAGGCCTTCGACGCTGTATCCCGCATCTGAAAGACAAAACAAGGTGCGTTTAAAGACATTGGGGAGCTTTAATACTCACGTGCCATTACTCCTTTCCACATCGAACCCAGTGGGTATTCCGGCACCCTGCAGCCGCTCCGAACTTGTACCTGCAAAATAAAAAGACAGTTAGAGCGCATCGTGAAGCAGGCCACAAGCGCTTCCTTACGTGCTTCCAGGCGCTTCTATTCATCACACGGGCTCCATCTTCAACTCACTTCAGCCCGGCATCCGCCATCGCCGGAACCCTGCAAAACAAGAAACATCATTACTAAAGACTTTAAAGACATTAGAATTACTCGAAACTTACCGTTCGTGCAGTAAACGACGGACAGCAGTCCTCTGAAGTCAAGAGGCCTGCTCCCCTTATCCAGTGAAGAAACTGGTTACAGCACCCTGCCCCGAGGCAGATGGAGAGCACGTCGTTCACTTACCTAAGGTGAGAGCGTTAACCTTTGGGGTTCTACAGGAGAAGAGAAAGGGAAGAAGAGAGAGACATTCAATAACCCAGTTCCTTAATCCCATATTTTCTATCTGCAGACATCTTACCCTTCAAGTCAGACATACATTGCACAGAGGTCCAGCCCAAAGAGCCAGCCGTGTGTTACACATCATCTTTGCAGATACGGTATACGCCCAGTCAAGACCGGCGCCTCTACGGGAATCAGGTGAGCGTTACAGAACGCAAAGCCTACCACAAAACTCCCGTCCAGGCGCTATGGAAACCTCGGATACCGACCAGCTAGCCCAGTTACTTGGGGAACTAAGGGCAGAAGTGCATGCAGCCCATCAGGAAACGAACGCTCTAAGAAGGGAACTGATTATTTCCAAGGAGCGAACAGATGATCTCGCTAGACAATTGCTACAGTCACAAGCCGGACAGACCCCGTTACCCGCATCTGGGGGAAATCTTCCTTCTACATCCTCTATGAATCCAGTGCAGATCAACCTACCTGGGAATGTACCTCTGGCTCCGCCCGAACGATTTTCTGGTGACCCAAAGAGGTTTGCAGTATTTATCAATCAGTGCCGGTTGCATTTCTTATGCCGGCCAGCAGCCTTTCCAACTGATCAAGCTAAAGTAGCTTTCGTGCTTTCGTACCTTAGTGGCAATGCGGCAGACTGGTCGATCCCTCTAGTAAATCAAGATGATCCGGTCCTCCATGATTTTCAAGCTTTTCAGCTCAGTATGGAAAAACTGTTTGCAAGACATTCACAGGGGCAGGCCTTGGACAATGAGCTTCTTTCGTTGCGACAAGGTAATCAAGACCTTTTGGCTTATATTGCGTCTTTCAACAGACTGATAGTGGAAACTCAATGGCCTGAGGACAAAAGGATTACGCTGTTTTATAGAGGTCTATGTGGAGAGCTCAAAGATGTGTTAGCCCAAGTAGTGAATCCCCCACAAGATTGTTCGGACTATATAGACTTAGTCGTTCAAATAGATCACAGACTGCAGAACAGGAAGGCCGATCGTTCCAAGTTTGATGCTCGAGTATTTTCCAAACCGCCAACTCCTTCCAAAGGAGTAGACTCCGGGGAACCCATGCAAATAGGGGGTCTGAAAGGTCCTCTAACACAAAAGGAGCAGGAAACGAGAAAACAGTTGCAATTATGCCTCTATTGCGGAAACTCAGGGCACTTTCTTCGAGACTGTCCGGTGAAACCTGCCAAGAAGGCAGTAGGAGCTGCAGTTACCAAAGTTACAAACTCTGAGCAGGGAAACGACCTCGCCCGACAAGAATAGAGGTCCTCTTGCCGAGCGTGAAAACCAGTTCCGTGACCTCGCATTTCGTGATACCTATGGTCCTCATTAGCCCTGATAATCCGGATCGATTACATGCAATTGAAGCTTACGTCGACAGCGGTGCCATCGGCAATTATGTGGATCATGAAATGGTTTTGAGGATGAATCTAACTCTTTGTCCCAAGGCTGTAAAGGACTTCATTACTACGGTGGATGGTACGGAGATAGCCTCCGGGCCAGTAACGCATACCACTCAAGAGGTGACGCTAGTAAGTCAAGATGGACACCACGAGAAGATCGTGTTCGATGTGATCAAGGCCCCTCAGTTTCAGATTATCCTAGGAATACCTTGGTTAGAGAAACACAATCCTCTGATCGATTGGCGAGCAAGAACGGTCCAGTTTCCAGAATGTGTCTCTACTTGTCACCCTCCACCTGGTGTTGCACTGGCAGCAATTTCTTCAGAGACTCCCCAGTTACCTCCCAAATACCTAGAATACCAAGATGTTTTCCGGAAGGATCAGGCTAACTCTCTACCTCCTCATAGGTCTTATGACTGCCAGATAGACCTGATACCTGGATCTACTCCTCCTTGTAGTAGAATTTATGCCCTCACCGAGCCTGAGAACCTTCACCTTCGAATATACCTGGATCAATACCTGGCAAATGGGTTTATTCGTCCTTCCAAGTCCCCTGCTTCTTCAGCTTTGTTCTTCGTTCCAAAAAAGGAAGGAGACCTTAGAACTTGTATAGATTATCGCTCCCTGAACCAGATCACCGTTAAGAATAGATATCCGTTACCTTTGATCCCTGAACTCCTGGACCAAGTCAGAAAAGCATGCATATATACAAAGCTGGATCTTAGAGGAGCTTACCACTTGGTACGAGTAAAAGAGGGCGATGAATGGAAGACGGCCTTCCGCACCAAGTATGGGCTATTTGAATATCAGGTCATGCCCTTCGGACTTTGCAATGCCCCGGCCGCCTTTCAATATTTTATGAACGATGTCCTCAGAGAGCTCATAGATGTGTGTGTTGTTGTTTACATTGACGACATCCTCGTTTATTCTTCATCGGAATCTGAACATCGGAAACACGTGAAAATGGTCCTCGAAAGATTGCGTCAACACAAACTTTTCGCTAAGTTGGAAAAATGTGTTTTCAACGTGACTGAAGTTGAATTCTTGGGATTCATATTATCACCTGGCGGAGTGCGTATGGATTCAAAGAAGGTCGATGCAGTTCTCAAATGGCCATCACCATCCTCTGTAAAAGGTGTGCAAAGCATGTTAGGCTTCGCTAACTTTTACCGCAGGTTTATCCCCGAATTCTCTCGAATAGTCCAGCCCATCACTGCCTTGTTAAACAAAAACAAACGTTTTGAATGGTCTACCGAGGCGGAACAAGCTTTCCAGGATTTGAAGACTAAATTTATCTCTGCACCAATCTTAAAACACCCTCGCCCCGAACTCCCCTACATCGTGGAAAATGATGCTTCAAGCCTTGCCATGGGGGCAGTTCTATCACAAAAGGACCCGGTAACCAATCAGTTGCATCCCGTGGCATTTTGGTCCCGCAAATTCTCGCCTCCTGAAATCAATTACACGATTACTGACAAGGAACTTCTGGCTATCAAGTCTGCCTTTAAGGCTTGGCGGCATTATCTGCTGGGGGCCGGACACACCGTTATTGTGATTACGGATCACCGAAACCTGCAATATTTGAAAACCGCAAAAGCCCAATCCTCTAGACAACTCCGTTGGGCATTATTCTTTGCCGAGTTTGACTTCATAATTACCTATCGACCTGGTACAAAGAACGGTAAAGCTGATGCCCTTTCTCGGATGGGAGTGGAAGAACACTTGATCAACCCTAAACCTGTACCAATCATTCCCGAACAAAGAATTCTGGGTGTAATCGCCACAGAATCCATAGAGGAAGTTAAGGATAAGGCCAGGCAACTTGTAACTCCAGCAGACATACAGAATTGGCATCTGCAGGGAAAGGACTTTGCAGTAAAGGACAACTTATTGTAATTCCAAGAACGATTATACCTACCCAGCACAGATTTACAGAAAAAAGTAATCTCTTGTTATCACGATTCTTAAATGGAAGGACATCCCGGTATGGCCAAGACCTCAGAAAAGATCAAGCGCTACTTCTGGTGGCCGTCTTGGAAAAAAGATATCAGAGACTTTATAATGTCCTGTGGAGTATGCGCCCAAAACAAGAGTCAAAAGGAAAGACCAGCAGGCCTCTTACGCCCTATTGACATCCCACCTCGCCCTTGGCATACGCTTTCTATGGACTTCATCACCGATCTACCTCCATGCTCCGGATACAATACGATTCTAGTAATCGTGGACTTATTCTCCAAGATGGCGCATTTCATTCCGCTCAAAGGCTTGCCAACAGCAGCAACTCTGGCCCGAGAATTTCTCGAAAACATCGTCCGACTGCACGGTTTTCCTTCGGTTCTAATTTCGGATCGAGGTAGTCAATTTATTTCTCATTTTTGGCGAAGTTGCTGTCGGTCGGCTCAAATTGATGTGAGACTATCGACCAGTCACCACCCTCAGACCGACGGACAAACCGAGAGGACCAATCAAACTCTGGAACAGTATTTACGCTGCATGCTGCAACGAACTGAAAGAACTTGGAAAGACATCCTTTGGATAGCCGAATATGCCTACAATAACTCTGTCCATTCGGGAACTGGGAAAACCCTGTTTTTTCTTTTGTACGGCAGTCACCCTCAAACCTCGGAGTTGGATCCCCTCCAAGATCTTGAAACACCAGCAGTAGACTACCTGCATTCTACAATCACCCAAGCCTTTAAGGAAGCTGTTTCTCACCTTCAAAGGGCTAAAGAACAATACAAGAAAGGATCAGATCAACATCGGAAGGAAGCCCCTCAATATAAAGTAGGGGATCAAGTCTGGTTATCCACCAAATATCTACCTCTAAAAGGGCCACGCACATTCAACCCAAGATACCTTGGTCCCTATTCCATCACTACCATAGTAAACCCAGTAGCGGTCAAGTTGGTCTTGCCCCCGCACATGAAGATACATCCGGTCTTCCACGTCTCTCTATTAAAACCTGTGCAACCTCAAACCCGACTAACTAAATCTCCAAAACCTATCCTAGTTGATGGAGAACTCGAGTTTGAAGTCAAAAGCATTCTGGACTCCAAGATCTCCAAATCTAAACTATTTTACCTAATTGACTGGAAAGGCTACGGCCCCCAAGAGAGATCCTGGGAACCTGCTGAATATGTCCACGCTCCTCGCCTAATGAAAAGATTTCACCGAACATTTCCTGACAAGCCAAAACCCCCGGAGAAGCCCGGTTTGGGAGGGGCCTTGAGGGGGGGTACTGTCATGATCTCTGCTTCCAAAAGGTCAGGGTTTTCCCAACTCCCTTGGAAGCAGATCCATAACCCAGGTTCCGAGTGCCAACCAGTCCCAATTGGGACCTTTTGGACCCAGTCCTGGCGCCAGTGGCACCAGGCTCATAAATATGCCCAGTCCCAGCGCTGGAAGCGCCGGGCTCATAATGCGTGGGTGGACTTACCTGCAGCAGACCATGCTGCTTACTTGCCTGCCAGTTGAGCCTCTGATCCTCTTCTGTTTGGAACTACTTTTCCTGTTGGGTGGGGCAGGAGCCACTCCCTAGATTCAGAACACTGGAACTCTTCTGGAAAGCAGGAACTCTTTTCTTACCTAGGCGTGGCTGTGGAAGGAGACACCTAAGCACTACAGGAGGCTATTTAAACCACACCCGATGGATGAATCTTGCTTTGCGTTATTCTGCATCCTCTGCAGCAGAACGCTCATCGTGTCTTCTGCATCTGATCCTGGGCCTAAGGAAAAAGGCTTACCATCCTGAATCCAGTCTTCAGCAACACCTATAAAGACAAGAAAGAACAGGTTAGCATTACGGTCTTCAGTGACAGCTCTTCACTTACCTGGTCCATTGGCTATCACCAACGCCTCGCGCTGCATATCGGCATCTGAAAGACAAAGGCTTACCTACTCTTCGTGTGCTCCGGAGGTCTTCACACTGCATTCCGGCATCTGAAAGACAAAAGCTTACCAACTCTTTGCACGCTCCGGAGGCCTTCGGCGCTGCATCCCGCATCTGAAAGACAAAACAAGGTGCGTTTAAAGACATTGGGGAACTTTAATACTCACGTGCCATTACTCCTTTCCACATCGAACCCAGTGGGTATTCCGGCACCCTGCAGCCGCTCCGAACTTGTACCTGCAAAATAAAAAGACAGTTAGAGCGCATCGTGAAGCAGGCCACAAGCGCTTACTTACGTGCTTCCAGGCGCTTCTATTCATCACACGGGCTCCATCTTCAACTCACTTCAGCCCGGCATCCGCCATCGCCGGAACCCTGCAAAACAAGAAACATCATTACTAAAGACTTTGAAGACATTAGAATTACTCGAAACTTACCGTTCGTGCAGTAAACGACGGACAGCAGTCCTCTGAAGTCAAGAGTCCTGCTCCCCTTATCCAGTGAAGAAACTGGTTACAGCACCCTGCCACGAGGCAGATGGAGAGCACGGCGTTCACTTACCTAAGGTGAGAGCGTTAACCTTTGGGGTTCTACAGGAGAAGAGAAAGGGAAGAAGAGAGAGACATTCAATAACCCAGTTCCTTAATCCCATATTTTCTATCTGCAGACATCTTACCCTTCAAGTCAGACATACAGTGCACAGAGGTCCAGCCCAAAGAGCCAGCCGTGTGTTACACATCACCTTTGCAGATACGGTATACACCCAGTCAAGACCGGCGCCTCTACGGGAATCAGGTGAGCGTTACAGTATTATAAGGGACATTTACACCTAAAACACCAATCTGTTACCTGTTTAGTAACCCAAGGCCTACAGCTAAATCAGGAACCGTGACTCACCTGAGGCAGCGTGTGCATGAATAGAGTAAGAATTGCATTTGGAAGCAATTTGCGAGACGTTCTGAGTCGATGCTTATTTGTGTACTGCGATTGGTCATACATATTCGTGGCAGAGTGCAGGTTGCAGATGCGGAATCGATCACCCCTCAAGTCCCCCAAGACTTCATGGGCTCTACTTTCAAGCTCTTCCAGCGCAAATCCGCAATATCTGACCCATTCTCTTATTAGATCTATATTCCTCGGGAATACATGCATTGTGGTGCCTTTAGGTTTGTCATGGGTCTTAGAGCCGCAACCGTAAACCGTACATGCATTGTTGGAAATTCTGTAAAAGTAAAAAAAAAGGTCAACATTATTAGAAAATTACTTTGCATAAAAGCGTGAGAAAGATGGCTATATATCATACACTTTTCTATGCAATTTATGATTTGGTCACCGAAGCAAAACCTGTGTAGCACAGCCGGCTGTATTATGGGATAACTTTCATACACAATTCATTGATGGGACGTGAATCGCAACATGTTACTCGTCCCTTGAATGTACTATTGTGCATCAAAACTAAACATTCTTATAGACACGGTCCGCGAAGGATGCAATTCGATCCCAATTGACACTGATGACAATTGCTATATATCGATAACAGAACAAATTAAACTCAAGACAATGGCAATGAGATGAATGAACATTACACTACTGGGTATGTTTGTTCGAAATAGATAGACATTTAAAGATCAAGCAGATATGATTAGGTGACATGCCCTTACCTTGACAAACAAACAGTTAGATTCAGCAAGCAGGGTGGTTAGTAGCAGGAGAACAGGGAGATGTTCACAGGTAGCATGATGATGAGCTGACTTGCAGTGGTCACAGAAGTTCGCAGGTAGCACATTTACGGGTTGACTTGCAGTGCTCAAAGATGTTCTCATGATAAATATCAAGTGGTTTATAAAGAATTAGAAAAGTCGGTGTGTATGTGAATGAATGACGTGTATATGGTGTGATCTTATGTGGATTGCAGGGGCGTGGCCTGCTTCAAGGGGAGCCTGCCTGGAGACACAGGGTCTGAGGAGGGCATGTGAACATTGACCCCTGCGCTTAAGATACCTTTGAAGTGTACATGGTGTTTGGCACCTTGGCCGTTCCCACCCCTGCCAGCCCCTATTGGGAGGGCATATCCACTGGTGCCAACTGCCTTTGTTAATGGAAGGGGGATGGAGGGGCCTGAGGTGTGCAGGAAAGGGCCGGAACACTGCTGAATGGAGACACACTTATGTGGATTGCAGGGGCACGGCCTGCTTCAAGGGGGCCCTGCCTGGAGACACGGGGTCTGGGGAGGCCATGTATACAATGGCCCCTGTGTGGAAGATTTCTTTGAAGTGTACATGGTGTTTGGCACCTTGGCCGTTCCCACCCCTGCCAGCCCCTATTGGGAGGGCACATCCAGAGGTGCTAACAGTCATTGATTCTGGAGGGGGAGATGGAGGGGCCTGAGGCATGCAGGAAAGGGCCAGAACACTGCTGAAGGGAGACACACTTATGTGGATTGCAGAGGCGCTGCCTGCTTCATGCAAGCCTGCCCGGAGACATTGGGTCTGGACAGGCAATGTGTACAATGGCCCCTGTGTGCAAGATACCTTTGAAGTGTATATGGTGTTTGGCACCTTGGCCGTTCCCGCCCCTGCCAGCCCCCGTTGGGAGGGCACATCCACTGGTGCCAACTGCCTTTGATAATGGAGGGGGGATGGAGGGGTCTGAGGCGTGCAGGAAAGGCCGGAACACTGCTGAAGGGAGACACACTTATGTGGATTGCAGAGGTGCTGCCTGCTTCATGCAAGCCTGCCCGGAGACACTGGGTCTGGACAGGCCATGTGTACAATGGCCCCTGTGCGGAAGATACCTTTGAAGTGTACATGGTGTTTGGCACCTTGGCCGTTCCCACCCCTGCCAGCCCCCTTTGGCAGCACACATCCACTGGTGCCAACTGCTTTTGATTATGGAGGGTGGATGGATGGGCATGAGGCGTGCAGGAAAGGGCTGGAACACTGCTGAATGTAGACACACTTGATTCATTGAAAAACTGAAACAACCATTGATAAAAGTTCCGTTGTGTTTTATTTTGTTGCTGATTTTGATGGCACAAATGTACTACACATTAAAAACTTCTGGTTGCAGCACAGTGTGGGAAAATCCCCTGTACTGACCGCGGTCACTGGGGAAAGTTTCTCTAATGGCACCAACAACACAGGCGGTTATTACTCGTTGAACGCGGTGTCCAAGCCTCCCATGAAGCCACCATGTAAATGTACGTTAGGCCACCAGCCTGTACCACCTGTGAAAGAGAAAGATACAAACTGTTTTTAAATTAACAAGATAAGTGTATTAAACCTTAATTGACAATGACAAATCTTGTATCCAATGGCATTGTTGCCAGTACAAATGTTACTTAGACACTGTACAATTTTGAACGACTATGCATTCCATTACATTTGGGACACAAAGAAATATTGCTTCATGGCCGTACATGAAATAAACATAAGTAGACCACTAGGATTTCCCCAAATTGCGTGTGATGTATAGAATTGCAAGACTACATTCATTTGGCATTGATAGATTAAAGTTACAACAATATAGGAGACAACCATGAAATGGTAGTGGCCTACGTGACAAAACAACTAGAGTACACTTACTCGTTACTTGGATTGCGAGGGCGAACTGTTGCTCGAAGTTCGTGCATAAGCACCATCATAATCCTCAACACGGACCGTGTGAGGCAGGCTGTCCTGAAGTCTGGCAGCTCAGTAACGCATTGCGGCCGTGTCTCGCCTTCCGATATGTAGGACACACATCCAGAGTTTTCTCGGCAGCAGCAGTTCTCCTACTCGGTTGGCATTAGCGCGCACCGATTGCAGGTACACCAGGTGGAAACGCTGTCCATGCGCCTAGGCTCATTCTCTTGATCTGTTGAATCGTCCTCCCAACTGTCGTCCGAAACCCCATCGTCTGCGCATCTTTCTCTTTTGAGTAATTCCACCTCGGAATACTTCGGCTCGTACTGGTAGGGCTGTATTGTTGCCATTATAGGCAAAAGAAAAATGGATAGTAATGGTACTATTATCTGATCGCACGGGCTATGAGCAACGAAGGTAGCTGAACAGAGCACAGAAACGAGGCACAGAATACTAAAAAAAAGACAGTGAAACGATTGGAAAAGCAAATCTGATGTTGTCTGTTGAGAAGCGGTCTGTTTATACTTATTGAGGAAAGAGGCGTCCTGCCATTTCCATGGAGACACGTCATTAGCTGAAGCGCAGAGAATGTTGACACGAGACGTGCATTGGCGTTGTGAAATGGGCGGTACGCATCTAGTGATCTCAGGTGCGGGGGATATGATTTAGTGCCACCACGGCAATCCACCGTGGGCGATGCGGCAACGGATAAGATTATCACAAGATGGCTGTGCCCTGCTGCCTGTTTTCGCATGTGTAAAAAAGAGGAAAACTACAGTAAGGTGCATAGGATAGGAAATGTTTGTACGATCGATCAACGTATGCTTAAAAACACATGCCCGAAACCTCGGGACAATAACATTTTTGAGCACACTATTCCTTTAAAGAAGATACCATCCCTCATCCTCAGGCCAAGAGAATGAGCAATTACTTTGTACTTGACCATGCAAGCTGGCTTATATCTGTTTTTACTTTTAGGGAATCTTGCAGGTGTCCCATCTTGTGCTGGTGGCTAATGAATAGCCAATATTCTAAGGAGTCATGTGTTGGAGGACTGTGAATAAAATTTAATTAGCTCCTATTTATTGGGATTTTAGCTCATTTTAACTTGTGTGTCATGTTTTCTGTTTCCACCAGGGACACCCTTGAGTTATTCTCTATGAAGTTTGTTGGCTGGCTATTCTAAGGATGATTGTATTAATATAAACCTTAAATGATGTTAGGTGTAGCCTATTTGTGTCTGTGGAACTATCTTTTGTCTTCGCTCTGCCACTCTTATCTGCCCTATTTCACTCTCACCATTGCTCTAATTGCCAGCTACCGTCTGAGCTCTGCACAGTTCTGTTTTTCTGTGGATTTAGCAGTTTGAGTTATTTAGAAGTCTTGAGGCCTTGGCCTATTGAAAAGCATGCTGCAGTGTCCATTTTAAAGAAGATGGCTGCCCTGTTACACTCTGGTTTCTATGTTAATAATCTATACTCGTGTCCTCAATGGAAGATTCCGCTAATTCCCGTTCCTCCCCACTCTCCTCACCTGATTCAAAATCCTCCAGTTGCAGTTGTCGGTGAGATAGATAATCCTTCTCCTTTTTATGTAGAACGTATCTGTCTCGAGAGGAAGCCACAGTGAACGCTAAAGTATAGCAAACCTGAGGCCCCCTTCCCGAGTCCAGACAAAGCGAAGGGAAAAAGCCAATTAAGGCAGAAAAAACCCTTCAAGGAGTGTGGCGGCTGGAGGGGATCCGGAGCCAGCAGTGGTAATGGCGTTCTTGTGGCAGGTAGCTGCTGAAAACAGGTGAAGACGGAGCTCCAACGTAGAGAAGAACCCGGAGTGGAAGGAAGGCACTGGAGAACCAGCCGGGAGAGAAACTCCAACTGTAAACTAAGGCCGCAGATAGAAAGTGCAGCCGAAGGTAAGGCAGAAAGGGCGGAATGGACGCGGAGGACGGCAATCCGAGAGAGAGAAACAAAACAAGAAGGTAGGGAGAGGAGGTAAGGAGAGGCAAGGCAGGGAAGTAGAGAGGCGGAAAGGCAGTCCAAGGCAGGCGGACCGAAGGTAGAGAGAAGAGACCGAAGCGGTCGAGGCTGGAAAACTAGCGTGTTAACCCAAAGAAAGCGAGCTAGCGCAATGAAGTGGGGTTGCAACGCGGCGATCGCTGGGAGAGAAGGAAAGAAATACTCGCCAGCGGCGCCATGTTGAAAAACCACTAGACCGCAGGGTGCGTAACAGAAAATCACGTAGCGGAACCTCCGCTCGTCCTACCAGCGCGTAACCGCCAACGCGGATACAAACGCCAAACAGGACGGCGAGTGACAGTATGCCCCCTCCTAGAGCGTAGGACCCCCGGCTTAAAGGGGAAACGGGCATGAAATTGAGCCAACAACCGAGGGGCATGAATGTTGGAAGCTGGTTCCCACGAGTCCTCCGACCTAGGGTAACCCTTCCAGGACACCAAATACTCCAACCGACCACGGTAGTGGCGGGAGTCGCGTAAAGTAGATACTTCATATTCCATGGAGGAATCCACCTGAGGAAAGGGCTGATCGGGAACAGCTCTCTGGTGGACGTCCGGAATGAAAGGTTTGAGAAGAGAGGCATGGAAGACAGGATGAATGCGGTGGAGGTAAGAAGGTAGTTTAAGTCGAAAGGAAACAGGATTTATTTTGGAAAGTATGGGAAAGGGACCCAAAAAGCGAGGAGAGAGTTTGGAAGGGTGAACCCATCGCGGCAAGAACCTGGTGGACAACCAGACCTTGTCCCCTTCCTTCCATTCAGGGCAAGGCCTACGATGTTTGTCCGCTTGGGTTTTGTTGTATTGACGACTCTTTTCCAAACATCTTTTGGCAGTGACGTGTGCATCAGAAATAGACTGCAGTACCTCTTCAGCCGTCGGGGAATTAGTGGGCGACGGAATGTAGGGAAGAAGAGATCTTGGGTGTACTCCATAGGTGCAAAAGAAAGGAGAGAGTCCAATGGCTGTATGAAATGAGTTATTATAAGTAAACTCTGCCTTAGGGAGCAAAGATACCCAATTGTCCTGAAGACGATTGCTGTAGCACCTAAGGTACTGTTCCAATGTGGCGTTAAGACGCTCAGTTTGACCGTTGGTCTGAGGGTGGAACCCAGACGACAGAGCACGTTCCATACCAAGACGAGAACAAAGAGCCTTCCAAAACTTAGAAATGAATTGGCTGCCACGATCCGAGATGATCTTGTCAGGAAGACCATGGAGACGGAAGATATCCTGGGCGAAAACCTCAGCCATCTCGGTAGCGGTGGGAAGACCAGGCAATGGGGAAAAGTGAGCCAATTTAGTCATGGTGTCAACTGTAACCATAATACATGAGCAGGAGTTGGAAACAGGAAGTTCTACAATGAAATCCGTAGAAAGCAAGCCCCAAGGGCGAGAGGGTACCTCAGGTTGGGTGAGAAGACCCAAGGGTTTGCCAGTAATGGACTTCGTCATGGCACAAACCGGACAACTGAGTATGTATTCCTCTACATCCTTTTTGAGTTCTGGCCAAAAAAAAGAACGAGCGATAGATTCTGTATTATTAAGCTTCCCACGATGACCTGCAGTGAGTGAATCATGACACCAGTTTATGATCTTCAGACGTAGTGGACCGGAAGGTATGTATAAGCGGTGGTGGAGGAATAGCAGACCCTCCTTCTTGCTGTAGGATCTCTCTCCTCTGAGTAGTGGAACAGTCCCTTCCGAAGCAACACCAGCACGAACCTCTTCCAAAAAGGTTTTAGCAACTGTTAAGATCCTATTCCTGTGGAACATCGGCTCTGGGGTATGTCTTTTTTCTTCGCCTATGGGACCCTTCCGAGAGAGAGCATCCGCAAGAGTATTGTTTGAACCAGGCAAGTAGGTAATTTGCAGATCGTATTGAGCAAAGAAATATGCCCAGCGAGCCTGCCTGGAGTTGACACATTCCATATTCTGAAGGACTTTGAGATTCTTATGGTCCGTTCTGATGATAACGGTCTGCCTTGCTCCCATCAATAGATGTCGCCAGGTCTCACAAGCTTGTTTTATAGCCAGCAATTCTTTTTCCAGTACGGAGTAGTTGAGTTGGCTGGGAGTCAACGTCTTGGATAGGTAGCAAATGGGGTGCTCTCGTTCCTCGAAAACTTGTAGCAGCACCGCTCCAATGGCCATGGCCGAGGCATCAGTTTCGACGAGGAACTGTCTATTCTGGTCGGGATGGCGCAAAATGGGAGCAGTACAAAAGAGGTTCTTGAGATTGTGAAAGCTCTGTTCTGCTTCCGAAGTCCAGCTAAAGGGATTGTTGGTCTTCTTGAGTAAAGAAGTAATAGGGAGAACAACTTCAGAAAAGTTTGAGATGAATGAGCGATAGAAATTAGAGAGCCCTAGAAACCTTTGGACCTCCTTGATCGAAGTAGGAGAAGGCCAGTCCAGAATAGCTGATACTTTGCTGGGATCCATGGCGATACCTCTTTCAGAAAGGTGATACCCTAAATAGGGCACTGAGGTAGCCGCAAAAATACACTTCTCTGGTTTGACAAGAAGTTGGTTGTCTTTAAGTCTTCCCAGAACACATTGTACATGATTTTTGTGATCCTCTAGAGTGCCGGAAAATATCAGAATGTCGTCCAGGTATATGATCATGGAGACAGACAATAAGTCTGAAAACATCCGATCCATAAACCGTTGAAAAACAGCAGGAGCATTAACCAAACCAAAAGGCATGACGCGGTACTCAAATAAGCCAAAAGGAGTGCGAAAAGCGGTCTTCCATTCGTCTCCTTTGGCGATGCGTAACAGATGATAAGCATTTCTGAGGTCTAATTTAGTGAACCAACGTGCACCTTGAACAGCTTCGATGATCTCATGAATTAAAGGCATAGGATACCGATCCCGGATGGTAACTTTGTTGAGACCCCGGTAATCGATACAAGGACGCAAGTCAGTAGAGTCCCTCTTTTTAACAAAGAACAAAGAAGCTCCGGCAGGAGATTTGGAAGATTGAATGAGCCCATTCTGAACATTGGCATCAAGATAATCTCTTAGAACCTTTCTTTCTGCTTGAGTTAAAGAGAACATCCTACAGAAGGGAACCAATGCATTTGGTTCTAAGTCTATGGTACAATCTTCTGGTCTATGGGGAGGTAAAGTCGCTGGTTTTTTCTCGACAAACACCTCCAAGTATGGGGAACAGTACAGAGGTAGAGCATGAACCCCAGACAGCTGTGTGGTAGACCCCGTAACAACCTGAGGAAGACCGTCGTCAGAAAAACAGTTGAGTTTGCAATAGGAGGAACAAAACTGTAGTTGGTTATCCGCCCAATTGACATGGGGATTATGCTTCCTGAGCCATGTGATGCCAAGAATAACCGGAAAATGGGCAGCTCGAATAATGTCGAACCGGATAGTCTCGGTATGTTGAAAAATGGTCACCGATAGATCTTCAGTGGTGTGAGTTATGGGACCTGAAGAAAGAGGAGAACCATCGACCCCTTCAACTTTTTGAATTTCTTTACGAAGTAAGGTGCGAAGACCCATTCTTTTTGTCCAGATGACGTCGACAAAATTTCCGGCGGCCCCGCAGTCCAAAAGTGCAAGGCACTCAACCGCTCTGCCGTTGAACTTGATAGTAACGGGTAGAACCATAAGCCTGGAATCCTCGGGGATGTAAGGAGCCGAAATTGAGAGAGAAACATAGGGACTGGTGAATGAGTCCGAAGCCCCTCGGAACCAGGTCCCTACTGGCGCCGAGGGAAACCGTTTCCCTGTCGTTTCTGAGGAAGAACAGAACATTCCTTCAGGAGATGTTGATCCGACCCACAATAGGCACATAGACCCTTTTCCTTCCTTCTTCTTCTTTCTGCAGTGGAAAGAGGTCCTCTTGTAGATCCAATCTGCATGGGTTCATCTGAGGTATGGGGAGGAGATAGAGGATGGGGCGGAATCGGAAAAATGAACAGTAGTTCGTTGTTTACGGCGTTCTGACCGTCGCTCCTGCAGTCTATATTCAATCTGTAAGGCTGCGGAAAGTAAATCAGAAAAAGAAGGTTGTCTGGAAGATCTGGCGAGTTCGTCTTTGATTTCTTCCTTGAGGCCTCGCCGGAATATGGCAAATTGTGCCTGTTCAGACCACCCAGCACCCGAAGCCAATCTCTTGAATTCTGAAATGTACGATAGAACATCCGATGACCCTTGACGGATATCCAGCAGGTCTTCGCAGGCAGTGTAAGTCAGTTCGGGTCTCTCAAAGGTTTGCTGTAACAGGGTCTGAAAACCCGCAAAATCATGTAGGATGGGATTAGATCCGGTAACCAGTGGAGTAACCCATGCCAGGGCATTGCCGGTCATGTTAGATATCATGAACCCGATCTTAGTCTGGTCGGTAGCAAAAAGCCGGGGCCTGAAAGTGAAATATACTAAACAGGCCTCCAAAAATTCTTTTACTTTTTTAGGAGTTCCATCGAACTTCCCAGCCGAAAGAGCCATAACAGGGAGTTCTGGGGATTGAGGTTCACGGGCAGTAATCATCTGTTTCAAGACCACATTCTCTGCCTTCACATTTTGTAACTCTTGGGATAATCCCTGGATAGCCTTCCATAGTTCTTGTATTTGATCTTCTGCCGACATTTCTTCTGGTTGGCGTTGCAATCTGTCCTCAATGGAAGATTCCGCTAATTCCCGTTCCTCCCCACTCTCCTCACCTGATTCAAAATCCTCCAGTTGCAGTTGTCGGTGAGATAGATAATCCTTCTCCTTTTTATGTAGAACGTATCTGTCTCGAGAGGAAGCCACAGTGAACGCTAAAGTATAGCAAACCTGAGGCCCCCTTCCCGAGTCCAGACAAAGCGAAGGGAAAAAGCCAATTAAGGCAGAAAAAACCCTTCAAGGAGTGTGGCGGCTGGAGGGGATCCGGAGCCAGCAGTGGTAATGGCGTTCTTGTGGCAGGTAGCTGCTGAAAACAGGTGAAGACGGAGCTCCAACGTAGAGAAGAACCCGGAGTGGAAGGAAGGCACTGGAGAACCAGCCGGGAGAGAAACTCCAACTGTAAACTAAGGCCGCAGATAGAAAGTGCAGCCGAAGGTAAGGCAGAAAGGGCGGAATGGACGCGGAGGACGGCAATCCGAGAGAGAGAAACAAAACAAGAAGGTAGGGAGAGGAGGTAAGGAGAGGCAAGGCAGGGAAGTAGAGAGGCGGAAAGGCAGTCCAAGGCAGGCGGACCGAAGGTAGAGAGAAGAGACCGAAGCGGTCGAGGCTGGAAAACTAGCGTGTTAACCCAAAGAAAGCGAGCTAGCGCAATGAAGTGGGGTTGCAACGCGGCGATCGCTGGGAGAGAAGGAAAGAAATACTCGCCAGCGGCGCCATGTTGAAAAACCACTAGACCGCAGGGTGCGTAACAGAAAATCACGTAGCGGAACCTCCGCTCGTCCTACCAGCGCGTAACCGCCAACGCGGATACAAACGCCAAACAGGACGGCGAGTGACAACTCGTGTGTCGTTCATGTTGCATTCAACATATACACTGGTTATGTTAGTGTTCTGTCTTGTGATTGCTATGTTACTATTTTTCATGAATAAATGCATATTTGACCTAGTGCGTGTGTTCTTCATGTGGAGTGCATATCTACTTTGTGTCTAGTGCATGTGCCTACTAATGTTGCAACGTTAGCTTGACTACTTTTGCCATCTTCAGCTTCGATGTCTTGTTGTAGCTGCCTGGGATAAGGGTGGCATGGTTGTCTTAGTGAGTAACACTTCTCACCTGTGATATTAGATCGAGGGCTGGGCAGAAGCTATGGATGACATATACATCGCCTCCCAACATTCCCCCCTCTCGTCGAGTCCTCAAACAAACTCTTCCTTCTGCTTCCCCCCAGATAGGTATCTTTGGATACCCATATTTTAACCCCTCAAGCTATCCCCACATCTCATGTGTTTGTCAAGGCTGTATGGCAGGTAGTTACACACCCCCAGAGACATCACAATTCACCCAGTGTTCTGTGTAATTCTGCAGATCTGAAGGGTACTTTAAATGTGACCCTGGTGAGGCTAGATGACAGTCTGCTGCTCGGGTATGGAGGAAGTCATTGGTTTGGGTATACTCAAGTACGTGAGTATCCAGGTTCATCACTATCTTCATCTCTGCTGCCTTTTTAGCAGTATTTTGCATTGGTTTATTGTTATTCCTATGGTACAGAAGGCCACTAATACCAGTACTAGTATAGCCAATAGTATCTTGAGTGCATCAGCCAACCAGTAGGGTATCCAGAAGAACAGATAGCAAAGCCAACTCTCATGCGCGATGTCTCCCACCTCCTCTTCCATTTTAGCATGTAATTCAGTCAATGTAGCTATTGCTTCTGTGAGGGTCCCATTTTCCTCATCATTAGCGGGTATGTGTGTGCAGCAAGGCAGGTCAATATTTGCCCACATGCCCCCTCCATAGCTGTAATCAGATCAAGGACATACCTATTTTGCAGGGTAGTGAGCCTTATTGCTCTCAGGTCTTCCTTGCGGCATTAAAGCCTCATACTTTTGTGTTATTAGTTTGCAACAGCTCCCACGGGTTATTTGCAGCCATCTGGCATTTGCCTGGGCCGGCAACCAAGGGACAAAGTAGGATGCAAAAAACGTGTCCATTTTGCTGAACAATGTATGCTTATCTGGTATGTCTCTGGGAGCCGTTATCAAATTTATTGACATGTAATAGCTTCTTTTTGTGTGTTTAAAGGGTAGGGACCGTTTATTTCTGAGGTGTGTGTCCATCTGGGGACAATCACCAATAAGCACCTCCCCCTGGGGCATTAATAAAGCTAGTAGTATAAGACTTTGACCAAGGTGTCCATTCTTTTTTGTCGTTTACCTGCATACAGAAAAACAAGCAAGTACCTACGCTCCATCTCTCAGCACAACCAAAACGACACGACATGCAAACACAGAGTGGTCTCATTTTGGATTAGAATACTACCTTTAAACTATTAACACTGCATTTATGTCCTGAAAAAGCCATGTAAATCCAGGTATTTACAACCAGTAAGACTAAATAAACAAAGGGATTCTTTTACAAATCAGTTTATAAATAAGGATATTTTAAGCAAAATAGAAACGTGGAATACATTAATCCACACCGTTGTTCTCTTTTTATCTCCATGTAGACATACCCATCCTACCAACAAGAAATGCAAACTTAGATTGACACAGCAAACACAGGATGTATCCTGTTTAAATATATGTCGTGTGCTCGCCCATAACAAGATATTCGGTGAGAATTTAGAGTTTAAATAAACTCCAAACCATGTGTAAATATATGTTTATGTTTTGCGAATGACCAGTAACTAAATGTAGAATACAGGTTTTTAAAATACACTGGTCCTCATTACAAGTCAGGCGGTGGACCATGGTGCTATTAGCACCATGGTCCATGCCGGATTCCGCCATGGTGGATGGCGGAATTACCGCCCCATTCCAAGGTGAGTGGGGCGGTAATTCCCCATTCACCATTTGCCCTTCCCCATTCCCATTTTTGCCCCATAGGGCATAATGGGGATGTGGAAGACGCTAATTACGGCACCGTAAATTACGGTGCCGTATTTAGCACCAAGGTCGCTTAGCGCCTTGGACTTTAACGCCTGCAAAAAGCAGGCGTTAAAGTGTGAATCAGGCGTTAAGGGTTAACGGCGCCGTTAAACCCTTAACACCTGACTTGTAATGAGGGCCACTATATTTTTGTGTGTATATTTATAGAAATTATACCTACTCATGTGAGCAGTTAACTTTCGAGCACTCACCTAGAACCAAGGTTTTGGAAATATCCCCTATGAGGTAAATTCAGTTTTCACGGATAGGGAAAGAGGTTTGGATTAGATACGAATCTATGGAAAGCACTAATGGCTAGTCATTAAGGTTTTATTGCAGTGTCAAAAAATCAGGTGTCTGTTTAAAAAGGAAAAAGAAAAGGAAATATAGACTCACTGTTTTCATAAGACATGTATTTTATTTTATATGCACTGCTCTTTTAGAAAACTTGACAATAGATACTATGGGGGTCATTCCGAGGTTGGTGCTAAGGGAAAAATAATGCCGGTAAAGGAATCCCGGCGTCGATTACCGCTACGGGATATTCTGACCAACCAAACCGCTATTAACGTCATCGTAAAATACGATACCGTTAATAGCGGTGTGGGCACGCGCACATGCCCCACCATGCTGGCATTAGCGGCATGCCGTAAACCGGAGTAGATCACAAGTGGGGTGGACATGCAAATAACGGCCTCATGAAGGCGAAAAAAGTGCTTACCGGCACGCCGTAAATACCGGCATCGCCGATATGCCGTAAAAACCCCTGAGCAGTGTTCCCAACTGCCACAGGTGCACACAATCAGCACAGGCGGAGGCAATGGAGTCAGGCCCGCTACAAAAGGAGCACACCCACACACCACACCCCCTCCCACACCAAGATGATTCCAATAGTAGTAGCATTACTGGAGCTGGAGGACTTGATTGCATTGCTACAACAACAACAACAGCCGCCACCTTAGAGGAGACGCAGGATGAGAAGGAGGGTGAGACAGGCCCAGCATGCCCCACCAGTGCAGCCACTGTTACCACGACGGGAGCCCCCAATCCCTCGCATTAGAGCCAGTTCTTTCAACCTAACCCCTGAACATATCCACACCCTGTACCGTTTGGACCGGGAGACCATCACCACCATAGTGGACTTGATACATGACGACATAGTGAACCTCATTGAAATACACACATCTACTGAAGGTAGTGTCTGTGCTCCACTTCCTCGCCACAGGCACCTACCAGCAGACAGTGGGGCACATGCATGACATATCACAACCCTTATTTTCCTGGATTCTGAACCAAGTGCTGGATTCCTTCCTCAAGCACACAAGGGACTACATATCCCTCCCACGGACTCCCCAGGAGATATTTGATACCAAAGTTGCCTTCCATGCACTGGCAGGCATGCCAAATTGTGTAGGTGCCCTCGACTGCACCCACGTGGAGTTGGTGGTCCGGCATGCCACGGAGGTGGTGTACCACAACTGCAAGCAATACCACTCCATCAATGTGCAGATGGTATGCGACGCCAGCAAGATCATCACACATTGTTGTGTCAGATATCCTGGATCAACTCATGGCTCTCTGGTCCTGCGGAACTCCACGCTACCATGCTTCATGGAGCGACATGCTGGACGACGTGCCTGGCTGCTTGGTAAGTAGTAGGACTGGCATATGGCATTGAAATGGGGGGAGAGATGTACACACCACCATGCTGCCAGTGTTCATATGACAGCACGATGTGCACATCACCGTACACTGTGCCCCAAAACAGCCCAAACCGTACATGACCCCCAAATGCCATATGAATGAAGTAAGGTTGACAACTATCACTACATGACTAACAGGAAACCACTCCACATCCCACAACACGTGCACCACTCATCAGCGACCCTCAACCTCCGTAACGCCATCCTGCACCATGCAGTGCATATGCACCATGTTGCTGTCTCCAGCATATCACCACACAGGACAAGCATCCCTGGGAGTGCATCAAACTGACCCTACTAGGGAATCCACTGTCTGGCACAGGGCCGGCACACTCACAGGAGTGCTGCATGTCAACATGGGAATGATCAATGCTGATTGCTCCCTCTAAGTAAATCTCACAGGACACAACACCTCACTAATTTGACTGCAACACTGCTGTATGCATACACGATGCATGTGCAACAAGATGTCAGTGCACACCATGTATCATCTTGAAGATGCAACTCACACCATTAGTCCATGGCACAGGACACATTGAGGGACTCCAAATGTCGTCAATGCATCCAGGGACATGTGCATGTGGGCAACGATAACCTGCAGGCATGTGTGACCACTACAGCTGTCCTTCATGATTTGCCTAACATTTACCTTCATTTCCCTCTCATGCAGGTGATAGTGGCTATCCCTTCAAGCCGTGGCTCCTCACCCCTATCCGAAACCCACAGAACAGGCACGAGGAGGACTACAATCGTTCCCATACCCGTACCCGTGTGGTCATCAAGCAGACCTTTGGCCTGTTGAATAGTACAAAGGGGGGTATGCCCTGACGTCTGTAGTTCTGGGTCTACTTTTCAAGGGTAGTAGGCCTAGATTTATTCTGTCATGTCACATACATTCAAAATCATTCTGTATGTAATAGTACTCATGAAATTGAGAATGCAGACAAGAATGGAAAAAGAAAGTCCAGTATTTTAATATTTTACTGTTAATGCATTTCTTAGTCATGCAATTATAATCTTGTTGTGATTTTTTGTCAAGGATGATTTTGTCTTAGTATTCAAAAAAACCTTTAACATATTTGAATTAGCAACTGAGTCAAATTGTACAAAGCTAAAACAAAGTAGTGCTTTGGGATCAGTGTGTGACCACCACCTATAGTGACAAGTGATAGTGCAGATACAAAATACAACCAAACAAAAAGCAATAAATGGTATAACACTTGGTTGTATAAAGCCAGGTTGGAGGGTGACCTAACACATGGTCGACATCAGAATCTGAATCAAAAAGATGGAACAAATTAGAAGGACCAAGTAGAACTTAATGGAGTGCTGATCCTTAGACGTTTCGGCAATATGCCTTCATCTTGGGCCTGGAGTAGGTCTCCCTAAAAAAGAGAGTAGGGGGGACTAGTAGAAAACTATATGACATGACATAAAAACATTTTTCTGATTGTGGTCCACCATCGACAAAGTTAAATTAAAGTTAAAAGGAAGAGAAGCACGGGACTAACCTTGTGGGTAATAGTGTTTGGCGAGATCTTGAATTGCTGGTTCACAGACGTGTAGCAGGATATATTGTAGTCCGTGCTTGTTAAGTATAGCATCAGGCTGTTGTAAGCTATAGAGGTAAAAGTACAAAAAGCTATGTATCCTGTTGCACCTGATAATTCCATTTTGAAGCATGTGAATACTGTGAAAACCGACAGTCGATTGAAAACAAAACTGGTGCTCACCTTTCCCAGTGTGCTCCTGTTTCCCCAGAGGAGGCTTTTGGTCACAAAAGTTGGCAACTGCTGGGAGTGTGAGAGGCAGAGGGTGAAGTGGGAGCCGAGTTCCCAGTGTTTTTCCCCAATGGCCGCTTTCCTGTCGGATAAATGCAAAAGCGAAACAGGAGATGGGAGAACCTCTACTTCGCTGACAAAGAGGAAGTAACAACAATAATAAACGTAAAGTGTGTCAGCCGAAAAAAAACAAGTTATGGAGGAACCCGTCTATGGAACTAGGAGGGGGGCACCCAAATTCAGAACCACAGATCAAACCATACCAACAGCAAAGAAATTTGGAAACCATAAATGTTTTATTTGTATTTCATTATATGTTTAAAATATACATATTGAATCATGTTTCGAGCTCATTATCTGAATAATACCGTTTAATTAGAAAATTGAAAAACACAGTACTTTTCTAAAAACACGACTGATAATTCAGCCAACGCTAACTTGATGTAGCCAAGCAGTCTGAACGTCATGTCGGTTGAAGGGGATCATCCAGCTGGCGGTCAGAGGCTGCGGCCACATTTAACAATATAAGAACCGCCGTAGCTTACTAGACAAAATAATGTTGGTTACTTCTAAAGTTAAGACCAACAGAAAAAAGAAGGGGTGCCGTACGTAAACTACTATACTGTCATGACCTATTGAATACACTGGGTCCGACATGTAAATAGACAGTAGTTTCGATGGTACAAGGCATCTAAGCTGATTCACAATTGATGCCCATCTTCTTCAGGACGGTGCACTCCCATCAGACGTATGCCACATGATTTTATAATGTGGAAAACTGCATGTGTAAGGCGATAATGCGTTCAGCTGTAAAGATTTGTGCAGGCTGAATCCATAATTTTGCCATTATCTCAACCTTGAATGCTGGTCACCTTTTCCCGAATGTAAATCCTGAGAAATAAATGTAGGCCAGCAAAACCAGTTCTCTATGAAGTAGAACTGAATAAGGATAAACAAGGCGAAAAAGACATTGATCTTGACATTGTGTTGCAGGCGACAGATGACATCAAGGCGTTTGCAAAAAGTTGTCCTATCAGGATGGAATGTTGTTCGGCGTGGCGTAATGAGCACACCAAAAACTAACTAAACAATGTTAGCGTCTTGAAATTGCATACATCCATGCCCCCGGGATCCCGTGTGCTCATTACGCCACGCCGAACAACATTCCATCCTGATAGGACAACTTTTTGCAAACGCCTTGATGTCATCTGTCGCCTGCAACACAATGTCAAGATCAATGTCTTTTTCGCCTTGTTTATCCTTATTCAGTTCTACTTCATAGAGAACTGGTTTTGCTGGCCTACATTTATTTCTCAGGATTTACATTCGGGAAAAGGTGACCAGCATTCAAGGTTGAGATAATGGCAAAATTATGGATTCAGCCTGCACAAATCTTTACAGCTGAACGCATTATCGCCTTACACATGCAGTTTTCCACATTATAAAATCCTGTGGCATACGTCTGATGGGAGTGCACCGTCCTGAAGAAGATGGGCCTCAATTGTGAATCAGCTTAGATGCCTTGTACCATCGAAACTACTGTCTATTTACATGTCGGACCCAGTGTATTCAATAGGTCATGACAGTATAGTAGTTTACGTACGGCACCCCTTCTTTTTTCTGTTGGTCTTAACTTTAGAAGTAACCAACATTATTTTGTCTAGTAAGCTACGGCGGTTCTTATATTGTTAAATGTGGCCGCAGCCTCTGACCGCCAGCTGGATGATCCCCTTCAACCGACATGACGTTCAGACTGCTTGGCTACATCAAGTTAGCGTTGACTGAATTATCAGTCGTGTTTTTAGAAAAGTACTGTGTTTTTCAATTTTCTAATTAAATGGTATTATTCAGATAATGAGCTCGAAACATGATTCAATATGTATATTTTAAACATATAATGAAATACAAATAAAACATTTATGGTTTCCAAATTTCTTTGCTCTTGGTATGGTTTGATCTGTGGTTCTGAATTTGGGTGCCCCCCTCCTAGTTACATAGACGGGTTCCTCCATAACTTGTTTTTTTTCGGCTGACACACTTTACGTTTATTATGGATAAATGCAAAAGGGCACGGAGGAGTTTTAGTTTGGAGGCAGGGGGAAGCTTCTGAAGCCTACTGGAGGGAGCTCAATTAAAAATTACCTGGAATCAGTTTCCGGAACCTGATTATCTGTAGAGCCGCGATTGCTGGCGGTGGCTGGGACACTGCGATCATGACGTGCCGAGCTGTATGTTGCGGGGCGAGCGGCGCATGCACGCAGGGAGTAGTATTAAGACATGAGGTTCTCCTGCGCGTGCGCGTTGGGAGTAGTGTTAAGACCTGTTGTTCTACTGCACTTGCGCGAAGGACGGCAGTGTTATTGGCTATGCGCTTAATCGTGTTGTATGTGCGTTAATGTAACCATAGAGACACTATGGTCCATAGCAGGCACTGACAGGTACATTGCTAAAAGCAGAGGCACTATATATCCTGTTGAAGGCACGCTTTCGCTGCCTCAGCCGGTCGGGTGGGGCACTCCTCTGCAGGCATGAGAAGGTTGCCAAGATCATCATGGCATGTGTAATGCACAATATGTGCATCCGCCGGAACATGCCTCTGCCCCCTGACATGGAGCTGCTACCACCTGATGATGATGAAGGGGAGGAGGAAGATGTGGCAGGACATCATCACGGTGCCGATGCACAGGAGGGATGTGCTGTGCGCCAGTCAATGATCGCACAATATTTCTGTCAGCAGAGGGTGACATAATGGTTGGACATAGGACACTGGGTGAGGGGGTACATGTACACTATGCACTGTAAATAATTAAATGACACATGCGCAATGATGAATGTCCACTCAGGTCTAGTTTTTCACACAACCGGTGTAGTGAATGTAACAAAAATAACGTATAATCCTCCACCACCCTCAGCCCCCTCCCCCCACAACTCCCCCACACACCCTCACCACCCTCCCCCTCCCCCCACAACTCCCCCACACACCCTCAGCCCCCTCCCCCCACAACTCCCCCACACCCCCTCACCACCCCCCCCCACAACTCCCCCACACAAATCCCATTGAGTCTCCGTAGCCTACATGAGGCTGCCAAAAATGTCACTCAGCACTCTCTGACCCAGGGAGCGGCATGTCTTGTCGGCGATGTGAACGGGTCGACCTGCGGAGCGGGCTCGTTGGAGTGGAGCTGCAGGACGATGGTGTGGCCGCCTGCTGAGGTTGGGTGGAGAGATGCCCTGCCTCCATGGCATCCGCGATGCGCCCTAGCACCTGCCTGAGGGTCGAGACCTCCTTGCAGAGGCGGCTGCTGTTGGCTGAGAAGGAACTCATCATTGAGGCAGTGCTGTCCGTAATGGACCGGCCTAGTGCTGCTAAATCTGTACGCCACTCCTCTCTGGCCTGACGGTTGTCCTGGACAAACTCACTAATGAGTGCAGTGAGCAGGTCAGTCCGCTGCGGCCCTGCGGGTGCACCTGTGGAAGTGCTGGGAATCTGGCTGTTATGCCCAGCCTGCTCATCCTCCCCAACACTGAAAACTGGACTGAGATGTCCCTGGGTGTGGTCTTGGCCGTACTGCTCTGGGGTGTTGGCGTTCCCGATATCGATCAATGATACTTGGGGGGATGCAATTTGGGTTGGGGTATGGACCACATCCATTATGTCATCCTCCATGGTGCCCCAGATGTCCTCCTGGCTGTCATCCACTGTCAGGGGTGCCGTGGCTGCCACCTCCCCAGCCACACTAGACTCCTCTGAATGGGGTGTCTCACAGGTGTCTCCAGGCAGAACAGTGGGTGAGGGTGGGGGTGGTGCTGTGCCCTCCACGGGCCTTGTTGGCACAGGTGCAATGTGTACCTGTGATGGCTTTGATGCTGGGACACGGCGGCCCCTGACTTGTCCCCTGGAAGTTGACGGCCGGTTGCTGTCCTCCTGGGACCCCTTCCTGTATGTGGCCTGTGCAGGGGTAGCGTCCTGCCCATCGCTCTCATGGTCACTGCCTGTGGGGGTGGAAGAGAGGGACGGCATGCATGATGTTTTGATAGACATCACACATACATTGGGACAATTGCTCATCCACACAATTGGGGGTAATAGGCATTTGTGTTTGGAAGGGCACGTCATTTCATACATGGGTGGTGAATGCAGGCATATGTTGGCGTCACTCATGTTGGCCGGGAACAGTGCTGTCTGACATGCATACTATTTTGGTCATGCACGCTGTGTGCCTCGTGGAATATCCTACTTTGTGTGGTATGTGTCATGTACGATATTGTCTTGCACCAGGCATCAGCATGTGTCTCTGATGCTTTGCCCTACTTTACGGGGAGTGTGTTTGTGTGGCCGACCATGGCGTGACTCTTTGGACTGACATTGGCGTTGACTTAAGTCAGATTTGGCATAGCAGTCTTTACTTTGGACATTCACCTCCATTGTCAGATGTTGTGGCACCACACTCCATGTCGCCTATGCCTTCAATGGATTCCATTACAATCATGCTTGCGCATGTGTCCTCCCACGAGGTGAGCTTAATGGGGGAACTAGGTCCTCCTCCAGTTTCCATGGCCTGTCTGCGATTGACTGATAATATATTGCGCACCCTTAGGCGCAGGTAGTCCCATCGCTTATGGCAGTCTTTCACTGTGCGTGGTGTGTTGCCCACTGCACTAACCTTCTAGGCGACAAGTGCCCAGATCTCCTTCTTACGTAGCACTGCCCCTCTCCTCATGTTGCTGGAGAAGACAGTGCCTGCATGCTCATGCAAAGTGTCCACAAGCATCTGGAGCTCGTCCTGGTTAAATCTTTCCTTTCTGAGGCGGGCAGATCCCTTCTTCAGGGCCTTCGGCATTCTTGTGTTGTAGGATGAAGTTTTCAGATGATCACCAGTGTCCCAGGGGTCCTGTGTGCTGAGGATGGCAATGGATTGTGTTTTTAAAGATGGCCGCCATGCTCCTTCCCGTTCCTGTGCGATGACGCTACTTCCGGTTACGCTTATTAGCGGTGACCATAATTAGCGGTCACCGCTATTTACGGTCACCGCTATTGACGCATTGGACTATGTCGGTAGTGTTATCTGTGCTAAGCTTGATGCCGGTAAGGGCTTTTTGGGAGCCTTTTGCGGCTTGGTGCTAGGTACCTTACCGGCATGGCGCAAAGCTCATGCCCGCGAAGTCATAATAGTCCTCTATTAGCAGACTAGTGCCAGCACGGACACGCTATTTGCGCCATGCCGTTAAGGTACGTAACTTACCTCCAAACTCGGAATGAGGGCATATGACTAAGAAATAGCTCCCGAGCAAAAAGAACTAGAACAGCAACATGTAGAGTATATGGTTATGGGTTGTTCTATAAGATCTAGAATTTGTCTATCCGAATCATCTCCCAATATAGGAAGAGGTTTATGTAAAAACACCTTAGTCACCTAATAAGTCTACAGATTCGTTTTTCTGTATGACCACCACAATAAAAATGTGTTGACCTATTGAATTTATACAGAAACAATGTGTTGACTTATTGATTTTCACGTTTGCATTCTGTTCAGTGATACATTTTTGATACTTGGTTGAAAGATTTTTTAAGATTTACATGTTATTTTCCAATAAAATCTTTTTTATACATTTTGAGTTTCAAATATGCTCTATTACCTTGGCACTGCCATAATCCTACTATTACCAGACCTTTCTTTGATAATAGTACTTCTGGAGGCTGGGTTTGGGTCATGTAAATGCACTAGACTCTACTAGTGGTCTCCCGGGATTCCCGCAATTTTTTCAAAGCACCAGGGTTGTACTCATGTTTACTGGTTTAACTGCATTATAAATGGTTGTCTTAAAGCAACAGAAATAATAAAACAGAGACCACAAAATGTAAAACAAAAACATTGCTACAACCATGATAGCTAGTGAGACTACCTTCTGTAAATAACTAGGGGCATAATTCCCCATACGTGCCCAGAGAGAATATCTAATCATGTTTAATGCACGCATGGTTCTGTCAAGAAAAACGTTTCTGCCTTTTAAATCAGTATTTTCTTATAAGAAAAACGTCAGTTAATCGTAGAGGAAAAAATTCCACAACAGTAATAATGCTCTACAATTTCAAACTATATAGCAGCTTGTTCAATGATCCATGTTCCTAGAAGAAAATAAGGATTCAATAGAAATAAGAGGATTTGAACAAATAAAGTGCAGGTGCCACGTTTAACAAATGTTTATCTAAGAAGGATTCTGGTGCTGGAAAGTTTGAATTCAGTTCCTTTTATTCTTACAGTTGCTCTTCTGCCGATTGGCTCTCGTCAATGCGTGCGTCTAAGGTCACCAAACTTCTTCACCTTCGGGTTCGGCATCTGTGGACATGGGATCTCTCCTCAGTACACGTTCGTGGAGATGGATCCAGGACCGCCTCCCCACAACTTTGACCACAGATGGGGTGACAGATTCTACAACATAAGACCCTACAAAACATGGCTTGTGCCACTTTCTGACAAAATTCCTACGCAGCATTCTTTCAACAGGGTAGAGCTGGAGGGGTCTTAGTAAGTGTCCGGATTAGTTTGTTTGTTGTCTTCATCTGTGTTCCTCGTACCCCCTGCTGTCTCTGTACCCACTTAGAAATACATTTAAGAGACTCCATCATAGCGAAGTGAATTGCATCCTACTTAATGCCTAGCAAAAAACAGACACAGCATCTTTGACCTCCTCGCCTCTGACAAACCAGACCTGGTTTTCATCACCGAAACCTGGTCCTCTGACGACTTTGCCCCAATCGCCTATGAAGCCTCCCCCCCCCCCCGACTACTCCTTCATCCCACTGAACCGTCCCTCTAGAGGTGGGGGAATAGCATTCGTCTTCAAGTCTCACTTCCACGCCTCAATCATCGACAATCAACCATCCATTCCTTGCTGCAAATCATTCCTTGTTAAACTATCCCTCTAACCCGTCAATCTCACACAGCTTCCTAATAATCTACAGACCACCTGGCTACGATAGACAATTCTCAAACCACCTCTGTGACTCTTTTGCTACCCTTCAACTAAACCATCCCAACCTCACCCTTCTTGGAGATTTCAACATATGGCTCGACATCCCTATGATACACTCTCTGGTTGACGGTCTAGACGTGATTAACCTCCAACCCCACATAAACGGCCCGACTCATTATAAAGGACACACTCTTGATGCCATCTTTAGCTCCCACAACCAGATACATCTAAACCCCCTGACCCCTATCATCTGGTCCGATCACTTCATTGTTTCTTTCACCATTTGCTCACCCGACCCGCTTCCCGCCCTCAAATCTGAACCTCTGAATCTACGCAAATGCTGGAAAAAATGAATAATCGTTCCTGACCTAGCCGACGCACTCCTCCAGTCTCCTCCAGCTACCTGCCAACTCGATAAACAACTAACCCCTGATGCCTTTGACTCATGGCTCAACACCTCACTAATGCGGCTCACACCTTCTTGCAAACCATCAGTCCGCCGTGGCCTGTTCCCTAGATGGTTCACACCTGACTTGAAGACCACTAAACAACTATATAAATACCTAGAACGCAAATGGCAGAAAGACAAAACCCAAGAGAGCAGAGCCACCTTGTCCCGACATCTTCATCAGTACAAGGCCGAAATCCAGAAAGCAAAAAAAGCCCACTACAACTACCGAATCCTAAACTGCAAAAACCCCAGCAAAGAACTTCAAAAAATCATCTCCAAATTCACCAAACCGGCATGCACTACCACCGTCCCGACCCCCTCACAATCACTGTGCGACTCACTCTCTCTCCACTTTTACGCCACGGCTCTTGAAAGAACAAATGCACTAACCACCAAACTGGCTCTCTTACATCCACCAGGCAACCCTCCCCCCATACCGGCCAACCCCCCGCCTGCGACCACTACGCAATCAACATTCAACTCTTTTAGTCCAATATCACCCAACCAATTTCTCAAACTTCTCTCTGCCCTCAAACCAACCGGTTCTCCGCTAGACCTTTGCCTGGCCACAACCCTCAAAGAAATTTTGCTTCAACCTGCGCAGGAGAACACGCAAGATCCATCAAAAATGACTCCCTTTCCCCAGGTATTTTTCCTGACGCATTCACAACGGTTCATGTCAAACCTCTATTAAAAAAACCTTCCCTCGACCCTCTCGAGCCCAAAAACTACCGCCCCATCTCAAACACCAGATTCCTTGCCAAACTCATTGACCGAACCGCCTACTCCCAACTAAATGCCTTTGTTGAAGCTAAAAATCTCCTAGGCCCCGCGCAATCAGGTTTCAGAGCCCGTCACAGAACCGAAACCACCCTAACTTCAATCTAGGATGACCTTAAAATAACGGCAGACTCCGCGGGATGCGCCGCATTAATCCTTCTTGACCTATCCGCCGCCTTTGACACAATCAATCACTCAATCCTCCTTGACTGCCTCCACTCCCTAGGCATTCGTGGAACCGCTCTCAAATGGATAGCTTCATTCCTCAAAGATAGGTACCAAATAACGATACTCTCCACCTATTCCTCCCAAGCCCAACCAGTCAAAACGGGAGTCCCACAAGGAGCATGCCTATCTGCCCTCCTGTTCAATCTCTACTTGACCACCCTCCCACCAATAATTCATTCACACAACATCCTGTGTTACAACTACGCTGATGACACTCAACTAATTCTAAAACTCCTGAACTCAAAACCCAACTGCCGACCTGACCTCGCCTCCTGCCTCCTTGACATAGAGCTCTGGATGACCCAAAGCCACCTCTTGGTAAACCCCTCCAAAACTGAAATCATGCTATGTGGCAACTCTGAACTTCTTCCACACCCACTACCCTGGCCATCCGCCATGGGCAACTCACCGTCTCCCTCTAACTCAGTAAAAACCCTTGGATACGAGGGGGCGCTGTTGCGCACATTTAAGATGGCCGCCTAGTGTGGGAGCTCCGGCTCGGAAGAAATCCTTATCGAGAAAAATCCTGTCAGTGACGTCTAAAGTGCGGAAATTTTGTACTACCCTGATAGCCGAAGCTCTGCTGCACATATTGGTGGAAAATCGCTAAAAATCGGAGCAGGGGTGCGGAAATATCCATCTACAAAGTTTGGCGGCGAGTGAAAGCCTGTGGGGCTGCCTGCGAGTTCAGCGGAAGCCCGGCTGAGTGGGGGAGGTGCGCCGCTCATCACACAACGACCCACCCGTGCGGGAGAAGGGGAGTCCGACCGTTCGGAGAGCACGGAGCTAGTTCCCCGCCCGCGATATCTCCCCAGGTCCCACTTGGAGTGGTCGGACCCCGTGCGAGCGAGAAAAGGAGCACGGGGGTGCCAGATTGCGTCGCGGTCGCGGAGCCACGGCGGTCGCCGGGCCCGACTCCCTGCCTGCAGCTCTACGTGGGGTGCGAACTCCTCCCGACCGGGAAGACTGCGGCTGGGACGTAGTTTGGCCCTGAACAGAGGGCCCCTGAGCGAAGTCTGAACTTGATAGCGACCCCCATCAACAGGTTGCGTGCTGGCCCAAGGGTGAGTATGGCTGGAATCTACCCCCCCCACCCACGTTACACCAAGTAAGTGGCTGTGTGTTGCGGGAGTGACTCCCCCACTTCAGGGGAGGGCAAGTAGAACTGTGGTGGATGCACTGAAGGAAGGCCCTGCTTAGTGCCCCGGGACTGGAACCTAGGCCCCATCCATATTGCCCCCGCCAGTACAGAAGGCGGCGAACCAGAGGCACCCAAGACTGTTTTGGAACAACATCATACAACACCCTCAGACCTCCAGTGCATCGTAAAGGCCCGATAAGCAGCACCCGGATGGGGACCCACACGTCCTGCAACGATCATAGACCCTGCACCGGGGAGAAACGGCAGAACTGCCGTGTAATACCAGGATACATTTAGTTCTGTGGGTGAAGCTCTTTAACGTATAATCCGGATTGGAAGTGGGTGAGGCCTTAATTGGCACAACATTGTGCGATTACACTCTTGCTATTAACTGTAAGCCAGACGATACAGACGGACACATTGAGGGGTACCCCCTCCCCACACTGGTGTACAAGGGTACAAAATACGTGGGGGAACATAGTCCATCCGTCCAAGAGTGCCGTGCCACATGGGCCGCACTGAGAAAAGGGGGGCAGGAGGGAAGAAGATCGGCCCAATGGACACTTTCACCAGCTCGCAACCGCAGGGAGCGTCCAACGGGGAGCCACAACTACCTGACGGGCGAGAGGCTGACCCGATGGAACAACTAGCAACATTGGTGGAGAACGGATTCATGGCTATGAACGTAAAACTAGACGATATAGTGGCGATAATGGGATCCTTAAAGGCACGTGTTGAAAAAGAAAGCACACGTGTTACGGAGGCGGAAAATAGAATATGTGCAAGCGAAGACACGATACTGCAGCACAGTCGAGATATAGCACACCTACAAACTGAATTGCACAAGACTCAGAGCAAGTGCGAGGACCTTGAATCAAGATCCCGGCGAAATAATATCCGGATTGTTGGGGTGTAGGAAAAGTTTGGTAAAGGCCTCATGGAAAGACAAGTTGAAGTGTTGCTGAAGGAAATCCTTGGTGCCGATGCCTTCTCGGATCACTTTCTGGTGGAAAGAGCCCATCGCACTCTAGCACCACTCCTGAAACCAGGAGCCCCCCCTCGAACTATAATTGCTCGCCTCCTAAACTACCGAGACAGAGACACTATACTCAGGCTGTCGAGAGAAAAAGGAACTTCACAATTTGAGGAAAACAAAATCCACATATACCCGGACTTCTCGACCAGCGTACAAATACAAAGGAGATCATATGAAGGGGTGAAGAGGCAGCTACTTATGCGAAATGTGTCTTATGCTCTCATCTTCCCAGCGAAAATGAGAATACAGCATGGGGGACGGGCTCACTTTTTTGAAAACCCTACAGATGCTATGTCTTACGTGGAACCTTCCATCCCATTACCCCCAAGTGACCGAATGGCAGTCCAGAACGCAGATGCATAACTGAAGAGGTAGAGGCGAGACCTGGCAGAGCGAGAAAAGAGGACAGGGCTTGTTGGACTGTCACACGGTGAGAAAAAATGCAGAAATTGGAAATTGTACGATGTTGACGGACTGAACTATTATTGTTATTGTTTCCAGGCTGTGAGCCCCAATTCAGAGCGCGCCAACGGGCTGCAATTAGTGACCCTCAGGAATGTTCCACATGTTTCAGGGACTGTTTATTGCGGGGCAGCATTGTCATGTTGGGGTTGATGATGAGGGAGGGGGTTTAAAATGTTATATGACTGAACGAGGAGGGAGGGAGGGGGGAAAAGTTGGGAACTGGGACTCAGTTGGAGAAGTCTCACAAGTAAAAAAAAAAAAAAAGTGGTGACATTGCAACACGTGGAAATCACCTAAATAGCAGCAAGGCAAAAAATGTAAACTGGAAGTACGACTATGGCTGATTCTGCCAAGGCAGCCCGAGGGCTCAGATTGAAATTGCTAACTTGGAATGTCCGGGGACTGAATAACCGAGCCAAATTGAGGAAAGTGGGAGCCTATATTACTAGGCATCAGCCCCACATTGTCATGTAACAGGAAACTCATGCACTCCAGAAGGTCAATACCGAGTTCTTGAAAGGGTGGGGCTCTCACAAGTATTGCACGGAATACTCCTCACAGGCCGGAGGGGTGCTAACCCTGATACACCCATCTGTTGGGTTCAAGCTTGAGAGGAGTAAAATAGACCCAATGGGTCGCTAAGTTATAATTTGGGGTAGCGTCAAGGGTGAAGAAATTATTTTCATTAATACATATGGTCCAAATATTGATGACCCTGAATTTTACATAAATGTACTACATGAGATCGATGCGTGTGGGGGTGAGCAGATAGTGTGGGGAGGAGATTTTAATACTATTTCGGATTCGGAACTAGATCGCTCAACTTCCACACATAGGAACCCCTCGAGAGCAGCCAACACCCTGCAACAAATCATCTTACAGCTACAGCTGGTAGAAGCCTGGAGAACACTCCACCCCCTAAAACGACAATATTCCTTTTACTCCTCAGTACATGACACTGAATCCCGCATTGATTATTGGCTGGTGTCGGCGTCTCTCATGCACCAAATTAATGAAAGTGAAATATTTCCCCGCACATTGTCGGATCATTCTCCCATAGAGTTAGATATGACTTTAAAAAACCTTAAACCCCCGGCCAGGAGATGGAGAATGCCTTCCGACATCTTTAAGGAGCCTGGGGTGGTAGAGGAACTACACACTGAGGTTGAATTCTTTTTTGAGACCAATAAGGGTCTCCCCTCGATGCTATGGGAAACATTCAAAGCACGGGTGAGGGGGATCCTGATTTCCAAGTCCAGGGGACAATTGAAAGTAGTCAGGAGAGAACCAGAGGAGGTTGAGAAGCGGCTGGGGGAACTGGAGCAACAATATACAGCCTTGCATGAGGATAGCACCCTGGCAGACATTAATAGCAACCTACAAGAATTTCATAAACTAGCCAATAGGGAGGTGCTGTATATGGCCACTCCGGTTAGAGCACGTCGGTGTGGCAAGGGAAACAAGGCGGGGCGCACACTAGCTAACCTGTTGAAAGCTGACAGACGCCGAACCCTAATTACCAGCATTATATGGAGCGACGGCACAGTACGAACAAGTGAGGAAGATATTAATCGGGAGTTTGCCCTTTTTTATAAAGAACTCTATGCCAATCGTGACTTAAAAAACCCACACAGATATGCAAAGGTATTTAGATAGCATAACGCTTCCAAAATTGATTGCGGAGTATAAACTACAGCTAGACCAACCCCTTACGATTGAGGAAATTAAGGAAGCAATCAAATCTTTGGCTAACGGAAAAGCTCCTGGCTCAGACGGTCTGGGAATCGAATTGTACAAGGAGCTAAGCGAAGAACTCGCCCCAATATTGCTGTCCATGTGGGAAGAGGCCACGGAGATAGGAACACTGCCACCATCCATGAGAGAGGCTATAATCACGGTACTCCCTAAGCCCAGATGTCCCCCTAGCGAGATGTCCTCATATAGGCCTCTATCCTTTATAAATTGTGATGCTAAGATATTCGCGAAGATCCTGGCCAATAGACTCCTGCCACACATGCCGGCACTAGTGCACCCTGACCAGTGCGGGTTCATCCCCACTAGATCCACGCTTAATCTGCGTAGGCCGTTTGGCGTAATGGCCCAAATCAAACCGGAGGGCCAGGCGGTAGCTGTGTCCCTAGATGCCGAAAAGGCGTTTGATTCTGTGTCATGGACATACCTGTTCACGGTGCTTGGTAAGTTCGGACTGGGCCCCAGCTTTTTGAACTATGTCAAAGTGCTGTACACTAACCCGGGGGCCAGAGTGTTAACTAACCATACTATGTCAGACTGGTTTGAGTTGAAGAGGGGTACTAGACATGGCTGCCCATTCTCCCCCATACTGTTCGCTCTCACTATGGAACCAGCTGCGGCAGCTATTAGAGAACATCAGGAACAGAGGGGTATATGGATGGCGGGCCTTACTCAATCGATATCCCTGTACGCAGATGACACCCTATTGTACATTAGAGAACCTGACACACACCTGGGTCCAGTAATGGACGAAATGCACAAATTCGCTTCATACTCAGGATACAAGACTAATCGATCTAAGTCCGAAATCTTCCCCCTGTCCCCTGCTTCCAACTGCCCACACAATACACATGGTCTAAAGTGGTCCCCAGATAAGATTAGATACTTAGGGGTTATAGTTACTGGAGACAGAACTTCTCTATTTTTGAACAACCATGATTCCCTGCTGACTGCCATTGCCACTAGGCTCCGCTTCTAGGCCAAACTCCCCATTTCACTCATAGGCCGGGTAGCCATATTAAAAATGGTCATCCTTCCTAAGCTGCTATACATATTTACCAACATTCCGATCTGGCCTGGCAGAAGGTTTTTCGACACCCTTAGGTCCCTGGCGGTGGAGTTTATCTGGTGCGGGGGGCGGCTAGGATGAAGTGGGAGAAAATGGTGGAGCCATACAATAAAGGGGTCATAGCGGCTCCCGACTTTGAATTATATTATTTGGTTGCACAAGCCCAATTTGCTAAGCACTGGTATGACGAACACGACACCTCACCCCACATCTGTCTTGAAAGACATGCAGCGCGCCTGACCGACATAAGGTCAGTCATTTTTAAGGTTAAACATAGGGACAAGTGCCCATTCGATCCAGTTAGTGCGACGGCTCAGGCATGGTTCAAGATCTTCCGAAGACTGGGGGTAAAGACGCCTTATTATGCTGAGGCCCCTTTCTGGAACTTTCCAGGCATAACACCCACATACGATCCAGGTATACAAAATAAATGGGACCCAGATGAAGAATTTAAAATTAAAGACATATTTCCCAATGGGAAATTTATAACGCTGGAGGAATTCAGGACGGGGATGGGGAGGGATCAGCTGATGATTCTGCAATTTTATAGAATGAGATTGGCTTTTAAGGGCCGTTGGCCAACGTTCCCAGATGAGCCCCCACCACACCCATGTCTATTAACCCTTTCAACCCAGGCTGGATTTAGCATCTCGGGACTATATGTGGCTGTGCAGACCAGTACCCCAACATTAAATGTAATGAAGGCCTCCTGGGAGACAGATCTGGGTGAGGATATAACGGATAGACAATGGGAACGGTACTGCGAAATGACCAAGAAAGTATCCATGAATGCCAGCCTCCGGTTGATCCAGTTTAAGATGCTGAACAAACTACACTATACCCCTCAGAAGGTGGCGAGGTTTAACAATGGGTCTGGGGCGTGTCCAAAGTGCGGGTCCTCTTGTGCTTGCTTTTTGGGGCGAGGTGGCGAATATCCTGGAGGTGACTCAAATACCTGCAGACCTCACACCGCGAAAATACTTGTTTGGGGACATTGGTAAACAATCAGAGATGACAAGGAGACTCTTTAATATTACATGCGCAGTGGCGAAAAAGTGTATATTGCAAAAATGGAAGAGTGCACAGGCACCGAGAGTGAATCACTTCCTTAAAGAATTGATGTATGTAAATGAGTGTGAAGAATACTATATATTGACTATCCCGAATCCAAGCAAACCGAAAAATATATGGGCCCTGTTTAGAGTGTATTTTAGCGAAGCTAACTCGAACAGTAATAGCCCGGTAGGGCCAAGTACTCCATTAAATCAGAAAAATAATGCTTATGCTGTAATGTTACCTAACTGAAAGCTGATGTTTCGAAGATATCCTATTTATGTTCTTGTTGCAATGGCATGTACCACAATCATTAAATAAAGTTTAAAAAAAAAAAAACCTTGGATACACCCTTGACTCTGACCTAACACTCTCGCGCCAAGTCAACAACGTCTCAAAGTCCTGCCACTACCACCCTAAAACTCTTAGGCGCATCTTTCCATATCTCTCCTTTCCCAACAGACTCTCCGCGGTCCAATCATTTGTTATATTAAGACTGGACTACGCAAAACGCCCTCTCCTCGGAGTCCATGCTTACCAACTGAATAAACTTCAAAGGGCCCAAAACGCTGCAGCCAAACTGCTACTTGCGCTTGGCCCGAGAGACCACATCTCCCCAGCCCTTAAGACTCTGCACTGGCTTCCAGTGGCCCGAAGGGTGACTTTCAAAACCTTATGCATTTCTCATCGAGCATTGCATAAAACCGGACCTCAATATCTTCAAGGCAAGCTAAAACCCTATCACCCTCCACATCCTCACCCTATCACCCTCCACGTCCTCTAAGATTGAGCTCAGCCGGCCTCCTAGTCATACCTAAAACAAACTCAGTCAGGTTAGGCGGATCATCATTCTCAGCCTTTCCCCCCACGCTGTGGAACGCACTCCCACCCCACATCCGACTAACTGAAGATATAATGTGCTTCTGCAAACTACTGAAAACTTGGCTCTTCCCCTAAAACCAACCCGTACGCAAACTAACCCAAACAGAATCACAGCAGCTCAAGTACACCAATCCAACAAACTACTAGATCCTGAATAACAATAAGACAAATAACAATACAACATCAAGATCCATGTGAGAAATCGACAACTAATAACCGCCAATGTAAACTAAAAGGACAAACAGAATAGAACGAGTAAAGTAGACCAAAGCAGTGAAGTGGATAAAAAGAATAAATTGTACGAAAACAGTAATGAAGTTTAAATTAATGAAATGGATGTAATGATGTCATGATGCATACCCCCGGGCATACAGACCACGTCCATCAGCCCCGGGAGCAGGCATCATGTTGCCTTGAGAAAACCCAGCAACCCCTGCTAGGGGCTGTCTGGGTTCAGTCCTGGCGCATATGGCACTAGGCTCATATGGGACATCAGTCCTGGCGCCGTAGGCGCCAGGCTCATAGGTGCACACTTACCTGATGCAGACCATGCTGCAAGAAGATCCAAGCCCATATGAGGCCTGGAAGGGACTACTTTACCTTAGGGACTATTTTGTTACTCAGGTGTGGTCAGGGAGGAATACCTACCTGGGACTACTTTGGAGGCTATTTAAACCACGCCCGAAGAGCAGCACACGCTTCGCGTTATTCTGCATCCAGCAGCATAATGTTCACCGTGCCAACAGCAGCATCCAGCCTTCTGCCACGCCCGACTCGAACCTGGAGCAACTAGAAAGAAGGAAAGAAGCAAAGGTTAGAACAAGAGTATTACCTGATTTCTTACCTGATCCCGGATTCATTGCATCTTCAAACCAGAGGAAAGACTTTGTTTTAAACGCGTCTCATCGCCAGCAGCAGCGCCGCGCCATACTCACCGTTCCACGCAGCATCTCTTCGATCCGGCGCTGTCTCCATCGTTACATCGCCGAATCCCGGCACCTAAGGGGGACAAGAAACAACAAGGTGAGCAGAGAGAACAGACAGAGACAATCTCTTTAGCCGCCATATGCTTACCTGATTTTACCGCCAGAGGTATTATTCATCAGCACGCCACATCTTTTTATGCCGCACCTGTAAGAAAAGGAGAAAGCAGCAAGTTTAACCTTTGGCATTATTTACCAGACAGTGTTGGGTAACACAGACTTTTACCGGAGCGCTTTCAGCTGTCAATCTTCTTATTGGGTCAAAGCTGCAAGATAAAAAGAGGAATTGGACAGGAGTGAATTCCAGACATTTTGAACTCTTACGAACTATATATTTACGGCTCTTCGCCAGGACCTTTTGCAGTCAGGATTCGTCTTCAACACGCCCCTGCGTACTTCGCAGGATGGAGGGCTCATCCTTCAAGAATATAAGGTGAGATTGCTCAGAGGGCACTTCAGGGGTGATTAGTGGGGAGGACAGTGGGGGTGCTATCACTTGAATCCACGAGTGGCTAAATCCATCTCTCCACTTGTAGGAGAATATTTCTACGGGTCAAGCAGACAAGATTAGGAGGGCAGATCCAGTCAGTCATCGCTTCACTACGCATCACATGGGTGGAGGCCGCAGCAGTCCGGGTCCGACCGACGCCCCTGTGGGAGCCAGGTGAGTGTAACAGAACGCGAAGCCTAACTACAAATCCCCACCCGGGCGTTATGGAAACCTCCGAAACCGACCAACTGGCCCAACTATTGGGGGAACTTAGGGCGGAAGTGCACTCTGCTCGCCAAGAGACTAATGCCCTCAGAAGAGAACTAATTGTATCGAAGGAGCGCACAGATGATCTTGCTAGACAACTGCTGCAAAACCAAGCTGGACAAACACCCCTACCTCGGTTTGGGTGGAATCCAGTCCCAGTTTCATCAAGCAATCCTGTGCAAGTGATTTTACCAAAAAATATTCCGTTAGCTCCACCCAAACGCTTTGCTGGGGACCCCAAGAGGTTCGCCGTGTTCATGAACCAATGCCGCTTGCACTTTTTATGCAGACAGGGAGCCTTTCCAAACGACCAAGCTAAAGTAGCCTTTGTATTATCATATCTTAGTGGCAGCGCAGCGGATTGGTCCATTCCGCTAGTCAACCAGGATGACCCTCTTCTCCGGGATTTTCAGGGTTTTCAAATAAGTATGGAAAGACTATTCGCCAGACATCCACAGGGACAATCCCTGGATAACAAACTCTTATCCTTACAACAGGGTAACCAGGATCTGCTAACCTATATCGCAACCTTCAATAGATTGGTGGTGGAAACCGGATGGCCTGAGGAAAAACGAATTACATTGTTTCATCGTGGACTTCGGGGAGAACTTAAAGACGTCTTGGCTCAAGTTGTGAACCCACCTCAGGATTGCGCAGAGTTTATAGACTTAGTGATCCAGCTGGATCATCAACTCCAGAATAGAAAGGCTGATCGAGCTAAGTTCGAAAATCGGGTATTGGTTAAATCCAACGTTGCCTCCAAAGGAAAAGATGCATCAGAACCTATGCAAATCGGGGGGGGGTCAAAGGACCGTTAACTGAAAAGGAAAGGGAAAGAGGAAGACAGATGCAATTGTGTCTGTACTGTGTAACCTCAGGACATTTCCTATGGGATTGCCCTATAAAACCACCCAAGAAGGTGGTAGGAGTTGCTGATAAAAGCCCAAAAGAGCCTGATTCGTAAAACGACCACGCCCGACAAGCGTAGAGGTCCGCTTGCCGAGCTTGAAGAAGAACACTCAGACCTTGCATCTGATCATACCAATGGTCCTAATAGATCCTAGACAACCCTCATGTATGCACGCAGTAAGGGCATACATTGATAGCGGGGCCGTAGGGAACTATATGGACCACAAATTGGCTTCAAGGATGAATCTACCTCTTTGCAAAAAGACCACTTTGGATGTCATCACCACAGTCGATGGAACTGAAATTGCCTCTGGGCCTGTAACTCATTCCACTACAGAGATAACAGTGTTGGGTCAAGATGGGCATCGAGAGACTATTGTGTTTGATTTAATCAAAGCCCCGCTGTTTCAAATAATACTGGGGATGCCATGGTTGGAAACACATAATCCTTGTATTGAATGGCGAGAGAAGAGAATAACCTTCCCGGATTGTGCACACACCTGTTACCCAGAGAAAACCCCGAAGAAAGGCCTGGCCACAGTCATAAACCCAATCGTGCAGTTACCTCAGGAGTATCAAGAATTTTAGGATGTTTTTCAAAAATAACAGGCCAATACATTACCACCTCACAGATCGTACGATTGTCAAATTGACCTCTTACCCGGTGCACAACCTCCGTGCAGTAGGATCTACACCCTTACGGAACCCGAAAATCTTCACCTACGACAATACTTGGACCAATACCTTGCTAATGGCTTCATTCGTCAATCCAAGTCTCCTGCATCCTCAGCTTTATTCTTCGTGCCTAAAAAGGATGGTGACCTTAGAACGTGCATAGGCTACCGCGCATTAAATAAGATTACGGTAAAAAACCGGTACCCATTGCCTCTGATCCCCGAATTATTAGACCAAGTAAACGATGCTTGTATCTACACTAAGTTAGATCTCCGAGGGGCATATCATCTGGTACGTGTAAAGAAAGGTGACGAATGGAAGACGGCCTTTCGCACCAAGTACGGATTATTCGAGTATCAGGTGATGCCCTTCGGGTTGTGCAATGCACCAGAGGCCTTCCAGTATTTTATGAACGATGTCCTTTGTGAACTCATTGACGTCTGTGTTGTCGTATACATAGACGATATTCTAGTGTACTCCTCCTCAGAATCAGACCATGTTAAGCACGTACGTGCAGTCCTTGAGTAACTACGCCAGCACAAGTTATATGCAAAATTGGAAAAAAATGTTTTTCATGTTACGGAAGTTGAATTCCTTGGATTTATCCTGACGCCAAAAGGAGTCCGAATGGACTCACGAAAGGTGGACGCAACTCTCAAGTGGCCATCACCTAGTTCAGTTAATGGGGTACACAAAGCATGCTCGGATTTGCCAATTTCTACCGCAGATTCATTCCGGACTTCTCACAAGTTGTACATCCCATCACAGCACTTTTGCGAAAGAACAAACACTTCTTGTGGACCGAAAAGGCTGAAAAGGCCTTCCAAGAGCTGAAAGCGAAATTCACGTCTGCACCTGTCTTAAGGCATCCACTGTAACGCTCACCTGGTTCCCACGGGGGCGCTGGTCTAGTCTGGATTGCTGTGGCCTCTTCTAGCGTGATGCGCAGGACCCGGAACACCGATTGGACAGGACCTTCAAATAGTGCTTGCCTGGCCCATAGGAATATCCTTCTGCAGATGAGATAGGGGATTAACAGTCTGCAGAATAGTGTGCTAGCTTCCCTTTTCCCCCTTCGTTCCTCTCTAACTTCCTCCAAACCCCGGTTTAAGCTCACCTTATGGTTTGGAAGGATGAACTCTCTTGGTGCAGGGGCGCGCGTTCGTCCAGTTACTTCACTGGTTTTCAGAATGGCGCTGGCAAAATCCACTTGACTTTCCTGAGCGATGCGCCGTAAGTATGAAAGTTCAAAGTTCAAGTGAGGCCCCCTTTATGTTGACTTTCTAACCTGTGATCTGTCCTTTATTTCAGGTGCAGAATGAAGGCGATGTGTCGAGGGGTTAAACTGCCGAGGTGAGTAGTGATGAGGCCGATCCCTCTAAATGTCCTTATCATTCCCCAGAAATGTCTCTTGTCCTTTCCCCATAGGGGCCGGGGTACGGTACCTGCCAACAGGGCGGCGCCGACCCGAAATGTGGAAGAAAAGCCGTTAAGTATTATGGCTGTTAATCAGGCTTTCCTTCTGTGTTCCTTCTGCTCACCTTTTGTTTCTTCCTCTCTCCCCTAGGTGCAGAGATGTGGCGTCCGATGCTGACAGCCGCGATGGAGCCGGGTGATCTCTCGAGGACAGGTGAGTGAAGCGTGGCGCTGCAGCGAGCAACGCAATGCTTTTAAATGGAAGTCTTTCTTCAGGGATGCTGGCGAGAAGATTCCGGATGCAGGTAAGAAGTTTGAAATAGTCCTTGGTTTTCACCTTTCTCTTCTCTGCCTTCCTTGCAGGTCTTCCAGGTTCGAGGCGGGCGTGGCTGGAGTTCAGGAGCAGGAGCAGACACGGTGAGCGTTAAGCTGCAGGAAGCAGAACAACGCGAAGCATGAGCTGCTGTCTGGGCGTGGCTTAAATAGCCTCCAAAGAAGTCCCAGGTATGTATCCTTCCCCAACTAGGTATGTATCCTTCCCTGGCCACGCCCGAGTGAAAAAATAGTCCCTATGAAAAAATAGTCCCTTTCAGGTCTCAGGGAGGCCTGAAGCGTGCAGCATGGTCTGCATCAGGTAAGTGCACAAAACACCTCCCTTTATGAGCCTGGCGCCTATGGCGCCAGGACTGATGTCCAACATGAGCCTGGCGCCAAAGGCGCCAGGACTGAGTCCAAAGAGCCCCTATAAGGTGCCGCTGGGCTTTTACCCGAGGGCATGATGCCTGCTTCCGGATGAACTGGGCCTGGCCTGGTGCTCCGGGGGTAGGCATCATGACATCCACGCCCAGAGCTTCCATACATAGTGGAAACTGATGCATCCAGTTTAGCCATGGGAGCTGTCCTGTCCCAGAAGGATCCTGAAACTGGTCAACTTCACCCAGTGGCTTTTTCGTCCAGAAAGTTCTCAGCACCCGAGTTAAACTATGCGGTTACCGATAAAGAGTTATTAGCCACCAAATCCGCCTTTAAGGCTTGGCGACACTATCTTCTTGGTGCCAGGCATACCATTACTGTAATCACCGATCACCGGAACTTGCAGCATCTAAAAACAGCCAAAGCCCAATCATCGCGCCAACTTCGATGGGCATTGTTCTTTGCCGAATTCGATTTTGTGATCACTTATCGACCAGGCTGTAAAAATGGCAAGGCAGATGCCTTATCCCGAATAGGAATGGAAGAAGAATATGCGAACCCGGAGCCGGTGCCTATAATTTCTGAACAAAGAATTCTTGGCATAACTACTTTACAGACACTAGAAGAAATTCATTTAAAAATCCAATAACTCTTCGATCCAGCAGCCCTGCAGGACTTGGTAAAGAAAGGCCCGGATTACTCAGTCATCAATGATCTACCCTACTATCAAGGACGACTATTTCTACCACATAAGGAATTACAGGAACTTGTCATCTCCAATTATCATGATACCCTGATGGAAGGTCACCCAGATATCGCAAAAACCAAAGCTAAAATTAAGAGACAATTCTGGTGGCCCACCTGGCGAAAAGATATGAAGTAATTTGTGATGTCTTGCGGCATTTGCGCCCAAAACAAAAGTCAGAAGAAAAACCAGCTGTCCTTTTACAACCTTTGGATATTCCACCTACACCATGGCACACCTTGTCTTTAGACTTTATTACTGATCTACCTCCATGTAATGGATTTAACACCATTCTAGTTATCGTGTATCTTTTTTCCAAGATTGCCCACTTTATTCCTTTGAAGGGATTACCTTCTGCTTCAATTCTGGCCAAGGAGTTCCTCGAAAACATCATTCGAATACATGGGTTTCCTTCCGTATTGGTCTCTGACCGAGGTAGTCAATTCATTTCACATTTTTGGAAGAAATGTTGCCAATTGGCGCAAATCGACGTAAGGTTATCAACGAGTCACCATCCCCAGAACGATGGTCAGACGGAGAGGACCAACCAGACCCTTGAACATTACCTACGTTGCATGCTTCACCAGACTGAAAGTAATTGGAAAGATATTTTATGGATTTCTGAATATGCATACAATAACTCTGTACATTCAGGAACCGGACAAAGCCCCTTTTATACCATATATGGACACCACCCTCGAACCTCAGAACTCGATTCGCCTCAGCACTTAGAAATGCCCGCAGTTAGTCATTTGCATTCTACTATTACACAAGCCTTCAAGGAAGCAACAGAACATTTGAAGCAAGCAAAAGAGAAATACAAGAAAAATGCTGATCTACATAGAAGTGAAACTCCACAGTACCAAATTGGAGATCAGGTTTGGCTAGCTACAAAACACATACCTCTGAAAGGAACTCAGACTTTTAATCCTAGATATTTGGGACCTTACACCATTAAGGCCATTATTAACACGGTGGCCGTCAAACTGGAATTACCCTCCAATATGCGAATTCATCCTGTCTATCATGTTTCACTTTTAAAACCAGTTCAACCAGGAACAAGATTAACCAAACCACCAGATCCTATCTTGACAGATGGAGAACCTGAATTCGAGGTGAAAAACATCCTGCACATCATTCAAATACATGGGTTTCCTTCCGTATTGGTCTCTGACCGAGGTAGTCAATTCATTTCACATTTTTGGAAGAAATGTTGCCAATTGGCGCAAATCGACGTAAGGTTATCAACCAGTCACCATCCCCAGACCGATGGTCAGACGGAGAGGACCAACCAGACCCTTGAACATTACCTACGTTGCATGCTTCACCAGACTGAAAGTAATTGGAAAGATATTTTATGGATTTCCGAATATGCATACAATAACTCTGTACATTCAGGAACCGGACAAAGCCCCTTTTATACCATATATGGACACCACCCTCGAACCTCAGAACTCGATTCGCATCAGCACTTAGAAATGCCCGCAGTTAGTCATTTGCATTCTACTATTACACAAGCCTTCAAGGAAGCAACAGAACATTTGAAGCAAGCAAAAGAGAAATACAAGAAAAATGCTGATCTACATAGAAGTGAAACTCCACAGTACCAACTTGGAGATCAGGTTTGGCTAGCTACAAAACACATACCTCTGAAAGGAACTCAGACTTTTAATCCTAGATATTTGGAACCTTACACCATTAAGGCCATTGAACTGGAATTACCCTCCAATATGCGAATTCATCCTGTCTTTCATGTTTCACTTTTAAAACCAGTTCAACCAGGAACAAGATTAACCAAACCACCAGATCCTATCTTGATAGATGGAGAACCTGAATTCGAGGTGAAAAACATCCTGGACTCCAAGGTGGTTAAATCAAAACTTTTTTACTTAATCGTTTGGAAAGGTTACGGACCACAGGAAAGGTCATGGGAGCCTAGTGACCACTTTCATGCACCTCGATTAGTGAAGAGATTCCATCGGGACTTCCCAGACAAACCAGGACCAAGGGGAAGAACGACTTTAGGAGGGGCCTTGAGGGGGAGTGCTGTCATGATGCATACCCCCGGGCATCCAGACCACGTCCATCAGCCCCGGGAGCAGGCATCATGTTGCCTTGAGAAAACCCAGCAACCTCTGCTAGGGGCTGTCTGGGTTCAGTCCTGGCGCCTATGGCGCCCGGCTCATATGGGACATCAGTCCTGGCGCCGTAGGCGCCAGGCTCATAGGTGCACACTTACCTGATGCAGACCATGCTGCAAGAAGATCCAAGCCCATGTGAGGCCTGGAAAGGACTACTTTACCTTAGGGACTATTTTGTTACTCGGGTGTGGTCGGGGAGGAATACCTACCTGGGACTACTTTGGAGGCTATTCAAACCACGCCCGAAGAGCAGCACACGCTTCGCATTATTCTGCATCCAGCAGCGTAACGTTCACCGATCCAGCAGCAGCAACCAGCCTTCTGCCACGCCCGCCTCGAACCTGGAGCACCTAGAAAGAAGGAAAGAAGCAAAGGTTAGAACAAGAGTATTACTTGATTTCTTACCTGATCCCGGATTCCTCAAATCTTCAAACCAGAGGAAAGACTTTGTTTTAAACGCGTCGCATCGCCAGCAGCAGTGCCGCGCCATACTCACCGTTCCACGCAGCATCTGTTCGATCCAGCGCTGTCTACATCATTACATCGCCGAATCCCGGCACCTAAGGGGGACAAGAAACAACAAGGTGAGCAGAGAAAACAGACAGAGACAATCTCTTTAGCCGCCATATGCTTACCTGATTTTACCGCCGGAGGTATTATTCATCAGCACGACACATCTTATGCCGCTGTTACGCTCACCTGGCTCCCAAAGAGGCGTCGATCGGAACTGGACAGCTGCGGTCTCCACCAATGTGACGCGTAGGGCTGAGATGACGGACTGGACTGGCCCACCTAGCTTCGTTTGCTTGGCCCGTAGGAATATTCTTCTGAAAATGGAGAAAGGGAATTAACCACCCGTGGAGTTGAGCGTAAATCCCCCCACCCCAGCCGTTCTCCCCACTGATCGCCTTTGATGTCCCCTCTTATAGTCTCACCTGATGGTTTGAAAAGATGAGCTCTCCATCCTGCATTGAGCGCAGGGGCGCATTGATAACCAGTTGCTTCACTTGTTCGAAGGAATTGGTGAGTTTCTAGAACAATATTGACTCCGAGATTCCCGGCAAGACGCCGTAAGTATAAAGTTCGTAAGAGTTCAAATGCCTGACTTTCACTCTTGTCCTATTCCTTGCAGGTTGCAGCTTGACCCTAATGAAGAGTTCCTCGTGGCAACCGGTAGTATTCTGGTAAGGATTTGTATTTTCCAACACAGTTCGATAAAATAATGTCAATATGTAACATGTTGCTTTCTCCCTTATTCAGGCGCTGAGAGAAAGTATGAAGTCTTGGGGAATAATACCTCCGGCGGTAAAATCAGGTAAGTCTATTGTGGTGAGGAGGGTTCCCCTTGTTAGTCCCTTTGTTTCACCTTGCTGTCCTTTTGTTCCCCTTAGGGGCCAGGGTTCGGAAAAGATGCAGTGGAAGCTGCGCCGACCCGTGAAGAGTAATAGTACCCCCGGTGGTGAAATCAGGTAAGTCTAAGGGGTTAACTAATATTCCTCTGTGTATTCCCTTGGCTCACCTTGCTGTTCTTGTCTTCTCCTTAGGTGCCGGAGTGCGGCGGGAACATGCAGGAGGATGCAGTGGAATGTGAAGATGCTGCGGTGAGTTCAACGCGGCGCTGCAGCAGGCGAGGCAATGCGCATCAAATAACTTTTTCTTCCAGCTCGAAGGCGCAATGGATCGGGAATTCAGGTAAGGATTAAAGGTATTGCTCTTGTTCTAACCTTTTCTCCTTCTTTCTCCCTGTTTCTAGGAGCTCCAAACTTGAGGCGGGCGTGGCAGAAGGCTGGATGCAGACTTGCAGGCACGGTGAGCGTTACGCTGCTGGATGCAGAATAACGCGAAGCGTGTGCTGCTCTTCGGGCGTGGTTTAAATAGCCTCCAAAGTAGTCCCAGGTAAGTATTCCTCCCCAGCCCTGCCCAAGTAAAAAATATGCCCTAAGTAAAGTAGTCCCTTCCAAGCCTCTTTTGGCTTGGAGCTTTTGCAGCATGGTCTGCATCAGGTAAGTTTGCAGCATGGTCTGCATCAGGTAAGATTTAATCTATGAGCCTGGCGCCTATGGCACCAGGACTGACTCTCCATATGAGCCTGGCGCCATAGGCTCCAGGACTGGACCCAAATAGCCCCTAGCAGGGGTTGCTGGGCTTGCTTAGGATAACTTGATGCCTGCTTCCGGGGTTGCTGGATGTGGTCTGGGTCCCCGGGGGTAGGCATCATGACAGCACTCCCCCCCAAGGACCCTCCTAAAGTGGTTCTTTCCTGTGGTGTCGGTTTGTCTGGGAACTTTCGGTGGAATGTTTTCACCAATCGGGGTGCATGAACATGGTCACAAGGTTCCCATGACCTTTCCTGTGGTCCGTAATCTTTCCAGTTGATTAAAATAAAAGAGTTTTGACTTTATCAGCTTGGAGTCCAGGATGTTCTTAACTTCAAATTCGGGTTCTCTGTCTACAAGGATAGGGTCTGGTGTCTTGGTTAGTCTTGTCCCTGGTTGCACTGGCTTCAAAAGTGACACATGAAAGATGGGGTGAATTTGCATATTAGCAGGTAAGTCCAACTTGACAGCCACCGGGTTGATAATGGCCTTAATAGAGTACGGTCCCAAATATCTGGGGTTAAAGGTCCATGTTCCCTTTAGAGGTATATGTTTTGTGGCTAACCATACTTGGTCCCCTATCTGGTATTGTGGAGTATCACTTCTATGCCGATCAGCATCTTTCTTGTATTTTTCTTTCGCCTGTTTTAAATGTGTAGTTGCTTCCTTGAAGGCTTGTGTAATCGTAGCGTGCAGATGGTCCACTGTGGGCATTTCTAAGTGTTGGGGTGAGTCAAGGTCTGAGGTTCGAGGATGGTGCCCATATAAGGTCTAAAAGGGGCTTTGTCCAGTTCCAGAGTGTACTGAATTATTGCATGCATATTCGGCGATCCAAAGAATGTCTTTCCAATTACTCTCAGTCTGATGTAACATACAACGCAGGTATTGTTCGAGAGTCTGGTTGGTCCTCTCCGTTTGACCATCGGTCTGGGGGTGGTGACTGGTCGATATCCTCAAATCGATTTGCGCCAATTGACAGCATTTTTTCCAAAAATGTGAAATGAATTGACTGCCCCGGTCAGAGACCAATATGGACGGAAATCGGTGTATGCGAACAATGTTTTCGAGGAGCTCCTTGCCCAGGATTGAAGCTGAAGGTAATCCCTTTAAAGGAATAAAGTGGGCCATCTTGGAAAAAAGATCCACAATAACTAGAATGGTGTTAAATCCAATGCATGGGGGTAGATCAGTAATAAAGTATAACAATAAGGTGTGCCATGGTGTAGGCGGAATGTCTAAAGGTTGTAAGAGTCCAGCTGGTTTTTTCTTTTGACTTTTGTTTTGGGCGCAAATGCCACAAGACATCACAAATGATTTAATATCCTTTCGCCAGGTGGGCCACCAGAATTGTCTTTTAATTTTAGCTTCAGTTTTTGCAATACCTGGGTGCCCCTCCATTAGGGTATCATGATAACGGGAAATGACTAGCTCTTGTAGTTCCTTGTGTGGCAGAAATAGCCGCCCTTGGTAATAAGGCAGACCATTGGTGACAGAGTAGTCCGGGCCTTTCTTTACCCAGTCCTGCAGGGCTGTAGGATCAAAGAGTTGCTGGATCTTTACCTGAATGTCCTCTAGTGTCTGTAGAGTAGTCATGACAAGAATCCTTTGTTCGGAAATTATAGGTACTGGTTCTGGGTTCACTTCTGCCTCTCCCATCCCAATTCGGGATAAGGCGTCTGCTTTACCATTCTTACAACCTGGTCAATAGGTTATCATGAAATCGAACTCGGCAAAGAACAATGCCCATCGGAGTTGACGTGACGATTGGGCCTTGGCTGTTTTTAAATACTGTAAGTTCCGGTGATCAGTGATCACAGTAATGGTATGCCTGGCACCGAGAAGATAGTGCCGCCAAGCCTTGAAGGCGGATTTAATGGCTAATAACTCCTTGTCGGTAACCGCATAGTTTAACTCGGGTGCCGAGAACTTTCTGGACCAAAATGCTACTGGGTGAAGCTGGCCAGTTTCAGGGTCCTTTTGAGACAGGACAGCTCCCATGGCTAGACTGGATGCATCAATTTCCACTATGTATGGAAGTTCAGGGCGCGGCTGCTTTAGCACAGGTGCAGACGTGAATTTCGCTTTCAGCTCTTGGAAGGCTTTTTCAGCTTCTTCAGTCCACATAAAACATTTATTTTTTCGCAAGAGTGCTGTGATGGGATGTACGACATGTGAAAAATCTGGGATGAATCTGCGGTATAAATTGGCAAAGCCGAGCATGCTTTGTACTCCTTTAACTAAACTTGGTGATGGCCACTTAAGGATTGCGTCCACCTTTCGTGAGTCCATTCGGACTCCCTTTGGGGTCAGGATAAACCCAATGAATTCAACTTCTGTGGCATGAAAAACACATTTTTCTAGTTTTGCATATAGTTTGTGCTGGCGCAATTTCTCAAGGACTGCTCGGACGTGCTTCACATGGTCAGATTCTGAAGAGGAGTATACTAGAATATCATCGATATACACGACAACACAAACGTCAATGAGTTCACGAAGGACATCGTTCATGAAGTATTGGAAGGCTGCTGGTGCATTGCACAACGCGAAAGGCATCACCTGGTATTCGAATAACCCATACTTAGTGCGGAAAGCAGTCTTCCATTCGTCGCCCTCTTTTACACGTACCAGATGGTATGCCCCCCAGAGATCTAATTCAGTGTATATACAAGCGTCCTTCACTTGGTCTAGTAGTTCAGGGATCAGAGGCAATGGGTACCGGTTCTTAACAGTTATCTGGTTCAATGTGAGCACCGGCGTACGAGATTATCCTCTCGAGCCCAAACATTCACATTGTGTGATGCAAAACGGTAAACCCTGCCACTTTTCTGACAGAAGTATGTACAGGCGCAGATTTTTTAAATAAATGACTCTGCCACATGTGAAGGGGAGGAGGGTGACATTCCTAAAGCAAGGGATAGCCCATTGGAGGAGGGGGAGGTACTGTTTGTTGACGGGTCAGTGACAATTGATCAAGAGACAGGACAAAGGCACACAGGCACGGCAGAATAGTGCCTCAAAGGAGGTGAATATGAAACACTAGTGATGAAGACTACCCATGCATTACTCGACCCAAGCAGCAGAGCGTGTGGTGCTCTTCAAAGCACTACATGCATCACAAGGTTGCCACATCACCATCTATACGGACTCGGCATACGTCATTACAACAATGCATGCTGGGTTGTCACGATGGAAAAGGAGTGATTTCCGGAGAGCAGACGCTTTCCCAGTACAACATGCCGCATTGCTAGATACATTGATTTCCACATTGTCACAAACCTCTGTGGTGGCAGTGTCAAATGTGCCGCCCATACCAATAACACAGATGAAATTTCATTGGGAAACACAGTGGCAGATGATGCAGCCAAAATGGTAGCCTATCTTCCTGTCCCAGTAATTTCCGCATATGTCCTGATGACACCAACACACGATTATCAAGACATACCGTATACAGCATTTCCTGTTGCACAGCTCATTGAGCTGCAAAGCAAAGCGCCAAGTAAACAAAAGGAAATGTGGTCCAAAAGAGGGTGTAAACAGTCCCCGGAAGATTTGTTATGGCGCCAGGAATGCTCTGGTAAAGCAGTCATGCCATATAAATTGCTAGCAATAGCTTTTGACCAAGTTTATCACCCGACCCACAGCTCAAAACAACACATTGCAGCAGACATACAGGAGGATTGGTTCGTCCCCAAATCTTCAGGAGCACCTCACACACATGATCGTACATTGCACCACGTGTCAACATTTTAGCACAGGCATGATGCTCCAGAGCTTACGAGGCACCTTGCCCCGCCCTATAGGGCCGTTCTGCAAGCAACACATAGATAATGCTGACATGGGGGAAAAATGCAATGGGTCACGGTACTTGATCGTTGTGGTTTGCCCCTTTTCACAGTGAGTCGAGGCAGGTCCTTGTGCACACCCAGATGCCAAATGTGCTGCTAAATTCCTTGTCCATAAAGTTTTCCCCCGATGCAGTGTGTGCGATATGTAAAGGTCAGATAATGCACACATTTTTTCAAAGAACTCTTCAAAGAGATGACAGCGCTACTTGGCATTAAGCACCGGATGTGTTCAATTTACCACCACCAAGCCAATGGCGTTGTGGAGAGGATCAACTGTCTGCTCAAGAGCAAGGTATCTATCATCTATCACCCCATGAGGTGGTAACTGGTTGGCGCATAAACCGACCCATATCCCTGGTCAGGAGAGCATCAGATGCCCATAAGGCCGCAGCGGTCCTATGTGAGGAATCTGAAGAGTATTTAACAACCCTAACGTGTACCATTAAATCCATCTCACGACAAATTGCACTGCCCCGGACAGAGGACACTACCACTCACACAGCAGTGGCATACTCCAAGCCTACCCAACCGCTCCTGCCTGACAAATAATCTACGTGCATAGTTTTGTCAGAAAATGGAACAACCCTAGATTTCATGGCCCATACGAGGTCATTTTCTCAACCCCTCTTGTTGTAAAAGTAAAGAGGCTCTGCTACTGGATACATCTTTCAGATGTACGTAGGGCACCCCCAACCAACACACAACCACCGTGAGTGCGTCCACATGTCCCTGCTCTCCCACCTCAGTTCCAATTACCAAGACAGCTCTTATAGTAAACTAAATAACTGCAAAATATTATCAAGTATATAATAAAGAGAGAATAACACAAACCTGTTATTAAATCAAACATTCATAACATTATTTATCTTTCTTTTCTTCCTCTCTTTCTTTTTCTATTTCTCTCCATCTCTCTCTCATTCCACTCTTCTGTCCCCTCTTTTCCATCCTTTTGTGTGCATTATTTTTACCTTTCACGAAGAAGACAATGGAACCAGCATCATCGGATACATCTATTTACACTAGAATCCTTTTTTGCTACCAAACTTTCCCTAGATGTTCCTATTCACATACATGTGGATTGCATTTGAGTGCACCACTATTTGCTAGTTTGATGTTTGCACTAGCAATCTACTGGGGAGCTTATTTTATAATGGGAGCTTGTATAAAAGAGGGGGTAGGAGGTGCACATTTACAAACACCACCAACAGAACAGTAAATATGTATAGCATCAGTACCGAGCATAATAACAGCTATAATAAACCAACAAGTACAGCTGCATATATTAGTAATAAAATGAACCTGATATTAGAACACCATTTCCCATTTATTTTAAAAAGTGTTTTGCATAACATAAGCATTTAGGATAACAGTAGTGGGAGTGTTGTTAGAAAATCCTTAGAATTACGTAAAACAAGGAAACGGCAAGAACGAAGGGTGAAATACGACGCCTACCACAGGGCTAGACCTCGATGCCATTGAGGATGTACGACATCCAGAAATGTGAAATAGCTGGTACACATACATGAGTGTGGTAGGAAGGCAAACAGCAAATGGGAGCTGCTCCGTCTGTTTGCTAATCCCACACAAGTCAGGGTCATCCAACGTATTAGTACCGCAGGAAGTACCAATTATAGAGGCACATTGGATGGTTCATCGCGCGCTATTTAGGATTAAAGGCACCATCCAGCCACACAGAGTATGATCAGAGCTCATTGATCCAGATCTTCTGCAATGTAACAACAACCCAAGAGACGTTAAATGCCTGCAGCAGCCATACTTGGTCATTGAAGGACTCAAAAATACAAACAGCAAGTGGAAAGAAACCACACTTACTTGTCTGTTAGAAGGACTATTGGGATACGAGGAGGAACTTCTGGCCCGAGTATATGTAACCTGTGCATACATTTCGACAGAGAACATTGCAAAATGAACATGGATTCCAGCGATAGAGAAACCAGTGAAAGTGCATCGAGGAAAAACATATGAACTTTGCTTCCACAGTGAAGGAACTACCTTTATCGGTTCAAATGAGAAGTGCAACAGGACACTTCTCATTCCAGACCTGAAGAGGGGCATGGCAGCAGTAATGGATTACTACTGGGTATGTGGCCAACACGCGTCCTTGCACCTCCCACCATCATGGAGGGGCTATTGTTTGCTGGCACGTGCTACTAGTAATCCCAGAAGAACACTTAAAAGGGGGGCCAATACCTGACACAGCCCCAACAGTTTCTCCTTGCGTTCGAGGAACAGAACCCAGTGCCGCCACCAGAATTTCACATCCTCCCTGAGAAAAGCCAGTATGAAAAACTGCAAAGGAAGAAGAGATCATCAAACTATCTATCAAAAGACACAGCTGCATTGCTTGGGAAAATCCCTGAAGAATACTGATTGTTCAGCTCAGCTGAAACCTTTTTCACCTCACTCTTGCTTCCCGGCATACAGGCAGCTGCCAATGCAAAACAGCTCCAAATAGTAGGCTGGGAACTGGTCCAATTGAAAACAACACAGAGAATGGGTTCAACATCATAAAGGTCGAGCTGCATGCCCCAAGGTTGATGACGAAGCAGAACCACTACATCCTCGATATGCTGACAGCAAAGAAGGAGAAATGTGCCAAAAAATCAGAGATTTGTGTTGCACATTCGTGCCTTCCGAAGATGCAGAGAATGGATCATTGTCTCGCATAATAGCGGCAGTACACGTCTGATAGTGCGCATGAAAAAATAATCTGGTATCAAAGAGGAGGATTGGTTTGACATCGACTTTGATTGGGCTCCATCCTGGTTAGGAGCCATTGTAAAGATGCTGGTATCTGTCATCGTGTTTATCTTGGTCATCTTCTGCATCTGAAAAATGGGACTCTGTTGTTGTGCCAAAGCAGTGCCTAGTAGTGCAATGATGATGGTTTCAATTGGGGCTCCAAAAGCACCTTGCAATACAAAGGATACTGAAATACAAACAGACCATGCCATTCCTCGAATGCTTCCTGTTCCCTATGAAGACGAAGAAGACCGCTTATACCACACCATCATTGACCCACACCCGAAGAATATGCGCAAGCAGGAGAAAGTTTGCGGTCAGAAGGTAGGGCTTGGATGCCAATAAAGGGAAATCCACCATATGAGGCCCCGTCGACGAAGGAGAACAAACGCATGCTTAGGGGGGAGTTCTTTTTAAATTTACTGTAGAAGTAACGAATGATGGGAATGTTGAGAAGGAAATTAAGCTATCCAACCCCCCTAGGCGCTTTAGGGTAAGGCCGAATCCCATGAGGGACCCTGGGATGTGCCGGGTGGAGGGGAGCGTAATATGAGACCCTGAATGGACATAATATTATGCGAATTGTAGATGTTTAGACTTAGTGCACATATATAAACAGGTGCCATTTTTGAAGCCATGGCAGAAACATAGGGCCTGCATGGCAGCGCGTTAGATGCAGACCGCAAACCTGATGAAGAAACCTGAATAGGCCCAAGCGCTGATGAGAGGGAAACCCACCTTTGTTCTAAACCTGTTGCCAATACGTTTATCCTGAGAAAGAATGCATCGTGTAAGGCCATGAGATGGTGCAAGCTGCCTCGCTGTACGTGTTATCACAACCAGGCCAGGGCAAGCCTCTGACCCCCACCCAGCCAACTACAAGTTCTAACACCCACAGCTGTCCATGTCCCAGACCCCTGAATTACAAGATAGCAGCTGACCCCCTGCCACCAACCATAAACCAGACAACCATATAAGATCCAAAAGAATGGTCACCCTATCTGTACTTTACAATGGAATGATTTGTAATGTGAGGTGCGGGAAGGGATAAATTATAGTTCAAAAGTGAGGGTGAAAGCCTTGGATGCCGGATGATGCAAATGGGATGAGTTAAATGTGTGCGGGCCACAGTGACCTCGAACCTTCCCCTGTACGAGTCCATGATCATGCCAGGTGCCCTAGTGCCTATTAATAGAGTAGCACTGTTAGAATAATACATTTAATTGTCTTTTTGGTTCCCTGGAGACGACGAGCCCAGCTGACCCCACGTGATGGAAGACAGACAGACAGGGCTGGGGCCAATGGCCTGGCATCCCCTATGGAGTAGGCTGACCATGCATGGGCCACACCAACCAGCCGTGCAGGTTTTTTCTGTATATCAATGATGTTGTGCCCCCTTTTAAGCTCTTGCAGAATGTTCCTGAGCAGCAGAGTTCTTTGCTGGCACACCTATTTTTTGTATAATTGAAACTTGTTATCCTTGCAAGAATCTCTTGGCCTTTTTTCCCTACTTGGCCTTTTTTCCCTACTTCTGCATACCCCTGAAATGTGCCCCACTTTCCTGTATATCCTACACTGTGGTTGTGGTGGTCCCCCAATCATGGTTGCCCCCAATTAAACCCTCCTCCTTGCTGGGATGGAAATCCAAACCCTCTGCCTCTGTGTACAAACCATCTTCCCCTGGGGTAATAGTTATACTATCCTCTCCATGCAAAGTTCCCATGTGGGCCTGGCTGTGCCTGCTGTACCTCCCCCATGGCATTATTTTCTCCCACGTTTGTCAACATAGCTCCTTGCCATTGTCAATTTCTTTTGCACCAACTTTGCTTCCTCTATCTTTCTTTCCTCTATCTTTCTTTCTGCCTTTCTCTTGTTTCAATCTAGAATGATAAACAATGTTCATTTGTATCTCGGGCCCTGGGTCTGCCTCCATTCCCACAATTTTCTTTAATTGCTTCTGTACTTCTTCGGGGAGTCCTTGACTCAAAATGTGGTAACAAATTGTGATATTTTTGTACCACAGTTCCCTAATATATAGTCTCCATTTCTCTTGAATGTCCAATATGTATGCAGCAGGGTCTTCCTCCATCTCAATTTTCCATGTCACGATTGCCCCCATGTCTGATGTGTCTGGATATTGTATTCTCGATGCCCTCCAAACCTCTGCCCTGCAATTATTAAAGGTGCCATGTCATCACATGTGTTTTGGGCTGTTACTCCAGGATACCCTGCCAGCTTCCAAATGTCTTGTGATGGCTCGCCCAATATAGCAGCGAACAGACTCTTTATGTTGCCTACTGCCATCGTCATTCCAGCAGTCATTCTTTCCAATTCATAAATCCACTTCCCCGCCCCCACATTGAGTGATGGTAGTTTATTAATCAAGTTATTTTTTATCTGTCTGTGGCCATGGCATATTTTGTGCTAGTTCTCCCTCATTCTCTAATAAATGGAATTGATTCAGCCCTGTGCTCAGTCGCAGCGCAGCTGCGCCCCTTGTCGTTGTCACTGTGTCCATCATGCTCACTCTGTTGTGTCTGGGTAGATTTCTCAATCTAGTCACATATGGTGTCCATTCGTCCAAGCGGGCCTTTGGGAGCTGTGGATACTCAACAGGTTCAGACCACCTCTCTGGCATCTCAATTTCTGCCGATGCCATCTCTCCCTATCTGCCACCTCCCCCTCACTTCCTTTATCTTCTTTGTCTTCCAACATTGTGTCGTCACTTTCTTTGCCCTCCCAGTCTTTAAAATCTAACCTCTACATGTTCCTTCACTTCCTCCATTAAATTCCTGCCTTCCTGCGACTGTCCCGTTCTTCACCTTTCTATTCCCCAAATACTCTCCTTTCTGTTCCTCTCTAGACTAGAACCTCTCCTTCATCCAGCACCGTCTTCCTCCTTATCTAACCCTGTATGGCTGTGCATAATGGCATCAACTTCCTTTCAGTGTTTCTCCAAGCTCCTTTCTCATTCCCTGTCATCATCTTGCCGGTTCTCTCTTTTTCCCATCTCCTTTCTCTTTCTCAGTCTGGAATGGTATGCCCCGTAACAATCTCATCAATTTCCTTGCAGCACCTCTTCCTACCTCTTTCTGCATCTCGCTTTCTCTCTCCGTCTTCCTGCTTTTCTATTTCTCTTCTCTGTTCTCCCTCTAGTCTCCTCTCCTTCTCCCTTCCTTCCTCTTGTTCCCTTTCCCTCTCTCTCATCGTCCCTTTTCTACTTCTCTAGCTCTTGTCTTCTGCATTCTCTTCCTCTTTTTCTTGTGTTTCTCTAACTTCTTTTGCCTTTGCTTTGGACTCATCGATGCCCTTGCCATCCAGCTTGTGCATTGTCTTTTGACTCATTCGTTGGATACTATGGCTGTCTCCATCTTATCGTTTTGCCTTTCTCTCTCTCTCCCTCTGCCAGTCTGCCTTGTAACTTGCGGTGCTCTTCCTATTCCACATGTGTGGACACTGGTCATTGCTTACTTATTTTCTCTCCACTGAGAATGGGCCTCATTACAAGTATGGTGGTAAGGCAACAACAGCGCCGGTATCGCTACCAGCACCGTTGCTACCATACCGCTATACTACGAGTTCTGCTCGCGGCTGCCCTTGCAGCCACCAAGTATGACCTGGTGGCCGTACCGGCACCCGTGAGCAGAACATGATGGTAGCACCGGTACCGTTTGTAACAGTACCGGTGCTACCACCCTCCCCATTCCCATTGAGCCCTATGGGGTTCAAATGGGAATGGGGAATTATTTTTTCCGGCGCCCAGAAAAGGGCAATTACCGGGTCCGGCAAGGTCGTAATGACCTGGTAATTGCCCTTTTCTGGGTGCCGGAAAAAAATGAATACAGGCACAGCTACCGCCAGCCTCGTGATGGGGCGCAATGTCTTCCAGCTATATGTGGGAGATACATATGTAGGGTTAGTATATCCTGCTGCTGCTTTTAATACATGCATGTGCAGGAAGCTCCTGCTTTCCGATTCCTGCTCATGATGCAGGAGCTGGAGCACTGGGGAGGAAACTTCAGGACTGGGGCAGAAGGTATGTTTTGTTAATGTATTTTTTATTTAAATATGTGTATGGATGTGTGTATTCTTGTGTTATGAGTGAGTGCATGATGATGGGTGTTGGTGTGAATCATAAAGTGCTTGCTGTGTGAATGTGTGTGTTTGTGTTGGTCCATGGAGCTGATTTTTGCGAGCGGGGGAAATGGGGGGGTGTGCACCAAAGGCATTTTAAAAATACCTTTGTTGCACAATCCCCCTATCCACCTGCCAAAATCAGCTCTCCTTCTGAGGCTGTGGAGCCCAGGGGACAGGGATGGTATTCCTTTACTGGACATCTATCATAGATGTCCAGTCAAAAATACCATGCTTTCCTCCTGGGATCCCCAGCGCCTTGCATACACATATGATCATGTTGATTGTGTTAGGCACTGTAGGGGATAGGGATAGCATCTTTTTACTGGACATCTATAATAGATGTCCAGTAAAAAAAATATCATGCCTGCCCCTGGCACCCTTGTCAGAAGCTCTTAACTTTTTTCCTCAATCCCTTTAATTCTTCACAATGCCCCCCAACATACAAAAATCCCCTTTCCCCGTTTTGCCATGCCCATGTCATATTTACATCCACATATCTGCTGAAGGTCTTCGGTATTGCGTTTCGCCTCTCAGCCTGCGACCCTCCACGCCCTAGGCGGTCAGCCTGCAGGGACCGGACAGGACTTTTCTCCAAGGGGGCTCCTGATGACCATTCTCAGTTCTGTGTGCTCCCACTCTCCACAGGCAGCCCCGCAAGTACTCGGGGGGACGCAGCAGGGACTTCTCAACAATCCAACGACACTTAGCCAACCCTATCCTCTGCTACCAGCATTTACGGTAGGCCCATACCGCCCGGGTATGCCAGAGGTACTGGAGTCAAATGAAACCAGACTCAAAGATGAAATAGACAAAGTGCAAGGCAAAACCCAGCTTTAGCATCATCCAAATAAAGCAGGGACAACATACAAGCACTTAAATCTTTAGGCGCTTATCGAGTAGATACAAAACAACACTATGTACCTTGGATGCATCATATATGGCGTCATCACAATTTTACAAAACCTACAGACAATGGGGATTGTTTAAGGAAAGTGGCTACATATGGATTACACAGGGGTTACACAGTTAATTGGGTAAATCGTATTTGATGGCTCCACCTGGAGACCATGCCTATTTTGATAAAGGTAAACTACATAATCTATTCATTAGGGATTGGTCGGCCTTTGACTCGATGGGCAGCATGACACTAGAGTTTGATTGGTTGGCATCTTACTAACCAACCTTGGAAACTGGACAGGTTGTTCAGATATAAAACAGAGGGGATATCGGGCGAGAGAGGCCCATGGACTGTCCTTTGTTAATTTCAAGAGGATACCATCCCTTATCCTCAAGCCATGAGACTGAGCAATTACTTTGTACTTGGCCTTGCAAGGTGGCCAATGAATTGCCAGTATTCTTTACTTAGGAGTCACGTGTTGGAGGACTGTGAATAAAATGGAATTAGCTCCTATTTATTGGGATTTCAGCAAATTATAACGTGTGTATCGTTTTTTCTATTTCCAGCAGGGACACCCTTGAGATATTCTCTACAGAGCTTGTTGGTTGGCTATTGTAATGCACCTGGTAAATAAAGGACGGTTGTTTTCATATAAAATTTTAATGACGTTCGGAGTATCCTGCTTGCTTCTGGGGAACTGCTGTCTCGTGTCTTTGCTCTGTTGCTCTCATCCTCCAAATCTCACTCTAACCTTGGCTCGAATTGTCAGCTACCATCAGAGCTCTGCACAGCTCTGTATTTTTTGTGGATTCAGAGTTTCGAGTTCTTTTGAAGTCTTGAGGACTTGGCCTATTTATAATCATGCTGGAGCATCCATTTTAAAGAAGATAGCTGCTCTCTATATTAGTGAGCTATACTCGCGTGTGGTTCATGTTGCATTCAACGTATACATTGGTTATGTTAGTGTTATTCATGTCTTGACCTCAATGTCCTCGGTCCCACTGAGACATGGTTCACGGCCAGCTCTGTCACTAGTTTTGACAAGCTCCTACCTGATGGCTACAAATCCTCTCCGCACCCAGATCCAACCGCTCTGGTGGAGGTGTAGCCCTGATCTTCCCCGAGTGGATTCCTGCCTCTATCACTCCTACGCAGGCCTACTATTCTTTTGAATGCCTCGTCTGCAGTCTCTCCCTCTCCCCTAGCCATTCCCTTACTATCTATCGGCCACCTGGTCAGATCACCTCCTTCCTCGCCGAGTGGGCGGACCTCTCCTCCTCACTCCTGGCCTCAACCACTCAACTCCTCCTTCTTGGGGACTTCAACATCCACCTGGATGCCTCCTGTTCATCCTCTGTACTCTTCCGCGACCTCTGCGACTCTCTCACTCACTATTCTCCCCTCTGGCCCGACTCACTCTGCAGGGCACACTCTGGATGTTCTGATCTCCTCAGACCTTCCCCTCTCTGATCCTCTCTCCACCCCTCTCTCCTGGAGGGATCACTGTCTCCACTCCTCCCACCTCACCCTCCCTACCCCTCAGCCCAAGCCACTTCCACCACTGCCACCCACCTTTTTCGGTCATCCGACCCATGAAGCGCGTGTCAGCTGAGGCTTTCTCCGCCACCTTCTCACCCCCGCCCCCTTTGGCTGACTCTCACCCTGACACAGCCCTCTGCGCACTCCACTCTGCTATATCGGATACTCTTGATATCATTGCCCCTGTCATGAGAATCCGCCTGAAGCCCAAAGCCAAGTGCAACTCCTGGTATGACTCAGACCTCATCACCCTAAAACGCAAGTGCAGGGCGGCCGAGAGGAAATGGCATACTTCATGTACATCCTCTGACAAACTGGCCTGCCGCCTGCTCCAAAGGCAATACTGGCTCTCTGTCCTAACCAAGAAAAGAGCTCATACCCAAGCCTGCATCTCTGCGGCATCTAACAACCCGGCTGAACTCTTTAAAATCTGCAAGGAACTTGCCAATCCTGCCGCAGTCTCTACCTCTCCTGTCCCTTCCCAGACCCTATGCACAGCACTGGCTTCTCACTTCATCTCTAAAACTCAGGACATCCTGTCCTCACTCTCCTCCTTTCCCCTCCCTCCCCCTACTCCCTGCTCTTCCTCTACCTCTTCTGCAGCCACCTCTCCTCCCTCCTTCGCTTCCTTTCCCCTGTTCTCCACTGACGAGGTCTCTAGACAAGTCCGATCTATGAAAGTCTTGTCGAAACAGGTTCACCCCTGTTCCTCCAAAACTATCAAGGACCACATTCACTCCCTGGCTTCTGCCTAGCTGATTTCTGCAATCACTCCTTCGCCACTGGAGTCTTCCCATCCCCCCTGAAGCACTGTCATGATGCCTACCTCCAAGGAGCCAGGCCCAGCCCAGCAACCCCAGAGGCAGACATCATTTTCCCCAAGGACGTCTCAGCAGGCCCAAGTTGGGGCCTTTTGGACGCAGTCCTGGCGCCTTTGGCGCCAGGCTCGTTCTGGGCGCCAGGCTCATAAAGCAAGACATGTGTGTAAGTGTTTTAATGTGCACTTACCTGAAGCAGACCGTGCTGCTACATCCAGGCCCTCTTGAGGACTGAATGGGACTACTTTATCTTTTGGACTACTTTATCACTCGGGTGTGGTCTGAGGAAGAATACATATCTGAGTGGAAGGATACATACCTGGAACTACTTTACAGGCTATTTAAACCACACCCGAAGAGCAGCACATGCTTCGCGTTGTTCTGCATCTAGCAGCTGGACGCTCACCGTGTTTGCTCCTGCATTCGGACTTCTGCCACGCCTGCCAGCATCCTGATCACCTACAAAGGAAGAGAAAGAGAGAATAGGAGAAGGAAAAGACTTTACCTGCAAGATCCGCATTCCGGAGTCAGCTCGCCGACGATCCTGCAAAGGAAGACTCTTAATTTAAAAGCACATCGCATCGACCGCCGCAGCGCCGCATTCCACTCACCTTCACAGGGCGCCTCCATGTTCAGCAGCGATCACCCGGATTCGCAGCCACGCTTCCACGCCTAGGGAGAAAAAGACAAGAGCAAAGGTGAGAGAGAGAAGGGAATGAGGAAACCTAAACCTCCATGTTAAGACTTACCTGTTGGGTCATTCCCTTTTCATTTCGGGTCCGCGCCGCATCCAGGCGTTTCCGGACCCCGGCCCCTATGGGGAAAAAGACATTAGCGTCAATGAGCGAATTAAAAGACATTACCCAAAAACGCTCATCAAGACTTACCTGATTTCTACAGGGATTGCACCTCGCATCTCTGGTCGGTGCCTTTTCCCCGGCATTCCGTACCCCGGCCCCTATGGGGAAAAAGACATTGACATTAGCATATTGATGCAAGGACAAAAGGGGAACCTTTCAAGGAACTTACCTGGAAGCCAAGCAAGTTTGGTTCTCATAAAACCAAGAATCCAGTGAAGTAACTGGATACCAACGCGTCCCTGCATCAGAAGCAGGAAGGAGAGCTCGCCCTTCAAGACCCTAAGGTGAGACGCCACGGGAAGCACAGAAGGGTTTCGAGGAGGGTGAAAGGGGGAGGCTGGTAGCATTCCCCGCAGACAGTTAATCCCTTATTCTCGCCTACAGAAGGATACTTTTGCAAGCCGGACAAGCAGGAGTTGGGAGTCCGGTCCAGTCCATCTTCTGAGCCCCGCGCAACACCTTAGAAGAGGTCACAGCAGCACGATCCTGGCCAGCGCCTCCGTGGGAGTCAGGTGAGCGTAACAAGCACTCACTTGTGTACCCTCTTCTCAAGAAACCCTCTGCCGACCCCTCCTGCCCGGCTAACTATCAGCCAATCTCCATCACTCCCTTCCTGGGCAAGCTCCTGGAAAAACTGGCCATCTCCCAGCTTAATCTCCACACTGAATCTGTTGGTTGTCTTCTTAACATCAGTCTGGCTTCAGAGCTGCCAGAAGGACGGAAACTGCTCTCCTGAACATCCGTGAAGACCTACTCTCCAACCTTGACTCTAACACCCCCTGTGTCCTTATCTTGCTTGATCTCTCTTCTGCCTTTGACACCGTCGACACTGTCAACAATGCCATCCTGCTCAACCGGCTCCGTGATAACCTTGGTATCATTGGTCAGACTCTGGCGTGGCTGACGTCTTTCCTCTCTGATCGACCCTCCCAGGTCCAATTGGGGTCCTTCCTCTCTGCTATCTTTTTCTCTACCTACGGTGTCCCCCAGGGGTCTAACCTCTCTCCCTGGCTGTTCAACCAATACCTGGCACTCCTTGCCCACCGCATCGCCGCTCTCTGCCCAAACTTTCAGTGCTACGCGGATGACACCCAACTCATTTTCAGGCTACACTCGGCCTCCTCCTCTTCTTCCCTCATCTCTGACTGTCTGTCTGCTATCCAGGAGTGGTGTGCCGCCAATGACCTCTGCCTTAATGCCAGTAAGACTGAGATTCTTCTCATTGGCACACCCGCTTCTGCCTTCCCTGTAGCTCTCTGGTCGGCCTCTCTTGGTCCTCTTCCTGCTCCCACCTGCAAGGCTAAAAACCTTGGGGTCATCCTCGACTCCACACTCTCCTTCTCTCCTCACAACTCTGACTTCTCTAAGAAGTCACACTACCAGCTGCACCACCTCAGAGGTATTCTTACTTTCCTCTCCTTCCCCAGAAGCTCACTGTCTCCAGAGCTCTGGTTCTCTCTAGGCTGGACTATTGTAACAGCCTCTTTCTAAATCTGCCTGCTTCTACTCTCCGCCCTCTGCAACTTATCCAGAACAGGACTGCAAGACTTATCCTTGGCTTCAAGCCCAGGGATTGTATCTCTCCAGGACTGAAATCTCTGCACTGGCTCCCAGTGGCTGCGAGGATTAAGTTCAAAACCCTCTGCATCATTCACAAGGCCTTCTGGGGCCTGGGGCCTCAATACCTTCAACTCTCTCTTCCTAAATATCTTCCTTCTCAAGCTCTTCGCTCATCCGCCTCCAACTCCCTCAGGGTCAGTCGCTTCTCCAAGCAACGAGTTGGTGGTAGATCTCTTTCTTCGGCTGGTGCCTCCCTCTGGAACAGCCTCCTTCCCTCCCTTAAACTTGTGGAGAACCATCTCTGGTTCCAGAAGCACCTCTCTTTGCTTCTGCTTTTTCTCCTCCTCTCCTCTGCTGACCTCCTGCTGTAACGGGAATTGCACTGGCTAACTTGACACCCTCTGATCTCGGGCCCATGTCCTTCCCTCGGCAGCATCACACACCTGCACTGCCCACCTGGCAACCCCCGCACTTGGGGACTGTTTCTGTATCCCTACAGTCCCCCTACCAGCTCTTGACTCCTGTTGCCCACACGTAACCATGCACTTACCCATGCACTTGCCACATGCTGGCCGTTTACTTATTTATTGTTCTCTTCATCCCATGTACTGCACTGTCCCAGCCCCCTTAACGCACACTTGCACGATCTGAATGACACCTGGCCTAGTAGGATCGTTGTCCGTCCTCCTTTTGTTCACCTCCCTTGCCTCGTCGCGCCTTGAAACACTTGTGTAGAGGCACGTTATAAATGTCATATCATATCACTGTAAATATAGGAGATATATTGGCGGTCAGGCTACAGCTCCTGCCATTGGTAAAAGGTGTCAGTATACCCACGGGTACCCTTCCTCTGAATTTCAGCAACCAGAGCAGAATCCAGAGACACTTGTTTTCATCAGCATAAACTCCTCTGTGTTTATTTATTTATTTAAATAGCGCACCTAACCCTCAGGTATCTGGGCGCATTACATAGGGTTACAAATGAGTTACATACAAACATGAGCAGCAATGAATACATTAGTTACATGATATATACAGGTACATCACATGGAGTTTTTAAGTTACATCGTATATACAGGTACATCACATGGAATATTTACAGTTTGTTACAGAATATGCATTTGAGGCGTCTCCTGCGTGAGGAGCCAATTTTTTTGCATTTTTCCTGAAACAGGGGAATGAGGGTTCTGCTCTTAAGGCTACGGGCAGGGAGTTCCACAGTTTCGGTGCTAGAACAGGGAAGCTATTGCCCCCCGTTTTCAGTAGCTTGAATCTGGGGACCCTGAGACAGTGTAGTTGTGAGGACCTAGTGGGTCAGTCTGATTGGTTTCTGGTGAATTTGCAGGTTAGGTATTTGGGTGCTAAATTAGAAAGGCATTTATGGGGGCGCTGTTGCGCGGCTGACCAAGATGGCTGCCGCCCGAATTACTCCACCGATGGCTCATTAATACTTCTAGACATCATGGCTCCCACCACTCCGTTCATCTCCGGGCAACAATGAAATGTCCATAGGGAACATCCCAGGCGAGGAGCAGCGAGGTGCGCCATGAGGCCTGTAGCCCGTTGTGAAGCACTGTGTGAGTGGAGGAGTGGTGATCCGCAGTGCGTGAGCCTGTGACGCGGGACGCCAGCAGCGACACACACAGTCCGCCGTTAGAACCGGAGTACAACGTTTACCCCGTCCCCTGCCCAGTGGAACCGTGCTGGACGGGCGGACGGTGGGCTTAGAACACTGCGGTCCCCGTACCGAGGGGCTGACCGAGAGAGGTGGGTCCGTCCCTGCAGTAACTAACTCTGCATTGGGAAACAGACGCAAGGCCCGGGACAGGGAGTACCCCCCAGACGTAGTGTGGGCGCAGCCCACCTGCCGCTTACTGGTCCCATTCACCAGACCGAAAGCAGGCGGCTGCTCCGGGGGGTGACCCAGGCTGGGAAGGAGGAGAACCCAGCAACTGCTGGTGCACGGTCGCACCGCAACAGTCACCGTGCCTGTACTCCCAAGAGCAGAGGAGGGGTGCAGCTCGGCGTGACTCAAGACTACGGGCGGGGTGAAACCAACGGCCCGCTGTGAGCTGCAGTTGCGGGACGAGGACCTTGGTGGGCTAAACAGAGGCGAGAAATCTGCTGCTAGGCCACGACGCCCGGAAGAGGAAAAACCCTACGTCTGGACCTGCGGCCGCACGGTAGGGGGGCCCTGGAACAACAGCGAAGAGGCCCGCCTGCACTGCCCCAAAGCACAATAAGCCCGACGGCATAACTCAGAACTACAACCACGATATCCTGGAGAGTGCCGGTCTGGGAAGATGATCTCCTCTTGAGGAACCGCGCACTCCACAGGGCACACGAGAATTATACCACGACAAAGCAGAGCATCAGTCCTAACGAAGCATGGCTTGCTGGCGGGGGTTGACAGCCCCTATACATATCACTGCTCTGCCAACACAGCGACTACAGATGGCCCCAAATACACGTCAGCTCCCATACTGGAATTGAGGTGCATACAGGACTGAGCGGCTCCAGCAGCTAATAAACAGTGAACACCAACACTCCACCAGACATCCTAAAACATGTGAGGGGCTTGGTTGAGGGCTACCAGGTGTGTCAGAGGGGCGAGAAGCGAGACCACAAAGAAAGGAAAAGTGAGGCGTTAACTGTACACCGTGGGAGGCCAATTTGCCCTGTTATAGGAAGGGGAAGGAAATTACGGATGAAGCCCCACATACGTGCCAGACAACAACCCTAACCACGTAACTGCACTACGAGACCATCCTCAGTGCCGCAGGGGATAGTCGCAATAATCCAGAGGACCTCTCCTGACCGTCTTGAGGGCACAGCAAGTTAACATGCTGGACAGCGTATACCCCTCACAACTGAGGGGACAGCAGGGTTATTGACGCTGCGCCTCTGCCCAGCAGGGACAAAGTGATTGCGAATAGGCCTCAGCTGCATAAAATCCACCTTGAAAGGAGTCGCTGCTGGGTGGAGTGGACAGGCGAGCTGGAGACTGGCTGACGGCAATCCACCTTTGTAGCTCCCAGACAGAGCCAAGAGCAGGGGCACCCTTGGCAAGTATGTCATCTACACTAACCAGCATCCACCGCAAAGCCAAGGATCCAAGTCTAGGATGGTCAACCCCAAAAAAACAAGCAAGAATGGAGCAGTTTGCCCGAACAGAGCAGCCACAGTCGACCACCACCCCCCAACAGAACCAAGCAACACCACAGGTCGACGTGGCAGCCTTGAATCAAACTCTGCTAGCGCTGAAGAGCAGCACAGACAGCCTGGAAGCAAAGATCGATGTCTCTGCAATACAGATTGACAATCTATGCAGGTGAATGACCGAAGCTAATCAGAGAATTGGGGAGAGCGAAGATAAGATAACCACACTGCTACGCGATGTAGCAGACCTGCAACAAACGTTCAAGAAGGTTGTGACCAAAAATGAGTACCTCGAAGGACGTTCCAAATGGAACAACATCCGCATCCTGGGGGTTCCAGAAATGACAAGGATGGAAAACATGGAGAAATTTGTGGAACTCATCAAAGACGTCCTAGACAACCCTCCCCTATTTACCATGTATATGGTGGAATGTGCCAATAGATCGCTGCCAGCACGGCCCCCACCCAGGGGCACCCGAGCGACCCATCATAGCCAGGATCTTCTGCTATCGAGACAGAGACATTATACTACGTATCGCAAGGGCGAAGAAATAATTGAAATGGGGGCTATCCACGATCAGGCTTTTCCCAGACTTTAGGCCCCATGGTGCAAAAACAGCGTAAGATATTCCAAGCCGTGAAAAACATCTTACAGAAGAAAAACGTTAAATACTCGATGATGTATCCGGCTAAACTACGTGTCCAACACAACGGATCAACAATGTTTTTCACTTCACCGGAATCTGCCGAAAGATTCGCAATGAATATTCCAGACCCTGGTGGCTCACCAGGACATGCTTCATAACACCACCACTATATCCTTTTACAATACTGGTTAAGCAGTAAATAACTAATGAACCCCATATTGGGGCATACCTGGGCACTGACGCAGGGTAGGGTCCACCAGACAATGGCCGTTGCCATACGGAGTGTATAGGCCACCCTCAGTGCCCCATTTACCGCTCAAAAGCAGGATTTTTGACTTATGTTATTATCAGGGTGTTTCACAGGGGTGGCGGGGAGGGAGCCAGTAGGTTGTTGTTTCTGGCGTGGATGGGAGTGGTGGGGTATGCGGGGCGAGGTTATTGGATAAAATACAAGGGGCAATTGATAAAAGTTTTAAAGGTACCACCTGAAGACACAGACGCTCACGACTCGACACAAAGGGCCTCATCACGAGTTGGGTGGTAACGCTGGCGATATTAGCGCCGGCGTTAATAGCCCTACCGCCAAACCCCCCCGCGCTAATAGCGCCAGATCACGGGTTTGGCAGAAGGGGTATTACCCATTCACCACTGAGCCCATTCAGCAATTTGCGCTCTTACCGCCGGTGGATTTCCCGCAGTAGGTTTGAGCGCGAAATTTCGGCGGATTTCCCTCCAGCTCAGAGCTGGGGGGAAATCTGCCAAACCCGTGATTTGGCGGACCCTTAAATGTGGCGGTAATAGTGCTACCGCTGCATTTAAGGGTTACCGCCACCTCGTGATGAGGCCCAAAGTCTTTAATATATCCGACAATATTAAGCTGGAAGTAAATCAGTATAAATTCAGAAGGTGATCGCCCCAGGGGCGGGAGAAGGGATAACCCATTATCAATGTCCTGGAATGTAAGAGGCCTTACTGGTAAAAAAAAAGACTCAAGTTCCACTGCACAACTTTCGCAATGTTTTTGCCAAATGTTGAGCAAGGGGCCTGTTGGCCCCCAGTAGGGTTGGTGGTGAGCGGAGCCGGATACCCCATTAGTTGAGGGCTGGACTCAACACCGCAAGTTAAGGGGCGATCGGGGGAAAAGGGGATGTTTACAGGGGGGGGGCGTTAAAGTTTTCAAGCACAAAGGTGAACAAACGCAACAATACATCAACTACACCAAGGAACATGAGAGTAGACGATAGGTACACATTAAGGGACATCACAAGGAACAGTGCTGGGGAGGAGTCACAATGGGAAGGAAACACAATGGGGCCCATGACAGCTGTCATGGGCGGACTAGGGGTCCCGGATGTATCTGGATATTGTAGGGTGGCGCAACTCTCTCATGCATTCACGTGGCAGGTTACTACCAAATGGCCCGATGGATGCAGCTGGAGGAAGCCTGGCGCCCAGCTCCACTAACAAATCTTCCACATCTCACAGCACACCGAGCCACCTCAAACTCAGGCCCACTAACCTCTACCAAGAACACAATAAAAAGCTGGAGGAATGCATCCTGCAAATGAGAAAGCAAAGGCACTCTCGGGCCGCTAACCCCAATATGGAACAACCCAGAATTCTCACCCGGCTTGCATCCGCAAGGATTCGACAGATGGAGGGAGGGGAGACTAACACAGGTATCAGACTTCCTGGTCAATGGGTCACCCCTAACATTTGAAGAATGCAAATTAAAGTTCTGGGTGATGGAGGCCGAATGATTTCACTACACACAAATGAGGCATTGGCTGTCGCAAGGTCCTGTTAGGGTCAATGGAGGGAGGGACCTGTCCGCTTTAGAATGCACACTTACAACACCAACATCCAAAGGCAACGTCTCAATCCTATACCGCCTTCTTGACAAAACTGACCCTAATAGAAAGGAAAAATACAAGCTCAAATGGGAAAGGGACCTGGGACGGGTACTGGAGGTGGAAGACTGGGACCGTAATTGGGCTCGAATGCATACGAGTTCTAAATGTGTTACTAATAAGGAAGGGGGATGAACGTTTGCTTTAGATGGTATTTGACCTCTGAACTATTAAACAAAAGTAATCTGACGATCTCACCTCAATGTTGGCGAGGATGTTCAACTACTGGATCCTTATTTCACTTACTGTGGGCCTGCCCAAATGTCTCACAATTCTGCCGAGGGGTGCTGGAACATATCCAGCTAAATACGGGACTAAGCATTCCTTGGGACCTGCGAGTAGTAAACCTATGCACCCAACTATTGACCGTGGCTAAAATAATCATAGCTCACCTGTGGAAACACCCTGATGACCCAGCCCTCCCCATGTGGTGGGTGAAATGATGGGACACAGTAGTCACCGAAAAAATCATGGCCATCCATCCGTCTGGAGAATATGAACAGATTCCACAGCACTTCGGCCGCATTCCTGGACTACTCTGAGAAATTCCCTGGGATAACTCACCCCCCCCCCTCGACCCCCATGACCAGATGGCTCAAATAACAATACCAAAGGGGCCGACACCAAACCACCGGCCATGTGCAAACTCCCCAGAATGGTAGAACCTGTATTGATAAAATGAACCTACCAAGGCCCGGTAAGCAACTGGAGGAGGAGGTCCAGTCCCAAACACAACAGGACTCTGCCTTTTACTTTACTTTACTTTAAAACATTTGTAGTGCGCAACCATAAACCCGTAAGTGTGAGGGCGCGGACAAAGGACAGACATCACAGAGAACAAGCAAAAAGTCATCCTGAAGTCAAAAGAACACCATGGAACAAAGATCAGAGAGGATTAATTAAATAGGAGAGTTTTAAGTCCCTTTTTGAAATTGCTCAAAACCAGAGAGCTTCTCAAGTGAGAGGGTAGAGCGTTCCAAAGCGCCGGGGCCGCAAACACAAAAGCACCTAGTTGCGCTTTTTTGGTTTTAAATCTAGGTTGGTGGAGAAGGTTAAGGTTGTTGGAACGCAAATTTCGAAGGCAAGGTTTTTTTCTTATATACCTATGTAGATATGGAGGAATTGTTCCCTTGAGGCATTTGAAAGTGAGGACTAGAAGTCTGAAAGGTATCCGAGACTCCACGGGGAGCCAGTGCAGGGCTTGACGCGCTTCAGAGACATGGGCCCTGTAAGAAAGTCCAGCTACAACTCTGACCGCGCCATTTTGGACCACCTGAAGACGATTGATAGTGGATTTGCTGGCGCCTGCGAGCAGGCTGCAGCAATAATCCAATTGGGCTCCCACAATCGCACGAGCGATAGATTCAGCATTCTGTTGAGAAATGAACGGTCTCAAATGTGCCAACAGTTTAATGTAATAGGTGGCAGATGAGACTATACTGGCTACATAGGGCTTCATATTAAGTGACTGATCCAGAATCACGCCTAAGATTTTAACTTTAGGCGAGGTGGGGATTTGAACATCCCCTAACTGGAAGTGCTGGTAAGCTGGGTCAAAAGTTTAGCCAAAATACCCTCTGATCCCACCACCATAAATTCCGTCTTACCGCGGTTCAAAGCGAGGTTATTAAGCATCATCCATTGTTCGATAATGGAGAATATACGATTTAGTTCACACTCGTCCAGGTCATGCTGACCCGTGAGAGGGATGACACATTGTGTGTCGTCTGCGTAGTTAGAAAAGAGAATACCCTCTTGAGCAAGGTGAGCGAAGAAAGGCGCCATGAAGATGTTATAAATACAAGGGGAGAGAGTCGCGGGACTCCAAAGAGCACCTAGCCCCAAACTATTGATCAGCACCACCAGTGATACCCACTTGTGCCCAATTGTCTGCATATATGTCTGTGAACCATGTTGATGTTTACAAAGTGAAAATGCTTAATAAATTGTTTTGTTGAAAAAAGAAATGTGTTCAATGTGTGTATTTTAAGAACACTATTTTTAATTGATTTCTGAAAAAGTATACGAATCACAAACCAATTTGACAAATCTATAACTTCTTATTATAAATATGTTAAGCAAACAGTTACTTAAAGCAAACTTTACCCCCGGTAACCACATCTTGATTGGGAGACTACAACGCTACAATGACCAAAAAGCTCAGTAATGTGTCATATAACTTATTACAGTAGCAAAGGTTGCAAAGTCTGGGTAATTACACAGCCTAAAGTGTAGACAATCCCCTAACGCTGCATACTATGCCCAGAACTTCTCTACCTCCTTGAATTTGTATGGCAGTAAGCAGCAGGTGCGAGGTCAAGGGTCACAACATGCATTAATCCTTGCACCTGTGAGATAGCTCATTGAGATTAAGGCTTCTAACAACATTGTGCAAGGCATCGGTTTGATTCCTGTTAGGGGATCCCAGTTGTATAGCTTTATTTTACCATCCGTACTACGACAGCTGCAGAACACCAGGAACTCCAGAGTTCTCCCTCTCTCCCCACAGATAGAGTTTCAAAACCCAGAGTCTTTGGTGGCCCAGCCGGAGGTTAGGGTGGTGCGCCTACAACTCTTGATCTCTCCTGCCATTCTGTAGCTGATTTTCCCTTCCGCTTTAACCACTGGCACAAAACCTGTTGCCCTTCCATCAAAGAAGGCCTGTGCATGCTCAACTGGGCCCTGAACTCTGCCAAATCCCTGTACCTCCAATTTAATTTCCTCCTCTAGCAAGTGTAAGCTATCATGGACTCTTATGTTCATGTCAGCTACATTCTGCACTTGCACGCTATCTATGCATGTTTTGCCAGCTATTGTTCTACTAAAATCTCAAAAACCTGTGACACCCTTCTTTCTTCTCTCCACTGCTCCTGCCATTCCCTCAGATTTCTCTCCAGCACTTTGGCTAAACTGACACCAATTATCTGGTCAGCCAGCACCTCTTGAACTACTACAGACCACTTTGAACCACAGATTGTTAAGGTACTGGCACTCTTTACCTGCAACAACCACTCCCCCCTCTTCAACCTTTCTTTGTCCTTTGAGATCTCTCAGCCTGGTAGAAAGTAGCTACAGTAATAATATGCAATACCTCCAACATCCTTACTGAATAGTGACCTGTTCATCTTCGCCTTCCCTATTCTAAAATCCTACAGCATGTGGTGTTCAACCCCATCTTCACCTACCAAGAAACGCATGGACTCTGCTATCCCCTGCAGCCTGAAGTCATCACTCCACCTATGCCTCCTCCTGTGCCGCTTTGCTGCCGTTGGTGCCATTTACCTCGCATCCTCCCCTTGTGAAACTCTCTCACCTTGGCTCCCAAGGCAATGCCTTGGATTGCTTACTACCTAGCTGGTAACTCTACCTCCTGAAATGTTGGAACAACCTTTGCCACCCTTTTACTAGTTGGGGTCCCTCAGGAGTCTGCCCTTGGTCTCTTCCTATTCACTCTCTCTACAGGTCATCCACTAGCAAGCTCATCATCACCTTAGAATTCCTGTATGGCCTCTTTGCCTGAGACCAACAAATCCGTGTTCCTTCTTATTCACCCCACAACTACACCCTCCCACATCAAACACTGTATGGATGCAAAACACCACTAAATTGCGCAATGCTGGCTGCTCAACTTCTCCAACACTGAAGTGATCTAAATCACGGTTTCTAATACCTCAACCCTCCTCCCCTCTGCTCTAGCCTTTACCCACCATGAAAATCCCCCACCATAGCTCAAAATTTGAGGGTAGTCTTCTAAAGTGATCTTAAACTACAACCGTTAATTACCTTGATTACTACAGTGGGCAAGTTCAATCTCCTGAACGTCACTAAACTACATACATTTGACCTTTCATTCCATTAAGACTCATATCCACCCTTTCCCAAGGTAGGCGGAATACTGCTCCAGCACCTCACGGGACTCCCCTTTGCCCCCTGCCTTTAAACCATTTTTACAAGGTACCCGTATTCTATCCCAGTGGTTATGAATTGTGAAGATCCCATGATGGCGAAGAAAATATTACTCACCGGTATTGGTAGTTCTTGGCCATATGTAACCTCACCATAATCAGAAACATTCTCCTGACCTCCCAAAGGGAGAATAGATTCTCAAGAAGAGAACCATGTACAGAATGGTACAGGGCTACAGGCCAGTTAATTCTTAAGTCCACAAAGGAACAAGCCTTACTGGCAGCATTCAACGATAATGTGCTTATTGCAAGACAATTCCATCATGTAGGTTTTTCAAACTATTTACTTTTTGACCATTTAATAGCTCAAATAATATGTTCCCAGGATCCAACTAGACTTGTAAGAGCATCTTAATGGACACAAATAATAAGAAAGATGCCCATGATGGCAGGACTACCAATGAAAGTTAGTCATTTCTTCTCCATACATGCTCTGAATGTCCTGCAAATCAGTGGTACTGTACAAACCACCCAGTGCATAAAAGCAATTGTGAAACAGTTGCTTTCCTGAAGAACAGCTGCAGAGGTCCAGGTTAGGATTTCACACAAAGGAGCATGCACTTCAAAGAAGAAGCAGCAATGCCACAGGGTTCCAGCAGGGACACCCACTTCTGCCCTTCTCCAGGGCAAGGGATGAAGGCACTCAATGGGGTGCACACAGTGCTGCAGTGGGTTATCAACCAGCTGATCCTACTAAGTCAGAGGGTAGAATTGACAAGTTTCTCTTGCACACAGAGGAGAGCTTTGTGTTAGGAAGATTTGGAGGAAGTAGCACAAGCCCACACCAAATCTCTTCATCTCCAGCAACCCACACATGATTCCAGGTAGGTTCTCAGGAATGGCCAGTGATGTAATTTGGGCAGGAGGAGGGGCGCAGGGGCAGCAGCTGCTACCCCTGGCTTCCCCTCTGCTGCCCCTCAATGTCATTGGTGCATTCAGGGCCACCAAAGCCTGCCAAGACTTCAGCAGACTCGATAAAGTCATACAGAACTCTACCTAGACCAGTTTCTTTAGATCCATGGGGTCTATCTTGGAAGGAGAAGAAAAGGAGGACAAAGCTCCATTTGGGTATGAATTTGGGACACCTAATGTACCAGAAGAACTTATTTCCCAAGAATCAAAAATGCAGAATCTTGTTGAAACACTTAAGGAAACTAACAGCTTAGAGACTACCCCAGAAACTGATTCTGGAAACCCAGAGATGGCTGCATTCTCTGATGCATCGCACAAGTCAGTTATCAGTAAGGTCTCGTAATATCTTGGATGGTCCAAACCAGCTGCAATAATTGAGAAAGATGACTTGACTGATATACTGGACAGTGGTCCAGTAAAAGAAGCAGTATTACTATTTACACCGCTTTGAGAGTGAGGGTGATGGAGAATTGGCTGAAGCAAGATTCACTCCCATCAGTTAACAAACTTTGAACAAAGAAATATAGAACATATTTTATAGATCCTCCCTTCCTCAACAGGCATCCATGCCAGAAAGACTAGTGGTTTAGGCTGCAACAGCTTCTCATAGACTGCCAGCGTATCCTCCCACTCCTGCTGGCAGGGACGATAGGAAGGTGGATGCTATTGGGAAAAGAAAGTTTAGTGCAGGCAGTATGGCACCGAAATCTGCCAACGCCATCAGTGCCCAGGCAAAATATACACATACCCTTTGGGGGGTGGCTTCCCTAGCAGCAGATCATATTCCAGAAGGCAAGGAGAGGGATGGATTCTTAAATCTAATTCAGGATGGAAATGATGCCATGAGGCAATCATTACAGTCAAGTTTAGATATGGTTGACTCTATAAGCAGAGCAATGGTTGCCAGAACAGTATTAAGACCCTGGCATTGCTCAGGAGATCAGGGTTTGCGCCAGAGATCCAGGCACATTTGCTGGACATGCCCTTCGATGGGAATCAATTATTTGGTGAAAAAGCAGACAGCAGTTTAGAGAAACTGCAAGCTACAAGAGCAGCAGCTAAATCTCTAGGGGCGGCAATAAGTCAACCTTCAGGACAAGGGTGGGAGGGTGTCAATTTCGCTTCTATTCTTCCATTTCAAGAGCAAGAGGACAGTACTCTCAAAGGGGTCAGAGAAGGGGACCCTGTGGAGGCTGAGAGGGTAGAACTCCCAGCTCAACACGCAAACACACACCAACATTCCCTCAGCTGCAGCTGGAGCAGCAAATTGACTGCCTCACCCACAAATCAGTGGTAGTTGGCAGACTGTCACAACATCTCTGGAGTTGACGAGGCATAACTTTGGATGCATGTGTTCCACAAACAGTAGCCTATGGTTACTGCCTACCATTCTTAAACCCCTGGATTGCCCCCCAAGAGTCCGATCTTCAATGAATCCAGGTCCGCTCCTCCAATAGGAGATTCTCATCCTGTTGGAGAAAGGTACAATAGAGATGGTACCTGCAGCAGAGAGAAACCAGGGTTGGCACTCTCCCTATTTGCTAATTCCCAAGAAGGACGGAGGAGTGGAAGCCATCTTGGACTTTAGATGCTTGGACAAGTTCCTCAGGAAGGACAAGTTCAAGATGGTAACTCTTTCCCAGATTCTGCAGGCCCTTCGACACCAGGATAGGTTGGTGTCATTGGACCTTCAGGATGCTTACTTTCATGTGCCCATCAATCAGAAGCACAGAAAGTACCAGAGGTTCACGGTTGGCAGTTTTCATTATCAGTTTCAGGTTCTGCTATTCGGGCTCACCTCTGCCCCAAGGGTCTTCACCAAGCTTAGGGCAGTGGTGGCAGAAAGTCTACGGAGGGAGGGGATTCACATCTACCCCTAGCTGGAAGACTGGTTGATCAGGGCTTGTTCTCTGGAACAGTCTCAGAGTCACCACAATTGAAATTGCCACTTCCTTCATGAGCTGGGCTTCTCCCTGAACTTCAAGAAGTCCCACTTGACACCCTCACAGATGCTTCAATTTGGTGAAGCAGTCCTGGATTCAGCCTCGCAAAAGGCCTCGTCACCCAAGTTAAGGGCTCAACATCTATTGCAGATGGTCCAAAAAGTTCAGAGTGCCCAACCTCTCCCGGCCTACACTTCCTAAGGTTGCTCAGCCTGATGGCATCCTGCATTTTCCTGGTGCCAGAAGCCAGTCTGAAAATGAGGTCCCTTCAGTGGGCTCTCAGATCTCAGTGGTCTCAATTCTCCAGCAGAATGCCAGACCTTCTCCAGGTCCCGACAAAGGTCACCCAGTTTCTCCTTTGGTGGGCCTGCTGAGAGAATATAATGAGGGGAAAACCCTTTTGGCAACCATGGCAGGAGGTGAGAGTTGTGACGGATGCCACCCACACAGGATGGGGAACGTACATGAGAGATCTTTCAGTCAGCGGACACTGGTCTCAGTCAGAGTCAAGACTTCATATCAAAGTTTTAGAGCTGAGGGCAATCAGACTAGCTCTGAAGGCCTTCCTGCCCTGGCCATGCACTAACTCAACAAGAGAGGAGGTGCAGGGTCACTGCCCCTGTGTAGAGAGGTTATGCAGCTCTGATTTTGGGCACTGAGAGAAGGAATTGCCCTTCTGGCAGTTCATCTAGCTGAAGAAGAAAACACAGTGGCAGAGACTCTGGGAGTTAGCTCAAGAAGTTCTTCTGGAGATCTTCACCCGTTGGGGAACCCCTCAAGTGGATCCGTTCACGACCAGTACCAATCGGAAGTGCGAAAAGTTCTGCTCCAGGGAATTTCCCCAGAGAAGAGCTCTAGGGGACGTGTTCGTGGTGGACTGGGAGTTTCCACTGCTGTACGCGTTTCGCCAGTCCCAGTCATTGCTCATGTCAGTAGGAGGTTGAGGAAGTTCAGGAGAACCATGATCCTCATTGCTCTGGATTGGGCCAGGAGAACATGATACCCTGACCTTCTGGAAATGGCCATCTGCCCTCCAATTAGTCTACCCCAAAGAGAGGACCTATTCTCGCAAGAGGGAGGTCGAATTCTTCACCCAGTGATCGGGACTCTCACACGGTAATTCATAGAAATAAGCGCACAAGTGGCGCACGCAGCTGGCGCACAGTGTGCGCGTGCGAATCTCTGTGCCAGCCGCGTGCGCTAAAATCCATTTCCGCGCACAGCGTATTCATGGATTTTAACTACCAAAACCAGCCGTGGCACAAAGTGGCGCAGCGACCCTGCAGCAGCGCCAGTTACCCCCCAAGAACGCCCCTCGCGCAAGGAAAAGCCATCAAAATCGTCAATCCAGCGCAAAGGGCTGCGCTAACCCTCTACCAGTATACAGGGCTGCCACACAGCACACGGCAAGCGGGGAACGTGTATTACTGGGGTTTGCGGGAAGTCTCACACGCGATTTGAGCAGGGTACGTGTGATTCAGGGGTACGCAGGAAGTTTCACACGCGATAGGCCCTGTGCGAGTGGGGTACGTGTATAACTGGGGTTCGCGTGAAGTCTCACACGCGATTTGAGCAGGGTATGTGTATTTCAGGGGTGCACAGGAAGTTTCCCACGCGATTGGCCTTGTGCGAGTGGGGTACGTGTATAACTGGGGTTTGCGTGAAGTCTCACACGCGATTTGAGCAGGGTACGTGTATTTCGGGGGTGCGCGGGAAGTCTAACACGCGATAGGCCCTGTGCGAGTGGGGTATGTGCATTTCAGGGGTGCGTGGGAAGTTTCACACGCGATAGGCCCTGTGCGAGTGGGGTACGTGTATTTCAGGGGTGCGCAGGAAGTTTCACATGTGATTGGCCTTGTGCAAGTGGGGTACATGTATAACTGGGGTTCGCGTGAAGTCTCACACGCGATTTGAGCAGGATACGTGTATTTCGGGGGTGCGCAGGAAGTCTCACACGCGATTTGAGCAGGGTACGTGTATTTCAGGGGTGCGGGGGAAGTCTCACATGGGATAGGCCCTGTGCGAGTGGGGTACGTGTATTTCAGGGGTGTGTGGGAAGTTTCACACGCGATAGGCCCTGTGCGAGTGGGGTACGTGTATTTCAGGGGTGCGTGGGAAGTTTCACACGCGATTGGCCCTGTGCGAGTGGGGTACGTGTATAACTGGGGTTCGAGTGAAGTCTCACACGCGATTTGAGCAGGGTACGTGTATTTCGGGGTTGCACGGGAAGTCTCACATGCGATTTGAGCAGGGTACGTGTATTTCGGGGGTGCACGGGAAGTCTCACATGCGATTGGCCCTGTGCGAGTGGGGTACGTGTATAACTGGGGTTCGCGTGAAGTCTCACACGTGATTTGAGCAGGGTACGTGTATAACTGGGGTTCGCGTGAAGTCTCACACGTGATTTGAGCAGGGTACGTGTATAACTGGGGTTCGCATGAAGTCTCACACGCGATTTGAGCAGGGTACGTGTATTTCGGGGGTGTGCGGGAAGTCTCACACGCGATTTGAGCAGGGTATGTGTATTTCGGGGTTGCACGGGAAGTCTCACACGCGATAGGCCCTGTGCGAGTGGGCTAAGTGTATTTCAGGGGTGCGTGGGAAGTTTCACACGCGATAAGAGCAGGGTACGTGTATTTCGGGGTTGCACGGGAAGTCTCACACGCGATAGGCCCTGTGCGAGTGGGCTAAGTGTATTTCAGGGGTGCGTGGGAAGTTTCACACGCGATTTGAGCAGGGTACGTGTATTTCGGGGGTGCGCAGGAAGTCTCACACGCGATAGGCCCTGTACGAATGGGGTACGTGTATTTCAGGGGTGCGCGGGGAGTCCTACACGTGAATTGGCAGTGTGGGTCCTCCCATGTGTTCCCTCTACTCCCTCCACGGCCCCTGCAGGCAACCCACACCACAGGGGACTACCCCGCACCCCTGGTCATGTCCCGCAGGCAGCCCATCCACCATGGGCATGCCCCCAGCCAAGCCACATGTCAGCTTGCACCACTGATCACCAACTCATGTCCCCTTGCACCCCCACCCCCCCAGCAGTCCTGGGCACCTGCCAGCAGGCCCCCACTCATGTTCCACACATGTCCCCCTGCACCCCCGCCCCCCAGCAGTGCGGGGCACCTGCCAGCAGGCCCCCACCCAAGTCACCCAGCACCCCCACCCCCCAGCAGTCAGGGGCACCTTACAGCAGGCCCCTACCCATGTCCCCCTGCACCCCCATCCCCCAGCAGTCAGGGGCACCTGCGAGCAGGCCCCACCCATGTCCCCCTGCATCCCCCAGCAGTCAGGGGCACGTGCCAGCAGGCCCCCACCCATGTCCCCCTGCACCCCCACCCCCCAGCAGTCAGGGGCACCTGCCAGCAGGCCCCCACCCATGTCCCACCCATGTCTCCCTACACCCCCACCCTCCAGCAGTCAGGGGCACCTGCCAGCAGGCCCCCACCCATGTCCCCCTGCACCCCCACCCCACAGCAGTCAGGGGCACCTGCCAGCAGGCCCTGACCCATGTGCCACCCATGTCCCCCTGCACCCCCACCCCCAGCAGTCAGGGGCACCTGCCAGCAGGCCCCCACCCATGTCCCACCCATGTCCCCCTGCACCCCCACCCCCAGCAGTCAGGGGCACCTGCCAGCAGGCCCCCACCCATGTCCCCCCGCACGCCCACCCCCTAGCAGTCAGGGGTACCTGCCAGCAGAACCCCACCCATGTCCCCCTGCACCGCCACCCCCAGCAGTCAGGGGCACCTGCACCTGCCAGCAGGCCCCCACCCATGTCCCCCTGCACCCCCACCCCCCAGCAGTCAGGGGCACCTGCCAGCAGGCCCCCACCCAAGTCCCTCTGCACCCCCGCCCCCCAGCAGTCAGGGGCACCTGCCAGCAGGCTCCCACCCATGTCCCACCCATGTCCCCCTGCACCCCCGCCCCCCAGCAGTCAGGGGCACCTGCCAGCAGGCCCCCACTCATGTCCCCCTGCACCCCAATCCCCCAGCAGTCAGGGGCACCTGCCAGCAGGCCCCCACCCATGTCCCCCTGCACCCGCACCCCCCAGCAGTCAGGGGTACCTGCCAGCAGGCCCCCGCCCATGTCCAACCCATGTCCAACCCATGTCCCCCTGCACCCCCACCCCCCAGCAGTCAGGGGCACGTGCAAGCAGGCCCCCACCCATGTCCCCCTGCACCCCCACCCCCCAGCAGTCAGGGGCACCTGCCAGCAGGCCCCCACCCATGTCCCACCCATGTCTCCCTCTACCCCCACCCTCCAGCAGTCAGGGGCACGTGCCAGCAGGCCCCCACCCATGTCCCCCTGCACCCCCACCCCACAGCAGTCAGGGGCACCTGCCAGCAGGCCCTGACTCATGTGCCAACCATGTCCCCCTGCACGCCCACCCCCAGCAGTCAGGGGCACCTGCCAGCAGGCCCCCACCCATGTCCCACCCATGTCCCCGTGCACCCCCACCCCCAGCAGTCACGGGCACCTGCCAGCAGGCCCCCACCCATGTCCCCCCGCATGCCCACCCCCTAGCAGTCAGGGGTACCTGTCAGCAGGCCCCCACCCATGTCCCCCTCACCGCCACCCCCAGCAGTCAGGGGCACCTGCCAGCAGGCCCCCACCCATGTCCCCCTGCAACCGCACCCCCCAGCAGTCAGGGGTACCTGCCAGCAGGCCCCTACCCATGTCCAACTCATGTCCCACCCATGTCCCCCTGCACCCCCACCCCCCAGCAGTCAGGGCACCTGCTGGCAGGTCCCCACCCATGTCCCCCTGCAACCCACCCCCCAGCAGTCAGGGGCACCTGCCAGCAGGCTCCCACCCATGTCCCCCTGCACCCCCACCCCCAGCAGTCAGGAGCACCTGCCAGCAGGCCCCCACCCATGTCCCACCCATGTCCCCCTGCACCCCTGCCCCCCAACAGTGTGGGGCACCTGCCAGCAGGCCCCCACCCATGTCCCCCTGCACCCCCACCCCCCAGCAGTCAGGGGCACCTGCCAGCAGGCCCCCACCCATGTCCCACCCATGTCTCCCTGCACCCCCACCCTCCAGCAGTCAGGGGCACCTGCCAGCAGGCCCCCACCCATGTCCCCCTGCACCCCCACCCCACAGCAGTCAGGGGCACCTGCCAGCAGGCCCTGACCCATGTGCCACCCATGTCCCCCTGCACCCCCACCCCCAGCAGTCAGGGGCACCTGCCAGCAGGCCCCCACCCATGTCCCACCCATGTCCCCCTGCACCCCCACCCCCAGCAGTCAGGGGCACCTGCCAGCAGGCCCCCACCCATGTCCCCCCGCACGCCCACCCCCTAGCAGTCAGGGGTACCTGCCAGCAGAACCCCACCCATGTCCCCCTGCACCGCCACCCCCAGCAGTCAGGGGCACCTGCACCTGCCAGCAGGCCCCCACCCATGTCCCCCTGCACCTCCACCCCCCAGCAGTCAGGGGCACCTGCCAGCAGGCCCCCACCCAAGTCCCTCTGCACCCCCGCCCCCCAGCAGTCAGGGGCACCTGCCAGCAGGCTCCCACCCATGTCCCACCCATGTCCCCCTGCACCCCCGCCCCCCAGCAGTCAGGGGCACCTGCCAGCAGGCCCCCACTCATGTCCCCCTGCACCCCAATCCCCCAGCAGTCAGGGGCACCTGCCAGCAGGCCCCCACCCATGTCCCCCTGCACCCGCACCCCCCAGCAGTCAGGGGTACCTGCCAGCAGGCCCCCACCCATGTCCAACCCATGTCCAACCCATGTCCCCCTGCACCCCCACCCCCCAGCAGTCAGGGGCACGTGCAAGCAGGCCCCCACCCATGTCCCCCTGCACCCCCACCCCCCAGCAGTCAGGGGCACCTGCCAGCAGGCCCCCACCCATGTCCCACCCATGTCTCCCTGCACCCCCACCCTCCAGCAGTCAGGGGCACCTGCCAGCAGGCCCCCACCCATGTCCCCCTGCACCCCCACCCCACAGCAGTCAGGGGCACCTGCCAGCAGGCCCTGACCCATGTGCCAACCATGTCCCCCTGCACGCCCACCCCCAGCAGTCAGGGGCACCTGCCAGCAGGCCCCCACCCATGTCCCACCCATGTCCCCGTGCACCCCCACCCCCAGCAGTCAGGGGCACCTGCCAGCAGGCCCCCACCCATGTCCCCCCGCATGCCCACCCCCTAGCAGTCAGGGGTACCTGCCAGCAGGCTCCCACCCATGTCCCCCTCACCGCCACCCCCAGCAGTCAGGGGCACCTGCCAGCAGGCCCCCACCCATGTCCCCCTGCAACCGCACCCCCCAGCAGTCAGGGGTACCTGCCAGCAGGCCCCTACCCATGTCCAACTCATGTCCCACCCATGTCCCCCTGCACCCCCACCCCCCAGCAGTCAGGGCACCTGCTGGCAGGTCCCCACCCATGTCCCCCTGCAACCCACCCCCCAGCAGTCAGGGGCACCTGCCAGCAGGCTCCCACCCATGTCCCCCTGCACCCCCACCCCCAGCAGTCAGGAGCACCTGCCAGCAGGCCCCCACCCATGTCCCACCCATGTCCCCCTGCACCCCTGCCCCCCAACAGTGTGGGGCACCTGCCAGCAGGCCCCCACCCATGTCCCCCTGCACCCCCACCCCCCAGCAGTCAGGGGCACCTGCCAGCAGGCCCCCACCCATGTCCCCCTGCACCCCCACCCCCCAGCAGTCAGGGGCACCTGCCAGCAGGCCCCCACCCATGTCCCACCCATGTCTCCCTGCACCCCCACCCCCAGCAGTCAGGGGCACCTGCCAGCAGGCCCCGACCCATGTCCCACCCATATCCCCCTGCACCCCCACCCCCAGCAGTCAGGGGCACCTACCAGCAGGCCCCCACCCATGTCCCACCCATGTCCCCTGCACCCCCGCCCCCCAGCATTGCGGGGCACCTGCCAGCAAGCCCCCACCCATGTCCCACCCATGTCTCCCTGCACCCCCACCCCCAGCAGTCAGGGGCACCTGCCAGCAGGCCCCGACCCATGTCCCACCCATATCCCCCTGCACCCCCACCCCCAGCAGTCAGGGGCACCTACCAGCAGGCCCCCACCCATGTCCCACCCATGTCCCCCTGCACCCCCGCCCCCCAGCAGTCAGGGGCACCTGCCAGCAGGCCCCCACCCATGTCCCACCCATGTCCCCCTGCACCCCCACCCCCCAGCAGTCAGGGGCACCTGCCAGCAGGCCCCCACCCAAGTCCCTCTGCACCCGCGCCCCCCAGCAGTCAGGGGCACCTGCCAGCAGGCCCCCACCCATGTCCCCCTGCACCCGCACCCCCCAGCAGTCAGGGGTACCTGCCAGCAGGCCCCCACCCATGTCCAACCCATGTCCCCCTGCACCCCTGCCCCCCAACAGTGTGGGGCACCTGCCAGCAGGCCCCCACCCATGTCCCTCTGCACCCCCGCCCCCAGCAGTCAGGGGCACCTTCCAGCAGGCCCCCACCCATGTCCCCCTGCACCCCCACCCCCCAGCAGTCAGGGGCACCTGCGAGCAGGCCCCCACCCATGTTCCCCTGCACCCCCACCCCCCAGCAGTCAGGGGCACCTGCCAGCAGGCCCCCACCCATGTCCCCCTGCACCCCCACCCCCCAGCAGTCAGGGGCACCTGCCAGCAGGCCCCCACCCATGTCCCACCCATGTCTCCCTGCACCCCCACCCCCCAGCAGTCAGGGGCACCTGCCAGCAGGCCCCGACCCATGTCCCACCCATATCCCCCTGCACCCCCACCCCCAGCAGTCAGGGGCACCTACCAGCAGGCCCCCACCCATGTCCCACCCATGTCCCCCTGCACCCCCGCCCCCCAGCATTGCGGGGCACCTGCCAGCAGGCCCCCACCCATGTCCCCCTGCACGCCCACCCCCTAGCAGTCAGGGGTACCTGTCAGCAGGCCCCCACCCATGTCCCCCTGCACCCCCACCCCAGCAGTCAGGGGCACCTGCCAGCAGGCCCCCACCCATGGCCCACCCATGTCCCCCTGCACCCCCACCCTCCAGCAGTCAGGGGCACCTGCCAGCAGGCCCCCACCCAAGTCCCCCTGCACCCGCACCCCCCAGCAGTCAGGGGCACCTGCCAGCAGGCCCCCACCCATGTCCCACCCATGACCCCTGCACCCCCGCCCCCCAGCAGTCAGGGGCACCTGCCAGCAGGCCCCCACTCATGTCCCCCTGCACCCTAAGCCCCCAGCAGTCAGGGGCACCTGCCAGCAGGCCCCCACCCATGTCCCCCTGCACCCACACCCCCCAGCAGTCAGGAGTACCTGCCAGCAGGCCCCCACCCATGTCCCACCCATGTCCCACCCATGTCCCCCTGCACCCCTGCCCCCCCAGCAGTGCGGGGCACCTGCCAGCAGGCCCCCACCCATGTCCCAACCATGTCCCCCTGCACCGCACCCCCAGCAGTGCGGGGCACCTGCCAGCAGGCCCCCACCCATGTCCCAACCATGTCCCCCTGCACCCCTGCCCCCAGCAGTCAGGGGCACCTGCCAGCATGTCCCACCCATGTCCCCCTGCACCCCTGCCCCCCAACAGTGCGGGGCACCTGCCAGCAGGCCCCCACCCATGTCCCCCTGCACTCCCGCCCCCCAGCAGTGAGGGGTACTTGCCAGCAGGCCCCCACCCATGTCCCCCTGCACCCCCACCCCACAGCAGTCAGGGGCACCTGCCAGCAGGCCCCCACCCATGTCCCCCTGTACCCGCCCCCCCCAGCAGTCAGGGGCACTTGCCAGCAGGCCCCCACCCATGTCCCACCCATGTCCCCCTGCACCCCCGCCCTCCAGCAGTGCGGGGCACCTGCCTGCAGGCCCCCACCCATGACCCCCTGCACCCCCACCCCCCAGCAGTCAGGGGCACCTGCCAGCAGGCCCCCACCCATGTCCCAACCATGCCCCCCTGCACCCCCACCCCCCAGCAGTCAGGGGCACCTGCCAGCAGGCCCCCACCCATGTCCCCCTGCACCCCCACCCCCCAGCAGTCAGGGGCACCTGCCAGCAGGCCCCCACCCATGTCCCACCCATGTCCCCCTGCACCTCTGCCCCCCAGCAGTGCGGGGCACCTGCCAGCAGGCCCCCACCCATGTCCCCCTGCACCCCCACCCCCCAGCAGTGAGGGGTACCTGCCAGTAGGCCCCCACCCATGTCCTCCTGCACCCCCACCCCCCAGCAGTCAGGAGCACCTGCCAGCAGGCCCCCATCCATGTCCCCCTGCACCCCCAACCCCAGCAGTGAGGGGCACCTGCCAGCAGGCCCCCACTACTGTCCCCCATGCCCCTGCCCCCTGCAGTCAGGGGCACCTGCCAGCAGGCCCCCACTCATGTTCTCATGCACCCCCACCCCCCAGCAGTCAGGGGCACCTGCCAGCAGGACCCCATCCATGTCCCACCCATGTCCCTCTGCACCCCCACCCCCCAGCAGTCAGGTCCACCTGCCAGCAGGCCCCCACCCATGTCCCCCTGCACCCCCACCCCCCAGCAGTGCAGGGCACCTGCCAGCAGGCCCCCACCCATGTCCCCCTGCACCCCCACCCCCCAGCAGTCAGGGGCATGTCCCCCACCACTATAATGATGCACAATCATGGCCCCCTTCTACACCAAAAAAAACAATTCACGCCACCCCATTCTTGAGACACAGTGATTTCCCAATTCACCCCACACTGACATGCCTGCCTCAAGACACAAACCAAAAGTCAACTATGTACATCAACACATGTCCATCACACACATACACTGGTTGGCATTGATTGTGTAAACCCACATTTTCACATGCATCAACCCAATGAGGGAATCCCACACATGGAACTAAAATTTGAAGATGTATTATGTACATAAATAAATCAATGAAAAGAAAGCATACCAAAATAGCAAAAAAGAAATGAAAAGCATGTGCAAAAGATGAGTTAATGAAAATCATAACCAATCCAAAAAAATTTGCAAGAAAAACAGTCCAAACACTCCCTCCACCAACGCAAATCCAAAGGAAAGGACAAGAAAATACATTGCTTCATGTCCATTATGAAAAAAAAAAAATCAAATGAATCCATAGTCCAACTATTTACAATCCAACGTGGAAAAAAAAAACATTAATCCATGTGCAAACTACTAAAAAATATTTCAAATAAATCCATTGTTGGAGTATGAAAAGGGGCCATGAGCCCAACCAAACAAATGAAACCTATCTAACAAACTACCTAAAAATACAACTATATACAAATGTGTGTGGCATTGTCCATTCACCACAAATAAAAGGAAAACGAAAAGGAAACCTAACTCTAAAAACTATTTACAATGGCAGCGGGCTAGTCCAATGGCTCACTTCCCGATTTCCCGGGCCAGGGCATCATCGAACTCCTGCTCGATGTCCCGGAGGTGGTCCTCTTCCATGGCCCCGAGGGTTCGCAGAGACGACGACATCTGGACCTCCAGGTCCCTGCGAATTGCCTCGAGGCACTCGGCCCGCCTCAGAGCCCTACGCATGGAGTTCTCCGCCCTGACCATCGTGAGCCGTGCCTCTTCCGCCCGCTGCCGCTCCGCATCTATAGCATGGCCTAACCGCTGCCACACGGAAGACAATTCCAGTCCTGGGTCCTCTTGCCCTCTGGCCGATGCCTGCTCCTCCGATGTTGAAGGCCCTGAGCCATCATGGCTCCCACCTTGTTGCTGCTGTGCCGGTGCCTGTGCCCTGGCTCTTGCTGCCTGCACGTACTCCTCCGGCTGGGGTGCAGTTGTCGAGGTGGTCACCCCTGCTGGACGTCCGACTCCCGACTGTGGCAGGGATCTTTCCTCCACCAGCCTGGCCGCAGGGTCAGAGACAGCTCCACAGGGTACCCAGGTGATACATGGGTGGGAAGATGGCATGGAGGATGATTGGCACATAGGGGGTTCAGGTGAGGAGAGGGTCGGAACAAGGTCCAGCAAACAGAGGAATCTGGCCCTGGTGACCTGTCCCAGTAGGTCAACGCGGCCAACAAGACATTTGAGATGACGTGCAGTGTTCTCACGAAAACACTGCAGGTCACCTTGCATGCCCCGTTGACGCAACGCCATCCCACTCAGGACAGGCTCAACCCGGTCCCGGATAGCCACGTCCACAGGGAGAGGAAGGCCAGTTGTTGTAAGCGGATCCCCTCCCTGAAAATGGGTCTGGACGTAGGCATCTCTGCTGGTGCAGGATGATGCAGTCACAGGATTGGGGACAGGATTACACACAGGCACCTCCACGGCGGCCTGGGCTACCTCCTGTCCCAGCCCCTGCACTGCACCACTAGCACCAGTGGAATCCCCGCCTCCAGACCCTGTGTCTATCCCTTCCACGGCCTCCTCCTCCACCAAACCCCCCACCAACCTGGATGACTCTGTGCCATCTTCCTCCGTCGGACCCTGTGGGGTCTCAGCTGCCCTTTCTGCTGCCGAGGAGTCCAACTCCGACCTCTGTATCTTGGACCTACCCTCGGCAGCTGCAGCCTGGGACGCGGCACTGGACTCCTCACTCCCTGATGAGATGACAACTTGGGAGGGGAGCCGGGCCTTGCGTCTCCGGCTGGCGTTGCGATCCCTGCCGCTGTGCTCCACAGCACCCTCTCCGCCCTCTTCATCAGTTGACGCTGCAGACAGGGAGAGAAAGAACACAGGCATCAGGGCACTGTACAATGGACTGATACATACATGACAGTTGCACATGAGTGGCAGTGTCAAACTTCAGACATGGCATCACAATCCCCAAAACACATGTCATTTCAACTCACACACATGAGCAATTCCAGAGCCATATCGCACCAGCCAGCACCATCCATACACATACGACAGCATGAGCATCCGAAGTTGAGCCTGACGTCACATGAAACACGGGGAGTGCACAACACATGCACACATGCCACCACACTTACATGTATGTGTACATGTCCACCAACTGTCACAGTGATGAGATCGCCATCCATGTCACATCTGGCATTCAGCCTTCTACAGGTCAGTGTCACATGCATCCAAGTTGCATCACAGTTGCACACTTGTCAAATACACACACATGCACATGTACAGAGTGCAGATACATGCAGCAGGAACCACCATCCATGTGTGTCATGATGCCTACCCCCAGGCATCCGGACCAAGCCCATCAGCCCCGGGAGCAGGCATCTAGACATTTAGTAAAACCTCAGCAGCCCCGGCTAGGGGCTATCTGGGTTCAGTCCTGGCGCCTTAGGTGCCAGGCTCATAGTAGAAATCAGTCGGCGCCAGGCTCATAGTCATTACTTACCTCAGGCAGACCATGCTGCAAATGACTCCAATCCAACATGAAGCCTGAAAGGGACTATTTTTCTACAGGGACTATTTTTTACTCGGGTGTGGTTCTAGGGACTTCTTACCTGGGACTACTTTTGAGGCTATTTAAACCACGCCCGACCAGCAACACACGCTTCGCGTTATTCTGCATCCAGCAGCGAAACACTCACCGTGCCTGCAGCCTGCATCCAGTCTTCTGCCACGCCCGCCTCGAATCCGGAGCTCCTAAAACAAAGAGGAAACAAAGGGACAAGGTTAGAAAACAAACTTATTTCTATTCCACACCTGATTCTGGATCCATCTCGTCTCCGGACCTGTAAAGAACATCATTTCTGCACGCGCCACGCCATACTCACCAGTCTTCACAGCATCCTTCGGGTGGGCGCTGCCTCCATCATTTCTTCGCCGAACTTCGGCACCTAGGAGACAAAAGAAAACCACAAGGTGAGCCGAGGGAACCAACAAATATAATTCTTACCACCATAGACTTACCTGATTTACCACCGGAGGCATCCTTTTGTGACTCTCCATATTTTCACGTGCCACATCTGTAAAGAGAGACAAAACAACACGTTTTCCACGTGCAACATTTACCGGACAGCGCCGGGTAATACAGACTCTTACCTGAGCGCCACCAGCTGCCACAAGAGCATCTTTTCACGAGCCAGCTTCAAGACAAGAAAGGAAGGGGGGAACAAGAGTGAACATCGGACATATTGAACTCTATGAACTTAATACTTACTGGTCCTCACCAGGAACCTCAGAGTCAATACTCTCCGGAACTCTCCCGAGCCTTCAAACCAGTGAAGTAACTGGAATCGACACGTCCCTGCAAATCCACGCAAGATGGAGAGCTCATCTTTCAAGAATATAAGGTGAGATTGCTGTGAGGGCATTTCGGAGGTGATTAGTTGGGGAGGACTGTGGGGGTGCCATCACTTGAATCCACAAGTGGCTAAATCCATCTCTCCACTTGCAGGAGAATATTTCTACGGGTTAAGCAGACAAGATTAGGAGGGCAGATCCAGTCAGTCATTGCTGCACTACGCATCACGTGGGTGGGGACTGCAGCTGTCCGGGTCCGACCGACGCCCCTGTGGGAGCCAGGTGAGTGTAACAGAACGCAAAGCCTATCTACAAATCCCCACACGGGCGTTATGGAAACCTCAGAAACCGACCAACTAGCCCTATTGTTAGGGGAACTTAGGGCTGAAGTGCACTCCGCGTGCCAAGAGACTAATGCCCTCAGGAGAGAACTGATTCTGTCAAAGGAGCGCACTAATGATCTTGCTAGACAATTGCTGCAAAACCAAGCTGGGCAAACACCATTACCTGGACTCAGGGGGAATCCAACTCCTGTTTCATCGAGCAATCTTGTGCAAGTGGTTCTACCAGGGAGCATTCCTTTAGCTCCACCCGAACGTTTTTCTGGGGACCCAAAAAAGTTTCCCGTGTTTATGAACCAATACCGCTTTCACTTTTTATGCAGACCTGGAGCTTTTCCGAATGACCAAACCAAAGTAGCATTTATACTATCATATCTTAGTGGCAGCGCAGCGGATTGGTCAATTCCATTCGTTAACCAGGATGACCCTCTTCTTCGGGATTTTCAAATTTTCAATTGAGCATGGAAAGACTATTTGCCAGACATTCACAGGGACAGGCCCTGGATAACGAACTTTTATCATTACGACAAGGTAACCAGGATCTACTAACCTATATCGCCACTTTCAATAGGTTAGTGGTGGAAACCGGATGGCCAGAGGTAAAACGAATTACATTATTTCATCGTGGACTTCGGGGTGAACTCAAAGACGTTTTGGCCCAAGTTGTGAACCCACCTCAGGATTGTGCAGAATATATAGACTTAGTGGTCCAGTTAGACCACCCACTTCAGAATATAAAGGCTGATCGAGCTAAGTTCGAGAATCGGGTATTGGTTAAAACCAATGTTACCCTCAAAGGAACAGATGTATCAGAACCGATGCAGATCGGGGGGGTCAAGGGACCCTTAACTCAAAAGGAAAGAGAAAGAAGACAGCAGATGCAATTGTGTCTGTACTGTGGGGCCTCAGGACATTTTCTATGGGATTGCCCTATAAAAACATCTAAAAGAGTAGTCGGAGTTGCTGATAAAAATCAAACAGAGCCTGATTCGGGAAATGACCACGCCCGACAAGCGTAGAGGTCCGCTTGCCGAGCTTGAAGAAGGATACTCAGACCTCGCACTTCATCATACCAATGGTCCTTATAGATCCAAGGCAGCCATCACGTATGCACGAAGTGAGGGCATACATTGATAGCGGGGCCATAGGAAACTATGTGGACCACGAGTTGGCTTCTAGGATGAATCTATCTCTCTGCAAAAAGACCACTTCGGATGTCATCACCACAGTCGATGGAACTGAAATTGCCTCTGGGCCTGTAACTCATTCCACCGCAGAGATGTCACTATTGGGTCAGGATGGGGATCGGGAGACTATTGTGCCTGATTTATTAAAAGCCCTGCAGTTCCAAATAATACTGGGCATACCTTGGTTGGAAACACATAATCCTTGTATTGATTGGCGAGAGAAGAGAATAACCTTCCCGGATTGTGCACATCCTTGTTACCCGAAAAAACCCTTGAACCAAGGCCTGGCCACAGTCGCTACTCCAGTCGTGCAGTTAACTCAGGAATATCAAGAATTCCAGGATGTTTTCCAAAAGGAACAGGCAAACACCCTACCACCTCACAGATCATACGATTGTCAAATCGATCTCATACCCGGTGCACAACCTCCATGTAGTAGGATCTACACCCTTACGGAACCCGAAAGCCTTCACCTACGACAATACTCGGACCAATACCTTGCTAACGGCTTCATTCGTCCATCCAAGTCCTCTGCATCTTCAGCTTTGTTCTTCGTGCCTAAAAAGGAAGGTCATCTCAGAACGTGCATAGACTACCACGCATTAAATCAGATCACGGTTAAGAACCGATACCCATTGCCTCTGATCCCCGAATTACTAGACCAAGTAAAGGACGCTTGCATCTACACTAAATTAGATCTCCGAGGGGCATATCATCTGGTACGTGTAAAGAAAGGCAAATAATGGAAGACTGCTTTTCGCACTAAGTATGGGTTATTCGAATACCAGGTGATGCCCTTCGGGTTGTGCAATGCACCAGCAGCCTTCCAGTATTTAATGAACGATGTCCTTCGTGAACTCGTTGACGTCTGTGTTGTTGTATACATAGACGATATTCTAGTGTACTCCTCTTCAGAATCAGACCATGTGAAGCATGTTTGTGCAGTCCTTGAGAAACTATGCCAGCACAAGTTACATGCAAAATTGGAAAAATGCGTTTTTCATGCTACAGAAGTTGAATTCCTTGGATTTATCCTGACTCCAAAAGGAGTCCGAATGTACTCTCGAAAGGTGAATGCAATCCTCAAGTGGCCATCACCCAGTTCAGTTAAAGGGGTACAAAGCATGCTCGGATTTGCTAATTTCTACCGCAGATTCATTCCGGATTTCTCACATGTTGTACACTATATCACAGCACTTTTGCGAAAAAACAAACGCTTCTTGTGGACCGAAGAAGCTGAAAAGGCCTTCCAAGAGCTGAAAGCGAAATTCACGTCTGCACCTGTCTTAAAGCATCCACGCCCCGAACTTCCATACATAGTTGAAACTGATGCATCCAGTTTAGCCATGGGAGCTTTCCTATCCCAGAAGGATCCTGAAACCGGTCAACTTCACCCAGTAGCATTTTGGTCCAGAAAGTTCTCGGCACCCGAGTTAAACTATGCGGTTACCGATAAAGAATTATTAGCCATCAAATCCGCCTTCAAGGCTTGGAGGCATTATCTTCTCGGTGCCAGGCATACCATTACGGTAATCACCGATCACCGGAACTTGCAATACTTAAAAACAGCCAAGGCCCAATCGTCACGTCAACTTCGATGGGCATTGTTCTTTGCCGAGTTCGATTTCATGATCACTTATCGACCAGGTTGTAAAAATGGCAAGGCAGATGCCTTATCCCGAATAGGGATGGGAGAAGCATATGCGAACCCGGAACCGGTGCCTATAATTTCAGAACAAAGAATTCTTGGCATAACCACTCTACAGACACTAGAGGATGTTCAAGTAAAGATCCAACAACTCTTCGATCCAACAGCCCTGCAGGACTGGGTGAAGAAAGGCTTGGACTACTCAGTCATCAATGACCTACCTTATTATCAAGGGCGACTATTTCTACCACACAAGGAACTACAAGAACTAGTAATCTCCAATTATCATGACACCCTGATGGAAGGACACCCAGGTATCGCAAAAACTGAAGCTAAAATTAAGAGACTATTCTGGTGGCCCACCTGGCGAAAAGACATAAAGTCATTTGTAATGTCTTGTGGCATTTGCGCCCGAAATGAAAGTCAGAAGAAAAAACCAGCTGGCCTCTTACAACCTTTGGATATTCCAACTACACTATGGTACACCTTATCGTTAGACTTTATTACAGATCTACCTCCATGTAATGGATTTAACACCATTCTAGTTATTGTGGATCTTTCTTCCAAGATGGCCCACTTTATTCCTCTAAAGGGATTACCTTCTGCTTCAATTCTGGCCAAGGAGTTCCTCGAAAACATTGTTCGAATACACTGATTTCCTTCCGTATTAGTCTCTGACCGAGGTAGTCAATTCATTTCACATTTTTGGAAGAAATGTTGTCAACCGGCGCAAATCGACGTGAGGTTATCAACCAGTCACCATCCCCAGACCGATGGTCAGACGGAGAGGACCAACCAGACTCTTGTACAGTACCTACACTGCATGCTACACCAGACCGAAAGTAATTGGAAAGATATTTAATGGATTTCCGAGTATGCATACAATAACTCTGTACATTCAAGAACCGGACAAAGCCCCTTTTATACCATATATGGACATCACCCTCAAACCTCAGAACTAGATTGGCCTCAGCATTTAGAAATGCCTGCAGTTAGTCATTTGCATTGTACTATTACACAAGCCTTTAAAGAGGCAACAGAACATTTGAAACAAGCAAAAGAGAAATATAACAAAATTGCTGATCAACATAGAAGTGAAACTCCACAATACCAGATTGGGGATCAAGTTTGGCTGGCTACAAAACACATACCTCTGAAGGGAACTCAGACTTTTAACCCTAGATATTTGGGACCTTACACTATTAAGGCCATTATCAACCCGGTAGCCATCAAATTGGAATTAACCTCTAATATGTGCATTCATCCTGTCTTTCATGTTTCACTTTTAAAACCAGTTCAACCAGGAACAAGATTAACCAAACCAACCGACCCCATCTTGATAGATGGAGAACCTGAATTCGAGGTAAAATATATCCTCGACTCCAAGATGGTTAAATCAAAACTTTTTTTATTTAAATCGATTGGGAGGGCTACGGACCACAAGAAAGGTCATGGGAACCTAGTGACCACGTCCATGCACCTCGGTTGGTGAAAAGATTCCATCGGAACTTCCCAGACAAACCAGGGCCCAGGGGAAGAACAACTTTAGGAGGGGCCTTGGGGGGGGGGGTGGGAGTGCTGTCATGATGCCTACCCCCAGGCATCCGGACCAAGCCCATCAGTCCCGGGAGCAGGCATCTAGACATTTAGTAAAACCTCAGCAGCCCCGGCTAGGGGCTATCTGGGTTCAGTCCTGGCGCCTTAGGCACCAGGCTCATAGTAGAAATCAGTCCAGGCGCCTAAGGCGCCAGGCTCATAGTCATTACTTACCTCAGGCAGACCATGCTGCAAATGACTCCAATCCAACATGAAGCCTGAAAGGGACTATTTTTCTACAGGGACTATTTTTTACTCGGGTGTGGTTCTAGGGACTTCTTACCTGGGACTTCTTTTGAGGCTATTTAAACCACGCCCGACCAGCAACACACGCTTCGCGTTATTCTGCATCCAGCAGCGTAACGCTCACCGTGCCTGCAGCCTGCATCCAGTCTTCTGCCACGCCCGCCTCGAATCCGGAGCTCCTAAAACAAAGAGGAAAGAAAGGGACAAGGTTAGAAAACAAACTTATTTCTATTCCACACGTGATTCTGGATCCATCTCGTCTCCGGACCTGTAAAGAACATCATTTCTGCATGCGCCGCACCTCCAGCTGCAGCGCTGTGCCATACTCACCAGTCTTCACAGCATCCTTCGGGTCGGCACTGCCTCCATCATTTCTTCGCCGAACTTCGGCACCTAGGAGACAAAAGAAAACCACAAGGTGAGCCGAGGGAACCAACAAATATAATTCTTACCACCATAGACTTACCTGATTTATCACCGGAGGCATCCTTTTGTGACTCTCCATATTATCACATGCCGCATCTGTAAAGAGAGACAAAACAACACGTTTTCCACGTACAACATTTACAGGACAGCGCCGGGTAATACAGACTCTTACCTGAGCGCCACCAGCTGCCACAAGAGCATCTTTTCACGAGCCAGCTGCAAGACAAGAAAGGAAGGGGGGAACAAGAGTGACCATCGGACATATTGAACTCTATGAACTTAATACTTACTGGTCCTCACCAGGAACCTCAGAGTCAATACTCTCTGGAACTCTCCCGAGCCTTCAAACCAGTGAAGTAACTGGAATCGACGCGCCCCTGCAAATCCACGCAGGATGGAGAGCTCATCTTTCAAGAATATAAGGTGAGATTGCTGTGAGGGCATTTCGGAGGTGATTAGTTGGGGAGGACTGTGGGGGTGCCATCACTTGAATCCACAAGTGGCTAAATCCATCTCTCCACTTGCAGGAGAATATTTCTACGGGTTAAGCAGACAAGATTAGGTGGGCAGATCCAGTCAGTCATCACTGCACTATGCATCACGTGGGTGGAGACCGCGGCTGTCCGGGTCCGACCGCCGCCCCTGCGGGAGCCAGGTGAGCGTAACAATGTGTGACACCACAACCATGCCAATGTACATACACAGAATTTCAAACATGTGTGCTCCCACATCTGCATTTGGCCTGCATGCTTACCCACACATACACCATCCATTTGTCTCACAAATGAGAGGACTTGCATGTGTCAGCATCACCCCCCTGCACATACACATCCATACATGGCCATACAAAAACACATGTGCAACCTGCCCACTACAAGCACACCACGACACACACAGCGTACAATCAGTATGCATGTACACTTACCGCTCGACTCCAGACGGGTCTGCCTCTCAAGGACCTAGACGTGGAGCGCTGGGCATATGCATTCCAGGACCCTCATTTGGTGTTCCAACAGGTGGCCCCAGCGCCCCTTAGCATCCGCTGCCTTCAAGAGGTGCCGGGCCATGTTGAGGGTCCTGGACCTGAAGTCCTCCCAGCGCTTCTTGACATGTTGTAAATCGCGGACTGCCACCCCCTCCGCGTTGATGGCAGTCATGATGTCCATCCAGATCCTGGTCCGTCCTTCCTTGTCGGCACGCAAACTTCAGAAGAGGGCATCATACTGCCCCAGGACTTGCTCCACCAGGGCACCAACTTCGGTGGCAGTGAAGCTGGTGGCCCCCTGCCTCTCTGGCTGGGGGTTGCCAGTGGTGCCAGATGATGTTGTGCCCGACATGGCAACCCCAGAGGCAGGAGTGGGTGGGCAAGTGGGTCCTGGGGCTGGGCTGTGGAGCGATGGTATACCAGTCGGGAGTCTTTGGTTCCAGCAGGGGTGGTCACAGCAACTGCACCCCTGGCTGATGTACAGGCAGCAAATAGCAGGGCATGCGGGCAGTAATTCGGCCTCTGGGCAGGAGCGTGGTCTTCCGTGTGTTGTTGCGTGGCCAGCTTGATAGAGTTATTTGGCACGTGAAAATCTTGCACGTCTGCGTATAATTCGAGGAAGGGCCCTTAGCGCATAAGCTCGTCAGCACACGTTCGCGGTTTCATTGGACCAAAGGCCCTTATCGCGTAAGCGCGTCTGTGACGTGACGCGCGCGGGTGTTTCCCTCATAGCACGTGATGACAGAGCCCACGTTGAAAAACTGCACGTCCGAGTGTCATCACGTGTATTTGGAGGAAAGGGCCCGCGTACACGCGTATGTGACGTGTACGTGTGGGCCGGTTTAAAAGCTACGTGTAGGACGCCATTTTCTTGTACGTGCTTTTCGTGGAGAGCGAGTGGGTGAAATCTGTACTTCTTGTCGGTTCACATGCGATTACTTCACAGCGTTTCTAGTTCGTACTCCCTGTTACCTCTGACAGCTTTCATTTTTCTTCATTTTGTGGGCCTGTTTCCTCAAACATCGTTCACTTCTCCTTTTGTCCTGTCTCCTCAGACAGCGTACAATTCTTCTTTTGGCGGGGTTGTTGCCAACGCGCACACGCGCTTCTTTTTCACGTTCTTTTTCCAGCCAGACGTGAGCTGCGCACGTATTTACCAACTGTGCTTGCCCCATGAGTCGCGTACCCCTTCAGAGGTCATTGTAGGCTGCGTGTATTACGCGTATGCTTATTTTTGTGTTTCTGGGTGCCACAGCGTAGTGCGGGTTCATTTTTCCACGCACATGGTCTACGAGGGGTTGCGTGCAAGTTAGTTTTTGTTTTTGGGCTGCCTGTGTGTTGCATGACCCGTCATCTTCCCCCAGGGGTCAAAGACAGCCCTGTTAGAGCAATAGGGTACGAATTCCATCTAGTACCCTACCCCTTCGACCCCCAATTGCCCAGGACAATACTTTACTGCTCCTCCCATACGCACAACATCAGTGCCATGGTTGGGAGGCGACCAAGCGGTAAGGGAGGCAAAGGTGGCCGACCTTCAAAAGGTGGACGTGGTGGGCGCGGTAGGGGACGTGGCCGGGATTTGCAGGGTGCCCCTATAACCCATGTGTGGAGGACCTATCAGGGACATCCATGCCCCCCCCCATGGTTGAGGGAAACGTGGCTGAGACCATCCCAGTTCAGCCCTTGTTGGCCCAGCCCATTGTGGCACCTGACCTGGCACAGGATGACTCCCAGGCTGACTTCCAGGTCAGCAAGTCTAGGCCACGTGTGGCGGTGCAAGCTGTTGTCACCATGCCACGTGGATCTGGGGCAGCTATGTCATCTGCTGCCCCAAGTAGGCAGGGTGGGAAGGCTGCAGGGGCAGCTGCAGCTCCATCCGCCCGAGCTCTGACTCTCCCAGCCAGGACAGTGTCGGTCCAGGTCCATCAAACTGACGTTCCCCCTGCCAACAACACCTTGCAACCAATGCCTGCACCAAGACCTATGGTCATTGTGCATTCCCACACTCCTACTACCCAGTCCACTGGTGCTTCTGCCCCTACTGACCAGAGCGGTGTAAGCCACTCTGGCTCCACTCCAGCTTCAAAAAAGAGGAAGAAGGGTGCTCTGGCACAACAGGCTGGGACCCCAGACACGGCTACACACTCCGGCACGTCAAGGAAGCCTAGCTTTAATGACCCGGAACTTGATGCACTTGTGACCTATGTGTCAGCACATAGCCGCGAAATGTCACTAATGTGAAACTTGCTTTTTTCCCCCTTTACCTGTGAACATCAAAGCTACACTAGTGTGGAGTGCTTCCCCCACCTCCCGAGCCATCCGTGCACGCCTCCTAGCAGCTCCTATTTTTAGGTGTCGTGAAGCAAAAAACTGACTTGTACAAAGCACTGTCTGCATTAGTGTTACCTCTCAGCAGACCAAAATTTTTAGGTTCTATGAAGTAACAGATTGCCTTGTACAAAGTATTGGTTATATATATGTGGAGACAAATATGAATGAATATTTTGTTACACCAAAAACACAGATAAAATAAGAGAGTAAAGGGTAACATTGTGGAGTTAACAAACTACACCTTTATTCCTGCCAATGTGTTTTTTCTCAAAATATAGGCAGAATGCCAACAGTTTATCTCTTGATCTCTGTTCGCCTACAAGTACAAAAAGATGTTTTTGAATGATTTTCTCTTTTTGTCCAAACACTTGAGCTCCCGCTTTATACAATTGAGCAAGCCAATGACTATGTTTTTTTTTTTGTTTGTATTTTCTATTCATTTGTAAGATTACTAAACAGTGGAAGTACTAGAATTTCGCTGTAATATGTGACCTAAAGTAATAAAGGTCCACAAACTGGTTTTCCAGTCTTTCCAGAATTTGGATTTCTACACTTTCCTCCCAGGATACATAATCTGTAAAATGCAAAGTACTGTACATGGAGAGGTATGAGAATTGTGTCTACAGCAAACAACTGTAGCCTAAATATTTGAGGTCAGGACCCTCTTGTTCGAAATATTTTTATAGCCTTATTGTCCTGTCCGGTCACAGGCTTTCCCTCAGGTTAAAAATGTATGTGTATTGGACATGCCACTCACAGGCCAATGTGTGATGGCAGTGCTACCCAGCATGCAGCAAATGTGTTGCTCTTCCATCTTGGTGTCATCAGTGTCTGCCTTTTGCCTCCCCTTCAAACTCAGTGACAGTGCATGCATGGGAGGGTTATAGTCATGTGGGACATGTGTAAATCATGTACTGGTTCTGTAGCTTGTCAGGCCTATTTGTGTGCTTTGGTGCTAATGCCGGTTTCCATTTTTTGTCTTTCATGTTTTTGCAGGGGATGACACACTTGATGCTGTTGAGGTTGAGGAGATGGTGCAGACCCAGGAGGATTCTCAGGCACGACCGGGCACCAGTGGGGGACGTGGTGCGGTGGTGGGTGAGAACCCAATCTTGCTGCAGACCATTCTGTCCAGGGGTGTCTCTGGGTGCACCTCCCCAGACCTCTATTCAGGTGCTGATTCGGATGATGAGACCTATGTGCCGTCGCAGGTAAGTGTTTCTGGCAGGGATTCTGTTCTGTCCAACCCACCTGCACCAGGGGTAGAATCCTCCATGGGGATGTCAGTGTTGGTAAGTCCGCCTTTGGCGATTATGGATGCAGGGTCACACTCCACAACATCTGATCCTGTTCCTGGGCCAGCAGATCAGAGGGGGAATGCAGTCCTGCAGCCTCAGGCAGTGCCGGCACAGCAAGGCGCAGATCGCCTTGCCCCAAACAGGTGTGGTGCTCGCCAACGCGGTGGCCGTACGCCACCAGGCAATACCGTATGAGAACAATCCATGTACGGTATGGCAACCCAACAGGCAGCGTCAGTTGAGATGATGGCTCAAGCAATGGAGAGGGTGGCCACTTCCATTGTCCCCCCTGAAAGGCAGATGGAGCTATTACAGCAGGCAACAGACTCCATTTGCCAATCACACAGGGAAGACATGTTGGCGTCCAACAGGGACCGACGGGCGGCACTGGAGACTCTGCGCCAATCCATCTCAATAGAGTCCCAGGCCCACAGGGAAGCCCTGAGGGAAGAACTCCACAACCTCAGGGAGACTCTTCTTGACCTTGAGGCTTCCACTAATTTCAGGACAGAACAGCAGCTGGAGTGGCTCACACGTTCGCTCTCAGCTGAGATGCAGGCAACACGTGAGGAGATCCAGACATCACGGGAGGCCATGCGTGCAGAAATGCATGCAACCTGTGAGGTGGTGCATGGGGATCTCCGCACTTTAATCCTCCAGAATCAGACCTTCAACACCCGCATGCTTGCTGCCATGGAGGACCACACCAGGGCTTTGCGTGGGCTGACTCCCATAGCACCACCACCTCCTGTCGCAGCAGCAATTCTCCCACAATAGCGTAGCCGTGCAGGCCATGAGCCCATGGAGGTGTTTTTTTTCCCCAACATCCACACAGGTGGCTGTTGGTGCGCACCCTGTCCTCGGACCTCCTGGGTGCCCCCCTCCCTAACCCCCACATGGCCATTTTTGATTTTTTAAAATTTTTTACAGTGTGTTGCCTTGTGTGGCATCCACTGTATTCCAGCTGGGCACATGCAGGCTTGTCCTGAGTTTGGGTTAGATGCTTGGGTTCATGAGACACACACCCCTCCTGCTTCCCGTTTCCATGGGCTTGCAAAGGGTGTGCCCAAGTGACAGTGAATTACACAGTGACGTTGGACTCCCATGAGCTGTGTGGGCAGTCTGTAGTCAATACTGTGTATACATTCCTAGTGGATATTATTGTTGTATTGTACACTGCATGGTGTATTGATATGTGCTTGTGCTTCCATGTCTCCCACCAAATTTGCAGGTTCATTCCTCATGTCTTCACAAGGCCATCTACTTTGGAGATGGAGTTCATGTTCTATGCAGTACACTGACAAATTTGGAAGGCTGCAACATTACAGTTGGAAGGGGTAGATGTGGTGGCATATTCAGGTTGTAAGACTATGACTACTTTAACTTAGTACTGTCATGTTTTTCCTATGTTTGAGGTTGTGTTGCTGCATTGTATTGTTGGTAAGCATTTGGTCATGTGTGTTGTTAGTTCTACATTACTGGGAGCATATTGTGTGTGGCCAGTTTCCATTAGGGACAGTGTACTTTGTGACACTTGTGTCAGGTTTAGGGGATTGCTTTGTTTGCTTTCACATAGCATGACATGCCATGGTGTGCTGGGTGGCGGAGCTGGGGAGGGGTTGGGTGACATGGCGCTGTTGTCATGTTGTATTTTGCAAGAGGGTCATGAATTTAGCAGCATAGAAGTGTCTTTTGATCACACAGCATTGGTGGTGTTTGTGTAGGTAGGGATGCACACAACGTAACACTTCTAGGTGACCAATCTCAGGCTGGTATGGTTGTGACAGTTGACTGTCCCTTATGTCATCATCATTGATTGTCAGCTGGTATGTGCCAGGGCGGTGTGCACTCCACAGGGGTGTGATTTTAGGTGAAGTAATTAACCACCAGCTGCGTACGGGCTGCCTCACCCCCTGCCCTTTCCCCTCCCATGCGCAGCGGGCGTGCATGTGGTTGGGGATGTGGGGGCACCACCATGTCCACCGGTAGGCCCCGGCGTGTTGCAACGTTGTGCAGGACACATGCTGCCACTATGATCCTGCACACTACTGGGGGGAGCGTATAACAGCTGCCCGCCAGAACGGTCAAGGGAGCCAAAGCGTGACTTGAGCACTCCGAATGTGCGCTCCACTATGCCCCGGGTTGCAATATGGGCTGTGTTGTATCTTACCTCGGGTTGCGTGGTGGGTTTCCGAATTGGCGTCATCACGTGGGTGCTCAGATGGTAGGCACTGTCCCCTGGGGAGGTGGTGAAGGGTATCATTAGTGGGGTTGTGACATTACTCAGTATCTGACATGCATGCATGTGCTGTGGCATTTATACTCACCAAGCAGCCATGTATCGCCATGCCGCCCAGCTTCTAGGTCCCGGTTTAGGGTTGAGATTCTGTAAATGAAACTGTCGTGGGTGGACCCTGGATAGTTGGCATATACTGAGGTGATGATTCCCTTGGCATCACATAATACCTGGACGTTGATGGAATGCCAGTGCTTGCGGTTTCTATAGATGTGCTCAGATGCCCTGGGAGGACGTAGAGCCACATGGGTGCAGTCAATGGCACCTAGCAATTTGGGGAAGTGTGCCACCCCGTAAAAATCCTGGACGACAGCCTGCCTTTCGGCAGGTGTTCTGGGCAGGTATATGTGCCTGCGGACTGATGGGCATGAAGTCATAATGCCCAACACCTGGTGCAGGCAGCATGACTGTGTGGCCTGTGACACCCCCCCACTATGGCACTTGTCCGCTGAAATGATCCAGTGGCCAAGAAGTGCAGTACATTGAGGACCTTCTCCAGTGGGCTGAGTGCTTGGGAGCACAGGGTGGGTGATGTGAGGTCATCCTCCCACTCACTCACCAGTATTATGTGAGGTGGAAACCTGTACCTCCCATACACCTGGTCATCAGGCATCCCAAAAAGGCTGGTTCTGGGTGTGAAAATTCTGGGCCTGACTATCCTCCTCCTCCTCCTGCGGTATCCCATGACCACTGCTGCTAGGAACGGTATATTCATCCTGGTGTCTGTGCTTGTTTGTTGTTTGCGTGCACATTTATGCTGCGCGGGTCCACATACACCTGCTTCCTGCTGGCGTACGTGTTTCCGGATTAGCGTGTCTTTTTTGGCGCACGCGTTAGCCCCGTTTGATTCCATGAATACATGTTGTAGGCGAGCGTGTGGGCGTTCCGAGCACTTGCCTCCTGTACTTCTCCCGTGACGCCCACATTTTCATGCGTTGTTCCCCATTCCGCGTGTCACGCCCCGTGTTACGCCTACTTTTGTTCTGTGCGCCACGCTATGTGCGCTTTCGCTGTGTGCTTAGCGCACGCTGTTTGAAGGCGTGTGCGCCAGCTTGCGCCAAACAGGATTTTGCCGCACATCCATGGATTTCCACGCACACAGACTTCCATGAATCGCTGTGCGCGGGTTTCGCTGCGATTTTCGCACTGGCACTGTGATTCGCACGCTTGCGCTGAAATTTTCGGCGCACATTAATTCCATGAATCGGGCTGTCAATCTTTATGCCTGGTGACGGAGAGGGTGAGATTCAAGGATTGGTACCTTCCAGAAGAAGTGATGGAGGTGTTGCTTTCGGGTAAAAGACCAGCAACTAAATCCCAATACAGCTGCCAGTGGAACAGGTTTCGCAGCTGGTGCAGGGAAAAGAAAGTTGATCCTGTCACATGTAAACTTACCACTGTTTTAGCTTTCTTGCTCCATTTGACCCATTCAGGGTTACAAGTGGCTAGAGTCAAAGGCTGCTTGTCAGCACTTTCAATTTTTAAGAATTCTCCTGATGAGGGATCGTACTTTGATTGTGATATAGTTTCTAAAAGGACTAACATTTGTTTCCACAGACTCCTTTTATTGTACCAACAGAGGACTTAACCTAGTGTTAAACTACCTTTCTGGGGACTCCTTTGGAGCCCTCAACATCGTAACCTTGGAGAATGCTAACACTTAAGACTGCCTAATTGTTAGCTATCACTTCTGCACGCAGAGTAAACGAAATGTAGGCCCAGTTTTCAAAACCACCTTTTATGTCCCTTTTTAAGGACAAGGTAATATTAAGGATCCATTCATCTTTTCTTCTGAAAGTTGTGTTGGAATTTCACTTAACGCAACGGATAGTCTTACCGAAATTTTACCCACCACCTCATCCATCAAAGGAAGAAGAGATGCTTCATAGGCTAGACCCGAGAAGATGCAAAGTTACTAAATTTCATGGACAGCTAATGTTGGCCAGGATGACAAACTCTTAGTAGGTTATGCAGGACAAAGACTAGGTTTAGTGATAACAAAACAAACCATTTCACGATGGATAGTTATGTGCATTACCGAATGCTACTCACTAGCGGGAAAAGACTGTTCTTCATAAAAGAGTATTGAGTTAAACCAACAGTCTGCGCTCACCCAAAATTTTGAAAGTATTGAAATAACCCATTGGCGTGATTCTCATAACTGGGTCTATAATCCCAATTTAATACACTAATGGTTTGTACCCCAATGTGGTTCTCTGCGTAAGCACTGCTTTCATGACTGTTCCATTTGTGTGCGAAAACAAATAAAATTCCTCAGCATAATAGTGAATTCCTGTACAAATTGCTTTTTTCAGCTCCTCAAACCCTTCCTCCATTTCTTCAGTCCATTCTGTTTTTATTTTCCCCACCTGTGCCTTCTTTAAAGCTTGCAGAAGTGGTCTTGTGTATGTACTGTAATCAAACACCCAGGCTCTAACATAGTTGCATAACCCCAAAAACTGTTGCATCTGTTTCACTGTATTTGGTTTTGAGGTTTTCATAATCGCCTCGGCTCTCTCAGGCGTCACTTTCTTTCCTTCATGTGAAATCAACGGACCTATACATAACTCCTCTTCTTGACAACATTGTAGCTTCTCCTAGTCTACCTTATATCCCTTGTGTGCTAGAATGGTCATCAACTGAAAATAATCTTGTCTGCACTCATCTTCTGTGGTGCTGCAAATTAAAATGCCATCTATGTACTGTATCACTGCACTCTTAAGATCAATATTGCCTAAATCCATCTGTAAAACTCTATTGAAGATCGATGGAGACTCACAGTACTCTTGGGGCAGCCTAGTGTGTTTCAGTCGAGTTTGACGGAACGTAAATAAAATCAAGTCTTGTGAGTCCCTGTGCAATGGGATAGAGAAGAACGCATTCTTCAAATCGATCACCATAAAATATCGGGCTTCCACCGGGATACTGCATAGTATCATCGCCGGATTAGGAACTAAAGGGAACTCTGCCTCTACAATCTGGTTAATCGGTCTCATATCTTGTATGAATCTCCACAACCCTCCTTTAGATTTTTTGATAGGATACTCTGGGGTATTGCACAATGTTTCTGATGGCACCAGAATCCCTTGTTTCATCAGAGCTGAAATGGTCTGAAATATACCTTCATCAGCTTCTTGAGACATAGGGTACTGTTTCGCTCGAGGTAAAATTGCTCCTGGCTTATACTTTATTTTAACTTTCCCTATTCCCTTCAATAAACCTACATCATAGGGGCCTGCGGTCCAAAGAACGCTTGGTACCTTTTCCAAGTCTTCCTGAAAAAATGCTGGATGTTGCCGCATTATCGCTATTCACTGTGGGACTACACTCTTTCCTATCCTTATCCAGTATGTGATGCTCATGAAGAACACCACTTCATCATCTGTTCAGTCTTTCCTGAACATGTCATCATAAAATATGTCAGTGAATTAGTACCCTTCCACGAGAACTATTACTGTTCCCCATGGTCTACTCTTATCATCTACTCCTTCAAGCATTACCATTTCCCTTCGTACTATGGCTGCTTCTAATTCTATAGGGATAGTCTGTACCACCCTAAATCCATTGGTATTCGTGGTCTAAACAAAAACTCATCAGATATCCTCACAATTTTTCCCACCAAACCAGGTAGCCAGTTCAGTAAAATGCTCACTACATATAAAAAATATCTCTGGATCTACAAGAAAGCCTCGCAGAGCCACTTGCCCTGTGAATGCCAGTATACATTCTCCCACGTTTAAATAGTGTATTCCGGGAGTGGAGCACACTATTCCTTGATCTGTAAATTAAATTCTCATGTTTAGTCTTGTCATTAAATCTCTTCCCAAAATGTTAACCTGTGAATATGTTAAATGTTAAAGGTATTTGTGCTGCGCACCGTCACCAACGGAGTTGGTCCCAGGCGCTCTGGCGGATCTGCAAACGAGAAGGCGGGGTGGGTTAGTAGGGTGAAGAGGGAGTAGGATAGTGAGAGGAGTGGTGTTCTGTTGGCAGCTTCATCTCGGTATACACCATGCGCTGAGCTTTGGTGCGAGTATCAGAGCAATGTCGGACCTTGTGTGCTGTTGGTGCGGCTTATGTGTTGTTGCAGTGTGGTGAAGTGCATGCGGCTTGCAGTGCGAGAGGTGGTTGTGTGAGTATTTTTGAGTGATTTAAGTATGCAGAAAGTTTGAGCTTTTTTGTGAGTGGTTTATGTGTCTTGCAGCTAATCTTCACAGTAAGGCCGAGTGCCTCGATTTCAGGAATCCTGCATGGTGCGACAACAGCTAGATTTGAGAGTCCTGCATAGTGGTGCAAGAGGCCCACGTGTAACAGAACAATTGAGTATAGTACCATACGCAGCTGGATTTGAGAAACATTTGAATAATTCAGTACAATCGTAAAACACAGCTAGATTTGAGAGTTCTGGATAGTGGCAGAGAGGCCTAACAGAACAATTGAGATTTTAGCATGGCGCACTCCCTGTCGTATTCTAATGAACTATGTATAGTGTTGTATTCTAATGAACTATGTGTAGTGAGGTTGGTGCGTCTATTCTCCTCCTTGGGTGTCGGAGCAGGAGTTGTGGTGTCCTCTTCCCCTACTATCTATGCACATTTTTCTGCTGGAACTTCAGGTGTGGTACAGGTCGGGATGTTATGGTTGAGTCGTCTAAGTTCTTCTTTCTTGGTCTGTCTATGTGTTAATTCTTAAGTGTCGTCCATTTGTGGCTCTCTCTCATTATGTCTTATTGTATGTCGTGGAGTGCGTTCCTTGGATTCTGTCCGTGTTCGGTTGTTTGGTGGGAACCGGGATTGGCATCTTTATTCATCGTTGTTTTAGCGGTGTGGGCGTTCTTGTGGGTGGTCTTCTAGTTATGTAGTGAAAAGCCAGGATTTCAGCAGTTTCCTGAATACGAGGTGGTTTCTTGTGTTCCATATATTCTTTGGTAGGTCATTCCTAGTTTTCGGTGCCTGGTGAGAGAAAGAAGATCCTCTGAGTTTTCTTCTGTTGTAGGGTTTCGGTTCCAGGCAGATGTCGTTGCTTGATCTGAGCATTCTTGCTGGCTGGTGTAGGCGTAATTTATCCCTCAGGAATTCTGCGCCTTGGTCATGTATTGCTCTGTGCGTTATGCACATCGATTTGAATTTTATTAGTTGCTTTATTGGTAGCCAATGTAGTATTTTTAGTGTGGGTGTGATGTGTTCAAAGGAACAGACATGTCACATTCTCCAATATTTTTTTTTATTGTTGTTTTTTGATGAAAACATCTTTACAACATTTACATTACAAAAGTTATCAAAAATTCTTAAAAATCACAATTCATCCTTAAAAAGTGAAAAAAAAGACAAGAAAGAAAAAAAATAATCCAGTTAAAAGCAACAACAATCAATTGTAGATCAATTCAAAACAAACAAATTCTAAACAACAACAACATCAGACAAACAAAACAACTGGACTTGGATGGTCAGCCTCACGTGGCTAGAGCATTACACTTTCTTATAGCTCGAATCTTAGTTGCTGCATCCTAGACCATGATTATTTTCACATTCCCCTGCAATGTCACAATTAAGCAAGCTCTGTGAAACAATACAAGGGGTTCACAGAATGCAAGTCCTCATAATCGTCTAGTACTTAAATTCAGTTTACAGTTATCGACCCCATGTCTCCATTCCTCTAGCCAGAGCATTCTCGAGTTTCTTTTTTACCCAAATTCAAATCAATGATTAACAAAAGATGGTACATTGAGATAATCGAGCATTGCCTATAGCCCCGCATACATTGTATCCATAACAATTCTAGATCATAGTCAACAGCAATATTCACATACATTCCCATGTATTTTTGCCTATCCTTTGCAAAGAAAGCACAGTATAACACAAGATGTTTCAAAGTTTCATTTACAGGGTCTTTGCAAAATCTACAACTGTCCTCTATTGACTCAGACATCTTTTGCCAGTATTTCATGCGGGCTGTAGTTGCCAGAAGATTACATTTAAAGAGCATATATATAGTGCGCACCTTCTGGCATGGACCCTGCCTGATGTATGGCAGATGTGGTTTCTGTTTATGACGAAACTTTGCATATTCCATACAAGCTGTATAGTTCCCAATCGTGTCTGCAGTGTTTGCCCAATCATATTGAAATAATTTCGGTTTCACAATTTGGGGCCACTTGATCAAGTCAGCTGTCTCCATTGCAATCATTGCAAGACTCCGAGTACACGCATGACCAGCAGAACAAAGAGATTTTGGAAAGCCATTCTTTAACATGATGGCCAGATCTTCATATAAAGAGTTGGGAATAGGATTTATCATTTTAGCATTATTGGCCAGTCTACGCCATAAACATTTTGAAGCGAGTGATGAAAGCCCTAATTCATGAATGATGACAGAGTTCGGCAATGAAAATGGTAAAAGCGAAACCTTTTTCCATATTCTACCTTGCATTATATTCAAAACTGGCCCAATATCCAAGGTACATAAATCTAAGCCATAGAGAATAATTGCTTCCACCTTAAGAGTATAGAATTCAATAAGTGGGATTAAGGAGAATTTACAGACCTTCATATGTATTAACTTCATTTGGGCGATTAATGGCGTAATTTTGATGGAAATTGCTGACTGCCATTTTGCTAGAGAATCAGTGTTGGTCAGATTGTATCCCAAATATAACAAGCCCAATGCACGAGGAATTGCCAACCCCTTAATATCCCATTGATAAGGGATGAGCTTTCTTTGATTTGTGAACACAAGTATATTTGATTTTGTTGGATTTAACTTCAAATTGTGTTTATCACAAAATTCAACAAGGAGTACCAGTTTGTTTTGGAGTCTAAAGGGAGTTCGGTCAAATAGGATCAGATCATCTGCAAAAGCTTACCAGTTAATGCGCAAGCCTCCTAATTTGACCGGTTTTCTACCAAAGCAACAACAAAAAACTTGATGATGATGATGCCATATTGGACGGGAAGAATGGAGGCTATACCCCCATCCTACCTAATACAGGAGATATAGAAATTGAGCTCCTTAATACACATTCCCTTGTGAAACACTCTACTGAGGTAGCAGATCTGATTGTAAGCACAGACTTCGACATTCTCTCTCTAAAAGAAACATGCTTAATGACACTTCAAATCACGCTGCTCTTCTGGCTCTACCCTTGGGCTAGAGACGTTTTAGGACAGGCTGTCAGACTGGAAAAGAAGGCGGCACTGCTATCTTTCTAAGGGAGTCATTTAGAGTGCATACTTGTATATTATCCAATTTGTAGAATAGTAAATATACCCTAATTAAATTGGGCATACATTATAACACCACCAATAGCCTTCTTGTGCTGTATCGGCCACCAGTATGTACACCGCTTTTTGAGGAACAACTTCTTACATTATTAGAAGACTTTAAGACTACTTTGTTTGTGCATATCCTGGGTGACTTCAAACCAGCTGTAGAGGAGTCCGGCACCACATGGGTGCTCACTCGAGAAACTCTGGGAGATTACCCTATTGTTGAAACTACGGTTACCAGAATGCCATGGGAACGGGACAAGAAAGGGGTCAAAGTGGTCATACTGGGGTCTAGCAAAATCCTCCGAACAGTTGAAAGTCTTTGACCGGCAGAAACGTGTAAAGCTAAGGGAAGTGAATCTTGCATCATAAGAAAGTATAAGAGATTGTGTGTAATTGGCAAGAGTGAACCCGACGAAGGGATGCCGATGGAAAGGGGCGAATTATAAAGTCCTGATGAACATTGTGCTGACACAGGTGAACCCGGCAGAGTGAAGTCCACAGTGAGCTGTTTAAAAAGACATTACGATTCGTCAATGTAAGGAAAGCCATAGTGAACCCAACGGAAGGAGGCTGACGTTCAAGATGGGTCTGAGCCCGAAGAGGGGGTATGCAAGGGTGAAAAGTCATCTTCCAATGTCCATTTAAAAAGGAACTTTGATTAGTTATTTTGAATAAGTCAGCTCCTCGAAGGCAAGAGACTTTTAAGAGAAAAGAGACTTGACCATTGACGGTCCTGATAGCTGAGAACGGAACTGTCATCTCGTGCTGGGAAAGCTCGAGAGTGTGCTGTGATCCGGAGTCCCACCTGTCCTGTGCTCAAAACTTGGGGAAGGGAGACAGCTGGTTACCCCATCCTGACTTATCATTTGTAAACACTTCTTTTCTTTCTTGTGAATCCTATCCCACACTCTTTTGTATTTAGTAGTAAGTACTGGCAATAGGTTTCTTTAGTATAGAACCTTTTATTTGACAAGATGCTACTAGGACTGCCTTATTTTTCATTTGCTCCCATCTTAGCTTTAAGTTAGGTGTCTTTCCAACCTGCATATCCAGTTTAATAAACACCCTTGAACTATGATCACTTGTGTCTGTCTTTACTGTTTCCACCATGAGTATCTTACAGTGCTTTCCCATAAATGAATTACCACTCCTATGACGATTACGTTGTGCTGTTGGTCAGATCATTATTTTATTTTTTTTAAATAGTTTTTATTGGTTTTTTCAACAAACAAAATATAACATAACCATCACACCCGACATTTTCAGTTACAAGCTTCTTAGCATACATTTGCATATTTTTTATTACTGTCTTCCGCCCTCCCCCCGCTTTAACTCGAGCTTCCACCTCAGGTTTTCGGATTTCCCTTCTCTTGGGGTTAATCCCCTTCGCTATTCTCGGATGTGTCATATTCACTGGAATTGACATGGGAGGATCCCGACAATGTGGCTATCATTTGTCTCCATGCTATCAGAGGTCCCACTTCATTATCCTCCCTTCTGCTGGCTGCCTCATACCATACTACTGTCTCAGCGTCTGCCCATTTCAGAAGATCGTTCCACCATACCTCTAATCTGGGTCTGTGGGCTGCTTTCTAGCTCATGGCTATTCCCCTTTTGGCCAGAATGTAGGCCAGGTCCTTGAGTTTGCACACGTGTTTCAGGTTGCATGGCCTGGTAAATCCCCCCCATCATACATGCCCACACGGATTCCACCTCTAGCTTGATTCCCTTTTCAGATAGTCATAGCTTAATTTCTCCTGAAAATTTCCCACCTCCGGGCACGCCCAGAACATAAGGATCATCCCGGCATCCACCTACATGCACTCGGGGCATTTGTGTACTGCTGTGCTTTCAAATCTGGCGATCTTTCGGGGGGTAATGTACGCCCTATGGGTGACATATAACTGAATCTGCTACAGCCTAGCATTTCCAGACACCTTTTTATGATATCTCTGAGCTCTTTCCCACTGCCAATCTTGCATAGTTTCTCCCGCCTCCTCCTCCCAGTCCCGTCTCAATTGGAGTGGCTCCTTACCCACTCTAGACATCACCAGTTCGTAAATCCGGGATATTTCATGCCCTCCCTCCGAGATATCATACATCGTTTCTATGGCAGTGTCCGGTTGTTCTGCCAGTGCTATTTCGGACCACGTTTCCTTCACCCATTTAACTATTCTAGTATATGTGATATATTGCCCCGTATGTACCCCAGTTTCACCCACTATCGTTTGGAAGTCCAGTGCCTTCCCCTCTTGCCATATATCTCCCAAGGTCGCTAGGCCTGACGGCTCCCAGTGTTTGCGGATCCCTTTCCTCAGCTGTTCATCCGCCCTGCAGAGCACCACAAGTGGCGCCTGCGGGGAGCATGGGGTCGGGTTTCCCATAGCTCGACACGCTGTGTGCCATTTCTTCCATCCCAGTTCCAGCAATCTCGATCGCCCATGCAACTCTGGTTTGGGTAGCCTTATCAGTTCCTTTAAGAAGTAGTGGTCACATTCGCCCCTCAGCAATCTAGATTCTGCTGTCTCGTCTTCCGACAGCCACCTAGCGACATATTGTAACTGCCCTGCCAGGTGGTATATTTCAAAGTTTGGCAGGTTTATACCCCCTCTGTCATACGTATTCTGTAATTTCCATAGGACCACTCTGTTTCTGGAGTTGTGCCACAGGAAACCCCTGCATAAGCTTTGGAGTTTAGTAAAAAAAACATTTAGGCAACATGTATGGGATATTTGCAAAGAAATGTAGGAGCCTAGGCAGGACCACCATCTTGAGCAAGGCCGCCCTTCCCACCATGGCTAGGGGGAGCTTTACCCAGAACCCCATGCTATTCTTGATGCCTTCTACGGCCCTCTCTGTGTTATATTTGTGCTCGTCTACAACCATGTGATATATGTTAATCCCCAGGTATATGAATGTTCTGGTCTGCCAGGCTATCTGCAAGTCTGCCACTCACTGGCAAACTCACCACCAGTTAGATCATTGAAAGGACATCAGATTCATCGGCTTACAACAGATCAAACCACATGCGAGAGTTGGCGATAGACAATTGATGCTGCGACAACAAGAAACACACATGATATGCAAATTACGCTGTCTTTCACTCGGACTCAATCAGGAGCATGAGCTCAATGTCTTTCTCTAAATCTGCTGACAAACTATTTAAATGCTATAACATCTCTTTACACTATCAAAACACTAATGTGTCAGCTTACACTGACAAGTTATAAATATACTTCTGTGTACTTTTCTTAACTTTGGTTTACAACCTCTCAATATTGCACCCAAGACTCACTCTTATCTACTTGCCGCCATTGCACTTTACGTTTGTTTGCATCTACATGTCCGTCTAATACAGAGTTTTTTCGTAGGTGTTCAAGTATATTCAGCTCCACTTTTTCACCCAGACTCAGTTTTCTTGCTTTGGGGCTTGATTGAATTGTGCCCTGCAAAACAATGCATCACCAGGATGCATATCTGACCATCATTATAAACATACGTTTAAGATCACAAGTTGACACGGAAGTTGTGCAGACTCTCAAATCATATATAATCTGGAGACACACCACGCATGACTGCGCATTGTAATTTCAGATGGGCTCTTTTCCTCAAATTCCAACATTTCTAATATTTTTACATTTACACAGTTGTGACAAGTACGAAAGTTTCAGGACAAGTCACTTCCTTCTTCTTCTTCTGAATTATCGAATGTGTGGGTGGACCCACGCAAGCGCTTCCCCATCCCAAAGGATGATGTGCATCAACACACAGGCCACACTTCCACACAAACCACCAGCTACCCAACCACAAACAACCACACCCCCCAATCCAACACCACCAGCCACCCCACCACAAACATACACCCCCCACCACTCAAAACATCACCCAGCGAGCCCCGGAGACCGGCGCTACACATGCGCTTCAGGCGAGGCACCGCGCGCCACCGCCGCCGCCCACCCACCGCGACCAACCCGAGCGACACCACACTTCCACACAAACCACCAGCCACCAAACCACAAACAACCACTACCCCCAATTCAACACCACCAGCCACCCTATCGCAAACAACCATACCCCACCAATCCACCCCAACAGTCACAACACCCCAAACTCACACCACCCAGCGAGCCCGGAGACCGGCACGCAGACCCGCGAGACCCCAGCCCGTACGCCTACACATGCGCTTCAGGCGAATCACCGCGCGCTGCCGCCCACCCACCGCGACCAACCCAAGCGACACCCACACTTCCACACAAACCTCCAGCCACCAAACCACAAACAACCACTACCCCCAATCCAACACCACCAGCCAGCCTACCACAAACAACCACACCCCACCAATCCACACCAACAGTCACAACACCCCAAACTCACACCACCGAGCGAGCCCGGGACCGGCACGCAGACCCGCGAGACCCCAGCCCGTACACCTACACATGCGCTTCAGGCGAGGCACCGCGCGCTGCCGCCCACCCACCGCGACCAACCCGAGCGACACCCACACTTCCACACGAACCTCCAGCCACCTAACGACGAACAACCACCACCAGTGTTCAGTTCCAGTTAGAGGTAGGCTCGTTCCATACCCTTACGTCAACATTGCACTCTGCAGACATCCTGGAATGGGGCTGTAGTGTGTAGTTCCCATCCGAGAAATGGACCATAGCAACGCCCCGCCTTCTTCTTCTTCTAAATTACTGAATGCGTGGGCGGACCCACGCAGGTGCTTCCCAATCCAATAGGATGATGTGCACCTACCCCCACCATTCATACACATAGCCCTCACAATCTCATAACTCCTCCCACCGCCCCGTCTGCCTCACAAAATCCAACAACACACTGCTCCTCCTCCTGCTTCTCACCCCGTCACCTCCCAGCAAAGCCTTCCCACTCAGCTCAGCCACACCCAGCGCAGACATCCGAACTCTCATCAATTCTCTCTCCTCAACATGTCTCTCACACCTAAGCAGAAAATGTCCCAGTCCCAGGCACCCCACACATTGCACAGTCCCTCGACTCACGCTTCCCCACTCGATATAGACAGTCATTCAGACCCACATGTCCTATTCTCAACCGATTCAGCATCACCTCCTCCCCCTCCTCCATTCCAGACTCCCCGCATCCACCTTCACCGACACTTTCCCACGAACACCAAACATCCACCTGCCCTTCACCCCACTCACCCACCTCTCCTGCCACTCCTGCCACTCATCCATGACCCGTCCCACCACCACCGCCTTCACCTCATCCACACTCAAAGGTAATCTCACATCAACCGCTCCCCTTCTCATACCCTCACCCGCCGCCAGATCCACTAGCTCATTACCCAAAATGCCACTGTGACTGGGGACCCACGGCAACTCCAAATCCATTCCCCCGTGCACGCACCGATCAATCTTCCTCCTGATGTCCATTATCACGTCCTTCATATAACCATCCCCCGCCACAATCGCCTGCAACCCACTCAATGAATCTGAAAATATCACCACCTTCTCTAACCCCAACTCGCACACCCTATCAATCGCCAATGCAATCGCCACCAACTCAGCCGTACAAATTGACATAACATTCGTCAATTGTCCCACTTTATACTCCCCAGTGCTTTCCAGATAATATGCCATACCCACTCTCCCAGACACAGGATCCTTCGAACCATCCGTAAACACCTTGCATCCTTCCGTTCCTGCCACATACGCCTGACCCAAAGCTTTGATCTCACCCCGCAATCCTCTCTTCTTCGACACCACATTCGCTAAACACACCTTTGGAGACCCCATCATCCACCTCGGCCATCTCTCCAAATCCGTATCCGTCACAGTCATCAAATCGCCCACACCCCACTGCGCTCCCTTTACAAGTCACTTCCGGAAACGGTGGCGGTTGCTATGCAACGCGTCAGTCATATGACTAGTCACATGACCAGAAGTGAACCACTGAATCACTTAGCAACCGGCAATAGCAGACAGTGCTTTTCGCCTTCCTACGGCACCATTCAACTCTGCAAGGAAGCAGAGCAATTTACTGCGCGCAACAATGCGATTAATATGGTAAGTGAGACTAATTGAGCTAACTCTACAAACGCAGCTAATATATGGTCATATTCTTAAAAATCTATTAATCCGCACTCACGTAGCTTTCGATTACCTCTATTTTCATTGCAGATCTATCAGGACGAATTAACCAGAGTTATGCATTGCATTACGAAAGCGCTATGTCGAATTCAAGTCATTGAAAATGACCATTACGGCTTTCAAACTTGAGGTAAACTGAAAATGACCTAGCGCTCTCACTGAAATCAAGGCTCCTTATATATTTTGCGACTGATAAAATAGGACCATTTAGTGTATAAACTTATAGCAACGTCTCTTCTCATTTCTATAGTCATGAGAAACCCAAATACCGCAATCAGTTCGGAATAGAAACAAGAACACTAGGCACTGAGTAACACCAGTTCCTATCTCTCTACCTTTCTCAACGCTTCATTGACAAACTGCAGGTAATTACCCTTGAATGTAACTAACGTTTTTGGCATCTAACCTATACTGCGCTCTGGGTGAAAACATGGTACCTGCCTCACTTTAAAGACATGATGTTATCTGTATGCCTGTAACTTCAGATGGCAACTGACTTTAAAAACATTAGCATGCAGCATAGGCACCAACCTAGTGGTTCGCCTAAAATTGCAAAAACTGGATCTCTTCAAATTGTAAGAAAAACCGCAATCGGCTTTTAACTGAAATGCTTTAACAACCAACTTTTCTGTATAAACATACATATAACGTTATGAAACATTCTGGTTCTTTCTACATCAAGTAATTTCGATTGTCTCTCTTTTTGTTCCCTCTCTTCCTGTTATATTACCAGATGGACCTAATTTGTTTCTAATTTGACTCGATATATTTCCATGTTCTAATGATTTATGTTTGATTGGACTTACCATGTTAAAACTATCATTTCACGCCCTGAGGACGACCCCAGAGGGTTGAAACACATGTTGGCGTGGCTCAATATCAATTCACAATTGACTCTGTAATATTTATACCATTGTGTGTGCATGTATTTCCCTATAGATGCTCAAACTCAGGTGTGATGTACACACATGGTATGATAACTCTCTAATACCAATCTCAACTTGCAAATACCAGATTTTCATCACCTGTTTTGCTTGGTTTTCTATACAAATAAACCCAGCACCTCCATGGTGCCGTTATGTTCAAATACTGTTTGGTCTGTCACATTTTATGTTAGTGAGCGCGGCCAGTGAGGATACCCTTTAAAGTTCTCATACGTTAATTTAGGTGACAGTGAAAAATCACCTAACCTTCTCCACCGCTGCAGCACACTATAGTACACTGCTTGTACATAGTTAATTCAGAATAGGATTGCACACTTCCAGCAAAGGGCTTTAGTCACAAAACCTTAAGCTATCTGCAAGATAGTTAAGTTCTCCTGTGGGACTCCTCTGTACCTTCCCAAGGGGAACATGCACGATTTTTTGGGGTTCACCGCTATGCCCAAGAGAGTCACGTAGTGCTCCATCACCACCAGAATGTATTGCAAGTTTTCCTCCGGGTACCGCAGGTATAGCAGCATAACATACGCATACAATGATATCAAGGGCGGTCCCCCTTAGTGTAAACCCCTATTTCTTCGTACTGCTGTCTCAGACAGATCGCTAATGGTTCTAGTGCAAGGATATACAGCATCGGGGACGCTGGGCAGCCCTATCTCGTGCCTCTGCTAAATTGCCATTTATCTGAAATTATCGCTCCCGTTTTGACCCTGGCAGTTGGGGAGCTATACACCATTTTCACCCACCGCAGGTACCCTGGTCCCATCCCGTATTCTTTCAAGGCCACCATCATCCAAGGCCACCTTATGGAGTCGAAGGCTTTCACTGCATCTAGCGAGACTATTGCTATTTCACTTGGGTCGCCCTTCGCCTGTTTATGATATGGTGGAGCCTCCTGTGGTTATCGGATATGCTTCTACCTGGGACATATCCGGTTTGATCAGGGTGTATGAGTTTATTACCCACTATTCGCAAGCACAGCCGTGATAATTTTACTGTCCTGATTTAGCATGGATAGTGGTCTGTACGACCCACAGCATGTGCTTTGCTTGTCAGGTTTGTGGAGTGGAATAATTACTGCCTCCCTTAGAGATTCCGGCAGTCTCCCTTTCTCGAAAGCCTCGTTTAGCATTGCCCATAGCAGGGGGAGCACTTCTTGCCTATACGTTTTGTGGAATTTGCTGGGGAGCTCGTCTGTCCCAAGAACTTTGCTCTTGGGCAGATGTATTACCACTGTCTCCAATTCCTCCATTGTGATTGGGGCATCCAGGTTCTTCCTGTCTTCCTCACTCAATGTAGGTAATCCTATGTCTTCTAGCGTCTCCTGAATCTCCTGCACTGCTGTCTCTCTTGCATCTTCATAGAGGTGTTTATAGAATCTATGGAATCCCTCGTTCACACTCTCCTGGGTGTTCCAGACTTGGCCCGCTTCTCCAGTTATCTCTCTAATTGCTAGTCTTGGTGTCTTGTTCTTGTATAGCCATGCAAGTACCCTCCCTGGTTTGTCTCACCCTGCGTGTTGTCTTTCAATGTATTGCATAACCTTTCCCAGAGCCCGCCAAATGCCCGTTGTAACTGGCTCGCATGTTCGGCATCCTCCTGTGAGGTGCCTCCTCTTTTCATAATTTCTTCTAGTTTCTTTTCTGTCTCCTGTAACTCTCGCACTATACCACCTTGGAGCCCTCTAGATTTGGATATGGCTGCCCCCTCACTACCACCTTAAAGGCCTCACATAGGGTACCTTCTGCCTCCACGCTTCCAGTGTTATTTTCGAAATACCCAATTATCTCCTCCCTTAGGTCCTCCCGGAATGCAGTCTTCTTCAATGCCTCGGCCCTGAGCCTCCATGTTGGGATCCTGGCTCTGGGGAGCGTCAGATCATTATTTGATTGCCTTTTCACTTTCTCTCGCCATTAAGTTGGAAAAAACCAACAACCATACAAGTATAGAATCTAGAGTGAGGAATGCCCATAGGCTAACTTCTGGAACTTTTGGGGAATTGGCTATAACTCTTTTTGAAGCTCTTGCTCCATCTAGTGATCCATATGTGCTCTGAGAACAATTTACTGAAATAATTCCATGGTTATTAACACTCTTGCGCCCATCACCATAAACAAATCAAAAAAGAAACTTCAGACAAAACGGGGTTCTCCTAGAACATAATTTGTCAGAGAAGGATAAAAAGGAGTTTGGGAAAAGTCATGGTGAAAAATACCATCTCAGGAGAATCTCACTCAATACCAGAGTGCTGCAGCCACATATAAGAATGCGATTGTCTCTGCAAAAAAAGATCACTTTGAAAATCGGATTCATTCTGTCAAATCTGATGGAAGAGAACCGTTTACTATTTTAAGGGAAATGGAGGGGAAAACAAGTACTTTTCCCACCATTGCCAACCAAGTGACACACATGGCGCACTAAAATTCAGCAGGGTTTTGCTATAAAAATTAATTCCCATTGAGGTACAATGGGCTGCTTCAACGAACGCTTACATTGACAAGGTTAGCACAGTGGAACTCCCTACTAAAATATACACAGTCTGCCAGAGTTCTTCCTCAATCAACTGAGGTGGAGGTCTTAGAGATTGTAAAGAGTCTGAAACCATCTACCTGTATTGGGGACGTATGTCCAGCCAGTGTTATTCAGGAGGCCATCACTCCCCTTCTCCCTGTTGTTATTAATATCATTAACTCCTCATTTGCATCATCTATTGTGCCTCCTATTATTACAGATGTATGGATAACTCCCATTCTTAAAAAGGAAACACTGGATCCTGGATTGATGGGGAATTATTGTTCCATTACCAATGTCTCTTTCCTATTAAAGATCTTGGACAAGGCAGTTTATTTGCAGTTTCAGAACCACATGGGCAAGTATGGCTTATTAGGCAAAGTACAGTCTGGTTTCCGTGCTATGCACAGCACTGAAACTGCCATGCTAGATCTGAAAAAGAACTTGGCTCGCATCGTGGGCTCTGGGAAGGTGGCTCTGCTGATGATCCTTGACCTCTCGGCCGCTTTCCATCTCATCAATCATACTCTGCTGCTCTAATGGCTGGAAAAATCACCAATTGTTCACACTCCGCTTTACAATGGATGGCATCCTTTCTTGGCCACAGGAAGGCATGTGTGGCTGTCGAGAGATTTCAGGCACTTCCAGAGTTGCTGACCTGTGGAGTACCGCAGCTTGCTCGTCTCTCTCCATCCTTTTCTAATCTCAATACCCAACCGCTCTTCGACCTCCTGGATGGTGCTGACGTTACATATACCAACTAAACAGACGACACCCAGGTGGTCTTCGAGCTGTCCGGTGTCTATGAGAGGGATACCCAGTTGATCAATCAGATATATAACATGATCCAAGAATGGATGCATGCCAACTCATTGGCTTTAAACAACAGTAAAACAGAGTTTTTGCTGGTGGGTTCAAGTCAAGGTTTGGGTAAGCTGGAGAATAGATACAGTCAATTCACAGTAGCTGACTGTGCTATTCATGTGAGCCCCTGGGTGAAAACGCTTGGGGTGCATCTGGATCGTAATTTGAACATGAATAAACATGTAATACAGATTAAAGCCTCCTGCGCCTATACAACAAAGCTTATTAGACAGATCAAACCCTACTTGTCCCATAATAATGTTGATATGCTGGTCACGGCACTACAGGATCTGTGAGGATTTATAGTCTCAGATATCAGTAGTTTTGTGGACAGTTCTTTCAGTTTTTTTTCTGAATTGTTAAAAGAAGAAAAAGATGTTGCATTTATAGTGACTGAAGGTTTTGATTTGAGATGCTATGAGAAGTGGCATTAAAGAGTAAAGGATAATGCTCGCCTCCGGTCTTGACATAGGATAGACTATTGTAAGAGTCTGCTGGCAGGAACCTCCAATAACAACCTAAAAACCTTACAGGTGGCACAACATGGTGCAGTGAGAGCTGTCTGTGGACTGGCAAGAATTGCTCATGTGACCCAGGCCCGGAGATCCCTCCATTGGCTACCAGTTCACCACTGCATCAACTGCAGAATTATTACATTTACATACAAATTATTACATTTACATACAAATGCTATTTAGCGAAGAGGCTGAAGAAGGCCCTTGCTACACGCTCTTTACGTTGTAGCGATCTTGACCTTCAACATATTCATACACATAAACCTAAGTACCGTGGTGGCACAAGCTTTGATGTTCGTGCCCCTGGTCTTTGGAATTCTATCCTACTGCAGCTGAGAAATAATTCCTCTCTCCCTGGCTTCAAAAAAACCATTAAGACTTCTCTTTAACTCTGAGGATTAGATCTCGCTGATGTTTTTCCACCTTCTGATCTTGATCCCTCTTGCTGATCTTTTCGTTTATCGCCTTACTTTGTCTCTCTGGTTACCCCTTGTTTTTTCTCTCACTTGTGCGCACCAAGGCCTTTGGGCAGGTTGCACCCTACAGCAATTATTTAATAATCATTTCATTGTCCAACTTAATTCCATTTGTTATTTCACGCACCCACATTTCTCTGGCGTCGTGCTGACACTGTTACTTGTATTTTTTTCCATTGTGAAGTCCTCCCTTAAGCTTCAATCGAACATTTACACAAACACAGTCCTCTTTCTTACGCGTTTCTAGTGTTACTTTGTATCACGCTCTTCACACCCCGGATCTGCAATGGTCTCAGGCTCACTGGGCAGACTTCTGTGCTTCAGCTCTACGACAACTCTTCGTTCTGAGGTCAGGGTCTCACTGTCTGCCCCTCGGACACTACTGGGCTGTCTCACTGGCCTAGGGGAACGAGCATCCACCTTCACAGGATCTGCAGGGGCCAGCGCGCCTCTCGGCTCCCATGCACAGACTCTTGTTTGCTCCCTGGAGACAGCTCTCTCACCATGCTTCTGCTCTTTCAAACTGCATCTTCTCAGCATCTCGGCATCCTAGTCTCTGGCCTCTGATCCTGGGTGGCTCTGGCATCTTGCCTCTCCTACTCAGTCCCCTACTCGCTCACTCAACTGTGCAAGACCACACTTTTCATAATGAAAAGACCAGTCAAGTGGAGTCAGGTGGGAATGGTTACTATTAAATGCCTTACCTTGCGTAACTATTAGTGGGGCAACTTGAGTTTGTTCTATGGTGGGTTGCCCTTATTTTCCCCAGGTTATGCCTGTGGGCAATCTTTACTGATCTTAGTTGCCTCTTCCTCGTCTCAGTATTTATTGGAAATGGGGAGACCAAACAAGTTGTGAGTTGATATTTACAGGTTAGATTATTACAAAGGTGAGAGGGGAAACCCCTGTCCCTGGTTTTGTATCCCAAGGGTGATTTTCTTGGCATCAGATTACTCCCTATTTTAAAAACCTGGACATGAGAGCACTTCCCATGATCAGCACTAGGGAAAGACAAAGAAGTGTTGGGATGTAAGTTATGTCTTTGTCTTATTTGCATTCCCCTTTTCTGGGGTTTGTTCTGGGATGACATGTTCGTCCCTCTCTTGGTTTTGGGACATTGGGACCTGCATAACCCATAAAGGCTTCTGGTATTTCTTCACCTAACGTCCCGTTGGGATACCGCGTCTCACCTAGGGTACTCTCCTGAGTGCAAACCCAGACTCCCCTACCCAGATGATCATCCCTTGCTTGTCCACCCCCCCAGGGTTAGGATCCAAAAGCGATGGCCCTCTATTCTCGGGGTCTACATGGGAGAATACCCTTAGGCTTCTCACACCCCACAGGAAGCATGTGTGGTCGTTTTTAAGTTATGCAGATATTGATATAGACACTTGTCTTTTCTGTCCATAGCACGTCATGCCATGAAGCAGTGGAATCACGGCTGTAGAAGTGACACTAGCAGCAAGGTGGTTCTATAAGGTCACCCATAGAGGAGAGATGCCCAAATTCACATCACAGGTAATAGGGACTTCTTTTCTTTCATAAGCCTTGTATAGTGAATACATATAGAAACAAACAGCAGCAGCAGCATCATCATCATCATATGGCACTCGTATGCTTGCAGCCTAGATCTGAACAAATAAAGGTTGGATGGCACTGATTGGGCATGTTTTTTTGGACATGCAGTATGGCCAGGTGTTCTGAAAGAAGAGTGGGCGAATAAGGTCAAGGTTTCTGATTTTGTTGTTGAAAATACTAGGGCTGTTCTCAGTAATAGTAGCATACATTAATACAACGTCACATGTGCTATTTCAACACAGGGTCCATCCAATGTAACGGTCCAGACAAAGGTGGTTAAACAGAAGTTCTGTCGAAACATCCACTCGTCCACTCAAATAGTAGTTTTCTATTACTTAAAAAATAAATATCGAGTGGAATTTGAATTATTCTGGTCATTGAATGGCCACATAGACCCTACAGACTTGATAAAAGCTGAACAGGAACGCAAATCCATGTTTAAAGTAATCCTGGATGTGTATTATTGTTTTGTTTCACTTATGCTGCACTTTTAAACATGCTGTGTAATGCAACAAGTATAAAAGAGCATAAATGCATGCAAAGTAGAGATAGCATGTGTAAAATTACATTCACATTTGTCAACATAGGGTGAAAAAATATTTTCGTTTTGTTACAAAGGGTGACTTTAATGTGTCTATAGTCGGATCCTGCATGTATATGTATTTTTCACTTTGCGAATTTGCACATTGTGTTTGAAGTAAGCCTGATAGCTTTGTGAATGAATCCTATGGATTTATTTCCTCAGTTATCTTTTAACTAAGTGTTTTTAGTAATGTGGTGTCTTTTTATACTGGAGATAAATATATTATTTTTGTAAAGTATAAGTCATTATGAAATAAATGAAAAACAGTTATTGAAGAAATCAAATAAATAATGAATAACTAACCCAAAACTATCCTATTGGAATATGAAAGCATTTGGTTGCCAAGGTAAAGAGATGAAGTAATAATCAAGTTGGGTTAATGCCAAGAACATTTTCTGCGTTTTGCTCTGTTTACCTTGTAAGCATTAAACCAAGTGTGTGCCATATATGGATATTCCTTTCTCAGACTCCAGGTTGGGGCAGACATGATAATCCGCAGCCTAGGTGTTTGCCCAGGAAGGTTTGAATGTGGATACCACTGTTTGGTTTGCAGTTAAATGGTGCAGTGGCCTCGATTGCAGACTAGGTGTCCATCCTGACCCCAAGAACTGTATACGTATATGGTTGTCATTTGCTGATACTACTTATCCCAAGGCAACTGAAATAAGGATTTGCTCCTGCACTCTACAAGCTAACGGCAAAGTACTGCTGAAACATGTGCGCTCCAGAACTTACCCCAGGGCCAGAGACAACAAGGCCAGTACTCATCTTAAGTCAGTAGGCACAGTCCAGATACTCACAGCTGGACTCTGGGTCTCATGATAATAACACTTGTAGCCATAAGAGCCTTTGCTTGCGGCTGGGACCCCACCTCTTCAGCAACAAAGCAACAGCAAGTAGTGTTGGAAATTACCACTTCACCAGCATCATCTTACCCCCTCTTTGACCACTGGGACTTTGCCTGCACCGCTGTTTCCACAGAGACATCAACGTTAAAATCAGAAGTAATTACATTGAGCTCCGACACCTGATTAATCTCTGCCAGGTCCAGCAACATAGACCGGGGTCCTTGCAACTCCTTCCTTGACCGAAGGTCACGGCTGCTTTTGTGACATAGACAAACATTGTCCCCATTAAATAGCACTAAGCACAACCATGACATGTGCGGACTACCTAATGTTCGACATCACCTTGTCACTATAATCATGAGATTTTTTTCTTGGACTTAAACTGTTGATTAACACTGATCCATTCCCTTTCCCACATACGTACTGGAAATAGACATTTCTTTCCAGGATCAGCAAGGCTGGCATAATTATCAACGTTCACCTCTCCTCCCATATTCATAGCAATTGGCTGAGGCAGTCAGGTGTGCCTGTTCTCTGCTTTTGGAGTATTTTGTTACGGGTTTGCCCTGCCTTCTGTTAGTAATCCTTAGCCACACTGTGCAGCAGGCACCTGGTAATGAGCTTAAGTTCTTTTGGAGGGGTTTTACCTGTGTTTTAGTGTGATTTCCAATCTGTGTTTTGTGCTGCAATGCTTGTTTAAGCCACTTCCTTTGTGATGTAGTCCTTGGGAGGTGAGGGGAAGAAAGGACAGAAACAAACCATCTTCTTAGCAATTGGCTGAGGCTGTTCGGTGTGCCTGTTCTCCGCTTTCTTTTCTTACTGGTTTCCCCTGCCTTCTGTTAGTAATCCTCAGCCATCCTGTTCAGCAAGCACCTGCTAAGGAGTTTACAGCCCATTTTGGGTTCTTTTGGAGGGATTTTACCCAGGGAAGTCATTTCACCAAAATGCCAGGGGTAGCGGAAGTGACATCACAAGACCCTTGACCTCTGATGACATCACAGGAAGTGATGTCATCTGACCCCCATCCCAAAGTGACATCACAAGAAGCAATGGAACATGACCTTTCACCCCACGATGAAACAGGAAGTGGCATCACATAGCATTGTTTCTGCATGCACTATGAAAAATATGGTTACAATATCACTGTAAAGTGATAGACATTTCATACAAGAATGGATCACCATATGTATGGTTAATATCAGTGCGTATAGGACCATATTACCAAATCACTGTGAATGCAAGCAGACGTCCAAGGCCATACGATAATGATGTGTTATTATATAGCACTTAAGCTTAAGCGCTTCATATAGAACAAATATACATACAATATCACCCAACCTGTGTGGTACTCATTTATCAACCTCCGCAGGATGAAAGGCTGAGTTGACCCTGCTGGGAGTCGAACCTGCAGTTCCCAAAGTCTGTTGGTACTTGTAGATTTTATACAGTTACACATATTTGACAAGATTCAACAGTTTACACAATCTTCTCAGGCTCGCTTCAGCCTTGGCTTTAATAAATAAAATGTCTCTCTTTAAACAAAACATCTGGGTCTCCCTCTTTCGGTCTTGGACCTCAGGTCTCCCTCAGCCAGGCTCAGACCCCTTTAAAACACAATTTCAGGGTTTTCCTCGTTCGGGATCGGACCCCTTTAAACACAATTTTCACAAGTTTGGTTCACCATTTCCAATGGGTCTCCCTCAGCCAGGTTCGGACCCTCTGAAACACAAGTTCGCAAAAGGTTGTCACAGCTGAATTCCTCTAGGCTTCCCTCAGCTAGGCTCGAGCCTAAACACTTTCCAGAGAGTCTTTTGAATGGGCATACCTTCGTTTTCCCCCTGACCACTCTTACTTTATTTTACAGTCACTTTCACTTTACTTCAAAAAGAACTTCAAGTCCCATAATGCCTTTCATTGGCCTTTTTATTTCCCGCTTTCTTTCTCAAATGTAAAGTTCAGCTTTCCGCTCCAACCACATACACGCTCACCAGGATTTTCTCTTTCTTGCCATGAGACTCACCCTGTTAGCACTGCTCTGGGTCGAGGTCAGGGTCTTCCCACCTGCCCCTGAGGTACCAGGACTTCCCTTCACATGCCCAGGGGAAAACAGTACTTCTGTGGACAGGGTCAGCAGGCTATGATCTGCCCTTTTTGGCTCTTGGAAGGCACAGCTCCTCAGCCCTGCTGCAGCACTTCTAACAAAACATCAAAGGTAGCATACCACTGGAAAAATAGAAAAAACCATTGATCATAGGTTTGTATCCGATTCACTTTGATTGGGGATTGGAAAAATAGAAAAAAACCATTGATCATAGGTTTGTATCCGATTCACTTTGATTGATGATTTTACATTAATTGCCCCATTTACCATCATCGTACATAAAACCAGTCTGTACACATAGGATCAATTAATTATTTTATATTTATGCTTATTATTTCTTAAGTAAGTTAAATGGTATGTCATGAATTTACAGTTTGTCATGTCATGTAGGGTGCATTCCTTGTTTCCCATTTCAAATGTTTGTACATTAGTGGTGAATTTACATGCCACGCAGTTCCCACATGGGTAATGGCCTTTCACTGTACGTGGGTTCCAAAGGCCAGTTCTGGGTGCTTCTTTCATATATTGGGAGCGGACCAGGTGTTCCCAAATGTTTTTGTCCCGTTTAAACACAAAGTGTGGGGTTTGTCCTTCTGGCATATTTAAGCGAGCAACAGGCCAATATATTAGTATTATTTTCTTCACCTGAAAAGTGTGAGAGCATGTGCTAACACATATAAGTCTTCCATTCGGGTCTTTCGATATTGGTTCCTTCGGAGTTAGCAGAGCCTCCGTACTTGTGAATATACCACGTTTTTTGGAATTAGTGAGGAGTCTCTTGAGGTATCTTCGTCCCCCAAGTCTTTTATCTAATTGTTCTGCACGTCTGTAGAATTCAACTAGTGACATACATTTTCGACGCATCCTTAGAAACTGTCCGTATAGTAGGTTCTCCTTGGTGTGATTGCTTGTAAAATGCAGTTAAGTATTTCTGTCCGTTGGTTTTCTGTATATAGGCTGCATTCCAACTTACGCTCTTTGTGTCAAATAATCAGGTCTAGAAAAAGAATTTCTTGTTTGTTATATTCCATAGTGAATTGTATGTTAGTGTCATGGGCATTGATCCAGTTAATGAATTGATTTAATTCTTCCTCGGATACATCCCAAATGCAGATTCGTCAATGTATCTCCACCAACTTTCAAATATTTTATCCAACGATTTTGGTTGGATTTTGGCTGCAGCCCTTTAACAACACAGGTTCAGCATTTTGGCCCTCAGCTCCCTTCCAGACTCTCCAGGGTTCCTTGAGCGCTCTCTTCTGGAGTTATAGGTTTATCTAGGGATCATGGTAAAACCATGTAGGTTTTTGTCAGTATGAAAGGGGTAAATGTATTGCAGTGGGTGAATTGATTCTCTATTGGGTTCTTGTAATTGTTTAGATAGTTTTAATTTCCCTGGTTGTTTTCTCCTTTTTCTTACAGAAAGGTACTGGGGTATGATGGGTCTCTGCTGACAGTATCCCATGACAACTGAGGATGTCCGGTAGGGGTGTATTGGAACGGGAGGAATCCCATGTCTCACCCGAAAGCATGCCTCCCATAGTCCCCAAGGACCTCCTGCACAGGTGATCCCCCCTCGCTAGTCTGCCTCCGGGGTTGGGATCCAAGAGCAATGGCCCGCCCCAGGCCACCTGAAGAAAGGATCCCCAGGAATAAACTGGGAGAAATGCCTCGGGTTTCTCACAGAGGTGAGTCCCAGGACAGTCTTGGCCGGGAAGCCAGTGAAAGGCCAGAGGCAAAGGGCAGCTCCCATTCCCTGGTTTGCCCCTTTTCGCCCATGGATATACTGACAGGATACCCAACATATACACCCATGCAAGGTGGTACGGGCAGGGAGTACAGACATTACTGTGCTCTGGTAAAACCCCGCCACTCCTACATTACTACCACCTACTCTTAACATTATGTTGTCCTGCATTGTGCTCTATGATTTGCTGTTGTATTGCATTTAGAAAGAATTTGAAGGTTACCCGCAAGTATTGCATTTAGAAGAATTGTGAAGGCTAGCCTATGTATTGCACTTAGATTAAATGTGAAGGTTAGCCTATGCATTGTATTTTAGAAGAAATGTGAAGGCTAGCCCTTGTATCTCACAATATTTAGGAGGATAGCACATACACTGCACATAGATAAAATATTAAAATAGCTAATGTATTGCACTCAGTGGATTCGAGGGTAGCCAATGTTTAGCACCTGAAATCCCAAAATGCATTGAGCTCAAATTTGTTTTGAACACCTTATTGATGAGACCTTTCACTATTCCCTCAGATTTGAGCATTAGTGACTCAGTTATAGATGCGCTTTAGCACCTGAAATTTATATATACACCCCTCCATGATGATACACTATAGTATACTTGTATTCCTGTAACCTTTGGGAATTTTAACTTCCAAACACCCAGAGTGTGTTTCCGTTATTTGTGATAATGAATATTCAAGTATAACAGTATCTCTGTAAGCACTGAGATTTAGAACTTCCACACTACCTATAGTGTTCTTTGTTATTTTGTAGACAATTTCGACTTCTGCATTTTTTTCTTATATATTTAAGTAGTGTTACACCACTGTGTGCTTTATTGATGTTCCTACTGGGAACATGACATCATCACGCCACGGTGTGATGACGCGCTAAATCACGTCTGATTTAAGGCAGCCATCTTGGCTTCATAATTTTTCCAAACCATGTGGACCCATTGTAACCGGGATTGGTCAGTAAGGACATCTGCCGTGACTAGACTTTATTCCTCTCCCGATGAACTTTCTGATTTTAAACATCACACCAGTGGGTGATTAACTGATTCCTATGATGTATCATTTACTGTTTTTTTTTTCTTTATTGAAGTGCATATGGCTAAAAAAAAACTTTTACACTATACTTAACTGTTTTAGATTGAATCAGTGACATTGCCAGGTGACCATTTTTGAAGACCATGTTATCATTCGCACACCAAATGGAATTCTAGTTTCTCCAGTGTTTTCTGTTATAGGAGGTAAGGCACTGAGCCTGTAGTTGAACTACTGACACTCATTCTTCTTGTGGCTACCATTCCCTCTTTGTTGGTAGACTTTCCTCTTACCTATTACTAGGCTCTGAATAGAACCGGCCGTGCTTTGACATATCTAGAGTCGATACATCGACTTTTGATTACCATTGAGAGCAATCTAGGAGATTGATTAACATCTATTATAGGAGATGTATATGTACATGTCTACAAACATGTAGCCTATAACTAAAGTTGCCCTCCAACGTTTCTTCCTAAGCCCTTGTGATTTTACTATCCCTAGGATGCGCTGATGAGCCGCTTATCTATGTTTAGGGGATAGTTAGAGAAGCTGGTCCTATGTCACGCTATTCATCAATAGTCATGTAGGATTCTTTTAAAAAGTTTGTGTGGCCAAAACATTGCTGATGAATTATATAGCTTTATTTTTGTTCTCAGCTCAGCATGGTTGCACTTCAAATTAAAACGAAAAACAGATTTTTTAAAGTAAGATTTGAAAAATAACTTTTCAAAAATTTAGTTTGGATGTTCTCATGGTTACCGACAATATCCGTAAGTCAGAATTCATTTATGTATTGTACTCTGCAAATGCTCTAATACTACAACACTTACACATGTCGAGGCAAATATATAATGTTATGCTTCCCCGAACACACTTCTAATCAATAACACGTGCGCACTACACTCCAAGATGGAGTTGCTGAATACTAACAACTGGCGCCAGACATGACCCTTGCGTACCGCGCACGCGCAAATCGCACGTACATGAGTGTCAACACCGGGCGTTCACATTGAATGCAGAACCCGGAACAAGACAATCGCTTTCTCCTGAAACCTCGGATAAGCACAAGCACTACACAGCAGTAGCGACTGCTGGGACATTTAGGAAATAGGTCTCCTCTTAACTGTATCGTACACACACCCCATAGGGGGCTGTCCATACTCTAAATGTAAACTAGGAACCCTGCTTTGAAAGTATATGACAAAAACTCTTCTTCTTCTCTGTACCCTGGAAATAGCTAAAAGATATATGCATTTTTTCAGGACACACCGGAATGCTGTTGAACAATAGGCATCCGCGCCACAGCCATAGATAACAGAATAACCCTTCAAAAACAAAGTTTCAAGCTGATGATGCTAAACGGAAGGGTAAGACTATGGCACCACGAAAGTATAAAAGCACTAAATAGTGCACACACTGAACCCATATTGTCATAGAAGCAAAACATAAAATGTTTCTTTCTTTCCTCTCTCCCCCACCCCTTATGGCCCTGAAGAAAGTGGGTTAACCACCATCTCCACTGAAACCGGTAGGCCAGATGTGGCCTCTCTCGCTCTCTCTCTCTCCTAGAATTACAGACAACAAGAGAAGGGGGCAACATCTTCTAAAAACAATTCATGCAAAGTCTTCTTTCACACCACTTATCACTTGTCCTTCCTCTCCTCCTTTTTATTAAACAAATACCCATATTGGGGTTCTTAACACAAAAATCTTACTTAAAAAAAATCAGTTTTTCGTTTTATTTTGAAGTGCGGCCATACTGAGCTGAGAACAAAAATAAAGCTATATAATTCATCAGCAATGTTTTGGCCACACAAACTTTTTAAGTGAATCCTATACGACTACTGATGAATAGCGTGAGATAGGGCCAGCTTCTCTCCCTATCCCCTAACCCTAGATAAGCGGCTCGTCAGCACATCCTAGGGATAGTAAAATCACAAGGGCTTAGGAAGAAACGTTGGAGGTCAACTTTAGTTATAGGCTACATGTTTGTAGATGTTTGTGAATAACTCTAAGAATTGGCAACTGACCTGTGTCTAGTGTGTGATAAATGTATTGGGGAAACTAACAGGAACTCTCCCCGTTTTGAGTTCAACTATTGTGTTTTCTATATACATAATGTGTAATATTTAAACTCATAATACAATTCAATTATCTAATTGCTTACCATTTCCTTATTTTTTCATAGATCCCTACTTTACGATTTTGAAGATTACTTCACGATATCTGCTCCTGACAAAAGGTGAAACCCGAAATGCGTTGAGCTCAAATTTGTTTAGTTCTGAACTTTGAATTATTAAATTGACTTTTTCTTTCAACATAAATTGTGCTTTAGAGTATTTGTTTTTACCTACCTAAAGTAGTTTTACTATTGGCTGTTACACAGTTTAGTGTTGTGCAGAAGAAGTGAGGTTCCTCAACCTTAGGCCTCTTATTTTCTCGCCTTCTCCCCTGGAGACTAAGCCAAAAGTAACGTTACACACTGTAAGACAACTAATCTACTAAAAATGTTCCTTTAGTCTACTGTCTGAAACTTCATACAAGAACTGACTGTTAGGACAGTTTTTCTAAAGTCCACCTATTTAGGACTTTATAAGACTATCCCTTGGGCAATACAGACCTCCAACTCCAAGTTTAGGCCTGTACCACTCAAGGTAATGGTAGCAATGGCAGAGCAGCCAGGTCTATCTTAGGAGGGAGAGAGGGCTGCAGGAAGGAACAAAACCAGTTACATACATATGGTCCAAAGAGACACTTCTACACTCTAGGAGTTACATAAAAAAGAATGGTTTATTTTACATATATACACAGGCAAAGAGAATTATTTAGAAAGGTAAGTACTATCAAACAAACAGTATAAAAACAATGCAATACTTTTGGCAAGTAAACCACTGTGTATAAGAGATGTAGAATGGCAGTATGACATTCAAGGTAGGTAACCAACTTATTCGGTTTCATAAATAATACAGTAAAACACTACCAACATTAGCAAGTAAGTACTTTGCAACACTTGCAATACTTTTCTTCACAGGAGCCTTCTGCTTCAGCAGTCCTTCACTATCTAGACATGAGTGTTCGCATTGGCAGAAGGGGGCACTGAAGGTCCAGAAGCTAGCTGTAGGCAGAACAGGAGCAGGCACAACTATAGGAAAGTCAGAGCTACAGAGGTTTTCTTCTCTAACAAGTACAATGCTTCGTAGTTAGAAAAAGGGTTCAGGGACTTCGTAGAAGGCTCCCTGAATGTGCACCAGCGTTACGCCTGGGCGAACTCCCATTAGTACGAATTACCACCCTAGCCACACAAGAGCAGCAGAACAACTCTGGGTAAGTATTCCCTCGAGCCTCACAGTACCTCAGCAGTGAAGATGATGCAGGCGGATGCCCTCCTGATGCAGCAGCTGCAGGACACGGTCACCAAATTCTTGGTCTTAAGACGAAAGAAAGGACACTTGAAGGAATTTTGCTGCAGCAGTAGAGTGGAAAGGCTCCGAACAAAGGATTTAGTAGCTTCTTGCGGCTCTGTGTTTATGGTGCCTTTTTCAGGACACCAGATGAAGAACGGTTGTCGTCTAAACTATTTGCCTCGCTTTCTCGGTCCAGTACTCTGGTGAGGGGACTTCAAGGAGCGTAATCTTGCCTCTGGAGGTCCGTAAGGAGTCCACCTAAGTTTCAGAGAGATTTGTTCTCTGGAAGACAATGCACAGCACTCATGCTTGGGGTCCCAGGTTATTGGCTGTTTGCAGCCCAGGAAGGTCACAGCTCGTCGTGCGATGGCTCAAAATGCAGATCACCTTAAGACAGATTAAGCCCATCAGTCCAAGGGAAGGACACATCCCCTTCAGAGCTCATCTGTTGCAAGGAAGAAAGGGTCAGCACAAAAGCGGTCACTCAGCAGGCATCTCCGGTCACTTGAAGCAGATATAGAGGTCTTCTTTTCTTCATCAAATTCAGTTCCAGTAGTCGACTTGTCTTCAGCCTCAAGATCCAAGCCATTTATCCAGGAACTCAGCCAATCAGCAATCATCCTACATTCAAACTTTGGGTGGTGGGTGTCCATTTAGAACAGCCAGCCTCCCAGCTGGAACCGGCTCCAGGCAGGCATGCCAGATGACAGAACTGCAGAGTTTCTGACTCCTCCCCCACTTCCTGTCTTCACAGACACTCTGGAGCCTCGGTAGGCATCACAAAGGATGCCTGCCAAAGACAAAAGTCAAACTAGGACTTCCCCCCAACGCAGCACAGCAGAAGCAGAACCAAGAAAGGACAAGCACACAAGCGATGGCAAAAAAATAATAATACAGCCACCATTTTTGAGTGAATGGTAACCCTTCTGTGCATTACCATGGCTGCAAACACAGCATGCAAGTAAAAAATGGCACAAAAGTCGATAAAACATCCACTGCCACCTGCCATTTAGGTATGCTTGAAAACAAGTTCCTTAATACTGCCTGCCAGAATGCCGCGTCTGACCTGGAGCCGGCATCCCAACAGTAGTGCTTGCAAAAAAAACTGAGGGAGAGGCACAATTGCCGCCCTGCTAGTGACCTGCCACAGTAAGAGTTTCTGGAAAGTGACCACCGTGGCCTTGGCTCTGACTGCATGGGCATGCATGTTTGCCGGAAGGGGTTTGTGTTTCACTTGGAAGCCTGATATGCTGGCCTGAACCCGTCGAAGGAGATAAATAGGCCTCAGACTTGAGGAAGCTCTTGGTCCTGTCCAGATAGGACTTTGGCGCTCGTCTATCCTGAAGACAGTGCAGAACCCTCTGAGCATGGTCCCTAGGGTCTGCGAAGAAAGTAGGGAGTTCTATATCATCATTTAGATGGAATGCAGAGACTACCTCAGGTAAGTACGCATTATGCGTTCTGAGGACCACCCTGTCACTGTGAAAGGTAGTGCATGGCTCAGATGCCACCAGAGCTTGGATTTCGCTGACACAGCCTGCAGACGCAAGACCCCACCAAGAGGGCTGTGTTTATGGTGACTAGCCTGATGTCTGCGGACGCCATTGTCCCAAAGGGTTTATGCACCAAGGTTCCCAACACTATGTTGAGGTCCCACACAAAGTGTGGCTTCTTGATGGGCGGGTAGAGCCCGGTGAGGCCCGTCAAATGTCTATTAACCACCGGGTTGGCGGATGAGAAAAAACGTCCTCCTGAGTTCCAGTAGGCTCTGATGGCCGCCAGATAGGTGCAGTATGTGTCTATTTGCAGCCCCGAGAGTGTGAGGTGCGCCTAGAAGAATAGCCCATCGTCCAATGTGCAAGTCAGAGGATCAACCTCCTTAGACTCAGTCAGATGGCAGAACCTAGTCCCCTTACTTTTGTACTGGCTTCTGGTAGGACCACATCTAGCCTCCTGAATGTCAAGGTTAGCTTGCGGGTGGTGCAGATGCTTCAATGTGACCTGTTCAGGAACCATGCAGCGAATGCTAGCTTTTGTGGGGTCATCAAAGGATGACCCCACCTTTCGAAGATCCCCTGAAGGACGAGGTGGTCCAACTGCCATTCGTAGTTGTCTGCGCCCAACCTGCTGAGTCTGTCCGCCTCCAGGTTGGACTCCCCCAGGAGGTGAACTGCTGCCAAGTGCATGTGGTTTACCAGGGCCCACTGCCCCTATGTTGACTGTTACAGTGCAGAGGGGAGAAGACCTGGTGGCACCCTCCCTGTCGACATAATACATGCTGGTGGAGCTATCTATTTTAATGAGGATCGACTTTCCCCTGACCATCGAGAGGAAGGCTTTGAGGGCGAGCCATATGGCCAACTCCAGTTGATGTGGGCTGCTTGCTCTTGACAGAACCCTCTACAGAGACACTGTGGCTGTCCAAGGTAGCTTCCCATCCTGCTAGTCAGTGGTGATGGTAACCTGCAGAGCTGGCTGACGAAAGGGCCTGCCTATCCGTAAGTTGCTGTCCGAGCTCCCCCAGACTAGGTTGTGGCGGAGATGCAGTGGAAGTTGACCGGCTCTGCCTGGCAACCCTTCTCCTGACTCCAGGAGGCTGTGCAGTGTAACTGCAGTTTAGGCACTAGTACCACCATGCTGAGGTCACTGCTCTACTGAGAAAATGCCCCATGGGCCTCAGATTGCTGTGATCTTTTCCTCTGAGTGTAAAATTCTCTGAGCTCATATCCCAGATGAGGCACAGGAACGCAAGAGTCTGCCTGGGCTCAAGATATGATTTATTGGGATTGATGGAAAATCCCAACTCGTGTAGTGGAAGCATAAGATGATAGACGGAGTGGAGTACTGCCTCCGGAGACCTTGCCCTGACGAGCCAGTCTAGGTATGGATAGGTGTGGTGACCCTGGGCACCAAGTAGGGCTGCCACGCATTCCTCCGTCCTGTACAGACCCTGGGGGCCGGATTGAGGCCAAAGGGTAGAAACTTGCATTGGAAATGGAAGCCCTTGATCCTAACCCTATGAAAGGATAGATGAGGCTGCAGATCGGCAAGCAAAGGTAAGCATCCTTCGGATCCAGGGAGCATCAGTCTCCCGTGCACAATGTCTCCGCAATACGTGATGGGGTAACCATTGTATGGTGAAAATCCGCTGGGAGGCTGGAACTTTCTCCCCTGTCTGCCTCTCTACGTGCGAGCGCATTTCCACCCACAGAGTTATTGTCTCAATCTGTGGGAGCTGAGGGGAGGAGAGAGGCAAAGGAGGGATCGGTTGGCGGTAGCCCGAGGACACTGCAGTGAGGATCAAGGATCCGCGAACATTGTGCGCCTGCATGGGCGTGCGTCTGGCCATTTGCCCTAGGGGTGGCCTTAGTGAGAATGTATAATGATTCAGCAGTCTGGGAACTGTTCCTCATCTTATCAAGTTCCTAACCCGTAGTGGAATGGAACAGTTCGCCCCCCAACGGGAAGGTCCAGTATGCGTTCCTGGATGTCCGGGTTGAATTTGGTTGTCCGTAGCCAGGTAGTAGTAAATGCACAGCCTGAGGTGTCAATGTGCGCCACGGTGGACTCCATTATGTCTTGGGCAACTATTTTTGGCCTCCGCCAGCCCTACCTTGAAGCATGCCTGGCGCTGCACTGGAAGTGGCCGAGGAGTGTGGTTGTGAGTGTAGACAGCAAGAGGGGGTCCCCTCCATCTGCCTAAACTTGGAGTCGAGGCGGCCGTTGGATGGCTGCGGCGAATGGGGTTTAAGCTATGGCGTGCTGACCCGAGCCAGCTGCTGCGAAGGAGGCTGTGAGGCTGCCAAGACCGTTGGAGGCGTGGAAGCTGGTGTTGTGGGTACTGGCATGGGCAACTGGGGGTGCACAGGAGCCGGAGGCGCTGGAACCAAGGGCGGAGTGGCCGTGGGTGCTAGCGACAGAACAAGAGGGAGTATGTCCCTGATCACCTCCTTGAGGATGATGCCCATCTTCGGAGCACTCATGAGGGTCATGGCTTTTCAAGAAAACCCTGTCTTCACAGGCCGGTGGAGCGCTTGGAGGCGCCAAGGCCAGAACCCACTCAGTCTTACTATCTGCAGGGTGTATCTGGCCTGCGACGATGAAGGGTATGCCTTGGGCCCCGTACTTAGTGAAGACCAATTCCACCTGGAAACTTGTTCCCCTACCTGTTCCCCAAAGGGGGATGGTGTCGTACATGCCGCCATTTTATCTGGCCTGGTGGACATTTTGTCAGGCTGCATGCCACGTGCCTGTGTCGTGGTGCTTGCTGTCTTGGGCCCGCATCTTCCAAGACTCCTGGCGGGGGAGGTTGAGGCCTACCCTGCACCTCAGGGCGGGGCCTGGTAGGCGGATTGCCCTTGGCGATGTTGCTGGTAGTGTTGCGTACAGTCGCACCTTCGGACACCTGTATGGTTCTAGGGCATAAAAGAACCTTGCGCCCACTCCGCTCAGTCACCGGTAGGATCTCACAACCCCTCGGCCTGGTGGCCGGTAGCTCTAGTAGCAGCCTTGGTACCTGCACTGGTACAGGAATCTGGAAGGTCCTTCCCGTGCTTGTGCCTCCTGGGTGGAGACAACTTTGCGGGGTGTGTAGTGCGTACAGGCACTCCTTCGTAGGCCCCTTGGATGTAGACCCTGTAATTGAACATTGCAGCTCCTCAGCATAGTCCCCGGCAGGATCTTGCGACCCCTCGGCCTGACGGCTGGTAGCTGTAGCAGCCTCGGTACCTACCCTGGGACCAGGACCTGAAAGGTCCCTCCCGCTCCTACACTTCCCAGGGAAGGAGTCGCTTTTGCGGGGTACGTTGTGCGCACCCTCAGACATCTGTCCAGTACTAGGGTGTAGCCCCTCGGGCGGAGACCCAGTAATAGAACCTTGCAGCCCCTCAGCGCAGTGTCCAGTAGGATCTGGCGACCCCTCGGCCTGATGGCCGGTAGGTGTAGCAGCCTAGGTACCTGCACTGGTACCAGGACCTGAAGGTCCCTCCCGCTCCTATGCTTCCTGGGGAAGGAGTCACCTTTGCATGGTGTGTATAGGCGCCCCCTCAGACATCTGTCCGGTACCAGGGCATAGCCCTCAGGCTCAGACCCGGTAATAGAAACTTGCAGCCCCTCAGCGGAGTGCCCGGTAGGATCTGGCGACCCCTCGGTCTGACAGTCGGTAGCTGTAGCAGCCTCGTTACCTGCACTGGTACAGGACCTAAAAAAGACCCTCCCGCTCTTGCGCTTCCTGGGGGAGGAGTGACCTTTGCGGGGTACGTGGTGCATATAGGCGCCCCCTCGGACATCTGTCCGGTACTAGGCTATAGCCCCTCAGGTGTAGACCCGGTGATAGAACCTTGTGGCCTGTCAGTGCAGTCACCGGTAGGATCTAGCGACCGCTCGGCCTGGCGGGCGGTAGCTGTAGTAGCCTCAGGGCCCTATTCTCAACTTGGCGCAGTGAAGGTGCTAAACAGCATGATTCACTGCGCCAAAAGAGGACGCCCAGCCTCACTACTATTCTCAAGTGGGTCTAGGCGTCCTCGTAGAGCACGACAGTGATCTGTGAGGATTGAGCCTGTTTTGAGGTGTTCCGGGTGCAATCCAATCTCGGCAGCATTTTTGTAAAGTAACAACATATTCATTATTTTACAAAAATGCTGCCAAGAACACTGATGAACAAGTTCCTATACACCAAAGCGAGCAGCTTCAATATTGCAGGATGTTGAGGCTGTTTACTTTGGTGTATAGGAACACTTTCATTTAAAGCGAGCAGCTTCAACATTGCAGCATGCAACGTTGAAGCTGCTCGCTTTGGTTTAAATGAAAGTGTTCATATACACCCTTGCAGTGTATATGAACACGTTCATTTAAATCGAGCAGCTTCAACGTTGCATGCTGCAACGCTGAAGCTGCTTGCTTTGGTGTACATGAAAGTGTTCATATACAACACACGGGTGTATATGAACACTTTCATTTACACCAAACAAGGCTTCTTGTGGCACTCCTCCAGTTTAACGGCACCAAAAGGGTACCATATTTGTGCGCTAGTTTAGCGCACATATTAAACTGGCGGAGTGCCACAAAAATAGGCTTCCAAAAAGCCAGTTTACGAATGTGGCGGTTGCTAGGTTTGTTTTCAACCCATCCCAGCAACTGCCACATATATTCCGAAAGTGGCGCATTCCTTCCGACTTCGGAGGAATGCGCCAACTTCAGAATAGGTCTTAAGTACCGAAAAGGTTGTTAAGCCTTTTAACGTCCTTTTCGGTACTTAACACCTAGATTAGAATAAGGCCCTCAGTACCTGCACTGGTACAAGAACCTGAAAGATCCTTTCCGCTCTAGGTGTGGATGAAAACAGTGCCCCTACCTTGGCCCTGGACTTGTCCTGACGAATTCCTTTGAGTCCTCTGGAGGCAAACTTCTGAAGAGCTCCATCCACCAGGCTAACCTCTACAGAGGAAAAAATGAATTGGCAAAGGGGGACGCCCGTCGCAATTATCAAACCAGACAAGCAGCTGATTCCAATTGCGCTGCCTGTTTGTCCTTTCCTCCCTCTTTCTCATCGCTGGGCACGCGCTACACGCTCGTCTTCTATCCATTATCTTTACAAGCAGACACGCGGAAACGCTTCCTTATTTCCTTGTTGCAACTGCAAATGACAGGTACTCTCTTGACACTTGCCATCCCATATGATTAACTGTTCTTATTATGCAATTAGTGCACATGTCTAATATACCGTTTATAAAATTGAATTTTCAGTAGAGCCCATGAGAAATCCATCTTAAATCACTTACCTTCAATTAGGGTAAGTGGATAGCGAACATTTTGTAGGAATGATAATATGCCAAATTTTAATTCGTGATGCCGCCTTTATGAATTGTCCTAAATTGGATCTTTATATCACTCTCTCCCAGTTCATATTTGAACTACATCTGACTACAGGTAAATGTATTCTAATTTACTAATAAATCTTACATCTTGTATGGCCCACAAGAACCTTCAGGCTAATGAATTTTTATTAATCCTCCATTCCCCTCTTCCATTTTGATCTGATGAATTCAAACACGCAAATGGTATGAATTTTTTCTTTTTCCATTGTAATCATACTGCATATGTTTTTGCACTGTTGACTTGGTTTTTAAACTGTCAATATATTATTTGCCTTTTGACACTATGGATTGCAAAATTCGCAATATTGTGCCATGTATTACTACTGTACTGTTCCATGGCTCATCCCTTGTTTGCCCTGTAAGCTTGGGTCTTCATAATTTGTTTAATTTATTTGTAATACATTATTTTGTGTTTACAAAAAAACCTGTAGCCTCAGTGGAAGGGTAAGTGCCCGAAACACGTGTCAGGCTACCTCAGTGTCAATTAAAATCGCTATACCAACTGGTTTTATTTAGTGTCTATGCGCAGTGTGCTTGCAAAAATTGTATCTACTTCTAACCTCTACAGAGCGCGTGGTGTAAGCACGTCACACGCAGTACAGGACTCCCAGCTGTGGTCGTGGCCAAGGCAGAAGAGGCAGAGCGCGAGGAGGTCAGACGTAGGGAAGAGCCCGTCGCAGGCTGAACACCTGCTGGAGCCCGCTGATGTAAACCTGTGCCAGGGAGGAACGTGGCAGCAGAGGACAGAGGTATCTGCTTAAAGACAAGACGACAAAAACAAAACACTTCCGCAGAAGAGCTCGTGGAATTACAAGGCCGGAGGCCTAACCCAGGAGCGCTGGTGAAAGTGGTCCCTTCCAGTCCATGTGGAAATGAGGTCTGGGGAGAGGCGCCGGTGTGCAGAGTCAGGAAGCGCATGCTCCCAGGGCCGTACGCCTCTAAGTTTAAGGGGGAAGAAGGTTTTTACTGGTGAAAAAGGTTCTGTCTCCCGTCCCTAGCGAGGGACGCCCATGCAGTATGGAGGAAAGGGGACAGGACTTAAGAGTAAGTTCCCACTCACACAAGAACAGACAAAAAATCCGCAAGTCCAGCAAAAAGTGCTGGGGGTCTCACGAGTGACAGTGATTTGGCATAAAAATGAAAAATCTTATCAAACACTGACATCAAGGCCTTCAGAAGAAACATACCACAGTTAATAGGCCTCAATACTACAATAACCACACATCTAGAAATTGAGTCTCAAGAGCTTTGTTCTAGAGGAGGAGCCTCTGTAGATGCAAAAAAAACAGGATGACCCAATCTCCTCAGTTCTTTGTAGATACATTTCCAAGGTCCTGCACTGCACACACCCATGTTGTACAAGACCATGTTAGAAACAGATTGAAGATTAGGGGAAAAGAACAGACGACCAATCTCCCAACTAAAGTGAAAATTGGAGACACCTGATCAAGGATGGGTCCTAAGAAACACTTTGCCTTTAAAGAAACTAAAAGAGCTTGTCAGAACAGAGCAACCAAGGCAATACAAACCACCTGGCAGATATGGGCACCTTCAAATAGACCAATTCAAGTCCTTTGAAACCATGGTTTAAGTTGCAGTAATGAAGCTACACCTACATTCAAACCCAAGGATGAGTGTGGCTGCTGCCTCTGAGGGAAACATCTAGATTGGCTGTTAAAGTGCCAACAAACAGGTAAGCGCCAAAAGTTATGTCTTGCAGAATGAGTTTAACCCAGACTCCAGCAAATCCTAAAGAGAAGGACATTGTCTACAGTGGGTTTCAACAAAGTAGCGTGTTGTTGTAGGGACCAGTGATAAAATATGGCCAACCTAATGGCATACTGACACCTAGTAAAACACCACCTGGCTTCTTTCAGCACCTCAAAATGATCGCCACCAATCACCAGCCCCTAAACCATTAGTAAATCAAGGACCAGACTTCTGAGCATAGCGACTGAAGGGAGGGGTGGACAATCCAGACTTTCCCCCCTCTACTGAACCATGATGTTAGAGTGTAGAAGAATTGGACCTCAGAAATGGTACAGGAAAGCATCCCTTAGGGAAGGCATGCTTGTCCCTTGCAGGGGGCAAAATATGACCCTGCTGGTTGTCTTACGTGACTGAGAACAGGTGGGTCACTCTTTGTAGGCTCCAAGGTTGGCAAAATCACCTTGGGATGCGCTGATCCGGACTCCAGGGCCACCCTGCAAACTGCAAGGACCTGTGAGACCCTATTAGTTCACATAGAACAAATTGTGGTTGCATGTTGGTGAACACCAGACATTGGCACCGCCTGACTGAAGGCAGGAGTACAGCACAACCTTGTTGGGTCCAAAAGAAGTTGAAAAAGAGGACTACCCAGAGTATCCAACATAAGAATCCCACAATCAACAATTTTTCTTTACTGTCCTTACACTTAATGTAACATTTTCCAACAATGATTAGCATTGTGTCCTAATAGGAGAGCCGTGCTCTTTTCTGTGAATGGCAAATTTGTCCACCAAGGCCCCATGAAAAGTGCTAATCTGTACGCTGTACAACCACCCTTGCCCTACCACAATCTTACACATGAGGGCATAATACATAAAAAAACATCCTGGGTCTGTAACCCCATGCCATGTTGCCTAGTTTTGAGGTTGATACGTAGCCCATGTTGTATGCCAGAATAGTGTTGTCCCACTAATGAATGTAACCTGCAATCCCTTTGACACCTTGAAGCTGTACTCACAGGTTTCTGCCCTACAAAACCCCCAAACAAAAAAAAAACGGAAGCCTTTGAGGCCTAAAAAATGGTCTTCTGCTCCTGCACATTGATATGGAGCTCAGTCTCCTCTGGAGAAAAAGAGTTGTGGACCTGAATGCTTGACCTTCCTCGATCACCCATCTACAGAGGGATGAATCCATGGACCAAGAAATATGAGTAACTGATCTGAAAGTGGGCCCCTGCAGACAGATGAGTAGTCCATCCACCAAGCAAGCTTCTTCCTGACCTCTACAAAAACTCTAATCAGGATGGATCGGGAAGCCAAATTCTGACACCAGAAAGGGGCCAGATGGAGCGGAGTCACTCACGTGCATGCAAGCATAGGGTACATCAGATCCACACAAGTAGACAGAATAGACAGGACCCTGTCCTAAGGAGGATAGGACCGGTCTTGTTTTGTGGACCAGATTAGGCTGATGTAAAGCATCAACTTCACCAGGGTCAGAGTAGATGTTCAACATTCACTGATAAACTGAAGTTGAACACTAATTCCAGGGGCACCTGCAAGTCCATTAGCACCCTTCTGGAAAAGCAGCCCTGGTCATTCGGTTGTCCAGATACGGTTATATGTGAAACATCTATGAATAGGAAAGTCAGAGGAAATAAGCTTGGTATATCGCCTCAGTAATGAGCTCAGGCCGAATGACAGGACTTTGAACTGAAAACATAGGTTGTGAACCTGAGGAACAGTCTGCGAGGGAGCATAATGAGAATGTCACATCAGCAGCATGAATATTTATAGCACAATCTAATTCCTCTAGTGCAAGGAGGCAAGTATCTGGCTGGCATGTCCATCTTGAACCTCTAATTTGCAAAAAGTTGAGGATCGAGGGGTTAATGACAGTCCTTCATCCCCTTTTCATTCATCTGAACTGAAGCAGCCAGTGAAGCCCCTTTGCCCACAAATGGGACCTCCTCCATTGCCTGTATTTCAGTTTCAGAATTTCTGACTGCAGAATCAATTAAAGTTGTGGGTTAAGGAAGTGAGGGAGAAAACAGGAGAGTGAACCTGAACCCATTCGCCAACAAGGTCCAGGTGCCCCTCACTTTGCTCCACTGTATTGACCGATAGTGTGTCTTGACACTCTGTTCCTTGGGCTGGAGCATGTCAAATTTTAGGCCAACAAAATCAAATGTAAAAAAGGCCCAGTTAAAAGATATATCTCCTTTGCCTTTTGTGGTAACATGGGCCGAGGGAAGGCTATACTCTCAAGAGTGGTGTGAATGTGGTAACACAAACGGCAAAGTTGGACAGTCCAAAATAAAAGGTTTGCACAATCAAGGTTCTATACAAAATATACTTTAATTAAACACACCATCTACAATAATAACTTACTAAACAAACTGCATATTCTGTGTTCTTTCTACAGAGGTGGGTTTTCACAAAGAGCAGATGCCTTACTCTGTTTGAATGGGCGGTCTGCGGTTCGAAAGGTGAATGAGTGCCAAAGGCAGCCCCATAGGGTCCTGGTGGATCGAACTGGGCCCAACACACTCTAATCACGGCTTGCAGCAGTTCAATGGCAAAGTGGCAGGAAGGTTTAAGTTACTTACCTGTAATTATTGTTCTCCAGCATGGGTCTGGCATGGATTCACATGCTCATGAATATTCCCTGTCTTCAGGTTGGGAATCCTCGGTAAAAGAAAAAAGTTTCACTTTCACTTAAAAACTGTATTTCTCCTTTAAACCAGTCACGGTCCTCTGGGTCATACTTCCCCCATCCAATGACGGTCCTCTCCCTAAGCCCCTCCTCTGGCAGCCATCTTCAGATTTGGTAAGCAGGTAAAGTGGCAGTATGACCAAGAAGAGCCGCAGAGGGGTCAGAGGGAGTGTTTGCATGTGAATCCATGCCAGACCCATGCTGGAGAACAATAGTTACAGGTAAGTAACTTGTTCCTTCTCCAGCATGGGGTCTGGCATGGATTCACATGCTCATGAATAACGAATACATAGCCGTACAACATTACACAACCACGGGAGGTAGCAAAGCTCAACAGAAGCAATAACTCTTGGATCACAGGAAAACCAAAGTTCATGAACAGTTGCAAAGTCTCGTCCAGCGAGTGCAAGGCCCTTTCATCCGGTGATGAAGGATTCGGGAAAAAAACAGTTAACGCCAAAGGCTCGTTGAGGTGGAATTCTGACGGAACCTTCGGCATGAAAGAGGGATGCGTACGCAGCACCACCCTCGATTTGTGGAAAGTCAGGTATGGTTGCTTGCAGGATAGAGCCTGGATCTCATCTACCCTCCTGGCCACAAGGAAAGCCGCTTTCCACAAGAGGAACTTGAGAGGGGCTTAATGCATAGGTTCGAAGGAGGCCCCCCCATCAGCCTCGTCAGAACCATTTTGAGTTCCCACGCCAGAGCATGTGCCTTCACAGGTGGGAATGATCGAAAAAGTTCTTTGAGGACCTCCTTGAGGAGTCGATGAGACCAAAGTGAAGATCTTCCTGGAGACCTGGTGTAGCGGGTGATAGCCGCCAGATGTACTTTGATAGATGCGTGCATCAGTCCGGCCTTGGCGAAGGATATCAAGTATGGAAGGACCTGCAGGGCCATGACCCTCAGAGGGGTAATCTTCTGAGACCGGCACCAAGTAGTGAAATGCTTCCACTTGTGACCGTAGCACTTCAAAGTCGACGACGCCCTGGTGAGGACCTCCCTGCAGTCTGCAGGCAACACAAATCCTTAAAACTCTAGAGCTGCAGGAGCCAAGCCTTCTGGTTCAGCGATCCTGGGTCGTGATGAAGGATTGCACCTCCTTCTCTGGTGAGAAGATCCAGAACCACTGGCAGTTTGACCACAGGAGACGCTGACAGGCTGAGATTTGGATACCAAATCTGCCTCGGCCACGTGGGGGCAATGAGTTTCATCTTGCATAGACACTGACTGTGTTGATGACTTGTAGCAGGAGAGGGAACAGGGGGGACGCATACAAGAACAGCCCTTCCTACAGAAAGGGGAACGCGTCCTGAGGCTCCTCGGCTGGTGGAACCCGCTGGCAATCCTCTGGCACTTGGATTTTGCCACCGTTGCAAACAGATCTATATGGGGTCTGCCCCACTTGACGAACAGGTGATCCACCTGATCCTGACAAAGCTAACCCTCAGCAGAGAACTCCGCTCCTGCCACGAGTGAGTCTGCAATGGTGTTCTTGACTCCAGTCGGGTGGAGAGGGACGAGGAACATCCCCTGTCCGACAGCCCAGCGCCACAAGTCCTGCGCTTCCTTGGAGAGCGCCGGGGATCGAGTGGCCCCCTGCTTCCTGATGTAAAACATGGTACTGGTGTTGTCTGAAGATCCTCACCACTTTGCCTTTCAGAGATGGGAGGAACGACTTGAGGGCCAAGAACACTGCACGTAGCTCCAGGATGTTGATAAGAAGATCCTCCTCCAGCAACCACAGGCTCCTGGCATGCAGACGTCCGGTGTGCACTCCCCATCCCTCGACGGAAGAGTCTGTGGTGACCATCTCCTGTTATAGCGGGCCTTGAAATCCTGTGCCTTGGGCGATGTTGAAGCGTATGGCCTACCATACTATCGCCAGACAGAACTCGTGAGAGATATCTTGTCTGTGAAGCTTCCGGACACCTGTATCCAGTGGGCATCCACTAATTACTGAAGGGGTTGCATCTGCAACCTGCAGAGCTGGGCGAGGTAGATGTAGGACATCATGCCCAGTAACGACTTGCTGGCTCACAACGTGGCCATCTTCATCAATAACAGCTGTTACGCCGTCCCAGAATGACTGCCATCATCTCCTCCTAGGGCAACACCAGGCAAAACACTGTATTGAGTCTGGCACCTAAGAACAGTGCATTCTGTGATGGCGTCAAGCAGGACTTTGGATAGTTGGAGAATCCCAGATCCGTAAGTAGCCATACGGTCACCTCCGCGAATCAGCCAGTTGTCCAGGTATGGGTATACGTGTTTGCCCTGTAGACGAATGGGCCGCCACTGGTCCCAGGCTTTTCGTGAACACTCTGGGGGCCGACTTCAAGCTGAAAGGTAGATCTTTGAACTGGTAGTGCTGTCCCTGCACCACGAAACGTAAAAACTTTCAATGTTTCTTGTGAATGGGGATGTGGAAGTAGGCATCCTCCAGGTCCAACAACGTCAAGAAGTCCCCTCTTTCCAGTTGGTCGATCACGTGCTGCAACGTGCCCATCCTGACTTTTTGGGACTTGAGGTATTTCTTGAGATGTCATAAGTCTAGAATGGGCCTCCAGCCCCCGGTCTTCTTTCTGACCCAAATGAATCTAGAATCAGGAACTAGCTATGATAATAGCTCTATCAGCCTTTTTTCCCAGCATTGCCCGTACCTCTTCCAGGAGCTGAAGGATGTGCTGCTCCCGTCAGGTAACCGGAGGGATCCGGGGACACCTGCTTTGATACTCCAGACTTTGTCCCTGGGCAAGAGCGTCCAGCACCCATCTGTCGGTGGTGAGATTTCACCACTCGCTGACAAACCTAGTCAGCTGGACTCCGACTGGGGTGCACAAGTGGGGGGGGGGGTGCACAAGTGGGGTGGGTGCACAAGTGTTGGCCTGCCGTCCTGGCCGGTTCAGTCTTGCTTCAGCACCCTGCTCGGTGGGGGACAGCGACACTGTCATCCGCTACTCTAGGCCTGGGAACGGCCTCCGTAGGTTTCCTGAGTTGTAGATCTGGAGGGCTGATGGTACAATGAGGAGAAGCCTTTTGAAGACCTGCTCGACTTTCCCCTGGAGGAATGAAAAGAAGAGCGCTGCAGCTGGAGAGTGCCCAGGGAACGGGCCGTCTCTGTATCTTCTTCGGTGGCCTGGAGGGACTCGACGACTTTCCCAAATAGGTTCTCTCAGTCGAAGGGCATGTCCAGCACCTTTGCTTGGACTTCCTGGCGGAAATTCAGCCTTGGCGACGAAGGCAGACACTGTTCCCCATTTGCTAGAACCCTGTGTAGGCGACGTCCAAAGCCACTGATGGCGTGATCTGACGCTATCTCCCCTACCTGGAAGAGAGCAATCGCCTCCAGCGTATCATCAAGGAGGAACTCCAGAATAGGCCCCAGCTTGTACCATAACTCCCTGTCATACCTGGCTAGGATCACCAGTGCGTTGGCCGCCGCGGTATAAATCACCTTTCCCCATGGCATCCATCCTCTCCTCCTCGCTGTTCTGAGGGACCAAAGAAGAGGACGGGTTGGCTGACCGTTTCCTCACGGCCACCGATACCACGGAATCCGGCCATGGTTGCGACCTCAGGCACTTGGGTGCGGAGTCCGGCACCCGTAATTCTTCTCCAGCCTATCCCATTTGGCTGCAGCCGTGCAAGGGTTCTTCATGAGGGCTAGGCCCTCTTCCCAGATGTCGTCCAGAAGGGGCGCCACCATGACCGTCTTCCTCTTGGCCTTGCACCTCAGGTACAAGAAGCCCTCATTCTTGGTTTCCTCGGGTACTAGCTGGGATAGTTCGGAGGCTCTGGAGATCATGCAGTGGAACGATCCCACCACATCCAGGGACACACCCTATGTGGAGCATGCAAATGAGGAAATTCACGGTCCGCTCAACGATATCCTCATCCTTGTGGTCGAATCTATCCCTGTACCTGTGTCTGCTGGGGAGAAGGGACCCGACATCGGATGACATTCCTCTTCTTCACTGGAGGTTGAAGGCATCCTCATATGGATCTCTAACACCAAGGTGTGTTTGACCAGAAAAGTAACCCTATAGTCGAATGATACGTATATTATGTTGGCCAGAAGCAAATCGCATCATGTGACAAACATTGCAATCCTAGAATGGTCAAGGTAACCAAAGGGCGTCCATTTTGTGAAATGTCAGCCATTTGCTTTTTTCCTTTTCTGTCAAAAAGTTTTGCAAATGTATTCTATGCATTAAGACTCACACACCGTGTGAGGCCACGGCTTGAACGCTGAAATACTAACAGACAGGAATGTCAAACTGTGCAGAAATACATTGTTTTTCTCTCTCACCAAGTCCTTGAAGTCGAACAGAAGCCGCACCTAATCAGTAGACCAGGTGCCGGGTTGTCTTGCAAGCGCTGTTGTAAAAGGCAGTTAAACATGTATTATATTCTCCTAGCGGTGCTCCTTCGCGGAGAGTGGTATTTTCTGTGTCAGAACTATCTGACCCTTAGCTCATGAGCCGAAACACAGATAACGTAGTAAGGAATGTTTCCCTGCTAAGAACACAATATCCTTGCCAAGCCAGAGCTCCATGTTCCTCATAACAGAAAGCGGTCTCTGCTACCTTTGCTAAAATAACTATGTTTAGGCTAATTGAAGACTTGTCATAACGTGTCATAATTGTCAATCACTGAACCCTAGCCTGTACGACATGTATGAGGGCGGGTCGAATTGCTTTAGCAAAGGATATGTCCAATGTACATATATTGCTGCTTGAGCGCTGTTCGCTCTCTCTCGCATCTCATAGTGTTTGGGAAAATACATCGTGAGGCGGTGAGACCCAGTCGGCCGACTCAGAATACTTTGAAATAAACCAGACTTGTTCGGAAAACGAACCTCGTGTCAGGTGTCACTTTAGTATAGGGTTATTGTGCCTTAGTTTCCATATGCAGTCTTTATGGCCTAGCAAATATGGTGCCCGAACAGGGACCCTCCCTCTAATGCTCCATCGTATACGTTGAAGTAAGGAAAAAACGAGTCGAGGACGAAGCCGTCGAACCGGGATCGGAAGGTGTTCGGGGCACCCCTGTAGAAGTGATGAGACTCCTCCACAGATCTGTACACAGCCGATCCCTGATCGACGAGCAGCGCCCAGAGAGCATCAAGGCGAGGGTCCTGGAACGAGGTAGATTGAGCCAGTCACAACAATTCTTTGTTGCGTCTGTATACGGGTGAATTGCGCCCTGAGTGACAAATTGGTTGATCAGGTGAGTCGTGCCCCAATTCTTAAACGTCCTGATATTGGTTGAGTGTTGCTCTTGCAAGATCAAACGCCCAGGGTAAGAAAAGGGTAAGAATTAACCATGCCTGGTAAATTGTCTTCCTGTTTAGTGAGTTTCTTTCACTGCGGTAGACAATCTTTGGAAACTGGCCAGGTCGCGCCACTCGAAGGGTTGCCGGCTCATGAAATGTTTATCAAGTATGGTATAGGGGCAATAGTGTTTAATGCGATTTGGCATAGGCAGACCAGACGTGTATCAGACCTTCAGTGGCCTAATAATGGGAGCTTTGAATTAGCACGTATAGAACACCTAGAATCAGTATTGCTTTGCAAAACGCCCCGAGTAAACAGGGAAAGAGGGGTGTCACGCGGGACAAATCGCTGAAAGGATCAAACAAAATAGGTAACCATCAAATTGAGAGCCCAATAAGGGGATAGGCCAGGTCAAGGATAGCATAAAATCAGATCATCTTTATTATACACATATAAAATTATATGACACAGTGCTGAATCCATGATAAAACAGCATAAAAACAAACGAATATTGAATATGTACAAGTAAAGTGCATGATAGCCAATTGAACACCCTGTAGTGCAGGGTGCACACCAAATGCAGTCGCCTCCCGAGAAAAAAGAAAGCAATTGTATGGGGGAGCAGGGCAAGTGGAAAACAAAGAGAGAGAGGGGAGTGGGGGCATAGGAACAAAGAGAAGGATATTTTGTTAGGGTCCCATTGTTGACCCCAGTCTCAATCTGAATGCACAATCCACAAGTCAACTCTAAGACTAACTAGACCTATTCCCTCAATTCAGAATAAGGGATAAGAAAGTTCAGAACTTGTAAAATTGCAACACCTCTCCAGCCTCATGTTCTGGGATGGCATAAACTTTACAAATTGTCGGACAGGCTTGTAGTGCAAAGTTAATAAAAAAAAGTGCAGCATACAGCACTTGTCACCATTTTAACCAACACAGTCAAAAAGGCCCGTCCTGCAGCGTTCGACGTTGCAAGAGACTGGAGGAAGGACCCTAATCTCTGTTTCAAAAGTAGGGAGAAACACGCGCAGACAAAACAAATGTAGAGAAAGCGCTAGAGCATGATCAGCATCAGCAGACAGAAGCCATTAGAAACATGGACCAGGCTTTCCAATTAGATGTACAAAAAATATATCCCCAGCAAGATTTGCATACATCAGATGAACTAATAAACAAAATATTAAATGAGCGAAGAAATGAACATCAAAGTACCGACCCAGTTGCACCTCCTACTTATGTACCTCCCATTCCCGTTATTCCATCTGCACCTGCAGTAAACAGTTTGTCTCCCCCTGTGCCTGTGACATTTCCTACACCTCCTCCAGAGCATGAGTTAGCCGCTTTAGCGGGCAGTTCCACAGAGATGGGGCCTGCACAAGGAAGTATTAGACAGACTTGTAGTACGATTAGCAAAGGAAGGAAAGAAGAATTGAAAGAATGGGCCGAAACGTATATGGATGATGACAATGAAGTGGCTGTGCAAAGTTCCATATCTGATCATAGAGGCCTTGGTGAACAGCAGTTATTGTTAGAATACATGGGGAATTATCTTGTGAAAATATACAGGGATTTGACCAATACAGTGGTACCGCAAGAGTTGCGTGATTCGGTTCTTTCGAATTTGCAAGATAATGCGACGAAAGTACAAGAACACGTAGGCCGAATATTTGTGTTTAAACGAGAACTTGATCGATTGCATAAAGAATAATTGAAAAAAGAAACTGCATATGTCGTATGTTCAGCAACAGTTTTTACCACCGTTGAAACCTGTTAGTGAAGAGATGCGAATTTGTACGCGAGATGGGCTTAGATGGATAACAGATGCCACCATTTCCCCAATTGAAGTGCATGATACGTTCAGTCAGTATACACCAGAAATGCAGAGAAAGTTATTACAGGTTATAGTAGACTACCCACAGGATGAATGCATGAAGAATAAGATATGTTGTCCCGCTGATCTAATGACAATTTATAAAAGAGCATTTTCAGCTGGAACGACTGTTTTTTCACTCGATTTAGCTTTGTTGCTTAATAGATGAACTAATGCAGAATCGCCTAGTTTGCAATTACCCATGAGGAAGGTGCCTCCCACGTTTGTCCCGAAAGTAGAGGTTGCTGCCGATGGAGCGACTCCAGCGCGAACGATAGTAGCTCATTATATCGCACAGTTTGTACATGTCCCTTTTTCTAGGCAAGAGGTAAATACTATAAAGCAGACGATCCCTGGTATTAGGAAAAATCCTGCAGGATTTTATAAGGAAATTGAATCTGTTTTGAATTCATCTGTTTTTACATTGAGCGACATTGATTTACTGTTTCCCGTGATTCTTCCTGTAGATATATGGAAACAGGTTAGAAATATAAATGACGGGCCGATATTAGGCGAAACATGGCAGGATTTGACTAGAATTGATAGTGAGAGAAAGGCTAGAGAAAAGCCACCACAAATAATGTTGGCTCTACCATCGCGAATAGTAGAGAAATTGAAAATATTAGTGCACGAAAAGAGAATAGTTTGGGATAAATTGACTGCTTGATTACAGGGCAAAGAGGAAGGAGCGGTGGATTATTTTAATCGGTTTGAAGAAGTATTTGCAGATTTTAGTGGTCAAGATCTAAGTACTGAACCCGGGAAGAGATTGTTGATAAGTTTGTGCGAGGGTTGTTACCGAAAATCCAAAGTTTGATAATGACATCTGAAAGTGCATGGCAAGCAAAAACACAAAGTGAAGTATTACATATGGCCCAATATTATGAGAACAGAGTAAATTCAGAAAAGGATAAGGAACTAAGGGAATTTGAAAACAAGAGTATTGTTACAGCAAGTAGCAAACAATAATAGAGGTGGTGGGAATGCACTGTCTAGAGTCCAATTTACATTAACATCCAATATGCAAGGGGGTCCAATAGGGATTAATCAATGTGCCTATTGTAGACAAGAAGGCCACTGGCGAGCACCGTGCCCACATACACAGAATAGAAATGGGACTTTTCCGAGAAGACAGAATAGAGGTCGTCCTGGAATACAAGGACAGAATAGAAACCAAAAGGCGCCACAATTTCAGGAAAATCAGGGTAATCCGAATCAACAGCGAAACAATACAAATGGTGGGAATGTTTTTGACAATCAGTCCAATACATATTACTCTGGCGACTTTACATCTGACAATGTACTGTTCTACTAGGACAGCCCGAGACAGAGGGTGGAACCAGTATCTATTTCCGTAGACCAGAAAGGGCCCTACATAGAAATGAAGGTTGGGAATACGGAGCACATTTTTTTAGTGGACATAGGTGCACAAAAATGTTCTCAGGTACACCAGTAATTAGTCCAATGTCACAACCAGTACCTATAACACTAGGTCCATTCACAGAGTCTTGCCCATTTCTTTTGCCGAAAAATTGCGACGAAAATTTGTTGGGATTGAATTTGTTGAAGAAATTGAATGCGGTCATTTATTGTTCTGATGAAGTGCATTTGACAATTTCACCACTAAAGACTCCTTTATCACAATTTCTATCTAAGCCACTACCGACTGAATTGAGTAAAGTATTGGCTTGTATATGGGCAGTGAACGACAATGATGTTGGTTGTTTGAAAGTAGAGCCAGTAAAGATTGTTTTGAAAGAAGCAATTACATTGCCGCGTATTCCGCAATATAAAATTTCGGCCGAGGGAGAAAAAGCGTTGAAATGCATTGTATCATATTTAATTAAAAGAAACTTAATTGAAGAAACTTCTGGTAGTATTTGCAATAGTCCGATTCTTCCGGTTTACAAGAAAGGAGGTAATGATATACCTTACCGTTTTATAATTGATTTACGCGGAGTGAATAAAGTGGTTGATCCACAATTTCCATTAGTCCCGGATGTGACTACAATTTTGACTATGATTCCAGCCTCTGCATCATATTTTAGTGTAATTGATTTGAAAAATGCATTTTCTAGTATCCCAGTGCATCCAGATAGTAGATATGTGTTTGCTTTTACACTAGGAGGACGTTCATTTACATTCACACAAATTCCACAGGGCTACACTGAAAGTCCAAGTATTTACAGTAGAGCTTTAAAGGAACAACTAGATATGCTTGAACTACCAACAGGTTGCGTATTACTACAATACATAGATTTGTTAATAGCGGCAGACACAGTAGAAATATGTAAAGAAAGTACAGTAGCATTATTGACCCATTTAGCGGTGCATGGACATAAAGCTTCGCTAAAATAATTCCAGTATTGTTGAAAGGAAGTGGTCTACTTGGGCTACCTCCTTTCGAAGGAGGGAAGAAGATTGACACCAGAAAGAATAGAAAGCATCTCTGATATGCCTATTCCAAATATGCAGAAAGAAGTCAGGGCTTTAATTGCCATGGCTTCATATTGTAGGCAGTGGATCGCTAACTTTTCAATGATTGTGAAACCGATAGTGGCATTGACAAGGAAAGATGTTACCTTACCTTTGCCATGGAACACGGAATGTCAAGAAGCATTTGACCTGCTCAAGGCTGCATTGTGTTCAGCTCCAGTTTTGGGCACGCCAAATTACGATAAGAGTTTAAAGTTATTTGTGCATGAAAACAATGGATGTGCTTTGGCTGTTTCCCCATGATTGCTTTATGGTTACTGAACAAGAGACGAAAGGAAGAATTGACCTAACTGACACCCCACAGAAACAGCCAGATGGAGAACTGTTTTGTGACAGTTCTTGTTTTAAATTACCAGATGGCACATCAGCTGCTGCTTATGCCATCACCACACTGAAAACTATTAGAGAAAGCAAACGAATCCCATATAAATCAGCACAAGCTGCAGAAATAATAGCGTTAACAAGAGCATGTGAAATTTCTGCAAACCTCAATGTAAACATATATACTAACAGTCAGTATGCCCTTGGGGTGGTACACAATTTTGGTCGATTATGGTCTGAAAGGGGTTTCCTGACATCACACAGAACCAAAATCCAACATGGCACTTTGATAGTGAAACTGTTGTCAGCACTTGCTCTTCCCAAGTGTTTAGCGATAATGAAATGTGAAGCACATAAAAAAGTAACATGTAATGTTGGAAAGGGAAACTCATTTGCAGACAAAATTGCGAAACAAACTGCCACTGATTTACACACAAAAATGTATGTCGAAAGAATGGAAGAAGTACCCTGCATGATAGAAAACGGAATTGCAACAGTTAAGGAAATGCAAGCAGAAGCTACTGTAGATGAAATAAAAAACTGGTCTGAGAGTCAAGCAGAATTAGATTCTGAGGGTTGTTGGGTGGACAAGCAAAATAACCTTTGGAAGTTGCCAAATGCCTATGTGATGGCTATGGTTACCATGGCCCACAGTCCGACACACATTTATTTTGTTTGTTTTGTTTTTTTATTATTGCTATTATTTGTTTGTTTACATATGTGCTAGAAAAATGATTCAACATCTAGATTCTGTATGGCAGAATCCACACATTAGAAAAACTGCTGAAAGATTGGTTCAGAATTGCATGACTTGTTTACAACATAACATTGGAAAGGGAACAGTGACACCAGTAGGTAGTTTTGGCCCACCGTCTTTGCCATTGGAAGTCATCCATTTTGATCTCATAGAAATGGAGAGGTGCCAAAACTATAAGTATGTCCTTGTGGTGGTCTGTGCATTCAGCAAATGGGTAGAGGCCTATCCCCTGAAAGATTGTACAGGTATGTCCACAGCTAAAGCCATGCTGAAAGAATATTTTCTCCGATACGGGCTACCCCGTGTCATATGGTCAGATAATGGCCTGCACTTTATTGCTGTTGTAATATTGCAAATTTGCACAGGTATCCAAATTGATAATGATTCCATTCGGCCAGACACCTGATGAGTGCCGGTTTGGTAGAACGCCAAAACGGTATCTTGAAAAACAAGCTAAGCAAACTATGCGCAGGGAGAAATTTGAAATGGCCCGATGCATTGCCCCTAGCTTTACTTTGCTTTGCATGTGAACAGCTGTACAGGTGAGGACTGGTCTCTCCCCTTACGAGATTGTGATGGGGAGACCAGCAAATGTATGGAACGTACCTCGACTGAAGCAGTTGAGGGATATTGAATACCCATTACTTATTGATTATGGCCAACAGTTGACTCAAAACTGGGAGACTGGACTCGGGTCAAAAATTTTGAAAGAAAATCTTCACTTGCACCGCGCTGGAGGGAACCCTTTCAGGTGCTACTGGCTACGCAGACTGCAGTCCGAGTGAATGGCCGCAAGCACTGGATCCACGTAACACACACAAAAAGAGTTCTGTTTCCTTTGCCACATGAGAAAGAGATTGATGATCCTGACGTCGAAAGAAAGACAACTGCACTTGATCACAAAGATATCATCGCCAGTTCCCTGTCAGAAGTACTTCCTAAGCCCGAGAAAGGGTCTGCGGAGATTGAAAGAAAGATCGAAAGGCCAGAGAGTGCATTGTTCATCGATCATGCTGTACCTGGAGCTGTAAGGTACAATCTACGTTCACAAAATCTGAAGTGATCAGCTTTTGTTTTGCCTTTGTTCCTAGCTCACGGATGAAGCTGGGAATGCTGGCCTAGGGAAAAGGAGCGTATGAACTGTATCAAGTTGAAAGCTCTGACACGCGGTTTCCCGGTGCTACCATTGAAAGTGAAGAACTGTTGCAACCTAGCACGGACAAGCGGGGGCAAATGGTACCGACACTATAACATTGATACTTGCTCTGGCCTTTTTGGAGCTCTGTGCAAATTAACATCCGCTTGCTAACATCTATAAGCAGGCTAGCCTGGACTGGCCTGAACGTTTGTTGCTGTGGAGAACGTTCCCCGACGAACACTGAAAAACTTTTCGTGAGATAAACATTACAGACAATGCCTATATTCGCTTCTGCTCCCTTCTGCACCAATGCTGTTGATGATATAGAGATAGAGATTAAGCCAACTCCAAGAAAGACTTGGTTCGGAAAGAAAAATATGTTAATGATTATGATACCGCTTTGCATTTTGATTACACTGATCCCAATATTTTGGTATCTAGAAACTGTGCATCCCTTAAACTCTCTCCTGCCTGCTACCAATGCTCCTACCATGAGCAGCCCAGTACATGTGCTCTCTTATATTCTCCCTTTACAAGAAGTGAAACTTAGAAAAGGGTATGTTAACAATACATTATTGTTGATTATGAATATGACCCATGCTATTCTGAATAGGTCCAATTGTTGGGTCTGTTCCCATTTACCCCAGCACAGGGAAAGATGAATGGGTTGGTATGTACATCCTTTGCCACTTAATACCGCCTGTTATGCATCATTAAGAGCGCTATTTTTTGGGAAATGGAATTAAAGTGTCACTGGTCAGTTTGATGGAACAAACAAATGAATTTGAAAGATTGGTACTGGAACCGTTGGGTTGATCCGTATTTATAAGCAAAATAAAACCGGTAACAACAAGTTCAGTAGATAGGCCTTATCCGTCCCTAATCACTTTTAAAATGGCTCCGGTAGGAAATGATGCTGTGCCTCCCTCCTATACTATTAATCATAGTCCACGTTCCGTCCCATTTTGCTTGCGGAAAAAAAGGTTCCTACCCAGTGAGAACATTCACTAGATGCATGAATATTGCTGTGCTTGAACACGAAGAAAGACCATTATATATAGGAGGTTCTGTCTACTTTATATGTGGAGATCAGGCCTATCCATGGTTACCTAGAACTTGGGAAGGGACCGGTTATTTAGGTATACTTTTACCTGGTGTATTTCTTTCCAAAACCTCTAGATCATTTTGCTATTTCAGATCTCGGCCACAACGAGATGATACCGCAGGACAGATTGTTGGGGATATAGCGAAATCATTTATACCATTTTGGGGACAAGCAATAAACTAATGGAATATAAGAAAACTGTACAGGGTGTTAAAAAAACGATAAATGGGACAACAGATATACTCTTTAATATGACATTGGAACAAAAGGCAATCAGATTAATTGTACTTCAGAATAGAAAGGTGCTTGATATAACTTTGGCTGATTGTGGAGGAGTATGCAAATTGGTGGGGTCAGCGCGCTGTGTATTCGTAAGTGACTCCTCGCCCACGATATTTGAAGCAATTAAGAAATTGCATGTCCTAAGTTCTGAAATTCATGTTCCCACAGGTGGTTGGGATCTGAATATAAATTCATGGTTTTGGGAACTGCTACGATCATGGGGATGGAAACTAATTGCAATTTTGGTTATAATATTTGGAATCCTCATTCTGCTGTTGTTGCATACCATGCCTGCCAGTCCTCTGCTCCCAAATTACAAATGAGTGTGTATATACAATTAGAACGAAACCTCCTCACATGTTAAGTGAAGGTGCACAACACGAAAATGAAATAATTAAAGAATTTATGGCAATTAATATTTGATGACGATTATAGCAGCATGGGCAGTTCAGAATTGGACACATGGTCCAATGAAGACGCAATCTATCGATGCTGCTATTGGCTTACGGCCAAAAGGAAGGTTTGTTAGACCAGAAAAGTAACCCTATAGTCCAATGATATGTATATTATGTTGGCCAGAAGTCAATCGCATCATGTGACAAACATTGCAATCCGAGAATCGTCAATGTAACCAAAGGGCGTCCATTTTGTGAAATGTCAGCCATTTGCTTTTTTCTTTTCTGTCAAAATGCTTTGCAAATGTATTCTATGCTTTAAGACTCGCACACCGTGCGAGGCCACGGCTTGAACGCTGAAATACTAACACAGACAGGAATGTCAAACTGTGCAGAAATAATTGTTTTTCTCTCTCACTAAGTCCTTGAAGTCGAGCAGAAGCTCCATCTAATCAGTAGACCAGGTGCCGGGTTGTCTTACAAGCGCTGTTGTAAAAGGCAGTTAAACATGAATTATATTCTCCTAGCGGTGCTCCTTCGCAGAGAGTGGTATTTTCTGCTTCAGAACTATCTGACCCGTAGCTCATGAGCCGAAACACAGATCACGTAGTAAGGAATGTTTCCCTGCTAAGAACACAATATCCTTGCCGAGCCAGAGCTCCATGTTCCTCATAATAGAAAGCCGTCTCTGTTGTCTTTTCTAAAATAACTATGTTTAGGCTGAATGAAGACTTGTCATAACGTGTCATAATTGTCAATCACTGAACCCTAGCCTGTATGACATGTACGAGGGCGGGTCGAATTGCTTTAGCAAAGGATATAGTTTAATGTATATATATTGCTGCTTGAGCGCTGTTCGCTCTCTCTCGCATCTCATGGTGTTTGGGGACACACGTCGTGAAGCGGTGAGACCCAGTTGGCTGACTGAGAATACTTTGAAATAAACCAGACTTGTTTGGAAAATGAACTGAACCTCACGTCTGACGTGTCACTTTAGTATATGGTTATTGTGCCGTAGTTTCCATATGCAGTCTTTATGGACTAGCAGGTGTGCAGGGTTGACGAATATCCAAGAAAATGTCCCTCAGCTGCGAAGGTGGAATAGGGAAACTAGGCCCTGCACCGTCGTCATCCTCTTCAACGTCCTAGTGGACCATGTGTAAATAACTCCTGGTCTTCGTCGTCTGTGGAAGAGACCACCATTGCTTGGTTGATGGTCTGTGGGGGCTGCTTCTGGGCTTCCTCGCCTCCCCCCTTAGGATCTGGAACCAGGACCTGCTCCTGATTCCCCCCTTCAGGAGTACCAGCAGACTTTTCCAAAGTCACTGTGGCGGTGTTGTGCCTGGGTGGTAGGGACACCTGAACTCCGGGGGCCAACTTTGCAGGGTCAGCACCCTTATCTGTTGTGGCAGTAGCAGCCGCCGACAAGGTCTTAGCCTGCTTGGGCTGTTTGGCTGTCTTCTACTCTTTCTGCGGCTTCTCAAATTTCTTAAGTAGTTTAGCCGGGGTAGATTATTTCCTCTGAGTAACTCGATTGCCAGCTGGCAATTGAGGCAGAAAGATGATGTTGATCGTGCCCTATCCACCCTTGGACCCGCTTCTGCGGAGAACCCGGTGGACTCGGACTTGCAGTGTCGCGCCTGGGTGGTAGGGACACCTGAACTCCGGGGGGCCACCACCTTTGCAAGGTCAGCGCCCTTAGCCATCGTGGCAGTAGCAGCTGCCAACAAGGTCTTAGCCTCTGCCGATTGGGCCTGCTTGGGCTGTTTGGCAGTCTTCTCCTCGGTCCACGGCTTCTCAGATTTCTTACGTAGTTTAGCCGGGGTAGATGATTTCCTCTGAGGAACTTGATTGGCGGATGGCAATGGAGGCAGAATGATGATTTTGATTGCGCACTTTCACAGGTTTCCCCCCTTCTCACCTGTCAGCTTTGTTCATTAGAGTTCTTCGGTGGAGTCTTCTTGTGCACAGTGCGGGTCTTGTATAACCCTGTGCGTATGTCCTCGCGTTCCAGCGCGCGTTCAGCGTCCTATTCCTGGATCGTTCAGAATGTCTGGGAAGTCCAGCAAACAGCGAAGCGTGTACTCGGAAAGCAAGTGCACGGAGATCCGGGATGCAAGTGAGGGCAAAAAGGGAAGGAATGAATGAAGAGGAAGTAATAGGGGAACCAGGAACCAATGAAGTTAGCAAGAGCAAACTACGACAGCACACGTCTAACCACTGCAAGCGGTAGCGTTGAGACACGCAGGGCCGCAGGGGTGTGTCTGCATTATAGAACGTGATGCGTCCGACGCGGAATCTGGTAAACAGATTTCCGTGTTTGATGGCCATGTTGGAAGTACTGCTGAGTGCAAGCCCCTATGGGTCAGGGACTAGGAAGTCCAGAAGGGACGCGTCCGATGGTTCATGACAGCATGCCTCCTCCGAAGGCCTGTTCCTCCGGGTTTGCCCGGGTGTATAAGATGATACCTTTTGAGTAATCTGGGGGCATTTAGGTTTGAGATGGATTCCCAGGTGTGTTTACTGGGAGGGTACCCTTTCCACTCAACCAGATACTGTAGCTGACCACGTCTGTACCTAGAGTCACATATCCTGGACACTTCGTATTCTAGCTGGTTATCGACAATTACAGGGGTAGACCTTTGAGCAGTCCGGGAGGAAGGGACATAGGGTTTCATTTGAGACGTGTGAAACACTGGGTGGATCCTCTTCCAGGAGTCTGGTAGTTTGAGTCAGAAGGCCACTGGATTAATAATTTCCTTTATGGAAAAGGGGCCATAGTACCGGGGAGCCAGCTTATTTGGTCGTAAGTGTCGAGGTAGTAGTTTCGAGGATAGCCAGACCTTGTCACCCACTGCATAAGAAGGCCCTGGTCTTCTTTTGGAGTCTGCATAATGCTTGGTGTTAGTTCGGGCCCTTTCTAGGTGTTCCTTGGCTTCCTTGTGTACGTTGATGAGTTTCAATCCAGGAGTCAACTGTAGGTACTGGTGTAGGATGTGGGAGAATGGATGGTAGAAACGAAGGGTGGAATCCTTGGCTGCAAAAAAAAAAGGGCTGGTCTTGACAGCCGAGTGATCCGAATTGTGATAGGCGAATTCAGCCACAGGTATTAAGAGTGACCAATCGTCCTGGACCTTGGTGGTGAAACAACGAAGATATTGCTCTAGGGTTTGGTTCACATGTTCTGTAGCTCCATTAGTCTGTGGATGATAACCTGAGAGGGCAAGTTGGATTCCTAGTATACGGCATATGTTTCTCCAAAATTGGGATATGTATTGAGGTCCTCTGTCTGATATGATCTTGGAAGGGAGTCCATGAAGTCGGAATACGTGTTCCAGGAAGATTCCAGCGAGTTCTGAGGAAGATGGTAGTTTATATAATGGTGTAAAATGAGCCATTTGAGTGAATAGATCAATGGTGACCACGATAGTCGTGTATCCCCTGGAGGGTGGCAATTCCACAATAAAGTCTGTAGCGATGTATTCCCAGGGCCTTGTTGGTAGTGTTGGTTGAAGTAGGAGACCCACCGGTCTCTTGTGAGCATGCTTGTTTTGATTGCAGATTGCACAGGCTTGGATGTACAGTTGGACGTCAACCTTCATCTTTGGCCACCAAAATTGTCTTTGTATCAAACTGAGAGTGTTGATGATGCCATGATGTCCTGAGTGAAGGGGATCGTGACAGAGGCTTATAATCCTTTGTGGCAGTCTGTGTGGGGATGACCAGGCCATTATCCATGAACAAATACCCGTCCTTTGTTCGAAGATTCCGTTGATTCTTCCCTGTAAATTCCTTCCAGATCTCAGAGGACTGGGTTTGAATCCGAATGTCTTCCAGGAGACTGATTGCTTGGGCTACAAAAATTGTGTGGGGAAACATCTTTGGGAAGGACCGATCTTCAAGAGTCTCGTAGTCGGGACGTCAGGATAAGGCGTCAGCAATTATGTTGTGTGTTCCAGGAACATGATGGAACTGGTACTGGGAGAAGAAGAAGGCGGCCCAACAGGCTTGGCGACTATTCCTACATTCCAGAGATTGTAAAACTTGAAGATTCCGATGGTCTGTACAGACCTGAACAGGATGTTTTGCTCCCAGGAGCAGATGACGCCACTCTGTGAAGGCTTGACGGATGGCTAACAGTTCCTTTTCCAAGACAGAATAATGAGTCTCGCTGGGAGTTAGTGTTCGCGAGAGATAAGCAATGGCGTGTTCTAAGTTGTCCTCGAATTCCTGTTTTAGAACTGCTCCGATTGCGTAGTTGGAGGTATCAGTCTCCACTAGGAAAGGTCGATCGATGTCAGGTTGAGCCAGGACGGGGGCTTGTGTAAACTCCACCTTCAGTCGTTGGAACGCTTCATCTTGGGCTGCTGTCCAAAGAAAGGGAGTATCCTTTTTCAACAATGTAATAATCGGTTGAACTATCTCAGAAAAGGAAGGTATGAATTTCTGGTAAAAGTTGGCAAGCCCCAGGAAGGATTGAATCTGTTTCACGGTAGTTGGAACAGGCCAAGATAGTATGGCTTTTACCTTTGAGGGGACCATGCCAATTCCTTCTGGACTAAGAACAAATCCTAGATAGTGAACAGTAGAGACATAGAAAAGGCATTTCTCGGGTTTAGCCAGGAGCTTATGTTCACGTAGCCGCTGTAAGACTGCCTTAACATGCTCTTCATGCTTAAGATGGTCCTTGGAATATGTTAGAATATCGTCCAGGTAGACTATGACGAAGAGGAATAGCATGTCGGAGAACACCCGGTCCATGAAACTTTGGAAGACCGCTGGGGCATTGGCGAGTCCGAAGGGCCTGACCAGGTATTCAAAGTGGCCAAAGGGTGTTCTAAAGGCTGTTTTCCATTCGTCACCCTCTTTTATGCGGATCAGATGGTAGGCACCTCTGAGATCCAACTTTGTGAAGATTACAGCTCCTCTCACCGCTTCCAGGATATCCGAGATTAAGGGCAATGGGTAGCGATCCTTGATGGTGCATTGATTTAGACCACGATAATCAAGACAAGGCCTAAGCTCCTTAGTATCCTTCTTTGGAACAAAGAACAACGAAGCTCACGCCGGAGATTTGGATGGTTGTATGGTGCCATTTTCAAGGTTGGTATCCAAGTATTCTCGGAGGGCCCTTTTTTCAGGTTCAGATAGAATGAACATTCTTCCGAAAGGAATCACTGCTGAGGGTTCAGTATCAATAGCGCAAACTTCAGGTCTGTGAGGAGGTAGGGCCTGAACTATGGCAGTTGAAAACACATCAGTGTACTCCCGATAGGCCCTGGGGACCTGGATAATATTTGAGACCGTGTATGGGCCCTGGTGGTCTGTAAGCGTACCTTCAGAGGATGTCAACGAGGAATCCATGGATAGACATTGAGACATACAGTACTCAGAACCAAGAAACAAGGATCCTGCTACCCAGTTGATGCATGGGTTGTGCTTCTGTAACCACGGCATACCCAGTACCATTGGATAGTGGGCAGACTTTATGATGTCAAATTTGATCATTTCTCGATGATGGTTTATTGAGAGTTGGATCTCTTTGGTTTGTAGGGTTATGGGTCCTGAAGAGAGAGGTCTTCCATCGATAGCCTCTACAGGTTGCATGATTCCTCGAGTTTCATATGAAATGTGGTGGGTAGTGACCCAATCTTGATCTATAAATATCCCCATGGCTCCACAATCCACCAATGCCAAAATGGGGTAAGTTTCTTTCTTGGATGGCGATAGAAAGGCCTGCAAGATCACAAGATTGTTTTGTCCAGGAGAGTTCAAGGATGGAATAGATGTGGAGCAAACATCTCTCTCCCGAAGCTGTGCTCCATCTAGGATTGGGAGCTGGCGTTTCCCGAACGCTGTGGAGGAGTTAAGGGACATTCTCTTACAAGATGTTTATCTGAGGCACAATACATACACAGCCCAGTGTGAATCCGTCGCAACCTTTCTTGCGGGGATATAGGTCCGCGGAAGGCCCCCAGTTGCATGGGTTCTGGGTCTGTAGTGAGGGCAGGAGTGGGTTCATGTTTAGAGGAAGGTTCTATGGAGGTCGTTTGGTAAGGCACTTTAGTCTTCTTCTTGTCCGCCTTCCTTTCCTGAATACGGAATTCTATTTGTAGAGAGAGGTCCATAAGAGCCTGGAAGGAACCTGGGCGAGCTACACTGGCTAGCTCCTCTTTTATTTCTTCATTCAGTCCTCTTCGAAAAAGGGTAAAGCAGGCCTTCAAGGACCAATCTGCTTCCTTGGCCAGTTGTTTAAAGTGTGTCACATAGGTAAGCATATCCTGGGAACCTTGTTGGAAACCCAGTAGGCGTTCCTGGGCGCTGTAGACCTGTTCTGTGCAGTCAAACATGGTCTTTAGAGCCTGTACAAACCTATCATAGTCATCCAGGATGGCATCTCCAGAATTAACCAGGGGCGTAGCCCAAGTTAATGCATTCCCGGAAAGATGCGAGATCATAAAGCCCACCTTTGCCCTGGGGGTGGAGAAGTAGTAGGGCTCAAAGGTAAAGTGGACTAAACACGAATTTAGGAATCCACGAAGGTTTTTTGATGAACCATCATATTTATCCACTACTCCGCCCAGCAATACACTTTCCTTGGTCGCGGAATAACGTGACAAGACTAATTGTTTTAATGCAGCATTCTCAGCTTTGAGATTCTGAACTTCTGTTGTTAACTCCTGCATGCCGCGCATGAGGTCTTGGACTGCCGCCTCCATGTCCGTGTCAGTTGCGGTTTGTTGGCGTCTCAATCTGTCACAGGTTTCCCCCCTTCTCACCTGTCTGCGTTGTTTAGTAGAGTTCTTCGGTGGAGTCTTCGTGTGCACAGTGCGGGTCTTGTATAACCCTGTGCGTATGTCCTCGGGTTACAGCGCGCGTTCAGCGTCCGATTCCTGGATCGTTCAGAATGTCCAGGAAGTCCAGGAAACAGCGAAGCGTGTACCCGGAAAGCAAGTGCAGAGATCCGGGATGCAAGTGAGGGCAAAAAGGGAAGGAATGAATGAGGAGGAAGTAATAGGGGAACCAGGAATCAATGAAGTTAGCAAGAGCAAACTATGACAGCACACGTCTAGCCACTGCAAGCGGTAGCGTTGAGACGCACAGGGCTGCGGGGGCGTGTCTGCTTTATAGAACATGATGCGTCCGACGTAGAATCTGGTAAACAGCGTTCCGTGTTTGACGGCCATGTTGGAAGTACTGCTGAGTGCAAGCCCCTACGTGTCAGGACCAGGAAGTCCAGAAGGGACGCGTCCGATGGTTCATGACACTATCCACCTTGTGACCCGCTTACGCGGCGAACCCTGTGGACTTGGACTTGCGGCTCTTGGCCTCATCTTGGGCCCCTGGGAGCATGGGTCAGAGGCCTTGGCATTTAGCCACGCCACCAGTCTACTGTGCCTGGCCTTCATCGTCTTCTTGGAGAACCCAAGGCATATCTCGCATTCCACTTCCTTGTGGTCTGGAGGCAGGCAGTAGAGGTAGTGGTGCTTGTCCTCTACAAACATATTCCGTAGCCGCATTTGGTGCAGGGCCTGAAGAGGGACCTTCCCTCCTTCTCCTCCATCATGGTCGAAGGGTGCGAAGTAGGCACGATGGCCTTCTAGAATCCTCGACGATCTTCGCCCTTGAGGCACGAAACTTCACCAACAACGGGGCCCCGCTGTCGGGAGAAGCAAAGCGCGCATGGGTTTCTTTGAAAAAAAAAATGGAACTTTTTCTGCCAAAAACATGAAAAAACGTACAAATAGCTCAGAGAGCAAACTCGAGGACACCCAACACTGAAACGTGCGGTAAAAATCTGAAGCTGGCTGCCAGAGGAGGGGCTTAGGGAGAGGAGGGGAGCATTACAACCCAGAGGACAGTGATTGGTTTAAAGGAGAAATACAGTTTTTAAGTTAAAGTGACATTTTTTTTCTTTTACCAGGGATTCCCAGCCTGACAACGGGGAATATTTATGAGAATATGAATCTATGCCAGACCCCATGCTGGACAACACTGTCTATCTTGAGTCTGAAGTGCTGCGAGTCCCACTCCAGGGTCTCAGGGACAAGAGAAGTTCTTTTCTTGGGCTCCCAAACCCAGGAAGGCTGGTACTCACCTTTCAGGGTTCCTTCAACACAGTGACATCATGGGTAGCACTGTGGCTGGAAAGGTTGCAGGTCTTGTTCCAGCAGCAGGTTCACGCCCAATGGCACCTGGGTATGGTTAAGGGACAGAGCTTGCATCTGCCTTGGAACACCTGTCTACACCTCACAACTGGAGAAATTAGGAAAAGACTGCTCTCCCAACAGGGCCCAACGAAATCATCAAGGATGGAAGTCCAAAAGATGATTCAAAATAAGTGGTTGGAGACCCCTTCTTTTAAAGGCAAAAAAGTCCTCAGGTGATTGGACTGAAGGTACCCTGATTTAGGGATCCAATCCCTGTTCTTGGAACAACTGGACTTTGCCTTTGGTCATCATACCCAAAGTGCTTTGTGCTACAGGAAGTCGAGGGGGCAGGAAAGAAAGATCCAGGCAGTGAAAAACAAGATGGTGAAACCTTCCTCCAACTGTAAAGAGCTCCCTCTGTCTACAGAAACCCCAACCCAAAGCAGGTGAGAGTAGAACTAATAGCAGTGTCCAATAGAGTACAAACAAGATGGAAAGGTAAGGGAACCCAAGGCAGAGCAAACGCGGGTGAATACACGTAAGAAGACAGTTCAGCCGAGTATTAATTAGAAGGAATTGCAGAGTGGAGCTCTCCGAGAAACAGAACATGCAAGAAAACATGAAGCGCAAGGAAACTAGCATTTACACAGCAACAAAGTTGCAACGCGTAGAGCCAGAGTTTCATCTCTGTATTTGTTTGGAATAACTAAGCCACTCCTTCCATTGCGCAGAGGACATGGCGGTCATCTTGGGATTGGCTGATCCAGCTCAGGAGGAGCGTAGGCAGGCATGGAAAGGTTGGCAAGGCTTCTCCTAGTGTTCTGCAAGCGCAGATTTTTTCCTACGGCGACGAGATGTTACAGTATACCCCCTTCCAGGTCCAGCTCCACCAGGTTTCCAGGGTTGTAGGTGATGAAATATTATAACTAAAGCAAGGGCGTGAACATGTCTTGCAGGTTCCCAGGTATGGACAGAAGGCCCATAGACTTTCCAATCTACGTGGTATTGTAAAACCCCACGGTAGCATCGAGAGTCACAGATATGGGCTACCTCGTATTCCAGCTCCTGATCGACATACACCGGCGGTGGTGGTTTGGCAGCCTTGCAACTTCTTAAGTGGGTCCTGTAGGCTTTCAAAAGTGAAGAGTGGAAAACTGGCTGAATCTTGTTTCAGTAGTGGGGAAGCCTCAGATGAAAGGCCACAGGGTTAATGACTCTGGTAACCCAAAGGGTCCAAAGTATCTTGGTGCAAATTTCCCCACTTTCAAACGTGACGGTAGAAATCTAGCAGCCAACAAAACTTTGTCACCGACCTTAAAGTCTGGGTGTAGGTTTCTGTGTTTGTCTGTGTTCAGTTTAGCTCTCTTGTGAGAAATGCAAAGATGTTGCATCGCTTCATCTTGTTCATCGTGTAGACCTTGCACAATTTCTTCCACTGCAGGTACGTTGGAGTTGGTTGAAGGTACTGAAGGCAGCCATGTAGGGTGGTAGCCGTAGTTTCAAAACAAAGGTGATGTGCCAATGGCTGAATGATAGGTATTATTGTATGAAAATTCACCAGTTGGAAGAAGTGAGACCCAGTTGTCTTGGTTCCCTGTGCCAAAATAGCAAAGATATTGTTCGAGTGCCCGATTTGTTCTTTCAGTAAGGCCATTAGATTGGGGATGATAACCCGATGAGACACCTAGAAATGCCTAGATAAGAACACAAAGTAGAACATATTTTTGAATTGTACTAGGTACCACGGTCTGAGAAGATATTGGTAGGGACTACATGTAATTTGAAGACAGTAGAGAAGAAGATGGATGCCATGTCAAGAGGCTGATGGTATAGAACAGCAAGAAGCAAAATGTGCCATTTCTGTAAAAGCGTCCACAGTTACCATGTTAACCGTGACATTTTCCGAAGGCGGCAGGTCCACCACAAAGTCTTTTGTGATAGTATGCCAGTGGTCGTAGAGGTAACGAAGGTTGTAGCAGTTTGCTGCTGGGTTTGCTTCTGGGTGTCATGGCTTGAGCAGACTTCACAGGTTTGGCAATTTTGCAGGACATCACAGTGCATTCTAGGCCACCAGAAGTATCACTGTAGTAGATGCAAGGTGCACTTTGTTCCACGATGCCCTGTAATGTTTGAATCATGAGTCAGAGATGATGCCTCTTCCCGTAGTTCTTCTGTGGGTAAATAAGGGCCGTTTGAAAAAGTCCTTGTTTGGAGATGAGATGTTTAGACAGGAGTTTCAGTTCTGTATGCAGACTTGTGGCATTTTTTACACGATCAAAAAAGGTACTCACTTGACTGTGGTTTGTGGGAACCTAAGTTCTAAGTGAGGTTCTACTTCTGTAAGGGTGAGCAAAGAGCGTGATAAAGCATCATCAACTAAATTCTTTGTCCAGGGAGGAAGGTCAATCGAAACCGAAATTGCAGGAAAAAATAGGCCCACCTGGCCTGACGACTGTTGCAGCATTGAAAAGACTAACATAAGCAGGTTTCTATGATCGATTCTAATTTCAGTCTCTTCCTCGGCTCCTAAGAGATAATGTCTCCACTCGGTACAAGCCAGCTTCATTGCCAGCAATTCCTTTTCCAACACCGAATAACGCACTTCTGAAGGCAGTAATGTCTTGGAGTAGAACGCAATCAGATGTTCTTCTAGGTCGTCGCCGAGCTGCTTAAGTACTGCACCTCGCATAAAAGCCCTCGCAGGACAAGGCTGCAGTGTTGAGCGACACAAGTGCGCAGGAGACGCTGCCCGACAAAAAGGTAGCACGTTTGCTACGTCCACATATCGTCACCTATAAGAACCGAGGCACCGGACCCTCTGCAGCAGAGCCCTCGTAGGACAAGGCCGCGGTGTTGAGCGACGCAGATGCGCAGGAGACGCTCCCCAATGAAACATAACATTTGCTACGTCCATGAGTCCGTACCTATAAGAACCGAGGCACGGACCCTCTGCGGCAAAGCCCTCACAGGACAAGGCTGCAGTGTTGAGCGATGTAGGTACGCAGAAGACGCTGCCCAAAGAAATGTAGCACATTTGCTACGTCCATGAGTCCAGGCCAATAAGAACCGATGCACGGACCCTCTGCGGCAAAGCCCTCACAGGACAAGGCTGCATTGTTGAGCGACGCAGATGCGCAGGAGATGGCTCGACAAAACAAAGCATATTTGCTACATCCATGTGTCTGGGCCTACAAGAACCAAGGTACTGACCTTCTGCTGCAAAGCTCTCACAAGACAATGCTGCAGTGTTGAGCGATGCAGGTGCGCAGGAGACGCTGCCTGAAAAAACATAGCACGTTTGCTACGTCCACACATCCAGGCCTATAAGGACCAAGTCACAGACCTTCTGCGGCAAAGCTCTCACAGGACAACGCCACAGAGTTGAGCGACACAGCTGCACAGGAGAGACTGCCCGATGAAACACAGCCCATTTGCTACGTCCACACATCCGGGCCTATAAGTACCAAGTCACGGACCTTCTGAGGCAAAGCTCTCACAGGACAAGGCCACAGTGTAGAGCAACGCAGCTGCACAGGAGACACTCCCGACGAAACATAGCACGTTTGCTATGTCCACACATCCAGGCCTATAAGAACCATGTCTCGGACCTTCTGCAGCAAAGCTCTCACAGGAGAAGGACATGGTGTTGAGCGACGCAGGTGCGCAGGAGACGCTGCCCAACGAAACAGCATGTTTGCTACGCCCACGTGTCCGGGCCTATAGAACCGAGACACGGACCCTCTGTAGCAAAGCCCTCGCAGGACAAGGCCACAGTGTTGAGAGATGCAGGTGCACAGGAGATCCGAACTGATGAAATGTAGCACGTTTGTTATGTCCACGCGTCCGGGCCTATAAGCACTGAGGCACGGTCCCTCTGCGGCAGAGCCCTCTCAGGACAATGCCACATTGTTGAGCGACACAGGTGTTTGGCAGCAGAGGGGATGCGGCATAGACATTGAGCACAGATGACTCACCCTCCCGTCTGCAGCTGCCAGGTAAGAAGTTGCGGGGAGAGGTTAGCTTGCTTACTCGACATAACCCCCTAACCTAATGCCCCTTCTGACCTTTGCACTCACGCTGTTGTTCCTCTGTGACCTATACCCCTGAGGTGGTGTTCCTCCTTGACCTGTACCTGGTCCCCCTTGGCCACTCCACCCCCTGTTCACTTCGCATCCTCGAATCCCTGATCACGTGCACTCTCTCGCACCCTATGCCGCGCTTGCTCCCCACGCAACCTTAGATTGAATGTGCTCGCTGCTTCCTAGGCTGCATGCGTTCACGCGCATAACTTCATCACGCGCGCCCCTCTCGTCCTTGGCTGTGTCCTGTCCCACGCTTTCCCTGATTGCATGTGCTCCCTCACGCTTAGGCCACGTGCGTTCCTGCACATCCCTTGATCATGTGTGCTCCTCGCACCATTGGCTGCATGCGTCCCCATGCATTCCTTGATTGTGTGTGCTCCTCGTGCATAGGCCGCGTGTGTTCACTTGCAACTCTAGGCCTCCACTTCCACCTGCTGCGTGCCTTCTGCTTCCCCTGCGTGCCTTCTGCTTCCCCTGCGAGCCCTTCCACCCCCCTCCTAACCCCTTTCATTTGACCTATACTCTGATATTGTTCTCCTAGGTTCCCTTGGCAGTTGTCCTGCCTTGGGTTGTGTACTTTTCATGATTGCTTGCCTACATCGTACTGCTGGCGTCCTTGCTGTTCTTTCTTTTCTAGGTTCCCCAGTTTACTGCTCTATCTGTAGCTCCTGGTTGTTTGTGTCACCGTTTCCCTGCTGTTAATTCTTTTTCTAGGTTCCCCAGTTGATTGCTCTGTCTTTGTGCATCTTTAGCTCCTGGTTGTTTGAATCATTGTATGCCTATTGTTCTTTCCTTCTAGGTTCACTGGTTGATGGCTCTTGGTGGGTTTTGTTTCCCCTGGGTGTTTGTGTCACTTTATTGCCTACATCTTGCTGTTCCTTCCTTCAGGTACCCAGTTTGATTGTTCTGTTTTCTAGCTGCGTTTTTTTGTTGTTGCTTGTTTGCTTGTCTATAGTGCATCTGTGCTGGGTCCTTGTTCTATCCGCTTGTGCCCCCCTCCTTCTGTGTCCTCCCCTCAACCTAGTGTTTCTCCCATCTCCTGCCTTCCCCCTAGCCTACCTCCCACCCACCCTCTCTCCACTCTCCCTCCTCTGTACCCTCTATGGTGCTCTCTGTCTCTCCTATCTTTTCTAACTGTTCCTCTATCGACTTGCCTATCCTTCTCACTAAGTCTGGTAGGAAGAAGTTCCCCATCGCCGATAGCTACACCAGCGCTTCCTCCAGACAGACCCTTACCAACATCCTCTTTGTCACTCCGTCTCCGTGCCATTGGACCCTCCATATGGTCTCTGTTCTTTCTCCTTTTTCCTCTTCACCCATTCATGGTGGCACCCGATGGGAGGCCCTCCAGGCTCCCTTCCACTCCTCCAAGACCATCATTATGGTTTACCTGAATGGCAGTGTCTTGGTCCAAGGCCCTCAGGCCAACTCCTCCTTTTTTTCGATAGACGATTCCTGCACCTCATCAACTTCCTTTCTTCTTCTGCTGTCCCTTCTCTCCTCTCTTTGGCTCCTCTGCCTTCCTCCTCCTCCTCCTCCTCTGCCACCTCTACGGCTGCCCCTGCTGCCTCATCCTTCTGCCACACCTCTGGCACCCACCTCCTCGCTGCTCCTCCTCCTCTACCCACCCTCGGGCGACCCCAAAACTTCCCCAGGGAGGCAACCTGCTCCACATTGCCACTCAACTCTCAGAGGTTGCCGTCTTTCTATCTCCGACACTCATGATGTACTTGCCCCTGTCATGAGGATCCCCTTGAAGCCCCAATCCAACTGCAACTCTCGGTACGACTCACACCTTGTCACCCTGAAACGCAAGTGCATGGTGGCTGAGAGGAAGTGGAAGGTTACTGGCACTCCCTCTGACAAACTGGCTTGCCGCCTGCTCCAGAGGCAGTACAGACTCTGTCCTCACCAAGAAGATAAATATCCAAGTTCGTGTCCCTGCGGCATCTAACAAATCGCCAGAAGTCTTCAAAATCTGCAAGGAGCTGGCCAACCCTGCTGCAGTCTCTACCTCTCCTGTCTCTTCCCAGGCCCTCTGCACAGCTTTGGCCTCTGATTTCCTCACTAAAACGCAAAAGATCCTGTCCACCCTCTCTCTTCCTCCTTCCCCTCTCCCATGCCTGGCCCACCTGTGGCCTCCTACCTTCTCTTCCATTCCCTTGTTCACCCCAGACAATGTTTTTAGAAACGTCCAATCTATGAAAGTCTTATCAAAGCAAGTTCTGCCCTGTTCTTCCAAAATCATCAAGGACCACATCGACACTCTTGCTCCGACCATGGCTGATGCCTGCAATTACTCTTTTGCCAGCTGAACTCTCCTTTCCCCCCTGAAGCAGTCCCTTTTGCACCCCTCCTCAAGAAGCCCTCAGCCGACCCTTTCTCTCCGGCTAACTATCGCCTGATCTCTATCACCCCTTTCTTGGGCAAACTCTTGGAAAAGCAAGCCATCTCCCAGCTTAACCTTTACACAGAATCTGTTGGTTGGCTCCATGACCATCAGTCTGGCTTCAGAGCAGCCAGAGGCAAGGAAACTGCTCTCCTGAACATCTGTGAATACCTGCTCTCCAACCTTGACTCTAACCTTCCTTCTTTCCTCTTCTGCCTTCGACACGGTCAACCATGCCATTCTGCTCAAACGCCTCAGTGATAACCTGGGTATCACTGATCAGGCCCTGGCCTGCCTGACCTCCTTTCTCAATGACCGACCTTCTGATGTCCAACTGGGGCCCCTTCCTCTCTTCCATCTCTCTCTACCTGTGGTGTTCCCCAGGAGTCTAAACTCTCTCCCTGGCTGTTCAACCAACACCTAGCTCCTCTTGCCCAGCGCGTAGCTGCTCTCTGCTCCAACTTTTAGTGCTATGTGGATGAAACTCAACTCTCTTTCAGGCTCCCTTCAGCCGCCTCCACTCCTTCTCTCATTCCTGACTACAATCCAGGCATGGTGTGCCACTAATGATCTCTGCCTCAATGCCAGTAAGACGGAGATCCTCCTCATCGGTACACCAGCTCCCTCCTTCCCTCTCTATCTCTGGCCGCCCACTCTGGGTCCTCTTCCTTCTCCTACCTGTGAGGCTAAGAACCATGGGGTCATCTTCGAATCCACCCTTTCTTTTTCTCCTCACATTTCTGATGTCTCTAAGAAGTCAAATTATCGGCTGCACCTCCACAGAGGTATTCTTCGCTTCCTCACTTTTCCCCATAAACTCACTGTCTTCTAAGCTCTGGTCCTTTCAAGCCTGGACTACTGCAACAGCCTCTTTGTAAATCTTCCTGCCTCTACTCTCAGTCCTCTACAACTCATCCAGAACAGGCCGGTGAGATTTGTCCTTGGCCTCAAGCCCAGGGATTGCATCGCTGCAGCTCTGAAATCTCTTCATTGGCTCCCAGTGGTGGCAAGGATCAAATTCAAGACCATCTGCATTGTCCACAAGACTTTCTGGGGCCTGGATCCGCCCTACCTCCAACTCTCTCTTCCTAAGTATCTCCCTTTTCGAGCTCTCCGCTCATCCACCTACAACTCTCTGAAGGTCAGATGCTTTTTCAAGCACAGAGTTGGGGGCAGATCTCTTTCTTTGGCTCGGGCCTCCTTCTGGAACAAGCTTCAGCAGAATCATCTTTGGTTCCGGAAGCCACTCAAGACCTTCCTCTTCGCCTCTGCCTCCTCTCTTCCTCTCCCATGCGGATGACCAATCTGTTCTATGCACCTGGCTTACCTGGCCACCATCTGAACTTGGGACTAGGTCACTGCCTGTCCAGTTGCACCTTACACTGCCTCTTGGCCCTCCTAGCATGTGTGGTCTGTATCTTTGACCCTACAGTCCACCCACTCTCTGCACTTATTAGCCACCTGCTGGTTGCACTTGCTGGCTGCACTTCTCCCTCTCCCCTCCCTTTGTACTTCTCCAGTCCCCCTAACCTCCTCTTGCACTTCTCCCCTACCCTCCCTGAGCTTGCATGGTCTGAATGACAAGGCCTAGTAAGCTTGTCCTTCCTTAATTCCCCCTCCTTGTCTTGTCAGGCCTAGAAACACTTGTGTACAGGCACATTATAAATGCCATATAATATCACCTACTGCTCTATCTATCTGAAGTATCAGTTTCCACAATAAAGGCCTTGTGTTCATCAGGAGTAATCAAAATGGGAGTGGTGGTAAAGGCAGATTTGATCTTCTGAAAGGCATTCTCTGTATTGATGTCCCATAGAAACCGATCTCCTTTTTTGAGAAGGGATGTCAAAGGCAGCATGAGATTGGTAAAGGAAGGAATTAACTTTCTGTAAAAGTTGGCAATACCTAGGAACTGTTGAAGTTTTTACTGTGGGAGGTCTTTGCAAATGCATGATTGCCTTTACTTTAAGTGTGTCCATACCTAGGCCATCCTTGGAAAGTATATAACCAAGATAGGGAGCATCAAAAGTACACTTTTCCAGTTTCACCTGAAGGGGATTTTCTTGTAGGCGAGTGAGAACCTGTTTGACACGGTCAGAATGTTCTGTAGGTTGAGAGGAAAAGACAAGGATATCATCAAGGTATACTATGAGTATGTGGAAGAGTATCTCCGCAAATATATGGTCCATGAACCTCTGAAAAACCGATGGTGCATTAGCCAGTCTAAAGGGCATGACTCTATACTCAAAGTGACCGAAAGGGTGAACCGGCCGCCAGAGAGGCCAGTCCCCTGAGGTGAAAAAACCCTGCCAAGGGGTAGAAAACCTTTTGCCTGGTGGTAGGTGTAGTTGGTGAGAACATTGGCAATCAGAAGACTGGAGTTCGCAGCAAGAATCCAAAGCAGGTGAGAGTAGAACTAATAGCAGTGTCCAGTGAAGTGCATACAAGATGGAATGTTAAGGGAATCTAAGGCAGAGCAGCCGCGGGTGAATACAGGTAAGAAGTCAGAGTTGATCAGAGTATCAATTGGAAGGATGCTCGGAGCAGAGAGCTCAGAGGAACAGAGGGAGCAAGATAACAGCAGAACGTGCAGGGAAAACTAGCCTTTACACAGCAACAAAGTCTCTGTATTTGTTCGGAATGACTAAGCCCTCCATCCATTGCGTAGAGGACGTGGTGGCCATCTTGGGATTTGCCGATCCAGCTCAGGAGGAGTGTAGGAGGCCATGGAAAGGCTGGCAAGGCTTCTCCTAGAGTTCTGGAAGCGCCGATTTCTTTTCCTATGGCGACGAAAGGACCAGTTGGGATGCCAACAAGTTAAAATGTGTGATATCAAATTGATGTGGCTTGCATAACTATGAGAGATGCTGTCCACCATACCCTAAAATTATGGTATGGCTTATATTTTGTTTTGAGTTCTACCAGGACAACCACATAGTTATCTAGTATTTGAAACAGGGGTGCATATCTTAAATGCACCCTTTGCACTTCAGAGACTTGGCCTTTACTGCACCTATCAAAACGGGCACCTGTGACCTCTGAACCTGCTCTGTGTCACTGGAGAGCAGGCACTGCATATCAGGCTCTGATGCAGCAGGGCACAGGTGTAAACTATACTTTTGGCATGGAGCTTAGGAAAGGGAAATCTGATAATATTTCCGTTCCTGAAATGCAATTGGCAGCATAATTGTATTAATAATTTTTGAAAGAGGAGACCTCCAGGGGGCGTGGCCAAGATGGCCACGTAAGACCTAGCTCGCATGAGAACTGCCTTCCTGAGCCCCCCTTTCCGCAGAGAGTTGCGGCTACATTCGAGAGTGGAACAGCAGGACAGGGTGCTTTCTCGGTGGAGATGCACGGGCAGCGCAGAACAGGAGTCCCGATCAGTGTGAGCACTCAGGAGGTTGGCCGTGTCGCACCCCCCACCCCTACTCTTCAAGCGCACCGAAGTGCAGAGATCCGGCCGGGTGCTCAGTGCCGCAGGGACTTGGGGCCAGAGGCAGGCGCAGAGCAATGTCGGACCCTGCCACCTTGCGAGACAGCCATTGTCCAGGCCTCATGGGGCATCAGAGCTACCTGAGGTCCGTTGGGTGAAACTACACTATGAGCAGCACTCCATCCAGCGGGGACGAGAGCTGGCCAGGAGGAGGCACCGGAGCAAGTTTAGTGGAGACCCACCCCCTGGACGCCACCTGGTACCCCCAGAGGTCTTATAAATCTTGCATTGCAATGCGGGAGGAGGAGACCGATCCCCTGAGAGGACAGTGTGGAGGTGTGACACACAGAGCTTGGGCCCATAGGGAACATCAGGAACTCCGACTGGAACTGGCGACGCGGCCTGAACAGAAGGGAGAGACAGTGGCAGACATTGGGAGGAAGGTGCAAAGCCTGATCAACACCATTTTCATAGCAGACGGCAGAAAGGATGCTCAACTGGAGAGGGCCCACAGAGGTGGAGGAGGCAGTGGCCCAAGGTCAATAGTGGTCCGCTTCCTAAAATATAGAGAAAAGATGGAGGTCCCTGAAAAGGCCAAGCGTCTGGGCAGCATGCAATTTGAGTGGGACATGATCAAGGTGTTCCAGGATCTATCGGTTCTCACCCTGTCCCGGCGCAGAGACTGCCGCCCCCTGACACAATGGCTCACGAAGAAGGGAATTAGATACCACTGGTCTTTTCCATTTGCATTAGCCTTCGAGAGGGGAGAAGTGGACTACCTAATTACCAGTGGTCAGGAGGAACAACAGGTTTTACATGTCTCGAAGGAGGAGACTTCTAATGTGGATCCCGGAAGGAGACACTGGTGAGGTGCAGCTGGAGCGGAGCCGGGGGGGTAGCTTTAGCACAATGAAGAGGATGCCATGAGGCAGGAAGTACAAGAAGCTTAATACTCCCCAACAACGAAATAAGAACATAACTTTGCCGAAAAGTACAGATTTAAGTGGTTACGGGCCCCAGGTGGCCTGCGATATTTAGCAGTGTTCGAGGGGAAGGGAGATTCTAGGCAAGACGGTGGGTGAGGTATCAGTCGCACTTGGTGGCCCATCTCAAGGTGGGTGTCTCTGGAGGAAAAGGGTGGTTGGGGGGGGATTGGGCAGGAGGGGAGAGAAAGGGGGGAAGGGAGCTGGGTGGGGAGAAGTCCTCACACAGAGGGGTAGAGTTTTTGTGCTGGTAAACGAGAAGTCGCGAACTTCACTGGCAACACAGGGGGACAAGGGGAGAGAGGAGGTCGGGGGGGGCAGTTTGGGAGAAGTTGGATGTCGGGAACTTATCGGAATTAGAGTGGTCTCAAAATGTGTTAAGTCTCCTGCATGGCACACAATAACGGGGTCCAGGCTGACACACTCAAGATGGGGACCTTAAACCCTGAACTCACCCACTAAGGAAATTGGACAGGTCTTCTGGGCCTCAGACCCCATCAAGAAGGCAGGAGTGTGCATCCTCCTCAATCGGAGGCTTTGCCTTTGGAAACCACTGGTCTGGAGGAAGGCAGATGGGAGGGCCTGTGTGGTCTCCGGAACCCTCGAGGGAGTTCAGGTGACCCTTGCCACAATATATTCTCCAAACACGTGACAACACCAATTCTTACAAGAGGTTATGGGGGAAATACTTGCCCGAAAAGTGGGATTGCTTTTGTTGGGGGTGCGAGATTTTAATATGTGGGCAGACCGATCGATGGACTCCAGTGGGGGCTAATCTGGAGGTGGGGAGAGGACTACAGAAAGGGGCCTTACTGGTTATCTGATGGATCAGGGTCTGATTGACATGTGGATGGAATGCCACCCAGTGGCCAGGGGCTTTACCTTTTTTTCCCCAGCCCACAGGACCAGAACAAGGATAGATTACTGGTTCGTAAATGAGCAGTATATCCAAAGGGTTGCCACTAGTGACCTTGTCCCCATCAGCTGGTCAGATCACAATATGGTAGACATGGGTATAGTGCCGACAGTCCTCAGACCCAGGGAATCCTTATGGCGATGTAATGACATGTTACTGAAGGATGTCGCTTTTGTCAAGGAAATTAGGGAGGCAATAGATTCATATTTTCGCCTCAACGACATGAGGGAAGTGGAACTGGGTATGGTCTGGGAGGCAGCCAAAGGAACCTGGAGAGGCCTCCTGATAAGAGAGGGCACAGCTAAGAAGAGGGTTAGGACAGAATAAAGAAGCAGAGGAGTGAAATCCAGGGGTTGAAGGTGACGCATTCGGATGGGGAAGGGAAGGAAGAAGGTAATTTACGAATGGCACAGGAAAAACTGGAAGTTGGGAAATTTATCTCTAGCCTACAGTTCCTCAAGCAGCGATATTATGAGAAGGGAGACAAGGCGGATGCCTTGCTCGCATCAAGGCTCCAGTGACAGAGTGCTGATAGGTGGGTGTCAGCAGTTAGAAACTCCAGGGGGCGGCTACAGTCCAGGACGGGGGAAGTGGTGCAGGAATTTGCCACGTTCTATGTGCAATTGTACAGGAAAAAAAGGTGATGGAGGAGGTAGAACTGGACAGATATCCGAGTGGTGTGCCCCTGCCAATGCTCCGCGAGCGAGGTCGCATGTTTAGAAAGGCCGATAACCAGGACAAGTACCGAGGGCCATTAATGGATTGAAGTTGGGGAAAGCCCCTGGGGACAATGGGTACACGGCAGGGTTTTATAAGGCATTCTCGGGATCCCTGGATCAGTACCTGGCAAAAGTGTTCAATAATATCCTGTCCGAAGGCACCCCCCTCATTCGGTGGAGCCATGATGACTGTTTTGCCCAAGGCAGGGAGGGAACGCGAGAGTTGTAAGGCATACCGCCCTATCTCTCTTTTAAACGTCGATGCCAAGATCTTTACCAAGATTCTGGCCACAAAAATGGAGACGTGTATGCCGAAATTGGTCCACTCCGACCAGGTGGGGTTTTATCCAGGGTAGGAAGGGGCAGACATAGTGCTTAATACGCTGCATTTGATGGAGGCCACAGCGAGAAAGGACGGAAACCTGTTATTGGTTGCCTTGGAAGTAGAGCAGGCGTGTGATCGCGTGGACTGCGGTTTTCTCTATGGGGTCCTCTGCAAATACGGGTTTGGTGACCGGCTCTTGAAGGGAATACGTGCATTCTATTCATTGCCGGCAGCCCGGGTGACGGTCATTGGAAGGCTGTCCAGGCCTTTTGACTTGTGGAGGGGCACCAGGCAGCGCTGCCGTCTCTCGCCTCATCCGTTTGCGCTCACAATGGAGGTGCTCACGGAGTGTCTCAGAAGTCCCCCCCCCCCGCCAGGTCGAGGGCATTAGAGTTAGGGAGAGGGAATTCCAAATCTGGCTTTATGCGGATGATGTCCTGTTGCACCTAATGAACCCAGCAAGTTCAGCCGCAGCAATAATGGAGTATGGGCTTTTTTCAGGCTTCAGGGTCAATAGAGAAAAGTCGGTCACCTTTCCTTTCTCAGGGGATGACCATAGGGATGTTGAGGGGCTTAGACCCCTTGGGCTAGACATTCAGCTGGAGAGTATTAGATACTTGGAGCCACCATTGTTTGACATGGCAGGGACCTGGGCGAAGCCAACTACCCTCCTCTCTTTAATAAACTATTCAGTGAGATGACCAGCTGGGGCAAAGGGCAAATCTTGTGGATGGAAAGGCTCAATGCCATAAAAATGAATCTTCTCCCGCGGTTGCTGTACTTGTTTCAGATGTTGCCCACCGAAAGCCCTCATGAGGGAGGCCAAGAGCCAGATGTTGCGATTCTTGTGGCAAAACCAGAAACCCAGGGTGGGATAAGACACGTTGATATTGCGAAAAACTGAGGTGGGGTTGGACTCCCAGACTTGATGCTATATTACACAGCGGCACAGCTTAGGGCAGTGGTGCCACAACTGCAGGAGGACCCCGAAAGACAGTGGGTTTATTTGGAGAATTACCATATGCGCCCCGCAATGGTGGGGGAATGGCTCTGGGTCCTGAGGGATCGGTTACCAAGGAGAATCAGTGAACATCCGTTTCTGAGGATCTACTGGGAGGTTCGTAGTAAAGGAGGGAAGACACGAGGGGTCACCAATTGGCCCTCCCAGATGAGTCATATCTGGGCACCTCGGTGTGTGATGAGATACCTGAACCAGGAATGGTTCAAGGCAGGACTGGCTAGAGCGGGCCAACTGTGGGAGCAAGGGAGGTTCATAGGAAGGCAGGAAATGGAGGCTGGTTTAGGTATTGGTAGAATGTCAGTGTTTCTCTACCTCTGGTTAAAAGGGATTTTCACTGCTGAGAAATGGAGGGAACGAATTCAGATGGACCTAACCCCTGTTGAGAAGGTTCTCGATGGACACGGAGATGAGGGGCCTAGTCGCGCTGCTCGATGGGGCTCTACTGGAGACATCAGGGAGAGCAGTGGAGGGACTCTAGCAGAGATGGGAAAGGGACCTGGGTCTAGACTTCAACAACCACCTCTGGCAACCTATGTGTAGAAGGGCCTTCAAAACACTGATATCCTGTCAATACAAACTCCATGGCTTGAATCCATTACATCAGTGGCAATAAAACCTGGTGCGGCCGTCTAGGATGTTCCCCTCAGTGAATCCTCTGTGTTGGCATCAGAGCCGATTACTGGCACATGTGGTGAGGATGCCCGAAGGTCAAGGTGTATTGGGCAGAGGTCTTGGCATGGATCAAGGATGGGGCGCGAGCTGATTAGTCCACTGGTTGGCGCAGTGACACTTCCGAAGACAGGGATTCTGGAGCCGGGGTCAAGACTAGTTTTTCTCACTGTTCCAGGGGTTGATGCACAGAAGAGTGCATTCTTGAGATCTGGACAGACTAGAAGGGCTCCACTAAGACAGCACTGGAGTCGATGCTGGTCAGAAGCAAAGGTAGTCACCAGCTGGCTCCATTTCTTCATAGAGGTCTTGGCTCCTACCATGATCTGCTGAATGGTTGCAGAAGCCCTCCCTTTACCCAAGATTTGGGCTAGAGTATGCACAAGCCTACCAATGGCAAGGATCTGCCCCCTTCAAAGAGGCAGTGGCTATCCAATCATGGCTAGCCACTGGCCCCAACATCTGCCCAGCAAAAGACATTCATGCACCCAAATGTGCACTGGGACCAGACAGTCCCATCCCCCACATCCAGACTCTCACAAAAAATGCACCTTTGACAGCGAAAGCAGCAGCTTTAACCGGGAAAAGGCATTCGATATATGGCATTTGCGGATATAAAGCAACAGAACAATATGCATATGTTCTTTTCCCTTCTGTAATGACTTGGCAGGCTGAAGAACGGTGGTCTGGCGTGTTGCACAGAGCAAGGCCAGAGGTTAGGATTCATTCCAAACTTTACAGCCATGACCTCTTTTGTTTTGCACAGAAGGATATGGCCAAAGGATAAGTGAAAGCCTGGTGGCCCAGCCATCTTAGGTTGCCATCGACCCTTAATAGCCACTGCGGTAAATGCAAAAGTGCATGAGAAAAACTTTGAAAATACAATAGAAAAATAACTGTTCCCACCAGGTCGTTCTAGGAACATTGTGAAAGTAACCAATAAGCTAATACAGAAAAAGTTACCTAACCACACGTCACTGTAAGGTGCTGGGTGCAACTGTAATAAAACAAAAAATTCATCAAGAGGGATATATAGTCTTATGGACTGATCCGTTTCTCTATAAGAATGAGAAAAAGGGCAAGGGAAGTAAAGCATAAGACTTGACTTACCTTCAAAAAGTCACAGCAGGGTTGAAAAGAAGCAAAAAGAAATTGTCCCATAGAAGTCTATGGGAGGAAAGCAACAAAAAGTACATCTTTCCCAACAGATACATGCTTTCAAAATGGTGGTGACGAGCCAATCATTGGGGTGCCACCCAAATACGCATTCATGCAACCAGCTAGATCTAGTTTTTGTCAATGCAGTGGTCGCCATCCAAGTCAGACAGTGATCCAGACCATATACGCAGGGTGCAAAAAGTACGCTCGCCACTAGCTAGTGATATTTGACTCTTGGTGATTAAGAAATGGTGTGCTGTGTGTAAGTATAGCACTGAGGTTGCAAGTGACTACTAGCTGGCTAGTAGATTGCAACTTCATTTTTTGCACCCTGATATACAGTTACATCGGGATAACTCCATCAATTAAAGCTAGCCATTGGACTCTAATGAATTGTCCCTTCCTCCCACCCAAGGCAAAACAGGCTGACACCACTAACATTAGACACAAACATAGTAAGCTTCCCCCAAACAGTGCAGCTCATGCTCCTAACCATGCAAGGTCGCACAGTAAACAGGATGCCTTTCATGCAACCTAACTGGAAGGCGTATTTGTCTCTCTAGCACATCACAAAGTCACGTCCCCGATTAGGCATCCAATTAGGACAAAAGAGTGAAAGAGTTGGCAAATCAGTCCGAGAAAAAGGTACAAGGACCTCTCGCCCGAGATACCGTTTAGGATTTTTGGCACCAATTATTTGCTGGCTTAAGGTTAATGTTAAAGTTATTTATATAGCGCACCATAACCATTGTTAAGGTGCCAAAAAATGTTTTTTTAAACTGCCAGTTGCCAATAATGAGGAATTTTTTTTTTGTTTAATAATCTTTATGGAAATTATGAGAAGTTAAGAACAATACATAATGATAACATTGCAGATATTCATTAAGGGAAACATTAATCACAATATAATCAAGGGGAATACAATAACATTCGAAAAAGTAGTAGCCAAATGGGTAGGGCCATAAGAATAGTTAATGAGGGAAGTTAAAAAAAACATTGAGATTTGCAATGGAGTTGAAGTTCATAAACAAAAGATAGCAGGGACAAACAAGGGGACAGACAAAATACAAATACGAGAACAGAAGGAAAAGGGGGCGGGGGTACATATAGCAGTGTGATATTTGGCATTTTTGATTCATAGTAGTGGAAAAATCTAATGAACGAATAAAAGGAATCAGGCAATGCCCAAAAAGAAAAGGAAAGCTCAAATACCAAAAGCTCAGGTAGCATGCAATGACACATTAAAACAATCTAGATAATGAATAAAAACAGCCCATTTGGCATTATACTTGGGTATAGTATCCAGGCGGGTGGCCATACATAATTAAATTCTTTGTACATGACATATCTTGTTCCACCAAACCCTGGTGGATAAATGTTGAGAATCTTTCCAGTTGGTAGTGATGAGCTCCAGAGCAAAGGCAATGAACAAATCATACAGCTTGGCAAAGGTATGTAATTTGATGTTCGTGACAGCCAGGCTACCCAAAAAAATATTCAGAAAAGACAGTGGAACATCAACTGTAAAAATGAGTGAGGAATTTACAAACATCCTGCCAGAACCTAAATACATATGGACCGTCAAAAAACATGTGTTTATAGGAGGCATGGGCACCACCGCACGACCAACATTTATCATCTGCATCTTTTCTGGATTTGTATAATTTCAAGGGGTGTAATAAATGCTCTGTGAATGAAGAAGAACAGATGTGTTATGTATGTTGGCTGAAGCAGGTATGTCCCTGATCCTAGTGTACAATAGAGACCAAGTGTGGTCATCAAGAGCGCAGCCCAGGTCATGTTCCTATGTCAAGCGCACAGGCCAAACATCAATCACAGAAGTCAAAACATTATACAATTTTCAAGTCTTGATATCGGAAAACAATGGTTGACAGCAAAAGTCTAGAGGCATTGGGCGAAAGGATGATGTTCGAGAAATGGAGTGCATCAAGGCACGCATTGACCAAATTATAAAAGTTGAAGTCAGAAACGGGGATGGAAAAGAGACTTCTTAGCTGTTGGAAGGAGAGAATGGAGGAGCCATTAACAATCAGGCACGCATTGACCAAGTTATTATAAAAGTTGAAGTCAGAAACGGGGATGGAAAAGAGACTTCTTAGCTGTTGGAAGGAGAGAATGGAGGAGCCATTAACAATTTGCTGAATAAATCTGATGCCTCTTTGCAACCAGGATTTACAATATAAAGCTCTATTGTTAATTGTAATATATTTATTATGCCAAAGCAACAGTGAGAGGTTCATGCATGGTGTTTTAGTGTGAGGGAAGAAAAACAATTTTAGAGCACAAATAGAGGCCAGAATGTGGTCAGACAGTGCCGCATAATAGTAATTAAATACATAAGTAAGATCGGCTACATCACAGGGTAGTACCAGGCATTTTTCTAACACACACCAGGAGGGAAGGTCTGTGGAATTAGGAGGAGCAAACCAGCAGCGGGATTGTTTAGGAAGAAATGCTGAATGATATAATTTGAAGTCCGGAAACCTAACCCCACACATGTCGTATGGGGTTTTTAAATTGGCAACAGCAATCCTCTTACATTTACCTGAGCCCAATAAGAAATTGATATGAATTGAGCGGACCGACATGAAAAAAGAGGGAGACAAGGGGACCAGGAGGAGTTGCAAGTAGTATAAAACAATGGGGGACAGCATTGTCTTAATGGTGTCAAGCCGACCACACCAGGAGAGGTAGAGGGGAGACCACATAGAGGTTAAGTCTCTGAGTCGGTCTATCAATATTTGCATGTTAATTTTGACAGTGTCAGTTACTGAGGAGGCAAAAACGAATACCAAGATATTTAATCGAATCATTACACCATTTAAATCCAAACACATCTAAGTCATATTTGATACAAAAGGAGTTGAAGGGTATAATCTTGGAATTATCTTTGTTAAGTTAGTAGCCAGAATATAGGGAAAATTGATGAAGTCTATCAAGCAGATCAGGAAGATGTTTGTGATTCTTATTAAGGTTAAAAATATTAGTATAAGCAGAAATTTTAAAAATCGATTTCCCACAGGGGATTCCAGGAATGTTTGTCTGATCTGATGAGTTCTAGCAAAGGTTCAAGAGAGAATGTAAAGAACAGGGGAGAGGGGGCGGCCTTGTCTAGTTCCTCTGTGTAAGGGAAAGAAAGATGAGGATTGACCATTAATGCTAACAGATGATTTGGGACAAGAGTAGAGACGTTTAATAAGGCAGATAAACTGCTCGCCACATCCATGCCATCTGAGAGATTGAGACAAAGTCCCAGTTGACCTGGTCGACTGCTTTTTCCACATCACGCGCGACTGCAGCATAGACCTGTTTATCTTTCTTGTCCTTAGACACTACATGAAAGGCATCAAACAATCTAGAATTTGCAGAGATGTTCCGACCCTTCACATAGCCAACTTGGTCGGGCTTGATCAAAGTGGGAAGAGAAGACTCAATTCTGTTGTTGAGGATTTTAGCAAAGATCTTGCTTTCAACATTAATGAGGAGAGATTGGTCTATAGTTGCTGGGAAGTGTGGGATCTTTATCAGCTTTGGGGAATAAGATGAGTAGAGCCTCAGAGAAGGAGCCGGAAGAGGATTTCCGAGAGATAAAGTAGGAGTATGACAATTTAAGTTTAGGGGTAAGTGAGTGGGCCAAGCTATCAAATAAATCATCAGAAAGACCGTCCGGCCAGAGGGCCTTTCCTTTACCCAACCCCTTATGGCACGAGTGATTTCAGGAAGTAAAACAGAGAAAGGTCAATTTGGGGATAAGAATGTCTATTGAATCCTTTCTCAGCTATATCAATAGTCTCGGAGGGAACAGTGGTTTCAGGTGTGTATAAGTCTGAATAGAATTATTTTAAACAATATAAAATATCATCAAGGTGATTAAGTGAGGTACCAGATTTATCTTTAATGTGTGATATGTTCTTTCCTTCCTAGTTTTGAGATAAGAGGCGAGTGGCTTCCCTGCAAGTCTGGTAAATCTTGGGCTTATATTTTAATAGAGTCCCAGCGGCTAACTCAATGAGCTCATTATTAATTTGGAAACGTAAGGCCATGACCGTACGGAAGTTCGTTGCATTGGAGTCTCGATAGAAATGTTTTACAGCGTTAGACAGTTGGATATATAGATCATCAATATGTTTTCTACATTGTTTTCTTTTTACCCGAATTAGCCATGATATGGCCTCTAAGCGCAGCTTTATACACGTCCCAATTGGTAATTACTGAAGTATCACAATCTAGATTTTCAGCAAATAATTGTTGTAGGAATCATTGAATTGACAGCGGATCCTGCAACAAATAGTTATTGAAGTTCCATCTGGACGACAGCTTTTTGATGTTCTCAAAGTTGAAAGAGGTGCAAACAGGGGCGTGATCGGAAATGATAATATTAGAGTTTGAAGAGTCAATAATAGTGCCCTTAAGAGATTTGGAAGAGAAGATGTAATTTAGGCAGGAGAGTGTGTCATGTGGAGGAAAGTGAAATGTATAATCTAACTGTGTTGGATTGAATAGCCTCCATGAATCTACTAGGCCAGTCTCAGCAAGACAACTTACAAAGGATGTGTGGGTTTTAGATGTTTTGCACACACATTTAGATTTCCAATCTAAGAATGGCTTGAGGACTTAATTAACATCGCAGCACATAAGATAGGTGAGATCATTTTTGAGAATCATTCATTTCATAGAAACCCAAAAGTCTGGATCTGGTAGGGTAGGACCATAGATATTCAGAATTGAAACATGATAAGTCCCAATCAAAAGGTTGACCCATACCCATCGCCCATTGGTGTCAGCATCTTGGCCCAGAATCTTGAATGATAATTTCTTGCTGAGAAGTATAGCGACTCCATTTTTCTTACCCACCGCAGGACTTGCAATGGCCTCTTCAATCAGAAGGGATTTGAGTTTCATCACTTCAGCACTTGATAGTTGAGTTTTATTGAGATGGGATATAATTTTGCACCTCTTTATTGGATTATTGCATCCCTTAATATTCCAAGTTGCACACTTAAATACCATTAAAACAGTTAGGTAAATGTAGGAGCAAAATATAAACCTGTAATAAGCACAGAATAGTAGAAAACCAGAGTAAAATGTGCAGAGCCAGGACAATATGAATCAATGTAAAGACACAAATAGGACCTCTCCTAAAGGGGACAAGACAAATGGAAAATACACAAGGATGAAGGTATAGGGAGGGGAAATCTGACCAAAGACTGCCTATTTTGAGTCCAAAAGTGAGGAAAAAGCCTCTGAGATGGCAAAAAATAAAATAAAAAATAAATTAAAAAAAATAAAATTTAAAAAAAAACGACGTAATATAGCAGTTCAAAACTAAAAAATGATCAGACTGGGAAGTGGGAAAAAAGGAAAAACAGGAAAAAAGGGGTAGGCGACACCTACCGAGCTGTCCAAAGGAAAAAGACTACTGACAGCAGGAGAGGGACGCCACCACAGTGCCCGACCCACCAATGTTATAGCATAAAGTTCGTACCCGCATAGAATAAAGCCTGACATGGGAGACATAACAAGAACCTCATGTTCCAGAAGATGTAGAGGCATTACCAGGTGACGATGTGTCCATGCCCTCAGGCTTAATGGTACAGATAAATGACTACAGATCAGCAGGTACGCCGAACCTGGCTGTGCGCCCCTCATGAGTGATTTTGAAGGATCAGGGGTGATATAAACCATATCTAATGTTGAGCTGCTTCAATGCTGGGCAGAAGGATAAGAATTATTTTCTGCGTAGAGCCTTACTCCTATAAGAGTACGGGGAGGAAGGTGAGGGGATGTAGAATTTCTTGGGAGGACCAACACGATGAGCATGCTGCATGTTATAGGTCGTCTCCGGTGGTAGATGAAGTAGGGCAGGTAGTAACTTCAGTATAACTGCGATGGGGTCCGAACCTTCACAACCCTCGGGCAGGCCTGATATGTGCAGGTTATTGCGCCTGCTTCGGTTTTCCAAATTCTCATTGTGTCTCTGGAGGTCTTCGACAGTTTTTCGAGCTGTGCCACCATAGGATAGACATCCTCCACATGACCTACCTTCTCTACACCTCATCCATTCTATCTTCGAAGCCCTTCCATCTATCATCCAATTGCTGACATTTCTGATTGGTAGTCTCAATGAAGGGCCCGAGTGCTCTAATTTCTTGTAGAATAGTCTGAATGGCTGGATCTGCAGGTGCAAGCGGAGGAGGGGAGTCGCTTTTAGGTCTTTTTCAGGTTGGTCGAGGAAGGGTTAATGTCTTTATTGACAGATTACGTTTTTATGTTATTCTTACCAGTGGCCATGATAACCCAAGTCTCCAGAAAGGAGTTGGCTGGAATGAAGGCAACTAAATAAGGAATAAGCAGGCTGAGGCGAAGCCAGTAAGGTGATCTGAGCGAAGGTTTAAAAAATGCAAAGGACAACAACAAACACTGCGCAGTACAGAGAGGGATAAAGTCCACTGATTGTGAAATAGGTTTTGTAGTGTTCATTTCCTTTATATCCGTAGTCTTCACCCCCTTTTTATATATTCCTTTCTTATCCGTCCTTTCTTTTTCTTCCCTCCTTCCTTTCCCTCTTCCTTCTTCCTCCTCTTTCTTGTCAAATGATATTCGACTTAAATTCTCCTTCAATTCTTGTTTAAAAGCGTGTGGAAGGATGTACAGCAAATAGTAGCAGTAGCAGTTAGCGTTGAAAAGAAAGCAAACGTAAGCTAAAAATGTCTACCAGACGTTGAATCAAATGATAAGAAAACTTAGCTTTGATGTATTTAGGCAATGTTCTTCAAGTTCGTTTTGTCCGCATTTGGTGGCACTGTTTCACATAGAAAGGCCGACAAGACCCAAGCCTGCGCATTGCGTCCCGAACACCACCGGAGGTTACCTCAGACGAGGCGTCCATTGTCGGGAGCAGCAGGTGCAGGAAAGATGAGGTTCGAATGCTTGCCGAGAACACGAGCAAGGACAGCTAGGCTTCGGAGAGTCGATGCCTGAGACCAGCGCAACACGGAGGAAAAGATGCACCGAAGAAAAAAGCAGGTAAGTGCAGAATAAAGCCATTCGATTATGCAAGGTGGGTCGGAGCGGCGGTTTCAGGCGGCCGTATTCCACGGCACCAACCCACGCCCGGAATCTGTCTTCTTATACTTCAAATGTATTGAGTTCTTCCACCTATTCCTCATCCTCGATATTCTTCATCCAGCATCAGCCGCTACGGGAATCCCGCAGCAGAGGACACTGCATCATCAGCCGCCCCCCTCGGCAGCCCCTGTACGCTCTAGAGTATGACATTAACGCTGGCATATATAGCACGCACTGCGCCAGTTATGTTTTTCTTCATCCAAAGCACACTTCAGACAGTTAATTTCTACTGCGTAGTCGCAGTTTTCTTCAAAAAGGTGTACTGCTAAAACATACTTCAAAAGGTGTGCAGATTGTGGGTCGAAGATGTCCGTCACTGACCCACACCGTATTTGCCTTTGGTGCCTTGGAATTAACCTCAAAGTCGATGACTGCGGTTCCCGTCAGTCTATGACAGTAAAGGCCTTGAAGGAGAGGAAGGGGAAAATTGTCCTGTGCCCTCTTCAAAATCTCCTTCAACCTCTCCTTCCAAGAGGTGGTCTTCGGATGAGAAGATCAAGAGACGTTTCGCCTCTTCGTAAGCGCTCAAAACACTAAGCGCTCTCGATCTAGAAGTAGTTCCCACCATTGTTAGTCTTCGGCCTCCTGTAAAAATAAACTTGAAGAAGAGACATTATTTACACTCTTCATCTTCAGACTCCCCACCTGACCGCAGAGTGAGCTTCCCAGGTAAGTCTGCTACCAAAGTCGTATGGGAGGAATTTTGCCTGCATATGTTCTTTGCGAAGGCGGCTTCTCCCGCCCCTTCGAACAAGTCAAAGAAGGCTTCCGACCCCATCAAGCCTTGTAAACCCGAGAAGGAGTTCATGAAGGTTGCTGCTTGCACGCACTTGAGCACGGGCAAAAAACCTACGATGCTGCGAAGTCTCAAAATAAGCTGAAGGTTAAGCCTCACTCCTCCATTCATTCGAGAGGACTTGCATCGAGTTCCTCAGCGTCGACATCTTCAACAGTGGTTTAGAAGGTTTTCAAACCTCTGCCTGAAACAGACTTTTTAAAAGACTATGTCTTCAATTTTGGACAAGTAGATAACTGATAAGTATACTCCTCCCTTTGTCCTGGAATTTGGAACTCCCAATGTTCATGAGGCCTTGATTTCTGAGGAGTCCAGATGCTAGTGGGCTAGATACCTCCTAGAGGTGGAATTTGCCAGCCCAGAACCCTCTGCACATGCAGATGCTTCCCATTGAGCAGTCATGGGAAAAGTGACTGAGTATCTGGGCTGGGGAAGCCCGGCTGTGGTCTACGAACAGGATGACCTCACAGATATTCGACACGTGCCCTCCTAAAGACCCTGTTCTTCCTTTCCATACTGCTCTGAAGAGCAGTCTCATGGTAAATTGGGAAAAGTCCTGATACAAATCCTGCAGTTAATAAGGATTTCACCAGGAAATACAGGCCTTCGAGTATGGAGCCAATGATCTTATCAAAACATCAATCTCCAAAGACTCTAGTGGTGCAGGTTTCCACTTGATCAAGGGCAGCCGCATATCCTAAAATTCCCTCTGATAGGGATGATAAAAATTCTGATACTCTAGCAAAATGTTTTCTTAGCCACTAGTATGGCTTTAAAATCCATCAATTCCATGTGTGCATTGGCCAGATTTACATTCACGCTGTGGGAAGTGGTGACTATGGCTGCTGAACACATTACATATTGTAAAAGATTACATCCTTGCTATGTCCTAGTTACTCCAGTCGGGATAGGATTCAGCTGACTGTCAGCCGAGCAATGGCAGCCAGTACGGCCTCTCGCAGATTTGCCTGGTTGTGCAAGTCTGGCTTTGCACCAGAGGTACAAGCAAGGCTGAATGATTGTAAGCAGGGGCTACTGGTATCACCAACAATTGGCTATATTTTATCATGGAATTATTAGTGAAGATTCTATATAAACAGATCACGGCGACCCCGGTTGTACAAAAACACCACACACAATTATACAATGATTTAGACATAAAAAATCTTATTTTTTATTACAAATAGTCGAAAAATTAACCCAATACATTCCCTATGAAAGAACAGATACATCACTTTAGATATAAATGGACCAATTATATTACCGTTAAATGAATGACAATATACATCCCCTTGTGTATTGTGTGAGGTTTAACATTGGTGTAAATCTAAACAGTAGATATTTTGTATCCGGTGTCTCTGGTGGACACAAACATTCATAAACAGTCAACACGTCTGTGTTTCGGCCTATAGCAGTTCAACAAGCTATTGCAAACACCTTAGTCAGGACTGGGAATTGCTTTCCAGGTTCTTGACAACCATTTCTGTGTTGTGACTAAAACATAAATCAAATAGAAAAAACTTAGGGTGTATGTCCAGGGGACCATGTGTATGAAGCTACATTAATAGCTGAGAAGGTGTCCCCAAGGGGAGACTTGCCATGCTTCAATTTCGTTTCACCGTCTATCGTGACAGTCATGTTTAAGCTCTGGCCACATAGTCCTATGGCTTGGACTCTGTGTGATATGACTTCTGATTTCCTTGTGGTGCCTTCGAAACCAATATAGACACAAAGAAGCCTTTAACACTCGTGTGAATTCACACTGTCTGCTGCTAATGCATATAGTTTATTAGTTGCCAAGCAATTAAAACCTCCTTTCTGAACTAGGCCTCTCACAAAAAGTGCTCCACCCGACCCATAACAAAGGAAGGATACTCGACTGGGTGGCAGACTACAATTGCAACGCCTCTATCCTATCGATCTCCCCTCAGATCTGGACAGACCACTACCTTATAACATTTGCTCTACAAACTAACAGACCTATTCCTACTATCACCCAGCTAGCACCACCCATCTCGGAACAAGAAAAACATCACCCCGAACAATTTACTCCCACTGATCCTTCCTACACTTAATTCACTACCAGACAACCTGGACCCCGAAATTCTAGTGAATGAGTACAACAAAATGATGTCCTCCGCACTTGACTCAATCGCACCGCTTAAAATGAGACAAAGCAAACCCAAAGCCCACCTCAATTCCTGGTACACCCCGTACCTGAAAACACTTTGCAACAAAAAAAGACAATGCAAGGTCGCATGGAAACTACAACCGTCTGAAGAAAATAAAAGTATTCTTAAGGATATATCTATCCTCTACAAAAAAGAAATACTGTCGGCTGAACAGGAAACCTACAACACTAGAATAGCCCAAGACAATTCTAGTATGAAGGAACTCTCATCATCTTAAAGGAAATAGAATCTCTTATCCCAGTGCCAGACAATTGTGTCAAAGATGAACTATGGTGCACCAATATTCAGCAAGGCTTGGCCAATAAAGTGATAACTCTCCAATCTAAAATTGTTAAGAAAAAATCTTCACTTAGTCTGGATACCACACCTAAAACGCCTACCACCCTTCCTAAAAACAACATCGACACCCCTCGTTTCAAGTTCTCCAAAGTGTCCATTATTGAGACAGAAAAAATTATACTATCACTCAGACCATCAAACTGTCAGGGAGAATGCCCAGCCCAACTGATAAAGGACGCAGCCAGAGACTTGGGTCCCTTCATTTCAAAACTTAACGCCTCATTCGTAACAGGGTCCATAACAGGCAACCTAAAAGAATCCTGGGTACTCCCGCTGCTTAAAAAACAGACACTAGACCCAGCCATACCCACTAACTACCGCCCAATCACCACCGTGCCATTCCTCCTAAAAATCATTGATAAAATGGCGTATTCACAAAGATAGAAACTCCTAGAAACTAACCACCTGCTTGGAGTACGGCAATCTAGTTTCAGTCCTTTTGCATTGGACCGAAACAGCCCTCTTAGATCTAAAGGCACATATCGACAAGCTTAGGGATAAAGGGAAACCAGACTTACTCCTCCTTTTGGACCCATCAGCTGCATTCGACCTTGTTGACCACAAAGTCCTTTGTAGGCATCTGGACATGGCTGCGCACTTCCCTGAAGAAGCCCACAGCATGGATTAAATCCTTTCTCAATAGGACCATGAGTCTTCTCCACCACAGCGGCAGCAGACTCTCCCCATCACATGCAGAGTGCCCCAGGGATCCTGTGTTTCTCCTACACGCTACATCTTCACAAAGCCCCTTTTGACGATCTGGATCTTCTTGGTATCGCCTACACTAATTATGCAGGTGATACTCCGATTCTCCTACCACTTACTGGTGATTACGACAAGGATTTGGCCTTGGTGAACAGGGTGTAGCTCTCGTTTTATCGAAGTTGGACTATTGCAACTCGCTCTACATTGGGGCCAACAAGGAAACCATCAAAATAATTCAAATCCTGCAGAATAATGTGCTTAGAGCAGCACTAGGTATTCCCATGAAAGCCCACATTACTGAATTTAGAAAAGCCAATAACTGGCTCTCGACCCATGAGAAAATCCAGCTAAAAGTGGCTTCACTCATTTACAAAATGTCTAAACAATGCCGCACCACTATCTATCCAAGAGATTCACTAGAATAAATCCAACAAGACTCACCAGATCCTCCAACTCCAACAACATTTTAACACCTAGTTTTAAACTGTCCAGAGTCGGAGGCTGTAGTTTCCAGGTCAAAGCAGCCCAACTATGGAACTCCTTACCATCCACCCTGCGGTCAGATCAACCATACCCTCACCTTCCGACAAAACCTTACAAGGTGGATTAAAGATGCGGACAAATAAACAGACTACTAACTGCCTTGACCAACTCTGCATGTCCATCCACCGCTTGACTGAACCTGCATCTTTGTATATACCTACCACTAATTATTTACTGCCTGACTGAGCAGGACTGCAATAATTTGCACCATTGTGTTGCCTTATTGTGTATATTTATTGTTTCCATATGTGTCTTGTGTTCTTGTAATCAAGCTGTATGTTGTCGTATGCAATGCGCCCTGTGACCCTTTGGTCTGGTGCCCAATACAAGTAATAAACAATGATTCGCACTCTGTAGAGCACAAGCTTCGCCACACACTGGTGAGGGCATTGCCCCCCCTGTATGTCAACACTTTGTGTGTACTGCCAAGTTATTTTTATGCCAAGTCAAAATATTCTGCAAAGCATTCGAATTGTCTGGGGCACAAATCTTACCCGAGTCAGGAGATCAGGACAATAAGGAGGTAACTGTTGGTTCCTCTCTGGTCCCCAGACCTGCTTGGATCGGTCCCGTTAAAGAATAAATAGTACTGTTGAGGCTTGTTTCGGTTGACATGGGAATGGTGGAAGGCCATTTGCCATGCAATGATATAATAATATTTGGGGTATGCAGTTTGTCTTACCTTGTTGATAAAGAGCCGAGGCTGTAGTCCTCGCCCATACTGCATCTGTTACACAGCTGCCATGTGGGTTGCAGTTAGAAGTAAAATGCTGCTGCGTCTGTTGCTATGGCGATGTGTCCTAACAGTGAACGATGAGTCTAGAGGGTCTGCTACTTGGAGTGGCCATCTTGGAACGGAAAAGGTGTTCCCATGTACATAAACCTCTGTAAAGTAAGGGTGTTTTGAACTGCAGGAAGAGTCTAAATATACAGAAGATATAGTATATATGTGCACCTGCTTTGGTCTAAAGTCTCATGCAAGACAGAGTCAATGTCTAGTGCGTGCATGCTCTTTGTTAATCACAACCTGATGTACTCATAGATGCTGCTTGTCGAATGCACTCACTTTTCTGAATTAGAATCGATTCACTGTTGAGTATGACCTAGCGGCTGAAGCAGATGGCACAACGTCCGTGCAGCCGTGTCTTGCTAGTACGTGTGTATGTTAACCTCTGGAGGGGTTCCTAGAAGGGAGAAAGTCCAAGTGTCTAAGGATTTTTTGACTGTGTGACGTGGATTGGATGAACAGCTTCATCTTTGACCGAGCTGGTACCATGTCACCCAAATATACATATTAAAAGAAGGGAACAAATATTAAATACCCGACTTTGGGGCATGAGATGAATGAAAAAATGCTTTTACCACTGATTAGAAAAGTAACAGACATCCTCAATCACATTTGTATGCACTTAACCCAGGTGTCAATTAAGTGTATGTCGACTTTACCATCAGTATCACCTTATGGCTACACATAGCAAACGATTGTGGGAATCATACAGATATTGGTTAGATCACTGTATATGGCAATAGATGTGTTTGTTTGGTGAAAGTCAGTTGCACCACAGTACAGGGAGAGTCAACAGGAACATTGTCAAAAATCAACATGCAAGTCATCACGGTGGTTGGCCACATTTGTCAGGTGGGTTCTGTAGTGTTCTCTGGAGGATAATGCACAATGTCTGTGTTTGTGTATAATGGTGCATGCTGGACTTGGATCCGAAATGTCACAGTTAATGATTAATGAGGCCATTCCATTCAATTCCTACATTCAAACCATGATGCACACTGCCCAGTTTATAAATCCAACGCTGTTCCAGTGCTGAGAGTGATTTTTCACTAATCACCTCCTCTGATGTTTGTACTTATCATTTGCAGCACAAACCATTGTAGATCACGGTCTGTATGTATGATTTTTTTTGTAGTTATCGACAAGCAGTTTATCCGCTACTAGATGTCTGATACAGGAGCAGTGCTCCGAGATACTTTGTTTGATGCATATTTTGGTTTTGCCCACATGGATCAATCCACAAGGACATTGGATGACGTAGACTACCATTTTGCTGCTAAAATTAATGTGTTGATTCAAATTACAGTGTATATTGTTGTGGTCAAATGTGAGTTTCTTCTCTGTGAACTGGCAAGCCACACAGTTACCACATTTCTGGTGTCCTTTGACTGGGGGTAGACCCCAGGTACTTTCAATTGTGGTTGGTTAGTTTGATTTCTCGCTAGGTGTGTTCCAGATGTTCTCTTATGTTCCGGTTCTTTTTAAAGGCAAACACTGGTTTCTTGGAAAGTGTGCCTGTATTTTTTAGGAGGTGCCAGTGTTTATTGATGGTACGCTTTAAAATGTTGCTAAGTGAGATGAAGACCAGGATTGTTTAAAGACTTGGTTTTCTTATGAAACAATATCTGTTTCATAAGAAAAAACAATATCTGTAAAAAGAACAAAGTTTACCTCCATTTGCTGTATTGAATAAGCATAGGGGTATCCTAAACTGATCCATTGATCGGCACTCAGAAAATTGCAACTATTTTTGGTCCATTATGCTGCTTTTTTGTTACTAGCACTTTGCTTTTTTTAACTATGTGATTTTATCATGTTTTATGAATATTGAATAAAATGTATATGTTTTGTGAGTAACCTTGAGACTGAAGGACTGTTGTTGGTTAGTGTCTTGTTGAACCTATTTCCTTATATATGGTAGCTAATTGGGATGAATCTGGTTACGCACACCAATCTTTGCAAGCATTCTTTTGGTTTTCAGTGACGCAAGTCTGTCTCGGGGTGTTCGATGCTCTTTTCAGAGTGTGCTTGACTTTTCTCTTGGGCTATCCTCTTTGGATCAGTCATTGTTTCAATCCTGTTGCATGTTTTGTTAATGTTTCTTGATCTGTATAGTTTCTCTTGATTCGCAGAAATTGTCCATACGCTAGGTTCGGTTTCAGTCCTACCAGATGGTAGCTGTCAAAATGTAGGAGATTCTTTTCGATCCATGGTTTTTCAAAATAGTGCAGTTTTGAGGTCAGTACCCAATTTATAAATGTGAAGATCCAAAAAATACATTGTGATCTTGTCCCCTGTGATGGTAAATTTGATGATGTTGTCTTGTTGGTTAAGCCACTCAAAGAATGTCATCAGTTGGCCTTCGGTGTCCCAAGATACTGCGTAGAACTTCCAGGCATTCTTTTTTGGGGGATGGAAGTGTATAAAGCTTCAACATCCATTGTCAATAAAATACATGATTGCCCTACTTTGAAGGTCTCAAGTATGTTTAAGGTTTGCGTGGTGTCTTAAGAATGAGGCCACCTGGGTCACGAAGGGCTTAAAAAAGAAATCTATATATGGTGGTAAAGATTCAAGGAGTGAATCGCAGGCTGAAACTATCAGACGTCCTGATGGTTTCTTTGGGTCTTTTTGAACTTTCGGGAGTATAGAAAATGCTGGTGTCATGGGATTGTTTTTATTGAGAAAGATCCTTTCCTCAGAGAAGATCCATCCCTGGGCTTCTGCATGTGAAGTGAGGTCTCATTTCTTCTTTGAGCCTAGTGGTGTGGTTAATGTCCAATTCTTAATACACCTTGGTGTCGGAAAGTAGCCGTAGGAATTCAGTATCGTAATTGCATGTGTCTTGGATGACGATCCCCCCCCCTCCTTTGTCCGCTGGTTCTATCGTTAGGTTGTTGTCTGTACTAAGTGTTGCGAGGACTGTCCTTTCCTCCCTGTTGAGATTGTCCTGATAATAGTTCTCTTTTTTGATGGTATCTAGAACTTTTCTACTGACCATGTTCTCAAAAGTGGTGAATTCTGTCGGAATGCTATGAGGTGGCGAATCTAACGATTTCATTTTGAAACCTTTGAGATTCTTTTCTTTGTTCGGCATCTCCATGCTTTCCCATTCTCCATGGTGTTCTGACATATAAACATCAAATAAATATTTAAATCTGATGTTCCTGAAAAACCTTTCCAGTTCCATTTCAGTTTCGAAGGCTTTTGCCTTTATTGAAGGTACAAAGGAGTGTCCTTTATTCAAAAGTTGTACCTCTATGTTGGTTGGTGCGTGTGATGACAGGTTCAGTATAGGTATGGTGTCCTCACTTATTGGTTGGAGTACCATTGTTGGGGTTCTCATCCTCTGTCCTGATGGCTGTGTTTGGTCTTTTGCTGCATCCCCATTGGCCTCCTCGTTGAAAGAATTGATGCTGTATTGGTGGGTCTAAAGTACCTCTTGATGTTTGGGCGCACTGGTCGCTGTTGCACGATGAACCCGAGGTGGCCGAGAAAGTGACAAATATGTTCTGCCCGTTTCCTCCTAGTTGTTCTATATGGTACCCTTCTCTTAAATATGGGTACAAATTCTCTTCTTCGTAGTTCGATCTTTTTTTAGTTGAGTACCTTTTTATCTACTGTAAGTTGTTTGAAATTGATGATTTCCTCCTCGAATAGTTCTAGCTATTTTTTTGCATGTTCGATTGTGAGGTTTTCCAAGATTTGTTTTTCTAGGGCCATCAATTGTTCACGTAGCAATTTGCATTCTTCTTCTGCGGTGTCTATCACCAGGATCAACCAATCTCTGCTGCACCTATTCCCAACTGCACTAAAATGTAACTTAAATTTGGGATCATCTATGAAGAGTCTTGGTATATTCTTAACTTGTAGACCTTCGGGAATGATCCCAGCTTTTAGGTATTCAAGCATAAAATTCCTGTGCCTTTCTGTCTGGATCAGTTTTGTCTTTTTCTGGTTAATGGTATCAAGTTTGTTTTGTGCAAGACCTTTTGCAAGTAATCATCCCTGGTATGTATTCAGTGATGTGGGAGCTCCCATCAACCTTTTGTAGTGTTCTTTAGTAAATTAAACTATATTTACATTTTCCATAATTTCGTGATCATTTCTGAAACAAATGTATCTATGGCCCCACAGCCATGGGCTGTGCTCACTATGTAGCAAAAAAAGAGGTTGCTCCTGGCACTTCCCTGATCTCTCCAGGTAAGTCAGACTTAATATAAACAATAGATCAGGGCAACCCTGGTTGTACAAAAACACACACAATTATACAATGATTTAGACATAACAAATCTTATTGTGTATTACAAATAATCGAAAAATGAACCCAGTACATTCCCTATGAAAGAAACAGATACATCACTTTACATTTAAATGGACAAATTATATCACAGTGTAATGACTGACAATATACATCCCCTTGTGCATTGTGTGAGGTTAAAGGAACAAGTTACTTACCTGTAACTGTTGTTCTCCAGCATGGGTCTGGCATGGATTCACATGCTCATGAATATTCCCCGTCGTCAGGCTGGGAATCCTCGGTAAAGAAAAAACCAGTATCAGTTTCGTTTCTGATCTGCCTTTCGTAGTAATAACCAATCACTGGTCTCTGCGTCATACTGACCACAGCCAATGACTGCCCTCTACCTAAGCACCGCCTCTGGCAGCCATCTTCAGATTTGGAAGCACGTGAAGTGGCAGTATGACCAAGTGAAGAGCCGCAAAGGGGTAGGCGGGAGGGTTCGCATGTGAATCCATGCCAGACCCATGCTGGAGAACAACAGTTACAGGTAAGTAACTTGTTCCTTCTCCAGCATGGGGTCTGGCATGGATTCACATGCTCATGAATAAAGAATACATAGCAGTACACACATGCACAACCACGGGAGGTGGCAAAGGCTCAACATTAAGCATTGCATCAAACTCAACATTAAGCATCTTACCTCCTCACCAAGCTCACCTCAGGCGAACAGGTTGCGCAGCACTGCTTGGCCGACCCTGGACTCCTCCCTGGAATCCCGATCGACGCAGTAGAACTTCGTGAAGGTGTGCGTCGACCTCCACGTAGCAGCCCTGCATATGTCCAGCAGGGGCACACCAGAAAGGAACGCCGTGGTAGCTGCGATCGCTCTGGTGGAATGGGCTCTCGGACGGCCGGGCAGCGGTCGGTTTGCCAACTGATGACAGTACATGATACAGCCGGAGAGCCATCTGGAAATGGAAGCCTTCGAGAAAGCCTTCCCCTGATTGACAGGTCCAAAGTTCACAAAGAGTTGTGACGTCTTCCGAAAACACTTCGTGCGGTCCACGTAGAACTTCAGTGCTCTAGCCACATCCAGCGAGTGCAAAGTCCTCTCAGCCGGCGACGAAGGCGACGGGAAGAATACAGGCAACACCAAGGGTTCGTTGAGATGGAAGTCCGACGGTACCTTGGGCATGAAGGAGGGGTGCGTCCTGAGCACTACCCTCGTGTCGTGAAAAGTCAAGTACGGGGCCTTGCAGGAAAGGGCCTGGATCTCTCCCACCCGTCGTGCGGAGGTGATGGCCACAAGAAATGCTGTTTTCCACGACAGAAACTTCAACGGGGCCGAGTGCAGAGGCTCGAACGGAGGTCCCATGAGCTTGGTCAGCACCACGTTGAGCTCCCACGCCGGGGCCGGAGCCTTCACCGGCGGGAACGATCTGAACAGTCCCTTCATGAACTCTTTCACCAGACGATGAGACCACAAGGACGTCCGTCCCGTGGTTCTGGTGTATCGGGAGATCGCAGCAAGATGAATCTTGATGGACGCGTGTGCCAGTCCAGCTTTGGCCAGCGTCAGCAGGTACGGCAGAACTTGGGGAGCCGTAATCCGTAGAGGGTTAATCTTCTGTGCGTGGCACCAGACAGAGAACCTCTTCCATTTGTGTCCGTAGCATTTAAGAGTTGAGGACGCCCTGGCCTTTGCAAGAACCTCTCTGCAGTCGGCCGGTATGTCGTATCCTCCAAACTCTAGCGCTGCAGGAGCCAGGCCTGCAAGTTCAGCGATTTCGGGTCGTGGTGGAGGATGGCGCCTCCTTCCCTGGAGAGCAGATCCGTGTCCACCGGCAGCTTGATTGGCGGGGACGCTGACAAGTCCAGAAGGTCCGGGAACCATATCTGACTCGGCCACGCAGGTGCGACGAGGATCATCCTGCACCGTGACCTCTTGAGCTGGTTGACGAGCCGGATTAGCAGTGGCAAAGGAGGGAACGCGTAGAGGAACAGGCCCTCCCAGGGGAACGAGAAAGCATCGCCCATGCTCCTCGCCTGGGGAAACCTGCTGGCGAACCTCCGGCACTTAGAGTTCGTCGCCGTCGCGAACAGGTCGATCTGGGGTGTGCCCCACCGTCGGAAGAGGCGATCCACTAGATCCTGCCGTAGTTCCCACTCGTGGCACGAGCGCAGCTCCCTGCTGAGTGAGTCGGCGATGGTGTTTTTTATCCCTGCCAGATGAAACGGCACCAGAAACATCCCTTGGGCGACTGCCCAATGCCACAGGTCCTGCGCCTCCTTGGACAGTGCCGGGGACCTGGTTCCACCCTGTTTTCTGATGTAAAACATGGTGGTGGTGTTGTCGGTGAAGATCCTCACCACCTTGCCCTTGAGGGATGGAAGGAAGTACCTGAGGGCCCAAAACACTGCACGGAGCTCCAGGACGTTGATATGTAAGGATTTCTCCGTCGGGAGACAAAGGCCCCTTGCGTGCAGATTTTCGGTGTGCGCTCCCCACCCTTCCAGGGAGGCATCCGTGGTCACTGTCTCCTGGTGGGCTGGGGTCTGGAAGTCTATGCCCGCCGTCAGAGGCGCGCGGGTGCCCCACCACCGGATCGCTCGTCGGAAACTCTCGTCGAGTGTGATCCTTTCCTCGAAGCTGCCCGTCGTTTGGATCCAGTGCGCGTCCAGGAACTCCTGCAACGGGCGCATCCGGAGCCTGCACATGGGAATGAGGTAGATGCAGGAAGACATCATTCCGAGGAGGGACTTGATGGACCTCACCTTGGCCGCGTCGGCCACCAACATCCGCTGCACCTTGCCCGGGATGGTCCTGGTCCTCTCCTCCGACGGGGAGGCCAGAAGGGACACTGTGTTGAGCCTCGCTCCCAGAAACAGTGTCTTGCGCGGGTACCAGGTGGGATTTGGCATAGTTCACAGAGAATCCCAGGTCCGTGAGAAGTTGGACGGTCCTTGCCGTGTGAACCACGGCGAGCTCCCTTGTCTTGGCTCGGATGAGCCAGTCGTCCAGGTAGGGGTAGACGTGGATCCCTTCGCGGCGCAGCTGAGCCGCCACCGGTGCGAGGCACTTGGTGAACACCCTGGGTGCCGACCGTAGACCGAAGGGGAGGGCTTTGAACTGGTAATGCCGCCCTTGGACCACAAACCTGAGGAATTTTCGGTGCCCCTTCAAGATGGGAATATGGAAGTAGGCATCCTCCAAATCCAACGACGACAGGAAGTCTCCTTCCTCCAGCTGACCCAGGACGTGCTGGAGGGTGACCATCCGGAACTTTTGCGCCTTGATGAACTTGTTCAGACGTCGCAGGTCCAGGATGGGGCGTCATCCCCCGTCTTCTTCACGAGGAAGTATCTCGAGTAGACTCCGGAGCCGCGAAGCCTCTTTGGGACGAGTTCGATGGCGCCCTTCTTGAGCATCGCCTTCACCTCCAGGAGAAGTTGAGGGACGTGAAGTTCTTTCCTGGCCACGGGGGGGACGCGCGGACACTTTCTTTGAAACTCGAGCGCGTGGCCCCGGGCCAAGGCGTCCAGCACCCAACGGTCGGTGGAGATGGACTCCCACACGCTGACGAAGCTCGCCAGCCGGCCTCCCACCGGGGTGCTTCGGTGGGGGCCCGACCCCCCGGCCGGTTCAATCCTGCTTCGACGAGGCTTTAGCGCCTTGTCCTTGGCGACGACGGCGGGGTCCGCCAGGCTTGCCTCGTCCTCTGTAGGCCTCCTGAGATGACGAGCGGGCCGCTTGACGGTAGGAGGAGAAACCGCCGCCGGAACCTTTGGAGGCGCCCTTGCCTCCGCTGCTCCGAAAGGGCGTCCGTCGTTGTTGCAGAACTCCAAGGGCCCGGGCCGTCTCGGTGTCCGCTTTAATGGCCTGAAGGGAATCGTCCACCGTTTTCCCAAACAGGTTGTTCCCATCGAAGGGCATGTCCAGGACTCTGGTCTGAACGTCTTGACGGAAGTCCGTAGCCTTGAGCCATCCACGCCGCCTAAGGCAAACGCCGTTGCCCAACTGGCGGAACCCAGGTCCGAAGCCACCTCACCTTCCTGCAGGATCTCCAGGGCCTCTGCCCTCTTGTCGTCCGGCAAGAAGTCCAGCAGGGGAGCCAGTTTGTACCAGAGCTCCCTGTCATATCGGGCCACGATAGCCAAGGCGTTGGCAGCTTTAATCGTCGTTGCTGCAGACGAGATGACTCTGCGTCCCATAGCGTCCAATTTCTTTCCCTCGCCGTCCGGTGGGGAAGTCGATGTGGAGGCCGCACCCCCCCCCGCTTTTTTCCTGGCCGCCGCGGAGACGACGGAGTCCGGAGTAGGCTGCGCCCGGAGGCACAGGGGGGGCCGTGTCCGGGACCCGGTACTTTTTCTCGTACCGGTCTCTTCTAGCTGGCGTCGTGGACGGGTTCTTGAGGAGGGTGAGGCCCTGATCCCAAATGTCGTCCAATAGAGGCACCGCGAGGACCGTCTTCCTCTTGGCCTCACGCCGCTGATAAAGGAAACCTTCCTTCTTCTTCTCCTCAGGGCAGAGTTGGAAAAGCTCGGATGCCCTGGCGATCATCGAGTGGAACGATCCAATCTCAACGGGCGGAGAAGCCCTGGTGGGAGGCGACGACGGTACATCCTCGTCGTATACCTCGTCGTCCGTACCCGTCGCTGCCGTGTCAGTCCCCGTATCATCCCCTCGGGTGGACGGGGAGGAGGGCTGGAAGGGACGCGACGGCTGAAAAGGAGGTGGAGGGTGGATCCTTCTTTTCTTGGTAGGGGGAACACGAGAAGGTCCCGGTTCTGGGTCCCCCGACGGGAGAGGTTCCGTCGGCAACGGTAGTCTCGTCCTAATCTCAGAGCATAAGGACTGTATAGCCAACAAAATGGCCGCCGAGTTGTCTCGCGGCGCTGGCAGAGGGGAATCCGACGGGCGATCAGGGGCCCCGTCGGTACCCTCGACGATGTCGTTGTCACCTGCGTCGGGATCCATCCCGACGGGCCGGTCTTCTTCCACGCCGAGGCCGTGGCTTAAGACCTCGACCAGCTCCTCCTCCGAGGTTGAGGCCGAATCTACGACGACGCCCTGCCCCCCCTTTTTCTTCCCCACGGGGGATTTCACGGGGGTCCTATCGATGGGCACAAAAGAGGACTCCCTCCGAGGTGGCAGGGAGACTCTGAGCCCCGAGGTCGCCACCACTGGTGTAGCCTCCACAGGCTGAGCCAGGGCCGCTGCGACAGTTTCGATAGAGGGCTTGGCCGGATGGATTAAGGCCTTCACCACCTTAGGTGCGCTCACCGCCTTATCCTTGAGGGGGGGGGACACTGCCTCGCTCCCCCCTCCGCCTTCGAGCTCGACCAGGGCCTCTCCAGGAGCTTCGCCGGGTGCTCGGCCTTCCTCTTACCCGACCCAGAGCGTTGGCTCGTGGTTGATGGTGCCGGGGAGGGTGCGCCCTGCCTGGCGCCCGTAGAGCCCGACCGTTCGGCGCTCCCGGTGCCAGCGGACTCGCGGTGCTTGGCCTTATGTTGGACCCCCGTCGCCGGGGCGTCTTCAAAGGTCTTAGAAGACCGCTCGGATTTCTTCCTCTTCTTCTCGCCGGACGGGCTCTTCCCTTCTAGCCAGTTGGCGAGACGTTGATGGCGGTCCTTCATGGTCCGCTCCGACATGTTGCCGCAAAACGCACAGTTCTTCTCCACGTGCGTCTTGTCCTCATGTAGGCAGTAAAGACAAAAAGAGTGTTCGTCCTCCTTGAAGACGTTCTGCAGTTGGCATCCAGGGCAGACCCTGAACAGCTTTCCGGGCGTCGAGCTTCCCTTCTCCTGGGCCATGGCCGGGCCTGAGAAACTTCTGGAGTCCTCCAAAAGCGTAGCTCGACGAAATCTTCACCCTTGAGGGGCGCAGACGAATCCGAAACGGGTCCCCGTTGATCGGATGGAGAGTCGGTGGAGCTTGAGGCTCTTTTGACCGAAAAAACTAAGTTTTTGAGAAAAAACGTGAAAAAATAGCACTAACGCTCGAGAGCAATAGCAGAGGATCCCAACACATGAACGGGCGGTAAAAATCTGAAGATGGCTGCCAGAGGCGGTGCTTAGGTAGAGGGCAGTCATTGGCTGTGGTCAGTATGACGCAGAGACCAGTGATTGGTTATTACTACGAAAGACAGATCAGAAACTAAACTGATACTGGTTTTTTCTTTACCGAGGATTCCCAGCCTGACGACGGGGAAAATATTCATGAGCATGTGAATCCATGCCAGACCCCATGCTGGAGAATATTGGTGTACAACTAAACAGATATTTTGTATCCGGTGTCTGCGGCCGACACAAACAAACATTCATGAACAGTTGACACGTCTGTTTCGGCCTATGGCAGTTTAACAAGCTATTGCGAACACCAGCCTTCATCAGGACTGGGATTTTCTTTCCAGATTCTTGACATTTTCTGTGGTGTGACTAAAACATAAATCAAATAGAAAAAACGTTGTGTGCGTGTCCGGGAGAACATGTGTATGAAGCTACATTAATAGCTGAGAAGGTGTTCCCAAGGGGAGATTTACCATGCTTCAATTTAGTTGCATGGTCTATCGTTTGATTTGTGAAGATACATACACATCATTGAATTTGTTTTTAAGTGATACAATTTTCTTATGACCTATTCAGTTAACTTAATTTTTAGGAAAGGAAGTAAAGCAATGAAGATATTTTCATATTACTGGTTTGAGGAATACAATTTACAAAATAGAAATATGAAGTCAATGGTTCAACAGATTCATTGCAAAGTGGAACTCTGGTATTAATAATGGTGTATGTGTGGTTAGGATTGTGGGATTCGGCCAAGATTATACTCCATTTACATTTGATACTGTGTGAAGAAAATTAGCAACAGACATGGTGCCATCCATGAATGGCTTAAAAACTGAACAAAATGCTGTGTGATTTAGATGTGTTTTTTTAATTAATAAACAGTAGTGACACTGTAGGGCTCAGGAGTATTACAAAATGTGCTTGTTATTCAGATTTATGTCAACATTTGCAGTGACATAATGGGAATGGACATAACAGCTTTGCTATAACACCATGATGCCTTCCGGTTGACATTCTGTAACACTAGTGTTCCAAGAATAGAAATGCTGATGCAACGTCTTATTTTGAGATCAATAGTGTAGTGTGAAGCACCTATTGTTAGGCAGTCAACATAAATTAATGAGCTGTACATATAACTTATTCTGAATTAGACTATGCTTCGAAGTGGTTTTGTCGTTTTAAAGTCTTTGTAGATACCAATGAACCGAGTATTCGTTTTTGGATCAAGGAATTTTGGGCTAGGCAATGATGTGTGAAGTTGTTTCATCACATTTACAAACCTCACTATGACATACGCCCTGTTGAAGAGCCAAGAGCTTGAAACGCGTGTTGGCGATGGATTGTGATACAGTAGCCTTATTGGTTAGGCACTGTTACAATTGAGAGTCACTGTCCTCAAATCGTACATAATAAATGACGGCACTTCTGGCAACATTTACAGATACGTTTTTTATTACACTTAATATTTTGATACAAATACATTAACCTATATGACAGGGTGCCATCTTGTTATTCCATAGACAGTGCTGTTGCATATGACTTCATGTTGGTCTTATTTTAAAAGCTCATGCTCCATATACAGGCGTTATAATTTCAAACCTGTTAAAGTAGAGGTCTATCACTAGCTCACGAGCCTCCTGAATGAGTTTTGCGCCATGAAGCCACGCTGATTGATTAATGTCAATGCCCATGCACACACCCATGTGTCTGGTTTTCACCCATGATTCTGGTTTTGGCAGGAGACTTGGGGATAGCATGAATGAAACCTTCTAGATCTCAGCCACGACGGCTAGTATTTGCTCCCTTCCATCCTTACTGAGACGTCTGCAAATTAGGTGGTCTCCGCCCATAGATTCGGGTTACATGCAGTCAGAATTGCATCCGCATCCCCTTGTTGGAGGCACTCCATGTCCCTAAGCTTTAGCCATTAAAGCAGACGCAAGTGTCGCAGTGTGTGTCATGGGACTGTGTCAGTTGGGTTTGGTGAAGAGACAGAGCTGCTCATCATGAGGGACTCTGTATTTAGCACTTTGTGACCAGCTGCAGCAGTTGTGGAGATGCCAAGACCCTCATGACCTTATCCTGCAGTGGAGTACTCCGCTTCTTAGCTTTGGCTGTCAGAATTGTTGAAAGTACCTCTATTCCACCAGCGGGGGAACTGCCAACTGGTGCAATAGGAAATCCATAACCCCCAAGCATTCTTTCATGGTAGGCCCATATACAGGAGGGTACCTATCCCAGATTCACTTTAGAGGCATCACCTCCGGGAGGGCTTATCCAGTGTACTGCACCAGGAGCCCAGGTCCACTAAAAGTGGTGGTTAATTCTGCACAAGGTTATGCGGAGGAAAGGATGGTGCCAGAGCAGGAGCCATTATCTTCTGTCCCTAATGAATAGATTGCACAGGATCAGGCTGCACAGTCCCTGAGGGCTGGGAACATGTTCAATGGAGTTCCAGCCCTGCTGGGTAAGGTTGTGCATGCACTGAGCACTGATGTCATGCTGTCCACATCAAGGAAATGGGGAGTAGGAATATCTTGAATTATTGGTTATACAGAGACTTATTTTCAACAACAGCTTAGTAAAATTGGGCATATTCAGAGGAACTCTTAGTCCTCCAAAAGCAGTCCACTTGTGGGTTTACACATTATTCAAGTTCTAATTTCTTCTGAGGTCCTTTCATATATTAACCGCATGTGCCCCCCTCCATGCTGAAAACTAAGCAGTTGATCTGCTTTGCCCACAAAGGCCCATCAAAGGGTTGAAATAAGCCTTGGCAATCCTGGGACAAATTCTTAGTGAGTGTATTGGGTGTTGCTTAAGCACATCCAACCTACATTGGATGCTTGAGCACATCAAGCCCATCACATAACCAACTGCATTGTCTCTGTAAAACTTAGACACTACCAGATCTGCGAGATAGAACACACCACTTATTTTCTGTGTTTCTTTTCTTTCAAACTAGAAAATCAAGGCCCTGCGCACCTAACCTTAAGCACTCCCCTAACCCCTTTGACTTTCCTTATTTACCTCTTCTACTGTATGCTTGCTTGCTTGCCGGCTTCACTTTCTCAAAGTCCCTTTCAACCCACCTCCTAATCTTCCTACCATAGACCAATGTCGGTAAATAAAGGCGTGGGCATAACATGCAATATCCAATCTGGCAATTCTCAGCGCCAGCCCACTATGATGGTACAAATCGCCATGATATAAATAGTTATTTCCAAACAGTTGATCTCTACATTGCTGTTAGGAATGTTTTCTCTTGGAGCAACTTTTCCTCCATATTGTATGGACCACCAAACCTATTATTGCAATTGTCCTGCCCTTTTGCAGTAAAGTGAAGCCATCAGCCTCACTTCACTTGCCTTTTGATCACATGTTATGGGGAACTGACTAGTCCTTCAGAAGTCAATACTGGGAAACTAGGTTTCCTTTAATCTTTTGACTTTGTTGCCTGTTCGGCTAACTTTTTACCATTGCACAATGCATCTTCCAGTGCAGTGCAATGGCATTTCTTTTGTATGACCCTAGACTACACCCCAAGGATTTGTTGGTTACTTTCAGATGTGCCTAAAGACAAACTGGTGGCAACAGTTACTTTTTCAGTACATTTTATTGTTGGCTTTACCGAGTTTGGCTACTAACTGGCCAGTGACCCAAAATGGCCATGCCACAAAGTTTTTCATGTGTTCTTTGGTCATCTTGTTTTCTACCTTCTCAGATGAGGAACATTCTTTTATGATCATGCATTTGCCTGGGAAAGCCTGGCTTTCTGCCGGCTTGTGCAGGCCACGAGACTTGAAAGCCAGAATGTAGGTTGGGACTAGCTGGTCCCAATATACAAACTGTTTCAGTGTGTCTGGAGTGTATGCACGAGTTTCACCAACAGGTGCCCTGAATGGACCACTGCTGGGGGGCTGGGGGGGGGGTGTGTGAGAGGGGAAGATCTTCCAATGGTTGGGCTGAGTTTCTGTGCTCACCCGAGTTTTTCCACAAGGAGTTCTGACACATTCCCCAAAGATCATGCGAGGAACCAAGTATCCTACATAGCAGTGAAGACTTCAAAAGACCCGTGGAGCGATCCTGAGAAGGCCTGGCGACCAACATTTGTTGCAGTCCTGGTGGAGCCCTGTCTGGCTAGTGATCTTAGAAGACCTTCATCAGTGCTTCGACCTGGAGCAGTGGTGGGAACAATTCTCAACTTTTTCTGCTAACTCAACAAGTTGGAGCCTTCAGAAGAGTCCCTGGGCCATCCATTGTACTGTCCAGCTCCAGTTTGGGCTACCGCGGTAGAATAGTCAACGTTCCGTGTTTCGGCTCAGAAATCGAGGGGTTGTCAGTTTGTCCTGCAGGAGTTGTTCCCGCGAAATGTCAGTGTCCTAGCATTGACAGGGCCTGAAATAAAGAATCGACTTAGACCGCAACATCTGTGTCCCCCTTGCTGTCACTGTGCAACAGTGACTGTCCCTGAAACGGTCATTCTTGCATCTCGTCGACCGTCCTGAAGAGTCCTGCGCTGGTGCCTGCTGCATTGTTCATCAAGAAGAGGTTGCACCACACTCCTGTACCAGACCGGAATACTTCTTGCACCTGCAGCTCCTGGGCTTCTTCGACCGGAACCAACAATGGGAAAATGGACCTCAGGCGACCCTCCAGCAACCTTTCCAAATCTGAAGAAAAACCAGAGTGTGGGTGGCAAGTAATACATAACTGCCCCACTATCTCCACCGTGGAAAAGCTTGAACAACTTAAAACATTTACAATGGTTAGGCCTTGCCAAAATGTGTTGCCGAAAGCCCTCAATAAGCTGGGAACAGTCTTATTCATTTGAAAATGTCCTGGAACATACCTCAGATCAACCAGACCCTCCTCCTAACTTTTCCCCACTACCTAGAACTATTGGAAACTTTGTGAACTTTTGGGCATGAGGCCCCATACATTCTTTGGGGTAGACTTTACAAACTAGATCAAATATTCCTTGGGGCTGTTGATGTAAAATATATTTACTTACCTTCCCTTTCAGGTATTGGGGTGACCTAAATGTTTTACACTAACTCACTGTGATTTTACATATGTATTTTACTATTGTGTGATATTACTACCTATTATTGGTCATTTTTCATAGTGTGTACCATGGGCATAAATACATATATAGTATTTTTGTACTTAACGGTCTATAAGTGTAATCCTTGATTGCTCAGTGTTGGACTCATTGTGAAACCCTTACCACACTCACTCACAAGACTTAGCCTTGAACACTCTCCATGCTTTCTTGATTGGTTTGGCTACAGCTCCCAGAGTTGTCCCTGTTCACTATAACTAGGTTGGCATCCTAAACTTTATCTACCAGGCCAGAGTTTAGAAATACAGACTAAAAATTACTAATGGAAATTGTAAAGTTGGAATGGTCATCAGATTGATCTATTTGCCAATACACTCTTTTTGTAACTTGCCAAACAATAAGGACATATATAAAGCACCACCAGATCATTATGTCGTTCCTAAATTGGCCTATGTCTGGATACCCATTTCTTCATATTATTCCATGCATTAATTGGGGGGTTTCTGAGGAGCTCATGGAAGGAGCTAGCTCAGCACACCACAAGACGAAATGGCGAGTTACAACATGTGGATCCGCTGTTGTTCATTTCCATTCCTCAACTACAGGGTTTCTAACTGAGGTATCTTGGTGTAGAGAGAACACATCCATGTAATATACTCCCTCTTCATTTGAATGCACATTTCCACCACCTTGATACTGTCTATACTATATTTCCATGTGTCTGCATTTCTGGTATGACCTATCTTAGAAAAAGTCAAAATATTTGCTTAGTGGTTCTGTGTTCTTATGTAGTTTAAGTTTTCTTCAAAACACCACAATGATCTGGGCATTGTTCAACAAGACACTCTGCTTTACCTATTCAGTCCGAACTGTTGCCTCTTGTATTTACTCTGCTAGTTTCAACATTGGATCTTTGGTCCATTTTTCATGATTTGCTATAATGTAATCTATATTTATAATGTACACATTACCACCCAAATTGCCTCCTATCAAAGAAGTGTTACACCCTCAATCTGTCTTAACTTTTTTAGCATAATAACCAGTATCTGCAGGTTTGACCAACGTTTGATGGATTGCTTAATGCTTTTTATCCCTTGCCTTTGGCTGGGAGGAAAATGATGATTACTTTCTAAGAACAATACACCCGTCAAAACATATTTGTAGGTAATGGAGTCCTTATGATGGGGTGCGGGTAGAATTTGAAGTGTTTGCTTCAACCCATTATATTCTTTGATCGTTGCGTCTCCAGAATAAATCCTTAAATCCTTTTTTTCTCATGAAATTGTGGTTTTCAATCCAGAAATCAAATGGTGTCAGGCATGCTAACTTATCGTACTCAATCCACTCCAGGCTGTTTTGTTCCCCTTATTCTGCAAGTTGTCCTGACCTTCACCTTACCATAAAAAAAAGATGTCTACATCCTCTAGGTCTCCTGTAGTATAGTTGATGGACTCGTAGCCTGCTGCTTAGACCTTGCTCTTGATGACTGAAATTCTTTCTAACCTCGATCTGCAAAGTTTCCACTGGTGCATAATTTTACCAAAAGCTTAATTATCCGTGAAATAAAGTGGTGGCAAACAAATAGCTCTTTTCCATTTGTGTGAAGATGACGCATACAAAAATGACACCAGTGGCAAGGTGCGGGAGTAGATTAAGAGTACAAGCTTAAAAAAACGCTACTTGAAAAATGACTGCATCTTGAAGAATGTTTTTTCTAGCAACCTAGGTGAAGATAAACATGCTGATGAGAAAGGGGATGTAGAGCCAACTAGAGTTCCACATCACAAAACATATTGTACATTATCTCAAATAAGGAGCGGCTCAGAAAGAACAAGAGCACAACCACAAACACAGAGTTTGAAAAAAGAGGCCACATTGACGCACTTTACAATAGAACAAATACAGATAATTATTTTTGTACAAATAAACTGAATATATGTGCATCAATATTTTTTTTATCATTTTGGAATATAAAGGACATTGCCATTGAAAGGAAGCGTTGTTTTAGCACAATAAATGATTTAAATTACAACATATTGAACCATCGAAGGAGAAGGACTCATATGTGGCATATGAAGCCCTGGCAAAACTACTCGGCCTTCCATTTTTACAAGAAATGCTGAAGGATTGTACACTTTACTTTAACCATCACAGGCACAAGCATCATCAAAGGAGTTGTGAATTAAAAACAATATAACTCTGCAACCATAATTCAAACATGTGTTACTAAATGTGTAACAATGCTTTAATTTCAGCGACATACTGCAACAGGTTACTGTCTTGCTCCTTGCAGTTCAACCTAGTCTGCATAAAACCATTACATTGTATTTTTTCCTCCTGCCAAAGCAGCAAAAGGAAAACATCTCAACATGAGACAGATGAGCAGGGGTTCTCAAATACTTAACATCTACTGTGCTCCATATAACATGTAGCATCATCCCCTGCCCAAAAGTGGGAACCTTACAGTCCAGGGTGGCACAGGGGCAAGTCCCACATGGAAGAGGTGGGGCAACAGAGACCTCTAATCCTCACGACTGCTCTGCTCCTCTTGGTTTTGACTTATTTTTCGTGGTGTATTTGAAGCTCTGCAACGGGTTCTGCTTACTGTATAACTGGGAAAGAACAACATACATAAGTATTAAAAAACACATTCCATTGCCCCTCCAACCCCTCACAGCCCCCTCATAACGTATCTGTGCGACTCCCAACCCATCTGTGTTAACCCTACATCACAGGTGCACTCCACAAAGCATCTCAAGGAATCATACATTTTATGGGGGCAGGACTGCAAGTGCTTAAAAACACAGGATGGAGTACTAAATAGGAGGATGTGCAGACATCTTATTTGCAGATGCCCCAGTGACAATGTATATTTGACAGAAACCAATGACTTTGAGCCTCTACAACCCAGTGGACATAAGCCATTCTGAATGCTGCACTCACAGGTGAAGCTATAAAATCCATGGTCAAAACTGAACATGCTTCAAGCTGCACACCATCCAGGATCTGGATTTTTCACAAGACTAATTACCAGACACGCCTAGCTATATGGCCTTAAGAGGGGTAGTTTGGGGCTGCAACTCATGCCTTGATGCTGAAGTCTTCGATTGCCAGTGAAGTCATAACTACCAGATAAATGTCCTTTAGGCATGCATCCTCAACACCAAATCTGTGGTAGCCATCTGGCATTTCCAGTGCGATTGACTAGCTGTTTTCGATGCCCTCTTTGATCAAGATGTGGGTGCTGAAGGTTAGACCGCTGTGGCGAGTCAGGACACAGACGAGGTTCGATCATTTTAAGGATTTTATTCAAGTAAAAAGGGAAAATAAATAACTTCTAGCTATCCCTAAGCTATGGGTTTTCACTACCTAACACGTGCTCGTCAGTCAGCGTTGAGTCTCAAAAGGAAAAACTGGCCTGTCCAACTCTAATATGCTCCATCTCTGCCACTATTCATAATAACCAAGGTGCAGGAGAATGACTCCCTTTTCCTGTATTCTGCTACTCAGAAAAGCGTCTCTTTAATAGTCCATTTGTTAAGTAGTTCTTTGATAAGTTCATGCAATTAAGAAATAGATTTTCCAGCTTTCCAAACGTGTTTTTAACACTTTAGTTTTCCTTTCTGAAATACCTTTTCTCTTGGCTCAATAGCCTCTTTATTACTTCTTGACACAAAGTCCACTTTCTTTCCTGGCTGGGCCACTTAATACTTTTGGCAGACTTCTCAATCTCATATCACTCTCTCTTGGTACTGAGACATTTGTGATTCTTCCAACAAGGATCACCACCTAAATCCCACTCTTCAATGTTACTGGGATGAGTATGCTTGGACCAGTAACGATTGTAATTGGTATTATACTCTTCACTGTCAATGGAACAATTGTGATTATACCAATAAAAACTGTAACTTAATTCTTCCTCTTTAGTATTACTGAGGTGAGTATTATTGTGCAAGTAATTTACACTTGAATTCCGCATCTCCTTATTACTGGGACAAGTAAGATTGTGCCAGTAATGATTCACTCTTGACTTCCTCTCTTTACAACTACGGCAACAAGTAGGATTCAGGTACTCGTTTTATTCGTTGTCCCTCCTGTGTCTCCCACCGTCCCAGTCACCTTCTCTCTGTGGGTTTGGAAGTCCTGCTTGCAGGATGGGAAACTCTCCTCTTTCCATCAAGATGGTCTCTGCCTTCGTTCTAACTCGCTCGGTTCCTCGGCATCCGCTGTGAGGTACCGTAGTGGTCTTAGCATAGTTGGCAGATTGCATAGTCCACCCCTTCTGGCTCATGCCACTACTCACAAATTGTTTTTTTTAGGGTTTCCGTCCCCTGGTATTCTCCTGCTTCCAGCTCTTCTTATGCTTCCCTCAAATGCCTGCCAGTTGCCTCCTTGGCATGCAGGACTTCCCGGGTTGTGACCGGTTCCCACTGCAAAGCTGGTTTGAAACTCCTGGCTTCTCTCCTCCAGGATAACGTTTCTTCTTCTCTTTTTAGGACACATAGCTGGGCCCTCCCCAGCAGAGGATTATAGTACGCTTTCCTTTTCACTTGAGTGCTCTGTATTATTCAATCCCTCTTCTTCTTCACAGTATTGTCAGTTCCGGAGACTTGAGTGTTCTGCATCACATGCTCGCTCTAATCTTTTTCACAGTATTATTAAAATACATGTCCTCAGGTTGAACCACAGTTTTTATGGCACAGTAACAAACAGTGGTTTGATCTTCTTGGGCTTTCTGAAGCCTCAGTGTTATTGGTGGTTTGAGATAGTAACTCAGAGCTCCTTGGCGCAACAGGAGTCCTTGTCCCCAAGGTGAGCGAGGGAGGAGAGCGAGCCACTCCTGAGAAATGCTGCTGGTCTCTACCCCTAGGAGGGTATCACATAGCGGGTTCACCTCTCTAGCCTCAAAGGGAAAGGCTTCCCCTAGGGATAAGTGACAATCCAGAGATTCATCACACCACCCACTGAGAGACACCACCGTTAAGCATCCACCACGGCTCTAGATATTACAGTAAAGTACTAGGCTGAACAGTGCAAGACCCTAAATGAAGCAAATGGGATATTCAGATTCTAACGAACATTCAACCAAAATTGTTCTCACCCATGCCTGCAACTTCCTAACTATTGCTTGTCCCTTTCACCTCTCCCCCCATCCTCAATTTACTTGACCCATCTGTAGCCTTCAACATGGTGACCCATTCTCCCAAACTCTTTCTTCCCTTAGTTTCAAGGACATTACTTCATTCACTGACCTATCTGACTGTGCCTTCTCATGGAAATCCATAACCATATCCCTCCCTGTAAGCGTCACCCATAGATCCTTCCTAGGCCCACTCCGATACACACTCTCTACACTCTCGCCCTTGGGAAGCGAATTTCCTCCCCAGTATCAAATATCTCTTCATTGATGATACCCAATTCATCTTCTCCTTCACCTCTGCCATCTCCAAAGAAATACCCAACTGCCGGTTCCATGCGTTAATATCGCCGTACAAAAATATCGCCATACAAAAATATCACCATATTTTTGCGGCAATATTAAGGCATGGAACCTGCAGGGGACAGCCCCTGCACAATTTGTAAAGGAGCGGGGAACACCCCCGTTCCCAAAAATTATCCCCCCCCAGAAATATCACCTATAGCCGTTCCAGACGACCATATATAAGGCGATATTTTTGGTGGCGATAATATGTAGTGATACCAAACTGCCTTCCTGCCATCTGCCACTGATTGGCTCTACACTGCCTGATCCCAAACCTAACAAGGGGAGAAGTCATTTTTCACTTAGCCTCCAACGCTAACCCCAATATCCCTTTTCCTCAGGACATCCTCCCCCATGACTTCAAACCATGTGATTCACCTTCATAACAAAATGAAACATTTACAGTTAATCACAGCCACTGCCACAGCAGCTAGCATCAACCTTCTAGTAAGACAAATCGGCCCACACCTCACAACACTCAAACTCTGATCTTTATCATAGTTCAAACAAAAAAGTGAGAGCTGGAAGGTTTATAAGTAATCTTATCTCTGGAGAAGCTCTGTTCAACACTCCAGACAATTGTTGCTCTGCCTGCCAAGCCATTACAAGACCATATGTATATTAGGCTTGAATCCACCCCAAAAGAGGCAGTCCAGGCAGAACTGCTAGGTCACATCCCCTCTGCACGACACCACAAGCACCCCCTTTCTGTAATGGCTTGGCAGGTTGGAGAACAATGGTCTTGAGTGTTGCTCAGAGCAATTGCCAAAAGTTAAGACTAAGTCTAAAGTTTCCAGCTATCCACTTTTCTTATGGTTTACTCACCTTCAGTGGGACAGATATGCCCAGACATGGGTCTCAAGCTTGTGGGATTAGAGAACAAGGCTACTCCTCACTGATTATTCACAATGACGACGAAACAAGTCTGGTGCTTCTTGTGAAGAAGGTATTTGACCTAGCAGTTCAGGAAGGACTGCCTCCTTTGGGGTGGGAGCAATCCTCATTTGCATGTGGTCATTTTGCCCTTTCTGTGATGGCTTGGCAGGCTGAAGAACGATAGTCTGGAGGGTTGCCCAGAACATTTGCGAGACACTAAGATTAATTCAAAACCTTTCAGCCACCAGCTCTTGTTTTGCTTTATCATAGTCCTCAGCAGATTGAGCTACTGCACACGTCTACTCCTTGGTGTTCCCCTCTACTGTCCTTTGCTCTCAACAAAAAGTTATTAACTTTGTTGTTAGGCAAGATTGTATGCAGTACCCTTTGGGTGCACTAAAACAACCCGGACCTCCTGGCAATAGGAATACAACCTTCGGTACAAATCTGTACTACAGAGGTTGGTAGTGTGGTTGAGTAGCCAGGCTTATCTCAAGAGGGGACAATGTGAGCTCTAGGGGAGTTCCACAGAGATTCACAGTGACCAGTATCCAAATAAACACTTACACACAAGGTTTCTTGATTAAATAATTATTAATTTATCAGAGTAAACCTTCTTCAGAAAGGAGCATTATAAAGCAGCACACAAATACACTTCCAAAATACACACTCTTAGTTCTCTAAATCAGCAATTACCCATTTGGGATGGCACGCAGACACATCCTACACCCTCAGATGACTTCAATAGTTAGGGGGCTGTTGACATTAATATCTCACTGTTGCATTTAGAATATTCGAGAGGAGTGTCAAAGAAAATGGGGGTTCAGAATGAAACGAGTATTCACACAATTCTTAACCAGGTAAGTACTTTCAATTACCCCCCTAATGCAAGGTCAGTTAACCCTTTCCTGGAAGGAAGGCAAAACACATAAGCAGAAGAGAGAAGAGTCATTCAGAGAGCCAGGCCAGCCATTGTTAAGTTAGCAAAAAGTCAAGGTGAGCTGAAGCACTTCTTGCAGGTAAGTAGAAAGTCTTTCACAATGTTTAAAAATGTCTTTGTAGAATAGAAGAAATCAAAGTAGGGCAATAAGCTGATTAGGCTTGTGAAGTAAAGAAATTGCAAGCAACTCTACAAGAGCAACCAAGACAAGTCTCCAAAGAGGACAGGCAAGATGGCACAACAAGAGGTAAATTCTATCAGACTTTGCAGTACCTTTAGGTTGAAGAAAAGTGCAGCAGATGACTTTGGTTCCTTTGCAGCTCTGCAGATCCTGGGGTTCCTGGGCCGCAGTCGTGGGGACAAGAGGGAGGACTTCTGGGGACTCCTGCACTGCAATGGGACGGTCACTGACCGCAAACGGCAATCTTCAAACAAGTGGCTCTTCAGTGTTTCAGCTCCTTGCGTCTACCCCAAAAAGCAACACCGCGGTTCCTGGTTGTTGAGATGGGCTTTCCTTGCATCTGGGGTCCCACACTGTTGAGGGAGCTCAGGCTCAGTCAGTTCTGCTTCCTGAGAGTCCGGAGGACCTTCCCGAGTTCTTGGCCAGCTTCAAAGCAACGCACACAATCTGGTGTTCCTCTCCCTGGCTATTCGGTTCCAGCAGCGACTGCAGTGGAAATTCAACTAGCTTCGAGAGGGTGTCCAGGTGGCTAACTCTTGGAGTCGATTGGTCCCACCAACTCAAAGGGAGAAGTCGTCCTTGCAGGGGCTTCTCTGTCAATACGAATTTTGAGTTTCTGCACAGCAGCAAGGCTTCACCGGGCAAACCAACGGTCTAGGAGTTGCAGCAGGCGTCCTCTTCAAGTTCTTCTTCGGATTCCTTCGCCCAGTGGTCGACTCTGCCTTCCAAGCCAAAAAGCCTTGCCTTTTATGCAGGTTTTTGCCATTCATTCCAGCCTAGCTGTCAGTCACCCAGTAGGGTGGCTGTCCTTGCCGGACAGCCAGCTGGCCAATCACCTAAGAGTCTCCTAGGTAACTAAGCACAGGGAGTTTTGGGCACATCCCTTGCTTCCTGCCCCCGCCAGACACCCTGGAGCCAGGAGGCTTGCTTCACTTGTGAATCCCGCCAAAGGCAAAATGAACAAAGGGACCAAACCTGGTTTGGTTCGCAGAGTAAACCTCAAGAAGGAACTTTCCACAAAGAAATGGCAAAAAAAGAAGACCAGGGCCATTTTGACAAAAATGGCACCCTTGGGTGCTTTACTGCAGCTGCGAAAGCAGCCCGCAGTAAATGCACACCAGAGTAGCTCAAAATAAACTACTGCCACCAGCCATTCATTGAGGAAAGAGTAACAAAAATGTTACATGAGAAACTAGACAAAGGGGATACCAAGTAACACCTCCAGCACCCTATTGTAAGATAGCGTGTGCTGGGTATAGAAAGTTACACATGTAAGTAAATTCAATTTCACTTCACTGCTCTTGGAAACAGGAGTTTATCCAAGAGAAGGTATTTAAACCTTTGGGAAATCTGAAAGACTTCCCTGTGCCACTGCACTGAAGGTGCTGTGTGACAATGTAAAAGAGGATGCCTATGGAGTTTGTCAGACTCCACAACCAAAACAAACAGAGTTCAAAACCACATTAAAATACATGAGTGGGAAGAAGGGTCTCAATTCTACAGGTTAAAAAATTCAAGTCCTCAAAAATCCAGCAAAGTTGCTGGGGGTCTCCAAGGTACAGAGTAATTAGCACATTTCTGAGAATACTCCCTAACATGTGCCATAAATGTACTTTTTAACCTAGCCAGATCCTGCCCCACCTCAACCTGCAGTAACCTCACTGTATGGCTCTCCAAGCAAAGAATACTCTTCAAATTCTTGCTACTCTTTAAATTCATCCATGGCCTTCATCAAATCCATTATCCACTCCACTGGAATGCGCTCCCACTGGCTATCAAAGTTATTTTATATGGAGGACTGCTCCAAACTAGGCTCTCACTCAAATTGCAAGTGAGTGAACAAGCCCCTACTTGAAACCCCACCTTCCCTTCTACATTAGCCTCCCAAACCATCCCTTCTACTAACGTCCCATATGATAATACAAACGTAAATTGTAGTTATGTAAATACTGACACTAATTTCTGAATGCTATATTATTATTGTTCCATTCTCGGTTTGCGTTTCATTATTACACATTAACCACCAGGTCTCTTTCATCCACTGTACAAATGATTTTTGTAAAATCACGCCTCCTGCCTCTGCCTTCTGTAACTGTATACTCTGCACTGGATTTTTGTTCACAATGACATCTTGACTTTTACTAAATGCAATGAATAGTATCCTACAACTGAATCTTTAACACCCCACACACCCTAATTATACAAACATAAGAAAAAGAGCTTATAGCTGCAGCGAAGGGGCACTCATTGGTAATGGGATATGGACCCTCTGCTGGTGTTCCTTTAGAAGACCACCATCTAAGAATATTCATAAGGCAGTATGCTTTTTGCAAAACGTAGGGCTACCCTTTGGTGTCAATCAGAATCTTGCTGGTAGGTCGCTACCCAAGATTCAGAGCAAGAGGTCTACTATAAGGGCATGTTTGCCTTGAGCGATGGGGATTGCAGTGGAGGGTATCTCCATTTAGAGAAAAGGCTCTTTGATGGTCACTAATAAAAGGGGCATGAAGCTGGGCAACACCAATTACCCCAATAGATGTGTAGATATTTCATACATTAGCTCCAGTTGCTCAAAATGACCCTTCCTCCCGGTACCCACCTGCCCCCCAACTAATCTGAGCCATCTACCCAGATACCGACCTTGACATTCTTCTTGAATTGACTGCCTGTAGCTCCTGGCTTTCTCCGTCTCCTCTTTTGGATCATTGGATTGGCAATGCCACGCAGTGTTGGTGGAACTAAGAATAAAGGAGAGGATTGTGAAATGATTATTGGAAGTTAAATTTGTGGTTGCTCCAAAGTTGAGCTTTTAGGCTATCGCACATACATGTTTAAGAACGTTCGTACCATGCGGCAGGGAGGAAATGTTACTTGTAGTACTGTGTGTGGGATGAAGGACCACTTCACTAGGGAAAACACTATAAATGTAATAATTGCCCTTAATTATAAACAAAAGTGTCTGGCTTCATTCTTACTTTTTTTCAACAATACAAGAAATACCACTTTTAGGCAGCCAGGATGTTTCAGGTTGCAGATTAGTTCTCTTGAATGTATCGCAACACAGGGCTGTGAGGATCCATAAGAACTGAGCATAAAGCACAACTAAAAAGAGTCTATAGAGCCTAGGAGAGAGAGCTGTTTTGCAGAAGGATGGTAATTCTACTTCAGGAGAAAACATTTTGCTTGACGGAATACAACTTCTCTTTTCCAAAGGAGACACTCTCTACCCCTCGTCTGTTGGTATTAATCCTTTTAATAGCAGTGTGGCTGCAGTTGGACCTGCTGCCCTTAACAGACACATGGCATTACCATTCCTCGAGCATAGGCCTTGGCCAGACCCCATGACATCTTTTTTATTTGGGGCAGCCCTCCACACACCCTTTTCTGTCCTCACTCCATATAACCCATATATTACCCTGCCTCAATACCACAAACACATCCTGAACTTACCTCAGTCAAATGCAGAGGAAGGCCCAACAGCAAAAAATGCAGTTAACTGATGTGGCTAAATGGGCAGATACCCATAATTCACTGTCTCAGTCAAGCACCTTCTACAGCGGACAGATTTATTGCACCAGGAGGAAAAATATTCCAGTTGGCACTTTATTGTTGATATGAGTATCTTTTACACTGCATGCACATGTGTGGTCTCTGTGATACTTGTGGATGGGTCATGTTAGGTAGATTTTCCTCCTTGAGTCAAATTCGCACCACTTTGTGAGACCCCCTGCATTGTATCTAGACACTGGGGCCGACTGGGAGCCAAAAGAGACCCTGGAAAAAATGTCCAAAGTGGCCCCATATTACACATTTTCAGCAAGTCCAATCCTTCGCCTATGGGGAAATTTGGAAATGCAACACAAAAGAGGCCGAGCGTGCTGAGGTCTACCAGGAAATCTACAGAGTTCCCTATAGGCCAGTACGCCCCTGTGTGGACTATTGGATTTTTGGACTGATGCTCCTGAGTGGGAACCCTTTTCCACACTCACTAAATTTTTTAACCTGACATTGGGATCACTTTTTGATACTTTTTAAGGGAGTTACGCTTTCCTCCATGTTTTCTGGTATCTATCATTTTTGCAGCACATAACACTTTCTATGTTGCTGGGCAGCTCCTTGACCTTCCCTTATTATTCTACCTGTGCTAACACAGGGCAGGGGGACACTTTGCCCCACCTGTATTTTATTTTCAGCACACCTCTACTACTGTAAGTAGAGTGTGGAGCGGAAACATTGTATCCCTTTTCACACTTCACCAGTAACTTTTAGTTACTGATCCAAGTTCATCTGACAGAAGGTGGCAGTGTACCTTTTTGCATGACATCGTGTGGTCTTTTGTCACAGGCTGCCATCGCCGCTGCGGTGACACCAAGGTCACCATTTACCTAAAACGGTAGCTATACCTTTCAAAGCCCTGTTCTTGATGACATGGTCTTTGAGCCTTCTTCTACCTGACTGGGTGGGGGTGGTCTTCATGGGTCTTTTGTCTTTGGCAGGCTTCCCTTGAAAAGCCAGCTGGTAACTCTGAGTGCCTGAAAGGACTGGAAGTGGGGGAGGTGACCGAAACTCCTCTGGTCTTTGTCCTGCAGTGTGCCTGCCTGGAACCAGATTGTGCTGGGAGGCTGGCTGTCCCTGGATAGCCATAGCCCAATTTCGAATTAATGCATGTCTGGTGATAGGTGGGCTCAGCCAGTTTTACTGCATAAAAGACGATGGTCCTGGAGCAGAAACTCAGAGTCGAACACTGGAACTGAAGATCCGAAGGAGAAGGACATCCGCAGCCACTTCCAGCGACCGCCAGAGCCCTTTGAGTAACCGCTGCAGACCCAAGCTCAACTTCTATGCGGCAGGTGTTAGGGGAGTTTTCTTAAGTCTACCAGTTTTTAAAACTATCTATAAAGTCTACCAGACTGTATACAACTATCCCTTGGAATAGACAGCCCTTACTTCTAGTATATGTCTGTACCACTCAGACCACTCAAATGTTTGGTAATATGGCAGAGCAGCCAGGCTGATTTTAGGAGGGAGATGTGAGTTGAGGGTAAGTACAGTGAACTCAGTAAATACATAGGGACAAAGAAACTGTTGTATAGTTATAGTAAAATAGTTTTTTTTTTATATACACAAGGAAAAAGTTGCTTTCAGGTAAGTAGGTACTATTTCAAACTAATAAACACAACAGAAAACCAATGCAATACCTCAGGTGAGTAAATCATAAGTTAAGATGTGTACAATGAATTAACATAGTTCAAGGTAAGTACAATTACTTGTTAATGCAACTCAGAAAAGGTTCTGTTGTAGACATAAAAAGGGTTATTCAACACCAACGATAGCAAGTCAGTACTTTAAAATCCTTGTAATACTTTTCAGAGGCCTTATGGCTTTAGCTGTCCATCCCCATCTAGGAATGAGTTCTTCAAAGTCAGATTGGAGGTAAAGCAGATATGGCACAGGAAAGGTTCCAGAGGTTTCTTAAATTACAAGTAAGTAGAATGCTTTTGTGGGTCAAAAAGGTTTCAGGGACCTTGGGAAAGGCTCCCAATGGGCCACAAGCTGAAGGGCAAATGGTATGGGCGAACAGCTGAACAAGCACTCCAGCAGCAAAGGAGCAACAGAATGAGTTGAGGTAATTACTACTACGAGTCCCACAGTATCCGAGGAGTTTTGACGATGCAGCTGGATTATTTCACAGTGTAACTGCGGTGGACCCAGTCTCCTGCTCCTTGGTCATGGTGATGAAAGAAGGGACTCTGTAAGGGATGTTGCAGCAGCAGTCGAGAGAAAGAACTCACCGCAAAGATTTAGCACCTTTTCACAGGCTCCAAGGGCGAACGGTTCTCATCTGAACGATTCAACTCGCTTACTCGCCCCTTGATTCTGGTGAGGGGACTTTGAGGAAAGGATTCTAGCTTCTGGAGGTCAGGAAAGGAGCCCACCAAAGATTTGGGAGAATTTGTTAACGGGAAGACGATGCATTGCAAAGTGGTCACAGGGTATTGGCAGTTCGCAGTCCAGAAGGTCACAGCATGTCATGGGAAGGCTCCTTTTGCAGGTCGTCTTAGGACCGATTATGCCCACCAGTCCAAGGGTCGAAGGGAGAAAGTCGTCCTCCTTGGAGCTTCCCTGTCAATTCGAAAACGGGGACAAAACACCAGCTGTACCTCACTGGTCACTGGAAGATGCTGCATGCATGTCTGGTCATCATCTTCGGTTCCTCTGTTCCAATGGTCAACTTGTCTTTTGCCTCTGGATCACATTCAAAATTGGTGGGAGTGGCTGTCCTTTCAGGAAAGTCAACCTCCCAGTTGGAACTGGTTCCAGACAGGCAAAGACAAAGAACAGTGTCGTTTCGGACTCCTACCCTGCTTAATGTCCTCACAGACACAATGGAGCCTCGGCGGGCTACAGAAAGGGTTCCAACTGAAGACAAGAGTCAAACTAGGGCCTCCCCATGCAGGATGGCAGAAGAAGGACCTAGAAAGACCAAGCACATGTAAAATGGCAATAAAAGAAAGAAGCCACCCTTTAAGGTCAATGGTGAACCTTCTCTGAGTAACCGCTGAGTAACCGCAGCTGTGGAGACAGCCTGTGGGCGAAATGCACACAAGTCAGTAGAACACGTCCACTGATCCCAGTCATAATTGTATGCTCGTCTCTGTAAGGAACAAGTTACTTACCTGTAACTGTTGTTCTCCAGCATGGGTCTGGCATGGATTCACATGCTCATGAATATTCCCCGTCGTCAGGCTGGGAATCCTCGGTAAAGAAAAAAACCAGTATCAGTTTCGTTTCTGATCTGTCTTTCGTAGTAATAACCAATCACTGGTCTCTGCGTCATACTGACCACAGCCAATGACTGCCCTCTACCTAAGCACCTCCTCCGGCAGCCATCTTCAGATTTGGAAGCACGTGAAGTGGCAGTATGACCAAGTGAAGAGCCGCAGAGGGGTAGGCGGGAGGGTTCGCATGTGAATCCATGCCAGACCCATGCTGGAGAACAACAGTTACAGGTAAGTAACTTGTTCCTTCTCCAGCATGGGGTCTGGCATGGATTCACATGCTCATGAATAAAGAATACATAGCAGTACACACATGCACAACCACGGGAGGTGGCAAAGGCTCAACATTAAGCATCACATTAACTCAACATTAAGCATCTTACCTCCTCACCAGGCTCACCTCAGGCGAACAGGTTGCGCAGCACTGCTTGGCCGACCCTGGACTCCTCCCTGGAATCCCGGTCGACGCAGTAGAATTTCGTGAAGGTGTGCGTCGACCTCCACGTAGCAGCCCTGCATATGTCCAGCAGGGGCACACCAGATAGGAACGCCGTGGTAGCTGCGATCGCTCTGGTGGAATGGGCTCTCGGACGGCCAGGCAGCGGTCGGTTTGCCAACCGGTGACAGTACATGATACAGCCGGAGAGCCATCTGGAGATGGAAGCCTTCGAGAGAGCCTTCCCCTGATTGACAGGTCCAAAGTTCACAAAGAGTTGTGACGTCTTCCGAAAACCTTTCGTGCGGTCCACGTAGAACTTCAGCGCTCTAGCTACATCCAGCGAGTGCAAAGTCCTCTCAGCCGGCGACGAAGGCGACGGGAAGAACACAGGTAACACCAAGGGTTCGTTGAGATGGAAGTCCGACGGTACCTTGGGCATGAAGGAGGGGTGCGTCCTGAGCACTACCCTCGTGTCGTGGAAAGTCAAGTACGGGGCCTTGCAGGAAAGGGCCTGGATCTCTCCCACTCGTCGTGCGGAGGTGATGGCCACGAGAAAAGCTGTTTTCCACGATAGAAACTTCAACGGGGCCGAGTGCAGAGGCTCGAACGGAGGTCCCATGAGCTTGGTCAGCACCACGTTGAGCTCCCACGCCGGGGCCGGAGCCTTCACCGGCGGGAACGATCTGAACAGTCCCTTCATGAACTCTTTCACCAGACGATGAGACCACAAGGACGTCCGGCCCGTGGTTCTGGTGTATCGGGAGATCGCAGCAAGATGAATCTTGATGGACGCGTGTGCCAGACCAGCTTTGGCCAGCGTCAGCAGGTACGGCAGTACTTGGGGAGCCGTAATCCGTAGAGGGTTAATCTTCTGTGCGTGGCACCAGAACGAGAACCTCTTCCATTTGTGTCCGTAGCATTTAAGAGTCGAGGACGCCCTGGCCTTTGCAAGAACCTCTCTGCAATCGGCCGGTATGTCGTATCCTCCAAACTCTAGCGCTGCAGGAGCCAGGCCTGCAAGTTCAGCGACTTCGGGTCGTGGTGGAGGATGGCGCCTCCTTCCCTGGAGAGTAGATCCGCGTCCGCCGGCAGCTTGATTGGCGGGGACGCTGACAAGTCCAGAAGGTCCGGGAACCATATCTGCCTCGGCCACGCAGGTGCGACGAGGATCATCCTGCACCGTGACCTCTTGAGCTGGTTGACGAGCCGGATTAGCAGAGGCAAGGGAGGGAACGCGAAGAGGAACAGGCCCTCCCAGGGGAACGAGAAAGCATCGCCCATGCTCCTCGTCTGGGGAAACCTGCTGGCGAACCTCCGGCACTTGGTGTTCGTCGCCGTCGCGAACAGGTCGATCTGGGGTGTGCCCCACCGTCGGAAGAGGCGATCCACCAGATCCTGCCGTAGTTCCCACTCGTGGCACGAGCGCAGCTCCCTGCTGAGTGAGTCGGCGATGGTGTTTTTTATCCCTGCCAGATGAAACGGCACCAGAAGAATCCCTTGGGCGACGGCCCAATGCCACAGGTCCTGCGCCTCCTTGGACAGCGCTGGGGACCTGGTTCCGCCTTGTTTCCTGATGTAAAACATGGTGGTGGTGTTGTCGGTGAAGATCCTCACCACCTTGCCCTTGAGGGACGGAAGGAAGGACCTGAGGGCCCAAAACACTGCACGGAGCTCCAGGACGTTGATATGCAGGGACTTCTCCGTCGGGAGCCAGAGTCCCCTTGCGTGCAGATTTTCGGTGTGCGCTCCCCACCCTTCTAGGGAGGCATCCGTGGTCACAGTCACCTGGTGGGCTGGGGTCTGGAAGTCCATGCCCGCCGTCAGATGCGCGCGGGTGCCCCACCACCGTATCGCTCGTCGGAAACTCTCGTCGAGCTTGATCCTTTCCTCGAAGCTGCCCGTCGTCTGGATCCAGCGCGCATCCAGGAATTCTTGCAACGGGCGCATCCGGAGCCTGCACATGGGAATGAGGTAGATGCAGGAAGACATCATCCCGAGGAGGGACTTGATGGACCTCACTTTGGCCGCGTCGGCCACCAACATCCGTTGCACCTTGCCCAAGATGGTCCTGGTCCTCTCCTCCGACGGGGAGGCCAGAAGGGACACTGTGTCGAGCCTCGCTCCCAGAAACAGTGCGACTTGCGCGGGCACCAGGTGGGATTTGGCGTAGTTCACGGAGAATCCCAGGTCCGTGAGGAGTTGGACGGTCCTTGCCGTGTGGACCACGGCGAGCTCCCTCGTCTTGGCGCGGATGAGCCAGTCGTCCAGGTAGGGGTAGACGTGGATCCCCTCGCGGCGCAGCTGCGCCGCCACCGGTGCGAGGCACTTGGTGAAAACCCTGGGTGCCGACCGTAGTCCGAAGGGAAGGGCTTTGAACTGGTAATGACGCCCTTGGACCACGAATCTGAGGAATTTTCGGTGCCCCTTTAGGATGGGAATGTGGAAGTAGGCATCCTCCAAATCCAACGACGATAGGAAGTCTCCTTCCTCCAGCTGACCCAGGACGTGCTGGAGGGTGACCATCCGGAACTTCTGCGCATTGATGAACTTGTTCAGACGTCGCAGGTCCAGGATGGGGCGCCATCCTCCCGTCTTCTTCTTCACGAGGAAGTATCGCGAGTAGACTCCGGAGCCCCGAAGCCTCTTTGGGACGAGTTCGATGGCGCCCTTTCTGAGCATCGCCTTTACCTCCAGGAGAAGTTGAGGGACGTGAAGTTCTTTCCTGGCCACGGGGGGGACGCGCGGGCACCTTTTTTGAAATTCGAGCGCGTGGCCCCGGGCCAGGGCGTCCAGCACCCAACGGTCGGTGGAGATGGACTCCCACACGCTGACGAAGCCCGCCAGCCGGCCTCCCACCGGGGTGCTTCGGTGGGGGCCCGACCCCACGGCCGGTTCAATCCTGCTTGGACGCGGCCTTGCCGCCTTGACCTCCTTGGCGACGACGGCGGGGTCCGCTAGACTTGCCTCATCCTCTGTAGGCCTCTTGCGACGACGAGCGGGCCGCTTGACGGTAGGAAGCGAAACCGCCGCCGGAACCTTTGGAGGCGCCCTTGCCTCCGCCGCTCCGAAAGGGCGTCCGTCGTTGCTGCAGTACTCCAAGGGCCCGGGCCGTCTCAGTATCCGCCTTGATGGCCTGAAGGGAATCGTCCACTGTCTTCCCAAACAGGTTGTTCCCGTCGAAGGGCATGTCCAGGACTCTGGTCTGGACGTCCTGCCGAAAGTCCGTAGCTTTGAGCCATCCACGACGTCGAAGGCAAACGCCGTTGCCCAGCTGGCGGAACCCAGTGTCGGCGATGTCCGTCGCCACGGTGATGGCGTGGTCCGAAGCCACCTCACCTTCCTGCAGGATCTCAAGGGCCTCCGCCCTCTTGTCGTCCGGCAGAAAATCCAGCAGGGGAGCTATCTTGTACCAGAGCTCCCTGTCGTAGCGGGCCACGATAGCCAAGGCGTTGGCCGCTTTAATCGTCGTCGCTGCCGACGAGATGACTCTACGTCCCATAGCATCCAATTTCTTTCCCTCGCCGTCCGGCGGGGAAGTCGACGTGGAGGCCGCACCCCCCCCCGCTTTCTTCCTGGCTGCCGCGGAGACGACGGAGTCCGGGGTAGGCTGCGCCCGGAGGCATAGGGGAGCCGTGTCCGGGACCCGGTACTTTTTCTCGTACCGGTCTCTTCTCGCTGGCGTCGTGGAAGGGTTCTTGAGGAGGGAAAGGCCCTCATCCCAAATGTCGTCCAACAGAGGCACTGCGAGGACCGTCTTCCTCTTGGCCTCGCGCCGCTGGTAAAGGAAGCCTTCCTTTTTCTTCTCCTCAGGGCAGAGTTGGAAAAGCTCGGATGCCCTGGCGATCATTGAGTGGAACGATCCAATCTCGTCGGGCGGAGAAGCCCTGGTGGGAGGCGACGACGGAAAATCCTCGTCGTATGCCTCGTCGTCCGTACCCGTCGCTGCCGTGTCAGTCCCTGTATCATCCCCTCGGGTGGACGGGGAGGAGGGCTGGACGGGGCGCGACGGTTGAAAAGGAGGTGGTGGATGGATCCTTCTTTTCTTGGTAGGGGGAACACCAGAAGGTCCCGGTTCTGGATCCCCCGACGGGAGAGGTTCCTCCGTCGGTAACGGTAGCCTCGTCCTTATCTCGGAGCATAAGGACTGTATAGCCAACAAAATGGCCGCCGAGTTGTCTTGCGGCGCTGGCAGAGGGGAATCCGACGGGCGAGCAGGGGCCCCGTCGGTATCCTCGACGATGTCGTCGTCGTCACCTGCGTCGGGGTCCATTCCGACGGGCTGGCCTTCTTCCACGCCTAGGCCGTGGCTTAAGACCTCGATCAGTTCCTCTTCTGAGGTTGAGGCCGAATCTACGACGACGCCCTGCCCCCCCTTCTTCTTCCCCACGGAGGGTTTCACGGGGGTCCTATCGATGGGCACAAAGGAAGACTCCCTCCGAGGAGGCAGGGAGATTCTGGGCCCTGAGGTCGCCACCACTGGTGCAGCCACCACAGGCTGAGCCAGGGCCGCCGCGACCGTTTCGATAGAGGGCTTGGTCGGATGGATCAAGGCCTTCACCACCTTAGGTGCGCTCACCGCCTTATCCTTGAGGGAGGGGGCACTGCCACGCTCCTCCTCTGCCTTAGAGCTCGACCGGGGCCTCTCCAGGAGCTTCGCCGGGTGCTCGGCCTTCCTCTTACCCGACCCAGAGCGTTGGCTCGTGGTCGATGGTGCCGGGGAGGGTGCGCCCTGCCTGGCGCCCGTAGAGCCCGACCGTTCGGCGCTCCCGGTGCCAGCGGACTCGCGGTGCTTGGCCTTATGTTGGGCCCCCGTCGCCGGGGCGCCCTCAAAGGTCTTAGAAGACCGCTCGGATTTCTTCTTCTTCTCGCCAGACGGGCTCTTACCCTCCAGCCAGTTGGCGAGACGTTGATGGCGGTCCTTCATGGTCCGTTCCGACATGTTGCCGCAAAACGCACAGTCCTTCTCCACGTGCGTCTTGTCCTCATGAAGGCAGTAAAGGCAGAAAGAGTGTTCGTCCTCCTTGAAGACGTTCTGCAGCTGGCATCCAGGGCAGACCCTGAACAGCTTTCCGGGCGTCGAGCTTCCCTTCTCCTGGGCCATCTCCGAGATCGGGCCTGAGAAGCTTCTGGAGTCCTCCGAAGTGTAGCTCGACGAAATCTTCACCCTTGAGGGGCACAGATGAATCCGACACGGGTCCCCGCAGATCGGATGTAGGATCGGTGGAGCTTGAGGCTCTTTTGACCGAAAGAATCGAAGTTTTTTGTGAAAAAGCGCGAAAAATAGCACTAACGCTCGAGAGCAATAGCACGAGGATCCCAACACATGAGCGTGCGGTAAAAATCTGAAGATGGCTGCCGGAGGAGGTGCTTAGGTAGAGGGCAGTCATTGGCTGTGGTCAGTATGACGCAGAGACCAGTGATTGGTTATTACTACGAAAGACAGATCAGAAACGAAACTGATACTGGTTTTTTTCTTTACCGAGGATTCCCAGCCTGACGACGGGGAATATTCATGAGCATGTGAATCCATGCCAGACCCCATGCTGGAGAACATAAATTTTACAGGAGCAGTGACAAAGGGGCTCAGCACTCACAAAAGAAAAAGATATGGATAAAAAGTAACCTAACCTTGAGAACAGTAGTTCTAAAGGAAATAAAAATATAAAAAGTAAAGCCCAAAGGGCTCCCGGCAACACTGCACAAAGGGTGCAGTGTGCTGAAAAAGTTAAACACAGATACTTTAAAAAGTATGGAGGAAACCAAGACTCTAGAATAAAATTAAAACAGAATGAATAAGGGTTCCCAAAGTCAGAGCTAACAGAATGAATGATGGGGGAAAAGGCTCCCCTCATTCAGGAAAACAAGAAAAAGGTCCAAGAGTCCAGCAAAAAGTGCAGAGGGTCTCACAGGAAGGGAGATTGTTTTCATTTTTATGCCAACTCCCCTCTAACAGCGAAGCCCCGAAACTTTGCAGGCATCCTCCCGGAACTCCAGAGGCTGGATCCCGCTCCAGAATGTCCCGTAAGCCGAGGCATGTACTGAGAACCGGAGCAAAGGCTAACGCACGAGAATACTCTTTCAACCAAGCCTGGATAAAGGCATTGAAGTGCCAGTGCTGTGCAGATCTTCTGCTGGGCATCCAACTACTCAAGTTCAACCATTAGATCCATTGAGAGTTCTTTTCTTCAGTTGCCAAGGCCAAGAATCCTGAACCAGGGTCTGCTGTCGCCTCTCCTTGGGGACGGTCCTGCTGCACAAGCTTCTTCACTTACAAGGTAATGTTCCTCTCCTAACACTTACCTGGGGCCTGCTTTGTGGTTCCTGTGCTTCGCAGGAATGCAGTTAATCTGTCACACCCCCTCCCAGGCCTACATTAACATTGGGGTGGACAACCCTCTGTGCTCTATACCAAAGAAATCACATGCTAATTACCTGTAAACTTTTAAAACTCTTCATAGACTGTCTTGTTTGCTGCTTAGCTGCTTTTCCATCCTCTGCCCTTGGTCACTGGACCCCCAGAGCCCTCCTCGACTCAGATTCACCTAGAATAGGGTTGGATTTCTTAAGATTGGTTAAGCAGAGGTTAACTAAAGTTATACAAGCTGTTCTGAAGTTCACATACTTGTCGAAGAAGTTTCTACTACCTTTTAAAACCGTTATAAAGTATATTTCTATCCTTTGATTATATCAATTATTGCGGTTTAATTCTACTGTGTGATAGTATTTACCTTACTTAAATATATCAGCTTTAGTGTCTATAACAAATAAATGCTTATTTCTAAATAACTGCTAGTGTGTAAGTGTTTCTTTGAACTAACTGTTTGCTCTGAATACTGTGTGCCCTCATCCCTCTTAGAATAGGGCTGGCTGCTCAGCCAGTGCTACCAAACCTTTGGGTAGCCCAAGATAGGCTTTCTAAAGTCTCGTCTCAGACAGGGCTTTACCAAAACCTCCTAACAGGCCACATTGCAGGGCAGTTGGAAATTGCGTGCTTGTGGTGAGTTGTGTTATGAAGATTTTTGTGTTGCTGCCCCATAGACATCAAAACTTTTTTGCTATGGTGTGTAACCTGTTCTCACTCGGCAACAGTAGGCCCGAGAGGCAGAGAAGTGATGTTGGTAGGGTGAGGGACTTGATTTATGTGGTAACTAGCTGCCATCTGTAGTAGTTCTTAGAGTTTTGGTGTCCAAGTATAATGCAGATGAAGCTGGGTAGTATGCGTCGACAAGTTCTTTGTCACTAATGTTTTCGAACGCAGTTTTAATTTTACACACAAATTGGATAGTTGTCAGGATTTTTTTTACTCTCTTGCGAAGGAAGAAGCTAATTTGTACTCTTAAAATTGGATTTACTCTCCACTTCTAAAAACTGGGAGTGAAATACTCTGATGCCAGAATCCTAACTGGAGCACTTGGTACAGACACTGTGTCCATAGAATATTATTATTTGCAACTTTGTGGTTACCAAAACGATGTGCAGAGTCTGTTGGCAATTAATACTTTTCTGCCATTTTCGCTTCGATCGTCTCGTGCACATTTCCATTGTTTTGCTTATTGCCAAATAGAACACCATATACTGTAAAACAGCAGTCCCACAAGATCGTTGCCTGTCCTTCTGCCATTTTGTTGTTTGGCTTCCTTCCTGCGCTCACAGGACTGGATTTGCCACATATGGCAAGACCTTTCCTGGAGAAAGCTCCTTCCCTGGGAAAGCCGAGGTACGTGTTTGTGGCCGGATGTGGGAGCTGGGATTGTCTAGTCCCAGTGCACATCCATGTCAAAGTATCTGTTGCCACGTAGTTGTGGCGGCCAGAGACGGTTTAGGATTGGACAGCCCCATCCAGCTTGAATGGTGCAGACCCTTACAATTGGGGGGCTCAGGGACTACTCCAGTTCAAATCATCCTGATAAAAGGGGGACTCCTGCAGCCATTCAACACATATTCATTGGCGCCAAGACCCCTTTTTGAAGAGGAGCATCCTTAATAAAGACCCAGAACTCCTCATTAGATGCAAGCCAGCATTGCTTTTTTCAACCATCCCAGCGAAGCCCTGCTCCTTTGTTGATATCCATATTTAAGTTGGTGCTTCAACCCTTGTACCAGAGGGAACAATCAGTCTCGACCGCTGCTTAAGGACCTTGCCTGTGGAAACCTTTTGAGGTGTCCCGGAACCATCCTGTGGCCTATCCAGCACCTTCATGGACTAGCTCGCTACATCGGTCATAGTCCTCGGTTGAGCCTTTGTACTCAGAAGACCCTCAACTTACGAAATAAGCCCCCCACCGTAGTTGCAGCTCTCCAAAACGAAGAGGGACTTTGCAGGACCAATTTCTTTGTTTCCACCAGGAGGGCGGACTACCACCATTTCTTCGGAGTGGTCATCACTGACCTGCATTGTGTCCTAGTGGTCCTCTGAGGTATTCATCGGATTGGTGGTCCTTTCCTCAGTACAGTAGAGGTGTCCAGCAATTGATCCATTAGAGCTCAAAACCGCAGACTAGCATGACCCAGAAACATACTCCTAAAGCAACCTCTGCAACCGACACCACAGCACTTCCTTCATCTGAACCAAGGCACGAGAAAAGGGGACCAAACAATTTCAGGAACATCTAGGGTGGTCCCCAAGTGAGTCTGGTACAGGGGCTGAGCAAACCTACCCATTCCTACATCCCCTTCCTCCAAAGTCCTTCCCCTGTCTCTACCGTGCCTGACAGTGATCAGTGGAGTTCTAGTCAAGGATGCTCCCCTGAGAGGATCTACTAGGAACTGTTCCTAAATTGATTTCTAACGAAGACCCTTATAAACTGCCAGTTGGCTTTGTCAACCTTTGTTCAGATTCTTAGAAAAGACTCCCAGCCTTCTGGAGAGTACTGCATTGTGACCTGTGACGCTAGGGCACTTGTTCCCCTCTTTTCTAGCCAGGAAAGGCATACTACATTATGGCTTCAGGTTTTGTATGGTTCCTTTATTCTACACATTTTAGTTCTCTAATGTTTATTTACCTAGTTCAATCAAAGTTTTTCAGATTGTTACAAATCCATAAAACCATCAGAGCAAACATTAAATTTAACTCATAACATTAATACACAGGTCCAAAATAATCTAAAACCATTTACCAGCATTACAACTATAAAACAGCAAGCATTCTAAAATTACGAAACACCCAGGAACACAATTAGATGAAAATAGGGCATTGCTACCCTCCCCCAATTTGATAAGACTCATCCAAGCTTTTTTTTTTCCTTTTTAAAGCAAGCCAAGGTAAACATGCTGACTAGCATTGCTGAGCTTAGCAAAAACAGCATTGCTGGACGATGAAACCTTATTCCACTATTCTTTACCTATTTTGCTCATAGATCATGAAAAAGTAGACAAAATAGTACAAAATTAATCAGGGTCCCACATTCCACACACATACATTTGCCATCTAGATTACCCTCCTCATAGTTGGACCATTTCTGAGTAAATGCACTGGCTCAAAGTAGATTACATCCCTTCTCTCTAAAGGTAGGCGAACAGTAGAGACACCTGCAGCAAATAAGGTGCCAGCCAGTCCAATTGAGCTAAAGATAAATATGCCCAGACCAGTGATTTTAAAATCACAGCACCTTCTCTCAGAGACCAAATGGTACATAGACCTACTTCTGACCAGTCTTGGAAACACCTCCAATACTTGCTGGGTCATCACAGTACAAAGCCCAAGATTATTTGTGTACCACAGACTTTATGTAGGCCAGACAACCAACTGTGTTATAACAATTGAGTGAGGCTAATTTCATGAGGAGATCTTTCGTTAAAGCTCCAAAGTTGCTAGCCCATAACAACGAGGCCAAGATTTGTTTTACATATAGTGTCAGTAAGGTACGTTTTGCAGTGTCAAGGTGCACAGAATATACCAGTGTTGATAGAGGGACGATTTCAACTTTTTGATGCAGTCTGCCTTTGTATATCCCTAACCCTTGCACCTACAAATTCCTGTGGGAATTGCTTTACAGTCAAACCTTTATGTGTTCTACAGAGACATTCCTAGCCAGTCTAAAGATTCCTCCTATATTTTGGCCCAATCACTGTTCTACCAGGGTCATCAGTGTAAACCTTTTCAGAAACCCGCATTGTACAGCATGTTAGGTGGTTAAACTGTAGTGCCCGGTTAACTTGTCAGTTTTTTACTTGCTTTGATATTAAAAGTATTCTCAAACTGAGCGAACTATACTCTAAAAGTGAACTGTGTGTGCTCTTACCCGGGAACACCAAAGTGAATGTGTACATATTTTTTTATTATTGTGTATTTAGTTTAAAATAAAATGTTTACACACATTAAAAGCAAAGTAGAAAAGAGAAAGATCCATCCTTAAAATGTACAGATACAACACACTTCTTATCACAATATTAACATTAGATCATGAGTTATAAAAATGGAAATGGATGCATTATTGAAATATAAAATACAAACAAGCAATTATTAAATTAGTTAACCTTTTCGCCAAATTGACATAAATCCAGATAAGACACTGGATCAAGGCTATTGTTAAGGGAGCCCGATGACATCTATGACAAAAATCCTCTCGACCGAGTGACTCGCTACAGAGGACTTATTTTCCCCAAAATAAACATTTTGCAGAAAAAGTGTCACTGCAGTTTAACATAAGATGTTTTAAGGTTTCGAACAAAGAAACATCATTGCAAAAGTTGCAGTGGTGATCATAAGGTGCAATGTTCCTAATAGGACTCCATCTCTTGAGGGTACCCAATAGAGTAAATCTAAAACGCATAAAAATAGGACTATATATACGGCTAGGAAATTTGCAGATATATTTGGGCATAGATGTCATAAAATAATGTTTCCCATACTCCCGAAGGAGTTTACATTTGGCAATAGTCGCATGATTTTGACTCCTTATGTTCCAGCTTTTGTTCTAAGCTGATCAAGATTTGTTAAAAGATCATCCCTATGGGGGGACCAATCAAATGGAATGGATTCACAATCATGTATGAACTCATGTATTACTACAGATTGACTAGAATAGAATAAAATATTCAGATACAAAATCGTGAATTTGATGGGGGAATCTTAAACCTTTGCATAGAGTTTTAATTTTTTACAAGAGATAAAGAAGCTCCAGGATTGTATATGCAGTTCCTGATGAATCAAAACCAATGGTAGGGATGCAGGAAGACCCAATAATTTCTTCCATAATGACCCTTCCAAGATCTCTATAGCCGTCTCCATTACTTTATAAAATTCCAGAGCATACAGTAATGAGGGTAGCACTTTGTATACATAAAAACGTAATTGCGGTAACAGAGAATGTGCAGAATCGTACAAATACTCTGCGCATTTGGGCCAGACAGGGCATTAGCTAAATAACTATTTTAGTTTGCCGATCCACTAAACCTGTATGAATGTTATAGCCCAAGAACAACAAGTTATTTACCAACTGGTAACGTTCTTTCGACTAGATGTTCCTCCAACGTATTCCACATCTTTGACGTGTAATGTCCACAGCTGTGTGCTTCGGAAACTTTTTCGGCAGAGGGCGTCCTACATCGATAGGGTCGGGTCGATGTCCCTCGAAGGCCTCTGTCGAGGGCGATGTCACCGGATGTTATAAATAGGACGCACGGCACCCATAGCCTCAGTTTGTTTTTTCCTCCATAACGTGGCCTGCTTGACTGCACGTAGCCCCGAGGGAACGTAAGCTGCAATAGCATAGGAAATTCGTCAGAGGGGCAGGTTGGGAGGGCGATGTGGAATACGTTGGAGGAATATCCAGTCGAAAGTCAGTTACCAGTTGGTAAATAACTTATTCTTCGAATGGATTGTGTCCTCCAATGTATTCCATATTTTTGCAGGACTCCCAAAGCAGTACCAGAAAATGGAGGAGGGAAAAGAATTTAGAATACCCAATCAGATGGCAGAATAAAGAACCGCCTTACCAAAGGCCATATCTTGACCATGGAGCGTATCCAAGGAGTAATGTTTGACAAAGGTGTGGATAGAAGCACATGTGGCTGCGTCACAAATATTCCTAATAGGAACTCTCCGCTGCAGGTCTGTGGAAGTAGCCACGCCCTTAGTGCAATGAGCTTGCAACCCTTGCGGAGGGTCCTTGCCCACCAATCGGTAACATTCAGTAGTGGTGAGGATAATCCACCTGGACAAGGTCTGTTTGGTAACAGCCTGGCCCAATCGGTATCCAACATACCGCACAAAGAGTTGATCGTTCACTCTGACCCTGGACATCCTAGAAATATAAAAGCTCAGAGCTCAGAGCTCTCCTAGGGTGAGGAAGAGGATAGAAAGACGGAAGAACCACTTTCTGGCGCAAATGAAATTCAGACACTACCTTATGTAGAAAGGAAGGACGTACCTCAGTACAATCCTATCCTTGTGGAACACAGTAAAGGGTGGCTTAGATGAAAGTGCCTGCAATTCACTCACTGTGTGAGCGGATGTAACCACAACCAAGAACACCGTCTTGAAAGACAACAGTCTCAAAGGAAAAGAGTGTCAAGTTTCAAATGGAGCAACCATCAGGAATTTCAAGACCAAATTCAGATCCCAAACCGGCAACTGGAACGGGGACGGTGGGAACACATTAGTGAGCCCTTTAAGAAATTGGGAAATCAAAAGAACCTTAAAATACAAACATTCTTCAGACGAGCGCTTGAAGATAGACAGCGCTGCCACGTAACCTTCAATAGTACCCACTTGAAGGCCCCTGTGGGCCAAAGAAAGAAAGATAGAACCATGAGAATGGAACATTGAAAAGGATCAACATTTTGTCCTCTGCACCAGTCACAAACTTACGGCAACGGTACAGGGATTCGGTTGCTGGCCGCCTGGCTGAAAGCAACACCCCCATCACGTCATCTGGGAGGTCCCAATCCTTATACCTCAACCTTTCAGATACCAAGCGTGACGGTTGAAAGTATTGACCCCTGGATGGAGAAGGAGTGAGTGGAACGTTTTACCACTCACACATTCTTTTCCTCAGACTGGGATTTTTATTTTCACTGTTTTATGGAGACTGGTAAACTCATTGTAACTCCTCCCACTCATGTAACTTTTTTACAACTGACCTACTTAAATGGCTGGTGGCAGGGGTTAATTTTTACTACTTTGGGTGCAAGTTACTTGCAGGCTGAGTTCTCATTTTCTCAATTTTTCATTGGTCAGTTCCTTCTGGGCTTTTACTCTGAGCTGTTCCCCTCCCTTGCCTCGTGGTGCCTTGAAACACTTGTGTATAGGCACGTTACAAATGCCATATATCATATCCTTTAGGATAGATTTGAGTGCTTTGTGAGTTTTGCCTTTGGCGGCTTCAGCCCTGAAGCCTGCACAGGCTCCAGCGTGTCTGGGAAGGCAGTAAGTGAGAGGAGCCCAAAACTTCACTGGCCTTTGTATATAGGTATTCCTGGCTGAAACCAGTTCTAACTATGTGGCTGGCTGTCCTGAAGGACAGCCAACACCCAGGTGATTAACAGCTCTGAGTGTGTGAATGACTGGAAGGCATGGATTTTGGGACTACAAACAGTCGACCAATGGACCAAGGACTGGACCAAGGAATCCAATTTAGAAGACTAGCAGAGACGCCAGCAGCACCTTCCAGGGCCGCGAAAGCACAGCTGAAGCTTTAGAGCTGTGTTGACCCCGTTTTCACATTGACAGGGAAGACCCGCCAAGGACTACTTCTTCCCTTAGTCTGGTGGGACCAACTAGCCTCACCATCCGCAGAGTTGCTGTGACTTTCCTGAGCTGCAGAATCCCGATACCCGTAGTACCTGGGCCATCATCGAGTGCATCGTCTTCTGAAGATCGAATCCGGCTGAAACTTTGCAGGACTCCATGGGGACCTCCAGAGACAGGACTTTTTCACCAAAAGTCCCCTCACCAGAGGTCAGGACAGAGTAATCGAGGAGAATCCGACCAGCGATATTCGTTTCTTCTTGGTGCTAAGAAAAACGCATCAAAACCACATAGGCGCTGGAGTGAGCTGAATTCATTGCTGCCGACTCCAGAGTGCGGCCTCATAAGCCCACCAGAGGTCCCCCCTTTTGTCACCACAACCAAGGAGAAGGAATCATGGTCAGCAACACTGCACCTAGAAGGAAGCCAGCTACAATGTCTTCTTCACTTTCAAGGTACTGTGGGGCCTGGGTTGTAATTACCTTGTGCCATTTTTGGTGTTTCCTGGCTTGGGAAGTGCTGTTTTCTTCAACTAAGAGCTGACCTCAACTCCTTTCTACAAGCGTTGCAGCTTGTGCACTCTCAGGCAGGCTCCTCTTGAGCTCCTGTGTTTCTTCAAGAACCACTGACTGACTGGTTAATTAACTTTTTCCCTGAAGATATTAATCAGAACTGGAACTCCCCATTTGACTTTGGCTGTCCTGGTTTCCCAAAGGATCATCTTCTGATATAATTGGATTTGGCAATTTTGGATCCTGCTTAGGTTTTAATTGTGAACACTTATTGCTAGGAAACAGAGTGCCTATATCCCTCTGGGAGATATTTGTTATTAACAGCTGCTCCAGTGTGTTCTGCCTAACTCTGAAACTTTCCCTCCACCATTTTGCGAAGGTGATGTATACAAGTGCCGATACTGACCTTAATTGACGTCACTCGGTGTGCTGGATATGTAAAGCATAGAAAAAAGTACTCTCCTTCATTGTTTCTTATATTAATTGATTCCATTTGACATTGAAGGCTATTGTTAGTTGCTACATTTTAGATTTGCTAGTGTGCCTTGTTTATATATAACTATATTTTAATATAACTTTACGCAAATAAGTGTTTACTTGGACACCTGTGTGAACTGATTTCATTGTACTGCTCTACAGCACACAACTCCCTTAAATTAAGACAGGCTGCTCAGTCACTATATCGACCTGTGTAGTACAGGTCTATATGAAGTGTGGGATCCCTAATACCAAGAGACAAGTCTTATGAAGTCCCACACCAGTTGGAATTTAGAAAAACCAAACACTGGTGGTAGGCAGTGGGATTTGTGTAGAGTGGATTACAGTGACTATTGGTTATACTTGTTCCCAAGAAAAGCATCCACAAGGCTAGCTCTACTAAAAAGAAATAACTTCTAGCAAATTGAAATGGATAAGTTTAATAAACAGGCACTTGCCTCACTGACCGTAGAACAACTGAAAGAATTGTGTAAACCAAGAGGCCAGAGTTGTAAGGGAAGATAAATTGAGTTAATACAGAGGTTGTTAAATCGCCAAAATCATGGGAGTAGGCCTGGAACCCCTACTCCCAAACATTGACATGAAAGAGAATTCTGAGGATGAAAGTTTAGGGCTTCGTTCTAACTTGCCTAAAGGATCAGAAGGTGTGGAGGGTACTTGGGGGTCTGAAAAACCCCTCCAAAACTGTACCTCAGTTTTTTTTAAAAACACTTATTTTATAAACACACCAAACTTTACATTTAGGACATTCACGTATATGCTTCACGTCATTATAATCACATATTATGCGTCACAGTCCTTCCCCCTTCCGCCCCCTTAAATCAAGCCCCTACTTCAATACCACTGTTATCGTTCCTCAAAGATGGTCTCCCTCATTGTTCCCACTCGTATAGTCTTCACTGAGTTCAGCCTGGAGGGTCCCACCATCGTGGCTACCAGTTGTCTACACGCTATCAGGGGTCCCGCTTCCTCCTCCCCTCCCCTACCGATTGCTTCATACCAGGCTGCAGTCTCCGCTTCTGCCCACTTCAGGAGGTCAGCCCACCACATCTCTATTATGGGTCTTTGGGCAGCTTTCCAGCCCACTGGAATTCTCTGTTTGACCAGGATGTAGGCCAGGTCTTTCATCTTACTAATGTGCTTCAGGTTGCGTGGTCTGAAAATCCCCCAGCATGCATGCCCAAACTGACTCCACCTCTAGCTTAATCCCTTTTTGGGACAGGTGTAGTTTAATCTCTGTCCAGAATCTGCCCACCTCCGGACATGCCCAGAACATGTGTATCTATCATCCCACCATCCACCTCCCCACACCTGGGGCATTTCTGGGTCTCTGGACTTCCAAACCTGGCAATCTTGCTTGCGGTGATATATGCCCTGTGGGTAACGTATAACTGGATCTGCTGTAGCTTTGCATTTCGGGACATCTTCTTATGATACCTTGAAGCCCTATCCCATTGCCCATCCTGTATAGGTTCTCCTACCTCCTCCTCCCAGTCCCGCCTCAGTTGGAGCAACTCCTTGCCCACCCTGGTCATCAATAGTTCATAAATGCGGGATATTTCGTGCCCACCCTCCGAAATATCGTACATCGTCTCCATGACTGTATCAGGTTGTTCCGCTAGCTCTGCAGCAGGCCACCTTTCTCGCACTCGTTAGATAATTCTCGTATATGTAATATATTGGCCTTTATGTACCCCTGTGTCCTCCATTAGTCTCTGGAAATCAAATACCTCCCCTTCTTGCCATATGTCTCTGAGGGTTGCGAGGCCCATTGGTTCCCAGTATTTACGGATCCCTTTTATCATTTGCGAGTCCTCTCCGCATAGCGCCACTAGCGGCACCTGCAGGGAGCATGGGGTCGGGTTTCCCACTATTTGGCATGCTTTGCTCCATATTTTCCAGCCCAGTTCTAGCAATCTCGCTCATCCATGCATCTCTGATTTAGACAACCACACCACAAGGGGGCAGAATCCTTGCACAATAGCCTGGCTTCGGCCGTCTCTTCTTCGGACAGCCATCTTGCCACATACTGGAGCTGTCCCGCCAGGTAGTATATATCGAAGGTCGGTAGTTTTATGCCATCCCCCCCCCACCTGTCACACGAGTTTTGCAACTTCCAAAGGGCTACCCTGTTCCTGGAGTTATGCCATATGAAGCCCCTGCATAAGCTGTGGAGTTTCATGAAGCAGCGTCTGGGGAGCATGTATGGGATGTTCGTGAAAAAGTGTAGCAACCTCGGCAGAACCACCATCTTAATCAAAGCCGCCCTTCCCACCATGGTTAGGGGGAGCTTGGACCATAACCCCATACTATTCTTGATGCCTTCCACTGCCCTTTCCATGTTGTATTTGTATTCCTCCGCAGCCGTGTGGTATATATTAATTCCCAGGTATCGAAAAGTGTCCTGGTCTGCCAGGGTATCGGCCAAACCGGTAGGTTCCCATACGGGGCCCCCCTATATCTCGCCAGAGAGAACATGCTTGCCTTCTTAGGGTTTACCGCTATGCCCGAAAGGGTGGCGTAGCGTTCCATCACCTCCAGGACATATTATAGGTTTTTTTCTGGGAAGCGCAAGTATAGCAGCATGTCATCGGCGTACAATGATATCAGGTGCGGTCCCCCCTTCGTGGGGATCCCCATCTCCCCGTACTGTTGTCTGAGGCAGATTGCCAATGGTTCTAATGCGAGAATGTACAGCATGGGCGACCAGGGGCAGCCCTGTCTAGTGCCCCTACTAAGTAGCTATTTGTCTGAGATTATCGCGCCCAATTTGACTCTGGTGATTGGGGAGCTGTATACGGTACCCCGGACCCATCCCATATTCTTTCACGGTCACCAACAGCCACGGCCACCTCACAGAGTCGAAGGCCTTTATGGCATCCAACGAGACTATTGCCATTTTGCCGGGGTACTTCTCTGTCTGTTCTCTGATGTGGTGGAGTCTCCTGTGGTTTTCAGTTATATTCCTGCCTAGAACATAGCTTGTTTGATCAGGTTGTATAAGTTTGCCAATTACTTGTTTGAGCCTGTTTGCCAACGTTGCCATGATAATTTTGCTATCTTGGTTCAACATAGATAGGGGTCTATATGACCCACAATCCGTGCTTGGCTTGGCCGGTTTTAGGAGCAGAATAATCACTGCCTCCCTCAAAGACTCCGGCAACCTTCCCCAAGTGCTTCATTTAGCATGCCGATCTGCAGGGGGGTGGGGGGTGTACTTCCTGCTTATATGTTTTATAAAATTCACTAAGGAGCCCGTCCTACCCCGGAGCCTTACACGTGGGTAGGTGCTGAATCACGGTCTCTAGTTTCTTCATTGTGATTGGGGCGTCCAGGTCCTCCCGTTCTTCCTCGTTTAATTTGGGTAATCCTATGTCTTCCAGTGTTTCCTGAATCTCCCGACCCATCTCCTCCCCAGTGTCCTCATAGAGGCATTTGTAGAATCTAAGGAACCCCTCATTAACTCCCTCTTTGGTGTCCCAGGTCTGACCTTCTTCCCCCTTTAGCTCTGACCACTGGGCTTGGTGTCTTTTTTAAATAACCATGCCTGCAGCTTTCCCGGTTTGTCTCCCCCTGCATGTTGCCTTTCGATATATTTTTTATAGTTCAATTTACATAGTCTGTACCAGTGCTCCCTGCTAGTTTGCTGTAATAAATTAACTGTACCTCAGTTACCTCCTAGCATGACCCTGCTGGGTCACAATATAAGCCCAGATCTATTTCTTGAGAAAATGAAAATTGAACTGGAATTCATGAAACTGACCCTCTCTGAGGACAAAGACTGAAGGTACAGGGAGATAGAAATGCAACATGAGTGACATGAAGAAAATATCCCTTGACTCTGCTTCCTTTTCAGTCTTCTCAGTCTGATGGTCCCAAGAAGCCTCACCTTCCAAGAGATGGTGAGAGTGTATGATTCAAATTTTGCTGTGTTGGATTGGTTGGGTACATTTGAGTACAATCGTGGTTTGCAAGTTATTAGTGGGAATTATTTAGTTCCATGGGTCATGTCTAGGCTCCCCCAGAATGGTTGTGATGCTGTCATGGAGTTGAATGCTGAACACAGAAAAGACTGAAATAGTAAAACATGCTCTTATAGCCAGGTTTGCGAAGACTCATTCCCAATGCCTAAAAGGTTCAGAGCCCATAAAAAGAAGAATGGTACCCCCTGGGCTAGCTGGGTGTGTGAATGCCTGACGAACTTACATGGCTGGGGAAAGGGTTACAAGGTAAGCTCTTTTGAAGGAATGAGGAATTTGTTTTACTCGAGAATATTTGTGACGCCTGCTCCCCAGAGTTGAGATAGCACCTTACTGACTCAAAAGAAAATGATCCCAAGAGACTAGCATAAGCGGCTGACTTGTGGGTAGCCAACAGGGCCACTCACGAGGATTCTGGGGCAACTCATAAAAAAGGGAAAAAGCAGAAGAAAGAAGGTAAAAAGCAGAAGAAAGAAGGTAAAGACAATTCTAATCCTCCACCATCCAAAGAGGTCCACAAACACCATAAGGGTAAATTCCAAGGGAAACCATACAGGTCTAGTGAAACCTCTGCGGCCAAACCAGAGGGAGGTTACCAGAAACCCCCATTCCAGAAAACCTTTGGTAAATGTTTGGTTTGTGGGTCTGGTGACCATGTGAAAGTTGGTCCCAGATGTAAGGGTAAACCTTGAGGGGTCCAATCTGTCTCCTTATCCTTCATCCTGCAGGAATAAGCTCCAGTTACAGGTGCTCACTTTCACTTGCTGGCTGAAGAACCCACTGGAGTTCAAGTTAGTGTTTGAGTGTCGTTGGGTCCGTGGGAACAGCAGAATATTTATGTTTATAATACAATCCCTGAAAACACCAAAGAGTATTACAAGCACAGTATACTAGTAGATGGCCAGGAAGACCCCTGCCATTAAAGACACTGGGGCCAGCCTTACAGTGGTTGATGAAAGTGTATTCAAATGTGAGGATGCAGTTAAGGCACTCAAATGTACAACTAAAATTAACAGGCAGGCCAACCTTCTACCTCTCACAAGAAGAAAGATACCAAGGAGAGATCCAGACTCTATGGGAAGAAACAGGGCCGCCAGCGCAAACCTGCTCTATGACGACTCCTCCCCTATGCCCCCCCGGCCCACAGGAAAGTCCCTGGTCACACCAGTGACCCCACCTCCAGTTGAGGCCGAGTTGGTGTTTGAACAAACTCCTGATGAACCAGCTACTGGTGAAACAGAAGTGGAGGAGATCCTTCCCTTCTTAGAAAATCTGGATCCTAGAGACCATCCTGAGCTGCAGACTTTGCTTGCAGAAGGTGGACCCTCTAGGGCAGATTTCAGCAGAGGACAAAGAGTGTCCCTCTCTAGAAGGTCTGTGTCAGCAGACAGCTTCCCAGCTGGAAGGCCAAGAGCAAGGGAACCATAGACTCTACTGGGATGATGGACTCCTCTCCAGTGAGCCTACAGAGTCTACTCCAGGGGACTTCCGGAGACTGGTAGTACTCTTTACTGGCCCGAGATGGGTGCAGATGTTGACAAACGTGCCAGATGTCTGGTAAAGGTGGATCGAAGAACCTTTAGTGCCCCTCCCAGTGGTGGGGGTCCCTTTTGAGACGGTAGACCCTCCAGCCTCCTCAGGCAACCGATTTATATTGGTTGAACGAGTGAGATTCCATAGTGTTTCCAGCCGTGAGGAAAGGGGGACGGTTCCTACGGACCCAGGTGAAATTATTCACAAAGTAGGCACGCAGAAGGGAATAACTTGTGAAAACATCCCAAAAAGGTTTCAGTACCAACTATAAACTCCATGGGGAGCCCCTGTGTAAACTGGATGAGAACACTGGAAGAATGCTGCAGAAAGAATAAGAGACCTTTACACCATCTGGTCAAAGAAGATACCAATAGCAGGGTGCAAGGGTTGGCAAAATCCACCAGAGAAAGAGGAAGATATTAATTGAAGATCAGTGCGAGATCTCAGAAGGAATTTGAATTGATATAGGTCAATAAGCAGAAGTGTCTAAGAAAACACAACATGGAGATAAACCAAGTATGGGTTACTCTAGACTGAAACATAAATAAGTGGATATCTTTAGTGTCCCTCTGAAGAAATTCCCCAAAAATTGTTTTTACTACATGTGAGAGAAATGAAACTTGTTGGGTAGCAGTAGAAAACAATGAATGTTGAGTGAATGAGATTGGTGATGAGATGCTATAAGTATATGAACTTGCATACAATTTAGATGTAGTGTGATAGTTTGATTAAGAAACTTTGTAGTACACTATTGATTGTTATATCCACCTAATGTATTGATATTTGTGATAATTAGAAATAGCTGCTTTGGCCTGTATTGTATAATATGAATGTTATGAATTAAAAACTATGATAATGAAAACAGATTGGTCTAGAGAGAATCACTTTAGGCTACACGTGTGTTTTAGGCACAAACTATACCCAAATGCCACTGGTCGTAACCCCTGAAAAAAATGACATGACCATCAACATATTTTAGTCTTTTTTGAGCAAAGGAAAGGGGATTGTTCTAGGTGGTCATTAATATAGCACCTGGTCTCCTTTTTGTAGTATGGGTTGTAGTAGACCACGCTACTAGATACCATGAGGCCATACCTATGAGAATTTACAGCCGGGGCAGTGGCCAAGGCTCTACTTTTTTAACCAGGGTAGGTTTTCCTAAGGAAGTAATCTCGGAAAGGGCTCACATTGTATGTCCCACTACATGCAAGCCATGTGGAAATACTGTGGAGTTACTTGCACATTCTCAACTGCCTACCATTCTCGAACAAACAGGTTGATAGAGAGGTTTAACCGTACAATCAAGAGCATGATGGGTGCCTTAGAAGAACCCCTGATAAGAAAGTGGGACAGAGCCCCCGAGAAGAAAGTGGGACCTTCTGCTGGCATGAAACAAGGGGGTAGGGTGGGCACAGCCATTATTTGATTGTTGTCAATCACTGTAGAGATATGTAGGTAGTTAAATTGTTTTCCGAAAAAACGTTGGTGGTAGCCTTGGCACAAGGTTATTAGCAATATCCAAAAAGAGTAGCAACAGATCGCCCTCCGTTCCTGATTGTGCGCACTCGTAACTCTCCTTCCAGAGTTGCACTATTTAATTTTCATGCATAACTTTATTTCAGTGTTGTTTTGCTTCAATCACAGAATAAGAGTAAAGTGGTTATATTTTTCAAATATCATGCATTATTTATTCATTGCCTGACTCATCAGTGCCCAATTATATTTTGCCAATGCATTTCAGACTTCCGTCCATCGTCGGGGCCCTCAGGCACTGTGCAATAATTATCTGTGACCAGCAGATTTTTGATTCCACACAAATATTATAGTGAAACATTTACATATCATTTGGCAATGTAAAGTAATGCCCCAAATGTCTGTATCAAACATTTCATATTGGATTCCCAATCCAGATCAAGTAACATCAAAAGATATGGGATAGCACATACCAGATAATTGTTGTAATCCAAAGGTGAGATTAAAAGGAGAAAAGAAAAACATTCATCAATTCAATATAAGCCTATACTTGTCACTAAGAGGTAATGTAGTGTCAATACATGTAAAGCTTCAACTACCCAGAATCTTTCCACTGCCCTACATGAATCGACCAAAAGAAGGTAATTGAGTAGCATCATACATCTCTATTCTCATAAAATGCCTATCAAATATAGAGGAGAGTCACCCCTCAGTTTACCAGCTAAAGAGCCTATTCAGCCCATTAATTCTGTGAAGATTAAAAAACAGCCCAATTAGTGTCTCAATCTATCCTCCTAGTTGTCACTAGCAAGCTCCCTGTCGGCCGCTTACCTCAGATGTCTCTAGCACACTGACACGAACAAGCTGCTCAAAGCAGCACAGCCCGTGTCGTGGGCGTATATAGAACGCTGGTCACTTCCGCGCATGCGCATTGTGAATGGGCGATTCTCGTGATATTGCTTCCTACGATTCTGCATAGATCATGTAATAACATCTGTTATCATTTTTAAGACGGACTAAGTTTACTATCAGAGTTATTACCTTTCCGATTCGATTCATATACATGATGCTTGTTGCGCAAGTATAGCTGCCATCTAAATTTAGTAATCTGTTACAGCGCACGCACGGGGTTCGCCTTCACATAGTAGCTAGATAAAGCCGTGCCTTTTAACCTGTACATGTTCAAACTTGATCCACACCTTTTATGGTGGGTCTGCGTCTATGATATTTATTGGTGAGAAATGATTTAGTTTCCTCACTGATCCAACCCAATTCTTCTGCTTTGTCCAATAATTCCTCCAGGTTCTTTAGTATTTCTGCAGTGGGGTCACCGTCCAGTTCAGAGTATACATTGGTATCTCCTAGTTGGCTCATGCATTCATTATGGTAGTTGTGCTATTTATGATTATGAGTGCTCCTCCTTTATCTGTAGGTCGTATGGTAATATTATCATCATCTCCAAATAATCCTTTCAACAGATTGAATTTGTTGGGTTTCAAATTCTGGTATTTGGGATGTTTAAATTAAATCTTCTTGAGGTCATTAAGCACCTGTCTGTGAAAAATGTCTATTGATGGAATGCTTATAGGTGGCATGAATGAGCTTTTCTTTCTAAATTTCTGCAGCTCTTCTGGGTCTTGGTCCCCAATCTCAGTGGTGTCTAATTCGTCAAAAATAACTTTGTTTTAATTTCCTAATCAATTTGAATAGATCCACTCTAGTTTCAAACATTCAAACAGCGCCGTGCTATGTGTAGGGACGAAACTCGGGCCTTTCTAGAGTAAATTCACTTCGTTGTTAAGTATCCTTCGTGATATATTAATCACTATGTTTTCTTCTGTCTCGCTCCCCTGGTTTCCACCCTTGGGTCCCCCCCCCCCCCCCCGTCTCTGTCTTTTCCTCCGGCCACGCGACCTAACAAAAGGGGAGCTGTTGTGGATGGTTCGAATGTTGAAGGTGTTTGTTCTGTCTGTGTTTCCGTGGGGGAAAGCCACTGCCGGACCATGGATACCCAATTTGAGAATTAGGTAAATTAATTGTGCGACTAATACAAATTGCTTAAGAATTGGGGCGTGGCTACGAGGGCCATGTAGGAGGACGTGATCTGGAGGAGCTCCCGAGATCCTGAAATGATCCGGGCGTAAAAGTGCGCAACGATGGGCCGACGACTGCTAAAAATACACATGTCGGTGTGTGAATGATTGGGCCACGCTTGGTGAACTTTTGGAAGGTGTAGGAAGAACGGCGGCAGAGATCTGTGCGGAAAGGATAAGGAACGCCGGAGACAAAAGACGACACAAAATGGCCGACCAATGTCCGGAACAAAGGAAGGAGCAGGCCGCACGGTGATCGAGCGAAAGAGGCGTACTGGGTGCGCAGTTGTCATTTGTGCAGAACACAGATCCTCTGGGTCATGTCGAATAGAACGGTGAGGCCGAAGGCGAAACAGCCCACCCTGGACGACTTCGCTAAGACGTCCCCTGGTCAAGACAATACCAAGAGCAAGGATAAGCCGCCTGCAGGCAGCATGACGACAACGGGCGCTAACCAAGAATTCGTAGCTGCGATTGCAGACCTAAAGGCGGCCTGGGAATCTAAACTCGAACTAGCCGTCACTGAACTGAAAACGGCACTGGACCTTAAGGTCGGAAAGGTGCATGAGGATGTTAATCTACTCCGACAGGACGTCAGGGCCTTGGCGGAGCGCACAGAGTCCCTTGAGAAGGAAGTTAGCCCGAATACCGTGGATTGTGCCTCCCATAAGGCTGAATTGCATGCCCTGATACAGAGAGTGGGCAACTTGGAGAGCAGAGCGGAGGAGGCGGAAGGACGTGCTCGACGAAACATCCGCATCGGGGGCCTGCCTGAGGGGTTGGAGGGCCACGATCCCATGGAGTTTATTGGGTCCATGTTGTTGCAAGAGATACCCGGAGGAGCCCTATCCCAAGGATTTGCGGTGGAAAGGGCACATAGAGCTCTAACAAGGAGGCTGCCGCCAGGAAACCCGCCTAGGCCGGTGATAGCCAAAATTCTTAATTACCAGGACCGGGAGAGGATATTGGAACACTTCCGCAAGGGAGGAATGATTATACGAGGAGCGGCAAACATCACAGCTTACCCGGACTATACCCTGTCTGTGCAGCGTAGCCGCATGAACTTTGGGACGGTAAAGCGGAGACAGAGAGGCGGGCCACAAATACATGTTACTGTATCCGGCAAAATTGAAAGTTATAGACAAACACAAAACTTTGTTTGAGACCCTGGAGGATGCCATGGGATGGCTCGATGCGCAGGGATGTCCCCATGAGTCAGAAGTTCGGATGGAGAGAGCACGGAAGAGAAGTAATGCACGAGGAAGGCGCCACAAGATGGCGCGGCACAGACCCGTGGGACTTTAATATAGTCATTTGCACAGCCGTCATTAGAGAAGGTCAGACTATTGCACTAGATGTTATGAGCACTGTAATTATTATTGAAGTAATGGGAGCCTTACAGAGCGGATCTCTTTACCCCACAATAATCTTAGTCAAGCGGCCATTAGGGCGACTTCACCCTACTGAGCTCTGTGCATTGTTTGGTGCTTGCAGGGCTAGATGTGGGGGTGCCTGAGTTCTGAGAACGGAGCTGGGCAGCAGTTGGGGTGTGCGGTGTTGGGGAAGGGACGGGTGGAGGGAGGGGAGGGAAGTCGGGAATTTGTTGTGTACATAGTTATGGATAGTTTGAGCTGGTACAAGAAGCTACAAGTAAAGATGGAGAGCTGTATCTGTATCATGTGGGCAAGGGGGATTCGCTACACGGAAGGCAAGAAGACACTCATGAGCCATCGGGGACCTTAAGATTGTAACATGGACTGTCAGGAGACTCAACAGTTACTTAAAAAGAAACAAAGTCATGTTGTACTTGAAGACAGAAGATTGATATTGCGTTGTTGCAGGAAACACATTTGACCCGGCAAAAACTGGAACTGGTGGGGAAGAAGTAGATAGGCACTAATAGGCTCTCCGTATTCTGCCTACACCAGGGGAGTGCTGGTCTGGGTGGCACCAAACGTTCCGCTCCAACTTACACAAGAAGTGGTGGACACTGAGGGGAGGTTGGGGAGGTTGGTCATATTAAAGGCTTTGGCAGAGAATAGAGAGGTGTGCATTATAAATACGTATGCCCCCAGCCAAAATACTGCAGCATATTTTAGAACCCTGTGTACTCATCTGGGCGCGTGTATGGGAGGAGCGGTTATCTGGGGAGGGGATTTCAACTGCGTGCTCAACCCAAAAGCAGACAGATCTGATGATAAGATTGGTAGGCCCACCCCAGCAGCCAGGGTATTGCAGACATTACTAGACGACTTTGGGTTGGCAGATGTTTGGAGGCTGAAACACCCTAATGAAACACAGTACTCTGATTACTCAGCTCCGCAGCAACTGCATACGAGACTGGATTACTTTTTTGCCACGCCAGATGTGGTGATAGAGACCACCCAAATAGACTATAGAGCGAGGGTCCTGTCGGACCACTCGCCTCTGGTTCTGAGTTGGCAGTACTGCCGCCCCAGGGCGCGGATACCGACTTGGCGCCTCCGGGCGGAGGCGCTCCGGGACCCGGTCTTCAGGGAAGATATCAGGGATGCGATCACACAGTACTTTGAGGTAAACACAGGCAGAGTGGACTCAGCGTGCACGCTCTGGGAAGCCTTTAAGGTGGTATTGCGGGGTGCTGCTATTGCTAAATCAAAAGGCCTACAGGGTGGGGTCCTAACGGAGCTAGCGGAAGAGCAAAAAAAAAAAACTGGAACGGGAAAGTAACAGGGCGGGAGGGGATGCAGAACTTGTACTCGAACTACAGCAGAGGTGTGCAGAGCTTTGGGAAAGGCTCTGCAACCTTAACTATAAGAAGTATGTGGAGAGGCAACATGCAGGTGGGCATAAAACTGGCCGCTTGTTGGCGTGGTTATATAAAAACGAAACCCCCAGGCCCCCGATTAGGATAATAACTATAGAAGACGGGGAGGTGGTTGACACCCAAGAGGGAGTCAACGAGGCATTCTTCGACTATTATAGGACATTATATGAGGACAGAAGAGGGGACAATCTAGAGGGGATTAGAGAAACTCTAAAAGACATGGATTTACCTAAGATTAGTGCTGAAGAAAGTGAGGAGCTGGACGCACCGATTACCTTAGAGGAATTGGAGGAGGTGGTGAAGCAGCTACCCACCTGTAAGACCCCAGGCGTGGACGGATTCCCTGGCGAGTTTTATAAAACATATAGAGAGGAAGTACTCCCCCCTATGCTAGAGATGCTCAATGAGTCTTTTGAGATGGGCAGGCTGCCGGAATCGCTTAGAGAAGCGTTCATTGTGCCACTTCCTAAGCCCAACAAGCCAGGACATAGCTGTGGCTCCTATAGGCCTTTGTCAATGTTGAACCAGGATAGCAAGATATTGACGGCGGTCCTGGCCAATAGGCTGCGTAGAGTTATTAGCAAACTGATACACCCGGACCAGACAGGTTATGTCCCCAGCAGAAATATAACCCATAACCATAGGCGACTCCACCGGGTGATTGAAGAGGGAAACAGGAGCGAGGGGGAAATGGCGGTGGTGTCCCTAGATGCAGTCAAAGCTTTTGACTCAGTGAGGTGGCCATGGTTGCTGGAGGCCCTGGAAGAATACGGGATAGGGCCGGTTTATGTTAGGTGGGCAAAATTACTATACAGTGAACCACTGGCCAGGGTGCGCACAGGATCGGTGATATCTGAGAGATGGTAACTCAGTAGGGGCACCAGACAGGGGTGCCCCTGGTCCCCGATGTTATACATTCTAGCCTTGGAGCCCCTGGCAGTGTACCTTAGACAACAATATTACATGGTTGGTATTGAAGTAAGGGGAGAGAAACATCTAATATCCTTGTATGCTGACGAATTACTACTACACTTGAAATATCCGGAGGAAAACCTTCAATATATTCTAGATGTTATGGAAAGGTATGCAGAACTGTCCGGCATAGCGGTGAACCCCCAGAAATCGAGCATGTTCCCATTGGGGAGCTACAGAGGAGCCCCTCTGGAGCGGTTGCCAGTGTTGTCCGTACCATGGGCGGTTGATTCCTTCCGCTACCTCGGAATAGATGTGTACCATACTGTGGAGGAGGAACACTTGCATAATACCGAGGTGGCTTTTGGGAAAATCCGAACAAGTATGAAGTTTTGGGAGAAGTTGCCGCTGGCGATGATGGGACGGGGGGCGATGCTCAAAATGGTGGTCCTGCTCAGGCTGTTACATTTCTTCAGTAATATACCATACTTGATACCCAAAAAGTTTTTTGTCAAACTGAACAGCATGTGCAGAGACTTCCTATGGCATGGCACTCGCAATAGAGTGGCGCTATGGAAGCTACAGAACTTCCATGATAGAGGGGGCATTAAGCTGCCAAATTTTGAGGCCTATTATGTAGCTGGTCAGTTGCAATATGTAACCAAATGGCTTTCTGATGAGGTAACTCCTGAATTTAGGCTGTTTGGACAGGACTGCACTCAGTTTTACCTAAAGGAGATTATCTGGGTGCCTAGACTCGAAATGAAAGAACGCCCGGGTATGATGTTGCTCGGGTGGAAGATGTGGCGCAGAGTATGCCGACTGATGGAGAACCCGTACCCGTGTTCCCCACAGGTGCCGCTTGTCGCCTTGGCTGGGGGAGACAACCAACTCAGAATGATAATCAGGACCTATTGGGAATCGGTCGGGCTGGTTACATTGGGAGATGTATGGCAAGAGGGGATCATTAAGGATTTCGAGGAACTGGGAGAAGAGGCAGGCTTGCACAGAGGCCAATATGTCACGTATCTTAGGCTAGTGCAGATTATTCGTAAAACCTGGCCAGAGACTGTACTGACGGAGGAGCCAGACGTCATAATGGGAACAATATATGACACATCAGAAGGAGGGCACGAGTTCTCTAGATTGTATGAGATGGTGATGACCCGGGTGGGGAAGGATTTGACTCATTTGAGGCTGGACTGGGAAGCGGAGGTGGGGGCACAGATGTCCGATGGGATGTGGGAGCGTGCTATGGGATACCACAAGAAGGTGTCCAGAAACGTCAGATTGCTGCAGATACAGTTATAGATCACGCATAGAGCCTATATGACCCCGAAGAGAATATCTAAGTTTGTAAATGCAGGAAGACGAGCATGCCCAAAATGCGACGAAGAAGACGCTGACATGACACACATGTTCTGGTTTTGCCCAGTGATTGAAGGTTTTTGGGGGGAGGTGGCACAAAACCTGCCTGTTGGGAGGGTTTCCCAGACCACGGAATACTAAACATGTTGGGAAGCTGAGGGACCTGGCATATGTGCTTGCAAAAAGAAGGATTGCCATGGGCTGGAAGCAGTGCCACAAGCCACGGGTTGAGGTATGGTGGCGGGATTTGCAAAAATGGGCGGAGGCTGAAACGGTAGTATGGCAGGAGGCATGTAGCAAGTGCGGGGAAGATGAGGTGGGTAACCTGATGGCATGGAGAGTGTTAATAACAGGACTGTTTGGCACAATAATGGATTCTGCAGCTTCGGAAGGAAGCGATACCCGGCCACACGCAGCAGATACAGAATGAGAAACGCAAACAAGCTCTTGAGGGGGGAGGGATTTGGGGAGCAGTAATGCACGTTAATTGATGTTCACGAGTCTGTTGTAAATAATGCTGCAAGTTTGGTTTGTATTGTTTATTTGTTTTCGAAATAAAAACTTTATAATTCTTTTTTTTTTTTAACAAAGAATTCTCTCAATATGGGTCCTATTGATGAAGAATAGAATCACGTTTGTTCAGACATCCGCATCCAATGCCGGACTATGAATGCCTTATAATGTATTTGAAGATTTAAATCTGCAGACATTTTGCAACACTAAATGGTATAAACAAAGTACTTGCTCGATAATGTTAGGTGGTTAGACACTAAGGAGTAGCAAGAGCGAGTATTGCACATTATGTTTAAGTGAGGGGTATCATCGACGCAGACACACCATAAAAGGTGTGGATCAAGTTTGTACATTGAAAGGTTAAAAGGCACGGCTTCATCGAGCTACTATGTGAATGTGAACCGCGCGCGTGCGCAGTAACAGATTACTACGTTTAGATGGTAGCTAAACTTGAGCGAATGCACAACAAGCACATTGCGATCATGAATATGAATCGAAAAGGTAATAACTATTATAGTAAACTGATGCAGTAGTCGGTCTTAAAAATTATAACAGATGTTAGTACATGATCTGTGCAGAATCGTAGGAAGTAATATCACAAGAATCACTCATTCACAATGCGCATGCGTGAAAGTGACCAGCGTTACATATACACACACACACACACACACACACACACACACACACACGCGACACGGGCGGCAGCTCCTTTGAGCAGCTCGTTCGTGTCAGTGTGTTAGAGACATCTGAGGTAAGCGGCCAACAGGGAGCTTGCTAGTAACAACTAGGAGGATAGATTGAGACACTAATTAGGCTGTTTTTTAATCTTTACAAAATGAATGGGCTAAATAGGTTCTTTACCTGGTAAGCTGAGAGGTGACTCCTCTATATCCGATTACCATTCTTTGAGAATAGAGAAGTATGACGCTACTCAATTACCTTCTTTTGGTTGATTCATGTAGGACAGTGGAAATATTCTGGGTAGTTGAAGCTTTACAGTGACACTAAATTACCTCTTAGTAACAAGTATATGCTGATATTGAATTGATGAAGGTTTTTCTTTTCTCCTTTTAATCTCACCTTTGGATTACAACAATTATCTGGTATGTAACATCCCATATCTTTGATGTTACTTGTGCTGGATTGGGAATCCAATATGAAATGTTTGATACGGACATTTGGGCCATTACTTTACATTGCCAAATGATATGTAAATGTTTCACTATAATATTTGTGTGGAAACAAAAATCTGCTGGTCACAGATAATTAATGCACAGTGCCTGAGAGCCCCGACGATGGACAGACGTAGGGAATGCATTGGCAAAATATAATTGGGCACTGATGAGTCAGGCAATGAATAAATGATGCATGAAAAATAGAACAACCACTTTACTCTCTTATTCTGTGATTGAAGCGAAACGACACTGAAGTAAAGTTATGCATAAAAATTGAATTGTGCAAATCTACAAGGAGAGTTATGAGTGAGCACACTCAGGGCGATCTGTTCCTACTCTTTTTGGACCTTCTACTGGCATGCCTTCTTTGTTTACAGAGAGGTAGCTCAAGCTGGGGTGGTAGTTTCAGCCCCTTTGAACTCCTCTATGATCATCTTGTCAGAGGCCTTTTGGCTCTGATCAAAGAAGGATTGGAGAGTGTTCCACCCTTAAAGCCAGTCCGTGTAACTGACTATGTACTAGGCCTCAGGAAGAGGATGACAAACTTCTGAAGACTGGTCAATCCCTGGTCAATCATTGGCATGACCAGAAAGCTAACATGGTGGGGTTTACTCTAGACCAGCTAGTTCTAGTTATGGTTCCCACAAGACAAAGTTTTGCAGGACAAATGGATATGTCCCTTCAAAGTTGTAGGCAAACTTGGAGAGATCAATTATCTAGAGGACTGGGCAACCCCAAGGAGGCCCCTAGGGTCTTTCACACTAACCGTCTCAAGGCTTATGTCTCCAGACCAGAACTAGGAGCTGAGGAAGAGAAGAGCGACTCTCTCCCTCATCACCTCAGGGGACAACACTGAAGCAACAAGAAGAGTGCAAAGGTCTGTTAGCTCAGTTTGCCTCTCTGCTTTCTCCGACACCAGGCTTGACCCCTTGGGGCCAGCATATCCTCACTGGTGACCCGTCTCCCAGTCAAAAGCAGGGGCTACAGAAAGTCTGATCATGTAAGAACTCAAAGGAAGAGGTCAGCAAGATGCTTGACCTTGGGGGTTATTGAGCCATCTACCAGTCCATGGGCTAGTCCAATTGTACTAGTGACAAACGCAGGAACCAAAGAGTTGAGATTCTTGTGTGGACTATAAGGCTCTAAATGCAGTCACCAAGATTGATGTCCATCCTTTATCCAAGACAGATGAGCTGGTGGATACACTTGGAGCTGCCAAGCTCCTCAGTACATTTGACCTAACCTCAGGCTATTGGCAAATAGCTCTGACCGACCATGCCAAGGAGTAAACTGCATTCTCTACCCCTGGAGGCAGGCTTGTACCCGTTTAAGGCCATGCCCTTTGGTCTCATGAAGGCACCTGCCATTCCAAAGGATGGTGAACCATGTTCTGAATGAATTAGAGGGAATCTGCATGGCATACTTGGATGACATTGCAGACTTGGAAGAACATCTTCACCTTGGATATGTGTTAAAGGCCCTTGAACAAACCCATCTGACCATAAAGGCAAGCAAATGTCAAATTGGTCAGAGTAAAGTGGTCTACCTTGGACATGAGTTAGGAGGATGTGAGATTAGGACCTTGCCTAGTAACGTACAAACTGTACAGGACTAGGCCATTCCCACTACTCAAACCCAATTGAGAGCCTTCCTAGGTCTCACAGCGTACTATCATAACTTTATAGAGAACTATGGGAGCATAAGTTCACAACTGAATGTCATCTCTCTACCCACATTTCCCAAGAAGGTTAGATGTAGTGTAGAGTTTGCCAAGGCATTTGAAGGGCTGAACAATGCCCTCTGCAAAGCTCCAGTGCGAAGAGCTCCTGATTACACCAAAACCTTTATTGTACAAACAGGTGCATATAATATAGGAATAGGGACTGTCTTGAGTCAACTGTATGAGCAAGGCAGGGAACACCCTGTTGGCTTCATCAGTAGGAAACTGAAGAACCATGAGACAAAGTGGGCAACCAGAGAATGATAATGTTTTGCTGCTGTTGTGTGTCATTTGAAAATGTTTAGGCCATATTTGTAGGGTTCTACTTTCCTTATTCAAACAGGCCACCAACCATTGAGATGGTTAATGCAGATTAAAGGGGACAATGCTAAACTGCTCAGATGGTCTATCATTCTCCAAGGGTTTGACTTTACCATTGAGCGTATGTCAGGGTCCAATCATCAGAATGCTGATGGTGTCTCCAGGAAGTATGAACGACTTGAACAAAAGGAGTGGATTGAATCCTGCTGTCCCTTAGTCTGGGGGTGAGGCGTGCTGGGAAGAATTTTCAGTTTCTGTGCTAAGTCCCATTAACCTGAGAGACACTCCACACTTTTGCTGCACTCTGGACCTTATTTTAATCTCCTGAGTGGGTGGAACTTTTTACCACTCTCCCATTTTTTTCTCTGACTGGGATTTTTATTTTTACTGTTTTTAGAGAGTCTGGTAATCTCCAAATGTTTAATACAGGCATTTGCTTTTTGCTTTGTGACATCCAGCACCCTTTGAGCAGTGTTACTGAAAAGTCCTTTGGACTTCTCTTGGTGTTTAAATATATTTCTTATACATTTCCTGACTACAGTTCTGATGCTTGCTAATTTGCTTAGAATCACATGCTGTGCATATAGTCCGACATCCAGTGGTCACTGCAGAGTATTGCATCTCGTCTTTTGAGAATCGAAAGGGGACGTTGACATGGGCGTGCCTGTAACACTATCCCCAACGTGACGTGTAGTGTACCCAAAATCCCTCATGCGTCGATGTACCTCAGATTGTTTTTTTCCACCCAGCATACTGGTCGCCTTATGCAGAGCTCGTCCAGACACATTGCTAATTGTTCCATCGACCTTTGATTGAATATATTATATTGTTATTCACGATCACCCTAACCATCCTTCCTATCGATGGCTGTTCCTGATCTCCGCCGAAGCTTATACGGACCTTCGATGGACGGTGATCCCATCGGCATGGACGACCACGTGGCCGGGCCTTCCCGCCGGCCTACACAGTCGGGAGAGCGGGGTCGGGTGGACATTTCTGTAAAGTCTGAGAATGCCTTTCCCTTTCCTCCCTCTTTCCTCTCTGGTCATCATCACTTTCCTTATCCTCAGCTATGGAGAGGACTGCCTTTAGGTTTTGCCCCGTTTGAAAGAGTAAAATTCCTTGGAGAGATAAGCATCTACGGTGTAACCGTTGCTTGCCCCTCAATCACAACAAAAAAGGTTGTGCGGCTTGCAAGCTCCGCCGTCCGAAGACATTAAGGTGCGCTGAGTCAAGCGGTGGGCGGCCTACGGGATGTCGAAGGCTGAGTCCACCCGCTGCCACAACCTCTGATTGTGACGAGGGCATCACTGATGAGCACGCCTCCGACTCAGAGGTTGTTGACCTTTCGGAGGAGCGCTCAAGCTCCGCCTAGTCTGCCCCCAGCCCCGCCAGACATGGCTCATGCACTGATATGGGGACTGTACACCCTGGCAACAAAGAAACACAACTCACTAAACACACAACCCCCGGCCAGTCTTGAACGAAGTTGAAGCGGACCACAGCGGCAACGGGCACACCAGATGTTTCGGCCGTGCCCGCCGACCGCCAGCCCTCCCCGCAGCCGCAGATGCGCCTAGCGACCGGGCACACTAAATTGAAGGACGCTACCCCCAATATTCCAAGAACCGTCGAGACGCATCGTAAGAAGGCATCCGCAAAGACTAGACAACCGCAGCCCCAGGCTATGCTTCTCCCTACTGCAGAGGACGTAAGAAAGCATTGCGAGAATTGTTTCGACGGACGCTCAAAAGCAACAGTCAAAGGATTTGCTGATGCCCACGAGAAAGCCCAAGGATTTGTCAAGATCCAAAGATAGGATAAAAGAAATATCGGAACACTCCGCCAAGCCAAAGGAGAAACACAGGGACACGCAACCTTTGCGGGTCCCCCGGAAAGAGTTTTCGGAAGGCGAAGAAGGTATTTCTTCATTGTTGAAACAAAAATCTCGACGTTTGGTGTCAGAGGATCGTACACAAGAGCCCTTTCCACCTCTAGACCCCTCTGGGTCTTCTGTTTGAACTAGGAAAATATGTGAGGGTTGTATGGAGAGGCTCGACAGGTTTGTAACCCTGTCAGAGCAATCCACCCCCAAAAGACCACAGGAAGAGAGCCTTTTGCCCCACTGGCCAAATTTCAAAGACTCTGATCCCTCTCAGGAGAAGGATGTGTACACTTTCAACCTCACTGAAGAGAAGGTCCCTGCAGACACATACACTCAGGATGATCCTTTCAATGACCCTGAGGATATGCATGACCCCATACAGGGGTGGGAAAAAAAACCCTGATATGGGTGACCCACAGCCATGGCAGTCTCCTAATCCTTCACCAGATCCTGATTCCCGGTGTTTAGATTCTCCCCAGACCACTCCCACCCGACAGCCCTCTCCAGTGGATGATCAAATGACATTCAACGCCATGTTGCGCAAAGCAGAAGAACATTTCAATATTGACACCGATGAAGCTGTTCCTGAGGCTGACTTTGTAGAGGACATTCTTAAAGAGAAACCGCCGGCCAGCCAGGCTATTCCTCTACTAAACTCAAATTAAAAAGCGGCTGGCTCTCTTGTTACTAACACCTGCCCTCACAAGAGTAGTTAATCCAAGGATAGAAAAGTTATTTTGGCCTTCCCCCTCTGATCCCCTTTACATCAGAAGTCACTCCAGACTCACTGGTGGTGACCACTACCAGGAAAAGGGCAAGGGTTCCACTGTCAACCGGGGAGGCTCCCCCTGACAAGGAGTGTAAAAAACTCTACGCCCTAGGAAAGAGGGTTAGGGCTGCAGCAGCTTTTTCTACGTGCATCGCAAACAATACAACTTTGTTAGCCAGCTATGCAGATGCTCAATGGGCCTTGCTACAGGAAGGCCTGCAGGAGGTTCCTGATCCACTACGGACTCATCTTCTGTCCACAGTAACTGAGGGCAGACAAGTAAACCAAAGTATCCTTAAAAACACTTTGGATTCCGCTGAGACAGTGGGTCGATCTCTGGCTCAGGGCACCCTCCTAAAGAGACACGCGTGGCTAGGAAACTCGGAGTTCAAACCAGAAACTCAAGAGTCACTCATAAATAAGCCGTTGGAAGAATCCAACCCATTTGGAAAAGCAGTCGACGAAGCGCTCGAGACTGCAAAGAAGGAGCACAACACCCTTAAGACGATAGATCAAATCACACAAAACCCCTCCAGATGGCAAGGAACTGGGCCTGGATGCCTTTTTCGTTGCCAACGTTTCACTCAAAACCATTACACCTCGGGAAATAATTGGTCCAATCCACAAGTAACCAGCGGATACACCACCCCGTATCCCAAAAGAGGGCAGAGTCGTCGGAAAGGAAGGGGCTGGAACTCTACCCCCAGAGGCTCCACGGCCTCAGGTTAAAAATGACCCGCAGATCTGGGTCCCCTCCCATGCCTGCACGGTTGGGGGCTGGTTAACGTAGTTGCTTCAGGGATGGGAGGGAATAACTACAGACCAGTGGGTACTGAAGACTGGCCCACAGGTACTGTAAAGAGTTCTGCCGGTCCCCAATATTCAGACCTCCATGTGCAAGACGACTGAAGCTAGACTATCTGCGCATCCTTCTTCAGGAAGTCGAGACACTACAGGAAAAGGGAGTCTGAGGTCGTGCCTCTTGCACAGGTAAATAAAGGTATTTATTCAGTGTACTTCCTTGTACCCAAAAAGGATCTCACCATGCGCCCTGTATTAGATCTGCGGCCAGAGAACAAATTTGTGAAGCCACAAAACTTCTGCATGGTCACTCTGCAGGAAGTAATTCCCCTGCTCTCGCATGGCAACATTGGACATGAAAGATGCATACTTTCATATTTCAATGTTGCCAGCGCACAGAAAATACCACAGATTCATGATACAAGACAAACATCAATTCAAGGTACTACCCTTCGGCATAGTCTCCGCACCAAGGGTATTTGCAAAGCTAGCGGTGGCAGCAGCACACCTACGCAGGCAATCCATCCCGGTTTATCTTTACCTCGACCACTGGCTCATAACAGGGGACTCTCACGAAACTTGTCTGTCAAATACCCAAGACACTATAAACCTTTTTTTCAGCCTGGGATTCTCCATCAACGAGAAGAAATCCAGCTTACACCCCAGCCAGGTCAAACAATTCCTAGGGGCTCCAATTCGAACAAAGGGCGGCCTTGTCTTCCCCTCCAACGAGAGGGTCCTATTGAGGGATTTGCTGTTTCAAATCCCTCAATATGTAGCCAGTCGAGAGGTGACGGTATGCAAAGCTACGAGACTGTTAGGAATGATGACGTCCTGCATTTATTTGGTTCCTCGCGCGCTTGCCCATACGTCCAATGCAAGAGTGGCTCAAACAGCCAGTGGTGTCAGGCCAGCGGACAATGGGACGATTTAGTGGCTGTCTCGCCGGCCCTGGTTCTCTCGCTACGGTGGCGGTCGAGGGAAAACCTCCTAAAAGGGAAATCCTTCACCACCCCCGCAGTGGAAGCCACTAACTACAGACGCATCTCTCACAGGGAGGGGAACTCACCTGTTTCAACAGACAGCGCACAGAGTATAAACCTGTTGGAGCTGTGAGCAGTTTTCAAAGTGCTAAAGACCTTCCAGACACAATTGCAGGGAAAACAGTCCTGATCCTCATAGACAGCACCACGGCCATGTACTATCTGAACAAACAAGGGGGCACTCACTCTTCAGGGCTGTCCAAACTGTCCCAAAACATTTGGAAGTGGGCTCTCAAACACAACATGTTCCTGTTGTCACAACATGTTCCAGGGAAACTCAATCGTCTGGCAGACATACTCAGCAGAGATTTCCCACTACCCAGGGAGTACGAATGGCGATTACACGAAAACATTGTCCCCAACGTTTTCGCAAAATGGGGCTTCCCAGAGATTGACTTGTTCGCAACTCTGGAGAACGCTCAATACCAAGATTACGCCTCCAGGTACCCCCAGAACCGTTCCAAGGGGAACGGACTCTGGATAACATAGTCAGGGAAATTTGTTTACGCTCAGAGCCACCCACCTCGCCGCCCGACTCTCGTATCTCAACAAGATAGTGCACAAGATGCACCAGGAACCAGTCACAATGATATTGGTGGCTCCCATGTGGGCCCGCCAACACGGGTTCGCTCATCTGATGGAGATGTCCCAACATGTTGCCGCAAGACAAGGGGGAGGCACTTCATCCATGCCCGCAAACATTGAACTTAGCGGCCTGGCTCCTGAGGTCAGAGTTCGGGAACCTGCAGCTCCCCCAGAGATGTATGGACATACTCAGGGAGGCAAGAAAACCTAACACACGATATTGCAATACCAATTAGTGGAAATGTTTTGTTATCTGGTGCAACTCTAAGAGCATCAACCCCATTGACTGCTCTCCTACTCATATCGTTTTGTACCCAACTCATTTACCTGACTCAGGCCTAGTCAATAACTCGCTAAAAGTTCACTTAGCTGCTCTTTCAGCCTACACTACAACACAACAAAAGGTGTTGTGGTGGAAGATACCAGTTATTAAGGCTTTCATGGAGGGAGTAAAGAGAATTCACCCTCCCATTTCTAACCCAGCTCCCGGATGGGACGCAAACGTGGCGTTGACTAGAATAATGGGGTCTCCCTTTGAGCCCATGCATAAAGTCTCAAAGATCTCGCCTATAATAATTGCCTTTTTAATAGCCATTACTTCCATTAGGAGAGTCAGTCAACAACAAGCGCTCTCAGTTCTAGACCCCTTTGTAACAGTTCACAAAGATAAGGTGGTTCTGCGCACTCACCCTAGGTTTGCGCCTAAATTAATTTCAAAGTTCCATGTGAACCAATCCATAGAACTACCAACGTTCTTTCAGAACCCCTCAAACATGGGAGAAAGAAGCCTGCACACACTGGATGTACATAGAGCAGTCCTGTTTTACATGGAAAGAACTCGACCACTAAGAAAAACAAATCAGTTTTTCGTTTCATTGGCAGCAGGTAGAGAGGGAGACCCTGTCTCCAAATCTACCATCTCTAAATGGATTGTCAAATGCATCACACTCTGTTACGCTCTTGCTAAGTGAGAACTGCCCTTCAATCCTAGAACACATTACACTCGAGGCACTGGGGGTTCCATAGCATTAATTGAAAATGTTCCCCTAGAGCAACCTGGAGTTCAGTACACACCTTTACAAAACACTATTGCCTAGACACTCATTCTAGGTCCGATTCTCAGGTGGGACAAGCAGTACTAAAATATATTTTCTCTACTGTTCCTTCTCCCACCTCCAACTCCTGCTCGCTAGTCTATTCACAGCATGTGATTCTAAGCAGATTAATAAGCATCAGAAGACATGCATTACTTACCGTAAAAGCATATCTGATGATTTGTATCTGCTTAGATTGACATGCGCTCACCCTTCCTCCCCACTCGGATGGAAGGAACATAGATGTCTTACTACTTTCTCTCTTTTCTGTACTCACTCATGATAGTCATAGACTCCCTCACGGCAGAAAAAATACAATCGGAGGGACCTCGACACGTGATGGATTTTGGGTAAACTACACATCACGTTAGGGATAGTGTTACAGGCACTCCCATGTCGACGTCCCCTTTCGATTCTCGAAAGACAAGATGCAATACTCTGCGGTGACCACTGGATGTCGGACTATATGCACAGCATGTGAATCTAAGCAGATACAATCATCAGAAATGCTTTTATGTAATGCATGTGTTCCCAAGAATAGTAGGATAAGGAACACGTTACTTACTTGTAACTATTGTTCTCCAGTATGCATCTGGCACAGATTTACATGCTGATCAATTTTCCCTGTCATCAGGCTGGAAATCTCCGGTAGAAGAAAAAGCTGTTTCACTTACAAACTGTATTTCTCCTTTAAACCAATCAATGTCCTCTGGGTCATACCGCCGCCAATGACAGTCCTCTCCCTAAACCCCTCCTCTGGCAGCCATCTTCAGATATGGTAAGCACATAAAGTGGCAGTATGACCAAGAAGAGCCGCAGAGGAGTTGGAGGGAGGGTTCACATGTGAATCCATGCCAGACCCATGCTAGAGAACAATAGTTACAGGTAATTAACTTCTTCCTTCTACAGCATGGGGTCTGGCATGGATTCACATGCTCAAGAATAACAAATACATAGCAGTACAACACAACATAACCACAGGAGGTGGAAAGGCTCAACAGAAGCAATTAACTCTTACCTCCGGAACAGACTTGCCTCAAGCAAACAGTTTGCGGCGCACTGCCTGTTAGACTCTGGACTCCTCCTCAGAATCCCTGTCAACGCAGTAGAACTTCGTGAAGGTGTGCGTTGACTTCCACTTAGCAGCTCTGCAGATATCTAGCAGGGGAACACCAGCAAGGAACACCGGTATTGCAGCGATTGCTCTGGTGGGGTGGGCTCTCGGACATCCGGGCAGCGGTCAGTTTGCCAACCGATGACAGTGCATGATGCAGCCGGAGAGCTACCTTGAGATGGAAGCCTTGGACAAGGTCTTCCCATGCTTCAAAGGACCAACGTTCACAAACAGCTGTGAAGTTTTCCAAAAGCTCTTCGTGCATGCCTTGCAGAATTTCAGGGCATGAGCAACATCCAGTGAGTGCAAAGCCCATTCAGCAAGTAACAAAAGCTTTGGGAAAAAAAACAGGCAACATCAAAGGCTTGTTGTGGTGGATTTCCGACGGAACCTTTGGCATGAAAGAGGGGTGCATCCGCAGCACCACTCTCAATTTGTGGAAAATCAGGTATGGCTGTTTGCAGGACCTGGATCTCACCTAGCCTCCTGGCAGAGATGATGGCCACAAGGAAAGCCATTTTCCACGAGAGGAACTTGAGCGGGGTCTGAAGCATAGGCTCGAAGGTGGCCCCCATGCGCCTCGTCAAAACCACATTGAGTTCCCAACTGGGACAGGAGCCTTCATCGGCGGGAAAGATCGAAAAAGTCCTTTGAGGAACTCCTTGACGAGACGGTGAAACCACAGTGAAGATCTTCCTGGTGACCTGGTGTAGCTGGAGATAGCCGGCAGATGCACCTTGATCAAGGCGTGTGCCAGTCCGGCCTTGACTGAAGAAAGCGAGCATGGAAGAATGTGCGGGGTCTCGACTCTCAGCGGGGCAATTTTCTGCGACCGGCACCACATAGTGAAACGCTTCCACTTGTGACCATAGCACTTCAAAGTCGACGACGCCCTGCCCTTAGCGCGGACCTCTCTGCAGTCCACAGGCAACTCATATCCACCAACCTCTAGGGCTGCAGGAGCCAAGCCCTCAGTTTCAGTGATCCTGGCACATGATGCAGGATTACGCCTCCTCCTCTGGTGAGAAGATCCAACACTACTGGCAGCTTTACCGGCGGCGATGCTGACAGAATCACAAGGTCCGGATACCAAATCTGCCTCAGCCACGCCGGGGCGACGAGTATCATCGGGCTTGGACACTGAGTATGTGGATGACTCTTAGCAGGAGAGGGAATGGAGGGAACGCGTACGTGAACAGTCCTTCCTGCGGAAAGGAGAACGCGTCCCCCAGGCTCCTAGGCTGGTGAAACCTGTTGACAAACTGCCTGCACTTAGAGTTTGTCGCTGTCGCAAACAGATCTATCTGGGGCCTGCCCCACTCAGCAAACAGGCAGTCAACCCGATACTGAATAAGCTTCCACTCGTGGCAGGAGTGCAGTTCCTGCTGAGGGAGTCTGCAATGGTGTTCTTCACTCCTGCTAGTTTAAGGGAGACAAGGAACATCCCCTGTCCGACGGCACAGCGCCACAAATCCTGAGCCTCCCTGGAGCCTGAGCCACAACTTCCAGATGTAAAACATAGTGGTGGTGTTGTCCGTGAAGATCCTCACCACCTTGCCTTTCAGAGACGGGAGGAACGACTTCAGGGCCCAGAACACTGCCCATAGCTCCAGGATGTTGATATGAAGATCCTTCTCCTCTGACAACCATAGGCCTCTGGTGTGCAGACGTCCGTTGTGCGCTCCCCTTCCCTCTAGGGTGGCGTTTGTGGTGACCGTTTCCTGGTATGGCGGGTTCTGGAATCCTGTGCCTTGGGTGGTGTTGGAGTGAACGCCCCAACATACTATCGCCGGCCGGAACTCGTCGTTGAGCGAAACCTTGTCGGTGAAGCTTCTGGATACCTGTATCCAGCGGGCGTCCAGGAATTCCTGGAGTGGTTGCATCTGCAGTGGACGACAGCCGCTACACCTTCCTTAGAATGGCTGCTATCCTCTACTCCGAGGGAAACACAAAGCAATACATCCTATTGAGCCTGGCGCCTAGGAACAGTGCGTTCTGTGATGACGCCAAGCAGGACTTTGGATAGTTGATGGAGAATCCCACATCCGTTAGTAGCCGGATGGTCGCCTCCGTGTCCCCTTCGGCCAGCTCCTGCGAGCGGGCACAAATCAGCCAGTCATCCAGGTATGGGTATACGTGTATGCTCTGTAGGCGTAGATGGGCCACCACTGGTGCCAGGCACTTCATGAACACTCTGGGGGCTGACTTCAATTCGAAAGGTAGGGCTGTGAACTAGTAGTGCTGTCCGTGCACCACAAAGCGTAGAAATGTCCAGTGTTTCCTGGGGACGTGGAAGTAGGCGTCCTCCAGGTACGGCGATGTCAAGAAGTCTCATCTTTCCAATTGTCTGAGCAGAATTATTGGGACTTGAGGTATTTGTTCAGACGTCGTAGGTCTAGAATGGGCCTCCAGCCCCCTGTCTTCTTTCTGACCAGAAAGTATCTGGAATAGACCCCAGAGCCCCAGATTTGCTGGGGAACTAGCTCCATCGCTCCTTTTTGCAGCATGGCCCGTACCTCTTCCAGGAGCTGAGGGATGTGCTGCTCCTGACGGGCAACCAGAGGTTTCCGTGTATGCCTGTGTTGAAACTCCAGGATATGTCCTTGGGCGAGAGCGTCCAGCACGCATCTGTCGGTGGTGATCTGTCTCCATTCGCTGACGAACATAGTCAGCCGGCCTCCCACCGGGGTGCACGGGTGGGGGTTCGACATCCTGGTCAGTTCAGGCTTGCTTCGGATGCTGGTGACGCTGTCCTTCGCTACCGTAGGCCTGGGAAAGCCTCTGTAAGCGTCTTGAGTCGTGGATCTGGACGGCTGACGGTACAATGAGAAGCCTTTGGAAGGCCTGCTAGGCTTTCCCCTGGAGGAGCAAAAAGAAGAGTAGTGCTGCTGGAGGGTGCCCAGGGATGGCCTGGAGGGACTCATCACCTACCTGCCAAAATAGGTTATCTCTGTTGAATGACATGTCCAGTACCTACGCTTGGACCTCCAGATGGAAATTCGTGGCCTTCATCCAGTCTTAAAGGCAGACACTGTTCCCCCATCTGCCAGAAACCCGTTTTGGCAACATCCAATGCCACCAATGGCGTGATCAGACGCTACCTCCCCTTCCTGGAAGAGAATGATTGCCTCCATCTTCTTATAGTCAGGGAGGAACTCTAAAATCGGCCCAGCTTGTACCACAGCTCCCTGCCGTACATGGCTACGATCGCCAGTGCGTTGGCTGCCTTGATAGTGGACAGCACAGTGTAAATCACCTTCCTTTCCATGGCGTCCATCCTCTTCCCCTCGCTGTCTGGAGGGACCGAAGGGGACGGGTTGGCCGACCCTTTCCTTGCGGCAGCCGATACCACTGAATCCGGCGATGGCTGCGACCTCAGGCACTTGGGTGCGGAGTCCAGTACTCTGACATTTTCTCTGAAGATCTTCATCAGAACGTGACCCGTCCACTTTGGCTGACCTGGTTTCCCAAAGGTCCATCTTATGATCCTAATGGCTTTGTCAATGCTGGTTCCTCAAACATGTTTTAAATAGGTTTTAATTATGAACCCTTTTATTGCTAGGAAACAGACTGCCTATCCCCCTCTGGGAGAGTACATTTGTTATGAACAGTTGCTAAAGTGTGTTCTGCCTAACTGAAACTTTCCCTCCCAGCTCAATTTTGTAAAGGTGACATTTATATAAGTGCTGATACTGACCGTAACCAACATCACTCTGTGTGCTGGACATGTAAAGCATAAAAAAAAGTTACTCACCTGCATTATTGTTCCTTATATTAATTGATTACATTTCACATTGAATGTTGTTAGTGGCTGCATTTTAGATTTGCTGGTGTGTCTTGTGCGTATTTGAGATACATTACTCACCGTAATCGTATTTCTGATGCTTGTATCTGCTTAGATTCACATGCTGTGCATATGCCGACATCTAGTGGAAGCTGCGGAGTATTACAGTTTGTTTTTCAAAACTCGACAATGGGCGTCGACACAGGGCGTGCCATTAATACTATCCCTAGTGTAACGTCCACTGTACCCATGATCCCTCACACGTCTAGGACCCTCAGATTGTATTTTTTCTGACATGAGGTAGCATGAGGAGTAGCACGAGTACAGCCAAGCAAATAGATAAAGACTACAAGCATCCGTGTGCCGTCTCTCAGAAGGGAGGAAGGGTGGGTCGCATGTGAATCTAAGCAGATACAAGCATCAGAAATACGATTACGGTGAGTAATGTATCTCTCCTGAGGCTTGTTGAATCTGTGCATAGATTAGCGAGCAGTGTTAGAAGAAGGCGGTGGGATGTGAGAAGGGTCATGAGCAAATAAATGTCTTAAAACCGCTTGTCCCACTTGTGCATCTGTCTTGGAATGAGTGTCAATGCAGTAGCGCTGAGTAAAAGTGTGAATAGAGCTCCAAGTAGCTGCTTTGCAAATGGTGTCAAGGGGTAAATTTGCAATGAAAGCCAGAGTGGCCCCAATGTCTCTAGTAGAGTGGGCTCTTGGCGTGAAAGGCAGAGTTTTTTCAGAAGGAACAAGTTACTTACCTGTAACTGTTGTTCTCCAGCATGGGTCTGGCATGGATTCACATGCTCATGAATATTCCCCGTCGTCAGGCTGGGAATCCTCGGTAAAGAAAAAATCAGTATCAGTTTCGTTTCTGATCTGTCTTTCGTATTAGTAGTAGCCAATCACTGATCTCTGCGTCATACTGACCACAGCCAAGGACTGCCATCTCCCTAAGCTCCGCCTCTGGCAGCCATCTTCAGATTTGGTAGCACGTGAAGTGGCAGTATGACCAAGTGAAGAGCCGCAGAGGGGTAGGCGGGAGGGTTCGCATGTGAATCCATGCCAGACCCATGCTGGAGAACAACAGTTACAGGTAAGTAACTTGTTCCTTCTCCAGCATGGGGTCTGGCATGGATTCACATGCTCATGAATATAAGAATACATAGCAGTACACACATGCACAACCACGGGAGGTGGCAACAGGCTCAACATTAAGCAATACAACAACTCAACATTAAGGGTCTCTTACCTCCTCACCAGGCTCACCTTAAGCGAACAGGTTGCGCAGCACTGCTTGGCCGACCCTGGACTCCTCCCTGGAATCCCGATTGACGCAGTAGAATCTCGTGAAGGTGTGCTTCGACCTCCACGTAGCAGCCCTGCAGATGTCCAACAGGGGCACACCAGATAGAAACGCCGTAGTAGCAGCGATCGCTCTGGTCGAATGGGCTCTCGGACGGCCTGGCAGCGGTCGGTTAGCCAACCGGTGGCAGTGCATGATGCAGCCGGAGAGCCATCTGGAAATAGAAGACTTCGAGAGAGCCTTCCCTTGATTCACAGATCCAAAGTTCACAAACAGCTGTGATGTCCTCCGAAAACTCTTCGTGCGGTCGACGTAGAACTTCAGCGCTCTAGCCACATCCAGCGAGTGCAAAGTCCTCTCGGCCGGCGACGAAGGAGACGGGAAGAAAACAGGTAACACCAGGGGCTCGTTAAGATGGAAGTCCGACGGCACCTTGGGCATAAAGGAGGGGTGCGTCCTAAGCACCACCCTCGAGGCATGGAAAGTCAAGTACGGTGCTTTGCAGGATAGGGCCTGGATCTCTCCCACTCGTCGTGCGGAGGTAATGGCCACCAGGAATGCAGTCTTCCACGACACAAACTTCATCGGTGCGGAGTGCATCGGCTCGAATGGGGGCCCCATGAGCCTAGTCAGCACCACGTTAAGTTCCCATGCCGGGGCCGGGGCCTTCACCGGCGGGAACGACCGGAACAGTCCTTTCATAAACTCTTTCACCAGTCGATGGGACCACAGGGACGTCCGTCCTGTGGTTCTGGTATATCTGGAGATCGCCGCCAGATGAATCTTAATGGAGGCATGGGCTAGCCCATCCTTTGCCAGCGATAGCAGGTACGGCAGCACCTGAGGGGCCGTAATCCGTAGGGGGTTGATCTTCTGTGCTCGGCACCAGATAGAGAACCTCTTCCACTTGTGACCGTAGCATTTGAGAGTCGAGGACGCCCTGGCCTTTGCAAGAACCTCTCTGCAGTCGGCCGGTAGATCGTACCCTCCAAACTCTAGCGCTGGAGGAGCCAAGCCTGCAGGTTCAGCGACGCCGGGTCGTGGTGGAAGATGGCGCCTCCTTCTCTGGAGAGGAGATCCGCGTCTGCCGACAGCTTGATGGATGGGGACGTTGACAAGTCCAGAAGGTCCGGGAACCAGATCTGCCTCGGCCACGCCGGTGCGACGAGGATCATCCTGCACCGGGACCTCTTGAGCTGGTTGATGAGTCGAAGCAGCAACGGCAACGGAGGGAACGCATACAGGTATAGGCCATCCCAGGCGAACGAGAATGCATCGCCCATGCTTCTCGGCTGGGGAAACCTGCTGGCGAACCTCTGGCACTTCGAGTTCGTCGCTGTTGCGAACAGGCCGATTTGGGGTTTGCCCCATCGTCGGAAGAGTTGATCCACCTGATCCTGGCGCAGCTCCCACTCGTGACACGCGCGCAGCTCCCTGCTGAGCGAGCCGGCGATGGTGTTTCTTTCTCCTGCCAGGTGGAAGGGAACCAGGAACATCCCCTGGGCGACCGCCCAGTGCCTCCTTGGATAGGGCTGGGGATCTGGTACCTCCCTGCTTCCGTATGTAAAACGTTGTTGTGGTGTTGTCCGTGAAGATCCGCACCACCTTGCCCTTGAGCGATGGGAGGAACGATTTGAGAGCCCAGAACACGGCTCGGAGTTCCAGGATGTTGATGTGCAGGAGCTTCTCCTCCGGGAGCCAGAGGCCTCTTGCGTAGAGATCTCCGGTTTGGGCGCCCCAACCTTCCAGGGAAGCGTCCGTCGTCACCGTCTCCTGGTACGCCGGCGTCTGAAAGTCCTTGCCCGCCGTGAGGTGCGCTCGAACACCCCACCACTGAATCGCCCGCCGGAACACCTCGTTGAGGGGGACCCTGTCTTCGAAGGTGCCCGTCGCCTGCATCCAACGGGCGTCGAGAAATTCTTGAAGAGGGCGCATCCGTAGTCTGCAAAGGCACACCAGGTAGATGCAAGAGGACATCATCCCCAGGAGGGACTTGATGGACCTCACCCTGGCCACGTCCGTGGCTAGCAGGCGCTGCACTTTGCCCAGAATGGGCTTCGTCTGTTCTTCCGACGGTGCCGCCAGGCGCCTCGCTGTATCGAGCTTCGCTCCCAGAAACAGGGCCACCTGCGACGGCACCAGGTGGGACTTTGGATAATTTATGGCGAATCCCAGGTCTGTGAGTAGCTGGACGGTCCTCGCAGTGTGTTCGACGGCGAGTTCCCTCATCCTTGAGCGGATGAGCCAGTTGTCCAGGTAGGGGTAGACGTGAATCCCCTGCAGGCGCAGCCGCGCCGCCACAGGTGCCAGGCACTTGGTAAAGACCCTGGGGGCCGACTTCAATCCGAACGGCAGTGCTCTGAATTGGTAGTGGCATCCCTGGACGACGAACCTGAGGAACTTTCGGTGACTTCTGAGGATGGGAACGTGGAAGTATGCGTCCTCCAGGTCCAGCGACGATAGGAAGTCGCCTTCCTCCAGCTGTCCCAGCACGTGCTGGAGGGTGACCATCCTGAACTTTTGTGACCTGATGTATTTGTTCAAACGACGAAGGTCTAGGATGGGGCGCCAGCCGCCAGTCTTCTTCCTGACGAGGAAGTACCTTGAGTACACCCCGGAGCCTCTTCGGGACGGGCTCGATGGCGCCTTTCCAGAGCATCGCCCGTACTTCCAACAGCAGTTGCGGGACGTGATTTTCCTTCCTGGCCACAGGTGGAAGTGAGGGCACTTCTTCAGGAATTCGATATAGTGTCCTCTTGCCAGGGTATCCAGCACCCAACGATCGGTGGAGATGGACTTCCACACGACGACGAACTTCGTCAGCCGGCCTCGCACCGGGGTGCTTCGGTGGGGGCCCAAGGCCACGGCCGGTTCAGTCCTGCTTGGAGGTGGTGGCCTTGCCGACGAGGCGCTCCCTACTTGCCACGACCCCTGTAGGCCTCCTGAGACGAGGAGCGTGCCACCTGGCGGTAGGACGACGAGCCACCGCTGGATCTCTTGGAGGCCCCGTCTGCCTCCGGAGCTCCGAAAGGGCCGCCGTTGCTGAAGGGCTCCTAGGGCGCGGGCCGTCTCCGTGTCCGTCTTTATGGCTTGGAGGGATTCGTCCACCGCCTTCCCGAACAAGTTGCTGCCGTCGAACGGCATGTCCAACACCCTGGTCTGGACGTCCTGACGGAAGTCGGTCGCCCGGAGCCAACCCCGTCGTTGTAGGCAAACTCCGTTGCCCAGCTGGCGGAACCCGGTATCGGCAATATCGGTTGCCACCGTTATGGCGTGGTCCGACGCCACCTCGCCTTCTTGAAGTATTTCCAGGGCCTCAGACCTCTTGTCGTCCGGTAGGAAGTCCAATATGGGGGCCAGCTTAAACCAGAGCTCCCCGTCATAACGGGCCATGATCGCCAGGGCGTTGGCCGCTTTGATCGTCGTCGCCGCCGACGAAATGACCGGTCGCCCCATGGCGTCCAACTTCTTTCCCTCGCCGTCCGGAGGGGAGTTCGACGTTGAGGCTCCTGACCCCGCCGCTTTCTTCTTCGCCGCCGCCGAGACGACCGAGTCTGGCGTTGGCTGGGACCTGAGGCACAGGGGAGCGGTCTCGGGGACCCGGTACTTCGTCTCGTACCCGTCCCGTCTGGCTGGTGCCGTGGAGGGGTTCTTGAGTACCAACATGCCCTCCTCCCAGATATCATCGATTAGAGGCACAGCGATGACAATCTTCCTCTTGGCCTCCCGGCGCTGATAGAGGAAACCTTCCTTTTTCTGCTCCTCCGGGCAGAGCTGGAACAATTCGGACGCCCTGGCGATCATGGCGTGGAAAGAGCCAATCTCGTCGAGCGGAGATGCCCGTGCGACAGAGACCCGTTCCGTCGTCGCCCTCAGAACCCGTCGTCGAGCCCACCGCACCGTCATCTCCCGACTCGTGGGAGGATGAGGAGAGAACTGCAGGCCTTATGGGGGCGAGCGGAGGAGAGGGTTGGGTCCTGCGTCGTTTGTTCTGAGGACTTCCCGACGGGCCAGGTTGCGGGTCCTTCGGCCTGGGCCGTGGTAATCTTGTCCGTATCTCCGAGCATAAGGACTGGATCGCAGACAAAATGGCCGCCGAGCTATCCTGAGGCCTAGGCTTCGGCTGCGCCGGAAGGGAAGGCTGCTCTTCCTCGTCATCGTCGTCTTCCTCGGTTATCTCCCGAGGATCTTCCTTGTGGGACCGAACCTTCTCGAATTGTACTTCGAGATTCCTCGTGACCTCGGTCAGTTCCTCCTCCGAGGCCGACTCCGAGCGCAAGGAGGCTACCGTGCCCCCCCCCCCCTTGTTCCATCATGGTGGCCATGACGATGGGCTGAAAAGAGGATTCCCTCCTTGGCGGCAGGGAAACTCTAGTCCCGGAGGCAGTCTCCGTTGGCGGGGTCTCTGCCGGCTTGGCCAGAGTCGCCGCGATCGCCTCGATAGAGGCCTTTGCCTGCTGTGTAGGGGCCTTCACCACCTTAGGTGTGTCCTGGTCCTTCTCCTTAGGGGGAGGGGCGACACCTCGCTCCCCCTCTCCCCCGATCGGACGTGGCTTCTCCCGAAGCTTACCCGGGGTCTCGGACTTCCTCTTCCCCGAACCGCTGGCTCGTGGTTGTCTGTGCCGGGGAAGGTGCGCCCTGCCTGCCTGGCGACCGAAGAGCCTGACCTTTCGGCGCTCCCGGAGCCAGCAGACTCACGGCGCTTGGCCTGGTGTTGGGCCCCTGTCGCCGGGGCGCCCGCACAGGACTTAGAAGCCCGCTCGGACCCTTTCTTCTTCTTCTCACCCGTTGAGCCCTTCTCCAACCAGCTGGCGAGACGAGATCGACGGTCCCTCATGGTCCGCTCCGATAAGTTCTTGCAGAACTGGCAGTCCTTCTCTACATGAGTCTTGTCCCCATGAAGACAGTAGAGGCAACGCGAATGTTCGTCCTCAAACACATTCTGCAGCCCGCATCCAGGGCAGCTGCGAAACAGCTTGGGTCCGGGTGACGAACTCACGTCCTGGGCCATCTCGAAGTAGGCCGCGAATCTTCTGGAATCCTCTAAGAGGTTGATTCGACGAAATCTTCACCCTTGAGGGGCGTAGGAAAATCCCGCAACGGGTACCCGTTAACGGGAGTAGAAACGGCGGAGCTTGAGGCTCGATTAACCGAAACAATGTGAAAATTCACCTGAAAAAGCGCAAAACACGCAGTGAGAGCTGAGCACGAGGACTCCCAACACTTGAATGTGCGGTAAAAATCTGAAGATGGCTGCCAGAGGCGGGGTTTAGGGAGATGGCAGTCACTGGCTGTGGTCAGTATGACACAGAGATCAGTGATTGGCTACTACTACGAAAGACAGATCAGAAACGAAACTGATACTGATTTTTTCTTTACCGAGGATTCCCAGCCTGACGACGGGGAATATTCATGAGCATGTGAATCCAAGCCAGACCCCATGCTGGAGAAAGAAAGAGTAACACAGCTGGATACAGTTAATCATCTTAGAGATGGCACCTTTAGAGACGCAATCTCCCTCTCTGTCTGTAGCTACGGAGACAAACAGCTGATCTGTTTTCCTTAGCGGTCTGGTCTTGTTTACATAGTAGAGGACCGCCCTACGCACATCTACGGCGTGTAGTTTCATCTCAGCCGAGCTTTGTGGGTCTTGGAAGAAAGCCGGAAGCTCGATGGACTGGTTCATGTGGAATTTAGAAATAAACTTAGGTGAGAACCTAGGGTGTGTACGTAAAACCAGTTTATCTTTATGAACTGTAAAGAATGGATCCTGCACTGACGGAGCATGAATTTCACTGACCCTTCTTATAGATGTTATTGCTACTAATAAGGCTGTCTTATACATCAGGTGTTTGAGACTGCTTTTATGCATGGGTTCGAATGGGGGGCCCACGAGTTTAAATAGCACCACGTTAAGGTCCCATCCTGGTGGTGGGTTTGAAATAGGAGGGTGAAGTCTCTTTACTCCTTCCATGAAAGCTTTAACCACTGGTATCTTCCATCACGACACCTTGTTATGGGATGTGGTGTATGCTGACAGCGCTGCCAGGTGTACCTTCAGTGAGTTAAATACCAGACCTGCATCCAGCAGGTGGAGCATGTATGTGACAATTGTGGAAGGAGTGCAATCAACTGGGTTGACTTGCTTATTCTGGCACCAGATAACGAATTGTTTCCATTTGTCAAAGTAGCAATGCCTTGTGTTTGGCTTCCTAGATTCCTTTAGGATGTCGATACACCTCTGACATAATTTGAGATGTCCGAACTCTATGACCTCAGGAGCCATGCTGCTACGTTCATTGAGTTGAGGATGCACTGTTTGACCTTGGTGCTGGACAGTAGGTTGTACCAGCCTGGGAGTTTGATGGGTTCGCACACAGCTAGTCTGCGTAGGTGTGGGAACCATGGTTGTCTCGCCCACATGGGAGCAACTAGGACGAGCGTCATTGACACTGTTCATCTTGTTGACCACCTTGCTGATGAGGTGTTGGTGGAAAAGCGTACGCAAAAATCCCTGACCAGTTCATCCACAGCGCGTTCCCCTGGGAGTCTGGCTGGGGGAACCTGGATGCAAATCCTGGGCACGGTCTGTTTTCGCTTGTGGCGAATAGGTCTATAGTGGGGAAACCCCACTGAGAGAAGAGATCTTCTACGATTTCTCTGTGTAGACACCATTCGTGTTCCTTTGGGAGGGGATCTCTGCTCAAAGGATCCGCCAGAGAATTGAGATCCCCTGGAACATGTTGAGATGACAGGAAGATCTTCCGTCTGAGTGCCCATATCCAAATTTTCTGGACAAGCTTGGACAGATTTGGCGAACGAGTCCCTCCCTGCTCGTTTAGGTAAAACGTGGCTGTAGTGCTGTCCGTCTGGATTTGCACTGACAGATTCAGCAGGTAGGGCTCGAACGCTTGAAGCGCTCTGAATACTGCTAGAAGCTCTAGCAGGTTGATGTGATTCTTGGCCACTGAGCGAGACCAGAGACCCTGAGCTGTGCGGTGGAGGTGGTGAGCTCCCCACCCTGTCAGGCATGCATCGGTAGGGACTACCGCCTGTATCTCGGGATCGTAAAAGGGTTTCCCCTTGGACAGATTGATCGTCCCACTGACCACTTGCCTGAGACCACTCTTTCGCCAACCATTCCTGCATGGAACGCATGCGCAGGCACGCGTGGGGGACCAGGTAACTACATGACGCCATCATGCCTAGCAAACGCATTGCCATGCATACCGTTATCTGGCGACCGGCCTAATATTGCGGAATTCGCAGCAGTATATTATATTCCGAATTCTTTCCTTTGATGGACGGGTCAACCGCTCTTGCGTGTCTAGGATAGCTCCTAGGAACTGTTTGGAGGTGCTTGGCACCAGACTTTACTACTTCTCGTTTATTGAGAATCCTAATTCGAAGAGGAGGTTGATCGTCCTTTGAATGTTTGTTCTGCAAATTATTGGGGTCTCCCCCGTGATGAGCCAGTAGTCCAGGTAAGGGTACACCGGGATTGCCTCCCTGCATAGGTGTGCCGCCGCCACCGCCAATACCTTGGTGAATACCCTTGGAGCCGAGGCTATCCCGAAGGGCAGTACCTTTAACTGGTAGTGCCGACTGTCCACCTTGAAGCGCAAGTACTTTCTGTGTGCTGGGAACATGGAGATCTGAAAATAGGCATCTTTCATGTCCAATGTTGCCATGTAATCCCCCTTTTTTAGGAGGGGGTTTACCTCTTGGAGAGTAGTCATGCAAAATGTTTGGGGCTTGACATACTTGTTTGCAGGCCCTAAGTCCAATACTGGGCGCATTGTCAAATCTTTTTTTGGCACAAGGAAGTTGAATAAATACCCTTGTTTACCTGGTGTCCCAGGACAAGTTCTATCGCGTCCTTTGCTAGAAGATTGACGATCTCCTCGAGGAGGATCTTCTGGTGGTCCAAAGAATGTATTCTTTGTCATGGAGGGTGGTTTTGGGGACGCTCTGACAGTTCTATGCAGTATCCTGCGGACACTGGACAGCACCCATCGGTCTGAAGTGATCCCTTCCCAAGCTTGGGTGAAGTTGGAAAAGCGTCCCCCTACTGGGGATGTGTGAGAAGGGACCCTGAATGGAACGTCACTGTTTTGGTGGAGGCGTGCTGCTGCCTCTACTGGGGCTGTCCCTACCCTTACCACGCCCTCTCTTATTACCCCTGCCATAACCCTGGGTAGACTGCTGGCTGTTCCATTGTGTACCCTGCCCCTGGGAATAGTTAGACCCTCTCTGGGAATTTTGTCTGCGTGGGCGACGAAAATTGCCATTCCCTCTCTGGTTAGGGGGTTTATTGGTTAGCTGGCCTAGGGATTTGAGTGTCTCATACTAGTCCTTGGCATTTTTCAGCACGTCCTCAACCGCCTTTCCAAACAATAGATCCGGCTCCACCGGTTTGTCCATCAATGAAGCCTGGGTTTCGTCTTTGAACCCAGACTGTCGCAACCGAGCATGCCTTTTGATAACAGTACCTTCTGCTATCAATCGGTCGGTGTTATCTGCTGCATCAAAGGTTGCTTTTAATATGCAACCGGACACGGCTCTTCCTTCCGCCGATACTCGTGCCAATTGACTTTTTAAGGGTTCTGGGGCAGAATCTATGAGTGCCGCGACTCCTTCCCACTGGTGGCAGTTGTAACTCGCCAGCAGGGTGGAGTTGGCAATCCTTGCCTGGTAGGCAGAAGTGGAGGCTATTTTCCTACCCAAGCCATAAATCTTCTTGCTCTCCTTGTCGGGAGGAGCTTCCAACAATGACAAGGGTGTTTCCGCCCTCTTACAGGTGTTAGTAACTACCAGGGAGTCCGGTTTCAGATGCCCTCTTATGTACAGTGGGTCTGTTTGGGCTGCCCTGAAAAGCTCATCAACTCTGGGGTTTACCGCCCTAGTGAGATAGGGATTAACAAGGGAAGGGTCTATCCTCCTTTGTATAGACTTAAGGATAGGGATGGCCTGGGCAACAGGTCTCCTTTCTCCCACTAACTCCTCAGCAAAATCCCTCTCTTCCTGAGCACCCTGGGTGTCAATGTGAAAGTGTTCTGCCGCTCTGGACAGTACTTCATTCAAAAGAGGCTGGTTATCGACAGGGGAGTCGGTAACCAGGGGTTCTTTATCTACCGGGGAATGTAGCCTGTAGGTTTCTGGGTTGTCGTCCTCCTCTTGGTCCTAGTCATCCCCTTAGTAGCCTGTCCCAATTTGTTCTTCCAACATGCCCAAATCTGGATCCTCATAAAGGGATGGATCTCCCGGATATTGAGAAAAGGGCTGTATACTGAAGGGGTCTGAAGTAGGAGCTTCAACCCGGGACTTCTTACTTGGGGGTATAGGATCCTTAGAGCCTGAGGGAGTTGACCCGTCGGGGGTAAAAGAGAGAAAGGGTTCAGAGTTTTTGGTGTAGAAATCTACCAATGATGACATCCTTGACATGACTGTCTATGTCATCAGTAGGCCAATCTCTTGAATTGGGAAAGATTCTTTCTGGAAGGCCTTTCCCGGTCTTATCTAGACTAGACCTACTGGTTGGAACAGGGGCCTTTGGGATAACAGAAGACCGAGACTTGTCCATCTGTTTATGTGGGGTAGAAAGTTTTTGAGGTGTGGAAGGAGGCTGAGCCTGCTTCCTCTGTTTTTCCCCTTCCCCGTGTGTGGAAGGAACAATTTACTTACCTGTAACTGTTGTTCTCCAGCATGGGCCTGGCATGGATTCACATGCCCATGAATATTCCCCGTCAGGCCGGGAATCCTCAGTATAGAAAAACATCAGTATCAGTTTCGTTTCTAATCTGTCTTTCTTAGTAGTAACCAATCACTGGTCTCTGGGTCATACTGCCCCCAGCCAATGACTGCCCTATCCCCTAAGCCCCACCTCTGGCAGCCATCCTCAGATTTGGTAGCACGTAAAGTGGCAGTATGACCAAGTGAAGAGCCGCAGAGGGGTAGGCGGGAGGGTTCGCATGTGAATCCATGCCAGACCCATGCTGGAGAACAACAGTTACAGGTAAGTAACTTGTTCCTTCTCCAGCATGGGGTCTGGCATGGATTCACATGCGCATGAATATAAGAATACATAGCAGTATACACATGCACAACCACGGGAGGTGGCAACAGGCTCAACATTAAGCATTACAAAAAACTCAACATTAAGCATCTCTTACCTCCTCACCAGGCTCACCTTAAGCGAACAGGTTGCGCAGCACTGCTTGGCCGACCCTGGACTCCTCCCTGGAGTCCCGATCGACGCAGTAGAATCTCGTGAAGGTGTGTGTCGACCTCCACGTCAGAGCCCTGCAGATGTCGAGCAGGGGCACACCAGATAGGAACGCCGTGGTAGCAACGATCGCTCTGGTCGAGTGAGCTCTCGGACGGCCGGGCAGCGGTCGGTTTGCCAACCGGTGACAGTGCATGATGTAGCCGGAGAGCCATCTGGAAATGGAAGCCTTCGAGAGAGCCTTCCCTTGATTCACAGGTCCAAAGTTTACAAACAGCTGTGATGTCTTCCGAAAACTCTTCGTGCGGTCCACGTAGAACTTCAGCGCTCTAGCTACGTCCAGCAAGTGCAGAGTCCTCTCAGCCGGCGACGAAAAGAAAACTGGCAACACCAAGGGTTCGTTGAGGTGGAAGTCCGACGGCACCTTGGGCATGAAGGAGGGGTGCATCCTCAGTACCACCCTCATGTCGTGAAACGTCAAGTATGGTGGCTTGCAAGATAGGGCCTGGATCTCTCCCACTCTTCGTGCGGAGGTGATGGCCACGAGAAATGCTGTCTTCCACGACAAACTTCAACGGTGCCGAATGCATAGGCTCAAATGGGGCCCCCATGAGCCTGGTCAGCACCACGTTGAGCTCCCACGCCGGGGCAGGGGCCTTCACCGGCGGGAATGATCGGAACAATCCTTTCATAAATTCCTTCACCAGCCGATGAGAGCACAAGGACGCCCGTCCTGTAGTTGTGGTGTATCGTGAGATGGCGGCCAGATGTACCTTGATGGAAGCGTGAGCTAGTCCAGCCTTGGCCAATGACAGTAGGTACGGCAATACTTGAGGGGCCGTAATCCGCAGAGGGTTAATCTTCTGTGTACGGCACCAGACACAGAACCTCTTCCATTTATGTCCGTAGCACTTGAGAGTTGAGGGCGCCCTGGCCTTTGCAAGAACCTCTCTGCAGTCGGCTGGGATGTCGTACCCTCCAAACTATAGTGCTGCAGGAGCCAGGCCTGCAAGTTCAGCGACTCTGGGTTGTGGTGAAGAATGGCGCCTCCTTCTCTGGAGAGAAGATCCGCGTCCGTCGGCAGCTTGACTGGTGTGGACGCTGAAAAGTCCAGAAGGTCCGGGAACCAGATCTGTCTCGGCCACACCGGTGCGATGAGGATCATCCTGCACCGGGACCTCTTGAGCTGGTTGATGAGCCGGAGCAGCAACGGCAGCGGAACACAAAGAAATAGGCCGTCCCAGGGGAACGAGAAAGCATCGCCCATGCTCCTCAGCTGGGGGAACCTTCTGGCGAACCTCCGGCACTTGGAGTTCGTCGCCGTCGCAAAGAGATCGATCTGGGGTTCGCCCCATCGTCGGAAGAGTCGATCCACTTGATCCTGGCATAGTTCCCACTTGTGGCACGAGCGCAGCTCTCTGCTGAGTGAGTCGGCAATGGTGTTTTTTATTCCTGCCAGATGAAAAGGCACCAGAAACATCCCTTGGGTGAAGGCCCAATGCCACAGACCCTGGGATTCCTTGGATAGGGCAGGGGATCTGGTTCTGCCCTGCTTCCGGATGTAGAACATCGTGGTGGTGTTGTCGGTGAAGATCCTCACCACCTTGCCCTTGCGGGACGGAAGAAAAGACCTGAGGGCCCAGAACACTGCGCGGAGCTCCAAGATGTTGATGTGGAGTGACTTCTCCTCCGGGAGCCAAAGGCCTCTCGCGTGAAGATCTCCGGAGTGCGCTCCCCAACCTTCCAGGGAGGCATCCGTCGTCACCGTCGCCTGGTGAGCTGGGGTCTGAAAGTCCGTGCCTGCCAACAGATGAGAGCGGGTACCCCACCACCGGATCGCCTGACGGAACGTCTCATTGAGTGGGATCCTGTCCTCGAAGCTGCCCGTCGACTGGACCCAGCGGGCGTCGAGGAACTCTTGTAAGGGGCGCATCCGAAGCCTGCAAAGGCGCACCAGATAAATGCAGGACGACATCATCCCCAGGAGGGACTTGATAGATCTTACCCTGGCGATGTCCGTGGCCAGCAGACGCTGCCACTTGCCCAGGATGGTCCTGGTCCTTTCCTCCGACGGCGAGGCCAGCAGCGCCACTGTGTCGAGTCTGGCTTCCAGAAACAAGGCGGCTTGCGACAGGACCAGGTGGGATTTTGGAAAGTTGATGGAGAACCCCAGGTCCGTGAGCAGCTGGACGGTCTTCGCAGTGTGCTCCACGGCGAGCTCCCTTGTCCTTGCCCGGATGAGCCAGTCGTCCAGGTAGGGGTAGACGTGGATCCACTGCAGGCGCAGCCACCGGTGCGAGGCACTTGGTGAACACCCTGGGTGCAGACTTCAATCCGAACGGGAGGGCCTTGAACTGGTAGTGCCGCCCCTGGACCACAAACCTGAGGAATGTTCGGTGTCTTTTTAGAATGGGGATGTGGAAGTACGCATCCTCCAAGTCAAACGACGACAGGAAGTCGCCCTCCTCCAGCTGTCCCAGCACGTGCTGGAGGGTGACCATCTGGAACTTTTGTGCCTTGATGTACTTGTTCAGTCGTCGCAGGTCCAGGATGGGACGCCATCCTTCCGTCTTCTTCTTTACGAGGAAGTACCTTGAGTAAACTCCGGAGCCCCGAAGCCTCTTTGGGACGAGCTCGATGGCACCTTTCTTGAGCATCGCCCTTACTTCCAACAGTAGTTGAGGGACGTGATTTTCCTTCCTGGCCACGGATGGAACGCGAGGGCACTTCTTCTGGAACTCAAGGGCGTGCCCTTGGGCCAGGGCATCCAGCACCTAATGGTTGGTGGAGATGGACTCCCACACGCTGACGAACCTCGCCATCCGGCCTCCCACTGGGGTGCTTCGGCGGGGGCGCGACCCCACGGTCGGTTCAATCTTGTTTGGAGTCCTCCTTGACCTCCTCGTCAACGACAGGCACCAGCTGACTTGCTGCGTCCCCTGTAGGCTTCCTGAGACAAAGATCTTGCCGCCTAGTGGTAAGTCGAGGAGCCACTGCCGGATCCCTTGGAGGCACCTTGTCTGCCTCCGGAGGTCCGAAAGGACGGCTGTCTTCGTTGGAGCACTCCCAGTGCCCGGGCAGTGTCTGTGTCTGTCTTGATGGCCTGAAGGGACTCATCAACCACCTTCCCAAACAGGTTGTTCCCATCGAAGGGCATGTCCAAAACCTTGGTTTGTATGTCCTGGCGGAAATCCGTCGCCTTGAGCCATCCTCGTCGTCTCAGGCAAACGCTGTTGCCCAACTGACGGAAACCGGTGTCGGCGATGTCCGTTGCCACCATGATGGTGTGGTCTGAAGTAATCTCACCTTCCTGTAAGATTTCAAGTGCCTCAGCCCTTTTGGCGTCCGGAAGGAAGTCCAACAGAGGGGCGATTTTGAACCACAACTCCCTGTCGTAGCGGGCAACGATAGCCAGGGCGTTGGCCGCCTTGATAGTCATCGCTGCGGATGAGATGACCCGTCATCCCATCGTGTCCAGCTTCCTGCCCTTGCCGTCCGGCGGGGAAGTTGATGTCGAGGCCGATGCCCCCCAAGCTTTCTTCATTGCCGCCGCCGTGACGACCGAATCCGGGGTAGGTTGCGCCCGAAGGCACAAGGGGGCAGCGTCGGGGACCCGGTACTTCTTCTCGTACCGGTCCCTCTTTGCAGGCGCCGTGGCAGGGTTCTTGAGGAGGGCGAGCCCCTCATCCCAGATGTCATCAAGAAGTGGTACGGCGAGGACCGTCTTCCTTTTAGCCTTGCGCCGTTGGTAAAGGAACCCTTCCTTTATCTTCTCTTCTGGGCAGAGCTGTAAGAGCTCGGATGCCCTGGAAATCATGGCATGGAAGGATCCAATCTCGTCGGGCAGGGAGGCCCGAGCAGGGGGCGACAGGGGACACGTCCCGTCGTCGCCTGTACCTGACGTAGCCGTGTCCGTGCCTGTATCATCCCCGTGGGTAGACCGGGGGGAAGGCAGAGCAGGCCGCAGAGGTGGGAGAGGTGGCGGGGGATGCGTCCTCTTCTTATGCAGTGGACTTTCCGAAGGTCCCTGCTCCGGTTCCCCCGTCGGGTCTGGCTCAGGTACCTCCGTCGGGGGGAGGGGCAACCTTGTCCTTATCTCTGAGCATAAGGACTGAACTGCTGACAAAATGGCCGCCGGAGTGCCCTGCAGCACCGGAAAAGACGGGCGCAAGGGCTCTTCAGGAACCTCGTCGGCAACACCGTCGCTCTCGTCGGGATCCCTCCCGATGGGCTGGGCCTCCTCCACGACTTCGATGAGCTCTTCTTCAGAGGTCGTGTCCGTATCCACGATGGCCACCAGCCCCTCCCCCTCCTTTTCCAACGAGGACTTTGTGGGGGTCTTCCCAATGTGCCTGAAAGACGACTCCCTCCGCGGTGGCAGGGAGACACTGGATCCTGAGGTCGCCTCCACTGGCGTAGCCTCCACAGGCTGAGCCAGGGCCGCTGCGACATCCTCAATCGAGGTCTTCGCAGGGTGAATTAAGGCCATCGTCACCTTCTGTATGACTGGGGCCTTCACCTTGGGGGGAGGGTCCGAGCCTCGCTCCCCCTCTGCCGGAATCTTCGAGATCGACCGGGGCCTCTCCAGAAGTTCGCCAGGTTTTCGGACTTCCTCTTACCCGAGCCAGAGCGTTGGCTCGTGGTTGATGGCGCCGGGGAGGATGAGCCCTGCCTGGCAGCCAAGGAGCCCGACCGTTCGGTGCTCCCAGTGCCCGCGGTGCTTGGCCTTTTGTTGGGCCCCCATCGCCGGGGCGCCCTCACAGGACTTAGAAGACCGCTCGGACTTCTTTTTCTTCTTCTTGCCTGACGGACTCTTCCCTTCCAGCCAGTTGGCGAGATGGAGGTGGCGATCCTTCATGGTCCGCTCTGACATGTTCCCACAAAACGCACAGTCCTTCTCCGTGTGCGTCTTGTCCTCATGGAGACAGTAGAGGCATAGCCAATGCTCGTCCTCCTTGAACACATTCTGAAGCTGGCATCCAGGGCAGGTCCTGAACAGCTTCCCGGGTGTCGAGCTTCCTTTCTCCTGGGCCATGTCCGGGGTAGGCGTCGGAACTTCTGGAATCCTCCAAAAGCGTAACTCGATGAAATCTTCACCCTTGAGGGGCGTAGAAAACTCCAAACGGGTCCCCGTTGATTGGATGTAGAAACAGTGAAGCTTGAGGCTCTAATTAAACCGAAAAATTAGAAAAATCTCCTGAAAAAGTGCAAAAACGCAGCAAAAGCTCGAGAGCAACAGCACAAGGACTCCCAACACTTGAACGTGCGGTAAAAATCTGAGGATGGCTGCCATAGGCGGGGCTTAGGGAGAGGGCAGTCATTGGCTGGGGGCAGTATGACCCAGAGACCAGTAATTGGTTACTAAGAAAGACATTAGAAACGAAACTGATACTGATTTTTTCTATACTGAGGATTCCCGGCCTGACGACGGGGAATATTCATGAGCATGTGAATCCATGCCAGACCCCATGCTGGAGAAGAGTGGTTACCCTGTTTTTTCGCCCCCCCCCTCCGGAGCCTTTCGACGCCTGGCGCCGAGGTTCGGGGGTAGTGTCCCTATCTCTGGATAGTGGAGGTTAGGATTCAGGAGCAGCCATTGCGCGGCCTGTTGACGCCGATTCCTGGAGTGCGGACTGGGGATAGAGGTCGGTTTCTTCTTCTGACGATCGAACCTCTGTTACCTTGGGGAGCGAGGCACTTCAGGCAACAGTGGATGGTTGCCTGGAGTCATGCGGCGATCCAGATCGAGAACGCCCAGAGGACACCGATTTGGACCGTTCTCTATGTGCCTCTTTCCGAGTACTCGACGTGTGCGTCGAGTCTCGGTTGGACTTCATGTGTTTTGTGGAAGTGCTGTGGGTAGTGCTTGTGTCGCCTGGGGTCTTCCCCATAGCCGCCCTGCCGCCAGACCTTCCGAGGTCTGGGACTTGCACTTGGTTGTCAATTGGCGCTATGTCGCCCTCGCCGTCCGAAAGCACGGCGTCGCTGCCATTGCTGAAGGCGCCCTCCGCTGCCATGGCCTCTTGACGCCTGGCTTGGTGGGCCCAACGCTTGATCGAACGGTCCTTTAGTGTTTTCGGTTTTAACCTACTACACGCTCTGCAGTTAGCCTCGGGGTGGTCCCTCGGTAAGTAGAGACTGCACGTGGTGTGCCGGTCAACCCAAGGGTACTTGCGGTTGCACTTGGGGCAAAATTGGAAAGGGGTACCCTCCATACGCACCTTGTGGCAGCGGGCTAATAAGTGTAGGAATCTATAAGAATGTACCTATACCAAAAGAGTGTAGAGTATGTCCACCCCCCACTCTCCCTACTTGCAGGGCAGAGGCCAGAGGCCTTCTGAGGCCCAAATCCGTTGTGCAGCTCTCGACGGTCGATTCTTTCTCCGTGCCAGCGTCGAGTGTGGATGTTCAGTGACTCGACGTTGGGGTGGAGAAATGAGGAAATAACAATATTTTAGCAAAAGTATGGCTAAGGGCAGGGAACTCTGCGGAATGCTTCCGACCAGTATGGCGGAAAAAAAAAATCTGAGGGTCCTAGACGCGTGAGGGATCATGGGTACAGTGGACGTCACACTAGGGATAGTATTACTGGCACGCCCTGTGTCGATGCCCATTTTCGAGTTTCGAAAAACAAACTAATACTCCGCAGCTTCCACTAGATGTCGGCCTAGGCACAGCATGTGATCTAAGCAGATTCAACAAGCCTCAGAAATAAATATACAAATGTTAATATAACTTTAATTGATTAAGTGTTTGCTTGGATACCTGTGTGAACTGATTTCATTGCACTGCTCTACACCTCACATAACTCCTAAGATAAATCTGGCTGCTCAGCCACTCTACCGTCTTGTGTAGCACAGACTTATATGAAGAGTTGGGTCCCTAATACCAAGAGAAGTCTTATGAAGTCGAACACCTGTACTTTAGAAAGACATATCACTCCCTTTCAAATGATCAAGCTTAGGAGCCTGTGTGTCCATCTGACTCTGCTGAAGGATATCTAGATCTAACCGGAGGGGGAACACGGTCAGTCACTACCAAGGAGGTGGAGAGGTTACCATGATCTTCCTGGTTTGTCGTAGGGGCACTGAAAAATACGCCAAGATGGAACTTTTCCCTGTAATAGTCTTATTGAGTGTGTGCTCATCCACAGTTTCTTTTTCTTAGTTTTTCATATTTAGGTGTCTCTAGATGGAGAAAGAGGCTCACTCAAGGTCTCCCCAGGCAGAACCATCCTGTCAGGATCGCAAGATTTACTGAACGTAAACACTTTGAGTGCTTCTTCTTGTGGGACGTTTTCGTTTTTTTGTGGTTGGATTTTGTTTAGCTTTCCCCATATGAGACACTACTACCAAATCCAAATTTGAATCCACCCTTCTGTCTTCAAGATTATTCGGTATTTCCTCCGTGCTGATATCAATCTCACCCCTACCCGTGGGTGGTGTGGATACTGGAATGACCACTGGAGAGTCAATTATCGCTGGAAGCCGCAAAATTTCAGCAGAGACAGATGGATATACATAGGCAGAGACATCTGCGACTCACAAAACGCATCTGACAGCATGAAGCGTGTAGAGATTACATAATTTGCTCCTGATATGGCAGGAACAGGCCAATTTTATGCCAGATTTTTGCAATCATCCTTGAGTTGGCTTTCAAATCTTTGCTCAAGATAATATAGAGTCTAACCAAAGACTGAAGTGTGACATAGATGGCCATATTTTTTGATGAGCCAAAATTCTCTATGTCGGTAACATCTTTTGCCTGTGTCTCGATAATGGCGTAGTTGATAGATTTGCTGGTGAAAAGTCCACGGTACGTCTTACTGTTTCCACCTTCTTTACAGTCAAATGTATAGTTTCAGGAGCTGATAGAATAGAGTATATAGTAGTAGTGAATGTTTTAGTGTGTTATTTATCTGTGTTATTTCATTGCTAAGAGTTTATGTAAGGCCTAAATAAATAACTATTTGTATACATTATGCCTAACTTGTGTTAACAATAGAGCCAAGTGTGATTAACTGAACCCTTCCTGACACACTTATTTAGTCTAAGCATTGCTGCTTAGTCACACTATCCATATAGAGTATGGCTAGACACAGTCTACACCTATTCACAAGAATAGGGTAGCCTCGCAATCGGACCACAGGGCTTATTCAGGTATCCATCTGAACATTTTGGAACAATTACGTGTGTTTGTCACAGACAAATTGAGTCGCGCTAGGACTAGTAGTTTGCATGCCTTGTATAGGACAAAGTCTTGAGCTTCAGTGCATTGGGAGCAGTTGTATAGGCTTATCCTGCTGGCACTACCTGTGTTAGCTATTGGTGGGATGTTTGGTAGGTTTGTTGTTCAAGGGATATTGGAAGGCTTTCCTACATTGGCACATTTGCGTCCCATTGGAGGCTATGTCATACCATTGGGGAGCATGCTAGTGGAGTTTGGACATGGACTGTCTAGGTCAACATGCTCTATACCTCCACTTCACTGTTCAGACTGACCATACATCCTTAAAATTGCTGATGAACATGAAGAGAGAACCCCAAGTTGCTAAAGTGGGCCATACGCCTTCAAGGCTTTGACTGCAGCATTGCGCATAGGCCAGGTACTCAACATAGCAATGGGGATGGGATTTCCAGGTTGTATAATCGACTGAAACATAAAACCAATCCAGGGGTGGATTAGGTTCCTCTGTCCCTAGTCAGGGGTGAGAGGACAGGTGGTGTGGTAGTGTTTTTTTGCACCTTTCCCTCCATAGATTGCTATGGGACACCCTTCGTTTTGCTTTATATTGTAACCTGTCCTGACTTTTTGAAGGGAACTAAAGCCCTGAGATTAACTTCACTTAACTATTTTACTCAGTCTTATGGGGAAACTGACTAGCCCCAAACTGTCAGTACTTAAAGACAAACTAGCTTTTGGAATTCTTGTATTTTTACAATTGCACACATCACCTGAAAGTAAAGTGTAGTTAGGATACTTTGAATCCTGATAACCTTTTATCTAATGGCTTTTTGGTTACTTTGGTAATGTGCCTAAGAAAAGCTAGTTGCAGTTGTGTGATTTTCACCATTTGAGATATTTTTCTTGTGCACTTATGCATTTACCGTAATTGCTACTAAAGGTGGCAAGCACCATAAAATGAGTGTGCAACACAACGTTTGCTTGTTTTTGGTCATCTTGTCTTTTGGACTTCTTCCTGCTTTCTCAGGTAAACAAATGTATTAGATGCCAATCCCTTTCCCAGTCAAAGCTGTGGCTTTTACAGGCAAGTGGGGGCTTTGTGTGAGCGACAGAGGAGGAGCTTGAGACTGTCTTGTCAGAGTCCACATTCTCTGCTGCCCCAAAATCTGTTGCTGGACAGATGACCCTGGGCTGTTTGAATGTTGCAGACTCTTACCATTGGTTGGCTTGGGCTAGCTCCGAGCCTGAATCTTGGATAAAAGGAGGGATCCTGCAGCTATTTGACAGATCACCATTGGAACCAAGACTTATTCAAAGAAAAGCAGCCACTGACCAGAGCATTGATTCCAGCGATTGGCCCAGCGAAGCCCTGTTCCACTGCCTGATCTTAGAAGACCCCAAATAGTTGTTCGACCCTTGGACTGGAGGTAACAACCAGTCACGACCCCTGCTCGAGGATCCATGCTTTGGAAGCCTTCAAAAGTGTTGGTGGACTGACCAGCTCCCTTTTGGGCTACCTCGCTTCAGCCGACGCTGTTCCAAGCAGAACTATGGGACTTGTAATATCCTCAGCTCATGACAAAAGTCGTCTGTTCTCACATTGTCAGCCATCTCACTTTAAGAGAAGCTGTGCTGGGGCTGCTTCTGTGTTCACAGCTAGAACGCAGTGACATCTGCTGGAGCACTCTGGACTCCCGTGAGAGGTCCTGAAGGGTCGGGCACTGCCTAAATCTGCATCTTTTGTTCATTTGAGTGACTAATTCTTGAAGCTGACTGGAACCGTCTGGTGAGTACCGCATCCAGCTTTGGACCCGAAAAGTGACCTCTGCACCCGTGAACTCTGGGCTTCCCTCGCCCGAAGCGAGGACAGAAGATTTTGTCCCCCAGCAGATTCCAGAAGAGCTGCAGGGTCACCTGGAAGAATCTGAGTCAGAGGGCTATGTGAACATACCCGTTTGTCTCAACCCCCAGTCTTCCTTTGAGTACCATTGGGTGCAGAGTCCTTGTCCTCTAAACTCCCTCTGGCCTGGCCTCTGGTCATCAAACCTGGGCTAAGGTTCCTTTCCTAAGACTTACTTTGGGGGATAGAGTGGGGTCCTTAACTGACTTGGGTAAAATATTTACTTTTAAGAACTTTCAAAGCACCACCACAGCCCACTGCATCAGTTCTGAAACCTTCTGTGAAGAAACCATAGTTGCAACTTGTGAGTTTTGGACACAAGGCCTCTTACATTTTAGGGCTGGGCTTCAATAGATGGAGGGAATTTGTTTTGTGATTATTCTAACTAAATTGTTTTTGCTCGTGCGTGCGCATGCATTTTGATTGCATTACTTCCCTGTGATTTTTTATATGCTTAATGTGTTCCCAAAAGCCTAATAAATAATTGTATTTTAAAATATTTACTAACTTCAATTATTTATATTATTCTGTTTGTAGCCCTACCATTCTCTCACTTTTCCTGAGACTAAGCCTTGGGATAACGTCTCAGCATCTTCTGTGTTTGCCGTAAATTTCGGATGTCCAGACGGAGTCTCTGCACCATTTAAAAATGGCCGGCAGGCCACCTCCCACACATCAAGTCAGCCTTTCGGATGAACCCCGACACTCTGCAGCTACCTTGCTGCTCTATGACAACAATGTCGAGCTCTGATTGGCAGAGCTCATTACAGAAGGACTGCGTTATCTGGCAGACTGTGCCGACCAAACACCTAAGGCCCTACTTAAGGCCCTTGTCTGGCTACGGGCAATGCCACCGTACTCTTTCCGATTGTGGGCTGCAATCTCCTGGTCGTTAAGGTAATGAGGCTACCCCCTACTGTGTCTTGCAGTTGTTGTACATCTATAATCCTACGTACAAACTCATTGTGACTAACATGTGCCATCTAGCTTCTTTCTTTTCCCCTTTGCACCCAGCATCCACAAGGAGTGAACTTCCTCTACTGCCCAAGGGTTAACTGCTGACCATACCATACCTTTCTGCATCATCTCCCGTCCCTGTTGTATACCTGAAACCCTCACCCCCTTTGCCTCCATACGGTTGGCACCCGCAACCTCTGTATACCTTACTTCATATTTGGTACCTGAGATAGCCCCCCACACCATGAGGCGTGGCTGCTTGACTATGCATTTACCCTAACTTTGTCGATCCCGTTCTGAACCATCGGCACAATGTAATGTTTGCATGGGATTGCACTTTAAGACTGTCTCTGTACTTCTGTAACTAGTGCCCTGATACCTGAGGCTTATGTGCACTGCTATAAATGAAAAATAAAAAATACAAGTCTCCTAGACCTGAAAAACGCATCATCATATTTGTGCTGGGCCATCAGCTGGTCTGCAGGTAGTTTCCAGGCCCTCATTCTGCACTGCTCCATCAAGCACCATGGATATTGTCAAAGGATAGAGCACAGGAGCAAGCAATCAGACCAGGAGGATATCCGAGGAAAGGAAAAGTGCTGGGGCTGCAAGGATGTGGACGAGAGAGGCGATCAGCAAGAAAGGCCCAGTGTCAGAGAATAGTGGTCATTTTGTCTGAGGAAGAAGTTCTCCAAAACTATGCAAAAGCAAAGAAGGGAAGAAAGGGAGCAAGAAAGCACAAGGAAAAGGACCCTAGGGTTGAGGGTGGGGAGACAAGTGATACAAAATTAGTTTGGGCTTTGGGATATTAGAATTGTTCCATGGCCCAATGCTGGGCTTTGGATGGGAGAGCTAGTGGAGGAGAACCATCTATTGAGCAGTCCTGGACTCAGGAGTTTGTGGTTCAACATAGATGTTCAAGTCTTCAACTATGAAGAGAGTTGCAAAGCACAGGAAATGGCTGGTTGGCCAGTCGAATATCTGTTGAAGGCATGCATGTTGCCCAATATGCGATAGACAACAGTAAAATGCAGGGATCGGAAAGGAAATCGTACCATCAGGGCTGCTCATGAAAAGACAAGGCGGAAAAGGTGTGGGAGGGCACAAAAGAAACAGATGGGGGATGGAAGGTGCTAGGAAATGCAAGACTATGCTACCGCATACAGTGGAATAGATTTGGCACAACATCTTCAGTAAACCCCCAGGTTTACTTCCCATCTTCATTTTCTCAACCAAGTTGCCTGCTCCTCACTGAGGTTTGTGCATGCATTATGTACAGGTTAACCATTCATACAAAGTCATTATTTTCTGCAATAAAAATTCAGCACAACCTGGACTTGAACTCTTTGCCTGACTAGAAGGGTTGTAGAGTAACCTAAAAAACGAAAATTGTTCCAGTAATTCTGCCAAGAGGTGTGGATGACTGACCAAAATGTAAAATGCTGAAGCCCAGAGGAGACAGGAAGCAAAGTGGAATCAACCCCAAAGCAGCCCAAGGTGTCCATAAATGTGTGTGTGGTCCTGGGGGGTGGGGGGGAGTTCACATGAAATGGCATTGCTGAGCAGTGCCATCTTTAGGAATTTCGCAATATTATTAGGGTCCAGGATGGACACAACAGCAAATGAAGCAGTGAAGCTCAAAAAGAGCAACATTCCGAAAACATTTCATTTAACAACTTTCTGATGTACCGAAATATACTATGGCACAATACGCAAAAGAAAAAGAAATCTAAAGATTGATCTTACACACCACAGGAGAATACCCATTATTCTTCAAACATTTCTACATAGTGTTTATCAACATTTGTTGCATTAAACAGCAGTTCACCCATTCGCTAGGTAAGATTTCCCCTATGAACCAGACTGGTTTCCTAACTTGTGGACTCACTGCTGATGCAAGCCTATTTACAGGATACTGGCTGTCAAGGGACAAAAGATAGCACAAAGTGTCCCCAAAAGTTGTGTCCTGTAAAACACGTCTGGGTGACAAGAGACATGTGTGTTCCAATGTTCACAGTGGATGCTGTGTCATCCCAAACTGCAGAGACCATTTGATCACAGAGAGCCACCATTAGGCGAGACGCCACACAACACATCTATTGAGCAACCTGATTATTACTGAAGAAACAGGCCATTATTTTTAAAGATTTTAATCACATCAAATTACCCACTTCAGTTAACTATTTCTAGACACCACAACTCTATCCAAAGATCAGTTTTAAAGGGCACATCTTTCCTGGATCATAATCCAGGAAGGAGCATACGCGACTTAACTACATCCATCACTCAGACAACTACATCCAGAGTCCATCAGTTTAAAGTGCTGCCTGTCCAAATATTGCATTGGATCACGTTCTAACAAAAGACAAAGAGGGTCATTACGAGTTTGCTGGTATTCTGGTGGTAAATCCGCCAGAATACCTGCAAATGGAATTACTGATGCTGCCACTTGGTCAGCTGGTATAACCACTAGATTACAAGTGGCGGTTTGTCAGTATTAATCCCAATTTCTGCTGGCATTACCTCTGCTGGTATTCCTGTATGGTAATGCGGGCGATTTTTGTGGAGGTGGTACCTCCAGCTTAAAGCTGGAGGTACCACCTCCACAAATTGCTGGGAAATACCAGCTGAGGTAATACCAGCAAACCTTTAGTTTGGTAGTGCGGGAAAAATGCAGGTAAACTATTGCATCCACTTTTGTCCCATACCGCCAAACTCTTAACGAGCCCTCTTTTCTCTCAACCCCTCAGCCTCCTTGAATCCGAAACCACTTCATACACAACCATACCCAAAGCAAATTGTGGCATCAATGCAGTCAAAGGGAGGACAGCAAATATGGTGGTTGCAGGCCTAGCGGCTCTAAGAGAATTTACTGAGCTCTCAATGCAGACAGCACACAGACACTCCTTCATTCAATATGTTAAAGGCTTCAGAGGTTTTTAGATGTACAATCTGCCAGAAAGGCATACGACAGGGCACATACTTAGGTACTCTGGAACATTCTTCAGGTGCGGTTTCACCAGAGCAGGATGAAGTGGTCGATCGTGACGCAGCAACTGAAAATCTCGGGGGTTGTCTTCAAAATAAGTCTAGAAACGCAAGAAAGAAAAAATGTGAATAACAACATTAGCATGCAGAAAGCAAGATGTCATTACTTTGATTCCCCATACAGGAACTTTTTTTTTTTTTACCAGCATTAAGTCGGTTGCAACATGGAGTACCCTTACATGCATCAAGTTTAAACCATCGGAAATGAGCCACAGATGGCAGATCCCACAGGAGTCCCCTCTTCCCACAACCCATCACCCCTCCCCTACCCCACCTCAGCGACAGGTTATAGAGGCTACTGTGCTTGTAAGAATAGTCTTGGTAATTGTTGTTTGCATGTTAAAGCTGGGAACTCTGCTTCATAGTCCAGGAGCGGGGACCAGACCTCCTAGAACTGATGTAGCCTGTCCCCTTTGGCTGCTGTAATTTTCTCTGCCACTAAAATGCCCCAGAGTTTAATCCACCATAAGGCAAATATGGGGCCCGGGATATAGTAATCTTAGCAGCCAGGAGGAGTTGAGTAATCAGCTTAGCAGTTCTCCTGGATCAGGGGTGTATCCCTGAAACTGGTGCCCCCAGCAAGAGCCCCTTGGGCTGAAGAGGGAGCCTAATGTGAGTAATGTCCTCGATTTAGTCAAGACTCGTTCACCCCAGAAGGTTTGAATTAGGGGACAGTCCCACCACATATGAAAGTATAAGTCTCGCGCTCCACATTTTCACAAGCACGACTGGTCCAGGTCCCCCTGCATCTGATGCAACTGAGGTGAGGGAAGGTACCACCGAAGCACCAGCTTAAGGGCGCAGTCTTTGTTCGTTACATAAGTGGAGGAAGCGTGGCTCCTCGTCACGATGTCCAACCATTCCCGGTCGTCCAACGAGCAACCCAGATGCTCCTCCCATTGGGGCATATTTTTGGGCTCCAAAGTAAGTGGGTCATCTTGTAGTAGTTTATATATTTTAAATAGGTTTACCACCTGCGACCCGTTTTGGAGGGTAAGTTCAAATGGCCCAAGACTGCAAGTGCCCCCCCTCCCCGGTTGACTGCAGGGTGCATGATCCAATGGCGAAGTTGGGCATATGTGAATCCGTCTGCTTCAGTCAAGTGGAACTTCTCCTTACAAATGTCAAAAGTAAAGGCTGGCCATCGTGAAACAGGTCTGCTACAGTGAGCAATCCCACCCGAATCCAGTGCCCAAAGTTACCAGGTTGCAGGCCCGGGGTGAAGAAAGGTTATGGAAAATTGGTGCGAGTGGGCCTATACCTCCCGGGGTACCCTTATACCTTAACACCCAGTCCCAGAAACATGCAGACAGCAGACAGACACTCCTGAACATGTGGGAGGGAGTGAAGTGGAAGTGAAATCCTGGACTGTTTGACGTGAACCCATTTTGGTTTGTTAGAGGGAACCTGCCAGGTAAATAGCCTCGCCAATTGTGCAGCAGCATAGTATTGATGTAATTTTGGAACACCTAGGCCACCCAGATGTGAATTGCCCATCAACATTTTAGGGATTCTAGATTTTCTGCCCCCCGCCCCAAAATAAACCGAAAGACCTTTTGTTGTAAATGGAGAAGGGGGCTTAGCGGGATCCCCACTGGGAGGGGCGAACAGAAGAAAAGGAACCAGGGAAAATGTTCATTTTGCAGGCGTAATGCGCCCCATTAATGAGATTTCATGAGTCAGTCACCTTACCAGATCAGCTTCCAATGCTTTGAAAAGAGGTGGAAAGTTGGTCGCATAGAGCCTTTCCGGGGAGAAGCTGCAATTCATACCACCAGTTACTCCAGGTCACTGTTCCATTTAATAGGGCAAATCGGGTGGAGGGAGAGAATGTCAATGTCATTCACGGATAAACCCACCCCTAGCGCAGTCGATTTATTGTAGTTAATTTTAAAACCTGCCACTTGACCCAAGGATTTTAATTCTGAGAGAGAGCGTTGTAGGGAAGCTTGCACGTTAGTTAAGGTAAGTAGAACATCATCTGCATTAAGAGATACTTTATTCTTTATCTGGCCAATTACCAATCCCTCAATGGAGGGGTTGTTCCATATCTTTTGGGCCAAGGGCTCCGTTATTGGGGCGAATAACAATGAAAGGGGGCAACCCCGCCTAGTTCCACAGGTGAGTGGGATGGGGGCTATAAGTCGCAGGTTAACCCATAAGGAGGTTTCAAATTGATTGTGTCCTCCCACGTATTCCTCATCTTGTGATAATTCGTTATCTCCAGCTTTGCTGCTTCGGAAAAGAATGTTCTCGGCAGAGGGCGCTGTGCTCGAGGTCGTGGCGTCGATTGTCCCTCGATGGACTCCGTACTCTGTCGACGTCACCGATGGTATAAATAGCTCGAGCCGTGCCCGTCGCTTCAGGTCAGTTTTTCCGATCGCTTCGCCATCGAGAACGGCGCGCTTCTATTTTCTGTGAAGAAAATGTCGTCATCTTCAACGCCTTCGACACCCAGGACTGGGTTCAAGAAGTGTGCAGATTGTGGTTCTAAGATGTCGATCCCCACCGGATTTGTCTCTGGTGTCTCGGTTCCAGTCACCGAACCGACGACTGCAGGTCCTGCCAGTCTATGACCGACAAAGATCTTTGTGAGAGGAGAGGTAAACTGTTGGTGGGGAGGGAGGCCTCAAAGAAGGCTACGTCAAAAAGACACAAGAAAGCAACTGATTCTAAGGAATCGGATCGCCATAGGCACTCAAAGAGATCTCGATCTAGGAGTAGATCGAGACACTATTCGTCATCATCGAAAAAAATGAAGAGGAAACATAGATCTCCCTCATCATCATCTTCTTCAGAGTCGACCGAAGAAATTCGTTGTCCGACTAAATCGGATTCTCCCAGTAAGTCGGAAGAATTCCACAAAAAGATGGAGGTTTGAGAATGCGACCCGACCCCCTCGAAAAACCCTCGAAAAAGCCATATCCCTAAAGTCACTCCATTGGACGACAAAGGGAAGTCCAAGGCTACCATGGCATAGACCGGTAGCGTCGAGGAATCCAAAAAAACTCGAGTCGACGTAAAACCGTCGAAGACTCTTCGAGAGTCGAGCACTTCTCCAGTGCCATACAAGAAACACAAATCGAAGACTTCGACGACGTCTATAATTTCTACTTCAAAGCCATAAACATCCTCGACCCCATTATCGAAGTCATCTTCGAAGACTTCAAAGACCCCTAAAACAACTTCGAAGGATTTGCCAATTCCTTCGAAGCAGATGGAAGAGGAAGAAAGGAGATTCACTCCTTTGCCCAAGTCAGACTTTTTCAAATCTATGTCAGCAATTTATGAAGAGTCTGCTTCAGAAGACGACGAGGTTACTCCTTTGGGAGTTACTTATGGTACAAGACAAGTTCCTGAGGAACGTATTGACCAGGAATCTAGAATGAGAGACCTGAGTGATACTCTACATTCTGCCAGTGGAGTTGACACATTCCCAGAATTAGAGTTCGCCAAACCTGATCCTGCAGAGCATGCAGATGCTGGGTACAGGGGTCTTATGACCAGGGTAGTTGTAATGATCTGAGGCTGCCACCTCTACCAGGTTTAGGGCCCAATGAATATTGCCCCCCGTCAACCTACCCTGAATAAATCCCGTTTGGTCCGGATCCATAAGTTGGGAGAGAACTCGGGACAATCGATTGGCTAGGACATTTGAATAGATATTGGCATCAAGGTTAAGCAATGAAATTGGCTTTAAGAGGCACAATCATTAGGATCTTTCCCCGGTTTTAACAATAAGATTGGTGAGGACGTTTGCATGGAAGGGGTGGTTGATCGGGTTTGTTGAAAGGAGTTGAACAGAGCCGTTAGTGGAGATACCAACTGGGCCTGAAAGATTCTATTGAATCTGGTTGTGAACCAATCTGGGCCAGGGGCCCTAGACTTCAATGACTTGATAACAGCGTCTTCCTCCTTCAGGGTAATTGGGGCTTCTAGGGCTTCCCTCTCGGCTCCTCGAAGGTGCCCGAGGGAGGCCTCTCGCTACCAAATTTCAGGGGGTGGGGGACGCCGACATAGTGCCCGGTCAGGTGAGCGGCAGCTAATTGAAGCTTTAAGTCTTCCGCATATTGCACCTTCCAGAGTATCCCCTTAGTCCCACTATAAAGATGGGTCATCTAACCTTGGCCAATTTTCTGACTAAGAATCTATTAGCCTTGTTTCCTTTGGTGTAGTATCCCTGTTTCGTGGTTAAAAGCGATTAAGTTGTTTCATCCGCGTACAGGGCTTTGAGTTTATTACGAGCCAGCTGCAGGGACCAGTGACTTTTAGAGGATCACCTTTTTTATGTTTATCTTCTGCCTCAACCATTTCTCTTTCTAGTTGTGTCCCTGTTTCCCTCAGGTTCCCGGAAGGCCGCTATATGCGCCATACATTCACCCCTCACGACCGCCTTCATTTTGTCCCAGGTGATGGCCACTGACTAGAGACTGGCAGGATTCTCCTGAAAGTAGTTGCGAATAGCTTTTGCTATTGCTTCCCTCAGTGACATGTCGGTCAGTATCAGGTCAAATAAACGCCTATGTGGCCTCAAAGGGTGCGCCGGGTCACAGATGCGGGCTGTCAACCGGACAGGGGCATTGGGCTTGATTTTGACCTCATCAACATACAAGAACTTTAATTATTAACCTAGGGTCAGAAATGGTCAGGTTAAAGACACCCTTAAAAGGAGCATTCTCACATTAGGATTTTCTTAAACCCTAGGATTAGGGTTCCGGAAGATCAAGCGATGCCTACTTTGCAGGGCTTCTTTGTATATGGGTTGACTATGTAATGGAGCAGTCAAGGTCCTCAATGTACTAGCCAGGAGAAGAAAATATCGAACAACAAGGGTATGCACACCCATTGTTTGTATGTGTATATATATATATATATATAACACAACTGTTAAGTCTTTATGGTGCTTTTATCCGTTTAGAGCCCCTTCTGCTGTGCATAGTCCACCATATTGTGGTCTGTAAGGAACATTAAAAGTGATTCACTGCAAAGTAAGAGATAGGGGCTCGAACCCACAACCACAGAGCGCCTCTCACCGGAGTAAATGGTGGAAGATCGAGGCCTCCAGTTACCCCAAGAGGATCCATCACGATATCTGGGAAAATCTGATTTTAAGTAAGCATACCTGGGAGTTGCTGACCCCTGTCCTCCTTAAGAAAACATTGGGAACAAGTCCCTTTGTCTTTTGTCTCCCCTTTCACTCCCCCCTCCACGCACTCGCTCAACTTTGGTAGTCAAACCTGGGTTGTGTATCCTGCCCCTGGGTTATCCTTATGTTAATAGTTATTGAACTTTAAGCTCCCTGTTCACCATAACTGGAGTGGCCTCCTAAAATCTGTCAACCAGGCCAGAGTCTAGAAATATACCTTAACAGCTCTGAGGCCAGAAAACTATTGGTGATTTGAACCCTGTTAAAACTATTTTTCACAACCTACACTGGTGAGGGTCTGAGAAGAGACAAGTTAGTGGACCAGACAAGGTATACACTGAAATCTAGCCAAACTTAATGGTAGTATGGTAGAGTAGCAATGCTTAGACCTTTGAGGAGTAGGTTCTGTGCTGCGCACAATTGACACTCAAAAACACTGGTAAGGAACAGAGGTCCATACAGGTAAGTGAAAAATACTCTTAACCGGTTGCATCAAACTAAACACACTACTAAAGCAAACATTATTAACATATACACACCAATATGTGGATTGCCAATTGGATATACCCACCTCACTTTAGTTTAACAGATTCAACAATTGAACGCAATGCAATACTGTTAGGGACTAAAGCAGGGAAATAATTAGTATTATACATATAACAAATATAGCCATTAGGTAGAATTTCCTTCTTTAGTGTAATTCTTAAACTTTGTGTGTCCACCAGCATTTTTGCTGGACTATTTATCCTGAGTGAATGGGAACTTTTCTACACACAGTCAGTCTTTTACTCTGTACTTAGGAACCCTTTTTATCTATTTTTGATACTCTTCGTTGGAGTTCTGCTATCCTCCATATTTTTCTGGCATCTACTATTGCAGCATATGGCACTTTCTGTGCAGTGTTGCTGGAGGCTCCTTGAGCTCTCCTTTTCATTTTACCTGGGTTAACTACAGTTACCAGTGCAGGGGGAGGGGGAAGGGGGGGGCGGGGGACCTTTTTTAGCCCCTCCTATATTTTATTTTGTGAGAGCAGCACATCCCACCTTATGTGGCGTGCGGAGGGCAATCATTGTCTCCCTTTTCTCACTATTCCAGTAACTTTTAGTTACTGTTACAAGTTAATCTGACAGGCTGGTCGCAGTGTACCTATTTGCATGACCTTTTATGGACTTCGACCGCAGGTGGTCTTCGGAGCTGCAGTAGGGACACAGGGGTCACCATTTGCCTAAAATGGTGGCTGTACTTTAAGACCCATTCATGAAGACTAGTTCTTACTTGAGCCTTCTTCTACCTTCCTGGGTGGGGGAGGTCTTGATGTTTTTTTTGTCTTTGGCGGGCTTACCTTAACAAGCCTGCCAAGGTGCTCGGAGTGCCTGAAAGGACAGGAGTGGGGGGAGGTAACAAACACCCCTGTTTTTTGTCCTGGAGTCCACCTGCCTGGAACCAGTTTGAACTCGGAGGCTGGTTGTCCCCCTGGAGGCTTGAATATTGACTGGTGGGCTCAGCCAGTTTTCTAGCATGAAAGGCGAGGGTCCTGGAGCTGAACCCTCAGAGTCGAACACTGAATTTAAGATCCGAAGAAGAATTTGAAAGACATACCAGCAACCTCCAAGCGACCGCCAGAGCCATTGAGTGACTGCTGAAGACCAGACCCGGAATTCTGAGCGACTGGGAAGATCTCTTGCAGACGACTCCTTCCCTGGACTGGTGGACCTAGCCAGTCTGAAGATCATCTGCAGTTTACACCATCCCACGAAGGGCTGTGATCCTCCCGGCTGCAAACTACCAATACCCTGGGACCTGTTCCATTTTACCGTGTAATATCGTGTGAAGCGCGGATCCAGCTGAAACCTCATGGCATCCTTCTGGGCCTGCAATGACCCCTTTCCACTCCTTGAAGTCCCCTAAACTGAGTCGAGGACCGAGAACCAAAGAAAAGTCTCCCTGGCGGCAACCGTCGCTGAACCAAAGACCGTGAAAGGCTCAAACACACCAGTGCTCCGAAGATCCACTGCTGGGCGTCCCAGTGCTTGAGTGCATCCATCCGTTTCCTCCAAAGTTCTTTCTTCAGCCATTCAGGCCATGAAACCCAAACCCAGGGACCACCGTCGCCTCACCTTGGGGATCAACCTGCTGCCCCAAGTTCTTCATTGATAAGGTACTGTTCCAAGCCTAGATTCTTGCCTTGGCAATTTGCACCCCCGCTCAAGGGCACCTTAAGTCCCATTGAGGTGAATTACCCATTCCACTCTAAACTGCTAAAAGTAACCATTACCTACCTGCAAATCGACATCCTCATAAACTTTGATCTGTTTGCTACTTACCTACCTCTTTCCTCCTCAGCCCTTGGTCACTGAATCCCCAGTGCTCCCCTCGACTCTGTGACTCATTTAGTATAGGGTGGTTAAGAAAGAGGTAACTTAAGTTGCAAGAGTTAATCGAAGTTTGCTTATTAGGTGATTTAAAGCGTGCTACCTTTTAATCTCCTGTGAATTTATTGTGTGGGTAGTACTTGCATGAATTATTTTCTAAAGCTTAGTGTATATAAAAAATGACAATTTGTATATTGGAGAAAGTGAACCAGAAGTGTCAGAAGCGGCGGTAGCTCTAGGCTTTTCCACACAGCTTGACGCTTGGTTAGGTTCTCTCCTCTAACCTCCACGTCTGCTGCTGGCGTTCGATGCCAGCCCTCTGGCGTTTTCGGCAGCGACAGACCCTGCTTTCTCACTGAGCCCTCTCCACCCAGCACCAGGCTCCAGACTCCTCGGCAAGTCCTGTGGTCCTCGGGCAGGAGCGCGGAACGTGGAAACGCGGAATGCCCGGTGGTGGGTTAGCGGCTCCTTTGTGGGCCACCTGAACGCGGAGTACTCTGAGTGGTAAGGCCCCTGCTGGGAGACCATGCTTCTGTCCTGTTTGCTTTGTTAAGTCAGCTGACCACTTCGTACATGTTATATGCCCACCAACCTGGATACCAGTATGGTGGCACAGAAGAAGGGTACTATGCCCACGCCAAGGCCAATTATAGGGGGTCTAGGAGTCCCTATGGCCCTCTCCCCAGCGATCAATAGTGACCGCGTCCTGGAGGTTCTAGCACTCAGTGAGCGCAGAAGACTCAGAGTGCTAAATAAGCAATGTATTCACTCTGCCATAAAAATGACACTAGTCTAAGATCTTGTCTCCCCGGATAAAGCCCCTAACCTCACACATGATTTGGTTAGCCCCCTTCTATAGATTGATCTTTCAGCACAGACACCGTTGATTAGTTAACAGAGCTCTATGGATAGCAGGACACCAGAGCTGCTCACCAATGATCCTTTGCTGTCAAGGCCTCGGTCACCCACACCCCAACTTTCTCCCACCTTGCAAGGGAGGGTCTTCCTCAATGGCCTGTGCTTATGGCCAATATTGCTAAAGAACTTTTGCTATGCAAGGACCCGTTTGATCTTGGCATCCTGGCGAACGCTCTAAATGACTTGGTAGCGGACTCATGGCCGACTAAAACAAGTACCTTTTCCCAGACACATTGGCCTGCTAGCACCTGCGATTTGTCCCAGGTTTCTGGGTTGAATATCGCTTGTCAAACCTTTTTTACAAAGGAAAACGTTAAATCAAGCCACTCAAACCGACTCCTGCAGCATGGAGCCTTTGGGTTCCACTGGGCCAATGCTGGAATGTAAGAAAAAGATAAAAACTGTTAGAGTAGCCTTAACACAGGAAATTGATCCATCATATGAGCCGACTGCTGAACATAAAGAGGATAAACAATCAATAGCTATGAACGCTAAACTCAAGAGGACAATGCTACGAAATCTACAATTAAAAAAGTCACAAATGCTTACAATAAAGGACACGTCTTCTCATGACTTTGTAATGGACCAGAGAAATGTCATTATAACCAATATCCGGAAAACTAATGATAAAGAGACTAAAGAAGCCTTGCGCAACAAGGTTCTTGCGTGGATGCGCCAGAGAACAGGTCCAGGTGTGATTAGACTTACCGATCTATTGATTATCCGCAGGATGGAGTTGAGTGATTGGTGCTCGAAACCAGACACTGAATGCATATTAGTGGGCTGTGGTGCAAGCTCCTTACCTGCTTTTCTCAGACGATGCAAATATTTGCCCAAAGGGTCATCGAACTGCAACCGGATTCTCTGAAATTATTTTCTTCAGGGAGTTCCTCCTGACCCTGATTTTTACTCTTCTATGCCTGATAATACGACTTCTGTGTATGTCTAATCTTCGACCATGATGTTGATTGTTATGCTCCAACTATTCCAGATTCTCAATTTCTGATCATTTGACCATATGACAATGCATTACTTACTGTAAAAGCATTTCTGATGGTTGTATCTGCTTAGATTCACATTCTGTGCATAGTCCGACATCCAGTGGTCACTGCGGAGTATTGCATTTTGTTTTTCGTAGTCAAAAAGGGTACATTGCCAAGGCGTGTCTGTAACACTATCCCTATAGTGACGTGCAGTGTACCCACAATCCCTCACGCACCGAGGTCCCTCTGTTTGCATTTTCTCTGCCCTGAGGGAGCCTTATAGACGTCAGTGAGTACAGAAAAGAGAGAGATAAAAGGATGTCTATGTTCCTTCCATCCGAGCGGGGAGGAAGGGTGGGCGCATGTGAATCTAAGCAGATACAACCATCAGAAATGCTTTTACGGTAAGTAATGCATTGTCTTCTGATGTTTGTTAATCGGCTTAGAATCACATGCTGTGCATAGACTAGCGAGCAGTACCCACAGTTGGAGGTGGGCTGTGAGAAGGAACAGTAGAGAAAAGGTGTCTTAATACTGCTTGTCCCACCTGTGAATCAGACCTAGAGTGGGCATCTAGACGGTAGTGTTTTGTAAAGGTGTGTACAGAACTCCAGGTTGCCGCCTTGCAAATGGACTCAAGAGGGACATTTGCAATGAATACTATGGAAGCCCCAGTGCCTCGAGTAGAGTGTGCTGTTGGCTTGAAGGGTAGTTCTCTCTTAGCAAGAGTGTAACAGAGGGTGATGCATTATACGATCGATCTAGATACAGTGGATTTTGAAACTGCATCTCCTTCTCTTCCTGCTGCCACGAGACAAAGAACTGATTAGTCTTTCTCAGTGGTCTAGTTCTTTCCATTTAAAGCATAACAGCCCTGCGCACATCCAGTGTATGCAGGCTTTTTTCTCCCAAGTTTGAAGGGTTTTGAAAGAACGTTGGTAGTTCTATAGATTGGTTCACATGGAACTTAGAAATGAATTTAGGTGCAAACCTAGGGTGTGTGCGTAGAACCACCTTATCTTTGTGAACTGTTATAAAGGGGTCTAGAATAGATGGCGCTTGTAGTTCACTTACTCTCCTGATGGAGGTGATAGTTATTAGAAAAGCAGTTTTAAGGGCGAGGTCCTTAAGCGTTGCTTTGCGCATGGGTTCAAAGGGTGAGCCCATGAGCCTGGTTAGTACCACATTTAGGTCCCATCCGGGAGCTGGATTAGCTGTGGGAGGGTGTATAATAACTGGGACTTTCCACCACAACACTTTAAGTTGAGAAGTGGTGTATGCGGAAAGTGCAGCTAAATGAACCTTAATAGAATTAAACACTAATCCTGAGTCTAGTAGGTGAGTCAGGTAGAGAACAATTTGTGTGGGAGAGCAGTCAACCGGGTTGAGACTCTTATTTCTACACCATATGACGAATCTTTTCCACTTGCTAGAGTAACAGTGATGGGTGTGAGGCTTTCTAGCTTCCATGAGAATGTCCATGCATCTCTGCAGGAGTTGTAAATGACCAAATTCTATGATCTCAGGAGCCATGCTGCTAAATTCATGGCCTGAGGGCATGGGTGTAGTGCCTTGCCCTTGTCCTGTGACAGCATGTTGTACGGGCAGGGTAGTTTCACCGGTGGAGACAGACATCTCCATCAGGTGAGCGAACCATGGTTGCCGGGCCCACATAGGCGCCACTAGTATCATGGTGACTGGTTCCTGGTGCATCTTGTGCACTATCTTGGTGAGAAGGGGAGTCTGGGGAAAAGAGTAAACAAATTTCCCTGACCAGGGTATCGATAGACCGTTCCCCATGGATTGGTTCTGGGGGTACCTGAAGGCGTAATCTTCGCATTGGGAGTTCTCCAGAGTTGCGAACAGATCAATTTCTGGGAATCCCCATTGTGTGAAGACGTTGAAGACGATGTCTTCTTGTAACCGCCATTCGTACTCTGCGGGCAGAGGGAAGTCTCTGCTGAGTTTGTCTGCTAGCAGATTGAGTTCCCCATGTTCATGTTGTGACAACAGGAACATGTGTTTGAGAGCCCACTTCCAGATGTTCTGGGACAGTTTGGACAGTCCTGGAGAGTGAGTGCCCCATTGCTTGTTCAGATAGTACATGGCTGTGGTGCTGTCTGTGAGGACCATCACTGTCTTCCCTTGCAAGTGTGCCTGAAAAGCCTTCAGTGCTTTGAAGAACGCCAACAGTTCCAGCAAGTTTATGTTTTTGGACGCTACGCTCGGAGTCCAAACTGTGTGCAGTCTGATGGGATAGGTGAGGGCCCCCCCCCCATCCTGTGAGGGATGCGTCTGTGGTTAGAGTGGCCTCCACTGCGGGGGTGGCAAATGGTTTCCCTATTACAAGGTTTTCCTTCGACCACCACCGTAGCGAGAGAACCAAGGCCTGCAAGACCACCACTAGATCGTCCCATTGTCTGCTGGCCTGACACCACTTGCTGTTGAGTCACTCATGCATTGGGCGCAGTCGCGCGTGAGGTACCAAATATATAGATGACGCCATCATTCCCAGCAAACGCATTGCTTTGCGCAACGTCAGCTCTCGACCGGCCACATATTGAGGGATCTGAAACAGCATATTTTGGACCCCCTCATTGGAGGGGAAGACAAGGCCGACCTTTGTTCAAATTAGAGCCCCTAGGAATTGTTTGATCTGGTTGGGCTCTAGGCTGGACTTCTCGTTGGAGAAGCCCAGTTGGAACAAAAGGTCTACAGTCTTTTGGGTATTTGAGAAGCATGTCTCGTAAGAATCCCCTGTTATGAGCCAATCGTCGAGGTAAGGGTATACTGGGATGGACAACCTGCGCAGGTGGGCCGCTGCCACTGCCAGTACTTTCGTGAATACCCTCGGCGCTGACGCTATGCCGAAGGGTAGCACTGAGAACTGGTAGTGTTTGCACTCCATCATGAACCTGAGGTATTTTCTATGTGCTGGCAACATTAAAATATGAAAGTATGCATCTTTCATGTCCAGTGTTGTCATGTAATCCTCTTGAGATAACAGGGTGATTACTTCCTGAAATGCCACCATATGAAATTTTTGAGGTTTTACAAATTTGTTTGCTGGGCGCAGATCTAGTACAAGGCGCATGGTTAAGTCCTTTTTGGGTACAAGGAAATACACTGAACAAATAGCTTCCGTTACCTGTGATAGAGGCACGACCTCTATAGCTCCTTTTTCTAGTAGCTGGTCCACTTCTTGAAGAAGGATGGCGAGGTGCTCTGGTGACAGGCATCGTCCCCTTAGGGGTCTGTACATCGGGCAGCAGTTGAATTCTATACAGTAGCCACAGGCTATGGTTGAGAGTACCCAGCGGTCTGATGTTATTCCCTCCCATGCTGGAAGAAAGGATGTTAACCGCCCCCCGACCGGCGATGCATGGGAGGGGACCCGAATCTTCGTGTCATTTGGTGTTGGTGGCTTGGGAACCTCTAGGGGTGGGATCCCAACCTCTTCCCTTGCCATGACCTTGTCCTCTCTGGGTGTATTGTCCACTGGTTCCTTGATTCGAGGACCAGTTGCCTGCAGAGTATTGCTGCTGTTGATGTTGTTGCTGGAGTTGGCCTCGAAAAAAAGCGTCCGTTACCATAACCTCGCTTGTTGCGAGGCCTTGAAATCTGATCTAGGGTCTTAATGGTGTCAAAATCCTTTTTTGCAGTCTCTAGTGCGTCATCCACCGCTTTCCCAAAGAGGTTGGCATCCTCTATTGGTTTGTTAATGAGAGATGCTTGTGTTTCGGGTTTAAACCCTGAATTACGTAGCCAGACATGACGTTTGAGGAGGATTCCTTGGACTAGGGAACGGCCAGCCGTTTCTGCAGCATCTAGAGTATTCTTAATGATGCTCTGGTTGACTAAGGTTCTCTCAGTAACCGTGGCCAGAAGCCGAGTTCTTAGGGGTTCAGGTACCTCCTCGATGTCTTTGCGTAGTTTGCTCCATTGGGCATCTGCATAACTTGCCAGTAAGGAGTTGTTCTTGGCAATCCTGGTGGAAAAGGCTGCCGAGGCTGTAATCCTTTTACCTAGGGCATACAGCTTTTTACCCTCTTTATCTGGTGGTGCCTCGCTGGTTGATAGCGGGACCCCTGCCCTCTTTCTTGTATTTGTTACTATTAAGTAGTCTGGTACTGAGTGGCCCCTGATGTATAACGGGTCTGATGGAGAAGGACTAAATACTTTTTCTATCCTTGGGTTGACCCCTCTTGCCAATGCGGGTGTAGATAGCGAAGGAATGATTTGTCTCTTTACTGAGGCGAGGAATGGTTTGACTGACGGGGGGGTTTCTCCTTGATGATCTTTTCCACAAAGTCTATGTCAGGAGAAATTTCCCCAGTCTCGATTTCGAAATGCGCTGCTGCTTTGCGTAGTAGTGCATTGAAGGTAGGTTGACCGTCTATAGGTGACGTATTCCTGATTGGTGAGTCTTGGGGGGGGGGGGGACAGGTTTAGGGCGTCAGGGTCTGTGGACGCTGATGGGGACTGCCAGGGCTGTGAAGCACCTTCTTCTGGGTCTTCTTCAAAGCCCCCACCATCCATGTCTGGGTTATCCTCGAAACCTTCCTGGTCTAGGTTTTGTTCTTGTTCGTTAGCTAAGAACTCCTCATCTTCATGAAAGTGGGAGTCCTCTTCAGTGTGGTCATATAACTCTACATCCTCCTGGAGGGGGGTTAACAGCCTAGGGTACTTACCCTGGGATCCTCCTGAGGTCCCTCTCTTGGTCTTTTGGGTGTGGGTAGGTATTGAGTACACAAAACTCTCCATTTTGTCCATACAAAACTGGAGTCTCTCTAAGGTCCCTTGTGGTAACCCAGAGCGGTCTGGGCGGGGGGTGGGGAGGAAGCGGTTGGGAAGGCTTTCGGCCTGTAAACGTTTTGACCTATCCCATAACGTCGAGGATAAACTCTCATCGCCTTCTGAGACGCCTTCTAGTAGGCTAGGAGTCCCTTTCGACGGAGGGGGCTATTCCTGCCTTCCTTCCGCCCCTTTCAGCGTTTCCCCTGGCCTTGCGAGCGGTATTCAGCGTCTCTTTCGCCATCCGTCTCTGGCTTTCAGTGGAAACAATGCCTGCCAAGCTCTCAACGACTAAATTGTCTGTCGAGGGTTCCTCTGGCATCGAAGTTACAGGTGTCGCGTTCTCTACGCCGACGGGCATTCGCTGACAGGGCACGTCGTCTGGCGGTTTGGTGATAGCGCCCTTATCTGGGGGTAGCCCAGTCGCTGGTCGCGTCTGCGGTTGCAAGGGGGGCTTTGGACCCTTACGGTCTGTGGAGGCCACTGGTAGGACCTGCGTCTCCGTTGGCGCTAATGCTTTCTTCGTCTTATACGAGGAAGAGCCGTGGGTTGTGTGCTTATGTGAGTGTTTCTTGTGTGCGTCAGTGTCACCGGGGTGTTCATCCCCCATAAGTAGGGCGTGAGCCAAGCTTGTCGGGGCCGGGGACAAACTACGAGGAGCATGACCGCTCCATAGAGGGGTGTACAACCTCCGAAGCGGAGGTCGGGTTATCACTTTCCTCGTCACTTTCGGCGGCGGGTGAGGAATCGGATCTAGACATGGCGTAGGCTGCCCACCTCTTGACCCTGCGGTCCTTTAAAGTCTTAGGCTTAAGAAGCTTACAGGCAGCACAACCATCTTCTTAGTGGTCGAGGGGCAAGCAACGGTTGCGCCGTTTGTGCTAGTTTTTCGAGGTGAATTTGCCCTTGCAGCGCGGGCAAAATCAAGAAATGTCCCATGACCCCACTCTCCCTACTGTTTCAGGCCGGCGAGGCCAGGTCACATGTTCGGCGACACCGTAGGATCTCCTCCGTCGAAGGCACAGCCGTCGAAGATCTTGTCGGCGGAGAACAGCTTCGTCAAAGGAGGAACCTAACGTAAGGTAAAGTTAGATAACGACCAAATGGTCGAGTGAATATTTAAATAACGACCAAATGGTCGAGTGAATATTTGCAATGTCTCTCGAGGAGCTCCGCTTAAAGGCAGCCAATATCTGGGGGGCATCGACGCGTGAGGTAATGGGTACACTGCACGTCACTATAGGGATAGTGTTACAGACATGCCTTGTCGACGTCCCCTTTTCGACTATGAAAAACAAAATGCAATACTCCGCAGTGACCACTGGATGTCGGACTATGCACAGCATGCGATTCTAAGCAGATTAACAAACATCAAAAATGTATTTATGTTGTTTGTTTTGTCTGCGCCCTCACGTCTTTGGGTTTATTGGTTTGCGCTTTATAAATATAATAAAGTAAAGTATATAACTGCTAGTGTGTCTGATTCCTTGAACCATTTGTATGCTCCAAGTACTGTGTGCCTCACTACAGCCCTTATCCCTCGTAGACTAAGCCTGGCTGCTCAGTCATTGCTACCAAACCTTATGGCAGTTCAGGCTAAACCCAAGGGGTTAAAACCCTGTCACCTAAGGTGGGCTTTTCCAAGTTCTTTCATAAAACGTAACTTGTGTAAAACTTCCTAACAATACCTCATATATATAAGGCTGCATCAGAGTTCAGCTTAATAAGTCCTGCCCTACTCTATCAGCATAGGCAACAAAGTTGCAGGTAAGTTCATGATCAGTACTTTTGGAGATGGTGAAAGCAGTCCCAAAATGTCCCTATAGAAAAGCAGTAGGCAATACAAAGATGGAGCTTTGTATTGCGCAAACACGATGAAGAAAAGGTGTTTCCCCTAAAGAGAAGTTGCATCACCCAATTCAGAAGAACTAGGGGGGGCCCCAGGGAGAAATCCTAGTCCAATGAGCCACTGTCGGGTAAGGATAGCTTGAGGGTAGGAATTTAAGCCCTATTGATTTCTCTGGGAACAGGGGTACACCAAAACAATTATGTATGTTCATTCCCTGAATCAGATTCTGCAAGTTAAGAAAGGGGTGCTGGGGAAATATGCCAACTGGTGGTTCACAGATCAGCACAAATGTTCGTATTGAGAAGGCAGGCGTGCATCCGGTAAACCTGAAGGCTGCCTTACGGGGTTCGTGTACCCCTGAGAAGGGCACAATACAGACAGTCACCACAATACAAATGGCTTGGAGGAAAATGGCGAGTAGATTGGTGTGGCTGGACTATATTCCCCTGCATTCTCCATTTACAATGCTGAAGGGATACCCCTAAACCAAGAAAAATTATTCTGCCACCAATTTGAATCACTAGGTCAGTACACACTGGAGGGCCTGTACCCAGAGGGCCAGCTACTGACACTACAGCAGTTGGGAGAGAAGAGCCCCGTGAATGACCTCACGATTTTCCTATACATGTGGCTCAGGCACACTTTGCAGCGTTGCATCTTTAGAGATCCGGATGGCCCTCAGTTTTCCCCCACAGCGGAACATATGATCTCTCCCCCTTGTTACAATACAACGCAGAACGAACCCGCCAAATACAATCTACAGAATAAACATCTTAAGAGAAAAAATCCTTATACCTTAACACTGTACCTTGCAACAACCGCAGATCCTCGATACTTTGACGACATTGACATCTCCAGACAAGCAAAGAATTCCCTCGAACAACGGAAAAAACGATGGGAGGACGCAAGAAGAGAAGGGGATGATACCAATCCCCTTACTCCATATATCTCAAAAACAGAAGGGCACTACTGATATCACATCAAACAACAGGAGATGATGAAGCAGTAGAAGTCAACAGCCCAACTATCAATCTAACAGACCAATTCAATGACGAAGCAGCCTCCATGGAACCTCAACCAATGCGCATCCACACAGAAGCACCCCAATTGAACACCTACAAATCAAAACAGGGAACAACTAATAAACCCAACCACACCAAAAAAATCCACTGCAATCTAATCAATGAAAGGTCAATGTCCAAACATGCCACCAACATCTACGACCTCCTATGTGACAGAGGTATCGATATCCTATTCGTAAGTGAAACAGGACTAGATGACAACTACAAGATCACTCGCAACAACTGCCTGCCTGAGAACTTCAAATGCGTCCAAGTAAACAGAAAAAACAAGAGGTGGCAGACTGGTAATAATCCACAAGGAACACCTGGAAATTAAACTGGAAGACCCATTAAACATGGATAACTGCGAATCTCTAATTCGTCGTCTCTCAAGTCCCAGAACAAACCTGAAATTCATACTGGTATACAGACCACCAACTTACGATGCAAACTTTGTAGATGCCTCCACGGAAGCAATCACCAACCGAGCCAGCGAGCACAATCACCTGATTATCATCGGTGACTTCAACATCTGGTTCGATGAAGAAGCCACAACCACACAAAACTCTCTAGCCAGCCAATTAGCAACAATGGCATGACATCAACTAGTCAAAGGAGCAACCCGCAGGACAAAATAGATGCAATCTTTGCCAACAAAAAACTCATTCTAACGGCACCACCAATTCAGATCCTCTGGAGTGACCACCTCATCATTCCCTTCGTAATCACACTGGCCACACCAATAATCAAGCAAAAGGACAAGCCACTGATCACCATGAAAAGAAACTGGAGAACCATCAAAAACTGCAACTTTCCTGAACTACTGTAAATCAGCAAAACACAAGCAACTATGGACGAAGCTGACGTGGACAAAAAAATAGAACTACTTCACAGCTGGATCACAACAACAATAGACAAGATCGCCAAAGAAAAACCTTATACCGCATCACGCAAAAGAGCAACAGCAAAATGGTTTACCCCACTACTCAGAGCCATGAAAAGGAAAAACCGAAACTTGAACTACAATGGAGGATCAAAAACAACTGCGAAGAGAAATTCAAACATACCCGCTATTACAAAAAGGAAATACAAAAAGCAAAAATGAAACACTACGACAACAGAATCTTCAAAGCACCAAACAACCAAAAATAACTCTTTAAAATCAAATGAAATAAAAAAACCACCTGGCTGCAACAACACTCCAATACCATTGAAGAAACACAATGACCTCGCAGACCATGTAAAAAACAAAATCATGACCATTCAACAGACCATACAAAGCAGACCATGCGACTGCAATATGCAACCCACCTACTCCTATGAGGAATGCCCGAACAAACTCTGAAGCTTCACCAAATATCAGTGGAGACTTTTGTCAAACCGGTAAACAGGACCAACAAAACAGGTTACCCAACAGATCCCTGCCCCCCCACACACATACAAATCAACCCTTTCACAAGGAACACCCATGGACTACTGCAGAAAGGTCTTCAACCAATCAATGTCAACAGGGAAAGTGCCACAATCCTTCAAAATCGGCATACATCAAGCCGCTACTCGAGGATACAGCAGGAAACGTGGAGGACCTCTCCAATTACAAACCTACCTCCAACATCCCATACCCACCTAAACTGCTGGAAACATACATATATGCAACAACCCAAGAATTCATAGAAGAGCACCACCTATTGGACTAGGCACAAGTAGGCTTTAGACCAATGAGAGGAACGGAAACAGCACTTCTCTCAATCTGGGATGAATTTAAGGCAAATGCACACTCAAGACAATAGTAGCGCTTTGATACTTCTAGACCTCTCTGCGTCATTCGGCACATTTAACCACGATATCCTCATGAGATTGGAATCACGTGCCTTACTATGATCAAATCCTTCCTAACAAACAGAACAGAAACCATATGGATCAAACCTTTCAAAACCAACCCAAGCAAATCCTCATGACGAGTACCACAAGGATCATCCTTCTCCACGCTATTATTCAACATCTACCTGTCTCGACTAATCAAGATCATTAAAAGACACAGCCTCACCTGCTACAACTACACTGATGACACAAATATTCTACAAAATACAAGACACACAAGAAGAAAACAACATTGGAGAGCTGCCTTTGTGAAATCTACAACTGGATGAACTCTAACTACCTCAAACTCAACCTAGGCAAAACAGAAATAATGATCATCACAAAAGAAACGGAGGAGACAACAACTGCATCCCCTGACCAACATAACTTGGTACAACGCCAGCCCCATCGTCGATTGTAAAAAAACTGGAGTCCAGATGGACAAACATACTCTCGAGCCACAAGTAAACAGTCTCATCAAGAAATGCTTCTTTCTCCTTTGAACAGTAAAAAAGATCCTACCATTCGCCAACAAAACACTCACCATCATCGCTATCGTCATGTCCAGAGTAGACTACGCCAATAGCCTATATCTGGGCATGCCAGAACGACTTATAAAAAAAACTCTAATGCATACAAAATACGGCGGCCAGACTGCTGCTCAAACTACCTCGAAGAGAACACATCACATCACACCAGCACTGAAAACACTAGACTGGCTATCAATAAAACAGTGAATCAAGTTCAAATCAATGTACATAACACACAGAGCAATCCACGGCCAAGGTGCAGAGTTTCTAAGAGATAAAATAAACATACACCGCTCAAGAAGGCCACTCAGATCCAGCAGCGACATCTGATTGGAACCAAAACCATACAACAAAAGAAAATAGAGAATCCTTTCTCCATCTTGTCTCTTCACCCCATAACTAGAAAAAGTGCCTATGGGGGCACATACACAGCTAAAACAATGCTGAGAGAAGAAACCGATCATCCCCATCTCCCTAAGCTACCCCCCCATCAACTGAAGTAAGGGAATAACAACCTACGGCATATCAACTTACTAATTGAAAGATAGATAAGCTAGAATCATACCAAAGAAAGATCACAGAGAGATTGGGATGGGAGGGTAAACGGTGATATGTCAATAACACCTTGGCCAACCAAGTAAACAAAGGTAGCAATGGATCACCGACAGAACATAGGAAGGGAGCGGATGATTGTAAAAAATACAGCACCAATACCAGAGTGGGGGATAATGCATGCCTCAACCTGGTATACAAAGGTCGGAAATAACACAGCTGGGAACTTGCCACGCCATCACACCTAACAATTAAACGGACAGGCAACAAAAAGAGAAATAATATGCCTTCTCCATAGGACAATCGGATACATAGAACAAGAATTCTAAGGACTAAGACATAACACTAACCCAAAAGCTAAAATTTCTGCATACTTAACTCACACAAAAATCCACACAACCACCTTCTCGCACGGCAAACTGCACGTACTCCATCCCAACAAATGCATAACTCGCACCAACAGCACACGAGGACTCAAATCGATCCGATATTCACACCCAAGCTTAGCGCACAGTGAAAACCGAACTGAAGCTGCCAACAGGACACCAGCTTTCACTCTTTCCAACTCCCTCTACATCAGATTAACCCCGACCCCCGCCTTCTTGTTTGCAGATCTGCCTGAGCGCCTGGGGACCAATTCTGTTGGTGACGGTGCACGGTAAAAATACCTTTAGCATTAACAATAAAATGGTAACAATTTACAGAATGCATAAAGTCGCCGCTAACTGACCCCCAACAAACTGCTAGAGAATGGTTGGAGGCTTCTCTTCAAGAACCACTTGCGGATGGCCAATGGACACATGCATGCACACTTACTAAAACTGTTGCCCTGAATAGTAGGTTTGGGCTAATGCACTACAAATATCTCCACCAAACCTCTCACACTCTGACTAAAGTGGAGGAAATGTCATGAACATCCAGTGCAGACAATGGTCCCTATGTTCTAATTAGAGGCTTCCGTATTGGCACACTATCGCAGAGCTACCCTCCAAGATGGTGCTGCCATTTCCCACTGATTAAGGGCTTTTGATTTTAAGGGCTTTGTAATTCCAACATGGCACTGCGCTGTCAGCGTCTGACGCTGTGTTGTTCCTGGAGAGGTCATCAGCTCTCTGCAGATGCAGTTCGGTGCGTCTCAATACTAAGGATTTGTTCCCTAGCTAGGCGCTCCTGGTATTCTTTTTCTTTGCCTTCCTGGAATCTTCTACTTTCCTGTCTTTTTCCTTTCCTTTGGTTCTTCCCTCTATTCTGCGTTCTGCCCTGTGCCCGAACATTCCTGTGCTTCCAGCCCCTCAGTCCTTGCCTGGAAATCCTTTTTCATGTACTTTTTCTTGCCCCCTTCTGCCCGTATTTTTAAGTTCGAGTGAAACCTGTGTCTTGTCAGCCTCACAGTTTTGGAAACCTTGGATTTACGGTATCCGATAATACTATCCCCATATATATGGTCGCTGGAAAAATGACATGGCGAATATATAATTTGTTGACTATTCTTCAGCTGTCCATGGATGCACGGTTTTTGTGCCGTATATTCTTTTATAGAGAGCAGGGTTATTTTTAAATATTTGACACTTTGTCATCTTACATATTTAACGATCTTTTAATTGACTTTGCTAACCTCGTGTATGGTTTTATGCTTTGCAATATCAGTATATTCAGGTATAGATGAGTGCATCCATGGGCGTAAAGCATTGTGCACATTATTATTGCTGTTGAATTTGCAACTCTTATCCCCGATTATTACTCTCCCTCTTGTTTCCTTTATCTTGGCTGCTATGCACCTTGTTGGCTGCTAATGCACTATGCACTTTATACTGCCCACATACTGCTACATTTGCCTGTAATGTCCCATTTTTACCCTTGTGCATGCATGATGTAAATTATATGTTCTGGCATTTTGAGACTATTGAATTTATTGGGGCATGCCTATATGTCACACAATCAATTACACGTCTGAAATTCACACTGTGGGACAGTATTGAAGGGATGGCAATATAACTGCGTGTGTGTTAATGTCTAGCGCAATTTTTTATTTTCATTTATTTTTCTGGACAGCATTTTCATATATATATATATATATATATATATATATATATATATATATATATATATATATATATATATATATATATGGTCATATAGATGGTCAAGGTATAGGGGGTTGCAGGGGTGTCCCAGCATGTTCAATGTGATAAAGTCCCTGCAAACCAGTCATTTTTGCCGACATTTTTGTCAGACATATGTGCAGGGACATTATCACATGGAACCGGATTTACTTACCTGGGACCAGCTGCTGTAGTACATCAGCCTGCTTCTGTCATCAGGATCAGGTTTTTACCCCCGCCCCCCCTCCCGCTTGAGGGTTTTTCCTGCTTGGCAGCTGACTCAGGGTGTTCCAGAGTCTGGTGTACCATTCATCAGGCAGGACGGCGTCCAGAGACAGTCTTCACGACTCCCAATTCACCCCAAAAAAAAAAACCACAACAAAGTGACCACTGTCGCTTCAGGCAACAACGCACAGGTGAGACCAAAACCCTGACTTCAGTCCTCTGATAGTTCTACTGGTCATTCTGACCCAGAACCTGATAGTTTGAGTCACCACGAGTCTCCTAACATGCACGATCTTGCTACGGAAGTCCAAGCCTTGAAAGTGGAATACGCCGCCCTGAAGCAAATGGTGATCAACCGTGACATCTTGTCCCAGGAAAACCCAACTCTCGGTACAGTGTAGGCTAAGTTTGATGGGTCTCCAATACGTTAATGTCAATTCCTGGACTCATGTACCATCCACTTCACTTTTAAACCGCTCTTTTACGCGCTTCAGATAGAGCGAAAGTGAGTTTTCTGATATCTCACCTTACGGGCAAAGCTCTTTCTTGGCCAACCACTCTCGTTACAGGAGGGCACCCACTGCTGGTTAACAAAGCTGCCTTTCTGAATGCTTTCAAGTCCATGTTCGACAGACCTGAAGTGTGGACTCTGCACAGGAATATCTTTTGGATTGTCGTTGAGGTTCCCAAGATCTTATGACTTATACCTCCAAGTTTAAACAACTGGCTAAAGAAGCAGCCTAGCCGGATGATACTTGCTTTACCCTCTTTCGGAGAGGCTTAAACGTGGAAATCAAGGATGAACTAGTCAGGGTACCACAACCAGATACATTTTCTGCCTTAGTATTACTTACCCTTCAGATCGACTTTCGTATCCAAGAACGGCAAAGTGAAAAAAGAAGAAGCAGGGCATCATATCCTCGTCCCTCTCCTATTGTTTCTGGTGCCTCCTCAGACACTGAGCCAGAGCACGAAACCATGCAACTCGGTACAGCACATGTCCACTCACCCCAGAGGAAAGAGCCAGACAAATCGCTCAAGGGTTCTGTATGTACTTGGCTTTGAAACCCATCCACTCAAGGATTGTCCTATTGCACCTCCCTGTCACTCAGGACCGTGCCCTTCCGATCCTAGATGGAACAAAGTGTTGGACGAGCCATGTGTGCTTCAATGTCTACTGTATCTCCTCCTTCTCTGGTTGGAATACACATAACCATCATCCCCAAAAAGCCCAAAAAACAACCCTGGCTTTGGTTCACTGTGAAGCAAACGGTCTATTTCTGGACATATCCTGGGTTCAGGCCCATAACATACCCTGGCAGACAGACATAAGTCAAGCAGTAGAGGCTATCGACAGTCGTCCTCTCTCCTCTGGTCCCGTTAAAAGGAAACACTGATTCCATTCAGGTACTCATAGCTCCACACCTTGAAGAGACCTCTTGATTTGATCAAGGCTGCTCATTATCCGATCGTGCTAGGGGTAACCCTAGTTGCAACGACACAATCCGTACATTCACTGAGCTGCTGGAACTTTATTTTTAGGTTCTGGGTATTGTGCTCATCACTGTGCTTTGTCAGAGTCGAATGCTACCATCCGTTACATTGCTATTCCAGCAGTGACTCATCAGATATCTGTCTCCCACTTACAGCAAGTTCCCCAGGAATACCAGGATTCTTTTAGAGAATCCATCGAGAAAACTCTCTTTCACACAGGCCGGAGGATTATGCCACCGGCACCATTCCTGATACCATAATCTCCTTTGGCTGTATTTTGTATTTTATTTGTAGAGCGCGGCAGGAGCCCTGAGGCAACTGGATGCTAAATCTTACATGTTACAAAGGCATAAACTATCCAAGCACACTAACAAATTACACATGCATAAAATATACAAACAATCCAGACTATTAACATATATGGTAGCAAAATAAATACAGAATATTATGCAATTTGAAAACAACTACATATATACAAGCAGTGACAATAGAGTAAAGGAATTGATTAAATTGTTTTATAAAGCGGATGGATTGTGTTCCTGCTCATGGAACCAGATTTTAACCTTGCTACGGAATAGTGAAAAGGACACTTCCTCTCTTATGGAGATAGGTAAAGTATTCAATTTCTTTGCTTCAAGGAATGGGAAGCTGACTCTGCCTGCGCGTTGTTGGTTGAATCGTGGGATAACAGTGCAATTGCGCTGTTCTAGTAGGTTGTATCGATGTACGACGTGAGAAGGTGTCAGATATATAGGGGCCTGGTTGTGGAGACACTTGTGGGTAAGTGAGAGTGACTAAGTCTATTCTCTGCTCAATGTGGAGTCATTTTATATTCTGTCTAGTTGCGGTGATGTGCTGTTTCCTGGGGATGTTGTATGTCGATCTGATCGTGTTATTTTGCATAACTTGCATTTTGTTCATATTTTGCTGGGATGTGCCCAAGTAGAGTGCATTGCAATAGTCAAGCTTGGATAGGACTAGAGCTCTTGCTACTGAGATGCAGTTCGTTGTATTCAGGTACGGACAGCAGACTGTAATGAGCTTGCATGCATAGGCTGTGGAGGAAGGTAATGCATTGGTCCGTCTCGTAAGTGTGAGTGGTGAATCAATGTAAATTCATAGAGTTTTCACATTTTTGGCTACTTTGATGATATTACCGTCAATGTTAAATGAGTTGAAGAGGGTCACTAATTTGTTCAGTTTGGATTGAGAGCCAAGGAGGAGTAATTCGGTTTTGTCGTCGTTTAGATATAAACCGTGTTTAGCCATCCAAATTTGTATGGTGCTGTAGATATAATTAAGTGTTTTACCATCTGCCGTGTAGTCACCAGTGATGGGGATAAGTATTGGGGTATCGTCCGCGTAGTTATTGTACGTGACACCCAGATAGTCAAGTATATCAAATAGAGGTTTGGTGAACACATTGTAGAGAGTAAGGGATACACATGATCCTTGAGGGACTCCACAAGTGACTGGTGATGGTAAGGCAGATGCGGAAGGTACAAAGACCCTCATTGGCTGCATGTTCATTCTTTCCATCTCGTAAAAGCAAGCCCTCAAAGAATATTTGAAAATTAATCTATGTAGTGGTCCAATTAAAGCTTCAAGGGTTCTCCTGGGGCTTCCCTTTTTTTTGTTCCCAAAAAAAAAAAGCCAAACTTCATCCATGTCTGGATTACCGAGGGCTTAATCAAGTCACCTTGAAGGACAAAAATACCCTTTACCCTTAATTGCAGACATCTTGGAAGCCCTTGCAGACATCTTGAAAGCCCTACGTGGAGCTGTTAACTTCTCCAAATTAGACCTCAGGGCTTTACCATCTGCTCCGAATCTGTGACAACAAATGGAAAACCTCCTTCAGAACCCCATTCGGCCATTATGAATATCTGGTCATGCTGTTTGGCTTTATGAATGCACCAGCCATATTCCACAGATTCATGTACAGCGTGTTTTCGTACCAACTATTCCATTGTGTTAGCACCTATCTTGATACTGTTTTGATCTTCGTCCAAACCTGAAGACCATGTACGTCAAGTTCTGGATCGTCTACGTCAACATCACCTACTGGCTAAACTCGAAAAATGGCACTTTAACCGAACATAGGTCTGTTATCTAGGCTTTGTCATCTCTCAATCAGGTATCTCTATGGATCGATGCAAGGTTTCAGTCAGTTCCTTCCAAGCGTCAAACAGGTTCAAAGCTTTCTGGGACTGGCACATTTCTATAGGAAATGTATATCTAACTTTTCTGTCTTGGTTCTGCCTATTACCTACCTATTGAAGAAAGGAGTCCTTTTCCCTTTGTCGAACGAGGCTGAAGAGGCATTTCGATCCCTGAAGGAACAATTCACCCAATCTCCTATTCTTGGTCAACCAGATGCCTCAAAAATGCTTTATTTTTTAAACAGACAACTCAGACTCTGCTGTTGACCGCAGTACTCGAGCACGTACAAGAAGACTGAGAACACCCTTTGGCTTGCCTTTCAAAGACCCTGAATGACCCTGAGAGACATTATTCAGTGTTAGAAAAAGAATTATTAGCTATACAACAAGCCTGCCTGGAGTGGCGTCATCTCCTCCTAGGAGCAACAGAACCTGTATAAATCCGCAGACCATAAAAACCGTCAATCTTTACAGTCGGAGTGTCGTAACAGCCTACAGACCTGCTTTTTCCTTACCTATATTTCTGGGCGTCAGAATTCAATTGCAGATATCTTATCACTCCAACATTATGATACCGCTGATTCTATTATGCCATACACAATCATTCTCCAGGAAAAGAAATGTGTCTATCATATCGACATCTTCATGGATCAAATAAAACACGAATAAGTTAAATCACCTCTCTGAAGGGGCCAAGGTCGCCTCATGAAAGATCTTTGCATGTTCCTTCCAATGCAGAGTAAATTAACCCTTTCCTGCAGGAGTCAGAGTTAAGAAGAGTCTCTCGGGGAGCCTGGACAGCCAATGTTAATTGCAGGTAGGTAAAAAGTCTTCCACAAAATTCTGTAGAAAATAGAATACTTGAAGCACCACAAGCTGGGAGGCTTGTGAGGGGCAAAGCTATAGCAACTCTGCAAGTTAACCAAGACAGGTCTCAACCAGAGCCAGTAGTACCTCTGGTTAGAAGAAATGGTTCCAGCTGGCTTCTGTTCCTGTACAGCTCTGTAGATCCCGTTGTTCCTGAGCCTCGGTCGTGGGGACAAGAGGGGGGACGTCTGAGGACTCCTGCTCTGCAATGGGAAGGTCAGCTGCAGCAATGGGCAAATTACAATTCAGCGGTCCTTCTCTGTTTCAGCTCCTCGCATCTGACAGCAAATAGCAACAGCGCAGTTCTCAGATACCACTGTGGACTTTCCTTGCATTTGGGGTCCAGCACTCTGTTGAGGTTGCTCAGACTTGGTCAATAATATTACAGGGAAGTCCTGAGGACCTTCCTGGTGCTCGGGTCAGACATAAAAGCAACGCACACAATCTGGTGTTCCTCTCCCTGGCACTTTGGTTCCAGCAGCAGTGGCAGTACAGCCAGCTCCGAGAGGATGTCCAGACAGGCTTACTTTGGAGTTGATTGGTCCCACCAACTCAAGGGGAGAAGTAGTCCTTGCAGGGCTTCTCTAGTCGAGGCGAATTTGGAGGTTCAGCAGCAGGGCTTCACTGGGGAAAACCAAAGGTCCAGGAGTTGCAGCAGGCGTCTCTTCCAAGTTCTTCTTCGGATTCCTTCGTCCAGTCATCGGCTGACTCTGCCTTCCAAGCCAAAAAAGCCTCACCTTTTATGCAGGTTTCCCCCATTCATTTCAGCCTAGCTGTCAATCGCACAGCAGGGTGGGTGTCCTCGTCGGACAGCCAGCTAGCCAATCACCTTTGGGTGCATTCCTGTCACCAAGGGGATTAAGCATTGGGAGTTTCAGGTACCTCCCTCACTTCCTGCCCCTGCCAGACATACTGGAGCCAGAGGCGGGCTTCACTCGTGAATCCTGCCAAAGACCAAATGAATCAAGGGACCAAACCTGGTCTCAAGAAGGACCTTTCCAACAAGAAATGGTGAAAAAAGAAAACCGGGGCCATTTTGACCAAATGGGCACCCATGGGTGCCTTACTGTGGCTGCGAATGCAGCCGCAGTAAAAACACATAATGGTAGTAAAAAGTAAACCACTGCCACCACTCAAATTGTAGAAAGGGTAACATAAAAAATGTTGCATGAGAAACTAGACAAAGGGGATACTAAGTAACCCCTCCAGCACCCTATGGTAAGATACTGTGTGCTGGGTCTCGAAAGTTATAAAATGTAAGTAAAGTCAATTTCACTTCACTGCTCTTGGAAACAGTAGTTTCACTAAGAGAAGGTATTTAAACGTTTGGGAAATATGAGAGACTTCCCTGTGTCACTGCACTGAAGGTGCTTTGTGCCACAATGTAAAAGATTATGTCTATGGAGTTTGTCAGACTCCAAAGTTAATAGAAACAGACTAAATCACAATAAAAATACATGAGAGGGTGAGAAAAAGGGCTCACTCTCTCCAGGTTTAGAAATTAAAAGTCCAACAAAAGAGCTGGGGGTCTCTAAAGTAGAAGGGAATTAGCACATTTCTGAGAATTCTCCCCAACAGTCATGAACACCTAGTGCAGACACTGGTCCATGTGGTCTAAGTGGAGGCTTGCCCATTGGCACACCTCACAGAGCTCAACTCCAAGATGGCGCTGCCATTTCACACTGATTTGAAGGGCATTGTAATTCCAACATGGTGTCGCTCTGTTGGCACAGACGCGGTTCTGTTCTCAGAGCCGTTACCAGCTCTCCGCAGACACGGCTCTGTGAATTTCAACGCTAAGGATTTGTTCCCTAGCTCAGTGCTCCTGGTAATCTTGTTCTCTTACCTTCCTGGAATCTCCCGTTTCCTGTCCTTTTCCTTTGGTCCTTCCCTCCATTCTTTGTTCTGGTCTGTGCCTGCTCCTTTCGTGTGCTTCCAGCCCCTCAGGTCCTTGCCTGGAAGTCATTTATCATGCACTTGTTCTTGCCTCCTTCTGCCTGTATTTTGGATCCAGTAAAACCAGTGTCTTAACAGCCTCACAGTTTTGAAAACCGCTGTCCAGTCATTTGATCGACAGACAATTGGTCGACAGACAAATGGTTGACGCAATTTGGTCGAAAGACAAATGGTCGAATTTTTTTTTTATTTTTATATTTATTATTCAGGTTTTCGTTTAGGGAAAAAAAGGGTTTTTTTTTTGCAAAAAGGGGGTTGGGGAGAACCCACCAAAAAAAAATAAAAAAAAAAATAGTGAAAATACAAAAAAAAATTCGACCATTTGTCTTTCGACCAAATTGCGTCGACCATTTGTCCCGTCAACCTTTTTTTTTTTCGACCAAATGACCTGTAACCTTGAAAACCATGGATTTACTTACCTGGGTCCATCTGCTGTAGTACATCAGCCTCCTTCTGTTATCTGGATCAGGTTTTTTCTCACTTGAGGGTTTTTCCTGCTTGGCGGCTGGCTCGGAGTGTTCCCCCGTCTATTGTACCATTCATCAGGCAGGTTGGCATACAGAGACAGCCACCCATATCTCCACGACTCCCGATCCATGCAAAAAAAACGCCACAGCAAAGTGACCACCATCGCTTCAGACACCAACATACAACTGAGACCTAAACCCTGGCTTCAGTCCTCTAATAGTTCTACTGGTCATTCTGACCCTGAGCCTGACAGAACATCTATAAGGAGATGTCTACTCGCAATGAAAGATGTGCTAAGGAAGAAGCAGATTTTATACATTTTGCCTTGGAAGGCCCTAAAGGTGCAATAATTTTGGGTTCTGATAATTGCCATGACCTTTGATATGAGGGTTGTCTCAATTCTGGTGACCTCAAAAGGTTTAAGTTACTTACCTGTAACTATTGTTCGCCACCATGGGCCTGGCATGAATTCACATGCTCATTAAAATTCCCCATCGTCAGGCCGGGAATCCTCATTTAAAGAAAAAACACTTAAAAACGGTATTTCTCCTTTAACCAATCACTGTCCTCTGGGTCAAACTACACCCATCCAAAGACAGTCCCCTCCCCAAGCCCCTGCTCTGGCAGGCATCTTCATATTTGGTAAGCATGTAAAGTGGCGGTATGACCAAGGAGAGCCGCATAGGGGCCGGAGGGAGAATTTGCATGTGAATCCATGCCAGACCCATGCCGGAGAACAATAGTTACAGGTAAGTAACTTAAACCTTCTCCAGCATGGGGTCTGGCATGGATTCACATGCTAATAAATAATGAATGCATAGCAGTACAACATTACACAAACACGTGAGGTGGCAAGACTCAAAATAAGCAATTAACTCTTACCTTTGGAACAGACTTACCTCAAGCGAACAGGTTGTGTAGCACTGCTTGCCTGACTCTGGACTCCTCCTTTGAATCACTGTCGACACATTAGAACTTTGTGAAGATGTGCATGGACCTCCATGTAGCTGCCCTGCAGCTGTCCAGCAGGGGTACACCAGACAGGAATGCCTTCGTTGCAGCGATCGCTTTGGTGGAGTTGTCTCTCAGACAGCCGGGCAGCAGTCAGTTTGCCAACTGATGACAGTGCATGATGATGCCCGAGAGCCACCTTGAAATGTAAGCCTTGTACAAGGCCTTCCCATGGTTCACAGGATCAAAGTTCACAAACCGCTATGAAGTCTTCCGAAAACACTGTGCGTGTCACATAGAACTTCAGGGCACAAGCAATGTCCAGCAAGTTCAAAGACCTTTCCGTTGGCGACTAGGTTTACGGGAAGAAAACAAGCAACACCAAAGGTTCATTGAGGTGGAATTCCGACGGAACCTTCTGCATGAAAGAGTGGTGCTTACACAGTACCACCCTTGATTCGTGAAAAGTCAGATACGGTTGCTTGCAGGATAGGGCCTGGATCTCATCTACGCGTCTAGCTGAGGTGATGGCCGAGTTCTCACACCGGGGCAGGATACCTTCACCCTCGGGAAAGATCATAAAAGTCATTTGAGAAACTGCTTGACAAGTCTGTGGGACCACAGCAACGATCTTCCTGGGGATCTGGTGTAGCGGGAGATAGCCGCCAGATGCACTTTGATGGAGGCGTGCGCCAGACCAACCTTGCCAAGGATAGCAAATATGGAAGGATCTGCAGAGCTGTGACCCTCAGAGGGGTAATCCTCTGCGACCAGCAAGACGTAGCAAAACGCTTCCACTTATGGCCTCAGCACTTTAAGTTTGACGATGCCCTGGCTTTGGTGAGGACCTCCCTGCAGTCCGCTGGCAACTCAACCTCCAAACTCTAAAACTGCAGGAGCCAAGCCCTCAGGTTCAGCGATCCTGGATCATGATGTAGGATGGCGCCTCTCTCTCTCTGTGAGAAGATCCAGAACCACCAGCAACTTGACTTCAGGCGACACTGACAGGCTGAGAAGATCCGGATACCAAATCTGCCTCAGCCACGCCGGGGCGATGAGTATCATCTTTCATTGACACTGTCACAGTGTGTTGATGACTCGTAGCAGACAGGAAACCGAGGAAATGCATAAAGAAAAAGCCCTTCCCATGGGAAGGAGAAAGCATCCCCCCAGGCTCCTCGGCTGGTAGAATCTGCTGGCAAACTTGTGGCATTTGGTGTTTGCCACTGTCGCAAACAGATCGATCTGGGGACTGCCCCATTTGACAAATAGGCAGTCCACCTGATCCTGACGAAGCTCCCACTCGTGGCAGGAGCGCAGTTCCCTGCTGAGGGAGTCTGCGATTGTGTTCTTGACTCACGCCAGGTGGAGAGGGAGGAGAAACATCTCCTGTCCGACAGCCCAGTGCCACAAGTCCTGCGATTCCCTTGGAGAGCGCCGGGGATCAGGTGCCCCCCCCCTGCTTCCTGATGTAGAACATGGTGGTGGTGTTGTCTGTGAAGATCCTCGCCACCTTGCCTTTCAGAGATGGTAGGAACGACTTTAGGGCCCAGAACACTACCCGTAGCTGCAGGATGTTGATCCTTCTCCTCCGGCAGCCACAGGCCTCTGGCGTGCAGACTTTCAGTGTGAGTCCCCCACCATTCCAGGGAGGCATCGGTGATGCCCGCCTCCTGGTATGGGGAGGGGGGTTTGAAATCCTGTGCCTTTGGCGCTGTTTGAGCGGATGCCCCACCATCATCGCCCGTCGGAACTCTTCTTTGAGAGGGATCTTGTACATTTCCGGACACCTGTATCCAGCGGGCGTCCAGGAATTCCTGTAGGGGTTGCATCAGCAAACTGCCGAGACGGCTAGGTAGATGGAGGACGGCATGTCCAGTAACAACTTGATGGCCCGTACCGCGACCGTCGTAGTCGATGACAGCTGTTGTACCTTCCCTTGAATGGCTGCCAGCCTCTCCTCAGAGGGCGACGCCAGGGAAGATATTGAGTTTAGTGCCTAGGAACAGCGCAATCTGCAATGGCGTCAATCAGAATTTCGGATAGTTGATGGGAGAATCCGTGTGTCCGTTGACTAGCTCCCGCGAGCGGACGCCTATCAGCCAGTCGTCCAGGCACAGGTATAAATGTATGCCCTGCAGACGGACCGCCACTGGTGCCAGGCATTACGTGAACAATCTGGGGGCAGACTATCACTGAACTAGTAGTGCTGGCGCTGCACCATGAAACGCAGACATTGATATTTCTTGTGAATGAGGATGTTGAAATAGGAATCCTCCAGGTCCAATGACTTCAAGAAGTCTCCTTTTTCCAGTTGGGCGAGCACGTGTTGCAATGTGACCATCCTGAACTTTTAGGACTTTAGGTATTTGTTCAGATGTTGTAGGTCCAGGATGGGCCTCCAGCCCCCTGCCTTCTTTCTGACCAGAAAGTATCCGGAATAGACTCTGGAGACCTGGAGCCGTTGGGGAAAACAGCTCTAGTGCCCCTTTTTGCAGCAAGGAACGCACCTCTTCCAGAAGCTGAGGAATGTGCAGCTGCTGATGGGGAACCAGAGGTATCGGCAGGCACCTGTGTTGGAACTCCAGGGTGTGTCCTTGGGCGAGAGTCCAGCATCCATCTTTTGGTGGTGATCTTTCTCCACTCAATGACGAACCTCGTCAGCTGGCCTCCTTCCGGGGTGCACGAGGGAGATCATTACTGTGCTTCATCCCCTCTCCTAGTGAGACCCCAAGCACTTTTTGCTGGACTTCTGGACCTTTTTCTTTTAATCCTGAATGAGTGGAGCCTTTTTCCTCTCCTTCGTTCCTATGGGATCTGTGTTTTGGAACTTTATTCTTTGTATTCTACCTGTACTATGGAGTCTGTCTGCTCCATAGCTCTTAAAGGCATCTGTGTTTTCCTACTGCAGCATCCAGCTCCCTATGGGCAGTGTTGCTGGGGACTCTTAGAGCCCTCCTTCAATATTCTTTTGCCTATATCCTTAAGTTAACTACAGTTAAGATACTTAGTGTCTCTCCCAAAGTTCTATAGTCTGGGAGACTGGCACACACCACCCTCAGTGAAAAAGACAGTTTAACAAATAACACAAAAACAACAAAAGAAGAAAAAGAAACAAAAGGGATCTACTTCCCATGATCCAATGTAACACCCCCTTAAAAAATTCAGCTACTTATCACTTTGCTAAAACTACCCCACTGTTATACAAAAAGGAAAGCTTAGTCCAAATGAAAGAGGAGCACTGAATAAAGTGACAATGCTGTAGATCCAACAAATGTTACACTTTGAGAACCCCCTTTAAGGAGTATTCAGCCAGGTTCGATGGGCATGTTGCTTCTTGAGCCCATGCACAACAATTGGAGTCCTAGATTAAAATGTTTTTCTCCAGAACTTGCACCACTGCGATTGTCGAAGCTACTTCATGACCCGCTATAAGTCTATCCCAGACATGTTCTCCTGATGTTTCTCATTACCCACCCCAAACTTGCCAAATAGGCCAGGTGCCTTCACAGTCCAGTAACAGATGTTTGAGGGACTGGTTGGCTGGGTTAGTGCAGACTCTACACAAGGCAGGGGCCGATTTCCCCCCCCCCCACAAGCCCCTTTTACACAGAATTTCCCCCGTGTGGGCCACATTCTTTTTTAAAAAAAATATTTTATCCACAAAACTCCAAACATTACAACTTTAAGGACATCTACATTTATGCTTCACATCATATCACAAGTTCAACATTTTGGTCCTCCCCCCCCCCCATCCCCTTAACTCGAGCCCCTGCTTACACGTCACTGTCCTACTTCTCTCCAGGCGTGTCTACTTCAGTTATCTCTTCCGTATCATCTTCTCTATGGTCAGCCTGGGAGGGTCCCATCATCAAGGCCACCAGTTGTCTCCATGCTATCAGGGGTCCCACCTCCCCCCCCCCCACCGCTGCTAGCCTCGTACCAGGCAGCCGTTTCTGCCTCTGCCCATTTCATGAGGTCCGCCCACCACATCTCAATTCTAGGCCGTTGGGCTGCCTTCCAGCCCATTGTAATTAGCCGTTTGGCCAGAACGTAGGCCAGGTCTTTCATTTTACTGATGTGCTTCAAGTTACATGGTCTGGTGAAACTCCCCAGCATGCATGCCCAAGCTGACTCCACCTCCAAAATAATCCCTTTTTCCGCAAGGCTCATCTTCAGCTCTCTCCAAAACCTCCCCACCTCCGGGCAGGCCCAAAACATGTGTAGCATCCCCGCTTCCTCCTCCCTGCACCGTGGGCATTTCTGTACTGTCGGCCCTCCAAACTTGGCGATTTTACTGGGGGTCATGTATGTCACTCATAGGGCATACAATTGAATCTGGTGAAGCCTTGCATTTCAGGACACCTTATGACAGCTTTGGGCTCTGTCCCATTGCCCATCCAACATGGGTTCTCCCACTTCCACCTCCCAGTCTCGCCTCAGTTGGAGCAGCTCTTTTCCCACCCTAGCCCCAGTAGCTCATATAGACAAGATATTTCCTGCCCACCCTCAGAGATATCATATATAGTCTCAATGGTTGCATCAGGTTGTCCTGTGAGCACTGCCTCAGGCCAACATTCCCGCACCCGTTTAATAATTCTGGTGTAAGTGATGTGTTGGCCTTTATGCACCCCGGTGTCCCTCCACTAGTCTCTGAAAGTCCTGTGCTACCTCCTCCTGCCATATATCCCCAAGGGTCACCAGGCATACCGGTTCCCAATATCTGCGGATCCCTTTTATTATTTGGGGGTCCTCCCCGCGTAGTACCACCAACAGCACCTGCAGGGAGAATGGAGTTGGGTTTCCCACCATTTGCCATGCCCTGCACCATATTTCCCAGCCTAGCACCAGCAGCCTCGCCATTCTAGCACCTTTGGTTTCGGCAGCCACACTGTCTCTTTAAAGAAGAAGGGGGCAGGGTCCCTATACAATAGCCTGGCTTCGGCCGTTTCTTCTTCAGACAACCACCTGGCCACATATTGCAGTTGTCCCGCCAAATAATATAACTCAAAGTTCGGCAGATTTATACCCCTCCCGTCACTCGAGTTTTGTAGTTTCCAAAGGGCCACCCTGTTCCTAGAGTTTTGCCATAAAAAGCCCATGCACAGGTTGTGGAGTTTAACAAAAAAAGAGTTTGGGGATCACATACGGAATGTTTACGAAACAATTTAACAATCTGGGCAGGACTACCATCTTAATCAAAGCCACTCTACCCATCATGGCCAAGGACAGTCTGGACCAAAACCCCATGCTATTCTTAATACCATCCACTGTCTTTACTGTAGGGTGCGTCTGTACCTCCCCAAGGGGAACATGCTTGATTTCTTGGGGTTCACTGCTCTGCCCGAGAGGGTGGCGTAACGTTCCATCACCTCCAGGACATATTGTAGATTTTCCTCTGGGAAGCGAAGATATAGGAGTATGTCATCAGCGTACAATGATATGAGATGCGAACCCCCCGCAGTATGAATCCCATCTCCCCGTATTGTTGTCTGAGGCAGATTGCCAGTGGCTCCAACGCAAGGATATACAGCAGGGGCGACCAGGGGCAGCCCTGTCTTGTGCCCCTGCTGAGTTGCCATTTATCTGAGATTGTGGTGCCCGTTTTGACCCTGGCAATTGGAGAGCTGTATAGCATTTTAACCCACCTCAAGTATCCCGGCCCCAACCTGTATTCTCTCAGAGTCGCCAGCAACCAGGGCCATCTCACCGAGTCGAAAGTCTTAATGGCATCCAGCAAGACTTACCAGTTCGGGGTCCTTCTCCGTTTGGTCAATAATGTGGTGGAGTCTCCTATGATTGTCGGTTATGTCTCTACCAGGAACGTAGCCTGTTTGATCAGGGTGTATCAATTTGCTAATGACTCGCTTAAGCCTGTTCGCTAGCGCTGCTGTGAGGATGTTACTGTCCTGATTAAGCATCGATAGGGGTCTGTATGACCGGCAGTCTGTGCTTGGCTTGCCCGGTTTTAAGAGCGGGATGACCACCGCCTCCCGTAGGAACTCTGGCAAGCTGCCGTGCTCAAACGCCTTGTTAAGCATGGCCAGCAGCGGGGGGAGCACCTGTAACGCTCACCTGGCTCCCACGGAGGCGCTGACCTGGTCTGGATTGCTGTGACCTCTTCAAGCGTGATGCGCAGGATTCGAAACACCGACTGAACTGGACCCCCAAATCTGGCTTGTCTGGCCCGTAGAAAAATCTTTCTGTAGGTGGAAAAAGGGGATTAACTGACTGCGCAGTATTGCGATTGCTTCCCACCTCCCCGTATTTGACCAGTTACTTCACTGGTTTCGGAAGGCAAAATGCCGTAAGTATGCAGTTTAAAAAGTTCCAGAGTAGAGTCTTCTCTTTGTTTGCTTTTCTTAACCTGCGATCTGTCCTTATTTTCAGGTGCAGAGTGGAAGTGATGCTTCGAGGGATATTGCCGGAGATAAAACTCAGGTGAGTTTGTGATAAAATGATCCCTTTAAATGTCTTTGAATCCCTCTAGTAATGTCTTTCTTTCTTCCCCTTAGAGGCCGGGGTGCGGTACCAGGCCAAGAAGTGGCGCCGACCCGAAATGAGGAGTGGTTCCGTTAAATATGGCCAGGTAAGTCTTGTGACGGAAAATAAGGCTTTCCTCATTTGTTCCTCCTGCTCACCTTTTGTCTCTTCTTCTCTCCTGCAGGTGCAGAGATGTGGCGGAATGCCCAGAAGGTCGCGGTGGATAGTGAAGAGCCCACGAGGCAGGTGAGTGATGCGCGGCGCTGCAACAAGAAGCGCGATGCTTTTAAAGAATGTCTATCTTCAGGATCGCTGGCGTGATGGTTCCGGACACAGGTCGGAAGTTAGATTAAGTTCTCGGTTTTCACCTTTTCTCTTCCCTTCCTTCCTTTCAGGTATCCCAAGATCGAGGCGGGCGTGGCTGGAGGCAAGATGCAGGAGCAGGCACGGTGAGCGTTCAGCTGCTGGATGCAGAGCAACGCGAAGCACGTGTGGCAGTCCGGGCGTGGTTTAAATAGCCTTGGAAGAAGTTCCAGGTAAGTATTCTTCCACGGTCCCCACCCAAGTAAAATAGTTCCTTTGATAAAATAGTCCCTCCTAAGCCTCATTTGGCTTGAGGCTTCATGCAGCATGGTCTGCGTCAGGTAAGTGCACCAAACACCCTCTTTTATGAGCCTGGCGCCTATGGCGCCAGGACTGATGTCCAACATGAGCCTGGCGCCAAAGGCGCCAGGACAAAGTCCAAAGAGCCCCTATTACGGGCCGCTGGGCTTTTACCCGAGGGCATGATGCCTGCTCCCGGGGGTGCTGGGCCTGTCCTGGTGCTCCGGGGGTAGGCATCATGACAGCACCTCTTGTTTGTACGTTTCATAAAATTCACTGTGGAGCCCATCCGACCCCGGGGTTTTGCACGTGGGCAGGTGCTGAACCACTATCTCCAATTCTTCTAATGTGATTGGGGCGTCCAGGTCCTCTCGTTCCTGATCGTCTTATTTGGACAGGCCTAGGTCCTCTCTAGTGTTTCCTGAATCTCTTGATCCGTCCCTTCCCCTGCATCTCCATAAAGACGTTTATAATATCTAAGGAAGCCCTCATTAACTCCCTCTTGGGTGTCCCAGCACTGGCCTTCATCCCCTCTAATTTCCCTGATCGCGGACCGTGTTCTCATTTATATAACCAGGCCTACCCGGCTTGTCTCCGCACGCGTGTTGCCTTTCGACATATTTCTTGTAACTCAGCTTGCATAGTCTATCCCAGTGCTTACTGCTGGCTTGGTTTAACAGCTTTGTCCTTTCCACATCCTCCTGTGAGGTGCCCCCCTTACGCATTATGTCTTCCAGCTCCCTCTGTTTCTTGCAACTCCCGCTCTATGCCCCCTCGGAGCCCTCTAGATTTTGATATGGCTACTCCCCATATTACTACTTTGAATGCCTCCTACAAGGTTCCCACCAATTGAACACTACCTGTGTTAGTGTCAAAATACTCAGTGATCGCCTCCCTCAAGTCCTCCCGGAATCCCGAATCCTGCAGGGCCTCAGCTCTGAGCTTCCACGTCGGGATTTTCGCTCTAGGGGGCTGGTGTTGCCACTCCAGAACCAAGGGGGAGTGGTCAGAGAGCACTCTGGCCTTGTGTTCCGCGCCCGTCATCTCTCCTACCAGCTCTGAAGCGACAAAAATGTAATCCAGCCTCGTGTGCAGGTTATGTGGGGCTGAGTATTGCCTATCTGCTGGGTGTAACTGTCTCCAGACATCTTCAAGTCTAAAGTCTCTTAGTAGGACCTGTAATGCCTTTGCGGCCGGAGTGGGTCTGTCTGGTTTACCATCTGATCTGTCTATTTTAGGGTTTAATGTACAGTTAAAGTCCTCTCCCCATAAGATCGCGCCACCTAGTAGGGGGCCAATTTTGCCATACAGGGTCCTAAAGTAGGCAGCTTTATCTTGGTTAGGGGTGTATACATTTATAATGCTCACTTCCCTGTTTTCCAGCATCCCCCTCACCACTGTCATTCTGCCTTCTGGGTCTATCGTGGTCTGAAGCAGTTGAAATGGTACATGCGGTGCCACCCACGTGATGACCCCCCATCCCCTTGTAAGTTGAGTATGTGGCTCCCATGGTACACCCTCTCCACTTTCTCTGGACCACCTCCAGCTTCTCCCCAGTGAGATGGGTTTCCTGCAGTAGTGCTATGTCAATCTTCAGCCTTCTTAGGTACATCATTACTTTATTCCACTTCAGATAGCTGTTGAGGCCCCTCACATTCCAGGTCACCACCCTAAGGCTACCCAACGCCATCTGTGGGTTGTCCCGCCTCCCCTCCCAGTTTCCCCCTCCCGCCTGATTTGACACAAGATTGGGCTTGTTCCCCCTCCCGCTCCCAACAAAAACTCCCCAACTAACCCCCTCTGTCCCCCCTGCCCAACTACCAACACTGCACACAACCCCTTCCCCTCCCCCCACCCTACCCAACCCAACCCCAACAAGTGGCCAGCTCCATCCCTGGATCTCAGGCTCCCCCGGGTTTGGTCCAGCTTCGGAATGCCGAGAGAAGGACCCGGCAGCGTGTCACCAGTCTACCGGTGACCCAACTAATCTATTCGATGTGGGGGTATGAGGGCTGGTTCCATTAGGCTCCTACGCCGTTAGCCAAGTTCCTCGTGCTCAAGGATCACGCATATATGTATAGCCCTAGTCACCTGCCTCCGTCAGGCTATATTCCTTACCAAGTTTCACAAAATCTTCGCTATGTTGGTCTGGTCTAACATGGCGACATGTTCATTCCAGTAATATTTTGATTCCACTTGGTTTAAAAAATTTACCATAGGTCGCGTCTCACTGGGTTTGTGGTTTAGCCAAAAAGACCACATATAAACCCAAGTGAAAAAGGAAACCCAGGATGAGACTGCGCCCTGTTTTGTACAACATGGTTTAATATGTAAATTTTCCAAAAGATGCCCTTTCAGATGACATGTGTTTCGGTCCCCTTTGAGACCTTTTTCAAATCAGGGCTACTTAGTAGATCACAAGAAATTAATTTTCAAATATATTCCAACATCAACAGAAATTGTATGTTAAGTCACATGTTCACATAAGAAATGCAAATAATAAAATAAAATATGATTTAATAGAAAATAATGAATAATAAACCAAAAATAAAATAGCCAGACAAAAATAGGGTTGGGGAATGGGAGGGAACATTGAGGGTCAAGAGATAAACAGAGACCTTAATTATTCAGAGCTTGATATAGGGTCACATTCTCATTTCAAAGATGTAGTAAATGTTTCTGTTTTACCTTGATTTCTCCAATGCCCCATAATAGGTTTAGCAGAAAGTATCCGCTCTTCAAATATCGGGTCAGATCCCTTTAAGCAAATAAATGGATCTTAATATCACCTTTAGCATTGTTGCTGAATCACTTATACGCCTAGTATTTGCTTAAAGTAAAAGCGTTCCATCCTCAGCCAAGAATCCATTTGTTAAATTACAGTGGTAACGTTGTCTCTGATGAGTGTTGTTAAACTTGCATCTTCGACCTTTGTACTCATTTAGTTTGAATTTATGAAGTTATATGCTCCGCAAAATATGCATGTACTCATTAGTTTACTTTCTCTGATGCTCGTTGTAAACTCGCATCATGATCCAAAATTCAGGTGCTCATTCCTATTCCCAAAACTATATGCATACCTCTGTGTTACAAAGCGAAGTGATCGCGTGTAACTGTACTGGCATGTTACAAAATGAATTCAGGAAGATTTATGCTCCGCAAATTTGGATTTACTCATTAGTTGGCTTTCTCTAATGCTCGTTGTAAACTCGCATCACGATCCCAAAGTCAGGTGCTCTTTCCTATTCCCAAAACTATATTCATACGTCTGTTACAAAGCGAAGTGATCGCGTGCAACTGTAAAGTCTTGTTACAAAATGAACCGTCTAGTATAAAGAGTTCTAAAAGGGTAATCATTACGCGCACGCATGAACGACACCTTGGGCTAAAGTAAAGTATTGTATGAGCTGTTCTCTAGCTCGCACACGGACGAGCAGCAAAAAATTGTACAAGGAAATAATGCGCCACACTTCCAAGACGTCTCTTACCTAGAAACCGTGGTCTCGCGTGCTGCCAAATGTCCGGAGTGGGCGTCAGTAAGCGTCCTCTTGTTATTCTATTCCTCAGTTGCCATGACAACGGACCTGAGCATAAGTCCGTTTTCCATGGCAAATGTAACTATTCCACCGCATTATATGGCAGCCATTTTAAGGTGGCGAATTTAACTATTCTCTGTATTACAGAATCTATGTAAATGTCGAATCTTTTACATTACGAAGTATTCCAAGTTAAGGATTGCTTATGTTGTCCGTCTGCAAGGAGATGCAGATAGGGAAAATATTTATTTGCATATTTTTATATATTGTGCTGTCTACAAAAAAATGTTAATACTACCCCCTACTGGTGGGTGCCAGATGGCATGATCTCCATGTTCATACGAAATAATTACCTTAGACCACATGGGTCCGTGATGCCAAATAATGTGCCCGACAGGTGTCGGGTGTAGTAATGCAGTGAATGCATATTCAGCCGGGCCATCAACGCGCCAATCAGAGGGCCCCGAGTATTGTACTATCTCATGTGATGGATATGTTGCATCCCCAATTGGGAGGCAAAAATGCTTTATTATTCACGGATTTCCAAAAAGCAAAGATTTTAGTCCTAATGCCATGACTAGTTAATGGAAATGATGAGCACCCAAATACATCCCAAATAAGTTATTTTGGAAAGCTTGATAAGGTTTAATACGTTCTATAAAGACTCTAAATTAATGTATTTTACTGAGAAAAACATTTTGTCATGGTAATTAGCTTGATTAGCTGTGTACAATGACCCAATCCCTTGGTTTTAAGGTTAGTCACACTGTGATCCAAAACAAATGGGGTCCCTTTAAAGGAAGGACACCATTTCATTGTCCGTGTTCAAGCCGAGGACTGTAGTTTAGTTTGCAGATTCTTCTTCTCGCCTCAGCTTGTCTCAATTTCTTTTCCTTGTTCCCACCTCTTTTGCCCAGTGTGACTCTCTGGAGGCCAATTAAATTTATGTCTGCCTTACTGTCCATTTGATGTTTCTCTTGCCAATGGCACGCAAGTGGTAATCTTGGGTCTTCACTGCCAATTTTGGCTAAGTGTTCTCTGACCCGAATCCTTAATTCTCTGATCGTGCTGCCAATATAGACCAAGTTGCAAACACATAATTCCATAGACTACATGTTCTTTTTTTTATTGTTATGCAATCAGTTGTAATGGTTTAATTATGGAAATAAATTATCAAGAATAACTACAGAGTTACACAAATGAACAAAGTTACCCACAATTTACACTATTTTTTTACCAAATAAAACTGTTTGTTCAGAATACATGTTCTATTTAGTAATGTCCTTCTCTGTTTTTACTATCAACTGGAACTCCCTGAGTAACCAAAATATATACTATTCTCACTATATACTAGGTGAGAGTGGCAGTAGTGCTTGCATGACCTTATGGAAAATCACCTCACCACCATTGTCAACCCAATGTATTGCTACCTTAGTCCGTTAGGTAAGACTACATGTTCTGACCTGCAGTTGCTAAGATTGTAAAATCTTTAGAGTTGTATTATTTGCACATTGTGCATGACCCATATTTTCTAAATCCATGAGTTGTTGTTTTCAGCCAGTTAGATGGCTCCTCCATAATTGGATCTGGTAGGTTCGAGGGACGTAATTTGTTCTTCATAGTTTGTGCCTTTCTGTAGATAATCCTTGGTTTATCGTCCACATTGTTCGCGATGTTCTCATCCAGCTTGAGAAGGTACCAATGCTTGGCTAAGATTTGTACAGGGTTCTATAATCACTGCAATATTTAGTGATAAAACCAATCGTGGGTTGTTCCGTCACTTTGTTCTTGGATGTTAATGTTTGTTCTTGAGTTATTGCTAATCTTTTATCCAAAGCTCTTTTGACACATTGCTCTGTGTAGCCTCTTGCCAGAAATCTTGATGTTAAAAGCGTGCATTCCTTTTCAAAGTGGTCCATTGTCTGACAATTTCTCCTAGCTCTTAGAAATTCCCCTGAGGGTATATTAAGGATGGAGGGTCTGTAGTGGCAGCTTTCTGCATGCAGAGTCGAGTTCACTTCCGTGGGTTTCCGGTATGTGCAAGTTCCGATTTGGTTGTGCTCAATATATATTTTGAGGTCCAGAAAGTCTATGCGTGCCTCATCGCAGATGCCTGTGAATTGTATGCCCATTTCATTGTTATTGATCCTGTCCTTGAAGTCCGTAAACTCTGAGGCTGTACCTTTCCATATTATTAGAACATCATCGATGTAGCTCATCCAGCGCACAAGTTCTTTATGATATGCTTTGTCTTGATAGAGGACTGTCTTGAAACAGATCCATAAAGATGTTTGCTAAGGCTGGTGCGTATTTGGTGCCCATTGCAACGCCCTTGGTCTGTCTATGAAAACAGTTATTAAAGTTGAAGATGTTACTTTCGAATGTTAGTTCCAACATTTCCTTTACCATTTGGATTTGTTGATACATTGATGCAGAGTCTTCCTTGAAAGTATGATCTATTGCTTTCAAAGCCCATGTATGGTGAATAGATGTATATAATGCCCTTACATCCAATGTTGCAAGTTGATCGTCTCTTTCCCAATTCACAGGTTTTAGCTTGAGAATAACATCGGTGGTGTCCTTTAGGTATGCCTTCAATCTCATTGCTCTGGGTTTTAGGATGTTATCCAGGTATTGGGAGATATTCTCTGTTGCCCAACCTATTCCGCTAAGGATTGGTCGGCCTTCTGGTATCTGGTCAAACTACTTGTGTACCTTTGGCAGAAAGTACATGATTGGTGTTGTAGGTTCCTTGATAAAGAAACTTTTCTCGTCGTCCGTAAGGAGACCCTTGTGGTGCCAGTTCTTAATTTGTTGTTCCGATTTCAGTACTATTTGTTTGGTTGGATTGGTAGACAGTGTTTCGTAGCAGTTGGGAGTATTCAGTTTCCTGGCCATCTCTAGGTAGTGCTCTCTATTCATAATAACAATGTTCCCCCCCTTGACCGCTTCTTTTATTACAATGGAGCGGTCAGTCTCTAAAGTGCGGAGGGCTTCTTGTTCCTTGATAGTTAAGTTCTGCTTGGCTTTTGTCGGATGTCTTTTTAGATCTGTCCGATAGAGGTCCTGTGATACCGTCTTGTAAAAGGTGTCAATAATATTGTCAGCTGCAAATTGAGGTACACATTTCGAAACTGGTTTCAGGTCTTTCGGTAGCATGTCTGGTACCACATTCAGGTCTCGTAATACTTGGGTGATGTCATACTCTGCAGGCTCTGCAATGGATCTGAGTAGGTGAATTTCCTCTATTTCTTTAATGCTCAGGTCACTTGGTTGTGTCTTAATTTGTTGTTGATATGTCCCTGGTGCTTTGGTTGCAAAAAACTTTAGTTTTAATTTTAGTATGAATTTAAATAAATCTATGTGTAAATCTGTCTCGTTATGCTTCGCCGTGGGGACGAATGACAGTCCTTTGTTGAGTAGCTTATTTTCTTCCAGAGATCTTTCTTCTGGATAGGTTCAGGACAAGATTCTGTGCTATTTCGTTCTGTTTAATTCTTTTGCGCTCGCTCTGGTGAACCTTTTGTTTATATTTCCTTGTGATCCTGGATTTGTTTGATCTTGTAACCCCCCTTACCCCCCATTCCTCTCCTCCTGGTGTATTGGTTGTTGATCCTGTGTTCAAAGGTAATTGAAAACGGACCTGTTTGGGTGGAAAATTTCTATTGCCTTTTTTCTATCTTTTGATTTGGTTCATGAAACCAGAGGTTGATCTCCCACTCGTACCTTCTTTCTCAGCTAAGTTATCTGTGGTGAGTACTTTCCCTTCTGAGTCGGCATCCGGGCTCGCGGAAGATGTATTTGGTGTACTAGTCTTAGATCCAAATTTCGTAGTTTGATTATATTTAGCTTGGAAGGTATACACCCTATCCTCCTCATAGTCTCTTTCATCGCTGTAATGTTTTCTTAGTTTAACTTCGTCCTGATAGTTTTTTAAGATGTCGTGCGTGGTATTGCCATTTTTCTCTTTCGCTGTCTCTTGCGAGTTCTTTTCTGCAATTTCTTTTTTGGTTTTGTCTATCAATTCTATTGTTCTTTTATGTTCCCGTGTTGCATGTTCTATCAAAAGTTCCACCATTTTATTTGAACTGCCATTAAGGTTCTTCTCCCACATCTCAGCCAGATCATTGTCCAAATCGTTACTAAAGTTCGGGAAGATCAAGATGCGTAAGCCTCTGGGAATCAATTCATTTTTAAGGTAGTTCTCCAGGGATACTATTTGCCAATATTTGTCGATTTCCTTCTTCGAAAATCTCTCCAGTTTGTAAAATAATGATCTGAGATCATCCCGTTTCTGTATGGGATTAAAGAAGGCATGCTTCATGTTCGCCTTTGGTGTGAATAGGTTGGCAGTTTCTTCCCGTCTGTTCTTAAGATACTCAGCCATTTGCGCTGTTGTCAGTCTGCCGTAAACCACAACCTGGAGTCACAAAGTTTCACAAAATCTTGGCTATGTTGGTCTGGTCTAACATGGCAACATGTTCATTCCAGTAATATTTTGATTGTACTTGGTTTCAAAAATGTACACTAGGTCGCGTCTCACTGGGTTTGCGGTTTAGCCAAAAAGAGACCACATATAAACTTAAGTGAAAAAGGAAACCCAGGATGAGACTGCGCCCAGTTTTTCAAAATGAGGTTTAATATGTAAATTTTCCAAAAGATGCTGTGATGCTGGAAATGCATCTGAGGGACAGGGCCTCTGAATCCATGTCCTTTTTCTGTTTTTACCATGTGTTCTGTTATGTTTTCTGCCCCGGAGTCCATGTGGGACTCCTGGCAGTGCAGCTCTCTCTTTTGGTTTGGTGAACAGACCCATGGGATACCCTTATGGCACCCATGGGTAGGGGTACAACCCTGTGCCCCTAGTGTATGTTTTTGGGCACCTGTGGGTGGCCCCAGAGCAGGGTATAGGCTGGTGGCAGCTCCGTGCTGAATTTGACAGGTGCTCCGGGTGTCCTCCATTTTGGGATACCCCGGCCCTGCCATTGGGATCTGTTGATTCCTGATAGGAAACAAGATGGCCCCTGTGGCCTCTTGCTTTCTATGGCCTGTTATCTTGTTTTCCCAAAGTCCTGGGAAGCCCTGTCTCTGTCCCTTCCCCCTGACTGGCTGTTGGGTGGAAGTTCCATGTATGGTATTGTTGTGAAGGCCCAGCTAGACTGGCTGGAGCCTTCTCAATGACTGTATGTTGTGGGTACCTCCTGTGGGTGGGACCTGGGTGAATGGAGTGTGTGACCAATATACACTCCTTGTTGTGGTTGTCTGGTTTCTGGCATGAGAGACAAAAACTGAGACAGCCCTGCCCGAAACTGGCCTGAATGCAGTGTGTAGTGTTGAATGGCTGGGTACTTGTCCCAATCCACATTCCCTGTTGTGAGTGTCTGGAAGGGAGGAGTGTGGCCTGAATGCACTGTGTGCCTGATTGGCTGACTGACTGCATGAATGCCCTGCGGTATGATTGGCTGCTGAGTGTGTGCCAGCAGCGTGGATGAGAGAGAGGATAGTATATCTGGGGACCTCTCACCACTGGAAAAGTGTTCAGAAGGGACCTTTGGTTGAGAAGCGACCATTGTGCTCCTAAAGCAGCCAGGGAGCTGAGTCTCCACTCTACGAGTAACTGGAACTGCTGATCCTCGACGTCCAGCTGGAAGAAGAAGACTTGCTGTGGCATTTGCTTCGACCGATCTGAAGGCTGACGAGATCGTCAAGGGCTGACACAAGAGAGGACCTGGTAAGGCTCCCTCTTCCCGTGCTCCGAGGGACCATCGAGCACCGCTCCATCTTCGCCGAAGCGCCCTGGAAGACAGACCCTCGAAAGGCTGTCGACCCGAGACGGGACCGCTGAGGAGATCGAAGTGAAGCACCCGGACATCGACGCCGTCGAAGTCCATTGCCGTCGACCAGGGTTCGCAGGTTTGTGTAACCGCTGGAGGCCCGTCGAAGTTGTGTTGCCCAGCCGTGGGAACCACTTGACGCTGTGCCGCCGACGACTGGAGCCGTCCGCTCCTTTGCCTAAGAACATTCAATTGAAGGACTCTCTCGACCGCATCGTCGACCGCTTATCCTGCCGGAGAAAGTCTAGGACGACCAACGCGCCGAGGAGAGACCTGCCGGTGGGTTTCCCGCCACCCGACGACCTCAAAGACTCGGACGACTCAACGCCCTTGCTGGGCCTCCGTCTCTACAATCTTTGCGGTCCAGAACTATTGTCATCGAGGTGCCCCGCACACCTCCGCCTTGCAGGACACCGACGTTCCGACGCCGACGAGCACCGCTCGGACGAAGCTGCCGCCTCATCGACATCGTTCTACCTCGTTTGTCGACGGACGTTCGACGCCCCGTGCCTCCCGCTTGAAAGGGAAGGCATTCAAGAAGGGCCGTCGATTCCCCGTCGCCGAACAGCGAGTTCCTCGACGTTTGTCGACGTCTCTTCAAGGAGCTCGACTCCACCAGGTACATTGGGGGGGTAAACACATTGTAGGAGAGAATAAGACTTGCAGAGCAATATATGGACTGGGCTTGTGCTATATCTTTATTTACAGGTTGCCCAGGTGGGGGGGATCTCCACACAGAACTGTGTCCAGTGGTAGGGGCCAGTATTCTGCCTATTGCTCAACCACCTTATTTTCTCTCCTCTCTCTATTGCTGGTTTCACTCTATTGGTCTGTGTGACATGGTACAGTATTGTTAATGCACTGTAACGAGATCTAGGGTGGTACCACTTTAGGATTGTAAATATTTGTCATTATAGATTTTGCCGGAGTACAAAGTGAGTTATTATGATAAATGTACATAACCTTAACTATTGATTATATAAAGACTGTGTTCTAACCAATACAGAGTGTGGATATTCCTTTGTGGGGGCTTGGGGATACATTGTACTTAAGAACCAGCCTGCATCACCTCCTGAGAAGCTAGGCCTTGATTGCTCGACCATTGCTACCGAATAGAGAATCTTGGCTGGGGTCTCCTGTGCCTCTCCTCCACCATATAGGGAGCGGAAGTACAGACACCCCCCACCGGTCGTTGAGGCCCGTCTCTCACAGATGCCCTTTCAGAGGACACGTGTTTCGGTCCCCTTTGTGACCTTTTCAAATCAGGGCTACTTAAGTATATCACAGAAAATTCATTTTCAAATATATTCCAACATCAACAGAAATTGTATGTTAAGTCACATGTTCACATAAGAAATGCAAATACAATAAAATATGATTTGTTAATAGAAAATAATGAATAATAAACCAAAAATAAAAAAATAATATAGTTTTGGGAATAGAAAAGAGCACCTGACTTTGGGATCATGATGCGAGACGAGCATCAGAGAAAGCAAACTAATGAGTAAATGCAAATTTGCGAAGCATATATCTTCCTGAATTCATTTTGTAACATGCCAGTACAGTTACATGCGATCACTTCGCTTTGTAACACAGACATATGCATATTGTTTTGGGAATAGGAATAAGCACCTGATTTTTGGATCATGATGCGAGTTTACAACGAGCATCAGAGAAAGTAAACTAATGAGTACATGCATATTTTGCAGAGCATGTAACTTCATAAATTCAATCTAAAGGAGTACAAAGGTCGAAGATGCAAGTTTAACAATGCATATCAGAGACAATGTTACCAGTGTAATTTAACAAATGGATTCTTGGCTGAGGATGGAACACTTTTACTTTAATGAAACACTAAGCATATAAGTGATTCAGCAACAATGCTAAAGGTGATACTAAGATCCATTTATTTCCTTAAAGGGATCAGACCCGATATTTGAAGAGCGGATACTTTCTGCTAAACCTATTAAGGGGCATTAGAGAAATCAAGGTAAAACAGAAACATTTACTACATCTTTGAAATGAGAATGTGACCCTGTATCAAGCTCTGAATAATTAAGGTCTGTTTATCTCTTGACCCTCCTTTTTCCCCTCCCATTCCCCCAACCCTATTTTTGTCTGGCTATTTTATTTTTTGTTTTTGGTTTATTATTCATTATTTTCTATTAACAAATCATATTTTATTGTATTATTTGCATTTCTTATGTGAACATGTGACTTAGCATACAATTTCTGTTGATGTTGGAATATATTTGAAAATTAATTTATTGTGATATACTTACATAGCCCTGATTTGAAAAAGGTCTCAAAGGGGACCGAAACACGTGTCATCTGGGAGGGCATCTTTTGGAAAATTTACATATTAAACCATGTTTTGAAAAACTGGGCCCAGTCTCGTCCTGGGTTTCCTTTTTCACTTATATCCCTTACTATATTCAAGTCCCAATGTCAGACTGTGACACTCTAGGTGCCACAGTCACGGGTTTCTTATCTGCGCCATCTTCCTTCTGGATGCCTGATTCTTGGGTGCAGCTCTGCATGTCTAGCTATTCCATGGCGTCTTCCGGGGTTTCCAAAAACAATGTTCTGCTCTTGTGGAACACTTTCAGTTTCGCCGGGTAAGGCAGCATATATTTGTGACCTGCTTCACGCAGCCTTCTTTTCACAACCCCAAAGTTCATGCGTCGGCGCTGCACCTGCAGGGTGTAATCCGGATATGCAGTTATGTTTGCCGATGCCCTTTGTATCGTTCCGCCCTTCCAGAAGTGCATTCTCTCCGGGTCACGGTAGTACAGGATCTTAGCTATCACCGGTCGGGGGGGGGGGGGGGGGGGTGGGGGGGGGGGGGAAATTGGGCGTTCCTGGTGGTGGCCTCATCAGGGCCCTGTGCGCCCTTTCCACAGCAAACCCCTGGGTCAGCACTCCTACGGTTATCTCATGCAGCAGCACTGATTCGATATATTCTGTAGGGTTAGGGCCCTCAGCTCCTTCAGGCAGTCCAACGATGTGTATGTCTTAGTTACTTACCTGTAACTGTATTTCTCCAGCATTGGTATCTTTCATAGATTCAGATGCTTGAATATTCCCCGTCGTCAGACTGGGAATCCTCGGTGATAAATTAAATAATCATTTTTTTTTTAAAATATATATATATATATATATACATATACATACACTGCCACCTAGCAGTGCATGTACATAGCCCATTATAGCCTATGAGCCACTTTATTATGTAGTCCCTCCACCTCACTTTGGTCCTTTATGGCCCCAGCCAATGAGGTGGCAGGGCTTAAGCTCCGCCCCCGGCAGCCATCTTCAGATTTTGAACCGTAGAGATTACAGTATGATGGATGCTGAGCAGCCTCTCAGGGGAGGCGGGCGGGAGCATGTGAATCTATGAAAGATACCAATGCTGGAGAAATACAGTTACAGGTAAGTAACTAAGACTTCTCCAGCATTGGATCTTTCATAGATTCAGATGCTTGAATAGAATACCAAGCAGTTAAAACATGCCACCATTATAAACATATGCATAATTACAGAAAAACATATTTCTGATCAAACCTTTACCATGCAGCAACACAACGGTTACATACTTCGGGAAAGGTGGGAAAGGAGGCTGGTCCTACCTTATACAAAGAGATGGCGGAGCACTGCCTGTCCAACTGCAGTTTCTTTGTTGGTATCTTCAGTCAGGCAGTAGTGTTTCGCGAAAGTTTGCAGAGTGCTCCACGTGGCAGCTCTGCATGTGTCTTTCAAGGCCACCCCTGCGTGGAATGCTGTGGACGCCGCCCTTCCTCTGGTGGAGTGCGCAGACGGCGGTCTAGTTAAAGGGTCGCCTTTCAACTGATGACAGTGGGTGATGCAGGACGATACCCAGCGTGCCAGGCTTTGTTTGGATATATGTTGGCCCTTGGTACGGCCAGAGAAGGAAATGAATAGCCGGTTTGAGGAGCGGAACTCCTTGGTTCTTTGCAAGTAAAACTTCAACACCCTTGAAACGTCTAGAGAGTGTAATGTCCTTTCCGCTTCCGAAGCGTGATTCTGGAAGAAGGTTGGTAAAACAAACAATGCGCTCAGTGAAGGACATCTCCGAAAGTACCTTGGGGAGGAACTTCGGGTGAGGCCTTAAGATGACGCGGTCCTTCTGGAACAAGGTAAACGGAGGTTCCGAAGACAAAGCTTGCAACTCACTGATCCTTCTGGCCGATGTGATGGCTACCAGGAAGGATGTCTTCCAGGACAAGAATTTCATATCGCATCTATGTATGGGCTCGAAGGGAGGTTGCATGAGGGCTGTTAAGACGGTGTTGAGGCTCCAGTCCGGAACTGGTGTAGGCGGATAAGTACGCATCAGTCCTTTCAGGAAGATCTTGATCGCTGGTAAGGAGAGTAAGGCTTGCGTCTCCGCGGTTACTGTGTAGGCCGCTATGGCTGACAGATGGACCTTGATAGAGGACAGTGAGAGCCCTGATTTAGCCAGGTGCAACAAGTAAGGCAGAATTTGATCAATCGAGGCCGTGAGGGGATCGATCGCAGAGGTCTCGCACCATTTGGAAAACCTGGTCCATTTTCTGGTGTAGGCGAGTTGCGTGGACGGGGCTCTAGCGGCCCTGATGATATCCCAGCATTCTGATGGTAACTTTAGGTGCATCAGTTTACGCTGCTCAGGAACCATGCTTTGAGGGACAGGCTCCTCGGGTCGTGGTGGAGGACCTTGCGGTTCTGTTGTGTCAGTAGATATTGATGTGATTTGAGACGAATCGGGGTTTTGCAGGATAGATGTCTCAGCGTCGGATACCAGACTTGCCGTGCCCAATCGGGTGCAAAAAGAATCAAGGAACAATCCTGTTCTTTCACCCTGCGAAGTACCCTCGACATGAGGGGAATGGGTGGGAAGGCGTAGAGGATCTTCCCCGACCAATCCACTGAGAACGCGTCTCCCAGCGATTGGTGCTCGGGGTATATTGACGCAAATATCTTGCATTTTTTGTTGTTCCTGGTGGCAAAAAGGTCGATCTGCGGATGGCCCCATAAGGCAAATATCCGTCGGGTTTCTCTGTCGTCCAACTCCCACTCGTGTGACGCTGTGTATTCTATGCTTAATCTGTCCGCTAGGACATTGTCGACTCCTGGAAGGTGCTCTGCCCTGATCTGTATCCCGTAGCGCAAGGCCCATGCCCATAGCTGTTGGGCTTCTTGCGACAGAATCTGAGACCTCGTGCCTCCCTGCTTGTTTGTATAGTGCATGGAGGTCGTGTTGTCTGTCTGGACTGTAAGAACTTGACCAGCTATAACCGGTAGGAAGGCTTTCAGCGCCAACCTTACGGCCCTGAGCTCCAACACGTTGATGTGGAGCTGGGACTCTTGTGCCGACCAAGATCCCTTGGTTTGGAGGTCCGCAAGATGAGCGCCCCAGCCTGATAAGGAAGCGTCCGTCCGCAGCAGGAGGGTCGATGTCGGTGCTTGAAACGGCATTCCCTGTAGAAGATTCCTCAGAGCGTTCCACCATCGAAGGGCCTTGTGCAACGTCGATGGAATCTGGACAATGTCCTCCCAGCATCCATTGGTGGTCCAGAGCTTCCTGAACCGGCCTCATGCGAAGCCTGCAGTTCGGTATGAGGAATATGCATGATGACATCATGCCCAAAAGGGATTTGTAAGAGCGTACAGATGTTGTCTCTTTCTGTAGGAAGTTCGAAGTTAAGCGTAGAATCGCTGCTATTCTCTCTGTGGATGGTCTCACTCTGGGAATGCTGGAGTCTAGCTCGGCTCCCAGGAAGAGAGCTACCTTGCTGGGAACGAGGCAGGACTTTGTCTGGTTGATGGAGGTTGACCGTCCTCGACACTGCCGAACGAGCCTTTGCAGCTGAACTTGCCTTTATAAGCCAATCATCCAGGTATGGAAAAACGTCCGTTCCTGCTCTCCTGAGACTTGCCGCTACCGGTGCCAGGCATTTCGTGAAAACTCTTGGCGCCGATTTTAGACCGAACGGAAGCACTTGAAACTGAAAGTGGAGCCCTCCCACTGTGAACCTGAGGAACTGCCTGTGTGCTGGATGGATCGGAATGTGGAAGTATGCATCCTCCAAGTCTAAAGTGGCCAAGAAGTCGTGCTTGTTTAACCAAGGTAGCACCCCTTGTAGAGCTACCATCTTGAAAGTTATGCGCTTGATGAACTTGTTGAGAGCCCTCAGGTCCAAGATGGGCCTCCATTGACCGTTTTTCTTTCTGACGAGGAAGAATCGGGAGTAGAAACCTTTTCCCCTCTGAGAATAGGGTACTGGTTCTACTGCTGCCTTCTGGAGCAGTTTTTTCACTTCGGACATGACCTGTCTTAGCATATGCACTCTGCGGGGAGTTGGAGGCAGGGAAGGAGGTTGGTCCAGAAATTCCAAGGTGTGACCCTTTCGGATCACCTGTAACACCCATTTGTCCGATGTAATTGACCGCCAGCGCTGGAAAAACTGGCTCACCCTTCCCCCCACCGGGGCGTGGCGGAGGGGGAGGGGGGAGATTGGTTGTCAGTTCTGCTTGCCTTGCGACTTCCCTTGGGCGGAGCCACGTCTGCCTCTATGGGCGTATCTGTTGGATGACTGATATTTATTGTCTTGGTACGTGTCGCCTTGTGCTTTTTGACCATAGGAGGAACGGCTGTATCCCCTGAACTTGGAAGATGAACCTCTAAAGGGGCGAAAAGACCGATGGTCCTTACTTTTGTCCTTTAAAGAACTGATGGCTCTGGCTGTGTCAGTGTCTGTCTTGATTGCCTTCAAATGGTCGTCTATCTTTTTCCCAAAGAGATCTTGGCCGTCAAATGGCATGTCTAGTATCTGCGCCTGAACTTCAGGTCTAAAGTTAGTAGCCTTCATCCAGGCCTGCCTTCTGAGCACTGTGCCGTGCGCCATCTGCCTGAAGTCTGATTCGGCCACATCAACTGCTGCGTCGATCATGTGATCCGATGTTGCTTCACCATCCGCGATTATGGATTTTGCCTCCTCCTGGAGCTCCGGTGGTAATTGTTTCGCCAAGTTAGACATGCGGAGCCAAAGCTCGCGATCGAATCTTGCGGTCATGGCCAGTGCATTACCCGCTCTGATTGTAAGTGATGCAGAAGATGATACTTTCCTGCCCATGGCTTCCAATTTACGTCCGTCCTTATCCGGTGGTGCCGACAACAGTGAGGAGGGGTTGGCGAGTTTCTTTCTGGCCGCCACTGTAATAACTGAGTCGGTTTCGTATGACCCCTTAAACAAAGCGGTGCAGAATCCGGAGCTTTATATTTCTTTTCTGGCCTGGACACCAACGCCGGAGTCGATAAGGGCGTAGATAGGATCTTGGATCCGGAATCCCAGATGGTATCGAGGAGGGGAATTGTGGTCACTGTCCTCCTTCGTTTGTCCCTGTGCTCATAGAGCACTGATTGCCTTTCCTCCGAAGAAACCTGAATTTTAAACAGTTCTGCGGTTTTACCTATTATGGTGTGGAAAGAGACGAGATCATCCGGTGGTGAGGCCTTGCCCGGTGAGTCTCTCCTCCTGGGCTTCTCGACGACGTAGTCATCCCAATCACTGGGTGCGTCTGGCTCCCGAGTTATTTCTCCTTCTGGTTCCGAAAATTCACCAAAAGGATCCTCCTGCCAGTCTGATACCGAGATGGTGGACGGTACCATGGTGGGATCTACATCCGGAGATCGCGGTCTGTGCGATGACTGTGGTGACGGGACTCTTGTAGGTGAAGCACTGTGGGTGCTGCTCCTCGGTCTTCGAGCAGGTGATCTCATCCGTTTTTGCGGTCTACTCCTGTAAGGAGAGCAACCCGATGTGCCTGGAATCGGGGATGACTCTCTAGGAATGGGATTAATCGGAATTTGCTTCTCCCTTTGCCGTTTGTAAAATTCTTCTACAATCCTCTGCACGGATAACATGAGCACCGGGTCATGAGGATATTCGGATTCTCCCGTGGACGGGTGCCAAGGAGGGCTGTATTGTTTCGGTAAGGGACCGATGGACTCTTCCACCACTTCCGCATCAGAGAATTCTTCCTGAAGAATTATATTCGGAAGTTCTGCCATGTGCCCCAAAGGTGAAAATTGCTGCACCAGAGGTTCAGTTACAGTATTCTTCTCAATGATATTGCTTGTAATGACAGGAGCTTCAAGAGTGAGAGGCAGTAATTCCTCTGTAACTGCCGAAATTTGCGGTGCCTCTGAAGGCATTATGGATGATGTTATCGTCGACGACTGAGATTTTCCCGTCGACGAGGGTTTTGCCGCCGACTGAGATTTCCCAGTCGACGAGGGATTCGTCGTCGTCGACTGACATTTTCCCGTCGACGAGGGCTTCGTTGACGAACGTGGAGTGTGTTCCGTGGACGACTGCGTCATGGATGAATGCTTCGTGGACGAGTGGTGTTTCTTGGTCGTCGACGATTGCTTCGCGGTCGACATGTCCGATGACGATGATCTAACTGTCGACGATGTCTTAAGCGTCGTCATCGTCAATGCTGGTTTCGTCGACGGTATGGCCGATGACGGGCCTTTACCTTTCCCTTCATTCGTGGGCGGTATACCTGCCGACGACTGCCCCCCCCCCGTTTTTTGCAAACTCCTCCTTACCTCTGGAGGCAGATTTCGCTGACTTTTTCTGGCTTGATAGGTCAACTGGAGGCAGAAAAGGTATCAATTCCAGCTTCCTCTTTTTGGATTTGGGAGAGGAACTCCTTTCCACTGAAGAGGCCCTTCTCTTTGAAGTTTGCCTCTCAGATGGAGTGCTGGACTGGACAGGAGCTGTTCTGACAGACTCTTCGTCCGAAGATTGATCCCTGGATTCCAGGTATGAAAGGAGTCTTCTATGCCTGTCATGAAGGGTCTTGGTGGAAAAAGTTTTACAAATCTCGCATTTTTTAATGTCATGTGGGTACAGACAATAAATGCAATGCTCGTGAGGGTCCTTGTAGTAAACCAATTTCTTCTTGCACCTCGTGCAGTCCCTGAACAGGGAAGGCTTCCTGACAGCCTGAGGTGCCTCCATTTCTGAAGAGAAGTTCAGTCGACGATTTTGAGAGGAAAACAACAAGTTTTGCCACCAAGGTTAATTGGAAAGAAAGCCCCTAAGAAGGGGAACAAGATGGAATATATTTTACAAATATATTCCACACAAAAGTAGAAAGAATTTGAAAAAGCTCAGAGAGCTTGAGGATTCCCTGTGTCTGATAGACTGCGGTGAAAAATCTGAAGATGGCTGCCGGGGGCGGAGCTTAAGCCCTGCCACCTCATTGGCTGGGGCCATAAAGGACCAAAGTGAGGTGGAGGGACTACATAATAAAGTGGCTCATAGGCTATAATGGGCTATGTACATGCACTGCTAGGTGGCAGTGTATATATATATATATATATTTATTTATTTTTTTTTAAAATGTATTATTATTTAATTTATCACCGAGGATTCCCAGTCTGACGACTGGGAATATTCAAGCATCTGAATCTATGAAAGATCCAATGCTGGAGAAATTATTCCTTTGGGCGCGTCCCTCCGCCTCCTCCCCCCTACTTTCCAGGTTGCCCACTATTTGATCCAGAGCATGAAGTTCAGATTTGTGGGCGGAGCATGCCACTGTGTTCGGGGCCACCTCTTTTTCTAGGTCACCTGTGCACTCAGCCAGCACCCTGACATCTTGCCCGAATAGGTTCACCTCCTCTTGTACTGCCCCGACTGAGCTCTAGTGCCGCCTTCAGCTTGTTCATGGCCAATTCTAGTTTGGTTTCCCAGGCCACTTTTAGGTCAGCGATCGCAGCGAGGATCTCCTGGTCTCTGCCCATAGTGTCCAGGCTCCCAGGGGGGGTTTTGTCTTTTCTCCTGGCCCCTTCAACCCCTGGTGATGTTCTAGCATATTCATCTAGCGTGGGTTGCTTGCCCTTCGCTCCAGGCAGTTTGGTAGTCATCTCTGTGTATCAGGGCTGTGTATCAGGGCTGTGTATACGGCAACGTGTGGTCTCTGGCCTTCACTAGATTAGACTGCTTCTGGTGCCAGGGCCCTGGCAAGTGGTACAGCCAAATCTGCTCCTGGAGTGGGCTGTGTCCTCCCACGTAACTGTTCTTGGGCGAGTCAGTCCGCTCTGGCCACACGCCCAAGCCACTGCTGGTCCAGTCCTGTGGGCGCACACCCCGGTGCTTATGGATCTGTTTGAGTGCGAGCGCTGGCCCAACGTGCGTCAGCCCCAAGCCCCACCAGGTCCCCGTTGCCTCCTGCGCTTGGGCAGTAATTGCATAGCTCAGTGCCAGGCACGCTTCACTGTGCCCCCTATTCGCCAAATGCTTAGGCTAGGGGGTGTCTCCTTCTCCCCTGCCTTTATGATGGCTGTGCGCCATTCTTAATCATGAGGGGCATGTTGATAGATTGTGAATGTCTGCAATGTCCGACTGCTTTGGGTGGGCGCATCACTTGCCCCCAAGTGCTCCAGCACTGCTCCAACTTGCCTATAGGGCTGGACTCCTCTTTGTGCTTATACAGCTGTTCCTACCTCTTGATCAGATCTTATAGACCTGAACGCTCCCAGCTGCCTCCAGGCGAGATTCCGAACTGTGGTGCTCTGTTCCTCACACCACGTTGGATTGGCCTGGATACATATGTAGCGGCCGCTTCTCGTTTCTCTTGGCGGCCACCACTCCCGGCGCGCGTCAATTACAGTGCACTGGCTGGAGCCTGTAATGACGGAGACAATGTTGCACTCCGAACAGGCTCAGCTTCTTCTTTGTCCATACAAAGCGCTTCTCGCCGCGGGCGGACCCCGCTTGCTTCCCAAATCAAAGGATTATAGCACGGCACCGCAGGACCAGCCGTGGGGGCCCCCATTCCGGGAGCCCGGCTCTCCCCGCGTTCCTCCGTCACAGTTCACACACGGGCTAGTATCTCCTTTGTTCGTCGGCTGTTCAGGTGGCGGCCATTTTCCCTTTATGTGCCACGGACACCCGCGTTCCAAAGCAGGCTCCGGTTATCCCCTCCACACCGGCGGTCCGCGTGTTATCTGCACAGAATATGCTCCGCTGCTTCCCCTGCACGGGCATCTATTTTGTGGGCTAAATGATGGAGATGTAGCACGATTTACACAGGATATTGTTCGGATCAGCCAGAGCCCTGGTCGCACACGTCCTCTTACATACATGGCTTCTTCGCCACATCCCCCCCCGCGGGCCACACTTAAACAAATTCTCATGAAGTTCTTCCAGATTCTCCAATTAGGGAACTTTACTAAATATCTGGCTAGGAGCCTCTGTCTTTAATTCACTTTCTGAAACAGATTGGCTGGAGCCAACAATCACATTATCAATCGTTTCGATCCATTCCATCTCTTCCAAGGCTTGCTTTGCTATTCCAGGATTTTTTTTTTTTATATACCTCGGGCTATGTCCATAGCCTCAGTAGTGTACAAAAGTACCAACTTGGGGCCTCCTTTCCTTTTTTCACCATTACTAGCGCACTTGTTCTTGGTCAGACCTTCTAAGGGAGAGAGGAGAGAGGAGAGTGTGTGAGTGTGTGAGTGTGTGAGTGTGTGAGTGTGTGAGTGTGTGAGTGTGTGAGTGTGTGAGTGTGTGTGTATATATATATATATATATATATATATATATATATATATATATATATATATATATATATATATATATATATATATATATATATATATATATATATATATATATACACACACACTTTGGCAGGAATCAGTAGTTATCCCTGCCTAGGCTCCAGAGTGTCCAGGCTAGCAGGAAGAGGGGGGGGAGGAGTCTTCCACCCCCCCTGTCCTTTGTCTCCCAGAGTGCCTGAATAGGACCAGCTCCCACAGGGGCTCTTGCTGTCCTGATTGGACAGCCAAATGCCCCTTTCTGTAGAATGCTGAGAGATTGCAGAGGAGTGTGTGCTGGAACTGTATAAAAAGGTGCAGCTTCTGGAGTGCAAAGCAAGGTGACCACAGGAAACAGAAGTAACCGAAGAAGATGACCAGAGACGCCTGCAGACCCTTTGCAACACTGAAGCGACCACTGCCACTGCTGTCCTGGCCCTGTCTTCTATGCGACAGAGGAGCTCTGAAGAGGACGATTCCTTACCTTTGGCGGATGGAAACAATCAGTTCCAAGACAAACTTTGGAACAAGCCCTCTCCCGAGGTTTAGGAATTTCCAGAGCTGCAGAACCTCAATACCAGGAGACCTGCTCCCATTTCGAGTGCATCGTCGTGGAAAGGGCGAATCCGGCAGAATCTGTGCTGAGCCGGTAAGGGCACTCCAGAGATCCAACCCAACTCGCCAAGACCACCTCACCAGAGTGTGAGACTGCAGGAAGCAAAGCAGATTGACCGGGCGATCTGTGTCCTTTGTTGGTGCTCCTGAAAAGGCCCAAAACCGCAGAGTGAACCAAGAAGTTGCTGAAAGTCGTGACACAGGCCCTCTCTCGAGACTGCTGCTGGAAGACACCGTCCATTGTCCTGCCTTTCGTCACCGGACAAAGGAATCCGGAGGTCGGGTCCAGAGCTGCCACATCGTAGAGGAGCCAATACAAACACTTTCTTCAAATTCAAGGTACTGTGGGGGGAAAAGGAATTGCTTAACTGATTCCGAGAAGTCACTCCAGAGCATTGGAGTGCACCTAGAGGTGTCCAGGACAACCCCCTCTTACCTCTGACACAAGCTGCTGCTTGTGTCCCCTTTACGAGTCAGTTTTTCGGTCTCCTTTGTTATTTGTTAGTTGTTAACTTGCTGCTTCCATAACTTTAGACACTGGAAGAAATCCATAGGAGCTCTTCTTTATTCGCTGTTAAGACTTCCAAGGCCTCTATGAACTACCTTTAGCTATGGTTGCGTTTTTGGATTTAAAACTTGCCAGGTGTAGAAACCATCTCTAGACCCTTGAACTCAGCTCATGTTGCACTAACCATTTATTTTCCTCCCTTTAAGTGACTTCTATATGTGTTTGCAACGTAAATGCATTACCGTATAACCTGTTGAAAACCGCATGAGTGCGCAGTTACCAACAATACAATAACCTTGTCTTTTCCCTTTCTAACGTTGCTACAATTGCAACCGCGGACAAACACAAAAGTGAAAGTGCCATTTGAAGTGTATTATCTAGTATTCCTAAGTGTTCTACAGTTAGATTCTGAAGTATTTAAAGTGATTCTGGTGTAAATATAATAAATATATAACTTTCATATAAATATACTTGTAAGTGCTTCTTTGCTGTGCCTGTCTGCTCTGCCACTCTACCAAGGTCCAGAGTTAGTACAGACTGATACCAAGAGTTGGGAATCGACAAAACACTGGGATAGCTTACTGAAGTCTTACTATCAGTAGGACTTTAGGAAAACTCCCCTAACAAAAACACAAGAGAACAGAGTCCCAAAAGTCAGAGCAAAAAGTGGAAAAAGGCTCCACTCATTCAGGATAAAAAGAAAAAGGTTCAGACGTCCAACAAAACATGCTGGGGGTCTCACTAGGCGAGGGGATGAAACATAAAAATTATAAATCTCATTAAGAGGGATGACCCCCTCAACCAATTCCAGCCAGTTCACTCACACCAGGCACCTCTCTGGCTTCTTAAAAGAACCCATTGAAAGTGATTGACCATATAGGACTCTGACCCTCATCAGGAAGAAGGTCAACAAGGACAGAATAATAAACTTCGTTCTTAAAACAGGAGATTAAGCCATGTTTGAGACCATGTTGGTAAAATGTCTACCTTGTGGTTAAAATATATGGGCGCACGGTAGTGCATCTGTTAATATTTCTTTCTAAAAATCAGCTTTGGTGGAGGATTTTGGGAGGCCCACCTATTATGGTGAACAGGGTAGAAACAGAGGTTAGCCAAATCAAGGTGAAGTAGCAGAGCAGTCAAGGTTTAGTCTCAGGAAGGGTGCAAGAGTGGTCTAGGACTACAATTTGTCCACACAGAGCAAAACAGTGTTAGACGGTAAGTAACTAAAAATAGAATTATGTATTAGGCTTTTAGTTTACACATTAAGTATATACAAATCACAGGTAAATATTGTCACACAAACCCTTATAAAACATAAAAGCATATGCATCCTTAGGAGAAATAGAATTGCATATGAATCAATTACCAGTACTCAGATGCATAGAATAAACACAACTCTTTAGAATAAACACCTAACAGCTTACCCCAATCTTATGAAGTCCAACCCTAAGGTGGTTTGGGGCCTTGTTACCAGTTTCATAGTGTATACCTTGTCGGATAAGTTCATATAGAGGATAGCAGTACCAGTGGTTATGATTATTAAAAAGCTCCAAAGTTCAAGTAAAGTTCAGTTTAGTACTCAACTCAATCCAACAGACGAGGTCAGGCCTCAGGAAGGATGCTTAACCCAGGTTCCAACAACAAAGGTCAATCCAGAATGAATTAGAGTCAGGATTTACACCCTAGATACGCTTGGAAACAGCAGGGGAGAAAGCAACAGGTATGTACACATACCCACATCAGAGGTGTGGATTAGGAATTGTTAGGGAAGACTTTCTTTTGAACCTTTCCCTCCATTGACTTCAATGAGACACCCTTCTTTGTACTCATTTCTTTACCGGTCCTGACATTTTGGAGGGAAAGAAAGCCCTCAGCTTTACTTCCCTTGCCTTTGCTCATTGTTATAGGGAAACTGACTAGTCCCCAAGACTGTCACTACTGGATCACAATGTAATCTTTGGAATTCTTGTATTTTGTCAATTGCAGACAACACCCAACAGTGCTGTGCAAAAGAGATACTGCTATCCCCATTCCTTTTGATCTTTTGGTTACTTTTTTTACATTTTATATGTGCTTCAGACAAGCTGGTGGCGGCCGAAACATTTTTACAATTTTTGTATTATTTTACTTGTGCACTTTCGTGTTGATGACAAATGGCTACTAAATGTGGCTAGCACCCAACGAATGCCATGCCACAAGGTCTTTCCCTTGTTCTTTAGCCATATTGTAGTTTGACCTTCCTCCTGCCTTCACAGGTCAGGAGAGCTAATAGAAGATCATGCACTTGCACGGGAAAGCTAGTGCTTTTGCGGGCTAGTGAGCCTTTGTATGCTTTTGCCAATGGAGGGGGGGCTGGGACCGTCTGATCCCAGCCCACATTCCTTGGGCCAGAGAGACTGCTGCAGGGCAGATGTGAAACCAGTATTTGTCCCCGATTGGACTACTACTGGTTTTTTGAAGGGTGCAGATCCTTTCTATTGGTGGGATCCAACCATGCTTCAGTTTTGAATAAGAGGACGGCTTCTGCAGCCATTCTTCAGATCTACCTTGAAGCCAAGATTCCTACGAAGGACAGTAGCCAGCTGACGGGCCAGGGACTAATGCTGCAGCCAAACAGCATCCATTCCAGTTACTGGCCTGGTGAAATGCTACTCCTCTGCTTGATCTCAGAAGACCCTTTCTGATGCTTCGGCCCTTGGACTAGTGGGACCAACTAGTTGTGGCACCTGCTTAAGGTTGCAAACCCCCAGAGCCTTTGTGTGTCCCTGGACTGCACGGTGGACTGACCAGCTCCCTCCTGGGCTACCTCATTGCAGCCGTCGCCATTCCGCGTTATGTCGCTGAACTTCGGTTGTCGCCAGCTTGTGCCTTACCCCAAAATGTCAACATCCTAGCTTCAAAGAAGCATGTGCTGGAGCTGCTTCTGTGACTTCACCTAGAAGGTCGTCTGTTGCTGCTTGTCGTGGCCATCGCTGGAACTCCCCTTCCTCCATCCTGTGACACATCCTAAGGGGTCTGAACTGGACAGTCTGCATTCTTCGTTGTTTTGGACTTGCATCTTCAAGTTGGACCCCACCGGAAAAAGCACAGAAATCTGCACTTGAGCACCAGTCACCCGAACAAAAAAAAACTGAAGATCGTGCCCCCACCGATTCCCAGATAATTCACAGTGGCACCTGGGAAAATCAGAGGGGGCGGGTGAGGTACTTTCCCTGTCCCCTCTGTCCTCAAATGGGTGCAAAGGCCCTTTTCCACCCGACTAGCTCTGTGCTTACCTTTGGTCATAGAACCTGGGTCAAGTATATTGCGCCTGGGCTAGCCTTGGAACTGGGATAGAGCGGTGCTATTACCTGTCTTTGGACAAATACTTATTTAACTTTGAAGTAGTTTAGAACTGTTGTAAATCACCACCACAAGCCCACTGCATCCTTTTGAGAATACATTCCCTGGAGAAATCTTTACTGGAACCTGTGACTTTTGGGCAAAAGGCTACATACATCTTAGGGCTGAACTTCTTAAGTAGAAGGGAATTGGGATTATATTGATATTTTATCTGAATCAGATTACTTACTTGGTTAATTAATGATTGATGCTTTGTAATGTTTATTTTATTTTAATTTATTTTTACATTTATAAAGCACCCAAGCCCGGGGGTATGCAGTGATAAAATCACTGCAAAAATGTCACCTGAACAAAAAATTGCGGCAAAATGCTGTGGTTTGACCCCTTAACTGGGTACCCCATTTAAAGGGACCGGGGGTGTCCCCGCTATAAATGGTATAATGGGTCCAGGGGTTGCAGGTGTGTCCCCCGCATCCTTTATATGGATTGCGGCAGCAAAACCACAGCCTTTTTGCCGTGATATTTTTGTTCACAGCCATTTTTGCTGTGATTTTAACACATGGAACCAGCCCGGGGGCATCAGAGCGCTGTGAGATAACCATTTACACGTATCACTTGAAGCAGGATTAAGTACAATAGAGTGGAGCACGTATAGACTTGTGATATATAGGTTTAAGTGATAATACTACTGGCTAGCTTCATTTCTTAGTGGGTTCTTTAAGGGCTAATAGTAATATTTTTATGCATCGAGTGTCTAAGCTGAATTAGTGTGTGCTATTCTTTTTTTGTATTGTATTTGGTTTATTACAAAAAAGAAAACAAGAGCAAGAAAGACGCTTAAAATGTAATACAATATCTAAAAAATCCCTCTCTTAAGTATCCCATCGGACATATGCATCTTTAAACACAAAAGGAAGGACTCAGACATAAAAAAGAAGAGTAAGCAATGCTCTATGTGATTTTGATAGCTTCATTATCATTACTTCAATTTTGTAGTTTCCTCACAGAATGAACTTTCTTCTTCTATGTTTAAAATGTTCCAAGATTTTATAAATCCAGCCACCGCCAGGGCGTCTGAAGTTCTCACCGGGTTCAACACTCTTTTCCACAGTTCTTTTAACTCCAGTTAACCCCGAGACCTCGTAATTGTGTTAAAATATGTCATTCTTTCCATACACAAGGCTCCACATTCCATAAACAGATGCAAATTCCATTTTGCACAGTCTGCACTCGTCTGTTGAATCAATTATCAATCGTCTTATCAGAATCTCCCTTGTGGGAAACAAGTTTCAAAGTAGCCGCATGATAAGCAAGTGAGAATAGCTATTTGGGAATATTAGAAAATAAGGTGCTATCTTTCCTCTTGGCTTGTGTTCATAGGAGAAATAACTCAATGAGGAGTAGTTAAGAAATAGATTGGTGGTGTTCACCCAATCCCATTTGTACAGAGCCTTCTTGACCTTGTCATGGTCCAACATAAGAGACCCACTGTCATGACCTAGTTCATTTAACAGGAATTCACAGTTCTCTTTCAATTTTCCCACAAATGTATCGTGATTTGGTCAGTAGTTCCTTTTTTGCTGACAAGGTGAGACGGAGAACTGTATACAAATTGTCAGTATTAAGAGCATATGATTTTTCGGTATAATGACAAACTCTGCCATTGCACCTTTAGGAATAAAAGGCTGAGCTTGTATCGAATTGCAGCAACTGGGACACAATTGGGCACCCTCAATACCCTTCTCCAGATCTTCCCTTCTATTGTATCCAGACAGGCTTGTAGATTTTCTGTCCGTAATTCTAAGCCATATAATAACTTTGGAACAACCTTTCCTTCATAGAATTGGATCCCTGTTCTGATTGAGAATCTTCCATAGCTTTTATCTACCTGTATTAGTTGGTTTGTCAACATTTTCACTTTCATACTAAGTAGAATTTGTGTCTCATTTGGGCTTTTGAAGAGAAATGAAGACCCAAACATGTTAAGCTGTGTGGTATTCTGTGTGGACACAGAGGCCCTAGACCACTCTCCCACACTCCAGAGACAAAGCCTTGACTGCTCTTCACACTAACTTTATTGGGTTTTGGCTAAACTCTCAGGGTCTCCCTATTCATAACTAGGATGACCTCCTACAATCTTCCCACCAGCATTGATTTAAAAAATCTATTTTAACAGGACTAGTCCGTCCCAGCCGCATTATCAGGCTCACACGCACCCAAAACCCCTACAAAAGCAGCAGCATTCCATGGGAAAGATTGCCATTTAAGCCACAGGCAGGAAGAAGGACAACCATCAATGATAAAAAGCCAAGTGAAACACCTTCTGGCATGCTCTTCTTAGGGTGCTAGTCACCTTTAGTAGCCATACACAGGAAATACAAAAGTGCATGACTAAAATATCAAAAACGGTAAAAATATCACAGCTGCCACCAGCTTCTCTGCACCTTGTAAAAGTAACAAAAAGTCCCTCTACAAAATGATAAGGATACAAAGTACACCAACTGTACCCCAGAGTAAGGAGACGTGTGCAATGGCAACAATACTAGCATTTATAAAGAGTACTGATAGTCTTAGGGGCCAGTCAGTTTACCCATAGCAATGAGCAAAACAGGCAAACAGAAGGCTTTCCTCACCTCCAAAAAGGCAGGACAGTGTTCAAAACAAGAAAAGAAAATGGGAGTCCCATAGAAACCTATCAAGGCAAAAGTGCAAAAAGAAAATCTTTCCTAACAGGAATGTTGCTAGGAATGGCTGGCGCTGATTGGTTGAGTAGCTGTGCACAACCAGTACTCTGCTGGCAATGAGGCCAGAGATAGAGAATGTTGAGATGCATAGTAGTAGAAATTCAACTTTTACCCTCGAAGTGTCCATTTTCTTTTCTTGTCTGTTTGCATAGGTCTTATTTGAAACAATGCAAAGTTGTTTATGTTAAATGACAGATACAAGGAATCATCTTGTCCCAGAAAGGCCAAGATGGAAACAAAGACTGTAGGGGGAGACAAGTGAGGTTTGTGAGAACATTGTTTTCTATTTCTGGAAACATTAAAAAAGGTTAAAAAACGAAATGTGCAATCCGCTATGCATTTTGCCCCACCTTTAGGAAACTCACCAAAATAATTTGGAGATAAGTTTTTCATTTTGCCCCAAAAACTGCTCTCCCTAAGGGGAGTGCAACTAAATCATAACTACATGGTCACTATCGCTGACACTAACATATATCCCAATTAACATAATGGTCCCAAGTCAATAGTAATTTGAATCATAAGGAGAATCTGGTTGAAAAACACACACACTTATTATCCCCTTACTTCAAGTGGGCCGAATGCAAATCAAGAAAATTATTAATTATCTGATGGAGAGGCAATTACCTGTCACTTATCCTTATGACTGCACTATAATTGGATTCCACAGTGGATAATAAATACCACAGTTATAGGTCCCCTTGCTATTTTATTTGTTTTACCTTAAGTTTCTCTGAGTTCAGAAGCTCTTCCTTGATCTCCTTCAGACGTGCTTCCTTGATGGCTTGCTTCGTGACAGAGCGCATAGCATCCTGGTAGGGAAACAACAGTGCAGAAATTAGTGAAAACTAAAATTACCATAGCAGAGGCAAGCAAGTGCATGTCTAGGGAGGATAGCTCAGGAATAAGGTATTCGCCTTGAAAGCAAGATGACAAGGAGCACCACAGATTTGATCCCCGGGTCCGCGCTTAGTAACCTTTGGGTATTAAGAGCGTTATAATTAACCTATCATATCATATGAATGACAGAAGACAGGGTGGCAGAGAGAACAGGCAGGGCAAACACAACAGATCTGGGTGAGGGGCTAGATAGAATGATTACAAATAATTGGCTAGGGGATATAGGTGCAGAGTGGCAGATGAACTAAAGAGATCATGCAGGAAGGATTGAATGACTACCAAAGAGGCTGCGGTGACCGTGGACAATTGTGGCAAAAAGGAGCCGAGTAACTGATGGTATAGAATGAGCAGAGTGTAACACCACTGAAGAGGGGTCTATGTGATATTTTCGCATTTTGAAGGGCTGTTAGGCAAGATTGTGTGAAGTGTCCTTTGGAAGACTACAGCAACCTTGACCTCCTGGCAAAGGAACCAAACCTTTGGTATAAGTCTGTACTACACAGGTTGGTAGTGTGACTGAGCAGCCAGGCTTATCTCAAGATGGGTCAATGTGAGCAGTAGGGTTGTAACACAGAGCTTCACAGTGACAGTTATTCAAATAAACACTTACTCTCAAGGTTTCTTGCTTAAACAATTATTAATTTAAGAGTCAGTTATATAAACCTTCTTCAAAAGGGAGCAAAACATCTAATAATTATGATACATTTCAAAACACTCCGTTCCTCTAAATCAGATGATACCCATTGGGGATGGCACACAGACACTTCCTACACCCTCTGGTGATTTATAGCTCGGACACTGTGGACATTGATTTATCACTGATACATTTAGAGCAATACAGAGTTTGGATGTAAAAGGTTAGATAGGGGAATAATACAAAGGTTAAAGCATTCATAAACTGGTAAGTACTTTTAAACCCCTCCAGTGCAAAGTAAATTAACCCTTTCCTGTGGGAAAGGCAAAAGCACAAAGTCAGAGGTAGAAGAGTCTCCCAGGGAGCCAGGACAGTCAATGTTAGATTAACAAATTCTAGGAGAGCTGAAGAGGTTCTTTGCAGGTAAGTAAGTCTTGCACAATGTTTTTAGAAAGGTTTGTAGAAATAAGATTCACTTGAAGGGCGACAATCTGGGAGGATTGTGAGGGACAAAGCTGCAAGCAACTCTGCAAGGGCAACCAAGACCAGTCTCAACCGAGAACAAGTAAGGCTACACAACAAGAGGTAAGTCATCTTAGGTTTACAGTACCTTTGGTTAGAAGAAATGGTTCCAGCTGGCTTCTGTTCCTGTGCAGCTCAGCAGATCCTGTTGCTCCTGGGCCTCAGTTGTGGGGACAGGAGGGAGGACCTCTGGGGATCCCTGCAACACAATGGGAAGGTCGGCGGCAGCAAAGGTCAAACTTCAATTCAGTGGCACTTTGCAGTTTCAGCTCCTCGCAACTCAGCAAATAGCACCACTGCCAACTCTCAGATACCACTCTAGACTTTGCTCAAATCTGGGGTGCAGCACTCTGTTGAGGTGGCTCAGGCTTGTTCAGTGAGGCTTCAAGGGAGTCCAGAGGATCTTCCTGAGGCTCGGGTCCGAACTTAAAAGCGATGCACTCGATCTGGAGTTTCTCTCCCTGGCACTTCGATTCCAGCAGCACAGCCAGCTCCTAGAGGATGTCCAAACGAGTTAACTTTGGGGTTGATTGGTCCCACCGACCCAAAGGGAGAAGTCGCCCTTGCAGGGCTTCTCTAGTCGAAACGAATTTGGAGCTTCAGCACAGCAGCAGGGCTTCATGGGCAAACCAACGGTCCAGGAGTTGCAGCAGGCGTCTCTTCCAAGTTGTTCTTCGGATTCCTTCGTCCAGTGGTCGACTCTGCCTTCCAAGCCAAAAAGCCTCACCTTTTTATGCAGGTGTCTCCCATTCATTCCAGCCTAGCAGTCAATCACACAGCAGGGTGGCTGTTCTTGCTGGACAGCCAGCCGGCCAATCACTTTTGGGTGCATTTCTGTAACCACGGGGATTAAGCACAGGTAGTTTCAGGCACCTCCCTCACTTCCTGCCCCTGCCAGACATACTGGAGCCAAAGGCGGGCTTCACTCGTGAATACCGACAAAGACAAAACAAACAAAGGGACCAAACCTGGTTTGGCGCGCAGAGTAAATCTCAAAGAGGATCTTTCCTGCAAGAAATGGCGAAAAAAGAATACCAAGGCCATTTTGACAAAATGGGCAGCCATGGGTGCCTTACTGCATCTGCGAACGCAGCCCGCAGTAAATTTCTAAGATTTCAAATCACAAACAGATACATATGAGAGTGGGAAAAAAGGGTCTTACTCTCTCCAGGTTAAAAATTAAAAGTCCTAAAATCCAGCAAAAGTGCTGGAAGTCTCTAAGGTATAAGGGAATTAGCACAGTTCTGAGAATTCTCCCTAACAAGGGCGTACACAAAAAAAGAAGGATTTAATTTGGCTTATTTTGTGTGGCCTTCAAAATGCTGAAATGTCACATCCAACACCCCCCTGACCCACGATGGCGGGATTTCTATGAAACGGGGGAGGTGGGGCGTTTACCGCCTCAAACATACCCTTGCATCCCCCACTCCGTCTTCCTAGCTCACGACATTACCCCTCATCTTCCACTCACAGACATTTACCCGCTCTCCCGACCCCCTTTCCCACCTCAAACATGCCCCCTCTCTTACACAGAAACACACACAAAAAAACTATTTCTCAGGAGACTTCCCGTGACCAACCGCACGTCAGCCCCTGCACACCCATGTGCGGCAGGAGCATGACAGTTTGATTTGGAAAGAATGCTCTGAGCAGTCTTTTTAAATTGTCTTTTATATTTTCAGTGAAAATATAAGGACATTTTCACCTAATTCCGATCTCAAGAGCCAGGGAGGATGACTGTACACAGAAAGGAGAGCTACGGTGATAGATCACAATGCACAAAGAAACTGGGGCAGAGCAGCAGTTTGAATATGGATGTGAGGAGCATGGGAGAATGATTGGGCAGAAAGGGAGTCGAACCGAAATACTGCCCAGATGTTACACCAGGCACTACAGAAGCCTTTTTAAAGTACTTGGAAACAAAGCATAGGTGGGATCGAAAGAGAGAGACAATAGAAAGTAGAACAACACTTCTGAGTGTTTCAAGAAATTTAACACGGTTTATATGATGGTCACTGTTGAGATGGATTTCTAAAATCTGCCCGAGGTGAGGATTTTAGGAGGCCCCCCCTATTTATGGTAAACAGTGAAGACGCACAGGGACGTCATTTCACCAGCGGAAGTGACATCACACAACCCTTGACCTCATGACATCGCAGGACATGATGTGATTTGACCCCACCCCAAGTGACATCACGGGAAGTGATGGCACAACCTTTCACCCCTTGACAAAAGAGGCAGTGGATCCAATAGCATTGTTCCCCCGTACACTAAGAAAATAGGGTTCCGATATTACAGTAATATGATATACATTTAATCACCATATGTAACATTAATATCAGTGTGTACAGGCCCATATTACCAAGATCTTCTCATTGTGTGACCACCAAATGGGAAGGTACCATGTTCCCCTGCCCAATGGACCTTGACAAATACCCACTGGCTACGGGTTGCAGCCTCGGGTAGCAAGGGAGACTGAAGGGGTCGCAGCTGAAGACACAGATTAGCCAAAACCCAATCAAGGTAGGTAGATGAGCAGCCAAGGCTTAGTCTCAGGAAAAGTGCACGAGTGGTCTAGGACTACAATGAATCCTCACAGAATAACGCCAATAATTAAAGTTATCAGTGAGTATATAAAAATACAATTATTTACTAGGCCTTTGTGAAGACACTAAGCTAAAAATCACAGGTTAACAATTTACTCAAAAAACCATACAGAACATATATGGGATACATTACTCACGGTAATTGTATTTGATGATTGTATTTGCTTGGATTCACATGCTCTGCATATTCCGACATCTAGTGGTAGTCGCAGAGTATTACACGATTTGTTTTCGAAACTCGAGAACAGACATCAGGGCATGTTAGTAATAGTATCCCTAGTGTGACGTGTAGTGTACCCATGGTCCTTCATTGTCCCACCAGTGAATCGGCTTTAGGGTGAATGTCAATGGAATAATGCTGTGTTTAAGTATGAATGTAACTCCATGAAGCAGCTTTGCAAATGGCGTCTATAGTGACGTTTGCAATGAAGGCTCCGGTAGCTCCAGTACCTCTGGTAGAGTGAGCCCTTAGAGTGAAAGGTAAAACTCTTTTGGATAGGGAATAGCAGAGCTGTATGCACTCGACTATCCACTTGGCGATGGCGTTTTTTTATTTTTGATTGCGTTCTCTCCCAGGTGCTATGCAAATAAAAAAGCATGTCTGTTTTCCTTCGAGGTTCAGTTTTGTTCACATAGTACAAGACCGCCCTGCGTACATCAAGTGTATGGAGGCTACTCTGAGTGGCGTTGGATGGATTTTGAAAGAAGGTAGGGAGTTCTATGGATTGATTAGCATGAAACTTTGAAATAAATTTAGGTGAAGACCCAGGATGTGTTCTGAGGACAGCCTTGTCTTTGTGGATTATGAAGAAAGGGTCTTGTACGGACAAAGCCTGTAGCTCACGTCTTATAGAGCTGATGGATACTAGGAACGCAGTTTTTTAAGTCAGATGTTTTAGGCTGGCCTTGTGCAAAGGCTCAAAGGGTGGACCCATGAGCTTGGAGAGCATGACATTAAGATCCCAACCCGGTGAAAGGTTAGAAATAGGAAGGTACAGCCTCTTTACGACTTCCATGAATGCTTGAACGACAGGAACTTTCCACCAGGATGCCTTGTTTTGTGAAGTAGTGTAATCTGACAGGGCCACCAGATGTACTGTGATGGAGTTGAATACTAGGTCGGAGTAAAGTAGGTAAAGCATTTAATGCAGAATGTGAGCTGGTGAACCTTCTGCTGGGTTTAAAGTTTGTGACCTGCACCATATCACACATCTCTTCCACGTATTGAAATAGCACTGTCTGGTGTTGGGTTTCCGTGCCTCCATACACCTTTGTGGAAGATTTAAAACGACCAAATTCTATGACTTCAGGAGCCAAGCTGCCAAGTTCAAAGATTGAGGACGAGGATGGAGTGATGCTACCTTGTGTTGTGTTAGCATGTTGTATGGGCACCGGAGCATAATTGGGTCGCACATCGCCAGTTTGAGCAGACATCGAAACCAAAGTTGTCTCGCCCACATAGGAGCAACCAGGATTAGAGTCACTAGTTCCTGGTGCATCTTGTGTAGGGCTGTACCGAACTTCTGCTTCGAGTCCCTATTCTGCCGAAGTTCGGCTGAAATACAGCTATCCGGCTTCGGCAGAATAGTTTCTGTTTAGGGACTCGAAGCCGAAGTCCACTTTCTATGAGTAGCTGCCCTCTCCCTGTTTGGGAAATGACAGCCAATCATAGAAAGTTTAACAGTGTTCAGACTGCAGAAGCCAAACAAGCTGTTTGCCTATTGGCTTCTGCAGCCCCACCACAGAGGAACCAGCTTAACGTGTTGAAATAGGAAGCGAGTGAAGGGAACAGTTCTTCCCTTCCCTCGCTTCCTATGCCAACAGACGGGCTCCAGCAGATGCCCGGACCTGGAGAAATCACCAGGTAAGTGACATCCCCTCTCATCACGGTGAGGCCACGGGGGTGCCCTGCACCCCCGCGGTCTCACCGCAGTAATTTCATGTATGCTGGTCGGGCCACCGGTGCAAAGCTGGTGGCCCGACATTTGTTTTGCATTGGGGGGCCGCTCCTACAGGAGCAGCCCCCCCAGACTCATGAGGCCGCCGGGGCACTGAGGCCACCCCGGCGGCCTCATTGCGAAATGTGCCCCCCTGCCCCTTGAGCACGGTGAGGCCGCGGGGCCAGAGGGAACCCCTGCAGCCTCACCGCAATAATGTTGTGGTGTTTGTCGGGCCACCGGGACAAAGCCAGTGGCCCGACACTGTATTGCATAGGGGGGCCGCTCCTAGCGGCCCCCCCAGAGCTATGAGGCCGCCAGGGCACTTTGCCGACCCCGGCGGCCTCGATATCTAATGTGCCCCCCATACCCCCTCATCACAGTGAGGCCGCAGGGGTGCCCTGCACCCCCGCGGTCTCACCGCAGTAATTTCATGTATGCTGGTCGGGCCACCGGTGCAAAGCCGGTGGCCCGACATTTGTTTTGCATTGGGGGCCGCTCCTACAGGAGCGGCCCCCCAGACTCATGAGGCCGCCGGGGCACTGAAGCCACCCCGGCGGCCTCGCTTTGAAATGTGCCTCCCCATCCCCCCTCATAACGGTGAGGCAGTAGGGGTGCCATGTTCCCCCCCACCCGCAATGTTCTCCCATGTTCCCCCCGCCCCCACTGTTGTCCCGCAATGATCTCCCATGTTCTCCCACCCCCACTGTTGTCCCGCAATGATCTCCCATGTTCCCGCCCACCCCCACTGTTGTCCCGCAATGCACTCCATTTACCCCCACCCCTCCATTGTCCCATGATGATCTCCCATGTTCCCCCACCCCCCACTGTTGTCCCGCCATGTTCCCACATGTTCCCGCCCACCCCCACTGTTGTCCCGCAATGTTCCCGCCCACCCCCACTGTTGTCCCGCAATGTACTCCCATTTACCCTTCCCCTCCATTGTCTCATGATGATCTTCCATGTTCCCCCACCCCCACTGTTGTCCCGCCATGTTCCCACATGTTCCCGCCCACCCCCACTGTTGTCCCGCAATGTACTCCCATTTACCCTTCCCCTCCATTGTCCCATGATGATCTTCCATGTTCCCCCACCCCCACTGTTGTCCCATGATGATCTCTCATGTTCCCCCACCCCCACTGTTGTCCCGCAATGTGCTGCCATTTACCCCCACCCCTCCATTCCATTGTCCCGCAATGTACTCCCATTTACCCCCACCCCATCCATTGTGCCATGATCCCTGCTGGAGCGGCCCCCAGGGTTCCTTTTAGCCTTGCCCTCCATAGAGTTCTGTGTCTGAAATGTTTTACGAGTGGCTCTCAGTCCCGCTGGCTGTGATGGGACTTCTGCGTCCCAAAGAGTCTCATAGTTTGTTCCTTTTAGGCCATAGTTTCTTGATCTTATGATCCAGTTGTCCTGGGCCATGTATTTGTTCTTGTAGACTTGCTGTGACAAAATGTGAGGAGTAGAAAAATTGTGCATTTTCTTAATCCGGCAACACTTGTCTAGCAGTAACATCCTTTTCTTTACTTTAGTTATACCACAGCCCAGAAAAGACGCAGCACCTACCAAGGAAGCTCACCCCTGAGACGGACTTACGCCACCTTGATGCAGATGCCTGCTTAGTGCCTACAATCCTGGTGAGCACTATGAGGGTTTTACTATTCAGGGGAAGCTTGAGGTGGGAGGGTAACACACATATGCCTGATTAAATGAAAGACTGCTATATTATGCTTGCTGCCGTCAATAGATGTACATAATGACTCCTTCAACTCCTGGCAATTTCAAGTGAGGTTTTTGTCGTTCACATTTCGTTTTTTTACATAGTTATTTTTGATAAAAGGTTTTTTCAAAAACTTTTTTAAAAGGCAACCCCGATACCACTTCAGAGCCCAGAGCCATCATGCAGTACTGCCCTGCCAAAACTCTTAAGTTTGACTTTTGCTTTACATTTCTTTGTCACCAGAACTAGCTTCTTATTTACCTAAAGGCCCACAAGCAACAGCTAGGAGACATGCCCAGCAGAAACCCTATCCCTCGCCCAGAGCTGCAGAACCCCCTTCGTTGTCAGCATGAGTAGCACCAAGGAGAAAACCAGCCCTGTGTGGGATTACTTTACCATAAAAATGGACGATAACTCCAAGGCAGTGTGTTCTGTGTGCCTTGCGGTTTTGTCTCGTGGATCTGCAAACTTGAGACAGTGCAGCACATCAGCACTGACCAACCATCTGCGGTCCAAACATCACAATGAATATGTCCAATATGAAAGGAAAAAAAGAGGCAGTTGTTGGGAGCATCAATAGCAATGTGTCTCCCGCAAAGTGAAAGAGGGCATTGTCACAGCTGTCCCTTAAAGATTGTCTGGACAAAACACAAGCGTGGCCTCTGGACAGCCCTTCCGCACATGCAGTGCATCGCAGTATTTGTGAAATGATAGCGCTAGACTTGCAACCATTTTCTGTTGTTGAGGATGTCGGTTTTGTGAGTTTACTCCATAAGTTGGAGCCTAGGTACAAAGTACCATCACGTAAATATTTTTCAACACGCATCATCCCTGACATGTATGAGAAAGTGAGCCGGTTTATTGCTTCAGAGGTTCATAGGGCTGAGAAAATTGCATTTACTGTTTACATTTGGACATCTGATAACACTGAAATCTTTTATGAGCTTAACAGGGCATTGGCTGGCCAGCAACATGAAAAGGCATGGAGTTCTGTTGCAGTGCGAGGCTTTTGGCGGAAGCCATACTGGTGCCAAAATAGGATTAGCATTTCAAGAAATGCTAGAAAGGTGGCAAATTAGCCATTCCAAAGTGCACGTCATTCTTCGGGATAATGCCGCTAACATGTGCAAGGCCTTCAGAGAAGCAGACTTAGCTAGTGTGGGTTGTTTTGCTCATACCCTACAGCTTTGCATCCATGATGGCCTTTTTGTGCAAAGATCTGTGTCGGACATGATGGCACATGCAAGAAAACTTGTAGGCCACTTCAAACATTCTAGTTCGGCCACGTCCCGCCTGCACGCACTGCAAAAAGATCTAGGGTTGCCTGAATTGCAGTTTATTCAAGATGTATCTACACAGTGGAACTCGTCCTTTTTGATGCTGGGGCGACTGGTAGGGCAGAGGCGGCCAGTAAGTTTGTACTGTGCGGAGGACGATAAAGTGTCAAATCTTTCTGCCTGCCAGTGGCTTTTGGCAGAAAATGTTTTATCTTTGTTGGCACCCTTTGCAGAGCTCACAAAGGAGATTTTCTCCCATGCATCAAGCATCTCCTTGGTAGTTCCTGCTGTGAAAGCTTTAAGGGCCTACCTGAGCTCTGGCGAGGTTAGGGACACTGGTGTGAAGCTAGTGAAAGCAGAGTTATTGGAGGCTGTAGAGGCAAGATTCAAAGACATTGAGGCTATATCCATCTACTGTGTGGCAACAGGCATCGATCCGCGGTTCAAATTAACATTTTTCAGCAATGATGTTGTGGCCAACAATGTGAAATGTTCTATGCACTCTACTGCCTTAGCCCTCTGTGAGCAGTCCTCCCCTCCTGAGGGGCAACCTGCAGACCCTGACCCACAAGAGGACGAGCCACCACCCAAGAAGAGCATTCCACCATGTGGCATATGGGCATTCTGGGACAGTGTTGTTGAGCAGTCCACGGCTGGTGTGAGTCAGTCCATAAGTTCCCTGGACACTGAGCTCACTGTCTTTTTGAGAGAGCCGCTGCTCCCTAAAACTGCAGACCCGCTGGAGTGGTGGGACATCAACAGTGTTCGGTTTCCAGGGTTGGCAAAAGTTGCGCGTGTGTACTTGGCACTTCCTCCCTCCAGTGTGGACAGCGAGAGAGTGTTCAATTCAGCTGGAGATATTTATTCCGAACACAGAAGTAGCCTCTTAGCTGAAAATGTTGAAAGGCTTGTTTTCCTAAAATACAACCTTGCCCTTACAGGTTACTCTTACTAGGAGTGAGGGCTTTTCCCGTAACTTTTTTTTTTTTCTTTGTCTTTTACAAGCTTACAGAGATGTGTCCAATTAATAAATATGTACCCATGCAATAGAATGCCTCCTTAGTTGATTCATTGAAATGCTGTTTTTTTATGCCCTAGAATATATTTGCCTAAAAAAAAAAAACTATTCGGTATCCGGCCGAATACTAAATATGCTATTCGGTACAGCCCTAATCTTGTTCAGGATTTTGCTCAGGAGTGATGTTGGGGGAAAAGCAGAAGCACATTTCCCTGACCAGTTCATCCACACTGAGTCCCCGCACCCTGTTAGGGAAACCTGGATGCAAAGTCTGAGCATTGCACGTTTAGGCTTGTGGCAAACAAGTCAAATGGGGGGTGACCCCATTGTGAGAATATTCGATCTAGGATATCTTTGTCGAGTTGCACTCGTGTTCTTCTGGTAGAGGGTATCTGTTTAGATTGTCTGCCAGAGAAATAAGTTTACCTGGAACATGTTGAGAGGTTAGGAACATGTTGGAGTGCCCACTTCCATATTTTTGGGGATTGCTTGAACAGACAGAGCGGGCGCCTCCCTGCTTGTTTATGTAGAACATGGCAGCGGTGAGGTCTGTAAGGACTTACACTGTTTGACCTCCAAGATGAAGAGCCTTGAGGACTGCCCAAAGTTTCAGCAAGTTGATGTGTCTTTGGGCTGTAGCACGTTTCCACTGGCCGTGGGCTGTGTGGTGGAGGAAGTGAGCCCCCCCATCCAGCATGTGAGGCATCTGTAGTTAGGATAGCTTGTGCTGGTGGAATGCGGAAGGGTTTTCCTTTTAGCAGGTTGCCCCTGGACCACCAGCGAAGAGTCTATACCAGGGTTAGCGAAACAACCACTAGATCGTCCCACTGGCTGCTTGCCCGAGACCATTGTTTCGCTAACTATTCCTGCATTGGGCACATGCACAGGCGTGTGTGTGGAACCAAGTGAACGCATGAGATAATCATCCCGAGCAAGTGAATTGCTTTGAGAAAAGTTATCCGGCCTTGTAGCGAGGTACTTGCAACAGCATGTTTTGCACTCTTGTTTGACAGGAAAGCCAGCTCCTCTTGTCTTTAGAATTGCTCCCAGAAATTGTTTTATTTGGCTGGGGACTAGACTTGATTCCTTTTCGTTGATGGAGAAGCCCAAATTGAAAAGAAGGTCTATTGCCTTTTGTGTATTTTGTTTGCAAATTTGAGGAGATTCCCTGGTAATTAGCCAGTCGTCCAGATAAGGGTATGCAGGGACTAACTTTGTGTGTCATTGTTTGGGAGGGGTGGAACCTCTCCCAGACGAGGTTCTGCCTCTTCCTCGAGATCTTTTATTTCCTCTTTGAAACCTAGACGATGGGCCCCAAGTTGAAGACTGTCTGCCCTGAGTTTATCGGGAAGAAAGTTGTGAACCCAGACCCTGAAACCTTTGAAAGTTTGAGGGGCCCCGTTTTACATAGGGCTTGCTTATTAACTGGCCAAGGGATTTAAGAGCGTCATACTCCTCCTTTGCGCTCGAGGGCGTCTGTGACAGCCTTACTGAAAAGTACATTAGGCTCCACTAGTATGTATAGGAGGGTGGCCTGAGTCTCTAGCTTAAATCCAGACTGTCTGAGCCAGGTGTGGTCCTTGATGAGCGTGCCTTCTGCAATGATGCGGCCTGCATGGTCTGCTGCAGCAAGATTATTTTTGACGATGCAGTTTGATACCTGCTTACCCTCTGCAATGGTGCTTAACAATTACGATTTTAGGGGTTCTGGAACCGCTTCAACCTGGTGTTCCAAGTCATCCCACTTGGGGCAGCCATAACTAGCCAGGAGTGTAGTGTTTGCGATTCTAGCTTGATATGCTGCTGAGGAGGCAACCTTCCTTCCGAAAGTATAGATTTTCTTGCTTTCTTTGTCAGGCGGGGCTTCAGCCGATGCCAAAGGAGTGCTATCACTCTTTCTGGTAGTGGTGACGACTAGTGAATCAGGTTTTAGCTGACCCCTAATATATAGAGGGTCTGTGGGGGCTGACCTGAATAATTGCTTGATTCTGGGGTTAACCGCCTTTGTGAGGTTAGGCGAAAGTAGGGACGCTGTATAAGTCTTGGTACAGACTGCAACAACGGGATAAACTGAGTGGCGGGCTTCCTATCTCCCAGAATGTCCTCCACAAGTCCTTGTCTACTTGTTCCTCTTGGGTGTCAATGATAAAGTGTTGGGCAGCCTTAAGCAGCAGTTAATTGCATTTTAGTTAGTTGTCTATGGGAGAATCTGCTACAGGCTGGGCTTGGTGGTCAGGCAACTGGATGGCATAGTCATCGTCTTCGCAGTATTGGGCCCGACTATATAGGTCCCCTTGAGAGCCGGGGTCTTGTGACCCCAAGAGATCCTCATTATAAATGTCCTGAGAGGGGTCTAGGTAGGCCTGTGAAGATTCACATGCAATGCATAGACCGACAGCTAGTGGTTGTCGCACAGAGTATCGCAGGACTTGTTATTGAAAAGGGACGTCGACTGGGCATGTTTGCAATAGTATCCCTGGTGTGACTTCTACTGTTCCCATGGTCCTTCGTGCATCGAGGTCCCTTAAATAGTTTTGTTTCTGACATGAGGGACCATGAAGCATTTGCGTGAGCATAAGAAATATCAAGTAGAAAAGGTAAAGATAAAACATCTATCCATCTTCAACTCCAGTAGGGGAAGAAGGGTGGGCGCATGTGAATCTTAGCAGATGCAAGCATCAGAAATACGATTACGGTGAGTAATGTATGCCTTCTGAGACTTGTGGATCTGCTTAGGTCACATGATTAGCGAGCAGTACCTAGAGAAGGAGGTGGGTTGTGTGAAGGTACAGTAAAAGCAGATGTTTTAATACGGCTTGTTCCTCCTGTGAATCTTCTTTAGAGTGTGTGTCGAGGCAGTAATGATGAGTAAAGGTATGAATTGAACTCCAAGTAGCAGCTTTGCAAATTGCATCTAAAGGAACATTTGCAATGAATGTGCCTCGAGTAGAGTGGGCTCTTGGTGTAAATGGTAATGTCTTTTTTGACAGTATCAAAGCTGGATGCATTTGACTATCCATCTTGAGATCACGTTTTTAGAGACATGATCTCAGTCTCTGCCAAATGCTATGTAAACAAAGTTTGTTTTCCTTAGTGGTTCAGTTTTGTTTAGGTAGTACATGACCATCCACCTTAGATCCAGAGTATTGAGGCTTTTTTCTGCTGAATTTGTAGGATGTTGAAAAAAGGTAGGAGGTTCAATAGATTAACACAGAACTTCGATATGAACTTAAGTGAAAACCTAGGATGTGTTCTAAGAACAACCTTCTCTTTGTGAATGATCATGAATGGATCTTGGACTGAGTGTGCTTGCAGTTCACTGACTCGTCTTACAGAAGTGCTAGCCACTACAAAAGCAGTCTTGTAAGTTAAATGCTTTAGACTGGCTTTATGCACTGGTTCAAAAGGTGGACCCATGAGCGAGTACAACATTGTGGTCCCAAACAGGCGGTGGAGTTTAAATGATATAGTCTTAACTCCCTCTATAAAAGCCTTGATGACTGGAACTGAGATGTAGTGTAATCAGACAGTGCTGAGAATTAAAGACTATACCCGAGTCTAGAAGAAAGATTATATTTTACTATATGTGAGCGAGTGCAGTCAATTGGATTGAGGTTTGGTGTCTTGGACCAAATGACAAATCTTTTCCACTTGTTAAAACAACTGTGTCTTGTGTTAGGCTTCTGTGCGTCTTTTAGCATGTCCATAAACCTTTGTGGAAGGTTTAAATGTCCAAACTCTGACTTCAGGAGACAACATTGCTAGTTTGAATAGGTGTGGAAACCATGGTTGTTGCGCCCACATTGGAGCGATCAGGATTATAGCGACTTGTTCCTGGTGCATTTCGTGCACTATTTTGTTGAGGAGTGGTGTTGGTGGAAAAACAAGCACATTTCCTCGACCAACTCATCCACAGGGCATTCCCCTTGGATTCTGGTTGGGTAATCCTGGATGTGAAGTCTGGGCATTGGGCGTTTGCTCTGTTGCAAATAAGACAAGAGGTGGATGTCCCCATTGGGTAAAGATATTGTCCCCATTGGGTAAAGATATCGTTTAAGATATCTCTGAATTTGCCACTCGTATTCTGCCGGTAGCTGTAGACTTCTGCTTAGAGTGTCTGCTTGTGAATGGTGATCCCCTGGAACGTGTTGTGACAATAGGTACATTTTTAGTATAATATACCATTTCCAGATCTTTTCGGCTAACCTGGACAGACTTATGGAATGTGTCCACCCCGGCAGAACATGGCAGTGGTACGGTCTGTTATTATTAGAACCATCTGCGCTTCTAAGTGTTTAAGTGTTGCTGGAATGCTTGTAGGGCTTTGAGGACTGCTAGTAGTTTTTTTTGCTGTTTGTGTCCACATGCCGTGTGCATTATGATGAAGGTAATGAGCTCCCCATCCAGAGAGTTGGGTGTCTGCTATGAGAGTGGCCCGAGTTGGTGGGTTATGAAACGGTTTCCCTTTTAACAGGTTCTCCTCTGCCCAAAAGCGTAGAGCTTGTTTTAAGGTTTGCGAAACAACCTCTAGATCGTCCCACTGACGGCTTGCCTGAGACCAGTCACGGGTGTGGAAGAACAAGTTACTTACCAACAGGTAACGTCCTTTCGACTGGATGTTCCTCCAAAGCATTGCTCTTCTTTGACATGTAAATTCCAGCTGGCGGAGTGTTTGCCGAGTGTTTGGCAAAGGTGAAGGTGAAGCTCTTACCTGTTCCCTGGAAAAGAAGGAAGCTATCCTGGTTGGAATCTGTTTCTGTTTCTACCACTGGAAACCATAAAAACCACTCAGACATGGAGCGTCGCAGAGTGTTTGAAGAGTGTCCGCCTATGTGCGAGCTAATGGACTCTGAAACATCCGGAGCAATGAACTCACGAACCCGGAGTAAGGTACATGCTTTGGATTCTGTTGACAAGCAGACTTGTGCTTCATCACATATTTCACCTGCCCCAAAGACTGCCTTAAAGATTGCCATAAAGCCAAACACAAATATAGTCTGTGAATTGGACATAACTCGCTGTCTCCAATTGCAGCGAAAAACTGTTCCTCACCCAGGATTGATGTCTGCCTCTCGCCGGGGGGGGGTCGATGGCATGCTGCGAGGAGGTGCTTCTTGGCTCCTGTGGCTCTTGCGGCTTTGCCTGTGTGGGCGTGAGCGCGTTGCCCGGCCTGCTTGTGGGTGAGCGCGTTGAGGGCGCTGCGGGCGGGGTGACTGATGTGGCCGCGCTTGCAGCGCCGTTGCTATGTGTGCCTGGATGCTCTCCCCTCACGGCGTGTCGCGGGGGATTGAGAGTGCGCACTGTGAGGAGGGAGCAGCGGCTGGGACCCTCTGCTGCGGGCTGGCATGTGGTCCGCTTCCTGGTGTGGGTGGGGACCAAGGCGTGAGCGAGCTGGTGCTTCCCCTGGCCGACACAGACGCGGAGAGCGTGGGCGGTTCTCTGTTGTCCTGTGCCGTGGTTGGCGAGCGCCCTACGGCCGAAATGCAGGGGACGATGGGAGGAATTAGCAAGGCGAATACCATGCCTCAGTCTACACACTCTCAAACCTGTATGTACGCCCATATTCAAACCCCCAAATATGCCAACACCAGACATACACAAGGAAAGTATAAATATGAAATCATTAAAAAATGACAGTGTGAAAACCAAAAATGCTATCATACAAGCCTGGTATGCGACCGAAAGGCACAGAGATATTTGGGATACACAGCCAGATGAAACAAGCAAAAAAACAGTGCCACTCTAGTTCCGAAATCGGAACACTGAGGTGGCATTTTAATTGAAAACCAATGCAAACTGAAGCAACTAAACCTATAAATACTGGCAAATCCAAAATATGTAACAATATGCAAGAAAGTACAACTTTAAAAACAGTGCTAGATGGCAAAAGCATTCTTACAAATGTAAATTCTACATCATGTAAAAGATGATGACCTCTTAAACACAGCTGAGATGATTGAAGCACAAAAAACAAATTCAGCCTCAGAAAAATCGAATACTACGGTCGAAATAGTGGAAATAATTCCAAATGAAGTATTTCAAGAACAAAGCCTGCCAAAGCAAAATGCGGCAGATGCCCAAAATGAATCATGGGCTCCTAAACGCCCACGGATACATTCACCTATACAGGGCATTTAAAAAAAACATACAGTGTGAACTCCCTGATCCTATAGAACCAAATGTATCGCCAGCCAAAGTAGCAAACAAAAATAGCGCTGAGCATGAAACTCAAAGGCCAAGAGCAGCTGAAGAGGGAGAAATAAATAGAAATCGTGCACTGGAAATAAAAGTATTACAAGAACAAATTAAAAACTTTCTACCACATACAAACACCCGTTCAAAGGAGACAATGCCATCAGAGGAAAACACTGCCTCCTCATCAGAGTATAGCTCAAATGAGAGCAACAGAAATAAAGGAATCAATTCACAAAGACATAAAAACTTCACATTTAACAGAACTACAAAGAAAGCGAAGTGGCTCAAAGAGGCGCAGGAATCCATCGCTTCCTCAGTAGCAATAACCATGGCTCCTTTTCTAAAATTGTATGAAAATCTAAACGAAAATCAACGAGACCAAACAACGATGATTGCACTAATGAACAGTAAAATGATTTATGTGGAATCAGTCATGGAGGCAATTAAAGAAAAGCGAAGCTGGGAAAAAGAAATGGACGGAGTTATCCTAAAAACATTGATAGACTTACAAGATGCAAAATCTGACTAACACCTATTTCTAGAAGGGATTCGAGAAATTGTTATGACTTTATCATCACAAAGAAAAGGCGCCGAAAATATGGAGATGAGAAGTGCAACAACCATCGGCATGCCAGCAAGCGAGTCTGATATTATTCAACCTACTGAATGCGAAGACCAAAGACATACCACTGGCCACATTTAGCCTGTAAACGACGCCGACAATTACCCAAAAGGCAACGTCGCCCGAAAATGAAAACAGCAACAAATTTTATGTGAGATTTCTGACAAATCTGTAAGATCTACAGATAAAGTTGTTACAAATGCCTTCTCCATATTCGATCCAAACGCAACCAAAAAGGCAGAGGAAACAGTCAACAAACCCACAAAAGAAAAATCTAAAAAGCGTCTGCAAAACAAAAAATGTAAAAAATAAAGAACAAAAAAGATCTGTGGCTCTAGGAGTTTGCTGAGAAATTTAAAATTCACAGCTGAAGACCAAATACCAAGCACTTCTGCCATGCTACCATCTTGCAGTAAACCACCAGAGACTTTAGCCCACCCGGTAATAAGAAAGACCTTGACTGTATCTGTGTCTTCTGATGACTGTAATTTATATGATAAGGACATCAAAGTTAAAAATGTTTGAATCACTGAAGGAATTTAAATTACCTTTTTATAGCTACCTTAGATTGTCATCTGAGCTAGCAAAGCACTATAGACACATATAGTGAATTATCTAGTTTTGTTTGTTCAGATCATCACAATTGGCACTCTGAGTACTCTCCACCTGGGATGACTGTTTTCCGTCCACATGTCCATTGCCATCTCTTATGTATTTTATGAGCATCTGCCTCTTAGTTCTCCATACCCACATTTAAGTTTAGATTTCTCTCAGAATATGTCTGAGGATCTCATTCTGTAATTTGTCTCTACTTGGAGAGACATTTCGTCCCTGAGAGAATATTTGAACCACCCATTTATATGGCTCATTTTCCCTTGATACCACCACCGGTAATGTTTCGTAAGTTAGCTTATTACTATCAATTAACATTCATGTATTACATAGACTGAGGCATAGTAATGTGCTCTATGTCACCAATACACAAGTTTACCTTTTTACACCTGCAATATGGAGGACGCACGACTTTTGCGTGCATAGTCTTCTTTCTATCGCTAGCAACACGCAGCACATTTCCATGACAGCAGTGGAAGACGCCGACCATCAGAGAGACCCCACTAACAGCAGTACACAGGACTACATGTATGCGCGTGCCTATATTCTCTTTAGCACTCTTTAGGGGCTTTCTACAAAGTACGTGATCTTGAGTAGATCTTACTATTTTTCTTTTAGTTTCCGATACCTGGAGGCACGTATCCTCGTGTCGGTTCTGCAATCTGTATCATTTACAGAGTCAACACAGCATTTGCTGCCTTAATGTTTAAATGGCATATTGACAACATGGACAGGTAACTCCTGAACCATGATCTGGGAATAGACACAAAGATAGATTTCAGCCCATTTATCACTTGTATTTTCTCTTTTCTTCTTTTTATTTTTTCTAATCTAGACATAGATGGAGCGAACTGGTATTGCTACCCATGACCATCCTTAGGCTGAAGATTAAAATGGTACATTACATCTCCACACAGGGATTAGGCGATCACCATCCTCATTAATTACTGCTGAATGCACGTACCAAAGGTACATTATGTTGGAATAGCGAGTATCTAAGCTGCATGCCTCTTTCGTTATATGTTCATTTTTAATGCTCTGTTTTCCCTAGGGGTGCTTCCTACCTCTGATTTGGATGTCTACGGATTACCATTTCTGAAACTATTGGACAGTTCCTTGATGCTCAACGGTTCTTTCGTTGCATCTTCAATATCTTTTACCTGAATCGTGTATACGATCGGACATCCTTGATAGTAATTATTCATATTACTTTAATTTTTTACTAGGCCCTGAATCGTTTATAGCCACTAGGCGAAGACACACTGGACGAATCACGGTCAACTCAGTTAGAAGGGGACTACCCATGAGAGCCATTGGTTCTTAACACCTACATAGGGTAGGAAGCATTTGAATAATGGAACCTCATTGTATACATTAATCATTAAAAATGATTTACTTTGGTAACTAACAGTAAAAGAAAAGTAAACCTGATTATTGATCATGTCATTTTAACAAAATAATGTAATAGTTTGATTTACATGTTCACTATGCAGAAGAGGTTTTTCTGTGCTTGTAAAAATTCAATCCTTGAATTATTTGGTTTTGAATCATTGTTTTCTCTTTAACTAAAGAGTCCGTTTTTGGCCAGAAGAAGAGGAAAACATCTTCGAAACGCATCGCCAATCCAATCGGACTCCATCATCCTTTAATTCTTTGATGTTTGTTATTGATGGCATATTGTTTCTTCTTTTGTAAACAAAATTCCTCTTGAATCACATTATCCTTATAAAATATTTCTGCTTTTCAATATCTTTGTTTGCCTAACTTTTGTTATCAATATACATTTACTCTGTTTTGTGTCTGAAGAACAGTATTGGGTTTTTCCCAAATGATTAAAAGTGTGCAGGGGACGGGAGGATTCCAAGGCTGAATCTTCTTTCCCTTTGTTATCTAGTATATATGATGGCAGCCTACAGGAACTCCTAGACTGCTCAGTCTATGAAACCGAAAACTCGCAAGAAAATTAAACTCAAGAAAGGATGACTATTGATTTTAATATATACGAATCCAAGGAAGTATGTATAAATCCTAAGGCAAATAAAGAAAGTGAAGAAAACTTCCTAACCCTAAGTGAAAAACTGCAAAAATGCACGGCCAAATATACAGAAACGAGCAAAGAACCCAATGAAGCTCCCATGTCTAAAGAGTTGTCACCCAAAAATAATAATCTTCTTCTTCTTCTCAATTATCGGAGGCATGGGCGGACCCACGCAGGCGCTTCCCCATCGTAAAGAATGATGTGCACCAGACCCACCAATCAATACTTCGCACACATAATCTCACAACTCCTCCCACGGCCCTGTCTGCCTCACAAAATCCAACATACTGTCCATCAAAAAAATACAGGAAATGAGACAAGGACCCTAATTGAAAGACAAGGGAACTCAAGAGAAATCGGACAAAATAGTAAATGGACTAAACCAAAACTAAAGCCACCGATAAATACGGTTGTGGTACTTGAGAAAATGTCAAGAAATTCGGATGGGCTAACATTAAACAGATCAGCCATCATGAAGATATTACAATACATTCCTCAACTAAAAACTATAAAATCGGAGGAAATTTTGTCTGCAAGTTTCCCCGTTGAAGCACGTGTTGACCTAGTTGAAATCGTGACAAACTGTTATACTTGCTTCTATTATGTTAGAAGCTCATGAAAACTTCAGATTATTAGGCTTTAAGATCACAAAACTAGTACACAACCAAATTGCTGAGTATGAGACTTGGGCTGGTGGAAATAGCAAAATTTAGCAAATTAACAAAGAAATTGCCAAAGATGGCGGAGCACAAGATAAAGTAAGAACTGAGACTGTGAAGCCTAAACAGAGAGAACTCTGAAAATGATAGGAGCCAATTTTGTAGTAACAGCAAATCAGTAAGGCAAATTACAGAATCGCCGCAATTGCAATCGAAATAAGATGAAACTGGAGAATTAAAACAAAGCTTTGAAAAGGAACACTTAAACAAAATAAAAATAACTATGAAAAGAAATCAAAACACAGTCCAATCAAATAATGCAACTCAAACACCAAAAGACGATCCTAAGTATTGGAATTGGCTAGCCGGCACTCTTGCCATGAAACCAAAATTGTAGCCACCCAAAGAAATCCAAGAAGATCAATAGAAAATAGGAAGCTGGAATACCAGAGGATTCCGTCATCTTTTGAATGAGTTCAATTCAATTCTAAATAATCTTGAAATAATATGTATACAAGAATCATGGCTAAAAATTGCACCTATTAAGGATGGATACACAGTGCTATGTAATCCAGCGAAAGGAGGCTTGACTGGAAGACCCTTTGCAGGCCTATTAACCTTAATTAAAAATGGATCAAGAATAACGGTGATTGAATCTACCAATATAAATCCGTACATACAGATATCATTAGTGCAATTTCAGGCTGAATTACCGAGGCCTACGCAAACCTTATTAATATTGAATGTATTCTGGAATCCCGTGAAAAATGAAAGCGAGCAATTTATAGATCTAGCTATGGAATATTTGGACTGTAAAAGAGAAGTGTACCCAGATGAACAAGTTACTTTCTTACCTGGTAACGTTCTTTCGATGGGATGGTCCGACGACGTATTCCATATCTATGACATGTAATCACCACAGCTGTGCTGCTTTGGAAACTTTTATCGGCGTCTGCGTCCTGCGTCGATGACGTCGATGCGTCGTCGAGGACCTCGTCCGACATCATCCGATGTGATAAGTAGGACGCACGATGCCCGTAGCCTCAGTTGTAGTTTTTTCCCCCAGAACGTGCGACATTAGTCAACTGCCAGTCAGACACAAAGCCTTGCGGAACGTAAGCTGCAATCGCAAAAGAAATTCTGCAGCGGGGAAGGCTGGGCGGGAGCGATATGGAATACGTCGTTGGACGATCCCATCGAAAGAACGTTACCAGGTAAGAAAGTAACTTGTTCTTCGAGGGGATTGGGTCCTCCGACGTATTCCATATCTATGACAGACTCCCAAAGCAGTACCAGAGCAAGGAGGAGGGAAAGAATTTAGAATCAAAATTTAGAATAGCCAATCAAATAGCAGAGCAAAGGACCGCCTTGCCAAAGGCCAGATCCCGTGCTCGGATGGAATCAACGGAATAGTGACGTACAAATGTATGTACTGAAGCCCAGGTGGCTGCATCACAGATGTTGCGAATAGGAACACCCCTCTGCAGGGCAGTAGATGCAGCCATACCCCTGGTAGAATGGGCCTGCAAGCCAGCCGGTGGGTCCTTACCCGCCAAGCGGTAGCACTCTGAGATGGCCAAAACAATCCAGCGAGAGACAGTCTGTTTCGTCACAGCTTGCCCTAAACGCTTTCCAGCGTAACCAATAAAGAGTTGATCGTCCACTCTGACCCGGGACATGCGTGAAACATAAAAGCTCAAAGCTCTCCTAGGATCAAGCCTATGGAGCCTCTCCTCTTCCTTACCAGGATGCGGAGGAGGATAGAATGCCGGAAGAACAACCTTCTGGGCCAAATGAAATTCCGTCACTACCTTCGGAAGAAAAGAAGGACGAACTCCAAGGACAACCCTGTCCTTGTGAAAAACAGTGAAGGGTGGCTTAACTGAAAGTGCCTGTAACTCACTCACTCTGCAAGCGGAAGTAACTGCAACTAACACAGTTTTCAGAGTTAACAGCCTCAAAGGGCAAGAATGTAAAGGCTCAAACGGAGCACCCATAAGAAACTTAAGAACAAGGTTTAAATCCCAACCGGGCACCAGGAAAGGTTACGGAGGGAACACATTAGTGAGCCCTTTCAGAAACTGTGAAATTAAAGGGATTTTAAAATAAGAACACTCTTCAGACGAGCGCTTAAAGATGGATAGCGCTGCCAGGTAACCTTTAATGGTACCCACTTGCAAGCCCCTGTGGGCCAAAGAAAGTAAAAAGGACGGAACCAAGGGGATGTCACATGCAAAAGGAACCACATTCTGAACTCTGCACCAGTCGCAGAATTTACGCCAACGGCAACGGTACAGAGACTTTGTTGCTGGCCTTCGGGCCGAAAGCAACACCTCCATCACGTCTTCAGGGAGGTCCCAATCCCTATACCTCAACCTTTCAGAAGCCAAGCGTGAAGGTTGAGGGATCTGACCTCTGGATGGAGAACCTGACCCCCCTCCCGTGAGAGCAGATCGTCTCGCTAGGGAAGACGACGCGGAGGGCAGATGGACAAGTCGAGAAGGTCCAGGTACCACGTCCTCCGAGCCCACGCCGGAGCAATGAGGATCATCCGGGAACCGAACTTCCGTAACCTCCGCAGCACTTGCGGGATGACGGGGACTGGAGGAAACGCGTACAGCAGCGGGAATGACCACTCCACCACGAACGCGTCTCCTAAGGCTTCTTTTGGAGGAAATTCCCGCGAGCAAAACCTTTCGCACTTCCGGTTGACACTGGAGGCGAAGAGATCCACTTGAGGGGTCCCCCACAGGGCGAAGATCTCCAGGAGAATCTCCTGAGCCAACTCCCACTCGTGAGAGATCGTGCTCTGCCTGCTCAGAGCGTCCGCCGTCACGTTTTCGTCTCCGGCCAGATGAACTGCCGAGATCGAAACTTCCTGCTGGATGGCCCAGAACTCGAGCTGCATCGCCTCCCTGCACAGAGGAAGTGACCCTGCCCTCCCCTTTTTGTTGAGGTAGTGCATGGCCACTGTGTTGTCCGTCAGGATCAGGACACTTTTTCCTCGCACAGTCGGCAGAAAAGCCTTCAGGGCTAGCCTGACGGCCCTCAGCTCCAACAGATTGATATGGAGTCTGGACTCCGACGGAGACCAACGACCGCTGACTGTCAGCCCGTTGGCATGAGCTCCCCAACCCGTGAGGGATGCATCCGTCACGATCGTCACCTCCGGCCAGGGAAGCCAAAATGGAGCCCCCTTCATCAAGTTGCCTTCGACGGCCCACCACAGAAGGTCCTGGGCGACCGAGGGCGGCACCTGAACCGGGTCCGACATCCTGCCGGAGGACTGCGACCGTTGCGTCTTGAGCGCCCACTGCAAAGACCTCATCTGCAGGCGAGCCTCTGGCACCAGAAGAATGCAGGATGCCATGAGGCCGAGCAACCTCAAGAACTCGAACGCTGGGAGCGTCTGGGCATGCTGAAACTTGTGCACCATCTGCTGAATGTGAAGAGCCCTCACCTGGGGAGGAAAACACTGCCCCAGGGAAGTGTCGAGCACTGCTCCGATGTACTGGAGCCGCTCTGTCGGCGTCAAATGGGACTTCTTTAAATTGAGGGAGAAGCCCAGCCTGTGAAGGGAGTGGCAGGTGACGGACAGATGATCCAGGACTTGCTCGGGAGAGCTCCCCCTGATCAACCAATCGTCCAGGTAGGGGTAGACGTGAATCCCCCCTTGCCTGAGATGCGCTGCCACCACCACCATGAGCTTGGTGAAAACCCTCAGGGCGGAGGTCAATCCGAACGGCAGGACCCGAAACTGAAAGTGCGAGTCGCCAACCGCGAACCTCAGGTACTTCTTGTGCTTGGGATGGATCGGCACATGGAAGTAAGCATCCTTGAGGTCGAGTGACACCAACCAGTCCTGAAGCTGAAGGGCCTGGAGGACTTGAGAGAGAGTAACCATCTTGAACTTGTCCTTCCTGAGGAGTTTGTTCAAACCGCGCAAGTCCATGATGGGTCTCAATCCCCCGTCTTTCTTCGAAATCAAAAAATAAGGGGAATACCATCCCTTGTTCCTCTCCGCTACAGGCACCAGTTCTATGGCGCCTTTCTCCAGCAGGGCTTGAATTTCCTGCGCAAGGAGCGGATCCGGACTCTGCAAAGAGAGGTTCCCCGGTGGATTGTCGCGAGGCCTGTGCCGAAAGGGAAGACAGTAGCCGTGGGTTATGATCTCCAGAACCCACACATCTGAAGTAATGGCTTGCCACTCTACAAGATGCTGCGCCAGCCTTCCCCCAACCGGCGAACCATGGGACATGGCCTCATGACTGAATGGGAGCGGCTGCGGCGTTACCTGAGGGCAAAGAGGCAACTGCCCGAGTGGCCTTGGCACCACGAGTACCCTGTCGTCCACCTCTGGTACCCCTGCGTTGGCCTCTGACTGCCAGCTCCTCTCGCTTTACTGAAGGACGAGTAATAGCGAAAGGAACCACCCCTCCACTGCTGTCCCCTAGGACGAAAAGGCGGAGGCTGGCGAACTGCAGCGCCCAACGACTTCGCTGCAGCTTTCGAGGTCTGCAACCTCTCAAAGCTCTCGTCAGCCTTGCTGCCAAAAAGGTGTTCACCGTCAAAGGGCATGTTGAGGAGCCGAGACTGCACATCAGGAGCAAACCCCGACTTCCGCAACCACGCAAACCTGCGTATCACGGTGCTTGCCGCCATGGACCTACTGACTCATTCAGCTAAATCCAAACCCGACTGAACGGACTCACACATGGCATCCTTACCATCCTGGACCATAGCAAGGAAACCATCCCGTTCGTCCCCTTCGGGAATATGTTCAGCCGCTAACGCAACACAGTTCCACACAGTGTGTGTGAAACGAGACAAGGCACAAATGGAGTTGGCCGCCTGAAGCGCCGTACCACCAGAAAAAACACTTTCTTCGCCCAGCCATTAAAACGTTTGTCGTCCCTATCAGGAGGGATGGTAGGGTACGACGCCTGCTTTGCCGGGGCCGTGGCCGCCTGCACCACCAAACTCTCCGGAGTAGGGTGCCTGGTCAAGTAGCAGGGGTCGCTACTGGCTGGACGGTATTTTCGCAACAAGGATCTGCCCACCGCCGGGAGACTCTCCGGAGCAGTCCAAGCCGCCACCACCCTTCTCTGTAAAGCCATATGGAACGGCAGTACCGGATCAGTTGGGGGACCAACATCAAGGATGTCCGTCAGATCATCCTGCACAAACTCCCCTGGGGGAGCAGACCATCCCAAGTACTCAGAAACCCTAGCCATAAGGCGCCGGTACGAGGAATCGGCATGAGAGCCAGGCTCAGGCCTACCAAACTCCACCTCCGGAGAGGTGTCCAGTCCACTGGCATCATGCAGTGACTGTCTCAAATCGTCAAACTCACTATGGCCCGAGACAATGTCATCTGCAACCTGACTAGGAACCAGGCCATCAGAATCCTCATCCGCCTCTGAAATATAGTCCAGGTGGCGAAAAGAAGGCACCCGAGAGTGCTTGCTCTTAACCAGAGCCTTCCTACGGGGTACTCCCGTGCCACGGGGTACCTCCGACACGAAAGGCGTCGATGGCGTCGAGCGAATCGGCGCCGGCGTCGAGAGGATCGGCGTTGACGTCGATGAAATCCAGCATCGGCGGCGTCGACACAGCCCTCGAGGCCGAAGCCCCGAACGTGTCCCTCGACGGCTTCGACGACTTCCTCGGAGCCTCGAGAAAGCCTGTCGACGCCCTCGACGACTCAGACGTCGATGTCTTCCTCGAAGACCTCACAGGTGAACGAGGACCGGGACCTGGAACGGGTACGGCGAGAACGAGTCCCCTTGTCCGAACGGGACCTCTCCCGTGACTCGTGCCGACCACTCTTGCGAGCGGTGTCTCTCGACCTCACACGACCGACCCCACTCGGGGGCACGGACGGCTGAGTACCCTGCGACTCAAGAATCGCCAGCATCTTCTTCCCAAAGGAAGCCCATTCCTCTGGCGTCGCACGGCTGGAGGGGTAAGCGACACGCCGGGTAGAGCCCTCCGAAGAGGACCTGGAAGACGACCGGTGACGGCGCTTCCGAGAATGCCTCGAAGAGGCTGAGGAGTGGCGAGACCGACTCCTAGAAGGAGACCCACGAGACTTCCGACGATGACACAGAGAGTCACCCCTCGAATCATCCGTCGAAAGCCCCGCAGACTTCGACTTCCGGGGCTTGGACACCCGACCTACCGACAACTTCTTCTTACGTTCGCGTAAGGCTTTGGACGTGAGCGACTGGCAGTCGATACAGTCATCCGTGTCGTGGGCCTCCCCGAGGCACCAGAGGCAGGCGTCGTGCGAGTCCGTCACCGACATCTTGGACCCACACTCCCCGCACTTCTTGAAACCCGGACGCGGGGTCGAAGACGAAGTAGACATCTTCAGAAGGATTTTCACAAACGAACAGGTTCGAAGAACCGAGAAGAACAGAACTCCAAAGAGTCAAGGCGTTTAAACCGAGAAACACGAAGCAACACGTTCACGGAAAAAACGGAACTGAGGCTATGGGCGTCGTGCGTCCTACTTATCACATCGGATGACGTCGGAGGAGGTCCTCGACGACGGCGCATCGACGTCATCGACGCAGGACGCAGACGCCGAAAAGTTTCCGAAGCAGCACAGCTGTGGTGATTACATGTCATAGATATGGAATATGTCGGAGGACCCAATCCCCTCGAAATAAAACTACTAATCTTAAAAGCATGTTCATCAAGAGCTCCAGGGCCAGACGGCTTATCAAATGCGGTGCTAAAAAAAGACCCAGAAAAATGGGCTCTCTTTTGTGAAAGGCTGTTCAAGAGAATTACCAAGCTGGGACAAATCCCAAAATCATGGAAGCCGGCCATTGTTGTTCCTATTTTTAAAAAAGGAAACCAAAAAATTTCCGACCGATCGCACTGCTGGACTGTGTTGGAAAGATTTCTGCTACACTCCTGTTAATACGATTAAAAAAGTGGATCAAAGAAACAAACGTATATGACAAATGCCAGTCAGGCTTTGTTGAAAATGTAGGGTGTCGCTTAAATCTCCTGATACTAGGTTTGATGAAAAAAGAGCATTTACAAACAAAAACTGTACACAGCAGGCATTGACTTGCGCCAAGCTTTTGATAGCGTAAACAGAAAACATCTTTGGGAAAAATTAACCACAAAAAGGATGACCTACAGATCTTAAAGCAATAAAGGAACCGTACGATAACACCTCTATAAGAGTCAAACTAGATCAAGGCGGTAACCTATTAAAAGAAATCCAAACGATGAAAGGCCTGAAACAAGGCTGCCCACTAGCCGCTACTCCGTTTGGCTTTTACATCGAAGATCTGCAATGTTCTTTGGATAACAGTAGAACCTTTCCACCAAGATTAAATGGTAGACCGGTTAACCATTTATAATATGCAGACGACCTGATTATATTAGACCACACACAAGTTGGTCTGCAAAGAGCTTTAAATCTGGTTGAAAAATATATAGAAAAAAAGGATTTAGAAATAAATGCAAAAAAGACAAATATTGATATTTGGTGACAAAAGATGGAAAAAAGGCAAGAACGATAAATGGTCTGAAGAAGATGCAAATAAAGCCATGTAGCAAAATTAGATACTTGGGCATCCAACTAAATGGGACAAAAAATGAAGAGCCTTGGAAAAGGATGCTAAAGATGAAAACAAAACAATTAATTGCACAAGCGAACATCATCAACAAAAGAGTTGGGAAATGTTCACTCCGACCTGTAATAACATTCTACAGACTTAAAGTAATGCCAACACTAACACATGGAGGTGAAACTTGCATGAATATCCCAGAGCATTTCTGGAATGCTTTGGAAGGGCTATTCTGGAAAAATATCCTACCGATACCGAAAGCTACACCAATGACGGTAATTCGCCACGAACTCGGCCTGACTGCTCTACATGTATACATTACCTATAATAAGCTGATGTTATATAGAAAAACAATGAGCAATTTGATGCCATTCCAATTTGAAATATTCTGTGAAAACAAGAACTTTACAGAAAAGGCAGTGGAAGAATGGAAAAGAAAAAATGAACGAATTTTGGAACTTACGGGCCTAGAGAAAAACTCTGGCAGAAAACCCAAAACTCGTTAAAAGAATGTTATGGGCAGAGGGCTGGTCCAATACTGAAAAAAAAGCATTATCGAAAACTCACACTCCTAAAAACAAATTGCGGTGTGATGTCCATTATACCAGATTATTTGAGAAAATTTCCAAACCACAAGCAAAGAGATCTATTACGTATTAGACTGAACGTTCTCCAAAACAAAACAACGAAGGCAAGATACACCAAAGAAAACATATGCACAAAGTGCAGATTATGTAAACGAAATGAAGAATCTCAAAGCCATTTGGTGCTATTTTGCACAAAACAAAAATCCGAAATCTGTACTTAAAAAGCAATATTGTAGATCTATGTGGCCTAGACTCTGAGAAATGGTGGAGTATAATATATGACTGTCGAACACCAAGAATAAACTTTGTAACAGTCAAATTTCTAGAACAAACCTTCAAAATGCTAGACCAGTATAGCAAAGATGATGCAGAGTAAAAACCTAAATTGGCATAGCTAAAAAAATCTAATGTTTTCATTTCCTGTTTTGTTTTTAATATATTAAGCAATGCTTACCAAAATTGAGGCTTCTTTTATGCTAAATTCATGTTGTATGTTGTTTTGTTTTCTTCTTTCTTCCATGTATGATCTCTTTGTAAAATTTGTGAAAGGTTTGTAATAAACCAGATACACTTACTAAAAAAAAAAAGAAGTCCAGCTTCGGAAAACTTTTCTCGGCAGAGAGCACCCTGCATCGAATCGATGTCCCTCGAAGGCCTCCGTCGAGGGGGACGTCATCGGATGTTATATGTCCTGGGGCCCCTCGTCGTCAACTCCCTGGACGGTATCCCTCTCGTCGCCCCTTTCGTAGGGTGAATCTCCGGCATTACCCTTGTCACTGCCCTCCTGGACGGTGTGGATGGAGATTATCACATCCTTTGACACTGCCCCCTTTTTTCGGGTCCAGAGGGATCGGTCTCGGGCTGAGGTCCGGCATCCTCTTCTCTGGGGTCTTTGCAACAGGCATGCTTGAAGCCTCCCTCCTGGGAGGAAGGGATATCCTGGCTGTCGCCAGGGCACCCCACGGGTCCATCCTTACGGCCTTCGAAAGCGACACCACCACCACCACCACCACAAGGGAGGGCATCGGCTTCGCATGGTGCACCTGGGCCTTCAAAGAAAGGACGGTCCCCGGTTTGGCCTTATCCGCCCTGGCCATGTTGGACGCCTTGTTCTGCATGGCCTTCTTCTTCTGGACCTTGTCAGACCCCTTGTCCACCTGGGCCTTCTCGGTCGTGGGAGGGTCGGACACTGCACCCTGCCTGGCCTTCTCCTGCTTGGCCTTCTCCGGATTCTCTCTCAACTTCCCCGGGGTAGTTGACTTCCTCTTGGATGACGATCCAGAGTGGTGGCTGGAGAACAATGCTGATGGAGATGACCATCGTGCCCTAAACAGACTCGCAGTGCTTGGCCTTGTGTTGGGCCCCCACGGATGGGTCGCCCCCAAAGGACATAAAAGCCCGCTCAGATTTGCCGGCTCTGGGAGAGGCATGCCCCTGGGTGGCAACCGGGGTAGTGGCCTTGGACTGCAACCACACTTCCAAACGTTGGTGTTGATCCCTCAACGTGCACTTCAAGAAGCCACGGCAAAGCGCACAATCTTCCTACCTATGTGTCAGGTGCAAGCAATACAGGCACTGGGAATGCTTGTCCATGTACACATTCCGCAAACCGCAGTCGGAGCAGTGCTTTAAGAAGGAGGCGCCGCACTTCTCGTTCGACATGATCCACGCGTTGTAGGCCTGAAGAATCTTCTGGAAGCCTCCAAGAAGAACACTCCCTTGAGGGGCGCTGAAAAATCAGAAAACGTGTCCCTGTTAGTCGGATGGATGATCGAAAAATCGAGTTGAACTCTCAAAAGGAGAAAAATGCAGCAAAAGCTCAGAGCAAAGCACAAGGACTCCCAACACTTGAACGTGCAGTAAAAATCTGAAAATGTCTGCCAGGGGAGGGGCTTAGGGAGAGGGCAGTCAGTGATTGGTTTATGGGAGAAAGACCATTCAGAAACAAAAACTGATTTTTCTTTTACAGAGGATTCCTAGCCTGACGAATAGTTATGAGGATGTGAATCCATGCCAGACCCCATGCTGGAGAAACACGTATAGCAGTGGAAATTCCCAATCCACCACGAACGCGTCGCCCAGAGATACTCTTGGAGGAAATGACCTTTAGCAGTACCGCTTCCACTTCCGGTTGACCCCGGTTATGAACAGATCCACTTGAGGTGTTCCCCAAAGGGTGAAGATCTATGGAAGGACTTCCTGAGCCAACTCCCACTCGTGGGAGACAATGCTCTGCCTGCTCAGAGCGTCCGCCACCGTGTTCTCCTCCCCGGCCAGGTGAACTGCCGGCAGGGAGAATCCATCTTGAATAGCCCAATACCAAAGCTGCATTGGTGCTCTGCACAGTGGTAGTGACCCTAAGCCTCCTCTCATGTTGAGATAGTGCCTGGCTACCGTATTGTCTGTCATTATCAGGACATGTCTTCCCTGTACAGACGGCAGAAAAGCCTTCAGCGCTAGCCTGATTGCTCTCAGCTCCAAATGATTGATCTCTAGTTTGGACTCCAATGAGACCAACGACCACTGACAGTCAATTCGTTGGCGTGAGCTCCCCACCCCGTGAGTGAGGCATCCGTCACTACAGTTATCTCCGGCCATGGTTGCCAAAAGCGCTCTCCCTTCAGAATATTTTCCTTGCAGGCCCACCACAGAAGATCCTGTGAGACTGTTCGCAATCTGAAGCTGGTCCGACATCCATCTGGGGAACTCGGACCATTGCGTTCTGAGAGCCCATTGAAGGGACCTCATCCGCAAGCGGGCATCTGGTACCAGAAAAATGCAGGATGCCATGAGGTCGAGCACCCTCAAGAACTCAAAGGCCGCGAGACTGGGCATTCTGGAAATGTGTTACCACCTGGAGAAGGTTCAAGGCACAAATGGAGTTGGCCGACTTCAGCGCCATACTCCCTGCCGAAAATACCCTCCGCTTCCATCCATCTATGCGCTCATCGTCCCTATCAGGAGGGATGGTTGGGTACGTTGCCTGTTTCAAGGTAGCCGTAGCGGCCTGGACCACCAGACTCTCGTGGTGGGTTGTTGGGACAGGTAGTCTGGGTCGCTACTGGAAGGGCATTATTTTCTTGTAATAGATTTGTCCACCACCGGATTAGTCTCCGGGGTCTCCCAATTCATGGCCACCCTTTTTGGAAGAGCCACATGGAAAAGTAACAGGATCCGTAGGCGGACCATGGTCCGAAATGCCTGAGATCATCCTGATCAAAATGCACTGGATCTCTAGACCAGCCCAAATATTCAACAACTCAAGACATAAGATGCAGGTAGGAGGAGTCTGCATGGTCCCCGGGCTCTGGCTTGCCGAACTCCAGCTCAGCAGAGGTGTCAATACCACTAGCATTATGAAAAGTGTCAGAGATATTGCATTCTACTCTCCGCCAAACTGAGGCATTCAGGCACATTTGGGGTCCCATACTGGAGGCCAAAAGGGGAATCTCCCTCATCCGAATGCTCTTCCTCCTCAGAAATGGAAGGGACCTAAAAAAATATATATATATCCTTTTTGGGTAGAGGGGCAAAAATGTTCTCTGGTGTGGAACTCTGAGGCTTTGAAGCAGTTGAAAGCATTGACTTGGACTTAGCAACAGCCTTTTTCGGAGGCTCAATAGGCCCTGGGGGCTGAACAGACAAAATCCGTACAGCCGGCGTAGACTGTCTCAGTTCGACGGTTTCGGCATCGGTAGTGGCGTCGAAGACACAGAAGGCCTGACCGGGATCGAGGACCCGATGGGTAAGGGACAGCTGTGGCGCAGAGGGCTTCGACGACCTTGACCTTTCACCACGTCTCGAGCGATCCTTCGATACCTTGTCCAATCGAGGCCTCGAGGACCCTCGATGTGGAGCACGCCGTTTACTCTGGCTGGAGGGGTGCGAGCTTCCAGCTGAGACAGATCCTTGCCGGCTTCCACAAAAGGCGTGGACGGAGCCCTGCCCTGTTTGTATAGGATTTTAAGCATCTCCACACGGAAAGCTTCACACTCAGGTGGTGTCGACTTTTTGGACGGGCATTTTACCCTCTCGGGGGTGCCACCAGACGAAGATGAGGAAGGAGACTGGCGGTGCCTTCTCCTCAAGCGCTTCGACGAGGACGAAGAGTGGCGGGAATCACTCCAAGACCTTGAGCGTTCAGCCTTCTTCCGCCGAGGAGAGACGCCCGTCGACTCGTTGGTGGTAGGCCTAGCAGGTTGGACTTATAGGGTTTGGACACCTTGCCTACCGGAAGCTTCCCCTTTTATTCCTGCAAGGCCGGTCATGGATCAACACTTGGAGCATGAGTGTCTCGTGACCCTCACCCAGGCACCAGAGACGGACTCGATGCAAGTCCGTAATGGACATTTTGGAATTGCAGTCCTTGCATTTCTGAACCCGGATCGTGGGGTCATCGGAGTAGAAGACGAAGACATGTCAAACAGACAACAGCAAATAATTTTACAAGTACAAGGCACACAGAGTTTCTCATGAAGCAAACCCGTTTGCGGGAAAACAGAACTGAGGCCAACGGGCCCCACGCGTGCTACTTATAACATCCGATGACGTCACCTTTGACGGAAGCCTTCGAGCGACATCGACTACGCCATCCAAGCAGGGTGCCCTCTGCCGAGAAAAGTTTTCAGAAGCAGCCGAAGCTGGACATTACATGTCAAAGATGAGGAATAAGTTGGAGTACACAACCCATTCGAACAAGATGAATGCAGGAAGCCATCATCCGAAGCAGGCGCATTGCCTTGTGCACAGTTCTCTTAGGATCGGCTATGTAATGAGGTACCAGGAATAGCATGTTTTGTACTCTCTCGTTTGAGGAGAAAATTAGCTTTTGTGTTTTTATGATTGCTCCCAGGAATTGTTTTACTGGACAGGAGACAAGACTGCTTCTGCACGTTTATGGAGAACCCCAGATTGAACAACACATTGATTGTTGTCTGGATGTTGTCTTTGCAAATTTATGGCGTTTCCCCTGTTATGCCATTCATCTAGATAAGGGTACACTGAGATGGATTCCCTTTGCAGGTGTGCCACTACAACCACTAGTACTTTTGTGAACACCTTTGCTGCTGATAAGATGCCGAAGGGGAGTACCTTGAATTTGTAATGTAGGTCTGATATTTTTAAGTGCAGGTATTGCCTGTGCACCGGCAACATTGAAATATAAAAGCATACATATTTCATGTCCAATGTTACCAGGTAATACCCCTGTTTCAGGAGAGAAATCACATGTGTTGGCTGGACGCAGGTCTAGTACAGGGCACATAGTTAAATATTTCTACGGCACAAGGAATTACATTGAATAGATACCCTTGTTTACCTGGTGAGCTGGGCGAGCTCTATTGCGCATTTTAGGAGTATTGTCTTGATTTCTTCTAGAAGAATCTTCTTGCGTTGTGGCGACATCTTCTGGTGTTTGAGGATGAGGTTGGGGTTTTAGCAAAAATTTGCTGCAGTCTCCCCCTGCCACTGTTGATAACACCTACTGATCGGATGTGATCCCCTCCCATGCGTGGGTGAATTGGTAAATGCGTCCTCCGACTGATGTTGCATGGGAGGGAACCTGTACAGGGACGTCATTGTTTAGAGGCAGCAGGGGTAGATTGACCCAGCAGGAGGAAGATTGTCCCTGACTGCATCCCACTTAATGTGGATATCCCTGCCTACAAAAGGATTTTTGTGGATAAAATTCACCCGTTGTATAAACTGTTTGTTGGTAATCTGACCCAATGATTTCAAATGTCTCGTGTCCTTCCTTTGCACTTTAGCGCATCGACTACTTTTCCAAACAGAACATTAGGATCGATTGGCATGTTTAACAGGTTAGTCTGGGTTTCCAATTTGAAGCCTGACTGACGCAGCCATGAGTGTCTCTTTATAAGTGTCCCCTCTGCTATAATGCGTCCAGCATTGTCTGCTGCGGCTAGGTTAATTTTTAAGATGCAACTGGCAACCCGTTTGCCTTCTAAAATATTTTTCAATATTTGAGAATTTAAAGGTTCTGGACAGTGTTGATTTGTTGCTGTACATTGTCCCAGATGACAGTTGTAGTTGACCAATAGGGTTGTTTTATTGGCGAGTGCTAGGACAGTTTTTCTGAAGTCGAACTACGAGTTTAGCAAAACCATTCAACTGAGCCAGTACAAGACTCCACTCTTAGCATAAGGCTGTACTACCCGAGTATATGGTAGCGTAGACAGAGCAGCCATGCTTATCTTAGCAGGGAGAGAGGGCTATAGGAAAGTACACTGACCCTGTAGTACGCCAAGGATTCAATAGAAACTTACAACCAGAAGTATCATAGAAAACAAAAGTTTATTTTAAATACAAGTAGGCGAAGTTAAGTCTTGGGGTAAGTACTGGTCTGAGTCAAACACATTTATCAAAACACACCACAATGATTGACTGTACACAGACCAAAGCATAAAACCTTCATAATACCCAACAGTAATTCTAGAGAAGCCAACCTTTATCATACACATTTAGTATAAGCCAAACCCCTTCATGCTTAATAAAAACCATTAGTTACTTTTACATATTTTACAGTAAAACAAGGGTAATAGACCCTGTCAGTTATGCAGTGACTCAGCAAAGAAATCACATAATCAACCAACGCTGTTTACAGGATACTTTTCTGAATAGTGGCACACAGTTTCAAGGAACAGTATATACCTATAACTACTCTGAGGATAACAGTTATTCTAGGTAAGGCCGTTTTGGTGTAATATACAATTACAGCTGCTTTCAGCTCAGTGGAAAACAGTCCAAGATAAGCAGGAACTCTACACCAATTTAGGATTGCACCAGACAGCCCGAGGTCAGCTATGCCTATAGAACACTCTTCAAGAATGGCACACAGCTAATCTAGGCAGGTAAAATCTAATGTTGTAATATACCATTACAGTTGCTTTTCAGATCAGTGGAACAGATATTGCAGTAAGCAATAACTAACTTATTTTAGGATGGCACACAGCTAACTCAAGGTAAGTAAAACCGATATACTTTTTACAGGAGCCATCAGCAACTTAAAGTATAAACCTAAAACTGTTTTAGCATCTGTATATGACAGACCAGGGAAAGCAAACCAAAATGTTACACTTTATTAATGACTCAATTTTATTCTAGGTAGGTAAAACCTCAGGCAGACTTATTCTAAACAGATTAGGGGAAGCAAGACCTAGTTGAGAAACGTATATAGCTAATCTCTGAAAGAAATACTTTGTGAAGCCAACCGCATTACTTTTGGGAAAGAGGCATGACCAATTCACCGGTGAGTAGAATAACCTTACATGTACTTTTCAGAATGGCACAACACATCATTAGGCAAGATCTGATGCAGTAACTCCGTGGGAGACTACACAGTCTTGTCCTCTTGGTATTAGGTAACGCACCTATTGGTATAGGTCTGTACTACACAAGTTGGTAGTGTGACTGAGCAGCCATACTTATCTCAAGAGGGGTAAATGAGAGCTGTTGAATCGAAATCCACAAATACAAGTATCCAATTAACACTAGGTTTTCTAGTAAAATAATTATTTATTTAACTGTCAGTTTTAAATAAGCCTTCTTTGAAAAGTGCAATGTGCAACAAAAAAAAAATACACTTCAAATTATTTTCTCAGAATCAAGGCAAAGCAAGTAGATACTCTTTAGAGATGCTTCATACACACTTCCTACACCCTGAGGTGACTTCACTAACTAGGACAGTATTGGCATTTATAAATAACTTTTGCACTATGTAAAATTCTGAGGTAGGGAAGGAACACAAGCTGTTACACTTGTGAAAGTTAGAGCTGAGATCAACTCTAGAAGAACAAGTTACTCTCTTACCTGGTAACGTTCTTTCGATGGGATGGTCCGACAACGTATTCCATATCTACGACATGTAATCACCACAGCTGTGCTGCTTCAGAAAATCTTTGGCGTCTGCGCCCTGCGTTGATGACGTCGATACGCCGCCCTCGAGGACCTCCTCCGACGGCCGACGTCAATGGATGTCATAAGTATGACGCATGATGCCCGTAGCCTTAGTTGTAGTTTTCTCCCAGAACGTGTGGCACCAGTCTTCTGCCAGTCTGACACACAATGCCGGAAACGTAAGCTGTAATCGCATAAGAAATTCTATAGCGGGTAAGGCAGAGAGGGAGCGATATGGAATAAGTCGTCGGACCATCCCGTCGAAAGAACGTTACCAGGTAAGAGAGTAACTTGTTCTTCGAGGGGATTGGGTCCTCCGACGTATTCCATATCTATGACAGATTCCCAAAGCAGTACCAATGCAAGGAGGTGGGAAAAGAATTTAGAAAACAGAAATTTAGAATGCCCAATCAAATTGCGGAGTAAAGGACCGCCTTACCAAAGGCCAGATCCTGCCCACGGATGGAATTGATGGGAGTAGTGACGTACAAAATTATGTACCGAAGCCCAGGTGACTGCATCACAGATGTTACGAATAGGAACACCCCTCTGTAGGGCAGTAGAGGCAGCTATACCCGTGGTAGAATGGGCCCGCAAGCCGACTGGTGGGTCCTTACCCGCCAAGCGGTAATACTCAGAAATAGTCAGAATAATCCAGCGAGACAAAGTCTGTTTCGTCACAGCTTGTCCCAAACGCTTTCCAGCGTAACCAAAGAAGAGGTGATCGTCCATTCTGACCCGGGACATGCGTGAAATATAAAATCTTAACGCTCTCCTAGGATCAAACCTATAGAGCCTCTCCTCTTCCTTACCAGGATGTGGAGGAGGATAAAGCGCTGGAAGAACAACCTTCTGGCCTAAATGAAATTCCGACACGACCTTTGGAAGTAAGGAAGGACGAACTCTAAGGAAACACAGTAAAGGGTGGCTTAACTGAAAGTGCATGCAACTCACTCACTCTGCGAGCGGAAGTGACCGCAACCAAAAATACAGTTTTAAGAGTTAACAGTCTCAAAGGGCATGAATGCAAAGGCTCAAACGGAGCACCCATCAGAAACTTGAGAACAAGGTTCAAATCCCAACCGGGCACCTGGAAAGGTGACGGAGGGAACACATTAGTGAGCCCTTTCAGAAACTGAGAAATTAAAGGAATTTTAAAATAGGAACACTCTTCTGACGAGCGCTTAAATATGGACAGCGCCGCCAGGTAACCTTTAACGGTACCCACTTGCAAGCCCCTGTGGGCCAAAGAAAGCAAAAAAGACAGAACCATGGGAATGTCACATGCAAAAGGATCAACATTCTTAACACTGCACCAGTCGCAGAACTTATGGCAACGGTACATGGACTTTGTTGCTGACTGCTTGGCCGAGAGCAACACCTCCATCACGTCCTCAGGGAGGTACCAATCCTTATACCTCAACCTTTCAGAAACCAAGTGTGAAGGTTGAGGGATCGGACCTCTGGATGGAGAACCTGACCCCCCCCCCCCTCCCGTGAGAGCAGATCGTCTCGGTAGGGAAGACGACGTGGAGGGCAGATGGACAAGTCGAGAAGGTCTGGGTACCATTCTTCCCTCGCACAGTCGGCAGAAAAGCCTTCAGGGCTAGCCTGACGGCCCTCAGCTCCAACAGATTGATATGGAGTCTGGACTCCGACGGAGACCAACGACCGCTGACTCAACTCGTTGGCATGAGCTCCCCATCCCGTGAGGGATGCGTCCGTCCAGCCAGGGTAGCCAAAATGGAGCCCCCTCATCAGATTGTCTTCGACGGCCCACCACAGAAGGTCCTAGGCCACCGATGACGGCACCTGAACAGGGTCTGACATCTTGCCGGAGGACTGAGACCACTGGAGCTTGAGTGCCCATTGCAAATATCTCATCCGCAACCTGGCCTCTGGCATTAGAAGAATGCAGGATGCCATGAGGCCGAGCAATCTCAAGAACTCGCACGCTGGGAGACTCTGGGCAAGCTGAAACTTGTGCACCATCTTCTGAATGTGATGAGCCCTCACCTGGGGAGGAAAACACTGCCCCAGGGACGTGTCGAGCGCAGCTCCGATGTACTGGAGCCTCTGATTTGGTGTCAAATGGGACTTCTTTAAGTTGAGGGAGAAGCCCAGCTTGTGGAGGGAGTGGCAGGTGACTGACAGATGATCCAGGACTTGCTCAGGAGAGCGCGCCCTGATCAACCAATCGTCCAGGTAGGGGAAGACGTGAATCCCCCCTTTCCTGAGGTGCGCTGCCACCACTACCATGAGCTTGGTGAAGACCCTCAGGGCGGAGGTCAATCCGAAAGGCAGGACCCGAAACTGAAGTGCGAGTCGCCAACCGCAAACCTCAGGTACTTCTTGTGCTTTGAATGTATCGGCACATGGAAGTAAGCATCCTTGAGGTCGAGTGACACCAACCAGTCCTGAAGTTGAAGGGCCTGGAGGACTTGAGAGAGAGTAACCATCTTGAACTTGTCCTTCCTGAGGAGTTTGTTCAAACCGCGCAAGTCCATGATGGGTCTCAATCCCCCCGTCTTTCTTGGAAATCAAAAAATAAGGGGAATACCATCCCTTGTTCCTCTCCGTTACAGGCACCAGTTCTATGGCACCTTGATCCAGCAGGGATTGAATTTCCTGTGCAAGGAGTGGATCTGGACTCTTCACAGAGAGATTCCCCGGTGGATTGTCTTGAGGCCTCTGCCGGAAAGGAAGACAGTAGCCGTGGGTTATGATCTCCAGAACCCACACATCTGAAGTAATGGTGCGGCACTCTGCAAGATGCTGCGCCAGCCTTCCCCCAACCGGCGAACCATGGGACATGGCCTCATAACTGAGCTGAAGCGGCTGCGGCGGTGCCTGAAGGCAAAGAGGCAATAGCCCGAGCGGCCTTGGCACCTTGAGTACCTCGTTTTCCACCTCTGGCACTCCTACTGTGGCCCCTTTGGCAGCTCCTCTCGCTTTACCAAAGGAGTAATAACGAAAGGAACCTCCCCTCCATTGCTGTCCCCTAGGACGAAAAGGCAGAGGTTGGCGAACTGCATCGTCCAACGACTTCGTGTAGCTTTGGAGGTCTGCAACCTCTCAAGGTTCTCGTCAGCCTTGCTGCCAAAAAGATATTCACCGTCAAAGGGCATGTTGAGGAGCCGGGCCTGCAAATCAGGAGCAAACCCCGACTTCCGCAACCACGCAAACCTGCGTATCACGGTGCTCGCCGCCATGGACCGGCTGACGCAATCTGCCATGTCCAAACCCGACTGAACGGCCTCACACATGGCATCCTTGCCATCCTGAAACAAGGCAAGGAAACCATCCCGTTCGTCCCTTTCGGGAATATGTTCAGCCGCTAAGGAAACAGTTCCACATAGTGTGCGTGAAACATGACAAGGCACATACAGAGTTGGCCGCCTGAAGCGCCATACCCCATGAAGAAAACACTTTCTTTGCCCAGCCGTCAAAACGCTTGTCGTCCATATCAGGAGGGGTGGTAGGAAACGACGCCCGCTTTGGTGGGCCCGTAGCCTCCTGCACCACCAAACTCTCCGGAGTGGGGTGCTCGGTCAAGTAGTAGGGGTCGCTACTGACTGGGCGGTATTTTCGCAGCAAAGGCTTGCCCACTGTCGGGAGACGCTCCAGAGCAGTTCAAGCCCCCGCCACCCTCCTCTGTAGAGCCATATGTAACGCCAGTACCGGGTCAGTTGGTGGACCTTGGTCGAGGATATCCGCAAGGTCATCCTGAAGAAAATCCCCTGCGGGAGCAGGCCATCCCAAGTACTCGGTGACCCTATGTTAGACGCTCCTCTGCACATCAGAACACTACTAGCACCTCCACAACACCTTCCCCTGGTTCCCACACTACTCACCCCAGGTTTCGAGACTCACATGATTTGGTTGCCCCAAAGGACCGAAAGCTCCGTACCGGGTACAATGTACATGCCCGGTTGCAGCCCTTCCTGCATTGGCAGTTGCCATGGAGAACACACAGCAGACGGGGCGGCAGGACGCTTCCGCATCGAACAGTCGTCCGCTCACGTGACTCAGAGCGGCGTTTCCCACGTGACGATGGAAGGCGTCATGTGACCCGGAAGCGCCCAGCAATGTTCCCTCTAATTATTTTTCTCTAAGTGCGGAACTGGTTGCCTTTTCGTGCGCACTTTATTTTCCATGTGCGCATTTGATTCACGATGTAAGCCACTTTGTGAGCATGCGTAGTTAGTGAGCTACCATCGCTGAAGAGAATTTATAAAGGAATTGCCCCCTCCAAACCATTGCAATTCTTTACTAATCTGCATAAAAGGTGCATTTTACAACACTTTTTCCGCACAAATAGGTAAAAAATATATATATATCTGATAATAAAGAGAACTCGTCAACAAGTTCAAGACCTCACGATGTGCTACAGTAGCTAGCAAAAGTACTCCTGTGCAGACAGAAATGTGTGCTTTATGTCACTGGAAAAACACTCATGTGTATTACAAAAAAACAAATATTGCTTTTCATAATTGATGTGGATATCAAAAATCAGACCGGATACAATATTTGCAGATGGAATAAAGGCAACTAAAAGGAGTGTCAGAACACATGCCAATAGTTCATGTGGCACATTTAATGAAGTAATTCAAGGCCCACATGAGAACATGCTTCTCATAATTTGTGTAAGGATGATAATTCCATCAGAATAACAGCACCACAGTATATGATGATGAAAATTCCCTTGCTTCTACTTACTACCCACATTATGTTGTCCTGTGAGTTACTGAATACGAGCCTTACAGCTAATAGACCTATACACCATCAATTTCTAATCCCTAAAAAAAAGAAAAATGTGCCCAACAAAAAGGGGAAACAATGAACACATAGGTACCAACCCCTGGCTTCTGCCCACAAAGCTCCACTGATATCTTTTCGAATCTGTGATCAGCAGAGCAGTGGCATAGGAAGGAACTCCAATAATATTTCTGACCGATCTCAAGATGAATTTTAAGGGCAAAGAAAATCTTTTAATAAGCATAAAGTATTTCTGTTTCACTCTAAGTAGGAAGCAAATTCTTATCAGAGCCTTGCTTGTAACCCTGACATAGGAAGTTAAATGACTGCGCACATACAGCCTATAGTGGTGCTCACCCATTCCCACAACAGCCTAGACAAAATTCAACAAGGCCTACTGAGGTTTCTTATAGAGCGCTGTTGAAGTAAATCACATATTTATGCCTTTTAGGTTAATAGCATCAATGTTCAGATGTACAACAGCTTGAGAGCCTTCTTCTGTAACTAGGCGTCCCTCTGTAATTAATTGTTATCAGTTAAACAAGATGCAGGGGGATGCTACAGTAAGTAAACACAGAACACATGTTTAAATTGAAATGCCCTCAGCAGCTGAGCATAGAAAGAAACAGAGTGCAGTTCTCTGGACTGTTACTAGTTTCCTTTCCTTCAGCAAACAAACACATTTTCTACACTGTACTTTATTGCCAAAACAACTGACTTGGTTTTTGAAAGTTACTGATTTGTTCATCACCCACAAGGAGTGTTCTCCTCTGCCCTTTCACCCGTACCCTTTCCCAGCTCCTGTGCTCGCCTCCAATACTAGTTGACAGGGCACTGTAAAACATGAGAGTGTAGAAGTTAAACACTCACTGGGATATTTGCACAGTGAGGGAAACCGAGACAAGGGAGTGGGAGCTAACAGGGGAGGGCAACGACGGCCAATTTGCAGCCAGAGATCTACAAGCAACCAGGGGAGGAGAGAGTGGGGGGCAGATCAGAGTCTCAGGTACAAAGGGGAGTGGAGGGTGTGTGGACCCATGTCCCTTGTGCTTGAAACACATTGTGTATAGGCGCCATATAAATAAATTATCATATCATATCATGTGTTACAGAGGAGCCATTCCTTGAAGAGGAAGGTCTTGAACTCTTTCCTGAACTGTAGCAGCAATGGGCTAAGCCTGATGTTGATGGTAGGAGGTTCGAGAGTCTTGGAGCATAGTCAGAGACGGCTGTTCTTCTTGTTTTTTCCTTCCTGCACCATCGTAATTAAAGTCTGCATATTTGCTTACTTCTGGTGGATCGTAGACCTCTGGAGATGCTGAGTTTCTCACTGAGGTAGCTTGGGGACTTCAGGGTGACAGCCTTGTAGATGATGCAACAGGATTTGAAGATGATACAGACTTACAGCGGGAGCTAATGCTGTTAGAGGCGGTTCAGGGTTGAATTTCCAGAGTCCTTTCATGAGTCATGTTGCAGCATGCAGGACACATCTCAGGGGTGCCAGGGTAGTCGCTGGAAATACTTCCATAAAGGGACTTTTTATAAGGCACAATGAATAACAGCTGTTCTGGTACTTGAATGCTAATTACAACAAACATAAAATAAGTGGATGTAGGTGCATGTCTGGTAACCTTTTGCAGAGCCAAGAGAGGAAGAGTCAAGGTTATCTGGTAATATCTATATATGTTTTGGGGTAGAAGTTAGAGTAAGTGCGTGGTGGACTAAAGCATAGGATTTATGGGTAGGGAGGCAACCGTAGTTGGTTAATGTGTGCAAGCATATCTTTAGATTTTTCTATTCATGGTGCCACTTTTTCATATTCGTTTTTACGTCTTATGGCTGCATTCTGTTTTTAGGTTTTTAAGGTTACGCTTGGATAGTAGGGTAATGCAAATGAGCTACACCAGATTATCATGACTAGTTAGTTATTTTAGGAGAAAGCAAATGTCAGGTAATTGCTGTGGCTTGTGCCTTATTGCATCTTTTTGCGTAGGTGAGAATTGCTTGTGTGCGCTGATAAAAATCTTCTGAGCGGCACCCAGAAGGTAGCTGGGCAAGCGCACATGCGCACAGCTTAGAGGGAACATTGGCGCCCAGTACATAACGCTTGATGCATGGAGCACTCACCGCTTCTCAGCTGTCTTTCGACTCAGTTTGGCGCTACGTCTGGACTTTGCTCTACTGGTTTACCTTGACTTTGGATCACTCACCTGGACTCCCTCGGATTATCCTTTGTACCTTTGCCTGGAACTGTTGACTCATCGCTGAACCTCAGCCCGTCCCTCACCTGCCTTCGGATCATCCCTTTGAACTTTGTATTCCTTCACTACGCCATTGCCCTTTGAGGACTCACGCTACGCCTCCAGCCCTTGGTTCAGGTGGGCTGTCCTGTATCCACGTGTGACTCCGGTCCCCGTTGTTCTGGGGACTGCCTCTCATCTGAGTCTCGAACCTCCTTCACTAGGTCTCCCGGGTTTTCCAACCACCAGATAGGTAAGATTATTCAGACCCTGTGATTCTTGTATTTTATTGTATTTGCCTGGTACTTAACCCTGTTGTTTCTGTAGCAGCATCGGTGTTCCTGAGGTTCCCTGGATCCAGGAAGGGTTAGGACAGGGAAGGCAACCGGTGACGGTGCTTCCAGGAGTGCCTCGAAGAGGCAGAGGAGTGGCAGGACCGAATCCGGGACCGAGACCCACTGGACTTCTGACGACGATGCGGAGAGTCACCCCTCGAATCGTCCATCGAAAGCCCCGCAAACCTCGACTTCCGTGGCTTGGACACCTTACCTACTGACAACAACTTCTTGCGCTCCTGCAAGGCTTTGGACGGGAGCGACTGGCAGTCGACAGTCATCCGTGTCATGGGCCTCCCCGAGGCACCAGAGGCAGGCATTGTGCGAGTCAGTCACCAACATATTGGACCCACAGTCCCCGCACTTCTTAAAGCCCAGACGCGGGGTGGAAGACGAGGTAGACATCTACACGAAGAATATACTTCACAATACGAAAAGGTTCGAAGAACCGAAAAAGAACATAAACTCCAAAGAGTCGAGGCGCGCTGAGATCTCCGAAGCGAACACGTTCGCGGAAAAAATGGAACTGAGGCTACGGGCGTCGTGCGTCCTACTTATAACGTCCAGTGACGTCGGCCGAAGTCCTCGAGGGCGGCGTATCGACATCATCGACGCAGGAGCTGAAGATTTTCCGAAGCAGCACAGCTGTGGTGATTACATGTCTTAGATATGTAATACGTCGGAGGACCCAATCCCCTCAAAAAGCAGTTACTGCAAATCTCCACTGAGAAAAGCAAGCTACAGACAAAGGGTAGTCAGAACAGTAGCTTAGGTTAGAAGAAGATCCAGCTGGCTTCTGTGTTGGTTGCAGTGCTGTAGATCCTGCGTTCCTGGGCCTCAGTCGTGGGGACAAGAGCGAGAATGTCTGGAGGACTACTGCACAGCCGTTCGGAGGTAGGCGGCAGCTACAGGCTCTTTTCAATTCAGTGGCACTTTGCGGTTTCAGCGTGCGGTAAACAGCACCACCGTGGATCTTTGGCACCAGTTGAGCTGCCTTCACACAGAGTCCAGCTCTCTGATGAGGTTCCTCGAGCTTGGGTCGTCCTGCTTTGGGAGGGTCCTCCGGAGACTCCTGGAGCTTTAGACCGGCTTACAGATGTTGCACTCGACTACAGATTTCTCGACCCCTGGCACTCGGTTCCAGCAGCAGAAAAGAAGTACAGCCAGTTGGGGAAGGTCTTCCAGCAAAGTTCATCTCAGGGTTAGTTGGTCCCACTAACCCAAGGGAAGAAGTCGTCCACTCCGGAGCTTCTCTTTTCGATTCGGAAAAGGAGTTTGAGCACAGCAGCAGGGTTTCACCGGGCAGTTCAAAGGTCCAGGAAAATGCAGCATACTTTTTTTCTTGATTCCTTTGTCAGTTGTTTCTTCCAGTGATGGACTGCCCTCCATCCAAGAAGCCTCACCTTTCATGCAGGTTTCTCCCATTCATGCACAACCTAGCTGTCACTCATACAGCAGGGTGGCTGGCCTACAAGGACAGCCAGCTGGCACATCAGGACTGGGTGCATTCAGGTAACCAGGCAGACTATGGACAGGGAAGTTTCGGGCACCTTCCCCATTTCCTGCCTGGCCAGACACACTGGAGCCAGAGGCCGGTCTCAGTATCGAAGCCCGTCAAAGGCTAATCGAACAGAAGGGTTAAACCTGGTTTGGCGCGCATAATAAAGCCCAAGAAATACCTCACAAACAAGAAATGGCGAAAAAAAGAAGACTGGGCCATTTTGACACAATGGTCACCCATGGGCGCTATACTGCAGCAGAGGATTCAGCCTGCGGTAAAAAAAGCACAATATGGTAGGAAAATTAAACAAATGCCACCCGCCATTTTAAGTAGACAAGGTGATATAAAAAATGTTACATGAGTAAGTAGAAAAAGGGGCTACTAAGTAACCCCCTCAGCACCCTACATAAGATGGGTGTGCCAGATCTAAAGGGAGAAAAGTAAAGTCAATTTCAGTTTACTATTCTTGGGAAGAGTAGTTCTCACAAGAAAAAAGGTATTTAAACCTCCAGAGAAATCTGATGGTGCTGTGTGTCACTGTAGAAAAAAGTAGATGCCTATGGAGTGTGTCAGCGTCCAAAAACAAAGGAAACACATAATCCATATCGGATCAAAATAAATATGAGGGTGAGAAAAAGGGCTCACTTTCTCCAGGGTGAAAATTAAAAAGTCCTAAAGTTCAGCAAAAGAGCTGGTGGTCTCTAAGGTTGAAGGGAATTAGCACAGAAATGAATTCTCCCCAACACTCGTCCCCCCAGAATAAGACAAACTGATTTAATCCACTCCTGGATGAATCTCCTAATCCCGTCGGTCATATTTTCTGGAGAGACCATCAGCATTTTGGTGATTACACCCTCACCTGTGTTCTATGGTGAAATCAAACCCTTGGAGACTGATTTACCAGCTTAACAATTTTGGATTATCGCCCTTCATCTGCATTAACCATCTCAAGGGTTGGTGGACTGTCTGAATAATAAAAGTAGAAACATGCAAGTATGGCCTAAACTTTAAACTGTACACTAAGGAACAAGTTACTTACCTGTAACTGTTGTTCTCCAGCATGGGTCTGGCATGGATTCACATGCTCATTCCCCGTCGTCAGGCTGGGAATCCTCGGTAAAGAAAAATCAGTATTAGTTTCGTTTCTGATTTGTCTTTCGTAGTAGTAACCAATCACTGATCTCTGCGTCATACTGACCACAGCCAATTACTGCTATTTCCCTAAGCCCCGCCTCTGGCAGCCATCTCCAGATTTGGTGGCACGTGAAGAGGCAGTATGACCAAGTGAAGAGCCGCAGAGGGGTAGGCGGGAGGGTTTGCATGTGAATCCATGCCAGACCCATGCTGGAGAACAACAGTTACAGGTAAGTAACTTGTTCCTTCTCCAGCATGGGGTCTGGCATGGATTCACATGCTCATGAATAAAAGAATACATAGCAGTACACATGCACAACCACGGGAGGTGGCAAAGGCTCAACATTAAGCATTACATCAAAACTCAACATTAAGCAATTCTTACCTCCTCACCAGGCTCACCTTAGGCGAACAGGTTGCGCAGCACTGCTTGGCCGACCCTGGACTCCACCCGGGAATCCCGATCGACGCAGTAGAATTTCGCGAAGGTGTGCGTCGACCTCCACGTAGCAGCCCTGCAGATGTCCAGCAAGGGCACACCAGATAGGAACGCCGTGGTAGCTGCGATCGCTCTGGTGGAATGGGCTCTCGGACGGCCAGGCAGCGGTCGGTTTTCCAACCAATGGCAGTACATGATACAGCCGGAGAGCCATCTGGAAATGGAAGCCTTCGAGAGAGCCTTCCCCTGATTGACAGGTCCAAAGTTCACAAAAAGATGTGACGTCTTCCGAAAACACTTTGTGCGGTCCACGTAGAACTTCAGCGCTCTAGCCACATCCAGCGAGTGCAAAGTCCTTTCAGCCGGCGACGAAGGCGACTCGAAGAAAACAGGCAACACCAAGGGTTCGTTGAGGTGGAAGTCCGACGGCACCTTGGGCATCAAGGAGGGGTGCGTCCTGAGCACTACCCTCGTGTCGAGAAAAGTCAAGTACGGGGGCTTGCAGGAAAGGGCCTGGATCTCTCCCACCCGTCGTGCGGAGGTGATGGCCACAAGAAACGCTGTTTTCCACGACAAGAACTTCAACGGAGCCGAGTGCAGAGGTTTGAACGGAGGTCCCATGAGCTTGGTCAGCACCACGTTGAGCTCCCACGCCGGGGCCTTCACAGGCGGGAACCATCTGAACAGTCCCTTCATGAATTCTTTCACAAGTCGATGAGACCACAAAGACGACCGTCCCGTGGTTCTGGTGTATCGGGAGATCGCAGCAAGATGAATCTTGATGGAAGCGTGCGCCAGTCCAGCCCTGGCCAGAGTCAGCAGGTACGGCAGTATTTGGGGAGCCGTAATCCGTAGAGGGTTAATCTTCTGTGCGTGGCACCAGACAGAGAACCTCTTCCATTTGTGTCCGTAGCATTTAAGAGTTGAGGACGCCCTGGCCTTTGCAAGAACCTCTCTGCAGTCGGCCGGTATGTTGTATCCTCCAAACTCTAACGCTGCAGGAGCCAGGCCTGCAAGTTCAAGGACTTCGGGTCGTGATGGAGGGTGGCGCCTCCTTGCCTGGAGAGAAGATCTGTGTCCACTGGCAGTTTGATTGACGGGGACGCTGACAAGTCCAGAAGGTCCGGGAACCATATCTGCCTCGGCCACGCAGGTGCGACGAGGATCATCCTGCACCGTGACCTCTTGAGCTGGTTGATGAGCCGGATCAGCAGCGGCAATGGAGGGAACGCATATAGGAACAGGCCCTCCCAGGGGAACGAGAAAGCATCGCCCATGCTCCTCGGCTGGGGAAACCTGCTGGCGAACCTCCGGCACTTGGAGTTCGTCGCCGTCGCGAACAGGTCGATCTGGGGTGTGCCCCACCGTCGGAACAGGCGGTCCACTAGATCCTGTCGTAGTTCCCACTCGTGGCACGAACGCAGCTCTCTGCTGAGTGAGTCGGCGATGGTGTTTTTTATTCCTGCCAGATGAAACGGCACCAGAAACATCCCTTGGGCGACGGCCCAATGCCACAGATCCTGTGCCTCCTTGGACAGGGCTGGGGATCTGGTACCGCCCTGCTTCCTGATGTAGAACATGGTGGTGGTGTTGTCGGTGAAGATCCTCACCACCTTGCCCTTGAGGGACGGAAGAAAGGACCTGAGGGCCCAAAACACTGCACGGAGTTCCAGGACGTTGATATGGAGGGACCTCTCCGCCGGCAGCCAAAGACCCTTCGCTTGCAGGTTTTCTGTGTGCGCTCCCCACCCCTCCAGGGAGGCATCCGTGGTCACTGTCTTTTGGTGGCCGGGGGTCTGGAAGTCCATGCCCGCCGTCAATGCGCACGGGTGCCCCACCACCGGATCGCTCGTCGGAAACTCTCGTCGAGTGTGATCCTCTCCTCGAAGCTGCCCATCGTCTGGATCCAGCGCGCGTCCAGGAACTCTTGCAACGGGCGCATCCGGAGCCTGCACAGGCGGATGAGATAAATGCAAGAAGACATCATTCCGAGGAGGGACTTGATGGACCTCACCCTGGCCGCGTCCGCAACCAGCATCCGCTGCACCTTGCCCAAGATGGCCCTCGTCCTTTCCTCCGACGGAGAGGCCAGAAGCGACACTGTCGAGCTTCGCTCCCAGAAACAGTCGTCTTGTGCGGGCACCAGGTGGGACTTGGCGTAGTTTATGGAGAATCCCAGGTCCGCGAGTAGTTGGACGTTCCTTGCCGTGTGCTCCACGGCAAGCTCCTTTGTCTTTGCTCGGATGAGCCAGTCGTCCAGGTAGGGGTAGACGTGGACCCCCTCTAGGCGCAGCCGCGCCACCAGCGGTGCGAGGCACTTGGTGAACACCCTGGGTGCCGACCTCAACCCGAAGGGAAGGGCTCTGAAATGGTAGTGATGCCCTTGGACCACGAACCGCAGAAACTTTCGGTGTCCCTTTAGGATGGGGATATGGAAGTAGGCATCCTCCAAAACAAACGACGACAGGAAATCGCCCTCCTGCAGTTGACCCAGGACGTGTTGGAGGGTCACCATCCGGAACTTCTGTGCCTTGATGAATTTGTTCAGTGGGACGCCATCCTCCTGTCTTCTTCACGAGGAAGTATCTTGAGTAAACTCCGGAGCCCCAAAGCCTCCGAGCTCGATGGCACCCTTCCTGAGCATCGCCCTTACCTCCAAGAGAAGTTGTGGGACGTGATGTTCCTTCCTGGCCACAGGGGGGACGCGCGGGCACCTCTTTAGAAACTCGAGCGCGTGACCCTGAGCCAGGGCGTCCAGCACCCAACGGTCGGTGGAGATGGACTCCCACACGCTGACGAAGCTCGCCAGCCGGCCTCCCACCGGGGTGCTTCGGTGGGGGCCCGACCCCACAGCCGGTTCAGTCCTGCTTCGATGAGGCTTTGCCGCCTTGTCCTTCTTGGCGACGACGGCGGGGTCCGCCCGACTTGTCTCGTCCCCTGTAGGCTTCCTGTGACGACGAACGGGCCGCTTGACGATAGGTGGAAAATCCGCCGCTGGAACCTTTGGAGTCACCCAGTTTGCCTCCGCCGCTCCGAAAGGGCGGCCGTCGTTGCTGGAGAACGCCAAAAGCCCGGGCCGTCTCCGCGTCCGCCTTGATGGCTTGTAGGGAATCGTCCACTGTTTTCCCCAAACAGGTTGCTCCCGTCGAACGGCATGTCCAAGACTCTGGTCTGCACGTCCTGATGGAAGTCAGTAGCCTTGAGCCATCCACGCCGCCTCAGGCACACGCCGTTGCCCAACTGGCGAAATCCAGTGTCAGCGATGTCCGTCGCTATCGTAATGGCGTGGTCCAACGCCACTTCTCCTTCCTGCAAGATCTCTAGGGCCTCCGCCCTCTTGTCTGGTAGGAAGTCCAGCAGGGCGGGGAGTTTGTACCACAACTCCCTGTCGTAGCGGGCTACGATAGCCAAGGCGTTGGCAGCCTTAATCGTCGTCGCTGCCGATGAGATGACTCTGCGTCCCATCGTGTCCAATTTCTTTCCCTCGCCGTCCGGCGGGGAGGTTGACGTAGAGGCCGCGCCCTCCCCCCGCTTTCTTCCTGGCCGCCGTGCAGACGACCGAGTCCGGGGTCGGCTGTGCCCGAAGGTGCAAGGGGGCCGCGTCCGGGACCCGGTACTTCTTCTCGTACCGATCCCTTCTAGCCGGCGTTGTGGATGGGTTCTTGAGGAGGGAGAGACCCTCATCCCAGATATCGTCCAGTAGAGGCACAGCGAGGACCGTCTTCCTCTTGGTCTCGCGCCGTTGATAAAGGAAACCTTCCTTCTTCTCTTCCGGGCAGAGCTGGAAAAGCTCAGATGCCCTGGCGATCATGGCGTGAAACGATCCAATCTCGTCGGGCGGGGAAGCCCGGGTGGGAGGTGACGACGGGAGATCGTCGTAAACCTCGTCGTCTGTACCCGTCGCGGCCGTGTCAGTCCCGTATCATCCCACGTGTCGTGGACGGGGAAGAGGGCTGAGCAGGGCGCGATGGTTGAAAAGGAGGTGGAAGATGAATCCTTCTCTTAAGAGGAGGGCTCCCAGAAGGGCCTGGCTCCGGGTCCCCCGTCGGGAGCGGTTCCTCCGTTGGTGGTGGTCCTTATCTCCGAGCAGAAGGACTGTATAGCCAACAAAAAGACGAGTTGTCTTGCGGCACTGGTTGAGGGGGTTCCGACGGGCGAGCAGGAGCACTGTCGGCACCCTCGACGTTCTCGTCGTCTCCCACGTCGGGGTCCCTTCCGACAGGATGGTCTTCTTCCACGCCAGAGCCATGGCCTAAGACTTTGATCAGCTCCTCCTCAGAGGTTGAGGCCGAATCCACAACGACCTCCTGTCCCCCCTTTTTCTTCTCCGTCGGAGGTTTCACGGGGGTCCTGTCGATGGGCATGAAAGGGGACTCCCTCCGCAGTGGCAGGGAGATTCTGGGCCCCGAGGTCGCCACCACTGGTGTAGCCTCCACAGGCTGAGCCAGGGCCGCCGCGACTGTCTCGATAGAGGCCTTGGCCGGATGGATCAAGACTTTCACCACCTTAGGTGCGCTCACCGCCTTCTCCTTGGGGGGAGGGTCACCACCTCGCTCCCCCTCCGATGGGGCCTTCGAGCTCGACCGGGGTCTCTCCAGGAGCTTCGCCGGGTGCTCGGCCTTCCTCTTACCCGAGCCAGAGCGTTGGCTCGTGGTTGATGGCGCCGGGCAGGATGCGCCCTGTCTGGCGCCCGTAGAGCCCGACCGTTCGGCGCTCCCAGTGCCAACGGACTCGCGGTGCTTGGCCTTCTGTTGGACCCCTGTCGCCGGGGCGCCCTCAAAAGGTCTTAGAAGACCGCTCGGACTTCTTCTCGCCTGACGGGCTCTTTCCTTCCAGCCAGTTGGCGAGACGCTGATGGCGGTCCTTCATGGTCCGCTCCGACATATTGCCGCAAAACGCACAGTCCTTCTCCACGTGCGTCTTGTCTTCATGCAGGCAGTAAAGGCAAAGGGATTGTTCGTCCTCCTTAAAGACATTCTGAAGCTGGCATTCAGGGCAGACCCTGAACAGCTTTCCGGGCGTCGAGTTTCCCTTCTCCTGGGCCATGCTAGAGAAGGGCCTGAGAAACTTCTGGAGTCCTCCAAAAGCGTGGCTCAACGAAATCTTCACCCTTGAGGGGCGTAGAAGAATCCGACACCGGTCCCAGTTGATCGGATAAAGAAACGGTGGAGCTTGAGGCTCTTTTGACCGAAAGAGAACATTTTCCTAAGAAAAAGCGCGAAAAAAATAGCACTAACGCTCGAGAGCAATAGCACGAGGATCAGAACACTTGAACGTGCGGTAAAAATCTGAAGATGGCTGCCAGAGGCGGAGCTTAGGGAGATGGCAGTCATTGGCTGTGGTCAGTATGACGCAGAGATCAGTGATTGGTTACTACTACGAAAGATAGATCAGAAACAAAACGGATACTGATTTTTCTTTACCGAGGATTCCCAGCCTGACGGGGAATGAGCATGTGAATCCATGCCAGACCCCATGCTGCAGAAACTGTATTTTGCATTGAACTTGAAAGTCAAACTTGGGTGTATTTTGCATTTAACTTTGCCCATTGTTTGTAATCCTGCTAGCCCAGTGACTGTTCCATACCGCTGCACTTGCTTACTCCTGCCCCTGCCTCCTCTCTTCATACTCATGGCGCTGTCCGTTTCGCCCATCTATTCCAACTGCTTCTCTATCAACTATCCTTCCCTTCTCACTAAGTCTGGAAAGAAGAAGTTTAAAAAGGATATCTTGCCTCCAACCCTGGTCTCCCTATTGCGGATACCTATATCAGCGCCTCTTCCAGACAGACCCTCAACAACATCCTCTTTGTTCCTTCGCCGGATCTATGGACCCCCATATAATCTCTGTGCTCTGTCCGGTCTCCTCCTCTCCCATAAATGGTGGCACTCGCTGGTAAGTCCTAATGGCTTCTTTTGACTCCTTAATGTCTACCTAAATGGCACTGTCATGGTCCAAGGTCCCCAGGCCAATCTCCTCCTCTTCGATAGGCGTTTCCCTCACCTCATCAACTTCCTTTCTTCTCCGGCTGTCCCATCCTCTCATTCCTTGGCTACCTTGCCCACTCTTCCCTCTGCCCATCTTCTGACTACCTCCACAACTCCGCAGGGCGTACCTCCGATTTGTACCCCTCCCCGGAAGGTCTTTAAAGCCGGAAACCTTCATCTTGCCACTCTCAAATCTCGCTCTGCTGTCAAACACTCCTCTGACATCTGCCACCCCCTTGAAGAACTTGACCTTGACGTCCTTGGTCTTACAGAGACATGGTTTCATGGCCAGCTCTGTCACGAGCTTTGACACACTCCTACCTGATGGCTACAAGATCCTCTCCGCACCCAGATCCACTAGCCCTGGAGGGGGGGTGTACCCTTGATCTTTCCTGAGTGGATTCCTGCCACTATAATTCCCACTCAGATCTACTACTCTTTCGAATGTCTCATCTGCAGGCTCTCAATCTCTGCTAGCCACACTCTCACTGTTGCCACTCTCTACCAGCCCCCTGGTCAAATCACCTCTTTTCTCTCTGAGTGGGCTGACCTCTCCTCTCTCCTGGCCTCAACCACTCAACTCCTTGTTAGGGAGAATTCTGTTTAGGCTGAATTTCCTAAACTAGTGAGTCCCCCCAGCAGCTTTGCTGGATTTTTGGGGTGTATTATTTTCTCCTGCCAAGAGGGAGACTCGTTTTACCCTCACTCTTGGACATGATTTGTGTGTGTTCCTTTGACTCTAGATGTGTTTAATGGGCTATGGGGTCTTTTACTCCATAGGGCTTCATGTGTTTTTGTGATGTGTGTTACACAGCACCCTCAGTGCAGTAACACAGGGGTGTCATAGTGACCCCCAGTATAGACTCCATACCCTGGGACTGACTACGGTCTCCCAGGGCATGTAAAGTCACCATTGACTTTATTAGTCTTGAATTCTGAACAGAAACAGTACAAACCATCATATTGTGGACGTACTGGCTGGGGCAATTCGATTGCCCCGGGGTCTGTTAATCGAGGGGGCACGTCTCCGTCCCCCCTGATCGAGTTTTGGCTGGTGGCAGTGGATACTACTTTTTATATTCAACCGCAAATATTTCTCTATGGGATTTTCCCATTGTTCGAGGCTACCATCTTTATTTATTTAATTAATTACGATAGCCTCTAACATACCGCCAGTTTTTTTTATTTATTATTAATTCTCCGGTTGGTATTTTTTGCCATCTCGGTTCTAAAATGGCGTTTGTGTTCTCTTCTGTGACTCCAACCCAAGTCGAGCCCTTTGTTCCACTTTTTTGGCGGGCTTCTCCACAGAAGCCCTCCAAAGTGGTGCCACTCTGTCTGGGGTACTTAGGAGGGGTGGAGGGGGATTTAGGCACCCTGGACTGAGTTGCCTAAGCAACTCAAGTCACACTCCGTCCTGATTGGTCCAAGTAGTGAGCCGACCGGCTCACCACTTAGCATGTTTGAGTGACAGCTAGGCTGAGTGAGTGCGGGTTTTCTGCATAAAAGCAGGGCTTTGGGGACTGGAACTTCAGAAGTCGCCACAGGACCTAAGAATCCGACGAGGGAGAAGCTGAGCCGACCTGCTACAACGACACCACCGGGAGAGCCCTGCTGAACTGTCTCACCACTTTTCCCAATGACAGAGGAGATCTCCCGCCGGAGAGTCGTCTTCCTTTGACTGGTGCGGATAAACAGTTTCACTGTCTTTTCGCCTTCCCGACGCATCTTGTGGCCGCCTTGCCTGTGCCAAGCACCCCGGCAACCGGAATACCACTTTTTACCACGACCGTGAAATAAAGGGCAATACCTTTAACCGGAAAACTCTGCGGCTGGTTTCTTCCCTGGCAGTGCAACGACCTTCATCTTTCCTCCAAGTCGAGATCTTCTCTTCCCCTGGACGACGCCGAGACTTGCACCCGCTGCCAGGAACAACTGCCACCGCTGGAGGATCCTTCCCACTTAAGGTACCGTGTTCCGCCTGGCATCCCTTGCCACCGACTGTACAGGGTAGATTTAGCCCCCGGCTTTCGAACCTGGGTTAGCCTGGGACACCCTGGCTAAACTTTTCTGAGCCTCTCTAAACTCTTTTTGAACTCTCTGCAAGACTTTCAAAGCCTAGTGCAACTGTGTGATCTTGGGCGCATTTGTGCGCTGCTCTCTCTAAGAGTGGGCCCAGCCTATGGACTTTGGCTCACAAGTGACTTTTGCTCTTCTGCCTTGCTAAACGTGTTCCTAAATCTGAGAGTGGTGTATCTTCACATATTCTGCCTTTTTCCCTCCCTTTTTTCATCAACTTATTGGAGTGCCATCTATAGTTAAGCGCTCACCTCTGTCTGGAAATAAGTGGTGGTTACTAAGACTTGTCTGATAAGGAATAAGGGTTGTATATATTATAATAGTAACTATGTTTAGAGTGTTTTACAAATAAGAGTGCTGGAGTGTTTCAAACAGTGTGTGTTTAAATAAATAATTATATACTTTGATACCAAAGCTCAGGTCAGTGTTTGCTTGTACTATTGTGTTGGAGTGCCTATTGTGTATACTTTGCATACTGCCTTACTGTTCTTGAGGGAAGTCTGACTGCTCAGCCACAGCTACCAGGTAAATCGGGGTGGTACAGACTGCTACCAAGTGGGTTTACTGCTAACACCTGTAGTCCTAAATCTTTTGCAGTGTTCCCAAAGGGAACTGCACAGGTTTCTGCCTAACACCACTCCTCCTTGGTGACCTCAACATTCACCTTGTTTCTCCCTGTCCCTGAACTTTGCTCTTTCGCAACCTCTGCAATTCCCTCTCTATCCTCCCCACTGGCCCAACGCACTCTGCAGAGCACACACTTGATCTCCTCACAGAGCCTCCCCCTCCCTCCCTCCCTCACTCCCTCCCTCCCTCCCCCCCCAAGCCTATCCCAACACTGCCACCTACCTTCCTGGATATCCGGCCCATGAAGCGTGTGTCAGTCGAGGCATTTGCTTCCACCTTCTCCCCACCCCCTCTTCCTCTGGCTGACTCACACCCTGACACAGCCCTGTCTTCTCTCTATTCTTCTATTTCTGATACTCTTGATGTTCTTGCCCCTGTCATGAGGATCTGCCTGAAGTCCGATTCCTGGTATGACTCCGACCTAGCTACACTTAAACGTAGGTGTAGGGCGGCTAAGAGAAAATGGAGGGATTCCTGCTCATCCTCTGACAAACTGGCCTGTCGCCTACTCCAAAGGCAATACCATCTCTCTGTTTGTACCAAGAAGAGAGTCCACATTCAAGCACGTGTCTCTGCAGCATCTAACAGCTCGGCCGAACTCTGTTGCAGTCTTTACCGCTCCCTCTTGCCTCTCAGGCTCTTTGCAATACCCTGGCATCACACTTTTATCTCAAAAACCGAGGACATCCTGTACACACTCTCCTCCACTTCCTCTCCCCGTCGGTACTCACTGACCCTCTTCCAGCCAGCCCCCACCCTCCTTCTCTTCCTTTCCTCTCCTCTCCTCTCCTCTCCTCTCCCCTGATGAGGTCGCTAGACAAGTCCGATCTATGAAAGCCTCATCAAAACAGGTTCATCCCTGTTCCTCTAAAACTCGTAAGGACCACATTGATACCCTCGCTCTGGCCCTTGCCGACTTCTGCAACCACTCCTTTGCCTCAGGATCCTTCCCCTCCCCTCTTAAGCACTCCCTTGTGCATCCTCTCCTCAAGAAACCCACAGCGGATCCCTCTTGTCCGGCCAACTATCGCCCAATTTCCATTATCCCCTGCTTAGGCAAACTCCTTGAAAAGCTGGCCATCTCAGTTAAACCTTCATTCTGATTCTGTTGGCCGTCTCCATGACCATCAGTCTGGCTTCAGATCTGGCATAAGCACGGAAACTGCTCTCCTGAACATCTGTGAAGATCTGCTTTCCAACCTTGACTCTAGCATTCCCTCGGTTCTCATCCTACTTGATCTCTCCTCTGCCCTCGACATGGTCAACCAAACCATTCTGCTCAAACGTCTCTGGGATAACTTGGGCATCCCCGATCAGGCTCTGGCCTGGCTGACCCCTTTCCTCTCTGATCGACCCTCCCAGGTCCAACTTGGGTCCTTCCTATCATCGATCTTCCTTTCCACCTGAGGTGTTCCCCAGAGGTCTAACCTCTCGAACTGGCTTTTCAACCAATACCTGACAACTCTTGCCCGCTGTATTGCCATTTTCTGCTCAAACTTCCAGTGCTACGCAGACGACACTGGCTGCCCTCGGCCACCTCCTCCACCTCTCTCATCACTGATTGCCTAACTGCCATTCAAGATTCGTGTGCCGCCAACGATCTTTGTCTTAATGCCAGCAAGACAGAGATCCTCCTCATTGGCACACCATCACGTTCCTTTCCCCTGACTCTCTGGCCGGCCTCCTTTGGCCCTCTTCCTATCCCCACCTGCGAGGCCAGGAACCTTGGTGTCACCTTTGATTCCACACTCTCCTTCTCCGCCCACATCGCTGATGTATCAAAAAAGTCAAACATCCTACTGCACCTCCTCAGAGGTATTCTTCCTTTCCTCTCATTCCCCCAGAAGCTCACTGTCTCCCAAGCTCTGGTTCTCTCTAAATTGGACTATTTCAACAGCCTCTTTCTTAATCTACCTGCCTCTACTCTCCACCCTTTACAACTTATCCAGAACAGGACTGCGAGACTTGTCCTTGGCCTCAAGCCCTGGGATCGTATCTCTCCAGCTCTGAAATCTCTCCATTGGCTCCCAGTGGATGCAAGGATTACATTCAAAACCCTCTGCATTGTCCACAAGGCTTTCTGGGGCCTGGGTCCAACATGCCTTCAGCTATCCCTCTGCAAATACCTCCCATCTCGAGCACTCCACTCCTCTACCTCCAACTCCCTCAGGGTCAGTAGTTTCTCAAAGAAACGAGCTGGGGTAGATCTCTGTCTTCGGCTGGGGCCTCCCTCTGGAACAGCCTCCCTGCCACTCTAAAACTTGAGGAGAATCCTCTCCTCTCTACTCCCCTCCCCTCCCCTGTTGATTCTACTCTTCCTCTGCGCCATGCACCTGGCCACCCACTTTCTGGCTGCACTCCCATTGTTTGTTGCCTTTTTATTACTTTTGTTTTTTTTTTCTCCTTCTCGCTCCGCACGCTCCTTTTGTCCCTCCTTCCATGCACTTCTCCCCCTTGCCCCTCTACCCTGCACTTGCACATTCTCAATGTCACTGGGCCTAGTAAGATTGTTGTTTTCGTTCTCCCCTGTTCCCCTTCTCTTGCCTTGTCGCGCTCTGAAACACTTGTGTATGAGCGCGATAGAAATAAAATATCAATAAACTTCTTCAGGAGGCCACACAATGGCAAAACACTCACGTTCTATAGTTGCCCACCATGTCTCACGGTCCTTCAGTTTCCTACTGATCAAGCAGATAGGGTGTTCCCTGCCTTTCTCATCCAGTTGACTCAAAAACTGCACCTATCCCTGTGTTAGAAGCCTCTGCCTGTACGATGAAGGATTTGTTGTAGTCAGGAGCTCTCAAGATTGGAGCTTGACAAAGGGCTTTCTTCAGTCCTTCAAAAGCCTTAGTGCACGCCTCTCTTAGTGGACCTCACCTTCCTGGGGAATTTGAGGAGATCACATTCAAGGGAGAAGCTATGGTCCCATAGTTCTCTACAAAGTTCCTGTAGTACCCAGTGAGATCTAGAAAGGCTCTCACTTGGGTCCGAGTAGTAGTGGTGGCCCAGTCTTGTACTGATTGCACTTTGCTAGGCAATGGCCTTATTTCACCTCCTCCTACCTCATGTCCAAGGTAGACTACTTTACTCTGACCAATTTTACATTTACTAGCCTTTATGGTTAGATGGGTCTATTATCTGTTCAAGAGCCTGCAAAATATATCCTAGGTGGTGAAGATGCTCCTCACAGGCGGGTTGAACATTGCAATGTCACCCAAGTATGTCATGCATAAATCCTTCATCCTTTCAGAACTTGATCCACCATGCTCTGAAATGTAGCAGGTGCATTTGAGTCCAAAAGGCATAACCTAAACTGATAGAGGTCTCCTGGGGTAGAAAATGCAGTTTTCTCCTTGGTATGGTCTGTCGGAGCTTTTTGCCAATAGCCTGAGGTCAGGTCAAATGTACTGAGTAACTTGGCTGAACCAAATTTGTCCACCAGCCCATATGTCCTTGGTAAAGGATGGGCATCAGTCATGGTGACAACATAAAGAATAGTCCACACAGAAACTTAATTCCTTGGTTTCTGCTTTTGGCACTAGTACAATTGGACTAGCCCATGGACTGCTAGATGGCTCTATTACCCCAAGATCAAGCATCTTCTTGACCTCTTCCTTTATGGGGATCTTAAATGATCTGACATTCTGTAAACTCTGTCATGGTCCACTTCCTAAACCCCCCCCCCCCCCAGCAGGTTCATGGGCCAGGAGGGGTCTCAGCTCGGGCCCCCAACAAGCTTAGGCATCCTTTGCTTAGGAACTCTTGGGGCAAGGCTCATACTTAATGAAGACTTGTGCTTGGGAACTATTTTATTTCAGTGCCAGTCAACATGAAGGCATCCACATAACTTGGCTCCTTGGAACCAAGCTATGTGGTATAGTGTTTTGGGTGTGGTAGCCTAGGGACTATTTTACCTGGACTACTTTCTTGATGCTATTAAAACCACACCCGACGTGGATAATACGCTTCGCGTTACTTTGCAATCCTGCAACATAATGCTCATTGTGTTCAGCAGCATCTGCGAACCTCAGAAGAACAGCACCTGAAAAACAAAAGGGACATTGTTAATAGCAGCAGTTTACCTGTGATTCCACCGCTAGCTGCCCTCCGCTCCTGCAAACAGCATCCAAGGAACAGCGGGCCTCCCAGACTGTCGGATCTGCAAAAGGAGAGACACAAGACATTAGACATTTACAATTGTGCCGGCAGCCATCGACCAGCACCGCCTTGGGACTTCTTGCTCCGGGTGAGCACCGCAACCTACGAGAACAAAAGACAACAGGTTAGCAAAGGCAAGGCATCATAGCACTGCGCATAGTGCCTACTTACCGCATCAATGCGCTCTCGAAGCACCATCACCTGGCGGTGAGTCCAAATTCAGCCAACGTTCCACAGCGAACTTCAGCGCACCTAAGGAGAGAGAAATGACATTATTAAATCCAAGACAGGCATACAGTATAACAGTAATAAGACCTACCTGAAAGACTCTAAAGGGCCTGCATCAGTGAAGTAACTAGATCACACTCGCCCACAAAGGACAACGCACCCCTGCCAAGAAGGCAGAACGGAGAGCACTCCGAAACCCATAACAAGGTGATGAAAGGTCCGGGGAGGGGCTGCGGGCATACGGGGTGTTGGAAGGCTCTTACCCCAGTTGCCCAGTCTTGAACATTGCCCACCTGTTTTCCAGGCAGAACTTCCCCGCTGATTATACCTGGGAGCGGCTGAGAAGGGCACCAGAGTACCCGCAGCTGGGTGGCGTCCCTGTGGATACCAGGTGAGCTTAACACCCTGCTTTTGAAAGAGTGAGATCATCATGCTGGCCCCAAGGGGACAAGCCTGGTGTCAGTGAAAACAGGGAGGCACACTGATTTAACAGAGCCGTGTACTCCTCCTGTTGCAGAGTCGGATGTGAAGAGTTTCTTACTCCTTCAAATGTCTCATCTGAGGGTTTTCCCCTGAGGAGATCAGGGAGAGACTCACTCTCCTCCTCCTCTTAATCAAAGGCTAGAAGCAAAGCTCCTAGATCTGGTCTGGAAACATAAGCCTTCAGACAGTTAGGGTGATGGACTCTGGGGACCTCCTTCGCATTGCCCAAGTCCACTAAATAATTGACCTCTCCAAGATTACCCACAACCTTGAAGGGTCCAATCCATTTGTCCTGCAAGGCCCTCTGCATTGTAGGTGCCATAGCCGAAACTAGCTGGTCTCGAGTAAACTCCACCATGTTGGCCTTCTGGTCATGCCAATGTTTGACCAGGGCCGGACCTGCTTTTAGGTTATCAGAAGCTTCTGTCATCATGAGTGCCATCCTCTTCCTGAGGCCTAGCACAGTCAGTGACTCTCACTGGCTTTAGGGCAGGAGCACTCTCCAACCCTTCCCTTGATCAGGGCCAAAACGCACTCTAACCGGATGGCCATAGAGTAGTTCAAAAGGGCTGTATCCAACCCCTGCTTGAGGGACTTCTCTATAAGCAAAGAGAAGGCATGGCAGTAGAAGGTCCCACTTTCTTCTAAGGGGTTCCTCTAAAGCACCTACCATGCTCTTTGTGGTTCTGTTACACCTCTCCACCAACTCATTGGTTTGGGGATGGTAGGCTGTTGAGAATGTGTAGGTCACTCCACAGTTTTTCCAAATGGTCTGCATGTAGTGGGATGTAACATTTGACTCCCTGTCAGAGATGACCTCCTTAAGAAAACCTACCCTGGTAAAGATACCAAGGAAGGCCTTAGCCACTGCCTGGGCAGTAACAGTTCTCATAGGCATTGCTTGTGGTAGACCAGGCTACCAGGTATCCTGGTCTACCACAACCAATATAAATCGGTTGACTGAAGTTGGAGGGTCTAGGGGGCCAACAATATCAATCCCCACCTCCTCTCAAAAAGGACTCCCACCACAGGGAGGGGCACTAAAGATGCCACATTCTTGGCTCTACTTTTCCCAGAAGTCTGACCAGTGTGGCAGCTCTTACAGAACTTTTCTATATAAGCCCCCATCCTTGCCCAGTAGAAATACAGAGCTATCCTCTTTGGTCCTCTTGAAACTAGCCAGAGGAATCTCATGGGCCAACTAAGAACTTATGTCCCACCTCCTGGGGCACTACAAGTCTGCTGTAATCTCCTGTGGTAGACTCAGTAGGTTCACTGTAGAGGAAGCCATCCTCCCAGTAAAGCCTATGCTTCCCTGGCTCTTGCCCTTCCAGCTGGGAAGCGGTCTGTTGGCGAGGACCTTCTAGAGAGGTACATTCTCTTTGACCTCTGCTGAAGTCTGCACTAGAGGGTCCACTTCCTGCAAGTAAAGTCTGCAGCTCAGGATGGTCTTTAGGATCTAGATCTCCAACATAGGGAAGGTTCTCTTCCAGTAGCTGACTCTTCTGAGTTAGGTTGGTCTTCCCAATCAGCCTCAGCTGGGGAAGGGGTCACTGGGGCGACCTGGGACTCTCCTCTCAGGGATGTCCTTTTCCTTTCAAAAGGTTTAGGTTTTAAAGGAACAAGTTACTTACCTGTAACTGTTGTTCTCTGGCATGGATTCACATGCTCATGAATATTCCCCGTCGTCAGGCTGGGAATCCTCGGTAAAGAAAAAAACAGTATCAGTTTCTTTTCTGATCTGTCTTTCGTAGTAGTAACCAATCACTGATCTCTGCGTCATACTGACCACAGCCAATGACTGCCCTCAACCTAAGCCCCGCCTCTGGCAGCCATTTTCAGATTTGGTAGCACGTGAAGTGGCAGTATGACCAAGTGAAGAGTGGCAGAGGGGTAGGCGGGAGGGTTCGCATGTGAATCCATGCCAGATCCATGCTGGAGAACAAGAGTGACAGGTAAGTAACTTGTTCCTTCTCCAGCATGGGGTCTGGCATGGATTCACATGCTCATGAATAAAGAATACATAGCAGTACACACATGCACAACCACGGGAGGTGGCAAAGGCTCAACATTAAGCATTACATCAAACTCAACATTAAGCAAATCTTACCTCCTCACCAGGCTCACCTTAGGCGAACAGGTTGCGCAGCACTGCTTGGCCGACCCTGGACTCCTCCCTGGAATCCCGATCGACGCAGTAGAATTTCGTGAAGGTGTGCGTCGACCTCCACGTAGCAGCCCTGCAAATGTCCAGCAAGGGCACACCAGATAGGAACGCCGTGGTAGCTGCGATCGCTCTGGTGGAATGGGCTCTCGGACGGCCAGGCAGCGGTCGGTTTGCCAAACGATGACAATACATGATACAGCCGGAGAGCCATCTGGAAATGGAAGCCTTCGAGAGAGCCTTCCCCTGATTGACGGGTCCAAAGTTCACAAAGAGTTGTGACGTCTTCCGAAAACACTTCGTGCGGTCCACGTAGAACTTCAGCGCTCTAGCCACATCCAGCGAGTGCAAAGTCCTTTCAGCCGGCGACAAAGGCGACGGGAAGAAAACAGGCAACACCAAGGGTTCGTTGAGGTGGAAGTCCGACCGCACCTTGGGCATGAAGGAGGGGTGCGTCCTGAGCACTACCCTCGTGTCGTGAAAAGTCAAGTACGGGGCCTTGCAGGAAAGGGCCTGGATCTCTCCCACCCGTCGTGCGGAGGTGATGGCCACAAGAAACGCTGTTTTCCACGACAAGAACTTCAACGGAGCCGAGTGCAGAGGCTCGAACGGAGGTCCCATGAGCTTGGTCAGCACCACGTTGAGCTCCCACGCCGGGGCCGGAGCCTTCACCGGCGGGAACGATCTGAACAGTCCCTTCATGAACTCTTTCACCAGACAATGAGACCACAAAGACGTCCGCCCCGTGGTTCTGGTGTATTGGGAGATCGCAGCAAGATGAATCTTGATGGAAGCGTGCGCCAGTCCAGCCTTGGCCAGCGTCAGTAGGTACGGCAGTACTTGGGGAGCCGTAACCCGTAGAGGGTTAATCTTCTGTGCGTGGCACCAGACAGAGAACCTCTTCCCATTTGTGTCCGTAGCATTTAAGAGTTGAGGACGCCCTGGCCTTTGCAAGAACCTCTCTGCAGTCGGCCGGTATGTCGTATCCTCCAAACTCTAACGCTGCAGGAGCCAGGCCTGCAAGTTCAGCGACTTCGGGTCGTGATGGAGGATGGCGCCTCCTTCCCTGGAGAGAAGATCCGCGTCCACTGGCAGCTTGATTGACGGGGACGCTGACAAGTCCAGAAGGTCCGGGAACCATATCTGCCTCGGCCACGCAGGTGCGACGAGGATCATCCTGCACCGTGACCTCTTGAGCTGGTTGATGAGCCTGAGCAGCAATGGCAATGGAGGGAACGCGTATAGAAACAGGCCCTCCCAGGGGAACGAGAAAGCATCGCCCATGCTCCTCGACTGGGGAAACCTGCTGGCGAACCTCCGGCACTTGGAGTTCGTCGCCGTCACGAACAGATCGATCTGGGGTGTGCCCCACCGTCGGAAGAGGCGGTCCACTAGATCCTGTCGTAGTTCCCACTCGTGGCACGAGCGCAGCTCCCTGCTGAGTGAGTCGGCGATGGTGTTTTTTATTCCTGCTAGATGAAACGGCACCAGAAACATCCCTTGGGCGACGGCCCAATGCCACAGATCCTGCGCCTCCCTGGACAGGGCTGGGGACCTGGTTCCGCCCTGTTTCCTGATGTAGAACATGGTGGTGGTGTGGTCGGTGAAGATCTTCACCACCTTGCCCTTGAGGGACGGAAGGAAGGACCCGAGGACCCAAAACACTGCACGGAGCTCCAGGACTTTGATATGGAGGGACTTCTCCGTCGGGAGCCAAAGGCCTCTCGCGTGCAGATTTTCGGTGTGCGCTCCCCACCCTTCCAGGGAGGCATCCGTGGTCACTGTCTGCTGGTGGCCGGGGGTCTGGAAGTCCATGCCCGCCGTCAGAAGCGCGCGGGTGCCCCACCACCGGATCGCTCGTCGGAAACTCTCGTCGAGTGTGATCCTCTCCTCGAAGCTGCCCGTCGTCTGGATCCAGCACGCGTCCAGGAACTCCTGCAACGGCGCATCCGGAGCCTGCACAGGGGGATGAGGTAGATGCAAGAAGACCTCATTCCGAGGAGGGACTTGATGGACCTCACTCTGGCCGCGTCCGCAACCAGCATCCGCTGCACCTTGCCCAAAATGGCCCTCGTCCTTTCCTCAGACGGATAGGCCAGAAGCGACACTGTCGAGCTTCGCTCTCAGAAACAGTGCGTCTTGCGCAGGCACCAGGTGGGATTTGGCGTAGTTTATGGAGAATCCCAGGTCCGTGAGAAGTTGGACGGTCCTTGCCGTGTGCTCCACGGCGAGCTCCTGCGTCTTCGCTCGGATGAGCCAGTCGTCCAGGTAGGGGTAGACGTGGATCCCCTCTCGGCGCAGCTGCTCCGCCACCGGTGCGAGGCACTTGGTGAACACCCTGGGTGCCGACCTCAGAACTGGTAGTGCCGCCCTTGGACCACGAACCGCAGAAACTTTCGGTGTCCCTTTAGGATGGGAATATGGAAGTAGGCATCCTCCAAATCCAACGACGACAGGAAATCGCCCTCCTCCAGCTGACCCAAAACGTGTTGGAGGGTGACCATCCGGAACTTCTGTGCCTTGATGAATTTGTTCAGTCGTCGTAGGTCCAGGATGGGACGCCATCATCCCGTCTTCTTCTTCACGAGGAAGTATCTTGAGTAAACTCCGGAGCCCCGAAGCCTCTTTGGGACGAGCTTGATGGCGCCCTTCTTGAGCATCGCCTTTACCTCCAAGAGAAGTTGAGGGACGTGATGTTCTTTCCTGGCCACAGGGGGGACGCGCGGGCACCTCTTTAGAAACTCGAGCGTGTGACCCTGAGCTAGGGCGTCCAGCACCCAACGGTCGGTGGAGATGGACTCCCACACGCTGACGAAGCTCGCCAGCCGGCCTCCCACCGGGGTGCTTCGGTGGGGGCCCCACCCCACGGCCAGTTCAGTCCTGCTTCGACGAGGTTTTGCCGCCTTGTCCTCCTTGGCGACGACGGCGGGGTCCGCCTGACTTGCCTCGTCCCCTGTAAGCTTCTTGCGACGACGAACGGGCCGCTTGACGGTAGGTGGAAAATCTGCCGCCGGAACCTTTGGAGGCACCCTGTTTGCCTCCGCCACTCTGAAAGGGCGCCCGCCGTTGCTGGAGAACCCCAAGAGCCCGGGCCGTCTCCGTGTCTGCCTTGATGGCTTGAAGGCAATCATCCACTGTTTTCCCAAACAGGTTGTTTCCGTCGAACGGCATGTCCAAGACTCTGGTCTGCACGGAAGTCAGTAGCCTTGAGCCATCCACGCCACCTAAGGCACACGCCATTGCCCAACTGGCGAAATCCAGTGTCAGCGATGTCCGTCGCAATCGTAATGGCGTGGTCTGATGCCACCTCTCCTTCCTGCAAGATCTCTAGGGCTTCCGCCCTCTTGTCGTCCGGTAGGAAGTCCAGCAGGTGGGCCAGTTTGTACCACAACTCCCTGTCGTAGCGGGCTACGATAGCCAAGGCGTTGGCCGCCTTAATCATCGTCGCTGCAGACGAGATGACTCTGCGTCCCATCGTATCTAATTTCTTTCCCTCCCCGTCCGGCGGGGAGGTCGACGTAGAGGCCGCGCCCCCCCCCCCCGCTTTTTTCTTCCTGGCCGCTGCGGAGACGACCGAGTCCGGGGTCGGCTGTGCCCGAAGGCACAAGGGGGGCCCGTCCGGGACCCGGTACTTCTCTGTACACGTCGCGGCCGTGTCAGTCCCCGTATCATCCCCACGAGTCGTGGACGGGGAGGAGGGCTGAACAGGGTGCCATAGCTGAAAAGGAGGTGGAGGATGAATCCTTCTTCTCTTAGGGGGAGGGCTCCCAGAAGGGCCTGGCTCCGGGTCCCCCGTCGGGAGCGGTTCCTCCGCTGGTGGTAACGGCAGTCTCGTCCTTATCTCCGAGCATAAGGACTGTATAGCCAACAAAATGGCCGCCGAGTTGTCTTGCGGCACTGGTTGAGGGGAGTCCGACGGGCGGTCAGGGGCCCCGTCGGCACCCTCGACGTTATCGTCGTCTCCTACGTCGGGGTCCCTCCCGACGGGCTGGTCTTCTTCCACGCCAACGCCGTGGCTTAAGACTTCGATCAGCTCTTCCTCAGAGGTTGAGGCCGAATCCCTGACGACCTCCTGCCCCCCCTTTTTCTTCTCCGTCGGAGGTTTCACGGGGGTCCGGTCGATGGGCATAAAAGAGGACTCCCTCCGCGGTGGCAGGGAGACTCTGAGCCCCGAGGTCGCCACCACTGGTGTAGCCTCCACAGGCTGAGCCAGGGCCGCCGCCACTGTCTCGATAGAGGCCTTGGCCGGATGGATTAAGGCTTTCACCAGCTTAGGTGCGCTCACCGCCTTCTCCTTGGGGGGGGGGGGGGGGGGGGGGGGGTCACTGCCTCGCTCCCCCTCGATGGGGCCTTCGAGCTCGACCGGGGTCTCTCCAGGAGCTTCGCCGGGTGCTCGGCCTTCCTCTTACCCGAACCAGAGCGTTGGCTCGTGGTTGACGCCGGGGAGGATGCGCCCTGCCTGGCGCCCGTAGAGCCCGACCGTTCGGCGCTCCCGGTGCCAGCGGACTCGCGGTGCTTGGCCTTGTGTTGGACCCCCGTCGCCGGGGCGTCCTCAAATGTCTTAGAAGACCGCTCGGACTTCTTCTCGCCTGACGGGCTCTTCCCTTCCAGCCAGTTGCCAAGACGTTGATGGCGGTCCTTCATGGTCCGCTCCGACATATTGCCGCAAAACGCACAGTCCTTCTCCACGTGTGTCTTGTCCTCATGTAGGCAGTAAAGACAAAGGGAGTGTTCGTCCTCCTTAAAGACATTCTGAAGCTGGCATCCAGGGCAGACCCTGAACAGCTTTCCGGGCGTCGAGCTTCCCTTCTCCTGGGCCATGTCCGAGATGGGCCTGAGAAACTTCTGGAGTCCTCCAAAAGCGTAGCTCGACGAAATCTTCACCCTTGAGGGGCATAGACGAATCCGACACGGGTCCCCGTTGATCGGATGAAGAAACGGTGGAGCTTGAGGCTCTTTTGACCGAAAAATAGAAGTTTTTTGAGAAAAAACGTGAAAAAAATAGCACTAACGCTCGAGAGCAATAGCACAAGGATCCCAATACTTGAACGTGCGGTAAAAATCTGAAGATGGCTGCCAGAGGCGGGACTTAGGTAGAGGGCAGTCATTGGCTGTGGTCAGTATGACGCAGAGATCAGTGATTGGTTACTACTACGAAAGACAGATCAGAAACGAAACTGATACTGATTTTTTCTTTACCGAGGATTCCCAGCCTGACGACGGGGAATATTCATGAGCATGTGAATCCATGCCAGACCCCATACTGGAGAAAATGCCGGACGAATAACCTTCTGGCTTAAATGAAATTCGACACCATCTTCGGAAGAAAGGAAGGACGAACTCCAAGGACAACCCTGTCCTTATGAAACACAGTGAAGGGTGGCTTAACTGAAAGTGCCTGTAACTCACTCACTCTGCGAGCGGAAGTGACCGCAACTAAAAAGACAGTTTTAAGGGTTAACAGTCTCAAAGGACAAGAATGTAAAGGCTCAAATGGAGCACCCATTAGAAACTTGAGGACAAGGTTCAGATCCCAACCGGTGGTAACATTAGTGAGCCCTGAGAAATTAAAGGTATTGTAAAATAAGAACACTCCTCAGACGAGCGCTTACATATAGACAGCGCCACCAGGTAACCTTTTATGGTACCCACTTGCAGGCCCCTGTGGGCCAAAGAAAGCAAAAAAGACAGATCTACAGGAATGTCACATGTAAAAGGATCCACATTCTTAACCCTGCACCAGTCGCAGAACTTTCTCCAAAGGCAACAGTAAAGGGACTTTGTTGGCGGCCGTCTGGCCGAAAGCAACACCTCCATCACGTCTTCAGGGAGGTCCCAATCCTTATACCTCAACCTTTCAGAAGCCAAGCGTGAAGGTTGAGGGATCTGACCTCTGGATGGAGAACCTGACCCCCCCCCCTCCCGTGAGAGCAGATCGTCTCGCTAGGGAAGACGGCGTGGAGGGCAGATGGACAAGTCGAGAAGGTCCGGGTACCACGTCCTGCGGGCCCATGCCGGAGCAATGAAGATCATCCGGGAACCGAACCTCCGTAACCTCCGCAGCACTTGCGGGATGATGGGGACTGGAACAGTGGGAAGGAACACTCCACCACAAACGCATCTCCTAAGGCTCCTCTTGGAGGAAATTCCCGCGAGCAGAACCTTTTGCACTTCCGGTTGACACTGGAGGCGAAGAGATCCACTTGAGCGGTCCCCCAAAGGGCGAAGATCTCCAGGAGAATCTCCTGAGCCAACTTCCACTCGTGAGAGATCGCGCTCTGCCTGCTCACAGCGTCCGCCGTCTCGTTTTAGTCTCCGGCCAGATGAACTGCCGAAATCGAAATTTCCTGCTGGATGGCCCAGAACCAGAGCTGCATCGCCTCCCTGCACAGAGGAAGTGACCCTGCCCCCCCCCCACACCCTTTTTGTTGAGGTAGTGCATGGCCACTGTGTTGTCTGTCAGAATCAGGACATTCTTTCCTCGCACAGTCGGCAGAAAAGCCTTCAGGGCAAGCCTGACGGCCCTCAGCTCCAACAGATTGATATGGAGTCTGGACTCCGACGGAGACCAACGACTGCTGTCAGCTCGTTGGCATGAGCTCCCCATCCCATGAGGGATGCGTCCGTCACGATCGTCACCTCCGGCCAGGGAAGCCAAAATGAAGCCCCCATCATTAGATTGCCTTCCACGGCCTACCACAGAAGGTCCTGGTCAACCGAGGGCGGCACCTGAACGGGGTCCGACATCCTGCCGGAGGACTGTGACCACTGGAGCTTGAGAGCCCGTTGCATGGATCTCATCCACAACCTGGCCTCTGGCACCAGAAGAATGCAGGATGCCATGAGGCTGAGCAACCTCAAGAACTCGAACGCTGGGAGTCTCTGGGCATGTTGAAACTTGTGCACCATCTGCTGAATGTGGTAAGCCCTCACCTGGGGAGGAACACTGCCCCCCAGGGACGTGTCGAGCACTGCTCCGATGTACTGGAGAAACTGAGTTGGCGTCAAGTGGGACTTCAAGTTGAGGGAGAAGCCCAACTTGTGTAGGGAGTAGCAGGTGACGGACAGATGATCCAGGACTTACTGAGGACAGCACGCCCCGATCAACCAATCGTTCAGGTAGGGGTAGACATGAATCCCCCATTTCCTGAGATACGCTGCCACCACTACCATGAGCTTGGTAAAGACCCTCGGATCGGAGGTCAATCCGAACAGAAGGACCCAAAACTGAAAGTGCGAGTCGCCAACCGCAAACCTCAGGTACTTCTTGTGCTTGGGATGGATCGGCACATGAAAATAAGCGTCCTTGAGGTCTAGAGACACCAACGAGTCCTGAAGTTGAAGGGCCTGGAGGACTTGAGAAAGAGTAACCATCTGGAACTTGTCCTTCATGAGGAGCTTGTTCAAACCGCGCAAGTCCATGATGGGTCTCAATCCCCCGTCTTTCTTCGGAATCAAAAAATAAGGGGAATACTATCCCTTGTTCCTCTCCGCTACAGGCACCAGTTCTATGGCGCCTTTCTCCAGCAGGGATTGAATTTCCTGCGCAAGGAGCGGATCTGGATTCTTCAAATAGATTCCCTGGTGGATTGTCGTGAGGCATCTGCCGGAAAGGAAGACAGTAGCCGTGGGCTATGATCTCCAGAACCCACACATCTGAAGTAATGGCACGCCATTCTACAAGATGCTGCGCCAGGCTTCCCCCCAACTGGAGAAGCATGGGCCTCACGACTGAGCTGAAGCGGATGCGGCAGTGCCTGAGGGCAAAGAGGCAACTGCTCGAGTGGCGTTGGCACCTCGAGTACCTTGTTTTCCACCTCTTGCACTCCTACGGTTGCCCCTTTGACTTGCAGCTCCTCTCGATTTACTAAAGGATGAGTAATATCGAAAGGAATCTCCCCTCCATTGCAGTCCCCTAGGATGAAAAGGCGGAGGTTGGCGAACTGCAGCGCCCAACGACTTTGCTGCAGCTTTTGAGGTCTGCAACCTCTCAAGACTAGTCAGCCAAGCTGCCAAAAAGATGTTCACCATCAAAGGGCATGTTGAGCAGCCGGGCTTGCATATCAGGAGCAAACCCAGACTTCCGCAACCACGCAAACCTGCATATTACGGTGCTCGCCGCCATGGACCGGCTGACGCAATCAACCATGTCCAGACCCGACTGAACGGATTCACACATGGCATCTTTGCCATCCTGCACAATAGCAAGGAAACCATCCCGTTCCTCCCCTTCGGGAGTATGATCAGCCGCTAAGGAAATACAGTTCCACAGAGTGCGCGAAACGAGACCAGGCACAAACGGAGTTGGCATCCTGAAGCGCCATGCCCCCAGAAGAAAACACCTTCGCCCAACCGTCAAAACGTTTGTCGTCCCTATCAGGAGGGATGGTAGGGTACGACACCTGCACCACCAAACTTTCCGAGTGGGGTGCGTGGTCAAGTAGCAGGGGTCGCCACTAGCTGGGCGATATTTCTTCGGCAAGGACTTGCTCACTGCCGGGAGACTCTCCGGAGAAGTCCAAGCCGCAGCCACCCTTCTCTGCAAGGCCATATGGAATGGCAGCACCGGGTCAGTTGGTGGACCTTGGTCCAGGATATCAGTCAGGTCATCCTGCTGAAAATCCTCGGGGACGGGGGCCGACCAGCCCAGATAATCCATGACCCTCGACATGAGGTGCCGGTATGAGGATTCGGCATGTGTGCCAGGCTCCGGCCTACCAGACTCCACCTCCGGAGAGGTGTCTAGACCACTGGCGTCGTGCAGCGACTGACGCAGGTCCTCAAGTTGACCATGACCAGAAAATGTCATCCTGAACCTCTGCAGGAACCTCACTCTTCCTCAGACCCCTCATCCACCTCAGAAATATAATCCAGAGGCTGGAAGCAGGGTATAGAAAAAGGAACAAAGACATGTTTAGCCTTGGCCAGAGCCTTTCTGGGGGGTTCCACTGTGCCAATAGGTACCCCCGACAATGCTGCCTTGAAAGACGTTGACGGAATCGGCATCGACGTAGAGCGCGGCACCGACAGCATCGACGGCTTCGACACAGGCCTCGAGGGCGGAGTCCCGAGCGTGTCTCTCGACAGCCTTGGCGTCGATGAAGTCCTCGGAGGCAGAGCCTCGAGAGCGTCCGTCCACTACCTCGGCGCCGCAGGCGTCAACGTCTTCTTCGAAGACGTCACAGGGTCTCGAGGGCGTCGAGGACCAGGATCTGGAATGGGCATGTCTAGAGCGACCATCCTTGTCCGACCGGGATCTCGAAGGCGCACAGTGGTCGCAACAACCGCTAGAGCCTGCAGGCCTACGAGCAGCGTCTCTAGAACGGTCACGGGGCGGCGTCTTTCGACGGCGCGGACGGACCAGAGCCCTGCGATTGGAAAATCGCCAACATCTCCATTCTTCAAGAGTGGAATGCTGGGACAAGCAACCCGCCGACGGGCAGACTCCTCGGACGAGGAAGGCGACCTGTGACGGCGCTTCCTGGAGTGCCTAAACGAGCAAGAAGAATGGCGGGACCGACTCCCAGACCGAGAACCCCTGGACTCATGACAATGCGGAGAGTCACCCCTCGAATCATCCGTCGAAAGACCAGTGGAACGAGACTTCCGGGGCTTGGCCACCTTACCGACCAACAGCTTCTTTTTACGCTCCGGCAAAGCCTTCGAAGTGAGTGATTGGCAGTCGACACAGTCATCCATATCGTGGTCCTCCCCGAGGCACCAGCGGCAAGCGTTGTGCGTGTCCGTCAGCGACATCTTGGACCCGCAGTCCCGACACTTCTTAAAATCAGGCTGCAGGGTAGAAGACGGCATCATGCGATATCACAAACGAACAGGTTCGAGGAACCGAGATCTCCAAAGCGAACACGTTCGCGGAAAAAATGGAACTGAGGCTACGGGCGTCGTGCATCCTACTTATAACATCCGGTGATGTTGGCTCGACGGAGGCCCTTGAGGACAGCGTATCGACGTCATCGACCCAGAAAGATTTTCCGAAGCAGCACAGCTGTGGCGATTACTGTCATAGATATGGAATACGTCGGAGGACCCAATCCCCTCGGATTGCAAGATATACAAGAGCAAAATCCTACACAATTCGTGTCGATTTTGTAACGAAGATGTGGAGGTGGAATCTTTAAAACATCTCGTCTTATATTGTACATTTTTTGAGGACAGGAGGAACATGATCTTTGTTCGACATGCTCTTGGAATGACCGTTTGCTAGAGAAATGTTGTGGGAACGCCTGATGTGGGGTGAAAGTCTTTCTTTAACCTTAAATCTTACTACACTGTTAACTTATATTAATGATGCACTCGAGTTAATGAACTGCACCATGTTAAATGATCTATAATTTGATTACAAGACAATTACTTCAACAATGAACTTAAGCGGGGGCGTGGCTTGGAGCGCCATCGATGCGGCTGCTCCAGTGAAGCCATCCGTGGGAAGCCTGCTGCCGGAGACAAAAATATGCAGTTCCCCCAAGTCTCCCGAAACGCTGATTCAAGCCCAAGCAATAGGAACTGCTGCTGCATATTTGGCTCGGAGAGGAGCACCCAGCACTCCTCCGTTGTGCGGCAATTTGGCCGGGGTTCCCCAGCGCCGGTCAGCACTTGGAAATTCAAAATGGTGGAAGTGCACTGCGATTAGAAACGTAGGTGCGCCACGCTGGGAGCCCTGGAGGAGACCAACGTGAAGCTGGGGGCGGCCCTCAACCTAACTGCTGCAGCCCATCGAGAGCGGGGGGCCAGGTGGCAGAGCCTCCCGCTCCAGCTGGACACACCGAGCGGACTCCGACACCCAGCTGGCCCTGGCGAGTGCGGCCCAGCAAATGCCTAGCAAATGCCTAGCAAATGCAGAGAGCCCCTGTGGCAGGCTCCTCCGCTCCAGCTCATCCCAACAGCTGCAGCCCGGTGAGAGCGGAGGGCCAGGTGGTGGAGGCTCCCGCTCTCGCGGGACCCCACAAGCGGACCCCGGCACCTGGCAGGCCCTTGTGAGGGCGGCCCATCAAATGAGGAGGGCCCCGTGGCAGGCTCCTCTGCTCCAGCTCATCCGAACAGCCCAGCCGCAGCCAGAGGAGAGCAGGGGGCCGGGCGGCAGAGGCTCCCAGGGGACACCACAAGTGGACCCCGACGCCTGGCTGACCCTGATGAGTGCGGCCCATTAGACGCAGGGAGAGCCTTTGGCTGGCGGCTCTGGGTCGGGAGGCCCCTCGGCAGAGGCCTCCTGCAGGCGGGCCCCCTGAGAGCTGCGGGGGAGGAGCAGCGAGACCAAAACCAGCAGCAGCAACCTCCGGGGCGGAGTGGGGGCACGGGGGACCGTTTCAGTAACTTCAGGACCCCCTCCGCCCAGAGCAATAAGATAATCAGCTCCACCCCTGCCTTTGAGTGTGAGGGGCCCCTGGGAGCTCTCTATCTGGGCCACGGGGATCCCAGAGGTTGCAATATTTCCCAAGGAGGAAACCTCGGCGGCGCACCATACAGGCGCAACATCAGTGACCCCTTCGATGCAGGAATCTACCACCATCCTCCTGCCCAAGCCAGGGAAAGACCCGAGACACCAGGCTTCATACAGGCCAATAGCCCTGTTGAACATAGACGCTAACCTGCATTCCAAAATCCTCGCAAACTGCCTAGGTTGCATACTACCGGAGATAATTCATCCTGATCAGACGGGCTTCATCTTAAACAGAACAGCAGGAGATAATATCCGCAGAACCTTGAACTTGGTAGACCTCGCCGCCGAAGCTCCCAGAGACTAGTACTAATGGCCTTAGATGCTACCAAAGCATTTGACAGGGTGGACTGGTCGTTCATGAAACTCAGTCTAGAGGCCTTTGGATTTGGAGCAACGTTCCAGACAATGGTACTGGCTAACTACAAAGCCCCAAAGACTTTCCTGAGGACCAACGGGTCCCTCTCGGCCCCAATCCCCCTGTCCTGCGTAACCAGACAGGGCTGCCTGCTAGCGCCTCTGCTTTTTGCATTCACCATGGAACCCTTCGCTCAGAGGATCAGACGAAACAACCACATCAAAGGCCCTCAGGTCTGCGCATCGCAGCATAAAATCCCCCTATATGCTGATGACGTGCTGCTCACGATCTCAGAGGCCCGCTCCTCTTAAAAGCATGACCTGACGGAAATAACCAGCTATGGAGCTCCCAGAGACTAGTACTAATGGCCTTAGATGCTACCAAAGCATTTGACAGGGTGGACTGGTCGTTCATGAAACTCAGTCTAGAGGCCTTTGGATTTGGAGCAACGTTCCAGACAATGGTACTGGCTAACTACAAAGCCCCAAAGACTTTCCTGAGGACCAACGGGTCCCTCTCGGCCCCAAACCCCCTGTCCTGCGTAACCAGACAGGGCTGCCTGCTAGCGCCTCTGCTTTTTGCATTCACCATGGAACCCTTCGCTCAGAGGATCAGACGAAACAACCACATCAAAGGCCCTCAGGTCTGCGCATCGCAGCATAAAATCCCCCTATATGCTGATGACGTGCTGCTCACGATCTCAGAGGCCCGCTCCTCTTAAAAGCATGCCCTGACGGAAATAACCAGCTATGGAGAGGTCTCCGGCTTCTCTCTCAACTTCGCCAAGTCAGTGGCCTTGGGCATCGGCCTCCCCCCAGTGGAACAGGAGGCACTGGCCAAGATGTGCCCAATCACGTGGAAAAGGGCCATCCCCTACCTGGGAGTCCACATTCCGGCGAGCCCAAAAGATACATACCAGGCCAACTTTTCCCAGCTGTTCAAGGAACTGGAAGGAGACCTGAAACGCTGGACGACCCAGGAAATTTCACTAATGGGAAGCATAGCAGCCTTCAAAATGAACCTTCTCCCGAGGTTTCCCTATGCTTGCTCTTCCCTCCCAGTGGCAATCCCTGCACCAACCCTTTGCGACTTGCAGAGGAAAATGCTGGAGGGGTAAAAGGGCTAGAATACCCCCACAAGTCAATGTTGGGCAGCTCTAAACTGGGTGGGGCTGGGGGTCCCGGACCTACATGCCTACCGGGTGGCAGCGCAAGTGCCACATGTCCACGCATAGCAGACAATCACAAACCGCCCCAGATGGGTAGAATTGGAGCAATCACAACTTCTGCTACCCCTGCGATTTCTGCCACATATCCCACCCCTCCACCCCCTCAGAATGTGCTGGGAAGGTCTTCTGTCGGTGACCAAACACACCCAGATCTCCTGGGACTGGGCACTAAAACGAAAGGCAATCCCGAGTGGTCTGAGCCCGCAATCGCCAATTTTTCATAATCCAGCTTTCTTACCCGGGTCGAATCCTCGTAGCTTCCAGAACTGGATAAACTGTGGCCTCGAGACCCTAGAACAGCTATATACGGGAAATGTACCCCACACATTCGAACAGTGCAAGGAAAAGTTCCAACTCCAGCAAAGGGACAGATTTACATATATTCAACTTGGTGCTCACACCCCCAGACTCTCCAGGCGGCAATGCACCCCCATACCACCCTCGAACTAACACTCAAGGACCTCTTGACTCGAGGCAGGGTCTCCACCTTATATAGACACTTTTTGGGAGACTTGGCCAAGTGGGAGGCCGACCTGGGACACCCAATTGAGGACCAGACATGGGTGGACATCTGGGCCTGAGCACACTCCTCGTCCACATGTGTCACCAACAGGGAATGTGCATACAAGATCATGCTGCAGTGGTATGATTGCCACCCCCCTTAGGCTTCAACACATGAACCCCTAGGTGGACCATACTTGGAGGATGCGGCCAACCAGGCTCCTACTTTCATATGTGGTGGACATGCCCGAAGATCCGGTAATTCTGGAAACTATGTTTGGCGACTATTGAACAGATCACCGGGACAGCAATCCCGCTTGAGCCGGAACCCGTTCTGCTGGGGGTCCCAGTCCCCGCGATCTATCCACGCTCCGGGAAAAGAGCGTAATTGCTGACCCAATGTCTCCTAGCGGGGAAAACAGTGATGGCCCACTTCTAGAAATCCCCGGACGGTCCCCTCATGTCCCAGTGGTGGGCGGAGCTCTGGGACATACTGATCGCGGAGAAGGTGACAGCGGCAAGAGCCAGAATCCTCCACCGGATCAGGAATGGAGGGAGGTGGGAATTGGAACTTGAGGGGGATGTTTGAGGGGTAAATGTGTCACATCTATTGCTTATGTTGTATGGTTGTCAACCTGCCTTAATTTAAAATAAATATTTTTTTAAAAACCAATGAACTTAAGCATCCCAATGTTTATATTTGCCTTGCTCAAAATGCACTGCTTATGTGACTGGTGATTTTGGTATATAAAAGAGCTTGGTGAAAGTCAAGTCTGTTTGACTTCTTTAAATAATTGAGAAATGATCACTCAAGTTGAGTCATCAAGTAAAAATTTGAGGCTCATATATTGATAACATTACACGCGAGGAACGATTGTCCCTTTAGCTGGTTTTTCTAATTTTTTATTTTATATCCTACGTTGAATTTGTAAGATTAGTATTAGCGAGTTTGTAAATAATGGAATAGTATTTTAGTTTTTATTCATTGTAACCTTGTTTTAAGAATGGAGCTCACCAAAGTTCTGGACGGATTCGGCTTTGCAAAAATGTTGCACTGCAAATGGGTCAGAGATCTCCTGGTATTTGCAGTCTGCAGCTCTGGAGAGGCACAACACCTCGTGAGATGGCACAATTTGTAGTTCGTTTTAGGGCTGGTAAGTCCCACCAGCCAAAGGAAGAGTCGTCTTCGGAGCGCCTCTGTCGAGTAGAAAAATGGGTCATGCCAGCAGTGGTCGCTTCATAGTGATTGGAATGGCCTGCAGGCATCTCTGGTCGTCTTCAGCTTCGGCTACTTCAGTTCCAGTGGTCGGCCTGCCTTTCACCTCAGGAACCTCACCTTTTATTGAATTTTCCAACACACTCCTTTGCAAACTCTCAGCATTTTACAGAAAGGGGTGGGTGGCTGTGCAATTAAGACAGCCATTCCACCAGTGGGAACTGTGTGCACTCAGTGTTAGGCAGAAACCTGTGCAGTTCCCTTGGGGACCACTGCAAAAGATTTAAGACTACAGGTGTTTGGCAGTAAGCCCACTTGGTAGCAGTCTGTACCACACAGATTCACTTGGTAGCTGTGGCTGAGCAGTCAGACTTCCCTCAAGAAGAGTTAGGCAGTATATAGAGTATACACAATTGGTACAGATACAGTAGCACAAGCAAACACTGACCAGAGCTTTGGTGTAAAAGTATTTAATTATTTATTTAAAGACACACTTGTAAATTACACTAGCAACAAAGAGGTAAGTAAATTCAGCACACAGTCACTATTATATATATATATATATATATATATATATATATATACACACAACCCTAATCACTTATTAGACAAGTCTTAATGAGAAACACCACTTATTTTCAGACAGAGGTGAGCGCTTAACATAAGATGGCACTCTAATAAGTTATTAAAAAGGGAGGGAAAAAGGCAGAGTTATGGAAGCACACAAATTTCAATACTTTTAAAAGAACCACAGTAAGGCAGGGCAGGATAGGCAGAGTTCTACTGGAGAGCAGGAAGTCAATTGCAAGGCCTACTCTTGGAGAGAGCAAGCAGAAGGGGTCCAGGTTCACACAGTGGGGTTATGCCCAAAGAGTCTTGTAGATAGTTTGCACACAAAGAATGAAATTAAAGTCAGGAAAAGTTAGCTAGGTTGTCCCAGGTTAGAAAGTCGAGGCTTTACTGTCACCCCGAACGATCTGTCGCAAGGGAAGCCAGGCGGGACACAGTACCTTAAGTGTGAAGGAAGCTTCAGCGGGGGCAGTTGTTCCTGGCAGCGGGTGCAAGTCGGTGTTTCGTCCAGAGGAAGAGGAGGTCTCGCCGTGGAGGAAAGATTAAGGTCGTTGCACTGCCAGGGAAGAAACCAGCCGCAGAGTTCTTCGGTTAAAAGGTACTACCCTTCTCTTCGCGGTAGTGGTAAGCCGTGGTATTCCGGTTGCCGGGGTGCTTGGCACGGGCAAGGCGGCCACGAGATGCTCCAGGAAGGTGAAAAGAAGGCAAAACTGGTTATCCCCACCAGTCAAAGGAAGAAGACTCTAGGACTGGAGATCTCTGTCGTCGGGAAAAGTGGTGAGACGGTTCAGCAGGGCTCTACCGGTGGTGTCGTCGTTGCAGGTCGGCTCAGCTTCTCCCTCCTCAGATTCTTAGGTCCTGTGGCGACTTGTGAAGTTCCAGTCCCCAAAGCCCTGCTTTTAATGCAGCAAACCCCCATTCATTCAGCCTAGCTGTCAAGCATGCTAAGTGGTGGGCCAATCACACAAGAGTGCGACTTGAGTTGCCAAGGCAACTCAGTCCAGGGTGCCTAAACCCCCTCCCACACCCCCTGTGGTACCCAGACAGAGTGGACCCACTTTTGGAGGCTTCTGTGGAGAAGCCCGCCAAAAAGTGGAACAAAGGGCTCGACTTGGGTTGGAGTCACAGAAGAGAACAAACGCCATTTTTAGAATCGAGTTCTGTCAAAAAAATACCAATCACTGAATTAATATTAAATAAATGAACCGGCGGTATGTTCGAGGCTATAGGAATTAAATTAAGTTGGTAGCCTCGAACAATGGGAAAATCCCATAGAGATCTATTTGCGGTCGAATATAAAAAGTAGTATCCACTGCCACCAGCCAAAACTCCATCAGGGGGGGACGGAGACGTGCCCCCTCGAACAACAGACCCCGGGGCAATCGAATTGTCCCGATCAGTACGTCCACAATATGATGGTTTGTACTGGTTTCTGTTCATAATTTGGGACTGGTAAAGCAAATGGTGACTTTACATGCCCTGGGAGACAGTAGTCAATCCCAGGGTATGGAGTCTATGTTTGGGGGTCGCTACGACACCCCTGGGTTACAGCACAGAGGATGCTGTGTAACCCACATCAAAAACACATGAGACCCTATGGAGTAAAAGACCCCATAGCCCATAAAACACATGGAAAGACAAAGAAACACCTCAAATCATGTCTAAGAGTGGGAGTAAAAGAGTCTCACTCTTAGCAGGAGAAAAAAATTAAACCCCAAAAATCCAGCAAAGCTGCCGGGGGACTCACTAGGTTTGGGAAATTGGCCTTTACAGAGAATTCTCCCTAACACTCAGGCAGACAAAGGGCAGGGGAGTGACTACCCCCCCCCCCTACCTGCCTGCCCACATACACTGAAGCCTAGGCGGGGACACCGAAGAGTTCCTGCCAATGGCAACACACACACAGACCTCCCCCCTCCCAGAATGGTAGAAGAGCTGACAAAGAACAACCACGATAGAAATGGCGACCATAGTTATGGTATTGTTTATTTATATAGCACCTACACACAGGCAAGTGTTTCAAACGGCTCAAAGTGGGTGGGAACATAAGGAAAAAACTGTTGCTCAGAGCCCTTGAATTTCTGAGATGATAATAGTCTGCACAGGTAGAGTAAGTGCGTAAAAATACATTTAACAGTTTGAGAGATCGCTAATAGGCCTGACAGCGATTCTGCAATTTTAACAGTGCAATTTAGGGTGAAGATAAGGGAGAACAGACGATCTTCAGGCATGGTGAGTACGGATCGTGCAAGTGCTAAGCGGGTCACAGGGCGGGTGAGGATCAAGTGCACCTGGTCGGTTGAGACTGGGGTAAGTGCAGAGACAGCCACTCTCTTGGATTAGTTTCTCAAGTGCATTGAGTGTGGGTGGGATGTAGGGCCCTGGGGCAAGTGAAGAAAAGGACTGGCAGGGTGCCGGGGACCAGTGAGACTCTGCGGCCAGTCAGCATGCTGTAAGGATGAGGAGGGAGAGAGGAGGAAAAACAGAAGAGCTGAGTTAGCAGGGTAGAGGGAGAGCAAAGGAAGAGGAAAGTCTTGAGGAGTTTCTGGAATTTAAGGAGATCCAGCTCAAGACAGAGGGAGGCTATTCCAGAGGGAGGCACCTGCTGAGGTTAAGGATCTCCCTCCAAATCTCTGCTTGGAGAACCGGCTCGCTCGCGGTTGGAGGTAGATGAGCAGAGAGCTCATGAGGGACAGTATTTAGGTAGGTAGTGAACCCTGTTCACTGAACCCTGTTCTCGCAGTACGGTATAACACAGACTACTGTTCACATTGTGTAGTGCCTCATGGTCGCTTAGAGACCACTGTGACCACTTGAGTTGTGCCTTATGGTCGCCTAGAGACTACTGTGACATTGTGTAGTGCCTTATGGTCGCTTAGAGACTACTGTGACATTGTGTAGTGCCTTATGGTCGCTTAGAGACCACTGTAACATTGTGTAGTGCCTTATGGTCGCGTAGAGACCACTGTGACCACTTGTGTTGTGCCTTATGGTCGCTTAGAGACTACTGTGACATTGTGCAGTGCCTTATGGTCGCTTAGAGACTACTGTGACATTGTGTAGTGCCTTATGGTCGCTTAGAGTACACTGTGTATTAGTACTGGGTATCAGCACTGTGCACTAGCATTTCTCCGATTCTCTGCGCTAGTACCCTCACTGCAGCACCATTGTGTACTAACATTGAGCACTAGCTTCTCTCTGACGTTTTTGTGCGTCAGTTCCCTCTAAACTCAGACATGATAACCTGGACCTTCCTCATTATGTTCCCATTCTGCCTGGTCCCCCATGACACCCCTTGTACAGGGCCACACTTTCGCTTACACCCCAACGGCCTCAGCAGACTAGCCTGCCCCAGACATTATCCCATACCCTGCCCCACCCCCTTCCTACGCAACATCAACCCCTTCCAGCCTACCTCCTCCATTGACTCTCATCGCATAGCAGACACCCCCAGCCCCCAAGAAGCATCACAAACTACTCCCATCGGCCAACCCACTATCACGAACCTCACTACCAGCAGATCCTATCCCTGCTCAGGATTATCGAGATTCACCCGACTCAGATCCAGAACACACACACCCGCATCCTTCCCCAATCTAGGCAACAAACAAAACATAACCTTAACCAAATCTGCCCCTCACTGCACACGCCCTACACTTCCGACAGACCAGATATCACACGGCCTGATCGCACCCTCCCCCCGCACCCACACCAAAAAATCATGCATCACCACCGAAACCATTAAAGGTGCACTCATCAATGCGAGATCTGTAGTCGCCCATGCCTTAGACATTGCCGACATTATTACCGTCAATGATCTCGACTTCATAGCTATTACAGAGACCTGGCTCCACCCAGCATCTGGCCCCTCTCTATCACTTGCTATACCCAATGACTATACCATCTACCGTGCAGACAGACTAACAGCTAAAGGTGGTGGAGTAGCCGTTTTTGCAAAAAGTTCCATCAACATTAGACACATACAAAACCAATCACTGACATCAGCGGAATTACTCACCCTCAAACTATCCACAACGCACACAAGCACTATCACCATCCACCTCATTTACAGACCGCCAGGCCCCATACTATCCTTTAATGACGACATAGCCCTTCTACTCTCTAACAATATCAAACCTAACTCTCGACTACTCATCCTAGGAGACTTTAATCTAGGTCTCAATGATGAGAAAGATGACAAAGCTCACACTATCGCCAACACTATTTCAGAATTAGGACTCACCCACCATATCGCACAACCCACACACAACAAAGGCCGCATCCTTGACTGGATAGCTGACCTCAATTGCAACACTACCATCCTCTCCAACACTCCATGCGCCTGGACCGATCACCACCTTATTACCTTCACCATCAACAAAGGCACTCAAACACCAGTGCCCTCCTCCAATGCCCCACCCACACTCACAAGAAACAACAAAAATATCACACTAGAGAAACTCCTCCCGCTACTCCAACCCATCATCGACTTCTCACCCACCATGACCAACCCTACTGAATTAGTAGATTTATACAACACAACTATCCTTAAGGCCATAAACACCATAGCACCACTCAAGCTTCGGAAAGCCAAACCACGAGCACACCTCAATTCCTGTTCACCCCCAAACTAAAAACACTCCGCAAAGCCAAAAGACAAGCTGAATTAGCATGGAAACAGTCACCATCCACTATTAATAAGACATCCTACGCACTGGCATCGAACATCTATAAATCAGCTATCATCCAGTCTAAAAAAAACATGTACAATGAAAGAATCAGCAACGCCAAATCTAATACCAAAGAGCTCTTCAATATCCTGAGAGAACTCGAATCACCCTCCCCCATTCCAGACACTTGCAACAAAGACATCCACTGGTGCACGAACATCCAGGTAGCACTCCTAGGCAAAATTGCCACGCTACAAGCCAAAATCCTGACAAAGAAAGAAAGCCTCACCCTCTCCGATAACACCACCCCCTCTACACACACCCACACCACCCCCCAAAATGATGACAATAACCTCTTTGAGTTTTCCACCATAACCATTAAAGAGGTTGAAGAAATAATCTACTCTCTTAAACCGTCCAAATGCCAAGGCGACACTTGCCCAGCCCCTATCATTAAAGATGCAGCCAAACAACTTGCTCCCTTCATCGCCTCCCTCATCAACGCATATTTCACCTCCAACATAGTGCCCAACAACCTCAAGGACTCCTGGGTTCTTCCTTTACTTAAGAAGCCCACCCTTGACCCTAATGTCCCCACCAACTACAGACCCATAACGACTGTACCCTTCCTACTAAAAATCCTCGACAGAGCTGCCTATCTCCAGATACAGAACCACCTTGAGAAAAATAACTTACTAGGACTCAGACAATCAGGATTCCGCCCCAAACACGGCACTGAGACCGCCCTGATTGACCTTAAGACACAGATGGACAACATTAAAGACAATGGTAAACTAGCCCTCCTTCTCCTCCTTGACTTATCGGCCGCCTTCGACCTGGTCAACCACGACATCCTCTGCAAACATCTATCCTCAGCAGCCAAATTTTCAGATAACGCCAACGCATGGATCCATTCCTTCCTTAACAACAGATCCATGAGAGTCTTCGCACACACAGCCTCTGCCATCCCAGCCCCAGTCACTTGCGGTGTCCCCCAGGGCTCCTGCGTCTCCCCCACTCTATACAATGTATTCACGAAACCCCTCTTTGACATACTGGACCGCTTGGGTGTCATCTACACCAACTACGCAGATGACACCCAAATACTGATCCCTTTAACAGGCGACTACTCCACCGACCTCACTGCTGTCAACAACATTTATTCCATTATCCAAGAATGGATGGCCAAGCATGGCCTATGCCTTAATGACAAGACCGAGCTTCTTCTCCTAGGTTCCCAACCCAGACTTAATAAACTCGACAAACTCTATCAAGCATTCACTATAGACGGCAATAACATCATCGTCTCTAACAGCGTCAAAACCCTAGGAATCTACCTCGACTCCTCCCTCACACTGACAAGACAGATCAATTCCATCTCATCAGCCACTGCTTACACTTGTAAACTCATCAATGCCAGCAGACCTTACCTCTCACCATCCAACTGCATCACCTTAGCCAGAGCGCTAGTCCTTTCCAAAGTTGACTACTGCAATGCGCTATACTTGGGAACCAGTCAGAAAAACATCAACAAACTACAAGTCATACAAAACAACGCCTTGCGAGCAGCCCTGAACATACCCAAACATGAACACATCTCGGACGCCAGACGCACCTGCCATTGGCTATCCATACCACAAAGAATTGAATATAAAACCATCTCACTCACACACAAATGCCTAGCTAACCAAGCACCCAGATACCTATCCGACAACCTCAAGCACCACACCCCAGCGCGCCCTACCAGATCAGCTCAAACACACTGCTTAAATATCCCAAGATTTAAGCTCCAAAAAGCAGGTGGCTCCAGCTTCCCCGTGCTTGCCTCCAAACTTTGGAATTCACTTCCACTCGAGCTGAGATCAGAACCGTCCTTTCACAGATTTAGACACAACACCAAAACTTGGCTTCTATCCAAAGAAACTGCCTAGCCCTACCTCACTAGCATGCACCAAGACTGTAAATTTGTAAATATGTAATCGATTTGTACATTTCTGCTGCATTATTCTTGTTGTATTCATTATTCTTGTTGTATTCATCGCAAGCGCCTGGATGCCCTAGGGCCAGGCGGCGCTATATAAATAATAAACTAAACTAGTGTTGCAGGTAGGTAGGTCCCAGGCCCCAGAAAGCCTTATGAACAATGCAAAGGGGGTCTTGAATTTTATCCTTCCAGTCACGGGGAGCCAGTGAAGGGATTTCAGTGCTGGAGAGATGCGGTCCCAGGGCTTGAGGCCAAGGATAAGTCTTGCGGTTCTGTTCTGGATGAGTTGCAGAGGGCGCAGGGCAGAAGGGTGGTTGAGAAAGAGGCTGTTGCAATAGTCCAGCCAATAGTCCAGCCTGGAGATAACCATGGCTCTGGAGACAGTGAGCTTGTGGGAGAAAGTGAGAAAAAGTAGAGTACCTCTGAGGAGGTGAAGCTGATAGACTTTGTAGAGATGTCTGAAGTGTGAGAGGAGAAGGAGAGAGAGTTAAAGATGACCCCAATGGGTGTACCTATTGTGCACAACCGAGACTATGAAAATGCATTCTGCGGTAATAAATGTTGGTAGAACACGTCCACTGGCACCAGCCATAACTTAAAGGTTGTCTATGTGACTAAAAAGTCACAGGAGCAGAGAGAAGGGAGGCACTAGGTATCCCCCTTAGCACAACACATTGGGCGGTGTGTGCTAATCTCTCATAGTATAACGTTTTTAGGAAGGATACAAAGTATCCCTCTATCCTTAAATACGGTAGTTAGTACGTATAAAGAAAGAATCTCAAAGGAGAACCCTAAGGGTTCCGGTAACACTGCACATAAGGTGTGTTAAGACAGTTTTTCTAAAGTCCTACCAAGACTTCATAAAAACCATATCTGAGGCAGTACATAGGCTCCACTTAGTATAAGGCTGTACCACCTGAGAATGTAGGTAGCATGGACAGAGCAGCCAGGCTCCTCTTAGGAGGGAGGGCTGTAGTTTGGTACTAAGAAATTGTAGCATACATATGGTCCACAGAAACACTATGTATTGTAAAAATAAAGAGGTTATTTAAATAAAAAGTAGACCAAGATAATTCTTGGGCAAATAGATACTTTAAAATCATATAAACACAATCATAAAAACCAACTCAATACCTATGGTATACAAACCAAGGTATAACCTTATTTAGAGGAGCCACAAGCAAGTCAGGGTGGGTCAAACCTAAGGTTATACATTCAGGATAGTAATGACTTGCATTACTTACCGTAATAGCATTTCTGATGATTGTATCTGCTTAGATTCATATGCTGTGCATATAGTCCAACATCTAGTGGAAACCGCTGAGTATTGCATCTTGTCTTTTGAGGATCGAAAGGGGACCGCGGCATAGGCGTGTCTGTAACACTATCCCTAACGTGGCATGTAGTGTACCCAGAAATTATCATGTGTCGAACTCCCTTCGATTGTATTTTTTCTTCCCTGAGGGAGCCTTCTGACTATCGTGAGCGAGTACAGAAAGAGAGAAGTAGCAAGACAACTATGTTCCTTTCATGCGAGCAGGGAGGACGGGTGGGCACATGTGAACCTACTATTCTTGGGGAATAAGACCAGGTTAGATATACTTTTAGAATACAGTCAGTATTTCAAGGGTAGTTGACCCGGTCAGTCATGCATTGACACTCGGTTATGAAATCACTTAATAAACAACCCAGTTACAAGTATACAACTTTCAACAATTTGTTTTAGAACTCCGTACAGAGCTGGTAAAACAACTCATACTTTCTGGAGGGGTTTCAAGCTACACAATGGGAAGTATGAACACAACTATTTTAGAATTCACCAAGCAAATCAGGGAAAGCAAATCCCAATTACACTTTAAGAAAGACAATGTATTTCAAGCTAAGTAATTAGCCTATTGGTACATACCTATCTGCTACCTAATAGATAGTTATACCCTGTAAACGTTTAAGAAGTGTATAATACAGTTTCTAAAGTAAGTAAGAACTTCATGAAACTATTTTATAATACTTATTACTTTTCAGGAGGGGGTAAACACCATTCAAAGTTAGTAAAGCAACTGGTATACATTTTAGAGGGTCACAATGCAACTCAAAGGTAAGTATAAACCTAATGACACTAAGTTATTTCATAGAGATAAAGTTACCACACTAACTTCATTAGCAAGTATGTACGTTCACACTTGTTATACTTTCAAAGCAGAATCCTTTTCTTATCCAGTCCTTCCATAGTCTATTGCATGAGTTCTCAGAGGCAGAAGAGGGGGTCCCCCTGGTGGTGTAGGTACCAGCTGTAGGCAGGGTGATATAGGGTTCAGTTGCAGGAAAGACAAAGTTCCATAAGAGATCTTCTTAAACAAATAAGTATTCACTTTCAGAGTTAAAGTGTTACCCAAGCCCACACAGTACCTCAGGACAAAAGAGGAGATTCTGGATGGATGGCTTCAGGATGCAGCAGCACAGCACCCGGTACCCGGATTCAGCTCCAGTGGCTGACTTGTCAGCAACTTCCAGGTTTGGAGTATTTATCAGGAACTACAGCAGAACTTCTGCAAGCTCTCCCTGCATTTTACAGAAAGGTGCGGTCTGGCTGTCCAATCGGGACAGCCAGCACCTGACTGGGAGCTGGTTCCTTTCAGGCAAGGTGAAAGACAAAGGGCTGCAGGGTTGTAGACTCCTCCCTCGCTACCTGCCTTCTCAGACACTGAAGTCTAGGTGGGGAATACCAAAGATTCCAGCCAAAGACCAAACTTCCACTGAGGTTGTTGCACCTAGAATGGCAGGGGACGACCTCAGAAACAACAATGATACTTAAAAATGGCGAAACGAAGAAACTCACAATTCTAACAGACCAGTGGCTTTTCTGTGCATTACCAGGGCTGAATTAACAGCCTGCGAGTATAAGACTAAAAAGTCACCAAGGTAAAACCATTGCCACTAGCCATTCAAGTAAACTTGCAATTGTAACAAAAATGCTACAGGTAAGTAAGAAAGGGGATACATTGTGTACCCAGCACTCCAGAAAAAGTGGGGGTGTGCTGGCTCACTATATAAAATGTTAGGGGGATGAAAATCCTGCTTTTCTCCCTGGGAACAGTAGTTCACCCAAATACCCAAGCCCAACATTTATAGGAAACTATAACTCAACACACACTATGGAGGGACATAAAAAGGCCACCCATAAAAAAAGGAGAGTAAAAAAGACTAGGCGAGTGGTGAAAAATATTCCCACTCACCTAGGGATAAGGTAAAAATATTAACAAATTGTTCTGGGGTTGGCACAGGTCAGGAAGATTTATCATAAATATGAACATCTTGCCTAACAAGGCGCTGTGTGCTGTAAAGGTTAAACACAGATGCCTTAAAAGAGATACGGAGGAAAATAGACTCAATAGTAAAGCTAACACACAGAAAACAGAGTTCCATTATTCAGAGCAAATAAGAATGAATGAAGGGAAAAAGGCTCCCTTCATTCAGGATAGAAGTCCAGCAAAATGTGATGGGGGTCACACTCTATATTCAAAAGGCCTTTGATTCTGTTTCACTGCAATTTATGTATGCCTAATTTTGTGTTGGCGGTGCAGCTACTGTACACGTCTCCGTTTGCTAGAGTTAGCTTGAATGGAATACTCTCAGCCCAACTACCCATCGCCAAGGGTACGCACCAGGGATTCTCTCTATTCCCCCGTTATTTGCCGTACCCATAGAACCCTTGGTAGATCTCATAAGATATAAACACAAACACAGAGGCATTCAGATGAACGGTGAACCAGAAATTAACTCCCTCTATGCAGACAATGCCATATTGTATGTGAGGCACATTCGGGTCCACCTGGCCTTGATAATGCGTGATGTCCTCGCGTTCGGGGGAATTGTCAGGTTTGAGTAAACTGCACCAAGTCAGAGATTTTCCCCCTAACTGAGGCTGTGACCAAACTGCATGACATGCTCAGCTTTTCCTGGGCCCCAACAGATATAAGATACCTCGGGATTGTGGTGGTAATTGCGCCCTTCTCTGCACTAGGCTAGGCCAATAGTGAGGCAGTCTGTCGCTACTGCAGGTACAATAATGGTTGACCCAACCACTAAACTGGATACGTGTAACTGGTAGCGCCAGAATCAAATAAACAAAGTCTTGCAATTTAACATACAGTGTCTTTATTGGAAGTATGCCCCTTTATGACACGTGTTTCGAGCTATCTTCTTTCTTTATCAAACATAGGCATAAAGTAAACTGCTATCCCTAGAAAGAAAACACACATTGGTTTCATAAGGCATATCATTATCATCATGACCATATGTTGTACAAAACAAAAAGTCCTCCCCACCCCCACAAAAAAATAACACAAAGTGCATTATGTTACGCATTCGCACGACCAACCCAATGCTATTCCTTACATTAAAAAATTACTGACGGCGGCCGCGTCTAGACCGAGAGGCGGCACTCCAACAGGCTTAGGACCCTATCAGTACACATGGGGGGCACTACATTTTGCTGATAAGAGATGCTGGCTTCATCTAGGTGTACCTAGTTTTTTTTTGTCTCTCCCTATTCTCCCTTTCCCCTTTGTTGTTCTTCTGTTTGTCATGGTAACCTAATGCACTGTGTTTTTTTTCTGGGGGGGTTGGGAGGCAGAGGGGGACTTTTTGTTTTCTACAATATATGGTGATGATGATGAAATGTCTTATGAAACCAATATATGTGTAACTTCTTGCTTGGGATAGCAGTTTACTTTATGCCCATGTTTGATAAAGAGCAAAGATAGCTCGAAACAAGTGTCACAAAGGGGCATACTTCACACATGGCGGGCCTTGCGCCGAGGCTTCGGGCGTGGACAGAACTACTGTTGTTTATTCCGGGTAAAATAGCCCTGATCAAGATGATGGCTCTCCCCACAATTCTCTACTTTTTTTCTGAATATACCACTGTGGCCTAGGGGAGACGTTAAGGAGCTAGAAATCAGTATCAATACATTTTTATGGCACTCGGGAGCGGTGAGTCTGAAGTGGGATACTCTGGCCTTATCCTATGCACAAGGGGGTTTTGTAGCTGTTAGGCAGAAACCTGTGCAGTTCCGTCAAGAAGAGTTAGGCAGTATGTAAAGTATACACAATAGGCACTCAGACACAATAGCACAATCAAACAATGACCAGAGCTTTGGTATCAAGGTATATTATTATTTATTTAAAAACACACTTATTGAAACACTCCAGCACTATTATTGTAAATCACTCTAAACACAGTTACTATTATTATATATACATCCCTTATTCCTTATCAGACAAGTCTTAGTTAACACCACTTATTTCCAGACAGAGGTGAGCGCTTAACTATAGATGGCACTCCAATAAGTTAACGAAAAAGGGAGGGGAAAAAGGCAGAATGTAGGAAAATACACCACACTAATACTTAGGAACTCCTAAGCAAGGCAGCAAAGTCAAAAGTTACTTGTGAGCCAAAGTCCATAGGCCGGGCCCACTCTTGGAGAGAGCAGGGCACAAATGCACCCACGATCACACAATGACAACAGGCTTAAAAAGTCTTGCAGGGAGTTCAGAAAGGTTTTAGTTCGGCTCAGAAGTTTAGCCAGGGTGTCCCAGGCTTACCCAGGGTCGAAAGCCGGGGGCTAAATCTACCCCGTACAGTGGTTGCAAGGGAAGCCAGGTAGAACACGGTACCTTATTTGGAAAGGATCCTCCAGCGGGGGCAGTTGTTCCTGGCAGCGGGTGCAAGTCGCAGCGTCGTCCAGAGGAAGAGAAGATCTCGACGTGGAGGAAAGATGAAGGTCGTTGCAATGCCAGGGAAGAAACCAGCCGCTGAGTTTTCCGGTTAAAGGTACTACCCTTTGATTTGCGGTAGTGGTAAAACGTGGTATCCCGGTTGCCGGGGTGCTTGGCACAGGCAAGGCGGCCACGAGATGCTCCAGGAAGCGAAAAAGGAAGCAGACTGGTTATCCCACCAGTCGAAGGAAGAAGACTCTCCGGGCTGGAGATCTCCTCTGTCGTTGGGAAAAGTGGTGAGACAGTTCAGCAGGGCTCCACCGGTGGTGTCATCGTAGCAGGTCGGCTCAGCTTCTCCCTCGTCGGATTCTTAGGTCCTGTGGCGACTTCTAAAGTTCCAGTCCCCAAAGCCCTGCTTTTATGCAGAAAACCCCCATTCACTCAGCCTAGCTGTCACTCAAACATGGTAAGTGGTGAGCCGGCCCGCTCACCATTTGGGCCAATCAGGATGGAGTGCGACTTCAGTTGCCTAGGCAACTCAGTCCAGGGTGCCTAAATCCCCCTCCTAAGTACCCCAGACAGAGTGGCACCACTTTGGAGGGCTTCTGTGGAGAAGCCCGCCAACAAAGTGGAACAAAGGGCTCAACTTGGGTTGGAGTCACAGAAGCGAACACAAACGCCATTTTAGAACCGAGTTCTAGCAAAAAATACCAACCGGAGAATTAATATAAAATAAATAAACCGGAGGTATATTCGAGGCTATAGGAATTAAATAATTAAAGTTGGTAGCCTCGAACAATGGGAAATCCCATAGAGATATATTTGCGGTCGAATATAAAAAGTAGTATCCACTGCCACCAGCCAAAACGCGATCAGGGGGGACGGAGACGTGCCCCCTCGACTAACAGACTCTGGGGCAATCGAATTGCCCCGGCCAGTACGTCCACAATATGATGGTTTGTCTGGTTCTGTTCAGAATTTGAGAATAGTAAAGTCAATGGTGACTTTACATGCCCTGGGAGACAGTAGTCAGTCCCAGGGTATGGAGTCTATATTGTGGGGTCACTATGGCACCCCTGTGTTACTGCACTGAGGGTGCTGTGTAACACACATCACAAGAACACATGAAGCCATATGGAGTAAAAGACCCTATAGCGCCCATTAAACACATCTAGCGTCAAAGAAACACACTCAAATCATGCCCAAAGAGTGAGGGTAAAAGAGTCTCACTCTTGGCAGGAGAAATAAATAAACCCCAAAAATCCAGCAAAGCTGCTGGGGGACTCACTAGGTTAGGAAATTCAGCCTAAACAGAGAATTCTCCCTAACACTAGCCCCCGATTTTCATCTGTACTGGTTAACAGCGCAGTTTGCAGTGTACTGGTTTGTGCATGATGCACCCCATCCCCATTTTGAGCTTGAGAAGTAGTCGGCGTGGGATCGAGATATTAGGTATTTGGTGCTTCCTCCCTGGTTTGCTGACCCATGCCCATTTGGCCTGGCGAGCATGACTGCCCTGGCAGAAATTTTGGAATCTCCAAGGGGTGGCCCATCCCTACCACTGTGATTTTCTCTTATGGAATTGTGTGCCATCCCTCCCCAGGGTTGATGCTGCTACAGCAAGGCGATGACACAGAGTGGTTTTAGCAGGCTGGATAACCTGTATCAGAATGGGACCTTTATGGCTGCAGACAATATTTGTTATTGTACAACATTTATCCACTCAGTGGCTGCGGTATATTGGTCAGCGTAGGGCTTTTAAAGTACTGTGGGCGGAATTTCCTGTTGAGCCAGACAACTACCCCATTTTAGGATATGTTCTGACTGCGCATGGCACCCGAGGCTTTGTTTCCAAACTTTATAGCATGGTGCGGGCCCGGGCCCCTTAACTGCACTCGGGTCCAAATGGGAGAGAGGCATGGATTTTGAAATCAGAGAAGAGACCTGGGGGGGGAGAAACACACACACACTGGCTGCTGCCCCAGATGCAGGGATAATAAGGCTGGCTATTTTCTTATGGTGTGGAGTTGCCCTATGTTGGGTGTATACTGGGAGGAGGTCTGATCTGGTTGGCAGCATATTTGAGGTCACTCCCAAGCGCTGCTTGTTCCATGTGTTTGACGATTTAACACGGCCCAAGCATAAACTGGCCAGTGCATGTCTACTACTGGCAATGAGATGCCTGCTGCTACACTGGCTAAAGCCCACAGTTCTGTCATCCCAGCAGTGGCTGCAGGCTGTCACCTGGGTCAATGACACTGAGGACCAAAGGACATCCCTGCAATCAGTGACCAGTCGCTCGAGCGACAAATGGCAGCCCTTCCGCTCCTTACTAGTGCGGGCGCAGGAGGTCCTCTAGGCAACATGATCTACTAACTGGTGTCCACTCTCCTTCCACGCTGATTTTAACCCTTTAAGGCCTTCACCCAGTTACATCTACATCCTCTCGGTTTTGCTTTCGATTGTTTCGGTGACCTGGTTGATTTTTTTTAAAAGAAATCCTCCACTGCTGTAATATACCTAGTTATGCTGATTCAGACTTATTATGCTGTGTACAATGGTTATGTTATGCTACAAAGTGCTTTAATAAAAAAATAATTTAAAGACGAATGGAGAGCTTGCATGTCTTATTCCTATGACCACTCTGTGTAAATTAAGAGTTTGTGAGTTAAGCAATTCTAAACATAAATTACCCTAGATCAATTAGAGAAGAATTGGTACTTTGCAAATCTGTTAATCAAGAAAGAATTATCTTTGCTGTGGACAACACCCTGAAAAGAGAATGGATATTACATGCCAGATGTCTGAACATTGTAAGTTGCGCTTAAAAGTAAAATCCTGGTGTGCAATGATTTCTCTTGGTAATGTAGATGAAGGATGGTTATTTCTAATCATCTTTTGTTCTTAGATTATTATAGATATCATGCTTATTTTGTGTTTGATATTTTTGCATTATGATGATGTGTGGTTTTAATGTGTTTTTGTTTGATGAGATAGTTCTTCGAAATAAACGTAAGAAATTGAATGGAAAGTGACTTACTGTCATTAGTTACTAAAGGGGAGATGGCAATATGAAGGTTAAAATTGATAAAGAATACACATTTAAGGGACCCAGCAGCACATTTTCCATCTTTTTCACAAAATGGTGCTAGTCCAGTAGAAGAGCTGTCCAAGTGGAAACTAAACTTGGCCCAGTTTACTAGTACAATTTTTCTTGTTCTAGCTGGAGTTCAACAACATGCTGTTCAACATTTAGACCGAACTTACCCGGCATCGGTAGCGGAAGCCCTCGATCTCCTCCATGCGGAATTTGTACGGCCGCAGGACAGAAGCCTCTGTGCTTTCTGGGATGAAAAGTAAAATGCTCAATCAATATGAAAATGATAGAGAAAAAAACTGCCATTCAACATACTCACTCAACTATAAGAAGGGCCAATCAGGAGGTTTCTTGAACTAGCTGGGACATTGGAAATACCAGTCAAGCACATTGCTGAAATGTGGCTACCCACTCCACTCTGCTTGCACTTCTCATCCTAACTCTCCCCCAAATCACCCCTCCGCCCCACTCCACCACCACCACCACCACCCCCCATCCTACTACCAAGGTTTCATACTGGTACATTACTCCGGGAGCATAAAGTTGACCTGTAGCACCATTCTAGGAAGCAGGTGGCCCGTAGCAACACATTGGAAACCAAATCCAGCCAGTGACAGCAACCCAAGGGACAACCCTAAAACTAATATCACTGCAGGAAAGGACAGTAACATTTAAACCAGAAAATATAACCCCAAAATGGGAAAAGCACCAAGAACTTTACAGGCAAATGGAACATCAGTCTGACATCTGCCTAACAATCCAGAAATCAGATGTTAGACTGGGCAATCACTCTAGAAGTAGAACATTAACCTGTTACATCACTACTTTAGGAACTCCGCCAGGCTGCATGTTAGCAAAGATTTCCTTGTTGCAACTTTCTCTCCATACACCCTTTCTTTTTGCTTGTTTTTTTTTATTTGTTTTTGGTTCAAATACACAATGTAGAACCTTTACAAAAAAAAGAATCCAATATACAGTTTTATCATTACCAAGTAAAGAAAGAAAGTTATTAAAATTTTTTGCTCGTTTTGAAACCCGTCCTGACTTGTAGACAAGTAAAGCCTTCAGCTTTACTTCCCTTGCCCGTTTTGCTTATTCTTATGAAGAAACTGACTAGATCCCAGAGACCATCAGTACTGAGAGACCGTGTCGCTCTTTATGAATTCTTGTATTGTTAAAACTGTACAACTCACCTTACAGTGAAGTGCAGTAAGGATACTTTGTATCCTTATGTTTTTATAAAATGGCTTGATAGTTGTACCGTTTTGTGTTATTTTACATGTGCACTTTTGCATTTTCTGCAAATGGCTGTTTATGGTGGCTAGCAGCCTAAACTGGCTGTGCCACAAGGTTTTTCATTTGTTTTTTGGCCATATTGTTCTTTGGTCTTCTTGCCTTCTTAGGTCAGGAAATGTATTATATGGATATTCCTTTCCCGGGGAAAGCTGCTGCATTCGAAGGTTAGGGGGCATTGTGTGTGAGCCAGAGAAGAGGGCTGGACTGCCTAGAACCAATGCACATCTCTAGAGCCAGAAAGTCTGATGCTGGGCAGATGTGGTGACCATAGCTATCTACTCTAAACTCCGACCTGACCTTTGTTGGTGGAACCTGGGTTAAGGATCTTTCCCTAGGGCTATCCGAGTGTATTGGATTGAACGGAGTAGTCACCTGAACTTTACTTGAACTTTTATCTAACTTTTGCTAACTATTTAATAATCATAACCATTGCAAATCTATATAAACTTACCTGAAGTAGTATATGCTTTGGAAAGCGGCACACAGCCCCAAACCATCTGAACTTTAGGGCTAACACAAAATGTCTTCCCTCAATCTTATAAAGGGTTCTGTTTCTTCTATGCATCAGACTACTCATCTGTGTTGCACTGGTAATTGATTCATATGCAATTATGTTTCTCCTAAGGGTAGATTTAAACGACGTACATTACTTATCGTAATCGTATTTCTGATGTTTGTATCTGCTTAGATTCACATACTTTGCATAGACCAACATCTAGTGGTAGGTGCAGAGTTTTGCATGGTTTTCTAAGTTCGAAAAGGGACGTTGATTGGGCATGTTTGTAATACTATCCCTAGTGTGAAGTGCACTGTACCCAGGGGCCTTCACGTGTCGAGGTCCCTCAGATGTTTTGGTTTCTGATGTGAGGGAGATTGAAGTGTTTGCGTGAGTACAGAAAAGTAAAGAAAGGTGCAAGATGTCTTATTGTAAATCTTTATTCAGCATGAGCCTTTTAGGTACATCAAACATGATACAGATAAATGCACTTATAGTAATTAATAAAACCATAAAACCCCATTACAAATGATTGAATAAAAACAGTCAAAATTCACTTCAGTCGCATACAAATATCTATTCCAGTTAATAAAATCACAAACTCCCAGTACAATTAACCAAAAATATCCCCAGGCGAGAACATTCAAAAATCTCTATCTCGTTACTTAATAGTGCTTGCAGATACAAATGTTAGGGATTAAACATGTATCTTAGAGCAATTTAAGTCCCACTCTGATGCAATACATTTGTTCTCTTCAACCACGCCCTGTGGATGCACTTAGAAACAAAATAAACCACATTCAAGTCCATGGTCATTTTACATAACTGCAAGGCGTCCCAGATTGTGGCAATATGAAATAGCTGATTAGATGTCTATGTACATTCAACTCCAAGAGGGGAGGAAGGGTGGGTGCATAAGATTACAGTAAGTAATGCATTGCTTCCAGGGCTTGAGGATCTGTGTAGAATCACATGCTTTGCATAGACTAGCGAGCAGTACCAGGAGATGATGATGGTGGTGGGTTGTTTGAAGGTACAGCAGCAAAAAGATGTTTTGGCACTGCTTGAACCACCTCTGAATCACCCCTTGAATGTCTATCCATGCGGTAATGCAGTGTGAAGGTGTGAAGGTGTGAATTCAACTCCAGTGTCTGCCTTGCAAATTGCATCTAAAGGTACATTTGCAATGAACGCTAGAGTTGCTGCTGTGCCTTGAATAGAGTGTGCTCTGGGCGTGAAAGGTAATATTTTCTTTGAAAGAGAGCAATATATTTATATGCATTTCACAATCCATTTTGAAAGAGCAGACTTGGAGACATGATCCCTTTCTCTTCCTTTGGCTATGGAAAGTAATAATTGATCTGTTTTGCTTAGTAGCTTAGTCTTGTTTAGGTAGTACATCACAAATCTTCTAACATCTAATATATGAAGGCTTTTCTCTACTGAATGTGTTGGGTTTTGAAAGAAAGTTTGAATCTCTGTAGAGGGACAAGGAACTAAGATAAATTTAAGTGAGAAGTGTGGATGTGTGCATAATACCACTTTGTCCTTATGAATGACATGGCTGTTGAACTGAGAGATTGCAGTTTACTTACCCCCCCTGATTGATGTAATAGCCACCAGAAATGCAGTCTTGTAAGTGAGGTGCTCAAGACTGGTTTTATGCATTCTCAAAAGTGGGGTCCATAAGTTTGAAAAGGACAACATTCAAATCACATCTGGGAGTCCGAATAGAAATTGGAGGATGCAATATTTTGACCCCTTCCATGAAGGCTTTAATGACAAGGATCTTCGACCATGATAGTTTATTTTGAGTGGTGGTTTATGCACCGATAACCAGTGATAATATTGCGATAAAAAATAAAGAAGCATAAAACAGTGATGAATATTTAACAAAATACATAAATATCTTAAAATCATTTCAACAAGGTAATGTAATCATATATAATACTAAAGCATAACATGTCCTATACAGCTCTTAGACTAATGTATTTATTATTTAAATGTGCTGTAGTTCACTTTTTTCAACACTGGGTGCTGCTGTTGACGTTCAATCTAATGTAGTTCCCTTTTTGTCCACTAGAGACATGCTCATTACTTTTTTGTTTCCGGTTACCCACGCCCGCCATTTGCATTCTTCAATGTTTCCAGCGATGGCTCCAGGTGAAGCCGTTCCAGCGTTCATCATGGCCTTGGATTTCTTTTTCTTTACCCGTTTTTTTTCACTTTTTCCAATGGATCTTTTCCTGGATTCTTGACCTTTTTCGAATACTTTTTCGCTAATCCATTTTTTGATTATTCTATTAATTTCTGGATTACTTTTTGGAACTTCATTTTTTGCATTTTCGGATTTTTTTTCTTGTTTGCTCCATTTTTGGATTTTTTTTATCTGGACACTGTTTGGATTGCTGGATTATTTTTGGGAACTTCACATTTTGAGATGGATTTTGTAAAGCAAGATTGTATGCAGTACCCTATTGTGCACTGCAATAACCTTGACCTCTTGGTAATAGGGACCCAACCTTTGGTATAAGTCTGAACTACACAGGTTAGTAGTGTGGTCGAGCAGCCAGGCTCATCTCAAGAGGGGTCAATGTGAGCAGTAATGTTGTGACAGAGTTTCCCAGTACAGTTATCGAAATAAACACTTACACTCAAGGTTTCTTGATAAAACAATTATTAATTTATTTCACAGTCAATTATATAAGCCTTCTTTAGAAAGGGAGCAAAACATGTAACACTTAAATATACTTCAAAACACACTTTGTTTCTCTAAATCAGATGATACCCATTGGGGATGGCATACAGACACTTCCTACAGCCTCAGTTGACTTATAGTTAGGACACTGTGGACATTGATTTATCACTGGCACATTTAGAGCAATACTGGATTTGGTGCAAAAGATAGAATAGAGAAATAAAACAAAGGCTAACAATTCAGAAACGGGTAGGCACTTTCTTTTTAAACCTTCCAATTCAGAGTAAATTAACAATTTCCTGGGGAAAGAGGAAGCACAGAGTCATAAGTAAGAAGAGTCACTCAGGGAGCCAGGACAGCCAATGTTAATTGCACAATGTCAAGGGGAGCTGAAGATCTTCTTTGCAGGTAGGTAAAAAGTCTTACACAAAACACTTGAAGAGCCACAAGCTGGGAGGCTTGTGAGGGGCAAAGCTTTAGCAACTCTGCAAGGTAACCCAGGCAGGTCCCAACTGAGAGCAAGAAGACTACACAAGAGGCAAGTTCTCTTAGACTTTACAGTACCTCTGGTTAGAAGTAATGGTTCCAGCTGGCTTCTGTTCCTGTACAGCTCTGCAGATCCGGTTGTTCCTGAGCCTCAGTCGTGGGGACAAGAGGGGACGTCTGGGGGCTCCTGCTCTGCAATGGGACAGTCAGCGGCAGCAATGGGCAAACTTCAATTCAGCTGTCCTTCAGTGTTTCAGTTCCTCGTGTCTGACAGCAAATAGCAACACAGCGGTTCTCAGATACCACTTCAGACTTTCCTTGCTTCTGTGATCCAGCACTCTGTTGTGATGGCTCAGGCTTGGGCAGTCCTGCAACAGGGAATTCCGGGAGGGGGGGGGGGATCTTCCTAGCACTCAGGTCCAACTTAAAAGCAACGCACGCAATCTGGTGTTCCTATCCCTGGCTATTCGGTTCCAGCAGCAACAGCCGTGGAAATGCAACCAGCTTCGAGAGGATGTCCATACGGGCTTATTTTGGAGTTGATTGATCCCACCAACTCAGAGGAAGAAGTCGTCCAGCAGGGCTTCACCGGGCAAACCAACGGTCCAGGAGTTGCAGCAGTTGGCTCTTACAAGTTCTTCATATTCCGTCGTCCAGTGGTCGACTGTCTTCCAAGCCAAAAAGCCTTGCCTTCTATGCAGGTTTCTCCCATTCATTCCAGCCTAGCTGTCAATCACACAGCAGGGTGGTTGTCCTTGCCGGACAGCCAGCCAATCACATTTGGGTGCATTCCTGTAACCAAGGGGATTAAGCACAGGGAGTTTCGGGCACCTCTCTCACTTCCTGCCAGACATACTGGAGCCAGAGGCGGGCTTCACTCGTGAATCCCACCAAAGGCAAACTTAACAAAGGGACCAAACCTGGTTTGGAGCGCAGAGTAAATCCCAAGAAGGCCCTTCCTGACAAGAAATGGCGAGAAAATAAGACGAGGGCCCTTTTGACGAAATGGGCACCCATGGGTGCCTTACCGTGGCTGCGAACACAGCCCGCGGTAAAAACACACAATGGTTGTTAAAAGTAAACCACTGTCACCAGCCATTCATCGAAGAAAGGGTAACACAAATGTTACATGAGAAACTAGAGAAAGAGGATACCAAGTAACCCCTCCAGAACCCCACTGCAAGATAGTGTTTGCTGGGTCTAGAAAGTTACAAAATGTAAGTAAAGTCAATTGCGCTTCACTGCTCTTGGAAACAGTAGTTCATCCAAGAGAAGGTATTTAAACCTTTGGGAAATCTAAGACTTCCCTATGCAACTGAACTGAAGGTGCTGTGTGACAATGCAAAGATGATGCCTATGGAGTTTGTCAGACTACACAGTTAAAAGAAACACAGAATAAATCACAATAAAAATGCAGGAAAGATAAAAAGTCTTAAAGTCCAGCAAAAGAGCTGGGGGTCTCTATGGTCGAAAGGAATTAGCACATTTCTGAGAATTCTCCGTAACAGATTTTTTTCTTGGAATCTTTGGATTTTGGAATGCTTTTGCTGGATACTGTGTTTGGATCACTGGATTACTTGTAGGAACTTGCATTTTGCAAATTTTTGTATTTTATTTTGCTGAAATCTTTGGTTTTTGGAATGCTTCCACTGGATACTGTGTTAGGATCATTGGATTACTTTTGGGAACTTGGATTACATTCCACCAGTTTGGAAGTCCATTTATTCAGGATTTTGGAAACATTTTACAGTATATGGGTTATGGATTGGTGTATTTTTTCTTGAAAATTGTAAAGAACAACAAGTTACTTCTTACCTGGTAACGCTCTTTCGACGGGATGTTCTTCCGACGTATTCCTCATCTTTAATACGTTTCCAGCTTGCTGGCCTCAGAACTTTTTTCTGTAGAGGGCGCTGCGCGTCGACGTCCGCCGAGTCGATGTCCTTCGACGGCCACCGTATCGGCGCCGACATCACTATGCCCATAAATAGCCACGCGCTACGTCCGTTGCTCAGTTCCGTTTTGTAGCATAAGAAAAGTCATGCCTGAATTGGTTAGTGACCTTGAAGGAGCGTAAGCTGCAACCACAAGGAATACGTCGGAGGAACATCCCGTCGAAAGAACATTACCAGGTAAGCAGTAACTTGTTCTTCGAAGGGATTGTGTCCTCCAACGTATTCCTTATCTTTGATAGACTCCCATAGCAGTGGCATGTAATTGGAGGCGGGAGTGAGTATTATGTATCCCTCTAGGGATGGACCGAATGTAATACCGCCTTGCCAAATCTGGTCTCTTGAGCAGTGGAGGAATCCAGATTGTAAAATTTTGTGAATGTATGTGCGGACGACCATGTGGCAGCCGCACATATGTCCCGGACCGGTACCCCTCTTTGGAGAGCCGAAGAGGCTGCGATACCCCTGGTTGAATGAGCCCTGAGATTTTGGGGTGGCTCTTTCCCTGCTAGTCTATAACATTCCAGGATGGTCAAAATAATCCACCTGGAGATGGCTTGTTTTGTTATGGGTAGTCCCAACTTGTGACCTGAGTATCCTACAAACAGTTGATCTGCTTGCCTGATCCTAGCCATTCTGCTGATGTAAAAGCAGAGAGCTCGCCCTGGGTCCAGCCTATGGAGCCTTTCCTCCTCTTTCCCCGGATGGGGAGGAGGGTAGAACGAAGGCAAGGTAATTTTCTGAATAATATGAAATTCAGAAACCACCTTTGGGAGGAAATTAGGCTTCACCTGTAGGACAACCTTGTCCTTGTGGAAGATTGTATGTGGGGGTTTACAGGAGAGAGCTTGTAGTTCGCTCACCCTCCTAGCAGATGTTAGTGCTACCAATAGGACAGTTTTAAGCGTGAGAAATCTCAGCGCGCAAGAGTGAAGTGGTTCGAATGGAGTGCCCATTAAGAAGTTTAAGACTAAATTTAAGTCCCATAAGGGAACCTGGAATGGTTTTGGAGGGTAAACATTAGTTAGTCCCTTGAGAAATTGTACCACTAGAGGAATTCTGAAATACGATGGTTCCTCCGCAGTGCGCTTGAAGATAGAAAGCGCTGCAAGATAACCTTTTACAGTGCCCACTTGAAGGCCTGAGTTTGCCAAGTAGAGCAGAAACGATAACACCATTGGTGTACCACATGAAAAAGGGTTGATATTCTCTTCCCTACACCAGCTGAAAAATTTGTTCCAACGGCAGCGGTATAAAGACTTTCTTGCGGTCTTCTGGCCGAAGGCAACACCTCCATGATGTCATCAGGGAGATCCCAATCCTTGTACCTCAACCTTTCAGAAGCCAAGCGTGAAGATTGAGGGTTCTGGTGTCTGGATGGAGAACCTGACCTCCCTTCTGTGAGAGAAGATTCTCTTTGAGTGGAAGACGGACTGGAGGACAGATGGACAAATCTAGAAGGTCCAAGTACCACGCTCTCCTGGCCCAATCCGGGGCAATTAGGATCATGGTTTTCCGGAATCTTCTCAACCTCCTGATCATTTGAGGAATAACAGGGACTGGTGGAAACGCGTAAAGGAGTGGAAACTCCCAGTCCACTACGAACGCATCTCCTAGAGCTCCTCTCGGGGGAAATTCCCTTGAACAGAACAGATCGCACTTTCTGTTGGTGCTTGTGGCGAACAGATCCACCTGAGGGGTTCCCCAAAGGGCGAAGATCTCTTGAAGGACTTCCTGAGCTAGCTCGCACTCGTGGGAGACTGTGCTCTGCCTGCTCAGAGCGTCCGCTGTAAAGTTCTTCTCTCCGGCTAGGTGGACTGCCGATAGAGAGATTCCTTCTTGGATTGCCCAAAACCAGAGCTGCATCGCCTCTCTGCACAGTGGCAGTGATCCTACACCTCCTCTTTTGTCGAGGTAGTGCATGGCCACCGTGTTGTCCGTCATTATCAGGACATTTCTCCCCTGTACCGATGGCAGGAAAGCTTTCGGTGCTAGTCTGATCGCTCTCAGCTCGAATAGGTTGATGTGTAGTCTGGACTCCGATGGAGACCAATGACCGCTGATGGTCAAGTCGTTGGCATGGGCTCCCCACCCCGTGAGTGAGGCGTCTGACTACGGTTATCTCCGGCCATGGTTGCCAAAACAGTTCTCCTTTCAAGATGTTCTCTGGATAGGCCCACCATTGAAGGACGCGGGCTACCTTGTCCGGAATCCGGAGGAGATCTGTCATTCTCCATGAGAATTGCGACCGACTTCTCAGTGCCCACTGAAGAGATCTCATTCTCAGGCGAGCCTCTGGCACAAGGAAGATGCAGGATGCCATGAGGCCTAGCAACCTCAAAAAGTCGAAGGCTTGGAGACGTTGGGCATTTTGAAACTTGGTGACCATCTGTAGAATATCTTGAGCCCTCACCTCTGGTGGCGAGGCTTTTCCCAGGGAAGTGTCCAGGACCGCTCCAATGAACTGGAGTCTCTGTGATGGTATCATCTGTGACTTCTTTAAATTGAGGGAGAAGCCCAGTCTGTGAAGGAAGTGGCAGACATAATCTAGCTGGGCCTGGGCCTGTTCCGAAGATAAAGCCCTGATCAGCCAATCGTCCAGGTAGTGGTAGACGTGGATCCCTTCCCTGACATCAGCTTGAAGACCTTCGGGGCGGAGGTCAGCCCAAATGGCAGAACTCGAAAATGATAATGAGAGTCGCCAATTGCAAACCTCAGGTATTTCCTGTGATTGAGATGGATTGGCACATGGAAATAAGCATCCTGAAGGTCCACAGATACCAGCCAGTCCTGGAGCTGGAGGGCCTGAAGGATCTGAGAGAGAGTTACCATCTTGAACTTGTCATTCCTGAGGAACTTGTTCAATTCTTGTAAATCCAGGATGGGTCTCAGTCCTCAGTCTTTCTTTGGTATGAGAAAGTAGGGGGGGGGGGGGGGGGGGGGGGGGGAGTACTAGCCCTTGTTCCTGTCCGCTACAGGTACCGGTTCTATGGCACCTTTCTCTAGCAGGTCTATAATTTCCTGCAAGAGGAGCGGATCTGGAACTTTTAGAGAGCTGTTCCCCAGTGGATGACTCTGAGGGATGTGTAGAAAGGGTAGGCAGTAACCTTGGGCAACTGTCTCCAATGCCCAAGCATCTGATGTTATAGCCTGCCATTCCGTCAGATGGTGAGTTAACCTGCCCCCCACAGGTGTATTGTGTGGGAAGGCCTCAAGAGTGGTTTTGGGGTGGCTGATGCAGATGCCGAGGGTAAAGAGGCACCTGCTGCTGCTGCGGTCTTAGTACTTTGTCCGTCCACCTCGGGTGGATCTCCTTTGGCCTCTTTGAGCCGGCTGTCTTCTGCCTTTCCCGAATGCGGAATAATAGCGAAAGGACTTTCCTCTCCCAGAGGTTCCTGAGGGGCGAAAAGGAGTTTGGCGGATAGCAGCTCCTAAGGATTTTGCTGCTGCTTTAGAAGTCTGTAACTTTTCCAGACTGTCATCAGCCTTTTTCCCGAATAATGAAGAGTCGTATACAAAACCATATTCAAAAGTCTGGTCTGTACATCAGGGGCAAAGCCTGACTTTCGCAACCACGCATGTCTGCGGATTGTTGTACTTGCCGCCATGGCCCTGCTGATACTGTCAGCGGAATCAATGCCAGTTTGAAGTGATTCGCACATGGCATCTTTGCCATCTTTAATAATGTTAAGGAAGGCTTCCTTTTCCTCTCCTTCGGGTATGCAGTCAGCAGCTGAGGAAGCACACTCCCATAGTGTGTGACTGAACATGGCCAGCGTACAGGTGGCGTTGATGGACTTCAACGCCATACTACAGGCAGAGAAGACTTTCTTTGCCATAGAGTCGTACCTCTCGTCATCTCTATCCTGTGGGACAGTAGGGTAAGCGGTCATACTGCTAGATGAGGTTGCCGCTTGAACCACCAGTTTCTCTGGGGTCGGGTGTTTTGACAGGTATTCAGGGTCAGCAGCCGCTACCCTATACTTGGTTGACAATCTTTTATTGACTGCAGGGATAACTTCGGGAGTTTCCCAATCAGATGCAATTTTTCTTTGTAAGGCTGCATGGAAGGGGACCACCGGGTCCTCCTGTAGGCCTTTGTCCAATATATCTGTTAGGTCATCCTGTTGGAAAACAGGTGAAGGCGCAGACCAACCCATAAACTCAATTATTCTTGCCATCAGGGTTCTATATGGTGTTTCGGCATGTTCCCCTGGGTCTGGCTTAACAAATTCCACTTCTGGGGAAGTGTCCAGCCCACTTGCCTCATGTAGTGACTCCTGTAGTTCCTTCAGCCTTCTTTCCTCAGAGGTGAAATCCTCTGCAGTAGGCAGTGTGCTCCTCTGTAATCAGAATGTTTCCTGGTCAGAATCTTCCCCTTCTTCATAAATTGAAGAAAGTCCAGGGTATTCTGACCGCTGAAATGGAGTAAAACCCATTTCTAAGGCAGAAGGAGCCAAACTCGTCGTTATTGGACGAGAAAACGTCGATGTCGTCGATGCAACAGGCTTCGAAGGCGCCGAGAACGGCGTCGAAAAAACTGCAAGGAGTCTCGAAGAACTCGAGAGGATCGGGATCCTACTCGAGGGCATCGACGACGGTCTTGGCGTCGTGCCGGAGGCCCTTGAAATCACTGTTGGCTGTGGGGTGGCCTTGGTCCTCTCCATCGGCGTCGACGATGGCGTCGAGTCGATCGACCGACGCGTCGAGGAACCCTTCGACAACAGCGTCGATGGCGCCGATCCGTGCGTCGAAGGAATCTTCGACGATGAAGGAATCCTCGACGATGAAGGAATCCTCGACGATGGCGAAGATGGTGCCTTCTTACCCGATGGCTCATGGCGCTCTCAGGTGGCATGTTTCGCCGGGTGCTGCGACTCGCGGCGTTTTGATTTTTTCGGCTTTTCAACCGGGGTATCATCCTCAGCTGTCTTCGAGGGGGTCGAGGCCGCGTTCTCGAAGACGCTTAACATTTTCTTTCTGAATTCCTCCCACTCAGCTTGAGAACTATGTTTGGTGGGACAGGAGACTCTTTCTGGGCACACCGAAGAAGACGAGGAATGGGACCTTCGACGTCTCTTTTGAGTGTCTTGATCTCGACGAATGGTGGGAGCTGCTTCGAGATCTAGAATGGGAATGTTTGATGGCGAGGAGACGAATACCTCGACTCAGCCGAAGAAACTTTCGAGGAGGTTTTGGCTGACTTACCTCCCTCGAGCTTTCCCTTGCGCTCCTTCAAGGCTTTCGCCGTCATGGACATGCAGTTCTCACACTCCGAACAATGGTGCTCGGATCCCAAGCACCATAAGCAGACCCTGTGTGGATCCGTTGACATTTTATTACCGCAGTCTCGACATTTCTTTAAGCCGGATCGCGGCGTTGTTGGTTCTGATGAAGAAGTCATCGAGAACGATAAGGAATATTCAAGTAGAAATAGATAGTTAACCTGACTGAACTGAGCAACGGACGCAGCACGTGGCTATTTATGGGCATGGTGACGTTGGCGCTGATACAGTGGCCGTCGAAGGGCATCGACTCAGCGGACGTCGACGCGCAGCGCCCTCTACAGAAATAATTTACGAGGCCAGCAAGCTGGAAACGTATTATCAAAGATAAGGAATACGTCGGAGGACACAATCCCTTCGAAATCTAACTTCTCTAAACGGTGCAACACTTGGATGGATATTTACAATGTGCAGTTTGGTTAAGTTTATTATTTTAACTTTTTATTCCTTAACACCTGTGGTTGCTGAATTTTTTAACTGGTATTAATGGTCAATTTTTTATATTTTAAGTTAAATGCAATACTCTGCAATGGTAAATTACATTTCTGGGCATTTTCTGTTTAAATACAGTTCCACATGACGATTCCCTCACTGGCAGATTTTCTTTTTGCAATTTTGTCATAATTTCTATTTTGGATGTCTTTTGCAAACGCCTGTGTTCTGTCTCGTAATGTACATTAGCAATTCTAAACCCGATTCAGGTTCCTTTTGTGCTGATGGCAGCAGTATTTATTTAGTCAACTATGCAATTGTTTACTCTATTGTATGCATACGGACGGTCTGAAAATGATACTTCTGTTATTTCACCACTATTTCTTTTTTCAGAACAATGAAATCACTTGTAACCGTATGCAGAAAGAGCCACCTGATGAACTTTAAGTAAATTAAAAACTAGTCCGGAGTCCAAGAGGTAAAGCAGGTATAGCACTATATGTCAAAGTTGTGCAGTCAACAGGATTGATATTGCACGATTTATGGGTGGGCCTACCTAGAGCCAAAAGCTTATGTAGATTATGCTTTCCACAGGTGGAAACCGTACACCACATTTTGACTGACTGTGAGACACTTAGTATGAAGCAGAATAGGCCTTATAGTGACGTCTGCTCATACAACTCAGACCAATTTTGTGGCACAATTTTCGGTCCGGAATCTCTGGCAACTGCTGCAGCAGCATTTTATGCATGGCAACGAGTGGGGGCAGGAAACTGGCTTTGGATTTGTAAGCCTCCGAATGGATTTTATGTTCGATTACAGAGAGGACGGTATGCATCCAGTTGTACTACATGATTGATCCATAAGTTCTCTGGTGGGGCTATTGGATCTACCTCTTTGTTTGTTTTAATTATATTTTATCAATTATATGCATAATGTATGTTTTTATTTGATTGAGAATCAATGTAAAAAGGTACTAAATGTAACCAAATGCACTTAGTAAAATATTTTTAAAGATGTTGCCTAATTTAAAACAAAATGACAAAGCATTTCCGTTGGGGACAGTTTTTCTAAAGTCTTCATAAAACCATATCTGAGGCAGTACAAAACCCCACTCTTCGTATAAGGCTGTACCACTGGAGAACATTTCGTAGCGTAGACAGAGCAGCCAAGCTTATCGAGGGGGAGAGAAAGAGAGAAAGAGCAGAGAAAATGTAGCATACATATGGTTCAAAGAAACACCGATACACCAAGTATTGTAAAAATAAAAGTTATCTAAAAACACATGGTACTTAACTTTCCCAAAATGTATCTTGGCCAATCAATCATATAAATATAATTATTAAAAAACTACTCAATACTTATGGTATACAAACGAAAGTATAACCTTATTTAGATTACAATAAGCAGTCAAGGTGAGTCAAACCTCCAACAGATTCAGAATGGCATTAGGCCATCCTTGGGGAGTAAAACCGCAGTTAGTTACTTTTAGAATACCATATGTAATTCAACGGCAGCAGGCCCTACTGATCAGAATCTACTGTGTTATTTAGTTGCAGAATCAATTAATTAGACCAACACTGTTACAAGTCTATCTTGTAACGTGCAACTTTCTTCTTTCAAGAATGGATACAGTTACACATCAATGTTACTTTTTAGAACACAGTTCAGAGGGAGTAACTTAACTTGTTTATTAACTAGGGGCCTAAATCTACTCAAGTATAAGTATGAACACAGTAAACTATTTTAGAAGTGCTCCAGAGCAGTTCAGGGAAATCGCAACCCAGGATTACATTTTTAGAAGAGCAGCAGCTATTCACGGTCAGTATAACCTATTGGTATTTAAACTATTACACTATTTCTAAGCATAGGAACAGACAGTTTAACCAATGATAATTTCACAAGTGTGTTATACAATTCGAAGTCAAGTAAGAACTCTCATTACTATTTTAAAAGTGCTCTAGAGCAGTTCAGGGAAAGCATAACCCATTTATATACTTTTAGAAAGACAAAATGGATTTCAAGGTAATTAAGTAACCTAGCATACTTTTAAGAAGGGCATTCGGCAATTCATAGGTAACTATTAACTACAAGACTGTTTTAGAAATGCACTAGGCAGATCAGTGAAAGCAAAACCCAACAGTACATTTTAAGAACACACTATTATTCAATGTAGGTAAACCCTATGGACACTCGGATACTATAGTTCCTAAGACTGTAGTGAGTGGTGCCTGGTCCCTATCCTTTTCCTGTGAGTCTATTGAAGAGCTGATCAAATAATAGTCTACCTCCAGGGCAGCTGGTCCAAATGGGCTGAGCAACTCCATCCTAAAGAGGAAACCTGCCCTTTGGGCTAGACTCCTAAAACATCTATTCAAAAACATATTACAGTCTAAGGAACTCCCAGAATCTTGGAGATAGTCAGTGGTTATTCCGATATATAAAAGGGGGACCGGTTAGCAACCTCAAATTACCGTCCCATATCTCTACTAGATGCTGATACCAAAATTTTGGGGGTTTGATTTTGGCAGAGATGGAAGCTTGGGCCAACTCGAAATGCTTTATTCCTAAACAGCAAACAGGGTTTAGAAGGGGTTTATCAACTTCTCTAAATGGTTTAGTTCTGAGTTGTCTCAGTGCGCAGGCCTAAGGGAAGGGTGGCTCTCCCCTGCATGGAGCGTGGATCGATCTTTCCCAGGCATTCGATACTATTAATAGAAACCTTATTTGGAAGAAAATGAACGCCTGGGGAGCCCTGTCCAATCTCCCATCTATTCTTATTGAACTTCTCCACAATTCAACAATGTATGTTAGGCTATCAAGAGCAGGTGCTCTGTCAGCTCCAATTAAAATCAAACTGGGAGTTCGACAGGGGTGCTCGATTGCCCCCTTTCTTTTCATTATTTTCATATCTGATTTAAGCCTATGGCTGCATGACAAGGGCCTTATTTCTCCAAAACTTTGAGATATTAAAATAAATTGGTTGGCTTGTGCCGATGGCGTGATGGTCTTTGACCACTCACAGGTCAGTCTTCAACGACTACTCTCAGCATTAGCAGAATATGCTAAATGTAATGATCTAAAAATTAACCCCAACAAATCTAAAATCCTGGTCTTTAAACATCCACAAAAGATTCTAAAGACATATCTCTGGAACCTGGACAAGCGTCCTGCAGAGGTAGTAACCGAGATTACTTATTTGGGGGCTAGCATACAAGCTTATCCGACCATGGCCCATGTTTTTGCAGGGATTGACCTCAAGGTGCTTAATATGGGGGCACAGATGAAAATAATTTATCCAAAATTTTGCTAATTTTCCATTCAGCCCCTGGTGAGGTTTTATAAAGGCAAAGTAGCTGATAATCTTGTTTGGCCTGGATTCGAATACCTAGTCTATGAATATAGATTGGGATAGAATAGAGGCCAATCTGTGAAAGAGGCCTTTAAATCTACCCAATTGTGTTCCTATCGGATGCGCAAGATATGAATTAGGATTGTCCTCACTTATAGATGGAGTGGATATGGGTCTCCATGTTGAGACTAATTCTAGATCCGCCCAAAGGCTCCTTATACAAAGATGTGGTCTTGTTGTTAAGACAAGGAGTGAATTACTTTCTCCAAAATCTTAATATGTGATGTCAAGATATACTGCTCGACTCAAGATTGTTCAGTGGAATTGCTTATTCACAATCCTATGAAGGTCAAAAATCTTATGTTATGAGTAGAATGGATTAGGACAATTGACAAAATGGGGCAAGCAAAGCTATCAGCATCACATAATAAAACTAACAAATTCAGATCCTTTGTGCCGCAGTACTTAAATAGAGCTTCTGATTCAGCTATTAGATCCATATTTTGATATTTAGATAAAATCTACTTCTCGCGCAGGAAATGTTGTCGATAAGATACAATGAGGAGTATCCGACTGCGATAAGTGTGACGACAAGGTAACTCGGTCTCAAAAATCATCTACTCTCAAAATGTCCAGGTACATGGGCATTGAGAGTGTCTAGATTTCAGAGATTTGTGCATGATGTGAGGTGGTTGAACTCGGAGGCCTTTTGGGAAAGATTATCATGTGGCAATGAAACTTTTTGGCCCTTTGAAGAAGTGGCCGTTTTAAAAGAGCTGGTTTTAGGGAGGACAGATTTAAAATTGGAAAACAACTCAATCAAATGGACTGGCTCATTTTAGGATAAACACCTGCCTATCCGTAGGTAGGCTTTTAGTTTATATTAAAATAATTTCTTGTTTTTTAAATTTTTCTCTCCTTTGTTTTCTTTTAGTGATCTGTTTATTATTTTATTATCTATTGTATGCTATGTGGGTTGAGTTCTAAGCACCACCTTGTCCTTATGAATAGTATAAGGCTCTGAAGCCACCAGCGCCTGGATTTCACTAATCTGGCGGGAAGAGGTAAGGCCCACCAGGAGGGCTGTCTTAATGGAGACTAGCCTGATGTCCGCAGACGCCATAGGTTCGAATGGGTTATGTGCCAGAGCGCCTAAGACCACATGGAGGTCCCAAACTGGGTGTCATTTCTTGATAGGCGTGGAAAAGCCTGGTCAGGCCCCTCTCCCCCTGCCCCCCCACCCCCCAAGTGTCTTTTAACCACTGCATTAGAGGATGAAAATGCCTTCTCCTCCGAGTTCCTGTAGGCTCCAATGGCTGCCAGTTAGGTGCAGCACGTGTCTACCTGCACCTCTAAGTGTGCGAGGTGCGCAGAGAAGGATAGCATGTCATCTAGAGTGCAGGTCAATGGATCAACCTCCACTGATTCTGCCCAGTGACAAAACCTGATCCACTTGCTTTTGTACTGGCTCTTGGTAGCATGTCTCCAAGCCCCTTGTATAACGCCCAGGTTAGCTTGTGTGATGCAGATGCCTCAGTGTCACTTGTTCATGAACCACGCTGCAAGGGCTAACTTCTGGGGTGCGGGTGGATGACCATGCCTCCCTGCTGAGTGTGTAGGTATGCTGGGCCCAGCGAAAGGTGCACCGGGGCCCGATCCGACAGGCTGAGTAGTTCCAAGAACCATGGCCTTGCTGGCCACCACAGAGCTATGAGAATGATACGGAGGTGCCGGGCCTCCCTGATCTTGCAGATTACCCTGTGCACCAGGGGAATGGCAGGGAAGGCACAGGCATTAATGTTGTTCCACTAGATATGCATCGCGTCACCCAGAGAGCCCCTGCCAAGACACAAACTGGGGGCACCTCCTGCTGGACCAGTTGGCGAAGAGATCCACTTGAGGATGACCCCACTTGTTGAAGATCCCCTTAAGGACATGTTCGTCCAACTGCCATTCTTAATTGTCCGCACCCAGCCTCGATGTAATTCATGCTGGAGGAGCTGTCCATCTGAATGAGAATCGCCTTGCCGCTGATCATTGGTAGGAAGACTTTGAGAGCGAGCCAGATGGCCATCAACTCGAGCCAGCTGATGTGAGCCGCCTGCTCCTGACGGGACCATACCCCATTGACACTGTGGCTGCCCGGTATCAGGTATTAATATCGCCACATATATGGTCGACGTAAATAATATCGGCGGGAAAATGTCGTGGCGATATTATTTGGGTGACCATATATGTGGCGATAGGGGCACATTTTTTTTTTTAAATAAATTACAAAAAATGTGGGGGTTGCGGGGGTGTCCCTGCATGTTCCATGCAATAATGTCGCCACAAAAAACGACCATTTTTCGGCGATATTTTTGCATGGCGATATTTTTGTGGCAACATTATTACATGGAACCGGCTGCCCGAGGTAGCTCCCCAGCCCTCTAGAAATGAGTCTGTGGTGATGGTGACCTGAGGTGCTGGTAGACGGAAGGGCCTGCCTATCCGCAGGTTGTTGTCCGTGCTCCACCAAACTAGGTCCTGGTGGAAATTATGTGGGATGCTGACCTGCTCCGCCTGGGAACCCCTCGCATGACTCCAGGAGGCTGCGAAGTGCAATTGCAAATGCCTCATTTTGAGCCTTGTATGCGGTACTGCTAGGAGACAGGACGCCATGATGCCCAGGATGTGTTGGTACCACCATGCCGAGATCACTGGTCTGCTGAGAAAGTGCCCCGTGGCCTTCTTGATGGCTGCGATCTTGTCCGCTGAGGGGAAAATCCTCTCAGAGTGTTCAGGGACTTCACAGATGGCTCCCTAAATGCTTTCCAGCATTAGGCCTGTGCAAATGGTATGGGAAAGCTCAGAACCCTACTAATCTGCAACTTGGCCTCACAGGATTCACACAAAGCTTAAGGTAAGTATTACCCAAGCCAACACAGTAGTTTAGGAGAAAAGAAGAGCTTCTGGGTGGATGCCTTCAGGATGCAGCAGCAAAGGACCCGGACCCTGGATTCTTGGTCTGGAGACTGAAGAAATGGACATCAGATGGGAACTTGCAGCAGCAGTCGCCAGAGAAGGCTTCCACCAAAGGAGTCTTCCTGCTTTCTCGTGGCTCTGTGTATATGGCACCTTTTTACAGGACCGGAGTATTTATCAGGAACTATATCACAACCTATGCAAACTCTCCCTGCAGTTTACAAAAAGGGGCAGTCTGGCTGTCCAACCAGGACAGCCAGACCACTGAGCGGGAACTGGTTCCTTTCAGGCAGGGTGAAAGGCAAAGGGTGGCAGAGGTTTAGACTCCTCCCTTGATTCCTGCCTACTCAGACACTTTGGAGCCTCTGCATGAAATACAAAGGATTCCCGCCGAAGACAAAACTTCAACCAAGATCTTTTCCAACTAGAATGGCAGAAGACGACCTGAGAAACAAGCAAACGAGATATGGCGAAAAAAGCAGGAGCGCATCATTCTAGCAGAATGGCGACCCTCCTGTGCATTACCTATGCTAATTCGACAGCCTGCGAGTAATAATGACTAAAAATCATAAAAGTAGTTTCACCAAGGAGATCGCCCCCACCGATCAGCCGACGCCTGAGAGGGGGAGGAAGGCTTGCCCGCACCTGCAGAAGGTTCTCCAACGCAGAGGAGTATAACCCAGCGAAATAGGGAGGGATGGGGGGGCGAGCAGAAAGACCAATGGGGAAGCGGCCAGCACAAGAACCCTGAGGGCGACGCAGCAGAGGGGACGGCCGCACCCAGACAATGGGCCATCCTCTGCCACCAGAAACACAAGCACACCGCACACACGGTGAGGGGGCGAGCATCCAGGCGGCATCCACGAACGCGCCATCTAAGTGGGAGGGCACAGCCCATCGACCTGGCTCAGCAGGGCAGTAGAGCGCAAGGAAAGGTAGAAGTCAGCCCGAGAACCCCAAGGGAAACAGAGTATGGAACGACACCACTCTCAGGCACACATTACCCCTGACGAACTAGCAGCAGTGCGCGAGGGCTGCACACATGGAGGGGAAGCAAGTCTACAACCCCTAAGGCGCACCCACAGCGTAGGGCAGATTTAGACGGATATTTGCACATGAGGCACCAAATTAACTCCTAGTGGCACCCGGGGAAAAAGATAGGGAGCCCAGCCATATACATAAGGGGCGATCACCAAAAGATACCACGTTGCACCGGCCAGAAGCATGCATTAGCAGAAGAGGAGAAAAACCAAAATAGAAGCACTGGGGTTGACCAACAGAGCTGACCGGATGGAGGAAGAGCCTAGGCCCGGACTGAGAAACTGGGCAGCGAAGTCATCAAATAACAAAGAAGAGAGCAAGAACCCTGTAACGCGAGAGGCACCCTCCAGCACTTGAGCGACAAGAAGAATAACAAGCAAACCTGTGATTGGCCGAGAAGCAATAGCGTAAAGTGCAACACCACAAGCGAAAGACAGAGTCATGCCGGACAAGCAGCGTGGAGGAAAGGGCAAGCAGACTAGCATAGAAGCATACGCCCGCAAAAATGACAGGAATCAGCCTACCCCGAGTGACGCCACCATGAGTGGAAGGGAGGCAAGAGGATGGCCCCATACTCGAGGCCATAGCAGCGTTGAAGACGTCCCGAGAGCACAAATTAGATGTTGTAATCATGGATGTGGGCCTCCTAAAACAGGATGTACGGGCCCTGGCAGACCAGGTGAGCACGGCTGAACAACACGTACAGAACACCATTAACATCACAACTGACCAATCCCAAAAGTCGGATACGAACCCTCGAGCATAGGGTGGAGGGCCCGATGAAATAATGTACAAATCGCCGGAATGACAGAGGCAGAGGAAGGCAGGGACCCCACAAGTTATGTAGAAAACATATAGCTGCAAGAGGTGGGAGTCAGGGGTGCTATCTCAACGCTTTTCAGTGAAAAGAGCCCACAGAGCCCTGACCAGAAAACTCCCGCCAGGAGCACTCCTGAGGCCCACAACAGCCAAAATCATGAACTTTAAAGACCAGGAAAAGATACTAACATTTTAAAGAGAAGGAGGGGTGATCACAAGAAATTCCACCAAGATAACAATCTACCCGGACTACGCAGCACTGGTGCAAAGACAGAGCACAATTCGGACCAACTAAAGAATGCCTCCCAAATACAAACTTCATGTCACTATACCCCGCCAAATTAAAAGTGCTACGCAATGGCACATTTTCGAAACTATGGAAGGGGCCCACGAATGGATGGACCAACAAGGAATCCCTCAGCAAAGCGCCAGGAATGCGCATAATAATAGGAATGCACCCCAGTAAGACATGGAGGGAGAACACAGAGGACCACGATGCAGAAGGTACCAAAGATGAAACATGGACCAGATGGAATACAAAACAGGAGACTAAGGACCAAACTATTGGGCTGCCCCAACGGATGCCACGACAAAGAACCCCATGGATCAAAACGAGTTAATGATGCCAGTTCTAAGGCATTGCGTTGCGGCGAGCCGGCCTCAGGGAACTAGGGCAGTGCAAGGAAAGCGGCAGAGCATGAGCAGGGGGAGGGAGGCTGGGCGTTTGTGAATAGTTAATGTTGGTTGGAAGGTAGCATGAGAATGGGAGAACACATCAAACAATGATTATCACGAGGGCGCAAGTGGCAAAAAGATTTAAGCACAGGAAAAGAAGAAGCACTACCGACCACCTTCAGGGCAAAAGAACCCTGCAAAAATCCATGCAGAGTATAGGCTGCATCAACAACAGAGGAGAGGTCACCAGAAAGTAAAATAGACGGCAAAGTACTTGGTGAAGAGGACGAAAGGCACGTACAGGAGGACAGGTAGGCCCGTGGGAACAGACGGGCCACAACATGAGCTGCTAAAATGAGCTCAGAGGAACTAACAATAGCCACTTGGAACGTCTGAAGGGTGAATAACTATGTCAAGAGGTTGAGAGTATACACCTGGCTAAACAGATCTAAAGTGACGGTAACAATGCTGTAGGAGACCCACTTGACGAAAGAAAAGCAGCCCAAGATGGCAAAAAAGTGGGGAGGACAAATGTATGGCTCACCCTATTCGAACTACGCCAGAGGAGTGCTGACTTGGGTTGCGGTCAACGTCCCATTTCAGTTTATAAAGCGAGAACAGGATAAAGAGGGCAGGCTGGTCATAGTGCACAGGATGTTAGGAAAAAAAGAAGTGTGTCTGGTAAACATGTATGCTCCAAACCAGGACGCAACCACATTCTTCAAGACACTTGCGCCTTGACAAGCCCCACACAGGGAGGCGTCCTACATCTGGGCAGGCGACTTCAACTGCACACTCAACCCGATGTTGGATAGGTCGGATGACAAATACAATAAACCAGCACCGCCGGCAAAAGACCAAAAGACGATTCTAAATCAGTTGAAACTAGAAGACTTCTGGAGGAAAATGCATGAAGAAACCATAGGGTACTCACACTTTAGCGGCCCGCATGGAACGTACACACCTATAGTTTATATTTTCACAGGCATCAAAACTGTAGGGGAATTTATAAGCACACATTTCAGAGCGAGAACACTCAGATCATGCCCCGTTGGTGGCAACATGGGAATATACACACAGGAAGACCCCTATATCGCCAGACTAAGGGCGGAACCATTAATGGAGGGGGACTTTCAGGAATATATGCAGGACACAATAGAAGACTACTTCCACCATAATACAGTTAGTGTAGACAGATCCGGGACGATATGGGATGCCTTTAAAGTGGTGGTTAGGGGAGCAGCGAAAGCGAAGACAGGGGGACTTAAAGGGAGCGTTCTGGCTGAACTGGAGAATAGAAGAAGAAATGGAAAAGGTGGAAAGACAGGCGGGCATGACCGGGGTGGCACCTGCTGAACTAAGATCACTAAGATCTTAAAGAATAATTGTAAAGGAAATGAAGTTCAGGAAGACACTACTACTAGGGATGATAGGGAGAGCAGCCCTGCTGAAGATGACGGTACTACCCCGCGTCCTATACTCTTTAACAAGCATACCCCACAACATACCCAGGACATTCTTTAAACAATTAAACACAATAGCACGGGAATTCTTGTGGGGAGGTGGAAGAAACAGGTTGGCACTAAACACATTACAAAGAGACTGAGTCGGGAGGAATCAAACTGCCCAACTTTGAACGATACTAAATGGCAGGGCAGCTGCAATTTGTGGTAAGATGGCTGGTAGACGACACATCCATAGACTCATACTTCCAGCCAGCACTACGGCACTGCTATCTGAGAGAGATAATATGGATGCAGAAGTCCTTAACCCGAAAGCTCCCCACCCTGGCTAGACTTGGTCTGATCTTATGGAGGAAAGCGTGGCAAATCCAGGGAACCTCGGACCCCTTCTCAACGCAGATTCCCCCCCCTAGCAGGATTGGCGAACACCCGACCCGAAGCCCTTGCAGTGTATCGGAAGCATTGCGAAGTCAAAGGCATAGCCCAGGTTGGAGACCTATGGAAAGAGGGACAATGGGTGGAATTCCAAACCCTGATAAAAGAATGACGTACACGCAGGCCAAATTCATGCTGCACAACAGCATGGTTAAAACAATTTTTAAAAAAGATGGCTAGAATTATCCGAGGACACTGGAATAGGGGTGGCACTGGATGCATGGTAAAACGTGTCAGAAGGAGGACACACTGTGTCCAGGCTTTATGAACAGCTCCTGAAAAGCCATAACACACAGGAACTGCAGGCACAAGGAAAGTGGGAGGCAGAACTCGAAAAAACCTTCACAGACCAAGAATGGACAAGGGCCTTAAGATACATAAAGAAGGTCTCCAGAAATAACAATGTTACTCACTGTAGTGACTACCTTACTCCTAGTCCATAGTCCCCTTGCCTCCATACTTTTGGGACATTCCGTCGTGTGGGACGGGACTGGAGCACATTTTGTAAAAAAGCATCAAATTGCAAAATGTGTCCCTCTCATTTTACGCGGGGTACCGCACGCGGCTGTAACCCCGCCCTTCTTGGCTCCGCCCCACGCATCGCCCTTCAGTCCTTTTCTATCGAGAGGTCTGAGATCATTTAAGCAATAATAGAGGATACTTATTAGAGGGGACGGCAGGCGGGCGTATGGAGGAAAGGGGACTATGGACTAGGAGTAAGGTAGTCACTACGTTGAGTAACTGTTATACTCTTACGTCCCGTCCCCTTTCCTCCATACTTTTGGGAGATTACCAAGCACTCCTCACAGGAAAACGGGTGGATGGAACTACTTTCCTGAAGGAGGTTTTTAAGAACCGCCTGCCCGAACTGAGCATCGGCTCTGGAGCTGAGGTCTTAGCAGTAATGCTTACAAAAAGCTGATGGGGAAGTCCACGTAGCTGCTCCGGCAATGGTTTCTGAGGGAACATATTTCTGGAAGGCAACAGCAGCCGCCTTGCCCCGCACAAGATGGGCATGAATTCCCTTTGAAGGCTCTGAACGGTATACGCCTCCGAAATACAGGAAGCAATCCATCGGGAGATAGTTGCTTTCGAGGCTAGCTTTCCTTTTGGGTCTCCGAAGGTCACAAAGAGCTGGGAAGAGCTCCCCAGTTTAGATTATCTGTCCAAATAGAACTTTAGGGCTCGCCTGACATCCAAATTATGCAATACCCTCTCGGCATCCGGGGGCGGGTTTGGAAAGAAAACAGGTAAGAAAATAAACTGGTTCAGATGAAAATATGATACCACCTTTGGAAGGAAAGAAGGATTGGTCCGGAGGACAACTTAATCCTTGAGAAAGGTGAGGAATGGATGTTCTACCGACAAGGCCTTAAGCTCGCCTACACGCCTTGACGAAGTCACCGCAATCAGAAAAGCCATTTTCCACGAAAGAAACTTCAAGTCCACCGTAGCCATGTGCTCAAAAGGTTTATGGCATAAGGCAGTGAGGGACACATTCAGTTCCCACTTTGGATTCGGGTTGCGCACAGGTGGATAAAGATGCAATAGAGCTGCAAAGTTTCTCAATGACAGGGTTTGTCAATGAAAAAGAGCAAGAGTCCCTGGACAGGTAAGCAGCGATAGCCGACAAATAAGTCCTACAAGAAATGTATGCCTGAAGTTGCCACATGAGAAATGAATGACGGGACTGTGTCGATGGTCGCTTCTCTGGGGGTCCAGCTGCTTTGCTTAACACCAGTAACATAAACAGAGTCATTTGCTCCTATACTGAGACCAAGTCGAAGGTTTTCTAGCCGCCTGGATAATACGCATATTATCTGCAGACAAGTTGAAACTTTCTAAAGATTTGAAGTCAGGCACCAGGCCGCCAAGCTGAATGATTGTGTGGAGGGGTGCCACATCTGCTGATCGCTCTGGTGAAGCAGGTCGGGAATCAGCGGAAGCCTGATCCGTGAGCAGACTGACAGATGCTGAAGCTCCGAAAACCAGAATCTGGCTGGCCACCACGGGGCTATGAACAGGAGAGTGCAATTCATTGTGTTCCCGAACTTGCATAGCGCCCGGTGAATCAGAGGAAGAGGTGGGAAGGCGTAGGCCCTCATGTTGTGCCACAGAATCTCGAGAGCATCCCCCCAGGAAGAAGTTCCAAGCCCGCTCCTGGAAGCATAAAGAGGACGTTTCCTGTTTGATGACGTTGCAAAGAGGTCCACTGCTCGAGTGCCCCAATGGCAAAAAAGGTTGGAGAGGATCTCAGTGTTCAGCTCCCACTCGTAGCTGACCACCGCTCGACGGGTGAGAGAGTCTGCAGTCACATTCAGCTGGCCTGGAATGTGCACAGCCAGCAGCCAAAAGTTGTGCTGAAAGGCCCATTCCCAAATCTGAATGGCTCGATCTACAAAGGGAGGTGACCTGATACCCCTCTGCTTGTTGATGCAAAACATGTATACCGCATTATCTGTGCTGATGCAGACCACTTTGTTCACAATCACTGGTGTGAAGGCTTTGAGCACCAAGAAAATCGCCAGAAGTTCCAGATAATTTATGGACATTGTCTGTCCTGTGGCAACCACAGGTCGAAAACCTGAAGATGATCCATCGTCGCGCCTCACCCGATAAGGGAGGAGTCAGTCGTAATGGTCGTTTGAGGGGAGGGCTCTAGAAAAGGAGCACCCACCGACATATTGCTGGAAGATTACCACCATAGGAGATCAGTCATGCAGGGTGGGACCTGAATAATTTTGGTATCTGGGTCCACTGCCTGAAGTCAGGAACTCTGAAGAGCCATTTGCGTGAGTCACATTTTGAGACGATCAAGGGGAACAGCAAGCATGCATGAGGCCTAGAAGCCTCTGGAACCACCAGGCAGACATGCTCTCTGACTGAATGAAAACTTAAAATGTGGTTAACAGATCCGCCATCCTGTCCACAGTCAGGTACACTCTGCAGTTGATCGCGTTCCAACGGAAACCCAGGAAAATCAGGTCCTGAGGGATCATCATGGAGGATTTCCACCAGGTCACCGACAGTCCAAGCCCGAACAGGAGCTGAAGGAGAGACTGACGATTGCTCGAGGCTTTCACTGGACCGAGCCTTCGCAGAAACCACTCGTCCAAATATGGATACACACGAGTACCCTGTAGCTGTAGAAAAGCCGCGATGACCGACATCTTCGTGAAGACATTCGGCGCTGAGCTCAGATTAAAAGGGAGCACTCTGAATTGGAAGTGCTCCTCTCCCAGAGAGAACCGCAGATATTTCCGATGCAGGCTCCAGATCAGGATATGCATATAAGCGTCCTGAAGGTCCACAACGAATTTCTCTTGGGGAAGAGAAAGGTTGAACTGGGAAAGATCTAGAATGGTGCGCAGGCCAGCCATGTTGGGTTTGGGCACCGTAAACAGAGTAGAAGCCCTCCCCTCGTTCCACTAGGGGAACGAGTTTCACCGCCTTGAGGTCTAGAAGCTTCTGGACCTCAGCTCTGAGGGAGTGCATCCCTGCCTGCTGAAAGGGAGGATTGAAGGGTGGGGTAGGGGCAAGCGGCAGCCCCCCCCCCGAGTGATTGACAAAACCCACTGGTCTTCGGTGATGGTTTGCCACGCCTCCAGATGAGACGAGATTTGTCCTCCCACCGAGGACCAATAAATATTTTGAAGACTTTTCGGCAGAGAGACTACCTGTCCCTGAAGTGGGGGCTGAAGACCGAGAGAAAAACCGACCTCGTTGCCGTCTCCAACGGTGTTCGGCAGAAACCTGTGCAGTTCCCTTAGGGACCAATGCAAAAGATTTAAGACTACAGGTGTTGGCAGTAAACCCACTTGGTAGCAGTCTGCACCACCCAGATTTACCTGGTAGCTGTGGCTGAGCAGTCAGACTTCCCTCAAGAAGAGTTAGGCAGTATGCAGAGTATACATAATAGGCACTCAGACACAATAATACAAGCAAACACTCATCAGAGCTTTGGTATCAAAGTATATCATTATTTATTTAAAAACACACAGTTGAAACACTCCAGCACTCTTATTGTAAAATTGTCTAAACACAGTTACTATTGTAATATATACACCCCTTTTTCCTTATCAGATTAGTCACAGTAAACACCACTTTCCTACAGAGGTGAGCGCTTAACTAGATTGCACTCCAATAAGTTTATGAGAAAGGGAGGGGAAAAAGGCAGAATATGAAATGGCACACCCCTCTAAGATTCAGGAACACGGTTAGCAAGGCAGAGAGCAAAAAGTCACTGGTGAGCCAAAGTCCAAAGGCTGGGCCCACTCTTAGAGAGAGCAGAGCACAAATGCGCCCAAGATCACACAGTTACACTATGCTTAGAAAGTCTTGCAGAGGGTTCAAGAAGGGTTTAGAGAGGCCTTAAGAAAGTTTAGCCAGGGTGTCCCAGACTAACCCAGGTTCGAAAGCCGGGGGCTAAATCTACCCCGTACAGTCGGCAGCAAGGGAAGCCAGACGGGACACGGTACCTTAAGTGGGAAGGATCCTCCAGCGGTGGCAGTTGTTCCTGGTAGTGGGTGCAAGTCGCGTCGTCGTCCAGGGGAAGAGAAGATCTTGACTTGGAGGAAAGATGAAGGTCGTTGCACTACCAGGGAAGAAACCAGCCGCGGAGTCTTCCGGTTAAAGGTGGTACCTTTGTTTCGCGGTCGTGGTAAAACGTGGTATCCCGGTTGCCGGGGTGCTTGGCACGGGCAAGGTGGCCACGAGATACGTCTGGAAAGCGAAAAGACGGTAAACTGGTTATCCCCACTAGTCAAAGGAAGAAGACTCTCTGGCGGGAGATCTCCTCTGTCGTTGGGAAAAGTGGTGAGGCAGTCCAGCAGGGCTCCACCGGTGATGGTGTCGTGGCAGGTCGGCTCAGCTTCTCCCTCGTCGGATTCTTAGGTCCTGTGGCGACTTCTGAAGTTCCAGTCCCCAAAGCCCTGCTTTTATGCAGCAAACCCCCATTCACTCAGCCTAGCTGTCACTCAAACATGCTAAGTGGTGAGCCGGATGGAGTGCGACTCGAGTTGACTAAGCAACTCCGTCCAGGGTGCCTAAATTTCCCTCCACCCCTCCTAAGTACCCCAGACAGAGTGGCACCACTTCGGAGGGCTTCTGTGGAGAAGCCCGCCAAAAAGTGGAACAAAGGGCTCAACCTGGGTTGGAGTCACAGAAGAGAACACAAACGCCATTTTAGAATCAAGTTTTGGCAAAAAAATACCAACCGGAGAATGAAAATTAATTAAATAAACCGGCGGTATGTTCGAGGCTACCCTAAATAATTAAATAAAGATAGTAGCCTAAAACAATGGGAAATCCCATAGGAAAATATTTGCGGTTGAATATAAAAAGTAGTATCCACTGCCACCAGCCAAAACTCGATCAGGGGGGACGGAGACGTGCCCCCTCGACTAACAGACCCTGGGGCAATCGAATTGCCCAAGCCAGTTTGTCCACAATATGATGGTTTGTACTGGTTCTGTTCAGAATTTAAGTCAATGGTGACTTTACATGCCCTCGGAGATAGTCAGTCCCAGGGTATGGAGTCTATACTGGGGGGGGTCACTATGACACCCCTGTGTCACTGCCCTGAGGGTGCTGTGTAACACACATCCCAAAATCACATGAAGCCCTATGGAGTAAAAGACCCCATAGCCCATTAAACACATCTAGATTCAAAGAAACACTCAAATCATGTCCAAGAGTGAGGGTAAAAGAGTCTCACTCTTGGCAGGAGAAATAAATAAACCCCAAAAATCCAGCAAAGCTGCTGGGGGACTCACTAGGTTAGGAAATTCAGCCTAAACAGAGAATTCTCCCTAACAAACGGGAGTTACCCGCCAAGCTTGACGAGAGGTGTCCACCCCCAACAGGAGGGCTTGAGCTGAGATGTCTCCAGCATATCCTGCGCCAGTACCCTGGCGTCTGACAAACCGCCTTTAAAGTCTTCCAGCCTGTCCCCAGAAATGAACTCCTGGAAGTCCGCCAAATCCCTCCAAAGTTTCATATTCGCCGCCGCCAAAATGAGCTCTGCGTTAGCCTGGCGCAATTGCAGCACGGAGTTGGCAAACACTTTCTTGGCCAAGGAGTCAAGCAACTTGTGTTCCTTGACCAGAACTTAAGCTGCGGCAGCAGAGTTCACAGAGGCCTGCTTGGATTGCAGAGTGGCAGACGCAACCACCGTTGAGGAAGGGAACAGACATGATGCCAAGGCTACTTCCTTGTAGGTGTGAAGCCTGTAACGGGCATCAATTCTCTTATTTATATGTAGCCCAGTGTGGTGTTTATCCCAGACTTTGCGGACCTCGACCAGAACGTCCTTCTGAAGGAACAGGCCGGTGCGCTCATGTGGAGACAAGGCGAGCACCCCCGAAAGCACCCCTTCCTGCGGAGCGTGTGCCTTAGGTACTGGTATGTCAAGGAGTGACATGTCCAGAACCCGGTCATGGAATGCTCTAACAGAGCGGGGCTGGTCCTCACTATCCTGGTCTGCTGGAGGGTCGTCCAGAACGTCAGAATCCGCCGGTTGCGATGCGACCGGCTTCAAACTGTCGTCTCGCTCTGCTGGAGTCTTGTCAACCGGAGGCAGAGGTGGAGGCGGGCAGGGAGGTAGAGGCGGTACCGCTGTCGGAGTGACAGGTGGCGTGACTGGAACTGCAGGGGCAGAATGCTACTGCAGGGGCAGAATGCAGCACCAGAGGACAGATCTCCCTAAAAAAGCCTTTACAGTACTCCCTCATGAGTTCAGTGTTCATAAGAGTCTGAAACTTCCCAAGAAAGGCATCCTCTGCCGAAACTTTAGGAACTGGGGTGGGCAGAGGCCGCTCATGAGGGGCATACCCCCCCCACTAACGTAGTGAGGAAGGCTGCCAAGAGGGCCCGCCACCATCGGGGTCTACATAAATCAGTGGGGTAGAAGCAGGCGGAAGCGAGACCGCATGCGGTAGTGGCGTCCGAGCACACCAGTCATAGGAAGGGCAGAACGGATTCACACCGTCCCGTGGACCAGGTTGTCCACCAAAAAGAAGGCTCCCCGCACCCGCCGTCGATAGCATGGGTGTGAGGGAAGAATCCATAATGGCTGCCGTAGACCACACGGGAAGGCAAGCCATTTTGTGAATATCTGAGGAGAACTGTGTCACATGTGTGAGTGAGGCAGGTGACTCCACAGACTGGTCAAGGGACTTGATCGTAACTTTAGCCTTGACACAAGGATCCTCGGCAGAGCCAGTACTATGGGGCATGGGATGTTTACTGGACATCCTGTCTTGACCCTTTGAGTCAGCCTCCAAGAGAGGAACCTCGGCCAAGCCGGTAACAGAGAAGCGGTCGGCAAACTCTCCATGTGGCCCCTCAAAACCAGTAACACTGCGAGCGCAGGAAAGTTGAGGAATCCACCTCACAGACAACACCTTAACAGGTCACTCAGTTCTGTTGGTACACACCTTAGCCTCGACAAGAGGAACCTCGGAACAGAGTCCGGTCTTTATAGCTCCCCCGAGAGGGGCCTCGAACCGTGGTTCAGTACAGAAAGCCTCAACACAGGCCTCAGGGCGCACCCTGGTGTCTGTGTGGGAAGCTCCAAACAAGGAGACCTCGGAGCGAACTCCGGTACCCAACTCATCAGCACAACTAGGCTGGCTATTAGCACTTGATTGGTGAACCTCGGATCATGATCCGGTATCGGCAGGTCCTCGCGGGAGCCCTCGGAGAAAACTCTGGTATGCCTATTAGGCCTGCGAGTCACCTCAGGACAAGCCCTGGTAGTAGAGCTTTTGAAGCCCCTCCCGGACCTGGAGGACCCTGGGAAGGAGTGCCCCGGCAGGGGTGCCCTGAAAAGTAAGGAATTTACCAGGCGTCTTTTCTTTCCGTTGATGAAGAGTTGAAAATGCGATGGAGGAACTCTGGAAGATCTCCCACCAACAAAGACGACGAAGTGCCCCGAACGAAAAGGAATCGCAGTAGAAACAGTCACAATGGTGATCCAGTCCAAAACACTCCAAACAGAGAATGAGGATCCGCCCTAGCAAAGCAAGTGGAACAAGTGACAAATCCCAAACGATCCGGCATAGACGGACGACTACGCGACCGCAGAACCGGAGCAGGAGAGAAGGGCAATGGGAAAGAAAAAGGGTCTTCCCGGTGATGCAAGTGCATCCAGCCCTGACCGCGCAGAGAAAAGGACGGACGGGCGATGCAGAGCTAAGGAGGGCGGGGTTACGGCCGTGTGCGGTACCCCATGTAAAAAGAGAAGGACACATTTTTCAATTTGATGCTTTTTGTTACAGAAAGTGCTCCGGTCCCGTCCCACAGGACGGAATGTCCCAAAAGTATGGAGGAAAGGGGTCGGGACGTAGGAGCACGCGAGATTCGGGCAGACACAGCTCTGTGTCACGCAAAGGGCATACCTCACCCCAAGTACAATATCTAGGATGGGGAGTAGAAAAATCCAAAGCTGCCCTCAATGCACAACGGAAAACGCAGATATGCTGCACATGTTCTGGGCCTGCCCAGTAATAATGAAATTCTGGGAGGGCATCAAGGCAAGAGCGGCGGAGGGTTGGAATCCACATGCAGGCGTGGTCACCAGTGTCTTATCTGCTGCGACTGTTCCCGAGAGGCGGCAAGCCAAGAACACACATAGCCAAAATGAAAAACTTGAGTATCCAGGCAAAGCGTTGAATAGCAGTGGCGTGGAAATCCAACACTGGCCTGACCCTAGAACCATGGTGGGCAGACTTGAAGCGATGGACACTAGCCGAAACAACAGTATGGACTAGGGCATTGCAAAGAAGGTCAAGCGAGAGCAGTGATAAGATACTGGCATGGAACTCATTGATACAGGCACTGTTTGAACCCAGGGACGGAAACAACACAGACAACCCCAGTGAGCCGGAACGCACAGAAGAAACTGAGGAGCATTGTCAATAGAGAGTCGAACTAGCTGAGAAGAGAATCCTGGTACCAAATAACCCTGAAAGTGCAGAAGTAACAAGAGATCCGCGCAGAGACGGCCAGGACTACACGCTAGGACATTGATGATGTGACAAACTCCCGGAACGACGTGCAAGAATGAATGTTATGTGTTGTCTGTTACCTAAATGTTGTGTAAAAAACCATAAAGAGTTTTAAAAAAAAAGAAGTTTCACTGCCACCAGCCATTCAAGTAAACTTGCAATTGTAACAGAAATGTTGCCAGGTAAGTAAGCAAAGGGATACATTTTATCTCACCAGCACACCTCATAACGTGGGGTGTGCTGGCTCACTATATAAAATGTAAAGGGGATGGAAATGCCACTTTACCTCTTGGGAATAGTAGTTTACCCAAGAACATTAAAGAGAAATTAAAAGGAAGCAATTGCATTTAAAATGCTGGGTGCTGCCATAGTTCTTTACAGTCAGTCCAAAGTTACAGGAAACTAACTCCAATCACACACTAGGGAGATACATAAAAAGGTCACCCATTAAAACATTAAAAAACTAAGTGCTAGGGGAAAACGATTCACAATCACCTAGGGATAAGTGAAAACTAATCACAAGGTCCACCAAAAAGTCCTGGGGCTGACACAGGTCAGGAAGAATAAATCACTGACATGAAAATCTTACCCAACAGTTTGCACTTGTAGAAATAGCAGTGTCTCATATTGGGTTTAGGTGCCTCTTTAAAGGATGTCCATACATCTTTGGGCCAGGTTGTAATGTGCGAACTCTAGGACTTTAGAAGCCAAGCAGTCAAGTTCAATGTTTGAGGACATGGATGCAGTGTTGTCCCCGGATTCTGGGATAGCATGCTTTAAGGGCACAGTAGTGTGCAGTAGCACTTTTGAACATTTTCATGCGCAGAATGGGATTACCATAATAAATTATCTCAGGCCCAAATAACCGTACAGATAAAGAATATGGCAAAATACTACTTTATTATCAGTTCAATAAAGTAGGGAAACCTGGTGAACAACAAATAGTAGCTCAAAAACTCTCGATTACATTTCAGTTAGACAAAGGCTTTATACCCTGATGTGCGTCAGCTATGACCACATTCTATGTGGAAAATTATAAAACCTATCAGATGGAGGGTTTGTTAGGGGAACATATCTACTTCTAGTCTCTATAAGTGTTAGTATCATCGTTGGCTGCCCCTCATCTAGAAAGCATACCTTGGCCTTCCCTCCAACTAGGCATAATACAGATTATAGAAGCAGACATTGTATGCTCAACATTGAATCGGCCCATATGATTAGTTGGCATTCTCTCCCAACCTTGGACATTCGCTTTTTTGCAACACATAAGCAAAACGAAACCCATGTGCAGAGAACAGACTACTGCCTACTTGTCCAATTAGTCTACCATCTCTCATCAGCCAAGCCTTCAGTCAAGGCCTCCTCTTTGCACTTGACCTTGCTGGATGTTCTCTTCTCTGGAACTTTAAGGGGAGTGAAGGTACATTGTCATCTTCATCTGGAGTTTATGAATAGGCATGGTTTTCTGGTCTTGCGCCACGTGTGAAGAGACCATGATTTTGTCAATTTCGCCTTTCTATTTAGTGCTATTTCATTCAATTATCCTGGGTGTCATTACCCTCTTCAGCCTCTGGGGACTTGGTTGCTCCGTCTCACAAATGCTTTCTGCATCTTTGATTGTCCAATACTTGGCATTTACAAATGTTCGCTCATTTACTAAATCTAAGAGAAATATGTCCTGCGTACATTGCTTATGCTCGTTGACTCCCTTTGTACTCCACAATTGCATCTGGCTGAGACATCCTTGATCTCTGGCCAACAGCTTATTCTTTGTTCATGCACAAATTTGTATTTCAAGCATCTGTCTCCCTCCTTCAAGCCTTTCACTTACTATTATTCAGAGCAGACTACCATGTTTTCAACATGGCCGCTTACCCGTATTATACCGTCTAGTCCAGCAAGCTGCTATGTGACTCATCTACCTTGCGTGTCTGTGTATACATTTACTACTCATTCGATTACTCATCTTCTTCATATATATGGTTTCTTCTCACTCATACACGTTTACTTTGCTTCTTCAGTAACATCTTCATTCTTTAAGTTTTCTTATATCGTTTCAGTGTATCATTGTGTCTTCTACCTATGACATCACTTTGCACCTGTCATTTCCTGTACATCTCTTCGATTTTCAGTGGTGTCTGCAAATCTCCTGCTACCACTTCAGTTCGAGGGTACATTCAGTATGGTTGCCTGAGTGCATAACGTCTCTCAGACTCAATGCAGCATTAGAATTATACCTGGTGTCATGTTGTGAGAAACCAGAAGGTGTCTCACCCGCTAGACCCCCAGGATCGGTCATACAGGTCGTCAGGACACAGCCATCACTTTTGGACCCAGTTCCTGGGGGTGGACCAGTGTGGGAGGATCACTTTGGTGAGGGGTCTTAGGGGAGTATAAGTGGGACACCGGATGGCGCAAGACTATCCCCCCACAAACCCGTAACACCTTTCCCCCACAATCTCTACTCCCCCTCCACAAGCACTTTCACACGGACAGCCCGCTCTTGGAGAAAACAGACTAACACCCACGCATCGTGCCCGACATGTCCCAATACTATGGTCAGGCAATTACTGGTAACAACTTACACCCTACTTCCATTAAGCTTCCCCACATGGATAAAAGGTGGAGCCTTGGAGTGAAGTAAATATAAGTGGTCCTGCCATGGTGTAAGCAAAATCCATCGCACTGTCGAAAGTCTTCAGTTTTTGATACAAAGAAGAACGTTTAAAAAGTGAACATTTTGTTTTGTCGTCCGAGCCCGATCAAGGAAGATCAAATTGGGAACATTTTGTTTCAGGGTCTGAGCCAGATTGAGGGAGACCAATGATGAACATGGTATAAAAAGAGGGACTGAGCCCGACAGAGGGGGACCCATGGTGAACAGTACTGTAACAGAACAGAACCCAAGAACTTGTGAATGTGAAAATCCTAAGAAGAAGGAACTTTGATATTTGTTTGGTATGTCAGGCCCTCTGCAACAAGAGACTTTCATGGGAAGAGACCTTCACACAGTGTTAGGGAGAATTCTCTGTTTAGGCTGAATTTCCTAACCTAGTGAGTCCCCCAGCAGCTTTGCTGGATTTTTGGGGTTTATTTTTTTCTCCTGCCAAGAGTGAGACTCTTACCCTCACTCTTGGACATGATTTGAGTGTGTTCCTTTGACTCTAGATGTGTTTAATGGGCTATGGGGTCTTTTACTCCATAGGGCTTCATATGTTTTTGTGATGTGTGTTACACAGCACCCTCAGTGCAGTAACACAGGGGTGTCATAGTGACTCCCCAGTATAGACTCCATACCCTGGGACTGACTACTGTCTCCCAGGGTCTGTAAGGTCACCTTTGACTTTACTAGTCTTAAATTCTGAACAGAACCAGTACAAACCATCATATTGTGGACGTACTGGCTGGGGCAATTCGATTGCCCAGGGGTCTGTTAGTCGAGGGGGCACGTCTCCGTCCCCCCTGATCGAGTTTTGGCTGGTGGTAGTGGATACTACTTTTTATATTCAACCGTAAATATTTCTCTATGGGATTTTCCCATTGTTCGAGGCTACTATCTTTATTTAATTACGATAGCCTCAAACATACCGCCGCTTTATTTAATTAATATTAATTCTCCGGTTGGTGTTTTTTGCCAAAACTCGGTTCTAAAATGGCATTTGTGTTCTCTTCTGTGACTCCAACCCAAGTCGAGCCCTTTGTTCCACTTTTTGGCGGGCTTCTCCACAGAACCCCTCCAAAGTGGTGCCACTCTGTCTGGGGTACTTAGGAGGGGTGGAGGGGGATTTAGGCACCCTGGACTGAGTTGTCTAGGCAACTCAAGTCGCACTCCTGATTGGCCCAAGTGGTGAGCCGGCCGGCTCACCACTTAGCATGTTTGAGTGACAGCCAGGCTGAGTGAATGGGGGTTTTCTGCATAAAAGTAGGCTTTGGGGACTGGACCTTCAGAAGTCGCCACAGGACCTAAGAATCTGACGAGGGAGAAGCTGAGCCGACCTGCCACGACGACACCACCGGTGGAGTCCTGCTGGACCGTCTCACCACTTTTCCCGACAGACGAGATCTCCCGCCGGAGAGTCTTCTTCCTTTGACTGGTGGGGATAACCAGTTTCACCGTCTTTTCGCCTTCCCGACGTATCTCATGGCCGCCTTGCCTGTGACAAGCACCCCGGCAACCGGGATACCACGTTTTACCACGACCGTGAATTAAAGGGTAATACATTTAACCGGAAAACTCTGCGGCTGGTTTCTTCCCTGACAGTGCAACGACCTTCATCTTTCCTCCAAGTCGAGATCTTCTCTTCACCTGGACGACAAGACTTGCACCCACTGCCAGGAACAACTGCCACCGCTGGAGGATCCTTCCCACTTAAGGTACCGTGTCCCGCCCGGCTTCCCTTGCCACCGACTGTACAGGGTAGATTTAGCCCCCGGCTTTCGAACCTGGGTTAGCCTGGCTAAACATTTCTGAGCCTCTCTAAACTCTTTTCGAACTCTCTGCAAGACTTTCTAAGCCTAGGGTAACTGTGTGATCTTGGGCACATTTGTGCTCTGCTCTAAGAGTGGGCCCAGCCTATGGACTTTGGCTCACAAGTGACTTTTGCTCTTCTGCCTTGCTAATAGTGTTCCTAAAGCTTAGAGTGGTGTACCATATTCTGTCTTTTCCCCTCCCTTCTTCATGAACTTGTTGGAATGCCATCTATAGTTAAGTACTCACCACTGTATGAAAATAAGTGGTGTTAACTAAGACTTATCTGATAAGGAACAAGGGTTGTATATATTATAAAAGTAACTGTGTTTAGAGTATTTTACGATAAGAGTGCTGGGGTGTTTCAAACAGTGTGTTTTTAAATAAATAATTATATACTTTGATACCAAAGCTCTGGCCAGTGTTTGCTTGTATTGTTGTATCAGAGTGCCTATTGTGTTCTTTGCATACTGCCTAACTCTTCTTGAGGGAAGTCTGACTGCTCAGCCACAGCTACCAGGTAAATCTGGGTGATACACACTGCTACCAAGTGGGTTTACTGCTAACACCTGTAGTCCTAAATCTTTTGCAGTGTTCCCAAAAGGGAGCTGCACAGGTTTCTGCCTAACACACAGAAGGCCCCGATACTTGTGTTTTGAACTGCATCCTCCGGCTACAGAAAAGCCAGAGTGTGTGTGAAGCTTGAGTGTGCCACCTTGTCCCGTGTTCAAAACGTGGGGCAGGGAAGTGAACGGCTTAACTATCCTGACATATTTCTTGAACACGTTTCTTTTGCATGCATCATTTTCCCACACCATTTGTATTTAGAAGGACTGGCAATAGGTTCATTAGCATTGGCCCTTTTATTTTGGCAGAGACTGCACTAGGACTGTTATTATACGATGGTCGTAGCATGCTCCCACCTTTAGATTTAGGGTTAGATAGGTGTTTAACCAACCCATTGAAGTTCAACACCCTTGAACTGTGACCACTTGTGCCCGTCTTCACTGTTTGATACCATGTCTTCCTCACACATGTACATTGTCTTCTTGTTCTTTATCCAGTATATCTGAAGGGAGGGGGCGGGTTCTATAAATGATGTACACGTCTGCTTCTCTACAGTAGTTTGAGTGGTGGGCAAAGACATTTTCAGCAGGTGAGAGAACCATGGCTGATGTGCCCATTTCTGCTACGAGGATAAATGGGACTTGTTCCTGGTACATATTGTGAACTATTTTGTTGGAGGTGCTGGGTGGAGGAACGCGTAAGCAAATCTCCCTGACCAATTCATCCACAGGGCCTTTGGCCTTGATGCTTAGTCTGTGTTAGAGAGATTTATCATTTGTATGCTTCATCCCATCTCCTAGTGAGACCCCCAGAATTTTTTGCTGGACTTCTGGACCTTTTTCTTTAATCCTGAATGATTGGAGCCTTTTTCCACTCTTTCGTTCTTAGGAGCTCTGTCTTTTGGAACTCTATTCTTTGTATTTTTCTTGTACTATGGAGACTAATTTCTACATAACTCTTAAAGACATCTGTATTTTACTATTGCAACACACAGCTCCTTATGGGCAGTGTTGCAGGGGACCCTGTGAGATTATTTTCTTTATCCTAGAGTAACTACAGTTCTTAAGGCTAGAGAAATACTTAGCATTGCTCCTAAAACTTTATAGCCTGAGAGATTGGCACCCACCACCTTATGGGGAGTCCCAAAAGGATACCTAGTATCCCCCTTCCCTCTGCTCCCGAGACATTTTAGTCACATACATCCGCCTAGTTATGGCTGGTGGCAGTGGACATGTTCTACTAACTATTGTGTGATTTTTCTACCAGAGGCTAAGTCCATTGCCTCGGTGGTACACAATAGGGGCACCCAAGTACCATATTGGGGCCTCCCTTCTTTTTTTCGCCATTACTTGCATGTTTTTAGTAAGCCCTTCTACCATTCTAGGAGGCGGCAGCCTGTGTGTGTGTTTTGCCTTTGTCGGGAAATCTTGCGTTCCTAGGCTCTAGAGTGCCTGAATAGAACCCGCTCCCACTGGGGGTCTGGCTGTCCTGATTGGACAGCCAAACGACCCTTTCTGTAAATTGGTGAGAGAGATTGCAGGAGTGTGCTGGAACTGTATTAAAAGGTGAGGCTCCTGGACTGACAAGCAAGTCGACCACTAGAAGATGAAGTAACCGAAGAAGATGACCAGAGACGCATGCAGACCCTTTGCAACACTGTGAAAGACCACTGCTGTCCTAACCCAATTTTCTGTGTGACAGAGGAGCTCCTAAGAGGATGGATCCTTCCCTTTGGCTGGTGGGAACAACCAGTCCCAAGAGTAACTGATTTGAGCCATCTCCCGAGCCCTGTGAGTTTCCAGAGCTTCGGAACCCCAATACCAGGAGAACCTCTGCCCAGTTTGAGTGCATTGTTGTGGAAATGCTGAATCCATCCAAATCTTTGCTGAGCCCTCAAGGGCACTACAGAGATCTGATCCAACTCGCCCAGACCCCCCCCCCCACATCAAATTGCATCCTTTGTTGGTGCTGCAGAAAAGGCACCAAAACCGCAGTGTGACCAGAGAAGTTGCTGAAAGTCGTGCCAGAGATCCCCCGTTGAGACTGCTGCTGAGAGATCACATCCATTGTCCTGCCTTTCATCATCAGACCAACAATCTGGAGGTCGGGTCCAGTAATTCAACATCGCGGAGCATCAACCACAAATATTTTCTTCTAACCCAAGGTACTGTGGGGGGAAAAAGGTAATGCTTACCCGATTCCAGAAAATCACTCGAGAGCATTGGAGTGCACCTAGAAGTGTCTAGGGCAACCCCCTCTGACACAAGCCGGTGCTTGTGTCCCTTTTGAGTCTTTTAACAGTCATTGGTTAAAACCTGCTTGCATCTTCCTTCCGGAAGAATAGGAAGTATCCACAGGTACTTTTGATTTCTGCTACTTGGCAAGGCTTTAAGCCGGTACGAACTGCTTTTTAGCTAGGGTTTTTGACTTTGAAAGGCTTGTTGTGCCACAAAACTGCCTCTATAACCTGAAGCTCTGCTAGGATAACAGTAATCAACTGTTTTCCTTCCCAAAAATCACTATCTTTTATGTGTATGCAGAATAAATACAATTACCGTATTGCTTTGTTTATTGCAGATAGAAGGAACAAGTTACTTACCTGTAAACATTGTTCTGCAGCATGGGTCTGGCATGGATTAACATGCTCATGAATATTCCCGGTCAGGCCGGGAATCAGCGGTAAACGAAAAAACAGTTACTTTCACTTACAAACTGTATTTCTCCTCTAAACCAATCACTGAGCTCTGGGTCATACCGCCCCCAGCCAATGACTGCGCTCTCCCCAAGCCCATCTCTCTGCCAGCCATCTTCAGATTTGTTAAACATGTAAAGTGGCAGTATGACCAAGAAGAGCCACAGAGGGGACAGCGGGATGGTTCGCATGTGAATCCATGCCAGACCCATGCTGGAGAACAATAGTTGAAATTAAATGTTATTTATATCGCGCTCGTACACAAGTGTTTCAGAGCGCGACCAGGCAAAAGGGAGGGGAACAAGGGAGAACAAATAAATACTACAGCGATCTTACTGGTCCCAGTGACATCTAAGAAAGGGCAAGTGCATGAAAAAGGGAAACAAAGGGGAAAGTGCATGTAAAGGGGGGGTGGTGAAAGTTACAGGAAAGTAAATTGTTCCTTCTCCAGCATGGGGTTTGGCATGGATTCACCTGCTCAAGAATAAAGAATACATGGGAGTACAACATTACACAACCACGGAAGGTGGCAAGGCTCAACAGAAGCAATTACTCTTACCTCCGGAACAGGCTCACCTTCAAGTGAACAGGTTGCGTAGCACTGCTTGGCCGACCCGGACTCCTCTCTGGAATCCCTGTCGACGCAGTAGAATATTGTGAAGGTGTGCGCAGACCTCCACATAGCAGCCCTGCAGATGTCCAGCAGGGGCATACCAGACAGGAACGCAGCCGTCGCAACGATCCCTCTGGTGTAATGGGCTTGCGGCCGGCCGGGCTGCAGTCGGTTTACCAACCGATGACAGTTTATGATACAGCCGGAGAGCCACCTGGAAATGGAAGCATTGGTCAAGGTCTTCCCATGGTTCACAGGACCAAAGTTCACGAATAGTTGAGACGTCTTCTGAAAACTGTTCGTGCGTGCCACATATTGCTTCAGAGAACAAGCCACATCCAGCAAGTGTAAAGTCCTTACCGCCGGCGATGAAGGTTTTTGAAAAAACACAGGCAACACCAAAGGCTTGTTGAGGTGGAATTCCGACTGAACCTTTGGCATGAATGCCCCCCCCCCCCCATGAGCCTCTTCAATACCATGTTGGGTTCCCACACGGGGCAGGCGCCTTCACTGGCAGGAACGATCCAAACAGTCCTTTGCGGTACTAGTTAACTTGACGGTGGGACCAAAGAGAAGACTGTTCTGGAGACCTGGTGTAGCGGGAGATAGCCGCCAGATGCACCTCGATAGAGGCGTGTGCCAGCCTCGCTTTGGCCAAGGACAACAAGTACAGAAGAATGTGGGGCCGTAACCCTCAGAGGGTTGATCTTCTGTGTCCAGCACCACTTTGCGAAATGCTTCCAATTGTGCACATAGCACTTAAGAGTCAACGACGCTCTGGCCCTGGCAAGGACTTCCCTGTAGTCCACCGGCAACTCGTACCCTGCAAACTATAAGGCTGCAGGAGCAAAGCCATCAGGTTCAGCGACCCTGGGTCGTGATGCAGGATTTATTTATTTTGAAACTTATATAGCGCACCTAACCCAGAGGCATCTGGGCACTTGTACTTAAGATGACAGTTACAAGTGGATGCTTATGTAGAATGGTTCCGGTTACAATAGTTATAATGGTGCAAGTGCTAAAAATCAAGTCAAGGTTGCATAGTAGAATAGTCAAGTATGCAGCACCTGGTGCAATGTCATGAGAAAGGTATATAGTAAAGACAAGGGTAGTGCTGGGCTGCATGTTCAGAGCAGAAAGTAGCGTCACAGGCAGGTCAGCTGGCAAAAGCACACCTCATGTTACAGGAGCTGCAACAAGCAAACAGGCAATTGGTCAAATCAAGTAAATTACAGGTATAATCAGGCATGTGAACAGCGCAACATGGTAAAATCAGGTAAGTTGCATTACAGGTAGGCCAACTGGCATAGACACACCTCATTTTACAGGGGCTGCAGCAGTCGAATATAACAGTAGTTCAGGATGCAAGTAGGGCGCACTTCTGGGTACCACAGTTTGGCAGGGTACACGGTGCACATGAAACCAGGAAGATTTAAAACAGCTTTCCAAAACAAGATCTAACTGGACATTGTGAAATGTCACAGGTCAGGAGTGCACCCAACAAATTGCAATGTGGCAGCGGTTGATAGTCGTTTCTCGGTAACCCGATCCCATCGCACACGACCGCTAGAAATAGTGCGTGTAAAAGCCAGGCAGCAGCAGTTACACTCGCGTTTGAATTGCGAGGATTGCGCCTCCTCCTCTGGCAAGCAGATCCACGACCACTGGCAGCTTGACATGAGTCAATGTTGACAGGCTGAGAAAATTTGGGTACCAAATCTGCCTCGGCCATGCCGGGGCATCAAGGATTATCCTGCACCGGCACAGTCTGCGTTGATAGATGACTCACAGCAGGAAAAGCAACAGAAGGAACGCGTACAGGAACAGGCCTTCCCACGGGAAGGAAAACAGGTCCCCCATGCTGCTCGGTTGGTGGAACCTGTTGGTGAATCTCTGGCATTTGGAATTCGTCTGTCGCAAACAGATCGATCTGGGTCTGCCCCACTTGCGGAAGAGGCGGGCCACTTGATCTTCTCGAAGTTCCCACTCATGGCAAGAGCACAGCTCCCTCCTGAGGGAGTCGGTGATGGTGTTCTCGACTCCCACCAGAAGAAAAGGGATGAGGAACATCTCTTGGGTGACAGCCCAGTGCCACAAGTCCTGCGCCTCTCTGGGGAGCGCTGGGGACCTGTTGCCCCCCCCCCGCTTCCTGGGGTAGAACATTGTGGTGTTACTGTCCGTGAAGACGCTTACCACCTTGTCCTTGAGGGATGGAAGGAACAACTTGAGGAACACTGCCCGCAGCTCCAGGAAATTGATGTGGAGATGCTTCTCCTCCGGCAGCCACGGGCCTCTGGCGTAGAGACGTCCTGTGTGGGCTCCCCATTCCTCCAAGGAAGCGTCCATGATGACCGTCTCCTGGTACGGGGAGCTCTGGAAATCTGTGCCCCCAGTGATGTTGGAGTGCACGCCCCACCACCTATCACTTCACGGAACTGCTCGTCGAGAGCAATCTTGTCCATGAAGCATCCGGACACCTGGATCCACCAAGCGTCCAGGAATTCCTGAAGGGGCCGCATCTGCAACCTGCAGAGCGGGATCAGGTAAATGCACAGCGACATTATGCTGAGCAGCGCCTTGATGGTCCACACTGTGGCAGTCTTCAGTGCTAACAGCTGTTGCACCTTGCCCAGCATGGCGACTATCCTCTATTCCTAGGGGGGCGCCAGACAGGAGACTGTGTTGAGCCTGGCCCCCAGGAACAGCACATTCTGTGATGTCTCAAGCAGGACTTTGGCTAGTTGATGAAGAACCCCAGATCCGTCAGAAGCCGAACGGTCCTCTCCATGTGTTCGACGGCCACTTCCCTTGACCCAGCCCGAATGAGCCAGTCGTCGAGGTATGGGTACACATGTATCGCTTGTAGACGCAGATGGGCCGACTTCAGTCTGAAGGGAAGGACCTTGAATTGGTAGTGCCTTCCCTGTACTACGAAGAACAGGAACTTCCAATGTTTTTCGTGAATGGGGACGTGGAAGTATGCATCCTCCAGATCCAACGACATCAAGAAGTCTCCTTCCTCCAGTTGGCCGAGCACGTGCTGCAATGTGACAATCCTGAACTTTTGGGACTTGAAGTATTTGGTTGAGACGCTGCAGGTCTAGAATGGACCTCCAGCCCCCGGTCTTCTTTACAAAGAATTATCTGGAGTAGACCACGGAGGCCCAGCGTTGCTTTTCTCATCATGGACCGTACTTTCTGCAGGAGCTGAGGGATGTGCTGCTCCTGCCACGCCACTGGAGATTTTCGCAACTTCGCGGGAACCCTAGAGTGTGTCCGTAGGCGAAAGTGTCCAGCACCGATCGGTCGGTGGAGATCTCCTACTCGCTGATGAAGCGGGCCTCCCACCGGGGTGCATCGGTGGAGGCCTGACGTCCTCGCCGGTTCAATCTTCCTTCGGGTCCTGCGTGCCACCTTGGGAGCGAAGACTACATCGCCACCTCCTCCAAAAGCCTTGGAACGGCCTCTGTAGGCCTCCTGGGTCATGGATCGGGAGGGTTGACGGTATGAAAAGGAACCCCCGCCGAAACCCTTAGACGATCTGCCAGATTTTCCGCCGCAGGCACGAAAGGATGGGCAGTGTTGAAAAGTGCCCAAGGCACTGGCCGCCTCAGTGTCAGTCTTAATTGCCTGCAACGACTCGTCGACCGCCTTCCCAAAAAGGTTGCGCTCGACGAAGGGCATGTCCAGAACTCCTGTCTGGACCGCCTGACGAAAGTTGGTGGCTTTGAGGCAGCCACGACGATGGAGGCAGACAATGTTCTCCATCTGTCGGAACCCTGTGTCTGCGATGTCCAGGGCCACCGTGATGGTATGGTCCAATGCCACCTGCCCCTCCTGGAGGACGGAAAGTGCTTCAAACTCGCTTGTCGTTGGGTAGGAACTCCAGCAGTGGGGCCATCTAATACCACAGCTCCCTGTCATATCTGGCCAGGATGGCAAGGGCATTGGCCGCCTTGACTGTGGACGCAGATTAGATTACTTTCCTTCCCATGGCATCCAACTTCTTCCCCTTGCTATCCGGCGGGACGGAGGATGAAGACGAGGAGTTAGACGCCTTCTTCCTTGCTGCCACCGAGACCACTGAGTCCAGGGAAGGCTGCCAGTGTAGGCACTTGGGTACAGACTCAGGCACCCAGTATTTCTTCTCCAGCCGATACCTCTTGGCTGGGGCTGATGCTGGGTTCATCAGAGACAGGCCTTCCTCCTAAACAGTCCAGGAGAGGCACCACCAAGATAGTCTTCCTCTTGGCCTTGCGTTGTTGATATAGGAACCCTTCCTTCCTGCTCTCCTACGGTGTCAGCTGGAAGAATTCCGATGCCCTGGCGACCATGGCATGGAACAACCCCACCTCATCTGGGGGAAGATGCCCTTGGCTGCAGCAAACCGCCCGCTGTGCCCATGTCGTAGTCCGTGTCCATCGTCATGTCCATCCGCGTGTCTCTGAAGGGGTGGGACGTACATGAGGGAGGGGGGAAGACACGTCAGGGGGTTGATGCGGCATAGGGTGCCGCTTTCTCTTCTTCGCCAGAGATTGGTCCGGATGCAGAGGGGTCAGGCGGCTATTTTAGGCATCCGTTTCGGAATCTCTGACACCGGGGTGTGCAGGGTAGAGAGGATGTCCAGCGATACATCCTTCGGAGGGGTCGAGGCGGTAGGCCTGCTGGGCCCCACTCTGTCATCAGCAGGTCCGCCGTCATCACCTCCGTCGTAGTCGTCCCCTTAAGGAATTTCACGATGGTCGTCCATGTCCAGCTGGATCGTGTGGACAGATGCCTGGTCCTCCTCGTCCAAGGAAGAAATATATGTGCCCTGCAGAACCGTTGAGGTCTCCTCTTCCCCTGCCCCCTTCTTTGCAACCCAGGGAGTCGGGGTCGGGCTCAGGGATGACATCCTCTTTTCCGGTGTCCTCTCCACCGGCTTGGCCGATGCCTCCTGTCTCGGGGCAGGGATACTCTGGCCACTGCCCGGGGCTAACTTGTCTAGGTCAGCCCCATTGGCCTTCGAGAAGGCGAACGCCACAAACTCGATCGTCGACGATTTCACCTGGGCCGCCTGGGCCTTCTGGGGCAGGTCGGTTGTCTTTTACTCCACCTTTTTCTTCTCTGGCTTTTCCCGCAACTTTGCCAGGTTAGCCTATTTCCTCTTCAAGGAGGAGCTGGAGCGAAGGCTGGAGATGGAGGCAGATTGTGAAGATGAGCGTGCCCTGCCTGTCGCAGGACCCGCTTGCACAGCGCCCCCGATGGAATCAGAGTTGGCCTTGTCTTGGGCCCCGACAGATGTAGTACCCTTAAAGGACTTAGAAGCCTGCTCTTGGGACCGGCGAGTCATGCCCCTGCTTCCCGCATGGTGTAGAGGCCTTGGCGCTGAGCCACGTCGCCAGTCTGCTGTGATGATCCTTCACGGTTCGCTTGGATAACCCGAGGCAAACCGCTTCCTTGTGATCCGGATGGCGACAGTAGAGGCATTGAAGGTGTTTGTCCTCCACAAACACTTTCCGCAGTCCGCAGCTGGAGGAGAGCTTGAAAAGGGAGTTTCCTTCCCTCCTCCTCCGACATGGTCCGGAGTGCAGAGTAGGCCCGATGGCCTTCTGGAATCTTCAATGAAACTTCGACGATTCTGCCCTTGAGGGGCGTTGAAATTCACCAACAAACAGGTCGCCTCTTGTCGGCCAATGTAGAGAAAGAGCACACAGGCTGTATTTGACAAAAATCAAACTTTTTACCGAAAAATCATGAAAAACATCAAACAGCTCATGAAGCAAAAGAAAATGACTCCCAACACTTGAACGTGCGTTAAACATCTGAGGAGGCCTACCAGAGGAGGGGCTTGGGGAGAGGGCAATCATTGGCTGGGAGCAGTATGACCCAAAGCTCAGTGATTGGTTTAGAGGAGAAATACAGTTTGTAAGTGCAACTTTTTTTTTTTTTTACTGAGGATTCCCGGCCTGACGACAGGGAATATTCATGAGCATGTGAATCCATGCCAGACCCCATGCTGGAGAACTGTTAAACACCTGTAACAATTGTATGCATTCAGCAAATAAGAACTAAGAAGTGACCCTTTGAAAGTATTGAAATGAAAAGTATACCTATGTGTATTGTTTTATTGTACTAAGTATTTATGTAAATTTAATAAATCTATATGTTTTATATACATTTATGTGCGTTTCTTTGATGTGCATTAGTCTTAACTCCAAGTGGGACTTTAAACTCCCCTAAAAGTCTGGGCATTGTGCGTTCTCTTGTGCTGCAAAGAGATCTGTCTGCATGAGCCCAGTCTGAGAAGACGTTGTGTACGACATCTGTGTGCAACTGCCATTCATGTACTGCAGGAAATTGTACACTTCTGCTGAACACAATCGCTAGATAAATTGTGCCCCCATGGAACATGTTGCGACAGAAGGAACATGTGCTTCATTGCCCAATTCCATATGTTTCGGGCTAGCTTGGACAGACCTGGTGAGCATGTACCCCTTTGATGGTTTACAAGGAACAAGTTACTTACCTGTAACTGTTTTTCTCCAGCATGGTTCTGGCATGGATTCACATGCTCATGAATATTCCCCGTCAGGCCGGGAATCCTCGGTACAGAAAAAATCAGTATCAGTTTCGTTTCTGATCGGTCTTTCTCAGTAGTAACCAATCACTGGTCTCTGGGTCATACTGCCCCCAGCCAATGACTGCCCTCTCCCTAAGCCCCGCCCCTGGCAGCCATCCTCAGATTTGGTAGCACGTGAAGAGGCAGTATGACCAAGTGAAGAGCCGCAGAGGGGTAGGCGGGAGGGTTCATATGTGAATCCATGCCAGACCCATGCTGGAGAACAACAGTTACAGGTAAGTAACTTGTTCTTTCTCCAGCATGGGGTCTGGCATGGATTCTCATGCTCATGAATATAAGAATACATAGCAGTATACACATGCACAACCACGGGGGGGTGGCAAAAGGCTCAATATCAAGCAATACAACTCAACATTAAGCAACTCTTACCTCCTCATCAGGCTCACCTTAGCCGAACAGGTTGCGCAGCACTGCCTGGCCGACTCTGGACTCCTCCCTGGAATCCCAGTCAATGCAGTAGAACCTCGTGAAGGTGTGCATCGACCTCCACGTAGCAGCCCTGCAGATGTCGAGCAGGGGCACACCAGACAGGAACGCCGTAGTAGCAGCTATCGGTCTGGTCGAATGGGCCCTCGGACGACCTGGCAACGGTCGGTTTGCCAACCGGTGACAGTGCATGATGCAGCCGGAGAGACATCTGGAAATGGAAGTCTTCGAGAGAGCCTTCCCTTGATTCACAGGTCCAAAGTTCACAAACAGCTGTGATGTCTTCCGAAAACTCTTTGTGCGGTCCACGTAGAACTTCAGCGCTCTAGCTACATCCAGCGAGTGCAGAGTCCCCTCAGCCGGCGACGAAGGCGAGGGGAAGAAAACTGGCAACACCAAGGGCTCGTTGAGGTGGAAGTCCGACGGCACCATGGGCATGAAGGAGGGGTGCGTCCTCAGCACCATCCTCGTGTCGTGAAAAGTCAAGTATGGAGGCTTGCAAGACGGGGCCTGGATCTCTCCCACTCGTCGTGCAGAGGTGATGGCCACGAGGAATGCGGTCTTCCACGACAGAAACTTCAACGGCACTGAATGCACAGGCTCGAATGGGGCCCCCCCCATGAGCCTAGTCAGCACCACGTTGAGCTACCACGCCGGGTCAGGGGCCTTCAACGGCGGGAATGATCGGAACAGTCCTTTCATAAATTCCTTCACCAGTCGATGAGACCACAAGGACGCCCGTCCTGTAGTTCTGGTGTAACGTGAGAAGGCAGCCAGATGTACCTTGATGGAAGCGTGAGACAGGCCAGCCTTGGCCAAGGACAATAGGTACAGCAATACTTGAGGGGCCGTAATCGGCAGAGGGTTAATCTTCTGTGCACGGCACCAGACAGAGAACCTGTTCCATTTGTGTCCGTAGCACTTGAGAGTTGAGGATGCCCTGGCCTTCGCAAGAACCTCTCTGCAGTCGGCCGGGATGTCGTATCCTCCAAACTCTAGTGCTGCAGGAGCCAGGCCTACAAGTTCAGCGACTCTGGTTCGTGAGGAAGAATGGCACCTCCTTCTCTGGAGAGAAGATCCGCGTCCGTCGGCATCTTGACTGGTGTGGACGCTGACAAGTCCAGAAGGTCCGGGAACCAGATCTGCCTCGGCCACGCCGGTGCGACGAGGATCATCCTGCACTAGGACCTCTTGAGCTGGTTGACGAGCCGGAGTAGCAACGGCAAAGGCGGGAACGCATAAAGGAACAGGCCGTCCCAAGGGACCGAGAAAGCATCGCCCATGCTCCTCGGTTGGGGAAACCTGCTGGCGAACCTCCGGCACTTGGAGTCCGCCGCCGTCGCAAAGAGATCTATCTGGGGTTCACCCCACCATCGGAAGAGTCGGTCCACTTGATCCTGGCGCAGTTCCCACTTGTGGCATGAGCGCAGCCCTCTGCTGAGTGAGTCAGCGATGGTGTTTTTTATCCCTGCCAGATGAAAGGGTACCAGAAACATCCCTTGGGCGACGGCCCAATGCCACAGATCCTGGGCTTCCTTGGATAGGGCAGGGGATCTGGTTCCGCCCTGCTTCCGAATGTAAAACATCGTGGTGGTGTTGTCGGTGAAGATCCTCACCACCTTGCCCTTGAGGGACGGAAGGAAGGACCCGAGGGCCCAGAACACTGCACAGAGCTCCAAGATGTTGATGTGGAGAGTCTTCTCCTCCGGGAGCCAAAGGCCTCTCGCGTGGAGACCCCCAGTGAGCGCCCCCCAACCTTCCAGGGAGGCATCCGTCACCATCACCTGGTGGGCCGGGGCTAGGAAACCTGTTCCCGCCGTCAGATGAGAGCGGACACCCAACCATCGTATCGCCTGACGGAACGCTTCGTTGAGCGGGATCCCGTCCTCGAAGCTGCCCGTCGTCTGGATCCAGTGGGCGTCGAGGAATTCTTGAAAGGGCTGCATCCGAAGTCTGCAGTGGCGCACCAGATAAATGCAGGAGGACATCATTCCGAGGAGGGACTTGATAGACCTCACTCTGGCCACGTCCGTGGCCAGCAGACGTTGCACCTTTCCCAGGATGGTCCTTATCCTTTCCTCCGACGGTGAGGCCCGCCGCGCCACTGTCGAGCTGTGCTCCCAGAAACAGGGCGACTTGCGACGGGACCAGGTGGGATTTTGGAAAGTTTATGGAGAACCCCAGGTCCGTGAGAAGCTGGACAGTCTTTGCAGTGTGTTCCACGGCGAGCTACCTTGTCCTTGCCCGTATGAGCCAGTCGTCCAGGTAGGGGTAGACGTGGATCCCCTGCAGGCGCAGCCGCGCCGCCACCGGTGCTAGGCACTTGGTGAACACCCTGGGTGCCGATTTTAATCCGAACGGGAGGGCCTTGAACTGGTAGTGCCGCCCTTTGACCACGAACCTGAGGAACTTTCGGTGTCTCTTTAGAATAGGGATGTGGAAGTATGCATCCTCCAAGTCCACCGACGACAGGAAATCGCCCTCCTCCAGCTGTCCCAGCACGTGCTAGAGGGTGACCATCTGGAACTTCTGTGCCTTGATGTATTTGTTCAGTCGTCGCAGGTCCAGGATGGGACGCCATCCTCCAGTCTTCTTCACGAGGAAGTATCTTGAGTAAACTCCGGAGCCCCCAAACCTCTTTGGAACGAGCTCGACGGCACCTTTCCTGAGCATCGCCCTTACTTCCAACAGCAGTTGAGGGACGTGATTTTCCTTCCTGGCCACGGGAGGAATGCGGGGGCACCTCTTGTGGAACTCGAGGGCGTGCCCCAGGGCCAGGGCGTCCAGCACCCAACGGTCGGTGGAGATGGACTCCCACACGCCGACTAACTTCGTCAGCCGGCCTCCCACCGGGGTGCTTCGGCGGAGGCCCGACCCGACAGTTGGTTCAATCTTGCTTGGAAGCCGCCTTGCCTCCTTGACCACCTTGGCGACGACGGCGGGATCCACCTGACTTGCCGCGTCCCCGGAAGGCCTCCTGCGACGAAGATCTTGCCGCTTGATGGTACGTAGAGGAGCTGCTGCCGGCTCCCTTGGAGGTACCCTGTCTGCCTCCGGAGCTCCGAAAGAACGGCCGTCGCTGTTGGAGCACACCCAGTGCACGGGCTGTCTCCGTCTTGATCGCCTGAAGGGACTCATCAACCGCCTTGCCAAAAAGGTTGTTCCCATCAAAGGGCATGTCCAAAACCTTGGTCTGTACGTCCTGGCGGAAATCCGTCTCCTTGAGCCATCCTCGTCGTCTCAGGCAAACGCTGTTGCCCAGCTGATGGAAACCGGTTTCGGCGATGTCCATAGCCACCGTAATGGCGTGGTCCGAGGCAATCTCACCTTCCTGTAAGATTTCCAGGGCCTCAGACCTCTTGGCGTCCGGAAGGAAGTCCAACAGAGGGGGGATCTTGAACCACAACTCCCTGTCGTAGAGGGCTACGATGGCCAGGGCGTTGGCCGCCTTGATGGTCGTCGCTGCAGATGAGATGACCCGTCGTCCCTTCGCATCCAGCTCCCTACCCTCGACGTCCGGCGGGGAGGATGAAGTCGAGGCCGATGCCCCCCATGCTTTCTTCTTGGCCGCCGCCAAAACGACCGAATCCGGGGTAGGTTGCGCCCTAAGGCACAAGGGGGCAGCGTCGGGGACCCGGTACTACTTCTCGTACCGGTCCCTCTTCGCAGGAGATATGGCAGGGTTCTTGAGGAGGGCGAGCCCCTCATCCCAGATGTCATCAAGAAGCGGTACGGCGAGGACCGTCTTACTTTTAGCCTCACGCCGTTGGTAAAGGAACCCTTCCTTCTTTTCTTCGGGGCAGAGCTGGAAGAGCTCGGATGCCCTGGAAATCATGGCATGGAAGGATCCAATCTCGTCAGGCGGGGACGCCCGGGCAGGGGGCGACGGGGGACACGTCCTGTCGTCGTCTCCGTCATCATCCGTACCCGTCGTAGTCTTATCCATGCCTGTATCATCCCCGTGGGTAGTGGACCGGGGGGAAGGCAGAGAAGGCCGCAGAGGCGGGAGAGGAGGCCTAGGATGCGTCCTCCTCCTCTTAAGTGGTGGGCTCTCCGAAGGTCCTGGCTCCTGTTCCCCCGTCGGGTCTGGCTCAGGTACCTCCGTCGGGGGAAGGGGCCACCTAGTCCTTATCTCCGAGCATAAGAACTGGATGGCTGACAAAATGGCCGCCGAGGTGTCCTGCGGCGCCGGAAACGACGGGAGCGAGGGCTCTTGAGGAGCCTCGTCTGCGTCACCGTCGCCCTCGTCGTCGCCCTCGTCGGGATCCCTCCCGATGGGCTGGGCCTCCTCCACGGCTTGGATGAGCTCCTCTTCAGAGGTCGTGTCCGTATCCACGTTGGCCACCAGGCCCTCCCCCCCTTTCCAATGAGGACTTCGTGGGAGTGTTCTCGATGGGCCTGAAAGACGACTCCCTCCGCGGTGTCAGGGAGACTCTGGTACCCGAGGGCGCCTCCACTGGTGTAGCCTCCACAGGCTGAGCCAGGGCCGCACCGACATCCTCGATCGAGGTCTTAGCAGGGTGAATTAAGGCCAACGTCACCTTCTGTACGCCTGGGGCCTTCACCTTGGGGGGAGGGTCCGAGCCTCGCTCCCCCTCTGCCGGAATCTTCGAGATCGACCGGGGCCTCTCCAGAAGCTTCGCCGGGTTCTCGGACTTCCTCTTACCCGAGCAAGAGCGTTGGCTCGTGGTCGATGGTGCCGGGGAGGATGCGCCCTGCCTGGCAGCCAAGGAGCCTAAACGTTCGGCACTCCCGGTGCCCACGGACTCGCGGTGCTTAGCCTTTTGCTGGGCCCCCGTCGCCAGGCACCCTCACAGGACTTAGAAGACCGCTCTGACTTCTTTTTCTTCTTCTCGCCTGGCGGGCTCTTACCTTCCAGCCAGTTGGCGAGACGGAGGTGGCGATCCTTCATGGTCCGCTCCGACATGTTCCCACAAAACGCGCAGTCCTTTTCCTTGTGTGTCTTGTCCTCATGGAGACAGTAGAGGCATAACGAATGCTCGTGCTCCTTGAAAACGTTCTGAAGCTGGCATCCAGGGAAGGTCCTGAACAGCTTCCCGGGCGTCGAGCTCCCTTTCTCCTGGTCCATGTCCGGGGTAGGCCTCGGAACTTCTGGAATCCTCCAAAAGGGTAACTCGACGAAATCTTCACCGTTGAGGGTCGTAGAAACTCCAAAACAGATCCCCGTTGATCGGAAGTAGAAACGGTGGAGCTTGAGGCTCTATTTAACCGAAAAAATGAGAAAATCTCCTGAAAAAAGTGCGAAAATGCAGCAAAAGCTCCAGAGCTACAGCACGAGGACTCCCCAACACTTGAACGTGCGGTAAAAATCTGAGGATGGCTGCCAGGGGCGGGGCTTAGGGAGAGGGCAGTCATTGACCCAGAGACCAGTGATTGGTTACTACTGAGAAAGAGATCAAAAATGAAACTGATACTGATTTTTTCTATACCGAGGATTCCCGGCCTGACGGGGAATATTCATGAGCATGTGAATCCATGCCAGACCCCATGCTGGAGAAACATGGCTGTAGCCAGTGTTCCCGATAATAGTATTTTACTCCCAATTTTGTAAAGTTGGGAGTAAAATGATTTTTTTATGGAGTACAAAATTCCTATTCCCAGTGGGAGTATTTTAGAAGCAAGTAAAATTATAGTGCAGCTGTAAAACAAATGTTTTTGTGATAAATACCTGTTTGCACCTTGTTTTTCATGCACATTGATAGTTACATATTTGCATCTTTGCATCAGGCAGTAATCGGATACTTTGTTTCTTACAAACCTTTAGCTAGACATCAATTATCATACAAAACATCTTTCAATTTCTTGAATCCATGCTTCATTCCACATTAAAAACCAATCCATTCACATAAAAAACTTCATTTAAAAATGTCATTGCTGCAAAATGTACGCAAAAAGTGTTCTCCTATTATCACTATAGACGATTTCCATTCTTTTAAATGTTTCCTAGATATCTAGTTCTAAGTAAGGTTAAGCCTGTACAAAATAACATGGTATATTTTAAATTCTCAATTTTTCCTTTAACTAAGCAGAATCTGCATATCAGCTGGGTTTCTTGTTTGCGAGCAATCAAAATAAAGTGTGACCACTCCTCTGGGAATGCCTTAATCATATGTGTAAGGCCATCAGGACCCGGACCTCCGGAGGAATTTATTTCTTTAATTAGCATTTCTATGTCTATCATTTCAAGCGGAAAGGACCAAGCTATTTTGCGTGGGCTCCGTCCCTTTTCTCCTATCAGGGCGAATAAATTTACAAAGAATTCAATCCAATTAGCTTCCGTTACTTTTGCATGGATTCCTCATTTGTCTGGGGCAAGTTTGTAATCTATGTTTGAATGCAAAAAATTCACTGTATACACTTCGAAAGTGTTTATTAAGGCAATTTTAAGGGGAATTAATGTATCATGCCACTCAAAATATGGGAAATGGCAAGGTTACAGTTTACTGAAATTCATTCACGAGAAGAGAGCACAATTAATCTTTCTTGGACATTTTCTCAAATGTGCTGAAGCCATTAAGTGACTGAAACATGCCGCACAAAAAATGAACATCACTTGGAAAAGCTCCATCTGATGCAAAGCGAAAAATCACTATCAAGAGCTTCTGAAACCCAACAACAAACAGGAGCACAACTTGCTGGCCAGAGGACAAGAGCAACTTTCTCCAGGTAAAATGAGATGCCAAAGCAAACTGAAGCACGATTTGCTGACAAGAGCAACATCCTCCAGGGCACATGAGACACCACTCGATCAGGACACGGCAATGCCAGGTACCCCAGCTAGTTGATCATAATTGCTGGTTGAGCCTTCATTTTGTTATTTATCAATTGCCTGATTTCTTATGAATTTTTCTTCTCTATAGCTTTCAGCATTTTATTCAGCATTTTCTTTGCATCATTAACCCTTTATGGGAGCATACCCAATTTTTATATGTTTCCCTTTCTTTCTCAGTATATTTTTTTACTCACACATTTATTCTTTGTATATCAGACTGCATAGACTTTGTGGCCCGTGCAACCTCTAAATCATAGATGTGTTTAGGGACAAAGTTCGGTTTACCACTTCTTTTTTACCTCTTTACATTCCAATAATAAAGGTACATAATTTAAACATGACTCATTGTTTTCTAGTAATTTTTCATAATTCAGTACCAGGGAGGAAATGTCTTGCTGTTTTAACCGCAGTCTATTTCTTCCCGGGGAGATTTCTAGCTCAATAGGCCACCTAGTGTACATTGGCCCATTTATTGCATTCCAAGTCATCTCTATGAGTTGGTGATCACTTTCATTGTTCTCACCTGCAATTTTTCCACATAATTAATTATGTTACCCGATATAAACAAATAATCCAAAACACGAGATTGCAGCCCATTGGACCATGTTGGATTAGTTGGGATATCACCCTTTGTTTGTCCGTTGAACATGTAAAAGTCTCTCCTTTGCATTCCATTAACCCAATTTGCAGCTACCTCTTGTTCCTAGTTAGTAGTGTTGAAATTCCCAATTATCTGGCCCTTTATATCAACACATACAATTTTTAGATCTTCACAGATGAATGTAAACACCACTTTCTATTGAGCACAATTGTCATCTATAATACTCAATACCATATCCAAAAATCTGTTTGATTCAATCACTAATGGGTTCCAGTATACATTTAAAATAAGCCCCCATTTCAAATACCCGCCAAGTACTGTTTGCTGTTGCTGCCAATCCGCTCTACATCCTTTTGGATTTGTTGCTGCCGTGATCCTGCCGTGCAGCCTTGAAACGGAGCCTGCTACAGTGAGCAATTCTCGTCTGGAGGACGTCTTGGCTGGTAACACCAGCGTGCCCGACTACGAGGTGACTTTTTGACTTGTGCTGCCTATTAAGTTTGACACCAGCGAACTTGTGTGCTTCACGGACTGCGTGAATATAGTTGTGCACTTGTGGTTGTTAAACCTAAACCTTAGCCGCAAGTTGCTAACTACTTTTCTCTCTCTCTATTACTGAAGGCGTTGCCTGCTTGTTGTGGCCAGGCCCCCCCGTGACGAGTTACATCGCTTGAGTTCGTCAAATAGTCGCTTTCTGGCGCACCCGTGCCGTGCACCAAGTACTCGCCAAGCACTGTTTGCTGTTCGCGGTGCGGGCTGCGACGGGGTGCATTGTGGTGTGGTCTCTTACTACATGCCCACTAGATTTTGTTGAACCAGAAGGTGTTGACCTAATTATATAAAGAGAATTCCTTGACATACCGGGTGAAAACCTTGAGTTGGTTTGATTGGAGTTGGTGGTCTTTAATTGCTCAGCATGGTAAAAGAAATTGCGCAATGGTAAGAGATGCCTAAACGGATCTCCATTAATGCTGAACGAAGGGAATATGTCGGACAAAGAGTCCGCTCAGGAAACGGTAAATCAAATTAAAAAAAAAAGGGGAAAGGTATGATCAGGAACTTGAGCGTCAGTCCACCATTGAAGGCACCACTGAATACAATTGGAGTCGCTCAAAAGTCACCTGAGTTAGAAACATTAAAAATACCACAAAGTGAAAACGAGGTTAATATCGTTGCACAAATCCACAGTGAGGGCCAGGATGGGATAGTTTACCCTCTCAACCCGATATACAACATACCTATCACTGACAGCTCGCTATTGGGAGTGGTAAATGATGAATGCAATATGCCAACTATAGATGTTTCATTGGTTGCCCCAGTTGTCCTTGCCGAACTTCACAGCAGAACACGACTATCAAATGGGCCGTCAACCCCGGCTGCAGGCTCACAGGGAATTAGGGAACAAGTACATTTTCGTGCAGCTATTGCGGAAAATCTGCATCAACTAAAAGAAACGAGCAAAAATGAAAGAGGGTGGGATTTAAAGGACTTAAAACAAGCCGCTAGCTCACCCTCACATGAAATGAGATACAATCCCTCTGATACAACCTATCCGCACTCCCCAGTTCTGGGCTTCGAACCATTGGCCCTAGAAAAAATAGTTCTTGCGGCAAACTTAATATCGGTAGAAAGGATGGCTGAGGTCCTCAACACAGAAGATGAGCGTAATCTCACTCCATCAAAACTTGCCCCTGATAGCCCTTCTGCGCTTACAGATCTGATGGACTTAAATACAGATTTTGACCAAAAGGGACATGATTGTATTGACAGCTTAGCTGAGGCAGGAAATGGAAACCAGAGTACCTTCTTCATGTCTCGCAAAGCTAAAAAACTACATGCAAAAGCTTTGAAAAGGCAGAAAAATTCTGTTTCACAAAACTCTTCTACTCAATTAGGGTCCAACACAGTACACAATAATAAGGAAAACAAAAAAATGTTGATGGTGCACCAAACAGAATAAAAGCAACAAAAAAATAAAATAATAACAGTATAATAAAGGATGAAATTACAATTGACATAACGCAATTTAACATTGAACAAGCTGTACTGGGAATAACTGTCGCTACATCAATAAATATCGATCCTACAAGCGTAGAGAAGAATATTTTAAAAAAATCTTGGTGGGGCAACGAGGCAAAATGCAGAATCTGTAAAAGAGGATAATGGGTTATCGACCCCCATTCTCATACAAACGCAGCTACAGCGTTTCTTCGAGAAAATGGATAAAAAATAACTTCCTTAGCCCAAAATCCACAAAATGCGACGGGCACGCTCGTTAATCCAGCTGCCTCGAACTCAGTGCCAAACAGAAGTATTCACAAACAAACAAGCCAGGATGAGAACAAAGTTGTATGCACTCAGGAGCCTGAGTTTGTTAACTCGCAGGCCATGCAAGGGGTCTCAGATGTACAGCAAAAATGGCAGTCTAGGCCACCCACTTCGTCCGTGGATGGAGAGGGTCCTGATAGATGGACATATTACAACGCTTTGGGACCCAAAATGAAACTGGTAATGGGTTGGATGTTGGATGCAACGAAAGTAGACAAACCCAATTTAAAACGAGCATTACTGATGAGTGTTCCATCAAATACCCTCATTGCGCAACTTAGTCTCTAACGACATTGACTGGATTCGTTTACCATATGTGTCCAATGGTCGGATGTTATGTAAATATCAGAACACTATTATTGCTGCGCTAATATGGAAACACGTAAAAGATTTTGAATTTCTCGGTTATGAGTTATCTATGTTTAACTCTTTGGAAAATGCTACTCACTTTGTGGAATTTCAGCCATTGGTACCACATAATAATAATGCTACAGAAGATCGCGACATTCAGTTTGCAACTTTGCAAGAAAAAATCAGAATACAATCTGAATCAGTTGCACAAATTGCTGCAAGCCTGGCATGGCTTGGACCACTCATGAAAACCCGAATAGGTGATATGCCAGATAAAGAAAAACAATAAAACAATGTAGTGGTTATAAATTCTTGGAATTGCTGTGGTTTCAATAACCTTGTGCAATGGTTTCAGAATACTCCTTCTGCCCAATTACCAGCAATAATTATATTGCAGGAAACCATGGCAACCCAAGATATTTACTTAGAAGGCTATGTGGCTTTTTGTGCTTATACGGTAAGAGGAACACAAAGGCGTCCATCTGGTGGTCTTGCTATTTTTGTGAGACATTTATATTATGCTAAGGTGTGTCAAGTTTATTCATCCTCAGATATACTGGTTGTAGAAATGACAGCAAAAGCTGGAGCGCTTTCTCACATGATTTTAATTGCTATGTCTTGGAACCCAATGATAATATCTGTAGATCTGATTGAAAAAGTGAACTCTGTATTTCTACAGGTTGCAATAGACGCTCCACATGCACAAATTATTATGGGTGGCGATTTCAATTCGAACCTTCATACAAAATTGGTGGGGACAGACCGTGCACAACAAGTATGAAATATCAGCCTTTTGAAAGGGGGCAATTATGGAGGAACTTTTTTAATGAATGGGATATGCATATAGTTCCTTTCGAAACAAAAAGATCATACATATACTTGGTCTCGTGGGATGAAATGTTCAACGATTGATTATCTGGTGATCTTGGTACCATTAGTTGAATATACAACAAGTTGCAATATTATTCAATCACCCCTAATTGACCACTGCATATTGGAGTGTCTGTTGGAATGCAAATTACCGTTGTATGAAGCCAGGCCGGCACTGTCTCTGATGGAGATAGACCGAAAAGCACATTCCATCAGGTGGAATGCTAGCTTATATAGGCAACTAAACTATTTGGTCAATAGAGACACCGTAAAAATAAACACGGAAATTATGTCTAGGCTTGACCTTACTGCCTGGTAAAGAAAAAATGAGTGCATGATACGTGGCCATATCGATACCTTGGCAAAGCAACGATCAATGGTTAGGCAGAATTATCACAAGAGCAGATACAATGTGGAAATTGCATTGAGGAAAAAATAAAAAAATGTTGAAATTCGTAACCTGCTCAAATCATTTAATGAGACACGTGATTATGCGATCCAGAAAAAAAAATTCTCACAAGCTGTAGAAATGATGTTAAACAAATGAAGATTGGTAAATTTATCGAAACTAATCAAAAAATGATCATGAATTTAATTGAAAAAAATTCCAGAGAAATTTGGGCTATACTGAAAGATCTGCTTTTAAAAGGAAAGCCGGCTTTATGCTCTGCAGTAAACGGAGAATCCTGGGGTGAATTTTATAGGAACAAGTATGCTCTGCCACAGAAATTCAGTGGGTTACAAACCCTAGATATGGTTATTAGTCTTCCATCGAAATGTCCCTGGGATTTGAATGATATTATTAGTCTAATAGCGAAATTAAAACCCTCTAAGGCTGCTGGGACAGATGGCATTCCACCATGTGTCATAAAGGATGACCCGAAGCTATGGGCAAGAATCATATTGAGGCGGTTCAAATGTGTATTCCAATCCAAGAAAGTGTCCCAGTCGTGGGTATCCGCGATTGTAATACCATTACACAAAAAAGGTCAGTTGAACGATCCCACCAACTTTAGACCTATAGCGCTAATTGATATCTCAGCAAAAATCTTCTGCTTTAATTCTAAAAGATCTAAATGACTTCATCACAAAACATAAAATCATCTCACGGTTTCAAACTGGTTTCCGTAAAGGAACGGGCACTGAATTGAATGCAACACTGTTGGCACATTTATTAAAAGCCACTAGAAAGAAAGGACATGGACCTATATACATGGCACTAGGGGCATTTGATTCTGTAATCAGACAATTGTTATGGCAAAGGATGCAAGATCTTTTAATTCCACCCGACTTGATAGCAATGATTATGCTGCTACATTCCAACACAAATTACAGGAAAATGATCGACAAGGTAGGCTCTTTGACCCCTCCTATTTCCACCTACATAGGAGTAAAGCAAGGCTGTAACCTTGCAGCCACATTGTTTAACCTGTATTTATCTGAGATAGCTACACTTTGGTGAACTTGTAATTCTTTTGTAATTAAACTGGGGGAGCTCCGTTTGGACTGGTTGGCATTTGCGGATGATTTGATACTATTCGATCTCACGTCTTTTGGACTCCAAAATAAACTAGAACGTCTAGGTGAATTTTGTGAGAATCGCAATCTGCAGTTAAACCCAAAGAAGTTGCATATCCTGGTGTTCACAAATAAGCGAAAGATCATTAGATATCAATGGAACATCAAGGGATTGCCGATTCCACGTGCTCTAGGTAGGATTTATTTGGGGTATAATTTGAATAATTCTGATTCGATCGAAAAATGGCAGGTTGAAATTTCTACCAAAGTGATGCCTCTGATTGCCCAAATGAAACTAATCTACTCAAAAGTTTGCCATTTTTCTATGATGCCCCTGATTGACTTCTACACTCTTAAAGTAGAAGCAATCATTATATATGGTTTAGACCTGTGCACCGTGGAAATTGGTCCAGTACTTAATAAAATCCAAGGAAAAGTATGGAAGAAACTACTACATTTACCTACTTCGCTCCCAAATTCCGTCATTATACATGAATTGGGACTTCTATCTTTGGCGACTAAATATCTATGGCGTAAGCTGGCATCCCACTCAAAAAGGTTAGATCCATTGCCAAATTCCCTCTATGAGGATCATGGAACCATGTAAAAGAAGGGTGTTCCCAACATCGGTGGATGAGGCAGGTAAAAGCTGTGAAGAAAATCTTGAAGTGCTAGCAATGGACAGTGGTGACCTAATAAAAAGTTCTCAAGTCGTCAAGTTGAAGTTAATACAATATGACTGGGCAGTGAATTCGGACAAAATTGGGTCATACACCTCATTCAAAGAGTATGCTAAATTTCGGCACAAACAGATACCACTATTGCTATATCTTAGACAGTGTCCTGGGCACATAATTCATACCATGTACATGAGGTTTAAATTCAACCTCTTTCCAACACTAGAGCGCATTAAGAAATGGTCTAACAGCTTATCTCCAGAAACAGAAGGATGCAGATTCTGCAAAAACTACAAAAAGAAACATTGAAACATCTTGTGGTATATTTTGTTTTTTTTTTTGCAAAAGAACGGCAAAGTAACTTGATGAAATACCTAAATGAAACAGGTTATAAATGCGAAATGCTCTGGATACAATGCATGTGGGGGTTTAGAAATCCTTTGATCATTGATTTGACGCACTTGTTATATATCATTGAAAAGAACTTAAGTTGCAAGAATGTCTGCCTAGATGGATCGGCGAATATGGCGGTAATGCATTAAGTTAAAAAACAAAATGATGAAAGTGTATGAATTCTTTACCCAGTTTGGGAAATTATTGATTTTAATGTATTCTTAGCATGACATATTCAATCGGTATAAGTGCTAATGCGTCGACATGTGGCAAGTCTGTTCTCTCATAGCATATGTTTGTAAGGAGTGATGTGTAATTTATTACTGCTCTGGCAGGTTTTTTTCTTGTATGTATCAGAATGCTCTTAATGTGTTTATGTTGTTTAAAAGTAAGTGATGTCAATGTATAAAACAATTTTAAGTAATGTTGTAAAGCTATTTTGTATCGAAAAACAACAATAAAAATAAAATGTTAAAAAAGAAAGAAAAAAAAAACACCAGTTACCCTTCTGCATTACTTTTACCAAAATGGCTTGCACAAACGGAGAGGGCTTCCAAGACTTGGTTACCATAAATCCTGAGTCCTACCTCACTAATGTAAGTAGACCCGACGACGGCTTTCCCCTTAGTCCTTTGTAAGCTGGACTGGGATAGACACTAGGTGATGAGGAAATGGCTTCACTCCAAGCATGAGGATGCCTTCAATTCCTACTCACCATACCACATCTTATACGATGATGGTCTTCTTGTCGCTAAATTATCATATTTCTCGGATATCCTTCATGCCCAGTCAGCTCACCCACAACGCCTCTTTCAAACCCTTTCTCATTTCTTCTCCCCCACCACCTTTCGTCCACTCACTTAACTCTTCTCCATCTGCCTCCGACAGTCTCCTTTTTCTCTTCCAAGGTGGCCTCTCTCCACCTTGCTATTGACTCTGCTTCGTCTCCAACACCAATATCACCCCCCCATCTGCTCTTCCTCAGACTACCTTTATTTCTCTACCATCACCAACGAAGACATCTCTCTTCTGATTACTCGTGTTCATCCCACTGCTGCACCCACTGATACCATTCCATCGGTCCTCATCTCCAAGGTCTATCCCTCTCTTCAATCTTAGCTCACATTTTTCTTTTATAGTTGGCTCCTAGCTTCAACTTTCCCCTCCTCTTTCAAACAGGTCTCCATTATTCCTAAAGAAACTTTCTGACCCCTATCTTGTTACTAACTTTCGTCCTATTTCTCTTCTTCCGTATGTAAGCTACTTGAACGTCTTATCTATCAATAAATCTACTCATTCGTCTCCAATAACTATTCTCCCCAGTTTTCAATCTGGTTTCCGTCCTATGCACTCAACGGAAACTGCTCTTCTTTCAGTCCTAAACTTGTTAGTTATGAAGCGCTATTCCAAGCTTTCTTATTCTATTAGACCTTTCTGCTGCCTTTGACACTGTTGATCACTCACTCTGGCTAGCTTCTGTGTCATTCTTTGGTTTTTCTGTTCTCTCCTGGTTCAAATCTTACTTGCCCCAACAGACATTTTCTGTTTCTTGGGGTGGGACAACCTCGGACGCCCGTCCTCTTGCTCATGGTGACCCACAAGGATCAGTTATGGGGCCTTTTCTCTTCTCTCTATACTTCTCCTCTTGTTCTCCTGCTAAAGTTATCCTCTTATGGCCTATCCTACAACTTCTATGCGGACGACACCCAGCTTTTTCCCTTTCTCCTCCTTTTCATCTGACATTCATACTCTACTGTCTTCATGCCTATCAGCCATCAAATCATGGATGTCCTTCCACTATCACACTTAACACTACAAAAACTGAAGTACTCTTTTTCCCTTTTATTACCATTCCCTCTGCTATTCCTCCTCCATTTATCTCATTTCCCCCCTTTTCAACTTCCCATTGTATCTACTGCTCGCAATCTGGGACTCTACTTTGACTCTGCCCTATCAATTAAACATCACATGTTTATCTCTTCTCGTGCCTGCCGCTGCTATCTATTAAATATTTCCAAAGTCCGCTCTCTCTAAACGTTTGATGCAACTAAGCTACTTCTATCTTCACTAATTTTCTCACAAGTCATCTACTGTTCTACACTTTTTGGTCTCACAACCTCTCGACTTGCTCCTCTAAAATCTGTTTTCAATGCTGCTATTCAGGTACTCTTCTGTTTGACCCTATGTGAATCTATATCCTCTGCTCTTCTCACTCTTGGCTGGCTTCCTTTTCATGCATAGCTCAAATTCAACTTTTTTTGCTTGGTTTTCAAATCACTATGGTCTTACTCTGGACTACTTTTCCTCACTGGTCTCATTCTACACTCCTTCCCGCTCCCTTTGCTCTAGTTCTCAGTTTTGCCTTGTAGTTCCATCCCCTCCCTGTGCTGAATCACGCTTACGCACACTTGCTCACCTTACCCCCCCCCCTCCGCATTGGAATGTTCTTCCTCTTTCTCTACGCTCCATCAATACTTATTCCTTATTATGCAAATCGTTGAAATGTCATCTGACCCAGAAGGTTTGATCTCAGGCTCCTTGGGTCATGTTTGTTTGTCCATTTATTAAATTTGATAATGCGTGCCAAACCCTTAGGTAGACGGGCGCAACAGTACAAGAATTCAAGAGGCTTAGTTACAGTGCCAGTCTCAGGCAGGTACATACATGTGAGTACCATACAATACAGTATAATACAGTCTATAGTACAAGATATAGCTGATCAAGGTGCAAATCAGGACCAGACTAGGCATTCCTTATATTTAGTGTGGGTATATACATGTGAGTACGACATATAATGCAGTGTATAATGCAAGATCTAGCTGATCAAAGGTGCAAGTCAAGGACCAAGGCTAAGCATAGCCTAAGTTGAAGGTTGGGGTAGAGAGGCAGTGAAGGGACGAGAAGGTTATAAGTCGTTGGTGTGGAGCCAGTTGAGCGCATTGTCTATATCTGGTGTAGGGTAGGGGGTGTCTAAGGTCAGTTGGGAGTGTATTCCAAGATTGTGCAGCTTTGACAGGGAAACTGGTTCCTCCAGCAGTGGTCAGCTAAATCGAGGGGTTTCGAGCATGAATGAGTTGGCAGATCTGGTGGGTCGGGTCGTGGTTCTCCTAGAGATTTATTCAGCTAGGTACGAAGGAGCTAGATTGATTAGGCATTTGGATGTGATAGAAATAGTTTTTAGGAGGATTCTGTCTTATTTTTAACCAATGGGTCTCTTTCCTGAATTTAGTGATGCGATCTCTAGTTGGGATGTACAGCGCTGCTCTTAGGGCATTATTTTGCAGTCGTTAAAGTTTGTCAGTGATATATTTGTTGGCTCAAGAGTAAAAGGCGTTACAATAATCTAGTCTGGACATGATTAGAGCGTTAGCCTGGGTAATACAGCTGGCACTGGAGAGGAATGGTCTGGCAGCGTGGATTAATTTGCAAGTGTAAGCTGTTGTGGAGGCGAGGAAGTTAACTTGCTTTTTTAAGGGTGAGTGAGGAGTCTAGATAGAATCCTAGTGTTTTTACTGCAGGCATAACTTTAAAGATATTGTTATCAATATTGAAGGATGCGTAGTTTAGGGGTAGTGTTTTTAGATTAGTGTCAGATCCGAGGAGCAGTATCTCAGTTTTATCATTCAGGCAGAGGCCGTGGGTCGCCATCCATGCCTGAATGAGGATGTATATCTTATTCACCAAGACCAAGTCAGTTTCATAGTTGCCCGAAAGGAGTATGAGGATCTGGGTGTCGTCTGCATAGTTAGTGTAGGTGACGCCCAGTCTGTCCAACTTGTCAAACAGTGGCTTGGTGAAAATGTTATACATAGTGGGAGAGACACAGGATCCCATGGTATTTGGATGGGATCAGCACAGGTTGAGGTTGAGAAGACTCATAGTCCGGTTAGCTAGAAAGTTTTGGACCCCATGCTATGGCTTCCCCTGTGAAATTGGCAGCGAGCCTGAGGTGGTTGCATAGAACTGCATGATCCACCAGGTCGAAGGCTGCTGACAGGTCCAGTAGAAGTAGCAAAGCCGTTTTCCCACTATCCTTTAACTCCTCAATTTTAGTCGAGGTCTAGCATGGCTGTTTCGGTGCCATGGAGGGGACGGAAGCCTGATTGGCGAGAGCCTAGCAGGTGGTTAGCTTCCAGGTAGTCCTGAATTTGTAAGTAGGCTACTCTGTCAATGATTTTGAGAAGGATTGGCACGGTAGTGATGGGTCTGTAATTAGTTGGGATGGATGGATGGATCAAGGGTTTGTTTTTTGAGTAAGGGGAGGACCCAGGATTCAAGTTGGTAGGTACTGAGTTTGATTTGAAGGAGGACTTCATAAGCTTCGAGATAAAAAGGGGCTAGGTCCCTAGCTGCGTCCTTTATTAATTGCGCTGGGCAGCTGTCGCCCTTGCAGTTGGATGGTTTCAGGGAGAGAATGACCTTTTCAGTGTCAATAATGGAGATTGTTTTGAAGCTGAAGGGGGGGGATAGTGTTAGGCTCGGTAGCCAGTGGTGATTTTTGATCAGAGAGGGGAAGAGTCCTTTTCTTTGTTATTTTGTGATAAAGGGTGGTGATTTTGTTAGATGGGGCATTCTGTACGTTGGTACACCAAATCTTGTCCTTGGGAATGGTGTTTGCTGGTTGTAGGGGGGATTCCATTTCCCGAAGGATGGAAAAGAGTTCCTTGGTATTTGATTTGGCTTTTGTGATTCTATCGTTGAATAGATTTTTTTTGGTGTTAATGATTTCTTTCTTATAGAGCTTGGATTGTTGGGCTAGTTTAATCGCCCATCAGTAAGGTTTGGGAGTGGTTTTGAGTGTTATTCGCTATAAGGCTAGTGAGGTCATCTTCGAAGGTCCCTAGTGGTCCTGGGGGCCTGTAAATCAAGTGAATGGTCAACATGCGGTTATTAGATAACAGCAGTTTGGCTGTGAGTATTTCACAGGAAGAACACAGGGAGAGGGGGCAAGCCTAATGGGCAAGCTGGTTTTGAAGATGATGGCTAGGCCACCACCGTTGGTATTGGGTCTATCTACCCCAAGGATCTGGTAGCTGTCAGGTATGGCTATCGTCAGGGTAGGTCCTGCAGCCTCGTGGAGCCAGGTCTCTGTTATGGCGAGTAGGTCCAGACTATCGTCGTTTAGAATATCTGCAATTTCGGTGGCGTGGGCAACCATGGATCTGGTGTTGATGAGTGACCCTTTTAGCGGTAAGGAGCTCTTAGGGTTAGGAATATGAGAAGGTTTGGTTATGTGTCTATTTTGGTTCGAGTGCTTCTTTGTGCGAGAGTGGTCCGGCACTGAGATTGGAGTGTCTGTTTTAGCTACCTGTGCTCGCTTGGCCAGGTGGTGGGGGGGGGGGGTGGAGAGGAGTCCAGTGGTGTTACTTATTTTATTTCTTTTGGGTTCATAGATGCAAGGTAGTCTTGACCAAAGTCTCATGTTTGTCTGTAGGTGGACTTGTGCTATAGGTAGCAGAGGCCATGATTATGATGAGACCAATCATGAGCATGAGAGTCGGGATATTTATATTTTTACTCATGTTAGGCAGGGTGGAAGTAGGCAGTAGGCACTTTGCTAGCGCTATTAGTAGTAACAATTAGTGTTAGGTGTCACTAAAAGGGCTACTATATATTGATGGCCAGGAAGCAGTTTCAACAGGGGGATAACCTAGTTAAGCTGTCTCAGTAGAAGCTGAGATTGCAAAGTACAGGTAAAAGGGTGCAATTTCAGCAGGGGCTAAAATATGAAGAGCCTATCTTAGAAAATCATATTATGGTATAGCAATGCAGTATGCAGGTGGCTGTGTTCAGTAGTGGGGGTTCACCTAAGTTCGAAAGTCAAACTATAGGCTGGAGATGCCTGTAACTAGTTTAAACAATGAGGGTTCACCTAAATTTGAGAGTCCACTGTGTGGGTTAACATTGCAACAACAGATAAAGCAGGTGGCTAGTTTCAGCAGTAAGGGTTCAGTGGTTAAACAGTCTGTAGCTCCTCTGTGGATGCACATTGTCGGTATCAGGAAAGCTAGGCAGGGTGTGGGTAGTCTCAGCCCAGAGAGAACCACAACTAAGCCTAATAACAACTGAAGGCTAGTGGCAAATCAGCAATGTAATCATTATAGCCAAGTCCACATATGTGCAAATGGCCTGATACTAAGTTATCAAACAGCACAAGAGCTCAGTACATATACTTAATAGACAAGATGTGTGAGCAGATATCGTTACAGTTGTATGGCAGTATTGCAGTTAGTCTCGTGATTGCAGTGATGAGAGAGAAGACAAGAACGGACTGGGGTGGTAACTAGTGGGAGCAAGTAGGTGCGCTAGTCATCGTAGGCAAGGGGAGCATTGTAGTATGAGAATCTTTGCAATGTGAACAGGATCAAAGGTCTAGGGCGTGCTCAGAAATGGGGCAAGAACAGTACCTTTGTTACGGTCTCAGTGGAGGGCTCTGCGGATTCGTGCAGGGGTTCTGGCAGAAGGCAGTTCAGGCAATGGACAGGCATCGACAGACCTCGTGAAAGCAGGCCTTAGGAATGGGAGGCCGGCTTCCGCCTGCCGGCGGCTGTGGTTGGCTCTTCTGGGCAGGCCAGCGAATCAGGTGATGCGGCAGCAGGGGCTCGAGCTGCCCAGTGCAGTAGCAAACATAACGGCCATTTTGGAAGCGCTATTTTCAAATAACAGAAAATGTGGGGCAAAAGTTTGCTAGACCCCGTCTGCACTTTCTCGTTGTGCAGAGGCAGTAGAGGTAATAATTAGCAACTATGGCAATTCTGGCGCAATTGAGGCTGATGGTGTGCACATCGATGCACGCTGTGTGATCTCACCGGAATGCAGCATGGGGGTCAGGCTGCTGATTCCAAATTCTGCCAGGCGCCGTTGTGTGTGCTGGAGAAGGGCATGCTTCGTTTATTTACTATTGTACCTTTTTTTATATTGTTGCTTTGGATTAAGGCGCTATATAAGTCCAAAATAAATACAAAGAAAAAAATACATACACTAAAACCATCAAGCATGGGATTGGACATCAACCACGTTTCTTGTAAACATAAAATATCACATTTTTCGCAATCCAGTGCATTTTTATTAAACAAATGGGTGAAGCCTTGAGTGTTCCAAGATTCCACAACACCCTCCTTGGTATTAGAATTCCTTTCATGTTATTTGTTCTGGGATAACACCCGAAGCTTCGGCCATCCAAGCCCATTGATCATCTTGCATCTTGTTTGTATTTTTCACAGTCTCTCTTTGATCTGCCTGCCTCCTCAATTTTGGCAGCTAAAAGGTACTTTTCAGAAACCAATCATTGTTACTTTTGGGAACACTCAAGCCTCCACTCATTGTTTTCACCTTTAGACTTGGAGATTTGATCAGGTTTAGATTAGAACACAGTGATTTAATTGATTGGTGCTTCCCATCAGACTCTTTGCAATCATGAGGCTGCTCTCAGAACAATCGCCTATTGTTTGAAGGGTCGCTCAGTTCAAATCCCAGTGGTAAAAGTAAATTGGCTGCTTCAAGCAAGGAATCCTTAACCATATTTGACAATAAGTGGCGCACCACCATATCCAATTGAAGTTAATTTGTAAATTCCACTATCTTTATGTCATCTGTGGCGATAGAGCGTAGTTTTGGTATATGATGCAGAGTGTGTTGCTGAGTGTTACGGTGGTCAATCTGGTGTTACTACAGCAAGCCCTTGAGTCGGTTTTCCTTATCGTCTGACAGGAGGAGGAGCGTTTTCTACTCCCCTGCGAGCGGAGCAGTTGCAGAGTGTGTTGCTGAGTGTTACGGTGTTGCAGTGAAGCGAGGGACGAGACGGAGGAGACTACCGCAGGATCGGCTCTGTTACCACATGAACAAAAGAACATGGCGAGTGTGGGTCCCCGGACCAGACAACTCAGATTTCTGGACACTGTGGTAGAGTTATCAAGCAACAGTAAGGGGGGGGGTGGCTAATCCGCCATCTAGTTCTATCCCTGCCCTAGCTCGCCTCTACGCTCGCCCACAAGTGATGATTTGCTGGTGAGAAGCAAAAACAGATTTGAAGGTGGTAGCAAACACTTCCTTTTCTGGGCAGAACTCAGTACATAATGACCCTCTCTCGGAAAGACCAGAGAGAGCAGAGGCCGCACGTGAAGCTGCCCAGCAGGCTGAGGGCAAGGGGGCCCTGAATTCCAGGTGAGAGCAGCAATTTATCTTCAACCCCAGAGTTGTACAGGGCCGAGGGACTTCAGGGAGGTAACTGGGTACCCCTGCGCTACGGAGCCGAAGTTTGGGGAGGAAATCCCAACTAAGTCACCATTAAATGGGCTGGTGTGAGACTCACAGGCTCTGCTGTTTAGCAGAGCGGCATCCAATACTCTGATCCCTGATTCAATCATGCAGCAGGGTATAGAGGAACTTCAGCTGCCGGTTGAGATGAGGGTTCAAAGCCAGAAGTCGAGGTAGGACTTTGTGGCGTCTGCAATGATTGCAACAACTGAGAGGAGAAATCGTTCCATTATCACACGTGCTCTGACTTGACCAGATTGAGATCAAAGTAGAGGCAGAGATTGGACTCATCTGTACTACAGGACAATGACCCCGAACTGGAGGGAAGGATGGTGGTAGAGCAGGTGAGCGCTAACCCAGCGACAGTCAAGGGCAGCAAAAAGCAAAATCACGGAGAAAGCATGATGCAGGAGGAAGCTCAGAGGGCACACGAGTCTCTGTGCGACTCCTTGCAAGAACAATGAATAGTTACTCACTGTAGTGACTAACATACTCTTAGTCCACAGTCCCCTTTCCTCCATACTGCATGAGCGTCCCTTGCTAGGGACGGGAGACAGAGCCTTATTCACCAGAAAAAAACTACTTCCCCTTTAAATTTAGAGGGGCACGAACGGCGCCACCCCTCAGTCCCCATTGACATGTCGACAACATTTAACATTGCCTAATGACATCAATATTATTAAGGGGGAGGATGGTGGGACATATGGAGGAAAGTGCTCTAAGGACTAAGAGTATGCTAGTCACTATGGTGATTAACTATGAATTAATCTTACACACTGTCCCCTTTCCTCCATACTGCATGGGTGATTACAACTGAATGTAGCCCCAGGGTGGAGAGGAGACCCTCCTTAAGAAAACAGATTCCTTAGAACCACCTGTCCCAAGGCTGCGTCTGACTTCGAGCCGGCGTCCAAACAGTAGTGCTTACAGAAAGCCGAAGGGGTGGCCCAGGTGACCGTGCTGCTGATTACCTGCCATGGCACCTGTCGCTATAATGCGATGGCCGTGGCCTTGGCTCGGACAGTGTGGGCGTGCAAGTTAGCTAGAAGCGGTTTGTGCTGCCCCTAATAGGCCTCCTTGATGGCCAAAACCATCCACCTTGCTATAGAGGCCTTGGATGCCTGATAACCGGGCATTGACGCCCCCCCCCCACCCGAAGGTAACAGAGCGTCCGACTTGCGGAAACCCTTGGTTCTGTCCAGATAGAATTTCAGAGCGCGTCTGATGTCCAGCCAGTGCAAGACTCTCTGGGGTTCTTCCATAGGGTCAGAAAAAAAAATAGGTAATACTATTTCCTTGTTCAGATGGAAAGCGAAGGGTACCTTAGGTAGGAATACCGGGTGAGTGAGCAGGACCACCATATCCCTGTTAAAAGTGGTACAGGGTTTTGAAGCCACCAGAGCCTGGATCTCGCCGACAATGCGAGCAGAGGTGAGGCCCACTAATAAAGCTGTCTTAATGATGACCAGTCTGATGTCCGTGACGCCATTGGTCCGAAGGGCTTGTGCGCCAAGGTGCCCTGGGGTGGGGCCTCTTGATGGGCGGGTAGAGCCTGGCAAATGTCTTCGGGTTGGAAGAGGAGAAAAATCACCTCCTCGGAATTCCTGTAGGCCCCTATGGCTGCCAAACAGGTGCGGCACGTGTCCACTTGCAAGCCTGCGTGTGCCAGGTGTGCAGAGAAGGAGAGCACATCTGGGGGTGGGGGGGGTTTCGATCTCTTTAGAATCCGCCTAATGACAGAACCTGGTCCATTTACTCTTGTACTAGCTCCTGGTAGTCTTGCTCCTGGCGCCCTGAATGATCTCTAGGTTAGCCTGTGATAGACTCTGGTGCTTGAGCGTGACCTGTTCAGGAAAAACGCTGCAGGGGCTAACTTCTGTGGGGCCGGGGTGGATGACCCTGCCCCCCCTGCTGCGCCAGCAGAGGAGCTGGCCCCATCGGAAAGTGAATGGGTGGTCTGTCCATGAGGCTGAGGAGTTCGGAGAACCAGTCTCGCCGGCCACCACAGAGCCATCAGAATGATGCTGAGGTTACAAGATTGCTTTATCTTGCAGATCACCCTGTGGACCAGGGGTGTGGGAGGGAAGGCATAAACTGTCATGCCACTGTATCTGGAGAGCATCGCCCAGGGAGCTGGGGCCCTGCCCCTGCCAGGACGCGAACTGCTGGAACTTCATGTTGTCCCAGGAGGCAAAAGGATCCACTTGAGGATGCCCCCATCTGTTGGTCGTTCAATTGCCACTCGTAATCGTCAGCGCCCAGTCTGCTGAGCCTGTCTGCCTCCGGGGAGGTGGACGTCCAAGAGGTAGATCTTGTTCTTCAGGGCCCACATGCTGTCTGACCGCTGGCGGTGTTTCCATGTGTTAAAATCGCAGCAAAAATGGCAGTGGACACAAAATATCGCGGCAAAAAGGCTGTGGTTTTGCTGCCGCAATCCATGTAAAGGATGCGTGGGACACCACCCCACAACCCCTGGACCCATGGACCCATTATACCATTTAAAGGGAGCAGGGGACACCCCCGCTCCCTTTAAATGGTGTAATGGAGTACACCTTTAACGGGTCAAACCACAGAATTTTTGCCACAATTGTTTGTACAGGCGACATTTTTGACACGATTTTATCACTGCATAGGTAGGCTGCACAGCGGAGGGGATCTGGTACCCCCTGCTTGTTGACATAGTACATGCTGGTGGAGTTGTCGGTCTGGATAAGGACGATCTTACCCCCAATGAGTGAAAGGAAAGCCTTGAGAGCAAGCCAGATGGCCTTCAGCTCCAGCCAGTTGCTATGCGACTCCTGCCCCTGCCAGGTCCAGACTCCATGGACGCTGAGGCTGTCCAGAGTGGATCCCGAGCCCTCCAGGGAGGAGTCCATGGTAAGGAAGTGAGTAGTGGCTCTCTTGATGGCCACGATCTTGTCCTCCGAGGGAAAGACTCTCTCAGAGCTTGTGTCCTAGATGAGGCCCAAGGTGGTCAGGCCCTATATGTAGGCTGCAGCTGAGACTTGTTGAGGTTGATTGTAAACCCCAGGTCGTGGAGAGTATTCATCAGCGTGGAGGAAGTGTGGTGCAGTCCAGGTACGGGTAGACGTGGTGGCCCTGAGAAGGGCTGCCACTGCATTCATGAGTCTGGCAAATACCCTGGGGGCTGTGTTGAGGCCAAAGGGTAGCACCTTGTATTGGAAATGGCACCCATGCTCCTGAAGCGCAGGAGGGTGTGATGCGGCTGCCAAATCGGGACATGTAGCTAAGCGTCCTTCAGATCCAAGGAGCACATCCAGTCTCCCCTGTCCAGTGTCTCCGCAATGAGTACTGACATAACCATCTTGAATTTTTGAAGAGGGAGTGAGACGTCCTACACAACTCTCAGGCCAGTCTGGTTCTTCTGCTGTATGGCGAAAATACTGTAATAGAAACCCAATCCTCTCTGGGGCGCGGGGACTTCTTCCACTGCCTGGCTCTTGACGAGCGACCGAATTTCCGCCAACAGAGTTGCTGTCCCAATCTGTGCGAGTGAAGAGGAGGAGGGAGGAGAGGAAGGACCGGTAGGCGGTACCCCGAGCACACCCCAGAGATTATCCAGGGGTCCGAAAGGTTCTGGTGCCAAAATTGCACATGAAAGGCAAGCCTGCCGCCCCACCGGAGGCACGTGGACCAGAAGGGCCGTGTCATGCCTTCTTTCCTTATGAGCCTGCTGCGGAGGAGGGGGGACTGGAAAAACCCCTTGCCCCCAGCCCCCCCACCCCCCAGAAAACCCCTGCCCATTTGTTTTTTGCACCGGTACTGACTCTGAGAACTGTCAGGCTGCCTTGACCTCTGTTCCTGGAAGCCCTGGAACCCGCCAAATGCCGCCCCTTGTAGGAGCGTTGATGCGACTGGGTGTACGCCATGGGTGTGGCCTTCATTAGGATAAAGACTTTGCAGTTTGCGAGCTATTCTTTTTATCTAATTCCTCATTGGTGGCGGAGTGAAAGAGGTCACTACCCTCAAATGGAAGGTCCAATATGCGTTCTTGGACATCTGGGTTAACCTTAGTAGCCTAAAGCCAGGCCGTCCTTCTCATGGCCGTGGCGATGCATATGGCCGGGCCAGAGGTATCAATGTGGGCCACAGTGGACTCTAATTCCTGTGCCACCAGTTTGGCTTCTGCTAGCCCTGCCTTGAAGCGTGCTTGGCTCTGCACCTGAAGCTCTGAAAGGAAGTCTGCTATTTCCTGCCAAAGACTTTGGTTAACGGCTGCCAGCATGGCATCCGCGTTCAATTGACGCAAGTGCAGCGAGGCGTTGGAGTACAGTTTATGATATATTTTATTTATATTGTGCCCATAAACAAGCTTCTTTCCGAATGCCTCCAAGATATTCTCCTCCTTGCCTAGCAGCGCTGACTACGAGGCGGCCGAGGACTGAGGTTTAGAGTAGAGTGACGCTGCAGTGATCACTGAAGAGTGCGGTTGAGGGTGCGCTGAAAGCAAGAGTGGATCCCCCTCCATCTGCCTATATTTGGAGTTGAGGCGCCGATTGACTGTTCAGGCCGAGTGTGGCTTGAGCCACCCCTTCTTGGCCAAGGCAATACATCCTTCTGTATCCGGATCCCCGTTCTGGTCGGGGGTCTTAGGGTCAGGACTTCTGCCAAGACCCCCTCCTCGGGCTGTTCAACCTCTGGTTGAGGAAGGCCCAAATATTCTGCCAAACCTGCAAGGCGTTCGTGGAAGACCTTGGCTGACGACGGCATGTCGGGGTCCTCCTCCTCCTCCTCGTCTGTGTACATCAGAGTATCCGGTTGGTCCGGAGCGGGTGGAGGAGTGCTGGGTGCCGTGCACTGTGGAGACCGGAGCCAGAGGCTGGTGTGGAACCGCCTGCACTGTGGGAGGTAGGGGAAACAGGAATAGAAGGAGCAGGCAGGGGCAGCAGAGGCTGCGCTGGGTCCTGTGGCACCAGAGCCAGAGGAGCAATGACTACGGGTGCCGGTGGAATGACTGACATCTGAGGGGTTTGCGTCAGAGCCAGGAACCTTTTGAAGAACCTGTCTTTGGAGGCTGAATAGGTGGCAGGTGATACTGACGGAGTGGCTGGTGGCTGCTGGGCCGGAACGTGCTCTGTCTTGTTTGAGGGGAGAACCTGCCCTGTGCTGCTGATGGATAAACAGTAGGCCACGTACCTGGTTGACCCCAGTCCCACCTTGAAACTCGTTCTGCCGCCTGTTCCGTTCCTAGGAGTGGCATTGGACGAGCGGCCATTTTGTCAAGCTGCGTGCCAAAGGTCGTGGTGCTTGGCATCCTTGGCCCGGCCTCCTCCAAGCCTCTTGCCGGTTTGAGCACGAGACCTACCCTGCACCTAAGGCATGGGCCTGGAAGGCTTAGTGCCCGCGGCTGTGTAGCTGTTAGTGCTGTGTGCAGACACCCCCTCAAGCATTAGGCCAGTATTAGGGCGATGACCCTCGGGTGTACACCCGGTAAAAGAACCTTGCGGTTCCTCAGCACTGCGTCCAGAAGGATCGGACACCTCGGACTAGCCTCAGTATGTGTGCTGGTGCGAGAACCAGAGAGGTTCCTCCTGCTCGGGCGTTTCCTCAGGAAGGAGTCGCCCTTACAGGGTGCGATGAAAAATAGCAGCCCTCCCTTGGCCCACGATCTCGGTCTGACGAAGTCCTTTAAGTCCTCTGGAGGCAACCTTTCAAAGAGCTCCCTCCACCTAGGTAGCCTGTTCTTCAGTGAGCGTGGAGTCAGTGTGTCGCACGCGGAACAACCTTCCCAGTCGTGGTCGGGCCGAGGCAGCGGAGGCAAAGAGCGTGGGGGTCAGACCTGGGGAAAAAGCCCCTCGCAGACTAGACACCTGCTGAAACCCACTGAAGTCGACATGCGCCGGGGAGGACCGTGGCACTGAAGGACCAAGTACCTCATTTGACAAAACGAAGACAAAAAGAAGTATCTGGGGAAAAGTGTGTTGTATTACATGGCCGAAGCCAAAACCAGGAACGCTGGTGAAAGCGGCCTGTTCCCGTTGACGCGGAAAAGGAAACTGGGGAGTGGCGCCGGTGGGCAGAGTCAGCGGAGCGCATGCTCCCAGGGCCATGCCTCTAAATTTAAAGGGGAAGTATGTTTTTTCTGGTGAAAAAAGTTCCGTCTCCCGTCCCTAGCGAGGGACACCCATGCAGTATGGAGAAAAGTGGACGGGATGTAAGAGTCTGTACAGAAGAGTATTATGACATCTTCCTCACACTATTCCCAGTCCTTAGAAGAGTCAAACAGGGAGGTGATATTTGAACCCTCGTCACAAAAGGTGAAAGCAGATTTATCAGCAGAGGCAATGAGGTACTTGCAGAACATAATGTCGGCACTAGCAATTTCATTAGCTTTGTCTACAAAACTAAGAATCAGTAAACGCGCAATGCTAGAACAAACAACTTTATTAGCAGTTATTCCAAAATGATATTCTTGGAATCTCTCACATCGACAATCCAATCAAGACTGGATAAAGAAGCGGACACATCTGCACGATGGCAAGGCAGATTATGTGACATGGCCAGAGGTGAGACAGCTGATGAAAGCATGATTATGGAAGCCCTGCTGGCTGATTGTAAATGGATGAGAAAGCCCCTTGAAAAGGACGTCCATGGCAACGAGGGAGCAAAACAAATGAGATCGTAGTCTAGCTCGAGGTCACAATTGCCAGGGGGAACCCTCAAAGAAAGTGGTAGTGGCTGAGCTGGCCTGTTCAACTCAAGGAATTGCCGAGACGTTAGTGGAAGGCCAACAGGAGGGCTGTACAGAGCCAGACCCGCTGAAGATGTCCCCACTTGAAGGAGACATTCTGTCGACTCAGCAGGAGTCGAACTTAAACCTAGAGACTGAGGAACAGGACATGTCGCCCGGAACAGAGCAGCCCCATATAAGACCCAGTAAAGAGGGGAGGGCCGTCCAGACAGCCTCCAGCCTTAAAACGTTTTCAATATTACAAGACAAGGGAAATCTGAATCAGGAAAAAGCTCAGCGACAAGTTCAGCTGCATGTTGAACAGCAAAAATAAAAAATCCAATACTGCAAGACAAGGTCTGAAATTAAGATCTAATGGTTCAAGAGCCTTCATCAGAAACTTAACCACACCTCCGATAAGAAAAGAGAAAAACACAAATGGAACCCCCCAAAAAAATAAAATTGTCAACAAAGGGGAATTATACAAGGAAAGTCTCTGCAGATAAAGTGAGAGTGGAGACAGGTCTTTGAAATATCTGTGGAACAGATGGGTGAGTTTGATCTTACAGACTTTCTGGAATGTATATCAGTGGAAGAGTGAGCAACATCGATATAGGGATCATTGTCAGACTCTCTAGACACTAAATTGGGTGAGTCCAACAGAAAATGAGCAAGAGGAAATAACTAAAAACTGGAGGGGCCAAGATAAAACGCAAGAGCATGACTTCCAGTCCTTGGAACAAAGACAAGAGAAAACAAATGGTCAAAGATACTATTTGGAAAAAATGAAGCAACAGAAGGCAGAGTTTAGGACAAATTACCTAAGGAAAAACAAACTTCCGGAGAAACAAATAAACCAGCAGATGACATTACAATCGGCGTGGAAAGGTTGCTCCACATAAATGACAACCTGATACTTAACGGAAGGAACGTGATCAAATTGATCCACCACTCTCCCAAGCTTAGATACATAAATTCAGAGGACATGCGGGTGGTTCAATGTGGGACATTATTGGGAGGGGATAGCTCAGGGATTGGCCAAAGCAGGCAGAATACTACGTGAGAGTTCTCCTGCAGCCTGTCCGCTCTTCATGTTCACGCGCCCGAAACAGGCGAGCCATGTTAATAAGTTGAATGACCTGTCATACATCCTGGCGAAAAGTAGAATTTGCAATGGGTTGGAAAGCACGCACAGGCCTGAGGGTAAGCCTGTGGTGGAGTGACCTCCAAAAATGGATGCTAGCCGAAACCACAGTGTGGCAAGAAGCAGCAAGTCACGGCAAGGGAGTACAAAACAGACTTGAATTCCTGGAATCATATGGCGCAGGAATTTATGGCTTCGGCGCGAGAAATCCAGAGGAGCCAGTGTCTCCCAGTCACAATCAGCAGACTGATACTAATGTACATGCGTAAGACAGTGAGATGTACACTGGTAGAATAATGTATGGAATAGGCTGGGTTGTGGGCAGGGGGAGTGGGGTTACACAGGCACAATTGGATGTACATCGTTATGTAATGTTACAAGAGTCTAAGTCACATTGATGTTAATAAATCAAAAATGTTTGTTTAAATGAAAGAGGAGACTTTAAACCCATTCACAAACATAACCTGGAGGTGGTAGTGGAAAGAAAAGCACTGAGGGCAGAACTGAGGGCCAATCTGAGGGCCTTGAAAAGAGAAGACGCGGTCGGGAACAGTGGGGAAAATTACTAAACGCAAACAGATTTGCAAGAACTGGCTGAAGGCCTCGAGACCCCTTAGAGATTAACATAATGCAGAAATAATGCTAATATCAATTTGTCCAAGTAATGCTCGCAATTTGTGGGAGCTACTAAATAACAACTGAAATTATCAACTGGCAGTAATGACCAGTCAGGTCTCAGAAGTGGCATGGATAGCCCACTATTTTGCATTACTTGTGCAATCAAGCCTGCAGGGGGAGGTCTCAGGTCTAAGGAAGCTTAGTGCTTAAATTGGGATAAGGAGGATATAGTATCCATGATCAAAAACCTAAACTCATCCCGAGCACCAAGCCCGGACGGCTTTATTTTTTTGTTGTAAGGTATTGTATTGGTATTTGCATATAGGAATACATTATCGATTGTAGTCATTTTATTCATAGCATATTGTCCTTTTTTGTTTCTAACAGTTAGCATGTTAACAATAAAAACAACAAAAACATCGAGTAACAGAGTCTGCCTTCTGGCTGAGTTGTGTTGCGATTCTTCTCTTCGTGGGTGGAGGAAAGTAGAGAATCTTGGATTCTGATCTGGGGAGGACCAGTGGAGGGTGCTTTCATTGTCTCAGTTTTGTAGCATCACGTTCCTGTTGGGTGGAATGGGTGAATTCAGGGGGGTTTGTGGTCCGCCGAGAAGTGCATGTCCCTCATCAGTGCATTCCATGATTCGAGTGTGTCATTTGTGTCCCCCTCTCCACCCGTGGATCCTTCGTGCCAGGCTCTGGTTTCTGCTTCTGTCCACCTCTCTATCCAAATTTCATACCTGGGGCCCCGTGGCGTTTTCCACGACATTGCGATTAATTTCACTATGTGCTTGTACTTGCTTATTCTGGGGTGTGTGCCTAACAGGCACTCCTTCGGACTCCATTTGTATCTGTCTATTCCCGCCCTCTTGCAGGTTTGTTTTATTTTGGCCCAGAAGCCCACTGCCCTGATGCAGGTCCAGAACATGTGGATCATGTCAGCATGGTCATTCCCACACCAGGGGCATTTCGAGGTGGCATTCTTGTTGAAGCTGGATACTCTGTGGGGTCATGTAGGTCCTTTATAGGACCTTTAGTTGTATTTGCCTGAACCTAGCGTTTCTGGACACCTCCTTGGGGTAAAGTAAGGCCCTTTCCCACTCTGTCACTGTAGCTTCCAGGTCTTTCTCCCACCTTTCCTTCAGCGTTGTGCTGCCTGGATTTGGCCTGTCTAACAACCGGCTGTAGTCGGGCTATTGGTTTCCAGCCATCTGTGAGGTCGTGGATTTCTTGTAGCAAGGGGTCTGGTGTTGGTTCCTCGGGCCACGTGTTCCATTTCTTCTTCGCAGTGTGCTCGATTCGTTGGTACCACAAGAAGTGTCCCTTCGGCAGTCCCTCCAGTGCTTTAAGTGATTCAAAGTCCCTGAAGATGCCTTCATTAAACATGCCCCCCCCCTCCCAAGTGTAGATCCCAACCCTTTCCCAGCTCCTCATTTCAGGTAGGTCATTGAGGGTTCTGCATGCATCTGCCAGTATGGGGTTATTGGGTGAGTACGGATGGCGTAGTTGAAGCATTGAGCTAGTCTTGGACCATATTTGCCTGCCAAGTTTTGCAATCATGGGGATACCTTGTGGTTCGATCAGTGGGCTCCATAGTACTTCCTTGGGGAACAACGGAGATGTTAACTGTTTCAATAAGTCAGTTTCAGGTGTTGATTCATTCTGGTAGCCATTTTGCCCCATTGCTGAGTTGTGCCGCCAAGTAATACTTCTGTAGGTCAGGGAGTTGTATCCCTCCTTTGTATGGTAGTGTGAGGATTGGTAGGGATAGCTTGTGCCTGGATGGTCCCCATAAGAATTCCTTGAGCAGTGCCTACACCCTCCAAAAGAAGGGCAGTTGGATGTAGTAGCAAATGTTTATCAAGTAGAACAGGAATCTCGGTAGGATTAGCATTTTGGTGATGGCTGCTCTTCCCATCATCGAAAGTGGGAGCTTGGACCAGAATTTTATAGATTTGCATAGTCCTCATTACTGTCTCTGTGTTGCAGTCATGGGTAAGCTCTGGTGTATGTTTAATATTGACCCCAAGATATCGGAACATTGCAGGTTGCCACTTGATTCCCACCTCAGGAAGATCTGCTTCTCTTGACTCTCAGAGTCTGGCTAGTGGAAATGCGCAGGATTTGTCTGCTGAAACATATTCCAGAATAGCGTGCATAGTTGTCTAGTATGTCCAGTACAACCTGGGCATTTGTTTGTGGGTCTTTTAGGTATAGGAGGACGTCGTCGGCGTACAGTGATATTATGCAGTATTCATTGCCAACCTTTACCCCTGCGTCACAGAACTGCTTTCTGAAATCAATAGCTATCGGTTCTAGCCCCAGGATGTACAACATCGGTGAGAGTGGGCATCCCTGCCTGGTGCCCCTCTGTATCGCCCAGGGCTTTGACACCGGGCCCCCAGTCTTCACCCTAGCCACAGGTGCGCTGTATATTACCTTGATCCACCTCACAAAGCTCTCACCGAAGCCAAACTCTCTCAGGACTTCGATTAGCCACTCCCAGAATATGGAATCGAAGGCCTGTAAGGCATCAAGCGAGAGTACCTTGATCCACCTCACAAAGCTCTCACCGAAGCCGAACTCTCTCAGGACTTCGATTAGCCACTCCCAGAATATGGAATCGAAGGCCTTTACGCCATCAAGCCAGAGTGCTACCAAGTCTTCGTCCCTCTCCAGGGTTTGTGACATGACATGTTGGGAGTCTACGTAGATTGACTGTGGTATTGCGGCCCGGGACAAAGCCGTTCTGGTCTCCGTGGACAAGGGTTCCCACCACCTTTGCGAATCTTTTGGCCAGTATAGTAGTTAATATTTTACTGTCATAGTTTAGCATCACCAGTGGGCGGTAGGAATCGCATTCATTTGCTGGTTTGTTTGGGGATTATGATCATTTCCTTCATGCTAGAGGGCAGAATTCCCGACTCGTATGCTTGCAGGAATACCTTGTGTAATATCGGGGTCAGGGTTGCTTCGTAGGCTTTATAGGGAGGCGGTCACTGCCGGGGGACTTGCACGTGGCTAGTGATCTGATTGCTTCTGTTACATCTTCCGTAGTGATCTCTTCTTCAAGTGCCTCACTTTGTTCGGTGGTCAGTTTCGGGAGTCCTATCTCTTCTAGGGTGGCTTTAATGTCCTCTTTGGGCACTTGCGTGTCGTGGGCGTACAGTTCGGAGTAGAATTCTGCAAGTGTTGTTCCCGTCTCATCTACGATCTCCGTCGGTAGGTGTCTCGAGTGTTCTCGCTTGCAGAGCCAGGCCAATGGCCTTCCTGGCTTGTCGGCTTCCTTGTGTGCCCTGGCGGTGCGTGTTGTGAAGTGGAATTTGGATAGTCTCTCCCAGGCTAATTGACATCGGTTTCTGATTTCCTTCAGGTTTGCCTCCTCCTCTGGAGTATTGTTGGTATTGGTTTCCAGGTGCTTTATTTCCTCTTCCTTTTCCTCCAGCTCTCTTCTCAGTTGTTTTCGAACGCCTCCTGCACCAGCTATCACTTCCCCTCGTGTTACCACTTTCATGGCTTCCCATAACGTTCTCCAACTGCCCACTGTGCCTTTATTAATGCTTATGTATCCCTCAAATTTGTCGCCAAGGTCTTCCCTGAACACTTGGTCAGTGCTGAGGTGGGCATTCGCCACATCGGGATCGGTGGTCTGGGTCCCTTGAGTTTCCATTGCATGAGCAGGGGAGAGTGGTCCGAGATCGATCTACCTAGGTATAGTACGGACTCTGCTAGCAGTAGTTGTTCTCCGTCTATGAACAGGTAGTCTATTCTTGTGTGTAATCTGTGTGGGGATGAGTAGTAAGAGTAGCTTCTCTCCTCGGGGTGTGGTTCCCTCCAGACAACCACCGGCGGCGTTCCCCGGGCGGTGCGGTGTGTCAGAGCTGTCGACGACTTCATCTCTGACACAATTGAAGTCCCCCCCCCCCATATGAAGGGAAACACACAGGTTTGGCAGAACAAGTCAAAGTCCACAGTGCTTGTACACTGAAGTAATTAGGGAAGCACTAAAGCTGCAGGTGGCTGAGGGGTGTGGGAGCACTGCCAGATGTCATCCACAGTTAAGAACCTCAATGAACACAGACGGAGAACTGTCTGTGTTCATTGGTGTGTTCATGTGTTCATTGAGCCCCCCCATATGAAGGTTCCTTCTCTGTGGAGTGTTATCTTGGCACATAGTAGTTTAATATGTGTGGGTATGCCGTGATGTGGGAAATAGGAGTTCACCAAGCAACTGTTGGTATTTTCGATTGTGCCCCACATTATTATTAGGTACCTGCCCTCCTCATCGGCTTCTGAACCCAGCAATTGGAATGGCGTGTTTGGGTTCACCCATGTGAATACACCCTGTGCATATTTGGAGTAAGGTGCGCCTTTTCCCTGGCCGGCCCAACATTCAGCTAGCTTGGCCGTGGCTTCTCCCGTGAGGTGGGTCTCCTGGAGCATTGCAATCGAGACTCTTTGTAGGTAGGGCCCCACCCCCCTCACATTCCATGTCATCACCTTAAGTTGTGTTGCCATTGTTGGTCCTTGGCAGTTTTGTTGTTTCGAGCCCCACTGGAACCCCAAGGCGGCTCTTGCTTCCGGCATGTGTCTCCCTCCCTAGGTTCTCCATGTTTTTTGTTTTTCAGTCTTATGGTTGTCGCCACCCCTCCACACCCCCCCCCATCTCCCCAGCCATCTGTGATGCAAAGACAGTGTAACTAACAAAACATAGAACATAACTAGAACTTCTGCGCTGCTCAGGCGCTCTCGCGCTGTCTAGAGCCATCCCGGGTTTCGGCTGCGTGCAGGTTCGTACTGGCAACAGGCCTGTACTTTTCTGATCGTGGGTTAGTGCTGTGTGCTCAGTTGGAGGCCGAGCGTGGGACATATCCATCTTGCTATTTCGTGTGTTTACTGTGTTCTTGATTTGTCAAGAGTGTTGTATTTGTTTCCAGTTTGCGGGGTTAGGAGTGCTCTCATGCCTTCAATGTTTCTCTGTATTAGCCTCAGAGTTCTCGGGAGGGTGTGTCTCTCCCATCTGCCAGGTTACTGTGCTCCATTCACATGGTGGGAGCTGCTGGTGTTTCCAGGAATATTGCCCGGCCATTAAAGATCACTTTGTCTGGATGGGCATAGTAGCATGTATTTTAGGTTCAATTGTCTGAGTCTGGACTTCATTGGAAAGAATGAATTTCGCTCCCTCTGTACTGTGGGGGTGTAATCGGGGTAGATGGCGATCTTGGAGTTATCACGTTCTATGGTTCCTCCCTCTCTTGAATATTTCAATATGGTTTCCCTATCTTGGAAATTTAGGATCTTAGCGATTATTGGGCGGAGATGTGAGCCTGGCGGCGGTTTCTTTTGAAGGGATCTATGTGCCCGCTCGACTGCGAAGCCTTTTGTCAGTTTTCCTGCACCGAATTCCTGCTGTATCAAGGCTTCTATGTAGGCCGTTGGGTTCGAGCCCTCAGTTCCTTCAGGTACTCCAAGGATCCTTACGTTGCTGCGTCTGGCCCGCCCTTCTGCTTCTTCTGATCTTGCCTCCAGCGTGGCCACCTTCTTTTCTAGGTCAGCCATCCTGACTTTTAGGTCTGTTGTGTCTTCCGTTGTCTCCTGGAGGGTTGTTTCTGCATTGGTCACAGATTTCTGGCATCCTGGCGTATAAGCTGCATATCAGCCTTTACTTCATCTATTTTGGTGTCTATGAATGTGCGTAATGCGGCAATGGCTTCCAGTACTTGACTATCCTTGCCTTCCCCGTCTTTTGCTTGTGGGAGTTCTGTGCCGGAGGTCGGGGCTTGAGATGAAGTAGGTGTTTTGTTTGGGATGTAAGTGTCCATTGTTGCCATCTTTCCCTTGCTCCTAGAGGAGGATATGGTTTTGTTTCTACAGTTTACTGCGGGCTGGGGCTCAATGGCCTTGGACTCCGATGTGTATACTGGTATTGGAGCCTCCGTTAATGTGTGGTGTTGCTGTTCAGGACGGTTCGATGCGCCTGCTTCCTGGGTGTATTGGTGGGGGTTCTTGCGTGTTAAGGTGGCTGGATTTGCACTTCTTGAGGCACAGTGTGTGGACATTGTCACGCTTTGTATAGCTTGCGCACAGGTTTCGTTTTGCCCTATGCAGGCTGCTTCCAATATATGGGCATGGACCTTGGCGGCGGTGGCCTTTTGGCTGATGCATTAGTTTTGATTGCCCCCAGGGGGGTTTTGTTTCCCCTGTTCGGGGCCGGCGTGGTATAATTGAGGATGTCTCAGTTTATTAGTTGTTTGGGTGCCCCTTATGTCCCCCCCCCCACCCAGCGCGGCGTCTCAGCTAAATCTTGCTAGGGTCTACGCTGCGGTTTGTACTGACCTCCGAGTGGTGTCTCAGGGTCCCGACTCTACTCGTCTGTGTTGTAGTTGGTCGTACCTTCGCAAGGGCGGCGGCCTCCCTGCGGTCTCTCTGCCTGTTGCTGTGCTCACCGCGTTCTGATATCTGGGGCGGCTCATTCGTGTCTCCCCTGTGGGATGAGGCACCGGGAGCTGCCGATCGGCGTCCAGTCTTTCCACCTACGCCAGGATGTGAGGCAGTCGTGGCTCAGCTCGAGCTCGCTGTGGTGACTCGCGCTGGCCTCGGCTCAATGTCACAGGGTCTCTCCTCCCGCTTCGGTGCTGGAGGCGGACGAGCCTCCTTGGGAGCGGGCTCGATGCTGTCTCTCCGGCTACAGCTGGGCTCTCCTCGTTCTGGTATCCTGGGCAGATTATTCAGCTCTCAGCCGTGGGGTGAAGCTTTGACTGCTGCCTTCCGGGGGGGGGAGGGGGAGTGTCGCTCCTTTCTGCAGAAGCTGAGGTGTGGTGAAGTCCCATCCTCGCTGCCCGCTACCTGCGCTGCGGTCGGCGGCTGGCTCTTCACTTGCGGGCGGGACCTCTAGAAGTCAGCCTCCATCTTGTTTGCGTCCCCGGGCAGGGGGAATTTGGGGCGGGGGGGTGGAGGGGAGTTTGGATTGGACATGATTGTTCGCCTTTCCCGAGCCTGATTTTTATGGAGGTTGTTGCGCCGTGTCGGGCGTCGTCTCCACTCCCCCTGCGGCTGTTTTGTTAAGTAAATGGTGCCCTCTTGAACACCTTATCAGGATCTGGCGCCACTGCTGGAGCTCGGCGTATCTGCCTCCTCACGCCATGAGCACCAGGCCATGCCCCCCCCCACCCTCCCGGACGGCCTTACTAACTGTATCTTGAAGGAGGCACCAGAGTATTGGGCGGAATATGCGAATTTAATATTCAAACAAATAGTGAGGCTGAGGGAGTTGCCAGCATCATGGAAATCGGCATGGATTGTCCCCATTTACAAGAAGGGCCCCATTCTTTTTCTTTTTACTTTAAGATGCACAGTAAACATTGAACTTTGTCATAATATTTTCACAGTATTACAGGTAGCATATAGTGTGCTGATCACGGACACCTTACAATGAGCACTTGTAACACATCATCTTTGCTACTGCCAGTACCAGTTTTACCACTTAAGTATTGGCGGAAGCCCCCCGCCCCCTATGTCTTTCAGTCTATTAGTGCTAGGGAGTAGGCTGGAATATGTTTCCTCCTGATCGTTTGCCCATATCATGTATCCAGTCCTCCAGTGTGGGAGGCGTCCCCCTTTTCCACCTCATCAAGATGGCGCGCTTAGCTCTAAGAAGTCCAATGATTACAAGTGTACATTTCACTGTATTAATTTTGAGTGTACATGCCAACACACATACAGTTTGATCCCACTTCACAGATTACCCCACCATGGTGTCCAATGCCTCACAGATCCCGGTCCAATATTCAGAGAATCTCCTGCATGACCACAGCATATGTATCAAATCCGCCTCAGTTTCTCAGCATCTAGGACATTTTCCTGTATGTGTTGGATACATTCTCATCAACCGCGCTGGGGTGAGGTGTATTCATTTTTAATTGGTTTAATCAAAATCTAGAATTGAAAGACACCCATTTCGTGAGATGACAGTCGTGCCCAATGTGCTTTCGAGAGCCTGACTCCCAGGTCCTTCTTCCATTCCCCCTTGATGTCTGGCAGCTGTACCCTCCTCGTTTCAAGCGCTATTTTATTGAGTCCTAAGGTGGTTTTCTTGGCTGACCCTGTGTAACCTATAGAATTGAGGCAGGGGTGTAACTTCGGCTCACGCGGGAACCCTTCCCATGTTGCGGTCGCGGCCGACCTAAGCCGGAGGTATTTCAACTTCTGGAGAGAGGTGTCGGCAACCTGCAGTTTAACTTACTCCCATGGTCTAAATTTACCCTCTTGATGCAGGTCCACGAGTTGTATGATCCCTGCCTCCCTCCAGTGTGTAGAGAATGCAGCGTCTGATGAGGGGCTAAGGGGCGTCCCAGATCGGAATGGAGGGGCTGTACAGTACTGTGCCTCGGGGATGTGGTGTCAATTTTGCCCACGCCTGCTGCGTAGATAGTCCCGGGTTCAAATGGTCACTATTCCTCCCCCCCCCAATGTACCAGCTGCTATCCCCTGCAGCAGTGCAGCCCCAGGCTTCCCCTGCGTTTCTAATTCTGTAAAAAAAGGTGCGTGGTGCCTCTGCGACCCAGTGCATGGCGTATTGTGCTTGCACTGCCAGGTAGTATTCCGGTGCCGAGAGTCCCCCTTTTTCATATGTCTGGGTGATATGCTGCCAGCTGGCTCGCACGCTGCCCTGCCACACAAAGGCGGAGCAGGCAGTAGAGATTCTCTTGAAGAAGGATTTGCCCTGCCATAGAGGTATAGTACCAAAAAAGAGAATACTTTCGGTGGTCCGCCATTGCCTTTTCACCATGAGTCCAATGTCCCCTCAAGCCTTTATGGACTATTGTCAATCCCTTCCTTAATACACCAGTTTGGTACAGGGACGAGGAAGATACCAGCTAGAGAAATACATCCTCTCTTTATTAAACACACAAACACCCATTGTGTATTGGGACAAGGAGGCGACCAGCAAGAGCAATGCAGGTGTAGAGGTGTAGCCAAGTACCCCATCCAGAAGCTCCTCCCCCATGCTGCCTGTATGTTGGGAGCCAGAGTGCGAGACAAGTGCAATACCAGTAAGAATACCTATACCAAAAAGTCTTGGAAGCAAGGTTCCGATTGAGGAATCCATACATGCATTCACAATATGATGGCCATTTGAATGAAATCCCGGAGGCAGTCTGAAAACTGAGCAAAAGAAAAGATTGGTGACATCATGAAAAGCAGAGCTGATGCACATAAAGAAGAGACAAGAAGCTGGAGACCATAGACATTCTCTAGGCACTAAAGAAGGTGTCAAAGATGAGCAACATTTCGAACTCGAGATGAAGATGTTCATGCTACAGAAATAATGAAGAAAACGTCAAGTCGTTTTACAGTTGTATAGATGCAGTAACGCTAGTAGACAAAATATTCTCACAGGCTGGCTATGTAGTGAATAGATTGCAGCGAAGCGCCAACGTATATGCATAGGAAATGTAAAGACTATGGATGATTCCACAATGTACTTTTGCAGAGCTGGACACCGTGAGCAGAAAGGATTTTTTGTTGTGTCGCAGTTAGAAATCGAAAGCTTAACCATGAAGGTGAATCAAGGAAAGGCTTGGTTGGCTCAAGACCAGTATGTCAAAAAATATGTGAAAATAAGAAAACTCGTGTCTTAGGTGAGGAGCGAGACCATTGAAGACGTCAGAGGTTCATAATTTAATAGTATTTTAAATGCAGAAATGCTCTGAAACATAGTCTGCAGTCACGTGGTTGGATGAAAATAAGCACTAGGATGAGCTGTATCGAAACCAAGAACACAGAGTATGTCTATACTCCCTCTTATTCTCAAGCGCAGGGAACATTTCCAAAGCCAAATTCAAAGCCTTAATTGACTAGCAGACTGCAAGGGTGATGATGGATGACAAGCTAATTGGTGGGAAGCTATGGTTATGACCAGCTCACCAGCACCTGGATGCCAGTCTGCGTGCTGCTGGAGTGTGTCGAATATTACAGAGGGGTACAAGGGTGCCAACCAATTATAGAGGGACACTTAATAGAGAGCCCTATAGTTTGTATAACCAATGGGACGTTGTGTATTTGATGACGTTCGTAGTGATCTGCACTAGAGGAGGGCTTAGTTGCCCCACCTGATGTTAGAGACCCAATCACCTTCCCTGACAAGTATGGAACATATACCTAGATGTTCCCTGTAATCCCATCACATCCCCAAGTATGTTTTTGTAGATTGCAACGTAGATTGACGTCAATGATGACTAGTTTTTAGTATACAAGTTGTTTTTTTTAATGAAATGCATTGAGTGAGAAGATTGAGCGAGTTAGTTGATGTTTGTTGTAACTCCCTATTTTAGATAACTGATATTAAAAACAGATGCACTTTACCAACTTCCTGAGTCAGTTTGATTATTGATGGAGTATATTCTGCATCTCTATCCATCTCAAAGTATTGCTATCTCGTCTTAAAGGGCTGGGTTGGACACCCCAGTTCACGTGGTAGCAGAGCTGATGGTTACAAACCAATCGATCTAGTAAGCTTTGGGGTCCCGGGAAATATCGGACGTCCTCTGCCATTTAGCTGAAAGAACGTGAAGCTCCTTGTAGATAGCGACTAGTTTAAATAAAACTTGCAAGTACAGGGGGGACAGGTCCCTCGTTTTCAAGCGGAATCCCCTCCCGACTTCTACAAGACGCTGAGCGGACGGAAGGCTGAAGCGGCTTGTTGAGGAGGAGACGATCCCGAGGTTCGGAAGTTGAAAACGCATATGGTGAGTAGGCTGAGTGAGGTGACAAACTGAATGAGCACTGAGTGGGGAAGAGTTATAAATGGGGAAAAGAGTAACAGAGGGTTGGTTGGGGTATTTTATTTTTAGGTTTAAGACAAAGAACGTCATAGTTTAAGGTATATAGACTAGGAGCGGTCTATATGTTAAGCCCGGAATCCTAGGTCAAGGACGTTTGGCAGGAACTTGTCCTAAAGTCCAAGTGGACGTATCTAGGCTATGAACAATCAAGGATTGTTAAAGAGGACAGTTCATACTCCGATCAGAGTCTTTATTAGGGGCAGAGAGAATAGTCACGAGGAGCGTAGACGAAAGTGTATGTGGGCCTGTCAGTTTGTCTGTTGTATATGATGTATGTGGTAAAGAAATGAAACATTGAAAAACAAGCAAGAAATAGACTGTGGTGGAAACATTGAGACTTGAAATGTATTTATTTATATAGTCGACTGATGATGTTCTGTGAATAAGTAGATAGAAGTAAACGTGACAGAGGCTTGGAGCTGCGACGATTGGTGCATGCTCATATTGTATTATTTTTACTGGAAAGCATTTATCTGTGTAAAATAAAATAACGGTAAACTGTGACAGTCGATTGGGACCAAATCATGATGGAGGACATTACTCTACTTACACATTTGTGCAGACAGCTGGAAAACACACACCAAGCTTGAGCAGTACAGTGCAGAATGGGTTAAGGGTACGGCAGATAAATGTTCATGCCATGGCCACAAGGGGGAATCGCTGTCTAAAGCAGTTTTGCAGCATATCACGACATATGCAGCATATACGGGAAAGAAGTTGGAAAAGAGGTTAGCCAGCTTAGAGCATTGGAAGATGTACCAGGAGGAACGGGAAGACCCGCCTCCTGAGGACTGGATGCTTAACCAGTGTAAAGAGGGGGTGACGAGCCTTCTAACCCCGACCGCGCCTGCAGAAAATGGCGATAGTATAAAAGATGAAGGATATCCTTTAAGAGAGCTTAAGGCAGCGACAGGGTATAGTAACCCAATGTATAAGTCGCCTGCATGTAGCAGCAACGAGAGTCCCAAAAAGACTCCAGAAAGAGATGTGATCTCTAAAGTCCCACGGGCCAAGGAGAGAAGTGATCGACCAGGTATATTTCTAGATATAGAGGGAGAAATAAAAAGATGGAAAGGAGAGAAAGATAAAGCTGAAGAGATAGCGCTCGTACAGAACGAATGGATGGACGGTCAGATATTGCTCAAACTAAATGGAAAGAGCATCGAGGAAGTAAGGCAAAAGGAAGATCGGGATGAACAGGATAAAAAAGATAGAAAGAGAAATTATTAAAAGAGGATGAGGCCAAAAGAAAGACTAGACAAAGACGAGAACAGCTGTATCAAGATGAACAGTTGAAAAAACAAGAAAGAGCAGAGGAGCAAAGGAAGTATGAAAACAGACAAAGAGCGATCTAAGAACGAGATAGTTTAGAAAAGAAAAAAGAGGAAGAACAGAAATTGTGAGATAAAAGAATGCAAAGACGCTGAGATGAAGAAGTGCGTAGAGCAAACAAGAGAAGAGCGGTGAAAAGACCGGCAGAGAAAAGGGTTAGGGAGAAAGCAAGGAAATGAAGAGTTTGATGAGGAAATGGAACTCAAGAGAAGGCAAGGGGCACGCAACATTGATCGAATAAAGAATTAATGGAACTAAATCCATTAGTAGCATGGGAGGACATAGAAGAATTCTTCCCGACACATGAACCATTGCCAGGGCCGTCTAGAGCAGAACTAGAAGACCATTTCAACAAAACAGACGCTGGAGAGAAAATTGATAAGGTCCATCATGAAATGAGCATCAAAAGTGATTACAAAAATATGGGAAGAAATGATCGATTTGAAGGTGCACAGCCGCAAGGCAAAGAGGGGGGTTTGTTCAGCCTCAAGCATAGAGCCTTATCTTTGGACAGGCTGAATCTGAATAGAGATGATGAAGAGGGAAGCCACACCAGTTGGGGCCAAGATATGTCAGACAAAGACAGAGAAATCTTCCATGGGGAGTAGGGCGCTAGTGCATGTGGTCTTGGGCGATGTTCTCTGATAGACAGACTTGAGATGGTCAGATCTGGACCTACCTAAACCGAGGACGCCAGAGCCCCTGGCACAGCCAGATCGACCCAGCGGGCAATTTTATAATGTGAGGGGGGGACTTGCCACGTGAGCAGGTTAAGGTCATTACCAGGAAGAAGACACTGTGGAACCATTGTCAGTGCTATGGACAGACAGACAGAGGGATGAATGCAATTTTGGGATTTCACAGTTCCCATTGTTAGAAAAGGGAGGAGTCAGACCACAGTATATACCATGGCCACAGATGGATAATGATAATGTAAGGTGCAAACTCCAGAGTGATGTTGGGTGCCGGAAAAATGGATCCATGTATTAGAGAAAATGACAGGAGAAAATACGCTGGCTAAAGGGGACATTAAGGGTCTTCTAGCAGCTATACCTGGGGAGAGAGCTGATGACATTTGGTCGAGAGCCGGATACGCAGGTGTCACTGCTCATAATACTGCTAATGGAGCACCATTTAAGAATTGTAGAGCGGCAGTTTGGAAAGGGCTCAGAGTACAGTGCCCAGACACGTCTGATATGGGAGCTATAAGGGCACGAAAGATGCAGGAAGGGGAGGATCTGTTGATTTACATTCAGAATTTTAAAGATCAAGAGCTTGGAAACGTGCGAACCATGGGGGAAATCTATACATGCATTCTATCATTTATTATGTCAAGGGTTACCAGATGAGGTGCAGAGACCATGGCCAGAAATACAGCTGACCCTAGAGCATCATTGCCAATTGTTGCAAGAAAAGAAATCAAAAGAATGAAGAATGTAGGAAGCTTGAGGAAGCTAAGTTGGTACAGAAAAAGTTATCAAAGTATGCTATAGAAGGGGCAATGTTAACTAGTGGGGAAGGGCTAGGATCGCAGCAAACAGCAGGTACGCCACAGGTGAATAACCAACAGCAGTTTGATCAAGGTGGGAATGGATTTATACCACAGGGAAGGGGAAACTTCAGAGGAAGAGGAGGCTTTCAGAATAATCAAGGGAATTTCCAGAGTAACCAAGGTGGGTTTCAGCCTATGCAGAATGATAATCAAGGCATGCAGGGACAGCAAATTAGGAGACTCCCTCCCGTATGTTGGACATGTGGAATGACAGGGCATATAGCACAAACATGTGGGAGCCAAGGGTATGTGCAGAATGGGTAGTTCTCAAGTGGGGGGACCGCTTACTCGCCTGCATATAGATCACAAAGTAGGGATGGGTTTGCCCAAGATCAGACAGTGTATCAAGCACAAGCGCCGAGAATGCAACAGGCTTTGCAACCAATGCAAGCACCATTGAATCTGCCAGGAGGACAATCACAGCACGCATCCGTGCAGATACAGCAGAATGCAAACACAGGACATTTATTGACTCCTAAGATAGGGGGTGTCGCTATAGAGGGTGGGAATACTTTCACGGGCACAGTAAAAAGTATGTACCCACAATAGGACAGCTCACTGGGTGACTTGATGTGTTCAATACTATCAGTAACGACAACCAAGGGTTGACGTCACGATAGCAGGCAAATCCTTTTCTTTTTTAGGAGACACGGGTGCAACTCGCTCATGTATATGAGAGGGAAACATTTTAATGTCAGGTAATGCCATGAATGCTCAAGGTTTCACAGGAGCTACAAATAGAGTTCCTTTTACTGAAAAATTGCCAGTCTATAGGTAAATGCGATATGTCTGTTCCATTGTTGTATTCAAAACAGACACCAGTTAATATACTGGGCCGAGATCTAATGACGAAATTGAACATGACTATCTGTTTTACCGATGAAGGAATAATGTGTTCAATGCCAGGAATGCATTATTTCAACGTGAGCGAATTCATCATGGCATTTACAGGACAAATAGCCATACGAGGGGTACCGTTAGAACCAAAAGTATTTCATTATGGGGTACGCATTTTGCTAACATGGCTGCCTGGTTTAGTGGGTAAAACCCTGAGAGTACCTGACCAATTTCTTTTTAGACCAGAGATTCCCATGGGCGAAGGGGTGGGGGTAGATTTTTTTCCTTAGAGTCGCAAGCAGCTGTAGTACGAGGGGTCGTGGCTATGCTGATAGGATTTGATGAAGGCAGATCGTGGAGTACAGTAATTGATATTGGAGAGTGAGATTAACTGATGTCACAGATGAGGACATATTTAAAGATGACCCATCTGATGACCAAGTAGTGTTCGAAATGAGCATTACATATTGGATAAGGGCAGAAAGACACAAGGTCCTACAGAGAATGACGATAGTGAGACGGCGTCCTGCATTTTTTGATGAAGACATGGTGAAAGTGCCAGTTTCATGATGTACTACGGGTCCTTGTGACGTTGGCCTATTAAAGGGGGTTGGAGAAGTTGCGATTAAACTGATGCCAGGAGCAATTTTACCTCAAGCACAACAGTATCCTATGTCTCGAGGGGCAGACAAGGGCATTTTTAAGACTATATGTGCCATGATGTATGAAGGCATTTTAGTGACGTCAGAGTCACCATGCAATACCGCAGTGTCATGAACTCGAATGGGGGGCTGAAGGGGGGTGTGGCGTTTAGTGCAAGATATGTGCCCGATGAACCAGATTGTAGAGGCAGAGTTTCCTCCAGTTCCTAACCCGGCGACGATCTAATGTAGCATCCCTGTTGAGGCGCGATATTTCACTCCGATTGACTTGAAAAATGTGTTTTTCTCAATACCGTTGCATAAAGATTCCCAGGGTCGGACGTCATTTACGTTCTGTCAGACTAAGTTGAAAAGCACAAGATTACCCCAGGGGTACTGTGAGTCTCCATCGATTTTCAATAGAGTCCTGCAGATGGACTTAAGCAATATTGATTTTCCAAGTGTCGTGCTGCAATACGTAGATATTTTGGCCTGCAGCATGTCAGAGGAAGAGTGGAGACGTGACTCAGTTCTGCAAATTATTTTAACCGAGAAAGGATATAAGGTGGAAAAAGAAAAATTGCAGTATTGCCAAGAAGAGGTGTTATACATAGGCCAGCTAATTTCGCATGAAGGAAAGAAACACACCTGAAAGGGCTGAGGCGCTTTTGAAAAAAGCAAAACTACACACGATAAAAGCACATGCAGCAATTTCTGGGATTGTGTAATTATGTAAGAACATGGGTATTTGATCATAGTTCATACACAAGTCCATTGTTGAAGGCCCTGAAAAAGGCTCAAGAGAATCAGGAAAAGATTGTATGGACTGAGGAAATTGAGGAGGGGCTCGATGAGTTAAAGAAAGCAATTTGTGCAGCTCCAGTTCTAAGGATTCCTCATTATTCAGAGGAATTCTTTTTATTCTTGCATACGAATGGAACAGTTATGACGGCAGTACTCACACAGAAAGGGTACAAGCCTTTAGCATATTACAGTGGGATTTTGGACCCAGTAATGAGGGTTCACTTCCCTTGCGAACAATCTTTGTAGCCGCCGTGTTCGCTATTGTGAAGTCTGCCAGCATAGTAATGGGGTGTTCCATGATGTTTGTTGAGCATACATTTGCTATTTTGGAAAAACCTAGAGGTACACTGACGTCTCAAAGAACTTCCGATTCTGAGGTGGTTATATCGAATCAGGCGATCAAAATAGTCAGATATAAAACAGTGAACCCTGCCAAGTTTGTAGCTGAACCACTGGCAGAAGACGAGCATGCACATGATTGCTCAAACTATGAAGAATTCTATGACGAGATCCCAAGGGTGAAAGAAAATGCTTTGGCAGCTGGGGAGAATCTCTATTGATGATTCTTCAAAAATCGATCAAACTGATGGGCAAAGATATTCAGGTGCTGCTGTGATTAAGCACACGGCTAACAGGGAATTTGAAGTAATGACAAGTGCACGACTACCGTTCCACTTTTCAGCACAGGCTGCAGAATTAGTGGCGCCGATTGGCGTGCTTGAGAATCATGCAGACCAGGAAGTAACCGTGTACAGTGACTCTGCCAATGTGACATCAGTAAACGCAGGGCTAGCACGTTGGAAAATGAGGGGCTACCTCTGAGGGGACAGCACTCCAGTGCAGAACGCCGCCTTATTGGACAGACTTATTGAAGCACTACAACTCCCAGTATCGATAGTTAAGTGCGCAGTGAACACTAAGAGAGCAGACTTTATTTCATGCGGAAACCAAGCCGCAGACGAAGAAGCAAAAAGAGTTGCATATTCACCTGATATTATGAGCTTTGATACGCCTGAAGTGAATGAAAGAATGGCGATGATGATTGTAAATGAAAGCTTTCAATAATTTATCGAAGACACAATGGATGGAAGTTCAAGGTGGAGCACCACAGGATGAGAAAGATCTGAGGACAGGGAGGGGGTGTTCTTTATCCCCTTCCGAGGCATTGTGGCAACAGGAAAGTACTGGTAAACCGGTGATGCCGATAGCCTTATTAAGGGTGGCGTAACAGCTACACTGCCCTGCGCATGACTTGACTCCTCATTCAAGTCCTTTACCATCGATGGTAACTCCATCAAAGTGGCCAAGGACACCAAGACATTAGGCATGTACCTTGATTCCACCCTCTCCTTAACTAGACAAACCAATGCAGTCTCCTCAGTTGCATTTTACACATGCAAGCTCATCATAGCCTTCCGCCTCTTTCTGTCACCAGCCAACTGTACTACCTTAGCCAGGACCCTGGTCCTATCCAAAATTGACTACTGTAATGCCCTCCATTTAGGTACTATGGAATGTAATATCAGAAAACTCCAAATTATCCAAAATAACGCTATTAGAGCGGCCTTAACATCCCTAGGACCTCGCACAACTCAGAACACAGACGTAACCTTCGTTGGCTATCAGTTAACCAGAGAATCTCCTTTAAAGCTCTGACACTCGCACACAAAAGTATTGCGAACCAAGCCCCCAGCTACCTCTCCAACAGGTTCACAACTCATTCAGCTGCGAGACCCCTCAGAAGCACACATGCTAATTGCCTTGTCATCCCACACTTCAACCTCCAAAAATCTGGTTGTCGTAGTTTCCCAGTTCTCGCGGCTAAGCTGTGGAACACTCTACCCAACCTACTCAGAGCTGAACCTTCGTTCCCTGCCTTCAAGCGTAAGGCCAAAGCTTGGCTGTCCACCTTTGACTAGGCATTACCTTGACTGGAACCTTCATCTCAGCATCTTAGGCCGCTTTTGCATTATATCTTAACCTTATATTTTACTCCGACTGTGTATCCTGTACACCTCCATTTAGGTATCATGTATATTCTGTATATTTCAAGTTAATATTGTGTCTGTAACCTTGTATATTTTGTATATTTTTAAAAGGTAAATATTGTGTACATATGTAACCTGCCTGTAACTAAATAATGTGCCAGGTTGCCCTCGGGCCTTTTGCGCTATACAAATAAACAAAATACAAATACAAATACTAGGGAAAGCCTCACAGCAACTAGTGCGGAGGACTGGTTTGTACCGAATTTGTTAGCGCATGTTGCATTTTATGCAGTAAATTGCATCGTATGTCAAACGTTTACTGCTGGGCACACGCTGCGAACAGTCGGAGGAGTTATACCTTGACTGAATAGTCCATTTCAGCATTTACATATTGATTATGTCGACATGCTATAGGTTTGTAATGGTTATAGATATATGATCATGGTTGTGTGCCCTTTTTCTAGATGGGTCGAAGCATGCCCGTGCACACTTCCAGACGCCACTTGCGCTGAGAAATGTTTAGTTTGAGAAGCATTTCCGAGATGGGGGAATATGTGAGGTATTGAGATCAGATGATGGCCCACATTTTGTGAATGAAGTGTTCGAACAAATTAGCTTATTGCTCAGTATAAAGCATACGTTTTCCTCAGCTTATCACCCGCAAGCGAACAAGTCTGTGAGAGACTCAACGGTCTGCTCAAAGAGAAAATAACCAAGCTTAAGTTAACTTTGAAAAAAAGGATGGCTGCATTGCCTGCCTCTTGCATTATATGCATTGAGGAAACAACCAGGCTCTGACCATCACCTCACAAACTAGTAACAGGGACGCGAATGAGAATGCCTCTCACTCCATCGAGGATTATAAGTGATGCACAGACAACAGCAGAATTGTTAGGAGATGTGCTACGTGCCTACTTAACATGTATGACTACAAGTATCTGTCATTTCAGACCAAGTCAAGCGGACGGGGTGTCCATCTCAGAACACAGATGAAAACCATACAGCAACCAGACCAAATTAGCCATTATTGCCAAAGTTGTTTCCCAGAGATCAAGTTTTTATCAGGAACTTTGTCCACAAATGGCATCAACCCAGATGTAATGGTCCTCGTCATGCCAAGGAGCTGCCACTCTTTTCTGTAAAGTGAGATGAAATGGTCAGAAGACCGACCTTGATCTAAGATGTCCGTTATCATCCTGAACAAAGTTTTCAGGAGGACTGTACCAGCCCAGCCATGAGCCTCCTGTATGAAGACTCTGCATGAGCCCCAGGTACGAAAACGATCCTGGCCGGCTTCGTTAGAAGGCGCGACCAGAGCCGTGCCATGCGATTGAAATATCGCTAACATTTGCTCCTTAAAGGCAGCCCATTCATCTGGAGTCGAGGACTTTGTCGGGCATGCCACTTTCCTCGCGGCTCCCTCCTCCGAGGACGACGGGGAAGGCAACCGGTGACGGCACTTCCACGAATGCCGCGACAAAGAAGAATAATGGCGGGAACCACTACAGGACCGAGAACTCCGGCCCTCCACCCGGCGCGGAGAGTCGCTCTTCGAGTCGTCGGTGGACACCGCTTTGGAGTTGGACTTTGATTTTCAGGATTTACTGGGCTTAGAACCCATACCTACCTGGAGCTTCCCCTTCCGATCCCACAAGGCCTTGGCAGACAGCGACTGGCATTTCGAACCGTCGGTGTCGTGCGACTCGCCAAAGTACCACAAACAAATGCAATGCGGGTCGATCGCCATTTTTGAGAGTAACGGCAGGTCTAGAAGCCAGACCACCGAGTCGGAGGGGTCGACGAAAAAGACATCTGAACGATGAACACAAGAGGTGCGCCGAGTTTCACGAAGCAACACGTTCGCGGAAAGAAACAGAACTGAGGCTGCGGGGCGCTGTGCGTCCTATTTATAACATCCGGTGACGTCGCCCTCGACCGAGGCCTTTGAAGGACATCGACGCCATCGACGCAGGACGCCGTCTGCTGAAAAAGTTTCCAAAGTGCACAGCTCTGGACATTACATGTCAAAGATGTGGAATACGTTGGAGGCCACAATCCATTCGAAGTGGCTATAATAAGGCAGCCAAGGCCTTATGTGATTGTCCCTACTCCAGTGGTGCATATGAAAGCGCCTAGTCCTGAGACAGATCGGTCTGGGCTTCCCTTTGGGGGTAGGTCAGCTTTACAGGTTTTTCATGATACTTGGATAACTTTGTATTATGCCAGTAGGAAGAGACCTTTGGCCTCATTACGACGCAGGTGGTAAGGGGTTAACGGTGCCGTAAAAGGTGGCGCAGCCGTTAACCTCTTACCGCCTAATTACGAGGTCCCTTTGCGGGTCCCCACCTTAACGGCTGGTTTTACCAGCCGTTCAGGAAGGACCCCACAAAGGGACTTTTGAGGTAATTACGGTACGCAATTTGCGGAACCGTAAATACCACCTTCCCCATTGAGCCCTATGGGGCAAAAATGGGGAAGGGCCAATGGTGAATTACCGCCCCGCCAACCTTGGAATGGGGCGCTAATTCCGCCATCCACCATGGCGCAATCAGTAAAATACCGGCGTCAACCATGGCGCTAAAAGCGCCATGGTTAACGCATGGGTCGTAATGACCCTCCTTATGTGGCTTTTGCTACACCAGTAGCACAGTGTCACCGAGTACACTGACAAATGTCCCTATTATTCCCACAGTGAGAAGGAACTATGCGGATATACTTCATGAGATGATTATAGGAGCTCTTGAGGCAAGAAGGAGACCTAAGAGAAGTGCAAGGGAAGATGATCATGACTTGAATGATTATCTAGACATAACATTTGGGGAACAACGTTTGGTACCATCATATGAAAGAGGTAGGGAGGACCACACCTCAGAAGAGGAATGCTATGTATGTGCACTCCTGCCTTATAGTATGGGGAAGTCTAAGATATTCATAGCCATTGAAATAGATGTGCAGACAGCACACTGTCTTTCTCACATTGCACTCTGCTGAGCAAGAGGTCAGTTCATGGGCAGAGCAGCCTCTTTAGTATGGGCAACAGAATGGACAGATCCAGATGAAGATGATTATGTTCAAGACACAAAGACAAGGACATTCACTAGGAATCATGTGATAAAATATGAAAAGCCTCAGTGAAAGGAGCTGGACATAAGATGGGAAGTGAACAGAAGGTTTGAAAGCCAAGGAAAAACTGCAAAAGAAATTCAAAGATGGAAGGCAAGAGGCCAAATGCAGATTCGGGGATCAGTGCTTTCTCCAGATGGATGGAAGAAAAGAGTGGGTATCTGCAGAGCCTGGGTAATAATTGGTTATCAAAAGACAACCGTCAACCTGGTAGAAAATGGATGCAAACCTTTATGGCCAAACCTTGCTAAATTACTGATATGGATCGAAGACAAAGGAGGTCCTTTACAGATAGTGCAAAGCTGTGTTTCAGAAACAATGGCACAAGACGACTTGGAGAGAATCAGAATTGTGGTCGAATCTTCAATGTGCCAGGAATGAGCGTTGGAACAGCAGTGATAATGGACCATTACTGGGCTTGTGGATCCAGAGCTTACATGAAGCTGCCCAAGGATTGGGGAGGACTATGCTTTATAGTAAATGTCCATGTTCCAGCATTGGTGATTCCAAAAAGTGCCCTAGACATTGGTGAGTTTCTGAAAGCAGATGCTCACCTAAGGAAGAAGAGATCTGCTTAACTCCTGAATTGAATGGAGAGAGAGAACTATTTCTCAGCCAAGTCAAAAGAAGCCTTTGATTACATCCAATATGAGCACAGATTGTTTAGTAAGACTTCATCGATATTCACAATAATCTTCATGCCCAGGATCCAGATGGATGCAAATACTAAGTGGGTATAAATAACCAGATGGGAGATTCTGCAGACGATCAACACTAACATAAAGTGATTCAATGCTATCAAGGAAGAGCCGAGAGCCATACGACTGATGACTCTTCAGAATAGATACGTCCTGGACATGATCACAGCTATGGATGGAGGTGTTTGTGCCAAAATTGGAGAATCATGTTGTACATTCATACCTTCTCACCACAATGAGAATGGCACCTTGACAGAGGCCATATCGATGCTGACGAAGTTACACGTCCAGATGATAGACTAAGTGGAAGATATTTCTGATGTCAGTTTGTTTGAATCAATATTCTCGTGGGTTTCACAATGGATGGCAGACATGTTCAAGTTCCTTTGAGCCCTGATAGTGATGTTATTGCTTGGATTGTGTGTGATCAGGATAATCTCACAATGCAAGAAGACTGCAAAGAAAGCTGTAGGAATGAAGGTCATGATTGATATTGAATCAGGATGGAAGACCAAAGAGCTGATAGATAAAGAAATCGGACTACGTGAAGGCTAGCAAATGTCCTGTACCCAAATAACCACAAGTAGTACGTGCGGAAATGGATTTACTGCAGTCCAAGTGGACAATGCATGCTTATGTCCTGGAGTAATGATGAGCATGTGAAATCAGCAGGATGCCTGAAAGGAGTCAAAGATATGGGTCCCAAAAAAGTATTTCTTCAGACGAGGGTATCTTGATGTGAAGACTGATGAGAGTGGTCGATGAATCGCCTAGAGGGGCTGGGGAAGTGTAGAGGTGGAGCCAAGTACCCCCACCCAAAGCTCCTCCCCCATGCTGCCTATTTGTTGGGAGCCGGAGTGTGAGACACATGCAATACCAGTGAATACCTATACCAAAAAGAGTCTTGGAAGTAAGGTTTGCATTGAGGAAGCCATACATGCATTCATGACAATATGATGGCCATTTGAATGAAATCCCGGAGGAAGTGTGAAAACGGAGCAGAAGAGAAGATTGGTAACGTCATGAAAAGCAGAACAGACGGCCCTAAAGAACAGACAAGAAGCTGGAGACCATAGACATTCAATAGGCAATAAAGAAAAGGTGTCAAAGATGAACAAGTTACTTCTTACCTTGTAACGTTCTTTCGATGGGATGTTCCTCCGACGTAATCCTTATCTTAAATATCTCCTTCGAGCTTTGCTGGCCTCGGAAAATTTTTCTCTAGAGAGCGCTGCGCGTCGACGTCCGCCGAGTCGATGTCCCTCGACAGCCGCCGTATCGACGTCGACGTCATCCTGCCTATAAAGGCCGCGCGCAGCGTCCGTTGCTCAGTTCCGTTTTGTAGCCCACAGTTTTTCTGTCTGGACTAGACTAATCACCCTGAAGGAGCGTAAACTGCAACAACAAGGGAAGTAGTACTGCAGGGATGGATGGGAGGGTCGATAAGGAATACGTCGGAGGAACATCCCATCGAAAGAACGTTACAAGGTAAGAAGTAACTTGTTCTTCGAAGGGATTGTGTCCTCCAACGTATTCCTTATCTTAGATAGGCTCCCATAGCAGTATTCTGTTATTGGAGGTGGGAGTACTGACTTCATGCTTCCTTTTATTGATGAATAGACTGCAATACTGCCCTTCCAAACCTAGTCTCTTGACTGGAGGAGGAATCCAAGTTGTAAAATCGTGTAAAGGTATGGGCGGACGACCATGTGGCAGCCGCACATATGTCTTTCACCGGCACTCCTCTTTTGAGAGCCGATGAAGCTGCAATACCTCTGGTCGAATGAGCCCTAAGATTTTGAGGGGGCTCTTTTCCTGCCAGTTTATAACATTCCAAAATGGCTAGAATGATCCATCTGGAAATGGTCTGCTTAGTTATCGGTAACCCCAGCTTGTGACCTGCGTAGCCTACAAACAGCTGGTCTGCCTGTTTTATCCTAGCCAGTCTACTGATGTAAAAACTTAAAGCCCTTCTAGGGTCTAGCCTGTGTAACCTCTCTTCCTCTTTTCCCGGATGAGGAGGAGGAGGAGGATAGAAAGATGGCAGGGTAATCTTCTGAGTGATATGGAATTCAGAAACCACCTTTGGGAGGAAATTAGGCTTCACTTGCATGACAACTTTGTCTTTGTGAAAGATTGTATGAGGAGGTTTACAAGAAAGAGCTTGTAACTCGCTCACCCTTCTAGCAGATGTAATCTTAACGAACAAGAATGGAGTGGTTCGAAAGGTGTGCCCATCAGGAAAGTTAGGACTAAGTTTAAATCCCATAGGGGGACCTGGAATGGTCTTGGGGGATAAACGTTAGTTAACCCCTTTAGAAACTGTATTACCAAGGGTAACTTGAAATAGGATGGTTCTTCCGCAGTGCGCTTAAAGATGGATAGCGCTGCGAGATAGCCCTTAATGGTGCCAACTTGAAGACCTGAATTCGCCAAATAGAGTAGGAAGGACACAACCATTGGTGTACCACATGAAAAGGGGTCGATATTCTTTTCTCTACACCAGCTGCAAAATCTGTTCCAACGGCAGCGGTATAAAGACTTTGTTGCTGGCCTCCTTGCCGAAAGCAACACCTCCATATCATCATCAGGGAGGTCCCAATCCTTGTACCTCAGCCTTTCAGAATCCAAGCATGAAGTTTGAGGGTTTTGATGTCTGGATGGAGAACCTGACCTCCCTTCTGTGAGAGTAGATTCTCTCTGAGTGGAAGTCGAATTGGAGGGCAGATGGACAAGTCTAGAAGGTCCGGGTACCACGTTCTCCTGGCCCAATCCGGGGCAATTAGGATCATGGTTTTTCGGAATCTTCTCAACCTCCTGATCATTTGAGGAATGACAGGGACCGATGGGAACGCGTACACAAGCGGAAACTCCCAGTCCACTATGAACGTGTCTCCTAGAGCTCCTCTCGGGGGAAATTCCCTTGAACAGAACAGATCGCACTTCCTGTTGACACTGGTGGCGAACAGATCCACCTGAGGGGTTCCCCAAAGGCCGAAGATCTCTTGAAGGACTTCCTGAGCTAGTTCCCACTCGTGGGAGACTGTGCTCTGCCTGCTCAGAGCGTCCGCTGTCAAGTTCTTCTCTCCGGCTAGGTGAACTGCCGATAGAGAGATTCCATCTTGGATTGCCCAAACCAGAGCTGCATCGCCTCTCTGCACAGGGGTAGTGATCCTACGCCTCCTCTTTTGTTGAGGTAATGCATGGCCACTGTGTTGTCCGTCATTATCAGGACATTCTTCGCTTGTACAGCTGGCAGGAACGCCTTCAGCGCAAGTCTGATGGCCCTCAGCTCTAACAGGCTGATATGTAGTCTGGACTCCGATGGAGACCAACGACCACTGATGGTCAAGTCGTTGGCGTGGGCTCCCCACCCCGTGAGTGAGGCATCCGTGACTACTGTTATCTCCGGCCAGGGTTGCCAAAACTGTTCTCCTTTCAGAATGTTCTCCTGACAGGCCCACCACTGAAGGTCTGGAGCCACCCTGTCGGGAACCTGAAGAAGATCTGTTATTCTTCCTGAGAATTGTGACCACTGAGTCTTCAGTGCCCACTGGAGGGATCTCATTCTCAGGCGAGCCTCTGGCACTAGGAAAATGCAGGATGCCATGAGGTCTAGCAACCTCAAAAAGTCGAAGGCTATGAGACGTTGGTCATTTTGGAACTTGGTAACCATCTGTAGAATATCTTGAGCCCTCACCTCTGGTGGCGAGGTTTTTCCCAGGGAAGTGTCCAGGATCGCTCCGATGAACTGGAGTCTCTGCGATGGTATCATTTGTGACTTCTTTAAATTGAGGGATAAGCCCAGTCTGTGAAGGGAGTGGCAAACGTGATTTAGCTGGATCTGAGCTTGTTCCGAAGATACAGCCCTGATAAACCAATCGTCCAATCGCCAACTATTTGTGGCATTCACGTTCAGCGAGTCCTGCTCCCTGAAGAGGTGATTGATTTCTTGTCATCGGTGTTTGACAGGGAGGGTGTTCCTGCGGGAGTGGTCACCGACAACGGTCCCCAGTTTGTATCGGGTGCCATGCAAGAGTTCTTCTCTAAACTAGGGTCCAGGTAGGGGTAGACGTGAATCCCTTCCCTCCTTTGACTTGCAGCCACTACCGACATTAACTTGAAGACCCTCGGGGCGGAGGTCAGCCCAAATGGCAGCACTCGAAATTGATAGTGAGAGTTGCCAATTGCGAACCTCAGGTATTTCCTGTGCTTGAGATGGATAGGCACATGGAAATAAGCGTCCTGAAGGTCCAGAGATACCAATCAGTCCTGGAACTGAAGGGCCTGAAGGATCTGAAAAAGAGTTACCATCTTGAATTTGTCTTTCCTGAGGAATTTGTTCAATTCTCGCAAGTCCAAGATGGGTCTCAGTCCTCCGTCTTTCTTTGGAATGAGAAAGTAAGGGGAGTACCAGCCCTTGTTCCTCTCCGCTACAGGTACCGGTTCTATGGCACCTTTCTCTAGCAGGTCTAAAATTTCCTGCAAGAGGAGCGGATCTGGAGCTTTCTGAGAGCTGATCCCCGGTGGATGACTGAGGTATGCGTAGGAGAGGCAGGGAGTAACCTTGGGCAACTGTTTCCAATGCCCAAGCATCTGACGTGATAGCCTGCCATTCCGCCAGATGTTGAGTTAACCTGCCTCCTACAGGTGTCTTGTGAGGGAAGTCCTCAGAGTGGTTTTGGGGCGGCTGATGCAGATGCCGATGGTAAAGAGGCACCTGCTGTTGCTGCGGCTTTTGAATATCTACCCCGTCCACCTCGGGTAGTTCTTCTTTGTCCTCTTTGAGCCGGTCGTCCTCTACCTCTTCCGAATGCGGAGTAGAAGCGAAAGGACTTGCCCCTCGCAGAGGTTCCTGTGGGACGAAAAGGTGTCTGACGGATTGCAGCGCCTAGGGATTTTGCTGCTGCCCTTGATGTTTGCAGTTTTTCTAAACGGCATCCGCCTTTTTCCCAAACAAAGAAGAGCCATCGAATGGCATGTTCAAGAACCTGGCTTGCACATCTGGGGCAAAACCAGACTTTCTCAACCAAGCGAATCTCCTGGTTGTTGTACTTGCCGCCATTGCTCTGTTGATACTGTCAGCCGAATCAATGCCCGTCTGGAGGGATTCGCACATGGCGTCTTTACCGTCCTGTATGATATTTAGGAACGCCTCCCTTTCTTCTCCCTCCGGGATGCAGTCAGCCGCTGTAGAAGCACACTCCCAAAGTGTATGGCTGAATCTAGCAAGGGTGCAAGTAGCATTAACAGATTTTAACGCCATGCTACATGCCGAAAAAACTTTCTTTGCCATAGCATCATATTTCTTATCGTCCCTGTCCTGTGGGACGGTAGGGTAAGCAGTCTTGACATCAGTAGAAGATGCTGCCTGTACCACCAGACTTTCTGGGGATGGGTGTTTTGACAAAAACTCCGGGTCTGCAGAAGATACCCTGTATTTAGTAGACCGTTTTTTATTTACTGCCGGGACGACATCTGTGGTTTCCCAGTTCGTCATGATTTTCCTCTGAAGAGCTTTATGAAAGGGCACTACAGGATCCTCCTGTGGACCTTTATCAAGAATATCCGTGAGGTCATCTTGTTGGAAAGCCTGTGAAGGTGTTGACCACCCCATAAATTCTGTGATCCTGGCCATTAAGGTTCTATAGGGGGTTTCAGCATGCTCCCCTGGGTCTGGCCTAGCGAACTCCACCTTGGGGGAAGTGTCTAACCCACTTGCCTCATGTAAGGAATCATGGAGATCCTTTAACCTGCGTTCTTCTAAGGATAACTCCTCTTGAACTGGGGTTGCAGGTCCCTGCAACTCAAATGTGTCTTCCTGTTCAGATAGTTCTCCCTCTTCCATAATTGAGGACATAGTTCTCAATTGTTCTGAACTCACAAAGGGTGTGAAACCCATCTCCAAGGCAGAGGGTGCCAAACTTGTTGTAATTGGCCTCGAAAACATCGATGTCGTCGACATCGAAGGCTTCGGGCGTGGCGTCGAAAACAAAGGCGGAGGCCTCAAGGACCTCGATAGAATTGGGATTCTGCTCGAGGAAGTCGACAATCTCAACGCCATTGTCATCGAGGACCTGGGGATAGCCACTGAGTGCGTCGCAACCGTGACTTACCTTGGCGTCGACGCCGGTGTCGAAGATGGCGTCGAGTCGACAGACCCGTGTGTCGAAGGTCCCTTCGACAACGGCGTCGAAGACACCGACCTCGGCGTCGACAGAACCTTCGAAGAAGGTTTCGAGGTCATAGCTTTACTCGAGAGTTTGTGACGCGCTCGAGAAGCTTCCTTCGCCGGGTACTGCGACTCGCAGCGTTTTTGACCTTCGGGTCTTTCGACCAGAGCATCGCTCTCGGCAGTCTTCGAGGGGGTCGAGGACGCTTTCTCGAAGACGATCATATTTTTGCGGAATTCCTCCCATTCAGCCCGGGAACTATGTTTCGTGGGGCAAGGGATTCTCTTAGGAGAAACAGAGGAAGAGGAGGACCAAGAAGGGGATCTTCGATGTCTCCTCTTCGAGTGCTTCGATCTCGAGGAGTGATGGGACCCACTCCGAGACCTGGAGCGCGAATGGTGACGAGGAGACGAATGTCTCGACTTCGTCGAGGAAGAAGAAGCTTTTGAAGTCTTACCTTTCTCCAGCTTCCCACTACGCTCCTTCAGGGCCTTAGCTGTCATGGACATACAGTCCTCGCACTCCGAACAATGGTGTTCAGCTCCCAAACACCACAGACAAACTCTGTGAGGGTCAGTCAGCGACATCTTTTTCCCACAGTCTCGGCATTTTTTGAAGCCGGACCGAGGGGTTGTCGGTTCCGACGAGGAAGCCATCGAGTATGGATCGAATATCTCGAGATAAATAGGATAAATTCTCTACGAAACTGAGCAACGATATTCCAAGGCACTGAGTAAGCGCGGAAAAACGGAACTGAGCAACGGACGCTGCGCGCGGCCTTTATAGGCAGGATGACGTCGTTACGGCTGCTGTCGAGGGGCACCGACTCGGCAGACGTCGACGCGCAGTGCCCTCTAGAGAAAATTTTTCCGAGGCCAGCAAAGCTGGAAGGAGATATTTAAGATAAGGAATACGCCGGAGGACACAATCCCTTCGAATAGCAACATTTCGAGCTCAAGATGAAGATGTTCATGCTACAGAAATAATTAAGAAAACGTCAAGTCGTTTTACAATTGTACAGATGCAGTAAAGCTAATAGACAAAATATTCTCAAAGGCTGGCTATGTAGTGAAGAGATTGCGGCGCTGCGCCAACGTATATCCATAGGAAACGTAAGGACTATGGATGATTCCACAACGGACTTTATCAGAGTTGGACACCGTGAGCAGAAAGGATTTTTCGGTGTGTCGCAGTTAGAAATTGAGAGCTTAACCATGGAGGTGAATCAAGGAAATGTTTAGTAGGCCCAACACCAGGATGTCAAGGCCAGCGTGGGCCTGAATGTTCATACAGTAGTTACAGAGCATTTGAAAAGAACAAAACTCCTGTCTTAAGTGAGGAGCAAGACCATTGAAGACATCAGAGGTTCATAATATAATAGTATTTTAAATGCAGAAATGCTCTGAAACATGGTCTGCAGTCACGTGGTTGGATGAAAATAGGCACTAGGACGAGTTGTATCGAAACCAAGAAGACAGAGTATGCCTATATTCCCTCTTATTCTCAAGCACAGGGAACATTTCCAAGGTCAAGTTCAAAGCCTTAATTGACTGGGAGACTGCAAGGGTGATGATGGATGACAAGCTAATTGGTGGGAAGCTATGGTTAGGACCAGCCCACCAGCACCTGGATGCTGCTTGCCTGTGTGGAATATTACAGAGGTGTACAAGGGTGCCAACCAATCACAGAGGAACACGTAATCGAGAGCCCTATAGTTTGTATAACCAATGGGCAGTTTTGTATTTGATGACTTTTGTAGTGACCTGCACTAGAGGAGGGCTTATTTGCCCCACCTGATGTTAGAGACCCAATCACCTTCCCTGACCAGTATGGAACATATACCTAGATGTTCCCTGTAATTCTATCAAATCCCCAAGTAGTTTTTTGTAGATTGCAACGTAGATTGACATCAATGATGATGAGCTTTTAGTATAGAAGTTGGTTTTATTATGAAATGCATTGAGTGAGAAGATCGAGCAAGTTTGTTGATATTTGTTGTAACTCCCTGTTTCAGATCATTGATATTAAAACAGACACACTTTGCCAACTTCCTGAGTCAGTTTTATTATTGATGTTTGAGTATATTCTGTATCTCCATTCAACACAAAGTATGGCTATCTCGTCTTAATGGGCTGGGTTGGACAACCCAATTCACAGGCCTCCCGAGTCAGCAATGAGCGGTCTAGTCCTTTATGGACTGATCAACCTGGCGGGAAGTTTAAAAGCAGGAAGTACAGCAAAAATTGAGTCCGCTGTGGAAGCTGGTCTACGGACTGTGGGACGAGAGCAGACATTTACTCGAAGGCAGCATGGCTGACAGAGTGCTCGAGACCCCTTAAAGATGCAGAGTGTATGTAGCAGGAAGCAAGGCTGAAGGAAGCTGGAGACTGGTGGTGGAAAGACCAGGCGAAGCTGTTAAGTGAGACCTGGGCTGCGAGAGACGCATCAGAGGTATGAGCGAGGCCACGGAGAGACTCTGGAGAGAAGGAGCGAGGAGCTTCACGTGAGTGTCCGCTTATGGCAGCTGAAAGCTGGAAGCCTCGCTATAAGGTCCGACTGGTGAGTCAACCGAGGATAGGGGACACCAGGACAGCAGGCGAGCATGCAAAGCATTGAATGAATGTCGATTTGAATGAAAACAAGTACTTTTTGAATACCGATACAAATGAAAATGTAAATAAGCACTACCAATCTGATTAAAAACAATCTTGTGGAACTTTCTGATATAAGGAACTGTGTAAGCAAGCACTGGAAAAAAGCATCTACAAGAGCCATAATAGTATAAAGAAATATGCAACATGAACAACAAGCATTGGCAAGAGCCAGGAGAATATGTGAAAGTCCAACAAGTGAATGGTGGCAAAAGATGATAAAGCATCAGGAGGATGTGAAATGAGAATGAACCAAGCACCACTGTAAAGCTGAAGCAGTGGCAACACAGCATATAAATTAGCCAGTAAGGTGTATCGGTTGGGCGGCCTATAATGAGTGGACAGTGTGGTCTGACAACTGCACCTTGACCGAGTGCACCCATCTATGGAAAAGCCACTGAAAGCACCCACAAAGAAGCTTGTGATTGATTCAGATCACACAAGCTTTCCTTTCTATTCAAAGAATAGAACTATAGGATATTGGTGAAAAGTAACCAAACCAGAGGAGCTGGCAAGTTTCCCATGGAATTCTATCGTTTTGGAATGGTGGAACACTTACAATCTTGGGGAAGGGAATCCCTTTGCAATGTGCACCATTTTCAACTTGGTCAACGGGAATTCTGAACTTTTATTTGAACAATGCTTATTTTGACGCTGACATCCCTACACATTGTATATAAACAGATGTACGGGCACGTATAGGTTTTGGACACAGTCTGTGTCAGGAAGTCTAAATCAAATATCTGCCTATCTTTAATTTCCTTTAGGGAGAGAAATCCCACCTTAGCATAGGGCAAGTTGGGCCTTTTTCGAATCTTACATTTGATTTCATAAAAGTGTATAGCCCAAACTTTATTCGGTGGTCTGTGTCTACTTCATGATGCCTTCACAACTCAAGTTAGGGGGTTCTACTCTTGTGAACTGGTTTTCTCATTGCTTAACTACTTACCTTCCCTTTAGGGTGTTAGGTGAATTGTGTATGCATTTCGATATCCAAAAGGTGACTATTTTTTAAATGTAGAGTGTTGTGTGATCACATTACCTGCTAGATTGATTTTTTCCTAGTTTGTTTTTCTGACTATAATTGACATAGTATGTTTGTACTTACCTGTCTAAGTAGAAACATTGTGTATTTCACTGTGTGGACTCATTGTGGAGCCCTGATCCCACTCACCTCTCCTAAGGCTAAGCCTTGACCACTCTCCACACTTACCCTGATTGGGTTTGGCTAACCTCTCAGAGTTCCCTGTACACTATAACTAGGGTGGCCTCCTAAAATCTATCCACCAGGCCAGATTTGAGAAATCCATCTTAACAGCCATAACACAAATTTTTCAGCTTTGGGCAAATTAAGTACAATTACTAGAGACGCTAGATGGGAAGACTATGTACAGCTTGTGTAGCTGTAATACATTAAACATACCCCTTGCCATTGGCCACCAAGACAACAGTCACATTATGAAGATGCCGTTTTCAGTATATTGCTAGATGCTGCACACAATTATTCAACCAACAAACCGTAAACTTGCTATGAAAACTATCCAATATAGCAATCCTAAGGAATGGAAAACCAACCGGATCTGAGGGGAGAAGTCTCCACCTAGGAGTCAATGGTTCTGGTAGTGGGTTCAAGAATTTCTGGAGTTGACCCACCCACTAACATACTGCAAGATCTTGGGCAAGTCCCTTTATTTTATTGTTCAACGTTGCAAAAATCCCAAGGCACTGCACATTACAATTAAGATGGGAGAAATCACTCACCTCCTGTGAGCGCCTCCTCCACTTCAGCCAGACGGGGGAGCTCCTCGTGCGAGACCAGGGTCAGGGCTGTGCCAGGGTTATTAGCACGTGCAGTCCTGCAGGAGAAAAAGACAGCTAGCAATCAGGATGGACAGTACAGAAATGAGTGAAGAGATAGCATTGCTAGAGTAGACCCCCGTCTGCAGTCACACCACCAATAACTGCCCTCACAGCAGAGGTGGTCACTGTCAGGAGCAGCTGACTGCACACCAAGAGCAGCCTACATTGCAACAATATCAATTATGAACTGCACTCACAACAGAAAAGGTGCAATAGGATTTGCTTTTGCTGCAGTGAAAACCCAGAGCTGCCCCAGTTAGAAGCATGTTCCTATAACCCACATTTAAGTTTCAGGACAAATAATCCACACCAAGATTGCAGGGTGTTTGGAAAGATTTTTCTTCCTGCGTCGTTCCCCTTTGACCTCAATGGGACCCCCAGCAGGTCTGCTATCATTTGGATCTGGACTGATTTGGTGGGGGGTGGATGGGTTGTGATGAATCAGCAATTATTCCCACCGAAAAATAGCCTGCAACCCTTCTCATGTGGTCTGGGGAAGGCAGGCACTTTCTGATACCAACCCTGGTGGTGGTGTTCTGCGGGAGGATCACATGAGGGGGTTGGAGGAGGGGGGGGAAGCAGGTCAGGCGGAATGGGAAACCCCCTTGTTCAACTTTCCCCGAAACCCCAATTTCAAAATTGAAGAACTCCAATTGTTACTCGGGACTTCAAGTCCCATAATTCCCCAAGTACTGGAAAGAGGAAGAGGGCTATGGAGGAACACTACTGCAGGAGCGGTCAATTCATGAATGTAAATAACCCACACATGAGGGAGAACTGAATTTATTTATTTTGAAATGTTTTTATTGGCATTTACTTAATTACAATCATGCATTTCGGTTTGTGTATCACATGCCTGCATTTAATCTACAACAACAAAACCATTAAACAACTTCCTACACGTGCTTGTGCTACGCATGATCTCCGTCGGGCCGGTGCTTTGGTGTTTGGGGCTGTGGCTTCAGTTATAGTGTTCCAATTGGGGAGTGGCATTTGTTGTCAGGGGGTGGTTAATTGGGCGCACCTCAAGTGTTTCCTGTCATGATCGGGGTGTTCATGGGGGCATATCATCGGATGGGTGGAACATGTCCCAGATCAGCGTTGTCCATGCCGCGCATTTGTCTGTGCCATCTGCATCCGACCTGAGCGAGTACTGAAGGCTTAAAAAGCCCCCTCGGATGCAGGCATTAGAGAGAAGAGAAGGAGAAGGAAGAGGCTGTTGTCAGAGCGAGCAGTGCAGACTGTGTATGTAGCCGAGGAAGGGACTGGAGGAAAGAAGACACCAGGACCACTGTGAAGCCAAAGCCAGTGGCTAGTTCAAAAAGGGTCTATGCCTCCGATTGTGCAGCAGGACGCGTGCAAAATGAACACTTGCCCTTTGAAGGCCTGTTGTGCAGAGGCTGCGCAGGAGGAAGCGAAAGCAGCAAAGAGACATTTTCCCTCTCAAGAGGTCTCCGGTGGTTGGCATGCACCAGAGACTCAGGAGCAAAGAAAGCTCCAACACCAAGTGGTATGGTCAAAGGCGGACCAGGAGAAGTTGTTTGCCGGGTCTTGAGGAGCCACTGCAGCAGAAGACCTGAAAATGCTGAGAGGATCGAGAGCGTGCGATTTACAAGTGAGTTCAAAAGTTGGAAGTGACTCTGCAGGGCTTCGAGACTGCTCGCGTATTCCAGGCAGGCAGTTTTACTTGCGTATGAGTGAAAGAAGTGTTAGTAGTGCTTTTGAATACCGAAACATTGAAAAACAGCAATAGTTGTATTCAGTGAAACCAAGTCACTAAATTTAAGCATGCAAGTTTATAGAAAAGCCAACAAACCGGAGGGGCAACATTGTTAAAAGCGAAGGCATGCAACCATTAGCCAAGAGAAACTAAAAGCTAAACAATATAAACCCAACAGATATTGTAAAAGGCAGAAAGGGATTAATGAAGACCCAAGGGTTGTGAAATTTGCTATGCAGGTTTTGTTAAACATAACAGCTGATATAAACACACATTGCCAAAACCGAGAAAGGAACTGAAAAACACCCTTTCCTTGTCAGTATCTGGTTAGTTGTGCAGTGACGGAACAAACGTGTCAAAAAGGCTGCCCTTCTGAAAAAGTTTATTCAGAGGGCGAGGAGTAAAAGCACCAATGTGAATATGGTTTCCCTGAGAAGTTGCTAAATGTCTAATGCTGCAAAATAACGAACATTGTGAAGTTGTTATGAAGCGGTTATAAATTGAAAGTTACCACTAAAGCATGTTTTGTGAAACGCTGTTCAGGCAGGGCAGTATACCCGGATGGCAAACCATTGAAGAAATAGGCTTGATAGGGGAGTAGACCAGGTAGCAGTTAATGGAGTGCTGTAAAGTGGTCCTAACAAAATCAACTTATATTGGTTGTCGTGCTGAAGAAAGAACTGTATAAACCTGCTGTCGAGGACTTACATTTCTTCAGAAGTATTCAGTGTGGGTAAATCATCCTGACAAATACAATTATTGCTGCTCATGTGAAGAAGATCATTCTGAAGCTCATTCTTATTCCAAGAAAAGAAAGAACCTTTTGTTTTCTTTGGTAGATCGGTCAAGTGTTGGAACTTTCTGTTGTCAAGTGGATATTACAAATAATTGTGTTAAAACGTTGCTAAAAACCAGGATTTCCTTATTTCTTTTTGAACTGTGGAGCAGAATCCCACCTATGTCGAATTGGTTGGGACCATTGGTGAATCTATGTCACAGAAAGTATTGCATAGATTATAGGCCTCACCTAGATCGACAGGCTTATTGAACAATCCCTAAGTGGAAATCTTTAGTGGTGGAGACAGCAGGGAAATTAGTGGAATTATTACATCAGAAAGAATTAGTGCCACCCTAATGCATAACAAGGCGACACATTTTGCTTTGAAAATACTCCTAAAACTTTGCAATTTAATCTGGTGTGAAACGCAAGACAAGCAGAAATGTTGGATTTGTTGTGTTTGTACTTGAAAGGTAATTCTACAGGAATGGAGGGGGTGCCAAAGGATAACAATATGACAAACCCTGGCACTGGCAGAAGGAGAGAACCACGGGAAAGCGAGATACTGGTAACAATAACCAGAGGGAATCCAAAGTAGTAGAAGGGGTACAGGAGAAGGAAGAGAAGAAGGTACAAGAGACCAAGGATATGGACTCAATTTTGTCAGGAAAATCTTGTCTAAAGCAATGGAGGAAATCAAGGGAAAAATTGTGCCAATAAGTAGTGACAGCCCAAGCCATTACTATAAATTACAAATGAGGAGTCTATACAGGTAGCGATGAGACCAAAGAAAGAATGGAAAAAAAGCGGCCCAGCGTCTCAAACGGGCAAAAAATAAATCTAGTAATTTGACCACATGGCTATTGACCTGTGACCAAAAACAAAAACAAGGGGAAAAATGTGGGCATCAGGCTAAAACAAGTAAAAACACACCAATCCAAGGATAACAGTCAACAATCATAGACTTCATGGACACTTCGGTAGGCGGCATTTCGGTGATCGCTAAAACGGAAAAGGGGGGGAAAAAAATGGTACTAAAGATCAAGTGCCCATGCCCCCCACGTCTAAAAAGGAAGGAAAATCTCCTATGGCATTTACTGCTGTAAGAATGTTTGAAGAAAATAACCAACCATTTAACCGCCAATGTGTCCTACAATTATTTGGGAACATTCTGCCCTTTAGAGTATTACAGAGTGCATACTGACTATTTTTAGCAGCTAGATGGGTATGATACAGCTGTAACTAAGGTATATGTATGAACTTGGATGCGACGGGTCCGGTTAGACAGAATGCATCTCTCCTACTAAAATGGGGGTAGATTGACTATCAAAATGTTGTCAAGTGGTATTGTGTTGGTAAGAGAATTAATGGGCATGGAACAAGAGTTGGGCGAGAAGGATATCAGAAACATCAGGGCTCTGTGACAAGTGAGGTGAAACAGGAGGGTAACCCCATCATAAAAGAAAATCGGGAATGGCTTTATCAGCATGGTTCAGGAGCAGAGTTCCTAGAAATATTGTCACAGTAAAATCCTGGAACCCATGGACCGTAATTGGGATACCTATAAAGGGCTTAGTTGGGGCACCACACAAGCTTCAGCTGCTTTTCTGAAGCAATTGTAATTGTAGTTGTCATTTATATAGCGCCTTTTAACAGAATTATAGTTGTAATGCACCAGTGGTGGAAACACGCTTGGGGACCGAAGTCATGAGTGCTGGAGGTCACGGAGTAAGATGTGTGCATTTGGCCAAATAAGGCTTAAGAGGACTGATCAGGCTCTGGTAGAGAGCAACCCATAAGGTCAGGCACGTGGATGGGTGCTGAGGGGAGTCAGGTGGTGGCGTGAGTGCTAGAGACTCACTATGTGTTCAGCGTGCCCACATTTGTCATAGTTCTTTGCTGCATACAGGTGTTGAGGCGTAGTCTGGTGTAAGTAGGTGGAACAAGTGACCAGCACGACCAAATTTGTCATAGTGATTGCTGTATTCTGACATGTGCCGGTAGCCATGCCTGCAGACAGTGTCCACCAGGGTGGTACATTATACGAATCTAGCAGATTTGGTGGTGATATGTTGTATGTGCGCCCAAACAAGTGTCGATTCTTGCAGCTGGGATCAAACAGTAAGCAACAGCGACAGTCTATGCTTCAACAATTATTTTAAGTAGAGGAGAACAGTCTATGCTTACAGGATCTTCTAGGTGGATAGCATGGAGAATCTACACAGATATCGTACAGGAACTGAACCTTCCCAATTGTAAGGTTTACCAAGGGCAGCCCACCCTGTAGGTACATCCATGCGAGATACCTGCCCATCCCTCAAGTCTGTCGAGTGGGATTCTGGGCTAGTTCTCGATTGTCTCCCCATAGTAATGTACAAGAAACCCCCACATGGCCTTCTGGCAGGAGACATGGCCATGGCCATGGCACAATTCCTCCCATGACAATTCCCCTGCAGTACATTCTAATCTGTCAAAGTGCAATGGTGGTGATTCTATAACAACCACGGAGTACGATTTGCCTGTTTTCCCCATTCATGCCAGATTCAGTGACTAATCAATCCTGTGACATTTCATAGAGTGAAAAACGATATGAAGGCCTGTGTTCCAGTCGGTGGTGCTTGTCGGAACCACGGTCCAGACTGGTGTTTGATAGGGTTTGTGGTCCAGGCCGTCGTGAGAACGGCCAGCACCACTAGATGCTGTGAGGCTGGTGTCGCCATGTAAATGGCTGGCGCTGCCTGATGCTCAGTGTTCATCTGCTCAGATTGGGAATTGGAAGGTTAAGGACATTTTTCAGGATAATGCATCAATTAGCCAGGTTTTGAGGACTTTTTTTTGAAGTAAAGTTAGTTCTTGGTGCGGCAGATGTGCAGAGGAAGAGTATTCCAGATAGTGGGAGCTAGGATAGAGAAGGCCAAGCCGCCAAATCTGGTGGAGTGGTGAGGGAGAATTGCGAGGAAGAGAGCTGAACCCGATATGAGGTTTGAGGGTTGGCATTTTATTCTGTACTAACCCTGGTCCTGTGTTATGAAGGGCTTGCTGTGTGGTGCACATGGCTTTGAAGGTCGCTCTTAGGCTAATAGGGAGCCAGTGTAATACTCTGAGGGCGGAGGTGATATGTTCTCTGGGCGAGAGGGCAAGAAGCAGTCTGGCTGCTGAGTTTTGGATTTGTTAGAGTTTCCAGAGCTGGCGTGCTGCTACGCCGAGATAGAGGGAGTTGGCATAGTTTAGATGATGGCCAGTATTGCGGACGATAGGAGACATAGCGAAACCTACGCTTTGGGATGCGTAAGTGGAAGTGTCAGGTTCTGGATACATAGTTGATGTGTTTTGAGAGAGAAAGGTCTGCGTCCATGAAAAATATTTTTTTTACAGGAGGTGGACGCGGCAGGTGGGGCTCCCATGGTAAAGTTTGGGGAATCAGAGCAGTTTTGCAGCATATTAGGAGTTCTGGTTTGCCCGGTTTGAGGAGTAGGTAGGTTTGTGATTATCCATAGGTCCATATCCGAGGGCCAAGAGGTGAGGTCGGGAAGTGAGGAGGCTGGATTTGTGGGAATTTTGAAAATGATCTGGGCGTCTACGTAATTGTAGCAGGTAAGGTTGTGAGAGCGGATGACAGCCGGCAGTGGGCTTAGGTAGATGTTGAAGGAGGGGTGAAAAGGTGGCTCCTTGTGGGACCCTTTTTGTGACAGGGCAAGGGGCAGAGGAGAAAGGTAGAAGGAGAATTATTTGCGAGCGATTAGAAATAAATTAGATTATCTGATTAAAAGCAGAATGTTTGATGCCTGGGGTGAGGAGTCGGTGCCTGATTATCTTGTGGTCGATGCATCAAAGGCCACGGATAGAACCTTGGGGATTAGTGCAGCACACCCTTCTGAAATTGGCAGTTCTTTTCAGGTCATCCCAGATAGAGGCCATTGAGGATTGCGATTCACAGAGGGGTCAGAAGCCCGAGCCCCGATTGGGCTGGGTCGAGGAGTCTATTAGCTTCTGTGAAGAGGCCAAGTTGCTTCTATGCCGCGCAGTCCATTAGTTTAGCAATGAAGCGGATGTTGGAGATTGGGCAGTAGCTTGATGGGGAGGGTGGGTCGAGGCCGGGTTTGTCAGAGTAGCGGTTAGACATGAGTGGTTTTGAAGGCCTCTAGGAAGGTTCAGATGAGAGGGATGTATTGATGATGGTGCGGGCTACGCTGCCTGCACAGGTGGAGGTGAGGATCTTTTTTAGATGGGGGTTAAGGGAGCGGGAAAAGATCGCCAGGTGAGTCCAATGGGTCAGCTAAATGCTAGCAGATTGCAGAAATCGACCCAAGAAAGAGGTCTGAATGTATAGAACGTTGGTAGGGATGGTGAGAAAAAGATTGGGTTTGAGAGAGGGCAGGATGTGGATATGGGGAATCCGAGCTCACGTTTAGTTATGAACATTGTTGGACAGTTCATTGTAGAGAGCCCATGAGTTGGGGGGTGGGGGGTGGAGATTAGGCAACAAATAGGGAATTCCCTACATGGATTGTTCGAGATTCTGTTTCCATAGTGTTTTTTTTGGCTTTCTTGATTTCGTACAGGTATGCCCTGTTCAGTCTTGTGAAGACAGTTTTGTTTTATGGGTTAGGGTTCGTCGTCCAAGTTTGCTCTAGGCAACACTTGAGGGTTTTGAGGAAAGGGGTGTACCACTGTTGGTGTGGGCTTGATCCGTTGGGAGGAGCGACGGGTTGGTATGGGGGGGGGGGGGTTACAGCTTTGGAAAGCCATTGATCGAAGTTGTCAATGGAGGGGTGTCCTTCCTTGTGAGAGAGATCAACGAGTGTGAAGAAGGGAATTGGCCCGGTGTGGGTTGATATTATTCCAAAGGGAGGGTGGCCGAGGTGGTTCAGGAGATGTTTGCTGGAAGTGGTGTGGTGGGAGAGTGGTGTTGAAGTGAGAAGGGTATAGCGTGATGACCAGTCCAGATGAGGGGACAAGTGGGAAGGCTAGGCCTGATGTGCAGAATAGTGTGTCAAGGGTGTACCCTGCAATGTGGGTCAGGTGGGAAATCAGTTGTGTTAGTCCAAGAGCTTCCAGATTGTCAGTGAGGGAGCGGGTCATGGGGTTGGCAGAGACATCAAACCAGATGTTGAAATCGCCTAGCAAAGTGAGCGGGGGTGCTGTAGCAGGGTTGTTGAGTGGGAGTTGCAGAGAGTCAGTGAAAATTCGGTCATAGCCGCAAGGCCTATAGACGAGAGGAAAATTGAGTGACGGAAGGGCTGAGGTGGAACTTTATGAGAATAGATTTACGTTTAGTGCTGCAAGGAAGATTCTCTGTGGATATTAATGAAAGGCGTTTATGTATGGTTTGCTTGTTAGGTGCTTATAAAATAGGAACATACTGTTTCAAAGAGCACGCAGGGAGGTAGGGGGAGTGGGTAATACATTACAAAATACAATATACAATACAGAGGTGGAAGAGGGAAGGGGGGGCGAACCTACTATGCCTTGTGAGTATTCAGAATGTGCAAGTGCAAAAACGAAGGGGGAAGAGTGGGCAAGTGATGGGGAATTCGAGCCCGTGGGTGAGCCAAGGACAAAGTGCTAGGAATCAAGAGTGCTACATGGCCTGAGCCACAGGAGGTGCAAGTGCGAGTCTCCAGAGCGGAGGGTGTGCAGGTGCAAAGTGCTGTGGAAGACGGGAGCTGGTAAGAATTGGTGTTGGAGGTCAGGGCCCTGAAGATGCATAAAGGCCAAGGACTCCAATTCAGCAACTGTGGGATTAGCAGAGGAGAGAAGGCAAGGGAAGGAGAAAAAGAGGAACATTTTAAGGAGCTTCCAGAATTTGAGAAGATCCAGCTGAAGGTGCAGGGCAGGGGGAAGCCATTCCAAAGGAGGGAACCTGCAGAGGAAAGTGAGCGGCCCCCTGCCCTCTGATTAGCAAAGCGCTTTACACACAGAGTTGGTGCCAGAGGAGCGAAGTGGTCTGGTGGGAGAGTATTTGGTGAGATAAAGTTGAAGATAGTGTGGTCCCCAGGCCCAAACAGCCTTGTGGATGATGCAGAGGGATTTGAATTTGGCAATTCGCCAGAAACTGGGAGTTTGTGGAGAATGGCAAGATCCCCCACTCTGCTGGGCCTGTATGTACAAGCAGGGAGTAGCCAGATGGGAAGGCCTTGTGTGCAATGGGGTTGAAATTCTTGTCAACCAGGTTTCAGTGCAGAATAGGATGTCTCGGTTTTCAGTGACTATGAGGTCAAAAGGTGGTGTTTATTTTTGGCGACCAATCTGGTGTTGATGTGTACGCAGGATAGTTGAGAGAATTCTGGTGTATGGTCGGCTATGGGAGTGGCATGGGGTTGGGCGGGGCGGGGAGCAGAGATGTGGGAGTGCAAGGTGGGAAGTATAGAACGAAGGAGGTTTAGAGATGGGTTGGTCTGGGATCGGTATTTTGGAGGGGTCGAAGACCTCTACCATAATCAGAAAACCCTGAGAGGGTACATCCCTCACCACAGTGGCAGAGACCCCTACCACGAATGGGGAGGCTTGAGAGGGGACACACTTCACCAAAGTGGCAGAGATAAAACCACTGATCACCAGGGAAGGGTCAAGGACTCCTACCATAAGCAGAGGGGTCTGAGAGAGGAAACCCCCTGACCACAGTGGCAGAGAAGTCCACTAACAAGGGAAGGATTAGGCCACCAACCAACACAAGGGGAACCTAGGAGGGAACGTCCTTCATTTCAGTGGCAGAGATAAGAGAAGTATTATGAGAAATAGAGGAAGTCTTCCTCACCAGACTGGCAGGGACCAGTCCACCAGAAACCTGAAAGGAACTTGGCACTATGTGGAGACTTGGAGAAAGTCGCAGAATAAACCCCAGGACATTTGTGTGAAACAATACACCTAAGGATTGGATACCAGGGGAAGGGAGTCATTCTCCCTGGTGCTGTACTGAACTATATTGGAACGTGCCTACAGATACCAGGAGAAGGGAGTCATCCTCCTGGTAACAGTACTTGTTGGAATTGTAAGCCAGGGAAAGGAAGTCATTGCCCCCTTGGATATATTTTGGAAATTAACATTGCTTGAGACCATACCCGTACGCCAGGAGAAGGTAGTCCTCCTCCTGAAGAAGGAAATTTGTTCAGCAGCATTTTCTCTTTAGTTATAGCGTGGGGGATAGAAGTAGGTTGCAACACAGGATGGTGGACATTAATTTTGACATACAGTCTGACAGCCTGATTATTAGTTTTGAGGCAGGGAAACCCCCGAGAGGTAGGGATAACAAAGTATTTCTTTCTTTGCATCACTTTTATAAAATTTAAGGAAAAAACTCCCAGACTCTGCGCCATTAAGTATTTTTGTACTTTAATTAGTGGTCAGTCAAAGTAAGACGCCCTCTTCATGATTACACATGTTTTGGCTCGGCTGAGCCTTTCTCAAATCAGGGCAGATACACTTTAAGCAAAGTTACCATGTGACAATTAATCGGCTAAGTTATAAAAGGGTTTAATCCCATCGTCCGTGCAGCTTCTGTCTCTCGCGTCAGCTTTCCAGAATCGGCTTGTCACGTGGAAACTTTGCTTAAAGTGTTTCTGCCCTGATTTGAGAAAGGCTCAGCCGAGCCGCAACATGTGTAATCATGAAGAGGGCGTCTTACTTTGACTGACCACTAATTAAAGTACAAAAATACTTAATGGCGCAGAGTCTGGGAGTTTTTTCCCAAGCCCTAAGGAGAGCACAGCGAAACATTGTGTCATTTTTTTGGCAGGGAGGGAGTATGATTATTGCCAGAGCGACCCTTTACAGACCAAGGAACAGGGGCAGGGTTGCACTCCCAAATCTGAAGCACTACTACCAGGCCACCAAGCTGAGAGGGCTGCATAACTGTTAACCAGAACACACTTAAATGGTGGTACCATTTGGAGGAATAGGTCAACCACCAGTGCGTGGGGCAGGGCGGTCACTAGGAGGGGCTTATCCTCGTTTCCGTACCCAGCCACTCCGATACATGGTAATCCAGACTTCCTTCCGGCCTATGAAAGGGGGGGAAAGGGGGGTCCTGTGCAGTGTGGAGGACAGCAGGGGCGGGGTGAATTGTTGGTACACCTGTTTGATAATTGGGTAAAAGAAAGAGCGCTTCGGATACTGGCAGTTGCAGTACTGGACTCTGCAGCCATGTAATAGAGCGGCAGCCATTAGAGCTCTTACAGAGTTTGAAAGGGTGACTTTCTCCACGTCAGACTCAAGAAGACTGATATCACAGTTATATAAATATTGGGGGGCCCCGTGGAATGAGAATCTGCAGTGGAATAACATGCCTGGCACAGGGAACTGTGAGAGGAGATTCCAGAAGAGGGTTGGCGGGAGGAATGGAGGGATCTGAAGATGGACCCCACAGTGTGCAATATTCTGAAAGGGGGGTTAGATTCATAGCTCGTCACCCCAGAAAGGTTGAGGTGCATGGGACCCAGAGGAGGTGATGGTATATGCTGTTGCAGCTGTGGGGGCATAGCATGTATATTCACATCTGGTGGCACTGTCCCAAGCTAGTCCATTACTGGCCTGGTTTATTAGTTACGATCCATGGTATCACAGTATCCCTCTTGATGGACCAGATAGTTTGTCTCATGGGTATTTTCAGGGGCAGAGGGCTGTGGGGACCGCACCACAACAGTCCTCTCGTGCACACAACGCTATTAGCCACTAGGGTGGCCGTGGGTACCTATTGGAGGTGGATGGCTACCCAGTCAATGGATGATTGGTGAACTCTGACGTGGTCTCTGCTGCAGACTGAAAAAAATTGAACTGACATGCAGGATAGGGGCAGGAGTTATTCTTTTTTTTACTTGAGCTGTTTCCTGCCTTATGTGAAAAGGTACAATAAGGACTTCACATGCTATGTGAGGTCTCTCGGCCTTCTGGACTACCGCTGATGCCGCCATGGCCGTCACCTGTTCTAAACACCTCGCGCAGGGACTGTTTGAGGGGCTGCGTCCCCTCTGTAACTAACACCCGATTCTCTCCCCTATCCCCCGCCCCACCAATGGTTGCTGGTTGTTTCCTTGTCCTTTTTGGTGTCTTTCACTTGCCAACTTCTGATGCTTTACCGCCATGCAGTGTAATATTTTGTGTTTGATACTCGTAAAATTTCAATTAAGAAATTTGAATATAGTAACTGACTTAGCAGTCACTATTGGTCAGTTGGCTTCAAGCATGCCTTGTGGTGTGATCAGCAACCAATAGAATAATTTTATTGTCCATTAGGAAAGTTCTCTTTCAGCAACTTTCCCTCCATATTCTATGGACCCCCAAACATTTTGCTTTTGTCACCATGTCTTGACTTTTTACAGTGAAGTCTCCAATGGGCTTTTGCTCACATGTTATGAGGAAACTGTCTAGTCCTGCAGGATGTCAGTACTGGTAAGAAATGCTCTTACGGTAAGTAATGCATTGTCTTCTGATGTTTGTTAATCTGCTTAAAATCACATGCTGTGCATAGACTAGCGAGCAGTACCCGGAGTTGGAGGTGGGTTGTGAGAAGGAACAGTAGAGAAAAGATGTCTTAATACTGCTTGTCCCACCTGCAAATCAGATCTAGAGTGAGCATCTAGATAGTAGTGTTTTGTAAAGGTGTGTACAGAATCCAGGTTGCCGCTTTCCAAATGGACTCAAGGGGAACATTTGCAATGAATGCTATGGATGCCCCAGTGCCTTGAGTAGAGTGTGCTCTTGGCTTGAAGGGTAGTTCTCTCTTAGCAAGAGTGTAACAGAGTGATGCATTGAACAATCCATCTAGATATAGTGGACTTTGAGACTGCATATCCTGCTCTTCCTGCTGCCACCGAGACAAAGAACTGATTAGTCTTTCTCAATGGTCTAGTTCTTTCATTATAAAACATGACAGCTATGCGCACATCGAGTGTATGCAGGCTCTTTTCTCCCAAATTGGAAGGGTTTTGAAAGAACGTTGGTAGTTCTATTGACTGGTTGACATGGAATTTCTATATGAATTTGGGTGCAAACCTTGGGTGTGTGCGTATAACCACCTTATCTTTGTGAACTGTTACTAAGGGGTCTAGAACAGAAAGAGCCTGTAGTTCACTTACTCTCCTAATGGAGGTGATAGCTATTAGGAAAGCAGTCTTAAGGGTGAGGTCCTTAAGAGTTGCCTTGTGCATGGGTTCAAAGGTTGAGCCCATGAGCCTGGTAAGTACCACATTAAGGTCCCAGCCGGGAGCTGGGTTTGCTATCGGAGGGTGTATTCTCTTACCCCCTTCATGAAGGCTTTGATAACTGGGACTTTCCACCATGACACCTTAAGTTGAGAGGTGGTGTATGCAGAAAGTGCTGCTAGATGGACTTTAATAGAATTGAACACTAGACCCGACTCCAGTAAATAGGTCAGGTAAAGGACAATTTGTGTGGGAGAGCAGTGAACTGGGTTGATGCTCTTACCTCTACACCAGATGACCAATCTCTTCCACTTGCTAGAATAGCAGTGGCGAGTGTTGGGTTTTCTTGCTTCTCTGAGAATGTCCATGCATCTCTGTGGGAGCTGTAAATGGCCAAATTCTATGACCTCAGGAGCCAGGCTGCTAAGTTCATGTTCTGTGGGCATGGGTGTAGTTTCTTGCCCTTGTCCTGTGACAGCATGTTGTACGGGCAGGGCAGTTTCACCGGTGGGGACAGGGACATCTCCATCAGGTGCGCAAACCATGGTTGGCGGGCCCACATCGGGGCTATCAGTATCATGGTGACTGGTTCCTGGTATATCTTGTGCACTATCTTGTTCAGCAGAGGAGTCAGGGGGGGAGGGGGGGAGCGTAAACAAATTTCCCTGACCATGGTATCCAGAGACCGTTCCCCTTGGAGCGGTTCTGAGGGTATCTGGAGGCATAATCTGGGCATTGTGAGTTCTCCAGAGTTGCGAACAGGTCTAATTCTGGGAAGCCCCATTGTGTGAAGACGAAGACGATGTCTTCGTGTAACCGCCATTCGTACTCTGAGGGCAGAGGGAAGTCTCTGCTGAGTTTGTCTGCTAACAGATCGAGTTCCCCTGGTACATGTTGTGACAATAGGAACATGTGTCTGAGAGCCCACTTCCAGATGTTCTGGGACAGCTTGGACAGTACTGGAGAGTGAGTGCCCCCTTGCTTGTTGAGGTAGTACATGGCTGTGGTGCTGTCCGTGAGGACCATCACTGTTTTCCCTTGTAGGTGTTTTCCCTTGTAGGTGTGTCTGGAAGGCTTTCAGTGCCTTGAACACAGCAAGTAGCTCCAGCAAGTTTAAGTGATTGGAAGCTACGCTCGGAGTACAAACTCAGTGAGCAGTCTGATGGGATAGGTGAGCCCCCCCATCCTGTGAGGGATGCATCTGTGGTTAGAGTGGCTTCCACTGCTGGGGTGGCGAATGGTTTCCCTATTACCAGGTTTTCCTTCGACCATCACTGTAGCGAGAGAAGCAAGGCCTGCAAGACCACCACTAGATCGTCCCATTGTCCGCTGGCCTGACACCACTGGCTGTTGAGCCACTCTTGCATTGGGCGCAGGCGCGTGTGAGGTACCAAATAAATACATGACGCCATCATTCCTAGCAAGCGCATTGCTTTGCGTACCGTCACCTCTCGACCGGCCACATATTGAGGGATCTGAAACAGCATATTTTGGACCCTCTCGTTGGAGGGGAAGACGAGGCCGGCCTTTGTTCGAATTAGAGCCCCTTGGAATTGTCTGATTTGGCTGGGGCCTAAGCTGGACTTCTTCTCGTTGATGGAGAAGCCCAGTTGGAACAAACGGTCTACAGTCTTTTGGGTGTTTGAGAAGCATGTCTCGTAAGACTCCCCTGTTATGAGCCAATCGTCGAGGTAAGGGTATACCGGTATGGACAACCTGCGCAGGTGGGCCACTGCCACTGCCAGTACTTTCGTGAATACCCTCGCTGCAGACGCTATGCTGAAGGGTAGCACTCTGAACTGGTAGTGTTTGCCCTCTATCATGAACCTGAGGTATTTTCTGTGCGTTGGCAGCATCAAAATATGAAAGTATGCATCTTTCATGTCCAGTGTTGTCATGTAGTCCCCCTGAGATAGCAGGGGAATTACCTCCTGTAATGTTACCTTACAAAATTTTTGTGGTTTTACAAATTTGTTCGCTGGGCGCAGATCTAGTACAGGGCGCATGGTTGAGTCCTTTTTGGGTACAAGGAAGTACACTGAATAAATACCTTCCATTACCTGAGATAGGGGCACGACCTCTATTGCTCCTTTCTGTAGCAGCTGTTCTTCTTGCAGGAGGATGACGAGGTGTTCTGGTGACAGGTGTCGTCCCCTTGGAGGTCTTTAGGTGGGAGACCGATTGAACTCTATACAGTACCCGTGGGCTACGGTTGACAATACCCACCGGTCTGATGTTATTCCCTCCCATGCTGATAGGAACAATGTTATCCGGCCCCCAACCGGAGACGCATGGGAGGGGACCCGAACCTTCAGGTCATTTGGTGTTATTTGACGGGGTGCCTCTGAGGGAGGAGCCCTGGCCTCTGCCCTTGCCACAACGTTGTCCTCTTTGGTTATACTGGTTACTGGTTCCCCGATTAGAGGGCCAGTTGCCCGTAGTGTAATGCTGTTGCTGCTGCTGCTGTTGGCGTTGGCCACAAAAAAAAGCGCTGGTTGCCAAATCCCTGCCTGTTTGGAGGCTTTGAGATTTGGTCTAAGGTCTTTATGGTGTCGAATTCTTTCTTCGCATTTTCCAGTGCGTCGTCCACTGCCCTTCCAAAGAGATTTGACTCTTCTTTGGCTTATTAATGAGTGGCGCCTGCGTTTCTGCCTTGAAACCGGAATTGCAAAGCCAGACATGACGCTTCAGCAGAATTCCCTGCACCAAGTAACGGCCAGCAGGTTCTGCCGCATCAAGAGTGTTCTTAATGATGCTCTGGTTGAGCAGAGTTCCTTCTGTAACTGTAGCCAATAAGCGAGTTCTTAGAGGTTCAGGGGCTTCTTCGATGTCCTGCTTAAGCTTTCCCCATTGAGCATCAGCATAGCTTGCCAGCAATGTATTATTATTGGCAATCCTAGTTGAAAACGCTGCCGAGGCAGTAATTCTTTTGCCCAAGGCATAAAGCTTTTTCCCTTCTTTATCTGGGGGTGCCTCGCTGGTTGACAGTGGCACCCCAGCCCTCTTCCTGCCTTTGGGTGCGACAAAGACTGATATGCCTATGGAAATGTCTTCTCTGTGAAAAGCGCAGGGAGCTAAAGCATGGTTGAGACACTCCTGGGGGCCATGCACCCAAGAACATGTCAATTAGCTGTGTTTGTGGCGGTATAGGGACTCCCAGAAGCAAGCTACAACCATCAAATAATAACGTAGTCTTTGTAGTGTCTTGTCAAAATAAAAGGGCCTATACTAATAAACCTATTGCCAATCCCTACCCCTAAATACAAATAGTGTGGGAAATAATGTTACAAAAAAGAAAGGTGCTCACAAAATGATATGTCAGGATGTTCAGGCCGTTGGCCTACCTTCCCCACATTTTCAGCACGGGACAAGGCGGTACACTCAAGCTTAGCACAGTCTCTCGCTTCTCTAGCACAAGGACACAGTTCAAGACCTAAGCATCAGGGCCAGTCTTACTGTCGATACCATGCCTTCCTTAGAGCCCCAATGAGCCTTGTGAGTATGACATCGAGGTCCCAGCAGGGAGGAGGAGAAGGATGATTAGAGATTGGAGGGTACTGTTTTTTCGTGAAAACCTTAACTATGGGCACCCTCCACCACAAACATTTACTGTGAGACGTGGTGTAAGCAGAGGGAGTCACTAGTTGTACTTTACGAGAGTTGAAGACTAATCCTGAGTCAAGTAGGTAGAGGAGGTAGTTGACTATATTGGTTGATGAACAGTCGGTTGGATTGAGAGACCTTGTTCTGCACCACAACACAAAGCGTTTCCATTTGCTAAAATAGGAGTGTCGTGTGTTAAGGATTGTGTTCCTCCTTGAGTATATCCATGCACCTTTGGTCTAGGTTAAGGTGACCGAATTCTATGACCTCAGGAGCCAAGCTGCTTAGTTCAGCTTCTGAGGGCATGGGTGCAGCGTTGTTACACGATTCTGGGTCAACAGGTTGTTCGTGCAGGGTAGTTTCATGGGAGAACAGTGACATCATTTGAAGGTGTGAGAACCAGATCTGGCGTGCCCACATAGGAGCTATTAGTATCAATGTTACTTGTTCCTGGTGTAGCTTGAGGACTATTTTGTTGAGAAGAGGTGTCAAGAGGCAGGAACAAAGCGTATGCAAATCTCCCTGACCAGTTCATCAGAAGTGTGTTCCTCTTGGATCCCTTCTGGGGAAAGTTGGATGCGTCATCTTGGCATTGCGTGTTTTCCAGGGCCACGAAAAAGTCTATTTCTGGGAAACCCCAGCTTGAGGCAACATTGTCTAGCACGTCTGTGTGTAGTTGTCATTCGTGCTCCGAGAGAAGCATTGTACTTTTGCTTAGTATATCTGCCAGAGAAGGGAGTTCCCCTGGAACAGGTTTAGCCACCAAGAACATGTTGCGATGTAGTGCTCACAGCCATATGTCCTGGGCTAGTTTTGACAGCCCTGGAGAATGTGTTCCTCCCTGTTTGTTGATATAAAACATGGCCATGCTGCTGTCCGTGAAGACTAGGACTGTTTTGTGAGATAGCCAAGTCTTGAAGGTTTGAAGTGCCTTGAGAACTGCTAGAAGTTCCAGAAGATTGATGAGTTTCCAAGTCAGTGCCTGTGTCCACAGGCTGGGTGCGGTATGGTGAAGGAAGTGAGTGCCCCACCCAGTCAGAGTCTGTTGAGCGTGGCCTCGATCACCAGTGTGTGGAAAGGTAGTCTCTTTAGCAGATTGCCTCTGTTCCAAGCGACTGAAACAGATTGTGAAACCACCACTAGATCATATACAACCCGCTTGCCTGTGACCATTGTTTCGCTAGCCAATCTTGCATTGGACGCATGCGCAGCCTGGCATGAGGCACTAGGTAGATGCAGGAAGCCATCATTCCTAGCAGGCGCATTGCCTTTCGTACAGTCACCTGGCGATCAGCTACGTACTGAGGTGTTTGAAACAACATGTTTTGGACCCTCACTCACCTCAGAGGTGTAGCCTAGCCCGACATCAGTTTTGATTAGTGCCTCCAGAAATTGCTTTACTTGACTGGGCTCTAGACTGGACTTCTTGTTTATAGAGAAGCCCAATTGGAAAAGCAGATTGATTGTTTGCTGCATGTTTTGAAGGCACCTCTAGGGAGAATCCCTGGTAATTAGCCAGTCGTCTATGTAAGGGTACACTGGAATGGACTGTCTTTGCAAGTGTGCAGCCACCACTGCTAGGACCTTTGTGAATACCCTGGGGGCTGATGCAATGCCGAATGGTAGCACTTTGAATTGGTAGTGCTCGTCTCCCATTTTGAATCGGAGGTATTTTCTGTGCGCTGACAACATTGAAATATAAAAGTATGTATCTTTCATGTCCAATGTTGAGGTAATCCCCTATCTTTAATAGTGGGATGACTTCCTGCAACGTTGTCGTGCTGAATTTTTGAGGTTTGACATACGTGTTTGCAGGGCACAGGTCCAGCAGTGGGTGCATTGTTAGATCTTTCTTTGGACCAAGGAAGTACTTTAACAAATACCTTGATTTTGTTCCATGAAGGGCACCAGTTCGATTGCTCCTTTCTGTAACAGAAATTGGATCTCCTCCTTGAGGAAGGTCGAGGTGTGTGGAGGACATGCGTCCTACGCAGGGTTGATGGTGGCGGGGTGTTTCGAGGAACTCCACCGACTATTCTTTGGCCACTTTAGCTGTATCCAAGAACCAGCGGTCTGACCTTATACCCTCCCATTGTTGGGCGAAGAGCGTTATTCTACCCCGGACTGGGGATGCATGGGAGGGAACGTGGGCTAGCAAGTCATTTTGCGGCAGGGGCTGCTGCCCGTCTAGAGAATGCCGCCCTGCCTCGTCCTTTCCCTCGGCAAAACCCAAGCTGCTGGTATTGGTAGGACGTCTGAACGTGTGGACTATAGAAGGTGTGAGAAACCTGAAGCTGTCTCACCCACTAGTCCCCGGGCATCTGTCATCCAGGTGGCAAGGACACAGCCATCACTTTTGGATCCAGTTCCTGGGGGTGGACAAGTGCGGGAGGATCACTTGGGTGAGGAGTTTTCGGGGAGTGGGACACCGGATGTCGAGACGTGGTATCCCCTTCCCTTTAACACCTTTACCCCATTCTACCAGGAAGGATACGTAGGACCTCTAACCCCCGCTCTCTTACACTAACACTTTCACATGGACAACCCTCTCTGTGAGAAAACAGACTAACACCGGAGCAGTATACCCGACATGTCCCAATGCAATGGTCAGGCGAGGTCAGGCAATTACTGACCATCAATGGAAGGGTTTTAAGGGAGATTCTGTGATCTACAGACAGCCAATGAAGGTTGTGTCTTGTGTCAGATATGTGGAGTTTGCTTGAGATATTAAGAGCGGCTCTGATGGAATTGTTCTGTGTTACTTGTAACTTATTCATATTCTTTGGCTAGTCCCTAGATAAAGGGCATTGCAATAATCGATTTTTGTCATGACTAGGGTTCTAGCAAGGGTGGTACAGTAAGGAAGGGGCTAAATGTGGGAATTAGTTTGCATGTGTGAGCTGAAGCTGCTACCACAGCATTAGTTTGTCGAGTGAACGACAGTGTCATCAAGGTAGATACCCAATGTTTTAGTGTTGGATACCTTGATGGTGTTGCCATTGATAATGACGGATTTGAAGGTAGAGTCCAATTTGTTGAGTCTGTGTGAGCCAAGGATAAGTAACTCCGTTTTCTCGTCATTTAGACAAAGCCCATGATGCGCCATCCAGGCTTGAATGACAGAGTAGATTTCATTCAGGGCTTTTGTGTTCGTTGCATAGTCGCCAGTGACAGGAATGAGCATCTGGGTGTCGTCCGCATAGTATGTATACGTGACACTCAGATAGTCGAGAATGTCGAGGAGCGGCTTCATAAAAACACATCTAGCGTGGGGGAGACACACGACCCTTGCGGGACCGAGCAGAGGAAAGGTGAAGGTTCAGCAGAATCAGAGGGTGAGGAAAAACCTCCTAGTTCTGTTTGCCAGGAAGGATTTGATCCAAGATGTAGCTTCATCTGAAAAGTGAGCAGCTATTTTTAGGTGGTGGCAGAGCGTTTGGTGGTTGACCAAGTCAAAAGCTGCTGATGGATCAAGCAGAAGTAAGAGGGCTAATTTGCCCTTGTCTTTATGTCTTGGATTTGTGTTATTAGGTCAATCTATGCAGTTTCAGTGCCGTGTCTGGGTCAGAAGCCTGATTGCCTAAGGCCGATTCTAGGAAGTCCTGAATTTGAAGATAAACTGCACGGTCAAGAATTTTAAAAAGAAAGGGCACCGTTGTAATAGGGCTATAATTAGCCGGATTGCTAGGGTGCCATTTGCCAGTTTTTTTACCAGTCCCTGTGCAGTGCAAGAGTCCCCCGACGTCCTCCCTCTTGTCCCCACGACTGATGCTACGGAACAGTGAGATGTGTTCCTGGTAGTTCCTGCAGAGGTCTTCAGCTGCATCTTTTTCTTCATATTAAGGCACTGTGAAAACCTGACCGAGAGAATTTACCTCTCACTGAGAAAGTGATTGAAACTTTGGCAACTTGCATGCCTTGTTAGCTTGTGACCCAACATCTGAATCCTTCTTTTACGAACTACTTCTGAGAACTTTGGCCAAGACTTTTCCGTTTAACAACAGAACCGTTTTATCGTATACAAGACTTTAGCCCATTGACTTTGACCTAACCTATTGCATTGGAAGGCCATAGAATAGACTGGCACAGCAGTCACATCGAGAGAGCACTAAAGAGGAGATGAGGTTTGGCAGTGTTGGGAGGAAAAATGTCTTATTTTTCTGATGTTGATGAGATAGTCTGGCTGCAGTGGCAGATTTGGAGGTGAAGAGTGCGAAGTTGTGAGATGGTTGTTACTAGAAGCACAGCAGGGAACAGAGTCGGAGAAGAGAAGAGGGGGAGAGGAAGAGATGGACTGTTTGGATTGGAAGTAGAGCACTTCAGTCTTAGTGGCGTTACTATTTACTGTAGTTTGTCAGAGTCTGAGAGAAATCCATGTTCCTGTAAGGATAATGGGGTCCAGAGAGGAAGAATGGGAAAGAAGGTAGTCTGAGGTAAAGGAAGTCTTGTTAAAGACAGATTGTGCTTTCTAAAGAATAATATGAAAAGTGAGATGAGATGTAGAAGCATATTATGTTTGCGAAGTAGAGAGGTGCTTGGGGATACATTCAAGAAGTGTGAGGAAAGTTGGGATTGGAGGTTTTGTAATCGACAGATAGGTGAGCAAGAAGAGGGGTGCAGAAGAAAAGAGATATCTGTGATAGGAAGAGTTAAAGGAATGGTTCGGTAAACATTTTTTATTGCCCCTACGGCCATGTGTTTTTAAGCCCAAGTCGCTCGATTTTAGAAACATTTCCTATGGACCCTACCCGAGTTTTCGTCCATTTAACGCACGTGAAAACAGGCAGTAGGGCACCGGCATTTTGCAATAATCCTATCACTTGCCGCATCGCCCTGGCTGACCTGCTTTTGCGGCACTAAATCATATCCCCCGCCCCTGAGCCTGTCATCAGCAGACGAACACCGCCCATTTCACAACGCCAAAGCACGTCTCGTGTCAACATTCTCTGTGCTTCAGCTAATGACGTGGCGCCATGGAAATGGAAATGGCAGGTCGCCTCTTTCCTCAATAAGTATAAACAGACCATTTCACAACACAGCAGCAGATTTTCGATTCCATTCCTCTCTCTGTGTTACTTTGAGTATTCTGTGACTCGTTTCTGTGCTCTGGTCAGCTACCTTTGTTGCTTGTAGCCCGTGTGAACAGATACCAGTACCACCGCTATAAATTATTTTAATTTGTTTAACACACAATGGCTACAATGATGCCCTACATGTACGAGCCCGAGTATACCGAGGAGGAACTACTGGAAAGGGAAACACGCGAAAACGATGGGTCTTCGGACGGCAGTTGGGAGGACGATTCAACAGCTGAAGAGCCTGGACCTAGTCGCATGGACGGTGTTTCCACCTGGTGCACATGCAATCGGTGCGAGCGAATGCCAACAGAGGACGAGAACTGCTGCTGCTGTGAAAACTCTGGATGTGTTGTCTACATGCTGGAAGGCCAGCCACGACCGCAATGCATCACCGAGCTGCCAGACTTCAGGGCAGCCTGCCTCACACGGTCCGTGTTGAGGATAATGATGGTGCTTATGCACGAACTTCGCGCAACTGTTCGTCCTCGTAATCCGAGTAACGAGTAAGTATACTCTGCTTGTCATGCCACTCCTGTTTCATGGTCTTCTAAAGTCGTTCAATAGTGTGTAGTGTCTAGATAGCATTTGTCCGAGCAGAATGTCATTAGTTACACGAATTGTCATTGACAACAAACGTTTATTAAACTTATCTTGGTCATTTGAAAGCAGTTTGTTTCATTCCTTTTCACAGGTGGTACAGGCTGGTGGCCTATCGTTCCTTTACATGGTGGCTTCACGGGAGGCTTGGACACCGCGTTCGAAGAGTAATACCCGCCTGTGCCGCTCGTGCCATAAGAGAAACGTTCCCAAGTGACAGCGGTCATTACAGGGGATTTTCTCTCACTGTGCTGCAACCTGACCTGTACAATGTGTAAAGTTTTGTATTTTTGTGTCATCAAAATAAGATACAAAATAAAACAGCACATATATTTTAACAACGGTTGTTTCGATTTTTTAAATGATTCAAGTGTGTCTCCATACAAGGATGGACGTCAGACATCTGTGCTCTGAATGGGTGAAGGTCAGGTCGCTGTGAAGCAGGGTGGTCACTATCTAAGCTAACAATATATTCTCAATAATGCATGCATGTATAGAGGACACGTTTGTGGAGATGAACGAGCTATGTGCTTAGTTCAGGCTGGTTCACATGCAGGACAGTGATCGAAGAGGAAGAGTGATGCGTTACATTTATTAGCAGTTGCAAATACCTCTGGAGTTTTCCAGTCAGAGTGGGAACGAGGGTGGGGGCCATGTGCTGTGCGCAGTGAGGCCTGGTCACCAAGATGGATTGGAAAGGGGGTACAAAAATGGATGCCCCGTGTCCTGCTCAGTGGTCCCATCTACGCGAATGTCAACCAAAGTTATCACATAAGGGCAAGGGGCGAACTCACTACTGGAGGCACTTGGTCCGAGTTTCTACTGAGAAGTAAAGGATGAGAGGGGCCTGATGGCCCCTCGTCCCCACACACTTGCCGGCACGCCCCAGGCCCATCCATCCCACCCCCCTCTATCAAAGGCGGTTCGCACCCGGGGATGAGCGCTGGCATGGGGGGCTGTCACGGGCGCAAACGGCCAAGGTGTCAAACAGCATGTACACTTCAAAAGGTATCCCACGCCCAGGGGCCATCGCTCACATGGCCTCCTCAGACCCTGTGTCTCCAGGCAGGCCTCCCCTGAGGCAGGCCGCCCCCCTGCAAACCACACAATACCACAAGTTACACACGTCATTCATTCACAAACACACCCGTTTCTAATACTTTATAAACCACTTGATATGTCTCATGAGAACATTTTTGTGCTTTGCAAGTCAACTCCTGAACCTTCTACCCGAGAAGCACTGAGATCTATGCTAATCTGCTCGTCGTCGTGCTATCTGTGACCGCTTCGAGCAAACTCGTCAGTGTGCTACCTGTGGCCATCTACCTGTTCTCCTGCAACATACTGCGCGGCCTGCTGAATCCAACTGTTTGTTGGTCAAGGTAAGGCCATGTATCCTAGTCATATTTCTGTCATTTGTACATTTCTATCTATTTGTGATTACAGTACCCAATAGAGCTATGGTCATTGGTCTCATTGCTATTGACGTGAGTTTCAATTGTTATGCTATCAATAGATCCATTTATGTTCATCTGTGTCGATGGTCATCGAATTGCATCCTTCGGGGGTCCAGTCTATAATGTAAGCATGTTTCCTTTTCGTGCAAGACAGATCATCAAAGGGACGAGTCACATGTTCAGAGTTTAGTCACATAACTTAAAACATTTCTGTAACTTATGCAAATACTAAGCCGCACATGATGAACTGGTATAGTCCGGCGACCAAAACAAACCTTGCATTGAGCATGGTATGGTTCATTTACTTTGACATTTTTATTCATCAAGGTTTTATAATAATCTTGATATTTACTTTACAGAATTTTCAACAATGCCTGCCTGTTCGATTAGCGGTTGCCCTTCGAAGACCCATGCTAAATCGGAAGGCACTACAAAGCATGTATTCCCGAAAACTGTTGATCGAATAAGAGAATGGGTCAGACATTGCAGATATCCACTGGATGAGCTGGAAAGTAGAGTCCATCAAGTCTTAGAGGACAAGAGGGGTGATCCATACCGGATCTGGAGCCGGCACTTTTCGTCGAACATGTACGCCACATCTTGGGTAACAAAGAAGAATAAACGGCGAAAGACACGAAAATTGCTCGCAAACGCTATTCCAACTCTATTCATACACATTCCGCCACTGGTGAGTCAAGTGTCCGGATTTAGCTTTAGGCCTTGTGGTAGTGTGTAGGTAGCCAAATGGATTAATTGATATTTTAGGGGTTGTGTCCCTTGTAATACTCCCTTGTAATACTTTCGATATTGATATGAGTGTATAGCTTTTTGAATAATGACATTCATCAATAAATTTTTCGATTTTATAACCCCCCAAAGGAAATCTATTTATGGGCACAGGGAACTGTACTATATTGCGCATTTTCAATAGCATTATTCTCATGTATTCTGTCGGTTTACATGGCAATTTTTTAATATTTGCATTTCATCATAAAACCATAATTTACCTTTACAACTGCTTGACTATCCACTGAATCTGAAGCAAGAACATTCTACATCCGTGACGTGCCCGAAGTTATCAACAACTTCCAGCGCGTATCAAGTAATCATACTTGGCTATTCCGCTACAGACTTGTTTTATGCATGTCAAGTAATAGTTTTTATGTATCGTGTGATTATTTTACCAATTGTTTGGTTAGTGCTTTCCAATTGATATACACCTTAGTTGTCGTCCCGTGGTGTTTGTTTTCATTTATAATTAGTGTTATTCATACTAATGCAAGTACTGTCTTTCAGGGAGATGCTGATGCGTCCACCACATTGACAACAGCCCTAGATCTTCTTCAGCAGCACGAGGTATGGATACTGACAGCTCCATAGACCGTGATCATCAGGACTGGAACACTTGCCGTTTGATTGTTCTACACCATGTTTCATTCGTGGTTAGCCATTGATATGTACCTGTGCGGTCGACCCCAAGTGGGTGTTGTGTTTTCAATATTGTAATCCTTAGTAATGCAAATACTAGGTTTCAGGCAGTTGTTGAAGCGTCAACCCACGCACTTGATGCGGAGCCTGACATTCAAGTAATTCCAGGGGAAGCTGGACGATGCGGATACGAATCGGCGCAACAGCTTTCGTTTAAGTGCGCACCACATTTACAACATCCATAGATATTCTTCAGCAGCACGAGGTATGGATACTGACAGCTCCATCGAGCGTGATCATATAACGTGATTCCATTTGCTATACTTTCGTCCCTATTAATGCAAGTACTGTGTTTCAGGGAGACGATGGAGCTTCCACTACAATCACAAGATCCCATTTAGATGATGCAGATGTAAAGAAATCGGAGAAATAAGTCTATTAAATCTGATCATATTTAAATATCCCTGGATTCTTTTAGACAATGAAACATTTGTGGTAATCTCTTTATATGTACCTGTGCCGTCGACCCCAAGTGTGTGTTATGTTTACAATATTGAAAACCATACTAACGCAAGTACAGTGTTTCAGGGAGTTGCTGATGCCTCCTCTTCAATACAATCATTCGTGGCAGTCCATGCAGAGCCAGAGGTATGGATACTGACAGCTCCATCGAACTAGGTCATCAGAGCTTGAATACTTGTCGTTTGATTGTCCCACACAAGGTTTAAATCGTGTTTCGCTAGGGAGATGTAACCGTGTGTTCGTCCTCACGTGTTTTATGCTGACAATATTTTGATACACAGTAATGAAAATACTATGTTTCAGGGAGTCGATGGAGCCTCATTCCGTGCGGTCTATGCGGATACAGAAAATATAGTCGTTGCAGCGCCAAGAGGAAGGGGAGACATGCGGATACGAATCGGAGCAATAGCGCGCAGATGTTGAAGGTCGAGTCAAAAAAGTTGCAAAGAAAGAAACAAAAATAAGGTTAGTAACAAACAGTTCATAACTTTAGAATTTTTTTTGTGCTGGGGACTATTATGTTTTTTTTCCAGTCAATTGTACTATACTTTACCTTGTGTTTAAACTGAACATCCCTTTCCAAATCTATCCTCTAGTTACCCGTGGGTGTCCGAACTATACATACACAGACAGTGAAGCGAATAAGAGATGTTGCTTGCCAGACCATTTACACTATGGAGGAGCTATTAATTCAGACGCCGCGTGTTGAGACTAGAGATGCTCATATCCAATGGCCAGAACATGAAATTAATGTGTCCGAAGAATCCAGCAAAGTTGTAATGGACCATTGCTACAGTTCGACCGCACCACCACAACAGGATACTGGATGTATTGAAGATAGCTCTGAAGTAGTCGCAGATCAATTCACACAATCTACACCCACCAAAAAATTGCCACCAAAAAAGCTGTCTACATTGTTGTGTTCTCCCATCAATGTTGAAGTAGCAGATGTTGAAATGACAGAGAATGAACCAGCAGCAGCATTCACCGACGCATCAGAACTTGATAGCAGCGAGATTTTTCAAATGTGGTGATATGTCCTCAACGTCACAAGCCGAAACAACTTGGATGCCGGATGACAGTCTAATGAAAGAGGGCAAATACATAGTATTTGACAGTTGTTTGATGAATATTATAAGTATGCTGAAATGTGGGCATTCCGTTAGAGGGAAAGTATGTGGGAAGCCATTGATTCATGTCACTCGTCAAAAAAAAGGCAGTAACGTCAAAATAAATGCCGCCTGTAGATTAAATCATACGTTCTCATGGTCTGCACAACCGATGCTGGGGAAACTGCCAGCAGGCAATCTACTGTTTGCAGCTGCATCACTTTTTAGTGGGTCCAGTTTTAGAAAGTTAGAGTCTTTCTTTCAATTTGTGGGACTTCATTTAAAAAACGCAGTACTACAAATGCCAACATGATTATCTGTTTACGGCCATTAGTGATGCTTGGAAAATTGAACAATTGTCTCTAGCAAGTACATTCGAAGGAAAAAGATTCAGGCTAGCCAGCGATGGACAGTGCGACAGCCCTGGATTTTCTGCAAAGTACTGCACCTACCACTTTCAGGACATGGATAGTAAGAAAATTGTGAGTTTGGTGGTCATGCAGGTAACACAATGTACATCCTCAGTGGCCATGGAGAAACTAGGATTTATAAAATCAGTGGAATATCTACAATCAAGGGGAATGCACATCGACCTCACAGCCACGGACAGACACGTTTCAATTGCCAAGACAATGAGAGAGCAGTTCCCACATATTAAACATCAATTTGACGTATGGCATCTTGCTAAATCAATCAATAAGAAAATCTCGGCTGCAAGAAAAAAAAAAAAGGTTTGGAAAGTATTTCAGAGTGGTCCCAGTCTATCAGCAACCATCTTTGGTGGAGCTCCAAAACTTGTGAAGGGTCAGTGGAAATACTACTTGAAAAATGGCGGTCACTGATGCACCACTGTACCAACGTGCACCTCTGGTCGGAAAACCTACATTCCACCAATGTGAACATTGCCCTTTGTCCCCAGTGGCGGTACGGAAGAAGTGGTTGGTTCCATCTTCACCAACACACAAAGCCATTGAGAAGATTGTTTTCGATAAAACTCTATCAAGAGATTCGAGGGGACCGACAGAATTCTGTCACACAGGAGGTTTGGAGGTGTTCCACAATAAGTGCCTAAAGTACAGGCCAAAGCGCTTGCATTTCAGCGTACAGGGCATGAGACATAGGACTCTACTTACCGTCTTGGCCCATAACGAGAATCTCAGCCGTGAACAATCTAGCACTACGGGTAATGTAAGGATGCCTCGCTACACTAAGGCCTTTTCAAAAAGAAGTAAGCAATGGGTGATCAAACCAGTCTATGAGGAAATGGAGTTCGACTTTGTCAAAAGCCTTATTGTTGCTGTATTAGAGAAGCGCAGATATGGAATTTTGAACGTTTCTGTGCAGAGCACTGATCCATTGCCACCAAACATTGCCACTGTGCCATGTCCACCCAAAGGAGAGCTGGTTGTGAAGTACAAATCCCAGTTTAAATAATTGTAATACGATTGTCTTTCTGTAAATAAATGTTATTGTACATTGTACATACAAAGTATGCTAACCCTAACCCCTACCTTCACCATCCTGGGTGGCGAACAACCTGCGTGTCATCTTTGAATTCTCTCTCTATTCACCTCATATTGCTGACCTTGTCTATATGTGTATGTATATATTTTTGTTGATGTAACTAATTTTCGCAATCTCATGTAAATGCTGCGCACCGTTAACCGAGGGGAGGCTTGCATATTGCACATAATAAAACAAACAATAAATCTCACTTTCAACTCAACTCCTCAGGTACTTTATACTTTCCCTGACCTTCCCCAAAAAATTAAAAGTCTCAATAGTTATGGTTCTTTGGGGCTGCAAAGCAACAGACAACGAGGACAAAATTGGGGGCCTTGGAACGCGCCAAGCGAGCCGTTGCAGATTGGAGAGAAGCCAGTTCGCATTTGCACGTTGAGGCACAGTACATAGATGGATTCGAAACTTCAAGTTCTCACAGATGGCTTTACTACGGGATGTTGCAAAGAAAGAATGTATGCTCATTTCTAGTGAAGGTCAGCGGCTTTGATTTTCAGCTTGCGGCCTGAAGAGGCCCGCAACTCGCACTGGCAGTATAAGGTTCTATTGTTTTTTGACCTTGAGAGACAGGGACCATGTTTCATGTTAGTTCAGTATACAAAAATCATTGTCAAGAGCACAGTGGGATTTACGGACTGCATTACGCAGAGACACAATGGAAATTGCAAATATAATATAAGTAACTCTTTAGACGCTTTTATACCGGAATGAAGAATTAATGAATGGATGCATGAATAAATTAATGAATGAAGAGCTTGGAAAACGTTTGTGGGATCGTCCTTGTAACGGGCACATGGGCATGCAGTTCCACATTCCACATGCATGTAGACAGTCGTTTCTCATTGTATGCTAACCTCGATTTATTTCGTTACTTTTCGCATTGATTTTAGAGCCGAACATACTCCATTGCACTATCTTTGAAAGCAAATAGTTTCAGCTCGGCCGTAATAAATAAAATCAATAATATTAATAAAGATCGGCTGGCGAGACCAATTATAATTTTTATGTTTTCAAAACAGGTATATCCTTCCCTACTGCGACTGCCACCAGTTTCAGACCCCGGCAGACTGCTTCTTCAACCGCCAGCTGCAGCTTCTTGTCAACAACTGCACAATTTTGACAATCTTATGGGACGACTGCCAAGGGCCCATATGCCCTTACGCGGTACTAGCGGCTAGAAGCAACATATCATCCTTTACGCTGGCCTAGTGCCTACTTGATGGAACAGCCTTGCGGTTCACCGTACGACCAAAGTGCTTCTTTTAACGAAAACCAACACCCTGTGTACCATAAAGGAACAGCGCGTGACTCACAATAAAACGGAACAGTTTTTGCAGATAGAGATAAAAGAAAATAAATGGCATTCCGAGATAATATGGCAATTGCAGAATATTCTATAAACATTTAATGTCAAAAAAATTTACTTTACCAAATGTACTGTGTTGCTGATTTTAAAGTACAGTTTCATATTCCGAATTGTGGCGCGCTGTGTTGCGAGTTCATCTATGTTGGTTTCCGGGTTCTGTGTGAAGTCGCGTAGAAGACGACTGGGCGCGTTTGCCTACGCAGCACAGAAACGTCACGGAGAGAGGCGGGAATATGAATGTTTTGATAATGTCAGGCTCAGGGGTAGGGGATATGATTTAGTGCCGCAAAAGCAGGTCAGCCAGGGCGATGCGGCAAGTGATAGAATTATCACAAAATGGCGGCGCCCTACTGCCTGTTTTCGCGCGCGTTTAATGGACGAAAACTCGGGTAGGGTCCATAGGAAATCTTTCTAAAATCGAGCGACTTTGGCTTAAAAACACATGGCCGACCCTTAGGGGCAATAAAAAATATTTACCAAACCATTCCTTTAAAACGGTTTTGAGCAGAGGTGAATAAGGAAAGTAGAAGAGAAAGGTAGAACTAATGAGGAGCGTATGGTGAGGGCAGGGCTGAGCAAATACATATTTGGTACTCGCAAGCAAGAAGCTGAACGCAAAGCAATAGCTCAAAGGTGTATAGGCCAGAGGATGTCTTAGCTCCAGGTGACCCAACAAAGGGCAAACCGCAGAGTTTGCCCAAAGCAAAGAGTCAAGTAAAGTGGTGAGGGGCATCCAATGGTGGGATGGAGAGGCAGGACCACCAACCTGTGGCTACATAGCAGGCCTGAAGATTAGTCTTGTCCCAACCACCCTGTTAATTGCTTTATTGTGGTGCAAGTGGCTGAGGAGAGTGGGCTGGATGGAGGTTTTCGCTCTAGGATTAATATCAGAGGCCGGTGGGGGACTCGGGCTGCCTCTGCAAGCAGCCTCTGGCAGATGATATGAGTGGCTCTGGTGCTGTTGTGATGAGCCCCGTGTTGCTCTCAGCCCAGTTGAACCCTCAAAGAAGTGCTAGAGATGCACCATAATTTGTTGTCCGACTTTCCAGTTTGTCAAGACTGACCTTTTTGCCTAAAATCGATCATCTAAAGCAATCTGGGCAGGTCGGAAGAGTCCCTACTCAGTCTTGCTTTTTGTCACCTAATAGGCTTTTCTGCAGGGAGACTAGGGAGGCCACCATTGGAAGGAGCTTGTCAATGCAGGCACATCCTGCAACCACTTAATTATAACATTTTGCTTGAAATACTAGAAAGTGCCCACATGGGTGTATGTTTGCTTTCAACTAAAGCGTGCCCTTTCCTGATTTGTGCTACCCTTTAATCATTATATACAGATATGTAAACCATAACAAACAACTTTGCAACCCCTTATTGCCTTTCTGCAAATTGTCCATATAGAAATAGATAGACGAACACAGGCGGCACGCACAGAGACTGAGTCAACTACCCCAGACATTCCCACCAACACTCTCGCACACCCTCAATCAACGCCAGGTACCACACGGGTGTGGAATTATCGAGATATTGGCAATCACCCCACTACCTGAGAGGTTGTCATTGGCAGGTGCAATGGCCACAGGAGTATGAATGGAAGATAAGGGGAGCTATGAGAGAGCATGTTAGAGGCGGGGGCTAGAGGAGTAAGGAACCTGTATGCCAGTCAGACCCAGATCTGGACAGAGCCGCAACAAGGGAGACTATCCTGAATTGAAGCGTTCAGCTTTTTTAGAGACACAAACTAACCAACCCTACTAACAATTTCCCTTTCTGCATGCACCTCTCAAACTCCAAACCAAACACAACCAAAAGCTACAGCACAACAAACCGCACAAACCTCACTACATTACAACAACGAAACAAAAAACACACATAGCCTTGCACAACAGTACACGACGACTAAGGGCCGCAAACACCCCAGGCCCAGCCAACGGACCCACCGGGCTGAGGCCGCCAACAACACGTCACTGCTCTCTTCCACTTTCCCTGCTTCCTCCCACTAACTCAACCTCCCCTCCTCTTTCAGAGCCACCAGAGCGCCAAGGGACCACTCCGGTGGTGATAGTGCGTGGTACAAATGTCCTTTAACATTAACATCACTCACACCTGACTTCCATTAAGCTTCCCCACACGGATAAAAGACAGAGCACGAAAGCACACTGAGTGAGGCAAAGCACACAAAGGGACAGCAGTTTTGAAACGGCAGCTGAACGATGGAAGAAAGACGGCAAACCAAGAGGGGCTTGCAAAAGACCTTTCCGCCAAGAAACCGTTACTTCCATGGGCCCTCCAGATTAGACATTTTAAGGCCAGGAAACCAGTCTGAAGAATTTTGCATTGTGTTTCAGAGGTAGCCACTGTAAGGAACGCATGGTGGCAATAGTAAGACAGACACAAGTGACCAGTGTTCAAGGGTGTTTATTGAACTTTCATAAGGGGGCGATTAATGCTCATCTAAACCTAAATCTACAGATGAGAGCAAGCTACGACCATCAAATGATATACGATATATGGCATTTATAACGCTCCTATACACAAGTGTTTCAAGGCGCAACGAGGCACGGGAGGGGGAACAAAGGGAGGACAGACAATGATCATACTAGGCCAGGTGTCATTCAGATTGTGCAAGTGCATGGGATGGGGGAAGAGGGAAAAGTGCGGGGGAAGGAGGAAGGGACAGTGCAGTACATGGGAATAGAATAATAACAATAAGTGACGGCCAGCAGGTGACAAGTGCAAAGGTGAATGCAGACATCAGGTGTCAAGTGCTGGTAGTGGGACTCAAGGGATATAGAAACCGTCCCCAAGTGCGGGGGATGCAAAGCAGGCAGTGCATGTGTGTGTTACTGGTGGGGGAGGGACCTGGGCCCAGGATCAGAGGGTGGCCAGGTAACCATTGCAGATTCCGTAATCAGCCAGGTGGCCAGCCAGGAATGTCAAAAGAAGTGTTCCTTCTGCAATGACTCTTCCTGAGGGGTCTGCAGAGTCCAAGACATTCTTCAGGATGTTTTGGGAGACTTGTTTTCCCCTCGGTGGTGACTTTAAGAAGATGGGATCGCGCTGGTTCTGGTACTGAGTCCAAATGTGGTGAGACCTCATCCCATTGGGTGCTGCTGTAGCTGGCAAGCAAAGTGGTGTTTGCTATCCTGGTAAGACACGCAGTAGAGGTCGCGATAAGTTTTCCCAGTGTGTACCATTTTTTGCACACCTTGTTCGGGAGTGCCTCGGAGGTTGAGAGTGGGACACCACCAGGGGGTCCACTTTAACATGGCCCCTAATGTACAGGGGATCTGAAGGAGAGGGCCTGAAGGATTGCCCCACCCGTGGGTGGACCGCCCTAGTAAGGGATCGGGTAGACAGTGATGGAAACCCTCTTTTTAATGGACTCCAGAAGATGTATAGTTTGGCTAACAGGTTTCTGCTCGTTGAAAATATCCTCAACGAAGTCAGTCCCTGCGGGGCTGGATTCCTCAGTGTTTACGTCAAAGTGGTGAGCAGCTTTCTTCAGCAGCACATTGTAGAGAGGCTGGTCTGCACTGCGAAAAGAATGACTTCCCTCAACCACCGAAGGGTCAACAGGGTCCGGAGGGAAAGTGTTAGTTTGTTCTGGGGTGTGGGTCGTCTTAGCCCTGCAAGTAGGTATCACCATCCTGACCAGGGTCGTCTTGATCATTTACCAGATATCCTGGTCCACTTGTTTGGGGACTGTATGTCCCTATAAAGAGAACCTTGTGAGGGCTCCCTAGGTGTCAGGGCTGGTCCAGGAAGAGAAGGCGCCACTGGCACTGTAGGAGGCTGCTCAAAAGGCCTTGTATGAGTGGGTAGCTTGCTCATAAAGTTCAAAGAATGAGATTTTCCCCATGGTGTCCTCAAATTGTGACTTGGTCCAGGGTGTAGCAGACAGAATGGAGGTTGGTGCCACAGGGGTGACCTTTGGCGCAGGAGGTTCTCTGCCAGACAAGGGGCTCTGGGTATGCCCTTGGGGCTCTCCCTAGGGTGCTGCTTGTTGAGGGTGGAAGCTAGAGGTGAGGATTCTTCTTCATATTTTTCAGTAGTCGGAGGCGCCCGTTTACTGTGAGCAGGGGGCTCCTTATGGTGCTTTTCTGAGTGCAAGTGTGATTTGAGCTTTTTCGGCATCCCCACCTCAGTCGGCGAATGGTGTTTATGCGCACCTTTCGCCCGAGTTGTGTATGATCGCCATATGGTAAACGCTTAGGCGGAACAACAGTGGACGCGGTCGGCGTGATGTCGGTGGGCCAGGAGTAATCACCCACTGTGCGTGGATCTCTGTTCATTGAGTCTTATAGGGATGGCTTGGGGGAGTGTGCTTGTGGGAAGAGGTGTGCGCCGGTAGGTACAGTGGCGTCACCAGAGGCCTTCCTAATAGCAGCCGAGGCTGGGGACAGGCACGTGGTAACTAGTGAGCTCTGCCATAGTGTCCGAGTGTCTCGGCTGCCTCAGACTTCGTGAACTGAATCAAAGATCCCAGCGGCGGTCTCCGACTCTACCACATTTTGGTTCTCAGCTCCTTCAGGGTCTTCGGCCTAAAGAGCTTGCATGCAGCACAACAGGATTCGAGATTGTCACGTGTAAAGCAGTGGTTACAAACTGTCTACCCACAGGAATTTCCTGTTTCACTTAGGGCAAAATTTAAAGGGGGTGCGCTCCATAATGGGAGGCGGACAGAGAGGCAGCAAGACGAAGGTAGTAGGGTCAAGAAATGGCAGTATGCATTCTCTGAATAAGAAAGGATCAGTCCCCTAACTCTCCCTACTGGTTAGACCAAAGCCAGGTGTAGGTCAAGCCCATTGACGGAGCAGCAGTCTGGTTCGGAAGTCGGGATTAGCCATCGAGAAGCTCCTGATATCATCTGTCGGATGATTCCGTTGAACGTAAACAAGGGACATTTTTAGTAGAATTTGAACCCTCAAGTAGCACACAGCTACGGACTCCGCTAAGAACAACTTTCCACAATGGCAGTAAAAAATAATCCAGGGGACCTCGACGCGCGAGGGATCATGGGTGCAGGGTACGTCACACTACAGATAGCATTAGAGTCGCACTGTCCCTTTTCGAATTTCATGTGCAATACTCCTCGACTTCCATTAGATGTCGGCCTATGCAAACCGTGCGATTCTAAGCAGATCCACAAGCCTCAGAAAAACACACACACACAGGTCTACAAGCTTCCTGAGAACATCCAATGAGATGCAGGACAGCGAAGAGTATGTTCCTACTAGTTTGAGTGAGGGAAACACTGCTGTGCTTCCCCTGGTCAAAAGAGGGCAGAGATTCTCTTTTGGAGCACTAGCTAGCTATCGAGACAGTTTTTTCTGAAGTCGAACTAAGGGCTTAGTAAAACCATTCAACTGAGAGTACAAGACTCCACTCTTAGTATAAGGCTGTACCACCTGAGTTCATGGTAGCGTAGACAGAGCAGCCAGACTTCTATTAGGAGGGAGAAGGGGCTGTAGAATCCGTACAAAGAAATTGTATTATACAAATGGTCCAAAAAAACACGGTCACACTATGTATTGTAAAAATAAAGGGTTTATTTCATAAACAAGCAGACCAAGAGATTCTTGGGTAAGTAAGTACTATCATAAATTATATAAACACATTATAAAAGCACAACGCTATGCTTTAAACAGATCAAAGCACAGACCTTATTTAGAACACCTAACAGTATTTCAAAGGGGGGGGCGGGTAATACCTTCATATACACATTCAGTATAGGGCACACCTATTCTTGGGGAGTAAAACCATAAGTTACTTTCAGATTACTTTACAGTACTACAAGGGTAGTAGACCCTGTCAGTTATGCAGTGACACTCAAGGAAATCACAGTCAACCAACTTGCAAACTTTTCTGAATAGTGGAACACAGATTCACTGAACATTATATACCTCTACTACTTGTGTGATAACACAGTTATACTAGGTATAACCTTTTTCGTGTGATATACAATTACAGCTGCTTTTCAGCTCAGTGGAACACAGGCTAAGATAAGAAATAACTCTTTACACTAATTTTGTATGCACAAGGTAGACAAAAGTTAACCACGCCTAAAGGGAGACTTTTCAGAAATGGCACAGAGCTATTCTAGGGAGGTAAAACCTAAAAGGTGTAATATTGTATTACAGTTGCTTTTTAAGATCACAACAAATAACTTGTTTTAGGGTGGCACACAGCTAACACAAGGTAAGTAAAACCTATATACTTTTTAAAAGGGCTATCAGCAACCTTTGGCAGACTTATTCTGGACAGGCTAACAGCAAGTCAGGGGAAGCAAGACCAAATTGGGGACACTCCTACATTTATCCTAACAGGAATAGTAAAGTGAACCCAACAGCATTACTTTTGGGGAAGAGGCACAACCAATTCACCGGTGAGTAACAACCTTCTATATACTTTTCAGAATAGTGAAAAATACATTCAATATAAGTAAGATTGTATTTTGTAACTGTGCACTCCCAGAGTTACAGTTACCAATCAACTTCTTTTAGAGGTAGATAACTTTTGCACACTTGTTATCCTTTTCAAGGCACAAGCCTTTCCTTATCCAGTACTTCCCTTATTCTATAGCACATGTACACTCAGAGGCAGTAGAGGGACCCCAGTGATCTCGGTGCCAGCTGTAGGCAGGGTGAGACAGGGTTCAGTTGGAGGCAGAGACAGAGTTCCGGAGGATGACTGTTCAAACAAGTGAGTATTTCACTTTAAAGTTAGTTGAGGGTCCAGGGACTTCAGAGAAGACACCCTAGGAGGATTCCGCAGTTAGCCTGGGTGAACTGGATGAGTGGCATCCCATTCACAGAACAAAGCTATACAGAAGTCACAAAGGCTTAAGGTAGCTATAATACCCCAGCCAACACAGTACCTCAGCACAGAAGAAGGGTTGCAGCACGAAGACTTCAGGCTGTGCAGCCAAAAACCTGGTCGATGGATTCCTTTGTCAAGAAGATGGACAGGACAGGACTATGGAAGAATGTTTGCAGCAGGGATCACTGGAGAAGGCTCCAGGCAAGAATGTCCTCGCAGCTGAATGCAGCTCTGTAGATTTGGTGCCTTTTCAGAAGCACAGATGAAGACCGAATACCGCCAGCCGGATTCTCATTGTTTGCAAGGTCCAACACTCTGATAAAGGTGCTTTTCTGACCAGAATCGTGCCTCTGGAGATCCAGCAGGAGGATGCCCACGAAGTTTGTGAGATTCGGAATTCGGGAGACCATGCACCGCACAATGGATTGAGGTCCCAGGCTATTGCAGTCCTGCAAGGGCGCAGCATGGGATGGCTCAAAATGCAGGTCTTCTTGAGTCTAATGGGTCTCACTAGGCTCTGGGTTGTGGCCGTCATTTTCGGAGTCCCCAGGTTGATTGGAAGGAAGGGCTACAGCAGGCTCTCTGGTCGCTGGAAATCGTCATCTTCCTCTTCGGATTTGGTTCCAGTGGTTGACTACCTCTTCAGCTTCCAGGATCAGACTTTTATACAGAAACCCAGCCAATCAAACAACCATGCAACATTTAAACTTGGGTGTGAGGTGGGGGGGTTTGGGGGAGACGAGTTTGGCAGTCCTTTCAGGACAGCCAGCTTTCCAGTTTGAACTTGATTCTTGGAGTGAGGCTGGAATACAAATGGCTGCAGAGTTTTGGACTATTCCCTTGCTTCCTGCCTTCACAGACACTCTGGAGCCTGGGCAGGGAATCCGCAGGATTCCTGCTGAAGATAAAGTCAACACAAAGGCGTTTCCCACCCTGGATGTCAAGGCAAGGCACAAGAAAGGACAAGGAACGCTGAAATGACAAAAAAGAAGTGGCCATTTTGGTAAAATGAGTACTCATGGGTGCCTTTACTGGGGCTGTGCAAACAGCCCGTGGTAAAGGTGCACGAAATTAATAAAAAGGTTCACTGCCATCAGCCATTAAAAAGTTAGTTTGTCCTTGTAACATACATTTTATATTTAAAATTAGAAAGAGGATACTCCGTAGCTCCCCAGCACTCCACATATGGTGGGGGTGCTAATCTCACCTAATAAAATGTAAAATGGATCCAAACATCCTTTCTACCCTTGCGAACTGTAGTTCTCACAAGGTTAGCCAAAGAAAGTTAAGAGGGGAGCCCCAAGGGCAACCCAGCAACAATAGGCACGTATTGCCAAAAAGTTGTCAAAGAGGATAACCTTTAAAAGACACTATGGGGAGTCTTAAAAATGACACATAAAAAGAGTAAAATATTGATGTGGAAAAAGGTTCCCACTCACTGGGGTATAGGGAAAAATAATCTACCAGTCCAGCAAAATGTTCTGGGGTGGACACAAGTCAGGAAGATGCATCATTGATTTGAAAATCTTACCCAACTCTAGCAACAGCAGTAGCATCCGCTAGCAGCTTTCAGCACTGCTACTGTGGCCTCTTTTGCTTCAGACCCGAGGTTGCAGTGGTCGACTGAAGAATGGCTTGAAAATGTACCTACATGTATAAAATACTGGGCTGGCGGTGACCCCAGACCACCAACTAGGGACCGCACACCATTCAAACCGAGGAGTTGTGCAATCCTGAAAAACTACCTCAGAGGCCCACATGATGTCACTCGAGACACGTTTGTGGATTATAATGTGTGCACCCTAAACCAGACCCCAAGATTCAAGCACTGAGCTGCCACTCCAGGCTCTGGACAGAGGGTGAGAAAAGGTATATAAAATAGAGTGCATTAGAGCTACCCCAAAAAGGGTCAAAAGAAAGTATTCCCCACCCCCTTATCCGGTCAGCCTTTGGAACAGAAGGGTACTGTCCCAAAAATCATTAAAAAAGGACAAATGAGAAAAAGGCATTTCACTTGCCAAAAGGGGGTCCAGATCAAACTGTGTCGGAGGATCTCAGAATGAGGCTGAAAAAAGCAATAAAGCAAAATCTTCCTTAACATTACAAATATGTGATTGCATGAGATTCTCATCTATTCCATACATTTCATTTGAGAATGATCTTCCATTAGAATTCTGAATATTCATAAATAATTACATCTTCACAAGAAAGGTGAACTTACCTGTACAGTACATTAACTCATTTAAAGTAATTGTATTCAACTTGCGCTCAATGAACTGCCACATTCTTATTACAGAAAAACATCCATCAAGGCCCCACGGTTTAACAAAAGCCCTGTAGTATCATCCAAAGCCACAATATCAAGGTAATTAAGTAGTCTACAGGTAAGCTGCCCTATTACTGCTTGGCACAGAGCAGAGAAGCAACAAGTGGAGGAGATAATCTCCCATTTGGAACTTTAAAAAACAATGGAGGGAAAAATACACTCAAATGAAAGCCTTATCTTGAGCCCTTGGTATACCACACAACAGTCTACCAATGTCATAAACCTCCAGTTTTTTGCCATATACTCCACTTACCTGCCAGCTCGGTGAATGTAGGAAGCCACAGACTGAGGGAAATCAAAATTGATCACCGTTGAGACGTTCTGGAAATCAATCCCTCGTGACACCCCATACTCCTTATCACCACCCCTGGAAACATTCAGGAGAGACTGAATCAGAGCAGGTGGAAACGTGAAATTGAAACAGACCAGCGGAAAAAAGGAAAGCGTATGTGTTGCACAATGCAGAGTAAGAATCACAAGGAATGAGGCAGGTCAGAAAATGCCCAGAGCTGAAATAAGCATCATATGAAACCGCATTAAAATAAAACGTCCCACTTTAGAATAATGCACTCACCAAATCTGAAATGTAGCATTTCAAAAAACATGGGGCTCTCACTTTCCAAGAGACCCTTTGGAGAATTGTTGCCTGCCATCCATTAACTAAAACCTGTCAAGACTGAGCAGGCCAAGTATTTCCCTCAGCAAAAATATAATGATCGTTTCATGCCCACCCACTCTTCTGTTGAAGCATGGCCACCAATTGAATGCCACAGGCTATAATGTTGAGTCCAGCAGAGTAGAAATGGGCAGACTGAATGGAACGGATAGTACATAGTCAATCTGCACGTTTCTAACAAAGGTAGCCTTTGAGGGTTGAAGGCAGGAAAATGGGTAAATGCAACCAAAACCTATGTACACTAAGAAGTATATGAATCACCCAAACAGTTTCTAAATTACACGCTTGATTGGAAGACCTGGCACACAGCAAAGCCTCATGTAAAGTTGCTAGAATTTACATACCCATCTCCTTTTCCAGATTTTTTCTTCCTTTTCTTTCCACCCTCCTGCTTGTTCTGCCCAGTTGGCTCTGCCAAGACATGCTCATCTGTCGCGATGATGTAATCATAAATGCCCTGGTTGAACTGGCTGATAATGTGACACCTTAAACAAAATGTTAAGAGGAAAACTGTAAGACTGTATTAAAACAGAGGACAGTATATTCATGCTGGATACTTTACCGAGACATTGTGTACCAACAAAATTTAAGGTCAAGTGATACGGCTAATTATTTTTCTCATTTTGTGGGCATTCGAGAAAGATCTTTGCACACTGTCTTCAACTATAAATAATCTTGGTGTACAGCTCACTTTTAAGGGGATTTTCTCTAGGCAATGTTTCCAAGGGCCAAGTGGATGCATGGGCTAGTGTGTCAAAGTGGCCAACTCCTAACACTGAGGTGTGCAGCGTGGTTACAAAAAAAGTTTTAAATAAAACATTTTTTTTAAAAAATGGTAAACACTTCCTAAGATGCACAATGAAATATAGTCCATACAATATATTGTTAGAAAAATATCTTAATGTAGAGAAAGCAAAGGGAAAATCACTACAGTTACAGGTAAGCAAAGAAACTTTTACGAAATAATGTTTTTTGTAACTTTTTAGATTGGGTGGAAAAACTTAGTTCAAGTGAAACTAAGGGGACTAGACCATGCAGGAAAATGTGTTGGGAAAGGATTTATCTTTTGTCACAAAGGTACCATACAAAGGCTTAATGAAGGCACAAAATGTGCATCAATCTACCAAGCAACTACAGTTTTATAGAGCAAAAAAGCAAGAAGGGGACAGGAAGATGGGGAAGAAGGATGGGGAGAAAAGTGGAACACCACAGAGCATTAACCTACAGCCCAATAAAGAAACAACCAGAATCTAAAAGCCACTACCCCCACCTTCCCCATAAAATTCCTAATAGAAATCAAGACAAACCAGCCTACCTAAGAAAACACACTACCTACAGAAGCTAACCAGAGAGCTTAAGACACTTCCTCAATGGCATTTCAAGCAAAGTCTTTCCAGGAGTGCATGTTGCTGAATGGTGGACCCAATTTCACCCTATGGAGGAAAGGGTGTCAGAGGGCGGGGAAAGGAACAGTTAGGTTTAATTAGCCCCCCACTCCCCTGACTGATTTTCCCAAGTCTCACTGTGGTTAATGCTTGAGGGTCACTGGGGACACGATCCTCCATCCTTTGTTCGGGTAAGGGGTGGCAACGGGTTGCAGGTTCGAGCGCGTCTTCCAGTCGGGTCCAACTGCAAGATGTAATACCAAAACGTCGAATATTGCAGACTGTTGCATTGCATGACCCTTTATTACACTTTACAGGATGGATGAAGATGAGTTCCAGAGTGTCGCAACTTGTAGGCAGCAACAGGTGACCTTCCATGCGCAGTCACTGAAGTAGCTCCAGCTCCGCTTCCTTTGAAGCTAGGATTCTGACATTTTGGGAGAAGGTGACTGATGGCAAAAGCTGGCAACCACCAGCTTTCTGTGGCTTAACACAACAGCAGAGGTTGCAGCGAGGTAGCCCACGAGTCAATTGGTCAGTCCACCGGGCTGTCCAGGGACTCTCCCGAAATCCTGCGACGTTGAGACTAGTAGATCCACTAATCCAAGCCCTGAAGCACCAACGAGGTTCTTCCGAGATCAAGCAGAAGTGCAGGTCTTTGCGGTCCATTTATTTCAGGGGATGCTGCTCCGCTGCAGAGGTCATCCTTGGGTCAACGGGCTGCTGTATAGGTTCAATATACATTAACCGACATGTGCTTCCCAGGTGATTCACCCTCCAACTGGGAGCATGCCTGTCTCCTAAAACCATCAGGTTATACACTCATGTTGACTCCTCCTTTAACTCATCCCTACAGGGGCCCCACACTGCAAGCCAACTTTGCAGTTGAGGTTGCTCATGGGGATTGTTCGGACAGTTTTTCTAAAGTCCACCCTAAGGAACTTTATAAAACTCTACCTTGGGCAATATAGAAACTCAACTCTTGGAATAAGGCTGAACAACCTGATATTCTGGTATCAATGACAGAGCAGCCAGGCTAAGCTTAGGAGGGAGAAGGCTGTAGATCAGTACAAAGAACTTGGAGCATACATATGGTCCAAAGAAGCACCGATACATTAATGGATTGTAAAACAATGTTTTTTTACATATAGGCATGGTATCAAGAGAGAGACGGAATCAAAAGCATTTGTTTTAAAACCTTTACTTAGTAAGGTTCCTTGGTTGGTGTAATGCCTAACTGACCCTAACTCTAAAGGGATAGTTCCCTTAACTGATGTTTCTAATGGCCGTTGTTGTCTAATAGGCTAAAATAAAAGTCTGCTTGCGTCTAAAACTATGCTTGCCCTCATTTACAAAAAAAATTGATAGCAAGTCTTTTGTAAAGGAAATGAGTGGTTCAACAAAAAATGGGAAACCAAAGTTGGTTTCAGGTGGTCTTCTCAACAGGTGCAATTTGGTCAATGTCACAAAAATGAGTTCTATCAAAAGGGCAGTTCGTGAGACCTTATCCACAGGCCCTTACACTGATTTCAAATACCTTCAGTGTCTGAGTTCTGTGGGGTTCCCTTCCCCAAGATACAACTTATTCAAGTTTCAAACGCCACAAAAGAAATACTCTTGAAGCCCCTCGGGGTTCCCTTCCCAACGCTTCAATCCTTTCAACACTACAAAAGAAAACCAATAAGTCTACAACTTGGCTGGGCCTCTTAGGGTTCCCTTTCCCAAGCTCCGCCCCCTTGCAGCTTTCAACACAAAACAAAATATATCTGAGTTCCTTTTTGATTTCACAGGCCGTACTTCCCCAAGCCTAGGCCCCTCTAGTTCCAAACACAAGTGTACCTGGTCAGGATGTGCCTTTTCCTTGTATATAGTTTTTCTTACATACAATCCTCTCATGGGGTAGAATCAGAGACTTTTGAAAACGCCAGGCTCTTTGCTTTTCCTCAGCGCGGCCACTCTGATCCATTGCCCCTCTGTTTCTTACTCTTGCTTTCCTTTGCACTTTTTATCTTTAAGTGATTCCTGCACCATTTTCATATATTCCTTTCACTTTGTTGTGAACACTTGCACTATCCTTTATTCCTTTTCTCTGTTGTGCCTCTTGCATCAGTGATCGAAGTGAGCGGGAACGGTCGGGAGCGGTGTTCCACTACTTTTACCCATTTATCATTCCTCTACTTTTTATGACCATATGAGAATGCATTACTTACCGTAAAAGCATTTCTGATGATTGTATCTGCTTAGATTCACATGCTGTGCATAGGTCCGACATCCAGTGGTCACTGCGGAGTATTGCATCTTGTTTTTCGTAGTCGAAAAGGGGACGTCGACAAGGCGTGTCTGAAACACTATCCCTATAGTGACGTGCGTTGTACCCACAATCCCTCACGCGTCGAGGTCCCTCTGTTTGTATTTTTTCTGCCCTGAGGGAGCCTTCTAGACGTGAGTGAGTACAGAAAAGAGAGATATATAAAGGAAGTCTATGTTCCTTCCATCCGAGCGGGGAGGAAGGGCGGGCGCATGTGAATCTAAGCAGATACAATCATCAGAAATGCTTTTACGGTAAGTAATGCATTCTCTTCTGATGTTTGTTAATCTGCTTAGAATCACATGCTGTGCATAGACTAGCGAGCAGTACCCGGAGTTGGCGGTGGGTTATGAGAAGGAACAGTAGAGAAAAGGTGTCGTAATACTGCCTGTCCCACCTGGGAGTCAGATCTAGAGTGTGTATCTAGACAGTAGTGTTTTGTAAAGGTGTGCACAGAACTCCAGGTAGCCGCTTTGCAGATGGACTCAAGGGGAACATTTGCAATGAATGCTATGGATGCCCCCGTGCCTCGAGTAGAGTGTGCTCTTGGCCTAAAGGGCAGTTCTCTCTTAGCAAGAGTATAGCAGAGAGTGATGCATTGAACAATCCATCTAGAAATAGTGGATTTTGAAACTGCATCTCCTTCTCTTCCTGCTGCCACCGAGACGAAGAACTGATTAGTCTTCCTCAGTGGTCTGGTTCTTTCCATGTAGAACATGACCGCTCTGCGTACATCTAGTGTTTGCAGAGTCCTTTCTCCCAAATTGGAAGGATTTTGAAAGAACGTTGGTAGTTCTATAGATTGGTTTACGTGGAATTTAGAAATAAATTTCGGAGCAAACCTAGGGTGAGTGCGTAGAACCACTTTATCTTTGTGAACTGTAACGAAGGGGTCTAGAATAGAAAGAGCCTGAAGTTCACTTACTCTCCTGATGGAGGTGATAGCTATTAAAAAAGCAGTCTTAAGCGTGAGGTGTTTAAGAGATGCTTTGTGCATGGGTTCGAATGGAGAGCCCATGAGTCTGGTTAGTACCACATTAAGGTCCCATCCGGGAGCTGGGTCAGCTATCGGGGGGTGTATTCTCTTGACTCCCTCCATGAAGGCCTTTATAACAGGGATCCTCCACCACGACACTTTGAGTTGGGAAGTGGTGTATGCAGAAAGTGCAGCTAGGTGGACTTTAATGGAGTTAAACACTAGACCTGAATCCAATAGGTGGGTCAGGTATAGGACCACATGTGTGGGAGAGCAGTCAATAGGGTTGATGCTTTTACTCCTGCACCAGATGACAAATCTTTTCCACTTGCTAGAATAGCAGTGGCGAGTGTTCGGTTTCCGGGCTTCCCTGAGGATGTCCATGCATCTTTGCGGGAGTTGTAGATGTCCGAACTCTATGATCTCAGGAGCCAAGCTGCTAAGTTCATGTTCTGGGGGCATGGATGCAGAGTCCTGCCTTTGTCCTGAGACAGCATGTTGTACGGGCAGGGGAGTTTTACTGGGGGGGATAGAGACATCTCCATCAAGTGAGCGAACCATGGTTGTCGTGCCCACATTGGGGCCACTAGTATCATGGTCACTTGTTCCTGGTGCATCTTGTGCACCACTTTGTTGAGAAGGGGAGTCGGGGGAAAAGCGTAAACAAATTTCCCTGACCATTGCATCGACAGACCGTTCCCCTTGGATTGGTTCTGGGGGTACCTGGAGGCGTAACTTAGGCATTGTGAGTTTTCCAGGGTTGCGAACAGGTCTATTTCTGGGAATCCCCATTGTGTGAAGACGTCGAAGACGATGTCTTCGTGCAGGCGCCATTCGTACTCTTTGGGCAGGGGGAAATCTCTGCTGAGACTGTCTGCTAGCAGATTGAGTTCCCCGGGTACATGTAGTGATAGTAGGAACATGTCCTGTTTGAGAGCCCACTTCCATATATTCTGGGCCAGCTTGGACAGGCCTGGAGAGTGGGTGCCCCCTTGCTTGTTGATGTAGTACATGGCTGTGGTGCTGTCTGTAAGGACCATTACTGTTTTGCCTTGTAGGTGTTCCTGGAAGGCTTTTAGCGCCTTGAACACAGCTAGTAGCTCCAGTAGATTTATGTGTTTGGATGCTACGTTCGGAGTCCACACTCCGTGAGCAGTCTGATGGGATAGGTGCGCCCCCCATCCTGTGAGGGATGCGTCTGTGGTTAGAGTGGCTTCCGCCGCGGGTGTGGCAAAGGGTTTCCCTTTTTCCATGTTTTCCTTTGTCCACCACCGTAGCGAGAGAACTAAGGCCTGCGAGACCACAACTAGATCCTCCCATAGTCCGCTGGCCTGACACCACTGGCTGTTGAGCCACTCTTGCATTGGGCGCATGCGCAGGCGCGCGTGAGGTACCAAATAAATACACGACGCCATCATTCCTAGCAAGCGCATTGCTTTGCGTACCGTCACCTCTCGACCGGTTACATATTGAGGGATTTGAAACAGCATGTTTTGGACCCTCTCTCTGGAGGGGAAGACGAGGCCGTCCTTTGTTTGAATTAGAGCCCCTAGGAATTGCTTGATTTGACTGGGGTCTAAACTGGACTTCTTTTCGTTGATAGAGAAGCCCAACTGAAACAAAAGGTCTACTGTCTTTTGGGTATTGGAGAAGCATGTTTCGTAGGAATCCCCTGTTATGAGCCAGTCGTCGAGGTAAGGGTAAACTGGGATGGACAACCTGCGCAGGTGGGCCGCTGCCACTGCCAGCACCTTCGTGAATACCCTTGGTGCTGATGCTATGCCAAAGGGTAGCACTTTGAACTGGTAGTGTTTGCCCTCTATCATGAACCTGAGGTATTTTCTGTGCGCTGGCAACATTGAAATATGAAAGTAAGCATCTTTCATGTCCAATGTTGTCATGTAATCTCCCTGAGAAAGCAGTGGGATTACTTCCTGTAAGGTTACCATACGAAACTTTTGGGGTTTGATAAACTTGTTCGCTGGGTGCAGATCTAATACAGGGCGCATGGTTAGATCCTTTTTGGGTACAAGGAAGTACACTGAATAAATACCTTCCGTTACCTGAGATAGAGGCACGACCTCTATGGCTCCTTTTTCCAGTAGTTGTTGTACTTCTTGGAGAAGGATGGCAAGATGTTCCGGTGTCATGCGACGTCCCCTCGGGGGTTTGTAGGATGGGGAACTGTTGAATTCGATACAGTATCCGTGGGCTACGGTGGACAGTACCCAGCGGTCTGACGTTATCTCCTCCCATGCAGGAAGAAAGGATGTTATCCGGCCCCCGACCGGTGTTGCATGGGAGGGGACGCGAATCTTCGCGTCACTTGGAGTTGTTGGGGGCTTGGGAGCCTCTGGGGGTGGATCCCCGACCCCTCCCTTTGCCCCGGCGTTGGCCTCTTTGGCTGTACTGCCCACTATTGGTTTGGTAATTGGTGGCAGGGTATTGCTGATGTTGATTTTGTTGTTGGTGTTGGCGTTGGCCACGGAAAAAGCGTTTGTTGCCATAGCCGCGCCTGGTAGTGGGCTTAGAGATCTGGTCGAGAGTCTTGATAGTGTCGAACTCTTTTTTAGCCATCTCTAGGGCTTCATCTACCGCTTTTCCGAAGAGGTTAGCGTCCTCGACAGGTTTATTTATCAAAGACGCCTGTGTCTCTGGTTTAAAGCCTGAGTTGCGCAGCCATACATGGCGCTTTAGGAGTATTCCTTGTACCAAGGAACGTCCTGCTGTTTCTGCCGCGTCCAGAGAGTTTTTAACAATGCTCTGGTTCACTTGGGTTCCTTCGCCAATAGTTGACAGTAGGCGCGTACGTAAAGGCTCCGGTGCTTCCTCGGCGTCTTTTCGCAGTTTGGCCCACTGCGCGTCTGCGTAGCTTGCAAGCAAGGAATTGTTGTTGGCAATTCTTGCTGAGAAGGCAGCCGAGGAAGTAACTCTTTTTGCAAGGGCATATAGCCTCTTGCCCTCCTTGTCAGGGGGTGCCTCACTGGTGGAAAGTGGTACCCCTGCCCTCTTTCTAGTATTAGAAACCACTAGGGAATCCGGAATGGAATGTCCCCTAATGTAGAGGGGGTCTGAGGGTGAAGGAGTGAAAAGTTTTTCAATCCGTGGATTGACCCCTCTGATCATAGCGGGAGTGGACAGCGAAGGTATGATCCTTCTCTTCACTGAAGCGAGGAGTGGAATGGTCTGGCTGACCGGGGGTTTTTCTTTAATCACTCTTTCTACAAAGTCCAATTCTGGAGAGAGTTCCCCGGTGTCGAGTTCGAAATGCGCTGCTGCTCTGCGCAAGAGTGCATTGAACGTGGGCTGATCGTCAATTGGAGACGTGTTCCTAACTGGAGAATTGTCCGGAGGAGTTAGGTTTAGGACATCAGTGTCGGAATACACTGATGGTGATTGCCAGGGGTGTGAAGGTCCCTCTTCTGGGTTAACCCCGAAGCCTTCTTCTTCTATAATGTCTGTTCTGTCTTCCAGACATTCCTCCTGGTTCTGTTCTTCATTGTCCATGAAGTCATCTTCTTCCCCGAAGTATTGTTCCTCCCCAGTGAGGTCATATACATCTTGGAAGTCTGAGGCTGTGTCCTGCTGGGGATCGACTAGCCTCGGATTTTTGGCCCTGGGGTCCTCCTGAGGTCCTTCTCTGGTCCTCTTGTGAGTTTGAGAGGCCTGGGTGCTCATGAACCTTTCCATCCTCTCCATACAGAGGTGGAGTCTTTCCATTGTTTCATGGGGTACCCCAGAGCGGTCTGGCGGGGGAAACATAGGGTTATCTAACTCGAAATGGCTCGACCTCTCCCAAAGCGTCGAGGAAAGTGTCCCGTCGCCCTCCGAAAAACCTTCAGGTGTGTCGGGAGACTCCCTGACTGAAGGGGGTAGTCCCTGCTTCCCTTCGGGCTTTTTCGGCGTATCCTTTAACTTATGCGTAACGCTCGACGTAGTCTTCGGCGTACGCTTTTGGGCGTCGGCTACAGCGATCCTTGCTAAGCTATCGGCGACTCGCTTGTCGGCGACTCGTTTGTCGGCGGAAGCTTGAGTTTTCGACGCTATGGGTATCGAACGCTCTACGGCGGTCTGCGCTTTCTGTTGATGCGCACCGGCCGATGGTTTGGTGGCAGCGCCCTTGTTTGCCGAAAGCCCAGTCGCAGGTCGCGGCTGCGGTTGCGAGAGGGGCTTCGAACCCGAACGGTCCGAGGAGGCCGCCGGTGGAACCTGCGTCTCCTTGGGCGCCGAAGGTCTTTTCGACTTCGTCGAAGAAGAGTCGTGGGTTGTGTGTTTATGTGGATCTTTGTGTGCGTCTGTGTCGCCGGGGTGTTCATCCCCATAAGCAGGGCGTGAGCCGAGCCCGTCGGGGCCGGGGACAGACGACGAAGCGCGTAAGCGCTCCTTAGAGGGGGTTTCGACTTCCGTAGCGGAGGTCGTGTTATCGCGTTCCTCGTCACTGTCGGTGGTAGCAGCGGCGGGTGAACCTTCGGCCTTTGACATCGCGTAGGCCGCCCACCTTTTAACCCTTCGGTCTTTTAGAGTTTTAGGCTTAAGAAGCCGACAAGCCGCGCACCCTTCCTCCCTGTGATCGAGGGGCAAGCAGCGGTTACACCGTGAGTGCTTGTCCTTCCAAGTGAATTTGCCTTTACAAAGTGGGCAAAACCTAAACGGTGTCCTCTCCATAGCCGAGGCAATAAATCGCGATAAACACCCCAAGGGAAAGGAAGGGGAAAGGGAAAGGCATTCTCAGAAAAGACCCAGAGATGTCCCACGACCCCACTCTCCCTACTGTATATGGCCTGCGAGGCCAGGCCACGTGTTCGGCAGCGCCGAAAGATTTCTTCCGCTCGACCCTCCGTCGAAGATTCTTTTCGGCGGAGAACAGCTTACAACTGCGTCGAGGGAGGGATTATTAATATTAGAGAAAAAACGACCAAAGGTCGAGGAGTTGCAATGTCTCTCGAGGAGCTCCGCGTGAAGGCGACCAGAAGCTGGGCGGAAAAAAACAATCTGAGGGACCTCGACGCGTGAGGGATTGTGGGTACAACGCACGTCACTATAGGGATAGTGTTTCAGACACGCCTTGTCGACGTCCCCTTTTCGACTACGAAAAACAAGATGCAATACTCCGCAGTGACCACTGGATGTCGGACCTATGCACAGCATGTGATTCTAAGCAGATTAACAAACATCAGAAACACCATTATATATAGAGGATTTTGTCCATTCATGCCCCTGTGCAAGTGTAAAGTTGTAATAGGAGTCTCAGTTACTAATCACTTAGACTATTGCAATGCCCCGGCTGCAACACCTTATCACATGTGGCACTATGCTTGCCTTCCATCTTCCCTGCTGAGGCCACAGTTCCACTACTTTGTTTGGTACACTTCAACCACTGTCTTGCATGCTTATTTCACTCTTCTGTGCACCCCTGCACTGTTTTCCTTCTTTCTGGTTCATTTGCACCCTTTATAACAGTTAAATCTCCATCAGATTAATGCTTGTTCATAAGAAAAGCACCTTAGTGCATCACTTTTTCTCTCTTCCTTTCATTTAGAATTCACCTCTAACATTTTTCACAGGCTTCTGGCCCACTTTTCACTCGTATCACTTCATTGTCCAACTTCATTCCAGCTGTTATTTCACACATGTGCATCTCCCTGGCTTCGCGCTCTCACTGTTACTTGCATCTTTCCATTGTTGAAGTCTTCCCTTAACCTTCAATCGAACATTTACACAAACGAGGTCCTCTTTCTAGTGTTACTTTGCATCGCGCTCTTCACAAGCCGACTCTGCAATGCTCTCAGACTCACTGGGCTGACTTCTGCGCTTCAACTCTACGACTCTTCGTTCCGAGGTCAGGGTCTCCCCGCCAGCCCCTTTACACTGCTGGGCTGTCTCACCATCCCAGGTGAATGAGCATTCACCTTCACAGGTTCTGTAGGGGACCAGAACGCCACTCGGCTCCCATACATGGACTCTTCTTGGCTCCCTGGCTCTGTGGAGACACGACTCCCTCGCCACGACTTTGCTCTTTCAAACTACAGCTTCACAGCATCTCGGCATCCCGGTCTCTGGCATCTCGGCTTTCCTCCCAACTCGCCCATCCATATGTGCAAGACCATACCTTTTATAGTGAAATAAACAGTCAAGTGGAGTCAGGTGTGAATGGTCACTATTTGTGGGACAACGCGAGTTCTTTCTAGGGTAGGTTACCCTTATTTTACCCATGTTATTCCTTTGATAATCTTTACTGATCTTAGATGAATCCTCCTCGTCCCAGTATTTGTTGGAAATGGGGAAGGGAAGATGGAATGGATTTGTAAATACCCCATGGAAGCTGAGGGAGAGAGTTTTAAAGTAAAATGAGATCGGAAATTAGATTGTCGTTTAAGTCTATTTACTACAATGCAATTACGATATCGACAACAGAGATAGGAACATCTTCTAGCCTTGTTTCTACTTAATGAGATAGTTTCCCCTTGTGGCAAAGTATTCCATCTCTCGGATGTTTTATTATACAGGCATGGGTCTCGATTGTATTCCCTGTGTTCTAGAGGTGTAACGGATGAATGGATATTAATATCACAGTCCTGTCTCTGTTGTGCTTGATCCTTCTTCTCACCCAATCAAAAGTACTTCACTCTTTTCCTCCTCTTCCTTTGACGATAATTGGTCTTGAAGAAGGAAAGACTGTTAGGGTCAGGGGTTGTAAACCGGTTTGTTCTCCCTAGCCTTCCAGGATACTGTATCTTCCCTTTTGTGAGGAAAGATTGAGGGGTAGGATGGGGCTTGCGTGACAATATTCCATGAACAACAATGGTGGGTAGGATGAATTAGGGCAAAGAACAGGGGGATACCAAGTCGCGCCTTCGGACACCCTCCTCACAGTCCCCGAAGACCCCATGCCCAGATGATCCTTCCTCGCTGGTCCGCCCCCAGGGTTGGGATACAAGAACGATGGCCCTTCCCTGGACACCTGATCAAAGGATTACCAGGGACTACTGTTGAGAACACCCTCAGGATTCACACAATAGGTAAAGAGAATTCAAGTCAAACAATTATAAAAAGCAATACTTGTGGTAAGTAAACCAAGGAAAAAACTTTATTTCGAATAGCAGTGTTAGGGGAGGTTTACTAAAGACTACTTGCGGTAAGACGTCATAAAACTATCCCAATGGTATACAGGTCCCCAGCTCTTAGTATCAGTCTGTACTACTCATGGAACCTTGGTAGAGTGGCAGAGCAGTCAGGCGTATCATAAGAGGAAGATGTGAGCTGTAGTTAAGTACACTGAACCCAGGTAAGTAAAGCAGATCAAATAAACACTTACACCAATAAATGTATATCGAAATGACAATGCATTGCTTACCGTAAAATCATTTCTGATGGTTGTATCTGCTTAGATTCACATACTGTGCATAGTCCGACATCCAGTGGTCACTGCGGAGTATTGCATTTTGTTTTTCATAGTCGAAAAGGGGACATCGACAAGGCGTGTCTGTAACACTATCCCTATAGTGACGTGCAGTGTACCCACAATCCCCCACGTGTCGAGTTCCCTCCGTTTGCATTTTTTCTGCCCGGAGGGAGCCTATTAGACATGAGTGAATACAGTAAAGAGATATAGAATAAAGTCTATGTTCCTTCCATCCGAGCGGGGAGGAAGGATGGGCGCATGTGAATCCAAGCAGATACAACCATCAGAAATACTTTTACGGTAAGTAATGCATCGTCTTCTGATGTTTGTTAATTTGCTTAGAATCACATTCTGTGCATAGACTAGCAAGCAGTACCCGGAGTTGGAGGTGGGTTGTGAGAAGGAACAGTAGAGAAAAGAGGTCTTAATACTGCTTGTCCCACCTGGGAATCAAATCTAGAGTGGGCATCTAGACAGTAGTGTTTTGTAAAGGTGTGAACAGAACTCCAGGTTGCCGCTTTGCAAATGGACTCAAGAGGGACATTTGCAATGAAAGCTATGGAAGCCCCGGTGCCTCGAGTGGAGTGTGCTCTTGGCTTGAAGGGTAGTTCTCTCTTAGCAAGAGAGAAACAGAGGGTGATGCATTATACGATCCATCTAGATATAGTGGATTTCGAAACTGCATCTCCTTCTCTTCCTGCTGCCACCGAGACAAAGAACTGATTAATCTTTCTCAGTGGTCTAGTTCTTTCCATATAAAACATCACTGCTCTGCGAACATCCAGTGTATGCAGGCTCTTCTCACTTAAGTTTGAAGGATTTTGAAAGAAAGTTGGTAGTTCTATTGACTGGTTGACATGGAATTTAGAGATACATTTTGGTGCAAACCTAGGATGTGTGCGCAGAACCCCCTTATCCTTGTGAACTGTAACAAAGGGGTCTAGTACAGAGAGCGCTTGTAGTTCACTTACTCTCCTAATGGAGGTGATAGCTATTAGAATAGCAGTCTTAAGAGTGAGGTCTTAAAGTGTTGCTTTGTGCATGGGTTCAAAGGGAAACCCCATGAGCCTGGTTAGTACCACATTTAGGTCCCATCCGGGAGCGGGGTTAGCTATGGGAGGGTGGATCCTCTTCACTCCTTCCATGAAGGCTTTAATAACTGGGACTTTCCACATGACACTAAGTTGGGAAGTGGTGTATGCGGAAAGTGCAGCTAAATGGACTTTAATAGAGTTAAACACCAAGCCTGAGTCTAGTAGGTGAGTCAGGTACAGAACAATTTGTGTGGGAGGGCAGTCAACTGGGTTGATGCTCCTTCCCCTACACCAGATGACAAATCTTTTCCATTTGCTAGCATAACAGTGACGAGTGTTAGGCTTTCTAGCCTCCCTGAGAATGTCCATGCATCTCTGCGGGAGTTGTAAATGTCCAAATTCTATGATCTCAGGAGCCAGGCTGCTAAGTTCATGGTCTGAGGGCATGGATGTAGTGTCCTGCCCTTGTCCTGTGACAGCATGTTGTACGGGCAGGGAAGTTTCACTGGAGGAGATAGGGACATCTCCATCAAGTGAGCGAACCCAAGGTTGTCTGGCCCACATAGGGGCCACCAGTATCATGGTAACTGGTTCCTGGTGCATCTTGTGAACTATCTTGTTGAGAAAGGGAGTCGGGGGGGGGGGGGGTGTGGGGGGGAGCGTAAACAAATTTCCCTGACCATGGTATCCAGAGACCGTTCCCCTTGGAGCGGTTCTGTGGGTATCTGGAGGCGTAATCTAGGCATTGCGAGTTCTCCAGAGTTGCGAACAGATCTATTTCTGGGAATCCCCATTGTGTGAAGACGTCGAAGACTGTCTTCGTGTAATCGCCATTCGTACTCTGAGGGCAGAGGGAAGTCTCTGCTGAGTTCGTCTGCTAGCAGATTGAGTTCCCCTGGTACATGTTGTGACAGTAGGAACATGTGTTTGAGAGCCCACTTCCAGATGTTCTGGGACAGCTTGGACAGTCCTGGAGAGTGAGTGCCCCCCCCCTGCTTGTTGAGGTAGTACATGGCTGTGGTGCTGTTCCGTGAGGACCATCACCGTCTTCCCCTGTAGGTGTGCCTGGAAGGCTTTCAGTGCCTTGAGCACAGCTAGTAGCTCCAGTAAGTTTATGTGCTTGGATGCTACGCTCGGAGTCCAGACTCCGTGAGCAGTCCGATGGGATAGGTGAGCCCCCCCATCCTGTGAGGGATGCGTCTGTGGTTAGAGTGGCTTCCACTGCGGGGGTGGCGAATGGTTTCCCTATTACCAGGTTTTCCTTCGACCACCACCGTAACAAGAGAACCAAGGTCTGCGAGACCACCACTAGATCGTCACATTGTCCGCTGGCCTGACACCACTGGCTGTTGAGCCACTCTTGCATTGGGCGCAGGCGCATGTGAGGTACCAAATAAATACATGACGCCATCATTCCAAGTAAGCGCATTGCTTTGCGTACCGTCACTCTCGACTGGCCACATATTAAGGGATTTGAAACAGCATGTTTTGGACCCTCTCGTTGGAGGGGAAGACGAGGCCGTCCTTTATCTGAATTAGAGCCCCTAGGAATTGTTTGATCTGGCTGGGGTCTAAGCTGGAATTCTTCTCGTTGATGGAGAAGCCCAGTTGGAACAAACGGTCTACAGTCTTTTGGGTATTTGGGAAGCATGTTTCATAAGAAACCCCTGTTATGAGCCAATCGTCGAGGTAAAGGTATACTGGGATGGACAACCTGCGCAGGTGGGACGCTGCCACTGCCAGTACCTTCGTGAATACCCTCGGTGCAGACGCTATGACGAAGGGAAGCACTCTGAACTGGTAGTGTTTGCCCTCTATCATGAACCTGAGGAATTTCCTGTGCGCTGGCAACATTAAAATATGAAAGTATGCATCTTTCATGTCCAGTGTTGTCATGTAATCTCCCTGTGAAAGCAGGGGGATTACTTCCTGTAGAGTCACCATACGAAACTTTTGAGGTTTGACAAATTTGTTCGCTGGGCGCAAATCTAGTACAGGGCGCATGGTTAAGTCCTTTTTAGGTACAAGGAAGTACACTGAATAAATACCTTCAGTTACCTGGGATAGAGGCACTACCTCTATAGCTCCTTTTTCTAGTAGTTGGTCCACTTCTTGAAGAAGGATGGCAAGGTGTTCTGGCGACATGCGTCGTCCCCTTGGGGGTCTTTACGTAGGGGAACTCTTGAATTCTATACAGTAGCCGCAGGCTATGGTTGATAGTACCCAGCGGGCTGATGTTATACCCTCCCATGCTGGAAGAAAGGATGTTAACTGGCCCCCGACCGGCTAAGCATGGGAGGGGACCCGAATCTTTGAGTCATTTGGTGTTGGTGGCTTGCGAACCTCTAGGGGTGGGACCCCGACCTCTTCCCTTGCCACAACGTTGTCCTCTTTGGTTAGATTGTCCACTGGTGCCTTGGCTAGAGGACCAGTTACCTGCAGAGTATTGCTGCTGTTGTTGCTGCTGGCGTTGGCCTCGAAAAAACCTTTGTTGCCATAACCACGTTTGTTGGGAGGCCTTGAAATTTGATCTAGTGTCTTGATTGTGTCAAATTCCTTCTTTGCGGTCTCTAGTGCCTCATCCACCGCCTTACCAAAGAGGTTTGCATCTTCTATAGGTTTGTGAATAAGAGATGCTTGTGTTTCAGGCTTAAAGTCTGAATTACGTAGCCATACATGGCGTTTGAGTAGGATTCCTTGGATTAGGGAACGCCCGGCCGTCTCTGCAGCATCGAGAGTATTTTTAATGATGCTTTGGTTGACTACGGTCCCTTCAGTCACCGTGGCTAGAAGGCGAATATGTAGGGGTTCCGGTACGTCCTCAATGTCCTTACGTAGTTTGCTCCATTGTGCATCTGCGTAACTTGCCAGCAAAGAGTAGTTGTTGGCAATGCTTGCGGAAAAGGCAGCTGAGGCTGTAAGATCATGCATTACTTACCGTAAAAGCATTTCTGATGGTTGTATCTGCTTAGATTTACATGCTGTGCATAGTCCGACATCCAGTGGTCACTGCAGAGTATTGCATTTTGTTTTTCGTACTCGAAAAAGGGACGTCGACAAGGCGTGTCTGTAAGACTATCCCTATAGTGACGTGCAGTGTACCCACAACCCCTCACACGTCGAGGTCCCTCTGTTTGTATTTTTGCTGCCCTGAGGGAGCCTTCTATACGTGAGTGAGTACAGAAAAGAGAGATATAGAAATATGTCTATGTACCTTCCATCCGAGTGGGGAGGAAGGGTGGGCACATGTGAATCTAAGCAGATACAACCATCAGAAATGCTATTACGGTAAGTAATGCATTGTCTTCTGATGTTTGTTAATCTGCTTAGAATCACATGCTGTGCATAGACTAGCGAGCAGTACCCGGAATTGGCGGTGGGTTATGAGAAGGAACAGTAGAGAAAAGATGTCTTAATACTGCTTGTCCCACCTGCGAATCAGATCTAGAGTGATCATCTAGCCAGTAGTGTTTTGTAAAGGTGTGTACAGAACTCCAGGTTGCCGCTTTGCAAATGGACTCAAGGGGAACGTTTGCAATGAATGCTATGGATGCCCCAGTGCCTCGAGTAGAGCGTGCTCTTGGCTTGAAGGGTAGTTCTCTCTTAGCAAGAGAGAAACAGAGTGATGCATTGAACAATCCATCTAGATATAGTGGACTTTGAGACTGCATCTCCTTCTCTTCCTGCTGCCACCGCGACAAATAACTGATTAGTCTTTATCAGTGGCCTAGTTCTTTCCATATAAAACATGACAGCTCTGCGCACATCTAGTGTATGCAGGCTCTTTTCTCCAAAATTGGAAGGGTTTTGAAAGAACGATGGTAGTTCTATTGACTGGTTGACATGGAATTTCGATGTGAATTTCGGTGCAAACCTTGGGCGTGTGCATAGAACCACCTTATCTTTGTGAACTGTTACGAAGGGGTCTAGGATAGAAAGAGCCTGTAGTTCACTTACTCTCCTAATGGAGGTGATAGCTATTAGGAAGGCAGTCTTAAGGGTGAGGTCCTTAAGAGTTGCCTTGTGCATGGGTTCAAAGGGTGAGGCCATGAGCCTGGTAAGTACCACATTAAGGTCCCAGCCGGGAGCTGGGTTTGCTATCGGAGGGTGTATTCTCTTTACCCCCTCCATGAAAGCTTTGATAACTGGGACTTTCCACCATGACACCTTAAGTTGAGAGGTGGTGTATGCAGAAAGTGCCGCAAGATGCACTTTAATAGAATTGAACACTAGACCCGAGTACAGTAAATGGGTCAGGTAAAGGACAATTTGTGTGGGAGAGCAGTGGACTGGGTTGATGCTCTTACCATTACACCAGATGACAAATCTCTTCCACTTGCTAAAATAGCAGTGGCGAGTGTTGGGTTTTCTAACTTCTTTGAGAATGTCCATGCATCTCTGCGGGAGCTGTAAATGGCCAAATTCTATGACCTCAGGAGCCAGGCTGCTAAGTTCATGTTCTGTGGGCATGGGTGTAGTGTCTTGCCCTTGACCTGTGATAGCAAGTTGTACGGGCAGGGCAGTTTCACTGGTGGGGACAGGGACATCTCCATCAGGTGCGCAAACCATGGTTGGCGGGCCCACATCGGGGCTATCAGTATCATGGTGACTGGTTCCTGGTGTATCTTGTGCACTATCTTGTTCAGCAGAGGAGTCGGGGGGGGAAAAGCGTAAACAAATTTCCCTGACCATGGTATCCAGAGACCGTTCCCCTTGGAGCGCTTCTGTGGGTATCTGGAGGCGTAATCAAGGCATTGTGAGTTCTCCAGAGTTGCAAACAGGTCTATTTCTGGGAAGCCCCATTGGTTGAAGACGTCGAGGACGATCTCTTCGTGTAACCGCCATTCGTAATCTGAGGGCAGAGGGAAGTCTCTGCTGAGTTCGTCTCCTAGCAGATTGAGTTCCCCTGGTCATGTTGTGACAATAGGAACATGTGTCTGAGAGCCCACTTCCAGATGTTCTGGATCGCTTGGATAGTCCTGGAGAGTGAGTGCCCCCTTGCTTGTTGAGGTAGTACATGGCTGTGGTGCTGTCCGTGAGGACCATCACTGTCCTCCCTTGTAGGTGTGTCTGGAAGGCTTTTAGTGCCTTGAACACCGCAAGTAGCTCTAATAAGTTTATGTGCTTGGAAGCTACGCTCGGAGTCCATACTCTGAGCAGTCTGATGGGATAGGTGAGCCCCCCCATCCTGTGAGGGATGAGTCTGGTTAGAGTGGCTTCCACTGCGGGGGTGGTGAATGGTTTCCCTATTACCAGGTTTTCCTTCGACCACCACCGTAGCGAGAGAACCAGGGCCTGCGAGACCACCACTAGATCGTCCCATTGTCCGCTGGCCTGACACCACTGGCTGTTGAGCCACTCTTGCATTGGGCGCAGGTGCGCGTGAGGTACCAAATAAATACATGACGCCATCATTCCTAGCAAGCGCATTGCTTTGCGTACCGTCACCTCTCGACCGGCCACATATTGAGGGATTTGAAACAGCATATGTTGGACCCTCTCGGAGGGGAAGACGAGGCCGTCCTTTGTTCGAATTAGAGCCCCTAGGAATTGTTTGATTTGGCTGGGGCCTAAGCTGGACTTCTTATCGTTGATGGAGAAGCCCAGTTGGAACAAAAGGTCTACTGTCTTCTGGGTGTTTGAGAAGCATGTCTCGTAGCATGTCCCCTGTTATGAGCCAATCGTCGAGGTAAGGGTATACCGGTATGGACAACCTGTGCAGCCACTGCCAGTACCTTTGTGAATGGCCTCGGTGCAGACGCTATGCCGAAGGGTAGCACTCTGAACTGGTAGTGTTTGCCCTATATCATAAACCTGAGGTATTTTCTGTGCGCTGGCAACATCAAAATATGAAAGTATGCATCTTTCATGTCTAGTGTTGTCATGTAGTCCCCCCGAGATAGCAGGGGAATTACCTCCTGTAATGTTACCATACGAAATTTTTGTGGTTTTACAAATTTGTTCGATGGGCGCAGATCTAGTACAGGGCGCATGGTTGGGTCCTTTTTGGGTACAAGGAAGTACACTGAATAAATACCTTCCATTACCTAAGATAGGGGCACGACCTCTATTGCTCCTTTCTGTAGCAGCTGTTCTACTTCTTGCAGGAGGATGACTAGGTGTTCTGGTGACAGGTGTCGCCCCCTTGGAGGTCTGTAGGTGGGGGACCGATTGAACTCTATACAGTACCCGTGGGCTATGGTTGACAATACCCACCGGTCTGATGTTATTCCCCCCCATGCTGAAATGAACAATGTTATCCGGCCCCCAACCGGAGACACATGGGAAGGGACCCGAACCTTCGGGTCATTTGGTGTTACTTGCTGGGGTGCCTCTGGGGCTGGAGCCCCGGCCTCTGCCCTTGCCATAGCGTTGTCCTCTTTGGTTACACTGGTTACTGGTACCCTGATTAGAGGGCCAGTTACCCACAGTGCAATGCTGTTTCTGCTGCTGCTGTTGGCGTTGGCCACGAAAAAAGCGCTTGTTCCCAAATCCCCGCCTGTTTGGAGGCTTTGAGATTTGGTCTAAGGTCTTTATGGTGTCGAATTCTTTCTTCGCATTTTCCAGTGCATCGTCCACTGCCCTTCCAAAGAGATTTGACTCTTCTATTGGCTTATTAATGAGTGACGCCTGCGTTTCTGCCTTGAAACCGGAATTGCAAAGTAAGACGTGACGCTTCAGCAGAATTCCCTGCACCAAAGTACGGCCAGCAGTTTCTGCCGCATCAAGAGTGTTCTTAACGATGCTCTGGTTGACCAGAGCTCCTTCTGTAACTGCAGCCAATAAGCGAGTTCTTAGAGGTTCAGGGGCTTCTTCGATGTCCTGCTTAAGCTTTCCCCATTGAGCATCAGCATAGCTTGCCAACAATGTATTATTATTTGTAATCCTAATTGAAAACGCTGCCCAGGCGAAATTTCTTTTGCCCAAGGCATAAAGCTTTTTCCCTTCTTTATCAGGGGGTGCCTCGCTGGTTGACAGTGGAACCCCAGCCCTCTTCCTTGTGTTAGTCACCACTAAGGAGTCTGGGACTGAGTGACCCCTGATATATAATGGGTCTGACTGAGAGGGTGAGAACAATTTCTCGATTCTTGGATTGACCCCTCTTACCAGCGCGGGGGTGGACAGCGATGGGGTGATCCTTTCGACGAAATCAGTATCTGGGGTGCCCTCCCCAGTTTCAACTTCAAAATGCGCTGCTGCCTTCCTCAGTAGAGCATTGAAGGTGGGCTGATCATCTACTGGAGATGGGTTCCTGACCCGTGTGGTCTGAGGAGAAGAAATGTCTATAATTTTGGGGTCTGTAGACCCTGATGGCGACTGCCAGGGCTGTAAGCCACCTTCACCTAGGTCCTCCTCGTAGCCCTCCTCACCTATGTTAGTGTCATCATGAAAACCTTCTCCCTCTTGTTGGTCTTCATTATTCACAAACTCATCCTCTTCCTGGAAGTGAGAGTCCTCTTCAGTGAGGTCGTAAGAGTTCATGTCTTCCTGTAGGGGGTTAAAGAGCTTCGGGTATTTAGCCCATGGCCCCTCCTGGATTACCTCCCTTGGCCTCTTGGGTGTCCCATTTTCTGGGATGGCCATGAACCTGCCTAGCTTGTCCATACATGACTGGAACCTCTCTGCAGTCCAGTAAGGTAGGCCAGAGCGGTCTGGGAGTGAAAAGGGAGTTCCTTCTCCCTGTAGTTGCTTAGTTCTGTCCCATAGCGTCGAAGTCCCTTCGCCTTCTGAGAAACCCTCTCGCTGGCTGGGGTCTTCTGTCGACGGTGGGAGCTGTCCCAGCCTACCCTCCGGCGTCCTCGGCGTTTTTGGCCTTGCGAGCGGTTTTCGACGTGTCACCTGTCGTCCGTCTCTGGTCGTCTTAAGAAGCTGTACGCGCGAGGCGTTCGGCAATCAGCTTCTCCGTCGAAGATCGCTCGCCGTCGCACTAGGCGGTGCCGAGTCTTTACTGGCAACGTATGCACTCTTGCGAGGCGCGTCACCTGAGGATTTGGGGTTAGCGCCCTTATTTACAGAAAGCCCAGTTGCCGGTCACGGAAGCGGTGGCGGGAGTGCTTGCGACCCTTACGGTCGGCGGAAGACAGCAGTGGTCCCGACGCCTCCGTTGACGCTATGGCTGCCTTCGTCTTCGACGAATGCGTGCCGTGGGCTATGTGCTTATGTGTTTTTCTGTGTTCGTTCCTCTCGCCGGGGTGTTCATCCCCCATAAGCGGGGCGTGAGCCGGGCTTGTCGGGGCGTGAGCCGGGCTTGTCGGGGCCGGGGCCGGACGACGAGGAGCGGGAACGCTCCTTCGAGAGGTCTACAACCTCTGTTGCGGAAGCCGTGTAATCACTGTCCTCGTCACATTTGGCTGCGGCGGCAGCTGGCGAAGTGTCAGACCTAGACATCGCATAGGCTGCCCACATTTTGACCCTGCGGTCCTTTAAAGTTTTGGGTTTAAGTAACTTACAGGCCGCACAGCCGTCCTCTGTGATCAAGGGGCAAGCAACGGTTACACCGTTTGTGCTTGGCCTTCCAGGTAAACTTGCCCTTGCAACGCGGGCAAAACCTAAAGGGCGTCCTCTCCATAGCTTAGGGCATGAAATGTGATTACGACCTCGAAAGAGAGGGAGGGGAAGAGAAAGGCATTCTCAGTGTTAAAGAAATGACCACCAACCCCACTCTCCCTACTGTATTAGGCCGGCGAGGCCCAGCCACGTGTTCGGCAGCGCCAAAGGATCTCCTCCGCTCGTCCCTCCGTCGAAGATCTTGTTCGGCGGAGAACAGCTTGGCAGCTACGTCGAGGGAGGGATCTATTTGATAGTTAATAATAGTAAAACGTCCAAGGGGCAAGGAAATGATTTCGCAATATCTCTCGAGGAGCTCCGCATAAAGGCGACCAATAACTGGGCGGAAAAAAACAATCTGAGGGACCTCGACACATGAGGGGTTGTGGGTACACTGCACGTCACTATAGGGATAGCGTTACAGACGCGCCTTGTCGACGTCCCCTTTTCGACTACGAAAAACAAAATGCAATACTCTGCAGTGACCACTGGATGTCGGACTATGCACAGCATGTGATTCTAAGCAGATTAACAAACATCAGAATCCTCTTTCCTAGGGCATACAATTTTTTTCCCTCTTTATCTGGTGGTGCCTTGCTAGTTCACAGCGGGACCCCTGCTCTCTTCCTGGTATTTGTCACCACTAAGGAGTCTGGTACAGAGTGGCCCCTGATGTAGAACGGGTCCGATGGAGAAGGACTAAATAATTTTTCTATCCTTGGGTTGACCCCTTTGATCAACGCGGGAGTGGATAGTGAAGGAATAATTCGTCTCTTTACTGAGGCGAGGAGGGGAATGGCTCGGCTGACAGGGGGTTTCTCCTTAATGATCTTTTCTACAAAGTCGATGTCAGGAGAAGTTTCCCAGGTCTCGATCTCGAAATGCACTGCTGCCTTGCGTAGGTGCATTAAAGGTAGGTTGATCGTCTATAGGAGATGTATTCCCAATAGGTGAGTCTTTGGGAGGGAACAGGTTTATGGCTTCAGGGTCTGAAATTGCTGATGGGGACTGCCAGGGCTGTGAAGCACCTTCACCCACCCCCAAACCCCCCCATCACCCATATCCGGGTTGTCTTCAAAACCTTCCTCCTCTAGGTTTTGTTCCCCCTTCATTACCTAAGAATTCGTCATCCTCCTGAAAGTGGGGGTCCTCTCCAGTGAGGTCATCTAAATCTACATCCTCTTGGGGGGGGGGACCAAACAGCCTGGGGTACTTGGCCCTGGGATCCTCCTGCGGTCCCTCTTTTGATCTCTTGGGTGTTGGAAGGTTCTGAGTCTCCATAAACCTCTCCATTTTGTCCATACAGAACTGGAGTGTCTCTAGGGTTTCTTGAGGTACCCCGGAGCAGTCAGGGGGGAGAAAAGGGAGGGCCTTTCATTAGAAAACGCTTCGACCTATCCCATAACGTCGAAGCGAGGTTCCCCTCGCCTTCTGAAAAGCCTTCTGGTAGGCTAATAGTCCCTCTCGATGGAGCGGGAGGTTCTTGCCTTCCTTCTGACCTTTTGGCGTTTCCCAGGCCTTATGAGCGGTAACCGACGTCTCTTTCACCGTATGTCTCTGGCTATCGGTGGAAAAAAATCCGTGCCAGTCTCTCGACAACTAAACAGTCTGTCGAGGGTACCTCCGGCGTCGACGTTACAGGCGTCGCTTGCTCTACACCGACGGACGCTCTCTGCCGGTGTGCGTCGTCTGGCAGTTTAGTGAATGCGCCCTTATCTGGTGGTAGCCGAGTCGCTAGTCGCGTTCGCGGTTGCAAGGGGGGCTTCAGACTCTTACGGTCTGAGGAGGCCGCAGGTAGGACCGGCGTCTCCGTTGGCGCTAATGCTCTCTTCGTCTTCGACGAGGAAGAGCCGTGGGCTGTGTGTTTATGGGAGTGTTTTCTGTGTGTGTCCTTGTCGCCGGGGTGTTCATCCCCATAAGCAGGGTGTGAGCCGAGCTCGTCGGGGCCGGACGACTAGGAGCGTGAACGCTCCTTAGAGAGGTCTACGACTTCCAAAACTGACGTCGGGTTGTCACATTCCTCGTCACTTTCGGCGGCGGCAGTGGGTGATGAATCAGACCTAGACATGGCGTAGGCTGTCCACCTCTTGACCCTACGGTCTTTCAAAGTCTTCGGCTTAAGGAGCCGACAAGCCGCACAGCTGTCTTCTTTGTGGTCGAGGGGCAAGCAACAGTTGCACCGTTTATGCTAGTCTGCCAGGTAAATTTGCCTTTGCAACGTGGGCAAAACCTAAAGGGTGCCCTCTCCATAGCTGAGGAACAGATTGCATGTGACAAGAACCCCGAAGGAAAGGGAGGGAAAAGGGAATGGCATTCTCAAAGAGAAACAATAAATGTCCCACGACCCCACTCTCCCTACTGCATTTGGCCGTCGAGGCCAGGCCACGTGTTCGGCGAACGCCGAAGGCACCGCCGTCGGAGATCTTGATCGGCGGTGAACAGCTTTGCAGCTATGACATCGAAGGAGGGATGTAAGTAATAATATAAGTTAAGGGCGACCAAAGTTCGAATAACGTTTTTTGCAATGTCTCTCGAGGAGCTCCGCGTATAGGCGACCAATATCTGGGCGGAAAAAAACAATCTGAGGGACCACGACACGTGAGGGATTGTGGGTACACTGCACGTCACTATAGGGATAGTTTTACAGACACGCCTTGTCGACGTCCCCTTTTCGACTACGAAAAAGAAAATGCAATACTCCGCTGTGACCACTGGATGTCGGACTATGCACAGCATGTGATTCTAAGCAGATTAACAAACATCAGAAATATATTTATTATATTTACATAAGGAATGTTTTAAAATGCTTAGATAATTAAACCAACATGCATAGAAATACTTTTAGTTCATTTTTAAAGGCCACTGCTTAGTTGGTAGTTGCTTGTGGCTACAATTGTTAGTTTGACACTAATGACAATTCTACCGTATTATCATTAACGCACACAGACAAACATATACACTAATTGTATTTAGTTAGCAAAACCACATAAGATAATATTTTGGGAATAAAACAGTTGGTGAGACAAGCAGAGCTTCAAGTTCTAGAGGCAGTTTTAGCACAAGTTAACACTTTAAAAGTCTGATGCCTAACTTTATGGAAAAGTCAGTTTTGAGAGTGCTCAAAGTCTCACGAAGCAGCAGAATAGTAAAGGTTCCTGTGGATACTTTCAGTCTCTAGGTAAGTGTTAGGCAAGATTTGATGCAGTAACACTGTGGGAGACTACACCAGTCGTGTCCGCTTGCGATTAGGTAACACCTATTGGTATAGTTCTCTACTACACAAGTTGGTATAGTGACTGAGCAGCCAGACTTCTCAAGAGGGGTAAATGTGAGCTGTAGAGCTGTAGCATAGAAATTCACAAATACAAGCGTCCAAATAACACTTACACTCAAGGTTTTCTAGAAAAATAATTATTTAACGGTCAGTTTTAAATATGCATTCTTTAAAAGGGCAATGTGCAACAATAAAAATACACTTCCAAATACTTTCTCAGAATCAAGGCAAAGCAAGGAGACACTTTAGAGAGGCTTCATACACCCTTCCTACACCCTGAGGTGACTTCACCAATTAGGACAGTATTGCCATTTATATATCACTTTTGTACTTGGTAAAATTCTAAGGTTGGCAAAGAGGCGTTATCAGGTCATATTATTCCCATAAATAATGTCACCATACACATAGTCGCCGGGAAGCGGCATAGGTGACATTATTTATGAGGTTAATATATAGAATATATAGGGGTAATCTATATCAACTCTAGAAAAAGCAGCCATGGAAATCTCAACTGAGACAAACAAGCAACAGACAGACGGCGGTAAGTACCCCTTAGTCAGAGCAGTACCTTTAGGTTAGAAGAGAATCCAGCAGGCTTCAGTCCTGGTTGCAGAGTTGCAGATCCTATGTTCCTGGTCTCAGTCATGGGGACAAGAGGGAGGATGTCTGGAGGACTCCTGCACAGCAGTTTGGTGGTCGGCGGCAGCTACGGGCTCAATTCAGTGGCACTTTGCAGTTTCAGCGCGCAGTAAACAGCACCACCACAGATCTGGGACACCGGTTGGGCTTCCTTCACTCCTTGAGTCCAGCACTCTGGTGAGGTGACAAGCTTGGGTCGTCCTACTTCGGGAGGGTCTTTAGGTAACTCCTGGAGCTTTTGGCCGGCTTACAGACGTTGCACTAGACTACGGATTTCTCGACCCCTGGCACTCAGTTCCAGCTGCAGTAAAGTACAGCCAGTTGGGGAAGGTCTTCCAGCAAAGTTTGTCTCGGGATTAGTTGGTCCCACTAACCCAAGGGAAGTCGTACTCTCCGTAGCTTCTCTTGTCGATTCGGGAAAGGAGCTTCAACACAGCAGCAGGACTTCACCAGGCAGTTCAACATTCCAGGGTTCCATGTATTAATATCCTCGCAGAAATATTGCGATACAAAAATATCACCTTAGTTTTGCGGCAATATTGACCCATGGACCCTGCGGGGGGACACCCTCGCAACCACCGTTGCCACAAATTATCCCCCCAAAAAAATATTGCCTATGGCAAGACAAATGACCATATGTACGGCGATATTTTTGTTGGTGATATTTTGTAAGGAAACCCCTTCCAGGAGGATGCCGCAAAGCTTATCTTCATGATTCCTTCGTCGGATGTTTCGTCCAGTGGTCGACTCGGTCTTCAGTCCAAGAAGCCTCACCTTTTATGCAGGATTCTCCCATTCAGGCATAGCCGAGCTGTCACTCACACAGCAGGGTGGCTGTCCTGCAGGACAACCAGCCAGCCAATCAGGACTCTGTGCATTCAGGTAACCAAGTAGACTAAGGACAGGTGAGTTTCAAGCACCTCCCTCAATTCCTGCCCTGCCAGACACACTGGAGCCAGAGACGGGTTTCAGCACCGAAGCCTGCCAAAGGCAAAACCAACAAAAAAGGGTTAAACCAAGTTTTGCGGGCAGAATAAAACCCAAGAAAGATCTCACAAACAAGAAATGGCAAACAAAGAAGACCGGGGCCATTTTGACACAATGGTCACCCATGGGTGCTATACTGCAGCTGAGGATTCAGCCTGCGGTAGAAAAGCACAAAGGTAGGAAAATAAACCACTGCCACCAGCCATTTAAAGTAGTGAGGGTAACATAAAAAATGTTACATGAGTAAGTATGAAAAGGGGATGCTAAGTAACCCCCCCCAGCACTCCACATAGGACGGGGTGTGCTGGGCCTACAAAGGAAAAAAGGTTAGTAAAGTCAATTTCACTTCATTCTTCTTTGGAACTGTAGTTCACCCAAAAAAAGGGATTTGCACCAGAAGGTGCTGGGTGTCAACCATACAAAAATTAGATGCCTATGGAGTTTGTAAGACTCCAAAAACAAAGGAAACAATCCAAATCAGATAAAAATACGAGAGTGAGAAAACAGGTCACTCACTTCAGAATAAAAAGAATCCAAAAGTCCAGGTCTCCAAGGTTGAAAGGAATTCGCACAGAAATGAGAATTCTCCCTAATACTAAGGATACTAGAAGAATAACTCAATAGTGGAGACCCCGTTAAGACTTGCAAAAGGGACAAACTAGCAGCTTGGGTAAGTGTGGACACCTCTACATGCACTCCACACTCTGGAGCGACTTCTGGGATTAAGTTAAGCAATACCTTCTCTCCCCACATTACCTCCGGTCTGAAGTCATCTTTGTGACTGGATTCTCCTTTGGATAGCAGCAATGTACCTGGTCTTCGGATTCCTTGGTCTGGTGACAAAAGGCAGGACTCCGATAGGTTCTTCTCAGCATCAGCCTCGAGGGAGGACCTCTGGCACGGATTTCTTCAGCTTCTCTTGTCAGTCTGCGGTTTTGGTGCCTTTTCTGCAGGAATAAAGGGCACGATTCGCCCGATCAATCTTCTTCGATTGCTGGAGTGTTGCACTCTGGTGAGGGGACTGAGTCGGATTGCGTCTCTGGAGGTTCACCTGGAGCTCAGCAAAGACTTGGACGGATTCACGCGTGGCAAGATGATGCACTAAGATTGGGTCGGATGTCTCCTGGAGCGCCACAGCACCTCAGGAGACGGCCCTGATTTTAGTTAGTCTCACGGCTGGTTGGTCCTGCCAGCCAAAGGGAAGGAGTCATCCTCTTCAGAGCTACCCTCTCACATAGAAAATGGGTTCAGGACAGCAGTGGTCGCTTCACAGTGTTGCAAAAGGTGTGCAGGCGTCTCTGGTCATCTTGTTTGGTTACTTCAGTTTCCAGTGGTCGACTTGCCTTTCACCTCAGATACCTAACCTTTTATTAATTTTCAGCACACACTCCTCCTCAATCTCTCTCAGCCGTTTACAGAAATGGGCATGCTGCAGTCCAATCAGGACAGCCAAACCCCCAGTGGGAGCTGGTTCTATTCAGGCAGACAATGGCCAGGGTCGTGAAAAGCTCCTCCCCACTTCCTGCCTGCCCAGACACACCAGAGCTTAGACAGGGACACCGAGGGGTTCCCCCGCGAAAGACAAAAACATGCACAGACCTCCCTCTCCCATAATGGTAGAAGGGCTAACAAAGAACAACCACGCTCGAAATGGTGAAAAAAGAAAGGAGCCACCAAGTTAGTACCTAGGTGACCCTATTGTGCACAACCGGCACTGTGAATACAGTCTGCAGTAAAAAATAGCACAATAGTTGGTAGAACAACTCCACTGCCACCAGCCAGATCTAGAGGGTTCACTATGAAACTAAAAAGTCAAAGGAGCAGAGTGAAGGGGGGAAACTAGGTATCCCCTTGGCACTCCACATAATATCAGAATATAAAGTTTTAGGAGGTATACAAAATATCCCTCTATCCTTAAGAAAAGTAGTAAGGATAAAGAAAGAAACTCAAAGGAGAACCCAAAGGGTTACCAGCAACACTGCCCATAAGGAGCTGTGTGCTGCAAAAGTAAATTACAGATGCCTTAAAAGAGATGGAGGAAAGTAGACTCCATAGTAAAGGTAAAACACAGATAAGAGTTCCAAAAGACAGAGCCCATAAGAATTAATGAGTGGGAAGAGGCTCCACTCATTCAGGATTTAAAGAAAAAGGTCCAGAAGTCCAGCAAAAAGTTCTGGGCGTCTCACAAGGAGGGGATGAAGCATACCAATGATACATCTCCCTAACAAACAGTAAGCAGTTCAAGGTGAGTAAAACCTAGTGTTACATGCCTTTCATGACCAGTAACAACACTGACAAACAAAACTGTCTGGTTCTGTACTTTTGTCTTTTTCAGAATACCTGGTATACTCTCCTGTCAAGGTGTTGCTCCTGCTCTCCTGGTCAACACAATCCCCTTTCTAGTCCTGATATTGTTTCTCAGGAGCTCCTTAACCTGTGTACATTTCTTGTAATTGCCTGGAATACTCTCCTGCCAGGGCATATTGTAATCACAGGCTCTCTGCCCTCTCCCAGACTTTCACATTTACTTTGTTTGATAATGTATTTTCTTAATATATTGTCCTGTCTGAGTTTCCCATGAACTTGCATTGAATAGATTTGCATACTTGTAGGGTTTTCCCTCGCAGTTCCTTTTCCCTTTTAACAAACACTCTTGCTTTTTCTCTCCTGGTTTCTTTATTTACTATTGCTTGCATTCGGCGTGGCTGCCGATATACCCAGTGTCCCAGCAGTCTCTGGGTGAACTCGCCGGTTCTTGTTGGCATTCCATGTATCTCCCGCAGTCAGCCTGTGACAGTCTTTTGGTTGCTTTCTTTTCACAAACGCTTCTTCTTGGCTTTCCCATCTCTTGGGGCTTACGCTGGGCTGGTATACTTCGTTCCAGGCTTCAGTTGGAAGCTTCTTTCTGACACCTGTCAATGCCCAGGAGCCTATCGTCTCTCTGGTGAGAGGACTTCAAGGAGGGGAATCTTGCTTCTGGAGGTCCAGTAGGAGTCTACTAAACTTCCAGTGTGATTTGTACTTCGGAAGATGTTGCAGAGCACTCTGCTTCAAGGTTGCAGGGGATTGGTGGTTTGCAGCCCAGGAAGGTCACAGCTCTTTATGGAATGGCTCGGAATAGAGGCCACCTTAAGTCTGATTGGTCCCACCAGTTCAAGGGTGGGAGCCGTCATCTTCAGGACTCCCAGGTTGCATGGAAAACTGGGTCAGCACAGGCAGCGGTTACACAGCAGGCATCTCCGGTCGCTGGAATAAGTTACAGCCATCTTCACTTCTTCCTCATCGGATTCAGCTCCAGTTGTCTACTGGTCTTCAGCTTCTAGATCCAGGCCATTAATCCAGGAACCCAGCCAATCAGCACACATGCTACTTTCAAACTTTGGAGGGTGACTTTCCCTGGAGGATAGCCATCCTCCCAGTTAGCACTGGTTCCAGGCAGGCATGCCAGAAGACAAAGGGCTGCTGAGTTTCAGACTCCTCCCTTATTTCCTGTATTTACAGACAGTCGGCAGACTACACAAAGGGTTCCCACCAAAGTCAAATCAAACCAGGCCCTCCTCCTCCCAAAATGTCAGAAGGACCAAGAATGGAAAGGCATATTAAAAAGGGCCAAAAAAGAAAGAAGCCACCATTCTAGATGAACCCTTCTGTGCAATACCATGGCTGGTTTGACTGCCAGCAAGTAAAAATGACAAACAAGTCGGTAGAACAAGTCCACTGCCAGCAGCCACAAAAGTAAGCTCGTCACTAACAGAAATGTTACAGGAGTAGTGAGAAATTATATGTTACTCACCGTAGTGACTAACTTGTTCATAGTCCCCTTTCCTCCATACTGTATGGGCATCCCTTGCTAGGTATGGGAAACAGAACCTTTTTCACCAGAAAAATGGTCTTCCACTTTAAATTTAGATTTGTGCGGGGTCGCGGCCCCGGGAACATGCGCTCCCTTGACTCTGCCCACCGGCGCCACTCCTCAGTACCCTTTGACGCAACAGCTATATTGCAATTGACTAATGATAGGTTTATTATGGGGGAGGATGGTAGGACAATGGACTAGGAGTATGTTAGTCACTACAGTGAGTAACAATTACTCCTACGTCCCGTGCCCTTTCCTCCATACTGTATGGGTGATTAAAACTGAATCAAGCCCTGGGGAGGAGAGTTGCCCCTCTAATAGAAAAGGTTTTTCAAAACTGCCTGGCCAAATGCCGAGTCTGATCTGGCGCTGGCGTTCAAGCAGTAGTGATTGCAGACGGCTGATGGAGAAGCCCATGTAGCCGCCTTGCTGATCGTCTGCCATGGAACGTGTCTGGAAGGCCACAGCCTTGGCTTGGCTCTGACAGCGTGGGCGTGCATGTTTTCTGGCAAAGACATGTGCTGCCCTTCGTACGTTTCCTTGATGGCCATCACCATCCACCTCGCTAATAATGCCGTGGATGCTTGGCTGCCTGGCTTTGACCCATGCAATGTGACGAACAGGGCATCCGATTTGCAGAAGCCCTTAGTCCTGTCCAGGTAAAATCTCAGAGCAAATCTGACATCGACAGTGCAACACCTTCTGTGCCTTGTTCTTTGGAAAGAATGTTGGAAGTATCATCTCCTCATTGAGGTGAAAAGATGGTACAACCTTTGAGAGAAATCAAGGGTGCATCCTTAGCACCACCTTGTCACGGTGAAATGTGGTATATGGTTCTGTTGTCACTAGCGCCTGTATCTCACTGATCCTGTGTGCGAAGGTAAGGCCAACCAGGCGAGCAGTCTTTATGGTAACCAGCCTTATATCCGCTGATGCCATGGGCTCGAAAGGCTTGTGGGCCAGAGCGCCCAGCACCACGTTAAAGTCCCAGACCGAGTGTGGTCGCTTGACTGGGGGATACAATCTGATCAGACCCGCCAAGTGCTTCTTGACCACGGGATTGGAGGAGGAGGAGATGATGTTATCTTCAGAGTTTTTGGTAGCCCCTATGGCTGCCAGATAAGTATGACTGGTGTCTTGCACACCCGAATGTGCCAGATGCGCAGGGAAAGACAGCACATGGTCTAGTGTGCATGTCGTTTGCCTTGGCCCAGTGACAGAACCTGGTCCATTTGCTTCTGTATGGACTTCTGGTGGAGCTGCTTCTTGCCCCAAGTTGCCCTGTGACAAGTGCATATGTTTTAGGGTCACGTGTTCAGGAACTGCAAGGGCTAACTTCGGCGGAGCAGGATGAACCAGTGTACCTCCCCTGCTGGGATAGTAGGGGTGCTGGTCCCAATGGAAGGGGACTGGAGGTTGATCAGACGGTCAAACAAGTTCTGTGTACCAAGCTCTGGCAACCCACTGCAGTGCTATAAAGGTATGATGAAGCCTCTGTGACTCCTTGATCTTGCAAATGACCGTGTGAATCAAAGGGGTAGAGGGAAAAGCATATGCCCACATGTCGTTCCACTGAATCTGCAACACATTCCCCAGAGAGCCTCTGCCTCGTCCCATCCAGGACGCAGACTGGTGGCATCTCCTGTTGCTCAGGGTGGCGAATAGGTCTACCTGATGGTGGCCCCACCTATGATTTCCCTCAGGACACCCTCGTTGAACTGCCATTCGTAGTTGTCGATCCCCAGCCTGCTGAGTCTGTCCGACCTCCAGGTTGGACTCCCCCCGGGAGGTGGACTGCTGATTGGTAAATGTTGTTCGACGGTGTCCACTCTATGTAAATGGATAGTATGCAAAGGAGAGGCAACCTGATGCACCCCTGCTTGGTGATGTAACACATGCATGTGGAGCCGTCTGTCTAAACTTATGAACGCATAAAGACTTGTTGCTGACAATGGGGAGGAACGCCTTGAGAGCAAGCCAGATGTCGGACACTGATTGTCCAGGGTAGCCTCCCCCATCCCTCTAGGGATGATTCCATGGTAATGGTAACCTCTGGTAGTGGCTGTCTGAACGGCCTGCCCACTAACAGGTTGGTCTCGATCCTCCACCACGAGAGGTCCTCGTGAAGGTGCTGTGGTATGCTGACTAGAGCCACTTGGGAGCCAGTTTCAAGATTCCAAGAGGCTGAGAAATGTAGCTGCAGCCTCCTCATTTGGAGCTTTGTGTGTGGCACCGCCACAAGACAGGCCAACATTATTCCCAGCAGGTGTTGGTACCACCATGCCGAAGTGACTAATCTGCTGAAGAAATGCCCCATGGCCTTTTTGATTGCCGTGATCTTGTCCTCCGAGGGGGAAGATCCTCTCCACCCTTATATTTCAAAATTAGCCCCAAGAATGCAAAGCACAGAGTGGGAAGTAACTGATTTCTTTTAGGTTGATGGAGAACCCCAACTTGTATAGCATGCACATAAGGGTGGCTGCCGCTGGAATCCCTCTGGCAACTCGCTCCTACAAGCCAGTTGTCAAGTTATGGATAAAGATGGTGTGGCCTTGCGCTCTGAGCAGGGCTGCCACAGCATTCATTAACCTTGTAAAGATCCTTGGGCCGAACTGAGGCCAAATGGGAGGACCTTGTATTAGAAATGAAAGCCCATGATCCTGTAACGTAAGCAGGAACGATGGGGCTCCCGAATCGGGACGTGCAGGCAAGCAGCCTTCATATCCAGGGGGCATATCCAGTCTCCCCCACACAGTGTTTCTGCTATCAGCGCTGGCATAACCATCTTGAGCTTTTGAAGGGGTATGGAAATGTTCAATGTTGAAAGGTCCAAAGAGAACTCTCCTGCCAGCCTGGTTCTTTTTCTGTATGGCAAAGATGCGCAACTAGAAACATATGCCTCGCTGCGAGGTTGGGACCTCCTCCACAGCCTGGCTCGCTATGAGCGAGCGGATCTCGCCAGAAGAGTTGCTGTCCCAATTTGTGAGAGGGGTTGGGGAGAGAAGATGGCGATATGGGTAGGCGGAAACCTGACGAAACCACTGAGAGAATCCATGGGTCCGCGAAGCTTGCCCGCCAGGACTGAAAATGAAGGGCAAGCCTGCCCCCAACTGACAAACTGAAGGTGGATGGCACCTTCACTATTTCTTCCCTTCTGAAGCTGGTGCCTGGGAGGGGGACTGGAAGAACCCCTTATGTGACAATGTGTGCTGCTTCCGTCGGTGTTGGCTGGGCAACCTGTCAGGATGCCTAGTACGGCACTCCTGGAAGCTCTGGAAACCACCAAAAGAACGACCTCTGTCAGAGCGAGGGTGACTGGATGAAGCTCTTAGATGCAGGCTTAGTTAATATTACCAGGGACTTTGCTGTTTGGGAGCTGTTTTTCTTCTTGTCAAGCTCCTCGTCTGTAGATGAATGGAACAAGTTCCCTCCCTCGAATGGCAGGTCGAGAATGTGTTCCTGCAAGTCTAGGTTAAAATTGGTTGCCTTAAGCCATGCAGTCCTCCTCAAATCGGTGGCCACACACACAGCCCTACCTATGGTGTCTATATGTGCCACCGTTGACTCCATGATGTCCTGGACCACTATCTCCGCCTCTGCTAGACCTGTCTTGAATCATGCATGACTGCGTGCCGTAAACTCAGTAAGGAATTCTGCCATCTTCCTCCAGAATTTTTGGTTCACGGCAGCTAGCATGGCATCAGCATTAGCCTACCGCAGTTGGAAAGTGGTATTCAAATATATCTTCTTCCCATAGGCCTCTAGGAGTTTCTCTTCCATGCCAAGGAGGGCAAAAGTAGGTGTAGACTTGGAGGCTTGTGGCTTTGCATACATTTAAGGTGCTGCAATAACCGAAGAGTGAGGCTGCAGGTGCACCGACAGAACGAGTCCCCCTCTGCATGCAGAGATTTGGCATCTAGGCACTTGTTTATAGGTTGTGTAGAGTGGGGTTTTACCCAGCCCTTCTTTGCCAGGGACTCAACATCCTTTTGCAAATGGATACCAGTTTTGGTGGTTGACCGGATGGTAAGCACCTGTGCCAAGACCCCCTGCCTCTGGTTGCTCAACCTGTGGTTGCGAGATTCCCTAGGCACTCCCCTACTCCCGCCAGCCTTTCATGGAAGGCCCTAGCGGAGGTGGCGTCTTGGTCCTCCTCATCGTCGTCGTCTGCGTCACCCGCAGTGTCCTGCGGGTCAGGGCCTGCTGATGAAGTACTGTGGGCAGTTGTAGCGTGCTGATGGGATGCGCCAGGGTGCGTCTGGGCAGTGCCGCCGTGGCAATTGGGGAAGTGCAGGAACCTGGGCCTGCACTGGTACCTGTGTATGCACCAAGACAGGACGTTGCATGGGTGCTGCAGACACAATGTCTTGGAGGACCCCTCTGAGTATAGTCCCCATTTGAGGCGACCTCATAAGCGGGATGAATTTCTCAAAGTACATGTCCTTGCATGCTGGTGAGGTGCATTCCTGCATGATCCTGGGTCCTTGGGCAGGTTGCTGTGCTCTCCCTGTACCTTGCCTCAGGTAGCCGGGGTCTGTGTATCGCCCCTGCGTGGATGTAATTGGGTATGAGGTGCCCCAGGTGAATGGCGGTGACCAATCCCACCTTGGTGCGCCCTCGCTCCAATCCCTGTGCACTGGAGTGGTGAGGCTCGGGATGCGCCGCCATTTTGTCTGGCCGGGAGGCCTTCTAGTCTGGTACTGTGCCATGTGCTTGCGGCGTGACTACCGCCGTACTGGGACCAGTCTCTGCCTGCTTGTTTTACTGCACCTCAGGCTAGGGCCTGGGAGGCCGATTGCCCTTGGTCATGTCGCCGGTAGTGTGTTCAGTACTGTGTTTAGGCGCTCCCTCGGGTTTGCGCCCGGTATCAGAGATAAGCCCCTTGGGGAGATATCTGGTACCAGAGCCTTGCGGCGCCTCAGTGGTGTGATCTGGAAGATCCTTTGACCCCCCCCCACCTCAGCCGTATGGGTCAGTAGCTCGTACAGCCTCAGTCCCCTTGTTGGTAGCAGGGCTTGGACACTTCCCGCGGAAGGAGTCGCCCTAGCGGGGTGCAGTGGAGAACAGGGCACCAACCTTTGGCACGGTCTTCCTCCCGACGTACTCCGATGTGCTCTGGTGGTGATCTTGAGAACAGCTTCCTACACCTGGCCAAGCGGTTCTTCAGTGAGCGCGGGGTGGGCGTGTCACAAGGCAAACAGCCGTTGTCCTTACCGGAGGCACAGCACGTGGGGAAGGAGCCCTCGCAGGCTGAACACCTGCTGAATCCCGCCGCCGCCAACATGCACCGGGGAGGAGCGTGGCACCGGACGACAGAGTCCTTATGACTGAAGACAACAACAAGATGGAAAAAAATGGAAAGAATATCCGTTAGGAAAGATTCCTCTTTACTGCACCTTTCCTTCAATCTTTATAACCCCAAACTTTTTTTTTCTTTTTTCCTTTTCTTTTTTTTTTTTTAAATCAGACCTGTACTTTTTGCAGTGCAGTGAAGCCATAAGCTTCACTACACTGGCCTTTGCTCATATGTTATGAGGAAACTGATATGTCCTTCAGGCTGTCAGCACTGGGAAACCTTGCTTCCTTAGTCGTGTTACTACTTTTGGTTACTTTTGTATTACTTGTGGTAACTTTTCATCAGTGTACAATGCTGCTTACACTGCAGTACAATGGGGTGCATTTTTGTTTGGCCCTAGACAAACACTCAGAGGATTTTTGGTTACCCTAGGTGTGCTAAAATGATAGGCTGGTGGCAGCAGTGACTTTTCCTGACTTTTTGGGGTTTTTCGTTTTAGCTGTACCACATTTACCACATTTGACTACTATCTGTGGCTACTGGTCAAACATGGCCGTGCCACAAGATTTTTTTGCCTGTTCTTGCAATCTTGTCCTTTAGCCTTCTTCCTTGCCCGAGAGGCTAGGAAACTCCTTATAAGGACTTTTAGTGCCCAGGAAAGCAGAAGCTTTTGGCGGGCTACTGGAGGGCGGTCTGCGTTTTCTGGCAGGATGTGGGCTTGGTCTGTCTGCCCCCAAAACACAAACTGGTTTCAGTGTCTGAGTGATATGCATGAAAGTTTCTGCCAGTGGTCCTGATTGAAACAATCCTGGTTCGTGTGTGTGTGTGTGTGGGCTAGTTCTGCTATTGGCTAGTGAGGGCAGTAGCTCTTACCTGGCTTTTAGGATAAGAGGACCCCTGAACCCATTCATCAGAGATCCTGGAGAAACCTGAAGGAGCCAAGTATCCTGTCCAGATGCGAGACCAGCGAAGAAACCGGAGACCTGTGAAGAAACCAGAGACCTGACTGAAGGAGGCCTGGCAACTAACTGCTGCTGCTGTCCTCTTGGAGCCCCGTCTTGCTTGTGATCTTTAGTAGTCCTGCGAAGGAACTACGACCCTTGGAGTGGAGGGACCATCCATTCTCAACCTCTGCTCGGTGCCATGCCAAAGGAAGCCTTCGGAAGTGCCCTGGAACTGTCCTGTGGCTGACCAGCTTCGATTTTGGGCTACCATGCTGCCGGCGTTACCATACCGATTTTTAGCCGGAAACATGGGAGATCCTCAGCAGACCCTACGAGACTACCGCCTGGAAAATGTTGGCGTCCTAACATCGAGGGGACCCGAGATAGGAGGAAGAGTCCGACCTTGGCGGCAGAGTCCTTTTGCAGCACCGTGCGCGGTGACCACTGTCCGAAAATTGCTTACCTGACCAGAGTCCAGTCCCGAGAGGGGTGCTACAGTGAGTTTTACACCAACCGACGAACAGCTCGAACCAGCAACCCCGGGGAATGAAGGGCTGCAACTTTCAGCAGGAAAAGCAACGTCGGACCATCTTCCATTGTTCTGCCAAGTCTGGGGAAGAATCAGAGTACAGGGGGTAAGTTAGAGTTTCTAACCTACCCCTATACTTCCATTATAAGTGAATGGGCTTATAATAAACCTTATTTATAACAATATTGGCTTTGCAATTGCTTGCGCAAGATATCTGACTATTGGGGCTACTATGGGGCATTAGTCTAACTTGAACCCTAACCCTAAGAACCCTTCACTGGACCCCAGATACCCTACCTGCATTTTTTCCTGCATCCTAACTTTAGTGGAACTGTAACCTGAACTATTGGGCAATAGGCCCCAAGCAATTTAGAGCTAGACAATTTTAGTTAAGGATCATCTCTGTGGACCATAAGTGCATCATACTTGTCTAACCTTTCCTTTGCAGGAGTTTGTGATGTGTATTATGCCCTAAAGCAAAGTCAATGCATTTATGTATTTAGTTTGAGGATGGTGTGTGGTACGTCTACCTGCTAGTAGTAATTATTCTATAGTGTGTTTTGGCCATAAATAAATAACTACTAAAATACATCCTGTCTAGGTGTAATCAGAGATTCCCATTGTGTGACCTCATTGTGGACCCTTTACAAGCTCACCCCCTCTGAAGAACTTAACCTAGACGACCTCTTACTGTTACCTGAAGTGGTTTGGCTAACAGCTTCCCAGAGTTGTTTTCTTTATTTATTATGCGCTTATGCACAAAGAGTTTCAAAGCGCAACCATGCATGGGAGGGGAAGACATAGGGAACAATACAAATGTTATTAGGCATGGTTCATTCAGATTATGCAGATTAACAGAAACAGGTATACCACTCTCATGGGTCATAACCGAAGTGCAGTAGTGCAAGGCAAGTGAAGGCCCAGGGGCAGGTGCAGGAGACGGGCGAGGAAGCTTGGGACCTGTGAGGCTCTGAAGGTGCACCAGGCAGCCAGTCGGCAAAACAGAGCAGAAGCAGAGGAGAGAGAACAGAAAGAGGTGGTTAGCAGGGGAGAGAGAAGGAGGCGGCGAAGAGGAAAGTCTTGGAGTTTCCATAACTTAAGGAGATCCGAACATCTGTCCATCAGGCCAGAGTATAGAAAATCAGTCCTAACAATATCTCTGGGAAAGTTGTAGCATGGAATTACGAGCAAAAACATAGGGCCTCAACCACAGCCTAAGGGGAAAGAGGTCTGCTCCAGTCGATGAGGAAAACAGGACTGAGAAGTGGCACCGGTGGGCAGAGTCAAGGGAGTGCATGCTCCCAGGGCTGTGCACATCTAAATTTAAAGGGGAAGACAATTTTTCTGGTGAAAAAGGTTCGGTTTCCTGTCCCTAGCGAGGAACGCCCATACAGAATGGAGGAAAGGGGATGTAGGAGTCATGGGTGTAATTTAAGGGGGGGGCGGGGTGTTTTTACCCCCCCTCCCCGCCAACTTTCATGGCAAACCATTTTGCCCCCATTCATTTGGCTGGGGCACCTTTTCTTCAGATGTCATGTCCCCCCCAACATTTTCAGCAAAGTTACTCTACTTGTAGGAGGATGACAATGCATTACTTACCGTAAAAGCATTTCTGATGGTTGTATCTGCTTAGATTCACATGCTATGCTGTGCATAGGTCCGACATCCAGTGGTCACTGCGGAGTATTGCATTTTGTTTTTGGTAGTCGAAAAGGGGACGTCGACAAGGCGTGTCTGTAACACTATCCCTATAGTGACGTGTGTTGTACCCACAATCCCTCACGCGTCGAGGTCCCTCTGTTTGTATTTTTCTGCCCTGAGGGAGCCTTCTAGACGCGAGTACAGAAAAGAGAAAAATAGAAAAGGATGTCCATGTTCCTTCCATCCAAGCGGGGAGGAAGGGTGGGCGCATGTGAATCTAAGCAGATACAACCATCAGAAGAACAAGTTACTTTCTTACCTGGTAACGTTCTTTCGATGGGATGGTCCGACGACGTATTCCATATCTATGACATGTAATCACCACAGCTGTGCTGCTTCGGAAACTTTTCGGCGTCTGCGTCCTGCGTCGATGACGTCGATGCGCCGTCGTCGAGGACCTCCTCCGACGTCCGATGTCATCCGATGTGATAAGTAGGACGCACGACGCCCATAGCCTCAGTTGTAGTTTTTTCCCCCAGAACGTGTGACAATTGCCAGTCAGACACAAAGCCTTGCGGAACGTAAGCTGCAATCGCAAAGAAATTCTGCAGCGGGGAAGGCAGGGCGGGAGCGATATGGAATACGTCGTCGGACCATCCCATCGAAAGAACGTTACCAGGTAAGAAAGTAACTTGTTCTTCGAGGGGATTGGGTCCTCCGACGTATTCCATATCTATGACAGACTCATAAAGCAGTACCAAAGCAAGGAGGAGGGAAAGAATTTAGAATCAAAATGTAGAATAGCCAATCCAATAGCAGAGCAAAGGACCGCCTTGCCAAAGGCCAGATCCTGTGCTCGGATGGACTCGAGGGAATAGTGACGTACAAATGTATGTACTGAAGCCCAGGTGGCTGCATCACAGATGTTGCGAATAGGAACACCCCTCTGCAGGGCAGTAGATGCAGCCATACCCCTGGTAGAATGGGCCCGCAAGCCAGCCGGTGGGTCCTTACCCGCCAAGCGGTAGCACTCCGAGATGGCCAAAATAATCCAGCGAGACAAAGTCTGTTTCGTCACAGCTTGCCCCAAACGCTTTCCAGCGTAACCAATAAAGAGTTGATCATCCACTCTGACCCGGGACATGCGTGAAACATAAAAGCTTAAAGCTCTCCTAGGATCAAGCCTATGGAGCCTCTCCTCTTCCTTACCAGGATGCGGAGGAGGATAGAATGCCGGAAGAACAACCTTCTGGGCCAAATGAAATTCCGTCACTACCTTCGGAAGAAAAGAAGGACGAACTCTAAGGACAACCCTGTCCTTGTGAAATACAGTGAAGGGAGGCTTAACTGAAAGTGCCTGTAACTCACTCAGCGAGCGGAAGTAACCGCAACTAAAAACACAGTTTTCAGAGTTAACAGCCTCAAAGGGCAAGAATGTAAAGGCTCAAACGGAGCACCCATAAGAAACTTAAGAACAAGGTTTAAATCCCAACCGGGCACCAGGAAAGGAGACAGAGGGAACACATTAGTGAGCCCTTTCAGGAACTGTGAAATCAAAGGGATTTTAAAGTAAGAACACTCTTCAGACGAGCGCTTAAAGATGGACAGCGCCGCCAGGTAACCCTTAACGGTACCCACTTGCAAGCCCCTGTGGGCCAAAGAAAGTAAAAAGGACAGAACCATGGGGATGTCACATGCAAAAGGATCCACATTCTGAACTCTGCACCAGTCACAGAACTTACGCCAACGGCAACGGTACAGAGACTTTGTTGCCGGCCTTCGGGCCGAAAGCAACACCTCCATCACGTCCTCCGGGAGGTGCCAATCCGTATACCTCAACCTTTTAGAAGCCAAGCGTGAAGGTTGAGGGATCTGACCTCTGGATGGAGAACCTGACCCCCCTCCCGTGAGAGCAGATCGTCTCGGTAGGGAAGACGACATGGAGGGCAGATGGATAAGTCGAGAAGGTCCGGGTACCATGTCCTCCGAGCCCACGCCGGGGCAATGAGGACCATCCGGGAACCGAACTTCCGTAACCTCCGCAGCACTTGCGGGACGACGGGGACTGGAGGAAACGCGTACAGCAGCGGGAAGGACCACTCCACCACGAACGCGTCTCCTAAGGCTCCTTTTGGAGGAAACTCCCGCGAGCAAAACCTTTCGCACTTCCGGTTGACACTGGAGGCGAAGAGATCCACTAGAGGGGTCCCCCAAAGGGCGAAGATCTCCAGGAGAATCTCCTGAGCCAACTCCCACTCGTGAGAGATCGCGCTCTGCCTGCTCAGAGCGTCCGTCACGTTTTCGGCTCTGGCCAGATGAACTGCTGAGATCGAAACTTCCTGCTGGATGGCCCAGAACTCGAGCTGCATCGCCTCCCTGCACAGAGGAAGTGACCCTGCCCCCCCTTTTTGTTGAGGTAGGGTATGGCCACTGTGTTGTCCGTCAGGATCAGGACATTCTTCCCTCGCACAGACGGCAGAAAAGCCTTCAGGGCTAGCCTGACGGCCCTCAGCTCCAACAGATTGATATGGAGTCTGGACTCCGACGGAGACCAACGACCGCTGACTGTCAGCCCGTTGGCATGAGCTCCCCATCCCGTGAGGGATGCATCCGTCACGATCGTCACCTCCGGCCAGGGAAGCCAAAATGGAGCCCCTCTCATCAAGTTGCCTTCGACGGCCCACCACCGAAGGTCCCGGCGACCGAGGACGGCACCTGAATCGAGTCCGACATCCTGCCGGAGGACTGCGACCATTGCGTCTTGAGTGCCCACTGCAAAGATCTCATCCGCAGGCGAGCCTCTGGCACCAGAAGAATGCAGGATGCCATGAGACCGAGCAACCTCAAGAACTCGAACGCTGGGAGCGTCTGGGCATGCTGAAACTTGTGCACCATCTGCTGAATGTGAAGAGCCCTCACCTGGGGAGGAAAACACAGCCCCAGGGAAGTGTCGAGCACTGCTCCGATGTACTGGAGCCGCTGTGTTGGCGTCAAATGGGACTTCTTTAAATTGAGGGAGAAGCTCAGCCTGTGAAGGGAGCGACAGGTGACCGACAGATGATCCAGGACTTGCTCGGGAGAGCTCCCCCTGATCAACCAATCGTCCATGTAGGGGTAGACGTGAATCCCCCCCTTGCCTGAGATGCGCTGCCACCACCACCATGAGCTTGGTGAAAACCCTTGGGGCGGAGGTCAATCCGAACGGCAGGACCCGAAACTGAAAGTGCGAGTCGCCAACCGCGAACCTCAGGTACTTCTTGTGCTTGAGGACTTGAGAGAGAGTCACCATCTTGAACTTGTCCTTCCTGAGGAGTTTGTTCAAACCGCGCAAGTCCATGATGGGTCTCAATCCCCCGTCTTTCTTCGAAACCAAAAAATAAGGGGAATACCATCCCATGTTCCTCTCCGCTACAGGCACCAGTTCTATGGCGCCTTTCTCCAGCAGGGCTTGAATTTCCTGCGCAAGGAGCGGATCCGGACTCTGCAAAGAGAGGTTCCCCGGTGGATTGTCGTGAGGCCTGTGCCGAAAGGGAAGACAGTAGCCGTGGGTTATGATCTCCAGAACCCACACATCTGAAGTAATGGCTTGCCACTCTACAAGATGCTGCGCCAGCCTTCCCCCAACCGGCGAACCATGGGACATGGCCTCACGACTGAGTGGGAGCGGCTGCGGCGTTACCTGAGGGCAAAGAGGCAACTGCCCGAGCGGCCTTGGCACCACGGGTACCCTGTCGTCCACCTCTGGTACCCCTGCGGTGGCCTCTTTGACTGCCAGCTCCTCTCGCTTTACTGAAGGATGAGTAATAGCGAAAGGAACCACCCCTCCACTGCTGTCCCCTAGGACGAAAAGGCGGAGGTTGGCGAACTGCAGCGCCCAACGACTTTGCTGCAGCTTTTGAGGTCTGCAACCTCTCAAGGCTCTCGTCAGCCTTGCTGCCAAAAAGGTGTTCACCGTCAAAGGGCATGTTGAGGAGGCGGGACTGCACATCAGGAGCAAACCCCGACTTCCGCAACCACGCAAACCTGCGTATCACGGTGCTCGCCGCCATGGACCTACTGACGCATTCAGCTAAGTCCAAACCCGACTGAACGGACTCACACATGGCATCCTTACCATCCTGGACCATAGCAAGGAAACTATCCCGTTCGTCCCCTTCGGGAACATGTTCAGCCGCTAACGCAACACAGCTCCACAGAGTGTGCGTGAAACGTGACAAGGCACAAATGGAGTTGGCCGCCTGAAGCGCCATACCACCAGAAGAAAACACTTTCTTTGCCCAACCATCAAAACGTTTGTCGTCCCTATCAGGAGGGATGGTAGGGTACGACGCCTGCTTCGCCGGGGCCGCCTGCACCACCAAACTCTCCGGAGTGGGGTGCCTGGTCAAGTAGCAGGGGTCGCCACCGGCTGGATGGTATTTTCGCGACAAGGATCTGCCCACCGCCGGGAGACTCTCCGGAGCAGTCCAAGCCGCCGCCACCCTTCTCTGTAAAGCCATATGGAACGGCAGAACCGGGTCAGTTGGAGGACCAACATCAAGGATGTCTGTCAGATCATCCTGCACAAACTCCCCTGGGGGAGCAGACCATCCCAAGTACTCAGAAACCCTAGCCATAAGGCGCCGGTACGAGGAATCCGCATGGGAGCCAGGCTCAGGCCTACAAAACTCCACCTCCGGAGAGGTGTCCAGTCCACTGGCATCATGCAGTGACTGTCTCAACTCGTCAAACTGACTATGGCCCGAGACAGTCATCCGGAACCTGACTAGGAACCAGGCCATCAGAATCCTCATCCGCCTCTGAAATATAGTCCAGGTGGCGAAAAGAAGGCACTCGAGAGTGCTTGCTCTTAACCAGAGCCTTCCTAGGGGGTCCACCCGTGCCCCGGGGTACCTCCGTCACGAAAGGCGTCGATGGCGTCGAGCGAATCGGCGCCAGCGTCGAGAGAATCGGCGTTGAGGAAATCGGCGTCGACGTCAGATGCAGCGCCTCCAGAATCGGCGGCGTCGACACAGCCCTCGAGGCCGGAGCCCCGAGCGTGTCCCTCGACGACCCGAGCGTCGACAGCCTCGACGACTCCCTCGAAGCCGGAGCCTCGAGAAAGCCTGTCGACGCCACAGACGTCGATGCCTTCTTCGAAGGCCTCACAGGAGCACACGGTCTCGAACACGTCGAGGACCGGGACCTGGAACGGGTACGCCGAGAACGAGTCCCCTTGTCCGAACGGGACCTCTCCCGTGACTCGTGCCGACCACTCTTGCCAGCGGTGTCTCTCGACCTCACACGACCGACCCCACTCGGGGGCGCGGACGGCTGAGTACCCTGCGACTCAAGAATCGCCAGCATCTTCTTCCCGAAGGAAGCCCATTCCTCCGGCGTCGCAAGGCTGGAGGGGTAAGCGATGTGCCGGGCAGAGCCCTCCGAAGAGGACCTGGAAGATGGCCGGTGACGGCGCTTCAGAGAATGCCTCGAAGAGGCTGAGGAGTGGCGAGACCGACTCCTAGAAGGAGACCCACGAGACTTCCGACGATGACACGGACAGTCACCCCTCGAATCATCCGTCGAAAGCCCCGCAGACTTCGACTTCCGGGGCTTGGACACCCGACCTACCGACAACAACTTCTTACGTTCGCGTAAGGCTTTGGACGTGAGCGACTGGCAGTCGATACAGTCATCCGTGTCGTGGGCCTCCCCGAGGCACCAGAGGCAGGCGTCGTGCGAGTCCGTCACCGACATCTTGGACCCACACTCCCCGCACTTCTTGAAACCCGGACGCGGGGTCGAAGACGAAGTAGACATCTTCAGAAGGATTTTCACAAACGAACAGGTTCGAAGAACCGAGATAGAACAGAATTCCAAAGAGTCGAGGCGTTTAAACCGAGAAATACGAAGCAACACGTTCGCGGAAAAAACGGAACTGAGGCTATGGGCGTCGTGCGTCCTACTTATCACATCGGATGACGTCGGACGAGGTCCTCGACGACGGCGCATCGACGTCATCGACGCAGGACGCAGACAAGTTTCCGAAGCAGCACAGCTGTGGTGATTACATGTCATAGATATGGAATACGTCGGAGGACCCAATCCCCCCGAAATGCTTTTACGGTAAGTAATGCATTGTCTTCTGATGTTTGTTAATCTGCTTAGAATCACATGCTGTGCATAGACTAGCGAGCAGTACCCGGAGTTGGCGGTGGGTTATGAGAAGGAACAGTAGAGAAAAGATGTCTTAATACTGCCTGTCCCACCTGTGAGTCAGATCTAGAGTGTGCATCTAGACGGTAGTGTTTTGTAAAGGTGTGCACAGAACTCCAGGTAGCCGCTTTGCAGATGGACTCAAGGGGAACATTTGCAATGAATGCTATGGACGCCCCCGTGCCTCGAGTAGAATGTGCTCTTGGCCTAAAGGGCAGTTCTCTCTTAGCAAGAGTATAGCAGAGAGTGATGCATTGAACAATCCATCTAGAAATAGTGGACTTTGAAACTGCATCCCCTTCTCTTCCTGCTGCCACCGAGACGAAGAACTGATTAGTCTTCCTCAGTGGTCTGGTTCTTTCCATGTATAACATGACCGCCCGGCGGACATCTAGTGTGTGCAGAGTCCTTTCTCCCAAGTTGGAAGGATTTTGAAAGAACGCTGGTAGTTCTATAGACTGGTTTACGTGGAATTTTGAGATGAATTTCGGAGCAAACCTTGGGCGAGTGCGTAGAACCACTTTATCTTTGTGAACTGTAACAAAGGGGTCTAGAACAGAAAGAGCCTGTAGTTCACTTACTCTCCTGATGGAGGTGATAGCTATTAAAAAAGCAGTCTTAAGAGTGAGGTCTTTAAGAGATGCTTTGTGCATGGGTTCAAATGGTGAGCCCATGAGTTTGGTAAGTACCACGTTAAGGTCCCATCCGGGAGCTGGGTCAGCTATCGGGGGGTGTATTCTCTTTACTCCCTCCATGAAGGCCTTTATAACAACAGGGATCTTCCACCACGACACTTTGAGTTGGGAAGTGGTGTATGCAGAAAGTGCCGCTAGGTGGACTTTAATGGAATTGAACACTAGACCTGAATCCAATAAATGGGTCAGGTATAGAATAATATGTGTGGGAGAGCAGTGAATTGGGTTGATGCTCTTTCTTCTGCACCAAATGACAAATCTCTTCCATTTGCTAGAATAGCAGTGGCGAGTGTTAGGTTTTCTGGCTTCCCTGAGGATGTCCATGCATCTCTGTGGGAGCTGTAGATGTCCAAATACTATGATCTCAGGAGCCAGGCTGCTAAGTTCATGTTCTGGGGGCATGGATGCAGAGTCCTGCCCCTGTCTTGTGACAGCATGTTGTACGGGCAGGGGAGTTTCACTGGGGGAGATAGAGACATCTCCATCAAGTGAGCGAACCATGGCTGTCGGGCCCACATTGGGGCCACCAGTATCATGGTTACTTGTTCCTGGTGCATCTTGTGCACCACTTTGTTGAGAAGGGGAGTCGGGGGAAAAGCGTAAACAAATCTCCCTGACCATTGAATCGACAGACCGTTCCCCTTGGATTGGTTCTGGGGTACCTGGAGGCGTAGCTTTGGCATTGTGAGTTCTCCAGGGTTGCGAACAGGTCTATTTCTGGGAACCCCCATTGCGTTAAGACGTCGAAGACGATGTCTTCGTGCAGTCGCCATTCGTACTCTTCGGGCAGGGGGAAATCTCTGCTGAGTTTGTCTGCCAGCAGATTGAGTTCCCCTGGTACATGTTGTGACAGAAGGAACATATTCTGTTTGAGAGCCCACTTCCATATGTTTTGGGCCAGTTTGGACAGTCCTGGAGAGTGGGTTCCCCCCCGCTTGTTGATGTAATACATGGCTGTGGTGCTGTCTGTATGGACCATCACTGTCCTGCCTTGTAGGTGTTCCTTGAAGGCTTTTAGCGCCTTGAACACCGCTAGTAGCTCCAGAAGATTGATGTGTTTGGATGCTACGTTCGGAGTCCACTCTCCGTGAGCAGTCTGATGGGATAGGTGAGCCCCCCATCCTGTGAGGGATGCGTCTGTGGTTAGAGTGGCTTCCGCCGCGGGTGTGGCAAAGGGTTTCCCTTTTTCCAGGTTTTCCTTTGTCCACCACCGTAGCGAGAGAACTAAGGCCTGCGAGACCACCACTAGGTCGTCCCATAGTCCGCTGGCCTGACACCACTGGCTGTTGAGCCACTCTTGCATTGGGCGCATGCGCAGGCGCACGTGAGGTACCAAATAAATACACAACGCCATCATGCCTAGCAAGCGCATTGCTTTGCGTACCGTCACCTCTCGACCGGTTACATATTGAGGGATCTGAAACAACATGTTTTGGACCCTCTCTTTGGAGGGGAAGACGAGGCCGTCCTTTGTTTGAATTAGAGCCCCTAGGAATTGTTTGATTTGGCTGGGGTCTAGGTTGGACTTCTTTTCGTTGATGGAGAAGCCCAACTGGAACAAAAGGTCTACAGTCTTTTGGGTATTGGAGAAGCATGTTTCGTAAGAATCCCCTGTTATGAGCCAGTCGTCGAGGTAAGGGTAAACTGGGATGGACAACCTGCGCAGGTGGGCCGCTGCCACTACCTTCGTGAATACCCTCGGTGCTGATGCTATGCCGAAGGGTAGCACTCTGAACTGGTAGTGTTTGCCCTCTATCATGAACCGGAGGTATTTTCTGTGCGCTGGCAACATTAAAATATGAAAGTATGCATCTTTCATGTCCAATGTTGTCATGTAATCTCCCTGTGATAGCAGTGGGATCACTTCCTGTAAGGTCACCATACGAAACTTTTGGGGTTTGATGAACTTGTTCGCTGAGTATGCATCTTTCATGTCCAATGTTGTCATGTAATCTCCCTGTGATAGCAGTGGGATCACTTCCTGTAAGGTCACCATACGAAACTTTTGGGGTTTGATGAACTTGTTCGCTGGGCGCAGATCTAATACAGGGCGCATGGTTAGATCCTTTTTGGGTACAAGGAAGTACACTGAATAAATACCTTCCGTTACCTGAGATAGAGGCACGACCTCTATGGCTCCTTTTTCCAGCAGTAGTTGTACTTCTTGTAGAAGGATGGCAAGATGTTCCGGTGACATGCGTCGTCCCCTCGGGGGTTTTTATGTTGGGGAACTGTTGAATTCGATGCAGTATCCGTGGGCTACGGTGGAAAGTACCCAGCGGTCTGATGTTATACCCTCCCATGCTGGAAGAAAGGATGTTATCCGGCCCCCGACCGGTGTTGCATGGGAGGGGACGCAAATCTTCGCGTCACTTGGTGTTGTTAGGTGCTTGGGAACCTCTGGGGGTGGACCCTCGCCCTCTTCCTTTGCCCCGGCGCTGTCCTCTTTGGCTGTACTGGCCACTATTGGACTGGAAATTGGTGGCAGGGTACTGTTGCTGCTAGTTTTGTTGTTGGCGTTGGCCACGAAAAAAGCATTTGTTGCCATAGCCGCGCCTGGTAGAGGGCTTAGAGATTTGGTCAAGAGTTTTGATAGTATCGAACTCTTTTTTAGCCATCTCCAGAGCCTCATCCACCGCTTTCCCGAAGAGGTTTGAGTCTTCAACAGGTTTATTTATTAAAGACGCCTGTGTCTCCGGTTTGAACCCTGAGTTGCGCAGCCATACGTGTCGTTTTAGGACTATTCCCTGAACTAGGGAACGTCCCACAGTTTCTGCCGCATCCAGAGAGCTCTTTACAATACTCTGGTTGACCTGGGTTCCTTCGCCAATAGTTGAAAGCAGGCGTGTAAGTAATGGTTCCGGCGCTTCTTCGGCGTCTTTGCGCAGTTTGGCCCACTGTGCTACCGCATAGCTAGCGAGCAAAGAATTGTTGTTGGCAATTCTTGCCGAAAAGGCGGCTGAGGATGTAACTCTTTTAGCAAGGGCATATAACCGCTTGCCCTCCTTGTCAGGTGGTGCCTCATTGGTGGAAAGTGGTACCCCTGCCCTCTTTCTTGTGTTGGTTACTACCAGGGAATCCGGAATGGAATGTCCCCTGATGTACAGCGGGTCTGAGGGTGAAGGAGTGAAAAGTTTTTCAATTCTAGGATTGACCCCTCTGATTAGTGCGGGTGTGGACAGCGAAGGGATGATTCTTCTCTTCACCGAAGCGAGGAGGGGAATTGTCTGACTGACCAGGGGTTTCTCCTTAATTACCCTTTCTACAAAGTCTAATTCAGGGGAGAGCTCCCCAGTGTCCAGTTCGAAGTGTGCTGCTGCTCTGCGCAACAGGGCATTAAATGTGGGTGATCGTCAATGGGAGACGTGTTTCTAACAGGTGAATTGTCAGGTGGATTTAGGTTCAGGACATCAGTGTCGGAATATATTGATGGGGATTGCCAGGGGTGAGAAGGTCCTTCTTCTGGATTTTCCCCTAAGCCTTCTCCTACCAAGTCTGGGCTGTCTTCCAGACCTTCCTCCTGGTTCCGTCCCTCTTCCTCGTCCATAAAATCATCCTCTTCCTCAAAATAATGTTCTTCCCCAGGGAGGTCATACACACTATGGAAGTCTGAGGCTGTGTCCTGGTGGGGATTGACTAATCTTGGAATTTTGCCCCTGGGGTCCTCCTGAGGCCCTTCTCTTATTCCCTTTGGAGTGGGAGGGTTTTGGGCATTCATAAACCTCTCCATTCTTTCCATGCAGAGATGGAGCCTTTCCATGGTTTCATGGGGTACCCCTGAGCGGTCTAGCGGGGGAAAATTGGTGTCTTGTAGCTGAAAACGGCTCGACCTCTCCCACAACGTCAAGGAAAGTGTCCCGTCGCCCTCCGAAAAGCCTTCAGGTGTGCTGGGAATCCCTTCGACTGAAGGAGATCGTCCCTGTGTTTTCGCCGTGTCTTTCGACCTTTGCGTAGCGCTCGACGAGTCTTTCGGCGTACGCTTGTGGGCGTCGGCTACCACGATCCTCGCCAAGCTCTCAGCGACTCGTTTGTCAGCGGAGAGCTGTGGTTTCGACGTTATGGGTGTCGATCGCTCTACGGCGGCAAGCGCTTTCTGCTGATGCGCTCCGGTCGATGATTTGGGGGCGGCGCCCTTATTTGCCGAAAGCCCAGTCGCTGGCCGCGGCTGCGGTTGCGAGAGGGGCTTCGAACCCGAACGGTCCGAGGAGGCCGCCGGTGAAACCTGCGTCTCCTTGGGCGCTGATGCTCTCTTTGCCTTCGGCAAAGAAGAGCCATGGGTTGTGTGCTTATGTGTGGTCTTGTGTGCGTCAATGTCGCCGGGGTGTTCATCCCCATAAGCAGGGCGTGAGCCGAGCCCGTCGGGGCCGGGGACAGACGACGAAGCGCGTGTGCGCTCTCTAGGGGGGTTTTCGACTTCCGTAGCGGAGGTCGTGGTATCAAGTTCCTCGTCACTGTCGGAGGTAGCGACGGTGGGTGGAGCGTCGGCCTTCGACATAGCGTAGGCCGCCCACCTCTTGACCCTACGGTCTTTTAGAGTCTTCGGCTTAAGAAGCCGACAAGCCGTGCAACCTTCCTCCTTGTGATCGAGGGGCAAGCAGCGGTTACACCGTGAATGCTTGTCCTTAAAAGTAAACTTGCCCTTGCAAAGCGGGCAAAACCTAAAGGGTGTCCTCTCCATAGCCGAGGCAATAAAACGTGATAACCACCCCAAGGGAAAGGAAGGGGAAAAGGAAAGGCATTCTCAGAAAAGAACGAGAGATGTCCCACGACCCCCACTCTCCCTACTGTATTTGGCCTGCGAGGCCAGGCCACGTGTTCGGCAACGCCGAAGGATCTCCTCCGCTCGTCTCCTCCGTCGAAGATCTTGCTCGGCGGAGACAGCTTCACAACAGCGTCGAGGGGGGGATCGATATGTTCTATATTAATATAGGAAAACGACCAAAGGTCGAGGAGATGAAATCTGCAATGTCTCTCGAGGAGCTCCGCGTAAAGGCGACCAGTAGCTGGGCGGAAAAAAACAATCTGAGGGACCTCGACGCGTGAGGGATTGTGGGTACAACACACGTCACTATAGGGATAGTGTTACAGACACGCCTTGTCGACGTCCCCTTTTCGACTACGAAAAACAAAATGAAATACTCCGCAGTGACCACTGGATGTCGGACCTATGCACAGCATAGCATGTGATTCTAAGCAGATTAACAAACATCAGAAAACAAGTTACTTACCCCTGGTAACGTTCTTTCGACTGGATGGTCCTCTCACGTATTCTTCATCTTGATATATCCATATCCAGCTTTAGATGCTTCAGAAATGTTTTCCAACAGTGGGTGCTGCGTGTCAATGCCGACGTCAACACTGGAACATATAGTGCGGATAGCGGCCGTTAGCTTCAGTTATGTTTTGATGTGTTCCCTCAATATGATATGGTGTTACCCTGTACGAGACAGTATTCTGCCTTAAAAGAACATAAAGTGGAACATCACGGAAATTCTACTGCAGGGTAGGTTGGGAGGGAGGGGCGATGAGGAATATGTGGGAGGAACATCCAATTGAAAGAATGTGACCAGGGGTAAGTAACTTGTTCATCGAATGGATTGTGTCCTCCCACGTATTCCTCATCTTTTGATAGACTCCCAAAGCAGTGTTATGTTTTGGAGAAGGGAGTAAGAATTTAGGAGTTCCTTATTGGTTTGTATGAACAGTACACAACACCGCCTTCCCAAAACGCCTTCGTGGCCTGAGGAAGAGTCCAGACAATAATGCTTTGTAAACGTATGAACGGAGGACCATGTGGCTGCCGCACTAAGATCTTAAATTGGGACTCCTCTCTGTAAAGCAGAGGATGTAGCCATGCCCCTGGTCAAATGAGCCCTCAGTCCCCCAGGAGGATCTTTTCCAGCTACTATACAACACTCAGAAATGCCCAAGACAATCCACCGGGACAAGGTTCACTTTGTCACTGCCATCCCCAACTTATGGCCTGTATAACCAACGAACAGTTATCATCCTGTCGCAATTTTGACATTCTAGAAATAGTGCTTGACATGGGTCAAGCCTGTGCAATCAACTCCTCCTTTCTAGGATGTGGAGGTGGATAAAAAGAAGGTAGTATAATTGTCTGTTAGATGAAAAATAGATCATTTTGGTCAGAAGAACAAGTTACTTACCCCTGGTATCTTTCTTTCAACGGAATGTTCCTCCCACGTATTCCTCATCTTTGACATGTAATGTCCAACTTCGGAATAAGTTTCAGCATAGGGCGCTGTGCGTCGATGGCATTGAGTCGATGTCCCTCGAAGGCCTCTGTTGAGGGTGGCGTCATCTAAGGGTGTGTATATATAGCTCATGCAGCGCCCGTTGGCCTCAGTTCTGTTTTTCCCCTCCTCTTGCAACAGAGATGCCCATAAATACGGACATGACAGTACTCAGCCTTGGTGGAATGGAAGCTGTAATAGCATCGGTAATTCTACAGAGGGGTAGGTTGGGAGGGTGATGAGGAATATGTGTGAGGAACATCCAGTCAAAAGAACGTTACCAGGGGTAAGTAACTTGAATGTATTGTGTCCTCCCATGTATTCCTCATCTTTGACAGACTTCCAAAGCAGTATTATGATTGGAAGAGGGTGTAGAATTACAATTTAAACATTTTCAAGGGCAGAGCAAAGTACTGGTTTGCCAAATGTACAATCCTGAGTATGGGAAGTGTCCAGACAGTAATGTTTTGCAAACATGTGGATGGAAGACCCCCTTGCAGCCTCACAGATATTTCTAATAGGAATACCCCTTTGAAGGTCCTTAGATCTCGCCATGCCGCTGGTGGAATGAGCTCTCAAACCTTCAGGAGGGTCTTTACCTGCTTAGCCTGTAGCATTCTGATATTGTGAGGGTTATCCGCCTAGACAAAGTCTGTTTGGAAACAGCCTGACCTAGCTTGTGTCCTGTCTAACCGATAAAAAGTTGGTCAACTCTCATTTTGGACATTCTGGAGATGTAAAAGCTTAACGCTCTCCTAGGTTTCAACCTATGGCGTCTCTCCTCTTCCTTACCAGAATGAGGTGGAGGATAGAAGGAAGGCAGACCAATTTTTTGATTCAAATGAAAGTCTGAAATGACTTTTGCTAAAAAGGAGGGTTTGACATTCAAAACAACCCCCGTCCTTGTGGAAGACTGTAAAGGGTGGCTTGCATGAAAGTGCCTGCAACTTGCTCACTCTGCGGGCTGATGTCAGAGCTATCAATAGGATTGTCTTAAAGGTCAACAACCTTAGCGGACATGTGTGCAGAGGTTCAAAAGGAGCAAACATTAGGAATTTAAAAACTAGATTGAGGTCCCAACCTGGAAGTGAGATGGAGGGAATGCATTAGTGAGCCCTTTTAGAAATTGAGTCACCAGTCTTATTTTAAAGTAGGAGCATTCCTTCGAAGAGCGATTAAAGATCGATGGCGCTGCCAAGTAGCCTTTGATGGTACCTATCTGAAGGGCCAAATTGGCTACTGATAGAAGGAAGGAAAGGACATCCGGAGTTTTACACAGAAAAGGATCAACATTCTTTTCTTTGCACCAGTTGCAAAACATATTCCAACCGCACAAAGATTTTGTTGCTGGTCTTCTGGCCGAAAGCAACAGCTCCATCACGTCATCCTGGAGGTCCCAATCCGTGTTTCTCAGCCTTTCAGAAACCAAGCGTGAAGGTGTTGACAGATATTCTCTCTCTCTTTCTCTCTATCCTCCAACCCCCCGCCCCGTCTCATCCCAATCCGGGGCAACTAGGATTCCCGACGAACCTTCTCAACCTCATCATTACATGAAGAATGACGATGACTGGAGGAAACACGTAGAGAAGTGGAAACTCCCAGTCCAACACAAACGCATTTCCTGGAACTGCTCTTGGAGGAAATTCCCTGGAGCAGTACAGTTTGCACTTCCGGTTGAGGGGTTACCCAAAGGGTGAAGCTCTTTAAGGACTTCCTGAGCTAGTTACCCAAAGGGTGAAGCTCTCTTGAAGGACTTTCTGAGCTAGTTCTCACTCATCAGAAACTTTTCTGCCTGCCTATTTTTTCCGTCATTATCAGGTCATTCTTTTGCCCGTACAGAGGGCAGGAAGGTCTTCAGCGCTAGTCCGATTGCCCTCAGCTCCAAAAGATTGATGTGTAGTTTGGACTCCAATGGAGACCAACGACTGCTTATTGTCGGATTGTTGGCATGGGCTCCCCATCCCATGAATGAGGCATCTGTCACTACTGTAATCTCCAGCCATGGTTGCCAAAAAGGTTCTCCCTTCATAATATTGAAGATCCTGTGAGACTCTGGATGGAATCTGAAGTCAGACTAACATCTTTCCTGAGAATTGGGACGATTGTGTTCTTAGAGCCCATTGGAGGGAGCTCATTCTCAGGCGGGCCTCTGGCACCAGAAAAATGCAGGAAGCCATGAGGCCGAGCAACCTAAAAAAATAAAATAAATAAATAAAAATTAAAAAAATAATCTTAGGCCGGAAGATTCTGGGCACTCTGAAATTTGGTAACCATCTGAAGAATGTCTTAAGCCCTCACCTTGGGTGGCGAGCTCTTTCCCCAAGGATGTGTCTAGTACAGCTCTGATGTACTGGAGCTTTTGGAAAGGTGCCATATGGGACTTCCTGTAATTGAGGGAGAAGCCCAGTCTGTGAAGAGAGTGGCAGGTGATTATGAGATGATCTAGAGCTTGTTCGGGAGAACGCACCCTGATCATCCAATCGTCCAGGAAGGGGTAGACGTGAATCCCCCCTCTCCAGAGACTTTCAGCCACTACCGCCATCAGTTTGGTGAAAACACTCGGGGCAGAGGTCAGCCCAAATGGCAGAACTCAAAACAAACTGAGAACCACCAACCGCGAACCTCAGGTATTTTCTGTGCTTGAGAAGGATTGGCACATGAAAATAAGCATCCTGAAGGTCCAATCACAACAACCAATCCTGTAATTGGAGGGCCTGAAGGATCTGAGAAGGTTTGCCCATCTTGAACTCGTCCTTCCTGAGGAACTTGTTCAAGTATCTCAAGTCCAAGATGGGTCCAAATCCTCCAACCTTTGTGGGAATCAAACAATATGGGCGTACCAACCATCGCTTGTTCCGCTCCGCTACAGGTACTGGTTCTATAGCACTTTTTTATAGCAGGGTTAAAATCTACTGCACAAGGAGCAGATCTGGAATCCTCAAAGAGTGGTTCCCCGGTGGATTGTTCTGAGGTCTTATAAAAGGAAGGCAATAACCGTGGGCATGGTTCCTAAAGCTCAAGCATCCAAAGTAATGTCTCGACATTCTTCGGATGCTGAGATAGTCTGTCTCCCCACTGGTGAACTGCGGCTCAAGACCTGAGTGGTTTTGTAGCGGCTGTCGCAGAGGCCAAAGTAAAGGAGCCTGCTGTTTCAGCTGGCTTAGCACCTTTACCTTGTCCACCACGAGGAAACCTTCTTTGGCCCCTTTGACTGACCATTGCTCTCACCCTTCCAAGTAAGTAGTAGCAAAAAGATCTACCCTTCCAAGGTTGCCCACTAGGACGAAAAGGCTGAGATTGCCCAATAGCAGCGCCTAAAGATTTGGCTGCCGCCTTTGAGGTCTGCAACTTCTGAAGGCTTTCGCCAGCCTTGTTGCCAAAAAGATGAGACCCGTCAAAAGGCATGTTGAGAAGCATAGACTGCACATCTGGTGCAAAACCAGACTTCCTCAACCACGCAAATCTGCGCATGACAGTGCTGGTAGCCATGAATCTGATGATACCACCTGCAGAATTCAACCCTGATTGAAGGGACTCGCACATGGCTTCATAGCTATGAAGCCGTCCTTTTCTTCCCCTTGGAGAATAGGATCTGCCGCCATCTATATACAGTCCCACAGAGTATACGAAAACCTTTCAAAGGCACAAGTGTAGTTGGCAGATTTCAGAGCCATGCTCCCTGTGGAAAATGCCTTCCTCGCCCATTCATCTATGCGCTTGTCGTCCCCATCAGGAGGGATGGTAGAGTATGCTGCCTGTTTTGAAGTTGCAGCTGCCTGCACCACCAGACTCTCCAGAGTGTGGTGTTTCGACAAGTAGTCGGGGTCGCTATTGGAGAGGTGGTATTTTTTTGTAAGGTTCTTGTCCACAGCCGGATTTGACTCCCGAGTCTCCCAGTTCCTAGCCACCCTTTTTGAAGCGTCACATGAAAGGGCAAAATGGGATCACTCTGAGGACCCTTTCCAGGAGGTCCGTTAGGTCGTCTTGGTCATAGGGTAACAAGGGCCTACTCCAACCCAAACATTCAGTGACTTGACATAAGCTGACAATAGGAAGAGTCAGCATGTTCTGGTTCAGGCTTACCAAACTTCAGTTCTGGGGAGGCGTCAACTCCACTTGCTGTTTGCAAGTTCTCATATAAATCTTGCATTCTGCTCTCCTCAGAGATTGAGCTCTCTGGTACACAGGAAGAGCCGATGGAATACTGCCGTCAGATGTAGGAGCAGGCAAGGGCGTAGGAGACATAAAATCTGGGGTGGGGGACAGGGGACACCTTGAGGACTTTGCTACAGACGCAAACCACTGAGTAAAATCTGCCCATTTATTTGTAGTGAGTGATCATGCACATTTGTTCAAAAAATGAAAAAAAATTTTTGTGGCGTTCATTATGCATGACAAATTCTGTTGCAATTGTTTGTATGTTAACTAGATCCATTATTTCTCTGTTTATTGCACACACAAAACGTGAATGAGTCTTTTCTGAGTCATAGTTGTACACAGCCACATTTTCAGTCGTCCCAAAGCACTAAAGCTCCTCTCAGCCTGACAGGAAGATACTGGAACAGTTAGAAGGATCTGTAGTAGCTTCTCCACCTGTGCAAGCTCTTTCTGTAGGAGGCATCCTTTGATGTCTACCAATTCTGAGATGGAAGAATTGGTATGGACACTTGATAATGTTAATTGTGCAGAGGAGGAAAAATTTGATTTTTGGGTACTTAACAATATTTGCAGCACTTCTGCCTGTTCGAAGCAGCTGTGCCACGTGAGATGGTGTAATGCCGTAGTACGGCAGGACATTTGACATATTCCACTCAATGGACTTTAGTACACAGGTGTTGGAAAACAATCAAGTTTACTCAATTTGATTTGTACCTCCTCTAGTATGCGGCTAAGATCTTCATGTACTGCTGCACTAATGCCATGCTTAACCAACAAGTTAACACTCCTAGCAAACCGAGTTTCTTAGCAATGCTTCGCTTAGCAAGGAATTATGAGTATGCGCCCATCATGTCATTTGTTTAACATACAGACCCAGATTGCGACCCGGGGTTAGAAACTCAGTAGCTGCCAGTCCAAAAATCAATCCCATATGAATTCCATAGCGGTGCTCTGGGGTAATCCAACATAGGTCTCCAGCACTTTCCCTCAATTTGTTTATTTTGTGTGATCTGCCTTTGCTTTTTAGCACAGAACATAAGGAGTAATGATATATGGCTTTTAAACCTGTACCTCCTACAGATGTCCCATTCCTGTAACCAACAGTGTAGCACTGAGCTGCACTACTTAAGGGAACGACACAAATGAAGCTCCAATTATAGTGCACTTCCATCAGGGCTATGAAATGAAATTATATTTATATCGCGGTCGTACACAAGTGTTTCAGACATTACAAGTTCCGAGCTATTAGCCAGGCATTAATAGTCACTTGCCGCCCCCCCAATTCGTCACATACGCACAGCACTCATTTCTTACTCACCAAGAGTCCATTATCACTAGTCAATAGCTACTGAAAGTTTTGAGGCCTGCTAACATATTTGTTGACGACGTAATATACTCGTAAGAATAATACCTTATCCAATGGTGTGATTTGTTTCTCATTTCAGCCAGAACAAAGAAACATTTGATAGTTTCCTGGTACTGACGAGAGAAGTGGTCTATCAAACATTTTCTCAAGCAGACTTCCTGACACACATGCTGCAGTCGAAAGTGTTTACTTATTAGCTACACTCGCACCATGATTGCTAGCAAACGCTATTTGTTTGGCCAGGTGATGCCAGCACACCCCACTCTGAAGATTATTTGACCAATGCTAATGCCAGGCAATTACATTAATTGCCAAGTGCTCACATCCGAAGCCAGGTATTCCATTAATTCACATCCTCTAGCAGGCATGCCAATGAAATATATGTGGCCTTAGATATTGTACTAATATGCTGAAGTAAGCAAATCATATTCCAGGTAGTTGCGTCAAATGCCAGCTTCTCAGATAACATAGCCGGTATCATCATCAAATAATCAGCGTGTGCTCAGCATTTCCATTAGAGGGTAAGCATTTGCTCCATATCCCACCCATTGTCAGCAGATACCCAGGCGCTCACACCACACACAGGGTATTGCCAAATGCTAGGAGCTCTTATCCTATCCCAGACAGGCAGTACTACCCCACCACTCAAAACTAAACCACAGAAGCAAAGCTCTTCCTCATGCTTTGGGAGATGCTGTAAACAGGAGATAGAAGCAACATGTATTTATATATTTAGTGTTTGCTTGTAAGGCGCTTATACAAGAATATACTGTTTCAAAGCGCCCACAAGGCAAGGAGGGAGGGAGAGTGGGAAGTACATTACAAAAATTACAAGGTACATTACAAAAATTACAACACAATATTTAAGAGCAGAGGGGGATGAACCTACTATGCCTTGTGAGTATTCAGAACATGTGTCTGTCGCAAGAAAACGGAGACAAGACCACCAAACTCAGGCTTGCCTGAAGTGCTGGCCTGACAGACCAACTAAGACTAGTGTGCACTGGTTTTGTGGGACAACGCGAGGGAATTTTGCGACTTGGTGAACCTGGCGAGCTACATCTGGTAGTTTTGATCATAATGCTGGCCCAGTGGTATTTAAAAACCTTAATTGACCACACTTCTTTTTAACAAAATAATACACCCACATCCAAGCACTAGTTCGTTGCAATAAATCACAATTTGTAATTGGTGTTTACGGGCCATATTTTTGGTACCTGGACCTTTTTCTGCCACAATCCTATCCACGGAGAGAGGGGGAAATAAATCTGCTTTACACATGAAAATGTATGAGAAGCCAGTGTGGTGCTGTTTGCACCCATTGTACTCATTTTGTCAATACTTGTCTCTTTTAGCATACAAATAAAGTGCTTTGTAGATGCATTTAACAGGCAATCCCAGCAGAGGACATTTGGCTGAGTTGGACACGGTGCACCCACTGAATGCAGCTTTAACAATTCATGTGTGATACCAAGAAAAATACTCCACTGGTAGCCACTGCTCTAACGGTCAGGTCCTGTTTTGTAACACACTCCAGCCCTGCACAGTGTAATACCGAGGTGAAGAGAGGGGGGCTAGGCTGTTCGGGAGGGGCTGTGTCTTGGACAGGTCCTTTTTTGGAAGAGGGCGGACAGGGATGTGTATGCAGTGGCCCAGAAGCCTGTCCTACACCCTCCCCTCATCTTTTTGTCTGTTCAGCACTGCATGATGAAAGCCATGGAGGACACGGGGATCCCGCTCAGCCCTAACATACACGGAGTGGACAACAACAAAAGTTGCTTGAAAACATTATTTGAAAATGTGATTTTCCAAGAAAAAAAAGGAACACACAGATTGGCTCCAGGCATTCGCACAGCACTGCACGGACCAGTCCTGTCCTCACCTGAAATTAATGTCAACTTGTCAAGCACAAAATCAATGGTAGTTTGACAGCGCCTGACGTGCGCCTGCCGGAGCACATATTACTGCCTGCCTGCTCCACTTGCCGCCTCAACACGCGGCTGACTCAGCACTGGTTGCCCCGGCCCTTCCCTTACACCGCCCCCTTCCCCGGGCTGTGCTTTCGCGGTCTGTAGTGCACTGCGCATCATGTGATTCGAGCACTGGGAGAGGGAGAAGCAGTCACTCAGGAGCAGAGGGCACCTGTGGCTTCCCAGCCCGGGCGGTGTTGTGCCCCTCAAATACGCACACAGAAAAGAAATATCTTGGGCCAGATTACCGAAACTTTTCACCAGGGCAAGTGCAAAGTTGCATGGTATTAGCACTAGGTCAAAGTTTGCCCTTTTTTTTAAAAAAAAACAAAGGGACATATTAGAACACTATTGCACCATAATAAGTGCAGTTTGGCATGGTATAAGCACTAGGGAAAATATGGCCCTTGGGCAAAAAAGATTTTGACTGCAGTATTCCAACGTGGCAAAGTTCGCCCTAGTGTCAATACGAAATGGTATTAGCATTAGGGAAAACTTTGGACCGGTAAAAAAACGCATTGAAAATTCATCTTTTTTGCACTATTGCAATTTTTTCCTAGGTGCTTACACCATGCCAAATTGCACTTGTCACGGTGCAATAGTTTTCTAATATGGCCCTGTTTTTTAAATAAAATAGGACAAACGTTGCCCTTGTGCTAATACTGTGCAATTTTTAAACTTGCACTGGTGTACAGTTTCTGTACTCGGGCCCCTGTCAGGCAGCGCAGCACTGGCACAGGCAAAGCCTTCACAGTTGGAATGAAAAATAACCCCTGCCTTTCCCTCGCCTCGCTTCTCATTGTGGGGGGGAGGGGATAAATTACATTATATCCCCCCACTTAAAATTGTGGGGGGGCTTTGTCCCCCCCCCACTCTCCTGTCCTCCCCATTTCCTACGCTCATGGGAGCCGGATCCCATTCACGTATGCATTCTTGCCTTGCAGAGACGGCGGAATGCTGATTGCATATATAAGAGCTGGATCCAACAAAGGTGGGGACTGGAAACAGAGGGGCAAGCGTTACACGGCTTGTCTTCTGCAGCCAGAGAAAATGCTAAGCGCTGGGTGTGGCCTAGGGCGGGGCTTATATAGCCCTGGGCTGCACCGAGCACCACTAGATCACCATGAATGCTTTCTGAATGGATTGGCTGGAGGCCATCTTTGTTCCCACTGAGTGCTCAAGGCTGGTGGCCATTTTGGAGGTGGCATCACCAGTTCCAAGCAGCAGCCTGAGTCAATCAGCCATTCCCAGAGTCCAGACCGTACCTACACTGTGGATTCTATTAGGGGTCATGACAGTTATCTGCAATACCTGCGTTTTTATCAGCTTTCTTCTTGCGTTTTACTGCAAGTTCACAACCCTTTTGTTTTATCAGAGGTAGACGAGTGATCTTTCTCATTCATATTAGCCAGGTAGTTAAGTATATCATTAATCTTTTTATGATTCTTAGGCACTTTGTTAATTCTTGGGCTCACATTTAGTATGTGTATCATTTCTATTTACATCAGTTATGTGTCCAGCAGCTTTTTCCATACGGTCAATACCTTTCACATTTACAGATTGTCAGTATCATTCAAAAATGATAGTCTCCGTTGGTGTGGCAATAATGCATCAATTTTTTATCTTTTTGTGTCTTTCACCAATGTACATGGCAGCTTGGGCACATTTCTTTTTTGACTAGGTTTTTCCCTTCGTTTTTTCCTACTACATATCTTTGTATTTTCGAAAGCTAAGCATGTTTGATTTTTCTCATGGATGTTATTGCTACCTTCTCTTATATTATAGTTATGCTCTATCACTTCTCGATTTTTCTTTTCTCATAACAATTATCTATGTTACAATCAGGTATTTCAACGGTGGGGGGCCAACTCTGTGTTTGTACTGTTATCTCGCATTGATTTCCTTTCCCTATTAATACTTTTGTGCAGTAATATAGAATGCACATTCAGTTTTCGCTCAATGGTTTCACACTTGTCAACCAGTGTGGCAAGCAGATGTTCTAATGCTTCAAACATTTCATCAAAGCGTAAGCTGGTTGTTCTCAAATCCATTTGTGTTTCAGATATATAACACTCTTTTTCTGTGGATTCAACACTACCCAGGGGCTAGACACAATGATGTATGATCACATAGCTCCTCAGTCAAAACTAGCATTCCAGTTTCAGGGTCTAGTTCAATTCTGCCACTATTCTCTGCAGTATTCTTACCCACATCCTCTTGTGATGTTTAATTCACATTCGATATGTTCCTAATATAAATTCCTCCTACTCTGGAGTGAGTGGAACCATTCAGCCTTTACTGCCTTTCAGCTATGTTCTTATCTAATTCAACTGACACTTCAGGTCCATCAGTTCAGTCCCCACTAGAGTCAATTTGATCACGTTCAGCTGGACCGTTGAACTGCCCGGTGTAGCCCTGCTGCTGTGCTAAAACTGCTTTTCCGAATCGACTAGAGAAGCTCCAGAGGACTTCATCCCTTGGGTTAGCAGGACCAACTAACCCTAAGACGAACTTTGCTGGAGGACCTTCCCCAACTGGCTGTATACTTCTTTGCTGCTGCTGGTACAGAGTGCCAGGGGTCGAGAAAGCCATAGTCGAGTGCAACGTCTTTAAGCCGAACGAAGCTCCAGTAAGATCCCGAGGACCCTCCCGAAGCAGGATGACCCAAGCTCGAGTCACCTCACCAGAGTGCTGGACTCAAGGAGTGAAGGAAGATCCGCTGTGGTGCTATTTGCCAGTAGCTGAAACCGCGAAGTGCCGCTGAACTGTAAAGAGCCTGTAGCTGCCGCCGACCTTCAAACTGCAGTGCAGGAGTCCTCCAGAGGTTCTCCCTCTTGTCTGCACGACAGAGGCCCAGGAACCCAGGATCTGAAACCAGAACAGAAGCCAGCTGGATTCTCTTCTTCTAAACTAAAGTACTGTGCTGAGTGGGGGTACTTACCTCTTGTCTGTAGCTTGCATTATCTCACTCGAGACTTGCAGTAGCTGCTTTTTGAAGAGTTGATCTCAGCTCTGGCCTTCACAAGCCTAACAGCTTGTGCCCCAACAGTGATTTTCTACAAACTCTCCAACTTTGTGCAAGACTTTGTGCTATCTAAGAAGTGCGACAGCTCCATAGACATTGTTCAAATTGACTTTGGCTGTGCTGGCTCCATGCAGACTCTTCTGACCCATTGACTGATTCTGTCCTTCATAGGTGGTACATTGGTTTGTAACTAGCATTGCCAGGAAGGTCTTATATAGACTTGATTGGGAGATTGAAAAGTGCTCACATGCTCCGAGAACCTGTTAACCTTTTTCCTTCCTTAACCTTTCCCTTTTTCACAACCTCAGAATTCTACCAAGCATAAAAGCAATATATAAATGCCAACAGTGTCCTAATAATTTAAGTCACCTCAGGGTGTAGGAAGTGTGTATGAAGCACCTCTTAAAGAGTATCTACTTGATTATCTTGATTCTGGAGGAAAGTGTTATGAAGTGTATTTTGATTGTTGCACATTGCCCTTTTTAAAGACTGCTTATTTAAAACTGACCGTTAAGTAATTATTTTACTAGAAAACCTTGAGTGTAAGTGTTATTTGGATACTTGTATTTGTGGATTTCGATGCTACAGCTCACATTTACCCCTCTTGAAATAGGCCTGGCTGCTCAGTCAACTTGTGTAGTACAGACCTATACCAATAGGTGGGTTACCGAATGCCAAGAGGACAAGACTGGTGTAATCTCCCACAGGGTTACTGCATACAATCTTGCCTAACATGCACGCCTATAGCTGGTAGTTTGTCTTTATCGCCTTGCGGTAAACGCTGATGTGGAACCGCAGCTGGCTTTTTACAGTGATTCGGTTGGATGCGATGTACCCGACGCCGGTGTGCAGCCTTCCTTCGACGGTTCTGTTGATTAACGGCCTTGGGGCATGTGTTTAGGTGTGGGTATGCATGTGCGTCACTTTCGCTAGATGCCTTCCCATGGCAGCACGCTGCAAATGCCTTTCGAGGCTGGGGCGCACACGTGGGGGCCTGTTGGTTCCCTTGTGGTATTTCCGGGCTCCGAATTGGAACCGGCCCATCCCTGGCCTTCTGGATACAACTCAGAGACCAGCAGCAGTTTACGACTCTGCCATCATGGCCTAGGCCGCCCACCGTTTCATTCGTCACTCTTTTTGTGATCACAGGGAAGGCAGTGGTTGTACTCTCTACGGGTGTCCTTCCACGAGAACTTTGTTACACTCTAGAAAGAATTTAAATTGAGTTTGCTCCATGTTGGAATGAGAAATTTAGGGCATCAAAACAAGAGCAGTAGAAGCAGGGCATGGAGGTAGGCATTTTCTATATAAAAGGATCAGTCCCCCAACTCTTCCTAGTGCCAGGCCGAAGCCAGGAGTAGGCCGAAGCCCGTTGCCGGAACAATCATCTGTTTGTCTTCGAGAGGTCTTCCGTCGGGATGTAGCGTTGAGCGGTAACCATTAAATCTAACAACGAAGAGATATTAAGTCAAAAGAAGTATAGCTACAGGACTCTGAGAAACACAACTAACTACGATGGTGGAAAACAAATTATCTGAGGAACCTCGACGGGTGAGGCATCATGGGTACAGTGAACATCACCCTAGGGATATAATAACAAACACAGCCAGTCGACGTCCCTTTTCAAACTTCAAAAACTTCATGTGCAATACTCTGCAGCTACCATTAGATGTCAGCCTATGCAAAGCATGTGATTCTAAGCAGATCCACAAGCCACGTGTCATTCTTTGATTTGAAAATACCCTAGTTGGCCTCCGGTCTGGTTGTATATTCATAGGGTGATGGCGTGCCATCGGGCGGTTGTACCTACACTACCTATGATTAAATGCAGCTAAAGTAAAGCATTGGCACCTTTAGAGGACTATATGCTTATGGAAGTATTGCATGTTTCTATGAATGATGCATTGGCACTTACATATGTCTAATGGTTCTATGAGATTTTTCAAAAATATCTCGTGTGGTTTATGTACTCATTATTAAGCAGGATTTAACTTGACAGTAAAAATCATTGCGTATGAATTAAAGACTACAGCTGCTTTGCACATCTTTGTCTGACCATTTATAAAATAAGAGGAATTGGTTTCCTTGTAAAAATGAAAATTGAGAGTATGAAGTATATACTGCCATTTTATGAAAAATGCAAGTAGAATTTGGTACCAGCTTGTCTTTGGGCACATATCAAAGTAACCAAAAATCCTGGGTGTAAAATGTTATGCTGATACAAAAGTATCCCCATTCCACTGCATTGTAAGGTGCTGGGTGCAATTTAAAAATACTAGAATTCAAAAGGGAAATAAAGTTTCCAAGTACTTCTAGTATGAAGGACTAGTCAATTTACACATAACAAATGAGCAAAAGGGAAGTGAAGCTGAAGGCTTTACTTCCCTCAAAATGTCAGGGCAGAATCAAAAGCAAAGCAAAAAGAAAAGGGTTCTATATAAACATATGGAGGGAAAGTTGCAAAAAGAAAATCTTTCCTTACAATTGTTACCACAGCCATTGAGCCCAAAACCACAGCACATGAACAGGAGGAAAACAAAGGGAAACAGTACATATTTGGAGAAAAAGTGCCCTAGAGCCTCGCAACCGCAGCTATTAATATTGCGTCATGAACAGTGAACATCCACCCCTACACGGATTTGCTCAAGTGTTTACACCAATGTCCTATTGACTGGAACCCATCTCAGTGTATGGCAATACAGTCTACTATAGAGGTGCCACCACTCATTCGGTTTTGATGCATCAGTGAATGGAGATGGCCAAATGACCACTACATTGCACAATTATTTTTCATTAAACTAACAAGAAGGCCAAGTTATCACTCCTGGAAAGGGCATTTTAAAACCAAGGAGAACCTAGTTGGCAATGGACTAAAAAACCTCAGATGGCTGTGAAACGGCTCACACGATAATCCGTTTTTAAGAAGAGGTGCTGTGTGGGCCATAAATCCCACATGAACACTTCAGATATCGAGGGTCATCTTCTGCAATGCCCCAAATCTCACTGTCCCAACTACTATTAGAACATCTTTAATGGCAAACAGGACAACAATCTGTGATTTGGCCTGACTGCATGGGAGACTCACCGAGAACGCACTGGAAGCTCTGAGTTGAGTACACAGGCCGGGATGCTGAACTGCTCCAGGAACAGCTTCAGACGGTAGCAGCGGTCGATGGCGTTGACAAAGACTATGGTTTTCCCACGTATAAGTGAAAGCTTCAGAAGCGTATAGAGCAGCAGGAACTTGTCCTCCTCCTCACACTGGATCTGATACTGGATGAGCTGCTTGCTGTCCGGGAGCTGAGACTCCTGCAGTCTCAAGGTCACCTGCAGGATTACAGAAGGAAGATTTAGGGCAGACTGGGTCTTGCACAGTAAGCTAGGCACCCATACTATCAAAAGGCGCTTTATGTCAATGCATCCCAAGTGTGTATACAAAAATAAAAAATAGGCTCCAATTCCTGTCTGAATGCAGTTATTTATATGGTCAGAAGGACATTTCTTTGTTAAAATGGTACGGTTTAGACAAGTGAAACAATGCGGTAATAGAAATATCACATTTTACATAGCTCCTCACAGAAAAAGTCCCTGTGATTCAACGCTCAATAAAAAAAAGACATTAAGTGTGTGCTTGAGCTATTAATGCACTTGCTCTAGATATGCGATAACCACAGGTATGAATCCTAGCAGTTCTAAATCAGCGTTCGTCTTTCGGCGATAAGTGAATTTCATGACATTTAGAAATAGTAACAGTATATAGTTACATGGCTCCAAAACAAAGAATCCTTTTTGAAAGTGTTATGGAGATGGTTTAAGTTTCCTGTTGTGAAGGCTTAGAAAGAAAAACATTTTTGCAGAATTTACAACCTAGCTCTCGCCTTGGTAATCTGACAGAGCAGCTAGACTTTGCCCTGTCCAGGAGGGGGGGCTAATGCAGCAATAAGGTACAGTGTCATCCCAAAGCGCGCAAAGTATGGTCAACATAGTTCATTTACTAAGTATATTTTTAAAATATGTAATTGATATATGGCAAATATTACATACCTGTAATCGTCTTTCTGATGCTTGTATCTGCTTAGATTCACATGCTTTGGATAGTCCAACATCTAGTGGTTGTTGGGACAGTTTTCCTAAAGTTCCACTAAGGGCTTCATAAAACCATACTTCGAACGGATTATGTACTCCACGTATTCCTCATCTTGTGATATATATATCTCGCCAGCTTTGCTGCTTCAGAAAATATGTTCCGTCTCTCGGCAGAGGGCACTGTATGCGATGCCGTTGCGTTGTCCCTCGAGGGCCTCCTTAAAGTATCATCGTCAGCATAAATACCACATACACCGCCAGTTGGCTTCAGTTCAGGTTTTCCGAAAGCTTTTGCTTCGAGTCATTAACGGCGCACTTCAGTTTCTTCGCAAGAAAAAGGCCGCCTTCCTCGACTCCTTCGACACCAAAGTCTGGTTTTAAAAAATGTCACGACTGCGGGTCGAAGATGTCTGTTACAGATCCTCACTATGTCTGCCTGTGGTGTCTGGGCTCCAGGCACCATACCGACGACTGCGGGTCCTGTCAAGCTATGAAGGAGAAAGCCTTCAGGGAGCGTAGAGGTAAACTGGCGGTGAGGTGGGTGGCTTCAAAATGTTCTTCAACGAGAGAAAAGAAGTCTGGCGAGTCTAGAGACTCCTCCAAGCTGGGGGGAAAAAAAAAAGTCCCGATCGAGAAGTCAATCGAGGCAGTCTTTGTCTTCTTCCTCAAAGAAGAGAAGTCATCGGTCTCCCTCTTCGTCGGATTCCTCTACGGAGGCATTCATTTTGTATTTTTTTTATTATTCTTTTAGTTGAAAAAACAAACTTTACTATAATATCTGTTCACATTTATGAATAAAATAAAACAATGTCTAGTTGCATCAGTTGGTGAATAGATAAATGTTCAGTTACAACAATCCATAAATCATATAGTTTGTGTTTAGAGTACTCACAATTTGAAAGAAAACTATATTTAAAAAAAGAGACAGTATTTGATTACACATGATGCTCTCTGCTATCCAACTTACAAATTCAATTTAGACTATAAAAAGGTAAATAAGATTACATCAGCAAGTAAGATTTCCCTTTTGCATCAAATTCGCGTCATTCCGTTTCTTGGACCGTTTCGAAATGTCTGAGACATTGAACACCATGGAGAATTAATTTTCAAGTTCCAATTGAATTACATATTTTGCTATGGCTATTTGGACTGTTATCAATTTATTTTGGAAGAGTTTGCTCCATAGATCCAGTGAAGTAAAGTGTCTTTGGTGTTCAAAATAGGATTTAAAGAGTAACACTTGTTTGGTTCGTAAGGCTGGACACTCAGTAAGCAATGAGTCTTTGTGTGAGATTGGTTGCAGCACAATCAACAGTAGATCTTGCATTCTGTTATTTGCTTGTAGCTGGCCTGCACATGCTTTGTTTTGCAGAGATCCAATCTATAACGTAGTACAGTGTGTCTGTACATTGGATTTGGAAATGTAAGCAAGTAAGGTTTGGTTCTGCAACATTTCTCAATGAATGGATGGTCTTTAAAGACACGCTATGTTTTACATTGTTCTAATGTGTGTATCCAACCTGACCTCCAAAGCTTGTTTTTAGCTTTGGTCTGGTTAGCAATTAACATGTCCACTTTGATTTCTGCTGCATCCATTACAGATTTCACAAGAGATCTCCATTTTCAAGGAAAATCATGTTTTGAGGACAGCATATATTTAGATGTTTTTTCCATCAATCGACCATTGTTCGAGGCCATGTACAGCTTCCTATACAGACTCAAAACCTTCCAGGAATACATAGTGTATAAGGATGACATTGCCAGTTCGAACCTCAACACACACATAGGTAGACTTTTTGGTAGTGCTAGGACTCTTTTGCAGTATTACCCCTCGATTTTAGCCCAGAATTGTTCCGATCTAGGGAATTTAGTCTCAGCCCCATATAAAATAATTGCGGAGACTTTTTGTAGGTAAAAAGTAATGACTGTAGAACAGGAGAATTTACCAAATTTTCCTTGTACTATCAGCGCCTCTGATATGGCCGTTCGAATCTTAGTTTGTAATTCTTATAAGTAAGGTTGCTCTGAGGCATGATTGTTGACATTGAGACCTAAATACTTATATTGGTCTATGACTTCAAGATGGGTGTTATTCAGTGACCATTTGAATCTGCCGATCTTCCTCTTGCTAGGATGACAACATAAGACCTTGGTCTTCTCAACGTTAATCTCTAGTAAGTTTAAGGTTTCATATTTCTCCAGACCAGTTAACAATTTTTGCAGACCAATTGGTGTTTTTGAAATATGAACCAAATCATCTGCGTACATGAGCCAGGCTATCAGTGATGTTCCAAGTTGATGGATGATCACCTAATGTAGTTGAAAATATGTTGCTCATGTCAGCAATGAAATGGTTGAATGTAGAAGACGCCAGAACACATCCCTGTTTTAATCCACAGAATGTTGATATTGATGTTGAATATTTGCCATCTGTTATTAATCTGACTTGGATGGCTGTGTCAGTATGCAACTGTGTTACTGGAGTTAAAAAGTGATGTTGGACAAGCAGTGTTCGATACTTTGCAGAGCATTGGAGCTCTGCTTACGGAATTGAAAGCAAAAAAAGTCAATGTACACCATATAGATGAATTGATTTGCTTCTAAATTCTGCTGCTGAATGGCTGCGATTGTCAACAAATTGATAGATGTCCCGATTCCAGGAACAAAGCCTGTTTGATGTGGATCAAATAAGTTATTACAATTGTTCCAATGGTTATGGTCTCAAAGGATCAGTCTTGAGAATAGTTTGCCCGTAACATCGAGCAACGCTATGGGCCTGTAGCTGGTGGGTCTCTGGCGATTTTCCTTCTTAAAGATGGGTACTATTATTGACTTGTGCCAAGAGTCTTGTATTCGTTCAGAGTCAATAACATCTTGAAATACTGTATAGAGAATAGAGGCCCAGTGCTCCGGATTGGTTTTGAGATTTTGATATGCGAGGCCATCAGGGCGGGGGCTCACGAGAGACTTAGCTTAGAAATATAAAGTTTAATATAATCTAGATCAAATGTCAACATCAAACACCCTGGTTTTATTCTGACTTGTTGGGCAGTTTCTTGGTCTCTGCTGGCATACAGGGCAGTGAAATGATCTATCCAAGCCTGTTCTGTTACCATGTTTATTTGTAAGGAAGCCCGAGAGGTCAGGGATGCACCGTTTAGTAAATTCCAAATAGCCCCCGAGTTTTTGGATGCAAGAGCTCGCAACATGGCTTCACCATCGTTTTGGTATAGGTAGGATTTTCTAGATTTTACCAAATTCTTGTATTTCAGCTTGGTGCTCCCGATTAGAGCTTGTTAGTCTGCCGTGTGAACCTTTCCAGTTCGTCTTATTGCTGTTCTTCGTGAGAATTTACGCTGTTTAAGTTCTGGATCATATTGATGCCTGCGTTTTAACATAGGTTTACTAGACCTGCAATGAGTCTCATTAAACAATTGTAAGGACGAAACAGACTCCTTCCGAAGTGGTCCCCATTCTTTTCAGCCCAATTTTGTTCTTTATGAGTTGGTGGAGTACGTCAAGTTTATATGGAGTTCATCAAATGCGATTACACCCATTAGATACTGTTAAAACCATCCTCAATGTGCATTTGATGATGTTCTGTGTTTTGTTTAATCCATCTCCAAAATAAAGTTAATTGATCGTGGTCACTAATGTTTCGATTCCGAACCGAAAAATCATTAAGTTGAGTGAACATATTACGATCCGTGCATATGTAATCGAGTGTGGCTTCTTGCTGCTGCCGGTACCAGGTAGGACGTGCGGTCACATCACCCTCTATTGCTCCATTGAGCATTAACAATTGCCTAGAGGCCAAGAGTTTGGCCCACCTGCGCAGTGTGTGCGTTTGATGCAATTGTTTGTTAGCCAGACAATGCAAGGTTACCTACAATAAAGATGGTATCAATAGTTGAGTCTGTAACAATTGTATCAAGGACAGATTGTGTCTTCAAAAATGGAATTTTCATCAATGGCCAGGTGGTTCCACTAGATGTTAACCAATGCAATGCATTTGTTACGATAGGCAATTTTAACCAGTTGGATAAATGGATTTGGTTGAGCCCATAGATTTATTTTTTAAACCTTTATTTATTTGACTTGACAACACACGACCAAACCAATATACTTACAGCACGGCAGTGAATCACAACATTCCACAATGCAACTTTTACAATACAGTGCTGGCATTTCGAGTGCATTCAGAGGGTTGAGGACCAGATAACGTCTTGGGTATACGACTAAGTCACAGTTCATGGGGCAGCATTATTTTGGGGAAAGGGTGGGGGTAGAGGCTTCAGTGTCAGAGTTCGAGGTAATGGTGAACATATAACTACGGAACTCCAGCCAAATATCCCTTGGTCTCGAGTGCGGATGTTGCAGTGCACCCCAGGACTCCTCAGTATCGTGTGCCCACGTGACAGTGATGAGCCACTGTGCATGCGTGGGTACTCTAGGCCGAAGCCAGTTCATCAAAATGCAGCGCACCACCAGCACCATGCAAAGTCCAGCCAGTTTCCTTGAATCACAACCAAGTTGGGGCAAGTCGTGAAAGAGGCAACGCATTGGGGACGGATCTATAGTATGGTCTAGTATAGCAGAAACTGTGGAGCATATTTCGGCCCAGAATTGCATCAGCTGCGGGCAGAGCCAAATCATAAATATAGGGGGCTTGATCCGCACCACACCTAGGGCAGCTGAACGAGAGGTTACTAAACATATGGTGTAGTGTACCTGGATTGTGATGGTATCTATGTAACACTTTGAATTGTATTAATTTGAACCGTGAGTTATATGATACGTTGTGAGTGCGAGCGCACATCCGGGACCAGCGTTCAATCAGTGATCTCAACTCCAAGGTCTTCTTCCCACCTTTGCCTTAGTTTAGTGAAGGATGGGTCCGCTTTGGTCTGCAATAGGGTGTAAAGTTGTGATACTTTCCCCTTAAAGGAATCAAAGGAGCTCAGCTCCGCTATTATGGGTTCGTCAGGTGGTATTTTAGGGAAGTTGGGGTATCTGGCTTTGAGAGTTTTCCGGAGAGAGGAGTATTGCAGCCATGCTGACTGCTTTTGTTTGAGGGGGATTGGGAGGTCAGCCCATTTGAGGAAGTTGCCCTGTTCATAGACATCGCAAAGAGTTAAGAAGCCCTCATCTGCCCAGCGAGCCACAATGGATTGGGGGACGTTTGGGACATCGGGGAGAAAGTTCCAGAGAGGGAGGTCCCCGTGGAAGGGATGAGGTGTCCCAACCAGTTTCCAAATCTTTGTGAGAGCCAAGGATGTACTGGCAACAGGGTTTGCCGAGTCTGGGTCAACCAGGACGGGTTTGAGAATAAGGGAACCAATTACTCGATCACTGACAGTTTCTGTAGCCGGACATGGGGCGTTGGGTGGGGGTGGAGGCGGTCAGTGGTGTTAAACCAGTGGGAGACAAATTGGGACTGGGCTACCAACCAATACCTGGTGAAGTCGGGGGCGCCAAACCCGCCTAGCTCCCTAGGGGTGGTCAGTGTTGTTCATTTGAGTCGGACTGCGCCAGAGTGCCATAGGAAGAAGTTGGTTATGCAGTGTAGCGATCGGAAGAAGTCATTGCCTGGCCATATGGGGAGATTCGTAAATCAGTAAAGGAGTTGGGGCAGTACCACCATCTTAAGTAAGCCTATCCGACCCGCTAATGACATGGGAAGTCTAGCCCAACTATTCATTTTTGGGGCCAGATTTGTGAGGTAATTACGGTAGTTCTCCTCACGTAGCTTCCCAGTTTGTCGGGCGACCACCACCCCGAGGTAAGTAATATTGGATTGGGACCAAGTGAAACCTCTTAGGTCCGAAGGGGGTCGAGTGCAGTCCGTAAGGGGAAATAGGACCGACTTGGAACAATTAACCTTTAGCCCAGATATGTTTCCAAAACGGACCTCGTCCTCCAGGATTGGGGCAAGGTTGACTTCTGGGGAGGGAATATACAGCAGGGCATCGTCGGCATACAAAGAAACAATATCGGCCTGGCCTGCTGTACACAAGCCTCTTATGAGTGTGTGACTGGTGCATCATATCGGCAAATGGTTCCATGGCTATGGCGAATATTAGTGGGGAAAAAGGACAGCCCTGTCGTGTTCCTCTGGCTATTTGGAAGGGGGAGGAACACGGATCCTCCGTGCGGACCCTGGCCGATGGGGCGGTGTATAGCAACTTAATCCATTTGCGGAAATTGGGACCAAATTTCCACTTCTCTAAGACTCGCCACAGATACTCCCACGACACCGAATCGAAATGCCTTCTGCATTTCTTGGGTAGCCGCTACTGCATGCACCCCTGGATCGATCCTATTGATCACATTAAAGGGTCTCCTCAGGTTCAAAGAAGTGGATCTGCCTGGGACGAATCCTGCTTGATCAGGATGAATGATGTGGGGCATAAATGAGGCTAGTCGGGAGGCCAGTAGCTTGGCATAGATTTTGATGTCGCAGTCAATTAGTGAAAGGGGGGCGGTATGAACCGCATTGGGTGGGAGTTTTGGCAGGTTTAAGAAGGACTGTTATCAATGCCTCCCGGAGTGTGGGGTTTGGGGGGGGATATCCCTCTCACAAGCCTCCTCTTCACAGGGTCAGTAAATGTGGGACCAGGAGAGACTTGAATCGTTTATAGAAGTCGATGGGGAAGCCATCTGGGCCAGGAGCTTTGCCAGATGCCAACAATTCAAAAGCCTCCATGAGCTCTTCAGGAGTGAATGGTCTCTCCAGAGAAATGCTGGCCTCAGTGGAAAGGACAGAGAGGGAGGCCCTCTAAATAGGAGTCAATTTCTTATGTCTGGGGGCCCTCCACTTTGGAGTATAGGGAGGTGTAGAATGATAGAAATTCCAAGTTAATGTCCTGTGGTGAAGTGGCCAGTGTTCCATCGGGTCTCTCTATCGCCAGTATATTGGGATCTCCAAACTCCCGGCGAATCAACCTAGCGAGCAATCTACCCGGGCGTTCTCCCTCGCCATATTTCCTAACCGAGTGAGGGCTGTCGAAGAACTTGACTTCCTGTTCGGCTAGGCCACGGAATGTGTCTAGTTCTGACCCTAGTTGTGCCAATGTTTCAGGAGATTGATCCAGGGCATATTGGGCCTCAAGGGTTGCTAGTGTCGACTCACTACTAGTGATATCCGAGCTGATTTTTTTTCAGGATACCACACCCCTTGGAAATAGCAATGTCTCTGATGTATGGTTTAAAGGATTCCCACAAGGAGGCCTGTAATGCCACTGAATTAGTGTTAACCTCAAACAATTCCTCGATGGAAGACTCGATCTCAGCTGAGAAAACCTGATCGAGAAGGGCATGAGGCCTTATTCTCCACTGTCTCATTTTATCGTAGTCTTGACCCCAGTTCAATGAGATAATCACCGGTGAGTGATCGGATAAAGTTCTAGGGAGGATCGCTAGGTGGGCTAGGGACCTGACCAATATGTCTGATATAAGCTACCTATCTATCCTAGAATGTGAATCAGGGACTGAGGAATAGTAGGAGTAAGTGCGGGAGTCAGGGTACATGAGGCGCCAGGCATCCACGATCGCCAAGCGAGGGAGCGTTCTTAGAATAGTCTTGGCTGCCTTGGATAATTGGCCGAGATCTGGAGCCTGATCTGTCTAGATTGATAGATATCTAGTATAGTATTAAAATCGCCACCCCATACGATCAGAACCAGGGGGTAACTTTCCAATACCGAGGCCAGGTGCAGGTAGAAATCTGGGTCGTCTATGTTCGGGCCATATATATTTAATACAGCCACCTCCTGATTTTGCAGTCTGCCCAGAACTAGTACATATCTCCCCTGTGGGTCTATCCGTGAATTACAGCATGTGAACTTAAGACTTTTGTGTATCAGAGTTCGGACACCTCGACTTTGGGTAGAGTAATTGGTAAAGTACCTCTGAGGCCCCCATTGTTTAGCGAACTTCTCGCATTGTTCAGAGCGGGCATGAGTCTCTTGTTGGCATAGGATTTTAATGCCATGGCGTTCCGCATACAATTGTATCTCATCTTTTTGTGGTTTCCTAGCCCTCTTACATTCCAGCTCATGAAAGCTAAACTACTATCTGCCATTTGTGTAGGACGTTGGTTGACTTCCAGTCTCCAGAATGGTAGAACCCAATTCAAGTCTGGCTGGGGCGGGTACATCGCATTATCCGTAAACCCATGATATAATATTGCGGTATGTGTGGCATCTCTTGTGGTTGTCAAGTCCTTTTTAACATAACTCCCAATCCCCCCCACCCAGATCCCTCCCCCAAACAGAGGAATGATAACCCAACATGACCATAACAACAAACTCATCGGCATCAGCGCCTGGGGGCCCGTTAGCTGGCCTGGCGGTGGCGTACCGGACTGGGGAACATTTAAGGAAATTTTCAAGACCGCACACTTAACAGTATGATTAGTATAGGCTGCATAAACTGAGGATCAGCAGTTCCGTGGAATAACAAGCTCAAACTGTTAATGCATTTACTTATAACATGGCCTCAACTGTGCATGAGAACAACGATGGGCCCGTTTCCAGGCAAGAATTTGGTGCATAATGATCGAGATAGCGGTGTCATAGCAGTGGTGAAGGATCAGCCAGGGAAGCGTTCATCCATGAATTTTGAGGCCTCCTCGGGGATCGTGAAAAAGTATGTCTGATTGGAGTGTTCTATTCTTAGTTTGGCAGGAAATAACGGAGTATTTTACCCCTAGATCCTGGAGCCTTTTTTTAACTGCAGCAAAGGTTTTGCATTCCTGCTGGACCACCACAGAGAAATCCGGGTACAGATCCCCTTTGATTCTTGCCGCTCTCAGAAGAGCATCTCGGTCAAGAAAATTTTAAATTCTGGCTATGATGGGGCGTGGCGGTGCGCCAGACTTAGGTTTGGCAGTCAAGGCATGATGGGCTCTTTCCACTGCGAACTGTGGGGAGAGTTTCGGTGAGTCTAGCACTGACGGCAACATGTGTTCCACGAAGTCCTCCATGGGCTCAGTGATATTGTCCTCAGGTACACCAGCTATGCGCAGATTATTGCGTCTTGAGCGGGATTCTAAGTAATCGTTCTTTTTTTCCACCGCCAGTACCCGAGTGGAGAGCGAGGAGACCGTGGCCCGTAGGGAACCCAGCACATCCTCGGCGGCACCCACCCTCGCCTCAACCTCTGCCACCCAACCAGTTTTTTCAATATGTGCCTTGATGGATGAGATGGTGCCAATCATATCGTCCAGCTTGGTGTGTAGGGTTGTAAACTCCTCACGGATCTATTCCAGCATCTTCCGTGAGTCATCAGGTGCTGGTGTGGCCGATTTTGTAGGGGCCTCTTCAAGTGTCTCCGTTGCTGACTTAGCTGGTGTCTTTGCAAACATGTTCAGAGAGCTCTGTTTCTTCCCAGCTCCCGCTCCCTTAGTCATGGTGTGGGTGGGCGGGGGACCCGGGAGTCCGGGCTGGTGTAGGCTGCCGGGGATGTCAGCATTCTGTTGCCACTCCGTGTATAATGGGGTTTCCAGGACCAATCTGGTCAGTCCAAAAAGAGACCTACGTTAGGGCTCCTGAGGTAAGTTGTGGCACTACCCCTCCGGGGAGTAGTATGTGTGTTGTCACCGAGGTCGTGTCTCCACCTTGCTCGCCGCAGGCGTCATGCCAAGTGTTGGGGTTAGAAGCCTCACCTGATAGCGTGCAGGATAGCAGATTGGTTCGGTATGTAGTGGGGGTAGCGGGTATGGTTCAACCTGTGGCGGTCACCTGTGGAGTGCCACGTCCAGGGTTTGACTAACCAAAAGGAGGTTCTTAAGTTCCAGTACACCCAGTGATTTGCCCCCGGTTCCAGCGGATGGTAGGAGGCGAGGAGGGTGTGGGGGTCCTCTGCAGATCCACTGAATACACCACTAAATGCGAAGTGGGGGTGCCACCAGTAGCATGGGTAGAAGGCCGTATCAATAGCGGGTATTTCCTTATGTGCCAGCAGCTCAAGGACTGGCCCAATAGGTGGCAATCATAGGCACATCTACTGTGTAAAAATCACCCTGGTGGCCACATTCAAGCCCAGCCACCCTCCCCAGCCTCCTACCGTGTTCCGTAGGAGTAGGCACCTTCAGCTGGCGTCGGGGGGGGGGGGGGGGGGGGGGGGCGTCTAAGGAGCGGGAAGCCAGCGCAAGCCCCAGCACCGTGCTCATCCGCAGGGCCCCCCACGAGGAGCAGACAGGCGATGGAGGTACTGGGGCCCTGCAGCGTCCGCTCGCACATGCCAAAGGCTCCCGGTAAGAGCAAGCGTCCCCAGTGATGCAAAGGGGGGGGGGTTCGGGGTGGGTGCGCCAGGAATGAGGCGCAATGAAGGGCTAAATCACCCCTCCCCCTCCAAGGCTGCCACGCTGCGGTACCCAGCAGCCCGGCTGGCCGCGCCCCCTGGAGCCTCAGCGCGGGGAGAGACCGCGAGCCCACCCGCCGACCCAAGTCGCCACAGCCCCTCTGCAGTCACTGGATCCCGGGGTCTGCGGAGCGGCTGGGGCAGTCCCAGGAAGTCTATCCACAAGATGCAGGGAAATGAAGCTGGTATTATTAGTGTACGGTGGTTAAATTTATAATTAGGCTCTCCCCAGTCCGGAGCTATGCACTCAGGCTGCCAGTTCCATTGAGCGCAACAGCACCGCGAGCCCATTGATTTAAGATCAAGCCAGCTGAGTTTTTGGTAGCTATTAAGAGAACAGCCATGGGCCTCCCTTGTGACTGAGTCAGAGCAGGTATCATAGCAATACTGTAGTTGTACCACACTGGAGTAGCCACTAACCAAGTTTCTTGGAGGGCAATGATGTCAGATTTGTGAAGATTGGTGGTTTCATTATTAATTAGGTGGCTATGTCCACGTGCATTCCAAGATATTAACGCAAATGTCCAGAGTGGTTTCATGGTTTGATGGTTATGGAGAAACCATGTTTCATGCACGGCTTTGATACAAGTTGTATCCTGCTTTGGGTTCAGATATCCTGTGGGCAAGATGTGTGGGTCGTGAAGTAAATTGGACTATACCAGAGTTCTTTGGTTGTGTTGAGTTGGATTGTCATTTAAACTTTCTCAGATAGGTTATATTTTTCGTACGACTCATACATGAGAGTAAATCCCAGCTCGAATATATATTGTCTTGATTGCCGAATTAGGTTTAAAATTGCACCTGATCAGATCCATAACCTTGCAGAGGTTAAGTCAGAGTCGTGGAGAAACTCTACTTGTTCTATTTCAAAGGATGCTAAATCTTCAAGATTTCGTACCTCAGAAAAGATGTTAAGTATCGATGAGTGGTTAAGGTCGTATTTTTGCCTACTATTTACCCTACATCAAGCCATCCTTTGTTTAGGGTGGTGGTGGCTCTGGATATGATTGAATTGTATTTTGGGCCATGTGGACCGCCTTTAACTGTTTTTTCGCTCTACCAAACAGATGTGAATACCCTGTCGTTTTTTATCACCATGTCATCAATGTACGAGCTAAATATTAGCGCTATATTGACAATGCAGATTATGGGCGAGTTCAAATACCTGACTGTATTTTTGTTCATTCTTGATTTTCAGTGAATGGTTGACTTTCTTTTGGGCTCTTGATGAAGAGAACACAATTCTCGAAACGCGTCAGCCACTATCAAATGAATTGAACCTACCCTGGCCTTTGCGTTTGGAATAAAAGAATTTGTTTTCTTTGTTATCTGGATATCATTACTAAACCATTGCAAACTATCTTGCTTATTGAAATCTACTCGAATGTATATCTACCCTCTCCATTTAAATGTTTATTAAGGTGCCATATTGACACAAATTCAAGGTGTGCAGGGGACAGGAGGGTTCCGTATTGGATCCTCTTTTTTCTCTTTGAGGGTTGACTCCAACATGTGGGACTGAGTTTCTAGGAGGGGATCCGCTGGTATTAAAATGTATCGAGTTCTCCATCTCAGTTTATCGCTGTTCAAGAGTGGAAGGATCTTTTCTATTATCTGCATAGATCACATTCAACGTTCGTACCTCAATGTTTGCCCTTTGATTACTTGCAATTACGTATGTTGGGTGATTTTTTTTTGGGCTTCAATTTCGCCTAGAAGCTCATCCAATCCTTCATGTGTGGGGTCTCTGCAGTTTATACTCGCTTGATTTTTCATTTCGCTTGACAATTTTTGCATATTTTTCAGTGATTGCTGCGCTTGGGTCCATGGTTTGTTTATTTGGCTTAGTTCTATTCTTTATGCATTGTTTATATGCTGCGTGATTAACTGTAGAGTTGGTTTTGATGTTCTTAGTTTTTTAGTCTGAGGCAAAAAAAGGGGCCTTAGTTTTTAGAACCTAAGTGGCCTTTGAGAATATGTCGAAATCATCTCACGTTTCCACCAATTCTGGGGATGTTACTCGAGTTGGTTTGATAGGTTCGGTGCATACAGCCTCACTATTGGGCTTTTTAGAAAGCTCAAGCACATCAGATTGAGCATTACTGATCCCTATGAAAATTGGATCTTCCAAGTACAAGTCCCTGTTATGATCATTTATTGATGTTGCGTTGACATTCAAGCGCAGGGGCACCTTGTCTAAAGCCAGTTTATTTATGCTGCTGCAAGTTTGATTTGAGAGCTGCTTGCTTGATGAACATAACAGATTCTATTTGAGGTCCCCGTCGCAGGCCTTAGTTTAAAGCATGCCATGCGCTGTTCAGTCAGATTAGGAGTTAACTGTTGTGATTTGTTTACAAGCTTATTCAACATCTCTGTTTGGGCATTTAGTCTGCCGTCAATCGTTTCATATAATTTGATTAGTGACGAAAGTGTCAAATTCATTGATATTAATGCCGATGAAGGAGGAGAGGAAGTGAGAGCATTCGATTTATTTGTAGGGAGTTCTTTTACTTCATGGTGGTGAGAAAAGGTTATTGATAGCGGTGATGAATGGGAGAGCAGATGTAAACATTATAGGAGATTGTTATAAACTAGATGAGAAGATTCTAGTTCATTAGTCCTAAATTTAACTGGGGTGTATGGAACTAAAGATACAGACAACGATTTATTAACAGATGTCTCAAGACACTCACTTGTATGAGAGGTTGACTTTCTTTTAAGAGGAGAGTCAATGATCAGGTCACCAGTGAACGGTATGAAAGAGCTGGTCGCATGTACCATGGCAGTGATTCTAGGGGGCAGTGACAGTGTTTTACATTGGAAATCAATACCAGAATCTCTTGTTGGAGCTTGGTTGATTGCAGCCACCGATATGGATACAGATTCCATGGTTTTGTCGCTGAGATTTGTTCACGGCTGCTGAACCGTCTTGTTATGACAGGGACCCCTCGAAGAATGGTTAAAGACTCTTGAGGCGGAGCCGTTTTCAGGTGCTTTGTGCTGCTGAAGCGTATAGAATGATCGGATGTCTGCCAAGGCGGAATACGATCCGTTTTTTGCACTAGGCATGTTGTCTTTCAACATGCGTGCTGACTGATTTCCTTTATGAGTAGTGCGCTTTAGGTGCTCCACTAGTTTCACTCTCTAGATTAGACGGCATGTCGGAGGTTAGAGTTTAAAATCTAAATTTGGTACTCTTCAGCATGCAGTAAGCAAGTGCACCGACTTCTGTGTGGACGCAGTCAGCCGTATGAGGTGTGAGAATTTTCCTACAGCTTAGCCTATCTAGTAAGATTGTTATACAAATTTAGCGATTTATTTAGTCATATGGTATAATGGCTTACCTTAGTTTAGACACTCATTTTTCAGAGGTTTTGCTTCGTTTAAACACTTTGCAAATTTTCTAAAGTTCTTGCACCGTGGATTCAGGTGAAAAGAAAAAAAATGTCAAAAGCAACAGCAAGACAGCCCTTTCAAACAGGGCTTACACAACCGCGTGCCTCTATTGAGGTAATCAGATGCCCGACAAAATCGTATTCCCATAGAAAGTGGGATGCGTTTAGATCAGAGATGATGCGTATGTTCAAGAATGCGGCCCAGACCCCTCGAAAGAATCACACAAAAGCATGCCCCGGTTGCACCTTCCAATGACAAAGGGAAGTCGAAGGCAATCACCTCGAGCGTAAAGCCGGTACTACGTCGAGAAGGTTCTCGACCCAACGAGAAGTTGTCGAAAGTATCGATTTGGGAACCGAGTCCTCCTTCGGTCCCACTGAAGAAATACAAAGCATCGAAGGCCTCGACAACTTCATCAACGCCATCAGAGTCAGGTCTCTTGACACCAAAGTCGAAGGCAATGGCGAGTAAACCAGCAACATTTACGAAGCCGTTTGACACCGTCAACTGTTACTTCGACTTGGTCAAGGCCTCTGCCGGCCCAAGACAAGGTGTACAAACCTGTTCTATGTCTATGTGTTCAATATATGAGGAGCAACAAATTCCCCTCCTTTTGGGCTACAATTTGACACCATGAATGTGTTGAAGGAACTCATTTCAGATGAGTCCAGCATGAGAGACCTTTATGACTCTCCAGTCGGCTAGTGGTCTTGACACCACGCCGGAACTGGAGTTTGGCAGGCCTGACCTATCAGAGCATGCAGATTCATCCTACAGAAGACTCATTACTTGGGTCACAGAGTATATGGGTTGGAGCAGAGCTTCTCCAACATATGAACAGGACGACATGACGGACATCCTCGACAAGGACCTCAGAAGGACTAAATTCTGCCCTTCCATAAGGCCCTCCAGAGGAAGGTCACGGCAAATTGGAAGTCTCCGGAATCTACGCCTGCTCTTAACAGAAACTTTGCAAGGGAGTACAGGCCTTCAAGCAGCGATCTGTGATACCTGACCAAGCACCCTACACCCGAGAGCTTGGTAGTTAAGGCTGCCACGTCATCTAGGCAATCAGCTTATCCCCTCTATCCCCCCCAGATAGAGATGACAAGAGGGTGGGTGCCTGGGCACATAGGGTGTTCAGGGCAGGCAGAATAGCCTTGAAATCGACCAATGTCACTTGTACTCTTTCAAGATTCACTTATACCCTGTGGGACTGTGTGGCCAGGCGGCTGATCACATTCCAGAAGGCGAAGAACGAGACGGCTTCCTGGCTATAGTTAAAGGTGGTAAGGAGGCAATGGGAGAGTATATGCAGTCAGGTTTGAATACTGCTGAGAGCATCAGCAGATCAATGGCTGTTAGCAAAGTACTACGCAGATTTGTGTGGTTGAGGAAGCCTGGGTTTGCACCAGACGTGCAGGCTAGACTTCTCAGCATGCCCTTCAACGGCTCGAGGTTGTTCGGCAGCAATGCTGATGAGTCTGGAGAAGCTGCAGACCTCCAAGGCAGCAGCAAAATCCCTCATCTCCTCCATTCGACAACCTCAACAACCCTATTCAGGCTCATCTTCCTGGAGGCGTCGTTCTTTTTGTTTCAATTCCTCAATTGAGGAAGAGGACAGGCCGGACAAAGAAGATTCCCTTGTGGTGGACGAGGAAGGGGTGCTAAATCAGCCCCAGCAGCAGCAACTTTAGCCTCAGCCGCTGCTGCAGCCGCCTCTATGCCACTCTGAGGCCTTGACCCACAGGACCATGGTGGGAGGCAGAATTTCTCAGCATCTGAACGAATGGCGGGGCATTACTTCAGATGCTTGGGCACTGGAAACAGTAGCCCAAGGTTACTGCCTTCCTGTTCAAAAAAAGACCTAAAGCTCATCCATCGGGATCCAACTCTGTATCCGCTCCTGGTGCAGGACATTTTTATCCTTCTAGAGGAAGCTGCAACAGAACAAGTGCCAGTAGCAAAGAGGAACAAGGGTTGGTATTCCCACTACTTTCTCATCCCCAAGAAGGACAGAGGATTGAGACCCATCTTGGACTTAAGAAACTTGAACAAGTTCCTCAGGAAGGACAAGTTCAAGATGGTTATCCTTTCTCAGATCCTACAGGCTCTCCAACCCCAAGACTAGTTTGTATCATTGGACCTTCAGGATGCTTACTTTCATATGCCAATCCATCTCAAGCACAGAAAGTACCCGAGGCTCGCAGTTGGCGGTTCTCATTATCAGTTTCAAGTTCTGCCATTCGGGCTGACCTCTGCCCCAAGGGTTTTCACAAACTTGACGGCGGTAGTGGCAGCAAGTCTCAGGGGGCAGGGGGAGGGGGGGGGGGGGGAATTCACGTCTACCCCTACCTGGACAAATGGCTGTTCAGCGTTCGTTCACCCAAACAAGCCCTGGAACATCTCAGCGTCGCCTGCCACACCCTTCACAGACTGGGCTTCTCCCTCAATTACAAGAAGTCCCATATGATACCATTCCAAAGACTCCAATTCATTGGAGCAGTCCTGGATACTTCCTCAGGAAAAGCCTCGCCTCCCGAGGTGCGAGCTCAACACATTCAGCAGATGGTAAAAAAATTCCAGAATTCCCAGCATCTTCCAGCCTTCAATTTTCTGAGGTTGCTCAGTCTCATGGCATCCTGCATTTTTCTGGTGCCAGAGGTCCGATTGAGAATGATATACCTTCAATGGGCTCTCAGGACCCAGTGGTCCCAGTTCTCAGGGAATATGTCGGACCAACTGCAAGTTCCAAGCAGAGTTGCTCAGAACTTCTATGGTGGGCACCAAAAGACAACATTCACAAGGGAGAATCTTTTTGGCAACAATGGCTGGAGATAACGATAGTGACGGACACCGCACTCATGGGGTGGGGAGTCCACACCAACAAGCTGAGAATCATCAGTCGTTGGTCTCCATCGCAGTACAAACTACACATCAACCTTTTGGAGCTGGGGGCAATCAGACTAGCGCTGAAGGCCTTCTTGCCCTCTGTAGGGGGAAAGAATGTCCTGATAATGAAAGATAACACAGTGGTCATGTACTACCTCAACAAGAAAGGAGGTGTAGGGTCACTACCACTGTGCAGAGAGAATGAAATGAAAAGAGTCCAGTAACACACCGCCAAATGTTTCAAAATCTAATACGCGTCATTTGCTTACGATTTATTTTGTGTGCGATTCAGCATGACACGTGTTGCGAGCATAGATGTGCTCTTCATCCGAGGCTCATAAAACATTGAGCCAATTAAAATATACATGACAATTATAAATGGTCATACAACCAAGGAACCAGACAAGGTGGAACAAGCCAGCAGTTCAACATATGTCCATGCGCAATAATTCATAGAAATGTTACGATGACATTACACATCGAAATGGCAATAAATCAATATGTGTCAAAACAAAGCATTATCCAAAGCATATTGTTGAACAGTGAACACAAAACAATCACGAGAAAAAGAGAAAGAAAAAAGACCAAAATGGATTAATATGCTTCAACATATTAAGTAGGAGCAATCAATGCGCACCAAGGTGGCAGAACGCCCAAGTCAGGACACCCGTAGTAATGTAAAAAGTACCTTTGATGTGCAGCCGATCTTTGCAAATCACAGTACAGTCCAGACAGGTTCAACCACCTGCTGGAGACCCTTTTGGGTATGTAAAATACTATAGATCAAAAGTAGAAAATGTGACATGACTGTTAGTGCTAATCACGCAGTACCAGTCTAATATAGCAGCTAATTATATCTCAAAGTTTACATTGTAAGAGTATTATAAGCATTAGGCATACCTCTAATGCTTCGCAGTTGCGGAAATGCCTGATAAATTTGAATCAATTGAAAAGTTGCCAATCCGAATTGTTGCAAATCCATTGTCAATTGCAATTGAATGGCATCCAATGTAATATAATAGAGAGAAAGATACAGTGGAGTGGCATCAATTAACCAATCCCGAACTTAATATAATGTGAGGTTGCAACCACAATCATACGAGGGTGCTAGGGACTGTATTACAAGAGTCTTTCCCTCTAGGGTCGGTGTAGCCGCACTGAATTGCAAACGCTAGACGCAGCATCTGCGCGGTAGCGTATTTAAGATTGGCTAGCAAGTTCAGTTCATGAACAAACAGTGGCGGACAACCGCCGCCATCTTGGGTGAGTTCAGCCGCCCAGACTTGTATGTATATCCCCAATCTCGATTGAATCAGGCATTTGAGAGGGCGCTATATGACTTGGATCTTGGGGCACCCTATATATTCAGGCCCTTTAGAAATAATCCGTATTGAATAAAGCTGAAGCCGATAAATATTTAAAAAGGGACCAGAACTTGAACTATGCTATCACTCCGGTGCACATTCATTGCACCTGTATACAAATGAAATTATGATGTTGCCTATATGTCATTAATGATGTAGAACACTGGCACCATTTTACCAAATTGGATGATGCACTCGCTCCGGTTCGCATCCATTGCACCTGTATATAAATCAAATTATGCACTTGAAACATCGGTTGTGAAATTTGGTAAATTGGGGGACCACCATATTGACTCCTTCATTAATTGTAATACTAAATTTGTTGTATACTTTATCATTTGAGTGGGTGGCCAAAAATACATTGGGAGCACCATTGGACCACTAAAGATTCGAATTACGGAGCACATCTCTACAATTGCCAGTCAGGATGCAAAATACCCATCAGCCAGTCATTGGCAAAATGTATATCAAATGGATATTAAACAGGATATTAAGTTTGTAGGACTGGCAAAGGTCTCATTACCTCCACGTGGCGGCGATTTAACTTTGAAACAGAGAAGATTAGAAGCGAGACTAATTTGCAAATATAGAACAGTTCATTTGGTCTAAATTCAGACCACGAATTTGTAGTGTTTTTATGAATTAGTGATGTATGTTGAGTTAATTAATGCCAAACTTGCAGTATTTCGTTGAATGACCAATGGGTAAAATGGTGCCAGTGTTCTACACAATTAATCATATATATGCAACATCATAATTTGATTTATATACAGGTGCAATGGATGCGCACCGGAGCGAGTGCATCGTTCAAGTTCAGAGCTAGTGAGCCAATCTTAAATATGCTACTGATACGCAGATGCTGCGTCTGGTGTTTGCAATTCAGTGCAGCTACACCGACCCTAGAGGTAACACTCTTGTAATACGGTCCCTAGGATCCCTGCATGATTGTGGTTGCAACCTCACATTATATTAGGTTCGGGATTCGTTAATTGATGCCACTCTAACTGTACCTTTCTCTCTATTATATTACATTGGATGCCATTCAATTGCAATCAACAATACAATTCGGATTTGCAACAATTCGTATTGGCAACGATTCAAATTGATCAGACATTTCCGTAACTACGAAGCATTAGAGGTATGCCTAATGCTTATAATACTCTTACAATTTATACTTCGAGGTATAATTAGCTGCTATTTATTCGACTGGTACTGTGTGATTAGCACTAACATTCATGTCACATTTTCTACTTTCCATCTATAGTATTTTACATACCCGACAGGGTCTCCAGCAGGTGGTTGAACCGGTCTGGGTTGTACTGTGATTTGCAAATATCGTCTGCACATCAAAGATACTTTACATTACTATGGGTGTCCTGACTTGGCCGTTCTGCCGCCTTGGTGTGCATTGATTGCTCCTACTTACTAAGTGAAAGCATATTAATCAATTTTGGTCTTTTTTCTCTGGATTGTTTTGTGTTCACTGTTCAACAATATGCTTTGGATAATGCTTTGTTTGGACTCTGTTTTGAAACATATTGATGATTTATTGCGGTTTCAATGTGAATGTCACCGTAACATTTCTATGAATTATTGCGCATGGACATATGTTGAACTGCGGGCTTGATCCACCTCGTCTGGTTCCTTGGTTGTATGACCATTTATAATTGACATGTATATTTTAATTTGCTCAATGTTTTATCAGCCTAAGATGAAGAGCATGTCTATGCCTGAAACACGTATCAGGCTGAAAACTGAAGCATATTTGATTTGAAACATTTGGCGCTGTGTTACTGGACTATTTTCATTTCATTGTACTACTGTGGTGTATACAGGCAATATACCCACTAAAACTGGTAACCTGCAGCCTGGTTTATCCTTGAATTGTAGTGCAAGCGCTGTGGTCGAGTGACTGTATTGCCACTTGGATTGTTGCACACTGTGCAGAGAGGCAATGCAGCTCTGGTTCTGAGTAATTCAAGAAGGAATCTCTCCATTGGCGGTTCACCTAGCCGGAGAGCAGAACATGGCAGGGGACACTGAGCAGGCAGAGCTCAGTGTTCCATGAGTGGGAACTAGCCCCGGAGGTCCTTCAAGGTATCTTCACCCTTTGGGGAACCCCTCAGATCGATCTGTTCGCGACCGGTGCCAACCGGAAGTGCGAGCTGTACTGCTCCAGGGAATTTCCCCCAAGAGGAGCTCTAGGAGACGCATTTGTGGTGGACTGGGAATTTCCACTCCTCTATGCGTTTCCTCCGATCCCAGTCATTCCTCAAATGATCAGGAGGTTGAGAACTTTCGGGAAACACATGATCCTAATTGCCCTGGATTGGGCCAGGAGGATGTGGTACCCCGGACCTTCTGGACATGTACTTCTGCACTCCAATACATCTTCCACGAATAGAGGATCTTCTCTCGCAAGAGGAGGGGCGGGTTCTCCATCCAGAGGTCAAAACACTCAGTCTTCACGTATGGTTTCTGAGAGGATGAGATATAAGGATTGGGACATCCCGGATGACGTAATGGAGATTTTGCTTTTGGCCCCAAAGCCAGCAACTAAATCTTTTAACTGTTGCCATTGGAATAAGTTCAGCAACTTGTGCAAAGATAAGAATGTAGATCCATTCCAATGTGGCACACCTATGGTGCTTTCTTTCCTGTTGCATCTGTACAATCTGGGGCTCCAGAAGGATACCTGGCAGTGCTTCCCATTTCTAAGCGCTCCTCAGAAGAGGATTCCCAATTCAAAATACCCTTGGTTATACAATTTTAAAGGGACTTACTAATGTATACCCTCCAGTTCCTTTTAATGTACCCGTTTGGGACCTGAACCTTGTGTTAAAATTCCTAACATGGATCCCATTTGAGCCTTTACATACAGGTCCTTTAAGATTCCTAACATTGAAAACAGTCCTATGTTTCACATTAACATCAGCCCGCAGTGTAAGTGAGTTGCAGGCTCTTTCTTGCAAGCCTCCTCATACTACTTTCTATAAAGATAAAGTCATCCTCAGGGTATAGCCATCGTTTCTAGCAAAGGTAGTCTCCGACTTCCATCTGTCACAGAAGATAACGCCATCAACTACTTTCTATCCTCCTCCTCACTCAGGTAAAGAAGAGGGGCTACATAGGCTAGACCTGAAAAGGGCTCTAAGCTTTTACATTTCAAGAATGGCAACATTTCGACAGGATTATCAACTGTTTATTGGGTATACTGGCCCCAAATTGGGACTGGCAGTCACCAAGCAAATAATGTCCAGGTGGATTATACTGGCCATTGGAGAAGGTTATAGTCCTGCGAGTAAGGACTCGCCGGAAGGCTCAAAGGCTCATTACGCAAGGGGCATGGCGACCTCTGCAGCTCTTCAAAGCTTTATTATATTGCTGTGTACATTAAGAGCAGAGGGCAGTGCAAAGGTCAGGTTAGTTGACAGAAACAAGAAGGTTTCTTTTGATTTTTATCTACATGGATGTCATTGCAAGCCATGGATAATCGACTCAAACAGAATGTATTTCTCGGACGCCTTTCAAAAAAAAAAAAAAAAACACTGCACAACGGGTTAAAATGAATGGTTTCTTTCGATTCCACTTCTGCTTTGTTGCTGCTCATGGAGCAAACAGAAGCACTGTGCATATTTATTTTCCTAGCACTTTAGGATTGTAAAATAAAATGGAAAATCTGCAATTGAGAATTAATATTTTGTAACAAATTATGTTTTTTTTCCAGTGAAAGCAAACCAGTATTGCACAATTGTATTTTTCTGAGTTTCTGTGCTGTGTAGATAATCATGGGGAGGCAAATCATTATAACACTTATAAAAATAGTGTGTAAAATGATGACTATGCTCGGTCTAGTTTACATTCATTCAACCTTGCAGTCGATGATGCAGATTACTATAAATGGTCAGTGGCAGCAGAATCTTTGTTCAAGGGTGAGTGAATGTTAACCAATCACAGGTATTCTAACCTCTGAAATCGTCAAGACTACAATTAAAACATCCAAAACCTGACTCTCCATGAAGTGCAAGTGCTGTTAAAAAACAAACAAATGAAAGTTACATTTGTAATTAAAATAGAAACTCAGCATAACCTGTTCCTGTGATAATCCAGATAGGTATTTATTTAACTTTATGTAGCGCTTCATACATGGTTCATCCAGCATTGTGATAATTATACCTCAGTCGATATTCAGTTAACTGACCTCTGAAGGATGTTCGCCAATAAGATAGCTCTGCCGTTTGAGCACTTGTTGCTGCGATCTGTGCATGATCTGTAGGTTGCATATTCGAATCCCTGCAAGGCTAACTCAGCCTTTCATGGTCGATAAAGGAGTACTGACTTCAGTTTGGTGATAATTGTGATAAATATGTTCCATGTACAGCGCTTTGCCGAAAGAGCTATATAAATAACCATTTGACCATGAGATTAGATATAGAATTTAGCATGGAGTCCTTGCCTCTCTGCACTGTTGGATCATAACATTGGCATAACATTAGGTAGTAATAGCTCCAAGAAACAAGGACTTTCATTAAACATCAACAGACAATTCTGCTATCGAACCTCAAAAAACACAATACAATTCATGATTGCTCTACTATGTAATTGGATAGGTTTGTTTGTTTCCAACATTTAAATATATACAGGAGACATCAAATGGCCAGACCTTAGAAAAACAATGAAAGGTGTATTCTGTCACAATGCAGAAAGCTGCTGCAAAGTAATGATTTCCATACAGTTTTTGCACACGTCGGCTTTATGTGTCATACATGTTACTTTCTTGCAAAGGAGAAGTCATTTTTACTCTCTTAAAATCACATTTACTCTCAAAGTTTAAAAATAGGGTGCAAAATATTCCCACCTCAAAATCGTATATCCTAGAAACCATGTGTCCTCCCTCAGTCACATCATATATGGCTCCCAGCACCAGATTAGCTCTGGCTCCCTCCCGAATGCTCGGCAACCTCACTTCCACCCTCCTGACTGGGCTCATATGACAGGAACTGCCCTCTATGGATGCCAAATACTCCGTGAGGGTCAGGAATACCATCTCCCTACCATCTTGCAAAGGGTCCCCTATCACTGCTATGCCCTCATCTTCCCTACGGTCTTGTGAATTGGACAATAGTGTCCTTCGGCCGTGCAATTATTCACCCCAATGGGATGTTTGGAAAATAAGGGCCGGCCGTTACCAACATTTTTCCAGGCCTTGCACCACAGTTTCCCTTCCTAGCGACAAAAGCCTTGAGGGGCGCAGGAGCGCAAACTTCCTCACCCACAGCACTTCCTGTGAAACCTCATCTTGTAGCCATTGCACCGCGAACTGCGGCTGTCCTGCTAAGTAGCACAGCTCAAAATGGGGGACCCGGATTCCTCCCTTCTGCGTAATCTCTCTGCAAAGTACGCAATGAAGTTCTATACATCTTCCCTTCCCCACAGGAAATCACGAGCCAATGAGTCCAGCCACCGGAAATGCCCACTAGGTAGGTTATGAGGTACATTGGTGAAATGGTACAAGAAGCGCAGGAGTACGACCATCTTTAGCAGTGCCCACCGTCCTGGCACCCCCAGGGCAGCCTCTTCCAAAACGTCATGGAGTTTGCCACAACATTAAGAGCTCTGAGTGTTATGCTAGTGTTCTGAAACAGGATCATGCACACCTTGACACCCAAATATCGAAAGGTGTCAGTCAACCAACACAGTCCCAAATTTGGCAACTGTGACTGAGCGGAACAAGATTACGCTCGACTCACTCTTATGCCCGAGAGTTCTGCATATTCCGATCTGGAACCATTGGCAGTCTTCCCCAGAGCGAGAATAAAGAGCATAGGGGACAATGGGCATCCCCGTTTCGTACCTTTATGCAATATGCACGCTTCAGAGATGTACTTTCCGGTTTTTGCCTTCGCATTGGGTTCTGTATATATCAATTTGACCCACCTTATAGAGGCGACTCCGATTCCAAACTGCTTAAGGGCTCCCAGTAGCCAATCCCACTGGACCAAGTCAAAGGCCTTCACTGCATACAGTGAAGCCACCGCACAGTCCACCCGGAGAAAAGGTACTGTGCTTTATTACGTGGTGCAGCCTTCTCAGGTTACTCGGGCTGCTACCCTCCAGGTCATACCCCAGTCTGGTTCGGGTGGACCAATGTCCCCATTACGTTTTGGAGTCAGCCAGGACTGCCGTTAAAATCTTTTTCCTTGGCAAATGCTACAACAAGAAGCGGCCATTGTGTTGCTTCTTTCGAAGTGAGAGGCACACTTTTTACAACATGCACTCTAAGTCAGCTATTCAACCGTCACGGTCTTCACCCGTGACGAACACTAACTGCAGAGTCATGGCGTTTGAGAAACTGGTAGAAGACTTCCAGCAAGTTTTCTGCAAACAATAGCCTTTTCCTCCACGCTTTTCAGACTGAGCGGGCGAAACGTAATTTATACAATATGACGGGAAACGCTCTGGATGTATGAGTGTCTATTTTTAGTATATCATTATGCTACATCTTTACCATTAATGGTAAAACTGCCCTGGTCCCCACAGGATTCTTTGCCACAGATTTAACAGCCACTGATCCCACGCAAGGCTCCCAGAGACGTAGCATCCATACCCGCAGGCTACACATCAAAGAAAACGAGCAGGACTTTGCCCTAAACCATATTTATGGGTCATTTTTTAACTAATGTAATACTCCTGGTCCTGAGGAAGGCGGATATCCTCCTTACCGACGAAACTTAATTCACCACTGCGTCACTCTCCTGTTACGCAGGAATGGTGCGCTGTTTGTGGAATAGTACCAAGGCATATACGTAGACAAGACTCAACAGCCATTGAGATACAAATGTTTTTCTTTCATAGACTACAATCTGTTTAGCCATAAAGGAAATCCTTTGTCTCTATATGAATAAGTGATAGAGACTATGTAAAGTTAAACATTGTATAGTTGAGACACGCTCTGTATCGTACATGTTAATTAAGTTAGTAACCTTAATTATTGTTCTGCATTAAAGTTGTCTGGTTTCTCAGTATCTCTATACTGCACTTTCTAATGTTCCTTTTTGCCTTTTCTTTACACTCTTATTTCCTGACTTTCTCGAGATCGCTCCTTTTGTTGTATTGCACATGTTTATTAAATAATTTATTTTTCATTAGAATATTGATCAAGAAATAAAATGCATTTAATGTTTTAGTGTTATGCAATCTAGCCCCCATGACTGAGTTACATTGAGAACATATAATTATGTAGTATTTATCTACACACAGAGGGGTCTGTCTACATAAGAGTCAATACAAAGGCTACCACACAAAGTGTAAAGTATATGCACTTTGTAAAGTGTGGACCTCTACTTACAGTCATTTAAGAGACAGTTTGCAGTGACCTGTATGGCACTGTTCTAATATATGGTTCTTTTTTCCTGCCGGGACATTTCCCTTTGTAAGACTGTTAAGGTCTTCATTCACCATCGGTAGAGGCCTCTATGAGCCACAACAGTGCAGAGGCTTTCCGGGTTTCAGGATGGGCACTATAGTGGATGCCCTCATGCTTGCCAGCAATACACCCATTTCATGTACCTCCGTGAATACGTCCAGGAGCCTAATCGCCAGTATATCGACATACTCTGTGTAAAACTCCCCTTGGAGTATGTCCGGTCCTGGGGTTTTGGCCGTCGGCTGAGAAACTCCCCCCCCTCCCCAACTCCCCCATCACTGCCCTAATTTCATCCAGGATCAGTGGCACGTCCAATATGCCTGCTTGTTCCTTCTCTAGTCTGGGTACCTCTATCTGGTTTAATGCCTCTCCTATATTCTTATCTCCCTCAGTGGGGTCATCTGCATATAAGGCATCGTAGAATTCTGAGGAAACCTTGTTGATCTCAGTTGGGAAAATGTTGATTTCTGTGACAACTCCCTTTAACCTCAGAGACCCCGAGCTCTTTTGCTGGACTCTGGCTTTGTATTATTTTTAAATCCCGAGTGAGTGGGACTTTTTCCCTCATGTGTTTTTCTGACTAGGATTGTGCGTTTCTTACTGTTTAATGGAGTCTGGTAAACTCCATATGCATCAGCTTTTTGCATGGTGACACACATTTTTTGTGCAGTGCCACTGGGAAGTCACTTGGACTTCTCTTAATGGTTAAATACATTTGCTTGGGTGAACTACTGTTCTCAAGAATAGTAAGATGACTTCTCTTACCTTTTCTTTTGTGGGTCCAGCACACACCACTCTATGTGGAGTGCTGGAGGGGATACATAGTAAGGAACACGCTACTTACCTGTAACTGTTATCCAGCATGGGTCTGGCATGGATTCACATGCTCATGAATATTCCGCGTCAGGCTGGGAATCCACGCCAGAAGAAAAAACAGTTTCACTTTCACTTATAAACTGTCTTTCTCCTCTAAACCAATCACCGAGCTTTGGGCCATAATGCCCCCAGCCAATGACTGCCCTCTCCCCCAAGCCATCTTCAGATTTGGTAGCATGTAAAGTGGCAGTATGACCAAGAAGAGCCGCAGAGGGGCAGGAGGGAGATTTTGCACATGATCCATGCCAGACCCATGATGGAGAACAACAGTTACAGGTAAGTAACTTGTTCCTTCTCCAGCATATGGTCAGCCATGGATTCACATGCTCATGAATAAAGACTACCTAGCAGTACAACATACACAACCACAGGAGGTGGCAAGGCTCAACAGAAGCAAACCCCCTTACCTCCGGAACAGCCTCACCATCAAGCGAGCAGATTGTGTAGCACTGCTTGGGCGACCCTGGACTCCTCCCTGTAATCCCTGTGAATGCAGTAGAATTTTGCGATGGTGTGCCTGGACCTCCACGTAGCAGCCCTGCAGACGTCCAGCAGGGGCACACCAGACAGGACCGCCATCGTCTGAGCAATCGCTCTGGTGTAATGGGCTCTTGGACAGCCAGGCAGTGGTCGGTTTGCCAACCGGTGACAGTGCGTGATGCAGCCAAAGAGCCACCTGGAGATGGAAGCCTTGGACAAAGCCATCTCATGGTTCACAGGACCAAGGTTCACGAAAAGTTGTGAAGTCTTCTGGAAACTCTTTGTGCGTGCCACATAGAACTTCACACCACATCCAGAGAGTTCAAAGTCCTTTCAGCTGGCGACACCAAAGGCTCGTTGAGGTGGAATTACAACTGAACCTTTGGCATGAAGGAGGGGTGCGTCCCCAGCACCACCCTCGGAAAGCCAGATAAGGCTGCTTACAGGACAGGGCCTGGATCTCGCCTACCCTCCTGGCAGAGGTGATGGCCAGGAGAAAAGTGTTTTCCACGAAAGGAACTTGAGAGGGGCTTGATGCGTAGGCTCAAATGGGGCCCCGTTGAGCCTAGTCAGCATCACGTTGAGCTACCACACCAGAGCAGACGACTTCACCGGCGGGAACTATCAAAATAGTCCTTTGACTAGACTGCGTGACCAAAGAGAAGACCGTCCAAGGGACCTGGTGTAGTGGGAGATAGCCGCCAGATGCACTTCGATGGAGGCATGAGCCAGCCCTGCCTTGGCCAAAGACAAGTATGAAAGAATCTGCGCAGCTGAGACCCTTAGACCCTCAGAGGGTCGATCTTCTGCGTTCAGAACCACTTTGAGAACTGCCCATAGCACCTAAGAGTCGACAACGCTCTGGCCCTGGCAAGGACCTCCCTGCAGTCCACCGGTAGCTCATACCCACTGAACTAAGGCTGCAGGAGCCAGGCTTTCAGGTTCAGCGATCCTGGGACGTGATGTAGGATTGCGCCTCCTTCTCTGACGAGCAGATCCGGGACCACTGGCTGCTTGACTGGAGGCAATGCAGACAGGCTAAGAAGGTCCGGATACCAAATCTGCCTCAGCCACACTGGGGCGACGAGGACCATCCTGCATCGGCACCGTTTGAGTTGACTGATGACTCGCAGTAGGAGAGGCAATGGAGGGACCGCGTACAGGAACAGGCCTTCCCACGAGAAGCAAAACGTGCCCCCGCCCATGCCCCTCAGCTGGAGATTCTCTGGCACTTGGAGTTTGCCACTGTCGCAAACAAATCAATATGGGTCTGCCCCATTTGAGGAAGAGGTGGTCCACTTTATCCTGCCAAAGCTCCCAGTCGTGGCAAGAGCGCAGCTCCCTGCTGAGGGAGTAGTCTATGGTGTTCTTGACTCCCGCCAGGTGAAACGTAACAAGGAACACCCCCTGGGCGACGGCCCAGTGCCGCAAATCCTGTGCCTCCCTGGAGAGCGCTGGGGATCTGGTGCCCCCTTGCTTCCTTATGTAGAACATAGTGGTGGTGTTGTCGGTGAAGACCCGTACCACTTTGCCCTTGAGGGACGGCGGAAGGACCGGAGGGCCCAGAACACGGCCCAGAGCTCCAGGACGTTGATGTGTAGAGACCTCTCCTCTGGGAGCCAAAGGCCTCTTGCGTGGAGATCTCCAGTGTGCGCACCCCACACCTCCAGGGAGGCGTCCATCGTCACAGTTTCATGATGCGCTGGGGTCTGGAAGTCCATGCCCGCCGCGAGATGCGCATGGGTTCCCCACCACCGGATCGCCTGCCGGAAAGTCTCGTTGAGGGAGATCTTGTCTTCGAAACTTCCCGTCACTTGTACCCAACGGGCATCGAGGAACTCCTGCAGTGGTGGCATCTGCAACCTGCACAATCGCACGAGGTAGATGCATGACGACATAATGCCGAACAGGGACTTTATGGACCTCACCCTGGCAACCTCCGTGGTCAACAGCCGTTGTACCTTGCCCAGTATGGCGTTCATCCTCTCCGACGGCGACACCAGACGTGCCACAGTGTTGAGTCTGGCTCCCAGGAACAGGGCGTCCTGCAATGGCACCACGCAGGCCTTTTCAAAGTTTATCGAGAACCTCAGTTCCGTGAGCAGGCGGACAGTCCTCACTGTGTGGTCGACGGCAAGTTCTCTTGATTTCGCTCAGATGAGCCAATCGTCCAGATAGGGCTAGACTTGGATCTCCTGCAGGCGCAGCCACACACCCACTGGTGCCAGGCACTTGAAGACCCTTGGCGCCGACTTCAAACCAAAGGGTAGTGCCTTGAACTGATAGTGCCTCCGTTGGACCACGAAGCGCAGAAAGCTTTGATGTCCTTTATTTATGCGGATGTGGAAGTAGGCATCCTCCAAGTCCAGCGACGGCAGGCAGTCGCCTTCCTCCAGTTGTTCCAGTACGTGCTGAAGGGTGACCATCCGGAACTTCTGGTATTTTATGAACTTGTTGAGGCGGTGGAGGTCTAGAATGGGCCGCCGGTCTTCTTTCGGACGAAGGAAGTACCGTGAGTATACTCCAGAGCCCCGGAGCCTCTTTGGGACGAGTTCCATCACGCCCTTCTTCAACATTGCTCGTACCTCCAGAAGCAGCTGTGGAATGTGGTTTTCCTTCCTGGCCACGGGTGGAAAATGGGGACACTTCTTTTGGAACTCCAGAGTGTGCCCCTGAGCCAGGGCATCCAGCACCCAACGGTCGGTGGAGATGGACTTCCACAAAGCTCGCCAGCCGGCCTCCCACTGGGGTGCTCGGGTGGGGGCCCGACATCACGGCCGGTTCAGTCTTGCTTTGCCAAGGCCTTGCCACCTTGGACCCCTTGGCGGCGGCGACTGTGTCCACCGACCTTGTTGCGGCCTTTGTAGGCTTCCTGCGCCGAAGAGCAGGCCGCCTGGCGGTACGACAAGGAGCTGCTGCCGAATCCTTTGGAGGCACCTTGAGACTTGCCTCCAGAGATCCGAAAGGACGGCCGTCGCTGATGGCGAGAGCCCAAGGCCCGGGCCATCTTGGTGTCCGACTTGTTGGCCTGCAGTGACTCGTCCACTGCCTTGCCGAACAGTTTGTTCCCGTCGAAGGGCATGTCCAGTACCCTGGTCTACATGTCTGACGGAAGTCGGTGGCACTGAGCCAACCACGCTGGTGAAGGCAAACGCTGTTGCCCATCTGGAGAAAACTGGTGTCGGTGATGTCCTTGGCCACTGATGGCGTGGTCCGCCCCACCTCAGCTTCCTGCAGGCTTTCAAGGGCTTCCGCCCTCTTGTCATCTGGAGGAAGCCCAGGAGGGGAGCGATCTTAAACCACATTTCCCTGTCGTAGCGGGCCACGATCGCCATGGCGTTGGCCGCCTTGATGGTCGTCGCTGCCGACGAGATGACCCGTCGTCCCATGACGTCCAGCTTCTTCCCCTCGCCGTCCGGTGGAGAAGTGGAAGTCGATGCCGTCGCTCCTGCCGATTTCTTCTTGGCTGCCATGGAGACCACTGAATCCAGGGACGGCTGTGCCCTTAGGCCCGTAAGTGCGGAGTCTGGGACCCAGTACTACTTCTCATACCAGTCCCTCTTCGCAGGGGCTGTGGACAGGTTCTTCAGAAGGGACAGTCCTTCGTCCCAGATGTCACCCAGTAATGGGACTGAGAGGACGGTCTTCCTCTTGGCCTCCCGTCGTTGGTAGAGGAACCCCTCCTCCTGCTCTTCGGGGCATAGCTGGAAAAGCTTCAATGCCCTGGCGATAATGGCGTGAAAGGAGAACATTTCATCGGGAGGGGAAGCCCGGGGAGGGGGTGATGGGAGATCTGTTCCGTCGTCACCACAGGCGTCAGTCCCCATCGTCACCGTCTTCGTCTCATTCCTCGGTGAAGGATGGAAGGGTGGTGAGGATGGACTCGCCTCCGCTTAGGTGGAGGACTCCGAGACGGTCCAGGCGCCGCTGGATCGTCCACCGGAGGCAAGGGTAGCCTCATCCTTATCGGGGTGCACAGGGTTTGCAGTGCCAGCAAAAGGTCATCCTGCCTGTTCGTCAGCAGCATTGCTTGTGACGGGAGCACCAGCAGCGGCGTGGTGTCCGGTTCCTCATCGATCTGCCGTTCTTCGTCGGCTCCACCCTCGCTCTCTATGTCCGCCTCATCGGGATCCTTCCTGCGGGCCCTCTCCTTGAACCTCTTGTCCAGGGTTGCCTTGATGACAGACAGCTCATCCTCGGAAAAGAGGTATCTGAGTCCGTTAGGACTACATCGCCCCCCCCACTTTCTCATCCCAGGGTTTCACAGGGGTCTTTTCGATAGGCTGGAAAGACAATTCCCTCTGGGATGGCACGGAAACTCTAGGCCCGGAAGTTGTCTCCACTGGGGGTCGCCTCGGCACGCTTCGCCAGGGCCGCCACGACTCCCTCAATCGAGGCCTTGGCCAGGTGAATCTGGGCCTTCATGACCTGGGACACGTCTGAGGCCTTCACCATGGGGGGGAGGGTCACCGCCTCGCTCCCCCTTGGCTTTCTCCATCGGGACCTGCCGGGGCTTCTCCCGAAGCTTCTCCGACTTACTTTTCACCGAGCCGGAGCGTTGGCTGGTGGTTGACTGCATTGGTGACATTGCGCCCTGCCTGGCAGCTGAGGAGCCCGAACCAACAGCGCTCCCGGTGCCCGCAGACTTGCGGTGCTTTGCCTTCTGTTGGGCCCCCATCACTGGAGCGCCCTCCAAGGACTTAGAAGACCGCTCAGACTTCTTCTCACCTGCTGCTAGGCTCTTCGCCTCCAGCCAGTTAGCGAGTCATGTACAACAGTCCTTCATGATCCGGACGGACCTGTTCTTGCACAACGCAGTATTCCTCCACCGGCGACTTGTCAGTGTGAAGGCAGTAGAGGCACCGGGAGTGCTGATCTTCCTTGAAGACGTTCGGTAGTCCACATCCTGGGCAGATCGTAAAAAGCTTGGATCCAGTGGGCATCTAGTCTCCTTTGTCTTGGGCCATGTCCATGTGGGGTAGGCCTCAAAGATCTTCCGGAATCCTCCAAGAAGTGAAATTCAACGAACAATCGCCCTTGAGGGGCGTAGACATTTCCAAAACGGGTCCCTGTTAATAGGAAGATGAAACGGTGGAACTTGATGCTCGATTTGACCGAAAAATAAAGAGTAAACTCTATGGAAAAACGCAACACGCAGTAAAAGCTCAAGAGCTAAAGCACAACGACTAACACTTGAACGTGCGGTAAAAATCTGAATATGGCTGCCAGAGGAGGGGCTTAGGTAGAGGGCAGTATGATCGATAGACCAGTGATTGGTTATTAGTAGAAAGACAGTTCAGAAACTAAACAAACTGATTTTTCCTTTTACCGAGGAGTCCCAGCCTGATGACGGGGAATATTCATGAGCATGTGAATCCATGGCAGACCCCATGCTGGAGAAAGAAACCAATCCAAAGGGCTTCTCTCTATATGGGCCAGGTAGAACCCCTTCACAACTCCCAAGGATTCCCAACTCCTAATATGTACATTCAGAAAATAAATCAATAGGAGGAGCACCCCCCCCCTATAAAGCTGTCCCCTTCTCTTCCACACACACACACACACACACACACACAATATGACATTAAAATATATCCCTTTAAAACTGGAAAGAGGAAGAGGTGACTAGGAGCAATGCACACTTCTAGTCAGTTTCACCACTTTAGTACTGAGATGAGGAAGCTGCCCATGAAGGATCAGGCATTTCCTGATTGTTATAATGAGGGTCAGGCAAGCTACCTACACCTGCAGTCTAGGGACTCGGGAGGATAGGTCAGAGGCAAGGTGCTCGCCTTAGAAGCAAAACGACACTGAGCAACAAAGGTTTGATCCCCGGGTCCGCACTTCGAAACCTCTGGGTATTAAGCGCTTTATAAATAACCTAGCATATTGAGAGGTTACATGTGCATAAAAGCAGGCCCACATGGAGAAGCAGGGGAACCTGCCTGGCGAGAAGGTGGCTGACGCGAAGCAGACAGGAACAAGACGGCAGAGAGGACGCTGTGTGTGCCCAGGGGAGGAAGAAGGTGCCGTGAACCGAGCGAGCCGCGAGACGACCAAAGCCCCATTACTGGCCGGTGTTGCGTGTTCCCAGCTGAAGCTGGGGAACATTGAGGACTCCAGATTGTTGAGGGACGCTGCCCGAAGGTTCTCCGAAAGCGTGCGATGTTCGCTGTGACACCCGACGCCGACCCGGGAGGAGAGAGACCAGCACAGCGAAGCACGACTAAGCAGAGCAGCTCCGGTGAGTACAAGAGAAAAAGAATACAAAAATTGCCAAGTATTGGGGAAAATACAACAGCCAATATTGAACTAAAGAAAAGATATGGAAATGATGTGTAATTTGTAGCACAAGTGGAAAACGAATAAGGTGCTGTGTTGAAAGAATAAAGTTTGTTGCACGCATTAAGAAAGCAAGTGAAAATTGGTATGAACATTTCTTTTGAACTGAATGAAAAGCAATTGTGATGAGACAAGTTGCTGAACTGAGAGGGGCAAGTTAAATGCAAGTTGTGGCAAAGCCAAAATACTGTCGACATATAAGAGATAATCAAGCCCCACACCTATCAGAAAGGATTCATGTCACATTCAAGTGTTGACACAGGTGCTAGGTGGAAAACCAGTATTATTCAAAAAGGATTAAGAGCATCACAAAATGTCAAGGGATTATTGGTTGAGCAACCTGTAATGGGTGGATCTAATGCCAAGACAACTGCACCTAGACCGATTAGCCCAACATGGCAAAGAGCCATGAAGAGCCCAGAGTCAAAGGCTGTGTGATGTAAGTGCTGAAGCGAAGAAAAGCATTTGCGATACGAGTTAAAAGGAGTACCAGCGTGAACTGTGCAATATTGGTGAATCTCAAGAGACTTATGCCATTCGGAACTTTGTTTTTCATGGGGAAGGGAACCCCGAGCTATCCTGGAACTGTGGCGAACTTGGGGGAAGAGAACCCTGATATTTGGATTGTGTTGCACTTGGGGGAAGGGACCCGCTGAGCCTTTCAGTTTAAACTTGAGGAAGGCCAAGCTGAACCAAACCCGAGTTGGAAGAAGATCAGAAATGTATTTTTGAACACCGTATGGAAAGCGAGAAAAGTTGAAAACGTTTTTTCACAAAAGCAGAGTGCAGGGAGCTCCCTCCCTGTTTGGATTGGGCTCTTTGTGAAATTCGTAATGCCAATAAGATAAAATAATCAGTGACATATTTTCTTAAATGAAGTTAAGATAACATGTTTGTTATTAAAAGGAGTTTTCAGGAGCTAGCGTTTGGAATTCTATTGATGCAGCACGAATTCCAGAAATGCATTTATGCATTTATCAGTGCAGTGTGATGACTAGTGATGCCAAACATACATTTTATTAGCAGATGAGATGTTAGAAGAGCCAGTAATGATCATTTGCTATTTATTTATGGAAATATAAATAGCAGATGAGATATTAGAAGAGGCTGACGTTGCAATTTATTTATGGAGATGTAAGACTTGCACAGCATTTGGTGAAATGCATATTTGGTTGCACCAATTGTGAGTGGTATTTTGCTATTCTTATTGAGAGGTTTCAAAAACGTATTGTTCATGTACACTGGCAGAGCATTGCCTGATCAACACTTCTTCCGTCTAGTGCTGTAGCTCATCCCCCAGTTGGAGAAAATTGATAATTTGGAAATTGAGTGCACAGATGAAATTAGATGTAGTGCATAGTTTAGAACACTAGTTAAGTTTATTGCATATTTTAAGATATTCTGCACAAAGTGTATTATAATATGGTGCATTAAAATTAGGAGAGTGTACATGTATAAGTAGCTATGTGCATGAGATTTAGTAGTTGCAGCCCGCATCTTGGCCATGTGCAGTGTTTTTAATGCAACCGGTTTAGACATTGTGAAGTATTGCATGTTAAATCAGAGAAAGCGATGAGTGTCGCGTGTTGAATCAGAGTGGATGAAAAGGTGTCGCGTGTTGAATCACAGCGAGTGAAAAATTCTAAGTTACTCACCATAGTGACTAACTTACTCTTAGTCCATAGTCCCCTTTCCTCCATACTGTATGGGCGTGCCTTCCAAGGGACAGGAGACGGAACCTTTTTCACTAGAAAAAACCTTCTTCCTTTTTAAATGTATGCGCTGCCCTGACTCTGCCCTCCTGCGCCACACCTCAGTCCCCATTGACGAGTCGACAATAGATATAACATTGCCTAATGACAAGTATTATTGGGGAGAACGGGGGGGGGGGGGGGGTTGGTGGGACGTATGGAGGAAAGGGGACTATGGACTAAGAATACGTTAGTCACTACGGTGAGTAACTTCTAATTACTCTTACGTCCCGTCCCCTTTCCTCCATACTGTATGGGTATTAAAACTAAATGTAGCCCCAGGGTGGAGAGGAGACCCTCCTTAAGCAAATAGGTTCCTGAGAACCGCCTGTCCGAAGGCCGCATCGGATCGAGAGCCGGCATCCAAACTAATTCTTACAGAAAGCCGACGGAGAGCCCAAGTGGCCGCCCTGCTTATGACTTGCCAAGGGACATGGCGCTGGAAAGCGATGGCCGTTGCCTTGGCCCTGACTGCGTGGGCATGCATGTTGGCCCGGAAGCAGCTTGTGCTGGCCCTCGTACGCTTCTTTGATGGCAGAGACCATCCAGCGGGATATGGAAGCCTTAGAGGCCAGATAGCTTGGTCTTGAGCCTCTGAAAGTGACAAACAGGGCGTCTGATTTGCATAAACCCTTGGTCCTGTCCAAGTAGAATTTCAGGGCACGCCTGACATCCAGGCAGTGCAGCACTCTGTGCTTCGTCCTTGGGATCGGGAAAAAATGTAGGATGGACCATTTCCTCGTTTAAGTGGAACGCAGATGGAACTTTGTGCAGGTATGCCGGTTGCGTCCGCATGACTACCTTGTCCTTGTGAAAGGTGGTATATGGTTCAGAGGTGACCAGCGCCCGATTCTCGCTGACTCTACGAGCCACGGTAAGGCCGACTAGTAAAGCCGTCTTGATGGTGACCAGCTTGATGTCCACGGACGCCATTGGTTCTAATGGTTTGTGCGCCAGGGCGCCGAAGACTATGTTAAGGTCCCCCACAGGGCGCATTCTCTTGACGGGTGGGCAGAGGGTAGCAAGACTAGTCAGATGTTATTTGATGATAGGGTTGGAAGAGGAGAACATGCCTTCCTCAGAGTTCCTGTAAGCCCCAATGGCTGCAAGGTATGTGCTGCAGGTGTCCACCTGCACGCCTGAAAGGGCGAGGTGCACCGAAAAAGAGCATGTCGTCCAAAGTGCATGCCCAGGGGTCAATACCCTTGGAGTCTGCCAAGTGGCAGAATCTGGTCCATTTGTACTGGGCCCTGGTGGCTTTGCTCCTGGCGCCTTGTACGATCTCCAGATTGGCCTGTGAGAGGCTAAGGTGCTGAAGCGTTACCTGCTCAGGTACCACGCTGTGAGGGCTAATTTCCCTGGTGCAGGACAGATGACTCTGCCCCCCCCGACGGGCCAGAGGATGTGCTGGGCCTGTCGGAAGGTGAATCGGGGGCACCTCCAAGAGGCTGAAAACCATGGCCTGGCCGGCCACCATGGAGCTATCAGAATGAGGAGTCTGCGAGACTCCCTGATCTTGCATATTACCCTGTGGATCAGGGGAGTGCGCAGAAAGGCATAGGCTTTCATGCCGGTCCACTGGAGGTGAAATGCGTCACCCAGAGAGCCGGGACCCTGACCCTGCCAGGACGCGAACTGGGGCACTTCTTGTTGTACCAAGTGGCAAAGAGATCCACGTGGGGGTGACCTCACCTGTTGAAGATCTTCTGAATAACTAGGTTGTTTAGCTGCCACTTGTAATTGTCCGATCCCAGTCTGCTGAGCCTGTCCTCTTCCATGTTGGATTCCCCCGGGAGATGGACTGCCACAAGGTAAATGTTTTCCAGGGCCCACTGCCACATGCTGATTGCCAGTCTGCACAGAGGAGGGGATCTGGTGCCTCCCTACTTGTTGATTTAGTACATGCTGGTCAAGTGGTCTGTCTGCATGAGGACAACCTTGCCCCTGAGAAGTGGTAGGAATGCTCTGAGCGCTAGCTAGACGGCGTTCAGGTCCAGCCAATTGATGTGTTATTCCTGCTCCTGTCAAGTCCAGGTACCGTGGACCGAGAGGCCGTCCAGGGTGGCTACCCAGCCCTCGAGCGAGGAGTCTGTGGTTATGGTGGCATGCGGGGAGGGCGGCCTAAAAGGGCTTGCCCGTCCGTAGGTTGCAGTCCCTGGGCCACCATGTTAGGCCCAGGTGGAGAGATGGACGGACGTTGGTCATCTCGGATTGAGAGCCCCGCTCCTGGTTCAATGAGGCTGCAAAGTGCAGCTGAATCCTCCTCAACCTTAGTCTCGTGTGCGGCACTGCCAATAGGACCGCTGCAAGTAAACCCAGGAGATGTTGGTACCACCACACCGAGGTCATCTCTCTGCTGAGGAAGTGGGCGGTGGCCCTCTCGATGGCCAAGATTATGTCCTCCGACGGGAAGACCTTCTCGGAGCTTGTGTCCCAGATGAGGCCCAGGAATGTCAGCCTGCGTAGGCTGCAGCTGTGACTTGAGATTGAGCGAGAAGCCAAGATCGTGCAGTGTATTCATAAGGGCATGGGAGGAGTGGTGAACCGCTTACGGAGCCCTGACGAACCAGTCGAGGTATGGGTAGATGTGGAGGCAGTGCGCTCTGAGGAGGGCCGCCACGGCATTCATGAGTCTGGTTAAGACCAGTGCGGCCCGAGTTGAGGCCAAAAGAAAGGACCTTGGATTCCATGGTCATGCGCCACCAGCTTGGCTTCAGCTAGCCCCGCCTTAAAGCGTGATTGGCTCTGGGTGGGGAGTTCCCGGGAGGAAGTCTGCAATTTTCCACCATAATCTCTGGTTGGCAGCAGCCAGCATGGCATCAGTGTTGGCTTGACGTAGATGTAAATAGGCGTCGGAATAGAGTTTCTTGCCATATGCCTCCAAGATCTTCTCCTCCTTGCCTAGCAGTGCCGCAGGGGAAGAGGCAGAGGATGAATGGGGCTTGGAGTATAATGATGCTGCAGCGACCACCGAAGAGTGTCGCTGAGGATGGGCCGAAAGCAAGAGTGTATCCCCCCCCCTCCACCTGCCTGTACTTTGCGTCCAGGCGTCTATTGACCGGCTGGGCCGAGTGGGGTTTGAGCCAGCCCTTCTTGGCCAGGGAGACTACATCGGTCTCCAGAGGAATCCCCGATTTGGCAGAGGGGCAACGCGTGAGCACTTCAGCCAGAACCCTCTCTGCCGGCTGCTCGACCTCGGGTTAGGGGAGGCCCAGGTACTCCGCCAGACCAGCAAGACATTCATGGAAGGCCTTGGCTGAGGATGCCGTGTCCAGATCCTCCTCATTCGTATTCTGTGGATCTGGAGGATCCTGTGGAGGAGGAGTAGTTGGCGCCGTTGGCACCGGAGGCTGGAGTACAGAGCCCTTGGCTAGAGGCTGAGGAGTCGGCGGAGGCTGGGGTGGAGCCCCCCTGTGGAGTCTGCTGGGGAGCTGGAGGAGGTGGCTGCACCGGGGCCAGGGGCATCGGGGGAGGCATCTGTGGTGCCACTAGCATTGCAGGGAGGACTTCCCTGATGGCGTCTTTGATGATAGCCCCCATCTGAGGTGACTTCATGAGGCCGAGGAACTTCTCGAAGAGCACCTCCTCACTGGCCAAAGAGGTGTCAGGGGGTGCCGACGGGGTAGCGGGGAGCTGCTGGAGCCGTTGCGTACCCTGTTCATATGGAAGCAAAGGAAAGCTGCCCTGCGCAATTGAGAGGTAGACTATAGGCCACGTACCTGGTGGAGGCCAGTCCCACCTTGACACTCATTCTTCGCTGAATTCCTGGAATGGCGTCGGACGGGTGCCTCTTTCTGGCACGGCTGCCATTTTGTTAAGCTGCCTGCCATATGCCTGCGACGTGGTGCTCGGCCCGCTGGCCCGGCTTCGTCCAAGAATCTTGCGTGTGGATCACGAGGCCTACCCTGCTCCTCGGGCCTAGACCCGGGTATAATAATAATAATAATAATAATTAGGCTTTTATATAGCGCTACAAACCCTCAGGTATCTGAGCGCTGCTTATTACCCACGGTGTGTGGTGCTCATTTATCGACCTCGGAAGGATGAAAGGCTGAGTTTGGCCCCGCCGGGATTCGAACCTGCGTTAACAGGCTCTGCACGGGTGTCAAAGCGGGCGCTCTACTCGCTGTGCCACTTGACCCTCAACCAGGGGGTTGGTAGAACTCCATTTATAGGCGCCCCCTCAGACGTATTGCCGGTATTAGGGCGTAGCCCCTCGGCCATGATACCGGTAAAGGGGCAGAGCCCCTCGGGTGTAGACCCGGAAAATAACCTTCCAGTCCCTCAACACTGCACCCGGGAGGATCAGAGGATCCCTCGACCCGAAGGTCGGTAGCTCAAGCAGCCTCGGTGCACGTGCCGGTAGAAAGACCTGACCGGTCCCTCCAACGCAGAAGAGTCCCCGAGAAGGAGTCTCCCTTGCGGGGTGTGATGGAGAATATCGGCCCTACCTTGGGCCTGGTTCGATGCTTCACAAAGTTCTTGAGATCCTCTGGAAGTGCTCCCCCCACCTGGCTAGTCTGTTCTTCAGCACCTTCGAGGACAGCGGGTCACACGCCTAACATGATTGCCAACCGTGGTCTGGGCCAAGGCAAAGTAGGCAGAGGGCGTGGGGTCTGAAGTTGGGAAGAGCCCATTGCAGGATGGACACCTGCTGAACCCTGTAGAAGTCAACATGCGCCGGGGAGGAGCGCGACACCTGAGGACCGAGTACCTAAAGGATAGATAAGACAAAGAGAAGGGTCAGCGCGTGGAATTACGTGGACGGAGCCAAGCCCAGGAGTGCTGGTGAATTCGGCACGGTCCCGTCGATGCGGAAAAGGGGACTGAGGTGTGGCACCGGAGTCAGGGCCACGCATGCTCCCTGGGCCGAACCCCCGCGTGCTTCTAAATTTAAAGGGGAAGAAGGTTTTTTTTCTGGTGAAAGGGGTTCCGTCTCTCGTCCCTTGGAAGGGACGCCCATACAGTATGGAGGAAAGGGAACAGGACGCAAGAGTATGTGTTGTGTGTTGAATCAGAGTGAGTGAATCAGTTTCACAGAGTCTATTGTAGTAAAAGTGTTGCATATTAAAGAGCGGCCCGAATGTTGCGTGTTAAATTAGAGCAACCAGAGGTGAAGTTGGTGTTATAGCTGGGAACTAACGATTTTAGGAGATTAGTGACATGTGTGTTGTGTTTCAAGATCGGTGTCATAGGAGATTTAGGATTGGAGTTCCGATTTTTGTAGAAAAAAGTTTACAGTTCCCATGTTGGCGCACAAAGTTTTTACCAGTGAATCAGTTATTAGAAGGTGGTTTTATGGGGGGGAGGGGGGCGTGTAGTGCTTGGACCCTTGTGGTTTTTAGATGCTGGTAAAAGAATTTTTAAACAACATTTTCCCACATATGTCGTTCTAATTAGTCAAATGTTTTTTTCCATACTGACATTTTTTTTGCAAGCATGAGTAGTTTCATTATTTTTGTGCTTGCGTGCAGCTCTAGACTGTACTCTTGCGAGTTAACTCTCACAGGGTCTATGTACTTTTGTGCGCCATGCCTTTGGTCGCACTTGCCCGCGAAACAGATTTCTCCGGGAAAGGGGCGACCATATATGGCATTTCCTCACATGAGAAGGCAGGAAGGCGGCCAAGGAACAAGATGGCCAAAGAACAAGCGACAATCTTGGGACATGGACATTTTAGGGTGCTAGCCACCTTTAGTAGTAGCTACACATGCTAAATGCAAACGCGCAAGAGAAAAAGATCACAAAACCAGTAAATCACAAGTTTGTATAGGCCCATTGCAAAAGTAATAAAAAAGCCATTCAGTAAAAATATAGAAGTATACAAAGTATCCTAACTACACTTCACTGTAAAGTGATGTGTGCAACTGTAAAAATACAAGAATTCCAATTACGGTTGTTTATGTGAATTATGTGAATTTGCAATAACCTCTTTTCATTTTGTAAAGGCTTGTTTTCAAACCAAAGACAAATACAAAAATTTAGAAAGAAACCCAAAAGAGAAACAAAGGTCCTGATTCACAGAACGTTTTCCTATGGGATTGGGCCATTACAAAACGCTTCCATGAATCAGGCCTAAAGTCCTTCAGTACTGACTGTCTTGGGGACTAGTCAGTTTCCCCATAAGAGTGCAAGGGAAGTAAAGCCAAAGGCTTTGCTGACCTACAAAAGTCAGGACAGGGTTAAAAAATAAGCAAAAAGACAGCAGGTTCAATAGGAATCTATGGAGGGAAAGGTGCAAAAAAGAAAAATCTTCCCTAACATGGGTCTAGGGACTCACCAGTAAACTCAAAACGACATTGCAAAAGGGACCTGGGGGTTCATTGCCCGCCCACCATATAAATTGAGGGTGCTGCCACACGAAAACATGGTGTCAAAACAAAAGGGAGGGGTCTCCCCATCATCGGAACCTTATAAGAATGCTCCATTGACCACACAACAAAAGCAACTGCAGGAGGCGAGAGAGAGATCAACAACAAAAAGTCAACTTCAAAGTCAATGGAAAAATCACAGCGAGTCCAATATTAGTGCTGAGAGGGTAAGATTTGCAAAAGGAAAATCACCAAAACACCCAAGCAAAGTAAAGGTACAGACAGGGACTGCGCCACCTTCCCTCCCTCTGGAAGGAAAGGTTCCGGTTTCGACCCTACTAGGCCTCCCACACCATGCTTCAAGGGGTCTTGAAGTTCCATCTGGAAAAAGTGAGGAGCTCTCAAACGTGCAAAGAAAGACCACAACAGTAAATGGCTATGCTACAGTCTTAAACATCCATGCTTACTAACCTTAATCCAATTCTGGGAGCAAGTGGCTCTCAACATGGTAAAAACACATTTGGAAAGCCACAAAAAGTATAAAGCAAACACAAGCACTTTGGGTTAGGGAACTCCCCGTGGGACGAAAAATGGGGCCTATATCTGCTCCTTAAGGCAGCACATACAAAATACAGTAGCAGCATTCAAAGGGAACTCAGTAGAGCTCTCCCTTACAGTAAGAAGAAGTCCAAAAAGCCAAGAGGACTATAAACAAGTTAATTACGTCTTTTTTTCACTCCATTTTTGTTAACAGAAGAAAACTAATTCTCAAAAGGATTGACAATGGAATATAACACCCACCTTACCAACACTCATTTCATCATGCTTCAAAGGATGAAAGGCTGCGTGCTCTCGGATAATAACCAGCACATGGGATGCTAGATATGGCTCTCTACAGGAGTATACGTCATTAAGTCACTGGAAAAACAGCATTCCCCATAAAAAAGGAACATTAATAACGTTGAGAAAAACAAAGTTTAGACATGTCCATCGAATATTATTTCTCGGTCATGTTTTGCCATCTAGTGGACTTGAATTGCATACCAAGATTAGTTAAACAATATACAGATTTCTTTCCCTATGCGTTTTAGTTTTAAATATGTCTAATGGATTATATACTATTTTTAAATGTATGCGGGTCCCCCCCCAAATCCCTCTTCCTGTCCATCCCAGTCCCCCAACCCCACCCTTTCCCTTTACACAATCGTAAGCCCCTCTTGCTATCCCTTTCCTTATCCAAACCTCTTCCACCCAACGCCTTGGCTTGAGAATATCCAGTCTTATTATTATCGTTGCTTATCACAATATTAAGATACTTTTTTAAAAAAAAAAACTTAGTGATATTTTGTACACTATTTTTTCAACAGAAGTGTTTTCCAGTGATAATATGATTGGATACCTCTCTGCATCAAGTGCACACTAGACCACACTATTCTAGGTTTCAGAATTCTTAGTGCGATCAACCACAGAGTATCAATACCACATACAAGGCCGGCCTTTAACATTCAGCAGGATTTCTGACCCGCACAAAGTTAACCATACAATATCTGCACAGATGGTCCTATGGGCTACGTGACGATTCACAGGATCTCCTGAGAGGGGAGCCCTTCCCTGTGAGGCTGGAGAGGAAGGGCTGCTAGGCAACATTCCCTGTAGGGGTGGAGGTCAGCGGTACCTCACAGGGAGAGACACAGCTTTTGGGGCAAAGGACTCCCGTTCCGTGAAGGAACTCCCTGCCCCACTTTCCTATGATCCCCTCAGATCATCACTGCATCAGAAGACACAACGTGAATAGACCACTCTTTGCGCTTGTAATACAACTTCCAATATTAGAACCCAACACAAATCCACCGAGAAGAAGCATGGAGGAGTAATGCTGATCACTTCTCCACGGCAAATAGAAAACACTGAAGAGTGGGAGCTATGGAGTAAGAAATAACACTCCAGAGAAAGAGGACAAAGATCCTCCGCTGAGGAGGACCCAGCTAAAATGCATAAAAAATGCAGAGAAGGACTTGAATTAGGGAGCTGGGTTCGCAGAGCGGGTGAAACCTGGGAAGTTGGAACCTGGGAGAGGGAAACCAGGGCATTCCAGGAAGTCCATAGTCGAGAGGACGTGGAAAACGAAGAAGGAAATCAGTGTAAGAGCCGCAGACTTGTGTGTGTGTGTGGCAAGCATTGCCAGGTAGTGGTGTGACCTTTAAGAGGTGGACCATGCGGTCCAACAACGACGCAGAGACCATCCAGCAGAATACTTTGCTGAACCACAGAGACTGAAGCAGGAAAGGAAGGCGCTGGAAGTGTCGATCGAACTTGATCCCGACCCCACAGGAAGAACCAGTGACGCCAGCCTGGCAAGCTAGAGGTAACGGGAATGGCAGGAGACCCTGTAGGGGCCCGAGGAAGGTGCTAAACAGCAGAGAATCACGAATACAGAGAGATTAATCAAACTTGTTTTAGTAACTATAAAAGCAGTAGAGTACATAACTAATACAGAGGGACTCCTCCCACTCATTCCAGTGATTACAAAAACAGTAAAGATAATGAAATCAGTCCAAAGACTGATAATACGTCTCAGTGGTTGGGAAGACCAAGAAATATGTAAAGAGGAACAGAAGAACCTACATGCTGGTTGCCATAAATAAAAGTACTTTGAAGATCACAAAGTGGTTAAAGAAAAGGGGAACTGGCCTCCGTGAAATCCAAGGCTGTCTAACAAGTACACTTAAGTGAGATATTGATGCAAAGAAAATCCAGAGTAAAGGCCAAGTCCCTCGAGTGGGACAACATGGAACAGTAAATAGGTCAAGACAGTCCAGATAATGCACCCCCACACTGATGCATGAACACAACACAAAGGCAGCACTTCCGACTCTACGCAGGTCCATGAACTTCTGGTTGCGACTCCCCTGTCGATGATGGGAAGGGCCTCAATAGTTAAGATGATTGTTTTACTGCGATTACTGTACGGGTTCCAAAACGTACACTATTATATCAAAAAACCCTTTTTCCGACTACTGGAGTCACTAATAAAAGAGTTCATATGGGGAGAAAATAGGCACAAAATAGCACTGTCGACCCTAACCCTGCCATACGCTCGGGGCGGCATTCAGCTTCCTAATTTAGAAAAATATTATCTAGCAGCCCAACTCAGCTTTATAACTAAATGGTTTTCTGACGAACCTACCGATGAAAACCCCCTACTACAGACTATGAGCCTCCCGCACCACCTGAAAGAACTGGTCTGGGTATCATCGAAGTTACTGGGAGAAACACCTCACATAGTCACCCTGGGGAGGGACGTCTGGCGCAGAGCGAGGACACTCACTCACACGCAGAAGGCTTACTCACCAGAAGTCCCACTGATTGCAGATCTATACACAGCGGCCACAGACCTGAAACAAATCAGATCATCGGAAAAGGAAGGGGTCTATACTTGGGGAGATCTCAACGAGGAAGGTACCTTCAGGGAGTTTGCCACGCTACAGGACAGAGAAGGCATACACCCGGGACAGTTCCTCTGGTACCAGAAGGTCCGCGCCATGGCACGAAGCAAATGGGAAACATGGCCCGAAGAACCGGACACTGAACCACTGTTAACGCTGCTATACAACATGGGGGAGGGATGCAGACCAATATCCCAAATATATAGGCAACTGAGCGATACACCTAACCCCCGAAGCATGGACATGAAAAGAAAATGGAAAATAGATATAGGCAGGGAAATGACAGAGGGGGAGTGGAACAGAGCGCTTACATTCCCCAAGGAGGTGTCGAGAAACCACCAGTTCCGGCAAATACAGAAGAATGTACTGCATCGAACCTACCTAACCCCGAAACGGATAGCCAAATTTAGCAAGCAAATGCAGTCAAACTGCACCTGGTGCATGAAGGAGGAAGCAGACCTAATCCACATGAAGTGGGAATGCCCCAAAACGAAGACACTCTGGGAAAAGGTGAAACAGACATTTGAGAAAGCAGGTATGACCAAATACAAATGGTCACCTGAGGAGTGCTTGCTAGGAACCTACCCCAGATTAGCCAAGATAAAGCATACAGTCAGACTTATGCGCATTATGTCCATATTAACCAAACAAACTATAGCCATGTCCTGGAAAAAAACAGCCGGACCATAATATAAAGCTTGGCAAGGAGAAACTGAACGATGGCTTCTGGCTGAGACGAAGGCCTGGGAAGAAAGCGTGGCCAGATCAACCGATGAGTCTAGCAGAGCCCTGGAAGCATGGAAAGAACTTACTAGGCACATGTTTCTCCCCTCCGACGACAAGCCCCCCTGAGCCGACGGCCTGGAACGAACACACCTGCAAGCCAGTCAGGGAGACCCGATGAGCTAATAAGAGACACTACAGGCCCCTGGGAAGCATCCCCCCCACACCCCATGAGCAACCCGATTGCCCTCTTCCGAACACCCCTCCTCCCTGGGATGAGAGAAGCTGAACTACGTGAACATAGTAAGGAGACAGTCGTTATTGTTTGTTAAAGTCAAAATGTATTTTATTTGAACACGAATAAGGCACAACATGGAAATATGTAACCGATGTTAATGAAAATGCCAATAAATAAATTTTAAAATAAAGTAAATAGTAGGTCAAGACAGGGAACACCTGAGAGAAGGTGGTAGAGTCCTTGGAGGAATTAAAGGAACTAATTAACTACGTCTCAAGGAAGACTATTAAGGCTGACAAGCCGTGTCCAGGAGAAGGGAGTCATTCTCCTGCAATCCCTTTTCCTTTTGTTGGTTGATACAACACTTAGTGGTAGGCTAGGCATAGCGGAATACGGACTATTCTGATTTGGACTACCTCAATGACAAGCACCCTAGTTAGATTTCCTTTAGTTGGGGAAAATCCTTTTTTGGTAAGAATAGATACGGCTTTTGTTTATTATTTGAATACAACCACAAGTAGAAATGCCACCTCTTTGTTCGCCTCCTTCTTCTGACCTACCACAGCTGATACAAGCATGAAACCCCACAAGAGAATAAACAAATTGGATATTAGAACAGTATAATACAGTCAGAGCACGTTCGGGACCATGCACCAGTGGAAAGACACCATACACAGTTTTGCTTACAGGGTTGTGCAGCACAAGCTCCTTCAGAGCCTGAACATCTTCATTGAAGGTTGCGGACATAAGGAAAGCCTGGTAGATCTTCGGAAACTGACTAAAAAACAAAAAGGATACAGGTTGACCCAAACATAAATATGAAAGTCACCAGCTTGATCATGCGTATATCCATTTCACATTATGTTAATTCCACCTTTTGGTTATAGGTTACATTGGTTTGGTTGATTGTATAGATAGCCCTCAGGCCATCCCAAAGCGCAGAGTGAGGAAGAAGTTGAGAGATTAAGAAAAGCAGAGTGAAAGGAGCAGCATAACATTTTGGTTACTTGTATAGAACTTCACACAGCGGTCAGTCAGGTCTTCTCAAAGTACACAGGGTGTCACCACCGAATTCATATCTTGCGGTTGCATTTTGAACTTGTGGGACCACTAAAACATTTTGCTTGCTTTCTCCAAGTATTTTTTTCTTTTTTGTATAAGGGGGCATTCTACTCCTCGTGAATGCAATTAATTTCTGATTTGCTGCCCATAGGAAGGGTTATTTTTAAGCACCACATTTTGTACCTGTACAATTTTTATCACAATAGAAATGTATAGATAAGTAAGCTGGTAGCAGTATCAGCAGTATGGTTTACATTTCGCTACACCAAGTCTGCAGCCTTTTACAATGTTCATAGCTAACTGCCTGTACGTGGGGGCTATTTGGGTACCAAGGCACATTACACGTCCTAACTGCCCCCTTCGCCCACTGTTTTTTGGCCTTTGCTTGTGTAAAGATGGATTTCTAGAATCTGGCCTGATGAACAGGAAGCTCTGAGAGGTTACCAAAAGCCAATCAAGTTCTGTGGATGAGCAGACAACGCTTAGTCTCAAGAGAGTGTGAGTGGGGTCAGGGGCCTGCAATGAGTCCACACAGTATGGTACACAATTAAATTGAGACAGTCTGGTATAAAAAATACAGTTATCTATTATAGGCCTTCTGAACACACTGGAAAATTAATTTAACAGTTATTAGTACTCGGCAAGGGCGCAATCAGAATGAAAGAGCCATTCTGATTGGCCCTCGCCGAGTCATTACCAGGCCGAGAATCCCTCAGCCCCTCAGCCAATGAGGAGGCTCGAAGAAGGGCCAGCCCCGCTCCGAGCCTCCCCAAGGCTGAGAGGCTACCTTCGGCCCCTGCCGGGGACAGAGGCAAGACATGCATTACTTACCGTAAAAACATTTCTGATGATTGTATCTGCTTAGATTCACATGCTGTGAATATGGTCAGACATCCAGAGGTAACCGCAGAGTATTGCATCTTGTCTTTCGGGTACCGAAAGGGGACATCTGCATAGGCGTGTCTGAAACACTATCCCTATCATGACGTGTGTGGTACCCAAAATCCCTCCAATCGTATTTATTCTGCCATGAGGGAGCCCAAGGCTATAGTGAGTGAGTTCATGAAGAGAGAAAGTAGTAAGAAGTCTATGTTCCTTCACCCCTGAGCGGGGAGGCAGGGAGGGCGCATGTGAATCTAAGCAGATACAATCATCAAATGCTTTTACGTTAAGTAATGCATGCCTTCTGATGCTTGTTAATCTGCTTAGAATCACATGCTGTGCATAGACTAGCGAGCAGTACCCGGAGTTGGATGTGGGTTGTGAGAAGGAACAGTAGAAAAAAGATGTCTTAGTACTGCTTGTCCCACCTGAGAATCAGACCTAGAAAGAGTGTCTAGGCAATAGTGTTCTGTAAAGGTGTGTACAGAACTCCAGGTTGCCGCTTGGCAAATGGACTCTAGGGGAACATTTGCAATGAATGCTATGGATGCCCCAGTGTCTCGAGTAGAATGTGCTCTAGGCTTGAAGGGCAGTTCTCTCTTAGCAAGAGAAACAGTGTGATGCATTTGACAATCCACCTTGATATTGCTGGTTTAGAGACAGGGTCCCCTTCTCTACCAGCTGCCACTGAAACAAAGAATTGTTTAGTTTTCCTCAGTGGTTTAGTTCCATCCATGTAGAACATGGCTGCCCTGCGCACATCTAGAGTGTGAAGGCTTCTTTCAGCCATGTTAGTAGGTCTCTGGAAGAACGTGGGTAGTTCGATTGCATGGTTCACATGGAACTTCGAAATAAATTTCGGCGCAAATCTGGGATGTGTGCGCAGAACTACCTTACATTTGTGGATTGTAACAAAGGGGTCCAAAACCAAGAGGGCCTGTAGTTCGCTAACTCTTCTGATAGACGTGATAGCTACTAGAAAGGCTGTCTTGTAAGTCAGGTCCTTCAGACTAGCTTTATGCATACGCTCAAAAGGGGGTCCCATGAGCCTAGTTAAAACCACATTTAGATCCCACCCAGGGGCTGGGTGAGTGAGGGGGGATACATTCTTTTAACCCCTTACATAAAGGCTTTAATCACAGGTATTTTCCACCACGACACCTTCTGCTGTGACGTGGTGTAGGCTGACAACGCCGCTAGGTGAACTTTTAAGTAATTGAAGACTAACCCAGAGTCCAACAGATGGGTTATATATAACACAATGTGTGAAGGCGAGCAATCGGTGGGATTGATGCCTTTGGAACTGCACCAGATGACAAAACGTTTCCATTTGCTGGCATAGCAATAACGTGTGTTAGGCTTTCTTGCCTCCCTCAGTATGTCCATGCATCTTTGAGGGAGTTGCAGATGTCCAAACTCTACGACCTTAGGAGCCAGGCTGCTAAATTCAGAGTTTGTGGGCATGGGTGCAGAGTCTCCCTCCTGTCCTGAGACAACATGTCGTACGGGCAGGGCAGCTTGACTGGTGGGGAGAGGGACATTTCCATCAGATGCGCGAACCAAGGTTGGCGGGCCCACATGGGAGCCACCAGAATCATGGTGACTGGTTCCTGGTGCATCTTGTGTACTATCTTGTTCAGAAGGGGAGTCGGGGGGGGGGGGGGGGGGGGGGGGGGAGCGTAGACAAATTTCCCCGACCAAGTTATCCAGAGATCGTTCCCCTTGGATCGGTTCTGGGGGTACCTGGAGGCGTAATCTTGGCATTGGGAATTCTCCTGAGTAGCGAACAGGTCGATCTCTGGAAACCCCCATTCTGCAAAGATGTTGGATACAATGTCTTTGTGCAGTCGCCATTCATACTTTTCTGGCAGAGGAAAATCTCTGCTGAGTATGTCTGCCAGAAGATTGAGTTCCCCTGGAACATGTTGGGATATCAGGAACATCTTGTGTTTGAGAGCCCATATCCAGATGTTTTGGGACAGCTTGGATAGCCCTGGAGAGTGAGTGACCCCCTGTTTGTTCAGGTAATACATTGCTGTTGTGCTGTCGGTTAGGACCAGCACTGTCTTCCCTTGCAGTTGCTCCTGAAAGGCTTTCAATGCTTTGAACACTGCTAGTAGCTCCAGTACGTTTATATGGTTGGACGCTACCTGAGGGGACCACCCTCCGTGCGCTGTCTGTTGAAGCAGGTGAGCCCCTCACCCCATGAGAGCTGCGCCTGTCGTGAAAGTGGCTTCCACTGCAGGGGTGGTGAAGGTTTTACCCTTCAAGAGGTTCTCCCTTGACCACCACTGCAAAGAGAACGAGGGCTGGCGAGACAACTAACAGATCTTCCCATTGTCCGCTGGCCTGACACCACTGGCTGTTGAGCCACTCTTGCATGGGACTCATGCGCAGCCGCGCGTGGGGAACCAAGTATATGCATGACGCCATCATTCCTAGCAAACGCATAGCTTTGCGTACCGTCACCTCTCGACTGGATACATACTGAGGAACCTGAGAGAGCATGTTCTGAACCCTCTCGCTGGAAGGGAAGACTAGACCGTCTTCCGTACGAATTAGAGCCCCCAGGAACTGTTTTACTTGGCTGGGGACTAAGCTGGATTTCTTTTCGTTGATAGAAAATCCCAGGCTGAACAGTAGGTCTACTGTTTTTTGGGTGTTCGAAAAACAAACGTTGAACGAGTCCCCTGTGATGAGCCAATCGTCGAGGTAAGCGTAAACTGGAACTGAAAGTCTGCTCAGGTGTGCCGCTGCCACTGCCAGGACCTTGGTAAACACCCTTGGCGCCGAGGCTATGCCGAAGGAGAGTACCTTGAACTGGTAGTGTTTGTCCTGAATCACGAACCTTAGGAATTTTCTGTGCGCTGGCAGTATTGAAATATAAAAGTATGCATCTTTCATATCCAAAGTTGTCATGAAGTCCCCCTGTTTTAGCAATGGGATCACCTCTTGCAGTGTTACCATGCAAAACTTCTGGGGCTTTATGAACTTGTTCGCTGGGCGCAGGTCTAGAACAGGATGCATGGTGAGATCCTTTTTGGGTACAAGGAAGTATACTGAATAGATATCCTCGTTTACCTGAAGAATCGGGACGGCTTCTATGGCATCCTTTCCCAGCAGCGCTTCCACCTCTTGGATCAGGATCTGCAGATGTTCCGATGAAAGGCGTCGATGTTTCGGCGGTCTGAACTGTGGAGGTCGGGCGAATTCCACGCAGTAACCGTGGGCGACCATTTTTAAGCCCCACTGGGAAGTTATCCCTCCTGGACTTGGTCATTTCTGACCCGAAGTTGACGCTCCTCTGGAATTGGAGCCTCTGCCTCCATTCTTTCCGTGCTCCTGACCCTTCTGGGGGTAGTAAGTGGGGCTTGCAGGCGGTTGACTTGAGTTGAAGTTGCCCGTGCCGAAATTGTTTTGAGCGGCGCGGGCTTGTCCTCGAAAAGGACCGCCGAGAATTACTGCCCCTCTGTGAAGAGGGTTTCTGGGAAATTTGGTGCAGCGACTTAATAGTCTCGTGCTCCTTCTTGGCTGTCTCCAACGCATCGTCTACCCCCTTCCCGAAGAGGTTGGCCTCTTCGATGGGTTTGTTGATAATGGATGCCTGGTTCTCAGGCCTGAAGCCTGACGGGCGCAGTCACGCATGCCTCTTTAGGAGAGTACCCTGTGCGAGAGACCTGCCTGCTGTCTCTGCGGTGTCCAGAGTATTCTTTACCACATTCTGATTGGCAAGTTTGCCCTCCGAAACAAAGGCGAGAAGCTTGGCTCTGGTTGGTTCCGGAACCTCTTGAAGGCCTTCCTGGAGTAGGTTCCATTGGGCGTCGACGTAGCTTGCTAGTAACGTCGTGTTATTGGCAATCCGGACGGTATAGGCCGACGCCGACGTAACCCGTTTGCCGAAGGCATACAACCTTTTGGACTCCTTGCCCGGGGGTGACTCTAGCGTGGCAAGGGGAACCCCCTGCTCTCTTGCGAGTGTTGGTCACCACCAGCGAGTCTGGGATTGCGTGTCCTTTGATATTAAGCGGGTCGGTGGGGGAGGGTCGGAAAAGTTTTGACCCTTGGGTTCACAGCCCTAGTCTGAGCGGGTGTGAGTAAGGAAGGGGCCAGCCGTCTCTTTACTGAGCTCAAGAGAGGGATAGACTGACTTGCAGGAGGCTTTTCATTAATAATGTCCTCTGCGAAATCTTGTTCGGACAAGGCTTCAAGCGTGGCAATTTCAAAGAATTCCGCTGCTTTTTTCAACATGTTGAAAGCCATTTGATCATCCACCGGGGAAGCTTGTCGAATCGGGGTGGATGGGGGAGAGTCGAGGCAAACAGAGTTGTGGATCGTCCTGCTGGGTGTCCTCCCAGTTGTCCGTTGCTCCTTGATCTTCCCCATAGTTGTCCAGAAAAGAGGACTCCTCTTCTTCTGTATAGATGTCTCTATACGTGTCCATCTGGACATCTTCTTGATAGTCAACTTGGTGTTGGACAGCTAGGTGTTGGACATCTTGTTTTCCCTTTCCATGGCTGCCAGGCATTTCGGGGAAAAAAATAAAGCTTTAGTGCCCCGGTCACACAGTTTTTGCAGGCCGGGGTACTAATAGCAATATGCCCCGAGCGGTGGGGGCATTACAGACTCTGGTAATGCCCCGGGGCATTCGTTAAGGCCCTCGCTTCGCTCAGGGCCTATAACTATGGGCCCCGGGGCATTACCCGAGTCGGTAATGCCCCCGCCGCTCGGGGCATATTGCTTAAGTATCATCGCACAACACTGATACAAATGTAAACATACGCCAAAAGGTTCAAATATACATCTAATAACCTAGATAGCAAAAGCGTATAAGCATTTTAGATGGTTGATGATGGTACCCATTCACACGACAATAACCTATCTTAAGATGTCCAAACTCTAAGATGAATGGGGACTTGTGCCCAAATGTCATAGGAGCAACAATGTTTCTCACCAGAAAGTCGTCTCTGTAGGTAGGTTTCAATATGCCTGTGTTGGTGACAGTTTAAAAGCTCTATTTTACCAGAGGCAAGTATGCATTTTCCTTTCTTCCAAACCAGAGGCAGGATACTCGACCCAGGCTGAACGACCAAAAGATGAGTAATGGAATAAGGAGACAAAAGGGACTTGTTCCTAACGTTATCCTATGGAGGACGGGGGGAAGCAAATGCAATGCATGAACTTACTCCCCACACACCCCCCAGACTCCTTGACTCGGATGTTCCCAGATGACTTCATGGATCGCTTGGGTGTTACTGGGGGCTCAATCGTACGTTGTTGGTTCCAGTGACTGGGAGTTGTAAATTCAATGACTCTTCCAGTTGGTGTAGCTGCAAGGAACCTCTATTAAAGAAATGCAAAAACCACTGATGCAGGCCTCTTCAATACACAGGCAACGACAGGCATCCTGCCAGTTGCGGTCACAGAAGCTGCTAGAGGACAGGATCACTTGATGCAGGGATACTAAAATTACGGGAGAAGGCAACCTTTGACACAAGCTGGTGACCACCTAAGTTAAGGATTCAAACAGCAACGCTTACAGCAAGGTAGCCCACGAGAGAGCAGGTCAGTCCACCGGACAGCCCACAGACACTTGGAGAAGATGATCAGACAAGTTGGTCTAACTAGTCCAAGGGCTGGAGCACCGCTCTGGGTCTTCGGCCATCAGACAGAGGAGCAGGGATTCACCAGGCTGGATACTGGAAAGGATGCTGGGCCACTTCAGGAGTCGTCTTCACTTCTTCAGCAGGCTGCTCTTCGAGGCATTCTTGGCTACAAAGATGATCTGACAAAACGGATGCAGTGGTCCTCTTCTTAGCGAAATCCGAGCTGGAAGCAAGTCCAAGCCCACAAATGGTACGGATCTGCACCAAACAGCCACTAGTTGTCCAATGAGGGGCAGCTACTGGTTTCACATGTGAAGAACAAAGTTATGGCAGAGAAAGTCACGAGTCCACAGCGCTTATACAGTGATTAAGAAAATAAACATCAAGGCTGCGGGTATCTGGGCGGTGTGGGTGTACTGCCAATACACATCCACAGGAATAGTTGAAGAAAAACAAAGATGTTCCCAGTCTCACTGCGCCAAGAAATTATAATTAGTTGTTTGTGTAAAGAGAAGCCTTTATTGTTTGTGCGAAGAGAAGCCTGACACGTGTTTCAAGCTGTGTACAGCTTTTCATTAGAGGCTTAAATTGCATAGCACATCATTTCCATACAAATTGGGTAAAGTTAAAAATAAAACATACACATGATTGTTTTGTGCAAAGAATTGTTACATAAAGAACATAGGCACAAGTTGTGAGCAAGCAGTCCAGGGCGCGATGCAAGCACAAAAAATATAACACATGTACATCACATGTAGGAAGAGTAAAAAAGTAGAAATTAAGTTACCACAAATTAACCAATTTCATTCGTAGTAGTCTGTTGACAGACAAACAAAAAAAAGAAGAAAAAGAACATTTTAGAAACAAAAGTTGGCTATAGCAGCGCAATCAAGTTCCACTTAGTAAGCCAAGTCTTAAATGAAAGACTGTAATGTATTCCAAAAATAAGTACCTTAGGTTGCAGCAATAAGAACTCCACATTTAGAGTGGGACAATGCCAGATACAGTTCTGTAGGCAGATAGATTAAGTAATTACTGGAAAGCCAATTGCAGAAAAATATTACGTAAGTTACCAAAACAAACCGTAATGCTGTCAATAAAATCAATAAAAACATACCTCAAAATGCCTCGCAGTTGCGGAAAGCTAATTTAGCCAAAGAAACCAGAAAGAGAAAATAAATCTCAAATTAGTATTCAAAAAACCACCAAAGTACCCATTAGATTAACTCCAATTAACTCGTGATTCAAAAGGACTGTGGACAATTCCTGACTGGTTAACCAAAAAGCCAATTAAAAGTTAAAACTACAACATGGGGATAGCAAAATAAACAGACCTACCTCAATGACCATTTGTTTCAGTCTACTCGTGTTACCAATGCACGAAAGAAAGGTAGGACTAAATATACTGGAATGCAGTATAGCACAATGCATGGCCTTCCAAGTAAGAAACAGAAAGGGGCAAAAAGGATCGCCATGTTGGGTGAACTAAACACACCTTTAGAAAAGCCTAACTTGGTGAAACCGGTCCATAAGCTCAAATTAGCCAAAAAATAAAAAGGAGAATTTAGCAAACAATGATTACTCATGTTTTGCTGAGGAAATGTATTTTTTGTGTATATATATATGGGATACATTACTCACCGTAATCGTATTTCTGATGCTTGTATCTGCTTAGATTCACATGCTGTGCATAGGCCGACATCTAGTGGAAGCTGCGGAGTATTACAGTTTGTTTTTCGAAGTCGAAAAATGGGCGTCGACACAGGGCGTGCCAGTAATACTATCCCTAGTGTGACGTCCACTGTACCCATGATCCCTCACGCGTCTAGGATCCCCAGATTGTGTTTTTCCTGACATGAGGTAGCATGAGGAGTAGCGTGAGTACAGATAGTCCAAGCAGATAGACAGAAAGGTAAGACTACAAGCAACCATGCGCCTTCTCTCGGAGGGGAGGAAGGGTGGGTCGCATGTGAATCTAAGCAGATACAAGCATCAGAAATACGATTACGGTGAGTAATGTATCCCTTCTGAGGCTTGTGGAATCTGCTTAGATCACATGCTGTGCATAGATTAGCGAGCAGTACCAGAAGAAGGAGGTGGGATGTGAGAAGGGTCATGAGCAAACAGGTGTCTTAGAACCGCTTGTCCCACTTGTGTATCTGTCTTGGAATGAGTGTCAATGCAGTAATGCTGAGTAAAAGTGTGAATAGAGCTCCAAGTAGCTGCTTTGCAAATTGTGTCGAGGGGAACATTTGCAATGAAAGCCAGAGTGGCCCCAATGCCTCTAGTAGAGTGGGCCCTTGGCGTAAAAGGCAGAGTCTTTCCAGAAAGAGAGTAACACAGCTGTATACAGTTGATAATCCACTTTGAGATAGCGCCCTTAGAGACGCGATCCCCCTCTCTGCCTGTAGCTACGGAGACAAACAGTTGATCTGTTTTCCTTAGCGGTCTGGTTTTATTCACATAGTATAAGACCGCCCTACGCACATCTAGGGTGTGTAGTTTCACCTCAGCTGAGCTTTGTGGGTTTTGGAAGAAAGCCGGAAGCTCGATGGACTGGTTTACATGGAACTTGGATATGAATTTTGGTGAGAACCTAGGGTGTGTGCGTAAAACCAGTTTGTCCTTGTGGATAGTAAAGAAAGGATCTTGCACTGACAGAGCCTGAATTTCACTGACCCTTCTTATGGAGGTAATGGCTACTAAGAAGGCCGTTTTATAAGTCAGGTGTTTGAGACTACTTTTATGCATGGGCTCGAAGGGGGGTCCCATGAGCTTAGATAGCACCACGTTGAGGTCCCATCCTGGCGGTGGGTTCGAAATAGGAGGGTGAAGTCTCTTTACTCCTTCCATGAAGGCTTTAACCACTGGTACTTTCCACCACGAGACCTTGTTATGGGATGTGGTGTAAGCCGAGAGGGCTGCCAGGTGTACCTTCAGAGAGTTAAAAACCAACCCTGCATCCAGCAGGTGGAGCATGTATGTTACAACGTTGGAAGGGGTGCAATCAACTGGGTTGATTTGTTTATTCTGGCACCAGATAACGAATCTTTTCCACTTGTCAAAGTAACAGTGCCTTGTATTTGGTTTCCTGGACTCCTTCAGAATGTCCATACACCTCTGTGGTAATTTGAGATGTCCAAACTCTATGACTTCAGGAGCCATGCTGCTAGGTTCATAGAGTTGGGTTCCTGATGCACTGTTTGACCTTGTTGCTGGGATAGAAGGTTGTACCAGGCTGGGAGTCTGATGGGCTCGCACACCGCCATCCTGCGTAGGTGTGGAAACCATGGTTGTCTGGCCCACATGGGAGCAACTAGGATGAGCGTCATTGATTCCTTGTTCATCTTGTACACCACCTTCCTGATGAGAGGAGTTGGTGGAAAAGCGTACGCAAACATCCCTGACCAGTTCATCCACAGGGCATTCCCCTGGGAGTCCGGTTGCGAATCCTGGACATTGTTTGTCCATATTTTCTGGGCAAGCTTGGACAGATTTGGCGAACGAGTCCCTCCTTGTTTGTTCAGATAGAACATGGCTGTCGTGCTGTCCGTCCTGATCTGCACCGACAAGTTCAGTAGATGGGGCTCGAACGCCTGCAGCGCTCGGAATACTGCCAGAAGCTCTAGCAGATTGATGTGGTTCTTGGCTACTGAGTGAGACCAGAGACCCTGAGCTGTGTGGTGGAGATGGTGAGCTCCCCACCCCGTCAGGCATGCATCTGTAGTCACCACTGCCTGTACTTCGGGATCGTAAAAGGGTTTCCCCTTTGCGAGATTCTCTCTTGTCCACCAGTGTAGGTTCTTTACGAGTGTTGGCGAAACGACCACTAGATCGTCCCACTGACCACTTGCCTGAGACCACTGTTTCGCTAACCATTCCTGCATGGGACGCATGCGCAGACGCGCGTGTTGGACCAGGTAAATGCATGACGCCATCATGCCCAATAACCGCATAGCTTTGCGTACTGTTATCTGTTGACCTGACTGATAATGCGGAATTTGCAGAAGTATATTCCGAATTCTTTCTTCCGAAGGGAAGGTCAATCCTTTCTGAGTATCTAGGATAGCTCCTAGAAACTGTTTTGAGGTGCTTGGCACCAGACTTGACTTTTTCTCGTTGATGGAGAAACCTAATTCGTGGAGGAGGTCGATAGTCCTCTGAATGTTTGACCTGCAGATTCCTGGGGTTTCCCCCGTTATGAGCCAGTCGTCCAGATAAGGGTACACTGGGATTGCCTCCCTGCGTAGGTGTGCAGCTGCCACCGCCAGTACCTTGGTGAATACCCTTGGTGCTGAAGCTATCCCGAAGGGCAGTACCTTGAATTGGTAGTGGCGACTGTCCACCTAGAAGCGCAAGTATTTTCTGTGCGCCGGGAGCATGGAAATATGAAAATAGGCATCTTTCATATCCAAGGTTGCCATGTAATCCCCCTTTTTTAGGAGTGGGATTACCTCTTGTAGCGTGGTCATACGGAATTTTTGGGGCTTGACATACTTGTTGGCAGGCCGTAAGTCCAAAACTGGGCGCATTGTTAAATCTTTCTTTGGCACAAGGAAGTAAGTTGAATAGATACCCTTGTTTACCTGGTGTCCCGGGACGAGTTCTATCGCGTCCTTTTCTAGCAGAATGGCGATCTCCTCGAGGAGGATCTTCTGATGTTGCAAAGAGTGGACTTTTTGTCTTGGAGGATGGTTTAGGGGACGTTGCAGTAGTTCTATACAGTACCGATTGGATACCGTTGACAGCACCCATCTGTCGGATGTTATCCCTTCCCATGCCTGGGTGAAGCTGGATATTCGTCCCCCTACTGGGGTTGCATGGGAAGGGACCCTGAACTGAGCGTCACTGCTTTGGTGGAGTCGTGCCTCCTCCTCTACTGGGGCTGCCTCTGCCTCTACCACGTCCTCTTTTACTAGCCCTACCATACCCCTGGGTAGACTGTTGTGAGTTGGTGTTCCACTGTGTACCCTGGGTGTGGGAGTAGCTATTTCCTCTATTGGAATTGTGGCCGCGGGGGCGACGAAAATTGCCGTTCCCTCTTTGGTTAGGTGGTTTGGTAGTTAACTGGCCAAGGGATTTGAGGGTGTCGAATTCTTCCTTAGCGTTTTTTAGAGCGTCCGCGACTGCCTTCCCAAACAGGAGATCACTTTCCACTGGTTTGTCTAAGAGTGCAGCTTGTGTTTCTGCTTTGAATCCCGACTGCCTCAACCAAGCATGTCTTTTGATGACAGTCCCCTCTGCTATAAGTCTACCCGCATTGTCTGCGGCGTCCAGAGTTGCTTTTAAAGTGCAGCCTGAGACGTTTCTTCCTTCTGCACAAATGCGAGCTAGCTGGCTCTTAAGGGGTTCGGGAGCAGAATCTATTAGTGCTGCCACTTCTTCCCACTGATGACAGTTGTAGCTAGCCAACAGTGTGGTGGAATTCGCGATTCTGGCTTGGTAGGCTGCCGTGGAAGCTACTTTTCTGCCAAAACCATAAAGTTTTTTACTTTCCTTGTCGGGGGGAGCCTCAGAGGAAGATAATGGTGTACCAGCTCTTTTGCGGGTGTTGGTTACTACTAGAGAGTCTGGCTTAAGTTGACCTCTAATATATAGGGGGTCCGACTGGGCTGCTTTAAACAGCTTCTCCACCCTCGGGTTCACAGGTCTTGTCAGGTTTGGGTTGACAAGGGATGGTGCTATTCTGCGTTGAATAGATTTCAGGATGGGAATGGTCTGGGCTACTGGCTTCCTTTCCCCTATTAGTTCTTCCGCAAAGTCCCTTTCTTCCTGGACACCTTGTGTGTCTATGTGGAAGTGGTTAGCTGCCCGAAAGAGCAGTTCGTTCAGGAGGGGCTGATTATCTATTGGGGAATCAGACACTGGGGCTTCCCTTTCGACTGGTGAGTCAATTCGGAAAATATCTGGGCTATTTTCTGGCTCATCCTCGTCTTCGTCTTCCCCGTAATAATCTGATCCTGCGAGATCTTCTGGCATGTCAATTTCCTGACCCTCTATAAGGGAAGAGTTGCCTTGGTCTGTAGGGAAGAGGTAAGAAAAGGGCTGGGCCTCGATGGGGTCTAAAGGCCTTAATGGTGTCTCGACCCGGGGTCTTTTATTTGGAGGGATAGGGTCCCTTGACCCTGAGGGGGAATCTTCCTGAGGGTTTAAAGCTAGGAGTTGTTCAGGGTGTCTTTCGAAGAAATTCGCCAAGGAAGACATCCTTGACATCACTCTGTCAATGTCGTCGCATGACCAGAGTTTGGAGCTTGGGGTGACCTTGCTGGGACTTTCTATGGACTGGCCCTGAGAAGACTTGGATGGGGAAGTCAGTTCTTTTGTTGTGGGTTGTTTCCTTTGCTGTTTACCCCCTTCCCCGTGGGTGGAAGTGTGTTTACCCTTTCCCTTATCTTTCGACGCCTGGCGTCGAGGATCGGAGGTGGAATCCCTGTCTTTCGAAGTAGCCTTCGAAACTGGGCCCTCTTTACTCCCAAGTGATGTACCCTTTTCTTGGGGTGCAGGCTGGGGATGGAAGTCGTGTTCGTCTCCGGACGATTGATCTTCCGTGATGTTAATGGTCGAGGCACTATGTGCAAGTGTGGAGGCTTGCCTGACGTCGTGCGGCGACCTCGACCGGGACCGCCCAGAGGACGTTCTTTCGGACCGCTCCTTCTGTGCCTCTTTCCGAGGTTTCGACGACGTCGAATCTCGGGTGGATTTTTTGTGTTTAGCGTGTGTATGTGTAACGCTTTTGTCGCCGGGGGGCTTCCCCATAGTCGCCGGGACGGACGACCTTCCGAGGCCGGGGACGTGCGTTCGGCTGTCTTTCGACGCCTTGGTGCCCTCGCCGTCCGAAAGTTCGGCGTCGCTGCCGTCGCTGAAGGTACCCTCCGCCTCCATAGCTGCTAGCTTGGCGTGGTGGGCCCAACGCTTGGTGGAGCGGTCCTTGAGAGTTTTGGCCTTAAACCTACTACAGGCCCTGCAACCCGCCTCGGGGTGGTCTCTGGGTAGGCAAAGATTGCACGTAGCGTGCTTATCTACCCAAGGGTATTTTTTGTTACACTTGGGGCAAAACTGAAAGGGCGTACCCTCCATACGCGCCTGTGGGCAGCGGGCAAGTGTGTGTAGGTAATAAGGTGTCTATATATATATATATCTATATAGCCGAGTGTGGAAGTGTACCACCCCCCACTCTCCCTACTTGTAGGGCCGAGGCCAGCGGCCCAGGCCAGAGCCGAGGCGGAAGCCTCAAGGCCCAATCCGTCGGTATTCGACGTTGATCTCCTCCCCGGTTCGGCGTCGAGATGTTGATCGACGAAGGTTGACAAAACGGGGCAAATTATAATTATTTTTAGTGAAAATATGGCAAAGCCAGGGAACTCCGATGAAGTGCTTCCGACCAGAATGGCGGAAAAAAACAATCTGGGGATCCTAGACGCGTGAGGGATCATGGGTACAGTGGACGTCACACTAGGGATAGTATTACTGGCACGCCCTGTGTCGACGCCCATTTTTCGACTTCGAAAAACAAACTGTAATACTCCGCAGCTTCCACTAGATGTCGGCCTATGCACAGCATGTGATCTAAGCAGATTCCACAAGCCTCAGAAATATATATATATATTTTTTTTTTAGAGACAAAATTAATTTAAAAGTAACAAGCCTCAGCTAGTCATTAATAATTGAAGTGGTATTTAAATAAACCAACAATTCAAATGCACTAAAAAAAAGTGTGGGGCCTGAGTGCGCTGCTACTGAACAACATTACAAATAAAGGCACATTGCACAGTAATAATAAACGTGGAACAAGAATATAATTACAGGAGGGGATCCCCCCAAGAGGATAATTAAAGGCACTTGTCAACCCCAACAGAGGAAATATGAATTATAAAAATATGGCAAACTCATGATCCGAATTAAATCCTTCAGAAACAGTGTGATATTTACAAATTAATTTGGCCTCCAATTGTCGTAATTTTAGTGTAAGGTTACCACCCCGTGGGGGCAATGACACTTTGCACAGCCCCACAAAACGAATGTCATTTTTGCAGTCCATTTGATGAGATTTTTGCCAATGATAGACAAGGGGTATTTGGCATCTTGGCTCCCAATGGAAGCCAGATGTTCACAAATTCTAATTTTAAGTGGGCGAATAGTGCTCCCTATATATTTCAGGCCACATGTGCATATAATGCAATACACTACAAACTTGCAATTGATGAAAGACTTGATTTCATGATTACCTCGTAGCCCAAAAGAGACTGCGGATGTTTCAAATGTAAAGTTGCACATATTACAAACACCACATTTATGAAAGCCAAGGACTCTGGCGGAATTGAGCCAAGTCTTGGGTATAGATAAGGGGCTCATAAATGATGGACTCAATACATTTTTAAGGGATGTGCCTTTGCTGTAAATCACACTGACATTAGTGTCCAACCAATTTGAGATGTCTTTGTCGAGATGTAACAAGTGCCAATGTTTACTTAAAATAGCATGTATTTTGTGACTATCAGAGTTATATCTTGTGATAAACCTGATATTTTCAGAGTTTAATGATTTAGACCGAGTTTTCGGCACCAATAGATCCGCTCTCTTAACCTGACGTACTGTGGCTGATGCTTGTTTGACACACTTCTTATGGTAACCTCTATTCAAAAACCGGGATTTGATAAGAGCACATTCTTGATCACAATCCACTGATTGGGAGCAATTTCTCTTTGCCAATATTGCCAAAGGGGAATTCATTTGTGCTATGAGATGTTTTTTATGTCATGATTCTGCATGTAACGTGGCATTCACTGAGGTCGATTTGCGAAAGGTTTTGGTAATTAGGCCTTTAGGGGTTAGTTCTATGTAAAGGTCCAAAAAGTCAATGTGAGATTGACTAAAGGTTGTGGTAAATTGTAATCCCCAATCATTATCATTTAAAACAGGATACAAATTCAACAAGAAGATCTTATGTACCAGTCCACACTAAAATAACATCATTGATGTAACGTTTCCACAAATAAATAAAAGGTGAATACATGGATTTAGAAAACACACGTTTGCTCGAAACAATGCATAAAAGCATTCGCCAGTGCAGGTGCAAAGCTTGCACCCATGGCTATACCAATCAATTGCTTAAAGTACATCTGATTGAAAACAAAAACATTGTTTTGCTAAGTAAATAATAATAATTCCTTGACCATTTCTAGATGCTCAAAATAAGAAGCAGAAAATTCTCGAAACAAAAAATACTTTGTAATGCTTTGTGGTGAGCTATTGACGTGTACAGAGCTTTGACGTCTAAGGTAACCAACCAACAGTCTTGGTCAAATTTGAGGTGATCTAACATTTCCAAAATGTGCATGGTATCTCTGATAAATGTTGGGGTCCGCAATACCTCTGGTAGTAAAAATTCATTAATGTAGATGGATATTGGCTCAAGTACCCCACCGCCTCCACTAACTATCGGTCTCCCCTCAGGTATATCTGAGAAAGCCTTATGGATTTCCGTAAGAAAATATACAGTGGGCATGATGGGCCCATCAACTGGGAGGAAATTCCTTTCAACATCAGTTAAACAACCTAATTTATGCCATTTCAAAATAAGTGCATTAGCCATTTCATGAATAGAATGTAGAGGATTGTGCGGAATGATTAACAACCTGCACCACTTAGATTCGGCAGGTTGTTAATTATAATTTCTTGGCGCAGTGAGACTGGGAACATCTTTGGTTTCACATGTGCCCCACGCCTAGACTTTCTGGCACCAGGCAGTCCCGCCCCCCTTCCTAGGTGCCACACACACACACGAGCCACACACACGAGCCACACACACACACACACACACACTTTCGTGGGCAAGTGCATGACCCTATAAGGGATTTTTTTGATCTGGGAAGGCAGGAATAAGGCCAAACAGGTTATAGGTCATTTGTATAGTGCCTACTGCCGAAGTGCTGTGGGGATGAACGCCCTTCGGAGACCGTAATCGGATGAGAGATATGAATGAGGCATTTCTAAACTGCGTGTGATAATTTTTAGCCAGTATGAAGGTTGGTAGCAGGTGGCTAGGTCCTTAATAGCAGCCCATAGCTATCGGATGAGAGGATGGGTGCCGTGACAGATTGTCAGTGGAGTAGGAGAGTCTAGGCAACTGATTATGTGAACAGCTGGACCGAATTGTCGTGGTATTCAGCTGTATTCTACTGTATTGGAGGTGATGTGTGTCTGGATGAGTGAAGTCAAGCAGTGTTTATTGCAGATCTATGGAGGTGGGAGGGCCGTGCCCCGCGCTATACATCTATGATTCGTTGTGATGAGTGCTTGACGTTCCAGCAAAGAAAGGATGACACCTAGTTAGATGTAGTATTGCAAAGTTTTTCATAAAGCCTGACAGATGTTTGGGGGTGGGAGGGATACGTCCCACCTTATCAACTCCTCCGGTACCCCCGTATTCCGGGCACCCAGGAGATGGACTAAGTCTGTGAGGATGCTGAAAGGAAGAGGCTGGTTTAATGAGCATTCCTGAAGGCGGGTTGATCAATACAGAAGATGGTAAATGGGATTGAGTTACAGTTGGTGGATGCATGAACTGAGAAAGAGGAGCCAACCTATTCTGGTAGATTTTGCCCCTGCAATGACAAGTGATGCACCTGATGTGAGGTTTCTGGTAGGCCTGTAGCATGCAAGTTTATGCGGCAGATATTCTGGTCCTATGTTGTGGAGAGCTTGTTGGGTGATGCATATTGCCTTGAAGGTGGATTGTCACCCGATTGGCAGCCAGTGAAGGACACAGAGGGTCGGTGTGATGTGTTCTCTGGGGTCGAGGACAAGGAGGCACCTCACAGCAGTGCTTCATACCTGTTGGAGTTTTCTTAGTTGCCATGCAGGAGGTGTTCACACAGACTAGGCGTGAAAGGATGATAGCAACGATGGCAGAGACTCTGTATGGTAAGGTCAAGTAGGGAAAGATGCTGTGGAGAATGGGCAAGTGTAGGTAGCAGTTTGTTAGAGTTGATGTGCTGTGATAGGGTCATGCCTGCATCCATAATGCATCCAAGGTTTTTTACTGTTCTGGAGGGGTTGGGGGTGGGCCTAGGAAGAGGACGGTCTTCACGCAAAAAAGTATCTCGGTTTTCCTGTTTTAAGTAACAGTTGGTTGGTAATCATCCAGTGTTCTATTTCTGTGAGACATGATTATAATCATAATTGTTCATTTATAAAGCGCTTAATACCAGGAGTGGTTTCCAAGCGCGGATTAGGATTCATACCAGTTTTGCGCTGCATTGTCTTGCTTCCAAGTTCCCCTGAGCTATCCTTCCTCCCCATGCCTGAGGGGCAGTGAAGGAGGGGTCCTTTGGGATTTGGAAGACTATTTGGACCTCAGCTACGTAGTTGTAGCAAGAAAGTCTGAGATTGAATGAGTGCGTGAAGGGGCTCAGGTAGAGGTTAAAGAGCTAGGGCAGGGGAGTGAAGAAGAGAAAGAGAAAGCGAGTAAGTCACCCTGTAGGCAACTGTGTGGGGAGCCTAGGAAAAAGGAGGCATATGTAATATCTGTGATCTGTTGGAGAGGAAGGAATGAAGATATCCATGTCAGAGCTCTATCCCTGATACCAAGAGAGTGGAGTCTATCCGTGAGGATGTGGTGGTCAATGGTGTTGAAGGCTGCCGATAGGTCAAGTAGAATTATGGCAGCACAGGTTTTTGAATTCGAGTGTTTTAAGATCATCTCAGATGCAGACTAGTCATGATTCAGTTCCTCGTATTAGGAGGGGTCGAGGATCTGGTTGGATTCTGGGAAATGATATAGCTGTGAGTAAGCTAGTCATAGATTAGTTTAGCTATAAAATCGGTTGTTTGAGATGGGTCTGTAGTGGCCGGATAAGGGGGAGGTGGGGTCAAGTGAGGGATTTTTATCAGGGGCTTGACGTAGGAGAAGGTTTTGAATTCTGCTGGGATGGTGCCAGGTGAGAGAGATGTGTTCATGACCGATCTTGCAATGTCGCTGGGACGTTAGCCAAACCAATCCATGCAAGCGTGGAGAGTGGTCAAGGCTTCGTCTCAGGAGAGGTGAGTGGGGTCAGAGGTCCAAAATGAGTCTTCACAGTGAAATACACAATGAAAATACTTCGATAGGTACAGCACTCTGAATACAAATCATATACACAGTTGTTTAATGTAATTCATACAATTCACCATACACTTGAAAGGCAAGTAAAGTAGTTAAGCAGTTGTATAACCAGTGTAAGGGGTCAGAAATGGGAGGCAGACACAAAGTTGTAATATTCTCACTGTCAGACATTTTTATTACATAGAAATGGATTGGATAAACACCTCTCTAACCCTATCCTAAAGAAGAGTTTCCCTGCCTAGGAAACTAAAACTAATGCTCAGTCTGTGTCAAGTCGTTAGAAGCCTTTGAGTCCAACATTTTCTAATCTGACCCTCACACTAGAAACAAACAAAGAAGGGGTGCAAGGAAATGTCTGACTTAGGTTCAGTAAAAAGTGTTTATGACTAAAACAAAGATCCAACAAAAAGGGTTTTCCAAGGAGAAACCCTTGGATCCAGAGGGTGGTTCCCTTCCCCTGATATTTAGGTAGGAGGGCAAAAGTGTCTTTTGAACAACAGTTTCTTGGAATCACAAAGTGTCTTAGTCCAACAGTTCCTTTGGTTCTTTATACTAGATTTAGGAAGTTCTTCAAACAATACATTCCATGAAATCCAACACTTCCTTGGTTTCTTTGTACTGGATTCACAACGTTACTCGATTCACAAAGTTCTTATTCACATAGTAAATTCCACAATAAGCTTTCTTTTACTTCTCTTGTACTTTAGTAAATTGCCTGGTGTACTCCTTTACCAGGAATCCTCTTGTGAGCGCTTCAGATCTCCTGGTATAATCGGCTGCCAGGTATCTTGTTGCCATGTTAAAAGACTTTATACGAGGGCCACCAGGGGGGGGGGGGATGCACGCAAGACGGACGCCTGAGCCGGCAGCTCTAGCCCCTGTCCTATATAAATCGAAAGCTGGTGGCAGACTGCAAGTCCCGGGACCAGTGTTGGAGGGGTCTCCAGGCAGAGTGAAGGCAGTGGCATACCCCGACTAAAGGGGAGAGCTCCCCCCTCCCCCCAAGGGAACGGAGGGAGACACCTCTGAAGCAGGTGCCCGCCAAATAGAGGGAGAAAGGGAGAGGGAAGGCCCTACCGCGGCACAGCGAGGAGCCGTGAGAGCAGGGAGGAGAGGACTCCAGCGATCTCCCAACACAGCGGGAGCCTGGAGGTGGCTAGCAAGCCCCGTGACAAGTGCCAGAGAGATCCCGGGGCAGACTGAACAATGATACAGCCAGGCTGGGGGAGAGAGCCCCGTGCCCGCAGGGGGAAGAGGGTGACGCCTCCGAGGCGAGGGCCCAGCAATCGGTGGGAAAGAAGGCAGAGTGATGGACCAGCGACAGGGCAGCAGTCTGCTGCCAAGACAGGGAGTCCCCCGTGCTAGTAAAAGCCGTGGTGGCGGGGGTGAGGTACCACAGGTAGTAGAGAGCCCCCCACAGGAGGCAGGAGCGAACGGCCTCACAGCAGGCCAGCCCCAAAGCAGCCAGGGAATGGCGCAGCAATTGTGAGGAGTGGGGGAGAGACAGCCCCGCCCTCCAAGCACCAGCGAGGGCACAAGGGCCCAAAACGAGGACCCCCACGCCCCAAGACACAGCATGGTGGACTGAGAGCCAGGAGGAAACGCAAGGTGGTATAATGCAGAAGCCAAGCGTTAATCCCTAACTGGGCAGAAGGGACGCAAAGCGCCGGTCATCAGCTGTGGAGCACACAAGACGCCCCCCCCTCCCCTCGGCACACAAAGGAACAGCCGCAGAGCAAAGCGGATCGGAAAAAGAGCATAGAAAGGAGCAGCACAGGGAGGGAGAAGAGGAAAGCACGGAGACCCTAGTGAGACAGGGCCCGCCCCAGAATGCCCGGTGAGGAGGTGTGCAAAGTGGTACGGGGGCACACCAGGGAAGGCACGAGAAGCACACGGGGGCCAGCTACATATCTGCCAGAACCAACGCACGGCAGAGTAATATACAGGCCTGGCAATAGCCCGTAACAGGTCAGTGGGGACACAAGTGACCCTAGGGTCTCACAAGACCCCAGCAGCGAGACCAGAGTGGTGGGGGCACCCCAGGGAAAAGTTACAGGTGACGAGCAAGAACCAGGGGGAGAGGGGCAGCCACCCACCCCCCCCCCCCGTCCAGAGATGCAGCCAACGCTAACCAAGACTGTGGCAACATGGTGAGGCCGCCACTGTCGGTGACAGCGCAAGGAGGAAGACGGAGGGCACACAGGAGGAAGAAGATCCCTCCAAGTCCCACCACACCTTGGTGTGAAAAGTGAACGGCAAGGGACATAGATAGAGCAAAGAGAAGCAAAGGGAGAACACTGGAGGGAACCACGCAACACCAGACCCAAGTGAATGAGCTGAAGGGTAGCTCTCTCAAAGTTCCATTAGTCAAACAAGGGAGTAATGGCAGCAAAGGCAGAAGGGGGAATCCCACCCATGTGCCACGGAGATCTTTGTCAGACGATCTTGCGCTGCTCCAGGACTGCAGAGAGACAGAAGTACTTATTCTCCTGGATCTCTCTGTGGTTTATGATACGGTCGGCCATAACATTCTCTTGACCAGGTTGGAACAGGCTGGGATTATTGGACCTCTCTTGGCATGGTTCAGATCATTCTTGGAGGGTCACTCTCAAACCATTTCTTTCTAAGCTTGTTTTTCTTCCTCTGTTGAACTATCTTGTGGAGTACCGCAAGGGTCAGCCTTGTCTCCTTTTCTCTTTAACCTGTATGTTCGGTTGTTGGCTGACTCATTGCGGAATGTGGAGTCCCGTCTTACTCTTATGCCGATGATACTCCGTTGGTATTTCGGCTGGACTCGTCCCAGGCATCGCCCCCTAAGAAACTGCAAGATTGCTTGGAGAAAGTAGGTTGTTGAATGTCAGTCAACTGGTTGAAACTTAATGGAAGCAAAATGGAGGTCTTGGTGGTTGGTCCGCATGGGAGCTATCACCTGTGAAATTCACAGTATTGGCCTGAATCACTGGGCCCCTAACCGGTCGCCTATGCTTCAGTAAAAAGTCTGGGAGTGAAATTTCTTCCAAATGGCTTGCACGAGGCCCAGATCTCTGCCATTTGCAGTGCTAATTTTGGGAGACTGGAGGCTCTAAAGAAGATTTTACCGTTGCTTCCCCCTGAAAATCGTACTACATTGGTGACTTCCACCATAATGGGCTCCCTGGACTATTGCAATGGTATTTACCTGGGACAGCCCAAGTACCAGATTTTATGAATTCAAGTACTTCAGAATTCAGCAGCGCGATTGGCTCTCATGGCGCCTCGCCTGACCCCTTCATTAGCTCTTCTTTAATGTTTGCACTGGCTGCTGGTGGCCGCCCAATTGAATTTAAGATTCCTTGTACAGTCCACCGAGCAGTGCACAATGTGTGTCCTTACTACTTAAAAGCTAAGCTGGAAAGCTATCGCAGAGCAAGAAATCTGCGTTCTGAATCTCACTTGCTTCTCAAGATTCCCAAATATCAGCGCAAGCGATTGGGTGGTGGTTCCTTTCCAGTCATGGCACCAAGCATGTGGAATGCACTTCCGCTATTTTTGAGAACCATCGCTGAATATCTTCCTTTAAGAAGAGCGCTGAAAACCAATTTGTTCCAAATTCCGTTTCTCCTCCTCTATTAGAGCATGAAGCAACGATTTGTCCCGGGCTTGCTCCTGCTTCCTTTAGCACCTGGATGCCTTCTGGCCTTAGTTTGCGGTCTACAAATTTAATAAAAACCGGGTCCACAGGGCAGATCGAGACAATGTTGATCTCTTGGATAAAGCAAGAAGAATGGTGGCTATCAACTACGAGGTCTCCAAGGTGACCATCTTTCAGGATCTGTCAGCACAAACCCTCTTGAGACGCAATAAATGTGGTACCCTAACAAGGATGCTCCCGGAAAAAAATGGGGTACAATACAGATGGGGATACCCCTTGCACCCATATTTGAACTAGAGGCAAGAGCCATCACTTAGTGCACAAGAAGGATATTGTATTGTGTTGTATTTGGTTATTTATATAGCGCTCTTTCCCCACTTGTGTGGCCTCAATGCGTTTTTTCCTTGGTTGGAACGCCCTTGGTGACCGTAGTCGATGTGGTTGGAGATTCTAGGGGGATTAGGTTAGATGCGTGTGTGCATGTTGCCGTTCTAAGACTTAGGTGGCTGGTAAGGCACGACTAGGCAGCCCAGTAGAGGTCAGACACGTGGGTGAGTGCCCTTGAGGGTTAGAGATAGATTGCTATTGTTGAATAGCCAGCTATACCGGATTCCTTTCGGGTGGTGGTCACTGTATGCTTGTGGCAGAGGTGTTGGGGTACGTTAGGTGTTTGTCTGGACGGCTATGTGTGAAACAAGGCTAGAAGTGCCAAGCCGTAGATATGTTCTGTCGTGCATGGATGTTTGGCAGTGCCTGCGGCCTGTGTCCACACTAATGGTGTGAGTTATACATACCGTAGGATGCATGATTGCTTGTCGGGTCTGGAATTGAGAGTTCTGTAGCGATGGGCCTAGGTTTCAAACTTTAGCCGGTATCCGCGTATAATAAATAGAGATTGAGTCAAAACATAGATTAGAGGATCCTGTACAAAATGACGTATGTTTAAGCATATGGCAAACCTAGATCGCGGCTACACCTAGATTTGAGCATTCTGTATAGTGGGAGAGAGTCATAGGTATCACCCTGCAGTACGATTCGTCATCTAGTAAGCGGAGGTGGAGGCTGCACCTATAGTTGAGAATCCTGTATGGTGGGCAACGGCCCAGGTTTGATGGTGCAGGAGGTCTCAACATATAATGAACAAACGGAGGTGGGGGGCTACACCTGGATTGCTGTAGGTCGAGGGGGTCCTAGGCTTAAGAAGCCATAGGTTTCGGCCTATTGTATAGCGGTATCCGCAATATGACGGTCATCAATGATTTGTTGTGCCAAGCTTGGGGAATAGGTTTGTGGTGGGGGGTTGCTAGTGTTGGGAGTTTCCCCAGGATGAGCGATGCAGTTTAACAGTGGCAACAAATAGATAATGATGTGCATGTGCTAACCTGGGCCACTTATCTCATTGTTAGTCATCTCTCATGCGGACTGGTGGGCAGGGGCGCAGTGAGGTTGATGCGAGTGTAGCCACAGAGAAGGCTGCTGGCTTAGTTCGGGTGCTTGACGGATGGGAATGTTGTTGTGGGTGGGTTGATGGTGGACCAGGAATGCCACAACGAAAGCTGCTGGCTTACCTGGAGTAATAGTCGACAGGCTGGGTTGTTGAACAGTATGTGGTGGTCTGTCAGTTGAAACCACTGCGAGAGCTGCCAGCCCCGAGTTGTGATTGAAAGCAGTTGAGTTTAGTGTATTCACGGGTGCAGTGGCTTACGAGAGTATTGGGAAGAGCCAGGTTCTAAGGGCCTTCCTGAATTTCAGGTGTTTTTCTATGTTGCGAATGTGTAGGGGGGTGGAATTCCAGATGATTGGCGCTTGTACGGAGAAGGAGGACCTGCTAAGTCTTATGGAACTATGCAGTGGGATCACTAGGCGAAATGCATTTCGAGATCAGAAGTTACTGGAAGGTTGGTATGGGACAATTTTGTCTTGCAGAAATTCAGGGCAAGTGTTGTGGATTGCGCGATGGGTGATACACATGGCTTTGAAGGTGGTACATCGAGCAATAGGATGCCAGTGGAGTACTCTCAGGATAGGTTGTGTTCTCTGGCGGGAAGGTTAATGAGCAGGCAGGCTGCTGCATTTTGGATTCTTTGCAGTTTCTGTAGTTGGGATTCAGGGCTCCTAGGTAGAGGTAGTTTGCATAGTCACGGCGGAGAGGATAATGGATTTGATAGCTGAGAAGCGGTGGGGGTAGGCGAGGTAGGGGCAGATTCGCCTGAGGATGCGCAAGTGAAAGAAACAGGTTTTGGAAACAGTGGTGGTGTGTTGTGTGAGGGATAGATCTGAGTCGAGTTTGCATCCAAGATTTTTTATCACATTTGAAGGTGCTGGCGCTTGTCCTAGTGATTGGGGGAAGAGCGATGTTTTCCTGCAGAGTAGAATTTTGGTTTTCCCAGGGTCGAGAATGAGGTGGTTGGTCGTCATCCAGTGATCAATATCAGAGAGGCACGATCGGAATTTGGGATTTTTCGGATGATCTGGGTATCATCTGCTTAGTTGTAGCAGGTAAGGTTGTACAAGCGGATGATTGCGGCAATGGGTTGCATGTAGAAGTTGAAAATTAGCGGTGATGTGGATGCTCCTTGGGGTACACTTTTGCATACTGGACATGATATAGATGTGAATTGGTCGAGGTGCATGATTTGCAACCAGTTAGAGATGAATGAAGAGATCCACGAAAGAGCTGTGCTTTTGATTCCTAGTGTTTGTAGTCTAATAGAATCATGTGATCAATGGTATCAAAAGCTGCAGAAAGGTCTAGAAGGATGAGAACTGCACAGCCGTCTGCGTCGGCTGTTATTCTTAGGTCGTCCCAGATAGAGACTAGGGAGGCTTCTGTTCCCCTTAGTGGTCTGAAGCCTGATTGTGCTGGGTCTAAGAGTTTATTGGCTTCAGCAAAATGGCCAAGCTGTTTGTACACCGCACAGTCAATCAGTTTGGCGATGAAACGCAAATTGGCGATAGGTTGGTAGTTTTGGGGAAGTGTGTCAAGTGTCGGTTTTTTGAGAATGGGTTTGGTGTAGGATATTTTTAGGGCTTTCGGGAAGGATCCTAAGGTGAGTGAATGGTTAAGTATTGCGCAAGCGACATTACCTGCACAGGTGGCGCTTAGTATTTTCTTGAGCATTGTGGGTGGGCACGGGTCTTCCAGGGAGCCTGACTGGCGGCTGACCGCTACCAGCTACAGGAATTCTTGGTGTGTGATGGGAGGGAAAGAATCGAAAGAAGATTGTGAATGGGGTGGGGTTGGTGTGGGGTGCAGCTGGCGGGTGGGCGCTGGTAGGATTTTTTGTTTGGCGATGATGGCGTTGTGTCTTTCATTGGCGGCGTTGTAGAAGTGGAGCAGAGGGTGTCGCATAAGGCTTGGGAGCATGGAATGGTCAGGCGAGAAAATGTGGGTGATTTGAATTCTGGTATGAGTTGCGGGCATTTTGGATTCGGTTCCCGTAGAATGATTTCTTGCTTTTTTTAAATTTCTGATCCGAGAACTTCTGGTGGACCTTGGAAGGGCGGTTTTATTTTGGGCTGAGGGGTCAGCTTTCCAGACCCATTCCAGGCGGCGCTTGAGAGTTTTGAGGGGTTTAAGATAGGGGGTGAATGTAACGCTTATCTTGGGACTCCACAGGAGCATAATGCCTTTTCAGGTAGAGGACCCGTTATCTGGGCTCTTATTCTGTGGAAACAACAATTATAACAGAACTACTGTAATTCCCATTCGCAAACAAAACTGTGGTGCAAGGTATCTTTGAATAAAACCCTCCATGGGTTGAATAACTTTTGACCTGAGGGGGCTGTGTTGCCGGCAGATTCTTAACTGAATGTCGTATCCTCTTCTAGAGGTATCTTGGGTAAGTCTTTTGGTGAAAATATAATTATATACAGTTCATCAGATTCTGAATTGTCCCTACGTTGGAGATCTCTCTTACTAAAATTCTCCTTTATTTTTGCAGGTTCCAGATTCCAGTAATGGACAGATGCTGAGGTGTGGCTGCAACTATACTCGGTTTGAGGAAACGTTAAATAACGTAAGTTCGTCAAAACTGATTAATTGCTGCCTTCAGAGACAAGTGTGGTAATAATTAAGCGAAGAAAAGCCTTGCTGAGACTTCTGGTAAGCACATATGTAACTTCTTTCTTTTACAAGTTCATTCATTCACTAAATACCTTTGTTTTTGCAGGTCTTCAGAAAAACAGTTGATGAAAATACCTTCAGACAATGCAGAGGCTGCTGAGGAAAACTTCTAAATGAAGGCACTGCGACCGCGAAAGAAGGCTGCTGAGAGAAGAAATGCTGCGGCTGAACTTCTGACAGAAGATGCGGCGACTACGAAAATAATAGCGGACTGAGGAAAAACTTCAGAAAAAACGTCGGTTCGATAAGTCTTTACAATTATACTGCTATTCTGTTGATTTGCTGTGGAAATTAATATCTTTTAACTCGTTTTTCTATTGACAGGTTCTGTCAGGAGATCGCTGGTAGTGTTACCCGCTGTCAGCGGATATGAAGCGAGTGCTTCAGCGGAGGCGGGGCTCATGTGGCTCCCTCTGCAACAGGTGTGGCATGCACTGCGAGTTAACTATGGAATTAGCAGCAGCCATGTTGAGTGCAGGGGAAAACAATGAGCCTATGAGTGCAATGCTAAGAGTGAGGCAAATGACTTGTGTCAGGCTTGAAGCCACTATTGACTCACTGATTGATATGAAGTTCTTTGCTTCCCTAGTGTTTCTGAATGGGATCTGTATACCTTTGCTGGGATCATGACAGTGAACCACCTCGGCGATGGTCCACTTCTCTGTGGGGAACGTTTAGACGGTTTGAGGGTACTGTTGAGCCAGAGGTCAAAAGAAATCAATAGCCGGGGGTCCTTCCGCTAGAGAGTGTGAGATGAGCGAGTTGCAGAGTGAGAATTCAAGATCTGGGGTGATAATCACTTTGTTCCATAATGGGAAAGTAGATGGATCAGTTTGTGGTGGACGTGATGGGTGCTGGCTGCTGACCAAATGGTTGAGCGGTATGGTGAAGCAGAGTGCTGAGTGATCGGACCACGACAGTGGGCGCGGGGGTTGGGTGGATAGGTTTGTGGTACTGAAAATTGCATAGAGGGTGTGGCCTCATGTGGGTGCGGGTGGAAATGTGGTGTTTCAGGTTGAGTGGATCTAGACTATCTGTCAGTGACCTGGTCATGGGATTTGATGGCGAGTCGAACCATATACAAGTCCCCTAGGATGGTGAGATTAGGGTGTTGGAGGAAGTTGGCGGCCAGAGCTTCACCAAATGTGTCTGCAAAGTTTTTGTTATAGCTGGGGGGTCTATAGATGAGTAGGAAGCTGTGTGAGGTGGATGGTCCGATTTGGAGTTTTACCAGGAGGGATTCGTAGTCTGTGGTACTGGCGGAGGTATCCTTGGTTAAAAGCTTGAATTGGTCTTTGTGTAATATTGCAAGCCCACCCCTACGAGTTCTGTCCAAACTGTTAGAGTGTAGCCAGGTGGAAACATCTCATGCGTGAACCAGGTCTCAGTTATGAAAAGGCTGTCTGGGGTTTCTTCTGTGATGAGGTCATGGATGTGGAGTTTGTTTCTGGATACAGACCGGGCGTTGATGAGGGTGCAGGTTATTTGGAGGGACGCCTTTGTGGGTGGGGGGTGGGCGGGGTTTGTGGGAGAGCAGGGTCTGCCTTGGGCAGAGGCAGTGTGGGGGGTACAAGGAGGAGGTAGAGTGGGGATGTGGGAGTAGTTTGAGTGGAAGGACAGGGGACGGAGGGTAAGAGAGCTAGGACTGGGTTGGGTGCGGATGGCGAGATTCTGCTCCTATATTGCAGTGGCAGTGGTTGCGGACTGTCAGAGATTGGATGATGCTAGGGGGGGCATTAGGTGACAGAGGATGGGTGGTTCTCTGGTGAGTGGAGTATTGGCTAGCACTTCTCTTGCTGCGCTAAGTGAGGGGAAGTGGGCGTTGGGGGTGGTCTGGGGGAATGTGATTTGGCGTTGTCAGGGATTGGGTGTTGCATGGGGGTGTGCCATCTAATCTGTCTCTCCATCTTGCCGCTCTTATTTGTGCATAGCGTGATCTACGGGTGGGGGAGAGTGAGACAGAATGAGGCGGGAGGGTATGGTTGGGGCGGGAGAGGAAAGGGGGGGCGAGGGATGCCGTTGGCTGAGCGCTGTGGAGGAGGGGTGAGCTGTGCGACAGCGGGGGGGTGATGAGAATGCGGTGGGTCAGTGGGGCTAGAGGTGCGCCAGAGAATTGCACAGTTTTGGCAAGTGAGTGCCATGACGCCTAGATGACCGTTACGGATTGAGCCATAAGTTTAATGATGCAGGTTCAGTGCAAGGTAGGACAGAACTACCATGTGTACAAGACTGAACACAGTTACCTAGCAATGCAATTTGTGGACAAGACTGAACATGGGTCGCTTTAAGAGTCCTGTATAGTGGGAGAGAGGCCTATACCTAACAATGCAATTTGTGTACAAGATTAGACACAGCTACCCAACAATGCACGTAGCTCTGAGAGTCCTCTACAGTGGAACAGAGGGAGGGAGTGGAAATTGATAACAGTATTGGGCCAGTGTAGGTACGTTTATTTAGTGGCAGGGCTTTCAGGGTAGAGTTGTTGCCTTACTCCCCACCCGAGCCAGTCCTACCGTGCCAGTGGTTGCTGTTTGACGGCTGGCCACTGACTTCCCCTGCTGACACCTACAGTCACGATATGGAGCAGCTTCTGTTGGAGTCACCCTTTGCCTTGGGCCCTTCCCTGCAGGGGCTGCACAGGCAGAGGGCTGCCCTGGAATGGTCACTTATGACCAGGTGGGTTGACCAGTCAGGGGTGGTGGCAGGGCTTGGGAGGCAGGAGAAGGGAGGGAGGGAGGGAGGTGAAGTGGAGCACATGGGGCTGCAGGCGCGGCCTGGGGGCCTCAACTGTTAGCACAGAATACAAAATCCAAGTCCCGCGAGGATCTGGACAACACTAAGCTCACCTGAGGCGCTGGGAAGCTAAAGTTGTGCTCAGGAGCTGGTGCTACAACACAGTAACCACGGAGGGAAAAATTGGCCTATCAGGGGAGGTGGGAGGGCTTTGGAGGAGGGATGGGAAGCAGAGCACACTGAGCTGCAGGCACGGCCTGGGGGCCTCAACGGTTAGCACAGAATACAAAATCCAAAGCCCAGGAGAGTCTGGACAGCACCAAGCTCACCTGAGGCACTGGGAAGCTAAAGTGGCGCTCAGGGGCTGGTGCTACTACATGGTAACCATGGATGGAACAAAATTAAGAAGGCCAGGGAGGACTTAATGGACAGGCCCAGGATCAACCGGAAGACGGAGGAGGGGTAGAGCTATCCAAAAGATGTGAACCCAGAGGCCCAAGGATGGATCCCAGGAAATATCAAAAGCTCAACGCCACCCCAGGCAAGAGATCACCTGAAGGGAGATGTCTCACCATATGCCACTGGATCAAACTAGGGGGCCCAAGGAGCCCAAGTTGCAGGGCCCCGTTTAATGATTTTAAAGTTATGTTTATGGAGGAATGGAGGAAGCCGGGGGGGGTGGGGGGTACGGTGGGGGCTAAACACTGGAGGTGGGCAATGAATACAGTTAAGACAAAGTTATTGTTGACAGTTGCCATGTTATTGTTTGAAATGCTCAATGGGGGAATGGGTCGAGGGGGGAGGAAGAACACTGAGAACCACTGACCTGGTAGGGGGGCGGGAGGGGTTGGGATTTTCTAACAGGGTGCACACCAGGAAGGTAAAAAGGGGTAAGAGGCAACAAAGGTTGCAAAAGATGTGCTACGGGGAAAATTGCAAAGTATGGTGAAAAAGAATAGGACAGAGACCATCACCATGGTGGTTCGGCCATAATGCCCAAATACAGGACAACGGGAGGTTGAACGCCCCAACAGGGAAAGGAAGGAGAGGGGTAGAGATGATGGGGAAAGGAGAATGGGGGTGGGGGAAGGCGACACAGAAGGGAATTAGCAACATGAGCAGAATTGAGGTTGACAAAGGGGAAGGGAGATGGATACACAAAGAAAGTTGGAGGGCGCAAGGGGGAATGAAGTAAAACTCCACAATCGCACCGGGGGAAATGTCTAACCATGGGTCAACGCACAGAGAGAAAACGAAGAAGGGGAGCTGGTTAACCGAAAAGTAAACATAAAGGGACGAAACTCACTGAATAAAAGGTCACTCACATCAAATATGCTCCGCAAAGCCAACATAGCAGTGCTGTTCTTACAAGAGACACTACAGACAGGAATGTCTCAAGCGACTAAGCAGTGGGACAGACTTTCTGGGCCTCGCATAAGAAGCAAACAAAAAAAAAAGGGTGTGGGGATGGTCCTGTCAAGATCCATGCACTGAGGGAGGACAAGTTAAGATGGGTTTTGGTGATAGGTTGGTGGCAGTCAAACAAAGACGGGTCGAAGGACGCCTTATCACCCCAGCATCCATTTACGCACTTAACGCGCACCAGTTGGCATTCCTGCAAAACTTTTTCTTGGAGCTGGAGGAATGGGGGGGGGGGCATGCTAATGGTGAGAGGGGACTTTAACCTAATAGCGGACCTGGCAGTGGACTAGTAGTCAGCAAGGGGGAACAAGACTAAAGCAAAAGGAAAGGAACATGAAGCATTTGCCCAATTGCTGGAAGATCACTTCTTGGTAGATGTATGGAGGTCCAGTTTCCCCCAGGCGGGAAGGTACACCTTTTCGCCCCCACACCACACATATACCAGGTTAGACCTCCTAATGGTTCCAAATGAACAGGAAGCCATGGTGTCATCACTGAGGGTGGAAACAGTGACCTGGTCGGACCACGAAATGGTTACAACAGATTGGTGGTTGGAGGAAGGGAGGTGGTGCAACGATGGCCGGCCTCCTTAAGAACCCAGTATTTTGGGACTTCCTCCAGACGGAAATCACCCAAAACTTTGTAACAAATGACACGGCAGAGACAAGCCCAAAGGCAGTATGGGAGGCGGCCAAGTCGATGGATAGGGGCCTTCTCATAGCAAAAGGGGCATGAAAAAAAGAAGGAAAGGACACTGATAGATGGGAAGATACAGGCACAGTTGAGACATGAAGGCAAGGCTTACGCGATCGGGAGAAGACAGAGGTAGTTTACTGGACACAATGCACAACAAGAGGCATGAATTTAATTTGCTCCCGATAGGGGAATTGGTAAAAAAAAGCTGAGATATGCCACACAAAAAAATGTAGAAAGGGGGCGATAAGAGGGGGAGGGGGGTCACTATTGGCAAACAGTCCGGAAATGTAGATAGAGAGGAGACAGAAGGGTTCACCGGTTATGGAACGAGAACAGGGTGACTTTTCGATCCAAGGACCACATCCCAGACCGCTTTGCAGACTTCTATGAAGCACTGTATTCCCAACCGTCCAGTCCTCAAGGAAAGGAGATTAAGGAATATTTGGGCAGGCTCCCCATCCCTCGCCTTACTACAGAGGGGGAAATCTATGTTGAAAACGGAAATAACACAGGGAGAGGTTAAGAGGGCAATAGGCCAGTTGAAAACAGGGAAGGCACCAGGAGCAGATGGCTACACAGCCGGCTTTTATAAGCAGTTTCAGGACTCCATAGCAGGACCTCTGACGAAGGTCCACAACTCCATAAGGGGGGCAGAGGACATGCCCGCTACCTTCTGGGAGGCGCTAATAACAGTGATCCCCAAACAAGGCAAGGACCAGACGGACTGCGGGTTCATATAGGCCCATCTCGTTACTCAACGTGGACGCAAAGATCTTCACAAGGATCCTGGTGTCCTGCCTGGAAGTATACCTCCCCGGCCTCATAGACCCAGACCAGACAGTTTATTCAAAATAGGCAAGGATTTCACAACCTGAGAAAGACTCTACATATCCTATACGATCCAAGAACGCACTGAGAGGGGGCCCTGGTCCTCTCCCTTGATGCCAAAAAGGCGTTCGATAGGGTGAACTGGTTGTTCATGGAAGGGGTACTGGAAGAGAGGAATGGGAGAACAATGGATGTGATGGATTAGGGCCTTGTATCACAAGGCTAAAGTAATGGTTAATGTGAACATGTCCAGGACCATAGCGCTCCGCAAGGGGACAAGACAGGGTTGCCCCCTGGCCCCAGTGTTATATGCCCTGGTGATGGAGCCTTTGGTAATAAGCCTGCGTCAGTCAGGAGACATAGCCGGAGTTCACATAGGAGGAAAAGAGTATCAAGCAAGTCTCTTTGTGGATGATGCGTTGCTCTACCTCTCTAACCCGCTATCATCAGTACCGGCTGTCCTAAAGGGGCTGAAGGAATATGGGGAACTGTCAGGGTTCCGGGTCAACCTCTCCAAATCAGTGGTATTCCTGATGGGGAAATGGGAGCAAACAGACTGGGTCAGTAAATGGGGATTCCAGACACAGCAGAAGGGCTTCCGCTACCTGGGGATAGAAGTTAGTAGGGAGCCAGAGAACTTATTTGGGAGGAACTACCCCCTGTGGGAGAAGATAAAGGGGGACCTGCAACGTTGGGATAGGATTGGTCCATCGTGGATGGCACGGCTGAACTGCATTAAGAGGACAATCCTCCCCAAGCCGTTCCCTCTTTCAAATGCTCCCCAAGATGGTGCCGGCCCACTTCCTGGCCACAATCCAGGGCAAAACCCAGGGTGGTGTACAAGGTACTTGTGTTGGCAAAAGATGGCGGAGTAGGATCCCAGACATGGGAGCATATTAGAAGGCGGTCCAGCTGCGGATTATGGTGGACCACCTGGTCCCAGAACAAAGAAGCAGTGAGTCCACATGGACAATGCGGTCCCAAGCCCGTTAACGCTGGGAGAGTGGATGTGGGTCCCACAAAGTGAAATCCCTAGAAAAGCATTAACACACCCCGTCCTGGAAGTATTCTGGTCAATCTGGCGCGAGGGAAGTACCACCCGCTGGTTGTCAACTTGGCCCTCTCCCCTTAGCTCTATTTGGGCACCACCAATACGAAACCACATCTCAGACCCTCTGCTTTTCCAACAGTGCATGGCAGTTGTGAGGAGAGGGAGAATTTCTGTCACTAACCAGACTGGAGGGTTGGTTAGAAATGAAGGGAGTCTCACCCTTCAAGTACCTACAGTTAAAGGAGTCCTGACGAAACCCACATGGGGAGACAATCTATCCTGAGACCTGACCCCCTTTGAAAAAGTACTACTGCAAGAAACCAATACCAAAGGAAGGATATCCAGGCTCTACAGGGAACTGAGGAGGGGTGAATGCATAGATACTGTACTAGCACGGGTGGGGGGTGGGAGGAAGACTTAGGGATTGAAATAACTAACCAGCTGTGGGGTAAAATGTGCAGGGGGTGAAAAAATCCACGCTATCCCTGCAATACAGAATGCAGGCATTTTAAGCTACTGCATAGATGGCACTATCCACCAGCAACACTAGCAAAAATGTACCCTGGGGTAGATGCCCACTGCTGGCGCTATGGGAGGGCAAAGGCAGACTACCGTCACATTTGGTGGAAATGCTCACCAATCCGGACATTTTGGAAAGAGGTGCTGGAGTGGTTAAAAGGACAGGACGGAATAGATATACTCCGGGAACCCAGCTTGCTGCCGTTCGGGGTGGCTGAGAAGGGCGGAAGAGGGGCCGGAAGAGGGCCATATGATTCACACACTGTTGGTGGCAGCGAGATGCTGTATAGCTCAACAATGAAAGTGGGAAACTGTGCCCACAGAGAAGGAATGGGTCCAAAGGGCAAGGTCCATCTACGGCATGGAATACCTGACACACCTCTTAGATGAGACGAGGACAGACATAGAATGGATCTGGCTGCCCTTCAATAAATTCGGTCAATAGCTCACCAATGGAAGTAAAATAAACACCTGTGAACACATAGGAGTCTCCCAGTGGTGGAAAAGTTAGAGAAGTTTAGTTGAACTGCATACTGGGGGGAGGGGTGTTTAAGGGGTGAGGGGAGAAATGTAACTTAGATGTTGAAGGGGGGCGTGGCTAGCCGGCATGCTGTAACAGCCCTTCTCCTACAGCTTCTGCTGATCCTTAAAGATCCTGGCCAGTAATGGTGGCATTATAGAGGGAAGCACCCAGCAAAACCCAATAACGGACGTTGGAAAGGGGCTGGCACAGCACAGAGTGGAAACAAAAGGTGGCGGAGAGCAGAGCATTTGTCAGAAGAGTTGTGAGCTTGGCCCGCAGCGACGAACACAAGATGGAGGACGCCCGGCTGGAGCCAGCGTACGTTGAGAACGGGCCTTGATGACGATGGAAGAGCAGTGTGCAACTATTTGAAAGCTCGGCTGGCCCCACCATGAGACCTCCACGTAAAGAGTGGCTTAGACCTGAGCAGCAGCAGCGGATGGTGCAGATACTGCACAAGCAGAGCGACGTGTTCAAGCAGACAAAGGAGACTGGAGTGGAGGCTGAGACCGCCCGGGTAGCACTGTGAGCAGCACATGGAGCAGTGAGGGACGAGCTGCTATGACCCTGAAAGAAGAGCCGCCCGGCAGTGCAGCATAGCGGAGGAACTGGGCTAAATAAGTAGGAAGGAATCCGAAGCGCATGTAACCCCAGGTCCCCGGACTTGTAGTCTGACCAAAACAGAAGCGGACCGAAGAGCGACCAGACGATGCGTGTACACAGGCAACCCAGGTGTGCTGGAAGTGTACTACGTTCACGGTAAAGTCTGCCCGCTGCTGCGAACGAGTTGAAGGGTGGACCACAGTGGGGACCATTGGTGCATGGAGGTGAAGCAGGCCCTGGCGCGTGATCAGGGATTATATATGAAGTAAAACTAACGGCAGATGCAACAGTGTATGAGGCGGACCACAGAGGGAACCCGTGTGGCGAATAACGAAAAGTGGGCCCAAGCCTGCAGAGGAAGGATCGGACAACCAGGCGATCAGCTGTTAACGCGCATAGGGTGTGAGGCAGACCACAGAGGGAACACCGACGCGAGACAGTGAAGCAAGCCCCGGCCTGTGGTGTAAAGACTGCAGGAGACAGTGCATTTAGTGGGTGGAACGCATAGAGGGCCACCTGGAAGGCCATTGGGACGCGTTGACTTATGCAGGCCCGCTGCTGGCACGAATTAGAGCCGCAATAAGTGACATTTACCTGTTGAAGCGTACAGTGGCTATTGCAGTGCACTCTAGACCGGCACAACCCAGGAGCAGGGTCAGTGCAGCACCAATTGGAGCGACACACACAGGGGGACTGCGAAGGGTACCCAGGCAGAACTCATAAGTAAGGGGCAGAGGGAAGCTGTGGATTGGGAGACAGGCCGCCCCGCAGTCCAGCACAGCGGGGGGACAGATGATCGGGCACGGTGTGAATTTCATAAGGTGCACACAGTGACTAATGTACCGCTGGGTGCCGTCCATAGCCCCCTTCCCGCAGCCAGGTCAGGCCCACCGACATCGATTACGGAGCGAGTACGCCAGATGTGGGGCATGGGTTAAGGGAAGGGGGCAGTTATAATACATTGTCACTAAGTGAACTGAAAGGTCATTGTAGGATACGCTGCTGAAGGCGCAGCAACCTACATCCCCGCAGACGAAAACTTAAGGCGGGGCGCGGTAGAGGCAAACGCTGAACCACAGATCAAGGCCGCTGGGAACAGGAGCATGCAGCGTGGTGCCAGCAAGGGGGCAGTGTCACACGGGATACTATAACGGAACCGTAGGAGTGCGCAGCAAAGTGAATTGGCCTTGAAGGCAAGCAGGGGCCAAAAGGGCGCTTGAGACACAGGTGGGGTGAGATCAACATAAATGATACCGCCTAAGTCGGGACGGGCAATTGGGCGACAACCCATCTTGGAGCAGGGTAATATCACACCAGCCGTGGATCTGGTCAAAATGCACCAACCAAGGGCAAATTACACAGCATACATCGGTGACAACAACATTACAGCACATGCTGTTGGAGGCTGCTTACATCTAAGGATCAGACTGGACCAGCGGAACGGCCAATAACAAAGGCAAAATAAATACACTGAGACAGAGGAACCAGCACTAGGCAAATTAAGGATGGCGTCCAAGGCGCAGAAGAACAAGTCGAAGCAACCTACGCTACACAATTTCACTAAATCTACAAGTGCGACAGAAAATGCCACGCTGGCGTCCCCAACTGCACAAGGATAACAGTCAAAAACGAGAGGAGACCAGCAGATGCTGGACGCCATTGCAGCCCTGAAACTAGCAGTGGACGCAAAATGGATGCCATCAGCCTGGAAGTCAACCTCCTCAGACAGGATGTACGATCCCTTGCAGAAAGTACTGGTACCCTATGATATATGGCATTTATAACGCGCCTATACACAAGTGTTTCAGGGCGCAACAAGGCAGGAGAGGGAGAACAGAGGGTAGACAGACAACAATCCTACTAGGCCAGGTGTCATTCAGATCGCGCAAGTGCATGGGAAGGGGAAAGGAGGAGAAGTGCGGGGGGAAGGGGGAGTGGACAGTGCAGTACATGGGATAAGAAAAAAAACTAAATATAAATAATAAGAGTAAGTAAAAGTACGGCCAGAAGGTGGCAAGTGCAAGGTTAAAGGCAGACATCAAGTGTCAAGTGCTGGTTGTGCAACTGTAGGGATACAGGAAACAGTCCACAAGTGCGGGGGTTGCCAGCAAGGCAGTGCAGCAGTGCGACTTGCAAATGAGGGGACCTGGGCCCGAGATCTGAGGGTTACCTGGTGACCAGTGCAATATCAGTCAGCAGCCAGGAAGTCAGGAAGGGAGAGGAGGAGAAAAAGCAGACACAAAGAGAAAGGTTTTGAGGCACTTCGGAACCGAAGAGGATTCTCCTCAAGTTTCAGGGAGGCTGGGAGGCCGTTCCATAGGAAGGCCCCAGCCGAGGAAAGAGATCTACCACCAACTCGATGCTTTGAGAAGCAACTGACCCTGATGGAGTTTGAGGTAGATGAGCGAAGAGCTCGAGAGGGAAGGTATTTAGGGAGAGAGAGAGTTGAAGTTCTTGAGGTCCCCGCACCAGAAGGCCTTGTAGATGATGCAAAGGGTTTGGAGTGTGATCCTCGCAGCCACTGGGAGCCAGTGCAGAGATTTCAATCCTGGAGAGATACGATCCTGGGCTTGAGGCCAAGGACAAGTCTCGCAGTCCTGTTCTGGATAAGTTGCAGAGGGCGGAGCGTAGAAGCAGGCAGGTTTAGAAAGAGGCTGTTTCAATAGTCTAGCCTAGAGAGAACCAGAGCTCTGGAGACAGTGAGCTTCTGGGGGAAGGAGAGGAAAGGAAGAATACATCTGAGGAGGTGCAGCTGGTAGTGTGACTTCTTAGAGACGTCAGATGTGAGGAAAGTGTAGAGTCGAGGATGACCCGAAGGTTTTTAGCCTTGCTAGTGGGAACAGGAAGAGGGCAAAGAGGCCGGCCAGAGAGCTACAGGAAAGGAGGGAGCGGGTGTGCCGATGAGGAGAATCTCAGTCTTACTGGCATTAAGGCAGAGGTCATTGGTGGCACACCACTCCTGGATAGCAGTAAAGGAAAGGAAGTTGCGATGCACACAGCAAGCCTGAAGGACACCTTGCGCAACGGGTCGGTACTGGAGTGGAGTATGCAGAGGATAGAGCCAGACGTAACAATCTCAGAATTGTTACTCTCTGAAGGTGGCGAGGGCACGAACACCACCAACTTCATTGAGACTATGCAGTTACAAGAAGTCGGCCAAGGGACCATCACCCAGGGCTTCACAGTGGAAAGGGCACATAGATCCCTGGTGAGGAAACCACCACCAGGAGCTCTACCAAGACCCATCATAGCACGGATTCTCAATTACAAAGACAGAGAAAGGATTCTCGAACACTTCTGTAAGGGTGGCATGATACAGAGCGCTTCAGCCATTATCACTGCGTACCCAGACTACACCCTGCAGGTGCAAAAACAGAGGATGCAGTTTACATCGGTAAAAAGGCGGCTGCGGGAGACGAACCTCAAGTACATGCTGTTGTACCCGGCACAGTTGAAAGTAATATGCAAGGGAAAGGCCAGCTTCTTTGACACCCCAGAGGATGCCCACAATTGGATGGATGTGGAAAACATGCCAACAGGCGGGGGTGATCGAACGCCGAAGGATGGTGATGCACAGTAGCAACCTACGGAAAGCTGGCATGGAGGTCGCAGGAACAGTCAGCCAGTGACCCTCTATTCAGGCACCATTAGTTTCATGGGAAGGGAGCCAGCAAAGCAGTTCCCATTTGGGAACGCACTGAGGGGAGGTGTTCTTCACCAAAGAGTGGACTTGTTCACTGATACTAGCGGTTACGTATCTGCCTACTGCACCCCGACACCAGGACAGGAAAATGGGGTGGGGGTGAGAAGCAGGGATTCCTGAGCACAAGATATTGAGCTGGGCAATTGTGGGGAGAGTGGGAGTTGGGATAGTTAGTTGGGGATTAGCCTATGGATCCACGTTAGAATGGTATAAAATGTATGATGGGCGGCTGCGTCATGTTGGAACATTGACTTTTGAACGCGGAATTCCAACCTATGATGGGGGAACTTAAAATAGTATCATGGAATGTCAGGGGCCTAAACAGTTACAATTAAATGACAGAGGGTAACAACTTATTTACGGCATCAGAAAATTGATATAGCGGTTCTGCAGGAGACGCACCTCACAGCGGAGAAACTGGTAGTCAAACGCAGAAAATTGAGGGGGGAAAACGGTGGGCTCATCGTATTCTGCATATGCAAGAGGGGTCCCAATATGGATTGCACCGACGGTACCTGTTCAAGTCCTGAGGATCTTCGCAGATGACGGGGGGGAGGGGTTTGATTATAGTGCAAGGACTGATTGAAGGGAGAGGTATGTGCATAATTAACACTTTCTCACCAAATCATGACACAGCAGCCTATTTCTGTCAGTTATACCCCAATATAGGCTTGTACAGGGATGACGCAGTGGTATGGGGAGGAGACTTCAATTGCACGCTGCGCCCAGAACCTGATGGATCTGACAACCAGAACAAACACCTGAGCCCTGCAGCCAAGTCCATAAACAGTTACGAGCATTCGGCTTGGCTGACATATGGAGGACACTACTCCTGCAAACCCGAGATTATTTGCACTATACACCCCCCCCCCCCAAGGATTTAGGCACCAGACTAGTGTCTTCCCGGGGGACAAGACACTGGGGGAGTTTAAGGCAGCTGATTATGAAGCTCGGGTACCATCAGACCATGCCCCTTTCGTGGTCACATGGTGGTGCTCAGCCCCTATGGTGCGAATACCGACTTGAAGTGAATCTCAGATCTAATGTTCAGGGAACGGGGGTGAAGGAGTACTTTATAAACAGCACAGGTAGAGTTAAGTCAGCGGGTATGTTGTGGGAGGCTTTTAAAGTGGTAATAAGAGGGGTGGCAATAGCAAAGGGAATGCAGGCTGTAATTGAAAGGGATTTGCACAGGGCCAAAACCGAATTAGAAGTTTTTGAGAAAGCAAGAGACCCGCCCAAGGACCAGGCCCACGAGGGGTTCTTTAGTGCACTAGGATAGACTAGGCATGCTGAACTACAGGAAATATGTAGAAAGGCAACATGCTGACGGAGATCAGCCGGGACGTCTGTTAGCCTAGTTGTGTAAAAGCGAACATAAAAGGGAAATTATCAGCGAGATCACTGGAAGGAACGGGGAGGTCCCGAGGACACAGGACAGCATAAACAAGCGCTTTCAGGAGTATTGTCAAGAACTATACACAGACATCGGCAATATTGCCACTCTAAACTCTCGCTCAGCAAACACTCCTGACATCTGACGCCTTCTGGAGGAACTTGACCTGGATGTCCTCGGTCTCACCAAGACATGGTGTTCACAGCAAGCTCTGCCACAAGCTTTGCCACTGTCCTCCCTGATGGTTACAAGATCCTCTCCGCGCCCAGGTCCAATCATTCCGTAGGGGGTGTAGCCCTGATCTTCCCCGAGTGGATACCTGCCTCTGTCATTCCTACGAAGGCCTACTCCTCTTTCGAATGCCTCATCTGCAGGCTCTATCACTCACCTAGCCATTCCCTTACTGTGGCTAATATCTATCGGCCACCTGGTCAGATCTCCTTCCTCTCCAAGGGTGCAGACCTTTCCTCTTCCCCCTGGTCTCGACCACTCAACTCCTCCTTCTTGGAGACTTCAAAAGCCACCTGGATGCCCTCTGTCCTTCCTCTGGGCTCTTTTGCGACCTTTGCGACTCTCTCTCACAATTCTCCCCTCTGGTTCGACTCACTCTGCAGGGCACTCTGGATGCTCTAATCTCCTCAGACCTTCCCCTTTCTATCCCTTTCAGCACTCCTCTCTCCTGGAGTGATCACTTTCTCCTTTCCTCCCATCTCACCCTCTCTACCCCTCAGGCCAAGTCAATTCCAGCACTGCCACCCACCTTCTCGGTAATCCGACCCATGAAGCACATGTCAGTTGAGGCTTTCGTCGCCACTTTCTCAACCCCCGCCACCACCCTTTGGCTGACTCGCACCCTAATATAGCCTTTTGCATGCTCCACTCTGCTATATCTGATACTCTCGACGTTCTTGCCCCAGTCAGGAGGATCCGCCCGAAGGGAATAGTTTCTTACCTGTAACTCCATTTCTCCAGCATTGGTATCTTTCATGGATTCACATGCTTAGAATATTCCCCGTCGTCAGGCTGGGAATCCCCGGTACATTATATAGACCCTTTCCCGTAGGAAAACTTTTTCGACGCTTATGCGTCCTATCCACCTCGTTTTGTATCATGCGTGCCCGCGCCGTCAGGGCGTCATGATATAAATACAGGCCCCGCCCCCGCGCTCCCTCAGATTTCGGCCCCCAAAGTGTGGGGGAACCGGTTTGCATGTTCAGGGGAGGCAGGTGGGCGCATGTGAATCCATGAAAGATACCAATGCTGGAGAAATGGAGTTACAGGTAAGAAACTATTCCCTTCTCCAGCATTGGATCTTTCATGTATTCACATGCTTAGATTACACAGCAGTACCACCCCCAAAGAGGAGGCGTGCATGCAAACCCATATACTTTGTTCGCAAAGCCCGTTCCCTATGATCATGTATACATCAGTAATAGTTAACACAGGAAAACGAACCACATACAGTCACAAATTCCATAGGATGTAACCCCTCAGCCGGGGCTTACCTTACTGGAATAGGTGTCGAAGCACCGCCTGTCCCATCCGGGTATCTTCTGCATGTTGCTGCGACAGACAGTAATGGCGGGTAAAGGTGTGTGTAGCTGCCCAGGTAGCCGCCATGCAAATGTCCCCCAGAGGGACTCCGGCCCACAGTGCCGTCGACGATGCCGCTGCTCTAGTTGAGTGAGCTCTTGGACGTCGTAGAAGAGGCTTCCCTGCCCTAGAATGGCAGTACGAAATGGTAGATGACACCCATCTTGACAGTCCTTGCTTCGAAATGGCTTTTCCTTTAGCACCCAAACCATAGGCCACGAACAGTTGTCTCGTTTCTCTGAACGATTGCGTACGATGGAGATAAAACTTAGGAGCCCTTTTTACATCCAATGTGTGTAGCATGCGCTCCGCTCCCGAGCATGGCTCCGGAAAAAACGTAGGCAACACAATAGAGGAGTGTTTATGGAACACTGAAGGAGCTTTTGGTATAAACTGCGGGTTAGTGGCTAGGACTACCTTGTTCTTGAAAAATCGTAAGTATGGTGGGTCTACCATTAGAGCCTGAACTTCTGAAATACGTCGTGCTGAAGTGATGGCCACTAGGAAGGCCAATTTCCACGACAGAAACTTTAGAGACGATGATGACATTGGCTCAAAAGGAGGCTTCATAAGAGATGTTAAGACCAGATTGAGGCTCCACTCCGGCGGAAATTTCTTCTCTGGAGGGAAACTCTGAAAGAGGCCTTTAAGGAAGTGTTTAATCAGGCGGTCGCTGAACAAAGGTGCTGAGTGCCGTCGACGAGTAAACCTGCAAATGGCTGCTAGGTGTACTTTTATTGAAGATACCGACAGGCCCTTTTGAGCTAAGAGCAGCAAGTATGGAAGGAGCTGTTCTGGCTTAATCGATTGCGGGGCCAAGCCTGGTTGATCCTCACACCATTGACAGAAACTTTTCCATTTGTACGCGTATGAGGCGTTTGTGGAAGGTGCTCTTGCCGCTTGTAGGATACGCCGACAGTCCTCCGGAATCGTTAGCCGACCAAATTCGGCGAAGTCAGGAGCCAGGCCGTCAACTGGAGGCTGTCCGGGTCGTGATGCAAACAACACCGTCCTGTCGAGACAGAAGGTCGGGGGTCTTCTTGAATCTCATCGGTTCGGCCGCCGCTAAGTGTAGCAGGTCTGAAAACCACATCTGTCTGGGCCAGTATGGGGCCACCAGAATTACACGACATGGGTACCTGAGGATCCATTGCAATGTCCTCCGGACCAGGGGAAATGGAGGGAATGCGTACATGAATTTGTTCGTCCATGGGAAGGAGAACGCATCCCCCAGAGGGCCCTTCTGAGGCCATCTGCTTGCGTACTGATGGCATTTTTTGTTCTTCATTGCAAACAGGTCTATGGACGGGTGTCCCCATTTCTTGAATACTTGTTGTAGTTGCTGGTCGTTCAGTACCCACTCGTGAACTTCGTTCATTTCTCTGCTGAGGGCATCTGCTTCCACATTTCTCACGCCTGGTAGGTGGAACGCTAAGATTTTCATGTTGTGTTGTAGGGCCCAATGCCAGATTTTCTGTGCCTCCGTCGATAGGGATCTGGAACGTGTCCCTCCTTGTTTTCTCAAGTAGAACATCGTAGTGGTGTTGTCCGTCATGACACGTACCACCGAGTCCCTCAGTTGCGGAAGAAAAGATTTTAGAGCCCATCGCACTGCTCTCAGTTCTAGCAGGTTGATATGCAGGGAGGACTCCTGCAAGGACCACCGGCCTTGTACCTGTAACGTATCCAGATGAGCTCCCCATCCGCTCAGCGATGCATCCGTCACCACCGTCTTTTGAAACTCTGGTTCCAGTAGAGGCATCCCTTTCGTTAGATGAGTAGACACTCTCCACCAGCCGAGTGCTTGAACTAGTTGTTCGTCGACGACCAGTATGTCGGACCAGCGACCTCGGCTCTGCGCCCAACGGTCCGCTAGAAATTCCTGGCAAGGCCTCATAAACAGACGGCAGTTGTTTATTAGCGGAATGCAGGACGACATGGTCCCTAGCAGGGACATGTACTTGCGCACCGAGACCTTGGTACCGCCTCTCCATTCCGACGCCTTGTTTTGAAGTTTCTGAATTCTTTCGCTGGATGGTCTCACCAGGCTTGTGTGTGTATGAAACTCCGCTCCTAGGAAGACCAAGGTCCTCGAAGGCTCTATGGAGGACTTGTTGAAGTTTATTGCGAAGCCCAGTTCCTGTAAAAGGGACATTGTGGCTCGTAGACGGTCTCGTGTTTGTTCCTTGGATGAACCTCTGACCAGCCAGTCGTCTAGATATGGGTAGACATGATGACCGTCCTTCCTTAAATGGGCCGCTATAGGGGCCAAGCACTTGGTGAACGTCCTGGGGGAGGACTTGAGCCCGAAAGGGAGGACCTTGAACTGAAAATGCTTTCTCCCGACGACGAATCTTAAATATCTCCTGTGTCGTGGGCGTATTGGAATGTGAAAATAAGCATCTTGAAGATCTAGTGATGATAGATAATCCATGGGTTGCACCGACCTGATAACCTCTTGGAGCTTTAGCATTTTGAATTTTAGGCTCTTTAGCCACTTGTTGAGTACCCTCAGGTCGAGAATGGGCCTCCATTTGCCATTTGGCTTTTTTACAACAAAGAACCTGGAATAAACTCCTTGTCCTTCCTGTGCTACAGGAACTCTACCGCCCCTTTTTGCAACATAAGCGCTGCCTCTTGTCGTAGGACTCGGAGGTGGGGCTGTGTCGAGAATAAAGGAGGAAGACGCGGAGGCTTGTCTTTGAATTGCAGCGCATGACCCATGCGAATCGTGTCTAGGACCCATCGATCTGTGGTGATGCATTTCCATCGGTCGAAGTGATGAGAGACTCGACCCCCCAGGACGTTCCGAAGGCCGTCATTGGTTGCTGGTTTGCTTGGTCTTCGTTGACGACAGACCTGAGCCTCGCCGTCTGGAGGCTTGATAATCCCTGCTTCTACGTGCCGACTGGGACGCTCGTCTGAACCCTTGTGAAGAGTAAGAGGGCCTGTTGAATCCACGGTCCCTCGAGGCTCCAAAGCGGGAGTTTCCAGAAGCAGCCCTGAAGGGGCGAAAAGAACGAAAATTCCTACCCGTTTGAAGGGCGCCGAGGGACCTAGCAGTATCCGTGTCTTCTTTCATCCCTTTCAGCGCTTCATCAACCTTTTCGCCAAACAGGTGTTCCCCTTCGCATGGCATGTCAAGGACTTTGTACTGTACTTCAGGACGGAAAGTAGTACATTTGAGCCACGCTTGCCGACGAAGCACTACTCCATGGTTGATTTGTTTGAACCCAGATTCTGCTAGGTCAACTGCAATATTGATAGCGTGGTTCGAGGCCTCTTCGCCATCTCGCACCAGTAACATAGCTGCTTTCCGGTGTTCGTCTGGCAGGTGTTCTAGGATAGGGGCTAATTTGTGCCACATTTCCCTATCATATCGTGACACGATCGCTAAGGAATTGGCTGCTCTTACTGTCGTCGCTCCGACCGAGAGCACCTTCTTTCCAAAGGCGTCCTGTCTCCTAGCCTCGCTTTCAGGTGGCGTTGAACATTTTTGCTGGACCCTGGCCTTCCTAGCCGCTGCCGCCGACACCACCGAGTCAGACAGAGGCTGTGATGTTAGACATTTTGGAGTGGACTCCGGAGCTTTAAACTTTTTCTCGATCCGACCCTTTATGGCGGGCTCCGAGAACGGATGGCGCATCATTTTGAGACCTTCTTGCCACACATGGTCTAGGATTGGGATGGCAAAAACCAATTTTCTCCTTTGACCCATATGGTCAAAAAGTAAACAGTCTTTCTTCTGCTCCTCCGGAATCAAGCCGAATTCGGAACAAGCTTTCCCCATCATTGCATGGAAGGCTCCCACATCATCCGGGGGAGATGGCTGTGACTGGTTCCTCGTAGACTCTACCCTCTATATCCGAATTCCATGTTGGGTCCCTCGAAGGTGATAGGGAGATGTCTGACCCTGAGTCACCCAGTACAGAATCGGAGTCCGACAACTCACCCTCCTCCTGTGCTCGAGGACGATCTTTCACTGCCTGGGGAGCCGATGGGTGTTTCGTCGTCGATCGAGCCGTACAAGTTTGCTCTTCGACGGAAGGTACAGACAAAAGTGACAATGACGTCCCGGGCTGAGGGAACTGCGTATCCAGCCGCTGCAGGAGCTTCTGAAGAGTATTAAGCACATCCAGAGACAAAACCGTCTGGGGGTCAATAACATCGACGATATCGGTACCACACCCCTGTTTGCACTCGTCATAGTCAACGTGGAAGGCCGTAAGCCTAAATCCGATGGCTGCAGAACCAGATCACCTTCTCCTTCCGCCGAGCCGGCCGTGTCTGGCTGCAGTAAGACCTCCGGGGGGATCGGGTCATAGACCTCGGGCAGCCAAGCCATGGACGGAGTCTCCGTCGACGGGGGAATCCCCACCGCTGCTGCTTGAACGGTAATAGGCATCGTCAATGACACAGAGGTCGACGAGCAAGTCGTCGTCGAGCCCTTAGACTTCGTCGTCGATTTGGATGCCGACTTCCCGGCTGAGGCTTCCCGACTCATGGAAGACCTGGAACGGTCCCCTGAGGAGGATTTCGACAGCGCTAGCCTCTCCGTCTTAGATGAGGAGGACGACTTTTTATGTGATGAGGAGGATCCATCCTGTTTCCTCTTATGCTTGTCCTCAGAGCGCATTTCAGCTGGCCGCACCTTCTTCGATGGAGGTTCCGACTTACTCCTGGAGGCCGTGGAGCCAACTTCCGAAGCCGGGTAGGCCCCTGCTCCGTCATTAAGCCAGTTGACCAGCCTTCTTTTTCGGTCCTTAAGGGTTTTTTGGGAGAAACCCTGACAAATTTCACATGTATCCGCCGAGTGGTGCGGGTGGAGACAGTAGATACAGTCCATGTGGCCATCACCTTCATAAACCTTTTTGAGGCCACAGGTTGTACACGGGCGAAATAACGCTTTTCCAGACATAATTCTCCAGAATTTGAACTTCGCCGAAGCGAAACAGACAAAAACAACCTAGTTTTCACTAGTAGTAAAACACGAGGATCCCACTACTTTGAAAGACGGTTGAAATCTGAGGGAGCGCGGGGGTGGGGCCTGTATTTATATCATGACGCCCTGACGGCGCGGGCCCGCATGATACAAAACGAGGTGGATAGGACGCATAAGCGTCGAAAAAGTTTTCCTACGGGAAAGGGTCTATATAATGTACCGGGGATTCCCAGCCTGACGACGGGGAATATTCTAAGCATCTGAATCCATGAAAGATCCAATGCTGGAGAAGCCCAAAGCCAAGTGCAACTCTTGGTACAACTCAGACCTCGTCACCCTTAAACGCAACTGCAGGAAGACTGAGAGGAAATGGCGTGCTTCTGGTACATCCTTTGACAAACTAGCCTGCCGCCTGCTCCAAAGGCAATACCGGCTCTCTGTTCTCACCAAGGATAGAGCCGACATCCTGACAGGGCCCCTGGTGGACCCTTGTGCATGGAAACAATGCACAATCACCACACACGAACTGATACGTCAGACACGAGGTTCAATCACCAAAATCTAGGGTTTAATGCAAAGCAAAAAGTCTCAGTCGGCCGACCGGATCTCACGTCCCACAACGTGCGTTACCCAGACCTCGGGGGACGCAAGAGCGCAAACATTTTACATCAGTTACATATATACAAAATGACCACCATATTATCAGTCGTGACACATTCAAAACCGCCCATAATGTATCTTCTTTAGCAAGAGTTTGGTGATTGACATTTATGATGAATAGGACACCCATAAAGACATTTAGTCAGCAACAGTTGCAATCTGAAGGTGCAGACACTATTCTTTGTTACCGAGAACATAGTGCTCTTGTTCCGTAAGCAAGCTGTGTTCATAGGAGGGACACATTCCAAGCCTTACCATCTCTTAGTTTCCATTTGTGAGCTAGAGGTCAGCTCGATCTAAAAGGGCCTAGGAAAAAGGGGTGCCGTGAAAGAGTATAATTCAAGCCATTAACTGTCTATTTCTTAAAGTTTCTGCTGCTTCAGTGAGACTAGCTGGCACCTGCTTGGTGATTTAAATGCCTTTCTGCTTACTTCCAAGGACTTGTGAAGGAGGAAAACGGTGCATTGCTGTCTGGGCTGGTCTCTCAACATGTGACTTGTGGCCTTGCTCTGTGCATGAGCAGAACGAAATAGAATTCACTTTTAGCACAGCATTTAAACAGAAAAGCAAGAAAAAGCAAATTAGCTAAATGGCGAATTCTATTGTTACAAAATGGACGCTCTATGATTATGCTGTCAATACTGTACTCACGATGCTAGACATATGATGCGGTTGGTTTTCAGACAACATAATATGCCGTCTTTGCTATGGTAGGTTATTTTCTAGACTAACAATCCAAGCCCACGTCTGAGGCATCCAACAACTCGACTGAACCCTTTAAAATCTACAGGGAACTTGTCACGACCCTCAGCCCTGACCCCCACTGGCAAGCCCACAAGCCAGGTGGGATCAGGGCTTGGATCTTTAATAAGGCCAGACTTCCACTTTTCAAGCTCGCTTGGAGCCAGTCCTGGCGCCTTTGGCGCCAGTCTCATCAGTTGTGAGATGCATCTGCTTAAGGGACTATTTTATTAAGGCTTTCAGCCAACATGGAGGCATCCACCATAGCTAGGTTCCTAGAACGAAGCTCTGCGGTCTAGTGTTTTGGGTGTGGTGGCCTAGGGACTACTTTACAGTGGCTATTTAAACCACACCCGAACAAGAACATACGCTTCGCGTTACTTTGCTTCTAGCAACGTGACGCTCACCGTGTCCAGCTTCTCGCAAACCCAACGAATTCCGGACCTGCAGAAAAAACAAAGAAACATTGTTAGCAGCAGAATCTTACCTGCAATCTTCATCCATCCATCTCTGCTCACAGCTCCTGGGCATCTCTGTTGGAGGAGTTCGCTGCCCGAATCGAGGGGACCAGACAGAGAAAAGGAGAAAGACATTATTAATGGAGGTACTAGAGACATTACAACCATAAATGCGCTTAAGGACTTACCTGGCTGGCTACTTCTCGACCGGCACTGCTCCGGAAACCCCATCTGCGCTGGGTACTCTCTGCGACCTACAAAAGGGACAAAAATAGGTCAGTGAGAACAAGGCATCGCTGCGCTAGGCAAAGCACCTCGTTACCGCATCATAGCGCTATAGCGCGCCATCACCTCCCAGTGAGAACCAGCACGTCCCGTTCTCTGAGTGGACACTCCACACCCCTAGAGGAGATAAAAGACATTAGAACAGACAAAACACATGCAAGAAATACGACGCCATTAATTGCAATAAGACCTACCTGAAAGACACTACAAGGGCTGCAGTCAGTGAAGTAACTGGACCGCCAGCGCCCACAAAAGCCAACGCGCCGCTGCCCAGAGAGCAGGACGGAGAGCCCACCGATTCCGGCAACCAGGTGAGAAGGGAACCTGGAGGGGCTGGAAATATAAGGAGGTGGGGGATTAAACTGCTTACCTCGGTCGCCCAGTCCTGACATAGTCTTCATTTTCCAAGCAGAATTCCCTCGACACCGAGGCCACAGGGGAACCATCAGGAAGGGCATCAGCGACCAGCTGGCTGGGTGGCGTCCCCGTGGATACCAGGTGAGCGTAACAGAACTGGTCAATCCTGCCGCAGTCTCTACCTCCTCTGTACCTTCCCAGGCCGTCTGCATGGTTCTGGCTTCTCATTTCATCTCTAAAACTCAGGACATCCCGTCATCTCTCTCCACCTCTCCCCTTCCTCTCTCTACTCGCTGCTCTTCCTCTGGCCCTTCTTCAGCCACCTCTCCCCCCTTCTTCTCTGCCTTTCCCCGGTTCTCCCCCGACGAGTTTTCCAGACAAGTCCGATCTATGAAAGTCTAGTCAAAACAGGTTCACCCCTGCTCCTCCCAAACCATTAAGGACCACATTGACTCCCTGGCTCCTGCGCATGCTGACTTCTGCAACCACTCCTTCGCCACAGGAGTCTTCCCCTCCCCTCTGAAGCACTCCCTTGTACACCCTCTTCTTAAGAAACCCTCAGCCGACCAGTCTTGCCCGGCCAACTACCGTCCAATCTCCATCACTCCTTTCCTGGGCAAACTCCTGGAAAAGCTGGCCATCTACCAGCTTAATCCTCGCACTGAATCTGTTGATTGTCTCCATGACCATCAGTCTGGCTTCCGAGCTGCCAGAAGCATGGAAACTGCTCTCCTGAAAATCCATGAAGACCTGCTCTCCAGCCTTGCCTCCAACAACGCCTGTGTTCTCATCTTACTTGATCTCTCTTCTGCCTTTGATACGGTCAGCCATGCCATCCAGCTCAATCGTCTCTGTGTTAACCTGGGCATCACCAGTCAGGCCATGGCGTGGCTGACTTCATTCCTCTCTGGCCGACCCTCCCAGGTTCAACTTGCGTCCTTCCTCTCTCTCTACCTGTGGGATTCCCCAGGGGTCTAACCTCTCTCCTTGGCTGTTTAACCAATACCTGGCACTTCTTGCCCACCGCATTGCAGCACTCTGCCCCAACTTGCAGTGCTATGCGCATGACACTCAGCTCATTTTCAGGCTACCCTCAGCCACCTCTGCTCCCTCTCTCATGACTGTCTGTCCGCCATCCAGGAGTGGTGTGCTGCCAATAAACTCTGCCTTAAGGCCAGTAAGACCGATTCTCCTCATAGGCACACCCGCCCCCTCCTTTACGGTCTCTCTCTGGCCAGCTTCTCTTGGCCCTCTTCCTGCGCCCACCTGTGAGGCCAAAAACCTTGGGGTTATCTTCAACGCCACACTGTCCCTCTTCTCACATCTCTGACGTCTCTAAGAAGTTACACTACCAGCTGCACCTCCTCAGCGGTATTCTTCCTTTCCCAAGAAGCTCACTGTCTCCAGAGCTCTGGTTCTCTCTAGGCTGGACTACTGCAACAGCCTCTTTCTAAATCTGCCTGCCTCTACTCTCCGCCCTCTGCAACTTATTCAGAGTAAGCATGCAAGACTTGTTCTTGGCCTAAAGCCCAGGGATCGTATCTCTCCAGGACTGAAATCCCTGCACTGGCTCCCAGTGGCTGGGAGGATTAAGTTCAAAACCCGCGAGTTGGCGGTAGATCCCTCTCTTAGGGTGAGGCCGCCCTCTGGAACAGCCTCTCTGCCTCACAAACTTGAGGAGAATTATCTACGGTTCCGGAAGCACCTCAAAACCTTTCCTCTTTGCTTCTGCTTTTTCTCCTCCTCTCCCCTGCTGAACCCCTGGCTGAAACTACACTGGTTACCTGGCCACCCATTGATCTCGGACCCAGGTCCCCTCCACCACCAGTCGCACACCTGCACTGTCTTCCTGGCAACCCCTGCCCTCTGGACTGTCACTGTATCCCTTCTGTCCCTCTACCAGCACTTGACACCGGATGTCTGCACTTACCCTTGCACTTGCCACCAGCTGCCCATACTTACTATGTTATTAGTCTATTATCCCCATATACTGCATTCCCCTTCCCCTTCTCCTTCCCTTGCGATCTGAATGACACCTGGCCTAGTAGGATCGCTGTTTGTCTTCCCTTTGTTCCCCCTCCCTTGCCTCGTCACACCTTGAAAACCTAGTATATAGGCACGTTATAAATGCCATATCATCATTATCATATCAGATCCTTGGAACAGATAGATCTCCCTAATTTAGAAGCAGAGACAGCAAGCCAGCTAGAAGCCCCCATAACCAAAGAGGAGCTGGAGATTATTATTAGAGGGCTGCCGCCAGGCAAGACCCCGAGGACGGATGGATTACCCAGCGAATTCTAATACATAACAGCGGCAGACTGCAGATCATATCGACCCCTGTCATTGCTTAACCAGGACGAGATAATATTAACAGCCTTAATGGCCAACAAGCACAAACCGGCAACATCTATGCTAATACACCAAGACCAGTCAGGATACGTCCCAGACAGGAATATCACAAGTAATTTAAGGAGATTGAACCATTATCATTGATCACACACAAAATAGTTCAGGCCAGTATGCAGTGGTCTCGTTAGATGCGGTCAAGGCATTTGACTCGGTCAGATGGCCATGGCGATTCACGGTCCTGCAGAAGTTCTGCATAGGGCCCACATACACAAGGTTGGTGCAGTTGCTGTACAGCAGCCCAATAGCAAGGGTCAAGACAAGAGGCCACATCTCAGACCAATTAATGCGGGAGGAAGGCACAAGGCAGGGTTGTCCATGGTCACCCATGTTATTCATTCTGGCACTAGAGCCATCAGTTTATCTCCGGAAATAAGATCGGGAAGCAGGCATAACATTGGGGGGCACTGAGAATTTGATCTCTTTATATGCCGACGTGGTGTTATGCTTACAGTACCCTGAAACCAACTTGCAGTACATCTTGGACATGCTTGAGAGATATGCGGATGTATTCGATAGAACGATGAATGCTCAGAAATCTTGCTTGTTCCCCTTAGCTGGGTACAAAGGGAAATCCCTGAACACATTACCATAACTTCTGATCAAGTGGGAGGTGAATTCATTCCTATACCTGGGAGTAGACATCTTTCATGATCCTAAGACAGAATACATACGAAACGCGATGAAAGCGGTAGGAAATGGAGAAATCTATGATCTTCTGGGCCAAGCTACTACCCTCAGTGATGGGCAATGCAGCATTGCTAAAGATGGTGGTACTCCCTAGGCTGCTGCATTTCTTTAGTTTCATCCCATATAATATACCTAGAGGTTTCTTCAAGTCACTTGACACAATATGCGTAGCTTTCTATAGCATTATTCCAGATGTAGGATGGCACTGTCGAATTGCAAAGGCTGTATGATCAGGGATGCATGAGTACCCAATTACGAGGCATATTTCTTGGCATGCCAGCTGCAGTATGTTACAAGTTGGTTGTCCGATGAGCAGACCCAAGAAACGAGGCTGCTGCAGTCAGCATGTACCCCATTTTATCGGAGGGAGGAGATATGGACGGAGGTGCAGAGGGTTTTGAAACTCCTGCTGTTATTAACATTAGGTAAGGCAGTATAGCAGAGGACCTTGAGCTTTCTGCAGAAGGACATGCCATACTGTTTCCATCCACTCCTCCCCCCCCCCAGATCCCACTAGTAACATTAAGAGGGGAAGTGACCCAGCTCAGATTAAATGTGAGGAAGTACCGGGAGTCCACGGGAGTGGTAATGGTGGGAGATTTAGTAAAGGAAAGTAGGCCTATGAACTTTGGAGTGCTCACAGCGGAGCCAGGTATACATGTAGGACAACATGTAACGTATGCCTCGCTCATCACTGTGCTAAAGCACAAATGGCTGGGAATGGAAGGGGCGCTTGCAGGAGGCGATATTTCGGAAGGTGGGCATGCAGTGTCAAGAATATATAAGCTACTATTGGCCCAAAAGAGGGACATGCAGGAGCAGACTAGGCTTAGCTGGGAGGCAGACCTGCAAGAGAAATTGACAGATGCGGAATGGAGCATAACATTGACTTATCACAAGAAAGTGTCCAGGAACGCGAGACTCCAGCTAATACAATTGTACATGATACAAGGGCATACCTAACCCCGGGTAAAATAGCCAAATTAGGAATGCCTCTGAACAGTCTTGCCCTAAATGTGGAGTAACTAATGCTGGCCTAGTACATATGCTCTGGGCATGTGGGAAGATACGGCCATATTGTAATTATATACCTGCCTTGGCTATGGCCAGTGCTATAACTCCGGATACAGGATCTCCCAAGCGCTGCATGCTAAGTGTTTTTGCACACCCGAAGCGGGCAAGAAATGTGAAGAACAAGCTAAAAGACTTGGTATACATCCTAGCGAAGCGCCGGAGTGCAATGAGCTGGAAAACACCCAAAGGTCCATACATATGCAGACACACTGTCCTAAAGTGGCCTAAATCTGGAAATCAACTGGACTGGATCATAGCAAACAGGGTGGAATTGTCGGTGACAGACACCCTACCCTGCATCTGGACAGATCACCACAAAGTCGAAGCTAGTCTCTCTTCAAAAAAACAGGAATACAAAATTTAACACCACACCTAAGACAATCCAAGGCAGAAATCTAAAAGAAATTTAAAAAAAATATATATCACATCAGCCATTCTATCGCAGGGGATCACTCACATTATGAATAGCACGACTGATGAAGACCCATGTGATTTAATCGTATCCACCTATAGTAACCATTTTCAAGAGATATTAGACCAACATGGTCCCTTAAAAAACAAGTAAATTCGCCCCAATCCCACCCATCAAGCATGGTTTACGGCAGAAACTGCTAAACTCAGAAAAGCCAAAAGAAAACTTGAAAGAAAATGGCATAAAGACCCCTCTGAGACGAACAAAGAAAATTGGAAAAATGCTGATTGCATTTACAGAACCAAATTAACTGAACTAAAAAAAAAACTACTATAACGACCAGATATCCTCTGCCACAAACTCTACTGGGAAATTATTCCAAATCTTAAAATATATCGAGAAACCACCTACACTTTCTCCCCTGTTCCAGCCCGCCTCTGAAGACTGAACATGTGCAAACAGCCTTTCACAACAAGATCAAAAAAGCCAGAGAAACAATACATTGTTAAGTTAAAGATCCACCACACTACCCCGCCGCCCAACATTAGAGGATCCCGTCGAACTTAAAGAGCCCAAGTTCCAGTTCTCCTCAATCTCACTGAAAGGCATGATGAACATCCTATCTTCCATAAACTGCACCTCACGCCCAGAGAACATTCTACCCCCAAAAGTAATAGAAAATGCAGGAATGTTCGCCCATTCTTTTCTGTCGTTTGATAAACACCTCCTTTAGGGATTGCAAAGTCCCGGTGGAAATAAAGACCGTCACAGTTACCCTCCTGGTAAAAAAACCAGGTCTGGATCAACAGGACCCATCCAATATCAGACCAATCACAAATTGTAATTTTCTTTTCAAAATACTTGATAAAATAGCTACAAGCCAACTTCAGGACTATGTCGACAAAAACAACCTTCTTCATTCACAACAATCCGGGTTCAGAAGTGCACCCAGTACGGAATCTGCCTTACTGGACTTGCCAAATTGGACAAAGGAAAGACAGGCCTCCTGATACTTCTGGACCTCTCGGCAGCCTTTGACTTGTTACACTATCAGAAGCTCCGAGAGGCCCTGAATACAGCAGGAAACTGTTCCAAAGAAGTTATCGATTGGGTCACTTCTTTCCTTGAAGACAGAAGCTGAAAAAAGATCACGTGGGGAGGCCACTCTTCTACATCAAGGTCTGTGGATTATGGCGTTACACAAGGGGCCAGCTTCTCGCCGCTACTTTTTAACCTCCATCTCCGTTGTCTCTGCTCCCCACTGACAAAACTGGGGGTCTATTTTACGAACTTTGCAGATGACACACAACTAGTCATGGAATTGTGCGGAAATCACACCCTTGACAACGACAGACTCTCAGCCATCTACAACTCAATCAAAATATGGATGAAGTCAAACTGGATGTGCCTGAATGGCTCAAAGACAGAGCTCTTGACATTCGGCTCGAATGAAGTCATAAGCAAACTAGGCCCTGCATACTACTCCTTCCTGAAAAGACTCTTCCATCAAAGTATCATTCAAGGTTAAGACACTTGGAATCTACCTACAATTCTTGCTTGGAGCAGAAGCCTAAATACCCTACCTCAAGCGTAACTGCCAATATCATCAAAGGCTCTTGTGCTGCATTAGACCTCTGCTGAATAAACGGAATAGTGCCACGATAGCTCGGGTTACTATTCTTTGATGTCTCGACAATGGAAAAAACTGCTCCTGGAAGACAGCAGTAAATGCATTTCACAATGCCAAACAATACAAAACAATGCTGTTAGATCCATTACAGGCAAATCCAGAAGAGAACATATTACGAGTGATAGAAAGGATCTCCATTGCATAGCAATGGAGGAACGCATGTTCAAATCCCTGAAACTGGTCCACCGTTGCTTATATGGAATGGCCCCTGCTTAAAACAGGAATTCAAACTATGAACGTAGCCAGGGCCTAAGATCAGAAAACCAGGGACTGCTGGAAGTTGGTCCGCCTAAAAAAAGCTATGGGCCTAGGCAGAGCTTTCTCCTCCAAAGCCATTTCAAGATGGAATGAGCTACCTCACCATCTCAGACTCGAAAGCAACTTCCTGAACTTCAGGAAACAGCTTAAAACTGCTCTTCAAATAGCTCTTGAGCTTGTGACTCTTCTCCTCTCTTCAAGGAACACATGTGTCCTTCATTTTTGTTGTCCTGTGTTCCAACCAGTCCACGTGTTCTTGTCACGCCCTGATGCTTGCGAGCTTCGGTGCATTATAAATATATAAATAAAATAATAATGTACTTGCAAATATACTTGGAAGTCTTTATGTTCTGCTGTGTTTAAAAAATAGTTTAAAAAAAACTCATGTTGAATCAGTTGGTGTTACTGTTCATGGATCGAAACTGCAAACATTTCAATAAAGATTTGATTTGAAAAAAATATAAACTCCAAGTGCATGGTGTATCTACCTACCATGTGCATCTCAAATTCCCTGGTATATACTTCCCTGCCAGGTATTTTGTAACATGGTTAAAAACTTTCTTCTACAACCTTGGGTGGTATACTTTAATGTGTTCTTCAGATCCCCTGGTGTACTCCCCTGCCAGGTATCTTCCCACAGTTTTAAAAGTATTATACAATTTCAAAATGCCTGGTATATTAGGTTGCCAGGGCTGCTTTTATGGACTTCCTATACCCGCTGGTGTACTTCTCTGCTAGGTATCTTGCAACAATGTTAGAGACTTTACGCAACTATGGTGGACTGCCTGGAATGCTCCCCTGCCAGGAATCCTTCTCTGGGGTCCTGCAGATCCCCCAGTATATTTCCCAGTCAAGTATCCTTCCCAAATATCAACTGCCTGGTGTATTCCTTTTACCAGGACATCGTATTGGTTTCACTGTCCTTTTCACTATGTCATAGCCGTATCCGCTTTGTGTTTCAATATGTTAACCTAGGGTCAAACTTGATCAAGCTTTCCCCAACATTGACATCTCATACATAAGAATTTGCTCAAGTTTTGTTGCTGCATTTTATCTTGCTGGTATTCAAATATTCGTTGTTTTGGGCATTGGGTTTTGTCTGCATTTAAACCGCCTTTGAGCGTTGTCCATAATAGCAGTCTTACATAATTAATTCCCTTGCACGCCCCAGGGTCCAAAATGACTGGACAGACTCACCATAATTTGCAGCGTCTCACTTATGGCGTGCCTCAGAAGTGAAGCTTCCGCAGTGGGACAGCTTCTTATGCAACAGACTTTTCTCCAGTGTTACCTCCAGCACTGTGTTCACCAGCCGGCTTAACTACGTGGCTTGGACTGGAGAAGGCTGCTTCCTGGCATGGCCGTACCTCCAGGAGCTCTGCTGCAGCCCCCAGTCCTTCAGGTGTGCCTACCGTCTCTCCTTCCTTCATGCCACACAATTGTGTGTAATTCGTGTTGGCACGCCACTGCATGTATTCCTTTCTCTCCCACTCCCTTCCTCCCTTTCACACTACCCCTCCTCCCCGACACAGTTCTCTCCCATTGTGCTGAGTGGAGTGCGGGTACTATTTTTAAATGTCCCGTGCACTTTAGGTTCAGCCAAACAACTAGTCTACACATTAAGTTTCAGGTTTCTCTTCGTCTCCTTCCTCCTTCTCCTTCATCTCAGTACTTGAGTCATTATGGGATCTGAAGTCCATAGATGTTATTGGATTGCTGAAATTATGTTCAAAGGTTTTATAGAGATAAACATCTCAAACAGGAGAAGTTATATGTGTGTTCTGCATGTTTGAGGTATGAATGACATTTTGTCTAGAGTGATATAAAGGAAGGGGTTTCTGGTTTTTACAATAAGGGGGATTTGTGGGAAGACAACACGTCATCAAGAATGTGGGTATTATATCTTCAGGAGGACTGGGGGAATACAGAGCCTCGTCTGATGAGTCATCACCTCCACCCCCCCAGCCCCGATAGCTGCGTTCTCCCATGTGATCCTCCCCCAGGGTCAGGATCAGATAGCGACTGTCGTCCCCTGGGCACATTGGGGGAGGTGACTGCTGGGGAATCCCGTGATGACTCCATCGGAGTCATCACACCAGTCCACAGGAATAGAAGCCTTAATGAGTCCAACCCAAAGTTGAATGGGGCTTGTGTCCAAAGGTTCACAAAGTACCTTTATAAGATGAGACAAAGTTCCTGTGGGTGTGAAGGTTGTTCCATAAGTCTTTCAAATGGATTTACAGTTAAGTGAAGTACTTTTCCTAACTTCAAGAGCAGCTTTTCAACAAACGTTTAAAAAGCAATGGAATGGAAATTAAAGTTCTTCACAAATTTTATAATGGGGGAGATAGGGGCACCAGTAAGTATTGAGATTACTCACCGCCCTTACACCGATTTTCAAGGACTTGACATGTCGAATGGGCAGGGAAGTACCTCAAGGGTGCAGGGGGAGAACAGGGTCGCTGGAGGTAGGTTTTCTGCCGTTGGATCCAGTAGAAGATGGCAGGAGCTGCAGGTGCAAGGAAGTTGCCGGTCAGGTCCAGGAGTTGAGTGCAACCCTTTCCAGTGATGAAATGCAGCACGCACATATGCAGGACTCTTCAGGGTACTCTACTAGATGCGAGAAGGCCGGTGCCAGTCACAGTCACCGCACATTGTCATTGTCATTTTGCATTTATATAGCGCCTTATATACCATTGGTATCGTTTGAAGGCACTGGTAGGTTGAACGGCCTTGAGAACCGAGGTTCAGGTCAGTAGAGAGTCAGAAAGATGCGTGTGTGCACCGGGTATGTGTGCAGCTTGTGCGGTATCCATGAAATAGCTGCTTTCTAGCGGTAGGTGTGATGGTTGAGAGATCAGGAGTATGTGTTCGTTCTGGCAGGATTTTTCCAGACCGGAAGTGGCTGCGTTAGGCCTGAGGAGAACACCTGGCAGGGGGTGTGTAACCAGCAGTGATTACTTAGAATGATGTGGAGTGAGCAGCGGATGTTGGTATGAGAACAGTTATACCGAATGGTGTCATAGTATCTCTGTGTTCTAGTTGAGTGGTGATGTAAGGAGAGAGTAAGCGTGGTGGTGAGATATGATGCACACCAGTCTGCCACACGCATGCGCTCCTGTTTGCCCCATGCTAAACACATTCGGCTGCTCTACGTATTCATCCATTCTACTCACTCATCAGTGTTGGATGCAAGCTGTGATTGTTTGTTCTACGTACTCGTCCGCTCTACGCTAAACGTCCGTTCACTCTGGGCACTCGTTCGCTCAGGCATTCATTTGCTTTATGCCATCACATGTACTAAGCATTCACCTGTTTTACGCACTCACCCCCTCTACGCACTCACTGCCCCTCTACGCACTCACCCCCTTCTCTGCGCTCAGGCATTCATTTGCTTTATGCCATCACATGTACTAAGCATTCACCTGTTTTACGCACTCACCCCCTCTACGCACTCACCCCCTTCTCTGCGCTCAGGCATTCATTTGCTTTATGCCATCACATGTACTAAGCATTCACCCGTTTTACGCACCCCCTCCCTCCCTCCCTCCCTCTACGCACTCATCTGCTCCCGGCTCATTCTCTCTGCATGCTCTGTGCACTCATCCGCTGGGTCTGTACATTCATCTGCTTCAGCGATCTACACACTCTCCGTACTTCCATATTCATCCGTTATCCATACTGATGTGCTCTACATACTCATCTGCTCCACATTTTCATCTGTTTTACACACTTCTCATTTACGCTCACCCGTTCTGGACATTCATCTGTTCACGCACTCCTGCGTTTTACTCGCTTCTCTGTATTTACGTACTCATCCGCGCTACACGCTAGTCCGTTCTACACACCCAGCCGCTCTACACACTCATCCACTCAACATGTTCATCCATTCCATACACTCATCCAATCTACATATTCATTCGATTTCCACATTTATTCGAACTATATAGTTATCTGTTCATCCACGGTATTCATTTCATTCACTCCGCATGCATTCTGTCGATTTCAGGAGTTTAAATCTCTTTACTGTTTCCGTATGATTTACTCTTAATAACCAATTCACTGCTTTGATCTACTTTATTCGTTTAATTCAGTTTGTCCTTCTAGTTTATATTAGGGGCTGTTAGCTGTCAGTTTCTCGCATCTGGTGGTTTGATGGATTGGTGTCATTGAGTTGGTCTGTTTGGGTTAGTTTGGTAAGGGTTGGTTTTAGGGGAAGAGCCAGGTTTTCAGCAGTTTGCGGAAAGACATTCAATCCTCATTAAATGCCCACATGGGCAACAGCAGGCATCTCACCAGTGGCGAACAAAGGAAGCCTTTCAGAACAGGACCCGTCGAATGCTGGGACGCTGAAACCTGGCTGGAAGGCGACTTGTAGGACTAGCTGCAGACCCCTGATGTTCCAGGCAGAAACGCAGAACAGCAACGCTTCTGGCATGGTAGCCCATAACAGAGCTAATCAGTCCACCAGGTGGTCCAGTGACACTTCCAAAGGCTCTAGGATCGCATAGACGTTGAGACTGGTTGGTCCCACCAGTCTTAAGGGGCGAAGCACCAGCGAGGGTCTTGTGACGAATCGGGGGAAGGGGGGGGGGGGGGGGGTTCAGCCACTTCTCCCTAAGGAGAAGACTTTCCTTGTGAGGCTAGAGAGGTGTGTCCGCTACGCACCACGCTCCCTAGGGGTATAGACAAGCAGGACATCACCGGGAGACATTCCTCCCTGGGGACAAGGACTCCAGTTCCGAGGAGAAACTCCCTTCCCACCTCAATCAACAACCCACCAATGTTAAGCTTGTTGGGGAAAAAAAACCAAGAAGAATCCTTGTATATCGGTTATTGTGATTTTATGTCTTAACTCAAGTACCTATAACCAAACTCACAAAACTGAGGTCTAGCCACAAAAACTATTAAAAGTAAAGGACCAATGTCGAACTGTAGTCAAAACAAAAACGTTCCTCAAAAATGTTCAAGTAAACACTAATCATTCCTATGCAATCAATTGGAAAAGCATTTTTGTACCTTTAAATTGCATTTACTGCAGCCATAAACTATCAATGGTCTTCTGAAGAAAATAATTCAATGCACTGGTTTTCATTTTGATGGGCCATGGGATGATTTAATCGTCCTGTGGCTCATTTGTTTCAAAGGTTTAGCCTAAGCACGAGTGTGTGAGATATGTTTGTGAATATTAGGTTGGAACGATTTGGTGGAGTGTGCGACCTTTTTGATATATAAGAAGTATGCATTTGCACTTTAACACGATGCGGTTATGCATTTTTTTCATGTGTTCTGTTAAATATTGGTTTTGCATATATTTTTGTGGCTTGCATTTATATCTGATTTTCAAATTCTATCAATTAAATCAATTCATTATGTACACAAAAGCTTTTCCAATAAAATGACGATTCCATACGAATGATTAGTGTTTACTTGAAGTGGGTTGAGGACTGTTTTTTGTTTGGAAGCCAAGTACCTGCCAGGTACCGAGACAAAGACGACCAGTGGAATCATAATGAATATGGCTAGGACAGAGAAGGACTTCCACAAGATGTTGGGGAAGCCCCAGAGCAGCGTCATAAGAGCAGGAGGGGAGAGAGAGAGAGAGAGAGACGCGTTAGTTTCAAACCAGCAGTGTGAGGGACGCTGGTAAACAAGGGAGAATGCTGTTTCCCAAAAAGGAGAGAAACTGCAGGGGCTAAAGAGAGTCGGTCAAGCTGAAGATAGTCCCAGGAGGGACAAGCAAGAAAGAAGTGGTGACGAGAAGGGGAGAGAGAGAGGAAACCCTCTCTGAGCCAATACCGCTGATTGAGAAACACGCCGAAGCGTGTCAGGAGAAGAAAAGAAACCGAGAGCCAGAGTCGGCCTGAAAGCAGCAAACTCGCCAAAGAAGGAAGACGCTGACCCAGTGACGCAGCCCAATTACAAAGAAGGTAACAGAGAGAGCGGCAGACCAGGGGAGAAAGGCAATTCAATGTGGCAGAGTCATGTGTATGCAGGAGAAAGAAATGTTAATAAAAATTAGGATATTCATCCTCGTCCAAGTGAGAGGGATACAGTTAACAAGGGGCATATAAAGATTCGCACAACTAACCACAGCAAATATAATGATTAGTATACTCTTACTGATCCCAGTGAGAAAGCAAGTAGCCAAGACTGAGAATCATTACTGGGCTCATCATTATGGTCCCTGTAAGAAATTATAAGTTACTCACCATAGTGACTAACGTACTCCTAATCCATAGTCCCCTTTCCTCCATAGGAGACAAACTTTTTCACCAGAAAAAATCTTCATCCCCCAACTCCGGCCACCGGCGCCACTCCTCAGTCTCCATTGAGGCATCGACAATATTACCATTGCCTAATGACACCAGTTTTATTAGGGAGAAGATGGTGGGACGTACGGAGGAAAGGGGACTATGGACTAGAGGACGTTAGTCACTAAAGTGAGTAACTCACAATTACTCCTACGTCCCGTCCCTTTTCCTCCATACTGCATGGGAGATTACAACTGAATGTAGCCCGATGGTGGAGAGGTGACCCTCCTTAAGATAAGTTCCTTAATACTGCCTGTACGGAAGCTGCGTCGGACATAGAGCCGGCCTCCAAACAGTAGTGCTTGCAAAAGGCCGAATGAGTGGCCCACGGGGCCGCCCTGCTGATGACCTGCCACGGAACGTGCCTCTGGAACACGACTGCGGTGGCCTTGGCTCGGATAGCGTGGGCATGCATGTTTGCAGGAAGTGGTTTGGGCTGCCCCTCATAGGCCTCCTTGATGGCCCAAATCATCCACCTTGCTATGGAGACCTTAGAAGCCTGATATCCCGGCATTGACCCACCTCCCCCAGATGGTGACAGAGAGCCTCCGAATTGAAGAAACTCTTGGTCCTATCCAGATAGAATTTCTAGACAGTGCAAGACCCTCTGGGCACCGTCCTTCGGGTCCCCAAAGAAAGTAGGTAACACCATTTCCTCATTTAGGTGGAACGTAGAGACTACTTCAGGTAACACAGGATGTGTTCTCAGGACCACCTGGTCTATGAAAGATGGGGAGCAGGTGCAAGTGGATCTAGGTCACCTGGCCTAAGCCCCTCCCACCTGGTACCTTCCTGCCTGCTGCTCTTTTTCACCACTTAGCAAGCCACGCCCACCTGGTGCCTTCCTTCACCATCACAGTCTTGTGGCCAATGCTGGATTTGACCTTTATGGACTTCATTCATTCACAGTACGTCACTCTTTCTCAACTCTCATGCTGGACTTCCTTTGTATCTTGTACTCATGGTGGCCCTGAATCATGCTGTTCCCATCTTCATCTTGTATCCTGGCTTGCAACATAATGTGTTACTAATGACTTCTGCAATTGTATTCGCTCTCCACTCTAGCTTCTCCACTCTTTTTGACTGCTTACTCAGTTTTCTCTCCTCCTTTCCCTTCTCCCTTTTCCCATCTGCTCCCCTTACTTTCTTCTATGCACTTACTCTATCAGAATTGTCCCTGGACCTAATATGATAGCAACCTCGTCTGTTTCTTCCACCCTCCCATTACTGTTTTTTCCTCCCCACCACGCCTCTAGCACTATCTGAAATGTCGTCAGGCCTAGTATGATAGTCGCTTGTTTTGTTCCTCCCCTCCCTTTCTGCACCCCTCTCCCTCACCTTTTGTTTTTCTACGGCTCTACCAGAAATGACGTCAGGCCTAGTACGGTAGTCGTCTGTCTGTTTCCATTTCCTTCCCACTCTGCCCCTCCCTTCCATATCTATGTCTTAGCTCTTGCCCTATCTGAAATGTCGTCAGGCCGAGTACGATAGTTAATTTCACATCCTTACTGTTCATGGCCTGTAAGAATGTGGTTGTATTTTCCCTTGTTCCCTCCCTTGCCTTGAAGCGCTTTGAAACACATTATGTATAGGCGCTATATGAATAAACTATAATATCAAAGGTAGTGTAAGGTTCTGAAGCCACCAGTGCTTCCATTTCACTAACCCTGCGCGCAGACAAAAGACCCACCAAGAGGGTTGTCTTAATGGTGAGTAGTCTGATTTCCGCAGACGCCATTGGCTCAAAAGGTTGGTGCGCCAGGGCGCCCAACACTACATTGAAGTCCCAAACCAGGTGGGTTTTCTTGATAGGCTGGTAGAGCCTGGTGAGGCCTGCCAGATGTCTTAACCACCGGGCTGGAGGATGAGGAAACTCCCTCCTCCGAGTTCTGGTAGGCCCCGATGGCCGCCAGATAGGTACGGCATTTGTCTATTTGCACCCTTAAGTGTGCGAGGATTGCAGAGGACATCACATCGTCCAACGTGCAAGTGATCGGATCAACTCCCTTTGACTCCGCCCAGAGGCAAAACCTAGTCCATTTGCTCTTGTACTGCCTCCTAGTAGTATCGCTCCTAGCGCCCTGTATGTCTAGGTTAGCCTGTGACAGCCGCAGATGCTTTAGTGTGACCTGCTCAGGAACCACACTGCGAGGGCTAACTTCTGCAGGGTGGGGTTGATGACCTTGCCTCCCTGTTGTGATAGAAGATGAGCTGGGTCCAGTGGAAGGTGAATCGGAGGCTGGACCGAGAGGCTGAGCAGCTCCAAGAACCATGGTCTCGCAGGCCACCAAGAAGCCATCAGAATGATGCCGTGGTGACGTGACTCCTTTATCTTGCAGATCATCCTGTGCACCAGGGGAGTGGGAGGAAATGCATATGCTTTCATGCTGTTCTACATGTTCTAGAAGGCGCTGCCCACGGAGCCGGGGTCCTGTCCTAACCAGGATGCAAACGGAGGGCATTTCTTGTTGCACCAGGTGGCGAAAAGATTCACCTGGGGCTGCCCCCATCTGTTGAAGATCCCCTGAAGGACCTGGTCGTTCAATTGCCATTCGTAATTGTCCGTACCCAATCTGAGGAGTCTGTTCACCTCCAGGTTGGACTCCCCCGGGCAGTGGATTGCGCTTAAGTGAACGTTGTTCTCTAGAGCCCACTCCCAAATGCTGACTGCCAGGCTGCATAGGAGAGGAGACCTGGTGCCACCCAGCTTGCTGATGTAATTCATGCTGGTAGAATTGTCCATTTGAATGAGGATTGTCTTGCCACTGATAAGCGGCAGAAAGGCTTTGAGTGCGAGCCAGATCGCCTTCAACTCTAGCCAATTGATATGGGCCTTCTGCTCCTGAAGGGACCAAACTCCATGCATGCTGTGGTTGTCCAGGGTAGCCCCCCAAGCCTTCCAACGAGGAATCTGAGGTGCTGGTGAGTTGAGGTGCTGACTGGCGGAAGGGCCTGCCTATCCGTAAATTGTGGTCCGTGCTCCACCAGACCAGGTCTCGGTGGAGAAAATGAGGAATGCTGACAAGCTCCGCTTGGGAACCCCGCTCCTGACTCTGTGAGGCTGCGAAGTGCAGCTGTAATCTTCTCATTTTCAGCCTTGTGTACGGCACTGCCAGTAAAAATGCCGCCATGATAGCCAAGAGGTGCTGGTACTACCAGGCTGAGATCTCCACTCTGCTGAGAAAATGCCCTGTGGCCCTCGCGAATGGCTGTGATCTTGTCCTCTGAAGGGAAAACTCTCTCAAAGCTCATGTCCTAGATGAGGCCGAGGAAATTAAGACTCTGGGTAGGTTGCAGTGGAGACTTCTTGAGATTAATGGAAAATCCCAATTCGTGGAGTGTATTCATGAGGGAGGATGAAGTGTGATGGACCACTTCCGGGGATCTCGCCCTGACAAGCCAGTCGTCCAGGTACGGATAGACATGGTGACCTTAGGCCCTGAGAAGGGCTGCCACCACATTCATAAGTCTGATAAAGACCCTGGGGGCTGAGTTGAGGCCAAAGGGTAGAACATTGTATTGGAAATGGAAGCCCATGATCCTGAACCTCAGTAAGGACCGATGAGGTTGCTAAATCAGGACGTGCAAGTATGAGTCTTTCAGATCCAGGGAGCACATCCAGTCTCCCCCGCAGTCTCCCCAATCAGTGCTGGGGTAACCATCTTTAACTTCTGAAGAGGGAGGGACAGGTTCAAGGTGGAAAGGTCCAACACAACTCTCAGGCCAGCCTGGTTCTTCTTGTGTATGGCTGGGAAGCTGGGACTTCTTCCACTGTCTGGCTGTCTATGAGCGATCGAATCTCCGCCAGCAGAGTTGTTGCCCCAATCTGCGGGAGTGGAGGGAGGAGAGGGACACCACTGAGAATAACCATGGGACTGCGAACAACAGGGACCCCCCTCGTCCGAGACACGTGGATCCGAAGGGGCGTGTCATGCATTTTTTCCCTCGGAGGCTGAGGAGGGGGATCTGAAAGAAGCCCTTGCTCCCAGCCTTGTGTTGCTTGCGGCGGTGCTGGCTTTGAGATCTGTCCGGCTGTCTTTACCTACGTTCTTGGAAGCCCCAGAACCTGCTGAAGGCCTGCCCCTTGTCGGAAACGCAGATGCGTCTGGTTGTACATCTTGGGCATGGCCTTTGTGAGGATAGATGAGGATTTAGCAGTCTGGGAACTGTTCTTCTTATCAAGTTCCTCATCGGTGGTGGAATGAAAAAAATTGGCACCCTCGAATGGAAGGTCCAAAATGCGTTCATGGACGTCCGGGTTGAACTTCTTAGCCTGTAGCCAGGTCGTCCTCATGTCCGTGGCAATGCAGATGGCACGGCCTGAGGTGTCTATATGCACCACGATGGACTCCATGATGTTCTGGGCCACCATTTCTGCTTCTGCCAGCCTTGCCTTGAAAAGTGCCTGACTGTGCACCGGAAGTTCAGGAAGCAAGTTGGATATTTCTCGCCAAAGCCTCTGATTGGCATCTGCATTAGACTGACAAAGGTGTAGAGAGGCGTTGGAATAGACCTTTCCACAGGCCTCAAAGATCATCTCCCTGCCTAAAAGAGCCAAAGATGAGGTGGCCGAGGATGACAGGCTTGGAGTAGAGTGAGGCCGCAGCAATCACCAACGAGTGTGGTTGAGGGTGCGCCGACAGCAAGAGTGGATTCCCCTCCATTGCGGCGCCAATTGGTAGGCTGGGCCGGCTGGGCTTTAAGCCATCCCTTTTTGGCCAAGGCGACAACGTCTTTCTGCATCGGGATCCCCATTCTAGCCGCGGGGCGTAGAGTGAGGACCATGGCCAGGACCCCCGCCTCCGGTTGTTCAACCTCGGGCTGCGGAAGCCCCAAGTATTCAGCCAAACCTGAGACATGTTAATGAAAAGCATTGGCTGAAGATGGCGTGTCAGGATGGTCCTTCTCATCCGGGTTCACTAGGGTGTCCGGCTGGTCCGATCAGGTGGAGGAGCCTTGGGCACCGAAGGCTGAAGTGTGGCGCCCGTAGCCGGAGGCTGCTGAGGAGGAGGCTTGTGTGGAATCACCTGAACTATAGGAGGCAGGGAAGCCGGAATCGAAGGACCCTGGCATGGGAAGCTGGGGCTGCGCGGGGGCCTGAGGTGCTGGAGCCATAGAAGGAACGACCATAGGCGCAGGAGGCAGAACTGAAGGCAGCATTTCCCTGATCGCATCCTAAAGGATGGCACTCATCTGAGGGGACCTCATAAGCGTGAGGAACTTCTAAAAAAAACGCTCCTAACAGGCTGGTGGGGTGGCAGGTGGTATTGACGGGGTAGCGTGCAGCTGCTGCAGTCTGTACGCACTCATCCTTGCAGATGCACTCGCAACCAACAAGGCAAAGCTGTGGGCCACGTATGTGGCGAACACAGTTCCCAACGGGGGGAGAAGGGGGGTTTTGGATGAGTGGCCATTTTTGTCAGGCTGCCTGCCACATGCCTGTGTTGTGGTGCATGCCACGCTGGGCCTGGCCTCCTCCAGAACTCTTGGCTTTGGAGTTTGAGACCTACCCTGTCCCTCAGGACGAGGCCTGGTAGACGTGGAGCCCTCGGCTCCAACTCCGGAAGGGCTGCGTACAGGCACCCCCTGGGACATTTGTCCGGTAGTAGGGCATAGCCCCTCACGTTGAGACCCGGTAAAAGAAACTTGCGCTCCCTCAGCACCGTCTCCAGAAGGATCTAGCGACCCCTCAGACTAGAGGCTGGTAGCAGACTCAGCCTCTGTACCTGTGCTGGTGCGAGAACCTGAATGTTTCCTCCCACTCTGGCGTTTCCTTGGGAAGGATTCGCCCTTGGGGGTGCGATGGAAAAAGAGGCCCTACCTTGTGCCTTGACTTGTGTCTGACTAAATTCTTCAAGTCCTCTGGAAGAGACTTCTCAAAGAGCTCCCTCCACTGAGCTAATCTGTTCTTCAGAGCACGGGGTGTAAGCGCGTCACACACGGTACAACCCTCCAAGCCTTGTTCATGCCAAGGCAGTGTTAATATAAAACTAATTTTTCCTGACTGCCTCAGCAAGACTAAAAACTTCACAGTACATTTCCACTTTGCTCTGAAAACCGATGGCACTGCTAGCCTGTGTTTCCCAGTCAGCGCTGCAGCTGCAACCTAAGTTTGTCTTGAGCAAACATAAGCCATAGATTCAGGAATGTTCGCCCTTTGTTTGCCTTTCCTGCAATGCATACAAAACAGCCTCTGGCCAGCCTCTTTTGCATTCCTTCCCACAATATGCGGGCTTCAGGCCCCTTCCTGCAACATGTGCGAAAACATTGTGAGACCTTTTTGCTATTTCTTACAATATATGTATAAACAGTTCCTGTCCGACAACTGCGTTCCTCCCTGCTATGTATATAAAAGCTGACTCTTTTACATGTACTCCTTCCTGGAATGCATGTGAAAAGAATCTTTGTCCGGCATCTGTGCGCCATCCGGCAAAATGTATATGCTGCCTTTGTTCGCCATCTGTGCGCTTCTTTGGAATGTATGCGTAACAACCTTTGTTTGAAATCCGTGCATTTTCCTGCAATATATTTAACGATAAGCCCTGCCCCGGTCTTTGTACCCCTTCCTGAGAAAACAGCCAAAGTATTTCTGGCAGGAAATTGCAATTAAGTACGCGAATCCTGTTTTTGACAGCCATAGGGCTCTATGTTAACTTTTGCTATAAAAGGCCCTGAATTTGTAACCTCAGCAGCTCACTCGGACACTGCTCTCCTAGTGATTTGGTGGAGTCAGCCCTTTCGCAAAAGCCCTTGTCTTGACTTAATAAATGATTGTTGAACTCACTTACTGGTGTGTTTATTGAAGGAGACATCGCCATTGTAATTTTGCATTGGCAAAATGGCGACTCTGGTAGTACTCTGCAGTGGTAGCCCATCGTTTTGAAGCATGCACCCCACTGAACCCGGTCTTATGAAGCCGACAACAGTGTCACACATCTATCACACCTTTTGATGCACAAACAGCACAGTCCTCGTTGATAGACAGGACCGGGGGATAGGAGGCTGTCCTGCCAGAGGCCTCTTCAGAGGACAGATCTCCAATGGTGTGGTGAGTTGATTGTATCTGCAGATATTGTATTGGTGGATTTTAAGCCACATTGGTCATCAGTTTTATGGTACGTACTGTTTGATCTTGGTAAAGATATATTATTGAAAATGGGCAATTTGTGTGATAGAAATAGTAATGATAAACCTATGTGTGCGCCTGCTGAGGGCACCCCGTGTTATCAGATGTTAACTAGTCATGGACTAGGAGCAATACAATTTTGTAAGAATTGGGAAGAATATACAAAGAATATGTGCAGTATGAATGGCCACAGGCAGGAACGTTTGATTTGAAAACCATTGAACATTTAGAATTGGTATTGTTAAGGAAAAAGGTCTGCCTCGCTCAGCACGATGGCGTTAGCCAATGGCGAATAGAAGCCATCAAACATAAAATGAACGAAAAAGGATGGGAAGAAACAAAAATGCTCCATAGAACAAAAGGCATGCGAGTTAGACAATCAGGAATTCAAAAAGAAAATAGACATGGAAGACAAAACGGCTCTCATAAAATGTAGTAAAGGGATGTACCCTCTCCTGCCAGGACAGAAAAGGAACACACAGGGTTTATAACAGCAATGATCAAGCGAATGAGAAAACAAATGAGACTTCTACGACTAGTAACCCCGGCCACAGCCCCGCCACCTTATGAGGGTGCAGAAATAAAAGGAACAATGGATGAGGCCAGTCCAGAAGAAAGGGAAATACGAGCAAGTAGGAACGAGACCTTCTCCACAATGAAAATTCAGGAATTACAACAAATAGCACAACATATCTTTCATAAAAAGAGAGATGATCCACAGTTATTGGCGGAGCTCAAAGAATGCACAAAAGGGGAATTTAGGCGACTGATGGGATTTCATGGGTGAATATTTAATGAATGGTTGATAAGGATCCCATATAAATGGCCCCGTCCATTAGTAGACTTCTATGAGCGGCTCAGTACCAAGACTAATCGACTGCATTTATGGGATCAATATACGTAGAATCACATCGGGGTAGAGAGATTGAGAAACAAACATGAAGAATAGGAGGGGGAACCAACGGAACAACAGAGAAGAGAGGAACTGTTGGACAGGGAAAAAGGGGAACAATTTGTAAAACATGTGATGAACAAGGAAAATAAAGAGACAGCGGGAGAGTCAATGGAAATATACAAGAGCCAGGACGGCGCTGTACAGGTCAGACGGTTGACGAGTTTAATAAACCTGGTAGAGCAAAAATTGTGATAAGACAAGTGACAAGGAAGTCTGTAAAACGGCGTGAGACTGTGAAAGGGAAATGAAGACGATAGGTCAAGATTGGGAAATATGTAAATTATTCCGGAATTTATTGGAGTCTATGATTCAAAAAAACTAATGCTATGCCCCTTTGGGAATGTGCCCCGGTAATGATAAATGATACAATGGTAATCCAGTGGCCACCATAACCTATGTATATGTCCCTCTGACCCGATCAGAATTAATAAGTATTGCCAAAAGCACCCCTCATCCCAGAACAAACGCTGCAGGATTTTATAAAGAATTAAAATCATTGTTTAAAGGAGGGACCTTAACGTTTGAAGATGTGAAAATCGTTATGTCAATGGTAACTCCTAGTGAAATTTAGGACCCTTTTAGGGCCAAAAATCACGATGATCACACTCTAGATTGGAATGCATTACAGGCAGCCAGCAAGGCCCACCTCCTCATCTCCGCAGATATACAAAATTTAGGTATGCACATTTTGGCAGCCCCAACCAGGATATTACCGGAGACAGATGTCAATGATGAAAAATTAGACTGTCATGAAGGGGCGCAGTGAGGGTGTAGGGGAATATTTTTTGAGATTTGAAGGTGCCTTTCAAGCACAGTGGGCAAACAATCAGCAACACTACAGGTCAGAGATATTTTGCGATGGGGCTTGTAAAGGGGTTGAACAAGGGAATCAAGGGTACGCTAAAGTTGGGTGAGAGTACATGGCAAGCTTGTACTCCCCATCAGATTTTGGAAATGGCAAAATGCAGAAGAAGTAGAGAGAAAGAAACACTGAAAAAGCCCTTAAAACTACTACTAAAGTATTGGTGCAAGGGCAGGCAACTAGGCCCAGGGAAACAAGAACCCAAAAACGAGTCTGCCAGTCAAATACACAACATTTTGTAGACAGAACATTGGAAGAATAACTGTCCCATGCTGATGGCATGGAATGGACAGCAGGCGGGAGGAAGAGGTAGGAGGCAAAGGGGGACCGGTGCAGGGCCACCCCAAGAAAAAGGGAAATTCAAGGACCCAGAGGGAAATGGGTTTTCGGCAGGCTCCCCAAGATGACAAATGGTTAAAGTGGTTCCTATTGACCAGAAGGGACCTTATGTTAAATTGCAAATAGGACAGCACCCCACCATTAAATGCTTGGTTGACACCGGAGCAGGTAACCGCTCAGTTGAGGTCAAGACTGTCCCCTCAGTTCCACTATCGGGTGAAAATAAGGTATCTGTAGGGTTCGGTGGGGAACCCATATGTACTCCGGTGTCCAAGAAAATTGAGACATCTATATGTGCAGTTAAATTGGCAGGTAGGTGGCTATTAACCAACAGGTACCCTGAAAATCTGCTTGGATTGGATCTCTTGAAAGCATTAAATGCAACCATTTATTGTTCCCCGGCAGGCAGTCGCATGACTATATGTAGGCCCAAAGAGGGAGGTTGTTATGTAGCTGGGCCTCTGCGACCCAAATTGAAATCACTGCCCGTAGCACTTTGGGCCGCGGGCAGTAAGCATGTAGGTGTTTTGTATATTCCCCCGGTGGTAATGAAGGTAAAATCTGGAGTTCCTCTGCCAAGGGCTCCGCAATATCGAATATCACCAAAAGGAGAAGCAGCATTAGTCAGAATTGTACAGGATTTGATACTGCTAGTAGTTGTTGAAGAGCGTGATGACAGTCCATGTAATTCTCCTGGGTTACCGGTCCATAAGAAAGGAGATGAAGGGGACCCCCCTATAAGTTTATAATTGACCCAAGTCAGATTAACAATGTTGGAGATCCAAAGTATCCAGTTGTCCCCAGTGTGACCAGTATTCTCACAATGGTTCCCCCCACAGCCACTTATTTCAGTATTGTTGATTTGAAGAATGCCTTTTTCTCCATACCCATAGCTGAAGAATCTAGACACCTTTTCTCCTTTGTATTAGCGCTGGGGCAATACAGGTTTTGCCGAGCACCCCAAGGGTAACACAGAGAGTCCGGCTATTTTTAGTCAAGCATTGAAACAGTTGAATGAGGTTTTATTGCCCCCAGGGGTAATGCTCATACAATATGTCGACGACATCCTGATATGTGGAGATACCGAATTGAGTTTTAAGGAAGGAACCTTGATTGCATTATATTTGGCATACCATGGCCACAAAGTGTTGCTTAAGAAAATGCGATTTGTACAGCTGAAAGTTGATTTGGGATATTTTCTCACTGCTGGCTAAACCCCTGTTACAATGTTTAAAAAACAGAAAAGGATCAGACCCCCTTCATTTGTACACAGGAAATGAGAGGCCTGCAACGCTTTAAAAAGCACTTTGTGTAGTGCCCAGGGACTCGGGACACCCAATTACGGCAAGTCATTTACTCTTTTCGTACATGAACAAGACGGTTGTGTCCTATCTGTACTAACTCAGGAACAAAACGGAAGGCAGAGGACTTGTGCTTATTTGTCTGGCACCTTGGATAGTGTGGCAGCTGCACTGCCCCCATACATGAGATCAGTTGCTGCAGACACAGTAGCAGTTACGCAGAGCGCTGGTTTAGTGTTGGGGACTGCCATAACTGTAGGGGTACAACATGCTGTGGATGCGTTGCTCAATAGAACAGACTCAGCATTTGACGACAGCCCGCCTAACAGTACGAATTGACATTGTTTGCACCAAGTGTGATTATTATAAGATGCAATACTTTGAATCCAGCATCCCTTTTGCCCGTGCCAAGCGGGGAGGGAGACCAAGATATGCATGACTGTTTAATATGTACTGATGAACAGGCCCGAGGTAGAGTCGACCAGGCCAGAGGTAGAGTCGACCTGAGTGAACTTCCCTTGGAAGAAGGTGATGGGATTCTATTTTGTGATGGCTCATGTTACAAATTGGAGAGCAGGCAAACAGTGGCCGGCTATGCGATAACTGAAAATGATATTGTCCATATGGAGCACATACCAGAGTTATCAGCACAAGCTGCAGAATTAAGGGCCTTGACAAAAGTTTTAGAATTAAGCAAGGACTTAGCTATAACCATCTATACGGATTCAACTTATGCACATGGTGTGGCCTTTAATTTTGGCCTACTATGGAAAGAAAGGGTTTACCACATAGTACCAAAATAAAGCATGGTGAATGAATACGCAAATTGTTAGCAGCATTGGCTGAACCTGCTCGGGTGGCTATAGTGAAATGCTCGGCACACATAAAGCTAGTAGATTTTGTGGGTCAAGGGAATGATTTGGTAGACCAGGTGGCTAAATATGCAGCAGAACACTGTACATTGCCCCTTCCAGAATGTAACATTATGCAGAGAGCTGTGGAAGGAAAAGGGGAGGGTGGAGTAGGAAGAGGCATTGAAGAGGTAGTGAGAGCCATTCAAGAAGAAGCAAGAGATTGTGAAATTAAAGCATTGACTAAGGACAGAAACAATGAACACACAGCCAATGGTGTGTGGCCGGATAGAATGCAAATGAGGTTGTTACTCCCTGATGTTACTTGCTCATGGTAATAGATATGGCACATGGGAATGCTCATGTCAACGCCAGTGTAATGGAGGACATTCTGAGCAAAGTGTGGAAAAAAAATAAATAAATAAAATCGGAAAATTGGGTCGTACTGCCGAAGTTGGCAAACACAGCGCACCATCTGCCTCCAGCATAATGTGGGTAAATCTGTAAAGGTGCAAGCAGGCCATAGCAGGCTCCCCACACAACCATTTGAAGTGGTATAATGGACTTTATGCAAATGGGGCAAGTTGCCAAATTGAAATACTGCCTTGTAATGAGGAGTGGGTTTTCTGGCTGGACAGATGCTTTCCCCCCTGTGAGATAACACTGCTATTTCCACAGCAAAATGCATTTTTAAAAATTGGGTGCCCAGGTATAAAGTACCCAGCCTGCTGTATTCTGACAATGGAGTACATTTTACTGGTAAAGTTGAAAATATGTCTGCACTGCCTTAGCGATTGACTAGCAATTCCACTCTTCAGCCAGTGTTCTTGAACGAGCCAACTCTGCAGTGAAGAATAAATTGGCCAAAATGTGTGCATCCACAACTCTATAAAGTCCAGATGCGCTCTTTGGCATTGCTCAGCATGCGGACCACTCCAAAAAGGGACACACAAACTGTCACCTTTTGAGATTGTGATGGGCCAACCTCAGAGTGCCGGGTCCATACCGAAGCCCAAAGCTATTGGAAATATTGAACAGCCATTGTTGAGGGAATATTGTGCTGAACTCACACAAACTGTCTATTATCCATCAACAGGTGAAGGAAGCAGCTCCAGCAGTCCTAGAGGGAGTGGGCCACTCCGTCAAACCGGGAGAATATGTTCTAATCAAAAGTTTTGACCGAACCAACTGCCTGCAGGCCCGTTGGAAGGGACCTTATCTGGTCCTATTGGCAACACAGACAGCAGTGAAAGTCAACTGCCACAAAACCTGGCTACACGCAAACCACATTAAGCGAGTACCTCCTCAGATATTCCATCCCCCAACCAAGGACACAGACCATTTTTCACCTGAGCCAACGGAGGACACTACAGGGTACAACCTACGCCCTACGAAACAGCATTGATTGTCTAGGTTTGGACTCTTGAGAGGTGGACTTAGTAAAGGGTCTGGCGAGCCAGGATAATTGAAAACACAGATGAAGTGGCATCAACAGCCCCTCAAGGGTAAGGAAATGGCCTCACGAGACGGGTCAAGGGGGGTGCCGGAAGAGGTAACAGCATGATGGGTTAAACTGTGCAACCCTTGCGACATAAATGGACGTCACTGTCAGGGTAATTATTAGGATAATTGGACATTGTGTATAAAAATTGTGCATTATACTACTCTTGACAGCCATGTTCCGGAACTCAGCCACTCAAGATTAGCTCTGTGCGAGGAAACCTAGTAGGTTAACTATGGATAATAGTGAACTAACGCATGAGAATGATGGAGGGCAGAGACGCCAGCGAGTTGATAGGTATGCATGTACCCCATAGGAGAAAATTATCATATTTACTGTATGTATGCTGATAGCAGTAGGGTCCGCAGTATCCTTCTGGTATCTCAAACATAATATTTATGCTGCTCATAATCTACTGCCTAGCACAACACAACCCACGACCCCAGAACCAGTGACTATTCCCCATGTGGATCAAGAGTATCAGAAAAGTCACCCAAAGAATGGTATCCCGAGATGGATGAATGATACAAACCAGATATTAAATAGGACCGATTGTTACATATGCACGCATGTCCCTCACAGCCATGATAGTGGACCCGAGTGCTATGCAGTACCAAGGGATAACGACACATGTATGCCCTTACGAAATTCCCCATTGCATGAATATAAGCTCTGACACTTAACGCCACTGTATACGTGAATAGGTCCATTCCCTGCAAGGAAAACGAAAGCCCTCTTATATTTTGCAACAATGCAGGGAGAAGCGATTCCTCCACCGATTAGTGTAACAAATGTAGAGCAGATGGCCTCCTTCTGCTTCCAGCGAAACAAAAACACATGCCAAAGCTGTTTTCCTTGGTTGGCACAACTGTCGGATAACAGCAGATATAAACGATTTTTCAGGACCACTCTTGGCCCCGAGAGGAGCAGTGTATATTTGTGGGAATACAGCCTTTCCTTGGCTGCCACGTCATTGGAAAGGTAGATGCACCATCAGCTACCTGTTACTCGGATTAAATTACAGACCCTTGGCAGCAGAAAACTCTAAGCCTGAAACAAGGAAGTCAATAACGAGTATTGGGAATCACGAGAGAGGGAAGAGAGGTGTTATTAATGACTAGGAAACTACCTAGCAGGAATTTGTAGATTTTATGAAGGGTATGGCAATGCCTGTGGGAATAATGATGAACTCCCAAGAGATTAGGCATCTGGCTAGACTAGTACAAAGAGAAATTAATGGCACTGGCGACATCCTTGCCAATATCACTGCTGAGATGCAAGCCATATGGATAGTAGCATTACAAAACCGCCTGGTATTGGATACCATGTTAGCAGAGGTAGAAGGATCTTGTAAAATAATGGGACAGCATGCTGCACACAGATGCCCGACTACAGTCCCAATATTTTAAGGCCATTGATGAGATGCAGAAAATGGCAGCTCAAATACATTATGCCATTGGGGACGGGAATTAATCATGGTTTTGGGACTTGATCAGGTCCTGGCGTTGGAAACTCCTTGTTCCTATTTTGGCCCTTGGGGGAGCGATAGCGGCCTGCTGCTGCTGCATACAATGCTTCCCTTTATGTATTTCCATCGTAGGTGATTGTTGTAAAAACGCGATGGGTGCCCTGAGACCTAAACCTACCAATGCGATGCTGACCAATGAAATAATATGCTTGGAAAGAGCAATGGCAGAGTTGCATAAAATGTATTTTTCTGATAGGAGTATGAACTGAGTGACACATCTTTCGAGGTCAAGCAGCTATGGCCCTACTGAAATATCGTCTTGTTGATTCAAAAGGGTAGGTTGTTAATATAAAACTCATTTTTCCTGACTGCCATTTAAGTTTGCCTCAGCAAGACTAAAAACTATTAACAGTACATTTCCACTTTGCTCTGAAAACCGATGGCACTGCTAGCCTGCGTTTCCCCAGTCAGCTCTGCAGCTGCAACCTGAACTTGTCTTGAGCAAACATAAGCAATAGATTCAGGAATTTCCGGCCTTTGTTAGACTTTCCTGCAATGCATGCAAATCAGCCCCTGGCTAGCCTCTTTTGCATTCCTTCCCACAATATGCGGGCTTCAGGCCCCTTCCTGCAACATGTGCGAAAACATTCTGTGTGACCTTTTTGCTCTTTCTTACAATATATGCAAGAACAGTTCCTGTCCGACATCTGTATTCCTCCCTGCAATGTATATATAAACTGTCTCTGTTTTACATTAACTCCTTCCTGGAATGCATGTGAAAAGAATCTTTGTCCGGTATCTGTGCGTCATCCTGCAAAATGTATATGCTGTCTTTGTCCGCCATCTGTACGCTTCCTTTGAAATGTATGTGAAAGCAACATTTGACATCCGTGCATTTTCCTGAAATGTATGTAAAGATAGCTTCTGCCCCTTCTTTGTACCCCTTCCTGAGAAAACAGCCAAAGTATTTCTGGCAGAAAATTGCAATCAAGTATGTGCATCCTGTTTTTGACAGCCATACTACTCTATGTTAACTTTTGCTATAAAAGGCCCTGAATTTGTAACCTCAGCAGCTCTCGGACACTGCTCTCCTGTTGGTGTGGTGGAGTCAGCCCTCTCACGAAAGCCCTGGTCTTGACTAAATACATGATTGTTGAACTCACTTACTAGTGTGTTTATTGAAGGAGACCTCCGACCATTGTAATTTTGCATTGACAGCAGGAGAGGCAAAGAGTGGCAGTCGGATGTAGGGCAGAGCCCTTTGCAGGCTGGACACCTGCTGAAGCCCACCGACTTCGGCATGCACCAGGGAGGAGCGTGGTGCCAGAGGATCGAGTGCCTGATTAAAGGCCGAAAGACAAAAGATAGTATCCGGGGAAGAGCGTGTGAATTACAAGGCCGAAGCCAAACGAGAAGCCCTGGTGAAAGCGGTCTGTTCCAGTAGACACAGAAAAGGGGATGGGGAGTGGCGCCAGTGGGTGGAGTAAGGGGAGCACATGCTCCCAGGGCCGTGCCCCTGTGCGCCTCTAAATTTAAAGGGGAAGAAGATTTTTTTCTGGTGAAAGAGGTTCAGTCTCCCGTCCCTAGCGAGGGACGCCCATGCAGTATGGATGAAAGGGTACGGGACGCAGGAGTAAATAAGTGACCAAGATGGTGAGAATCTTTACTGGGTTCATCATACTCGTCCCAGTGAGAGAATAAGAGAGAGAGAGAGAATAAGAGAGAGAGAGAGAGAGAGAGACTCATTCTTGCCGATAAAACACAAAGTAATAAGAGTAGTAAGAAGTGTACCAATAAGAAGATTGTTATAATTGTCAAGATACAAGTTGGGCCTCAGAGAAAAACATTTTAATATACCCGAGGAAGGCCACGTGATCGGAATTCAAAGACAAAGAACATCAGTAAAGAGGAACCTACATAGTCAGGTGAAGGGGAAGCCAGGAAATTGGAAAAGTGCCCTAAGGGAACTAAACAAACTTGTTCAACGGCTAGCCAAGAACTATCTGAAGATTGTTAACTAAAACAAAAGGGCTAAGAAGTCGTACCAGGAGAAGGGAGTCTTCCTCCTGGATGTTAGTGGTTATGTATTTGTGGTAGGGTTTGAGGGGGTCAGTAATGAGAGGCAGACAACTGCTTGTAGTTTTCTTCGTTTTTGACATTTTATTATTTATAGAAAATGCAAATAAAGCATAAGTAAACCTACTCTACCAGGGAGTTCTGTACCTGGTCTAGGTTCTAAGGCGACATCTCCTAGCATACACAAAACTGGCCCCGACACTAAACAAAACATTCAACATAAATTATAAACATAAATAAATGATTACCAAATAACCAGTGACTTCGTTAACTTCCACTTGTCCTGGGTACAACCCTTTTCCGTGAATGTCCAAAGTCAACCTATCCAAGCGTTCACAAAGTAAAGTCTTGAACCAGTTCTTGAAAGTTCCAAAAGAAACAAAAGTTCACCCAAACAAAAGTCCACTGGCAACAGTTCTTTATCTGTATGCTGAAAAGGTCCTTTCCAATTTCAGCAAAATTAAATAGCACCAATGATAATCCTGGATAACCTCGTCCCAGGATGTACTTGACAGTTCAAAGATAAAAAAAAAAAAAAAGGTACCACTTCTGCTTCAACAACTTCTGCTACGTCTTTAATATAGCTAGTCAGGATGCTTCTTTGTAGGGTATTGCTTTCCTCTTTAACAACCCTTTCTGCTACCATCACTATGAAAGCAGACTCCTTTGATTCAGTGTTCTACTGCTTCAACAACTCCAAATATAACGTTCTCTGACAATATTATAGACAACCACAGTTCTGTTAGCGCTGCTTCAACTTGGTAATAAATTATTGTTAGGCAACTTAAATACGAGACTCTTCAACCTCACAAATAGACAAGGTACTCTTCTTTGCCATGTTGTAAGAAAAGGGCAGCCTGTTTGCCTTGTCTGTCTGGCTGCTACCAATATAATCTGTCTTGGCTTCCAGACTGTGCTTATCTCAGCTTTAACAGTCTGAGCTTTACAGATTGTTAATTGAATCTGTAACAAGCACCCAACTCCCTTCCCCAGCTTTATGCACACTTTCTTGGTTCCAGGAGCTACCCCAAAACTGTATAGCCACTCTTTCAGCCTTGGATAACTTCTCACCCTTGTATTAGAGCACACTGGACCTTTGAAAACTTCAAATATAGGTGGTTAGGTTTTAATAGGGCTGGCTTGGGCAATGCTTGCTCTGCTCTTTACATCAACAACTTCTACTATTCTAGAATGTGTGTTCTGGATGTATCAATACTCCGGTTTCACGATAAAAATCTCCATCAAAGATGAATTTGTTTCTAAGTAATGTAAGGACTTGCGTACACTCTCGTTCATACAGAGTGATACATTTACTTTATTCAGGGAATCACATTTACCCATACGCAATCTCTCTTCGATATAATCGTTCTTGTAACGATTTGTAAAAGTCAGCTTCAACCTTTCTGAGTGATTAAGGAAATTGTTCTCCCTCTTAATTGGGGACACGCGTACACTCCAGTAAAAGTTCAACAAAGGAAAATGAAAAGCTTCACGTTTATGCAAGCATTCTTCTGTTGGTCGTGCTTGAAGATGGCCGCCTGAACGAGCGGCTCTGCAGCCAGTCGTTCCACCACCACGGACTACATATCCTTAGCAGGCACTTGTGTACTTGTACGGCTGCCGAGGCTTGCCGAGGACAGCGGCTCAGAGCAGACCAACTTTGGGGAACATTGCTGCCGACTTACCGCACCCAGCAGACTCTTCCTGCCTGCTCCATGTTGGTCGCTGCCATTCCCGCCCAACTGTCCCGAGGAAATGTGACATGTCAGCTTCAACTGGCTACGCATATTGGGCAGTCCTGCTGGCTTTGGTTCACTCCGGCAGCCAACCCACGGCAACGGTGGTCCCACTCTGACAATACCACCATCCAGTTCTGTCCTCCTCGGACTGAGGGATTGCGGGGAGAGGCCCTGCTGATCTCTGGCCTCGGTGGACTGTGGTGCTACCTTCCCACGCTCCGCACCATGGGCGTTGCTAGTTCTGCCTAGCCGGTGGACCTCCTCATGGGCAGGCCTTTGCTCGCAGCGGCTGTGCGCACCGTGGTGAGCGGGTCTCCGTGCTAGTGGCTGGAGCCTGTAGGCCTGTGGGGCCCCACCGTCCTTGCGCCTGCAGATGAGCTGTCAGGGGCGCAGGCTGCTCCTGCTGTGTTCCGCTGATCCAGTGTGCTCCCTGAGCCAGTGCGCATTGCTCCCAACTCCCTGCAGAGGCCCCACTACAGCCGGGGGGTGGTCTCGGCTGTTGCGCAACCAGGCAACCTTTTATCCCGGCCTGAGCGCCGCACTACTTGCTGGCGTTTTATCCCCCACAGGATGGCACTCCATACGCTCCGTTCTTTGCCCTGCCGGGCCGTTGCATTCCACACCCGGTAGACATCCACACCCTTACTGCTGTGTCTCTGAAGGGTGACTCGTCCAGCCTGCTGTTGATGGTGGCGCTGGGGCTGTGACCCGACTACCGGCTAACTACCTCCCTCCATGTTGACACTATCCTGGTAGCTGCACGGGTTAACACTTCCTGCTGTGGTGCAGCGCCATAACTGAAGCTCCAGGGCTATATGATCTTGGACCACACTTGTCACTAACAACTTGATTAACCACGCCACCTGAGCGGTCTGGTCATCCTCAGACCCCTAAAATTCGCAACATTTATCAGCTGGGGTGCTACCTTTGGATTCCCTCAAGGACCCAGTGGACCCCGGTGAGTCAGTGTCTACCCCTACCCCTGTGGGCGATGGAGAGCCCTCAGAGATGTAGAAGATGGACTTCATGTGGGAAGGGTTTACAACCCTCCACACCAAATTGGACTATATAAGCGGCACGATCAGCTCTATAAAGGCCCGTATGGAGAAAACCGATGCCCATATTACCGAGGTTGAGTCCAGGAATGGGGTGACCAAGAATGATATCACCCCGCTGCGTTCTGACCCAACAGTGTTCAATAAACAGGTTCGGGAGATTGGGAAGGAGAATGATTACTTGGAGTCCAGTTCTAGGTGCAATAACATTTGTATTATCGGGATCCCCGAGGACAATGCAACATGGAAGATTCTGGGGAATACACCCTTCTTTCCCTGTTGGATGGCCCTAAGCTTTCGCCTCAATTTGAAGTGGAGCAGGCCCATCGCACCCAGATGACGAGGCCTAAACCTACCCCCCCCCCGCCCCCACTATCATTGCCTGGGTCTTAAGTTACCGCAACAGGGATGCTTTGTTGCAGGCTGCCAGGGCCAAGGGCGAGTTACTGTCGGATCAAATAAAATTCACTTATATCCGACTTCTCCATAGCAGTACAACAAGAATGCAAATCCTTCCAGGCGGTGAAAAGGTGGCTCCGGGATCTAGGGGTCTGCTATTCCATGAGGTTTCCTGCTAGACACTGTGTTGAACACTCCGATAAGGCCGCCTTCTTCAAAATCCCAGAGGAGGAGATGAAATTAATTGACCAGCACTTTCCTGGGTGACACTGCTTGCACTAAAGCCATTCTCCTTGTTGTCCCGTTATCTGGTTCTCGAGGCTCTGTGCATTACCATGTTTTTTATTGGCCCTCGGTGGCCTCTATCTATATATCCAATGTTGCATAGTCTTCTTCCTATGTGCCCAACCAGTTGTGAAATTGATCTCTGTGGTGGTGTGCGATGGGCTGATGGGTAGTATCAGCCCCCACCATGCTAAGTTACAATTGACTGGGGTTCGTTGTTCAAGGGTTTTCACCCTCCTGGTTTGCTTGACGTGGGTTGCATGGCTTTCAAAAAGAGGCAACATTGATCAATGTTTTTATGTGAGACAATGTAGTAGCTCCTTTGCATGCTGCACTTCTTATCTCTTGGTTGGATGGCAGTTGACAGTTTGAAATGTATGAGCTGGAATGTTAGAGGGCTGGGCAGCGACCTTAAAATGCACAGATTGCAGTTGTACGCTACTCTAAAATGCACAGATTGCAGTTACACAGAGCAACACAAACCCAGGTCCTTTTCTAACAGGAAACCCACCTGAAGTTTGAGGGATGTGAGAGGTTCGCTAAAGGCTGGGGCCCGCAACGCTATTATACTCAATACTCCACCCAGAGTAGAGGGGTGATGACACTGATCCACAAGTAGATACCATACAGCCCTAAGAACGCCCGCGTAGATCCCTTGGGGCAGTATGTGCTTCTACACAGAGTGCTGGCGGGTTTGGAGGTGGTACTCCTTAACATACATGGGCTCAACATAGACTATGCTGACTTTTATAAACTGTTAATGGATATGCTGGGTCAATACCCTCTGATCCCCATCCTTTGGGGAGGTGGTTTTTAACACAGTGCTAGACTTCCAACTGGATAGGTCTGGGAGCAGGGCTAGCCTCCTTTCTAGGGCTCCTTGTACCATCCTTGATGGACAGCCTGCACTTGGTTGGGTGGATTCCTGGAGACTTCTCAATCCCCAGTCCTTCTGTCCATGACTTGTATACCAGAATCGACCTGTGTTTAGTATCAGGGATTCTAATTAATCGTGTGGCTAGTGCAGATATACTTCCTAGGACTTATTCTGGCCACCCCCCGATCACCTGGACTCTAACCTGGCACGAGCCCCTGGAGGCTTAAACCCCAAGCAATGTCAGATCCAATATTAAGGTCTGAACTAGGAGAAACTGTCAAAGACTACTTTGATATCAATGCTGGCATTGTTGGCTCCCTCGCTGTTCTCTGGGATGCGTTCAAGGCATACATTCGGGGTATGGCCCTAGCAAAAGAATCTGGCATCCTTGCGGTGATATGTAGGGACCTCTGGAGACGTGAAGACACTCTTAGGCTGTTGGAAGGGGCATATGCCCTAGACCCCAGGGCCATGACACTGAGGACAATCAGGGAGGCTGCTTGTAGGGAGCTTAAATTCCTGGATGGCCACCAGACAATACGAGCAAGGGGAACGGCCCGGCAGGCTATTGGCCAGGTTAGTACATCAGAAGCCCAGAGGGTGGCATATTCCTTTTTTTGGGGATCCTGAGAGAGATGTGAATGAGGTGTTCAGTACATTTTATGCAGCACTGTATGTTCACTGTGATGAGGCCTTGCTGGCCACAATAAATACATTCCTAGATGAGGTACTTCTGTCCATGCTGTCGGATGAAACTCGAGATGCCCTTGATCACCCTATGAAGTGCGAGGAGATCGCTTGTGCCATTGATGCGCTACCATCCAATATGGCACCTAGCCCAGATGGCCTAACTATCGACTTCTACAAGAGTTATAAATCCCTCCTCGCCCCCCACCTGGTTGCCCTGTGGGATGAATCGTGTAACAGAGGGGTTCTTCCCCCAACTCTAGGAAAGCTTGTGATAACGGTCTTTGTTAAGCCTGGTAAACCCGCCACACAGTGTGGTTCCTATCGCCCCCTGCTGATTCATTGCGACATTAAGATCTTTGCTAAGGTGCTCGCCCTCTGTCTCACCCCATATATGGGGCATTTAATCCACTTTGACCAATCCAGATTTGTCCCAGGCCGCTCTACTGCCCTTAACTTGCGACGATTGTTCAATGTCCTGTCTCAGATTTCCCAGGATGCTCAGGCCGTAACCACAGTGCTTGATGTTCATAAGGCATTAGTCTCCTTGCACTTCCTCTGGCCGGTTCTGGAGAGGTGCAACGTTGGTTAACGCTTCATCTCCTGAAAAAGCTGTTATACTCCAACCCCATGGCCACCTCTCCCAACCGGTCGACATTTGCAGAGGGACCAGGCAAAGATGCCCCTTCTCCCCACTTATTTTTGCCATAGTTATGAAACCTCTGGCAGATTTGCTAAGGCACAAGCATGCACATAGGGGGTTGCGCCTGTCTGGAACTCCTGAGATTATTTCTCTTAATGTGAACGACGTACTGCTTTTTATCAGGGATCCCGAGTGGAACCTTGAACCGCACCTGATGGATGTCTCTCGCTTCAGCTTGTTATCCGGCCTCAAAGAAAAGCATACCAAATCTGAGCTCTTCCCCTTGACTTACTCAACTACAGCCCTGTCGGACTCTATGGGATTCGCTTGGGCCCCCTCTGAAATAAAATATCAGTCACAATTACAAGGCACCAGGCCATACTACACAACCAGAACTTTGGGACCTATTTGCACTGGCTTAGGCCTAAACTGCATTTTTGGGCTACTCTTCCCATCACCCTTTCGGGCAAGGTCGCTCTTCTTAAGATGATTGTGCTGCCCCAATTATTATACCGTTTTCTGAACGTCCCCCTCTGGCCTGGGGGAGAGGGGGGAGCACTATTCACTGAGCTTAAAACCATTAATGGCTTCTTATGGCACTCTGGCGCGGTGAGATTAAAGTGGTCTACTCTTACTCAAGCTCATAGTCAGGGTGGCCTTGCGGCACCAGACTTCGAGATCTAAGGCTTACGGCACAAGCTCACTACGCAGCCTATTGGGTTGCGGACAGTCCACCCCCTACCCCCGCATGTGAAGATTGAGTGCCTTGCATCCTCCCCGTGGAGGGACCCAGGACTGCAGAGCCCGGCTGCCATTACCGCTTTAGCCTGGGACAAAATCCGAAAGCGAACGGGTGCTCCCCACCCATACCATAGGGACTTCACATTGTGGAACTACATCCCTGGCTTCCACATGATTAATAAGGCTGCAATGGTTAAATGGGCGGCTATCAGCTATTCTTCCCTTGAAGACACAGAAGACATTGGTGAGCTGGCTTGAGGTCGGCGGGCTTCTGAAGGGACTGTCCTCCGGATGGCTGCAGTATGCTGGACTGCGACATGCTGTTAGAGATGCATGGCCTGGGTTTCCGGTGCAGCACTCAGATGAACCATCATTTACACTGGTGACTGGATCCACTGTAATTGCTGGAGCTGGTTATGCGATGTATAAGCAACTCCAAGAATTGATAATCCCCTTAACAGGCTCCGTGAGACTTGGGGTAGGGATCTAGACACCGATATATCCGATGAAAGGTGGGATGTCATGTGTAGACCACCCCGAGAGGTGTCCCTGAACGCAAGATATCGCCTAATCCAATTTAAGCTACTACACAGGTTTCATTACACCCCTGCCAGACTCCATACCATGTCCCAAGATCATTCCCACTGTTGCCCCAGGTGCCACGCTGAGGATGCAGGTTACTTTCACATGGTCTGGTCTTGCTCTAAAATTTCTGAATATTGGGCTGGTGTCTGTACGGCTGTTTCTGTGAGGCTTGACAGATCTATCGCTCCTGACCCTATGAACTGCTTACTGCATAAGTTCCCTATGCTCTGTGGGGGAGGCCTCAGGCTGGCTAGTATATGTATGCTTCTAGCTGTACGACAAATTTTTCTCCTGTGGCTCTGTCCGGTTGGCCCCATTGGTTGGCAATGGCTTCGGGATATCAGCTGAGCATCTGACACTGAGGAGCGTTGGATATCCCTTCAGCCCTCTGGCTGCATGCCCAGAGATATATAGCCACCGTTCTGGGCATATCCGCAGTCATTATCAGACGTTGGTGAGGAGGACGCGGTATACCCTGGGCCTTTGGACCCCCCCCCCCAAAATCCTCAATGATTACTGATGCCTCCCGGAGCCCTCCGAACTGTATCCGCTTTCAACTCCTACTGACATGAGATGTTATGTTTTTAATATCACTACTGTATTCTCTGTTTCGATGTGCTTTTTTCTCTGTTGACTTCCCTGTGACCTTGTCAAGCAATAATAAAGGTTTAAAAATAAAAAAAAATAGAATATATATATTTTTCAAAGGCCACTGCTTAGTTGCTCGGAGTTACAATTCTTACAGCTTTTGACAGTAATGACATTTCGATCGTATTATCGGTAATAACACGCATCGTGAAACTTAGAAGGTACATTTACTCTGCAAAACCACATACGAATGACTTTCAGGAAGGAAAATAGTTGGTTAGTGTAACACTAGCAATGCTGAAGTTTCTAGAGGAAGTTTCTTAGCAAAGCAAGGCTTTTTAAGTGCAAAACATAACCCTAGCTAAAGGCAATTCGGAGAAGGCTCAGTCTTGACAAGCAGCAGAACAACAAAAATGTGGCAGCGCTGGACCCAACCTCCAGATTCCTTGGTCTGGTGACGAAAGGCAGGACAATAGACGGGATCTCTCAGCAGCAGGATTTCAGCAACTTCTCTGGTCACTGCAGTTTTGGTGTCTTCTCTACAGCACCAACAAAGGATGCAATTCTCCCAGACAATCTTCTTAGTTTCCTGAAGTCCTGCACTCTGGTGAGGGGAATTGGACGGGTCGGATTGTGTCTCTAGAGGTTCAAATGGAGCTCAGCAAAGACTTGGATGGATTGGGCCTTTCCACAACAAAGCACTTTAATTGGGTCAGAGGTATCCTGGTTTGGGTTTCCACAGCTCTGGAGAGACAGCTCAGATTGTAGTTTGTCTTGGGACTGGTTGTTCCCAGCAGTCAAAGTTGGTTTCTCCAACTCGCGGGAGATCAAACGTTTGTCCAAGGTGGGAGCGCAGGGTTGATTTCTCTCCACAGCTGGCTCCCTCCTATGGAACAGTCTCCCTATCTCTCTCCATCTTGAACCGGACCACTTCAAGTTCCGCAAACAACTCAAGACCTTTCTTTTCTCCTCCTCCTTCCCTCCCTCCCTCTCCCATGCTAACCATCCCCCTCTGTCGCTGAGATTGGCAGCCTTGTCCCTCAAGAGCCCAATGGGGTCCTGGCCTTCTACCCATTCACCCCCAGCACCCCCTCCTGCACTGCCCTCTGGGCCCACACCCACCCGTCAGGTGGTCTGCACTTACCTGTTTGTGCGATGGCCCTCCCTCTTCGCCTGGGATATCTTTGCCCTTGCACTTACCTGTTGCCTCCCTAATAGGTGCCTTTTTTCCTTTCTCTTTTCACTGCATTTGCACGCTCTGAATGTCACACGGTTTAGCAGGACTGCTGTTAATTTCCATTTTATTCTCGTCATTTTCATTGTTGTTTTGCTCCCTTGTTACCTTCGCTTGTGCCGCTTTGAAACACTGTCTTGTTGTATAAGTGCTGTATAAATATCCAATAAATAAAATAAAAGGGAAGGAGTCCTCTTCGGCGTTCCTCTGACGCACAGAAAACGGGGTTAGGACAGCAGTGGTCGCTTCACGGTGTTGCAAAGGGTCTGCAGTCGTCTCAAGTCATCTTCTTCGGTTACTTCAGTCTCCAGTGGTCGACTTGCCTGTCACCTCAGGAACCTCACCTTCCATGCAGATTCAGCACAGATCTTCAATCTCTCTCAGCAATTTATAGAAAGGGGCAGGTGGCTGTCCAAGCAGGACAGCCAGACCCCAGGCAGGAGCTGGTTCCATTCATGCACTTGGCATAAAAGAGCAGGGGAGTGAAAAACTCCTCCCCTCCTTCCTGACTGCCTGCCCAGACACACTGGAGCATAGGCAGGGACACTCAAGGCTTCTCGCCAAAGGCAAAACACTCACACATACCTCCCCCTCCCAGGACAGGGAGGGCTGGCAAAGAACAACCACGCAAGAAATGGAGAAGAAAGAAAGGAGCCACTGAGTTAGTACTTTGGTGACCCGATTGTGCACAACCAATTCTATGAACATGGGCTGCGGTAGAAATCACACAATAGTTGTTAGAACACGTCCACTGCCACTAGCCATACCTAGAATATTGTATATGCGACATAAAAGTCACAGGAACAGAGAGAAGGGGGATACCAGGTATCCCCTTGGCACTCCACATTAGGTGGGGTGAGTGAATATCTCAGACTAAAGTTTTAGGAGTTACTAAGTTTCTCTCCATCCTTAAGAAATGTAGTTACTCTAGGATATAGAAAGAATCTCCAAGGAGAACCCGAAGGGTTCCCATCAACACTCCCCATAAGGAGCTGTGTGCTGGAAAAGTAAAACACAGATGCCTTAAAAGAGATTGGAGGAAGGTAAAACACAGAACAGAATTCTAAAACACAGAACCCATACAAATTAATGAGTGGAAAAAGGCTCCACTCATTCAGGATTTAAAGAAAAAGGTCTGGAAGTTCAGCAAAAGTTGCAGGGGGTCTCACTAGGAGAGGGGATGAAGCATACAAATCATAAATCCCCCTAACAAGGGTATAAAGCCAAAATGGTAACTGATCCGGAAACAGCACACCGAAAAGTTAAGGGCCAATTAGAGGTTCTTCAAACAAGGCAGCCGAAAATGTGCTGCTATATTAAAGCCAATAAGGTGGATCGCCTACTAGCGGAGCAGGTGAGTTACGAGGTTCATGGGCGATCTTTTAAATTACAATGGGCCAAGGGGGTGTGAGGCAGGGGGAGGAGTGAGACTTCTGCCTTGAGCGATATTATAAAGCCCTTTATGGAATTCTACTCTGCCTTGTACTCGTCAGACTTTCTGGGTTAAGAGGATCAGGACTTGCATCTGGCACAATGTTCGCTACAGAAAGTTACGCCAGGGGAAAGAGGAAGTGGAGGGGGAAATTTCGCCCTATTATAGGAGGGCAGCGATCTTATCCTTGCCAGTTAATCAGGCCCCAGTGCGAGACGGGTTTCCCACGATATTCTACAAGACATTCAAGGAAGCGTTGATCCTGATACTGGTGTCCTTGCTGAACTCCTTCAGGAACTTGGGGCGTATTACCCAGACTATGGAGGAGGCTAAAGTGGTGCTGCTCCCTAAAACCAATAAAGATAGCATGCAATGTGGATCAGAACCCCCCCACTGCTCCTATTATAGATGGAAAATTACACACTAAAATATTGGCAACTAGACTGGCAGGGATAATGCTCCAATTTGATTAACCCGGAACAGTCAGGCTTTATAAAAGGCACCGGCAGACTTGATAACACAAGGCGGGTTTGTCACCTAAATAAGAAAGTCAACAAATCCACGTACGTGATGATGCTGCCCTGGACGCTGAAAAAGCATTTGTCCCCTTTGAGGGGTGCTCCTTATACCGCACAATGGAGGTAATGGGCTTTGAGTCCAAATTTGTAAAGATGGTCCGGGCCAATTATCAGACGGACACCCTGTGGCTGGCTATTAACAGACACCCTGTGGCTGGCTATTAACGGTCACCCGTCTTGGGGGATAAAGAATTCCCGCAGCATCAAACAAGGATGGCCTATATCACCCCGCTCCTATATGCGATCCATTTGGAGCCACTGCTTGCATGCATAAGCTCGAGGCAGAACATTAGGGGAATCACTTTCGGAGGAGAAGAGCACAAAATGATGGCCTTCACCATCACAGACCCGAATTTAACACTTCCGACGATTTGCAGGGAGCTCTGGTAATTTGGTTCTGTAGCAGGCCCGAAAATTAATGCCAATAAATGTTAAATTTGTCCTGGAAGGAAGATCAGACCCAGGGGGCGCAAGAGACCCGCCTCCTTATAGGAATAGGTCAGAGCATCAGATATTTGGGAGTACACATCACCAGGTCCCTTGATTCCCTTTACAAGGCCAATTACTCTCCTCTACTACAAAAAGGTCAGGCAATTGCTGGCCGAGTGTGGAGCCTCATCAATATCATGGCTGGGGAGGATCAACGTCCTCAAAATGGTGATCCTTCATAAGGTACTGCATCATTTCCAAGCCCTTCCAGTATCAGTCCCACATACATTTTTTAAAAAAGTTATTGCATGGATTAATGGGACGTTCATTTGGAATAGGAAAAAGCAGGGTAGCTGTGAACATGCTAATGGGGCCCAAACATACAGGAGGGTTGGGGGACTATTATTTAGCGGCCAAATTGTGAGTGGTCCGAGAGTGATGCACAGGAAACCAGAATAAGGTATGGCAGAGGATGGATAGAGCTGTAGTGGGTAGGCCTATGGAGGAGGTCATTTGGTGCCCTAGGGTGGGCAGACCCAGGAATATGCATCTCAGTCGGATCATAGCCCTAGTTGGAGAGGTGTGGGATGCCCTGGTCCACCAAGTGGGTTTGGCGACCTTTCCCTCACCACTGACACTGCTATTTCGGAACCCCCAGTTTAGACTTGGGGAGGGGGGGGTGGGGGGGGACAGGGGGGCGACAGGGGGCCTTCACACAATGGGAAGCAGCGGGGTGCCGAAAGATGAGTGATATGGTGGAGGGTCGGGACATTAAGTCATTTATACAATGCAAGCAGCACTTTGAGTTTGGAGAGGGGGAGAGATTTCGGAACTGGCAGCTGCAGCATTGGTTAATGGATCCATTCAACATGAAGGCTGCAACTAGGGAGCTCACCCCGTTCAAAGAAATATGTGATGACTAACTCTGGGGACATTGCAGCACTATATAAACTATCCGGTACAACCGGAATGGCAATAAATGAAACAGTGGGATGCTGTCTTGGGACGTCCTATAGAGGGAGCGGTGGACGCTGCTATGGCAGAGTACACCCAAACTTACACAGGCGCAATTCAGATCCAAGAAATGTGGATCAAAGCCATGGTGCAGTGGCACCTCACCCCAGAGAAGCTGCATAGATGTTATCCGGCGGTACCCGCTACATGCTGGCGGGGGTGTGGGGAGCGCAGTACCTGGAAGCACATTTAGTGGGGATGTGTAGGGATACAGCCTTTCTGGGATAAGTTTAAGAAGGCTATGAGGGAGATCTTTGGGCCCCTAATACATAGGAGGTCCTTGTTAAGACAGTTTTTCAAAAGTCCTACACATTCTTCATAAACACCATATACGAGGCAGTAAATAAGCTCCACTCTTAGTAGAAGGCTGTAACACCCGAGAAGGTTTTGGTAGCATGGACAGAGCAGCCAGGCTCATTTTGGGAGGGAGCGAGGGCTGTATCTTAATACAAAGAAATTGTAGCATACTTTTGGTCCACTGAAACACTGTTTCAGAATAAAGTGTTTATTAAATACAAGTAGACCAAGGTAATTCTTGGATAAGTACGTACTATAGCATCATATAAACACAATCATAAAAAACGAACTCAATACCAACTCAATACCTATGGTATGCAAACCAAAGCATAACCTTTTTTGGAGGAGCAAGAAGCAAGTCAAGGTGAATCAAACCTAAGGTTATACATTCAGGATAATAATATGCTATTCTTGGGGAAGAAGACCAGGTTAGATATGCTTTTAGAATACAATTAGTATTTCAAGAGTAGTCGACGCTGTCAGTCATGCAGTGACACTCCGTTATGAAATCACATAATAAACCAACACTGTTACATGTATACTCGTTGCAACATGACTTTTTAGAACTCAGTCCAGAGCTACCTCAATGACAAGTTTGAGCACTCAAACATTTTAGAATGCACTAAGCAATTCAGGGAAGCACAACCCAGGGTTTCAAGTTTAGAAGAGCAGCAGCTAATCTAGGCGACTAAGGCCTATACACTTTTAAGAGGAGCTACCAGAAACTAAAAAGACAAGTATTAACTCAAAGACCGTTTTAGATCTGTATGAAGCAGACCAGGGAAAGCAAAATCTATTTATACACTTTAAGAATGACAATGTTATTTGAGGCAGGTAAGCCCCATTTGTAAGCTTTTACACTCATTCAGTTAAAAATAAAACAATACCAATACTTACTACTTTTGTAACTTCTTCTTTCAAAAAGTTAGTTACCACACTAATTTCTTTTTAGCAAGTAAGTACTTTTACACTTGTTATACTTTCAAGACGGAATGCCTATCTTATAAAAGTTCTTCCCTAGTCTATAGCAGGAGTTTACTCAGAAGCAGAAGAGGGACCCTGGTGGTCTAGGAGCAAGATGTAGGCAGGTCAGGATAAGGTTCAGTTGCAGGAAACAGAATATTTCAGAGGATATCTTCTTAGAACAAGTAAGTATTCACCTATGGGCAGTGGTTGAAGTGTACAAAAAAAGTAATGGAACTGCCGGTCTGCCCCCGCTCCCCACAAATGACATCGCCACGTCCCCTCCCACAAGCAATTCAAACCCCTAAACAAACACCTGCTGGGAATGTTCAGTGCACAGTTTCATTTTAAAATAAAAGTATAGGAACAGTAAAACTATTTTTTCAAGCAGAGGATCACTGCTCCGATCCACTTCGACCACTGCTTTAGAGTTAGTGTTCAGGGACTTGACAGAATGTTCCCTGTATGCTTTCCAGCATTAGGCCTGGGCAAGTAGAATGGGCAAACTCCCAACCACACGAATTACCCACTCAGCCTCACAGGATGCACACCAGACTTAAGGTGAGTATTACCCAAGCCCGCACAGTACCTTACGAGAAAAGAAGAGCTTCTAGGTGGATGCCTTCAGGATGCAGCAGCAGAGGACCCGGTCCCTGGGAACTTGCAGCAGCAGTCATCAGAGGAGGCTTCCAGCAAAGGTTTCTTCTTGGATTCTGGCGGCTCTGTGGATTTGCTTTTTTTACAGCATCCAGATCAAGAACGAATAGTAGTCGGACTCTCTCGGTCCGGCACTCGGGTAAGGTGTTCGGAATCTACCTGCCTACTACCCTGGACCACTGTATGCACCCATTCCCACACTTTGTTCATAACTTAACTGCCATGTTAAAACCCACAAACAGCAATGGCATTCATTTACCTGTTTTACTGCTGCAGCTTTGGACAAAACTTTCATGTTCAATTCCAGGTTTTGGGTTAAACCAGCTGATGCATTCTGGTACATGTATGCTGTCCAAAAGACAAAGTGCTGTGGGAGGCATACTAAATACATTCACTTGCAAGAAGCTGCTACAAGTTGGAGGGACCCCGATTGCATTCACCTGTTGCAAGCTCCTGCAAGCTAGGCTACCAAGAGAGGGTGAGGCTTTAATTGGAATCCACTGTTGCAAGCTACTAAAGCCTGGACTGGGCTTAATTGGACACAACAGCTGCCCTAGAATGCAATCAATCAGCTCCCCCCTGTTGGGCTGTGTGCGGGGAGGGCTTAATGAGCTCACTCTGAGGTTTACCCAGTGTTCTATGAACTGCCTTTTCCTGGAGGTCCTGCTTAATGCCGTTTTTGAACCTTTCGTGCTTCTGGTTACTAATTCCTCTTGCTAAAGCTGCTTCCCAGTTTATATCTTGTTTGCTGTTAAGACTAATCCTTTTTTCTGAAAGTAGTTGTGCGGCATTTCTATCTTACCTTGCTGTAATCAGACCCCCCGAAACCCCACCAGCTCACAAGCTCACCTTTTTTCTGGCAAAGCTGCACCTTTCTCATGTAGCTTTGCAATACAAGTTTCATGCTTTACTTGCTAAGACACTTGTCCATAGTTTAAGTACTTGCCTATTAGTGTATTTAGTTTTACAAACCACTCGTTTGCAGCACGTCTTGTCTGTTACTAGTGCACTGAGTTTCATTAACCACATATTCGCTGAGTTGGCAGTGGCCCTCTCTCTTGTCTAGGACGAGTGCACTGAGTTTCTTGAACCATGTATTCACAGAGTTGGTAGAGAATGATTACCTTTCCTATGACTAAAGCTTTGTGTTACATGATATTCCTAGAACGCTAGGTTTCCATGGTATTCCTAGAACGCTAGGTTTCTAAGTTTGTGTGGAATTCCTGCCTGCAGCTTCTGTCTACAGCCTCTGTGTAGAATCTGATGTATGTTCTATGTGTGGAAAATCAAGAAACTGTCCCACATATATTTCTGTTATGTGAATATGTGAAAAATCAGTAGGCCTACGATGTTTGTATCTAAAACCAGCTCTTCAACCTATTCCTCCTCCCCTTTAGTGATTTTTGCAACAGCTTGCTATTGCTATACCTGGCTATTAAGGAAGACATTTCAGATTGAAATGTGAAATGGGTTTTTAAATCAAGGTTGCAAGCTTTTCTCCCCTTGTGTTTTTACTCTGTACTCTTTTTACAATATTCATCATTTTATATGACTATTCTAGTCCTTTGAAGAAGCCCGCCAAAAAGTAGAACAAAGGGCTCGACCTTGGTCAGAGTTGGAGACGGACACAAACACCATTTTAGAAAAAAAGAGTTCTGGCAAAAAGACCCAACCGTGAATTTAATATTAAATAAATAAACCGGTGGTATATTTAACATTGCACCAAAAAGGTGTGCGTTTAAAATCAATGGGAAAATCCCATAGAGAACATTCCGGTGGAATATTTCGCGTGGTAACCACTGCCACCAGCCAGAAATTTGACAAGGGGGACTGGACAGTGCCCCCTTGAAAACAGACCCAGCGGCAATCGAATTACCCCTTACCAGTACTTCCACAATATGATGGTTTGTACTGGTTCTGTTCACAATTTCGGACCAGTAAAGCCAATGGTGACTTTACATGCCCTGGGAGACAGTAGTCAGTCCCAGGGTATGGAGTCTATGTTTGGGGGTCACTGTGACACCCCTGTGGTACTGCACTGAGGGTGCCGTGTACCACACATACAGAAAAACAGACGATACCCTATGGAGTAAAAAGAAACCCCATAGCCCATAACAAGTCAAAGACATACCTCAAATCATGCCTAAGAGTGGGAGTAAAAGAGTCTCACCCTTAGCAGGAGAAAAAAACAAACCCCAAAAATCCAGCAAAGCTGCTGGGGGACTCACTAGGTTTGGGAAATTAGCCGTATACGAGAATTCTCCCTAACACCCGACAACATGGAAAAATAATCACTAAGTCCAGCAAAAAGTGCTGGAGGTCTCACAGGTGAGGGAGATTTAGCATAAAAATGAAAATCTACAAAACACCTTCAGGCCCTTCCACGGTAGAGAGATTCTCAGGCAAGTTAACCTTGGGTGACAGGGAAGTCTGGGCTAGGATGACGCCCCAGGGAGGCCGATTGACCAGATAGACTTTCCTTTACATACATTACCCCACAGCCCAAAGTACCTAAAGGCAAAAACCAAAGACAATTACAGTTTTCCTCCAGAAAGTCTTTGTGATTCGAAATCCATTTTGATCCACAAGCAGTGTACAGCCATGCAGAATTGTGTGCACCACACGGAAGGCTGCTCCTTCCTGTTTTCTGGAGGTAGGTTGGCCCACGCTTCCTAACATCTTAATGGAGTGGGTGACGGTCACAAAGCTCATTGAGTGGCTTCAGCATGGAGAATAAGAACTAAGGCAAGTAGCAAGTAAAGAGATTTACACTGAACGCATTGCAAGGCGAAATGTTATGTTATCCAATATCGATACTGTGTCCATTACCACCTTAGTTGTCTTATGGTGCTTGGTGTAACGCTCACCTGATTCCCGCAGAGGCGCCGGTCTTGACTGGGTGAATGCCGTATCTTCAAAGGTGATGTGTAACACACGGTTGGTTCTTTGGGCTGGACCTCTGTGCACTGTATGTCTGACTCGAAGAGTAAGATGTCTGCAGATAGAAAATATGGGATTAATGAACTGGGGTTATTGGGTGCCTCTCTCCTCTTCCCTTTCTATTCTCCTGTAGAACCCCAAAGGTTAACGCCCTCAACTTAGGTAAGTGAACGCCGAGCTCTCCATCTGCCTCGGGGCAGGGTGCCGTAACCAGTTTCTTCACTGGCTAAGGGTGCAGGCCTCTTGACCTCAGAGGACTGCTGTCTGTCGTTAACTGCACGAACGGTAAGTTCTGGGCACTTCAAATGTCTTAAAAGTCTTTTGTAATGATATCTCTTGTTTTGCAGGGTTCTGGCGATGGCGGATGGCGGGCTGATGAGAGTTGAGGATCGAACCCGCGTGAGGAATAGAAGCGCCTGGAAGCACGTAAGTTAGCGCTTGTAGCCTGCTTCACGATGCGCACTAAATGTCCCTTTTATCTTGCAGGTACAAGTTCGGAGCTTTAGAGAAGCTGAAGGGTGCTGGAATACCCACTGGATTCGGCGTGGGAAGGAGTAATGGCACGTGAGTAATAAAGTTGCCCAATGTCTTTAAACGCACCTTCTTTTGTCTTTCAGATGCGGGATGCAGCGCCGAAGGCCTCCGGAGCGTGCGAAGAGCTGGTAAGCTTTTGTCTTTCAGATGCCGGAATGCAGTGCGAAGACCTCCGGAGCATGCGAAGAGTAGGTAAGCCTTTGTCTTTCAGATGCCGGAATGCAGCGCGAGGCGTTGGTGACAGCCGATGGACCAGGTAAGAGATGCGCTGCCACTGAAGACCGTAGTGCTAACCTGTTCTTTCTTTGTCTTTACAGGTGCTGCTGAAGACTGGATTCCAGGATGGTAAGCCTTTGTTCCCTTAGGCCCAGGATCAGAAGCAGAAGACACGATGAGCGTTCTGCTGCAGAGAATGCAGAATAACACAAAGCAAGATTCATCCATCGGGTGTGGTTTAAATAGCCTCCTGTAGTGCTTAGGTGTCTCCTTCCACAGCCACGCCTAGGTAAGAAAAGAGTTCCTGCTTTCCAGAAGAGTTCCAGTATTCTGAACCTAGGGAGTGGCTCCTGCCCCACCCAACAGGAAAAGTAGTCCCAAACAGAAGAGGATCAGGGGTTCAACTGGCAGGTAAGTAAGCAGCATGGTCTGCTGCAGGTAAGTCCACCCAAGCATTATGAGCCCGGCGCTTCCAGCGCTGGGACTGGGCATCTTTATGAGCCTGGTGCCACTGGCGCCAGGACAGGGTCCAAAAGGTCCCAATTGGGACTGGCTGGCACTCGGAACCGGGGTTATGGGTCTGCTTCCAAGGGAGTCGGGCAAGTCCTGATCTTTTGGAAGCAGAGATCATGACACTTGGCCTTGCACAAAGGTGGCATATTGTAATTCTGCCAGGTAGTCGCCAGAACTCAGTCTGTGTAAAGTAAAGGAGGGGCTGACAGGAATGAAACTAGAGAACAGAATGACCAAAATTGGAGAAGAAAAACAATTGGGATGAGCGGAAGGGGATATGGTTATCAAAGTCGGGATGTGGGTTTCTCAAATTTTACAAGTTATTGTAAGCAGGAGTGTGGGACTCAGGAGAGTACAGCTCAGTTTGGCGCAGAGTTTTATTGTGATGGCAAGATCTTGAACCGACGAAGCATGGTACTAGATGTAGTTCGATGGCGAGTGGTTGCGTGATTAGTGTGAGACTTCGCCAGATTTGTTTTTTGGTAACAATCCCTAGAACACTGGGATTGCCAAGCCATCTGCAGGAGTGTTAAAGCCAAGAGTTAGATGTGTATACAGGAATGGCTGCGGAGGACATGGGGTAAGTGGTAGGGTAAGAGGAGACATAATGGACTGGTGTCCAGAAATAGGAGGTGCTATGAATTAGGTATAATTCACTGTAACTGAATAAATTGACATTCCTAACAAAATAGCTCAAGCAACCCGCTATTCAAGCTAGGAAGACAATTTGTTTATTTATTTGTATTGAGCACCCTTCTGTGCAAACCCTTTCCCACATTCAGTGCACTTCTGGGGTCTCTCACCTGTATGTTTTCTCTGGTGGTTAATAAGAGACCCCTTCTGAGCAGGCCCTTTCCCACGTTCAGTGCACACACGAGGTTTCTCACCTGTATGTGTTCTCTGGTGGTTAATAAGAGCCCCCTTCTTAGCAATCTATTTCCGACATTCAGTGCATGCATAAGGTTTCTCACCTGTATCTGTTCTCTCATAAACCATAAAATCTCTCTTCTGAGCAAACCCTTTCCCAAATTCAGTGGGCACATGAGGTTTCTCACCTGTATGTGTTCTCGGGTGGTGAATAAGACTTCTCTTCTTAGTAAACCCTTTCCCAGAGTCAATACACACATGAGGCTTCTGGCCTGTATGTACTTGTTGGCAGATAAGTGCATCAGACAAATGGACATTATTCACAAATTCAGTGCACTGATAAGGATGTTTACCCATGTCCTCATGTGGGCAATATGTTTGTTTTTGAGATGGCAACATTCGACATTCTGAGCATGGGTACGGTTTCTGGCCAGTATATTTTGACAGGTACTTAAGGCCTTTTTCCACTGATCCTTTATCAGATTTAGGGCACAGGTGAGCTTTCCCGTCTGTAGATAATTTCTGTTGACAAACGAGCATTTTCCTCTGACGGAAGCTTTTAAAATATTCAGTGCAGGGATACGATTAGTAAATTTACATTACTTGTGTTTCCAAATAATCCTTTAAGCAAACTAGACTTACATTCAGAATGTACACAAACTAACACTCATATGTGTTCGCTCAGTAATAACAGGCAAAACAAAAAGCCTCGTCTTACTGCGCATAAAGCACTGGTGCCATCATTCTCAAACCCTATTGCGTCAGTCTGTAATGCTGGTTTTAGGCTTTGCACTTCATTAGTCCACAGAATGTAGCAATCATTGTTGTTGAATTCTTTAGGCCATTAATCACCTGCAGTAACTGGGGCTACAATCACCGCTTCATCGGCTTCGCTGCATTTTAACCCTTTCTGGTGTGCAGGAGACAGGGAGGTGGTCAGAGACGTGAAGCAGCTCACCCGGGCCCGGAAGCTCCGGAGGGACCCAAACACCCTCGTTGTCCGCAGCAAAGTCGGGGAGCAAAGATGGGCAACAGACATGCAGTGTCAACCCGGTCAGGGTCTGCTTTCTGCGCATACTACGTGTTCCCGAAAGCCAATCAGAGCACGCGCAGTGCCAAGCACCCCGCGGACCGGTGCCAAGATCCCCTTTGTGCATACTCCGTAATTACAGTCCTAAGCAGAAACTTTATAGCCTCTTGCAGGATGAACTCCAATACACACTGGATACTGTGACGATCCTTCAGATAGCGCTGCTTTGTCCCAGGGGGTGGCCCTTTCCATGAAGCTGGGTAGGTGTAGGCGCTAACTAATAGTTAGCTGCTAACTAATAGTCCACCGAGGAGTGGTAATATGCGCGAGGAAATCATGTAGAACACCACCACTCCTGGGGACAAGGACGTGAATCAGGGACACTGCCCCTTTAAACCACGACCTCATAAGGTAATAACATCGGCCAAACCGCTTTTTCTAGACTTCTATCGGAAACCATGTGCAATTACACTGGGTCAGACACATGGACTAGGAAAAACTTGAGAACGCTACAGTCAAGCTGGAAAAATGCTCAACCAGCTGTTCTCAGTGGAGCCAACGTTACGCCACGGTGGACGAGAGATGGAGACAAAGGAAGAGACAGAGAGGAAGATAGAATTGGAAAGCAAGATTGAGCTCAAGGTAGCGTTAGAAACGGAAAGAAGACTCGAGAGGCTTGAGGGAGAGACATGGAGGGTGTGGTTCAACAGAACACATAAGAATGTCTCACAGGCCGACTGGGTGTTGACAATAGTGGAAGCAGAAGAAGAAAGTGAAGAAGGCATCCTGCACAGAGGCAGAATGCCAAACGTTATACAAGTGAATCCTGGTGGCCAGTGAGCGAGAGTAAGGCAGAGAAAGCAGAATCAGCAGGCGCCCCTCCCGGTGAAACAAACGTGTTATTTGTGAGTTGCCTGGAAATCGCTGTACTAGTCAGTTCGGGAACCGGCCCAACAGAAGGACAGAGATTGAGTTGTGGTGGCGTGACCTGTTGTGGGTGGACCGTGCGGTCCAACAATTGTGCCGAGACCACTAACCCCGACCTTTCGCAAAGTCATATAGGCAGGCTTGAGAAGCATTCAGAAAGGTGGTGGCTGAACAACCCATAGGGAAGGGGCAGTCGAGTACACTACCAACATCAGAACAACCAGCAGTACAGAGCCCAGGAAGCAAGCGCCCAACGAGAGAAAAGCGATTGATCGTCACAAGATCCTAGGCAGAACCGGAAAAGCATCCCGACTCCAAGAGAAGGTAACAGGTGTGGTTAAAAGTCGGAGAGTTGAGGGAAAGCTAGGAGAGCCTCGGAAAACAGACAAAAACAAGCTAATATGAAGAACTGTTAACTAAGCCAACAAGTATAAAGAACAGTTCCCTAAAGAGAGGTAACACTCACCTCAGTGGTTGTGAATTTGGTCTGTGTTTATAACTCCAACCCCAACTCCCCCGAAACGTTATTTGATGGATTATCAAACTCAGCCGAAGGAACAGAAACCATTCCAGTGGCCGAGGATGGTGAGGAGATCCTGTGGGATGAGACACAGTATGTATCCTTAAGAAGGGACAATCTTTCCAAATTACCAAAGCATGTAATGGTTTATTGTCATTATGATGTATCGGAACCACATAGTAAATCTGTGGAGTGGGGCACAGCTGACATGAGAAAGCCCACAAGAAAGTAAAACCTACTAAAGATGAAAATCCCCTGTACTATCAAAGGTGCAGAACAATGGAAGCTATGAATGTTATCTTAAATCCTTCCTCTTTTCCAGTGAATTTGGACGATTCATCCCTAAATGTCTTTAAGGGAAATAAATGTATCTTTAAAAATAAGAAGTTGCCAAAAAGCCCTAATTCTGGTGTTGAGGACTACACGTCCCATAATCCCATAAGTACTGGGACGAGAAACAGAGCTGAAGGGCAATGCAGTAGGTAGTAATCAGGCAATTAAGCCAGATGACCTACACCTGCGGGATGCTGAGAGGCCTAAACGGCCCCCTCGGGTGCAGGCCATTAGAAGGAGCTGGAACAGTGGCTGGAGTGCATGCAGAAGTAGCAAAATGAAGAAGGCACAGTGTTGACAATCAATGCAGAAGAGGGAGAACCAAAGGAACGTCAAGACTCATACAGAAGATTTCACCTGCTTGTCCTGTGAGGGTCCTGTTCTCCAAAACTAATGTGCAGAGATTGCACAGCAGAAGACGTGTCAGAGATCATGGCGAGAAGTTGTTGTGGAGCCGTGGGTCTCAGGACCGAGAGGGGTTATTACGTAGCCGGACCAAAGATGCTGTTTGGCGAGGAAGGGTGTGGGTCCAAAGTGAAGCCAGAAGTCTTCCAGCATGCACAGGAAGGATTACAGAAGCCGGTAAAGTCTAACCAAGCGTTCAGATTCCTTGCACGGGCACTGCCGGCAACAGTATCCAGAAATGCAAATGCAATCACTAGCCAATGAGCAAAGTGATGTTAAACCAAGCATTGCTTGTTTAACAATGGAACATTTCAAATGTAGCACTCGCGTATGAATAAACATTCTGTATTTCACTCACGTAAGGAAGAGATACAGTGAATGTTTATTGTTGAACCTTACGTTTGTGAAAACTCAATTAGGCATATGCGACCACTCCTTTAAGATTTCAGAAGGAAGAGTGACCTCTACATTTATATTAAGCAGTGAAACAAATCTAATAACAGAATGTGTTAACACTGACTTTTCAAGTTGTAAAGAACAAGCATTGCCCAAGCCAAGAGTGAACAGTGTTTCCCCGATTAGGATTGAAAACCAGCCTTTCCCAGAGGCAAAGATTGGTATGTTACTGCGAGCCAAATATAAGAGCAGCATTGCCGAAGCCAAGTATGTGCAAGCACTACCTGAAGCCAAGAGAGTGGCAACAAAGCTTCTGGGCAATTATTCTGGCTAACGCAACACAAAGGGAGAAAGGCAAAGTTGGGGAAGGGAACAGACTACTTGTAATTGTCCTTTGAAGCAGATACAAACTACATTGACAAAGCCAATATGAGGAAGAGAGAAGTGTGTCCTAAGAGCAATCTTGGGTTGGCATTGTTGCAGATAGACAAGACTGGAAAAGAGGCTGCCCCTCTGGAAAGGGAGTATTCAGAGGAAGAGTCCCTTGCTTACTTGAAGGTGTGGAAGTACCATAAAGTGAATCTGGTTCTATCTGAAACTGTATTAGAGTTACAAGGTACTGAAGCTGTAGCAGGGTTACAAAATACTGAAGCTGTGGTGGTGTATTTGGTTATCAATAGATGTAATACTTCAGTAGCACAATTGAATGCGCTCTATGAGGAAGATAAGTAGACCATCATGGTAAAATCTTGCAGAAGTTGCTTGAAGCCGAGAGTTGCTAAGATTAAAGTAGCAGTGTTGTGAAGTCATTCTGACAAAGATGCCAAACATGCCTCCTAATATTATAAAGAAAGACTTACGAAGTGTTGATCAAGAACTGTGGTCCATTAACATTATCAGAAGTTGTATTTATGTTAAACAAAACTGAAGTATGTCTTCATGGACAACTAGAAGTTGTGGCAAGACATCTTGGCTGGAAATAACATTGATGCTATTGGATGAAGTGGAACGTCCTTATTTCAGCCAGAAGAGAACCTTTTCTTTTGTTTGAACTTTGGTTAACAGAACTATACCTTTGATATTGAACTGATTTAAGACTGTTATAAACCTGGATGACCTGCATTACTTACCGTAATAGCATTTCTGATGATAGTATCTGCTTAGATTCACATGCTGTGCATATGATCCGACATCCAGTGGAAACCACAGAGTATTACATCTTGTCTTTCGGGGACCAAAAGGGGATGTCAGCATAGGCGTGTCTGTAACACTATCCCTGTTATGACATGTAGTGTACCCAGAATCCCTCATGCGCCAAGGTCCCTCCGATTGAATTTTTTCTGCCAGGAGGGAGCCCAAGGCTATTGTGAGCGAGTACATGAAAAGAGAAGTAGTAAGACGTCTATGTTCCTTCCACCCCGAGCAGGGAGGTAGGGAGGGCGCATGTGAATCTAAACAGATACAATCATCAGAATTGCTATTACGGTAAGTAATGCATGTCTTCTGATGCTTGTTAATCTGCTTAAAATCACATGCTGTACATAGACTAGCGAGCAGTACCAGGAGTTGGATTGTGAGAAGGAACAGTAGAGAAAAGAGGTCTTAGTACTGCTTGTCCCACCTGAGAATCAGACCTAGAATGAGTGTCTAGGCAATAGTGTTTTGTAAAGGTGTGTACAGAACTCCAGGTAGCCGCTTTGCAAATTGACTCTAGGGGAACATTTGCAATGAATGCTATGGAAGCCCCAGTGCCCAAAATAGAGTGTCCTCTAGGCTTGAAGGGCAGTTCTCTCTTCACAAGAGTGTAACAGTGTGATGAATTTGACAATCCACCTTGAGATAGCTGATTTAGAGACAGGATCCCCTTCTCTGCCAGCTGCCACTGAAACAAAAATTGGTTTGCTTTCCTCAGTGGTTTCTTTCTTTCTAGGTAGAACATTACTGCCCTGCGCACATCTAGTGTGTGTAGGCTTCTTTCGGCCATGCTAGTGGGATTCTGGAAAAAGTCAGGAAGTTCAATCGATTGGTTCACATGGAACTTCCAGATGAATTTAGGCACGAATCTGGGATGCGTGCACAGAACTACCTTATCCCTGTGGACTGTAACAAAGGGGTCTAGAACAGAAAGGGCCTGTAGTTCGCTAACCCTTCGGATATAAGTGATAGCCACTAGACAGGCCGTCTTATAAATAAGGACTTTTAGACTTGCTTTATGCATTGGCTCAAAGAGGGACCCCATGAGCCTGGTTAAAACCACATTTAGATCCCATCCAGGAGCTGGGTCAGAAATGGGAGGACAAATTCATTGAACCCCTTCCATAAAGGCCTTAATCACCGGTATCTTCCACCACAACACCCTTTGTTGTGATGTGGTGTAGGCTGAAAGAGCAGCCAGATGAACCTTCAGAGAATTGAAGACCAACCCTGTGTCCAACAAATGGGTAGGTAAAGTGCAATGTGTGTGGGTGAACAATCGATGGGATTGACCCCCTTGGCATTACACCAGATAACAAAATGCTTCCATTTGCTGGCATAGCAATAATGGGTGTTAGGTTTCCTGGCTTCCCAGAGTATGTCCATGCATTTGAGGGAGCTGTAGGTGTCCGAACACTATGAACGCAGTAGCCAGGCTGCTAAATTCAGAGTTTGTGGGCATAGGTGTAGGGTCTCCCCCTCCCTGTCCGGAGACAACATGTTGTACGGGCAGGGTAGTTTTACTGGTGGGGAAAGGGACATTTCCATCAGATGAGCGAACCAGGGTTGGCGGGCCCACATGGGGGCCACCAGTATCATGGTAACTGGTTCCTGGTGCATCTTGTGCACTATTTTGTTGAGAAGGGGAGTCGGGGGTCAGGGGGGCGCGTAGGCACATTTCCCTGACCATGTTATCCAGAGACCGTTCCCCTTGGAGCGGATCTGGGGGTACCTGTAGGCGTAGACTTGGCATTGGGCATTCTCCTGAGTTGCGAACAGATATATCTCTGGGAAGCCCCATTCTGCGAAGACGTTGGATACACTGGGCCTCGTTACGAGTATGGAGGCAGCCATGCCCTGAAGGGTATGGCTGCCTCCATAATGGGGCTCCATTACCGGGTTCCTCCAATGAGGACTTCCCGGGCTATTCCAACCTTGGGGGACCCGGTAAGTCCTCATTGGAAAAACCCATCCCCATTTGAGCCCCCATAGGGCTCAATGGGAATGGGGCTGGGGCTGGGGCTAATAACGGGCCTGTTATTAGCTCCTTCGTCCCCTCGCGGGACCCGGAAAGGATGTCTGGTTTTACCAGACATCTGTTCCGGGTCCCGTGAGGGGACCTCGTAATCAGGCATCCCGTAATGAAGGGTGCCGGTCCAGTACCGGCACCCTTCATTACGGGAGCGCCTATCTTATAATGAGGCCCAATGTCTTCGTACAGACGCCATTCGTCCTCTACGGGGAGAGGGAAATCTCTGCCGAGCACGTCTGCCAGAAGATGGAGTTCCCCTGGAACATGTTGGGACAACAGAAACATCTTGTGTTTGAGAGCCTATATCCAAATGTTTTGGGACAGTTTGGATAGCCCTGGAGATTGAGTGCCCCCCTGTTTGTTCAGGTAATACATGGCTGTAGTGCTGTCTGTTAGAATCAGCACTGTCTTCCCTTGTAAAACCGTAAGTTGATATGGTTGGACGCTACTTGTGGGGACCACACTCCATGCGCTGTCTGCTGAAGCAGGTGAGCCCTCCACCCCTTGAGAGAGGCGTCTGTCATGAGAGTGGCTTCCACTGCAGGGGTGGTGAAGGTTTTCCCCTTCAGAAGGTTTTCCCTTGACCACCACTGCAGAGAGAGAACGAGGGCTGGCGAGACAACTACCAGATCTTCCCATTGTCCGCTGGCCTGACACCACTGGCTGTTGAGCCACTCTTGTATGGGACGCATGCGCAGCCGCGCATGGTGTACAAACTATATGCATGATGCCATCATCCCTAGCAGATGCATGGCTTTGCGCACAGTCACCTCCCGACTGGCTACATATTGAGGGATCTGAAAAAGCATATTCTGAACCCTCTCGTTGGAGGGGAAGACAAGGACATCTTTCGTCCGAATTAGAGCCCCCAGAAATTGTTTTACTCGGCTGGGGACTAGACTGGATTTTCTCGTTGGTGGAGAATCCCAGACTGAACAGAAGGTCTACGGTCCCTGCCAGTACCTTGGTAAACACCCTTGGCGCTGAGGCGATGCCGAAGGGGAGCACTTTGAATTGGTAATGCCTGTCCTCTACCATGAACCTTAGATATTTCCTTTTTGCGCTGGCAACATAGAAATATGAAAGTATGCATCTTTCATGTCCAATGTTGGCATGTAGTCCCCCTGTTTCAACAGTGGGATCACCGCCCGTAGCGTTACCATGCAAAACTTTTGAGGTTCTATGAACTTGCTCGCTGGGCGCAGGTCTAGAACAGGGCGCATGGTGATGTCCTTTTTGGGTACAAGGAAGTACACTGAATAACTACCCTTGTTTACCTGAAGAATAGGGACGGCTTCTATGGTGTCCTTTCCCAGCAGCGCTTCCACCTCTTGATTCAGAATCTCCAGATGGTCCGGTGAGAGGCGCCGTGAGCGCGGTGGTCTGAATTGTGGAGGTCGGGCGAATTCCACATAGTACCTGTTGGCGACCGTCTTTATGACCCACTGGTCCGAAGTTATCCCCTCCCATGCCGTGAGGAAAGATGTTAAGCGCCCCCGACCGAGGTGCCATGGGAGGGGACCTGGATCTGATGGTCATTTCTGACCAGAGGCTGCGGCTCCTCTAGGATTGGGGCCTCTACCTCTGGCTTTGCCGCGTCACTGACCCCTTAGTGGTTAGTATACGGGGCTTCCTGAAGTTTGTCCAGCATTAAAGTTTCCCGTGCCATAGCTGTTCTGACTTGCACGGGACTGCCCTCGAAAAGACCGACAAGCATTACCTCCTCTCTGGGGGGAAGGTATTTGAGTAATTTGTTGCAGGGACTTAAGAGTCTCATGCTCTTTTTTGGCTTCTTCTAGGGCCTCATCGACCGCCTTTCCGAAGAGGTTAGTTTCTTCAATGGGTTTATGGATGAGAGCGGCCTGTGTTTCAGGCTTACACCCGAGGTGCAAAGCCAAGCGTGCCTTTTAAGTAAGGTTCCCTGTGCCAGAGACCTGCCTGCTATTTTAGCCGTGTCCGGAGTGTTCTTTATTACATTCTGGTTCAGTTGCCTGCCTTCAGCCACAATAGTGAGAAGCTTTGACCGGATGGGCTCTGTGACCTCCTGGAGACCTTCATGTACTAGGTTCCATTGAGCGTCAGTATAACTGGCCAGCAGCACAGTATTATTCGCTATGCGCGTGGTATATGCGGCAGCCGAAGTAACCCGCTTACCCAAGGCATATAACCTCTTGGATTCTCTATCTGGAGGTGCCTCCCCCATAGCAAGGGGTACTCTGCCCGTTTCCTGGTGGTAATCGCCACCAGGGAATCAGGGGTGGCATGCCCTTTAATGTATTGAGGGTCCGAAGGAGCTGCCCGAAATAACTTTTCTACTCTTGGGTTCACTGCCCGGGTTTGAACTGGTGACACCAGGGAGGGGGCCAATCTTCTCTTTATAGAATTAAAAAGGGGAATGGCCTGGCTAGAGGGCAGTTTCTTCTTAAGAATATCTTCTACAAAGTCCTGCTGAGGCACCGCCTCTTGAGTAGTGATTTGAAAGTGATCTGCTGCCTTCCTTAACATGGCATTGAAGGCCATTTGGTAGTCTACAGGTGAGGCCTGACGAGCCGGGGTGGACGGAGGAGAATCCAGGCACAGAAAATCAGTGTCCTGATCTTGTTGGGACGGAGGAGGGGGGGCGTCCATCGGTCCGTCCCCACTTGGTGTGTTTCTTCCCAATTGTCTGTGGCATCTGCCTGGTCCTCATTGTAGCCTTGCAGGAAAGAAGGGTCTTCATCTTCACTCCAAGTGTCCTAATAAGTATCCATTTGAATGATATCTTCATGATGGACGGGGTTTGAGGGCTGATCCTCTTGTAACTGAAGCAGATTTAGGATTAGGCTCTCCACGAGATCTTTTGTGGAAGGATGTTCAGAAAAATAAATAACTTTCTCAAGACAATCCATGCACCCTTCAAATTTCTCCCTTGTCCACTTAGAGCAACTAGAAGGGCCTACGGGTGGAAAAACGTTGTCTTCCGCCTCTTGACACTGAAATAGCGGATCTATAGATTTGGCCGCAGCCTGCCCCATGTTTTTCGGCGGAATAGGTATAAGCCCAACCGCCGAAGTAATTCTAGCGATACTGTGTTCGATTTCCACCGACTCGGCATGAGATAGTGGTTCCGAAGGTCTATCGGTAGGTTTTTTGCCTTGAGGCCTAGTTGTAATTGAGGAGTAGCGCCCTTGTTTTTTTTGGGATGCCCAGTCAAACGCTGCTGCGGATACGGGGGAAGGCTTTGGATCTGAACGACCCGAGGAATCTGCCAAACTTTGACGGCCCTGCTGGCGCTTTCACCTTTTTCGACGCAACTGTCGAAATAGGTAGAGGAGTTGTGTGTTTAGTGTAATGTCTTTGTACGCCCCTGTCGCCGGGTTTTGTCCCTGAAGCGAGACCAAAGTCAGGCCTTGAAGGGTCGAGGACGGGCGTGGCCGACCTAGAAGTGTCCGCCTCGAGGTCTATCACATCCGCAACGGATGTTTGCTCATCAGAGGTGCCCCCGTCACTTTCAGCGGGTGTGGCAGTAGGGAAGGAGGGTTCCGCCTGCGACGTACCGTACACGGCCCACCGCTTTACACAGCGCTCCTTAAGGGTTTTAGGTCGAAGGAGTTTACAAGCCGCACACTGCTTCTCGTCGTGATCTAAGGGGAGACAGAAGTTGCACGTCCTGTGCTCGTCCTTCCACGGGTATCTCACCCTACACTTAGGGCAGAACCTAAAAGGGGTCCTTTCCATAGCAAAAGGGAAAGATGACCAGACCTATAGGGTAAAGAGGGGGAAAGAGGAAAGATAACAGAAATAGGGGCACCCTGACCCCACTCTCCCTACTTTAAAGGCCGGCCAGAGGGCCCGGCCACGTGGATGCTTCAGCCGCCGGATCTTAGGCGCCAAAATCCACAGCCTTATACAAGTCCCCCGTAGTCTTTGTCGAAGTTGTTCTTGCCGTCGAAATGACTTAAGGGGAAATTACCGACAAGTTGGTTAAGGATAAACAATGGGCTTCATTATGGCCATGGCGCTCTCGTAATGAAGGGTGCCGGTACGGGACCGGCATCCTTCATTACGCAACGCCCTATTACAAGGTTCTCTTGCGGGACCCGGTATGGACGCCTGGTAAAACCAGGTGTCCTTAGCGGGTCCCACGAGGGGACCAGGGAGCTAATAACGGGCCCGTTATTAGCTCCCTCCCCATTGAGCCCTATGGGGACTCAAATGGGAATGGGGATGGGTTTTTCCAATGAGGACTTACCAGGTCCTCCATGGTTGGAATAGCCCGGTAAGTCCTCATTGGAGGAACCTGGTACTGGACCCCGGTATGAAGGCAGCCATGCCCTTATTAAGGGCATGGTGTCAGGTTTCCTTTATTTATTTGAGGATTGTAGATTATTTCTGTGTGGGTTGGAAGTTTTCTACTTCGGTTGGTTTGGCCTTAACTTCTCAATACAGAATCCTGGTTCTGGCCCAAGGCAAGATGGAGTTTCCCAATAGTAGCTTTGATTGGCTAGAGAGGACAGCAGGACAACAATGAACATTCTAAACTGTCACTCTCTGCCCATCATCGTCGTAACCCCAGCTAAGAGGACGCGTTAGTAGCTGCTCCTGCAGAATTTGAACTTACAAATCCTGGCAGTTGAGCGGCTACTCTTTTCGGTATTTTCAGGAGATGTATCCAGGTTGACAGGAGATTTTCAGAAGTTCCATGAAAACCATTCTAAAGTTAAGTGACTTTCATTTGGATATGTAAATCTGTTTCTCAGATTTTCTTCGTGACATTTTAAGAAAGAAAAAGTTATTTCAAGCATAGAACTGTAATGTTGTACTGTTTAAAAAGGGTTCGTTTTTTTTAAAACTCTTTATTTCTCATTTTCAACAAGTTACAATAAATAGAATTAACATCCTAGGTCATTGAATTGAAAAATACATAACAGTGGAAAACAAAATAAACACAATTCCAAACCATTCCAACATATGAAACTTAGGACTAACCTAAAACAAAGCCAGATGTATCAAACAAATGACAACAAAGCAAGACCACACAAAACAACCACAAAGACAAAACAAACCCCCCCCCCCTATATATTAATGCTAATAGACCAATGCACTCCACTCCAGAACCTAATCTAGCATCATCCATAAAGATCAATAAAGCTCCCCCACATTTCCTCATAAAGGGTTTCCTTGTTTTGTTTACAATACATCGTTTTCTCAAGTCTGGATACAATTCTAACATCTAAAATCCAGTCCTCCACCATCGGCTTCTTCCGTGTCTTCCAGACCCTAAACACCCGTTTAGCCGCCACCAACAAAACTTTGATTACCCCATACGATATCACCCAACTCACATCCCGTCCACCACTATACAATAATAAGATGACCGCTAAGGGAGTGCGTGGATAAACAATGTCCCAAATTTGATCGCCCCATCAATAACCTCCCTCCAAAAACACACGACTCTTTCACAATACCATAACATATGTATCAAAGTACCTTGTTCTTTCCCACAACCCCATCACCGATCAGCGCCAACTAATCCCAATTTACACACACGAACTGGGGTCCAATATATTCTGCCCAATATCCTTTGATGTATATAGCGTAATTGCAAATCCACTTTGGCAGTTGTCGGCACTCTCCAAATCTTTTCCCATTCTCTTGGCGTAAGTTCTCTGCCCAACTCCTCTGTCCATGACAACCTCAGCTTGTACCATGAATCTAACCATTGTCCATCAGGTTGCATAATCTGCATAAAAGTAGACACTTTTTGGAGTCCAATTTCCAAAATATTAAAATTCTCTGGTTTCTTCAAAAATGTAGCGCCCAACATGTCTCTCCGTTCTGATAGTAGAGTTACCAAAATGTCATACCTTCTTAATTCCCTGTTCCTTAACCCAAATTTCTCAACTAAACTTGCAAAAGTTACTACCCCTGGAGCACATCACCAATAGTCAAAACACCCCTCTGAACCCAACTTTTCCAATTCAGTACCATATTATTAAACTGCAGACCAGGATTATGCCAAAGGGAAGCCTCTTCATAAAGATAAAGACCTTGTCCAGTTCCCACTATCCATGACGACAAAGCTTCTTTAGTAGCCAAAACCGCCTTCAAACACTGCACCTTCTTAGGCAACTTTCCAAAAGAAAACAAACTTTTAATATCATAAGGCAAAAACCGTTGTATCTCAATTTGTACCCACCACAGCACCTTGTTTAGAATTTCACCAGTGTAATCAGACACTTTCTTTAACAAAAAACCACTACCATAATTTTTCAACACCGGGTACCCAAAACCCCCATCTTTAACTTTCCGGACCATAATATACCTGGGAATCTTGGCCCTCTTCCCAAATCCCCACAAAAAATCCTGAAATAATCTGTCTATACATGCAAACGCTCCCTTTGTAAAATGCGCAGGCAAAGATTGAACAACATACAGAACCTTTGGCAGCAACATCATTTTAATAGCATTAATTTTACCCTAAAGAGTTAGATTGACACGTCCCCATCTCATAATATCCCGCCTAAGAACCTCAATAATTTTATCCCCATTATAATTTACCAGCTTTCTAAAATCTTGAGTAATATAGATACCCAAATATTTCACACTAGAATATTCCCATTTACAATGCCACCCCAGCAGATGCTCACATCCATGCGAAGCCCCCACCGGAAATACCACAGTTTTATCCCAATTGATCCGATACCCAGATAGTTTACCCACTTCCTCAAAGACCTCCTTCAATACATGACCCCCTACAACAGGATCATCCAAGATGACCACAACATCATCCGCATAAGCCAAAGCTTTGATTTCCACATCTCCAACAGCAATTCCACAGATACACCTCATCTGACGTATATTTGCTAACAAGGACTCCAATACCAAATTAAATAACAGTGGCGACATAGGGCAACCCTGGCGTGTGCCTCTAAACAATGGAAATGACATAGAAAACCCCTCATTCACCCACACCTTTGGCGATACGCCATTCTGAAGTGCTTGAATAGCTTTAATAAAGAAAGGACCAAAACCTAATTTCAACAGTGTATAATTCAGGAAGCCCCAATTCACCCTATCAAAGGCCTTCTCTGCGTCTAAAAAGATCAACAAAATATCCTTTATCTCCGAGTCTGGCAAACTCAAAATGTCTAACAGTGTTCGAATATTATCATATTCATATCTTCTCTCCATGAATCCTGTCTGAGATTGCTCTACTAACTCACCCATATATTTTTTGAGCCTCACCGTCAATATTTTGGTAAAGATTTTTAGGTCTACATTAAGCAAGGAGATAGGTCGATAATTACTGCACCTAGTTGCATCTTTTCCAAGTTTCGGGATCACCGTGATGATTGCCTCCTTCATTGAATCACAACCTCCCTTCCCTCAAAAAACAGTTATATAATTCACATAAAACCGGTGAGAACACTTACCCATATTTTTGATAAAATTCTACCGTCAAACCATCCATCCCCAGAGATTTACCTTTATTCATTCCCTCAATTACCGACAAAACCTCTAGGATGGTAATCGGGGCTTCCATACAACATCTACCTTCTTCAGAAAGTACAGGAAGGACAATTTTCCCAAAAAAACTATCAAAATCATCCATTTGCGGAGAAATTTCTTCTGTGTACAATTTAGCATAAAATGAACGAAAACATTCACCAATTTTATCTTTCTTAATCTCCATATTTCCAGATTCAACAATTTTTTGAATCTACACCCTCTCTGAATAACTCTTCAGTCTATTTGCTAATAACTTCCCTGCCTTATCCCCTTGCTCCCCGTATTTTTGCTTCATGTAATACAAACCCCACTCAACTTGTGAATTCATCTCACTTTTCAGTAATTCCTTAACATCTAAAATCCTAAGCCTAATATTCTCGTCTCTTGATAAAGCATATTTTCTTTGCAAATCTCCCAATTCCTTTTCAAGCTCATCCAATCTGGCTTCGCCCGTCCTACGCATTCTTGGAGTCCAATTCATCAGTTCCCCTCTAACCGAGGCCTTGAAAGCATCCCACACCAACATATTGTCTGCTGTGCCAACATTCACCTCAAAGAAATTTGGTATAAAACCCATTAATGCATCAGTAGCATCTTTATTATTTAAAACACAAGGTTTCAACCTCCATCTACTAGATCCCTGCCTCTCAGCGGATAACCTCAGCTTAGCCATAACCATTGAGTGGTCTGAAATATGTCGCTCCCCCATAGACACCTCTTTTACTTTCTCAATTAGCCTATCTGTTACTAACAAGTAATCAAGCCTAGAATAGGAATTATGTACTGGCGAGAAAAATGAGTTTTCCTTTCCCCCCCAATGAAAATTTGTCCATGCATCAACCAAGTCATACTTCCAAAAAATCTCGAAAATCTCTACTTGACTTCTGTCCGGTAAATTGACACGTCGAGGACCTATCCATTTTGAAGTCAATCACACAATTAAAATACTCCCCCAAAACAACCATTTCACCTCCCATATCACCAAGCATCGCCTCCAGTGAATCAAAAAAGTCCCCTCCTCCCGCACATGGGACATATATAGATCCAATTGTTATCAACAAACCCTCATATTTAAGATCAATTAGTATTATACGCCCCTCATCATCCATACTCACTTTTTCAACACATGCATCCAAACCCATCCTCAATAAGATTCCAACACCCCGAGAGTTGGAGGAGTAGCAATTCAAGAAACCTTTGTATATATTGAATTAGTCAGAGAATCACCAGTACCATCAAGTAGATGTGTTTCTTGCAAAACAGCCACATCAATCTTCTCCCGCCAAAGTTTAGACAGCACCTTCTTTCTCTTTCTCATGCAATTCAACCCTTTCACATTCCATGTACACACTGAAACAAGCCCCTTCAGAGCACACTAATAGACTCTATATCCTCACATGCACCCATAGTTTCCCAATCATTTACTATCTTCCATTTGAGCACTGTGATAAATGCCAAAACCATCCTATAAAGTTGAGAAGCATATGTATCATTCCCCCCCACCACAAATAAAACAAAAGACAACATATACACACACAAAACAGTATTGATTGCAAGAAACCCAACACAAACTGGGTTTCAACAAAACACCATTATATACATAACCATAACCTATTCCAACTATCTCCCCCAGAATCCTATGCCTAACATTTACTATTAAAAGATCATCCTCAAATACCCTTAACAAATGAGTCTAGTTGCCAACCCCCGACCCAAAGTACTCAGAGTAGTCCAAAAGCATTAATAAATACAAACATTATAGCATGTACCCACAACCCTTTGCCACTTCCAATATTTTGGCCAACACTAACAGCCACCCCACAATTCCCAGCAAAAGCATAAAACCACATCACCCAACAACTGCATTTCTTTGTACCCATGCAAAATACAGATCATAGCAACACAACTTTAGATGCCAATATAGTGATTTAGTGAGACTCCAGCCCAGCAAACATCACTGCATAACATGCAGTCATGGGCAAAGTAGGAACACATAAGTCAGTCCAAGGCAGATCAAGTGAAACAAAGCAACGTTTAACCAGAGTTATCTTACCCCCCCTTGTCTTGCCTCAATTAAACTATTAGCTGAGCATAAAACCTCAAAGAAAAGCTAAGCAAGAGAAAAAGTAAATTGGTGATTGCTAAAAGATAATTTACTTCAACTTTCAATGCATTTCACACCCTTACAGGCTCTTTTGGACAGACTAAGCCATAACATATGGAATTGTGAAGCGCTGAAACTTGCCTCACCTAACACAAGGGCAATGTAAGTGAGCCGAACAATAATAGATAAGCCATTCAATCTCAAATCTGCCTGACATATCATGACGGCCTGTAGAGAGTTTGGAGGACTTTCAAGACGTGCCGATATTCCCCCAAACGCAGTACCCAACAATGGTGAAAAAAAAAAAAACAGCTAAATGGAAAGTTCTGGTCTCTGGCGATAGTAAAACCTTAATGCAGGCACCAAAAACAACTCCTCGATCACCAATGCTACAAACAAAAATACCAGTAGCAAGCTTTCATTTTAGCATGTTAACATTGAGGAATGAGCAATTAAACATGCAAATTTTGGCAGAATCGTGCCATTACAAACACCCTCATGCCTACAGAAAGAACCTAAACTGTCTTCATTTGGCAAAAGGGGCCGTCCACCAGCCATTTAGAATATGTCCATGCATAATCATAAATGCAATAACTGCAGTCATGGCCAACAAGAAACGAGTTGGAAGCAAAGCAGAAATGCGCCTAGAGTATATAAACCCTCTAATTGCTTTGCATATGTAATATGTACACACGAAACCATGTTCATAAATGGTATGATTTTCCCTGTACTTAGAACAAGCAGCGCTTCATTCATTTTATGAACCCGCCTGAACTTGACTAGATTTCCATCCCTTTAAACACACTATTGTTGTAACACAATGTCAATGTATGTCTGCTGTATGAGCATAGCTATATTAAGGAACAAGTTACTTACCTGTAACTGTTGTTCTCCAGCATGGGTCTGGCATGGATTCACATGCTCATGAATATTCCCCGTCGTCAGGCTGGGAATCCTCGGTAAAGAAAAAACCAGTATCAGTTTCATTTCTGATCTGTCTTTCGTAGTAATAACCAATCACTGGTCTCTGCGTCACACTGAACACAGCCAATGACTGCCCTCTACCCAAGCACCGCCTCTGGCAGCCATCTTCAGATTTGGAAGCACGTGAAGTGGCAGTATGACCAAGTGAAGAGCCGCAGAGGGGTAGGCGGGAGGGTTCGCATGGGAATCCATGCCAAACCCATGCTGGAGAACAACAGTTACAGGTAAATAACTTGTTCCCTCTCCAGCATGGAGTCTGGCATGGATTCACATGCTCATGAATAAAGAATACATAGCAGTACACACATGCACAACCACGGGAGGTGGCAAAGGCTCAACATTAAGCATTACATCAAACTCAACATTAAGCATCTTACCTCCTCACCAGGCTCACCTCAGGCGAACAGGTTGCGCAGCACTGCTTGGCCGACCCTGGACTCCTCCCTGGAATCCCGATCGACGCAGTAGAATTTCGTGAAGGTGTGCGTCGACCTCCACGTAGCAGCCCTGCATATGTCCAGCAGGGGCACACCAGAAAGGAACGCCGTGGTAGCTGCGATCGCTCTGGTGGAATGGGCTCTCGGACGGCAGGCAGCGATCGGTTTGCCAACCGATGACAGTACATGATACAGCCGGAGAGCCATCTGGAAATGGAAGCCTTCGAGAGAGCCTTCCCCTGATTGACAGGTCCAAAGTTCACAAAGAGTTGTGACGTCTTCCGAAAACACTTTGTGCGGTCCACGTAGAACTTCAGCGCTCTAGTCACATCCAGCGAGTGCAAAGTCCTCTCAGCCGGCGACGAAGGCGACGGGAAAAACACAGGCAACACCAAGGGTTCGTTGAGATGGAAGTCCGACGGTACATTGGGCATGAAGGAGGGGTGCGTCCTGAGCACTACCCTCTTGTCGTGAAAAGTCAAGTACGGGGCCTTGCAGGAAAGGGCCTGGATCTCTCCCACCTGTCGTGCGGAGGTGATGGCCACAAGAAACGCTGTTTTCCACGACAGAAACCTCAACGGGGCCGAGTGCAGAGGCTCGAACGGAGGTCCCATGAGCTTGGTCAGCACCACGTTGAGCTCCCACGCCGGGGCCGGCGCCTTGACCGGCGGGAACGATCTGAACAGTCCCTTCATGAACTCTTTCACCAGACGATGAGACCACAGGGACGTCCGGCCCGTGGTTCTGGTGTATCGGGAGATCGCAGCAAGATGAATCTTGATGGACGCGTGTGCCAGTCCAGCTTTGGCCAGCGTCAGCAGGTACGGCAGTACCTGGGGAGCCGTAATCCGTAGAGGGTTAATCTTCTGTGCGTGGCACCAGACAGAGAACCTCTTCCATTTGTGTCCGTAGCATTTAAGAGTCGAGGACGCCCTGGCCTTTGCAAGAACCTCTCTGCAGTCGGCCGGTATGTCGTATCCTCCAAACTCTAGCGCTGCAGGAGCCAGGCCTGCAAGTTCAGCGATTTCGGGTCGTGGTGGAGGATGGCACCTTCTTCCCTGGAGAGTAGATCCGCGTCCACTGGCAGCTTGATTGGCGGGGACGCTGACAAGTCCAGAAGGTCCGGGAACCATATCTGCCTCGGCCACGCAGGTGCGACGAGGATCATCCTGCACCGTGACCTCTTGAGCTGGTTGACGAGCCGGATTAGCAGTGGCAAAGGAGGGAACGCGTAGAGGAACAGGCCCTCCCAGGGGAACGAGAAAGCATCGCCCATGCTCCTCGCCTGGGGAAACCTGCTGGCGAACCTCCGGCACTTGGAGTTTGTCGCCGTCGCGAACAGGTCGATCTGGGGTGTGCCCCACCGTCGGAAGAGGCGATCCACTAGATCCTGCCATAGTTCCCACTCGTGGCACGAGCGCAGCTCCCTGCTGAGTGAGTCGGCGATGGTGTTTTTTATCCCTGCCAGATTAAACAGCACCAGAAACATCCTTTGGGCGACTGCCCAATGCCACAGGTCCTGCGCCTTCTTGGACAGTGCTGGGGACCTGGTTCCGCCCTGTTCCTGATGTAAAACATGGTGGTGGTGTTGTCGGTGAAGATCCTCACCACCTTGCCCTTGAGGGACGGAAGGAAGGACCTGAGGGCCCAGAACACTGCACGGAGCTCCAGGACGTTGATATGGAGGGACTTCTCCGTCGGGAGCCAGAGGCCTCTCGCGTACAGATTTTCGGTGTGCGCTCCCCACCCTTCCAGGGAGGCATCCGTGGTCACTGTCTCCTGGTGGTCTGGGGTCTGGAAGTCCATGCCTGCCGTCAGATGCGCGTGGGTGCCCCACCACCGGACCGCTCGGCGGAAACTCTCGTCGAGTGTGATCCTCTCCTCGAAGCCGCCCGTCGTTTGGATCCAGCGCGCGTCCAGGAACTCCTGCAACGGGCGCATCCGGAGCCTGCACATGGGAATGAGGTAGATGCAAGAGGACATCATTCCGAGGAGGGACTTGATGGACCTCACCTTGGCCGCGTCGGAAACCAACATCCGCTGTACCTTGCCCAGGATGGACCTGGTCCTTTCCTCTGACGGGGAGGCCAGAAGAGACACTGTGTCGAACTTCGCTCCCAGAAACAGTGCGTTTTGCGCGGGTACCAGGTGGGACTTGGCGTAGTTCACGGAGAATCCCAGGTCCGTGAGAAGTTGGACGGTCCTTGCCGTGTGGTCCACGGCGAGCTCCCTCGTCTTGGCTCGGATAAGCCAGTCGTCCAGGTAGGGGTAGGCATGGATCCCGTCGCGGCGCAGCTGCGCCGCCACCGGTGCAAGGCACTTGGTAAATACCCTGGGTGCCGACCGTAGTCCGAAGGGGAGGGCTTTAAACTGGTAGTGATGCCCTTGGACCACAAACCTGAGGAATTTTCGGTGCCCCTTTAGGATGGGAATATGGCAGTAGGCATCTTCCAAATCAAACGACGACAGGAAGTCTCCTTCCTCCAGCTGACCCAGGACGTGCTGGAGGGTGACCATCCGGAACTTCTGCGCCTTGATGAACTTGTTCAGACGTCGCAGGTCTAGGATGGGGCGCCATCCTCCCGTCTTCTTCTTCACGAGGAAGTATCTCGAGTAAACTCCGGAGCCCCGAAGCCTCTTTGGGACGAGTTCGATGGCGCCCTTCCTGAGCAACGCCTTTACCTCCAGGAGAAGCTGAGGGACGTGAAGCTCTCTCCTGGCCACGGGGGTGGGGGACGCGCGGGCACCTTCTTTGAAACTCGAGCGCGTGGCCCCGGGCCAAGGCATCCAGCACCCAACGGTCGGTTGAGATGGACTCCCACACGCTGACGAAGCTCGCCAGCCGGCCTCCCACCGGAGTGCTTCGGTGGGGGCCCGACCCCACGGCCGGTTCAATCCTGTTTCGACGAGGCTTTGCCGCCTTGACCTCCTTGGCGACGACGGCGGGGTCCTCCAGACTTGCCTCTGTAGGCCTCTTGAGACGACGAGCGGGCCGCTTGACGGTAGAGAAACCGCCGCCGGAACCTTTGGAGGCGCCCTTGCCTCCGCTGCTCCGAAAGGGCGTCCGTCGTTGCTGTAGAACCCCAAGGGCCCGGGCCGTCTCAGTGTCCGCTTTAATGGCCTGAAGGGAATCGTCCACTGTTTTCCCAAACAGGTTGTTCCCATCGAACGGCATGTCCAGGACTCTGGTCTGTACGTCTTGACGGAAGTCCGTAGCCTTGAGCCATCCACGCCGCCTAAGGCAAACGCCGTTGCCCAACTGGCGAAATCCAGTGTCGGCGATGTCCGTCGCAATAGTGATGGCGTGGTCCGACGCCACCTCACCTTCCTGTAGGATCTCCAGGGCATCCGCCCTCTTGTCGTCCGGTAGGAAGTCCAGCAGGGGAGCCAGTTTGTACCATAGCTCCCTGTCATAGCGGACCACGATAGCCAAGGCGTTGGCCGCTTTAATCGTCGTTGCTGCAGACGAGATGACCCTGCGTCCCATAGCGTCCAATTTCTTTCCCTCGCCGTCCGGTGGGGAAGTCGATGTGGAGGCCGCACCCCCCCCCCCCGCTTTCTTCCTGGCCGCCCCGGAGACGACGGAGTCCGGGGTAGGCTGCGCCCAGAGGCACAGGGGGGACGCGTCCGGGACCCGGTACTTCTTTTCGTACCGTCTCTTCTAGCTGGCGTCGTGGAAGGGTTCTTGAGGAGGGCGAGGCCCTCATCCCAAATGTCGTCCAGTAGAGGCACCGCGAGGACCGTCTTCCTCTTGGCCTCGCGCCGTTAATAAAGGAATCCTTCCTTTTTCTTCTCCTCAGGGCAGAGTTGGAAAAGCTCGGATGCCCTGGCGATCATGGAGTGGAACGATCCAATCTCGTCGGGCGGAGAGGCCCTGGTGGGAGGTGACGACGGGAGATCCTCGTCGTATACCTCGTCGTCCGTACCCGTCGCTGCCGTGTCAGTCCCCGTATCATCCCCTCGGGTGGACGGGGAGGAGGGCTGGACGGGTCGCGACGGCTGAAAAGGAGGTGGAGGGTGAATCCTTCTTGTCTTGGGAGGGGGAACACCCGAAGGTCCCGGTTCAGGATTCCCCCGACGGGAGAGGCTCCTCCGTCGGCAGCGGTAGTCTCGTCCTTATCTCTGAGCATAAGGACTGTATAGCCAACAAAATGGCCGCCGAGTTGTCTTGCGGCGCTGGCAGAGGGGAATCCGACGGGCGATCAGGGGCCCCGTTGGCACCCTCGACGCTGTCGTCGTCACCTGCGTCGGGATCCATCCCGACTGGCCGGTCTTCATCCACGCCAAGGCCGTGGCTTAAGACCTCGATCAGCTCTTCCTCTGAAGCTGAATCTACGACGACGCCCTGCCCCCCTTTTTCTTCCCCGCCGGGGATTTCACGGGGGTCCTATCGATGGGCACAAAAGAGGACTCCCTCCGAGGTGGCAGGGAGACTCTGAGCCCCGAGGTCGCCACCACTGGTGTAGCCTCCACAGGCTGAGCCAGGGCCGCCACGACAGTATCGATAGAGGGCTTGGCCGGATGGATTAAGGCCTTCACCACCTTAGGTGCGCTCACCGCCTTATCCTTGAGGGGGGGGGGGGGGGGGACACTGCCTCGCTCCCCCTCCGATGGGGCCTTCGAACTCGACCGGGGCCTCTCCAGGAGCTTCGCCAGGTGCTCGCCCTTCCTCTTACCCGACCCAGAGCGTTGGCTCGTGGCTGAAGGTGCCGGGGAGGGTGCGCCCTGCCTGGCGCCCGTAGAGCCCGACCGTTCGGCGCTCCCGGTGCCAGCGGACTCGCGGTGCTTGGCCTTGTGTTGGACCCCCGTCTCCGGGGCGTCCTCAAAGGTCTTAGAAGACCGCTCGGATTTCTTCCTCTTCTTCTCGCCTGACGGGCTCTTCCCTTCCAGCCAGTTGGCGAGGCGTTGGTGGCGGTCCTTCATGGTCCGCTCCGACATAATGCCGCAAAACGCACAGTCCTTCTCCACGTGCGTCTTGTCCTCATGTAAGCAGTAGAGACAAAAGGAGTGTTCGTCCTCCTTAAAGACGTTCTGCAGCTGGCATCCAGGGCAGACCCTGAACAGCTTTCCGGGCGTCGAGCTTCCCTTCTCCTGGGCCATGTCCGGGCCCGAGAAGCTTCTGGAGTCCTCCAAAACGTAGCTCGACGAAATCTTCACCCTTGAGGGGCGCAGACGAATCCGACACGGGTCCCCGTTGAACAGATGGAGTCGGTGGAGCTTGAGGCTCTTTTGACCGGAAAAAACGAAGTTTTGAGAAAAAAACGTGAAAAAAATAGCACTAACGCTCGAGAGCAATAGCACGAGGATCCCAACACATGAACGTCCGGTAAAAATCTGAAGATGGCTGCCAGAGGCGGTGCTTGGGTAGAGGGCAGTCATTGGCTGTGGTCAGTATGACGCAGAGACCAGTGATTGGTTATTACTACGAAAGACAGATCAGAAACGAAACTGATATTGGTTTTTTCTTTACCGAGGATTCCCAGCCTGACGACGGGGAATATTCATGAGCATGTGAATCCATGCCAGACCCCATGCTGGAGAAATAACGTTTTTTTATTTATTTTTTTAAATGCCTTGCCGGATTCTCCGTACACAGGGTGCTGCATGTTTTTCAGATGCTCGCCACCTTCCTTTACAACCTTTTTGACCATATGATCCACTGGGGAGGTCAGGTCTAACACCTCAGATGCGGAACTCAAACTACTCCTGCCAACACGCCCGCCACACAGTCATCTTTTGCGACTCCTGTAAGCAAACTGGGCAAATGATCTGCTCCAAGAAATGCCCATCAACATTAACTGCAATCAGAAAGTCGAGCAAGTGAGGTAAAAATAGGAGCAACTGATTTGCCGACCAAAATGAGTCACTCTGTCAGAACGCACAAGATAGTATAAAGGCCAGCACATTCCACCACGTACACTTCGCAAACATGCCTGATCCCGTGCTCATTATGATACTGCTCGACCTAAGAGATGAGGAGGGAACACATGCACGGGAAGAGAGTGTCTGTTGTACAGGCCGTGTTGCGGTTCCGCTTTCCCGCACAAGTTATACTGCTTTATTCTGCAGCAGTCGGAATTGTCAAGACAATCCCTACACTGCAAGTTCAGCTGGAATCAGGCTTGCACTTTTGAACTGGGTCCTTCCAGAGGGCCGGCGACCTCACCCACTGATTCCTCCGTTTTTGCATTCACCAAAGCCCGAATACAGTTCTCGCATTGTCAGGTCCCCAGTCGAACACATACGCCAGCAAATGAGGACACAGCCATGTGAGGATTGCTGAAGAATGCCTACGTTAGTTCAGCTCGTGCACATCGGTCCTCCATCACTGCATCGCTGCCATGTCTACATACGTTATTCCAGCACGTATTTAGAAAAGCTAGTTCTGACCTCAGGTCCATGCAGCAGTGCTCGGGTACTTGGTCACATCACTATGACTTCAGCACTTCAGCGCCTAACGCACCAACAATGAAAACGAAAGTGAGCAGCATTCCACACGGCCGCACTGCAATCATCCAATGTGGAAGTTTATATACTCAGCGCCGAACTCAGCAAACAGTGAGCAGCAGCATTCCACGGACTCAGCCACATAAACAAACCCGTCACCCTTCCTGAAGCAACGCAATGTGCGTAAGAACACGTATCAAACACGTATTGAAGGTTCCCTTTTCAAATTCCATGAAGTGAAGTCTCCGGGCTCGAGATGCTAAATAAAACATAACTCCAACGGTTTTAATAACTGTCAAACCATTAAACAGCAATCCAAAAGGCACATTTTTTTCCCCCTCTTTTTTTTTAAATTACTTGTACGCCAAAATGAGAAGAATTATCTCTTCTTTTTTGCTGTTTTTGGAGCTGAAGATGATGCTTCCATAGGCTCACAATCCACATCAGTCAAATCCGTCAAAAAAGCCTCTGCACTCCTATGATCAGGAAAAGAATGTAGTTGACCATCCACAACCACACGAAAGATTGCTGTATAAATCATATAATAATTTCAGTTTGAGTCATGCCTTTTCTTTTGCCACTCCAAAACATTTTCTCTTTTCCATGACTTCTCTACTGAGGTCAGCAAATATAATTGTGTTCCCTCCCCATGCCAGGTCTCCAATTTCACAAGACTTCCTCAGCATCAGTTCTATTGTTGGGAATCTTAAAACTTTAACAATAAAATGTCTAGGGCGCTGACCTAAGGCAGGTTTCTTACCAAGGGACCTATGAGCCCTCTCAATATCCAGTGGTATTTTAGGATCCAAATGTAGCATGGAAACCAGAGCCTTTTCCAAAAAGGAGATTGGATTGCCTCTCTGCATTTTCAGGAAATCCTGCAATCCTGATGTTATTTCTCCTTGAGAAATGTTCCTGCTCAGACAGTTTGATTAATAGCTTCTCATTATTAATCTCCAACTGCCTCACCTGATCAGCCAAACGCAGTGTCTTGTCATCCATCAGATTAAGACGATCTTCAACAGCAGTCACCTTGACAGTAAGGTCCATAAACTTCTCCTCTGCCTTTATCAGCCTTGATTTGATGTCTGTAACATCCAATGTCAATTTTGTAAGCAGATCCAAAATCTTATCTCTCTTCTCCTCCTCACCCTTCTGCCTCTTAGCAGGCTGTACAGTGTCAACAGGTTCAGGAATCTCTGCCATAATCATTAGGATAAGTATTCAGCAGGCACAGGAGCTCAGCACCTAAGCTGCCATCTCTGAGGGTTTGTGACTTTTAACTTTCATTTGGAAGTAAGCGTAAGCTTGGTTACGTATTAATTATCTCACGTACGATTGGATTCCTGCGAGTGTCTGAACTCTTAACTGGCGCACATGGAGTAACTGTCGCATGAATTTTCCAGCGCGTGTGTGTGACAAAAGACTGCTACGTGAATTCTTCAGCACGTGTGTTCTTAGCGCATGTGCGCGACAAAAGACTACTACGTGTGCATCTTCAGCGCGTGTGCATCTTCAGCGCGTGTGCATCTTCAGCGCGTGTGCATCTTCAGCTTTTGAGCCTTCCAGCAGATCATGGTGAGTGGAGGCAGATTGAAACCATGCACAAGAAACAGAGGGCAACGCCCTTCTACTTACTCTCCCCTAAGCCCCGGATGGCAGAGTTCTATAGATGTGAACGCTGGAAGCAAATACAGGCCCATGTAACTGAAGGTTGAGTGTGATATCGACAAGGACTTCCATGGGTGCAGAGGACAGTGTGATGCTTCCTGGAGGTTCCAAAGTTCTGCTAGGACCAATATGGGAATGGTTATAGTTGCGAGTGAGGCAGGAATCCTCGGAGGCTGGGTGCTTAAGGGGGTTAATTTACATAATCCATCCTTTTACTAGCTGCCTCAATCTGGGCTGCAGTTACTGTGTGCTGTTAATAGAGGTAATCCTGCGAATTTTAGGTAAAAACAGGCGCGTAGGGTCTAGTTAACAGATTAATTTTCCAGGCCTACCTTGTGTTTTTTTATGTTTAGGGGAGGTGCTACCTGCTGCCTTATGGCTGCTTTAATGTGCTTGAAATATTAGAGATTTAAAGCAAAACATTACAATGAAACCTCAACATAATATAACAGTACCCAACCAGCTAGGATAAAAGGAAACCAACATCATATTCTCCCCTCACAGCCCCCCAAAATGAATGAATAAGTACATTCAAATGCAAGTTAAAAAAAAAAAACAGCAACACTCTTGGGTTCTACTTCACTTACACTTCGATTTGGGAAAAGAACATTTTGATCCTAACTGAGCACAACATTACCCAACAGATTTCCACAGCTTAAAAACATGATATGGTGTAGCATAACATAACAGTGTAGCATACCAAACCTAATGGAATGAAGCGCTTCACAAAAGAGCAGAGCATACACCATATAGTTTAGTGCAGACAAACAGCAAAATATGCCATTGCTAAGCATCCCAAACAAATAATTAAGCACTAGGAGTAAGCTATCCTCACAACATTACAAGAAACCATGAACGACATTCATCGCAGTACTCATATCATCATCCAACATTGTATTTTAGTATGTACAAACAACTTCTACAGAAAGAAATCTATATCCATCTGAATAAAAAAAAAAACTTGTTGGCAATTAAGTGGCGTTGCAGAGATTATGAGCTGTGAAACGGAAATCCCAACATGGGCATGAAATAGTCCATCTTCAACGCCCCTCAATTTATTAAGTAAAAGAAGGACAGGAAACCCACACAACACACCAGTCTCTCCCATTCGCCACATTTAAAGTAGACAACCTCACCAGAGCAGGCTTTTAAGATCCTCTTCAAACCCAAAGGAGAAGAGTAAATCTGCTTCATCGATCACCAGGATCTCCAGCGAGTCCCGCAGGCACAAGTTCTTATGCTGCAGGTGATTAAGTATACGGGATGGGGTGCCCACAACAATGTCCGGTTTTTCCATTAAAATGGGTCTGAAAAAAACAGAACAGTAAATAGTAACTCAATTTAGGTGATATGGTAGGGTCAATTGTGCGAAGGGGGCAAATGCAACCATTAATAAGAAGGCTCTTTTTATGGATGCACCTAAAACTCTCAGGAAGACATTTTTTCCCCAAATCATTGGCTTGCTTTGCAGGGCTCATGTTAGTATTCCTGCACTGTACAGAGGCAGGAGAGTCTAAAGTCAGGCCAAAACCTCTGAAAATGCAAAGAAGAATCTCTTCGCCACTAAAACAATTCAAACTCAATATCAAAGACCTGTAAGCCTTTAGCAACCTTGACCAAAGATGCAGTATAAAACATCTATCACATTGAAAAGTCGTGGAAGTATTTTCCAAGTTCACTGGCTAGAATTTGGGGCGAGAGGAAAAAAAAACTGAATTTTATATTTTGCGCTGGGCTAGGTCAAATCACTTGAACAGCATAGGAATGCACATTTAAGAGGGGAGGGCAATTGACTGTAGTTAAAAGTAAACCAGCGGAAAAGAGAATTAGTTTGTTTTTAATTGTTTCTTCAATTACGTTTTCTGTGCCCAAAACATCTGATGGATAATGGTCACAACAAGTGCAACACAGATTCTTCTCCTCAACAAGCAAAACCGGGTAGAAGGTTATGTTAGGCAGCACCAAGAGGCAGCAGCAGGTTATCACTTCAGATGCTCACCTCTGCGCAGAGATATCCACTTGGCCAGAAACATCTGCAACACGCACATCCCGGGAGCAGTAGCTAGTCAACTGGCGAATCATCTGCTGAACCTGCTGGCCTAGCTCCTTTGTGGGGATAAGAATCAGTACCCGAACAGTCTGCTCCGTTAACACCTGGGCAGGTAGGGGAGAAAAATAAATGATGAGAAGGGGGGGTTAGAGAGCTGGAGGAAGGTGTATGCCAATCCATGACAAGACAGAACAATAAAAAAATGTTTTTAAAAAAACAGCATGCAAGGAAGATGGTCATCTCCTTTACATAAGCATAGGCAGTAGAGATTTTTAATCAGCAGAACCCAGAACGGTTCATCAGTACCGACAGTGCACTGTAGGTTGTCTAATACCATATTCAACTGCAGGGTTCGAAATTGCTGGGAACTTGGAGCCATTTAGCTCCTGCTTCTACCCTAGGACAGCCTGGTTAGCTGAAAACCAACAGTTACCAGGAGCTACGTTTGGCACTTTGGGCCAACAGGTGCTTCACAAACATGCATAAATGATTAACAGTGCTTAAGAAGGTAAATACGGGGGCGTGGCTTGGAGCCAAAGCGTCCGGCATGGCTTCCTAAGAGCTCCTGCCTGGCCCAATGCGCCACACTACATATCTTCGTTCCTAGCCCCAGTTTTAATTAAACTATACGGTTTGTGTCAGAAGCCTCTCTGATGGTATAGTTCGAAGGACGACATCAGCCGTGCCTGATCTGACATGATTTTAACCTTTTCCTCGGACCGGGACCCGTTCGCAGCAAAATGGCCACCACACCACGAGGCATTCGCCCACAGGGGGAAGGACGAATGAACTAGACATATCTCTGGCCGTCGAAAGCTTTCAACACACAGCTACTCAGCTACATCGCCCAAAGAAAAGAAGGTATGTACGAATAAAACCGTGCCCGGCTACGAGGCAGCGCCGCTCCGGCCGGCATCATAGGATCGGTGATCCACCAGGCTACGAGGCAGCGCTGCTCCGGCCGGCGGCATAGGATCGGTGATCCACCACCCTGCGATGCGGAGAGCACGGACCATCCGCCGCTCGCCCGCCACCCCCGGGCTCCTTATCTCTGCTGCTGCTGTCTGGCGCTTTGTCTCGGGGCGGGCGAGTTTCCCGCCACTGGAGCTACCCGTGGGTGACCAGATTGGCGCCTTTCACGCCGCACCTGGTGGGGGCCCCTCGCCCCGGCCATGGAATCCTCCTGAGGGTCCAACACAGGACCGACACCACCCCGAGGCCGCCGAGACCTGAGGGATTCATACGCTGCCTGACCCGACGTAAGCCACATCGCTGGGCTGGCGAGGTGCTGCAGGACCTTCCCCTACAGCTAACAGGCCGTGGGATCCATCCCATCAGGGCTGATTCAGGCAACTGTGGGCCTACTAGAGCTACGAGAGAGCCCGGGTCCCACGGCATGAGGTGAGGAGTTGGGGGGCGGGGGGGAAGAGTAGTCTTCTACAGTGCCCAGAAGTGGGCCACAACATCACCATTCAAGAGGGGCCCCCTCCCACAACTCCCCCCTCCCCCCCAACTAGACACAGTTACACCCGCCTGGCCTGAAGCCCCACCAGCGGTGCCCTCTCCCGCCGACCCTTCCTAAGACCGAATTAGGCCAGTCCAACAGCAACCTTCCGCCAGAATACCCAGCAGCAACAGTACTCCGGGAGTGGGCTCCCCTCCGTTCTACCCCTGTCGGTGCCAATTTGGTGCGGCCCGGGGGCCCTGGGTGTCGAGGCGAGTCCCCAGTTTCTGTGGGGGTAGCAGACCTGCCGCACGAACACCGCGTCAAGGCAGGCACCTTACAAGCGCAATGTCACGAAGCGGGAAATCGACCATGCAGGCAGACATTGCCAACCTCATGGTTAATTCCTCCACCAATAAAGCCAGAAAGGAGCCCGCAAAATCCAGAAACGCCCTCTTCAGCAGCACCTGACCAGAATCCACCACAAGTTGCCACGAAAGCTGACCTGCAAGATCTTATCAGCGCTAACCAGGGAAATTCAAAAAAGCACAGAAGAAGTATCAAAGAAAATCGACTCGCTGGACAAAAGGATAGGGGAAGCGGAGCGCCGAACCTCCAAACTAGAATCGGAGGTCTGCGATCAAAGATTTGAGACGGAGCATGACAGAGATCGAATATTAGCCCTAGAAGAGAGATGCTCCATCGTCGAAGCAAAGCAAGAAGACGCGGAAAACCGCTCACGTAGGAACAACATCTGCATACGGGGTATCCCATCCTCAATCCCAGACACGGATCTGAAATCCTATGTCTCGAACCTTCTCTGTTTCATAATCACTCTCCCAGATGATGCACCCCTCGAGTTGGACCGGGTACATAGAACAACTCCGAGAAAAACATCCAAGTTCCCCCCTGATGTCCTAGTGAGGGTGCACTTTTTCCAAATAAAGGAAGAAATTATGCGCGAAGCAAGACAGATGCCCCAAATCACCTTCCAAGGAACGGCAATATCTCTGTACCAGGACCTGGCAAACGATGCGCCCACTGACAGAATGGCTACGCGAAAGGAAGACCTCGTACCACTGGGAATTTCCAACATCAGTAAGATTCACACGGGAGGGATCCCAAAAACATACAATCCATGAAAGAGGCAAACAAATTTATGGAGCGTAAGAGCACGGAAGAGGATTCCGAACCTGAAGTCTCAGCCCACACCCCCCCAGACAGTCCCCCAGGAGAGGGATGGTCAAAAGCCTCTAGACGACGTAGACCCCGTGTTCCTCCTAAGAAAGATGCCGACACATGATGAAAAGGTCCTGACACTGCACGCAACTGTAGACCCTCAAGCCGCAGGCAACCACTCCCTCTGAATTATATTGTGGCAAATCCTAAAGTTAAATTAATAACATGCATTTTACCAAAAGCGAGAGCACTACTTACAACATTATTCTTTACTTCGGCGGCCCAGTTGGCCAATATCAGGCGCATTGGCGTCACCAGTTCTCCCAGCGGTAGTAGGATGATGTTTCTCCTACCAGCTAGTTAAGGGGTGGGGGGTGGGAGGGGTGGGTAAGGGTTCTGAGAGACCTGCAACATACAACAGCAACAACAAGACAAGTTCAATACCAACACAAATACGATACACGTCCAAAAGGCTCGCGTCCTCAGCCACGGACCAAAAGACATTGCACATTAGGCCCAAACGGATTGTACGATGGCTGACATAAGCGAGATATGCGTACTTTCTTGGAACGTCCAAGGTATCAACTCACCTAGAAAGCATCGGTCAGTAGAACACAGGCTAGGGCAACTATCTGGGGATATTGTATTACTCCAAGAGACTCACCTACTACAGGAGGATGAACATCAAATAAAATTTAGCAGATACAAGCAAGCCTTTTTCGCTACAGCTGGGAAGAAGAAAAGAGGCGTGGCGATATTACTAAGCGATAGAGTCCCCTTATGAAAAATCACAATAAAAAGAGACCCAGAGGGCCGCTTTCTCCTGCTCAAAGGCCTATTCGAGGAACTCCCTATCACAATCGCAACAATCTACGGGCCGAACACGTCCAAAGCCAGTTACATCGCGAACCTAATCCCGAAAATCTAAGCTTTTCAAGTTGGGCATCTTATCATCGGCGGCGATTTTAACTGCGTACCAAATGCACAAGTTGACAAAACTCTTCCTCCCACGAACAAAGACTTCTCACAAGCCGTATCCTTAGCCAAACTGCTCAGAGAAACCGAGACTGCCGACGCATGGAGAATATTAAATTGGCACATCGAGAGCCTATACTCGCCATTCCCCTGTGCATAAAGGGTACTCACGAATAGACTTGATCCTTATATCCGGAATACTGTGCCCATGCCTAAACATGGCTAATATCCACACCTGCATGATCTCAGACCATGCCCCAGTTTCAATTAATCTAGCTGTGTCGGGTGAAAAATCCCCGACACACAGGTACTGGAAACTAAATGACTCCCTACTTTTGGATCAAAGTATCAGATCCGAAGTGGAAACCACAATATCCAACTACTTTAAAGAAAACACCACAGAAAATTCCCCTATCAGTATCATTTGGGACGCAATGAAAACTGTAGTCAGAGGCTCCTTGATAAGTGCAGGGGCTGAACAGAAGAGAATATCGACCATTGCAACAACGAAGTTGGAATCGGGAGTAAATCGATTGGGAAATGAATTAAAGATGCGATATTCCAGAAAGACAGGAAGAGACCGGAGGAAAGTTAAAATAGCTTTAGAAATGCACTGTGCCGACCGAACTGCCAAGTCGCTAGCATTTACCAGACAATTCTACTATAGTAAAGGAAATGAAGCGAACAGAGTCCTAGCACAGAAACTAAAAAAGATCCACAGCCGAAACAACATTCTCAAGTTGCGGGCTGAAGACCGGGAAACTACACTACTCTGAGGCAAAAAAAAAAAAAAAAAACAAAATCAAGGAATTAGTTAGGCACCATAAATCTGTAATGTCTGGCGACCCCACAGTTCTAGACGCCTTGCTTGAATACCTAAATGAGATGCACACCCAAAACTCACAGCTAGAAGCCCTGGAAGACCCCATCGACACTGAAGAGGTTATTGAAGCCATCAAATCTCTTAAATCAACTGCGCCTGGGCCAGATGGCTTCTCGGCAAACTTCTACAAAAAATATTCCAGAATCTTAGCATCACAGTTGGCAGCCTTGTTCAACTACTTTTTAACTACAAAATCAGTTACAGAATCTATGGCCGAGTCACTTACAATCTTACTTCCTAAGCCGGGAAAAAAACCCTGCATCACCTGACTCTTATAGGCCGATCTCACTGATGAACAATGACGGAAACATTTTCTCCAAAGTACTATCTAGGAGACTAGGCCCGGTCCCTCCCATCGCTAATCAATCGGGACCAAACAGGCTTTATCCCGGGAAGGAGCACTCACGACAACATTAGGAGAACAATAAACATAATCGAAAGTGCCCACAAACTGAAGGTTGGGTTGGCTGTTATTTCGGTAGATGCCCAAAAAGCCTTTGATCGGGTGGACTGGGGATACATCTGAGCAGTTCTTAAACATGTCGGATTTGGTCCTAATTTTATTACATGGGTTATGGCCAACTATCAAGCTCCAAAAACGCAACTGTGGGTCAACGGCATCAAGTCAGAAAGCATACGCATATCTAGGGTCACTAGGCAAGGATGCCCGATCTCACCCCTCATTTTCGCCCTGTCCATGGAACCCTTTGCGGCTAAAATTAGGCAAAAACAACAGCATAACGGGGCGAACGGTGGGTGGTCATGAATATAAATCGCATCGTATGCAGACGATGTCCTAATTACAGCATCCAACTTGGCAACATCATTAGAAGCACTATGGGCAGAAATTAAAGCTTTTGGCACCCCGTCAGGGTTCAAAGTAAACTTAGCCAAATCCACTGCCTTCACCATTAACATCTCCTCGTAAGAAAAAGTTTCCTTAGCCCCTCTAACACTAATCCCGTGGGCGTCCGGTCCAATCGAATACCTCGGGTACACATCGCAAAAGACCCACTACGCCTATATTCAAGTAACATCCCTCAACTAATCAGTAACCTCCAAAACGATCTCAAAAGGTGGAAGCAGCATGAAATATCATTGTTCGGGAGAATAACGGCCATTAAAATGAACTTAATCCCCAGGTGGCTATACCACTGTACAGCCTTACCAATCCAGATCCCAGGTCCTGCTCTAAAAGCCCTTCAGAAGAAAATACAAGAATTTGTCTAGGGGGGGGGGGGGGGGGGGGGGCTGGGGGGTGGAAGGCCTCGAATCGGTAAACGTATTATGAGGGGGAAAGCACAAGGGGGGCTGGGAGTACCCGATCTGGCCAGATACACGTTGGCCGCCCAACTATCGCACGCATTCTCCTGGGTGCAAGAACCAGACCCCCCGAAGTGGACACAAATTGAAGAAGCCTGGTCCCCGACCACACCTTCCAGCTTACCACACTTACCAAATATGAAGTCACAGACACACCGGTCCCCTCCGATCCACACTAACAACAGTACAATGCTGGAAAATGGCAGCCCGCAAATGGGGCCTCCGTGGGTCGCTTGGGCCCCTAACTCCAATCTGGAATAATCCCGACTTCTCGCCAGGGAATCCCCCATCCGGTTTTCAGGCCTTGATAGAGGGTGGACTGAGCACAACTAACGAATTTTTAGAAGATGGGCCCCCCCCCCCATCTCGTTTGAGAGATGTAAAGTAAAATTTGGGTTAGGGGAATGTGAAAGATTCCGATATTCTCAAATTAGACACTGGTTGTCCCACAGAGGGACGCGAGATAAATGCTCCAGAGAACGGATAGGATTGGAGCTCTTGTTAACGTCCCCAGCTAATAGATGGATGAGATCCTACCTCTATCGCCTATTGGACAGGCCAGACCCGGGGAAAAAAGAAAGATACATGTTAAGAGTGGGAAAAGGACCTGGGACGAGAGATCGAAATTGAAGAATGGGGGAAGATATGGGCAAGGTTGAACAAAAGCTTCCAGTGCATTTCGAATAGGGAAGGGGGGATATAAACTTTGTTATAGGTACTATGTTACCCCAACTCAAATCCACAGAGCCAACCCGAAGATCTCCGAAACCTTCTGGCGAGGATGCCCGGTTCCTGGCACACTGTTCCACATGGTCTGGGAATGCCCTAAAGCGGAGATATATTGGAAAGAAATATTAAAACATATCAAAGACATCTCCGGTCTCACAATACCTTGGGACCCAGGAATCATCCTACTGGGCGAAACAGGAAACAGCGCATTCCCGGTCTCCGGCCAAATCCCCTGTCTATGCGCACATCTTCTCCTCGCAGCAAAAATTGCGATGGCCAGACTATGGAAACACAAAAGCGGCCCTTCTACAGCCCTATGGTGGTCTAAATGCTGGGACATAGCAGTCGCCAAAAAAATCACTGCAATAAGAGCGGGCTCCCTGTATGGAACCATAAATACATGGGACCCTTTTATGGACTACGCAGCTAAATTCCCGGCTCTCACCATGGGACCTCCACTCACCAGATGTCTTCAATGCTCCCCACTTTATTAAACATTTAGCCCCAGATACAGCTTCTCAGGAATAGAACTTGTCTCCACTCACCAAAGATACAGACTAGACATTGACGCAAGAATACAACCAGTCATCACACTCAAAGACTGCGATAACATAACAGACTTATCAGTATTGTGTTGGATAAATTTAATCTGCTGCTGTGTATGTTGTACTAAATATAAAACCCAATATAATATTGTTGTAAAAAAAAAAAAAGTAAATACAAAAAAACACGACACATTTAAATATAATTTATCATATTGTGATGCTGGAAAAGCCTTATGGAGGACAGGGCCTTGCCCTACCCACTTCTCTGTGTATTTTCTCTATGTTTTCTGCCACTGAGGTCCACCCTGGACCTCTGGCAGTGCAGCTCTTCATGTTTTCCTTTTGGTGAACAACACCCATGGGATACCCTTATGGCATCCATGGGTGGGAGTACACCCTTGTACCCCTTATGTGTATTTTTAGGCACATGTGTGTTGCCTAAAGAGCAGTGTATGGGCTGGTGGCAGCTACATGCTGACTTGGTAGTGGCTCAGATTGTCCTCCATTTTTGGGACACCCAAACCCTGCCATAGGAATCAATGGATTCCCGATAGAATCCATTGATTCCTTCTTCCTGACTGGCTGTTGGGTGGAAATACCAAATATGGATCTGGGGCTGCCTCCTGACAGACTGACTGGAGCCTTCCCAGGGACTGTGTGTTGTGGGTACACCCTGGGGGTGGGACCTATATGAATGGAATCTGACGTGAACTCACAATCTGTTGTGGTTGTCTGGTTTCTGTGTGACACACAATGAATGAGGCAGCCCTGACAAACTGACATGAATGCAATGTAGTGTGCTGAAAGGCTTGGTACTTAACCCAATCCACATTCTTTGTAATGGGTGTCGGGGTGGAGTAAATGGCTGGAATGTCTGATCCCAATTGGCTGCCTGCCTGCATGAATGACCCTCTGCGCGATTGGTTGACTGAGCCTTGCTCAGCCAGAGTGAATGGAGTACAGATGTGTATATCTGGGAACGTCTCACTTAACTATTTGTTCAGAAGCGGAAGCAAGACTAAGCTGTTCCTTGAGGCTCAGCTGGAAGAAAAGGCTGCTGCTGCATTTCTTTCGTGTAATCCAAAAGATGCTGTGTTCTTCCAAGGACTGATCCAGAGACTAAGGAGACCTCTCCTCGAGCTAGGAAGGGACCATCGTGCAAACTGCTACTCTTCATCAGAAGTACCCTAGAAGCCAGTCCTGTGTGCCTGCCATCTGGAGAAGGGGTCTTCATGAATCCTGAAGAGGAGTGCCTGACATCTTGAGTCAAAGAAGTCCATTGGTGTCACCCAGGGTCCAGAGGCGCGTTTCGTGACCATTGGAAGCCGTTGCCGTCTATCGCCCAGAAGAGGGGGTACCCTAGTGCTGCTGGACACCCAGAACTGCAAAAGTTCCAAACTGCCCAAGAACATTTCAAGGGGCATTCTTGCCATCATAACTGATCACTTTTTCCTGCCGGGGAGAGTACAGAGTCGCTGAGTTCAGAGGAAGGTCCATCAGGGGGTTTCCCACCACCTATAGCTAACAAAGACATCCTGAGGGTGCAGAGTTGGTGAAGGTCCGAGGTCCACTCCAATGGTCAAGTCCAGGTCGCCAGAAGCCGTCCAGTGGTCCGTGCTGCAGCACCAAAGAACCGATAGTCAACCATGATATTCCAAAACCATGACACCAAAAGTGACCTATGCACCCGTCGCCGGCAGAAGTCATCGAAGGGTTCCAGGGGTCTTACTCATCTGTCAAGTCTTCACAGGACTTCTACAGTTCTACAGTCAGAGAAATCAAAGACCAAAAGGTGAGCACCACGAAGAGCAAAACTGCTGCACTTCAGAAAGACATTGGTACCATTTTTCTTCTTATACTCAACATCCCAGTGGCTACTTCTTCCAAGGTGGTGGGGCGGGGGTTCATCCTCGGAGGGAATCGTTAAGTCAGACCGGGAAACTCTGCCTGCCAAAGCACCAAAGGTACTGTGACAAGGAAGAGCATCTTCTAGTCTCAGGAGTCGTCCAGTGGTCCCAGATTCGTCTTGGATCATGTTCTCCTGTGGCCTCTCAGGTACTTGGGGTGGTACAGCCTTTTAAAGAAAGTTGAAGGTTATTGAACTGGCCTGTAAAAGACAAGATAAGTTACTCCCTAACTTTACCATTACCGATTGCCCAGTTGGGATACAAGGAGGGGGGGGGGGTATCTTCACACAGAATTGTATATCTAGTATAAATAAAGCATTCTGCCAGGGTTCACAACTAACCGGCGCTTCCTCCCTATTTTATGCAGATACACCCCACTTAAGAATTCACATGCCTATTTAAAAACGTTTGCAGTGCATCTATTACTGAATTTAAGTATTGTGTGGTGGCACATATATACACTCCTTTTTCCATTCTTTGAATAAGTATTTCCAAGTACAAAGTGTTATTATATAAAGACGCTATTTTATCACATGCCACAGTATGTGGGCATTCCTTTGTGGGGGCATTGGGGATTGGCTGTACTTAAGATCCACCCCGCATCACCTCCTGAAAGCTTAAGCCTGGTTGCTCGTCCATTGCCACCAAACCTAAAGCCCTGGCTGGAGTGTTCTGTGGCTTTACCCAATCCTATAGAGGGCAGATTTACAGATAGCCCCCTCCAGTCTTTTCACATATATAATGGGCAAATGTGCATCTCATGTGTAAGTTAGACTTTCAGTGCGCTTTGTACTCTCTGCTGGTTCCCCAACGGTAGCTCCTGCCTACTGCATGAATGCCAGACACCCAGGAGCTTGTTTTGGCTCCTGCTCCTCAATTTCGAACCGTGAACTGCATGGCCTAATCTACAGTTCACCAATTCCCCCTGTTCCTGTCCCTATACATCAGGGAAAGATGATCCTTAACCACATTTGAGAGCTCAAACACTTATTTTATTTTACACACCCCCAAGGGGTTTTACATGTTCTTCTCAAGTAGGGCTGAAAAACTGGAATATCAAAGATATGCCATGCAGAAATCATCTAACCCATAAAGGACATGGTGAACCAACCTTTGGAAAGTGGCAGGTGCATTATTTAAGAAGAGGAAGGCGGGCACCACCAAACCTGATACTTATCAAATCAATAAAGTCCAATAATGTTAGGGAATTTATTGCAATGTTATTTGGTGCATCCTAGAACCACCATGCCCATGAGTGGAAAACGTAAACAAACACCTGGGGAACCTCCCAAGGTTCTGTATGTGCCTGTGTAGAACAGTTGCTGCTACATTTTTTGTCTTAACTACTACAAAAACAATGAAAAACATTTTTTACAAATATTTCATAATAAAAATAAATAAATGCATTTCTCTTTAATGAAGTTTTATTTCTTCAAAAATGCACAAGGCTGACAGTGCTTGGTCAATGCATTTCGGACCAAAGTCAGTCTTCAGGTCACCAAATTGTAATAAGCAGAATATGCCATTATACTCCAACCACCTCAATAACTTAAATCAATTCCAGAATTATGTGACAGTGATTCTCACAATAAATCAACTAATGCATGTTTTACACGCTTTCTAAGCCTTTTCTGAGAATTTCCCATACTCTGGACTGCGGTCCCTGAGGGTATTCCCACCACAAGCACATTGCGACCATAGTAATAGGAAAAGGTGCTATATGAGTACAATAGAATACCGGTCAACAAAAGCAAGGAGGAGCACCTCAATGTTTCAGATAAACACAATGTACGGGTAAACTGTAATTATCAAGAAAACAAAAACACAGTAGTATCCATATAGTGTAAGGATGTCAAAAAAGGAAGCCGACACGAAGACTGCATGGTTTTAGTTATAAATGTATTTCTTGAATAGAAAAGCTCACTGTCCCCATCTGTAAGAGGAGATTCCCCTGGCTTGAACCAAAATGAAAGGAATTGTCAGAATCTCCATCAAATCAAAGTTTCACCGTCCTGTGTAAAATCCTACTCTAACCCTCACACTATAACTAAAGGATAAACAAACAGAAAGTTCCTTCTTCAGAAGAATGGCTCCCTTCTTCTGCTTCTGGAACTGTTACGCTCACCTGGCTCCGACAGGCGTCGATCTGAACTGGACAGCTGCAGTCTCCACCAATGTGACGCGTAGGGCCGAGATGACGGACTGGTCTGGCCCACCTAGCTTTGTTTGCTTGGCCCGTAGGAATATTCTTCTGTAAATGGAGAAATGGAATTAACCACCCGTGGGGTTGAGCGTAAATCCCCCCCCGTCCCCCGCTGTTCTCCCCACAGATCACCTTTGATGTCCCCTCTTATAGTCTCACCTGATGGTTTGAAAAGATGAGCTCTCCATCCTGCATTGAGCGCAGGGGCGCGTTGATAACCAGTTGCTTCACTGGCTCGAAGTAATTGTCGAGTTCTAGAACAATATTGACTCCGAAAAGTATGTAGTTCGTAAGAGTTCACATGTCTGACTTTCACTCTTGTCCGATTTCTTGCAGTTAGCAGCTTGACCCCAGCGAAGAGTTCCTCGTGGTAGCTGACGAAGTTCAGGTAAGGATTTGGCTTATCCTACACAGTTCAATAAAATAAGCCCAGAATGTAACCTGTGGCTTGCTCCCTTATTCAGGTATGGAGAGAAAATATGAAGTTCGGGGAATACTACCTCCGGCGGTAAAATTAGGTAGGTCTATTGTGGTGAGAAGAGGTCCCTTTGTTTGATGCAATGGAGACTGCGCTGGCCCGTGAAGAGGAATAGTAACCCTGGCGGTAATCAGGTAAGTCTATGGGGGTAGTTACTACTGCCTCTGTTTATTCCCTTGGCTCACCTTTGCTGTTCTTGTGTTCCCCTTAGGTGCCAGAGTGCAGCGGGAACGTGCAGAAGGCTGCAGTGGATCGTGAGGATGCTGCGAAGGCCGGTGAGTTCAGCGCGGTGCTGCAGCGGGCGAGGCGGCGTGCATAAAATGCTTCCTTCTTCCAGATCGAAGGCGTGGTGGATCCGGAATTCAGGTAAGGATCGAAGGTTTTGCTCTTATTCTAACCTCTTCTCCTTCTGTTCCTCCCTTTTTCTAGGAGCTGCAGACTCGGGGCGGGCGTGGCAGAAGGCTGGATGCAGGCTTGCAGACACGGTGAGCGTTACACTGCTGGATGCAGAATAATGCGAAGCGTGTGCTGCTCTTCGGGCGTGGTTTAAATAGCCTCCAAAGTAGTCCCAGGTAAGTATTCCTCCCCAGCCCCACCCGAGTAAAAAATAGTCCCTAGGTAAAATAGTCCCTTCCAAGCCTCATTTGGCTAGAGCTCTGCAGCATGGTATGCATCAGGTAAGCTTGCAGCATGGTCTGCATCAGGTAAGTTCTACTCTGTGAGCCTGGCGCTATGGCGCCAGGACCGCACCCAAACAACCCCTAGCAGGGGTTTTTGGGCTTGTTCAAAATAACTTGATGCCTGCTTCCGGGGTTGCTGGACCTAGTCTGGTGCCCCGGGGGTAGGCATCATGACAGGAACAGTGTTCAAACATTGTTTTTTCCGATCAGAACGCCACGGGGGGGGCACATCTCCCCTTCCCCTGGCTTCACCCAGTCTTGATGCAGTACCCAGCAGAATGGCTCTCTTCCCCTGGTGTAAACTTACGCAGTTCCGAATAAAACCAGGGGGAATGACTCCCTTCGCCTGGTGTCTCCAATACAACCCTTAGCCAGGTACCAAGATAGTACCTCCCTTCTCCTGGTGTTACTTTGTACAGTTCACCACAAGGCCAGGGGGAATGACTCCCTTCTACCATGGTGTCTTCAACACAAGTCCTCGACTTGTACTAGGAGAATTACTCCCTTTCTCCTGGTTGTTAGGGTAGATGCTAAATCTTCCTCACCTGTGAGACCACCAGAATTGTTTGCTGGACTTGGTGATGATTTGTCCATGTTCCTGGGTGAGTGGAAATATTTTTCCCCACTCACGCCGTCTTTTACTCTTCATCAGTGACCTTTTTATGTCTCTCCATAGTTTATTTTTGGAATTCAAGTTTACAATAATTGTTTGGCCTTTCGCATGTCCCTCTTGGGATCCCCTTATATTTTCTCTTGGGTGAACTCCTTTGTCACTGCTGCCGTAACATTTCTGTTACTGTGGCAAGCTTACTATTATGGCTGGTGGCAGTGGACAGACTTTACTTACTTTTGTGTTATTAGATGCATGCTGTGAAGCTTCTTTTTTCGCCATTTTTAGTCTGCTTGTCCCTTCTTGGTCGTCCTTCTGCAGTTCGGGGTGAGGGGTAGGTCCTAGTTGATGTTTTGTCTTTGGTGAGAACCCTTTGTGTAGACCGCTGAGGCTCCAGAGTATCTGTGAAGACAGGAAGTGTGTGAGTAGTCCCAAACTCTGCAGCCCTTTGGCTTCTGGTGTGCCTGAGCGGAACCAGTTCCCAGTGGAGGGCTGGCTGTCCCAAATGGACAGCCACCCACCCCTTTCTGTAAACCCCAGGGAGAGTTTACAGAAGTTGTATGTGGGTTCCTGTATAACTGTCCGATTCTGGAAGCCGAAGACAAGTCGGCCACTGGAGCTGAATCCGAAGAGGAAGAGAAGATGGCTGTAGCGGATACCAGCAACCGGAGATGCCTGCTGTGTAACCAGAGCCTGTTCTGACCCCTTCTCCCATGCAACCTAGGAGTCCAGATGACGGCGACTTCGACACAGACTGTTGGGACTCTTCAGTCTTGAGACGACCTGCAAAACGAGCCATCCCTCAACATGCTGTGACCATCCTGGGCTGCAAACCACCAATAGCCTGGGACCTCGAGCCAGAGGGTGTCACCCCCAGCTGCATCGAGGGAGGGCAGGAGCCCATCCCCTGCCCCCTTCTAGGGACATCGCAGCAAAGTCTCCAAGCGAAGCAGAATCACCACAAGGTAGCCGATCTGCACTTGGCTTTCATCTTTCTTCATTCTCCTGTGCACACTGCTCAGCACTGTTAATCTTATTTGAGCTTGTTGCACGCTGAATATTATTTTTGAATCGGGCTGACACGAGGCCTGCCCCTAAGATGGCCGCTGCCAGCCATGTTGCTTAGGGTTGCTAGGTTACTAGCACAGCTGCTACTGGTTCGCTTCTCATTGGTGCACCATTCGCATAACATCCGGTGCCAATTGCCGGATAGGCGCAAGCTGGACCGCCCACACAAGGAACTACACCTAAGGACATATTCCTGTCTTGGACTATCGTGGCTGCCCGGGGCCGTAGGGCCACCCACGCGGCTCTGATTGACCCCCATCTAAGTTAAGAGGCAGAATGCCGGACGCCGTGCCCGGAGCACCATCCGCATCCGTGACAATTGTCTGCTAGACGCTGCAATGGTCCATTTATTCCATCGTAGCAGCAGGATATCGTAATAATGTGCCGATCTATCCTTGCCACATTACACTAAGACGAGCATTCTCATATGTGTACTGACTAAGCCTCGCCCTTATGATATGTATCTAGTACAAGCGTACATGCAAATTGTTTACGTTTCATTTGCTGCTCTATTTTGTATTGTTATAAGCACCACTGTCGTTATCTATAAGCCACACAAGCTATTTGGATCACTCGACATTCAGACTGTGACATAGGGTCGTACCACTCAACTGTTTATATCATGTCATAGGTACTGTCATATACTGTCTATATCTATAGGCCACACGAGATCATGATGTACAGGCTCTACCAGTGTCTAATACTAATATAGAATTGTATTGATGTTGAATTGTTAAATATATTGAGCACACGCCCATCTATGTACGTGCGCATTGTGTACTCACAAAGTTTATATTGCATTTGGTTAAACTGTTACCCAAGTCCTATCACACTGACTACTTAAATCTTCTAGCTCTATCTGCATCAGCCCATCCACTACAGTGTACGAAAAGAGACACCATCATCAATTGTACTCTCCACCATGCTGACTAAGGTCACTCACATTGCACACAACGTACACCCTAACACACTTACAATCCTTGCCTCCCTCTATGTAGCCGTCCATCTGGCATACGCAGTCTCACCCTACCATGATTTCCATCAATCCTCCTCACGCACCAACACATCGCTATGGCTCCATACATACCGATGCACTCCCAGGATTGCCCCACAGAGGAGAATAAAGCATCTCTCATCCCAGTTGACATTGGCCTCCCATTGTCCCAGCCCCCTAACACATGCCAGACTTCACAGACTTAAAAGCCGTACACTACCTACACTCCGAATCGGATCCCCATTACCTTCCACCAGCAGAAACCTCAGACTAAGCAGCTGCACTGCTCAGAGATCTCCAACCCACCACAGTCATGCCTGCTCAACCGCTACCATACCACTCTACATCAACCGTGCACCCGTGCGCACTAAGCCTTGCATCATCCCACACAAAACCAAACCAGATAACAACCAAAAGCAAAGAAAAAACACATCCCACCGGCACCTCAAATGATTACTCAATGTACGTTTGCTTCCCGCACATGCCCTGGAAATAAATGACCTCTTAGCCAGCCACAATTTGGACCTACTAGGCATCACCAAAACCTGGCTACATGACTCTTACGGCCCTGCCGTCACACTTGCCCTACCTATAGGTTATACTATCCTTAGACAGGATCGACTTGACAAAACAGGGGGAGGAGTAGCCCTTATCTACAAAGATACTCTAACCATCAGACCCCAGTACTAGCACTTGGAAAGGTAATGCAGACTTCCTATCAGCCAAATTAACTCTTTCACCCAATGACACCATCAACCTGCACATACTATACAGACCTCCAGGCCTCCCCTCCGATTTCCAAGATCACTTCACCCACCTACTTAGCAATAACATCAAAAAATCCTCCAAAATCTTACTCCTGGGGATTTGAACCTAGGCTTCAATGACCCTAAGGATAAACCTGCTACAGCACTAGCTAAAGATTTGGGAGACCTAGGCTTTACCCAAAACATTTCAAGCCGGACTCACTCCAAAGGCTGCACCCTAGATTGGATATTGGATCACAATTGCGCATCCTCCATCACTTTGATTTCTGCCTACCCCAGGACAGACCACAAATGCATCCATTTCACTATCCCCACAACCCCCAACACCAAAACCCTCACACAGGCCCCGCCAGCACAAGCAAGAAGAACCAAAAACTTAATGCGGATAACCTCCGACCATACCTTGACACCCCATGCCTAGCACCCCCATTCTCACAGGATCCTAACATGCTAGCAGACATCATTAAAGATACGCTCACCAATGCTATAAACTCCATAGCACCACTCAAAAGTAAGAAAGAAAAAAAAATATTTCCACTGCAACTCATGGTTTACGGTAGGGCTCCATGCCCTTCGCTCAAATAAACGTGAAGCACTTAAAAAATGGCAGACTAACCCCAATGACTCAACCAAAAATAACTTCAAACAGATAGTTGCACATTACAAAGAAGCAATCACATCTCAGCCAAAACCAATTCCTTCAACGACAGGATCTCCAAAGCGAACTCCAGAACCAAAGAGATATTCACCATCTTCAACAAACTTATCACACCTCCAACTAGCACAGATGACATCATTAAAGATAAATCCTGGTGCACCAGCATCCAGACCGCTTTGCTTTATAAAATAGACATGCTCCAAAAACGAATCCAAGGCCATTACACAGCCCTCCCCAGCAGCCAACAGTTGCCTCCACCATCCCAAATGTCACTCCACCCTCCCACACTCAATTCTCGTTTAGGGACACCTCGGAATTAGAGGTCATTGATCTCATTAACCATCTCAAGCCATCTCTCTGCAAAGGGGACATTTGCCCTCCCAAAATCATCAAGGAATGTGCCAAGGATCTCGCCCCCATCCTAACTGCCTTCATAAATGCCTCTTTCAAATCAGGTATTGTTCCTGACAGCCTCAAAGAAGCTTGGGTATGCCCCCTCCTAAACAAAGCATCACTAGATCCAGCACAGCCCAATAACTATAGGCCGATAACCATTGTTCCATTCCTCCTCAAAATTCTCAACAAGGCGGCTCATAACCAGATCCAACTCTACTTGGAATCCAACTCCATATTGGGTCTGCGTTCCGCAAAGGTCACGGAACTGAAACGGCCTTACTAGACCTAAAGAACCAAATCACTCAGATCATAAGCCAGCCCTCCTCCTACTCCTAGATCTCTCTGCAGCCTTTGATCTGGTTGATCACAAGACCCTGACCACACACCTTACACAGGCGGCTCACTTCTCCAAACAAGCAACCACGTGGATCACCTCCTTCCTTGAAGGCAGAGCAATGAAGGTATTCTCCAACATGGCGAATACGGGCCCCACCACATCCACTGTTGAGTCCCTCAAGGCTCTTGCACAGCCCCGACTCTATACAACCTTTTTACAAAGCATCTCTTTGACCTACTTGATTCACTGGGTATAGCATATACTAATTATGCTGATACCCAAGTATGCTTACCACTGTCTGGGTCTTACGACCAAGACACTACCACATTACTTAAAATCTACTCCACAATCCAAGCTTGGATGGCAGCCAACGGTCTATGCCTAAACGGGGAGAAGACAAATTCTTATCCTCGGATTAAAAGCCTCCTAAGCCAAACTTGACATCCAATACTCCAACTTCAACATGGATGATTCCATCATCCCAGTCTCGTCGTCTGTCAAGACGCTAGGCGTTCACATTGATGCTACTTTATCAATGAACAAACAAGTCAGTGCCATCGCCTCCGCCTCAGCATAGAGCACCAAACTCAAAAATGCCATAAAAACGTACCTCTCTAAACCAAACTGCCTCGCAATAGCTAGAGCAACCATAGGCTCCAAAGTAGACTATTGTAATGCTCTAGCAGGCACAGCCACAAAAAACCTAAACAGACTCCAAACTACACAAAACAATGCCCTTAGAGCAGCACTAAGCATCCCTAGACGGGACGTCATCTCCAAAGTCAGACAGGCAGCACATTGGCTTCCTATTATAGACCGCATCTCACTCAAAATCCTCACTATCACGCACAAATGCATCAACCACACAGCACCGTCATACCTAACGGAATCAATATCCAGAACATCTTCCACACATCCCACAAGAACGCCGTACGCCAATCAACTCCATATCCCTTACATCCGTAGAGCCAAAGCAGGAGGGATTAGCTTCTCCTACATAGCCCCGAAACTATGGAACTCACTACCTACCACCCTCAGAGCTGAGACCTCCCTCCCTGCTTTCTGCAAGAGCCTCAAAGGTTCCTTTGCCTACTTACCCTTTCTCTCCTTCCTTAAACCTCTTTCTCCTCCTAATTCCCTTCAACTGTAATTGTATATACTTTGTATGTAATACCACACTATTTGTAAAGTATAGTGTATAGCGCTGTAACAAAGATGCCACTCTCTGTAACAAGTGCCACTATGCCTTAGGGCTGCTGCACGCTTTACAAATTTGAATAAAATAAATAAAAGTGCTGTGCAATGTCTTCTGAAGCCATACTGTTAGGCAGAAACCTGTGCAGTTCCCTATGGGACCACTGCAAAAGATTTAAGACTACAGGTGTTTGGCAGTAAACCCACTTGGTAGCAGTCTGTACCACACAGATTCACTTGGTAGCTGTGGCTGAGCACTCAGACTTCCCTCAAGAAGAGTTATGCAGTATATAGAGTATTCACAATAGGTCAAAAGAACACAGTAGAACAAGTAAACACTGACCAGGGCTTGGTGTAAAAAGAGATATATTTATTTAAAACCACATCTAGAAAAACACACAGGCAGTAACAGTAAGCAATTCAAAAACACGGTCACTAAAAGATATACACTCCCTTAGAAGAATATTAGACAATTCTTAAGTAAAGCCCCACTTATTTTCAGACAGCGGTGAGCGCTTAACGCAGATGGCACTCTAATAATTCGTTTTAAAAAGGGAGAGAAAAGCAGAGAATAAATTGAAACAGGGCCCAAGACTTTTACAATAACACAACAAGAGATGAAGTCAAAATAAAACCGTGAAGTTAGAGTTCAGTAGGCTGGATCCACTTTAAGAGGATCAAACTAAATGTGTCCAAGGTCACACGGTGGCAGTGCACAAAAGTCTTGAAAAGGTTCAAAAAGAGTTGGACCAAAGAAAGGGACCGGTTAGAAGGTCAAGACGGCCATCCCAGTCCAGAAGGTTAAGGGGTTATTATTACCTTGTAGCAATCTTTAGAAAGGGAGGCCTGGCGGACACGGTACCTTAAAGTGGTGAGAATACTCCAGCGGGGTAGTTGTTCCTGGCAGCGGATGCAAGTCGGTGCTTCGTCCGGGGGAAGAGAGGATCTCGTCGGGGAGGAAGACAGGAGTCTGTTGCACTGCCAGGGAAGAAACCAGCCGCAGAGTTTCTCAGGTAAAAGGAGCGGTCCTTTGATTCACGGTCCAGTGGTAAGTGCCTATGCGGTTGCCAGGGTGCTTGGCACGGGCAATTCCACCGCAAGCCGGTCTGGGGTGCGAAGAGAAGGTAAACTGGTTGTGCCCACCAGTCAGGGGAAGAAGCCTCTCCAGCCGGGAGATCTTCTCTGTCATCGGGAAGTGGCGAGTGGGTTCCGCAGGGCTCCACCGGTGGTGTCGTCGTGGTAGGTCGGCTCAGCTTCTCCCTCGTCGGATTCTCAGGTCCTGTGGCGACTTCTGAAGTTCCAGTCCCCAAAGCCCTGCTTTTATGCAGCACACCCCCATTCACTCAGCCTAGCTGTCAAACATGCTAAATGGCACTTGGGCCAATCACACAAGAGTGCGACTTGAGTTACCAAGGTAACTCAGTCCAGGGTGCCTAAATCCCCTCCCACACCCTCTGTGGTACCCAGACAGAGTGGCACCACTTTTGGAGGCTTCTGTGGAGAAGCCCGCCAAAAAGTGGAACAAAGGGCTCGACTTGGGTTGGAGTCACAGAAGAGAACACAGACGCCATTTTAGAATAGAGTCCTGGCAAAAAATACCAACCGGTGAATTAATATTAAATAAATAAACCGGCGGTATGTTCGAGGCTATGAGAATTAAATAATTAAAGTTGGTAGCCTCGAAAAATGGGAAAATCCCATAGGGATATATTCGCGGTTGAATATAAAAAGTAGTATCCACTGCCACCAGCCAAAACTCGATCAGGGGGGACGGAGACGTGCCCCCTCGACTAACAGACCCCGGGGCAATCGAATTGCCCCGACCAGTACGTCCACAATATGATGGTTTGTACTGGTTTCTGTTAATAATTTGGGACTAGTAAAGCCAATGGTGACTTTACATGCCCTGGGAGACAGGAGTCAGTCCCAGGGTATGGAGTCTATGGTGGGGTGTCACTATGACACCCCTGTGTCAATGCACGGAGGATGCTGTGTAACACACATAGTAAAAACACACGAGACCCTATGGAGTAAGGGACCCCATAGCCCATAAAACACATTAACAGTCAAAGGAACACCATAAATCATGTCCAATAGTGGGAGGGAAAAAAAAGAAAATTAAAAAAAAAGTCTCACTCTTGGCAGGAGAAAAAAAACAAACTCCAGAAATCCAGCAAAGCTGCTGGGGGACTCACTGGGTTAGGAAATTCAGCCTAAAGAGAGAATTCTCCTTAACACATATTCTCACTGAAACTTTGGTGGACTTCTGCTGGACCTCCAGAGACACGATTCGACTCCCTCAAGTCCACTCACCAGGGTGCCGGACCGAGATATCAAGAAGAATCCATTCTGCGATGACCGTTCTTCAACTGGTACTTCGAAAAGGGTGCCAAATCCACAGAGTCACAAGAAGCACAGAATAACTGTTTGTTGGGAGCCTTTTCTGTTAACTGCTGCAAGTTCCCATGCAGTGTCCTTTCTTTCTTCATCACGACTAATATTCCAGAGACTCGGTCCTGTGCTGCTCCATCATGAAGGCGTCAGTCTGCAAGCTCTTCTTCACTACTGAGGAACTCAGTACACAATTCCTCAGTAGGTTTGGGTAATACTTAACTAAAGTAGTGTGTCGCTCTTGTGGGGCAGAGAGGGCGATCTGTGTGTTTTGTTGTTCGCTCATACCGTTCGCCTAGACCCAACGCTGGAATGCATCTAGGGCGCCTTCTTCGAAGTCAGTATACACTTTCAAATAACACAAAGGTCTGTGCTTACTTGCTCGACGAGATATCCTCTCGAACTCTGACTTTCATCTGAGCTTTTGTCACACCGCCCCCCGCACAAAAGACACGCCTTTCCACGTCCACACTCTCATCCCAAGCAGCACTCAAAAACACACGTCCCGATAGAGGTACCTTATTGCCTCAGCAGGTTTCACATTGTAGGGCACGACATGGCATACCTGACAAAACGGGAGTTTATTGCCCTTCACGTTTATGGCAAGTGAGTTGGAGGCTCCTTCATCACAAAAGATCACACCATCCACGGAGGACTGTCCGACACAGCACGGCAAGGATCACGTGACTCGTTGTCTAGCAATACGGCAACGCTTTAGTAACTTTCGTCACGTGACCGTTGTCACGTGTTTTCCTTAACTCGGATAAAAGGAGTCCAGTTACTGAAGGCGTTGCTTCACAGCTGTTCTTTTGGATCACGTGTTGCTATCGCTTTGTTCAGGACTCTTACTTTGATCACGGCCTTGTACTACGGATTGCTTTTTGTCTAGCCCTTGTCTGCTTTTGGAACTTTGGATACATTCAGCTGCCGAACTGGTTTTCCCATAACGGATTGCTTCTTGTCTTGCCATCATTGGTTTTGGAACTTTGATCAGCTGTTGCCGACCTACGCTCTGCCTTACGGACTGCTTTTGCTTAGCCCTCCTCAATCTTGGATCTCCTGTTTTTTGACCTCGGACTGCTCCAGTATATCCTACGGATCACGTGTTTCATTGGGACCTCGGTCCTACCTTAGGTGGTTGCCTGCCAGGAATTATCCTCACGCTCTACACAGCTATACAGACCACTTGCCACTAGAACCCCTATCTGGGTCAACACTTACAGGTATTTCAGTGTTTCAGACGTTTATACTTTGATAACTGCACACTGTACCATTTCATAACCATATACTTTCACTTGCAGTGCTCCAGGGGTTCTTCCGGTTGTTTCCGCGTCCTGACTCCACGGACTACCACCTTTGGCCCTAAATTTCATTCTGGCAGGTGTTGTCGTGGATGTCAGTTTGATACTTGGGGACAGAGGGATAGCCCATACTCTGCACGACCAGCAACTGTGTAACAGACTGTGAAGCCCATTGGTCGTTCAGAGCATGAATCCCTCCACCGGGGACCCCGTGACCGCTTTGATCCAGGCAGTAGCTTCCCTCAGGACTGACATGGCCGCCGCCACGTCCGCCATACATAATCGGCTTGATGCCCTACAAAGCACACGTTACCCATTGCCACCAGATACCGAATTCGGGGATATTGTCCCCCCGGATCAGCCAGCCCCTGTTCCAGCCCCTACTCCCACTCCTGTGTTGCTTCCAGCACCTGTTCCCCTTGCTGCCCCAGAACGCTTCCAGGGGGATCCTCGGAAATACCGTACTTTCATTAATCAATGTAAGCTTCATTTTTTGTGCAGACCCTTGGCTTTCCCCGATTCAGTCACGAAGGCCGCATTTCTTCTGTCACATTTATCCGGGGTAGCGGCCACCTGGGCAAATCCTATGTTGGAAAACAATCACCCCGCTTTGTATGATTTTGAACTTCTCACAGCAGAAATGGCCAAAGTCTTTGACACACGCTATAAGGCCCAATCAAGGGATCTGGAACTTTTAGACCTAACACAGGGTAAACTATCACTGATAGAATACATCGCGCGGTATAACCAACTCGCCGCTGAGACTTCTTGGCCAGAAGAGAAAAAGGCGATTGTGTTCTACCGTGGCTTATGTAACACCATGAAGGATGCACTTTCAGTGGTTCCTGCTCTTCCCTCGGTGTTTTCGGATCTGGTGGATCTCGCTTTACAGATCGACGCAAGGCGATCCGAGAGGAGGTCAGAAACAACGTTCACCAGTCAGTCCGGTCTAGCCTCTTCTACCACCCCCGAACCCATGCAAATAGGCGGTATCCGAAGCCCGATAACATCAACCGAACGAGAACGTCGGAGGGCGGATAATGCCTGTTTTTATTGCGGGTTAAATGGACACTATGTAAGGGAATGCACCCGACGTCCTAAGAACAAAACACCGGGTTTTCTGAAGGCTCGCCCATGATTCAGGGGGCGCCGGCGAGCCTGTCCTCAAATCCCTCTGAACCCGCCTTCGGCCCCGTCAGACCGGTAGTGGTCCATGCCCTTCTGAAACCCACTAGAGAGGTCACGCATATGGTCCATATTGTAATCGATTCCGGGGCTACAGGATGTTATATCGATATAGATTTGGCTCATCGTCTCAATCTGCCCCTGGTCAGAAAAGAACACCCAGAACCAGTACATGCGGTTGATGGCACATCCTTGTCTTCTGGCCCCATCCAGTTCCAGACCGCTCCCTTGGAAGTATTGATCCAGAGTACCCATAGGGAAGTCATGTCCTTTGACCTTATCACTACACCACAATTCGGCATTATAGTGGGTATACCTTGGTTACGGCAACACAACCCTTTGATAAATTGGGGGACAGGACATGTCACGTTTGAGTCAGAAGTGTGTCAGCAGTTTTGTCTTGTAGAAAATGAGTCGTTTTTCTCTCCTGCCACAATCCTGGGTGCCATGGCCTCTACTCACATTGATAACATTACATCTGACACTAGGCTTTCGCATACCGTGGGGGCCATCCTGGTTGATATTCCCACAGAATACCATGAATTGCACATGGTTTTTGATAAGGCTACGGCGGAGGGTCTACCCCCACACAGACCATACGATTGTCCGATTGATCTGGTTCCAGACGCTCCTATACCTAGGGGTAAGATCTACTCGTCATCACAACCAGAGGAACAGGCCCTCAATGTATACATCCGTCAGGCTTTACAATCGGGTCACATCCGTCCATCGTGTTCCCCGGCTGCCAGCCCAATATTCTTCGTGCCAAAGAAGGAAGGCGACTTACGGCCATGTGTAGACTATAGGAGGTTGAATGCCATTACTATTAAAAACAGGTACCCTCTACCGCTCATCTCCACACTACTGGACAGGCTGACAAAGGCTTCCATTTTCACCAAACTGGACCTAAGAGGGGCATACAACCTGATCCGTATGAGGCCTGGGGACGAGTGGAAGACGGCCTTCTGTTCCAAGCAGGGACTATTCGAGTATACCGTAATGCCCTTTGGGCTTTGTAACGCTCCCGCAACTTTCCAACGATTTATCAACAAAGTATTCTCTGACATCTTGGATACGTTCGTGGTGGTATATCTGGACGACATTTTGGTTTACTCATCCTCGATGGAGGAACACGTTTGTCATGTCAAAGAGGTTCTTTCTCGTCTCAAAGCGCAAGCTCTGTTCGCTAAGCCAGAGAAATGTATATTCCATTCGAAAGAAGTGGAGTTCCTGGGTTTTTTCATCTCCCCCGGGGGTTTGTCCATGAACCAGTCCAAGGTTCGTGCTGTCATGCAATGGCCGATCCCGATTAACATCAAACAACTCCAATCGTTTCTTGGTTTCGCTAATTTTTACCGGCGGTTCATCGCAGGCTTCTCCTCCATTGTTTCTCCTCTGACCGCTCTGACCAGCCCTCAGGTTCCTTACAAATGGACCCCTACGCATCAAAAGGCATTCGAGGCTCTTAAGTCCAGGTTTTCTTCTGCCCCTGTCCTGCAACACCCCGATCCCGACCTACCCTATGTTTTGGAAGCGGATGCCTCATCATCATTTGCTCTAGGCGCTGTGTTGTCTCAGCCGTGTCCTGCCACGGGTATTTTGCATCCAGTGGCCTATCATTCTCGGAATTTCTCGGCAGCCGAAACCCACTACACGGTAACCGAGAAAGAGCTGCTGGCCATCAAAGACGCCCTCCAGATCTGGCGGCATCATCTTCTGGGGGCCAAGCATCAAACAGTGGTCTATACTGACCACAAAAACCTACAAGATCTAGCCTCCCTGAAATGCGTCAACAGCCGGCAAGTACGTTGGCACTTGTTCTTTGCTGCCTTCGACTTTGTTGTAAAACATCGACCAGGCCACAACCACGGCAAGGCTGACGCTTTGTCCCGATCTCCCGGTGGGGAATCACTAGCTTCCTTCCCAGACACATTATTAGGAAAAGGCCACGTTGTTTGTATGTGTACACCCTCGCCAACCATGCTCACTGCCATCAGACAATGGGTTGCTCAACATCCTCATGCACTCACTGAATGGGATATTATACTTCAGGACGGGCTGCCGTTTGTCCAGGGCAAACTATTTCTTCCTACCTGCGATGTAAGAAATCAGGCGCTGGCCTGGTCGCATGATGCTGCCATAAATGGTCATCCCGGGCAGCAACGCACCCTTGAATTACTACATCGCTGGTGCTGGTGGCCATCCATGAGAAGAGATGTAGATAACTATGTAAACACATGTTCTATATGCGCACAATGCAAAACGCGCAGAGGACGTCCGTTAGGGTTGCTTCTGCCGTTACCCATACCTCCCAGGCCATGGCACACCATCTCTATGGATCTCATCACGGATTTACCCCGTAGGCAGGGTTACGACACCATATGGGTTATTGTCGATTCGTATACAAAGATGGCCCGTTTCGTTCCCTGTACAGGCATACCATCGGCTCCAACACTAGCACGCCTGTTCTTCAAGGAGGTTTTTTTGTCTCTGTGGGCTACCACAAGTCATTGTATCAGACCGGGGATCCCAGTTCACGTCTTGTTTTTGGCGTGCTCTTACCAAACTCCTGGGTATCGATGCTCGCTTCTCTTCGGCATACCATCCCGAAAGCGATGGGCAAACTGAAAGGGTTAACCAAGCCCTAGAGCAATACCTGCGTTGTCTGTCCCTTCAATTCCAGGACTATTGGTACAAGCTGCTCTACTTTGCTGAGTTCGCATACAACAATTCTCGTCACTCGGCCACTGGGTTCTCTCCCTTCTATTCCATGTATGGGCAACATCCACGAGTCCTACCGCTCCCTGATTTCTCCTCTGCCACTCCTGCTGCCAACGTCTGCGTACGTGATCTAGCTGGTGTTCATGCACAAACTCTGGTCCATCTCCGCGAGGCGCAGTCCGTGATGAAGGTTAAGGCGGACCGTAAGCGGGCTGAGGCACCGGTGTATCAGGTGGGTGATCGGGTGTGGTTATCGACCAGACACCTGCGAATTCCTGGTTGTCGCAAATTGCTGCCCCGCTTTGTGGGTCCCTATCGGATCGTCAAAATCCTGAATCCCGTGGCCTTGCGATTGTCTATTCCACGTACTTGGCGGATCCATCCAGTCTTCCATGTCTCCCTCCTTAAGCCTTTCCATGCTTCCACTCGTGTCCTTGTTCCTCCCGCCCCTGTCTCTGTCTTCTCAGGACGTGTTTGAGGTCAGTGCTATCCTTGGATCTCGCTTCCATAGGGGTCGCCTCCAGTATCTGGTGGACTGGCTGGGTTATGGCCCTGAGGACCGCTCTTGGGTTTATTCCTGTGACGTCCAGGCACCGCTCTTGGTGTCGCGGTTTCATAGGGATAACCCGGCAAGCCCACGGGGTCGTGGGCCTTTGAGGGGGGATTCTGTCACACCGCCCCCCGCACAAAAGACACGCCTTTCCACGTCCACACTCTCATCCCAAGCAGCACTCAAAAACACACGTCCCGATAGAGGTACCTTATTGCCTCAGCAGGTTTCACATTGTAGGGCACGACATGGCATACCTGACAAAACGGGAGTTTATTGCCCTTCACGTTTATGGCAAGTGAGTTGGAGGCTCCTTCATCACAAAAGATCACACCATCCACGGAGGACTGTCCGACACAGCACGGCAAGGATCACGTGACTCGTTGTCTAGCAATACGGCAACGCTTTAGTAACTTTCGTCACGTGACCGTTGTCACGTGTTTTCCTTAACTCGGATAAAAGGAGTCCAGTTACTGAAGGCGTTGCTTCACAGCTGTTCTTTTGGATCACGTGTTGCTATCGCTTTGTTCAGGACTCTTACTTTGATCACGGCCTTGTACTACGGATTGCTTTTTGTCTAGCCCTTGTCTGCTTTTGGAACTTTGGATACATTCGGCTGCCGAACTGGTTTTCCCATAACGGATTGCTTCTTGTCTTGCCATCATTGGTTTTGGAACTTTGATCAGCTGTTGCCGACCTACGCTCTGCCTTACGGACTGCTTTTGCTTAGCCCTCCTCAATCTTGGATCTCCTGTTTTTTGACCTCGGACTGCTCCAGTATATCCTACGGATCACGTGTTTCATTGGGACCTCGGTCCTACCTTAGGTGGTTGCCTGCCAGGAATTATCCTCACGCTCTACACAGCTATACAGACCACTTGCCACTAGAACCCCTATCTGGGTCAACACTTACAGGTATTTCAGTGTTTCAGACGTTTATACTTTGATAACTGCACACTGTACCATTTCATAACCATATACTTTCACTTGCAGTGCTCCAGGGGTTCTTCCGGTTGTTTCCGCGTCCTGACTCCACGGACTACCACCTTTGGCCCTAAATTTCATTCTGGCAGGTGTTGTCGTGGATGTCAGTTTGATACTTGGGGACAGAGGGATAGCCCATACTCTGCACGACCAGCAACTGTGTAACAGCTTTAGCTTAACCAGCTCACTGTTGGCCACTAGAACATTAGGGTCACTCCTCTGCCTTTGAGATCACACAAGACTTAAAATAGGAAAGGACTAGGGAAGATCAGGCCTCTGACTAGAAAATATAGCAAGTATTGCGCTTACTTGTAAAGGTATTAGTGTGCAACTTTGATTCCTGAAACAGAGTTAATTACAAGTTGTCACTAAGTTCTTACCTTTGAGTTGCTTATTGCCCCTCTGAAAAGTATAACACGTTATTTACTTATCTTTGAATTGTGTTCCACTCTTTCAGAAAGTAATTGAGTTGGTATAGTGTAAAAGTCTACCAATAGGGTTTACTCCCCTGGAATAGCTGCTGCCATTCCAAAAGTGTACCATTGTATTTTGCTTATCCTCAACTGCTCAGAGCCTTTCTAAAACAGTCCAACAGAGTTCTTACTTATCCATGAGTGGCTTCCTGTCCCATCTGAAAAGTATAAGAAATGTACTGTTAGGTAAGATTTTCATATTTAATGATAAATCTTCCCGACTTGTATCACCCCCAGAACATTTTGCTTGGACTTGGTAACTATTTTACCTTGTCCCTAGGTGAGTTAGAATCTTTTTCCTCTCTCAACTAGTCTTTTACTCTTTTTATGAGTGACCTTTTTATGTCCCTCCATAGTGTATGGTTGGAGGTATAGTTTCCTATAACTTTTGGCCTTAGGCTGGCTTACCCCTTTAGGCTCCCCTGTTAATTTGTCTTTCCTATACTTGGGTGTACTACTGTTCCCAAGAAGTAAAGAGGGATGTTCATACCCTTTACATTTTGCATAAGTGAGCCAGCACACCCCACCTTATGTGGAACAATGCATCCCCTTTCTTACTTACCTGGTAACATTTTGTTAAAAGTGCGAGTTTACACGAATGGCTGGTGGCAGTGGTTTTACCTTTATGACGTTTAGTCCTTATTAATCACAGGCTGTTTGTTAATTCGGCCTTAGCAATGCATACAAGGGCCTTCATTTTGCTAAAATGGTGGCCTCCTTTTTTCGCCATTTCTTGTGCACTTGCTATCTGAGGTATTCCCCTGCCATTCTAGACGGGAACGACCCCAGTGGAAGTTTTGTCTTCTGCAGGAATCCTTTGGATTCCTGGCCCGGTCTCCAGAGTGAGAAGGCAGAAGGCAAGGGAGGAATCTGAAACTCTGCAGCCATTTGTCTTCCACCTTGCCTGAAAGGAACCAACTCCCAGTGGGGTGCTGGCTATCCTGATTGGGCAGCCAGACTGCCCCTTGCTTTAAAATGCAGGGAGAGAATGCAGACGTTGTGCTGTAGTTCCTGTTAAATACTCCAAACCGGGAGCTGCTGTCAAGTCTACCACTGGAGCTGAAACCGAAGAGGAAGCTGAGGAGAAGATGGCTGTAGCCATTTCCAGTGACCGGAGAGCCTGCGGTGTAACCAGAACCTGCTGTAACCCTCCCTTCCAATCAACCTGGGGGTCCCTAAAACGACAACCCCCACGCATAGCCTGGTGAGATCCACTCGACTCAAGACCTGCATTTAGAAACATCCCACGTCTTGCTGCGACCTTGCAGGCGGCAATACCCCAACACCCTATGACCTCAAGCCATTGTGCGGTGCATGGTCTTCCGAAGTCTGAATCCGTCCGAAACATTGGTGGCCTCCTCCTGGCTCTCCAGAAACATGATTTGATCATTTAAGTCTCCTCACCAGAGCGTGGGACCAGATTAGCGACGAGAATCCGACCACTGATATTCAGTCTTCTTCTGGCTCGTGAAAAGGGTGCCAAAACCACCGAGCCGCATCCAGCCATGAAGAAACTCTTGAAAGGAGTCTTCCCTGTTGATCCCTGCTGCAAATTCCCATCCAGTGTCCTTTCTTCAGTCACCACAACAAGGAATACAAAGACTAGGTTTTCGGCTGCAAATCCTGAAGACGTCCTACTGCAAACTCTTCTTCTGTGCTGTGGTACTGTGTTGGTTGGGGTATTACTTACCTTAAGCCTTGTGCGACTCCTGTGAACCTTTGGGGTTGATTCATGCGATTGGGAGTCCTCTCATCCAGTTCACCCAGGCCAATTGCTGGAATCCCTCTAGTGTGTCTTCTTTAAGGTGAACTACTTGTTTTGAGGAGACTTCCTTTCCTGTAACTGAACCCCTATCTCACCCTGCTTGCAGCTGGCACCCAGACCACTTGAACCCCTCGGAGAGAACTCATGAAATAGACTAGGGAAGGACTGGATAAGAAAAGGATTCTGCCTTGAAAAGTATGACAAACATTTAAAAGTGACTTACTTACGAAATAATTGGTTATGATCTGATATATTATTTGTATCGCGCTCGTACACAAGTGTTTCAGAGCGCAACAAGGCAAGGGAGGGGAACAGGGGAGAACAAACCACCATCTTCCTAGGCCCGGTGACATTGAGAATGTGCATGGGAAAGGGAAAGGGAAAGGGAAAGGGAAAGGGTAAAAGTGCATGGAAGGGGGAGAACGGAAAGTGCGGAGCAGAGGATAAACAAATAAATAATAATAAATAGAATAGATAGTGGAGCAATAAAACAGGGGTAGTGCAGCCAGCAAGTGGCAAGTGCTGTGTTTACGGCAGCAGAACTGGGTAAGTCTGATAAGTGCATAAAAATAAAATGGGGTGGTATGGGGACTGTATGGGAACATATTCAGTACCCAGTGCAAGGGGTGGCCGGTAGGCAGTGCAGAAGGGTGGCAAGGTGAGCAGGTACCTGGGCTAAGGTGACAGAGGGTGGCCAGGTTCACAGTGCCAAGAGAGCAGATCAGCGAGGGGGAGCAAAGGCAGATGCAAAGAGGAAGGTCTTGAGGTGCTTCCGGAACTGGAGATAGTTCTCCTCAAGTTTTAGAGTGGCAGGGAGGCTGTTCCAGAGCGAGGCCCCGGCCGAAGACATCTACCGCCAGCTTGTTTCTTTGAGAAACGACTGACCATGAGGGAGTTAGAGGAGCGAAGAGCTCGAGAGGGGAGGTATTTGCAGAGGGATTCCTGAAGGTATTTTGGACCCAGGCCCCAGAAAGCTTTGTGGACAATACAGAGGGTTTTAAATGTAATCCTTGCATCCACTGGGAGCCAATGGAGAGATTTCAGAGCTGGAGAGATACGATCCCAGGGCTTGAGGCCAAGGACAAGTCTTGCAGTCCCTGTACTGGATTAGTTGCAGAGGGTGCAGAGTAGAGGCTGTTACAATAGTCCAACCTAGAAAGAACCAGAGCTTGGGAGAGGTGTCCAGTCAATTGGTCGAATTTTTTTTTATATATATATATATATATATATATATATATATATATATATATATATATATATATATATATATATATATATATATATATATATATATATATATATATATATATATATATATATATATATATATATATATATATATATATATATATATATATATATATATATATATATATATATATATATATATATATATATATATATATAGTGTTTTGTGGGTTTTCGTGTGGGGAAAAAAAATAAAAGAAAAAACCAAAAAAGGGGTTAAAAAAAAAAAAAAAAAAGCGCGACCATTTGGCATTCGACCAAATGGTGTCGACCAGTTGTCCTGTCGACCAAATGTTTTCGACCAATTGACTGGGAACCATTGGGAGACAGTGAGCTTCTGGGGGAAGGGGAGGAAACGAAGAGTACCTCTGAGGAGGTTCAGTAGGAAGTTTTACTTTTTAGAGACCTCAGCGATGTGGGCGGAGAAGGAAAGTGTGGAGTCAAAGATGACTCCGAGGTGCTTAGCCTCACAGGTGGGGATAGGAGGCGGGGCAAGCGAGGCCGGCCAGAGAGAGGGTAAAGGATGGAGAAGAGTTGCCGATAAGGAGGATCTCTGTCTTGCTGGCATTCAGACAAAGATCATCGGTGGCACACCAATCTTGAATGGCAGTTAGGCAATCAGAAATGAGAGAGGGAGAGGAGGTGGCTGATGGCAGCCTGAAAATGAGTCAAGTGTCGTCAGCGTAGCACTGGAAATTTGAGCATAGAATGGCAATGCAGTGGCCGAGAGTTGCCAGGTATTGTTGAAAAGCCAGGGTGAGAAGTTAGGCCCCTGTAGAAAACCACAGGTAGAGAGGAAGATCGAGGATAGGAAGGACCCCAGTTGGACCTGGGAGGGTCGATCAGAGAGGAAAGAGGTCAGCCAGGCCAGAGCCTGGTCAGTGATAACCAGGTTCTCACGGAGACGGTTTAGCAGGATGGTATGGTTGAAGGCAGGAGAGCGAGTAGGATGAGGACAGAGGGAATGTTAGAGTCAAGGTTGGAGACCAGATCTTCATGGATGTTCAGGAGAGCAGTTTCCATACTTCTGGCTGCTCTGAAACCAGACTGGTGGTCATGTAGACAACCAACAGAATCAGAAGGAAGGTTAAGATGAGAGATGGCCAGCTTTTCCAAGAGTTTGCCCAGAAAGTGAGCAATGGAGATTGGGCGATAGTTAGCCGGACAGAAAGGATCAGCTGTGGATTACTTGAGAAGAGGATGCACAAGTGAGTGTTTCAGGGGGGAGGGGAAGGATCCTGAAGCAAAGTACTGGTTGCAAAAACTGGTACGGGCTGGAGCGAGGGTGTCAATGTGGTCCTTGATGGTTTTAGAGGAACGGGGATGAACCTGTTTTGACGAAGCCTTCATAGATCAGACTTGTCTAGCAACCTCATCAGGGGAGAAGAGAGGAAAGGACGAGAAGGAGGGAGGGGTGGTGGTTAAAGGGGGGTTAGATGGCACAGACTGAGGGGGAATAGGAGGGGGGAGGGAAGGGTTGGCAACTGTCCATCTGAAAAATGAGCCGTGTCAAACGTTCTTACTATTCTTTCAATTTGTTTTGCCATTCTGAAAAGTATATATAAAAAAAAAGTTACTTTACTCACCTGTGAATTGGTTACCCCACTTCCCAAAAGTAATGCTTTTGGCTTCACCTAACTGTTTCTTTCACAGAATACATGTATATGTTTACCAACTGGGTCTTGCTTCCCCTGAATTGCTGTATATCGCCTGTCTAGAATAAGTCTGCCTTAAGTTTTACTTACCTTGAATAGATGCTTGCAATTCTCAATAAGTGTATTGTGGATTTTACTAACCTTAGTCAGCTTTCCACCATCCTAAAATACTGTAGAGTTCTTGCTTACCCTAGTCTGTGTTCCACTGTTCTGAAAAGCAACGAATAGTGTATTACATTAGGTATTACCTTACTCACCCGAAATAACTGAGTGTTATCCGGAATGTAGTATAGGTTTATACTGTTCCATGAATTTGGTAACAGGGTTGGTTTACTAAGTGATTTCTAAACTGAGTGTCAATGCATGACTGACATGGTCTACTACCCTTAAATTACTGTAAGTAATCTAAAAGTAACTTGTGTGTTCTATTCTAAATGTGTATGATTAGGTCTGACTTGCCTAGAAATACTGTTAGCGATTCAGAACAAGGTCTATGCTTTGGTCTGTGTAGCTTAAAGATAGGGTTGTGTTTTTATAATGTGTTTATGATTCTATGACAAAGTATTAACCCACCAAGATTTACCTTGCCCATTTGTATTAATGATAAAACTTTGATTTGTATAATATTTCTGGGTGTAAGTGTTTCTGTGGAACTATGTGTATGCTGCAGGTTCTTTGTACTTTCCTACAGCACTCTCTCCCTCCTAAGATGAGCCTGGCTGCTCTGTTTATGCTGCCCAATACAGCCTTATACTAAGAGTGGAGTTGTGTAATGCCTCAGTTGTATGGTTTTACTAAGCCCTTAGTTTTTTTAGTTTTTTTATTTTTAATCAGCATAGATCCATACAGCTTTACAAATCTTAAAACATCACAAACTTCCACGTACAGTGTCATGCTTTTGTTTTATTTTTCTGCCCCCTCCCGCAACTTCCACCCCCCACCCAACATGGCCTACCTTGCATTGCATTACTCTGCTTCCTAGTCCTTAGGACCGATCGCAATATCACTCCGCCTCTGGGCAAACTTCATCCCGACCAGCTTGATCCAACAATGCCAGAGCCACCACTAGCCGTCTCCAAGCATCTAGCCCTCCGTCCCCTGGATCCTCGTTCCTCCCCCTAGCCTCTTGCCACACCATTGTTTCCGCATTCACCCACTTCAGTAGGCCTCGCCACCATACTTGTGCTGCTGGTCTTATCCGGGCCTTCCAGCCAATTGCAATTCTACATTTAGCCAGTATGTACGCCAGGTCTTTTAACTTGCACACATGCTTGGCTCTACAAGGCCTCGGGAAGCCCCCTAAAAGGCACCCCCAAGGGGAACTCACATCCAATGTAATCTCCACCTTAGACATGATATGAGCCACTTCTTCCCAGAATCTACCAATCTCTACACAGGACCAAAATATATGCACTACCCACACATTCACCAACTTCGGGCATGTCTGCACTCCTGCATGACTAAATTGAGCTATTTTATCTGGGGTTAGGTAAGCTCTGTGGGCTAAATATAGCTGGATTTGTTGCAGCCTCACATTTCTTGATACTTTCTTGTGGTACCCTCGAACCCTACCCCCACAGCCCATCAGACATGGGTTCCCCTAGATCTTCCTCCCAATGTTGCATTGTACAGACCACCTCCTTTCCTACCTTAGACATCAACAACATCGACAAGCTCCCAGAACTGACAGAGAAGCACCCACAACACCTGAACGGGTGACATCGGGCAGAGTGGAACACAGGTGACACCGAAGGAGACAGACTTATACAAGGTCGTGCCCCTCAACCCCCCTCTTTTCAAAGTTGTTTTTTGCAGTGTTACTGAAAAAGATTCACATTTCTCATCACATGTAGTGTTTATACATTCCAGGTGCCACAGGACTAAAATAAGTCTCAAGACCACTAGAGACTTAACGGAAATCCAAAACAAACAAGATCTGTCATGTGCTGACAGAAGTCCCAATTTGCACTCCTGTGGGAACTAAGCCCCGTACGTTACATCAAACATTTACAATCACTATATGATGCAATTCGGTTGTTGATATCAGGCAATTGAAACTAGAAGACAAAGTTTGCAACCTATATAAATAAACAAAGACGTACATTAATAATTGCTCGAGGCAGTTGCTTCAAATACAATTAAAAAAAAGACTTTAAATAGTGGTAGAGCAATTTGGCAGCTGTTAAAGACACAGCCGTCGTTGGATACATATAGTGCAAGTTATCGTAATATACTTCTTACGGTCTTGACAGGAATTCCAACAATATAACACCACCACCAAAGAGCGGCACACAACACTAATGTGCAGCTGGATAGAGTTCCAAAATGAGCAGGTAATACATGCAGGATGTATGGGTTGTGCACCATGTGCTGATATTAAGTCTAAAGGAGGCCAGTCTTGTACATTCTGCAATCTTGTCTATCGCTCATTGTAAAATGTATAGGCAGTGTCCACGAAGTGGTATAGTGGAGCCAACGCGTTTGAGTAATCCTTCTTCAGGGCTGTTACTGCCAAATATTGTGTCGAAAAACATTCAGATGAGAATCTGTGAAAAATACAGATTTTAAATTTAGGTTTATAGCAAGACCAGTGCCACAATCCAAGATACTCAAGGGAGGCAAGGAATATGAAAAATACAAAAGGGGGCTGACCTGATATCGGTTAATATATCACCGGGGTGCGTGCTGCGCAGGATGCGTAAGCAGCCAGTTAACATGGAATCTGAGGCCAGGAGATAGACGTCCTCGACACCACCACCAAGTTGTAAGGTGAGATGTAGGAACAAGGTAAGTATTAAAACCTCTACGGGCTCCCATTTGTCCAATACTAGAAAAATCCTACGTAAAAAGTAGGATCAAGCCAATATATCACACTAACACTTAATTAAGGACCAATGACTCTAATGCAAGCTCTATCAGCCCAGGAGTCACTATCCTCGTAGGCACACCGTTGTAACGCGCGAGTACCATATTTACACATAGCATATGAAAGTCAAATCTCTTCATGACTTGGCACCAATACGTGTAAATAAATGCTCTAGGCTCACTCACGGAATCGCAGTGCAAAGAAACTTCAGAGCAGCTTCCAGATGTATGGCGAATCACAAGACTGCCGTCTGTACCTCTGCTCATGGCTAAATGTGTAGATTCGTGCTCCAGGCTCACTCACTACATAGCAGTGCAAAGAAACTTCAAAGCAACTTGCAAGCGTCAGCAGAATCAAAAGACCGCCATCTGTGCCTCTGCTCATGGCAGAACGCGTAGAAAAGTGCTCTAGGCTCACTCGATCAATAGCCGTGCAAAAAAAGTTCAAAACTTAAAGGCGTATGGCGAATCATAAGACCGCCGTTTGTGCATCTGCTCGTAGTAATCCGAGCGGCGTCTATGTGATAGTATAAAGGGTAGTCATGGTGCACGCGCATGCGTGGAAAGTCGCGTGCCCATGTTGGTATGAACAATCTAGCGTTGTCGTGGCAACATGTCCAAGTAAGTGTATGAGCCCCCTGGGACTTACCAGGCGATAGGAACAACAAGGCTACTAAGGCGCTACTGAGGTGTAGATTTGTAATGGCAAGGTGCTTTCTAATGTTAGTGAAAAATCAACTTGTATGGACCCCCTTCACTCCGTGGTTACTGCCAAGACAGAACACCACGAATACAATCCGTAGATATACTCAAAGATTATCACTGAGACACATGCAGCACCGAATGCACTGCTGGCCTCTCAATATTGATTGCACTAAATAGGCGGGCAAGAGGGCACTACATCACACAAGGTTGATGCGGTGTCCCTCTTCCCGCGCATGGGAAAAGCACACGCACAACAGGGCAGGTGGTTTCCCAACATACCCATGTGTGCCAGGGGGCTGCTGATATCGATACTGTACATAGTTCCAAACCCCTCGAAGCATCAAGTAACTGACACTGGTCATCGCTGTACACGTGAAACAATCTACAAGGAGACGGAGTCAACAACCCCACCCAATCTCATCAAACATCTTCACCCGCCCCTTAGCTGTTACTAGGTACCACTGGGTTGTGGAATTGCCAAGACACTACCAAACACCACGCTAACGAGTTGGGGCCACTGGCAGAAGCACTGGCCATGCAGGTTGGGTGCGGGGGGGGGGGGGGGACCATGTGGGGTTGTCAGGGAGTCTAGTGGAGGTAGCAGCGAGACATGAAAGGGACCTCGAATGCAGGACGGGCCCAGACCTAACCAGAGGCACAGGATGCCCTGCACCCCATCTGTAGAGATCACGCAAGCCCAAATCGTCAATTTCAGGATAGAGATGCCAACTAACCAATTCCGCTGTCGCTATTCCGACTGGTTCCCACCTCCTAACGTTCAGCCTGACCTGTGCATCTACTCCTTTCAGTGCCACCAGTGGTATTTGCAGGGAAATCGGGGTAGGATTATTTATCATTTGACAGGCCCTATGCCGCAACGTCCGTCCCAATCGTAGAAACCGGTCCCCTCCTACCGCTTGTGTTCTAGGCAGCCATATTATCTCGTTAAAAAAAAGTAGTGGGTGCTCTCTACATTCAACAGCCTAGATTCTGGCATCTGTTCCTCGGATAACCACTTAGCTACAAATTGGAGCTAACAAGCCAAGTAGTAAACTTCAAAATTAGGCACTTTGATGCCTCCTTGCTCATATCGCTCGGGAGGATAGTTCAGGGGCAACGTGTCCATCTTGGAAACAGGACGACACAGAGGAACACAGGTTCGATCCCCAGGTCCACGCTTAGAAACGTCTGGGTATTAAGCGAGTTATAAATAACCCATCATATCATATGGGTTCTGTAGTTTCCATAATGCCACTCTATCTTAATTATTCCAGATAAAGCCCTTACATATACTCTCTTCTTTCATAAAAAAACTTTTGGTATTACATGCAGAACATTTGCGAAATAATGTATTAGTCTGGGCAGCACCACCATCTTCAATAATGCTACTCGTCCCACCATAGACAATGGTAGTCCAGACCAAAATGCCATACTCTTCTCAATTCTGGATAGCGCCTCATCTGTATTATGTCTGTGTTCCGACTTGGGTCGTGGTAAAAGTCTATGCCTAGATATCTTAAGGTCTCAATTTCCCAGGCTATTGGTAGCACCAGCAGTCTACATATGGGCGTTCCGGCGTACACCCGCAGAGGGTACAGGCTTGAATTTTGCGGGTTGATAGTAATACCCGATAGCGCAGCATACCTTATCAGTATGTCTAAAATATATTGCAGGTTCTCTTCCGGGTGCTGTAGGTACAGTAGCATGTCATCCGCATACAGCGATATCAGCTGTTCTCTCCTTAATACTAATCCCTGCTTCCCCATACTCTTTCCTTAGGTACACCGCCAATGGCTCCAACGCTAGTATGAACAGCATCGGGGACCAAGGGCAACCTTGTCTGGTCCCCTTGCTAAGTTGCCATTGTTAAGAAATCACAGAGCCCATCTTGACCCTTGCCACCGGCTCACTACATAATAGTCGCACCCACCTCTGGTATGTAAGCCCAATCCCGTACCGCTTCAGGACCACCAGTAGCCAAGACCATTTGACAGAATCAAAGCTTTCCTGCGTCGAGCGAGATCAATGCTGCTTCCTGCAATCCTCTCTGCGTGCGATCAATATATGGTGTAGTCCCCTCAAGTTGTGGGCTATGTTCCTGTGTGGAACATAGCCAGTCTGATCAGGGTGTATAAGTTTGCCGATAACTGGTCTCAACCTATTAGCCATAACTGCCGTGAGAATCTTCCCATCCTGGTTAAGCAATAAGAGGGGCCTATAGGACCCACAATCTGTATCTGGTTTAAGTGGCTTGAGGAGTGGCATTATTATTGCCTCCCGCAGCAACTCCAGCTGAGCGCCTCATTTAACATAGCTAGCAGAGGGGGCAATATTTCCACCTTATATGCTTCATAAAATTCACTGGGGAGTCTGTCTGCTCCTGGGGCATTACAGGTCGGCAGCTGCTTTATTACGTGTTCTAGGTATCTCTCCCTTCCTCCCTCTGGAGTGTGTTCTCAGTTAATTCCTCGCATATATCCAATTCTTCCCCTGCTACAGAGTCTTCATATAGCCGCATAAAATACTCTTAGAAGCTTCTGTTCACTCCCTCTTGGGTTTCCTGCAACTGGCCATCTCCCCCTTTCACTGCCCCGATAGTCTGCCAGGAGTTTCACTTCTATACAACCAGGCTAGCAGCCTGCCTGGTTTATCGCACTCAGCATGTTGCCTCGCAATGTAATTAATGTAGCTTAGGTTACCTAGCCTTTCCCATTTGTCTCTATATTCCTGCTGCAATCGGGATACTACCATAGACTCCTCTGGGGACTTGGGCCCCCCCCCCTTCCGCATAGTTCTTTCCAATGTCTCTTCCAATCTATTTAGCTCCCCGAGTTATGACCTCTTGCAATCCCTTTGTCTTGGCTATAGCAGCCCCTCTCACCACCACTATGAAGGCTTCCCGCAGCACCACTGCGGACTCTACACTGCCAGTGTAATGTTCGAAGTACTCTTTAACCTCCGTCCTCAAGCCCTCCCGGAACCCTGAATCCTTCAGGCCTGCATCAGTGTGCTCAAAGCTTTAGCTGCCGGCCCCGGCCGAGCTAGCCTCCCATCCGACCGGTCTATACTCTGGTCCAAAGTACAATTAAAATCTCCCCCCCAGACTACCGCCCCATCTATGTACAATCCGATCTTTGCGTATAGGGATCTGAAGTATCCTGGTTCAGGGCGTACACATTTATTCTGCAAATTTATCTACTTTCGACTAGTCCCTGCATTATTACCAACCTACCATTGTTATCTGCATAGAACTGCAGGAGCTTGAATGGTACTTGCGGCGGTACCCAAATCAAAACTCCTCAGGCATATGCCGAGTAGGATGGCCCCAAGGTCGTCCCTTTTTATTTCTGCACAATTCGGTCTTGGTTTTCACTTGTCAGATGGGTTTCTTGAATCAGTGCTATGTCTATCCTTTGACGCATCAAGTACGTCATAACCAGATTCCTTTTGATATAGCCATTTATCCCCCTTACATTCCAAGTTGCTATCTCGAGTTCACCTGTCATCCTCGGTCATTATCTTCTCCTTCCCCACCTCTGCCCTTCGCTTCCCATTTCGCAGTGCATTCCAGTAGGCCAACTCCCCAAACCCCCCCACCCCCTCCAAGTCTCCCCTCCCACATCCCCAACAACTGCCTAGCACCAAAACTGAATCTCAGGCTTCCACGCCTCTTACTCTTTTCCCGGCCCATTGCTGGTACTCAGAGTGCCACAGGAGAATACTGTACTACCCGTATCCTAACATGGGGAAAGAGCGATTCTGAGCACCCCATAATACTATGAAGCGTTTTTGCTTCCTGCGCATCGCCACCAACAAACATTAGTTACTCAAAAGTTCCAATGTCTCTTTCGCCACAACTTGTATCAATCTTAAATCGAATTACAGTTTACATTACACCCACTCCGCAGCTTCACTCATCACTCCTTCCGACGCCTTGTCTCACTGCTCCGTCGGTATGTTCTGCAAATCCATCCAGTCATTCACCTCTTCGGGTGTCTCGAAGAAGAGAGCTCAGTCTTTATGCATCACTTTCATCTTTGCCGGATACATCAACATATATTTGAGGTTGGCTCCTTTTCACAGTTCCATGGCTCATCCTCTGTTATTGCACCAAAAACGTGTAATCCGGATACGCTGTGATGGTTGCGCATATCCGACTGATGGTACCGCCCTTCCGGAAATGTTCCAAGATCTTCTCTCTGTCTTTGTAGTTCAGTATCTTTGCAATTATTGTTCAGCGCGGGGCTCCAGGTGGTGGTCTCCTCGTCAGGGCCCAATGCGCCCTTTCAACCGTGAACCCTTGGGTGAGTGCTCCAGCATCTAACTCCTGCAAGAACATGTCCTCCACGTTGGTTGGGTTCTGTCATTCACCCTCTGAAGTCCAACAATTTGCACATTGTTACTCTGTGCCTGTCCCTCTGCCTCTTAAGCACCGTTTTCCAGGTTCTGCACTTGCTGTTTCAAGGCGGAGACCTCCTGGGAGTGGTCTTTCACCTCCTTCTCCAGCACCCCTTTGCGTTCCGTCAATGCCCCGACGTCTTGTCTCAGGAGGTTCATGTCTATTTGCATCACGTCTATCTTGAATTCCAGCGATGTTTTCAATTCCGCAGTGGCAGACAATATTTGCTTGTCCATTCTTCCTGGCATGTCCCCGTCGTTTGCTTTGTTAAACTGCGTCCTCATGTTCTCAGGCCCCTGAGTAGGTTTGGCGAATGCGTCCAGGAATCATTGTTTTGCATTGCCCTCATTTGTTTTAGTAGCCATTATCAAGACCCAACAGCACTTAGTGTTCCCAATCTCTAATTCCTGCTGAGTCTCTAGCTGCTTGCCACCGTGTTGGCTCAGGAATGCATCTCATACGTTGATGCCACCTCTGTTCCAGTCTTCCACAGCTTTCTATACACTTGCGCCCCACACTTCTGTTTCCAGAGAGTCTTTATATCTGGCTGTCAATGCAATAGCTGACCGGATGTGTCCTTCGCTTCTCACAACCGCTCCAGTCACGTTCCACAGTGTCCTGCATCTTCTCCAATTTCAATATGAGGTGCACCGTGCCCGTCGCTTTAGTCAGACCTTATTCCGTCCGCCAAGGCTCACGTGCCCCTTCTCAAACTCTGACAAGGAACCTTCCAACCATATTCTGCAGCCCCACCAACTGTTATTACAGTCTTCTGACCCAAGAGTCACTTAGGGTTAGTTCCACTCAAGGCTGGGGGTCCCCTCCACGAGCTCTTAGCGACTATGCTACTATTATTGCCTCCGAGTTACTTAGCACAACCTTGGGTTGTACGTATGATTGGAGGTCACATCTTCCTGCACAATGCTGACCAGGTTGTCCTACGGGGCGAAATATGTGTTGCCATGCCTTCTGACCTGGCTGAGTCAATTCAGTCCCACTGGGGTCTGCTCTCGCCTCCGCCACAGCAGCTGCGGGCCCTCTCTTGTGCCCGCAGACCGTGGTGGCACCTGCACCAGCAGTGGTGGTCCTGTACGGCACTTCTTCGTCGTTCGCCCACACTCAATGCGTGTCTATCACCCGGTGTTGTGTTCCACTGTGCTTCCAAGACACATCGAATATCTTGGCTCGTGCCTTCGTGTCAGTTTCGCTTCGTTTTTCAGTCACGGGTGCTCCGAGATGGGTAACAGTTACTGTATCAGTTGCTCTGGGTTCCCAGCCACCTCCGCTGTGCCTTTCGCCAAAGTCCAACCTCCCAGCCAAGTGCGATCCTCTGGCTATGGCAACAGTGTAGCCCGGGTCCTTCTGTCATATCAATGCACCCGCGGCCACCCCGCAAACCTTGATGCTTGCTTCACTCGTACTAGCGGTCTGCTGAGCCTGCCAGAATTCTCACACACAAAGCCCACATGATACTCTGACTCTCCCCCAGTCTCGGGAGCTCCGAAGCGAGGGACTTGTCACTGTGGTGTCTGCCGCATGAACTTATCTCCGCAGAGTTTCTCATGTATTCCTTTTCTCGCCGGGGCACGTCGGTCCGGGCCGCACTGTGCATACACACCAACTTTCTTCCAGCTTTGCTCAAGTTCGTACATGCAGTCAGAAGGAGAGTCCCAGCTCCGTCACAGCCGCACTTCTTTCCATTCCACAATCCTTTGTTCCAATTCTGCGGCCATTTTATATATCGTTCTGCAAAACATTGCTCTGCATCCACGGCTCCTCACTCCCGAACCGCGCTCCATTTCATTGCTGGATTATGCACATGTTGTTCTCCACATGCTCATGAAGCTGCAGAACTCAAAATAAATGTTGTGGACGTCAATCACTTCTGTTTTGTCCGGATCATACAGGATCTGGAGGCGCACCTCAGGCACACGTCTTATTCCATGGCTCTACAGCCACGCCCCCATCTCTTAGATGGACTTCAAAAAAACTGTCCCAACACTTAACTTTCAATTGTATTCCCCTCTTCTGAAAATAACATTGGTATAACTAACTATACCTGTAATAGAAATAGTGTAAGAGTTCATAACTAATAAGGTTTTACTCCCATTGAACAGCATACTGCCCTTCTGAATGTGTAATCCTGAAGTTCTTGCTCACCTTTGAAAGACACAATGCCATTCTTAAAAGTGACCTAGACGTTATTGCTTACCTTTGACTGTATCAATTCCTGAGAAAATAATAAGTTACATATATTGCAACAAGCTTACCTGTTAAGTAGTAGATAAGTGTATCCATTCTGAAATATAATTACTTATTCAAGTGGTCAGGTACTTACTTGTAACCGTGTTGGTATAACTATAGTATTCCTGAAACTGAATAACACTTTTGGTTGTTACCAATAGGGTATGCTTACCTTGAATTCCATTGTGCCATTCTAAAAGTGTAACGAAGATGGTTTTACACCCCATGAATAGCATTGTGCCATTCTAAATGTGTATCCCTGGATTTTACTCACCTTGAGCTGGATACTGCTATTCTAAATAAGGTTTATACTTTGGTTTGCATACCATAAGTATAGTGCTGGTTTTTATAATTGTGTTTATGAATGATAATAGTACTTACCTTTCTAAAGAATTCTCTTTGCCTGTGTATGTATAAAATAAACAATTATTTGTACAATGCATCAATGTTTCTTTGGACTGTATGTATGCTGCAATAATGTCTTTTTACCAAACTACAGCCCTCTCTCTCCCCCTAAAATGAGCCTGGCTGTTCGGTCAGTGCTACCAATATCTCAGGTGGTACATACAGTCTTACACTGAGTTTCTGTATTGCAAAAGGTATAGTTTTATAAAGCCCCAGGGTGGGCTTGAGAAAAACTGTTCCAACACTGGTGTTGCTCAGTTGAGTTCACAATAAGGTTGTGGGGGGGAAGGGAACTTCCTTCAGCTGGATTCTTTATCATATCTCTGTGTTCGATACCAGGAGAATTACTCCCTTTTCCTAGTATTGCTTGGCACAGTTCTTTCTCACTCTTTGGGTCGCAGACCCTTCTCTGGGGGACAGTGGTTTCCTAGTTACCACTGCACCGGGGAAGATTTCCTCTAACGCTGGCCTTTTCACTCTTGGGGTCTCAGACCCTTCTCGCAATATGCCCATTAGTGCCCAAGCTACTAATGGGCTGGGGAAAAGTCATCCAAGCCTTGGTCAACCCCTGGGTCCCCCCTCTGGTTCTTGTGTACCACCCCTTACAGGGCTCTGGTATGTTGCAGGGACTTCCCGGGACCGGGGCACACTTCACCGGCTCTGTGGGCTTCTCTACACTCTTTGCTTCGGAGCATCTTCTGAGATTCAGTCCGCCTCCACTCAGCGGGCAAACTTCTTCGACATTCTCTTACCACTATCTGCTTTTCCCCAGCTGTCAGTCAGCATTTGACTCTCCCACACTGGAAAATTCATACACCAGCTGCATTCCCCAAAAGGACTGGATAACGCTGTACCTGCCACCACTGTGCTTGTTCTGGCTGCGTTCGGCTCTGCAACCGGGTTCGACACTTCTAATAGTCTTGTTTTTCATACATTCTATCCAGTTCCTCTCATGCAGATTGCAGAAGTCCTTTATCATGGTTACTGACTTAATCCTCATGCTTCTGTGGGGCCACCTCCTACCAGTGTCATCACAGTTCATTAGCTTAATGTCTCTGGTGTTCTTCCTAATCCTAGTATTTTGGGCTTTAGGCCCTATGTTAAAATAGTACATGTGATAGTTGTAGTTGCACTGGATATTAGGGAGGGCTAAGGAATGTCGAGGAGTAACAACATTCAATGGGCTGTACCCCAGGTTTAGTTTATTTATTTGTAGAGCGCACTTAGCCCTGAGGTATCTAGGCGCTTTATGCTTGAATACATGGTTACAGAATTATATTACAAATAATGGCAGATACAATATTACATAGTAGCAGACACGTCTGGAGTACTTGTATTACAAACAGTGGGAATACAATGTTACGTACTGTTCGACTTGGGTTACATGTTAAGTCTGGAGAAATGTACAAGATAATTATTGTGTGAATAGAATGAACTGGTGAGGGGGTTCGTTTTGCTGCACGAAAAGGCAGGTTTGTACACTGTTTCGGAAAGACCAGAAGGAGGGATCCGATCTGAGAGGGTTTGGCAAAGTGTGATAGTCCTTATCCCCAGGGGGGCGGGGGGTGTACCTCCCTGTGAGGTCCTCCCACATTAAACCACCCCTAGGGGGACTACTGGGTAGTAGCTGCACCTCCTTAGCATCTTGGAAAAGGGCTCTCCCCTGAGGAGAAGTGACATCATCTTGGAAATCATCACAATATCAATACACTTGACACAATAACGAATTTCTAGAAAAGGTGTATTCACATGTTGCATACCTTCTCTTCAAGAGAACATGCACCAAAACTGCATTTTCACATTTTATTCTAATATATGGTTTCATCGTCAAGAAAAAACAAAAACGGACTGGAAATCTGACTTCCATCACATAATGCTCTGTGTGAGCAAATAAATCACTAGATAAATGGGTGTACTGAAATCGCAAGTCGCAGATTTAGTAGCCAAGTCTGCCGACTGTATAGTTGAGCCAGTTCTTGTACAAATTGACGAACGAAAAGATAGAACGTCACATGTATAGTATATCGACACAATGACTCGATGTTCTTCATGCGATATATTATTAAGCATTATGTCCTAATGAACATATCAAAAGAAAATCTCTCCAATCATGAGAATAAAACAAAAGATGAAAATCACAAAAGTCGTCCATGACATTTCACTTGATGTACTATAAACAATCTATAAATTAAGTTACTGTGGTACTAAGAAAATACAATATTCATCCTATATAGGAACAAAAGCGAAACTCCAATCTGTCATATAAAATGTGCATACAGTGAAACTGCATTCATTAGGTAAAAACACACCTCTGATGAAATTCTTACAATGAAAAAAAGTAAAACAATTTATGTCGTCATTGCTTCATGAAATAACATGTAGTAACAAACATGTATGTCCTGAAGAAAAAGAGGGTTGCTATCACTCTGCAAAAGGGAACTCCAAGTATATTAAATCTGTGCTTTATATAAAAATACAAGTTAAGCTTTTAGTTCATTCCTTTTGGGAACACAGAATCCAGTCTGCTGATCTAGTAAGCTTCTCTTTGTTCTAATTTGGTCACCAATGGCATGTTGAGTCCGATAGTATCTATGACCTCATGAATTTAAGACCTCATCTGTGTTATCTGAGGTTTCCTTTTACAAAAATGCCTGGCGACTGAAGAATTCACATGAACGGTCCTCACATTAGATCTATGCTCATTCCACAGCAATGTAACCTTCTGCCAGTCTGTCCAACATAGTAAAGACCACGGATACTGCAAATTACTCCACTTTACATGAGTTTCTTCATCTACCTTAATGCGATTATTCCACGTATCCAGTTCACATTGAACATCGGTTCCATGAATGCCGGGAATATAGACCACCACATGCAACAAACCTGCTGACAGATATCATTTTTTACATCGCTTTAATTTTCATGCCCAGAGTACACTTCAGGGTTTACCGTATGGCCAAATGCATCGAAACAAGCACACAAGGACCAACCTTTCATGAAGAACTGGCAGATAGGTTAACTAAATTTACCAGGATAGGTTATCCTCAGTCTGACTTGATGAAAGCTAGGGACAGAGCAGAGAAGGTTACTAGAGAAGAATTGTTACAATCAACTAGGAAAAACCAACCTGAACTTGTGTACATCAGTAAATATAGTGCCCAAAGCAACAAAATAAAGAGAATAGTAAAGAAGAACAAATTACTTATCCATCTATGCAATTCTTATATAGCGCCATACGGCCATGGGCCTCAAGGCGCTCACATGACAAACAACAAGGAACATAACATGGGGAAAGCAGAGAGGTAGGGGCAAACGGAGGGGGGGGGGGTGGACTTAGCCTGTACCCAAATCAAAGAGGTAAGTTTTGAATTGTTTTTTTAACTGGGCACTCCACACACATCCCTTAAGGGCAGAAGGGAGTGGGTTCCAAAGACTGCGCCCAGGCATGGAAGCTAGAGCCTCCAATCTTTTTCAGAAGGACTCGGGGTTGCTGGAGAAAAGTATATTTATTAGAGCGTAGGGTTCACCTGAAAGGAACTTTTGAGACTCTGGCTGAGAGATGATCAGGAGCTTCGCCTGCCGAGCACTTGAACACTAAGGTAGTGCCTTTAAACCTAATTCTTTGACTAATAGGCAGCCAGTGCAATTTCCTTCGGGCATCCGAGACAGGGAGCCGACAGCCAATACCACAGACAGCACGGACAGCTTCATTCTGAATCACCTGAAGACTCAACATCTGCCTGAGAGGTTCCGACTAGAAGGCTATTACAGTAACCCAATTTAGAGCATAGCCTCTGCCTCAACAAGTGAATTAAATTGCAGCAGGAAGACTTCAGGTATAAAACATGTTTTTTTTTTAAAGAGAAGTGGGGGTCAAAGAAGACCTCCAATGTTTTTACTGAATCCAAAACCTTGATAATATTTCCCGCAATAGTAAAACTATTATAGGATGAATAAAGATGGTTTCACTTTGTTGGGGTGCCTAAAATAAGCAGTTCTGTTTTCTTGTTATTTAAGGCCAGGGAGTCTTTGCTATAGAGACCCGATAGTTCAATCACAATCTGGGTGTCATCTGCGTAATTTGCAAAACTTACCACCAGAGAGGATAGCGGGTCACACAGTGGCTTGATATAAATATTAAATAAAAGCGTCAAGAGGCAAGAGCACCGAGGTACGCCATAAATCAGAGAAGCCATTTGTGATTGTGCATTACCAATAGTCACATAAGCGGTTGGTAATGTTCTTTGTATTGCATGGTCCTCCCACATATTCCTCAACTCAGATATATTCATATTCTGCTTTGCTTCTTTGTCCATAGAGGACCTTGTGTGTCATACTGGTGACCCTCGACGGCTTCCATCTTGCTCTCGGCCGGGGGGCGTGGCCAGCGTGCATGCCGTAAAGACGTGCATCTGCGAAGCTCCTGCCCGCGATCCTTTGGACTACTGCAACAGGCAACCACGGCCAAGAAATCCCCTGCAAAAATACACGACTGGAAAGAGAAACTTCTCCCCGCTGCAGCGATCCGACCTCCGAACAAAATCGGAGTCGACAACGCCCTGAACAAGGCGAGCAAAGAGACGCCCCTGAGGATTCAAGATGGCGGCGACCGTCGCGATCCCAAGCGCCCCCTTCTCGACGAGCTAACTCCCAGCTCCTGGGCTCGCTCTCGGCCCCCCGGAGGAGGCACTGTGGAACTGTGCAACGCCGCGACCTGCAGACCGCGGACCGCCGACTGCTTGGAGTGAGCAGGGACCCTGCGCAGCGAGAGCCGGAGACCAGGGCCTCCTCTCGCCCAACTGTCGGGGCCTGTGGGAAGGGGACCAGGACCAGCTGCCCTGCCCAACATAAGACATCCCTGATTACGGCGACACTGAACTGCTTGAACCCGGGGGGTACCACACCACACGGGGCAAGACTCAACGCTGCCAGGATCACCCCCCCCCTAACATCACCGGAGGCTGAATCTAACTAGACGCGACAATAACGTGCGAAGAGGGGGGGGAGGGGCCCAGCTCCGGTTCCTCACCGAAACTTAGTATCGGGATAGGCACCCAACGAACAGTGGAGGTTGGCACGGCGGCCCAGAGGGAAAGGATGTCTCCGCCTAGAACCAAACCGAAATCCATGACAATGGACACCTACACGACGGTCAGGCCTAAACAGCTGCCACAGTCAGACCCTATACCCACCGATGAACCATCACACACGGCAGCGGCAACTGGTGATACACAAGTCCTTCAAGCCATTGCAGCGCTCCGCGCCTCCATTGAAGGCAAGATTGATGAAATTAAACTGGATATGCATCTCATGCGACAAGACGCACGCAATCTGACCGAAAGAGTCAACACCAATGATGCCACTCTACAGGTCAATGTTGAGAACACCACAGACCTGAAGAAGCGAGTCCTAGATTTAGAACAGCAAGTGGCAAGGCTGGAAGCGCGATCCGAAGACGCAAAAGGCCGAGCATGGCGCAATAACATCAGGATCCTAGGTGTTCTCGAAGATATGGAAGGCCCGGATCCCACAGAATTTATCGAGACAATACTGCAACAAGAAATTGGCGCAGGAAATCTCTCGCAAGGGTTCTCAGTAGAACACGCCCATAGATCCCTTCAAAAGCGCCCTCCACCGGGCTCACACCCGATCATTGCAAAAATCTTAAACTTTCGAGACAGAGAGACAATATTGCGCTATTCCAGGGAAGGAAATCAAAAGACAAGACTAGTCAATTGTCATATACCCAGAGAGCTAGAGGCGAGGTAGAGGCAGTCATCAGCAGTCTCTCTACCCTTTCTACAGTGGGAGGACCCACTAAATACCTGTTCCAAGAGCGGAGCTAGAGGCGAGGTAGAGGCAGTCATCGGCAGTCAGCGGCATGTCCGCGCCCCGCGACCTTCCGAAAATGAAGCCTCGCGTTTCACGTGAAGCCCCTTCACAGGTAAGCTTAACGATCTCTGCATGTCCGCAAGAAGAGCAACAAGTGCGGCCAGATTGCTCAGTGGAGCAAAGACTTCTAAGAAGTAACTTTAAATGTGTCGATGGTTCGTCAATGAAACATCCGGCTACAAAACCGAAGGTCCCAAGGATCATTGCTCGGACACCTTCGGTCAGCGATTTTTCTGGTAGCACCCTGTCATCCCCGAAAACCTGTTTTGATTTTGAAAACCCTTTCAGCGGGGGCCACCGTTCTCCTCTATCATGTCTGACGCCTATGGAGCTGTTATCCAGTGCTGCAAAACATACAGAACCTACAGAAGCGGAGGCAGCTAACTCCTCGCATCCTTCAACTAACCAACACGCGCCTACCTCGGACCCTTTCGTCTCCCCAGTTGGGAGGGGACGCTGTGTTGGTGACCCTTCGGATTCACCGTGCTTCCAGGGTGCGGCGCCTTCCACGACTCCCTCGCCGTCTGCCTTGCGGGGCTCTCCCCCCTCCTCCCCTTCCTGTACCAGCGTCCAGCTTGCCCAGCCTTCCCGCCAGGCTCCGACGATGGCGTCTACCCCTGTGCTCGCAGCCTGGGCAGACGGTCTTGAGGGGGAGAGGCCACAGGACGACGGAGGCGAAATTACGACCACGAACTCAGAGACGCAGCCTCAAATACTGATGTCGAAACGCTTTCCTTTTGGCTGCGCCGATGCTGCCTCTGGTAGCGCTCTGTCTACTCCAGCGGCAATCCCCTCTGCATTGGATGAGCCTGCAACCGATTTATCAGAGCCCATCAGCAATCACGAAAAAACTCTGCAGGTACCAGTCAGAATCCTGGCCCAAATTCACGCAACCAACGAACATTTACCTTCAATAAGTCCACAAAGGGAAAAAAATCCCGGAAACCATTCAAGTCCCAAAAATCTTTCTAAGCCTAGAACAACTAAACCCTGCAACATCAACACATCGAATGAACATATTGAGGAAATTGTTGAAGAACCGGCCTCTGAATCTGCCCCAGCCCAAATAGCCGCTAAGAACCTAAAGCGAGATGCTGAACTCAAAAAAAACACAAAACCCTAAAAAGAAATATAAGAAAAAAGATACAAGGAAAACAATTCTACCCTGCCCATTGCTATCATCGGCGTTAAAAGACTTTTTTAAAAAACAGTGTAAAAGAAAATTGGATGAGGTCAATAAACTCTCGGATGCAGAAATCCTGGAAGCAATTCAGGATCTCCCCCCTGCCAACAAGGCAAGAAAAACATCCTTGCATGCCAAAAAAGTAATGGATTCTTCAAGTGCCAACAAAAACGATTCAATTTAAACAATGTCCAGAATAGGGAAAGTTTTATTATGAAAATCCAAGCGGAAAAAAACAAACCGAATCTAAAAGAACCCACCCTAGACGCTATGTCTGATACCCTGAAAGCAGTACAATCGCCAACACCGAACATGACTAGCTTGGGTACAACGGAGGCTGCAAATAACATCAAATCTTTCACACCTCCAAAAGGGAAAGAGCGAACTGGCGTACTGGTACCCGTAATCGCTGAACTGCCTCTAAAAAAAAAAAAACAGCCAGCAACAATGTTCCATTGTCTCCTTCAGTCCCAAATAACCAGCAACCTCTGGTGACACAGCTAGAGTCGCAATTGTCGCTGGAACAACAAATGCAAAAACCGAAAAACCATGACCAGCTTACCCAAACAGATGAAAATCTACTCTCTCCAGAGCAATTGCTGCACTCTTCACCACTTCCACGTTCGCCGCCAAGGAACAGGAGACTTAGTGAAATAACTCCCCCAAATTCAAAAGACTCTCCTTTAAAAAAAATGACTTAGCAGCCATCATGTCGGCTATTACAATATCCTTAGCTCCTTTTGGGAAGCTTTACGAAAATATTAACGACTCATTAAAGGACAGCATCACAGTTTCAGCAATGATGCATACAAAGTTGATATTTGTAGAAGGATTTATTACTGCTTTGGAGCAAACTAATAAGAAACAAAGAGAAACCTGGGACCAGAAATTATCGATTTTGGAAGAAAATCTAAGACTGCTACAAACTACAAACTACAAACCCGGAAAAGAGCTCCCTGGATGAGAAAGAAACCCAGATCTCACCACAAACAACCTATGAAAACAGCACCGCTCTTTCTTAACGAAAAAAGTAAATTACCCCATAGAAAAACGGCGCCACCGAAAACGGGACTTACAAAGGCCAATTCCAAAAAAATATTACCCTCAACGTCAAATCAACCACTATTGAAGTTAACAAAAAGTCTTCAACCAGATTCGTCCAAGAGACATAATGAACCCACAATAGAGAAGTAAACAAATCTACACCTACCCACGTTGGCAAGGGTGAGACTGATCCTAACCAGGCGGGTGACTTGAGTATCGACCAACTGTATGAAAAATTAAAATCCACTAAATCTAGCATCTCAAGTAAATCGTCTCCTTATAAGGAAAAAGTGGCGAAAACCAAATACCAACATGAATCCTCAGTAAGAACCAATGGCAAAATCCGTGATTCAGTGCCCCTCTTCAAGATCGAACAAAAATCGGCAGAAGACCATTACATGATCTTGAATAGAAGAACTGTCCTCAAAATTCTCAAACAGGTCGACATACTTAACACACTAAAATCTGACGACTTACGCTCATAGAGCCGTATCACAGAAATAAGCAAGCGAAAGCATATCTCCATATTAAGAATTCAGCGCTTCAAGCAATCCCCCAAGAAGCCTACGCAAAAGTGGCCCAAGAGGGCTTCATCCTGACTGAGATCTCGTCTCAAAAAACCACCAAGATCCAAAGCAATAAATCCCCGGCAGTAAAAAAATATAGATATAAATCACAGATTGAAGATTTGTATATATCGAGAAGACGAGGAAGAACACCACCACGTTGGGATAAACCAGTCTATCATGAAGCTAGAACGTCGGGGATAGTCCCATCTAGAACTGCTCATTTGAGACACTACCGCTATGCTAATGAAAGAAAGGAAGACAGGAATGATACAAGAAATTGGAAAGATCACAGAAGATCAACTTCGCCATCACATACATTGTCAGCGCGCTGAATCGAACAAAGACCACCATCTCCAGCACATTATCTACGACCTAAACAAGACGTAGACCAGTCTACGACACACCGATACCCTACATCAACAAAGGATACGTGGTCCTGGCTCCGAAATGCCTTTACTCCGGGACTAAAGAAATAGCAGCAAACAAGGGGAGCCAATTCACCACGTCGGCGACCCGAATCCAGAAATGAAGTCCAAATGAACGCTACTTTATCTATAGCGTCATGGAACACTAGAGGCCACATGCATCTAACTAAAATTGGCAGTTACAACCTGGGAATCCACGACATTATATGCCTCCAAGAAACGTGGCTATTGAATAAACCGGCACTTGATGGCTATAACATCGCGATCTCGCCGGCGCTAAAGGGGCCTTTTGGCAGACCATCTTCTGGCCTCCTGATAGCCATCCGGACTGGGTCTAATCTACAAATCATCAAGACAATCGCAGCCACTTATGCTTTCTTGGTAGTGCTTGTAAGAACGAACAGCGAAAATGACTCAGAAATCTGGGCAATAATTAATACCTACTGGAATCCTCAAAGAATTTCGTCCGCTAAATTTTGTGATGAAGCTGCCAGCACCATCGACGAAATAATGATTGAACACAAAACCTCTAATATTCTTGTCTGTGGAGATTTGAACTGCAATTGCCTAAAAGCGATTGATTTGACGCCAGCATCAGAAAGAGGAACTCTGTGGCTTTCGCTAATTAACTCAAAAAACCTTTGCAACGCCGCAAATGTCAATAATCATCCCACTATTCCGACATGGGAGCGAGAACAATCTATAGCAACCCTTGATTACATCTTCGTTGCAGAAAATATTTACTCAAGCATTGCGTCTTTTGAAGTAATCAGAACGGAAAGCAGTGACCAAAACCTGTTAAACCTCACTTGCAGAACCAAGAGATATGACCAGCAATTCTATAACGTCCCGGTTGAGGTGAACACGCAGCTCTCTCGTTTATGCATGAACGCCGACATCAAACGCTTGACTGACGATTATGAAGCTCTCATCATGGATACTAAAGCCAACGATGCAACATCCAGGAGTAGCTACATCCCTCTGCTCCTGCAGTACAAAAAACCTCGGAAAAGGTTAGACAACCGAAGTGAGAACTTTACCCACACTTACAACCGGACTTTAGTGATCAGACGCCGCCACCTAAGAAAACTAAAAAAAGTCGCAACTATGATGAACTCTCCTAGCATATGGGAATCTTACCATCTGGAGCTCAGAGCATATAAACAGTGGCTAAGAAACAACAGATCACTACTCTACCAAGCTGATGCTGAAAGCATGATCACGATCATAGCTAACAAGAAAACTCGAGAATTTTGGAAACTGATCAACGAAATGAAACCTCATTCAAACTTGTCAATGATAAATGCTGTGCCCGAAGAATGCTGGTTTAACCATTTCTGTAAACTGTTTGATCATCCTCCCTCTGACACCGAGAGGGCACATCCACCAACCAAATCCGACTGGGTCGACCTATCCGATACAGAAGATATAAAGTCAATTATCATGAAACTGAAATCCTCGCGCGCACCTGGACCGGACAGTCTAGCTAACACCGACTTGAAGCAACACCCAGAGGCGTGGTCAGCAGCCCTGAGCCTGATATTCAAACACTGCAAGGAAAGAAGGATAATTCCGAGCTCCTGGACACAAGCAATTATCGTCCCGATATTCAAAAAGGGCATGAGAGAAGACCCCTCCAATTATCGCCCAATTGCCCTATTGGATGTTATCGTAAAAGTTTTTGCCACTTAACTCTTGACCCACTTTCGGACCTGGATAACAACATCGCCAGCTATGGACCCTCTCCAAACCGGTTTCCAAAAAAAATGCTAGCACAGCGGCTAACTTAATGATCCTAAGCATCTTAAAAGAAAAAGTCTTGCTTGGAGCACCTAGAATCTTCCTTGCCTTTGTGGACTTGTCTCAGGCTTTTGACAGAGTAGAGCCAAACTGTGGGCGAAGCTGAAAAACTGGAATTGCCCTAGCCAGATTCTCGACCCAATCATCGCTTTACACACGGATATTCATATCAGTCAGACTAAACAGTGGACTACTCTCCAATCCTATACCGTCCAATCGAGGAGTTAAACAAGGCTGTCCTTTGGCTCCAGCTCTTTTTATCTCTTTTCTCTGTGATTTCCAAACTTCACAAGAACCAATTAGATCGTTTCCTCCGAAAATAGGATCCACAATGGTTGCCAGACTCCTATATGCAGACGATCTCATCATTTTAGACCACACCCAGGTGGGTCTCCAACGACAACTGGACAATCTGCAAAAATACATAAAGGAGAACAATCTGGAGATTAACAACTCAAAAACAAAAATATTGATTTTCCAAAAGCAAGGTCGTAAGAAAAAAGAATCGTTGAAGTGGTTTTTGAACCAATCAAAAATCAAGATAGTACCCTCATTCAAATATTTGGGAGTAACCATCAACAGTTCGAAAAAATCTCTTAGCATGCAGAAAATCCTGTGGCGTAAAACCATAAACTTAACAGCACAACTACGCGCAGTGGACAGAAAATATGGTAAATTCAGTCTTCTCCCTGCAATTCAATTCTATAAATCCAAAATAATTCCAGCCTTGACATACGGCATGGACGCGAATCTCTCCATTCCTATGACCCTATGGGCAAAGCTAGAAGTTTTCATCTGGAGAACAACTCTAGGCTTACCTAAATCGACAGCAGTGGCTCCTATAAGGCGCGAACCCGGCCTGCTCTCCCTGGAGGCTGTAGTTGCGCAGAGCACGATTCAGCTCTACAAGAAACTGCGGAACAAAGACAGCTTGGAAATATATATAAATGATTTCTGAAGAAATATCGAAGGGAACCAACAAATCCCTTACCAACTGGGCTGAGAAACAAAAGCTTACGCTGCAAGAAATAGCCTGCTCAGAAGAGGAATTAATTCAGAATCCCATGAGAATAAAATCTAAAATGGAATGGTTGGATTGGATAAAAACAAACGACAACTCAACTACGAATAAGCGACTAACCCACCTGCCACCAATTTACAATAAATTAAAGCAACCAATGGAGTACTGTCTGAAATATCCGACTAAGCGCCTTATGAGAACTCTACTCAAAGCCCGTTTAAATCTTCTACCGACTCAAGAGGTTCTGGCAAAAGAAAAATCCTGCAGACTCTGTGGAGATTCCCAATCCACAGAAACAAACATCTTTTGATGGCTTGCCCTTCAATTGACCACGAAAGAGAGGCCTTTCTCGGCCCCATGTTAAAATCTTCATATGTCATCGACAACAATGTCTGGTGGAATCGTTTGATCACGGGAGCCAAAACTAGATGGCTAATAGCGGCTTCTAAGCTAATAGACATTGCTTTGGAGAAAATCCTGCAAAAGAATTCAGCAATCGAAACCCTCAATCAACCAGCGGTATGAGCACAACAGTGTACACAGGAAACGGTAGACTTTTTTTTTTCTTCTTTTTTTCTCTTCAGTTGATAACAAAGAAAGACTTCTTTTGTAAAAATCTAATTTTGATTAAATACAAATAAAAAAAAAAAAAAGAAAAATACCCAGATTACACCCCCGCAGTTCAGCGTGCCAGGAACTCATTCATAACAGTAAAAGCGAGACTCTGCAAACTTAATCTGAAATACATGCTGCTCTACCCCACTCACCTCAAAGTCCTTTACAAAGGGAAAAGCACTCTTCTTGGACACCCTAGCCGCAGCAAACATGTGGCTCGAGCACAATAACTTGGCGGATGACGGAGAGGAACCGCCAAGGACTAACAACGGATAAAGCAGGAAGCCACGAACGCCATCACCGGCCGTCAACTCCACACAGAGGTACAACTCAGCCAATTCAGACCGTAACACAACGATAGCAATATCGGGCAGAAGCACGAGGCACCACACACGACCACGCCAATGGGCGCCCCCCCCAAAAGAGATGTGCGAGTCAAATGCTTGCACGCAGCCCGCACCGGAAGGCCTGGATAGGCCCAGAAGGCTTGGGAGCCCCCGAGCGCTGCAAGTTCTACGCAACTGCTAGGGGCAGTTCACAGTTAAATGGTTTAGTTAGCTCATTCATTAGAATGACAGTTGAAAAAGTTGTTAAGTCTCCATACTACATTATGCCAACTGCAGAGAGGGAATCGGGAGGAGGGAACATGCTCCAGGAATCCGGGGGCATAGACAAAACTCCTTACCAGAAACACCCCGACCACCGGAGCCCGCCTGGAAAACTGCGACCACCACAATACCCCCCATGACATGGCGATGACAATAAAAATTATGACATGGAACGTAAGGGGCCTCGGCACCTACCTTCGAAGGAACAGAATTAAGTCCCATCTACACAGAAAGGGGATAATGATAGCGCTCTTACAGGAAACACACTGCACTGCAGAATCCACCACCAAACTCCAGGAACACTGGGGTGGGCAGGGGTACGGAACTGCTTACTCCAAGTACGCTAGAGGGGTCTATACCTGGATCCATCCCCAACTCCGATTTCAATTAAAGAAAGCAGTAAAAGACCCAGAGGGCAGGTTCGTGATACTGCTCGGAAGCATAGAACAGCAAGAAGTTTGCATAGTGAACTCTTACCTCCCCAATTGTAATCTCCCAGCCCACCTCGATTCAATGTACGCTAGAGTCACACCACACAGAGATGGCCTTTTTATTTGGGGAGGGGACTTTAACTGCACCCACAATCCAGACCTAGACAGATCCCAACCCTTGCCTAGGACCCCATCAGCGGCTACGACCTCACTAAACGCAGTAACGGATAGACTAGATCTGGCAGACATATGGAGGGAGCTACATCCACAGACACGCACCTATTCTTACTACTCGTCCCCCCCATGGGCTCCACACGAGACTAGATTACGTCTTCATAGGAAGGGAACACCTACCCCCAGATGGAGGAGGCACGGTACCTGGGTAGGACGATCTCTGACCACTCTCCATTGGTGATAGAGTGGAACCATGCTGGCCCACGACCACCCATTCCCATGTGGCGAATGCCGGTGGAAGCCCTGAGGGACCAAGTTTTTAAAGATGAACTCCAGGACTCAATAGACAACTACATAGAGCTAAATACAGGGAGTGTAGAACACGTGAGCACCATATGGGAAGCCCTAAAAGTAGTAATACGGGGTGAAATTATAACAAAGGCCGGAGGCGTGAGAAAGAAGTTGAAAGATGAACTAACACAAAGAGAAAGGGAGATAGAGATGCTCGATAACAGTCCCTTAAGCCCACAACAACGGGAAGACAAGCTCAAAGCCCTTAGAGTCGAATGCACGAAGGCCTGGGATAGACTGGCCAAGTTTGATTATACCACCAGAACGAACAGAGCACACACGGAAACTGACAGGCCTGGTAGGCTGTTGGCTTGGCTCTGCAGGAAAGAACACCCCAGGCACACAATTACCTCTTTACAGGACAAGGACGGCAACGTACATCAAGCCCAACATAACATAAATGACACCTTTAAAAATTATTATACGCACCTGTACTCACACAAAGCTGAAATCCCCTAGACCAGATAATGGGCACCCTAGACGAAATAGGACTGCCCACGCTCTCCCCTACACAAGCCGAAGCCTTAGATGCTGAAATCACTGCGGAAGACATAGCTGAGGCAATTAAGTCACAGGCTACATGCAAGGCCCCGGGCACTGATGGGTTGCGCTCAGAATTTTATAAGTCATATGACTCCTCCCTGGTCCCACTGTTACACAAAGTCTTCCTGGAAACATACGAGCGAGGTATCCTACCTGACAGCATGAGGGAAACCCTCGTGATCCCAGTCCTCAAGCCAAACAAACCGGCGGAACACTGCGAATCATATCGACCCCTAGCCATGCTTAATTATGACATCAAATTACTGACCACAATTCTTGCCAAAGGACTTTCCAGACTCATAGGCGATATTATCCACACAGACCAATGCGGATTTATACCGGGACGCAACACAACCATGAATTTACGCAGACTACAACACATAGTCGAACAAACAGACGCAAATCCCCGAGCCCTATGCCTTGCTGTCGCTAGACGCCATCAAGGCATTTGATTCTATATATTGGGAATGGTTATTAGCAGTCCTACAGGAATTCGGTTTTGGCCCGGGATTTGTTCGATGGGTCAAAATACTGTACACCAGACCAAGGGCTCGGGTGAAAACTGGGAGACATGTATCAGCAATATGGGAAATATTGACAGGGATGCCCGCTGTCTCCCATGCTTTATATCCTCGGGTTGGAACCCATTGCAATCTATTTCAGGAAACGGTTCTTTGATGCAGGGATAAGACTTGGCGGGACGGACCACATCATTTCGCTCTAGGCGGACGATGTCCTATTGTACGTCAGGGATCCGCACCTTAACATTCCAACCATGTTGGAGGTCCTCGACAATTTCTCCAAGGTCTCGGGCATACGATTTAGCAGAGCTAAGTCCTGCCTGTTCCCACTGGCAGGACTGAGAAGCAGAGACAGGGAGGAGCTCCCCGCACTAGGTATACAATGGCAGACCACGACATTCCGCTACCTCGGAATCCAAATAATGCAGACCCCTGAGCTTATGCATGAGCACAACACGGTGGCGGCGATACCCGCACTACGCAAATCAAGGAGCTTCTGGGCAAAACTTCCCCTATCAGTGATGGGCAGGGCCTCAGTAGTTAAAATGATTGTCCCCCCCCGGTTCCTATACAAATTCCAGAACGTACAATACTACATCAAACCTAAGTTCTTTCGTCTGCTTGATTCAATCGTTCGTGGCTTCCTTTGGGGGCAGGCCAGACACAAAATAGCACACACTACCCTAGTATTAACATACGCGCAAGGCGGTATCCAGCTCCCGAACCTTGAAAAATACTATGTAGCTGCTCAATTTAGCTTTGTGTCCAAATGGTTAGCTGACGACACCACGTCCGAGACACCCCTATTACAATCCATGATCTCCCCTATATACCTGAGAGAACTCATATGGGCCCCACAACACCTACTGAGCGACATACCCTCCATCACCACCCTGGGGAGGCAAATATGGCAAAGGGCGAAGTAGATAACCCAGCTGAAACACCCGTACTCTCCTGAAATCCCACTGATCCAAGACATGTGCAAATCAAGTACGGACCTACTCCACCTTAGACACTGGGAGAGGAAAGGTGTCTATACTTGGGGGGACCTGTATGACGAAGGCTCCTTCAGGGAGTTCGAGTCACTACAAAAAGAGGAGGACATACAAGCTGGCCAATTCCTCTGGTACCGTTGGATACGGGAAACGGCTAAGGAAAAATGGGATGTTTGGCCAGAGGAACCAGTGTCAGCCCCTTTTAGAAGGTTGTTATATAACCAGGGAGAGGGACGGAGAGCGGTCTCTCAGATATACAGCCACCTCAGAGACATACCCAACCCAAAATGCGAGACAATGAAAAAGAGATGGGAAACAGATCTGAGATGAGAACTCTCAGAAGGTGAATGGAACAGAGCGCTAGCATACCCCAAAGCTGTATCCAGAAACCACAGATTCCGATTTATACAACTGAGCATGCTACATCGGACATATCTGACCCCCTGCAGGCTAGCGAAAATTAACAAACAAAAGGAAGCTCACTGCCCATGGTGCAACGCAGACGGGGCAGATCTACTTCACATGTTCTGGGAGTGCAACAAATCACAATCCCTATGGATGAAAATAAAACGGACCTTTGAAAAAGCGGGTTCCCCCAACTACAAGTGGTCCCCCGAGGAGTGCCTTCTGGGAACACACCCCAGGCAAGCCAAACTCAAGCACTGGGTGAAACTCAAGGACTTGACCTGTATACTGGCCAAAAGACAAATTGCCATGGCCTGGAAAAAACCCGCAGGCCCGAATCATAAGGCATGGCGTAATGAACTAGACAGGTGGATTAACGCGGAAACAAGAGCATGGGAGGACAGCGTCAACAGGTCAACTGACGAATCAAGCTCTACCTTGGAGGCATGGAAGGAAATAACCATTAGCATGCTTTCCTCCCCAGATGATAAACCCCCATGAATGAAAAAGGACCCGACCACACCGCGTCGCAGGAACACAACACCCATGGCAGAGACAGACACACATCACGGCCAGCCCCTGAAACTTGGAGCCCCCCTCGCCCCCTGCTCCCGATATCCCACCATAATGTTTGCCAAGACTTTTGAACAAAGAAGTTGAAACAAGGAGACAGTTAAATGTTGTTACGTTACTTTATAAAAAAATGTTACTGTTTATTAAGCAAGTATCACTATACCTGCTATTGAATGCAGGCCGAGAAGTTTTACTGTAAGATAACAAATGCCAAAAAACAAATTTGAAAATAAATCTTGCTCTCGGCCGGGACATCTACACCGGTATTATAAGTAGAACGCGCAGCACCGTTGCCTCATTTCATGGTTTTCCTCCTTTTCTTTTGCATTTCAGTCTCGAAGGTTACAAAGCCAGACCTTGAAAGCGAGGAGGGCGTAACAAAATGGAAAATCACCCAAGGATAGAGGGGCAGGTTTGGAGGACGTTGAGGAACACGTGGGTGGAGCATCCAGTATAAAGAACATTACAAGGAGTAAGTAATTTGTTCCTCTAATGAATTGTGTCCTGCCACATATTCCTCATCTTTGATAGACTCCCATAGCAGTATTCAGCTAGAGGCGAAAAGGAGAATTTACTTCTGATTTACGCTGTGAATAACAGCTTTGCCAAAATTAGCCTCCTAACCAGATACAGAATCACAGAAGTAATATTGTGTAGAGATGTGCAGCGAAGACCAGGTTGCAGCACTGCAAATGCCCTGCACAGGCACCCCTGAAGTAGCTAATCCTATTGTGGAATGAGCTCTCATGCAATCAGGGACTTCCTTGCCAGCCAGAGTGTAACATTCTGTAAAGAACAAAATAGTCCATCGACAAAAGGTCTGTTTAGAAACAGCCCGTGACCTGTATGGCCCACAAAGAGCTAATCATCTTGCCCAACTTTAGCAAGCCTGCCAATATAAAAGCTTGGCGCTCTTTTGAGGTCGAAACAATGAAGCCGCTCTTCACCCTTGGAAGGATGTAGAGGTGGATAAAATGGCAAAACAATCTTTTGTTCCAGATGAAACTGACACCACCTTAGGAAGAAATGAAGGTCGAACCCTCAAAACAACTTTATCCTTATAGAAGGTAGCAAATGGTGGCTTGGAAGATAAAGTTGCAGCTCGCTCAACCTGCGAGGCAAGGTGATCGGAAAGACAGTCTTCAAAGTCGGCATCCTGAGCAGACATAAATGAAGAGGCTCAAAAAGGAGCTCCCATCAAGAGGTTTAGCATGAAATTAAGGTCCCAAACCAGAACAATGAAAGGAACCAGAGAGTTTAAAATTAGAGCCTTGTTCAGGCAAGCGCTTGAAATTGGAAACCACTGCCAGATAGCCCTTTGTAGTAGAAGCCTGCAGTCCTTCATGGGCTAGATACAAGAAAGAGGACATTGATGGTGGGTCACAAGTACAAGGGTCAACACTGCCATTGCTAGACCAGCTGCAAAACGTTTTCCAACGGCAGCAGTATACAGCTTTAGTTGCTGGCCTCCTGGCTGAAAGAAACACCTCTATTACGTCTTCCCGGGAGGACTTCCTGAGCCAACTCCCACTCATGAGAGACTGTGGAGAGGCTGCTCAGAGCGTCTCCCACCTTGCTCTCCAGCTAGGTGAACAGCCGATGGAGTCCTTGTAGTGCCCAAAACCAGAGCTGCACTGCCTCTGCCCAGTGGTAGTGATCCTACACCTCCTGTCTGTCTTGTTGAGATAATGCATGGCCACTGTGTGGTCAGTCATTACCAGGGCGTTCTTCCCCCATACCGAGGGCAGAAAGGCCTTCAGCGCCAGTCTGACTGCCCTCAGCTCTAAAAGGTTGATGTGATTTGTAGTCTGGACTACGATGGAGATCAACGACCACCGATTGTCAGATCGCTTGCATGAGCTCCCCAACTTGTGAGGGAATGGTCTGTAACTACTGTTCTCTCCGGGCCATGGTTGCCAAAAGGGTTCTCCCTTCATCACATTCTCACTGCATGCCCTTCACAGGAGATCATGTGCAAATTTGCTCGAGACCTGAAGGTCTGTTATCTTGCTGCAGAACTGAGACCAATGGGATCGGAGGGCCCAGTGAAGGGAGCTCCTCCTCAGACAGTCCTCTTGCACCAGGAAAATGCAGGATGAGACCCATAAGACTGAGCAACCTCAGAAAACCGAAGGCTGGTGATGACTCACTGCTGAAGATGCTGAGCCCTCACCTGGGGTTGTGAAGCTTTCCAAGAGGAAGCATGCATGACAGCTCCAATAAACTGAAGCCTTTGGGAAGGAATCATGTGGGACTTCTGGAAATTAAGGGAAAAACCCAGTTTGTGCAGGGAGTGGCAGGTGCGAAGACTATTCCGAGTCATGGCCCAGATAAAACCGGAAGCCCAGGCAGTAGTCATATCCCTATATGCCGAAAAGGCGTTCGATTCGGTGTCATGGATATACCAGTTTGCTGTACTCAAGAAGTTTGGAATAGGCTGATACTTTCTAAAATGTGTGAAGTTACTATACTCTAAACCAGGAGCCAGAGTACTAACCGTACAATGTCCGATTGGTTTAAGTTGGGCAGAGGCACTAGACAGGGATGCCCATTCTCACCAATACTGTTTGCTCTGACGATAGAACCAGTCGCAGCAGCCATTAAGGAACATCAGGGTCAGAGAGGTATTAGAATGGCCGGACTGACCCAGTCAACATGACTATATGCAGACGATACGCTGCTATACATCCAAGAACCCGACTTTACACGAATTTGCAGAGTACTCCAGCTATAAAACGAACAGCTCTAAATCCGCAATCTTTCCCCTAACCCCCGCCACTTTACGCCCGACTAACACATGCGACCCACAATGGTCACCAACGAAATAAGGCACCTGAGGATTGTCGTGTCAAAAGACAGAACCTCCCTATATGCGGACAACCACGAACTACTGTTAAATACAATCTCGACCAAACTCCACCTATGGGCTAAACTCCCTACATCCCCGATGGGCCGGGTTGCAATCCTGAAAATGTTGATCCTGCCAAAACTACTATGTATATTCACCAACATCCCGATATGGCCAGGCTGACAGTTCTTTGACACCCCGAGATCCATGGTCGTGGAGTTTGTCTGGTACGGGAGGGGCCGGGGGGAGGAGGGGAGTTGGGGACGAGTGGCCAGAATGAAATGGGAAAAAATGGTTTAGCCATACGACAAAGGAGGCATAGCAGCTCTGCACTTCGAGCTATATTACCTGGTGGCACAAGCTCAGTTTGTTAGATACTGGTATGACCCCCTAGACACTGCGCCACATGTCCATATAGAGAAACACGCTGCACGTCCAACTGATCTACGGTCCATTATATTAAAAAAAAAACTAAGACGAATGCTAGTTTGACCAAGTGAGTACAACGGTGCATGCTTGGTCCAAGATCTACCATAGGCTTCAATTGGAGGCGCTGTACTACTCAGAGGCCCCCCTCTGAAACTTTCCCAGCATTGCACCTTCATTTGATACCAATATGCAGAGGATATGGGACCCAGATGGGGAATTTAAAATGCGGGACATATTCCCCAACGGGAAATTTATTACCCTAGAAGATTTTAAGACTGCGGTGGGGAGGAGTCAGCTGAAGATACTACATTATCATTGCATGCGACTGGCCTTCAAGGCTAGATGGCCACTATTTCCTGATGAACCCCCACCACATGAATGCCTCATGTCATTATCCTCTCGATCAGGCACTATTGTTTCCAAAATATATACGACAACACAAGCACACACACCGACACTAAATACAATTAAAGCTTCCTGGGAGACTGACCTGGGAATAACCATAGAGGATAAGACTTGGTCGAGATACTGCGAATTGGCCAAGGTGGTGTCCATCAATTCAGGCCTCCGGCTGATCCAATTAAAAGTGTTGAACAAACTTCATTATACGCCAACAAAGGTTGCTAAATTTTCACAAGACTGGCTCAGCAGTTGCCAGAAATGTGGGAATGATCACGCTGACTAATTCCATGTGTACTGGAAGTGCCCACTCATTTACGGGTTCTGGAGGGGGGGGGGGCTGGAATTATGTAACATGTGCAGTGGCCAAGAAGTGTATACTTCAGAAATGAAAGAGCCCACACGCACCACACGTAAACCACTATATTAAAGAACTGGCATATGTTAATGAGTGCGAGGAACAATACGTGATGACACTCCCAAGGGCAAGCAGACCCACAGACATTTGGGCCCCGTTCAGGGTATATTTGTGTGAGATGGGGTCGGCCGGAAACAGCCCCATGAGGCCCGGAAGTGCATCAGCTCTGTAAATTGTTTAATGTGATATAAGGATGAGTAACTCATCTCAGAGATGATTATTTGTATAGTGATGTGTTGTTGTGATGACGTGTACCACAATCAATAAATAAAGTTTTTAAAAAAAGAAAGCAAACATGTGTCGGCATTTTCTGCAGCATGCTAAAGTACAGAACAAGAACAGTGTCTGAGCTCTTCCCGCCAACCTCCGACAGTGTGAGAAGATGGCATTGCCGTCATGTACTTCAATCCCTGCTTTTCAAAACTTCTGCTTCTCCCATGTCCGATTACTGCGCCCCGCTGCCAGAAATCTAGCACATTTCAAAGCCTCATTATGAATCTCCTGACTAATGTAGGATATTCCAAACAGGCTTAGAGCTTTTGACAAGCCATTTATGTCAGGCAAGCCTCACATGAAACTGCCAGTACCCTAGCCCTATGTGTCTTTCATTGTCAACAGCCTGTTAGGAAAGGCAGCTCTGTGGGTCAATAACCCTGCTGCAGAGATTATTGTGTAATCTGTTAGTTCAAATCCTGTTAATAGGCGAGTTAATGAGTCTGCATCAAAGATGCAGGTAACATTCAATTCTAACACAGTTGACTTACTTTTTTCAACTTGTCAAAAGGACTACTAAATGTTCAGCGATAGGCATCCAGGCTGCTATACTTGTAATGGCTCAAAACACACACCTCATCAGGGCGGTTATACCTGTGATTGCTCAGAGCACACAGCTCATTGGGGCTGCCGTACATGTGATGGCTCAGAAGAAGCACATTCCATGAGGACTGCTATATGTATGATGGCTCAGAACACGCCTCATCAGGGCTGCCATACCTGTAATGGCTCAAAAGTAGAACACACATCCCATGAGGACCATTATACTTGAAATTGTTCAGAACAGACATCTCATTTGGGCTGCTATACCTGTAAATCGCTCATAAAACACATCTCATATGGGCTCTTGTACTTATAATGGCATGCAGTGTTGTTAAAGCATCTGCATTCAAGCAATGCTGGTCAGATAAACCTCTGACTAATTCCCAGCGTAATGGCCAAAAGGTTTGCACACATCTAAAAAGGGGCACCCAATGGTAAAGCTGCACTAGATTTTTAAACAGAAAATGTATTTTCAGCTTTTTGGATATTTATTGGTGCTATGTTAAGAGACACAGAGAAACAGGAGAAGAAGAACAATTCTGAACCTAAGCAATAAAGAAGAACAAAGGTGTGGTGGGGACGGGAGTGCGGAGGGACAGAAAACATACTAGACAATCCAAACAGGACTGCAGGCAACAGGAAGAGAGAGCAACGAGCTACATGACAGAGCAACAAAGAAAGTGAGAAGGGAAACAGAGTTAATAATACGACAAACACACAACAGGAGTGAGGGATTGAAGCAGAGCAAGAGAGACATTTGGAGACAGTAAAATAAAACCCAGATCAACAGCAGGTGGGGAAGAGATGGAAATAGAAAAGCAAGACTATAGAAAGCCAGGCCAATAACATAAGAGACAGTGCAAGAAAGATAATCAAATTGAGTAGCAACCACAACCGAGAAAATAAAAAACAGATATAGCCAGAGTAATGAGATGAGATGAGAGAAGGAGTCATATCAACCGACATAGGAGGGGAAAAAGCAACAATAGAATGCACAGATGGGAGAGGAAAGCGACAGAGCAACAGACCGCAAAATGTAGCATCGCAACAGAGGCAGAGTGTCAGAAAGTGAGACAGGGGAAACAGTAGCAAAGGGAAGGAGATGGAGCAAAAACATGGAGTGGCTGTCAAGCAGGTAGCGCCAGGCAGCAACATTAGGCCCGAGAGGCAGAGAAGTGATGCTGGTAGAGTGAGGGACTTGATTTATTAATCACCCAATGTAACTAGCAGGCATCTGTTCTAACTCTTTAAAGTCTGTGCGCAAGTATCATGAATATGAAGGTGGGTAGTATGCATCTACAAGGTTCTTGTGTGGGGAAAATGTTATCCACAGGTGCAATAAATTTAGAACCCCTTTGAAATACAGCTGTTTTGTCTTGTTTGCTAACACAGTTTTAATTTTACGCACAAATTGAATAGTTGTCAGACACTTTTAACTCATGTGAAGGAGGAAAATAATTTTTAGTCTCTTGAAATTGGATTTACTTTCTAATTCTAAAAACTGGGAGCAAAATACTCACTCCAAAATCCTATATGGAGAACTGGGTCAGAGGTGTCATACAGGGGTTTTGTCAAATCCTCTTTACCATCGAAAGTCTTTGACCAACAGATGATTGTGAAAGAAAGGGAACAACAAATCCTGCTTTATGAATTGAGCCCTTGAACAGAGCGTTACAGAAGTTAGCAAAAGTGAAACCGGAAGAGGGATGCTAACGAGATGGGGCTAAGTCTGAAGTCCCTATAAACAGTGAGCTGACCAAGTAAACTGTCTACAAGTTGGCAAGAGTGAACCCGGAAGAGGTATGCCGACAATCTGAGATGAAGACTGAAGTGCGGTTTAAAAAGACTTTAAGACTCGTGAAAGTAAAAGGTATTTGAAGATGAGGGAAAGTGAACTGTCCCCCTTGTCAAGTGGGTTCCAGCCCGGTCGAGAGAGATCCAGGGGTGAAAATTCATCACCCAAAGTTCACCGAGAAAGCAACTGTTCAATTGATAGGTCGAATACTATAGGTGAGGGGTCGGCGCCCAGAAGAGGGGGACCCCCCAGGGATGAATCAATCACCCAATGTGAACTGTGGAAAATAACACTTTGTTGGACGCATCAGGCGAGAGACTTTTTAATGCAAAGAGACTTCACCCTTGAAGAACCGGATAGCTGGAACAGAACCGTCGGCTCGTGCTAAGAAAGCTTGAGCGTGTACTGTGCTAACTGCAATGGAACTGTCGGCTTGTGTTGAGATCGCTCGAGTGTGTGCTGTGCTCTAAGGTCCCACCTTGTCCCGTGCTGAAAACGTGGGGAAGGGAGACAGCAGGCAATCACATCCTGGCTTATTATTTGAAACACTTTCTTTATTGAAACCCTATCCCACACTCTTTCTATAATTAGTTGTAAGGAATTGGCAATAGGTTTTTCTTAGCATAGGGCCTTTTACTTGGACAACACCACTAGGACTGCCTTATTTTTCATTTTATGGTCGACGCTTGCCCCCATCTTAGATTTAGGTTAGTCATTTTTCCACCCTGCATTTATTATTCAATAAACACCCTTGAACTGTTACGACTTGTGTGTGCCTTTACTGTTGCCACCATGAGTTCCTTGCACTCTGCCATTTCACAATCTTGGAGAGATCAGCGCACAGAGTTATCTGCTTTCTCTGAAGACTACAGCTAACACAGTAAGACAACAGGCTGCTGTGTGTTACTGCGAAAAAATTACAAATGATTCTAAGCCAAACTGCACAATGCAAAAAAACTAAAATCAAGGAGTGTACCCAACGAAGCAATTTCTCTTTTTCAAATATTTAAAAGGTTAACAATTTCAGGCGAGCAAGAAAGGCATTGGCAGATGCTTGGTTGTGCTTACCTTTTTCACCTGAAGAAGGTGCTGTATAATGGGTACAGAGTATGCAGCGGTCTTACCAGAGCCCGTTCGGGCTCGTGCCAGCAGGTCTTTTCCCTCCATGGCCAGCGGAATGGCCTTCTCCTGGATCAGAGTTGGTTTGGCCCAGCCCAACTCAGCAATCGCCTGCAGAACAAAAAAAAAAAAAAAAAAAAGGTATTCGGGAAAGTTAGCCGATTAACCAATCTTTCAACAAAGTCTTTAAAAATGCACATTAAAATCTAGATTTTTCTTGACCACTTTTTTGGTTCAGTGGTTCCAAGCAATTAGATCCAGATACGACAGTAGCACAGCCGCTTGCGCAACATCAATCTGATATCATGTAATTGAATACAACACATTCTTCCACTGACACTCAACGTTCTTCATTTAAAATTACCTCCACAGAATGGAAAAGTGGTCATAGAAAACATGTACAATAGCGGTTGAACTGTAAATGCTGCTACCCAAACAGCTTACCACCTGCTTGCGCATTGTAAATATTGATGGATAAATGTAAATATTAATGAAAATGTCAGTTTTCTGTGGCAAACCAGAAGAAGGACTACAGCGGATCATGTCTCAATGCAACATATTTAGTTGAAAGGAAAAATGCCTAACTGACACTATTGCTATGAGGGAAGTTCACTGCATTCTAAACCAAAAATGACTGGTGCTCGTCCAAGTCCAACTCAAAATAGACCAAATTCCAAATCCTAGGTAACCAACTGGCCGTACCGCTTTAGAAAATCATACTGAAAGGCAGACACTTGTATCACAGCCTCAGAGTGAGCTTCTTTTGTCCTACTTTGTAGCACAGGGTATCCTCAAAGTCCTGTGGCTCTTCAGAACATATATTGAATCTCATTCCAATTAATAAACATTGGGTGCATGCCCGTTCGATTCCCTTAGGTTCTCATACGGTTGGCATTTCCCCCAACCTTGACATATAGCGTTTGCATCGATTTCACGCTGCTTTACCCTTCGTCTGCTTTCCCAGTCTTGGTATGAAGCACAAGAATTTCTTTCTCTCTTCTTGATGAAGGGCATGCGCCCAGTAAGTTCTCTTAGATACTCGCAATTTTGGCAGCTTCCCAGGCCTGGATATGTAACGTTCACACATTTTCCAGGCCATTTTACCAGGTTGGGTTCTATTCCTGCAGGCTTCTAGGCGGTTGCAGACTTTGGACCTCTTGACAACTGTAGTGCACAGCGCTCACTGGTTTCCTCACGTTGGAAGCGTTCGTTTCGCTCTGGTTTCACTTCTCTTCCACAAACGCACTTGCCAAGTGGAGTTTGGCAATCCCGCTCCACTCTCTCCCCTAGTCTCGGTATTGGTTGCCGGGAACCAAGCCCACCATTGCCTTCTAGTGGCCGCGCCACCAGGGAAGATTGTTCTCTTCCTGTATCCTTTGCTCTCCTGACCAGAGCCGAATGCTCTGTCAGACTGCCCACCTCTCAGTCTTCAGCTAGCGGTCATGCGGTCTGCACGCCATCCCAGGCTCTACGGCTTGGAATCACTCTGCTCCTTCAGGTCAGCATCTAGACAGATGCTTGCCAGTGTGTAGCAGTGACTCAACTCCCTCTGAAGAAGTATTTTCTCCTTCTGCAGCCTACGCTGTTCTTATGTACGACATTACAACAAACAACAGAGTCAGTCTTCTTGGGTCAAAGCCTTCAGCTAAGGTTCAGCATTACCTGAAGCCAATGAGTGGAAGAAAGGTATTTGTTGTTTATACATATACCAGGCAATGCCAAAGTCTTTGCAACCCCCATTTGGCAGACAGGGTGGTTTGGACTGGGAATTCTTTAATGGAATGGGAGTCTTTGTCCCCAGGAGTGGAGTCACTCCGTGAGGTCCCACTTGCCCAGACCCCCAGACCTCTAGGGTAGGGTGGGGGGCTGCCCTCTGGGAAGAGGGCACAAATTGTCCTTATTTGTCATAGTACCTACTGTTGAAAACCACAAGACCTATTATAACAGCATGTGGGGCGGGGGGGTCAGGGGGTGGTTAGCCATAAACTATATTAAAACATGATAATCTTATAAAATATCTTCGAGGAAGGAAGGAAGGAAGGAAATGAGAGAAAGCAGGATCCGGTCAAAGAGAAGGAGGTTGGGGTGTGGACCCTGAACCAGGATAGTACCTGTGTGATCATAACGAAGCAACGTGAGGATGAGAAGCCGGCCAGAAGGACTTCCCACTTGGTGCCACCATTAATGGTAGAGGATGTGGAAGGAGAGAGTGGAGATGAGATTGAGGGGGGTCCATAGTTCTGGAGATCAGTGAAAACCTCTATGGAGGAAGCTCCGACATAGGTGTCTGCGATAGGAAGTTCAGAGGTATTTTTTTGTGCTTTTTCCTACCAGACTACATGAGAGGGGGGGGTTAGAGGGGGATTGGAGGGGGGCTGGAGGGGGGTGGGGGGGGAATAGGCGATAGTGTAGCAGTTAGAGAAGATGGACAAGGTGGAGCGAGCCTCAGGGGGAGCAGAGGTTAGTCAAGGAATGAAAGAAGAGTGGATGCACAGCACAGTTATAGCCCCCTGTCCCTCTTCAACTGTAACCCTACAGTCCCTTGTTCTCCTTGCACTACCCAGAACCGCGCTGCCCTGGCTGCACTTACTCAGAGCATTGCTGCCCTGTTTTCCCCTCCTCTCACCCTAACACCCCCCCGCCTCCCTTTCCCCGTATACACTCCTCGTTCTCGCACAATCTGAATAAGACAAGGCCTTGTAAGATAGTTTGTCTTGTCCTCCCTCCATCTTCCCTACCTGGTCTTGTCGCACATAGAAACACTTGTGTACATGACTTGCATAATATCATGTGATTGAAGCCTATGGACAAAGAAGAAGTGCAGAGGCCCAGCACCCCCAAAGTGGGAAAAGATATGCTTGGCCAGTTGTAGGTCCTTGACACTACCTACTGCTGAACCGTTAGAGGAAAAATGTCAGTCCCAGATACACATATGTTAGTAAAGTGGCTGATATGCGCTATTCAGTTGACTCCTAGTCCTGAAGGTGATGGCCCAACAATGTCAGTAAAGGTAATGGAGCACTGGCGTTGTTCCTTCTCGTCTTAAAGTGAAATCTTTAGCACAGGATCCAACGAGGATCCAACAGTTCACCAACAGACTGTATTGGGTGAATACAGTTTAAGGAACTGTATTCACATTTAGTCTCCAATCGGGTACATGCCCCCATTTAGTGACCACCCATTCAAAAGTGTTTGCCACATTCAAACTTTAAGATCTGGGCATGGCAGCCCAAGATTTCTAGTCTACAGTCCCGGGAATGCCATTATCTTACAGTGCGCACTTCTGTTTAGAGGATAATGCGATTACTACGCAGGGGTCGTCACTTCTTCCCCAGCAGAGACTTCTCCCTGTCTTACCAGGGGAAGGTAACCGCTGCTATTTAAATCTAACAACTCCCCCTTATACTTTCATCTTGGTATGATATACTGTATCCCTGTTTTAAAACAGTCATGCCCAATAATAAAATTCACATCCTTTCTTTTTCGATAATAAAAACTGACATGAAGAAAAGAGCCAGAGTAATAGAAATTACCGGTGCCCAGAAGCCAACTTACCACTCTAGTTGTGGGAAAGAGCTATGTGAAGCCAAGGAATTCAAAAGCACTACAGCGGATGCCATAGAGTAGATGGGCGTGCAGTGGATAGTTTATCCGCAACGCAGCCGAGAGCTCCATATATACGGCGTGGAGGCAGAAGCAGCAGGGAGGGTGGTGGGGCAGTAGTCATACATGAGAACTCATGCAAACCAAGGAAGAGGAACCCAAGACTCAAGGGCCATGGCAAGAGGCAGACCAGCAAAACGCAGCAAGAAGGAGACCAGATGCTGGGGAGGAGAACCTGAATGATGCTGAAACCCTGGCACTGCTGTAACGAGCACGGGAAAGACACCAAACTGCTACAGACACTGCACACAATCCGAAAAGGAGAGGATGGGAGCCAGATGCCAGTAAGAAGAGCCGCAGAGGGAAGCAGGAAGCTGATGCTGCTGTAACTTGTCCAGAGAGACGCCAGCTCACTGAGAAAGCCAAACACTACAAAAGGAAATCAGAAAGCCAAAAGGAAGCTGGTTTACGCAGTAAGACCAGTAAGGGAACTTTGGGGCACCAGGCGAAAAACAGAAGAGTTGGGGATAATCGCCCAACTGAACACTGAAAAGAAATGCAGAACTCTTATCTCGGACTACACTGTACGAAGTAAAATCCCCAAAGAATGACGCTGGCGAAGATCGAGATCCCTCATTGCCAACAAATGTACTAGGCAATTGCAAGTGTGTGAAAACAAGAAGCCATGGCAGGAGAACATAGCCGGCAATTAGCAGTGTGTGAAGATCAGAAGTCCTGGCAGGAAAGTACACCAGACAATTACAACCATGTGAATATAGAGGGACAGCAAGTGTGTGAATACAAGAAGCGCTGGCAGGAGAGGATACCAGGTATCCTGACAACCTAAAGGCCAAATATGGGCTACATTACTCAGAGTAATCTTATTTCTGATGCTTGTATCTGCTTAGATTCACATACTGTGCATAGGCCTACATCTAGTGGAAGCTGCGGAGTATTACAGTTTGTTTTTCGAAACTCGAAAATGGGCGTCGACATAGGGCATGCCAGTAATACTATCCCTAGTGTGACGTCCACTGTACCCACGATCCCTCACGCGTGTAGGATCGTAAGATTGTATTTTTTCCGACATGAGGTAGCATAAGGAGTAGCGCGAGTACAGTTTATCCAAGCAGACAGATAAATAGATAAGACTACAAGCATCCATGCACCTTCTCTCAGAAGGGAGGAAGGGCGGCGCATGTGAATCTAAGCAGATACAAGCATCAGAAATACGATTACTGTGAGTAATGTATCCCTTCTGAGGCTTGTGGAATCTTCTTAGATCACATGCTGTGCATAGATTAGCGAGCAGTGTTAGAAGGAGGTGGGATGTGAGAAGGGTCATGAGCAAACGGGTGTCTTAGAACCGCTTGTCCCACTTGAGTATCTGTCTTGGAATGAGTGTCAATGCAGTAGTGCGGAGTAAAAATGTGTATAGAGCTCCATGTAGCTGCTTTGCAAATGGTGTCAAGGGGTACATTTGCAATGAAAGCCAGAGTGGCCCGAGTGCCTCTTGTAGAGTGGGCTCTTGGCGTAAAAGGCAGAGTTTTTTCAGAAAAGGAGTAAATAGCTGGATACAATGGACTATCCACTTCGAGATGGCACATTTAGAGACGCGATCTCCTTCTCTGCCTGTAGCTACAGAGACAAACAGTGGTCTGTTTTTCTTAGCGGCCTGGTCTTGTCTATATAGTAGAGGACCGATCTTCGCACATCTAGTGTGTGTAGTTTCACCTCAGCAGAGCTTTTGGGTTCTTGGAAGAAGGCCGGTAGCTCAATGGACTGGTTATGGTGGAATTTTGAAATGAACTTAGGTGAGAACCTAGGTTGTGTTCGTAGAACCAGTTTATCCTTATGAACAGTAGAGAAAGGATCCTGCACTGACGGAGCCTGAATTTCACTGACCCTTCTTTTGGATGTAATGGCTACTAAGAAGGCAGTTTTATAGGTCAGGTGTTTGAGACTGGCTTTATGCATGGGTTCAAATGATGGGCCCATGAGCTTAGCAAGCACCACATTAATGTCCCCTCCTGGTGGTGGGTTTGAAATTGGAGGGTTGAGTCTCTTTACCCCTTCCATGAAGGCTTTAACCACTGGTACTTTCCACCATGACACCTTTTTATGGGAGGTGGTGTAGGCCGACAGCGCTGCCAGGTGTACCTTGAGTGAATGAAATACCAACCCTGCGTCCAGCAGGTAGAGCATGTAGGTGACAATATTGGAAGGAGTGTAATCAACCGGGTTGATTTGTTTATTCTGGCACCAGATAACAAATATTTTCCATTTATCGAAGTAACAATGCCTCGGGTTTGGTTTCCTAGATTCCTTTAGGATGTCCATGCATCTCTGTGGTAGGTTGAGATGTCCAAACTCTATGACTTCAGGAGCCATGCTGCTAAGTTCATTTAGCTGGGTTGAGGATGCACTGTTTGACCTTGCTGCTGGGATAGTAGGTTGTGCCAGCACGGGAGTCTGATGGGTTTGCACACTGCTAGTCTGCGTAGGTGTGGGAACCACAGTTGCCTCGCCCACATGGGAGCAACTAGGATGAGCGTCATCGATTGCCTGTGCAACCACCTTCCTCATGAGAGGGGTTGGTGGAAAAGCATAGGCAAACATCCCTGACCAGTTCATCCACAGGGCGTTCCCCGTGGAGTCTGGCTGGCGGAACCTGGATGCGAATCCTGGGCCTTGCCTGTTTTCGCTTGTGGCAAATAGGTCTATAGTGGGGAAACTCCACTGTGAGAAGATGTCCTCTACGACTTCTCTATGTAGACACCAATCGTGTTCTTCTGGGAGGGGATCTCTGCTTAAAGCGTCTGCTAGTGAATTGAGATCCCCTGGAACATGTTGAGATAACAGGCAAATGTTCTGTCTGAGTGCCCATGTCCAAATTTTCTGGGCAAGCCTGGACAGATTTGGCGAACGAGTCCCTCCCTGTTTTTTTATGTAAAACATTGTTGTCGTACTGTCTGTTAAGATCTGTACTGACAGGTTCAACAGGTGGGGTTCGAACGCTCGAAGCACTCTGAAGACTGCCAGAAGCTCTAGCAGATTTATGTGCTCTTGGCCACATTGTGAGACCAGAGACCCTGAGCTGTGTGGTGAAGGAGGTGGGCTCCCCACCCTGACAGACACGCGTCTGTAGTGACTACAGCTTGAATATCCGGATCGTAAAAGGGTTTCCCCTTCGACAGGTTCTCTCGTCCACCAGTGAAGACTTTGTACAAGTGTTGGCGAAACGACCACTAGATCGTCCCACTGACCACTTGCCTGAGACCACTGTTTTGCCAACCATTCTTGCATGGGTCAGATGCGCAGGCGCGCGTGGGGGACCAGGTAAATACATGACGCCATCATGCCTAGCAAACGCATCGTTTTGAGCACTCTTATCTGGCGACCGGACTGATAGAGGAATTTACAGTAGTATATTCCGAATTCTTTCCTCCGATGGAAAGGCCAACCCCTCTCGAGTGTTTAGGACGGCTACTAGTAACTGTTTGCAGGTGCTTGGCACCAGGCTTGATTTCTTCTCGTTGAGAAACCCAATTCGAAGAGGAGGTCGATCGTTCTTTGAATGTCGGATCTGCAAATTACTGGGGTTTCCCCAGTGATGAGCCAGTCGTCCAGGTAAGGGTACACTGGGATTGCCTCCCTGCGTGGGTGTGCCGCCACCGTCGCCACCGCCAGTACCTTGGTGAATACCCTTGGAGCCGAGGCCATACCGAAGGGAAGCACCTTGAACTGGTAGTGCTGACTGTCCACCTTGAAGCGCTAGAATCTTCTGTGCGCTGGGAACATGAAAATATGAAAATAGGCATCTTTCATGTCCAATGTTAACATGTAGTCCCCTCTTTTTAGGAGTGGGATTACCTCTTGGAGAGTAGTCATGCAACATTTTTGGGGATTGACATACTTATTTGCAGGGCGTAAGTCTAATACTGGGCGCATTGTTAAATCTTTTTTTGGCACAAGGAAGTAAGTTGAATAAAAGTTGAATAAATACCCTTGTTTACCTGATTGCCCGGGACGAGTTCTATCGCGTCCTTTGCGAGAAGATTGACGATTTCCTCGAGGAGGATCTTTTGGTGGTCCAGGGAATGTATCTTTTGACGTGGAGGGTGGCTGCAGGGGCGCTCCAGTAGCTCGATGCAGTATCCTGCGGACACTGTGGACAGCACCCATCTGTCTGATGTGATCCCTTCCCATGCTTGGGTGAAGTTGGAAATGCGCGCCCCCCCTACTGGGGATGCGTGGGAAGGGACCCTGAGCGGAACGTCACTGCTTTGCGGGAGGCGTACCGCCTATGCCTGGGCTGCCTCTCCCTCTACCACAGCTCCTCTTATTACCTCTGCCGTAACTCTGGGTAGTCTGTTGGTTGCCACCCTGTCCTTGTGTGCAATTGGAGCCCCTCTGGGAATTTTGGCCGCGTGAGCGTCGAAAATTACTATTCCCTCTGATTCGTGGGCTTATTGGTCAATTGTCCCACGGATTTAAGGGGATCTTACTAGTCTTGCCAAACAAGACATTCGGTTCCACCGGCATGTCGAGAAGGGTAGCTTGGGTCTCGGGTTTAAGCCCCGACTGTCTAAGCCAAGCGTGCCTCTTAATGACGGTGCTCTCTGCTATGAGCCGGCCTGCATTATCTGCGGCATCAAAGGTCGTTTTCAGGATGCATCCGGACACAGCTCTATCCTCCGACGCGATCTGGGCTAACTGGCCCTTTAGTGGTTCCGGTGCGGAGTCAATGAGAGCAGCTACCTGCTCCCACTGGTGGCAATTATAACTTGCCAGCAGAGTGGTGGTGCTGGCGATTCTTGCTTGGCAAGCAAACTGGAGGCAACTTTCCTTGGTAACCCGTAAATTGTTTTGCTCTCCTTGTCTGGGGGGAGCCTCAGATGATGATAGAGGTGTTCCTGCTCTTTTCCTGGTGTTAGTGATTACCAATGAGTCAGGCTTAAGTTGACCCCTTATGTAGAGTGGGTCAGACTGGGCAGCCCTGAACATCTTCTCAATTCTGGGGTTTACAGCCCTGGTGAGATTAGGGGTGAGAAGGGAAGGATCAATTCTGCGTTGTATTGACTTGAGAATTGGAATGGCCTGAGCAATTGGTCTTTTGTCTCCCATGATCTCTTCTGCAAAGTCCCTCTCCTCTTGCGCCCCCCCAAGTGTCTATGCGGAAGTGCTCTGCAGCTCTAGCCAAGAACTCATTTAGAAGGGGCTGGTCATCTACTGGAGAGTCGGTAACCTGGAGGTTCTTTGCAAGCAGGAGAGTCTATATTGTAGACTTTTGCAACGTCCTCCTCCTCATCTCCATAATAATCTACCCCCATTTGGTCGTCCAACATTCTAAGTCTGGATCTTCACCATACTGCTGTGGGTCCTCACCATACTGTTGGTAGGGTTGGACATAGTAAGGGTCTGAAATCAAGCCCAGAGTTGGAGTCTCAAACCAAGGTTTCTTTCTAGGGGGCTGAGGGTCCCTGAAGAAGTATCGTAGTCTGGGGTTTAACCAAGGAAATGTTCTGGGTTCTTAGTGTTGAAATCAGCCAGGGAAGACATTCTCCTCATTACCGTGTCTATATCTTCACTGCTCCATTCTCTGGAGCTGGGGAGGACATCCTCCTGTGAAGGTTCCCATTCTAATCCCATATCGTGAGGGGTGGGAGGAATAAGTTTGGTCTTAGGGACAGGGGTCTTGGATTTTTCCCTATCGGAAGACTTCTGTCTGTCCTTATGTATTTGTGGTGCAGAAGTGAGTGTGATGACTTTTTCTGCTGTTTATCCCCTTCCCTCTGAGTAGAAGAGTGTTTTCCTGAAGGATTCACCTTCTCTGAGCTTTTCGACGCCTGGCGCCGAGATTCGGGGGTGTGTAGGGTACTCTCTGAATCTTTCGAGTCTGCACGTCGACTTTCGGAGGCAGATGCCGAGAGGGCTGCCGGAGCCGACTTTGGGTGCGTGGCCTGGGGGTGGAGGTCGGATTCATCCTCTGATGAACACACCTCCGTGACTTTGGGGAGCGAGGCACTCTTGGCAACTGTGGACGGTTGGCGTGTGTCGTGCGGCGATCGACCTGGAACGCCCAGAGGACACCGATTCCGTGGACCGCTCTCTCCGTGCCTCTTTCTTCCCAGAATTTGACACACGTGTCGAGTCTCGGTTGGACTTGGTGTTTTTAAGTGTAGTTGTAGTGTGGGTAGCGCTCGTGTCGCCGGGTGAGTTCCCCATAACTGCCCTGCTGGACAATCCTCCGAGGTCGGGGACTAGCGTTTAGGCGTCTTTCAACACCTCTGTGCCCTCGCCGTCCGAAAGTACGGCGTCGCTGCCATCACTGAAGGCACCCACTGCTTCCATGGCCTCGAGTTGCCTGGCGTGGTGGGCCCAACGTTTAGTGGAGCGATCCTTTAGCGTTTTCACCTTAAACCGGCTACACGCTCTGCAGTTAGCCTCGGGGTGGTCCCTAGGCAAACGGAGATTACAGGTGGCGTGTTTGTCAACCCAAGGGTACTTGCGGTTGCATTTGGGGCAAAATTTAAATGGAGTACTCGCCATATGTCACCTTAAGGCAGCGGGCTAGTGTATGTAGGAAAATAATAAGAGTGTTGAGTAAGTTTCCACCCCCCACTCTCCCTACTTGCAGGGCCAAGGCCAGAGGCCTTCTGAGGCCAAAGGCCTTCTGAGGCCCAAAGTCCGTCGTGCAGTCTCGCCGGTTGGTTGTTCTTTGGACTGGCGTCGATCTTCGAGGTCTCGACGTGGGAGTGAAAGAACGGGGAAATGAATATTGATTTTTTTGCAAAATGGCTAAAAGCCAGGGAACTCCGCACAATGCTTCCGACAAGTATGGCAGAAAAAAACAATCTGAGGATCCTACACGCGTGAGGATCCTGGGTACAGTGGACGTCACACTAGGGATAGTATTACTGGCACGCCCTATGTCGACGCCCATTGAGTTTCGAAAAACAAAACGAATACCCTGCAGCTTCCACTAGATGTTGGCATATGCACAGCATGTGATCTAAGCAGATTCCACAAGCCTCAGAAAAATATATGTGACTTTGATATTGTGCAAGAGGAAAGACAATAACTATTATTGTCAAGAAACTGAAGAATACAGGGGAAGGAAGATAATCTCTGGATTAAGGAGCCATAGCCTTAAGAGACTTTATGTTGAGTTATTCATTCCTTTTTGAACACTTTTGAAATACTGAAGGCCAAAGACATTACCCTTTTCACCTTAAGATTTACTTCATTAGAATGTGATCCGGAGGATTCAGAGAGGCAAGATGCGAGTGGTGAGTGGTGAGTGAAACAATCAATTCAACATTTTAGCAAATGTCATGTAGGCATTAGAACAAGTAGGGGAAAAGGTAACAGAGGGAGACGGAAAATAAAGTAGTCAGAAGTAGAGAAGACTAATATATATTATATTAGCTGAAGCGCGAACAATATGCTATTTCAACTCCACAGCCACAGGCCTTAATAGTGACAATGAAATGGTTTCCTTTCTGTAGTGTTGGCCAATTGTAATATATCTCTTTATCACGTTTAGACTTGTAGTATTCTACACGCTATTGAATGTGAACTGTGCGTTTTTCTGGAGTTTTACATTGCAGGTGCTGAGCTAGTACCTCCATTACGATAAATGTTTGTTTAAATTGTCGCACAATTAATTCCTTTTCTTGCATTCTGTACAGTACTCATCCAAATGATCATGTTTGACAGAGTCAGTATGTAGTATACATTTTCCATAATGTTAGCTGGTGACACCAGTTAGTAGCGGGCCTAGGGACCCCCTTGGCAATGGCAGCGGCCACCTCCAAGATGGCGGGAAGTTAATGATACTTGAGGTCACGACAGACACTTTCCTAGCGTCCTGTCTGACGCAGATCTCCGTGGCAACGTTTCACGCGTTGCCATGGATACCGTACATGATAGAAATAACACGATGGCGCCCACGGTCGGCTTTCTGCTTCTGCCGACGCGTGTGACTACCTGTTCGCAGAGTAAAGGTAAGCCAGAGTGAGCTCTGGTCTTTGAATGCTCTTCCTTTCAACGGGTCATGTTAAATGTAGACTCGTGAATGTTGATACCTAGCTAGAAAACTATAAGCCACAGTGTATGTGATTTGTAATAAGAAACTTTGGGTTTAGTAGGCATGTAAACTTTGAATAACATGCGCCTCATGGGGGACGCACCCTCCAGTACACGGAATCTCTGTTCTTTCATGTATTTGCATTACACCCTAACACACAGACATTCTCGGACACATTGTGATTAACACCAAGCAGAGACATCACAATACGTTACTTGCACTTAACATAGGGAATTTTGGCATGAATGCTTCTTTTTAAGAATTAGAACCACTTTGTTATATTAATATCTGAAACTACACTTACTTAATTACAGATTCTGTTCTGGGGATCTAACCCTGTTACTACTACAGTGACAATAGTCTTTTGGATTGGTCTCATACTACTACGGGTAAGCATGAATACGGCATACACATTTAGATAATATGGTGACCATTTATCTTTATTGGCTTAATTACCATTAACTTCAGTAATCACTACATTTTCTGGTTTTCTCTCCTTTGTGTTGTCTCCCTATTTGTTTTATTATGTTTGTGGGTTGATTTTTACAACAATGTACATTTTTGATATGTCTCTCTATACCCTTGTATCCTCCCTTCAACCAACCCTTGTTTTTCTGTCTTTTTATCAATATTTTTGATTTGATAATCTGTATTGTGGCATGATGTATTAATGTCCGTATCACAATTTTTGTAATTTCACCATTGCAATTATGCTGATGTCACGCCTTTTTGTAAAATTATTCTGATGTATTTAGCCCAGATTTGAAAAAGGCTTAGCATAGCCGAAACATGTTATTGCTCATGGGCTTTTTTCGTTTTTGAATGTGTGACACTACAACACAATTAAACGAATACATATTTGATGGCGCTGAGTCCTGGAATCTCTTTTGCCTATTATATATATATATATATATTCTTGCTTCTACCTGTTAGGTAGATGTTTCGAGCTGCACTCTCCACAATAATTTTAACAACCAGTCACCATTGCAAGAAGTTGAAATCCAAACCGTTGTTCTTCGTTCCAAACTGTTCCTTTATTCATTTCACAGGGAAAAAGTCACGTTAAAAATCCATGGAAATCCAAAAACAAACATAAAGACCAAAGTGTCCAGGTCCTCCCAAGTGCACCACTCCTCATGAAGAGGCGTTTAGCGGCCAACTCGCTGCTTGCTCATATATATATATATATATATATATATATATATATATATATATATATATATATATATATATATATATATATATATATATATATATATAATGACTCGAACAGAATAGAGAAAACGGTGGTTACCGGGGGACACCCGAGAGGAAAAACAGAGGATACCAGGAAGAGATAAAGTAAGAGGATTCGCCTGGTTCCTGCGCTTTAATATAGCGGTCAGAAGAAACGTGAACTCAGAGCCCACATAATAGGGGACGATTAGGCTACTGTGACGATTAAAGACGTCACAAAGGGGGTTTGTTTAAACTCCATGTCGGGGTATTGATTAGAAGGCAGGGAGATGTGTGTCCAGCTGGTGTCAGTCTAGTCTGTCAAGTGTCTGTCGTGCGTGTTCTGTTATACGTCAAATGTAATGAACTGTATCGTTGATTGGGTGAAATGAAGTTTGGTTTTACGTGATTCTGTAACTAAGAGGGAATCGCCAATTGATTGATGTTCTTGAGTAAACGGATATAGAATTTTGGCAGGAAGAGATTGGATTGGAGCTTGCGTATGTGGTGCTCGTTCATATTGTTGGAAGTATTAAACGTGCATGAAAATATTGTTGGTAACGGAATTTAAGAGTGGAGGAGATCACACCACTCGCCCACTTATGTAAGCAGATGCCTAAACATGCGCCCAAGCTTAAAAAAAAAGAAAAAATACTGCACAGAATGGGATAAGGGTACCGTCTACAAGAGGTTTATGCCGTGGCCACAGAACGGGTCCTTATCTAAAGCCGTCTTACAGCATATGACGACTTATCTGCATGCCACATATACAGGCAAAAAAACTAGAGAAACGCCTAGCTGTTCTAGAACTGTGGAAAATGTTCCAACAGACGAAGGAGGAAGAACCACCTGCAGACTGGATATTAAACTTCTGCATGGAGGGGGCTGAGACGCATACCGCGCCACCAGCCCCGCCTGAGCCAGAAATCGAGGGGAGTCAGTCAGAGGGACTCTACCCACTAAGGGAGCTCAAGGCAGCCACGGAATATAGCAACCCCGCGTATGAGTCACCTATGTACAGTAGTGATGAAATCAAGGAGAAGGAGCAGGAAATTAATCTTACCTCCGCAGTCCCGAGGGACAAGGAGAGACGCAATGATGAAAGGAAGGACCAGGGACAGATTGGTGCACCTCTCGATAAAGAGAGAAGGAAAGAAGTGGAAAGGAAGTGAAGATAGAGCTGATGAGATAGCATTCGCAAAAGACGAATGGATGGGAAGACTGATGTTGTTGAAACTCGATGGTAAAGAAGGTGATGATGGGAGACCGAGAGAGAAGTCTGATGAGACGCAAAGAAGGGAGCGAGAAAAGGAGAAGGAAATAAGGGACGAAAAGATAAAAAGGAAAGATAGGCTGAGGCGAGAACAGCTATATCACGAAGAGCAAGAGAAACAGCACGTTCGCAAACAGAAGGCAGCCTATGACCAGTACAACAGAATCAGCAAAGTTTAGAAGAGCAAAGAGTATGTGAAAAAAGGATAAAGAGACGAAAGGATGAGGAAGTTAGAAGGGTAAATGAATGTAGGAATGAATGGAAAAGGGAAGAAGAAAGGACTAGAGAAGACGAGAGGAGGCGCAAGGAAGTAGATGAAGATATTGTCACAACCCCCATCCTGAAGACCCCCTGGCAAGCTCATAGGCCAGGAAGGGTCTCCACTAAAACCAGGCATCCTTGGCCTAGGCCTTCTTGGCGCCAGGCTCATACTTGACAAAGAACTTGTATTGGGAACTACTTTATTTCAGTGTCAATCAACATGGAGGCATCCACATAGACTCCTTGGAACCAAGCTATGCGGTATAGTATTTTTGGGCGTGGTACCATAGGAACTATTTTACCTGGACTACTTCCTTGAAGCTATTTAAACCACACCCAACTGGGATAACACGCTTCGCGTTACTTTGCAATTCTGCAACGTGACGCTCACCGTGTTCAGCTATACCCGCGAACCTCGGAAGAGCAGCATCTGTAAAGGAGAAAAAGACATTGTTAGCAGCAGCAGCTTACCTGTAATTTCATCGTTAGCTGTCCACGGCTCTCGAGATCAGCCTCCTGGAACCAGCGCTCCTCCCGAACCGACAGATCTGCAAAAAAAGAAACAAACAAGGCATTAGACATTTTACAATTTAATGAACAGTGCCGAAAAGCTTACCTCGCAAGCCGCTCCTCGATCAGCATCGCCTCAGGAATTCCATGCACCGGATGAGCACTGTGACCTGTGGGAAGACAAGACAACAGGTTAACAAGAGGCAAGACATTATAGCGCCTACTCACCGCATCAAGGCGCTCTAAAAACACCATTAGTTACCGGCGAGGCCCAATTCAGTCTATGCCACATATTGGACTTCCGCGCATCTAAGGAAGAGAAAGACATTAGATAAACCAAAAAGGCATGCAAGGACAATAATATAGCAAAGCAATAAGACCTACCTGAAAGATTCAAAGCGGGCCGGCATCAGTGAAGTAACTCGATCGCAAATGCCCACCAAGCACAACGCGCCCCTGCCAAGAAGGCAGGACGGAGAACACACCTGCATTAAAAACAAGGTGAGGAGAGGTCCAGTGAGGCCGCGGGTATACGGGGTGGTGGGGAACTGTTTACCCCAGTTGCCCAGTCTTGAACATTGCCCGTCTGTATTCCAGGCAGAACCCTCCTGCTGGTCACACCTGGGAACCGCAGAGAAGGATACTCGAGTCCCAACTGCTGGGTGGCGTCCCCGTGGAACCAGGTGAGCATAACAGATATAGAAAACAAATGCAGACAGAGGGCACGAGATCTCGAATATTTGGAGCGGGAAGTTAAAAAACCCAATCCTGTTGTAGAATGGGAAGACATCGAAGAATTCTTCCCTGCGTACGATTCGGTACCAGGCGCGAGTGGGACGAACATTGAAGATGTCTTCGACACCAGAAGCATTGGGGAAACGATCGATAAAATATATGATGAAATGGGGCTAGAACAAATCTCCCAGAGGGGAAGGGAAGACTAGCGCTTGGAAAGTACTCAACTGTATGACACTAAGGATGTCACCCGAAGTAGTGGGAGCAGGGGACTGTCCCTGGACAGGTTAGAAATTAGTAAGAACGATGATGATGCAAAAAGTTGCGTGAACTGGGAACAATCAGCGTCCGACTCCAGAGAAGAGACGGAGGACGAGCCAAACGAAGATGGGAGACGCTGCGGAGAGCAGCTCCCAAGGGACAAAGGGATGCGATGGTCAGACGCCAATGAGTCTGCATCTAGGGCATCAGAGTGGCCGACATGAAAGAACACCCCATGGTCAGAGGGGGGTGTCAGCCCCGGCCTATGTAGGCAGATTGAGGGCATTGCCAGGTAGACGGCAATGCGGAAAAGCTGCTCCGGCGATAGACAGGAAAGCTATGGGGAAAGAGAAGGAAGACTGTGCATTTCAATTCCCGCTGCTAGAAAAGGGGGGGCGCAAGACCACAATATATTCCATGGCCACACATGGACAGAGAGAACCTAAAAAACAAGCTTCCAATGCTGACATCGGAAGCTGGGAAGTGGATACACGAGTTAGAAAAAATGACAGGCGGTGTCACGTTAGCTATAGGGGACGTTAAGGGCCTCCTGATCGCCATACTTGGTGAGAGAGCAGACGATGTGTAGAAGCGGGCAGGGTACCCTGGCGTAACCATAATTAACACGACCCATGACGCAGCGCTATTTAATAACTGTAGAGCCGCAGTGTGGAAAGCGCTACAAGTGTTGTACCCAGACACTTCTGATATGGGAGCTATAATGGCTCGAGAAATTAAGGAGTCAGAAGATCTGTTGCTTTATATCCAGAATTTTCAAGACGCGTGGGTGCTCGAAATGCATGAATCTTGGTCGAAATCCATCCCTGTATTCTACCATATATTGTGCCAAGGGCTGCCTGAACCGGTGCAGAAACAGCTCAAGAAATTGGTAGGAGTAGAAGCTAAACCATGGGCCAAAATACAGTTGACAATTGCACATTACTGTAGATCATTGCAAGAAAAGAATCGAAAAAAGGAGGCAACTCGTAAGGGTGAGGAAGCAAAGCTGGTGAAAAAGAAACTCTCAAAGTATGCTCTTGAAGGAGCTATGCAGACGAGCCCAGCTAAATCGAACCTACAGCAGGCGACTAACCCGTCTCAGAATAACCAGGGTAACAGGGTTTTAGCCGAGAGGAAGGGGAATCATAGGAAGAGGATGGCAGAGTAATCAGGGAGGTTTCCAGAATAATCAAGGAGGCCTTCGACATGGGCAGTCCAGATATGCCAAATGGACAGATGGCCCGACTACCGCCAGTGTGTTGGCTGTGTGGAATGGCAGGACATGTGGCGCGCTCGTGCAGAAGCCAAGGTGCGTGGCAAAATAGTCAAGGAATGGGAGCAGGCATGGTGAATCGCCTGCTATCCCACAACAGAGCAGTGCACAGAATCACACAGTGAAGCAGCAAGCGCTGGGCGTGCAGCAAGGTGCACAGCAAGGGGTTCAACCCTCGAACAAATGGGAACGCTCCACAAGGGCAATCCCAACAGGCACCACCGCAAATATCCCAGGGAACAAACCCCAGAGGGGGAGTCAACCCTGGAAATGGAGGAAATCCACAAGTATACAGTGGACCAACCTTATACATCAAATAGGACAGCTCGCTGGGAACCCTGATGTGTTCTATCCTTTCAGTGACACCAACCCTAACAGGGAACCGAGGGTAAATGTCGTCATGGGGGGAAAGAATATTCCTTCTTAGTTGACACGGGTGCAACACACTCGTGCATACGAGAAGGCAAGTTTTCCTTGTCCAGCCAGGCCATAGATACTAGTTTTACAGGAGCTCACAGCAGAGTTTCCTTTATGGACAATCTCCCAGTCTCTGTAGGAGATTGTGAGATGAATGTACCTTTACTATATTCACGTCAGACCCCAGTAAACATTTTGGGTCGAGACTTAATGACGAAGTTGAATATGACTATCTCGTTCACAGAGGAGGGCATAGTATGCTCCACTCCAGGTATGCATTATTTGAACATGTGCGAAATGATCAGAGCATACTCCAGATGCATAACCATAAGAGCTGTACCATTAGAGCCAGAAGTCTTCGCATATGGCTAGCGTGTGCTTATGGTGGGATTGCCAGGCCTCGCAGATTATGAGGACCCCTGATGAGTTCCTATTCAGGCAAAGAATACCTACGCATGAAGAAGAGTGACAAGTATTTCCCTTAACGATACATCGTGCAGCAGTGCGAGGGAAAGTAGCATTGGTCGAAGGATACAATGATGAAGGCAGACAATGGTGCACGATTATCGCCATTGAAGAAGGGTACCGAGTGACTGACGTCACTGATGACTATCTGTTCGAAGAAAACCCTGATTTAGAAGAGATGAGGGTGGAAGTAAGTCTCATATTCTGGGACAAAATGATCAAACGAGAAGTGCCACAGAGAATAAGGTTGGCACTGGTCCGTCCAGCATACTTTGATGACGACATGGCCGAGGTGCCCATCTCAGTATGGACTACAGGACCCTATGACGTAGGCCTCCTGAAGGGGGTGGGAGAAGTGAAAATCAAATTGAAACCAGGAGCAATTTTACCAAGAGCGTGACAATATCTCCATGTCCAGAGAAGCGGATGAAGGGATTGTGAAGACAATTTCCGCCATGATGGATCAGGGCATCCTAGTCACGTCAGAATGCCCCTGTATACAGTGATTTACCCAGTCAAGAAATCAAAGGGAGGGTCATGGTGTTTAATCCAAGATTTAAGAGCATTAAACGATATTGTTGAGGCCGAGTTCCCTATAGTCCCTAATCCATCTACGATCTTGTGTAACATACCGATCGAGGCGAAATATTTCACGGTGATTGATTTGAAAAATGCTTTTTTTCTCAATCTCGTTACATCGTGACTCGCAAGATCTGACATCTACATTCAGACAAATGCGTCTGAAGAGCACAAGATTGCCACAGGGGTATTGTGAGTCCCCGTCCAGTTTCAACAGAGTCCTGCAAATGGACCTAAGCAATATTGCAGTAGACAGTGTTTTGCAGTATGTAGATAACATTCTGATCTGCAGCACCACTGAAAAGCAATGCAGGCGCGATTCAGTCCAGCTACTGACCATACTGGCAGAGAAAGGATATATAAGGTTGACAGAGAAAAGTTACAATACTGTCAACAAGAGGTGCTATACCTAGGCCAGCTAATCTCACATGAAGGGAAAAAGGTCACCCCAGAAAGGGCTGAACATCATGAACACGGATAAGCCACTCACGATAAAGCAAATGCAGAGCTTCTTAGGCCTGTGCAATTACGTTAGAGCATGGGTCTTCGATTACAGCTCGTATACCAAGCCTTTTCTCCAGGCCCTAAAGAAGGCTCAGATGACAAAGGAAAAGACTGAATGGACTGAGGAAATGGAGAAGGGGTTTGCAGAACTCAAGAAGGTGATTTGTACGGCCACAGTTTCGCGGGATTCCTAATTATGCAGAGGAATTCTAGCTGTTCTCTCACACTGATGGCAGCATTATGACAGCAGTACTCGCTCAAAAAACCTTGTTGGGGTACAAGCCCCTGGCATATTACAGTGGGAGACTGGATCCAGTCATGAGAGGCCACTTCCCATGCAAACAAAGTTTAGCTGCCGCAGCGTTCGCCATAGAGAAGACAAGCATTGTAATGGGCTGTTCCCTGACGTTATACGTCGAGCACTCATTCGCCACCCTGGAGAAGCCAAAAGGTACATTGCTTCTCAGAGGGCTTCTGCCTATGAAGTGATTATATCTAATGCATCGATCAAAATAGTTCGATGTAAAACTGTAAACCCAGCTACGTTCATAGCTGAGCCAGTCACTGAAGGTGAGCCGATACACGACTGTGCGAATTACGAAGAATTCTATGATGAAATCCCCAGGGTGAAAGAAAATGCACTGGCGGGAGGCGAGATCGTTTTTACTGACGGTTCGTCAAGAATCGACCAAGAAGACGGACAAAGACACACAGGCGTGGCCGTGGTGAAACACATAGCAAATGGAGAATTTCGAGTGCTCAGTGCACGAATACCATCTCATTATTCAAACTGCTGGCTCGCCATGGAGAGTCACGCAGACCAGGAACTAACAGCATACAGTGACTCCGCCTATGTAACGTCCACCATGCACACAGGCTTAGCACACTGGAAAAGGAGGGGCTACCTCCGAGCGGACAGCACGCTAGTGCAACACGCAGTCTTATTGGACAGGCTGATAAAGGCACTACAGCTCCCAGTGGGCATAGCGGTCGTGAAGTGCGCCGCCCACACTAAGGGGAGAGGTAGGCATGGAAGCCAAGCGTATGGCATCCAAGAGTGTGTCAATCATGGAAGTAGAAGTGGCACGCACCCATGAATGAATGATGGTAGCTCGAGCCACACCAGAGGCATACAGTAATATGGGGCAGACTCAACTGCTGGAGCTTCAAGGGGAGGCACCACAGGACGAAAAGAACCTGTGGAAGTGTCGAGGGGGGTTCTTTAAACCCCTCAGATGGTTTGTGGTGGCAAGACAGCACTGGTAAACCAGTAATGCCTGTAGCCCTACTAGAAATAGCTTTGGGACAACTGCCTTACCTGTTCCACATGACAAAAGAAAATCTAGCAGCAACGCTCGCAGAAGACTGGTTTAATACCGAACTTCAGCCTACCAGTTAACGTGCGTATCTTGCCCTTTTACGCATGTAAATATGGCAAATACGAGCAATTTAATTTTGTACTGCGTACCGTGTGCGCTTTGATTTATTCATTAAAAAAAACATACTTTCCACCACTAGATGGCAATGTAGCATTTCTTTTGTCAGCAGCATAGCCTTCTTATGCATGATGGTGAATTTCCAACTGAAAGACCAAATCTGTGACAGCTAAGCGAGCAACACAATACAGCATACACCCTTTTAAAATGTGTTCATACCCATAACGTATGTGTTGGATAGGTTTTACTCTCTTGCAGAGGAGAAAACAAATTTTTACTCTTGAAATTGCATTTACGCTCTAATTTGAAAAATCATGTGTAATACACTCCCACCTCAAAATCTTATCTGGAGCACTGCCGAACTTAGCGGAGCATGTTGCATTCCTTATGGTGAACTGCATAATCTGCCAGCAATTCACCGCTGGGCACACATTAAAAGTAGTGAGAGGAGTCATCCCAACGCCTAATGGGCCCTTTCAGCACTTGCATGTCGATTATGTCGACATGATTCAAGTATGTAACGGGTACAGGTACTTAATTGTAGTGGTGTGGCCCGTCTCTGGAGGGATAGAAGCAGGTCCCTGCACACACCCAGACTCAACCTGTGCGGCCAAATTGCTGGTGAGGGAAGTGTTCTCTAGATGGGGGTGTGCGAGGTGATGACGTCAGATAATGGGGCTCAATTTGTTAACGCAGTCTTTGAACAGATCAGCTTGTTGCTTGGTATAAAGCACAAGTTCTCATCGGCGTATCAACCGGAAGGTAACGGGCTTTGTGAGAGGCTCAACGGCTTGTTAAAAGAGGATAGCCAAGATGAAGCTTACTCTAAAGAAGGGATGCACTGCACTGTCTACCACTGGCATTGTATGCACTTCGGAACCAACCAGGCTCCGACCATCATCTTATGCCGCACAAGATAGTCACGGGAAGGAGAATGAGGACCCCCTTGCCCCTCGAGATAGAGCTAGATGTGATGCCCAGCTTACCCGAGGTCTTGGGAATCGAACTAAATGAATACCTGAACTGCACGACATCAAGCCTTAATGTCATTACAGACCAACTACAGAGATGACGAAAAGGGTGCAAGACACGGCAGGAGGCACTGAAACAGATGCAGTTCAAGGTCTATGTGCGCCAATCATCTTCCCTGGTGATGCCGTGTTGGTAAGAACCCACACAAGAAAAAGGTGGGACGAGCCAAGATTCAACGGCCCAGCCCGTTCATCGTAGAGGACTGCACTCCCTCAGCCATCAAACTACAAGGCAGGAGAGCGCAAATCTTCCTCAACGACATTAAACCCTATATTGGGGAGATCCCTCTAGCTGCACCCCACCGCAAAGAAATCACAGGCAACGGGGAAGAACCTCAGCACGTGCAAACGAGATCCATGACGAGGAAGAAGGACGCATGCTCAGCAAAGCCAAGACAAATGAACTCTGGTTTCAAAATTGTGGCTTTAAACTAGATATTTCCTCTAAACAAAAAAAGGGATAAGGACATAATGGAGACTCTGTGCATCCTAGTTGTAGGGTGAAGAAAAGAATCGCGCATCTAAGCCACAATGCACTGACAATACGAACTTTCGAATCAAGCCACACCTGGGCATTGTTGAAGAACCAAGACTCTGATTGATTGTTTACAAAGACTTTTCGTCAAAAGCTTAAACACAGTAACCTGAAGCAACCAGCACCAAGACTGTTTTGCAGATCTCATGGTATCTCCCAGCAGTAATCTCACATGGGATGTACTCACCTACTCCCAGTTAGCAGTAATATCATATCCGTCACTTGTAGGGAGAGTAACCGGTGTCAGACTTTATTCAAGATCCTGCTAACAAGAAAGTAATCTGGCAACTGCTGACTGTCATCGCGGAAGCCTTCGCCGAGTTGCCCAAATACAGTGAAAAGGACACAAATGCTTCCACCACAAGTGATCATAGATGAACTCACGTACACGCTTTTATTTCACATCATAAAGGAATGCCCAGAACTCGTCAGGAGAACCACAGACAGGCTCACCTACATCAGAGATCCAAGAAACACTGAACATTTGAACCAACTGTGGATCAAGCTAAACTACGCGGTCACAAACCACGCAGCAGGAAAGTGCAGAGCCTGTTCATGTCAAAAGAAAGGCCTATGATCTAGGACCCAGCAAAGCAAGGCAAATGTCCCCGTCACCCGAGGACAGCCGGCTGGCACACAATGTCCTGTTCCGACTAGTCACGGACTATCCAGAAACGGTGGGAAGGCCTGCAGAGGTTGACGTCATCACCTTCCTCAGAGATCCAGCTAACACTGCACACATGGAAACACTCCTCCATGGAATAATGCTCCAAGTGGGGTTGTCCAACTTTCAAAGAGAGTCCCTAAGGAGATTCCAGTGAGACCTTCCGCCGAGGGACAGATCGAGGAGACAGAGACAGTTCTTCATCTTCCGCCATGGGACAGATCGCGAAGAGCAGAGACGAGAACTTCACCGTTTTGGTTTTATTTTTATTTCTTCTATTTTGCTTGATTTTGAGTGATACCATTTTTCCACATTTTGAACAGGTACCAGCATGTCCTCAGGACTAAAGCAGATTCGGGGAGTGCATTGGGAACTTACCCATTTTGAATATGCATAATGAATGTGATTTACCAAAGGCGTTTGTCTAGTCTTTTTCCATAGCCCAGTAAAATAACTATTTCACATAACCAGAGACAATCGTCAACCACAAAAGGTGGGCACTCAAGAAGCACTTGACACTTTATGATACAAATCTTCTGAGAAACAAGAACGGCGTAAGTGAAAAAAGAATTAAGACACTGTCAATTGACTCCTGATCGTAATAGGGGCCCAGAACAGTAACTTGGTCCTCCCGCAAACAGAGGGGCACCCCCGCTTCCCAGGAAGAAAATGCTGCCAGCTGTCGTACCGCTAAAGAATGTGTATATGCGTAGTAATTATAGTAGTTTTTCTGTCGTTAACAATCAGAACTGCATTTTTCATTGGTGCACAAAGCGTCCCAATTTCAATGCACCCACCGGATAAGGTGCGCATGAGTCCCACGAAAGCACCTAGACCCTATATAGTTATTCCAGTCCCAAGAAAACCTGATGGTAAAGTAAACAAACTAAAGTTGAATGTAATTAGCAGTGATTCATACACACTTGAGGTAACGAATGAAAGGAAAAGCTGGAGACAGGGTCAGCGCGGAATGAATGAAAATGTAGCACTGACCACTACACGCGCATACACACTAAATGCACATGAACAAGGGCAGGTGTCAATGGTTACAGAAGCTCGAACGATGGCAACAAGAAGCATGAGACCACCTACCGAACAACCACTCCCAGAAGGGAGGGGAAGAAATCGAGCAGAAGGGAAAGACCAACTAAGGAAGATATAACAAAGGCCCTCAAGAAGACAGACAGCTACAAGAGAATTCACTGCAAAGACACAAATGCTGATAGACCATTTGTTCCCATGTATAGCTAGAGCGAAGAAACTGCATGAAGAACTGAACAATAGAACCACAGAGACTGTCATTAGAAGCACACCAGTTCCAACACAAGAAACAAGCACCCGAGTCGAAGCTGTACGTTGGACAGATGATACACAGAGGGTGGCTAAAAGAGCTCTACGAGCGAATACAAGAGGAGGAGAAGAGAATCGCAAAATCTCCTCCTGCCACAGCAATACAGATAATGAAGCCTGCTCCACTGACAAGCATGTCTGAGAAACCTCCAGCAAGAAAAAGTAGCACAGACACATTCAGAGATATAGTTATAGCTAACTACAAAAAGACACTAAGAATAAAGCGAAGCCCACATGAAGACAACAATGAACTAAATGATTACCTGGATAGCACTGCGCACCTGGGAAACAATATTTGGTACCAATACATGAAGGAAGTGGGAATACGAAGAGCTGAAGTAGAGTGCTTCGTCCGTGCACTTCTACCGTACAGCATGGGAAAATCCAAGATCTTTGTGGCTGTAGAAATCGATGTCCCTACAGCACACTGTATGTCACAGGTAGCAATGTGCAGCACCGGAGGACAGTTTATGGGGAGAGATGCCTCATTGATATGGGCAACTGAAAAGGATTACCCCGATGAAGACTGTTCCGTCCAAGATATCAAGACAAGAACAGAGCACACACTAAGAATCACGTTATCAGGTACGAAAAGCCTGAAGTGAAGGATCAGGAACAAGATGGGAAATAAACCAGAGGATGAACGTCAAAGGAAAGACTGCAGAAGAGGCTCAAATTTGGAAGAATAGAGGCCAAATGCAGATATGGGGAACAGTGGTTTCCCCAAACGGATGCTTCTTGGAGCCTGCAAGAAAGCAATAGAGAACTCACAGAGATTATGCAAACCTCTATGGCCGAAATTGGTAAGGCTGCTGACATGGGTCGAAGACAGAGGAGGACCCTTGCAAATAGTACCACTGAAAAACCCGGAATTGTGCTTCAGAAGCAATGGCACAAGGAAGATGGGAGAGAATCAAAATTGCGGAAAAATCTTTGAAGCTCCAGGTATGACTCAGGGGACCGCAGTTATTATGGACCATTACTGGGCGTGTGGGTCCAAAGCATACATAAGACTGCCGAAAAACTGGGGAGGCATATGCACACTAGTGAACGTCCACGCTCCTGCACTAGTGATCCCGAAAAGTGACCCGAGTATGGACAGTTTCCCGAAAACAGATGCGCACCTAAGGAAGAGAAGGTCGGCGGAACTGGTATCCCGAATGAAGTGGGAGAATTACTTTTCTGCCAAATCAGAAGACTCATTTCATGCAATCCCATACGAACACGGGCGGTTTAGCCTCACCTCAACAGTATTCACAACACTACTCTTGCCACACATCCAAGTTGGAGTGAATGCTAAATGGTTGGAGTGAATGCTAAATGGTTGCAGATAACCAGATGGGAGTTATTGCAGACCATCAACACCACCATAAAAGGATTGAACGCGATCACAGCGATGGATGGAGGCGTTTGCGCAAAAATCGGAGAATCATGTTGCACATGGAACGTTAACAGAAGCCATAAGTATGCTGACAAATCTAAAAAACCAGATGATTGACGAAACCGACGAAGTAGATGATGACAGCTGGTTTGGAGCACTATTCTCATGGGTCCCACAATGGATGGCAGACATATTCAAGTTTCTGGGAGCCCCGCTATTGATGATACTACTAGGATTTTGTGTCATCAAGATAAATCATCACACAGTGCCAGAAAACTGCAAAGAAAGCCATTGGGATGAAAATCATGGTTGATGTCGAACCAGGATGGAAGCCCAGAGACCAGACTGATGAAGAAATAAGAAACTTTGTGAAGGCCAGCAAATTTGCGCCAGAAGAAACAAAGCTTGCATACCCCAGAAAACGAAGAAGGTATGAAGGGAAATGGATCTACTGCAGCCCAAATGGACAAGGTCAGCTAATGGCCTGAAACAAAGACGAACACGTAAAAACAGCAGGAAGTTTGAAAGGAGTGATAAAGATATGGACTCCAAAGATGCACACGTTCACACCATCTTGTACAAGCCCTGAGGGTGATGAACAAGATACAGAAGAACCAAGTAAAATTAGTACAAAGGAGGAAGCAGAAGTGGTCGATGAACAGACCAGAGGGGGGGGGGGGGGGGGGGGGAGGGGGGGGTCGGGGAGTGTAGAGGAGGTCCCAGATACGGCATACACCCCAACCACACAGTTTGAGGTACCAGGAACATACTCGCCAAAGTACGTGACGTACAAGGACCAATTGAACCAACAGAGCCCTACACTGGGCCTATGCAGGGTGCCCATCAGAAGAGCAATACCTGTTGAAGTGCCTATAACCAGACAACCATGGGCAGTTCAGTATCCTTTGAGGCAACCGTACCAGCAGCTGGGCCGAAGTGAAAACTACCTACAGGCCGTCCCCGAAGAGACCCAAAGAGCCCTAATGGAAGGTAAATGGTGACAACAGTAAGAACCTGGACAGTTGTACAGATGCACATAAAACGACATGTGAAAAGGATAACATGAACAACAATCGAAAGAGGACGTACTAGGATGAAATGGAAAGAATAATGATGTAACGGATTCATAAGAAGAAATGATGTTGACACAAAGAGACGTAAGGAAACGTAGCTGTAAAGCAAGATGGAAGTATTCAACCAGCTAACGCGTGTAAATAGGCTTGGAACGCAAGAAGCTAAGTAAACAGAACTGCTTGCAATGCTTATTAGAAGAAAAGAGCGGCAGGCGCCAATCATATCTACCTCAATGAAGCACAGTTTACAAGTGCGACTCCATTTTGTAAAACAGAATTAAGCCCTAGCTGCAAAGGGCTAACAAGGCCAACATTCATATTCCAGCCAAAGCCAGAAGAACAAGCAGAATCGAAACTCAGTATGAAGCAGCTCATGCCTGGGAATTCGAGGTCAACCTAAGGAAGGGAGGAGAGCAGCAACCTCAGAGAATCGAAACTTCAGAGCATACCAGCCAGCTAGTGAAGGGCGAGATAAAGAGGCCCCAAGCAGGTGGCGAGGCTACAGAGGAATCAAATACACGAATAACAGGAAAATGAAGCAGATTCACGGTGAACAGACACGTGACCAGCCAAACGCGAAGAGGTACCAACGTCTGATGTCACCCAGAACCCAGGATGCCATAACTTTTCCAGATGAGAGGCTACAGTTCGAGGCCATCCTCAGTCAACAAATTGACACATAGCCCTAAAAGTACTAATTGATGGAAAGGAGGCAGGGTGAATCTTGGGGCACTAAGCACCTGGGTGTCCATTCTGCATGCTGCTAATTAAAGTGGAGATTTATTTTCTAGGGGTGTAACCCACCCAATCACAACAGACCAAGTAATCTAGGGTCCCATCGCTTGTAGAACCAATAAGACGTTGTAGTTGTAGTGACGTCTGTCACGAGTGATGTAGAGGGGTGGCCGTAGACGCCCACCCGATAAGAGTTATTCAATCCTCACGCTCTGTTACTATAAACAAATATAGCACCTATACTTAAGTTACATTTTCCAACCAATAGAATTGCATGACAAACTGAGTTTTACAAGTCAAATGACGAAGAAATGTGCCTATAAAAGTTGCTGTTTGAATGGAGAAGTTGGAAGTTGAAGCGAGACAGGCAATCGCAACACTGTTGATTACCATTTGTTTCCCCGTTTTTTGTACTTGTCATTAAACTGACTTCCCTTTGCCAAACTATACAGTTGTCCTTATTGAATTGTGTCGGAGTAAGAGAATCTTGCAGCCCATCCCCCTCAAGGTGCAGCTATCTTGTCTTAAAGGTACCAAAGGGTGAGCTCTGACCTATGGGCCCGTCAGAGGACGCTCCGCCCTCCTGTAAACTAGGTGTGTTATCCAATTACATATTTTCTTCTAGAGATGTGACTCGATTTAATACAAAATCCTATTCGAGCCAAAACAAAAATCTTCCAAGGTGATTGGATAAGGAACACCGCAAAATGCAAGATGTATGGTGACGAAGGAAAATCCATTTCAGGTCAAGAAATATAGCTCACCGGAACAATATATACTTAAAGCGCCTTCTGTTGCCCATAGAGCCGATTTTATGAGGATGCGTTTCAACATATGGCCAAAAAACTATGTTAATGCAAAACGCAAGTTAATACCTCCAACAGAGAACATCTGTCGATTTTGCAAGAACATCTCTTAGAAAGCAACACCCAGACATCTATTGGTTGGGTTTCCTGGTTTACTTGATATAAAAGCAAAACATTTAAAACATGTGACAAAGGAATATTGAGTAGTTACGCAAGATCATCTGTGGAAAATGATACATTGTGGACACCGGACACAAGAGACTCAGAGTGATTGGTCTAGTTCGGTCATTGAATTTAACATAGGTATAGCCTAAGAAAAACCATCACAAATTAAATAGGTAGCGAACATGAAGTTATTTCTTTTTTATTATTTGATGAATGAATTTTAGTATTGGAATTGATTTATAATGTAAATATATGTTGAATTATGAAAGTTGAAATTATCGTTTGATGCTATGTTGTACAAATATTTTAAAGTTGACTTAAAGGCATGGTCTAGTAAAAATTTTTATTGTCCCAACGGGTCGGCCATGTTTTTTTAAGCCTAAGCGGCTCAATTTTAGAAAACTTTCCTATGGACCTTACCCGAGTTTTCGTCCATTAAACGCACGCGAAAACAAGCACCAGGGAGCCGCCATTTTCTGATAATCCTATCTTTTCCCCGATCGCCCTGGCGGACCTGCTTTTGCGGCACTAAATCAATTTCCCCGCCCGAGCCTGTCATTAGCAGACTCGTACCGCCCATTTCCCAACGCCAAAGCACGTCTCGTGTCAACATTCGCTGCGCTTCAGCTAATGACGTGTCGCCATGGAAATGGCAGGACGCCTCTCTCCTCAATAAGTATAAACAGACCGTTTCACAACACACAGCAGCTGATTTTCAATTCCATTACTCTCTCTGTGTTACTTTCAGTATTCTGTGACTCGTTTCTGTGCTCTGGTCAGCTACCTTCGCCGCTTGTAGCCCGTGTGAACAGATATCAGTACCACCGCTATAAATTATTTTAGTTTGTTTAACACACAATGGCTACAATAATGCCCTACATGTGCGAGCCCGAGTATACCGAGGAGGAACTACTGGAAAGGGAAGCACGCGAAAACGATGGGGATTCGGACGGCAGTTGGCAGGACGAATCAACAGATGAAGAGCCTGGGCCTAGTCAAATGGACGGCGTCTCCACCTGGTGCACATGCAATCGGTGCGAGCTAATACCAACTGAGGACGAGAACTGCTGCTGCCGAGAAAACTCGGGATGCCTGGCCTACATTTCGGAAGGCGAGCCACGACCGCAATGCATCACCGAGCTGCCAGACTTCAGGGCAGCCTGCCTCACACGGGCCGTGTTGGGAATAATGATGGTGCTTATGCACGAACTTCGAGCAACTGTTCGTCCTCGTAATCCGAGTAACGAGTAAGTATACCTCTGCTTGTCATGCCACTCCTATTTCATGTTCTTCTACTATATCCAAAATTACATCTACATATCATTGTAACGCATGTTTGTCATTAACAACAAACGTTTATTAAACTTATCTGGGTCATTTAAAAACAGTTTGTTTCATTCCTTTTCACAGGTGGTACAGGCTGGTGGCCTATCGTTCCTTTACATGGTGGCTTCACAGGAGGCTTGGACACCGCGTTCGAAGAGTGATACCCGCCTGTGCCGTTCGTGCCAGTAGAGAAACGTTCCAAGTGACAGCGGTCAGTACAGGGGATTTTCTCTCGCTGTGCTACAACCTGACCTGTATAATCTTTAAAGTCTTCTATTTTTGTGTCATGAAAATAAGATACAAAATAAAACACCACATATTTTAACAACGTTTGTCTCGATTTTTTAAATGAATCAAGTGTGTCTCCATTCAAGGATGGACGTCAGACACCTGTGCAGGGTGGTCACTATCTATCTAAGCTAACATAACATATTCTCGATAATGCATGCACTAAATAACACTTGTTCAAAGTCTTTCAGTAGGTTATGTCTCTATAAAAGTCACACATATATCTATACTAACAATTACAATTGGATTATACAGGCCCTAGGGTCTTGGCCACTATAATACACCGGTTGAAGTGTGGGTCTGTGCTCACAAGAATCTCCGGTATGTGGCATTTGTTATTGATAAGCAACGATATACTATCATTGATATAAAGGCGATATACTGTATATTGATATAAAGGCGGTTCGCGCCGGTGGATGCGCGCTGGCATGGGGGGCTGTGACGGGCGCGAAAGGCCAAGGTGCCAAACTGCATGTACACTTCAAAAGGTGTCCCACGCCAAGGGGCCATAGGTCACATGGCCTCCTCAGACCCCGTGTCTCCAGGCAGGCCTCCCCCGAGGCAGGCCGCCCCCCTAGTACCACGACATACATACGTCATTCATTCACAAACACACCCCAGTTTCTAATACTTTAAAAACCACTCGATATGTCTCATGAGAACATCTTTGTGCTTTGCAACTCAACTCTTGAACGTGCTACCTGGGAACCACTGTGATCTATGCTAATCTGCTTGTCGTCGTGCTATCTGTGAACTCTGTGACCGACTGCTTCGAGCATACCCATCAGTGCGCTACCTGTGGCCATCCACCTATTCTCCCCCAACATACTGCTCTGCTTGCTGAACCCAACTGTTTGTTGGTCAAGGTAAGGCCATGTATCCTGGTTATATTTCGCAGATTTTTAAATTTCTATCTATTTTCCAGTAGAGTACAAAATAGTGCTATGTTCATTGGTCTCATTGGTGTTGACTTCAGTTTCCATTGCTATGCTATCAATAGATCTATTTATTTTCATCTGTGACTATTGTGATTGAATTGCATCCTTCGGGGGTCCAGTCAATAATGTTAGCATGTTTCCTTCTCGTGCAAGACAGAACATCCAAGGGACGAGTCACATGTTCAGATTTCAGACACATCAATTATACATTTCTGCAACTTATGCAAATACTAAGCAGCACATAATAAACTGGTATAGTTCCTGCGACCAAAACAAACCTTGCATTGATCATTGTATGATTCATTTACTTTTGTATCAAATCTTTACTCTTGAAGATTGTATAATAATGTCGATATTTACTTTTCAGATTCATCAACAATGCCTGCCTGTTCGATTAGCGGTTGCCCTTCGAAGACCCATGCGAAATCTGAAGGAACTACAATGCATGTATTCCTGAAAACTGTTTATCGAATAAGAGAATGGGTCAGACATTGCGGATATCCACTGGATGAGCTGGAAAGTAGAGTCCAACAAGCCTTAGAGGACAAGAGGGGTGATCGATACCGCATCTGCAGCCGGCACTTTTCCTTGGACATGTACACAACTTCTTGGGTAACAAAGAAGAATAAACGGCGAACGACAGGGAAATTGCGCGAAAACGCTATTCCCACTCTATTCGTCCACATTCCGCCACCGGTGAGTCAAGTGTACGGATTTGGCTTTAGGCCTTGCGGTGGTGTGTAGCCGAATGGATTAATAGATATTGTAGGTGTTCTATCCCTTGTAATAATTTTTCAATATTGATATGAGTGTATACTTTTTTGAATAATGACATTTATCAATATATTCTTTTTCGATTTCATAACCCACAAACGCAACGTATATATATATCAGGAAAACTAGAGGAAACAGGGCGGACCGCACTCGCCGTGAATCTAGGGAGGGTCCTACAATCCCGTAGCGGGAGAGGACCCAAGTAAAGAATGCAAAGCTCACGCGTGAAAGATAAAGTAGTAGTTTTAATAGTTAAAATAGTGGACAAAGCCTGCACGAAGTGTACAGGACAAAATAGGGGGGGGGGGGAAACAGCAGGACAGACAAAAGCAGGACGCCTGGTAAACGGCCCAACCACAACGCGTTGGAACTGTGCTGTATTGAGCATTTTTCAGGTATTCTGTCGGCTTACATGGCTATTTTTAATATTGGCATTTCATTATCAATCATTAATTGACCTTTACAACTTCTTGACTATCCCTTGAATCTGAAGCAAGAACATTCTACATCCTTGATGTGGTCGTAGTTATCAACCACTTCTAACGCGTATCAGGTAATCTTACTAGGCTAATCTGCTACAGACTTGTTTTATGCATGTTAAGTAATAGTTTTATTCTATCGTGTAATTATTTTACAGAATGTTTGTTTACTGCTTTCCAATTAATATACACCTTAGTTATCGTTCACTGGTGTTTGTTTTCAGTTATAATTAGTGTTATCCATACTAATGCAAGTACTGTCTTTCAGGGAGATGCTGAAGCGTCCGCCACATCTACAACGTTTCTAGATGTTCCTCACCAGCAGGAGGTATGGATACTGACAGCTCCATTGAGCGTCATCATAAGAGCTGGAATTCTTGTCGTTTGATTGTTCTACACAATGTTTCATTCGTGGTTAGCCGTTGATATGTACCTGTGCTGTCGACCCCAGGTGTATTTTATGTTTTCGCAATTGTAATCCTCACTAATGCAAGTACTATGTTTCAGGCAGTTGATGGAGCGTCAACCCCTGCACTTGATGCAGAGCCCGACATTCAAGTATACGAATCGGCGCAACAGCTTTCGGAAGTGCGCACTACATTTGCAACATCCATAGATATTCTTCAGCAGCACGAGGTATGGATAATGACAGCTCCATCATGCGTGATCGTATAACGTGATTCCATTTGCTATACTTTCTTCCCTATTAACGCAAGTGCTGTGTTTCAGGGAGACGACGGAGCTTCCACCACAATCAAAACATCTCATTTAGATGATGCAGATGTAAAGGAATCGTTGAAATAAGTCGATGAAATGTGATCATATTTGGATTTTCCTCGATTCTTTTGGACAATGCATCATTTGCGGTTATCTCTTTATATGTACCTGTGCCGTCGACCCCAAGTGTGTGTTGTGTTTCCAATATTGAAAAGCATACTAATGCAAGTACTGTGTTTCAGGGAGATGCGGATGCCTCCTCTCCAATACAACCATTCATGGCAGTCCATGCAGAGCCAGAGGTATGGATACTGACAGTTCCATCGAAATAGATCATCACTGGTCGAATACTTGTCCTTTGATTGTTGCACACAATGTTTAAATCGTATTTGGCTATTGAGATGTAACTGTGTGTTCGTCCTCACGTGTGTTTTATGCTAACAATATTTTGATACATAGTAATGAAAGTACTATGTTTCAGGGAGACGATGGAGCCTCATTCCGTGCTGTCTATGCGGATACAGAAAATATAGTCCTTGCAGCGCAAGAGGAAGGGAGGACATGCGGAAACGAATCGGAGCTACAGTGTGCAGATGTTGAAGGTCGAGTCAAAAAAGTTGCAAAGAAAAAAAAAACAAAAAAAGGTTAGTTACAAACAGTTCATAACTTTAAAAAAAATGTTTGTGCTGGGGACTATTTTATGTTTTTTTCCCAATCAATTCTACTACACTCCATCTTTTGTTTAAACTGAACATCCCTTTTCCAATCTCTCCTCCAGTTACCCGTGGGCGTCAGAACTATACACACACAGACAGTGAAGCGAATGAGAGATGTGGCTTGCCAGACCATGTACACTATGGAGGAACTATTATTTGAGGCGAGGCGTGTTCAGGCTCGAGATGTTCATGTCCAATGGCCAGAACATGAATTAACTGTGTTTGGAGACTACAGCAAAGTTGCATTGGACCATAGCTACAGTGCGACCGGACCACCACAAGAAGATGTTATTGAATGTATTGAAGATAGCTCTGAAGTAGTTGCAGATCAATTTACACAATCTACACCCGCCAAAAAATTGCCACCAAAAAACATGTCGACATTGTTGTGTTCTCCCATCAATGTTGAATTAGCAGATGTTGAAATGAGAGAGAATGAACCAGCCGCAGCATCCATAGACGCAACAATACTTGATAGCAGCGATATTACTTTCCAATGTGTTGAAATCTCCACAACGTCAAAGGCCGAAACAACGTTGACGCAGGATGACAGTATAATGAAAGCGAGCAAATACATTGTATTCGACAGTTGTTTGATGGAAATTATAAGTATGCTGAAATGTGTGCGTTCCATTAGAGGGAATGTATGTGGGAAGCCATTGATTAATGTGACTCGTCAAATAAAAGGCAGTAACGTCAAAATAAATGCCGCCTGTGGATTAAATCATAGGTTCTCATGGTCTGCACAACCAATGCTGGGGAAAATGCCAGCAGGCAATCTACTGTGTGCAACTGCATCACTTTTTAGTGGCTCCAGTTTTAGAAAGTTAGAGGCTTTCTTTCAGTTTGTGGGACTCCATTTAATTTCTAAAGCGCTGTACTACACATACCAACGTGATTATCTGTTTCCAGCCATTAGTGATGCTTGGAAAATTGAACAATTGTCTCTAGCAAGTACATTCGAAGGCAAACGATTCAGGCTAGCCGGCGATGGACAGTGCGATAGCCCTGGATTTTCTGCCAAGTACTGCACCTACCACTTTCAGGACCACTTTCAGGACATGGATAGTAAGAAAATTGTGAGTTCAGAGGTCGTGCAGGTAACACAATGTACATCCTCAGTGGCCATGGAGAAACTAGGATTTATAAAATCAGTGGAACATCTACAATCGAGGGGGATGCACATCGACCTCATAGCCACGGATAGACCTGTTTCAATTGCCAAGACAATGAGAGAGCAGTTCCCACATATTAAACATCAATTTGACGTATGGCATCTTGCTAAATCAATCAATAAGAAAATCTTGGCTGCAGGAAAAAAAAAAGCTTTTGAATGTATTTTGCAGTGGTCACATTCTATCACCAACCATCTTTGGTGGAGCTCAAAAACTTGTGAGGGGTCAGTGGAAATACTACTTGAAAAATGGCGGTCACTGATGCACCACTGTACCAACGTTCACCGCTGGACAGCAAATGAACATTTCCACCAATGGAACATGGCCCTTTGTCCCCAGAGGAGGCACGGAAGAAGAAGTGGTTGATTCCATCTTCACCGACACACAAAGCCATTGAGAAGATTGTTTTCGACAAAACTCTATCAAGATATTTGAGAGGACTGACAGAATTCCGTCACACAGGAGATTTGGAGGTGTTCCACAATATGTGCCTAAAGTACAGGCCAAAGCGCTTGCATTTTAGCTTTCGGGGCATGAAACATCGCACTCTACTAGCGGTCTTGGCCCATAACAGCAATGTCGGACGTGAACAATCTAGGACTAGGGGTAAAGTAAGGATGCCTCGCTACATTAAGGTGTTTTCAAAACGAAGTAAGCAATGGGTGATCAAACCAGTCTATGCTGAAATGCAGTTCGACTTTGTGAAAGGCCTTATTGTTGCTGTGTTAGAGAAGCACAGATATGGAATTTTGGACGTTTCTGTACAGAGCAGTGATCCATTGCCACCAAACATTGCGACTGTGCCATGCCCACCCGATGCACAGCTGATTATGAAGTACAAATCCCGGTTTAAATAATTGCAATACGATTGTCTTTTTGTAAATACATGTTATTGTACAGTGTACCTGTAAACCTAACCCCTAACTTCACCATCATGGGTGGCGAACAAGCTGGGTGTCATCTTTGAATTCTCTCTATTCACCTCACATATGTGTATGTATATATTTTTCTCATGTCTCATCTCATGTAAATGTAAATGCTGCGCACTGTTAACGGAGGGGAGGCTTGCGTATTGCAAATAATAAAACAAACAAACAATAAATCTCACTTTTAACTCAACTCCTGTGGTACTTTATACTTTCCCTGACCTTCCGCCAATAATTAAATGTCTCAATTTGGGCTGCAAAGCTCGCAGACAACGGTGACAAAATTGGGGCACTTAGAATGCACCAGCCAAGCGGGCCGTGGCATTTGGGAGAGAAGCCAGTTCCCATTTGCACATTGAGGTGCACTACATAGACGGATTCTAAACTTCAAGTTCTCATAGATGCCTATACTACGTGATGTTGCAAATAAAGAATGCGAAGGACAGCGCCCAGATGAGGCCCACAAGTCGCACTGGAAGTATAAGGGTCTATTGTTTTTTGACCTTGAGACAGGGAGCATGCCGAAAGAACTACATTTGAAGGGAGTGTGCAATAACGTAAGAGACGATAAGGCAGAAAATTCAGAAACTAGACCGAGTTTCAGTTTTAGGTCAGTATACGAAAAATCATTGTTAAGAGCACGGTCCGTTTTACAGACTGCATTACGAAGAGACACAATGGAAATTTCAAACATAATGCAAGTAAATCTTTACATACTTTTATACCGGAATGAAGATTTAATGAATGGATGCATGAATAAATGAATGAATGAAGAGCTAGGAAAAGCAAGTAAAACTGTTCGTAGTGGGCACATGGGCATGCAGATCCACTGGTCTCAACGATCTCGCTCCATGGCCCAGCCACTTTTCCCTGCACTACGGGACTGTCTCTGTATCCTTCAGCCCCTTCTCCCGGCATTTACCTTGCACTTGCCACCAGCTGGCCCTATTATTTAATTTGTATTCAACTAACCTTGTACAGCCCATCCCCATGCGCGATCAGAAAGACACCTGGCCTAGTAGGATCGTTGTCCGTCTGCCCTTGTTCCCCACCTGCCTCGTCACGCCTAGAAACACTTGAGTATAGGCGCATTACAAATGCCATATCATATATCATATCATTTCTCACGCATGTAGACTGTCGTTTATCATTGTGTGTTGGCCTCGATTTATCTCGTTACTTTTCGCATTTATTTTAGAGACGAACATACTCCATTGAACTACCCTTGCAAACAAATAGTTTCTGATCGGCCGTAATAAATAAAATGAGTAATATTAATGAAGTTCGGCTAGCGAGACTAATTATCATTTTTTTGTTTTCATAACAGGTATTTGATCCCTTTCTGCCACTGCCATCTGTTTGAGACACCGGCGGATGGATTCTTCAGCAGACACCTGCAGCTTCGTGTCAACAACTGGAGCACGATCACCATGTTATGGGACGATCGCCAAGGGCCCACATGCCCTTACGCTGTACTAGTGGCTAGAAGCAACATAACAACCTTTAGGCTGGACTAGTGCCTATTTGATGGAACAGCCTTGCGGTTCACCGCGCTTCCAAAGTGATTCTTTTTACGAAAATGAACACCCTGTGTACCATAAAGGAACACCGCGTGACTCAAGATGAAACGGAACAGTTATTGCGGATACAGATAAAAGAAAATAAATGGCTTTGGGAGTTCATATGGCAATTGCTGAATATTCTCTAAACATTTAATGTCAAATAAATGTACTTTACCAAATGTACCGTGTTGCTGTTTCATTGTAAAGTACAGTTTCATATTCCGAATTGTGGCGCGCTGTGTTGTGAGTTGATCTGTGTTGGTTTCCGGGTTCTGTGTGGAGTCGCGCAGAAGACGACTGGGCGCGTTTGCCTACGCAGCACAGTAACGTCACGGGGAGAGGCGGGGAATATGAATGTTTAGATAATGTCAGGCTCAGGGGCGGGGGAATTGATTTAGTGCCGCAAAAGCAGGTCAGCCAGGGCGATCGGGGAAAAGATAGGATTATCAGAAAATGGCGGCTCCCTGGTGCTTGTTTTCGCGTGCGTTTAATGGACGAAAACTCGGGTAAGGTCCATAGGAATGTTTTCTAAAATCAAGCCACTTAGGCTTAAAAAAACATGGCCGACCCGTTGGGACAATAAAAATTTTTACTAGACCATGCCTTTAAGTCAGCTAAATCAATAAAATAAAATGTTTTTAAAAAGGCATTGTAATATCGCACATAACACACGTGGGACCCCATTTCATGGAGATCCTCAACATCAAACAATGCATTTTTCGCAAATGTCTGGAGCCTAGTTCTTAACAGTTCGCTATATGTTCTGGACACAGGATTACTGGGTGCAAACAGTCTGGATTCATCAAAGAAAAAGCCTGAACTTGCAGCTGCTTGTCTGGGCCATTAAATGTCAAACAATGGCATCCACACAGGACCCATGGTTAGAGGAAACATTTGTATCAAGGCTGGAGTTCCTGGCTCTTGGAGCTCTTTTCTCCGACATGTGTGAAGAGCTTAAAGGCTCTAGAACAACTTCTTTGCTTGCGGGTGGAGTGGAAACCTTACTCAGAAAATGCCCCGAAGTCAGTGAGATGAAAAAACACAGTGAGGCTCAGCCATAGGAGGAGGAAATATATATATACTGCCAGCATTATATTACATAACACAGTTTTAGAAAGTCTGTCCAAAAGAATTCTTTCATTACATCAGCAACTAGAAAGGCTTTCCGTTTCCAATTTGGCAGACCTGCAGTTCTTTCCTGAATTGTGGAGTTGTAATCAAGAGTGGCATATTCTTCCTCATCTTGAACGCCAATTGTCATCATGATTTGTCGGATCTCCATCTCTTCTTCTGCGGGCTCCTCACCTGGAAGAGGAGGATTGCATGGAAACATTGTGGTAACCATCTGGAGCGGGTTTCAGGTGATCCACAGAAACTTGCCTGGTAACTCTCTTTGGTGGTCAGAAGTTCTGGCAGGACAGCAGTTCTGGAACCTTTCACTAATTACTTGCACTGCTGGTCTGTAAGACGGGCCAAACAATCTTATCATGGATCTTCTCTAGGACCCAATCTCCTGCTTTGAGAGTGGTCTCAGGACTGGCCTCAGCAGCTTCCACCTGGAGGGATTCCCTCAGTGTTGTTGCCAGCAGTTGCTCTTGCCTATAGAAGGGCCTTGGGAGAGTGTGCAGAGCAGGCATAAACATTTTTCTCCCAAACAGGAGTTCAAGCAGAGTCCTACTGTTGCATAGAGACTGGTGTGGTAAATTAGTTAAACTTCTGTTAACTAGATGCACATGGTCTACCCAGTTACCCTCCACTGAAAGGATGCATTTAGTCAGACACAACCTTATGGAGTGGTTTGCCCTTTCTATTAGCCCATTCCGTCTCTGGATGATTTTAGAAAAGTGCAGCTCTAATCCCCACCTCTTATGCCTTGCGCAGGGGCCTGCCCTGTGAAAGCTGGATGATTATTAGCATGGAGCGTTTGTGTTGCTGTCATGGCTCCTACACCCCGGAGTGCCTGTATGACTCATTTGCAGTCTGCTTTCTTTTGAGAAATTATCTAGTTGAACGTAGTGCAAGAATCCACCATTATTAGAATATAATTGTACTCATTTATTGCTGGTACTGGGCCTATATTATCCAGGTATTGAATCTAAAAAGGCAAGGTTGCCTTTCTCATAGGAACCTCTTAAGGTTTTTTGCTGAGAACCTGGCTTCGAGGAGGCGGTGAGGAGTAGGATTGTATCTTCCTCCAATGAGGATAGCAGACCTGGGGGTCTGTACATAAGATGAGGAGTAATAGTTTGTGTGGGTGACGTAGGTATCTTGATGGAGGAGTTCTCCGGAAGGGAATGTTTGGTTGGGGATGGGTCTCAGACCTAGTGCTGTTTTAGTGATGAAGGCAATGCCTCCCCTTTTGCAGACATCCTATCTTGCCTGATAATGGTGTAGTTGTCAGAAATGGCAAGTGAAAGCAGGGGGCCAGAGAAAGTCTGAAGCCAAGTTTCTGTGATAGCAAGGAAGTCTAAGACATTAGAAATTATGAGGTTGCAGATGTCGAGGGCATGGGCTGTTAGGGATCTAGCATTAATGAGTCCTATTTGAGGGAAGGTATGCCCTTAGGAGCTGGTTTGGTAGTCGGCATATTGTTGCATGGCAAGGCAGACTTGTCAAGCATATTAGCTTGTTTATGGCATGTAGGTGTAGTTTGGGCGAGAGTTTTGTTAAGTGCACTTAAAAGGCGAGTCGATTACTCTAGGGAGTCTGTATACAAGTCTAGAGTTTCTGATTTTTGTGGGGCAGAGTTGGTTAGGCGTGGGTCTAGAGGCATATACTTTGAGCCATTGAGTGGGCATTAGTGGCGAGGCATGGGAAGTAGTGTGCAGAGTTGTAGCGTTTGGAGACTGATTTGTCAAGTTGTGGTAAGAAGGTAGAAGGCGCGACACTGCCTGGTGGAGGCAGTTTGGATGCCATGGATAGGTTGAGAGTTTGTCTCCAAGGTGGGTTAAGTGCCTTAATTTGTAGGTATTTGCTAAGAGTTAGATGTGGTAGTTCCAGCAGGAGCAGCCATTGTGCATAGGATCAGGATGGTATGGTTGAGGAGTATGCTTGTGAGGGTGAACGTGAACTTGTACATAGCTTAGTTCATATTGTAGAGTACGCTGGGTTATGCTGTTAGAGAGCCAGTTGGAAGGTGTGGTAGGTGCCAGAATCAGTTATGCGCAGGCTCGATCAACGAGTCACCAGGACGAGTGGCAGTGGTCGCTGGCTAGATGGCGTGATCGCAGGGCAGCATGGACTAGAGGTAAAATCACGTGGCTCAAGCTGGATGCGAGGGGTCGTCGGCTGTGGTCAGTAGGTTGGACAGGCAGTGCGGGCTATTGGCTGAGATTGTAGGGATATTGGCAAGTTGTTAGAGTCACTGGGCAGCAATAGCAATATGCCATGGGAGGCACATGTTATGTTATTTGGCATGTATATAGCGCTCTATATATCACTGGTATGACCTCAAAGCGCTGGTAGGTTGAACACCCTCGGGGACCGCAGCCCAGGTCAGCAGAGAGAAAGTGTTGTAGGGTGCGTGGGTGCACCCGTTAAATGTGTGCAGCTGATGTAATTGCCAGATGGTAGCTTCTCCACCTAACGCTAGGATGCAGCTATCAGTTGAATGTGTGCAGTCTGGAGGGTGGACACCCAGAATGGGTTCTGGCTGTGTTGGGCCTGTAGGACGCTTATGTGAGAAGCTAGGCCGGAATATCATGGGATGGCTGCGTTTTATTAGCGTGATGAGGTGTTCATGGGGTAATGTTCGTATGTGAACAGCTAAGCTGAATTGATCAGGGGTATAGCTGCATTTAAATTGTGTGATGGTGTAGAGTAGAGAGTAAGCGTAATGATATGGGAGAGTTTGCATGGGTTTATGAGCCAATGCAGCAGGAGAATTTCTGATATTTGTTCTTTTATTTAAGTGTGGCACTTGCCGACATTTTACTATCCTGTTTAGATGTGATGCAGGCCAACATTCACAACTCTATCTGGGGCCGGCGTAGGCAAAAGTTCTTGGTTCGAGCTAAATGTGGTATTTGTTAATATTCAACAACATGTATCTAAGTGTGGCAATTGTTAACATTCATGTTGCATCTAGGTCCTATCTGGAACAGGCTAATGTTCAAAATTCTAGCTAGCGGTGGCGTTGCTAACATTCACAATTCTGTCCGGGTCTGGCACAGGCCAATATTCACAATTCTCTCTAAATATTGGACTTACTTAGCATTCACAGTCCTATCTAGATGTGACGTAGGCTAATGTTCACAATTCTAACTAAGTGCAGCATTGCTAACACTCACAGTTCTGAGGTAAGGTAATGTTGAGTGGCAGGGTTTTCCGGAGTGAAGTAATTGCTCTACTCCCCACCAATTCCACACTTATTTTTTTGGTTGCTGCTGGGTGACGGCTGGTCACTGGCTTCACCTGCTGACACTTTCTGGAGCCGCCTCTGTTGGAGCCGCCCTTTGCCTTGGGGCCCCTTAGCTGCAGGGGCTGCTGGGTAGGGGGGCTGCATGGCTAGGGTGCAGGATAAGAAGAGGAATAACCAAACAGGGCCAGGGGAAGGGCTAGGGAGGCGGGACTGGGGGAGGGGAGCCAAACAAAGGTACTGCAAGGCAGAGGACCAATCAGGGGAGGGAGGGCTGGGGGGCCGGCGGGCCAGCGCACAAAAGGAAGGGGGAGATAGAGGGCTGTGGGCAGGGCTCAGGATGTAAGGGGTCAATTTCAAATGGGACAGCAATTTACACGGGCTAAATGCAACAGGGAGTGGGCCAGAAAGGGACAAACACTCACGTACGGCATCAGATTTAGAATGCATTCGTAGCTTATTCAAAGGAGGGCTGCACAGTCATTTTTACATAGGATAGCGATTTAAAACGGCCTCAATGGAGCAGGGAATGTTGAGTGACAGTAATCAAGTGGCTATGGGCTAAATGCAATAGCGGCATGGGCATCGCAGGCTAGTGGCAATGGACAGATAGTAGCAATGCAAGATACAAAACAATACAATAGACTCATAGGCCGTATATGCTAGTATCGATGATCCAGGGGTTAGAATGCTGGATGTGATACTCACATGGGTGAAGCAGGTTGATGGTGATTGTCATTTGTGCAATATTTACAGGGAATACATTCAGAATATTTACAGGTATATAGATGCAGATTAAACTTCCTGAGAGAGGAGCCATGTTTTGGTTTTATTTCTGAAACGGTCTACGAATTCTGAAGCCGTCTAAAATAGACTATTGTAACGCCTTATACCTAGGCTCAAGCAACCAGAATGTCTGCAAACTTAAAATACTGCAAAATAATGCATTAAGAACTGCACTAAACATTCCTAGAACGCAACACATCTCAGCTTTCAGACGCAATATTAAATGGCTTTCAGTGAAGGATAGAATTAAATTCAAATCATTAACTCTTACAAATGACTCACCAACTCAGCACCTAAATATTTAGCGGACACGTTTTCCAAAAACATAAGAACGACCTACCAGATCCATACACGCACACTGCCTTAGGGTTCCCAGATACAAGCTTAAGAAAGCTGGAGGTAGTAGCTTTCCTATACTGGCAGCTAAACTATGGAACTCCTTGCCTGCAACCTTAAGAGTAGAACCATCCTTCTTCAGCGTCAGAAATAAAACCAAAACATGGCTCCTCTCTCAGGATGTTTAATCTGCATCTATATACCATACCTGTAAATATTCTGAATGTATTCCCTGTAAATATTGAGTGATTGTGTCATCACCAATCACAACAATGTAATGTATATATTCCTATGTATCTATTTTATGTTCCTTTTTTTTTTATTTAACATGTAAATGCGCCCAGATACCTCTGGGTTAGGCGCACAATATAAATAAACAATAGTCCCCGTAGGGGTGGTGCAAAAGGGGCGGGATCACATGGGAGAGGAAGCACCTTATGGGGTTAGGAATGACCATCCCCTTAGAACGCGGTATACCTCGGCTATGTTAGACACTCCGTCTTTCACCTAAGCCAAACTCTCCTTCCCGCTTTACAACCAGTGCCAAAATATGTTATTACAAGGTATTCCAACCTAGTAGGTTAGGCCCGACTAGAGGACCTGACAATACAAATTACTTTCCATATTGATCCAATACAAGTACTGTGAAGAAGTTGACCAGGAGTATGCAGATCACTCCAGAAAACCGGAGTGAATGGTCTAGTCGCTCAGGTGTAAGACAGGCATGGTATTAAGAGAGACATAGACTCAAGTGTTATAGTTCCAGAACCTTTATTTACTACAATGCTGGGGTTGGTGTAATACCTAACTGGCCCCAACTCTAAATGGACGGTTCCCTCAACGGATGTTTCTAAGGGCCGTGGATGTCTGAAAGACCAAAACAATAATCAGTCTGTGTCTAAACCTAAGCTTGGCCTCAGTCAAAATGTGTTAGGAAGTCTTTAAAAAGAAAAAACAGTGGTTCAACAGAAAATAGGAAACCAAAGTTAAGTTTCAGGTGTCTTCTCACCAGGTGTAGTTTGGTCAATGTCACAAAAATGAGTTCAATCAAAAAAGGGCTGGTCGCAAGAACTTCCCCATAGGGCCTTTGCAATACTTTCAATGTCTTTAGTTCCTCCCCCCTCCCCCCCAAGCTTCAACTTGGCCAAGTTCAACAGAACAAAAGAAATAGAACAGTTGCTTTTTCACCTTCTCAGGGGGTCCCTTCCCCAAGCTTCAATATCACAATTTTTAGGCCTCTCTGGGTTCCCTTCCCAATGCTCAGGCACCTTCAGTTTCAAACACAAGTTCAGTTAAGTTAGGCCTCTTAGGGTCCCCTTCCGCAAGCCTAGGGAGCTTCAGTTTCAAACACAAAATTCAACTTGTCCGGATGTACCTTTTTCTCTACATACAGTTCGTTCCTCAAATAACCTTCTCATGGGGCAGAATCAGAGACCTATGAAAATTCCAGGTTCCTTTGCTCCTCATATGAGCGGCCAGTTAGATTGTTGGCCTCTCTGCGTTTCCTGTACTTGCTTTTCTTCTATCCCTTCTTCAGATGCTTCCTGCACCCCTTTGTTATCCTTCACTTAATTTGGCTCACTGGCACTTCCTTTAGCTTACTCTTCTATCACCTTTTTGGGCCATTGGCACCTCCCTTTGATTCACTTACATTTGTGCACCCTTGCACCTGTCCTTTTCCTCATCATGTTTCTTGCACACTTATTTTGCACTTGCACCTGTCCGTTACTTTCTGGTCACTGGCACCCTTCTAGTCACCGTTATGCCTTTACTTGAAACAATACTGGCTGAGGCAATGCTTGTGTTTCAAGTATTTCTTCTTCTCCATCACATGGGTCCCAGACCCCTTTAACTTTCTCATATGCGCATCCCAGACCTCTGACTTTTTCATAGAACTTGGCTTTTCACTACAAGTCGCACAATTCCTCTCCTTGATGGACAGAAGCAGACATTAAGTTCACAAAAGGATTATTTTCTCTCGCTTTCCAGCATTGTAATGCATTACACTCTTTTCACTTGCTTTCCGTTGCATGCCTCTTTGCAATCTGCTGCTTGCTTTTCATTCCGTACCACTTTACAGTTTATGCCTTCCCCCGCTCCGCTGCAGTCACACGCACGCTCCCGAGTTTCTCTCTCATTGACTTTCACGAAACTCATCGGGTAACATTGTGTTGACAAGCGGTACCCTTCAGGACACAGGATTGAGGTCAGGGTCTCGCCACCTGCCCCGCAGGCACCCTTGGGGCCGGCACAGGTCCCAAGGGAACGAGCATTCCACTGAACGCTGCCAGCAAGAGGCAGGCAGCTTCACTCCGGCTCCTTGGAAACACAGCTCCCTCACCACACTGCAACCGCTCAGACACCGGGCCAGCGTATGTGCACGCCATTCTCTTTCAGCCTTCAGCTCCTGCGCTGCCCCTCTCTGCTCCTTGGTTTCTCTGGTCCAGACAGAATCCCCAGCTCGCTCACTGCTTCTGGCAGAACCTGGCTTGGGACTGAGAAGGGATCCCCTGCTGACTCCCTTCTGCTCTTCCAACTGCTTCTCTCTCGCTTGTGCAAAACCACACATTTTATATTTCCAGCAAGAGTCAACTGGAATCAGGTGCGAGTAGTCCGTGTGAAATGCCCGACCATATGAGGGGGACAACCTAATGGTAGTAGGTGGCAGTCTTTCGTTTCTCAAGGTGTTTCGTGCAGGTAATCCTCACTACTCTTGGTTCCCTCTTCTTCCTTCCAGTAGTTATTGGAAATGGAGAGGGTGATATGGGGTGTGACTGAAAATACCCCATTAAGACTGAGGGAGAGTGGGTTGTTGTGGGTGATGTTTTCCATCTGTCTTTATTTGAGTTTATAGTACATTATCTGGTTTTTGAGAAAGGAGAGACTAGGTTAGCGTCGAGGGTTGTGAAAGGGTTTCGCGTCTCGAAATGTTTTAGCTTACCTTTTCTGAAGGGGAGGTCAAGGGGAAGACGGGACTTAAGTGACAATATCACGGTAGGACGGATTGGGGCATGGAACGGGGGAATACCATGTCTCGCATTAGGACCCTCTCCCCGCAGTCCCCAAGGACCCCCTGCCCAGGTCATCCTCCCTCGCTTGTCCGCCCTGAGGGCCGGGATTCAAGAGCGATGGCCCCTCCCTGGCCACCTGAACAACGGATCCCCTGGGACTACTTGTGAGAAAGCCCTCATGTTTCTTACACATGCCATTTGATTTGTCAAAGGAAATACAAAATAGGAGTGGGAAACCAACATGTGGAGAGCCATCCTCCGACAAGGAAACCCGAGAGATGCCAACCCGGCCAACATGGGACCGCAGCAGGAGACGCTATGCACATAGGTGACGGGAACACAAGGTAGTGCAGGGAGAAGGAGCTACTTCAGACGCTGCCCGAACAACCCTCCAGGAGCCCCGAAGTCTGGAAAGCAAGAGCACAGCTCGAGAAGGGAGCAGAGACTGGCGGAGCAGCCGCTGATGCGAAGGAGGACCCGAGTGCGGCTGGAGACGGAAGGTCCAGCCCGAGGAAGAATAATTGATGATTGGAGGAGACACCGCTGACGTAAGAGAACACCCAAACACGCCTCACAGCGAAGCACTGGTGCACGGAAGACGTGAACCACACTAACAGGTTTGCGGGCAAACCTAGAGGTGCTAGAGGTCTAGGAAGAACTGCAGAGCACAAGATAAAAGGGTCTGGGACATCGGGAACACAAGAAAAAAGACGAGACATTTGTATGCTTGGCAGGAGAGTAAACCAAGCTATTGCAACCACGCAGTGCGAGTCTGGGACCCACGCGCACATGAGAGCCAGAGAATAGGTGGATCCGAGACCCTAAAAGCAAAAGAGACAGACCAGAAGAAAATATATGCTTGGCAGGTGAGTACACCAAGCTGCTGTAATACAAAGAAAAGCACATCAGGAGGAGGAGCACATAAGGAGGAGACAAGCTCCTAAAGTAGAACCAAAAGGAATCCAGGGGAAGGAGCCAACCCGCTGAGCATTTGAATTATACAGTGTGATAAAGGAGCATTTATTTTTTTTTTTTTAAATTGTGTTTGACCACCCGAGACATGGGAACTTTTCAGTTGACAAGAACTGTCATTACTACTTTTTCGGGGGGAAAAAAAAAACATCCTTGCACGTTAGATTTGAGTGATTAGTGTCGGGGTAAGAAGCAGGGTTTTTGGACACGACAGTGACTAACTGACATACATCCTGGCATTTTCCATAGATTTCAATGAGGCAGGGATACCCCTCTTAGCTTTAGGGACAGACATTTTTCCCAACCCTTTTACTGGTCAATAAAAGTTTTATAACCAAAGCTATGCCACTAGTGCTTCAGACACGAGTGCGCTAGAGAGTACATCCAATTTCAAGGGAGTAAATATGATTTTCCTCCTTCTCAAGACAGTAAAAAGGGTCTGACAACTATCAAATTTTTGCATAAAATTAAAACTTTGTTCAAAAACATAAATGACAAAACAGCTGTATTTCAAAGTAGTTCTAAATTTATTGCACCTGTGCAAAAGATTTTCGCCACACAAGAACCTTGTAGATGCATACTACCCCGCTTCATTTTCATGATACTTGGCCACAGACTTTGTTAAGAGTTAGAACAGATGCCAGCCAGTTACATCGGTTGATTCATAAATCAAATCCTTTACTCTACAAGCATCACCTCTCGGGCCTAATGTGGCTGCCTGCCACTACCTGCATGACAGCCAGTCCATGTTTTTGCTCCATCTCTCCTTCCCTTGTTTTCCCAGTCTCTCACTTTCTGACGCACTGCCTCTCACCCTTAAATGTTGCGATGCCACATTTTATGGTTGGTTTCTCCGATACTCATGGTTGCTTTTCCCTCCTAACTGCATCGGTTGATATTACTCCTCTTCCTCTCTCATGTCATTACTATAGCTATATCTGTTTTTTCATTTTCTCGGTTGTGGATGCTACTCCTTTTGATTAACTTTCTTGCACTGTCTCTTATGTTATTGGCCTGCCCTGCTCTAGTCTTGATTTTCCATTTCCATCTCTCCCCACTCGCTGCTGATTTGCGTTTTATTTTACGGCCTCCAAAGGTCTCTTTTGCTCTGTGTGTTTGTCGTATTAACTCGGTTTCCCTTCTCCCTTTCTTTGTTGCCCCATCAGGTAGCTCATTGCTCTCTCTTCCTGTTGCTTGAATTCCTGTTTTGGGTTGTCTAGCATGTTCTCTGTCCCTTTGCCCACCCCCTCCCTACCACACCTTTGTTCTTCTGTATTGCTTAGCTTCAGAGTTGCCCTTCCAAGCCGGTTTTTCCTACTTGTCTTTTAACATTGCACCAATAAACAACCAAAAAGCTGAAAATTCATTTTTCTATTTCAAATTCTTGTGCAGCTTTACCATTGGGTGCTCCTTTTTAGATGTGTGCAAACATTCTTTTGGCCATTAGGCTGGGAATTATAGAGTCAGAGGTTTATCTGACGAGATGCAGCACTTGCTTGAATGCAGATGCTTTACCAACACTGTATGCCATTACAAGTACAAGAGCCTATACGAGATGTGTGTTCTGAGCCATTACAGGTAGAGCAGCCCTGATGAGGTATATGTTCTGAGCCACTACACATATAGCAGTCGTCACGGGATGTGCTTCGTCTGAGCTATTACAAGTATAGCATCCCAAATGAGATGCGTCTGTTCTGAGCAATCACAGGTAAAGCAGCCCTAATGATTTGTGTGTTCTGAGCCATTACAAGCATAGCAGCCTGGATGAAATGTGTGTGTGTTCTGAATCACTGAACATTTAATAGTCCTTTTGATAAATCGAAAAGTCAGTCAACTGTGTTACGACTGAATGTTACCTGTATCTGAAATGCATCTCTTATGCAGATTAACTCACCCATTAACAGGATTTGAACTAACAGGTTACACAATCTCTGCAGCAGGGTTATTGACCCACTGAGCTGCCTTTCCCAACAGGCTGTTGACACTGAAAGGCGCATGGGGTTAGGGTACTGAACTTCCACGTGAGGCTTGCCTGACAAAAATGGCTTGTCAAAAGCTCCAAGCCTGTTTGGACTATCCTACATTAGTCAGGAGATTCAGAATAAGGCTTTGAAATGTGCTCGATTTTTGGCAGTGGAACTCAGTAATCAGACATGGGAGAAGCAGAAGTATTGAAAAGCGCAAGACTGAGTATAAGGGTATTGATGTATATGACAGCAATGGCATCTTCTCAAATTGTCAGAGGTTGGTGGGAAGAGCTCAGACACTGTTCTTGCTCTGCACTTTAGCTCGCTGCAGAAAATGCCAACACATGTTTGTGCCTTAACAGCAGGTCCGTTATAAAATTCGGGTACTGTCCCAAAAAGATAGCAGTCCTGCTAAGAAATGTGGGCATGATGCAGTGAGCCCTGCTGTGAATATTTGGCATTGTGTAATGACATGCGTACGGTATAGCAGCTCCATTGATAAATGAGGCTGCTTTGCCGGAATATATAGCAGTCCTGGAGAGGTACAGGTACAATATGTGCCACTGAAAATATATACAGCACTGCTACTTATATCCATTATACCTGCTTGCGTGGATGGTCAGAAAGGGAGTTAAAGTTCAGACCACATGCATAGCTATGCAATTTGTGTGCTTCTGTGATGAAAAGAAAAAAGTATGAAACGCCCATGCTGCTGCAACTGCGCTGCCTCCATTAAAGCCAATTAAGCAGAAATGCAGCCCTTCTTTAAGACCGTTTTAATTTTACACAAAACTACATGTGTCCTAAAGCCAAGTGAAAAGCATGTTCATTATTCAAGATGCTTTAAAAACACTGTAACCCTTCACAATGCAGGCAGTTAAAGTGAACAAAAACACAAATTCCCTTTTACATTACTCGGAAAGTATTACCTTGATAGAATCATTAACAGAGGAGAGTGTTAACAAATTAAACAGACCAGGACTCGTCACAGTTGCTTCTTTCAAGGAACTGTGTTGATTACTAAAGTAAAGAGTGGATTTGCAAGCTGCTGCTAGCCATGCTATCACCAGTCAGCTCCATGATTTATAGGGTGCTGCCATAAATAGTGTAAGTGGTACGCAAGGAAGAATTAAAAGGGCCATATTGACAACATTTCTGTGCGTAAAAAAGCCCCATACGCACTTTATCTGGAGTGCTGTATGCCATCTTTGTGTCCGAGGCTTACTTCTGCACCCTTACGTCATGCTGCATTTTGGCTCATTATATATGTATGCATGTGTGAAAGGAGTGTGTATATTTATGTAAAATTTGTGTGAATGAGTATGATGTATGGAGGCTTGGAGCACCTGTCAATGAGTAAGTGTACTGACTTGATTGCCTATGATTTAAGCGTGGCCATGAGCCTATTATCTCTACCTCGTGCAAAGATGTGAAAATAGACACGTGGTCATCAGTCGTTTCGGGCTGACAATCACCCAAGACTTGCGTTTCAGCGCTAAAAGACAGACCTGCCTAGGTTTGTGTGCTTACCAGCATAATTGAACATAAACAGCAAGGAAATTGTAAAGTTCTTGGACTCAGAGATATTGACTTATTTGCCCCTTAGAGGTCATCCAGTTCATATGTTTGCTTTGCATTCGCACTTGCATCTTGAGGTAGAATGTTATAAATCTTCAGTTCTTTGTTGTCTGACTGAGCAGCTTGCTTAGATGATCTTTGTAGAATATCAGGTGTTCTGAACACAATTAAAAACGAGTCTCTTTCTGAGGTAGGTAAAGAAGCATTGCGGAGAAGAGAACAGAATGCTCATGTCATCACTGCGCACTGTCTTAGGCATTTTTACCTTCAGCCATGTATTCTTGAAACTTGAGGAATCCGTCATTTGCTTACCCAGCTGCCTTGTGGTCTGGGTTTGAGTGTATGCATCGGTCGTTCTGTGGCTTACTTGTGTCCGGCTGTGAGGCAGAGGGACCAGGTGCTTCCTTGGCAGCTCCGTTGGGGGTGCTGGGTGCATTTGGCAATAATCGCTTTTGTCCTCTGCGCAATTCCTCTTGCTCTGGCATGCCCCCATTATGAAGCGTGGTGTCAGGAAGACTTTCAATGAACTCACAATAGAATACTTGTGGAACGTACCTCTGAATCCCACAAATGTGTCTATGCACAGCCAATGTCCTGGAGATTCTATTGCGACACACTGACAGCCTAGAAAGCGATGCTGCAACTTCCATGTTCTTTGCAAGCAATCATTTACAAGCAATGATTCTTGGTAACGACTCAGAATTTTGCGATGACTGATACCATAGATTTCTTCCTGGTTAATGACAAAATAAAATGCTTTTGAAACAGAACACTGCTCATATCCCATACGTCTGCATAGCTCTGTTATGTACCGGAGATGGGTTGCTTCCAGGGCTGTAATTCTGTGGCTGGTCATAATTTTCAGGGTCTACAGCAAAATATGAGAAAAAGACCAGGTATTATAAACAGCCAGCTGTACCAAGCACTCAACGAAGTTAATGTTCTAATGACTGTGTCCAAGGCATCCAGCCCTATATGTAGGAGACTCGAAGCTACTTTAGCGATTGCAGAAAGACCAGTATTGGCCCCATTAAACTGAGCTGTCAGAGTGCAAGGCTTCCTGTTTTGTATGTTCGGAGCCTAGCAGAGATGCAATCTGTTTGACCATAGTGGAGAGTGCTTGTAGATATTCATCTTCAGTACTTTGCACCTCCAACCGCATTTTTAACAGCTTTGGTATGTTTAAACTTAATTTTGGGGTACGCGAGTTTTCGTAAATTGAAGTCAGGCCAGGTTACTTATTTTAACTGAAATGATCTAGGTGGATCCAAAATGAACCAACAGCATATAACTTGTGTGTCTACGGTGATCAGAGTTGGTACTCTTATTGGGACATGACAGCAAGATTGGTTGAAATGCACCAAACATGAACCATTTTGCAATCTATGTGCTTTACAGTAGAATGAGGCAATTGGTGCAATATGCAGTGTGCATTTCGAGTTACTGTCACAGGAATTCACTGGCTCGGCATGTTCACACATTATTCTAGTAGAACCCTTGCAATCACGTAATGAGTACAGCGTTAGGTCAGGCCTAGCTGGTGACACACATGCATGTGAATATGGTACCACATAATGTTCTCTGATCCACGTATCATTCACCCAATGTACATTACCCCAAGAGTGTCATTCTTGACATATGACAGAGGGTGACGTAAGAATGGGAATGTCTAGTACCCCGTGCACTATCCGATTTGTGGAGCCTGACGCCCAAGCGGATGCTGCCGCTACACTCTTTGCTAACACACTAAGCAATAAGAAAGTGGAGCTGGACATTGCCTGGCGTGTTGCTACATTAAGTGCCTGTATTTGTTCTGGCCATATAAACAAATAATCAGGATGAGGAGATCCAATACAGAGACACAAAAGTGCTGTGTGTGTGTGTTTATTATGTAATCACACAGGAAGTAGTTAGTGGCTCAACAATTTACTTTACATTTCTTCCGATAAGTACGAAAGATGGTTGAAACAAACGAATGGACAAAGTTAGTTATACAGTAGTAACACAAATAGGTGTCGGCCTCTGGAGTGTAGAGGTCAAAACTACATTGGGATACATGTTTCCTTACAGATCGAGGGGGTACAAGAACCCGCTGGTACAGGAAAAACACGAGCCTGAGTCTGGGGATGGTCTGAGGCGTGGTAAACAAAAAGTGCACACAACAATCTTTGAATATGACAAATACAAGGTAGTGATACAGTTGTGTCACGTAGTTCGACACAGGGTGTGACACAGGGTGTGTTTCGGCCAAAGAAAGTGGCTTAGTTAGAGCCCGTCTTTATGCTGGCCTTCGTCAGGAAAAGGCACTGGTGGCGGTGCTGTCCGTGATGTCTACTGCTGAGGTAGCAGAGGAATGCTGTCGGGAAATCCAAAATGAATGCAGGATAACCGGTGCAATACTGGCACTGGGTGGGTCAGCTGTAGTTTCCTAGAGGCCGACGTGGTTCAGAGTCTCACGGTACCAGAGTGGGCAGATATTGGACCCAGGTCGCGGTCGTGATGATAAGCTGCCGTGATGCGCGGGGACTGCTGAGAGCTGTGTTAGTCGGTGGTTTGTTCTGGTCATGAAATCACATTCCAATCTGGGACTCCTCTGCTGAGTGTCTCCAAAAAATCAGTTACTGCAGAAAGACTCACTGAGACCTTTTGGTCGTTTCTAATGATAGATAAGCCTTTTCCTGTTATGGATGCTTGTCCCACCTCACAAGGTACACCAGGTACACCAGGGTCTGAGGTGGTGCAGGTAGCTGCTCTCCTGACACGCCCACTTTGGGAGCGCCTCAGACTAGCAGCTGACTGCATGATAGCTGTCCAATTCTCTTCTTTTATGAGGTTATCTAGAGATTGGATCGCCTCACTCAGGTGATATTGTGAAAGCATTCCTTGGCACAGCTTACCTACTGATATAGCTTGTGTCAGGGAGGTGTTATGGGACTTCCAAACCCTATCTGGGCCCACATCCGAGTCCAGCTTTTCTTTTATTGCATTCATTTGCTTGAACCGCCCATAACACAGGTCTCCCTAATGCAGAGGTAATATGCTTGTTGCCATTGCGTTCTTTTGCTTCTCTATAGGACGTACTCTAGAACTCACCTTCTTTCTCCCACTCAGGGTAGAAACTCAGGTTCCTATTGCTGCAAGTGGTCTGGAACTGCGTATAATTTAAGAAATACATTAAATGTGGGAACCTACAAGCCATATCTAATGTGTGAACCCCTTTAATTTGCCATATCTGTTGACCCCAAGTAGACCATAGCGGGACGGTTCCCTGCCATGTTTGTTCAGTCATGTTTGCAAATTATTCTCTCTCAAAGATGACTGAATCTGCAACATACATATGGTTGTGCATAATGTGGCTCAGGAGGGAATTTATACTGATTTTCAAACATGTAATCCCCTGCTTGATATGGTCTCAGTGAAATATATAGGTACTGTGCTTTGAATTCAGGACTATCAGTTTGGAAAGGTACTGCACAATGTTCCCAGAATGTGTATTTAGGCCACAGAATTGGCTCACGTTTGACAAGTAAAAAGGCATTGTAATATCGCACGTAACACACATGGGGCCCCATTTCATGGAGGTCCTCCACATCATCAAACACATCAAATAATGCATTTTGTGCAAATGTCTGAAGCCTAGTTCTGAACAGTTCTCTGTATGTTCTAGACACTGGATTACTGGGTGCAAACAGTCTGGATTCATCAATCACAGAAAAGGTGTGGACTTGTAGCTTTGCTGCTGGGCCATTGTAGGTCTCGAATGATGGCATCCACAAGTGACCCATACTTAGAGGAAACATCTGTATTGAGAAAGGAGTTCCTGGCTCTTGGAGGTCTCTTTTGTCTAACATGTGTGAAGAACTTAAAGGCTTTAGAACAACTTCTTTGCTTACAGGTGGAGTGGAAACCTTGCCCAGAAGTCAGTGAGATCAAGAATAAAATGAGGCTGAACCACAGAAGAATACAATCACTGCCAGTCATTTATAACAGTTTTAGGAAGTCCGTCCAAAAGAATTCTTTCATCACTTTAGCAACTTGGAAGGCTTTCTGTTTCCAAATTGGCAGACTTGCAGTATTTTCCTGGATTGTGGAGGTGTAATCAAGATTGGCATATTCTTCCTCATCTTGTACCCTCATCATCATTTGCCGGATCGCCATTTCTTCATCTTCCGTGGGCTCCTCACTTGGAAGAGAGAGATTCTGTGGAAACATTGCAGTAACCATCTGGCACCGGTTTCAGGTGGTCCACAGAAACTTGCCTAGTACTGCTCTTAGGTGGTAGTGCGGGTAGGATGGCAGTTCTGGAACCTTTCACTCTGATTACTTTCAGTGCTGGTCTGTAAGACGGGCCAAACTAAGTCTTGTCATGGATCTTTTCCAGGACCCAATCTCCTGCTTTGAGAGTGTTCTCAGGACTGGCCTCAGCAGCTTCCACCTGGAGGGAGTCCCTCAGCAGTGTGGTCGCCAGCAGTTGCTCTTTCCTGGGTATGGGGCTGGGAAGAGCATGCAGGTCAGGCATATACATCTTTCTCCCAAACAAGAGTTCAAATGAGGTCTTACCATTGCAGAGATTGGCGTGGTAAATTATTCACACTCCCGATTACTAATGCCACATGGTCTGACCAGTGATATCTAAGACTACTAGAGTGTGCTTCCCTGAATCTGCTTGGCGTAGTGTAGTGTAATTAGTAACCCATGCAATTCAGCAGTCTGGGCAGACATGTCTCCCAGATGCTTGGTTGCAATATCAGCATGTATAAATTATTCTTTGTGTGTGAAGGATCTTATGACTGCTGTGCATGCGGCAGCGTACTTAGACCATGTCCCCACTGCTGCAATAGCCGACCCATCTGAGTAAATTACCTGGAAGAAAAAAAATCAAACAATGGTATGTCAGACCGTGAGGTGTCTGGCTCTGTATCCATTGGCCAACTCAATCCACTCAGTCTTTGCAATTCTGCCTTATAATGGTACTTACATCTGGAGCATGTTGAGATGCTGACCATTGAATCCATCTAGTGTGTAATACTTTTGCATTTGGCACGCTAGCTTTTGTGTCAGCTTCAGTTGAGCTAAAGGTGTGTTTATGTGTATGGTTCTATTTGCTGCCAGAGGTCTCTCTTTCTGAATAATCATCTGAACTGATGCCAGAATTTTCTCCTCAGGTGTACATTTTAACTCAGGTCTGGAATATACATGTGACTTATATGCAATTGGTTTAGTTCCCCTATATTGCACACTGTTTATGTGAAAGTATGGTCTCCCACCACAAGGTTTATCTCTAAGTCTTTATCCGTATTCCTGTCCTGCAAAGGAGCAGTGGGAGTCATTAATGAATATACCTGGTGCAGAATACTGCCTTGAAATTTGGTTTTTATCAATGGTTTCACTAGCTCAGCAAAATTAGAACCATACAATCTACCAAAATTGAACAGCCCTAGAATGGACTGTAACTGCCTAGGTATAGTAGGCGGTCTTATATTGGCACACTTCAAGAAAATCTGCTGACACCACCCTCCCCTCATCTGAAAGAGTGAATCCCAGAAAGGTAACCTCACGATGAGCTATTCTTGATTTTTTTTAAATTAATCAGGTATCCTTTTGCAGCCAACGTGTGAATAACTGTCTACTTCTTGCAAGTGTTCACTGAGATTCTCATGAGTGATGTAAATATCTACATACTGCCAACAATTAGGAATGTCTGCAAGTAAGCTCTGTATTCTGATTGAGAATGTGCTAAGTGAATTTTTATACCCTTGTATTATTCTGGTGAACTGGAAAGGAGTTCCCTTAAAACATGAATGCAGTGTATTTCTGGCTTTCTACACTTAAAGATTGTGTGAAATACCCATTGCCTAGATCATGGTTTGTTTTATATTTGCATCTGTGTAAGTTGGCTAGCAACCCAGAACTATGTTGGTTCTGGACGGCCTCCGTCTTACAATGTGTATTCAAAATTCTAAAATCTACAATAAAATGTTAGGTACCATCAGGTTTTAAAACTGGGACCACCGGACTGTTATGTGGGCTAGCTTGCTTTACGATTACTCCCTGGTTCCATTAGCTGGTCTACTATGGTTTGCATGTGGGCAACCATCTGTGGTTTACCTGGATGCTGCCTTTGTGGCGGGGTTGGTTTCAGTACTGGAATCACATGTGCTGAACATTCTTTATAATGCCCTACAGGATTTTTAAACATCTGCACTACTACCAGCGCTGACCATTTTCTTGCATGTTTCTGCATTAGTTCCCCACTCACCTCTTTTGAAAAGGCAGGCATTACCACTTCTTCACCCCTTGGTGCTTGGCTTACATACAAAGGTGGCCAGTCTAGAAATGCTCACAGCCCCTTATATTGAATGTGTAGCTGTGGCCAAAATAGTACTTCAATCTTTTTGGTATGTTCGCCTTCTAGCAGAATTGTTACAAAATACACTTCATTATAAGCCAATGTCTGCCCAGTGGGAGTAGTGATCTGGGCATTCCTGTGTGCTCCAATAGTGCCTTGTGGCGGCATGCAAATATGGAAATGTCAGACCGAGAGTCTAATAGGACCTCAATCCAATCTGTGTGTCGCTTAGTCTTGGGGACGATGCGATGAGTGCGCGGACTCTGCATTCTGTGAAACCTGTAGTGCTGCCGTGTTTGCCGGTTTGGTTGTTGTCTCAGCCATATACAAATTTCTCAATGCCCCGATAGAAGAAATCAAGTAGCAATATATGAAGAGGTGGGAAACAACGTTGGGGAGAACAGCAAACGAGAACACATGGGAGTACGTTTGGCTCATTATCGAAGACGAGAGCAATACAGATAAGTTAAGCATGGACAAAAATCCAGGTCTTTAATTTTGATTGTCAGGACCACTCCTAGGTATTTGACCCCTTCTTGTATTTGACCCCTATTTTGCCACTTTTAATTGGCACTCCTCTGCTTGTCTGTGGATCTCTTCTCAGTTTCCTGCTAGGATTAGGATTTCGGACTTCCGCTTGTTGATTTTCAGTCCTGAGATGGTGCCATAGTTCTCCATTTCTCCTATGAGGGATGGTAGGGTCATTGTCAGGTCCGACAAAACCATCAGCATGTAGTCTGCGTATGCCATCGATTTGTGTGTAATCCCTCCCATGTCTATGCCCTTGATGTCTGGGGCCTCTCTGATCCGCGCCAGGAGTGGCTCTAGGAAAACTGAATATATAAGTGGGGAAAGAGGACACCCCCGTTTGGTGCTTCTCACTATTCTGATCTTGTCTGAAAGTTCACCATTTACCGCTATTCGGGCTGATGGTGTATTTGTATTTGTATTGTGCACCTTGCCCTGGGGCAGCTGGGCGCATAATATGAAGGAAGTGATTACATGCAATCAAAACGGTTTTCCCGAAGGAAGGAGCAAAGCATACAATAACAATACTGTTACAAGATATAAGGCAAGTACAAGAGAACAGTGGTTACTATATAGATACAATACAATATGTAAAAAAGGCTAAGAAAACAACGTTAACAGGTTACCGTAAGGCTCTTTGCTTCTAGCTCTGCTTCCCATTTACTGCTTAGCTGGTCTCTTTGGGCTATGGATGCCATTATGTGACCGCGTATTACAGCTTTGAAGGCCTCCCACAGGGTAGCTTTAGTTATTCCTGGGGTATCATTGTCCTTGAAGTCGTCTACTATGCGCTCTCTGATAGCCGCTCTCATGATTGGGTCCTGAATCATTTCCCTCGGCATAGTCCATCGACCGAGGCTAGATTGTTTTTGTAGTGTGGGGAGCGATATCCATAGAGGGGCGTGATCTGAGAGTGAGAGTTTACCCATTTCGACCTCTCGCAACTTCCTCAGCAGTCCTGTGGAAGTCCAGATATAGTGGATCCTGGAGCTTGTGCCATGGCCTTCCGCAGGGCCTTTGACCACGTTCCCTGCCACGAGGATCTGGGGGTTGATCTGTCCTTGTTGGGCTCAAAATGCTAAATTGAAATCTACGGCAAGTATTATTTCCGCCTTTGCAAAAGGTTTCCAGCTTATCTATGCTGTCCCTTATGAAGCCGTCCTGCCCTGTATTGGGGGCGTAGATAGTCGCCAGTGTCAGGGGGGGGGGGGGGGGGGGGGGGGGGGGGGAGGCCTCTGATTTGCACATTCACGAACAGCTATCTGCCTTTATCTGAGAGGGCTTCCTGAATTCATACATTAAGGGAGTTTGCAAAAGCGATTAGTACACCTCTTTATCGTTTAGAGGATTTGATTAAACCCTTTTTATGCGTATCTATCCCTCATCTTGTTTCTTTATGTGCGTTTCCTGGAGCATTATTATGTCGAACTTCTCCTTGTGTAGAAAATGTTCTGCCTTCTTCCTTTTTACAGGGGGGTTTAACCCTCTGATATTATATGTTAAGACTTTCAGTCCCATCTCCTGAAGGTAGTGACGTGCCCTTCATGCCTCGTGTGGATTCGTTTGCTTGGTTCCTTTGCTTTCCAGTGGGTGATTTCCTCCCCCCACCGCCCCCCCTTCCTGGTCCCTTTCCCCACGTCCCAAATATATACACCTCAACTCCCCCCCCCCCTCAATAACATCTCTGGAGGAGGGCTCTGGGCCCTATGATCGCTTGGGCGGGTTGCCCTTCGGCCCATGCCCTCTCTAACTCAGGTATGACTAGGTCGTGGGGAGTCCTAAACCCCACTTAGAGGTCTCTGAGGATCCCTGGACAGCTCCCAGCTCTCGCTGCCTCTGGGTGTCTGCCCACGGTCGCTTCTACGTCTCTGTAAGTGTTTCTGTTGGTATCCCTGGTGGTCTCCCAACTGTTTCTCTCCGGACAGCGAGAGTGGTTGCTAATTGGTCTCCGGGTTCTTAGTGGGGCGATTGGGTTTTTGAGTTTATAGTTTTCCACCCTCTCAAAGCTCTCTGCCCTAGCGTGGGTTCTCCACTGCTGGCTTGTTCCCCATCCTTTTCTTGTATGTTCATAATCCGTACTCCTTCCCGACATGTGGCGACTCTTGCTTCCCCTCCCATGTAAATAGAAGGCCAAATGGGAACGTCCACCTTATTTCGAATTTGTCTCAAGATCAATTCTTTTGTTATTGGTGCCATCTCCCGGCGCTTCTGGAGTGTCCATTGTGCCAGGTCCTGGTAGAGGTGCATTTCTACCCAGTTCATCCTTATTTGAGCCATCATCCTTGCTTTTCGAAAAATCAGCTCCTTTTGCGTGTACGACGCCATTGCGACTAGGCCATCTCTCGGGCGGGACCCTGGTACTCCCGATCTCCGCAAGCCTACTCTGTGTATTCCATCTATCGGAACCTCGACTTCCTCTTCATCTGCTAATATGTCTCTGAAGACCTGTTGAACTGCTGTCCTGAGGTTCTTTTCTTCGACTAGCTCGACCATATTTTTAATTCTTATGTTGGATCTGCAGGACCGATTTTCTAGAGCCTCACATTGGATCTATAGGTTGTAGGACAGCCTGGCCAATCGTTCCTGTACTTCCGCATGATGCTGCGCTTCCTCATCCATATTCTGCACTATTTTCTCCAGGATGTCGGTTCTCTCTTCCAGATTCCCCAAGTCCACTTTCAGCTCCTGCGCTGCCGGTTTCATCTCGCCCTTTTTTGTATTGATTAAGGATCTGGGGAATTGTGTTCTCCTATAGTGTCCCGGGGGGGCCCTTCTGGGTAGTATGGAGGGGGTTTTCTTGAGGCGAGTGAGGGTTCCCCGTGGGCCCTTTCCGTGCTGCCTCCTCACCTTGGATGGTCCCGCGAAGAGTCTGCAGGCCTGGCGCTCCTGGGGGCACACCAACCGTCTCCCCGCTCGTTCTTGTGTGCGCCTGCCTTTATGCCGCTTCGTGAGGTCTTTAGGTGGTCCGCCGTGTGTCTGGGTCTCCTGGAGGGGCAGACCGTGTCTTGCTGTGGCCCATTCTCCCCGTGAAGCCAAGGTCTTTGGGAGGCCCTTCGCGGGTCTGGGTCTTCCCGCGAGTTCCACGTCTCTGCTATCTTCCGCCTCTAGTCCGTCCACCCGTGCTGCTCTGTGTGGTCTACAAGGGGTCTGAGTACCCCTTGTGCTGCTCTCACTCCCAGGTGCTCAGGAGCTCTGTGGTGTGCGCTAGGTTCGGTGTGGTGTGCTTCACTCGCCCCCACCCGGGGAGCCGTTCGGTCTCTTTGCTCCGTCGCCTGGGTTGCCTCCGAGTCTGGCCCTTGTATCTTCCCAGGCCTCCTCCAGTATCTTGAGCGGGCGTTCCTTCTCACCTCTGTCCGCCATTTCCCCCTGCGTGTAGGCACTCCCGTAGACGGAGGGATCCTGCAACCCGAGACGAGTGGCTGCCAGTTGTGTCGGCTTGGGAGATGGGACCTCCACTTCACCGGGTCGCTCACCCACTCCTGGGTACGTTCGCCTCAGCGGGTCCTCATCTCCGTGGGGTGGTCTCTCTGCTCTCTGGCCATGTATCCGCGGCCTGGGTGGGCCTTTGTGGTTCCGCAGGAGCTGTGTTAGCTGGAGGCTCGTGCGGAATTCAATGCTCTCCCGCCGGTCCACGGTCCCCCGCTCGTCTCCTGTTCACAACTACCAGGGATCCGACCTCTCCTGGGTCCCTGGCAACACCGTTTGTCATGCTTTATTATTGTGGCCTCGAGCTGGGAGATGGAGCACCGCTCACGCACGTCGGCCCGGCCTGGCCGCCATCTTGGAATCTTCTATGGACTTCTAACCTTGCAGGCTCTCCTTTTAATAAGGGTAGGATTATGCACTCAACCATTTGATAATTGTTAGATGCTATAGATAGGCCTAGATTCACGGCTGCCGCCGTGCCTTATGTTCCCATGATGTCAGCTAGTATCAGTGCTAATGATATGATGGACGGCGTGTCCATCAGCTGTAGATAAAGCCAGCTATATATTGAGATCCAGCTGTCACAGCTCGCTAGAGGCGGTGTGCAGCCAGATGGAAGAAACATAGTTAGGGCCCTCTGTCTCTGCTGGGGAGTTACTTGTGGATAAGCAGCTTGCAATTGTCCCAGTTTTTCTGAATATCACTTGGAATGTCTTAATTCTTGGATGGACAGGATCCCAATATTATTCTCAATGTCTGTAGTTGTACCCCACCTACATCCATCTGTCCTTGAGGGTGCTGCACAGGTGCTACACCTAGCTGAGCTGCATATTGCAGCACAATGTTTCGCACTGTGTCAAAGTGGGTGGCTAACAATTGGTAGTCAGCCTGCAAAAACGGGCTGCCACGGTTTGGATGAAACCGAGCTAAGAATTCTAGTGACAGATTGGGTGTAGCTAACGGGCCATGCCTTGCACCTCTTTGTGGGTAAACTAGATTACCTCCAAACCAGTTGACATGATTTGTATGTGTAAGAGCCAATTCAGGATACTGGTATGGGCAATACCGAATGGGTCCAAGTCTCCTCTCACTAGGAGAGTTGCATATAAATTACTTGCTTAAAGACCCCAGCTAACAGGACAAATAAAGAGTAATTCTACTGGTAATCCACCAAGTTGTGCCACTGCTACTGTGAATTTCATGTTCACTGCATGACACTGTGCAGCTCTCAGCCAATCATATACAGCTATTCGCCAATGAATGGGTATATGGATTTCATTGTGCGCCATCTTCTGTACGCACTCCAACCTCTTATTTTAAAAAAGCTTTAGAAAACAATTCTGCCCTGTCCTCCTCTTGTGACAGAAACATTGAGATTATTTAAATATTAGTAATGCTCTGGTCATCTTTAAGACGTTGCATCTAAAGGGGGTGCCATCTGAATTAATTGCCCCTTAGGGCGCGATTCCCTGACCGCCCCCCTCAACCCTAGGTAGGGCTGTGTGGAGTGGGCACAGAAGCAAAAGGCTTGAGTCATGAGAGTTCGGCCTAGCGCTTTGACAGCTCCCAGAGTTTCCGCACCCCTTGTCATAATTGACAAAAATACAGCCAGAAAAAGTTGTGTAGTTCGTTTTTGACTCAGAGACCTTATTATGAAGCATTACTCAAAAATATGAAGCCGATACTTGAAGGTAGCAAGTCAATGTATTTAATATCACTTCTGTTCTCTGCCAGCTTTGATCATCATTATGCCCGCTATAATAACAGCAATAATGATGAAACATACTATCATATACGTGGAGAGCGTTATTGCATAAGCTAAAAACATAATTGGCGTCTAACAAAGATTAAGTACAATTCATCATTTGAAAAAGCCAGCTTGAGCAATCACGGAGTTCATGTTATGTTTGTCTAAGCTATGCTATGGTATGGTATGATCAGGAGTCGAGTGAAATAATAAAACACGCCTTCAGTCTCATATATGCAAACAGTTCAACCAGCATACTTAAACTCATGATTTCCAGACCTTGCTGTTCTGCATGCAAAGTGACCATGGGGACCTGCTGCTCTGACCAGCGATGGAAGGCTCTTCCCAGCCCCAGGATCTGGTTTTCTCTCTTCTGCCTGCCGCCATTTTTTCTTCTTCACCTTAGTCTGTTGTGCTTTTTATATTAACATGCGTGTCTACATATACTATGTGCGTCATTTCCTTGGCCTGGACAGAACGCCTACAATCTGAACCTGCTCTTGAGTTTAGCTTTGCAGTGCACACATGATTTACCTATGTGAAAACTCAAGTGACGGGTACTGTCTTTGCTTCTTGATTATTTCCATTAGAATGCATGTGCTTCCACTTGATGACCAAGCAAAGCGGGCGTTCTCTTCTGGCCCATTTCAAATGCCATTATATTGGATGCATTTTCTCAAGAGGTTTAAGCGCGACAATTGCTCTTGGATACTTTAACCGCACACGTGCATTCTGGTACCATGCTTCCTGTCCCTGGCTGCTTATCAGCACAAAAGCATCTCTTGACTCTGCTACAAGCTCATCTAAAACAGGAAGCTGCCACTTGTGCTTGGCTTTCTTCTGTTGGAAAGGGGAACTGTTCGCCTTTAGCTGACCTGAACCGCACGTGTGTGTATGTGTCTGTTGCCACTAACTTAGCGTTTGAAGACAAGAGGCTACTATTCTGTGGTTAGGAAGAGGAATCTAACATGTCTTCAGCGCCTTTGCTAAAGCCACGGAACAAGCTATGTGCTTGCTCTTTGCTGAACCCACGCGCGTTCAGCATCAATGGCAATATATTGTCTACAGCAAATGTAGAACTTTGTCTTCTGACACTAGCCCTTGCCTTATGTGCAACCGGGTACTTTGTATTCAATGCACATTGAAGTCGTCAGATTTGTGGCACAACTGTTTTAGCTCATTCTTAACATTTGTAAATCATGACAATATCACTCTGAATTATACACTTGACACAGGAGTTATCACATGAATATATTTATTATTACACCCTACCTTCGAAGGGCCCCTTTGAATGTGAGATCCCATTATTCTCATCACACAAGCCAAAGCAGATATAACCTAACATGACACCAATGAACAAGATTGCCACGAGGGCAAAGAGGATGTTTGAATAGATAAATAATAGCACAAGTGGTAGTTTGCTTTTAACAGCATGTAGAACCTTTGTGTTTCAAAGAGCTCTGCTATACTACATATACTACACACCATTACTCTCAATGCACTCAGCAGGTCCCCACCCTTCGCTCACGTGGGTTTATGAATTCTGCTTAGCTGGGGCCCGGCTGTCACCTTCCTGCTGCTGCTCAGTACTCATTTGCTCTGCATTCCTCCCCAGCCCTGCTGCCCTTGATGGATCGGTGAGTCTGCCGACCGATGGGCAAGTCTGCTCCCCCCCACTCGTTCTGCTTGGGCCTTATATGCAAGAAGGTGCAAGGTTTCCCTGCCTGTGTGCGCATTTTATCCGCTATCTGGAAGAGTAAGCCCTAATGCTCAGAGTGTCACTGTGCTCGTTGAAATACGGTCTCCTATATACAACTCTAAAAGTGAGTTTTGTACTTGTTCAGAGACTGCTCCCATTGCACTCCATGGGAGTCAGCTCAGCGAAGAGATGGGTAGGTCACTTGCTTCTTCATAGCCTTGCAGAGCGCAGACGTTCTATTCACGTCTGCCTACTTCCTATCATTGACTCCTTATCAGATGTAACACTCAATGGTGTGAAGTCAAAGCTTGCGCCTACTGTTGTGCAGTTAACACAGGAAGTTACTGTTCGTGGTTTTGCTCATCTGCTAGAACAGGAAAGGCCCACTTCCGGGACTTTGGTTAAGCCAAAACATATTTGTCCAGCAAGTGCATGCACCAGCTTTCTGTCTAAACATGTGCTGTGTGTTTGACAACCATTATATGCCAACATTTAGCAGCTCTCATTTAACATTCACCATTGTTTCACTGGCTACAGGCCGCATGGGCTACGAAGAACTATCTTATCGTAGCTCTGTCATGACAGTACAGTGAATGGGGGTATGAGTGAATAGTAGGTTTAAATGAGCGAGTGTTGTGTAATTGTGTGTGTGCACTTATATGTAATGCTGAGCAGAGGAGCAGCAGATTGTTGGTGGATAAAGAGAGATGTGGGAGAGGCACAGGTAAGAAAGCAGCCTTTTATTTTTGCCAAACAAAAGACATTATTACATGACTGACATTTTGGTGCAGCCAGTCTAGCCATTGTTTTTTGTGGCTTCACATTTTTTACTGGGGATCTCTTGTAAAGTATGTTTAAGTGTTATTACGTGTCTACAATGGCCAGCATTGTGCAGCCACTTTAGACATGTTTCTTATTGGGATATTGCATTTTTAAAATGGCAAAGTATGATGAATCAGAGGTGATCATCCCAAAAACCCTGGCCTGCACACGTTCTCATTTGGCTATGGGAAAGGCAGCGTGTCCTGATCCTGACCGTGGGGGTGGTATTCTGTGGGAGGATCACATGGGAGGAGGCTAAGGTCAGGAGGAATGGGAAAACCCTCTGAACAATTTTCCTAATGATCCTACAATTTTAATGGTTTACTTTGAATTTGAAGACTATTGTAAAAACCAACTAAGAACATTGTGGAATTCCTCGTCTCTGTACTAAGAGCACTTGAAGAGGGACAAAGAGTTACTAAACCGTAGTGAGCGGTCTAGTTGTTCTAATGACCCACACCAGAGCAGAAGCTTTAAACATTTGAAAGCCTGTCAGGTGCAGGTCAGTAGAAAGTAATGGAAGCAGCAGGAGAAAGTCCGAAGTAGGAGCCTACGCTGTGCAGAGAACGTGGCGGAGGTCCAGGTTCCTGTAAAATGCATAGGACATGTAGCGGGAAGCAGTGTGAATCCCAGCTGTCCAGAGGGAGAGAGAAGCTCTCAAAGTAGTACATTCACATATGGGAATATTGGCATATTTGGTGCAGCCAGAATGGAAATGTATGGGCACAGCCAGCATGACATTTGTTTTATACTGGCATAATGAACAGAAATGGATGGTTTGTATCTCATGTGGAAGTTGTATTTGTGGCACACTGTACTACCGCCTAGTCCCCTGCCCGATCCGTTACCTATGCTTTAGATGTAAAAATTTAGATGTAAAAATTTTGAAAGCCACTCAATGTGTACATTATCTTTAAATCCAGACCTACAGATAGAGGGTGTATCGGCCACTTCGACTCCCTAAAAATAGGCAAATACTTCAAAAAAACAACGATAGGGAGTACAAATATTCCCATCCAAAAATAAGAAACAGACATGTAGGGTTGTGGGCTCCTGCTTTCACTCGCACAGCTCCATGGATATGTTTGGACTAGTAGTGCACATAGTACCGCAGAAAGAAAATACTATCATTACTGCCTGATTGGAAGAAGTAAAAACGTGTATCTTTTAAATGTGTATGAATAACTAGGTACAAAGAAATTATTGCAAAAACATTTTCGTTTTCCAATCTTTTACTCACTTATAAAATACTCCCATTGGGAATTGGACTTACATTTGTACTCCCTTAAAAATAATTTTACTTCCAACTTTAAAAAGTAAAATACTCCCACCTCAAAATCTTATCTGGAACACTGTTTAAATCCACCAGTGCAGTGCATGCAATGTCGTGTGGAAAAGAAACAAAAGGGGCGAGCGACATTACGCTCACGAGTTACACACCGATACTCTGTGTCTCTGCAGTTATTCCTAAGAGGTCTGCATCAGGTGCAGTCTCTAGCAATTGGCGACTAGGGAGATAATGGAGAACCCCAGCGTGCTTGCCAACCTCAAAAGGCGGACACAGTATTGGTCACCCGCAGAATCGGTCGGCATCATAGGACGTCCGGATGGACACAAGGCTCAACTCCTCAACTGCAGTGATGGTGAGAGGCATCCATAGTATCAGGCTCCACTGTGCCTGGGAGACACATCCTCGTCAACCATCCACCGGGAGAAGGCAGCCCAACCCGCTCCCCCACCATCCAGCAGGTGACCGGTTGCAGCATACTGAACTTACGGCAGTGCACCACTTGGTGGCCCCACGCCACCTGGAGGCCCCACTGACATTTGCACCCTCAAGCCTATTCACTGCCCCTGCTCTGGAGGGATAAGGAAGGCATTGGAGAAAAGGAGTTGACAACTCATTGCCACAGTGGCGGTATGCTGTGCATCTGCCCCACACTCTAGCAAACATCTAAAGAGATTCAGCTCTAATGTGGGGGAAGAAGATATCGTGTCCACATCAACCACCCCTGGACTGAGTGCAAGACAGCCACGCAGTCACCCACAAAAGGGGAGTGCTCCACCATCATTGGTCCCAGTTCCACAGCAACCCTGTACCAGAGTTCACCATTCATCGTACCCACTGCCTCACTGGGACCCAAGTGGATGATGTGGCTTGAGCGCCTAGAAATGTTTTTTGATGCAGCAGAAGTGGTAGTCAACACTCACAAGAAAACGCTACTTGTGTCCTACGAAGGAAACAATGTGCACAAGCTTTTTAAGACACTACCCCAGGGAAATGGCTCCTATCAGTATGCGGGCAGGGAACTGATTAACTACTTCTCCCCATGGTAAATATAGATTATTAGCAGTTCCAACTGAGGCAAACAGCCCAAGGACCCACCAAATCTATCAACGGTTTCATCAATTGGCAGCAACCTGCACATTTCCCCCCAATGAGGAAGGCAAACAACACGGCCAAATAATCTAAAAGGTGCAGTTCTAGCCAGTTGCACATACAAATCCTATAGAACTAGGGCATATCGCTTCTGAGAATACTGGAATTGGGGGAGCACAAGAACTGGCCATGACAAGATCAGCCCATATCGAAGATGCAATCAAGGGCCTGAAGGTAGGAGAGGTACAAGTGGTTAGCTCGCAAGCCCAAAGGCCTCCCCGCCCAGGTTCAAGAGGGCAAAGCCTCGCCCAATGCTGGGCCCCGGAAAGAAGGACAAATCCAGGTGTACATTTGAGTTCTGCGGGGGTGCATTACCACATTGCGCAAATATGACATTCCGCAAATGTATGCAGGGCCCCATGCCACAACCACTGCAGAGGGGCAGGACAGCCAGACTGGCGTCCCTCTCTGAAGATCTCCCTGAACCAGAATCAGAATCAGCGGAAAGGGTCAGGTTACTACCAGGATGCTGAGATTGCGGCCATGGGCCGGCACCAATAAAGGCAGCAACTCTGCTGCGGGTTGTCAATACTATTCACGCGAGTTCCATTGCTAATAGATACCAGCGACACATAAAAAGTGATGCCCATGACAGTGCCCTCGGTGCCAACACTGGCACCCCTAGAATTCGGATATTCATGCACAGGGGTAAGACACCCATACCCCTGGAAGGTGCGTTCCAAGCATTAGTCACGCACTGCGAGCTGTCGACCAAGGCAACATTCTACATCACAGGGGAAGCCAAGGACACCCTCCTCAGCTGCACGACGGCAGAAACTCACAGTTGGTACGCTTTGCATTTCAGGTATACCTGACCTATGTTGCACTACTGTGTGCGGAATAAGACTATTCCAAGGTGTAGGATGCCTGAAAGATCAGGAAGCGAGGTTACACATGGATGATACAACCCGCCACGCTATGACACCGACGGATACCCTTCGACCTGCGGAAAAAAGAAAACAAGATACTTGCATGGAAAAGGACCGCATCATCAAAAAACGCATTCAGGGAGCAACCCCGTGGACATCAACGATTGTAGTCGTACCCAAACCCAAGCAACCAGGCAAAGTCAGACTTTGTGTGGATATGCGCCTGCCCAACAAAGCTATTAAAAAGGGAGCGACACTCCATGCCTACACTGGATGACATACTGGCAGACCTACAGGGAGCAGCAGTGTTCTCCACCATTGATGTTGAGTGCCGGATACCATCAGGTACCCCTGCACAATATTCTCTTTCCACAGTGGCCTCTTCCAGCAGAAGAGGCTGATCAGCTTTGGTGTGCCCTCTGTGGCAGAGGTGTTTCAACACAGTGAGAGGGGTGCTAGAAGGCCTGCGAGGGGTCATCAATGTCAGCGATGACATGCTGATCTATTCCAAAACCGAATCAGGAGCACCTCCTCATCATGACCGCATTGTTCAACGGCTGAGAAAGAAAGGGCTTACGCTGCATCGAAAGAAGTGCGACTTCTTACAGGCGAGGATACAATTCTTTGTATTCGTATTCTAGGGGGGCAGGCATCTCACCTGATCCACAGAGGGTTGCACTGATACAAAGCTTCAAAACGCTGACAAACCTTTCATAGATGCAGAGCTAACTAGGAATGGAAAACTTTTCCAGCTGTTTCGTCCCAGACCTGGCAACCATCAGGGAGTGCCTAAGGGCACTCATGAAAAAAGACGTTGAATGGATGTGGACGGTGGCGGTCCAACGAACGTTGGACGAAAGCAGCACTGGGAGTCGAGGCAACACTGGCCTTCTTCAACCCAAGTAAGATGGCATAAATATGGGTTGACGCCAGCCCAGTAGGACTCAGGGCAGTCCTGGCGCAGGCAGATGAAGGCGGTGTGTACACCCGAGTGGCATACAGAAGGTAGAGCCCATCACCAACAGCGAGAAGATACTTGAAGATTGAGAGGGAGGTGGTGGTGGCCTTGTGGGGGTGTAAACACTTCCACTTATACATCTTTGGACGACCCATAACAGTGGTGATCGACGACAAGCCTCTGGCTCCCCATCCTGACCAGATCAGCTCTTCGCCCACTACTGCGACTGGAGAGATGGATGCTCCAACTCAAAGACCATACGGTCACCCCCCCCCCAAAATCCAGCCTAGGGTCAGGAACCTGGCAGATTAAGCGAGACACCCAACAACCTCAGGAAACTGTGACGGACGCTGAGACCCAGGAAGCAGACACCAAACAACCTCAGGACACTGTGACGGACGCTGAGACCCAGGAAGCAGGAGGCGCTGGTGCACACGATTTCCCACGTGGATGTACCAAAATCCATGTCTGAGGCACATATTGAGGAGCAAATGCAGCATCACCGTGGAATGAGGAAGGTGGTTGACCAACTCAAAGAGGGGCCCAATGGAAGCCAGCCCCAGGGGACCAGGCTCGGCTCACAGAAGACACCAAGTCGGTCATGGCAGGCCTGTGGAGAGTGCGAACTGAACGGTCGGCACTGATACAGAGGGTACTAGACATTGCACACACAGGTCACCAGGGTGCCACGAAAACTAAGGCAAGGCAAAAAGAAAAAGTATGGTTCCCGGACTTGTAAAGGAAAGTGGAGAATCTACTGGAGAGGTGTCCCTCGTGTCAGGCAACCAGGGAACCAGCAAAAGCATCACTGACTGAATCGCCCAAGAGAGCCAAGACACTGTGGCAAGTGGTTAGCGTGGATTTTGACAAAATACAGATGAACACGTATTTTGTAGTAGTACTTAACGAGTTTTCCCAGAGGGAAAATTAATCGAGTCCACTGCAGCAGAATGTGTCCTCCCGATGCTACGGGAAAGGTTGGCTAGACATGGCTTAGCAGAAACACTGCATTCTGACAACGCTGCACCATTCCAGGGACAACAATTAAGGAGTGCATGGAGGCGCTGGGCATCAAGCACATCAGAATCACACCTTGCGGACCCTCAACAAAGTGTTCTGGATTGCGGTGGCAGAGGGAACGGTGCTGAAGGAAGCGCTGGTGACATCCCTACTATCATACAGGACTACTCTGCATTGCACAATGGAAGTAGCACTGACTGAAGAACTCCTGGGACAGATGATCAGGTCCACAATGCCGGAGCATAGCTCCCGGGTCACACTGGAGGTAGACACAGAGAAGGTACGGAAGACACAGAGGCAAAACAATGATGGTACAGAAAAGGCTGGTACCGTAGGAGAAATGGCTTTAATGAAAAATAGGCACACCACCCACAAGTTTAGTCTCCCGTATGACTCATCACCACAGAGGGTGAAAAAGAAATGGATCCATGGCGACGGCCAAAAGAGATGCAGAACTGCAGATGGTTTCAGAAAGTTGGCCAGCTGGAAGTGAATACGCCCAACATTGAACAAGGATGCGACGACCAGAGCGACAGAGAAGAGGCAAGCCCTCCCAGCTCTGGAGGTCCATAGAAGAAAAACATGAGGGCGCTCAGAGGGAAGGATGATGCCCTGCAAGGATGGGCAGAAGCTTGCCAACCCGCCTGAAAGACTGTGGTGGAGTAGCTGTGAATGGAAGTGGGTTTCATGTCGATGGACACTTACGTTGTCGTTATGTTGATAGGGCTAAGAAGGGATGTGGTGACCAAACCACATCTGCAGTGCGTGCGAGGTCACATGTGGAAAAGCAATAGGGGCGAGCGACGTTATGCTTGCCAGTTACACACCAATAGTCTGTGTCTCTGCAGTTATTGATAAAAGGTCCACATCAGGTGCAGCCTCTAACAATGTTGTCATTCTCACTGGCATATTGCACTTTGAAAAATATCTGGGACCCACGCCAGACAACGAATGTAGGCAATGGTTTAAGTGGGGTGAGAAGTAGAGGGGGCTCTAAGAAGGGGTGGGGCCTGGGAATGTTTGGGCGTGGCTTAAGCGGGAGGTGGCAGGCAGCTCCTGTGCAATGGCCGGCTGCTGCAAAACAATACATAACATGGCACTGTGTGGTCCCAGCGGCTCAGCACTGAATCATTTATTATGGCTAACATTCAAAGGCCACAACACACTCCTACAAAAGGGACAAAAACAAGGCATAACTGTATACACATTAGATGACTGCTTTCAAGTTTAACTATGCAGAGCTGTGAGGCAGCTCTAAAGAATTTTTTTTTCCCCCCTTTTGCATTTTTGGTACACATTATACCTTACACAACATCAAAAGAGCGTGAGGGAATGTTCTTGGTGTGAGGATCCCTGCAGCTGCTTGCTTGGATTCAGTGTTTCTTTGCTCTCTATACCAAGGAGGAGGAGCTTACTGCACAAGAACCCCCTCCAGACGCAGAGCGTGAGGGAGTGGTCTGCCGTGCGACAGCGATCCAGATGGAGGATATTGGAACTCAATGTGCGGCTAGACCTTCGACCACAAAGCTGCCTCTGCAGACGCGCTCTCAGCTTTAGCACTGTAACTCCGTTCCACTGCATTCATCGCTGCCGTGGCGATAGGAAGAAAAAAAAAGCCTCAAACAATTAAGTGACAGGAAAGGTGCGACTGCTTGTTTGAATAAAGTCCACAAACTGACTTGCGCCCCACCCACCCCAGATAACAAATTGTCAATAACATGGTGGGGGATAGATGAGAGGGGTCTGCCTTGGTGACGCGAGGTAATGATCGACTCAAATCAGCCGCAAACCAGACCCGGTCATTGATGCAATTTGGATGATGAATGATTTCAAGCCAACTATCATGTCTGCAATGTCAATAGCAATAGCGCCAGTGACAAAAATGTACGAACAATGCAACGAAAATTATAGGGACCAGAATACTCCAATTGCCCTCATGAACTACTCCAAAATGAGCAAGATGGAGAAGGATACGGTGGAAAGAAAACAAGCAACTCTCCATGAAATACAGAAAAATCAAACATAAAATATGCTTAAAGACCTCCTAGGACCTCTGTACCTAATACGCATTTACTGTTGTTTTTTCTGAAATGTGGTAAACTTGGGCTTGCCGCTCACTTCCTGTCTGCGTGCTCTCGTATCGTCTGTCTCCCCCCCCACTCCCTCCTACTTCATTCATAGTGCTCTCTATCTCGCCTATCTTCTCTAACTGCTTCTCCATTGACTATCCTGCTCTCCTCACTAAATCTGGTAGGAAAGTTTAAAAAGGACATCCTGGTCTCCAACCCAGGCCTCCCTATCGCTGACACCTACACTAGTGCCTGCTCCAAGGAAACTCTCACTGACAGCCTCTTTTTCGTGCCTTCGCCTGATCTATGGACCCTTCATATGGTCTCTGTGCTCTCTCCCTTCTCCTCTTCTCCCATTAATGGTGGCACCCGTTGGGATGTCCTCTTGGCCCCCTTCCGCTCCTCTAAGGCCATCATTAATGTCTACGCTAATGGGACCGTCTTGGTCCAAGGCCCTCAGGCCAACCTTCACCTCTTTGGTAGACGCTTCCCACGTCTCATAAACTTCCTTTCCTCTCTTGCTGTCCCCCCCCTCCTCTGTCCTCGGCTACCTTGCCTCTACCCTCCCTCCCTACCCCCTCTTGTGCTCCTTCTTCACCTCCTCCTTCCACACCTCTGCAGGGTGTACCTCTGATCTGTAACCCTCCCCGGAAGTCCTTCAAGGATGGCACCTTCTCCACATTGCCACTCTTAACTCTCGCTCTGCCATCAAACATTACTCTGATATCTGTCGCCTTCTTGAGGAACTGGACCTTGACGTCCTCGGTCTCACTGAGACATGGTTCACAGCCAGCTCTGTCACCAGCTTTGACGCACTCCTACCTGACGGTTACAAGATCCTCTCCGTGCCCAGGCCCAACTGTGCAGGGGGGGGGGGGGTAGCCCTTATCTTCCCCGAGTGGATTCCTGAGTGGTGTCCGCCCGTGTGTCCCTCTCTCCCTCCCCCCCCCCCGGTCAAATGTCCTCCTTCCTCTATGAGTGGGCTGACCTCTCCTCCTCACTCCTGTCCTCAACTCCTCTTTCTTGGTGACTTCAACATCCACCTGGACCCTCCCACCTCACCCTCCCTACCCCACAGGCAAAGACAGCCTCATCACTGCCACCCACCTTCTCGGTCATCCGAACCATGAAGCGCGTGTCAGTTGAGGCTTTCGCTGCCACCTTCTCACCCCCAGTCCCTCTCCCCCTCCGGCTGACTCCCACCCTGACACAGCCCTCTCCATGCTTCACTCTGCTATATCTGATACTCTTGATATCCTTGCCCCCGTCATGAGAATCCGCCTGAAGCCCAAAGCCAAATGTAACTCGTGGTATGACTCAGATCTCGTCACCCTAAAACGCAAGTGCAGGGTGGCAGAGAGGAAATGGCGTGCTTCATGTTCATCCTCTGACAAACTGGCCTGCCGCCTGCTCCAAAGGCAATACCGTCTCTCTGTTCTCACCAAGAAGAGAGCCCTTATCCAAGCCCGCATCTCTGCCGCATCTAACAACTCGGATGAAATCTTTAAAATCTTCAAGGAGCGTGCCAACCCTGCTGCAGTCTCTACCTCTCCTGTCCCCTCCCAGGCCCTCTGCACTGCACTGGCCTCTCACTTCATTTCAAAAACTCAGGACATCCTGTCCTCACTCTCATCCTATCACCTCCCTCCCTTTCTTCCTGGCTCTTCCTCTGGCCCTTTTGCAGCCACCCCTCCTCCCTCCTTCTCTGCCTTTCCCCTTTTTTCTGCTGACGAGGTTTACAGACAAGTCCGATCTATGAAAGTCTCGTCTAAACAGGTTCACCCCTGTTCCTCCAAACTATGAAGGACCACATCGACTCCCTGGCTCCTGCCCTGGCTTGCAACCACTCCTTCACCTCTGGAGTCTTCCCATCCCCCCCTTAAGCACTCCCTTGTGCACCCTCTTCTTAAGAAACCCTCTTCCGACCCCTCCTGCCCGGCTAACTATCGCCCAATCTCCATCACTCCCTTCCTGGGCAGGCTCCTGGAGAAACTGGCCATCTCCCAGCTTAACCTCCATGCTGAATCTGTTGGTAGTCTTCATGACCATCAATCTGGCTTCAGAGATGCCAGAAGCACGGAAACTGCTCTCCTGTACATCCGTGAGGACCTGCTCTTGAACCTCGACTCCAACACTCCATGTGTTCTCATTCTGCTCGATCTCTCTTCTGCCTTTGACACTGTCAACCATGCCATCCTGCTCAACCATCTCCGTGTCAACCTGGGTATCACTCGTCAGGCTCTGGCTTGGCTGACCGCTTTCCTTTCCAATCGACCCTCCCAGGTCCAACTGGGGTCCTTCCTCTCCGATTTCTTTTTCTCCACCTGTGGTGTCCCCCAGGGATCTAATCTCTCTCCCTGGCTGTCCAACCAGTATCTGGCAGTCCTTGCCCACCGCATCGCCGTTCTCTGCCCCAACTTTCAGTGCTATGCGGACGATACCCAGCTCATTTTCAGGCTACCCTCGGCCTCCTCCTCTCCTTCCCTCATCTCTGACTGTCTGTCTGTCTGCTATCCAGGAATGGTGTGCCGCCAATGACCTCTGCCTTAATGCCAGTAAGACTGAGATTCTACTCATCGGCTCACCCACTCCCTCCAGCTCTCTGGCCAGCCTCTCTTGGCCCTCTTCCTGCAAGGCAAAAAACCTCAGGGTCATCTTCGACTCCACACTCTCCTTCTCTCCTCATATCGGACGTCTCTAAGAAGTCACACTACCAGCCGCACCTCCTCAGAGGTATTCTTCCCTTCCTCTCCTTCCCCCAGAAGCTCACCGTCTCCCGAGCCCTGGTTCTCTCAAAGCTGGACTACTGTAACACCCTCCATCTTAATCTGCCTGCCTCCACCCTCCGCAACTCATCCAGAACAGAACTGCAAGACTTGTCCTTGGCCTCAAGCCCAGGGACCGTATCTCTCCAGGACTGAAATCTCTACACTGGCTCCCAGTGGCTGCGAGGAATAAGTGCAAAACCCTCTGCATTGTCCACAAGGCCTTCTGGGGCCTGGGGCCTAAATACCTTCAACTCTCTCTTCCTAAATATCTTCCTTCCCGAGCCCTTCGCTCATCCGTCTCCAACTCCCTCAGGGTCAGCCGCTTCTCGAAGAAACTAGCTAGGGGTAGATCTCTCTCCGCGGCAGGGGCCTCCCTGGAACAGCCTTCCTGCCTCCCTGAAACTTGAGGAGAACCATCTCTGGTTCCGGAAGCACCTCAAAACCTTCCTCTTTGCTTCTGCCGTCTCTCTCCCTCTCCCCTGCTAAATTCTTCACTGAAACTGCAACTGGGCCACTCTCACCGACCTCGGTCCTGGGCCCAGCCACTCTCCACTTGCACTGCCCCCCTGGCAACCCCTGCACTCCGGGGCTGTCTCTGTATCCCTACAGCCCCCCCTTCCCAGCACTTGCCTGCACTTACCTTTCACTTGCCACCAGCTGGCCCCATTTATTTATTTTATTCTACTTACCTTGTACTGCACTTCCCCCCCTCCCCTTGCACTTTTTCCCTTCCCCCTACCCCTGCGCTTGCGCAATCTAAATGACCCCTGGCCTAGTAGGATCGTTGTCTGTCTTCCCCTTGTTCCCCCCTCCCTGCCTCGTTGCGCCTTGAAACACTTGTGTATAGGCGCGTTACAAATGCCATATCATATCATAGGAAACAATGGGAAACACAAAAGGCTGCTGGCTGAGGTTGCAAGAGAAGCATCAGCAATTTTGAAGCGAGAACAAATGCTGAAGGGTGAACGCGCTGGGGAGCATAAGGTCGGTCCGAAATGGGAAGTAAGGGCATGTTGGACAATCAGGTCACCCCAAGTAGTGCCCAGGAAATCCCAGATAATCTGAGCACCTTCCCCTGTGGGGAAGTAGTCTGGGCAATGGCTGAAGTAGGCAAGGGTAATACACGGGACAACAGTGAATTGAGCAATACATCATATGGAAGCACGAAGGACGCGACAATAAACCGAAATTGCCTAGAAGACGAACCCCTGGCTATACCCTCAACCTCTGCGAATGTGGAGGGGACAAGCGTGAATCCAAACCGGATACCTAACAAAGTGTAAAACCTGATGTCAGCTATGCAATATTTGAGAAAACAAAAAAGGATTCAAAAAGGTGGTAGTTGTGTCTGCAAAGCAACGAAAATGCACAAATGTGTGTGTGTGTGTGTATATATATATATATATATATATATATATATATATATATATATATATTACACACACACACACACACACACACACCCACCCCATGGGGAAAAACATCCAAATGCCAAGAGTTCCTGTAATTTTCTAAGAAACATCAAGGCCTTGAATTAACAATACAAACAAAAAATTCGAAGAGCATGAAGCCCGGAAAGCAGGCTCAACTAAAAGTGAATTTAGATGGGTGTGAACCAGACAAAAGTGCACCAAAAGATAATAATCAAAAGGAGGTGGAGAAAGAACATGCAAGTCCGGGAGAGGAGTTACCAAACCTTTCAGTATATGAAGAGGAAGAATATGAGGAACAGCAAGAAAGTGTTCTCCTGCGTGAAGAACGAACGGTTTGGTGTTCCGATTCTGAACCTGAAGATAGATCGCCTCCAAAGATAGAAGTAGTTAAAGAACCACAAAAAGCAGATGGAAAGCACGCCTGTATTCTTGAAATAACTCCTAAGAAGAGCCTTAGTGAAAATCATATTGATGGTAGAGAAAAATTGGAACAAGATCGATTCATATCAATTGAAGAGAAAAGAAAAAAAAAAAGAACACATGACCAACTTCCGAGAAAGAAAACCGTACAATTGAAATATAAAACATAAGATACAGGATAATCAGAGAAAAGAACTAAGGGACAGAAATTATCCAAATTATGATAATAAAAGAAAGTTTCAGAAAGAAACGGAAAGTGATTGGAGAGTCAATAAGCGATTAAAGGGTCTAGAATCTAACTAAGTGCCGGAGAAGAATAAAAACTTGGTGAATGGATATAGCTTACTACTTGAAAGAAGAGTCCCAAGTGATGATGTCCTTGTGTTAAACAGATAAAGTTCTGCAACTGTTTCATCATATTCCACATTTGAAATCAATCTTGTCAAAGGACATAAAAACTGTGGAATTTATACAGGACCATACTGGACTGAGTCCTTCTACAAATGTATTCAAAAACAAGTGAAATCCTGCTGGAAAGTGTTGATGATTTGAATGAGTTGGGGTTTGACTTGAGAGGAATTAAAAACATGGGGCCAGCAAACAAACCCAGTGGAAAAACCTGGAAAAAGAACCCGGCCTACGAGAAGCAAGATACATTTAAAGTACGATGGTGTAGACAACAAAAACACAAAGTGTCGGAGGAAGAAGCAGCAGCACAAGATGTGCTTGATATAAACCTGGAAGAGGATGATCATAGTCCGCTAAAACGAATAAAAATAACCTTTGCATGCGACAGATGGAACACAAAAGGCTTAAACTCTTTAGGAAGAGAAATGGACAAAGAAAGAGAAGGAGAGAGCTGGGGCTGGCTGGCTGGGGCTTTGACAACACACACATCCAGCTAATGCCCAAAGCCCAGCCCAACCGAAATACAGATGGGGTCCTGGAACACTAGAGGACATGTCCACTTGTTCAATAAATCCCATAAATTTCTGGAAGCATTGACTTTGTGTATTTGCAGGAGACGTGGATTGTCAAGCCACCAAGCGTTTCATGAAATGGCACTTAACCCTGCAGTTAGTCATCTAAAAGGTCGTCCGATGATGGGACTAATCACTTTGATTAAGCAAACAAGCAGCTTTCGAATAATGAACAATTCTAACCCGTCCTCGTATATACAACTAACAAACATGAAATCCCAGGTGAAAGGCCTTAATGATGACCCAGGAATATACATCATAAACTTACATGGCAACATCAAGCTGCAGGTGAATTGGCCTTTGTCGTTGCGATATGTGAAGTATTGGATGAAATAATGATTAATGATCCACAACCAAATATTCTATGCGGAGACATAAATATGGAAATCATGATGGAGAAGAAAGGTAGTGATAAAAACAAAAATAAAAACACGAAAAAGTCCTAAAGAAAGTCTGGCTTGAAGAAATGGATGCTAGGAATATGTTCCTTTTGAATGGCAATACACAAGGTGATAACCCCCAAAAAGCAACCTGGGAAAGAGACAAGCCGAGATCAATTTTAGACTACTACTACTTTGTCTCAGGAATCGTGGTGAAAAAAATAAATAAATAAATTAATAAGTTAATGCGCGAGTCATGTGGAATACTCTAGCATTATACAAGAAAGTAATTGGAGTTGACAACCTGCAGTAGTTCGAAATCCTAAACAGGCCAGCACCAACCAATCCTGACGGCGTCCTTGAAAAACCGCTGCAAAGCTGTGAAACAATCCTTATGCAACTCAGTACCGACAAAAACATGCTGGCAACCAACCCGGAAGCTGTAAAGAAAAAAACTCTGGGAGCTTGATTGGACTGAAACAGGCGAGCAAAGAGTGCAACATGTATGTATGTATGCGGACATATGCTACAGAGACCAAAGCAAGAATTGAGCTGCCAAGATATGATGATGTTTCCATGTAAAGTTCGCAGAAGGATCTTCAACCAAGAAGATACAAAACATGAGGAAAAAAAAAAATAATGAAAAAAATAAATAAAAGAATACGAGGACACAATTGGCCTCATTCCGAGGTGGGCGCAAAGGGATACCGGGCACCGGTAAGGACACCAGTGCAGGTAATCCATTTGCGCCCTATTCCGAGGTCCCTTTGCGGGTCCAGGGAGCAAATAATGGTACCACAAATGTATTTATTTATTTTTGTTATGATTATGTATCCCGTTTATCCTTTGCTCTGCACTTTCCCCCTCCCCTCCATGCACTTTACCCCTCCCCCTCTCCCATGCACTTGCACATTCTCAATGTCACTGGGCCTAGTAAGATCGTTGTTTCGTTCTCCCCTGTTCCCCTCCCTTGCCTCTGAAACACCCGTGTATGTGCGCGATATAAATAAAATATATCATAACATATGCCGATTCCCATTTGATCCTGGGGAATGGTATTTTCAAAGGGGACTTACCGGTCCCGCAAAGTAGACTGGTAAGTCCCCATTGAATGAGGGCAGACTCGGTACCGTTATTGGAGGCAGCCATGGCGCTATTAGCGCCATGGCTACCTCCAATCTCGGAATGAGGCCCAATTTGTCGATTCTGCACAAATGGTGAAGAGACGCTAAAACATTTAGAGATCTTTTGCCTGAAATTAAGATCACTGAGAACGAGGTGCCTTGGGGAAGAGTTTAGAACACAACCAACAATGACTGGAGATGATTGGTGGAAGAAAATGTTGGAAGGGGAAGAAAAGAAGTTGGTCTTTTCTTTGAGGAAATTAACTTGCTACTAACCGAACAAGAATGGCCAACTGATTAGATCTGGAAGATAGGACAAAGAATATGGTTTAGGAAAGCTGTAAAGTTATAGATGAACTCGTACCAAGTTCCAATCACTCTTTGCTTGTGGATTCTCTATTGCCTGGCACTTATCATTAGCACCTCAAACACTGCTGATACTTATATATGCACTTTTTTTGTGCGAGAAATGAGAACATTACATGTGTGATCAGAAAGTTCTGGTATTTATTTTTATCTTTGTTTTTGAATTATGTTGGTTTCTTGTCTCTATATATGGTCCCTCTTCTTGCTTTTAAAAAGTTTGTAATAAACTGAATAAAAATTAAATAAAATAAAAAAAGAGAAAAAGGGAACACCAACTTAACAATTATTAATTTGATTCATAAACATATTAATTTGATTCATAAACATACAATTAATCGTTCCATACATCATAAAAACACATCTGCAATATATCTTGAATCATTGTTTGTCACTCCTAAAAATCAACGAATATTCATTTCACACATCGTAAAACACATGATATCCACTTCATGAGGACAAAAAAAATAAAATGAGTTTACTTTGTGACCATACTCTGTAATAGTTCACCTTCAACCATCACAAATTTGAATTAAAAACCTTACTAACGCTAAAAGAAGAGAAATCTGAGTACCTGCCATCAATCCATTCCACAAGTGATTTCATATAACCGCAGCCGTTGAGTTAATAAAGGGTTCAAAGAACATTATCCTATCCTTTGTCAATGCTCTACACTCAATAACCAAATGGAAAAGAGACTCTATACATTGCAACCCACAAATTCTACAGGTCCTTAATGTTTTTGGAATGCACACTTGGCAGACCTAAGTATGGAGACAATTGAGCCTAAATTTCAGATGCCAAAGATGTAACCTTAGGGATGGAAAGGTTTTCAAGTATGGTCTCTTATCCTTACAGGGTAAATGTAGAATGCTTTGCTTTTGATCTTTTTTTAATGCAAGTCAACAATATCCCATATCTTATCCTATTTTTGTCCACACTCCAAGATCTCTTCGGTTACCACCTCATCAAGGTCCATTAGTCTAAGAAAATTCATACATCTTTCCTAAAATCCTTTTTGAAAAATTATCCAAGTTCATTAGCATTGTTTGCTTCAAGTGATGTAAAATACCACTCACTTCACCCGCACATATTTTCCAATAAAATGCTATAGATTTATACGGATATTGAGCCCACCAAGACTGCAAACTGAGTTCTAGTCTAATCACACCGATTGAGAATTTCAGCAGACCCAACACATCTCTCAGGATTGACCCCTAATATATCGAAAAACATTCTGGTCCATAATTGTTTGTAGTTCAATCCCATAAAACACAATTGGCGTTAACTTAAATGTATAAAATTAAATCTGTGGAATAAGTGAATATTCACAAAATCTACTCTTAACTTTCTTAATCATTGACATATAGGCTCTAACATTTTCATACATTCTCATATTGAAACATTTTGTTATTTGGAGTTGGAAAGCCAAGGTAGCAGAAAGTGTAAACCTCCTTCACTCTAGTATTTATTGACCAAGTGTAACTTTTCTTGTTTCGTTTATTAGTAACCATTAAAATCTTTGATTTCAAATTAGCTTATTCGTGAAAAAGTAAGTCAAAACTCCCTCCAATGCTCTCTGCAGACCTGCCGGTGTAAAGTCCAGCATAATCAAATCAGCAGCATAGGCTATACAACTGGCTATTAAAAGACCCAGCATCGGAGAATAGCCCCTATACTCTTTGGAACAATCACATAGATATTGCATGTATAGCTTGAAGAGTGTCAGGGCTAATACAAAGCCCAGTCTTACTCCTTTGTTTACAGCCATCTTACTAGACAGGTCCCCTTCCAGACTTAATCTCCCGTGTTATTGTCATAGAAGAGTTGAAGCATGTTTAACAACCCTGGCTGCATACCCCATTTTGACAATTTACACCACAATATTGACTGATCCACATTGTCAAAAGCAGAGGATAAGTCCAGCACTGCCGCATATAGGGTTCTACCTGTTCCAATTCCTGCAGGACAGCAGGGTCAGTCCACTGAGTGTGATGCTATCTCTTCCTGTACCCCATCTGTACTACCCCATCTGTACTACCCCATCTGTAAAGCATTACATTTGACAATCGAGTCGTCCCATGTGGTCACTTCCTTCAAAATTATGTTCGGCAGAATCTTAGAAGATGTGTCTATTAAAGAGATGGATCTATAAACACAGAGGGCTGTCCCCCGACCCATTTTTTAAAATTCGAATAGCTTGATTCCAGGAAAAGGGAAATACAACAGTACTTACAGAGTATAGAGCCTACTTAAAATATATGACCAGAGAATAGTATTCTTTTTCAGAAGGCTGTTAAATCAAGCCGTCTGGGCCACAATCCTTGATTTTTTTTTATTTCTTTATCGCATTCTCAATATCATCTCTGTCAAAAGTATCTTTCCAATTTGATGATCCATAAAATGCAAGATCATATCAAATGATTTACTATCATTGTGCCCCGAAAATTTCAAGGAAAGTGATTAACCCAAACAGTTTCAGATACACAGGATGGTTGTTGGTTAATTTGGCTCCCTTGTTTCGAATTCAGATTCCACCACAAAGACTACATATTACTCTCCATCACTTTGCTCAATAGTTCTTAATTGCAACTGATATGGCCCAACACACTGATTTTTAAGCCAAGCATGATCTTAAAGGTGGTGTTCACTTTTTTTTAAAAAATTGTATTGTTTAAAAAGATGAGCCATAATCAAAAATATATATATATAACTTTCTTTTTTTAAAGTTCCTATGTAAAATTTTGGGGAAATGAGGCTCAAAAGTTTTGATACATGGGCATCCATTTTGTGAAATGAAGCAGCCTCCGCTGTTCGTGTTAAGCTCCGCTCTTGCGGCACTAATCAAGCAAAAACACCCTACTCAGAGCTTTTGCTTAGGGCTGCCCGGGAGCAGAGCTTAACACGAAAAGAGGAGGCTGCCACAGTATTCTGAATTGCCTGGACTTTCTTTTTATGTTTTCTGTGCTCGCAAGGTCCAGGGGAGCACAGAAAACATAAAACGAATGGCACAACAATTATAAATATTTGCTGGTGGTGTCTTCATACTTGCTGTGCCTTTCTTTAAGTTTCCTGAGCCTGGGAAAATTAAGACGAAAGTACTGGCATTTATGAATACTACGCTGGCGTAGTATTTATAATTGCCTAGACTTTTGCTTTAAGTCTCGCGGGTCGGGGGAGCCCAGAAGAAGCAGGAAAAGAAGAAGGGGAGGTGGCAGCACAGGGCAGGAGCCCAACAGCATTCTCTGCTCTCTAGCAGTAATAAGCAAAAGTTCCCATTAGGGGGCTTTTGCTTTATTAGTGCCGCGAGAGCAGAGCTTATGAACAGAGGATGCTGCTTCATTTCACTAAATGGCAGCCTCCTAGTGTTTAAAAAAACAGACAAGCTCATTTCCAGCATATTTTACATAGGAAGTTTTTGTAAAAATATTGTTTATATATTTTTCTTTACGGCCCATCTTTTTAAACAATAACATTGGTGAGTGAACTACCCTGAAGTATACCAATGGCTGGTTTGGGACATGGACTGAATGCATACGCTCACCATAAAAGGTCTTTTCATTTTCTAAATAGCATGCACACCAGAATGCACCTCTATGTGACTTGGCACCTTGATTAGGAAAGCAGGGTTTTTTGTGCATCTACATGCAAGTAGTACAGGGCAAATCAATGCAGTGATGTGTGTAGCAATGATCTGTGTACTGTACAAGTCACCACCCTGTTGATTAATGTCCTTATCCACTGCAGGTGCCTCCCTACCTCTCGCCAACTTGAGCCGGATCTCCTTAAGTGCCTGGAAACTGATCAAGATATATCTCACACTCTCTCCCCTGCTTGGTTTCGCTGCCTGACTGCCTAGTGTACCTCTCAGAGCCTCACAGGTCGCAAGTTCTCCTCGCCAGTCTCTTGTACTTGCTGCAGCACTACTGCACTTAGGTTACTACCCATGAGAGTGGTACCTCTCTGCACTTAACCCATGTTCTGACAGGACTGGGCGCACTTGGTCTCCTTTGCCCTCCCCCCCACGCACTTCCTTTACTGTGCACCTGTATGATTGAATGTACCATGTCTAGTAAGATCGCCTGTCTTCACCTCCCATGCATGGTTGCATTTAGATTATTATTTACTATGCGCGTATACACAAGTGTTTCTATATGAAGCTCCTCTATGTAACAGCACATTTGCCTGCTTTTTTGTCCGATGTGTCCCATGTCCGTACCATAGTACACTGCAACATTTTGTGTATGTGGCTCTGACGAGTATGACATACTGTGCCCACACGTAAACACATAAAACAATCTAAGAAGTTGCCTCAAATTGTACATCCACTAGGCCCAACGCCGTTTCTAAACTGCCAAACCATGATTTTCACTATCTGCAGACCAGCACTAATGAGACATAAGGGCAGCTCTGTTCAAACATGGGCATGCTCTTTCTTGCAGAAATAACCCAAGGCCTGCGCAGCAGTGAGGAGTTAGTGGCTGAGGGACTATGAACCATTTAGCATGTATTAGAAACGTTTTTATTTAAAATGCTTCATCAGCTTATTTATTACTGGTCAGGCTTAAGTTTGTAAGAAGTACAGTCCTTTCTGTGCATTGTTCATTGGTTGTCTCTTTTAGGGTATTCTTTCCTGTCAATAGATATAATACCCTAAAGAGGTTTCTGTATTGGGGTTGAGCATGCTCACACTGAGATCCAGCCCCTCCTCATCTGAAATTCTGCAGAAACAAAAGCAAAAGAGCCCTTGTAAACCATTGGAGTGACTGATGTTGCAGCCATTTTATACTTGCATCCAAAAAGTTACGGTGTCCAAATAAATATGTATGGTTACAAACATTTTAATGTCAGGGTGAGTGTTGTGAACCGTGATGTGACCTCCAAGCCATGTGTCGGTTATGTATTTAGAGATTCACACATACAAACAATCCTTTTGTCACAGACTGGTTTATCAAACAGAGATCTCTGATCACAGTTCTATTCCTGAAATGCTCTGCAATTTAATGCAACCCAGACAGGAACGCTCAATGGTGCCACTTGTCCCCTTTCAAGGTACTTTGAAAGAGTACAATAGGGGGGTTCTATGTTCATTCATCCCCAGTTTTTTTTACGCTGTGTTTTTTTCTCAAAAATGTTTGCCTGAAAAAACTCAAATGTTTTTATTTGGGGGTTCCGCCCCAAACCCCCCTCAACTATTTTTTATTCCCTATTCCCCATCCCACATTTTTAAATGGCTGATGAATGAACATCATAAACAATAGGAGTGTACCAGACTGTCCATCTTGGAATGATAACCTTCCAACAGAAAATAATTCATATGGTTAGTCTAGTACTGTCCTTGCCCCTTGCAAAATACCAGCAAGGCCACAAAGTGTCAGTGGGCCCTGCTACACCAGCAAGGTGGTCACACAGTAGTGTGCCAGTACGGACAGTTTGAAACTGCATTCAGGAAAGGCCTTCCCTAAGAGCAGGTGATAGAAGAACCATTTAATTGGGCAGCAACAGCTGCGTTTTCACATTAGATGTCTTCTGTAAACCCACTGAGTTACACAGGCTTGTATGGGCCCCCAAACGGGTGAGATATCTGGCCGTGAACATAGCACGTAACACGCAAACCGTCCGCTCTCTAAACTATGCAACTATCGCAAACGCACTTTGTGCTAAGCTGGAGAGGTGGCGATCACTCCCTATCTCGCTCATGGGTAGACTGGCCCTAATCAAAATGATAATTTTGCCCAAAGTGTTTTACCTGTTAACCACTACTCCTGTATGGCCGGGCAGAACATTTTTCTCCAGAATTCAAGGGGCATGCACAATATTTGTCTGGAACGGACAGCCCAGGGTGAGCTGGCGTAGACTTACTCAAACGTTTCCACAGGACAGCCTCTCCGCTCCAGATTTTGAGCTGTACTTACCTCGCAGCGCAAGCTTACTACACCATATACTGGATAGAAGGGAATCGCCAGGCTCCACATTCAGCGATTGAAATGCACACACTGGGCCCATTGAAGCTTCTACACAGAGTGGCAGCAGCCAAAATCAGAAATGATAAAATACGATTAACCCAGCACTGGTGTCATGCTCGGCCTGGACCAGAATGGCCAGCCCTCCCACACACAAGGTCCTATATCATCCAAACATGCCACTATGGGAGGCACACTACCCCCCCCCCACGCCACACACTGGAGGTATATGGGAATAGTGCGGTTTGGAGATCTATTTGTCAATAAACTCTTCATTAACTGGGAAGAGAGCATCGGGACCATAGAGGACAACCCACGTCAAAGGCTACAGTACTTGAGACTGCGCTCGGCTATGGCAGACGTATGGGCTAAATTCCCTGAGGAGCCACAGGTACATATAGGACTGGGATACATGTTCTCCGCTAACATAGCTAAAACCTCTATCTGCACACTATATAAAATTGCGCAATCCATCAAAGAAGCTCTACCTCTGGAGACTAAGGCGAAGTGGGAAATTGACCTGGGTGACACTATTACTGACCAACAGTGGGCTAAACTATGCGCACTTACAAGGAATATATCTCACATAACTCGCGCTATCGCCTCATACACTATAAGGTTCTGCACGGAGCTTACTACACCCGGCCAGGATCCAAACCATATACCCCACAGCAGACGGAAAAAACATCCCAGATGTGGGAGCGAGGAGGCTGGCTTGTTTCACATGTTGTGGGCATGCAAGCGCTTGTCTAAATATTGGGCAGATGTGTGCAGGGCACTTGATGCAATGGCAGATCAACCAATGGTGTGGGATCCAGGTATATGCATGCTGGGTACAGTGGATAAAATGAATCCTACATGGCGTACATTGCTCAACCTAGGTTTGGTATTAGCAAAAAGGGAAATTTTGATGGTTAGAAATGTAAAGAACCACCCACAGAAGCCGATTGGGAAAGGGACATGGGCTAGTATATGCCGGCCCATTATCCAGCTACAGTCGACCCAGACACATATGGGGCAGATACAGACAATACCTGGCTGATAAATGTGCAGAAGAGGAGGACTCAAACACTGTAATAATGTATCTAAATGTACCCGATCATTGTGTATGTAATAATGATACCATAGCAAATGAACTGTCAAATGATGAGGTTGTGCCTGTATAAGTTAAATAAAGTTTTTTTTTTTTTTAAAAAGAAGGTTTCTTCTGTAAAGCACTTGAATTACAATGTATATTAAACCAGCTTCCTTATATAGCAATGTTATGTTATGTTATTTGGCATTTGTATAGCGCTCTATAGATCACTGGCATGACCTCAAAGTGCTGGTAAGTTGAACGCCCTTGGGGACCGCAGTCCAGGTCAGTATAGCGAGTAGAGAGAGATAGTGCCATAGGGCGCTCCAGTTATGTTTGCAGCTGGTAGAAGCTGCATCCTAGCATTAGCTGTGGTGGTAGAGATATCAGTTGAATGTGTGCAGTCTGGTGGGTTTGTCATGGGTTATAGCTGCGTTTTATTAGAGTGGTGAGGTTTTCGTGGGGTAGTGTTCTTATGTGAGCAGCTAGGCCGAATTTATAGAGGGGTATAGATGTACTCTAATTGAGTGATGGTGTAGAGTAGGGTGAGCGTAGTGATATGATATAATGGTTCATGCATAAAGCGCCTAAGCATAATGCGCATTGAGGCAAGTGGTGAAGTACGAACCGGGGAGGGGAGAACATATAAGGAGCGGTACAATGATTTACTGATACTGGGTAGGGGGTTTGTCACACGACACAGGAGGTCTAGTTGTTTGGGAGTGAAGTGTGCCAGTCAGGGGAAGGCGCGTTTCGCCCTGGGCACCAAGTCTGCTAGAATTAGAAACTGCCCTGCTTAGAAAGTTATTCACTGCTAGAGAAATGCACTTTTCAGCCACGAGCTGATCAAAACAAAACAAAAGCCTTGTGAAATGCACAGTGCAGCCGCGTGCCACTCAAAACTAAATCATAAGGCTGGCCGAAGTGGAACTGCAAAACACTGCGTGGGGCGATTTTTCTATCGTTGCTAACTGCGACGGCAGAGTGAACATTGACTAAACACTAGTACTTGTGGCTTGGAAAAAAACAGCAATATACACTGCGGACCACCTGTAAATCCAAACATTAAAGTAGACAAGTATCCCCAACAATTTTACTAGCAAGTAAAAGCTTTCCTTAAACAACTTCTTACAAAAAGACCGCTAATGAACGTGCACATATTAATTGTCCGAAACAAAATTATTTTGTATAGTTGGGCACCTGGGATACTGAGAACCGTGAGAAACTGGAACTTTGGGTAATAATGTCTCCAAACGTCTTACCTTCAACAGTCTATCCTCCAGCCCCATCTCGTGGAATCCTAGGCTGGTGGGCGCCGCCATCTTGCATCTGTTCTCCGCACAGTTAGGGGGTTGCTAGAAATGGAAACGCAGATGTAGCCCAAGCTGCCCAACCGGCCCCAAAAACAAGCCCAAATATAGCCAACATGTGTGACCTCGGAGACTGAACCACAGCCACCAGGTTTGCATGCTGGACGGCTCACCACTACGCTGGTGAAAAACAACAAACAACTAATGTGAAATGTCGAATTTCGGTACTTTAACGTTTTCAAAAACACTATTTGAAGAACATATCCTCTCATAGTGTTGTGTGTGTATTGATTTTATCGAAGGCGAATGCCATTCGTCCTATGCAATTTGGGTGGTTATGAATAGCCAATTTAATCAAATGTAATCCACTGACATGTGGGCGGGACGTGTGCAAAGGGGCGGAGTCTTGTGTGGTTGTGGGCTGGACATACATCTCAGGGTTTTTGATTTTCAAATGTAGGCAGGTATGCCACTACCTTCTGTTGTGCGTCTAAGTAGGGTCTGGAAAGTGCATTTGTAAAACCAAACATTTCGTTTGTATGCCCAGTATTGTACTTGTTTTACATTCAAGATGGACAAAATAAAGCAAACACCATTTTTTTATTTTATTTGTTCAAGGTTTTAGATTTTTACCTAGTTTGTTTATTATGATCGGTGTACTTTTCACAGATCTATATCTCCCAATCGGAATTAAACTATTCACGTAACGCAATGCAGAGTAATGTAAGCCTAATCATCCCCTCTTGGTTCTTGAACTTACATTCAAGTAGTAGGCAACCTGCAACTTGTAATCATGAACAAAGTAAAGAAAATGTTAAATTCATAAAGGAAAACATTTTTTTTGTACATGTCAAACAGGTATAGTTCATTTTGTTACCCAATAAAAGTGTCTTGAGAGAAGGTTTCATTAGTCTGCTGGCCACTGGGCCTAGCATGCAGCAAGACCCCCTCCCCCATCCCATCCCATAGCTCTCAAACATTTGTGTTGCAAAGGCGGGTGAAAACGAATGGGCATGCAGGAGGCTTGGCGGGTGAGTCCACTGTTTACAAGGCGGGTGACACCTGCCAAAAGCGTGTGAGTTGAGAGTTATGCCATCCCGTCCCACAGATGACACCAGACAAGCTGCTCGCTGTCTGGGCTCTGTACGTGCACAGATGCACAGCGGGTACGCCCCGTTTATTCCACGCGACGGAGTTGCGTCACTACGTCGCGTGTGTTTCTTAAAGTAACACACCACACTCCTCCTTTTTCATGACAACAAAACAGTGTAATACTCTCCCACAACACAACTTGGCAATAACATCACAAAACCCCAGATGAACTCTCAGCAATGTTCAAAATCAACTTCATGTGTCCCGCACAGAACCCTTTAGGCGAGCAGGTTTCCCCCGCCAACTTTGTTGCGGATATCGCCGGCCATCACCCCAGCTCGGCATCTCCTCACCTCCGTCTCTCTGTTCCAGGAGGACATGGGAACGGTCACCCCATCCACCTTCGTCAGGCTCTTCTGCACACCTTCTTCCACGTGACCCACTTGGTGGACTGTTCCTCGTGACTGTGGTGATGCCGTCAGACGCTGTCACCATTGACCTTTCACAGCCGCTACGCCCATGGTGTTGGGCTCGTACGGAAGCAACAACTTCCCTTGTGGGTGCCGGTTTCTCACTATCACTTCATCCCCCAGAGCCAGCTGGTGTGGTTTGAGTCCTTTTTGGATATTCTCCCCTTCATTCCTGGCTCTCCTCTCCAAAGCCACCCTGTCATAATTAATTTCTGGCTGTTCTCGGTCCCCTGTGTCTGGCAGCAGCCCCCTCGGACACCTTCGGAACATGGCCTCCGCCAGCGCAACCGCAGTGAAACAATGGGGAGTCACACGATACTCCCTCAAGAACTGGTATGGGGCTCGCTTGAGACGGTGTCTCTGGCCATTGACTACGCGGCACACCTTATTGAGGGTCCTCATGAACCGCTCTGCTTCCCTGTTTGCCCTTGGCCACGTGGGGGTTATCTTGCGATGGTGGATCCCGTACTCACTAATGAGCTAGCTAAAACTCTCACCCTGAAACGGTGGCCCGTTGTCAGAGCACACGACCTGTGGCAGTCCATGAGTGGCAAACACATCCTCCAAGGCCGCTGCCACGTCACCAAATGCTACCGACTCCAGGAACTCAACTTTGAGATACTGTGTTGAGTACCGTGTCTACTCGAGTACTGTGTCGAGGACGACGCTGCCATAATCATCAGCAAAGGCTTATGGTCCGTCACTACCGTTACAGGTCTTCACAGCACATATAGGCGGAAGTGCCGACAACCCCAGCACCGCCAAGGTTCGCACTCGGTCTACAAATACCTTTTTTCCATCTCAGAGAGGGCACGGCTGGCAAACGCTATCGGCCTCACTTCGCCCTTGGCGTCCAGTTGTGTAAGTACTTCCCCGAGTTCAAACAGGCTTGCATCTACAACTATTTCAGATGGAAGAGATGGGTCAAAGAACGCCATTGGGTCCTCCACTGTGAGCGATGACTTAAAATCATCAAAAGCAGCCTGCTCCATTGGGCCCCACTGCCAGATATTGTCTTTTCTCGATAAACTCCTCAATAATATGATATGATATGGCGTTAATAACGCGCCTATACTCAAGTGTTTCAAGGCGCAATGAGGCAAGGGAGAGGGAACAGAGGGAAGACAGAGACAACGATCTTACTAGGCCGGGTGAAATTGAGATTGCACAAGTGCAGGGGAGGGGACAAAGTGCGCGGGAGGGGGCAGTGCAGTATGTAGGATAACAGTAAAAATAAATAAAACAATAAATAAAAAGTGCGGCCAGCTGGTGGCAAGTGCAAGGGTAAATGCAGAAATCAGGTGTCAAGTGCTAGTAGAGGGCTGTAGGGATACAGAAACAGCCCCAAGTGCAATGGTTGCCAGTGGGGCAGTGCAGGCGTGAAACTGGCGGGCAGAGGACCTGGGCCCGAGATCAGATGGTATCCAGATAACCAGTGCAGTTTCAGTGTCAGCCGGGCGATCAACAGGGGAGAGTAGGAGAGAAATCAGAAGCAAAGAGGAAGGTCTTGAGGTGCTTCCGGATCCAGAGATGGTTCTCCTCAAGTTTCAGAAAGGCAGGGAGGCTGTTCCAGAGGGAGGCCCCAGCCGAAGAAAGAGATCTACTACCAACTCGTAGTTTAGAGAAGCGAATGACCCTTAGGGAGTTGGAGGTATTCAGGCCGCAGGAGGATTTATGGAAACTTAACCTTCGCCGCCACTGGGAGCCAGTGCAGAGATTTCAGTCCTGGAGAGATACATTCCCTGGGCTTGAGGCCAAGGACAAGTCTTGCAGTCCTGTTTTGGATGAGTTGCAGAGGGAGAAGAGTAGAGGCAGGCATATTTAGAAAGAGGCTGTTGCAGTAGTCCAGCCTAGAGAGTACCAGAGCTCTGGAGACAATGAGCTTCTGGGGGAAGTAGAGGAAAGGAAGAATACCTCTCAGAAGATGCAGCTGGTAGTGTGACTTCTTAGAGACGTCAGAGATGTGAAAAGAGAAGGAGAGTGTGGAGTCGAAGATGACCCATGGTTTTTAGCCTCACAGGTGGGAGCAGGAAGAGAGCCAAGAGAGGCCGGCCAGAGATTGACAGGAAATGAGGGAGCAGGTGTGCTGATTAGGAGAATCTCTGTCTTACTGGCATTAAGGCAGAGATCATTGGCAGCACACCACTCCTGGATAGCAGAGAGACAGTCAGAGATGAGAGAAGGAGAAGAGGTGGCGGAAGGGAGCCTGAAAATTAGTTTAGTGTCATCCGCATGGCACTGAAAGTTGGAGCAGAGAGCGGCAATGCGGTGGGCAAGAAGTGCCAGGTATTGGTTGAACGGTCAGGGAGAGAGGTTAGACCCCTGGGGAACACCACAGGTAGAGATAGAGATAGAGGAAAGGAACGACACAAGTTGCACCTGGGAGGGAGAGGAAAGAAGTCAACTAAGCCACGGCCTGATCGGTGATACCCAGGTTATCATGGAGACGGTTGAGCAGGTTGGCATGGTTGACCGTGTCAAAGGCAGAAGAGAGATCAAGTAAGATGAGGACACAGGCGGTGTTGGAATCGAGGTTGGAGAGCAGGTCTTCACGGATGTTCATGCGAGCAGTTTCCGTGCTTCTGGCAGCTCTGAAGCCAGACTGATGGTCATGGAGACAACCAACAGATTCAGTGTGAGGATTAAGCTGGGAGATGGCCAGCTTTTCCAGGAGTTTGCCCAGGATAGAAGTGATGGAGATTGGGCAATAGTTAGCCATGCAGGACGGGTCGGCATAGGGTTTCTTAAGAAGAGTGTGCACAAGGGAATGCTTCAGGGGGGAAGGGAAGACTCGAGTGGTGAAGGAGTGGTTGCATAAATTATCCAGAGCAAGAGCCAGGGTGTCAATGTGGTCCTTAATGGTTTTGGAGGAACAGGGGTGAACCTGTTTTGATGAGACTTTCATAGATCAGACCTGTCTAGAAACCTTGTCTGGGGAGAACAGGGGAAAGGCAGAGAAAGAGGGAGGAGAGGGGCCGAAGAAGGGCCAGAGGAGGAACAGGGAGTAGGGGAGGAGGAGGAGAGGAAAAGGAGGGGGATAGGATGTCCTGAGCTTTAGAGATGAAATGAGAAGCCAGGACCGTGCACAGGGCCTGGGAGGAAACAGGAGAGGTAGAGACCGCAGCAGGATTGGTTGCCTCCTTTCAGATTTTAAAGAGTTCAGCCGAGTTGTTAGATGCCGCAGAGACGCGGGCTTGAATGTGGGCTCTTTTTTTGGTGCAGACAGAGAGCCGGTATTGCCTTTGGAGCAGGCAGCAGGCCAGTTTGTCAGAGGATGTACCGGAAGCACACCATTTCCTCTCAGCCACCCTGCACTTGCATTTAAGGGTGACAAGGTCTGAGTCGTACCAGGAGTTGCACTTGGCTTTAGGCTTCAAGCGGATCCTCATGACAGAGGCAAGAACATCGTGAGTATCAGATATAGCAGAGTGGAGCATGGAAAGAGCTGTGTCAGGGTGTGAGTCAGCCAAGGGAGCGGGGAGTGAGAAAGCGGCAGCGAAAGCCTCAACTGACACACGCTTCATGGTTCGGATAACCGAGAAGGGAGTGGTGAGAGGGATAGAAAGGGGAAGGTCTGTAGAGATCAGAACATCCAGAGTGTGCCCTGCAGAGTGAGTCAGGCCAGATGGGAGGATAGAGAGTGAGAGAGAGTTGCAGAGGTCACAAAAGAGTCCAGAGGAAGGACAGGATGCATCCAGGTGGATGTTAAAGTCTCCAAGAAGGAGGAGTTGAGTGGTCGAGACCAGGATGAAAGAGGAGGGGTCCACCCACTCAGAGAGGAAGGAGGAGATCTGACCAGGTGGCCGATAGATGGTAGCCACTGTAAGGGAATGGCTAGGAGAGAGTGAGAGCCTGCACACGAGGCATTCAAAAGAGGAGTAGGCCTGCGTAGGAATGACAGAGACAGGAATCCACTCAGGGAAGATCAGGGCCACACCCCCTCCAGAACGATTGGGCCTGGGCGCGGAGAGGATCTTGTAGCCGTCAGGGAGGAGAGTGTTGAAGCTTGTGACAGAGCTGGCTGTGAACCATGTCTCAGTGAGACCAAGGACATCGAGGTCGAGTTCTTCAAGGAGGCGGCATATGTCAGAGGAGTGTTTGACAGCTGAGCGAGAGTTAAGAGTGGCAATATGTGTTAACTGCAGCTTTGACATCTCTTTCTGCATATCCCGATAAGCCCTGTAACTACCAGAGGCTTCCCTTTCAAGTCCAGACGTTCTGCTCTCAACATCCACCATCCTGTTTTCCAAACCACTGACTTTACTTGATAGATCATTCAGCGTTGCCTTCACTTCACTCATGTCACTGGCCACCTGCTTCAATAGTTTAAAAATTTCAGCATTACTGGGAATATCTTCCTCTGGATCATCTGTGAACTGCTTTGGTTTTTTAGAGAGAGGATTGTCCAAAGCCTCGGTTTTCTTCTTGCTTGACATCTTCCAAGTAGGCCTCAAATGGTTGCCAGGGTGGGGGGCAGGAGCTGCTTCCTTAAGCTGCCGCTCTCACAGAGGCCATTCTAGAGCTCCAGCTTAAACTGCAGTTAACAAATATGAATTTGGAGATACAGGCTAGGAGCAGCAATGTCCGCCTGGTTGGCATTCCTGAGAAGCCGGATCAACCCCTGACTGCTTTGGTGATTGATGTGCTGCAGGGCAGTTTACCCGGATGTAACATTCAGCCAATTGATCTGGATTTGACTTTTAGAGCTGGCAGAAATGAGGAAGGGGAAACCCAGGCAAATTATTGTGAAATTTGCACGGACATCCACCAGAGAAAGAGTGTTCGACATAGCAAGGCAGCAGGATGCACTAATGTGGCAAGGGAAACGTTTTCATGTTTTCCCCGATTTTCCAAAAGAGGTGGCGCTTAAAAGGAAAGCATTTTCTGAAGCCAAGCGTTTGGCTAAGGAACGTGGATTTAAAACAATTCTGATGAGGCCAGCAACTTTGAAAATATTCCTTCAGGATGGTGTAAAGGTTACTGACAACCCTGAACAAGCATGCGCTTGGCTTCAACATTTGCCAGCTAAAATGTCTTCACCCCCATAGGTTTCATTTGTCTGTCACCGTTTGGTTATCTCTGTTCTTTGCTTTTACATTTATTGTTCTGAGTTTCAGTTATATTCGTGCTATTTTACTGTTTAAAATACTTATAAAATACTTATAAATATAGATAATGGTTAAAGGCTTTATTTCATTTATACTGTTTAACTGTCAGGATGCAGGCGCGCGCATTTGAATGTGTTCCTTTTTCTCTCCGTATGATTCGTATTATCATTGTTTTCATTAGAGGAGAGCACTGTTAGACGTGCCCTTGCGTGACGCTTTCGTAGGCTGAGCGTATGGGAACGTTTACGATGGATGGCCGTCTGATGTTTTTTTCGGCCTGGAGTCTTGGTGTGGCAGAGGTGCACTTTTAGCTTGCACGAGGTATTTGGATGGCACAATGGCACGTCGTGGATGTGAGCATAAGGTTACTGAGGTGGGTCTCTTTGTATTCGCGGGTCACCGCATCCCATGCAATGGGATTCGCGTGATGTTGCAGCGACATCAGGTCGATAGGGGTTTTTTTTTTTTTTTTTGTTTTTTTTTTGAGTTTAGGAGAGGGCACGTGCTGCGGGGGTGACATGCAAGGGGACCTTAATTGGGGTTTCATGAAACGAGATACGAGGCCGGATGGGGACATAATCTTACTACTAATACGCCAATGCACCTCCAAAGGCTACTGCTGATTTGGGGTTTTGAGGCTGTGGTTGGTCGTTGATTTCCCCGCAATGCCCTCAGCTATTACGAGTTTTCCCCAGTAAAGCTTGTGTACAGGAAGTGGGCATGCATAGCACTGGGGCGTGGGAAACAGCAGAAATAAGTAGGGGCAAAGAAAATACAGGGTGGATCTCCCACTGTGACACCCCCGCCACGCACAGTGTCTAAACTCAAGTGTTGGCCGTTCAGCAACAGCCACGAGAAGATTATTTGTTAAGCACCCTCCCGGAGCCTCACTGAGATGTTGCCGTACCCACGTAATAAATCACGGTCTGAGTGTGCCCTATATCTCGTGTACAGTACTGTCGGATCTAGCATGACCTGTATTTTTGCGCCTAGTGGTGAGTGCTGTGGCGGAATTGACATGGTTTTGAACTTTTAGTGTGCATCTGTGCCAGACGTTTTCAGATATAATTCATTCTCCTGCATGCTCAATTTGAAACGTTATCAACAGTGCTTTGATAGATCATTCACGTGACATCCTGCCTATAGGGAGCTGTGCCCAGATTTCGTAAAGAGCAAGTTAAAGATCTTTGATGGTAGTGGTCAGTTTGAATCCCTTGATATTGCCAATGTCTGTAGTTTGTATATGTTCATTGTTGAGGCCATTACTTTAAGAAATTTCAAAAGCCCTACTGAATGCACTGTTTGAATTATATGTTTTGCCTACATCTTGGCAGGACCTGCCAAGGGTAAGTGGTGTTTGTTTATGTGATTTAGACGTGGCCATTGTGTTGGTTGTGCCAAGGTGTGGTGCTTACTACTGGGTGCATGAAGGTATGCGTAATGATTGATGGAAACCCAGTTACTGAATAAGCCATCCGATGATAAAAAGTTAGGTTAATTTTATGTTTGCCTCAGTTCTGTGGATAGAATTCAAGTGGGCTTTCTGTGTCCTTGCTGATCTGGTAGGCTTTCTGTATGATTGCAGGATATTGAAAGGGATAGGACATTATGGTCCATTTGGTTAATATACCTGATATGTATATGGCGTCTATGAAAGAACTATTGCAGTTCGCCGGGATGTATGAGTATTACACGTGTTCTCAATTACCAATTACCTCTGCCTTGGTGTATTGGGGCCCTCCGTCTTCCTTTTTGGTCATACATTCTTGCCTCACTGGGGTAATTGGACTTTTTTCCACAATTGTGTGGGGCAGTCGGGTGTGTCAGGTCAACTACGAAAGAGATTACAATGTGAACAGGAGCTTAGTACATGACTAGCTAAACGCCATTTTAGGTTGACTTCGGCGGGGGAGAGAACCTATGGTTCAGGGCAGGAAGGTGTGCCTGCTCGACTCGAATGCGGATGAATATGTCTTTTTTGCTTAGTAGCTTTCCTGCCATATAGTTCTGTTGGGGTTGACTTGGACTCTTTATTCTGTTGCTGACTGTAGTGGCCATGCTGTAATAATTTGTGGGAGGGGTTAGTCAGAGGATTGGTAATGGTTTATGCTCTGCTTCTTTACTATGGTTGGGTTGTCCATGTTGTACACGGACATTATGTTGTTATGGTTTTTTATACATTGTGTAGGAGTTTTGGGTGGGGGGTGGGGACTTGGGTTTGGAATTTACTGAAAGTTTGGTGTTTTGCGACATTATACCTTTAGTTACCTTGCTGCTGTACCTGTACAGTGTGCCATCTACTTGTTACCGTTGTTAGTATATTCTAGTGGTTTACTGCCCCTTCTGGGCATGTGCTTAACCTTTTATCTTTCCTTTCTTTTCTTTTTTCTGTTCTATCTTCCTATTCTGTTCTTTGACTGTAATTGCATATGCTATAACATGTCTCGTAACTTGAATTGTGCCATGGGTACTAAAATTGTGGATCATCTAAATATTGTCTCGTGGAATGTTAATGGACTCAACAATGTGGTCAAAAGGACTAAAATTCTATCTCACCTGCGTTCAAGCCTTTGTGACATTGCATTCCTCCAGGAGACGCATCTGGAGGACCCTGAAGCTGAAAAATTGAAAAGAGGGTGGGTAGGGGATACTTACTTCTCGAATTACTCATCTAGCAGAAGAGGAGTTTCTATTCTTATCCGAAAGAATCTGCCTATATCAGTCATCAAAAGCAAAGGAGACAAAGAAGGACGGATTATTTGTGTTCTGGTGAGGGTTCAAGGTGTGGACATTCTGCTATGCAATCTATATGCACCAAATTTGGATGATCCGATCTTTTTTCATGAAGTGGCTCAAATGCTTCAAGGTTTTAATATGGACTCGATCGTGGTTGGAGGTGATTTTAATCAGGTCTTGGACTCTGCTTTAGATCGATCAAATGGGGATTGTACTAGAACCCCGCACAGGTGTAGACGTTCCTTGGAGAATTTAATGAGGGAGTTTAACTTGGCTGACATCTGGAGGCTGGAACACCCGTCGGACAGAGATTATAGCTTTCATTCACAGTGTCATGACACATATTCTAGAATTGACTTCTTTCTGACCTCTGGTCGGGTGACTTCAAGTTGCTATAATTCATCTATTGGACTTATTGCCCTGTCGGATCACGCACCTGTTTCGTTGCAATTGTCCTTACAGTACTCTCTGATTAAATCACCGAGGTGGAGAATGAACTCTTATATACTGAAAAATGACCAGATTAAGCAAGAGGTGGCAGAGGAAATTGACAACTTCATCCAAATTAATAGAACTGCCGATGTTCGAATATCAACAGTCTGGGAAGCACTGAAATGTTTTGTTAGGGGGGTGCTGATTTCTAAAACTGGCAAGGACAGAAAATTGAGAACTAAAGAAATTCAGAGACTCTCTTCTGAAGCGAAGCGCCTAGATGTTCTGTTTGCGGCAAGCAAAGATGAAAATACAAAAAATGAACTGCGAAAAACTAAATATGAACTAAATAAGCTCATTTCAAGCCAGATTGAATATGCACTGTTTAGACAAAAGATTAACTATTTTGAGAATGGTGAGAAAGCGGGGAAGTTACTGGCACATCGGCTGAAGGTGGCTGACAGCGATCGCTTCATTGCCGCAATCAGAGGTCTTGATAACTCACTGGAGACACAACAAAAGTCTATTAACAATTCATTCCGTGGCTTCTATGAAAAACTTTACACCTCTGAACTATCCTGTGCAGATGGAGATATTGACAGCTTCCTTGATTCTCATGTTCTCTCTCGTCTGACGGCGGATGAGGCGGCAGGTTTGGAAGGGAAAGTGGAAATAGATGATGTTCAACATGCAATTTCAAGAATGTCAGTGGGTAAATCACCTGGCACGGATGGTCTCCCTAATGAATTTTATAAAGCCCTCCCTGATTCCGCACTACAGCTTCTGTGTGATGTTCTTAATGATGCATTTGAGTCTGGTTCCTTACCAGATACAATGAGACATGCATTGATTACGGTGCTGAGAAAGAAAGGCAGATCTGCTACAAGGTGTGAGAATTATCGGCCGATCAGTCTGATCAACTGCGACTGCAAAATATTGGCCAAAATCCTGGCTGTTCGCCTGAATAAGATCATTTCAACTCTGGTGCATGAGAACCAGGTAGGTTTTGTCTCTGGTAGGGCAGTGGCGGATAACATGAGACGCCTGCTATTGACAATTGAGAAGGGCCATAGTCAACCAGTTGCCAGTGCGGTCATCTCCCTAGATGCGGAAAAGGCATTTGATCGTGTTGAATGGAACTTTTTGTTCGCATGCTTGGGGAAAATGAACTTTGGACACGATTTCCAGCGTTGGGTTAAACTGTTATACAATAATACCTCTGCAAGTGTGCTGACGAATGGACTTATCTCTGATCCATTTGAGCTTCATCGTGGTACAAGGCAGGGTTGCCCTCTTTCACCTCTCTTATTTATTTTGTCTATGGAACCACTTGCAGTGAGCTTGCGGGCAGATGTAAGTCTTCTACCTGTTATTGGAAATGGTCGGGATAATTTGGTTTGGTTGTATGCTGACGATTTGCTGATTGCCCTGCAAGACCCAGCTGTTGGTATTTCGTATTTAATGCAAGATATTCAATCATTTTCCTTGGTGTCAGGATATAAGATTAATTGGAGCAAATCAGAGATCCTGCCTATCAATGGGTTATGTCAAAGACATACATGTGTTGAGTTTCAATTCAGGTGGTGTGCTGAAAAGTTGAAGTATCTTGGAATATGGATTGGAGCGGATATAGTGAAGTTGCCAGCCATTAATTTTTCTTGGATCCTTCCGATTCTTAGATCGGATTTGGTAAGGTGGAGTCTTTTGAAATTGTCGACCTGGGGCAGAATCAACTGTTTGAAAATGAACCTGGCACCTCGGATAAATTATTTGTTAAGCATGCTCCCCATTAAGATACCTGGAAACATCTTTAAAGAGATCAATAGGGTTATGCAGAACTTTATTTGGAATGGGAAACCTCCGAGGCTCGCAATTTGGAAGCTTCAACTCCCATTGAAATTGGGTGGAATGAACTTGCCTAATTTCTCAGACTACCATTTGTCGTTTTCCACTCGTCATTTGTGCAGAGTTATTGACTCTGGAGATGTACAGTCTGAACATTCTGACCTCTTATCCTGGGAATGCAGTGCTGTTTCCCAATTGGACCCGAAAGCGTTGCTGACTACTCAGAAGAACAAATCAAAAAAAGTCAGCTCTCTTACTTCATTCTTGCGAGACTGCTGGTGTGAGCTCTCGAATCTTGTGAGTGCTGACCCATATTTACACCCAGATGCCTCCATATGGAATAATCCAGCCTTGAAATATCAGGGTAAACCTCTGTTTTGGGTTGAGTGGTTTGTGGCTGGCATCAAATATATTGGAGATTTGTTTGAGGGGGACAACTGGTTGACGTACGCTCAGCTTGGCCAGATGTATGACATGTCAGAATGCTCGTTTGCTGAATATAGGAAACTGAAGATTATTATTTCAGCTTGTGTTGAGATGCCACAATTGACTGGTCAGAGTCCTGCTTGGACAGCTCTATCTGTATGCTTGAGTGCCTCACACCCTGCTTCTACCATGTATGGAATTATAAAAGCTGCTCGGAAGGGTGATCCGAGATTGCCTGCAATTTGGGCGGAGGAATTGGGGGAAGATGTTAACTTCAGATGTTGGCGGAGGTGCTGTGAAAACACTCGTTTGGTAAGTTTGGATTGGTCCCTCAGAGCTTCCCAAACTAAGTTGTTGTTCAGGGCCTATTGGACGCCGGAGAAACTATTCAGGAGACGACTTTTAGACAACAATCTTTGCTGGAAGTGTAAATGTTCGAGAGGATCTCTGAGTCATTTAATTTGGTCCTGTCCCAAGACGATGCAATTCTGGGATATGGTTCGGGAGAGGTTGAGTCTGGTCTTAGATGTCACAATCCCCATGAATGCTTCATTACTGGTTTTGGGTGATGACTCTTCTCTGGAGGAAATTGACTTTGGTAAGAGAGTTTGGTTGCTTCGTGCATGCATGGTTGCTAAAAAATTCATATTGAGGTCATGGAAATCAAGTACTTCATTTAACATTGATGACTGGGTGGAGGAGCTACTTACTGTTTCAACATATGAAAAAGCCATTTACAAACTCACTGGTGACATTGGAAAATTTTGGGACATTTGGAGCTGCTTTCTTGATGCATATGGATAAACCTGATCTTTGACCTGGGGTATTATGTACTTACCCTTGAACACTCATAATCTGTATAATATCTATAGTTTGTGTGATGGTTTTTGTAATGCCCTTTTGTCTGAGGTATAGTATTTTGCATTGAAATTTTTGGTTTATGTCTTCTACTCCTACGCTCTTATTCTCTTTCTTCCTTTTCTTTTTCTTTTTCTTCTTTTCCTTTCTTCCTTCTTGTTCTATTTTTGATGGTTATATGTTTGGATTGTTTATGGCGAATTGATTACTTTGCTTTCACTTGGTTGATATGTGTGTATCTCATGGACTGCTGTTCATTTATTTATGTTTGCTTAATGTGAAAATAAAAATTTGAATTCTGAAAAAAAAAAAAAAAGAGTGGCAATATGGAGAAGGTTGCTGTCCTTCAAAGACTTCCAGGGAGCGGTACAAATCAGAGGTACTCCCCACGCAAGTGTAGAAGAAGCCTGAGGGGAGGCAGAAAAGGAAGGAGGAGAGGGCAAGGTAGCCAAGGAGGAGGCAGCAGGGCGAGGCAAGGAAGCTGTAGAGGGAAGAGAGGGGACAGCAGGAGAAGAAAGGAAATTGATGAGGCGCTGTCACAACTCAGAGATGGTGTCCCAGTTGTTGCAGATAACACTCTCCCAGTTTTGAGAAAGTTTCCTTCACTCCTCGAATACGAAAGTCTCTAACGTGATAGGCCAAAGACTTTTCCCCCAAGAGCTCAGCCTACAGAAATCTATTCCACCTGTCAGGCTGGGGGCTTGAGTGAAAAGGCAGGAGCAGACTCAGCAGAGCTAAAGGAACAAAGAACAGAGCAGACGTTCAGAATATGCAGCCAGGTATTGCCAGAAGAACAGCAAACACCACCCCCAAGTACCCACTCTTACCTGTTATGTAGAGAAATGTGCCAGTAACCTACTAGTATTGGACGCAGAGATGAGGACTATATAAATGGTGAAGGAGGAGTACACCAGTATACAAGGACACCGATGTCAGTGCAGCAAAGCGTCCCAAAAAGTGCCCAAAGTAATCCAGACAAGAGGAAAAGACCAAGGAAACAAGCGTTCACCTCATGCAAGTTCCTTTGAAAAATGTTCGAGTGAGAGAGCGTCACAGCCTGAGGACTTAGCAATTGGAGGTCGGAATGGCAAGCCGAGTTTGAGTATTCCGGGGGAAAGCAGTCGAGGGGGGCAGGCGTCGGGAAACAAGAAAGGGCAAGGCAGAGGCAGGGTCTTGATTTAAGCGCGGAGCTCAAAGTTAAACAGAAGTCGGGAAACAGCGCTCGTAACTAAAACAGTTTAGGAGCACCTGTTGTTCGAACAGACAGTATTTAAATACGGTCTTCAGAAGGGCACGGCAACGTAGTATGTGTGTGTCACGTGACTACCATAGCAGGAAGATGGGATATGTAGTCTTAGGGGACTCTGCGTGCTGAACATCGCTCAAACAAACGCCATGGCAATTTCCAATGAAAACGGAACATGACAGGCGCGGGAAGCATCTATCAAAGAGGAGAAGGTTGGCCTGAGGGCCTTGGACCAAGATGGTACCATTCAAGTAAACATTAATGATGACCTTATAGGAGTTGAAGGAGGACAGGAGGGCCTCCCACCGGAGCCACCATTATTGGGAGAAGAAGAGAAAGGAGAAAGCATGACACTCAGATCCTCATCCCCCTTTCGGGCAACTTCTTTGAGGACACTGCCTTAGTAAATAAGATATACCTCCTCATTCAGGCATGGATGGCATCCCACGGGCTCTGCCTGAATGACGATAAAACCAAGATACTGATCTTAGGCTCTGAAACAAACATAAAAAAACTTAGCCCTAGCTACGCCTCCTTCAACATTGACAACAACCCTATCAAGATGATGCCTGCTGTCAAGACCTTAGGATTCTACCTTGACTCTTCACTCACATTCAAGAAACAAGTTCATTCACTTGCTTCTACCACAGCCTACACTTGTAAGCTTATCCGAAACTGCAGACCTTTCGATCTACCACGAGCTGTATCACCTTAGCTAATGCTGTTATAATGTCCAGGCTAGATTATTGCAACGCCTTGTACTCAGGGGCAAACAAATACGTCACAGACAAAATCCAAAGACTGCAAAATAATGCCCTAAGAGCAGCGCTGAACATCCCATTCAGAGAACATATGTCTACCTCTAAAAGAGAGGATCACTGGCTAAAAATAACTGATAGGATCTTCCTTAAAACAATTTCACTCACCTCCAAATGCTTGAACAACTCAGCACCCCATACCTAGCTGAAAGGATAAACAGGAGAACTACTATCCGACCAACAAGAGCTACCTATGCCCACATGCTAGAGACCCCTAGATTTAAACGGACCACAGCTGGTGGAACTAGTTTCCCAGTTAAAGCTGCAAAATCCTGGAATGTCCTCCCACCTGAACTTAGAATGGAACAACCATACCCACAATTCAGACAGAATGTACTCAAATGGCTTCATACTAATGACACCTAACCTACTCAGCCATCCGCACCTGCTCTACCGCCACCCGTATTCTAGCAATTATCCCATCTAGCGATTGCACTACGTATTACATTATATGTGAGCCATTCTACTGTAACCGGAAGTGGCATATATTTATTTATTTCTTGTATGTACTGTATATACCTGACATGCTCCTGTAATTAAGCTTAAGTTATCTTGTACTGTATCCTTTGAGCCCAGCTACCTAAGGGTTTGGTGCGCATTACCAAATAAATAAACAAACAAACAAACAAACAGAGACCATATGAAGAGTCCATAGATCTGGCGAGGGAACGACAAAGAGGATGTCATTTAGTGTTTGCATGGAGGAAGCACTGGTATAGGTGTCAGTGATAGGGAGGCCTGGGTTGGAGACCAGGGTGTCCTTTTTAAACTTCTTCCTACCAGATTTAGTGAGGAGAGCAGGATAGTCGTTAGAGAAGCAATTTATCATGATCCCCACCCCCGGAGCACCAGGACAGGCCCAGCACCCCCGGGAGCAGGCATCATGCCCTCGGGTAAAAGCCCAGCGGCCCCTAATAGGGGCTCTTTGGACTTTGTCCTGGCGCCTTTGGCGCCAGGCTCATGTTGGACATCAGTCCTGGCGCCATAGGCGCCAGGCTCATAAAAGAGGGTGTTTGGTGCACTTACCTGACGCAGACCATGCTGCATGAAGCCTCAAGCCAAATGTTGCTTAGGAGGGACTATTTTATCAAAGGAACTATTTTACTTGGGTGGGGACCGTGGAAGAATACTTACCTGGAACTTCTTCCAAGGCTATTTAAACCACGCCCGGACTGCCACACGTGCTTCGCGTTGCTCTGCATCTAGCAGCTGAACGCTCACCGTGCCTGCTCCTGCATCTTGCCTCCAGCCACGCCCCCCTTTATCTTGGGATACCTGAAAGGAAGGAAGGGAAGAGAAAAGGTGAAAACCAAGAACTTAATCTAACTTCCTACCTGTGTCCGGAACCATCACGCCAGCGATCCTGAAGATAGACATTCTTTAAAAGCATTGCGCTACTTGTTGCAGCGCGTGCATCACTCACCTGCCTCGTGGGCTCTTGACTATCCACCGCGACCTTCTGGGCATTCCGCCACATCTCTGCACCTGCAGGGGAAAAGAAGAGACAAAAGGTGAGCAGGAGGAACAAATGAGGAAAGCCTGATTTTCCGTTACAAGACTTACCTGGCCATATTTGACGGAACCACTCCTCATTTCGGGTCGGCGCCACTTCTTGGCCTGGTACCGCACCCCATCCACTAAAGGGAAAAAAGAAAAACATTACTAGAGGGATTCAAAGACATTTAAAGGGATCATTTTATCACAAACTCACCTGAGTTTATCTCCGGCAATATCCCTCGAAGCATCACTTCCACTCTGCACCTGAAAATAAGGACAGATCGCAATTTAAGAAAAGCAAACAAAGAGAAGACTCTACTCCGGAACTTTTTAAACAGCATACTTACGGCATTTCGCCTTCCGAAACCAGTGAAGTAACTGGTCAAATATGCACCCCTGCACCAGAAGCAGGATGGAGAGCTCATCCATTCAAACATTAAGGTGAGCCTTGATTGGGGATTTCGGAGGTGGTCGGAGAAGAGCAAAGGGGAGGTGGGAAGCAATCACAATACTCTGCAGACAGTTAATCCCCTTTCTCCACCTACAGAAAGATTTTTCTACGGGCCAGACAAGCCAGATTTGGGGGTCCAGTTCAGTCGGTGTTTTGAATCCTGCGCATCATGCTTGAAGAGGTCACAGCAATCCAGACCAGGTCAGCGCCTCTGTGGGAGCCAGGTGAGCGTTATAGGACGCGAAGCCTTCCTACAAATTCCCACCCAGGCGCTATGGAAACTTCTGAGACTGATATGTTGGCCCAATTACTGGGGGAATTACGGGCAGAAGTACATGCCGCTCGTCAAGAGACTAATGCCCTCAGGAGGGAAATAATTGTATCTAAGGAACGGACTGATGACCTGGCTAGGCAGGTATTGCAAGGTCAAGCTCGGCAAACCCCTATACCTGGGTCCGGGGGGAATTCTGTTCCTGTGGCTTCAAGTAACCCTGTGCAAATCAATCTACCTGGAAATATACCGCTGGCCCCACCTGAACGCTTTGCTGGGGACCCCAAACGGTTCGCCGTATTCATGAATCAATGTCGTTTGCACTTCCTATGCAGACCTGGGGCCTTCCCTAATGACCAGACCAAGGTAGGTTTTGTGTTGTCATACCTTAGCGGCTGTGCTGCCGATTGGCCAGTACCACTGGTTACTCAAGATGACCCAATCCTCCGGGATTTCCAAGGATTTCAAGCAAGCATGGAGAGATTATTTGCTCGACATTCTCAGGGACAAGCTCTGGATGATGAACTTCTATCCCTGCGACAGGGCAACCAAGACCTCCTCTCCTACATAGCAACCTTTAACAGACTAATCGTGGAAACTGGGTGGCCAGAGGATAAAAGAATCACATTATTCTATCGGGGTCTACGCGGAGAACCTAAAGATGTCTTGGCCCAAGTTGTAAATCCGCCCCAAGAATGCACAGAATATATAGACTTAGTGGTCCAATTGGATCACAGGCCCCAAAACCGAAAAGCGGATCGGTCCAAGTTTGAAACCCGGGTGTTGGTCAAGACCCACGTCACTCCCAAGGGTGCCGATGTCTCAGAGCCTATGCAAATTGGAGGGGTTAGAGGACCTTTAACCCAAAAGGAACGTGAAAGGAGGCGGCAGTTAAAATTATGTCTTTATTGTGGGAACTCTGGACACTTCCTACGAGATTGCCCAGCAAAACCGCCCAAGAAGGTGGTAGGAGCCGCTGATAAAAACCATGAAGACTCTGTTTCGGGAAACGACTCCGCCCGACAAGCGTAGGGGTCCGCTTGCCGAGCTTGAAAACTAACTCTCAGACCTCGCATTTCATTGTGCCAATGGTTCTCGTAGATCCGGAACAGCCTAAGCGGTTGCATGCAATAAAGGCATACACCGATAGTGGGGCTATAGGAAACTATGTGGATCGTGAATTGGTCTCTAGGGTTAACCTCCCTCTGCGTCCAAAAACCAGCAAAGATGTCATCACCACAGTCGATGGAACTGAAATTGCCTCAGGACCGGTAACACATTCCATTACTGAGGTGACTCTTATTGGTCCGGACCGCCATCGGGAGGCAGTTGTGTTTGACGTAATCAAGGCCCCACAGTTTCAGGTTATTCTTGGAATTCCTTGTTTAGAGACACATAATCCTCGAATTGATTGGCCAGCAAAGAGAATAAGCTTCCCGGATTGTGCACAAACCTTCTACCCAGAAAATTTGAAGAGTTAGTCAAGCATCTGTAACCTCTGTCTCCACGCAACTACCTCCGGAATACCTAGACTTTCAGGACGTCTTCCAAAAGGAACAGGCCAACACGTTACCCCCCCACAGATCGTACGATTGCCAGATCGATCTGGTGCCCGGTGCACAACCCCCTTGTAGCAGGATTTATGCCCTTACTGAACCTGAGAACCAGCATTTGAGACAATATTTAGATCAATACCTAGCCAATGGTTTCATTCGCCCGTCAAAGTCCCCGGCATCCTCAGCTTTGTTCTTCGTGCCCAAAAAAGAAGGCGACCTTAGAACTTGTATCGACTACCGCGCATTGAACCAGATAACGGTTAAAAACCGTTACCCTCTGCCTTTGATCCCTGAACTCCTTGACCAGGTGAAGGACGCTTGCGTATACACCAAGTTAGATCTCCGGGGGGCTTATCATCTGGTGCGAGTAAAAGAAGGCGACGAATGGAAAACGGCCTTCCGTACAAAATATGGTTTATTCTAATACCAGGTGATGCCTTTTGGGTTGTGCAACGCGCCTGCTGCCTTCCAATTCTTCATGAATGATGTCCTTCGGGAACTTATCGATGTTTGTGTTGTCGTATATATCGATGACATTCTTGTGTACTCCTCTTTGGAATCTGATCACAGAAAGCATGTCCGGGCTGTCCTTGAGAAATTGCGCTAGCACAAACTGTTTGCTAAGCTGGAAAAGTGTGTTTTCCATACCACCTATGTGGAGTTTCTTGGATTCATCCTGACACCTAATGGGGTCCGAATGGACTCACGGAAAGTGGAGGCCATCCTCAAATGGCCATCTCCTAGCTCGGTAAAAGGGGTCCAAAGCATGCTTGGTTTTGCCAATTTTTATCGCAGATTTATTCCGGAATTTTCACATGTAGTACAACCCATCACTGCACTCTTGCGGAAAAATAAACGTTTCGAATGGACCAAGGAAGCCGAACAGGCCTTTCAGGAATTGAAAGCTAAATTCACGTCTGCACCTATTTTGAAACACCCGCGTCCCGATCTCCCATACATAGTCGAAACTGACGCGTCCAGTTTAGCCATGGGAGCTGTCCTGTCTCAGAGAGACCCTGAAACCAACCAACTGCATCCTGTAGCATTTTGGTCCAGAAAGTTCTCACCACCTGAGGTAAATTATGCAATTACTGATAAGGAATTATTAACCATTAAGTCCGCCTTTAAGGCTTGGCGGCATTATCTTCTTGGCGCCAGGCACACCATCACTGTGATCACTGATCACCGAAATTTACAATATTTAAAGACAGCCAAGGCTCAATCATCACGTCAGCTCCGATGGGCTTTGTTCTTTGCTGAGTTTGATTTCGTAATCACTTACCGTCCCGGCTGTAAGAATGGCAAAGCAGACGCACTATCTAGAATAGGAATGGGAGAAATAGACACTAATTCAGAACCTGTGCCGATCATTCCAGAACAAAGAATTTTGGGATTAACCTCCTTACAAACCTTTGAAGACATTCAAGCACGAGTAAAACAACTCCTGGACTCTACCGCCTTGCAGGATTGGATCCAAAGGGGGTCTTACTTTTCAGTCAACGATGGCCTACCTTACTTCCAAGGACGCTTATTTCTGCCAGAAAAGAAATTACAAGAACTGGTTATTTCCCGTCATCATGATACCCTGATGGAAGGACATCCTGGCATTGCCAAAACTGAGGAAAAAATTAAACGACAATTCTGGTGGCCTTCCTGGCGAAAGGATATTAAATCTTTCGTGATGTCCTGTGGAGTTTGCGCCCAAAACAAAGGCCAAAAGACAAAATCCGCCGGTCTTCTTCAGCCTTTAGACATTCCACCAGCGCCTTGGCACACCTTATCACTAGATTTTATCACAGACCTGCCCCCTTGTAATGGATACAATACTATTCTGGTTGTGGTGGATCTATTTTCTAAAATGGCTCATTTTATTCCGTTGAAAGGATTACCTTCAGCTTCTGTCCTTGCTAAGGAATTCCTCGAAAATATCATCCGCTTGCATGGATTCCCGTCCATATTAGTCTCCGACCGGGGAAGCCAGTTTATTTCACATTTTTGGAAAAAGTGTTGTCAACTGTCACAAATCGACGTAAGACTCTCAACCAGCCATCACCCACAGACCGATGGTCAGACGGAGAGAACGAACCAGACCCTTGAACAATACCTACGGTGTATGTTGCACCAATCGGAGGGTAATTGGAAGGATTTGTTATGGGTGGCCGAATATGCATACAATAACTCGGTGCACTCTGGAACTGGACAAAGCCCCTTTTAGACCCTATATGGACATCACCCTCGTACTTCAGACCTGGACTCTCCTCTGAGCCTTGAAATGCCCGCAGTAGACCATTTGCATTCCACTATAACTCAAGCATTCAAGAATGCAACTGCCCATTTGCAACAAGCGAAAGAGAAATACAAGACAAATGCAGATCTGCATCAGAAGGAGGCGCCTTCATATCAAATAGGAGACCAAGTATGGTTGGCTACCAAACATTTATTGCTCAAGGGACCTAGAACTTTTAATCCAAGGTATTTGGGCCCTTATTCGATCAAAGCTATCATTAATCCAGTGGCAGTCAAGCTCGATCTGCCAGCTAACATGTGGATTCATCCCATTTTTCATGTGTCACTTTTGAAACCAGTGCAACCAGGAACCAGATTAATAAAGCCACCAGAACCAATTCAGATAGATGGGGAGCCTGAATTCGAGGTGAAGAACATTTTGGATTCTAAAATTTCAAAATCAAAACTTTTCTATCTAATTGATTGGAAAGGGTACGGGCCTCAGGAAAGGTCTTGGGAACCCAGCGACCACGTACATGCACCTCGGCTGGTAAAAAAGTTCCATCGGGATTTCCCAAACAAACCAAAACCTCCAGAGGGAACGACCTTGGGAGGGGCCTTGGGGGGGAGTGCTGTCATGATGCCTACCCCCGGAGCACCACGACAGGCCCAGCACCCACCGGGAGCGGGCATCATGCCCTCGGGTAAAAGCCCAGCGGCCCCTAATAGGGGCTCTTTGGACTTTGTCCCGGCACCTTTGGCGCCTGGCTCATGTTGGACATCAGTCCTGGCGCCATAGGCGCCAGGCTCATAAAAGAGGGTGTTTGGTGCACTTACCTGACGCAGACCATGCTGCATGAAGCCTCAAGCCAAATGAGGCTTAGGAGGGACTATTTTATCAAAGGAACTATTTTATTTGGGTGGGGACCGTGGAAGAATACTTACCTGGAACTTCTTCCAAGGCTATTTAAACCACGCCCGACTGCCACACGTGCTTCGCATTGCTCTGCATCTAGCAGCTGAACGCTGACCGTGTCTGCTCCTGCATCTTGCCTCCAGCCACGCCCGCCTCGATCTTGGGATACCTGAAAGGAAGGAAGGGAAGTGAAAAGGTGAAAACCAAGAACTTAATCTAACTTCCTACCTGTGTCCGGAACCATCACGCCAGCGATCCTGAAGATAGGCATTCTTTAAAAGCATCGCGCTACTTGTTGCAGCGCCGCGCATCACTCACCTGCCTCGTGGGCTCTTCACTATCCACCGCGACCTTCTGGGCATTCCGTCACATCTCTGCACCTGCAGGGGAGAAGAAGAGACAAAAGGTGAACAGGAGGAACAAATGAGGAAAGCCTGATTTTCTGTCACAAGACTTACCTGGCCATATTTGACGGAACCACTCCTCATTTCAGGTCGGCGCCACTTCTTGGCCTGGTACCGCACCCCGGCCCCTAAGGGGAAAAAAGAAAGACATTACTAGAGGGATTCAAAGACATTTAAAGGGATCATTTTATCACAAACTCACCTGAGTTTATCTCCGGCAATATCCCTCGAAGCATCACTTCCACTCTGCACCTGAAAATAAGGACAGATCGCAAGTTAAGAAAAGCAAACAAAGAGAAGACTCTACTCCGGAACTTTTTAAACAGCATACTTACGGCATTTCGCCTTCCGAAACCAGTGAAGTAACTGGTCAAATACGCGCCCCTGCACCAGAAGCAGGATGGAGAGCTCATCCATTCAAACATTAAGATGAGCCTTGATTGGGGATTTCGGAGGTGGTCGGAGAAGAGCAAAGGGGAGGTGGGAAGCAATCACAATACTCTGCAGACAGTTAATACCCTTTCTCCACCTACAGAAAGATTTTTCTACGGGCCAGACAAGCCAGACTTGGGGGTCCAGTTCAGTCGGTGTTTCGAATCCTGCGCATCACGCTTGAAGAGGTCACAGCAATCCAGACCAGGTCAGCGCCTCCGTGGGAGCCAGGTGAGCGTTACACAATTAGAAAAGATAGGAGAGATAGAGAGCCCCATGAGTAGGTATGTAGAGGAGAGAAGAGGAAGAGGGTTGGAGGTGGGGGCGGGGAGAATGCTAGGGAAGAACACAGGGAGGGGCGCAAGCAGACGAGACAATGAGAGACGAAACAATAGTAGACAATTGAACAAAACGACAAGAGCTCAGACAATAGTAGAACAGTTTGCTGGTCGAATGCTTTGCTAAGAGGGCAAACCCAAAGACAGCATTACTTTCAAATGTAGTTTAAACACTTTCGACCTGATTTCGACCTCATAGCCAGATTCCTAATGAATCTCCCGCAGTATGTCACCATCCCCAAGAAACTTTCGCACCTCCGCCACCGTCTCTGCGGGACTGGCGTTCACAATGTCTTGCACCTTCCTTGGATCGGGCGACACCATGCCTTCCTTGAAGACAAAACCAAAGAACTTGATGCTTGTCTTGAGAAATTCACACCTCTCCTTGTGTTGGGTGAGTCCCAGCGACTGTATCTGCTGGACTGTCTTAACCATCCTTGGCATGTGCTCCACTTCTGACATTGCAAACACTAGAATGTCATTGCTAATGTTTATGATGGCCTCCAGGCCAGCCAGGGCACCCTGTATGATATTTTGTAAGACTTCTGCAGCTGTGGAGTCCCCAAAACAGAGGCGTTTGTACCCGTATAATCCTTGGTGAGTCGTGAAAGTGGTGATATTCCTGGACTCGGGGTGTAACACAACCTGATGGTACCCGGCCCTCAGATCAAGCTTTGAGAAAAACCTGGCACCCTGCAACTCAGCGATAATGTCATCAATTGTGGGTGTCACATGCCTCCCCCTCTTTATCGCCTTGTTTGGCAGCCTCATGTCCACACAGATTCTGACTGACTCAGGCTGTTTAGGTTTTCTTGCTATAACAATGGGTGGGCGACACTCAGGGCCTTGGCCCTTCTACTTTCTCGATAATGTCAAGTCTAGTCAGACTCTCCAGCTCTTTATCCACAAGCTCCCGCAGGTGAAACAGAACCCTCTGCAGTTTTAGAGCAACTGGGCAAATAGATTTGTCTATATGTAGCCTAATCCTCTTTCCAACCAGCTGCCCAGCTGCCTAATTCCGACAAACACGCCTGCAAATCGCTCCTGCACTGCCTGAACATCCTCGACTTACATGCTGTATGCAAATGTCACGATCCCCAGTGCCTCATCCACGGCACAACTCAACAAGGTGTTGCCATTAATGTCTGTGACGAATAACCTGGCTTTGATGGCTCTGGATCAGTGTTCCACTTGAAATACAAACGCCCCCAACAGGGGAATGAGCTGGTCCCCTCCGAACCTGAATATGCGTGCCCTCGAGTGCTTTAGCACTGGAGGGTCATCCATTGCTTCATAATGCGCTTTGGCCATGATGTTGACGGAAGCCCATGTGTCCACCAAGACAGGGGTCGCCGAGCCGCCAACTCGTACCATACTCTTTGGTTGTCTCCTCGTCTTCGCCTTTAGCACACTCATGTTGGATATTGAAAATATTTTCTCCTCATCCTCCTCCTCTTCAATCTCCAGTTCTGCCACCTCCTCTTCTTGGTTTGTGTGGCCACAATCTGAGTTCCCAGTTGTTGACCCAACCCTGACTGGGCCTTTCTGCATGACCACCGGGAACGCTGCTCAACACATCCGTGCGTAGTGATCCGAACTGCCACACATTCCACACGCCTTCCCCTTCACCAGAAATTCCGATGGATGAGGGAGGTCATACCTGCAATGAAGGCACAATGCTGGTGCTTTTGCACCCCTCACACGTGTTGGCGCCATGGTTCTCTGGGCCCCTCTCCTCCTTGGCAACACCCCACTGCGCGCACCTCACTGATCTTGAGCATGCGTATCACAGCGACCATCTTGGAGGCACGTGTTTCTGCCACCTCATACGATCGACCCAATTCAAGAATTCATGCTAATGTCAACCCAGGATCCTTCAGTACCTGTCGGCGCAACTTGCCAGATACCCACCCTTGGATCAATTGGTTCTGTATCATACCTTCCTCATTCACCCATGCACACGTGGCCGAGAGGCGCCAAAGGCGCCATGAAATGTGTCCAATGGCTCCTCGTCGTTTTGCTTGGCAATACTCTTAACTAACCTCTTGTAATCCATGTTCGCAAGAGGCATGATGTGTTTCCTCAGCTCAGACTTAGTGGCGCGTATGTCCCATCGACTGGTTGCAAAGACTTATAGATCTGATGAACCACAGTGCCAGCCGCATAGATGAGGGTTGCCACCTTACTTTCATTGTCCGTCCCTCCTGTGGCTCTGAAGTACATCTCCAGGTGGACAATACAGGAGTTCCACCTTGGCCCCAGACCGGATGGTGCCCCAGAGATATCAAACTCCGGCATTGTGGTAATCAAACCTTGTTGGCGCAGCACACACACTCCCACCTGGGCGACTACACCAGCTGCAGCCCCACCATCCTAATTGTCCTGCATCGTGTTGGTTCCAGTGGATGGCACTGGATGTCAGACGCACATGCACCCCTTTTTGATAGTGGGCGCAACCTCAACAGGCACATGGGCACCCAGGCACCCCTTCCTGGTAGGGGCCGCAACCAAGATGACACACTTGCCACCCTCACTGAGCTATCTGGAGCCCACCTTGCCGATGCCACCGTCCTCAATGAATACAGAGAAGAGACCCAATAAACATTAAAGAGAGGTGAAGACGATGTCGTCGCCCTCCTTACTCCCATGTCATGCACAACAGGAGCAACCACAAAGAGAGAACCAAAACAGGGCAAAAGAAGGAAGAAATGTCCCTTATTCTCCAATACTGTGTAAATCACTGTTTCCCCTTTGCAAAAGAAAAAAAAAAGTTTTTCACATTTATTTTCTTCAAATGACTGCAAGCATTGCATCCGTGGATGCTCCAAAAATTGAACAGGGAGGCGCACGTGCTCTCCCATAAGGAGCCGCAACCTCTGCGCGTGTACTGATGCACAACGGGAACGCCCCGTTTATTCAATGCGACTGAGTTATGTCACTCCGTTGTCACGGCTCGCTCCCTTCGCTCCCGTTCCCACCACTTGGGAGCATGTTTTGGGGTTTATTCCCTACTGGACATTTCCTCCGAACCTTATGCTACAGTGTTGTGATGAATTGGGAGCGCTAAAACCTTATTTTCCAAATTACTTCCCTTCCGGATCCATTCCAGGTTTTTGGCAGCCAGCATGCTACTTTAATGAAATGACTATGCTTCCCAGAATGCCTGGCTCACTGCTTCACCTCCTCCCTTGCAGGACAAGGTTGGGTGGAGGATAGGAAACACCTGTGGCTGCAGGTGCAGCAGGCGGCACACCTGAGGGGTGTGCTCGTTAAGCAGCTTTAAAAGCCTCAGTTTGCTTCAGTCCAGCGCTGGTCATTGTTGCAGTGTTCCTGTTGGGACTGGTCCCCTGTTCCTTGTTCCTAGCTTTTGTGCCTAGTTCCTAGTTCCTGTTTCTTGTTCCTCTGCCCTGGATTTCGGATTCATGTGCTTAATTGATTTCTGCTTTCTGGATTTCCCTTTCTGTCTTCCTCTGTCTGCAGGCAGCCTTTCTCTGTGCTTTACCCTTTGATGCAGCCGAGTTTGCCTGTGTGCTCTGTTTCTTTGATGCTGTCCTTTGCTACTGAAAAACGTGATGCATTAGTCTTTCCCTTTTTAGATTTAGCTTCCTGCCTTTTCTCCTTGGATGGGTGGGAAAGGTTTCCTTTTGTGATATCATTTTCCCTGCTCCTGATCCTTACTTTCTATTGGGATCCATTCCATGTTTTCCATTGCACTTCTGCATTTATTTCCCATTTGATTATTAGGTGTGGGGTGCTGTTGTAACTAGTCCCTGTGTGAATGCCTTTTGTTTTCCTCACTATTCTAAAATCACAATTCCTACTTGCTCCTTGACTTGGGTCTTATGTATTTAGTTATCCTCCACCCATTGCTGTTATAGCCTTCTCAACGGGGTTCGTGGGTTTACTGACATTCAAGTGGTCTTTCCGGTTCTCGTGAGTACTGTTTCTAAGTTCCTTATTCAGTATCATCCAGAGTGTCAGCACACAGATCCTGTCCTTGCTTGCCCTCTACGTGGGCTTAGCACTGTCAGTATCTGTAATAGCATAGTGGGTAAGGAGTTTGCCGACTTTCCTTTCAGTCATAAGGAGGTTCTAAGTGCTTACCCCACATCCCTTTTCATATATTGGTATTATTGTTTCACACTATTTGAACTCCTGGGTTTTAGTATACACGAGTCTTGGGTATTGTATGCACGTTGTTAGATTCAAAGTTGTTCACTGTGAGATTCCGTGCACATTTCCCTTGCCATATTCATTGCCTTCTTCCTTTCTTAACATCCGTCACGTGTATTTCTTAAAGTAACACACCACACTGGTGGAGCAGCGGGGGCTTTTAGCTGCAAATGCCCACATCAGCCCTTATGACCCAAACATTAACACTGATTTAGGGAGACTTGCTTCCATTCACAATGGGCAAAGAGCTGCCCTTTCAACTGCAAAGACATTGGCCTTAATGCTAGACTTGGGAGTGTTGTGTTTTTGACACAGTACCCATCTAATGATGGTCCTGGGGGTGAATGGAGGCTAAAAAGGCCTTTGGAGAGCAAAGGCTTGGGCAGTCACAAAGGTGGCACGTGCATTCTGCTGGCCCTGTTACTTACATTTGTAATTAAATCAGTATGCATGAAAAGTAGCCCAAATCAGCCCGAAACTGCATGGCAACCACCACATGCACTTGCACAACAGGATTTTAAGTAGCCCAATTGTGCAGTGTAAATAGCCCAATCTGCCAACCCTGCTGATGTAGTTTGAGCATTTAATAAAGTGCTGAACCATGGGGAGTGATTTGTTGAAGTTTATTTCTGGTTTTATGCAAGGCACACAAGGTACTATATCAAGCATTTATATTCTATTTATCTCTCTATATATAAGAGGGAAATGTGTGGATTTGTGTGTGTCTGTTCAAAATGTTCAGCATACTTCCCAACATGCTACAAACCTGAAATGTGATATGTGGGTATAGGTTCCATGGTGTAGACAATGTAAAAGGTATAAACTATAAATGTTTCAAAATCTTTTTTTTAAAACGTTTTTTTTAAGCAGTCTTCAATGCTAGTCCCTGCCATATGGTTCTTCGCACAGTAGTTCTGCCATAGTTCATTGTTCCTAAAGATCAGCAGTTCATGAAAACTTCAGCAGTTCATTGTTCCTAAACTTTCCACACTATCAGCATTCTAGCTGAAATAAGCATCACTGTCTTTTGAGGTCATGTGGGTGACACAATACAGTGCTTTTGTAGTGATGCGGGTGACAGGAAACTGTGCATGTCTCTTCAATAGTGTCTGCAATGACGTCCGTCATTTCGTGGTAAATCTCTCATGATAATTACAGAAACTTAATTTCCCACGGAAGTTGATCAATGTATGCCATCTCAACAGTACAAAGCTTACATGCTTCAGCCGTACATGTACGGGTACGGCACTTCAAGCTTACACGCTTCAGCCCCACATGTACAACACTTATGATGAGGTCGCTGCTGCCTCGGCTGTAGATCGGGACACCAATAATGTTGCTGCGCAATCTCAATGCTCCAACTCAAAGTAGCCTGAACCGATTTAATAAATGAATGCTTTTTTCATGGTCAGCTTTATGTGGCTTGCTCCAGAGTTGGAAACAAAGACAATTTGTTCACACTAGCTCCTACAGGAAAGACTAGCACTACTGTCTACAAATAAGCATTGGTTTAGTTGATTAAATACATTTCAAACTAGGACTGAAGTAGGAATTACTGTGTGAAGCATGGGTACATCCGCTGTTATGAGGGATCATTTTCGCTGGTCCCTATGGCATCGATGGCGTCATGTTTCTGCTGTGTTTCCTTCTACTCCCAAGATAGCGCCCATTCCCTCCTGTGTAGTTCCAGACTCTCTGGAGTTTCCTGGTCTCGTGGCTCCTCCCCCTGCACTGCAGACACCTCTTCTATCAGTGTTTCAGGAACCACTCTGCGTTGCTACTTTCTACAGCCAACGCTCCAGTTACCGACACAGTCCCTCTGCGATGAACGGCTTTGCCATAGCCGAGACGCCACATATCTCAGGTCTTTACAAAGACTTCAAAGAAGTCATCAAACAATATCCAAACGCCACGGTCTAACAAGGATTTCTACGTTCTTCCGGGTAAGGACGCATTCGGTTTCCATAGCAACCTGCATTCGTCTCTTATGACTTCTATATCTGTAAACGTTCCGATTTGTAGTTTTTCTTTAGGATTTAATCAGAAACCCCGACCCTTCTTGACACAGAATTCATCCGACATATTTGCAGAGGTACTTCTATGTATTCTGTGTACACACATTACATGATTAATTCTTCTGCGTCACAGGGTGTTTCCACAGTAACAAGGAACTCCACAGAGCGAATTAATGTCATGATCTCTGCTTCCAAAAGGTCAGGGTTTTCCCAACTCCCTTGGAAGCAGATCCATAACCCAGGTTCCGTGTGCCAACCAGTCCCAATTGGGACCTTTTGGACCCAGTCCTGGCGCCAGTGGCACCAGGCTCATAAATATGCCCAGTCCCAGCGCTGGAAGCGCCGGGCTCATAATGCTTGGGTGGACTTACCTGCAGCAGACCATGCTGCTTACTTGCCTGCCAGTTGAGCCTCTGATCCTCTTCTGTTTGGAACTACTTTTCCTGTTGGGTGGGGCAGGAGCCACTCCCTAGATTCAGAACACTGGAACTCTTCTGGAAAGTAGGAACTCTTTTCTTACCTAGGCGTGGCTGTGGAAGGAGACACCTAAGCACTACAGGAGGCTATTTAAACCACACCCGATGGATGAATCTTGCTTTGCGTTATTCTGCATCCTCTGCAGCAGAACGCTCATTGTGTCTTCTGCATCTGATCCTGGGCCTAAGGAAAAAGGCTTACCATCCTGAATCCAGTCTTCAGCAACACCTATAAAGACAAGAAAGAACAGGTTAGCATTACGGTCTTCAGTGACAGCTCTTCACTTACCTGGTCCATCGGCTGTCACCAACGCCTCGCGCTGCATTCCGGCATCTGAAAGACAAAGGCTTACCTACTCTTCGTGCGCTCCGGAGGTCTTCACACTGCATTCCGGCATCTGAAAGACAAAAGCTTACCAACTCTTCGCACGCTCCGGAGGCCTTCGGCGCTGCATCCCGCATCTGAAAGACAAAACAAGGTGCGTTTAAAGACATTGGGGAACTTTAATACTCACGTGCCATTACTCCTTTCCACATCTAACCCAGTGGGTATTCCGGCACCCTGCAGCCGCTCTGAACTTGTACCTGCAAAATAAAAAGACAGTTAGAGCGCATCGTGAAGCAGGCAACAAGCGCTTACTTACGTGCTTCCAGGCGCTTCTATTCATCACACGGGCTCCATCTTCAACTCACTTCAGCCCGTCATCCGCCATCGCCGGAACCCTGCAAAACAAGAAACATCATTACTAAAGACTTTAAAGACATTAGAATTACTCGAAACTTATCGTTCGTGCAGTAAACGACGGACAGCAGTCCTCTGAAGTCAAGAGGCCTGCTCCCCTTATCCAGTGAAGAAACTGGTTACAGCACCCTGCCCCGAGGCAGATGGAGAGCACGGCGTTCACTTACCTAAGGTGAGAGCGTTAACCTTTGGGGTTCTACAGGAGAAGAGAAAGGGAAGAAGAGAGAGACATTCAATAACCCAGTTCCTTAATCCCATATTTTCTATCTGCAGACATCTTACCCTTCGAGTCAGACATACAGTGCACAGAGGTCCAGCCCAAAGAGCCAGCCGTGTGTTACACATCACCTTTGAAGATACGGTATACGCCCAGTCAAGACCGGTGCCTCTACGGGAATCAGGTGAGCGTTACAGAACGCAAAGCCCACCACAAAACTCCCGTCCAGGCGCTATGGAAACCTCAGATACCGACCAGCTAGCCCAGTTACTTGGGGAACTAAGGGCAGAAGTGCATGCAGCCTGTCAGGAAACGAACGCTCTAAGAAGGGAACTGATTATTTCCAAGGAGCGAACAGATGATCTCGCTAGACAATTGCTACAGTCACAAGCCGGACAGACCCCGTTACCCGCATCTGGGGGAAATCTTCCTTCTACATCCTCTATGAATCCAGTGCAGATCAACCTACCTGGGAATGTACCTCTGGCTCCGCCCGAACGATTTTCTGGTGACCCAAAGAGGTTTGCAGTATTTATCAATCAGTGCCGGTTGCATTTCTTATGCCGGCCAGCAGCCTTTCCAACTGATCAAGCTAAAGTAGCTTTCGTGCTTTCGTACCTTAGTGGCAATGCGGCAGACTGGTCGATCCCTCTAGTAAATCAAGATGATCCGGTCCTCCATGATTTTCAAGCTTTTCAGCTCAGTATGGAAAAACTGTTCGCAAGACATTCACAGGGGCAGGCCTTGGACAATGAGCTTCTTTCGTTGCAACAAGGTAATCAAGACCTTTTGGCTTATATTGCGTCTTTCAACAGACTGATAGTGGAAGCTCCATGGCCTGAGGACAAAAGGATTACGCTGTTTTATAGAGGTCTACGTGGAGAGCTCAAAGATGTGTTAGCCCAAGTAGTGAATCCCCCACAAGATTGTTCGGACTATATAGACTTAGTCGTTCAAATAGATCACAGACTGCAGAACAGGAAGGCCGATCGTTCCAAGTTTGATGCTCGAGTATTTTCCAAACCGCCAACTCCTTCCAAAGGAGTAGACTCCGGGGAACCCATGCAAATAGGGGGTCTGAAAGGTCCTCTAACACAAAAGGAGCGGGAAAGGAGAAAACAGTTGCAATTATGCCTCTATTGCGGAAACTCAGAGCACTTTCTTCGAGACTGTCCGGTGAAACCTGCCAAGAAGGCAGTAGGAGCTGCAGTTACCAAAGTTACAAACTCTGAGCAGGGAAACGACCTCGCCCGACAAGAATAGAGGTCCTCTTGCCGAGCGTGAAAACCAGTTCCGTGACCTCGCATTTCGTGATACCTATGGTCCTCATTAGCCCTGATAATCCGGATCGATTACATGCAATTGAAGCTTACGTCGACAGCGGTGCCATCGGCAATTATGTGGATCATGAAATGGTTTTGAGGATGAATCTAACTCTTTGTCCCAAGACTGTAAAGGACGTCATTACTACGGTGGATGGTACGGAGATAGCCTCCGGGCCAGTAACGCATAACACTCAAGAGGTGACACTAGTAAGTCAAGATGGACACCATGAGAAGATCGTGTTCGATGTGATCAAGGCCCCTCAGTTTCAGATTATTCTAGGAATACCTTGGTTAGAGAAACACAATCCTCTGATCGATTGGCGAGCAAGAACGGTCCAGTTTCCAGAATGTGTCTCTACTTGTCACCCTCCACCTGGTGTTGCACTGGCAGCAATTTCTTCAGAGACTCCCCAGTTACCTCCCGAATACCTAGAATACCAAGATGTTTTCCGGAAGGATCAGGCTAACTCTCTACCTCCTCATAGGTCTTATGACTGCCAGATAGACCTGATGCCTGGATCTACTCCTCCTTGTAGTAGAATGTATGCCCTCACCGAGCCTGAGAACCTTCACCTTCGACAATACCTGGATCAATACCTGGCAAATGGGTTTATTCGTCCTTCCAAGTCCCCTGCTTCTTCAGCTTTGTTCTTCGTTCCAAAAAAGGAAGGAGACCTTAGAACTTGTATAGATTATCGCTCCCTGAACCAGATCACCGTTAAGAATAGATATCCGTTACCTTTGATCCCTGAACTCCTGGACCAAGTCAGAAAAGCATGCATATATACAAAGCTGGATCTTAGAGGAGCTTACCACTTGGTACGAGTAAAAGAGGGCGATGAATGGAAGACGGCCTTCCGCACCAAGTATGGGCTATTTGAATATCAGGTCATGCCCTTCGGACTTTGCAATGCCCCGGCCGCCTTTCAATATTTTATGAACGATGTCCTCAGAGAGCTCATAGATGTGTGTGTTGTTGTTTACATTGATGACATCCTCGTTTATTCTTCATCGGAATCTGAACATCGGAAACACGTGAAAATGGTCCTCGAAAGATTGCGTCAACACAAACTTTTCGCTAAGTTGGAAAAATGTGTTTTCAACGTGACTGAAGTTGAATTCTTGGGATTCATATTATCACCTGGCGGAGTGCGTATGGATTCAAAGAAGGTAGATGCAGTTCTCAAATGGCCATCACCATCCTCCGTAAAAAGGTGTGCAAAGCATGTTAGGCTTCGCTAACTTTTACCGCAGGTTTATCCCCGAATTCTCTCGAATAGTCCAGCCCATCACTGCCTTGTTAAAGAAAAACAAACGTTTTGAATGGTCTACCGAGGCGGAACAAGCTTTCCAGGATTTGAAGACTAAATTTATCTCTGCACCAATCTTAAAACACCCTCGCCCCGAACTCCCCTACATGGTGGAAACTGATGCTTTAAGCCTTGCCAGGGGGGCAGTTCTATCACAAAAGGACCCGGTAACCAATCAGTTGCATCCCGTGGCATTTTGGTCCCGCAAATTCTCACCTCCTGAAATCAATTACACGATTACTGACAAGGAACTTCTGGCTATCAAGTCTGCCTTTAAGGCTTGGCGGCATTATCTGCTGGGGGCCTGACACACCGTTACTGTGATTACGGATCACCGAAACCTGCAATATTTGAAAACCGCAAAAGCCCAATCCTCTAGACAACTCCGTTGGGCATTATTCTTTGCCGAGTTTGACTTCATAATTACCTATCGACCTGGTACAAAGAACGGTAAAGCTGATGCCCTTTCGCGGATGGGAGTGGAAGAACACTTGATCAACCCTAAACCTGTACCAATCATTCCCGAACAAAGAATTCTGGGTGTAATCGCCACAGAATCCATAGAGGAAGTTAAGGATAAAGCCAGGCAACTTGTACATCCAGCAGACATACAGAATTGGCATCTGCAGGGAAAGGACTTTGCAGTAAAGGACAACTTATTTTATTTCCAAGAACGATTATACCTACCCAGCACAGATTTACAGAAAAAAGTAATCTCTTGTTATCACGATTCTTTAATGGAAGGACATCCCAGTATGGGCAAGACCTCAGAAAAGATCAAGCGCTACTTCTGGTGGCCGTCTTGGAAAAAAGATATCAGAGACTTTATAATGTCCTGTGGAGTATGCGCCCAAAACAAGAGTCAAAAGGAAAGACCAGCAGGCCTCTTACGCCCTATTGACATCCCACCTCGCCCTTGGCATACGCTTTCTATGGACTTCATCACCGATCTACCTCCATGCTCCGGATACAATACGATTCTAGTAATCGTGGACTTCTTCTCCAAGATGGCACATTTCATTCCGCTCAAAGGCTTGCCAACAGCAGCAACTCTGGTCCGAGAATTTCTCGAAAACATCGTCCGACTGCACGGTTTTCCTTCGGTTCTAATTTCGGATTGAGGTATTCAATTTATTTCTCATTTTTGGCGAAGTTGCTGTCGGTCGGCTCAAATTGATGTGAGACTATCGACCAGTCACCATCCTCAGACCGACGGACAAACCGAGAGGACCAATCAAACTCTGGAACAGTATTTACGCTGCATGCTGCAACAAACTGAAAAAACTTGGATAGACATCCTTTGGATAGCCGAATATGCCTACAATAACTCTGTCCATTCGGGAACTGGGAAAACCCCGTTTTTTCTTTTGTACGGCAGTCACCCTCGAACCTCGGAGTTGGATCCCCTCCAAGATCTTGAAACACCAGCAGTAGACTACCTGCATTCTACAATCACCCAAGCCTTTAAGGAAGCTGTTTCTCACCTTCAAAGGGCTAAAGAACAATACAAGAAAGGAGCAGATCAACATCGGAAGGATGCCCCTCAATATCAAGTAGGGGATCAAGTCTGGTTATCCACCAAATATCTACCTCTAAAAGGGCCACGCACATTCAACCCAAGATACCTTGGTCCCTATTCCATCACTACCATAGTAAACCCAGTAGCGGTCAAGTTGGACTTGCCCCCGCACATGAAGATACATCCGGTCTTCCACGTCTCTCTATTAAAACCTGTGCAACCTCAAACCCGACTAACTAAATCTCCAAAACCTATCCTAGTTGATGGAGAACTCGAGTTTGAAGTCAAAAGCATTCTGGACTCCAAGATCTCCAAATCTAAACTATTTTACCTAATTGACTGGAAAGGCTACGGCCCCCAAGAGAGATCCTGGGAACCTGCTGAATATGTCCACGCTCCTCGCCTAATCAAAAGATTTCACCGAACATTTCCTGACAAGCCAAAACCCCCAGAGAAGCCCGGTTTGGGAGGGGCCTTGAGGGGGGGTACTGTCATGATCTCTGCTTCCAAAAGGTCAGGGTTTTCCCAACTCCCTTGGAAGCAGATCCATAACCCAGGTTCCGAGTGCCAACCAGTCCCAATTGGGACCTTTTGGACCCAGTCCTGGTGCCAGTGGCACCAGGCTCATAAATATGCCCAGTCCCAGCGCTGGAAGTGCCGGGCTCATAATGCTTGGGTGGACTTACCTGCAGCAGACCATGCTGCTTACTTGCCTGCCAATTGAGCCTCTGATCCTCTTCTGTTTGGAACTACTTTTCCTGTTGGGTGGGGCAGGAGCCACTCCCTAGATTCAGAACACTGGAACTTTTCTGGAAAGCAGGAACTCTTTTCTTACCTAGGCGTGGCTGTGGAAGGAGACACCTAAGCACTACAGGAGGCTATTTAAATCACACCCGATGGATGAATCTTGCTTTGCGTTATTCTGCATCCTCTGCAGCAGAACGCTCATCGTGTCTTCTGCATCTGATCCTGGGCCTAAGGAAAAAGGCTTACCATCCTGAATCCAGTCTTCAGCAACACCTATAAAGACAAGAAAGAACAGGTTAGCATTACGGTCTTCAGTGACAGCTCTTCACTTACCTGGTCCATCGGCTGTCACCAACGCCTCGCGCTGCATTCCGGCATCTGAAAGACAAAGGCTTACCTACTCTTCGTGCGCTCCGGATGTCTTCACACTGCATTCCGGCATCTGAAAGACAAAAGCTTACCAACTCTTTGCACGCTCCGGAGGCCTTCGGCGCTGCATCCCGCATCTGAAAGACAAAACAAGGTGCGTTTAAAGACATTGGGGAACTTTAATACTCACGTGCCATTACTCCTTTCCACATCTAACCCAGTGGGTATTCCGGCACCCTGCAGCCGCTCTGAACTTGTACCTGCAAAATAAAAAGACAGTTAGAGCGCATCGTGAAGCAGGCAACAAGCGCTTACTTACGTGCTTCCAGGCGCTTCTATTCATCACACGGGCTCCATCTTCAACTCACTTCAGCCCGTCATCCGCCATCGCCGGAACCCTGCAAAACAAGAAACATCATTACTAAAGACTTTAAAGACATTAGAATTACTCGAAACTTACCGTTCGTGCAGTAAACGACGGACAGCAGTCCTCTGAAGTCAAGAGGCCTGCTCCCCTTATCCAGTGAAGAAATTGGTTACAGCACCCTGCCCCGAGGCAGATGGAGAGCACGGCGTTCACTTACCTAAGGTGAGAGCGTTAACTTTTGGGGTTCTACAGGAGAAGAGAAAGGGAAGAAGAGAGAGACATTCAATAACCCAGTTCCTTAATCCCATATTTTCTATCTGCAGACATCTTACCCTTCGAGTCAGACATACAGTGCACAGAGGTCCAGCCCAAAGAGCCAGCCGTGTGTTACACATCACCTTTGAAGATACGGTATTCGCCCAGTCAAGACCGGCGCCTCTACGGGAATCAGGTGAGCGTAACAATTAACTAGAGTTTCTTCTCTGTCTCTCCTCACGCCTTCTTCCTGTTTTCCAGCAGTCTCTTGCAGCTGTGCTTTCTCTTCTATCTACCGACAGTCAAACCTAAAGACCTGTAGAGAGAAGGATTTGGGTAACTATATTCTTAGGACTATCACTCATCCTTTGCTCACGATTTAACCCAGTCCTCTTTATACATCACCACAGCTACGGACGACGGGGTCACAGCCAGCTTCATAATTCTACCCAAAGGAAAACATCAACGTTCACATTGGTGACCAAAGACTAACGACCTGAAAAGATATCCCAGGTTTTCTTCCGCAGATGGTTTCCTGGGAAATTCTGCCCCCTGTGCACATTTATTGAGAAGGCGGAGTAGGGTGACTCGGAGTGCTTTCATTACCTCATATCGTTGTTTGGGATACCAGGTTAATGGAATTCTAATTTATATTGAGTACTTCTAAGCATTTGGTGCATGCCAGATAGCAACACCCTCTGAAAGGTAATTAGACATTCCACTAACCATGGACCCTATGCAACAAATGATGTCAGCAGTATAGTCACTCACTAAGAGGTGCAGAACCTCAAACTGGAGAATGCTGCATTACGATAGATGATTCGCTCCCCTCAAAGCTCAGAGATACCCCCTGGTTCATTACCAAGGGGTAGATTCAACGCTAATCCCCACAAACTAAAGGAGTTTTTAGATGCCTGTACAGTACAGTTCTCCTTTAAGGCCGCTTTCTTTCCCACGGAACGTGACAGAGTTGGGCATATGTTCTCCCAATTAACAGGCCTGGCATTGACATGGGCAACTTCATTAGTGGTATCCAATAATCCAATTTTGGACTCATATTCCGCTTTCAGTAACAGTTTAAAATCAATGTTTGGCAGGAAAGAGATTACAGTTGTGTCACAAGAAAGGTTACTTGACTACAAACAAGGTTCACAGGATATTCTCACATATATCACCAATTTTAAACAGATGGCTAGTTACACCTCATGGCCAGACGAAGCTCTGATTGCCCTGTTTCATAGGGGATTGAACAAGGAACTCGAGGATGAGGTTTCTCGTGTCCCTCGTCCTCCCAACCTTGAAGAAATGATAGCATTGGTAATGCAACTTGATTATCGACTTCAAGAACACTCCAAGGAAAGAAAGAAGCATAGATATAGCCGCACACCCATAGAACGCTACTATAGCGTGGACAAGATGGTGTCGTCAGGGAGAACCCTGGTCTCAGAAGAACCCATGCAGCTGGTTACTGCTAGGAGTCGATTGTCGTCTGAGGAGAAAGCTTGTAGGAGGTCACAGGGCCTAGTTTAGTTTAGTTTATTATTTGATAATGCGCTCCAAACCCAGGGGTAGCCGGGCGCAGCAGTTACAAGAATACTTGAGCTTAGTTACATACAAAAATGCATAAAGAAGTTACAGTACAGGTGTTATTAACAATTTAACAAGCAGGTATGAAGGGTACAGGAAGAGAGGGGCTCCTATACAACGAGGAAGTCAGATGAGGAGTGACATAGTAGTTATTCACAGTGGTTAGTCAGTGGTAAATCCAGGCCAAGAGAATTAGTTAGTTAGTTGACTTTAGACCAGAGCCACTTTTTCACGTGGCGTCTAAAACTCGAGTATGGTAGATTAGCTCTCAGTGCAGCGGGGAGGGCGTTCCATGCACAGGCAGCTTTAACCGGGAAACAGGCTCTGCCCATTTTTTTTAGTTTAAATTTGGGAATTTCAAGTAAGAGGTGGTTGGATGCTCTCGTGTGGTATGTGAAAGATTTTCTGTTTAGTCTAGCCGAAATGTATGGGGGTGCGGTGTTGTTCAGTCCTTTATGGGTGAGGGATAGTGTTTTGAGGAGGACTCTGTCACTAATTTTTAACCAGTGATGATCTTTCCTAATGTTGGAAATGTGTGCTCTGCGGGGTATGTCCAGAGCTGCTCTAAGGGCATTATGTTGAAGTGTTTGCATTTTGTTTATGATAGATTTGCTGGCGCCCGAATAGAGGGCATTACAGTAGTCTAATTTAGACATTACTAGGGCGTTGGCTAGCGTGATGCAGTTAGTTTTGGAGAGGTAAGGTCTGCAAGCCCTGATTAATTTGCAAGTGTAGGCCATGGAGGATGCGAGGGCGTTAGTTTGTTTTTTGAGAGATAGTGTGGCATGAAGGTAGAAACTTAGAGTTTTTACCTTAGTTGCCAATATTGAAGGCACGTTGATTGGGGCTAAGTTTTTTGAGGTTGGAGTCGGAACCCAGGATCAGTATCTCTGTTTTTTCATCATTCAGGCAGAGGCTGTGGGAGGGCATCCATGCCTGAATGAAGAGATAAATCTTATTTACTAGAGCTGTATCTTCAACATAGTTGGTGTATGTTATCCCCAGTCTGTCAAGTTTGTCGAAGAGTGGCTTAGTGAAGATATTGTACATCGTGGGGGAGACACATGAACCTTGTGGGACACCACATGTGATATGTATTGGGTCCACGGAAGCTGAAGGGGAGAACACTCTCATCGTCCGGTTGGCAAGGAAGGATTGTACCCAAGCTATAGCTTCACTTGAGAAGTAGGCGGCATGCGCTAGGTGGTTGCATAACACTGCATGGTCCACCAAGTCAAAGGCCACCGATAAGTCAAGGAGGAGGAGCATAGCTGTTTTACCTTTATCCTTCAACTTGTCGATTTGAGTCTTAATGTCAATTAGGGCCGTTTCAGTGCCGTGTAGTGGTCTGAAACCAGATTGGCGCGATCCTAGTAGTTGGTTCGTCTCTATATAGTTTTGTATCTGGAGGTAGGCTACTCTGTCGATAATTTTAAGGAGAAATGGTACTGTGGTGATGGGCCTGTAATTAGTGGGGTTGACTGGGTCAAGGGTCTGTTTTTTAAGGAGGGGCAGTACCCAAGATTCTTTAAGGTTGGTGGGTACAGTGCTTGTTCTGAAGGATGCGTTAATTAGCTTAGCTATGAAGGGTGCTAAGTCTCTGGCTGCGTCCTTGATGACTTGTGCAGGGCAGCTATCAACTTGACAATTGGAGGGTTTCAGGGAGGATATCACCTTTTCAGTTTCCAATATGGATATGTTGGTAAATCTGAATGGTTCACAATTGATTTGGGTGACTGTTCTGGGTGTAGCAGGCAATTGGGCGCTCAGGGAAGCTTTTTTTTTAGCAATTTTAGATTAAAGAGTTGTAATTTTGTTGACTAAGGCATTTTGGATACTCGTGCACCATTGTTTGTCCTTGGGAGCATTGTCTATGGGAGCGATCGGATTTTCCATTTCCCGAAGGATGGAGAAGAGTTCTTTCCAGTTAGAATTCGCTTTGCTGATTCTCTCGTTGAATGTGTCTTTTTTGGTTTGGATTATTTCCTTCTTGTATTGTTTGGCAAAGTTGTCGAGTAGTGTTTTATTCTCAACTGAAGTTGTGTGCCTCCAAATAGCTTGTAGTTTGCGTTTTTGGGTTCGTAATTCTTTAAAATGGGGGGTAAACCATGAGTTAAGGTGGGCTTTTCGTTTGCTTTTGCGTTCTTTGATAGGGGCAATAGCATCCAATGCTTTGGACATACTACTGTTAAATGTCTCAACTAGCGTATTTGGGTCAGTGTTGGTGGTACTAGCTCTAAGATCTGGTGGGAGAAGCGGAAGTAATTTTTCAGCCGTAATATCTTTTTTGCTTCTATTAGGCATAGGTGGTGCTGTTTCCAGATTGGCTGGTTTAGGGGTCTCTATAGTAGATGAGAAGCAGATAAGGTGGTGGTCAGTCCAAGTTTGTGGTAGTATATTAGAGATGGTGGTAGTGCAGTTTCTGTTAGCTATCCAGTCTAATGTGCAACCTTTCGTATGTGTAGGGGCTAAGACTTTTTGGATAAGGCCATGATCGGTTAAGATAGATTGGATAGAGTAGGCCTGTTTATCCTCGGCATCATTGAAGCCCAGATTAAAGTCGCCTAGTAGAAGGAGCTGGGTGGAGTCTTTGATGATGTTACTGAGGAGGCTGGATAGGTCTTCTTCGAAGCTACCTAGTGGGCCTGGTGGTCTGTATACCAAGAGGACTGTTAGAGTGCTGTTATTCAAGATAGGAATTTTAGCCGAAAGAAGTTCACAGGATGTGATTTCAGGGTGAGGGCAAAGTCTAGCAGCTAATTTAGTTTTGGCGATAATGGCCAGGCCACCTCCCCTAGAGTTGGGACGATTGGCTCTTAGTATGTTGTAATTGTCGGGTATGGCAATCATGAGTGCGGGACCTGCGGCATCATGGAGCCATGTCTCAGTGATCGCAAAAAGTTCTAAATTACCCGAGGCAAGTATGTCAGCAATTTCCGTGTTGTGTGCTACGAGAGATCTCGCGTTGATGAGGGCTCCTGACAAGGTGGAGGATGTAGTTTTTCCTTGTATGATTCTAGGAAAGGGAAGGTTAGGCTTCTTCTAGACCTATTTGTATTTTGGGTCGTCTATCTGCAGTTGGGGCGGGCAGGTTACAGTTGGGAGCAGTCAGGATTAGACTGGAGCCTGGAGGAATAGTTCTTTTATTTTTAACGTCATAGAGACGTGGCAGTCTAGCTCTGAGCCGTATGTTTCTCTCTTGCATGTTACATAGAGTGATGTTGGTCTGGGCCATTGTTATGGTAATAGTTAGTATGGTCCAGAGGAGGGAGCAAAGTGCGTATATGAGGCAGGCCTATGCATGTATTGTGGAGATAATACCCACCTACTTCGGAACTGTCCAGTTGCGCCTCCCCGGAGGTCAGGAGACTCGTCGTGAAGGGACCCACGGAGCAGAGTCTTTCTACTAGTTTCCTGGTTACTAGGATTACCACTTCCACCTTTGGAGGTACTGACCTTGTGATGATGGTAGTAATGGTCTATTTTTCCTGGGATGATTTAAACATTACCCAAGTACCTGCGCTAATTGATAGCGGAGCAGCTGGTTGCTTTCTGGATGATCAACGGGCAAAATAACAAGGGACACCTATATCCACTAAACAAGTAGCTGTACCTGTAGAAAGCGTGGATGGGAGTCCTTTAACATCCAGACCCATTTGAGAACAGACACAAGCAATACGTATGTCTAGGTCATCCCATGAGGAAGAGATTGTGCTAGATTTAATAAAAACTGCCCATTACCCAGTGATTTTAGGACTACTTTGGTTGAGGGTACATAATCCCTATGTGAATTGGTCTGCAAGATCGTTTTTTGGGGGATCAGAATACAGTGTCTCACATTGTCTGTCTGGAGCCACTACATGATTCCATATGCCTTCTACAAATATTACTGAACCATCCAAAGCTTCTATCCTCAACCATGTTCAAGAAATTCCTGAACCGTATCTACCATTTCAGGAAGTATTCTCCATTTTCGAATACTCTGAACTCCCACCACACAGAAGGCATGATTGTATGATTGTGCCATGGACTTGATTCCTGACCTACCCCTGCCATTCGGTCGAATGTATATCTTGTCAGCCAGGGAAAAGGAAGTGCTTCAAGAGTACCTACAGACTAATTTGCGGAATGGATTGATTGCCAAATCTACATCACCTACCGCAGCCTCCTTGATTACAGGGGTCTCAATAAAATTACGGTTCCAGGCAAATATCCCATGCCATTAATACCTGACATTTTGGAAGCAGTCAAGGACTCTACCATTTACACTAAACTTGATTTACGCAGAGTTTATCATCTTATTCGAATACGGCCGGGGGATGAATGGAAGACTGCATTTCGTACTCCTTTTGGACATTTTGAATATCGAGTGATGCCTTTCGGTTTATCTAATGCACCAACCGTATTCCAACGATTTATGGATCATATTTTCGCGGATATCCTGCTTCATTATGTCATTGTATACCTAGATGACATTTGAATATTTTCATCCTCATCAGATCATGTGCGACATGTACAAGAGGTTCTTTCTAGACTCCAGAATAATCATCTCCTCTGAAAGTTGGAGAAGTGTGAATTTCATCAAACCAACGTAGCATATTCAGGATATATTTAATCTACAGAAGGGATTTCCATGGATCCAGCAAAGGTGCAAGCAGTACTGGAATGGCCTGCTCCGAAAACCGTGAAGGACATACAACGGTTTTTGGGATTTACTCATTTTTACAGACATTTAATTCTGGGTTTTTCATATATCATTCGGCCTCTCACTCAACTCTTTTGGTCCCCAGAAACCCAAGCCGCCTTTGAGACCCTCCAGGTCGCCTTTACTACAGCCCCCATCTTGATTTCACCGATCAAAACAGACAATTCATAATGGAATCTGATGCATCACAATTGTTACAAAGTAACAATCAAAGCATTGAATGCCCAGTGGCATATTTATCCAAGACCTTATCACCAGCAGAAATAAACTATACCGTTTTAGAGAAAGAACTGTTAGCCAGCAAACGTGCATTCGAAGAATGGAAACATCTATTACTAGGAGCCAAGTATCCCATCAAGGTCCGGACAGATCACCATAATCTTAGGGCTCTTCAGTATGCCCAAACATGCAGCAGCAGACAAGCACGGTGGGCTCACTTTTTTCTCATTTCAAATAGAATTTGAATTTATCCCTCGGAAGACTAATCTTCGGGCCGATCCGTTGTCCAGAAAGGATTTTGGTTACTCATGTAGTTTCCACTCTGAACCAATAGTCCCGAAAGCCCGTTTTGTGAATTTGCTACAGACATTTCTTCAAGACTTAGCTACAAAGACTGTCCGGTTTAAGATCCAACACCCCCAATTCAGAACGGAACATTTGCTCATCCCTGATCAAGGGTGTTGTTCCCTGAGAATGCTGTATTGTTGCCCTGTCCTGAACTGTTACGCTCACCTGGTTCCACGGGGGCGCCACCCAGCAATCGGTGTCCAGGTATCCCTCCCTGTGATGCCCAGTAGTGACCAGCGGAAGAATCCTGCCAGAAATACAAATAAACAATGTATAGGACCGGGTAACTAGGATTAACAGCCTCCCACCACCCAGCCAGGTATGTCTGCGGTCCCTCTGGGCTTCCTCTTACCATGTTCTTGATGTTGGTGGGTTCTCCGTCCTGCTGTCTCGGCATGGGCGCGTGGTGCCTTTCGGGCAATGGCGATCGAGCTACTTCACTGATGCCGGCCTGACGTGAGTCTTTCAGGTAGGTCTTATTGCTATGATGTTTTGGTGTCCTAGCATGCCTTTCTGGAATTAACAATGTCTTTTTTCTCTTCCTTAGGTACGTGGAAGTCCAATTCGTGGCGAAGATTGGATTCGGGGTTCGCTGGTAAGTCTTAGCATTTTTGGAGCACCAAGACGCGGCGAGTTGGCGCTTAACGTAGCGCTAAGGTGCCTTGCCTTTGCTAACCTGTTATATTTTGTCTTCACAGGTCGCGGTGCTCCGCCGGAGTGTAGAATTCCAGAGATGTTGCGGAATGAAGTGCGAGTGGGAAGGTAAGCCTTTTGGCGGAGTTTGTTAACTGTGTAAAATGTCAAAAGCCTTGTCTTTCCCTTTCTGCAGGTCCGTCGATCCGAAGGAGTGCTGGTTCCTGGATGCCTGTTGGAAAAGCTGAGAACCGCTAATGATGGAATTCAGGGAAGCTGCAACCTTTTCTAACGATGTCTTCTTTCTTTTTCTGTAGATGCTGTTTATCCGAGGTTCGTGGCTGAGCATCACGTTGCAGTATTGCAAACTAACGCGAAGCGTGTCAGTCCAGTCGGGCGTGGTTTAAATAGCTTCAAGAAAGAAGTCCAGGTAAAAGAGTTCCAAGGTGCCACACCCAAACCATCCTTCTGCAAGCCAGGTTCCAAGAAGCCTGATTTTGTGGCTGCTTCCACATTGAATGACAGTAACAAAAAGTAGTTCCCAAGCACAAACTCATAATTAAGTAGGAGCCTGGCGCCAAAGGAGCCATCACTGGCCCCAAGAAGGCCTTGGTTGGTATTTAGAGGAGACTGGTGTCAAGGCTCCCCCTGGCCCATGGGTAGGCCAGGGGGGCTTCGGGGTAAGGGTTGTGACAGCACTCCCCCCAACCCCCCTCTCAAGGTGTTCCTTCTGTCCGGTCCAGGTTTAGTCGGGAAGTTTCGATGGTACCTTTTGATTAGACGTGGTGCGTGAACATTTTCGCTGGGTTCCCAGGATCTATCTTGGGGTCCAAAACCCTTCCAATCTATTAGATAGTATAGCTTGCCCCTAGAGTACTTAGAATCCAGTATACCTTTTGTTTCAAATTCTAGTTCCCCGTCGACAAGAATGGGTTTAGGTGCCATTCCAATACGTGTGCCGGGTTGCATCGGTTTTACCAGGGACACATGGAATACTGGGTGGATACGTAGATTGGGTGGCAAATCTAATTTGACGGCCGCTGGATTGATAATTGCCTTGATAGTATAGGGACCCACATACTTAGGTTAAAAGGTCCGGGTTCCTTTGATGGGCATAAATCTGGTGGCTAACCAGAAGGGGGGTCATTACGACCCAGGCGCTAATTGCGCCAACTTTACCACCATGGTGTAAACTACGTTTACACCATGGTGGATGGCGGATTTACCGCCCCATTCCAAGGTGAGTGGGGCGGTAAATCCCCATTTCCCATTTTCCCTTCCCCATTCCCATTTTTGCCCCATAGGGCATAATGGGAGTGGGGAAGGCGCTAATTACGCCACCGTAAATTACGGTGGCGTAATTAGCATCATGGCAGGTTAGCGCCATGGATTTTAACGGCTGCTAAGAGCAGCCGTTAAAATCAGAACAGGCGTTAAGGGTTAACGACGGCGTTAACCCTTAACGCCTGGGTCGTAATGAGGCCCCTTGTCTCCTACTTGATAAGTGGGGGCCGTAGACCTGTGTTGGTCGGTGAATTGTTTTTGTTTGTCTTTGGCGTGCGTTAGATGTTCTTTGGCCTTTTTAAAAGCTTGAGTGATGTTGGTGTGATGGGTTACTACCGCGGGCATTTCTAATCTGGTTGGGAGGTCCAATTCCAAGGTACGCGGGTGTCTGCCATAAAGAGTATAAAAGGGCGTGTGTCCCGTGCTGGAATATAAGGAGTTGTTATAAGCATACTCGGCTATCCATAGCAAGTCTTTCCAGTCTCTTAGTTCGTGATGTAACATACACCACAGATACTGCTCTAGGGTCTAGTTGGTCCTTTCGGTCTGGCCGTCTGTTTGAGGGTGATGGCTAGTGGATAGTCGAACGTCAATTTGTGCCATAGCACAGCACTTCCTCCAAAAGTTAGAAACGAACTGACTACCTCGTTCGGAGATCAGGACTGATGGAAAGCCATGTAATTTAACAATATTGTTCAGAAATACCTTGGCTAACGTGGATGCATCTGGAAGACCCTTGAGTGGAATAAAGTGGGCCATTTTTGAGAATAGATCGACAAATACAAGAATGGTGTTAAACCCTTGACTGGTAGGTAGCTCAGTGATAGCTCAGTGATGAAATCGAGGGAAAGAGTGTGCCATGGTGCTGGAGGAATGTCCAAAGGTTTCAGAAGGCCAGATGGTTTGTGTTTTTGTGATTTATTCAGTGCGCAGACTCCACAAGACTGAATGTATTGGATGATATCTCTTTGCCAGGTAGGCCACCAGAAGTTCTGTTTAACCTTGGCTAAGGTTTTGGTAATTCGGGGTGTCCCTCGATTAGGGAGTCATGGTAACTTGGAATAACCTGTTGTTGTAAGTTCTTGGTGGGTATGTATAGGCGATTCTTGAAGAATGGTAATTGGTCTTGGACGGAATGCTGTTTTCCTTGCGCTTGCTACGCAAGGTAGGCATCCGGATTCATGCTCTGTTGAATTTCTTTTTTCAGTTCTGTGTGGGTTAAGGCAGTAGTAAGGCCTAAGAGCTTGTCTACTGGTATGATGGGGACTGGATCTGGAGCCGTATAAACCAAGTCATTAGTGTCAGTATGAGAAAGTCCGTCAGCCTTTCCATTCTTGACGCCGGGTCGAAACGGTATGACAAAATCATATTTGGTGAAGAAGAGAGCCCATCGCAGCTGGCGTGAAGATTGGGCTTTGGCTGTCTTAAGATATTGCAGGTTTTGATAGTCTGTGATTACTGGAATGGTGTGTCTGGCTCCCAGAAGGTAGTGTCGCCAGGCTTTAAAGGCGGACTTGATTGCCAAGAGTTCTTTGTCTGTTATTGCATAATTTCTTTCTGGGGGTGAGAACTTCTTTGACCAGAAGGCCACGGGATGTAGCTGGCCAGTTTTGGGATCCTTTTGAGAGAGGACAGCTCCCATTGCTATACTGGAAGCATCCGTTTCCACGATGTACGGGAGGTCTGGATGTGGATGTCGCAGGATTGGTGCTGAGGTGAACCTTTTTTTAGTTCCTGAAAAGCCTTTTCTGCGTCTTCAGTCCAGGCACATTTTTTGTTATTTTTTCACAGTAAAGCAGTGATTGGGTGTACGATTTGGGAGAAGTCTGGTATAAACCGGCGATAAAAGTTTGCAAAGCCTAACATGCTTTGTACTCCTTTTACAGACGTTGGTGATGGCCATTTCAGAACGGCATCGACTTTGTGCAGGTCCATCTTGATGCCTCCGGGAGTAAGAATGAAGCCTAGAAACTCTACTTCGGTTACGTGAAAATGGCACTTTTCTATCTTGGCAAATAAACGATGTTCACAGAGTTTGGCGAGGACTGAACGGACATGTTTGACATGGTCCTGTTTGGAAATTGAGTACACCAGGATGTCATCAGTGTACACTAAGGCGCAGACATCAATTAGCTCTCTCAGGACGTCATTCATGAAGTATTGGAATGCTGACGGTGCGTTGCATAAACCAAAGGGCATGACTTGATATTCGAACAAACCATATGTAGTACGGAAAGCAGTTTTCCAGTCGTCACCGCTTCTGACCCGAACCAGGTGATATGCTCCCCGCAGGTCCAATTTGGTGTAAATTTGAGCATCTTTGATCTGGTCCAGAATTTCCGGAATGAGTGGCAAAGGCTAACGGTTCTTTACAGTGATCTGGTTCAATGCGCGGTAGTCAATACAGGTCCTTAAGTCCCCTTCTTTTTTCGGTACGAAGAACAAAGGACTGGCAGCAGGGGAGTTCGACAGACGGATGAATCCGTTTGCAAGGTATTGGTCTAAATAGGACTTCAGGTGAAGGTTTTCGGTTCAGTTAGAGCATAGATTCTCCCACAGGGGACTTGGGCACCAGGGACAAGGTCGATTTGACAGTCATAGGGCCTGTGGGGTGGCAGGGTATTCGCCTGGTCCTTCTGGAATACATCCTGGAAATCGTGGTATTCCTCAGGCAGATTACTAATTGCACCCAAGACAGATGTCATTGTTTGGGGAGTTGTTGAACTACTGCAATCTGGGGAAGGTTAATTTCCTGTCTCGCCAGTTAATCAAAGGATTATGAGCAACTAACCATGGCATCCCTAGTATAAACCGGAATTGAGGCTCTTTGATGATGTCAAACAAAATGAGTTCTCTATGCCCATCCTGACACAGCAATTTTATTTCAGCTGTGCATTGTGTAATGGGTCCGGAAGCAATTTCAGTTCCATCAACTGTAGTCACCTTATCAGTAGTCGGCTTGGAACATAAGGGAAGTCCCGTCTCTGCAACCAGATCCTGATCAATATAATTTCCGACTGCCCCACTGTCGATGTAAGCATCAATTGAATGCATTCTTGAGGACCGTTGGTTGTTGATTAGTTTCACTGGTATTGCAAAGTGTGAGGTCGGTGGCTCCTTTCTCTCACTCGACAAACTGACCTCTACGTTTGTCGAGCTGGGTAGTTTTCCGACTTAGGTTCTTTTTCCTCATCTTTCTCAGTGGCCCGATGACCTTCCTAGGGGGTTTTACTGGGCAGTCCTTCAGAAAGTGTCCTGATTTTCCACAGTACAGGCATAGTTGTTGCTGCCTTCTTTTGTCTCGCTCTTGTTTGGTTAACGGGGGTCGCACTCCCCCAAGTTGCATGGGCTCCACAGGGTTTTCTTGTGCACAAGTTACATTGTCTCTTGACCGAACATACACTGCCCGTGGATCCATTTTGGAGCGATCTGCTTTTCGGTCTTGCAGCCGATGATCTAATTGCACAACTAAGTTTACGAACTCCAAACAGTCTCGAGGGGGGTCCACTACTTGAGCTAGAACGTCTTTTAAATCTCCTCTTAACCCCCAATGAAACAACGTGGTTCTCTTGTTTTCAGGCCACCTAGCTTCAGCGACCAGTCTGTTGAAAGTTGCGATGTACGTTACCAAATCCTGATTTCCCTATCGGAGGGAAAGGAGTTCATTGTCCACTGCTTGTTCTCGAGTGTGACGGGCAAACAGCTTCTCCATCTCCCTCTAAAATCCCCCAAAGTCATGTAATATAGGATCATCATGGGTCACTAATGGTACTGACCAATCTGCTGCGCTACCGCTCAAATACGATAGAACAAAGGCCACCCGAGCTTGGTCATTTGGAAATGCTCCTGGCCTGCAAAGAAAGTGAAGGTGTCATTGAGTCATGAAAGAGGCATATTTCCGTGGATCGCCTGTAAATCGTTCTGGTGGGGCTAAAGGAACTGCTCCTGGTAGAGTAATTTGCACCGGAGTTGAAGAAGCAGAAGGCAGTGTTGGTTTCTGTCTTTTCTAACAATCTAAGGTCTTCTGTGCGCTCCTTAGTCACAATTAAATCTCTTCGGAGAGCATTAGTCTCCTGACGGGCAGATTGAACCTCGGCGCGTAATTCTCCTATCAGATGGGCCAATTGGTCTAGTTCTGAGGTTTCCATGGCACCCAGGTGGATTTTAGTCTGGAGTCTTCGCGTTCTGTTACGCTCACCTGGTACCACGGGGGCGCCACCCAGCAATCGGTGTCCAGGTATCCCTCCCTGCGATGCCCAGTAGTGACCAGCGGAAGAATCCTGCCAGAAATACAGGTAAAAAATGTTTAGGACCGGGTAACTGGGATTAACAGCCTCCCACCACCTTGTTGTTGATGTTGGCGGGTTCTCCGTCCTGCTGTCTCAGCAGGGGCGCGTGGTACTTTGCGGGCAATGGCGATCGAGTTACTTCACTGATGCCAGCCCGACGGGAGTCTTTCAGGTAAGTCTTTTTGCTATGATGTTTTGCTGTCCTAGCATGCCTTTCTGGAATTAACAATGTCTTTTTTCTCTTCTTTAGGTACATGGAAGTCCAATTCGTGGCGAAGATTGGATCCGGGGTTCGCTGGTAAGTATTAGCGTTTTTGCGCCTAGACGAAGAGTTGGCACTTAACGCAGCGCTAAGGCGCCTTGCCTTTGCTAACCTGTTATCTTTTGTCTTCACAGGTCGCGGTGCTCCTCCGGAGTGTAGAATTCCAGAGATGTTGCGGAATGAAGTGCGAGTGGGAAGGTAAGTTTTTGGCGGAGTTTGTTAACTGTGTAAAATGTCTAAAGCTTTGTCTTTCCCTTTCTGCAGGTTCGTCGATCCAAAGGATTGCTGGTTTCTGGATGCCGGTCGGAAGAGCTGAGAACCGCTAATGATGGAATTCAGGTAAGCTGCAACCTTTTCTAACAATATCTTCTTTCTTTTTCTGCAGATGCTGTTTATCCGAGGTTCGTGGCTGAAGCTGAACGCGGTGAGCGTCACGTTGCAGTATTGCCAACTAGCGCGAAGCGTGTCAGTCCAGTTGGGCGTGGTTTAAATAGTTTGAAGAAAGAAGTCCAGGTAAAAGAGTTCCAAGGTGCCACACCCAAACCATCCTTCTGCAAGGCAGGTTCCAAAAAGCCTGATTCTGTGGATGCTTCCACATTGAATGACAGTAACAAAAAGTAGTTCCCAAGCGCAAACTCATTATTTAGTATGAGCCTGGCGCCAAAGGCGCCAGGACTTGTCCCAAGAAGGCCTTGGTTGGGATTTAGAGGAGACTGGGGTCAAGGCTCCCCCTGGCCCATGGGTAGGCCAGGGGGGCTTCGGGGTAAGGGTCGTGACATGAACTTCGAAAGGATGCACTCCGATGGTGTCATGATTCCCCCACAGTAGCGCATTGTGGTGTGTCCAACATTCTGGAATAACTTCGTAGGTACTTCTGGTGGCCTACTTTGCTCTCCGATGCCAAGGACTATGTCAATTTGTGTTGCATCTGCAAACAGTCCTAGACATCCAGGAGACCGCCCTTGGGCGATTTGGTTCGGATGCCTCTGCCGGATAAACAATGGCAGATACTATCCACAGATTTTATAGTGGACCTACCTGTGTCCCGTTGTGGCACTACTATTATGGTTACTATCGACACCCTTACTAAATTGGTGTTTTTTGTTCCTTTGCCTAAAGTGTCCACAGCCGCTCAGATGGCTCGGGTTTTCATCAAGCACATTTTCTCTAAACCTGGACTTCTTGATACCATCATTTCAGATCGTGGACCACAACAAGTCTCTCAGTGTTGGAAGCATCTGTGCTCTATTCTCAACATCCAACAGACTCTCAGTTCTGGGTTCCATCCGCAAACCAATGGCCAGACTTAGAGGCTCAACCAGACTTTGGAAGGTTATCTCCGCTGTTATGTATCTGCAGCCCAAGATAACTGGGTGGACCTACTACCTCTTGCCGAATTTGCATATAATAATGCATACCACACTTCTCTAAAAGCCAGCCCTTTTTATGTGATTTATGGTTTCCACCCTTCTAGTTTTCCGACCTGTGCATTGCCCTACTCGCCTCTTCCTGATCTGTACGATTTGCTCCACAGTATTCAACTTGGTCACAAAACAGCTCCAGTATGTCTACAGGAGGCTCAGGACTGGGCCAAGCTTCAGGCAGATTGACATAGATCGCCAACTACCTCTATTCAGGCTGGGAATCGGGTTTGGTTGTCCTCTCGGTTTTTGCCATGCCATTGAATTCCTTCCAAATTGTCTCCAAAGTTTTTTGATACTTTTGAGGTTCTTGCCTGGAGAGGTGATGCATTTTTATTGAAGTTGCCGCTGTCCTGGTCCCGTATTCATCCGGTCTTTCATGTTTCGCAATTTAAGTTGGTGGTTCCTGATAGATTTGGTCGTGGGTCAGCCTGCAATCCTCCCCCAGTCTCTACTGATGATGGCCCGGAATACAAGGTGGCTGGTGTCTGTGATTCCAGGTATCATTATGGCAATTTGCAGTATCTGATCGATTGGAAGGGCTACACTCCGGCTGATCGGTCCTGGGAACCCGCCGAGCGGTTCATGCTCCACAGTTGGTCCGTCATTTTCATTTGTTCCACCCGGGCAAGCCTGGTACTCCTCCCCATCGGAGGGGGCATACTGTTATGAGGGATCATTTTCGCTGCTCCCTATGGCACAGATGGCGTCATGTTTCTGCTGTGTTTCCCTCTACTCACAAAATTGGCACCCGTTCCCTCCTGTGTAGTTCCAGACTCTCGGGAGTTTCCTGGACTGGTGGCTCCGCCTCCTGCACTACAAACACCTCTTCTATCAGTGTTTCAGGAACCACTCTACGTTGCTACTTTCTACAGCCAACGTTCACATCCACTCCAGTTACTGACACAGTGCCTCTGCGAAGATCGGCTTTGCCGTAGCCGAGACTGCACATATCTCAGGTCTTTACACAGACTTCAAAGAAGTCATCAAACAATATCTGAACACTATGGTCTAACAAGGATTTCTACGTCCTTACGGGTGTTTCCATAGCAACCTGCATTCATCTCTTACGACTTCTAGATCTGTAAACGTTCCGATTTGTGGTTTCTCTTTAGGATTTAAACAGAAACCCCTGACCCTTCCTGACACAGAATTCATCCCGGCATATTTGCAGAGGTACTTCTATGTATTGTGTATACACACATTACATGACTAATTCTTCCGTGTCGCAGGATGTTTACCCAGTAACAAGGAACGCCACAGAGCCGATTAACTAGAGTTTCTTCTCTGTCTCTCCTCACGCCTTCTTCCTGTTTTCCAGCATTCTCTCGCAGCTGTGCTTTCTCTTCCATCTACTGACAATCTAACCTAAAGATCTGTAGAGAGTACGCTTCAGGTAACATTCTCTAAGATATTCTTAGGACTATCACTCGTCCTTTGCTCACGATTTAACCCAGTCCTCTTTATACATCACCACAGCTACAGACAAAGGGGGCAAAGTCAGCTTCATAATTCCACCCAAAGGAAAACATCCACGTTCATATTGGTGACCGAAGACTGACGACCTGAGAAGACATCCCTCTGCTCATTTATTGAGAAGAGGGAGTAGGTTGACTCGGAGTGCTTTCATTACCTCATATCGTTGTTTGGGATACCAGGTTAGTGGAATTCTAATTTTGGAATTGATATTGAGTACTTCTAAGCATTTGGCGCATGACACCTGCTAGTATCAATATAAGAAATATAATTTTCTCTAATATCCTGGAGCTGAGAGCATGTACATCCACTCTGGGCTCGCTCAGTGAATGCCTTTCGGTTGCACCCCTTCCCTCATGTGTGCTCACCCTCACTCCTTATCTTGCGGCATCAGGCAGTGCGCACTCTTGCGATATTATGCATGCCCACAATTCTCCTTTTCTTGAGAGAGTGGGCTATGTTTGCTCCATCACAAAGTGTTTATACCTTGCAGTTCTAACCCTTTCTCTGCTTGGGCGGATCATGGTAGTGGTAGTGCCACACAGAACACGTGGATGGACGTCAGGACCTGCACTGAAGGACATTTCCATCCGCCCAGTGGGAGATGAGTGGTGCTTACTGGATCTGGAGAGCTGTGCTGTGATTGATCCACAAACGTGATTATGGCAATGGAGATGTGCTGGGAATGTACACTGGAGGACCTTGAAAGTGGACTGATTTCTTAGTTTGTGGGCAGATGCTAGATTTGCGAGATTAGATGCCGGAGATGCTCAGACCATAAGATTGGCTGAAAGTTAGTCAAGGACATGGCAGGGGCCTAGGGGAGTGATTTATAGAGGGAAAGTGCTGAATTGTATGAAGACACCTTTGAAGTATCTGCGCCCTCAAATAGTAAATTGTTAGTTCAGATTCAGTAACAAACTTGAGCTTGCTGTGCGTTAAAGAAATGAACTTTTAATTTAATTCAAAGTAAACCTTATTTGGATGTTAATTGACATCAAAGTATGAGAAAGGCCTCTTGATTGGAGTGCAAACTTGATTGAACATTATTACACATCAAAGTCTGGATCTAATATGTCATTGGATACTTCAATTGATCACATTAAACTTAGGCAAACCCTTGACACGTGTTTCTCCAAATTAAGTCATTTGGTTCCTCAGGAGGGAGCGTTATACATTTTGGATATCAAAAGCTGTGAACAGGATACAACATGTAAGTCACAAAATTAGACTGCTTATTAAAATAAAATTGAACTAAATCAATTACAAGTTAGTCCTAAGAAAAGAAAGAGGTTTTAGCAAGATTGTTATTAAATCCTTAGTATTGATTGAACTTTGTGGTTTGGCTGTTGGGAGAGGCTGGCATGCTATGTTGAACGTTGTAGCAACATTGGTAATAGATGTTTTTAAATACTAAAAAAATTAATGTTGTACTCACTTTACTATCCGTTTCTTAACGAGTCAATGCTTTCAGGGTGATGTGATGGCAGTTCAGCCACTTGACAAAAATTTCAATTTGACTTGATGGGGATGTTTATTGGTCAATAGGCGAAATTCTGACCCTTTAGTATGAATGGATTTCTCTTTGTTCTGTCTGTATAGGGAGAAGGTACAATTATATTTTATAACGAAAGATTAGCAAGGGCAATTATTCATAAGGGAGACACTTAATAATATGTCCTAACTAAAATTACATTCTTACCTTGGTTAAGGCTAGTTAATCTTCAAATAGAAAAGCAAGCAGATTCTTGAAACCTCGCTGGCCTGATAACCGCGGCTGTTTGTGAGTTTGAATTCCCAAAAATGGCTGCATATTTATTAATGCGTGGTGGCGTGCTACGTCCTTTTGCGGCCTAATGACGTCATTGTGTTCTCCACCATTTTGGGTCAGGGTATTGATGTGGTGCGATTATAGAGTCTTGTCCGATCTTAGAATATTAAGTCTAAAGATCTGTTAAGAAATTAAGTATTGGCTGAAACTACTTCTTTGTGATAACATTTATATCTCTTATAGATTTACTGCCAAGGGGAAGCGTCTTGTATTCAAAGGGTTTTGATTATATGTGACTTTAGATTGGTGCACCATGTTTAATAGGGATAATTGACCTGGGGTGATATCATGTGAGTAGATATACTCAATTTTAACCTAGGACAAAATCTCACGAATGAAAGAATACAGTGTAAAGAATTGATTGAAGGCTAAGAGCAGAGAGAGAATACAATGGGCCTCATTACGACCCTGGAGGTAACCATGGTGCTAGTAGCGCATGGTTGCCTCCAAAACCTTACCGATTCCACCATGGTGAATGGAGCAATTAGCGCCCCATTCCAAGGTTGGCGGGGGCGGTAATTCCCCATTCACCATGGCCCTTCCCCATTCCCATTTTAGCCCCTATAGGGCTCAATGTGAATGGGGAAGGCGGTAATAACGGTACTGCAAATTGCAGTACCGTTATTACCTCTAAAGTCCCTTTGCGGGTCCCGTCCTTAATGACTGGCTTTACCAGCCGTTAAGGGGGGACCCGCAAAGGGAACTCATAATAGGGCAGTAAGGGATTACCGGTACCGGTGCCCTTACCGGTACCGGTAATCCCTTACCGCCCGGGTTGTAATGAGGCCCAATGCCTCCAAAAAATGTAAATGGTCAGTTATAGAAAATTAATCCATTCTGTGTCCGAATTGAGTCCTGTGAAGCAACAGTCTACCAGGAAAATCCATTTTGCCTCGCATTGCCTCAATTGCTTTTCACTATTGCGTCCTCTTGCCGGCATGGCAACATTCTCAATGCCAAAAAGGTATATTTGTTTATAGTCCTCATTGGCATGCTCCTGGTAGAAATGGTATGCAAGTGGATACCTTGTATCTTTGTTTCTCACAGTTCTGAAATGTTCTGTGATTTGTGTTTTCAGATGGCAGATTGTACTGCCTATATAGAGTTTTTGACAAATGCATTTGGTGCCATATATGACAAATTTAGAGCTACAGTTGATGAAATCTTGAAGTTTATAGATTTTCCCATTTGGCAATCGTAGGGATGTTTTGGAGTTTTCAGAATGTTGAAGATCCTCATCTGATGTAAGTATTGTCCAATGTTTTTGTAATATTTTGCAAATTTTCAATGCCTCTGAATTGGACGGTTGTAATGAATCTTACTTCTTTGGGAAAGGCTGACTGACATTTAATTTTATTTTGTAGTAGTTCAGATCTTGTTCTTTGAATTGTCTTCTGATATGTGTGGGTGCGATTTCTCGCCGTCGCCAAAACCAGTACAAAAGGGACCCTATAAAAACTCAAACAGAAAAGAGTTGAGTAAACATTGCTTTATTAACACACAAGCATTCGCGAATGGGCCACAAGTTCAACCGTCTCGCAAAGCAAGTCGTCAAAGTGCCGCGCTTTGCCCTGCACATCGTGGTCCTTTTATACCCATCTGTTTTACATTGTCATACATTGCTGCACATAGATTATGTCCACCACAAGGCGGTTCCTCCCAGTCATGACTTTGCATCAAGGTCAACAGTTCAACATCTGCTATTGTGGTTTCCTGTTATCTGTTATTCGCTCTCTCTCGTGCCCCTCTGTGTATCTCTGTGCACGAGGCTGTGCTTACTCATTCCTTCCCCACCCGTAATCTGCAGATAGTTTTAGCAGGCTCAACATGCTTCGACATACAGTGACCAAACACAATTCTTCTGTTAAAACAAGTTCTTGCCAGGTCAGCAGGTCTCTTTCTAGTTTGCAATTGCTATTCATATATGGCCATTAAACGCCACCGTATAAAAGAGAAGGCCTCTTCTTTTAGCAAAAAGTACATTCTTTTAACGCATATGATGATTAGTACAAACTCCAAGTGTGAGCACAACATTACATATGTATGCGTACCTTCAATCCACCCTTTGCTCACACTTGAGCATCAATCTAAACAGTCCTAGCATAAGCAGATGGCAGGAAAGCAACATCATCACATACTGTATGTACCATAATCTTCTCCAGGCCTCCCATGTCAAAAAATTCCTGTTGTACATGGCTTTTATCCATTGGATTTAGGCGCGTTATGCTGGAAGAACACATGGAAACACAGCACGACACACATACCGGGAAACATTGGATGCAGAGACAAATACCTACAACTATTGCCGCTAGAACCAGTATAGGCGTAAGAAGTTGCCATCCAATTTCTTTCAGGAGCTTCATCCACCAGCTATCTCCTGACCCTTCCTCCTGGTGGATGCTATCCGCCACTTTATGCAGTTTGTTTACTCCATCCAGGATTCCTGTACTCCCTTCTGGTATGTAAACACAGCATTGGGATCCCACCAAAAAACAGACTCCGCCCCTTTCTGCAGTGAGTATGTCTAAGACATACCTATTTTGGAGAGCCACTAGCCGAATTGCTTTCATTTCATAAGTGATGTTTTCCATTAGGTCTGCAGATTCTTCGATTACGAACTCAAGGGCCCTGTTTAGCTTTTGGATTTCTTGACTGTTCATAAAGATGCCCGCTGGAGGAACCAGGACCCCCATCAGATCTATAAACGTTTCCCATCCTGTAGGTTGATACGTAGGAATTTTTGGGTTTACTGCTCGTTTATTTCTGCTGTGTATTTCTTTATGCAGAGTAGACGGGGCATATACCATCACAGCCGGCATTATTCTGGCTATGTAACATACCCCAACAAAATCTTTGGCTAACCACAAATAAGCCCTCTTGTTACAGACGTAGGCATGTCCTTCAATCTGTAACAATCCCTTTGTGTAGTTATTTAGATTCACCATTTGACTGCACCCCGAGATCATTCTTTGATTACCTCTTGCGCTCCTCTTAAAACATATATTCTTTGGCCTAAACTCTTGTGTGATGGTGATAGGGGGAGGAGGTTCTCTTACTATCTGTACCATAGCAGGTGCAAGCCCGATTCCCTCAGTTTTGATTTTATAGCGTATCTTTTCCTTTAGAAGGGTTTTGTTCTCTCCTCTAACATAACAAGCGGTATTCGGTATCATATATTGCTGTGCTGACACTATTCTCATGTAAATTAATGTACACCCGGCATCCTCAGTAACTGGCGATGCGTACACTGGGATGCCTTCACTGCTATGTCGGGGCATGTGGGTGCAGATCCAGCAATCAGTTTTATTCACTACCCCATATGTTGTGTTTATTATCTTCACGTATTCATTTTTAGCATAGTCTTCCGGGTCGTGTTGGTCATAGGCATCTCGATTCCTGCTCTTGACCCAATCTGTTCTCCCTGTTTCATTTGACTCGGGCAACAGGTTCTTTAATTCATATCTAGATGGATGTTCCAGATACCAGAATATTATGGCAAATGCTATTAGTACTACTATCGTGCATACAGAAAACAAAATTTTGCCTCTTGTGGTACAAACTGGTATTTTCCTCTTACCTTCTGTGTTTGAGGAGCATACACTTATCCGTTCAGGGACTAAACCAGCATACACGGGTGTAGACATAGTTCAGTATATGGCTCAGTATACAGCGTATGTCAGTTGCAACCTAGCGATATAGCAATATCCCCTATTTAAAGCACCAGTGTCCTTATTACTCTAATAGTGGTAGGTCTCACTGAAAACCTTCATCCGATCTGTCCCACGTCTCGTAGTGCCTGTCCCAGGAGGGGAACGCCGAAGGCCCTTCAGGCTACAAGCCCGTCGTCTTCAGTAAGGCACAATTCTGCTAAAACCAACAAGAGAGTCCAAATGTTCATCTCCCTAATGATCAAAGTTCAAAACAGTGTCCTTACACGTTGCTTGGCACATACACGTCACGGGATCGGAGGCGATGGGCACACCTACTAATGGCGTCTGGCAGTACTGTTGCAACCTGGGGTTGGTTGGTTCCCTTTTCTGGATTCACGTGGTACCAGTGCGATTTGCCATCAACTTTTACCGCAGTTTGTGTTGCGAGGAGAACCTGAAACGGGCCCCTCCATCTGGGTTGCAGTCCGCTGGTGCGATCGAAGGCTTTTATAACAACCCAGTCACCGGGCTGCACGTCGTGACCTTCTCCTATCAGAGGAGATGGAGCTACTGCGTTCACCTGTGCATTAATAGAAATCAGTCTATTAGTTAACCCAATACAGTACTGTTGTAATGCAGGCCATGCTTGCTCAGACAATCTCTTAGGTGATATGGGGGTCCCAATACTTGGTGGGCGCCCCATAACAATTTCGAAAGGAGATAAACTATGTGTACGCTTAGGCATAGTACGCATACTCAATAATGCAATAGACAATGCATCCGGCCATTTCAGTCAAGGGCATCCAGTGTTTCAATATGCATTGTGCTGTGGAGGTGGCACTATTGTCCCGCAGGGGATATGCTTCCACCCATCCTGAGAACCCACATCTCATCACCAAACAGTAGGAATGTTTATTTACAGGCTCCAGCTGTATAAAGTCCATATACACCACCTCAAAAGGGCAGGTGGGTAACTTACTGTGGCCCGCCGGGGCCGGTACACCTTTCCCCACATTATATAAAACACATATTTCACATTGTTTTGCCCATTGGCGACAATACATTCCCAATCTTTTGTTGTACCACACAGTACTTAAAACTTCTTCCATAGTTCTTGCGTTAACGTGGGTTGGACCATGAGCCACGCTCACTATCACAGGTAAGTATGCGTCAGGTAGTACCCAGGTGTTCGTTTTGGTATGTGCCCATAGCCCATCTACCGTCTCCTCATATTGATCATCCTTGTGCCAAGATAGTCTTTCTTCAATGGTTGCATCTGCTTGGATTTCCTTTACGCGCTCCTTCGTCCCTTCCATAGTCACATCCCTCCCCACTATGAGCTGTCGGGCTTCCCACCGAGTGTCCCTTGTGGCAGCTAGTTTAGCCATCTGGTCAGCCAAAGAATTTCCCTGCGTGACATAATCCAGTGTTTTTTTATGCGCTGAGCACTTCACTACGGCCACCATTTTGGGCAGCGTAAGGGCTTGCAATAATTCAGCAATCAATCGGGCATGTTTAATAGTATCACCTTGGGAGGTTAAAAACCCACGCTCTCCCCAGAGTTTACCAAAACTGGAAACCACCCCGTGCGCGTAGGCTGAATCAGTATAAATTGTCACTTTCATGCCGCTGCTTAACACTAATGCTCTAGTTAGCGCAATCAATTCTGCCGCCTGCGCCGATTTCTCACACACTTTCCCACTCTCAATCAACTGTTCCCCTGTAGTTACTGCATACCCTGCTGTTGTCTCCCCATTTGGCAGTTTGAAACAGGAACCATCACAGAATAATATACCCTCATTATCAACCAGCGGGGTGTCTTGCAGGTCTGCTCTACCCTTAGTGTGTTCTTCCATTTGAATCACACAATCATGCCTAATGTCATCAGGTGAGGTGGGCAAAGGAAGCAGTGTCGCTGGATTCAAAGTGTTACACCGTTCAATTTTTACATTACTGGCAAACAGGATCATCTCATACTGTGTGAGTCTAGCTGTAGTCAAATGCTGTGTATGCACTCTATTCAGAAGAACATCTACCGTATGTGGAACTTTTACTGTTACTTCACTCCCTAGGATGATACCTGCACTTTGTTTTAGGGCTGTCGCTGCTGCAGCTACTGCTCTCATGCATGGGGGTAGGCCTCGAGCTACTGAGTCCAGAGTGCTAGAAAAATATGCACATGGTCTCTGTTTACCCCCTTGTTCCTGTGTCAAGACTGACACAGCGCAACCTTCCTGTTCATCAACAAAAAGGCAAAATCTCTTAGTATAATCAGGTGTGCCTGTTTCCAGCTCCCGTGTCTACCAGACATCTCAAGTTTCGGTGGGGGCCGATCCTAATAGAGGCATAAGGCCCCCTTTGGTCTATAGGAACCTGCACCACTCCCGCTATCTCATTCCGGCATCCTCAGGACATATCGCTTGTGTTATCCTGAAAATCAACGTTATAGTATACCCCTTCTCCACATTCTTCACCCTGGCATACACCTTGTACTTGTGTCGTTTGTTGTGGCTGATACAGTAGATTGGGGGGAGGCGGGGCCGGCCAGGGAACATCCCCTCTTGCTTGTCCGTCAAAGGCATTGGGTTGAGGGGGTTTAAACATTCTATTGTCTTGGTTGCCGTACCCACCAGTCCTATTTCCTGGGGCAAATGTTGTCTGTGAAGGGGGCCGTACGCCCCTTCCTCTCCCACCACTCTGGGGACACTGGGATTTCCAGTGTCCGGGTCTCTTGCAGAAGGCACATACATCTTGGGGTAGCCCATCACTCCTCCCATATAGCGCACCTCCTTGCACTGTACCTCTTCCTGTCCCTTGGCCCCCTATCATGTTGCTGCTATAGCCCTGTGACGGGCCGTTATTATTGTAGTTATACCTGCCTTGGGGCCCTTGATGCAACTGTTGCATCAACACTTTGGTTTTTAAATCCTTCTCTTGTCGTGCCTTTTGTTGTCCCTTTACTCTTTCCCCTCTTTCATAATACCTGGCCATTTCGAGGAGATCCCGGGGGTTTCTAGTCATCCATGTACTTTCTGCCCTCCTAATGTTCTCCTGAATTGGCCCGTGGAGCCCCTCTACAAAGTTTGTGGCAAAGTACCGTTGGCCCGTTTCAGACCCTATCTCTAGCCCACTGTGCGCTTTGAATGCTGCTTCATAACGCAGAAAGTACTGTGCTACCTCCTCACTTGCACCCTGTATCACAGCGGACAGTTTCTCCACATTCACATCAAATGGGGGTAACACCTTTTCTAGAGCCCTCAGGACTGCCATGCCATGCCCCCTTAGGGGTTCAGGATATTCCTCATGCAGTTTTCTATTTTTGCTCGCATCCATTACATCTTTCCATTTTATTGTTTCATTGTCTTTGGCACGAAAGGGGGTCCATATTTCTTCTGGGACAATGGCTAACAATATGTTATCTACATCCTCTACGGTAAATAACCCTGGTCTGAATAACTTTCCTACTTCCTTGTAGAATCCTGCCGGGTCTATACGGGGGTCGGGGATGGACTTGGTGATATGCATTAATTCAATTCGGGATAAAGGGACATACACATAGGTGCGCATCATGTTACCAGTGGCTGCCTCTATGGTGGGTTGGCACTCTCTCATTGGCATTAATAGTGACTTTTCTGTATTTGTTTGTTCACTCACAAGGGCCTGCACTGGTGATGAAGCAGAGGACTGGTGACTAAGAGTTTTCTCTTTTATTTTTTTATAATCTTTTAATAGTTTCTCCACCTTAGCCATCCTCCATTCTTCCGCCCCTGAATCATCCACTCTTATATTAGATAGCAGTTTCTTATCCAATTCCGTCCTAATCCTATTCCACTGGGACACATATCTAGGCTCCTTTTCCTCTTCTATATCATCCACCCTAATAAGAAGATATTTAATTACGTTTACTTGTATAGGCCAGCCAAGGCCCTCCATCAGACTCACCAGGGTGGACATGGACTGCGAGTGTATGGATGCTATCATACGATTAGCTACGTTTTGGCCCGCCTGGTCTGCATCTTTGAGTTTAGCTTCTCTTTCCCTCACCTCTCTTTCCCATGCCCTCTTTTCCTTCTCCCATTCAACACTGCCCCTTATGACTTCCTCTATTATGTCTGACATACATCCCCATAACTGAACACTGGACGCAGTCACTGGTAGTAACGCGACAGCGTCCTGATATGCTGAGGGCAGATCCGCAGTACTCTGTCCTCTCAATTTACAGTTACCCTCATGAAAGGTATATAGTTTAGTGGCCACTGTCCTAAATTCCAAAGGTGTCAAACACCCCAATTGGTCCCGTAGGCTGTCATTGAGGGGTGTGCCATACAGCCCGGTCATAAGGATTTGCAAGTCTCCATCTCTATCCTTTTCTACAGTAGTCGTTCTCCTATGGTCTATCAACCTATCTGGGTTTCCATACTTCATTGGGAATTCCACCCTTTCACCCTCACTGTCTGCCGGTGGAGCTGTAGCTCCTGGAAACAATAATTCAGTCGTTGTTTGTTCTGCTTCTAGCCCTATCACATCTTCATATCGAGGCACCGGCACGGCAGGATACATACCCCCACTGTTCTTAATCATCATATGTCTATCCAACTGATCTAGCCTCTCACCCTTCTCTTTTATCTCTAGATCATGTAATTTTTGATTTACCGTTCTCTTCTGCTCCTTTGCTTTTTGTTTATTCTGAGCATTGCGCCTGCGCATTGCTTCTACCCTCCATAGTCGTATAGCCTCAAACTGTGCGGGTCTAACCCGTCTTTTTACTAATTCTATTTCTACTTTGGATATGCGGTCCACATCAAAGGACCCGGTGTCTGGCCATTTATGCTCAATCAAATCTTTTGTGTATTCGGACCATTCTTTTAAGAACAATGTTGAATTCAATCCATGTTTAATCAACATATCAAATGCAGGGGTTCCTTCAAGAGGGGCATAGTGTCTCTTGCCTATACCACTCTTGCTGGAAGCCGCTTGACCCATTTTGTTGGTATACCACAATTGCCTAAAACACTCACCTTTCCCAAATATGCACCTATTGGCTAACAATAATAATACATCCTCCTGGCGTATCTAACATATCATATCATCATTTCAACATTACTTCTTCATAGACGGACTTACCACCGTCCTCTTCACAAACCCTGAATCATTATTCCCTTATTCCATCATGCATCCGTCCATACCACTTATCTTAAGGGTCCCGCCAGAGTGTTCCGGACCCGAAGGGCGACAGCCTGCTGTTCCACCGCCAACGGAGCCGGAAAAACAAGGATGACGCGTTGGTTGCAATCAAAGGTGCGGATTCAGTTGTTGGGGCCCCGTGATCAATTCCTTCTCCGGTTCCGCCGCGGCGTTCCTCACCCAGTGACGGACTGTCGCTCCTTCGCGTCCCACTTCTGACACCAAAATTGTGGGTGCGATTTCTCGCCGTCGCCAAAACCAGTACAAAAGGGACCCTATAAAAACTCAAACAGAAAAGAGTTGAGTAAACATTGCTTTATTAACACACAAGCATTCGCGAATGGGCCACAAGTTCAACCGTCTCGCAAAGCAAGTCGTCAAAGTGCCGCGCTTTGCCCTGCACATCGTGGTCCTTTTATACCCATCTGTTTTACATTGTCATACATTGCTGCACATAGATTATGTCCACCACAAGGCGGTTCCTCCCAGTCATGACTTTGCATCAAGGTCAACAGTTCAACATCTGCTATTGTGGTTTCCTGTTATCTGTTATTCGCTCTCTCTCGTGCCCCTCTGTGTATCTCTGTGCACGAGGCTGTGCTTACTCATTCCTTCCCCACCCGTAATCTGCAGATAGTTTTAGCAGGCTCAACATGCTTCGACATACAGTGACCAAACACAATTCTTCTGTTAAAACAAGTTCTTGCCAGGTCAGCAGGTCTCTTTCTAGTTTGCAATTGCTATTCATATATGGCCATTAAACGCCACCGTATAAAAGAGAAGGCCTCTTCTTTTAGCAAAAAGTACATTCTTTTAACGCATATGATGATTAGTACAAACTCCAAGTGTGAGCACAACATTACATATGTATGCGTACCTTCATATGCATGGTTGAGTCTTTTGGCGTCATAGCCTGTTGTTTGAAATGTGTTTTTTGGCTTGCTCTATATGTTTGTTGAATTCATTGATGTTTGTGCAATTTCTTTTGATTCTTAAAAATTCTCTGTATGGGATATTGGATATTATATGTTTGGGATGGTTGCTGGTTGCATATAGCGTGATGTTACCTGCTGTCGGTTTCACATAGAGTGTGGACTGACTGGTATTGTCCTCCACATATAGTTCCAAGTCAATACATTTTATCCTCTCTGTGTTTTCCAGCATGGTGAGTTGGAGATTATAAGTATTATTGTTGAGATGTGTGTGATATTCTTTGAGTTGCTGTGATGAACCATTCCAAATCAACAAAATATAGTCCCCAAAAAATTATGTTGTTGTTGTCTGTGAAGGCTGGGTGTTGTCAGCCACGTTGTAACTCAAAATGAGCCATGTAAAGGTTGGCATAAGGAGGGGAAAATTTAGCCCCCATCGCTGTTCCTTGTTTTTTGCCTGTAAATAACATTATTGGACAAATAAATGTTGTTTTGTAATGTGAAGTTGAGCATCTCCAATATCATTGAATTCTGTAAATAATAAGAAACTGAACGTGTAATTGGTTGTTTCGATGCCTTTTGTATGTAAAATACTGGTGTAAAGTGATGCGACATTGAGTGTCAAAAGTCTAAAGTTCTCTTCCCAATTTACGGTGGTCAATTGTTGAATGATATGTTTCGTGTCCTATACATATGAAGATAGGCTTGCTGCCAATGGTTGTAGGTGTTGATCAATGAATTCTGAGATGGGTTCTGTTAGCGTACCAATTCCATTGATAATTGGTCTTGTGGTTGGTAAATGAATGAAGGGTTTATGAATATTCGGGATAAAATAGGCTGTCGCAATAATGGGATGAGTGGTTTTCATGAAATCTCTTTCTTCTTCTGTCAAAAGTCCTTGCTCGTACCAATGATTGTTCATGTTATTGCATTAATGCGTCAATGCCAATAAAGGGTTTTCCTCAAGTTTATCTTAACAATTTTGATCTTGTAGATGTTCATTGGACATTGTGATGTAATCAGTGGTTGAGAGTAAAACTATTTTTCAGCCTTTGTCAGCTTGTTTTAGAATGATGTCATTGTTATTCCTTAGTTCCTGCATGGCTTTGATTTCCGAATGGGTCAAATTTTGCTTGATGAATTTGTTATGTTGTCTAGTCAAATAGTGATGTCTTAGGTCATTGGTGACTAGTTTTTGAAAGATGTCTATTGTAGTTGCTGTTGGTAAATTGGGGTTAAATGTTGATTTGGGTTTTAACTTGGTTTCTTGTGCCAAACCTAGTTCTAAATTTAGTTCTGTTGCAAAGGATTCCAATGTTTGTTCTTCAGATGTATCTTCTAAACTCAACAGAGTTATTGTATATTCAGCAATGGTTGTGGTTAAGGTGGAAGGTATCAGTACTGGTTCTTTGTGGATACTTGTCGTTTTGGTAGAAAAGTTATTTTTTCAATCTCAAGATTCTGCAAAATTTGAAAAGATCCACATTGGTCTGAAAATAATCCAAGGTATTTGTGGGCAGAAGTAAAGGCCTTTGTTAAGAGCTGAATTTAAGTGAGGGAATAGGTCATGTCCTGTCAGGTTCATAAATATGTCTTCCTTAATTGTCTGTTTTGGGACCTGGTTAGAATTTATGGTCTGCTCTTGGTGTCGTTTGGAGCTCCCCTTTCGCCTGGAGCCTCTCTTTCTTGGTTTCCATGTGTGGATATAGTTGCCTTTGTTTTTGGTAGGAGTGATTTGAAGAGTGCATACGTTTGAGCTAATCTGTACCTTTGGTATTCCTCTAAAAAAGGAAAGGAGTTTTCTGCTTGTGATGAGGTAGATGTGGCCGCACTGGGGGTTGTTATGTTTGAGATTTCTGTGTCACTATCATTGGCTGACTCCGGTTCTGATGATTGTGGTGATGAGGATAATGGTTGTGGCAATTTGATTGGAGGTTTATTGAAGGCTTTTGGATTTCTTGAGGGCATTGGTGGTTTTTGAAATGTGTAGATTCTATTGTGTTTATAATGCATTTATTTCGTCCCTAAAGAACTTCCGTTGTTTTTTTATTTAAAGTTAATTTGTGTAAATGTTCAGAAAGTTGTCCAATATTTGAAAAATACTGAAGATGGCTTCCGGTATGTTGAGATCTATGATTTGTTGTTTAGTAATTTCTATTTCCTTTAGTAGGCTTTCATGTGCTTTTTTTGCTTGTTCTATTACCCTACAAATCATCTCTTTTGAAGTATTAATTAGAGGTTGTTCCCAGTCTTTAAGTGCCTCTGCCTCTTCTTCCTCAAACGACAGGAAGATAGAAGATATTTTTCAGGTGTTGCTACCTCCCACCATCTTGAGATTTCTCTTTTGGAGAGTTGTTCCAATCTTTCAAACAATGTTTAAAGTGAAGTTGTGTATAGAGGGAAAGTGTTTTGGCAGGCATCTACTTTAAGTTTGGATGCAAGATGTATGGGGGTCAGTCTTGCAGTGAACAGTCTTTCATGTCTCTTCTACAGTCTGTCATGAGAGGACAAAGGCAGTAAATATGACAAGGGAAATGTGCACAAGACCACAGTGAATAGCTTTGAGTGAAACAACATACATGCTGGAACCAAGACACATGTACACTAAAACCCAGGATGTGCAAGTAGTAGCGTGATAATAATACAAATATATGAAAAGGGGTGTGGGGTAAGCACTTAGAAGCTCCTTATGGTTGCATCCACCATTGTGTGCTGTATTTAGTGCTTTGTGGCAAATTCGAATCTAGGTGTGCTTTTTTAAATCTAGGTTTTTTCGGCATATTTGAAGATAGGTGTGCTTTTTTAAATTTCTGCATTCACCATGTTGTTCTGTATCTAGTGCTGTGTGGCAAATTCGAATCTCTGAGTGCTTTTTAATCTATGCACTGATTGTCTTCCTTTGCACACCTCTTCCTCTGTGCCTACATGGATGCTAGGCCACCTGGTGAGTTCCTGTGCACTGTGCAGCTTCCCTGCTTATTTCTCCCCGCCACTCCCATAGCACTCTCCACCTTCCTATATATTCTAACTGCTATTCTATCACCTATCCTACCTCTCTCACGAAGTCTGGAAGAAAAAATCTGAAGAAAGCTCTCCTGGACTCTAATCCCGGCCTACCTATAACTGACACTTACGTCAATGCCACTTCCAGACAGACTATTGGGAAAAAAATCCTTTTCACTGTCTCCTCTCCTGACCTATGAACCCCCCATCTGGTCTTCACTCTTTCTCCTTCTCACCCGTTAATGGTGCACTAGGTGGGAAGTACTCCTTGCATATTTCTCATCCTCTTGATGTATCATTAATGTCTATCACAATGGCACTAACATGGCCCAATGTTCTCAACCTACACTTCTCCTTCTCGACCAGCGCCTGCCTTCTCTCATAAACTTCTTCCCTTCCCTGTCACCCCTTCTTCCTCTCCCCTCACTCCTCCACCACCACTGATGGGAGTGCCACGCCCATGTACACCTCCTCAGAAAACCTTCAAAGGTGGTAACCTCCTTCACTTAGCTACTCTGAACGCTCGCTCTGCTGTCAAACACCCCTCTGACATCTGTATCCTGCTCAAAGACTTTGATCTGGACTCCTCGATCTTACAGAGACGTGGTTCAATACCAGCTCTGTCACTGCTCTTGACACTCTCTTTTGTAAGGAAGGCATGGTATCAACAGTAAAACAGACCATAGTGACCACAGTTTAAGGGTGTTTATTGAACTTTTGCAAGGGTGTGATAAACGTCTATCTAAACCTAAATCTACGAATGGGAGCAAGCTACGACCATCTAATAATAATAATGCAGCCCAAGTGGAGTGTTGTCAAAATAAACGGGCCTATAATTAAAAAAACTATTGGCAATCCTTACCGCTAATTTACAAATAATCTGGGTTAGTGTTCATGAAAAAGAAAGAAGTGTTCACAAAATGAGAAGTCAGGATGTTCGGGCCGTTGGCCTCCCTTCCTCACGTTTTCAGCACGGGCGCAAGGTGGTTCACTCGAGAAAAGCACACACTCTGGCTTCTGCGGCACGAGGATACAGTTCCATTACCAGTATCAGGAACTTCTGTGTCCAAGTATCTTTAATTCTTAAAAAATCTCTTGATTCAGAGGGCCTGATGTACAAAAACAAGATGGAAAAGTTATTTCCTTTTTTAAGTATTCAATTTGGGTGTTCATCCTGGATCCCCTTGAGCCGGCTCAGAACCCCTTCAAAAACAAAAGTTCAAGGTTGGATCCCCCTCTTCCAGGCTCATGGTTCACCCTGGATAACCCTCAGCCGGGCACAGATTCCTTTCTTTTACCCAATTAGTCTCCATCAGCCGGCCTCGGACCAATAGAAGTTACTTTTACATTAAACCATCAAAGACTTTCGAATGTGTACAGGGTTTAGCTTGAACCGTTGCAGGACCACTTCGATCTCAAGATTCCCTTTTCTCACACTTAGCATTCAGTTGGCTACCTAACAGAGACTTTCGAATGAGCACCCATGTGGCGCTGGACTACTCTGGCTACGGTATCTTTTCTTGGCCTCCCAAAGTTCAGTTACTCCTTTGGTTTTCAATTATAGTTGCATCGCTCGTCACATATGTCTCACATGCTGTTCTTTTTAGATACCTTTATACAATGTTGCTGCTTACAACCTTGGTTCAAAACACAGGCTGGTTTGGTATCAGTCTCTCCGACTCACCGGCTGTGCTGTCTTTACTTACTCTGCTTTGTTGTAGGAGGCAAGGCCAGTACCACAGTGGCAATCCCTCCTTCCCGCCTTGGTTATCGACGCAGCAGAGGCCCAGGCACCTCCGGCACACCGTGCAGGTTTGATCAGCTTTAGTTCTTGGTCTTAGGTTTCTTACTTTCCAAGGTTCACAAAAGTAACGGTCTTTAAAGATTATGGGCACTTCCCTCCTTGCAACCCTCTATGGTCTCGCCGTCTTTCTCCTGATATTAAATTGCCATCTTGGAACTGCTGTTTCATTGTGTGTTTTGCGTCGCTCTCAGTGTGCTTTCATGCTCCGCCTTTTATCCATGTGGGGAAGTGTGATGGAAGTTAGGTGTGTGTAATAATCAGGTATTGCCTGACTTTGCCTGACCATTGTATTGGGACATGTCAGGTATACGGCTCTGGTGTCAGTCCGTTGTCGCTCACGGTGAGGTGTCTGTGAGAAAGTGTTTGTGTCTTGAAAGGGGCGGGGTTGAGTTCCTAGGTATTCTACCTGGTAGGATGGGGAAAAGGTATAACAGGAAAGGGGATACAGCATCTCACCATACGGTGTCCCACTTCCACTTACCGAAGACTTCCCATCCAGGTGATCCTCCCACACTGGTCCACCCCAGGAACTGCATCCAAAAGCGATCGCCGTGTCCTGGCCACCTGGGATATGACTGGTCTTTGACCAGGTTCTTCATTGCCAAATTCTGGGAAAGAACAGAGACAAGATATATCCATGGACTCTCGCATATTCCACTGATCTTTTTTTTACTGTACAGGTAGAGGCAAGGTGGTTTTATCGGTCTCTCGAAAATAACGAACAAACTGGTCTCTAGCGGTTGACTCTGGTGTTATGGGTGCTTTATATCTTGGGGTGGAGGGGGTTCAGGGGATTCTGTCTTTTCCCAGTCCCATATTTGAGGGTTTTCGGAATAGTAATTTGAGTTCCAACAGGCCTGTGGGGTTGGGGGGGCGGTAATTCTCTATAGTAAGGCGGGGTTTCCTGTAAGAGAGTGGGAAATGTAGGGAAATCCTGACCCAGAATGACTTCCTCTGGGAGTCCAGGAATGATGGCTGAAGATATTAAACAGGACTCGCCCCTGATGTTAATATATACAGGTATTTTAGGGTACACTTCATTGTCCCCGTGTACACAGGTAACTCTAACTACGGTAGCATTCTCGAGGTCTGTTATTGTGACCAAATCAGTTCTTATAGCAGTTTGCTTGCTACCTGAGTCAATTAATGCCTTTACTTGTCTCCCATTCAGCCAAGCCTTTTCAAATGTGAAGTCGGCAGAGGACCAACATAAACATATGCTGAAGGTCTCTAGATCTTCTTTTGGGTTCTTCCCACTCTTCTCCCTTTAAACAGCCTATTTCCATAGGTTCGTCTTTCAAATCTTTCAGACAGTGTCTGGCTAAGTACCCCGTTTCTCTGCATGAAAAGCAGATGAGAGGGGGTGGTCTGCTTCCTTTAGGTTCCTCTCTTTTACTTTCGTCTCTATTTTTAGGGTTGGATCTTATGGCTTCTAATTTTTCTTTTGGTATCCATTCCCTGATTTTATATGACCCTCCTGGTTTGTCTACTCCCTGAGGTTGGGTCGGTGGGTAGGTTTAGAATCTTTCCATTCCTCACCTCGATGTACCGAGTGGAAGTGTTAAGCTGCATCTGAGTGGTTTTGTGCAGTTTCAATGGCCATGGCTAGGGTAGGTCGACTTTTGCAAAAAAGGGGGCATGGAATTGGTGAACTGTTCTCTTGTAGTCAATACTATTAATTCTTGTAAGGATTTGTCATTGATCCAAAGGGCTACAGTGTTTTTAATACGTTAACCCATTTCCAGGGGGGTTTCTCCAGGATTTAGGGCCTCATTACACGGATGGCGGTAAGGATTTACCGGTACCGGTAAAACACTGGTACTGGTAAATCCTTACCGCCTTACTACGAGGTCCCTTTGCGGGATGGGGGATTTAAAGCCTGCTTTTTGCAGGCGTTAAAAACCAACCCGCAAAGGGACCCAGGGAGCTAATTACGGTACCGCAATTTGCGGTACCGTAATTAGCGCCTTCCCCATTCCCATTGAGCCCTATGGGCCAAAAATGGGAATGGGGAAGGGCAATGGTGGAAGGGGGAATTACCGCCCCGCCAACCTTGGAATGGGGCGGTAATTCCCCTTTCCGCCAAGGCGGTGCCAGTATTTTAACGGCATGAACCATGTCGCTAATAGCGCCATGGTTCTCCGCCATCCGTGTAATGAGGCCCTTAATCTCAATTTTTGTTGATAGAAATTACAAGTTTGACCTACTCTTTTCAATAGCCCTTCTTTGATGGATACAAAGATGGCTTCCTGGGTAAGATTGAGTAGTTGGGAGGCGGTCTGTAGTTTACCTTTCAACAGGGGCCCCAAATAGCATCTTTTTAGGTTTTCTTCCCACCCTAACTGTTCGGCTAATCGCTCAGAATCCCCTGTGTTGGTAGGGGTCTGGGTTGCAACTCAACCAATTTCGGCAAGTTTTCTGGGAGTCTAGCTTTGGCCGCCAATTGGGCTATGACAGCTGCTAGGTCGGCCATTTTTTCCGATGGAGGTAAGGGTTCCTTCAGTTTTTGTTTTTTAATCGAAAAAAACAGGTTTCGACTCCTTCTGATAAAGTTTGAAGTCGTCTGATCCTTCTGAGTCTGATTCCACAGAAGGGAACAATTTTGGTAGGTTGGTCTCTAACCCTGATGGCCCTGCTACTGATGATAATGGAGTACCAAAAAAAAGGTTCAGGAGCGAGGGGCGGGTGGGGGCCCGGTTTAGGGCACTGGGTCTAATGAAGGTAAAGGCTGGTTGGATTTTCAGGATTATTCGATCCCACTGTTTGATATTATAATGAGAGAGTGGGAGGGTATTGAATAGCACTTGAGTTTTAAAAAACAGGTCTTGTGGACCAGTCAGGATGCGTAGTAGAGCAAACAAAACCTCTTTTAGAGTGGATACACGGTCAGAATCAAGGAGTTCAGCGATTCTATTTTCCCCTTCTGGTGGTATGACAATTATCAGCATGGATTTTCAATTTTTATCAATGGAATCACATCCCATTCCTGACAAGACATGTAAGGAAGGCATGGTATCAACAGTAAGACAGACAAAAGTGACCACAGTTTAAGAGTGTTTATTGAGGGGGCGTGGCTAGGCAGCACGCCATGCGGACGTGGCTGCTGTAGGCTCCGTGGAAGGACGCCTGGTCATATGTTTTGAGATGCCCTAAATATTGCAACTCAGCAATAAAAGTTGGCGGCAGGTCCCCTGGACTGGGGGGGGGCAGACTTTGGTCAAGTTCGACGCTCTCCCAGGTGAGCCCGACACCTGAAATCCTGAGAAGAGAAGGCGCGGATCTGCGCAAAATGGCAGGCAGACCGTTGGAGCTCCAGAGCTGCGGCGCCCTGGCACGCTGAGGAAGCTTGTGATCCAGTGCTGAAGAGCGATGACAGCTGCCGTGGAGGTGGGTGATAGCTGGGAGTTTGTCGGTGCGCCGCCCAGAGAGAAGTAACAGTGCGGGCGAGGAACGAGAAGAACAAGAGATCGGGGGCCCCCTGGGAGGAGGATCGGCAGCGGAGGTTCCGTTTGGCGCTGGAGGCATCGGGGGTGTGGGGAGAGGAGGTGGCCTGAACCGCTCCGATTTGGAAGAAAGTGATCGGAGGAGGACGGCGATCAGGAGAGGTAGGGGGTTGAGGGGGGCGAGCTGAGCCCCTGTTTGGAATTAACGTACGCCTGCTGCAGCGACAGCCCCACCACCCCCTGTCCCCCGGTGGGCACCTCTGTCTTGTGGCCCTGGCGGGCCTCCTCGCTACCTGGAGCAGCGGGGGACTGTAGGTGACGGACCCGGCCCCGCTTGACTGGTTGTACGGGCCCGCCCTGCTGCCCAAGTCGGAGTGGTTCTTTTGGTGCCCCTGGGACATGGCACACATAGAGGATTGGACACTGGAGCCAGAAAGGAGAGGAGAGTGCGGAGGCTGAGAGTGGGGCTGGTAGCCCGTGAGCGGGGATTCTTGCCTCTCTGTGCCACCTGTCTGCGAGATTTGGGAGGCGGCAAAAGCAGACCCTCTTGGAACACATCAAGTCTGTTGGAAAAGGAGCTCCCCCTGACACTCCAGTAGGCTGTTCTAGGGCTGGAGGCAGGTAACCCTGGCCCTGACGGCACGCTGCCCATACTGTTTTTCTCCTGAATGACAATTTGCTTGTGCACTGCAATTGTGCATTGCTGGAAGCTGCATCGGGTGAGCCCACGTTCTGTGCATCCTCCCGGGCCGGGGGAGTTAGTTTCCACTCGTCCTCCGTGATAATGCCCAGGTCTGGACATAAGCATAAGGGGAGAGAAATCACAGCGTACTTGGCCCCTTCATCCCCGGCTGTCCAAAAGATGCAGACTACTAAAGCAGATGTACATGCATCGCAGGGGAAAGACTCCTCCCCGGAATCCTCCTTGCCCATGGAACGTTTTGAGGAAATGTTGAGATCCCTCAAACGTGACATCACCCAGGAGATAAAACTGGAAATTAAATCTTCCAAAGACTCTTTAGCTTGCTCCACTGCCGATCTGGATTCTCACTTATCTGGATTGGATGCCAGAGTCAATGATCTAGAAAATTTGGCTTGTGAGCAAACACATGGGAATGAGGAGCTCGCTGGGAACGTCAGGAATATTGAGGAGCGGTTGGAGGAATTGGGGGCTAAACAAGCAGGCTTGGAAAACCGCTCAAGAAGGAACAACATTCGACTACGTGGCATCCCAAGAATAATTCTGGATCAAGACCTCCCCAACTACGCAAAGGCTCTTTTCAAATCTTTGTTGTCCCTTGGGGACTCGGAGGACTTGATTCTGGACAGGACCCACCGGGTCTAATCTTCACTCCAGCAGAGGCGGAATCTCCTCCCCGATGTTCTTTCTAGGGTTCATTTCTTCAACCAAAAGGAGGCAATAATTTATTTATTTATTTAGTATTTGTAGAACGCACTACAGCCCACAGGCAACAAGGCGCTATAAGGACATTTTAAGAAGGCTTGCTTGCGGGTTACAATAAGCGGCCCAAGAAGGTATGCTTAGATACATTCACTTTGATACATTTGCTTGATTCCAGATGATACACAGTAATCGTTACAATTGATTACTCATACTCTTGTCTAGGTAGCAGATGGCAAAACAGATATAATATACATGGTGATACAATAGTAGTGCAGACCTAGTATGAAGAGCTCTTTAGACGAAGAGCTGGGTTTTTAAGGCCTTGTGGAAGGCTGTGTGTGAGTCGATTGATCTAATCTGAGCTGGGAGGTTGTCCCAAGGTTGCCGCCATAGTGGGGAAGTTGGTGCCTCCTGCACGCACTCTGCGCGTGTGCGGGACAGTGATGCGGTTAGCATAGGCTGCCCCCGAAGGTCTGGCGACTGTTTGTTTGGTGATCCCCTGTGTCAGATAGGGAGGGGCCTGACCATGAAGACACTTATGTTTAAGGGCCAAAGTTTTGAAGACCACCCTTTCCTTGATGGGGAGCCAATGTACCTGCCTCCTGATCCCTGAGATGTGTTCCTTGCGCGAGGTGCCTGTAGCAGCTCTTAAGGCATTATTTTGGGCAATCTGGAGTTTGACAAGGTTTTTTTGGGAGGTTCCAATGAACAGGGCATTGCAATAGTCCAGTCTGGAACCGATGATGGCTCTGGCTATTGAAATGCAGTTTTGCTGTGATAGAAAGGGCCTGATGGAATTGATGAGTTTGGAGTGATATGCTGCGGAGGAGGCGATGGCATTGACCTGTCTGTCCATGGTGAGGCTGGGTTTGAGATACACACCCAGTGTTTTGATCGTTTGAGAGACTCTGATGGGAATATTATCCATGGTGAAAGATTGGTACCTTATATCAAGTTTGCCCAATGTTGATGGGGAGCCTACAAGCAGGCGTTTGGTCTTATCACTATTTAGACAGAGCCAATTCTCAGCCATCCATGTTTGAATGGAGGCGTAGATGCTGTTGAGTTTGTCAAGGTCCGTAATGTAATCACCTAACAGGGGGATGAGAACCTGTATATCATCTCCACAATTTGTATATGAGATGCCCAGAGAGTCAAGTATCCTGAAAAGAGGTCTCGTAAAGAGGTGGTAAAGTGTGGGTGCGGCAGCGGCTAGAAAGTCAGAGCCAGTGAACTTCCGGGGATCTACAATTACTTTCTTCCAAGACCTGTCACCATACACGCTAGCGAATCGCAAGAGTCACAACCTCGCTCCAGGCGAAGAAGGTCCGCTACCTCTGGGGGTTCCCTTGTAAGCTTCTTTTCGAACTGCACAACCGGTCCTACGCTATTGGCTTGGAGGATGAAGCAAGGGAGCTGATGGCAGGCCATGATGCGGATGGTGCTGATGGGGGTGACGGGGTTTCAAGGGAACTGTCTGTTAGCCCCACACCAAAAGAAATTAAGAGGAAGCCCAAGGGTTGGGCAGTGGTGGGGAGCTCTCAGGGTAGGGGGACGGGGAATATAGACTCCTCCTGATTTGGGGGAATGGCCCTAACACAAGGTTCTCGAGGTCTATAGGATCTTGGTCCTAACCGCTAGATATGGGCAACTTTCTCATAAACCATGCTTAGCTGAAGTTTGGTGATTAAGATGTCAAAGCTTTTCTGCCTCCTAGGAAGCTGTGGACAGAGAGTCAAGTTGTATGTTACTATGGTTATATGTTGAGTGTTTGGTGTTGAGTTGTACTCAAGATGAGACGGAGTGTGTTTGACCGGGCGCCCAGATATGTTACAATATTATGAGACGGCCAATGTGGCCTTTTGTTCTGCTCTTACTGTTTTTATTCATTTTGGCATATCTACTTACTTTGCTTATTTTAAGTTAAGATTGCTTTACTACTTATATTGGACATGTTATTTTGGCTGCTTTTATCACAATGTCAGTGCTTGTGCTCTTTTGATGAAAGATGGGGGGCTCATTTCTGCCCTTAGGAGTGCTGTGCTGTTAGGAGAATGCTCTCTCTTTGAATGGTCTACTTTGTGGGGAGACATGAGGGGAGATATCCTAGGGGGGTGGCTTTTCACTGGGGGGATTTTGTTTCTAAGGCTAAGCAGAGGATTGTACGTGAACAAAGAGATGGGACAGGACTTTAGCTGCCTCACCTTGAATGTGCAAGGTTTAAATTCCCCCCTAAAGTGGAAAGCTCTATTCCATAGATTAATTACTCTTAATCCCGACCTCTTGTTTCTTCAGGAGACTCACCTCCGGCAATCAGATGAGTTTCGGCTTAATGATAAGCCTTATCCCACTAGATATTGTGCCTCTGCTGGCTTAAAGAAACAAGGAGTGGCTATCCTGATACGTAGAGATGTCCCCCTGAAGGTGCAGAAGGTGTTGCGTGACAGAGATGGGAGATATATTATGCTGGTGGCTGAAGTACGGGGGCGTAAAGTAACTTTGGTCTCGCTATATGCGCCTAACTCTCATCAGGATGTGTTCTTTGCCTCTTTGTCAAAATTGTTGTATGAACAGGCTGAGGATGAACTCATGATAGCGGGAGATTTTAACGATGTGGTCAACCCTTTGCTTGGTAAGACCTTGCCCCCCTCTGCTGCAGATAAAAATATTTTTTTAGCACTCACTTCTCTGTTCCGCGATTATTCGCTCATTGAGGCGTGACGCTTTTCTCATCAGGAGGAGCGTGATTATACCTTTTGTTCTGCGGCACATGGGGGCTTCTCCAGATTGGACATGTTCCTCATTTCAGACAAATTGGTTCCCCAGTTAACAGATGTAGAAATCCTCCCGCAGTCTCTGTCTGATCATGCCCCGGTATCTTTAACAATGGCCCTTTTCCAAGCGACCACACTTCCTACGAGATTGTGGCGTATGAATGAACTTCTGTTGGGTGACCCTCAGTTCCAAGATAGTGGGCCTCATCACGAGTTGGGTGGTAAAGCCGGGGCTATTAGCGCCAGCGCTAATAGCCCTACGGCCAAACCCCCTGGCGCTATTAGCGCCAGATCATGGGTTTGGCGGAAGGGTTATTGCCCATTCCCCATTGGGCCCATTCGGGAATTCCTCATTCCCCATTGGGCCCAATGGTGAAAATTCGTGCTATTACCGCCGGCCGATTTCCCCATCGGATTATAAACTATCTTTATATGCAGATGATCTGCTTTGCTTCCTAAGGGATATTAATAAGTCTATACCACCGCTGATGAACCTTCTGTCCCGTTTTGCTGACCTTTCAGGATTTCAGGTGAACCCATCCAAATCTATTGGATTGGCCTTGACGGAGATTCCCAGCGAGATGGCAATTATTCAAGCACAGTTTTCCATTCCATGGTCTATGACTGAGATCCCCTACCTGGGTATAAAATTGACTCAGTCTTACTCAGGACTCTTTAAGGCCAATATTCCTACCTTACTGAAGAAAGCGAAAGACTGGCTCTTACAGTATGATTCTCAAGAGATATCTTGGTTGGGTCAGATAGGCGCACTCAAGATGACCTTGCTCCCGAAACTCTTATAGGTCTTTCAAGCTCTACCAGTCCGGATTCCTGAGGGGGATGCAGAAGGCATTAAGTTGCTTCGTTTGGAAAGCGAGAAAGCCTAGAATACCTCTCAAACTCCTTACTAGGGGAAAGCCATCGTGAGGCCTGGGATTGCCTCGATTCAGAGATACTATAGGGCTGCAAAGGTTGCTGCCATGCTGACCTGGGCAAACCCTCTGGAGGCCCCCAAATGGCAGGATATCGAACAGGCAGTGTCCCCATTCCAGTTGGCGTAGCTTCCTTTTCTTCCTAGAGAGGCCCGGACCTGTGGGCGTGCTCTCTTGGCCACCACAAATTCCACGCTTCAGTGCTGGGATAAGGCATGTGCTCAAAGTGGGATCAAATCGGGCCTGGGTCCCCTCTCACCTGTCTCCCAGAACCCTGCCTTTACACCGGGCCTGGCAAGTGGCGCGTTTCACAACTGGGAACACGTTGAACCAGTACGTCTGAGGGACTTGTATAAGGATCGGGAACCTCTGACGTTTGCTGAATGTAGGGAGAAATTCAACTTGTCAGAAACTGAACACTTTCGATACATTCAGCTGCACAACTGGATAACTAATAGGGTCACTTGCTGAGCTCCGGATAGAGATCCGACTGGGTTAGAACTAAAAATACTAGAAGGCCAGCGAGTTCATAGAGTTTCAGCCTGTTATAAACTTTTAGAGAAGCTCCCTTATATGAGGGCTTGGAAAGAGGAACTGGGAATGGAGATTCCAGAGGAATCGTGGCAAAGGATATGGCTCAGAGCCCAAATGAGCTCCTGATGTGCGATTGTGAAAGAGAATGCCATTAAATTGTGTTATCAATGGTATCTGCACCCAAGTAGACTGCATGCAATGAATCCCGACTATCCGGACACATGTTGGCATGGCTGCGGCGAGAAAGGTGACCTGGCGCATATGTGGTGGCAATGTTCTGTTATACAGTCCTTCTGGCTAGAGGTACGCTCTAAAATTAAAGAGATTACTGGTGTTTTGCTACCTATGGACCCGTTGGTATTGGTGCTAGGGGACGCCCCAGAAGACGACGGCTCCTTTTCGATATCCGGTAATAGAGCAGCTTTGCTTTCTACCCTCCTTATAGCGGCTCAGATCACGAGAGCCCAATTCTGGAAGTCCATAGAGGGGCCCCATATTGCCTATTGGTGGGTGAAAGTGTAGGAATTATTAGGCCTAGAAAAGCTCTTGGCTATGTTGGATGGGAAAATGCTACGATTCACGCGCATCTGGCAACCATTCCTGGACTTTGTGCGGGACAAAGAACAAATGTTTTTTCAGCCAGTGTTATTGAAGCACTTTCTGAAGCCCTGAGGAGTGTACTGAAGCCCTCATTTGTTTCCTGTAACTGACAATGTGTAATTTGGTATTTCCTTTTTTTCTGTTTCCTTTTCTTCTTTTTTCCTTTTCTCTTCTCTTTTCTTCTTTGCCTTCCCCTTCTCTGGTGCTTTCTTCTTACTACCCGCTTCTATAGGCAGTTCTCCATGTTCAATGACCTTATTGAAGTGACTGCTGTAGAATTGGGGAAGGCAATGAATTATGAATATCTACAATGCGGAAACTTATGCAAGAATTCATTGTTTGTTACCGGCAAAGTATTTTTCTGAATGTACCCTTATATGATTCTTGCGTGATTTTAAGTTGGATTATGAACTGGGTTTTATCAAATGATGCCGAGGGGGAGGGTTGATTGTTGTTTTATTAATGTATGACGTGCCTTATTGAACTGTTTTATTATTGTTGGTTTTCTTTTGTTTTTATACACTGAAAAATCTAATAAAATATTTGTTTTTAAAAAAAAGAGTGTTTATTGAACTTATGCAAGGGTGTGATAAACTCCTATCTAAACTTAAATCTACGTATGGGAGCAAGCTGCGACCATCAAATAATAATAATGCAGTTCTTGTGGAGTCTTGTCAAAATAAAAGGGCCTATACTAAAAAAAACTATTGCCAATCCTTACTGCTAATTTACAAATAATGTGGGGGAAGTGTTCACAAAATGATAAGTCAGGATGTTCGGGCCGTTGGCCTCCCTTCCCCATGTTTGCAGCACGGGGCAAGGCGGTTCACTCGAGCAAAGCACACACTCTGGCTTCTGCGACACAAGGATACAGTTCCATTACCAGTATCAGGACATTCTGTGTCCAAGTCTCTTTACGTCTTAAAAAGTCTCTTGATTCAGATGGCCTTATGTACAAAAACAAGATGCAAAAGTTATTTTCCTTGTACAAGTATTCAATTTGGGTGCTCATTCTGGATCCCCCTCAGCCGCGCTCAGATACCCTTCAAAAACAAAAGTTCAACGTTGTATCCCCCTCTTACGGGCTCAGCTCCCCTTATTACAATGTTCAGAGAATATTCTTTCTCGGGTGACTCACGGTTCACCCCAAATCCCCCTTAGCGGGGCTCAGGCCCCTTTCTTTTACCCATTAGTCTCCCTCAGCCGGGCTCGGACCAATTGCAGTTCCTTTCACATTAAACCATGAAAGACATTTGAATGTGCACAGGGTTTAGCTTGACCCGTTGCAGGACCACTTCGGTCTCAAGATTCCCTTTACTCACACTTAGCATTCAGTTGGATACTGTAAGGAAGGCTTGATATCAAGAATAGACAAGACACAAGTGATCACAGTTCAACTGTGTTTATTAAACTGTATAGGTGGGGTGGAAAAACACCTAAATATAAGATGGGAGCAAGCTACGACCATCAAATCAAAATAAGGCAGTCCTAGAGGCGTATTATCAAATAAAAGGGCCTATACTAAGAAAAACCTATTGGCAGTCCTTACGTTAAATACAAGAGTGTGGGATTGGGCTCACAAGAAAGAAAAGAAGTGTTCATAAATGATAAGTCAGGATGTGGTAATTGTGGTCTCCCTCCCCACGTTTTGAGCATGAGACAAGGTGGGAGTCTGGAGCACAGCACACGCTTGATTTTCCCCAGCAGGAGATGACAGTTCTGTTCTCAGCTATCAGGCCTAACGATCATCTGGCGGTCAAAGACTTTTGATGGTTCAGAGGATTTTACTAGATCCCTGTATGACCACTTTGACCCTCTTCTCGCCTGTCCTAAGGCCTTCTGGTAACAGTAGTTTCAACAATTGGGTAATCACCCAGAGCTTCTCGAGTGAGCAACCATCTGCAACTTGGCTCATCTGCAGCTGGCTTTCCCCTTTTCACATTAACAGTTCTTTGTACTTTCTGCAATCAGCCGTTTGCTACTTTTGTTCAATACAGTTCAGTTTCTTTATCGGTTCTCCCCTCGACTCACTGGCTGTGATGAATCGATTGGCTTTCTTTGTATCGGAGGTCAAGGCCGGTACCAGAGTAGCAGGCGTCTCCCTCTGTCCTGCTTATCAGCGTAGGCACCCTCTGTGTACCATTGACATCTGCTGCCACACACGTGGGCTATTGTTCACGGTTTTACGATTCCTTCTGCAGAGGTTTTGCGGATCTGGGTTGGAAAGGGCAAGGTCGCTTCGCTCCTTGTCAGCCTTTCCGGTCTCACCGCCTTTTTCCTGCTCTTGAACTGCCGTGTCTGGATAGCTGTATCGTTGTGCGGTCTGCCTTGCTCGTATTGTGCTCTCATGCTCCACCTTTTATCCCAGTGGGGAAGGGAAAGGGCCGTCAGGTGTGTGTTGATTTGGTCAATTGCCTAACTTTGCCTGACCCTTGTGTTGGGACAAATCAGGTAAACGGCTCTGGTGTTTGTCCCTCGTCTTTCACGGTGTGCAAAAGTGTTCGTGTCAGAAAAGGGGGGTAGAGTGTTTGAATATCCTATGGGGTAGGATGGGGAAAAGGTGTTATAAGAAGGGGGATACCGCGTCTCACCCTTCGGTGCCCCACTTCCACTCCCCGAGTAACCCTCATCAAGGTGATCCTCCCTCACTGGTCCATGCCCCAGGAACCTGATCCAGTAGTGATGGCTGTGTCCTGGCCTGACAGATCCCATGCAGACTAGTCAGGGAGACATCTTCAGGTTTCTCACAATACCTAACAGAGACTTGAAAATGAGCACCCACGTGGCGCCGAACCACTCTGTCTATGGTATCTTTTCTTGGCCTCAGTTACTCCTTTGGTTTTCAATTAGATACGCGTCGCTCGTCATATACGTCTCACACACTGTTCTCTTCAGATACCTTCATACAATGTTGCCGCTTGAAACCTTTGTTCAAAACACAGGTTGGTTTGGTATCAGTCTCTCTGACTCACTGGCTGTGCTGTCTTTACTGAGGCTGCTTTGTTGGAGGATACAAGGCCAGTACCATGGCGGCAATCGCTCCTCCATGTGTTGGTTATCGATGTGGGAGAGCCCCGCGTACCTCTGACACACTGTGCAGGTTTGATCAGCATTAGTTCCTGGTTTTAGGTTTCTTACTTTCCAAGGTTAAGGGCACTTCCTCCTTGCAACCCTCTCTTGTCTCGGCGTCTTTCTCCTTGTATTAAATTGCCATTTTGGAACTGCTGTTTCCTTGTGCCTTTTGCCTCGCCCTGAGTGTGCTTTCGTGCTCTGCCTTTTATCCGTCTAGGGAAGTGTGATGGAAGGTGTGTGTAATGATCAGTAATTGCCTGACCATTGTATTGGGACTTGTCAGGTATACGGCTCTGGTGTCAGTCCGTCGTCGCTCACGGTGAGCTGCCCGTGAGAAAGTGTTTGTGTCAGGAAAGGGGGGGGGAGTTGAGTTCCTAGGTATCCTACCTGGTAGGATGGGGAAAAGGTGTTACAGGAAAGGGGATACGGCATCCACTTCCACTCCCCGAAGACCCCTCATCCAGGTGATCCTCCCGCACTGGTCCACCCCCAGGAACTGGATCCAAAAGCGATGGCCATGTCCCTGGGGACTAGCGGGTGAGACACCTTCAGGTTTCTCACACCTTCCTGAGGGCTACAAAATCCTCTCCAAACCCAGACACAACAGGCCTGGAGATGGAGGGGACCTGATCTTCCCTTAGTGGGTCCCTGCTTCCATCATTCTTACTCAATCCTACTCCTCTTTTGAATGCCTTGTCTGTAGGCTTGGGGTCTTGCCTACTCTCTCTCTCACCCTCGCTGCTATCTTCAGACCCGCTGGCCCTATTTCCCTCTTCCTGTCTGAATGGGCCGACCTTGCCTTATCCCTTTCAACCCCTTCTTCCAACTCCTCCTCCTTGGTGACTTCAACATCCACCTCGACACTCGTGAATCATCTCCCTCTCTCTCACTATTCTTCCTTCCGGGCCGACTCACTCTGCCAGTCACACTCTTAATGCCCTCTTCTCTGGTGACATCTCTATCTCTAATCCAGTCACCACCCCCCCTCTCCTGGTCTGACTACTCTCTCCTTTGCTTCCACATGGGGCCCCTTGGCCCTCTATCTGAGCCACCCCTTGCACTGCCAGCCTCCTTCACTGTCATTCGAACAATGAAGCAAGTGTCACTTGCTGCTTTTGCCACCACCTTCATACCCCCTCCCCTCCCCTGCTCCTGACTCAGCTCTGACTCTGTCCTTGCTAACCTGCACCTTGCCATCTCTAACACCCTTGACATCCTTGCCTCTGCCATGAGGATTCATCTAAAACCTGCCACCAAGAACAACAGCTGGTACAACTCTGATTTAGCATCTCTGAAATGCAAGTGAAGAGTTGCTGAACGGAAGTGGCAGACCTTAGGCGCATCCTCTGACAAACTAGCCACCGCTGCTCCAAAGGCAATATTGCTGCTCTATCTACTCAAAGAAGCGGGCCCACATCCAAGCTTGCATCTCTGGAGCCACTAACAACACTGCCTTACCTTTTAAAATCTGCAAGGAACTCACCAATCCACTTGCAGTCTCCACCTCTCTTGTTCCTTCCCAGTCTCTCTGCACTGCCTTGGCCTCCTTCTTCACATCCAAAACTCAGGACATCCTGTCCTCACTCTCCTCCACCCTCATCTCCTCTCCCATGCCTGCTCCCCTGCCTCCCTTAGCCCCCCTCCTACCACACCCTCACTCTCCTCCCTCCTGCCCATAGCACTGGATGAAGTCTCTAACGTGGTCCACTCTATGAAGGCCTCCTCCAAACTGGTGCCCCCATGCTCCTCCAGAACCATTAAGGACAATATTTCCTCTCTCACCCCAGCTCTTCCTGACTTCTGCAACATCTCCTTCGCCACTTGCTCTTTCCCTCTATCTCTCAAGGACTCCCTTGTGCACCCTCTCTTAAAAAAGCAGTCTCCTGCCCAGCTAATTATCACCCTATCTCTACCACCCCCTTTTTGGGTAAATTCTGGGAGAAGATGGTCTTCCCCCAACTGACCCTCCACACTGATCCTGTTGGTTGCCTTCATGATTCCGGGCATCCAGAGTCATGGAAACTGCTCTCCTGAACACCTGTGAAACCATGCTCACAAATCTCAACTCAAATTCTCCTGCTGTTCTCATTCTACTTGATCTCTCCTCTGCCTTTGACACAGTCAACCATTCCATCCTCATATAACGACTCTTTGACGCCCTCGGCATCACTGACCGGGCACTGAATTGGGTGACCTCATTCCTCGGTAACCACCCATCCCAACTGCAACTGGGCCCTTTCTCCTCCATCACCACCCTCTCTACCTGTGACATCCTCCAGGGCTCTTTGCTATCACCATGGCTCTTCAATATCTATCTCACCCCTCTTGCTTACCTGATCACCTCCTTCAATCCTCATTTCCAGTTTTATACCGATGACACAGAGCTTTCCTTCAAACGTCCCTCCACTTCGCCCTCTTCCTCTCTCATCCCCAACTGTCTGTCCAGCATTCAGGCATGGTATGCAGCGAATGAGCTATCTCTCTCTCAACACCAGTAAGACAGAGATCATCCTCATTGGGACACCTGTGCCCTCTTTTCCTCCTACCCTCTACCCCCACAATCTTGTGAGGCCAAAAACCTTGCAGTCATCTTTGACTCCGCTCTCTCCTTCATCCCTCACATCATGGACCTTACCAAGAAATCCCACTCCCAGCTCCACCTCCTCAGGGGCATTCTTCCTTTTCTCATCTTCCCCGAGAAGGTCAATGTCTCCAGAGCTCCAGTCCTCGCCAGGCTGGATTACTGCAACTGCCTTTTTCTCAAGCTCCCTCTTTCCTCCCTTCGCCCCCTCCATCTAATCCAGATTAGGGATGCAAGACTTATCCTCGGCTTCAAACCCAGGGATTGTATCTCTCCAGCCCTAAAATCTCTCCACTGGCTCCCGGTGGAGGCAAGGATCAAATTAAAGACCCTCTGCATCATCCATAAGGCCTTCTGGGGCCTGGGATCGCACTATCTCCAACTTTCCCTCTCTAAATACTCCCCTGCTAGAGCCCTACGCTCCTATAACTCCAACTCCCTGACTGTCAAACGCTTCTGCAAGCAGAGAGTGAGGGGCAGGTCCCTCTCCTCAGCTGGTGCCTCCCTTTGGAACAGCCTCCCTGCCCCTCTCAGATTTCTTAAGTTCCGTAAATTGCTTAAAACTCTGCTCTTCTCTCTCTGTCTCTTCCCTGCCAATCATCCCACTGCCGCTGTGACCAGTGGCCTGATCCTCATGAATCCCACATGATCCCAGGCCCTCCCTGCCAGTCAATACCAGCACCCCTTCCCCATCATGGCACTGCCCTGTGGGCCCCTGTCTGGTGGCTACTCATCCCACACTTGAGGGTCGCCTGTACTAGCACTTAGCCTGAGGTTCTCCTCCTTGGCTCCCCTCAGCAATTCCCTCCCGTTCTCCCTTCCAACACTTGTGCACTCCTCTGCTCCTTGTTTATTCCCCATCCCCTGCATTTCTCTTTGATGCACTTACACAGCTGAATGCCTCAAGGCCTAGTAGGACCGCAACTGTATATATACTGTTTTGTCATTGTTATTATTTCCCATGTTCACTTCCCATTTAGTCCTGTGGCGCTTTGAAACACAATTCTGTTGTATAAAGCGCCTTATAAAATGCTCAATAAAATAAAAATAAAATAGAAAAATTACAAAGAAAGTCAGCAAGCTCCTCACTGTGAGGAACCTGAGGGTGTCCTCACTGCTGTCATGACCCGGCGAAATTGCCCCTTCTGGACCTTATGGTCATTGTCACAAAGGGCTTGTACTCCTTGTTCCTCCCAACATGGCCATACCAAGCTCCGTGCTACGCACTAGCTTTCACGTCGTAGCACGTACTGTAAATTGGTCATGCCCTTGAGGGTCTGCGCGTCTCAACGCTATCTTCGATAGTGACCCGACGTGTGTTTGCTCTCTACTTTTGCTTCCTGATCCTCATTCTTCCTTCCTTGCCTTTTTTCCTGTTCCTGGAATTCCCCCCTACATTGCTTGTTTATCGCTAATCCTGGACACCCTGGAACCACGAACTTCCCGGAACTCTGAACGTGCTCTGCAACCTGATGAGGCTCGGGCGAGCCTATTCAAGACCCGAACCACCCACAGGAAGAGTCCTGCTGCCGAACAAGGGAGATCCCAATCACAGGTGAGACGGGGGGAGATTTATGACAGTTTGAGACGCCAAACGATCAATACGGATTCTACCATGGAGAATGCTATTCAGGACCTGATGCGCGGAATGCAAGAACTTTCCACAGAGATGCAGAATATAAAAGCCGAGAATGCGGCGCTAAGACAGCTCGTCTTGTCACGCGACTCCGCGAACAAGGACAGCGTATTATTGGGAGGAGTGGTTGATAAATACGACGGTTCAACAAAGACCTTACGTGGATTCCTGGATTCTTGTTTGGTACACTTTACCTTCAAGCCCTACTATTTCACAACTCCTAGGGCTAAGGTTGGCTTCATAATATCGCATCTTTCCGGTAATGCCCTTACATGGGCCACTCCATTACTCAATTCAGGGGATGCTCTCCTGGATGATTATGAAGGGTTCATCGCGGAACTCAAGACCATGTTCGAACGACCAGAGCTGGTTCACAGTGCTCAAGAAAAGCTACTTGACTTCCAACAAGGATCCCAAGACATGTTGACCTATGTTACCAGATTCAAACAGCTAGCCAAAGAGGCGGACTGGCCCCTGGAAGCCAGTTTTACTTTGTTTCGCAGAGGTCTAAATGAAGAGATTAAGGACAGGCTAGCCAGGGTGGCACGTCCTAGTTCATTCCAGGCCATCCTGGACTTGTCTATGCAAATAGACTTTAGAAACCAAGAAAGAAAGGCTGAAAAGAATAAGAATAAAGTATCAATTCAAAGATACTCCCTAGAGAATACTACAAGGACAGAATCTGCCAAGAGTCCGAGCACTGATTCTGAACCCATGCAACTTGGAGCCTTTCGTGGACCAATTTCCCCGCAGGAAAGGTTAAGAAGAATACACACAGGCTTATGCATGTATTGTGCCTCGGATAAACATCTAGTTATAGTATGTCCTCTGGCTCCTCCCCGACGCTTGGGAAACGCCAGCTCCCGATCCTAAATGGAGCAAGGTTTCGGGAGAGCGATGTTTGCTCCACATCAATTCCATCCTTGAACTCTCCTGGACAAAACAAATTGGTGATATTACAGACCTTTTTATCGCCATCCAAGGACAAGGTCTACCCCATACTGGCCTTGGTGGATTGCGGAGCAATGGGAGTCTTCATTGATCAAGATTGGGTCAGAAGTCATAACATTCCGTATGAAGTTTCTCACAGCCAGTGGAAGCGATTGACGGAAGACCTCTTTCCTCAGGACCCATAAGTCTGCAAACAAGGGAGATCCATCTTTCCATAAATCATCATCAAGAAAGAATTGTGTTTCACATTATAAAATCAGCCCATTACCCCTTATTTTTGGGCATGCCCTGGTTACAAAGGCACAATCCATATATCAACTGGACGGCTGGATCCTTATTCCTGGGCTCGGAGTTCTGTATGAACCATTGTTTAAACCTGGATACCTCATTCACAGCCCCTAAAAGTCCACCAAGGTGTCCAGAGACACCACTCATGGTTTCCGATATTGTACAAGTTCCAGAGATCTATCAAGGGTATGCTGATGTATTCTCTACTGCCATCGTTCAAGCCTTACCTCCACATAGACCCGAAGACTGTGCCATATTACTGAACCTTCAGCAGTGATTCCCTTTGGCAGGATGTTTATCCTTTTAGAACCAGAAAAGAGAGCCCTCCAGGAATACCTAGACACTAATCTTGAGAATGGCACCATAAGACCTTCAAAATCACCAGCTGGTGCTTCATTGTTCTTCGTTCCTAAAAAGGATACCAAAGAGCTCAGACCTTGCCTGGACTATCGGGGCCTAAATCAACACACCCTGAAAGACAGATACCCACTACCCCTGATCTCGGATATCCTTGAAGCTGTGAGAGGTGCTGTGATATTCACGAAACTGGATCTCCGAGGTGCTTACCATTTGATCCGTATCCGGGAAGGAGACGAATGGAAAAAAGCCTTTAGAACACCCTTTGGTCACTTTGAATACCTAGTCATGCCCTTTGGTCTGACTAATGCTCCCGCAGTCTTCCAGCGTTTTATGGATAGGGTGTTCTCTGACATGTTACTTCTCAATGTTATCGTCTACCTGGATGACATATTGATCTTCTCAAAGGATTCCTTGAAACATGAAGAACATGTAAAGGCAGTACTTCAACGTCTCCGTGAAAATCAACTCTTAGCCAAACCAGAAAAAATGTTTGTTTCATGCTACATCAGTTCACTATCTGGGGTTTGTCCTTAGTTCAGAAGGAATTAGTATGGATCCTTCAAAGGTGAAGGCCATACTGGCTTGGCCCGCCCCAACATCTGTAAAGCAAATACAGTCCTTCCTGGGGCTTGCCAACTTCTACCGGAAATTCATTCCCACCTTTTCCGAGATTGTTCAACCCATTGTTAATCTCCTGAAGAAAGACGTTCCATTCAACTGGTCTATACTACAAGACAAGGCATTCCAACTCTTGAAAAAAGAATTCACTCAGGCCCCCATCCTGGCCCAACCTGACATAAATCGTTCTTTTCTAGTGGAAACAGATGCCTCCAATTACGCCATAGGAGCAGTTTTAAAACAAGAATCCGATGATAAGTTGGAACATCCCATTGCTTACCTTTCACGGACCCTGACAACCAGTGAGACTCACTACTCAGTTCTGGAGAAGGAGTTATTGGCCATTCGTCATGCCTTCACTGAATGGAGACATCTACTCCTGGGTGCTAAATATCCAGTTCAAGTCGGTACTGATCATCGAAATCTTCAGGTCCTACAATCCATGGAGTGCAGGAACAGTAGACAAGCTCGATGGGCCTACTTCTTTGCTCAATATCAATTTCAAATCTCACATGTTCCTGGACCGCAAAACATGATTGCCGATGCCGTTTCTCGGCGTCCCGACTACGTTCGCTTGGAGGATAAGATCTATCCTAAAATGTTTCCACCTGCAATCTTTGTAGCTCAAGCGATCAATCTCCTGGAAGAAATTAGAGTATAGACTCAATCATCTAAACTCTGGAAGGACATATCCGAGAAAAATCCCTGGCGTTTGACAATCAAGGAAGGATATTTATTCAAGAACAACTCAGTGGTCATTCCGACAAAAGAACTTCAACGGAAGGTAATGGAATCTATGCCATGACACTCTTCACTCTGGCCATCGAGGGGTAACCAACACCTTCCGTCTTATACAAAGACAGTTCTGGTGGCCAGGGATGAAGTCCAGTGTAGTTCAATACATCAAGACCTGTGCAATTTGTAGTCAGAACAAATACGATAATCAGAGGCCGGCGGGTCTGCTTCTACAACCTACGTTGCCAACCAGACCCTGGGAAGTTATTGCCACTGACTTCATTGTTGAATTACCACCTTCCCGAGGATATACAACCATCATGGTGACCATTGACTTGTTCACTCATCCAGCTCATTTTACACCATTGTATAAACTACCATCTTCCTCAGAACTTGCTGGAATTTTCCTGGAACATATTTTTCGTCTTCATGGCCTCCCTTCCAAGATCATTTCGGATAGGGACCTCAATATATTTCACAATTCTGGAAACATCTCTGTCGTGTTCTAGGAATCCAACGTGCCCTTTCTTCAGGCTATCATCCACAAACCAATGGGGCAACGGAACGAGTAAATCAAACCCTGGAACAATATCTTCGTTGTTTTGCCACCAAGGTTCAAGACGATTGGTCTCTCCTTACACCTTTAGCCGAATTCTCCTACAATAACTCTGATCATTCAGCTCTCAAGATCAGCCCTTTCTATTGCAGTCAAGGTTATCATCCGTCTGTTTTACCATCAGTTCTTCCAGAATCTACTCCGGTACCTACCCTTGACTCTTGGATTCAGACGCTGATCGATTTACAAAGAGAGGCCAAGGATCAGTTAGAACAGGCCCAGACTTGAACCAAAAGATATGCAGACTCTAAGAGAAGACCATGACCTTTCTATTCAGTTGGCAATCAAGTCTGGCTAGCCTCGAAACTGTTACCTCGACATCTACGACCAAACAAATTGGCTCCTCGCTATTATGGTCCATTTTCTATAAAGGAGATCATCAATCCTGTCTCCTTGCGACTTAAGCTCCCGGATTCCTGGAAGAAGATACATCCAGTCTTCCATACTTCCCTGTTGAAACCCTACGTTAGTTCTACTCGAAAACCCATCAAACCCACACCTGTTGTTGTGGACGACCAGTTGGAATATGAGGTGTCCAGGATATTGTCACGACTGGCTGACACCGGCGTTCCCTGTGGCAAAGCTGGAGATTGCGTGCACTCGCCGTTTTCCCCTCTTCCAAGATGGCTTCTCATCCTCTGGGTTACGGTGCAGTGTTTTCACGTTCACAAGTCAGATGTCCTCTGACGTCATCTCGTTCTCTCACGGATTCCGGAAATATGGTACAGGAGAGCCGAAGCCCAGAGCGTCGCTACTCTCTACAGACGCTACGTGAGTTCGCAACTAGGGGGTTTACTATTCTATCCCTCCTACCTATGCTTACCTTTTCTTTTCTACTCTCTCTTACAGCCGTACCATCCTACCTAGCCTTCCCGTTCTGCAGTCCACAGATAGTCCCCCCTTTCAGACAAATTAGGTACTTACCCAATCATTATATTGATTCCTGTCGTACCTAGTTCCTTCTCTCATCTCTCGTTTACTTATTTTAAATCAGGACTTCGCCGAGGTACAGTGACCCGATCCAGTGATTCCTGTAAAACTTGAGGAGCTGCAGCCAGCGGAGACACGACCGATCCAGCTTCTCATCCATTCCAGCAGGGTTTTTTCCCCCAGGAGGGTTTCCCTGGGATCCCTTGCACAGCCCTTCGGTTCCCTCTTAGGGAGGAGGGAGGTGTTAGGGGCCTCAGGGGACTCCCCAATTGCCTCGTAAATTGCTGCACGAGACAGGTTAGTGTCAAATCATTACAGCTAGCGACGCCCGATTAAGGGGAAGAGGCTTAGATACACATCATGACTACTTTGCAGGCAGCCTTAGGTCAAGTGCAGCAGTTGACGACCGCAGTACAAGGATTGTCCCACGAGGTACAAGCCTTAAAGCATGAAAATGCAATCCTTAAACAGCAAATGTTCAATAAGGCCCCCACTAGTTCAGAAATTCCTCCTGGCCCTCTACCTGATGGAAACCCGCATTCTTTAAGGGAATTTTTGGATGCTTGTACGGTGCAATTTGCTTTTAAGACATCATTCTTTCCCTCAGACAGAGATAGAGTGGGATATATGATTACTCATCTCAGGGGCCCCGCGCTAGCCTGGGCCACGCCTATTGTCACTTCCAATAATGCCATATTGGATTCTGTGCCTGCTTTTACGGCGAGTTTAAAAGCTATGTTTTCTCGGAGAGAATACAATGTCTCCTCTCAAGAGAAACTCCTAGACTTCAAGCAAGGTTCTTTAGGAATCTTAGAATTCATTACCCGCTTTAAACAAATGGCCTTAGGCACATCCTGGGCCGATGATGCACTTATCACATTGTTTAGGAGAGGGGTGAGTGAGGAGTTGAAGGATGAATTGGCTCGAGTTTCGAGACCAAACACCTTAGCTGAACTAATCTCATTAACCATGCAGCTGGACTATCGACTGCAAGAAAGGCATGCAGAGAAGAGGAAAGGGAGAAGTCATCGCTCTGCGCCAGAATTAGTATACTTCTCTAAAACAGCCACTGCAGACGAACCTATGCAGTTAGGCACTACACGGGGTCCTCTGACTCAAGAGGAACGCGCCCGTAGAAGAAGCCAGGGACTATGCATGTATTGTGGCTCTTCTGATCATACCGTGCACGAGTGCCCAGTCGCTCCTCTCAGAAAACCTTTTCGTTCGGGAAACGCCAGACCTCAACCGTAAGGGGACCTACGGTCGGGGTAACTGATACAGGTTCCCAATCTCCTACAAGGTTGTCTCCCTCGCTGGACATGGTAGTCTTGCGCGTCACTTTTTCTTTGCCAGATGAAAACATCGTTTCTGTCCCAGCATTGGTTGACTGTGGAGCAGCTGGTTGGTTCATGGACGATTTTTGGGCGAGAAAACTGAATATTCCCCGATCTCCCAAAGCTATCGCGATACCAGTTGAAGGCGTAGACGGAACCCCACTAATATCGGGACCTATCCGAGAACAGACTCACACTTTGACAATGCTCATTGGTTCACATAGGGAGGAAGCCGTATTTGATATAATAAAAGCAGCTCACTACCCTGTAATTCTGGGCTTGCCCTGGTTAAAACTACATAACCCATACATAAATTGGGCAGCCGGTTCCATTTTTTTGGGATCTGAATATTGTACCCAACACTGTCTTACTGAAGGATCAGTTGGATTTTGTGCTCCTTCATCTAACCCTGTGGTCTCTCAAAGGATAGTAGACCTGATTAGTCCTGTTCCTCCTGAGTATGAAGAGTTTCAGGACATTTTCTCCTCTTCCCAATTTTCTGAACTTCCGCCTCATCGGAGAGATGATTGTTGCATCCGTCTAGACTCCTCTCAGCCACTTCCCTTTGGAAAGATGTACATCCTTTCCGAGAAGGAAAAATTAGTTCTACGGCAGTATTTGGATACCCATCTCAGAAACGGTTTGATTACGGAATCGACTTCCCCTGCAGGTGCATCATTATTCTTCATAGCTAAGAAGGACACGGATGAATTACGTCCCTGCATTGATTATAGGGGTCCTAATAAGATCACGATTCCCGATCGATACCCAATGCCCTTAATACCGGACATCCTAGAAGCAGTAAAAGGGGCAACTATTTACACAAAGTTGGACCTCAGAGGGGCATATCACCTCATTAGAATCAAGGAAGGGAATGAGTGCAAGACCGCGTTTCGTACCCCTTTTGGACATTTTGAATACCGAGTAATGCCCTTTGGACTCGCGAATGCCCCAGCAGTTTTTCAAAGGTTCATTGACCATATATTCTCAGACCTCCTTCTTCATACGGTAGTGGTGTATCTTGACGATATATTGGTATTCTCCTGGAATCCTAAATAACATCACCGACACGTATGTCAGGTGTTACACCGATTACGAAGTAATCACCTCTATTGCAAGCCTGAAAAGTGTATATTCCATCAGACTACAGTCACGTTCCTGGGGTTCGTTTTGGCCCCTACTGGAATTTCCATGGATCCTCGCAAGGTGACCGCTATTCTGGAATGGTCCTCTCCTAGTTCTGTCAAGGAACTACAGAGATTTCTGGGGTTTTCGAATTTCTATAGGAAATTTATAGCCGGATTTTCATCAATCGTTCTGCCTCTTACAAGTCTACTCAAGAAGGGAAAGCCTTTTTATTGGACAGAAGACGCCCAGTCAGCCTTTGATACTTTGAAGACCCTCTTTACTTCTGCTCCTCTCTTACGAATCCCAGATCAAAGCTTACCATTTATAGTGGAAACTGATGCCTCCCATTTTGCGTTGGGTGCGGTACTTAATCAAGCCTTTACTCACGGACCAGAGCACCCCGTGGCCTTTCTGTCCAAGACTTTTTCTTCCTCTGAGATCAATTACACGGTGTTAGAGAAAGAGTTGCTGGCGATAAAACGGGCCTTTCAGGAATGGAGACATCTCCTGTTGGGTTCCCAACATCCCATTGAGGTCTGCACCGACCATCAGAATCTCAAGAGTTTACAATACGCTGAAACTCGTAACAGCCGGCAAGCAAGATGGGCCCATTTTTTCTCTCCCTACAATATCACTTTCACTATAATTCCAGGTAAAACCAATCTCGCAGAGATCCGGATTGCAAATCTGTTTTTCAGACCGAGAGATTGTTTCCTCATGCTACGTTCATATCTATGGTCCAGGACTTTCTCCACTCTGTAGCAGCCCAAACTCTAGTCTTAATGGACTCCATTAGAGGTCAGGCAGACAAAGACGGATGTTTCTACCGGGGTCATCAGGTGTACATTCCCTCACTCCTGCTCCGAACGGAAGTCATGCACATGTGTCACGATTCTATGGTTGCTGGACATCGTGGAATAGCCAGTACCCAAGAACTCATACTGAGACATTTCTGGTGGGAAACCTTAAGAAGGGACGTGACTGATTACGTCTCTTCTTGTGTGATCTGTTTGCAAGTCAAGGTTCCTCGCAGTAAACCGTTGGGAAAGCTGGCTCTAGCCCAAATACCTACTCGTCCTTGGCAATTGATTTCCACAGATTTTATCGTTGACTTGCCTGTGTCTAAAGATTATACAACCATTATGGTAACAGTGGATTATTTCACCAAAATGGCTAATTGCAGGCTCTACCCTCAGTACCAACAGCTCCACAGATGGCAAGACAGTTCATAGACTCCATCTTTTCCCGGCATGGTCTTCCTGACAGCATAGTGTCAGATCGAGGTTCCCAATATATTTCTCGATATTGGCAACAAGTCTGCTCTGCTTTAGGCATAAAGAGAGCCTTGAGTTCGGGATACCATCCTCAAACTAATGGGCAGACTGAACGTTTAAATCAGACTCTGGAAACGTATCTGCGCTGTTTTGTATCAGCGGCACAGGACAATTGGAAGGATTTGTTACCCTTGGCAGAGTTTGCCTACAATAATGCTCCTCATGCTTCTATCAAAACTAGTCCCTTTCATTGTACCTATGGGTACGATTTTTCCTGCTATCCCTCATCTCTTCTCAGAGCTTCGGCCTTTCCAGATGTGGACGCCCTAATGGGCGACATTCAACAGGGACATCTTTTGGCCAGAACCGCATTACTGGAAGCTCAAGAGCATTCTAAACGTTATGCTGACTTGCATCGTTCATCGACTCCAGTGATTGTCTCGGGGGATTTGGTCTGGCTCTCAGCAAGGTTTCTGCCCAGACATCTGGTTCCCTCTAAATTGTCTCCGAAATATTTTGGTCCTTTTACAGTATTGAGAGCAAAAGGTTCTTTGGCTTTTGAGTTACAGCTCCCACCTTCTTGGTCCAGGATCTACCCAGTTTTTCATGTTTCGCAACTCAAACTTCACAAATCGGATCGTTTTGGTCGATCTATAAGGGCCTACCCGCCTCCAGTGGCTACTATGGAAGGTCCGGAGTTCGAAGTCTCGGGCATTTGTGATTCCCGTTATCATCGCGGTCGACTGCAGTATTTGATCCACTGGAAGGGTTACTCGGTGGCTGACCGTACGTGGGAACCGGCTTCAGCAGTTCACGCCCCCTTACTGGTTCGCCGTTTCCACAGGTGTCATCCGGGCAAACCAGGAGGTGTTACCCTCAGAAGGGGGCATACTGTCACGACTGGCTGGCACCGGCGTTCCCTGTGGCAACGCTGGAGATTGCGTGCACTCGCCGTTTTCCCCTCTTCCAAGATGGCTTCTCATCCTCTGGGTTACGGTGCAGTGTTTTCACGTTCACAAGTCAGATGTCCTCTGATGTCATCTCGTTCTCTCACGGATTCCGGATATGGTCCAGCAGAGCCGAAGCCCAGAGCGTCGCTACTCTCTACAGACGCTACGTGAGTTCGCAACTAGGGGGTTTACTATTCTATCCCTCCTACCTATGCTTACCTTTTCTTTTCTGCTCTCTCTTAAAGCCGTACCATCCTACCTAGCCTTCCCGTTCTGCAGTCCACAGATAGTCCCCCCTTTCAGACAAATTAGGTACTTACCCAATCATTATATTGATTCCTCTCGTACCTAGTTCCTTCTCTCATCTCTCGTTTACTTATTTTAAATCAGGACTTCGCCGAGGTACAGTGACCCGATCCAGTGATTCCTGTAAAACTTGAGGAGCTGCAGCCAGCGGAGACACGACCGATCCAGCTTCTCATCCATCCCAGCAGGGTTTTTTCCCCCAGGAGGGTTTCCCTGGGATCCCTTGCACACCCCTTTGGTTCCCTCTTATGGAGGAAGGAGGTGTTAGGGGCCTCAGGGGACTCCCCAATTGCCTCGTAAATTGCTGCACGAGACAGGTTAGTGTCATAACATTACAGATATGTGATTCCAGGTATAGAAGGGGTCGATTACAATATCTGGTCGAGTGGAAAGGCTACCCCCCTAGCGAGAGAACATGGGAACCAGTTTCTAATTTAAAGACCCCTCGTTTGCTCAGAAGATTCCATCTTATTCACCCAGGCAAGCCTGGAGGAACCAGTCTTCGGAGGGGGCATGCTGTCATGACCTGGCGAAATTGCCCCTTCTGGACCTCATGATCATTGTCACGAAGGGCTTGTACTCCTTGTCCCTCCCAACATGGCCGTACCAAGCTCCGTGCTACGCACTAGCTTTCACGTCGTAGCACGTACTATAAATTGGTCACGCCCTTGCGGGTCCGCGCGTCTCAACGCTATCTTCGATAGTGACCCGACGTGTGTTTGCTCTCTACTTTTGCTTCTTTGATCCTCATTCTTCCTTCCTTGCCTTTTTTCCTGTTCCTGGACTTCCCCCCTACATTGCTTGTTTATCGCTAATCCTGGACACCCTGGAACCACGAACTTCCCAGAACTCTGAACGCGCTCTGCAACCTGATGAGGCTCGGGCGAGCCTATTCAAGACCCGAACCACCCACAGGAAGAGTCCTGCTGCCGAACAAGGGAGATCCCGATCACAGGTGAGACGGGGGGAGATTTATGACAACTTCCTTTTACCGACATCCTCTGCTCAGGTGGGCAAGGAAAGGCCATCTCTCTTGGATCCTCACCCTGGGGGTTGAGATGTGAGGGAGGAACCCCTTGGTGGAGGAGACTTGGTGAGACCTGGGGAGTGGGGAGAGGTCGTCCTTGGGTGAAACATGGTATCCCCCATTCTCTTTTCACAATGAAACTTCAGTCCCAGCAGCCTTTGTTGCTTACTGTCAATCTTTCCCCTTTCCTTCCTTTCAAAGTGATCCTCAAAATGCTATTGTTATACAGGGACAAGGAAGAGGACACCTCCTCATTTAGGCCGGATAAACACACATCAGCCTCCCCTTGTTAATACATAGAAATATCAGATCAATATCAAAATGAGGATGAAACAACTGGGAGTTATGCTCGCTTCCATTCATTCACACCACTTTGGTATTGAGACGAGGAAGAGGGCTGGGAGGAGTTCCATTGTAATAGCCAGGCATGTCCAGCTAAAAGGCTTTACCGAGGTCAGGCAATTGAAGTGCAGGCCTTACACCTGCAACCATTCAACAAGTCTCAGGTGTATAAGATTGGAGATTGCTGTGAGAAACCTGACGGTGTCTGTTACACTCACCTGTTCTCTGCGGAGGCATTGGGGCACGGTCGCTGGCCTCCCAGGGATGAAACTCCTCTTGTCTGTTCCTCCCTCTGCGTCTGTGTGGGGAACTGCAGTGATAAGCAGTGCGGTTCCTGCGTGAATATAAGGGGAGTCGTATCATTATGCAGCCTGTGGTCCCTGACCCCTTCTCCAGACCTCTTCTGCCTGGATGTGGCTTCCCTGGGGTTGCCCTACTCTTGAGGCTCACCTGCTGAATGGTGATGATGAGCTTTAAGTCCTGCTGCTTCTGGCAGGGGTGCTTGTTGAAGGGAACAGAGTTCCTTCACTGGTCCCTTGTCGTGGAAGTCCAGGCCAGCTGCGACTAGTCCACTTCTCTTGTAGGTAAGTGTTTCCCTTGTTTCCACTTGCCAGGTTGTCTTCCGACTGTTGTAATTGTATTTGTAAAGTTCGTTCACTGTCCTTTGTATGTAATGTCTCTTTTCTCTGCTCTCTCCCCTTGCAGGTGGTGTAGCGGTGCCGGCGGTAGCTGTGGTAGAAGAAGCGGAGCCGGCTGTACGGAGGAGCGGGGCTGAGATGGTCTGACAGCTGGTAAGTAGCCCTTAATTGTGCCTTAGGGTGGGCGTTGGGTTTTAAATGTGGCGCAACCCTGGGTTGGGTGTTTTCGGGAGTTCTAACCTTGTCTTGTCTTCTTTTCTCGTTTCAGGACTTTGGCTTCGTGGGACAGAGAGCGCAAGTGCTGCGGCGTCGAATCGGGATCTGCCAAGAAGATGGAGCGTTGCTGTGAGATGCATGGTACAAGTAAGGATGCTGTTGTTGTAGGATCACGAGGTAAGTAGCTGGTCCAGGTGGCGGTGAGCGTCATGTTACACGGAGGTGCAAAGTAACGCAAAGCGTTTGTTTGAGGGATCGGTGGGTTTATATAGTCTTCTTCCCAGCCACGCCCAGTAGCTCTGTCCTGCCTGCTGCCACGCCCTGTCACACCCAATGAGCCAGCACCTGAAGACCAGGCCTAGGGAGCCACGCCCGAGGAGTCAGCACATGGGGATGTTCTCTGGTAGCAACAAACAGGAAAGGTGGGTGTCTTTCCTTTCTCAAGCAGAATTCTCTTACAACAACACATATCACACTTCCATTCAAATGAGCCCGTTCTTTTGCACCTATGGATATCATCCTCAACAAATACCATGGGCAGGTATGCAAACTACAAGAACTCCAGCCATAGATGACATGTTGACTGAACTCAAGGAGGTCCACAACATGGCTAGAAGATCATTAGAGAACAGCCAACAGTCCCACAAGAAGTGGACAGATTGGAGTAGGCTGGCCAATCCTGAATGGAACCCAGGACAATTGGTCTGGTTATCCACAAAGTACCTACCTCGTTGGGTTCTTACAGGCAAGTTTGCTCCTCGGTATTTGGGTCCTTTCCCCATTCTGGCTCGAGTCAATCCAGTGGCCTTTAGGCTACGTTTACCCAAGAGTCTTCAGCGGGTGCACCCGGTATTCCATACCTCTTTGCTCAAATAATGTAAGAAGGATATGATGATATGATATGATATGGCATTTATAACGCGCCTATGCACAAGTGTTTCAAGGCGCGACGAGGCAGGGGGGGAACAAGGGGAGACAGACAACGATCCTACTAGGCCAGGTGTCATTCAGATCGTGCAAATGCAAGGGTAGAGGGGAAGGGAAAAGTGCAAGGGGGAAGGGAGACGGGAAAGTGCAGTACAGGGTTAGTAGAACAACAAGATAAATACTAAGGGCCAGCTGGTGGCAAGTGCAAGGTAAGTGCAGACAAGTGCTGGGAAGGGGGGGGCTGTAGGGATACAGAGACAGTCCCGCAGTGCAGGGGTTGCCAGGGAGGCAGTGCAGCGGAGAGTGGCTGGGCCAAGGACTGAGATCGGTGAGTGGCCCAGTTGCAGATTCAGTGCAGTTTCAGTAATTTTAGCAGGGGAGAGGGGGAGAGAAAGCGGAGGCAAAGAGGAAGGTTTTGAGGAGCTTCCGGAACCGGAGATGGTTCTCCTCAAGTTTCAGGGAGGCCGGAAGGCTGTTCCAGAGGGAGGCCCCTGCTGCGGAGAGAGATCTACCCCCAACTCATTGCGTGGAGAAGCGGCTGACCACGAGGGAGTTGGAGGCGGATGAGCGAAGAGCTCGAGAAGGAAGATATTTAGGAAGAGAGAGTTGAAGGTATTTTGGCCCAAGGACCCAGAAGGCCTTGTGGACAATGCAGAGGGTTTTGAACTTAATCCTCGCAGCCACTGGGAGCCAGTGTAGCGATTGCAGTCCTGGAGAGATACGGTCCCTGGGCTTGAGGCCAAGGACAAGTCTCACAGTCCAGTTCTGGATGAGTTGCAAAGGGCGGAGAGTAGAGGCAGGCAGATTTAGATAGAGGCTGTTACAGTAGTCCAGCTTCGAGAGAACCAGGGCTCTAGAGACAGTGAGCTTCTGGGGGAAGGAGAGGAAAGGAAGGATACCTCTGAGGAGGTGTAGCTGGTAGTGTGACTTCTTAGAGACGTCAGAAATGTGAGGAGAGAAAGAGAGTGTGGAGTCAAAGATGACCCTGAGGTTTTTTCCTTGCAGGTAGGAGCAGGAAGAGGGCCAAGAGAGGCCGGCCAGAGAGCTGCAGGGAAGGAGGGAGTGGGTGTGCCGATGAGTAGGATCTCAGTCTTACTGGCATTCAGGCAGAGGCCATTTGTGGCATATCATAAATCCATATCAACGGAGTACTCAGAGGATCAGAACACCTGCTATACAGGAACCGTAGGAGTATGAGGTTGAGTATTTGGTGGATTTGCGTTATCAAAGAGGCAGAGTTCAGTACTTAGTCCATTGGAAGGGATACTCTGCAGAAGAAAGAACTTGGGAATCCTGACATCATATACACGCCCCTAAGTTGTTGAGACGCTTCCATTTGAAGTACCCTGGAAAACCAGGGGGTTTCCGGAGGGGAAGAGGATATACTGACAGGACTCGATCATGGAAACTTTGGCATTACTGGAAATGTAACGCTGTGTAGAGTTTCTTGTGGAGCGGTCTAGTCCTCACCCATCATGGCAGCCATGTTTATAAGACCAAGCCCCGCCCACTGCCCGGTGCATTGTATCTGTTTCTCGATACTTGTGCTCTGCGACTAATCTCGCTTCGCAGCCAAACTCAGCCTTCTTAGTGCCTTCTTCTCTCTCCCTTTCTACCAGCCTCCTTCCCGGGGAATTCCCCTCTACTGCTCGTATTTCCTTTCTCTTTCGGCATTCTGCCACTTCTATTTTTCTCCTTGTTTTGCTTACCTGTCGGTGGTCTCGCCTTACTATCTTGCGGTTCCGCCTTACTGGCTCCGCCTTCTCTGCGGCTTTTCGTGTTCAGACCTCTTCTTTTCGTGGGATTGATCTTATACTGGTATGTGGGTTCTTATGATTGGTTTCCTTACCTTTTATGCCTTTTCCGCTTAACTATCCTCGGAGCCTTCCTCTTCTGTCCCGCTTTCTGCAAGTTAATTTCCTTTTCCTTACCAGCGGCAGAGTCCTATAATTCCAGCCTGCCACCTGTCCGACTCCTTGTGACTCCGCTGCCGCCCAATTCCTTTTTCTCCGTCTCCTGCATCGGATGTTCACCTTGGAGTGATATTGTTCCCATTGTTTCAAGATCTGACAGCACACTCTTCTGGAATTTCTTCAGTCCTTTGTTTTCCATCTTTTGGAGAGTCTAACAAATTATAAGGACAACACCTCAGGGTTTTTTGACGCTGCCTGGCTTTTTCCCTGACCATTGGGGTTTGGCTCCTCGGAGTCCCCCAAGACAGGTCCCAATCCCTGTCGAGGTGGCCTCCGAGGGAGCCAGACCTTATTTGCATGATAGGAAGTCCAAGGAGAAGCTAACAAGAGAGACTTCCAGACTCCTGAAGAAGCTGTCATCCTCTTCCAAGGACAGTGACATGGAAGCATTAGCTGAGGAGCAGGGGGAGGAAGGGGCTCGGCCTGACACATGTGTTGGCACAATCATGAGGAAATATCAGAACTCGTTTTCGCCTGTCGATCCTAGGATTGTGGGTCTCCAGCCAGGGCATTCCCAATATCAGATGGAACTGAGGAGCACCGATGAGATGGAAAGTAATGTCCTCTTGATGCCCGTCCTGACACAGAAGCTTGACTTTCTCGGTGTATTGTGTCACCGGGCCGGATGATAGCTGAGAACCATCCACAGCAGTGACGTTTTCCGATTTCTGCTTCTGTTGGAGAGGAAGGCCTATTCGGAGAGCTCTACAATCAATATATGCCTCCAAGGCATGTATTTTTGATGGTTGCTTGTGATTCACCAAAAGCACTGGAAGGACTAGATGTGAGGTCTGTACAGATTCCTTTTTCATGCTCGACAAGCGGACCCCTACACTTGCTGGGCATTGGCGTTTCCCAGCTCTGTTCTTCTTCATCAGTTTTGTCTGTTGCCCCAACCGTTTTCTTGGGTGGTTTTACCGGGCAGTCACCGAGGAAGTGACCTGCTTGTCCACAATATAAGCAATAGTTTTACAAAGGTAGCGGGCGCCCCTCTCTCGCAAGAACAGACATGATAACCTGTTCAGTGGTTATTAACCACTTGAGAGTTCGCAGCCACTGCTTTTACTCACTGTGCCTTTCACAGATGGGAAATATCCATTTGCATATCAGTCTTTGTCCTGCCCAGGAGCAGTCCAGAGGGAGACCACGTCTGGTTGCCCCCAGGAGACCTAGGGTTACCACTGAACAGGTTATCATGTCTGTTCTTGCGAGAGAGGGGCGCCCGCTACCTTTGTAAAACTATTTTTTAAGGAACCTGGGATTGGTAACCCTAGGTCTCCTGGGGGCAACCAGACGTGGTCTCCCTCTCACTGTGCTTAGAGAGGCATCAGCTTCACCTCACTGATGATCCCCAACAAGGGTGAAACACGTGTATGGGGTTGCTGGTGGTACTCTCGTTCAGATTGGAATTGCCATTGTATTTCGGTGCTGGACTGCCCCTGGGCAGGACAAAGACTGATATGCAAATGGATATTTCCCATCTGTGAAAGGCACAGTGAGTAAAAGCAGTGGCTGCGAACTCTCAAGTGGTTAATAACCACTGAACAGGTTATCATGTCTGTTCTTGCGAGAGAGGGGCGCCCGCTACCTTTGTAAAACCACAATATAAGCAAAGCTGTTGTTGTCTTCTTTTTTCCCTTTCTGCTTTGGTAAGGGGACTTCGTAATCCACCAATTTGCATTGGCTCAGACTGTTCATGTGGTTTAGTCTGATTCTCACAAGGTCGTACGTAAACTGACCGTCCCTCTGATTTAGCTCGATCCATTTTCCGATTCTGCAGCCTATGATTGAGTTGCACCGTCAGGTCTATGTAGTCCGCACACCTCTCAGGGGGATTCACCACTTGCGCCAACACATTCTTAAGTTCTCCATGTAACCGTCGGTAAAAGAGTGTAGTCCTCTTCTCTTCTGGCCAGTTGGTCTGGGCTATGAGACGATTAAAGGGAAGGTTGCAATATAGGTTAATAGATCTTGACTCCCTTGTCTGAGTGACAACAACTCGTTGTCCAGAGCTTGTCCTTCAGTATGACGGGCAAACAATTTCTCCATCTCATGTTGGAAATTCCCAAAGTTCCGGAGGAAAGGGTCATCTTGATTTACCAAAGGTATAGACCAGTCCGCCGCACTACCTCCTAAATACGAGAGTACAAACGCCACTTTGGCTTGGTCATTAGGAAAGGCTCCTGGTCTGCACAAGAAATGAAGGCGACATTGGTTCATAAATACAACGTACTTGTTTGAGTCGCTGATGAAGCGTTCGGGAGGGGCTAGAGGCACTGCTCCTCGAAGAACCACCTGAACCAGTGTTGATTGTTGTGGTGTGGAAGAATGAGCAGAATGGGTCACTCCAGGCAGTGGAACCTGTCCTGCTTGTAGCATTTGTCTTGCCAATTCGTCAGTTCTTTCTCGAGTTACAATAAGATCCCTCTGTAATGCATTGGTATCCTGTCTTGAAGCATGTACTTCAGCCCGTAATTCCCCTAGTAAGAGGGCTAACTGATCTGTTTCTGAAGTTTCCATAACGCCCACGAAGAGAGTATTAGAGGCTTCGCGTTCTGTTATGCTCACCTGGTCTCTGCGGAGGCGTTGGGGCACGGTTGCAGCCCTCCCTGAACTTGAATCACCCCCTTCAGGCCTCTCCCTCAGTCGAAAAGCGGTGAGCGGTGGTACGTGGTGATACTGCTCCTGCATGGAGATAAGAGTGTGTGAGTGCACCAATCTGTGATTATTGTACCTCTCGAACCCTTCACCCCAAAGTATGGTTTCTGTGAGCATACGCCAGCCCATAAAGCTCACCTGTGAATTATGGAAGATAAGCTCTCCGTCCTGCTACTTCTGGCAGGGGCGCGTTGAATGGGATCTAGTTCCTTCACTGATCCCTGAGAAGGATTAGTCTAGTCCAGTTGCGACTATGCCTCTCCTTATAATTGGTAAGTCTTTCTTGAGCTCTTGTGATGCTGTTTGTTCTGTTTAATGTCTTTATATGTTGCTCCTATTTATGCCCGCAGTAATGTCTCTCTTCTGTTTTCTTCCATTAGATGGAAATGCAGCCTCAATGCAGCTGTGAGACACGGTCGGATGAAAGATGGATGCTACCGCAATGTTTGACAGCAGATTAGTGAAGGTTTAAGGAAAAGCGCAGAGTATGGCGAAGCGCAACCTTAAAACCTTAAACTGACCGTTTTTTTATGTCCAACCTTGTCTTCTGTTTTTCCTTGCAGGCGCTGCTGTCGAGGATGAAGCGTGTCGTGCTGCCGTGCTAAGATGAATATTTTTGCATTCCGAAAAGTGTAAAGATGAATACTTGGTTCGCCGAAGAGATGTACAGGTAAGAACAGCTTCCCCCAGTTGGTAAGTATGCTGGCAGGAAGCTGGATGTCCAGGAAGCAGGATCTGCAAAGGTAAGTCTGACCTCAGGCGACGGTGAGCATTACGCTGCTTGCAAGTGCAGAATAACTCAAAGCGTCTGTCTTGAGGATCAGGGCAGCTTATATAGCTGAGATCGTGGGCATGCCCATTAGGGCCGGTTTACCAGCCACACCCTGCCATTCCTAGAGAGTGAGCACGTGCAAAGGCAATCCATTAGCAGCCACACCCAAGAATACACTTGGGGCTGCTTAATGGATGAAATGCTCAAGGTCAATGCATCCTGCTTAATGGATGGAATAGTCAAGCTTAATGCATCTGAAGTGCTATGTACATAATAAAAGCCTTTTGGTGTTAAATGGATGTTCTTGTTTACTTTTGTTCATGAGCCTGGTGCCAAAGGCGCCAGGACAGTGACCACCCAGGTCTCCTGTGCATGCAACCCGTGCATGCCTGTGCCCCTGACTTCATGACCATGACACCCCTACGCTTGCCGGGCGTTGGAGTTTCCCGAGTCCAGTTCTTCTTCTTCACTCTTGTCCGACTGTTCTGGGTGGTTTCACCGGACATTCTCTGAGAAAGTGTCCTGCTTTGCCACAATAGAAGCACAGCTGTTGTTGTCTTCTTTTTTTCTCTTTCCGCCTTGGTGAGAGGGCTCCGCAAGCCCCCGATCTGCATTGGTTCCGACCGTTCATGCGGCTTGGCCTGATTCTCACAGGGTGGCACATAGCTCTTCAGCTCTGGCTCTGTGCAAATAGTTTCTCCATTTTGCACTGAAAACCCCCAAAGTCCCGAAGCAAGGGGTCATCTTGAGTTACCAAGGGTATAGACCAGTCCGCCACACTTCCTCCCAAATATGAAAGTACAAATGCCACCCTAGATTGATCGTTGGGGAAGGCCCCATGTCTGCACAGGAAATGAAGGCGGCATTGATTCATGAATACAGCGTACTTGTTTGGATCACCAGTGAAGCGTTCGGGTGGAGCTAAGGGAACCGCCCTAGAAGAACCACCTGTACAGGCGTTGGCGTTGACTGTGGTGGCGGAATAGGGTGGGCCAGCCTGGGTAATGGGGCTAGGCCAGCCTGTGCTTGGAGCATCTGCCTTGCTAAATCGTCCGTGCGTTCTCGATTCACAGTAAGGTCCTTCGTTAAGGCATTGGTTTCCTGTCTTGAGACATGAACGTCAGCCCGTAACTCTCCCAGTAACTGGGCCAATTGGTCAGTTTCTGAAGTTTCCATAACGCTCAGGCAGAGATTCGTAGAAGGCTTCGCATTCTGTTATGCTCACCTGGTCTCTGCAGAGGTGTTGGGGCACGGTCGAAGCCCTCCCAGGGATGAAACTCCTCTTGTCTGTTCCTCCCTCTGCATCTGTGTGGGGAACTGCAATGATGAGCAGTGCGGTTCCTGCGTGAATATAAGGGGGGTCGAATGAGTATGCAGCCTATGGTCCCTGATCCCTTCTCCAGACCTCTTCTCCCTGGATGTGGCTTCCCTGGGGTTGCACTACTCTTGAGGCTCACCTGCTGTACGATGATGATGAGCTCTCCTCTTGCTGCTTCTGGCAGGGGCGCTTGTTGAAGGGAACCAAGTTCCTTCACTGGTCCCTTGTCGTGGAACTCCAGGCCAGCTGCGACTAGTCCACTTCTCTTGTAGGTAAGTGTTTCCCTTGTTTCCACTTGCCCGCTTGTCTTCCGACTGTTGTAATTGTATTTGTAAAGTTTGTTCTCTGTCCTTTGTATGTAATGTCTCTTTTCTCTGCTCTCTCCCCTTGCAGGTGGTGTAGCGGTGCCGGCGGTAGCTGCGGTAGTGGAAGCGGAGCCAGCGGTACGGAGGAGCGGGGATGAGATGGTCCGACAGCTAGTAAGTAGCCTTTAATGGTGCCTTAGGGTGCGCATCGGGTTTTAAATGCGGCGCAACCCTGGGTTGGGTGTTTTCGGGAGTTCTAACCTTGTCTTGTCTTCTTTTCTCGTTTCAGGACTTTGGCTTCGTGGGACAGAGAGCGCATGTGCTGCAGCGTCGATTCGGGATCTGCCAAGAAGATGGAGCATTGCCGTGAGATGCGAGCCAGGGGCCAGGTAAGGATGCTGTTGTTGCAGGATCACGAGGTAAGTAGCTGGTCCAGGCGGCAGTGAGCGTAACGTTGCACGGAGGTGCAAAGAAATGTGAAGCGTTTGCTTGAGGGATCAGTGGGTTTATATAGTCTTGTTCCCGGCCACGCCCAGTAGCTCTGTCCTGCCTGCTGCCACACCCTGCCACACCCAATGAGTCAGCACCTGAAGACCAGGCCTAGGGAGCCACACCCGATGAGCCAGCACATGGGGATGTTCTCTGGAATAAAGGCTTCCAGCACCTGGAAAGTTCTTGTAAAATAAAAGCACTCCAGCACTGAATTAAAGTGTGCACTGAAGTAAAATGAAAGCACTCCTGCACTGAAATAAAGTGTTCCTGGTCATAACTCTATATGAGCCTGGCGCCAAGGGCGCCAGGACTGAGTCCAGCCAGGGCCCCTGTGCTTATGAGTCCCAAAGGGACATAAGTGAGTCAAGTGACCCATTGCCCCCGTCACTAGATGGTGTGGTTTTTGTGTTCTGGGGCCCGTGGCCATGACAGTGTCTCCCTGACTAGTCACCAGGGATCTGTCATCCAGGTGGCCAGGACACGGCCATCACTATTGGATCCAGTTCCTGGGGGTGGACCAGTGCGGGAGGATCACCTGGATGGGGAGTCCTAGGGGAGTGGAAGTGGGACACTTACAGGTGAGATCCGGAATCCTCTTCTTATAACACCTTTTCCCCATCCTACCTCGTAGGATATACAAACACTATACCCCCCCTTTTCCAACTCTAACACTTTCGCACATCACGAAAGACGACGGACAAACACCAGAGCCGTTTACCTGACGTGTCCCAACACAAGGGTCAGGCAAAGTCAGGCAATCGACCAGAATCACACACACCTGATGGCTCTTTCCCTTCCCCACAGGGATAAAAGGGGGATCATGAGAGCACCATACGAGCAAGGCAGACCACACTATGAGACATCTATCCAGGCACAGCAGTTCAAGAGGAGGAGAAAGACGTCACAAACCGAGAGGGTGACAAGGAGAGAAGCGACTGTGCCCTTTCCGACCAAGACCTGTGAGACCTCAGTGGAAGGAATTGTAAGACCGAGAACAATAGCGCAAGTGTGTTGCAGCAGATGTCAATGGTACACAGAGCGTGCCTACGCTGATAAGCAGCACAGAGGGAGGCGCCTTCTCCCGTGATACCGGCCTTGACTCCTGATATGAAGAAAGCCAAGCGGTTCATAGCAGCCAGTAAATCGAGGGGAGAACCGATAAAGAAACCAAACTGTGTTGAACAAAAGTAGCAAATGGCTGATTGCAGAAGGTATAAAGAACCGTTGATGTAAAAGGTGAAAGCCAGATGCCGATGAGCCAGGCACCATGTGGGTGCTAACTCGAGAAACTCTACCCGATTATTGAAACTACTATTACCAGAAGGCCTTGGGAAAGGCGAGAAGAGGGTCAAAGTGGTCATACGGGGTCTAGTAAAATCCTCTGTATGGTCAAAAGTCTTTGACTGGCAGATGATCGTGAATAAGGGAAGTGATTTCCACATGGTAAGAAAGAAGAAGTAACTGTGAGATTGTCAAGAGTGAACCAGAAAGAGAATGCAGATGGAAAGGGGCAAAGTCTAAAGTCCCAAAGAACAGTGTGTTGACAAGAGTGAACACTGCAGAGGGTTGTCCACCTTGAACAGTTTAAAAAAGACATTAAGATTCATCAATACCACAGAGGGGGATCATAGGGTGAAAAAGCATCACCCAACATGCAAGCAGAAAGGAACGTTTGTTGTTATTTTGAATGCATCCGGCCCTCGAAGGTAAGAGACTTTTTACAGAGCAAGAGATTAGGCCATCGAAGATCCTTATAGCTTAAAACTGAACTGTCGTCTCGTGCTAGGAAAGCTCTAGCGTGTGCTGTGCTCCAGAGTCCAGCCTTGTCCCTTGCTCAAACTGTGGGGAAGGGAGACCACAACTACCGCATCTTGACTTATTATTTGTAAACACTTCTTCATTTCTTGTGAGCCCTATCCCACATTATTTTGTATTTAGCGTAAGATTGGCAATAGGTTGGTTTTAGTGTAGGCCTTTTTATTTTGACAAGACGCCACTAGGACTGCCTTATTTTTGATTTGATGGTCGTAGCTTCCTTCCATCTTAGGTTAAGGTTTAGACTAGGTGTTTTTCCACCCTACCTATACAGTTTAATAAACACCCTTGAACTGTGATCACTTGTGTCTGTCTATTCTTGATACCAGGCCTTACTTACACCGCCCAGCAGTTAGAGAGAGTTAGAGAGAGAAGGCTGGCAGACAGACGGCCTGGAGAGAGGAACATGGCTTGCAGAAGAGGAGCAGGCTGGAGAGGAACTGGCTGGAGGGAAGCCATGCTGTGCAGGAGTGCGAGAGAGATGCCGGGGCCAAGGCTGGCCATGAAAGGGCCGAGAAGCCTGCTTTGCTCAATGTCCGGTAACCACAGCAGGAGGTGTGGGACACAGAAGTCTCCCAATTGCTGCAGGATGCTGGTAGCTTCTGCTGAGGAAGAGCGGAGCTATGCACTGCAGAACAGGATGGCTCCCCCTGCTCGCTGTTGCTCCTGCAAGGAAAAGGCAGAGCAAGAAGAAGCCAGGAAGCAGAACCGGGATGCCCGGCGGAGTGGCAGCATACTGGTGAGTGTAAAGAAGGGAACCCTCATTCCGGGCGATCCAGGGCTGGAAGCTAGCATGGCGAAATGCTGAATGAACTAAAAACAATTACAGTTGCAATAGAAGAATAAAACAAGCATTTTTGAATGCCGAGCAAGCTGTAAACTGTTATAAGTACTTTTGAGAGTGCAGGAAGCAGTATTGAATACCAAACTAACTGAAAGATATGAGCATATTTGAATACAGCAGAAGCATTATTGAATACTGAACTAACTGAAAGATATGATGAGCATCTTTGAATACAGCACGAGACAAAAGCAAGCGGTGAACACTTATGAGTAAAGTGAAAGCAAGGTGGTGGAAAAGGGTGAACACCAGGGAGTAAGTTTTGTGAAATACATGTTAGGGAGAAGCAAAAGACTGTGAAAAAGAAGAATCTGAAATAAGTGCAGGCCAAAGATACAAAAGTGTGAGATACAAGTTGTGGCAAAGCTAAGAGACTGCCAAGGAGAATCTGAAATGTGTGTTGTGCAAGGACACAGGTTCAGAGAGAGAAATCTTTGTTGGTGAAAATCTGAAGAATACAGAAGCATTATAAAGTGCCTAGGGTTATCAGTGTGTGACCTGTAATGGGTGGACCGTGTGGTCCGACAACTGCACCTAGACCGGTTGACCCCACTTGCAAAGAGCCAAGGAAAGCAAATATAAAGAAGCTTGTATTGTGCAATGGTTGCTGAAGTGCATGAGAAAGGCAGACAGAGAGCAACTCATATGAACTATTGAAAAGCCTTGATGACTAAGGAATTGAACTGGAACTGTTTGGAAGCCAGGAGAGTTAAACTGATTATAGATTTTAAAGCTGAAAGAGCTGAACTCGACATTAACTAGAGAAAAGCCTGAATGTCCAAGGAGGTTTTGAATTGAGCATTGTTCTTTTTACAAGTTGAAAGATTTGTATTCTTGAGGAAGGGAACCCCAAGGCTTTTTGGAACTATTTTGAACCTGGGGAAGGGGAAGCCGAGCATAAGCCAGGAGCTAGAAGAAGCTTAGAACTTTATTTTAAACACTATGGGCCTCATTACGAGTCCGGTGGTAACCGAGGCGGTAAAACCACCTGGTTACCGCCGGACTCGTATTACCATTCCGCCTCTGTGATTCTCGGAATTACCGGGGCATTAGAACTCCGGTTTTCCGGGAATCACGGAGGCGGAATGGTGTTAATCCCCATTCCCATTGAGTCTTATGGGACTCAATGGGAATGGGGATCATGGAAACACTGGCAGCATCTCGTAATGCTGCCGGTGTTTCCTCGTCCGCCTGCAGGCGGGCAGTGTTAAACCCGCCGGTCAAACCTGGCGGGAACATCACCGCCCGCCTGCAGGAGTCGGGGTCAGGCGGTCTGGAAACAACGGTGGTGGCGGGTTTACCGCCACCGTTATTTCTGGACCACCTGATTTGTAATGAGGCCCTATTTCTTTTGTTGCTATCATCTTTACACATTGTATGTATTTAGTTGTGAGGGCAAGTATAGGTTGTGGACACAGACAGACATGTGAGTTGAACCTACTGACACAGACTATTCTTCGTACTTTTTTTATTGATTTAGCTGATTTTTATCAACTTTACAATATTTTAAGAAATTTAAAAAAATAATACATCTTATAACATTACATGATCATTAATTCGTTCTGTGTATTAACAAAGGTCTTAATGACAATTTAAAGTAAGCAGAATACAACCATTAAAATCAATGAATAGACACTTAAAATTAAGAGTGAAATGAAACCAATCAATCAATACTATTGAACATACAGAACTACATGAACTAAACTACATCACTAAAATAAACTAAGATGAAAAAGAAAACTTAAAGATAGCATAAAACTAAGTGTCATATTGCATGTTAACATGAAAGCATCAAATAGAATTCAGCTGTAAATTAAAGGAAAAGCAGTATCATCATAAATATTTGCATACACTTGTTTGGTTCTTAACAATTCCGTCTTAGTAGCAAATTCATTAGCGATAATAGCTCAATAATCAGTTAAGTTGTAGCGCATGTAAAAATGCAATTACAGCAATTCTTACTGAAGTAACTTTAGTGGAAAAAATAAGTTGCCATAACAGTTCTGGTGTTAGTTCCCTAAAAATTTGAAAATGTTTCTTTAAGTATGAGGTGCAATGTTGTTTTAACTGATGGCTATCAACAAGCAGGTTATGTAGGGTTTCTTTCTGAGAAGCCTGATTACAGAATCAACAGATATTGGCCCTCATTACGACCTCGGCGGTAGCCATGCCGCTATTGTGTCTGGGTCCGGGTCCACAGAATGTGGAATTACCGGGTCATTCCGAGTTCGGAAGGCCTGGTAATTCCTCCCTCCAAGGACCCGGACCCGGTCCTTCCCCATTCCCATTTCAGCCCACACGGGGCTGAATGGCAATGGGAGAGGGAGCAAACAACGGGCCATTACGAGTTGGCCCGTTGTTTGCTCCCTCTTCCCCTCGTGGGACGACCAGGCGTTACTTCCTGGGTCCCGCGAGGGTCGTAATGAGGGCCATTGTCTTCTTTGGGTATTAGCCCACGTCTTGCTTGTATATCTTTCGTAGGCCACAAGTTAAATCTAAACCGCAGGAAATCGGCTCTGTGTAGCAGGGAAAGACTTTTGTTCAAATAGGATTCTGCTCTATGGTATCTTTTAAATTGAAAAGGATTGTTCCTAAAATCTTGATAGGTTTGGCATTTTGTGCGTGTTTTAACCAAGTCATGCTGGAAAAGTTTAGTTTTGGCTCGGTAGGATTTTCGAGCAAGAGTTGCAATGAAATGTCAGCCTCAGCCAGTGCGTGAATAACAGTATTTTTCCATTTCATTACAAATGCATATTTAGAGGAGAACATGTATCTCGATAGAATACTGAGGACTATGTGTGATAATGGGGCTAACAGACATTTCCTGAATAAGGCACTCATATAGCATAGATATCTTGCGTGCAAGGATATAAACCCTAGTTCATGTCTAATTCATGCCACAGGGACACATCTAGGTAAATTAAGGGTTTGTCTCCAAAATGTACTTTCTAATTTTTGCCAAGCACTCTCTAGTTGGATTTCTTTGTTTTCTGAGTCATGTAGCAGAATGGGGATAACCTTTTGCTGATAATAGGTTAGTGCAGAGAATACTGAGAATTTACCAAATTTTGCCAAAATAATAATCGCCTGTGATATCGCTGTGCTTAGTTTCTTTTCCAAGTAGAGTAAGATTTGTTGTTGACCTGATCACAAATAGGAATTCCTAAATAAGTATATTGATGCACAAGCTCGAGTTCAGCATTTTGTTAAGGCCATTTTCTAAAGTTCTTTCCTTGACGCTTTTCGCTACAACACATTACTTTAGTTTTTTCAAGATTGATAGTCAACACATTTTTTGTACATATGTTTCAAGAGCATTTAGTAATCTCTAGAGGCCTTGTGGAGTTTTCGACAACAAAACTAGGTCATCCGCATATAATTGAGCAGGAATTTGGTGTGGACCCAGTTTTGGAGCGTCTGTAATAATGCCCTCGAAGGATTCTTGCAGGTCAAAAATCCAAAAAATTGAAGAGGGCTGAAGCAAGGATGCAACCCTGCTTCAGACCTCGAAATGTGTGTATAGGAGTGGTTATGTCACCTTCAAGTATCAATCTAATATGGACTTTAGTGTTACTATGCAGGGCTTCGATAAGAGAGTTAATGTGAGAAGGGCATTGAGCTTGACATAATTTATCCATCAACCGTTCTCTTGAAACTGAATCGGATGCAGCACGAAAGTCGATGAAAGCCAAGTAAAGAGGTTGATGAAGGGAAGCTATGTGTGTTTTAACGGAAGTAATCATTAGTAGGTTAATTGCAATGCCTAGGCCAGCTACAAGCCAGTTTGGCAGGATTCCCGTTTTTGATGTGTGATAGACCAGTGATTAAAATCCCTAAGGATGAAGTGGGCAAAAATCTTTCCTGGTGCGTCAAGCAGTGCGATTGGCCTATAGTTTGATGGGGCAGAGCAATGTCTCTTCTTAAATATCGGGACTATTATAGAATTGCACTATGAGTCAGAAATCGTGTTGGTGTTTATGACGTTCGAAAAAAATGTTATACAAGATAGTTGCCCAGGCCTGCGGATGCTGTTTAAACATGGTGTTGTTGGTGCCCTGGAACTGCTTGATTTTCGTATATAATGTTCGATATCTTCTTTCGAAATCTGTAGTTTATATTCGGTTTCAGGTTTTGACATTAAGTAACGACTTGACGGATAGAATATAAGGTGGAATAATGATGTATCTACTCTTGCTCCGAAACTCCATTGATTTGAACCAAAATTTGGTTGGCATGATTAGCACGATTCAGAAGCGCCCAAATCTGAGCTGAATCTTTTGAGCTCATGGCTTTGAGCATAATCTTTCCATCATTTTGGAGGAGATGTGCCTTACTTGATCTAGTCCAGTTCCTATACTTGCATCTTAGGCTTCTTAAAGCTGTGGCTTGTTCAATTGGAGGGAGGAGAGAAACTATCTTTTTCTCAGGTCAAAAAGCAGCTTTCTTTGTCTTGACGCCTGAGTCAAAGATGTGCTTGTTCTTAAAGTTTGGTTGAGATGTTACAGCACTAGAGGTCTTAAAAAGCTGTAAAGAGGGGTGTATGTTTCTCCAGGAAAGTTGATGTTTTTGGGCATATTTGCTTGGGTTCGTAGGATGTCAGTGTTAAGGTGTTGTAGTTTGGAGTCCGGCCAACGAAAGCGAGTGCTGACATTGTTGACAATGACTTGTTGGAGATATTGTTTGTGGTTGGTTGACACAGAAGATGACTATCGACCAGTGCAGTGTCAACATGTCATAGTCGCTATGAGGTTGTTTAATTATTTCGAATTTGGTAGCTTGTGAAAAAGTTTGTGGTCTACGTAAATGTAGCCAATGATGCTTTCACTCGATCCTCTATTCCACTTGCTTTGGGGTGTTATATCATCTGGAAGGGATCCATTCATCATTATAAGTTGACGGTTTACCATCAAAGTCGTCCATTTTGAACAGACTGAGTCCAGTTTTAGTCTGTGTCAGCAAGCATTGCAAGTTTAAATCGCCCACTAGTATGGTATTGGTAATGTCCGTAGCTTGTGCAACAGTATCTTAAATGTTTCCAAGGTCGTCAAAGAATTTGGTATGTGTTATAGCCGCGGGATTTCTGTAGATGTTGATTAGGGCTATTTTAACCAATTGCAAAAATTGGTTAGGCTCTGCCCATGGATGTATTGTAAATCCAGAGTTGGTTTTGACTGCAGCCATGAGACCTGAAGTTGGCCGGCCTTTTCGTAGTGACTTGGCTGGATGTATTATGATGGTATGGCCATTCCACACTGGAACTTGGGTAAGCCATGCTTCTTGGAACACTATTATATCATAGGAATTAATTGAATGTGTGCTCACATCTAGAAGGTGAATAAAACCTTGTGTGTTCCAACTGGCAAGAGTGACATTTTTTTTAATTGTTATGTTTGCCATTTCTGTGATGTTGGTAAGTTGTCAGTGGACGCCAGTTTGCATTGATGAATCTGACTATGGGTGTTAGGTGTCGTATGAGACAGCCATGGTTTTCTTTCCAACTTAGTTCTTTGTTCCATCTTGTTGGCATGGTAGGGGGCTGTAGGGTCTAAAGCAATAACAAAACCCAAGGCAAAAAGCTCCATTTTGGCATGCCATATGGAGTTTAGGACTACGCCTGAGGGGATCCATAGTCTCACGACCGAAAGATCATTGTCATTTAGAAATTCCACTTGTTCAATGTCGATGGTGGTTATGTCTTCTAGAGTTCATATGTCTCCAATAATGCCTAATACACTGGTCCTGCTGAGATCATATAAAGTATAAGGAGCTGGACAGCATTTCATGATTAATTGGTGTGGAAGTTTTAATGAACTCTTAGATTTATAATCATTATTCTTTCTGATATTGTTTCCATCTAAGCAATACTGTTGATTGCGGGAGGACATGGTGATCTGAGTTTGGTGTTGTTCTAGACTAAGTTGCCTGTGGTCATGTCTTCTGTCTACCGTTGTTGGATGTGGGCAGGTTTGTGAGTCGAATAAACGATTATGGGCTTGTTGTTCAGTCAAGTATGACTGTATTGATTTTTGTACTTCAGCTCTAATCTGCAAGAGTGTTATGGATCGGTCTGGAAGTGCGAGGGGGGGGGGTCCCTTCCGTCTCTCCTCTTTTCTGCTTCCTATTCCTTACCTGGCAGGTTTGGAGGGGGCGGCCTTTTTTACAACCTTTCGAATCTTGGAAGCTCAGGTTCTCTGCTTCTGGTGTTTTTACCTCTTCGGGGTGTTTTATTTTAAATCGCAATATTTGACATGCAAGGATACAAACTCCTTCACCATTCCCCCTTGGGTTTGGGTAGAATGTGATTAGTTATACCATGTACTTGGTAACATGGAAGTTAAAATGAATAGTTTTTGGCCAACTAACAATGTATTGTTGATCAAAGTGTAGAGAGATTTACTAAAATAAGTATGTTTTTCTCGTTTGTCTCTCTCTCTTTCCCTTCTATTGTGACATGTTTGTATTTGTTCAGTGATGGGAAATGGGAATCTGCGGAGAAAAGAACAAAGCACCTAGCGATTAAAACCACGACAACCAATATTAGTGCGATCGGAAAAAGAACATGCATTGTCTTCTTTCTGTCCTGATGAGGGCTATGGCATGAGAATGTCTCAAGCTTAGCCCGAACGTCTACATCAAAATTCTTTGTGAAGAGAAATTAACAGTGCTTTTGTGTTCACTTATGTGGCAATTTTACACATTGAAAAGATCAAAATGTTAGCCAGTAATATAAAAATAAGACTGATGTATTTTTTCTGTGACAAGGAAATTGTGTCTGACATCTAGGGTCCAATGGTTAGGCCTCTAGGTTCATTTTAATCAAAAAGTGATAAACTGCATCCTTTTTGCACACGTATGAATGTTTTTGGTGAATGAGGTTGTGAGTGAAGGAGAGGAGTGCTGCATGAGATTATGAACGTTGTGTGGTGTTTTTATAAACATGAAATGGTATTATATTAGTTCTTTTTAGGTCCAATTGTTCTTCAGCCTGATTTTTCTCAGGCACATAGACATGGGTGATTAGTAATTGTGGTTTTTTGTATCCTTTGTATTTTGATATTGCTGTTTTTGTGATAATAATGTGTATATGAAAGGAAAAAGAATTAAACTATCCAATAAATTATAATTTTTTGAAGGGATTGGCCCTCATTACGACCCCGGCGGTAAGTGAAAAACGATGCCGGTAAATGATTACCGGCATCGTTTACCGCTAGGTCCGATCATGACCCATGAAAATGCTATTAGCGGCATCGTAGTTAACGGTGCCGCAAACAGCACCAAGCTTGCGCGCACGCGACCTTCCACGCCGTAAGTACCGGCATTGCGCAAAGGTAGGCAAATCACGAAGCAAGCAGACATGCTCTTAACGCCATCACGAAGGCCGTAAAGTACCTTACCGGCATGGTGCTAATTCCGCCATCGCGAACCAACCGTAAATGGCCATGTGCAGTGTTCCCATCTGCCACAGGTGCACAGAATCAGCACAAGTGGAGGCAATACAGACTCACCAAGTACAAAAAGAGCACACCCCACCCCTTCCCACACCCAGTCACACTCCACAATGATTCCAATATGACTAGCAATGTTGGGGCTGGAGGACCTGATTGCAATGCAAGTGCTACAACTACAACAACAACAGGCAGCACAGAGGAGACGCAGGAGGAGAAGGAGGGCAAGGCAGGGCCAGCAAGCCCCACCACCACAGCCAGTGCCACCACGCAGGCAGCCCCCAATCCCACGCATCCGAGCCAGTCCATTTAACCTCACCGCTGAGCAGATCCATACCTTGTACCGTTTGGACCGGGACTCCATCACCACCATCGTTGACATGATACACAACTACATCGTCAGCATGATAGAAACACCCACCGCCACCCCCCCTACTGAAAGTAGTGTCTGTGCTCCACTTCCTGGCCACAGGCACCTACCACCACACAGTGGGGCACTTGCATGGCATTTCACAACCCTTATTCTCACGTACACTGATCCAAGTGCTCGATGCCCTCCTCAAGCACACAGACGACCACATTTCCTTACCACGGTCTGCCCAGGAGATTGCAAACACCAAAGTGGGTTTCCATGCACTAGCCGGCATACCTGGTTGCTTTGGTGCCATCGACTGCACCCATGTGGAATTGGTGGCCCCACATGCCATGGAGGTAGCGTACCGCAACCGTAAACTATTTCACTCAATCAACGTGCAAATGGTTTGTGACTCCAACAGGATCATCACACATTGTGGTGCCCGAGTCCCCGGATCAACCCATGATTCAATGTCCTGCGTAACTCCACAATACCACGCTACATGGAGCGACACGCAGGGCCAAGATCCTGCTACTCGGTGAGTCTCATGTCATGGCCATGGAAATGTGAAGTGGGTAGGTGATTGACGTACCAATGCATACTTTACCTGGCTGAAAGGGGGGGGGGAATGATGCATCCTTTACCTGGCTGAAAGGGGGGGGGATGATGCATACTTTACCTGGCTGCGAGTAGCAGAGGCAATGGAGCCAGCTCATGCCCTAAAGCAGCCCAAACGTCAACTGACACCTGTACACATAATGCCCGATGTAAGCAGCCCTACCATGTGAATGAAGGTGTGTCCCAACCATGACACAACCATCTTCAAGTGCATTGTACCGATTCGGACCACATTGACCTCAACGGAATGCACCTACATGCAATGACTTTAGCCAATACACGGCACCAAACACCATCAACTGAAAGGCCAGTCCCCCATAACTGCGCGCAAAGGAGGCACATGATGGACAAAAACATCAATACACCACTACACAGACACCGAGGCCCCAAATATTTGCCTATCAACATTAGTAGTGCTCACTGGGGTCATCATGAGGCTGATAGCAATGTTGCCATGATGAGAGCGTTGATATCACAGGACACCTGCCAGGTCACCAAAACAAACGCCATGAACGGACACAGTGGATGGGCACTCACAAGGCACTTGACCCCCCTGCATACATTGGTTGATGGCATGCAAAACAGTCCATGAGAGGAATACACATATACCGGTCACATAGTGTGAATCCATTTGTGCATGTAAAAGTGGTACAAAGTAACAGTTGAATGCATGCCATGGTGGCACGTCATGATTTGAGATTTGATGTCATGACTGACACATACATTGTTGCCCACATACAGGTGATGCAGGCTATCCCCTGAAGAGGTGGCTCCTTACACCAATCCGGAACCCACAGAACCAGCACAAGGAGGACTTCAATCAGCACGAGGAGGGTGGGGATGGGGCAGCACCTCAGGAAGGCAGCGATGCACAGGATTGGCGTGACATGCGTCGGACTCTGATCAACCAATGTTTCTAGCACACACGGATGGGGGTGTCACATGGAGATGGCAATTGGGGCACTGTGTGTGTCTGGGATACGCGCACTGTGGACTGTTCACCAATAAAGCACACATACGCAATGAGCAATGTCCACACATGTGATTTGTGATCAAGCAAAAATTGTATTGTAAATGTGAATTCAATTAACACACCCACTCCCCCCTCCCCCCTGAACTCCCCAACACACCCACTCCCCCCTCCCCCCTGAACTCCCCAACACACCCACTCCCCCCTCAACTCCACAACACACCGACTCCCCCTCCCCCCTCAACTCCCCGCAAAAGTGCGTGGATGCCTGTGTTGAAGTGCCTAATGTGGAATTGATGAGTGGCCTCTATTGGCAGCCCCCTCTGCCAGCCCCTGGTACTCCGCAGGTTCCTGGCCGACCTGCGGACGGGGCTGCTTGGGGCAGAGCTGGCAGCGCAGGAGGTACTCGGCTGCTCACTAGGACGCATGTCCCTAATTGTCTGTACAAGCTCCGAGAGCACGTGCCGCACCGCGGCAAGTTCGGCACAGATGTCCTTGGTGGAGGATTGTATAGCTTCCTTCACAGTCTCAGCACATTTTTGCATTTCAGCACTTGCACATCCACAATCGGCCACATGCTGAGTGAGGAGTGAGGACAGCTGGTGTTGCCTTGTTAATATTTGGTCCAGCGACTGTTGGTATTTTTGGGCATTGGATGATGCCATCGGCGTGTTCATTGGGCTACTCCTCTCCTCCACACCTTCCACTGGGCATGGAGTGGCTGGCCATGAGTTATCAAGGGATAGCCCCTGTGTGTTGTCAGCATACAGGCTACATGGGGACAGGTAGGGGGAATGAAGGTGGGCAGTGGGGGGACATTCTATGACATCCTCATCATTCCCCACATCACTATCAGAGCAAGCTGCAATAGCAGCAGTCTCCCCAATCGTACTGCTTCCTGCAGACACAGTCCCTTCAGTGGCCACCAGTTGTTGAATGTCTGTTGCTGGTGGTACCATGCTGCTTGCCTTGGTGCTTATCGTTGCCCTGGCCTGTGTTGTGGCAGTCGACTTTGGCTGCTGTGGTTTTTTTTTGGTCCAGCAGAGGTGGAGGGTTGGTGTGGTGTTGCCTCGGGCCTGGCCTTCTTGGCAGGTGTGGTGCCAGCCTCGTCCTCGCCTGGGTCCGAATGGGAGCCTGTGGTGGAGCAAAGGAGGGAAAGTGTTATTGATGGGTCTGCGGACATTGAGCAGGCATTGTGATGACTGCCATGATTTTGATGACTAGATGGTGCACTTTGGAGGCAGTGACATACAGGTTGTCTCCGTTTTGGGTGGGAGAAGCAAGCAGGAATGTGGATGCCTACAGTGAGAGTGTGCATACTGCATGTGTACAGGGTGTAGGTCAATGATGCCTGTTGGCAGTCTTCTGCTGATGTGTTGCGTTAACCCTATTAGGCAACATTGTGCTTCCCATGAAACTGGACTTCAGAAAGTTTAGCATGGCTTAATTTGAGGCACCTACCTGATGTCGGGGCTCCTCTCTCCATTTCACCGACCCCCTCGATGGTCTCGATGCCAATGGTTGTGGCACATATATCCTCCCACGGCTCCATTTTAATTGGTGAGTCTGCTCCTCCACTAGTTGCCATGCCCAGGTTTCTGTTGGCAGACAGTATGCTCCTTACACGGAGCCGGAGGTCGTCCCACCTTTTCCAGCACTGTTTTGTGGTGTGAGGTGTTGTTCCTACTGCACTGACCCGCTGTGCGACTAGGTCCCATATGACCTTCTTCCGTGCTATTGCCAGTCTGGTCATTTCAGTGGAGAATACGATGTCCGCGTTTTCCTGTAGGGTTTCCGCCACCATGGTGAGCTCTTCCCTACTGAAGCGCTCCTGCCGCAGCCGATCGCAAGATTTTTTGACAACCTTCGGCATGAAGACGATGGGTGGATGTGGGTGAAGGTTTGTGGCGGGTCTCGGGCTCAGATGTGCACTGGTTGTGGAGGATTTCAATGGATTGTGTTTTTAAAGATGGCCGCCGTGCTCTTTCCCGTTCCGGTGCGATGGCGTAACTTCCGGATCCGCTTCTTTACGGTCACCGCTAATAGCAGTCACCGCTATTTGCTGTGATCGCTAATATCAGTGGGTAGGGTGGCGGTGGTGCAGCTTGCACGGCATACGATGCCGGTAGGTGACGTTTTTGGGACATTAACGGCATGGCGCAAATGACATTACCTGCATGGCGCAATGCTCGTGCCCGAGAGGTCGTAATTTACCGCTTTTAACGGTTTCAGGCCAGCACGGACACGTTAGTTGCGCCATGCCGGTAATGTCCATTACTTACCGCCGGGGTCGTAATGAGGGCCATTGTATTTGAATGGTTCTTTTTGAATAATTGAATGCCAAGAGAGTCAGTACTTACCTACGGGTATTGGTACTTTTTGTAGCTAATCTGCGAGATAGAAAGGCCATTCTGATTTGACAACTCTGTTCTCTTGGAATTAGTAATCTGTGCTGACGATGGCGTTGTGGTTTGTTCAACGGCCTTGGATGTGTCAATTGCACTCTGAGAATTGGTAAGTGGTTTCTGTGAAGCTGTTAAGGCCATGACCAACTCATCAGGCGGATAAGTAGGTATAATAATAATTTATGACCATTAGAATCTCTTTTGGCACAACCCCTGTCTTTATATTTTTTGACAACGGCTGTGCTGGCATTGACACTTTGTTAATTCTGGATGCTAATGGCATTAATGAAATTTCTGGTGCTTGATTTTGGGAGAGAACGCAGAGTTTCTCTATTCTTAGTTTTTTTTTGGTTTGTGTATTGCCAAATTAAAACCTTGTTGGATTTAGGTTTCTTTTTATTGTCAAAGATGTTATATGCTGGTTCAGCTAAGTCGAAGCACGTTTTTGCAAGTCCCGATGCAGCTAAAGGGAACTGCTGATTTGATAGTACAGAAGACGGTTTGGCTGTTGCATCTTCATCTGGGCAATTATTTGTTTGTATAGTGATAACGCCATTCTCTCAGACATTGGAATAGAAGGAAGTAGGCTTAATAGGCTATAAGTCTCGTCACCGCGTTGTAAGCAAGTTTCAGTTGGTAATGGGTATAGTTAAAATGGTAAGGGTTCGGCCCTTGTGATATCCTGCTGGATTTTTGTGGACCAATTTAATATTTGATTTATTTGCGAAGACTGGATTGTGATTTTGGTGTCCAACATTTCAAATAGTTTGGAAAGAGACAATATCGCCATATTGTTGGCAGAAAGCGTGATTTCTATTAGAGAGGTCTAATGGGTGGTTGATTAGGAAATGGAGAAGAAGGTTGAGGGGGAAGTATGTGATTGCGCCGTTGATTTGTTCTCGCGCGCAAGGTGGTATGATCTTATTCAGCGGGATGTTCAGAAGCGTTCACATTATCCTCTGCTTGAAGATCAATTGTTATCGGATTTTCTTCGACAGTCAGAATGGTATGAGATGATTGAGAATTGGGCTGATCAGAAGATGCAAGTTCTGAAAGAGCAGCGGTAACGGGAGGTGTGGATATGTCATTGCCGCCCGCAACCATGAGGGAATCGGATATGAAGTTGTCATCACTTTGGTTTTTGTTACATTTGGGGAGCACTGGGAACAAATAAACAGCAATAGGGGGAACTTCAGTGCAGTTAACCGCCAGCAGAGAGTTTGCCGAGTCCTCACAAGGAAGGCAAAAGTCTCTGATGTCACCGGCAGGAATTTGTCTTTTGGAGGTGTGTCCAGCTGCCGGTGTTGATTTTCTTGTGGCGAGCTGTGCGGGTGATTGTTTTGGTGGTGTAGCTTTATGGAGGAGAGCTGCTGTATACAGACTTTTATACATATAGAAATTGGGTTGGAGTAATAAGTGTGATGTTCACTCAATGTGAAACGCTGGTACCTTTTAAGAGCGGGTGAGGCATTAGGGAACAAAATACCGTGGTCAGCTGATCTTGGGAGGTTGGGGTGAGAGGGTGGCGGGGGGGCAGGAGGGGAGCGCCGTTCGCTGCTCGCTACTCGCTACTCAGCAAAGCAGCACTTTCCGGCACTTCTCAGTGCCTGGCTTTATGGTGATGCTGGTTGTTGGGGGTCTCTCTGTGACCCATGCAGCGATCCCCGTGAGTCCCCAACCCCACAGGCTGCCGCGTGCACTTCCCTTAAGGGGGTAGCACCAGACTACTCCTTTTTCATGAGGACAACCAAATGTGCATGAACAGTTCCAAACAACAACAATAACACATAAATCAGTGCAAATAACCAAAACATCCCACAGCACCCCTTTATTCACAGCCGCCCTGGATCCCCGTGACAACTACACATGACCCAGGGGCCGTTCAGGAGACTTGTCCCAGCACGTAGTTGGTGAGGCGAGCGGGTTTCCCTTGCCCAGTCCTCTGGGGGTACCACCCGCTGGCCTCCGGCACGGGCGATCCTTCCGGCGGCAATCTCCGGGCTGGGGATGAGGGAAGGGGGTCAGCGCCTCCACCCTTGTCGGGTACTTCCATACTTTCTTGTTTCTGAGGTGGATCAGTTCTTGTGTCCCCTAGTCTCTTAAAGAAGCTCATGTTCCTGGTGACTGCCGATCCCCCGTCCGAGGCCGTCACCATGGACCCCTTGACGGCCACAACCTCCAGCGGTTCCGGTTCATACGGGAGGGATAGCTTCCCGTGGGGGTGCCTATTTCGTATGAGCACCTCATCCACAGGTTCTAGGCACTGTCCGCAGCCTTCGATCGAGATCCACCTGCTTCTCGTCAATCACTCCAGGCTCCTTCTTGCCCACCTCGGGCATCAGCCCTCGAGGGCACCGTTTGAAGAGGGCCTCGTCTGGGGCACCCCCATCGATGCGTGGGGAGTGGTGCAGTAGACTCTCAGGAACTGATATAGCACTCTTTGCAGACAGCATCCTTGGCCTTGCACTATCCGGAATGTCTTATTCAGAGTTCTCATCAGCCTTTCCGCCTCAACGTTGGCTCTTGGCCAGAGCGGGGTGATCTTCGGGTGTTGGACCACATACCCGTCCATCAGTTCTGAGAAACGCTCACTCTGAAAAGGCACCCCATTGTCCGAGCACAGGGTATGAGGAAAACCATGAGGGGCGAACACTTTCTTGAGGGTCACAACCACATGCTCAAAGGCCACCGAGTCCACAAACTCCACCTCCGTGTAGAGGGAGTACTCGTTCACCACCACCAGGAAGTGTGTACCTAGTGTGGTGGACCCGAAGTCCGCATGCACCACCTCCCACGGTCGCGTCCCTCTAGGAATGGTTTCAATGGCCGGCTCTCGTTGTACCGGGGATGCCGCGTGACACCAGACACATGCGGCCACATGTTTGTCTACCCTCCGCTCTAACTCCGGGAACCACACTTTGAGGCATAGTCGGGCCTTCCTCTTGGCAGCCCCTTGATGTACCTGGAGAACCAAACTTATAACCTTGTGTATCTTGGCTTGGGGCACGACAATGCGGTCACCCCTCAGCAGGAGGCCCGTGGCCGAGAACGATAGTTCCTCCTTCACCTTCCACAATTATTCAAGCACCACCTTGGCTTCTTGGGTGCGTCCGGCCAGTGATTCGAGCAAGGTTTTCCATGACCCGTGCTGCATCACGGTCTTCAGGATCTGAAAACACTCATCCTGGGCTGCTGCCGCCACCAGGTCTTCGAGGGGCCTGGCATTCCGGATGGCCGCTTCCACCACCATCCGTACGTGGTCATACACCTCCTCAGCACAAGCGTCCTGTGATTCATTGTTGCCAACCCCGGCGTAACGGGACAGGTAGTCCGCCACATTGTTGGCGCTGGGTCTGTACACTGAGGAGACAACGTACTCCAGGAGTGCGAGCATCCACCGTTCAATTCTCGCCAGTGGCTTGGACGAGGACCATGCTAGGATGGGAAGCAGGGGCTTGTGGTCCATCACAACTGTTACTGGTTGGCCCAGGATGTACAGTCTGAAATGCCTGGACCCCCCACAATACGGCGAGAGCCTCCCGCTCGATCTGGGAGTAGCGCTGCTCTGTGTCAGACAGCGCCTTGCTGGCATACGCTATTGGGCGAACGCTCTCATCCAGTCCAATTTGCATCAGTGCGGCCCCCAGTCCAAATGGGCTTGCATCCACAATGATCTCCGACCGGAGTGTTGGGTCGAAGAAGGCCATAGTGTCTTCGGCCGTGAGGGTGCTTTTGATATCCTCAAACGCTGCCTGCTCGAGAGGGCCCCAGTGCCATGTTGTTTCTTTTTTTGTGAGGGCCCTCAAGGGCTCTGACCTGGATGCTAAGTTCTGGATGCACCGACTACAGTACGTCACCATCCCAAGAAAACTCCTCACCTCCAATACATTCTCCGGTGGTCGGGCCTCTTTGATGTCCTTTACTTTTCTTGGATCTGGTGACACACCCCCCTCCTTAAACAAAATCCAAAGAATTCAATCATCGGACGCAGAAACTCACACTTCTCCCTGTGGAGCGTCAGGCCCAACGACTGCAGTCTCTCGAAAGTCCTGGCCAGCCTGCGCAAGTGGTCAACCTCTGTCTTGGCGAACACCAGGATGTCGTCACTGATGTTTAGGACTCCATCCAGGTCAGTTAGGGCGCCTCTGACGATGTTTTGAAACACCTCAGCTGCCGATGATACGCCGAAATGGAGTCTCTTATACCTGTACAGGCCTCTGTGTGTTGTGAAGGTCGTTATATACCTTGACTCCGGATGCAGGATGACCTGGTGGTAACCGGCCGGAGGTCTAGCTTTGAGAAGAAACGGGCCCCCTGCAATTCCGCAATGATGTCGTCGATAGTTGGCGTCAAATGTCTTTCTCTCTTGATGGCCTTGTTGGGTAGCCTCATGTCGACGCATATCCTTACAGAGTCAGGTTGCTTCGGTTTTCTCGCCACCACTATCAGTGATACCCATGGTGTGGGACCCTCGACCTTCTCAATAATGTCTAAATTCACTAGATTGTCCAGCTCCTTGTCTACTTGTTCCCTGAGATGGAAGGGGACCCTCCAATGTTTCAAAGCTATGGGCTGCACAGACTCATCTATGTGCAGCCTCACTGGATCACCGGCCATTTGACTGATTCCTTGGAATAGGGCAGAGTACTTGTCCAATAGGTCATGTATGTCCTCCAGATAGACAGAGTAAGTGAAGCTTACAATGCCTAGGGCCTCTGCTGCAGCACAGCTCAGTAGTGTATTCGTGCTCACCTGTGTCACATAGAATCTTGCTATGATCTTTGACCCATCATGTTCCACCTTTGCCACAAACGCGCCTTCCAATGGGATCGGTTCTGACCCTCCGAATGCGAAGATGCAGGCTCTCGGGCTGACCAGTTTCGGCGGTGTGACCATCGCATCGTAGTGTCCACGGGCCATCACGTTGACCGACGCCTCCGTGTCTACGAGCACGGGGACGGCCGACCACGCACCTCGGTTGTTGCCTGTTTCTCGACTTTAGAGCCCCCACAATTGACACGAAGAAGATGTTCTCCTCCTCTTCTTCCTCTTCCTCCTCCGCTTAGGCACCTTCCTCTCCGCTTAGGCACCTTCCTCTCCTTGGTCTACCTGTGCCAAGTTAGGTGGGTGGGCTTGACGCAGGAAACCTGATCTAACTGGGCCCCTGGGCACCATTACAGGCAGGGACGCCTTGCACACATGAGCATAGTGGTCAGGAAGGCCACACCGTCCACAGGTCCTTTCCGCCGATGGGCACTCGGTGGGGTGTGGCAGGTCATAGCCACACTTTTGGCAGGATTCATCAGCTCTCCCGTCCCTGTCATGGATACTGGTACCTGGCCTCCTGTCACCTCTGCCGCCACGCCCCACCGCACACACCTCTTCCATCTTCACTGTGCGTGTTCCAGCCTTCATCTTGGATGACCTTGCGTCTGAAACTTCATGGCAGCGTCCCAGTGCAAGGATGCGGGCAAGGGTGGTGCCCGGCTCCCTCAGTACCTGTCATCTTAGTTTTCCTGAACAACAGGCCTGTATCAGGAGTGTTCTAATCATGTCATCCGGGTCACCCTACGCGCACGCCACACAGAGGCGTTTGAGACGACCATAAAAAGTATCCAGCATCTCGTCAAACCTCTCATAGTCTGCGTTGGCGAGTGGTAGGAAGTGATTGTGGAGGGCCATTTTGGCAGCCCCATACAAGGCATCAGTGGTCTGAAGTTACTCAAAGATCTCTTGCACTGCAGGCCCAGCAGCATACAGCAGCATTCCCAGTTTACCGTCATCATTCGTCTCCATGGTGGCCCTGGAATACATGTCCAAACGGTCCACCCACCATTTCCACTTGGGCCCCATGCTGGATGGGGGGCCCGAGACATCAAATTCTGGGATTGGCTGGAGCGCCGCAGGGGCCTGCATCTGTGCCATGACTTGGGGCACTGGCTGCAATGGCTGCGCAACAGGTTGAACCTGGGGTTGGGGCTGGACTTGAGGTTGTTGTAGGTCTGCTGGCTGCCCACCACCCTGGTCATCAGGCGCACTCATGGGTTAGAGCGCACAGGAACCCCCAACATGAACTGGGAGCTGCAACTCACCCAGCCAGCACAGGCCCAAAGGGCGGGGCTGTGGAGTGCACCAGTGCAGACACACAAAGAAAGTCAATTGTCCAGACCTGATGATGATGAGTAGCAGATGTTGCAGGCCACAGAATTTACCAGTCCCAAAATATGCCTTTGCACACAGCAGCTGGGCATGATGATGAAGGAGACAATGAAGATGAAGATCCTCAGCTGCAGGATGTCATGTAGGATTTGCAATCCAACATAGATCTCCCAAAAATTTAGCACGGGAGGTGTAGGGGTTAAGCAGGCCTCAGCACCCTTCCTTCCCTCCCTTTCACTCGACATAGCTCACCCAAAAATAAAAAATAAATCCAAAATGTGGGCATATGTGGGCAGATATAGCTGCCCGCTATTATGTTTTCCAAAAATTAGGCATGGATGCCCCACACGGGCCCTACTGGAGCACCGTGAGTATCCCCTGCAGGATTCCAAAATGGCTGCTCGTCGCATGGCGTCTCACCGGCCCGCGGCATGGAACGAATAATCACCGTCATCCGCTCTGCATCAAAAATTGTGTTAAGCCTCACCGCCGGGCCCGGGCAACGTACCAACCTTGTTGCCACTGTTGGGGGTCTCTCTGTGACCCATGCAGCAATCCCCGTGAGCCCCCAACCTCGCAGACTGAGCCGCACACGCCTGTTCAGCCGGGAACGCCCCCTTTATTTATAATGCACGCGGTGGCGTGCAATGTCACGCTGCCGCGTTCGCTTCCCTTAAGGGGGCAGCACCACACTGGTGTTGGGGGCAGGGCTTAGGAGGCACAGTAGTATTAACTACTAAAAAGCAGTATTTTAGAAGCAAATAATAACAAAAACACTATTAGAGTGTTATTTCAAGTCACAAGTACTTTTGAATAAATGCAGATTGAAAAAAGCAGTGTGCTCGTACCAGCAAATAGAGTTCGAAAAGACGTGATCCACAAGGAGCAGAGTACACAACAGCAAAGAAGCACTTTCCGGCCCTTCTCGGTTGCGCGCCCACATTTGCGCGCACGTGCCTGGCTTTATCGTGATGCTGGTGTTGGGGGCTTGGCTTAGGAGGCACAGTAGTATTAACTACTAAAAAGCAGTATTCAGCAAATAGAGTTCAAAAAGACGTGATCCACGAGGAGCAGAGTCCACGGGAGCAAAGCACACTTTCCGGCACTTCTAGTTTTCTTTAGGTAGGGAAATCCCACCTTAGCATAGGACAAGTTAGGTCTTACTCTATCCTGACATTTAAGAAAAATAAACCATTTATTAAGAAAGTTGATTCTGTTGTCTGTGTCTTACTTCATGATGTTCCTTTACAAGCCACAATTGCTGTTACAGGTTCTGTCAGCACTAAGCCCACATCCAGGACAGGCAACAACAGGATATGTGAGCTAACACCCTTTATGGTATTGTATACGGTAACTTAAAGACAGTACTCACAAGTACGAGAACTACCACCTGAAATGTCAGCGAAGCCCACGAACCGTGTTGATCAAACAGGGACCCAGAAAGGCTATAACAGCAAACACTTAATACATAAGACTCCTGAGAATGGACAAGTAGAAATAGTGGTTACAGAAAGTGAGGAAAACATAGGCATTCACACAGGAGCTGGATACAACAGCATGTTACATCTAACAATCAATACGGAACAAAAGGAGAAGTGTAAGGGAAAACTAGGAACAGACTCCAAGAGAAAGTAAAGAAACAGGAGCAGGGAAAGCAAAATTACAAGTGCAAAATGTCCCCCCTCCCCACCCAGGGAAGGAAAATGGGACAAAATTGAAAATCTATAAACGGGCGGGGAGCATCTAAGGATCAAGGTTGCACTGCAGAAAAAGGAAAAGTCAAAGGAATAAAGAACATAGACAAATTGGGCTGCACAGAAAAATGAAAGCACTGAGAAGTGCTGACCGCCAAACAGAAGAAGACAGAAAGGGAATCCAGTAAGCAGAAAATAGTAATAAGCACACTAAATTCGAAATGCAGGGTAAAGGTAACAAGAGAAAAGATACTAGGTACTAGACACTAATCTAAGAAACAGGAACAAGGGACCAGTCACAAACAGGAACACTGCATCAATGTGTCATGAACCATCGGACGCGTCCTTTCTGGACTTCCTGGTCCCTAACCCATAGGGGCTTGCACTCAGCAGTACTCCCAACATGGCCGCCGAATGCGGAACGCTGTTTACCAGTTTCCGCCCCGTACGCACTATGTTCTATAAAGCAGACACGCCCCCGCAGCCCTGCACGTCTAAACGCTACCACTTGCCGTGGCTAGACGTGTGCTGCTGTAGTTCGCTTTTGCTATATCCTTTGATTCCTGGTTCCCGGTCCCCCTAAATTTCCTCCTCCTTCATTCCTCCTCTTTTTTGTCCTCTATTGCATCCCGGATCCCTGTGCACTTGTTCCCCGAGTGCACTCTTTGCCATTTCCTGGACTTTTCCCGTACATCTGAACGTTCCCAGAAGACGGGACGCTGAACGCACGCTGGAACCCGAGGACCCACGCACAGGGTTATACAAGACTCGAACTGTGCGAAAGAAGACTCCATCGAAGAACTCCAACAAACAACATAGACAGGTGAGAAGGGGGAAACCTGTGACAGATTGAGACGCCAACAAACTGATACAGATATGGACATGGAGGCTGCAGTTCAAGACCTCATGCGCGGCATACAAGAGTTAACCACAGAAGTTCAGAATCTCAAAGCCGAGAATGCTGCATTAAAACAACTAGTCCTGTCATGTGATTCCGCGACCAAGGAAAGTGTATTGCTGGGGAGAGTAGTGGATAAATATGATGGCTCATCAAAGAACCTTCGTGGCTTCCTTGATTCGTGTTTAGTGTACTTTACCTTTAAGCCCTACTACTTTTCCACCCCGAGGGCAAAGGTGGGCTTTATGATTTTGCATCTCTCTGGGAATACATTAACCTGGGCTACGCCCTTAGTTAATTCTGGAGATGCCCTCCTGGACGATTATGATGGGTTTGCACGGGCTCTAAAGACCTTGTTTGACCGCCCAGAACCGGTTTACAGTGCCCAAGAACGTCTATTGAATTTCCAACAAGGGTCCCAGGATATGCTTACCTATGTAACACGCTTTAAGCAACTGGCCAAGTAAGCAGATTGGTCCTCGGAGGCCTGCTTTACCCTATTTCAGAGAGGACTAAACGAAGAGATAAAAGACGAGCTAGCCAGGGTAGCTCGCCCAGGTTCCTTCCAGGCTCTTATGGACCTCTCTTTACAAATAAACTTTCGTATCCAGAAAAGGAAGGTGGAAAAGAAGAAAACAAAAATGCCTTACCAAAAAGACCTCCATAAAACATTCCTCTAAACCCGAGCCCACTCCTGCCCCGACCACAGACCCAGAGCCCCTGCAACTGGGGGCCTTCCGCAGACCCATATCTCTGCAAGAAAGATTGCGACAGATTCACACCGGGCTGAGTATGTACTGTGCCTCAGATAAACATCTTGTGAGAGAATGTCCTTTGGCCCCCCTCCACAGCGTTCGGGAAACGCCAGCTCCCGATCGTAGATGGAGCACAGCTTTGGGAGAGAGATGTTTGCTCCACATCTATTCTATCCTTGAACTTTCCTGGACAAAACAACCTTGTGATCTTGCAGGCCTTTCTATCGCCGTCCAAGAAAGAAACTTACCCCATTCTGGCATTAGTGGATTGGGTCATTACCCACCACATTCCATATGAAACTGGAGACATTGTGCAACCTGTAGAGGCCATCGATGGAAGACCTCTCTCTTCAGGACCAATAACCCTGCAAACCAAAGAGATCCAGCTATCGATAAACCATCATCAAGAGATGATCAAATTTGACATCATAAAATCTGCCCATTATCCAATGGTACTGGGTATGCCCTGGTTACAGAAACACAACCCATACATCAACTGGGCAGCAGGATCTTTGTTTCTTGGCTCCGAACATTGTATGTCTCACTGTCTATCCTTGGATTCCTCGTCAAGATCCTCTGAAGGTACGCCGACAGACCAGCAAGGCCCATTAAAGTCTCAAATATTATCGAGGTCCCTAGGGCCTATCAGGATTACACTGATGTGTTTTCAACTGCCATAGTTCAAGCCCTACCCCCTCACAGACCTGAAGACTGTGCTATCGATACTGAACCCTCAGCAGTGATTCCCTTTGGAAGGATGTTCATCCTATCAGAACCAGAGAAAAGGGCCCTCCGAGAATACTTGGATACCAACCTAGAAAATGGCACCATACAACCATCCAAATCCCCGGCGGGAGCTTCGTTGTTTTTCGTTCCCAAGAAAGATACTAAGGAGCTTAGGCCTTGTCTTAATTATCGTGGTCTTAATCAATGCACCCTCAAGGACCGCTACCCATTGCCCTTAATCTCTGATATCCTGGAAGCGGTGAGAGGAGCTGTAGTCTTCACGAAATTGGATCTCAGAGGTGCCTACCATCTGATCCGTATAAAGGAAGGTGACAAATGGAAAACAGCCTTTAGAACACCCTTTGGTCACTTTGAATACCTGGTTATGCCCTTTGGACTCGCCAATGCCCCAGCAGTCTTCCAACATTTTATGTACCGGGTGTTCTCCAATATGCTGTTCCTCTTCGTCATAGTTTACCTGGACGAAATACTGATATACTCCAAGGACCATCTTAAGCATGAAGAGCATGTTAAGGCAGTCTTACAGTGGCTACGTGATCATAAGCTCCTGGCTAAACCCGAGAAATGCCTTTTTCATGTCTCTACTGTTCACTATCTCAGATTTGTCCTTAGTCCAGAAGGAATTGCAATGGACCACTCAAAAGTAAATTCCATACTATCCTGGCCTGTTCCAACTACTGTGAAACAGATTCAATCCTTCCTGGGGCTTGCCAGCTTCTACCGGAAACTCATACCTTCCTTTTCGGAGATAGTTCAACCGATCATTACATTGTTGAAGAAGGATACTCCCTTCCTCTGGACAGCAGCCCAAGACGAGGCGTTCCAATGATTGAAGTCAGAGTTTACACAAGCACCCATCCTGGCTCAACCTGACATAGATCAACCTTTCCTAGTGGAGACGGATGCCTCCAACTACGCCATTGGAGCAGTCCTAAAGCAGGAATTCGAGGACAAGTTAGAACACCCCATCGCTTATCTCTCGCGAACCCTACCTCCTAGCGAGACACATTATTCTGTTCTGGAAAAAGAACTGTTAGCCATCCGTCAAGCCTTCACAGAGTGGCGTCATCTACTCCTGGGAGCAAAACATCCTGTTCAGGTCCGTACGGATCATCGGAATCTTCAATTTCTACAATCCCTGGAATGTAGGAATAGTCGTCAAGCCCGTTGGGCCTTCTTCTTTGCCCAGTACCAGTTCCAAATCCATCATGTTCCTGGAACACATAACATAATTGCTGACTCCTTATCCTGACGTCCCAACTACGAAACTCTTGCAGATCGATCCTTCCCAAAGATGTTTCCCCATACAATTTTATTCCAAGCAATCACTCTCCTGGAAGACATTCAGATTCAAACCCAGTCCTCTGAGATCTGGAAGGAATTTACTGGGAAGAATCAATGGAATCTTAAAACAAAGGACGGGTATTTGTTCAGGGATAATGGCCTGGTCATTCCCACACAGAGACTGCGACAAAGGATTACAAGCCTCTGTCATGATACCCCTCATTCAGGACATCGTGGCATTAACAACATTCTCCGTTTAATACAAAGACAGTTTTGGTGGCCAAAAATGAAAGTTGACGTACAGCAGTACATCCAAGCCTGTGCAGTTTGCAATCAAACAAGCATGATAACAAGAGGCTGGCGAGTCTCCTACTCCAACCAACGCTACTAACAAGACCCTGGGAATTCATTGCTACGGACTTTATTGTGGAACTACCACCTTCCAGGGGATACACAACTATTATGGTTACCATTGATTTATTCACTCATATGGCTCATTTTACACCCCTGTATAAACTACCATCTTCCTCAGAATCAGAACTCGCTGGAATCTTCCTGGAACAAATATTCCGACTTCATGGACTCCCTTCCAAGATCATATCAGACAGAGGACCTCAATACATCTCTCAATTCTGGAAACACTTATGCCGTATACTAGGAATCCAACATGCCCTCTCCTCAGGTTATCCTCCACAGACCAACAGAGCTACTGAATGTGTGAACCAAACCCTGGAGCAGTATCTTCGTTGTTTCACCACCAAGGTCCAGGATGATTGGTCACTCTTAATACCTGTGGCTGAATTCGCCTACAACAATTCGGATCACTCAGCTGTCGAGACCAGCCCCTTCTTCTGCAGCCAAGGATTCCACCCTTCGTTTCTACCATCCATTCTCCCACATCCTACACCAGTTACTACAGTCGACACCTGGATTGAAACCCTCATCAACGTACACAAGGAAGCCAAAGAACACCTCGAAAGAGCCTGAACACCAAGCAATATGCAGACTCCAAAAGAAGACCAGGACCTTCCTATGCAGTGGGTGATAAGGTCTGGCTATCCGCGAAACTACTGCCTCGACACTTACGACCTAATAAGTGGGCTCCTCGGTACTATGGCCCCTTTTCCATAAAGGAAATCATTAACCCAGTGGCCTTCCGACTCAAACTACCAGACTCCTGGAAGAGGATCCACCCAGTGTTTCACACGTCTCTAATGAAACCATACGTCCAGACCTCCCGGACTGCTCCAAGATCTACCCCTGTGGTTGTCGATGACCATCTAGAATACGAAGTGTCCAGAATATGTGACTCCAGGTACAGACGTGGTCAGCTACAGTATCTGGTTGAGTGGAAAGGGTACCCACCCAGTGAACGCACCTGGGAACCAGTCTCAAACCTAAATGCCCCCAGACTACTTCGAAGGTACCACCTTATACACCCGGGCAAACCCAGAGGAACAGGCCTTCGGAGGAGGCCTGCTGTCATGAACCATGGGACGTGTCCTTTCTGGACTTCCTGGTCCCTAACCCATAGGGGCTTGCACTCAGCAGTACTCCCAACATGGTCGCCGAACGCAGAACACTGTTTACCAGTTTCAGTGTCGTACGAACTACGTTCTATAAAGCGGACACGCCCCCGCAGCCCTGCGCGTCTCAACACTAGCACTTGCCGTGGCTAGACGTGTGCTGCCGTAGTTCGCTTTTGCTATATCCGTTGATTCCTGGTTCCCGATCCCCCTAAATTTCCTCCTCCTTCATTCCTCCTCCTTTTTGTCCTCTATTGCATCCCAGTTCCCCGAGTGCACTCTTCGCCATTTCCTGGACTTTTCCCAGACATCTGAACGTTACCAGGAGACGGGACGCTGAACGCACGCTGGAACCCGAGGACCCAAGCACAAGACCCGAACTGTGCGAAAGAAGACTCCATCAAAGAACTCCAACAAGCAACATAGACAGATGAGAAGGGGGGAAACCTGTGACACAATTACCAGCGCTGGACTGAAGCAAACTGAGGTCTTTAAAGCTGGCTAACGAGCACACGCCTCAGGTGTGCTGCTTGCTGGCACCTGCCAACCACAGGTGCTGCTTATCCTCCACCCAACCTTGTCCTGCAAGAGTGGAGAGAAGCAGTAGGCCAGACAGTCTGGGAAGCATAGTCTTTTGTTTAAAGCAGCATACTGGCTGCCAAAAACCTGGAATGGATTCGAAAGGTAAGTGACATGGAAAATAAGGATTTAGTGCTCCAAATTCACCACAGCATTGTCTCATAAGGTTTGGAAGGAATGTCCAATAGGGAATAAACCCCAAATCAGGCCCCCAAATGGCGGGAAAGAGAGCAAAGTGAGCGAATCTTGACAGTATACCCCCTCCCACGGCTGTCTCCTGGCGCCCCCCACCTGCACCATGCCTCTTGTTTCCATGATAACATTTTTTTTGTCTGAGGTGGTACTGGTGGAAAGTGAGGCCTGTGGGCAAAAACAGATGGACTGGAGTGCATATAATCAGGCTGCAGTATAGAGGAATCATAGGTAGGCCTTTGGTGAGGAAGATACTCATGGGACAAAGAAATGTGTTAAGGAGTTGCAGGATCTGAAGCAGAGTTGGAAGGCACAGGAAACTCAGTCACTGGGCACGGACACTTGTATGTCCATGAGGATGATGGCATGATGGCAGATGTGAGGGATCAGTAATGCGGGGCGGACAACTGCTTGTAGTTTTATCAATATTTGACATTTCATTTCAAAGAAAAAGGTGCACATAAAACCTAACTCCCTACCTAGTCTATAGTCTACGGGAAAACTCCTAACATATGCAAAACTGGCACCCAACTCTAAACAACAGAACAATTAAAACAAAGCATTAACAACATAAATAAAATATTATCACATAACCAGTGTCTAGGATGACTTCTACTTGTCTGGGGTAGATCTCATTCCCCCAGAAATGCCAAAACCAATTTCTTCCAGAAAATAAAAATAAAGTTCTAATTCAGTTAGTCCAAAGTTCCAAAGAAACAAAAGTTCATTCAAACAAAATTCCTTCTTCGATTGTTGAAAGGATGCTCTTTCCAAGTTCCACAAAGAACACAGTACCAATGGTGATCCTGGAATCTCTGCAGCTTTGTGAATACAATTTGTCAGGATGCTTCTTCTAAGGAGGCTGCCTTTCCTGAGCAACTTACTTCTACAAATGGTACTGTGAAAAAGCAGGCTCCTTTGTTTCACAGTGTACTACTGCTTCAACGTTATTCAACCGAAAATATTCAGCCAAAATTATAAACACCCACAGTTCCTCTGCTTCTGCTGCAACTTGCTTTAAAAAGAAAAGATATTAGGCAACTTCACACAAGTCTGTTCGACCTAAACAGGTGAGCAAGGTACTTTTCTCTCTATGTTATGAGAAAAGGCAGCCTCTTTGCCTTTACTTTCAGTCTTGCATCTACCACACATATATGCCATAGCTCAAGGACTGTTTTCTTCCCATGCACCCATCTACCTTCCCCAGCTTCAGATACACCTTTCTGCTTCCAGTAGTTATCCCAAAGCTGTATTGCCACTCTTCCAGTTTTGCATAACCTTGACACCCTTGTATCAGAGGACCTTGGGTTTATGGCAACTTAAACAACTTCAAAAACTTGGTGATCAGTTCTTAATTGTGCTGGTTTAACCTTAAGAAGGCTGGTCTACTGGCTTGGGCAATGCTGGTTAGTTCAATGACTTCAACATCTTCTGCAATTATTAAAAAGTTTGTTCTGAGTGTTACAAGATTAATTTTTTACTTGAAAAGCAGATTTAGGTATATGGAATCTTCTTTCAATGAAGAACTTCAACTTATAAACTTGCGTTGCCTTTTGATTTAAACAGCATTCTGCTTGGACAAGTCCCGGGAAAGAAAAATATATTATGCACAACCTCTCTTTGATTAAATGTCCTTGTAACACTTTTGGAAAGTTAACTACGGTTTCTCAAGCCTTTACCAATAACGTTCTCCAACTTAATAGGAGACCCGCAACCTCTTTGATAATGAATATTGAGTAACATTGGGAACAATCAAGACTTCCCTACAACTGCGAACAGTTCAGCTAGGTTTCACTTCCACGCGAGTATAGATTATGCTGGTTACAGTTACCAGCAAGTCATTTTAAAGTGAGTCAGAATACAGAGCTTTACTCACCGGCTCCGAAATCACAACGGTTGCAGCCTGCTTCCACCTCCTGACTTTTAAACTTCGGCTACGGCTGCTACAGGCTCTCTTGGGACCCACACCCCTTCACAGTATGGGTGTCTCTGATCCAGCCTTGATGGGGGAGAGTTTCCTTCGCTCCAACTTCCCTCGGCTTGCCTCTGCAAACGGGCCTCGGGTAAACACACAGTTTCAGCTCTGCATTCACAGCAATTAGGCGCCTCTGGAAAGACTGCCAATTGCTTCCAGTCTCTTCCAATGCAGTGTGAGAAACCTGATGGTAGTCTCACACCCACTCCCTCAGGGTCATCCATTCAGATGGCCAGGGAAGGGCCATCGCTTTGCATCCCGACCCTGGTGGTGGGCAAGCGAGGGAGGATCACCTGAGTGGAAGGTTACAAGGGATTGGGAGGATGATACCCAAGAGTGAGACATGGTATTTCCCCAGTCCCAAAAACACCCCAACCTACCCTCCCTCAGCCTTTATAGGGTATTTCCAGTTTCACCCCATCTCCCCATCCCGCATTTCCACCAAATACTGAGACGAAGAAGAGGCAACTAAGATCAGTAAGGATTACTCATAGGAATAACATGGGGAAAGTAAGGGAAACCTACCATAGAACAAACTCAAGTTGTCCCACTAATAAAGTCAGGCAGGGTCAGGCATTCAATAGTAATCATTCACATCTGACTCCACTTTCCTGGTCTTTTCACTATAAAAGGTGTGGTCTGGATTCCAAGATGGCTGTGTGCAGGGGGGGGGACATGCTGAGCGTAGCTCATCTCCGGCCCTGAACGAAAGGGAAATTCAGCGCATCTTTTCTCCCTCCCCACTACTTAATATACAAATATCTGTTGACTCCCACCCCCCAATAAGAAAACAGAGCCCCGTTTGGGGTATTGGTCCAAGGGAGCGCCGCAAATAGACACTGCGGGACGAAGAGCAGGGCGGGGCACTCGTGCAGGAGCAGATAAAGAGAAAGAATCCATTGAGGGAGACACCCTCCCTTGCAGACTCGGAGGAGAAGATATATCCGTCAGCGGAGCAGCAGGCAATAAAAACATATTGGAGGCGGCGGCGCACAGCAAATCAACGGAGGAAGTAGCGCAGAGCAATCTGCCACGCGTCTTACTATTAAAACAAATGAACCTGTTGGTGCTGGAAACACAGAAGGAGACGGCGACTCACTGGGGAGTAAGGCACCAATGAACTTGTGACACTGGTCATACCTACGGAACATTTGTAGGGAGAGGTTATTTTCACCAGTCTTTTGGAAAAATTTCAATTTTAACTGACTTCTATACCGAAATTTCAAAACATTATTTACCTTAGTTTTTATTGAGCATTTCAAAGAATGACATCAGAATAAGGGATACAAATAGTCTCAACCAAAAATAACATTCCTTTCAACGTCTCCCAAAAGCCCACCACATCCCATCCAACTCCCGCAGCCATGTTGTTATGGGTCAATGCTGAAGGTTTCTCATATGTAAAGATGGTCCATAACTTGGCGAGCCATTGTGACTTGGAAGGGACAGCAGAGCACTTCCATTTCTGGGCCAGGGCCAGTCTGCTTGCTCTCAACATTGCCTCAACAACTTTAGGAAACCTACTTAGTTCCGAGTCAGGGGCCGGGGTGCCCAGAAGAAGTTTGACGGGGTGCAAGGAAGGGGAGATACCAACTATGTCTTTGATCCAACTCAAAAGCTCAGACCAGAAAACCTGAATGGACGGACACTCCAACCACATGTGATGCCAAGTACCACGTTGGTCACACTCCCTGGAACAGAGGGGGGAAGTCCCTGTATACATCTTTGAGAGCTTAGCAGGGGGGAGGTGCTGTGCGTGGAGAATCTTAAAGTTATGCTCCATAGCCGCAGTGTAAAGGGAGCATGAGAGGAGAACTCTATAAACCTCGTCCCATGTCGCTTCATCTAAAACCATCCCCAACTTTTCCTTCCAAAAGCGCCTGAAATTTTGCCTACCTTCTAGGCTCGCTGTAATCAGAACTCTATAAATCCTGGACAGCAATCCCTTTCTCGAAGTGGACTCTACCATTACTTTTTTGAGGGGTTTGAGGAGGCAAGCAAGCTCAGTACACCATTTGGGGTCGGTGAGGATCTCTTTGAGACGAAGGAACTCAAAGATCATAAGCGCATTCTCCCCCATGACTTCAGCTAACTGGTCGTACTCAATAAAGGCGCCCTGGCAGAACAGTTGGGCCGCTCTCTCCAGACCCACTTCCGACCATGTCTGTGTGCTACGTAGACCCTTTTTGCCCAGATCAAGGGGAGGACCCCACAAGGAAGACAGGGGGGATGGCCAAGACGACAGAGCTCTATTTGCTTTATCACATTATCATGAGGCCCATAGCACTGCTAAAGTCGGTGGGTTTTAAGGTGACGGGGGAGGTCCTTAATTGGAGTCCACAGGAGGTCCCGTACCTTCCTAGGGTGTGCGTGGATATCTTCAATGTATGTCCAATAGGTGCCCATCTCTTCTCTCATGTGTTCCAACATTACCCTAAGCTGGGCTGCCTTGTGGTATTGCCTAAAGTCCGGTAAACCAAACCCCGCCATTCCTGCTACCCTAGCTGAGGGACCATTATACAATGATGCAATCCAGCCACAGAATTTATCACCCAGGCCATCTTCTGCAAAACCTTAATCACATATGGCCATTCAACACAGTCAAAAGCCTTCTCTGAGTCTAACGAAAGGAGATAGGCCTCCGACCCCTTACTTGAGGCTTAATGGATCAGATCAAGAGACTTTCTTATATTATCTGCCCCCTGTCTGCCTGGAATGAAACCAACCTGGTCCCCGTGGACCAGCGCAGGAACGTGTTGGGCAAGTCTATCAACCATTCATTTTGCCAGGATTTTTACGTCTGTATTAAGAAGGTAGATGGGGCAGTAGTACTGACATTGTGCCGGGTCTTTTCCCTCTTTGGGTATGACCATGATAAGGGCCGACAGCATGGACGGGGGCAGGGATCCGGTCTCCAGGGCCTCATTAAATAATTTGGCCATAAACGCAGCCAGAGTAGAGTGGAAGGCCTTATAGAAGAGTACAGTAAAACCGTCATCACCTGGCGTAGTGTCCCCTTTCAGAGATCCAATGGTATCGACTACCTCCTGGGGAGTGATAGACCGCTCAAGAGGGTCAGCCTTTTTCAGGGCAAAATTTCAATTTTAACTGACTTCTATAACAATGTCAGAAGGTGAATGGGGAAGACAAGGCAGAGCAGGAAAGTGGGTGAAATAAAGATCAGAAAGTGCAGGCTGTAAGAAGCCGGGGAGGTCAAGGAGGAATACAAACTCAACAGCCACCCACGCCGACCCCCAGCCTTAAAAGCCTCTGATTAAGGGGCAAGACCCTCAACATCTCATGCGAATTAGGCAGCCTAGGGGTGCTGGTTTGGAAACAGATCTTTTGGCGACAAGAGATCCTGGGATATTGAAAATGCTTTCTAAGAACCTAGTACTACAATGATGCAGATGAGCCCCGCAGGACTGAAAGAGCACGACTAGAAGACTACTGGTTCTCCCCTCTGGCGGGGAACCGGGTGGATAGAACAAGTGGGCATTAATGCTGGGTGTGGATCTAGACGGCATTGTGCGCATAGGGCTGAGCGGAGTGGATAACCCCTGCGGTCCAGTCAACCAACCGAGTGTAGGCAGATAGGTGGTCTATGCCAGAGGTAGCATATGTTGAGCGGTAAAGGGCGAGGACATACTAAAGGTACCCTGGCACCCCCCAAGGTGAGCACACGAAGGGCAGAGGGGACAATTACTGGGTGCTGGCAACAAAAGGTGAAAGACACGCCCGCCGAGACTTGCTCCCCAACACCACGGTTGCCACATACAGTGACTAAAGAGCACGAAGACCTGATGGCAATTACCAAAGAGGAACTATTGCAATGTCTAGCTGAACACCAGCAGTGCTTAAAGGAAACACTTCAGGACTCTTTCCAAAAACAGATTGTAGTGGTAAGATCGGACATAAAAAGTGCGGTTTTAGAAATTAAAGGGGAAATCTTGAAACTGGGAGAGCGAGTAGACAATACCGAATGAGCTCTACAAGAATTAGCAGAAGACTCACAAATAAATGATGAAACCCTGGAATAGCTAGCAAGGATGACAAACAATCTAGAAATTCAGTGGAAAGACCTCGATGACAGGTCAAGGCGGTCTAATATACGCATTAAGAATGTTCTAGAGGAGATCGCAGACAAAGACCTTTAAGCACTCAATAAAAACCCCTTGTGCGGATCTACTTCTGGAGATTCCTCCGGATTATATCCTTCTGGATAGAATACATAGGGTGGGCCCACCTAGGAAAGAACCAGGGACCCCACCCAGAGACGTGCTTGCCACATTCATATCATATGGGCAGAAAGAAGGAGTCTTCAGGGCAGCTCGGACAGGTACGTCCTTGACCATCAATGGCTCAGACTTTTCGCTTTTTCAAGACTTGGCCTTTTCTACCCGACCCAAGAGGAGGCAGATGAATCCGGTTACTAGCTTTCTCAACCAGGAGAACGTTTGTTACAGGTGGACCTCCCCTTTTGGCTTGATATTCTTCTGAAAGGGTAGACAGTTCCGGGTAACAACATGCGAAGAAGTTCTGGATGTGGTAGCACCGGAAAGCAGAGGAGATCGGACTGGGCCATCAGAAACGGGAGGTGAATCCTCCCAGCAGAGACGACAATGGGAATGGTCAACGGCAAAATGAGACAACAGCAAGGCCCGTGCTCCGAAAGGTTGGGATAAATCAAAGGACACGTCACACTCTGAGGGGTGAAGGCGAGGGGCCAGATAAATCAGGAACACCAAAGAATCTGGTGGGTCTATTATAAATAAGAGGAGGAGGGTGAATAGTATTGGAGATAAAGGGCTGGGATGAGATTGGGAGATGAAGTAGGGGACTAGATTGGGATCTCATGGAGAGGGCTAGTACACCTCTTCGAAGTTGGTTGTTCCGAGGTAGTTTACTGGTGCAAGGACTGGTTATCCCAAAGTTGTCATTAGGACCTGTGTACTGGCCTGGGCCAAAGTTTGGGGTGGTATTTGGGGGGGATAGGGAGGGAGTGCTGCAGGGTAAGGGAGGAGAGGTGGGTAGGGGTGGCCGGTGAGAGGGTAGGTGATACACAGGCCCAAAGATGGAGCTTTCAAGCAGAAAGAGGCAAAAGTCAAAAGACTAATGTGACTTCCCAATGGGAGTCAGTGAAAAGTTTCCAAAGGAATGGAAGGGACTATTTAAAATTGAAACTGACCCATGGGCTTTAAGGTCACTTAATATATTAGTAGAGGGCTGAATACACCGGCAAAGCTGAGCAAGTTGGAACCATTGTTGAGGCATGAGAAACCAGACTTTCTTGCGCTCCAAGAAACCCACATAAGTAAAAAAGGTGGATCGAGACTTCGGCTTAAGGGGTATTGACAAATCTTTCAGGCTAAAAGACAAAAAACTGGGTGTGTTAATTGCATTTAGAACTAATCATGATATTGTGATTTTGGGCTCCACGGAGGATAAGCTAGGAAAGATATTTATTTGTCAAGTCTAGCATTGGGACAGAGATATACACAGTAGCAACGGTATATGCACCTAACTCTGGACAAGATGGTTTCCTAAGGGCCACACTGGCGGCACTAGAAATATTCCGGGAGGGATAGTTTATACTAACAGGGGATTTTAATATAGCTTGGGATGCAGTGATGGATTGAAGTAGCGTAAGGTTTGCACCGTGAGGCTCCCCCTCTTTACAACTTAAAGAAAAACTCAAACAACTGGGGTTGGTTGACGTGTGGCATGCTTGCAAGGGTAAAGAAGCAGAATTCATGTTTTATTCTCACGTCCATAGATCCCAATCACGTATTGATTATATATGGGTTTCCTCCCGATTAGTGGGACGAGTTCGCAAAGTATCTTTGGGGGCGATTGCGGTATCTGACCATGCCCTGCTGGGGGCAACACTAAAAATGGCATTTCGATGTAAGGGGTTATGACAGTGGGTCCTACCAGAATGGATTCTGACTGACATGTTATCATCAACCAAGATAGGGGAGAAGATTCAAAGCTATTTAGAGAGAATGCGATGGAGGATCCCTCCCCGGGTATATGATGAGACGCTTTCAAACCAATAGTAAGGGGGGAAATGATTGCATGTAAAGCCCTGAGAGAAAAATTAAGCCAGTAGTTGGAGGAGAACCTAGAGGCTCCACTTAAATATATTATACCAAAAATGGGTAACTATCCAACAAGGGAAACGCTGAAAGCACAAAGAGCAGTTTGCAGGCAACTCGAAATATTAAGGACTAGAAAAGCTGAGAGGACCATTCCTAGAGCCAAACAACACTATTATATTAAGGGGAATAGGCCGGGGAGACTATTAGCATAGCAATTGCAACAAACGGGGGCAGCCCAAAAGATTTTTAAAATTAGGGAGGGAGAAGGGGAGGAAGTAGGAGAGACAGAGGGAATTATTTGATATTTCGAACGCTATTATGGAGCACTATACTCATCTGAAAAGATTGCCAGGGAATCACAATCATCTTACTTATCAGATCAAACTCTTCCAAAGTTGTCTAAGCAGGATAGAGAAAAACTAGAGAACGACATCACGGAGGAGGAAGTCAGTACAGCTATTAGTAAGCTCACCCTAAACAAGGCGCCTGGTCCGGATTGCATTATGGCCATCTTATATAAGAAATACCAAACAGTTCTCACCCAAACTTAACAGAATTATACAATTCTTTTGAAGTAACTGGTCATATTACAACATCTATGGACCAGGCTAAATTGGTAATATTCCCTAAACCGGGTAAAGACCCAGCGTGATACGTGTCTTAACGTCTGAAAGCGTTAATTAATATTGATGCTATACAATACAAAGATTGTAGCCTCACGGTTAGAGGATAGACTGCAAGTTTTAATAGGACCTGACCAGGCAGGTTTTATTGAGCAACGCCAAACCGCTGATAATATTAGAAGGATTTGTCACCTAATAGAAAAGGTAGAGAGGTGTGAGATCCCGGCTGTTCTTCTCGCTCTAGATGCCATAAGGGCATTCGATTGTGTGTAATGGTCATTTTTGTTTCAAACGATGAAGAGCATGGGGTTTGGAGGAACAATATCTGTGATGGATAAAAGCCAAATATCAAACTCCATCCCTGCGTTTGTCTATCAATGGACAGCTGTCTCGTTCTATTCGATTGGAAAGGGGAACTAAACAAGCATGCCCGCTGTCTCCATTGCTCTATGTAATTTATCTGGAACCCTTTTTACAACATCCTCTAGAAGCATCTGTAGTGAAAGGCATTCAATTTGGGGGAGGGGAACACAAAATAATGGCATTTGTAGATGACATGTTATTGGCATTGGGTGACCCAGTAAAATCATTAAAGACAGTAACATCCGAGTTGGCTCTCTTTGGGGAAGTATCAGGATTACAAATTAATACAAATAAATCAGAGATACCAAAAGCAGTAATTACCGGGTACAGTGTGGAGGTGACCTTCTTGGAATTCGGGTATGGAGAATGTTAACCTCTAAGGGGGAGCATTTCGGGACCTTCTCCAACCTGGGGAACTGAGCGCTGATGGCATGTTTCAGTTGGAGAGGTCTGTAGTAGTCCTTAGTCAGCAGCTTAAACGTTTCCCACATAGCCCCAAACACCAGAATACACCTGTCCTGTACCACATCCGCCAGGGTGCGAATCCCATGATCCTCCCAGCTCGCAAAATGGCCCATTTTCAGGACTTCAGGGATATACCTATTGTTCCAGACGGGTTGGTCCATTGTTGGTCTCCCACCCCAGCGGATGTAGTGATGAGCCTCCGTCCAAACCTGGTGGATATGTTGCATCATTCTTGACATTTTGATTTCTACAGTTCCCCCTTCTTCTCTATATAGTAATTGCAGGGGTGTATTTGTTCCCATGTGTCTAGTCTCTCCTATGTGTGGGAGCCTGGGGTCACTGTGAAGCCATTCATTCACCACTCCCAACTGTGCTGCCGAGTAGTAGGTGCAGAGACAGGGAAGCCCAATTGCCCCTTCTCAGACTGAGCGCTGCAGGGTCGTGAGGGCTATTGTCATGACCCTTGCCCCTAAGGAATGGAATGATGTTTTTAGCCGAGAGTTGGCGGGAACTTCTGGAGAGGCCTGGAGGGAGGGAGGTAGTGGGAGGAGGGGGCTCTTTAGAGGTGTCAAGTTCAAATTGGATGTAGTGGTGGTCGGACCACGGGATGGGAGAGTTCTCAGTAATGAGTACTGGACAGTTGTGGTGGGAGACCCAGTCCAGTGACAGTCCTTTGGAGTGGGTGGGGTCGGCAATGGCTTGCGTGAATCCTAAGGTAGATAGGGCTTTATCCAGGGTGGCTGCGTGGGCGTCATTAGGGTCATTGAGGCCGAGATTGAGGTCACCAGTGAGTAGGACTTTGGAAACAGACTAGTCGTTGAAGCTGGGTGGCCTGAGGAAAAAAGGGCCACACTATTTCATCGGGGTCTACGAGGGGAACTAAAGGATGTCCTTGTTCAAGTGGTTAACCCACCTAAAGACTGTGGAGAATTCATCAAGCTTGTGGTGCAATTAGATCAGATTACAAAATCGAAAAGTGGACCAGATAAGGTTAGACACTCGAGCTGTGTATGTCCGGTCAAAGGATAATGTTCCACGTACATTAGAAAACACGGTAGAACCCATGCAAATCGGAGGTGTGCGGCCCCCTTTAACTAAAACTGAAAGAGACAAGAGAAGGCAACAGCAATTATGCTTATATTGCAGAAAATCAGGCCACTTCCTCAAAGAATGTCCAGTGAAACCACCAAGGAGAACTGTTGGAGCCACAGAGAAGGAAGATAATAACAAGGAGTCAGAAAACTACCAAAATAGCTTCCGGACCAGTAACCCAATTTACAGCAGCACTAACCCTATTGTGCCAGGATGGACACCGAGAATCTATTGCATTCGATCTCATCAAAGCTCCTCAGTTTCGACTAATCTTAGGGATGCCATGGTTGGTAGCTCACAACCTCTAATAGATTGGCGTGCCAAGAAGTTGGACTTTTTTCCGATGATTGTGCTCGCACCTGTTATTACCAAGAAAAGGGGAAAACAGACTTATGTACATCTGCTACTCCCAGTACAGCAGCAATTGTACTAGGTGTGACTAGTACTCTACCAAATGAATACCAAGATTTTCAAGATGTGTTCCAGAAAGAACAAGCCAATACTCTACCACCACACAGGTCGACATCATACCTGGTGCACAAATTCCTTGTGGTCGAATCTATGCACTTACTGAACCAGAAAACATCCATTTGAAATCTTATCTTGATCAGTACCTGGCAAATGGATTTATCCGTCCATCTAAATCACCGGCAGCCAGTCCCTCATTCTTCGTACCAAAGAAGGAAGGAGATTTGAGGACTTGCATCGACTATCGCACATTAAACCAAATCACAGTAAAAAAACGTTATCCACTGCCCCTCATTCCCGAATTATTGGATCAAGTCAAAGACGCCCAAATCTATACCAATCTGGACCTTAGGGGGGCGTACCATCTTGTACGAGTGAAGAAAGGAGACAAATGGAAAACCGCCTTTCATACCAAATACGGCTTGTATGAGTACCAGGTAATGCCTTTTGGACTCTGCAACGTTCCTGCTGCATTCTAGTACTTTATGAATGATGTTTTGCGGGAGTTACTCGACGTTTGCGCCCTGGTTTACATTGATGACATCTTAGTGTATTCTGCTACAAAGGAAGACCATGTCAGGCATGTCCGCTCCGTCCTTACTAAACTCCGCCAACATAAACTGTATGCTAAACTCGAAAAATGCTCTTTCCATGTCACCGAAGTGGAGTTCCTCGGTTTTATCCTCACACCAGAAGGTATCAGAATGGATAGGCACAAGGTAGATGCCATTCTTAACTGGCCGTCACCAACTTCATTTAAAGAAATCCAGAGTATGTTGGGTTTTACAAACCTTTACCGCCGATTAATCCCAGATTTTTCCCAAATAGTGCATCCAATTACATCACTATTGAGAAAAAAACAATAAAAAGTTCCATTCGACTGAAGAAGCACAGAAAGCCTTTCAAGAACTTAAGAAAAAATTAACTTCTGCTCCAGTTCTACGGCATTCTCGCCCAGACCTCCCTTATATAGTTGAAACAGATGCCTCTAGCATGGCTATGGGAGCTGTTCTCTCACAAAGGGACCCAGGAACTGGCCAGTTACACCCTGTGGCCTTCTGGTCACGAAAATTCTCACCTCCCAAACTCAACTATGCTATCACATACAAAGAACTCTTGGCTATAAAATCAGCTTTCAAGGCATGGCGACACTATCTCCTTGGTGCTAGGCATACTATCACAGTCATAACTGATCATCGAAACCTGCAATACCTAAAAACGCAAAGGCTCAATCATCCCGTCAACTGCGGTTGGCTATTTTCTTCGCTGAATATCACTATGTGATCACCTACCGGCCAGGAGTCCGAAACGGAAAGGCTGATGCCTTGTCCCGCATGGGTGTTGATGAAAAGGTATACATAACTCCAGATCCAGTAGCCATCATTCCAGAAGACAAACTCCTGGGTCTTACAACAACATTGACACAGGGTGAACTCCAAAACAAGATCCAACTCTTAATGGATCCCACTTTCTCACAAGAGTGGTCTACTCAAGGAGAGCATTACACCATTAAAGACCAGTTATCATATTTTAGGAACCGTCTATACTTGCCAAGTAAAGATTTACAAGAGCAGGTTATTTTGGGTTATCACGACTCCCTGATTGAAGGTCATCCTGGAATTGCCAAAACTCTAGCTAAAGTAAAACGAAACTATTGGTGGCCCACATGGCGTAAAGACATCAGACAATTTAGCCAATCTTGCGGTGTGAAAGATTGGATAAATTGCACAAAATAAGTCCCAAAAGCAGAAACCAGCTGGTCTTCTCCAACCATTGGAAATTCCTCCCGCACCGTGGCACACACTGTCCCTTGATTTCATTACAGATCTACCTCCCAGTCAAGGATTCAACACCATCTTAGTAGTTGTAGACTTGTTCTCTAAAATGGCACACTTTATTCCTTTTAAGGGTCTTCCAAATGCATCCAATTTAGCAAAAGTGTTCCTGGAGGAAATTGTACGGCTACATGGCTTTCCATCGGTCTTGATCTCAGATCGAGGTAGTCAGTTCGTATCCAACTTCTGGAGGAAATGCTGTTCAATGGCCCAAATTAACATTGGACTATCCACAAGTCACCATCCTCAAACAGATGGCCAAACAGAAAGAACAAACCAAACCCTCGAGCAATACTTATGTTGCATGTTACATCAAGTGGAAAGAAATTGGAAGGACTTGTTATAGTTAGCTGAATATGCCTATAATAATTCATTACACACCAGCACTGGACAAACCCCTTTCTACACTATATATGGTAGACATCCACGTACTTCAGAATTGTATCTCCCAACTCCTTTGGAAATGCCAGCAGTTAAAACCCTACATACGACTATTTCCCAGGCCTTCAACGAAGCAGCAGAACATTTACTCCAAGCCAAGAACAGACAAAAGAAATTTGCTGACCAACATGGTAGTAAAGCCCTCGACTATCAAATTGGAGACAAAGTATGGTTATCATCAAAAAATGTGCCCATAAAAGGGACTCAGACCTTTCGTCCCCAATATCTGGGACCTTATTCTATTGAATCCATAATAAATCCAGTGGCAGTTAAATTAGCCCTACCACCCACTATGCAGATTCATCCTGTGTTTCACGTATCACTCCTGAAACCGGTACAACCCGGTACTTGGGTTACAACACCACCAAAACCAGTATTAATTGACGGAGAACCAGTGTTTGAAGTAAAGGATATCCTAGACTCAAAATACACCAGATCCAAACTATACTACTTAGTTGATTGGAAGGGATACAGCCCTCAAGACAGATCATGGGAACCTAGTGAATACATCCATGCACCTCGCTTAATTAATAAGTTCCATCAGAATTACCCAGCCAAACCAGGACCAGGCAGAAGTGCCACCGTGAGAGGGGCTTTGGGGGGGAGTGCTGTCATGACCCTTGCCTCTGGCCCTCACTGCCAAGTCAGCCTTCCAGTTAGGGCCAGGTCAAAGGCCTTAAAACCTCATCCAAGACTCTCTTGGAGTCAGTCCTGGCGCCTTTGGCGCCAGGCTCATAACCATCATGAAGACCAACATTAGAATGGGACTATTTACTTGGGACTATTTAACTTGGGGGGGTTCAGCCAACATGGAGGCACACACATAGCTCAGTTACAAGGAACTGAACTATGCAGTCTAGTCTTTTGGTTGTGGCAGGCCTGGGACTCCTTTACCTGGACTACTTTGGGTGTGGCAGGACTGGGACTATTTTACCTGGACTACTTTACCTGAGACTATTTAAACCACACCCAAACAGCAGAACATGCTTTGTGTTATTCTGCTGTGGGCAGCGTAACGTTCACCATGTCCAGTTCTTTGATGCCAGTTTACCTGAAATCAAGGACCTGCAGAGAGAGAAAGAACACTACGAAACTTACCTGGAACAGTATCCTGTCTTCAACCCATCGCTGACTACAGTTCCACTCACCTGAAGGTACGCACTCCATCATCTAGCACCGCATGCATCCTGGAATACCATAACCTGGAAAGAGGAGAAAGAAAGGCAGCATTAGTAAGCATTTACTCACGTTTTCCACCCGAATGAAGAAAGCCACACAATTCTTACCTGGGTAGTCATCTCCTGGTCAGTATCATTGCTGGAACATTACGGCGCTCGGCGAGGAACATCGCAACCTGCAAGGAGAGAAAAGCACAGGTTAGCAATATAAAAGGCGAAACAGCACCGCACATCGCGCATCACTCACCGTACAGCATCGCGCACACCGCGCTTTCGCCTACCGGCACATGCTCATCTTCAAACTGCATGACAACACCAAAATACCTTTCCATACCTAAAAGGAAAGAAGCAAGACATTATTATTCGAACTAAGAGGAACATAAAAACTGCATATAAAGACTGTAAAGCAACAAACCTACAGAGTCGCAGCAGGCCTGGATTCCCACAGGGGGGCTTGCACCAGTGAAGTAACTTGGTCGCTGCTCGCCCCCCACATCTACGCGCCCTTGCCACGAGGAGCAGGATGGAGAATCCACCTTTTACAATATTAAGGTGAGGAGAAGACCCAAGGGGGCGGAAGGAGGTGAGGCCAAGGGAGGTGGGAAAACATAAAGACAATCTGGTATTGAATCCAGCTCTTCTATATTGCAGACCCATCTTTAACCAGAGGCCTTCCTAAGGGACTGGGAGAGGGTTAGATAGTGCAATTCATCCAACCAGAGCTGGGTGGCGTCCCCGTGGATACCAGGTGAGCAAGCGTAACAGCTATGAAGGGTTGCTCCCCCCATATGGCCCCCCAGAGGATGCCATGCGTTGATGTGAAGATCGCTTTGGGGACGGGGAGTGGGGCATTTTGGAGGACATATATAAATCTCAGGAGCGTCAACATTTTAAAGAAGGTCGCCTTGCCCATCAATGTTAGTGGGAGGAATTGCCAGTGGGCAATTTCAGTCGCAAATCTGTCTATCACTGGTTGTATATTGAGACTTAGAAAGTCATCTAGGTTAGGGCTTATTCAAATGCCCAAATATTCAAAGCTCAGGACCGAGACTGAGTATGGGCATTGCCTAGGAATTGCCTCATCTCACCCCTGCAGAAAAAAGGACAGTTTTCAGTCTATTCACCCTCAGTCCAGCAAATGTCTGGTACTCTGTGAGGATGCCAGACACCACCGGACAGGAGGTCACAGGGTTGCTCATATAGATAAGGAAAACGTCTGCATAGAGTGAGACCCGGTCCTCCCCTCCGCATGGCCACATAAATCCCATCCATTCCCCTGTTGTTCTGAGTTTGATCGCTAGCGGCTCTATGGCCAGTGTGAATAGCAAGGGGAAGAAAGGGCAATCCTGCCTGGTCCCCCACCCCAGTGTGAAAGCCCTGGAGGACACGCCATTTACCGGTATCACTGCCTCCAGAGAGTAATACATGATTCTGACACAAGACATGAAGCTTTGCCCAAATCCCATACTGTCCATTATGTCCCACAAGGCATCCCATCCCACCGAATCAAATGCCTTCTCAAAGTCTACGGCCAGGAGTGCCAGTGGGTCTGGTATCGCTGAGGCATGGTCAATGGCAAGTTGCACCCTGCGCAAGTTCATCCGGGTGGATCTGGATGGCATGAATCCGCATTGGTCTGGGTGTATGAGGGAGTCTATGACTCCTAGTAACCTATTGGCTAGAACCCGTGTCAGGACCTTGGTCTCCTCGTTGATTAGCGCTATTGGCCTGTAGGAGGCACATAGTTCTGGTGGTTTCCCAGGTTTGGGGATCACCACTATACATGCCTTCCTACGGTCTGAGGGGAGTTGCCCTTTCTTTTGGCTTTGTAAGAACATGCAGTGCACGTGGACTATCACTGGTTCACCCAATCGTTTCCAGGTTTCCACAGGAAAGCCGTTAGGTCCCGGGGTTTTACCAGATTGGAGCTGGAACACTGCGGCTGCCACCTCCTTCTCTGTGAGCTCGGCCTCTAGTTCACATGTCTGTTGTTCCAAAAGTTGGGGGATGGTGATTGAGTCAAGAAAATGCAAGCCCCCCGTTTCCGCTGCAATCACCTGGGGGGAATAGAGGTCCTCGAAAAAGGATGCGAATGCCTCTGCGATCTCGGAGTCCTCCGTCAGTAATTTTCCCCTGGTCTCCTGTATGGCCCGTACATACCCCTTGTTCCGGTCTCTCTTTTCCAGCCAGGCTAAGGTTTTCCCAACTTTGTCGCCTGTTTCGTGTATCTGGCTATGGACTGTCTAGTGGGCTGTCCAGGCGTTGTCTAATGCCACATTCCTTAGGGCCGCCTGCGCAGTGACTAGGGCTTCTTGTGAGGCCTGTGATCCCGATTAGAGGAACTGTTCTTCTTTAATAGGCAGCCGTTCCTCTGCCTCTTCTATTTCCCGGGTATGTTTTCGGCGGTGGCCCGACACCAGAGAGAGAGCTTTCTCCCGGAGCATCGCCTTGTAGCCCTCCCATAGCATGATCGGGCTGTCAACTGAGCCCTCATTTAGGGAAAAGTATTTCACAGTTTTTTTGGATAGACCCTCCATTACCTCAGGCTTGCCCGGGTAGTATGCATTAAGACGCAAGGTGGTGCTGGGTTTTGTTTGACCATTTTTAAGCACCATAAGTAAGGGGGAGTGATCTGAGATACCCCAAGAGAGAAATGTTGCGGACAGCAGCCTCTGTACCATGCCCTGTGGGACAAAGAAGTAGTCTATCCTGGATAGAGACTTGTGTGCGTTGGACGAGAACGAGAACCCAGATTCTGTCTCATGTATTGCCCTCTATGCGTCCACTAACCCCAGTGTCGTTGCGAAGGAGTGCAATTTGGTCGGAAGGTCGGGATTTCTGTTGCCCTTATAAGATCTATCCTTACCCACCTCAATAACCTTGTTGAAGTTCCCTCACAGTACCCACAGATCAGCTTGCTTGGTGAGCATTGTCGCTTGGAGGTCGTTCAGGAGCTCGATCGTGAGTGGTGGGGGTGCATATACCGCCACAATGCCCCAGCTGCTCCCCCATATTTCCCCAGTTACCACTATGAATCATCCTCTCGAATCCCCCCGGACCTCCCTCAATTGGAATGGGGCCCTTTTGTGTATTAGGACCATCGTCCCCCTTGCCCCTCTAGAGAATCCTGCATAGTAGAACAGTGCATAGTTGGCCCTCTTGAAAAACCTGCATTCAGTGGCGACCAGGTGTGTCTCCATTAGGAAAGCAATGTCCGGTGAATGTCTGTTAAGAAACTGGAGTACCAGTCTTCTTTTAATGCTGGAGCCTATTCCGTTGACATTCCATGTTAACAGGGAGATTTGCCCGTCATGTGCCATTAGTGTCCGGGGATATGTCTCGGGAGCTTGAGGCTGGCCCATTGTCCCCCGGTTCCCCTCTCCCAAAGAGTGTCCCGTGTGTTGTGTGGGTCAGTGTTCTTCTCTCGAATCCCTGGGTTTTTGGACTAGTCCACTCAGCCACAGCCGATCGGCTCTGAGCCTGGCTAAGCCCCTCACCCTGCCACCCCTGTAAGCGATGCAATCTATTTTAGTGAACCATCAGAAAAAGTACCCAAATCCCCAAGCTGTGCCTCTCCCCCGCAACTAAGTGTGCCAGTCGATTGAATCCAGCTCCTGAGCCACAACCATAGAGCTCCGGGGATGCGCCACATTGTCCATCCCCACCCTCTCCAACATCAAGTTGAGTCTTCCCCACCCTGCACTTCCCCCCAAAACTAGAAGTACCTGTCGCCCGAACCTGTGCAAACAAAACCTTTCAAGAACATATTTGGGGTTTTCTATGAGAGCCATCTTAGTTCCTCATTGTCTCCCGCCTGGGGCTGCTGAATGAAGAGTTCAGAGAAGTGGCAGCCTTGGTTCCTAGGAGAACTGCCTGGTGTCTTCCCCGGCTTCGCAGCAGAGCGTCCATGTTATCTCTCTCTCCGGTCAGCTGGGTTTTCCACTCCCTGGGGGCCCGCCGTCTTCCTCGTCGGTGCGTGGTTTCTGCGCATCGGGCCGGGTCAGGGACATTTCTGTAGTGTCACCCCAGACTGGGCGATCTTTTGGTGTTGCCTGGCACCAACCAGAGAGAACATGTGTCTCCAGCCAGTCGCAGACTTCCTTGGGGCTCTGGAATACATGTACCGTCGTATTGTATTAGAGTTTGAGCGTGGCTGGGAAGAAAAGGGCATATTTAATGTTCAGCGACATTAGCTTCTCCTTTACCGAGTCAAAGGAATGCCGTGATCTTTGGAGGAGCGTGTCGCGATCTCTGTAGTTCAGGAGTCACGCTATCACCGTACACAGGGGGCACCAGGCACGGGTCAGCTCGTGGGGTTGAGAAAAAATGCAAGAGTTTTTTAGGTGCCATGAAGTCTGATAGCCATCGCTTCCAAAATAGTTCCATGGATTGCCCTTCTTATTTCTCCGGGAGTCTGAGTATGCAGAGATTGTTGCAGCGGGAGCTGCCTTCACTGTCTTCCGTCCTGTTCTCCAGGGTGGTTAATTTCTGAGACATTGAGTTCTTCCATCTTTTGTAGCATGTCCTCACTGTTCGATATGCGTTGTTCCAACTCCCCCACACGGGAGGTCAGGTTTCGTAGGTCTTGCCGTAGGAAGTAGACTTCAGAGGCCAAGCTGTTGGATTTTGGTCTCAACCGATGACCTGGAATCACTGATGGCAGCCATGATGTCCGTGAATGATATTGGTTGACCCACTCCTACATCTTCCCCCTTCACCACCATTCTGTCCCGTGCCATGGGGACCGCCGTAGCTGTTGGCGGGACGCTTGTCGTGTAGCAATCAATTTTGTTCTGCACATTCCCTTTTCGCTGCATGTCTTTCACCATTGCCATGTGAGTTGCTGGCCCCGAAGGTGGGCAGTCCCACAGGCTTCCTCTGTTCTCTGTGGGTCGTTGGGGGAGAGGGGAGGATGAGCAAGGGTCTCTGTGTCTGGGGGCAAAGGGCAAAATGTAGAGCTCCCCTGCAGGTCTGAGGATAAGTGGTTATCTCACCCAGACTGGAGAGGCTGGTTGGGATTCCCCCTGGGCCCCACCGGTGGCTCTGGTGGCTCCAGTCCCACTGTTCTGTGTGTGCAGGCCCTCCTGTTCGTGGGCACTGCTGCTCCGCTCCGCGGTCGAGCGGGTCTTCCTTTTGCCACTTTGGTATGATGGGGGGAGGGGCCGCAATCAGCCACCTCTGTCCCACTGGAGTGTGCTTGTCTCACTGCTGCGGGGCTGGGCTGTCCCTCCTGATGTATGCCCTTCTCCGGCATGTGGTGGCTGCTCCGCTCCTCAGGGGCTCACGGTTTGGACCAGGGCACCATCGGCATTGCTCGTCTGCAGTAGGGTACTGCAGCCCTAATCTGCTAATGTTCGTCGCTCCGTCCTGCTCACTGTTTTTCCGGATTCCTCCATCGGGGATCTTCACTGGTATGATTGTCCAGCAGCAGGGGGAGGGGCCGGGCAGCAATTCCCTTTCCCTGATTTCCGGGTGCTGGACCCCTCGTCGGGATGGGTCTACCCGTATGCGAGGTCCCAGTGTCTGCAGGTCCTCGGTACTCCGTTACAATGCACAATTAGCCTGCATCCCATTTCCCGCCAAGGCCCGAGCTGGTGGGTGGTGTCAGCGTTGTTGCAGGGTCCAGTTGTTCACAGGCTCCGCTGCACCAATTATTATCGTTGCGAAATTGTCAGGAAGCCAAGCTATAATGAGGATCTTTTAAAAGGTTATCAGCAGTCCCAGTGTAGCAGCAGAAACTCAGGTCTGCATACGCCGGCTGCTCAACAGCACCCCCTATAAAGGTTTGCCATTTTTGTTGACCCACTATTTTTCCTTTTCAAAGGACTCCCTATCACATTTCTGTGCAGTGTGAGGGCAAGCATAGGTTTAGACACAGACAGACTTTTATTTTGGACTATTAGACGATGACAGCCATTAGAAACATCAGTTAAGGGAACCATCCTTTTAGAGTTAGGGCCAGTCAGGCATTCCACCACGAATCTAAGTGATCCGGCTGCGGCTGAATTTACCGCGGCCGGAACTTTTGCATTAGAAAGGTGTGAACTACCAAAAGTTTGCACCTTTCTCATGCGAACACAGATACATACTCACACCCACACACACAACACACCCACAACAGACCCATAACACCCCCCACCCACACCCTCAGCACACCCCCACCCCACCCCCAACATAAACATACCCTACTTACCTTCTTCTTCACGCTGTTTTCATGCAGCGCCTGTTCCCTTTCACTTCTGTGATCAGGAACCGGCGCTGCAGGGTCCTTTTTTTTTTTTTACGGGGGCTGCAGGTGTTTCCCCCGCTTACTATACTATAAAGTATAGTGAGCGGGGTGTTGCGGGGTACACCCCCGAAGCCCCCATTTCTTTTCTTTTCTTCACGGGTGTGCTGCGGGGGTTGTCCCCCCGTTTGACCACATCCTTCCACCACCCCAGGAACCTTAGTAAATAAAGGTTTTAAAACAAATGCTTTTGAGTCCGTGTCTCTCTTGATACCATGCCTGTCTCACAGCAGCCACAGCCAAAGAGGGTTTGTGAGCACAGGACCAACTCGGAGCCTGAAAGGGAAATCTCCTTTTCCTTTGCTCCGGCGTCCCTTCTGTGGTCACACTCCCTCGTGAACTGCCAGCCTTGTGCTCTGCTTCTTCTCCTGCTGCTGATCTTCCAGCTCCTGCCCCAGCTTCTGTCTAATGCTCCCTCCTGCAGCAGCCTTTTGTGCCCCTCAGGTGGGCCAATTGGCTTCAGGTGCAGGCCCTTCATCTCAATTTCCTGACCCTGCCAAAGGCTGTTCGGCCTGCTTGCCTGACATTTAGATCTCCCTGCCTCTTCTTCACTCTTCTTCGTCCCAGTCCCAGAGGGATTCTGGCACATGTGGTCCTTTGTAGGGAAATTCAATGTTCTTATTCCCTTACTACTTTTGACAGCAGTTTAATTTTCCTTAATATTGTTGGAAGAAGGATTGTGGGATATGATATTTTTAGAGATGGGTGGAATTTGAAGGGCTACATTTTCGTTATCCCTTTTGGTGTATCTTTGGCATTGGGAGGAGAACTTGGGAATGGTTTTAGAGGGGAATCCACAGGATTCTCCACATACCCTTCCCCGAAACACCTGAGCTCCCAGTCCAGGTTCTATTGTCCTTTCTCTCTTGGCCATCCCAGCATTTACCAGCTCAACAGTTTTCCAATCTCATATAGGATTTTCTGCAACAATTTCTTCATGATCCCAAGAATACTTAGGACAGTACAAACTTTTCATACAACGGTTTACATTGCGATGTATATTTTCAAAATTTAGGAAATCATTGCCAGTAATTATTTCTTCTGGCAACCCTGTAATGAAGGCAACATTCATTCTAATAACCAACCCTTGAATTCCAATGGTAACAGGAGTGCGATGATAGATCTCTTCATCTCCATGAACACAAACAACTCTAATCGGTCGATTTCACCTAACATTTTTAAAGGTTATTAAATTAGGTCTTATAGCTGTTTGGCGGCTTCCTGAATCAATTAAGGCTTGAACAGGAATACTGTTTACTAAAGCATGGTCATGTGTTCTACATTTTTCCCCTCCTAGGAATACATTATTTATAGCTTCTATGGGATGATCATCTTCCTGCTCAAATTCCTCTTCTTCCTCATTTTCAACCAAATATCCAATCTCTATAGGCTCTTCCTTTCTATTATAGGAGCAGTATCTAACTAAATGGCCCGCTTGCCCAAAAGAAAAACATACGTTGGCTAAGGATTTTGGTCTTCGAACTTCTTCCACCCTCGGACTCCCTTTTCCTTTCACCTCAGAGGATCTTTTTGGCTCGCTCCCACTATCTCTGAGAGAGGATTTGAAAATATTTCCGTGGGTTTTACTCCTCTCTACTTTATGAGAGGAAGGTGGTGAGATTTTAGAATCTTTTTTCATCTCATAATTTTTATGTAGACTTCGTACATGTTTACTGGCTTCTAAAAATAATGTGGGCTGTTTCTACAGCCAATGATAAATTAGGCTTATTGTTTTGTAGAAGCTTTTTGTAAATAGGGAGGGACCAAATTGATATATTTTTCTATAGTCAGTGTTTCTAAAACGTCCGCCAATGACTTCTTTCCTAACCATAAGGATAAAGTGTTTTGAAACCGAGCAGCTAATTCTATAGGGGGTTTCATCTGGATTTAATTTGATGCTATGCAATTTCTGCATATAGAAGTTTTCCATCTGCTCAACTTTCTTTAACAAGCCCTCTTTGATCTCTGAAAAAGAGGTTGTTCCATCTGGATTGTGAAGGTAATAAGTATTTTGAGTTTCACCTTTAAGAAGGGTAGCCAAATAACAGGTCCTTAATTCTGGGCCTCAGTTCAACTGGTGGGCTAACCTTTCAAAGTTGAGAAAAACATTTACCATGTCTTCCCCTCTTTATATGGTTGCAACAACCCTTGTGGAATCACAGGTCTCTGTGTAGATGCTATGATTCTCTCTAATCCTTCTTGAAACATAGTTTCTGTTTGGATCTGATATTCAGTTAACTTTATCAATAGGTCATTTATTGTGGCCATAGTGACAACTTCAGATACTAATTCTTTTACAGAACTTTCTTCAAGATCTTCAGACGGAGGAATAAAGTATTCGCCACTGACCTCTGCTCCAGTTGTATTGTCTACTAAAATAGGTTCCTCAATCTCCACCTTCTCCTGTTATCTCGGGATCTTCGCCCCTGCTAATTTCGATATCAGGTGGAGTGGTAGAAAGGGAGAGAGACATTTTAATTGGAGGTACGAAAATCAAAGTAAGTTTTCTATACGTTTTCTAATGATAATCTGATACTCTTTTGTTATTAGACAGGGGTGTTTGATGAAATAGTTATGTTTGGTGGTCTACGGGAAAGCCCTTTGCCTCAACTATCCAATGTTTCAATTGAAAAATAGTACCTCTAGATTTTAAATATAACACAAACTCCTCTCCCCTCTGTAGTTGTATTGCTCGCCAATAGTGCACGGACAGTAATTTATCACCAGTACAGCTGCAGAGCCAATACTTTGAACGCAGGTAGATGACGCAATGACATACCACCTCACGCACACTTAGAGAGTAAGTAGCACTTATACGGCTATTTATTCATAGTTAGGCATATATACAATACAAGCATAGATCAGATAAATCATAGGAAAGACAGTAAATTAGCAGGAATACATCACCATGGGCGTAACTTGACGAAACCTCATCTCTCCAGAAGCGGCTGAAAGACCCCGATAACAGCCAGGCCGAGAGCACAACAGCCCACAGGTATATCGGACAGGGCGTCCCCCCTCCGACTGAGGTCTTTGTGCTTATCCCGTCTGACCGTTGAGGGTTTCCACATATATGCCCTCCTCAACAAGGGGTGGCAACTTCTCGAACCTTCTGGCAATGCGCTTGCTCATTGATGGGTGACCGTTGGTTGCCAGCTGGGTCAACCGACAGTAACCTCAAGGAGCAAAGCGCTTCCCTCTCCTAAACGCCACGGAAAACAATTCCATAACTCATCTCAAAACCTTGGCGCAAGCATAGCAAACCAAAACAAACCCCGTTATCAGGTACCAGTCGGCACCTGCGGATCTTAGCTTTCCCAGCGCTGTGTCCTTGGCTGAGAAGGCCTGCATTCCAAACCCATCAGCGAATACCGTTGAAAACATGTTGTTTCGCAAAGCAAGTGCAGCATTCCACTGAGGCATGGATAAATATCCATTATGGCTCTGAGTTCCCCCAGAATGCACTGCGCACCAGCGCCATGTTTTAGCTCGAACACCACAATCCACCCTTGGATATTTACCTTCCATAGCCCAGTGGCAAAGGAGGCGGTCTTTGAAACCGCCGAAATATTAGAACCAAGTTGGGAATACATTGAATACAACAACAACAAGCTATTATGATAGCTAATATAATACAAATGCAAGCAAAAGCATAACGCAGTGTACCTCCAATATCAGGAACCCATGAAAATAACCAATCCCACCAATTCCCAGTATGCTCTTAGGACACTTGAGAAATGAGATCCCTCAAACCTCGAATATGACTTTCAATGGATCGTGAATGGTCACTTAGATTGAAACAACACATACCTTCAACTGCGTTACAACCTAAATTATGCTTCAGCAATAAGTAATCAACAGCAGCTCTGTTTTGCAAAGTAGCTTTTCTAATAACTTTGCTGTCAAGGAGTAACTCTTCTAAAGCTTGAGAAGTATGATTTCGTCCTTTTACTACTAAACATGCTAATTTGATCAAAGACTTGTACCCCCCAGCAGCTAAACCCCAAACTCCCACTAATGAAAGGGTTAATGCTAGAACCTCAGCCTCTGATAGCAAATGCACATGTGAATCACAATCGGGGGATAGACCCACAGATTCGAAAGTTGATCTTTTGCTTCGAGATATTGCTGGGTGTAAAGGGAACATCATTAGTCTTAATCGAGTTAAGGCACATGGACCTCCAGAAATGTTAGCTGGAATGTAAGTGTATGTGATGTTGCCACATGAAAAGAGCCATCCTGTTGGAAGTTTCACATGATTCAGATGACTGGCAGCTATCACGGTATGATTGCAAGACATAGTATTATTCACACTGGTACAGGTGCTTGGAACTCGTGAACACAATTGTTTCTCGAACACAGTTTGATTTTTCTGTTTGGTCAAATTTAGCTGTTGGCATTTGCCAATTTCTTTAGCATTGCAGGTCATAAAGTAGCACACATCGCCCTGAGTTATATTGTAGGTTATAATACGTGTCAAATTTCTCCATTTGCGATCCGTTTCCTGGCAAAACCTGCAGTACTCATAGACGGAAAAGGATTGTCTGATATCGGAATCTTGAACTAATGAATCATTGTGCGTGACGCCAAAAATGTGCTTTAGAACCAAAACTGGCGTCGGCACTGCAACTAAACACGTAGTCAGTAAAGCTCCAGCATTGGGCACATTGGTTGAGCAAAAGTGCGTAATGTTGAGTACCTGTTGTTCCAAGTATGTCCACATATTCTCCGTTTGGGTAATCATCGGGGAATATTTTCGCCGTCCTAAAGAAGCCTCTTGCATAGCTGGCATCAACGTTGTTTGCACTTGCACCTGAGGTGTTCGTAGCCTTCCATGAATCCATGTCGTTAGTCTGGCTGGCTTTTCGGCATCGGTATCGAGCTGCTTTCTGTCATGATCACTGCTTCCAAGGAGCCAGGACCAGCCCAACGTCCTTGGAAGCAGGCCCCTAACCTTAATCTTAGGCACCAGCCGGTCCCCACTGGGACCTTTTGGACCTTGTCCTGGCGCCGGTGGCGCCAGGCTCATCAATGCCATCGGTCCCGGCACTGGAAGCGCCGGGCTCATAATATATATGAAGATGCATGGGTGGACTTACCTGCAGCAGACCATGCTGCTTACTTACCAGCTGCATAGGAATCCTCAGTAAGCCAGAACTACTTTCTTACCTGGGTGGGGCAAGCTCCACTCCCTGGATACAACACTGGAACTCTTCTGCAACAGGAACTCTTTTCTTACCTAGGCGGGGCCGTGGAGGAAGACGCCTCATCACTCCAAGGCTATTTAAACCACACCCGATTGATGAAACGTGCTTCGCGTTATTCTGCATCTGCAGCAGAACGCTCACCGAGTCTGTTCCAGCTTCTCTTTTTCCGATCCTGAACCTGCAAGAACAATACTTACCACTCCTGTATCCAGTCTTCAGCAGATCCTGCAAGAACAATACTTACCATTCTTGAATCCAGTCTTCAGCAGCACCTGTAAAGATAAGAAACAACAGTTTAGCACGGCAACCTTCACATGCAGCGCATTCCTCACCTGATTCATCGGCAGCGACCATTGCTTCGCGCTGCATCTCCGCCTGTGAAAACAAAAGCATAGTTATTACTTACCAGCACTCCGTGCATTCCGGATGTTTTCAACCCTGCGACCCAGCATCTGAAATACAAAAGAAAAGACATTAGACAGGTATTTACTTACGCCCATCGCGCTCGCCACAATAGAATGCCTGCAAATACTCCGGCGTTTTCCAGCAACTCTTCAGCACGAACTCACAGCTGCAAGAGAAAAGAGACAGTTAGAGCGCTTGCAATTACTTACGCATTTCCAAGCGCTTCGTCCCAAGGCTCTGGCTTCAGCTTCGGCTCTCTTCACACCATCTTCTATTCCAAGAGCCCTGCAAAACAAATAGGAGAAAGCATCATATCAAGCCCTGGTCTATATTACGTGCCCATGCACCTAAAGACTATAAGGACTAAAAAGGTGTCCGGAAACCCACCGCTCGTGCAGTTAACGGCGGTAGCGATCCTCTGATGTCAAGAGGCCTACGTTTCACCCAGTGAAGGAACTGGCAACGGCACCCTGCATCAGACGCAGATGGAGAGTCCAGCATTCACCTATCTAAGGTGAGCACGTTGACCTGGGGGCTCTACGGAGAAGCTAGGAAGAGAGAGAGAGGGAGAGAGGGACACTCAACAGCCCAGATCATTAACCCCCATATTCTTTCACCTGCAGAAATCTCACCCTTCGAGTTCGACACACAGTGCTAAGAGGCTCAGCCCCAGAAGCCAATCGAGTCCTGCACATCACTTTTCGAGTCACAGACACCTTCCTGCCTAGACCAGCGCCTCCGTGGGAATCAGGTGAGCGTTACACTTTCGGACATCATTGCTCCTCATCATCGGTCTCCCATAGATCGTTGGCACAGATATGACATTTTTCATCCGGAGCATCATGCCGTTTGACTCTCCCAAATGGAGTCCATTTAGTTCCACAATTACACCAGCCAGACACAGGATCTACAAGGCAAACCCAGAAAAGAGATATCAGTGTTGAAAATCACTCCCTTAGGTAACATTTGTCTGCGGGCACATACTGCCATTTGTCTTTACCAGGTTCCATTACCAAAACTACCTGGTCTTTGCCTGATGCAATAACATCTGCGAGCACTGGTGGACCACTTGGCCTTTCGACCCACACCTTTGCACCCGGTATCATGCTGTCTGAAGAGCCAAAACCACGATCCCCGCGGGTAGTTAACACTGTGGGAGGCTCCCCCTTTTTAATCATGGACAACTTAACGGGGATGATAATTAGCTGAGCCACTCTATCACCCTTATGAATCGGTAACACTTGGTCCCCACTATTCATCAAGATGACTTTGATCTCGCCTTGGTAATCAGGATCAATTACCCCTCCCAGCAGTTGAACTCCCTTCAATGCTAGCCCAGATCTAGGGGCAATCCATCCCATATGCTCTGGAGGAATTTGTACCCCAATCCCTGTTTCAATCACAACAATCCCTCTCGGGTCTAATCTGATTTCTTCATGAGAATACAAGTCTACCCCTGCTGACTCGGGAGTCGCCCGATAGGGAGCTAAAGAGCCCGGGGTAATTTCCCAGTACAATAGAGGCTCTCTAACTAGGTTAGGTTGAATCTGTAAAGCAGGAGTCATCAGTCGCAACAATGGAGTCTCAAGATTGTTCACCGGTCTATTATTCAACACTTGCACCGAATCAAACACACAATCATGCCAACCTGCCAAACTGCCATCTCCAGATTTGCGTAGCTGTTCCTTCAACAACCCATTCATTCTTTCAATTAACCCTGACGCTTCCGGGTGATAGGGAACGTGGTAGAGCCACTCTATACTCTTCTCCTGGCAATAGTCCTGAATTAATTTGCCTTTGAAGTGTGACCCGTTGTCACTTTGAATTTGCAAAGGCACTCCGTAATGCAAAGTGATCTGATCTAGCAACTTAATGGTATTCAGTTGTGTGGCACGCTTGCATGGCAAAACCATCATGTATCCAGAGTAGGTATCCACAATGGTGCATGCATACTGACAGCCTTTGCTGATTGGCAGAGGACCGATATAATCGATCTGCCAAATTTCGCAACGTGCCGTGAACAATCTGAGGGATAGGCCTATGCTGTTGGTGTTGGCACACCGGACATTGCAAGATGACTGTTTTCACTACCTCTAAAGGAATACTAATTCCTCGAGCTTGTGCCCACCTGATAGTAGCCTTTTCTCCAAGGTGCCCACATTTCTGGTGAGCCTACTTGGCCAAACCCTCCAAATCGTCTTCCTGAGCCTCCGCATCCACAGATGAAATCTTGATGTGTTCATCTGCAACAGAATTAAACCAACGTTCTAATGAATTTGTAGCACAATGCACATCCACATGATACACCATGACTTCACTTTGTGATAACATTCCTGCAATATCTTGCCACAATTCCTTTCCCCACAACTCTTTTGAATGAATCTTCCACCCATTCTTTTGCCAGGTTGGCAGCCACACCGCCAACCCATTCGCAACTGACCATGAATCTGTGTACAAATGACATCGACCAGGGGTCTCTTGTTTCAGTGCTTGGTAAACTGCGTAAAGCTCTGCAAACTGACTGCTCTTCCCTTTCCCTGACATCGTCAAAATCTTTTTTGTCTTGGGATTATATGACACCGCTTTCCAGTATCGCTCTGTTCCCACATATCGGGCTGAGCCATCGGTAAACCAGGCATGCTCTGTCTGCTCTACGGTCAAATCGCCATATGATACTCCCCATTTCACGGGAGACTCGTGTTTCTCTGACACTTCCGGTGGTATGTAATCTGAGGGCGGTATGTTGGCTACTTGCTCATGTAATTTTGCAACCCCACCCTTTCCTGATTTGGCTCTGTCTTGAATGTACCATTTCCATTTAATTATGCTGGCTTCCTGGGTATGTCCTATTCTGTGTGTTTTAGGAGAACTCAACACCCATTGCATAATCGGTATTTCTGGCCTCATCAATACATCATGGCCCACCGTCATTTGCTCAGTATCAACCAGGGCCCAGTAACATGCCAGCAACTTCTTCTCAAACGGAGTGTATGAGTTACCAGCATCGGGCAACTTACGACTCCAAAACCCCAATGGCACACGTTTCCTGTCTTGCTTCTGCCACACACTCCAGTTAGCATAATTGTCTTGTACAGACACATTCAATTCCACTTCTCCTTCCTTTAATGGCCATAGATCGAGCACCTGCTGCACGGTGTCTTTCGCCAACTCAAATGCTTTCTGCTGCTCTTCCCCCCACTGAAACTCATATTTCTTTCGTGTCACTTTGTAAAGGGGGGCCAGTGTTACGCTCACCTGACTCCCACAGAGGCGCTGGCCTGGTTCGCGCTGCTGTGACCTCTTCTAAGGTGATGCGCAGGGTTCGGAAGACGGACTGGACCGGGCCCCCAAATCTGGCTTGTCTGGCTCGCAGAAGTATCCTTCTTAGGGTCTGGAAGGACGAGCTCTCCATCCTGCTTCTGATGCAGGGGCGCGTTGGTATCCAGTTACTTCACTGGATTTTTGGATTGGTGAGAACCAAACTTGCTTGGCTTCCAGGTAAGTTTTTTGATAAGAGGTTCCCCTTGTGTCCATGCATTAATTTTCTAATGCTAGTGTCTTTTTCCCCATAGGGGCCGGGATACGGAATGCCGGGGAACAGGCACCGACCCGAGATGAGCGGTGAAATCCTTGTAGAAATCAGGTAAGTCTTTAATGAGCGTTTTTTTGGTAATGTCTTTTCATTCGCTCATTAACGCTGATGTCTCTTTTTCCCCTTAGGGGCCGGGGTCCGAAAATGCCAGGATGCGGCGCGGACCCGAAATGAAGAGGGAATGAATCAACAGGTAAGTCTTAATATGGAGATTTAGCTTTCCTTATTCCCTTCTCTCTCACCTTTTGTTCTGGTGTTTTTCTCCCTAGGCGCTGGGGCATGACTGCGAATCCGGATGATCGCTGCTGAACATGGAGGCGCCCTGTAAAGGTGAGTGGAATGCGGCGCTGCAGCGATCGACGTGATGAGCTTTTAAATTAAAGTCTTCCTTTTCAGGATTGTCGGCGAGATGTCTCCGGGATGCGGATTTAGCATGTAAGGACTTTTCCTTCTTCTGTTCTCTTCTTCTCTTCCTTTGCAGGTGATCCAGGATGCTGGCAGGCGTGGCAGAAGTCAGGATGCAGGAGCAGACACGGTGAGCGTCCAGCTGCTAGATGCAGAACAACGCGAAGCACGTGTGGCTGTTCGAGTGGGGTTTAAATAGCCTTGGAAGAGGTTCCAGGTATGTATCCTTCCTCCAATCAGGTATGTATCCTTCCCCGACCACGCCCGGATGGTAAATTAGTCCCACAGGTAAAGTAGTTCCTTTCAGGCCTCAAGGAGGCCGGGATCCTGCAGCATGGTCTGCATCAGGTAAGTGCACCCAAGCATTCCCATAATGAGCCTGGCGCCTATGGCGCCAGGACTGATGTCTTTTATGAGCCTGGCGCCATAGGTGCCAGGACACTGTCCAAAGGGCCCCTATATGGGGTTGATGGGTCCTTCCTTGGGGACTGGATGTCCGCTTTCAGGGACGCCGGGCTTGAACCGGCTCCCCGGGAGAGGGCATCATGACAGCACTCCCCCCCAAGGCCCCTCCCAAGGTTGTTCTCTCCGGGGGTTTTGGTTGTCTGGGAAGAGTCGGTGGAATTTCCTGACTAATCGAGGTGCATGCACATGGTCGCTGGGTTCCCACGACCTCTCCTGAGGTCCATACCCCTTCCAATCAATTAGGTAGTTCAGTTTTGACCTAAACATTTTTGAGTCTAAAATGTTCTTCACTTCGAATTCGGGCTCCCCATCTATTATAAATAGGTTCTGGAGGTTTGAGTAGTCGGGTTCCGGGTACCACTGGTTTCACAAGTGACACATGAAAAACAGGGTGAATTCGCATACTAGCTGGTAAATCAAGTTTAACAGCCACTGGGTTAATTATTGCCGTAATAGAATAAGGTCCCAGATATTTTGGGTTAAAAGTTCGAGGCCCTTTGAGTGGTACATGTCTGGTAGCTAACCACACTTGATCCCCAATCTGATACGGAGGTGCTTCACTCCGATGTAGATCAGCATTTTCCTTGTATTTTTTCTTGGCGTGTTGTAAATGCGTAGTTGCCTCTTTGAAGGCTTGGGTAATTGTAGAATGCAGATGTTCTACTGCAGGCATTCCGAGGTTCTGAGGTGAGTCAAGGTTTGAGGTTCGAGGGTGATGCCCAAACAAAGTATAAAAAGGACTGTGACCAGTTCCAGAGTGTACCGAATTATTATATGTGTATTCGGCTATCCAAAGAATGTGTTTCCAGTTGCTTTCAGATTGCTGTAACATACACCGTAAGTACTGTTCAAGGGTCTGATTTGTCCTCTCGGCCTGACCATCGGTTTGAGGGTGGTGACTGGTCGATAATCTTACGTCGATCTGCGCTATTTGACAACATTTGCGCCAGAAGTGGGAAATGAATTGGCTTCCCCGGTCAGAGATTAGTATAGATGGGAATCCATGTAGCCGAACAATATTTTCGAGAAATTCTTTGGCTAGGACAGAAGCTGAAGGTAAACCTTTCAAAGGAATAAAGTGGGCCATTTTGGAAAACAAATCCACAATTACCAGAATAGTATTGTACCCCGAACAAGGAGGCAGGTCCGGAATAAAATCCGTTGATAGGGTGTGCCAGGGTGCTGGTGGTATGTCTAGAGGTTGAAGGAGACCGGCTGGTCTTTTCTTTTGACTTTTATTTTGGGCGCAAACACCACAGGACATCACAAAAGATTTAACATCTTTTCGCCAAGAGGGCCACCAAAATTGTCGTTTCACCTTTTCCTCTGTCTTGGCGATACCGGGGTGTCCCTCTATTAATGTATCATGATAACCGGAAATAACCAGTTCGTGTAATTCCTTAGGTGGCAGGAATAAGCGTCCTTGGAAATAAGGTAAACCATTATCTATGGTAAAGTCTGATCCCTTTTGTATCCATTCCTGTAAGGTTGTAGGGTCCAGGAGTTGTTTCACTCTGGCTTGAATGTCTTCAAGCGTCTGTAACAAAGTCATGCCTAGAATCCTCTGTTCGGGAATTATTGGTACTGGTTCTGAGTTTGTATCAGATTCTCCCATTCCAATTCGGGATAAGGCGTCTACTTTGCCATTCTTGCAGCCAGGTCGATAGGTAATCACGAAATCAAATTCAGCGAAAAACAAAGCCCATCGGAGCTGCCGTGATGACTGAGCCTTGGCGGTTTTCAAATACTGTAAATTCCGGTGATCAGTGATCACTGTGATGGTATGTCGAGCGCCAAGCAGATAATGCTGCCAGGCTTTAAAAGCGGACTTAATGGCTAACAGTTCTTTGTCTGTGATTGCATAATTAATCTCGGGTGCCGAGAATTTTCTGGACCAAAATGCTATGGGATGCAGTTGGTTGGTTTCGGGATCTCTTTGGGACAGGACAGCTCCCATGGCTAGGCTGGATGCGTCAGTCTCGACGACATAAGGGAGATCTGGACGCGGGTGTTTCAATATAGGTGCGGTGGTAAACTTAGCTTTTAAATCCTGAAAGGCCTGCTCGGCTTCTTCAGACCATTCAAAACGTTTATTTTTCCTCAAGAGTGCAGTAATGGGTTGTACCATGCGTGAAAATTCTGGGATAAACCTGCGATAGAAATTGGCAAAGCCGAGCATGCTTTGAACCCCTTTTACAGAGCTAGGTGATGGCCATTTGAGGATGGCATCCACTTTTCTTGAGCCCATTCGGACTCCTTTGGGTGTCAGGATGAAACCTAGAAACTCGACTTCTGTGGTATGGAAAACACATTTCTCCAATTTAGCAAATAGTTTGTGTTGGCGCAGTTTTTCAAGTACTGCCCTGACGTGTTTTCTGTGATCAGATTCCGAAGAGGAGTACACCAGAATGTCATCGATATATACGACAACACAAACATCGATGAGTTCCCGAAGGACATCATTCATGAAGTATTGGAAGGCAGCCGGCGCGTTACACAATCCGAAAGGCATCACCTAGTACTCGAATAATTCGTATTTAGTACGGAAGGCCGTTTTCCATTCGTCGCCTTCTTTAACTCGTACCAGATGATAAGCCCCCCAGAGATCTAAGTTGGTGTATATGCAAGCGTCCTTCACCTGGTCAAGGAGTTCAGGGATCAGAGGCAGAGGATAACGGTTTTTAACCGTTATCTGGTTCAATGCGCGGTAATCGATACAAGTTCTAAGGTCGCCTTCTTTTTTGGGCACGAAGAACAAAGCCGAGGATGCCGGGGACTTTGACGGGCGAATAAAACCATTAGCTAGGTATTGATCCAAATATTGTCTCAAATGCAGATTCTCAGGTTCGGTAAGGGCATAAATCCTGCTACAAGGGGGTTGTGCACCGGGCACCAGATCGATTTGGCAATCGTACGATCTGTGAGGAGGTAACGTGTTGGCCTGTTCCTTTTGGAAGACGTCCTGAAAGTCTTGGTATTCCGGAGGTAGCATGGAGGCAGAGGTTACAGATGCTAGATTAATCTTCAGGTTTTCTGGGTAGCTAGTTTGTGTACAATCCGGGAAGGTTATTCTCTTAGCTCGCCAATCAATTAGAGGATTATGTGTCTCTAACCAAGGGATTCCAAGAATAACCTGAAACTGTGGAGCCTTGATTACATCAAACACAACACCCTCCCGATGGCCGTCGGGACCAATAAGAGCCACCTCAGTAGTGGAATGTTTTACCGTCCAGAGGCAATTTCAGTTCCATCGACTGTGGTGATGACATCTTTGCTGGCTTTCGGACGGAGAGGGAGGTTAATCCTAGAGACCAATTCACGATCCACATAGTTTCCAATAGCCCCCCTATCGATGTATGCCTTTATTGCATGCAACCGCTTGGGCTGTTCTCGATCTACGAGAACCATTCGCACAATGAAATGTGAGGTCTGAGAGTTAGTTTTCAAGCTCGGCAAGCGGACCCCTACACTTGTCGGGCGGAGTTGTTTCCCGAAACAGAGTCTTCATGGTTTTTATCAGCGGCTCCTACCGCCTTTCGGGGCGGTTTTGCCGGGCAATCTCGTAGAAAGTGTCCAGAATTCCCACAATAAAGACATAATTTTAACTGCCGCCTCCTTTCACGTTCCTTTTGAGTTAAGGGTCCTTTAACCCCTCCAATTTGCATAGGCTCAGAGACATCAACTCCCTTGGGATTAGCATGGGTCTTGACCAACACCCGGGTCTCAAACCTGGACCGATCTGCTTTTCTGTTTTGAAGTCTATGATCCAATTGGACCACTAAGTCTATATACTCTGTGCATTCTTGGGGCGGATTTACAACTTTGGCCAAGACATCTTTAAGTTCTCCGCGAATGCCTCGATAAAACAACGTGACTCTTTTATCCTCTGGCCATCCCGTTTCCACAATTAGTCTATTAAAGGTTGCAATATAGGATAGGAGGTCCTGATTGCCCTGTCGCAGGGATAGAAGTTCGTCATCCAGAGCCTGCCCCTGAGAGTGTCGAGCAAATAACCTTTCCATGCTTGCTTGAAATCTTTGAAAATCACAGAGAATCGGGTCATCTTGAGTAACCAGTGGAACTGACCAATCGGCAGCGCAGCCGCTGAGATATGACAATACAAAGGCTACCTTGGTCTGATCATTAGGGAAGGCCCCAGGTCTGCATAGGAAGTGCAAACGACACTGATTCATGAATACGGCGAATCGTTTGGGGTCCCCAGCAAAGCGTTCGGGTGGGGCCAGCGGCATGTTTCCAGGTAGATTAATCTGCACAGGGTTACTGGAAACCACCGGAGCGGGGTTCCCTCCGGAACCGGGTAGAGGAGTTTGCCCAGCTTGACCTTGCAAAAGCTGTCTGGCCAGGTCATCAGTTCTTTCCTTTGATATTATTAATTCCCTCCTGAGGGCATTAGTATCTTGACGAGCGGCATGTACTTCGGCCCGTAATTCCCCCAGTAATTGGGCCAACTGATCAGTCTCAGAACTTTCCATAGCGCCTGGGTGGGAATTTGTAGGAAGGCTTCGCATTCTGTTACGCTCACCTGACTCCCACGGCGGCGCTGGCCTGGTTCGCGCTGCTGTGACCTCTTCTAAGGTGATGCGCAGGGTTCGGAAGACGGAATGGACCGGGCCCCCAAATTTGGCTTGTCTGGCTTGCAGAAGTATCCTTCTTAGGGTCTGGAAGGACGAGCTCTCCATCCTGCTTCTGATGCAGGGGCGCGTTGGTATCCAGTTACTTCACTGGATTTTCGGATTGGTGAGAACCAAACTTGTTGGCTTCCAGGTAAGTTTTTTGATAAGAGGTTCCCCTTGTGTCCATGCATTAATGTACTAATGCTAGTGTCTTTTTCCCCATAGGGACCGGGGTACGGAATGCCGGGGAACAGGCACCGACCCGAGATGAGCGGTGAAATCCTTGTAGAAATCAGGTAAGTCTTTAATGAGCGTTTTTTTGGTAATGTCTTTTCATTCGCTCATTAACACTGATGTCTCTTTTTCCCCTTAGGGGCCGGGTTCCGGAAATGCCAGGATGCGGCGCGGACCCGAAATAAAGAGGGAATGAATCAACAGGTAAGTCTTAATATGGAGATTTAGCTTTCCTTATTCCCTTCTCTCTCTCACCTTTTGTTCTGGTGTTTTTCTCCCTAGACGCTGGGGCGTGACTGCGGATCCGGATGATCGCTGCTGAACATGGAGGCGCCCTGTAAAGGTGAGTGGAATGCGGCGCTGCAGCGATCGATGTGATGAGCTTTTAAATTAAAGTCTTCCTTTTCAGGATTGTCGGCGAGATGTCTCCGGGATGCGGGTTTTAGCATGTAAGGACTTTTCCTTCTTCTGTTCTCTTCTTCTCTTCCTTTGCAGGTGATCCAGGATGCTGGCAGGCGTGGAAGAAGTCAGGATGCAGGAGCAGACACGGTGAGCGTCCAGCTGCTAGATGCAGAACAACGCGAAGCACGTGTGGCTGTTCGGATGTGGTTTAAATAGCCTTGAAAGAAGTTCCAGGTATGTATCCTTCCTCTAATCAGGTATGTATCCTTCCCCGACCACGCCCGGATGGTAAATTAGTCCCACAGGTAAAGTAGTTCCTTTCAGGCCTCAAGGAGGCCGGGATCCTGCAGCATGGTCTGCATCAGGTAAGTGCACCCAAGCATTCCCATAATGAGCCTGGCGCCTATGGCGCCAGGACTGATGTCTTTTATGAGCCTGGCGCCATAGGCGCCAGGACACTGTCCAAAGATCCCCTATATGGGGTTGCTGGGTCCTTCCTTGGGGACTGGATGTCCGATTTCGGGGACGCCGGGCTTGAACCGGCTCCCCGGGAGCGGGCATCATGACAGCCAGTATCTGCCCTAAATGGGGAATGTGCTGTCTCCAGAACCCAAACAGCCCTATGAACTGCTGAGCTTGCTTTTTGTTCATTGGAGTGGTAAACTCAAGTATTTTCTGTCGGGCCTTCGGCACCATTTCTCGATGCCCATTATGCTACTGAATTCCTAGAAATATCACTGTCTCAGCTGGGCCGTGAATTTTGTTCGGGTTAATCTCCCACCCTTCCTTCTTCAATCCCTCCATAATGACTTCTAACTGGTTTTGCACACTGCGCTCATCCTTGCCCTGAATCAAAATATCATCTATGTAGTGGGAGATTTGTATGTCAGGTTTACACGGTATCTTGTCTAGTGCTCTGCCACCAGCCGGTGACAGATAGTCGGGCTATGTATGTACCCCATAGGTAACCTTGTAAAGGTGTACTGACGCCCGCTCCAAGAAAATGCAAACTGCTCTTGACACTCTTCAGCAATTGGCACAGAGAAAAATGCATTGGCTAAATCTACCACTGCATACCAAGTCCCCTCAAACTTTTGGACATTTTCAATCAAGGTAATGGCATCTGGGACTGCGGGCACCAAGGGAGGAGTGTGTTTATTCAATTTGCAGTAATCCACCTTCATCCTCCAAGACCCATCCCCTTTTTTGACAGGCCAGAGGGGGTTGTTCCATGCGGTAGTGATAGGTCGTAACACACCTGCCTCTACATACTCTTTGATGGTGTCTGAAATTTCCTTGTGCCCCCCAGGAATGCGGTATTGCTTCATTGCTACCCGCTTGGTCGCCACAGGCACCTTTACTGGGGGCATCTTCAATTTGCCTACTGTAATGGGTGTACAGGTCAATGCACTCACCCCAAACTGGTACGTTTTACCTCCAAGTCCCAAAGTCAACCCTTCCAGAATGTCAAATCCAATTATGTACTCAGGTATCGGGACAATCAACACTTGGTATTTCTGCCTAGCCAAACTGCCTATTTTCATTTCCACTTCAGTTTGTACTGCGGGGGTCTCCTTCCCCCCTAGACCTGTAATAGTAAAGTGTCTGCCTTTGAATCGTGTCGGATTTCCGTGAATCAGAGAGGCCTCCGCCCCGGTGTCTATCAATGCTCGCACCCCTTGCGTATTTCCTGGTCCCCAAAAAATCTTAACATTAACATGGGGCCGCCTATCCACTTTTATGCGAGCAGACGCTGCCGGAGCTTGGCCATAACCCTAATCAAATTTTGAATGAGTGTAACCCGACTCTGCCTCTAGCATCGCACTCACCACCTTCCTCAAATCAGCATATGTCGGTTGGTACGGGGAAGGTGTCCCCATAGACCCCTCTTCCTGTTCTTCCTCAGGAGGGGCAGAAGGTGTGGTGTCCCTCTGTAGTTTAGTCACCACCTGTTTCTTAACCTCTTTGTAGCGCTCCTTGGCTGCAAGCCCTCTCTTTCTGTATAGTTCGTACATGACCCTGGTTTCAATGCCATCAATTTCTTCCCGTGGCACACCATCTTTTAACAGGGCCAAAAACATGTCTTTTCTGGACACTCGGGAGTCTCTACTATCTTGCCTCCTGCCTTCAGTTCTTCTCTCACTACGCCCCTCTCTCTCCTGTGGCTTGTTATCACTCTTATCCCACTCCCCTAAATCTGCCAGTTGCCGAATGGCATCCACTACTTCATCTGTGGGTTTGCCCGTCATACCTACGAGCAAAGTCATAATGACACTTTTGTATGCGGGCGGTGCAGTTCTGATCACCATATTTCTAGTTGAAACTGAGAGCGACACGGCCCCTATGTGTCCTGAAGCATCTGTATGAATTGCCTCTTTCATAGCATGCTCTCTGACCTTTTGAATCGCCTCTTTCAAAGTATACCACTTTGTTTCCTCGCTAGGCCAATCTGTGGTAATGGGGTACTTGCGGTTACATGCTTGGGCTGCTAAGTTCAACAAAGACATTTGTGAAAGTTGGCCATTCTCATCAGGGGGCGGCCCTGCCCTTAAGACCTCCTGTACATTAGTGGCATTGGACAAAGGTAAAAAGCGCGGTGAGTCTGCAGCATCTACGAACAACCCTGCAGCTCCCCCGTCTAGCAATCTCACCATCCATGTCAATAAAGGTTCCCCTGACTTTTGCCTCAAACGAGTAATGATTTCTCCAACCTCCTGTTGAGTGTAATCTTCCAGCGTGGTTAAATCCACAACCCCGCCTTCAGGGTCCTGCGGGTGGGGCCCAGCACGGCGTCTTCTGACCGGCTTGGCTGCCACTGCCTTTTGATTAATTTCTGCTTTGGAATCTGACTCATTTGCCAAGCTACTCTCTGGGCTTGTTGAGTCAAAGATGTCTCCATCCCATTTATCGGGATCCCAATTTACATCTGCGGTAGCGATTACCGCTGCCACTTTTCTTTGGTTGACCCGTCCCTGTCTTTTTCTATACTTATATCGGGCTACTCAGACTGCTGCCCTTTCAGCCACAGCCTGATATTTGTCAGCTTTATCTTTGAAAAGTTTCATCTGAATCTGCTACATTAACGCAATCTGTTTCTCAGCAGCTAACTCTTTTTCCAGTCGCAAAATATTATCCTTCATTTCCACATTTTTCTGATGTATCTTTCGGTAGGCATGCAGGAGAACCCAACCCCGCCTGCCTAGCGCGGCGCATTCCTTTCCCCTCTCTACTGAAATCTGTTGTAAACAAGACATTACTTCTGACGGATCAGCGTCTCCCACTCCATCATCCCATGTTTCACACAGCCCCGCACTGCATGCCCATAACCGAGCCACTTATCATATGGGCTTTTCGCCCACCCTGGAATCATCACATCGGGACATTCACTGCCAGCGGAAACTCCCTTTTTCTTGAACAAACTATTCATCATTGCAATAATGTACAAAACCTCTGTATATATATATATATATTTCTTCCTACACCGCAGTCACTTGCGCAAACACGCACACACACACAGAACAGATTAACACAGTCCAGCACTCTCTGCCAAATGAAAACAACCTTTTGCTCGCAATGTAAGCAAAACCTATCTGCGTTCAAACGGATTCTTTAATATTTGGAACAATTCATCACAAATATCCCATCCTCGTCGCCAAAAATGTATTGCTCGCCAATAGAGCAGGGACAGTAATTTATCACCAGTACAGCTGCAGAGCCAATACTTTGAACGCAGGTAGACGACGCAATGGCTTACCACCACACGCACACTTAGAGAGTAAGCAGCACTTATACGGCTATTTATTCATAGTTAGGCATGTATACAATACAAGCATAGATCAGATAAATCATAGGAAAGACAGTAAATTAGCAGGAATGCATCACCATGGGCATAACTTGACAAAACCTCATCTCGCCAGAAGCGGCTGAAAGACCCCGATAACAGCCAGGCCGAGAGCACAACAGCCCACAGGTATATTGGACCAGGGCGTCCCCCTCCGACTGAGGTCTTTGTGCTTATCCCGTCTGACCGTTGAGGGTTTCCGCATATATGCCCTCCTCAACAAGGGGTGGCAACTTCTCCAACCTTCTGGCAATGCGCTTGCGCATTGATGGATGACCGTTGGTTGCCAGCTGGGTCAACCGACAGTGACCTCAAGGAGCAAAGCGCTTCCCTCTCCTAAACGCCACGGAAAACAATTCCATAACTCATCTCAAAACCTTGGCGCAAGCATAGCAAACCAAAACAAACCTCGTTATCAGGTACCAGCCGGCACCTGCGGATCTTAGCTTTCCCAGCGCTGTGTCCTTGGCTGAGAAGGCCTGCATTCCAAACCCATCAGCGAATACCGTTGAAAACATGTTGTTTCGCAAAGCAAGTGCAGCTTTCCACTGAGGCATGGATAAATATCCATTATGGCTCTGAGTTCCCTTAGAAGGCACTGCGCACCAGCGCCATGTTTTAGCTCGAACACCACAGTAGTATGCATTATTATTTTCATGCAGGAACCAAATTCCTGCACTATTGAGTGGGCCCCTAGTTTGTATCAAGCCAGTTGAATCCTATTCAAGACACGATATGTGAGGGGTCAGTAATGCCAGGCAAACAACTGCTTGTAGTTTTCTCAATACTTGACATTTTATTTAAAAGAAAAAGGTGCACATAAAACCTAACTAAGCCTACTCTACCAGGGAATTCCCTACCGAGTCTATGGTCTACGGTTACACTCCTACCATATGCAAAACTGGCCCTCACTCTAAACATAACCAGTGTCTAGGATGACTTCTACTTGTCTGGGGGTATATCTCGTTCCCCCAGAAATGTCCAAAGTCAATTTCGTACAGAAAATAAAAATTAAGTTCTAGTTCAGTTCCTGCAAATTTCCAAAGAAACAAAAGTTCACTCAAATAAAACCCCACTGGTAATAGTTCCTTCTTCGATTGTTGAAAGGATCCCCTTTCCAAGTTCCACAAAAAACACATTACCAATAGTGATCCTGGATAACCTCCTTCCAGGATTGTCACAGGTTTCCCCTTTTCTCACCCGTTTTCTCTGTTTTGCGGAGTCCTTTGTCAGGGTTTTCTTTCGAGCAGTTCGGGTCTTGTACAAGCCCGCTCGGTCGTCTTCGGATTCCAGGATTCGTTCAGCTTCTTCGTCCGGGATCTAGGAAACTCCAGGAAGCTTGGAATGGAGGCAGCACACGGAGGCGGTCTGCGCGGAACGCGCAAGAGACAGGATCAAGGAAGGTTGTAGGAAAGGAGAAGGAGGAAGGTCCGGGAACCAGGAAGCAACACAGTTCAGGAGAACGAACTACAGAGCACGTCAGGCCACAGCTATCGGTAGCGTTGAGACGCGCGGAACCGCCGGGGAGTGGCTAATTTATAGAACGTGCTGCATAGGACGTAAAGGTCGATAGACCGCGTTCCGTGTATACGGCCATGTTGGGTGTACTGCAGCGAGTAACCCCCGACGTGGCAGGGACCAGGAAGACCAGAAGGGGCGTGATCGATGGATCATGACAAGGATAGAATGGAAAAAGTAAAAACAAAAATGCCACTTCAACTTGAAAAACAATTCTTCTTTTGTAATCTCTGCAGTGTGGTGAATGCAATTTGTCAGGGTGTGTCACGACTCGCTCCCTTCGCTCCCGTTCCCGACACTTGGGGGCATGTTTTGGGGTTTATTCCCTACTGGACATTTCCTCCGAACCTAATGCTACAGTGCTGTGATGAATTGGGAGCGCTAAAACCTTATTTTCCAAGTTACTTCCCTTCTGGATCCATTCCAGGTTTTTGGCAGCCAGCATGCTTCTTTAATCTAATGACTATGCTTCCCAGAATGCCTGGCTCACTGCTTCATCTCCTCCCTTGCAGGACAAGGTTGGGTGGAGGATAGGCAACACCTGTGGCTGCAGGTGCAGCAAGCGGCACACCTGAGGGTGTGCTCGTTAAGCAGCTTTAAAAGCCTCAGTTTGCTTCAGTCCAGCGCTGGTCATTGTTGCAGTGTTCCTGTTGTGACTGGTCCCTTGTTCCTGGTTCTTAGCTTTGTGCCTAGTTCCTAGTTTCTGTTTCTTGTTCCTCTACCCTGGATTTCAAATGTATGTGCTTAATTGATTTCTGCTTTCTAGATTTCCCTTTCTGTCTTCCTCTGTCTGCAGGCAGCCTTTCTCAGTGCTTTCCCCTTTGATGCAGCGCAATTTGCTTGTGTTCTCTTTTTCTTTGATGTTGTTCTTTGCTACTGAAAAAAAGTGATGCTTTAATCTTTCCCTTTATAGATTTAGCTTCCTGCCTTTATTCCTTGGATGGGTGGGAGAAGTTTGCCTTTTGTAATATCGTTTTCCTGCACCTGCTCCGTACTTTCTATTGGAATCCATTCCATGTTTTCCCTTGCACTTCTGCATTTATTTCCATTGATTATTAGGTGTGGTGTGCTGTTGTAGCTAGCTCCTGTGTGAATGCCTTTGTTTTCCTCACTATTCTATAATCACAATTCCTACTTGCCCCTTGTCTTGAGTCTTATGTATTTAGTTATCCTCCACCCTTTGCTGTTATAGCCTTCTGGGTCCCTGTTTGATCAACAGGGTTCGTGGGCTTACTGACATTCAAGTGGTATTTCCAGTCCTCATGAGTACTGTTTTTAAGTTCTTTATTCCAATATCATCGAGAGTGTCAGCTCACAGATCCTGTCCTTGCTTACCCTCTATGTGGGCTTAGCGCTGTCAGTATCTGTAATAGCATAGTGGGTAAGGAGTTTGCCGACTTTCCTTTCAGTCATAAGGAGGTTCTAAGTGCTTACCCCACATCCCTTTTCATATATTTGATTTATTGTTTCACTCTATCTGCACTCCTGGGTTTTAGTATACATGAGTCTTGGTTCTTGTGTGCACGTTGTTTGACTCAAAGTTATTCACTGTTCGATTTGGTGCACATTTCCCTTGCCATATTCGCTGCCTTTGTACTCACCTGACAAAACCTGACAGGGTGCTTCTTCTAAGGAGGTTGACTTTCCTGAGCAATTCCATTCTACAAATGGTATTGTAAAAGCAGGCTGCTTTGCTTCACAGTCTACTACTCCTTCCACTTTATTCAACTGAAAATATTCAGACAAAATTATAAACAACCACAGTTCCACTGCTTCTGCTGCAACTTGCTTTAAAAAGGTATTACGCGGGGGTCGCTGCAGAGCAGCAACGAGGAATGGCGGACTGAGTGCTGGTTCCGTCCGTAGCAAAATTCTGAATAGGGAAATATCCTGCTGCATGCCTAATCCAAACATGAAAATGGTGTGGGGAAGCAGCGGAAAGTGCTTTAGATGCTGCACCCGACTCTGAAGTAGATTTGGCAAGAGGTAGAGCCGCTGAGGAGCCTTTGGTGGACTGGGGCTGGGAGCTGGGAGGTGCGGTGGAGCCGTGAACAGACATCCGTGAGCCCGGGAAGGAGCTGGCAGTTGAAGCTGTCGCAGCAGGCATCCTGCAGAGGGAAGGGCTGCACCACCTAGTGTGCCGTGCTTACACATGAGAGCCCGCTGGCCTGGCGCAATCTACATTTGATTGCTCTCCTGCGATGAGCAGGAGAAACGTAACCCTGCAATGCTGCAGTACTGTGCCGGTTTGTACTACAGCCCTGAGATTGATCTATGCCCCAGTTCGGTCTATAACGTGGCGCAGGCTGTTGCAGGAGCACATCCACAGGCTGACGGTGCCCTGAGCCTATGATGAGGACCCAGGGGTCTGAAGTGGGAGAAATGAGGGCCCCCTGGTGAACGGCCCGGCGCGGGGTACCCAGGTGGTACGGACTCGCCCAATGAAATGTTAACTCCCTGACATGGAAGAACCATCATTCCGGGTGTGTAGCCTGGTTCATTCTTGGACATTACCCTTCTTCCAGTGATTGCTTCTCCGGCAGGGGGATATTGGCCTCCTCTGGGAACGTGAAAAAGTAGGTTTTGTTTTTAAAGTGCATACAGAGCTTGGTCATGTATAGCATTGAATAGGTTATTTGACGCTCCCTCAGCCGTTTCTTGACCCCGATGAATGTGCGTCTCTCCTGCTGTACTGCCAGTGTATAGTCCGGAAAGATACGGATCACGTTGGAGCCCATCCTCAGCTCTTGTTTATCATGTGCAGCTCGCAAACCATGCCTCTGTCTCTGTAGTTCATAAGCTGCGCTATTATTGGTCGAGGGTACGCGCCTGGCTTAGGCCTTGCCGTCAGTGTTCTGTGAGCTTGTTCTACCACAAACATTTGGGACCAACCCGGGTCCCCCAGCAGATCTTTCAGCAGGTTTTCAACAGCGAGTTCCATGAGACCCTTCAGGGCATTGTCTGGTATCCCTATGATGCGTACATTGTTGCATCGTGATCTCGCTTCTAGATCCTCGCACTTCGTGTCTCCGTTTCCATGATACGTTGCATGGCCTTTTCTAACTAGGCATGGATCGTGGAGACATTGATGGTGATACCATTTAGCTTATCATTGATGGCCGCAAATCTGTGTTGCATAATAGTCATGACTCCCTGCAAGTCAACGGGGGCTGAAGCTGGAGTCATCTCCGGTGTTTCTTGGCTGCTGGAACCTTCGCCTCCAGTTTCCATCTGTTTAGACATTGGTCTGGCAAATGTATCCATGGAGCCACTCTCTTTTTGGGTGTGATCCCTTTAGGCATTATGGGGAGTTACTGGGCAGCTGACCAGCATGGGGCGAATGCTTATGATGGCAGTTGTTCAGGTGTAATGCCCCAAGAGTCAGTGCTCCGAAGCTGTTCCTCTGGCGTTGTCCCAACAGTGTAACTAAAAAGCAGTCTTGGGCGTGTAGACCATTGCCTTGCCCTTCTGCTTGAGGCTGATGCGCGTTTACAGTGTGCGCTTTCCCCCTTAGCAATGCGCTGAATCAAGGCCACAGGTCACAGTGGTATCTGCTGTGGGCTGTCAGCAGCAATGTGAGGGGGGGACGTTATTAAAGTGTGTAGTGGTACCTGAATAAACGGGTTTGTAGTGCCCTCTTATCCCCTCCGTAGTGTGAGAGCCTGGAACCATTCCACTCAGCCTGCCCTGACAAATTGTCGTTATTCCATCCTTGTGCCGTGTCCATAGAGCTGGCAGGCTGCTGCCTGTGGGTCTGCAGTATACGCTACGGCAGGCAGTTAGCCCGTCGTGATCGCTGGGCAGTCTGTGCCTCAAAATCTGATGTGCCCGCTGTCAACGCGTATATTCCTTCCTCTGATTCTTGAGGTACTGCGGTGCGGCGGCAGTGTGGAAGCCAGTATCAGCTAGGAAGGGTCAGCATGCTGGAGGGGTCAGCAAGCACAGCAGAGCCCTCACCAGTGGTGCTGCACGCCCGCAGCCAACGTGTTCAGTGAGCCCAACCTGGTTTAAATCTTGGTGCCGCTGAGCGGTGCCTCGTCTGGCCACTCCCATGCCTGGTTCGCTCCTCGCACCATCCTGATGTTGTTGGACGTGGCGGGGCTTCTCGATTCGATCGTCAAGCTTCCTGGCTGCCTCTCCTCGCAACGTCAGTTAAATGTAGCTGGCACAGCCTCAGCCTGTCGCGGGCTCCGTCAGTAGTGTGGAGTGTCTGCAAGCAGACCCCTCCACCGGCGCTCAGTCTCCTCCTCCAGTAATCTCCTCTCTGTTTGCCTGCAGCTGCCAGGACCTCCTCCACGTGGAACCTATGGCGCTTCAGACCTCGATTGCACACATGCCCAGCTCGGGCCCTCAGGGCTTCACTTATTATCTCCGGCGCTGCTGGGACCAGACTAGCCGCAGAGTGGTCCGGCGTCACGTGGGCGCTTAATCGAAAGACTCTGGCTGGTCCCCTTGTGTCAAAACTACAGATACCAGGAGGCCCCAAGAGAGCCAATGAAAAAGGTCAAAGTGGTCATACAAGTGTTGAGTAAAATCCCTTGTACACTTGAAAGTCTTTGACCCGTAACCAAGAGAAAGGCAACGGAAATGTGATAAAACTAAGGGAACTGTGTTAAACTGGCAAATGTGAACCCGGCTGAGGGATGCCTGCGAAGGAGAGCAAAACATAACATAACCGTGAACATTGTGACGACAAACGTAAACCCTGCTGAGGGATGTCCACAGTGAATGTTTGTTTAAAAAGACATTGAGACTCTTGAATGTTTTGAGTTGCTGATATTTTGGAAGAGGGGCCGCAGTGAACCTGAGTGAGGCCCACGTTGCAAGAAGGATCGGAGCCCGGTTGAGGGGGATCCAAGGGTGAAAAGAAATCACCCGACGTGAAGATTGAAAGGAATTTTTGTTTTGTTGGTTATGACACATCAGGTTCTCTGAGGCAAGAGACTTTGGATAAAAGAGACTTGGTCACAGAAGGCCCGGATATTTTAGAAACAAACAGTACGCTCGTGCTGAAGAAGCCCAGCAGTGTGCTGTGCTTAAGTCCCACCTTGTCCCGTGCTAGAAAAAGTGGGGAAGGGAGACCCCAGCTTTGCCATCCTGACTTATCATTTTGTGAACACTTCTTTCTTTTCTGGTGAAGATCATCCTACACTATTGTAACCTAGCGGTAAGGATTGGCAATAGTTTTTTTTAGTATAGGCCCTTTTTATTTGACAAGACGCCACTAGCCCTGCCTTTTTTATTATTTGATGGTTGTAGCTTGCTCCCATCTTAGATTTAGATTTAGATTAGGCGTTTTTCTCACCCATTTATACACCTTTGAACTGTGATCACTTGTGTCTGTCTTTACTGTTGCCACCATGAGTTCCTTACAGAAACCAGAAGATGTCTCATGCGCTAGTCCCTGCAGATCTCTCTCTCAGGTGTCTAGGGCATGCCTTTGGATCCAGATCGTAGGAGTGGGTCAGTGCGGGAGGATCACCTGGGTGAGGGGTCTTCAGTGAGTGGGAGACCGGATTGCGAGACATGGTATCCCCACGTAATACCTTTTCTCCATCGTACCACACTTGGGAACCCCCCCACCCCCTTCCCTACACGACCACTTTCACACAGACAGCCCCCTCTGGGAGAAAAGAGACTCACACCGAGCAGTGTAACTGACATGTCCCACTACTATGGTCAGGCAAAGTCAGGCAGATATGAGTAATGACTCACACCCGACTTCCATTAAGCTTACCCACACGGATAAAAGACGGCACACAAGAGCACACTCTGAGCAAGGCAAAGCACACGAAGGAACAGCAATTTCAAGATGTCAGCCGAATGAAGGGAGAAAGATGGCAAACCAAGAAGGCAACGCAAGAAGGGAGATACCCTTGACCTTTTCAGAAGAAAAACGTTACTTTCCAGAAACCTAAAGATTAAAAAGTGTAAGGCCAGGAACCAGACTGAAGGATCCTGCATTGTGTGTCAGAGATACCCGGGGCATTCCCGCCTGACTAATCGAGTCAGGGAAAGCAGCAGCCACTGTGTTACCGTCCTTGGCTACAAGATCAAAGAAGCACCAGAGAGATCAACAAAGCCGGTGAGTTGGGGAGACCGATGCAAGGCCGGTCTATGTTGAAGTCAAGGTTGCAAGCAGCAACATTGTATAATGAGTGCAGGAACAAACATTGTTAATGTGTGTGATGAAAAATGCGAGTAAAGCTAAATTGCTGATGAATGTTTGAACTATAAAGAAGAAAGATACAATACCGTTGACAGAGTGGTCCAGAACCATGAGTGTGCTCAATCGAAGGTCTCTGTGAGGTATCCAACCGAGAAGGTGCAGAAGTGAAAGTTTAAAAAAGGAATTGATGAATATTGTGAATCGAATGTGGTCCTGCGATGGTTTGAACCAAATCCATCGCACAGTTGAAAGTCTTCGATATCTGATACAAAGGGGAACTTTGTAAAGAGTAATTGCATGGTCCGAGGCCGAACGAGGGAGACGAATCGTGAACATTGTGTTAAAGGGGTCTGAGCCCGACGGAGGGGGATCCGGGGTGAACAGCAAACCACCCGAGAATTTGTGAACTTGAAAAGCCTAAGAAGAAAGGAACTGTGATATTTGTTTGTGGTATCGGGCCCTCTGTCATAAGAGACTTTGAATGGCAAGGAGACTTTGGAGCAGAAAGGCCCTGATACATATGTTTTGAACTGCATGCTTGTGGTAGAAAAGTCAGAGTGTGTGCAAAGCTCGAGTGTCCTGCCTTGTCCTGTGCTGAAAACATGGGGAAGGGAAGCCAACGGCTCAACTATCCTGACATATCATTTCTTGAACACTTTTCTTTTACATAAGATTGTTTCCCAGACCATTTGTTGTTAGAAGTAATGATTGGCAATAGGTTTATTAGTATAGGCCCTTTTATTTTAACAAGACTCCACTAGAACTGTGTTATTATTACTTGATGGTCATAGCTTGCTCCCATGTTTAGATTTAGGATTAGATAGGTGTTTAACCAACCCATATAAAGTTCAGGAACCACCCTTGAACTGTGATTCCTTGTGTCTGTCTTCAATCATGATACCATACCTTACGAAAAGGGGTGCAGAAAGCATCGGAAGAAAACAACAAGATAGCAGAAAAAGTGAGAGCAAGAAAACTAGAGAGAGGGAAAAAGGGTCAGAGTGGTCGCGCCTAGGAAAAGCAAAGAACCTGGCATTTTTTAAAGCCTCCGATTCTACCCCATGAAAGGATGGTATGTGAACTCAAGAAAGAACTGTGCTCAGTTGCGTTTTGTGTTTGGAAGCTGGAAGAGGCATAACGCTTGGGGGAAAAGGAACCCTAACACACCTAGCAAAGAAAGCATCCTGATAACAGTAACTTTGTTTTTAAAGCTTGGGAAGGAAACCCTAAGAGGCCTAACCAAGTTAGAGACTTGCTAAGTTTTGTTGTTCTGTTGAAAGGATTAAAGCGTGGGGAAGGGAACCCTAAGAAGCTTACAAGAGGAACTGTGTTACAATTTTCCATGGTGTTTTGAAACTTGATTAAACTGAAGCTTGGGGAAGGGAATCCCAAGTAACTCAAAGACACTCAAGGTAGTTAGAATAACTACAAGGGACCTGTGGAGAAGGTCTTGCGAATAACCCTGTGGATTGAACTCATTTGTGTGACGTTGACCAAGCAGCACCTGGTAAGAAGACCACCCGAAACAAACTCTGGTTTCCATTTTTGTTGAACCACTATTTTTTCTTATTTTTTAAAAGACTCCCCATCACATTTTGGTACATAGTGGGGGCAAGCATAGGTTTAGACACAGCCAGACTTTTACTTTGGACTCTTAGACAACAACGGCCATTAGAAACATTTAGAGTAAGGGTCAGTTAGGCATTACACCAACCCAGGAACCTTAGTAAACTAAGGTTTTCAAACAAACCCTCTTGTGTCTCTGTCTCTCTTGATACCATGCCTGTCTCAGAGTTGACTAAGGACAGAGGACTGTTGGGGGTGATAAAGGGTAATTTACAAAAATGTCAGGAGTTGGTGGCAGGGGCGTGGGAGACACATAAAATCTGGGGGGGACAGGGGACTTTGGTTTATTTATTTATTTATTTATTGTGTTTTAGTCAAAGAACTCAATTTTTCACTAAATTAGAATTAAAATAGCAGTACGTATTAAATTACAAATATCACTGTATAAAACAAGAGAAAAGAAGAAAAGAAAACAGAGGAAAATTAAAGGATGCAGCAGCAAAGAACATGTCTTTGTATGTTGCATTTCTGGATTTTTCATCTGACTATGAGCTCATGGTAAGAGAGAGGAAATAACAATTACTTCCAGTGGGCCACAGCTGGGATGCCAACTTGTTAAGAGGCAGATCACCTGTAAGTGGACTCCTGCCAAATAAAGGAGTTGCAGCCTTTTCAACCAACTGCAAGTTGCTACTTTTTTGTATGGGGCAAGGAGACGTGTGTGCCTCTTGAAATGGAAGGATGGGGGTTTCAAAGAAAGAGGAAATCTTGTTTGTACCTCTGAGTAAGCCCTGTTATGGGAGTAGAGGGACCAGGTGTGTGATGTTGCTGCTTTGACTGTCCTCCTGGGGGCGGGGTGGGGGGGTACAGCAAACAAAGAGGATGAGCAATCGCAAGCCCACCCCCTTATAAGCACTCCCCAGGTCCACAGCCGGATGTGTCGTGGACCCATGGGGGTGGCCAGAGGGCTGGGCCAACCTCTCACGATGAGTCTGGTCCCTCTTATTCCATCTCACACTGGCTTCAGAGCCTAGCCTTCCTTTGCCTTTGTTATTCTGAATGCAGAGCTGGACTCTGTTCCTTTCTCGTTTAACATTTGCTGCAAATCCTGATCTATTTGATTCTCTCATATGTTACTAGGATGGCAGAGCATGGGTCCTCTGCCCTGTTACATTATTCAAAGAGCCCCTCTGGCATTTCTTTGCCTCTCCCTTGTCTCACTGCTTGCTTGCTTAATACATACCTCCTTGCTTGAACACTCAACATATTCTCCCTAACATAGCAATGGCAGCTGCACTCTGGCCATAAGCGGGCAACCGCTAGCCAATATTGGAGGAACATGGGCATATTATGCCAGAGGCTGGCAACTGCATTCATAATGCCTACACAAGAGACACAACTCTTGCCTTTGTTTCTAACGGTAATTCAGTGGATGAAGAAACGCGAGAACACACATATTACTTATAAATGAAGGGGATGATGTCACACTTGGTTAAGACATTTTGATCACACCAGGAGCTAATTTCCAGCTGCAATTAAGTGATTACCTTTTAGACTTCTGGCTTTAAATAACGTAAGTATCACCTGGAAAGCACAGAGGTTGCTCAACAGGGTTCCTGGAGCATGAGGGTACCCTATTCGTAGGCATGGATGATTGGAGGACATTCTTGCCCTGATTTGGAGCCTGGCCCCTAAAGCCATGATGCGGGGAGTGGCCTATTACTTTTGGTTGTATGTACCCTTTGAGGGTGGGCAGACATTGCCTCCTGCTTTAGCCCACTAACAGCTCTGCTTTGCAACTTCATCACACATACCTGTCAGGTGGCATGTAACTCAATGCTACTAATGTTATCAGGCTCAGAAGTCTGGAATCCTTTGCCACATCAACTAGGGTACAGGCTTGCCACCTGAGACTTACCCATGTCTGAATCGGCATCTGTCTCCCTGTGGGGAAGACACACACAGAAAGAGCAGGGCACAGTGCCCTTGTGGGTTTTTCACACGTCTTCCTCGGGGTGGGCACAATTCACTCCGCAGAGAAAGTGGCACATGCTGGGCAACATTCTCCCACTTTGACAATGTCACCCAAAGAGCAAAATCGGCCATTTGAAATACCTCTGTCGACTTATTATCACGCAATCCACACTGATGGGTTTGAGCACCTGCTTAACGCGAGATGGCAATTAAGGGCATTTGCCAACGCACTCAAGAAGCACAGGACACCCTCTTACCAGCGACATGCCATGCTCACTCATTCTGATCACGAATTGCCATTTATCTGCAGTCATGTTAAAGGTATTTATTTATTTATTACATGTGTAGCATCACGCAAAACCCCCAAGCATCAAGGCGCAAAGTAAACTGCATGGAGTGGACCACTTCCATTGGCGCACGTTTTTACTTTTCCGCCACAAAATGGAAGATTTTAGCGTAAAAGGCAGGTGAAATCACATTGCTTTTCCACTTTGGAAGAGTGTAAATACCTCGTGCAATTAGCAATTGCTGGCGGAATTGACAATGGCTTCCTCTGGACTCCGCCCGCTTTTACCAGGTTTCATTACCAAGCAGTTCCCAGAGGAATCCCTTTCCTTATTTCCAGCATGAGAATCCATGCTGGCAGTAAGGCCATATTTGTCTGGTGGAGCGGAAAATACAGGGGGTCCTGGTGTGTCCACTCGGCTCCCAAACTCCACCCAGAAAATGCACGAAAATCTGGCCAATTAGAAAAAGTGACAGTAATAGTGTTTTACACCACTTTTTCTGAACCAATTGACCTGGAAAATGCTGTGTTGCATCGGAAGCTGAATGCATTCACTCTGCCTATTATCCCACCAGAAGATTATGCCAGGTGCTGAACACAGGTGTTACATATTCCTGTGCACAATCTGCATTTGGAGCATTAATTAACTGAGCTACCTTACAAATGAGATATCTCCTCTGGGGCTTTACTGTCTTAACCCCTTAACTGCCATGGGTATTTCCCCCCAGTGCCAATGCCTTTTTTGGTGATTTCGGTATGTCGCCATTCAATCCCTTGTAACTTCTTTGTTACATGAGATATCTCGGCCAAAGTTGGCCCCTTTTTTCACATTTTTAGGCGGTCGTAATGCCACCCAGGAATCCGAGTTTGTTGTAGGGGGGTGAGAGAAAATAACCAAAAAAGAGAAAATTTGGGTTTTTTTCAGAAAATGCCAATAAAATGTTGCACAAAGAAGCCTGTGGTGTTTTCCTCGTAAGAACTGGGAACAAATGGTTTGCTGTCCTGGATTCGCCATTTTCCAGACTTTCAAGAACAGATTGAGTGGAAACCAAAATAACATATTTTGATATGCTTATCAGCCATTTTGTGAGAGGTAGGCGATTTTGGCATTTTTTGTCCAATAGGACATGCGTGGACGGAATAGAAGAAAAGGGTATGAAAGCTGAATGGGAAGCCAGAAAGGCATACATTTCTGAAAAGTAGACAATATTCCAAGTTTAGGAAGGGGTGATTTGCACAGGTCACGCAACAACTATGTAGGGAAAGATTCCATAGTTTGGGGGGGAAATCGGGAAAATGACAGAAAACAAAACACAATTTCCGCAGATTTCACTCTGGTCACCCACCGAAACACACAGCCAACTGACCCACAATCCCTGACAAAGGGCCTCATCACGAGTCTGGTGGTAACACTTAAATGCGGCGGTAGCGCTATTACCACCGCATTTAAGGGTCCGCCAGATCATGGCTTTGGCGGATTTCCCCCCAGCTCTGAGGGATTTCCGCCGGCGGTAATAGCGCAAATTTTCCCCATTGGGCCCAATGGGGAATGAGGAATTCCCAAATGAGCCCAATGGGGAATGGGCAATAATCCTTCCACCAAACCTGTGATCTGGCACTAATAGCGCTGGGGGGTTTGGCGGTAGGGCTATTAGCTCCGGCGCCAACTCGTGATGAGGCACAAAGTCTGAAATTTGGTGGAAAAAACACAATTTTCACTTTGCCTGGGATTGTGGGTAATACATTCTGGGGCGAGTCGCGCAAGTCAGACCTCTGTGGATTCCCACAGGTGTCCTTTTTTTGGAAATGCATGGGGTTCCCTGTTTTCCTGGTGGCTTCGACACCCTTGGCCCAAATCTCTATGTTGTCCACATGAGCAAAATCTGCTCTGCCGAAAGGCTTGGGGTTATCAGTGGGTTAGCCTTTTCCCTTTGCGTCCAGGTAGGTGCACCCACACATGTGAGGTACCGTTTTCGTTGGGACACCTGTGGGAATGCAGGATGGTAGGACATTGTTGCGTCTTGCAAGGCAAAGGAGGACGCATACACTCAGAGGATTTCTACCATGCCTTTATTCAACAAAACGTAACAGTAACTGGAGCCTTTCGCGCCTTAACCATAAAACCCAATTCCCCACAAGAAACGTCATTGGGGTCCCACCTCTCCAATGGGCGGGGCTGCTATTAACCCTGCAGGGCCCGGTAACACCTTTGCGCCTGACGTCAGTGTCTCGTTTAGCTCTTTCTTTCACTTCCGCATCTCGTTGAGAATTTCTGCATCTGGGGGGTCCGCGACTGTCGGATTCTGTGGGATGCGGGTGCGTACTTCATAGCTGAACATGAGCTCGGCAGGCGTCTTGTTCGTGGCCTCGTGCGGTGTGTTCTGATAGTCTCTGAGGAGTCGACATAGTGGTTGGTGTGGGTTGACTGATTCGATCCTGGCCCTTTGAATTGTTGCTTGCGGGTGGCGAGGAGCGATTTTCATGTGATTGAATCCCAGGTGTTTTTCCAGCGTCTTAAACTCATGTCCACAGAATGGTGGTCCATTGTCTGACTTGATTGTTCTGGGAATCCCCCATTCGCTGAGTATTTCTTCTAGTACTGCCGCTACGTGGGGAAAAGCTGTGGTGGCAACCTTTTTGACTATCGGAAATCTTGAATGTTCGTCTATCAGGAGTAGGAGATAGTCACCCGCTTCTGTGGGTCCGTAGAAGTCCATGGCTACTCTTTCCCATGGGTAATCAGGTATCTGAGTGTGTTGTAGGGGGGCAGAGGTTTCAGCTGGTGAGGTGCACTGGCAAGCGTGGCAGTTTCTCACCCATCCGTCGACTGCAGCGTCAAGGAATGGAAACCAGACATGACAACTCAGTCGTTTTTTTGTGTTTTCAGCCCCCCTAGGTCCTTCATGTGCAGTGCGGACAACCTCGTTTCTTTTTTTTTTAAAACTCTTTTTATTGAATTTGCAATATAACAATCAGAAAAAGAACAAACCCTCCGCTCTCCCTCCCATCCTCCCAACCTCCCTCTCCCACCCCCCTCGGCAACCAGCTTGACCTTCTTGAATAACCCTCAACTCGGGCTGCAACTCAGAGTTCATTGTAGGTCCAACAGTTTCAAACGTTGCGTGCACCACATCACCCTAAAATCATCTTTAAGCACATTCAAAACTTCACCCTAGTCCGCTGGACTGAACCTTGTCATGCATGGCATATAATGCCCACTCCAAAGCTATAATTTCCCATGTCTTCCGGAGCCAGTCTTGGCATCTGGGGACCTCCGGCCCTTTCCATCTTTGCGCTATCAACAACATCGCTGCCAAGGTCAAGATTGCTTTCGCTTTCTCCCTTCCTCTGGTTTCCTCCGCCCCCGAGGTGCCCCGAATGCCCAAGAGGATCTGGAGTGGAGTTCCCACTTCCTCCCGACCAAAAGCTTGTTCCTGTGCCTCCCGTATTTCTTCCCAAAATGTTTGAATATTCGGGCAGTCCCACCAGATATGCTCCGCAGTGCCTACCATCCCACACCCCCTCCAGCACAGTCACGATACTGTGGGGTTTATCCTGTGGAGCCAGGCTGGAGTGTAATGCCATCCGAATAGTATCTTGTACCATGCCTCTTGTAATTGGGAGGCCCTGGCCAATTTAGGTATTCTCCTCCACAACCTTTCGCACTCTAGCCTGCTGATTTCTCGCCCCAGGACTCGTTCCCATTCCCGCATATATGCCCATGAAGTTCCTGTATTTTCTGCATGCAATATTTTGTAAATGTTGGAGATAAGACGTTTTGTACCATCATTAGTAAGGAGGAATTTCTCAAATTGGGTTGGGTCTCGTGTAGCCGCCCTTCTGACCTCCGGGTGTGATACCCAGTGACATATCTGCACATATCGGTACCTTTCACTCTCCTGTATAGCAAATTCCCTCTTACAATCGTTAAAGGATAACACTTCCCCAGCCCGGAACATGTCACACAATTTCCTACAACCTCCTTCCCACCATTTTGCAAAGGCCCCTCTCTCCAAGCCCGAGGTGAAATCCCCATTTCCGAAAAAAGGGGTGAAAGGGGATGGGAATGTAGTGATTCCCCTAGGGCCTGACAGCCTATCCCACGTCTCCGCCATCAGTTTGGTGATAGTGCTCAGGTAAAGATGGCTGGGTCTATGCGCCTTCGGGAGCCACAACACTTCAGCTAAATTCTGGTGCACCAGTGCCCTGTCCATCCTCACCCATAACTTATCTTGCGCTCCTTCTTCTTCCTTCAGCCACTCCCTTATCATGCGCAATTGTGCAGCTTCGTAATATCGCCGAAAATCCGGCAGTGCCAGGCTCCCCTCGTCCCTAGATGCCATCAGAAGTTTAGCCCCCAGCCTGGCTCTTTTCCCTTCCCAAATGAATTCCCTAGTCAGCTTTTCCAGCTCCTTAAAGAAACTTGCCGGAACCGGTTGAGGGATTGCTTGAAAAAGATAGAGCAAGCGTGGGAGCGTGACCATCTTAACGGCAGCCATACGTCCCATCCATGACACCCTCAGATTTCTCCATCGCAGAAAGTCCCTCTTAATTGCCTTGATGAGCGGGGAAAGTTTGCCGCATACCACCCCCTAATGTTGCCGTGATTTGCAACCCCAGATATCGTATCCCTCCCGGGTTCCACTGAAAGGAAGTGCCCTCCCTTAGGCAATCCCGATCCACTGCCCCTAGCGTTAGGTTCAGGATTTCTGACTTGTTAGTGTTCATTTTTAGTCCCGAGGCTTCCCCGTAGGCCTCAAGTAGAGTCACGCTTGCCAAAAGTGAATCCCTTGGTGCTGCCAACATAAGCAGCATGTCATCTGCAAAAGCCGCAACTTTCTGTTGCTCCCCCCCAAAAGGAATACCCCGGATCTCCGAGGAGTCCCTGATTGCTTGCAATAAAGGCTCCAGATAGATCGCATAAAGAATTGGGGAGAGCGGGTCCCTATGTTTTGTGCCCCGCTGCAATTGTATACGTCTGGAGGTTGCCCCGTTCACCATTACTCTAATCGTAGGAGCTTGGTAATAGGCCCTAACCATTGTCATAAACTCCCCCCCAAATCCCATCTTTTACATTATCCGAAACAGGAAGGTCCACTCCACGCGGTCGAAAGCCTTTTCCGCATCCAAAGCCACCAAGACCGCGGGAGTGTTTGTTTTCTGGACTTTTTCAATTACATGGGCAACTCGCCTGATGTTGTCAGCAGTTTGCCTTCCCCTAATGAACCCGGACTGGTCGGGTGTATTAGATGTGGGAGAATTGAATCGAGCCTGTTTGCCAGAATCTTAGTGTAAACCTTGGCATCAATGTTAATCAGGGCAATAGGCCGGTAAGACGTTCTCTCCTCTGGGTTCTTATTTGGTTTAAGGATGAGGGTAACCTTAGCCTCTTCCATGGATGGGGCAATCCTACCAGAACTACGGAATGAGTTGTATAATGGCGCCAGGTTCGGTGCCAGTTGCGAAATGAATAACTTATAGAAGACGGCAGTATAGCCGTCCGGACCTGGGGTTTTATTTGCTGGGAGGCCCCTTATTACACCCCTCACCTCCTCCTCCGAAATTTCCCTATTCAGGGCTTCCCTCGTTTCTTTGCTGATTTCCCCTAAACGCACCCTTCGCAGGAACTGCTCCTGTAGATCAACGCCGGGATGCTGCGAGGCGTACAGAGATTCAAAAAACTCTGCTAGAGCCTCCTGTAATTCCTCCTGCCTTGTGACCCGGTCCCCTGAGCCTGTTTTCAACGCTGTAATCGCGTTTCTCGCCTTCTTGCCCGTAGTAGATGAGCCAAAAGGGCGTTGGCTTTATTGGCCTTGGCATAGTACTTTTGCCTGACAGCTAATAGGGCTCCCTCTGCCTTTTTTGTGCGCAGAAGATTCAGCTGTCCCACTGCCTTCCTGTACTCCCGCATTGCTTTTCGAGAGGGAGTATCTCCCGCTGCCTGCCTAGCCACCTCTACCTCCACTTCCAACTGGGCCTCCAGAGCCTGCACCTGCTTCGCCCGGTGGGCCGATAAAGCAATAAGCTCCCCCCTGAGAGTGGCCTTGAACGCATCCCACCTTATACTTTCGTCAGTATCCCCTTTTCTATTATTCTCAAAAAAAAACTTGATTGTTTCTTCGACACTCCCCCGCACTTCCGGGTCCCTCAGTATGGCTTCTGGTAATTTCCAGCCCTACAATCCCTTTACCCTTCGCCCCAGCCCCATCACCAGGGAGACCGTTTTATGATCCGCTATCCCAATTGGACCGGTAAAGACCTCCCGAATACTCCCCAATAAACCTACCGACACCCATATGTAATCAATCCTAGATTGTGACCCATGGACGCCTGACAGGAAAGTGTGACCCTCCTCCTCACCTTTCAGTTCCCTCCAGACCTCTCGTAACCCCATCCTGCTAATCCTTTCCTTCAACTCTGCTGTCATTACTGCTCCACCTCCTCCTCCTCGCCTCCCAGCTCTATCCATCTCCCTATCCCAAGCGATATTGAGGTCTCCCATTAAAACAATCTGACCCCAACTCTGCTCCTCTAACACTTTCAAGAAACGTTGCAGAAATAGCTCTTGACCGGGGTTGGGAGCGTACACCACGGCCAGTGTATATGGGTCCTCCTGGAATTTCCCCCTGACCACTATATATCTCCCCTCCTTATCTCTAGTCACATCACAGACCCTGAAATCCACTGTGTTCTTGATAGCCAAGGCCACACCCTTTGTTTTGCTTTGACCGGAGGCATGGAGAATTTGATCAAAGCCACGCAATTTTAATCTACCCTGGTCTGTACGCTTCAGGTGTGTCTCCTGGAGCCCCATAAACTCTGGCTTTTCTTTCTGTGTAAAATGCTCTATTTTTTTCCTTTTCAGGGGAGTGTTCAACCCCCTCACAATATGCGTTAACCACTTGAAGCGTTACCCATTAAAAGGAGCTGCCACTACTTGGGAGTGCCCCCCTGCCCACCACTCCAACCACCTGCTGGTTACTGACCCCCAACTCCCCCCCCTGTACCTCCTCCCTTCCTCCCTCCCCTCCCCCCCCATTTCCCCACAAAGGTTAACACCTTCCCGCTCTCTCCCCATTCCCAATTAGGGCATCAACGCCCTTTCTGCTTCCAACATGTTTGCTTCCCCTACGACCTGCCAGTTTACCTTCTCCTTTTCGAGGCCCACCAGCCCTGACATTGCCAAATCAGTTTAGGGATCCAACATATTCTCGTAACTCGGTGAGCCGGGCTTCCCTTTACTCCGCAGTTCACCATGCCGTGATCCTCTTCGCCTTTTGTCGCCGATTGTCATCCATTCCCATGGACGGGGCCTAGGGGGGCCACTCACACTTTTTTGGCCTGAGGCAGAAGGGCCCTCCTCTAGGTCCAGTCCCATGAGATCAGCCCCCTCCTGCAGAGAGGTAATCCGCCGCTGGGCTCCCTCCCATTCGAAAGTCAAGCCGAACGGAAAGGTCCATTTATATCGAATTGCCTTTTCATTGAGGACCTTCAGCAGGGGGGCCATATGTTTCCGTTTCATGAGTGTAATGCTCGCCATGTCCTGGAAAAGGGCAATCTGTTGACCCTCGTACATTATAGGTTCTTTTGGTCTTGCTGCCCTAAGTACCGCCTCCTTCAGGGCGTATCTGGCAAACGCCGCTAACACATCTCTCGGCCTCGCTGACTGACCTTTGATCATGCGCCCTGTTCTATGTACCCGATCTAGCTCTACCACCCCCGGGTCATCCTCCCCCAGGATATCAGCGAAGATGCCCTGGAGCACCCCCTTCAAAGTCTTGTCTGGCACTGATTCCAGCAACGAGTTCACCCTTATATTGATCCTGCGAGACCTGTTCTCCAAATCCTCCATTTGAATCTCTAGATTTCTCGTGGCTGCATCCAACCTTTCTATAGCCTCACTGTTAGCTGAAGTATCGTTGCCCACCTCCTGAAGGCCCTCCTCCAGCGCATCCGTCCTCTCCCCTAGCTGACGCATCTCTTGTCTCATTTCCCCAATGGCTTCCTTCAGCTCATTGCGCATCAGCTGAAATTATTCCTGAAAGGTCTTCGCCAGATTTACCTGCAGGGCGCGCAGCTCCCCTGAGAATTCCTGTCTAGACATGGGTGCCTGATCCCCACTTCCCCTTGCATGGTGTCCTCTCCCGTTTTCCCTTGGGTGGCTCCGGGGCCCTCTTTCAGGGCCTGAGCGGGCCACATTGCCTGAAGGGTGCCCAAGGCTTCTCCTGAAGCATGGGGGGCCTTCCCCCCTTTCCCCTTAAGCTTTGTGGACATACTGCTCTCACCTCTCCTCTGCGGGAAAGCTCCCGGACCGTTTGCCTTGCCCCAGCTCTCCTCCGCACCCGATAAGGACAGGCCAGATGCGGGCAATAGTCACTTATCCTCAGGGGCTGGAGCGGTCGTCCCCCTGGAGACTCCGCAGTCACTCCGGCTGGACTCCGCCATGCCTAGGAACGAGCAGACAACTGCAACTTGCTGTGGTTCACTGAGATTGGTGATTGTGATGACTTTTTCAGGGTCCGGCATGATCCCATTCGCTGGAGAAGATGTGACCAAAAAATTTAAGTTTTGCTTTGCTGAACCGGCATTTGGCGATGTTGAGCGTGAGTCCAGCAGCTTGCAGCGCTTCGCAGGTGGCATACAGTGCTCTGTCATGTGACTCCTTCGACGACCCGAAGATGAGGATGTCGTTGCTGTAGTTCAAAGCTCCTCGAATGGGTCTGATGATTTGGCGTATCGCCTCCTGGAAAATTCAGCTGCGGACGAGATTCCAAGGTTTAGTCTCCGGTATCTGAATAGCCCATCATGCGTTGCAAAGGTCGTGATCGCTCTGGAGTCGGAGTGTAGCTCCAGTAGATGGTAGCCTTGGATGAGGTCGAGTTTGGAGAACATTTGGGCGTTGTTGAACTGCACTATCATGTCCTCGATGCACGGACCTGGATGTCTCTTGCGTTGTATGGCGGTGTTGGCTACTCTCATGTCAACGTACATGCGTATCTTGCCTCCCTCTTTTGGAGCAATCACAAGGGGGGACACCCATAGTGGTGGTCCTGTTGCTGGCGCGATGATGCCATGGGGGAGTAGTTGTTGGAGTGCTTTCGACACCACTTCCTGGAGATGGAAACCGACCCTTCTAGGGTGTTGTGGCACCGGTCACACTGTGGGGTCTATGTGAAGTTTAATAGGGGGACCCTTAAGTTTTCCCAGACCTGAGCATAGTCTTGGGAAGTTTTGTGTGATGTTCTCTTGCATGATGAGGTTTTGGGATTGATTGCACGCGACTGTTCCAATTGAATCTTTCGGGTTCTGTCTGCTTGATGTTGCAGTGATGGTGTCCCCGGCTTTTACATGAATTTCGATCAATCCCAAGCGAGAGGCCGTGTGATAGCTGAGTAGGCACCGCCTTCTGGTAAGTGAATGAATGACATGGATGGTGGTGTCTATTTGATGGCCGTTTAGAAGGAAACGGCGTGTAAAATGCCCGATAGACTGCAGAGGTGTGGTGGCTCCCCACTGGAAGATTCATGACTGTGATGGCTCGAGCCTTGGTGGGTTTGGCATCCTGGCATAGTCTTGCTCGCCCATGATATTTATGGTTGCACCGGAGTCTACCATGAATTGAAATAGGCAGTTTTCCATCTTTATTGGAATCTTGGGGGCCTCTCTGGCTTCGTCGTTGTCGAGTATGAGGTTGACGTACTCATCCTGGTTGTGTGAGTCGTAATATGCGTTGTAGGCAGTCGCTGGAGGGTCATGATAGTATTCCTTGTCCCTATATTCTTCCGGTGGATTGTCATATTCATCTGTTAAGTATCGAGTCTGAGCTGTGTAGTCAGGAATGAGCTGGTATCCAGGCTCTTGGTATTAGTCGATGGCTCTGACGTATCACTGTTGACCCTGCTGATAGTATCTTGGTTGCCTGTATTGTGGGGACGGTGGACGAAGTGGTGTCCTGGTGGGCGATTGTGGGCGCGTCGGGGGAAATGGTATGCCTTCTCTGCACACTGAATGAAAATGTCCTTCTCTCCCGCAGTTTGTGCATCGTTGTGAAAGATACCTATTTAATCATGAACCGGGCATGAACCTGAGTGTGGAAATGTCATTCCGCACCGATAGCATTGTCTCTGTTGGCGCGGGACTTGAGGAGCTTGTGTTCTGTATGGGTGTGACCCTCTGTCACCATGGCAAGGTGGTTGTATGGCTGCGATGAGTTCATTGGTTTCTTGCTTGGGGTTATTGGTGCAGCCCATGGATGCAGCTTGGGCGTCGACCCTCTCATATATGTGTGCGAGTTCACTGACCTCAGGAATGGTTAGGGCTTTTTCAATAACTGTTTTTTGAGTGCGGGGGAGAGGCAGCCCTCTATCACCCTGAGCCGAATTGCTTCTTTGAGGGAAAACGCATCGATGCAATGTGCCCTCTTCACCCACAGGCGGGTTATGAATTTGTCCACTGTCTCTTGTGGCATTTGCGTGCATTGATTAAATAGGTATCTTTCATAGTCTCGATTGACTTCAATGATGAGGAGTTTGTCTAGTGCTTTAATCAGATGTGTGAAACTGTTTTGTTCAGCTGGGGGAATTGTCTTTACTATCGTCTTTATTTCACCACCAACCAGATTGAGGAAAATGTCCCTAATGTTGGCGGAGTCACCATCTCCTGACCCTCTCACAAAGTGTTGGAAATCCTCCATCCATTCAGTCCATCTGGGCCCTTTCGTGGCCTGGGGCGTCATGGTGAATGGCAGAGGCATCCGCAGTTGAATAGACTTCGCTGTGCATGTAGGCTGGGGAGACGCAGGATTGCTCATTTTCTGAGTTGGGTGAAGTCCTTGGCGCTACTCTAGGGGGTGAGTGTGGAGGTGTCCTACCTGTGAGCACCTGTTCAGAGGTGCGAGGCACCAGTGGTTGGTCCGGCGTAGGTGTAGTTGTGTTGAGCTGTCTGGGCCGTCGTGCTCTGGTGGGTATACGTGATCTGGCACCCTGGGTGGGTGATGGGTCCACTCACCGGCGTGCGCGTAGGTTGCATCAGACAGTGAAGAGGTTGATGGGGCACGTGGTGGTATTAGAGAGCGGATTGTAGCTTCAAATTGGCTGTGCCTGCAGCAGGGTGTTGCTCCTGTCAGGAGGAGGAATGCTGGTGTATGCGAGCGTATGCGCAGGGTGGGATCACTCGCACATGTAGCTCGATAGGGCCTGGCGGCCTGCCAGGTCTGGGCTTGCTCTCGGAGCGCTCATGACTTCCGGCGTGGAGGAGGAGTTGGGGCCCAGCGGATTGCAGGGGCCCGCGTAGATACAGCGGCCGGGCGCCTGTGGCCTTGCGTCACGTACGGTGAAGGAGGAGGAGACTTGGCGGGTTGCCTTGGTCAGCGCATTCGCGCGCTGAATGCTCGCTAATTGGGAGTGAAGGAGGAGGAGGCTCGGCGGGCTGTCAAAGCCCCAGCAGGGTTCGGCGGACTGCTGCAAGGAGGACTCCGGTGTATGCTGGAGGTAGCCTCGTCGCCAGTGTTGCGTCTTGCAAGGCAAAGGAGGACGCAAACACTGGGAGGATTTCTACTGTGCCTTTATTCAACAAAACGTAACAGTAACTGGCGCCTTTTGCGCCTTACCCATAAAACCCAACTCCCCACAAGAAACGTCATCGGGGTCCCGCCTCTCCAACGGGCGGGGCTGCTATTAAGCCTGCAGCGCCCGGTAACATACATGTGTTGTTGGCGGCGTGTTTCAGTGGATGTCCAGAGTCAAATGTATGAAAATTGTGGGTTTTTTTCCACCAGATTTCAGAGAAATTTCCTTCTGCCCACCCACCGAAACACACCGCCAACAACAGATGTCCTACCTTCCCGCGTTCCCACAGATGTCCCGATGAAAATGGTACCTCACATGTGTGGATGCACCTACCTCGGCGCAAAGGGAAAAGGCTAACCCACTGATAACCCCAAGCCTTTCGGCAAAGCAGATTTTGCTCATGTGGACAACCTACAGATTTGGGCCTAGGGTGTCAAAGCCACCAAGGAAAACAGAGAACCCCATGCATTTCCGAAAAGAAGACACCCGTGGGCAACCCCCTTTCCACTAAAAACATCCATGGTGGTTTAGTGACCCCCACACCCACCCAAAACAAGTTATCATTTTTTTATTTTTGTTTTGCCCCTTTCCTAGGGACAGATGGGCACATGTGTGTGGCCATCTGCCCCCGGAGGGGGCAAAACGTACTGCCCCAGGCTTGGGGAGTGGCTCTGCCAATATTTGCAATGGCCTCCCCCCCACTCCAAATGAATGGGGGCATCTCATGTACCCCTTCCTAGGGGCAGAAATCTGCCCCCAGGGAGGGCTACATAAGGTGCCCCATCCACTTAGGGTGGGAGGAGAGGGCCACCCCACTTTCAAACACAAAAAATCCTGGTGGTCTAGTGGGCACCCCACCCCCACCCAAAACTAGTTATAATATATATATATATATTTGTTTTGCCCTTTCCTAGGGGCAGATGGGCACATGTGTGTGACCATCTGCCCACAGGGGGGTGGCAAAACATACTGCCCCAGGCTTGGGGGGTGGCTCTGCCAATATTTTCAGTGGCTTCTCCCCTCACCCCAAATGGATGGGGGGATCTCATGTACCCCTTCCTAGGGGCAGAAATCTGCTGCCAGGGAGGGCTACATAAGGTGCCCCCCGATCCACTTAGGGTGGGGGGGGGGTGAGGGCCATCCCCTTGCAAAAGTCCCTGGTGGCTAGTGGTCCCACCTGCACCCTCCCCACTCAAAACTAAGTTTAGACAAAAACAATCTTTTTTAGTTTGCCCCCTTCCCTGGGGGCAGATGATCACCCATCTGCCCCCAGGGTATTGCCCCCATGCTTTGGGGGTAAAGGAGGGGAGGGCAGCTTACATAGTAAGCAGCCCCTCCCTCCACTTCAAAAACAGTTCCCTATATGACACACCAAACACATATTCTGGGGGGATAAATGACATTACATCCCCCACACTTAAAATTGTGGGGGGGGGATTTGTCCACCCTATCCCCCCATGTCGTACGCCCATGGTTGGTGGACAAAGAGATGCTGTATATGTCAAAACCTGTACTTGCCCGTAGATACGGGGAGGCGGACCATCCTGGGAGGTACCTGCCGAGGGTAGTGCAGGGTGAGAGCAGGGCGCAGCCAATTATCTGGATACAGGGCCGGTCAGGGGAGGTGTTGCTATCAGACGACAACATAAATATAGAATCTCTGCAGTATTATAAGACCTTATATGCTGACATATGTACGGACATATGTATGGATGGAGGGCTAGATCAGTACATGGGTGTCCCGCAATGCCCTGAGGGGACATGTTTGAGTCTTTGAGTCTGGATCAGCCTGTTACTGTGGAGAAAGTGATGGCCGCAATCATGTCTTTTGCGTCGGGGAAGGTCCGCGGCGGCAGACAGCTTAGGGATTGAGCTCTATAGAGAGTTCAAGCACACCCTGGCACTGCGGTTACTTATACTGTTGGAGGAGGCACTGGAGGTTGGTCGGCTTCCGCCTTCACTTTCTGAGGTGGTAATTATCATGCTGTTAAAGCCGGGTATGCCGCAGCATGAACTAGCCTCATATAGGCCGTTATCCTAGTTTAACGATGATGCCAAGGTGTTTGTGAAGATTATGGCAACCTGACTTCTCCCATATATGCCGTCCCTGGTGCACCACAACCAATCAGGATGTTTTCCCAATAGATCCACTGCATTGAATTTGAGGCGGTTGTTCTGCATAATTTCGCAGATTGATCCACAGGCTAATGCAGATGCAGCATCGCTGGATGTGGAAAAAGCTTTTGACTCCGAGGTTCCTGTTCAAGGTACTAGGGCAATACCTATTAGGACGGTAGTTAATTAACTGCGTGTCAGCTCTATGCAGGCCCGGTTGCAAAGATTTGTGCCAATGGAACAACGTCACAGGCCTTTTTACTGTGCTGTGGAACACGGCAGGGGTGCCCTTTGTCTCTTCTCCTGTTTGCGCTCACGATTTAACCCTTAGCTTTAATGGTGGGTTGGTGGGTATTATATTATTTCAGCAATATCGCAATATGGCCTTGGCAGGTTTTTTTTTTCACTAAGCTGCGGTCCATGGCGGTGGAATTTGTGTTTGAAACAGGGGTCACTAGGATGGGCTTGGAGAACCCTACGAGAACCCTATGAGCAAGGGGGGCTAGCTGTGCCAGATTTTGAAATGGTGGCTCAAGTGCAATTTGCTGGCTACTGGTACGCTTTGGATTCTGGGACAATGCACCTGGATCTAGAAAGATACAGAGCATCACCCACTGACCTCAAGGCGGTTATCTTCAATGATCACTATGTGTACTCTTGTTCCTTCGATCCGTTCCGCACAACGGTGAACGCATGGTCGAAGATATTCCGGTGACCGGAGGTGACAGACCCTTATTCTGGGGCTGTTCCCCTGTGGAATATCCCCGGGCTTCCCCCCCACATATAATGTTGATTAGCAGGGGACCGAGGACCACCCACCCCCAAGAATTGGACCCTGATGGATCGGTACCCTGAAGGGAGGTTTGTTACACTTGAAGAGTTTATGGCAAAGTTGGGAAGCAGTCCCATTAAAAAGCTGCAATATTACAGGATGAGGGCAGTGGCGAGGAGCAGATGGCCGTCGCACCCTTGGGAGCCAGAAACACATGCTTGTGTAGGCGCGATAGTCTCGGGGGGGATGCTAGGAGACTGGTTTGCAGCCTTTAGGGGTTGGTTCAGACTCACCAGGCCCCTATGAATACGGCAATGCCTGAATGGGAGCCAGATCTGGGTGCAGACATTAGATATTAAATGGCACAAATTCTGTCTCTTGACCAGAGAGGTCTTGATGAATCCGAGGTTCTGACTAATACAATTTAAAATAATGTACCAATTCTATCATACCATGGCTAGGCTACCAAGGTTCTCCCCGGATGTGACGGATGAATGTGGAAAATGTGCCACGGGGGGGGGCGGATGCATACCAGATTTTCTGGGATTGCCCACTGGTCAAACGGTTTTGGCAGGATGTGGTACAGATGCAGTATGAAATAGTAGATATACCTCCAGAGTTGTCTCCACCTAGGTATCTGTTGGGAGATATTGGGAAGGCCTCGATCACTGTTTGCAGATACTTTAATATTGCATGTATTGTTGCAAAGAAATGCATACTGAAATATTGGAATTCTAAACTGGCCCCTGCATGTTTTGAATGGCTTAAGGAACTAATGTTTGTTAATGAAAGGGAGGAAGGATACGTAGTGACGGCCGTGGCAGCGCGCCGACCAAAATACATCTGGGTCCGCTACGCTGCTATTTATCCCAGACAGAGCAAAGGGAGGGGTAAGGCACAGGGGCACCATGGAGGAATGAGGACACTATGCAAAAAATATGCCTGCTGTGTGCCCCACGTGCAGATGTACTTATGTTTGAATTGAAACAAGGCCTGCACGCCTCCCCAGGTCGTGCTTAATGTTTGAACATTGCAATGTGTAAAATGCCTGTCTGTCTTATAAAATTATAAATAAAGATGTTAAAAAAAGGTATTAGGCAACTTCACACGATACTCTTCGACCTCTACAGGTGGACAAGGCACTCTTTTCTCTGTTATAATAAAGGGCAGCCTCTTTGCCTTTACTTTCAGTCTTGCAGCCACCACAAAAACTTGCCTGAGCTCTTGGACTGTTTTTTCTCTCAGCTTCACCAGTCTTAGCTTCACAGATTTAATTCAGTTAACAGACACCCAACTCCCTTCCCCAGCTTCAGATACACCTTTCCGCTTTCAGTAGTTATCCCAAAGCTCTATTGCCACTCTTCCAGCCTTGGATAACCATGTCACCCTTGTATCAGAGGACCTTGGCTTATAGTAACTTCAACAACTTCAAAAACATGGTGATCAGTTCTTAATTGTGCTGGTTTAACCTTAAGAAGGCTTTGTGTACTGGGAAACAAATATCGTATACGTGGCCTCTGATGAAATGTCCTAGTAACACTTTGGGAAAGTAACTCTACATCACTATCAGTAGGCACAGTGGGAGGCATGGTAACATCAGAGCTGGGTCCTGCACTAACAATCTGGATGTGCACCGATAGCACATTGTCATTTACTACTTGTACGTTCTGTGTTTTCTTCTTTATTTTACTACCTTTGTCAGTTTTTCTCTTAAGCAAACTATTAACATCAGACATCTTGACAGTAGGAACTACAGTATGTTCTTGTACAGAGGAGTATGCCACATACTGGGGGTAGAAAACAGAAGCTATGCAAGGAACCCCTCCATTCTTTATCTTTCTGTCATTAAACTGTTCAATCTGAGGAGAAGCATAACTAGAAACATGGGGTTCAACAACAGAGGTACTCTTGTGTAGTAAGCCTAACAGTGTGTTGTTTTTGGCTGCTAAGTCTTGTGCAGACATAGAATCAGAATCAGTATAATAGACAGAAATAGGACCTGGCAATGTAGGATGTGCCATCCAGGGGGACAAATACTCTGCATGTAAATGCCCATTTGTGACAAGGAGTTCATTTATGTAAGAACTGGTGATTTGACTGTCACAGGTCAATGTAGGGGAAGCTTTCTGTACAAACTTGTTAGAAGCTTTGCTGCCTTTCTTTTTTAAAGTTGCCATATTCAAACAAACAAATGAAAGTGCACAAGTGAATGCTAGGTATCTGAATGCTAATAATACTTAGGCAGAGTGTGGGAATAGTGGGCTTGTCGTTCTATCATGAAGGGACCAAGGCAGTGAATATGACAAGAGAAATGTGCACAAGATCACACAGTGCATTGCTTTGATTCAGACAACATACACACAGGAATCGAAACATATATACACTAAAACCCAGGTGGTGCAAGTAGAGCGTGATGAGAATACAATTATATGAAAAGGGATATGGGGTAAGCATTTAGATTACAAAGAACGTCAGCAAACTCCTCACCCACAATTCCTGTTACAGGTACTGTCAGCACTAAGCCCACATACAGGACAAGCAACGACAGGATCTGTGAGCCAACACAATTGATGGTATTGTATAAGGTCATTTAAAGACAATACCCATGAGGATGAGAAATACCACCTGAAATGTCAGCAAAGCCCCCGAACCCTGTTGATCAAACAGGGATCCAGAAAGGCTATAACAACAAAGGGATGATAACGTAATACATAAGACTCCTGACAAGGGACAAGTAGGAATAGTGAGGAAAATGAACCCTTATGGTCCTTTAATTAGGTAACATGTTGTATGATGGGTGGGATGCAGAATAACTCTTATACCAAATAAGACTGACTCACGAAGTTGGCGAAATGTCTCTCCTGACTGTTTTATTTTCAATTATGTAAAACAGGGAGTTACAACGGACATCAACAGACATAGGACAGCATGCCTCAATATATTTAATAAAATACAACTGTTTTATAACAGAAATGTGTCATATGTGACATTATACTATGTGGCAAACTAAGAAAACCGACGGGGGGTTGTAATTGGACTACGGGGAACATCTAAGTATACTTTCTATATAGGGACGGGTTGTGATTGGGTTTCTACAGTCAGGTGGACAACGTATGCCCACCCCTAGTGCAAGTCATCTTCATCAGTTACTAGATACACGGTACACCATTGGCTATCGAACTATAAGGCCCTTCGTTATATGGCCTTCTACAATTGGTTGGCACGCTTGTACCCTTCTGGAACATTCGGCTCACCAGCAGCACGTAAACTGGTGCCCCAGGTGTCAATGGGTAGCGCTTCATCTCTCCTCGCTCATGCCATCTGGCATTCAAATTGCCTTTGAACTTGTCCTTGTAAAGTATCACTGCTCCTGAGAATAAAAGGGAGTATGGGCACACTCTTATTGCAGTTCTGGTCTGTACGCCCCAACTCCTATTTCCATCATTGACTCACGTGATGGGAGATAGTATTTCGGCCTGTTTTGCATCATTTAATTGTCTTGAATGAATACACTTGGCACTTATGATGTGCTTGCCTGCACCTTAACAAGGGTTGATTCAACTTCTCACGTTCACTGTTCTTCAAAGATAGATAACCAGTTCTTGGTTGCTCCATCCTTTGACACCTGGCCAGACAGCTATTTCACGCCATTCCTCAATCTTCAGCTGTTTTCTTACTGCAACACAGCATCCTTCTTTCTTCACAGGTCTGAGCTTACTAAATATGTGACACTGATGTCCAGAATTCTATATAATGGCGGCACCACCTGCAGTCTATTCACTACGTATAGCCAGCCTTTAAGTTTACTTAGTCTACTTGTGTTGCTGCATCTATAGTCATAAAACGGCTTGCATTTTCTGCAGTGCTCTTCACATGCGCAATCTTCATTCCGCATATGAACGTTTACTTGATTCTTTACTTCGTCATCAGATTCTATAAGGTCTATTTATCTTCTTCTTCGACCATTCTTCTCAGTGCGTCACTGCCATTTCTTGTGAAGTCACCAGCCTCTTTTCTCCCATCTTCATATTCCTTCGGGAACCTCCTCCAAGAGATTATCATCTCTATGAGGGTACATCAGATAGGGTTTTCTTAGTGACTACCTTGTCTCAAAGACTCTTCTCGGAATAATCACAGTTATCGGTGTCAAACTTGGCACAACCTCTGGTTTCCAGCATGCAGGCAGCAGGAGGGCGGGACTTCCTGCAGAGGCATTTGGCTGCTCCTCTACACTCCCCCCTTTGGTTGATCCATCAACCACACCTTCACCGATCTCCACATTTTGATATCTTCTTTTGAAGAAGTATTTCTTCGGAGTCCAGATCTTTACTACTCAATTCAGGGATCCTGCTGATTTAACATGTTCATCAACACTCCAGGTCATGTAGCTGCACTGTCCATTCGGATTACAGTAGGCCCATCGGCCTACGTACTTGTGATTCTTTGGATGTAGGAACTTTGTTCCCTCAGGTGCCATAATGCTGGTTTTTATGTATTTTCTGATTTCTTCATCCGGCAACTACTCGTCGACATCAATAATAATCTTCATTCCTACGGCCTTCTTCGTTGTCTTTTTGCACTGTGTGATTATTATCCTGATCATACAGAATCCAAACATTATTATCACTAATACTGCTCCAAGAAGCTTGAAGATATTCGCCATTCACTGTGAAATCCATGAGAATATTGATGCATCTGCAGTGTCTTCTGTCTCATCTTCCATTTTGCTGTGCAGGTTCATCCGCAACGTTATGGCCTCTGCCAAGGTCCCATTCTCATCATCGTGAGAAGGTATGAACGTGCAACATGATGGCCCGATTTTGACGTGAACTCCTCCTTCCATCGTTGTGATCATATCAAGGACATATCTATTCTGGAGGGTCATCAATCTTATGGCCCTCAACTCTTCCCTGAAAGCATTGAATCCCTTTATGGTAGTGTTAACTGTCTGCAGGAGCTTTCAGCAAGTGATTTGCGACCACTTTGCATTGTCCATCGTCTGGCTCCCAGGCATAAAGATAGTCTTGAAGATTGAAGCAGTCTTGCTGAACATCCTATGCTCATACGGAATGGAATCGAAAGCTTCTATCGATTTAGCTGACAAATAGTTTCTTTGATTGAGGAGTTCGAGAGATCTTCTCCTCAAATGGGTGTCTGCTTTGGGAAATTCACCAATGTTCAAGTCACATGGATGACTACTAAGGAAAACGTTCCTCCCCAATCTTTGGGCAGCTTATTGTAGGCTCTGGATCCACAAGCCCAATATCGATCCATCAGGTCGGCTGTTCCTGCTTCCATTTTGTAGACATCAACTGTAGTTTTAAAACCTACTTTAGCTCCTACATGCTTCTTTCCTTTCCTTCGAAAGCACAGCGTTGCATGTGTCAATGGAATCACGAACACTGGACCGGATTCATCTTCTACCCATGTCAGTAGCTTGGCATGTTCACCCCACGATTTTAAACACTTATCATTCACCTTTTGTACTTCTCGCACGTACTCGGACTTCAATAGATGTGCTGCACAGCACATCAATCCTTCTTCCCATCCCTTCTTGGTTTACACTCGTCCATAAACTAACAGCTGAGATCGTTCTTAGCATCCAGGTGCCCAAGCCATTTCTACCCTATCAGGACAGTCCATTCTCTTCATTTGTTTTATGACCACTTCATCCTGTCCTGCCCTAGGATATGTGAGCATCTTGCTGTTCCATGCAGGCTCCTTTCCATTTGTATAGTCGTCATATAGTCATACATGCAGCAAGGTGTACAAGACACCTGGCATCATATTCTGAAATTTCTCTAGAGATAAAAGTTCGGGCAGCATTAATGGCATAGTGTATGAGAGCACAAAACATAACAACTCTCTTTGGACGTACTTTCTCCCACCTTTTTAATGTGCTGGTACCACATTCGTGACCCAAATGTGCTGCACTATATAGCTATGTGTTGATCCCATTATCGTCTTCCTCTGCACTTCTCCTGTGTCTTCCCCTTAAAATGTTAGCAGCCCATGGAAACAATTCTAAAGCAGCTCTATGCTGGGGAGATATCACATGGGGCCTTGACTCATAACAGGCTCATCTGTTCAAATACTTCATTGACAAAATGTGGGCAATTATCGGATCTCAGCACTTCACACACTCCCCATCTTGAAAAGACTTCATGTACTAAAAACATTGCTGCGCAAGTGGCGTCAGGGTGTGTACACGGACCTGCTTCAATCCACCCGGCGTAGGGACACACCACCACTATCAGATACCTGTATCCATTACATACTTGGAGCATATCAACATAGTCAATATGTAAATGATGAAAAGGACCATTCGGTCGAGGAATTACTCCTCTAATAGTTCACAGTGTATGCCCAGCGGTAATCCTTTCACATACGATGCAGTTTACTACATAAAATGCAATGTGTTCTAACAAATTTGGAACAAACCAGTCTTCCGCAATTGTTGCAGCAAGACTTTCCCTAGTTACATGCGCAGGGTAGTGCAGCTGTTCAAGCGCTACCTTTAACAATGCTACTGACATCATCGGCTTTCCAGTGCTGTCCTGTTGCCATAATGCTTCAGTGGGGGATGAAGAACACCCCCTTTGCTTCCATAATTCCTGCTCTTCATGTGGTGCACTGCCTTTAATCTCCATTAATTAGGTTCTCAGTAAATTATTAAATCCTTCTGTCACTAACATAATCGTGACTACTTTCTCCTTTACATCTGGACTATCAGAACTTGAAATATCTGGTGAATATGCAACCCTTTTGGCTTCTGCATATGCACCTTCGTTCCTGCAAGAGATAAAGTCAGTTTGCTTAGTATGCGCTGCACATTTAACTATCGCTATGGCTACTTGGAGTTGTAGTTCCTTAATAAGCCTGTCCAATAAAGATGTGTGGTGCATTGGAGTGCTGTCCGCTCGGAGGTAGCCCCTCCTTTTCCAACGTGCTAGTCCTGCGTGCACGGTTGATGTCACATAGGCGGAGTCACTGTACACCGTCACTTCCTGCCCTGCATGATTTTCGAGCATGACAATGAGCACTACAAATTGATATATGTTATATGATATGGCATTTATAACACAGCTATACACAAGTATTCTGCTGCTTGCTACAACTTCAAACTCACCATTTGCTCTATGCCTCACTACAGATGCGCCAGAATGCCTTTCTCCACTAATTTGATCAATTTTTGAAGAACCATCAATAAAGAGAATTTCCCGTCCCGACAAAGCATTCTCTTTGACATGCGGTATATCATTATAAAACTCTACATAATTTGTGCAGTCATGCACATGCTCGCCCTCTGCCACTGGCTCTGCTACAAATGTGGCAGGGTTTACTATTTTACATCTGACAATTTGAATCGCTGGGTTTGAGATTATCTCTGGGATGTCAATGTGCCTTTGGATTTCTCTAAAATGGCAAACAAAGCATGTTCCACAGAAAGAGTCATAGAGCAGCCCATTACAATGCTTGTGGATTTCTCAATTGCAAATACAGCGGCTGCCAATGACTGTTCGCAAGGAAAGTGTTCTTCATAACTGGGTCTAGAATCCCACTGTAATATGATACAGGCTTGTACCCCAATGTGGTCCTCTGTGTAAGTACTGCAGTCATGACTGTCCCATTTGTGTGCGAAAATAAGAAAAACTCCTCAGAATAATTGGGAATTCCTAAAATGGGAGCTGTACAAATTGCTTTCTTCAAAGCTTCAAAACTTTCCTCCATTTCCTCAATCCATTCTATTTTGACTTTGTCTACCTGTGCTTTCTTCAAAGCCTGCAAAAGGGGTGTTGGCTAAGAACTGTAGTCAAACACCCAAGCTCTAACATAGTTACATAACCCAAAAAATTTTTCCATCTGCTATACCGTGTGTGGTTTTGCAGTTCATGATCGCCTCCGCTCTTTCAGGTGTTACCCTGTTTCCCTCAAGTGAAATCAACTGTCCTATGTATAACACTTCTTCTTGACAATACTGTAACTTCTCTTTGTCTATCTTGTATCCCTTATCTGCTAGGATAGTCATTAACTGAATTGAGTCCTGTCTACAGTCATCCTCTGTTGTGCTACAGATTAAAATGTCATCTACATACTTTATCACAACGCTCTTCAAATCAATATTGCCTAGGTCCATCTGTAGGACTCTGTTAAAGATCGATGGAGAGTCATAGTACCCTTGTGGCAGCCTCGTGTGTTTCAGACAAGTCTGGCGAAACATAAATGAAGTCAATTCTTGTGAGTCTTTGTGCAACGGGATTGAGAAAAACACATTTTTCAAATCGATCACCGTAAAATATCAAGCTTTTACTGGGATTCTGCATAGTAATGTCACCGGATTAGGAACTAAATGAAACTCTGCATCTACAATCTGGTTAATAGGTCTCTATCTTGTGTAAATCTCCACGACCCTCCCTTTGATTTCTTCACAGTGTACACTGTGGTATTGCACGAAGATTCTGACCACACCAGGATACCTTGTTCCATTAGTGCTGAGATAGTCTTAAAAATACCCTCATCTGCCTCTCGAGACATTGGGTACTGTCTTGCTCGAGGTATAATTGCTCCTGGTTTCAGCTTTATTTTAACCTCCCCTATCCCTTTCAATAGGCCTACGGCACTTTCTCCAAGTCTGCCGTATAATTGCCATGCGCTGTGGGATCTCCCCTTTCTCTATTGTAATCCAATATGTAATGCTCATAAAGAACACTACTTCATTGTCTGTTGGGTGATCTCTCATGTCATTGTCAGTGACATCAGTCAATCTGCACTCTTCCCCAATGGCAATCACTGTTCTCCACGGCCTACTCTCGTCATCTGTTCCTTCGAGCATTGCCATTTGCCCTCTTACTATGGCTGCATCTAATTCTAGAGGCATAATCTGTCCCTCCTTTTCGTCCATGGGTATCTGTGGTCTAAAAAAGAATTTGTCAGGTATCCTCATAGTTCTATCCCACTAAACCAGGTAGCCATGTTAACAGAATGCTCACCCATAAAGAAAAAGCTCTGGCTCCATTGGAACACCTCGCAGAGCCATTTGCCCTGTGAATGCCAATATGAATTTGCCCACGTTCATATAATGTATCCCAGGAGTGGAACACACTATCCCCTCGTCAGTAAAAGAAATGGTCATGTTAAGTTTTGTCATCAAATCTCTTCCCAAAATTTTAACTGCCGTCTGTCGTGAATAGAACAATGGAACAGACATGTCAAACTCTCCTATAGAGACTGGTAATTCATCAATAAAAGGAACTCGACTCGTAGCTCCAGAGAACCCTTGAGCATTCATGGCATTTCCCGACATTGGGTATTTTCTCTCTCGTATACACGAACGAGTAGTTCCAGTGTCTACTAGAAAAGAAAACGATGTTCCTCCTATCATCACATCGACCTTTGGTTCCTCTTGGGGGTCTAGTGTCACTGATCGTACTGAACACATCAAGTTGCCCTGTGACTTGTCCTATTGTGGATACATGCATACCCCTGTGGATGTGAAAGGATTCCCTCCCACCACAGTGACACCCCCTATTCTAGGTGTCAATATCGTATACACAAATGAGTAGTTCCACTGTCTATTAGAAAAGAAAACGATTTGCCTCCTATCATCACATCGACCCTTGGTTCCTCTTGGGGGTCTGGTGTCACTGATAGTACTGAACACATCAAGTCACCCTGTGAGCTGTCCTACTGTGGATATATGCATACCCCTGTGCCTGTGAAAGAATTCCCTCCCACCACAGTGACACCCCCTATTCTAGGTGTCAATAATTGTCCTGTGTTTGCATTTTGCGGTTTCCGCATGGGGGCTTGCTGCGACTGCCCTTTCGGTGGACTAATTTGTGCTTGCTGTAATTGCTGTGCCTGTTGCATTTGCGGCGCTTGTGCCTGATACACCGTCTGATCTTGGGTGAACCCTTCCCTAGCTTGTGAGCTATATGCTGGAGGATAAGCTGTCCCTCCTCTTAAAATTCACCATTCTGTACATACGTTGGCACCCGCATACGCGCCATGTGCCCCATCATCCCACAAGTTCAACACATAAGAGGGGCCCTGCTGTATGAACTCATTCCCTCCGTGGTTCATCAGGCGTTGATTATTCACCTGGGATGTACCCACTGCTTGCTCTACTCCCAATCGTTGTCTGCTTGTCAATACCGCCCCTTCTATGGCATACTTTGACAGTTTCTTCTGAACTAACTTGGCTTCTTCAAGTTTTCTAGCATCCTCTTTCTTCTTATTTTTCTCCTGCACCAGCCGACAGTGATACACTATTGTCAACTGTATTTCTGCCCATGGCTTTGCTTCCCTTCCCACTTGCTTCTTGAGTTGCCGCTGCACTTTCTCGGGCAACCCTTGACATAAAATGTAGTAAAATACTGCCACTGTTTTTCCCCATGGTTCCCGCATTTCAAGAGCCCAACGCTCTTGAATGTCCTGAACATAAGCAAGAGGATACATGTCTTCTTTCATTTTACGTGTCATAATTGCACACATCTGACATGTCAGGATATTGTACCCTGAGAGCCTCCAGACATCTGCTCTGCAATTATTAAACAGCGCTCCGTCGTGCGCTGTGTTCTTTGTTGTCACACTTGAATAGCCTGCTCTCTTCCACATGTCAGAAGCTCTTTCCACAAGAATGGCTGCTAAGAGATCCTTAATGTCCCCTATGGCTAGTGTATTTCCTCCTGTCATTTGTTTCTAGTTCAAAAATCAATTTTCCCACAACCGCTGTCAAGCTGGGAAGTTTGCACCTTAAATTATTCTTATCCATCTGCGGCCATGGATTATACTGTGGTCTTGCTCCCCCTTTTTCCAATAAGTGAAACTGTAAACCCTAACCCGCAATCATCTCCTATCGTCTGCCTATCCATAGTCGGGACAATGGTTCCTGATCGCCTCCTCCCTCGCAACGATCTTAAACTGCTCACATATGGCAGTGACTCTCCTATTTCACTATGAGATAGTCCTTTGGGACGCTCTGGATAAGCTATGGGATCTGGCGTCCTATCCTTCGGTTGCTCTAGATCAGACCATCTCACTCCTTATCTGTCTGCAGGCTTTCCTCTGGGCACATGCACCTCCTCCCTCTTCCCCACGGAAGGATTCTCTTTCTTTGTCTGACATATCTAGTCCCCAACTAGTGTGACTCTCGTCCCCTTCACCCTTATCTAAGGTTAGTCTGCTTAAGGACAGGGCCCTATGCTCGAGGGTGAACAGATACAGATTTTCCTCTTCGCTTCGTGATTGGAAGACTAGCGTGTGATCTCCTTTTCCTCGGCTTCCCAATTTACTACCTTTCCTTAAATCTCGATATGCCTTATCGATCCTGTCTCTGATGCTTCCTATATCAAAGTTCGCTTCTAAGGTCACTCTAGATGGTCCTAATGTTGCTCCCTGTAATGGGAGGAACTCCTCTATCCTGCCCCATTGTATTGCTGGACATGGTTACATTAGCACTTTTTGAATTAGATTAATATCATGCTCCCGCTGCCTCCTCTTACGTTCAAATTCCTCATCTAATTCTCTTCGCTTTCTTGCTTCCCATCTAATTCTTTCCTATTCTCGTCTTTTCTCTTCCTTCCTTGCTCTTTCTCTCCTTTCTTCTTCTCTGTACTCTTTTGTCCCTTCATTTCTGTGCTTCCTCATTTTTTCTTTCTCTTTCTTGTCTGTGCCGTTCTTCTATCGCTCTCTGCCATACTTTCTTTGCTCCTCTGCCCTTTCTTCTTTCTTTTGTTGCTCCTCTTGATACATCTGTTCTCGTCGCTGTCTACTCTTTCTTTTGCATTCGTCTTCCTTCAATCTCTTTTCTCGTTCCCTGTCTTTTCTATCTTGTTCGTCCTGATCTTCTCTTTGCCTTACTTCCTTTATGCTGTTCCCATCTAGCTTGAGCAATATCTGTCCTCCCATCCATTTGTTCTGTACGAGCGTTACCTTGTCAGCTTTATCCTTCTCTCCTTTCCATCTCTTAATTTCTCTTTCTAATTCTGTCAGTGTGTTTGATCGCTCACTCTTCTCCTCTCTGTCTTGTATGATTTTAAAGATCTGCTCTTTTCTCTTACTCTCCTCTGGACTATCATCACTGCTATAAGCGGGCAGTTCGTATATCGAATTACTATATCTTGTCGACGCTTTCAACTCCCTTGAGGGATACATCCCTTTATCTTCCGCACTAGCGCCTTTTACTTCAGGTGAGATAAGGGGAGCAGAAGGCTTGACACCTTCCTCCTTACTCTGATTAAGCATCCATTCCTCAGGTGCCGAAACCTCTCTCTCTTCCTGGTACATTTTCCAAATCTGTAAAATAGCTAACCTTTTCTCCAATTCCTTTCCTGTGTATGCAGCGTGCAAGTATGTGGTCATGTGTTGCAATACCGCTTTCGACAATGATCCCCCTTGTGGCCATGGCATGAACATCTTATCTGCCGTGCCTTTCACCCATTCCGCATTATATTGTTTGAGCTTGGGCATTTGCGTTGGCAATGTCTTACATAAATGCATCAGAGGAGTAATGTCTCCCACTGTGACAAGTCTCAATTGACTCAATAATTACCAGCATTTACAAAATACTTTTATAAAAACAACAAATATGTGCGCGTACCAACAATCGCCCCTCAAAGTCTCTATTTTTCAATTATCTCTGTCTACCTCTGGGTTGATACCAACAGTTTCCCTAGATAGACAATATAACTCCTTGACTTTCTCTTAGTTTCCTTACACATATGTCGCTCTTCAATACCTTAATTTGACACAAATGCACAAACAAACAAGGCGGCTCTTCACATTAAAACATGGTGATCACCCCTCTTCTCTGCCCCTAATAAATACCTTGACCACAGAGTTTAACTTGTCTCCTTATACAGACCTGTTCTGCACGTAGCCTATTTTACTCTAATCTGAGTGTGAGACAAGCTCTTCTGACCCCTTAGGTCAGGTTTTTCTGGGCGCTTCTCTCCTTATCTCTATACAAAATGTTTTTCATTACTCCTGCTACTTTTGTTACTTTAAAATTATTACAACCCTGTCCCCTTGGTTTGCCATTCCCCTCAGTCTACTCACCATTCGATTATTTAGCTCGAAGCCTTCGGTATCGACTCATCCTCCAATCGACCACTTTCGCCTTGCATCCGCAAAGCGCCTGTGGAAACGAGGTAGGGATTTCATCATAGAGGGACCCTGCCCACCGTCTCTATTTTACTTGCACATTTTCTATACGGCCGCTCTCCACAGGAAACCATGCGATCTTTCGGTTAGATGGCGGAGGATGCCCGATCTTCTGAAACTCTGGAGTCAATAGGTGGATAGGTCTTCTCGTCAACCATCCAACATGCTACCAAGTGAATCCTTATGGTCCTTTAATTAGGTAACACGTTGTACGATGGATGGGATGCAGAATAACTCTTAAACCAAATAAGAAGACCGACTCAGGAAGTTGGCAAAATGTCTCTCCTGACTGTTTTATTTTCAATTATCTAAAACAGGGAGTTACAACAGACATCAACAGACGTCGCACAGCATGTCTCAACATATTCTAAAAAAATCTTTTATAGCAAAAATACGTCATGCTATGTGGCAAACTAAGAAAACCTACGGGGGGGTTACAATTGGATTAAGGGGAACATCCTAGTATACTTTCTATATAGGAACTCTTGAAAAAAGGTTTCCCCAACCCGTGCTGAAAAACAATTCACATATATTTGTGAATAAATTTAGCGGAAGAGGAGAGGGTTAGGTGAAGAACAGTATCAACATTTATTATACTGTGTGGAGATTTTGAACATATAACATGATAGTCACCATAAGGCACTAGGTTCCACACTGACTCAAAAGTGATACTACTCCGCTCTTGTATAGGCACAAAATACCAAAAACACAAAAATGTTCCTATATACTTAATTTTTTACATATTAGACAGTAACTTCCTCAAAAACTTTGATATTGAATTATAATACCAAAAGTGATGCTGGAAAAGACCCAATTTTCATACAAATAATTTGTTACCAAAAACAAAAATGCAAAGTTTTCTGATGGGTTATACCAAAGCAATCATGGAAGATACCCAGTTATCATGTGAATGTCTCATGCCAAAGATAATCAAAAGTATTGCCAACATGTGTTTCGACTTGCTATCGGGTCCTCCTCAGGGAATGTTCTAATTATAGAATTCTCTGGGTGCTATACATGATTCAACCCGCAAACATTATTTGCATGTCAAAAGGTTGCATCATTTGTATTACTACATCTGAAAGCCCTTCGCATAAAGCTGATGCCAAATATTCATACATCAAGGTCTTTCTTAGAAACAAAGTGAATGCTAAATATGCATACTGATAAAATGTCAAAGCGCATGGAGAGGAAAATGGGAAGGGGAGGGTAAAAAACAAAGACAAAATGCATGTTAGTCTAATTGGCTGTACACAAATGCACATAAAGCAGCATTTCCACTGTGAACATTCAGAGCATTGTATGCCAATCCTAACTTAACTATTTTGACCCCTTGGCACTGCTCATTGCATGATGACGGATTCATATAGCGCAACAAAAAGTAAGCATCCTAAGCAGAAACATTATTAACAAACACGTGATAAGAAGAAACATTGAAGGGTGCAAGCGATAAGCTACCCCAGGGAACCATGTCACATCTCCGAATATATTTATGAATTTTCTAATTTGTTAGAATGTCATTTGGTGTTCTCTGAGTAAACATGACTACTTCACAAAAAGGTCTAATACCAGTCTATGAATTAGGTGCGTGTCGCTAATTAGATGCTTTTCATATAGAAGACTGGAAATCAATACCTGTTCTTACACAGTGGCGAGCTGGAGAAATATAGAGTGCCAAGACCAAATGTAACAAACGGACCTATGAAGGGACGGTATGTTACTAAATGAAGAGAGAGAAGAAAAAGAAAAATACCCAACGTTTACATAAAATGCTGAGAATGCATACTGCAAACTGTGCAGTCATATCACGGTAACACACGGTTGTTCACCAGCAAGGTCTTAATGTCAATCCCACACCAAAGCGTGTTCAAAATATTACTTCCAGTGTCCGGATGAAATACTTGCAATTCGCTGCTATTCCATTTGGCACGTCTGATAATGTAACGTGGAACCGCTGAAAATAGTCAATTTCAGCATTTGATTAATGGCACTGAACAAAGGAAGAGTAACCTGCTGATTGCCACAAGAAAAACACTCAGCATTTATTGTCCTTAGCTGTGCCACTCACCTCGAATCCCTTTAATGGTTGAAACTAAGGACTGCGCTCAGCGGCGCATATTCCAAAATGAAGAAAAAGCCAGTGCTTGCAATTATTTGAGTAACCTGCCAGATAGAAATAAAGAAACACTCCTTAGCGACTACCCAAACCGATTTAACCCTTTCAAAATGCTAAAACAGCAAACCATCACTGATAACACTCACCAGCAAAATGTTAATGTCAGCTCCTAGATGCGCACATGTGTCACTGTTCAGCCAAAAGATTGGCAAGTAGTGGAGGCACTCCATATATCCGTGAATGTAGGTCATCTGAATGGTCATGTGTGTAATCATGTGACTGTAATGAGAGCCAATGGAAAGTGAGATGATATCTCTGGTTTGTTTTCTTAAAGATACATATACAAAAAAGAAAAGGAAGGCAGAGCAGCCTTGTGAACCGTGTATCAAAAATAAGGTTATGCGCTATGGTCCGCTTGGCTGGCGCGTATGAGCATTGAAGCCCAAAAAAGCTTTTTGGAATACCCATGCCAGCTAGGCAGCAAAAAACATGTGAAGTTATAGAGATTTTTAAAGTGATGTGAGATTGACGATTAGTCTCATAGAAAAGTAAGAAACATACACACGGTTCGAATAATAATTTAATTTTTTCTATTCCCAAATAATTTCTGGCATAGATGTTCGGTCCCGTGGGGAAAAGGATACACCCTGCACCCTCCAATTTAATGGACAAATGCCCGTTGTACCCTAATGGTGATACGATTGAGAGTAAATAGTTGATAATTGTTGATGGAAAATGTCATCAAAGGATTTGTGTTGCAGAGGTATAGCAATAAACCTGGCATCTGAAAGATTTATACAGGTGCTATAAATTACATGGGGCGGTTATGACGAGTGCGCAGCTGTAGTTGGTGATCTCCTCCCCTGGGATGTTGTTTCACCACTCGTAAGCCAACAAAGCGGATGTCTTGGTAGTTGTCCAGATGGTGTTGTGTCTGCCAGTAATTCTGATCCGAAGTTCCCGAATGGTACCTTATTACACACTTACACACACACACACACACACACACACACACTTCCATATATAACAAATTTGGTTTTGCAATTGATGAAGTCAGTGATTTCCATTTGTAGTCCTCCATGGCATGTGAAAGTTTTTGTTTGCGATAATGCAAAATTACAAGACCACAATGGTGGAAACCAGAAATAGGATTACAAAGACAATGCAAGTGTTTTTTTGTATCATGTCTGAGGAAAGAGGGGCTCAATTTATTTCGCAAGTTAGGTAATTTGGTATATATAATCTTGGGTCGATTCGAAACATACTGTGTGATGTCACTGTCTAATTTAAGAATGTGCCAGTGTTAGTTGAGCATGCAGTAAATTTGTGCACTGTCACTAGAGTAGGTCATTATAAATGCCACCTGATCAGGAAAAGGCTTGTGAGGTGCGGCTTCTTTTTGCAGAATGGCTGCCCGATCTATATCCCGTGTGTCACGTTGTGCTAGGCCAATTAAATGTTCCGAGAATCCTCTTTCCTGAAACCTGGTGCCAATACATTCAATTCTAGTTTAAACGCCTCATCTTGACTGCAATTACGTCAGGCACGAAAAAATTCCCCTTTCAGGATGTTAGCAATAACACTCTTTTGGTGACAACTTTTTACATGCAAGATGGAGTTGGCTGCTGTCTGTTTCCTGTGGGTGCTAGTCTGTAAAGTATTCTGCACAATTGATATATCCAGGTCTAAGAAGACCATATGTGAGGGATGTATTTGGCCCGTGAACTCTTATGCCAAAGTTGTTAGAATTGAGATATTTTAAGAAAAGGTGGAATTTTTCCTGAGTGCCGTTCCAGACTAAGAGCACATCATCTATATAGCGTTTCCATAGTTAAATTTCCTGGGGAAAGCCATGTTCAATGAAAATATATTTGTGCTCAAAATAAGCCATGAACAAGTTAGCAAGGGAAGGGGCATATTTTGCTCCCATGGCTACGCCACTGGTTTGAGAATAATATTCACGATTGAAAATGAACTGATTGAGAGTGAAGTCCAAGAAACTTTTTATTAATTGCACATGGGTCATGTGGGAAGCAGAGAATGTTCTGAAGGTGAAATCGATAGTATCTAGATCCAAATGATGTTGTATGGATGTGTATAAGAATTTCACATCCAAAGTCGCTAGATAAAAGCTAGGTTGCCAGACATTTTGGTGTAACAGGTTCAATGTATGGGTGGTATCTTTCAGGTATGCCGGGATTTGGGTCACCAATTCTTTAATTGAGGAATCAATATATTCGCATAGACCCTCTGTAGTCCAACCCTGTCGGCTCATTATCGGCCTTACTGATGGTAAGTGATCAAACTGTTTGTGTACCTTCGGCAGGAAATATATCGTGGGCATAAGTGGTTTTGGTCTGATGAGGAACGCTTTTTCCTGATCAGTGAGCAAGCCTTCCAAGTACCAAAAATGCACTAATGTAATCAGATCTTTTACTGTAGCAATTGTTGGGTCAGATGGTAGTATCTTATAGCAGCCTGGGGTGGCAAAGTGCTCAAGGGCTATTGCAATGTAATCCTCAGTGTTCAAAATGACAATATTCCCTCCCTTGTTAGCTTCTCTTATGATTATTTTGTCATCTCTGTCACCAGCCTTGACACACTCCTACCCGACGGTTACAAGATCCTCTCCATGCCCAGGCCCAACCGTGCTGGGGGGGCGTCTGGCCCTTATCTTCCCTGAGTGGATTCCTGCCACTGTTACTCCCATGCAGACCTACTCCTCTTTTGAATGTCTTGTCTGCCGACTCTCTCTCCTAGCCATTCCCTTACCGTGGTTACTATCTATCGGCCACCTGGTCAAATTTCCTCCTTCCTCTCCGAGTGGGCGGACCTCTCCTCCTCACTCCTGTCCTCAACCACTCAACTCCTCTTTCTTGGAGACTTCAACATCCACCTGGATGCCTCCTGTCCCCCCTCTGGACTCTTTCGCGACCTCTGCGACTCTCTCTCACTCTCTATTCTCCCGTCTGGGCCGACTCATTCTGCAGGGCACACTCTTGATGCCCTGATCTCATCTGACCTTCCCCTCTCTGTCCCTCTCTCCACTCCTCTCTCCTGGAGTGATCACTTTCTCCTCTCCTCCCACCTCACCCTCCCTACCCCACAGGCAAAGCCACCCCCATCACTGCCACCTTGCTTCTCGGTCATCCGACCCATGAAGCGCGTGTCAGTGGAGGCTTTCGCTGCCACCTTCTCACCCCCTCGTCCCCCTTCGGCTGACTCCCACCCTGACACAGCGCTCTCCACTCTGCTATATCTGATACTCTTGATATCCTTGCCCATGTCATGAGAATCCGCCTGAAGCCCAAAGCCAAATGTAACTCCTGGTATGACTCGGATCTCGTCACCCTTAAACGCAAGTGCAGGGTGGCAGAGGGGAAATGGCGTGCTTCATGTTCATCCTCTGACAAACTGGCATGTCGCCTGCTCCAAAGGCAATACCGGCTCTCCGTTCTCACCAAGAAGAGAGCCCTTATCCAAGCCCGCATCTCTGCGGCATCTAACAATTCGGCCGAACTCTTTAAAATCTGCAAGGAGCTGGCCAACCCTGCTGCAGTCTCTACCTCTCCTGTCCCCTCCCAGGCCCTCTGCACGGTACTGGCCTCTCACTTCATTTCAAAAACTCAGGACATCCTGTCCTCACTCTCCTCCTATCACCTCCCCCCTCTATTCCCTGCCCTTCCTCTGGCTCTTCTGCAGCCACCCCTCCTCTCTCCTTCTCTGCCTTTCCCCTTTTTTCTGCTGACGAGGTTTCAAGACAAGTCCGATCTATGAAAGTCTCGTCAAAACAGGTCCACCCCTGTTCCTCCAAAACTATCAAGGACCACATCGACTCCTTGGCTCCTGCCCTTGCTGACTTCTGCAATCACTCCTTCACCTCTGGAGTCTTCCCATCCCCTCTCAAGCACTCCCTTGTGCACCCCCTTCTTAAGAAACCCTCTTCCGACCCTTCCTGCCCAGCTAACTATCGCCCAATCTCTATCACTCCCTTCCTGGGCAAACTCCTGGAGAAACTGGCCATCTCCCAGCTTAATCTCCATGCTGAATCTGTTGGTAGTCTTCATGACCATCAGTCTGGCTTCAGAGCTGCCAGAAGCACGGAAACTGCTCTCCTGAACATCCGTGAGGACCTGCTCTTGAATCTTGACTCTAACATTCCATGTGTTCTCATTTTGCTTGATCTCTCTTCTGCCTTTGATACTGTCAACCATACCATACTGCTCAACCGTCTCCGTAATAACCTGGGTATCACTGGTCAGGCTCTGGCGTGGCTGACCTCTTTCCTCTCAAATCGACCCTCCCAGGTCCAACTGGGGTCTTTCCTCTCTGACATCTTTTTCTCTACCTGTGGTGTCCCCCAGGGATCTAACCTCTCTCCCTGGCTGTTCAACCAGTATCTGGCACTTCTCGCCCACCGCATCGCTGCTCTTTGCCCCTACTTTCAGTGCTATGCGGATGATACCCAGCTCATTTTCAGGCTACCCTCGGCCTCCTCTTCTCCTTCCCTCATCTCTGACTGTCTTTCTGCTATCCAGGAATGGTGTGCCGCCAACGACCTCTGCCTTAATACCAGTAAGACTGAGATTCTACTCATCGGCACTCCCACTCCCTCCTTCCCTGCAGCTCTCTGGCCGGCCTCTCTGGGCCCTCTTCCTGCTCCTACCTGCAAGGCAAAAAACCTCAGGGTCATCTTCGACTCCACACTCTCCTTCTCTCCTCACATATCCGACGTCTCTAAGAAGTCACACTACCAGCTACACCTCCTCAGAGGTATCCTTCCTTTCCTCTCCTTCCCCCAGAAGCTCACTGTCTCTAGAGCCCTGGTTCTCTCGAAGCTGGACTACTGTAACAGCCTCTATCTAAATCTGACCGCCTCTACTCTCCGCCCTTTGCAACTCATCCAGAACTGGACTGCAAGACTTGTCCTTGGCCTCAAGCCCAGGCACCGTATCTCTCCAGGACTGATATCACTACACTGGCTCCCAGTGACTGCGAGGATCAAGTTCAAAACCCTCTGCATTGTCCACAAGGCCGTCTGGGGCCTTGGGCCAAAATAGCTTCAACTCTCTCTTCCTAAATATCTTCCTTCTCGAGCTCTTCGCTCATCCGCCTCCAACTCCCTCAGGGTCAGCCTCTTCTCCAAACAACAAGTTGGGGGCAGATCTCTCTCCGCTGCAGGGGCCTCCCTCTGGAACAGCCATCCTGCCTCCCCGAAACTTGAGGAGAACCATCTCCGGTTCCGGAAGCACCTCAAAACCTTCCTCTTTGCCTCTGCTTTCTCTCCCCCTCTCCCCTGCTAATACTACTGAAACTGCACTGAATCTGCAACTGGGCCACTCACCGTTCTTGTTCCTTGGCCCAGCCACTCTCCCCTGCACTGCCTCCCCGGCAACCCCTGCACTGCGGGACTGTGTCTGTATCCCTACAGCCGCCCTTCCCAGCACTTGTCTGCACTTACCTCGCACTTGCCACCAGCTGGCCCTTGTTATTTACCCTGTATGCTGTATGCTAATAACCCTGTACTGCACTATCCCCTCTCCCTTTCCCCCATGCACTTTTCCCTTCCCCTCTACCCTTGCACTTGGGCGATCTGAATGACACCTGGCCTAGTAGGATCGTTGTCTGTCTCCCCTTGCCCCCCCCTGCCTCGTCGCGCCTTGAAACACTTGTGTATAGGCGCGTTACAAATGCCATATCATATCATCATATCTTGAGCCAAATCCTGTAATGCTTGTCTCTCAACATTTGATAAACTGAATTTATTACTGGACCTCGAAATTTGCCATCAATGTAATCATGTATCTCATTGGACACAGCTTGATAAAAAGTGTCAATTACATTCTCTGATGGAGACGGTGGCATACATTTTGATTTCGGACTATGTTCTAAAAGGTCAATACTGCGTTGGTGTATGCCTAATTCACTGCGAATTTCTGTTAATGATTTGGGTGTGTCATCAGTCAAAGACAGTAAAAGTTGGGTATTTTCTATGTTCGCAATACTAAAAATGCAAGGCGCGGCTTGTCTCACTGTTGGTTTGTACATTACTGGTTTTGTGTGGAAAAACTTTTTGAGTTTGAGTTTCCTAGTGAACTTGTATAAGTCTATTTGTACTTCTGTTAGATCGGCTGGGCAGGTTGGGGCAAAGGAGAGTCCACAGTTTAAGAGCTGGATTTCATGTGGATTCAAAACACTATCTGAGAGATTGATCACTAGGTTTTGAGAATCGTTTTGGTACTAGAGTTTTGGAGCTTGATCTGAGCAATCTGGTGTTGTTGTTTGTAACATATTTCATAAAATACAACTGTTTTATAGCAAAAATGTGTCGTACGCGACATCATACTGTGTGGCATGCTGAGAAAACCTACGGGGGGTTGTAATTGGACTAAGGGGAACATCTAAGTATACTTTGTATATAGGGATGGGTTGTGATTGGGTTTCTACAGTCAGGCAGACAACTTAGCCCACCCCTAGTGCAAGTCATTTTCATCAGTTACTAGATACATGGTACACCATTCTAGATACATGGTACACCATTGGCTATCAAACTATAAGGCCCTTCGTTATATGGCCTTCTACAATTGGTTGTCAAGCTTGTACCTTTCTGGAACATTCGGCTCACAAGCAATACGTAAGCTGGTACCCCAGGCGTCAATGGGTGGACTTGACTGTGTCTCCCCACCCAATTAGCCCTACCTCTCTCATACATCTCTCATCGCTCATGCCGTCTGCCATTCAAATTGCCTTTGAACTTGTCCTTGTAAAAAAATCACTGCTCCTGAGAATAAAAAGGTAGTATGGGCACACTCTTATCGCAGTTCTGGTCTGGACGCCCCGACTCCTATTTCCATCCTTGACTCACGTGACGGCAGACCGTATTTCAACCTATTTTGCAGAATTTAATTGTCTTGAATTAATAGACTTGGTACTCATGATGTTCTTTGCTGCACCTTAACAAGGGCTGATTCAACTTCTCACGTTCACTGTTCTTGAAGGATATATGACCGGTTCTTGGCTGCTCCATCCTTTGACACCAGGCCAGACAACTATTTCAGGCCATTCCTCGATCTTCAGCTGTTTTCTTGCTGTGACACAGCCTTCCGATCCTTCTTTTTTCACGGGTCTAAGCTTACTAAATATGTGACACCGATGTCCAGAATTCTATATAATGGCGGCACCGCCTGCAGTCTATTTACTACATATAGCCAGCCTTTAAGTTTACTTCGTCTACTTGCGTTGCTGTATCTGTAGTTATAAAACGGCTTGCATTTTCTGCAGTGCTCTTCACATGTGCAATCTTCATTCCGCATATGAAAGTTTAATTGATTCTTTACTATGTATCTTCTTCTTCGCCCATTCTTCTCAGTGCGTCACTCTCATTACTTGCGACGTCACCGGCCTCTTTTCTCCCATTTTCATATTCCTTCAGGAACCTCCTTCAAGAGATTGTCATCTCTACGAGGGTACATCAGATAGGGTTTTCGTAGTGGATACCTTTTGTCGAAGACTCTTCTTGGGATAGTCACAGTTATCAGTGTCAAACTTGGCACGACCTCTGGTTTCCAGCATACAGGTAGCAGGGGGGCAGGCCGTCCTGCAGAGGCATTTGGCTGCTACTCTACAAAAATATAGGCATTCACACAGGATCTGGATACAGCAGCACACTACATCCAACAATCAATACGGAACAAAAGGAGAAGTTCAAGGGAAAACCAGGAACATACTCCAAGAGAAAGTAAAGAAACAGGAGCAGGGAAAATGAAATTACAAGTGCACAATCTCCCACCTCCTCACCCGGGGAAGGATAATTGGTCAAATTGGAAAATCTATAAATGAGGGGTGCCTAAGGATCAAGGTTGCACTGCAGAAAAAGGAAAAGTCAAAGGAATAAAGAACATAGACAAACTGGGCTGCAAAGAAAAATGAAAGCATTGGGAAGTGCTGACCGCCTAACAGAAGAAGACAGAAAGGGAATCCAGGAAGCAGAAAATACTAATAAGCACACTAAATTCTGTGTCAACAAGCTTTATTCTGATTGATCCGTTAGCACAGAACAACACAGTCACAGTCACAATTAATATTTAACAAGCCACAAACACATGAAAATAAAACCATACACTGAAGGAAGATGAAAACAAATTAAAATTAAGAACTGTGGGTTGTTAACCTTGGGTTTCAACCTTAAGAGGAGAGCAGGGCTCACAACCTCCATACTGCAAAATCGAGGTCTGACTAGGCTACTAGAGGAGAGCACAGCTTGCAACCTCAGTGTAGCCTATGAGTGGTTTGAATCAGTACCTGACAGGCTGCTTCTTAAAAGCCAAGCACAATGGAAATTAGTGAGGAATTGCATTGAATCCCTTGTGGATCTTAGCCCCATATCAAGCAGGAGTGCTAGTAAGTATCAGCGCCTAAGCCCCATTAAGAATGGACATAACAATGTAAAATTAATCAAAGTTTCTTTGCCTTTTTTACAAAGTGGTCATACCATGGTATTTTGAGGCAACCAACCTCACGTATACCAGGCAGTTACCCAGTCCGAAACAAACATATAGGGTGCGATCATAGGGGGGATGAATACCGCCCATGAGAGGTTTGCTGTTTCCCACTGAATTGAGTAGGAGGAATACAGGGGCATTTTTTAGAGCATGCATTTGGATCTCTAGGTTCCTAAATGTATTGCGATTGGCAGTTAACTTGAACTCAGCTTTGAGTAAGGGGTGACACTCACTGGGGTTTTCCCAGAAGTGTCTGGCACCAGCGAGTTACCGCCAACCTCGTATTGAGGCCCATTGTCTGATAAGGTTTAGAGGGAATGTCCAATGGGGAATAAACCCCAAATCAGGCCCTCAAGTGGCAGGAAAGAGAGCAAAAGGAGCAAATCATGACAGATTCAGATGCTTCTTCGTTCCTATTAAATAAATCTTTGCTTGCCGCAACACTTTGGGGCTTGAAAGGAGTTTCCTCGATGGCCAGGTAGGAGTGCAACACAACCGCAGGTGCAAGTGTGGATTTGCTTAATGTAAGTTGGGGTCTGCTAGTGGTAGTTGCCAAGCATTGAGCGCCGACAGAACCATTGTGTTACTCACCACACAGTATCATCTTGGGGCGTTGTTCAGACGTCCTAGAGTCACACGAGTGGAACAGTGAGTAGAGCCTTCTGAATCAGCAGTCAGCCTGAATTCACCAAGAATCCTAGAATTCAGGCCTCCTCAACAGGAGGGCACTCTTCTTTACGATACACCCCTCTGCTGTTATGGTAGTAGACAGACAGATGTGTTGATCATACAAAAGAGCGGGGAATACATGCACCGCCAAGCCAATGCTGCAAGAAAACCATACAGAACAGATTGAAGTCAAACCTAGTGTCAGGATTACAGTACCAGTAACTAGCTCTTACACAGAATACCTGGTAAGGTTGGCGGTTAAAGCATGCAGGGTCTGAACCTATAGAAAACCAGATATATTATCAACTCAATGAAACAGGGTGTGAAAACACAGTTATCAACCTAAAGTGATTGTGCTTACCAAGATGGCTTGATTTGTCTGAATTTGGTAGAAGGAGTTCTAGTTCAGTACAACGTAAGGATAAAATAATAAAAAGGAAGGTTAATATAGATCGAATAACCCAGGCGGCACGAGGGACGCACTAGTGACGGGTTGGTACACTAAGCAGCAAAGCTTTCGTGAGTGCACTTATGTCTTGTAGAATGTCTTGTAAATGTCATGAGAACTCCAAAACAAGTAACAACACTGATGGTTCAGGATTAGTGCAAGAAAGGATGTTCCACACTTTTTGCTTGATGGAAAGCAGATAAAAGGTTATTGTACGTCAGAGTATGGAGTTTGTGTGTTTGCAAGCAAGGGTGTTTACTGTAGGACTGTGGTATCATGAATATAGTCTTTCATCAGATAAGAAAGACATTATTACCGTGAGATGTTGAAAGTTGCGGAATACTAGCAATTGGCGTCTGGGGCAAACGCTGTCACGGAGCAGAGAAGGAATACAACAGCAGTTCGCGTTAGCACAAGAGTTTCAAATGTCGTAACCAGAAAAGATGTGAGACAAAGGGAGTCCTGCAGCAGTCCGCGTCAACACAAAAGTTCCGAGCATCGTAGCCAAGGAGTATGCGATAAGGAGTCTGGTAACCGTAGCAGAGTCAAGAATATGCAAACGTGATTACATAAGTTTGAGTAACGCTACAATTAGAAGCCCTGTGGAACTGCTGAACGCCTGGAAGGCGGGGCTTGCGTGTACGCGAAGCCTGTGGAATCAGCTGATTTTTCACATGACCCAGACAAAGCTTCTTCGCTGTAGACGGCATAGTATACAGTTTCCATGGCAACTTCCACTTTTGCCAAAGGGAAACCTTTGCAGTACGATTCAGCTTGTGCAGAGAGCGCAGCATGTGAACGCTGCCTATGTGTGACACATTGGGAACCCATGGCACGGTACTGCAACTTTGAGTGGAGAGCATTGTGGTAGAAGCGTACATAATCAACCTGCCGTCACAGGAGTCCTGGCCCATTGTGGTAGGAGACAGGGCCAAGAAAAGACTGAAGTCTATTGGGAACTGGCCAAGTCCAGTCCAACACAGGAGGCCCTCAACGCCAAAGGAAGGCTCATGAGGAGCCCAGCTCAGGGTTCACAACCGACACAGACGACTCATGAAGGAGCTGCTGTGACAAGCAGCCCTGCCCAGAAGCAACTGGTACCCAGAGTGTCTGGCCAGTGAAGAAGGGTGGCTGGAGCTGGGAGAGACGCAGACAGTGGGAGTGGGAACGCAAACTCAGAAATCCAGCCCTCATAAAATGATAGTTAAACTCATGGAACACAAGCTTGCTGAGTCTTCTCAAGTATATAGCAGGTTATTTGTGTGGCGTGGCTCATGCATAAACCGTCCACCCCTGAGGCTAGCCAGATTATCAGTGAAATATCAACAAGGTCCTCCTAACAATGACTCAGGTCATAGAGGCTTTTTCTCAATTTGTGGTCAAAATCACACATTGTGGTACTGTTTATACTTCCAATGATGTGGCCGTTGGAATTTGGATTTTACCGTTAGCACCCGGTAGACAGGGGCACACAGTTTATCTGTGGGGATGAAGGGCCATTCACTGGTTAAATCTCCCGCAGTGATTTAATGGTTTTCGGACTATATGTTATGCCGTCCATGGGTCATGCCCCACAGACAAATACCCCTAGTACTCCTGTTCCTTCACCCTCTGTTCCCGGTCCACATTCACCCTCTGCCCACGTGTCCCCAATCCCTCATGCAGTACGGCAGCGGGGGCAGGTTGTTCGGCACAGGAAGGGCACCTGGAGACAGCCTGTTGGCTATGGACGCACTAACCTGTTTCGCTCGTCACAGCAGTGGCGATTACCCTGGCGCCTCGCAGCCAGCTGGCGGAGCCGCCGATTCCTCTCGCCGCATCGTCACGTGTCTAGGAACCTGGCAGTATGTTGATACTTTGGGTCACGTGACGAGGAAGCGTGTAGGATCACGCGCGATCACCTGACTCTCCTCTGCCCATTCAAAAGCTGCGAGGGAACGCTCATTCAATTCTTCCCAGCTGTTTCATGTAAGCACTGTTTGGCGCGTTTCTCTGGTGTTAAGATCATGGTACTGAACTATGGTCTGTTTTCCTGGACTTTCTTTGTTAAACCCTTGGTCATCGTACTGATCCTCTGTTAGGACCTTTTGGATTGTTTTTTGGCCTCCTTTTGGATTACCCTTGGCTTCGACGTACTCGGCTGGTTTTGACCCCGGAACTCTTCACAAATTGATTACGGATCCTCGACTTTGCTATTCCTGAACATCTCATCCCCACGCAGGTATTGCGGTGCAACTCCATCTGCATTGCCAACCAGTGTGACATCTTCCCTACCGCTGCCAGTCACACCCCGCTGCTGGACAGAACACCTTACATCCTATTCGTGCTACTTAGGACCCAGGCTCCTCCACCTTGGTAAGACCCTCTTTATTAAGTTCCATTCTGCTCTAATTGGTCTGCTTGTCATAGTACTTAACCATTGCTTGCCTTACAGTGGTCGGGAGGTGTCCGGTGTTCCTGGTTCCTGGCATTTCCGGCATTCAAATACCTGTAGCCTCAAAGATCGCTCATGGAGTTGTTTTGTATCTCCCTGTGTGGTACTTGGGGACAGAGGCCCCATAATCTTCACGACCATCAAGTTATAACACTATATTTCGCCGGCAGATGTAGAATATCTTTAAGGACCATGTCTGGTCTAAGAATGTTGTACAACAGATGGATGCCAAACAAGTGGCTAAAGCGGACTAAGACTATCATGTTCAACACGTGGCTGAAGTATTCCAGGCATGGCAACAGGGCAGTCTCAAGAGTAATTGGTCCACAATACAGGCAGGTGAACTTCACGTCTCCATTCATGGATTGTAAATTTCAGCTGAAGGGAAACACATTCAGAAAGAATGGGCGTGACTGGCTGGGGTTATCTTAGTTGTTCACACCTTTGTTTGCAGAGTTAGCTGCTCTACTCTGTGACTTGTTGAGATCTAAAGAGAGGGCTTCGATCTGCAAGCACACCAAAGCTGGGTCTGTGTCTTCCTTCCTAGGTTTCACCCATGGTTACCGATAAAGCAGCGACAGCGATCATAAGCCAGAAGTATGGAAGTCACAATCCAATTGCTGATGCATCCACAATGCTGAAGACGCCAGAGTTTAAATATTCACGCTGAGAAAAGGTAGTTGTGTGTTTCTATTGGGCCATTCAGGAGCGCTTGTATTTGAATGGCCATCAGCAGATTATCAACTAGACACATCATTCCCCATTGATGGCCCTATTGAGGTGGCAAGAGACCATAAGTCATTGTTAGCAGTGTGCAAACAGACACTTGGGTTGCCACTTTGAGGGACAGGGGCATTCAGTGTGAATATATCACTTGATGATCTGCTTGCGCGAGATGGGTAGGGATGGGTCCCACATCAGAGGTTGATTGAACCCAGAGGTACTTTACAGTCTGTTTTTAGAGCGCATGCACAAGATAAGATTCCTGGAGCTCTCATTGGTCCAACAAGATATAGGTCGGTGTTGTTGTATGTGGAATTCTCCCTGAAGACCGAGAACAGCGTTATTGTTTCCGATAGCACAAGCATATGTAAAGGTTCCCCCCAACAATATGCAGAGTTAACAGCGTTGGTTTTTGGCTTTGGAAACATGCTACATACAGAAGAGTAATTTTGCTGAAAACGTTGGGAGGGGGGTGATGGGTTGGGCAGGGCAAAAGAGGGTGCTGGGTGTTCCGCATAAGACAATTTGGAGTAAAGTGTTTTAAAGCGGTGTGTTTTCAGGTCATGGTCTCTCTGGTGCCAGTGGCTGTACTAGACCTCCAATGATTTTCGGCATAAGGTTTGTTTCTTTGTTTGTTTATTAATTTATAAAGTGCACTGAACCCATGGGTATCTGGGCGCATACAGGTCAGCACAGTGGGTTGAGCATCTGTGATTGACATACAGGTGCTGTAATTTGCTTTAGCCCCTGATAGTATGAGGACCTGCCCCTGGTCCACTGATCGATGGTGTAAGAGTCTATTTGTGGTGGACAGCATGTGGGGCCTGCAATGGTGGGCCATTTGAGGATCTGATGATGGTGGGACAGTCTGAGGAGCTGGGGTGCAGCGCGAGGAGCGGACACTGGAATTAGTAATTCCTCATAGAGCACATAGAAACAAACAATATTTCCATTACAAACAATTAAAATGTTCAAAGTATGTAGACAAAAAAATGAATGTCATTTTGTTGCACTCTTTAGTTGTAAGAATACAACATTTTTTATAGGAAGTATGGAAATGGCATTTGTCAACAACAATATCTTTCTGAAGTGCATATGATTGGTCATTAATAAATGCAACAACATTTATAGTCTCTGTGATCGAGGCTTTTTTGAGAAGTGTAGAATATAAACGGACTCACTTCTATGGACTAACAATTTTGTCCGATAAGATGCAGTAAGAGAACAGGATTTGCCCAAGATCACACACTTTAATAATGCAGAACACCCCCATCAGAACTTATCACCCAAATGTTAAATTAGAGGACTTCCTGCCATACACAGCTGACAAAGAGATGCCCTTTCAAATGTGCGGACACAGCAGCCTCCTAGTCAGGGTTTAGTTATTTGTTATTTGGCAAACTTTGTCTTTAACAAACTGACAATAAAATACAAGGAATTACGAGAAATAAGAAGAGGGAAAAAAAGATCTTTATAAGAATTCCCTTTAAAACATGCCCTCAGACATGCAAACAAACTTGTGGATTATCGAGGCATGATATTTCAACTATACAATACTAATTAATAAGTCATCTTTTCATCAATACAATACTAGTTCCCATAACATTTATATTCTAAGAATACATTAACAAGACTTTAAAACGTACTAAAAACCAAATCTTTTCACAATTTACAGTATAAGGTCCTAAAACGTTCAGATCTTAAAACCTCCTAAAAACCAGACCTTCTCACATTTTACAGTACAATTATAAAGTGCTTAAATGTTACTCATCACTTAATTTCAGTGCTTTTACAAATCCGACCACTGCAAAGACTGTTGATGTAGTTGATGTAGTTCTGCCTGCAAGACATTCATTCCACAGTAAATCCCTACCCCAAGATGTAGCGAGATTTTTGAATTTTCTAAAATGCAACTGTCACATCCCCTTAAACGCCGGACCAAAGCCGTATCTATTAATTATTCGCCTGGTACAATGCAGGTTCCACTGAAATTTCAGAAATTGCCTCCTGTCCTACGACTCGGGTATATCGTTAAATATGTGGCTATAATTCCACGATTTTTTGTGGTCCGTACTCAAATGATCTAATGATTTATATCCATGGAGTTTCTCCATTTGTGGCAATCCAATCACTTTGATATTGTTAGGTTGGGCGTGGCTATGACCATAACTCTTGGAAGCCTTTGGACGCTGGGCTCCACCTCCGTGAAGGAACCAGCCCAACAGACTAATGATCAGCCTGTGTGACTTGGTCCCCCAGGCAGGAGTGCTACTGGACACACCCCCTCTGGAATTAATGGCACAGTGAACAGGAGTTGCAGTAATGGCGAAGGTATAACATAAGTAAGACATCCTGAATAAACAACATAAATATCAATACAATATATGCTGCAGGTTTCTTACCCTCTTCATGAATCTCCCGTCATCAAAGGAACTCCTGTGAATGATCTTGGCGCCTTACAAAACCTAATCCTAATTATAAACCTAATTACCTAAGAGCAACTAACTACCAAGCCATCAGGATGCATGGGTTTGTTGCAACATGGAAATGATACAGTTGCGAGACGATGAGTCCAAAAACATTGGGCTTTTTATTGGAAATGAAATGCGTGTGAAGAACGTGTGAGGAAAGGACCTCCCGCATTGCAATGTCATGCATCACGTTCCTAATGTGCAGAAACATCACAGGAGAGTGCAGTGTCTGGGATCACCCAAACACCACGACAACCTGTATCTGGACCAGCAAGAACCAGGAGCACATTGCGCCCCAAGCAGGGATGGGTGCCTGCTTCCCTGCAAGTATGGTGATGAGCTGAGCATCCGCCCCTCTCTAGGCAGGTGAGACGGTGGTGGCAGTGTTCTCTGCGGTAGCATCCTAACATCATGCACCTCCTCTCCCCCGCCCCTCCACCCCCACCGCGTAGCAACAGGACCAGGTTTGCAAGGAAACCTGTCATGGAACCTCTTGACTAGTCGTGGAGCAAAGAAATTATAGTGAGGCACCCAAGACCGCTCCTCGGTGACATACACCTTCCAGTAAATCAGGAACTGTAGAGTACTACCCCGGTAGCGGGAATCCATGATATACTGTATCTCGTATTTGTCCTGGGCCCCAACCGCAGGAAGAGATGAGGACAGGTTCCCTGGGGTATCCCTGTGGTTGATTAGCTGGTTTCAAGAGGGAGACATAAAAGACTGGATGGATTTTATAATGAGAGGGCAGTTCCAGCTCCATAGCAACAGGATTGATGACACAGGAAATAGAAAACGGGCCAATCAACCGTGACTTGAATTTCCTGGTACTTGAAGGGAGTTTAATATAGGCAGTGGATAACCATACATGATTGCCTAGCTTGTACAGAGGAGCCGGCACCCTCCTTTTATCAACATAGCATTGAACATATTCCTGACGAAAGTGGATGATAACCATAAGACGCATGGAACGGGGTATCATGTAGGGAGACATGATATGAGTCATTATAGGCAAACGCAGCCAGTGGGAGAAGATCTTTCCACCCTTCTTCATTCTCCATGACATAACATCACAAGTATTGGCCAAGGGTCTGATTGGCCCTCTCACTTTGCCTGTCCGTCTGAGGATGGTAAGCCGATGAGAGGCGATGTTGGATACCTAATCGTTTACATACCTCTTTCCAAAAGAGTGAAAGGAACTGCGATCCACAATCAGTACTCAGAATTCAAGGTATGTCATGAAAACGGAAAACATGGAGAATAAACTGATCAATAAAAACCGTTGTGGAAAACTCTTTTCAATGCAATAACATGAGCCATTCTCGTAAAGCAATCAATCACATTCAAAATAGCTGTATGACCTTTGTCCGGTGGAAGATCAGTGATAAAATCAAGTGAAGAAGTATGCCAAGGACGGGGGGGACTGGATGAGGTTGTAGCAGTCCTTGGGGACGTTGGCATAGGCACATACCCCGCATCCCAAAATATTGTCCATAGTATCCTTTCTCATGGTATCCCACCAAGCAAACCTTTGTAGTTTCTCCAGAGTCGTCTGTATTCCAAAATGCCCAGCTCCGGGCAGGTCATGGCACCATGACAATAAGGTTTCTTGAAGAGTACGTGTAGGTAACAATAACCTAGCATTGTGAAACAAGAGGCCTTGTTTCTCGGTATTACCATTATCCCCACCAAGGAATATAGCTTTATCTATGAGGGTATATTCGTTTTTAAGTATGTTCTCATAAGACGAGAGGAGGGGTGAAATGGGCCAGATGATTTTGTCCAGATGTACAAAAGGTACACCTTCCATCTCATCCTCATCGATCTTATAGGCTCGAGAGAGGGCATCATCGGCCCTGGTATTCAAATTACCTGGTTTGAAGATTACTGTAATATCGAATCTGGAAAAGAAATGTATCCAATGATTCTGACGCTGATTCATGTACCTTAGCAGTCTTTAGAAATCCTAGTTTCCTATGATCTGTGAGGACTGTAGTAGTGTGACAGGCACCTTCTAGCAAATGTCTCCAGTTAATGAAGACTACTTTAATAGCCAATAGCTCCTTTTCGAATATGCTGTTGTTTTTTTCAGCAGGAGAAAAGGTGCAGGAATAATACGATAGCAGGTGGTTTTGCTTGATGACTGGATCAGTCTGTGTCTGGATAGCTCCCAATGCAAAATTGGAAGCATCAGTCTCCACAACATAAGTAAGATCAGGGTTAGAAAGTTTAATAACAGGGGCTGTGGTAAACATTCTTTTTAGGCGCGGACACAGTCTTGTTGTATCAGACGTCCATTGGTAGGGGGGACCCTTTTTTCAATAAGCCTGTGAGGGGAATCAGTATGTCTGAATAGTCAGGGATAAACCATCTATAAAGTTTGCAAAACCTAAGAACCGCTGTAACTCCTTACCAGAGTGTGGATTAGGCCACTCTAAAATGGAAGAGATTTTCTTGGGGTCCATTTCGATGACTTCAGGTGTCAGTATATACCCTAAATAGGAAATCCGGCTCTGATGAAAGAAATATGTAGAGGGTTTTGCATAAAGCATTTTTTGTAATATTTTGGGTGCTTTTGGCTTATAAAATAAACCTTTCACAAATACAGTCTATACAATAAACGAAATTTCACAGTTAATAGTTCCACAACACATTGCATAACAGTACATTCACTTATTTTAAATCATCGATGTTTGCCAAAATGTTCAATAAAAAGTCATTCAGTGCCAAGATCAGTGCCACTTCATTTCCCCACATCAATCTAAACCAAAATAGCCCATTTAAAGCTTGTGGGCCAAAGTAAAGGACTCTTAGATCCAGCACTGCAGCACAATATAGAACTAGATGTTTTGTAGTTTCTATTGTGCTTTTGCCCTTGCAAAACCCACACTTAGTGACAGCGAGCATATTCCTTATACGTGGAATAAGCATCTAAAGAATCTACTGTCTCTGCCCAATCCAACAGAAATAGCTTATTTTTTGTGACCGCTGGTCTCCCGGACACCTCTTCCCCAGAAGACCCTATTGAACTTAAAATGGCAGCCATCCTTTTTTTGAAGTCAGTTATGGATGCAGTTCGGAGAAGGGTTTACAAATTTGGCATAATCTGACAGTGAAATTAAGCCAAACTCGTGTTGAATGACTGCATTTGGCATGGAAGTAGATAGATGCAAAGCCTTCTTCCAAAACAAGCCTTGTAAGGTACGGCTCCAAGCAACTAAGCGGCTGGCAATTAAAGGGTGCACTGTGGGTGCGGCGAGACCGGGTTGCGAACAAAAGGCTAGGTGAATGAGGGCTGAGGACACTCTGAGGCCGGAACGTTGAATGACATTAAGGCGCACAATAAGGCACCATGCGACTAGGTGCCACATAGCACAAGCTATAAGTGCAGATGCAAGTGCGGGAGGAGTACACGAACAGGAGCTCTGCAGACCATAGGGGGTAAAGCAGCAAATAACCCTTGTGGGCACAGAGCACAGCCAAGACTGCACAGGCTGATTATCAGGGAATGTGGACCCACACAAATCTGCGGCCTCACTGACAAACGAAGAGGTACGGATCCCCCAGCCCCAGGGCATGGGTGAGGCATCAAGACGGTCCGTTTAGTGTACCACCCTAGAGACAAGCGCTTCCATTCAATCTGCATGAGGTGCTGATAGGAGCTAAGGTGGCCCAACGAGTGAAGCTGCATACACTGGGGCGACGATACGGCACACGGACAGTGGAGAGAGCACATCAGTGAGGCGGACAAGGTGCGTCGGGCCCAGCCCCAGCCACACTTCCTTCGAGAGGAACCAAAGGACAGCTGCCGGCACACGAGAACGGGTGGTACACTGATGGAACAGCGGCACAGGCCCACCCATGGGCAGTCTGATGCATGCAGGTGCCACTGGCTGAAAGATTGATGGGAAGAGGACAAGAGCACATGCAATCACTGGCGCTAATGTAGGCATAATGAAAGGGGAGAACCTATAGGGGAGATGCAGAGGCCTTACCACAATGACAATGGAATAGGTGACGCAGTATAAGCAACATTAACCACAGAGTGCCTCCGCCTAAGCTTCAGGACACACAATAAGGGGGGGTCGGCCAAGAAGTGCACACAGAGGTACAGAATAAATATCCAAACTGAAGCCTGCCGGGCTCAGCGCCAGCCATTAAAGGAACAACAGACTCCCAACAAGGGAAGCGGAAGGGAGGCATTGAAGACCCCGCTCGCATAAGAGACAAGGAGAGGCCACGATAAAGGAATGGAGTGTGGAACTGGGCGCCTTATTAGAGGCTGAGCCAAAAGGACGTGGAGCAAGTGTAGGTTGAGTGGCCTGAATACCATACATGGTGGGAGGAACAGACACAAATACAAAAAACACAGGATAAGCCAGTGTGCATAAGACTGGGGGTGATGAGCATGCACACGCTCCACAGACAGTGCCCCCCCCCCTAACAGACGTCCAATCTGCAGTAAGGGCTAGAGCCAGGAGCAGCCGCGAATAACAGGCAGAACGAGAAGCACCAAAGCGACAGACTACGATGTCGAACAAAGCAAATAATGCCAAGATAAGACAGTCCTCCCTTGATAAGTTCACCAGACCAGTACAAACGATGGAAGGGGCGAAGTCACAGCCACCAGACCCTAATGAAGGAGATTCCCAGGGACGAATGGATAAGCAGATACTAGGGGCCACTGCAGACCGGAAAGCCACACTTGAACACAAAATCGATGCAATGCAGATTGATATGAATCTGCTACAACAAGACGTCAGAATACTAGCAGAGCGCACAGGGATGCTATAAAAGGAAGTGAAAGCTAACACTGCTAGCTGTAAAGTTAACACTTTAGACGTCTCCACCTTGCAACAGCAAGTACAGAATCTGGGAATCAGGGTGGAGGAGGCGGAGGGATGAGCCAGGTGCAACAATGTGAGGATCATTGGGTTGCTGGAGGGGACAGAGGGTAAGAACCTACCAATTACGTCGAGGACATGTTTATACAGGAAATTGGAGTGGGTGCATTGTCCCAGGGATTTACAGTGGAACAGGCCCACAGGGCGCTGATGAGACAACCTCAACCAGGCGCCCAGCCAAGGCCAATAATAGCCAACATTTTGCACTACAGAGACAGAGAAAAGATACTGGAACACTTTCGGAAGGGTGGTACCATCAACAGGGTGTCGGCTTCTATAACAGCATACCCAGACTATACCTTCCAGGTGCAGAAGAAGAGAATGGATTACGCAGCAGTAAAGAGAAGATTGTGCATGGCCCAACTCAAGTACCTATTGTTGTATACGGCCAGATTGAAAATACTGTATAAAGACCGACCCTTGTTCTTCGAAACACCGGAGGAGGTGGACGATTAACTGGATTGCCAGAGCTTGCCGTCCGAACAGCGAGACCGAGCAGGCGAAGAGAGTGATAAGTGACACCTCGAGCGGAGTTCTGATGTATAATTGGAGAGGTGGGGAGACAAATGTTGGAACAATGCTAGAGACTCTGGGACTCTTAGATAAATAAATGTGAGCTATGCTGATTAAGGGAACATGGGAGAGATACACGCAGCGCAGGAACTTTCAGGCAGGGACCGTCTTACCCCGAGAAAGGTAGTTTAGAAGGATATTGGTAGAGCAGTATCCACCTGCAGCGCTCTAAGTAACGGGAAGGCGCTGTGAATGGAGCGAGAGGCGGGGATGCCTGAGATCCACGTTGGAAGCTGGGCAATAGTTGGGGTTAGTTTTGAGGGGTGGGGGAGCGAGGGGGTGGGAGAGAGGGGAGGGAAGGGGAGTTTGTAGAGTGGGGGAAACTGGGAGGGTAGATGGACAGTTGAGGAGTTTCAAGGGAAGGGGTGGGAGGGAGTTTAGAGTGTTAAGGGGAGACGAGGCTACAATCACAAGCTATTGAGTAAGGGGAGAAGGGCAGGAGAGGAGATGGATAGAGTGGAGAACGGATGAGATGGGAGACCTGAAGAGAGTGACCTGGAACGTGCGGGGGCTAAACATCTACATCAAATGGAATAAGGTCATGATGTACTTGAAGAAACAGAAAGTAGATGTAGCATTGTTACAGGAAACTCACCTGACCAAAGACAAACAAGGGGTGGTAGCGAGAAAATGGAAGGGGACCACTGTATGAGCGACATACTCGGTGTATGCAAGAGGGGTTATAACATGGATAGCACCACATGTCCCGTTTAAATTAATACAGTCCACTCCACTGTTGACACAGATGGGAGGATGGTGTTGATAAAGGGGCTGGTAGAGAATAAAGAATTAAACATTATTAAGACTTACACGCCTAATCAGGACACTGTAGCGTACTTTAAGAACCTATATGCCAGGACTAGCCCATATATGGGTGGGGCAGTAATATGGGGAGGGCACTTTAATTGCACAGTGGAACACACGCAGCACCTATGGAGACGGAGTGAACAACCCCCTCCTAATCCCACCCACATCCGCACTCACCCCATAGTTGCCACCAGGTACCACAGTGCTGTGGAATTGTTGGGATGTTGACAACCACCACACTAGCTGCGCTGTGGACATTGGCAGGTACACTAGCCATACGAGTGGGAAGGGAAGACAGGTAGGGCCGCAAGGGAGGATGGGAGAGGAGGGGGCCAGATGTGAAAGGGACCTTGAAGGCCGGACGGACCCAGATCAAGACTGAGGTGCAAGGGTGCTCCCGAACCCCACCTGGGGAGACTACAGAAGCCCAGCGCCTCAATTCAGTATAAAGATGGCAACTAACCAATTGCACTAACAATTTCCCCCTCTGCATAAACCTCTCAAACTCCAAACTAAACACAACCACAAACCGCACAAACTTCACTACATTGGAACAACAAAACAAAAACACACAGACTTGCACAACAGTACACAACGACAGCCGGCCGCAAACACCCATGGCCCATCGAACGGACCCACCGTGCTGAGGCCGCCAACAGCACATCACTGCTCTCTTGCACTTTTCCAGCTTCCTCCCACTAACCCGCCCTCCCCTCCTCTTTCAGAGCCGCCAGAGCGCCACTCCGGTGGTGATAGTGCGCGGTACAAATGTCCTTTAACATTAACATTGGACCTGGTGCTCGATAGATCAGATGCGAAGGTCGGAAGGCCTACCCCAGCAGCGAAGGCCCTAATTACCCTGTTAGGCAATTATCGGTTAGTGGATGTGTGGAGAATGCATCACCCACATAGCATAAGATATTCACATTATGCCGCCCCACAAAACCTGCACACCCATTTAGATTATATATTTTGTAGGATCAGAGCTAACCGGGGAAATAACAAGAGCAGAATACAAGGCAGTGGTCCTTTCAGACTACACGCCGCTGATGGTAACATGGCAGTACTTACCCCCCAGAGCGAAAATCCCGACATGGAGACTTAGAGCCGAGGCACTAAAAGACATAGGGCCTCATTACGAGTTTGGAGGTAGCCATGCTCTTGATAAGGGCATGGCTACCCCCAAACCCGGGTCCGGGTCCCGCAAAAGGGGACTTAGTAGTCCATTCCGACGTTGGAGGACCCGGTAAATCCCTTTCGCGGGACCCGGACCTGGTATGTCCGATTCCATAGGGCTCAATGGGAATGGGGAGGATGGTAACAACGGCCCTGTTGATAACGGGGCCGTTGCTGCCATCCGGTACTGCTCGCGGGTGCCGCTCTGCACGCCTGGTCTGACCAGGCATTCCAGAGCGGCACCCGCGAGTATACTCGATATGTTGCAGAGAGGTAACAACGGCGCCGTTGTTGCCTTTCCACAACACTTGTAATGAGGCCCATAGGGTTTAAAGAAGACCTTAGGAAAGAAATACGGGTATACTTTGAACATATCACTGGAAGTGTAGACTTGGCTGGCACACTATGGGAGGCATTTAAGGTGGTAATAAGGGGGGCAGCAATATCAAAATCAAAAGGACTGCAAGTGGGCATATTACAGGAACTGCATGACGCAGAAAGGAAAGTCGAGATAAAAAATGCGAGAGGGAGTCGGATCCCCGGAGGAAGCTGAAGCCATACAACAACTGTAGCAGGAATGTAGGGATCACTGGGAGATATTATGTAATCTAAACTATAAGAAATATGTGGAGAGGCAGCATGCAGAAGGGGATAAGCCGAGCAGATTACTAGCCTGGCCATATAAAAGCGAGAACCCCAGACAAACAATTAGAGCAATGCATGGGATGGATGGACAGGTGCGGGACACTCAGGAAGGAGTGAACAAATCTTTTTTTGAGTACTATATGAGACTGTACACAGATATAATTGAGGGGGAGGAAAAAGATGCATTGGAAACCTTAACAGAGATCGGCCTCCCTAAAGTAGATGCAGCGGAAAGAGAGAGCTTGGAGGCCCCAATCACGTTAGAAGAGCTGGAACAAGTGATTAAACTACTACCCACGAATAAAGCCCCAGGGGCAGATAGACTCCCCAGTGAGTTCTATAAAACATACAAAGCAGAAATTCTCTCCCCGATGTTAAGAATGTTGAATGAGGCATTCGACAGAGGCAATTTGCTAGAGTCCCTGAGTGAAGCGATTATTATTCCGCTCCTAAAGCCTGACAAACTGAGCATGGACTGTGAATCTTACCGACCGCTATTGATGCACAATCAGGACAGGACAGCAAGATACTTACAGCAGTGATGGCTAGTAGGCTTAGACCTGTCATAAATACATTTATATACCCTGATCAGATGGGGTATGTCCCGTGAAGGAGCATATCCGACAATCTTAGATGACTCCATCACGTGATAGACCAGACAGAGGGGAGCGCCCAAGAGGTGGCGATAATCTCACTGGATGCAGTGAAAGCCTTCGATTCGGTTATGTGGCTTTGGCTGATGGCTTTTTTTAAAGAATATGGCTTCGATCCTGCATACTTGAAGTGGGTCCAACTGTTGTACAGCGAATCATAGGCTCGAGTTAGAACGGGGGCGGCCATATCGGACCAATGGAGATTGGGCAGGGGCACCAGCCAAGGATGTCCATGGTCCCCAATGCTTTTTATCTTAGCACTTGAGCCCCATGTGATATACTTGAGGCAACAATACGGAGAAGTGGGGATCAGGACGAAGGGAGGGCAGCACTTGATTTCGATGTATGCAGATGATATGCTGTTGTACTTGAAGTACCCTGAAGAGAATCTACAGTATATTTTAGAGGTTATGGAGCGGTACGCGACACTGTCTAGTATAACGGTTAACCCCAAGAAGTCAACCATATTCCCCCAGGGCAGATATGTAGGAATACTGTGACACAAATTGCCGGTATTACAGGTAAGATGGGAGACTGAAACGTTCCAATATCTAGGAATAGATATATATCATAAAGTGGAGGTGGAACACAGACATAATACAAAGAAGGCTGTGGCGAAAATCCAAAACAGCATGACTTTTTGGGCCAAGTTACTGCTGACCACGATGGGGAGAGGGGCACTATTAAAGATGGTGGTACTGCCCAGGTTACCACACTATTTCGCGAATATTCCATATATGATACCCAAATGATTCTTTACTAAAATCCAGAGTGTATACAGGGGGTTCATATGGCACAACTCCAGGAATAGAGTAGCATTATGGAAGCTGTAGAACCTGTAGGGACAGGGGGGCATCAGATTGCCCAATTTCGAAGTATACTACCTGGCTAGCCAGCTCCAATACGTAGTAAGGTGGTTATCAGAGGCCCCTACTTTGGAGTCCAAACTGTTGAGAGTCGAATGTACCCCTTATTTTCTGAATGAATGGATGTGGCTGCCGAAAATGCAGCGAGAAAGGGGGACGAGACTGTTAGACCTGGGGGTGGGAGATGTGGTGGAGAGCCTGCCTAGTACTAGAGAACAGCAGCCTGTGCTCCCCACAGATGCCACTAGTGGCACTAGAAGGGTTGGATGTGCAAATGAGGAAGACCATCAGAGGGCATAGTGACCTTCGGGGATGTGTGGCAAGACGGGAAGGCAATAGAGTTTGACACACTGGTGGAAGGCACAGGATTACACTGAGGGCAATATAGAACATACATTAGGCTGGTGAAGTTGATAAAGAATACGTGGTCAAAGGTAGAGTTGGCCCGATGCGGTCATGGAAGCATTTTATGATGTGTCGGACGGGGGCCATGAGGTCTCCCGAATATATGAACTACTGATGCCTAGAGTTGGGAAGGAGGTAATCCAGACGAGAAGAGATTGGGAAGAGGAAGCAGGAGAATCAATGTGAGACGGGTTGTGGCTTAGGGCACAGGGATACCACAAGAAAGGATCAAGGAATGTGAGGTTACAACAGATTCAGTTATACGTCACCCACAGAGCATATATGACACCAAAGAAGATAGCCAAGTTCAAAAACGCTAGTGCACAGGCATGCTCAAAATGCGGAGAGGTGAATGCAGGAATGATACATATGTTCTGGGGATGCCCTGAAATAATGAGATTCTCGAGGGAGGTGGCTCATCTCATGGCAGGAATAGGGATAAACTTGGATGTGAACTCCCTGTGGGCATGCATGCTAGTAGGGTTCCCCAGGCCGCGGAAACTTAAACATGTGAGCAAACTCAAAGACCTGGCGTATGTACTTGCTAAACGTAGGATTGCAATGAGTTGGAAAGCGAGTAGGGGACCGAAAGGATAAGCATGGTGGCATGATCTCCAGAAATGGCCATATCAATGGTGTGGAACGAAGCTGCGAAAAGAGGGGGGGAGGAAGAGGCGGACACGTTGATCGCTTGGCAACAGATAGTAGCTACACTATCGGTGTCCGACTGGACAAGTTCAGAAGAAGACAGCCCTTCAGGCAGAGAGGAGGGATAAAGGCCTGTGTGGAAGGGTTGTGGAACTAAGGTGTGGGGTAGGCTCGGGACAGTGGCAGGTTAGGGGGGAGGGAAGAAGCAATAGGAAACTGTACACAAGAACTGTGATGCATTATTGCTGTTATATTGTATGATGATTAAGTTGAAACTAATAAAAATTGTTCAAAAAAATAAAACAATTTAAAAAAACTTAGACTTAGTACAGTTACCTACTAGGTTATTGTCCACGGCAGAATTTAAGAAAAGATGTTGTTTCCTTTGTAGCCTGATCAGGGTTTTGACAAAGAGAATAAAGTTGTCTGCGAAAGCCAACAATTGCATATTGTAGGACCCCAGTTTAACAGGGTAGGTGACACGCTGGGCCCAAAGGCCATCGATGTCAGGGGTGTATAGGTTTAACAGGAAGGGGGCCAGGACACAGCCCTGCTTCAGCCAAACAAAGGTGAGCACTGAGGCCGAGACAGCCTCCTCCCTGGTCAACCTAACCCTCATAGAAGTGCCAGTGTGAACCACTGCCAGCAGTTGGATGATCTTTGGTGGAATATCCCAGGAGACAAGTTTATTCCATAACTTGTTGCTACTGACTGTGTCAAAGGCACTCGACATAGCGATGGATGCCATATAGGTAGTGCCCACCACACCCTTTCTCACTGCCACCAGCACATGCAACATCAGAGTAGCATTTAAGAAAAGTCCCCATACCAGACCGAAAGCCCACCAGACAGCGTGACAAAATAGTGCGTCTCGAGATCACCTGTCAAGACTTGATGGTCACGAGGAGCCAGAATACCTCCATTCCGAAGCCACCAACAGCAAGAAAATAGTCACTTGCTGTTCGAGGATTAGGGCCACAGGTGGGGAAACAGGATACCTGCGTGGTCCAGATGACTGCTGTAAAGGAAAAGGAACAGGTAAGTCCAGGAACACACAAGGCAGTCCTATACAGTATTACCCAAAGGAGAATGACACCTACCAAGAACCAGTGGATGGAAACCTTAACCATGGGGTAATGCCTGTTCCCTCAGTGGGCTGAAATCATGGAGGCCAGAGGAGGAAAGACGTAATGCCACACTGGAAACCGCCTGAGTAGGATGCTCCTGGAAGATGGAAGCTGGTGCACAAAGTTAGTCCGGGTATGACTTTCCCAGAAGGAGTAGACTAAAGATGATCCAAGGGACGGTCCGTGGTCTGTAATTCCAAGAGTCCAATAGAGACCAAACAAAGTACCAAAAAAAAGGGAAAAGCCGAGGAATCCGTAATTCACAGTCCGTGGTCAAAAGACAGTAACTCCAGGTAACAGGAACGAAGAGGAGGCTCCAAAACGGCGTTAACAAACAGTTGAGAAGCGTCATGTAACATTCTGGAGCTCCTTAAATACCCGGAGACATGTCACGTGATCACTAAAGACGCATTACGCGTCATGTGATCGTTACGTTTGTCGGTGGAGGATTGAGCATTGCTGGATCCAATGAAACTGCGGTGGTCCAAAGAGGCGTGGCTGTTACCATGGCCACGATAATCCGATAGGCCTGTCAGTTGTTGAGGAGTAGGAATGGCGGAAGCCGCAATACGTGGTTTGGTGAATGTCCGGGTATTGTGCAGGTTTGATGCCCCTAGTGGTTGTTTGGCAGAGGTGGCCTGATTGTGCATTGAGGACAAATGCCAGGGGAGTCGCCACTTGAAACAAAGGTGATGGCCTCCCCAACTCCTCCCACTAGTGGAAGATCTGATCTCATGGAGGGGAATGGAGAGTGGTTTAACGTGAGTAACCGGTCTGCGACATGGTCGGGAAGGAGCACAAGGTTGGGTGAATGAACATGCTGTAGGCATGACAGATTCCTCCCCCCCCCCCAAAGGCCCACGACCCCGTGGGCAGGACGGATAGTCACTATGAAATCGGGAGACCAAACCGGGGGCATGGACATTCGTAGCTAACTCCCAAGACCGTTCCTCGGGCCAAAACCCAACCAGTCCACCAGGTAGAACAAATGACCCCTAGAAATACGGGAACCCAGGATGGCACTAACCTCATATTCTTCAACCCCACCCACCGAAACCGGAGAAGGGGGAGACAACAACCTAGAAGCAGGGAGACAAGGTTTTAAGAGAGAGGTATGGAACACAGGGTGGATGCGCCAAGAAGAGGGTACAGTTAACCTAAAAGCCACCAGGTTCACAACCTTCAAGACCGTGTATGGACCCACAAACCGAGGCAAAGGTTTACGCGATCCTGAAAGATGCAAGTGCCTAGCGGATAGCCACACTCTATCACCTGGGGTATAGGAAGGTGCTGGGGTGTGTTTCTCTTTGGCTGCAAATCTCTTAGACTCCTGCGCCTCGAGGAGGTGAGTCAAGCTTTGGGAATGTTGTAGGGACAAATTGCGAGCACAGGCAGTAGCAGCGGGGACCGAAAGAGAGGCGAGGTCAGGGACAGGCAGAGTACGGGATGTTGACCATACATAGCGAAGAAAGGGGAGGTACCCAAGGAAGAATGTGGGGCATTATTGTAGGCAAATTCCGCCAAAGGCAGTAACTGGTGCCATGACTGTTGGTGCTGGAGGGTGAGACAACATAAGTATTGCTCCATGACCTGATTCACTCTCTCCGTCTGTCCGTCCGTTTCAGGATGGTAAAATGAGGAGAAACGGATGTCAATACCAATGAGGCTAGTAAGGGCTTTCCAGAATTTAGACGTGAACTGTGTGCCACGATCTTATATGAGGACTGTGGGCAGACCAAAGAAACAAAATACTTCCTTAAAGAACATGTCAGCCAATTTGGGGGCTGTAGGAAGACCAGAACATGGAACAAAACGGGCCATTTTGGTAAACAAATCTACTACTACCCACACAGTATCCAACCCTTTGGTCTTAGGTAAGTCTGTGACAAAGTCCATGGTAAGGGTATGCCACGGACGAGGTTGTACTGGGAGTGGATGTAGTAGCCCAAGGGGGCGGCCTTTTCTAGCCTTACACTGGGCGCAGACAGAACAAGTGTTAACATACACATCTACATCTTTTCTCATAGTGGGCCACCAACACCATCTCTGTAATAGTCTGAGAGTACGCCTCTGGCACGGAGGACCATTGTAGGGGGCATCGTAGGACCATTCCAGAGCCAGATTACGCGTATCTGTGTAGGTAAAAACAACTTTTCTTGATAATACGGAAGACCTTTAAGTAGGGTCAAACCCCAGTCATTCAACTGATCAGGATTGGATGACACCCATTGTCGAATAGAGGTCAAGAGATCAGGAGTTGTGGTACAGACACATACTACGTGTGTTTTCTCAAGCACCGTGTCCGGAAAACATGGGAGTTGGATGCCTCCAGGAGATCGAGAGAGGGTGTCAGCTTTCTGGTCCCTGGTGCCTGGCCTATGTTTGACGACAAAATCGTAGGCCGCAAAAAATAAATGCCATCGGACCTGTCTACTGTTTAAACACTTCATGGAGTCAAGATCCTGTAGATTCCGATGGTCGGTGAAAACAACAACCTGATGAGCGGCTCCAAGAAGATGATTCCTCCAGAGAGTGAACGCTTCCTTGATGGCCAGGAGTTCTTTCTCTGTAACTGTGTAATGTAGCTCGGAGGTGTTAAATTTGCATGAATGGAAAGCAATAGGATGCAAAGAGCCTGTAGTAGGACTTTTCTGGGATAGTACAGCCCCTATAGCAAAGGAGGATGCATCAGCCTCCACTATGAATGGCTGCTCTGGATTTGGAAGCTGAAGAATTGGGACTGAGGTAAAGGCGGTTTTTAGTCTGTCAAATGCTTCTTGATGTACATTGGTCCAGAGGAAGGGTACCCGTGGACTGGTAAGAGGTGTAAGAGGGACTGTAATGTTAGAAAAACCAGAAATAAACCACCTATAAAAATTGGTGAACCCAAGAAAGGACTGTAGGGCTTTTACAGATGTGGGCACCGGCCAGTCTAACACCACACGGATCTTGGAGTCATTCATTGATAGCCCACCTGGAGAGATTTGAAACCCCAGAAAATCCACCTCCCGGACATGAAACGCGCACTTCTCTGGTTTAGCATAAAGTGAATGTGAACGAAGACGTGAAAGGACTTCTCTTACATGTCCCACGTGTTCTTGCATGGATGCTGAGAAGATCAAAATGTCATCTTGTCATCTAGGTAAATAACCACGAATGTATCAAGGATATCACTGAATATGTCATCCATAAAACGTTGGAACGTTGCGGGTACGTACATAAACTGAAGGGCATGATGGTGTATTCGTACAGCCCGTAACGTGTACAAAAAGCTGTCTTCCACTCATCTCCCGTGCGTACCCGAATCAAATTGTATGCTCCCCTGAGCTCTAACTTGGTGTACACTGATGCGTGGGCTAATCGGTCTAACAGTGGGCCTATCAGGGGAATAGGATATCTTTTTTTTTATGGTGATGGCATTCAAGCGCCGATAATCGATGCAAGGACGTAGGTCTCCCTCCCGTTTGGGGACAAAAAAGATGGGACTTGAGGCAGGGAAGATAGAATGACATATGTGGCCCAATTTCAATGCGCTTTGTATATACTCCTTCAATTTCTGTTCTTCCTATGTTGTTAAGGAGTAAATCCTCCCTTTGGGTATCTCAGCATCAGGAACCAAGTCGATGGGGCAGTCATAGGACCTATGAGACCTATGAGGCGGTAAGGTCGTTGCACAAGCTTTATCAAAGACGTCATGGTATTCGGAATATTCTGCAGGAATCCCAGAAACCAAAGAACCTGCTATGTGTTGTTGTCTGTCTACGTCCATGGGAGGAGCCTCATCCAGGGTGTGTTGTGCTACCGCACCCATAACTGAGAAGGCGAAGTCTCATTCCCCAGAGGAGTGAAATACATGGATTGACAATATGTTGATTCAAAAAACAGTTTGCCTGAAGCCCAATCAATCACAGGGGTAAGGGATTCCTAAAATAATACCAAATTGTGGTGTGGCTATCAGATCGAAGGTAACTAGCTCTCTATGGTCCTCTTGAAGTGTCAGACATAATGGAGCAGTTTGTTGGCGAATAGGACCTGATATTAAGGCTGTGCCATCTACTGCTTGCACTGGTTCTGGTCGGGCTCTAGACTGTAAAGGGAGGTTCAAGGAAATGGCTAATTCGTTATCTATGTAGTTCCCTGTAGCACCTGAGTCAATAACAATCTGCACCGTGTGAACCGTGTTAGGGGTATAAGACAGGACAGCCTGAACCATAATGGGTTTGTTTGATAGAATAGTAGGCATAGTCGTGATGGGGGTCTGGTCTGAGCTTGCCCGTGCCCCCATGGTTAAGGGCGAGCTTTCCGAAAACCCGAAGACTGGAGTCGAGGACGTCTAGGACATTCCTTGACATAATGACCATTAAGGCAGCAGTAGAAACAGGCGTTCTCTGTCCTTCTACGTTCTCTCTCTGCAGACGTAATAGGACTGCGAACCCCCCCTATCTGCATCGGTTCTACTTGAGACTCAGGAACAACCGACCTGCCTGAAGAAAAACTTGCCTCTGTTTTTCTTTCAGCACATCTGGCATCCACTTGGAGAGCTAGATCGACTAGATCTTGATATTGGGAGGGTAATGATGGTACCACCGCCAAAGCATCCTTCATAGTATCACTCAAACCTTTGTAGAATACAACCGCTTTCTTATTTTCAGGCTAGGAAGTCTCCACAGCCAATTGATTGTATTTAGTGATGTAATCAATGAGTGACATTTTCCCCTTTGTTAGGTTTAGCAACTCCAGATCGCGTGAATGCGCTTTGTGCCGGGTATCAAATACTTTGGTCATCTCTGAGATGAGTAGATCGAAATCATACAAAGCTGGATTGTCTTCTTCTAACAATGGATTGGCCCAGGTAACGGCTATTCCGCTCCACTTGAGTCGGGAAAGGATTGGGGTCTGCACAAAAAGTTTAGTTTGCATTGATTAAGGAATGTGCAGAACTTGTGAGGATCTCCCTGGAATTTCTCAGGGGCAGTCAAAGGGAACAGGGCTGGGACAATGACTTGAGTGGGTGCAGGTGGCGGAGTCTGGGAACTGCTGGGCGTAGGTTCAGGATCCCCAAATTCAGGATCAGCGGGCAAGACATGGCGTTCACTCTGAATGGTATCAAGGCGTTGGTGAATCGCCGCCGTGGCGACAGCCATATCTGCCCGCAGAACCGAAATAGCTTGGACTAGAGCAGTCACTGGGTCTGAACCAGAGGGATCCATGGACCGGGTGACAAAAAGGCTTCTCAATCTGTCAAGACTTGATGGTAGTGAGGAACAATAATACCTCTGTCCCGAAGCCACCAACAGCAAGAAAATAGTCACTTGCTGTTCGATGATTAGAGCCACAGGTGGAGAAACAGGATACCCGCGTGGTCCAGATAAATGCTGCAAAGGAAAAGGAACAGGTAAGTCCAGGAACACACAAGGCAGTCCTATACAGTATTACCCAAAGGAGAATGATACCTGCCAAGAACCAGTGGATGGAAACCTTAACCATGGGGTAATGTCATGAGCACTGCTCCCGAGAAGCCAAGTCAAGCCCAGCATCCTCGGAAGCAGGCTCACAACCCTCGTCCCCGGCTCCAGCAAACCCCTATTGGGGCCCTTTGGACCATGTCCTGGCGCCTCTGGCGCCAGGCTCATAAGGAACCTCAGTCCCGGCGCCAAAGGGCGCCGGGCTCATAATTCTTGCAAAGGTGCTTGGGTGGACCTACCTGTAGCAGACCATGCTGCATACTCACCTTTGCAAATGCTGGCAGGATGAAGTCCCCAGCCTTCTGCTGGGAGGAACTATTCCTTGAACTGGGCCTACTTTCTTACCTGGGTGGGGCTGGTGCCACTCCTTAGCTCTGGAACACAGGAACTCTTTTACCTGGGCGAGGCTGAGGAAGAAGACACCCAATCACTCCAACACTATTTAAACCACACCCGATTGGGAAAACGTGCTTCGCGTTATTCTGCATCTGCAGCAGGACGCTCACCGAGTCAGCTCCAGCATTCCAGTGACATCTCCAGCTTCAGCTCAGCAACCTGTGGAAGAAAGACACGAGAACTATACTTACCATCCAGGAATCCAGACACCGGCAGAACCTGCAAGCAAAAGAAACATAAGGTTAGCAAGTTGCAACACGTTCGCAGCCGCGCTCGCTTACCTGATCCATCTGTGCTTTCACGGATTCTTCGCGGCCTTCTCTTCAGCAGCCTAACGGCACCTGTAAAGACAAAGAACATTGTTAAGTAGGAATCGGGTGAAGGTGGCCGCATTTACTTTTCTTACCTGCTTTTGTGCGCGTATTACGATCTCTTCAACCGCAGCAGCCCGGCACCTGAAAACAAGAAAAGACATTATTTAAGTGCCATTAAAGACTGCAAGAAAGCCTAACACTTACATGTTTCCCCACGTGCATCCGCGACTGGGAAAACGCCCGCAAGGTCCCGACACCTGCAAATAAGAAAAGAACATTGTTAGAGGTGCTACAATAAGGTCACAGATCATTATACTCACGTACTTCGCACGTGCAACGGCAACGGACGAACAACGCCCGCAACATCTCAAGACCTGAAAACAGAAAACAAGGGACATTATTGAGGTGTCATTGAAATTCCCATACCTACGTACAACCGCACGTGTCGTGCTCTCAGTGACCACGCCCTCAGCATCCAGGCACCTGAAAAAGACAATGCAAAGACTTCATTAAAGGTGCCCATCTCTTCAAGACTATAAACTCTTTATACCTACTGGCATCCGCTCGTGCAGTAACGGCGGCATCACCTTTTGGCATCTCAGCACCTGTGGCACTTCTAAGGCCACAAAAGACTTTGAGGACCTCCAGTGACGTAACTGGAACCCCTGCATAAGTCGCAGGATGGAGAGCCCAACATTTATACGCCTAAGGTGAGAGCTCACCAGGACATTGGACTTTCGGAGAGTTGGCGATTAGTGAGAAGGAAGTCCAGCCAAACGGTCATTAACCCTTTTTTCTTCCGCCTGCAGAAACCTTACCCTGCAAGCCAGACGGTCAATAAGAGGAAGCCCAGTCCAGAGAGTCATCCGCGCTCTACGCTTCTCAATCGAAGAGACTATAACAGTTCAGCCGGGACCAGCGCCTCCGTGGGAATCAGGTGAGCGTTACAGGTAATGCCTGTTCCCTCAGTGGGCTGAAATCAGGGAGATCAGAGGAGGAAAGATGGAATGCACACTGGAAACCACCTGAGTAGGATGCTCCTGGAAGATGGAAGCTGGAGCATAAAGTTAGTCCGGGCATGACTTTGCCAGAAGGAGTAGACTAAAGATGATCCAAGGGACGGTTGTTAGGGAGAATTCTCATCTATGGCTAATTTCCCTCACCTAGTGAGTCCCCCAGCAGCTTTGCTGGACTTCTGGAGTTTATTTTCTTTCCACTTGGTAAGAGTGAGAGCTTTTCCCTCACTCTTACCTGTGTTTTGCTATGTGTGTCTATCTGTTTTTGTGATTGTGGACTCTGGAGTACACCACTTCAATAGCCCCCTTCTTTTTGTGTGTCACACAGCACCTTCAATGCCGTGGCACAGGGTTGTCTTTAAGACTTCCCTCGACTCCATTTCTGAGGCGACTACTGTCCCCCAGAAAAGGGTAAAGTTACCATTAACTTTACTTAGTCAATCTACCACAGATCCAGTACACCCCATCTTCCATGGAGTACTGGAAAGGGTTAATTTGTATCCCTTTTTATCTGTACCTCCTAGAGCATTGTTTCGCTCTTTTAACATTTAGACTTGGCTGGTGGCAGTGGTATCTACCCTAACTTCTCTACCGCGATTATATTAGATAAACATGGTACTGTTCTTGGCTATTATATTAGCCTCGAACATAAACCTGCTTGACCAAATTGTCTTTATTTTGGCTCCGGTTGGGTTTATTCGCCATTTCTTTTTGTTAAAGTCCTTCTTGTGTTTTACTTTGCGTGGCAAACTAGGTTTGCCTTCTTTGTTCACCGTCTTTTGGCGAGCTTTCTGTTCAGAAGCCCTCCACCAGGCGCCTGGGTGTCTAGGTGGGCTGAATGTGAGGGAGGGGTGTAGTCACCCCCTGCACAGGGTATCCTAGGAAACCCAAGTCGCACTTTGTCATGATTGGTCAGGTAGTTGTCCGGGCTGGACAACCCCCCTGCTGGGTGATTGACAGCCAGACTGTGTGAATGGAGGTTTTTCGCATAAAAGGCAGGTCTCTTGGGGTAGAAGTCAGAGAGTCGCCACTGGAACTAGAAGGAACCGAAGAGAAGCGGAGAGAACGACGGCTGCTGCAACTACCCCGGTGAAGCCCTGCTGCAGTCGCGAGCTATCTTCCCTTCAACGACTTAGAGAAGATCCAGTCCGGACTCTTCTTCCCTTGAGCTTGGTGGGGATAACCAGCTCATCTTCTACAGACAGAGGATCCTCTTCCTTGGTCGAAATCGCTGCACACTGCTGTAGTGGTCCGGATAGCCACCTGAAGAGCCTCTCCTGTTTTTTAAGGAGCACACCTTTTATTCCTTGTCGCTGCTGCCGGCTTCATCCCTGTGTGGTGCAGACCCCGTTCCGACGTCCTCCTTCACAACGAAGCTCCAGGAATCGTGGGTCTGCGAGAAAGCAACAGGAACAACTGCCAGGGCACCAGCTGCACCACTGGAACAAGGTTCTGTGTTCTGTTGAGGAAACTGGGTGAATCCCTTTTTCTTCATTTCCAAGGCTTGCCCTTGTCTTCCTTCCTTCTTATAACTTTTGCTTCCGAACATTGACAATATACAAGTACTGTTGGCTACGTCGAATCTTGAACTGTCTGACCGTGTGATCTTCGGCAACTGGCCCCGGTGTCTTTTGACCCTGGCTCCAGTCCTTTGACTTTTGAACTCCTGTCTCTGAGTGTTTCTTGATTTTGCCTGCCTAACCAAAATATTGCCTGTGATTTTTGCCTCCAACTCCCTCGGGGTATCTCAAGTGCTAAGTGTGTTTTTGCCCCAGTAGCATTTCATGTCACGGATACGCGTTTGTTTAGTAGACTGAACTGTCAAAAAGTGATCGCAATCGTATTCACGGTAACGTGTTTTTGTGCCTAAAACCGGTTAATTCCAACACAGGGTACTTACCTTGAGACTTACAAGTGAATTGGTTACTTGTAGTATATTTAACGTGAGGTTTTTATTGAAGTTTCATAGAAGTGTTGTGTTTATAACAAATGGTTTAAAAATAAATGTACTTATATTTTTATACCTGAAACCTTGAGTCAGTGTTTGCTTGAGTCACAGTAATTGTGGTCCCTTTGTGTAAACTCTGCTACTGCTCATATACTCTTGAGATAAGCCTGGCTGCTCCGCCACTGCTACCACTCTGACATAGTAGTACAGGCTTGTACCAAAGGTAAAACTTCTATTGCCACCTGTAGTCTTAATTGTGTGTAGTGGTCCCTAAGGGCACTGCACAGGATTCTGCCTAACAACGGTCCGTGGTCTGTAATTCCAAGAGTCCAATAGAGACCAAACAAAGTACCAAAAAAAAGGGAAAAGCTGAGGAATCCGTAATTCGTAGTCTGTGGTCAAAAGACAGTAACTCCAGGTAATACGAACGAAGAGGAGGCTCCAAAACAGCGTTAACAAACAGTTGAGAAGCGTCATGTAACATTCTGGAGCTCCTTAAATACCCGGACACATGTCACGTGATCACTAAAGACGCATTACGCGTCACATGATCGCTACGTTTGTCGGTGGAGGATTGAGCATTGCTGGATCCAATGAAACTGCGGTGGTCCAAAGAGGCGTGGCTGTTACCACGGCCACGATAATCCGATAGGCCTGTCAGTTGTTGAGGAATAGGAATGGCAGAAGCCGCAATACGTGGTTTGGTGAATGTCCGGGTATTGTCTAGGTTTGATGCCCGTAGTGGTTGTTTGGCAGAGGTGGCCCGATTGTGCATTGAGGACAAACGCCAGGGGAGTCGCCACTTGAAATAAAGGCGATGACCCCTTACCTTATGTTTACTCCGATGGCATCCCCAACTCCTCCCACTAGTGAAAGATCTGATCTCATGAAGGGGAATGGAGAGTGGTTTAACATGAGTAACCGGTCTGGGACCTGGTCGGGAAGGAGCACAAGGTTGGGTGAATGAACGGGCTGTAGGCATGACATCACCTGATTTAGGTCTCTCAGAATCAGAGACGCAAAAAATGTGCTTGTTGCGTCTAGTAAGGCGATCGGCCTAAAGTTTCTGTGATCGTTACTGTTCCTCTGTTTATAAATCGGGATAGTAATAGATTCCAACCACGTGGGCTGAACCCTATGAGTCGCATATATCTGGTGGAATAGGTCGGTCGGGTTGGTTTTGATGACAACAGAAGCAGGTCCGTCAGGATCCAGGGCCCTTGATGCTTTCGCCTTGCCTATGGCCCATAAGATGACATCATCCTTCCAAGGGCAGATACCGAAGTCCCTCTTGCCCAAGAAAGAGGAGAGACAGCTTTGCAGCTTTGCTCACAAATGGGCAGGCACTACTTGGCCCCGAAGTAGGATACCCAAACATGCTCTGGAATCAGGTATACCGTCAAGTCCAGTGACTTGCTCATTTTACCATTGATAATAGCCCAAATATTTGAGGAGTTGCTTTTAGCCAATGACACCAGTACCACTTGGTTTACCTAATGTGGACCCCCATTCCTATGGATTTAATAAAGCTCTTATGTTTTGCAAGAATCATTTTTTTAATGTTCATAAGCTACCCCAGAGTGGTGAAGACTCGCAAGCTCTCGAAGGTCTTTCTTTTGCTTTTCTTTACCTCTGTCACTCTTCTGTCGTAGTGGTGGATGTGCTTCTTTACTTATTCAGAGGAGCCTTTAAGCACTGAATTAGAGTCGAGTTAAAGTTTCTCACAGAGAAGCTACTTTTGGTTACACCAAGCCTGTAAATCAGGTTCTTTAAAATAGCAATACATTTATTAAATGCCACAGTGTTCCATCTAACAGCAAGGCCACCCCTAACTGGAGTAACCAAGGCAACACTTGGCTGGAAAGTAGCTAACGTGATTGGTGTATGAACAGTTAAAAATAAAGGCAAATTATCACTATTAGAAATCCACCCAAGAATAAGGGGGTCACATAGGGGACGTACGGTTCTGGAAACATAAAAGTAATTGATCCATTAATGTTTTAACTGTCTGTGCCAACTATAAATCGCCGAACCTGTGCCTGCCTCTTTGGGCAAACACATGTCAAGATCCCAGTACGATAGGAAATGGTCCCACAAAATTCCTACAGTAGTGTCACTGTGCATAGGAAGAGAAGACACAAGATCCCAATCCTTAAATTTGAGTTTATCCGCACACCTAGAATTTAAGTCTGCCCTCAAATTTATTGTGTGCGAATGACCCTTCTCCAACCAATTGGTGAATTAAGTGTCCAAAGCCGCATGAATTTCTGGGAGTTTGCACTTAGCAGGATTCCAATACATGTTTACAAACAACAACTCTGTGTCTAAACCTGCCATACGGACACCAATCGCTAAGACACCTTTGTTTTGGGTTTCAATCTTGTAATGTTTACAACTCAGATTTAGGTCCACAGCGATAGCTAACCCACCCGATCGTCGCCCTGACACAACTATAGATGCATTTTTGCAATAAGTGTAGAATCCTTCCAACTCAAAAGCACTCACGCCCATTGTTTCTTGCAATAATGCAATGTGGATGCTCCAGAGTCCCTAGAAACATAAATGAACCACAAGTGTTCCATGAAACGACAGAAATTCAGGGTTAAAGACAGTTCAAGGAAGGTTTAGATTTATTGAACATCCTGGTCGCTGCCTCCAACCAAGCCCAGTCTTCGATAGATGAACTGCCAGTTACCCCCGAGTTGACTGCACCACTGCCTATAACCCCAGATGGATGCTCTTGAGTCTGTTGGACTTGCGGTTTTATGCTGGGGTTCTGGCTATGGTCCACTATCGCCGAGAATGAAAAGATAGCTTGTGAGGTTGTGAGCTCAAACAAATAGTATCCTAAAGATCTCAGTGGGTTATGCTCTTTCCATACCAAATGAGCCACCAGGTTAGAAGAGAAGTGGCTTAATGTTCTCTCCACCCCTAATTCCAGAAATGCTACCTGCTCAATGTCGTCTGAGCGAAGAGCACATAGCATAGGAATTTCTTGAAACACTTGAAGTAGTTGCCCTCTGTTCATAGGCAAATAACCATTTACGTGGGTAATGATTTCCCATGGTTTTCCCCTGGAATTAATCTGATGGTATTGGGTCTACCTGAGCCAGAGGAACATGGTCCTGAACAGTATTATTTAGAATGTGAGCCATATCAGCCATTGATGCTGTAGCCAGTTGGTTGTGGGGTTGCATTGTCTTCGATGGCTTCGGTGTCTAGGCAGGACTCCTCTTGCAATAAAGTACTTCCCGATGGTTGCGTACTTTCTGTAGACTTTGTCAGGAAGGTAGTCATTTTACTTTGCCTAGTTTTCACAGCCTTCTTGGGTCTGGTATTCTGTGGTTTTATGCTGGGGTTCTGGTTATGGTCCACTATCGCCAAGAACTATCTGGTATTCTGTATGTCCCTTTTCATAGGAATAGTCCCTAATGTACCCTCGATTGGGTCCACTAAAAGAGAGGCCAGATCAATCATCTTCCCTTCTGCGGGTAATGACCGCAAGACTTTTAGTGAAGATTTCCTTTTGTTGGTGTTTGGGGCAGGTAAGTTCTTTGTTTTTGTCTTCTCAGGCAATTTCCCTCATTTTCACTGCTTCCTGGGTCTCACATAAGTCATTGATTCGTTGTTACCATGGTCAGAGTCTTCAACAGTTGCCATCACTTCTGTTAAGTACTCTTCCACCCTTCAAGGATGGAGCAATACTGGCGAGCTGTTCATCAAAGGACAGCAGTCAAGTAGCGCTGTAGGGCTGTCCAATGCCTCGTTGTAGTTTAGGGAGATGTCAATTACAGCCACCTATGCTTTGGATACTATGTCTAGATGTAGATCACACTGGCCCCTTGGTCCTGCAAATGTAGATGGCAGCATTTACGTTGTTGTCTGTGCTATGGTTAAAGTTGACGTTGGTGTTGTTAGGCCTGTCCAACAAATGCCTCAGATTCCGGTCAGCGTCACCAATTTTCTAGGACTAGATGTAGAGCAGAGACTGAAGCTGGGCCCAGGGAATCCACATTAGGCAGAATGTTGGGGTCACATCGCAGTTCAGTGTTCCCAGGGAGTAAAGTCATCTGCATTTGTGGGTATTTTTAAGATGAACCTGGGTCACAGTCGTTCACATCTAGGGCCTTGCTAGATGGTGAACTTGCCCCCCCATGTCATGAACCACCGTATGCGTCCCTTCTGGACTTCGTGGTCCCTGACCCATAGGAGATTCAACTCAATTGTACTCCCAACATGCCAGTCTTCGCATCGTACGTTCTACGTTCTACAAAACAGGCATGCCCCTGCGGCCCTACGCGTCTCAATGCTACCGCTTGCAGTAGTCAGACGTGTGTGGCCGGAGTTCCTACGGCAATTTCCTCTTGTTCCTGGTTCCCGGTCCCCTGATTCTCCTCTCCTAAATTCCTTCCCTTTTTTTCCTCATCCTGCACTCCTGGATTGCGAGCGCATTCTCCGAGTGCGCTCTTCGTCATTCCTGGACTTATCCCGGACATCTGAACGCTTCCTGGAATCGGGTCACGAACCACACGCTGGAATCCGAGGATTCACGCACAGGGCTGTACAAGACCCGAACAGTGCGTAAGAAGGCAACTTCGAAGATCCCGAACAAACAATACAGACAGATGAGAAGGGGGAAACGCGTGACAGATTGAGACGCCAACAAACTGATACAGTTACAGAAATGGAGGCTGCAGTTCAAGACCTTATGCGTGGCATGCAGGAGTTAACAACAGAAGTCCAAAACCTTAAAGCCGAAAATGTGGCACTGAAACAACTGGTCCTATCACGTGACTCTGCAACCAAGGAAAGTGTGTTGTTGGGCAGAGTGGTGGATAAATATGATGGCTCTTCAAGGACCCTTTGTGGCTTCCTCGACTCATGTTTGGTGCACTTCACCTTTAAGCCCTACTACTTCTCCACCCCCAGGGCAAAGGTGGGTTTCATGATTTCACATCTCTCCGGGAATGCATTAACTTGGGCAACTCCCTTAGTTAATTCGGGTGATGCCCTCTTGGATGACTATGACCGGTTTGTGCAGGCGCTGAAAACCATGTTTCACCGCCCAGACAGGTTTACAGTGCCCAAGAACGCTTATTGGACTTCCATCAAGGATCCCAGGATATGCTTACTTATGTGACACGCTTTAAGCAGCTAGCCAATGAAGCAGACTGGTCCTCAGAGGCCTGTTTCACCCTCTTTCGAAGAGGATTGAATGAAGAGACAAAAGACGAGCTAGCCAGGGTAGCTTGCCCACGTTTCTTCCAGGCTGTCATGGATCTTTCTTTACAAATTGACTTTCGTATCCAGGAAAGAAAGGTGGAGAAGAAGAAGAATAAAGTATCCTACCAAAAGGCCTCCACAGAACCATCCCCTAGACCTGAGCCTGCTTCTTCCCCGACCACGGGTCCAGAACCCATGCAACTAGGAGCCTTTCGCGGACCCATAACTCTGCAAGAAAGGATGCGACAGATTCACACTGGTCTATGCATGTATTGTGCCTCTGATAAACATCTTGTGAGAGAGTGCCCTATCGCCCCTCCACGGCATTCGGGAAATGCCAGCTCCTGATCCTAGATGGAGCACAGCTTCGGGAGAGAGATGCTTGCTCCACATCTATTCCATCCTTGAACTCTCCTGGACAAAACAATCTTGTTATTCTGCAGGCCTTTCTATCGCCTTCCAAGAAAGAATCTTATCCCATTCTGGCATTAGTGGATTATGGGGCTATGGGGATATTCATAGATCATGATTGGGTCACTACCCATAACATCCCTTATCGAGACATCATGCAACCTGTAGAGGCTATCGATGGAAGACCTCTCTCTTCAGGACCCATTACCCTCCAAACCAAAGATACCCTGCTTTCTATAAACCAGCATCAAGAGAAGATCAAATTCGACATCATAAGATCTGCCCATTACCCAATGGTACTGGGTATGCCTTGGTTACAGAAGCACAACCCCTATATCAACTGGGCAGCAGGATCCTTGTTTCTTGGTTCAGAACATTATATGTCCCACTGTTTATCCCTAGATTCCTCTTCAAGCCCCCCTGAAGATACGCTAACTAACCAACAAGGTTCACTCACAGTCTCGAACATCATCCAGGTTCCCAGGACCTATCAGGACTACACTGATGTGTTATCGATCGCCATAGTTCGAGCCATTCCTCCTCACAGACCTGAAGACTGCGCTATTGCTACTGAACCCTCAGCAGTGATTCCCTTTGGAAGAATGTTCATTTTATCAGAACCTGAGAAAAGAGCCCTCCGAGAATTCCTGGATACCAACTTAGAAAAGGGCACTAAACGACCATCCAAATCCCCGGCGGGAGCTTCAATGTTTTTTGTTCCTAAGAAAGACACCAAGGAGCTTATACCTTGCCTGGATTATCGTGGGCTTAATCAATGCACCCATTGCCCCTAATCTCAGATATCCTGGAAGCAGTAAGAGGAGCTGTAGTGTTCACGAAATTAGATCTCAGAGGTGCCTATCATCTGATCTGTATAAAGGAAGGTGACGAACGGAAAACAGCCTTTAGAACACCTTTTGGTCATTTTGAATACTTGGTTATGCCCTTCGGACTTGCCAATGCCCCATCGGTTTTCCAACGTTTTATGGACCGGGTGTTCTCCGATATGCTGTTCCTCTTCGTCATAGTATACCTGGACGACATACTAATATACTCCAAGGACCCTCTGAAGCATGAAGAACATGTTAAGGCAGTTTTACAACGTTTACGTGAACATAAGCTCCTGCCTAAACCCGAAAAGTGCCTTTTCCATGTGTCCACCGTTCACTATCTCAGATTCGTCCTCAGCCCAGAAGGAATTGGAATGGACCGCTCGAAAGTAGACTCTATTCTATCCTGGCCTGTTCCCACAACTGTGAAACAGATTCAATCCTTCCTGGGGCTTGCTAACTTCTACCGGAAATTCATACCTTTTTTTTCGGAGATTGTACATCCGATCATCTCATTGTTGAAGAAGGATACACCCTTTCACTGGACAGCAGTCCAAGATGAGGCGTTTCAACGGTTAAAGTCGGAGTTTACACAAGCCCCCATCCTGGCCCAACCTGACATTGATCGACCCTTCCTAGTGGAAACTGATGCCTCTAACTACGCCATCGGGGCAGTCCTGAAACAAGAATTTGATGACAGGTTAGAACACCCCATCGCCTACCTTTCTCGCACCTTGACCCCTAGCGAAACCCACTATTCTGTTTTGGAAAAGGAACTACTAGCCATCCGTCAAGCCTTCACAGACTGGCGTCATCTACTTCTGGGAGCAAAACATCCTGTTCAGGTTCGCACGGACCATCGGAATCATCAAGTCCTGCAATCCTTGGAATGTAGGAACAGTTGCCAAGCCTGTTGGGCCTTCTTCTTCGCCCAGTACCAGTTTCAAATTCATCATGTTCCTGGAACACACAATATAATAGCCGATGCCTTATCCCGACGTCCTGACTACGAAATTCTTCAAGACCAATCCTTTCCAAAGATGTTTCCCCATACAATATTCGTTGCCCAAGCAATCAGTCTCTTAGAAGACATTTGGATTCAAACTCAGTCTTCTGAAATCTGGAAGGAATATAGTGGGAGGAATCAATGGAACCTCAAGACGAAGGGCGGATATTTATTCAAGGACAATTGTCTGGTCATCCCCACTCAGAGACTACGACAAAAGATCACAAGCCTATGTCATGATACCCTTCATTCAGGACACCGTGGCATCACCAACACCCTCCGTCTAATACAGAGACAGTTTTGGTGGCCGAAAATGAGGGATGACGTCCAGCATTACATCTAAACCTGTGCAATCTGCACTCAAAACAAGCATGACAACCAGAAACCGGCAGGTCTCCTACTCCAACCAACGCTGCCAACAAGACCTTGGGAATTCATCGCTACAGATTTTATTGTGGAACTACCACCTTCCAGGGGATACACAACAATTATGGTTACCATTGATCTATTCACTCACAAGGCTCACTTTACACCTTTATATAAACTACTATCCTCCTCTGAACTTGCCGGAATCTTCCTGGAACACATATTCTGACTTCACGGACTACCTTCCAAGATCATATCTGACAGAGGATCCCAGTAGATATCTCAGCTCTGGAAACAATTATGTCGCATACTAGGTATCCAACGTGCCCTATCTTCCGGTTATCATCCAGAAACCAATGGGGCTACTGAATGTGTGAACCAAACTCTGGAACAATATCTTCGCTGTTTTGCCACCAAGGTCCAGGACGATTGGTCACTCCTAATACCTGTGGCTGAGTTCGCCTACAACAACTCGGATCACTCGGCTGTCAAGATCAGTCCCTTCTTCTGTAGCCAAGGATTCCACCCTTCGGTTCTACCATCCATTCTCCCGCATCCTACCCCTGTACCTACAGTCGACTCCTGGATTGAAACCCTCATCAACATACACAAAGAAGCAAAGGAACACCTCGAAAAGGCCCGAACAGACATCAAGCGCTATGCTGACTCCAAAAGAAGACCAGGGCCATCATACACAATAGGTGATAAGGTCTGGCTATCCTCGAAACTGTGCCTCAACACTTACGACCAAATAAATTGGCTCCCCGGTATTATGGTCCTTTCTCTATAAAGGAAGTCATTAACCCAGTCGCCTTCTGACTCAAACTACCAGAATCCTGGAAAAAAATCCACACAGTTTTTCACACTTCTCTGTTGAAACCATACGTCCAGTCCTCCCGAACTGCTCCAAGATCTACCCCTGTGATTGTCAATGATCAGTTAGAATACGAGGTTTCCAGAATATGTGACTCCAGGTACAGACGTGGACAGCTACAGTATCTAGTCGAATGGAAAGGGTATCCTCCCAGTGAACGCACCTGGGAACCAGTCTCAAACATAAATGCCCCCAGACTGCTCCGAAGGTACCACCTTATACACCCGGGCAAACCCGGAGGAACTGGGTTTCGGAGGAGGCATGCTGTCATGAACCACCGTGCGCGTCCGTTCTGGACTTCGTGGTCCCTGACCCATGGGAGATTAAACTCAATTGTACTCCCAACATGGCCGTGGAACTCGGAACGCTGTCTGCCAGTCTTCGCATCGTACGTTCTACGTTCTACAAAACAGGCAAGCCCCTGCGGCCCCCGCACGTCTCAACGCTACCGCTTGCAGTAGTCAGACGTGTGCGGCCAGAGTTCGTACGGCGATTTCCTCTTGTTCCTGGTTCCCGGTCCCCTGATTCTCCTCTCCTAACTTCCTTCCCTTTTTTTCCTCATCCTGCACTCCTGGATTGTGAGCGCATTCTCCGAGTGCGCTCTTCGTCATTCCTGGACTTATCCCAGACATCTGAACGCTTCCTTGAGTTGGGTCACGAACCACACGCTGGAATCCGAGGATTCACACACGGGGTTGTACAGCACCCGAACAGTGCGTAAGAAGGCAACTTCGAAGATCCCGAACAAACAATACAGACAGGTGAGAAGGGGGGAAACCTGTGAGACCCAGTCGTTCCATCAGTGGTAAAGGGATAGTAAATTCGGAGGGTACACCCACACGCAGGTGTAGAATTCTGGCCCCTCTCTCCATTATTTCATCAATGTTCTGACATAGACGGTTGGGTTGAATGATTGATCGAAAATGATGGAGTCTTCTACCTCCCTCTCTAGCCCAGCAACCCCCTGTTCATCCCACCACACAACCACGACCTCTGCTGGTCACCTTATTAGGCGTTTCCTGGGTGTTCACTTCTATAATGTACGAAATTTTTTATTTAGGTCCTGAGGACAAGGAAAGAGGAGTATGAATAGCCGAGTGGTCAATCACACAGTCCTGGAATGCACCCGTTTACAAAGTAGCATCAGCAAAAGAGGCTGATGTTACAGGTGTGTTGCCAATGTTGACAGCAGCTGGAGATCCCGTCCCTGCCTCGCAGTGAATGTTGCATACAGTTGTTAAAGTCTGTGTTAGAGTCCTGGAGCACACATGTTCTTTCTCTTGCTCCAGTTCCTCCTCCCCATGCCCATACCTGCCTACATTCCAGAATGAAAAACCCAGCGATCTACTTTACTGGAATGCCTGCCCACATGTCCGCTAGGCCACGCCCACACATTCGAAATATATTTTACTTTGTACTATATGTGTTTTCTAAACTCCCAGAATTGTAACAAGCACTAAATGTGCAAAACATATTAAAGAATCCATCACAAATATATATGTATATGTATGTGAACTAAGTGCATTATTAACGCGATAAAGGAATCTCGAGAACACACGCCACAATAGCTTTTATTTTCTTAATCCACATGCGGTATAAGTGTGTATAAGTGTTCCTCTAGCGTGTGCCTGTCATTGCAGTTAACTCGTTTTGAAGGCAAACATGAGCGTAGTTCAGGAGGGACAGCAAAGAAACGTTTACTCCCGTCAGATGTGCTGTTAAGAAGTGCTGAAGGGCACAGTTACTTGCTGGAATCGCTTGGCAGGAAAGGAATCAAAGCACACAAATCTAGTGGAGATGTAGGAATGGCTGGAAAACCTGGAGACTCCACGCTCTTCCCCGGAGAAGAGTTTAAAAACCAGGAGGTTAGGCATGTATGTTCATGCCCTGCCTGTGAAAGCTTGCTGCAAACGAAGTTGGAACACTATTGGGTCTGTCAGGCTGGGTTGTCTCCTCACTGTCACACACTATCAACACCATCAGACCCATCATGCTAGTAAGGTCTTGTGGAACGGAAGTCCCCGTCTCAGTCTCTATCACCCGGTCGCTCCGTAATTTAGACATCATGCAGCAGCAGCAGTTATGTGGGCGACGCAGGAACAAGATGTGAGAAAGTACACCAAATGGGGTATGAGAGAAAGCAGAAAGTCAAGCACAGTTTCACCACACGAGTACCCTCCTCCACGTTTCAGTTCCCAAACTCATTTGGTGAAGGTTTAAAATTACAAGAAGTGACTAATGTGTGACTCAGTGGTGGAGCCATCCTCAACATTTTGGGGGGGCTGGAGGGCAGTTTTGAAAACTGTTAGTGAGACGAGACATTAAATCTATTGCGCTACTGATCACCCCGCCTGTCCTACTGCCCCTTTCCCAAGCCCAGGAGGCCGAGTAGATATTGTGCCTTCGTTTGACCCATTAGATCCATCTTTCCCCACAACTCACCAGAGGCATAGCCATGATTCTGTAACAAGTGGGGCCTGGAACTAATGTAGTAGGGCCCACACTAAGAAGATCCGGCAGAAGGAAGGGCACTTGTTCTGCCTTGAGCCAAATGCATAGGAGTGGCAGAGTAGTGAGGGAGGACGAACCAATCAAGGTGGGGGGGGTTTTCCCCCTTGAGAATAGTTTTTAAATAATGGGCTAAAATAGTGCAGCCGAGCCCCAGCAGTCTCCAAAACGTGAGGCTGAGCCGGAGCGCTGCCGGGGCCCCCGGTCCCACCATGCCATGGCGGGTCATTATCCCAGCACGGCCGCAGCCGCGATGGGAGATGAGCCCGCCACCATGATTGAGTCAGGCAGCTGTGATTGACAGGAGTGCCAGCCACAGCATTGCGCTAAGCGATGCTGTGGCTGGCTGACACTTCTGTCAGTCACAGCTGCCTAGAGGAAACACACTGCGGCGTCTCCAAACTGTAAATGAAAATAAGGGCAGGAATGATAGGGACACAACAGAGTCGAGGGTGCATACATTGGGGATACAACTATGGAAAGAGAATGAAAAGGAGGAAAGAAACACAAGAAAGTGACAGAAAACGATGATGTTACAGAAGAATGAATGAGAGAAATTAGGTGAGAGAAAAGGAGGAGAGGAAAGCCAAAGGTTAGAATGGAGGGGTGAAAGAATGAGAGCAGAGGAGGAGAGGAAAGAAAAGACGGGTGCGAGTAGAGAAGAAGGGGAAGAGAAGGTCAAGGTGGAAAGGGGAGATGGAATGAGAGGAAATATGCGGTGAGACTGGTGAAGAGGGGCGAAGGATTGAAAAGAGGAGAGGAGAGGAAAGACGGGGGTAAGAATGAGAGAAGGATGAGGAGCCATGGAAGGTGAGGAAAGACAAGGGTGAGAATGCTGAAGAGGGTTGAAGGAATGGAAGAGAAGGAGGAGAGATGGAAGAAGAGGAAATAAAAGGGTGAGACTGGTGAAGAGGGGCGAAGGATTGAAAAGAGGAAAAACATGAGAATGGAGCAGAGGTGTGAAGCAATGAGAGCAAGGAAAAAGGAAAGGCAAGAAGAAAGGGATGACAGGGAGCCTGGAGAAGAGTTAACTGACAAACGCTCATCGTAAGACACTTCTTGAAATAATGTAAAATTACCTAACAGCAGTCTGACCACATACACACATAAACAGACTCATTGCACAGGCACTAAACAACTACATGCCGGTTTCTTTTTGGTTTTCCTGGAATCTTGATTGTCCCTGAAACCTGGTTAGTATTTTGATAGACTGAAGTGTTTGGTCCCACACATTTCCTCTGCAGCCTATCATCTCAAAAAGTGCCACCTGTTCATTCCTCTTCCGATGTGCACAGCATTCATGACACAGAGCGACACTCAGGCAGGGGGATTGCTAGCAACACATCGAGAGTTGTGTTACACAGCATAGTAGCCATCCTCAGTCATCAAGCCCATGCTGCCAACCCATGGCCTCCGGCTCCAGTTTACCTCCACTGTGGTCCTTTGATACAGTGAGGCCCACTTCCAAGGTTCTACATGGTTGCTCTTGCTGGGTAACCTGAACAACTACTGAACCTGAATTTTTGAAGGTGTTCGCAGGTGTATCCGACAAACAATGCATAAATCAATAAACCTGGTATTGCGCTGAGCGGGCACAATTCTTGGATCACAAGGCCTCACCTGCATTCACTACCTTGTTTATTTATTCATGCATTGGGCCTCATTACAACCCAGGCGTTAAGGGTTTAACGGCGCCGTTAACCCTTAACGCCTGATTACCATTTTAACGCCTGCTTTTAGCAGGCATTAAAATGCAAGGCGCTAACCCGCCTTGGTGCTAATTACGGCACTGTAATTTACGGTGCCGTAATTAGCGCCTTCCCCACTCCCATTATGCCCTATGGGGCAAAAATGGGAATGGGGAAGGGTAAATGGGGAATGGGGATTTACCGCCCCACTCACCTTGGAATGGGGCGGTAAATCCGCCATCCACCATGGTGTAAATGGAGTTTACACCATGGTGGTAAAGTAGGGAACTTACCGCCTGGGTTGTAATGAGGCCCGTTGTGTGTCGGGCGGGTGCACATGCTGATTTATCTATTTAGTTTGTACCAAGCAGACTGTGTTGTGATATGCACTTAGATATAGGCCAGACCATTTGTACATGTTCGTCTTTAGGCCACACCCATCAAGTACTAGACCAGGGCCATCGTGCACGCCACGCCCCTAAATGAGGGCCCCCCTCAATTTCTTACCCCACTTAAAGCACTGACGCTTACCTTGTCTCTGCCTGAGCACCTGGAGCCTCTGGGCGGGGGGCAGGGGTGTTGCTAGGTCTGGAAAAGACTTGGGGCTACGCTAATGTCGGGACTCGGGGCTAGCTACCCTTTTGGTTGTAGCCCCTGAGATTCTATCCGGGGCTACAATCAAAAGACCAGGGGCTATAGCCCCTTAGCCCCCCCCTAGCAACGCCTCTGGCGGGGGGCACGACTTGTGCGTATGTTGACTCTGAGGAGGTGCACCTACCAGGTGCGGGGTGTCCTAGCGTTAAGAAAAGTGAAGAGTATTACCTCCCTGCGACCCCTTGGTTCTCTCCCAGCTTCCCTTGGTTCTTTACCCAACTTCTCTTGGCACCTGGGACCCTTGTGGGGTTCAGCTCACCTGTTGGTTTAAAATGATGAGCTCTCCACCCTGCTGTTCGTGCAGGGGCGCTGATCTTCTGTGCAGGTAAGTTGTGCTTAACCAGTTTCTTCACTGCCTCTTAAACCCAGGCCAGCTGTTGCTTAAGGATGCTTATTGCTGCTACTGTCTTTGATTCTGTATGGAGTTGGTCCAGGTTGTTTTCACACTGCCGGTCCAATGCGTGCTTTCTGGGCGCAAGCTCGGCTGTACTGCGTTCGTTTTGCAGACAATTAGCAATGCCTTCTGTTTGCTGCGCTCGGCATGCTTGACTGAGTATTTCCTTGTGTTTCCGCTCAGTATGCTAGTAGTAAGTGCTTACTTGCCTCTACAATTGGCCTCATTACGACCCAGGCGGTAAGTTACTGCCTGGGTCGTACCTTTACCGCCATGGCGTAAACTATGTTTACGCCATGGTGGTTGGTGGATTTACCGCCCCATTCCAAGGTGAGTGGGGCGGTAAATCCCCATTTCCCATTTACCCTTCCCCATTCCCATTTTTGCCCCATAGGGCATAATGGGAGTGGGGAAGGAGATAATCACTCCACCGTAAATTACGGTGCCATAATTATCTCCAAGGTCCCTTAGCGCCATGGATTTTAACGCCTGCAAAAAGCAGGCGTTAAAATCACCATGGCGCTAAGGGACCTTGTAATCAGGCGTTAAGGGTCGGCGCTGTTTACGGCGCCGTTAACCCCTTAACGCCTGACTCGTAATGAGGCCCAATGTCTTTGCTGTGCTCGGTGTGCTCATAGTATTAGAACTGACAAGTCTTTCTGCCCGTAAGTATTTCCTTGTTCTAACTTTGTCTTACTTGTTTTCCTTAGGAGTATCCGGAGCAGAGCCGGTATGAGGAACGAAACAGCTGAGGAAGTGTCCAGGTCGGGGAGCGGAGCGATAATCATGGCAGCCGAACACTGAAAAATGGATCCGAAAAGTCAGAGAGGCTGCGTTACTGCAACAGTGAGTTCAACTGTGTTTTCCGAGCTTGTTTTCAGCTGCTTTTCAATTAACGCTGTGTCTTGTGTCTTCTTGCAGGTCTGGTCGTCTGTAAGCATCATACTGCTTTGACAGCAGAATAACGCGAAGCACGGCCTTGAAGCTGGCCGTGGCTCATATAGCCAGCCACTCCCAGCTACTGGCAAACAGCTCCTGCTGAACACCTTTGGTCCACTAATCCACCATCTTGGGCGGTGTGATGCTGGAAATGCATTGGAGGGACAGAGCCTCCCTGTCCTTGTCCTGTAGTCCTTTTTCATGTGTGTTCTGTAATGTTTTCTGCCCAGGAGTCCATGTGGGACTCCTGGCAGTGCAGCTTTTCCTGTTTTTGGTTTGGTGTAAAGACCCATGGGATACTGTTATGGCACCCATGGGTGGGGGTACAAGTCTGTGCCGCTAGTGTATGTTTTTGGGCACCTGTGTGTGGCCCACAGAACAGGGTATGGGCTGATGGCAGCTCCATGCTAAATTTGACAGGTGCTCTGAGTATCCTCCAGTTTGGGATACCCAGGCCCTGCCATTGGAATCAGTTTATTCCTGATAGGAAACAAGATGGCCCCTGTGGCCTCTTGCTTTCTATTGCCTCTTACCTTGTTTTCTAAAAGTCCTTGGAAGCCCCGACTCTGTCCCTTCCCCCTGACTGGCTGTTGGGTGGAAGTTCCATATATGGTGTTGTTGTGAAGTCCAGGCCAGACTGGCTGGACCCTTCCCAGTGACTGTATGTTGTGGGTACACTCTGTGGGTGGGACCTGGGTGAATGGAGGGTGTGACCAATATGCACTTCTTGTTGTGGATGTCTGGTTTCTGGTGTTTGACACAATGACTGAGACAGCCCTGCCAAACCTGGTATGAATGCAGTGGGTAGTGGTGAGTGGCTGGGTACTTGTCCCAATACACATTCCTTGTTGTGAGTGTCTGAGAGGGAGGAGAATGGCCTGAATTCATTGTATGCCTGATTGGCTGACTGCCTGCTGAATGCCCTTCTGAGTGATTGGTTGCCTGAGTGTGACCCAGCAGAATGTCATGACCCTTGCCCCTGGCCCTCACTGGCAAGTCAGCCTTCCAGTTAGGGCCAGGTCAAAGGCCTTAAAACCTCATCCAAGACTCTCTTGGAGTCAGTCCTGGCACCTTTGGCGCCAGGATCAAACCATCATGAAGACCAACATCAGAATGGGACTATTAACTTGGGACTATTTAACTTGGGGGTTGGGGGGGGTTCAGCCAACATGGAGGCACACACATAGCTCAGTTACAAGGAACTGAGCTATGCGGAATAGTCTTTTGGGTGTGGCAGGCCTGGGACTCCCCTACCTGGACTACTTTGGGTGTGGCAGGCCTGGGACTATTTTACCTGGACTACTTTACCTGAGACTATTTAAACCACACCCAAAGAGCAGAACATGCTTTGCGTTATTCTGCTGTGGGCAGCGTAACACTCACTGTGTCCAGTTCTTTGATGCCAGCTTACCTGAAACCAAGGACCTACAGAGAGAGAGAAAGAACACTATGAAACTTACCTGGAACAGTATCCTGTCTTCAATCCATCGCTGACTTCAGTTCCACTCACCTGAAGGTACGAACTCCATCATCTGGCACCGCATGCATCCTGGAATACCATAACCTGGAAAGAGGCTAAAGAAAGACAGCATTAGTAAGTGTTTACTCATGTTTCCTCCCGAATGAAGAAAGCCACACAATGCTTACCTGGGTAGTCATCTCCTGGTCAGTATCATTGCTGGAACATTACAGCGCTCGGCGAGGAACATCGCAACCTGCAAGGAGAGAAAAGACACAGGTTAGCAATATAAAAAGCGAAACAGCGCAGCGCATCCAGCATGACTCACCGGACAGCATCGCGCACACCGTCCTTTCGCCTACCGGCCCATGCTCATCTTCAAACTGCATGACAACACCAAAATACCTTTCCATACCTAAAAGGAAAGAAGCAAGACATTATTATTCGAACTAAGAGGAACATAAGAACTGCATATAAAGACTGTAAAGCAGCAAACCTACGGAGTCGCAGCAGGCCTGGATTCCCACAGGGGGGCCTGCACCAGTGAAGTAACTTGGTCGCTGCTCGCCCCCCACATCTACGCGCCCCTGTAACGAGGAGCAGGACAGAGAATCCACCTCTTACAATATTAAGGTGAGAAGAAGGCCCAAGGGGGAGGAAGGAGTTGAGGCCAAGGGAGGTGGGAAAACAAAGACAATCTGGTATTGAATCCAGCTCTCCTATATTGCAGACCCATCTTTAACCAGAGGCCTTACCAAGGGACCGGGAGAGGGTGCGAGAGTGCAAATCATCCAACCAGGGCTGGGTGGCGTCCCCGTGGATACCAGGTGAGCGTAACACAGAATGAATGGGAGATCAACTAGTATATCTGAGGGCCTCTCACTGCTAGAAATCGTTCAGAAGCTGGAGTGAAACTAACATTGAAACTGAAGCTCCATCTTGAAGCCGAGTCTGAAGAAGAAGGTTGACTACTGTCTCCCTTCACCGAAATCTGAAATCCGAAAGCCGTCGAGACTGATCCAAGAGAGGACATGGTTAGGCACCCTCTTCCCGTGCTCCGAGGGACCATCGAGCACCGCTAACCTTCACCGAAGCGCCCTTGAAGTCAGACCCTCGACAGGCTGCCGACCGGAGACTGGGATCGCCGAGGAGAACGAAGATAAGCACCAGATATTCCGTCCACCGTCGTCGACCAGGGCTCGCAGGTTTGCTATAACTGCTAGAGGCCCGTCAAAGCCGTGTTGCCCAGAAGAGGGGACCGCTTGACGCCGTGCCACCGCCGACCGGAGCCACAACGCTCCTTTGCCTAAGACTTTTGATTCACGGACACACTCATCCGCACCGCCGCCCGCCTTATCCCACCGGAGAAGGCCAGCCATCGACGCGCCACGGAGCATCCGCCGGTGGGTTTCCTGCCACCCAACGACCGTAGAGATGCCGGACGACTCGACACCTTTGCTGGGCCACAGTTCTTCAAAAACTCTCTGCGTTCCTGAACTATCGACATCGAGGTGCCCCGCACACCTCTTCATTGCAGGACTTCTTCGCTCCGTCATTGACGAGCACCGCTGGGACAGAAGCTTCCACCTCGACGCTGAGTTCACTTTGTTCGATGGATCTCGACGATCTGTGTCTCCTGCTTTAAAGGGAGACGGTCAAGAAGGATCCGTCGACGACTCATCGTCGAACTCTGCTATTCCAGGTACATTGGGGTGGTAGAAACATTATAGAAGGAAATAAGACTTATAGAACAATATATGGACTGGGCTTGTGATATATCTTTACTTTACAGGTGAAAGGAAGCGCCCCCAATTCAGCACGATCCTCCCCGCAATGAGAGACAATAAAGGACTCTCCCGTAGTGGGAATAAGGCCAAGACAGAGTGCGGGTGAGCGTAAGTGGGAGTTTATCCAAAAATAAGGCATGCAAAGAACTCTGCAACCTCCGAGAGCGCTCTGTCTGACAATCGCAAAGACAGGCGTATTTCTAATACAAGAAACGTCATCAGCACCTACACACTATAGGGGGCACAAGTTACTTGGGATTGGGTGGCGTTGACTAACTATAGGTGTTGCTGCAGCGTGGTTGGTCTTGGCGTGAAGACGTCACTGGTCAGCCTCGTGGGTTGGGTTGGGCCTGGCAGGCCAGCTTGAGGTCATCCGAGCGGTGTTGGTATGGTGGGGCAGCCTGTGACAATGACGAATACCTTCCCTGTCTCGTTTGCCCTAGGCCATGCACACTGCAGTTATTCAAAAAACGACATTTACTTCATCAATAAATTGCTCGGTAGTTTATCTTATAAAATAAACGCAACACTTGAGGAATGCACCTCGTGAGAGGTCTAGTGGTTGGAGTGAGATTTACCTGTGTCCTATTGACCGGCATTTTAGGTCACGGGACTGGGCTCTGGGGCCTGGGCCGAATGATACATATCTGTCTGCCGCGTTAGAAGTTATTACTAAACTGGGTCTCTGTGTCTTGTCCCAATGATGGGGGTCGTCCTTGCACAGGGTCATGATTCTTGGGGGGCCTAGAGGGGTTTGCGGGATTTAAGAGAGGGTGCTGGTAGATCTGTGGATTTAAACGTGGGTTTATTACCGTGCAGTAAATAACACAGGTGGCGGGCTGTGGCCTTGGTTGTGGCGCCGGGGCCTTGGACTCTTTGAAGTAACTCCAGCTAGGTTGGGGGAGGTGAGGGAGCGCGGCACAAGTCTTAGCTTCTTTATCTGGCAGGCTTGGTAGGGTGGGAGGGAGAATGGCCTTGCATATATCCACAAAGGTTTTTTCCTCATGCGTTGCTGACTATTGAATGCAGGGTTTTTATAACGTTCTGCTCAACTTTGATGTTATTTTAGACACTCATATATATATATATATATATATATCAATTTCGTTACACATTTCTTTAATACAGTCGGTTCCGGTACCTTTTCATTACCTAACATTATATTCACTACATTGTGTGCGTATTTGTATGTACATAAAACGTTATACAAGGCATTACTAGGTTATGGCCTACAGAGATTGATGCTCGCCGCTTTGGGTGATTAAGAAAGCATATATGAGTTCAGGTTTCTACATACTATTGAAAAAACACTTATACAGTTAGAGGTTACACGTTTGGTCAACATCTTTCTCTGTGGTTATAGCAGCACTAGTCCAGACCTGGAGTGATATCATATAACGTTACATTTTTGTGGTTTATTCACAGTTTACAGGACTTGTTTAAACAGAGGTAGTTCGTTAATACTAATACTTGAATTATTTTCTACTTTCTTCAGATAGTGATGCGTCAGCTCTTTCCCCGTCACCCCGGCCTTGCGGACCGGGTCATGCGAGGAGCAATATTACATTGTGAATGGGAGAAGGTTACAGTGTTGGCATCTCGGGTTTAGCTCATATCTGACTTTCTCATGGGAACGCGCTCGCAGCGGATCCACCAGGGCTGCTGTGGCGGCAGAGATGCATGAAAGGCCCTCCAAAGGTGGGGGCCTCGTTACAGTGGGCTGAACTCACGCCATGCTTGCTGGACAAGATGGCTTCTAGGCCTAACTGAATTTTGGTAAATGCAAGGAAAGGATACGTGTGGGCAATGTCGTCGGCGGGTGAACCCTCCTCCACCTGGGCCCGGGTGGCATGAGGGGACGCCCACCGAGTCATGGTCCTCACCTGGGGAGAAGACTGTAGGTGAGGAGGGCCTCGCGGCCAGTCCTCCCCTACATTTCCCCCCTTTCGTTACTAAAGTAACGAATTCTTTAGCTCTTCCAACCTTCTACATTCTTGTTCCTCTATCACTGCGTTATCCCATGCAGGGGTTCCTTTTCTAGGCATCCATGCTCTGCACACCCCCCTTAAGCTCTCACCTCTTCTAGCATACTCGTCTGGTGTACAGGTTAAATATATACAGTCTCCAGTTTCTTCCAAATCTACCCAGACCTCCTCATACCATTCCAGTTCCACGTCTCGTGGTTCTTTGATAGTGGTGTGCCATAGTTTATCTACTATAAACTTATCACGATACATAGGCACTAACTGGTACCTGGGAGTGTTATCTGTACCTGTCTGTACATGTACTTCTTGTGTCGCCTTAATTGTACCACCAGAGTTGCCCATTGTCACCATCATCATTGCACCGTTAGGGACTGCGTTAGCACAACATCGGAGGCCCACCTGGCACAGGCAGAACACCACAAGGAGGATCACCACGATTGGTATCAGGAACTTCATTGTCATTCCAAGCCATGAGGGAACCCAGGAGAAGATATTGTCGAACCATGAGCTATCTTCAGCTCCACCTTCCATTTTCATCTTCTCGCCTAGGTTATGTACTGCTTCAATAACGTGGGACAGGGACCCATTTTCTGCGTCTTCGGAAGGTACGAACGTGCAGCACGCACTTCCTATTTTTCGGCAAACACCTCCATCGATCGCTGTTAACAGGTCTAGAACATACCTGTTCTGCATGGTCATTAGTCGCAGAGCTCGTAGTTCCACCTTTATTATGTTGAACCCCTCTTCAGTGTCATTGGCCAACTGGATCAGTTCCCACCGTGTGATCTGGAGCCATTTTGCATTTGCTCTTGCTTGGACACTTGAGACTAGCGAGGCAAAGAATGTTTCCACGGAGCTGAACAGGCGATACCTGTCTGGGATCTGTGCCAATAAATCAGATGATGCTTGTGATATGTAGTTCGATGCTCGCTTGTTTCGTGAGAGCTCTTCTCCTTTCCCTCCGGAGGACAGGACATAGAGGTGCGCTTGTGTAGTGGGAGAAGTCACCTCCTGGTTCAAGTTTTCTTGCACCCTTTTATTTCTGTCGATGTGGCTTTCTGGAATCACCATTAGGGTTGAATGCAAAGTGGCCATTGAGCAGCTGCCACTCCATGCTTGAGGAAGGTGCAAGTAAGCCTTATTTCCGCATACCCAGTATGTATCCATTAGTGCTGCTGTTCCTTTTTTCATGTCTGGGATGGTGAGAGTTTTGTTACAGTTCTTATTCGTTCCCATTGCCATTTTTCCTTCTCCCTTGAAACATAGTTCGTTTTGTATTTCACTTTGTAGCTTGAAGGGTTTCTCCATCGCTGTTACCCATGTTAGTTTAGGGATGTGTTCTTTCCATATTGGCAAGCACGTTTTTTCCATCCACCGCAGCTTGTCTGGTTGGACACCTCTCAGTGCTTCCGCTTTGCACAGTACTTCCTCGTCTTTCCATTTGTTTTCGAAAAACAGTGTCCCTTGTATTGCAAAGAAAGGTTCTTTAAGACAGACCACTCCAGACGCTTGTGAGTAGCATGTTTTGTTGTTCTGTAGCATTCGGAAAGAGACATCGTGTGCTTGAAAGGTGTTCTTTATTCTACACAGCGTGAGATGAAGGAGACATTGGGCATCCACAATGGGCAATTCTCTTGGCAACAACACTTTAGGTGTGCCTGATGCATGGGGGATGAGCGAGCAGACATAACAGCTCTCATTGGTTGTCTGCTTGGCTGTTGTGCTCATATCTGCATACCATTTATTTGCTTGGTGAGGGTGTCGTGGGTCTTCCATTTTGTCTAACCCTAGCCCATAATACTCATCATACCCCCTTCCACTAGTCTCTCTTCTCCGCCTACTTTTCTCCCTTCTTCTGTATCTTTTAGTTACAATAGGTGAAGGAACAGGCCCCCCTTTCTCCTTCCCACCCCCCTTTTCCAATTCTTCGTATAGGGACTTGCGTTCTGTCATCATAATTACTTTTCCATCTTCTTTAATAAACAAGAGATCGCTGTTTGGGATCGGGGCGGGAAGGGTTGTGTGGTTGTTATATGTTTCAGGCAGGGACATTGTGTCATTATTTACATCTTTGTTTCTTGATTGTGACAGGGCAGCAGTGGGTGGTGTAGTATAGTATCCCCATACAAAGTGGGATCCATCCCAAACCAAAAAATCGCCTTCTTTAACACCCACAGTTGTAATTGCTTTTGTTCCAGGGGCAAGGGTGGTGTTATTCCCCCCTCCCCCCTCGTTCATCTCGGTAGAGATGAACGCTATGACCCAGTGTAACACCAGACAAAACATTGAGATGAAGAACACAATAACACACATTGATAAACCACATTCAAATGAATATGTCAATCTATTTACTAACATTTCTCTAAGTCTAACATATCTATTAGTTGCAGGCTGCCCATTGGATGCCATGGTAAATCCTGTTTGAAACACAAAAGTGCATTAAGTACAAGCATGTAAACATTTTTAGCGTTATGACGTTGCTTCGACAAAATATGGGAATAGGGGAGGGAGAGGGTGTGTGGGCAGACAAGGTAACTTTACAACCATCATTATCCATTCATTATTTTATATATGAAAAATGAAAGTCGAGAGACAAAAACTTCTTCAAAAAGAAACAAGAAAAAACCCCACAAAACCTTCAGAAAGTTGTAATCCAGAAATTACATATATACATATACATATTTATTCCAGTACGCTTGTCGTGCGCCAGCCGCGTTCACTGTTCATCGCTCCATGCACGCACAATTCCCATCATTTATTCTGCACAACTTCATTGTCCGCTGTTGTCTGTGCCTCGTCCTGTACCTCACTTCCCGCGGCGCTGTAAGCTTTACGTACGTCTGTCAAATGCACCCAATATCGTAGGCCCTTCACCTTTACTGCCGTGGGCGTGCAAAACACTACCTCATAGGGGCCATGGAAACGTGGTGCATTCCACCTCCGCACAAAACTTCTGACATATATAAGGTCACCAGGCATTAGTTGTAGTGGTTTTTCAGGCAGCCTCTCTAATTCAGTTGTGTTCCCCTCCTCTCTTGTAGAGGGGGGTGCTAGTTGCTTTGCAATTACGCGTGCTGCCCGTGTCAGTTTTTTCAGGTATTCTGTGAACTCTTCCCCTAATATCGCTGCGCTTCTGTGTGCATCAGAACGCTCACGGAGAGGCGAATGCGCTGTGTGCATTCTTCTTCCCGTGACGATCTCATGCGGGGACAAATGGTGGTCCTTACTTGGCTGGTTTCGCAGTTCAAACAAGGCCAAAGGCAGGCAGTACATCCAGGTCTTTTTAAGGGAAAAACACAGTTTTGACAATCTGCTTTTTAACAGCCCGTTTATTTTTTCCACGACGCCATTACTTTGAGGATGATAAATCGAGCATAATTTGTGCTTTATTCCCAATAGTGTAGTCACTTCTTTGAATAGTTCATTAACAAAATGCGTCCCGTTATCTGAGCGAATAACGTCGCAAATTCCCCAGCGCGGAAACACTTCCCGCACTAGGAACTTCGCGGCGCCCTTCGCGTCAGGGCGTGCACATGGGCCTGCCTCCACCCACCTCGAGAATGGACATACAACCACAATCATGTATCGAGCCCCGTTACACCTTTCTCCCATGTCTACATAATCAATGTGGAGCTCTCTGAATGGGCCACTTGGTTTTGGTATCGTTCCTCTTAGTGTGCGCAATGTCATACCTGAGTTGTAAATTTGACATGTCGTGCATTCTAGAGCCAGCCTCGTGACGTGTTCCTGGAGGCAAGGTGCAAACCAATCTTCTTGTATCTCTGCCATTATGTGTTTCTTTGCGTTGTGTGCGGGAAAGTGTAGTTGTTGAAATGCTATTTCTAACAGTGTAACTGGCATTACCGCTTTTCCTGAACTTTCTTGTCGCCACAATAAATCAGTCGGCGATTTGCTGCATCCCCTCTTAGTCCACAGCAATTTTTCTTCTGCACTAGCTCCCTCTTGCAGCTCTATTATCTCCTGTGTGGGCATCATGTTGTATCCTGTGGGGACCTCTTGGCTTGCTGTGTGGTGCAACATGTACTCTCCTATTTCACCTTTCTGTAAATACGAAGCTGCTTTGGCAGCGGCGTCTGCTGCCGCGTTCCCCAAAGATATAAAATCTGTATTTGTGGTGTGGGCTTGGCATTTTACGATGGCCACTGCCGTGGGGTCTTGCAGGGCCTCAATCAGTTCTTTCAATAATTCTGCATGCTGAACCGGTGTTCCATCTGCTCGTCGGAACCCTCTCCGCCCCCACCGTGCCAACCCGCCGTGGACTGTTGTTGTCATGTATGCTGAGTCTGTATATATGGTCACTGCGCACCCCTTGGCGGCATGCAATGCTTCAATTAGCGCTATTAGTTCTGCTGCTTGCGCTGAATAGTGTGATGGGAGGCGGTGTTGCACTAGTGTCTCGTATTCATCTTCCTCTAATCGTACCACTGCCATACCCACATGCTTTTCTCCTGTCTCCATGTCTATCGATGCTGACCCGTCCACAAAATACACCTCTCCCTCGTTCAGGGCATTTTCAAAAATCACTTGATCCTGACCTTCGTCACCTGTGTACGTGGCGCAGTTGTGGTTCTGCATGTCCTCTACGGTGCATGCCTCTGTGATGAATGTGGCTGGGTTCACTGTTTTACATCTTACTATATGGATGTTAGCGCTGGACAGTATTATCTCATATGCTGTGGCGCGTTGTGTTGTCAATGTGCTTTTTGATCGCTCTAATATTGCAAAGAGTGAGTGTTCCAAAGACAGTGTCACCGGACAGCCCATCACTATCGTGGCACTTTTTTCAATCGCGAACGCGGCTGCAGCTAGGGATTGCTCGCACGCGAAATGACCTTGCATTACTGCGTCTAGGGTGCCGCTATAGTAAGCAAGTGGTTTGTGCCCTAACGATGTTTTTTGTGTCAGTACTGCTGTCATCAGTGTTCCTTTGCAGTGTGAGAATAAGAAGAATTCGCGCCCATAATCTGGATTTGCCAGTACTGGAGCGCTTGATATCAGCTCTTTTAGCGAGTTGAATGCTGTGTTCATCTCCTCTGTCCATTCTATGTGTTTGTTTTCTTGTTGTGCTTCTTTTAGTGCCTGTAACAAGGGCCTTGTGTACGCTGCATAATCCAATATCCATGCTCGGCAATAGTTGCACATACCCAAGAATTTCTGCATCTCTTTTACTGTTTTGGGCTCTCCAACTGCTCTAATCGCCTGCGCCCTGTCTGGTATGATCCGCTTGCCATCCTTTGATATCAACTGACCCAGGTATAGGACCTCTGTCAAACAGTATTGTAACTTCCCCTTGTCCACCTTGTACCCTTTATTGGCCAATAATGTCAGGAGTGTTATTGAATCTTTTCTACACTCCTCCTCAGTTTGTGCACAAACCAATAAATCATCAACGTACTGAATCACTGTGCTTTCCACAGACAAATTCCCCAGATCTTCATGTAGTACCCTGTTGAATATGCTTGGGCTCTCGCAATATCCTTGTGGTAGTCTGCAGTGTTCGAACCTCCTTCCTCCCAATGTAAATGCTGTTAAGTACCTGCTCTCTTCTGCTAAGGGAATCGAGAAAAATGCATTTTTCAAGTCAATAACTGTGAAGTGTGATGCCGTTTTCGGAATGTTGCACAGTATTGTCGCCGGGTTCGGGACTAAAGGGAACTCCTTTATAATCACATCGTTGAGTGGGCGTAAATCTTGTATCATCCTCCATGATCCTCCCTTCGCCTTTTTGATTGGGTAAATGCATGTGTTGCATGGGGAGTTTGAGGGCACTATTATACCCTGTGCTAGCAGGGCATCTATTGTCTCTCTGATCCCTTCTTCTGCTTCTCGTGACAGTGGATATTGTTTCACCCGGGGTAGTATTGCTCCCTGTTTTAGTTTTATCACCACAGGCTGAACCTCATGCAGTAACCCTACATCGTGGGGGCCATTTGTCCATAGGTTAGTGGGTACTGAACTCATGTCCTCATCAAAAAATGTATGTGGCGCTCCTACTACCGCCATTAATTCAACTTTCATTTTTCTGGCTGTAATTACAATGTCGCAGGGCATTGCTAGTTCCATCACTATTTCGCCATCTCCCTCAGTGTCAGAAAATAGCTCCTCGTCCGAGAGCTCTCTCAGTGGGTTATTTGCATTTGTACACAGTACTGTCCGCCACTCACATCCTTCCATATCAACGCCAATCACACATATTCTGTTTGCTGATACATGTACTGCGTGCAAATCCAACGATAGTACTGACCCAAGAGCAGTGTCGGGGTTTGATATGGGACGAAAAAGGAATTCGGCTGGAATCCTCCACTCCATCCTTTTTAGTTCTGGTACTATGAGAGCCAATGTTCTCATGCCCTCAACAAACATCTCCTCGTTTCTTGGTACCCCTCTGATCTCTTGCATGATTGTGTGGCCATGTATTACTGCTAGTATGCGGAGGGGGCATATGCCTGGCGTCGAACATACGATGCCGCTCCCTGTGAAAGATATTGTCATATTTAATTTGCTTAGGAGATCTCTCCCCAATAAATTGATGGGAGAGTTTTCATAGTACAGTAAGGGTGCTTTCACTGTTTTACCCCCTACTGTCACATCCAATACCTCTGTGTAAGGAACTTCAATTACAGCCCCAGAGAACCCCTGCGTCTCTAACGTTCTATTAGATAACGGGAACCGGCCCTCTCTAATGCATGATTTCTCCGCTCCCGAATCCACCATGAATATGAATTGCTTGTCTCCTATCTGCGCTCCTATCAATGGTTCCTCTGATGCATTGTGGGTCGTAGATAGTACTGGACACGCAAGTGCTCTCTGTGGGCTGTCCTATGCGGGGTGTCTCATTGTCCCCCCCTGATCGAAAATGTTCCCCGAAACTACTGACACTCCACTGTAAGGTGCGGGGGCAGGCGCCCCATTAGCTACTGTGGCGAAAGTGTTACCAGGCGTGTAGTGCACATTGTCATTATTCTGTGGGTGGTTTTGTGTTCTGTACTGATGTCCGTGTAGTTGTGCGTTACTCCTTTGTCCTACGTTGTCTGGTTGCTGGTATTGTCCCATGGGGAGGCCGTAGGGGCTTCCTGGGTGGGGGTGTCCGTACTGTTCTGTCTCTTGGAAACCGTTGTTTTGTCTGCTCCTGCATTCTCTTGAGTAGTGCCCCCATCTCCCACAATTCCAGCAGCTCCCCTGTGGACCTCTGGGACCCTGCCACCCATTTCCTCCCATTCCTCCATACCCTTGTCCTCCTCTTCGACCCCTGTACCCACCTCTTCCCCCTCTTGGGGCCCACTCTTGCCACGTAGGACCTCCGTTCTGCTCCTGCTCTGTCCACTGTCGTTGTCCTTGTCCTGCCCAATTCGCTGCTATTCTTCCTTGTATTGCTATCTGCCCCTCCTCTCCTTCTTCTCCCTCCCTCATGAGTGGGAGCCCCGCTACCGCTGCTGCGACCTTCACCAATTTTGATTGCACCAACTTTGCCTCGTCCGCCAACCTTTTCTGTGCTACTTCCCTCTCTCTTTCTTTGATCCGTTTACAATGGTGTACTATTATGCTTTGGATCTCTGGCCAGCCTTTTGCCTCAACGCCTGCTATTTTATCGAGTGCCTTTTGCACTTCCTTTGGGAGCCCTCTCTTAATGATGAAATAAAATAGAGATGTGGATTGGTGCCAGGGCGTGCCCGTTTCCGCTCTCCACATCTCCTGCACCCGGAGAATGTAATCCATAGCGTCCTCCCCGTCATTCATGGTACATTGCATTACTGACTGCAAATCAGGGGTATCTGGGAATGTCTCCCGCAGTGCGTCCCACACCCTTGCTCGTACAGTATTAAAAGAAGCCCCATCGTGACGATCACACTCTAACGTCACGGCCGGGAACCCAGCCTTAGCCCATACTCTGTCTGCTTGGTCTCCTACTGCGGATACTAGTAGGCTTTTCACATCTCCTATTGCCAACGGTATGCCGGCGGTATGTTTCTCAAATGCATATATCCACTTGCTCGCCCCTCCTGACAGCTGGGGTAATAATTTCATTAAATTAGCCTTATCCATCTGAGCCCACGGTATATAGTTTGGTCTCCCACCCCCTCTGTGAAGTAATGGAAGTTGTAACTTCCCTTTCGCCGTCGCACCCTCCTTTTCCTTAGTCGCTGCTGACTCCACTGACGCCATCTTCCCCACCCTATTTCTTAGTCGTCCCATCCATTCATCTTCTATAGTCCCTAGTGAACATGCACCATCTACCTCCTCGCTTTCCCCTCCTACTGCCATGCTCAACCTATCACTCTCATCCACCCCTCCTCTGACATCACATAACAGGTCCTCTCGGATCCCTCTTTCTCGTGACACATCACCAATGCTCCCTTCTACTGCTCCCACCTCTATTATTCTTGTCGGTTCTTCCTCAATTCTGAACAGTATCTCCCCCTTTTTCCATCCCTCCTCAATTTGTCTATTTTCGCTCGACGCTCTAGACGTGCGTCCTGATTGTGTAGGGGCGCATGCTGTGCGCTCACATATGTCTTTTATTCTCGAGAGTTCATCCCTTGCCACTGTAAGCCTCGATTCTAAGTCACTTGTTAGCTTCTCTATATCCACCCTCTGTGCGCTACCCTGGGCGCGCTCTCTGGTGCTTTCGTATGGCGGGGGTGCGGTTGGTCTTTGGGGTGTACTACTTGAGGGGGGTGGCACATAAGTGGGGTCGCTATATCCTGCTGCGGGGGCTGGTCTATGTAATATTGGGTACAACGTAATCACCTCCGCAGGTCGTTCTGCACTTAGCTGTTCCTTTTCCTCTCGTGGGATCATTAGTGGATTATCTGTGGTGGACGGTAAATCAATATTTGGTGCCGGAGCTTTGGGTGGGGGTACTTCCTCAAACAATCTCCAGAGATCTAATATCTCCTTCCTATTCTGCCATTGTTTTCCCTTATACTTGAGGCGAATACACGTTCGTACCATATCAAGAACGCTTTTATCAAAGGACCCTCCCTCGGGCCAAATCTGGGGCAACCCCTCCCCTTTCAATTCTGTTAACCATTGATCATGATATTTAGTTATTCGTTCAGCATATCCCGGTAAGCTCTTACAAATGTGCGACAAGGGAGTTTCCGCCCCCATTCTCTAAATCACTAACACTATCGTGTTCACCTCCTTTACTTTTAATTAGGTGCGGATATGCGTATGTATACCTTTATGGCACAGACAAGAGCGGACCTCTCAAAAAATTATCACCCACTTTTATTCACTGTGTAAATCCTTGCTCATTCACCATTGCTCATCTCTTTCCCATTCCCAGGCACTCTCATGTAATCTCACTTGCAACTGATCAAGTACTAATTATGGCCAACACTCTCTGGCACCACCTCGCGGTCACCCGTTCGTCTCCAACACTCACACGGTGCGCGCACCCTTCACAATGCTTTCCACTCACACCTTGTCTTTTTACCTCCCTAGCCAGCTGTCCCTGTTTTCCTGCTAAGGTTACTGTGTTCACGTCTGTACGTGCCACTACTTAGTCCCCACTCCTCAAGATGTGCTCCCTATTTTATAGTTCTTCCCCAAGTATATCTATTTTGTACCCTTTTTCGCTTTCACCCCCTACCCTGTGGAAATGGAAAAAAAAGAAATAGAGAGAGTAGCAATCACTAAAAAATATTCCCGGTGTCTCCTTTTGCTAGACACCAATAACTTATTTCTTACTTCTTCATATATTCCCAGTACTAGTTTAGATAGCACTATGCGGCGCCGCCTTCCACCCCCTTTCGGAGCTAGGTTTCCGTCACTTCTACCACTTCACTTATTTCTTACTCCTAATGGCCATATGCAAAGAAAAATAAAGAAAGTTTCAAGACCCGTCTTTAGTAAACCCGTGTTATTCTTCTCCTCTACCTGTCCCCGTTCTTTTATTCATAAATTCCCTTCCTTTCCCCTTTACGATCGCTCGCACTCGGTACTCACGTGCCCGTCTTGAACCGATAGTCTCCGAAACTGGGTCCGTCCAGGCGGTGTCACCGGTAACTCAACGGTCAGCCCCTGGCTCCGGCGAGCGGCACTCAAAGGGGATTTTTTTCCAATCGGGATCCCGTACCCTTTCTCATTGAGTGCGCACTTCTTATCGTGCCGGTCGCCGTTGGCGGGCGGCCTCCCGGAGCCAGCTCACCGTGCGTATCCCTTCTCGACCGGAGATTCTCGTGCCACAAGGGGGTCGTTAAAAGGGAATCACGTCGGGGTCACCACTGAAAGGAAGCGCCCCCAATTCAGCACGATCCTCCCCGCAATGAGAGACAATAAAGGACTCTCCCGTAGTGGGAATAAGGCCAAGACAGAGTGCGGGTGAGCGTAAGTGGGAGTTTATCCAAAAATAAGGCATGCAAAGAACTCTGCAACCTCCGAGAGCGCTCTGTCTGACAATCGCAAAGACAGGCGTATTTCTAATACAAGAAACGTCATCAGCACCTACACACTATAGGGGGCACAAGTTACTTGGGATTGGGTGGCGTTGACTAACTATAGGTGTTGCTGCAGCGTGGTTGGTCTTGGCGTGAAGACGTCACTGGTCAGCCTCGTGGGTTGGGTTGGGCCTGGCAGGCCAGCTTGAGGTCATCCGAGCGGTGTTGGTATGGTGGGGCAGCCTGTGACAATGACGAATACCTTCCCTGTCTCGTTTGCCCTAGGCCATGCACACTGCAGTTATTCAAAAAACGACATTTACTTCATCAATAAATTGCTCGGTAGTTTATCTTATAAAATAAACGCAACACTTGAGGAATGCACCTCGTGAGAGGTCTAGTGGTTGGAGTGAGATTTACCTGTGTCCTATTGACCGGTATTTTAGGTCACGGGACTGGGCTCTGGGGCCTGGGCCGAATGATACATATCTGTCTGCCGCGTTAGAAGTTATTACTAAACTGGGTCTCTGTGTCTTGTCCCAATGATGGGGGTCGTCCTTGCACAGGGTCATGATTCTTGGGGGGCCTAGAGGGGTTTGCGGGATTTAAGAGAGGGTGCTGGTAGATCTGTGGATTTAAACGTGGGTTTATTACCGTGCAGTAAATAACACAGGTGGCGGGCTGTGGCCTTGGTTGTGGCGCCGGGGCCTTGGACTCTTTGAAGTAACTCCAGCTAGGTTGGGGGAGGTGAGGGAGCGCGGCACAAGTCTTAGCTTCTTTATCTGGCAGGCTTGGTAGGGTGGGAGGGAGAATGGCCTTGCATATATCCACAAAGGTTTTTTCCTCATGCGTTGCTGACTATTGAATGCAGGGTTTTTATAACGTTCTGCTCAACTTTGATGTTATTTTAGACACTCATATATATATATATATATATATATCAATTTCGTTACACATTTCTTTAATACAGTCGGTTCCGGTACCTTTTCATTACCTAACATTATATTCACTACATTGTGTGCGTATTTGTATGTACATAAAACGTTATACAAGGCATTACTAGGTTATGGCCTACAGAGATTGATGCTCGCCGCTTTGGGTGATTAAGAAAGCATATATGAGTTCAGGTTTCTACATACTATTGAAAAAACACTTATACAGTTAGAGGTTACACGTTTGGTCAACATCTTTCTCTGTGGTTATAGCAGCACTAGTCCAGACCTGGAGTGATATCATATAACGTTACATTTTTGTGGTTTATTCACAGTTTACAGGACTTGTTTAAACAGAGGTAGTTCGTTAATACTAATACTTGAATTATTTTCTACTTTCTTCAGATAGTGATGCGTCAGCTCTTTCCCCGTCACCCCGGCCTTGCGGACCGGGTCATGCGAGGAGCAATATTACATTGTGAATGGGAGAAGGTTACAGTGTTGGCATCTCGGGTTTAGCTCATATCTGACTTTCTCATGGGAACGCGCTCGCAGCGGATCCACCAGGGCTGCTGTGGCGGCAGAGATGCATGAAAGGCCCTCCAAAGGTGGGGGCCTCGTTACAGTGTGCTGAACTCACGCCATGCTTGCTGGACAAGATGGCTTCTAGGCCTAACTGAATTTTGGTAAATGCAAGGAAAGGATACGTGTGGGCAATGTCGTCGGCGGGTGAACCCTCCTCCACCTGGGCCCGGGTGGCATGAGGGGACGCCCACCGAGTCATGGTCCTCACCTGGGGAGAAGACTGTAGGTGAGGAGGGCCTCGCGGCCAGCCCTCCCCTACACAGGTTGCCCAGGTGGGGGGGATTGCCACACAGTACTGTGTCTAGTGGTAGGGGCCAGTATTCTGCCAATTGTTCTGACCAACTGCTTTTCCTCCTATGTCTATTGTTGGTTACCTTTAATAAGTGATTTGTGTGACATTTAACCAGAGTGCAGTTGATGCACTTTAATGAAATCTAATAATAATTGTAGTACCACTTACAACTGCATATAATTGCCATTGTAGATTTACTGAGCACAAAGTGAGTTATTGTGTATATAACCTTAAACCTTTAATCATATAAAGACTGTGTTTTAACTAATACAGTGTGTGGACATTCCTTTGTGGGGGCTTGGGGACTACACTTAAGAACCAGCCTGCATCACCTCCTGAGAAGCTAGGCCTTGATTGCTCGTCCATTGCTACCAACAATAGAGAATCTTGGCTGGGTCCTCTGTGCCTCTCCTCTACCATATAGGGAGCAGAAGTACAGACACCCCCCTCCAGTCCTTTATGGGCAGTCAGGAAGTCCTCCTCTCCCAATGTTATTGACTATGTAGGTGCCACCTGTGCCAGGCCTGAGCCCATCTAACCTGTACACCATCCTTTAGAGGTCTAAGCCTGAGAACACCATGAGTGTCTGACCTGTGAAGGGATGGTTGCTTGCGGGATGATGTTAGTAGCCATGACAATAAATTAGGTAAAAAGCCCCACTGTTTACAATCGGTTTTGCAGGGTAAGACATCAAAAGTATGTTAGATGCCAAACCCCCAACAATGCACGGTTCTATGTCATTTCATCGTAAGGCATTTCAAAGCCTAAAATTTAAATGTGTTTGACAGTTCATCTAATTTCTTTTTATTGGGGGGGGTCCCTAACACCAATCCCCTACCCCTGCACCTATTTGTACCTATACCCAACCCTCCCAACCACTTATCTGCCCTTTCCCAGAACCCCTACTCCACCCCACCACCACAGAAAATGTTATGAACGTTTAACCGCGTTTAAACTGCAGGCTTTGAAATGCCTGACGATGAAAGAACGTCGTACCCAATGCACAGGAGCATTTTCAAACACATTTTCATAATGTCTTTGCCAACGATAAGCCAGTACTAAGTGTATAAAAGCATGTTCATATCGATTGTGCTGACACATGTCCAATCTAGTGCACCTATATATGCCACTATTCCCACATAGGAACATACTCATGTTTGCTTTGTCCATAATGCCAGTAAAGATTCTACAACAAAGCATGTTTATGCTAGTTCTGCCATTACATGCCAGTATCCCCATGTAAGAACATACTCCTGTTGGCTTTGCCTTAATACCAGTGAAAAGCCATGCCACAGTAAGAAAATATATCCTTGCTGGCTACACAAGTCCCCCACTGCCGATATAAGAACTCTCATCATGTTGTATTTGCTCCCTAACGGCAGTAAAAAATATCCTGGCACAGTAAAAAAAAAACATTGCCTTGCAGGCTGCACAAATGCCCCCACTCCAGTGTAAGAATACATTTCTTGCCTTTGGCCTGAACACCAGTAATGAAATGCAATGCAATGCCACAGTAAGAAAACAAGCTCTTGCTGGCTAGCCTGTAAGATAGCCGAGTGTGATTCACATGTTCAAATCCTGACAAGGCCAACTCAGCCTTTCATACTTCAAAGTGACCTCCCTGATCTCTACCCTCCTCTATGGACCTTGTACTATTATGTTGCTTTTGCACCTGGTTACCCCTCTCTTACTCTGTACTGTACTGTGTTTTCCCTGCTCACTAAGTTGTATCACTGCTGTGACACTTACGGGTTTGGCCGTCGTCAATAAATGCAATAAATAAAGCTAATTAAATGAGTGAAAACTTCGGCTGGGTGATACATTTTATGTAAATATGTTCTCTGTACAGCACTTTGGCAAAAGCGCTATATAAATAGCATATCATTACACAAATCCCCCGATATAAGAACACTCATGTTGCACTCATGTTATATTCCCCCATGTAAGAATATTTGCGTTTCCTTTGACTAAGAATATTTGCGTTTTCTTTGACGCTGACACCAGTAAAATAAAAAGCCAAGTCAAAATAAGGAAACATGCCCTCCCCATGTAAGAACACTCATGTTGGCTTTGACCTTAACGCAAGTACAACATTCCATGCCACAGTAAGACCCAGCCAGGCCATCCCAACTGTAGTATTCCCCTCACCCCAACTCCAACCGCACCATCACATAAAAACACTCAAGTTGGCTTTCGTTTGCCCAAAAACGGCAGTAAAACATGCCATGCTCTTCTCAGAAAATATTCATGCTCCAATGCCCCTCCCCGGCACCAGCTTGCATACACACAGAGATATAGACACATTCACCCACCAGTCACACAGGAGAACCCATAACATTTAGACTGTGCGCTCATTAAAACACACGCAGTCACACCCATGTACACATACAACCACTTACACACTCCTTCACATGCACGCATACATTCATACATACATACATACATACAATCCCTGCATGCACACAAATATACTCTGTTTATTTAATGGTAATTACTGAACGCATGGGCCATGTAAAAACTGACCCAGCAGTTAAGTCTTTAGCAGCAACACAGGGGTAGGGCGTCTACTGATATCCCCTGGGAAGGCTTTTGTCCTCTGCCTCTATGTTCACTTCAATGACTGTTTTCTTACCTCGGAGAACTGTGTATTTGCTTAAGTAAATACACCGCTCTCCGAGTTGATAAATGTGACAGGTTCTTGCCATCTGAGCACGGGCTGGGCGTCACAGCAGAGTGATGCCTGCTGTGTCAAAGTGGGAGGGGGCTTTAGCCCTCCCAAACCAATGCATGGCACTGCTCCTGCGTGACTCAGCGCGGCACAGCGGTATGCTGCAATGGACACAGTAGCTTCACATTGAGTATCAACTGATAGCAAATGGTTGTTGTAGCAGCGCTATTGTTAGTAAATTAGCCACACTTACTGTCTCTCCACACAGCAGAGGATTGAATAAGCACCACGCAGCACCAAACAGCGGACTGCAGACTGCTTCACTTAGCAACTCACTTAGCAACTCACTTGCCAGCTTATGCACTGTTTTTATAGATATTTGTTTTTTTTAACTTGTTTATTTTAGACCAGCACACAGATGACAATTAAGTTAACAGACAGTCGCCTCCTGTTCTATACATGAGCATGCACATGACTACTCCCCCCACCCCTCAGCTGTTATTGGGGTCTGGCGAGGCAAGGGCAAGAGCTGGCTCCTTGCCGTCTGGTAGAAGAGCCCTTGTGACCAGGCGTGGTTTATAGGTTAATGCCGGGAAGTTCTGGTCATAGGCTAACACTGGCGCCCAGGTGTTCGAGAATCGGTGGAGAAGGCCAATGTTGGTCGCAGTGATTTTCTCAGCTATCAAAATGTCCCAAAGCTTTAGTCACCATGGGGTCGTCAGGGGGCCCTCAGGGAACATCCAAGTACATGCCACTGTGATCTTTGTGGCAAGCAAAAGTTGTGTTAAGACGGTAGCTTTCCTGCCGGTTCTCGGATAGGTACTCAGAATTGGGACTCCCAGGAGAATAGGTTCTGGCTCCATTGGAATTGCTACCTGAGTGATGTCTGTAATGGTAGCAATGCACTGGGACCAAAACTCCTTTATCACTGAGCATGTCCACCACATGTGCAGGTAGGACCCTGGAAGGTCACAGCGGCTCCAGCATCGGGGGTCTAGGGCCCGGTTGAAGTGGTGCAGGCGGAGCGGGGGGGGTAGTACCATCATAGGAGTAATTTGTGTGCGCACTCCCGGTTGGTGATACCAAAGGAGGAAGTCTGCGTCCTCGACCAGATGTCTACCCAGGTCTGGTCCTCTATAGGGTGCCCAGGTCCGCCTCCCACTGTGACATATAGGAGGCCTTAGTAGCAAAGAGGCCCACTTGCAATAACTTGTAGAGAGTCGAGATTTTCCCCCGAGCTGGTAGGTCTTCGACTGAGTTCAAGGGGGCTAAGGGCGCGTGATGCTGCCGAGCGGGTCAGCGGGTGGGAGCACCAGTGGCGAAGCTGTGAGTAGGTGGACCTATCCGTTTCTGCCAGCTGGAAGGCTATCTTGCATTGCTCAAAGGAGCGTGGTTGGTTCTCCTCAAAAAGCTGACCCAGGGATTTGAGGCCACCTACAATCCAGTTCCTAATGTTCGAGGGGCAGGATCCTGGAGCGAAGGCCGGGTTGTGGAAGACTGGGGAGTGGTGTGTTTAGTGGAGGACAGGGTGCCTGGCCACGACTGGCGCAGGGGGAGGGGAGGTATGGAAGGAAGCATAGGGGGGAGGGGCAGGCGAGACTGCTCAATCTCTACCCATTTCGGGCGCCCAAGGCGATGGCCCAAGCCTGAGTGTGGGCTATCTGTGCCGCTACCTGATACTTCTGGAGATCAGGGACCCCCCAAACCTCCAAGTCTGGAACTGCTCATCATGGTCCTCTGGGGGACTTGAGACTTCTTACCTCTCCAAATAAAGCAGAATATTTTTCTTTGTAGGCGTTGGAGCGGGGGCCGCAGGATTGTAGTGGGGAGGGATGCACAATCATAGAGGAACCGTGGGAGGTGATTCATTTTGCAAGCAGTGATACGGCCAAGGAGGGAGATCTCCTCTGGGAGCCATAGGTCGAGGTCCCTCTCCAAGTCTTTGAAAAGTGAAGGGAAGTTTGCCAGATAAACGTCTCCCGGGCGGGCGAGAATCTGGACCTCTAGATAGGGAAAAGTCTTTTCACTCAATTGAATCAGGCATAGGGATCTAAAGAACTCCCGGTCTCCCGGCTCCAGCCCTATCACCAATGCCACCGATTTCCCGAAGTTGATGGTAAAGCCCGATACCTCCCACAAATTTGTGGATCTCAGTAAGGGCTGGCTCCAGTGATGCAGAGATGTCTGTAATGGATAGCAACACATCATCAGCGTAAAGTGCGATCTTGTGTTGGAGGGGCCCACTTGGAGGCCTTTCACCCGGGAGTTTAGACTGATTCGTTGTGCGAGGGGTTCCATGGCCAGGGCATAGAGCAGGGGTGAGATGGGACACCCCTGTCTGGTTCGACAGGTCAAAGGAATCGGGTCGGATAAGAGGCCATTAACTCTAAGGAGGGTTTTTGGGGCTTGGTAGTTAGCTAATATCAACTTTTGGATGGTGGGTCCGAAGTGAAAGGACTTGAGGGTGAGTCACAGGAATGCCCAATCCACTTTATCAAATGCCTTGTTTGCATCTAGGGCCAGTAGGGACAGCTTTCGCGAATCCTGGTTCGCAACATCTATCAGGTTCAGGACTCTGTGGATGTTGTGCGTGGTTGATCTATGCATTATGAATCCAGTCTGGTCTGGGTCTATAATATCGGGGAGGACACCCGCCAAGCGATTTGCCAGGACTTTTGAGTATATATTGGCATCAAGGTTTAGCAATGAGATGGGTCTATACGAAGTGTTGTGCCTGCGGTCTTTCCCTGGCTTAAGGACTAGGACTGTGATTGATTCTTGCATGGAGGGGGTGATAGTCCCCGAGGTGGCAAAGGAATTGAATAGAGTTGTCAAGGGCACTAAAGGTTGGGGGCAACATTTTTATAGAACCAGGTTGTATATCCATCTGGACCTGGGGCCCTGGGTTTGAGACTCTGGATGGCCGCGTCGATCTCCTCATCTGTGATAGGAGCCTCCAGGGTCTCGCTCGTTCCGCCTTCAAGGCAAGGAAGGGCAGCACCCCATAAGTAGTCTTGTTGTTCCTCGAGAGTCCTCGGGGATGCTGACATGGTGTCTGAGAGGTGGGCGACCGCAAATTGTAGCTTGTCCTGGTCTGCAAACTGGAATCTGCCTTGGGGGGTCACGCAGGCCTAGGATAGTGTTCCGCTTCTTTGCCTTGGCAAGTTTGTCAACAAAAGGTTTGTTCGCCTTATTGCTTTTGGCATAGTATCCTTGTTTGGTTTTAGCCATTAGCTGGGCCGTGTCCTCGGCGTAGAGTGATTTCAGCTTCTTTTGCAAAGCTTGTAGGGCCCGGTGAGATCTCGGGGTCCAATTTTTGCCTTTACAAACTGCTTCTACTTCGCGGACCTCGTTTTCCAGGACCATGCAGGTCTGTCGCTTGCGATTGTGAAAGGCAGCTCGTTGGGCGATTAGTGCACCTTGCACCACTGCTTTCATTGCGTCCTAGGTATTAGCTGGGGAAGTATCTTCGTTCTGATTTTCCCTAAAGAAGTTCTTGATCGTGTTTTTTCTATGGTGTCCCTTAGTGATATGTCATTAAGGACAGGGTCGTATAAGGTCCATCTGTGTCATGGAGGAGGGTCAGGGTCATGGGCACGGGGTGTTAGGGTGACTGGGGCGTCGTCGGAGAGCACCCTAGGACCAATGGTGACATTGTCAACGAAGTCCAAACCTTGGGGAAGGCCAGTAGGAGGTCGATTCAGGAATAGGTTCTGTGGACATATGAATAAAAAGAATAGTGTCTCTCATTGGGGTTGAGCACCCTCCACGTGTCCACCACATTGAGAGTCCTGAACAGACGGAGAAGGCCCGCCACCAGTCTGGAGTCTTTGCGGGCGGCGGGATGCGATTTGTCCTTCAGCTGGTCAGGGACCTCATTGCAGTCTTCTCCAATGATAGTCTGGCCCTTGATGAACTGAGGGAGAGCTTCTTCTAGGGTATTATAGAATTCTTCTTGATTGTCATTTGAAGCATAGACCGAGATGAGGGAGTAGAGTTGTCCATAGATCAGGCATTTGACCGCCATAAAGCGGCCCTCAGGGCAGCGCATGGTATCCAGGATTTGTGGTCTGAGGCCATTTGAAAAGAGAATGGCAGTGCCTACTTTCTTGTATTTGTTTATTATTTATATCGCACACCGAACCCTGAGGTAACTGGGCACTTGAGAGACTTATGAGTTACATACATGTGGGGCAATAAACAGTGACAGATACATAAAGCAAGAATGGCGACCCCGGTTGCAGTTGGGTCAGGCAAGCACTGGCAAATGTACGAAGTTATGACAAGGGAGACCCGGGACAGTCGGCAATTGTGGGGTGCCATAAAAGAAATACCGCATAGGAACAAGTACAGTAGTTGCTAAGGTAGAAGTGCTGTGAAATATCCGCCAGGTGTGGGCGGTTTCAGAATTAGTGTAACAGCTTATTATTGAGCCATTTTTGATTTTGGCTTTGAATGTGAGGAAGGAAGGTTCCAGTCTGAGTTGGGTGGGAATGGAATTCCAACGTTTGGCAGCTTGGACAGGAAAACTAGCTCCTCCAGCTGTCTTTAGGTTGTACCTTGGTACCACCAACTTGAGTGAATGAGTTCATCTGGTGGTATGTGATGCTTGATGTTGGCATAAATATATGATGTTGGACAGGTATTTTGGGGTTGTATTCGAGAGGCATTTGTTGGCGATAGCCAAGGTGCGTAATGTGATTCTGTCACGGATAGGCAACCAATTGACATTGTGTCTGGGCGTGGAGATTCAGCTAGATCTGGGTAAGCTAAGTGCTGCTCTCAATGAGTTATTCTGGAGTGCCTGTAGTCTGTTTAGGTTGATTTCGGATGAACCTAGGAATATTGTGTTACAGTAGTCTCATTTGGACAAATCAGCTGTTTGTTGATAAGTATGATTTGCAGCTGCAGATTAGTTTATTGGTGTAGGCTGTGGAAGACGCCAAACTGCTGACTTGTTTTTTGAGGGATAGCGTTGCATCAAGATAGACCCCCAGTGTTTTTATATCTTTGGATACTTTTGTGTTGTTACCATCAATATCGAAAGAGGAGTACCTTGAGTCGAGTATATTAAATTGTGCTGGAGTGCCCACAATCATTAGCTCGGTCTTATAGTCATTCAGACATAAGCTATTTATTTATTTCAAAATGTATTTATTGGCATTTCATTAGGGTTACAAAAACAACACCATTAACTAGTGCATCAGTCAGTTTCAAATGAATGAATATTCCTCGATTTCGAGCTGCCACATATTAAACAGTAACTGCAAACAACAAATTAACATTAACTGTCTCCTGAAATGTCTTGGGTCGTGTCTTACTGACCACCGACAAGGTGGATGTTTGGATTGTGGGGGGGAGGGAGGGCGGGCAAAATCACTTCCAGAGTCTTTTTGATCCGTGATGAACTTACGGTAGAGAACCTAGTTGGCTGTGTGTATCAGAAATTAGCCCAGACGGATTATTCAAGGGGGTTTGTAGTCCGGAGAGTGGAATAGTTTTGCCATGATGTCTCTCCATGCAGCTAGAGCCATGTTCGAGTCTTCGATAGATCTGGCTGCGCTGTCCTCCCAGGCCCTTGTTTCGGCGTTCGCCCATTTTTCAAGTTCTCTCCGCCATACCGTGAAGATCGGACCTGAGGGTTTTTTCCATGACATGGCCATGGATCTTTTTGCCAGTATGCACACTAAGTTCATTAATTTAGCCAAGAGTTTGAACTTAGCTAGTCTGGGGGAGGTACCCAAAAGACATTTGTGTGGAGTCCACTCATATCTGGTCAGCCCAACCTCTGCACACATTTGCTTTATTTTCGACCAAAATGTCTGAGTTTTGTTACAGTTCCATTGCATGTGGATCAGGTCTGCATTGTCAGTTCCGCACCAGGTGCAATTCGATTGCAAAGAGTTGTTGAATCTAGCCAGTCTTTTTCGGGTTAGGTAGGTGCGGTATAATATGTTTATCTGGATCAGTCTAAATCTATGGTTTCTAGAGACCTCCCTAGGGAACGACAGCGCTCTATCCCATTCCTTATCCGACATCTCCCGTCCCATGTCTGTTTCCCACTTGGACCTGAGTTCTGCACTCTGGGGGTTAGGTGTATCTATTAGGTGACCATATATTTGGGATATCGCCCTCCCACCTTCTCCGAGATTATATAGTAGTGTTAAGAAGGGGTCCATGTCCGGTTCCTCCGGCCAGGTTACCCATTTTGTTTGTGCTATTTTTCGAATCTTCTGGTACCAAAGGTATTGACCCGAAGGGATTTCTTCTTCCGCCTGTAGCATGGAGAACTCTCGGAAGGTCCCCTCAGCATACAGGTCTCCCCAAGTGTATACCCCTTTCCTTTCCCATAGTCTGATATTGTGCAAATTGGTGTAAGTCTTATCTTGTCCTGAGATTAATGGCATTTCCGGGGAGTAGGGTTGCTTTATTTGCATTACCGAGTTGGTTCTTTGCCATATTCTCCTACCTAGGGTCACTAAAAAGGGTGCATTATTTAGTAGGCTCTGGGGGGCCCAAATCAGTTCCTTCAATCGTACCGGAGTGATCATGGCCTGAAACAGTGGGGTTTCAGAGGTGGTCTCATCCGATAACCATTTAGCTACAAAGCCCAGCTGGGCAGCGAGATAATATTTCTCGAAATTTGGTAGCTGAATTCCACCTTGCTTGTATGGTAGAACCAAAGTGGATAGGGCGACCCGGTGTCTACCACCCCCCCATTAAAAGTCCCGGACTATTGTATTGAGCAATAGAAAGAAGGGTTTAGCGATATAGAAGTGCACATTCTGGAACCCATATAAAAATCTAGGAAGAACAATCATTTTGACTATAGAGGCCCTGCCCATCATAGATAGAGGTAACTTAGCCCAGAATCCCATGGACATACGCAGTGCCGGAAGTGCCGCCTTCGTGTTACATTCATGCATTAGTTCTGGGGTATGTATTATCTGGATCCCAAGGTAACGGAGCGTAGTGGTTTGCCAGCTAACGCCCACCGATGGGAGTTCCTCAACCGACCCACCCCTAAATCCTGCCAGCGGAAACAAGCAGGATTTGGTTTCGCTGAATTGTATGCCCGAGACCTTGGCATAGTTGTCAAGGACGTCCAGCATTGTAGGCACGTTAAGGAGAGGGTTGTTGACATATATCAGTACGTCATCAGCGTATAGCGATATGATATGATCCACCCCACCCATCCTTATGCCTGCATCGAAAAACTGTCACCTAAAGTAGTTAGCAATAGGCTCCAAGCCTAAGATATAGAGCATGGGCGAGAGTGGGCAACCTTGCCTGGTACCCCTACAGATGTCCCAGGCTTCAGACACATACTCTCCGGACTTTAACCGTGCTCTCGGTTTATTGTAAAGGATTTTAATCCACCTGATGAACCCTTGGCCAAAGCCGAATCCCTCTAGAACCGCTATCAGCCACTCCCAATATATAGAATCAAATGCCTTTACGCCATCTAGGGACAATAGTGCATAACATTCCTTGCTTGTATCAGTTTGAGCTATTATATGTTAGAGCCTGCGCAGATTCATGGTTGTGTTACGACCGGGCACAAAACCGTCTGGTCTGGGTGTACAATGTCTCCAATTACTCTGGATAGTCTTTTGGCTAGGATTGTTGTGAGTATTTTAACGTCGTAATTCAACATAGCAAGAGGGAGGTAAGAGTCACACCTGTCTGCGGGTTTATTAGGCTTAAGCATTGGGACCACCAGAGTTTCCCTCATGCTCTCAGGTAGGATTCCCCTTTCATAGGATTCTAAAAAGACTTCGTGTAGTAGCGGTGTTAGGGAAGACTCATACGCCTTGTAAAATTCCGGGGGCAGCCCATCGCTACCCGGGGCTTTTCATGTCGCCAGGGATCTAATTGCATCGGTTATGTCCTCTGTTGTGATATCCATATCCAAGGTTTCAGATTGTGTGGGAGATAGTTTGGGCAGGCCAATCTCATCGAGGGTATCCAGTATTTGGTCCTGGGGGATTCGGTCTGTGTGAGAGTATAATTGCATGTAGAAACTCGTGAAAGTGTCGTTAACTCCCTGTTGGGTGTCATGAGTTTCATCAAATTCATCCCGCAATGTAGTGGTTATGTATCTGGGGGGTTTCTTTCTTACAGAGCCAAGCTAATAACCGGCCGGGCTTGTCTGCTTCTGCATGTGATCTGTTTGTTCTAGTGATAAAGTCAAATTTAGCTAATCTGCTCCATACCTCAGCGCAATTCTCTCTAAGTGTTCCAAGTTCTTCTTCCCTTTTCGGGGTGTCTATGGGAGCCGCTTCAAGTCTCGCAATTTCGTGTTCCTTCCTGTCTAATTCGCTGCGCAAAAGTTTCCTGATGCCACCTGCCTTGGCAATAACCTCACCTGGTGTCACTACTTTTAGGGCATCCCACAGTGTACTGACGTGTTCTACGCTCCCAGTATTCTCTGATATGAAGGTGTCTATGGACTCGTGTAGCTCCTCATTGAATGCCGGGTCTTTCAGAGCCTCCACAGGCATTCTCCACATGGGGATGGGTGGTTTTGGGCCAATATAATTCCACTCTATTAAGAGTGGGGAATGGTCCGAAATTGTTCTGCCCAGATATTGCGCACCTCCCATCTGAGGCAAATGCTCTTTACCCACAAAGAAATAATCTAACCTAGTATGTAAGGCATGTGGGGACGAAAAGTACGAATAACCTCTTTCCGTTGGGTGCAGTTCACGCCAGACATCTGCTAGATTTAGTCCTTCCGTCATGGCATTCAGGGACGTGGTAGCAGTGGAGGGGCCCTTCGTTGGAGGCCAGGACCTATCTAGTGTTGGGTTGTGGACACAATTAAAATCACCTCCCCACACAAAAAGGCTATTCCTGTATTGTAACATTTTGGTACTTAGCTCTTTCAAATGTGTTGGGATATTGTGGTTGGGGAAGTACGAGTTCACAATGCACATTTCGATTTGTTCAAAGGTCCCCCACAGTATCACATATCTGCCTTCCGGGTCTTTTTCCATTTTGTTAAGTTGGAACGGTGCATGGGGGTTGATCCAGGTGTAAACCCCTCTCGCAAATTTGGAATTGGAGGCCCCAAAGCCCTGCCCCGCCCAATGTTCCCCAAGCTTCGCTTCTGAGTCGGCAGTGCAGTGCGTCTCCTGTAACAGAGCTATATCTACTCTTTTCCTCTGCAGACAGGATCTAATTCTGTTCCTGCAGAGGTAGGTGCCTAAGCCCCGCACATTCCATGTCATTATCCTAAATCGAACAGCCATGGTGGCTTCATAGGGGTCTGAGGTCAATCCACCCCTCCCCGGGGCCATCTGCTAAATTGGCTGAGTCCTCACAGAGTTCCCCTTGTGTAAATTTAAACCCATCAAGTTCGCCATTTCAGCCCTCCCATTCCTTGTCTTCTCATCGATATTTGGAGACTTACCAACTTTCTTAACTTTCATCTCGTAGGATGTATGAACCAAAGAAAACAACCAGTAATTGCCCCCAGCAGTTGTTCCAAACTCACAACGCTCAGGGGCTCCCGAGCCTCCGTGGCCTCTCCAGGCCTTTTGGTACAGGTGGCGTCCAGGCATTCGGCCTGCACTGTGTTGGGTGGGGCGGGTTGTTGATGCTCTTGCACATGGGCCTTCGCGCTCCTGCCCAATTAAAACTTCTGTTTGTTACAGTGTTGATTCATGCTTCGCAGACAATGTCATACTTGCATAGTAACGTGGTCCATTCCCTGAGCAGTTTCAGTCGTTCCTTTAACGCTTGCTTCCTTTCTCGAGTTCCTCAGTATCGTCTGCGAGGTTGTTGTGCTCAAGCCAGATATTTCCCGCCGCTGGAGTCTCAAGGAAGATTGCCTTCCCTTTATACAGTATTTTAAGTCTGGCTGGGTATAGTAACATATATTTTAGGCTGAGTTTCCGCAGTCTAGCCTTTATTGGTATAAAGGAGTTCCGCGCTCGTTGCACCGTGGGGGTGTAATCCGGGTATATGACTATTGCCGAATCATTCTTCTTGATCACTCCACCTTCTCTTGAGAACCGCAATATTACCTCTCTGTCCCGGAAGTTCAAAATTTTAGCTATTATTGGGCATGGATATGAACCTGGTGGCGGCCGTTTCTGGAGAGACCTGTGGGCACGCTCTACAGAGAACCCCTGGGTAAGTTTTCCTGCTCCAATTTCCTGTAGTAGCAGCGTTTCAATAAACTCAGTTGGGTTCAGGCCTTCCATGTCTTCCGGAATTCCAAGAATCCGAACATTGTTGTGGCGTGCACGTCCTTCCGCGTCCTCGGAGCGAGCTTCTAGCCTATCTACTGTAGATTCTAGTTCATGGACTTTTGCCTTCAATTCACGTGTGTCCTCACCAGTTTCTTGCAGGGAAGTTTCGGTTTTGGTCACCCTTTCCGTCAGGTTGCGGGCGTCTTGCCTCATTAACCGTATGTCTGACCTAATTTCACCTATCTTGTCTTCCATAGATGTTCGTAGGGCCGCAATAGCTTGCAGAATTTTTGAGTCTCGGGGGTCCACCAGGGCTGGTGTCTCTGTCGGGGAATTGGCTTCCCGCGATGGTTGTTGTTTCGGCATGGTCATCGTGAAGGCATCCATCATTGTAGTTCTAGATCTGTTCTTTGGGGGTGACATAGCCCGATTTGGGAGCTTCAGCTTTATCCACTGCACTATAAGCTTTGGCTTGTAACCAGAGTTAGGGTCGAAAGGATGGGTGGCCCTCGTTCGGGTGTTATTTGTTCTTTGGGGGCGACATTTCTTCAAGCGAGTGTTCCAGTGTAATGCAGTATGGTGCTCACTTCAGCCTTATGGTCAGTATGGGATCCCCTTGGTCTACTGTGGACAGCCTGCTTTTGAGAGCTTACAGCTAAATATTTGGATCTCCGCCGATCCTTCTTCTTCCCAACCAGTTATATGATGTAGGCAGATGGAGCAGAGGCTCAACCCCCAAGCGCGTCCGCACCGCACCCGAGCTCATCCGCGGTGTGGGGCCTGGTTCACCGTCCGCGGGCCCCTCCAAGTGGGCGACCGCCGATTGTCAAAGGGTGGTGGAGTGGGGCGGCTAGTATAAGCGCAGGGGCTAGCCACTTACTTCACTTTGGCTTCTGGTGTGCCCGTGGGTGTCGCCCTAGCTATATTGCCAGATTCTGTGGCCCAATCGGGGTGTTGCTTCTCACGTTGGGACCTTGTTCAGGTCCGTGTGCCTCCTGTGCTTCCTCCATCTTGGCCGCTTCGTAGGCTCTCGGCCTCTTGATGTGGGCCGCGCTCCCCGGCTTTCCACTCCACCGCTCGGATTAACTTCTGTTCGTAGCGTGCAGGGGGAGCCTTCCACGATCAGGTCTTCTCAGGGGCCCGCAGATCGCGTCCTCAGCTCTCGGCCGCGCAGGACGCCGGGAGTAGGCGCTCCGGGGCACCGGCGCTATCGCTGGGTGTATCGATGGGATCAGAGTCCGGGGACTCGGCTGATTTCGTTCGGCCTCACCCCCCAAGGTCCTGTAAGACGCCGATGCTCCAGAGCGCGCACGGGTCTCCAACACCAACAGCCGGTCCGGGTCGGGCAGGCGCGAAGGGACCTCCGCACCTGTTGTCACTGTAGGCGAGTCGCTGCGGCAACCCGTGGAAGACTCAAGCTAATGCTCCAGCCCTGTAGATCTCTCAGCGTCTCCCAGTTACAGGCTGCTTGGCGCGGCTGCCATTTTGGAAGTCCCATGGTGGTTACTTCAGACGCTTCGTTTTCAGCGTTTCGATTACCGATTATTTTCACCGACTTGGTCGAGGGTAGCTAAAGAGTTCTGCTACGCCTCAGCTTTTCTTCTGTTCTGCCTCTTCAATTTAAACGCCGCAATGTAGGTTGTTACAGGATCATGGGCAGGAGCTCACCGGGAAGACGACCTCACTCCATGAGCGCTGGCCACGCCCCTTCAGACATAAGCTATTGGTGGCCATCCAAGTTTGGATTCCCAGGTATATGACATTGAGTAATTTGGAGTCTTGGACGTAACATCCAGTGAGGGGTACGAGGACTTGGGTGTCATCCGCATAGTTGGTATAGATGACATCCAATTTGTCCAGACGATCAAATAACATCTTTGTAAATATGTTATATAGTGTGGGTGATACACATGAGCCTTGAGGGACTCCACAGAGTGTGGGTGTCGGGTGTGCTGAGGCTGAAGGGGAGAATACTCTGGTGGTCCGATTTGAGAGGAAGGAATTGACCCACTCAGAGGCATTTGTGGAGAATGCTGCTGCTGAGGTAAGGTGTTTGGTGAGGATTTGGTGGTCAACGAGGTCTAAGGCCACTGATAAGTCTAAGAGTAGGAGGATCGCTAGCTTACCATTGTCCTTTGCCTCATCCATTTGGATCTTTAGATCCAAGAGAGCTGTCTCAGTGCCGTGTCTGGGCCTGAAGCCAGATTGTCTAAGACCTAGAAGTACATTTTCCTCTAAATGCTTCTGAATTTGGATGTATGCCACTCGGTCTATGATTTTTAGGAGGAACAGGACGGTGGTGATGAGTCTGTAGTTAGTGGGGATATTTGGATCAAGGTTATTTTTTTTTTTTTAGGAATGGCATCACCCAAGTTTGCTTGAGGTTGTTAGGTACCTGGTTGGTCGAGAAGGAGGTGTTTATCAGGGTAGTGATGAATGGGGCTAGGGTTTCTGCACCTTCCTTAATGATGAGGCTGGGCAGATGTCCACTTGACAGTGAGAGGGTTTAAGGCTTACTATGATGTCCTCTACTTCCTTTGGTGTGACTTGTGAAGATCTGAATGGGGCACAGTGTTGTGGGATATTGGTGGGGACCGGTGATGAGTGGGAGGCGTTAGGGAGACTAGCCTTCTTAGATTCTATGTTATTTTGCAGTAAGGTGATTTTGTCAGCAAGGGCTTGTTGAATTTTTGTACACCATTCAACATCTTTAATACAGTCCTGAGAGGGAGGTGCTGGGAATTCTAGCTCTTTTAGGATACTAAAGAGCTCCTTCGTACTAGATTGAGCATTGTGGATTCCGGAGTTGTAGGCTTTTTTTTTGGAGAGAGGAGACTGACGTGAATGCGATTTTGTTGGTGGTGGTGGGCGATTTCCACCATGTGGATTTCGCTGACCTTTTAGAGTTTCTAAGGAGTTTTAGTTCTGGGGTAAACCACTTATTGAGGTGAGTGATGGGTTTGGCTTTTCTAAGTTTAGGGGGTGCTGCAATATCTAACGCTGATTTAAGCGTGCTGTTATAAGGGACTACCAATTTGTTGGGATCCATACTCTTGAATTTAGATTAATCAAGAATGGTGTTAATGAGGGGTTTGAGGCTGTCAATGGCGATATTACTGCAGTTTCTGGAAAGGGATGGGGGAGCTAAGGGAGCATTAGGTGGGCAAGCTCCTGGGATGTAGAACAGGATGAGGTGGTGATCTGACCAGGCTACTGGATCATTTTGAAGTGATGTGATGGAACAGTTCAGGTCAGACACCCAGTCCAGTGTGCAGCCTTTAGAATTATTAGGTGATGTAACTATGCATAAAACCTAGATGTGTGATCAAGTTATCCACCGCTACGGCCAGAGCATCGGTGGGGTCGTCCAGGCCTAGGTTGAGGTCTCCTAAAAGGATAGTTTGGGACCTGAGTTTGGTGTTGGTAGATAGTAGGTTAGAGATGTCTTCCTCGAAAGAGGGAGAGGGACCGGGGGACGGTATATTAGGTGCATGAGTATCGTTTGAGTGGGTAAGAGTGTAAGTTTCACCGATAGGATCTCTGCAGAGTGGAAGCTGGTAGGGGGGTAAGGCTCTGAGGGCCAGGTGAGTTTTGGAGATGAAGGCCACTCCTCCACCTTTTTCTGTGTTTCTGTCAGCCCTAATAACAGTATAGCCTTGTGGAAGGGCTAGGGAGAGTGCTGGGCCAGCTGCATGGTTTAACCAGGTTTCTGTAATAGCCAGAAAGTCAAGGCTATTGGACGTAATGAGATCAGCAATCTCTGTGGCATGGGCTATGAGGGAACGAGCGTTGATGAGTGCTCCTTTAATGTCAACTAGAGGGGGCGGGGTGGGTTCTTTTGAGCTTGTGCTAGGTGATAGGTTGGTTGAATGGGAAGCGGCAGTGATGTTACTTGACTCCGGTGGGTTGAGAGACTTTTTCAGCTTGGGCAAGGCATTGTGGTTTGGGAATCGTGAACCTAGTCTCAGGTTCCTAGTGAGGACTGGAAGTGGGATAAGTGGTGTGTGCGGTGTTACAAAACGATGTAGCCATTCTATAGGGCTGAGTGTAGAGTTAGCGGCTGGAATCTTGGATGCTTTGATTGCGAGTGAGAGTGGGATGGATGGCTGGCAGGAAGTGTGTTGGGGTGATTGTGTGGATAATGGAAGGATCGAGGCCATGGCCAATGTGACTCTATGGAATGAGGACATTGTTGGGTGTATGGGTGCGGGGTCCTGAGAGAAGATGGTGGACAAGAGAGGCTAGAATACTGGCAGTGATGTGGGTCAGTGGGATCTCAGGGCAAGAGGTCTGGTTCTGTCTGTAACCAGATGCAACAACGTACGTTCGAATATTTGATATCGCTTGGTGGTGGTTCTAGACAGTGCAACAGGCACTTGGGCGAGGCAAAATGGGTTGCCTGTCAGTGTAAGGGGTATTTGGTTGAGACAAGCTAGGTTGAATCAAGATAGCGCCTGAGGCGATGACACAAAATATATGCACACAGTGCCAAGTAAGTGTACTAGGCACAGGTCTAAGACAACGTGAGTTAGTTCAAGATAGTGCTTTGGGTATGAGCAAGATATGTATGCACTGGTCAATTGGGCAGGGCAGGGCATGTGCAATGGGCATACGGAAAGAACAGAATAGGCTAGATCATGATAGCGCATTGTACACAAATAAGAGCAATGGTCTAATCGATTGGTATATATCAAATGGAGAAGATACAACAAATCATATGCAATATGCGCACTGTAGAGCAACGTAGTTTAGTCAAAATCGCACATATGTCTGACCACGAAGTACGATAGGTGCAGATTGAAGCAGGCAAGGTAGGCTAATACAAAATATTGCATAGGATTAAGCACGGCGTGTATGCAGTGGTCAGTTGGGAAGAATAGTGCAGTCATGTCCTGTATGCGCAGGAAAAGCAAGATAGGCTAGTGCAAGAAGTAAACAAGGTATGCACAGAATAAACAGGATATGCTAGACCAAAAGCACGTAGTTCTAAGCACAAAGTAAATGCAATGGTACAAACGGTACAAAATAGTGCTAGTATGTACAGTGGGTGCAAAATAAGCAGGAAAGGCATGACCAAGAAATAAACAGGATATGCTAGATCAAAAAAAGCACATAGTCCCAAGCACAAAGTAAATGCCATGGTCGGTTGCGCAAAGCAGTACGATCATGTGCAGTGGGCAGTAGGTAGAACCGGACTACCAAAGTGGGCTGGTTCTGGATAGGGCAGAGGGCAAAAGCACAATCAGTATGCAGAGAGGCAGAGTACCATTGGTGCCATTGGAAGCCAAGAATTGCAATGGAAAGAATCTGTTGCGAAGACGGGTGAAGTCCGCTGGAATCAGATGAGTCTCTTGAAGGAAAACTACTGAGGCTTCCTCATTCTGTAAGTATTGTGGCGTGGATTTCCTTTTAGGGGGTTTGGGGGGTGCAGACCCCTAACATTCAGTGTGAGAAATTTCAGTGCGGTGGAGGTGCATCCTGGGCCTCCGTAGGCTCTCAGCGCGGGGATTGGGCGGGACGGAGTTCAGATACCATCTGGAGACTTAGTTAAGATGTGGTCATCATGCGGCTGGGGTTTTAACAACCTCCAACGGGAGGCTGAAATTATAAAGGTTTGGGAGGCCGATTCTTTTGGCTCGGCGGGTCCGATGGCCATCGGGGCTAAACCCGTCCACATAACCAACAGGGTTAGGACAGTAAAAAGAGTTTGAGTTTGCCTCCAAGGGGAGTTTGATGGCAAACGCCTTGGAGGAGAGCATGGGCTGCACGAGGCCCGCAGTGTCGCTTTTGTTGCATTAAGTTCCACTGTCGACCATCTAAGAGAATGAATCGTGGGAGATTTATTTCACATTTTGGTGCATCTGAACCTTTGACCAGGCTGTGCGCCTCGGTTTAAGGGGAGATCTGTTTAGCTCGTCCGGAGGGTGGTGCAGAGCGGGGATGTTTGTGTCCCCAGGGGAATCCGGGTGCAAGATCGTTGCGGCGTCCTCAATACGGCTGAACTGTAGAGCTGTTGGGAATAGCCATCGGTATCGGACTTGGTGAAGGAAAAGCGTTAGGGGGCTAAGGACTCTTCTCTTCTGCAGGAGGGAGAGATCCTGATAGATCTGGAGCGGGGCGCCTTGGAAGGTTAACTCATCTCGGGAACGCCCTATTGCCGAGATGGCTTCCTTGGTGGTATAGAAGTGGACCCTTGTTATCACATCGGGAGAGGAGGCGGAGTCCGAGTCTTCCCCCCGTCCCGGGCGCAGCCTGTGGGTGCGGTCCAGTATGAGTTGTGCCTTATCCATGTGTGGGAGCAGCGATTAGAACAAATCACCTACATATTCAGCTAGATCTTTGTCCGTCCCTGAAGAGGGGACCCCACAAATCCATAGGTTATTGCAGTGTGCCCTATTTTCGAGGTCCTCCTGTTTAAATTCAAGGACCTCGCTCCTGTCAAGCCGAGCCTGGATAGAGCGTTGCATTTCCACAAGAGTTGCAGCATGTCCCTGGGTCAGGTCTTCGACCTCTCCTAGTCTTTGTTCCACTTCCGTGATTCTCCGGTCTGTTCTCTCCAGCTAAGTGGTGAGCTCCGACATGCACGATCTTGAAGGACTGAATGTCCTCTTTGTTTGCCAACATCCCCTTGTCTTCTGGGATCTTCTGAGGCGTGAGTTTGGGTAGAGATGTCCGAACTCCTAGGAGGTTTGAGATGTTTAGCCATTGCTCCAGGTCTCAGTTCCGGGGACCCTTATGCCAACTTGGGTGGAAACAGCGAAGAAGAGGGGATCCTGGGGGAGACTGTTGCTAGCAGCAGCCGGGCGAGATCTGTGGTTTTTTCTTTTGCACTGTGTCGTAGAGTGAGGTAGCAGATGTGAGAGGTTGGTATTTGAAAAGCAGAACCGTGGGTGGGACAGGAGCTTAGATGGTTAGCAGGGCCCCTGGCTGGGTCTTCATAGGATAGGGCAGGAGGTGGGAGAAGAGTCCGGGGCTAAGGCTTGTGAGTCGTTGAAAGTAAGTCTTGGGTCACCTTGGTACTTATTATTGAAGGCTGTGGTGTCAGGCGTCAGGTTTCAGGATTTCTGTAGGCTTGGCTGTCGGTTGCCAGCTATCCAATAAGGGCCGCTTCCCACTGCTGGCTGGTGGGGGGATGGGGGAATTGAGGCCTCCTCAAGCAGCAGGAGTGAAGCCTGTATCTCCAAGCGGGAGATAGGGGAGTGGGCCAGGGTCCCCCAAGAAGCAGCAGGCAGGGAGGACACCGTCAGGAAACGGCTGAGGGAGATGGAGCCTGGCAGGAGGAGCCCGCCACGTTAGGAGGAAAAGGGCCCCTAAGGGCTGTGTTTCTGTTTGCTTAGGTTCCCGCTGACTTGGGGCTTCATGAGACCTCTGGAGCTCTTCAGCGGTGGGGGAGACCACGGAAAGAATTAGAAGGGAAAGTTCCTGCCAACCAGGAGGCTCCAGCCGGTAGCAGGCGATGCTGTGGGTTGTGCCTGGGGGCTGACGCTACAGGTGGCTGCGTCAGAGAATCGGGGGCCAGCACCAGATACACTGAAGTCTATCTGCACCTTCCCGGGCTCAGAGGGGGGCCCAGCCGAGGTTGCAGAGGCTGCCCAGGGTCTTGTAGGCTGTGCAGGGCTGTGGGAGGACAGGAGACGGCCTTAGAAGGGTGGCAGGGGCCGATGATGCTCGACACGGGGCTCCTCTTTTGTCACGGTGTCGCCCAGGCAGAGTCTCTGTTTCGTTCCAGACGGGGGTGCCGGAGCGGGAGCACACCGCAGAAGTGCCGGCGGGCAGCTAGAGGTGTTGAGGCGGCTCTGTGTAGGGAGGACCAGAGAGGTAGGGTCCCGTTACTCAGCAAGCATCCACGTTGGCCACACTCTTCATTTGTGGGCAGCGATCATCCGCATTGGGCTCACTCTTCACTTGTGGGCTTCGGATGAGGGACAGCAGCAGTGCCCTCTTGGCCCGTCCGCCATTTTGGATTAGGAATGGCGGACGGGGGTGCAAGATTCGTTGGCTCCATTTTGGGGCTCTAAGAGGTATTGAGAGATCATCCTGCTTTCAGAGGGCGCCTCAAAGCTTCCGACAGGAGCTGCCGCTTAATCCGCTCCAAATCGACGGATGGAAAATTATACATTCGCTGTATGCTGCGGGCATCACAAGGAGGCCATCAAGGGAGCTGCCACATTGCTGGTGCTCCTGGCCACGCCCCACTGTTTCTAGATTTTTAAGGCCAGCAGGTGGGGCCAGGCAGTCCAAACAGTAGATTGCAGCACGGCCAATTTGAGCAGCCAAAAGCAGTTACACATGGCACAGGGACCAGCTTCACCTCCCTGCAGACTGCTTCACTTAGCAATTCACTTGCCAGCTCATGCATCTCAAACATTGCAGTACTTCCTTTACATGGTGAACATGGAGATCACATGAAGTTGAGAATATTAGTATGTTGTCAAAATAAATCACTATGTATATCTCCAAGAGGTCCGTGAAGATGTCATTAAGAAAATACTGAAAAAACGCAGCGGCATTACAAAGGCCAAAGGGCATAACAAGATACTCAAAATGACCACATTTGGTTCAGAACGCTGTTTTCCATTCCTCACTTTCGGCAACACAGATTAGGTTTTAAGCCCCTTTTAGATCTAGCTTGGTGTATATTACTTTATCCTTAGCCTGGTCCAACATTACCTGAATAAGTGTAATGAGATAGGTCCAGAAATAAGAGGAGAACCGTCTACAGACAGAATAGGTTCGGAGGTGTTTTGGGATGTAAATGGGATTCCATGTTTATGTGCAAAGGCGAGATTTATTAAGTTTCCTGTAGCCCCACTATCAATAAGAGCCAGTATCCCTTCCCATTTATGAGAATCGAGATAGAGTTCCACTAAAATGAATTAATATGTGGACTGACCGGGCATGGTAGGACATAATTCATGACAGGAATCAGATGACCCAAGGCTCATCCAGTGACTCCCTATTGTGGGTGAGCCATGGCGTTTCCCTGACTCCGAACGTATTTTTGGGGCATTTTCTAACCGTGTGTCGAGGAGCCACAATAATAACATAGGTTAAGATGTCTCCATCATTCTCGTTCCACGGTTGTTACAAGGCCACGAGTGCTCCCTAATTGCATGGGCTCTGTTTTTTGTGTAGGAGTGTCTTTTTCCCATCGGGGAGGCAGATTTCTACAGAACTCAAACAGTCTTGTTTCACCTTTCCTCTCAGTTGCTCTTTGACCCATCCTTATCACTAAGGAGATGTATGCAGAAATGGTATTGGGGGGTGGGTTCTACCACTTGACTAAGCAAATCCTTTAGATCTTCCTTTAAGTCTTTGTAGAAGATGGTGATATGTGCATCTTTGTGGCAAGTGGTTCTGGTGATTAACCCTTTGAAATGGAATATATAGGCAAGAAGATTCCTAGAGCCTTGTTTGATCTCTAGTAGTTAGTTACCAATGGCCTGGACTGTATATTGCCTATGAAACATACGTTGGAAAGCTTCTAGGAGCCTGTCATAGCCGGTTAAGAGCAGACTATTCTCATCTATGAATGGAGTAGCCCAGGCTAAGGCTGTCTTTTCCAGATAAAGCAACATAAAAGAGACCTTAGCTTCGTCAGCAGCATACAACTGTGGTCGGTTCAAGTAATAGATTCGACAATGTCAAAAATGATTCAATGAGGAGATGGAACACCTGGGCTAGTAGAGTGGCAGGAGCTAATATGGGTCTATTATCGCAATGTGTAAAAGCTCCTGAACCAGTCCCCTAAAGAGATCCTTGAGAGGCTGATCTTTGTGCGATTTGGTCTACAGTATTCTCCATTTCCACTCAATTTGGATAACAAGAATTTACCATAAAACCAACACATACATAAACAAAACAGCGAACACAATCAAGTCTAATATAACATCAGGAATTACACATTTACAGTATTCTGTAAAGTAGTCATAGACTGGAAGAGAACAGAGTTCTCCTGACGAGAGGTTACCTCAACCTGCAGTTTTTGTACAGGTACAGTCAGATCCTTTAACACAGCGTCCATGACTCAGCAAAGAGGAAGGGTCTTGCAATCTGTCAGGTTGAGCGTGGCTATGACCATAACTCTCAGAAGTATCTGGACGATGTGCTCCGCCGCCGTGAAGGAACCAGCCCAACAGAGTAATGAACAGCCTGTGTGACTTGGTCCCCCACACGGGGGTGCTACTGGACACCCTTTCTAGAACTAAAGGCATGCTGAAACATGAGCTACAATAATGGCAAAAGTATGACATATGTAAGACAGCCTGAATAAACAACATAAAGATTATACAATATATGCAGCAGGTTTCCTACCCTCTTCATGAAGCTCCCATCATCAAAGGAACTCCTGTGAATGATCCTGTGCCTTAAAAAACCTAATCCTACTGATAAACCTACTTACTTATGAGGAACTAATTACCAAGGCACCAGGATGCATGGATCCGTTGCAACATGGAAATTCTACTGTTGCGAGATGCGAAGTCCAGTAACATTGGGCTCTTTATGGGAAATTAAATGCGCGCGAAGAACGCAAGAGAAATTGTGACGTCATGTTCCAAATATTGTGGAAATATCACAGGAAAGCGCAGCATCTGGGATCCCCGGATGCCACGGCAACCCGTATCTGGACCGGCAAGGACCAGGAGCTCATTAAACACCACATGGGGATGGGCGCCTGCTTTCATGCAAGTATGGAGGTGAGTGGAGCATCCGCCTCGCTCCAGACAGGTGAGGCGGCAGCAGCCGTGGTAGCATCATAACAGATATAATGTACCTTTAACTTTGTCATATTACATGTAAGATCATCAACCGTCAAATTCAAATCCGTCAAAAAATGTACACAATGACTGGCCAACTCATTTAGAAGTTTCTGTTTCCCTTTTGTTACCATCGTGGTCATGTCCATGTATGACGATTCTGGAACTGGAGTAATAATTTTCTAGTACACATTTAAAAGTCTCCAGTTAGCTCTACTAGTTAGTTGATTAATACCAAGTTCGTATTGGATAGCCACTAACAACATGGAAGTGTCAATACTTGTCACCAATAGTTTCCCTCCAGTATATGCAGGACTTCCAGAACCCAGGAGAAATGAATCTCTATCCCGTATAAAATCTTGGGGATGAATTTACCCTCAAAGAATTTTAATACTGGAATTATTGAAAATCTACCAAATGGAGAATCTAACTGAATGGTTTGGTTAGCCAATCCCGACACCCTTGCACTCAGCCAATCTCTAATTTGGGATTTGTATGGCTTAGATATAATCGGGAATCCAAGAGAGATAAAGATATCTACTCTTGCCAAGGGTTCTGCATGGACAAACCCTTTGAAAGTGCTGAAGTGCTTTTTTAAAGTGCAGTGCATAACTTTTGTTTTACTCAAATTAATTTTAAAGGAGTGGGCTGTTACAAAATGGTTAAATGCAGCTAAAAGTTGTTTTAATCCGATCTCTGTACAATCAAATATTTAAAAATCACCAGCAGATTCCAAGATAGGCGTCGGGACACTTGCATCATGAGGAGTGAGCTCCTGCACGGCGCCACCAATAACAACGAAAACCTAGCATTCGGAACCCAGCTGGGGAGAGGATGAAGTCATGAAGTGACCCAAAGTTCACTTTGGAACCCAGGGAAGTCAAGATTGCGGCGGATTCTGGTGGATTGGCAGTGGTTAGCATCTGAAACAGGCAGTACCCCGACCTGATCGCGCCATTTTGACTATTTTGAAAAATTGTTTGAAGAGGAGCCACGGAGGATTGGCTTGACTCCCTCCACTTCACGTCTGGAAGAGGAGGGGTCTGGTCTGCATGGTGTAGCATCAGGCAAATGGGCGCGTCACCTACTGAGGCACCTGGAACAGACCGAAGGATGGAGTGGAAGGGGATTGATTGAGGTGGAATATATGAATAAAGGCACAGGGGGTCAAAAAGAAACCGGTCCTGGCAGCTGAAAAAGGACTGGTGAATGTTGAATTGGGCATGGCAGAATACATGCGAAGGCCTTCTTGCGAGTACCGACAGAGTATGAAAGGGCAGTTGGACTGGATTGTGTGATACATTTCAGAATTGATCAACATATGGACAAGGGACTGAGATTTCTCTAGGTGATCTGACCATAGTGGGGATAAGAAAGTCACCCTCACACATTCCTAAAAATATCGAGAAACAGACCTAAAGACTCCAAGGAAGGGGCCCCTACTCCTGAAGGGGCAAAGAAACAACAAGATCAGGCATTGTCAAAGCTCTGGAGGAAGTAGGGAGAGGTAGGGTCGTCAGAAGAACAAATCCCTCAGGAACAAGAGATCTCAAGAGGGTCACCAATATGGTTAACTGGACAAGAGGAAACTAAAGAAGTGTTCCAGCAATGTTTCAAAGCTTTTAGTGATCAGATGACAGAGACCCTCCAATCGCAGCAGAGTATGATCAGAGCGGAGCTGGATCAATCCTTGCAGAAGGTCAGAGGGGATATAGCTGCAATGGTGGTGTGTCTTGATGCTCCCAAAAAAATGCCATTCAGGAGCTGGCAGATGATATATGCAAAATAGATGTTTTAACCAACCACCTTGCAACGGCCATACAACATCTAGAGAACCAGATGGAAGACCTTGAAAATTGTTCAAGGAGAATCAACATTAGGGTGAAAGGGCTCTCGCAGGGAGTAGAGGATCGAGATTTGAAAGATACGATGCAAACCGTTTTTGTTGACTTACTGGAACTGGAGACTGGAGAGGAAGTACCCCTGGACCGCATTCATTGTGTGGGTCCTAGAAGAGCAGAACCTGGTGCCAGACCTTGCAATGTAATAACTGCACTCCAGCAACAGACAAAAGGAGGAGATTTTACAAGCAGCAAGAAAGGCAAGTCCCATAAACATGAACAGGGTTGAAATACAGTTATATCAGGACTTAGCACAGTCCACTTTAGTGAAGCAGAGATTGATGAGGCCGGTGGTTAAAACTCTGATGCAGGCTCCAATATGCTACAGATGAACATTCCCATTTGGATTATTGTTTTCCTGGGAGGGTCGTCAACATTGCATCACCTCTTGTGAAGAAGGATTTAGGATTATGGAAATTGAGGAAGATGGGGGAGAAAAACAGGTTACGAGGCTGTCAAAAGAGACAACAAATACTAAACAATGGGAATGGAGGAAAGTACGCGAGCTACCATCAAAGAAGAAGGTTCCATCAGTACTGGGTAAATAATGGACAGCACAACCCTTTTGGGTGGACAAATAGGTATAATAAATTTGGGGCATTAAGGAAAGGGGGCATATTGTGGAATGTTTGGGTGAAAAGGCAAATACTTACCCAAAGGGGGTGGGGGATAGTAGAATAGAGGAGAGGTGTTCCCGTGGTAGGTGTGAGGTGATCCCAGCGCTTGGAATTCTGGAGGGTATGGGTTCTAGTAGACCTGCACATTTGTCTCCGGGTGTGTAATGAGACTCAGCGAAAAGGTCCATTTGTAATGGTCCCCATCTCGTGTTCAGCCTCTGAAACACTGCTGGATCCAGTCTCCAGTCGCTGGAGTCTGTCAGATACCGAGAATTCCAATCTGCTACTACGTTCAGTGAGCCTGGCAGGTACTCTGCTGTCAGTGATGTCTCTGATCGTAGGCAGAAGTGCCACATATCCTTTGCTAGTTCCGCTTGTGGGTGCCGGATCCTCCTCCATAAGGGTGGAGGCCGGTCCTCGCGAGCGGCGCTGCTACGGAGTCTGCGATGCTGGCTGCGCCCCTGAGGTGTCGGACATGCGACACGGGGCCGCCCGCCTCGTGGATTAAGTCCTAATTTACCTGTACAAGGCTCAAATAACTACGGACCCTCGGCGTTCCCTTCGCCTTATGATATTGCCTAAACGGCTGACTCACTGCACGTACGCTCGCGTGCCTCTACCCGGACTGCTAAAGCATATCCTGTGTTCTGCTCACACACATTCCCTGCGCTTATCTGCACATTAATAAAGTCAATTACATTAATTATGCTATTAATGGCAATTCTACTCCAATTTTTCCGTTCCTTTCCATACCATTAACACACAGAAATATGGAGAGGGAAGAAATGGTACTTATCTGCTTGAAGAGCAGTAAAAGAAGAGGAGGAGTCCAAGCACAGGAAGTGGGTTCTGACTGGCTGAAAGGATATGGACTACAGAGACTCATGGATTTTGTAGTTTGAGAAAAGAAAAAGTTGTGTTGTTCACTTTTCAAAGTTTTAAAGAGTTTTGTTGAACTGCTGAAGAGTAGAAATAAATGAAGATGAAACATAATGCGCGCCTCCTAGTCTTTAATAGAATTAATACTCCATGTGCAGTTAGCAGGGGTAATCTTCATTCTCAATACATCAGCCGTTTCGTTGATTGATCTGAAATGGAAACAGATGTCGGCCCCCATGGAACATGAATGGCTAGCGAAGATCTGGCATTATGTTTCTTTGAAGTGGGTAATTTATGTGGCACAAGTAGATCAGCAAAATTTAAAGGAGGACTGGGACTTGGTATTGGATTTCCTCCACAAAGACTACAGAGGCAATTGGTGTCTGCAACAAATTTGTTTATTGGACTTGTTTGATGATTAAACTAAGCACATGGTGGAATGGTGAAATTAAAAGATGTACAGCCGTCCAGGGGATTGGAGGGAGGGACCTGAGAGGGGAGGGGTAAGGGGGCAAGGGATTGTTTATGTTTTGAAAAGATAAATGGCAATAAAAAAATGTATAAAGAAAATCATCAGCATAGCTCATCCATGTCACTTTGTGTGTACAATTTAGGAAAGGCTAAGGGCATCAAATACTCACCAATATCCGACATATGTAAGTTAAAAAGACAGGGGGCGAGAACATATCCCTGTCTGACAGCTTTATAAGTAGGTATCTTAGTAGTCAATCCTCCTTCTGCACTTAATTTAACTTTGAGTACCGAATGCTCACGGAGACCGATAATTAAACGCAGTAAACCATCGGGCAGGCCCATTTGTGCAGTTTTGCCCAAAGTAAATTTCTGTCTGCTGCATCAGATATGTCGATGGTGGTAACAAACACAGAATACTGTTTCCTTTCCCACACCAATGATGATCAAATACATTTAAGAATCATACATTTTAGGATGGTGTTAAAATTTCATCGGAAATCTGTCTGCCACTTTTGTAAGCGACTGGACTCATTGGCCCATGTTTCCAAGTGAACAAGTATCAAAAAAGCAAAAACGTTACTATCTGCGTCCAATATAGACATCGGTCTGTAATTCCTTGGATCACTTCTGGGGCCCTTTTTGAAAATTGGACCTATATATGCAGTCTGGCACTGGACATCGGTGACATGCTCAAATCTGCTGAAATAAAATTGATAAGGTGATTGACCACTGCCTTCTAGCACTTTTAAACCAAGCATTTGAACTTTTATAAGGTCCGGGGTCTTGTGAGCTATTTATCTTACCAAGTATTTCTTCTAATATTTCCTGGTTCATTGGAATTTGGTATATATAATCATTATTATGTTGACTGCTAACATTCAGTAAGACACTTTGAGCATTCTCTGAGAACACACTGGAATAGTAAGATCCCCAAGCATGCTCAGACACAGGATTAATTTCTACATTGGATTGCTTATTCACGTCATCATTTATAATCCCATAAAATGCAGAAGACGTTTTGTTTTTTATCACTGCCAGCATGTTCTCTGCGTCTTTTTAAAATAATGATAGTCTATAATTCTCACGGCAATTTTTTAGTAGAGCTTAGCATTTTTGATTTCAAGAATGATGAATGCCTGTACTAAAGCATTTCTGCCTTTCAATATTTTGAAGGATTTTCCCATAAGGAATTTTCTGTCAAGAATTCCTTGATCAAATTCATTAATATGTCTTTGCTTTACCCCCCAAATTCGTGCAGGGATAACCTAAAGTGGAACAGAGAAATTCACCAAAAAATGCCTCAACTACATGAACCAAGAAATTATCTCTTTCTCCATTCCAATGAGGAATCACCTAAACAGTGACTAACTGCATCATTGAGCCTTTTAATGTTGGATAGACCCGCCTGATTGAAAGAGATCTCTTTTGGGCCATCTAGAGTATTATAGGCTATGCCCAAGTTGATTTCTGCCAACAACATGCAGTGATTACTTAAGCGAGTTGGTTGAACATTCAAAACATTACATCTGTTAATCAACCATTCAGTTGAAAATACGTAATCTATAGTGGAGTATTCGATGTTATTATCCCACTTATATTTACACGGGATATCTCCTGGAACTGACCCATAAAACATTTGTAATTCTAGTGCGTGTAGTGCGCCTAACCATTTCTGACCATTAGCCACCCCCATTTTAGCTCTAACCCCCATGGGAATAACTAGTCACTGATTTAATATCAATACAGTAGGCGTTCAAGTCTCTCACTATTATTGGTGAGCCTCCCCTAGCTCGATTGCATAAGTCATTTATTTTTTTAAACTTTATTTAGTGCAGTGCAAGACATACATCCTCAAACACAGATGTCAACATCTTTATAGCATTTACATCATTTAAGCAGTGTTATACCAATACATGTAGGTATTGATTGGGCAGCACACCTTGTTATATTCACTCCTGCATGGTTTTTACTGAGACGACCTGCTTCCTTAAGTATTCTCGGAAAGGCTCCCAAATGTTTTTAGGCTTGCACCTCGGTATTACAAGGAAAACATAGGCCTCCTCACACTAATAGGCATAAGTAATTTCTTTAATCCACAGTTTAATGTCCAGAACAGCCTTCGACTTCCATTGATGTAGTATACATTTTTTTGCCAAACACACAAGGTTAAAGAGGCGATGCAACTTAACAGTTACCTTCCCCATGTCTCCAAACAAGTATTTTGGGAATAACAATGAAGGGCGGACATCCGTGAATTCATGCAAACAGTTTGCCACCACCTGCCAGAACTGGGCTACCTGCGGGCTGTTCCAGTACATGTGGTGTGCATCAGCCACATCAGCATTGCACTTGTTGCAGACGCCATACCACATGGGAGCGTAGCTAGCAATTTTTGAGGGGTTGTAATGTAGCCTATTAAGTATCTTAAATTGTATAAGTGTGTGCCTGGCGTTAAGGGATACCTCCTTGGTTAAGCAACACCACCAGAGCCACTGAGTATCGTCCAACAGCATATCCAAATCTGCCTCCCACCTTTCCCTAGCACTCTGGGTTTGGGTCTGAGTTTCTTGACATTTCTTATATAATATGGACACCAGCCCTCTGGGGTTCTCACCTGTAACCACAGTGCCCAGTACATCGAATTCATCAGGTTCAATCAGGAACGACAGCCAGCGACCCCTGACCGCCGCTCTAATTCTATAATATTATAGTGATTTAAAGGAGCTATTACCCCATTTTTCAGAGAAGTCTGTGTGCGTAACAAAGGAGCCACCCGGAAAGAGATCATGCAGTGTCAGTCTACCATCAGGGTCCCATCCCCTCTGAATGTACTTGTCATATGATGGGAGGAGTCCTGGGCAACATCAGAGCGGGATTGCTCCGACTTAGGGTGTGGTGGGGCTCAGTCTCTTGAATATTTTGGCCCCAGCGTTTACCGTCGTGCGAACCAGATCGAACGTGCAGGTGTCCGCGTGCCGGTTGGCTAGAACTATAGTGCGTAGGTTCGACGGGGAGGCGCTGTACTCCTCTAATTTCGTATGTATTGACCGTTCGTGTGGGGAGTACCAGTGTCTGGCAAACTGTGCCTGTGATACCTCATAATACAGCTCGAAGTCTGGGGCTTGAAACCCACCCTACTCGTATGGTCTGGACATGGCTTCCCATCCCATCTGCGGAGTTCCAGCACCCAACGCAAACCCTATTGCCAATGACCGCATTTTAACGAAAAACGCACGGCCAGGCCAAGCTGGGATATTAGTAAAGTATTATAGCAATTTGGGGACCCCAATCATTTTTAAAAGGGACAACCTGCCGTATAATGAGATTGGAAGCCTAGCAAGTCATTTACAAAAAGGTTAACCTATCCAATGCTTCATCTAGCACAGAAATCCCACTATGCCAATATATATTTATAATCAAGAGGTCATGCCTTGTCAACCCTTCATAATTTGAGGCGCCAAAAAAAACCTTGTCATGCCCATCACAGATACAATTTCTAGACCTGGACAGGATTTAATTAAGGTAAGTAGACCCACGAGGGTCGGCCCCTTCCTCCCTTCTGTGCTGCTTGAAAATGGGATACATAACCATCAACAGAGGGTTTATCCACACGCCTGATTTCCTGTATACATATTAAATGGCATGTTTTGAACAATTTTCCCAATTCACTATTGGCTAACAAATTACGATGACCGCTAGTGTTCCAGGACAAATGTGTAAAATCCTCATTACTGCCTTTTTAGTTTCAAGCTAGAGTTGCACCCCTCTTTCCATCCTGCAAAAAAGCCCCTGTAAGCCAGGACCTGTCTTGATTCCGCCATACGTTAACCTGATTTGGCTTAGAAAAACAGACACCTCTACCACCGGTTCCATTACAATCCGCTGAGACCAGAATCTCACTTGGCAGTGAGGGATGCTTTTGGTCTCGTGCAGAAGGGATGTGACCTAGCAGTTCCAGCTGGACTACCCCTTTGGGGGTGGGACCAAGTCTGATTTGAATATGGTCTTTCCCCTTTTGTAATGGCTTGGCACGCAAAGAACGATGGTGTGGAGGGTGCCAGAGGTTAAGATTTATTCTAAACCTTCCAGCCTTCACCTATTTTGAAGAGTCATCACCCAACGTGCATACAGAAAGGAACTTTTGTTTTGTTATTTTTGGACAAGATGGGCCCTAGGAAGCAAGACACTTTGCATGAAAGAGACTTAACCACCGAAGGTCCCGATATCGCAGAAGGGAACTGTAGCCTCGGGCTGGAGAAGCCCCGGAATGTGCTGTGCTCAAGAGTCCCACCTTGTCCTGTGCTAAAATCGTGGGTAAGGGAGACCCTGGCTATAACATCCTGACTTATCATTTGTGAATACTTCTTTCTTTTCTTGTGAACACTAACCTACACTATTAGAGATAAGGAGTGGCAATAGTTTCTTTTTAGTATAGGCCTTTTTATTGACAAGAGGCCACTAGGACTGCCTTTTTATTGTTTGATGGTCGTAGCTTGCTCCCATTTTAAATTTAGGTTTAGATTAGGTGTTTTTCTCATCCATTTATACAGTTTATTAGAACCCCGACGAGAGACAATCAGAATGCAACAAGCATTCTGATTGGCTCTCGCCAGGTCCCTACCCGGCCGGGAATCCCTCCGTCGGGATTCCACTGCCTTTGTCCCTGGCAGGGGGCGTGGCAGCCCCTCAGCCAATGAGGAGGATTGAAGCGGGGCCATCCCCGCTCCGAGCCTCCCTGCGGCTGAGAGGCTGCCTTCGAGTAAGTATTTTATTTTTTTATTTTTCCCTTCCCTTCTCTCCCTCCCCAACTTACCTTCTTGATCCTTCATCCCCGGCAGGGGACGAGGGAAGCCTCAAGCTGTGTGGAGACTCGGAGCGGGGCCATCCCCACTATGCGCCTCCACACGGCTGGGGGCTTCCCTCGTCCCCTGCTGGGGACGCAGATACTTTTTTTTTCTTTCCCCCGTCCCACTCCCGCCCTCCCAACCCCACTTACCTTTTTTTTATCCTTTTTCGGGAGCGGACGCGCTGGGAACACTTGTGTTCCCAGCGCGTCTGCTACCGATGGCTGCCATGGCTGTTGCTACTATGAGTTCCTCACACTATGATCTGTGTCACCATTGCTCTGGGGCTAGCCCATATTCGTAGCCAATGTTCTATAGGGGCCTGACACCAATCATCTTCCAGATGTTTTGCACCTAGCTCGGCATGGATTGCATAGTTAGCTGCTGAGCTGGGTAGACCCAGTAATGTATTTAAGAATGTATTCTCTGCAATATGGTGAAATTTTCATGCCCCGATAATGAGGCCCCATAGTTATAATGCCTTTGATTGGGCATTATACACCTTCATGACACATTTGCATGTATCGGGAAACCCCACCCATTGCCGGAGACATTTTAGTTCTCTGTCTCAGTATATTCAAAGCCCCCTGCCAATTTTCTTCAAAACCTCTACCTAGGTAATGAAACTCCTCTAGCCTAGGAATTAAGCAGCCACTGCAATACATACCATGCATGTTGATTTTTGTCCTGCCTCTCCCTGCCCTGCAGGCCATAACCGCTGATTTCAATGTGTTGATTTTTAGATCCAAGTTTACCATGAAATCAGTATAAACATTCATTCATTTCTGCAGTGCATTTGGTTTTCGGGATATTAGCACAGTGTCATCCGCATAAGCTAAAAGGGGGAACATTTTCTTGCCCACCCGAGGAAAATCCATGTCGAGTCCACAAGTGCTTTGAAAAGATAATTTGTGTACAGTGTAAATAAAAGAGGGGCAAGTACACATCCTTACCCAACACCTGTGATCACATCAAAGTAGCAGGTACATTGTCCCAGCTCCCCATAATGGATACATGCCTGAGTACCCTCATGCACCAGGCGAAGTGCCCTCAACCATCCGCTCGGGTACCCCATCGACCGTGGCACTGCCCAGAGTTTGGTTCTGTTGACCTTATCGAACACGGTGCTCAGGTCCACAAAAGCCAAATAAATTGGTTCACCCCTCACATAAACCGAGCGTGCCCCCACGAAATCGAAATTTAGGGCCTGATCGCATGCCCCCACACCTGGTCTAAAACCATACTGCACATCCATTAATACTGATTCAGCGGCAATCCAGCTCTCAATACGACCCAGGAGTATGCATCCAAATATCTTGAAAGAAGTGTCCAGAAGCAATATTGGTCTATACGCTAGAGGACTTCCACAGTCTCCCTTTTCAAATATGAGGTATATTATTGCACTTTTCCATGACTGTGGAAAATCCCCTGTGTGCAAAAATGCGTTAAGACATATAGGGCCTCATTACACGGATGGCGGTGGACCAAGGTGTTATTAGCAACTTGGTCCATGCCGGTAAAATACCGGCACCACCTTGGTGGAAAGGGGAATTACCGCCCTATTCCAAGGTTGGTGGGGCGGTAATTCCCCCTTCCCCCATTGCCCTTCCCCATTCCCATTCCCATTTTTACCCCATAGGGCAGAATGGGAATGGGGAAGGTGCTAATTACGGCACCGCAAATTGCGGTACCGTAATTAGCTCCCTGGTCCCTTTGCGGGTTGGTTTTTAACGCCTGCAAAAAGCATGCGTTAAATTCTCCAACCCGCAAAGGGACCTCGTAGTAAGGCGGTAAGGGTTTTCCGGTACCGGTAAAATACCGGTACCGGTAAACCCTTACTGCCTACCGTGTAATGAGGCCCATAGTCAACAAAGGGGCCCACAGGTCCACCTCCCCCTTAAACAAATCTGCGGGCACCGCATTAGGACCGGGTGGTCTATTGTTAGCTTGTTGGCCAATCGCTTTCACAACTTCACCAAAGAAAACTGGATCACTGTACCCTGTGACCCCACAGAAGGGCTCTCTACTATGCCACCATACAAAACCGAGAAGTGGTCCACCCATGGGTTTGCTTTAACATATGTTTCTCTCTGTGTGTATTCTCTTGTATATGGTGGTCCTCCTGCCACAAACTCCCAATATTTTATTGAGTCATTTGTGGCAACTGCAGTCAGTAGTTCCTCCCAAGCTTGTTGCTCCAGAAGTGACTTCCTTTTTTTACCGTTTTTTTGTATTCTGCCCTAACCTGTATAATTTCTCCCCTGCAACTAGCCGGGTCTTTAAGGAATGTCAACAGGCACTTCTTTGCCTGTTTGCACCCTGCATCAAACGAGCTATGGATCCCCCTATTGTTCTTTTTAAAGTCGGATTGCAATATGTTTGTGAGGGATCCTATCAGCTCCTCATAAACCTTTTTCACCCGTCCCAGGGACACAGCAGTATTCAGAATTGACAATTAAATGCGCATTAGGATACACAAATTCATACTCTGTGGTCCCAGGAGCTTGCTTTGCCCATTTCAATGTTCTCTCGCAAAGAGGGGTGACTTCACAATGATCTGAGGAAAGATTTGTGTGGTTGTCTAGGTGCGCTCTAACTGAATAGTGAGCCTCAGAGGACAATGGTCAATGCAAAGTTCCCTGACCACCTCAAAGGATTTTATCATATGCCAATGGCGAACATGCATCAAAAAAGAATCTTTTGTGGATGACCCATGTATATTTCTAAATTTCAGACCTCCTGGTGCATCTGGTGGCACTCGACCATTCGTCGACCGTAAACCCCACTCCAATAAGTATCGACCCACCTGTAGTCCCTTAGCACAGATCCTTGTATCTAACATTTGTGGGTGTGGAATACCATAGGCAAAGTCCTCAGAGCTGTCATACAAATATTCCTCACTCCCCTTGTCAGGTTTAATGTTAAAGGCCCCCCAAGCACCAAAACCGTCTTATTGTCTATTTCTGGGAAAATGAAAGCCTCCATAAATTCTTTAAACAGCCCCAGGGTGTTTAATTCAGTTATATGTGGGCTATTATACACATTAGCAATTAAAAGTCGATCTCCTTTATTACAGGTCTTAACATATTGAATACAGTTGGATGAAAAACCTCAGTTTGGTACGACATTGATATCTTGACCGCCATAGCAGCACCCTCTCTTGTTTTTTCTTGCCTGTATAGAAAATGAAATATAACCACCAAATGCTGGTGCCTCCATCGACCAGGTTTCCTGCAATAAAATCAGATCTTGAATTTTCAGCTGTGACAAAATGCCAGGATCCCCCAGTTTGGAGCTTGCCAAAGCAATATTCCAACTGAATATGGCCAAAGAGTGTGCTTTGGCCTTAGTGGGATCCTGGAGTACTGCTTGTTCCAACAGAATCCCTTAATCTTGGGCCAATTTGCATAATTTACAAGGGTACAACCACCACTCCGGTGGGCTCCTGTGATATCACCAGGTCGTTTATTGGCACCACTAATTGGGTCATTTTATCTGTGGGTTGGGTCGGGTCGTCAGTCAATCTAATTCTTCAAATGATGAAATGATGATAGTGCATCAAACCGATTGGTTGTTAGCACAGCCCCACCAGCATTAGAAACACCCAGTCTACTGGTCATGAAGTTGTTGTTATTGTTAGTACAAACCCTCCTCCATTTGTCCCTATCCCTTATGCTAGTCAAGGTCCTCAGTCTTTGTTCTCCATGTACATGGGGTGTTATGGGGTCATTAAATCCACCATGAGCAGGGTAAAAGTAAGAAGCGCACATTCACTTCCCCTGCCTTGGTTATTCCTCCTCATGTGATTATAGTCCAAGACAGACACCAAGTAATTGCGAGCAGCTAGGTTAGAAAATGTGACTATCACACAGTCACCCCTCATAGTGTTTGTTGTTTTGCCAACCCAAGCTGCTATTCAAGCCATAAGGATACTGTGTGGGTTTATTTTAAGGCCGGTTAATTGTGTATTAATCCAACGGCTAGCTTTATTAATGAGGATGCTGGCTCTTCCATTCCACCTTCGAGAGCTGGGACGTTAGTTATTACCCCCCAACCAATAGTAAGGCATCTGGTGGTAAATCAAGGCCTATGTTATTACCTAACAATGCTAATGTGTTCGGGTTCCTGGGTGGCCTGTGTGAGGAACACTCACTCACCCTTGTTTGTTTGTTTATTTATTTGTAGCGCGCACTAGACCCAAAGGTATCAGGGCACAAAGACAAGAATACTTTAAGCTTACAAGTTACAAGTTTCAATTGCAGATTACATGGTTACAGAGACAATAGTTAACAACATGAATATATGGTACAACAAACGGGATGTATGAATTTACAAATAGGCAATGTACATAGTGATATCAATACACAAAAGGGTTTCAGTTAGGCAAGACTCAAGTGGTCAGGAAGGCTAGATTTTATCTGTAATTTTCTTTGCGCCACTTGATGAAGTTTAGGGCCTCATTACACGGTAGGCGGTAGGGATTTACCGGCACCGGTAAAATACCGGTACCGGTAAATCCCTGCCGCCTTACTACGAGGTCCCTTAGCGGGTTGGAGTTTTAACGCCTGCTTTTTGCAGGCGTTAAATACCAACCCGCTAAGGGACCTCGGAGCTAATTACGGCACCGCAAAATTGCGGTGCCGTAATTAGCGCCTTCCCCATTCCCATAGAGCCCTATGGGGCAGAAATGGGAATGGGGAAGGGCAATGGCGGAAGGGGGATTTACTGCCCCTCCAACCTTGGGATGGGGCGGTAAATCCCCTTTCCGCCAAGGCGGTGCCGGTATTTTACCGGCATGAGCCATGGCGCTAATAGCGCCATGGCTCACTGCCTACCGTGTAATGAGGCCCTTAGTCTAAAGTTTAGTCTAAAGTGTGGGTAGGACTGGTCAGACCTTAGAGAGGTTGGCAGGGAGTTCCACAATTGGGCCGCTTTGACCGGTAGTCATTTTGAATGAAGGCGCCTCTAGGCAGTTGGTGTACGCTTCTCTGGTAGGTCTGTTTGTGGTTCCTCTTTTGAACCTTTCTGCTAAATATTTAGGTGCTAAGTTATTGATGCATTTGAAAGTTAGTGTGGCCGTTTTCAGTTTAATTCTGTCAGCTGTAGAGAGCCTGTTAGACTGTCTTCTAACTGCTGATATACGTTCCCTTTTTGGGATTCCTAAGGCTGCTCTAAGGGCATTGTTTTGCAATATTTGGATTTTTTGCATAGTTTGTTTGTTGGAGACCAGATAGAGAGCATTGCAATAATCCAATTTGGATAGTACAAGTGCTCTTGCCAGAGTGAGGCAGCTAATAGTGGAGAGATAGGGTTTTGCTGCTCTGATCAGCTTGCAAGTGTAGGAGGTGGCAGAGGCCATCGCATTCACTTGCTTTGTTAGGGTAAGGCAGGAGTCGAGGTAAAAAACCTAATGTTTTTACCTCTTTGGCTACTTTGATAGTGTGGCCGTCTATAACAAAGGAGGAGTAGTCTGGGTTCAGTTTTTTGATTTTTGTGTAGTCCCCAGTATGAGTTCCGTTTTGTCATCATTCAGGCATAGACCGAGACGGGCAATCCATGCCTGGATGATGAGGTATATCTAATTCATCAAGGCCAAATCCTGTCTATAGTCCCCCGAAAGTGGGATGAGAATCTGGGTGTCTCTGCATAATTAGTGTAAGTGACACTTAGAAGGTCCAGATCATCAAACAGGGGCTTAGTGAAAATGTTATACATGGTGGCAGAGACACAAGAACCCTGGGGTCCGACACATGTAATAGGCACGGGGTCTGCAGCTGCTGAAGTAGAGAAGACCCTCATAGTTCTTTCACTTAAGAATGATTTGATCCACGCTATGGCATGTGAGAAAAAATGTGCAGCTGATTCCAGGTGCATGCAGAGCACTTTATGGTCCACCAGGTAAATGCTGCTGAGAGATCCAATAGGAGGAGCAGGGCAGTTTTTCCTTGGTCTCTCAGCTCATCAACCTGGGTTTTGAGATCGATAAGTGCAGTTTCAGTACCATGCTGTGGTCTGAAACCTGATTGCCGGGTACCTAGGAGTTGATGCAGCTCCAGGAATTTTTGGATCTGTAGGTAAGCCACTCTATCTAAAGTTTTTAGTAGAAATGGCACTGTGGCGATCGATTGGCCTCTAGTTTGTGGGTCTGGCTGGGTCTAAGGTCTGCTTTTTAAGGAGTGGGAGCACCCACGATTGCTTAAGATCACTCGGTATCATGACTGACGAAAAGGAAGCATTAATGAGTTTGGATATAAATGGTGATAGATCTCACAGCATCTTTTATTAATTGTGCTGGGCAGATGTCACCTCAGGAGTTTGATGGTTTGAGCGAGAGTATTATTTTCTCAACCTCTGAGATGGTTACTTTAGTGAAATTAAATCTTAGTTCAGGTTTTGAAGTAGTGGGTGGTTCGCCCCTTATCATGGCCCTCGCCCAAAACCCCCTCTGGCTAACCCATTGGCCAGGTGGAGTCAGGACTCAGGCCTCTAGAGCCTGGCTTCCTCTTCTTTTTATTTATTTATTTTTTAAATTTTTATTGTTGTTTTAATCAGTAAAAGCCTGACCTTTCAACAAATTCATTACAAAATTTAAGATTAATTTATAAAAGAAGCATTTCATCATTCAATTTCTACAATTATACAAGCTTTCAAACATTCTTTTAGAGCGATCACAAATTAATCATTATTCACTCTCAATGTTATTCGACTTTACATACATAATAGGTATATAGGTACATGTGCACATTGCCAGTTCTTAGCCATCATTGGCTTCATATGACCTGATTTGTAATGAGTTTAAATAGTTTACAAGTGCATATCTTAACCGTTTTGGGTGTCCTCCATGCAATATTAACCATAATTGGTCATGCGTGATAACCATAGTCTCATTAAACAAATGTCTGAAATAAAATATCCTCTTTGTTAGCAAGCCAACACACTCAATTACCAGGTGTTTCAACATTTCAACCTCTTGATTACAAAATCGACACAACTGTGCAGATGTCTTCTTCCATCTATATAGTATCACTTTTGTAGGCCGGATATTCAATCTAAAACGCAGAAAATCTGCCCGATGATTGGGATTAGGAGACTGCGCTAAGTATTTTTCCACGAGTCCCTGTGCTTTTAAAAGAAAAGGATTCTTGGCAAATTTCTGGATTTTCATGCATGCATCTCGTGTCTTAATCCAGTCTGATCTCCAAAATATAGATTTAGCTTTGTTTGGATTTTCAATAAGTAAGATTTCAGAGACATCTGCACCCTGTGAAATTATTTTAGCACAATCGTGCCATGTTTTAACAAAATTATCATTTGATAGCAGTAGATATCGAGATATGATGGTGAGTAGCCCATTAGTACTGTCTTTCATAATACATTTCTATATAATTGGCAAACTTTCCATTTATATACTGCATAAAGTGATGTTAAGCCTAATTCATGTCTAATGATCGGCATAGATTCGGAATTTGGCAGCATGAGGGATTTTTTTCAAAAGCTACTTTCAAATTTGGACATGTAAACATAGGATTGACATTTTTTCTTTTCTGACCATACAAGATTGTAGGAACATATTTTTGTTTATAATATATATTCATAGGGTCTATGGAAAATTTACAATATCTTGCTCGAATTATTCAAATTTGGGAAAGTGCACTCAGATGTTTCAATTGAAGATGTTCTTCATACGGTTTGTCAGTCATATGACTATTCACACATACCCCCAAATATATGTATGACTTTACAACCAAAAGGTTAGTGTCTTGTAATTGCCAATGGCAAGCTTTTTGTCCTTTCTTGACACCAAATTGCGTCACTTGAGTTTTCCTAGTGTTAATACTGATGCAGTTGTTCTTAGCATAGATGTCTAGCGCATTTAACATAATGCGCAAGCCAGCTGGTGTTTTGGACAATAACACCATATCATCGGCGTAGAGAAGCCAATTAATGGCCGCTCCTTGCAATTGTGGTGGATCAATAGTCAACCCCCTAAAACTGGCCCCAAAGTCTAGTAGGAAAAAATTCAACAATGCAGAGGCCAGCAAACATCCTTGTTTCAGCCACTGTGAAGTATCTATGGTTTCAGACAACAACCCCTCATTATTCAAACAAATCAAAATTGATGTGTTTGAATGTAATTCAATGATCCATTTGAGTATGTACCATGGACACCTTAAGTCCATCAATTTCTTAAAGAGTAGTTCCCTAGGAACAAGATCAAATGCGGACCTAAAGTCCACAAAAGCCACATATATTGGTTGTTTACATTGTTTATTTAACTGGATAATGGCATGCAGGGTGACTAGATTAACAGCTGTACCTAGGCCGGGAACAAATCCTGTCTGAAAGGGATCTCTGTGATTTAGATGATTTAACCATTTGTTAAGCTCACCCAAGATCATACGGGCAAAGATCTTACCAGGGCAGTCTAGCAGGGCAATAGGTCTATAAGAGGCCGGATTTGTCCTGTCTCCTTTCTTAAATATTGGCAAAATAATCGAAGTTTTCCAATTTGAAGGAACAGAACCTGTCGTCATGATGTGCTTGAACATGTAGTACAATATATCTCACCATAGGTATCGATTTTGTTTTATTAAAGCATTATGTAGACCATCTGCTACAGCAGCTCTGGAGACACTCAATTTAGATATAGAAAAGAGTATATCATCATGGTCGGAATTCACCCTATGATTGCCAACAATGCTAACCCAATCTATACCAATATTTGAACATAGTGTAGTATATATATTGCCATAGAAGGCCCTCCAACTCTGCTGGGAGATGGAATTCACTTGTAATGCAGGCTGACTTTTGATTGAGATAGAGTTTAACAAAGCCCAAATGCCTCCTGATGATTTGAGGATAATCTGTTTCAACATTACCTCTCCATCAAGTTGATATTGGGAGGCACGCCGGCCTCTTGACTATTTTTTGTACTCATTTTTTAGCTGTTTTATATGTTCAAGTTTCGACCCTGGATTCGAACTATATGCAATAGATAGTTTTTTATATTCCTCCTTAATTCACTTTTCCTGCATTTAACCTCAAGATCAAAGGCAGGAAGGTGAGATTGAAAACCACGTTTAGGGTGTACTCTTGGTGTTGAAAAGAGCTGCATAGCATGTACATAGCATCCACTATCACATTTACTGTCAACAGAAAATAGTTCAAATAAAACATCTCTTAACTGGCTTAATTTCGACTGGGACCATTTTATACGATTGCCAGCATTATTAACCTGTAAATTAGACATGTTAATATTATAAGATTGTTTTTTTATTTTTCGGCCAATCGCATATCAAATGGAGTAAACTATGATCACTCAGGATGGTTGATTTAACAGAGAACATAGCTATGTTATTCAAGAAATGAGCATTCACGAAGATATAATCCCGGGTTGCATGGCTATCAGCATTGTGCCTTGTGGTTTTAGCAGGCACATCTCCCTGTAGTGAACCGTTGACCATAACAAAATTTCGATCAGCCATTATAGACAACCAACGACATTCATCAGACATGGACCTCAAGTTTTTAGAAGATAATAAATGCAAATGTAGGTCCCCCATTATAAATGTGTCGATGATTTTGTTGTCTAATGATAATTGATCAAGAATCAGGGTCAGAGTCTCAAAAAAGGCCTTAGAGGACAGATGTTCTTTCCCCCAATATATGTTCACTATAGCACAAAAAGCTTTGGCCATGCTGGATCTTAACATATTGGAAGCAGGGTGAGAGAGATCTATGCCAGATGACTTCAAGATTCTTGTCCTTCTTAAAGGCCATTAATAAGCCAACCATGGGACGTCCCTTTGACTGCTCAATAGCGGGTACCACAAAGATGTTATATTGATCCCATACTGGTGTTGTACGAAGCCATGTCTCCTGGAGCACTAGTATGTCAAACTGAAGGAGCTCCTTGCTCTTATTATTGATCAGATGTCTGTGACCTCTTGTGTTCCAGGAGATTAGGCTAATAGAAACCATTGTCTGGGATTGTTATGATCTCATATTGCAATTGTCTGATGCCCATGCATTTCGTGTACACCCTATCGCCGATGTCACTGATGTTACATTGTCACCATATGTTCTAATTCTTGGATGATCGATGTGTCCATTTGGTTCATATCTTGGAGGATCACATCCGGTGTTAAAATAAAGCCCAGATTGTAAAAAGCTGTTCGTGCTAGCCACAAGGTATTTAAGACAACCCTTGATTGAATGAACAATCGTGCTTCTGTTAGATCTGTATCATTGACAAATTCCACTAAACTAATATCCGCAGATGTTATTTCTTCAAGAGCGGTGATTTCCGCACAAATATTAAAAAAACTAGCACGATTAAGGTCATATGTGGCAAAAGGGTAGCCACGACATTTAATGAGTAGGCGATGATGATGTTTAAATTGGCCTTTACCAACGTGCCTTGACATCTCGGGGTCATGCTCACTCTGTTGGATCCTGAGCGGCCTACTAATGGTTAAGGGACCCATAATCCCCTGCCCAGCAGACCCGTGTGGTGCCGTTGTTTGCAACATTTTAGGACCTTTCAACAGAAGCTCAATATTGGGCATTTCCTTAAGAGTATCTTGCTTATGTTGATCAAAATTACCATGTATGCCCTGATTGGCTGACCTGATGGTTTGTGTAAGAGCTTAATTTTCTCTGGTGTGTTTTTCGAAGGAAGCTCGTATTTCTTCACGCAGATCTTGCAACATGCCATCAGTATTATGTATATGTGCATTTTCCACTTCTACAAGGGTACCATGCACCTGACACTCATTAAAAGGAGCTGTATAGGACTGCACGAGGGCATCATTTGACTGTTTTTCAAAAGAAGCTCGTACATGTTCCCGTATGGTCTGTATAATGTCTACAGTTGAGCTTGATAAATTTCCATGTGTGACTAAAACTTTAGTCAGAGCTAATACAGAGCTCATGGCTTGGACTGCGTCAGCAGCTGAGAGGTTTGATACGGCCGCTGTGTCTGCCGCTGTAGCTTGAGTGGACTTAACCACATTTGGAACCTGTAGACCATCTCCCATTGGTTTTTGGGACGAAGGTACCGCGATGGCAAGTAAGTCATCAAGTGGTTTATATTTTAGGGCTTCTTTTCTCTTAAGCTGATTTTCAAGGTTTAAGTTCAATTTCATTTTTTTCTTGGCCGAAATCACTAGTTTTGCGGCCTTTTTAACTTTCGACACAGAATTTCTGTTAGCAGTTAATTGCCGAGTTGTAAGATCAGTAACCTGCTCAGAAGGCTGAGTAGGACCTGCAAGTTGAGCTTTCAAGTTGGTAAACATGGGTGCAAAAGACATCTCCTTTACTTTCGGGATTACCCCGATTAAATCAACAGAGACTGGTTGAACACTTACGCCTTGGATATTAAGTGGAGTAACTTGCACTTTCGGGATTACCTCAGTCGAATTACTAAGTACTAATTGAGTACTTGGTTCCTGGACGGCATCTGCTACAAGGTTGGGGTTTTGCACTATATTTGTTAACAAGTCTCCCATCATACTCGGTTGTTGAGGTACACTTGTTTGCGTAGATTGGTTTATGAGCTTCAATAAATGAGGACGAGATGTTGGATTTTGCGCTTGCTGTTCTTTTTTAAATAGCAAATTATCGAATGTACTTCTCTGGCCTGACAAGTTATTGTTTCCTCTAATGATTCATACAATTTAGCTAAGGACAATAGTGCCGTGTTCATTGCACTCAATGTGTTATTTAGTGCCGGAGCCTCAGGAAAAGAGAACCTATTGTCTTTATACGGCATCTGACTATCACATATAAAGTACGGATTATTATTATCAGGTTCATTAAATGTAGTGCGTCTAGGTGTTGGGGCAACAAATTATAAATTTGAAATACTAGATGGAGATTTTTCAAAAAGTACTGGAGATTTATACAATTCTGGATTCACTTGTTCCACTGGGGGAATGGAAAATTGTGTTTGTATATTCTCTAAACAAACGGATGTATGCATACGTGAGTTATCAGCAAATTGTATCAAATCACCCGTGTTAGAGCATATATACATAACCTCAGGTGTTTCGGATTCATATGGACTAGACGCATTCAAGGAGGCCAAGGTATCGTCACCAAATACACCCACCGCTGTTCGGCTCGTAATAAATGTTGTGGTGCAACAGAACACAAAGGTACAGCGGAGGGCGATTTGGGCGCAAGCACTTCTACTTGGGCGTAGGCACTGGTGCTCACTTGAGAAATACCTATTTCTCCTGTTGTATAGGCTAATGCAATCGTTGCGTCCGCTACTTCTCTTCCCGCCTGTTGTAATTGCAGATTTGTAGGACATATTTTTAGATCAAACACTGCTTCCTTGGAGAGTATAGTTAAGGTAATTGGTGCTTCAGTCAAAGCCAAAGCATTGGGACAAATAACCTGAGGGATTTGGACCGAAGACAGGCTAGATTTCGGTAACATATTGGTCTTACTTTGTTGGAGGACAGAAGTAGTTGTTTCCAACCCCAAAACGTCTAATGTACAGAAAGTGTGAATATCTACATTTGAAGAACTCGCCCGCTTTCTATCTTTATTGTCCTTAAGTCTTTTGACAATTAAAGCTTTTTTGATTGTAGGGGGGACCGGTAATATGTGTTTACCACGTGCTCTGGCATGCCCGTTTTCAGTGAATTAATTAACCGGGACATAGTCAACACAACAAAAAAAATTAATTGGTAATAAAAGCAAAAAATAGAACAGCAAATACACAAAAATCAAATCACCCTACTTCACAATCACACCAACTCTTCCGCTGCCCAACTGGACGGCAAGACAACAATACACTTAGCAATTAATTTCCACAAGTCATACGCGCAATCAAGTATGCGGGATGATTTTATGGTAGAGAAAAAGGGAAGTTTGAACAGCATCCGCTTGATATCAAAAGGCGAGATATATTATTTGCCTACTCAATAAGGCCCATTCCAACAGTAACCAAAAGTCATGTGCAATCCACCGGCCTGGAGGTAAAGCGTTATAGATAGCAGTGAAGTTCAGTTTATGAGCTGGTTCTCAGATGTTATTTTAGCGAATGTGTCTGGTGATACTATAGAAACGAATGGTGCACTCTCGGCAAACAGTACTTACAAAGGTCGGAATCGCCTCCTGGCTGTCATTAGAGTGAGCTCCTCCAGCGCAAAACAGCCACACAACAGTTACCAGCCTTTACCCCTGACGGGCTTAACACCGCAAGGGTGAATGCGGGTGCATTTTGAAGTGGGTTCTAGTCACGTGATGATTCACGTGGCCACCAGCAGGCTCCGCCCCCTCCAGGGAACGGAGGTCAGACAGCAAGAGTCCTTGTTGACTTGCAGTGCTGTGGTTCAGTCAGCAATCTCGCAAACGTTTGGTATGTGCAAAATGCTTCTGCTTAAAAACAGAACGCCCCCTCTTCAAAGGCCCTCATGGGGCCAGTCCTGACACCTTTGGTGCCAGGCTCATACACCATGAAAAACAATGTGCTTGGGAACTACTTTATTGTATTGTCAGCCAACATGGAGGCATCCACATAGCTTGTTTCCTAAGAACCAAGCTATCTGGTCTAGTGTTTTGGTGAGGTAGCCTGGGACTACTTTACCTGGACTATTTTGTTGGGGCTATTTAAACCACACCCGAGCAAGACAACACGCTTTGCGTTACTTTGCAGCTTGCAACGTGACGCTCACCGTGTCCCGCTATTCCCTCGAACCTCGGAGAAGCAGAACCTGCAAGGAAACAAAAGGAACATCATTAGCAGCAGCATCTTACCTTCAGTCTTCATCTTTAAACACTCGCAGCTACTGAGAACAGCTTCCTCGAATCTGCACGCCTCCCGGACAGAACGACCTGAAAGAGGAAGATAGAGGCAACATTAAAGAAAGCAGTAGAGACATTTACAAATTACGAACTGCTCAAAAGGCTTACCTGGCTGGGCGCCTCTCGGCTGGCACCACTCGTGCTGAAGAACACCGCGACCTACAAGGAAGGAAAACACAGGTTAGCAAAGGTAAGACTTTGCAGCGCTGCGCATAGCGCTTACTTACCGCATCATAGCGCTCTTAATACGCCATCATTTACCAGCAGGGCTCAACCAAGCCAGTTCGCCGCGCTGAAGCTCCGCATACCTAAGGGAGAAAAAAAGAGACATTTTATACAAAGAAAGGCATGCAGGATAGCAACAAAACTAAAGAACAGCAATAAGACCGGGCAATATCAAACAGGCCGGCGTCAGTGAAGTAACTGGACCGCACTCGCCTATGAAAGACAACGCGCCCCTGCAAAGAAGGCAGGACGGAGAGCACGCCTAATTCTACCACAAGGTGAGGAGAGGGTGCCAGAGGGACTGAAATCATACGGGGGTGGAGGGAGGATACTTACCCCAGTCGGTCAGTCTTGAACACAGTCCTCCTGTATTTTCACGCAGAACCTTCCCCGCAGACCACATCAGGGCAAAGCTGAGAAGAATACCAGCGAATAACCCGGCTGGGAGGCGTCCCTGTGGATACCAGGTGAGCGTAACACCCATCTGATTTGTAGTGGGAGGTATGTTTTGTTTTTTTTTGTCAATTTTGAGTTGGAGGGTAGCGATTCTGTCATTCAGGGCTTTCTGAATGCTGGAGCACCACGTTTTATTTTTATCACAGTTATCGGGTACTGGAATAGGGTTTCTAGTTCCATTAGTATAGTGAATAGCTCCTTAGTACCAGATTTTGTTTGCATTATTCTGTTATCAAAACTTTCTTTTTGGGCTCTCCGTATTTCGATTTTGTATTTATTGGAGGCGTTGATTAGGGCTGCTTTGTTAATCTCGGATGGTGTCAGACTCCAGGAGGATTCGCACCTGCGTTTTTTGTTCCTTAGTGATTTGAGGTATGGGGTGAACCAGGCATTTAGATGTGCTCTAGGCTTACTATTTCTCAATTTCAGTGGGGCAATGGTATCCAGGGCATTGGCCATGGCTGAGTTGAATTTGTTAACTAGAGATGTAGGGTCTAGTGTATCAGGTAGAGCGTTTAAGGTTGGGAGGATAAGTGGTAACTGTCTGTGGTTATGTTTTTTTTATTTCTTGTTGGCATAGGAGGAGCTAGGGTATTATCCTGAGGTTAGGTAGTTTTAGCGTTTATAGAAAATGCTATAAGAGCATCATCAGTCCAAACTTGTGGGCTGATATCGGTAATAGTTATGTTGCATTTGTGGTCGGCTACCCAGACGCGTGTTCGACCTTTCTCATGGGTAGGCTGTGAAACTCTTTGGGTAAATCCAAGTTCTGTCAGGACATTGGCTATATTAGTCGCCTGCAAATCTTTGTGGTCATTGAAGCCTAAGTTCAAATCTCCTAATAGGATGGGTTGTGATTAATTTTTTTAATTGTTTGAGAGGATCATAGAAATCTCCTCTTCGAAGGATCCGCCAGGTGGCCTGTAGATAAGGTGTATGTTAATGGATTGAGATGAAGATGTTAGGAGTTTGGCAGTTAAGGATTCACAGGATTTGGTGTGCAGAGGCGTTTCTACTTTTATGGTTAGGTTGTTTTTGGAAATAATGGCTATGCTTTCCTCCGCAAGATTTGGTTTTATCTTCTCTGTGAATATTGTAATTAGGGGGGCAAGGCGAGCATCAGGCCGGGCCAGCCGCTTGGTGTAGCCAAGTTTCAGTTATAGCTAGGATGTCATAATCGCCTGTTTGGAGATCTCAGCAATTTCGGTGGCATGGGCTATTAATGACCTGGCATTAATGAGTGCTCCTTTGAGGAGGGTGTTCAGTTTAGGTGGCGAGGGACTGGCAGGTCTATTATTTTTTAGTTAGGCTATGTGATTTGCAGTATTTATTGGTATTATGGTTGTAGTTAGTATCTACCTTTGTAGAGATTTTTAGTGGCAGTTGAGTGGTACTCTCTTCTGTTGCTGTATACAGTAACATGCCTAGCTAGTGGTTTGTACATTTTGGGTAATCCTGAGCGTAATTTGGCATTTCTACGTGTAAGGTCACACAGGGTGTTAGTTATAGTAAGGTTGGGAATGGGTAACTTTTCAAACCGTTGGTCAGTATCTAGGGTGAACACAGGTCGGCTCATATCACAGTGCAACATTGTAGTAGTCATAATTTGCAGAGAGCGCTTTGTTAGCACCTTTGAGGACCAAAAAGTGGTCAGACAAAAGAGAGTGATCAGCATTCTATCCTAGGGTGGGGGGAGTATCTATATCTGGTGGCGAGCCTCAGTAATGGCTGAATAATCCCTAGCAAATGTAATTGGGCACGGTTTCTGGCATTGTGATAATAGTCAGTACCTTGGCAAAACTATGGTGCAATTAGTGATTCACTGGGTTAGCAACACGCAATTAGATTTAGATTTCTTCTGCAATAATAACAGCTCCTATATGGGGTCAGTGGAGAATCATTATTAAAGACATGAGCTAACAAACATTGGCCATGGATGGACTAGAGTACACCGTTTTAACATAGGTACAGTACATGAGCTATAATATATATATAACTAGAATAATAGTGACATCAGTGAACGCATAAAATGTATTTGCAGGGCACAGTACACGGGAATTGCCAGTTAATACAGTATACATAGGGCTACAGGATTTGAGCACAGTTCGATAGGCATGTGGGACTTATTAAACCTTTTTGAGCCTGTGCATAGTGTGCACTCACCCAAGTGTCCAGGAAAGGCGGCACGTGTAAAAACTGGCTGCTTGTCCGCACCTGGCGCCTGTTGCACTCAGTCAGCTCTGTCAGCATGGAGCCTTCTTTCCTGGCCTTACTTCCTGGGCCGGCTGATAGCCTGCCAGCTATTGGCTGAGTGTAGAAATGAAGATACTCAGCCAATCCGGACAAGGATTGGTCAGGCACACAGCGCTGCAAAGATCAGGCACAGGTAGGGCTCGGAGCGGCAGCCATCTTAGATGTGGATCTCTTGTGTTCTAACAAATACGAATTCAGATGAAATTTCTCGTAAGCACAGAATCTGGCGCCCGTTATGATGGTTGGGCATCCAGATAGTAGTAGGTGCTGGCGCGTATCAGGCGACATATTAGGATTCAGAAGAGCTTCGGGGTGAAAGGGGTCTGGGTGCCTGGAGCTTACCTCCAATGCATGGTACTTTCTGTTGGTGTATGCTGCTCCTGCAGCACACGATGGAGACGCTCAGGAGCTCCTACTCCGGCGTAGGTAAGAAAGATGTGGATGCTGGGATCCTTGCCCATAACTAATTGTGCCATACAATTATAGCCTAACTATTTTTCGGATAGAGGAAGACGAGGTAAAGGGGGTAGATGATAGTAGCATCCCTAAATCCATCCACAGGGACTTTAGTTTTGCTTCAGCGGATAGCGACCATAGCTCTCAACTCACACGCATTTGGCAGGTGTCACCCGCCTTGAAAAGGGCCGACTCACCCGCCAAGCCTCCTGCACACCCATTCATTCCAATGGGCGTCTCATCCGCCAAAATCAAAATCGGGTGATTTCACCCGCCTTTGCGTCGCAAATGGTTGAGTGCTAAGAGAGACATTAAGCTCCTTGAAGAGATGCTAGAGAGGAAATTGCGCCTTATGTTAGCAGGAATTGACTAAATTAAAAACTCTGAATACCGCATTTGCCATAATGGACGATAATATCAGAGGCATAAAAAAAGATCTCTTGGATTTAAAGAATGTAATCCGTGTAGCATGTCCAAAATTAACCCATCTGGAAACTTGGTATAGAATTAGGGTCATACAAGAAGGGGCAGGAAAAAAGGCAAATACTACTAATAGGACAGATTCCTCTAATTGTCCATTAAGGGTTGACAAGGCACCGTATTAGAGAGCCCTGTTGCCTCATCCTCGGTAGCTACCCCTTGCCCAGCCACAATAGAGACAGCCAATCCATTGCTACTGACCACTGCCTCTATGGCTCTTTCAGTGTTTATTATACGCTCCTCTATCTTCCTCGTTATCTGTTTAAGGTAGACATTTCACATTGGCTGTGTTGTGATAGCAATGTTAGCTGTTTCCTGAGTAATTTGGGGTTTCATGCTCTTTTTAGCATTCCTATCCACAGCCTGTGCCTTACATTTACCATATTCTAAATGACAACAAGTAGACCGTGCAAACAGCGCCTAAAGCTCCTAGGACAGAGAATCTGCAAGTGAAAAATGTAATGTGCAATAGGCAATAAGCAAATATAATGAGTAAACAGACACTGGCTTATGAGCAGCTTTATCATCGAGAACAGACGACTTAGTAATTCACTAATAACAGACACTTAAGAAAAACAAACTAAAAATCCAATCTAAAAATCCAAACTAAAAGAACGACTAAAACGAATAACTAATCACTAACAAAAACCCAGGCTCAAAGCCTGTACAGAATTTAAATTGTGAAGTTTATGACGGTGTTTTTTTTTTTTAAACAAAGCATATGAGATATTGTCCCTAGTTATAACACAGGAATTAAATGTTAGGATCCACTGTGGGGCCTCACCAGTCCAGAACACCTCCAAAAAAAGAAATGAGAAAAGGACATTTCCAGGAGCTGCTGCTCAGACCACACACGTTTCCAAAGTGCCCTGTAGTCAACTTCACAGGATTCAAGGGCCAGCAACTAGGCACCACCACTCGATGTATACCAACTCACAGGAATTCCCCATTGGCTCCCTGCGCGCTGGGCAGGGATCAACTTTCAGAGCAGCTGGCAACACATCCCATAAGGAAACAAACAAGCAGTGAGTTTAAAATAAAATTTGGATGCGAAACCTCTCAGTTGTCACACTTGTCGCACACAGTGCTTTCCACGAGTCCCAAAAGAGAAGAACAAAACATTGTCAATCAGCACTGCACCCTCTGGCACACCGCTGTGCTGTCCACTGCCCCTCTGGGTCACAAAAGCTGCACACGTCAGATGCTTGCCGGGGTCACAGTTGCGCAGATGTATTCCAGGGATGTCACAGAGAGGGGAGAAAATAAATAAATAAATGAAACTCCCTCTGGTCCCTCAAGTGCGGTTTCTACCAATAACCAGACACTGTCAGGCACTTCCCAGGCTAAAGGTCTAGAGGGGCCGGGACAATCAATAAGAGTAATTACCGCTGTGTGGGCTCCTCTAGAAAGTGGCAGGTAAAATAAAATGGCTATCCACAGCCCACAGCCATGCAGCCTGCAGAGACTGCCTTTTCCCTCCTTCGCTGCAGCTTTGCCATTGTGTGGAGGTTTAGACGGATCTGGGATGATTGATCGCGAACGATTTGTTCGCAGGTGGACTGCCTGCAGTGTAACTGCTTGCGCCCCTGTTTTGACCGTTCATTTGTTTTTTTGTCCCCTGCCATCAATGGTAAGGAACCAAGGGACGCCAGTGCACCCCCTGAAACCCCCTAAATACCGAACATGTTATGTTAGACGCATTTATAGAGCGCACAAACACCCGAAGGCACCCTGGCGCTTGGATGAATACAGAGCTACCATATAACAAATTAGAACACAGCTGTTTTGAGCATACTTCAAAAAGGTAAGGTGATCAACTGTCAACCACAATGACAGGGGAGTAGCATTCTAGGCCTTGGCGGCAGCCACTGAAAAGGCACGGCCGCCAATACGAGTCAGTCTAAACCGGGGGGGACCTTAACCAGAAAAGCAAAGTGAGAGCGGAGACATCGTGTTGGTACGCAATTGGGGAACTTTTCTTGAATATATTCTGGCCCAGGGCTGTTGAAAGCTAGAGCCAGATGCACCATACACAAGGATTTGAACAATATCCTCTTTTGCACCGGAATCCAGTGGAGCTGCCTCAGCAGAGGGGTAATGTGGGCTCCAGTAGGGGGCTGAAGGATAGCTCTGACAGCAGCGTTCTGCAGTAACTGTAACTGATGAATCACATAGCGGGGCTAAGCAAGATACAGTGAGTTGCATTAATCTAGACCACTCAAGACGAGTGCTGCTACCACCGGAGCACAACAATTTTTCTGCACAAAAGGGAGGACTTTCTGGAGTATGCTCAGCTTAAAATGACCGCTCTTACATACTGCCGCAACCTGGGCATCCATCGCAAGAGAGGAGGAAATAACAACCCCCAAATTATTTACGGATGTCACAGGGACCGGGAGAGGGCCAAGGGAGGCCGTCCAGCAATCATTGGTCCAATAAAAAAGAGGCGAGGTGGTACCGACCACCAGTACTCCCGTCTTGCTACCATTTAGTTTGAGCCAATTTGATGACATCCATTCCCGACGTCCTGAAGACACAACCTAAACCGACCGGCCCTATTGGCATAACTAAGGTCAAGACGAACCAGAATTTGCGTGTCGTTGGCGTAGGAATAATAGCGGAAGCCTTGGGACTGGGGAGCCGGGAACACCTCAGAAGGCCATCCTCCTCGTGTTGGCTTTTTTTGTATTCGAGCAAAAGGTTAACACCCAAGTCGAACAAAACGTCAATACGGAAAATTTTTGAGGATCAAATTGGGGGGATAAAGTTTTAACAGGATTAGGTACAGCCAAGCAAATCAGCCCCTCCTTCTCCGTGTGAGAAACCTCAGGCATTTCTCCCAGGCTATTCCCAGGGATACTTGGAAAAGGCAGGTGGGTAAAACGCAGGCAAGACAGGGTATTCTTCTCTTCAAGGAGAAACAACATATCAATACTCCCCTTGACCTTTCCTTAAACCAATAAGAAATGCATTCTTTCCATTTCCATTACACAACAATAATCCAGTTATCCCCCCTCAAACTTCAAACCTATTATTTTTTTTGATTTTTCTAATTCATTCCACAAACACTACAACTCCCCAGATTCTCACCCTTCCGATTTTACCAACCCTCCTAAAATGAGGAAAAATGAACCAGGAGACAGAAAAAATCCCCATAGGAATACGAGGGCTACAACATCCCTATGGAGTCCGCCATGTTGTCCCAATTTTGAGGCCAGGCAAGATCAGGCAATTAACTTTGATTGCACACACCCAACTTCCCTTACTCTTCCCCACAGGGATAAAAGGCGGAGCACAAGAGCACACTTTGAGCGAGGCAAAGCACACGAGGAAGCAGGAGTTCCAAGATGGCAGTTTAATACAAGGCGAAAGACGGCAAGACCGAAGAGGATTGCCAGGAGGGAAGTCCCTTTACCATTTCAATGAAAGACCATTACTTTCATGAACCTTCGAGAATAGGAAACGTAAGGCAAGGAATCAAGACTCAAGAATCCTGCATTGTGTGTCGGAGGTGCCCAGGGCTCTCCCACATCGATAGTCAAGGCAGGGAGAATCATTTGCCCCTGTGGTACTGTCCTTGGCTCATACAACAAAGCTGCGCCAGTGAAGTCAGCACAGCCGATGAGTTGGGGAGACTGATACCAGACCGGTCTGTGTTGAAGCCAAGGGTGCAAGCTGCAACATTGTACAGTGAAAACTGAAGAACAGTGTATGAAGTGTATGTGGCAAGCGACACAAACATAATTAAATAGCAGGTTTGTGTTTCACCTGCACCTTTTACTGCACCACAAACACATTTGGTTGAAGTGGTTTGTATTCTGCTTATTGGAATAAATAGATCCAAACTACCAATTTAGTGTTCTATCTGAACACATATCCGCTGAAATTGCTGTGTTTATTAAGGTTCTGCTCCGACCAGTGTTAAATTTGAACCAGGATCGGGGCCCTTTTCCCTAGTTAGGGGTAACCTCTCACCCTCCAAAGTCTGCCAGTCTCTCGTAGCTGTGGTATCAAAATCAGTTTGCACTGCGTGTGACTGTTACAATTGGCATAGTGATATTTACTTTGCTTACTAGTGCTGGTTCGGTAGGTTCTTTACTTGTGGTATCCCAAGGCTGTAAACCATAGGAATCGAGTCAATTTTTCTCATGTGAATGATTCTCATGAGAGCGTTGCAACCAAGGGTTGGCTCACAAGATTCCTCAAGAAATTCTGCAAAGATGTTTTGTGCCCATTAACCCCTTGGTTTGTTTTTTGGTTTGAGCTGTTTTAGGTCTTTTTCTAGTCCCCTTTATAGTTCTTTGATCCTCAGTGATTAGTACCCCAGGTATATCCAAATTCACACTAATAAACATCCTGATTTTCCATTTTCTCATCCAACACTATAACAGGCCCCTCTATGAGAACATCAGGAGATTCCTCCGTTATCATACTCCCTCGATTTACTCCTAGAGTACTCTGTGGTGATCTCCCAATTGTCATAGTATTAGATCCCAATTCGCTAGAGTGATATTTCGACTCATTGCAGGATTGAGGACTCTGTGGATGCTCACCAAACTGCAGACCTGTCCGTGGGCACCCCTCCAGGCTCGTTCTCTCATGAAATCCACGCCGACTTTCTGAGCACTAATGTGGACCCCTGCTGCGGTCACATTTAGTTTTAGTTTTTTTTTTAATATAGCACTACAAGCCACAGGCATCAGAGCGCTAAGATAACAGTTGATATTATTATCCCACAGCTTAGTATTGCATGGTACTCAATTCTTGGACCTCGGAAGGATGAAAGGTTCAGTTGGCCCTAGCAGGATTCAAACCTGCATCAGCAGGCTGCACACAGATGACAGAAAAGGGTGCTCAGCTCGTTGTGCTATCTGACCGGCTTTACCTGCCCCTATCCTATTTTCATGGATAGGGGCAGGTTTTCCCACCAGAAACTGTTTGTTCTGTACCCGAATGTGCTCAAATTTAAATAAAAGTGACTCCAACATAGTGAAGTGTGTCCAGGACTCAATTCCCAAACCCTCATATAGGGTCACCAGAGCACACACCACTTGATTGATCTCTGTTAATAAACCCTCTTGGCCTTCAGTTGCATTCTCACGAGTTTTCATCTCCACCCTTCTCAATAAAGTGGACAAATGTCTCGGTGGAACTGGACCAGGTGTGTATGTAAAAGGAGGCAATGCTTGACTCTGAGTCGTTTGTTGTCATGGTCAATAGACGAGAAGAGTTTTCTAACGAATTGTCCCTAGTCAAGGATCCCTCGTAATCAGGGACACTCAGGTATGGCCCTACCCTGGTCACCTGAATAGAGGACTTTCTGGGTTTAAATAGGAGAACACCCCTAGGTTTCTCACACAGCAAAGAGAGCATTACAATAGTCAATTGTAGCTCCAATAATGTCACGTGTTATGCCAAGGCAGTTGTTGGTAGAGAGGAAGAATTTTCAGGCATTGAGGAGTCTTGTGGTGTATGCAGCGGAGGATGCAATAGTATTTACATGGTGCAACATGCTAAGGGTGGAATCAAGATATACTCCCAGCGTATTGATAACAGGGGCGACAGGGATGGAATTGCAGTCGATAAGAAAATATTGGCGAGGGAGGTTTGAGTGCCGACGATAAGGATCTCAGTTTTTTCATCATTCAGGCTGTGGGCTGCCATCCAAGCTTGAATTGTTTCATAAATGATGTTGACAGCGGAGGTACCCTCTGCATAGGTGCCTGAAAGCAGAATGAAGAACTGGGTATCATCAGTGTAATTGGTATAGGAGATGCCGAGGGAGTTGAGGAGACCAGAGATGTATGTTAAAAGCATGAACTTTGTGGCACTCCACAGGAGTTACGGTTGGGTGGGGAAGAGGAGTTGCCAATGTAAACATGGGAAGACCTATCTGCTAGAAATGATGCAATCCAGTTGGTGACGATGGCAGAGGGGTAAGAGGGCATCCGCACAGTCTGTGACAAGTGGTCCTGGGCAGTTGTCGCCTTTACAGCGGGATGGTTTGAGCCCCTGAATTATTAATGAATCGCCCAGTGACATTTACACAAAAGCATACAGAAGGAAAGTAGAAGTCACGGGGAAAGGAGCACAACCATAGTCTTTGAATTCTATACTTATGAACATTGTTTATTGTATCAGTTTTGATTAAGTGAGAGACTGGGAATTTTTACAGTTCGTTGGAACTACCATGAACACTTTACATTTGGGAAGAGATCCTCCTCCCTCCTTGCACAGTTGGTTTAAGCTGTTAGTGTTAGAGACAGAGGTAGGATTTTGAGGCACAACATTGACAGACGTTTTGGTTTTGGACATCCTGACAATTAAACTAGTTTTCTTTGAGTCGGGGAAACCTTTCTTAGCTTTAGGAATAGAGAGGCACTTTTCCAACCCTTTCTTGATTAATAAAAGTCTGTACCCAAAAATCTGCCACTATTGTGTCCGAGCCTTACATCCCATGTAGGCAGATAACATATGCTGGACTGGGAGTTTCTTATCGGAATGGAAGTCATTGTTACTGAGAGGGCAGTCACTCCCAGTGAGGTCCCACTTGCTGAGATCCCTAGGGAAGGTCTTGCTTAGTAAGCACATCACCATAGCTTCAAAGGGGGTGGCTCCTCTCTGGGAAGAAGGGACGAATTGTCCAGATTCGTCATAGGGGGATACAAAGTATACCCAATGCACTGCACTGTAAGGTGTTGTGTGCAATTGGTAAAGTACAGGAGTTCCAAAAGAGAAACAAAGTTTCTCAGTACTGACAGTCTGAATGACTAGTCAGTTTTCCCACAACAATGAGCAAAAGGCGTAAGGCGCTCTATGAATAAATAAATCAATCAATCAATCAATCAATCAAAAGGCAAGGGAAGTAGGGAAGTGAAGCTGAAGGTTTACTTTCCTTCAAAAAAAGTCAGGACATGTTAAAAAAACAAGCACAAAAAAAGGAATGTGCCTTTGATGGAGGGAAAGGTGCAAGAGAGAAAATCTTTCCTAACACCATCATCCCTAGAAGTTTCATTTGCATCATTATTGGGCGACCAGCTTTATAACAAAGAAGCTGGGCTGATAACACTTGTACGCTTTCTTAGGATAAGCAGGTGCCCTGTTTGTGTCAAGGATGGTTCCTAGAAATGGTTTGGTTTGGGATGAGGCTCGATTTTTGGTTTGCACCCGGGGAAGGGCCATCAGCCAAACAGGTGGCTGGAACAGCAAGCGAGAATAGGCATTCTCTGCCCGATGCTTCCAGCCAGCAAGGCCCGTTCCCCGCTGGCAACATTTTAAATCAAAATGTATGTGGGGGGTGTTAGAGGTGCCTGCACTTGTATTCAGGGGTGCCTGTACAGCCTCCAATATGATTGTACATAGTTAGATATTTCCCACCCACCAGCCCACCTTGGCATGGGCCATAGTTACTGTTGTTGCTATGTACATAGTTACCAGGATCCAAGTCCAGTGACAGAGTGGAACTTGGAGCCTGGTGCAAGAGGTGATTCTGATTCTATGGAGAGGCAGTTGATCTTGTCCTTCCTGGCTGGGGGTCGTTAGAGACACAGCTGGAACTCAGTTGATGTTACATTCTAAATAAAAGGACAAGCATTACTGCTATGCAATCTCCCTGTTGATTCCCCAACTGCCCCAAAACAACCATTCCTCTTTCCACACCCTCACTCCCTCTCCACTTACCTGCCGGAGACTCAAGCTTTCCCCGGAGCACAACGGCTCTCCTCCCGATCCCGGCCACCGCCAGAGCAATGGAAAAGGGACTTAGTCCCTTAGCTCCTTTTCCAAATGGATCTTTGTGATCACTGTGACGCCGAAAATGTCGACAAGAAAAATGCTGACTGCAATTATGGCAAGGCGATCACATAGATCACCTACTACCTTTTCCTCATACCCGCTTTACTTTTTTTTATAACTTTCTCCATTTTGGCAGCACTAACTGCCACCAACTCCCCTGTAACCCTGCAACATCAATTCCCTCGTTACATCAAAGGATCCTTTTTAAAAAAAACTTTTAAAAATGTTCTTGTCACCCGCAACCCCTGACTCCCATTACACCGAACAAGGGGAGCGGGGGACACCCATGCAAGCTCTGCGTCTCTTAATCAGTGTACAATACTGCACCGTACCAAAATTAGTTGCAAGTCGACATTTTGGTACAATACCTTCCACATGGTGGCGGCCATTTTTTCTTTTCAGCCAATCTCCTGACAGAAGGAAAAAAAACATTTGCAGCCCGGATAAACCCCGGGGTGCGAATGGCTTGCATGACCCAGGCTGGGAGGGAGTGGGGGGGGGCTTGCCACCCCAACCTAACCCCAACACGGTGCCTGAGTGCCATTTGGCTCGGGGGCTCTCGAGGACAAAGCCCTCATTATCAGATTTTTTATACGTTCCCTCGAGAAGGACATATTCCACCTGGCCATTATTGGCCTGGACGTACCTTCCTCGGGAAGGGAGCAATATAACTTCTCAAAATGAGAGCGTCACACCTCCTCCAAAACCACATTACCCCGAAGACTCAACTGCGATTTCTTGCCATGATTCACAAGCTCCCAGAAACTTCTCGAATTATTTTTAGTCAGGGCACTTAGCATTGACTCCCCATCCCTCTGCAATCTCAAAGCCTGTTCGCCTTCGGACCAGTTTTTATAATCGTTCAGCAGGGATTTACATTTCTAAGCTATGAACACCTTATTTCCTCGACAGTATTTTAGTGCACACATTTCTCTTCCGAGTTCTTTTTTCCTCTGATGGGTCGTTTTGTGAAGGTCGTTTTGTGAAAATCGTGCCAATGACGAACACCTGCCTTTGTGGTCATTGATTTTGGAGCATCTAGCCCCCAAATAAGGTCGGTATAATCAAACGGGTTACAGGCCCTTAATAGATCAGCTGAGTCCGTTTGATTGAGGTAACGATTTAGATTCAAGTTTAGGGACTCCCCTGCCTCTTTGGAATTTGACCGGCCTATTTCCATTCGGATTAACTTCCAGGGGAGTGTTATACCTTTCCCAGGCCAGACTAGTTCCCAGGCTAAGGATACCTTTGAGTATATTGTGATCACTTCTACCTGTCTCAACAATTTTAAATTAGTCACAGCTATCCCACAGAAATTTGTACAGAAACAGATATTCAATCACAGAGCTGTTATGGACTTTCGACCCTGGAACCCTAAGCGAATCCTCTCCCCCAATACTGCAATTCACTATGTGTAAGGTGTTTCCCCCTGTAGTTTTTTTAAAAAATATTTTCTGTAGGACTAAGTGAGTAGCTACCTGTAGGAGACCAGAGCATATCAGTGTAACACCTTACTGCACACACGTGCATGAGTAATTGATAGGCCAAGGGTGGGGTGAGGTGGCTGCCAGATGGGAGGTAACTCAGTGAGGGCTCTCATAGGAGGGTGTTTGCCCTGCCAACCAACAGCAGCTAGGGTATAGGACACTGGCACTACACCAGTGGACCACTCGCACAGGGCACCAATGGGGTCTTCCTGCTCTGTGTCCCCTAGGGTCATTGCTCCCTACCTGTGCACCACCTGCGGGAACATGACTACGAGTCGCCAGCCCAGCTCGGTGGCTATGTCTCCAAGTACTTTTCCTCTCAAAACAGCCCACGTACAGACATCTAGTGTCACACGTGGGGCATGATATCCTTGCTGCACTTCACTTCTCTCCTACCTGAACTGGCCCAGGCTGTGCCACTCCTGACTCTGCTTCCCCCCCATCACTCACAAGGGGTGGGGCTTGGCGGCCAAGTACTGCCTGTCTCTACTCCGGCTCGCTCTCTCGACTCCGGGTGGGGGAAAGGGAGCAGTCAACCAATCGATAGGCGGGCGGCCTATGGTCCAAAAGGGGATGGGGGGTCCCGACTCGACAGAGGAGTCTGGGCTTCCGCCTTGTCTCGTTTCCTTCCTGGCTCTCCCTCAGCGATTCTCCTTCGGGCTATTATGGCCTATAGACGCTACCATGACCGCTCGCCAGCAGGGGAGCTCCCTCAGCCCCTGCACAGGAAATGGGATTTACACTCACCCCCCCTTCTCCATCAAAACCCTTGTCCCGAAGGGTTTCTCTATTCCTGTAGTGCATATAATACAACGTGACATTTCTCACTCCACAGCAATGGCACAGTCCACCATTGCCTGGACCCACTCATTGGTTCATTAGTAAACATAATTGTGCCGTACTTATGTGGACAGGCACTCCCCTTCGGAAATGTTCAGTTTGAGCTCCAGGCGCATCATAGTTCAACATTCGGACAGGCCTGACTTCTCATTGACACGGTCACTGTTCCTGTATAACCTCTGAAGGATGCGCAGGCGGTGCTCCTTGAGAGTCTATGGATGCAGGTGATTGGTTCCTAATCGCAGAGTCTGGCTTTGGGGGGCTTCCCCGTTGAATGGGAAGGACCGTATCGGAATCCCCAAACTCTGATAGTTCTCTCCTTATTTCGTACTGTTCGATGGAGACTGGGTGGGGATCCTCGCTTCCATACCAGAAGCCGACGTTTAGGCCCTCATCACCTCCATCTTCTTCATCTTCCTCTGTGCTAGTCGGATTGTCAGAGGGCCTTAGTGCTACTTCAATTGTGGCGGGCTCTATATCTTCCATATCGCTTCCCTTTTCTGACATGGATGCTACAGATGGTACAGTAGGTGTGCCAGCAGGCGGTTGGATTTTGCTTCGGAGGGGCTCCTGTTGAAGACCTCTGGTGTCCCTTTTACTGGAGGGAAAAAGGAACTTTTGCAGCAGTTGGATCCATTTCTACACCATCCCCTATAAGCAGGAGATTATTTCGTTGGAGGGTCTTCACATCCATCGGGGGCCCCTCCCTTCTTATTCTAAACACGGGCAACCCCGTCAGCTGTCACTCAATCAGATAGGGCCGCGAGTTGCAGCGGTCAGCCAGCTTATGTCACACACTCTTCCCTAAACTCTTGAAGAGCACCCGATCCCCTGGTTGCAGGTTGTGAACCGGACTTTTCCATCACACCTCTTTTTGTTCTGCTGTGCATTACGTTCTGCAGAGGCTTGTGCTAGTTGGAAGGCTCTGGACAATTGTTCTTGCAGGTCCTTCACATACTTTCGGTAGCTTTCTATCCCTGTGCCATCAGAAGAGACTCCGAAACTCATATCTATGGGGAGTCTGGCATCCCTGCCGAACATAAGGAGATACGGCGTGAATCCCGTGCTGTAATATTTGGTGCAATTGTAAGTGTGGACTAGAGTGGATATATGTTGGCTCCGTTTCAGTTTTTCTGTGGCACTCAGTGTCCCCAGCATACCTAACAGTGTTCGGTTAAAGCATTCGGCTTGTGGATGGTAAGGAGAGGTTCTAGTTTTCTTTATTCCAATCAACTGCTTAAGTTCTTTGAGCAATTTGGACTCGAAGTCTCGTCCTTGATCTGGGTGTAAGCGAGCCGGCCAACCATAGTGCACAAAAAATGTGTCCCAAAGTACTTTTGCTATGGTCGCTGCCTTCTGGTCCCTGGTGGGATATGCTTGCGCATAGCGGGTGAAGTGATCAGTTACTACCAAAATGTTCTGTATCCCTCCAGGGTCAGTCTCAAGGCTCAGGAAATTCACATAAACTAGGTCCATGGGTCTGGAGCTCTGTAAGTGCTGAAGGTCTGCAGCAGGATGACTGATGGTTTTTCGGGCGATGCACCTTGCACAGGTGTGGCAATAGTCCTCCACTTCAGACCTTAAGCACGGCCAGTAAAACCGATTCTGTACCAAATCTAATGTCCGTTCACTTCCCAGATGCCTGTGTTGGTCATGCAGAGCGTGCAAGACTAGGGGCCATAATGAGTGTGGCACCACCAGTCTATGTATCAGCCACCCTTGGATTTGACTCTCCTTGTACATCACGCCTCCCTTCTTCACCAACAACTTTCATTCTTTGCAATATATTGAATAGTTTGGAATGTTTATGCTTTCCGGTGGGCCCCTAGCACCATTCTCTTTTCCCAGCAGGACTTCTCTTAGTTCCTCATCTTGCAACTTGTCTTAGGTCCGTCAGTTTCAGGTGTGACAGTTCTGATGCCATTAGGCTGGCATCACAATAGCTCGCAGGGACACCTTCCTCTGTCCCTCCCAGGCAGTTGATACAACGTGCTGGTTCAGCGTTTTGGCTAGTTCCCATTTGGAGGATAGCTATCATGGCGGCCACACAGGTGGATTCAGGGCTGTCATCAGTGTGGGGTCTTCGGGACAATGCATCAGCATCTACGTTGTTGACTCCAGGGTGATATTCTAGCTGAAAATTTACGTGGACAAGGCCGCTAACATCAGTGGCTGGTGGCATCCAACTTGGCGGACTTGCGAATGTAGGTCTGTGGATTGTTCTGTTCTCATGGTGAAAGCAGCTCCATACAGGTAATTATGTCATTTCTCAGACACAGCCCACTTTAGCGCCACAAATTCTAGCTTATGGGCAGGATAGTTTGCATCAGCGGGGCTCAGGGGGCGACTAGCAAACGCCAAAAGGTCTAACACTTCCCCGTTGCTCTTGATCGAGCATGGCACCCAGTCCATCAGAACTGGCATCCACATGTAATATGTAGGGTAGATGCGGATCAGCATAGGCCAGTACTGGTGCCTCAGTAAGAGTTTTTTTTTTTTTTAACTGGGCAAAAGCCTGTTCACACTTCTCATTCCAGCGCAGGCCAAAGACCTCTTTAGGATGATACTGGGCTGTGGACAGATTTCCCCAGAGAGTCGTCTTCTTCTGTGGGGCGGCATACCCTTTGGTCAAATCCATGAGTGGAAGTGCTATTTTAGCGAACCCAGGCACAGACCTTCTGTAATAATTACAGAACCCCAGGAAGCTTCTCATCTCTCGCAGGTTCTGCAGCCGAGACCAAGTCTTGATGGCTTCTATCTTGGTGGGGTCACCAACACCACATGACCAATATACTTTCCACTGGTGTGGCAAAACTGGCATTTTTCCAGAAAGACTTTCAGGCCTTGTTGTTGAAGGTGATTCAAAACTTTCAGCAATCTTTGGTGATGTTCTTCTAGTGTCCTCCCAAACACAATCACATTGTCTAGGTTCACAACACCTCAAGCAAGTTCATGTCCCCCCTGTTAGCTCCATCAAACATTGAAATGTGGCGGGCACCCCCGATATCCCTTGTGGCATCCTGGTAAAACCCTAGAGGGCAGATGAAGGCCATCTTCTCCTTATCGTCAGGGAATCTGGTACTACCCACTCTGGAGATCCAGAACAGAAAACCACTTGCTCCCCACAAGACAGTCGAGGGCATCATCCACTCGAGGGGTGGTTGGTATATTGGTCTGGTATGGTTCTGCTGTTTAGCCATCGATAGTCGATGCATAGTCGCACTTCTTGATTTTCTTTCCGCGCCACTACTATTGGGGAGGCATAGGGGCTCTTTGACTCTTAGATTATACCTGCATGCAGCAATTCTTCGAGGTGACATTGCACATCTTCTACATCTGCAGGGGCCAGCCTGCTTGACCTCTCTTGAAATGGGGTGGCATCTCTTAGACAGATGTGGTGTTGTACTCTTCTAGCTTCACCCAAGTCCCAGGCACTGGTTGAAAACACATCCTTCCTCATTGCCAGTTGGTCTCGTAGATGATTTATTTCACGTTCCGACAACGGTTTCTTTTACCCACATCCAAGGTAGGATATGTGTTTCTGGCTCCAGCCGTCTGGGCCACCGAGTTAGCAATGTTAGCAATGTGCAACTGTGTTATTGTTCGACCTCCGGGCAGATGCATTAGTAATGGGAACGCGTATGTTGGTCACTGCTGCACCAGTATAACTTATCAATGTGCATTGGACCATCAAACCTCCTGGCAGTTCTTCACTCTCAGGAGCCTCCATCACCAATCTTCCATAGCGGCTGTGACCTTGGAGTCGTACACGACCAGGCACATGATGGTCTGACTGCGTGGTATGTCAAGTTGACTGTGATTAGTGGTGTTCACTTCTCCCACAGGACCATCAGAGTGCGCCACCTTCTCCATACTGTTCTTAAGCTAGACTTGTTTGCAGGTGGGGTTCAGCGACAGGGAATGTGCGAACTGCAAACTGGCCATCTCCATACACATGCGGGATAAGGTACAAAACATGGCAGAGTTGCTACGCATAACCAGTGGTACCTCGGGATACAGATTTTTTGTGGTGCACACCAATGCCAGTGCCGTCAACGTGGTGCTTACTCCAGCCACTACTTGGTCTTAGCTGATCTTCACACAGACATACCCCAGATAGTGGCAAGTGGCATCACTGACTCCAATCAGGTTTAACCCCTCCAGCAGTTCCAAGGGTAGATGCGAAATATGTTTCCGATAGTAGGGCTCAGACAATAGTGACCTGGGAGCCACTGTCCAATAGGGCTGTAGTCTGCCGCCCTTCAAGCTCAACTGGGATTGTTAGGGGTGGTCAAATCAAACCCTCAGGGATACCCCTGGGAAAGCTTGTCTGAGTTTGTAGTCTGTTACATGACGCTGGTGACATTTTCCGGGTGTTGCAGAGCACACGGACTAACTGGATGTGGTCAGCTGTGGTGGTCAGCTGTGGTACCCTCCTGGGTCCTGACTGGGTGTTTGGTAGTCGTCACGTTAGAATGTTGTGTCCATACAGATATACTGGAATTATGGTCAGCGGCTCCTCTGCTACAACCTCCTGTGCAGTTCCCGACCCTCCTCGGGCGGGAGTTGGTTTAAGAGCAGTAGATCGAGCAGCTGGTCTTGGTCGCAGAGACGAGTTGAGTTGCGATCATCCCCACATCAATGGCAAAATCTCCAGGGTGGAAAAAGAGCAGGCGAGGAGGTAACATTCTCGGGGCTCTTGGGCTCGTCTAAATACTTGATGTTTTCTGTCACGTGACAAGGGGAAAAAGTTTCTGCCCCATTGTGGGGTTACATTCAGATTTTCCCTGGGTAGTAACGGTGTCTAATCTCTTCACTAACTGTTGCAGATCCTCAATCTGTTTCTGTTGAGAGAGGGCATAGTCGGGAGCGGGGATCTGGTGTTGGACTGGATGACTGAGCATCAACATCGCCGGTTTCTTCCTCCAAAGCTCTTATTGACCTCAGTAGCTCTTCATAAGGAGGTGGTGAGTCCAGCTTTTCTCGCATCCTCAGTTGGAGGCTGGGTATGGCAGCATCTTTGGCCCCTCTAAGAATCTGTTTCAAGCAACACTGGTTCAGTTGGGAAGTCTCTACTGCTCCCCTATGATGTGCCAAAAGCATAATTTGTTCAATCCTCACGAGGAATTTAGATAACCTCCCGATTTCAGTGAGGTGGCATGGAACCTCATCATCAAATCTTCCCCACACTCAGTAGTGCCAAACACTCCTTCCAGCGCAGCCATCACTTGCAGCAAAGTGGGATCCAGATTCAGTGTGCATAGGGACTGTACCGTCTGTAGTGCTGGTTCTTGCGAGGCCTCTATCACTGTCATGACCCTTGCCCTGGCCCTCACTGGCAAGTCAGCCTTCCAGTTAGGGCCAGGTCAAAGGCCTTAATACCTCATCCAAGACTCTCTTGGAGTCAGTCCTGGCGCCTTTGGCACCAGGCTCATAATCATCATGAAGACCAACATTAGAATGGGACTATTTACTTGGGACCATTTAACTTGGGGGGGGGGGGGGGTTCAGCCAACATGGAGGCACACACATAGCTCAGTTACAAGGAACTGAGCTATGCAGTCTAGTCTTTTGGGTGTGGCAGGCCTGGGACTACTTTGCGTGTGGCAGGCCTGGGACTATTTTACCTGGACTACTTTACCTGAGACTATTTAAACCGCACCCAAACAGCAGAACATGCTTTGCGTTATTCTGCTGTGGGCAGCGTAACACTCACTGTGTCCAGTTCTTTGATGCCAGCTTACCTGAAACCAAGGACCTGCAGAGAGAGAAAGAACACTACGAAACTTACCTGCAACAGTATCCTGTCTTCAATCCATCGTCGACTTCATTTCCACTCACCTGAAGGTACGAACGCCATCATCCGGCACCGCATGCATCCTGGAATACCATAACCTGGAAAGAGGAGAAAGAAAGACAGCATTAGTAAGCGTTTACTCACGTTTGCTCCCTAATGAAGAAAGCCACACAATTCTTAACTGGGTAGTCATCTCCTGGTCAGTATCATTGCTGGAACATTACAGCGCTCGGCGAGGAACATCGCAACCTGCAAGGAGAGAAAAGACACAGGTTAGCAATATAAAAGGCGAAACAGCGCCACGCATCACGCATTACTCACCGGACAGCATCGCGCACACCGCGCTTTCGCCTACCGGCCCATGCTCATCTTCAAACTTCATGACAACACCAAAATACCTTTCCATACCTAAAAGGAAAGAAGCAAGGCATTATTATTCGAACTAAGAGGAACATAAGAACTGCAAAGACTGTAAAGGAGCAAACCTACGGAGTCGCAGCAGGCCTGGATTCCCACAGGGAGGGTTGCACCAGTGAAGTAACTTGGTCGCTGCTTGCCCCCCACATCTACACACCCCTGCCATGATGAGGACAGAGAATTCACCTTTTAAAATATTAAGGTGAGGAGAGGGCCCAAGGGCGAGGAAGGAGTTGAGGCCAAGGGAGGTGAGAATACATAAAGACAATCTGGTATTGAATCCAGCTCTTCAATATTGCAGACCCATCTTTAACCAGAGGCCTTACCAAGGGACCGGGAGAGGGTTCGAGAGTGCAAATCATCCAACCAGGGCTGGGTGGCGTCCCTGTGGATATCAGGTGAGCGTAACAATCACACACCTCATTTTCTCTTGATCGGACACTTTCCAATCACGAAGCATAAGCCGAGCTAGGTCGACCCATACTTCATACCCTTCTTCTCTTTTGGGCACCAGTTTGTCAACTGAAAAAGGGCGTAACGGGTGTAGGTTCCATGTTCATTAATCAACGGCATTGAGGATTGTCTGTCCATAGTTACCCGGACTGCTTGAGCTACCACAGCAGCGATAACAATGGCATCCTTAGTGGGGTTTGCAGCTTCAGGGCGTTGAGGTATTCCGGGCCAGGTGTCTAGCTGCCACACCAGGCAGGTAAACACAGGTTCTCCGACTTGAATTTCAGTAGGCAAGATCTTTCCTGTAAGAGAAACTCCACCATAACATAACATTTGGTATCATGCCCTGGTATGCGGCCCACACTTTTCACTTTACCAGTGACAGACTCTAAAGGACCAGTCATGGCTAAAATGTCATCTGTGGTTATGTGTAAGGGAACCTCACCTATGATAAAACAGGGCTCGGGGATAATTCCCTCAGCCCGAATACACTGTAACACGTATTCTTGTGCCATCTTGACTGTGTGTAACAATAGCTAAGTGTTTTTTGTTTTTTTTTTTAAATCACAATACCTGGTTGGCCGATCCTTCCCCCGCTCACTCCCTATGGGATCTCAGCAGTGCCTCCAAAAGTGTAAGGTGTTTCTCCCTGTAGTTTTTTTCCTTTATTCTTTTCTGTAGGACTAAGTGAGTAGCTACCTGTAGGAGACCCGAGTATAGGAGTCTAACACCTTACTGCACGTGCACGAGTAATGGATAGCCCAAGAGGGTGTGGGGGAGGGCTGAGGTGGCTGTCAGATGGGAGGTAACCCAGTGACGGCTCTAAAAGGGGGGTGTTTGCCCTGCCAACCAACAGCAGCTAGGGCAACTTAGACCAAATAAACAGGCACAGACATCTTCGTTTTGTTTGAGTGAGGCCCGCTTTTTGTTATATAAAGACAGTGTCCAATCAAAAATACATACACTGAATCTCTATAACACCATTAGGCCCCTGACAGAGTTGCTCCCTTCCCATAACATTGGATGACCATTTGTCAAATAAATCATAACATGAATCCTTAAGGTTCCCTTACGGGATTAGTGAGTTACATGTGGTAAATACTTAAGCAGTCACTACTAAGTGGTTCCACATTTGATAAGTAAATAACCTGTCACAGGTGTCCCTTGAGAATAAACATTAGGGGTGATTATGACCCTGGCGGTAGCTGTGCTGGTAAATACTGGCATTGCTGCCGCCAGTCATGAATTTACCGGCACCCGACAATGGGGACTTACCGGGGCACTACAGCCCCAGCAAATACCCCGTTGCCGGGTGCCAGTAATTATTACTCCCCATTCCCATTTGAGTCCCATTGGACTCAATGGGGATGGGGAGGCTGGATGCACCGGCACCATTCATAAATGGTGCCGGTGCATCCGTCGAGGTCTGCTCGCGGGTGCCGACTGCCCACCATGTTAGACCTGGTGGGTGGAAAGGCACCCACTCGTAGTTTGCCGGTCCGGTAACAACAGTGCGGTTAGCTTACCGGCACCGCTGTTACCTGACCGGCAAACTTGTCATGAGGCCCATTGTTTCATTTGATAAATAGATAACATTTCATGTCCCATATGTCTCCTGAAAATGAGGGCTCTCACCTTTGATAAAAAACTTCTCCTGTCATTAGTCTCTCCTGGGGATGTACACTTTCACCTTTGATAAATACACAACATTTCCTGTCACAGGTATCCCCTGAGAATGAAAGCTTTCTCATTTGCTAAATAAATAACTTTTCCTGTCACCAGTCTCTCTTGTGAATGAACTCTTCCACCTTTGCAGAAACAGCACTACCTCCTGGAGTAGGCAGAGTGCCAAACTCTGAAGGGATATTGCTATTGGTCCACCAGAGCAGCAGCAGCTAAAAAAAACAGATACACCACACGACCCAGTAGGTCGAGGCGAAATTACAGGGGAAAAAATAAAATAGGACAACGGCAATACACCAGTGGACCACTGGGCTCTTATTCTGTGGAAACAACAATTATAACAACAGAACTACTGTAATTCCCATTCGCAAACAAAACTGTGGTGCAGTGTATCTTTGAATAAAACCCTCCCTTCTCACCTGTGCTTATGTTTTGTGGAGCTCTCCATCCTGTATTCTACAGGGGCGCGTTGGCTTGAATAACGTTTTACCTGAGGGGGCTGTGGTGTCGGCAGACTCTTAACTGAATGATGTCCTATCCTCTTCTAGACGTATTTTGAGTAAGTCTTTTGGTGAAAATATAATTATGTACAGTTCATCAGATTCTGAATTGTCTCTACGTTGGAGAGATCTCTCTTACTAAAATTCTCCTTTATTTTTGCAGATTCCAGTAATGGACAGATGCTGAGGTATGGCTGCAACTATACTCGGTTTGAGGAAACGTTAAATAACGTAAATTCGTCAAAACTGATTAATTGCTGCCTTCAGAGAAAAGTGTGGTAATAATTAAGCGAAGAAAAGCCTTGCTGAGACTTCTAGTAAGCACATATGTAACTTCTTTCTTTTACAAGTTCATTCATTCACTAAATACCTTTGTTTCGCAGGTCGTCTGAAAAACTGTTGATGAAAATACCTTCTGATGATGCAGAGGTTACTGAGGAAATCTTTTGACTGAAGGTACTGCCACCGCGAACGAAGGCTGCTGAGAGAAGAAATGCTGCGGCGGAACTTCTGACAGATGATGCAGTGACTACGAAAATAGCAGTGGACTGAGGAAACATTTCAGAAAAAACTTCGGTTCGGTAAGTCTTTACATTTATACTGGTATTCTGTTGATTTGCTGTGGAAATTAATATCTTTTATCTCGTTTTTCTATTGACCGGTTCTGTCAGGAGATCGCTGGTAGCATTACTCGCTGTCAGCGGAGAAGACGCAAAGCGAGCGCTCCAGCAGAGGTGCGGCTTAAGTAGCTCCCTCTGCAACAGGTGTAGCATGCACTGCGAGTGAACTATGGAATTAGCAGCAGCCATGTTGAGTGTAGGGGAAAACAATGAAAGTGCAATAAGCCTATGGGTGCAATGCTAAGAGTGAGGCAAAAGCCTTTTGTGCCAGGCTTGAAGCCACTGTTGACCCACTGATTGATACAAAGTTCCTTGCTTCCCTAGTGTTTCTGAATGGGATCTGTATTCCTTTGCTGGGATCATGACATCTTCCTGCTCTGTCTCCCCTAGGGTCATTGCTCCCTACCTCTGCACCACCGGCAGGAACACGACTATGAGTCGCCAACCTGGAGCAGTGGCTATGTCTCCAAATACTGTTCCTCTCAAAACGGCCAGCATGCAGACCTCGGCTGTCACACGTGGGTCCTGATATCCTCGCTGCACTTCACTTCTCTCCTACCTGAACTGGCCCAGGCTGCGCCACTCCTGACTCTGCTTCCCCCCGGCTGTAACGCTCACCTGAATCCCTCGGAGGCGCGGATCTGGTCTGGACCTTCTCCGAACCCTTCAGAGTCACTCGCAGGTCTTTGGCACCACCCTGGAAGGGCCCCCTCCTTACTGTGATCTTAATCTGGAGAGTGAGATGTCTGTGGGCAGAGAAGAAACTGGGGTTAGCGTCTGCCTGACAGGGTTTCAGCCCTTTCCCCTTACTGACTCTCCTACAACTCCCCTAGGCCGGACGTGCTCACCTTATGTAAGAAAAGGCGGCGCTCTCCATCCTGCGTCTGTGCAGGGGCGCTGTAGCCAGTTACTTCACTGGATGATAGCTCAGCCCTTTATTGCAGTGGTAGAGTCCAGTAGGCACGCCCGTCGTTAGCTGCACGAAAGGTGAGTGCCTTATATGAGTCTTTTAAATTGTCCTTTCAAAATGTTGCCTCCTTACAGGTCCGGTATGCTGATCCGGTAAGTGGAGAAGTTCGGAGTTTAGCAAGTAAGTAAAAGGTTCATCTGAATTGAAATGCACTTTTCAAATGTCTTTTCCCTTTTCTTTTACAGGTCGAGGTGTAATCGGCAATTAAGACTGATGCCAAAAGATCGTGCCGGAGGATGAACAGGTAACACCAATTAAGGCACGTGATTTGAAATTGAATCCTGAGCTCAATAATGTCCTTCTTGCTTTTTGCAGGTGCGGACAAATGGCGCTGAACGGAGCTCGCGGCGATCGAGACACAGGTAAGAAGATGTCGCGGAGTTATTGCTAACCTGTATTCTTTGTCGTTGCAGATGCTGGAGAATGAAGAATCGCGGCACGAGGCTTTGGAATGCGCCGGAAGATGGTAAGAGCAACTCTGGTATTTTCTCCTGCTATTCTAATGTTTTCGTTTTCCCTTTCAGATGTCGCGGAAGGCTGGAGCTGGAGTTCAGGAAGGTAAGTTGAAGATTTTCCTGTTTTCAGATGCAGAAGAAAAGGATCAGCTGGAGCCGACACGGTGAGCGTCCTGCTGCTATTGCAGAATAACGCGAAGCACGTGAAACCAATCGGGTGTGGTTTAAATAGCCTTCAGTAGTGCTTAGGCGTCTCCTTCCACAGCTTTCAGAGGTAAGAAAAGAGTTCCAGTCTTGGGAGTGGTGCTGGCCCCACCCAGCAGTTAAAGTAGTTCTAGCAGGATTGGATGAAGAGTTCATCCTGCAGGTAGGAAGGCAGCATGGTCTGCAGGAGGTAAGTCCACCCAAGCACCAATCCCCTTTATATGAGCCCGGCGCTTCCAGCGCCGGGACTGGGCCCCTTTATGAGCATGAGCCTGGCGCCGCTGGCGCCAGGACAAGGTCCAAAAGGCCCCTAAGGGGGCCGGCTTGTGCCTGAAATAAGGGTCATGACCCTGCTTCCAAGGATGTTGGGCTAGGTCTGACACCTTGGAGGCAGTGGTCATGACAGCACCCCCCCTCAAGGCCCCTCCCAAATTGGTCTTCCCCGGAGGCTTTGGTTTGTTGGGGAAGGTCCGATGAAACCTTCTGATTAGACGAGAAGCATGGACATTTTCTGAAGGTTCCCAAGATCTCTCCTGGGGCCCATACCCTTTCCAATCAATCAGGTAATACAGTTTTGACTTGAAAAACTTAGAATCCAAGATGTTCCGAACCTCGTATTCGTTTTCTCCGTCTACTTGGATTGGCTCTGGCGGTTTAGTCAGGCGGGTTCCGGGTTGCATAGGTTTCAGGAGTGAAACATGGAAAACAGGATGTATTTTCATTCGAGTAGGCAATTCTAATTTAACCGCCACAGGATTTATCACAGCCGTGATCGTGTAGGGTCCCAAGTACTTTGGATTGAAGGTGCGTGGTCCTTTTAGAGACAGATGTTTAGTAGACAGCCAGACTTGGTCTCCTACTTGGTACTGAGGGGCCTCTTTTCGATGTTGATCAGCACCTTTCTTATAAGATTCTTTGGCTCGTTGAAGGTGTGCGACGGCTTCCTTAAATGTTTGAGTTATGGTTGCATGAAGATGGTCCACAGCGGGTGTTCCGAGATCTTGAGGCGGATCTAAATTAGAGGTCCGAGGGTGAACCCCATACATCAGGAAGAAAGGGGTTTTACCTGTTCCGGTATGTATTGAGTTGTTGTACGCATATTCAGCAATCCAAAGAATGTCCCTCCAAGTACCCTCTGATTGTTGTAACATGCAACGAAGATACTGTTCCAGAGTTTGGTTGGTCCTCTCAGTCTGCCCGTCAGTTTGAGGGTGGTGGCTGGTAGAGAGCCGCACGTCAATTTGTGCAAGACGACAACAACCCCTCCAGAAATGGGAAATGAATTGGCTCCCTCGATCAGAGATTAGGACTGAAGGGAACCCGTGCAAGCGAACAATGTTTTCAAGGAATTCTCGGGCTAGAATGGAAGCTGTGGGTAATCCTTTTAATGGAACAAAATGAGCCATCTTTGAAAAAAGATCAACAATTACCAGAATTGTGTTATATCCGGAACAGGGGGGTAAATCCGTGATAAAATCCATTGAGAGGGTGTGCCACGGGCATGGTGGAATGTCTATCGGATGTAGTAGCCTGGCGGGTCTTTCCCTCTGGCTCTTGTTTTGTGCACAGATGCCGCATGAGGCCACAAAGTCTTTGATATCCTTTCTCCAGGATGGCCACCAGAAATGTCTTTTAATTTTTTCGGAGGTTTTGGCTACACCCGGATGTCCCTCTATTAAGGAATCATGATAGCAGGTGATGACCTGTTTCTGTAAGTCATCACACGGTAAATAAAGTCTGCCTTGGAAGTATAATAGATCTTGATCTATCGTAAAATTCTTTCCTTTCTGCAGCCAAGTCAAGGAATCTTCGGGAGTTATTATTTGCTTGATCTTCTCTTTTATGTCGTCAAGAGACATTGTGTTGATAACTCCCAAAATCTTTTGTTCAGGGATTATGGGTACTGGTTCTGGATTAGCTGCGAGTTCGTTAACGCCTATTCGTGAAAGGGCATCCGCTTTTCCGTTTTTGACGCCCGGCCGAAACGTAATCACAAAATCAAATTCCGCGAAAAATAAAGCCCAACGGAGTTGTCTTGAAGATTGGGCCTTGGCTGACTTCAAATATTGTAGGTTACGATGATCAGTAATTACAGTGACAGTGTGCCGGGCTCCTAGGAGATAATGCCGCCAGGCCTTAAAGGCGGACTTGATTGCCAGAAGTTCCTTGTCCGTGATTGTGTAGTTGATTTCCGGGGCCGAAAATTTACGGGACCAAAACGCCACAGGGTGCAATTGGTGTGTTTCAGGATCTCTTTGTGATAAAACCGCCCCCATTGCAAGGCTAGATGCGTCGGTCTCGACAATATAAGGAAGTTCTGGACGAGGATGTTTCAGGACTGGAGCAGAAATAAATTTGGCTTTCAAATCCTGGAAGGCTTGTTCGGCCTCTGGAGTCCACTCGAATTTTTTGTTCTTTTTTAGAAGAGCCGTGATAGGTTGGACTATTCGAGAGAATTCGGGGATAAACCTTCGGTAGAAATTAGCGAAGCCCAACATGCTCTGTACTCCTTTTACCGAAGTCGGAGACGGCCATTTGGTGATAGTATCCACTTTTCTTGTGTCCATGTGAACACCGTTGGGTGACAAAATGAACCCCAAAAATTCGACTTCCTTCACATGAAAGGTACACTTTTCCAACTTAGCAAATAAACGATGGTGGCGAAGCCTCTGCAAAACTGCGGTGACATGTCGTCGGTGTTCAGCTTCTGAGGAGGAGTATACCAGGATGTCATCAATGTAGACGACTACACAAACATCAATAAGCTCTCGGAGAACGTCATTCATAAAGAACTGGAAGGCGGCCGGTGCATTACATAGTCCAAAAGGCATTACTTGATACTCGAACAATCCGTACTTTGTGCGAAAGGCCGTCTTCCATTCGTCACCCTCCCTGATTCGTACCAAGTGGTAAGCTCCTCTGAGATCTAGTTTTGTGTAAATGCAGGCGCCTTTTACTTGGTCCAATAGTTCGGGAATCAGAGGCAGCGGGTACCTGTTTTTGACTGTAATCTGGTTCAGGGCGCGGTAATCTATACACGTTCTCAGGTCACCTTCCTTTTTTGGGACGAAGAACAAAGCTGAAGAGGCTGGAGATTTTGAGGGACGAATAAATCCGTTAGCCAGGTACTGGTCTAAGTATTGTCTGAGGTGGAGATTTTCTGGCTCAGTAAGAGCATATATTCTACTGCACGGTGGAGTGGATCCGGGTATCAGGTCTATCTGGCAGTCGTATGATCTGTGTGGGGGCAATGTGTTGGCCTGATCTTTCTGGAAGACATCACTAAACTCTTGGTATTCGGGAGGCAATTGGAGGTTCTCGGAAGCGGTGGCTGCCAGCCTGATGTCGGGCCGAGAATAACAAGTTTGGGCACACTCTGGAAACCGGATTACCTTGGCTCGCCAGTCGATCTGAGGATTGTGTTTTTCCAACCAAGGAACTCCTAGAATCACTTGAAACTGCGGGGCCTTGATTACATCAAACACGATTCCTTCCCGATGTCCGTCCTGGCAGAGCAGCGTCACTTCCACGGTGGTGTGAGAGACTGGTCCGGAAACTATTTCTGTACCATCCACGGTAGTGATTACATCTTTTACCAATTTAGGACATAAAGGAAGATTCATCCTAGCTGCCATATCTTGATCCACGTAGTTACCGATTGATCCGCTATCAATGAACGCTTTAATAGCATGCATACGATTTGGTTGGTCGGGGCTTATGAGGACCATGGGCAGTACGAAATGCGAGGTCAAGGGACCGGCTTTTACGCTCGGCAAGCGGACCTCTACGCTTACCGGGCGAGGTCGTTTCCCGATTCTTGTTGTTTTGCATCCTTATCGGAAGCTCCCAAGGCTTTCTTGACCGGTTTCACTGGACAATCTCAAAGGAAGTGTCCAGACTTCCCACAGTAGAGGCACAGCTGTAACTGTCTTCGCCTTTCTCGTTCCTTTTGAGTTAAAGGTCCTTTCACGATGCCTATCTGCATGGGTTCCACGGAATCATTACCTTTCACAGGGTTTTGAATCTTTGAGAACGTCCTGGTTTCAAATCTGGAGCGATCGGCCTTTCTGTTCTGTAGTTGATGATCTAATTGAACTACTAGGTCGATATAATCGGAGCACTCTTGCGGAGGATTTACCACCTGCGCTAAGACATCTTTAAGTTCTCCACGTAGCCCCCTGTGGAAAAGCCTGATCCTCTTGTCTTCTGGCCACCTGGTTTCAACCACCAGTCTGTTAAAAGACGCTATGTACGCCAGGAGATCTTGGTTACCTTGTCTTAGCGATAGGAGTTCATTGTCCAAGGCCTGCCCTTGTGAGTGTCGTGCGAACAACTTTTCCATACTGGCCTGAAAGTCTTGGAAGTTTTGGAGGATCGGATCATCCTGTGTCACTCAAGGAATGGACCAGTCCGCCGCGTTGCCACTAAGATAGGAAAGTACAAACGCTACTTTAGCTTGGTCAGTTGTGAATGCAGCGGGTCTACACAAGAAGTGCAAACGACATTGGTTGATGAATACTGCGAAACGTTTAGGATCACTTGAGAAACGTTCTGGTGGAGCCAGGGGCACATTCCCTGGCAGATTAATCTGCACCGGATTACTTGAGGTTGTAAGTGGATAACTCCCTCCCGAGGTAGTCAAAGGTGCTTGCCCAGCTTGAATTTGTAGCAATTGCCTGGCCAGGTCGTCCGCTCGTTCTTTGGAAACGATCAATTCCCTTCGTAAGGCATTTGTTTCTTGACGAGATGCATGTACCTCGGCCCTCAGCTCCCCAAGCAATTGAGCCAATTGGTCTGTATCCGAGGTTTCCATTGCGCCTGGGTGGGATATTTGTGGTAGGCTTCGCGTTCTGTAACGCTCACCTGAATCCCTCGGAGGCGCGGATCTGGTCTGGACCTTCTCCGAACCCTTCAGAGTCACTCGCAGGTCTTTGGCACCACCCTGGAAGGGCCCCCTCCTTACTGTGATCTTAATCTGGAGAGTGAGATGTCTGTGGGCAGAGAAGAAACTGGGGTTAGCGTCTGCCTGACAGGGTTTCAGCCCTTTCCCCTTACTGACTCTCCTACAACTCCCCTAGGCCGGACGTGCTCACCTTATGTAAGAAAAGGCGGCGCTCTCCATCCTGCGTCTGTGCAGGGGCGCTGTAGCCAGTTACTTCACTGGATGATAGCTCAGCCCTTTATTGCAGTGGTAGAGTCCAGTAGGCACGCCCGTCGTTAGCTGCACGAAAGGTGAGTGCCTTATATGAGTCTTTTAAATTGTCCTTTCAAAATGTTGCCTCCTTACAGGTCCGGTATGCTGATCCGGTAAGTGGAGAAGTTCGGAGTTTAGCAAGTAAGTAAAAGGTTCATCTGAATTGAAATGCACTTTTCAAATGTCTTTTCCCTTTTCTTTTACAGGTCGAGGTGTAATCAGCAATTAAGACTGATGCCAAAAGATCGTGCCGGAGGATGAACAGGTAACACCAATTAAGGCACGTGATTTGAAATTGAATCCTGAGCTCAATAATGTCCTTCTTGCTTTTTGCAGGTGCGGACAAATGGCGCTGAACCGAGCTCGCGGCGATCGAGACACAGGTAAGAAGATGTCGCGGAGTTATTGCTAACCTGTATTCTTTGTCGTTGCAGATGCTGGAGAATGAAGAATCGCGGCACGAGGCTTTGGAATGCGCCGGAAGATGGTAAGAGCAACTCTGGTATTTTCTCCTGCTATTCTAATGTTTTCGTTTTCCCTTTCAGATGTCGCGGAAGGCTGGAGCTGGAGTTCAGGAATGTAAGTTGAAGATTTTCCTGTTTTCAGATGCAGAAGAAAAGGATCAGCTGGAGCCGACACGGTGAGCGTCCTGCTGCTATTGCAGAATAACGCGAAGCACGTGAAACCAATCGGGTGTGGTTTAAATAGCCTTCAGTAGTGCTTAGGCGTCTCCTTCCACAGCTTTCAGAGGTAAGAAAAGAGTTCCAGTCTTGGGAGTGGTGCTGGCCCCACCCAGCAGTTAAAGTAGTTCTAGCAGGATTGGATGAAGAGTTCATCCTGCAGGTAGGAAGGCAGCATGGTCTGCAGGAGGTAAGTCCACCCAAGCACCAATCCCCTTTATATGAGCCCGGCGCTTCCAGCGCCGGGACTGGGCCCCTTTATGAGCATAAGCCTGGCGCCGCTGGCGCCAGGACAAGGTCCAAAAGGCCCCTAAGGGGGCCGGCTTGTGCCTGAAATAAGGGTCATGACCCTGCTTCCAAGGATGTTGGGCTAGGTCTGACACCTTGGAGGCAGTGGTCATGACACCGGCACTCACAAGCGGTGGGGCCCGGCGGCCAAGTCAGCCAATTACTGCCTGTCTCTACTCTGGCTCGCTCTCTTTACCCCAGGTGGGGAAGTGGGAGCAGTCAACCAAATGGGGCGGGGGGTCCCCGACTCGACAGAGGGCCTCGGTGCCCTCCGGAGGAGTCTGGCCTTCCGCCTTGTCTTTTTTGCCTCCTGGCTCTCCCTCTGCGATTCTCCTTCGGCTATTATACCCTATGGACACTACCATGCCCGATCGCCAGCAGGGGAGCTCCCTCAGCCCCTGAGGTGGAATCACCTCATCGGCTGTCCTGCTCCCCCTTCTGGTGGAGTCCACTATACCAGGGTCCCAGAATCTTGCGCGCCCAAACCACACACCGTGGAGAGGGGTGCGGACAAAGGAATTACTTTAAATCAACCAGCCTGTTCCCTAGAACGGGACATTTAGCCCTTTACATACTGAAACCCCATAGGAAATGTGGTTTACATATGTACAGGTTCCAACCAGACAGAGATTCCACCCATTTCTCTCCATTCAGCATAGAGTTCTTATTTACATTGCCATTCCTCTGGGCAGTGAGGCAAAACAAATTCAAGTCCCCACCCCTCCCCCCCGCCCGCCAGTATTATTTCAGTGGGCTTGCCTTAATTTCAATGCCAAAGAAAACAGAGACGATAGATGAGCAAAAAAAAAATAAAATCAGTTGAAATTGCAGGGTTCCAGTATACGTTGATCCCGATTACGTAAAGCATCTGACCGCTCGCCCTAATAAGAGCACCAGCAGCGCAGATGCCAATGCCTTTTACCTGAATTTCCTCTACTGTCAGGTTGCTTGATTGTCGTGAAGAGTATTGAAACCTCCGTCCCCAAGTACCACAGAGAGAGAATACAAGATTACTCCCTATGCGATCATTGAGGCCACAGGTGGGTAGTTCTTGAAGCCCGGATCCATGGAAAATGTTGAAACCCAAGGCAGCTGTAAAGGAAAACCTTTATTAGCAATCAACTGGGCACACTACAAGAAAACAAGCAGAATAAAGAGCAGGGCTTACCTAAGCTGATGGTTGAGGAAGCCCAGAATCCTTTGATGGTAGATAATTCCGTGGAGGGGCACGTGAGCTGGTTTCCCCAATGACAGTGGGGAGAAGAACTGTAGGCTGGGCTATAACCCAACTTGCCCTCCTGTAACTTGATGAAACAAAATGACCAAAATCCAAAGTACTTGATAACGTAATGCAGTAAAGAGGAAAAAATGCCAAGTCCATTTCAGGGTAATCCAAGACAGTCCAAAAGGCGATCCGAGTTCGAGATGATCCAGCAAACCGAGCCAAAAGACGTGAGCAAAGCAATTCCGAAAACAGTCCAAGAGTCAAGAGCCGTGAAACACAAGGTATCCAAACGCCGTACAGAGTCCTCCAAAGAACAGCTGTGAAGCGCAGACGTGCGGAAGTTCAGCGCTTAAGTAGCAGAGGCTTCCGCGTCACTTGATCCGCGAGTGAGATGGACGAACGCGTCACGCGACCCGCAGACGCGACACGTGAGCGTTGTTTTGATCTCAATTGTCTCCATGATCGCGGAGTTGACTTTATGCGCGCAGCGTCCTGTAGCCGGCGCCTGCAACTCCCTCTTGCAGACGCCAGTGAAGGAACGGGGAACCCTTGAGTCTGCATATGTGGCCCTTGGGGTAAACCCACTCACGTGACACCCGTCCAGTGTGAGGGACATGGAATGGAAACCTGACTGGGGTAACTGGTGTATTGTGAGTGTTGCCTGTCCTAGATAGGGTGCGAGCATTGTCTAACCAAGATGCTTGTGAAGTAGGGACAGAATGAGGGGACAGCGTGACATCTACGCTCAATGCTATTGAATTCCTAAAAGCCATCAGGAGACCACCCCATGTTTAATGGAATTCAATAGCCAGATCTCCTGAAACAGTACCAGGTTGAATCCACTGAAAATGTATTGTAGCATGATGGGATTCTTAAAGCTACTGGAACTCTGCATATTCCAACTCAAGATCTTAATTTGATTCTTGACTACAGCCGCTCCTCAGTCAGCCAAAATCGGCGAAACAGTTCAGCCAGGATAGTTGGTAGAGTGGCCAAAATATTATCCTTCTTGGTTCCAGGCAAGCCACCTCCACAGCACCCTGCCCCAGTATGCTCCAGATTTGCTGCTTCCATATTCAGCTTGGTGTTTCAAAGTAAAGAATTCGAAATCACAAGGCCTTGCTTCTCCAGATCAGCCGCCGCTGCCCAAAGTGCTTCAGCCCCCAATCGGGATTTCAAACCCAATTCCACTAAATCAGTTCTCGACTCATAAGGGAAGCACACAATCCAGAGCAGACAGGGCGATGAAATTGTTTTGGTAATAGCCAAGATGGGGCTCCTATTCAAGGGCTCCTATTTCACTGGCTACAGGAGCTGGCCCATCACTCACAGGGGGCACTTCTTCTGCTATCACTAATGACCGAGAGGCATCATTTATCAGATCAGCACTTCCATTGGAGCCCGTAACCGAAGAGACCACCGATAGCTGTATAGGTACTGTAGATGGAGTAAAACCAGGATTTGAAGAACCTCAGATTGAATTCCTGCACCTGCAAAAGATCAGTGCCAGTTTGATTGCCTTTTCCGGAATCTGATGAAGGGATGTATTCACAGTCGAGACTGAGACAGGAAGGTCATCTGCTTGTGCTGCAGAGTCCAAACAGATTGCAACAGCCTACGGTTCGGGCATATAAACTCCATAATTAGGTTCTGGACCCTTCGTCAGAACCGACTTCCCCTCCTTTTTTCTTTTTTTTTTTCTTCAGCGAAGCAATTTGCAGAGGATCATTCAGTGTTTCAGGGGCTTTGGCAGCCTTATCCATAACTTTCAGGAAGTGACGATTCCCTGCAATCTTGGGTTTTTTCAGTTTCCGATTGTTTGTTTTTTTCTGATCATGCCGATTACCTTCATTTTCCTTTTTTACTTTCCGATTGGATTTCTTTTGTTGAATCTCATCTTAGGCAGCTTCCTCATAGGGGTTAAAGATGGAGCTCAGAGGTGATTCGCTTTAGGTGCGCCCAATGGCTTAGACCCCAGTTCAAGATGATCTATTTCAGAGGCAATCTGAGCAAGCCTGATGAACTCTTCCATTGTGGAAAGAGAGCAGCGTGTCGTCCAATGGATCAGAAGGAGCTGCCAAGGGGGAAGCGGGTTCCATTGGCTTCAAATCAGCCAATAGAACAAACAATCGATGCGTTGTCTGATTAGAGTCCACCATTTGGTGGCTCAAAGACTGAACCAATTCCTATAGCGTAATAAGAGTAGAAGACTGCACAGCGGCCGCTCTTTTAATTGCATCAAGATTCTCCATTACCACCGAATTCACTGCTGACTTTAGGCCAACCATCGAAGATTTGCAGTCCCTCACTTCCTTTGTGAGTTCCAAAAGGGTACCTACTTGTACGTGCTCTTCTCCTTTTAATAGCTCAAAAACTTCACCAGGGAGGTTAGTACAAAGTTGAGAGCCACCAGGGACGGTTGGGGAGGAAAGGTGCAGTCCAAGTGCACAAAAGAATCTTCCATGATTTCAGGAGATGAGCAAGTTACTTCTTACCTTGTAACGTTCTTTCGATGGGATTTTCCTCCGACGTATTCCTTATCTTTGATAATTCGTCTCCAGCTTGCTGGCCTCGGAAATGTTTTCTCTGTAGAGGGCGCTGCGCGTCGACGTCCACCGAGTCGATGTCCCTCGACAGCCACCGTATCGGCGCCGTCACCATGCCCATAAATAGCCACACGCGGTGTCCGTTGCTCAGTTCTGTTTTATAGCATAAGATTAAGTCATGCCTGAATTGGTTATTGACCTTGAAGGAGCGTAAGCTGCAACCACAAGGGAAGTATTACTGCGGGGATGGATGGGAGGGGCGATAAGGAATACGTCGGAGGAACATCCCATCGAAAGAACGTTACAAGGTAAGAAGTAACTTGTTCTTCGAAGGGATTGTGTCCTCCGACGTATTCCTCATCTTTGATAGACTCCCATAGCAGTGGCATGTAATTGGAGGTGGGAGTAATAATGTCATGTATCCTTTTTAGGAATGAACCGAATGTAATACGGCTTTGCCAAATCTGGTCTCTTGACTAGTGGAGGAATCCAGGTTGTAAAATTTTGTGAATGTATGTGCGGACGACCAAGTGGCAGCTGCACATATGTCTCGGACCGGTACCCCTCTTTGGAGAGCTGAAGAGGCTGCGATACCCCTGGTTGAATGAGCCCTAAGATTTTGGGGTGGCTCTTTCCCTGCCAGTTTGTAACATTCCAGAATGGCCAAAATAATCCACCTGGAAATGGTCTGTTTTGTTATGGGTAGTCCCAACTTGTGACCGAGTATCCTACAAACAGTTGGTCTGCTTGCCTAATCCTAGCCAGTCTGCTGATGTAAAAGCTCTGAGCTCACCTTGGGTCCAGCCTTTCTTCCTCTTTCCCCGGATGGGGAGGAGACTAGAATGAAGGTAAATTAATTTTCTGAGCGATGTGAAATTCAGAAACCACCTTTGGGAGGAAATTAGGTTTCACCTGCAGGACAACTTTGTATGGGGGGGGGGGTTTACAAGAAAGAGCTTGTAATTCGCTCACCCTCCTAACAGATGTTAGTGCTACCAATAGGACAGTTTTAAGAGTGAGAAATCTCAGCGAACAAGAGTGGAGTGGTTCGAATGGAGTGCCCATTAGGAAATTTAAGACTAAATTTAAGTCCCATAAGGGAACTTGGAATGGTCTTGGAGGATAAACATTAGTTAATCCCTTGAGAAATTGTATTACTAGAGGTAGTTTGAAATACGATGGTTCCTCCGCAGTGCGCTTGAAGATTGAAAGCGCTGCGAGATAGCCTTTTACAGTGCCAACTTGAAGGCCCGAGTTTGCCAAGTAGAAACGATAACACCGTTGGTGTACCACATGAAAAAGGGTCGATATTCTCTTCTCTACACCAGCTGCAAAATGTGTTCCAACGGCAGTGGTATAAAGCCTTGGTTGCTGGCCTTCTGGCCGAAAGCAACACCTCCATGACGTCATCAGGGAGGTCCCAATCCTTGTACCTCACCCTTTCAGAAGCCAAGCGTGAAGGTTAAGGGTTCTGATGTCTAGATGGAGAACCTGACCTCCCTTCTGTGAGAGAAGATGCTCTTTGAGTGGAAGACGGATTGGAGGACAGATGGACATATCTAGAAGGTCCGGGTACCACGTTCTCCTGGCCCAGTCCGGGGCAATTAGGATCATGGTTTTCCGGAATCTTCTCAACCTCCTGATTATTTGAGGAATAACAGGGACTGGTGGAAACGCGTAAAGGAGTGGGAACTCCCAGTCTACTACGAACGCGTCCCCTAGAGCTCCTCTTGGGGGAAATTGCCTTGAACAGAACAGATCGCACTTCCTGTTGGTGCTGGTGGCGAACTGATCCACCTGAGGGGTTCCCCAAAGGGCAAAGATCTCTTGAAGGACTTCCTGAGCTAGCTCCCACTCGTGGGAGACTGTGCTCTGCCTGCTCGGAGAGTCCGCTGTCAAGTTCTTCTCCCCGGCTAGGTGACTGCCGATAGAGATTCCTTCCTGAATTGCCCAAAACCAGAGCTGCATTGCCTCTCTGCACAGTGGCAGTGACCCTACGCCTCCTCTTTTGTTGAGGTAGTGCATGGCCACCGTGTTGTCCGTCATTATCAGGACATTTCTCCCCTGTACTGATGGCAGGAAAGCTTTCAGCGCTAGTCTGATCGCTCTCAGCTCTAATAGATTGATGTGTAGTCTGGACTCCGATGGAGACCAACGAGCGCTGATGGTCAAGTCGTTGGCATGGGCTCCCCACCCCGTGATTGAGGCATCTGTGACTACTGTTATCTCTGGCCATGGTTGCCAAAACAGTTCTCCTTTCAAGGTGTTCTCTGGATAGGCCCACCATTGAAGTTCATGGGCTACCTTGTCCGGAATCCGGAGGAGATATGTCATTCTCCCTGAGAATTGCGACCACCGAGTTCTCAGTGCCCACTGAAGAGATCTCATTCTCAGGCGAGCCTCTGGCACAAGGAAGATGCAGGATGCCATGAGGCCTAGCAACCTCAAAAAGTCGAAGGCTGGGAGACGTTGGTCAACAAGTTTCAAAATGCCCATCTGCAGAATATCTTCAGCCCTCACCTCTGGTGGCGAGGCTTTTCCCAGGGAAGTGTCCAGGACCGCTCCAATGAACTGGAGTCTCTGTGATGGTATCGTCTGTGACTTCTTTAAATTGAGGGAGAAGCCCAGTTTGTGAAGGAAGTGGCAGACATAATCTAGCTGGATCTGAGCTTGTTCCGAAGATGCAGCTCTGATCAGCCAGTCATACAGGTAGGGGTAGACGTGGATCCCTTCCCTCCTTAGACTCGCAGCCACTACCGACATTAGCTTGGTGAAGACCCTCGGGGCGGAGGTCAGCCCAAATGGCAGAACTCGAAATTGATGATGAGAGCCGCCAATTGCAAACCTCAGGTTTTTCCTGTGCTTGGGATGGATTGGCACATGGAAATAAGCATCCTGAAGGTCCAGAGATACCAGCCAGTCCTGGAGTTGGAGGGCCTGAAGGATCTGAGAGAGAGTTACCATCTTGAACTTGTCCTTCCTGAGGAACTTGTTCAATTCTCGTAAGTCCAGGATGGGTCTCAGTCCTCCGTCCTTCTTTGGTATGAGAAAGTAGGGGGGGGGGGGGGGAGTACCAGCCCTTGTTCTTGTCCGCTACAGGTACTGGTTCTATGGCACCTTTCTCTAGCAGGTCTATAATTTCCTGCAAGAGGAGCGGATCTGGAACTTTTAGAGAGCTGTGCCCCGGTGGATGACTGAGGGATGTGTAGAAAGGGTAGGCAGTAACCCTGGGCAACTGTCTCCAATGCCCAAGCATCTGAAGTAATAGCCTGCCATTCCTTCAGATGGTGAGTTAACCTGCCCCCTACAGGTGTTTTGTGTGGAAATACCTCAGAGTGGTTTGGGGGCGGCTGATGCAGATGCCGAGGGTAAAGAGGCACCTGCTGCTGCTGCGGCTTTAGTACTTTGACTCGTCCACCTCGGGTGGATTTCCTTTGGCCTCTTTGAGCCGGCTGTCCTCTGCCTTTCCCGAATGCGGAATAATAGCGAAAGGACTTTCCTCTCCCAGAGGTTCCTGAGGGGCGAAAAGGAGTTTGGCAGATGGCAGCTCCTAAATATTTTGCCGCTGCTTTAGATGTTTGCAACTTTTCCAGACTATCATCAGCCTTTCTACCGAATAAAGAAGAGCCGTCAAAGGTCATATTCAAAAGTCTGGCCTGTACATCTGGAGCAAAGCCAGACTTTCGCAACCAAGCATGCCTGCAGATTGTCGTACTTGCCGCCATGGCCCTGCTGATACTGTCAGCGGAATCGATGCCAGTTTGAAGTGATTCGCACATGGCATCTTTGCCATCTTTAATGATGTTAAGGAAGGCTTCCCTTTCCTCTCCTTCCGGTATGCAGTCAGCTGCTGATGAAGCACACTCCCACAGTGTGTGACTGAACCTGGCGAGCGTACAGGTGGCGTTGATGGACTTCAACACCATGCTACAAGCAGAAAATACTTTTTTTGCCATAGAATCGTACCTTTTGTCATCTCTATCCTGTGGGACAGTAGGGTAAGCGGATCTGCTGCTTGATGACGTTGCCGCTTGAACAACCAGGCTCTCTGGAGTCGGGTGATTTGATAAGTATTCAGGGTCAGCCGCAGCTACCCTATACTTGGCTGACAATCTTTTATTGACTGGAGGGATAACCTCAGGAGTTTCCCAATTTGATGAAATCTTCCTTTGCAAGGCTGCATGGAAGGGGACCACAGGATCCTCCTGTGGACCTTTGTCTAGTATGTCTGTCAGGTCATCCTGTTGAAAAACAGGTGAAGGCGCACACCAACCCATAAATTCAATATTCCTTGCCATCAGGGTTCTATAGGGTGTTTCGGCATGTTCCCCAGGGTCTGGTTTGACAAATTCCACATCTGGAGAAGTGTCCAGCCCACTTGCTCATGTAATGATTCCTGTAGGTCTTTCAACCTTCTTTTCTCAGAGGTAAAATCCTCTGCAACAGGTAGTGTGGTTCTCTGCAACCCGAAGGTTTCCTGTTCAGAATCCTCCCCTTCTTCATAGATTGAAGATAATCCGGGGTACTCTGACCTCAGAAATGTTGTAAAACCCATTTCTAAGGCAGAAGGAGCCAAACTCGTCATTATTCGGCGAGAAAACGTCGATGTTGTGGACGCTGATGTGACAGGCTTCGAAGGCGTCGAGAAAACTGGAAGAGACCTCGAAGAACTCGAGAGGATCAGGATCCTACTCGAGGATGTCGACGACGGTCTTGGCGTCATGCCGGAGGCTCTTGGTATAAACGTTGGCTGTGAAGTAGCGTGGTTTTCTCTTTTATCGGCGTCGATGTCAGCGTCGATTCGATCGACCGATGCGTCGAAGAACCCTTCGACAATGGCGTCAATGGCGCTGATCCATGCGTCGAAGGGATCTTCGATGACGGGTCGAAGATGGTACCTTCTTACCCGATGGCCCGTGGCGCTCTCGGGTGGACTCTTTCGCCGGGTGCAGCGACTCGCAGCGTTTCGATTTTTTTGGGTTTTTCACCCGGGGTATCACCCTCAGCTGTCTTCGAGGGGGTCGAGGCCGCTTTCTCGAAGACGCTTAGCATTTTCTTCCTGAATTCCTCCCACTCAGCCTGATAGCTGTGTTTTGTGGGGCAGTAGACCCTTTCTGGGGAAACAGAAGATGACGGGCAAACAGAAGATGACGAGGAAGGGGATCTTTGATGTCTCTTCTTTGAGTGTCTAGATCTCGACGATTGGTGGGAGCTACTTCGAGACCTGGAATGGGAATGCTTTCAACGGCGAATGCCTCGACTCGGCCGAAGAAACTTTCGAGGAGGTTTTGACTGACTTACCTCTCTCGAGCTTCCCCTTGCACTCCTTCAAGGCTTTCGCCGTCATGGACATGCAGTCCTCACACTCCGAACAATGGTGCTCGACTCCCAAGCACCACAAGCAGATCCTGTGTGGATCCGTTATCGACATTTTCTTTCCGCAGTCCCGAAATTTTTTGAAGCCGGACCGCGGAGTCGTCGGTTCCGATGAAGAAGCCATCGAAAACGATTTGTTATTTCGAGTAAATATAAGGTTTTATTCTGACTGAACTGAGCAATGATATTCCGAGGCCCCACGAAGTGCGTAAAAAAGGAACCGAGCAACGGACGCCGCGTGTGGCTATTTATGGGCATGGTGACGTCGGCGCCGACTCGGCGGACATCGACGCGCAGCACCCTCTACAGAGAAAAAAGTTCCGAGGCCAGCAAGCTGGAGACGAATTATCAAAGATAAGGAATACGTTGGAGGACACAATCCCTTCGAAGTGGCCACCACTGGGTTGTTAGGGTTTTAGGGACCCCTGGGTCTCACCCAGCTGAGACATTTAATACTGGACTCATCAGGGGGACTTCACTTAAGTCCAGAGAAGCAATTCCCTGGACCCCATTTCCATCCAGATAAGGAGACAACAACTCCACAGACTTCCTTACTGTTGAATTAATTGAGGCCAGTCCCTCCTAACCTTCATTATCAAAATGCAAGCAAGGCCACTCTTCTTCGGATAGCAGCCACATTTTTCCTGGGGGGAGCTAGCCATTGATCTTTCTTTTAATAGATGAGGAAGACAAAGTATAGTCCAAGGAATTCCCAAAATGACGTTTACCACCATGATTCGTCAGAAACGGGCTGTGAAGGATAGATGACGATGGATTACCAACAGGCAATTGAGAAATTCCTGGGGTAGGCAGCAAGGCATCAACCATCATGGCTGCTTCAGGTTCGTCGAGATCAGCCTCTATGGCCAGCTTATCATCTCTATAGATAGCGCTCTTGTACATGGGGCACAACTAAATATGCCCAATCCTGAAATAAAAGAGCGCTTTCTGGATGTGCTTTTTCCAAGAAGGAAGTGCCAGTAGGTTTGATTAAATTGCTCTCAGGGACAATGCTTATTGAACTGAGAGACTAACAAGAATTGAAAGGTTTGTATCCAGAAAGCAGAGATGAGTTGTTGGGTAGTTCCACTTGAAAGCCACACAGGAAAGCTTGAAGTGCAGAGGCGCCATTTCTTACTGGCATGCACCTCCTTGGGGCTTGAGTTGGAGCTGAACTCAGGCGCCAGAGGTTGCCAGGCCACAGGGTTCAAAGGCAACAAGTGCCAACAGCCACCCTGATGTCATACATGAAATTTGAGATGAGCAGTATGCCGCACCTAGCAGCCTCGCCCAAGACAAAAAGAAAAAAAACAGCAGATGGTGTTTAAATGTGGGGGAAGAAAAAGGAGCACTTTCACCGTGTACCGAATTCTCTACTGAGTGCTCTGCTCTGCTCTGCTGATTGTTTCAGCCCGCCACTGCCTCTACCTTGGGATCAGCAGCCTCAATTTATCCCAAAGAGGCTACCCTATTACAAGCACTCACGGCAGGGTGATGACTGCACTTGCCGCCGCAAGGCCCGTTTTTCGGATGCCTACTCAGGACACCTGCAACTCCCCGTAGGTGGCCTTAAAGTTACCTGCTTCTTAATACCGGATTAATTGCTGGCTTACTTTCAGCAGCAGCAATGCGCTCCGGGTGCTGAATCCACAGGCTCCACAAACCATAAACCAGGTCCACAACGTAGAGCTTTTGCGAAGCATGTCCCGTCTCCTCTCCACACAGGAGTGCCGGTATCTCCCTCTCCCATGCAAAGCAGAACTGCCGCTGCTCCAAAACAGCAGAGCACTGGGTCATAGATGCCTACGTCAAACCGCACTGCGTGTAACACCAACTTGTGCGCAGCACCAATTTGCACAGCCAGTTTGTTGTATTCATTCAAGGTTCAGGGTTTCCTTTCCCAAGCTCAATACAGTTCTTGCTCACACAACAAAGTACGCGCCCTGATGCCCCTGGGCCGGACGGTACGCGTTATACATAAACAAATCGGTTCCTCTCACCTTACAAATCTTTCGTTGAAGCCCCCTCATGGTTGTGGCGCAGTTTTAGACTGCACGGTCCACCCATAACAGGTTGCGCAACCAGTGGCTCTTTATCTTTGGCATACCGTAGGGCTTTTCTTTATAGATTAGGGCTTCCTGTTCTAGGTGCAGTTTCAGACCACATGATGATCTTGCCTCCTTCTTTTCTAACAAAGTCCTCAATCTCCGCCAAACTATCCTCTCCTCCCACTCTTACTCTCCTCCTCCCCCAACCTCTTCCATGTCCTCTTTCTCTCCTGTCACTCATTCTGATGTTACCCTCCTATCCAAAACTCATCCTACGGCTTCTACCGCTGACCCCATTCCTACCCCCCTTATCCCTAAAATCTACCCCCTCCTTATACCCTATCTCATCTCCTTTTTCTAACATCTTCCTCTCGACTGTCACTTTTCCTACTCCTTTTAAACACGTGACTATCATCCCTATTCTCCAAAAACGTTCTGCTAATCCCCATCTTGCTTCAAATTATCGCCCCATCTCTCTCCTACCCTTCCTCTCTAATAAACTTTTCGAAAGCAGTCTATTCTCAACTCTCTTCCTTCATCTCTAACCAATCCCTCCTTCCCTCTACCCAATCCAGCTTCCCCCCCTCTACACTCCACTGAAACTGCGCTCATCTCTGTTCTTAACTCTTTCCTTTCTGACCACTACTCTAAGCACTCCTCCATTCTTATTCTCCTTGATCTCTCCGCTGCTTTTGATACGGTTGACCATCCTCCTCTCCTCAACTCCCTCTCCTCATTTGGCCTCAAAGACACTGTCCTCAACTGGCTCTCATCTTATCTCTCTAACAGCACCTTTTCTGTCTCCTGGGGTGGCTCCACCTCTCTCACATATCCTCTCAACCATGGAGTCCCCCAAGTTTTTGTCCTTGGCCACTTTCTTTTCTCACTCTACACTTCCTTCTTATCTCCCATCCTCTCCTCATTTGGTATCTCGCACCATTTCTACGCTGACGATACCCAGCTTTTCCTCTCCTTCCCCTTCTCTCCCGACATTCATGATAAACTCTCTTCTTGCCTTTCTGCTATTAAATCCTGGATGTCCTCTCACTTCCTTACTCTTAATGCTGACAAAACTGAACTCCTAACACTCTTCCTCCTCCCTCCCCCTTTCATTCTCTTTCCCCCCTCCCAACTCTCCTTCTCTTCCCATGCCCGTAACCTTGGTCTTTATATTGACCCTCACCTCTCTCCATCTCACCACATTTCTCTTATTGCCAAGTTTTGTCGCTTTCACCTTTACAACATTCGTAAAATACAACCCCTCCTAACCTTTCACGCTACTAAACTCTTAATTACCTCCCACATCTTCTCCAGACTTTTCTACTGTTCCTCCCTTTTCTTTGGACTCTCTCCTCTCCCCACTCAAATCTGTCTACCACTCTGCCATCCGCTCCCTCTGCCTTCTCTCACCTCTTGACCCCATCTCCTCTTCTCTCAACTCTCTAGTCTGGCTCTCTTTTCACTCCCAGCTCAAATTCAAGTTCCTCTGTCTTGTTTTCAAATCCCTCTATGGTCTTGCCCCCTTACCTTTCCTCCCTTCTTACCTTCTATACCCCTTCTCGTTCTCTCCGCTCTGCTAATCTTTTCCTACTCTCTCCTCCTCCTCCACCACAACCCTGCACCCCCTCCCGCTCTTTCCAACTCCTCGCTCCCTTCCACTGGAACCGCCACCGCCTCCACATCCGTTCTTCTCCCTCCTACCCTTCCTTTCGCTCTTCTCTAAAATCTTATCTTTTCCATTCCCCTCCCTAACACCTTTCACCTCCTTTCCTACTCCCACCGCCTCATGCCTCACCTTACTCCTGCACTTCCTTACCCTCTCCATCCCCTCTAGTCCCTTCTACCCTACCTTTGGCTCTTATCTAGTCTTATTCTTTCCTCTCTTCTTCCTCACACCTTCTCGCCTTACCTCTTACTTCTGCTACTACCTCCACTCATACCTCCCATTACCTCTCACGCCTCTGTCCCTCTCCACTCCCTCCTGACCTCAGCAATAATGTAAATTGTTCCTTGTACTGTTTTCAAGTTGTGATTCAATTGCCATCTTATGCTTATTGTACTTTTTTCTTGTTCTCATGTAAAGCACTTTGGATTAAAGGGCTATATGAATTCAATAAAATACAAATACAATCCCCCCCCCAGCACTACCCTCAACCTCTTCTTTCACTTTGACAACTTGTTTTTGTATTATCCCAGGCACTTCTCTGGCTGTATTAATGAGTCAAGCTCTTCAGCCTTTTCTACAGTCTTTATCATTCTTCTCTTTATTCCATCTCAATGCCCATCTCATCAGACCCAGACTTTGCTAGGCTTCTCTCCCAATTTCTGACTGCTTATATTCTTTGGCGGCTTTTGCTCCCACTTTGCTAGCACCCCTCTGCAGTTTTTCACTCAGCGGTTTCGGGAGATTATATATTTAAAATGTATAAAGCGCTACTAAGGCCGAAAAGGGCATCTAGGCGCTGACAGGAGCAAGTGGGGCAGGCTCAGAGAACTAGATGCCGACAGATTAGCAAGAAGAAAAGAAACTGTTAAACAGATATGTTTTCAAACCTCTCCTTAAAAAAAGGGTAATCAGACATGTTCTTAGATCAACAAGGAGAGCATTCCACTAACTGGGTGCCAGTACAGAAAAAGATCAACCACCCAAACGTTTCTGACAAATTTATATTAGAATTACAATTCAAAATTAAATTCAGCCCTGTTACAATGTTATGTTACTTTCCATTACCGGCCAGGCACTCTCATTCAGTTTGGTAAGCGTCGGGCTGAACAGCCCCTCGCAGTTTGCCGCAAGTCCTGCATTGATACAGATGCTTACCGGACGATCACTCTGGATGCTTTCTGTAGCACTCCCCTGCCTCTGTGCTGGACTCCACCTCTGCTTCTTCCACAGCAGTCACACTTCGCCTCTTCCCACAAGGGCATTCCAGACCGGTACTGTTCCCCCTGGCTGGAATCCCGGGAACTCTGTCAGCTTCTTGGCGTCTCAGTTTCTCATCCCCTATGCACAGCTCACTTCACATTCTCTGCTCTACCTGCAACTTCTCTCCCGCACATGTCTACTACCTTGTGAGAACACCACCTTTTTATTTCAGTTGGTCCCAATTATTCACAATTTCCTGACTTTGTAAATACTTATTAGGGTGACATGCTTGATCCTTATACCTACATGTCTCTACACCTTTCTTCTTCGTCCCAGTACCAAAGTGTTTTTTTTTTTACCATAGGTAATCTGCATTGCTCCTAGTCACCTCTTCTTCACAGTACTTTATATGTTGTCAATGGGTAAGGTACTGTCACAGTAGCCTACAAAGGTAGAGGGGGGTGAGGTGGTAGGATGAATTGTCGTCAGGACTGGAGAATACCATGTCTCGCCCTTTGGCATTCTCTCCCCAGGGGATCCTCTCTCGGTTGTCCACTACCAGGGTCGGGATCAAAAAGTGATGGCCCTTCCCTGGCCACCTGAATAGAAGATCCCAGTGGAATAGGTGTGAGAATGCCATCAGGTTTCTCACAGTATCCTATCCTGGGAGGGGGTTGGGTATTTACGGAGGTGTGCAGGTGTGCACTAGTTGGGTGAGGACAAGAGGTGGTGGAGGCCGTCCAAGAGGCAAAAGCGACTGGAGTGTGGAGCATATTGTTAAGAAGGGGGGGGAGGGTCTGTGGAGGGTTTTTATAAGAGAGGGGAGAGTGTAGTAGAGTTATAGTAGGAAGAGTAGTAGTAGAGGTAGTTGGGAATGTGCATGGTAAGGAGTAGTGGTAATGACAGGGGTGTGCAGGGCAACATATCCCTGGGTGTCCCCGAGGGTCTGACCAGGGGCTAGTGAGAGGGGATGAGCAGAGCATGATATCCCTGAGAGTCTAGAGAGAGGAAGGTAGAGAAGGGTAGGGTAGTAGCAGAGGGGAAATAACAATTGTAAGAGATTGGGAGTGCGACAGTGAGTGAAAGAGTAGCTATTGGAATAGAATAAAACATAGCTTGAAATCAGAGGAACAGTAAGGAGTGGGGAAGGAAGTAAGATCATAGGGTGGAAGTGGAAAGGCAGAGTTGGAGACTGGTGGGCCAGTAAGGGAGGGTGACAGGAGGAGGCAGATTTAAAAAGGGACCAGGGACAGGTACAAGAGTGTATGCAAGGAGTGAGCGTGACACTGGGTGATTGAAGGCACTGCTCATTACTCCCTGAGAATGCTAAGCGGGAATAGGCAAGGGAGTGTTAGAAGATCTCTAGGGAGTCAGACAGTTGGTGACTTAGGGAAAACACCTGAAGTCTACAGAGAAAAAAAGACAAATAGGGGCTACTGATATTAGTATTTCTAACACCAAGTTAGGGATGTCTTGGTTAGGGAGGAGGGAATCAAAACCGGGGCAGAGGAGAGAGAAAAGGGCCAGCCATCGTGCCAATCCCACAAAGACCCCAGCATTCTTTGCTGAACTGGAAGCCAATGGAGATTCCTCTGATATTGTGAGATAGATGTCTTTCTAGACAACCTGTAGTCTTGATTTGAGCCTCCATAAGAAGAGCGTTACATTGATCTAACCTGGCATTGGTGAGTACACCGATTACCATTGGACGATCCTTCTCAGCAATGAGTGGAACGACAGGTTTTTATCAGTCTCAATTGAGAATATAAGGATTTAACTGGCTGTAAATCTGGGAGTTACAATCCATATTCAACTGCCAGATACAGCCCAGGTTCCTCACTGTATCCAAACAATTGGTAGGGACACCAAACAGTGAGGGGCAGGGAGTGCACTGAACAGTATTTTTTACCTGTCTCTTGGGACCGAGTACAATAACCTTGGTTTTTCAGGGATTTAGCTGGCGTTTATTGGCCAGGATCAAATCTTTGATTTTATTGGCACATGCCAAGACTCAATCTATTGCTTCCCAAGGTTTCTTGAGTCTTACGTAGATCTATGTATTGTCAGCATAGGAGTGATATGACAGACCAAACTCAGAGATGATGTTCAACACAGTGCAGATGTAGATATTGAACAACGGCAGTGAAATTGAGGACCCCGAGGCACCCTGCATTCCACTGGGATGGCGTTGGATAAATGGGCCCCCATTTCACCTGTTGGGTACGGGTGGTCAGGAAAGACAAACCATCTCAGAGCTTCTTCCGAGACTTGTGCCACCGAGGATAGTCTGGCCAGGAGTAATCAACAGTGTCAAAGGCGACCGACCGGTACAGCATGACAAGCATGCCGACATCCACTTTGTCGGCAGCCCCCAGCAAGTCGTCCCAAACTGTCACCAGGGCTGTTTCGGTGCCATGGCCGGTCTGAAGCCCGACAGAAAAGAGTCGAGAATGTTATGTTCGTCCACATAACTCTGCAGTTGACTTGTCACAACTTTTTCCAAAATTATGGCCGGCTATAGCAGGCCGGCTATTAGGCAATAACTGGATAGGACTTTATGATCCAGCTCTTTTCAGGTCTTGTGGACCACAGCCCTAAGATAAAGAGGCATTAACCATTGTCTGTCTAGGCATGCCAAGGGCAGCAGTGTCTGAGACCCTTCTATTCACCATGTCGTTACAATCGTCACCTAAAATACACACAGAGGCGGGGCATAGACTAATTCTAGGGAAGACTAATAATGATTAACCACCTCCCACTGCTCTCCCTTTTGTACAGCTGGATGGCAGCCATTGTACAACTGCCCCTAAAAACGAAGGCTTGTCTCTCCGCCACTTAGGTGTGGAATGTAATGTGTTCAGGTTCGAAAGATACAGAAGAATGGAGTCAAGGCAATTTTGACATGTACGCAGCTAACATGCAGCCAACTTATGATTTAGAAATGAAATCTGAGGCCATTGATGCATGACTGATCATGGGTATCTGAATCTTCCATCCCCTTGTCCCCCACTTACTAACAACTCTTACTTCCACCCCTCCTCCTCGTACTACTCCTACTCCCCCACCACTCACAGAAGCACACCCCATCCACTTCAACCCATTCACTCTCTACACTACCCTCTCTACAAACACCAATCTGAGACACAAAAATGCTGCCGAACCTCTTCTCCCTAATACCAGACATGTTGCAAGTTGCTCCACAGCCACAAATATCCTACCATTTCTATTGGTCCCTTGGTCGTTCATCACTTCTTCTAACCTGAACCTGGCTACCTACACTTCCCGATTCAGTTCTTAAATTCCACCCCCTTTAGGTGGAGATTGGATATCTTTCCCTCTCCATCCTAATCCTACCTTCCTTTTCTCAGAGGGAACCTGGGCATTCATGAGGAGAACAAAGCCCCACCCACCTCTTCCGGATGAGATAGTCACAGGAAAGCCATGTCATTGGGAAGCTGGCACCTTGGTGAGCATGCCATTCGCCATTGTCCATAAACATGCCACCAGGCTGTTGTGACACTCTTTGAATTTGGACCGGGGCGCTGCATCTGGGGTTACTGCACCATCTGCAGCGGCACTTCGGTTTGATAGGGAGTTCTTGGTAGTCCTTGGAGGCGGAGGCATGGATTGCAATGCAGTCCCATCTCTGCCGCCTTCAGTCGCTGTGCCCTCTCTGCCCTGCAAGAGAAGAGAGAAGGCTGGCGAATCGGAAGGTGAGAATTGGGCCCCAAAGCTAGATTTGTGTCGCAACCTTTCGGCATGCCTCCACCCTTGTTTTGTTATCATCTGTCTCTCCTTGTTGGTTAACCAACTGTTATTCCCACCTGGGGTTAGTGAATGGTATTTTTGCTTACTTGGGGGCATTGGTTAAACAGGGGAAAATCAGTTCCAATCAATACTTGTTCTTGGGGCCCAGGCATGGCTATCATAGGGATGTCAGCTTTCTTCCCTGAACATTGTCAATCATGGTTTGAGGGTAAAGGTCGGACTCCCCTGTACATAGATTATCCAAAATAAACAGCCAGGTTGTCTTTTTACTTCCCAAGTCCAGAGGAACTGTTGTAGGGAGTCTGCGAACCCTCACATGGATGTGGATTTGGGAATCTGTTTCTACCATGGTAGAAACAGACTATAGGCACAGAGAAAGGAGCTCTAGGCAGGGGACAGACGCCTGCAATCAGGGGGTACAGACGACTGCATGAAAGTGCAGTAAGGGTAGCAGGGATCACAGGGCATTGGAACAAGAGCAGGTACTGGAAACAGCAGAAAGGCTAGCAGCAAACTCAACGCAAGAGGCCTGTGTTCATGCAGGCAGCCACCACTTAAATACAGACGTGCCCCGTGCTGAAACAGGCATGAGCCTGGAGGACCACACCTGAACGTAATTTGCCTCCTTCCTCTATGGTTGTGGGAAAGCGAAAGCAGCACTGATCTCTAAGACTGCTGGGGAGTGTAGTTCTAAAACTGCTACATACAAATAGACAGGTAATGAGACCTGCTACAAGGGGCATGTAGTTTGTGAAATGAAATAGCAAAACCTTGCAAACAGACTAAAGACAAAAATACAAAGTGGTATTGTCTGGGGAGCATTATGGAGAGTAATTCCCATAACAGGTGCCACTTGGTTTTCCAGTGGCACAGACGTGACAGTCCCACTTATACAATGCTACAAATATTCACTTCTCCAGTTGCAGTATCAGGAAAGAAATTTCAAAGTCCGGACAGCAAGCTCCTTCAACCTCAGTGCTGCCCTTCCTACAATGTAACAAGTGAACAGCTCTCCAACCCCGGGTTTACCTGAAGTACACAAAGTTTCCAATTCATTGGTCCACAGAAACGCATTCCCTCGCTGGATATGCAATATTGCACGCCGCAGCAAACTAGCATCTTCCAAAAATTCAGAAGGCTTTGAAAATGTAAGAGTATCTCCAGCACACCCTTTACACACTGAAAGAACAGGAAAGCAGGGCCCGTCACCAAAAGCACTAGAGAAAATCCTGAAGGAGCAAATATAATCCAAGATGGTCAACAGGGCAAATGATGGCTTCTTCTGGCCCCCTCATCTCAGTGAGGCCAGCCACGCCCAGGGGCAACAACTAGTGCCAACCTTATTCCCAAGTGCCAGATACAGGGGTAGGCACTCACTCAAAGCACAGAGATAAGTCACTGAACCAAAGTCTGTGAAGGGCTCCAATGCACCAGTGCCGTGAGGATCCACTGCTGGGCACCCCACTGCTCGAGTGCATCTGTCTGCTCCTGCCAAAGCTCCTTCCTCCGCCATACAGGTGGCGGTCAAGTAGGTAGGTTCCTTGAAATAGGAAAGGGGGTGGGTGGTCAGATATTTGTGTTCTACCAAGCATATTAAAGATTTTTAATCATCAAAACCGAATGGTTCAGCACTCCAAAGAGGGGGCTGGGTCGGAGAGTACACTCATCATTGATGTATGTCAATGCATGTGGAGGAAGAAACTATAAAATTATTAAAGTGTTCAAGTTCTCTTTTCGTCAGGCAGTCTTACTTAGCGGTTAATCAGAGTGGCCTAGGTAGTGCATCTAGGTTTCAATCAGACATTACTTCCTCTGTTCAATTCTGCTAATGTATTTGGTGCAGTATGTTGTGGTACAGACCAGGGCGTATGGTACAGTAACATTATATATTAATTAATGAAAGCACTTATTCCCAATTCCAGTTGGAATGCATCTACTGAAGAACAGTCATAAAAAAAAAATCCAGGATCTGTTTTACTAAAACATGCACTCAGGAATTATGGATAGATCTTCGTCACAAAGACTTTAAACATTCTGAGCAATGGCATCTGGATAACTGCTTATCGCTGTGCTATTAACTTGAGATGTAATGTATAATTGTTGAACCTGCTTCTTACATTTTGACAGAACACCCAAAAACTGAAACATTCAGAATATTGATTATATTTGGAGTTAAAAAGTACTGACATTTTCTGGCTGGAGAAGGGTACAAGTTTATTTTTTACTTCTGTTTATTTGCATAAGTTTGAAATAACAATACTTTTAAAATGCTGTCAGTGAATAATGTGGGCAAAATATTTTAGGGATACCAAATATTTTAGGCAGAAATGCCTTAACAGTTTTAAGAGCCTGCGGGGAGGGACAGTGATAATGCAAAGTAGGTGTCTCAGGCTTTCTGACATACAATGGGGAAAAACAATTGAAGAGTAAACAAAATAAATCAAGAAGCTCCTATACATAAGGAGATTTGGCTGTTGGCATGTTCTTGCCAATGTTGCAGAAAATGGCTTCTCTTTCCAGTAGGGCCACCACCTCTGTCCCACAGTTGAGGGTGTGCACATACATGTTTGTTGTACTGTCTCAGCCCAGACCGTGACTTAAGTAATATCTGGAAGTGAGCACCTTAGTATAGATTGCTGTTCTCCAAAATCATGCTAAAAGCCATGTCAAATTTGAGAATACCAAAAAAACCAGACTTGTCAAAATTACCAGAGCATATTTTATTTCACTCAAAAAAGAGTAAAAAGAAATACTAATTAATTAAAATCCCAATTCAACTCGAGAGAACGAAGATAATTCCCAAACAAACCATCACTAAAACAGAGGATCATGGTACCAATTGTGAAAGTTACTGCTTTTCAAGTCACAATGGAACATATCGTTAAACATTCAAACGTCGATGCTTAGTCCTGGGATGGTCTCCCCAAACTACTAACCTTTTTACATAAATAAGAAAAAAGCATATGTATATAGATTTTTTTTTTTTAAATCAAAAAGCGGTAATATCTTCAATCTTAAAGATAAAGAAAAGTGTGCAACTAAGAACCCTAGGACAATGGACTCACACAAACAAAAATTGACCTCCATCTGCTTTGCCTAATTAAAATATCTTAACAGGACTAAAACTGATCACAATTCTTGATGCACTCCCGATACTACATGGAGCAAGCAGAAGAGAGGACCCCAATTTTTCCGAAATGAAAAGCACTATTAAATCCGTTTGATCCAAAATAAACGCACCCATTCTTTCTGCTTCAAAAAATTCCAAAATGTACAGTTTGTTATTTCCACATCCCAAACACTCTTGCCACATTTCAAGTAGTTCATCTTGCCTACACATTTGTTTTCTTTAGCATATGATCGATGACAGAACTGCCGGATGGTCTTTACCCGAACGGGCATCCATCTGCAATCAATCGCGCCCCTTGCAGGAACAATAGAGATTTTTCCCTTGAAGCAAACCTATCACATTGAGAGATGGAATCATTCGGGGTGTAAGTGGTAAGGCGGGTTTTGGGAAGTTCGACAAGTCGTGGAAATCGGCAATTGTTGAAAGTCTTTTCCTTCAAAGAGGGTCTTGGGATGCAATCAGGATGAACAATCTCCAGATGACATTTACATTACAGAAGAAAAAAACAACTAACCACAGAGCCTGGATGGTCTCAGTTCTTACATTGGTTATGGAATATGGAGCACTGCCTCAGGAGGAATTTGATGAAACAGAAAGTGAAAAATCCTTAAATAACCATCATCAGAGACAACTATCCCCCCTCTGGGTCTTCCAATCCTAGCATTGTGATTCAAGTGGCACAGTAAAATAATTTTTTTAAACATTCATTACTTCTCATTCTGGACACACTAGTGAAAACACATGAAATGAAAACAATATATAATTTACCTTTTAAAAAAAGATGTATTGAATGTGCCAAGGTTGTGAACCAACAAACTTTAAAATAAAATAGACATATTATTAAATGGATACCTGCAGGTGGCAGGGAGATAAATCCATCCGGTTTGTTTTCCCCAGCAATCCCCCTCCTCCCTCCAAACACCTGGACATGAAAGAAGCAGTGCTCTCTTCATACGGGGTAAGGGTCTGCAACCCTCACACAGGAGAACACAGCACATCACACAGACGTTTCACAAAACCCAAAAGACAAGATGTTTGCTGGGTTGTATAGGAAATAACCTTAGAAGTAATAAACATCATATGAAGGAAAAAAGAAATTGAGGCCCAATCAGTCAGAACGACCCAATGTATCTGCCATTGCCACACACCTTTGTTACCAGACTTCATGTGCACAAAGCGCAGCAGCTATGCTTTTTGTGTAGGTGTTGGATTCAGCCACATACTGCAAACCTGAAAGTAGAAGCACAGATGTTGCCAGAAACAGTAGCTTATTTTCTTCTTTTGAGCAACTTTCAAAAGTGTACGAAGATCAGCAAAAGTTGAGGAGAGCAGAGTTGGTTGTGGGACAATGACCGTTCTGTAGCTGAAAAAAATTAATTGAAAGACCTTGGGAAAGGGATCCTGCAAGTGGCTTTTGGAAAATGTGCTCGGATGCAGATGATGTGGAGGTGCCTAAACCAGTTTCTTGGCCTCAAAAAAGCCTTTAAGGTGTCTCATCTGCCATATTCCAGTCAAGATCAGGATGCCTGTCTGTGCAATAGACCACCACAGGACCCGCTGATTCGTGCTCTCGCTCGTCATACGAAACCTCTCCTCTCGGTACTGCAGGGAGGCAAACAGAGTGTTAGAGAGAATCCCTTGGGACATAGACACTGAAATAGCTTTAGACACTGGGATTAGGCTGTTTGTATATACCGTCTATAATATCGTGTATACGATGGGCACGGATTCAGCACTGGTAAAAAAGTTAAGTTATTATATAGAAGGAGTGGCCCAGAAATTACAGCATGACATTTATACCCTAATTGTTCTAAACAAACATTTCTTAATTCCACTGTATTATATTGCGTCTCACCCAACAAAAATAAAGGTGTCTCAACGTATTATTGTTTAATCAATGCCATTTTAACGATTAGCAAACGCACTGAACAAGGCTAATCATTACACAGCTTTGGCAAACATGTATTTCACACAAAAATTGAGCTTTTTCAGGACCACACAGGTCTTCCACAAATCTATCAGGTTTTTAAATTTCTACTCTTAGCATTATTTTCCTATGCCGCTTGTTAAAATAGCTTTAGTAAACCAATATAATTGTTGCATCTTTATGCTGCACTAGCAGAATAGCTGGTTGACATAACCATAAATTGTTAAATTGTGTGTTCAACAGTCCCTCATGCAGATACAAACGGGATTTGTAATGAGGGCCAATCAGAACTCTAAAACAATGTTAATCTACAAAAAACATCGAAACATTGAAATGCTTAGAGTTTGTACAGAAACATCCTTCACATTCAGCATTCTCAGTCCCTATTCTGGTCCCTATGCTATTGTTGCAGCAAAGCACATCATTATATGTTCTCCCAATGTGTTTTAACCTGCGCATGCATACATTGTATTTACGGACGATGCATGGAACGCATTTAAGGCTCCAGCAGGGCCAATGAGAGCAGCAGATTGGGTCTACATCTACTATTACTACTTTAAAAGAAGGGCTGAAGAAATTTCCTTTTCTTCATCAGGGACATGCACCTTCACTGGAAGAAGCACTTACTAGGAATGTAACTGTCTCAGATTGCACATGGCCTGAAATAGCAGCTCACGGTGTCCCTTCTTAACTTTCTATCTTACAAACCGGACACCTAAGATATGCTTCTTGCCTTTCTGTTTCAGTTAACCTGAATGCCAACCAACCCTCTACCCCAGACAGAAAGGGATCTTAGCAATTAGGTCTCCGATGTCTAAACTAATAAACCATCAGAATTTCACAGAGGAGCAGTGGTAGGACAGTTTTTCTAAAGTTCAACTGAGGGCTTAACAAAAACATATCTGAAGCAGTACAAAACTCCACTCTTAATTTAAGGCTGTACCACCCGAGAACATTTGGTAGCATAGACAGAGCAGCCAGGCTTATCTTAAGAGGGAGAGTGCGCTGTAGCTTGGTATTGTAGCATACATATGGTCCAAAGAAACCCTGAAACATTAACACTATCTACTGTAAACATGAATGGTTTATTTAAATACAAGTAGGCCAAGATAAATTCTGGGTAAGTACTACAACATATCATGTAAACACAATTTTAAAAACCAACTCAATACAGAACCAAAGTATAACTCTTTTTAAATCTTTGTTTTTAATAAACATATATAACATACAAAATTAACTGGCATATTGGCATTCCCACGGATTCCGCTATGGGTTCTTTATCCTGGAGTTATCTAACGACCTTGCTTCCTCTGCCTATAACTGTTTATGTGGGCAGCATCGACATCCTCGCTTATGCTGTCTTTTATTCAATTGCTTGTACACCGCTGTCTTGGATCCTCCGGTATCCTCGTACCTCCTCGGGGGCTTCTCCTTCCTCTTCCTCTCCCTCTTGCCCAAATAAGTTCCATGCAGCTATTTTCTGTGCTGTTTCTCCCTCCCCCCCTTTGCACTGCTCTTATCCACTTCCAGACGTCTGACCACCATGCTTCTATGGTCGGGCCTTCCCTTGATTTCCAGGACATTGCTATCCTCCTTTTGGCTAGTATACATAAAGTTTTTCATCTTTGCTAGATGCGCTTTGTCTCTACCTCCTCGTGGGAAGAGGCCTAGCAGGTACCCCTCTGGGTGCTCCGCCTGTATTTGAAGTCCACTCTCTGTTATTTTGACTCTGATTCACTCCCAGAAGGTCTGTAGCACTGGGCAGGTCCAAAATATGTGCACCATATCTGCTTTGTCAGCTGAGCATCGGGGGCACCTATTGGGGTCTCCCTCGCACATCGTGTTCATCCTCTTGGGTGTGAGGTACGCTCTGTGTTACGTACAACTGTGCTTGTCTGAACCTTGCATTTCTAGACCCTTTCTTCAGGTATCTTAGCACCCTACTCCATTCTTGGTCACTAAAGGGTCTGTGGAGTTCTTCTTCCCAATGCTGTCTTATGTGTAGCTCTTGGCATTGTTGGCTCTTAGCATCTGTTCATATAGCCTGGAGGTTGGGTGTGTTCCCTCCGATATATCGTACCACATATCTAATGCTCCTGTTACGTCCTCTTGGTCTTCCCATTCTGGCCATCTCTTTTTAATTTTGAGGATTATTCTGTTATAAAGGATGAATTGGCCTTCGTGTAGGTCATATTCTTCCACCATCTCTTGAAAGTCTGCCCACCTTTCTTCTCTTCTTAGGTCCCCCGTTTGTGCTACGCCTTTGGCTTCCCACTCGGCTCAGTATGTGTTACGCTCACCTGGTATCCATGGGGGTGCCACCCAGCGGTAGGGACTCTGGTATCCTTCTCTGCGATTCCCTGGTGTGACCAGCGGGGAAGTTCTGCCTGGAATACAGGTGGGCAATGGTCAAGACTGGGCAACTGGGGTAAGCAGCCCCCTACCACCCTGTATGCCCGCAGCCTCTCTGGACCTCTCCTCACCTTGTTAATTCAGGTGTGCTCTCCGTCCTGCCTTCTTGGCAGGGGCGCGTTGTCCATTGTGGGCTAATGCGATCTAGTTACTTCACTGATGCCGGCCCACTTGGGAGTCTTTCAGGTAGGTCTTATTGCTGTTGTATATTGTTGTTATTCTTGCATGCCTTTCTTGGTTTAATAAATGTCTCTTTCTCTTCCTTAGGTGCGCGGAAGTCCGATGTGATGCATTGGCTGAATTGGGTCTCGCCGGTAAATGATGGCGTATAAAGAGCGCTATGATGCGGTAAGTAGGCGCTATGCGCAGCGCTATGATGCCTTGCCTTTGCTAACCTGTTGTCTTTTCTTTCCCATAGATCGCGGTTCTCATCCGGTGTATGAAATCCCGTGGCGATGCTGGTCGAGAGGCGACTTGCGAGGTAAGCTTTTCGGCACAGTTCGTTATGTTGTAAAAGTGTCTAATGTCTTGTTTCTTCCTTTTTTGTAGATCCGTCGGTCCGGGAGCCGCGCCGATCCTAGGATGCTGTTCACAGGAGCTGTGGGCAGCGAACGATAAAAATTACAGGTAAGCTGCTGCTAACGATGTCCTTTTGTCTCTTTACAGATGCTGTTCTTCCGAGGTTTGCAGGTACAGCTGAACACGATGAGCATCACGTTGCAGGATTGCAAAGTAACGCGAAGCGTGTTATCCAAGTCGGGTGGTCTTTAAATAGCTTCAAGAAAGTAGTCCAGGTAAAGTAGTTCCTAGGGTACCACACCCAAAACACTGTACCGCATAGCTTGGTTCCAAGGAGCCATGTTGGCTGGCACTTGAAATAAAGTAGTTCCCTAAACACAAGTCTTTATTAAGTATGAGCCTGGCGCCAAAGGTGCCAGGACTGGCCCCAAGAGGGCCTAGGCAAAGGATGCCTAAGTTTGTTGGAGACCCGAGCCAAGACCCCTCCTGGCCCATGGGCTTGCCAGGGGGTTTCTGGATGTGGGTCGTGACAGTATGTTGCTAGCGTGTTTGTGTCCATGCCCACAAGGCCCGCAAGGGGGATTTGTACCGAATAGGGGTCTTGTGTCCCTTGTAGTTTCCATGCTCTGTTCCACAGCCCCACTGCGAGGTTAAGCAGATACGATAGGGTTCTGAGCAGGGGTTTGTCCAGCCATGGTATTTCTCTTAGATAGTATGTTTTTAATGCTGGCTGAAAAATGGTTATGTCGATTGTCTCTTCCTCACCCCGCCATTTGACTGCGAATTGCAACTGCCCGGCTAAATAGTATATTTCAAAGTCCGGCTGCCTAATGCCTCCTTCATAATCTCTCTGTAGAGTCTTCATTGCGATCCTGCTTCTCCCCCCTGCCCATAGGAAGTTCCTTGCTATTGTGTTTAGTTTGGTAAAGAATGCCCTGGGAATACTGTGCCGAATGTTTGTGAAATAATATAGCAGACGTGGGAGTACCACCATTTTCAGGACGGCCGCCCTACCCATCATCCACAGTGGCAGTGTTCCCCAGCAGGTCATACACTTTTGTGTTTTTTCAAGGGCTGCCTGCGTGTTGTGTTGACGAGAATCTGCGGTGTCATGGTGTATCTCTATTCCCAGATATCAGAAGGAGTGTGGTGCCCACGTTAGGCCTAGGTCTGGGAGATCTGCCTGGGGGACCCTTTTCAGACTGACCAGAGAGAAGATCAGGGACTTCTCTTTGTTGATTGCTATACCGGACAGTGTGGTATATGCCCCAATTGCTTCCAGGAGGCAGGGCAGACTAGTGTGTGGGTTTCCCACAAAAAGCAGCATGTCGTCTGCGTATAACGAGATTTGGTGCAGCGCTCCATCCATCTCTATCCCTGTTTCTCCGTATTCTGCTCTAAGAAAAACCGCCAGCGGTTCGAGAGCCAAGATATATAACATTGGTGACAGTGGGCACCCCTGTTTAGTTTCCCTGTGTATTCTCCAGTCTTTCGAGATATATCGTCCTGTCTTCACCCTGGCTCTGGGGTACCTATATAGTAGCCTGATCCATCTAAGGAACCCTTCCCCAATGCCCAAGTGGGCAGGGACCCTCGTCAGCCACTCCTAGTTCACCAAATCAAATGCTTTAACTGCGTCTAGGGACACTATCGCCCATTCCCCCCCGTCCCTGGTTTGTCCTGTCTAGCCTGTGGTGTAGTCTACAGAGGTTCCATGATGCATTCCGTCCCGGAACATAACCTGTTTGATCTGAGTGTATTAGTGTGGGGATTACTTGTTTCACTACAACAAGAAAGTCCGTACTGCTTTTAATAAAAATCTCAATAGGTTTAGTTTCAATTATTTCCCTGAGCGTACCATTACGATATCACACATTTTAGGATTCTCTTAAAGCAATCGAAGCAGCCCCAAGTTGTGAAAAAAATCTTTGAATGTTTATTTCACAAGAAACAGGTATGCATGAATATTTAGTGAAAAAATAATCAAAAACAAATAGTTTGTAAACAGTGAAAGATATAATACAAAAACCAACTGAATATAATAACATGCGATTTCAAAATTGGTGAGAAACGAGCTGCAATAGAAAATTAATTATCAATTTCTTGGAACAAATGAAATACTAAAGGAAACAAGACATATAGACTGCCAATCGTGGAGAGTGACTAATTATAAGTCCACATACATAGTTTAGTGGCTTAGTGAGGGGCCACTATAGGGCTTATTTTCATAAACGAAGGGCAGAGTCTGAACTCGTTCTGTTTCCTGTATTTCGTTGACAGGTCTGCCTACGTGTAAGTGTAAAAAAATAATAATCCTGGAACTACAAAAAGTTCAACTTGACATCATTAAACCACGTTTCGGCAAAAGGTGCCACCTGTCTGGCCATTAATTCCATAGCATAGTAAAAGTTGCCTTCCTCAGGGCGAGATACCTCACAACAACTGGACCCTGTGAGGAAGCAGACAAACAAATATATAAATAAATAATTGTGAAAGGGACAGTTCCCCTTCTTGGAGACTACCCAGATTGCTCTAGGAGAGAATCAAAGTGAAATACACATATAGCAAAAATGAATTACCTAATTGGTTGGCTGTGGGTGAATAGAAAAACAGGCGCGGTATGGGCAAGGAAGCCCAGTCTTAGGCGTCTGGTGGAGTGGAACCGGGGTAATCCACGGAGTACCTACATCAAGGCAGAGGTCGCATTGGAAAACACACTCTAAAATTGAAGAAAAATATTTTTCTTAAGAGACAAAATGTTGCTGTGTAATACAAAGTGATTGATTGCATGTGGAAGTTACCTTATAGGGAAAGGCTTGCAAGAAGGTACTTGGTGGAGTCTGTTCCAGATCATGTCATTCAACATTGCATGTTAGAAGAATTCCTGGGATGTGATTAATCACATCAGTGAGTAGACCTAGAGGTATATGCACATATTATCAGAATTGGAAAGAAAAAATAAAGTGCTTCAAGTTGCGAACAGAATTTTTTATATATATGTGGAGGTAGATCCAGAAGCGCCTACCTCATATGAAGTAAAACAGAACCAGCCAAATGGTCGCTTGCGTGCTGGGTATGCGTGGAGAGGTGTTGGCTTACCGCCTCCAAGTTTACTGGGCGTGAGCGTGGAGTGCTGCCTCTATAAAGTAAAGGCAAGGAAATAAATCTAGCTCGGCTTTCGTTTTTCAGCGCAATTAGTAATAAAAAGAGAGACAGTTGTCATCTACATGAGTTGTACGAGGTTAACTGTGATGCATTTACAAGTCATACCTCAAAAAGACTGGAGCTGACGTCTTGACGATGGCTCCTTATTTGCACTGATCTGGGAGGCTCTGAATATCGCGTGTACGTGATGAGAATATAAAGCGGAACAAGCCTGCTAGTTGCAGCCTAGGCGTTGGTCCAAGTGTCCTCTTATGATTGGCGCTTGTCCAGAAAGCGATCTGATTCGCTAAAAAATGGCATGCATATATGTCAATAAGTGTGGCGGCATGTCAAGGAAACTACCTGATTCGCTGGGGGCTGACGTGCCTCCATGTCAATCAGTGTGGAGCGTTGGGCAGAAGCCCAACCCTTGAAAGAAGCTGCACAGAGGCTGCTTCTGTAATGGCAGAAAGCTGAGTCACGGAGCACACGACTCAGTGCAGGTGCTGCGGATGGCCGCAGACAAGGGCGAGCTGGCTATGGTGAGTAGTGGGAGTGCGACTGACTCAAAAGTGAGTCAGCCGAAAACGGCACAGCAGTCCGAAGAAACGAAAATGAATCGTGACGAAAACATAATACAAGGCAAACCACATTTTCCATAAAATGGTTTTGGGGTGGACTGAAGCGGCCCGGTGCATGCATGCAGTTAGGGCAAAACCGCATTCATCAGAGAGAGGGTGAATCACAATTAGAGAAAGGCATAACTCTTGAAGGAAAAAGCACTAAAAAGGAATGAATAGTAGGCATTGAAGGCACAACTAATGAAGCGATTGAAGAAGAAAACAGATTGATTTAATTGTTTATAAATCGGTAGAATGTGACACTGAGATAAAAAGTCCAGTTAGCAACTGGAGAGTAAGATCATGATGAGTAGAGAAGGAACCAAAAAACAAAAGGGGGAGGAAAAAGGTCGATTATATTGGAAGGAAGTCCTCATTAGGACCACTTGTATGAGTGGATAACCGATAAATCCATCGTGCCTCCTTCTGAAGGAGGCATTGAGATACATGAGGGGTATTCTTTACCACGTCCAAAATCCACCAAAATATGTCATTGGCGGAGTGCTGTAATTCCAAGTAATGGCTAACAAGAGGTGCAGATTCTGTCCGACATCTGATTCTTGAGTGATGCTCCGAAATTCTGATATGGACTGGTCAAGAGGTCTGTCCAACATAGCGGAGCCCGCAGGGACATTGAGTGCAATACACTGCCTGTTTAGTTTTGCAGTTTGTCATAGTGGAAAGAGTCCATGTTTTTTGTCTGATTTTAAACTCCTTGAGTTTTTTGGTAAATTGGCAAACAGAACAGGATCCACACGGGAAATGACCAACAGTAGTCCTAAGATCCCAAAGGCCAAGTCGTGGTGACTCCTTTTTAAGAGAAGAGTGGACAAGTTTGTCGCAGATGTTATTGGCCCTTTTAAAAGCAAATCGTGATACAGTGTTTCGGGCAGACTGAGTTTAGCAATTGGCCAATATTTGGAAATTAATTTTTTAATTTCAAAGGTTTGTGGCTGTAGTGATACACGAAATTGCAACCTTGCCAATCAGGGCTTTAGATGACAGCATTAGCCGCTGAAAGCCAATAGTGTATTCAAAGTATGTGCTACAAATGCTGACAGTAGTCTGTTGTAGCACTTCCATTATGCAGTAGTGAGCTACAAGGAATATGCAGGCCTAGTATGAGTGATAGGTCACATTATGCATTGTTGATAGACCGGCAGGGAGAGGGCCCTAGCTCTGTAGCTAATAGGTATTTTTGGAGTGTTTGGAACATTATGGCACCTATATAGCGCTTAGATAGCCAGTCTTAAGCGCTATAAACACTAAGCTATGAGTGCATGCCTTTTAGAGCTTGCAGATGGGGTTAATACATCCCTGCTTCCCTTAGAATATTCAGCCTCACTAACGGTAGCCCTGGCCCCAAGCTAATCTTCCTTTTCTCTGGGAAGGCACTGATAAGACATTCCTGAGCTTTCGCAGATGGGAGCCAGGGTGGGGCTCAGACGGAGCAGTGGAAATTAACAGAGTTGGGTTTTTTCCATGAGCCAGCCTATATTTTGCACAGGGAAAGTTCTGGAACTGTGCGTCATGGACGGGCAGCACGAGATTATAAAATATCCATGCTCCCATGACTCAGGGGGAGATCGTCCTGTGGACTTGGTTCGTGCAAGGTCAAGTGCCCGGAATTGGCTCCGACGGCGTCCTGCAGCACTGTTCTCTGAGCGGGGCTTGTTTACAGCTAGCTTATGAGGGCCAGGGTCTCCCAGTGCTGATTAAAGGGACGTAAAACTGTGTTTCTCTATGTTTCTCTATATTTCTCTATGTTTCTCTATGTTTATCTAAGTTCCATGTTTCACTATATTTTGCATTTCTCTAAGTTTTATACTTTGTAATATTCTCTAACTTGAATCCCAAATGTATATGAAATTCACTGCTTAGAATAAATATGCTAAAACTTATTTGAAGGTGTCATTTGTCACTAACATGAGATCACTGCTCAGCACAATAGAACCTGTATTTTGGGCTGAATTGGGTATTTTTGGCTCTCAAAGGGCTGGCCCCGGGGAAGATTTTGCCCAGATCACGACAGTGGCCCATGGGTTAGTACGCACGTCATTTTGGTGCTGTCAGTGTCAGATTTAGAATCAGGGTACTGTTTAGGTGTAAGCAGAGTGTCCCGGTCAGTGAAGCGTGCCCTTTTGAACGCCTGAGTAATCAATCTTTTGGGATAGCCTCTTTCTTTTAGGAGACTGCTTAGTTTGTCAGATTGTTCATAGAAATCCAGCAGATTTGAACAGTTCCTCCGCATACGGAGGAACTGTCCGTATGGCAAATTATCCCGGAGATGCCGTGGGTGATTGCTAGAGTAATGTAATAAAAGTATTGCGGGCAGTGGTTTTCCCGATATAAAGAACAAATCAATTTTCCAAATTCCGCTTTGATGACTAAATCTAAAAAAGCTATTTGCGTGGTACTGGATTCCATTGTGAATTTAATGTTTGGATCCACATTATTCAACCATTCGAGAAAAAGTATTAGGTCAGGTTTGCATCCAGTCCAAATGAAAATGATACCGTCATGTACCTTTTCCAGTTCGTTATGTACTGACGAAAAGGATTAGTATGAGAAAAGATATGTAAAGATTCAAATTTAAACATAAAGAGTATTGCTAAAATAGGTGCAAAACCAGCCCCCATTGCCGTGCCCTTTGTAAGTAAAATTGGCAATTAAATTCAAAATAGTTCTTGTTTAAGGCTATAGTCATGAGTTCCAAGATAAAGTTATGCGGAACTCGGTCCTGGGTATCGTACTCCAGGAGGACTTCTTGCAGGCACTCAATAGCCTGATCCTGCGGTATGCTAGTGTATAGCGATTGAATATCCATTGTAACTAGCATTTGAGTTGTACCATCAAAGTCAAGGTTTTCAAAAATTGTGACGGTATGGGTCGTATCTCTGAGATAGGTTTCTGTTTTTACACTGATGGGTTTCAAGAATTTGTCAATGAATTTACACATTGGTTCTAATATCGAACCGCACCCGGAGACAATTGGTCTCCCTGGTGGGTTTTCCAAATTCTTATGTATTTTAGGAAGTGCATACATCGTTGGAATACGATTTTGGCTTGTGATGAGAAATTTAGATTCTTTTTCTGTGATCCATTTCCGGTCGATTGCAAATTGTACTGCGCTCTCAATTTCATTTCTAATGTCACATGTGGGATCTTTTCTGAGTTTTTTGTAGCTGACCTGATCTTGTAATAGATCATCCATCATAGCTACATATTGTGTTTTAGACATCACAACAATGCCACCCCCCTTATCAGCAGGTTTAATTATAATAGAAGGATTTTTGGATAATTCAATCAGCGCTCGGTTTTCTAGTCTGGAAAGATTGTGTCTAATGGGTTTGTGCTTAGCTTTAAGTTTGTCAAGGTCGCGAAAGATGCATTTTTCAAATGTCAGGATGTCTTTCGTGATTTCGTTGTCTTGTGGTTTAAAGGCTGAGGGAACTCGTAACCCTGTATCTGATTCTGGCTCATTCTCACCAAGTTCATTAAAAAAGACTTTAAGGCGCACTGTTCGGAAGAACCGGCGAATCTCTAGTTCGGTTTCAAACCAATCAGTTTGTTGTGAGGGTACACATGATAGCCCTTTTGAAAGAACTTTGGTCTGCGATGGTGTTAGTTCAATTTTGGCTAAATTAAAAATCGGTATGTCTATTTGTTCACGTGACGCTGGCCCCGGAATTGGCGGTGTGGTTGTTGGTAAGGAGGGACCCATGGTTGTCCCCTGAACGGGCCACCTGGCCCGCCTCTGCCTAAAAAAGGTTGAGGTGGTAAGTATGGTTGGGGTGGCAAAAAATTCCCGAAGGGTTGTTGTTGCCGATTTGGTTTCGCTTGATCGTCTGAGCTGCTGCTGCTCGAATTTGAGAAGGATACCCAACAGCGTCTGCCTTTATTCCTCGCTTGCGATGTAGCCTGTTTTTTGGCAGCGTCGATGTATTCGTCATTGATATATGGAAAGATTTTGTCTACTTTAAATTCTTGAATATCGAATTGTAGTTTCTTCGTTTTTTTTACTTAGAGTGGTTGATTTGAAGTCTTCAAAGATTTTATTGTTTTTTTGTAATTGTTCACGAGCATTGGAAATAGCTGTATTTTCCCTAAAAAGTTTTTCTTCCTTTTCTAGCTCCTTCTGTACTTCGGCCCCTAGTCTTTGAGCAGTTGTGATTGTAAGGACCATGAGGTCCCTTTTTTCTTTTTCTTTCCAATTCTGATTATATGTGCATATACCTCTAGGTCTACTCTCTGATGTGATTAATCACATCCCAGGAATTCTTCTAACATGCAATGTTGAATGACATTATTTGGAACAGACTCCACCAAGTACCTTCTTGCAAGCCTTTCCCTATAAGGTAACTTCCACATGCAATCAATCACTTTGTATTACACAGCAACATTTGTCTCTTAAGAAAAATATTTTTCTTCAATTTTAGAGTGTTTTCTCCAATGCGACCTCTGCCTTGATGTAGGTACTCCGTGGATTACCCCGGTTCCACTCTACCAGACGCCTAAGACTGGGCTTCCTTGCCCATACCGCGCCTGTTTTTGCTCTTTCCTGGGGCTTGGTTCTTCTCGGCTGATGCGGCCTGGTGAGGCTGGTCGCTCCTTCGTGTTTACTTTCTTTTTACCAACTTCATTTATTTGTTTAATGCTTGACGCCGTTGTTCCTGGCTATCTCCGGATCCCTTCCCCAGGCTGATCCCTTCCATTATTAGCATTTCTCTGCCCTAGCTGGGGGATTCCTTGTGCATCCATCCACCCATGCGCAGGCCTCCTCCGTAGATTCGAAGAAGTGAGTTTTCCCTTTGTGTATCACTTTCAGTTTGGTCGGGAGAGAAGCATATATCGTACCCCCGCTCTTCTGAGACGTTCTTTTGTGGGGCCAAACTGGGCTCTTTGTTTTTGGACCGTAGCTGTATGGTCCGGGTATATGGTGATCCTGGAGGAGTTCCTAGTGCTCACTCCTCCCCTTGAGAATGCCAGTATCCTTTCCCTGTCTTTGAAATTCATAATCTTGGCGATCATGGCTCTCGGAGGGGCACCCGGCTGAGGTCTCCTGGTTAGTGCTCCATGTGCCCGTTCCACCGCAAAACCCTGTGACAATGTCCCAGCTCCAATCTCCTGAACAAGCATGTTCGACATATTCTGTGGGGTCGTTTCCCTCCTCTCCCTCCAGAGCCCAGATTATGCGGACGTTATTCCTCCTCGCCCTTCCCTCTGCATCTTCTACTCTTCGTTCCAGGATCTTGACTCTCTGGAGCACTTCTGTCATTTGTGTCCATGTGACGGCAAAGTCTGCCGTGTTTTGTTGTACCTGCTGCTCCGTTGTTGTTACTCTGTCCGTCAGGTTCCTTGCATCCTGGTGAAGGAGGCCCACATCCACCATCACTATCTAGTTTTTGTTCTAGAGACATTTTCAGGGCCCCTATGGCTGTGTCCATCTTGTTTTCGAGAGACATCTTTAGGGAGGGAATCGCCTCCAGGATCTGTCCATCCTTTCGGTTTTCTGGTTGGTGTGGGGTATTCGCCTCCGCCATTGCTGTATCTGGTGGATTCGGCTGCTTATTCCCCAATGTCTTAGCGAAGGTGTCCATACTAACCTGCTTGGTTTTCCCCTCTGTTTTCTTGTTAGACATTGTCACTATGCGGGCATGATGTACAGTTCTGCTCTTGCACCCTTCACCCACAGTCTGTGGCAAGGATCTGTGTGGGGTCGTGTCCTGCTTGGGTATGGGCTGCTGATGCCTGGTTTCTCTTTGCTCAGCTTGTTGTAGTCCCTTGGTTCCCTTCTTACTGCTCTCCCCCAGGCTTATAATCTAAGTGCATGTTAGTTCAGCCTCTATTACCGCATGGCGCAGTTCCTCGATGGGTGTTGCACGGTCTGTGGTTCGAGCTGTGCGCCTCCCCTTTGGGCTTGTGCATCAGGGACCTGCTTCTTCTGCAGGGTCTGCAAAGGGCCTCGGCCTGGTCTGCTGTGTTTTTATGATGATCCTCCCTCTTTGTTCGCCCCACTCCTCCGTTCCATAGTGCTCCCTTTATTGCTTGGTGTCTCTGCGTGTCTCAGGGCAGGGTGGGGACCTCCCGACAGTCCCTTCGCTTTCCGCTCCGTTGGGCCACAACCGTTTCTCTAGAGTACGGGCCTCCTGCCCAGTTTGCCGCGTTTTTATGGTGATGCTCGCTCTCTAACCGGCCCACTCCTCCGGTCCACAATACTCTCGCAGGGATTCTTCCAGTTCTTAAGTGTTTCTATGTGCCTCAGGGTGGAGTGGGCCCTTCCCAGAAATCTCCTCACCTCCTTTGCTGGTGGGTTATAATTATTTCACTGGGGTGGGGGGCTTCCGCCTGGTTTGCCGCGTTTTCAATGGTTCTCATTCCCTGTGCACCCCCCTCCTCCAGTCAACCATGCTCCCCTAGGGGCTCTCTTTTGTTCCCGAGTGTTTCTGCGTGCCCCCAGGGTGGAGTGTGGATCTCGCAGCAGTCTCCTCACTTCCTTTGTTGCTGGGCTGTGTTTGTTCCTCTGGAGCGGCGCCTGCTCCGGGTCGGCTGCCTCTCGCTGTGTCTCGCCTTCTGTGCCCTCCTGTACTCTTATGGGACCGCTCCGCCTACCGGTCCTCAGCCGATTCCTGGCGGGGAAAGGACAGAGGGCCACCATCTATGGCGTGGATCAGGGACGTCCTGCCCTGTGTGTGGGGCTTGGCGGGGAGTGCAATCCACAACACAGAACCAGGGCGCTCCGCCTTTGTACATGCTGGGTCTGCGCCGGCGAACGAGGCTCCTTCAGTTCCCCCAGCGCTGCATCTTCCACGGTGGCCCCGCTCTTGCTGTCACACCCTCTCTCCCGCATTCGCTCATCCACCGCTGGTGTTCTTCTCCTCCCTCCGTGTGGCTTGACCCGTGGCTCCGTCCTGCGGGCCGCCATCTTGCTTCCAATGAACAGTGAGTTTTATACTCTTTTTTGACTCGACCCATGGTCCGATTTTTCCCCCGGATCTGATTGAGTGGTTAGTAGATCTTCCGATGCTTTCCTGGGAAGTTTAGATTAGATTAAGTCCGTTTTTAACGGATTATGAACAGGATCTTGCAGGAGCTTCCCAGTAGCGCGTCCTAACGCATGGCCGCATAGCCACACCCCTGAACCAAAGTATAACCTTATTAAGAATAGCAATCAGCAGTTCAAAGTGAGTCAAACATAACACATTCAGAATGGCATTCAGCTATTCTTGGGGCATAAAAACCACAGTAAGTTACTTTTAGATTAAATTCAGTAAATCAAGGGTAGTAGATCCTATGGGTTATAACATACAATGTTATTTACTTTCAGAGTCAGTTAGTTATACCAACACTGGTTACAAGTATCTCTTGCAACCCATGTAACTTTTGTTCCATCAAGAATGGATAGTTACCAGATCAATGTCACTTTTAAGAACATAATTCAAAGGGAGTAACTCAACCTTTAATACGAGATCTAAAGCTTCTCAAGGATATGTATGGCGGTTTGTGAAAGTGGTCCGCCAGTGGTCTGAACCAAAGTCTTTCCACTGCTTCCTGCATTCCAGGAGGAGCTTCTGTGAGCTGCTACACCAACATAAATCCGCAAACACAGTGCGGCTTGGTTTGTGTAAGTGATCTTCCCGTGGTCCGCACGGGCCTGAGAGAGCAGGTAGAGTAACAACAACCTGACCCAGCACATGTGGAGGGACGAGAAGGCCATACCAAACCAAGGTGAGCTAAGTAAACGGCTAACTGTTTGCTATCAGGCGGCATAGCATACTCCCTATTACCACTTGGTGTAACATAGCCAAATCTTAGCTTGAACCGTTATGATGCCAGGTAAAGCGTTAAGTCGCAGTAAATCCTGTGCCACGCGTAAAGTTAAACCATATGGCCTCAGGTCAGAAAAAAACATTTTTAACTGTAGAACGGATAGGGGCAGGTGCCCAGAGACTGAAGTCGCAAGCATTGGAGTCTTTAGCATAATAGCATTGGCTGCTGACAACACAAGGGGTAAAATTACAGCGTTTTATCCTAAAAAGATAATAAGGTCTGAAAAACAGCCAACTCCATCTACTGTTACCGAGGTCCCGATTCTTCGGCAGGGGAGCCTGAGTAACTTCTCACACAACATCAACAATAACTCTCTACTGAGGCTACGTTAAGCTCTACTAGGTAGTGCAATGAGCGGCATGGGTAGCACAGTCAACCAAGAATCCTCTAACGTTATAGCTGAAGGTGGAGAGAAGGCAGTATCAACGAAAATCCAACAGAGATTATCTGTATGCCCCAAGTTGGTATATGACAAGTAATGAGACTGTTCCACCCGTGCTCAGTAACAATCAAAGTACCCATAATAGTACGAGTGAAGATCTGAAGGCCAATTCTAACCTGGGAGTACTACAATTTGCGGTAAACATATTGCTCAAATTGTGCAGAGCAATTCATGAGTATGTAAAACGGCATGGGGAAGTTATTACTTTACTCCACAAGCTTGCAGTGGACACCATTTTGATAACCGACCAAGGTGCTCCCTTGGTTATCAATATGAACGTATCACTTGTTCCACATCCACCTAATGCATCACATTCCAAAGCCAAGAGGTCCGTAACATAAGCAAGGTTGTTGCAATTTCCCCAGCTACTCATCCCACTCAAAAGCAGCAACGGCTGGCGAAGCACCTACTGAACATAGCGCTCAATAATAAGAAAGCTCAACATGCCCAGACTAAACTGAGTGATAGGCAGCCTTTAAATTCAACGGTAAGGTCAGACCTGAACGTAAATTCTTTATATATCAGTCACAAGAGGAGGTCAGCACAAAACATGGGCACTCTAACCAGTTGGCCAGTGAAAGAAGATGTCTCAGCACATGCAGCTCCACTTGTGTTGGCTGCTTGCACTTACAAAAAACAGAAAGCTGGCAGGGGCAGTGGGGCCTGCCTGCCCCCCCCCCCCCACTGCTACCACCCCCCCACCCGAGGACTGATGCAGACGTAAATATTGAGGAATATATCCCAACATTGCATGACCCTTTGCAAATTCACACCAGCGATGCCCTGGAGGCGATGTTTTCACAATTGATCCGGCTGTATTTGATGAAGGAACACAGAACCTAAACTGCTCTGCATCGATGGGCTTATTTCATAAAGTTACATTGCTGAGGATCCTGAGGAGATTTTGTTGAACCTCTGATTTCTCTACCTCGGAAGGTGTCTCGGATACATGGTTACTTGCCAAAAACCACATCCCTGATTCGTCAATGTTAGAGCAGTTTTTCTGAAGTTCTACCCAACTTCATCAAAACCCTTCAACTGAGACAGTACAAGACTCCACTCTTAGTATAAGGCTGTGCCACCTGAGATCGTGGTAGAGTAGACAGAGCAGCCAGGCTCATTTTAGGAGGGAGAGAGGGCTGTAGACAGGTACAACGATTCTATAGCACCCATAAGAATCAATAGAAACACTGACAACCCGAAGTATTATACAAAATAAAGGTTCATTTTAAATACAATTAGGCCAGGTTAAGTCTTGGGGTAAGTACTGGTCAAAGTCATAAACACAAAAAAACACAACACAATACATGAAGGTACCAGACCAAATCATATAACCTTATTTGCAACACCTAAAAGTAGTTATAGGGAAGTCAAACCTTTTAAACACATTCAGTATAGGGCACACATATTCTTGGGGAGTAAAACCAATGGTTACTTTTATTACATGCAGTAATACCAGGGTAGTAGAACCTAACAGTTGTACTGTGATGCTCATCAAGCAATCACATAATAGGTCCACTGGACAGTATACGTTTTGTGAATAGTGGAACACTTATTCTAGGTACAGTAACACCTATAATTACTTTTTGTGATGACACACAGTTATACTAGATGAGTAAAACCTAAGGATATAATATTCAATTACAGGTGCTTTTGAGATCAGTGAAACACAGATTGAGATAAGAAGTAACTCTTGTGACTTATGTTAGGATGGAACACAGCTAACTCGAGGCAAGTAAACCCCATATACTTTTTCAAGAAGCTATCAACAACTTGGGGTCGGTATAAACCTAAGACTTTTTTTTGTGTCCGTCTAAAACAGAACAGGGAAAGCAAAACTCAAGGTTATTCTAGGTAGGTAAAACCTAATGCAGACTTATTCTGGACAGGCTAACAGGGGAAGCAAGACCCAATTGGGAAACTTACACACACATTCTTTGAAAGAAATAGTTAAGTGAAGCCAACAGCATTACTTTTGGGGAAGAGGCACAACCAATTCACAGGTGAGTAAAATAAGCTTATATGCGGCAGAACATTTCTAAGGTAAGTATACCAACCTTATATATACTTTCCAGAAAGGTTAGAACATACTTTCTTATAATGTGAAGACAGTTTGAATCCTCTAATGAAATCTAGGCAAGCCTTTGCCAGCAGTAAAAGTGTTCAACAAATTACAACCTATGAGGCGACAAGCAATGCAAAAGTCAATAGATGTAAAGTGGTGCCTTTAAGGAACCAGGACAGCCAAAGTCAATTGGACCAAGTCGATAGTTCTGATGGACTACTTAGATAAATTCTTTCACAAAGTCAGATAGTTCAGGAACATCAATGAAGGAACACAAACTGTTAAGCCTGTGCAAGGGGAGTGGAGATCAACTCAAAAAGGTAAGCCAGTGCACTTGTCAATTGAGAAAACATGACTTATGGCAATAAGGTAAGTACCCCAAGCCCCCACAGTATCTCTGGTTTGAAGAGTGTTCCAGCTGGATTCCTCCTGGTTACAGACAAGAAGACCCTTGTTCCTGTGCCTCAGTCGTGGGGACAAGAGGGAGGACTTCTGGCGAGCTCCTGCGGCAATACTCGGCAGAGGGCTTCATAAGCTATGGATTTTCTTAGATTCAGCATCTCTGTGGTTTCAGTACCTTTCAAACAGCACTGATGAAGAACGAATATCGCTGGTCGGATTCTCGCTGTTACAAAGGCCCAGCACTCTGGTGAGGGGACTTTCTGGACTTGAATTTTGTCTCTAGAGTTCCAGCAGGATGCCCACAAAGTTTCAGTGCAATTCGGTAGACTGTGCACCGCTGGATGGCTCAAGGTTCAATCCCTCCTGAAAAGGTCTGTGCTTCCAACGCCCGTGCGTTCGTTCCCACGTTCCATTGGGAGTAATGTCTTGGCTGTTGAGGTTCATACAAAGGTGGGTGGAGAATTATTGTGCATGTTGATCATAAATATCTACGACCCACCAGGCATGAGTGTTTCAGAGAAAGTGCTCAACTACTTAGATGTAATTCTGACACAATGAGGAGTGCTTGCGACCAGTAACCCGGCAGTGACATGTGGCAACTGGAACTCTGGATGTGTGGATAGAGAGTGGTGCGCCCCATATAAAAATGTTGCAGAGCACAGTGTAATGGCACACAAAGTATCTAATGCAAGGGGGTGGGGGTCACAGTGGAGTTTGTATATGCGTGAATGGCACTTGAGTTTGCTCAATGGAAGGACTGTGGGAGACAGACCGCATGGCACAACGTGGTCTAGTGGGACTAAGACTATTTTGCTGGTATTAATAGCCTACTGGAGTACGTAAATGCCCTCACCATTGTTCCAAATGAGTTTAGCGACCATGCCATGCTCATTTTGGCGATTAACTTTAATGCGATTGAGACGGATAACCCGTAGTGTGGTGATCTGGACCTAAACCATGATGGGAACAGATTACACTGCACCAAGGTCAAAACAGGGAAATTAAGTCCCGACATCTTTGACCAGGGCCAGTTTGATTGGTGTGGGCTGAAAGGTAAAAGTGCCAATGACATCGAAGAATGGCTCAAACTGATAGCCCACAAAACCGGGGCTTGGGCTATGCAACCAAAATGTGGCTAGCAATAAACAGCTTACCAAATGTATTTGACATTAATATATGTAACCGCAAGCGCATTAAACGTAGGGCTATTAGAGCACTTAAATTACAGGATAAATCTCATGCATTGACGGCAGTGGCACTGGTTGAAATGTTAATAATAACAGACTATTGAAATGTTATACAGACAATCAGTCTTGGCTAAGACAATATAAGGCTAAGACTGCAAGAGCAAGCTGAGAATGGATTGTACACATCTTTAAAAAAGCGAGACACTGCACAATTTGGAAAATGTTAGCCACAGCTAAAGGCGGGATGGCTAAAACATCGGTAAACCTGATCTCTGGTGCAGTTTTGAACGTGCACATTAAATCAAAGTTTTCTGAACCAACAGCATGAAGCTGCGACCCCCATTATAAGGTCTGCGTGACCACTGGACATAGGATCATTGAGGCTGCAACAGTCAAATAAAAAAAAAAAATCTATTTCACCTGGCCCCAATGGGTGGTCCTCCAGAGCGACCCAGGCAATTCGGACCAAGTAATGCTTGTGTAATTTGCCAGGGTGTGCAGGAAGCAAAAGGTTCCGTCCTCTTGGCAGCAGTGAGTGATTATACCTGTGTACAAAAAAAGGTCACCGGGTGAAGGTTAACAGCTACAGACTGCTGTCCATGTTGGACGTCACCGGCAAGCTCTTTGCTACCCTGGTACTAAAGGAGCTGTAGAAATGGGTAGAGGTCAACAATATTTTAGATCCATTCCAGATGGGTTTTCGCCCAGGTTCTGTTACTGTTCACAACATTGGAGCACTTGACTCCTTGATACACGGTGCACGTAGTAAGGGCAGGACAGCATTATACATTACCTTTGTAAACTAAGTCTGCATTTGATCAAGGTAACAGAGCGATTCTTTGGGCAAAATTGAGGAAGTTGGGTTGTCCAGGTAGGCTACTAAAAATCATGATTTTGCTCCATAACAACAACAACTGGGCTTGTGTTCAGTTGGACAATGAGGGAACGGTGACAACATCGATACAGGTCAACAAGGGAAGTCAAGCAAGGATGGGTCTTGGCTCCCCCTACAGTTGCTGGGGAAAGCCAATTGCCCCCAGAAGGTTGGCTGTGCTCCAATGGTCACCATGCTTTATGCAGACGACCTAGTCATGTTTGACCGAACATTCACAGGCATGAGAAACATGCTGAATGAACATGCAGGATTTGCTGAGGACCACGACTTGGCTGTTAACCTAGACAAACACAAACATTATATTAATTTAAGGTAAACAGAGCCAAGATGGAAATAAGACTGGGCACCATCAACTACGCTCCGAGTTACCCATACCTGGGTCTGGAATTTAGTGCAGCTTTCGTTTATAGCTCTATAATTGAAACAAATGTCAGAAGGGCTAAGCAACTAACCTATCAGATATGCAAATTTGCAAGTGATCACACGTGCTTCTCGCTTGCTGGTTTTATTTTTCTGTACAAGCAGTGCCTCTGCCCTGCCCTTCTACGGAACAGAGGCACTGGCTATGCAGGAATTAAAGTGGTTAAATAAGATCAGAGTTTTTTTGGCGTAGTCTATTGGGTATGAGCCCCTCTTGCCCGATTGAATACATATGATTAGAGCTTGGCCTAACTTCCCTACAGGGAATGGCCCTTCGGGCAAGAGGGTGTCTATACCTAAAATCTAGAACAAGCCCTTCATGCTGGCTTCTGACTAGCCTAGGAGAACTTTGTTACCAGGAAGTTGCAACAAAGGGCAATAATTATGTGACTTTGAATAATGACATTTACACAAAAAATGGACTGAAATCCTAACCTTAGCAAAGGCACCACATATCCCATCATCAAAGAGCCCTTTGAGAGGAGATTTAACAGGTGAGATTGGTATAGTAACTACACCCACCTCTCTAAATTAAAGGGGTAGGAGGCGGGGGGCAATGTGGTGCATCGCTATAGGAATACCCAACCTTACTTGCTCCTATGCCCTGACCTGGCAGTCAGACGATTTATTTTACTACTTCGTACTAACCACCTCTGCTAGCTGACCGATGTCCCCAGTTGCACCTTGGGCTGAGGCACGTTACTGTTGCATCTGCAAAGCTTCAGACAAAGTTGAAACTGCCAATCACGTACTTGCAGTGTGTTGCAATGGGTCCCATAGGTATATGTGCAACCTGGGCGGTCTAGTTCATAATTATGAGGCAATTAGGACCAAGTCTTTTTGCTTTTTGGGACTACTGTCTCAATACACATTCAATTCCCCCCCCCAGATAGCTTTGTATTGGGGTTGATTACATGTTAAAAATGTGTTGTAGTAGCAGCAACAAAATGAAAATGTATGGAATTAAGGGAAAAAACGTTAGTAACAAAACTAAATAACGTCTTTTGTTTGAAAGTAGCTTTAGTTCCTGGGGTCTTAAAACTTAAACATGGTTAGTTAATCACCAGTCTGACGAGGGTCAGACTTGTTTGTGCTTACCATAGAAGTCTTAAGGCCAGGAGACGTTATGTAAACTTTATTGCTTTGGACTTTATTGAGAGGTTTATACGGAATGGGACTATGTAATGCTAATGTTATTTCCAAGACTCATGCTCCCCCCTTCTCTCCATTCTGTGCGTAATAATGCAATAATTTATTATGTTTCTTTTATTGGCATTCGTATTGTTATTTTTAACATTTCTTTTTTTGTTAATATGATTTGTGTAAAGTTCTATTTGAACTAATCACAATCAATAATTATTATAAGTAGGGATACAGTTAACTATTTTAGAAGTGCCCTAGAGCAGTTCAGGGAAAGCACAACCCCGTATTACAGTCAGTTTTAGAAGAGCAGCACCTCTTCAAGGTCAGTATAACCTATTGGTACATAACTTTTACATTATTACTAATGCAGGAAAATTGGACCAAAAGATACTTTTCAGAAGTGGATTGTACAATTCTAAGTTAAATAAGCACACTAGCAGACTTTTAAGAAAGGCAATCAGCTGTTCAAGATAAGTAAGGACCTACAAGCAACCCCAAGATGAACTCCAAGACGGTTTTAGAACTGCACTAAGCAGATCAGGGAAAGCAAAACCCAATGGTACATACACTTTAAGAATGACAATCAGTCAAGGTAGGTAAACCTATTGGTAAGCTTTTACACCCATTTAGTTAAGAATAATAAAACAGAATTACTTTTAAGAAAACTTATTTTATTTCAGAGATAGTTAAAACACTAACTCATTTATATGTACTTTTACATGGGTTATTGTTTTCAAGGCAGACACCTTTTTTTGTAGTCCTTCCCTAGTCCATAGCATGAGTGTTCACAGAAGCAAAAGAGCAACCCGAGTGGGCTAGGAGCTAGCTGTAGGCAGGTCAGGATAGGGGTCAGATGCAGGAAGGTTCCAGTGGATACCTTCAACAAGTAAGTATTAGCTTTAGGTTAGTTAAGTGTTCATGGACTTCACAGAAGGCTCCCTATATGTGTTCCAGCATTAACCCTGGACAAATAGTATGGGCAAACTCCCAACCACACGAATCACCCACTCCGCCTCACAGGATTCCCACATGGCTTAAGGTATTACTCAAGCAAACCGTACCCTAGGAGAAGAGACAAGCTTCTGGGTGGATGCCTTCAGGATGCAGCAGCACAGGCCCCCAGTCCAGAGATTCTTGGTCTGGAGACTGAAGAAATGGACACTGGATATGAACTTGCAGCAGCAGTCACCATAGGAGGCTTCCAGCAAAGAATTATTCTCAGATTCTCGCAGCTCTGTGGATTTGGCACCTTTTTACAGGAGCCAGATGAAGGACAAATATCGCTGGTCGGATTCTCTCGGCCCTGCACTCTGGTGAGGGGACTTCAGGGATTAGAATCGGGTCTCTGGAGGTCCAGCAGGAGTCCAAAGTTTCAGCAGGATTTGGACATTGAAAGACCATGCACTGCACTCTGGCTTGAGGTCCCTGTGTATTGGTGGTTTGCAGCCCAGCAAGGTCGCTGCACACTGAGGGATGGCTCAAAACGCAGGTCTTTTTGAGACTAATGGGTCCAACCAGCCTCTTGATAGGAGTTGCTTTGGAAAGAAGGGTTACATCAGGCGCCGGTTACACAGCAGGCCCTCCGGGCACTGGAAATCGTTACATCAGTCTTTTCTTCATCTTCTGCTTCGGATTTGGCTCCAGTGGTCGACTTGTCAGTAGCTTCCAGAATAAATGTCTTTATCAGGAACTACAGCACAACTTCCGCAAACTCTGCCTGCAGTTTACAGAAAGGGGAGGTCTGGGTGTCCAATCAGGATAGCCAGCCCCCCCCCCTCCAGTCCCCTACACCCCCCACCTTCCCCCAAAGGCAACTGGCTCCTTTCAGGCAAGGTGAATGGCAAAGGGCTGCAGAGTTTTGTACTCCTCCCTCGTTTCCTGCCTTCTCAGACACTATGGAGCTTCTGCAGAGATTACAAAGAAGTCCGGCTGAAGACAAAACTTCTACCATGGTCTTTCCCACCTAGGACGGCAAGTAACAACAAGCAAGCATGAAATGGTGAAAAAAAAGAAGAAGGAGCCCACCATTCTAGCAGGCCCTCCTGTGAATTACCAAGGCTGATTTGACAGCCTCCGAGTAATGATGACTAAAAGTCATGAATGTAGTTATACTGCTCCCAGCCATTCAAGTAAACTTGTAATTGTAACAGAAATAAGGTGGGGTGTGCCAGCTCACTAAAGTAAATGTAGTGGGGATGGGAATCCCACTTTACTTCTTGGGAACAGTAGCTCAAAGAAATAATTTGATAATTAAAAAGGGAAGCCACTGCATTATAAATGCAGTGTGCTGCCATAGTACTTTACAGTCAGTCCAAAGTTATAGGAAACTAGAACTACAATCACACCGTATGGAGAGACATAAAAAGGTCACCCATAAAAAGAGCAAAAGACTAGGTGAGAGGGGAAACCCTTCCCACTCACCGAGGAATAATGGAAAAATAATGACAAAGTCCAGGGGTTTACATGGGTCAGGACGATTTCTCACTGAAATGAAAATCGTACCCAACTAGCAGGAGCAAGCACTCACATATCCAATCAAAGGCCTAGAATGGAAGCCGTTATGGGCCCCATTTAAATAATTAGGATGTTTCACCATTTGTCCCAGGTTTTCTAGATCAACCTGTACTTCAGAGTTCCATTTTCCTTCTACTGGTTATCACAGTCTGAATAGAACGTTACTGTATTGTAGCTGCAATGAAGTTAGCCAGAATGCCAAGAGCATTAAAGGGGCAGGGAAGAATTTGTGAGCAACATCACTTGAGGGTATGCACAAACAAATATGCTGACAAGCCATGCAGCTGGCTTTTGTCAAGCACAACTTTCCCATCCACCCCACCCCCAGTTACCCGCGATCATTGAGCAGGCTACAACCAAGACAAGCACCAAGCAAACCTACTCTCTGGTAATTCTGCTCTTTCTGGATCTGCTCCACCTGGTCCAGCAGCTGCCGCACCCTCAGCTGTAGCTCAGTCAATTTGTCCTTTGCAGCAATCTCTGGGTAGTTGTTTGCATGCTCCCCAACCTGAATATCCAAGTGCACACGCTAATCAAGGGAGAAGAAGAGAGTTATTCAGATACCGGTCTGGAAATGTATACCAGGTTATATACCCAAAACATCGCTATAAACACGCGTCTTGTATGATTGGAATCTTCACCATTTTTCCTTCTACAGCCCCCTCTAGCAATGGATTCAGGTGACTTTAAACAAATGGTGAAGGGGGAACATATACATTCTGCTCAGTTATAATGCAGAAACCCCTAGCACTCCACACATTCTGCAGTCTCATATCTCTGAACCTTGTGCCATTTCTCTTCTGAAGGCTGTTGCAGACTTGCTCATTCATCCCAGTGGGGTGAAGGGGTGTCGAACACATGTTACCTTGTGCTTTGGTGTTTACCAAGGATATTGACAGACTTTTGATTATGCAATGCCCAGTAATGTGTTAGTGTCTGTGTGATAAGTCCTAAGCTGTCTCTCTTGTGCAAAGCCTACGTTTTTAAAACATTTTCTCGATCGTTTCAATATACCTTTTTGCCTTTCTGTGTTCCACGCCAAAGGACAAGTCAGGGATGAAAATCAGAAATGTGTGTTATGAAAGTTTTTCTGAAGTCCAACTACGGGCTTAGTAAAACCATTTGACTGAGGCAATACAAGAATCCACTATTAGTATAAGGCTGTACCGCCTGAGTTCATGGTAGCGTGGACAGAGCAGCCAGGTTTATCTCAAGAGGGAGAGAGGGCTGTAGAATCCATACAAATGAAATTGTAATACAAATGGTCCAAAGAAACACTTTGTATTGTAAAAAGAAAGGATTTTTTTAAAATCCAAGTAGGCCCCGATAAATCTAGGGGTAATAAAGAGTACTATCACATTATATGTAATTAGAATTATGATTTATAAAAACACAACACTATGCTTGCAGGTATTACCAAAGCATAAATCTTATTTGGAACACCTAACAGTAGTTCTAGGGAAGTCAAACCTTTTAATACACATTCAGTATAGGTCACACCTATTCTTGGGGAATAAAAACCAATGGTTACTTTCAGATTACATGAAGTAATTCCAGGGCAGTAGACCCTACCAGTTGTACAGTGACGCTCAGTAACAAATCACATAAGTAGTCAACTAGGCAGTATACGTTTTGTGAATAGAGGAACACTTTTTCTAGGTACAGTAGAAACCTATAACTACTTTTGTGATAACAGTTATACTAGGTGAGTAAACCCCATACACTTTTTCAAGGAGCTATCAGCCACTTGGGGCAGGTATAAACCCAAGACTTGTGTGTGTCTAAACAGCACAGGGAAAGCAAAACCATGCCATGTCACACTTTACTGAATGACTTGGTTATTCTGGGTAGGTAGAATCTAATGCAGTCTTAGTCTGCACATGCTAACAGCAAGTCAGGGGAAGCAAGACCCAGTTGGGGACACTCCTACAATCACCCTAACAGGAATAATCTGGCGAAACCAACACATTACTTTTGGGAAGAGGTACAACCAAATCACAGGTGAGTAATATACATTCTCATCTACTTTCTGTTAGAATGGCAAAACGGTTTCTAAGGAAATAAAGATGTTAACCATACTTTTGAGAATAGTGCATCACACATCCAAGGCAAGTAAGAACTTTTGTAACTGTTCACTCTTAAGAGTTACAGTTACCAACCAACTCTTTACAACTAAGTAACTTTTAAGCACTTATTTTAATTTCTAGGCAAAAGGCCCAATCCCTTAAAAGGCTTTCCCTTATTCTTGGTGCATGAGTGTTCTCAATGACAGAAGGGAGAGAGGGGGTCACTAGGATCTAGTGACCAACAGACAGTGTCAGAATAGGTTGTTAAGTAGCAAAAGTCAGAGTTCCTCAGGAACAATCGGCAAACAGGTGAGTATTTTACTTTTAGAGTTAGAAGAGGGTCAAGGGGCTTCACAGAAGACACCCTAGCAGGATTCTAGCAGTGGGACTGGGTGCACTGGATGAGGAGTCCCCATCACAGAAAACGCCCCACAGCTACACAGAAATCCTAAGAGACTTAAGGTAAGTACAAACCCAAGCCAACATAGGACCTCAGCATTGAAGATTTTGCAGCAAGAGGACTTCAGGATCTGCAGCCAAAAACTCAGTCAGTGGATTCCTTGTTGTGGTGACTGAAAACAGGACCTTGGAAGGGACTTTGCAGCAGGGATCAAGGGAGAAGGCTTTAGGCAAGGTTTTCCTTGCGGCTGGATGCAGTTCTGTGGATTTGGCACCTTTTTCAAGAGCACAAAAGAAGACAAAATATCGTTGTCGGATTCTCATCGTAACAAAGGTCCAGCACTCTGGTGAGGGGACTTTTTCGGACTCGATTTGTCTCTCTGGAGATACACCAGGATGCCCACGAGGTTTCAGCAAGATTCGGAATTCGGAAGACAGTGCACCGCACAATGGCTCGAGGTCCCAGGGTATTGCAGCCCCGCAAGGTGGCAGCAACACAGTGGATGGCTCAAAATGCAGGTCTTATTGAGTCTAGTTGGCCTCACCAGGTACTGGGACAGGGTCATCGTTTTCGGAGTCCCCAGGTCAATTGGAAGGAAGGGCTACAGTAGGCTCCGATTACAGAGCAGGCTCTCTGGTCGCTGGAAATTGTCTTTTGCCGCTTTTCCTTCATCATCCTCTTCAGTTTTGGTTCCAGTGGTCGACTGGTCTTCAGCTTCCAGATTTGAGTATTTAACAGGAACTATAGCACAACCTCTGCATTCTCTCCCTGCATTTTACAAACAGGGGCGGTCTGGTTGTCCAATCAGGACAGCCAGCCCTCCCCCTAACCCCCTGAGATTTGTCCCCATTCAAGCAAGGAGGAAGACAAAGACTGTGGAGCTTTGGACTCCTCCCTCGCTTCCTGCCTTCACAGACCAACTGGAGCCTGGGCAGGGAGTCCAGGGGAAACCACACAAAGGAATTTCCCACCCTGGATGTCAGGGGAAGGAACAAGAAAAACACTAAAATGGCGAAAAAAGAAGACAGGTGCCATTTTGATGAAATGAGCACTCTTAGATGACTTTTCTGCAGCTGTGAACACAGCCCACGGTACAGGTGCATCAAATTTATACCAGGTATCACTGCCACCAGCCATTGAAGGTAAACGCGTCCCTGTAACAGAATTGCTACAGTTTTAGTGTGAAAAGGGATACATTGCATCTCCCCACCACTCCACATAAGGTGTGGTGTGCTGGTTTCACAAAATATGTAAAAGGGATCCAAAGATCCTTTCTACCCATGGAACTGTAGTTCTCTCAAGGTTAGCCAGAGAAAACTTACAAGGGGAGCGAGCCCCTAGGGCAACACAGCAACAGGCATGTATTGCCAAAAAGCTGTTAAAGAGGGTAACTTTATAGTGTCTTTTTAGAGTCTCTAAAAACTGACACCCATACAAAGAGTAAAAGATTCTGTGGGTGTGGAAAAAGGTTCCCACTCACTAAGGTGTAAGGAAAACTAATCCACCAGTAAAGCAAAAGGTTCTGGGGTTGACCCAGGTCAGGAAGATTTACCATTTCTATGAAAATCGTACCTAACAATGTGCACCTGACAGAACAAATCCTCAGTGTTAAGATGACCACTGGTTGGCCATAGCATTTGTGAGTTATGTGCCAGTATTAGATATTTAATGCATCTGAATTGTGACTTGATTCAACCCCGAGTCAACACCTGGACGGAAGATCTGGTAAGAAGCTGGCTAAAGTTGAATGTCAGTTGTCAGTCTCCACTGATTAGGTGGATGGCAATAAATATGGAATGGATGCAAACGTGTGATTGGGAGTAGAGGCAAATCCCAGACCCCCCAACCTATGTAACCCAGGAGTCTGCATCTTTATCTTGTAGAGCGTGGGGCATGTCCTGAAGTACTGAAAAAGAATCGCAAGTAATCTCTGCAATACCCTCAACTCTTTCAAGGCATGAGACGGTGAAGCTCTGTCAGGGTCTGCATACACGAGATTATTTCAAGAAACAAAAAGGAAACCTAGGAACCCGAGATAGCTTTCCTTGACCGGATGATCACTGCGAAGACACAAGCCCTCAATAACCCCCTCACCTGCTTTCTGGGACCTTGCCACTTATCTTTGCACAGACGAGACACCAAAGGATTAGAGCAACAGTGACCAGCAAAGCAATGGGCCTGTGGTTGCTACCAGAGATAAACAATAGCAGAGTACAGACATTTGTTTTTACTTTATTTAGGTGTATTGGTTAAAACAAAACCTATTAACACTGTAAGAGATACCTATAGAGATACTTATAAAACATAATGAGTACAATAAAGAGAAACATAACATCACAATTCATCATATTCAATCCTAATTAAAACACTTTTACAGGATTAGAGTTAATTTACATCAATCCAAAATCAGCACAAATAGTCAAACAAAATTTAGTTAAAATGTCCATTTGCCAATTTGATCCAGATACATACAGCCGTATAACTAATAGAAACATTTGTTGAATACAAAAAGGGCCAACATTGATCTGTTTGAATATTATTAAAGTCACTTACAAACTTTCCATAGCCTCTACTGTACATAGTTTGTAAAATAGGTCTGGAAGTTAAAAGGTGGGATATAGTTTCCACTTCCGTAACCGCATAACCGACACTTCGTCGATTGACATGGTATATTAGACCATGCACCCAAGGGTGCATTAGTAGGAAGTTGGTTAAAGCGCAGTCTCATCAGTAAACAGTCTAATTTTTGAATTCCCCATTCCTAAAACATAAATCGACAGGATTGCCAATATTTGGTGGATAATTTATGAATATTATTACTTCTGTCTGAATCCACAGCCTTTCGTTTTAATTTCCTTGCATGATATTCCTAAATGTATAGGATCTGTTTTAATCTCCTCATGAAAGGATTTGACATCTGACCACTCCCCAAGAATACAAACTGGAGAACCACCATCCAGCCCTTCTGTAAAATTGCAATAAAGAGAATCATGGCTATTCTTTTCAACAACCATTTTTTTTTTAAACATGTTTATTTTTGATCGACACACCAGAGAAAAGTAAATTACAACATACTCTTTCATGACAATCTGTGCAGCTCATTGATCATCTCCGCCCCCATAAACCCCATTCCCGTCCCCCCTCAGTTAACGTCCAAATCTTGCTCTTCTGTCCGTTGCATCATCTCCGTGCTCCTCGCGGTTAGAGCGTTTGCTACCGCTCGTGGCTTAAAAGTTAGTGCTGGATAGCTCTAGTCATAGTCTATTACTGGGACCAGATGTTCGTGAAGCGGTGAAGGAGGCCTCCGTTTGCCGCTGTGATCTTTTCTGCGACAAAGATGTCCCAAAGTTTCAGCCACCATAGGATCATCAGGGGTCCCTCTGGTGATTTCCAGGTTCGTGCCACCGTGATTTTAGCGGGCAGGAGGAGGTGAGTAAGGAGGGTGGCTCTTCTACCCGACCTTGGGTATATGCATGGAAGTGGGGCTCCTAATAGGATTGATTCTGGCTCCAAGGGCAGCTTTATCCCAGTTATGTCTGCTATGGTGGCCATGCATTGGGCCCAGAAGTTTGCAACCACTGGGCAGGACCACCACATATGGATGAACGATCCCTGTAGGCCGCATCGACACCAGCATCGAGGGTCCAAGGCTGAGTTGAAATGGTATAGTCTAAGTGGCGGGTAGTACCATTTTAGAAGTAGTTTATGGGCACACTCCCGATTAGCAATGCAGAAGGAGGAGGCCCGCGTGCGAGACCAAATGTCTGACCAGACCTGGTCTTCTATTGGGTGTCCTAGGTCTGTTTCCCATTGGTTCATGTAGGTTGCTCTAGCGACCAGGAGATTTGTCTGCAACAGCTTGTACATCGCTGCGATGCGCCCTCGGTGTGGGGGGGGGGGGGGAATCTGCGATTGTCAGCTCTGTAGGGTCTAGATCTCGGGTCGCTGCCTCGCGTGTTGTTGGATGGGAGCACTAATGCCACAGTTGCACATATGTGAATCTGTCTGTTTCCGCCATGTCAAAGGTGTTTTTGCATTGTTCAAAAGGTGAGTGGCTGATTCCTCTCAAAGAGCTGGTTTAGGGAGCTGAGGCCGCCGACGATCCAGTTCTCAAAGTTCACTATGTGGGTTCCTGGGGAGAACGCTGGGTTATGAAATACTGGAGAAGCTGGGCCTAGGCCTCTAGGGATTCCTCTCTGTTTACGTGTCCATTCCCAGGCTTTTACAGTCTGCTTAGTGGAAGAGAGGCTGTTTGGCCACGTTCTTCGGAGGACGGGGGAAAGGTACAGGAGGAAGCGGAGAGGGAGGGGTAAGCAGGATTTTTCAATCTCGACCCATCTAAGTCTGTTCGAAGTTATCGTCCAGCCCACAGTGTGAGCCAGCTGGGCCGCGATCTGGTATTTCTGGAGGTCTGGGACTCCTAGGCCTCCCAAGTTCGGATTGCTCAGCATCGTCTTGAGCGGGATCCTTGACTTCTTACCTTTCCAGATGAAGCGTAGTACCTTCCTTTGGAGGCGCAATACTGGGGACCGGGGGATCAAAACTGGAATGGCCGAACAGGTGTAAAGCAGGCGTGGGAGGAGGTTCATTTTACATGCCGCTATACGGCCCAGTAGTGAGATCTCCAGTGAGAGCCAGCGAGTGAGGTCTTCCTCCAAGGTCTTGAATAGTGGTTGAAAATTCGCTTGGTAGGTATCCTCCGGTCGGGCTGTGATCTGTACTCCTAGGTAGGGGATGGACTTTTCGCTGAGCTGGATCGGGCAGAGGGCTCTGAAAGAATCCTCATCTTCCTGCTCCAGTGTCACCCCCAGAGCCGATGATTTTGCGAAGTTTATCGCAAATCCTGAAACTTTACCAAAGCGATGAATTTCTGCCAGGGAGGACCTCAGCGATTGGGTGGTGTCTGATATGGTTAATAACATCATCCGCATATAGTGCTATTTTATGTTGAGTGGGGCCTACTTGGAGGCCTTTGATTCTGGGGTTCAGTCGGATCCTTTGGGCCAGTGGCTCCATAATCAGGGCGAAGAGCAGGGGAGACAAGGGACATCCTTGTCTGGTGCCGCATGATAAGGGGACCGGGTTAGATAGGGAGCTGTTAACGCGGAGCAAGGTCGTCTGTGATTGGTAGTTCGCCAAGACGAGTTCCTGAAATGTGGGTCCAAAGTGAAAGGACTCTAGGGTGAATCGGAGGAATGACCAATCTACTTTGTCAAAGGCTTTATTCGCATCTAAAGCTAGCACAGCCAATTTACGTGCATCTCGCTGAGTGACTTCGACCAGGTTTAGGACCCTGCGGACGTTGTCTGCAGCGGATCTATTCAGTACGAATCCTGTCTGATCTGGGTCGATAATGTCCGGGAGCACTCTCACTAATCGGTTGGCAAAGAACTTTGAGTAAATGTTAGCATCCAGTTTCAGTAGAGAGATAGATCTATACGCTGTGATGTCTCTGGGGTCTTTTCCCGGCTTCAGGGCGAGAACCGTGATCGATTCCTGCATGGATGAGGTAATGGACCCCGAGGTAGAGAAGGAGTTAAAGAGCAATGTGAGGGGGGTCACCAGCTGCGAGCGAAAGACTTTGTAAAAGCGGGTCGAGAATCCGTCTGGACCCGGGGCCCTTGGTTTGAGACTTTTGATTACTTTGTCGACCTCTTCGCTCGTGATCGGGGTCTCCAGCTCGTCTCGCACCGTAGGGGCGATCCGGGGAAGCGCTGCGTCTCGCAGGTAAGAGAGCTGCTTTTCGGGCATCTCGGGGAGGCTGTCATCGTGTCTGTGAGGTGAGTGACTGCAATGTGTTGCTCGTCTCCCTCTGCGAACTGGACTCTGCCGTGGGAATCACAGAGGCCTAGGATGGAATTCCTCTTTCTGGTCTTCGCCAGTTTTTCCACCAGAAATTTGTTGGCCTTGTTCCCTTTAGCGTAGTAGCTCTGCTTAGTTCTGGCAAGAATCTGAGCTGTGTCTTCAGCGTAATGTGCTTCTAGCTTCTTCCAAGCTATCTGCAGGGCTCGATGGGTTCTGGGCATCCAGTTTTTTGCTTTACATATAGCTTCTGCTCTCTCTATGTCCTCCTGTAAGATCTGGCGAGTCTGGCACTTCTTTTTGTGGTAGGCCGCTCCTTGGGAGATTAGGACCCTTCTCACAACCGCTTTCATTGCGTCCCACGTGTTGGCCGGTGAGGTGTCCTCGCTCTTATTTTCTTTGAAGTAGTCTTTGATGGCTTTCGCTACCACATCCCTTAATGACATGTCATTCAAGATCGGGTCGTATAGGGACCACTTGCGTTTTGGGAGCGGATCAGGGTCATGGGCTCTCAATGTTAGCATGACCGGGGCATGATCCGATAAGATTCTGGGACCTATGGTCACCTCACTGGTGTAAGCCAGGACTTGGGCGGGGGGGGGGGCGGGCTTTGTGGAGCCAGCAGTAGGTCGATGCGGGAGTAAGTTCTGTGTACATAAGAATAGAATGAGTAGTCGCGGACCTCTGGATGTAAGACTCTCCATGTGTCGACCACATCTAAGGTGCGGAAAAGTTTAAGCCGAGCTGTAGCCACACTGAAGTCTTTACGAGCAGGGGGGTGAGATTTATCTTTGATAGGGTCAGGGGCTCCGTTGAAGTCTCCCCCTATTATTGTTTGACCCTCCACGAATGGCCGGAGGGCATCTTCCAGAGCTGAGTAAAACTCTTCCTGTTTATCATTCGGGGTGTAGATCGAGATAAGGGAGTATAGCTGGCCGTAGATCCGGCATTTAATTGCTACGAAGCGGCCACCTGGGCAAAGCAGAGTGTCTAAGATTTGTGGTCTAAGTGTCTTAGCGATGAGTAACGCTGCTCCACCTTTTTTGGTGCCGTTCGATGCCAGAAATTGTAACGGTAATTGTCTGTCGAGGAGCCTAGTGAAATCAGCTGGAATCAGGTGAGTTTCTTGAAGGAATACGACTGAGGCCTCTTCATTCTGTAGACGCCATAGCATGGATTTCCTCTTCTGGGGCCCGTTTAAGCCTCTGACGTTGAGGGTTAGGAACTTCACTTTCAGGTGTGGTTGAGGGTCATCGTGGGTTTTCCTCGACGGCTGGGGTGGGCTCTGTGGGGGGAGAGTCGCGAGTTTCAGGCATCATCCAAGAGCTTGGTGACAATGCGGTTCTCTGGTGGTCTTGTTTTATAACCTCTCCAACGGGAGGGCAAACTGAAACGGGAGGGTGAACATGGGTGTGTGTGTGGGGGGCCGTGGTTTTCTGTGCGGCCTTCTCCACGGCCAACAGGGCCAGAACTGTTTTCCCTGCCAACAGGGCCGGGGTAGAACCATTGGACTTTGTTCGCCTCCAAGGGTGAGTTGGTGACTTACTCCTCGGAGTGGGGTGTGGGCCGCTCGGGGCCCGTGGCATAGTTATGTTCCACTTTAGTTTCGGGATCGGCTAGATCACGATAGAGGGGTATGACTGGATCATCGTATCGTCCAGCGTCTGTGCTTTAGACCAGGATTGTTGTTGCTGTCTTTGGGGTGATTGGTCCAATTCTTCTTGCGGGAGATGAGGACTGGAGGAGAGCGAGGCCTCCGGGGAGTTTGGATGCAAGATGGACTTCGCGTCCTCAAGATAGCTGATTTTGTGCAGGGTTCCCTGGTATGTGAATTGGAGAGTGGAAGGGAACAGCCATCGGTAGCAGATCTGCTGGCTTTGGAGGAACAGGGTCAAGGGTTTAAGGGCTCTTCTTTTCTGAAGGGTCATCAGGGAGAGATCCTGGAATATCTGAAGTAGGGTACCCATGAATGAGAGCTCGCCCTTGGTGCGGCTTATTGCCGAGATGGCCTCTTTGGTGGCGTAGAAATGGACTCTAGTGATTACATCCGGGGGGCCGTCTGAGTCTACTCCTCGGGCGCAATCTGTGGGTTTGGTCCTGGACGAGTTGAGCTTTGTCCGTGAGCGGGAGAAGGGCCTGGAAAAAATTGCTTATATATTCTGGTAGTTCTCTGTCTTGGACAGACGACAGGACCCCTCGGATGCGCAGGTTATTCCGTCGTGCCCTATTCTCCAGGTCCTCCTGCTTAAATTCAAGCACTTTGCTTCTAGTCTGAAGCGCTTGAATCTGGCGTCGCATTTCTATTAGCGTTGCGTCATGGCTCTGGGTTAAGTCCTCGACTTCTCCTAGCCTCTGTTCGGCTTCTGTGAGTCGTTGGTCTGTCTGTTCTAGACATGTGGTGAGCTTGGTCATGCAGGACCTAAACTCAGCTTTGATGTCCCGCATGAAGGCCACAATGTCATCTTTGGTGGCCATCTTAGCTTGTTCTTCTGGGGCCTTCTGTGGGGTGAGCCTAGGGGGAAGGTCCGGCTTCTTTGCCTTATCCGGCGCTAGGAGCATGGTGGAAATGTCCGAGGACTTGGTTGTTTTAGCGGGCTTTGACATCTTGACAGTACAATGACCCTGGGGTTTCTTTTCCGGTTGGGTCGCAAAGGGTAGGGGACTGCCCGCCAGGGAGCTGATGTTTCAGGCTCTACACCAGGGCTGAGATCCGGGATATCAGGGTGACGGTGGGCAGGGGCGCCCCAGGAATTCGCCAGGTGGCTGGACCAGCGGAGGTTCGAGGTTCAGGCTTCTATGGCCGCGTGTCCGGGTTCCTGTCATAGCTGGAATGTTGTTGGGGGAGGAGAAGCCGGAGTTCCGCTACTTATCAGGGACTCAATTAGTGAGTGCCTCGGGGGGCCGAGCGCTTCGCTCACTCCACAGGGCCGATGCTTATGGGGGATGGGCTCACCTTTCTCCTGTTGCCGCTCTCGGATGCCGCAGTTCTCCCAGTCCTCGGTTCGGATCTGGCTCTGACGCTACTGGCTGGTCAGCCACGGAGAGGGGAGCCCTTCGTTTTCACGGCTCCGTCCATGTCAGTACCCTGGAAATCTTCGGAGCGAGTCGCCGGTGACGGGGCAAGGAATTTCTCCTCTCGGATCCACCTCCACCTCCTCAGCAGGTCCCGTCCGCCATCTTGGAAACGTCACTGCCGGACTGCGAGCGCGGGAGAGTTCGATCCATTTCAGTGCTTAATCGGGGAATAATGGAGCCTTACTGCACATCGGCGGGTGCCCCAGCATATCAGCTCGCCATAGCTCCATCAGTTGATTCGATCTGATCGCTAGGGGTTGATTAAATACTAAATGTCTCGGGCGGAGGCCCTTCAACACCATTTTTAAATATAGTGAGCTACTAAGCAATTTTCTAGCGAGTATAGAAGGTGGTCAGACCCAGTTCATTACAAACTGCCTCAATGGGCGTAGATCTTGAAAAACCCGAGGCCGAGCGCCAAAGCTTGCCTTCCAGGATGTTCTGCCATCGAACTGCCTTACCCCAGAAGGCCTTCAATCCATACAGCGCACTAGGGACTATACTGGATTTATATTTTCCTATCAAGCCATCTATTGAATAGCTTCCATTATTTGAAACTAAAGCCTTGATCGCTTTACATTTGTTTTTAATTTCATATTAACATCATTGGCAAGTAGCATGGGAATCATAAATTGGGACTCCTAAATAAGTACACTTTCTAACAATCTATTGGTGTGTGGTCGATTTTACAAACAAAATCAGAGTTTCTTTTCTGTCCTACTTTGATCATCATAATCTTGTTTAAGAATTGGCAAATTGTTTATAGACTATTGCTGCAAAGCGGGTAAACTGTGTTGAAGGCCTATATGGGGATGATCTAAAATGATGGTCTCCTCCACGTATGAAAGCCATGCAATCGGTTGCTGGCCAATCTGAGGTGGAAAATTGTGACATTCTTGCAATGTAGCATCCGTATCAGACCTATAAATTGTACAGTCCTGGGGCTAAAACACATCCCTGCTTTAATCCATAATTCATAGGGATCGGAAAAGTGAGTTGCCCTTCTTTATGTAATCCTAATAGAGCATAAGTGTCTGCATATAGTGTCTTAACTAAAATGTAGGATTGTCAAGTCCCCATTTCTCTAATTTGTGCTAGAGATTTTGTCGATGTACAGTGTTGAATGCTCCTGTGTAAACAACACGAGAAATATATAAAGATCTATTATTATGTGCAATGTCATTTGAATTGATGAAAACAGGCACCAGAGATTGGTCATGGTGTTGACACCTTTAAGAAAGCCTGTCTGATTTTTAATCATTTTCCGTTCATTTATCCAGGCATTCACCTTTTTCCAGTAAAAGGTGAAAACATTTTAGAAACTTTGTCAACTATGGCAAGAAGGTGATAATTAGAGGGGGACTCGCGCGACCCCCTCTTAAACATCAGTATAAGGACAGTTTTGTTTTCTCTCTCCCTGCTACAATACCATCAGTCACAACCTGGTTGAGGATTCCATATAAAATAGTCTCCTTTAAAAAGGGGAGCTTTTTTTAAAAACCACATATTCGATCCCATCGAGACCTGGTGCTCGCGAGGATTTCAGTTTGTTTATAATTAAGATGTCCTCAATAGTAAACTTAAGGCAGTTTTTAACACACATCCTCTTTAAACACAGCATATTGTTAGCAATAGCAGTATCTCTATAGTATATATAATACATATATTTTCACCAATCAGCCTCAGAAATAGGGTTAAACTCACATTTGTCAGTATGTATAGACATTTGATGGTTATAAATAGCCCAACACATTTGAGAATCCTGTACGAAGAGCACCGGATATAATTCACCATTGTGCTGTCGCCAGAGACTTTATTTTTTGTTTATTCAAGTGTATTTAGTTTATACATAAACTTTGAAACCAACAATTAAAAAGAAACATTTAGGAATACATGAATTGTTCAGACTTAAATATATAAATATTCCATTCCTTCCTAAATTGTTAAATTAAAATAAAGGTTTATCATCAGAACAATGTATGTCTTGGCTTCAGTGATCTTTATCGCATTGTTCCAAACCATATACATTGCATTAAATCTAAATAACATGATGAAACGTCTATTTTGGTCAATAATAGAACAAACCTAATGGATTAGATCGGAGCAAGGGAATGACCGATAGGCAAATTCCTCATAAGTCTACTTTGTGTGCAGGTGAGCAATACTGCTTGCTCTATCCCAAATGTTGATTATATTTTGGTGTAAGATGGAGGGTGTATTCAAAGGAAATTTTTACATTTTATTTTCAAGCCAACAATAGCATTGTGTGCTTCTGCTTGAGTCAGTGCCCGTTTTTTAATTTCCTTTTTACTTGCTTTTAGTTCCCTTTTTTGCAGTAATCGTGGCATTGTATATTTTATCAGGTGTTGATCTTAAACGGTTCTTTTTTTGCATCTTTGCAACAAGTTCAAAGATGTCATTAATCCTGTCATAGTATTCATTTGGCTTAAGAGAACATTTATATCTTAATACATAAACTTTCAAGCAATCTCATTAAAAGTTGTGCTCCGACCGGAGAAGTCTATATCTGCTCCAATTGGTTTTGTAAGAACCCTTCAGATGTTGACCAGAGCCCTTTGAATATTGACCAGAGCCTCCACTACACACCTTAAAAATACACTTCACCACTACGTGAATACTGAGATCATTTGGAACAGTCTTAAAATCGGTCACATGTTTATATAACATTTGTGAAAATAATAGTCAATTAAGAACAAAAATGACGTTTGCACCCAGTATAAGAAGGACCAGTCAAAGGGCTGCACACCAACTTCTCTATTGAAGTTTCAAAATAGTCAGCTTTCAGTGTCACTGTTCGGTCAGCATTTTTTGCAATTATAGAACCATTATGGATGTAGCTCTCTGGCTCAAAATCCTTATGAAGCAGACATTAAACAGTTCAGTCTCCAGGGGAATCCTATATATTAATTATTAGTACGGATCGAAAAGGAAAGTCATAGCATGTATTTAAAATAGGGGCTGAAACAAAATTACATGATTTATTGGGTAGGAACTCCTTTATACAAAAGTTGTTCCTTGTGCCAAAAAACAAGCCTCCAAATGGTCTCCGATGTGCCCGTCGCTTAATCAATTTCGGAATAATACAGAAACCATCTAACTCCTAAAATTGAGCAAGCCACGTTTCCTGCCAAAGAAAAAGTTTAGATTCTAATAATAATGGACCCTGCGGTTTGGAAACAAAGAAGTTCAAACCTCTAGTATTCCAGGTAATTATCAAGACCTCATACGAAGCAGGTCATTGTTAAGCTACATCATCACAGGCACCCTCTGTGTGAGACTAAAGAGTTACTGTTACGATTGGCTTCTATAGGCGACTGAAATACATTTTCTGAACATTCATTTCAACATCCTTTGAGGTAAACCTTTGAGTCTCGGGGTCAGTCAGGTCCTTAACATGCTTACTCTGTTGTGGCATCTTATTAACTTGTATCCCATACGCAGAATGTCATGAGAAAATGACATTAAAAGATCGGCTATAATCGGAGGACATAAAATGAACTAGTGCCCAATTAGCGTCACACGATGACGCATGGAGCTCCAATAATGAAATATCTTTCGTGGATAAACATTGTAATTGTGGCAAATAATAGAACAATTGTAAAACATTCGATAGATTAAGAAAAGGACGTTAGAGGTTGCAAAGAGTTGAGCAATCTTAACCCGATTCCCCATGGGCTGCACGATTCAGATGTTTTTTCTACTCGAGACCGATTACTTTTCTGCACCAGTGTCGTCCCTGCTTCAGCCAAAGTGGGCAGAGAGATACAATCAGTTTTTCAGCCACTCCTAGTGATGCTCGAATAGTAAGATTGATTATTGGTTCATGATTTTTATTAAATGTAGACAAAGCTTTTTGGAGGTTAAATAACCCAGGTGTCCAAAGGAATGGCCTGTGATTTTAAGCTGATGATTTGCTGTTCGTAATTGGTATATAAACAGCCAGCAGCTCAAATCAGTTAGAAGTAGTTTCACAAGTCAGATCTGATGGAGAAGTAACCGCCAAGGAATGTTTTATGCGCTTTTGTTAACTTTTGCACTTGCGGCACAAAAATAGGGCGTGCATTTTGCTTCTTATTTGATCTTCTGAAATGATAGAGTATTTTGTTTGAGATTTGCAGGCACCCCCATATTAATAGAACGTTCCTGTGACAGATTATCTAAAATAATCAAAGGCTGGACGGACAAAGACTTATTCAAGTAAGACTCGCCTATAGCATTCTGATCAAATACTTGGCTAATCGGCTGCAGGTCATCCTCTAAAGCAGTGTCCATCTCAATAGGTTAGGTATATTTTACTTCTTGGGTGAAATTCTCCCCGCTTTGCGAGTCCCCCAGCATGTTTGCTGGACTATTGGATTTTTAGACTGATTCTCACACATTCTTTTACTCTGATCTTGAGAACTCTTCATCTCTCTTTGGTACCTTTTAATGGGTTTATGCTTTCCTCCAGGTTTTCTGGCATCTATATTTTATTATTGCAGCACACAGTACTTTTGTCCCTCCTGTATTTTATTTTGTGAGACCAGCATAGCTCGCCTTATGTGGAGTGCTGAGGGGAAACATTATCTCCTTTTTCTCACTGCTCCAGTAACTTTTAGTTACAAATTCATCTTGGAGGCTGGTGACAGTGTACCTTTTTGCACAACTTTTTGTGGACCTTTGTCGCAGGCTGCCATTGCAGCTGCGGCAAGCAACACTAGGGTCACCATTTACCTAAAATGGTGGCTGTACTTTACTAAGCCCTATTTCATGTTGACTTCATCTTACTTGAGCATTCTTCTACCTGCCTGGGTGGGGGAGGTCCTAGTGGGTGGTCTTTCGTCTTTGGCAGGTTTCCCTTGGCAAGCCCACCAAAGCTCTCAGAGTGCCTGAAAGAATAGTAAGTTGGGAAGGTGACAAACTCCCCGTTCAGTCTTACAGTCCGCCTGCCTAGAACCAGTTTGTGCTGGAAGGCTGGCTGTCTTGATTGGACAGACTCTCCCATCCCTCACCAATTTTGAATGAATGCATGTCTGGTGATTGGTGAGCTAAGCCAGTTTCCCTGCATAAAGGACAAGGGTCCTGGAGCAGAAACAGAGTCTACCACTGGAACTGAAGAGCCAAAGGAGGACACCCAGTCGCCTCCAGAGCCGTCCGAGTAACCGCTGCTGTCCACACATCAACCTCTGAACGATAGGGAAGCGCCAAAGCGGATTACTTCCTCCCTTGAACTGATGGACCTAACCAGTCCTAAGACGAGCTGCATTTTGCACCCTCCCTGGAAGAACGGAGACTTCCAAGGCCTACAATTCACCAATACTTACGGTCCTGTGCTGCTGGACTATCGGGTTTTGCAGTGCAATGTCAACCGAAGCGCGGTTTTGTCCAAAACATTTCAGCATCCTCCTGGAACTCCATAGACTTCATCCCGCTCCTGAAAGTCGCCTCAGCTGAGACGAGAACCGGAGCAAAGTCTACCGCAAGACAACCGTCCAGAGCCTTAAAAAAAACAACAAGCAAGTGCTTTGAAGATCTTCTGCTGGGCCTCCAACTACTCGACAGCATCCATCAGATCCATTGAAAGGTCTTTTCTTCAGTCGCCAAGACCAAAAAACCCAAACTGGAGTGGGTCACCTCTCCTTGGGGACTGTCCTGCTGCAAAAGCTTCTTCATTCATAATATACTGTTCAGCCCCCAATACTGTAAGGTAGAAATTCCATCTTGCAGGATATTCTCCTCACCTGGCGAGTACCTGAGCCCTTTCTGCTGAACTATTGGGTTTTTCGACTCTCCCGAGTGAGTGGGAATCTTTTTCCTCCCTCACCCATTCTTATTTTGTACTATGTGCGCCGTCTTTTGGGTCCTTTTTGATGCAGTAACTTACCTCTATCTTTTTCTATGGCATCTGTACCTGTAATTTCCTATTGCAGCACACAGCACCTTATGTGCAGTGTTACTGGAAGCTCCTACAGCTTCCCTCTTGTTTTATTCCTTGTAGGAACTTCTGTTCCCAAAAATAGGAGGGTACTTTTATGCCACCTATACTTTTCTTGTAAGCCAGCACCCACCTACCCCCATTATGTTGAGTGCCGAGGAGGCACTTTGTGCCTCTCTTTCCCACTCTCCTGTCATTTTTTGGTTACATTAACAATTCCATCTGAGTGGCTGATGGCAGTGGATACCTTTTCTACTAATTTTGTGAAACTTGCAACACAGGCTGCAGTCGCAGCTGCGGTAAAGCTCACATGGGGCACCATTGATCCAAAATTGTTCGTCTTCTTTTCTCACCAACTCACAATGGTATTTTCTTTCTTGGCCCTTCTGCCGTGCTCGGGGAGGGAAGTCCTCACCAGGATCCCTTTGTGAAGCCCACCCAAAGGCACCAGTGTGTCTGGGAGGACAGGACGCTGGGACGACTCCGAAACTCCACAGGTCTTCGTCATCCAGTGTGCCTGCTTAGATCCACAAACATCCACGTTTCTGAGTTTCTTCAAACAAAGCAGCATTTTTTTAATATTTCTCATGCATTTGAAAACAAGATTTGACAAAACCAAAAAGGTATGAGATTGTAGAGGCGGTTCCAAGGAAAAGCTCAACTTTGGCTGTATGATGATTGAGGTCATTATTTTATTACTATATTTATTCTTAAAGTATTTACTTTGATTCTTTGTTACCCTCTTTTTGCAGTTTACATTGTTTTGTGTTTATTTATATGCCAGAATATCTTGACCGACTAATTTGGAGAACGTTTGGTTTCGCTGTTCGAGATAAGAGATTTTAACAAACCATCCCATATATTCCTCCACTTTTTTCTGTACGCTGAACAGACCCCACGCTGATTGGAAGTTATCAAAATGTATTTTTTCACCAACTGGATTTCAGGGACACACTGTTGGAATCTCACCAATTAATATCTACAACCACGTGACCGGTCTTGCTTTTGAGATGGAGTAAATGTGACTGGAAGCATGCGTTTGGTAGTTACGTGTACAGCGATATACTCAATCACACGTGTCTGCATGCACCAATGCATTGCTTACCCGGTCGTCAGTCTGTTCGTGCCATTGTTCATTCAATCACTCCCCCTCCAATAACCATGTGGTCGTTCTTTCATCTGTACACTAATGCATTAGTTCGTCTGTTCTTTTTGCTTCATTCCTACATGTACGTGTTCGTCTGTACAGCCCTTTTAAAAATTAATTTAAGCATTCATACATCATCCATTCATGCTTTTATTACCTCAGTGAACGCATACTTGCAAGTGAACATGCCAATTTTGAAATGACAGCATGAGTTTTTCGATTGCTAGTGCACTTTGCTCATACACTTGCCACTCCAGCTAATTGTCTTTTCGTGGTGCTGTGCGGCACCACTCAGAAATGATCGACTGGACCCAGGCAAACGGGCATATGCTTATTTCACCTCCTCTTCGTGGACCTCGCCTTAAGGTACGTTTCTGCACAGCAGGAGACCCTTTGCACATTTCTACTCATGTGCCTTTGTTTATTCACTACATTTACAGGGAGATTTGTCGGGTTCAGCACAACCCCCACAGTCTAGCACTGTGCATACTCAGACAGTCATCTCTGCACTTTAAAACTTTCATGAGTGTACTTATGTACACTGTTTAAGAGCGCACATTAACATTATGTTCCTGTCGTCTCACTGGCCAGCCGATCAATGACACTCGAAAGTAGTGTCACTTACTGTGAAACGCGGAAGGGGCTGCGCAGTCCCCACTTCTCCTGACCAGTATCTGAGCCCAGAACCAGACTATGAAGCAAACACAAACCGGAAGCCTGCGGCAGCGAAAGGCGGGTAACCCACCTGCTACCCCTAGCTCACAGTCCAGCTTGCTCTCTCCACCACCATCAGTTCCTGACAGCGTCACTGGGCTATCTGCTATGCTTCACCCAGTGGCCGCCACCAACTCAAGAATAGGGATGCGAGTTTCATATGCCACCCCGTCCTCCACCCACCACCGAATGACAGTCAGAAATAAACCTTCATTTGTGTGAATAATGTGCATTTCAGGAGCATGACTTGTTTAATAGAAATAAATGACTCGGAAGGGTGAATTAACTTTAACCGTTGGTCTACTCGGAGCCCCGGAGCAGAGTGGAGTCTAGAGTGAAACATGCCCGAGATGGGGGTGGAGTAGTGTCAAGGTATGACAAGGGTCGGGGGATTACATCACAGGACAGAAGTGAGGCAAATACTGCCATGGAAGCAGGTGTGACGCCAAACAGCAAAAACACCTAACGCTTGACTATTTTTTCAAAAAAAGGTATAACATTTATACTTTACTGCGAATAAAACAAAACACTTGTAATCCATGAAGCGCAGCAAGCAATGCAAACGCCTCTCTGATGATTAGTGCTTGGCAATGCAGTGGCTGCAGACGCTGCTAGGCTAGCCCTGGCGGAATTAGCCTTCAGCAGAGCTCACAAGGCGTCCAGAGAGGTGTCATGGGAACATGTTTGCCCAACCCTCTGGTGCTTTCAAGAACGCTAACTTTTTGTGGTTGCTAAGCAACCACTGAAAGATAACTCTTGAAAGCATGAGGCACAGTGGCACCCGCCACAACGGTGCAGTATTTTTTCAATATAGGTAGGGTTCGCAAAGGCCAAGCCAGTGGTTGCAAGCGTGGCAGAAACCCCTAGCGACCCCCAAATGACATCCCTGTTTGCTCCCCTCAGCGGTTCAGATGATTTTCATAGACCCTACGTTTATGGTTCAAGATCAATCCATTTCGAAGTAGCAGGGCGCCTCTGTACATACCTGATTCTCCAGGGACAGTCAAGTCAAAATTCTTAAGAGAGCAGGTTGATCAAAAGGTACAGTGTCACATAAAGCATACCATAGGATTCCAGATCCGGTCTCCAATCAGGTATACTGCGCCATTCAAATGTATGGCCCACACTTAAATCAGAGATGTTAGGCACATTGAAACATTCCTGGACAACCACAGCACGTGGACTCAGTAGGGAACTCCTGGCATTCATGTATTCAGCCAGCCAGGCCTGGCTACTCTGCGCACCCAAACTGCAACCTCAGTAAGGCTTTTCCTCATGGCACACATTGGTTCCAATGCCCACAGCCTTGTCGTGGACTCCATTAAAATGGGACATGGTTTTAGAAGAACAGGGAGACCTGCAGGGAACAAGCCTTTGTTGTATGAAAAGTGGTTGTAGAAGTCATTAAGTAACACAAAGAGCTGCCATCAGCCAGTGAGTTAAACAAGGAGCCAAGTAGGGCAAACTGCTTGACACACCCGGTCCTTGCAGTTTTAGAGCCCTGGATGGGGCCTCACCGGGGAAGGAATTCAGTGAGGGTCAGGTTAAGCACGAAAAGTCCTTTGTTTGAAGTCCATTCACTGGAGTTCATTCAATAATGAAGTTGTGTATAAGTGACGATTTTGTGTAACGTTTCATAGGAGTCTGGTGGCATTCCGTTCCACATGCATCAAACTTTGATGGCATACTGTCCAAATCTACAATTCCTAAGGCGTTTGAAGTTTATTAACGGACATTAACTGATAAGTTGTGTGATGAACTTTTGCAAGTGATAAGTGACTGTACCGTAATGCTTTGAATTGGGGTCATTGTATGCCCTAAAGATATGGGTCAGCTGTCATTCCGTCCCACATGTCTCAAACTTTGCTGAATACTGTCCAACTCTCCAATTCCCCAAAGGGGGAAGGGAGTACGGGGGGGGGGTGGGTTCGGGGGTACGAACAAAGCAAGCACTTGGTGGAGTATCCCTACAAGAGACAAAGCCACTGAGTTAAACGTGCAGCAGTCACCAGGGGGAGCAAGCCTCCCTAGTGTGTATAGTGTTGCTTCTCCAAGCGATGACCTATTTTTCGGACTTGTGTTTTGCTGCGGGAGCTTTGCAGACAAAAAATCCCATTTTAATTTTGGCTGGGGGGGCTTGGGGTGAGAAAGGGTAAACTAAAGGGTTGAGGGTGGGGGGAATGGCAAATAAAAAAAAATAAAATTCATGGGGGCCTGAGGTGATAACCCCCCCCCCCCCCCAACAATAAAAAAATGTTGATGTTTTTTGGCAAAACACTGATCGGAAAGGGGGGGGTTGGTGAAATGTATACTACTAATTGTAATTCTTGCTGTCTCACTGTGTGTGCTCATGCTCACTGGAGACCCCTGATCACCCTCACTCCTCCTGAGATTCAGCCTCGACTGTTCTCCAAGCTACTGTGAATTGGTCTGGCCATCTTCCCAGAAGTGTCGTCCTGTTCATCTAACAAGAGTGCCCTTCTAAACATCTGTCCACCAGGCCAAAGTTTAGAAATGCAGTCTAACAAATTGGGTGGGCAGCGGTGGGACAGGATCTGAGGTTCTCGAGTATTGCACACTAGTGTAGTGCCTGAATTATAGTTGCACATAAAAAGTGATTTTAAATCGACTAGTAGTTGTAAATCACCTGCTAAATTTAGAATATGGAAACAGTCACTGCCATTACTTTAAATACTTTTAATACTGAAAGATTAAGAAAGCGGTGTCTTGAAAGAGGCCAGTCTTCCTCTGGGAACAAAACTGAATTAATCCAAAAGATTTTAGATTGGAGGAGGTGGTCGAGGAGAAGGTCAATGTCAAGGAGGTCAAGGTCAAGGAGGTCGAGAATGACAATGATGCCCTGTTCCATCCGTCTCATCTGAAGCAGAAACTATGCTGCAACTTAATAAACACAAGTTTAGGCTCAGAGAGAAAGAGCTTGAGTTCAGCATGGCCAAAGAGACAGAAAGACTGGGATCTCCAAGGGTCCTCCAGAGATCTGGGAATGGATTTGGCATCTCTTCTCATCCGAGGTTTCCTAAAGATCCAGTCAGTGTTTATGATGAAATGAATGACATGGATTGGCTGACTGCATTGGAGTATGCTTGCGAAGTACAAGAAGTAGTGGATGCTGACAAGATTGCACGGGTGCTCAGTCAACTACCTCAATCTGGCAGCAGTGCTATTGTGGAAATGTCAATGGCTGATAGAAAAGACTGCTAAATTGAAGCAAACTCTCATCTTAAAGATTGGGAAGACTCCTGTCCAATGCTTGAAAGATTTAGAGAGAGTACAAAAAGAAGGAAAGTAGTACTTGGGTCGGTCACACATGTAACTGAAACCTTGACCGGTTGGGTTGAAGGCTATGGTTTAACCATCTTTGAGGGTATGATCCATTTGGCCATACTTGAGCAAATTTGGCCTCATGTTCACCTGAGCCAAAACAGCATTTGGCTGAACCGTAAGGAGATAGATCCTAAGAAGTTGACAATTGCAGCCGACTTGTGGGTATCCCACGGGGTGTCCCCTTAAGGACAAACCTGCTTCTAGTAGGCAAGACGTGGGAAAGAGAAAGAGGGTGGGTTATCTGAAAATCATCTTCCCAAAAGGGCCACAATAAGTTTAAGAAGGGAGCCCGTACAGGGTATTGGGACTAACCCTTCCAATCACAACTCTGGTTACTGTGATTAATCTGTCGATCTCATCACTCCTTTCCCGGGGAAAGTCTCTCCTCATGTAGCCAGGAAAAGGCAGAAGCTACCTGAATCCCCAACCCTAGGGGTGGCTATGAGGGAGGACAACATGACAGGGAAAGATAACCCTCATGGGGGTTACAGGACGTCACCATAGGAGATGTGGTATCCCCCTTTGGGGATCGGCATCTCATTCTCACTCTCTGGAGCAGAGAAACGGACCAACAGAAGACAGCAGCAGGCCCAAAACCCCAAGGGTTCCCTACTGGAGGTCATTGCCTCCGACAGACCGCGAAAGACATGTGGAGAGGGCCAGACCCCACAAGTGAAGATTGCATTGTGCTTCAAGGACGCTAGCGACCCTTCCGGGCGAACGGCAGAGTTGGGGAGGCGAGGCCAAGTCTGTGGTACTAACCTTGACTCATGAATTGAAAATAGCAAAACAAGAACAAAAGCACACAGCGCCAGTGTTTGACAAGTGACCCGAGACCTGTGCGTGTGAAAGCGAATAAAGTAGTAACATTATATCACAAGTAAAGGCTGCACGCATGTGGATGAGTCGCGAAGAAAGGAAGACCAGTGAATTAACTTAAGTTACAAAGCAGCTTTGAGATCAGCGATATGAAGTAACGGAGTGGTCCGGCAAAAGGAAGCAGCCCATTCAAAAGTCTCTGTGAAAGGTACATTGTTTGAAGTTACAAAGCAAACAGATGGTGAAAGTAAATCAAGTGAAAGTAACTGAGTTTTGAGTCGAAGTGGTCATGTGATGGTCTGGCAAAAGCCCCACACACATTCGAAAGGCGCCCAAGCCCGATTGAGGCAGACTTGGAGTACAATAAACTTGGGGAAGGGAGTCCCCTTGCAGGTTTGTGCTCAACTGTGATGTGAGAGGTCTGAGCCAGTCAGAGGGGGACCTTCGTGAACTGTGTGCTGTAAAGTGTGAGAAACCAGAAGGTATCTCACCCACTAGTCCCTGGGATCTGTCATCCAGGCGGCCATCACTTTTGGATCCAGTTCCAGGGGGTGGACCAGTGCGGGAGGATCACTTGGGTGAGGGGTCTTCAGGGAGTGGGACACCGGATCATGAGACGCGGCATCCTCTTCCTTAGAACACCTTTACCCCATCGTACCAAGTAGGATATTTAGGAACTACAGCCCCCTAATACCCTTCACAACACGGAAACGTTCTCACAGACAGCACGCTACGAGAGAAAACGGAGCAACACCCAAGCCGTATACCCGATGTGTCCCAATACAATGGTCAGGCAATTACTGCCAATCACACACACCCGACTTCTATTAAGCTTCCCCACAGACAGCGAAACAGAAGGGGATTGCAAGGAGGGAAGTTCCCTTGACCTTTTCAACAAAGAATCAACCGTTGCTTTCATGAGCCCTGGAGATCGGAAAACTTAAGACCAAGAAAACAGGCTGAAGGAATCTGCACTGTGTCGGAGATACCTGGGGCCCTGCCGTGTCACGAATCAAAGAGGGGTGAATTACCAGCCACCGTGGTACTGTCCTTGGCTCCAACAACAACGCAGCATCAGTGAAATCAAAACAGCCAGTGAGTTGGGGAGACTGATGCAAGACCGGTCTGTGTTGAAGCAAAGGTTGCAAGTGGCAACATTGTATTGCAAGCGCTGGAACGAACATTGTTTGAAATACGTGTGATTAAAGACCCAAGTAAAATTGAACTGCTCATGAGTGATTGAACTTTGAAACAAAGACACGATACCTTTGACAAAATGGTCCGGCACCATGTTGGTGCTCAATCGAAGGTCTCTGTAAAGTATCCAGCCGAAAAGTGACAGATTTGTAGAGAATTGTGAATAGAAGTGGTCCTAGGATGGGTCAAGCAAAACCCTGCGCACAATTGAAAGTCTTTATGTTGCTACAGTAAAGAACGTTTGTGGCGAAGTTGATAAAGTGGTTCTGAGCCCGACAGAGGGGGATGCAGGTGAAGCAAAAATCGCCCGAGAATTTGTACGTGTGAAACCCTAAGGAGAAAGGAACTTTGTTGTTTGTCATATTGCATCAAGCCCTCTGAAGAAGACTTTGAATGGCAAGGAAACTTTGGCAACTAAGGCCATAACGTTGAAGTTTTGAACTGCACCCTCGTGCTAGAGAAGCCAGACTATGCTTAGCTAAAGTGTGCCACCTCGTCCCGTGCTGAAAACGTGGGGAAGAGAAGCCAACTGCTTCAATATCCTGACACATTTCTTGCACACTTTTGCATAACATTGTTTCCCACACTATTTGTATTTAGAAGTAAGGATTGACAATAGGTTTATTAGTATAGGCCCTTTTATTTTGACAAGACAACACTAGGACTGCGTTATTATTTGATGGTCGTAGCTTGCTCCCATCTTTAGATTTAGGTTTAGATGCGCGTTCTTCAAACCCGATGGAAATTCAATAAACACCCTTGAACTGTGATCACTTGTGTCAGTCTTACTGTTCGATACCATGCCTTCCTTACAAAGCTCTGAGCTCGGCAGAGGGGGACCTTTGTGAACTGTGTGTTGTGAGGTCTGTGCCCACCAGAGGGGTACCTTAGTGAACTTTATGTTGAAAATACAATTTTGGAAAGTCAAGAAAAAGACTAACGTGGAAGGCCAGGTGGCTTCAATCCATGGTTTGAAACTGTTTAGAGTGTTAGAAACCGAGCCAGAGTGTGCCATCCTGCCAACAGGGACAGCCTTACTCTGAGGTGTAACATGAGGAGGAGAGCTAGTTCAACTACCTTTATTCTTTTGAACACCGATTTTTCCTTTTGCAAACATTTCTCCTTTTTACACTTTTTGTATAAGAGATAGGGCAGGCATTGGGTTTTGTTAGACTGACGCCACTAGGACTGTTTTATTTATCGTTTGATGGTCAAGACTACTCCCATATTAGTTATAGGGCAAATTTTAGTTTCTCCAACCCCAACTTTTTCAATAAAGGTTTTACAAATTGTAACCGTTGTGTCAGTGTCATACTTGTGATACCATGCCTTCCCTACACCCTCCACATGCTGTAATCACAATTCTGCATCTCCATTAAAAACTTCTAAAATGGCTCCTTCTGGAATTAGTGAGCCATGTGAACAGGAAGAAAAAAGGCACCTATCCATCCCCAAAAAGCCTAAACAAATGAGATCTGAAACTATACTCATGTGGTGCCCTCTCCTCCGAGCATACTAGTCATTGTTGTGTTAAAAAGGTACAGCGTAACCAAGCAGCTAACTATAGGTTTTCTCCCAACAGTACTGAGACAAGACAAGGAAGAGGGATGGAGTAAAGAATATCATTAGTAGCTGGAAGCCAACACCACGTTCTACAGTTTGAAGAGGATTAATAGGTGCGAGGCGATTCAAAAAGGGACACACCAGAAGCCAGCGAGAGACTCAAGCCTCCCAGAGTTGGTTGGGGCATGGGAGGACTAGACACTGGGCAGAGAGAGGGAGACAGTTTGATGGTAATTTTTTCGGACGCTTATCAGAACGCTGGAGGTGAACAAACTGACCCGAATGACCTGCAGCAAAACCGTAACGAAGGAAGCTCACTGCTTGAGAGCCTGAGTTTTAGGAAGAATTTTCATTTCTGTGCCAATTCCCTTCAACCTTAGAGAACCCCAGCTCTTTTGCTGGACTTGGGAATTTTAAGTATAACGCCCGAGTGAGTGGGACCCTTTTCTCTCACACTGTTTTTCCCTGATTTGGATTCTGGGTTGTCACTGTTTTTGCAGTCTGACAAACTCCATAGGCATCTGCTTTTTGTATGGCGACACACAGCACTTTCAGTGCAGTGTCAACAGAAATCCTTTGGATTAAGGTTCAAATACCTTTTCTTGGGTGAACTACAGTTCCCAAGAACATTAAGGTGAAATTAATCTTACTTACCTTTTCTCTTTATAGGTCCAGCACCCACCATCTTATGTGGAGTGCTGGGGGGTTACTTAGTAGCCCCTTATCCTACTTTCTCATGCAACATTTTGTGTTACCCTCACTACTTAAAATGGCTGGTGGCAGTGGTTTAATTTGTGCTACCATTGTGCTTTTCTACCGCAGGCTGAACCCCTCAGCTGCAGTATAGCCCCCATGGGTGTCCATTTTGTCAAAATTGTCAGTCTTCTTTTTTCACCATTTCTTGTTTGTGAGGTATTTCTTGGCTTTTACTCTGTGTTAAGACAGTTTGAACCTATTGCGTGTTTTGCATTTGGCAGGCTTCAGCCCTGAAGCCCGCCCACTGTCTCCAGTGTGTCTCAAAGGACCGGATGTGAGGGAGGGTCCCAAAACTCCCCCGTCCTTTGTCTCTAGGTGTGCCTGAACAAAACCAGTCCCGATTGGCCGGCTGACTGTCCTGAAATGACAGCCACCCTGCTGTGTTATTGACAGCCTAGGCTGTGCATGAATGGGAAAACTTGCTTAAAAGACGAGGGTGTTGGGACTAGAGGCAGAGTCGACCACGAAGAAAAATGCGAAACAAATGTGAAGACGGCCACTTCAATCTCCTGGACCTCAATGTACTGTTAAAGCCCGGCTGCTGTGCTGACCTCCTTTTTCGGATCGATAGAGAAGCTCCGAAAGAGACGACTTCTTCCCTTGGATTAGTGGGACCAACTTATGCCGAGACGAATTCCACTTTGGCACAATCTCCGACTTGCTGTGCCACTCTGTTGCTGCAGAAGCCCAATGCTAGGGGCCGAGTGTCCATAGTCGAGTGCAATGTCTGTCGCGGAACAAATCCAGCCAAAAGCTCCAGGAGCCTCCTAAGGTCACTCCAGAAGCAGGCAATCCCGATCCAGAGTCCCCTCACCAGAGTCCAGGACTGAGCGAGCAAGGAAAGTCCAACCGGATATTTGTTCTGCATCAGTGCTGTTTGCGAAATGCTGAAAATGCGAAGTTCCACTGAATCGAAGAGGGCCCGTAGCTGCCGACGACCTTCCTGGGTAGTGCCACATGAGCCCTCAAGACGTCCTCCCTCTTGTCCCCACGACTGAGGCTCAGGAACCAGGGTTTGCATAGCTGTAGCAAGAGGACATCCAGCTGGATTCACTTTTCTTTCAACCAGATGTACTCTTTGAGCCTGGGGGTACTTACCTTCTTGCCTTAAATCGTGCTGTCTCACTTGAGATTTGCACTTGCTTAACTTGCTCAACTCCCCTTTGCACAGGCCTAACAGCTTGTGTGTCTTCAGTGATTTTCTATGAACAATCTGACTTTGTGAAAGACTTTATCCAAGTGCATTAGAACTATAGACTTTGTCCAGCCAAAGGGATGTCCTGGCTCCCTAAAAGCACTCTTATGAATCCATTGACTTTGGCATTGCTTGTCCCTCCATAGGTTGTAGCTTGTTGAATACTGTTACTGCTGGGAAAGGCTTACCTAGATTTCATTGGAGGGTTCAGTTGTCCTCGACTTTTTAAGAAACTGTTCTTTATTTTCCTTAACCCTTTCTTTCTGCAACCCATAGTCTACAAAGTATATTGGTGTGATATATAAATGAAAATACTATCTTTGTAATTGAAGTCACTTCAGGGTGTAGGAGAAGTGCAGTGAGCATATCCAAAGAATAGTCACCAGCTTTATTGATTCTGTTAAGTGTTTCCAAAGTTTACTTGAACCGTTACAAAGAATTGCCTTTTTAAAGAATGTTTATTTAAAACTGATGTTAAATAACTATTCATAACTGAAACCTTGACAGTGTTACTTGTATTGACGGATTTCCATTTGTACAGCTCTACAGCTCACATTTACCTCTCTTGAGCTAGGCCTGGCTGCTCAGTCACACTACCAACTTCTGTAGTGCAGACCTATTTCAAAAGGTGGGTTACCTAAGACCAAGAGGACAATTGTGTAGTCTCACACAATGTTACTATATCATCAATTCTTGCTCAACACTAAAGCAGTGGGAGCTGTATGTAGCAGAATAAAGCGAAACGAGGGCCAACCGACTAACGGTGCGCAAACCAAGTCAGCAAACCGAAGTGGACGGAGAAGGAGAGACGTGAAGGACACCGAAGCCGTCCAGTAAGTGCAGAGAAAGCAAATAGGTTATAGGAGTTCTGAAATGTATGCCGTATCACAGAAACAGCACGAGAAAGTCAAAGTGAAACATTTGAAGGAATTGGAATATTTTCGAACAATATTGAAAACGGGTTGCCGACCCAATGCTTTAAAAGAACTCAATGTAAATACGACAGTATTGGAAAAGGGACAGAAGCCCAATATTTGAAAGGAAGAGTGGAAACTGATATGAACTATGCTAAACAAGGGTTGTGACCCAATATTGGTCAAATATAATATCGTGGATAAAAAAGTATTCAGAGAAGGGAGAAGCCCTAGCAGGTTTGTGAACCAGGCGCACACGCACAGTGAGTCTAGGACTCGCAACCATGAGAGAAAGACAAAGACTTACTAATTTGACATCCTGGCAGGAGAGTAAACCAGGAATGAGAAGCAAAGTTAATGTAGAATTGTAAAACTGAGAAACAAACATAAAAAGGGAGAAATCCTACCCCTTGCTAGAAGGCCGATCAGAAAGTTGCAAATACCCTGGCAAGAGAGGACACCAGGGATATACAGAAATAGAGCACCTAATGGAAAAGGGAAAGAATGGCGGCGCTTTTAAATTGATGGAAATATGGAGTGTTTAAAACTGACCATTTAAAAGAACTGTAAAGTTTGAAGGATACCCAAGGGGGAAAACTATCCCTCTTGAACAAGTGTGAACTGTGAATAAGTGACTTGTAGATTACCAGAAGAAATCTAGGGGAAGAGACCTCTTTTCCTGGCGGACCTTTATTTCCTTCTTTTCTACACTTTAGAACTTTCTGTTTTGGAACTGTGAAGGAAAGTTACAAATACATAACTTCCAGAAATCCTTCTGAGCACATTTTATTGAGTTTAGAGTGTAAGGGTTAAGGGTTGACCTTGGACACAGGACCAAGGATCTTTTTGTTAACATACTGACACAGACATTACTTAGTTTTGTTGAGGCAAGGAAACCCCTCGAGTTAGGGATGGATGGGATTTCTCCCCCCCCCCCCCCAACTGGCTTATTTTGAAAATAAAAGTCTATAACCAACGCTGAACATGCCACTGTGTCCAAGTCTTACTCTTGATCCCTTACATTACTCTAAGCCTCCTTCTGTCTCAAGACAGTGGATATTGTGTGGCATGTGGAGCAAGTGACCATGTGAAAGGGGACCCCAGATGCAAGGTAAAAACCTTGGAGGTTCACTCTGTTAATCTGGCCTTCTCTCATGAGGAAGACATACTCACACGGGAATCCTTCTCTTCAGATTCCTTACCCTGTGGGATATAATCTGAAAGTAGTCTCAGTTTCCCTGGGATCCTGGAAACCTAGAGTAGCTGAGGCATAGGATATAGGATATGATGTATGATATGGCATTTATAACGTGCCTTTACACAAGTGTTTCAAGGTGAGATTAGGCAAGGGAGGGGGAACAGAGGAAAGGCAGACAACGATCCTACTAGGCCAGATGTCATTCAGATCACGCAAGTGCATGGGAAGGGGGAAGTGGGAAGGGGACAGTGCAGTACATTGGACATTGGATAAAAGAATAAATAATAGTAAAAGTACGGCCAACAGCTGTCAAGTGTAAGGCTAAGTGCAGACAACAGGTGTCAAGTGCTGGTAGTGGGATTGTAGGAGGGATAGAGAAAACAGTCCCCAAGTGCAGGGGTTGCCGGGAAGGCAGAGCAGGTGTGCGACTGGCGGGGGGAGGGGACCTGGGCCCGAGATCAGAGGGTGGCCAGGTAAACAATGCAGTTTCGGTTTCAGCCAGGAAGACAGCAGGGGAGAGGCAGAAGCAAAGAGAAAGGTTTTGAGGTGCTTCCGGAACCAGAGATTCTCCTCCTCAAGTTTCAGGGAGGCAGGGAGGCAGGGAGGCTGTTCCAGAAGGAGGCCGCAGCCAGAGAAAGCGATCGACTACCAACTCGTTGCCTGGAGCAGCGACTGACAATGAGGGAGTTGGAGGCGGATGACCAAAAAGCTCGAGAAGGAAGATATTTAGGAACAAGAGTTGGAGGTAGTGAGGCCCCTGGCCGCAGAAGGCCTTGTGGACAATGCAAAGGGTTTTGAACTTAATCCCCCATCCCTGATAATACAACGCATTACTTTAAGGATAGTGCACAGGACACACTGCCATTACTGACACTGGGGTCAACAGAACTGGGTGCATTCCACATTGGTGAACCCAGAGGAACTGGCAAGGAATCCTCTGATGCCCACCAAGTTGGCTGATTGACCCCCTCTCAAGTTCCCAGTTATGCCTGTAACTCCAGCTGTGAATGGTGAAGTAGCTAGGATACCGGTTAGTGTACCGGGCAAGTCCCTGGGAAGGTTGGTTCGGAAATGACACTCAGAGACTTGGGCCTTGTGGGGAATACAGCAGAATGACCCTGAGCTAGGTCTCAGACCAAGCCTGCACTGGCCAAGTCCAAGGCTGAGCTAAAGCCAAAGGGGAAACCCAAGGCCAAGGCCAAGGCAGACAAAAAGCAAAAAAAGAGGAAAAGAGAACATTCTCCCTAACTCACCTACCAGAGGTAGAGGCAGAGTTAGGGAGAATGGGGCCAAGCCCCTGAACCAGGCGAGGAAGATAAGCTACATGAAATCCTCAACCCACATGACCACCCTGAATTGCAGAGTTTACTTGCAGAAGGGAGTCCTGCAAGATATGGAAGAATTAATAAGGGCCAACGTGAGTGCCTATCTTTAGAAGGCATCAACAGACAGGCCTTTTCCCAGCTTGAGGGTGAACCTCCCGGGAAACTATTTATTGGGAAGGTGGGCCCCTGTATAGTGAGCCCAGAGACCAGACCATAAGAGGTTGGTGGTTCCTCTTCAAATGAGAACTTTGCAGCCTGCAGCTGGCGCATTATGTCGCCCTTGCAGGTCATCTTGGGATCAAGAAGACCAAGGAAAGGTTCTCCGTGCATTACTACTAGTAAAAAACGTGGACTGCCCGGCAAAGAGAACCCAACTGAAGAAATAGCAGTCTGATTAGTCCCAGACTCAACTCTAATGCTCATATCAGAATCCAGCTAAGCATCCTTTTTAGAAACATAAGTGTGAGGGATTTTCAAAGTCCTTTCCCAAGGTATGATTTGGAGAAGCCAACTAGGACAACAGGGTAGTAGCAACCAGAACTGAATCTAACCACTCTTTTGATGGTAGCAAGGCTGAGGCTGAACTAAGGAGGGAGGGGGGTAGGGGTACAGTTGTGTAGTATTTTACAGAGCTGATAAAAGGCGCAACACAGGTTAGTGCAAAAATACTCTAATTTATTACACCAAAACACACTAAGTAATTAAAGTGAAGGAAAAAATGTTATACACGCACATTATATATCCAACCACCTGGCGTGTTGGAACAGCTGTGGTGTTGGGTGGAGGACTCATCATGGGTTCCCAATCAAAATGAATGAAATATATATATATATATATTTTTTTTTTTTTAAAACACAGTTTGACAACTGACTATGTTCTGCTCACTAATTAGGTAGAGCAGAACAGTTGACTGGTTGGGCATATCAGTCAAAGGCACAGAGGCACCTTGCAAAAGTCTCCTCTGTTGAGCAGAAGGTTGAGGTCTGAAAGTCTGTTGTGGTGGTTGAGACAATGCTGGTTCCTGCCACTGACCGCCTGTACCCTTCAGTTGACGTCTTCTTCAGATCTTGTTTCTCATGACCAGCTCCTCTCCTTATGTCCAGAAATCAGGATCAGCGTTAGTCCAGCCTTCCAATAAGGGACTTTGACAAATTCAAATGTGAAGCCTCCCAGAACCTCCCCAGCAACACTCGTGCCTTTGGAGGGATGTGGATTAGGGACCGAGTGTTCCTCTTCCTCTTCCTCTACCCACTTTCTGCCAGCTGAAACACTGTCATCCTTATCAGGATTTACCTTTATCACAACTCCCTGGAAGTTGGGAAGCTTCGATAAAGCAGAGAAATCTGCATATGCTCATTGGATTAGCTTTTTATATGCTTAGTACCATTTTCTTCTGTATAGGTTCCAATTTTGCACACAAACTTTAACAGTCCATTGTTAAATCTGTTTCACAAAAAGGTTACCTACATCTGGTACCAATGTGTATGGATAATCACATCCAGGGCTCCATAAATGCTGCACACCTGTTTATTTTGCTTCATAATATCAGACTTACACAACCAAGAAAAAATATGGAGTAATGGTATGCAGGTGCCTGCCCTTTCATGCCACCTGCACAGTTCAGCGATGCATTTTATGCAGGTGCCTGCCCTTTCATGCCACCTGCACAGTTCAGCGATGCATTCTTACCAGTACCATCCTTTAAAATGTAGTTTTTATTGGCATTTTCATGTTCAAAACCAAACATAACAAATCCCAAAACTCCCACTCCCGCTCCCTCCCTCCCTCCTCCCCGACCCCAGGTATGAGAATAGTTCAGTGCTGCAGCGCTTGCCCTGCAGAGCGATCCCTGCCCGCCCCACCCCAGTGTGCCCTTGTGTTGTGAGCTGACCCAAATATATAAACCCCTTCAAGAGTCTGCTTCTCCGGATGCGTCTGTTACTATGCCCAAGAGTCTCATGCTCCGGGCACACCATCGCTGCATTGGACCATCCATCAGGTACTCCAGTAAGGCTGCCCAGCCCGCCTTAAAATTGAGATGATGTCCTTGAATGGAGTACGTAAGCCACTCAAGTGCCACCAAATCCAAATCTTAGCCACCCATTCATGATCCTGGGGAGGGTCCTTTGTTTTCCACTTGCAGGCCAGTACCATTGCTGCAGCCATCATTATTGCGTAGAGCTTACGGCCCGCCTTGCTCTTAATTGCTGCCAGAGGACCCCCCCGCCCAGGCCCAGCATCGCCAAGCCTTTGTTACTCCCAGGATCCAGTCCCAATACTTGGTTAAGCGCCTCCCAAATCCCGGCCCAGTACTTCTCAATTAACGGGCAGTCCCACCATATGTGCTCCCAAGAGCCCACTGCGCCACATTCTCTCCAGCATAGTGGAGAGGCCCCGGGGTACATTCTGTGAAGTTTGAAAGGGGTCACGTGCCACTGGGTGACCAGCTTCAACCACATCTCCCTTATTTGAAGGGACCTTGTCAACTTCGGTATCTGTTTCCCTAACCAACACCAGTCATTATCCTCGAGTGCGGATCTGGTAGCGATTTCTCAAGCCTTCATGTAGGATCGCACTGGCGGATCCTCACCCGCCTTCATAAGGCTGTGATCAGGTGCTTGTCCCCCAATTCCCTACTGAGAAACTTTTCAAAGGGGGTGAATTGTCGGATCGCCGCTTGCTTTACGGTGGGATGGCTGAGCCAATGCCTTAGTTGACAGTAACGGAACCTTTCCCCTTCCCCCAGAGTGAAGTCTGTCTTACACTGTTCAAAAGGCTTGAGCCGGCCCTCCCCATACATGTCCCTTAGCATTTTACATCCCCCTGATGCCAAGCCTGAAATGCAGAGGTGTTGTGACCCGGGGTGAGCTGCGGGTTAGTAAAAATGGGGTGTGTAGGCGGATGGGTGCGTCGTTAAATCGGACTGCTGCACCTCCTCGTTCCAGGTACAGCCACCAGGGCCAGGACAGCACTAAAGTACATCCTAATCGGCCCATCCTGTTTTGGCCCACAGGACCAATTTGAGATCCTCGCCCAGTACCGCCCTATCCATAGCTCTCCATATTTTGCCCCGATCATTCTTCTGCCAATCTCGGAGCACCCTCAGCTGTGCCGCCCTATAGTAAACCCTGAAATCGGGTAGACCCATGCCCTCCCCCGCTCTGTGGAGGATTGCATCACCTTGAACGGTATCCTTGGGGGCTTATTGGCCCACACAAACCTACTGGTGATTTTATTCAGGGACCTGAAAAAGGATGGGGGGGAAAGTGCACCGGCAGGGCAGCAAAGTTGTACAAGAGTTTTGGAAGAGCTGTCATTTTTAGGGTGTTGACACGTCCTAGCCATGAGACCGCTAAAGGACCCCAGTCTATCATCTTACTCTTTAGTTTCTCCAGTAAGTGCGGATAATTCGCATGATAAAGTTGTTCCAGCCTTGTGGTCAATTTTATTCCCAAGTAGGTGATAAGAGTGGTCCACCCATCTATAGGGAGAGGTGGCCTTCAAGGCGTAGACTGCTGAGATTCGGGACAGTGAGATTGAGAATTTCAGTTTTGGAGGGATTGACTTGCAGGCCCGCCATTCCTCCAAAGTGGGCCAGTTCCGCTTCGAGTGCAGGTATGGCCGTACTCGGGCTGGTAAGGGAGAGTATCATATTGTCAGCAAAAGCTGCGATTTTATGAGATTCCCCTGCAAAGGGGATTCCTGTTATGAGGTGGTTAAAACATACCGCTTCGAGGAACGGTTCCAGATGGAGCGCATACAATATCGGGGAGAGCGGGCACCCCCGTTTAGTGCCCCTTTCGAAACGTACAGGGTCCGATGGTTGTCCATTCACTGCTAACCTGAGGGTCCCATTTCTATAATTCGCTCTGATCCTGTCCATAAATTTGGGACCAAAGCCCATACTAAGCATAGTAGCAAAAGGAATCCCCACTCCATCCGATCAAATGCCTTCTTTGAGTCTATTGCCATGAGGAGAGCGGGGATTCCTCCTTTGCAAACCTTCTCCACAAGGGGGGCCAGCCTCCTAATGTTATCACTGGTCTGCCTGCCTCTAATAAAACCTGATTGGTCCGGGTGGACCAGCTTCAGGACCAGATGGTCTAATCTCTTAGCTAAGATCTTGGCATGTATTTTAGAAACGACATTGGTTAAAGCTATGGGGCGGTAGGAGGCGCATTCAGTTGGGTCCTTTCCCTTTTTGTGAATGAGGACAACTTTTGCCTCTTCCATAGTTCTCGTGATTGCACTGTCCCTTCCCATGTGATTGAAGAGCTTGGTTAAAATAGGAGTAAGCATTTCCTTATGCCGCATAAAATTCCGCCACATATCCGCCCGGACCTGGTGATTTAAGATTAGACAGATCTCTTATTTCCTCCCTTACCTCATCCTCCGATATCCCTTTCCAAAGCTTGCATCTCTTCCTGTGTTGAGCAGGGTACGTTAACCCTAAGTAATTTAGTTAATCCACATGCGCCGGGGCTTCAGACGTGTACAGGGCAGGGTAGAATCGAGGGGATTCCCTCAAGATGTCTTCACTATTGGTGGTTGTGTTCCCACCCCCCACCTTAATCTTTATTATGGTCTTGCAGATCCTTTCTAATCATTCTCGAGAGCAGCCGGTCGGCCTTATTGGCTTTGATATAATATTTCTGCCGGTGATAGAGCAGACTCTGCTCCGCTGCAAGAGTCTGAATCAAGTCTAGCTGGCCACGCACTGCCCTATACTCCCTTTTGGTAGCCGGAGTCTGATTTACCCCCACTTTAGTCATTATCCCCCTTAGTGATTCCCCTAGCTGTGCCTCCTTCAATCTCAACTCCCTGTCCCTTCTCGCCTTGATCCCTATAATTGACCCTCATAGGGTAGCCTTAAAAGGCGTCCCACCTGACTTGCAGCGATGCGTCCCCTTCGGGATTCTCAACAAAGAAGCGTTCTATTTCCTCCGCAATCTCTCGGACCAGAACTGGGTCTTTGAATAGGGAGATAGGATAGCACCATTTCCACAACCCTGTGGGTCCACCCCTCGCCTTCAAGGATATGGTCGGGGGGGTGGAGGGGTGTGATCCGACAACGTTGTAGAGCCAATCGAGATGTCCAGATCCTCCCCAGGAGATTGATAGCCAGATGTAATCTATTCTCGAATGGGATCGATTAATTTGAGTGTAAAAGGTGTACCCCCAGCTTCTCCCCGTATCTAGCGCCACACGTCAACTAGGGCCAGGTTGGTGATTTTCTCCTTCAGAGCTTGTGCTGGTCTCCCCTGTGGGCCCGCCCCTCCCGCCTTTCTATCTTTCCCGGAGTCCCAAGCGATATTGATATTCCCAGTAAGAATAATGGGGGACTTGGCAAACTTCTCCAGTTTTCCCAAGGTATCCTGAAGGAAGCTATCTTGTGCAGTGTTAGGGGCATATAACGTTGCCACCTTAATGGGGGGGTTCATTGCCCTCGAGAAAAACCGCCAAGAACCTCCCTTGGTCATCTGCCACTTTTCCAATGATTTGTAGCTCCAGCCCATCCCTGAGTGCCAATAGGACTCCTGCTTTCTTTACCGATTGAGTCGCCTGTAATGACCTGGCGTACCCCCAAAGCTTGACCCTACCCTTGTCAACTGTTTGAATATGGGTCTCTTGGAGCGTGACGATGTCCGGCCTTTCGCGCCTGATGAGGCGCTCCACTTTCTTACGCTTAATCGGCGAGTTTAGGCCATTGACGTTGAGAGAAGATCCTCAATGTTCGCTGGCTTGACGTAGTGGTTCAACAGAAATTAACATATCTCCCACTGAACTCTGTAAAGTAACTAGCGCTCCTTACCTTGGGTCCTCTTTTCTGATGCGCTGCAGAGCCTCCGTTTGCCTTCTGGTCCCGTGACTCTCCCAAACCCCCCACCCCCCTTTCCATTCCCCCTTCCATCTGGCAGTGTGGGACGACTGGCCTCAGCCCCCCCCCCCCCAAGAGTCGTCCCATTGAGTGCCCCCCAAGGGTTCCAGCGCGGGATGTCCCAATCCCATTCCAAGATGTGAGGCCCTGATCTCCCCCCCCCCCGACCACCCCACCACAAGGTCCTTGCTGGATTAGGTGCATGACCCGACCATGAAAATTAAACTTTTCTGCTGTTGTGCTCACCCCAGGCATCTTTTCTCTGCTCCATCAGCAATACCACTTGCTAAGAAATAATTTCTGCAAACCCTGGCCACTCCTTGGCGACTGACCTTTCAGGCGGTTGGTTATCATTTTTACTCGATTTCTTACAGCGGGCGGTGGCCCATTCCCATTCCCGCCGGGCGGCGTTCCGAGATGACGGCGGGGGCCATGGTGGTGGAGGTTCCTCTTCGAGCCCAAACAAGGCGAGGCCCTGCTCACATGTGGTGATCTTCTGGGCGTTCCCTTGCCATTTGAAGGCCAGGCCAAAGGGATGTAGCCATCTGTAACGAACACCTTGTATTCTTAAGTGGGAAAGTACCAGGCCCATTCTTCATCGTTTGTTTAAAATTACCTGCGCCAAATCCTGATACATCGCAATCGCTGTACCATTGTACGTGAGACGACCAGCCTTTCATGCTGCTGTTAGGATTCGCTCCTTCACCGAATTCACCGGTGCATTGCTACCAGGACATCCCTGGGCCTGGCGCTCTTTTGGGGCCCACTATATGTATCCTGTCAAAGACTATGTCCTCCGATCCTGGCTCCTCCAGGAGGTCCGCGAAAATACCCTTCACAGCTTGGGGGAGCTCTTGATCCAAGGTGTTCTCTGGAAGGGCCTTGATCCGAATGTTCGAGCGACATGGATCTCCAGATTATGCGTGGCGGTCGCCAATGTATCCAGGAGAGCGTCGGCCTTCCTTGCGCCCTCAGCGATGACCTGGATCGCCCTCTCATTTGTGTCCACCCTTTCCTCTATCTTGCTAATGTCCCTTTTGATCTCCTGGAGGCCTTCCGCCAGGTCTTCCCTCGGGGGCGTCCATTTGCTTTTGCCCCGCAGTGGTGATCTTCTCCACTATGTCTGCCAGCAGGAGTTTCAGCGCTGCCTGGGAGACCGGTTGTTCCAAAGCGTTTGTGTCCGCCGGAGGGTCCCCTGAGGGCCACTCGCTGGGACATGCTGGCTGGGAGTCCTCCATGTCCTTGGCCCATATCTAGTGAGAGCATTCTCCTGCGGTCGCCTCAAGGGTCTTTGAAGGGCTTGCGGATCTTTGGCTTTATTCTTAGACATGCCGCCGGTTGCTCAGAGTGCTGTGGTCAAAGACTGGGGATCCGGGTTCCCCGCAGGCACGGATAGGTATAACTGAGGACCGATATGGGGAGGGGCCCTTTGCAGGCGCCGATAGATGCAGCAGCCCCGGGCGCGCCCCTGCAGCCCTCCAAGCCCTGGCGAGGCTCGGCAGTATGAAGATCTGCTGAGTATGCTAAAATGCCGAGGTTATGAGGGGCACCCGGAGTGCCCAGGAAGAAGAGAGGGGACTGCAATTCTACCCCTTCAAATTGAAAGGATGTAGAGTCTTGTGTGCCAAACAAGTGCCTCCACATAGAGAGGGGGGTCCGCGAGAAGGGGGGGGGGGGGCCTCAGATTGCCTTCCCAATCCCCCCCTCAATTCCCCTGTATAAAAGTCATTAAGGACCGGTCTACCTGGTGCCAGAAGGTTCCAATCCGATGGCGGAGTGACCAGTGGTGCGGGGGCTCACAGACTCAGATGCAGAGGCCTCCGTGAACGAAGATGAGACCGGGGGCCGGTGGGTCTGCCCTCCACCCCCCCCACCAGAGCGCAGGCCGTACCTTATACTGATGATCCTTGAAGGGCGCTCAACGGCATCCCCAGCTTCCCCGCCGCACTTCGCTCCGGCTCTGCACACTCACGGCCGCAGGTGTGGTCTCGGAGGAGGCGACCTCCTGTGGGCCCTACCGCTCTCCTCCGGGGTCTCCACAGGGCACCCCCTCCAATGCCGGCTGTTCAGCCTCCCGCTGGCGTAGGCAGGCTATCCGCTGGCTGGATCCCAGGCCCTGCTCCTCTCCTCCGGTGAGGACGCCCGAGCGCGGCACCAGGCCCCTCCGCCGCGCAGAATGACAGCCGTGGAGGCAGAGAGGAGACACTCGATGCGGCATCTGCGCTCAGGCTACTGCCTGCTGTTCTGGTGCCCCCGCGTCCAAGGCGGGCACTGGTCACGAGACCACGGGTCCTGCTGGGTCGGCCCTCGCCAGGGCCACCGCTCTCTACCACCTGCTCCCAAAAGTGCCACAGGGGCAGGCACGACCAGGTCCCGCTCCTCTGCCTCCATGGGTCTCCAGGTGACGGTTGAGGCGAAAGCAGGATCTCGGGGGCAGGAGCTCGGTGGCCGCAGTGTTCACAGCATCGCGGCCATCTTGGAATCCAGTACCATCCTTTTAAATGCGTCACAAGGGACTCTGCAAAGGTGCTTCATGATCATTACAGGGCCTAAAAAATAGAAATGCACATGTTCACTACTTGTTATGTGATGTTAATGAGCTTTTGTACTGCGCACATCACCACGATAGTGGTCTTAAAGTGCCGAGACCATGTCCATATGGACGAATTGTGACCGCCCCCCCACCCAGGGTGTAAACCAGATCGTGGTCTGTGGTATGAAAAGGAAACTGAGAAAAAAAGGTGAGCTGGAAACAGCAAAGAGGGAGAAAGTCGGCAAATAAAAACAGAGATATAGGTCACAAAGAAAAAGGAAAAATAACAAGGTTGATAGTAGTTGCCGGGATGCATGTAATGCGTGGGTTTAGACCAAAACGGTCATGAAAAGAATTAGAGGCTGTCCATATCAGGCAAATCAATTATCTTGTTAGTTAGCAGTGCAATGTATTGTTGGTTACATTTTAAATCTGCTCAAGAGTTCCTGAGAGTTGTGGGGGCATAGAAACCAGGTATTCGGAGTGTGTTCTCTAATAAGGAGTCCAAAAGAGACCTTTTGATGCAAAGCCTGCTGAGAAAAGTGTCAGAGCTGAGAGTTGGCTATGTGCTGAATGAAAGTTGGGGTGCACGAAAGGGCATTATGACAAAAAAAAATCTCTGCCATCCGGAGCCTTACTATGATAACATCCCATAGAGGGGAAGAGAGCGAGTGTGACAATGATATAATAGAATGGTGTGACCTTATCCTTTACTTTACTACTTGAAAGACATTGGTTTTTAATACACTAAAAATACATTAGCTACTTTTCGTACCTCAAAATTCCCTTAACGTCCCCATCTAGTCTATATAAAATACTATTGCAATTAAAGCTGGAATGATAAATATGATCACTGTCAGATTTATTCAGTTTGTTTCGTTCCAAAAGAAACAACAAAAATGAGTTTTCCTCAAAAACAAAATTTCATTTAAAAGCACGGTGTCTCCTTTACGAGTTTGTTAAACTAATCAACCCCTGACCAAAGAGCCTTCCTACGATTTTGCATCTTCTCTCTAATGGATATTTTAACAGTAGTGAACTTTGCCTTAACCTAATTTGGAATGAAGATTGGAACAATAAAACAAGAGTCTCCTCGGACAACCATTTTGGGGCCAACTGGAGTGGACCATGCACTTGCAGTTTTCAGGCATCAGAATCAAAGATGTTAACAAAGAAGATGCCAAGCGTGTGCAACAAAGTCACAGTCAACTCCCCACTTGCAGGACTCTTGAGTAGCTGTGGGGGCAGGGGATGACCACCCGTAAAAAGTACCGTAACCGCCCTGGTAAAGGAAAAAGGGCAGAGGGAAAGGAACGTCACAGACCCTTCCTCCTTTCCCAGTCCCTCGGGTGTCATGCTCCCAAGGATAGATATTGGACACAGGGGGGTCCAATGTGAGGGTAAACCCAGCTGTCCCCCACCCAACCACAATGGGCTCCCAAAGACCCAGTCACACTAGAAAAAACCCTGCCCACAACTAATATCCAGCAGGGTCCCACTCCATTGCTTTCAAAGGAATCTCCACTCCTGGAGAGCAAAGGTCAAGATACACTCAACACCTGCCAGAGAGGAGCAGAAAACAGCACCCCCTTGTACACCAATAGCGCTATGCAAACATTTGCGGCATATGTGATTTTACCGACCACAATTCCAGAGTGGTAAATTTCATTGCAGAAAAAAAACACAGAAAAACACTAAATTATTTTCTTTTTTTATTTAGGGGCCCCTTCATCCCCACCAAGCCCCTGTTTTTTTTTACCCTTATAACATCACCCCAACCCCATCCCAACTTATTTTAATCCCTTTACCCCCACTACCCTTTATTTATTTAATGTTTGCAGTGTTTTTCTGTATTATTGTCCTCTCTGAAATGTACCACTAATGTTTTAGACATTTTGACTGGATATAACTTTTGCTAATAAGAAATGGTGTGCTATGTGTATGTTTAGAATTGTGGTGGCAAGTCACTTTGTTATGGATGGCTAGTAGCTTGCAAATTTTATTTTTGTGCCCTCCAACAGTACCACCCCCTCCACTCACTCAGAATAGCAAGGAGAAAATTGCACAGACACCCTAGATTCACACCAGGCAAGGCTTGCAAAATACAAAATATATATATATATGCCCCTAAAAATCCTCTATATAAACCAGCTTGTAGCAAAAAGGGAAGCAAGCACGCCCCAGATATTCATACCAGACTAGGCTGAGAACCCCTCAACCCAAACAGAAGGCAGCAAATTAGGGAGAGAGGGCAATGTGTGGATTGAGCACAGTTAATAAAAAATGGACATCATCCTTTTTAAAGCACTCCCCAGGAGTTCTGAGCTGAAAGTATCAATCCCAATCAAGAGTAATACAGAAGTGAGTAGGCACACAGCCCATGCAGTAAAAGGTGGTTTTGTTTTCACAATCTGGGAGAAAGTGAAGCAGGAAATGGAGAGCTTCAAAGTAATAGCCACTGGAAGACCAGAAGAGACTCAGAGATCCAGATCCTAGAGAGAGTGCAGAGGCCTAGAGAGTGCAGAGGCCTAGAGAGTGTAGAGGCCTAGAGAGTGTAGAGATATCCCCTACGTGGTCAAAAAGGTTACCTGGTCCTTTGCAATGCGTGAGAGATAAGAGTAAGGTAGATCAGCCTCCTGGGGGGCCATATCTCAAGACAGTGAGTGAGACAAGCATGAGAGAACAGAGGGAGACCAACTTGTGGGAAAGTGGGGGTGGGAGGGGCGGGCCCTAGGAGCGAGTCAGACCAAAGGGGAAAACAAGACCCATAAGAGTCACTAGACCCTGGAACTGCTGGGTCAAAAAGGAGAAACAGTTTGGCAACTACCCTAAGCAACGGGGCGGAGGGAGGTGGAGAAATACCAGCATGTAGGAGTTTGTCAAAGCTATTGCTACTAGCCCAGATGGTCACCGCAAGGATAGAAGGAGACTATATCAATGCCAGATCAGTATTTTAAAACAAGGGAGGGGGCAGGGAGTATTTGCTGGTAGGCCATGTCAAGAAGCTAACAGGGAGCTATATCCCTAGGATTGCCAAGCGCTGAGCTGGGCGCTATGTCCCCTAGACTGTGTTTTAGATTACGGAATCCTGAAAGGACTGGTGGCAAGGACCTTGCACAATTTTGTTTAAACGCATCCAAACACCTTTACTATAATCATCCTACTTTGGGTGAAGTTAGAACCTGCACCCTAGGAGCATTCATCCATCCCTTTCTGTTGCTTGTAATTAGAATGGTGTTGAACTGTATTTCGAAGGGATTGTGTCCGCCGACGTATTCCTCAGCTTAGATATATCCTTCCAGCTCTGCTGGCCTCGGAAAATGTTTTCTCTAGAGGGCGCTGCGCGTCGACGTCCCTCGAGTCGATGTCCTTCGACAGCCGCCGTATCGACGCTCGACGTCATCCTGCCTATAAAGGCCGCGCGCAGCGTCCGTTGCTCAGTTCCGTTTTTCCACGCTTACTCGGTGCCTCGGAATACCGTTGCTCAGTTCTTAGTAAGATTAATCCTATTTACCTCGAGTTATTCGATCCGTACTCGATGGCTTCCTCGTCGGAACCGACAACTCCTCGAGCAGGACTATGACCTCCAAACCTTCCTCGAAGGTTCTGTCGACGAAGGTTCCGTCGACGTCGAGGCCGATGTCTTCGACGCCGTTGTCGAAGGGACCTTCGACACACGGGTCTGTCGACTCGACGCCAGCCTTGACACCGGCGTCGACGCCAAGAAAAGTCACTGTGACCACACATCCAGTGACTATCCCCAGGCCCTCGACGTCGATGGCGTCGATATTGTCGAGTAGAATTCCAATTCTGTCGAGGTCCTCGAGGCCTCCACCTTTGTTTTCGACGCCACGCTCGAAGCCTTCGACGTCGGCATCGACGTTTTTCGAGGCCAATAATGACAAGTTCGGCACCCTCTGCCTTGGAAATGGGATTTACTCCCTTTATGAGTTCAGAACAATTGAGAACTATATCCTCAATTTTAGAAGAGGGTGATTTGTCTGAACAAGACACATTTGAGTTACAGGGACCTGTAACCCCAGTTAGAGAGGAATTTTCCTCTGAAGAGCGCAGATTAAAGGATCTTCATGATTCTTTACATGAGGCAAGTGGATTAGACACTTCCCCTGAGGTGGATTTTGCTAAGCCAGAACCGGGGGAGCATGCGGAAACCCCCTACAGAGCCTTAATGGCTAGGATTACAGAGTTCATGGGGTGGTCTGCACCTTCACAATCTTTCCAGCAAGATGACCTCACGGATATTCTTGACAAAGGCCCACAAGAGGATCCGGTGGTGCCCTTTCATAAAGCTCTTCAGAGAAAGATCACGACAAACTGGGAAACCCCAGATGTAATACCAGCAGTAAATAAAAAACTGTCTGCAAAGTACAGGGTATCTTCCACAGACCCAGAGTTTTTGTCTAAACATCCATCCCCAGAAAGTCTGGTGGTACAAGCAGCATCCTCTACCGATGTCAAGACGGCTTATCCTACAGTCCCACAGGACAGGGACGATACAAAATATGATGCTATGGCAAAGAAAGTCTTCAGCATGTAGCATGGCGTTAAAGTCGGTTAATGCTACGTGCACCCTTTCTAGGTTCAGCCATACACTTTGGGATTGTGCTTCTACAGCAGCTGACTGCATCCCGGAGGGAGAAGAAAGGGATGCGTTCCTGAATATTATACAGGACGGTAAAGACGCTATGTGCGAATCCCTCCAGACGGGCATTGATTCGGCTGACAGTATCAGCAGAGCAATGGCGGCAAGTACATCAACCAGGAGATTCGCTTGGTTGAGAAAGTCGGGTTTTGCCCCAGATGTGCAAGCCAGGCTCTTGAACATGCCATTCGATGGCTCTTCTTTGTTCGGGAAAAAGGCGGATGACAGTTTAGAGAAACTGCAAACTTCAAAAGCTGCAGCAAAATCCCTAGGAGCTGCAATCCGTCAGACTCCTTTTCGTCCCACAGGAACCTCTGGGAGGGGCAAGTCCTTTCGCTTCTACTCCGCATTCGGAAGAGGTAGAGAACGACCGGCTCAAAGGGGTCAAAGAAGAACTACCCGAGGTGGACGGGGTAGATATTCTAAAGCCGCAGCAACAGCAGGTGCCTCTTTACCATCGGCATCTGCATCAGCCGCCCCAAAACCACTCTGAGGACTCCCCTCACAGGACACCTGTAGGAGGCAGGTTGCCTCAACATCTGACGGTATGGCAGGCTATCACGTCAGATGCTTGGGCATTGGAAACAGTCGCCCTAGGTTACTGCCTGCCTTTCCTACGTATACCTCAGAGTCATCCACCGGGGATCAGCTCTCAGAAAGCTCCAGATCCGCTCCTCTTGCAGGAAATTTTGGACCTGCTAGAGAAAGGTGCCATAGAACCGGTACCTGTAGCGGAGAGGAACAAGGGCTGGTACTCCCCTTACTTTCTCATTCCGAAGAAAGACGGAGGACTGAGACCCATCTTGGACTTGCGAGAATTGAACAAATTCCTCAGGAAAGAAATTCAAGATGGTCACTCTTTCTCAGATCCTCCAGGCCCTTCAGTTTCAGGACTGGTTGGTATCTCTGGACCTTCAGGACGCTTATTTCCATGTGCCTATCCATCTCAAACACAGGAAATACCTGAGGTTCGCAATTGGCAACTCTCACTATCAATTTCGAGTACTGCCATTTGGGCTGACCTCCGCCCCGAGGGTCTTCACCAAGTTAATGTCGGTAGTGGCTGCAAGTCTAAGGAGGGAAGGGATTCACGTCTACCCCTACCTGGACGATTGGCTACTCAGGGCTGTTTCTCCGGAGCAAGCTCAGATCCAGCTAAATCACGTGTGCTACTCCCTTCACAAACTGGGCTTCTCCCTCAATTTAAAGAAGTCTCAAATGATACCATCGCAGAGACTCCAGTTCATAGGAGCGATCCTGGATACTTCCCTGGGAAAAGCCTCGCCACCAGAGGTGAGGGCTCAAGATATTCTACAGATGGTTACCAAGTTCCAACATGCCCAACGTCTCCCAGCCTTCAACTTTTTGAGGTTGCTAGGCCTCATGGCATCCTGCATTTTCCTTGTGCCAGAGGCTCGCCTGAGAATGAGATCCCTCCAGTGGGCACTGAGGACTCAGTGGTCACAATTCTCAGGGAGAATGACAGATCTTCAGGTTCCCGGCAGGGTGGCTCGAGACCTTCAGTGGTGGGCCTGTCAGGAGAACATTCTGAAAGGAGAACAGTTTTGGCAACCCTGGCCGGAGATAACAGTTGTCACGGATGCCTCACTCACGGGGTGGGGAGCCCACGCCAACGACTTGACCATCAGCGGTCGTTGGTCTCCATCGGAGTCCAGACTACACATCAACCTGTTAGAGCTGAGAGCCATCAGACTTGCGTTGAAGGCTTTCCTGCCAGCTGTACAAGGGAAGAACGTCCTGATAATGACGGACAACACGGTGGCCATGCATTACCTCAACAAAAGAGGAGGCGTAGGATCACTACCCCTGTGCAGAGAGGCGATGCAGCTCTGGTTTTGGGCAATCCAAGAAGGAATCTCTCTTTCGGCAGTTCACCTAGCCGGAGAGAAGAACTTGACAGCGGACGCTCTGAGCAGGCAGAACACAGTCTCCCACGAGTGGGAGCTAGCTCAGGAAGTCCTTCAAGAGACCTTCGGCCTTTGGGGAACCCCTCAGGTAGATCTGTTCGCCACCAGCCTAAACAGGAAATGCGACCTGTTCTGCTCAAGGGAATTTCCTCCGAGAGGAGCTCTGGGAGACGCGTTCATAGTGGACTGGGAGTTTCCGCTTCTGTACGCGTTCCCACCGGTCCCTGTCATTCCTCAAATGATCAGGAGGTTGAGAAAATTCCGGCGAACCATGATCCTAATTGCCCCGGATTGGGCCAGGAGAACGTGGTACCCGGACCTTCTAGACTTGTCCATCTGCCCTCCAATTCGACTTCCTCTCAGAGAGAACCTACTCTCACAGAAGGGAGGTCAGGTTCTCCATCCAGACATCAAAACCCTCAACCTTCACGCTTGGCTTCTGAACGGCTGAGGTACAAGGATTGGGACCTCCCTGATGATGTTATGGAGGTGTTGCTTTCGGCAAGGAGGCCAGCAACAAAGTCTTTATACCGCTGCCGTTGGAACAGATTTTGCAGCTGGTGTAGAGAACAGAATATCGACCCATTTTCATGTGGTACACCAATGGTTTTGTCCTTCCTACTATATTTGGCAAATTCAGGCCTTCAAGTTGGCACCATTAAGGGCTATCTCGCAGCGCTATCTATCTTTAAGCGTACTGCGGAAGAACCATCCTATTTCAAATTACCCTTGGTAATACAGTTTCTAAAGGGGTTAACCAATGTTTATCCCCCAAGACCATTCCAAGTTCCCCTATGGGATTTAAACTTAGTACTAACTTTCCTGATGGGTACACCTTTCGAACCTCTCCATTCTTGTTCGTTAATATTCTTCACCCTTAAAACTGTTTTATTAATAGCACTTACATCTGCTAGAAGGGTGAGCGAATTACAAGCTCTTTCTTGTAAACCCCCTCATACAATCTTTCACAAAGACAAAGTTGTCCTGCAAGTGAAGCCTAATTTCCTCCCAAAGGTAGTTTCTGAATTCCATATCTCTCAGAAGATTACCCTACCATCTTTCTATCCTCCTCCTCACCCGGGGAAAGAGGAAGAGAGGTTACACAGACTAGACCCTAGGAGGGTTTTAAGTTTTTACATTAGTAGACTAGCCAGGATAAGACAGGCAGACCAGCTGTTTGTAGGTTACGCAGGTCACAAGCTGGGGTTACCAATAACTAAGCAGACCATTTCCAGATGGATCATTCTAGCCATTCTGGAATGTTATAAACTGGCAGGGAAAGAGCCCCCTCAAAACCTTAGGGCTCATTCGACCAGAGGTATTGCAGCTTCATCGGCCCTCAAAAGAGGCGTGCCGGTTAAAGACATATGTGCGGCCGCTACATGGTCGTCTGTCCATACCTTTACACGTTTTTACAATCTGGATTCCTCCTCTAGTCAAGAGACTAGGTTTGGAAGGGCTGTACTGCATTCTATTCATCAATAGAAGACAGCGTGAAGTCAGTACTCCCTCCTCCGAATATAGAATACTGCTATGGGAGCCTATCTAAGATGAGGAATACGTCGGAGGACACAATCCCTTCGAAGAACAAGTTACTTCTTACCTTGTAACGTTCTTTCGACGGGATGTTCCTCCGACGTATTCCTCATCGACCCTCCCATCCATCCCCGCAGTTCTACTTCCCTTGTTGTTGCAGCTTACGCTCCTTCAGGGTGATTAGTCTAGTCCAGACAGTAATACTGTGGGCTACAAAACGGAACTGAGCAACGGACGCTGCGCGCGGCCTTTATAGGCAGGATGACGTCGTGCGTCGATACGGCGGCTGTCGAAGGACATCGACTCGAGGGATGTCGACGCGCAGCGCCCTCTAGAGAAAAAATGTTCCGAGGCCAGCAGAGCTGGAAGGATATATCTAAGATGAGGAATACGTCGGAGGAACATCCCGTCGAAAGAACGTTACAAGGTAAGAAGTAACTTGTTCTTCTGACTTATGTGTGCTCTGTAGGGTCCTCGTCAAACTTGGCTTTTGAGTTGGGCAACAATGTCAGCCAATGGGATGCAATATCAAGGTAAAGCATGTGCTACCCTCAAGTTCTGCCTGAAATTAAACTCCTGAAAAAATAATCACAACTGTCTCCAACCACCCATTGAGGATGAAGGAATCGGGCAAATAATGTGTAGACCTTAGCCAACAGCCACCCAGATTTCAAAGGAACTCTGCAGCAAGGACCCAGAAAGACAATCTGCATGGCTTTCAGAGAATATATTCTTGTAAAAACAAAGTGGGGGAAATCCATGTAGTCAACCTTGTGTACTTCTTGATACAGAGCAGCTACAATGACGCTGGTCACTCATCTGGCCTGAGTAACTTTTTCATCTCCCTTTAAAACTTGAACACATTGTGTAAGTTCACATTTACTGCCAACAAGTATTTGGAAAGTTACCTTGATATTTATCATTCACTTCACAAACTCATTTCACCTGCAGTTCAACTAAATTATACCCACCAAAATGTTTACGCACTGAAATCAAGCAAATCTATCCAGGAAACGCCATTTACATTAGATTTAACAAACAGCACATTGCTACGAGTGTGGGAGCTAAGTCATTGCAGGCAAAGGGGGGTGGGACCTCCTCCCTCCTCTCTGTTCCGGCCTCCGCCTTTTCTTTCTCTTGTCAAGGCCTCTGCTCTTTCCTGCTCTGCCATCCCCTTAGCCAGATCCTATCTTTCCCTCCTCAAAGCCCCCCCACCCCCTTGTTTCCTCTGCAGTTTTCTTGACTAGTGCTAAAGCCATTACCCTCTTCACCTGCCATTTGGGTCTCAGTTTCAAACTCCTGCCTTTCCGGTTCTCGTCTTTGGCTTTCAGTCTCCTCCTGTCTACAGGTCTTACAATCAGCCTCTCATCTTCAGGAGCTAAAATTCACCACTCAACCAAGGTCTTAGAATGTGTCCACCAATCTTCCCCTCCAGGTCTTACAGCCAACTCAAGTCTTCCTCTCCTGTTTGGGTCTTATAATCTGGTCTTCTATTCCAGATCTTGCAACCAACGCAGCAATCTTCCTCCTTCTCCAGTTCCACACCTTGCCTACTCTATACCACATGCTCCATGGCAGGGATGCTTTTGAAGTCCCAGAGTTCAGTAGGTGAAGGGTGAGGGAGGGCTAATTGAGAATCTGCATCTTGGTTCCCACTTCAGTCTTGGTCTGTTGCTGTTGGGAAGGAGCTGCTGGTTTGTTCCGCTGTCTCAGGCTGGGGCGTTTCCCTTCTTTGAATTTTGTTTTTATATGCTCCTGTGTCAAACAGCTTAAGGTATGTATTACGGCCTACTCTTGTGAGGTGGGAGTTTGGGAAAAATGTTACTTTTTTGTTTGGTGCAGTGCTGGCATCCTTTCCCTTGCTTCCAAGGGAGGCTGCAGATGATCCAGTCTCCCTTGTGCTGGCAATTGTGGGGAGGAACAAGTTCTCCCCTTCCCAGTGTTCCAGGTAGCAGGGGAAGAAATTGGGTCTCTGCCTGTGCGTCCTATTACTGGGCTTCAGATCCAGTCCAGATTATGAGTGAGTCATGGGACATGTCGGTTTTTCAGGTTTCTTTATCCCATAGGGCTGGTCCATGACTTGTATTGAAGACAGCTGCTGTTGTAGACCTGGGGCTCCCCATACCCAGCTCGATGTGGCAAGGTTATTGGGGAGAGTTCGCCACATGGGCCTATATTATAGGTTTGTCCGTTTATCCTGGTTATTTTTTTTAACACTAATCTTCAATTATGCTTTTGCTTTCTTTGTGAAATGTAAAGTCCTGACATTATTTCTTGTGTAAATATTGTCCTTATGTAAAATTGTGCATTCCAAATGATTCCAGAAAAACTGCATTGTCCTTGTCCAGTTAACAAATTAAAAAAAAAAAAAAAAAAAAAAAGTTTGGTTTGGCAAAGCATGTATTCCTCGTGCAGGAAGGATTACAGAAACCAGATTTAACAAGAAATTTAAAAAGTTACTTTCATTGCCCAAATGTAACCCTTCTGCTCCTTACACCCACCTCCATGATAAAGTGGAAGGTGTCCTTCGGAGGATACATGCATATTAAAAAGGTCAAGAGAAACCTGGGGAAGGGAGCCATTTCCATGGGCCAAGAGGGATGAGAACTTGACTATTCTTTAACATTGTTACACCACTACAAGGATTCCGGGGAAGGGAGCAATTCCCTGGGAACCGTGAACACTGGCCATTGGAAACCTTTTAGTTGGATTTGAAAATGTGTGCACTTTTGAGAAATCAAGAGACAATACCCTTTACACCTTATAGTTGGTTTTAGGGAGTGAGGGCCAGAATAGGATTTCGGACACAGGACATATGTTTGTTTGGACATCTGGATACAGGACAGACCCATTTGATTTGGTTGAGGTAGGGAATACCTCCTAAATTAGTGATAGTGATGCATTTTCCAATGCCCTTTTGTTTTAATAAATGTTTGAAACCGTAAAAATTACTCCTCTGTGTCTGCGTCTCATTCCTGGCTCCTCACACACACACACCCGACCCACTAAATCCATTGTGATGTAAGGAAACCATGGCATCAACAGTAAGACTACAGACAAGTGATCACAGCTCAAGAGTTTTTATTGACTTAAAAAGGGTTTGAAAAACGCCTATCTAATCCTAAGTCTACAGATGGGAGCAAGCTACGACCATCAAATCGTAACGCAGTCCTAGTGGTGTCTTGTCAAAATAAAAGGGCCTGTGCTAAAAAAAATAATTAAAATATATATATATATATATATAGCCAATCCTCATCTCGAAATACAATAAAATGTAAAAGGGGCATGAAATGCAAAAAGGAATAGTGTCTGAAATATGTCAAAATAGAGCAATAAAGTTCCCTTACCCTGTGCTGAAAACGTGGGGAAGGTAGCACACTCAGGCTCTATAGTACACTCTGGCCTCTCTCAGCACGAGGAGGTAGTCTCTAAGGCACGGCAAGACCTAAGACAGAGTTTCTTAACAGCAACAAACAGTGTCTCGCTCGAAAAAAGTCGTGTTCAACAAAAAGATCTAACGACTTAAAGTTCTCTTCCTTTTGCTTGTGGCACACATCAGGGGGATCATCCACCCCAGGGTCTCCCTCAGCCGGGCTCAGACTCCCTTCGCTTTCAACGACACTGTAAGCCCCCCGCACCCCCCTCGTTCGGGCTCAGACCTTCCTTTCACTTATCGTAATGTCCTTGGACTTGAGTAACTTCAATACCATATGTTTGTCACTGTTGCAGGCTCCCCTCGACCGGGCACAAGCCTATCTTTCATTGAGTATTTCTTGGGTGGTCGGTCAAAAGGCCGAAAAAAAATCCTGAATAACAAAACTCTGGAAAAAAAAGGCCGAAAAAAAAGAAATATCGAATTTATTATTTTTTTATATATATATGTATTTTTTGGGTCAGGTAAGTAAAAAAAAAAGGGTTAAAATAAAAAAAAAAAAATAGAAAAAAAGGGGGGTTGGGGGGGACCCCCCCCCCCATTTAAAAAAAAACAAAACAAAAAAAAAAAACCCGATATTTTTTTTTCCCGGCCTTTTTTTCGTGATTTTTTTTTCCGAGATTTCTAATTTCGGTTTTATGACCATAAACCTATTTCTTGGGCTTGAAGACTTTCTATCGGGCTAGGGATTTTTTCTTCAACCCTTGCAGGACCACTACGATCTATCCAATCTCTAAAGTTCTATTTGCAGTATACCTTCCTGGCAAAGATCTTTCTACTGGGCACCCACGCAGTGCCAGACCACTCTGCTATCATGTAGAAAAGGGGGAGGTCTTTCCTCCCATCTTCCCCAATTTCCACTTATCGGCATCACCTCACTCGCGGTTTCACCAATCTTTCATCAGTGACACTCTCGCCGCTGGCAATCCATTGTTCAACACAGCTCGGCCTTGCATAAGTTCTCTCATCTCACCAGCTGCCTGGAGATACGTCTGCCTCGCCAAGTCACAGCCTGCCTCTCGCTCTGAATCAGCATCTCGTTCTTCTCCGGTCTCTCTGGGCTTCTTTCTATGCACTCCGGCTTTCTGGGTCCTCTCCGTGTTCCCGACCTGTCCCCAAAAGTTCTTATTCTCACTCAGCCGGGCTTGGACCCCTCTCAGTTTTCACAAAGAAACAGTTTTGGACTTCCAGGCCCAGAATGCATTGTGGTGTATTTTACTCCCACTTCACAGCTTCCCAAAACAGCATTCCATGGCTTTGGGAGCTGCAGGAGTTTCAATGGGGATGTTCATTGGGGTCAGGGTCTCACCGTCTGCCCCTCAGAGACCTGGGCAAGCCTGACTGGCCCAGGGGAGGAGCTCTGGTGTGGCACCACCAGAAGACCCCAGCTGCTCTTGGTTTCGCCTCCTGTAGGTACAGTTCCCGCTACACACTGCAGCTTCCCTAGTGCTCAAAGGGCCAGTTTCTGGGCGGTTTTCTCATCCTCCAGGTCTCTCAGGGTCTCGGTGTTAGGGAGAATTCTCATTTCTGTGTTAATTCCCTTCTACCTTAGAGACCCCCAGCTCTTTTGCTGTACTTTAGGACTTTAGTTTTTATACTGGAGTGAGTGGGACCTTTTTTCCACTCATGTATTTTTCTCTGATTGGGACTCTTGCGTTTCTTTTGGTTTTGGAGTCTGACAAACCCCATAGGCAGCATCTTTTTGTATTGTGACACACAGCACTCTCATTGCAGTGTCACAGTGAAGTCCTTTGGATTTCTCCAAGGTTTAAATACCTTCTCTTGGAGAAACTACTGTTTCCAAGAGCAGTGTAGAGATGGAGCCAAGTACCTCCACTCAACGACCCCCCCCCATGTTGCCTATATGTTGGTAGCCAGAATGTGAAATACATGCATTGCCAGTGAGAGTACACGTACCGAAGAGAATCATGGAAGTAGGATTTCCATTGAGAAAGCCGTACATGCATACATGACAATATGATGGCCATTTGAATGAAATCCCGGAGGAAGTGGGAAAAGCAAGCAAGAAAGCAGACTGGTGACATGTAGAGCAGAATTGACGCACCCAGAAGAGATGTAGAGACGAGAGAACAAAGATTCTATAGACTCTAAATTCAAGGTGCTAAAGAAGACCAACATTTCGGGCTCGAAATGAAGATGATCATGCTACAGAAATAATGAGAAGTTATGGAGTCATTTTACAAATGTACAGTCGCAGCAACGCAAGTATTCTTTAAAGCTGGCTATGTAGTGAATCGATTGTGGCGATGCACCAACGTATATAGATAGGAAATGTAAGGACTATGGATGGTTTCACAACGCGCTTTAACAGAACTTGATTCCGAAAGCAGAAAGACATTTTCAGTGTGTCGCAGTTAGAAATTGAGAACTTAACCATGGAGGTGGATCAAAGAAAGACTTGGTTGGATCAACACCAAGAAGTCAAGGCCACCTTATCACCATTGCAAATAGGTTTTTGTAGTTTGCAATGTAGGTAGACTTCAATAGTGACTAGTTTGTAGTACATAACCTGCTTTTTATGTGTTGAATTGAGTGTGAAGATCGAGCGAACACGCTGATGTTCTTTGTAACTCCCGGTTTTAGATAATTGACATTAAAACAGTTGGCCAACTTCCTGAGTCAGTTTTGATTATTGATGTTTGAGTAATATTCTGCATCTCCATCTGTCTTGAAGTATTGCCGCCTCATCTTAAAGGGCTAGGTCGGAAGACCCAGTTCACGTGGTAGCAGAGCTGATGGTTAAAAATCCATCGATCTAGTAAGCTTTGGGGTCCCCGGTAATATAGGGCGTCCTCCAACATTTAACTGGAAGAACGCAAGGCTCCCTGTAGATAGTGGCCATTAGTTTAAAGATCTTGCAAGTGCAGGTGGGACGGGTCCCTCGTTTTCATGCGGAATCCCTTCCGACATCTACAGGAAGCTGAGCAAACTGAAGGGTGAAGCGGCTGGTTTGAGGAGGAGACTATCCAAAAGGCCGGAAGTCGAAAACGCAAATGGTGAGTAGGCCGAGTGAGGTGGCAAACTGAATGAGCACCGAGTGGGAAAGAGTGATAACGGGGATAGAGTAACAGAGGGTTGGTTGATTGGGGTATTTTATTATATATTTAACTCTATGAGCGTCACAGAGTAAGGTATATAGATGAAGAGTGATCTATATAGTAAGCCCATTAATCTACGTCAAGGACATTTAGAAGGAGCTTGTCCTAAAATCCAAGTGGATACAAAGGTTACGAACAACCAAGGTGTCGTTAAGAGGACAGCTCATACTCCAGTTGTTTTTAGGGGCAGAAATAGTCACGAGGAGCCTGGACTAAAGTATATGTGGGCCGGCCAGTCTATCAGTATTGTCTGTCTGTATATCCTATATGATGTATGTAACAAGGAAATTAAATAGTGAAACCAAGTAAGAAAGACTATGGCGGAAAAATTTAGAGTTGAAATTTGATTATTTATTACTTAACTAATAATGTTCAGTGAATAAGATAGACTGAGGTAAAACGTGAGAGGCTTGGAGCTGCGATGATTGGTGCACGCTAATATTGCATTATTTTTCTGGAAAGCATTTATTTGTGTGAAATAATGGTAAGTAGTGGTGAAATAATGGTAAGTAGTGACAGTCAATTGTGACCAAGTCAAGATGGAGGATATTACTCCGCTCATACACTTGTGCAGACAGCTGCCAAAACATGCACCAAACTTATGTGCAGAATGGGTTAATGGTACGGAAGAGAACATTTTTTCATGCCATGGCCACAAGGGGGAATCGCTGTCCAAAACGGTCCTGCAACATATGACGACATAACTTGCATGAAGCAAATACGGGAAAGAAGTTAGTAAAAAGGGTAGCAAGCTTAGGGCTCTGGGAAAAAGTACCAGAAGCAACGGGAAGACCTGCCTCCTGAGGACTGGATGCTTAACCAGTGTAAAGAGGGGGGTGAAGAGCCTTCTGCTCCCCCTACCGCACCGGAAATAAATGGCAATAGTGTGAAAGATGAAGGATTATATCATTTGAGAGAGCTCAAGGCAGCGACAGGCTATAGTAACCCGACGTATAAGTCGCCTGCATGTAGCAGCGACGAGAGTCCCGAAAAGACTCCAGAAAGATGAGATTCCTGAAGTCCCACGGGACAAGGAAAGACGTGATCGGCCAGGAATGTCTCTAGATATATAGAGAGAAATAAAAAGATGGAAAGGGGAGAAAGACAAAGCTGACGAGGTAGCGCTCATACAGAACAAATGGATGGCCGGTCAGATATTGCTCAAACTTGATGGAAAGAGTATTGAGGAATTAAGGCAAGTGGAAGATCAGAATGAACAGGAGAAAAAAAAAGACAGGAAACGAGAGAAACGATTGAAAGAGGATGAGGCTAAAAGAAAGGACACACAGAAGGGAACAGCTGTATCAAGATGAGCAGTTGAAAAAACTAAGAAAGCATGATAATAGATAAAGAGCAATTGAAGAACGAGAAGTTAGAAAAGAAAAAGGCGGAAGAAGAACAGCAGTTAAGGGATAGAAAGATACAAAGACAAAGAAATAGGTAGAGAGAAGAGGTGAAAAGACAGGAAAACGAAAAAGTTATAGAATAATAAGAAATGAAGGGAAGTCGATGAAAAAATGGAACGAAAGAGAAGGCAAAGGGCATGCGACATTGATTGCATAGACAATGTTAATGGAACCTAATCCAGTAGTAGCATGGGAAGGCATAGAAGAATTCTTCCCGACACATGAACCAATGCCAGGTCCTTCTAGAGCAAATCTAGAAGATTATTTGGATATCAGAAGCATTGGGGATAAAATGGATAAGGTTTATCATAACATGAGGACCAAGAAAGAATCAAAAGGCAAGGGAAAAAAATGATCGATTTGAAAGTATGCAGTCGCAAGGCAAAGAGGGAAGTTGGTTTAGTCTCAAACAGAGCTTTGTCCTTGGACAGGCAGACTCTGAATAGAGATGAGAAAGAGGGAAGTCACATAAGTTGGGGACAGGATATGTCAGACGAAGACAGAGAAACCTTCCGTGGGGAGGAAGGCGCTAGTGCATGTGGTCCTGAAGTGTGGTATTCTACGGACAGAGAAGTAAGATGGTCAGAGCTAGACCTACCCAAGTCAAGGACGCCAGAGCCATTGGCGCGGCTAGATCGACCTAAAGGGCAATCCCATAGTGTGAAGGGGCACTCGCCACCTTATGTGAGTAGACTAAGGTCATTACAGGGAGCAAGACGGTGTGGAGCCATTGTCCCTGCTCTGGACAGACAGACTATGGAGGATGAATGCAAATTTGGGATCTAGCAATTCCCATTGTTAGAGAAAGGAGATGTCAGACCACAATATATACCATGCCCCCAGATGGATAAGAATAATTTAAGGTGTAAACTCCCAAGTTTAACATCGGGTGCCGGAAAATGGATTTATGAATTAGAGAAAATTACAGGAGGAAATACGTTAGCCTTAGGGGACATTAAGGGTCTTCTAGCAGCTATACTGAGGGAGAGAGCTGATGACATTTGGGCAAGAGCAGGCTACGCAGGCGTCACTGCTCATGACAGAGCACCGTTTAATAATTGTAGAGCGGCAGTCTGGAAAGCGCTTCGAGTACAGTATCCAGACACGTCGGATATAGAGATATAATGGCACGTAAGATGCAGGAAGGAGAGGATCCGTTGATTTATATTCAGAATTTCCAAGAGCAAAAGGAGCTTGGAAAAGTGCGAGCCGTGGGGGGTGAGGGGGAGTCTATACTGTATTAGATCATATATTATGTCAAAGGCTGCCAGAAAAAGTGCCAAGGCAGCTCAAGAAATTTGTAGGTATGGAGTCAAAACCTTGGCCAGAAATACAGCTGATAATAGCGCATCATTGCCGTCTGTTACAAGAGAAAAGCCAAAAGAAAGACGAAGGCAGAAAGCTTGAGGAGGCTAAGTTGGTACAGAAAAAGCTATCGAAGTATGCTATAGAAGGGGCAATGTTAACTAGTGGAGAAGGGCAGGGAACACAGCAAACAATAGGTATGCCACAGGTGAATAGCCAACATCAGTTTGATCAAGGAGGGAATGGATTTGCACCACAAGGTAGAGGAAACCTCCACAGAAGGGGAGGTTTTCAGAACAATCATGGGAACTTCCAGAGTAACCAAGGTGGGTTTCAGCCTATATAGAATGACAATCAAGGCATGCAGGGAGGACAAATTAGGATTCCTCCCATATGTTGGACATGTGGAATGACAGGGAATATAGCGCAAGCATGTGGGAGCCAAGGGTATGTACAGAATGGGCAGTTCTCAAGAGGGGGGGGAGACCGCTTATCTGCCTGCATATGGCACAGAAAATAGGAATGGTTTGCCCTAGATCAAACAGTGTATCAAGCACAAGCGCCGAGAATACAACAGGCTTTGCAACCACAGCAAGCACCATTGAGTCTACCACAAGGGCAGTCACAGCATGCACCCATGCAGATGCAGCAGAGTGCAAACACAGGACAGTTACTGACTCCTAGGACAGGGGGTGTCACCATTGAGGGAGGGAATCATTTCACAGGCACAAGAATAAGCATATACCCACAATAGGAAAACTCACTGGGTGACTTCATGTGTTCAGTACTATCCGTAACGCCAAATCCTCAAGAGGAACCAAGGGTTGATGGCATAATAGGAGGCAAATCCTTTTCTTTTCCATTAGACACGGGTGCAAAACGCTCATGTACACAGGGGGAATGTTTTTACCTCGGTTAATGCCATGAATGCTCAAGGTTTCACAGGAGCTACAAGTAGAGTTCCTTTAACTGATAAATTGCCAGTCTCTATAGGAGAATGCAATAGGTCTGTGCCATTGTTGTACTCAAAGCAGATGCCAGTTAACATACTGGGTCGAGATTTAATGACGAAGTTGAATATGACAATTTCTTTTACTGATGAAGGTATAGTGTGTTCAACACCAGGGACACATTTAAATGTAAGGGAATTCATTATGGCATTTACAGGGCAAATAGCCATACGAGGAGTACTGTTAGAACCAGAGGTGTTTCATTATGGGGTATGCATTTTGATAACATGGCTGTCTGGTTTAGTAGGTAAGATTATGAGGATACCTGATGAGTTTCTCTTTAGACCAGAGATTCTCATGGACGAAGAGGGTAGGGACAGATTTTTACCTTAGAACTGCAAGCGGCTGTAGCACGAGGGGGTTTTGGCTATGCTCATAGGATTTGATGATTGTTACGCTCACCTGGCTCCCACACGGGCATCGGTCGGATCCGGACTGCTGCGGTCTCTACCAATGTGATGCGTAGTGCAGGGATGACTGACTGGACTGGCCCTCCTAATCTTGTCTGCTTGACCCGTAGAACTATTCTCCTGCAAGTGGAGAGATGGATTTAGCCACCCGTGGATTCAAGTGATGGCACCCCCCACAGTCCTCCCAACTAATCACCTCCAAAGTGCCCTCTCAGCAATCTCACCTTATATTCTTGAAAGATGAGGTCTCCATCCTGCATGGATTGCAGGGGCACGTTGATGCCAGTTCCTTCACTGGTTTGAAGGCGTGGGAGAGTTCCGGAGAGTATTGACTCTGAGGTTCCTGGCAAGGTCCGATAAGTATCAAGTTCATAGAGTTCAATATGTCCGATGTTTCATTCTTGTCCCCCCTTCCTTCCTTGTCTTGCAGCTGAGATCATGAGAAGATGCTCTTGTGGCAGCTGGTGGCGCTCAGGCAAGAGTCTGTATTATCCGACGCTGTCCGGTGAATGTTGCACGTGTTCAACGTGTTGTTTTCTCTCTCTTTGCAGGTGCGGCACATAAGATGTGGAGTTATAGAATAATGCCTCTGGTGGTAAATCAGGTAAGTCTATGGTGATAAGAGTTATATTTGTTGGTTTTCTCGGCTCACCTTGTTGTTTTCTTTTGTACCCCAGGTGCCGGAGTTGGGCGAAGAAATGATGGAGGCAGCGCTGAATCGAAAGATGCTGCGAGGACTGGTGAGTATGGCGTGGCGCTGCAGCTGGAGATGCCACGCGTACAGAAATGATGTTTTTTCCAGGTCCGGAGTCGAGATGGATCCGGAATCAGGTGAGGAATTCGAAAATAGTTGGTTTTCTAACCTTGTCCTTTTCTTTCCTCTGTTTTAGGAGCTCCAGATTCGAAGCGGGCGTGGCAGAAGACTGGATGCAGACTGCAGGCACGGTGAGCGTTACGCTGCTGGATGCAGAATAACGCGAAGAGTGTGCTGTTGTTCGGGCGGGGTTTAAATAGCCTCCAAAGTAGTTCCAGGTAAGAAGTTCCCCAGAACCACGCCCGAGTAAAAAAAAAAAAAATAGTCCCTGTAATAAAATAGTCCCATCCAGGCCTCCTGTTGGCTTGGACTCACTAGCAGCATCGTCTGCATCAGGTAAGTAAAGTCTATGAGCCTGGCGCCTATGGCGCCAGGACTGAACCCAGACAGCCCCCAGCTGGGGCTGCTGGGGTTTTAGTAAGTATCTGGATGCCTGCTCCCGGAGCTGATGGGCTTGGTCCTGATGCCCGGGGGTAGGCATCTTGACAATGATAATGTCGGAACATGGAGCACAGCAATTGCTATCGGAGAAGATTACAGATTAACTGACGTCACCGATTGGGACATGTTTAAAGAGGGCCCATATGATGACGAAGTAGTGTTTGAAATGAGCATTACATACTGGGTTAGATCAGAAAAACGCGAGATTCAGCAAAAGATGATGATAGTGAGACAGTGTCCTTCATTTTTTGATGAAGACATGGCGAAAGTGCTTGTTTCTTTATGGACTACAGGCTCCTATGATGTAGGCCGATTAAAGGGGGTTGGAGAAGTTAAGATTAAACGGAAGCCAGAAGTAATTTTACCTCGAGCACAACAGTATCCTAAGTCTCGAGAGGCAGGCAAGGGTATTTTTAAGACTATATCTGCCGTGATGGAGAAAGGCAGTTTAGTGATGTCAGAGTCACCATGCAATAAAGCAGTGTATCCTGTGAAAGAATAGAAGGGGGGTTGTGGCGTTTAATTAAGGAACCAATCCACTAACAATTCCACCCCTCTACATCCACCTCACAAACTCTAACCAAACAACCACAAGCCTACAACGCAGCAATTCGCACAAACTTTGCTACACTGCAACAACAAAACAAAACCACACAGACTCGCACAACAGCACGCGACGACTACCGACCGGAAAACACCCCAAGCCCAGCCAACTGAGTTACCGGGCTGAGGCCGCCAACAGCACATCACTGCTCTCTTGCACTTTTCCAACTTATTCCCACTAACTCACCCACCCCTTCCCTTTTTCAGAGCCGTCAGAGCCGCCAGGGGATCACTCCAGTGGTGACAGTGCACGGTACAAACATCCTTTAACATTAACATGCACCCAATTAACCAGATTGTAGAGGCAGAGTTTCCTCGAGTTCCTCACCCAGAAACGATTTTATGTAATATCCCTGTTAGAGGTGCGATATTTCACTACGGTTGACTTGAAAAATGCATTTTTCTCAATCCCATTTCACAAAGATTCTTAAGATCTGACGTCATTCACGTTCAGACAGACTAAATTGAAAAGCATAAGATTACCCCAGGGGTACTGCGAGTCTCCATCAATTTTCAATAGAGTCCTGCTGATGCACTTAAGCAATATCCAGTCTAGGAGGGGGGCATAGTGCAAGGGCATAATATGCAGGGGTGGGGAGGGAGGAAGGAAGGAAGGAAGGGTCTAGGTAAAAGTGCACAGGGGAGCCCGGAGCGGTATTGGGGCAAGTGCCAAGTGCATTGCTGGGGATGGACCACCAAATAAGTGCAAGGGAGGGGGGCAGACTCAGAGGGGCACAAAGGGCAGTGCTTGTAGGGGCGGGTGCTGGTGAAGACTGGTCAGGGAGGGCCTAGTGCTGTGTGTGACTCATAGGCAACCAGGCCGCCAGTCACAGCTGCAGAAGGGGGAAATTTGCAAGGGAGGGGGAAGGAGGTAGAGAAGAGGGGGGTCTTTGTTTTTCTATTTATTTTTTATATTGCGCAATACACCCATAGGCCTTAGTGCGCACAAACAAGGCAACAATACAAAAAACATAATCTTAGATAAAACTTAGCAAAACCAGAAGGGACACACAATACCAACAGTTTATCAATGGCCCACTATCATCTTCAGATCAGAGGGCAAGTTGGAAAATGTATTACAATTTGCCAAGAAAAAAAGGAAGATTACTGTTGCCGCAGCCAATAATTATACAATCCCTGTTAGCTTGCGTACACCACTCCTCCAACGCAATCCTACGCAGGACCTTCAAATCTAAACCTCCAACAATCCCTGGTCCAGTTCTTTCACAAAGCAAGGCCAATGCCCTTATTCCTGAGAGACTCTCTGGGTTCTGGCTTTCAGGGGACATAACGTTAGTAAGGATAACATTTCTTGGATCTAAGGCAAGCTCTCTCAATGACTCATCAGCAATATGTGCCATCTCCGATTTCCCAAATTGAGTAGTCCAAAAGGGGTTGGGATCGATTTTGGTGCAAACTCCCAAAAATTGCACGAGGCCAGGCCCAGGTCCACATACACTGAGGCCAGCCCCGCATGGACATGCCTATCAGTATCACCAAAAGTAAATAACATGGGAGTAGAGGGATGCTGTATCACAACTTCAGATATCAACGGCTTAAGAATGTTCATGTGACCTAACTTGGTCTGGCTACTTTTATGCTCGGCCCAAGCAAAGTCAAATTCTTGCGGATAAGTTTGGCAGCCCCATTAACAATATCAGCAGTCCAAGGTGTATCTGTTTGACAAACTATCTGCCATAACAGGGTGAACCAATGTGGCAACTTTGTCCAACAAATCCAACCATAAGCAAAAGTCATGATAGTTTCTACATTGAAATAGATCAGCGGTTATTCTTTCCTTTGTTAAATGCCATTGGGGAAGAGCTAAACTGTGCCATCTCAGCAGGGTGTTCACCATTGGAGCCCAGATGTTCCACAGGCGAGGTAATTATTCTCTCCCCTATATCAGGACATTGAGATCCGTGGGACTGACAACTCAGCTCCACCACCATAGTCTGTTAAAGTCTTGTACAGTAAGGAACAAGGATCACCTATATTAGCAGGTTCTCCTTGCTTAGCAGGATCCTCGGATATTGCTTTGACCTCAAGGAAACATGATCGAGTCTCATGGAGGCGTCTTCTATCGGCACTGGGCAGCCATCACTTCAGTTACTCGTTTTCTCTAGGGAGTTAGCCTCTTAGACCTGGTACCTGTCTGGCCATGACCATCTCTCAGGAGGACACGTCAGCGATTTTACAAATTGTAATCCCTTCGATACGTGATTAAGCCCTCAGCCCAAGCAACGCTAGCCGCATTGCGCTGCCACCCACTGTAGGAGACAGCAAACGGGGCCCAACAAGCGGGGTATAATAAGCTCACCGTTCCATTTCAGCTTTCTGGCCGCCAGACTAAGCGTAGCCCCACAGCAACACAGCCTAACACAGCAGTTAGAGAAAGAGGCACACGGCAAGCTGGTGTCATGAGGCAGTGAGTGGAGGCACAGACTAGAGGAAATAACCTGTGGATGTAGAGAACACATAGGCGTACACACAGACAGCCAGCAGTCAAGCCGCACCCCAAGGGCCGCTTCCAATAGCCAGATAGTTCTATCGTCCTTTTTGAGAAGCTTCCGGAACTTAAGGAGGTCTGGCTTAAGTCTGAGGCGCAGGGTGGCCGTTCCAGAGGAAGTAATCTGCCGAAGAGAGATCTACCCCTCCACTCTCCACTTAGAAAAACATCTGATCTGCAGAGAGTTAGAGCTAGAGGACCGAAGGGCTCTAACAGGGAAGTATATAGAGAGAGAGTTGGCTGTGTCAGTGGGAGAGTCAATAGCAGGGGTCTCAGGGGGGATGGAAGTGGCAACAAAAGCAGCATCTGACACTTGCTTCATTGGTCGAATGACTGAGAAGGAGGATGGCAGTGCAGACAGAGGCTTGCCCAGGGAGCCCAAGAGCTCAAGAGGAGAGGAGGGCATGGTCAGTTCAGGAGAGCAGGGTTAGAGATAGGGATGTCTGCTGAGATAAGAGCATCCAAGGTGTGTCCGGCTGAGTGGATCGGACCAGAGGGACGAAAGGTGAGGAAAAGAGTCATAGGTCACGGAAGAGGATAGCGGCCGCATCAGAAGAATCTAGTTGGATTTTGAAATTTCCGAGGACGAGTGGTTTATGATCTGTTTTGAGATCTAGAGGAATGCCCCAAATAAGTCCTTTAAAATGTTCCAAAATCCATTTGACTCCTAATGCTTCTCGCTCAATTGTAGAATAGTTCTCTCTGCTCCTCTTTACATTCTGGAGGCAAAAGCAATCGGAACAACCACACCTCCCTGTACTTGCTCCAATACTCCACCTAGACCCACACTACTGGCATCAACCGAAATCATAGTCTTTGCATTGTAATCAAACATCTTAAGAGTAAGTGCCTTATTGATTGACATCTTGATATGACTGACCTCATTCTTGCAATCTTCCGACCATGCAAACCTCATTCCTTTGCACATCAAACTTCTCATTTGCTTTGTCTTGTCAGCATAATGATCTACACATTTTGAATAATATTCCGCTGTAACAAAAAAACTTCTCAGCTGGTCTTTGTTAAATGGATCCGGAATTTTCAAAATTGTGTCCACCAAACTTTCTTTGGGTTTTATACCATCAAAATGTATCCGATGGCCTAGATAGGTTACTTTTTGTATCTTACATTTTTCTTGTATCTTACATTTTTCAATTTTAATAGTGAGTCCATTTTGTTGAATAACCTGCAAAACGGCCAACACTTTTGCGTCATGTTCGTCTTCCGACATAGCAGATACCAGTATGTCATCTTGGAAATAGTATACTCCTTGGAGTCCATTAAACAGGTGCTGCATTAACCTCTGGAACACAGCTGCAGCTGATGCCAGCCCAAATGGCATCCTCTTATACCTGAAGGCTCCTAGCAGAGTAATGAAAGATGCAAGATGTCTGGATTCCTCCTCCAATACCACTTGATGATAAGCGGAAGACAGATCTAAAGTTGTAAAAAACTTTGCCGGTTGCATTGTGGTGAGCATTTCCCCAATGTTAGGTAACGAGTGCCGATCAACCCAAATGCTATTGTTTAAGTCTCTCAAATCAACACAAATTCTGATTGACCCATTTGGTTTTTGTACAATCACAATAGGTAATAACCATTCCGAGCTCTCAATAGGTTCTATTATATCTTGCTTGCATAGTCTCATTAACTCCTTCTGCAATGCATCCCTGGTGCCAATCGGAATGTTTCTTACTTTGTGGACAACTGGTTTGGCACCTCTGTTGAGTACAATGCAATGTTTGAATCCGTTTAACATTGCAATACTGTCATTGAATACCTTTGGGAAACTGCTAGCTAAATTCTCTGAAGAGTCAACTGTTTTCAGCAATACTTAATATGGGTACACTTTCACCTGGATGTATTCTGATTTTCAATGTCGCTTGTTCCCACCATCCGACAATAGAAAAACCATGCTCAGCAACATACAGCCTGCAAAAAGTTCTCCTACCCTCAAAGTCTAAATGTACCCATGTGTAACCTATAGTGTTGATGGGTGTCTTGCCGTAGCCAGTTGCTCTTACTTTCGTGAGTTGCAAATTCTCCATTTCCCCTTTCTAAACCTTGATAAATGTTTCCACATCCACCATCGTATACGGGGATCCGGTATCCACAGTTACTTGCAACGGTATTCCATTGATACACATGGATACCCATAGGCCCATACTACCATCTGTCAGCGTGAAAGGCAAAATATGTACTTCTTCAAAACCATCTGTAATTGCTAATAAATTACTTGGACCTGGACCACCAACCTCCTGTAATGCTTTGATAATCAACACACTGTTTCTCCCAAAACGGCCACCATTTCTCTGTAGAGTGCTCATAGGCTGTTAAAACGATCTGCCTCTTCCTCTGGTATTCCGGCACACTTTAGCAAAATGTCCAACTTGGCCACATTTGTAGCATTCCACATAATTAGCAGGACTATCTTTTTCTACATTTGCATGTCTATACCTTCCACATTTGTAATATCTACCTTGTGGCCTGTACATTGTCCCCCGTCTTTCCTGGAATTCATACCAAAATCATTCTTTGTTAATTTTTTTACAATGGCTATTAAAGCCTCCTGGTCTTTGTCATGCTCTTCTACATGTGAATCCTGCACTGACTTTACTTCACCAAATTCTGGCTTATATTGTACTTCCTTCATACATTTCTCTCCTAATTCTATTGATCTTGCTATCTCAATGGCTTGTTCCAACGTGGGATCATTCGCTTGCCACAAACGCTGCTGAATGCGAGGATCTGCCACATTTAAGACTAGTTGATCTCTCATATATTCATTTGTCACTCCAGTGAAATTGCACGTTGATATGAGACCACGTAATGCAGCCATGTAATTATCCACACTCTCCCCTTTGTTTTGTTTCCTTGAGAAAAATCTGCATCGCTCCAAAACAATATTGGTTTCATTACCGAAATGTCTGGTTAACTTGGTCATTGCAGCTTCATATTTTCTCGCAGTGCTGAAAGAAGAGTCACCAGAACAATCATCATCTACCAAATCTGGCAATATCCTAAAAATCCTCAAAGCTTCCGCACCCACACAATTCAACAGTGTGGCCTCTCTCATGTCATCATTAAGCTTGGCCCCTCCAATTGCCCGCAGGTACACTTGAAAACTATCTTGCCATTGTTCCCAGGAACATATTGGGTTGCCAGGATGTGGCAAAAATTGCATAGTACCTGGAATATTTTGCATTGTGCAGAAAAATATAACTGTCCTTCACACAAAACGAAAGAAAAATCTTTTCATTTACTTTTTTTATTTATTTTTTTTAAATTGGAAGTGGCCTATTCAGAGAGTTCTGCAATTTTCACCTCCAAAAGCAACCTGGATGCAACTAAAGCTGCTGGATATGAA